>NC_064626.1:370512965-375512965 GCF_023864275.1 Schistocerca cancellata
TTGTAAAGATGGTGTGTACTGTTGCTCTATCTTGCTGAAAATACCAGAGACATTCATCTTTTGTGAGTTGATCTACATATGGACATCCATTTAGCATTAACATTTTGGAGAAAGAATTGCATTACAATGCAGACAGAAGACATTATGCACCAAACAACAATCTTAAGTTTATGCAGCACCTTTTCGAAGTACTGATGGGGACTTTCTGATGCATAAATGTTCTGTGAGTTCAGATGTTGAATCAGAAATCATCTGAAGAAATGAAAAACTGAGAATTCAAAAGTTATGATTCTGCTACACTCAGTCAGAAACAATCTGCAGAGCTCAACAGGTGAAAGATAGTGTGGATGTTGTAATTCATACACAATAGCAAACTGGTAAGAGTGCTTTTTCAAAATATTTTAGCATTCAGTCTCTTAATTCCTACTTGCATAGGTAAATAGTGTTGAGATTTCATCAGACTTTGTTCCAGGCTTTCCTTCACTCAAGCAATGTCTTCTGGTGTTCAAACTATTTTCGTATAGTTAGTTTCCATTTGAAAAGAGGCTGTTTTGTGTCATTTTGCCACTAAGTGTTGCACTGCAGACTTTGCTGGAGTATGGCCAAAATGCTTCTACCGGTAGTCTTAAACTCATGCAGAAACAGTGTTACTCACATTTTCCATGGTTTGTGCTTCACATAAAACTTGACAATGAACATGTACTGTTTTATCATGTGAAAAATTTTGTCCTGCATTCAACTGGTCACTAAACACATCTGCCCCTGTCACTTACTCAAACATAATGACACAGCAAAGTATTGGGGGCAGAACAAATAGGATATATGCATGTGTAGATATGTGACAGGAACCGATTGGTGCACCAAAATCATGGTTTCCAGTAGTTCTCCTGTTCATTAACAACATCAAGTCCACATCAGCCTCACAAATGTTTTCCATGCCAGTTTTATTTTGCCTACTCTGTACATTAAGAATCCCAAGATGGCTGTATTTGTGCAGGATATTTTCAGCACTCTAATCTTTCTGTAGTTAATTCCAGCATACAAAATAGGATATATGCATGTGTAGATATGTGACAGGAACCGATTGGTGCACCAAAATCATGGTTTCCAGTAGTTCTCCTGTTCATTAACAACATCAAGTCCACATCAGCCTCACAAATGTTTTCCATGCCAGTTTTATTTTGCCTACTCTGTACATTAAGAATCCCAAGATGGCTGTATTTGTGCAGGATATTTTCAGCACTCTAATCTTTCTGTAGTTAATTCCAGCATACAAAACTGTAGTTTGTTTTTCTCATTTAAGTGATTTACTTGTCTCCATAAGGTTAGTGTAGTTTACTTAACTGCTCCTATCAAGCAAAGATCCTTGGCAGCTTTAGTAGTAAAACATTAGTACCCTATGCAGCAGTCAGACATACTGATCTTTCAGCAATTAAGACTGACAAACAAACAGTTATGGTCCCTCTGAAGTAGTTGTTGTTATTGTTATTTATAACTGCCTAGTCAGCCACCATGCATCACAACTGTATGTGTCAGACTGAGTGCTTCACCAAACACTAAGTGTTGTTTCCAAATATTTAAGTAGCCCGTGAGCAGTTTCTTACCAGTTTTCATGAGCCACAGACTTCAGAGGTTGATTTTTTTGTAGTCTTGCCACCTCTTTAATGTTGAATTTAAAAGAAAGAAAGAGGCATATGACACTGTTGGCTTGAAGCCCCTTTAGGGGTATTTACAGCTGCCTAATCAAAAAGGGTTTCTTTCCTCTGCACACAAAAGCCTGTTCCCTTGCAGAATCTGAAAGTTGTGTTACAATTACAATTGTATATGTTAAAAGCAGGTGACTGTAATGCAGGTATATATGGTGTGATGTATTTGTGTTGTTTAATGATAAGAGGATGAAATCTGGTGATGGCACATAGTTTGATTCTCTCAAATAGCACCAAGGAGGCTGCTGAGCTTAACATGCCCAGTCAACAGACAAATCAACGTTAACATCACTAGTCCTTACTCCATTAGACACTGCTGTGAGTTTTGAAATGTAATCCATCCTGGACATTGCTGTGAAGTCTGTAGGTCTTCCATTATTGGCCATATACTGACAGTGAAAATTTCTTTCACCTGCAGGATATCAGTTATCTCTGAGTCATGCACTGCTGCACAGATGTGCATCAATTGCCTCAAATATGGAGGCAGCTTTTCATTTAAAAACAATGAGGAAACAAAGCAGGATGACAGCACTCCTAGCTTTGCTGTATGTGTCCTGTTTAACAAAATGTTTATGCAATAAGCTCAAATTTTTATGAAATATTTTTGTTAGTGCTGTCTTTAGAATAAGTTTCCTGCCACTAAATTATTTAAATCTGAAATAAAATAAACTAGTCAATGACATCTGAAAATATTTCCCATTTTCTTTCTCTTATATTGTAGGTTTGAAAAATATATTAGTGGAAAGTACCTAGGAGAGATTGTAAGAGTCATATTGGTACGACTAACTGCAAGTGGACTCCTCTTTGATGGAATAGCTTCCAAAAAGCTTCTAAGCCAAAACTCATTTCCAACCAGCTATGTGTCCCAAATTGAGCAGTAAGTATATCTCAAAACTACTTTGGAAAAAAGTGTAGTTTGTTTTCCATGCCACTAAATCTGTTTTGTATCTTAATAAGTGCCACATATTAATGTTTATTAAAAATATACCATTGCAGTCCCCTATTGGTTGTGTGCTTTCTGAATGAAAACTCAAATGTAGCTAATTCATTTGGTGGTCATATATATATATGGGGGGGGGGGGGGGGGGGGGAGGGGGGGGCAGTGCACGTGTGTGTATATTGTCTACTTTTGACAAGGGCCTTGTTGGCCAAAAGCTAACTTTTTGAGTCTTTTCTGTTGTGCCTTTCTGTGACTCAGCATCTCTGCTATATATGGTGAGCAGGTGAGCAGCTACTACCCTTTTCATTACATTGTTATAATCCATTTAAAATCATTATGAGGTAAAAATGCTGATATTCTAATTAGTAACATGACGAATAAGTACACTACACTGTGTCATCTAAGATTTGTAAACTTGAACTGTTTTCTAACACCACATGTAAACCTGGAAGAAAGAAACTTTTCAATAAACAACCTCAATAAAAGATGGATTCAATATATTTAAAAAATATAATAACTGAAATCTTAATTACTCATTACATTAACGCAGTAATTTCTTCCTTTGACTCTTCAAAACCTGTGTCCATTTCTTGCTGAAAACGTTGTGATTCCTGCTGCAGTTATCATTGATAAAATCATAAAGGGGCCACCTGTGCCATGGAAACATCAAGACAAAGTCATAAGTAGGGCCATCAGGGATATAGGGGTATATATACTTCTTATTGTATCATTTCACAAAAAGATACTAGACATCATTTCACAAACAGATACTAGACAAGTCAAACTACGCATATGAACACATAAGCTTTTAAAAATGTAATTACAGTTTAGCCATACTAGTCATTTGTACCATTTTGATCACTGTGCATGTTCTTGCAGCAGTGGTTAAGAGAATATATTCCAATTCATGAGGGCCAGATTCAGTTACCCATCTGGTATTGCTTAAGGTAAATATTGGAACGATACCACTGAATAGGACACAACCACAGATTTCTTTTATCACATGAGCTTGTGCTCTTCTTCAAATAAATGTGTCATTTGCACAGCGATAATTGTTTATATTGCTCTCAGGTATTCAGCCAGGTGCAACTGCTGATAAACTATGATATTTTGATGGCATACCTCGCTGTCATTTTCAGGTGAAATATCCATCTCAATGACTGCACTTGCCTGGACACATAAGAGCAATAAAAACAGTTGATATGCTGGGAAAGCTTAAGTTCACAAGGCAGGACCTAAATCCCTAATCTTTTCCTTTCTGCCGTCCATTTCATTCACTCCACTTTTTCATTTACTTTCTTTAATATGCATTTTCAGCTTTCTACCATGTATTTACAGGTGACTGAAACAGACAAATAATAATACAGCGAAAGAAATATTCTTACATAAAAACAAATCTTTTACACACAGCATATTTTGTGAATGATAAATGTGCTCTTGTTAGGAAAATGTTCCTCTCTGATACTTAGCTTCTAAAATTCTTTTGCTCTTTGTAACAAGTCAGTCCCAAGCACTATTTTAATTATTTTATATATATAACTACTTTCTGTGCTATTTTTATACTATGTGGTAGAACATTGTATAAAATATACAGCTATTTAAGCTATTTTGTTTGAAGATGGTGACCACTCCTAATTCATATATTGTACCTATTGACAAAAATGTATAATTATGACTTAAATATAAACTTATTTCATAATCATTACTGATAGTACACTTATTACACTGATTTACCTATAGTTATTTCAGCAGGACAAGCTTAGGGATAAGTTTTACTACACAAAATTGCCTTCATCTGCAGCTTCACTATCCTCTGTGTGTAACACCAACTCCATCTGCAAATATTATGATGCAGTAAGATAAGTGTAAGTTGATAAGACATGTATATTGCTAATGTATATTTGCATTTACTGTCTCAGGCATTTTCCTCATTATTAAGGCGCTGGTGCTTATTTTGAATCACATTGTATTGATACGATCCTCTTACTTCATGTGTCTATTAGCTTAACACCCAGGAATTTGTGATTTTTTCCTTTTGTAGAGACAAGTTTCCAGTCTCAAGACAGGTATCATATTTATATGTCCTATCCGGTTTGCATTTACAAATTATTCTATGTGAAATATTATTGTCCTCTCTCATACAGATGCAGTTCTCTTGGCGAGTCCTTACTAGCTACAAGTCAAGTGTCGTTTGTACAAATCACCATATTCTTGCTGTTGTTGTTGTGGTCTTCAGTCAAAAGACTGGTTTAATGCAACTCTCGATCTCCACTCTAGTCAAGCCACCTAACCTTAAGCATTTCTCTATAGCACCACATTTCAAAAACTTCTCTTCTCTTCTTGTGTGAACTGCTCATTGTTCACATTTCACTCCTACACCAGGCACATGACAGAGAAATACCTTAAGAAACGAGTTTCTAATACTTAAATTTACACTAACTGTTAACAGATTCCTACTTCTCAGAAAGGCTTTTCTTGCTAGAGTCAGTCTGTGTTTTATGTCCTCTCTACTTTGGCCATTCTGAGTCATTTTGCTGCCCAAATAGAAAAACTCATTTATTACTTTTAGTGTGTCATTTTCAATTGTAATCCCCTACAAAATGCTTGATTTAATTCAACTGCATTCCATAACCCTTGTTTTACTTTTGTCGAATATTCCTCTTCTATCACCTTTTCAAGGCACTATCCATTTCATTCAACTTCTCTTCCACATTATTTTCCAGCTGTGACAGAATTACACTGCACTGGCAAACATCAAAACTTTCATTTCTTCTTTCTGATCTTTCCAAATTTCTCCTTGGTTTCCTTTACTGCCTGCTCAATTTGCAGTTTGAATAACAATGAGGACAGACTAAAACCCTGTCTCACTCTTCTTAGCTGCTGCTTCCCTTTCAACTCTACAACTGCTGTACAGTTTCTGAATAAGTTATAAATGACATTTACTCCCTGTATTTTATCCCTACTACCTCCAAAATTTCACACAGTGTAGTCCAGTCAACACTGTGAAATTTTCTCTAAATTCATAAATGCTATAAATGCAGTTTTTTCTCTCTTCAGTCTTTCTTCTGTTATAATACATAGGGTCAAGTATTGCCTTATGTGTTCCTACATTTCATCAGAACCCAAACTGATCCTCCCTGAGGATGGTATCTAGCTCTTTTTCCATTCTTCAGTAAATAATTCCTGGCAATGTTTTGCAGCTGTGAATTAGTAAACTGATGGTTCAGTAATATTCACACGTGTCAACAGGCTGCCTTCTATGGAAAAGAAAATATTACAGAGTTCTTGATGTCTATAGGTACTTCACCTGTCTCATAATCCTGCAAACCAGCTGGAATAATTTTATCATAAGTGCCTCTCCTAAGGATTTCAATAATTCTGAGGGAATGTTATCTACTCTAGCAGACTTGTTTCAACTTATTTCTTTCAATATCCTGTCAAATTCTTATTGAAGCATTATATCTCCATCTCATCTTCACCTTCTTCCTCTTCTCTTTCTATTACTAGGCCCTCTATATACTCCTTCCAACTTTCTCTCTTTGCCTAGCACTGGTTTCCCACTCGACCTTTGGATATTCATGCAGCTACTTCTCTTTCCACCACAGGCCTCTTTAATTGACTCATGTCTTTAATTTCCTAGTTGTGCATACTTCTGGAGCCCTGCATTTGTCCTCTAGCCATCTCTGCTGAGCCATTTTGCATTTTTTGTCAATCTAATTTTTTACACATCTATATTCTCTTTTTCCGACTTCATTTGCTGCATTTTTATATTTTCTTCTGTCATCAGTGAAATTCAGTGTCTGCTGGGTTACCCACGGATTTCTACTAGGCATTATCTTTTTACCTATGTGATTCTGCCTTCACTTTTTTCATCTCTCAAGACTACCCATTCTTCTTGCATTGTATTCCTTTCCACTATTTCAGTGCACCATTGCTTAATGCTCCTAAAATTCTTGACAACCTTTGGTTCTCCCTATTTATCCAGACCCCATCTCCTTAATTTTTCACATTTTTGCAATTTTCCAATTTTAATCTGCAGTTATTAACTAATAAATTGTGGTTAGAGTCCTCACCTGCCACTGGAAATGTCTTGCATTTGAAAAGCTCATTTCAAAATCTCCTTACTGTTACGTGATTAGTCTGAAAAGTTCCAGTGTCTCAAGATATCTTCAGGTTTATATACTTCTTTTATGATTCTTAAACTAAATATTAGTGATGATTAAATTATGCTCCACTGCAGAATTCTATCAGGTGTTTTCCTCTCTCGTTCCTTCCTCCCAGTCCAATTTCTTCTACTATTTTCCCATCTCTTCCTTTTCCTACTATCAAATCCCAGTTACCCATCATAATTAAAGTTTTGTGTCCCTTAACTATATGAAAAATTTTCCTTTATCTCACCATACATTCTTTCAATTCCTTAATCACCTGCACAGTTAGATGGCATATAAATTGGCACTGCTGTGGTGGCTGTTGGCTTCATGATAACACATTCACTATGCTGTTCATAGTAGTCCATGCACATTCCTATTATCTTGTTTATTATTAGGCCTACTCCTGTATTACCCTCTTTGATTGGAGTTGGTAACCCTCCACTCCCTCCACTGATCTGACCAGAAGTCCTGTTCTTCCTAACACCACATTTCACTAATTCCCACTATGTCTAACTTCAACCAACCCAATTCCATTTTTAATTTCTTAATTACTGAAGAATGCATAATGGTTTTGATTAGGAGGGAACAAACTAATCCAAGCACTGATTCCTGATCAGTATAACCATTTATGGCTGAAAACTAGGTTGCATAATGGGACTACTCAGGAGGACGTCATTATCAAGAGAAAGAAAACGGCATTCTATGGATCGGAGTGTGGAATGTCAGATTCCTTAACCCAGTAGATAGGTTAGACAATTTAAGAAGGGAAACAGATACGTTAAAGTTAGATGTAGTGCGAATTAGTGAAGTTCGGTGGCAGGAGGAACAACACTTTTGGTCAGGTGAGTACAGGGTTATAAATACAAAATCAATTAGGGGTAATGCAGTAGTAGGTTTAATAATGAATAAAGAAATGAGAGCATGGGTAAGTTACTATGAACAGCATAGTGAATGCATTATTGTAGCCAATGTTGACATGAAGCCCATGCCTACCATAATAGTACAAGTTTATATGCCAACTAGCTCCGCACATAATGAAGAGGTTGAAGAAATGTATGATGAGATAAAAGAAATTATTCAGATAGTGAAGGGAGATGAAAATTTAATAGTTATGGGGGACTGGAATTCAATAGTAGGAAATGATGATGAGGTCCCACACTCCAAAGAGCGCAGGGGACGGTATGGAAGACCCGCACTGCTGACTAGGCAAGGCCCTAGCAGAGGTGGTTTGCCATTGTCTTCCTCCAACCATAATGGGGATGAATGATGATGATGATGATGATGATGGCAACACAACACCCAGTCATCACGAGGCAGGGAAAATCCCTGACCCCGCTGGGAATCGAACCTGGGACCCCATGTGTGGGAAGCCAGAAAGCTACTGCAAGGCATGAGCTGCAGACGATAGTAGCAAAAGGAAAAGAAGGAAAAGCAGTTGGTGAATATGGAATGGGGATAAGGAATGAAAGAGGAAGCTGCCTGGTAGAATTTTGCACAGAGAATAATCATAGCTAACACGTGGTTTAAGAATCATTAAAGAAGGTTGTATATTTGAAAGAGGCCTGGAGACACTGGAAGGTTTCAGATTGAATATATAATGGTAAGACAGGGATTTAGGAACCAGGTTTTAAATTCTAAGACATTTCCAGGGGCAGATGTGGACTCTGACCACAATCTATTGGTTATGAACTGTAGATTAAAACTGAAGAAACTGCAAAAAGGTGGGAATTTGAGGAGATGGGACCTGGATAAACTGACTAAACCAGAGGTTGTACAGAGTTTTAGGGAGAGCATAAGGGAAAAATTGACAGGAATTGGGTAAAGATATACAGTAGAGGAAGAATGGGTAGCTCTGAGGGATGAAGTAGTGAAGGCAGCAGAGGATCAAGTAGGTAAAAAGACGAAGGCTAGTAGAAATCTTTGGGTAACAGAAGATATATTGAATTTAATTGATGAAAGGAGTAAATATAAAAATGCAGTAAATGAAGCAGGCAAAATGGAATACTAATGTCACAAAAATGAGATCGATGGGAAGTGCAAAGTGACTGAGCAGGGATGGCTGGAGAACAAATGTAAGGATGTAGAGGCATATATCGCTAGGGGTAAGATAGTTACTGCTTACAAGAAAATTAAAGAGACCTTTGGTGAAAAGAGAACCACCTGTATGAATATCAAGAGCTCAGATAAGAAGGGAAAGCAGAAAGGTGGAAGGAGCATATAGAGAGTCTATACAATGGTGATGTACTTGAGGACAATATTATGGAAATGGAAGAGGATGTAGATGAAGACGAAATGGGAGATATGGTACTGTGTGAAGAGTTTGACAGAGCACTGAAAGACCTAAGTTGAAACAAGGCCCCAGGAGTAGACAACATCCTATTAGAACTACTGATAGCCTTGGGAGAGCTAGCCCTGACAAAACTCTACCACCTGTTGAACAAGATGTATGAGACAGGCGAAATACCCTCAGACATCATGAAGAATATGACAGCTCCAATCCCAAAGAAATCAGGTTTTGACAGGTGTGAAAATTACCGAACTATCTGTTTAATAAGTCATGGCTGCAAAATACTAACACAAATACTTTACAGATGAATGGAAAAATGGGTAGAAGCTGAACTTGGATTCCGTAGAAATGTTGGAACACATGAGGCAACATTGACCCTACAAATTACCTTAGAAGATATATTAAGGAAAGGAAAACCTACATTTCTAGCATTTGTAGACTTAGAGAAAGCTTTTGACAGCATTGACTGGAATACTCTCTTCCAAATTCTGAAGGTGGCAGAACTGAAAGGCTATTTACAATTTGTACAGAAACCAGATGGCAGTTATAGGAGTCGAGGGGCATCAAAGGGAAGCAGTGGTTGGGAAGGGAGTGAGACAGGGTTGTAGCCAATCCCCAATGTTATTCAATCTCTATATTGAACAAGCAGTAAAGGGAACAAAAGAAAAATTTGGAGTAGGAATTAAAATCCATAGAGAAGAAATAAAAACTTTGAGGTTTGCCGATGACATTGTAATTCTGTCAGAGACAGCAAAGGACCTGGAAGAGCAGTTGAATGGAATGGAAAGTGTCTAGAAAGGGGGATATAAGATGAACACCAACAAAAGCAAAATGGGGATAATGGAATGTAGTCAAATTAAATCAGGTGATGTTGAGGGAATTAGATTAGGAAATGAGACACTCGAAGTAGTAAATGAGTTTTAAGTGCGAATGTAACTCCAAAATATGTCAAAGTGAACATCAAACTGAAGATCCATGTAATTTGCCAGCTGAAGATGGGTGCAAACCCGAAATGCATATTGGCATAAATAAAACGCATTAAAAAGTGGCTGGTTGCTGTATTTTGACAGTGAAATAAATGAGTTTTGCTATTTAGGGAGCAAAATAGCTGACGATGGTCGAAGTAGAGAGGATATAAAATGCAGACTGGCTATGGCAAGAAAAGCATTTCTGAAGAAGAGAAATTTGTTAACATTGAGTATAGATTAAAGTGTCAGGAAGTCTTTTCTAAAAGTATTTGTATGGAGTGTAGCCATGTATGGAAGTAAAACATGGACGATAAATAGTTTTGACAAGAAGAGAATAGAAGCCTTTGAAATGTGGTGCTACAGAGGAATGTTGAAGATTAGATGGGTAGATCACATAACTAATGAAGAGGTACTGTATATAGGAATATAGGAGAAGAGGAATTTGTTGCACAACTTGACTAGAATAAGAGTTCCGTTGGTAGGATATGTTCTGAGGGATCAAGGGATAACCTTGAGTATTGAAGGGCAGCATGGAGGATAAAAATCGTAGGGGGAGACCAAGAGATGAATACACTAAGCAGATTCAGAAGGATGTAAGTTGCAGTAGTAACTTGGAGATGAAGAAGCTTGCACGGGATAGAGTAGCATGGAGAGCTGACCTGCATCAAACAAGTCTCTGGACTGAAGACAACAGCAACTACTACTACTACTACTACTACTACTACTACTACTTAATTTTTGATGTTCTTCAACAACACAATATTTCAAATGCTTCAATTTCTTCTTCTCCACATATTATTATTACAGAAACAGCATTGAGACACACCATCACTTCAAATTTTGCTACTGTATTTTCTCAGGGACACGGTAGATGGAGGGAACAAGAATACAGAAGATATTCTGGACAAATTCAACTTGCAGTATACCACAGAAGACATTGCAGTTGTTAAGTATGTCTGTGAAGTTGTATCAAACAGATCAGCTCTTCTGGTCTCAATTTGTAAGTACATACTCTCAGTTTCTTTAATTAGAAGGAAACGAAGCAAGAGATAATAAAATAAGAATGTAATATTGTAAGTCATCAAAATATGTTGATGGACTTCAGAAACTAGAAACGGGAACTGCAGGTGAATGATGCAAAGTGTACTGATGCTAAATTAGCAGTAATCAAACCCACTAATCTTGTAATTATCATAATTTCATTTTGATTGAGACTTTACCAAAGATTTTACTGGAACAATAGTTTTAAATTTATTTCAATATTTATGGTGCAAAATCTGACATCACATTCTCTTCCCCGATGAGCATTGCATATGCCTTCAACCAGACAATTGTCAGAGACATGTTTGGAGGCAATCCCATCAGTCTGAATGTGATAGACACACTGTCCAGCGAGTGCAGCAAGGTGGAGGTTCCCTGCTGTTTTTGGGGCGGCATTATGTGGGGCTGACACATGCCGCTGGTGGTCATGGAAGGCACCGTAATGGCTGTACGATATGTGAATGCTATCCTCCGATTGATAGTGTAACTGTATCGGCAGCATATTGGCAAAGCATTCATCTCCATGCACGCCCCCCCCCCCTTGTGCACATCTTGTGAATGACTTTCTTCAGGGTAATGACATCACTCGACTAGGGTGGCCAACATGTTCTCCAGACATGAACCCTATCGAACATGCCTTGGATAGACTGAAAAGAGCTGTCTATGGATGACAAGACCCACCACCACTCTGAGGGATCATGCCGAATCACTGTTGAGGAGTGGGACAGTCTAGACCAACAGTGCCTTGATGAACTTGTGGATAGTATGCCACGACGAATACAGGAAGCATCAATGCAAGAGGACGTGCTACTGGGTATTAGTGGTACAAGTGTGTACAGAAATCTGGACTACCTCCTCTGAAGGTTTTGCTGTATGGCGATACAACATGCAATGTGTTTCATGAGCAATGAAAAGTGCAGAAATGACGTTTATGTTGATCTATATTCCAATTTTCTTAACAGGTTCCAGATCTATCGGAACCGAGGTAATGCAAAACAACAAATCTGTTCCATCATAACAGGGGAGAACAGATGGCACTATGGGCGGCCCACTATGTGGTGCTGCCATAGGTCAAAATTATAGAAACTGCATTTTTTAAATAGGTACTTCCATTTTTTTATTACGTTTCCGTGCAGAACGTAAATAAATAGGAATCTTTAATTTGGAACATTTGTTTCGCTTTGTGATGAATGTTGCTGTAATATCCCAACACTTATTATATGCCTCACCCATTTAGATGAACAGTTGATAAAAATGTGGTTTTTTAAATTAAAACCCAAAAGTAGTTATGTTTGGACTTTATTTCTGCTGTTCCAATGTGATACATTAACTTTCGTGACCTTATCATAATTTATGTGAACGCATGCTGTTACTGTGTGAGCAACTGTAATAACGTCATTAATGTAATAAATGCTCAAAACGATGTCCTTCAGCTTCAATGCTTTTGGCAATACGCATAACGAAATTCCTCTTAACGGTGAGTAGATCACCTTCAGTAATTGTCATACATGCATTGACAATATGCTGACTCATGTTTTCAGGCATTGTCGGTGGATCACAATAACAAATATCTTTCAATTTTCCCCTCAGAAAGAAGTTCCGAGATGTATGGTCCAGTGAACGTGCAGGCCATGGTATGAAGCTGCTATGACCAATCCAACTGCTATTAAAAATTCTATTTAATACCACTTCAACTGTATGTGTGCTATGTGCTGGACATCAGTGTTGTTGGAAGTACATTGCCATTCTGTCATGAAGTGTAACATCTTGTAGTAAAATTGGTAAAACATTAATTAAGAAATCAGCATACATTGCACCATTCAGATTGCCATCAATAAAATAAGGGCCATAATTACACACCTTACATCAACCCGCCAGGGTCGTTGATGTTCCACTTGTTGCAGCCATCGTGGATTTTCCGTTGCCCAATACAGCATATTATGCCGGTTTACATTACCTCTGTTTGTCAATGATGCTTCATTACTAAATAGAACTCTTGAAAACAACCTGTTATCATCTTGTAATTTATTTTGTGCCCAGTGGAAAAATTTACACGATGTTCAAAATCATCAGCATGCAATTCCAGGTGCATAGAAACATGGTAAGAACGAAATGTATGATTATGTAGATTTCTCAAAAGTGACATTTTTTAAATTTCCAATTCCCACTCAGTTTGTCTGCTACTGATGTGTAGATAAGCCTCAACTGTAGTGAAAACATTTATTTGGGCATCTTCATTTGTTGCAGTTCTTGGTTGCATCTTCTTCTTCGTCTGAACACTTCTGGTATCTTTAAATATGTTAACTATCTGACAGAAGGTACAGACACTTGGATGCTGTCTGTCAAGATAATGATCAACATACATAGCACAAGTTTGTTGGGCATTTTGATCACAATAGCCATAAATGAACACCATATCTTTTCTGTGACTGTTAAACATTCCATTTTAACAAGATCATGTCTTCCACATAATTATTATGACAGCATATTATCATACATAATTTAAGTAATGAATTGCACACAGTGCTATCGGGCGAGTTGCTACATCTGTGAGAATATTACAGCGCCACTCATCACAAAATGAAACAAATGTTCCAAATCAAACATTCCTATTTATTTACGTACTATACGAATATGCAGTAAAAATGGGAGTGCTTTTTTTAAAAAACACAGTTTCTATCAATTTGACCTATGGCAGCACCATCTAGTGGGCCATCCATAGCACCAACTGTTTTTCCCCGTCACACTCGAACAGATTTGTTCTTCTAATTTTTTGGTTTGATGCTAATTTTGTGAGAGATTTGGCCAGGTTACTATCAATGGACCACCCTGTATAAAGAACTTTGGAGCTCATCTTATGTATCTGCAGTCTTCCTCGGTCTATATGGCAACATTTTCTGATGTAGCTGTGTGGATTTGTTGGCTTTAAGGAATAGTTTATAAGTTGAGCTACTGTACTCACATTCTTATTTATGAGCATATCTGCTGCTCAGTATACCCAGTGTCTCTTTCTGAGCATAACAACACAGTGGATGACACAGAAGTGGACACTTATATTCCCATACAGCTATCCAGATCTAGGTTTTCTGCAATTTTTTTTTAATTCGCTGAGGTGAATGCTGTCATGGTTTATTTAGTATCTGCTTCACGGTGATGACACTGCTACACAACATGTCAGCACGGGTACTTAATTTACTGATGGTAGCTCGATAATAATTGGGGAATAGAACCTCTTGAGGAGAAACAAGAACTTGTCATGCAAGTCAATCTACAGGAAGCAGGAAGTCCAAAAACTCGTAGAGGCATGCAGGAGGATAACTCACAGCATATGGCTGTTGCAGGCAGCTGTCGACTGAGCATAGGTCAGCAATAGTTGGACTTTAGTAAGCACTGGCTGCCCTGTGTACTGCTGCCCACAGGTAAACACCTTCATCAGCAAGTCTGCTGATACTATGCAGTATGTGCTCTCTCCATGGCACATTTCAGTACAGTAACACTGCGCTATCCATGCCAGCTTGTCTACCTACATTGCACTGTTTGCTGGTGGGGATACTGAATCCCCCCGCCCCTACCCACCCACCTTCTGAAAAGTGCATGTAGGGCCAAAAATGGCCAGGCTTGGGCCACAACCCCTGGTGCAGAACTGTAGTAGCCATTGGATAACCTAGCAGAAGATCAACCAATGAAGGAGGCAACAGTGATGCTACTTGCTCCACAGGAAGAGTGGAAGGAGAAAGAGGCTGTTGCTACATGGTGACCACTGCCTACAGCAGAAGTAAGGCCACCTCATCGATGAGAGGGAGGGGAGGCAGAGGAGGTGGAAGAGGAGGGTGGATCAAAATCCATTGACTCCACATCGGCAGGAACAGACAAGAGCCTCACTGGGACTGAGGCACATGTGACAGGAGGGCAGCAGAGGGCACTACGTTGCAGCAACAAAGAAGCATGCTGCTGCAAGTGAGGATCTGCATCCAGATCCAACAATGCAGGGCAAATAACCACCAAATCATTGCTCCTACTTGGCAAGCATGAGGACCCCCTGGACAATGCTGAGGAGATCATGAAGGAGAAAAAAAATGTGTGCTATGCAGGATCTGCACCCACAGAGGCGTGCTCCAGCCAACACATCTGGACTGCCAAAATGATTTTCTGGAAAAGTAGGTTAGTGTCTGTCACCTCTTGTGCTGTTAACAGAAAATCCAACAGGATTTACAGCAATGCATCATCCAATGTGAACCTCAGAATCGGGCCCCATTGGTAGCTGTAAGAGTGCATCAGCATTGGCATTCTGGACAGTGGAGCAGCAAAGAAGTCATAACAATAGTTACTGAGACAGAGGGACCACTGCTGAAATGAGTGGGCAGTCCTGTCAGACAGCTTAGAATGGTGGTCAAATAAGGAAACTGCCTTGTGGATAATGATGAGGAAGAATATCGCCCCATACAAGAAAATGTGAAAGTTTTTAGCCACAAAAATAATGGCTGGCATTTACTTTTCCACCTGTTAATAATTACACTGAGCTGTGAAAAGGGTGTCTGGTGCATAATCAATGGGCCGTTCTGTGCCATCTTGCTTCCAATGGGACAGGACTGCACCAATCCTACACTGTGATGCACCACAGGCCAGGGTTAAAGATTTACTCAGTGTAAAAGAAGCCAGACTGTGAGTAGAGTATGAACACTGCTTCAGTGGCTGAAAAGCCTGTTGAGAATCTACAGACCAGTAAAACTTAATGCCCTTCTAGTAAATCCAGTAAAGAAGATGGAAGATGTGCATGGCCCAGAAAATGAACTGCGCACAATATGAAATCTTACCCAAAAAAGACAGGAGCTCCTTCAGGTTCTTGAATTCTGGCAGGTTGACAGTGGCTCTGATGAGGCTGTCTGTTGGGAAGAGGCCATCTTTGCTAAACACATGTCCCAAAATAATGCTTTTCGAGCCTGCAATGAAGACCATTCTCCAGGAGGCATTGTAAAAGTGACTAAAGGTTTCGCAAATGTTCCTCTGGTAGGACCTGTTACCCAACATCACCAAGATAATTGGCGCAACAGGAAATGTCCTGAATCAACTGCTCCAAGTGCTGTTGATAAATTTGGAGCATGGACAAGATTCTGAAAGTTGAGTCATTAAACTGGTGAAGTCCAAAGGGGGTATTGAGGACCAAGAAAGTCCGTGAAACAGTGTCCAATCATAACAGCAAGTAGGCATCACTCAAGTCACTGCACAAAAAATACTGGCTTTGAATAATTTTGCCAACAATCTGTTGGTTGCAAAATCGAATAAGAATCCATGACACATTGTGGCCATCTGTTTAAAATTGGTGCAAATGTGCATAGCTCTGTTGGGCTTTAGAATCTCTACTACAGGTGCTGCACACTGACTCAATAGAGTAGGAGAAATGATGCCTTGATCCTGCCAACACTGCAACTTGGCATTTACCTTGTCATGCATGGTGAAGGGGATGGGGCATGGATGACAAAAAATGGCTTAAGTGAAACATGTGCCTCAAAATTTTCAGCCCGATCCATAGTATTCTCAAACAACTGGCTGCATGACCACAGTAAGCAGCCTAAATCATGAAAAGAAACAGATTGAGTGATTAAATGCATTTCGTCAGCCATCTGGAAGCCAAGAACAGAAAAGGAATCAAGGCTAAAAATATTTTCCATCACCAGTGAATGGACCACTAACAATGTAAGTTAACATTCCTCATTTACCTTAGGTGCAGAGACAATTTCCACTACAAAAAATGCACTGTTTACTAACCTGACATAGCAGCTGTTGAAATGCCAGGCACACAGGAGCTTGTATGTATCTAAATTAACAAGGCTTATAGTTGCTCCTTTGTCAAATTGAAATTTGACGGGCCGCACACTCCACAAAAAAGTCAGCAAAATACAGTGGTGACCCATGCATGGCGAGACGACCCCAGAGCCCAGTGAAAACACAGGAGCATAAAACACCTGACACATGGCTCATGAATGTCACAAACAGTTGTCAAATGGGCTCTTTGATAGCATACCCCACAAATGGCATCCACATGTAGGGAATCTTCATAAACATGCAGTGAAGGACAACAGGGATGAGCAGTAGAACAATGTTGAAGACCCAGAAACCACAGAGGGTGGGAAATATGACACTGTGAACAACATAAACCTGCCATGGTTGGCACAGGCAAAGACAGGCAGTGCCGCATTGCCATTGTGCCCGAATTGTCAGCAACATCAACATATTGTGACTGGGTGCAGGTACCCATGAGGCCTCGGGACATGTTTAACATGAACACCTAATTGAGCCACCTGCCAATTATCAGAAAGCATGTCTCCTGTTGTTGTGCACCCTAAAACACTAATAATAATAATAATAATAATAATAATCATCATCATCATCATGTCTCCTGCAGCTACCATCAACTCATGTGAACAACATCAGCTAATGAAGATTCAAACAAGGTCACTCCCTAGTCTGAACCTCAAGATCAGGCACTGTTGGAATACTCAAACCAACACTTGCTCAAGAGGCCTTGTGGATAGGCAATCCAGACTGCATACAACTGCCCAGGGTGCTTGTGGTGCAGGTTAAACTGCAACTGTGCCACTATCACATGGGTCTGATTTTCAAAATAGTGCACCAGGAAGTGACAAATCTCATCATAGGGGAGTCTCTCTGGCTCAGTGGAGTGCTTCAAAATTTGAACAACTTCATATCAACATGCACTGCTGGACAACAAGGCAACCTTATTGGCTGGATCAATGATACACCTTACCTGGTAGTGCATCAAGAACTGGCACATGTAATTCTCCCATGTTTCCATAGACTCATCAAAACCAGCAAACAGCCTCAAGGGCAGAGAAGAAAAGTTCTCAGCAGGTGCCTGATCCGTCCCTGGCAGGGCAAGGATGCAAAGTGCCTGTATCTGTGCCTGTATCTGCTCCTGCTGCTGTTTCTTCTGTAGGTGCAACTGTTCCTGCCAGCACTGCAGAAACACCACATCCATGGTGGACCAAATTACAGAAGAGAAACAAAAAATAGGGGCATCGCACGTGTAATAATGTCCTTCACCGTGACTTTAGTATCTGTACTGGTGTGAAAACGCTGCTACACAATGTTAGTGCAGGTATTTCACAGGCTGACAGTGGCTCGATAATAACCAGGAACTGAATCCCTTGAGAGGAAATGAGAACTTGCCATGCTATTCAATCTACAGAAAGCAGAAGGCCTGAAACATCGTAGAGACATGCAAGGGGATAATTCAGCACACAGCTGAGCACTCAGCAACAAGATTCAGCATGATGTGGAAGGTGAGTTCCGTGATAGTTGGACTCACTGTAAGCACTGGCCTGTCTGGTCTACAGCTGCCCACAGGTAAACACCTCTGTGAGTGGGTCTGCCTATTACACACTGTGCACACCCTCCATGGCAGGTTTCCACACTGTTCCACTACGCTTCTCAAGTCAGCTCATCTTCCTCCAACACAGTGCCTGCTGGTGGGGATACAAAGTGTATTTGAAAAGGACACAACTGGAATCCTTGCCTGTTCTTGGCAAATGTAAGCTTGTAATCCATCACCAATCACTTCACTGCCAACAGGCTTCCAATCCTAATTTTTCATTCAGAACACTTTGTGAATACAAGTAGATTATAGGAACAGGAGGGGTAGAAATTCTGTATAGCAGCAAATATGCAAATCCCACAGTCTTTGATCATCTTTTAATGTAAAGTTTGTGGCTAAAAGTTATTATCAGTAAGGCAAGAATGATTCTGAAACAACTAAAAAAGCAGGAATAAAGAGGAAGAAGAAACAAAATAAAAATAAAAGTTATGGGAGATACATAGGCAGCACTTTCAGAGCTGAAACTCTAAATGAAATGTGGCAGTTGCTATACTTTCATCCATTTTCTCAAGTTTCAAATTTCACTGAGATTGTCTGTCACTATTCAGATTTTTAAAATCTTGTTTAGATGCAACTGTAGGTATGGAGCCACTATCAGTATGAGTTAACCAGTGTATAAATCGTCCAGGAGGTACAAATTTTTTGATCTCATTCAATCTGCAGGTTATGCTAATAGATGCACACAACTCTACGTGTGCACGCATTTGTGTGTGTGTGTGTGTGTGTGTGTGTGTGTGTGAGAGAGAGAGAGAGAGAGAGAGAGAGAGA
Source organism: Schistocerca cancellata (assembly GCF_023864275.1). Taxonomy (NCBI): domain Eukaryota; kingdom Metazoa; phylum Arthropoda; class Insecta; order Orthoptera; family Acrididae; genus Schistocerca; species Schistocerca cancellata. The sequence continues at coordinate 370,532,220 of NC_064626.1, forward strand.
GAGAGATAATGTACATGTAAAGTGACTGTAAGTGGGCAATACTAATTTTATGTATGAATGTTTCAAAGGTTTATCAAGACTCCTCATAAGAATGGACAGACCAGATACAACTATTGCAGTAGATGGATCTCTGTTTAAACACCATCCTAGGCTGAAAACATGGATGAACAAATACATCCAGCTGTTAGCACCTGGCAAAAAGGTCTGTTATCATCATCATCATCATCATCATCATCATCATCTTCTTCTTCTTCTTCTTCTTCTTCTTCTTCTTCTTCTTCTTCTTCTTATCTAAATCACTAACATGGCTCATAGTGCATGAGCCAAGCTGCAGGTTGCCTATCTAACGGATTCCAGCTGCAATGAATGTATCGTGCTCATATAATTATAAATCAAATTTAAAATTATGTCATAACCTACTCACTAATAAGTTTAATGTTATGTTAACACAATAAGACATGTATTACAGTTAGAAAATATGTCTGTGTCTTGAGACAGCACAACTGCTGGTGCATAAATTATCCGGACTATTGTTAATCAATATTTGAGAACGAGGGCACAGTGACTTTGAAACAACTTTATGCAAAATTTGAAATCTTTACAAAACATTTTCTCAGCTGAAATTCTCCATAAAATGATGAAAGGAAAAAAAAAATATTGCTTCCTAAATTTCTGCTGTTCATGCAATAATACTTCAGCATTCAGCATGAGATTTTAGTTTATTGCTTCTTTACTATTACCTTTATTTGTTACCTGTTTTGCAGACAATATCCACATATACCACTGGCTGTATCTGCAAAATTATTTCATTCTACAATGCACAATTCAAGAGATGTGACATCATAAACATTGGATGCATAGAAAACTAGATTTTTCTTAAAACAGAGTGCAAATTACACAGATTCAATCAGTCTGAGTTTGATAATGAGAGCACTTAGTGATAACCAATAAAGTTAAACATAATTTCAAACCTTTTCTAAACTTTTTCTCACTTACATTTTTAACATCAAATTTTTAACACATTAACTCATTTGTAAAATAATTAGCCTTTGATACTGTTTCATACACGGAAGTTTGATCCTTTATAGAATCTGGGGTGCAAAGGTTTACTAATTTTTAGCGTTCATTATTGTTATAAATATATGTTTGTAAATCTTTGTTTATAACAAAGACGTGAAGGGGGCAGAAGAGTCGTCATTCAGATAATATCATAAGAATTTCATCATTATACAGGGTGTTACAAAAAGGCACGGCCAAACTTTCAGGAAACATTCCTCACACACAAAGATGTTATGTGGACATGTGTCCGGAAATGCTTAATTTCCATGTTAGAGCTCATTTTAGTTTCGTCCACCTATGCTCAATGGAGCACGTTATCATGATTTCATATGGGATACTCTACCTGTGCTGCCAGAACATGTGCCTTTACAAGTACGACACAACATGTGGTTCATGCGCAATGGAGCTCCTGCACATTTCAGTTGAAGTGTTCCTACACTTCTCAACAACAGATTCGGTGACCGATGGATTGGTAGAGGCGGACCAATTCCATGGCCTCCACCTTCTCCTAACCTCAAACCTCTTGACTTTCACTTATGGGGGCATTTGAAAGCTCTTGTGTATGCAACCCTGGTACCAAATGTAGAGACTCTTCATGCTCGTATTGTGGACGGCTGTGATACAATACGCCATTCTCCAGGGCTGCATCAGTGCATCAGGGAGTCCATGCGATGGAGGGTGGATGCATGTATCCTCACTAACCGAAGACATTTTGAACATTTCCTGTAACAAAGTGTTTGAAGTCACGCTAGTACGTTCTGTTGCTGTGTGTTTCCATTCCAAGATTAATGTGATTTGAAGAGAAGTGATAAAATGAGCTCTAACATGGAAAGTAAGCATTTCCGGACACATGTCCACATAACATATTTTCTTTGTTTGTTTGTGGGGAATGTTTCCTGAAAGTTTGGCCATACCTTTTTGTAACACCCTGTATAATGCAGAGGGCCTAGGGATCTAATGTTTGTTCCTTTCACACAGACAAGAGTCCTTCAAAAAAGTGAAACATTTGAAATATGAATATTTTCTTGGTGTTTGCAGTTTGTATGACAGACCTTTGCATTTGTCCACAGTTCCGCCTGCTTCTTGCTGAAGATGGCAGCGGCAAAGGTGCTGGAATAGTGGCTGCAATTGCTCTTCGGTTGAAAGAGAGGTTTCAAGAAACGTGACTAAAGTCAGATCCAACTGAAATGAGCAAATACTGAATAATGTACACCGAAATATATTTTGAGAAGGGCCAGCAGGCTTGCTTCACTATATGCAGTAATGGAAAAAAAAATACAGAATGTAGTGAGCAGTGGTTGACTCATTCATTAACAATGATATTTCACAACACTATAAAGATGCTACTGAACTCTTGGAAGCAAGCTGGCCACAAATTTAAGAATTTCGATGAAGTTACTTTTCAGGAACTTGGAATAACTGTGATAAAATGGCCTTTCAAATACCTGTTGTGAAACAATGTTAATCTTGTACGACAAGCCTATTTATACTCAAATGATTTTGTTACATTTTTCAATAAAATGGGATATTGTAATTTTACAAACTGATGTGGAACTTCTATCAGAATGATAATTTAGGACCATATGGTTCCCATAAATTAGTTTGTAAGACATTTTTTCCAGATTCAGAGAACAACATAGTAACAAACATTTGAACATAGTATATGTATATAATACTGTAATATTACTTAACATACACAACTACAGAAAGAATATTGTAAAAGTTACCTTTTGTGCAGTCTATGTCAGAATCTCAAAATTTCTGTTCCTATAAAGATCTTGTGTAATAAAAAAAATTGTTCATCAAGATTCCATAAATGATGTGTCTACTGTTTCAAGCATTCTGACTATTAGTCAGGTATGACTAATTTCATACGTAGTGTACTCTCGTGAATGCATAGGACTGTATATTTGGAAGAACACTAGTGTGCAGGGATGTACATGTGTAGGTATGGTAAATTTGGAGCAAGTGTCTTTTGTACAGTTTTGAATAGAGGCCAGTAATGAACAGAGAAACAAAACTGAAACACCAACTGTGATAATCTGTAACTGGTTACTACTTTTCCATGTGAAACTGTCTTTTTTTTTCCCACATTCACTTGACTTTTCAGCATGAAGAAATACAGCTGCACTTGCTATTGATTTATTTGTTGACAAATCGTGATCAGCTCTGGCCTCATGGAAAGCCATTATCAAGTGGAGATCTGTATTTGATTTGGCCTAGTGAACTGTTTCAAATGCACAGTGATTTAGTTCACTACATTGAATTAAGTTCGTGTCATCATTTGGTAACAGCCTTTAGAGATACTGAAACCAGTTGTAGTTTACCAAGAAATATACTGCATGTGGTGCTTTCACATGCATCATTAGTCCTTTATAGTTGCAGATTAATGCTCTACTCCACATTGTGATGGTAATGATTATTACATTTTGCCAGTTTATCCAAAATAAAATGGTAGTGGAGTTTTAGATGAAGGATTACTCACTGGCAGAAATATTAACCTCTTAAAAATCAAGTATCTATTTTTTTTAACATTGAAGATTCAGTCTCACTCAACAGTTGGATTGTTTTAAGCATACTTATTCAAGTCCAAATCCAGTAAATGATAAGGTAAGAAACAAGCTGTTAAACTGCAGTCCCCAGAGTGATTTAAACAAACAATGTGAAACCTGTATGAGGACAGAAGGATAACTGTTTGAATTATAAATTCAAATTCCCTACCAAGTTAAAGAAACAGATTTCCCCTTTTCACTGTAGCTGTGCTCACATAGTGCAACATATAGGTAATTCACTGAATGTGGGTACAATAATATTGAGATTTCAAATTTTGATCAGATTTGCTTGATAGGTTCCCGGGATTTACGCCGGATCATATTGTAGAAACCGCACAATATTTCAGCGAGACAACTGCCCGCCATCTTCAGGTGCTACTGTCGCGTCGCTGAGAAGCGCGCCAATTTATATGCTGGCTTTCTAGAACAGCGCAGGCGCCAGCGGGGCATAACGTCATCGAAGACCAATCGTAGACAGCGTCGAATACCAGAGTCCTCTGCTGAAGAAACGGGTCGCGGTCTGCGGAAGCGCGCCGCGGCGCGGGAAAATGCGGCCGGGAGCGACGGACCCCGTTCGCCGCGCGCGATTTAAGCATCTGCGCTAAGGCTTCCCATCTGCGTTGACTCGGCGCGGTTGCTGATCTGTGGCTGACGATTCCTTAGTGCCGCCAAGGCTGGTTCCCAGGCTTTGCTCAGGTGAAACCCCGTGTCTCTGTTTAATAGGTCACTGCTTATACGTATTTCGACCGCCTCTTTGATGATGGACTCCCAGTATGTGGAAGCATGCGAGATGATCTTAGTTTCTTCATAATTCATGCCGTGTCCCGTGTCAAGGCAGTGTTCAGCAACCGCAGATTTCTCTGGCTGACCCAACCTCGTGTGACGTTTATGTTCGTCGCATCTGTCTTTGACCGTACGACAAATCATGCTGCAGTGGTTTGAGGTGAATGACAATGAACTCAAACTGATGTCTTGGCCACCAAATTAACCTGATATGAACCAAATTGAACACGCCTCAGATTCTATCGAGCACATGTTCTACACCCACAAACTACCACCCTTAATTTATGTGAACTGCATGACATGTGTATAAACATTATGCTGCATACATAACACATTTCAGCTGTATTTCATTTTTTATGATTTATAGCCAATGGAAGGATTTTCAATTGTTGTTTTCTTTTGTCACATATTCTGTAAGTTCATTATCCAATTTATGCAAACATTAAGTGAGATCATATGTAGCCTACTATTTAAGTGCCAGTATCTATTGTTGAAGCCAAACTATGATGTAGGACCAGTGAGGAACGAGATTCATCGGCTACTGTGAAATTATTTTTTATTTTGATCTTTTCCTCATTACAGAGGCTTATCTCCAACATAATAATTTACTCGGAAATTACTATACAAAGAATAAATGTTCTTAAACTGTATTTTCAAGATATTCCTCCAGGTGTTTTGATCTTGTGTGTCCTCTTCCTCTGTACCCATTCTCCTGATTGTGTGCTGTACATTTTGGAGCCAGGTGGTCACAGGTCTTCCTCTTCCTCTTCCTCTTCTCCCCTCCAGTTCCCAGTTCTGGTATTCTGGCTTCCTCCATTCATCGTACATGCCCATACCACTGTAATTTCTACTAACCATTCCATCATATATTCTTTCTTTTATTTCCATTCTCCTTATTATTTCGGTGTTCCTATCCTTTCCCTTTCTGGAGATTCTTGCTGTTCTTCTCCAGAAGTCCATCTCTAGAGCTTGTAATTTTTTAATGGGCTTCAAGTTAATTGTCCAGGTCTCTGTTCCATACTGAACCACACTTTCTAATATGGATTTGTATATTAATTTTTTAGTTCTGCTCATTACATTCCTGCTCCATAAGACTGAGTTAAGCATCCCAATGACCTTCCATTTGCTACTAATTCTTTTATTGATTTCTGACTCTGATTTTCCCTCGATTTCTAAAGTGGATCCCAAATAACAGAAAGTGTTTATGTTTTTGATTTTCTTTCCTTTGATGTATAGCTCATCTGAACAATTAGTCAAGTTTTTTTTAAAATTAATCTTCCAACCCCAAGTTTTTTATGCTACTGCTAGTTGACTGCACATACAGTTAGCATCCTCCTCACCTTGTGCTACGGCTACTTGATCATCAGCCAACAATAAATGATGTAGGCAAACTCCATCTCTTATTTCTAATCCCATACTATTACATTTACAAGACCATGTTCGAAGGCTAATATCTATTTAGATTTTAAACAATGATGGTGACATCGGGCAGCCCTGTAAAAGGCCTTTGCTTGTTCTAAATTTCTGTGAAAGTTTATTACCAACTTTCAATTGGCAAATGTTATTTTTATACATGTTGTTGTGGTCTTCAGTCCAGAGACTGGTTTGATGCAGCTCTCCATGTTACTCTATCCTGTGCAAGCTTCTTCATCTCCCAGTACCTACTGCAACCTACATCCTTCTGAATCTGTTTAGTGTATTCATCTCTTGGTCTCCCTCTACGATTTTTACCCTCCGTGCTGCCCTCCAATACTAAATTGGTGATCCCTTGATGCCTCAGAACATGTCCTACCAACCAATCCCTTCTTCTAGTCAAGTTGTGCAACAAATTCCTCTTCTCCCATATTCTATACAGTACCTCTTCATTAGTTGTGTGATCTACCCATCTAATCTTCAACATTCCTCTGTAGCACCACATTTCAAAGGCTTCTATTCTCTTCTTGTCAGAACTATTTATCGTCCATGTTTTACTTCCATACATGGCTACACTCCATACAAATACTTTTAGAAAAGGCTTCCTGACACTTAAATCTATACTCAATGTTAACAAATTTCTCTTCTTCAGAAATGCTTTTCTTGCCATAGCCAGTCCGCATTTTATATCCTCTCTACTTCGACCATCATCAGCTATTTTGCTCCCTAAATAGCAAAACTCATTTACTACTTTAAGTGTCTCATTTCCTAATCTAATTCCCTCAACATCACCTGATTTAAATTGACTACATTCCATTATCCCCATTTTGCTTTTGTTGGTGTTCATCTTATATCCCCCTTTCTAGACACTTTCCATTCCATTCAACTGCTCTTCCAGGTCCTTTGCTGTCTCTGACAGAATTACAATGTCATCGGCAAACCTCAAAGTTTTTATTTCTTCTCTATGGATTTTAATTCCTACTCCAAATTTTTCTTTTGTTCCCTTTACTGCTTGTTCAATATAGAGATTGAATAACATTGGGGATTGGCTACAACCCTGTCTCACTCCCTTCCCAACTACTGCTTCCCTTTGATGCCCCTCGACTCTTATAACTGCCATCTGGTTTCTGTACAAATTGTAAATAGCTTTTCAGTTCTGCCACCTTCAGAATTTGGAAGAGAGTATTCCAGTCAATGCTGGCAAAAGCTTTCCCTAAGTCTACAAATGCTAGAAACGTAGGTTTACCTTTCCTTAATCTATTTTCTAAGATAAGTCGTAGGGTCAGTATTGCCTCACATGTTCCAACATTTCTACGGAATCCAAACTAATCTTCCCCGAGGTTGGCTTCTACCAGTTTTTCCATTCGTCTGTAAAGAATTCATGTTAGTATTTTCCAGCCTTGGCTTATTAAACTGATAGTTTGGTAATTTTCACATCTGTCAACACCTGCTTTCTTTGGGATTGGAATTATTATATACTTCTTGAAGTCTGAGGGTATTTCGCCTGTCTCATACATCTTGCTCACCAGATGATGGAGTTTTGTCAGGGCTGGCTCTCCCAAGGTATCAGTAGTTCTAATGGAATATTGTCTACTCCTGGGGCTTGTTTCAACTTAGGTCTTTCAGTGCTCTGTCAAAGTCTTCACGCAGTATCGTATCTCCCATTTCATCTTCATCTACATCCTCTTCTATTTCCATAATATTGTCCTCAAGAACATCGCCCTAGTATAGACCCTCTATATACTCCTTCCACTTTTCTGCTTTCCCTTCTTTGCTTAGAACTGGGTTTCCATCTGAGCTCTTGATGTTCATACAAGTGCTTCTCTTATCTCCAAAGGTCTCTTTAATTTTCCTGTAGGCAGTATCTATCTTACCCCTAGTGAGATAAGCCTCTACATCCTTACATTTGTCCTCTAGCCATCCCTGCTTAGCTATTTTGCACTTCCTGTCAATCTCATTTTTGAGACATTTGTATTCCTTTTTGCCTGCTTCATTTACTGCATTTTTGTATTTTTTCCTTTCATCAGTTAAATTCAGTATCTCTTCTGTTACCCAAGGATTTCTATTAGCCCCTGTCTTTTTACCTACTTGATCCTTTGCTGCCTTCACTATTTCATCTCTCACAGCTACCCATTCTTCTTCTTCTACTGCATTTCTTTCCCCCATTCTTGTCAATCATTCCCTAATGCTCTCCCTGAAACTCTCTACAACTTCTGGTTCTGTAAGTTTATCCAGGTCCCATCTCCTTAAATTCCCTTAATAAATTCTCCTTAAATTCTTTATACATATGTTGTATTATTTCAATCAAGGAAGGGTTTATGGTTGCCATATGTAGTGCTCTCCAAAGTAATTTTCTTGAAACAGTATCATATGCTTTTTCTAGATCTATGAAAATTAATCCAACATTTTTTTGATTTTTCCCTGTGTTTCTCCAAAATCTGTCTGAAAATATGGTCTCCCAGCCATGAAACCACATTTCCTTTTTGTTCTAAATTTTTTTCCATTTTGTTTTTAATAACTATCACAAAAATTCTCATTAACATGTTTGTAGCACAAATTCCTTAACAGTTTTAACAAATTTTTTGATCCCCTTTCTTAAATGTGGTATTAATGAAACCTTGCTTCATCTCGTTGGGTATTGAATCTCCATGTATAATTTTATTGAAGAGCTGTGTTACCAGTTTCACAATTTTGTCATCACCATATTTCAGACACTCCAGATTGATATTGCCTGGCCCCAGTGATTTACCATTCTTTCCTGTTCTCAGTGCCTGCAAGTACTTCACTTTCTAAAATCTGGATCATCATCATCTTAATGTCCATTTTCTTTCACTGTTCCTTCTTCTAGATATTCTTCTCTGCCCTCATTTAATAATTTTTGGAAATACTCTTCCCATTCCTTTTGTGTTATCAGTTGGAGAGTATTTTGCTTTTTGCATCCTGTGGAAGCCCTTTTAATACTGACCATGCTTCTTTTGCTATCCCAAATCCTAATTTGCTATTAGCCTTGGCACATGTACTTTTCCGTGCATCATTGTTTTCCATCCTTATTTTTTTCATCACTTCATTCTTCTTTTTCTTGTATATTGATCTTGTTTCTTCTGATTTATCATTCAACCACTGAAGGAACGCATTTTGTTTTTTTCTAACGAGGACCTCTGTATCTTCTACCCACCACTCTGCTACATGGTTGTGGTTGCTATCTTTTTTACCCAACACCTCTGTTGCTACGATTTTCACATTAGTTTTTATATAGTCATATATTTCCTCTGTATTTCCTTCAAATGATTCAACCAGTTTCCTCTCCATCCTGGCCGCAAAGAGTGTTCTGATACTTTCGTCTTGTAGGCTGTCAATATTAAAAGGTAAATTTTCATCTTTTGCAATCTGGTTCATTTTATTTATGTTACTTGTATCATTCCTTGCATTCTTCCATGGCCAAAAAGATTTCATTTTTACTAGATAGTGGTCTGATCCATATGGGCTCCTCTGTAAGATCTGATGTTGACTGCCTTGAAACTACATGTTTGCTAATGATAATATAATTTATTATAGAATGAAGTTCTGTAGTGTTCTGCTGCCAAGTATATTTATGAATGTCCTTGTTTTTGAAAAATGTGTTGGTAATTTTTAGATAAAATTGGTCACAAATTGCAATCAATTGTTCCCCATTGTCATTATATTCTTCATCTCCATGTTTTCCTATTATTCTACAGGATTCTCTAATTCCTACTCTTCCATTCGTGTTTCCCACGATAATCAGTTCCTTTCTTCTTGTGATTTTTTCAATAGTCTCCCTGGAGGTGGCCCAGAATGTATCTTTCTCCTTATCTTTTGTGTCATTCATGGATGCATATACACCAGTAATCACAACTTCCCTAGCAAATAATGTCATTTCAACAGTTATAATACACTGATTGATGAATGTCCAATTTGTGATTCTTTTTTTCCATGATTTCTTTATCATAATGTAGACTCCTGCGTTGGCTCTTACTGCTTTTGATACCCCACTCCAGATATAATTATCCAGGCATAATTATCCAGTTCTTCTTCTCCTTGGCCTTTCTTCTTTGTTTCAGAGAGTATGACAGCATCCATGTTGAACATGGAACATTCTGCAGGTAGTAAATTTATTTTAGTGGAAATACCTTGCACATTCCACCATCCAAACATCATTTTCCATTTCTCATTGCCAGTTCATTGTCCAAAGTCCCAATGGAACATTCTGCAGGAAGTAAATTTATTTTAGTGGAAATACCTTGCACATTCCACCATCCAAACATCATTTTCCATTTCTCATTGCCAGTTCATTGTCCATAGTTCCAATTTTTCCGAGGTATATTATTATGTTTTTTAGCGTTTTTAGGTTTTTATGTGAGTGAGGAGCTGGCCCACTGCACAACCCCCAACCCAGAGGACCAGGTAATTTTTACTCAAGGTTTTCTTCCTTTAGTCTCTGACAAGCAAATATCACACCACAAGGCAGCAGTTGCTAGTTTTGGTCCACCCCAGGTATTTTATTTCCCCGGTATCCACCATATCTGATGAGCATTCCCCTATCTGCCACTTGGGGAGGCGCCCAATGGAAGACCAGCAAAACTGAACACGGGTTATTATTTCCTTACCATAATCTGCAGAGAACTAAATACTCGGACATGGTAAAACATATTGTAAGACTGTCAAAAAGTGAATTTCAAACTTCTTAGTGGTATAATTAATAATTAATGTAGGTGTTCATGCAGTTTCTTGCTCTCAGTAAACACACTAGCTGACAACACAATTCTAAAAGCATGTGTTGACTATTTTTGGGTTCCTGTATGTCTGACCGACTGACTATTAAGGACCCCTTTTCTCATCAGGAACATGTAGACTAATGCAATCAAAAGATACAGCTATTTATGTCATATATTTTGATACTCGGAAACTCCCTCATCAAGACATTGTTAAATTGTATGTCAATAAAAATATATTTTTGCCATCACAACATATGTTGCATTCATCACCTATCAAAAACATAATATATACAGATTCCTGAACGCAAAAATGAAATGTAAGCTAAATCTTCTGTATCTACATATACAAACTGAAGTCCTCTGCTCGCTCCTTTTGTATGTCCAGGCTAGTCTGAGGAAATGCTGTAGAAGTTTTGATATGGTCTTGAAATTTCCAGGACCAATATCTTGCCATTACCTATATCGTAAACTGCCAAAACTCACTGAGATTCTCGATTCCCATGATGGATGAACTATAGATATATATGTAATTAAGTCTGCAGAGAACCCTAAATTCACAAGTCCTACCTGCACCTGACCAATTTTTATCACTATTCTCGGACACAAGACAGCTAAAAGTTCAACAGTATAATAGATACTGGTCTCAAATCATAGTTTTGAAGCCCTGAGGATGAAGCTGTGCCTTGACATGTACATTGGTTAGTAAAGCTGTTCTAAAGACATCAGACAGATTTTGAAACAAACTGTGTAGAAAACAACATGCCAACATTTGTGGATGCCTGTAGTCAATGTTCTCCTGCTTTGCACCTTACAGAGTACAGTCAAAGATTTAGCAATAAATCAGAAATGAACTAGTTAAATTTCTACTGGAAATTATGAGAAAATCCACAATGACAGTTTCTTTGAATTTTAGACTTAATGAACCCTAGACCACCTTACACTACCATTCACCTTGACTTCACATTGTTCATACAAGAAGCTTGAAAATAATTATATTTCATTTCAAAGATGCCCAGATTTCTAATTTACCATCATGAGCTACACAAGAAAGTTCATAATTGAAAGAAATAAGTTCTTACAATTATGCATAAATAATTAATAAACTCAATTAACCTTTTAAGGTAATAAATATTTTCTGCATGATATCAGTTTCCATAGTACATCTATGTTACATTTTACACAGCATTCATTACAGTAATTTGCATACTGTAGACTGCTATACACTTATAAATATCATTCAAAACTGTCCAAATAATGTTTTATGGGCACTGATAACCTCACTGTTGAGCACCCGTAAGCTCCAAACAAATAACAGTGTTTTCTGTGGGATTTATCAGAATTGCCAGGAAAACCCATTCTAATTTATAGCCTTATATACATTTTACCCCTTTCCTTTCTGTTGCTGTGTATCCTGATGCACACTGTAAGCCCTTTGAATCATATTCCAGGTTAGACCACTTTAAACTGAGACAGTAGCATTAGACCAATATCTAGCATTTGTAACTTAGTCACAAACACTCGTTAGTATAATGACAATACTGATTTTCTAAACATTAATACCACTGAATGTCACTGCAGAAAAAATACATTCAACATGTAATTTCTTTGAGTTGCTTTGAAATTTTTTATGTACATCTAAAATCTGAGGAGGACAAAATGCACTCTCCTCTTCATCACTTTTTTGAATGATGTCATCATATGTCTGAGATTTATTACAGTTATATTCAAATTTATTTTGTCTTTATTCAGGCTTTATGAATGCAACAATAAAATTTGGTTAAACTTACTTCAAGGTTAACTGGGAAAGTATGTGCTGTCAAATTATCTATTAATTTCAGTTCTGAAATTGTTTATTTATTTATTTTATTTTGATCCAAAATCAACTGATTACAAAAACAAGTTTTTTTTGTTCCAGTCTTCTGGATAAGTCAGAGCCTTACTTACTAGGGTTACATATTATTGGCTGGCACTTTTATCTACACAACTTTTGCTAAATTTTGTTGAGAGAACAGAGTTACATATATGGACTATACATTAAAAAAATTGTTATTGCCATACTTAGATTAAGGAATCTACAGTTTGTAATACAGTATTCATATCTGACATTCAAATATTTACAGTTTGTGACACAGTCTAAGATCTGAGATTACATATATTTTTAGATAGATGGTCTTCCATCATACGAGTGTACTAAATCTAGAAACTCATCTACTGAATATACAGGTTTGTTTAGGAGGCATAATTTTAATTTCATTTTTAGTTTTGTAATGGGCAATTTGGAGATATTAGGATGGAAGCAATTCAGTAGTTTTATGCCTGCATAGTGAGGGCTTTTCTCATAAAGTGTTGTTCTATGAGAGATGATGTGGGGTCTCTCTCTATCTCTAGTGTTGTGATCGTGTATTTCTTTATTAAGTGTTTCGTTACTGTTTACTGCCATAATGATTATCTTCATCACATACAGGTTATGAACAGTTAGTATTTTAAATTCTTTAAAGAAATTTCTGCAGGACTCCCTGGCACATTTCTTTCCCATAATTCTAAGTGCCTTCTTTTGTAAGGTAAGTACACTTTTCATATTACCTTTACTGCTGGATCCCCATACCTCTATCCCATAACTTAGATGGGATTCAAATAGTGCAAAATATATTTGGCTCAGAGTGGTGATGTTACAAAAAGGTGTCAGTTTTCTTAGGACATGTATGGTAGTACATAGCTTTTTGCAAATATCATTCACATGATCAGACCAGTTTAACTCTGCATCTAGTGTCAGGCCAAGAAATTTGGTCAAGTATTGTTTTTTAATGTATTCGTCACCCATTAAGATTTGGTTTTCATGAGTTTTTTGCCTCCCAAGATCAAATTCAATATAGACAGATTTATTTGTGTTTAATTTTAGTTTGTTTTCATTAAAATACTGCAGAATTAAGCCTACTGCAGTATTGGATTCCACTTTGAGCTGTGAATAGCTTGGATTGCTGCATATTAACGTGGTATCATCTGCATATAAGATAGCTGTTGCATGGTTTGTTATGGACTGAATATCATTTACATAGATAATAAAAAGAAGTAGTCCTAATATTGACCCCTGTGGAATACCAAAATTTATGTCAGTGGTGATTGATTTGTATGTTCCCTCTGTAGTGCTAATAGACACAAACTGCTTCCTATTTGTCAAGTAGGACCTCATCAGATTATGGGCTGTGCCTCGAATGCCATAGTTCCACAGTTTGTCCAGCAATATGGTCGTATCAACACAGTCAAATGCTTTTTGTAAGCCTAGAAAGATGCCACATACATGTTCTTTATTATCTATTGCTTGAGTGACACCTTCGATTAAGTTGGATGCTGCTGTAATGGTGGATGACCCCTTGTCAAACCCATACTGCCCCTTAGAAATCACTTTTTTGCATACCAGGAAGTTCCAGATTCTTATGTATATTACTTTCTCAAAGATTTTGGATATTATTGGAAGAACAGAAATGGGTCGAAAGTTTTCTACTAAATTCCTGTTTCCTTTTTTGAAAATAGGTACAACTAGGGCAATTTTCAACTCATCTGGAAATAGACCATCTTCCATATGAGAATTGATAACAGTTGATAAAGGTGATGCAATTTTATGTATACATTTCTTAAGAGTGTCCAGACTAAGATCATCATATCCTGCTGCATGGGAATTCTTTACGCTACTCACTATTTTCATTATTTCTTCTTTACTTATTAGCATCAAAAATACACTTCCTGACACTAGTGTTCCTCTGAATTCGAATTTATGATTTTTAAGCTGATTGTTTATGCTGGAGCCAACAGAAGCAAAGTAATTGTTAAATAGATCTGCTACCTTATTCTGATCAGTTTCTATTGTGCCGTTTATCAACAAGTGATTTTTAGTTGTATGGTTCCCAGATTTACCTATTTCTCTATTTACTAGTGACCATGATGTTTTGGAGATATTATTTGAGTTCTGAATGACACTTTCAAAATGTTTCTGTTTTTCTGAAATTAGGAGGTCTACATAGTATTTCTGATACTTTTTGAACTCTTCTTTTAATTTTTTATTGCTCAAGTCATTTAACATAGCATACTCATACCACCTTAGTTTTTCTCTAGCCTCAGTGACTGAACTTGATATCCAGTTTCGGGTTACAGCATGTCAATGAATTCTCTTTTTTATTAATGGGAAGGCTTGGTTAAGAATGTAGAATAGTTCACTTGAGAATTTGCCATAACTATGAAGTGTCAGAACACTGTTCCAATCCACATTCCTTAGCATATTATCCAACTGAGTTATATTTTGGTCTGTATTCATCCTAATATATCTCTAACAACAGTGTGTAGGAACCTTTTTTATGTGCACACTTAGTTCTACTGCATGGTGGTCTGACAAAGCACTTATAATAACAGAAGATGTAAGATCGTAAAGATGAATACCAGTGATTATGTTATCTATTGCAGACTGGCATGTTTCAGTCTCCCTGGTTGCAGTGTTTATCAGGTATCTTACATTATATTCAAGCAGAGTATTCTTGAATAGTCTAGTGTGTAACTTATCTGCTAATACATTTATGTTGAAGTCTCCTATAATTACTAACTTGTTCAGGTGTGATATAAAAACATTCTCTATTATGTCACAAAACTTTGTTAAGAAAACTTCGAAGTTTCCACCTGGCGGTCTATATTGTATTAAAGTAGGTTAATGTTCTTTATTTTAATTACATTCCCAGCCACTTACATAGGAATACAATTGCCGATTGGCTTCAGTCTTGAGTTCTTCTGCTGCAGTTTGACGATTTTTCTGATAATTCACAAGCACGAGTGGCTGGCATTGTCAAAGCTTCAATCTCAATTGGTGGTGGCAGAATGGATTCTAGCCTGCAGCCAGGATTACATGTACCTGTCATGCCAACACTTGAGGGCTTTATCCCAGTCATTTCCGCTGTGATTCTCCTCTTGCTACCTGCAATGGTCATTTGCTGCAGCATGAGAATCTGAGACCCATTTAGCCTGAAGCTTTCCTCCTTCTTATTGAAGTTATTGTCATGTTTGTGGATTCCTATCACTTCCCTGAACAAGTGAGCTTGTAGCTCTTCTCCACAGCAAGAACTTCTGTATCCATAAATTTGATAGTGTAGATGGTGTCATCAGTGGATTTTTCTGCCATGAATGATTTCTCAAACTGTCCCAGCCTGCAATGCCATTTATGTTCTGCGATCAGGACGTTCGGTCATCCAGTCATTCCCACATAGAATTTTCCACATGCAGAGGTAATGCAATATATTCCCAACATTGCAAGTGGGTCAATTTTGTCCTTTGTGATCTGAGACACTGTCCGATCTTCTTGGGTGGTTTGTAAATCACCTTTACACAGTGACTGCTCACCATACAGCTGATTCTGACCATCACCCTGGGGTTACGTGGTAGACAGGCCGTACCTGACATTTCTTCTTCTGATGTGCCATTTTGCTGAGTGTTATATTTTATGACATTTCTCATGCAACTGGTAGTGTACCCACTGCTCCTCAGAACTTCCATGTGCTGCATCTCTTGTCTGCAGTGCAGTGACTCTCATATTCATGTTGTGTGTGTTTGAGTATGTTAATCATTTCCCTTTTTTTGGGTCAGTTGATGATGTGACAGTTTGTGCAGCTATCGGTCCATGCCTGTTGGTTTTTGATACATGCTGCATCCCAAGTTCTCACCACTTCTTGTAAACAGCACATCGAGGAAGGGTGGTTGTTGGCCCTTCTCTACCTCCACAGCAAATCTTGTGGTGGGATGCAGAATGTTCAGGTGCATTAGGAAGTCAGTGAGCTGTTCATCACCACATCTCTATACCACAAAGATGTCATCAATGTACCTGTACCACACTGTAGGTTTACAAATTGGCAAGTCCAGTGCCTGTCTTTTGCAATGCTTCATGAAGAAAATAGCCACAACTGGACCAGCTGTTCATAGAAATCGCCATTCCACATGAAATAACTCGTGGTGTCACGATCCACAGAATCACTGAGTGGCACTTTGGTATGTAAAAATGAAACACCAGAGCTGACCAGAATATCATTTGGTCCATGTTTTAGTTACTTCATCTTCTCAATTAAATGTCTCGAGTCCTGAATGTATGTGTCAGTCTTTCCCATAGCTGGCTGAAGCAGAGAGGCATTTGTTTTGCCAGTAAATACATCGGTGAGGCAGGAACACTTACAATTTGTCTTAACAGTACATTATCTTTAAGGATTTTTGGTAATTCTGTGTTGAGCAAAGTTCTTTACATGTCCACAGAGAGAAGATGCCTTCATTAACTGATTCATATCCCTATGATCTGCTGCACTGGATCTGTGCTTAGCTTGTGGTATGTCATTAGATCTAATAGGTCTCAAATTTTGAAATTTCAAGAGAGCACTTTCCAGGAGGAGTCAGACAACATATTACTTCCTCCCACATACATCTCATGAAATGACCACAATGAGAGAATTTGATAAATTAGAGCTAATACAGAAGTTTACCACACCATTTGTGGGTGGAACAGAAGGGGAGAGGGGGATTAGTTAGTGGCACCACAAGTACCCTCCACCAAAGACCATCAGGCAGCTGGCTTGCGGAGTATGATGTAGATGTAGAATCTTCTGCTCATAATCCTTCATTATGACAGGCACATTTCCCTTGTCAGCAGCCAGAACCAATATACTCTTGTTGGCATAAAGGCTCACTATGAGTTGTAGCTCTTCTTTTTTCATGTTAGACATTGGTGGTTTCAGTGCATATTTCCTCTATTTTTTGACAAGGAAAGGTTCAGATGGCCACTTCATTAGCAATGATGTCCTCCATAGATATAGTTCTAGAGATTATCATAAAACTCCCTCTTTTTGGACACAATGGTCATTCAAGGGCATTGGTTACTGTGCATGACATGTTGGGAATTGGTTCTTGCTACTGACAAGAGTGACCATGTCTGCTTGTTCAAGAAACCAATGGAAATCCACAAACATGACAACAGCTACAGTAAGAAAAAGTAAAGTTTCAAGCTAAACAAATCCTGAATTCCCAGGCTGCAGCAAATGTCTGTTGCAGTTATGAAGGGGAGAATCACAGTGGAAACTACCAGGGAAAAGCCTTCAGATACATATAACCTCCACTCAGGGAGTACACTCCAGTCCACCACCAGCCATGGAGGTGAAGCTTTGACAATGCTGGTGAAATGTCAGAAAATATGTCAAACATCGGCTGAAAATGTGAGACAGAAGCCTACATGCAATATATCATTAACCTTTAGTATTTACTACATGTGAATAACACATTATTCCATGACTTCTATCATGTTCGTTGTACAGTCATGCACTATATTATACTGACAAATTCAAAGAACATAGCATTCTCAAATTATGGTTTATAAATTAATAGAGAGACAGCACTTTCTGACTGGAAGAACACTTAAGTCAACTTTCTTTACTGGAATCCTAATGCAGACCAATTTTTAGAAGAAACCATCCATATATTTATTTAAGTCATTGACGAAAATTACAGGAAATGTGAATCAAGGTGGCCATATATAGATTTTCTGAGGCAGTGAATTTCTGCATGAGGAAACTAAAATGGTGAAAAGAAAGTCTATTAACTTTCCCAATAGGCCCTTGCAATTGCTTAAGTGCCATCAAATATTTATAATTATGGTACTCACCAGCTCATCCAATGTATACGTCAGGAGTTATACTTTTTTGTGTAAAGAAAATGGTAACACAATTTCCATACAGTCATATACCATTCAGTTTTTCTTAAAGCAAACTAGAGTCACTGACTTCCATACGAGAAACTATAAAAGCATGGTCTAAGAGGGGAAGCAATAAACATTATAACATCATTGATTGAAAATAAGTAGCAATGTATAAAATGTAACAGAGATAAAATGTTGAAAAATGTGCATTCAACATTCCAAGATGTGAAATACTGAGTGCCACTAGATCCGGTTTTAGGACAATTATTATTCTGTATGTAAATGACATGCTAAAAGTTATACATGAGAAGGTGGTGATATACACTTGTGACAAAAACTCAGGTAGTAATCAATAAATCAGCAGAATACTTAGAAAAAAAGATGAGTGATTTAATGGAAAGGGAAAGTAAATAGTTTAATGAAAGCAGCTTTTCCATGTGAAAGTAAAACATTCACATTAATATAAGCAACTATGGCAATCAACGCAGACGATCTCAATATAATGAGTGGGAACTCAAGTATTTCTGAAGCTGAACATAACACTGGGACCAATGGTCAACACTCCGAACTACAGAAGCTATGTAAAACAGTTAATCATGTGCACTTATTAGATATGAGCAAAATAAAGTGTGAAAAACATACCATGCATGGACTCCACTTAAAGAGAAATGGAAGGCTCAAGTTAGTGAACCTGGTAGTGGAACTTTGTAGCAAACTGCATAAAACCATGGGCCCTATCATCCTAGACTACAACCAACAGGATTTTTTTTATGCATAAGAAGCAACACGAAACTGTGTAATTAAACAACACCAGCCAGTCAAAAGCAGTTACCAATTCATCACGAGCAGCATGTCCAACATCCTCACTAATGAAAAGTGACAGCAGTGGAAGAGCTGATACTCACAGTGAAAATTTTTTTATGGGATCATTACAACAAGAAACATGGCAAGACTCTGGTCAGTTTGTAAGTAATGTGTGCACAAACATAGCCTATAGAGGGAGCCTGACAGCAAATCAATTACAAATCCTTATGTATTGAGAGACAGTAATTTAACCCTCAAACACTGTAACTTAAAAACTGTTATGAATGATAAATTATGTGAATTCCACCAAAATATCAGGAGCCTTAGAGATAAGGAGCATTTGGCTCTTGACTTAAATGAAAATTACTCCCTAGCCCAAGCCCATTTATTGTTTCACAGGGCATCATGTAATGTCTGCTATGCTGATACCTCAGTTGGAGGGTTATGTTCTAGCTGATAGTTACTGTAGAGCAAATAGAGGGAAAGGTGGTGTTGCAATATACATCAAAGTGGGTATAGCTTTTTCATTTTGAATCCTGTGGATCTGAAATTTTTACTGATAATAGGTTGGTTATAGTGGTGACAGTACATAGGGCTTCTGCAGGGAAACTCTGTGTTTTCATAAAACAGCTTAAATCAGTTCTGTTAAAAATATATTCAAAGCCTGAGGAGTTAGTCATTCTGGGTGACTAATGTAAACTTCCTTACAGACAACACCAATATAAGAGAACAAGAACATTTGTTCAAACCTTTAATCTAACTCTAGTAGTTGAATTTCCTACCCGAGTGACAGGTACCAGTGTAAGCCTTACTGATAACACCTTACTGATACGTTTAGTAGCAATCACAGTACTATAAGTCAAATTCTCAATGGTCTGGCAGACCATGATAGGCAGTTGCTTACTCTTAGTAACATATGTTCGAACATTAAATGTAAACCAGTTTTCAGGTCTTTCAGAACAATTAGTGTGGACACATTAGAAAATTTCAATAAGCTCTTGCAGCCGATTGACTGGAGCCCAAAAAAAAAAAAAAAAAAAAAAAAAAAAAAAAATCCTTTAAATATAAATCACCAGGCTTCCAAAATGAAACTCTGTGTTACAAAAGGGATAAAAATGTGATGTAAGACAAAATAGAGTTACATACATTACAAATATGTTCTGATGCGTCTGCTGTGAAAGAGAATTATCGATCACATTGAATATAGAAAAGAATTATAAAATGCTCTAAAATATTACATATTAAATCTGAAATAGACAACTCAAATAATAAAATAAAAACTGTCTGGAGTGCTATCAAAAGGGAGCTGGGGAAAAAAGATAAGATTTCTAACATAGAAATAAGACATTGTGGTAGTTTGGTTAAAGAAACTGACACAGTGCCAAGTGTCCTTAATGAGCGGTTTCTAACAGCTTCTGAGAAAACCAGTTATAAGGGCTCGGTCAGTGAGGCTATGGGTCTTCTGAAATAATCTGAATTGTACAAGATTAGTCAAATGCATATAGCCCCAGTTACAGTCAGTGAGGTGAAAAAGATCATCACTAAAATGCAAACCAAAAATTCATCTGGCTTTGACAATATTTCCTCTAAGGTACTTAAACATTCTCCTAATGCCATTTGTGTAATACTTTGCCATATACACTCTGTGATCAAAAGTATCCAGACACCCCTAAAAACATACGTTTTTCGTGTTAGGTGCATTGTGGTGCCGCCTACTGCCAGGTACTCCGTATCAGCAACCTCAGTAGTCATTAGACATCGTGAGGGAGCAGGTGATTGGGTGTTGCTTGTCTCATACTTCTGTACACGAGATTTCCACACCCCTAAACATCCCTCGATCCACTGTTTCCGATGTGATAGTGAAGTGGAAACGTAAAGGTACATGTACAGCACAAAAGCATATAGGCCAACCTCATCTGTTGTCTGACAGAGACTGCCAACAGTTGAAGAGGGTCGTAAAGTGTAATAGTCAGACATCTACCCAGACCAACACACAGGAATTCCAAACTGCATCAGGATCCACTGCAAATACTATGACAGTAAGGTGGGAGGTGAGAAAACTTGGATTTCATGGTCGAGTGGCTGCTCATAAACCACACATCACACCAGTCAATGTCAAACGACGCCTCACTTGGTGTAAGGAGCGTAAACATAGGACGATTGAACAGTGGAAAAATGTTGTGTGTACGGCGAATATCTGGTGAACGTCATCTGCCAGCGTGTGTAGTGCCAACAGTAAAATTATAGTGTGGTCATGTTTTTCATGGAGGGGGCTTGCACCCCTTGTTGTTTCGTGTGGCACTGTAACAGCACGGGCCTACATTGAGATTTTAAGTACTTCTTGCTTCCCACTGTTGAAGAGCAATTCAACACGATCGAGTACCTATTCATAATGCACGGCCTGTGGCGGATGATGATGATTGGTTTGTGGGGTGCTCAACTGCGCGGTCATTGGTGACTGTACAAAGTCCCAATTTTTTCACAGTTCAGTTTTTTTCACAGTACAATCTAGCCACAATTGCAAATGATGAGGATGATGTTGAAATGATGAGGACAACACGAACACCCAAGACCTGGTCACAGAAAAATCCCCAACCTGGCCGGGAATTGAATCCGGGACCCAGAGGTAGCAACGCTAGCCCCTAGACCACGAGCTGCGGACCCCTGTGGTGGAGTAGTCACATGGCAATAACATCCCTGTAATGCACTGGTCTCCACAGAGTCCTGACCTGAATCTTATAGAACACCTTTGGGATGTTTTGGAATGCCGACTTCATGCAGGGCTTCATCAACTGACATCGATACCTCTCCTCATTGCAGCACTCCATGAAGAATGGGCTGCCATTCCCCAAGAAACCTTCCAGCACCTGTTTGAATGTATGCCTGCGAGAGCGGAAGGTGTCATCAAGGCTAAGGGTGGGCCAACACCATACTGAGTTCTAGCATTATCGATAGAGGGTGCCACGAACTGGTAAGTCATTTTCAGCCAGGTGCCCGAATACTTTTGATCACATAGTGTATTTAATGAAGCCCTTCAAGAAGGTTTTGTCCCAGGCATAACAACGTATTCAGATGTGAAACCACTATTCAAGAAAGGGAATAAAACTGATTCTTCTAACTACCACCCGATGTCACTTTTAACAAGTTTCTCCAAAGTTGTTGAGAAACTTATATGTAAAAGAATTGTGGAGCAGATGAACATTCACAAGGCTCTTAGTCACTGTCAATTCAGATTCCAAGTAGGCCTGTTACCCAGTAATGCTATTTTTTCATTTACCAATAATTTCTTAGAAGCACTGAACAATAGATTAGCTTCAATTGGTATATTTTGTGATTTAACCAAGGCCTTTGACTGTGTGAACCATGAAATTCTCCTTTCAAAAGCTGTGTATTATGGTTTAAGTGGCACAGTGAGAATGTGGCTTCTATCATACCTAACTGATAGAAAGCAGAAGGTATCGTTTAATCATGGAGATGGCACAATAGCCTCATCTGGCTGGGGAACAGTAAGTACTGGAGTGCTGCAAGGTTCTGTGCTGGGACCCTTGCTATTTCTCATTAATGGCCTTCCATACTGCACAAAAGCTACTACCAAATTTACTCTCTTTGCAGATGATTCATCTCTTTTAGCTGGGTCTCAGAAGTGCAGAAGGATATAAGTCTAAGCTATAATGACCAAGATATACATCAAGTAGATTCTTGTAAATTTTTACGCCTCCACATCGACAATAAATTATACTGGTTATGCCATACTCTGGACTTGAGAAAAAGATTTAGTTCAACAACATATGCTCTACACATTATAACTGTGACTGCAAATACTGACACTGTTAAGGCTGCTTATTTTGGCTATTTTCATTGTTGTCATATGGCACAATGTTTTGGGGAAATCAACCAATGGCAAATAAAGTGTTTGTCACTCAGAAAAGAGCAATCCGAATTCTAAGTGGAGTGATTATAATTCATTCATGCAGACATTAAAAAAAAAAAAAAAAAACACAAAATATTAACAGTGACCTCACAATATATTTATGTCCTTTTTAGTTAAGAACCTACTGATGCACAAAACCAATAGTGACTATTGGGACTATGACACCAGATCAAAACACGACTTGCATGTGGATGGAAAAAACTTGGGCCTAATACAAAAAGGTGTACGCTACTCAAGCAAAGAGGTGTTTAACGCACTTCCTATGGACATAAACAAATCTTACTAGTGTAAAACCACAATCTAAAAGTAAATTAGAAGAATATCTTCTGGAACACTCTTTTTTCTCTCTTGATGAGTTCTTTGACATAAACACTCCTATATTGTACGTCAGATATGGTACATTGAGTTGTAATATTCGCTGTTACCACTTTGTAACTGAACATGATGACCTATGCGAGAATAACAATGTACTTCACTTCTAGAAAAGTTATAGCTTAATATGGAATAATTGTAATTTATTATTGTATTGTTTTATACCTGTGCTTTACTTCAGTAAGTGTCTAAGCTTGTAATTGTTAACATATTTTGTTCCTTTACGTGTATTGCAATTTGTATCTATTAGCATCTATAAGTAGGCTACTGTTCTCATGTATAATTATGACTCATTCCACACCCATACAATTCTCTTGTGTACTGGATCTATGGAACACAAATAAATAAACTTTTATGTCGAGGCAGTCACATATAGGCAAAAAACTGTTAAAAACTGAGCAAAATTTTATTTATTCCCCAAAAAAGTCTTATGCAGTCATTCATTCATTCACAAATTAAGTCCCATACATAGCACTATGGACAGCCTTCACAGCACCATGGAGGGGAGCATTCAGGGAGGTGAAACAAGTAAAGTCATATATTTACAGGCAGAAGCAACCACAGTAGCCTGTTTCTGCAAAGTATAACAACAGCAAATTATGCCTGGCACCAAGCTGTTCAAACTGACAACTATAACCATTACTTTACATATGTATGCTAGGAGAAAAACAGTTATTTTGAAAAAAGCTACTGCTCATCCTCCTGCACTACACAGCTGCAGTTTTTCATAATTAAAACATGAGGCCCGGTAGGTGGATGGGTGAAAGTAAATGGCACCAAAAAGATCGCAAGCAGAATGTGTGTCACATGTCACATGACCAGTTTCTCCCGCTGACATATGAAATAGGCTGAACGTGGGCTTTCTGAGCCAGTGCAAACTATGAATCCACAGAACAGAAAACGATGTGTCTACATCCAGTCATTTAAACATTATAAAGAGGTAAATAATTGACCAGGGTTCCAAAAAACAAGAGCGCTACATGGAGGAAATTGTAATATAGAGGAAACGCAATAAAGAGGAAAATTTAACATTGTTTATATGAGCTTTTGTCGGGACAGGAAGGGGGGGAAAAAATACAGATGTAACATAGAGGAAAACATTATATGGAGGAACATTATAAAGACGTTTCACTGTATTTGTTTTATATGGTCATTCCACTTAAGGTCGCTCTGGATAGTTACTCCTAGGTATTTTACAGTAGATACTGTTTCCATTGGTTTGACTTCAACATTTTAGCTGTACAGTAATGGACTTCTATTGCTATGTATGCACAATATGTTACATTTATTCACATTCAGTGTCAACTGCCAGCGTCTATACCATTCAATAATTCTCTGGAGGCCATTCTGCAAATCATTATTATCTTATGGCATTGTTACTTTGTTACAGACGACCGTATCATCTGTAAACAGCCTTAAGGAGCATTCGATGCTTTCTACTAGAACATTTATATGTAATGTAAACAGTAACAGTCCTATCACACTTACTTGAAGTACTCTGCAAATTACCTTCGCATCTTTCAATTTTATTCCGTTGATATCGACATGTTGAGTTCTACCTGCAAAGAAGTCTTTAATTCAGTTGCAAATCTGTTCTGATACTCAATAAGCTCTTTTTTTCACTAAATGGCAGTGCAGGATGGTGTCATATGCCTTTCTGAAGTCAAGGAAAATAGTATCAACCTGAGTGCTGTTGTTACAGTGCTATGAATCTCATGAAGGAACAAAGTGAGCCGAGTTTCACAGGATCTCTATTTGCAGAATCCCTGTTGGCTTTTATAGAGAAGAGTTTCATTCTCCAAAAATGTCATAATTCTTGAGGATAAAACATGTTCCACAATTCTACAACAGACTGACTTCAACAATAAGGTTTATAATTGTGTGCATTTGTGCTATGGCCCTTCTTAGAAACAGGAATGACCTGCATTTTCTTCCAGTCAGGTAACCGTCATTGCTCAAGTGACCTATGATAAATTACTACTAGAAGGAGAGCAAGTTCTTTTGCATAATCATTGTAGAATCTTATAGGTGTCTCATCTGGTCCTGATGCCTGTGTACTACTAAGAAATTGTAGTTGTTTTTCTGCTTCCTGATTGGTTGTCTCAATATCTGCCATTTTGACTTTCTAACAATGATTGAAAGGAGGGACTATGTTACGATCTTCCTCGGTGAAACAATTTCATAAGACTGAATACAGTATTTCAGCCTTCTCTTGTTATATTCCATTTCAGTGCCAGCACGGTAACTGAGTGAATGAACAGATGATTTTGGTCCACTTACTGATTTTACATATGACAAAAATCTCTTAGGCTTTTTACTCAGATCAGCTAACAAAGGTTTACTTTCAAAGCCATTCAACACTTCTCCCATTGCACTCCTTATGCTCATTTTTGCTTTGTTCAGCTTTTGTTTGTCGCTAGGTTCTTACTTTTCTTGAATCTGAGATAAAGTTCTCCACTTCATATGTTTTCAAATGAAATAAAAAGGGAAAAATGCAATTGGCCAGTAAACACCTATATCAGGGGCTTACGCAGTGGAAAAAAATGCACAACCTCTTCAAGAAAACAAGCGCCGCCTTCAGCACAATGTTATGGTTTGTCGTTTTCCTTTTTTTTCAAGTATGTTTTCTCTATCAAAATAAAAACTGGAGGTACAATAAATAATGATAGATTTGTTTTCACTGCCATAAACCTTATAGCTTCCAGAAATTTAAGACTATAAATAATGGAATAATGCCACAGTTTCTGCTGTAATGAAGCTTCTGTTCTCTTCTTGTCCAAACTATTTATCGTCCATGTTTCACTTCCATACATGGCTACACTCCATACAAATACTTTCAGAAACGACTTCCTGACACTTAAATCTATACTTGATGTTAACAAATTTCTCTTCTTTAGAAATGCTTTCCTTGCCATTGCCAGTCTACATTTTATGTCCTCTCTACTTCGGCCATCATCAGTTATTTTGTTCCCCAAATAGCAAAACTCCTTTACTATTTTAAGTGTCTCATTTCCTAATTTAATTCCCTCAACATCACCCGACTTAATTTGACTACATTCCATTATCCTCGTTTTGCTTTTGTTAATGTTCATCTTATACCCTCCTTTCAAGACACTGTCCATTCCGTTCAACTGTTCTTCCAATTCCTTTGCTGTCTCGGACAGAATTACAATGTCATGGGCGACATTTAGGTTAGATGGCCTCGGACAAGTACAGAAAGGGCAACAGCCTCAACGGGTGCGGGGCAAAGTCAGGACATGCGGGGACCAAGCAGCAATCGGTATTGTAATTGTAAACTGTCGAAGCTGCGTTGGTAAAGTACCGGAACTTCAAGCGCTGATAGAAAGCACCGAAGCTGAAATCGTTATAGGTACAGAAAGCTGGCTGAAGCCAGAGATAAATTCTGCCGAAATTTTTACAAACGTACAGACGGTGTTTAGAAAGGATAGATTGCATGCAACAGGTGGTGGAGTGTTCGTTGCTGTTAGTAGTAGTTTATCCTGTAGTGAAGTAGAAGTGGATAGTTCCTGTGAATTATTATGGGTGGAGGTTACACTCAACAACCGAGCTAGGTTAATAATTGGCTCCTTTTACCGACCCCCCGACTCAGCAGCATTAGTGGCAGAACAGCCGAGAGAAAATTTGGAATACATTTCACATAAATTTTCTCAGCATGTTATAGTCTTAGGTGGAGATTTCAATTTACTAGATATAGACTGGGACACTCAGATGTTTAGGACGGGTGGTAGGGACAGAGCATCGAGTGACATTATACTGAGTGCACTATCCGAAAATTACCTCGAGCAATTAAACAGAGAACCGACTCGTGGAGATAACATCTTGGACCTACTGATAACAAACAGACGCGAACTTTTCAACTCTGTAAGCGCAGAACAGGGAATCAGTGATCATAAGGCCGTTGCTGCATCCCTGAATATGGAAGTTAATAGGAATATAAAAAAAGGGAGGAAGGTTTATCTGTTTAGCAAGAGTAATAGAAGGCAGATTTCAGGCTACCTAACAGATCAAAACGAAAATTTCTGTTCCGACACTGACAATGTTGAGTGTTTATGGAAAAAGTTCAAGGCAATCGTAAAATGCGTTTTAGACAGGTACGTGCCGAGTAAAACTGTGAGGGACGGGAAAAACCCACCGTGGTACAACAACAAAGTTAGGAAACTACTGCGAAAGCAAAGAGAGCTTCACTCCAAGTTTAAACGCAGCCAAAACCTCTCAGACAAACAGAAGCTAAACGATGTCAAAGTTAGCGTAAGGAGGGCTATGCGTGAAGCGTTTAGTGAATTCGAAAGTAAAATACTAGGTACCAACTTGACAGAAAATCCTAGGAAGTTCTGGTCTTACGTTAAATCAGTAAGTGGCTCGAAACAGCATGTCCAGACACTCCGGGATGATGATGGCATTGAAACAGAGGATGACAAGCGTAAAGCTGAAATACTAAACACCTTTTTCCAAAGCTGTTTCACAGAGGAAGACCGCACTGCAGTTCCTTCTCTAAATCCTCGCACAATCGAAAAAATGGCTGACATCAAAATAAGTGTCCAAGGAATAGAAAAGCAACTGAAATCACTCAACAGAGGAAAGTCCACTGGACCTGACGGGATACCAATTCGATTCTACACAGAGTACGCGAAAGAACTTGCCCCCCTTCTAACAGCCGTGTACCGCAAGTCTCTAGAGGAACGGAAGGTGCCAAATGATTGGAAAAGAGCACAGGTAGTCCCAGTCTTCAAGAAGGGTCGTCGAGCAGATGCGCAAAACTATAGACCTATATCTCTGACGTCGATCTGTTGTAGAATTTTAGAACATGTTTTTTGCCCGAGTATCATGTCGTTTTTGGAAACTCAGAATCTACTATGTAGGAATCAACATGGATTCCGGAAACAGCGATCGTGTGAGACCCAACTCGCTCTATTTGTTCACGAGACCCAGAAAATATTAGATACAGGCTCCCAGGTAGATGCTATTTTTCTTGACTTCCGGAAGGCGTTCGTTACAGTTCCGCACTGTCGCCTGATAAACAAAGTAAGAGCCTACGGAATATCAGACCAGCTGTGTGGCTGGATTGAAGAGTTTTTAGCAAACAGAACACAGCATGTTGTTCTCAACGGAGAGACGTCTACAGACGTTAAAGTAACCTCTGGCATGCCACAGGGGAGTATTATGGGACCATTGCTTTTCACAATATATATAAATGACCTAGTAGATAGTGTCGGAAGTTCCATGCGGCTTTTCGCGGATGATGCTGTAGTATACAGAGAAGTTGCAGCATTAGAAAATTGTAGCGAAATGCAGGAAGATCTGCATCGGATAGGCACTTGGTGCAGGGAGTGGCAACTGACCCTTAACATAGACAAATGTAATGTATTGAGAATACATAGAAAGAAGGATCCTTTATTGTATGATTATATGATAGCGGAACAAACACTGGTAGCAGTTACTTCTGTAAAATATCTGGGAGTATGCGTGCGGAACGATTTGAAGTGGAATGATCATATAAAATTAATTGTTGGTAAGGCGGGTACCAGGTTGAGATTCATTGGGAGAGTCCTTAGAAAATGTAGTCCATCAACAAAGGAGGTGGCTTACAAAACACTCGTTCGACCTATACTTGAGTATTGCTCATCAGTGTGGGATCCGTACCAGATCGGGTTGACGGAAGAGATAGAGAAGATCCAAAGAAGAGCGGCGCGTTT
Organism: Schistocerca cancellata; assembly: GCF_023864275.1. Classification (NCBI taxonomy): domain Eukaryota; kingdom Metazoa; phylum Arthropoda; class Insecta; order Orthoptera; family Acrididae; genus Schistocerca; species Schistocerca cancellata. Next base: position 370,561,289 of record NC_064626.1, read on the forward strand.
CGTCACAGGGTTATTTGGTAACCGTGATAGCGTTACGGAGATGTTTAACAAACTCCAGTGGCAGACTCTGCAAGAGAGGCGCTCTGCATCGCAGTGTAGCTTGCTCGCCAGGTTTCGAGAGGGTGCGTTTCTGGATGAGGTATCGAATATATTGCTTCCCCCTACTTATACCTCCCGAGGAGATCACGAATGTAAAATTAGAGAGATTAGAGCGCGCACAGAGGCTTTCAGACAGTCGTTCTTCCCGCGAACCATACGCGACTGGAACAGGAAAGGGAGGTAATGACAGTGGCACGTAAAGTGCCCTCCGCCACACACCCTTGGGTGGCTTGCGGAGTATAAATGTAGATGTAGATGTAGAACCACAAAGTTTTATTTCTCCTCCATGGATTTTAATACCTACTCCGAATTTTTCTTTTGTTTCTTTCACTGCTTGCTCAATATACAGATTGAATATCGGGGAGAGGCTACAACCTTGTCTCACTCCCTTCCAAACCACTGCTTCCCTTTCAAGTTCCTCAACTCTTATCTGCTTTGTGTACAAATTGTAAATAGCCTTTCGCTCCCTGTATTTTACCCGTCACCTTCAGAAATTGAAAGAGAGTATTCCAGTCAACATTGTCAAAAGCTTTCTCTAAGTCTACAAATGCTAGAAATGTAGGTTTGCCTTTCCTTAATCTTTCTTCTAAGATAAGTCGTAGGGTCAGTATTGCCTCATGTGTTCCAACATTTCTACGGAATCCAAACTGATCTTCCCCGAGGTCAGCTTCTACCAGTTTTTCCATTCGTCTGTAAAGAATTCGTGTTAGTATTTTGCAACCGTGACTTATTAAACTGATAGTTCAGTAATTTTCACATCTGTCAACACCTGCTTTCTTTGCGATTGGAATTATTATATCCTTCTTGAAGTCTGAGGGAATTTCGCCTGTCTCATACATCTTGCTCACCAGATGGTAGTGTTTTGTCATGACTGGCTCTCCCAAGGCTGTCAGTAGTTCTAATGGAATGTTGTCTACTCCCGGGGCCTTGTTTCAACTTAGGTCTTTCAGTGCTGTGTCAAACTCTTCATGCAGTATCATATCTCCCATTTCATCTTCATCTACATCCTCTTCCATTTCCATAATATTGTCCTCAAGAACATCACCCCTGTATAGACCCTCTATATACTCCTTCCACCTTTCTGCCTTACCTTCTTTGCTTAGAACTGGGTTTCCATCTGAGCTCTTGATATTCATGCAAGTGGTTCTCTTTTCACCAAAGGTCTCTTTAATTTTCCAGTAGGCAGTACCTATCTTACCCCTTGCGATATATGCCTCTACATCCTTACATTTGTTCTCCAGCCACCCCTGCTTAGTCACTTTGCACTTCCCCTCGATCTCATTTTTGAGACATTTGTATTCCATTTTGCCTGCTTCATTTACTGCATTTTTATATTTACTCCTTGCATCAATTAAATTCAATATCTCTTCTGTTACCCAAAGATTTCTACTAGCCTTCGTCTTTTTACCTCCTTGATCCTCTGCCTTCACTACTTCCTCAGAGCTACCCATTCTTCTTCTACTGTATTTCTTTCCCCCATTCCTGTCAATTTTTCCCTTATGCTCTCCCTGAAACTCGGTACAACCTCTGGTTTAGTCAGTTTATCCCGGTCCCATCTCCTCAAATTCCCACCTTTTTGCTGTTTCTTCAGTTTTAATCTACAGTTCATAACCTATCAATTGTGGTCAGAGTCCACGTCTGCCCCTGGAAATGTCTTAGAATTTAAAACCTGGTTCCTAAATCTCTGTCTTACCATTATATAATCTATCTGAAACCTTTTAGTATCTCCAGGGTTCTTCCATGTATACAACATTCTTTCATGATTCTTGAAACAAGTGTTAGCTATGATTAAGTTCTGCTCTGTGCAAAATTCTACCAGACGGCTTCCCCTTTCATTTCTTAGCCCCAATCCTTATTCACCTACTACGTTTCCCTCTCTTCCTTTTCCTACTGTTGAATTCCAGTCACCCATGACTATTAAATTTTCGTCTCCCTTCACTACCTGAATAATTTCTTTTATCTCATCATACATTTCATCAATTTCTTCATCATCTGCAGAGCTAGTTGGCATATAAACTTGTACTACGGTAGTAGGTGTGGGCTTCGTGTCTATCTTGGCCACAATAATGCATTCACTATGCTGTTTGTAGTAGCTTACCCGCACTCCTATTTTCCTATTCATTATTAAAGCTACTCCTGCATTACCCCTATTTGATTTTGTATTTATACCCCTGTCTTCACCTGACGAAAAGTCTTGTTCCTCCTGCCACCGAACTTCGCTAATTCCCACTATATCTAACTTTAACCTATCCATTCCCCTTTTTAAATTTTCTAACCTACCTGCCCGATTAAGGGATCGGGCATTCCACACTCTGATCCGTAGAACGCCAGTTTTCTTTCTCCTGATATCGACATCCTCTTGAGTAGTCCCCGCCTAGAGATCCGAATGGGGGACTATTTTACCTCCGGAATATTTTACCCAAAAGGACGCCATCATTATTTAATCATACAGTAAAGCTGCATGCCCTCGGGAAAAATTACGGCTGTAGTTTCCCCTTGCTTTCAGCCGTTCGCAGTACCACAACAGCAAGGCCATTTTGGTTAGTGTTAAGAGGCCAGATCAGTCAATCATCCAGACTGTCGCCCCTGCAACTACTGAAAAGGCTGCTGCCCCTCTTCAGGAACCACTCGTTTGTCTGGCCTCTCAACAGATACCCCTCCGTTGTGGTTGCACCTACGGTAAGGCTATCTGTATCGTTGAGGCACTCAAGCCTCCCCACCAACGGCAAGGTCCATGGTTCATGAGGGAGGGTACTAACATTAACATCTTTCTTAATGAACTGTTTTTAGATGGCGAAAGCAAGCCAAAAGGCATGTGTGTTCAGTAAGACCACTGATGTTATTTTATTTGAATAAAACAAAACACATTTGGTGACAAAAATATGTATTTCCTTAGAGTCACAAGACAGATTTAAAATATCGTCACTGACTTCATAAATAACCTCAGAAAAATAGGTGTCTTGAAAGTAGTGTATAAGGCAGGGAAGAGTTGTGTAAACCTACAATACAGGCAACCACCAATAAAAAGTTGTTCTAGTATGTTCATTATTGTCGGTTATTATCCACTGTGTTACATCTATTACTTTACAGATATTATGTGACTTTTCTTTCAAGAAATATTTGAGTACATAGAATACAAACCGCCAGTGACTGCCACAGTTTTCTTCTTCTTACTGTTCATTTCTAATGAATGTCTATAAAACGCAACATCTTGCAGTGTACTTGTGGCGAGGCTGTCACAAAACACACACACACACACACACACACACACACACACACACACACACACACACACACACACACACAAAAAAAAAAAAAATCAGAAAATGAGAGCACACACACACACACATTCACACAATCACTCAGACAGGACTCTCGCACACATGACCACCGTCTCCGGCCGCTGCCTCTAGCCTCTGAGAATTAGATCCAAACAAACCACTCCTCGTGCTTCCCTGCCTCTTGTCTGCAGCTGTTAGGCTAGTGTGACCGGTGGTGGCAGCACTGACTGCCAGCTGAGCGGAGTGGTATGAAGGGGAGAAGCACCAGTAATGAGGGAGTAGGAACGGCGTATGTGCTCAGCTGCACCCGATCGGTAATGATGCGTGACATCTCAGTAAACAAACCATTTCATCTACTGAGAAACAGAAAATAGATATTTTCAGGGATTTTTCCCAAATTTCCCTGACATGTTTGAAATTACCTGATTTTCAGAACCTATGGCAACCCTGAGTATGTTAACAATCCTGCCTGGAGGTAATAGGGTGGGAGTGAGTGCAGAACTGAACTATTTGGTTAAATTGTTCATGTGCTGGTGCCATCCCAGTTTATTATCTGTCTGAATGCCCATGAACTTCACACACAGAGCATCATCCAGCATACACCCATTGATCTCCACTTCTGGCATATGCATGTAATTTTCATTAGTTTTGAATTTCATAACACGAATTTTTGTAAAATGAAGGTTAAACTATTATCTATGAACTAGTTGTATGTCTGTTCCACAATTCTCCTGCCTGTCTCTTGTCTCTAGTATGGATATGTTTGGGTCCTTCATCAGTACACCTATTAGCAGCAAACACGAATGTTTCCAGGGCCCTCCAACATTTTAGGGTTGGGCGAAAAGATGAGCCAACCTTGCAGCACACCACATTTAATGTTTACCCACTATGAACTGAATCTTATTACTAATGTATTATTTGCTCATGTGACCCTCTGTTTTCTACTGCTAAGATATGACTCCATACACCCAAGAGGAAGATATTTGATGTCATGCCATTTTAATTTTCCTAGCAGAATTTTTTGATCTACAAAGTCAAGATCATAGAAAATGACAGCAGGGTAGTTTTTATCGTTTAGTTTAATTACAGTTGAGAAGCTTTTACAAAAGCCAAACAAACTGTTGTTAGGTGGTCATCATCAGAAAGGCGATCTAGTATTCTTATGCAAACCACAATCTTAAATATGTTTAAGAACATGGGAAGGAGGCAGATCACATCTATAATTAGTGACCAGCCACTTACCTCTACTTTTCTATATTGGTGTTACTACTGTATATCTCAGTCTTTCAGGAAATACAGATGGTAACAAGATAACTCCATGGACAGGGCCAAGTCAGCACAAGATTTTTAGTAATTTGGCTGAGATACTATCATAGCCAGACAATTTACTGTACTTTATAGTGATCTAATGATTTTTGTGATCTCTAACAGAGAAGTTGCAAAAGTGATGTCCGAATGTAGAGTACGCATTACCTGTGTAAATAAGTATAATGGACTTGCTATCAATGAACCATTTTGTGTTCCCTTGTGTTCTGCTACTATCAAAAGGAATTCATCGAATTTAGTAATTAATGATTTGAATTTCATATCATCTGCCTCAATGCTATTGCCTCTTTTAGGTGTTCAATATCATATGCCTTGCCAAATTTATTCATTTCTTGCTTGATAATATTCCAAATTGTTCTTGTAAATTTTGAAGAATTTTGCAGTGTTATTTGTTTTACTTTTTAAATCTTGATTAGAGATAGCATTACATAAAAGCTTCCTCTTCCTAGTAGATAATAGCTGTCTTTTTTCTCAGCTTACACTGTATCCCATTGTAAAGGAAAACTGGTTTCATAATGTTGCAAGAATATTTTTAGGTAAGAATTAAAATCTCTCATCTACTATGTGCTCTTTGTAAACTTCTTCTCATTTCTCAGCTTGTAACTCTTTCCTGACTAGTGCAGTTGACTCAGCATTTACATCTCTGTGAAGTTTTATTTTTCTTCTCTTAGTTAAACTGTCAGTGAGATATACCATTTACTATGGTGCTCACATCTAATTCATGGAACAGTTGGATTTAGAAATTAATTTATCACTCATTATTGATCTGCAAGTATGTTGTTCTATTCTTGCTGGGAATATGATTGTAGGGGTAAGTACCAATGTTGGGCGTCAGTACTTCTAGGTGACCTTAATAGCAGCAATCCATGATAAATTCTATACTGAAATCTCCACACACAATAACTTTCCAGCTATTTCTACATCATCTTACTAGTTTCCTATCTAAATGTTTAATGGAACTTAAAACGTTTCCTGTTGGGTGCCTACGGACTATCAGAACGGCTATCCTTGATAGTTACCAGGCCTTTTGCGGAAGTAAGGTACTCAAGTAGCAATTCAATGCAATACTCACTGAGGTTAATGGCCTAGGACTTTACTCCATCCTTTGTGTGTACAGCCACACCCTGAGTCCTCATTATAGACTCTGTCAACAACAATACTTTAGTAAAATGTACTATGCGCTTATTTACACTCACATTCCATATTTTATAGTAGTGCTGGGTAGTGCAGAAAATATGCACATGTTTAGATTGTTGAAACTGTGATAGAAGGCTTCAAGGTGTATTGGAAACCTATCAGCATGGCTATCCTGCAGAAATAAATTTAAAGAACTGAAAATACAGACAGTACTTGCAATGTACATCTACTAAACAATTATTTTTAAAGTATCCTGTACAGTTTTGTTGAACAAGTATGTGCATAAACTAGAGAACTAGATTTCATGAAAATTACTGTATGTACACCGAAACTGCTGGAAATAAATTTTATAATAAACTTCAATGCAGCACTTTGTGTGTGTGTGCGTTTGTTTTTCATTGTTAGACATAATACATTGTTTATATAATTTCAACTGTGTCTCAGTTAATGCAAGTTCCACCTGACATTTTTAATGACATTAAAACTTGACCATCAGATGAAAACTAGTTTTATAAATAAATAAGTTGTCGACAGAGGTGGTGCGGCAGTACGCCAGGAATTTCCTGTAATATAATATCAAGTCAGTTCAATAAAAAAATTCTGACGGATTTCTGTGCTGACAGTCAATGTTTTTAATATAATAAGCCACACATTTCATTTTTTTATATTAGCACCACATACGAAACTCTTCATATGCTAATAAGTTTTTACACTGTCAAAACGGGGTTGGCTGTGAAAAGGGCATGTTCTGAGCACACTGTCTGTCCATTTCCATAGTGATACAACAGCTTACAAAACGTAAACAAAGTACTTACGTATGTCATCGCATATTTGTACTGACAAGTGTGATTCAATCTTTTTTACTTTAGGAATGAGAGATGTACATTATGCAAGACAACTACAAGATCACCCAGGTACCAGTGACAATTAAACATAATTTTTCCATGTCACCATTCTGCTTGCTAGGTATGGATAATGTTGCAAATGTTACTCACACAAAAAGCTAGTTCCATTTAACACATTTCAAATTATAACCAAAACAGTACTCCCTCAGACACTTTTCTGTTCTTTTTCTCCTAAGTAACAGCCTGCCAGCAGAGCATTAAATCACAATGAGGCATCTTAACACACGGAAACAATCACAATGACTGACAGTTTATTCAAATTCTCATTTGTATGCTAAATAGGAAACACCAACGTTTTAACAAACCACAATCAACATATACATTTTTTCCACTAGTGATTTTAATATTCTATTTCATTTTTACCTGGATTCATACAACTAAAGTCAGTAGTAGTTATGGAGTATATGTGAGTAAATTAATAGTGGATACACACACAGGTTTAATTGACTACGATATAAATTATCGAAATTGGTTGCGTACGGCTGAAACGATGTACTAAAACTTTGGTATCAGAATTCCCATGATGACAGGGCACATAAGCTGTATTAGGCCTAATTACTATTGAATTATTTACTTCAGCAACAGTAAACGGAAAACTGTCTATCTGAAATGAACTTCTTAATTATGGTTCCATTTTTCCCAGTAATTGTGAATACTTTGTGGCTTCGTAATCTTGTCGTCTGGTATAGACTTATACGTAAATGTACTCGACAATAGCATAGAAACACGAGTGTGCTGCTGAGGGATTTCTCTCGATCTGATGTGAATACCACACTGTACTCTTCCGATGTAGTCGAATGTCATCTTACTACAGCAAATACTAGCAATTTTGTATTTATTTCAATACAACATGTGTAAACTGGTGCTTCTCCCATATCCTACGTGTACCAGAGCACAACATATTTAAACAGCTATAGGAGGTTACGAACAGTTTATGTTACACTTGATCTGTTGGACCAGGTCGCACAGACCTCAAATGTATGAAAGGCAAGGCTTTTTTCTTTACGAAAACTAAAAAAAAAATAAAATAAAAAATCTCGTATCTCTAAAACGACCACGAACACCTTACCACGCTGTTTATCGATTCACTATTGCATTCTCTCGTGTTTACAGTTCGCAAACCAGGTCTACCACAGCACAGTTAAAATACTTTTGCTCTCAGTTCTTCACCTTTGAATCTAAGTAGCACTGACCACATGAAATATTTCGTGTTATTTTATTATAAGCGAAATTTCAATGCGTCGACATATTGATATTATTTTTAAGATTTCTTTGGTATACCTGTCATTCGTTGTTTGGAAGTTGGCAGCATCAGCGCTCAGCTGTCAAACTAGCAGAAGGAACTTCAAACTGCAGCAGACCATACAAAGTCGATAATATTGAGCTGAAACGCGGTTTCGCTTTAAAAATAAAAATTTATTGAAGTTCACTACGTAAAGGTCTCACCAGTGACCATCTCTCCAAGCGTTTATCACATTTCTGAAAAATGTTTCACACTTTTGTTCGGACAAAAATCCATAGTTATTGATACGCTCGGTCCGGGGCCGCTAACAGGCGAATACACCTCCTGCAGCCAGCTGACAGGAAGGTTGTGCGGGCTGGAAGTACTCCGACGACAGCGACAACGGAAAAGCCGGTAAGTCCGTATTTTGTCAGATGTGCCTTCTAGCGTATAAGAATTGTGTAAAAGATTAACGTGATGTCATTTCTAAGTTACATAACCTGTGATTTATAATATTAAGATTTATGCGGCAGTAAAATGTGAAGATGCGTCTGAGCTTAAACTTCAGTCTTTTCACTCTGCAGATTTTTACTGTCAGTTCATTACATTCTTAAAATTGCTAAGTAACGTCTCATTAGAGAATCGAAGCAGTTGCTTCTGTCATTCACCACAATCGAAGTAGGGGGCCTAAACATGTATCTACGTGTTCGATGTTGTTGCGCCTCCAACAATTTTCTGCTATAAAATGTATCGTAACGTCACAGTAATGATTATTTTTTTCGTTTGTTTCAGGTCTTTCAGTATCGCGCGTAACAGCATAAAATGTCAAAATTGTAATCTGGAGAGCAGCCCGTCATTCGTAGTATTTACACAGTAATACCGTCGATATTAGTGTTTGCGGGAAATAAGAAGCAAAGCGAGTCGTCTTCGAAGTCTCCTTGGAGATCCCTTGTACATACCGATATCTATCAGAAAATGTTTTTTCAAAACCCAGAACAGAAGAGGAACAGTGTTAACAACAACTCTGGACAAACAGCAACAATTGCCATCGATGCTGACAGACGTTGTGGAAACGCGTGTGACATCGCAGAGGATGTGGATTTAATAACTAGATTCTGTATGCCAGTTTGTTCGCGTGACACGCACACCCGAGAACTAGCTTTGGACGTGATCGAGAAAACGGTAGAAGGGTGGCTGGATGGGTATGGTAGTCCAAGACACACAAGGATGTCACTGATACCACCTAGTCATAGACTGGAGAATTTCAGTACAAATGGTCACTGCTACACCGATACAGTTTCATCAGGAGACGGCATCAGAAGTGTTCCGAAAGAATATTTATCTCTTGTTACATTACATCTTCCTGCCTTACTGCGACTGTCCGTAAACTGCCCGTTTCTTGACGTGCGGGATAAATGCAAGCGAGTACTCAAGCTTGTACAGGTAAGTTTATATTGTTTAGACATACCCGCTGCTTCACTCTTTCCTTCGCAGTTTCGAAGCAAGCCCTTATAGTTATAGAATCCTTTGTTTCGTAGTTATAGTACATTTTACTATAAAAGCTTTCTACGATTTTTGCATTTCTTCTCTGCTTAAGAGCCTTCAAAACATTTGTAGCAGAATCCTTGGGATTTGTTTATGAAATACTGTGTCGCTGTATTTTAACTTAATAATTCTTAGTTAAAGAAAGAGACAGATGTAAGCATTCAGTAATTGATAAATAACTTTTTTCCCCAATTGTAATTTATGCTACTTTTCTTAGATGTACGAAGGTAATTGTCTCTGCAGGCGTTTAAAGGGAAAAGATCCCTTACACTAGTGTAATATCGTACACGTTTAGTGCGGCGACTGTGCACGGGGTCAGCTGTTTAGTGGTCAGCAATCGTTTCCATTGCTTGGCCGTTCACTACGTTTGTTTAAACTGCAAACACTGCCACTACGTTATACATTGCCAAATGGAAACAATTACCATAGCAATACTGGCAGACTTGTTAAACAGAGCAGTTCAATAAACTTAAATTTTATTTCATTCCACTTGTATTAGTTTTGTTAGGATTTCACTAATGAAGAAAGGGGTTTGCCACAGTCAATCGTGAACGATTTTGTCTAGCAGCGTTCAATCTTTGTGTCTTTCATCCATCTATGTGTAGCAAATTGTAAGACACTGCTGTAACGTAAGCTACAAATATATATTTTTTTCAGTTTATTGCAATGAAAATAATTATTCTTAAGAGCAAATGCAGTGCTCGGTAGCACACAGGGCGACCTCCCCTTTCTCTATAATGTAGACTCGCCTATGTGGCACTTTCAGGCTCTATCTTGTTCCATAAAAAATAAGTAAATAAAACTGCTTCAATATTGAGAATAAATCAGAACAACAGTTTTTTGATGCTCTGAACTGTTTATGAAATTAAGGGGAATCTACGCTCTTGCAACACCTTGTATATTAGATTTCATGAAAGCGAAATGAAAAGTCTTGATTTGGAAGAATAATTCTTGAAGTTGTAGTCGGCAAACGACATAGCGTCAGTACGTGCTGTTAACAAACGACTCATTTTTACACGGATTTAAGTCTGCGCTACTAGACAGTTTTCAATGTGGATATCAACCTAGGAAGAAGTTTACACGCACACATGTTCGGCAGGCTGTGTCGCTGACTATTTTTCAAATATAAATAAAAACACAAGATAATTAGTCACTAATTTTGATCGCATTCGGGAGGACGACGGTTCAATCCCGCGTCCGGCCATCCTGATTTAGGTTTTCCGTGATTTCCCTAAATCACTCCAGGCAAATGCCGGGATGGTTCCTCTGAAAGGGCACGGCCGACTTCCTTCCCTAATCCGATGAGACCGATGACCACGCTGTCTGGTCTCCTTCCCCAAACCAACCAACCAATTTTGAAGTTTCTTATGACTATATTTGGAGACATTATTCCAGGTACACTGTTCCTGGGAAACAAACGATTTCGAGGTATCTAGAATTTCGTCGTTTTTGGTGGATTAGTAAGAAGAAATATTTTTTTCAACTGATGTGGCAAACCTACCCTACAGATCATTGTTTGGAGCTTGTTTTATTTCAGGATGAAGTTTTGAGGAAGTAACGCAGATTGACAGCGGGAATTGTTGAACATATCTTCAGCGAACCGGGAAGTATGTTGCGTCGCTAAGAATTACTGGTTTTTCACTGTATTTTTCATAGTTCATGTACCTTTTGTGTACATAATTGTATCAAAATACTCGTCGACGGTTTATTAGTTAGGTAGTAAAGCTTTCCTGCATATACTTCTCAACTTTAGCGTTTAGAACGAAAATTTCCGTACCAAGGGGTCAACGTAGACATTGGACGACGCTACACATCTATAAGCCTTTATTTCGGATTCAGATTCGTTGACTTCACCACCTGACAGACTGTTACTTGTCGACCTAACCTAGAGTTAGGGCTACGCTGCAAATCAGTCTGTCCCTACAACCAAAATATCTTGTGGCTGAGGCACTGTTGTACTCAGATCTGCCTCACTGAAACCGAATTGCCACCTACATAACATTGGTTGTTGCTACAAGAAATTAGAACCATGAGGCTCTGCGCGTTAGAAGTTGCGTTATTGAGCACCATAACAGAGTTGAATTGTATTACGCCGCATCCGGAAGGCAAACTTAGCGTCTCTTGTAAGATGTGAATTAAAAAAAAAAATTTAAACTGTTATCTGGATCGGCGACTTTTATTTTCTTCCACGACTCGTTTCGGGGGCTTACACACTCGTATTTAAGTGAATCAGTGGTTTACACGAGCGTTAAGTTTTCTAATTGTGACCAGTTGTCGGTCATATGGCTCATTTCGAATATGTTCCAGGCTGTTGTATTCTCAATCGAACAACAGGCTACATCCAGAAAAAGAAACTCGTGACTAATATTGATTAACTTGAAGATGACGGTGTAAGCCCCCAATAATGCGCCGTGGAAGAAGTAATTGACAGACATACACATAATGGATTTGATTTGTCTTCTGTGTTATAAACAGTTGCAGTTTCTTGAATACGGCGCGATATGGTGGAAATAGGGTTATGGCACTCATCTATGGATGATAGTTAAACGGGTGCAACTGAACACCGTTGGGAAAAAAGTCTGACACACGGCGTGCAGAAAATTTATCGGGACTCTCTCTCGACTGCTCTCCTGGCAGAATTCTAGCTTTCCGAGTGTGGAATTGAACTGAACTCTGAAATCAAGGAAAGAATGCTGTGCGTTGGTGATTCATCGTCACTGTTAATTGTGACAATAGCACAGTACGCGCTCTTGACAACTAAGCGTCGAAAATGACTTGATGGAAAAGGATTGTGACGAAAACCAAAGACGATGACGGCTGCAAAAGTCACTGCACAACTCAATGTCGCGATCGCGAACCCTGTCAGCGCCAAAACACGAAGCGAGCTCCATAAGCTGCGAATTGCTGGGCCCGCTGGAATTCCAAAGCCATTCATCAGCAATACATATGCCCTCAACAGGAAATCGTTGTGCCGAAGCCATAAAACATGCATTACGTAACAATGGAGGAGCCTAGTCTCACACAGTTGTCAACTCCCGGCAGAAAGTACGTCCCAAGAGTGAAACATGGCGAGGATTCGGTGATTTGGGCAGCGGGGTATTCCATGGGCCACATGGGTGCTTTGCAAGGTCGCATTATTTCCAAGGATTGTGTGGCCATTTTGGCTGATACGTTTCATTCCATGGTACAGTCCCCCACTGATATTGTTTTCCAAGAAGACAGGGCCTCTGTCCACATATCTCGCATCGTCCCAACTGGTTTTGTGAGCACGAGGATGAACTGTTGACTCTCTTGGCCACCAGTCACCAGATTTCAATAGAAATGAGCCTTTGTGGTCTACTTTGGAGACAAGGGTTCGTAATCGCTATCGATCTCCGTTATTGTTACCTGAACTTGTCACTATTTTGCAGGAAGAATTGGATAAGATTACTTGAAAATTATACAGGAACAGTATTTATCCACTCCTAGACAACTGGAAGCTGTTTTGAATGCCAGTGACTTTTCTACGCCGTGTTAGAAATGGTAACGTGCAGTGTTGTCCATCGCCCCCTCCCCCCCACCTACTCCCACCCCCCTCCTTGTACCTACAGTGTACTAATAGGTAACTGAGAGTTCGTGTCAGATTCAGTATATACTATTTTTCTGGCAGATAGACCAAGTTCAGATACATGCGAACGCTTTCAGTTTGTACATTTTTAGTAGTTTCAGAGATTGGCTGGTCACACCATAAAAACGTCACGAATTGAAGCTACAGTGATAACGGAAGCTGTTCCTACCCAGAACTTAATGGCATATTCAGTCACAGGGAGATCAGCGACAAACGATGAAATAGTCTAGGGATTTCAAGACAAATGGCTCCCTATACACCGGTTACTGGTCGACCATTACCTGTTCTGTCTTTCTTAATACATAATGAACTGGTAGGCGTATCTGTGTGGAATTTAAAGATGGGAGTGAAGTTTGTGTAGATTCTTTCCGTACCTTTCCTTTGATTCGTACTCCCTTGCTAAATTTGAACTATGAATTTTATTTTCAGAGTACGGCCAGTTTTAGAAGTTCATTGACATGAAACAATGCTGTGGCGTTGTGGAGTTATCAGTATGGAGCTGAAATGTGTACTGTTTTCTCATGGCAGAACCTGTTTTTGTAGAGAATGTCTATCATTAAATTAATATCGACTTGTAATCTGTTGAAGCGAAAGGAACTTAGACGGTGACAAACATAGTCTGAAGTTGGTAGATGTATCGTTATGAAGTAGAAGGAATTTCACTAGAACGCGTTCGCCACTTAACCTTTGAAAACCATATTAATTAACGAGTCTATAAAAAGTTATCGCACTTCCGGAAAAGTGCGAACTGACCTTGCGAAATCAAACTCGCGCACTGCTTGCGTGGATTCCGTATTTGTACCCCCCCCCCCCCCCCCACCTAAACAGCTTTAGGTTCAGTAGTACCATGCCAAGTTACCAAAGAAAGCACGTCCTTTGTGGTATCTAAGCAGGTCTAGCATAGGATTGAAAATTCTTGACTGACGAAATGCAGCATCTTGTTCTAGATGTAAGAGTCATCCAGAGACATAGAAATAATTTCACGTTAGCACCAAGGAAAAGCGGCATTACTCGTAATGTTCATGACACGTATTAAAGAATTAGCAAACAGTATTCTGCGATTATCCGTGAAAAGTTTTATCAGATGAAATCTGTGGTAAAATAGGGTTAAATTTCGACAGACGTTAGGCTGCGCTACTCCAACAAAAGTAAAAATACCTGAACGTAACGATTTGTAGGGACATGTAACTAAACAATCTTATAATTTCGATCGTGGATTACGCACGGGGGCAGTCTGCGGTTCGTTGGTAGAATACTATAGAAATGCGATCAGTCTAATAAGGAGATTGCTTACGAATCACTCGTGCGACCCACACTAGAGTATTGTTCAAGAGTGTGGGAGCCGTGCCAGGTAGGACAAAAGGGATAATGAACGTATAGATGAGGACAGCACGAATGGCAAGTTTTGTTTGACCCGTGGGAGTATGTCACGAAGCTGCTGAACGAATTGAAGTGGTATACGCTTGAAGATAGATGCAGACCATCCCGCTGAAAGCTACTTACATAGGTTATAAAACGAACTTCCAGTATTGAACCCTATACGCTCCCATAGGGGTCGCGAAGACAAAATCAGACTAATTACAGTGTGCAGAGACGATTAATCAATCATTCTTCCCGCGATCCATACGTGAATGGAACAACAGAAAGCCCTAATAACTTCTACAGTGGGATGTAATTTCTGCCATGCACTTCTCAGTAGTTTGTAGAGCGTAGATGTAGATCTAGTAGGCTTGGAGGACACGATTATTGAGTCACAACTATAACTTGGATTACAATAACAGATTGAGTGACGGCTAGTTATACGCCAGACAGCTGCCGCAGCAACAACCAGTGTGTGAATGAGGTTGGTCACACCTTCCACTTTGTCTGCCGTTGTCATATAGTTCTGCTACCTCAGGTGTCATTGGTCTGTCAGTTGCAGACGACGCTTGCGTCCGGTACTGTAACAGCTGTGATTCGTTTTACTTGTTCACATTGCTCCTCTGTCTGACGTGCTTGCTTTTTGCCCTGGAGTAGTTGGCAAAAGTGAGCAGAAAAGTTAAAAGACCACTACTAATCGGTTGAGCAAACCCGATATTGCGCGTTAACGGGCAACATGCGAATGTGTCCGGAATGGAAACACCCTGCAGTTGCTGCAGTCATACCGTGTTTGTAGATAAACGTGAACCAACATCAACCCCCGCTCTCCCTCCCCCATTTTCTTCCTCTCACCTTCCATCCTCGACTGTTAGTCACTTTATTTTTACTGAGGTGTAGTCATTCATTTGCTACGAATACCTAGAGGTAATGTGTGGGGATAAATGGTGGAACGCATACAAAGGTTCAGTTGTAGATAAAACAAATGGCAGGCGTCGATTTATTGACAGCTTGTCTACGAATGAGGTAGCTTACAGATCTCTCGTACGGCGCAACCGCAACTCTCGTACTGTTACTGTTTTTGACTCGTATGAGTTTAATCTAAACCGGGGTCAAGAAGCGTGCACAAACCATGCCAGTGCGATGGTTTTTTCAGGTGAGTTTAATGGAAATGCTGAAAAACATTAGCTAGTAAGCACTTGAAGAAAAACCTCGTGTGTCTTCTGAGGACCTGCTTAAAAATTGTAGAAACAGGTTTTCGGTATAGAATATGGGAGAAATATTCAATTCCTTTCGTATCACACTCAAAGGTAAGATTAGGCTAATTAACGGAACACTTAGAGGTAAATAACGCATTTTTTATTATTTTGTTACTTCAGACCCTGAATGGAAAAGGAAGAGACAAAGGCACTCTATGCCATGCACTCTGTTGTGATTCACACAGTGTAGAAGAAGTGTGTCTATAGCTACATTACACTACTGGCCATTAAAATCGCTGCACCACGAAGATGACGTTCTACAGACGCGAAATTTAAGACAGGAAGAAGATGCTGTGATATGAAAATGATTAGCTTTTCAGAGCATTCAGACAAGGTTGGCGCCGGTGGCGACACCTACAACGTGCTGACATGAAGAAAGTTTCCAACCGATTTCCCATACACAAACTGCAGTTGACCGGCGTTGCCTGGTGAAACGTTGTTGTGATGACTCGTGTAAGGAGGAGAAATGCGTACCATCACGTTTCCGACTTTGATAAAGGTCGGATTGTAGCCTATCGGGATTGCGGTTTATCGTATCGCGACATTGCTGCTCACGCTGGTCGAGATCTAATGACTGTTACGAGAATATGGAATAGGTGAATTCAGGAGGGCAATACGGAACGCCGTAATGGATCCCAACGGCCTTGTATCACTAGCAGTAGAGATGACAGGCATCTTATCCGCATGGCTGTAACGGATCGTACAGCCACGTCTCGATCCCGGAGTCAACAGATGGGGACGTTTGCAAGACAACAACCATCTGCACGAACAGTTTGACGACGTTTGCAGCACCATGGACTATGAGCTCGGAGACCATGGCTGCAGTTTACCTTGACGCTGCGATGGTGTACTCAACGACGACTATGGGTACACGAATGGCAAAACGTCATTTTTAGGATGAATCCAGGTTCTGTTTACAGCATCATGATGGTCGCATCCGTGTTTGGCGATATCGCAGTGAACGCACATTGGAAGCGTGTATTCGTCATCGCCATACTGGCGTATCACCCGGCGTGATGGTATGGGGTGCCATTGGTTACACGTCTTGCTCACCTCTTGTTCGCATTGACGGCACTTTGAAGAGTGGGCGTTACATTTCAGATGTGTTACGACCCGTGGCTCTACCCTTCATTCGAGCCCTGCGAAACCCTACATTTCAGCAGGATAATGCACGGCCGCATGTTGCATGTCCTGTACGGGCCTTTCTGTCGACTGCTGCCCTGGCCAGCACATTCTCCAGATCTCTCACCAATTGAGAACGTCTGGTCAATGGTGGCCGAGCAACTGGCTCGTCACAATACGCCAGTCACTACTCTTGATGAACTGTGCTACCGTGTTGAAGCTGCATGGGCAGCTGTACCTGTACACGCCATCCAAGCTCTGTTTGACTCAATGCCTAGGTGTATCAAGGCCGTTATTACGGCCAGAGGTGGTTGTTCTGGGTACTGATTTCTCAGGATGTATGCACCCAAATTGCGTGAAAATGTAATCACATGTCAGTTCTAGTATAATATATTTGTCCAATGAATACCCGTTTATCATCTGCATTTCTTCTTGGTGTAGCAATTTTAATGGCCAGTAGGGTATTTTTGGTTTCTGTTTCACAACATTTTTCCTGTATTTTGTAGGTTGGCTACTGAGTCACACTGGAAACCCAAAGGCCTGGTTACAATCCACAAATGTTTCTGGGATTTGTACTGGTACTAACAGTTTCTGAATGTGCGTAACGCCAGTTTGCACGGAGGTTGAGACTGCATGACGAATTGCAGGGTCCCACTTCTGTGGCTGGTTGAGTTCTCACGTGGGAGTAACGACAGGACTCCTGTCAGAAGCAGCATTGTGGTGCTCAACACAGCTGAGATACTGACACACTGTTTTCAACTCCGCAGACTTTTATAAAGATGTGTCTGATCGGTATTTAAAAAAAATCTTACTATTCTTTCTTCACTGAGCTTGACTTAGTTTCTTTTAAGTCCGTTGAAAAAATGGGAGCTCTGAGATCTTTATTTTGTAGATGATGTATCTTAGTACCTTCCTCATGAACGTCTTACTTACTATTAATTTAATTAAAACAGCTTTTCTCATTAGTGTTCATACTTCCTCATATTAAGAACCGATTTTTTTGTTATCCTAGACCCATACAGAAATTATTTACCTCTTCATCGTCCTCTTGATTTAGCTTAACAGTAATTTTTATTATTGTTAAAATGTTGATTTTGTTGTAACAATAAATACAGAAACTAAAAAGGAAAACAGAAAACGCTTTTGGGTACCTCCATCGAATGCTCAACACTTCAAATGAGAACAGGTGCATCCTGTTTTCAGAATGTTAATAAACTGTCATTTGGACCCATTTGTTTATCGATAGGAAAAATACAACTATTTACAACGAGTGTGTACATTTCTCCTGAGTTCCACACAATGTCAAGTTCACAATGGGTTCATAGTCATAAGTCCAGGTTTGAAATCCAGTCAAAAGCTTTCGCAGACAAATTGTGAAGGTCTTCCATTGTCCCTTTCATTGCTCTGAAGCAAAATTCAAATATTATATGATGTACATTTCGCTGTAATTTCATTGAGGCCTTCCATCCCCATTGGTGCAGCAATGCCCCACATATGGCCCGGTTAGTTCTGATCCGATTTATTATCAAACAGTGTCGCCAGGCTACATGAAAATTTGTTGGTCGCTCCCAAAGGGTGTTCATGAGTCGGTGACGCATCAAGGTAATTTGCTCATACGATTGATTGTTCCAGGCATCCTGCATATTACAGTGACTATTCTGAAGAGCGTGAACACGTCAACTGCTGTAAAAAAAGTTCTGCCTTGCGCACTTTTTTCTGAATTTATTCTGAAGCTGATTACCTGACACTGAGCCTAATGGAAGCTACATTATATTACACTAGGTACACCCCGGTGGGTTTGCGAAGAATGCTTCTGACGGCAATATCTGTTTCTCACTTCCTTGTTCCATTCGCGAATGGTGCGTTGGAAGAAAGACTACCAGCAAGCCTCATTGTACGTTCCATTGCATATGGAAAAAAGTAAAATGTTGCCGATCTCTTCCTGGAATGTGTGCTATATCGGAATTTTAATAATAAACCACTCCGTGATGCACAACTCTTGTCTTATATAAGAGACCATCTAAAGGTTTCCATTTGAGGGCGTTGCTGCAGCTTACGTGCAACATAGCGCGATTCCAATGTGGAGATATAAGCACCATTATGTCGGCAAGGGATATGTGGTTTTCGTTCCTTTACGGCGTGCGAGTGTAAATATGGAAACGTGAAATATGGCGACATTATTACAAAATGCGTTCAGACAGGACCAAAGAATAACGGCACTTATTCTCTTTCCTTGGCTGCCGAAGGACAAACATTGGCAGTCAGTCACCGAAGAATGAAGAATGCATGTCTGTCGAAAACCACCGTTTTGGAATGGTACACAAAGTTTCGTGCTGGATGCTGCAGCTTCATGGTAACGCACGTCGTCATACCGCATATGTTGCAACGCAAAAGTTAGGGCAACTCTATAGTCCTCATCCCTCCCCATGCAATTATCACGCCTTCAGTCACTTCACCTTTTCAGATCCAAGGTCTCTGTATATTAAGTTTCATTGTCTCTTAGTTGCAACAGAAATATTTTTCCCCAGTGGAAAGCTCAAGTACAAATTCAAGAATGTTCATTATTTTTATCATGTAAAAGTGCTGCCAACTGTTGGCCTTCACTATAAAAATATTTACAAGTGAATGCAGCAGAGCACAGCAGCTAGTGACGGTCAGAATACACAGAAGTGTTGATTAGTTATATTCCAACGTACAAATGAATATTGTTATTGTTATTTTGCATGGTGATTGTTGATCATTTTATTTATTACAGCAGTCATACTTAAAAATTAGCTACTTTAGTCCGTAAAAAGAAGCCAATGTTCGAAGTATACACTCCTGGAAATGGAAAAAAGAACACATTGACACCGGTGTGTCAGACCCACCATACTTGCTCCGGACACTGCGAGAGGGCTGTACAAGCAATGATCACACGCACGGCACAGCGGACACACCAGGAACCGCGGTGTTGGCCGTCGAATGGCGCTAGCTGCGCAGCATTTGTGCACCGCCGCCGTCAGTGTCAGCCAGTTCGCCGTGGCATACGGAGCTCCATCGCAGTCTTTAACACTGGTAGCATGCCGCGACAGCGTGGACGTGAACCGTATGTGCAGTTGACGGACTTTGAGCGAGGGCGTATAGTGGGCATGCGGGAGGCCGGGTGGACGTACCGCCGAATTGCTCAACACGTGGGGCGTGAGGTCTCCACAGTACATCGATGTTGTCGCCAGTGGTCGGCGGAAGGTGCACGTGCCCGTCGACCAGGGACCGGACCGCAGCGACGCACGGATGCACGCCAAGACCGTAGGATCCTACGCAGTGCCGTAGGGGACCGCACCGCCACTTCCCAGCAAATTAGGGACACTGTTGCTCCTGGGGTATCGGCGAGGACCATTCGCAACCGTCTCCATGAAGCTGGGCTACGGTCCCGCACACCGTTAGGCCGTCTTCCGCTCACGCCCCAACATCGTGCAGCCCGCCTCCAGTGGTGTCGCGACACGCGTGAATGGAGGGACGAATGGAGACGTGTCGTCTTCAGCGATGAGAGTCGCTTCTGCCTTGGTGCCAATGATGGTCGTATGCGTGTTTGGCGCCGTGCAGGTGAGCGCCACAATCAGGACTGCATACGACCGAGGCACACAGGGCCAACACCTGGCATCATGGTGTGGGGAGCGATCTCCTACACTGGCCGTACACCACTGGTGATCGTCGAGGGGACACTGAATAGTGCACGGTACATCCAAAGCGTCATCGAACCCATCGTTCTACCATTCCTAGACCGGCAAGGGAACTTGCTGTTCCAACAGGACAATGCACGTCCGCATGTATCCCGTGCCACCCAACGTGCTCTAGAAGGTGTAAGTCAACTACCCTGGCCAGCAAGATCTCCGGATCTGTCCCCCATTGAGCATGTTTGGGACTGGATGAAGCGTCGTCTCACGCGGTCTGCACGTCCAGCACGAACGCTGGTTCAACTGAGGCGCCAGGTGGAAATGGCATGGCAAGCCGTTCCACAGGACTACATCCAGCATCTCTACGATCGTCTCCATGGGAGAATAGCAGCCTGCATGGCTGCGAAAGGTGGATATACACTGTACTAGTGCCGACATTGTGCATGCTCTGTTGCCTGTGTCTATGTGCCTGTGGTTCTGTCAGTGTGATCATGTGATGTATCTGACCCCAGGAATGTGTCAATAAAGTTTCCCCTTCCTGGGACAATGAATTCACGGTGTTCTTATTTCAATTTCCAGGAGTGTATTTTGAAAACGGGTATATATTTTTGTATACATCTTGCATTTAAAATCGTTAAAAAATCACCTAAGAGCATTACAGCATAAGGAAAAATTTTTCTTTCTCTGGAAAAAATCAGGTCTGAAAGGATTAATAGACGCCTTTAAGGGTCGACTATTCCTGTCGGACGAGGCTGTACAGCAGGTAGTTACTGACTTCTTCACGCAGCTTGATGCGGTGGTTCATCAAACAGGTATATTCAGCTTTCTGCGTCGATGGAATGATTACCTGAATGACAACGGCTATTTCGAATGATCGGCTTATCGCTGCTGGACTGTAAGGCCTTCGAACGGAAACTTTTTGATTGCCCTTGACTGTCTAGCAGTTGCTAAATGATCCAGTGACGAAATACGCACGTCTTCTTTGCATCTTCTCCATATCTTCTACTTATTTAGCCTAGTAAGGGTACCAAACTAACGGGCAGTACCCTAGCTGCAGTGGGCAAGTGCTTCGTAAGTCATTTCTTTCGTGAATGACTTACATTTCCGTAAGATTCTTCCAGTGGATCTTAGCCTGCTTTTCCTACAGCTGATTACGTGGTCATTCTAATTAGGTCCCTATGGTACCCTCGATATGCTGGAAAAATTACACGTTTAAAGCCGGCGGCAGGCATAAAAAGTCATCCGAATTTTTACTAAATGCTTTCTCAGAAAATTATTTTGAACAATTAGTTCATGAGCCCACTCGAAGCGTAAATGGTTGCGAAAGCACACTTGACCTCTTAGCAACAAATAATCCTGGACAAATAGTGAGTATCCTTACGTATACAGGGATTAGCGACCACAAGGCAGTTGCTGCTAGGCTGAATGCCGTAACACCTACAACCATCAAAAAGAAACGCAAAGTATATCTATTCAAAAAAGCTAATAAAAATGCTCTTAACGCCGTTTTAAGAGACAGTCTTCACTCCTTCCGACCTGATAATGTAAGCGTAGAAAAGTTGTGGAATGATTTCAGAGAGATAGCATCGACAGCCACTCGGAGAAGTCCGTAACCACATCAATTAATAAGTGATGGTACTGATCCTCCATGGTACACAAAACGGGTCAGTTCGCTGTTGCAGAAGCAGCGAAAAAAGCATGCCAAATTTAAAAAATCTGGCAGAAAACCCAAAGTAATTCTGGTCATACATAAAGCACTCCAGTGGCAAGAGGCAATCAGTACCTTCACTGCGCGATAACAACGGTGAAGTCACTGATGACAGTGCCACTAAAGCAGAGTTATCAAATACGGTTTTCCGAAACTCTTTCCCCAAAGGAGACGAATTAAATATTCCTGAATTCTAATGAAAAACAACTGCCAAGATGAGAAACATAGAAGTAGATATTCTCGGTGTATCAAAGCAGCTTAAATCACTTAATAAAGGCAAGGCTTTTAGTCCAGATCGTATACCAGTCAGGTTCCTCTCAGAGTATGCTGATGTGATAGCTCCATATTTAGCAATTACATACAACCGCTCGCTCACAGAAAGAAAATTGCTCAAGTCACACCAGTACCCAAAAAGGGAAGTACGAGCAATCCGTTGAATTACAGGCCCATTTGCAATAGGGTTTTGGAACATATACTATAGTCGAACATTATGAAGTACCTCGAAGAAAACTATTTATTGACACAATCAGCACGGATTCAGAAAATATCGTTCTTGTGAAACACAACTAGCTCTTTAAACTCTTGAAGTAATAAGTGCTATCGACAGGGGACGACAAATTGAATCCATATTTTTAGATTTCTAGAAGGCTTTCGACACCGCTCCTCACAAGCGTCTTCTAACCAAACTGCGTGCCTCTGGAATATCGTCTCAGTTGTGCGACTGGATTCGTGATTTCCTGTCAGAAAGGTCACAGTTCGTAGTAATAGACGGAAAGTCATCGAGTAAAACAGAAGTAATATCCGGCGTTCCACAATGAAGTGTTGCAGGCCCTCCACTGTTACTGATATATACGAACGACACAGGAGACAATCTGAGTAGCCGTCTTAGATTGTTTGCAGATGATGTTGTCATTTACCGTCTTGTAAAGTCATCAGATGATCAAAACGACTTGTAAAATGATTTAGATAAGC
The DNA here is from genome assembly GCF_023864275.1 of Schistocerca cancellata. Lineage (NCBI taxonomy): Eukaryota > Metazoa > Arthropoda > Insecta > Orthoptera > Acrididae > Schistocerca > Schistocerca cancellata. The sequence goes on from NC_064626.1 coordinate 370,584,481, forward strand.
TATCTGTATGGTGCAAAAAGTGGCAATTGACCCTGAATAAGGAAAAGTGTGAAGTTATTCACATCAGTACTAAAAGAAATCCGCTAAATTTCGATTACGCGATAAGTCGCACAAATCTGAAGGCTGTACATTCAAGTAAATAATTAGGGATTACAATTACAAATAACCTAAATTGGAACGATCACATAAATAATATTGTGGGTAGAGCAAACCAAAGACTGCGATTCATTGGCAGAACACTTAGAAGGTGCAACAGGTCTACCAAAGAGACTGCTTACACTACGCTTGTGCGCCCTTATCTAAAGTATTGCTGTGTGGTGTGGGATCCATATGAGGTGGGACTGAGGGATGACATCGAGAAAGTACAAAGAAGGGCAGCTCGTTTTGTATTATCGCGAAATAGGGGAGATAGTGTCACAGACATGATACGTGAATTGGAGTGGCAGTAATTAAAACAAAGGCGTTTTTTTGTTGCGACGGGATCTTCTCATGAAATTTCAATAACCAGTTTTCTCCTCCGATTGTGAAAACATTCTGTTGGCACTCATCTACATAGGGAGAAATGATCATCACGGCTCGCACAGAAAAATAGAAGTGCTCGTTTTTGTCGCGCGCCGTTAGAGTGGAACGGTAGAGACAGCTTGAGGGTGGTTCATTGAACCGTCTGCCAAGGACTTTATTGTGAATAGCAGATGTATTTTACATTTTTTGTGTTCATATGCGGACTCCAAAGTCTGCACTTGTGTAGAGGCGACGTTGCTGATGACGCTGTGGAGTACAGGAAGATATTGAAGTTAACGACACAAGATGGCTTAAAGAAAATTTCTAGTTGGTGTAATGAGTGACAGCTTGCTTCAAATGTAGAAAAATGTAAGTTAATGCAGATAAGTAGGGAAAAAACCTGTAATGTCCGAATACAGCATTGGTAGTGTACTGTTGCTCACAGTCAGGTCGATTAAATATTATGTTGTAACGTTGCAAAGCGATATGAAACGGAACGAACTCTTTCGAACGGTAGTTGGAAAGGCGGATTGTTGACTTCAGTTTATTGGGAGAGTTTTAGGAAAGTGTAGGTCACACACAAAATAGACTGCGTATAGAACACTAGTGTGACCCATTCTTGAGTACTGCTTGTGTGTTTGTTTGGGATCCGCACCGGATCTGACCAAGGGAACACAATGAAGCGGTTTACAGGCACGCTGCTATATTTGTTACCGGTAGATACGGTCAACAAGAGATGCTTCGTAAAGTTAAATGATAATGTCTTGAAGGAAGCCATGCTCTTTTCGCGAAACACTATTGAGAAAATTTAGAGAACAGGCATTTGTAGCTGACGGCTAACGTAAATTTTGCTAAAAGATAGCGAAGACAAGATAAAAGAACTTAGGGCTCGTACAGAGGCATATTGGTAGCTTTCCCCGCTGGCTCCATTTGCGAGGAGAGGAGGGGAAGGAAATCACTAGTAGTGGTACAAAATACTCTTCGCCATACACCGTACGGCAGCATGCTCACTGTGTATGTAGATGCTGATGAATATCAGTGAGAATGACGGAGATTGCAATTTTAATTGAAATTTTTTACACGTTACATCAGTCTAATCTAAAACCCATAAATTCAACTACCTAGGAACTACAATTACCAACAATTTAAATTGGGAGGAACACACAGAAAATGTTGTGGGGAAGGCTAACCAAAGACTGCGTTTCATTGGCAGTACACTTACAAAATGCAACAGACCTACTAAGGAGACTGCCTACGCTACGCTTGTCCGTTCTCTGTTAGAATACTGTTGCGCGGTGTGGGATCCTTACCAGATAGGACTGACTGAGTACATCGAAAAAGTTCAAAGAAAGGCAGCACGTTTTGTATTATCGCGAAATATGGGAGAGAGTGTCACAGAAATGATACAGGATTTGGGATGAACATCATTAAAAGAAAGGCTTTTTTCGTTGCGAAAATATTTTGTTGACACCTCCCTACATAGGGAGGAACGATCACCAAGATAAAATAAGGGAAATCAGAGCTCCTACGGAAAGATATAGGTGTTCATTCTTCCCGCGCGCTATACGAGATTGGAATAATAGAGAATTGTGAAGGTGGTTCGATAAACCTTCTGCCAGGCACTTAAATGTGATTTGCAGAGTATCCATGTAGATGTAGATCCTGTAAATTTCGACTGTTAGCTGTTTGTGAACAAATCCATATCAGACTACTTTAGCTGCAGAGCACTCTAAAGACACAAGCAAGCGAGCGCGGAAGAACTCCATCTCCGGGGATAATTTGGGAGACACCACTCTAACAACGCACTGATCTTCCGGGCGTCACAGCTATGAAACTGTCGCCGATGAGAGAGGCACAGCGGCGGAATGGAAAGGCTGTTGAGCGGTTGTCAGCGGTGTTTGGGGAGGCTGACAGCCGGAAGTCTGTCATCGATCGGTCGTCCGCCGTGCGGCAGGGGTTGGAGTGGGGGTATGTATTCCATTCCAGATTGGGACATCCTCGCTTCGCGCTGTCCGGTTCCAATCATTCGCAGGCCGTGTTGCAGTATTTCAAGCGAGACATTCGTGTGCCACCAAGGCAATATGGACAACCCCTTTTTTAGACGTTATTTTTGGATCCCTGAAACGGAAGAAGTCTGACAGGGTATTGACAGGAGAAGAAGAAACTGCACATCCATCCGAGAATTTTTGCTTACCGCTGGTTGTTGTGTTAACAACGAACAACATGCAGAAAATGAAAGCATCTTTTAATGTTGCAATATTAAGACCACTGCCCTTAGAATCTTTAATGTAAGTAATTACTTTGATCGTTCTTCCTTTAAAAGCCCAACAGAAACAGTGCATTCCTCCGAAACTAGTAATGGTGTTGAGATGTAAAGACTTGAATTGGCTTGTATGGACTTGTCTAGCATTCATCATAGGTTGTCGAAATACACTGTAGATTTCATTTGCTTTCTGGAAGCAAATCAGTATATGAAGACATGAATGAAAAAACGGGCTAATCTTCAAATGTAAAAACATTAGAGATAAATGTTGCCATTTGTTGCTGGGTACGGTAACTATCAAAACTGTCATTGGTCTCACCCCTAAATAAGCTAATATGATATTTAGGGGTGAGACTAATGTCGGTTTTGATATTTCTCGTACCCAACAACAAATGGCAACATTTATCTTTAAGCCTTTACATTTGAGAGGTAGCCCGTTTTTCCGCGCATGTTTTCATGTTTCTTTCAGCATAGCGACCCCACCAACTTTAAAAAACGTAATTATTACTAAACAGTTGGTAATCTGCATATTCTCACGAACCATAGTCGGCATAGTCAATCAGCAGGTTGAGAGCCCTGTACCAGAACGACGTGATTATGTGGAGACATGCCTGCACTGAAGCAAGCTATGAAGTTCTTGGGAGGGGAAAGGTAAGGACCAGTAAAGAAATTTTATTAACCGGGTAAAAAGAGAAAAGGTTACTAGAACTGGCGAAGAAAGTAATCTGGAAAGTAGAAACAGGGAAGAGATAGGACACAAAGCGCGGAACTAAAAAAGAAAAAAACTAGATAATGCGATAAGTGTTCGGAGAAAACTAAAATTAACAGTACACTCCACTCACTACAGAATACCGTATGAGATATCAAAGGGGATGATAACTTTAAATATAAAAAGCTTGCAAGAAAGATACTGTTCGTGATACTGTAGTTGATTACTCAATGTGGGCTACGTACAAGGGAATGAATTATGAACTGACGTCTCAAATGACTGAATAAAAGTAAATTCTGAAATACTCGGAGATCGCTCACAAACATTCATGATAGCTATATACGAGAAGAGTACGAAATAAATAGAAAAAGAGCTGACTATTAGTCACTTACGCACCCTGGTAGGCGGATAATACTATCAAAGATCAAGAAAGGTTTACAGGACCATAGTAACTTCAATGGGCATATGACACTCGTACGAAATACGTGTCGCTTGAAAATGCAACAGAAAAATTTGCATGAATGATAGTTCGCTCCGATATTTATAGATTTGGCACTTCTATGTTAGATTAAAGCGTGGATAAGTAACAAGAAGCGAAAGAATAAACAGGGAAGTTTAGTGGTGCTTGTATTCGGAAAACACTACGTAAAACAAGATTTGGATGTGTAATATATAATAAATGTCAGAAAGTACCACAGATGGTGTTCCAACGCGAAGGTTAACATGACAAGGACATTGCAGAAAGAACTGACGACCACAGATGACGGTGGAAAATCTAGTATTATGCCACGGGGAACATTCACCTAGGCTTCCGTGGGGGGTCTGTGGTGGTAACGAGGCTGCGTACTTCGTGAACATAATTGCGGGCCATCTGCATCTTTACTGCTTGATTTGTTCCTGAATGGCGATGGCACCTTCCAACAGGATAATTGTTCGTGTCACAAGGTCAGAATCGTGCCATATTAGTCTGAGAGGAGCATGATAGTGAACTCATGTTGTCTTTTTCACCAAATTCGCCTGATATGAATCTGGTGGAACAGATCTGAGACACTATCTGGCGTTAGCTCATGATCCACAAACAACCAGTCCGTAATTTATGAGAAATTCCTACCAATGGCATGTCCAATCTATGCCACGTAGAATCGCTACTTTAATGTATTCTACAGGTGGACCATGACGCTATTACACGGGCGGTCATATCATTTTGGCTCATCAGTTTATAATGTAACAACACTTTATGGTAATTGTCAACTAACTGTTTTTAAGGTAGATCTAATTTGTTATTAGACAGTTAAACGCTGTGTTAGTTACTGTAAACCATCTCAATATCTCCAAATGGTAGACGATGCAACTGCTTGCTCAAATAGTATTTTACTTTGCACGAGACATGTGAACCAAAATTCCAGGCGTCGAAGGAGGAGGTTGGACAAATAGCGTCAAATAGGAAACAGAAGAACCCATGTTATCTGTCTGCATCGTTTATTTATTTCGATAGGTTTTGTCTGCCACTGAATAACGGAAGGCATTATTTATTTTCAAGGAAGAAGCAGCTAATAAAATTTTGCTCCTAATAGTTCATTGTTTATAGGGAGTAATTCAGTATTTTCGCTGGGCTAGACCGAGAGTGAATTATGAAAAGGAGTCTTAAATTTGTGCTCCTGGCGGAGTGTAGTGTTTTTAGCGTATTTGCAAGAAGCTGGACTGTAGTGAATAGCGGTGCGTAACATACGTGACGATAAAAATTCGGCCATATTTATGTTACGCTGCTTTAAGAAAGCTATATTGCATCTTCGTCTGTTTCGCGAGAATTTGCCAAACCTGCAGTGTGGAGCCCAGTTTATTTGCTTGTCCGGTTATTTACTGAACCGGAGGGCGACATAACAAAATGCTGACAACATATCATTGTTGAGTAAGTTCTACTGTATCATGGTCTCTGGTGGCTTCGAGAAAGTTGTTTGACATGGAATACGCTAAGAAAATTGAGAATATTTTTGACTCTTTGCTCCTTCGCTGTCTACAGATAGGACTTGGTGTTGAAAATCTAGAAGTGTTCGTGCATCACTCGAAAATAATCATGACTCGACAGAATGGCGTGGTAATCATGTCCAAGAACATCGGAGATACGCGATGTGGTGTAAGAATATCTTCCTCTCTCTTGTTTGAAGTTAAAATGAATTCCAACATGAGATCGACACTAGCTTAGACAACTATCAAAACTACCTGCCACTCATAAAATTTTGTGGTCACTTTGGTTCAGAGATTTACTAAGTGTACTGTAAAAAGTGGACCATTTCTTGAAAGAAACAATCTACTAAGCTCTAGATGATGATATTCATGTCGTTTCTGTTAGACGGACAGCTGTATTCCGCATTCTCAAGTGTAGTGCTTGAGATTTTTTAAAATCTCAACTAAAGCATGTAAGCAATAATAATACACTAAACATCCAAGATTCTAAAACTTACGCAGAGAAAGGTGATATGGGAAGGGCAAGGCAAAAGCATCAACCAGTCGTACAGATTGCATAGGTATCAATAAAATTGTGTGTTGTTTGGGGTGTTGCGGAATAACGCTAGTCACGAGTCAGCTTACCTGAAAATTAATTTTGTTTGTACAGCTTTTTAACGTAGTGCAGTTGTTCGTTCTGTTCTAGTGGATAATCTAGAATATCAGGACGAATTAAACGGCACAATCCCATAATGAAATATTATTTATTTTTGTAATATGACCGCACTTTGCTAAAATGTTGCATGCCGAAACACACATCGTACGAGCAGTACACACCGACGGTTTTCGTCCCAGACAAGAATTCACTCAAAACAGGATCGGTCAAAGGTTTTATCGTCCTTGTTAACAACTGGAAGGAGCTGCTTTCATGGACCACACTGGTTTAAAAATTTTCGGTATAAATTTTTTAAGCTGTAGAATATTTGGGCCACTCTGTATTTGCTACTTAAGAGGACGTTTAGTTCTTACTCGGTTCTTGGTGTTTATTTAATGAATAGCGGATTTATGCACCTGAGTCGGTATAGCTGTGATGAAAGAGTGAATAGCGTTATTGGAACGTAATGAGTTTTCTTAGTCAGGGCATGGTATTTAGAAGCAAATCAACGACTTTGTTTTCGTCTTTTTAATAACAGTTCCTTTCCCCACATAACCCCAATGGGCTGTATTAAGGTAGTACGAAAGAGGTGCGTTGTAAGTCCATATTCTGTTATCAGAGCAGTATCGCAGCCTCATACTGCGTGGTCTTGTGGTTGGACTGTGTAATTGCACTCCAAGCTCCAGCAGCTTAGTTGAGCCGCTTCTCGACAGCGAGGACAAAGCCTAACTTCTGCGGTAGGCCACGACAGTCTGAGTTTCTAGAAACTGAGAAGCTCTCAGGCTTGGGGCTTCAGACGGTTCGGCAGTGTGTCTCATAACTATTACTAGCAATCCTGTTTAATTTTTAGCAACATTAATTAGCATCTGAAACGTTGAAAAGGATCTAGTTTTCACAGTTTAGTATTATCCTTGGTGCTGACTACGACCATTTTTCGTTGCACGGCCAAATACTTCCTTTATGAACTGCTGTGGTGTAATCCTATTGAACTAGCTGAGCTCTTCATAAATCCTATATCAACTTCGACCAATCGACAGTTTCAGATGGAATATGCTTTGTTTGTCATAATCTAAATTCTGTATAATAAAAGTTCGTTATAATGTAATATGACACTTTCGACCAGCACACCTACAATTGCTTAAAGTTAGCGTCCCTTTCCATATAGGCCTTTTACGTAGATTTACTTCATCAGTTTTCTTCGTGTGCTTCAACCTTTTTAATTGCCTTCTCTTTTAGAAATTACTCCAGCTTTACTAGCTTGTATTGAAAGCCAGAACCACTTCTTACTTTGACAAAATAGGTTTTATGGGATATGGTTTCCATCAAATAATCACGCAAAGCTTGAGATGAGAACATTGCTGATCTTAAGTTTGAAACTTTTTAGAAAAACATATTGTGCAATCGAGATATTAACACATCTTGATTCGGACGACTAGTTTCACTTACAAAACATTTCAAGTACCATTAATTAAAATATCGATAAAGATACCAATAACTTCCGTAATACTTTGCCTAGAAAAAAACCATTTTCAGTTTTGTAATCCTATAACCATACAGAATAGTTTAATATACATGGCAATAACAAGCTGTTTGAATTTTATTTAGGTATTTTTCTAGTGATTTTTGTTCCAATTTTTTAGGCCTTCCAATCCGTTTCAATCAGTATCAGAACTGGCAATTTGTGAGGGGCTCCCAGTGTCATTTGGATGCCTCAAATTATCTGTATAATTAGTTATCAACGTAACTTAAATTTACACGATACTGAATTTTTTTCATTAGACACGTCGTAATTCTGACATAGGGCTTGTCTGACGCCATATGAATGTCATTAGTCACTGGAATAAAAACAGTATACTCAGTCAAAGGGGGAGGCACTTTCGATTTCTGATAGCTGGGAAGCTTTGACACGATTGTAGCTAGCAGACGACAGATGTGCATATGTTTCCATGGTGGCTCTGGTGTTTTAGATTTTCAGCCCCCCTCCACTAGGATGAAGGCAACACTGATTCACGGAGGCAGGTAAAATGTTTCACTGCATCGTTCTGTGTAATTGTTTGTGTACAGAACAACAATAAACATTATTAATCCATTAAATTTCGGGCATGCAGCCGCGCAAATAAAATTTCTTCTACTGATATTTCGGCCGCGTATCGTCCGGCCATCTTCAGAGCGAGTCACAAGACATTATTGGTAGTTTTTTATAATTTTTAAAGTTAAAGCATTACTTCAAACGTATGTACGAAGGTATGCATCCTTGGACAACAAATGATTGCAAGATAATTACATCCAGGGGAATTAAGAATTTGGCAATCTACTTTATCACTGGGGGCTAAAATTGTCATATACAGTGATTGGTGAGTAGATATCAGTGTATTCAACGTAATGTGAAGTACCCTAATACGTAATAAGTGATTCAATGTATCGAAAGTAGTCCTTACGAAAGATACCATTAAGAACTGTGATAGGATAACTGCTGTTCAGGATGCGTGTGTTATCTGGGAGATAACATTATTATCTTCTTGAGGCTGTTCTCAGGCAATACGGTTTTATAGATACAGGTCACGTGGCAATAAATCTGTACCGAAACAGAGGGCCGTGTTGATGATGACCACACCATACATACCGCATGAATTAACGAAAATACGTCGTAACAATGAACTTTACGATCGTCGGTCAGTCACTGAAAGCAGTAGTAACCGTCAGTTACCTGAAAGTGTCAGAACGATTTAAGGTGGAACGACAATATAAATGAAGGGTCGTCGGAAGGTACACTAAACCACCGTCCTATATCTCTGACATCAGTCTCATGTAGAATGTGTCCATTTTCCATTAGAGTACTTCTGTGCAGCATGGGATCCTTACCAGACAGGATTGGTGGAGGACATAGAAAAAGTTCAAAGAAGGGGAGTTAGTTTTATACATGACGAAATAAGAGATAGTGTGTCACGGTTACGATAAGCGAGTTGGAGTGGCAATCATTAAAACGAACGCGGTTTTCGTTGCGGCTAGATCTTTTCACGAAATTTCAGTCACCAAGTCTGTCTTTCGAATCTGAAGATAATCTGTTGATGCCCACTGACAAAGAGAGAAAAGATCATCGTAATAAAACAAGAACCCAGAACTCGCTCGGAAAGATTTAAGTGTTCGTTTTTTCCTCGCGCTATTCGAGAGTGGAACGGTGGAGAAATAGTCTGAAAGTGATTCGATGAACCCTCTGTCAGGCACTTCAGGGTGAACCGCAGAGTAATCATATAGACGTAAAGCTTTTAAGCTTGCGTATCGTATTACGACATTTCTGGACACAGAAAATCTCTGTAGGAATCAACATGGATTCAGAAAACGATAGTGGGAAACCCAATTCGCTTTGTTGGTCCACGAGACCCAGAAAGCATTACATACCAGCGCCCATGTCGAAGACGCGTTCCTTGAATTTCGGAAGGCATTAGATACAGTTCTACCGTGCCGTCTAATGAACAGAATAAGAGCATACGGAATATCAGACCAGCTGTGTGATTGAAAAATTCCTGGAAAAGCTAACATACGAGTAGCATGTCATTCTTAACGGAGAGAATTCTTGAGATACAAAACTAACTTGTGGCGTACCGCAGTGGACTTTCGTAACACTATTTCATTTCACAATACTATGAGTACCCTAGTGCATAATGACGGAAGTCCAGTGAGGCTTTTCGCGGATGATGCTGTTAATACAACGTTAGAAAATGCAGGAAGACCTGCAGAGGGTCGACGATTGATACACGGATTGGCAGTTGACGCTGAACATAAACAAATGTAGCGTATGACGCATAAATAAGCACAAAGACCCATTACCGCCTGATTACACGATGCAGAACAATCGCTGGTATTAGTCACGTCCATAAAATAACTAGGATGGAGAGATTCAAAGTCGAACCTCCACGTACAACTATTCGGAGGTAAGGCCGATGGAAAACAGATTCATTAGAATGTAGTCAAGCCGCAAAGGCAGTAGCTTACAAAAGCTTCGTTCGACCAATACTTGACTATTTCTAGTCATTCTGAGCTCCGTATCAGATAGGGTTGGTAGAGGAAATATAGAGGAACCAATGAAGAGCAGCGCGTTTCGTTACAGGTTCATTTAGTAAACACGAAGGCATCACAGAGATGCTTAGCCAGCACTGGTGGCAGACGCTGAAAAATAGGTGTTTCGCATTACGAATTGGTTTACTGATAAAATTCTTGGAGCGTAAGTTGCTAGAAGAGTCAGTGTATTGCTTCCTCTTACGTACATCTCCCGAAAAGACCATGGACATAAAATGAAATTAGAGCTAAATCGGAGAAGTGACAGGAGTACACAAAGTAAGCTCCGCCACACATCGTAAGGTGGCTTACTGAGTTTGTTTGTGGCTGTAAATCTGTGGGGAATGCAGGCGATAGACTCAGACTTAGCAGTTGAATTCTAAGGTTCTGTTACTGACCCACGAAAAACGTTACCTTCAAAACCCTCGTTCGATCTGCTCCAGTCAGGGATTGTTACCACGTTTGGTTACTGGTGCGGATAAAGAAGATTCAAAGAAGTGCTGCGCGTTTACGATGGGTTAGTTCATTTAGCATGAGAATGCCAAAAAGAAAAGCTGAACAAATCCAACGTAAGACATAATAAGAAATGCGTGCACGTAGGAATACGCCCAAAATTGTGAGAGCCCCCTTTTCACAAAGAGCCAAGCAACATATTCTTCCGGAATGAATTTTCACTCTTCAGCGGAGTGTACGCTGATACGAAACTTCATTGCCGATTAAAACCCTTTGTCGGACCGTGACTCGAGTCTAGTAACTTTGCTTCGCCTACGCGTTGCGCAGATTTCCTGGCAATTATTTGCGATAAATGTCACACCCAGCTGCTTGACGGAAACCTAGTTTCTACGTTATCGAGTCAAAATTATCCGGGCACCCCTTTGCAATTCGGAATTGACTACTACACGTCGTGAGAAGCGGACCGCCAGTATAAAAGGAGGCGGGGAGTATTGTGTTGTCAAAACAGAAGCAGTGACAGCAAAATGAGTCGGTCAGCAGAACTCATTGACTTCGAATTTGGGCTAATCATTGAATGTCACCTGAGTAGCAAATCCAGCAGGGACATTTCAGCCTTCAAAAGCCTCCCAGGACGACTGTTGATGCGATTGTTAAGAGGAAACGCGAAAAACCAACCACAGCTAAACCAAGACGAGGCAGCCCTGATGTACTGACGGACAGGGACTGTCAACCATTGCGGAGGATGACAGCTGCTCGCCAGTTCCGCTGCACACGTCCGTAGTTCTCCTGCGCATCTGAATCACTGTCTCGTTTTCCCACCCACGGCGGTTTATCTCCCGCATCGGCGGCCCAGGTCACGGCTTCCAATTGCAGTTCGTGTTCGATCCCTTCTTTCCGAACTGCAGCCCTTGCCTTTACCACCTATACTGAAGGTCGATTCACGTGCACCTTCATGGTATACACCTAGGCAGCGGCTTCCCCTGGACCTTCCACATGCCCCAAGGACTCAGCCCTAAGGCTTTCTGCAGCCACTTTCTCTCGATTCTTGACATGTACGCGAGGCCACGAAGTGGTTTACACCGACGGTTCATGCTCACGTCGGCTTCGCGTATGTCCATGGAGGACATATTGAACAGCATTCCTTGCCCGATGGCTGCAAATGTTTTCACGGCCGAGATGGTGGCTATATCTCGTGCTCTTGAGCACATCCGTTCATGCCCTGCGCAGTCGTTTCTTCTGTGTACTGACTCCTTGAGCAGCCTACAAACTATCGACCAGTGCTAACCTCGTCGTACTTTGGTAGCGACCATCCAGGAGTCCATCTATGACCTGGAATGGCAAAGCCGTTCAGTGGTGTTTGTCTGGACCCCAGGTTACGACGAAGTCCCAGGCAACGAAATTGCCGACAGGCTGGCTAAATAGGTTACGCGGAAACAGCTTATGGAGATCGGCTTCTCTGCAGCTGACCTGCGTTCAGTGCTGTGCTGCAAGGTTTTGCGGCTTTGGGAGACGAAATGGCATAACCTCAGCACGCACAACAAACTGCGTGCTATTAAAGAGACAACGAATGTGTAGCAGTCCTCCATGCGGGCCTCTCGCAGGGACTCTGTGGTTCTCTGCCGGCTCCGCATTGTACACGCTTAGGTGACACACTGCCAACTCCTGCGCCGTGGTGACCCACCAGTGTGGTTGCGGCGCCCGGCTGACAGTGGCCCATATCTTGGTGAGCTGTCCTTCTTTGGCTGCCCTGCGACGGACTCTTCAGTTACCGGACTCGTTGCCATTAATTTTAGCTGACAACGCCTCATCAGCTAATTTAGTTTCACGTTTTAAACGTGACATTGGGTTTTATCGTTCTATATAAGTTTTAGCGCATGTCCTCTGTCTCTTTGCGTTCTGCACTCTAATGCTTTTAGGGTGGATGTTTTAATGTGTCGCACAGTGGCTGGCTTTTCCTTCTTTCTCATGGTCAGCCAGCCACGGTCATCTGCTCTCCTGTTTTTACCCCTTCTCCCTGTTTCTTGCTTCTCTCTGTGGTTTTGTTTTCCTGTTCTATCCGTAGTAGTGTTGGTTGTCCTATCGTTCTTCTGGTTCTTCCTTTCTCCTGTTATTGTGCTCTACGTCTCCTTTCTTTTCTTCGTTCCTTTATGTAATTATTTTACCGGGAACAAGGGACTGAAGACCTCGCAGTTTGCACCCCCCCCCCCCCCCCCCCCTTTGCGGAGGATGAGTGTAAAAAGTTGCTTGAAATCAGCTGAAGGAATCACACTTCAGTTTCAAAGCGCTACCAGCCTTGTAGATAGCATAACGACTGTGCATACGGAGTTAAAAATAATAGGGTACCAACGGTCGAGTAGCTTATCATTAGACACACATTTCTATCGTCAGTGCTAAGCTCCGATTGACGTCGTTTAAAGAGGGACGGGACAGTGAATGATGAGAAACCAGTGAGGTGGAGTGATGAATTACGCTATAATCTATGGCACTCTTATGGAGGGCTTTACGTTTAGCGAATGCCTGGAGAACGTTACGTACCATCATTAGTAGTGGCAATGGTGAAGTAGAGAGGCGTTCGTGTTATGGTTTGAGGGTGTTTGCGCTCAAGCAAAGGTTAAATGCATAAAGATATGATCATATTTTACAGGACTGTGTACTGCGTGCAGTAGAGGAGCAGTTCAGAGACGGTTGATTGCATCAAAATGACAGTGCATCCTTTCAGAACGCAGCATCTCTGATGCAGTGGTTTGTGGACAATAACATTCTTGAGGTGGACCGGCCTGCCCTGAGTCCTTACTTGAACTCAGTGGAACGTCTTTGAGATGTTAAAATATGACTTCCCTTCAGTCAACATCGTCCAGCATCACTACAATCTCTTATATAGGGTCTTGAGGAGGAATGGACTACTATTCCTCCAAAGGCATTGACATCTCATTCAGAGTGGCCTCAGCAGGGTTCAAGCCCCAACATTATTGTTCACTAATAGGTCCGCTTGCTTTTGATCACATATTGTATACCTCGTAAATCTGAACCAATGATATTCAAGTGAGATCGTAATACACAGAAAGGAGGAAGAGATCAGGGGCAAAATGATGTCCAGTTGACAAAACGTCTCAATAACCCAAAATTGGACAGAGGTAAAATATTTCTTCTGCGGTCGTCGCTAATAGAAAGAAATAAACATTTCCATTTTTTCGCGGCGTATTGACCGACTAATTAGGTATCGGGGGTACATCCGTAACAACGCCATTTCTTCCACTCACACGTGATTTGGGCGAAACTAGGGAAACACCGCCAGAAATGCCTGTCTGAACATAAATGCAGATGCTAGCCAAGCCTGCATTTTACACTGTCGTATATGACCACATGCGGCACCACTGCCATGTCCTCTATATGCTGCGAGTGTCAGTAGTGGTCAGTATTCTGTGTAGTTGACTGCATTACGTTCGAGCTAAGTGAATTCGAATGTTGGCAAATTCTTGGTGCTGGGATCATCGGTGCCTCGGTAACCAAGGTAGCCGAAGTGTTCAGTGTTTCACGAGGCACCGTATCGAGGATTTGTACCACATTCAGCGAAAGCGGAAAAACCGTCATCCGCTTAGCCACAACTCGGCCGTAAGTGTGTGTTGAGTGATCCTGACAGACGGTCATTTAAGAGGATAATGACGAAAAACAAGAGAACAGCTGCAAAAGTCATTGCAGAACTGAATGTCACACTCGTTTATCCTATCAGCACCAAAACAATACGAAGGGATCTCCATAATCAGGATTTTGCAACGTGAGCTGGACTTCGTAAAGCACTCATCAGTGATGCAAACGACCGTGACAGGAAAACGAGGTGCTGAAGCCATAAAACCTGGACTGCAAAGCAATGGAAGTACATTTGGTCGGATGATTCTTGTTTCACGTCCGTCCCCGGTAGCTGAGTGGTAGCCGGCACGGTAACTCAGCGTGTTCGGTCAGAGGGTTAACTGGCCTCTGTAATAAAAAAACTGAGTTAATGGATCAACCACGAACTGAATCGGGTGTCTTCGGAAGTCCGCCCCGAGCAGATACAACGAACGAAAACGAACAAAATGAGATTACAAAAAAAAGTGGTCAGCGTGACGTATTGTCAATCCTACGGGCCCGGGTTCGATTCCCGGCTGGGTCGGAGATTTTCTCCGCTCAGGGACTGGGTGTTGTGTTGTCCTGATCATCATCATTTCATCCCCGTCGACGCGCAAGTCGCCGAAGTGGCGTCAAATCGAAAGACTTGCACCAGGCGAACGGTCTACCCGACGGGAGGCCCTCGTCACTTTTTTTTTTAAATTCTTGTTTCACACTGTTTCCAACTTCTCGACGAGGTTACGTCACAAGAGGGAAACATAACGGGGGTCTGATAATGGTTCGGGCAGCCATATTGTGGTATTCCACGGGATCCATGGTTACTCTGCAAGGTCATATTACTGACAAGGATAATGTAACCATTTTTTCCTGATCAGATCCTTACAGTGATACAATGATAGTTTCTCAATGGCGATGCCTTGTTCCAAGACGACAGGATCCCTGTCCACACAACTCCCATCGTCCAAGACGAGGACGAATTGCCACATGTCTCCTGGCCACTACAGTCACCAGAACACGATATTATTTAGCCTTCGTAATCTACTTTGGAGAGAAAGGCATGTGATCGCTATCTCCCTTATCGTTTACCGAGCGAGGTGGCGCAGTGGTTAGCACACTGGACTCGCATTCGGGAGGACGACGGTTCAATCCCGTCTCCGGCCATCCTGATTTAGGTTTTCCGTGATTTCCCTAAATCGCTTCAGGCAAATGCCGGGATGGTTCCTTTGAAAGGGCACGGCCGATTTCCTTCCCCATCCTTCCCTCACCCGAGCTTGCGCTCCGTCTCTAATGACCTCGTTGTCGACGGGACGTTAAACACTAATCTCCTCCTCCTTATCGTTATCTGCACTTGCCACTATTCTGCGGGGATAATGATGTACAATTTGCTTGAAAAAATAAAGGTCCGGCATTTGTCCATTCCTAGACGGCTGGAAACTGTTTCGAATACCAGTAGTTGTTCTACACTACATTAAGCATGTTAATGTGTTGTCTTAGTGGTCTTTCCATTTTTTTTTTTCATCCCCTGTATTTCCACTGTGTATTATTTAAACCAGTTGGCTCAGTCACGGAGCATACTGCAAAAGATACTCACAGCTGAAAAACAGGAACTGGGCGGTCAAGGTCATTATACATACTGCACAGTGATGGAGCAAGTGGTCAGACACCACATTCCCGGCCGTTGTCGGCTTTCCAGACCTTGGTTACGCTATTTGTCACTTAAGTAGCTCCTCAGTTCGCGTGATAAGGCTGAGTGGACCCCTATCCATAAAAGAAAAACCCCTGGCACTCGCAAGAATTGAACATGTCATCTGTATGCTACCACTCTTGGTTCTGTAAACAAATTGCACCCACAAAACTCTGAATCTTCAGAATTTAATGTAAAACTCACGCTACGGATTGCACGCGTCAGTCCTACTCTGATAGACAGGAAAGTGCACCAAACACCACTTACCAATTTTCTGTTCACATTTTTACGTAGTAACTGAAACATTACTGATTAAACTGTATCACCCTTGAAACTTCCTGGCACATTAAAACTGTGTGCCCGACCGAGACTCGAACTCGGGACCTTTGCCTTTCGCGGGCAAGTGCTCTACCAACTGAGCTACCGAAGCACGACTCACGTCCGGTACTCACAGCTTTACTTCTGCCAGTATCACCCTTGTTCAGATACAAATTTGAGATTCAATCGGGGAGTCGACTACAGAATTCTCCCAACGTCTTTAACAAAATTTGTAGTTTGATGGTCTACATTTATTGAAAAAAAATTCAGTTAGTTCGAAATTGTTTCTATTTGTGCAGTGACGTTAGAACTAGTGTTAGTTTACAATTGCTCCCTAGCAAAGTGTAACCAAACCATATGACACGAAAATTATGGCGGAACTCCCACATTCCACGTTCAGAAATTCAATTATTGTCGTATTACTGTACAGACGCTGGTTCGAAGACTGGTTTGATAGAGATTTCCACGCCAGTCTATTTTGTGCAAATACACTATGTGATCAAAAGTATCTGGACATCTTCCTGAAAATGCATTACAAGTTCGTGGCGCCCTCCATCGGTAATGCTGGAATTCAGTATGGTGTTGGCCCACCCTTAGCCTTGATAACAGCTTCCACTCTCGCAGGCATACGTTCATACAGGTACTGGGAGGTTTCTTGGGGAATGGCAGCCCATTCTTTACGGAGTGCTGCACTGAGAAGAGGTATCGATGTCGGTCGGTAAGGCCTGGTACAAAGACGGCGTTTCAAAACATTACAAAGTGTTCTATAGGATTCAGGTCAAGACTCTGTGCTGGCCAGTCCATTATAGGGATTTTATTGTCGTGTAACTATACCGCCACGGGCTGTGCATTATAACCAGGTGCACGATCGTGTTGAAAGATGCAGTCGCCATCCCCGAATCGTTCTTGAACGGAGGGAAGCAAGAAGGTACTTAAAACATCAATGTAGGCCTGTGTTGTGATAGTGTCACGCAAAACAACAAGGGGTTCAAGCCCCAGCCGTGAAAAACACGGCCACATCATGACACCACCGCCTCCGAATTTTACTGTTGGCAATTCATACTCTAGCATATGACGTTCACCGGGCATTCGCAGTACCTACACTGTGCCGTCGGATCGCCATATTGTATTGTATCATCACTCCACGCAACGTTTTTCCACAGTTCAATCGTCCAATGTTTACGCTCCTTACACCAAGCAAGGCGTCGTTAGGCATTTACCGGCGTGATGTGTGGCTTTTGAGCAGCTGCTCGACCATGAAATCAAAGTTTTCTCACCTCCCGCCTAACTGTCATAGTACTTGCAGTGAATCCTGATGCAGTTTGGAATTCCTGTGTGATGGTCTGGATAGACGTCTGCGTATTACATATTACGAGCCTCTTCAACTGTCGGCGGTCTGTGACAGTCAACAGGCGAGATCGGCCTGTACGCTTTTGTGCTGTACGTGTACCTTCACGTTTCCACTTCACCATCACATCGGAAACAGTGGGCGTAGGGATGTTTAGGAGTGTGGAAATCTCGCGTACCGACATATGACACAAGTGACACCCAATCACCTGACCACGTTCGAAGTCCGTGAGTTCCGCGTAGCGCCCCATTCTGCTCTCTCACGATGTTAGACTACTGAGCTCGCTGATATGGAGTATCTGGCAGTAGGAGGCAGCACAATACACCTAATATGAAAAACGTATGTTTTTGGGGGTGCCCGGATACTTTAGATCACATAGTGTATGTTCATCTCTATATAACTGCTGCAAACTCCGTGGAATCTAAACCTTGTTACTGTCGTCAACCCGTGGTCTCCGTCTGCAATACTTCGCTCCATAACTAAGTTTACTATTACTTGATGTCCTTCCGGCCATTCTTTTTGTGAAGTATGCCATGAATTTTTGTCCCTGATTCGATGAAGTAGCTGTTCGTTAGCATTCTTCTGTAGCACCACATTTTAGGTCTGTACTGTTTCTCGTTTACGTTTCACTTCCTTGTGATGCTACATTCCAGACAAACACTTGCAGAATAGACAATTCTCCACACTTAAATTTATATTTGATGTTAAAAAATATCATTAAGAAAAGCTTTACGTGTTATTGCCATCTTCCATTTTGCACCATCTATACTTCTGCCGCCGGCCGGTGTGGCCGTGCGGTTAAAGGCGCTTCAGTCTGGTACCGCGTGACCACTACGGTCGCAGGTTCGAATCCTGCCTCGGGCATGGGTGTGTGTGATGTCCTTAGGTTAGTTAGGTTTAATTAGTTCTAAGTTCTAGGCGACTGATGACCTCAGAAGTTGAGTCGCATAGTGCTCAGAGCCATTTGAACCATTTTTTATACTTCTGCCGTCGTCAGTTAAGTTGATGTCCAAACAGCAAAGTTTGATTACGTATTCAATATGTCTAAAAGTACCCACGACATACAACATTTAGCATATTTAACAAAGACTTGGAATTTCTGTCTGGGACTCGGTTTAGTAATTTGTTACAACCCTGTTATTTCAAAGCAAGCCAGTAAACGCTTCTGATCATTGTAATTTTGTTCGTCTGTAACTGACTTCCCTTTTTATCCACTTGCCGTAGCATTCAAGATTTTAATGAAATGTTTCTCAAGAAGTTGATATTTTATACATCTAGTTCCGTAGGATCAACTCGAGGAGAAAATATAAAAGGTCATGGAACGTATCAGTACATGAAATCACAACAGAAAAGTAATAACAGATAAAATAAAATGTTTATGAACCCGAAAAAAGACAAGCAATAAGTTTAAGTAAACGCGATCACAGGAATCAGCTTAATTTTTCAAGGAACTGCCCGACAGAATAGGAGTCACCGATGAGGAAGCTCTTAAACTTCGATTTGAAAGCGCGTAGATTACTGCTAAGATTTTTGAATTCTTGTGTTAGCATATTCAAAGTGGATACAGCTGTATACTGCTCACCTTTCTGCACAAGAGTCAAGGAAGTACGGTCCAGAAGCAGTCTGAATATCTGCCTAGTATTAACTGAGTCAAAGTTGCTAGTTCTTGGGAATAAGCTGATATTGTTAACAGGAAACGGCAGTAAAGAATACATATACATATATTTAGAGGCCACTGTCATAATACCCAGACTAGTGAACAGGGGTCTACAAGAGGTTCGTGAATTTACACCACTTATTGCCCGAACCGCCGATTCTGTGCCAAAAATATCCTTCGAGAATGGGAAGAGTTACCCCAAAATATAAAACCATACGTCATAAGCGAATGAAATTAAGCAAAGTAGATTACTTTTCGTGTCGAACTGTCTCTTCACATACCGTTCGAATAGTAAGAAAGGCAGCATTAAGCCTTTGAACAAGACGTAGGTTTTCCACGACACTTCACTATCTATCTGAATACAAAGAAATTTGAACTGTTCAGTTTCACCATTCTGTGAAATTAAGACGTTGGCTTTTGTTGATTTGTGTTAGAAACTGTAAAAGCAGAATCTTACTGTAATTTAGTGTTTATTTTCTGCAAGCCATGAACTTACGTCATGAACTGCACTATTCGAAACAGCGCCAGTGTTGCACACAACATCCTTTGGCACCAAAAGAATGTCATCAGCAAACATAAATATTTTAGAATTATCTGTAATACTAGAGGGCATATCATTTATATAAATACGGTTCTGGAGTGTCCCCAGCACTGATCCCTGGGGCACTCCCCATTGGACCGTGCCCCACTCAGACCCCACATTATAGCATTCTCAACACTGTGGATCATGGCCTTTTGCTGTCTGTTGTTAAAGTAAGAGGTGAACCAATTGTGAGCTACTCTCCATATCCCATAACGGTCCAATTTTTGGAGCAATATTTTTGTGATCAACACAAACAAACACCTTACTTAAATCAAAAAAGATGCATAGCGTTCCATACCTTTTGTTAGATTCATCCAGTACCTCACAGAGAAAAGAGGATAAGCTTTTTCAGTTGCTAAACCACTTGTAAAACCGAACTGTACATTTGGTAGCAAATAATGTGAAATAAAATGATTAATTATCCTTATATACATAGCCTTTTCAATAACTTCAGCAAACATTGATGGCATAGAAATAGATCTAAAATCGTCTACATTATCCCTTTCTCCCTTTTTATAAACCGGCTTTACTACCGAGTACTTTAATCGTTCAGGAATGACATATGCAGTACAGTACTTAAATGTTCTGCTAGATACTGCATCATACCCATGAGTGATTTTATTATTGAATCAGTCTCCCCCTTGTCACTATCACAGAGTAGTATTTCATATATCAGTCTCGGAAAGGCATTTTAGAAGAGTTACATGATTCCCTGATTAAACTAAAATTTTTGTACTCATGAATCTTTCAACTTATTTAATTCGCCAGGAATGCTCAGAAAGTGTCTGGTGAACACTGTACACGTGTCTGACTTATCAGTAACAGAAGTGTCTATATTGCTAACTGACTTTATATCGTCGACTTTCTGCTGCTGAACAAACACTTCCTTCACTACTAACCTTATGGTTTTAACTTTATCCTGTGAATTAGCTATTCTGTTTGCGTACCACATGCTCTTTGCCTTCCTGATAACATTTTAAGCACCTTATAATACTGTTTGTAATAGGCTACTGTACCTCGATTGTGACTTCTTCTAACGTTTTGATATATTTCCCACTCCGTTCTATATGATATTCTTATCCCACTAATCAGCCACTCAGACTGCCGTTTACTGCTAGTATACTGTTTAGAACGTTCTAATGGAAAGCAAATTTCACAGAGCATGAGAAATATGTTAAGGAAAGAATTTTATTTTTGTCATATGTTATCGGCACTATAAACATCCTGCTTCTCTTGGGTTCATTCAACAGTCCACGTCTGACCTGGATGTTGCTTCAAAGTAGGCGATTGCACGACAGGAAAAGCCAGAAATGTGCATCAAAAATACAAAGTGGGCACAGTTCCACCAGATAGCTCTGTTCCAATACCGTGATAGTGTCAAAGATGGCTGGATCACTTGAACGCCAGGATTCATCAAATATCAGTCTTTTGAATACCACAGTAGATAAACTGTATCTTGATGAAATGAAGCCACCTGCTAAGTAGTTAAGAATAGAAAAACAGTAATTGTGTAAATAACCAGCAATTGCAGTTTATTCAAAGCAAACATTTTCATACACACTGAAAGGAATATTCTTTATAAAAGGCGAGCAGCAAAATACTCGTCACGAGTTTCGTAGTCTGTGTTTAATTTTGTAACTACCGGGCGTCTCCCTTGATCCATGACTGATTATGTTGTATGTGACCTCATACGTTGACGAATAGAGATGGAAAAGGACATTGACGTTTTTATTCTGGTCGAAATGGTTTTTTGGAATGTAAGTTTCAGTGACTGATCTGTAGCGTAGCCTGAGGTCTAAGTTTAATTTGAAGATGACAGGTTATAAGATGGCGAAGCCAACATACGTGATGCCGTGTGACTAGCTGTAATTCTTTATGAGGAATGTATTTTACGCACTCTGGATTTCGACGTGCTAGTGGTTTCATCCTGCGATTCTGAAGACATTATGGGTGAATGTTAACGGCTGGTACCGGTAGGTTTAGTATTACCTGGGCTGTGTTTTTTGTTGTACTCATGAATCTTTCAACTTATTTAACGATGTCCTGCATTCAATTATAGCGTATGTCGATTATATTACTAGATCTCAAGATTGGCTTTAACTACTGGGAGGACACGAAAAATCTTTACACTATTCTCTTGCTGAGCTCCCCATAGCACGCCGCATGAACTTACCACTTCCTCCGGAAAGTTCTAATACTAATTCCACAGATATTTCTGTGAATAGTGAGGCTATACCATATTTGTGACTAGTTGCGTACCAGACTACAAACCTAAACACCTGAAGTTCGAGCTCCACAATTTTTCTAGCCGTTTATCGGTTGTTTTTGTGACTGTTAGTGATATGTAAACGTGAAAAATGCCAAACCTCACTGTGATTCGGAGTCCACATTACAGTGTGGGCCCTCTATACCAGGCTGGTAAGTTAATTCAAAGATCAGGGAAAGGCAGAGTCTCGTCACTTCCAATAGCACCAAGCCTAATATAACGCTATTGCGATCAAACTAACCTTTGGATTGAGAACAGCATTGCTAATAAGCTGTGTGGTTTGAGTGTAGAAGTTGGTGTGTAATCTAGGCGACTCTTGTGAATAACCAGAAATTGATGCGGTCTGGAACATCGCCACTCTCTCATCAGTGTTGAAAAAAAAATATTCTCTCTTGGCGCAACAGAGGAGCCCTGTAATCATTTGGCATCTCTTTGGCGCGAATTAATAGCTGGGAGATTGCCTTCCTGGTGACCTGTTTCATATCCGCGTAAAGTCCGCGCGTTTCGTAGATACTGATTAGCGAACTTGTTCGCCGGCCTCTCGCACTGGCCTTGCGGCTGACGCCGGCCTGCACAGCACAGATCTGCAAGCCGCGCTGTTCGGGTCGCACACTGTTCTTCGGAGTCGTGCTCGCTTGTCTGTGATTTAATGGGCTGTGTGATGCTCAGGTTCAGTGTACACGTGGTAAGTAACTCAAGCCATATCCGGTAACTGAATGATGTCGGTTGTGGGTGTAGCGTCTGTTGTTGTTGTTGTTGTTGTTATGAGATTCGTCTTCCTGTTGCATCCATTTTTTCGGTGTCGTAAACACATACGCGACTCGTCTTACTTCAGTGATTCACAAATCAGATAATCTCCTGACAGCATGGAATAGAGACAAGTCATTGGGGGACTTTGAATGCGGTACGTTCTTTTTCTTTTCTACATCTGCAAAGACATTTGGCTAATCATACTTAAGTGCCTGACTAAGGGTTAATAGAACCACCTCCACAGTAATTCTTTATTATTCAGTCTTCAACAGCGTGCGGAAGAAACGAACACCTATATCTATCCGCGCGAGCTCTGATTTGCCTTAGCCGTCCGGTTGGCCGAGCGGTTCTAGGCGCTTCAGTCTGAAACCGCGCGACCGCTACGGTCGCAGGTTCCAATCCTGCCTCGGGCATGGATGTGTGTGATGTCCTTAGGTTAGTTAGGTTTAAGTAGTTGTAAGTTCTAGGGGACTGATGGCCTCAGATGTTAAGTCCCATAGTGCTCAGAGCCATTTGATTTCCCTTATTTTATTATGATGATTGTTTTTTTCTATGTAGGCCTGCGTCAACGAAATATTTTCGCATTCGGTGGAGCCAGTTGCTGATAGAAATTTCGTGAAGATCCTGCCGCAACGAAAAACGCATATGTTTTAATTATGTACACCACAAATCCTGTATCGCGTTAATGACACTGCCTCCCCTATTCCGCGATAATACAAAACGTGCTGCTCTGCTTTGAACATTCTAGATGTTCTCCGTAAATTCCATCTGGCAAGGATCCCATACCGCGCAGCAGTACTCCAAAAAAGGACGGACAAGCGTAGTGTAGGCAGTGTCTTTAGTACGTCTGTTGGATTTTGTAAGTGTTCTGCAAATAAAACACGGGCTTTGGTTCACCTTCCCCACAAAATTTTGTGTGTTTTCTTTGCAATTTAAGTAGTGAGTAACTGTAATTCCTAGGTATTTAGCTGAATTTCCAATCTTTAGACTCTACTGATTTATCGCGTAACCGAAGTTCAAGGGATTCTTTTTAGCACTCATGTGGATGACCTCATACTCTCCATTATTTAGTGTCAATTGCCAATTTTCGCACCATACAAATAACTTTCTTAATTGTTTTGCAATTTGTTTTGAACATATGATGACTACTAGACGATAAGACACCATGATCTGCAAATAACCTAATGAGGCTGCTCAGATTGTCTCCTAAATAATTTATACAGATAAGAAACAACAGAGGGCCTGTAACACTACCTTTGGGAACGCCAGAAATCACTACTGTTTTACTTGCTGACTTTCCGTCAGTTATTACGAACTGTGACCTCTCACAGGAAATCACCAATCCAGTCGCGTAACTGAAACGATATTCCATAAGCAAGCAATTTCACTAAAAGCCGCTTGCGTTGTACAGTGGAAATACGGAATTAATTTGAAATCCCTTGTCAATAGCAATCAACAATGCGTGTGTCTGAAGAGCTAGTTGTGTCTAACAAGAACGATGTTCTCTAAATCTGTGTTGACTGTGTGTCAATAGACCATTTTCTTCGAGATAATTGACGATGTTCGAACACAATACATGATCCAAAATCCTGATGCATATCGACGTTAATTATATGGTATTTTAATTTAGCGGATTACTCCTACTACCTTCCTTGGGCTTTAACCGTTATTAATATTATTTATAGCGCTCATCATTCTTTCTAAAATAAAACAATTTTAATTTTGTTGACTTTCCGGTCACTTTTCTGCCGTCTACTTTGAAATAAAGCAATGTTCTGTCACTGTTTTTCAGGATGGGAGTTCTCAGGAGCTGCTTTTCTGTTAGGCTATATGTTGTCAGTTCGCATGTGCAAATACCACCGAAGCGTGTAGATAAGCTGCTACATCAAATACTGAAATGTTTTCATGTAGCCGGAGATGAAACTGCTTCTCCGAATCTCCTGCTGGCAAGTACCAGGAACAGGGACAGGAACAGGAACAAGGGAAATACGGTTGCACGGTCGTTGGCAAATACAGGTTTCTATTTGGTACCAGTAAGGCGACAGACAGTAATTGGATCATACGTACAATTTGGATCTACAACGAAGCTTGTACGCCGCAAATTATGGCAGAGGGTACGTGATTTACCAGAGTGAAACTTCCTCGCTTCCTCTTTAGTTTGTGTACAGTAGGTGGCAGGATATTGTAGGTGCCTCTCGTACACACGGATTTTTGTTGAATTACAGCATTGTGGTCATTACGCGAGTTGTAAGTGGAGAAAGTAACTTTGTTTCTAGAGTTACATTTGAATTTGGGACCTCGGAGTTTTGTTTGACGTCAATGCGCAACCCGACGGTCTAGCGCGTTTCTTGTAGCAAATTGTTGTGGCGGTTCTTGAGCATTTTGGACGCTGGTGCAACATTCAACTAAGCTGTGGCGAAACGCACTGTACTACTTCTGTTTTTCTCCGATGAATTTCATGTTCGAATCTGGCTCGCGACGTGAAATGGAACAAGGACGTAAGGTGGATGGTAGAGAGAACGAATGACAGACTTCGGTTCATTGAGAGAATTCTTGAGAAGTGTAGCTAATCTATAAATAAGGCAAGGTACAGAGCACATGTGTGACTCGTTCTTCAATACTCCTAAAAGTTGCGATCTCCACCTGGTCGGATTAAAGGAAAACATGGAATAAGTTCAGAGGTGTGCTGCTGGATTTGTTACCGGCTGGTTCGATCGTCAGGGGAGTAGTACAGAAATGCTACGTGAACTAATAAGGGAGTCCGTGGAGGGACACTGCGGAACGCTGTTGAGAAGTTTTGTAGAATCAGCATTGGCGAAAGAATACAGGACGACGCTACAGCCACCAACATACGTCTCGCATAATGACCGCGAAGACGAGAGAAATCAGGGTCTTACGGAGCTATACCCCCGTCAATCCAAAAATTTTAGAGACTGGGTTGGTAAAATACAGAGAAAGGTTGAGATGGTGGTTTTAATGTTTCAGGTATTCTTGGTCTACATGTCCCTCCCCGATCGCTTCAGCAGAGCGCCGAGCACGTAAATACGACCATGTGAAATTGTCAGTAAAGTTCTTCTTTGAGATACTGTTCAACTCGTTCTTCACATTGGGTTGAATATCCCTCTCCTTCCACTGTTGCGGAATTATCCTCTAAATAATTTTTCACATCCGATTCATGACACCCAAATAATATGGTGAACTTAAAGTGGTGCCGCTGGGAAGAGATTCCCTGTTGATAATGCCACGAGCTTAAAGAAAGGCGACGAGTATTGTCTTCACTTTAAATTTTGTCATTCGCACTTTGTCCTGGGTGACCATCAGATCCATTTTGCGCTCAGTCGTTTTGTGTTAGCTTCGTATTGATAAATCTCATCATCCGTGATGTTTCTTTTTTTCAAAAAAGAATAGTCGGCGTTTTTCATTTCAGTCAAGCCGCGACAGGCGTACACTCTTTGTTTTTGGCCGGGAGCCAAGATGTGAGGGAAAAACTTTATGTACGCTTTTCTCTTCTTCATAACATTCTGCAGAATGTCTTGAGCACTTGATTCAGAGATGTTCTGTTCTTCAGCAGCAGTAGCTCTCCGAGAGATGGCTGTAGGTTTTCCAAAGATCACGAATTTTCTGTTTCCGTCGGATGAACTTAAGGGGGAAGCTCTGACGTCTCATTCTTGAAAGACAGCTGTCCTTCAAAATGTTTAATACACTTAACCACTCATGCATGACTTACTACTTTTTCGTGGTCTCGTACGTCTCCGTAGTCGATTTACCGACTAAAACGTGGAATCGGGTCGCTGCTCATGGGTCCATCGGGTTTTGTGACATAATGTTGACGCACTACGACAACACGTCGACTAGTTAACACTTCCTGCTGACAAGTAATAGAATGCACATGTATTGCTTACAGTTATTTCAAGCTGTCACCGTTGTCGTCACATGTACGCCAGGAATGAATGCAGAGACACAACTTTTTGAAAAGGATATGACAAACAGTGGTGCAAGGTACCCACCGCTGCGCATCTTACGGCGGTTTGCGGAGTATCTGGTAGACGTAGCCTTTCCCGCGGCTAGGTATTTGTTTTGTCGTTATATATTAAATCGTTGCAGACAGATACTTCTAGTACTTTGCTATGACCGTTGATAGTGTAGTATGACTCCTCCTTTCGACTATTTACGAACATAATTATACCGTTATCATTTTTGTTGAATGTTAGTTGCTAATATTTGTATAATGTATGAAATAAGTCACGTAATTGCCATTTCTAATTTCAAGAACATTCCGTATGTGGTGGATGTTGTGCAGAGATTGGGTGACAAAGAATAAACAGAAAAAAATGAAAACCTACAAATCGAGAAGAATGGCATTCCGTGATGCAATTGGAACAGAAAAGATAAAAGAATTCCCCCCCCCCCCCCCCCCACCCAAAAGGCTCATCTATTGTGTACGTGCTTGGTCACCATGGGGTCCCAGCCCAGCGTATTTCCCTTTCCGTGCTGGAATTCTATCCGTCTGTTATTATTTTTTCTCTTTGCCTTTCCACTGGAGGGTCTTCTTGGTGGCGATTGTGCTTGGATCTGACTTGTGATCTTGGACAATCGTTTACTTCCCTTCTGGGATTCTATAAATTTCCATTTCTAACTTTGGTTTGGCTTGATACTACTTTTCCAAATTTTATAGAAGTGCGCATCGTGCATGGAGGTCGCCCAGTGCTTCATATGTTCCACTTTTTGTGCCTGTCTCTCTTCGCACCCTTCGTTTCCTGCAGAGGTACTACGCCCAAAATCTAACGTTTTACCTCGATCTGAACGATGCTTTCTACGGTGCTCCAGAATATCCTCATTTGTTTGTTTAAGCGAATATCTCAATTGTTTTCATCTTTTTTAATTTGGCTGTTGGCTGCACGGACACAGGGGTCGATATTTAATCTTCATTGCAATTCTCTTGAATTTAACTCGACAAATGCTGCTAAAACGAAATTCTGGAATGTAAATACGTAATTATTACTGTGGAACAAGGGAAAAATAAAAGCTCTGCTATAAATAATGCAGTATCAGTTGTGTTCAATATTCTTTGATCTACAGAATAAAACAGGACAGAAGCGGAAATGGGTTATTTTCGTATTGTAGTAGGAGTATGAAATTGAATGAAATACTCGTATAATTGATGCACAATTTCTCTACGACATGCATTAATCCCTGGAGATAAAATTCAGAGCCTTCTATTCATATAGAGTTTCCATTATAACAGTTTTGTCTTAATTAATAATGCATGGACACAATCTAGCCAGTATTTGAGTGATAGGGGTATGAAATTCTAATGATTTTTGAACAATGTTTGTTGCTAAATGTATCACGATCGTTACAAGCTAGGCTTGTTTCTACGTCATACGTAAGTGGACCGCATAGAAACAAAAACAACAGTTGTGTGTGTTGGAAAGACGTTAACAGTTACACTGCCGCTGCTCAGGCGATAATGTTGAGGACTGGAACATCAAATGTGAAAAGTAAAATACAATATGGAACTTTTATTGGGATTATAGTTTGTGATTATTTTTCGTCTTCTTATTAATATTTCAAAAAAGTCTATAAGCCTACATCTAGATTCATACCTGGCAAGTCATTTTGTGGTTTATGGCGGGGTTATGTTGTTGTCGGCGTCGTCCTTGTTGTTGACTTCAGCCCGAAGAAGGAATCGATGCAGCTCTCCTCCCTAATTCATTCTTCGCGTCTTCTCATGTATCGTATGTCAGTATTACGCCACCCTGGGGGCACACAGTTCTTTCCGGAGTTCGTGCTTGGCGCCCACGGAGCCTCGAGCTGTGGCAGCCCATTCTTCATTTCCAGGCTGCATTTCCTTCTCCCTGCCAGTCCCTCCCCGTCCTCTCTACTTTCCCTCTGTCCACTTCTTCCCCTCTCTCGGTTTTCTTACTTCCGTCGTCCTGGCTATACAGCTGGTATCCTGTATTCCTTGCAGATTTGTTTCCCTTGCCCTTTCTCTTTCATTTTTCCTTTTTGAAGTTTTTGGTCACCCTTTGGTGTTTCACCTGCACTTCTAAAGTTTTGCTCTGTAGTGTGAGCCATTTTGGGAAGAACTCTATCCCTACTGTCTACGGCGTGGATCCCCCTCGATCCTTCCTTCCCATCTTCCTTCCTTACGATAACGCACCTTCCACCTCACTAGGTCACAAACACATGTAACCAGTCAGTGTGGTAGGGCTGTTACGTATCCATCTGGCTGAGCCCCTGACAACTCAGGGATCCCACCACTGATACCTGAACTGTTTCTGCCTCATGTATCCCAAGGAGTGGTTGCTTGTCTTTCTGGAGAATCAGAACTTCCAGCAATGGCTACCATGACAGGCAACCCTTGCTGTTGCTGGGTGGCACCCAATGGGGGGAGCCCCTGATCAGAGTGGATTATATCAGGGCAGATGCTTGGTGCACAAAGGGTTTCAAGCTGCAAAAAATCTGGCCGTTCTACAATAGTCGTCCCTTTGAATGGTGAAGGAGCATTGAATGCTTATTTGTATGACCTGGCAGCCTTTCATTCCCTGACTACACTGTGGGAGGAGGGGCAGGCTTGCTGTCTTCGGATGAAACACCTTCCCCGCTATCTAATCTGTACTAGGGCAGATGGGGACACATTCACCACCATGAAGCCATTGTTTTTTATGGAGAATATCAAAGAAAAGTTTGGAGAAGTGGAGTGTCTCAATAAAATGTCAGGCTCCCTGTCGATCAAAGCTTCTTCTGCAGCTCAACCAGCAGCTCCTTGTGCTAGTGTTCATCTTGGCAATGTCCCAGTGTCTATTACCCCTCACCAATCTCTGAATGGTTCAAGGAGTGGCATCTCATAGTGACCTCATCCTGCAAACTGATCAACTCAGGACTAATCTGGTGTAATGCAGCATTCATTTTGTTCGAAGTATGCAGAAAGGTTGTAAAGGTAACCACACGGATATTGGCACCTTCATTCTGGCTTTCGAGGGGGATATTTCCCCAGAGGTGGTCAAGATTATGTGCTACAGAAGTGACATGAAGCTGTCCATCCCATCACCCATTAAGTGCTTTCGCTGCTTGCGTTTTGCACGTGTGTCTTCCTACTGTACGGTAGACCCTCTGTGTATTATGACCTCCACTCTGCTCACACGCCAGATTGCTCAGCTTACAAGATAGAAAAGAAGAGCCAAGAGTACAAGTCCCTGGATCACCTGCCTTACGCTGAGACTCGCCAAAAATGACACTCTATCTGATGTCATTTTCTTCAACTTGTGCCTCTGTTACTTCCTTTCTCTCTCCTACTCCTTCCTTGCCCCAGCGCCATCCCCCTTCTCCCTCTCCTGCAATGCGCACACCATCCACTCCAGGAGCTGCTCCCCCTCCCGAGCTGACAAATTGCCCCCTTCTTCGGTATCTGCCAGTGATGGGGGTCCCCTCTCTGCCGAGGATCCCTCTAGCCAGCATCACTCAGGCAGGAAGCCTACTACCACACCTTGCCCGTAAGACGCACCATTTGTGAGCCACAAGGTCGCCCACTCCCTTTCGGTTCCAGATACTGCAGAAGCCTGTACTCAAGTGCTCTGCGCTCCTCCACGTCAGAGGAAAGAAGCAGCAGCGTAAGTCCCAGGAAAAGGCCTCCCAGTGCCCCCAGAGGTGCCACCTCCCCCCTCACAACCTGATTCTGACATCTTATGTATGGATTACACCCCATTCTTGTCGGTGATGACCACTGACTGAGTGACATGACCTCCCCTAGGCTTCTTTGTGTGTAACCTGGACTCTAGCCACACGATAATACAGAGGAACTGTGATGGATACTACCGTCACTTACCGGAAATACAACACATTGTTTCTTCCTATGTTGCAGTTCTGTCTTGCTCTTCAAGAAATGCATTTCTGTGATGACCACTGTCCAATGTTTCATGGTTATCGGAAATCCTGTCAGAACCGTACTGGCACTGGGAATGCAAATGAAGGGGTCTGCACTTTGGTTCACTCCAATGTCTTTTGTGACTGAATCCTCCTCCATATCAACCTGGAAGAAATAGTGGTTAGAGTGCAAATGACTCCAGCAATCACCATTCGCAATCTCTGTATCCCTCCAGGTCGGCCTCTTCGTTATGTTGAACTGTCTGCCTTAATACTCGTACAGCAACTCCCACCCCTGTATCTCCTCCTTGATGGCCTTGAATGTACACTACCCCATGCGGGGGACTGCCATTTCAATGGAGAGAGGTCTTCCACTTGACTAACTTCTTACAGACTATGATTTCTCTCTCCCTACCCACTTCAGTGCAATTCATGGCACCTCTACTGCTATGTCTCACGATATCTTCCCCTGCTGTTGTGGCTTCCCTACATTGGTCACACCATGATCATCTTCGTGACAGTGTCCACTTCCTGGTGATTCGATCATTCCTCTGCCGCCGCCAGGTAGACAGGCGCCCATGTTAGGCATTCCACAGGGGCAACTGGCCTTCATATACGTCTGCTGTGCGCTTAGATGCCTCTGTCTCAAATTGCATTGATCCGGTGGAGCTGAGCATCTCTGCTACTATTCTTCACGCTGCTGGCACTGCTGTTCCCCTATCCATAGGTCCCCCTCGTCGTCGACCGGTACCATGGTAGACCAAGGATGCAGCAGTCACTGTCCTGGACCACTGACAGGCACTGCAGCGATTTAAACGACACTCACCACAGACCAACCTCCTCACTTCAAAGCTTCTTCGTGCTAAGAGTCGTCACCTTACTAAGCGGAGTAAAAAGGAATGGTGGTGCGCTATGTTTCCTCCGTGGGGACATACACCTCTTCATCACAGGTTTGGTCCAATCTCTGTAGCTTTCTGGGCCACCAGCGACTGTCAACTGTCTAGGATTGCATTGATCCGGTGGGGCTGAGCATCTCTGCTACTATTCTTTACGCTGCTGGCACCCTGAATGGGAAATCTTGCAGGCTCTGCCTCTTCACATGGTATGGCTCCAGGTCCAGTTTCCATCCAAAGCAAGTTGACCCAACTCTTGGACATTACCCAGAGGCAACGTCTACTCAGGGTCTTCAACCATGTTTGGCTTACAGATGCTTTCCCTTCGCAACACCGAGACAGTATAACTATCCTCAACCTTAAGTATGGGAAGAACACAACGTCGTTAGTCAGCTACCGCCCAATTGGCATGACAAACATACTATAACTGCTTGATTGGATGGTTAGCTTCCGATTATGTTGGGTACTCGAGTGTTGAGGCCTTTTGTTCCTGTGTCAATGTTGCTTCTGGGAAGGACGATCTCCAGCTGACCATTTATTCAGATTGGAAACAGCAATCCGACAGGCTTTTATTAACAACCCAAATAAGGTGTACGACATGGCTTGGCACCATCACATTTTAGTTACCCTCCATGACTTTGGCTTTTGCGGCCCCTTCAGACTTTTATCCACGAGTTCTTATCCCAGTGGCTCTTCCGGTTCGAATTAGCACTTCACTCAGCGCCCCTCAAATTCAATAGAACAGTATCTGACAAGGTTCTGTGTGTCACACTCCTTGTCAGAGCCATCAATGAGCTTGTAACCTCTGTTGGGCCTCTGCTTGCCGTGGCGTTGTAAGTCGACGAATTTGCATTTGGTGCAGCTCCCACTCTGTACAATCTGCTGAGCACAGGCTCAAAGGCGCCATCCGACGTTCCTCTGGACGGGTCGTCTCCTATGGTTTCCAGTTTTCTGGGGTTATGCATTTTTTTATCGTCAACCAACACTACATCCCGATTCAGAACTTTATTTAGGGGACCGGCTCCTAGATGTTGTAGCACAGTCCTGTTTCTTGAGCATTACGTTTGATAAAAAGCTGATGTGGCTGCTCCCTATTCGCCACCTGATGATTGCATGCATGCAGAAGCTCAATGTTCTCCACCTCCTGGACCACAAATCTCGGGGTGCAGACTGTGCTACTCTTCTCCATCCTTACTGTGCTCTGTCTTGTCCAGACTATCTTATGGTAGCCAGGTTTATGGCTCACTGGCTCCTTCTACTCAGAAAATAATTGACTCTGTTCATCATTGTGGGGTGCACCTGGCTATTGGTGCCTTCGCACTAGTCTCGTTGACACTAGCTCTTGTAGAAGGGGGGGGGGGGATTCCCACTCTACAAATGCGACGGAACCAACTCCTGGTTTCTTACGCAATCGCCGTTCGCCGATTCCCTGACCATCCCATCTACCCATTCCTCTTCGCAAATGAGGGACGTCTCGCCCTTGCTAACTGCCCATGGGTGGTATTGCTACTTGGAATGCGTCTAACTTCCCTCTGCTGGGATCTCCATCTCCACTCACTAGAATGCGCCCTATGCATTTCCTCTCACCCCCCCCCCCGCCCCTCCTTGGATGGTGCCACGACCATGATTAGGACAGACCTATTGCAGGATTCTAGGGTCTTTGTAGCCCCTAAGCTCTTCTAGCGCCTTGTACGTTCCATCCTTGCAGAATTCCAACGTGTCACCATATTGTACACTGATGTTTCTAAGACGATACACAAGGTGGTGTACACTTTCACGTTTCTTACTTGCTTATAATATTTATTGCCGGGATCATGTAGTGTGTTTATAGCAGAGCTGCTAGTCATTCACAGGGCCCTCCATTTTGTTACTCAGACCTCCCTCCACAGTGTTCTAATATTTACCGACTCAATGAGGAGCCTGTAGGCTATCGACGATGCTACTCTAAACACTCATTGGTATCTGCTATCCATGGCCTCCTTTCTACCCTTGGCCATGCCGCCAGTTAAGTTTTCTCTCTATGTATCCCAAGTCACATGGACATCCCAGGGAGTGAACTGGCTGACCATTTGGCTAGAGAAGCAGTTACCTACCCCCTTTCCCTTTCATGATTCCTGCTGCGGATATGTGGACCTATGTCAGATCTCACTTCGCCCAAAAGTGGCATGACAACTGGTGCGCTACTGCTCTGAATAATAAACGTCACACAGTCAAGGAGTCTACTGCGGTTTGGTTCTCTTTCTTCTGCACCTCTGGGAAGGAATCCACTGTCTTATGCTGTCTACACATTGGTAATACCAGGCTCACTCATTGTTTCCTCTTGCGAAACGAACCACCCCCACAATTTGATCGTGGAGCCAGACTGACAGTATAACATGTATGGGTGGAATGTCCACTTCTTTTGGCCCTCCTTACTAAGTATAGTTTTCCAAATTCCTTAATTTTAATATTAGCAGACGATTCACGGATGACTGAACTGGTCCTCAGTTTCCTCCATGAAAGTGTTCTCTTTTTGAGACATCAGTCTTTTGACTGGTTTGATGCGGCTAGTCACGAATTCCCCTCCTGTGCCAACCTCTTCATCTCGGAGTAGCACTTGCAACCTATGTTCACAATTGCTTACTGGATGTATTCCAGTCTATGTCTTTCTCTGCAGTTATTGCTCCTTACAGCTCTCTTAGTATCATGGAAGTCATTCCCCGAAGCCTTAACAAATGTCCTATCATCCTGTCCCTTCTCCTTGTCAGTGTTTTCCACATATTCCTTTCCTCTCCGATTTTGCGAGAACATCCTCATTCCTTACCTTATCAGTCCACAAAGTTTTCAACATTCGTCTGTAACACTACGTCTCAAATGTTTCTAGTCTTCTTTGTTCCGGTTTTCCCACAGTCCATGTTTCACTTCCATACAGTGCTGTGCTCTAAACGTACATTCTCAGAAATTTCTACCTTCAATTGAGGCCTCTATTTGATACTAGTAAATCTCCCGTGGCCGTGAATGCCCTTTTTGCCAGTGCTAGTCTGCTTTTGATGTCATCCTTGCTCCGTTTCTCACTGATTATTTTGGTGCCTAGGTAGTAGAATTCCTGAACTTCATGTTTTTCGTGACTATCAATCTTGATGTTAAATTTCTCGCTATTATCATTTCTGCTACTTCTAATTGCTTTTGTCTTTCTTTGATTCACTCTCAAGCCATATTCTGTACTCATTAGACTGTTCAATCGATTCAGCAGATCACGTAATTCTTGTTCACTTTCACTCTTATCAGCGAATTGTATCATTGATACACTTCCACCTTGAAATTTTATTCCAGTCATGACTTTTTATTTCCATCATTGCTTCTGCGATATAGGGATTGAACAATGGAGGCGAAAGACTATATCCCTGTCTTACACCCTTTTTAATCGGAGCACTTCGTTCTTGGTCGTCCACTCTTATTATTCCCTCCTGGCTCTTGTACGTATTGTATAGTACCAGTCTATTCCTATAGCTTACCCCTATTTTTCTCTGACTTTCGAACACCTTGCACCATTCTACATTGTCGAATGCCTTTTACAGGTCGACAATTCCTATGAACGTGTCTTGATTTTTCTTTGGTCTCGCTTTCATTATCAACTGCAACATAAGAATTGCCTCTCTGATACCTTTACCTTTCCTAAAGCCAAACTGATGGTCATCTAACACATCCTCAATTTTCTTTTCCTTTCTTCGGTATATTACTCTTGTCAGCGCCTTGGATGCATGAGTTGTTAAGCTGATTGTGCGGTAGTTCTCACACATGTGAGTTCTTGCAGTCTTCTGAATTATGTGGCTGATATTTTGCCGAAAGTCAGATGGTATGTCGCCAGGCTCATACATTCTACACACCAACTTGAATAGTCGTTTGTTGCCACTTCCTCCAATAATTGTAAAAATTCCGATGGAATGTTACCCATGCCTTTCGCCTTATTTGATCTCAAGTCCTCCAAAGCTCTCCTAAATTCTGATTCTGATACTGGATCCCGCATCTGTTCTGAATCGACTCCTGTTCCTTCTATCATATCAGAGAAATCTCCCACTCAGAAGCCTTCACTGTACTGTTTCCACCTATCCGCTCTCTACTCTGTATTTAACAGCGGAATTCACGTGGCACTCTTAATGTTACCACCATTGCTTTGTTTCTCCGAAGGTTGTTTTAACTTCCATATATGCTGTGTCGTTCCTGTCAATCGTTTCTTATTCGATTCCTTCACATTTTTCATACAGTCATTTCGCTTTAGCTTCCCGGCACTTCTTATTTATTTCATTCCTCAACGACTTGTATTTCTGAATTCCTGAATTTCTCTGTTGTACTTCCTTCTTCGTCGATCAGCTGAAGTATTTCTTCTGTTACCCACGGTTTCTTTGCAATTACCTTCTTTGTACCTAAGTTTCTCTTTCTAACTTCTGTGACTCCACTTTTTAGAGATGTTCTTTCCTCTTCAAGTGTTCTACCTACTCAACTATTCCTTATTGCTGTAACTATAGCTTTAGAGAAATTAAAGCATATCTCTTCCTTCCTTGGTAGTTGTGTATCTCATTTCTTTGCGTATTGATTCTTCCTGACTAATCTCTTATACTTCATCCTAATATTCATCGCTACTACATTGTGATCTGAGTCTTTATTGGCTCCTGGGTACGCCTTACAACCCAATATCTGATATCAGAATCCGTCTGACCGTTATGTAATCTAACTGAAATCTTCCCATACCTCCCGATCTCCCGGGCTTTGCCAAGTATATCTCTGCCTCTTGTGATTCTTAAACAGAGTATTCGCTATTACTAGCTGAAATTTATTGCAGAACCCAATTAGTCTTTCTCCTCTCTAATTTCTTGTTCCAAGCTCATATTCTCCTACACCTTTTCCTCTGCTCCTTCCCCCTACAACTGCATTGCAGTAGCCCATGAATATTAGATTTTCATCTCCATTTACATACTGTATTGCCCTTTCAGTATCCTCATACACTTTCTCTATCTCATCTTCAGCTCGCGACGTCGACATGAATATCTGAACTAGCGTTGTTGGTGTTGGTTTGCTGTCGATTCTGATCAGAACAACCCTATCACTGAACTGTTCACATAACACACCCTTTGCCCTGTCTTCCTATTCATAACGAATCCTACTGCAGTTATTCCGTTCTCTGTTGCTGTTGATATCATCCTATACTCATCTGACCAGAAATCCTTGTTTTCTTTCTGTTTCACTTCACTGACCCCTACTATATCTAGCTTGAGCCTTTGCATTTCCCTTTTCAGATTGTCTACCTTCTCTACCACGTTCAAGCTTCTGACACTCCACGCTACGACTCGTAGAACGTTATCCTTCCGTTGGTTATTGAATCTTTCTCTCATGGCCACGTCCCCCTTTGCAGGCCCCTCTCGGGATACGAATGGGGGACTACTCCGTAATCTTTTGTCAGTGGAGAGAACTTTTTCAGTTACGGGCCACATGTCCTGTGGATACACGTTGTGTGTCTTTAATGCAGTGGTTTGCATGGCCTTTTGCATCCTCATACCGTTGGTCATTAGTGATACTTCCGCCCTTAGAAGCAGTTTCTCATGCCGGAAGTCTTTGGCCTCCATTGCTGATTATCAAACTTTAAGCGTTTGCAGGTTTCGAACCCGGGACCGAGGACGTTTTGATTACTAGTCAGAGACGCTACCCCCCTTTTTTTAAATCTGATTTTGTTTGTTTTCCTTCGTTGTATCTGCTCGGGGCGGACGTCGCAAGACACCCGTTTCAGTTCCTCGTTGATCCATTAACTCAGTTTTTTTTATTACAGAGGGCAGCTAACCCTCTGACCGAACATGCTGAGTTACCGTGCCGGCGTCACTTAGACCACTGATGCAGCGTCAAGTGTTTTTGTTTTCAGATTTAAGGTTTTGCTTTACTCGTGGAGCAGCGCCGAGGTGGTTGTGCTTGAGGCCTCTCTTCGTGTATCCTCGATCTGCGGCCCAAGACCAGTCCCCCTTGGAAAGACCAGTCTTTTTTCCCAGTTTTAGATTTGGGCTACCCTTTTCGACCTTCTTCTGTGTTTTTTTAGCTTCCTTGTTTTGTATTTTGACTCCTATGACTGGGTCCGTTCTCTTTTAGCGAACCCTCTCTCTACTGCGAGTAACTTTTGAATCGCGGGACTAACGACCTCGCCGTTTAGTCGCATAACCCCCCTCACTTAATCAGTCAATCTCCACTCGGCTGGTCAAGATTTAGAAGAGAGTGAGGTAGCACAGTAGTAAGTCAATGGACTCTGATTCTGTACGACGATGGTTCAAATACCCTTACGACCAGCCACCTGAGTATTTAGTTTCTCCGTGGCTTTCCTAAGTCACTTGAGGCAAATGCAAGTACGGTTGGTTTGAAAAAGATCAGGCCGATTCCATCACCATGATTCCAAAATTCAGTATTGTCTCCAGTGATGTTAAACCGTTAACTTATTTTCCATGTTTATGTTTTGCTTGTTTTCCTTAAAGCAAGTCGGGGGAATACAGAGATAGTTTCCACTAATGAGTTAGTTCAACTACAGCGAGCGTGACATCGTGGGGATATTAGATTCTGGCATTAATTTTCTGAAACTCTCCTCGTTTTACTCAGTTTGGTAAAACTTGCCTGAAGGCCCTGGTCAGCGAAAATGCAAAATTGGATAAAGTAATTGGTCTGCTTATGAAATGTGTAGAAGAAGAAGAAGAAGAAGAAGAAGAAGAAGAAGAAAACATTGGTAGCAGAATGGAGTTCTGAGCTGAACGAAAGAAGCGGGAGGTGAGCTAAGACATATAGGTCTAGACAAATTGGCAGTGGAAGCAACGACAAAGACGAAATGATGCAGGAGAAGACAGTAGTAGTTCTCGGCGGGAGGAGGTAGTTTTGGCCAGGTTAAGAATTGGACACTGCCGGTTCAGCCATCGCCATCTGCTGACGGCTGCGCCGGCGCCGTTCTGCCCATGTGGGCAATTGCTGACGGTCCGCCACATTTTAATGTCGTGTCCGGATTTTAACGCACTGCGTCTCGATCTTAACCTGCCATGTACTTTAGATGCCGTTTTAGCGGATGACCCACGAGCAGCTGCTCGTGTTCTTCGTTTTATCAATTTGACAAACCTCACTAAGGACATTTGATGATGCTGTTTTTAATCCTATGCCTGTCAGTGTGTCTTTTATCGTGTTTTCCCTTTTAGTTGTTGTTTTAAACTTGTGCCTCGCGGTGCATTCTTAACGTCGTCAGGGCGCTAATGACCATTGTAGTTGTGCGCCCTAAAACCACAAAAAAAAAGCAGTAGTAGTATTTTACGCACTGCCGCGCTGAGTGGCCGCGTGGTTAGAGGCGCCATGCCACGAATTGCGCGGCGCCTCCCTCGGGCGTGGGTGTGTGTGGTGTTCTTAGCATTAGTTACTCTAAGTAGTGTGTAAGACTAGTGACCGATGACCTCAGCAGTTTGATCCCTCGAGAATTCACAGCACATTTCGAAATTTTGTTTTTTAAGCACTGGGTACTGAGGAGGTCGCACAGATCGAATGTTAGTCACATAAATGGAAGCCAGGATCAGAATAATTACGAAACGTAACTTAGAGTAAAGCTACAATAGAGTCGTTGTTTTTTGGGATTTGTTACGTAAGTCTGCTAAAAACTGAAAATGGCATTGCGTGAATGGAAGTATACAAAGCTTTGTGGTTTCTGAGAATACGCTGTGCAGTTGAATAGGCGGTTAGAAATTAGGCAAGGTTGCGGCAGCTGTCTCTGCTGTGATCATCACGACTATATCCAGCATCTGAAGATCTAGTAGAGACGGCTGCTGAGGCTTTGCGACATTACATCGATATCCGCCAGCTGCGCAACCCACAAGCATTTTACCAGGAACAATCAGTGACTCAGCTGCTGTCTTGGAGAACTGCGGCAAGCAGCGTTCGAGCACGCAGGACGGGTGTTGGGATGCGGCGGAAGACCAGCAGAAGGGATGGCGGTGGCGCGGTCGGAAGCCAAACGGCACGCCTTGGGAGGTCGCCAGGCGCCGTTAGCGCCGCTGCAGCTCCAGCTCGCCTTATCTGCAGCCTTATCGTGTCAACTTCTTGAGCCACATCTGCGCCAGATAAAGCTGTTACAAAGTTGCAGTTCCACCAGTCACCACTGAGCCTACTCTGCAAATAACAGTACAATTCTGCCAACCTTTCAGCCATTGTGTTACAAAAATAGCAGCAATGCTTGGTTGGTGTGTTTACTGGAGTGAACTCAGTTCCTGGAGCTGAATCCTTTTCTTTGTGCCTTTACTTACATATCACATCGACGTTCATATTTCACTATATTTATCCGAACTGCTGTTCTCTTTCTCTTCTCCGCTCGCTTCTTCCCTCCTGTACCCTTTTTTTCTTCCCCTCCCATCCTCTCCCTGCTTACTTCTCTCATCCCTTCCTCTCCCTACTCTTTCTCTTACCCTTTCGAGAAGTTGAAACGTCCCCTTTGAACAATTTTACATGTGAAACGTCCACTTAGAACAATTATACAAGCCTGTGCTTAACCTGACACACAATATTATTCAGCGCAACGCAATCTGACTTTCAATAACCCCTACAAAACAATGGCCCTGACTAACTTTAACCTATACCTTTTACAAATCACTTACCTCACAAAAAATCTTCGCTACTCAAGCTACTGCAAAACAGCGAGCGCCACTACTGCCAGCTAAATAAAAGATTCAAACCACTGAAGGTACTAACTACTGATAGGGATAGTTAGCAAATGAAAGATATTAATAGAGAACAAACAATGTATTTACCTTAATATTCATAATTGACATTCAGTCTTACAGATTATCAAAACTCCGCCATCTCTCTCCCCACGTCCACCACTGCTGGCGGCTCACCTCCAACTGCCCAACGCTATCTGCTGTTCACATCCAGCTATAGCAGTTCATGACAACAATGGCAGGCAACAATGCAAACTAGCGACATACTGCACACAGCACAGCCAGTGATTTTCATACAGAGAGCGCTACGTAACGTTGCCAATAAGAAAACATAAACAGCAAACTTACATAAAGAAAACATAAACAGCCTACTTACATAGCCCCCATGCTCCCCACAAAAAATTTTACAAAATATTTTTGGGCAGTGGCCAATAAAGATTTGATAAAATTTTTCATAATTACAATAACAAAGATATCAAATGCACACACTTATTGATACAATGTTGGTCAACAGCTAAAATTTTTTCACAGTCAATAAAGACAGTCCTGATCGTTCATCATAATAGTAATTACAGTTTTTTTCACAAAGTCTCATTAGTAAAAGAAATTGCACACAGAAGTAGTGGATTTCCATGCAGTCTTGAAGAAGTAGTGTTGTCCTTCCAACGGAAAGACAGTGCTGACTCTTGACATGCTGATAGGTAATGGGCCACAAAAGAGCAAACCCACAGCAGAGTCAGTCGACGTTTCGAAGAATATTGGTAGGTAGGTCATCACAGAGTAGACCCACTGTAGTCCTGGTAGAGAGTATTGTATTGGTGGGCCATCAAAGATGCAGACCCACTGTAGTCCTTGTAGAGATGGCCAGCAGCCATCTGTTGTGACTGTGCAGGTGCACAATCACCATTGAAGAGTCTTGCGGATAATAGAGCAAGTCCATAACCACCACTTGTCCACTCACAAAGTTTTTTTTTCTAATTGTCCTTAGAACCAGCAATGCTGTTATCCAGTCCCTTGCTGAATTATTAACACACGTGCAAACACTAACAGTCCCTACTTCTCACATATCGTCCATATACTATGACCAACAGAAATGTGTGCAGTGAAATGAATGCTTACAAGTTACTTAATTTGATTAACTGGCGTCAATTACAATTCTATAACATAAGAATACAATGACAAAGGTACAAAATACATCATTAAAAACATAACAACACAGATAATATTTGTAGTAATAGGGGCTTTACAAAAGAATAGAAATAAACATATACATCAGTGTTACAGGAATGATGACATGAGTACATACATAAAAGATCAGAATCACTTTTGAAACGTCAACTTCACACATGAGCATTAAAACAAAACAGAATAAATAATGTCTAATCATCTTTACAAAGTAAATAACATATTATTAGAAAAAGTCTACAACAGAGCTCTCATCAGCTAAACACATAAAGACAGGAAAAACACAAATACACTTGGGTACCCAAACACATAGTGGGATAACACAAAAGGAAAGGACAGGGTTTGTTTTCAGTGTAACATTTGGTACTGCAGTCCACCCCACAACTTCATTCGATAGATCTTTCGTCTTATTTCAACATTTGTTTCCACCAAAAAAATCCTATCCAAGCATGCTTTCTGTATTTATATGTTCACATATTGCTTACCTCATCATTTATTTACAAGAAAATCCTACCTATACCTCGTTCCTGTATTCTATTCATCTTTCTTTCAAAATAATTATTTCTGATTGTACAATACTCATTGGGGCCCAAATCTTTCTTCGCAATGCATTCTTTACCTATTCTCCATAGTCAGTTTCTTATATAGTCTACCCCCTCTTAAGCTAACTTAAATCT
This sequence comes from Schistocerca cancellata, assembly GCF_023864275.1. Lineage (NCBI taxonomy): Eukaryota > Metazoa > Arthropoda > Insecta > Orthoptera > Acrididae > Schistocerca > Schistocerca cancellata. The sequence continues at coordinate 370,626,588 of NC_064626.1, forward strand.
ACTGAGCTCAGATATATATACCAAGGGACGAGGCAATGCAGCATCACAACAAATCAACAGAAACAGAAATGACAAAAAATGCAAATTGGCAAAGCTAGCAGCATAAATTAGCAAAAGTCAAATTCAATAACACTATGCCTGGCAAACAGCAGCAACTTATACCTAAACATGACATAGCGCAACCAGAAAAAATATTACAGTAAAAACAACAATGCAGACAAGGGAAATGCATATTCACATCTTAATGTCTATGTAATTGAAGTGGTGCACCATAACAACTGATTGTAAAAAAATATTACCATGTACCTAAAAAGAAAATTAAGTGTTACTGTTACTAGTTACTTCTTATTGTTCTTTCCTTTCCAAGTGCTCCTTTTTTAAAGAATGTGGATTACAAAATTATCATTTAATAGATCTGTTGACAGAAAGAGTTCACATTAGCAAATGCATCTCATTTTATAAAAGCAATGCTGCAACACAGCTGGAAACCAGATATCAAATGAAATAAGCAATTACGCAAACCAAAGCATAAAAATGTCATTCAGTAGTCATGTGACATTTCATTTCATAAGTTAATTGCTCTCAACTCTCGTACAAAGACTCTTGTCATAATCAGGTGTGCAGATGTAAAAATATTTCTTGTCATTTTGTTAGGCATTTCAGTAAATATCATAAATTTTTAAGTAACGAGGGTGTCGCATTAGCGATGAAAGGCACATCCTAATGGCTTATTCTCCAGGTGTTTGACACAGCTGTGTGCCCACAACGCATTACAAAAATCATATGTTTTCAAGTAGCGAGCGTGTCGCATTAGCGATGCCCTCTACAAAGGAATGTCATTAACAGGGGTATAGGCCTCTCTTTGTCCTTCTCTTCCACCTGTGCCTCTGGCACACCCTAATGGCTTTCTTTTCTACCTGAGCGTCTGAAAAGGCTTGTTCTCCAGGTGTCTGACACACCTGGGTGCCCACGTCACATTATGTGCAGGTGGTCACTTAACTTTCTTACGGAAATATTTACGACAGTAGTTTCCGCTACAGTGACAGTCTCATATACAAAATTTCACAGGTCAAGAATTAGCGTTGCAAATCTGTAGAAACAAAATGCTATTGATATGACAGTGTCCAAAATATTTTCGCTTGCATTGTGATACATTCATGCATTTACACACACATTTCATAACTCTTAAAGTACGATTCTTGGTTTCCAACATCCTTTTTCACAAGTCAAGAGTCCCTAACCACTATTCATTACTCCTTACCTTATTCGTCGACACTTTTTCCATATTTCATCATAACAGATACATAGCATAATCAAATAACTCATATAGCATCAGCTTATGGATCATAAACTTACCGCAACAGCATAATACACATCGTCGTCGTAAAAATAACATCATAAAACCTCAGTCAAATCTCAAAATCGTCGTAGCTTCCTCCAATAATTTCAAAGCCTAACAAAATTCTCTGCTCATGTCAAAAGTGTCATCTGCCTCCAACGTACTTTAAAATCATACTCCCTTACCAAATACATCATTCAAAGTTCTCATAGTATCACAATGGTTCCAAAAAAATATGAACAGTGCACAAAGTACAGACAAAGTACAATTTCTTAAGTGTGAAGTAATCCAACTCTGTAATGGCGTAAACAAGTGTCACTGACGTAGTAAAAGGATGTTTGTTTCTCTGTTAAATGATCAGATAGGTGTGTAATTTATGTGTTAGAGAAATATGGTACCGATGTGTTAAATTGTATAAGCAAATACCATATTAGCTAGGGCTCCTTGTGTTTGCCAAACACATGGTACACAAAGTAGGCGTGTACCCCCCTGAGGTTTATTGTAATTGTATCCTCAGGTATTACAGCTTACAGCAATGAAATGAAATGTGTCACGAAAAACTTTCTTTGTAATTCAAAAATCTCTAAAAATAAATGTCTTAAGTACAAAATTAATCACTCAAATACGTGTCCAGTAGCGCTAAATGTGCGTCTTGCTGTAAGATAATCTCTGGGAAGTGTCGTAGTTATTGTCCTCCGAAAGCTAAGTTCTGCAGAAGTCAATGTACTCACCTCATGATAAACAAAAGTGAAATGCTTTGCGTATAGATAACTTAGTTATTATGCTTATTGTTGTGATGAAGAAATTACTGTGCTGTAAAGTATTGTTGTGCTACGGAAAAGGCTGTCTCCTTGTAGCAATAGCACAAAAGTCACCACTAAAACATGTATCACTTTATAGAAGAATTCAGAAAAACTGTGCAGATATCAAACAGATACACCGCAAAAGCAACATTGTAAATTGTCACTCATTAGTAACGTCGTGATATAATCGTGTAGCTGTCACACAAACCAACCACTGTGTCATCTGGCATTTCACAGAAAGCACCAAATCCAGAATCCACTCGTAAGCAAACCAAAATGTTGCATGAAAATTTCATTAGCAGTGCTGGTAAATGTTCTAATCGTGCAACTAACAAGCAAGAATGTACACACACAATTACACTGTGTCGTCTGTTCGCAATAACAATGCATTCGTAATTTCTGTTTAAATAAGTTCTCTTGGTTCTTACTGGATATTTAACTTCAAACATTGTTGCATGTTAACAGATTCTCAGTGTGACAAATTGTACAAGTAGCGTGAAGTGAAAATTGCAAAGACTAAGTTAAAAAGCAGATTATCTGTCAATAAATGGTTTTACATGAGAAATGTGGTGTAAACCTTTACTCTTCCTAGTACGCAGAGTTTCAACTTCAACGCAATTATCATGTGGTATACGTCGGATTCTGTAAGGTCCATTGTAAACTAGAAAGAATTTGTGACTCAAGTGTTTCTTCTTATGTGACAATGAATGAGCTTTAATGAGAACTTTCTGACCAATACATAATTTCTTTGCATTTGCTTTACCGTGTAGTTTTCTCCTTTTGTCTGCTGCAGATTTTATATTTTTAAGAGCCAAATCAATTATGTCTTTGTGTCGAAGTTTACGTGTATTCGGGAAAGGTACAAGCTCTCTGATTCTGTTCGGAGGTTCTACATTCTTCAGTACAAGAGTAGGTGGTAAAGCAGTGGAATCATGAGGCATTTCATTCAGCACATTTTGAAATAAGTGAAAATATCTGTCCCAATGCTGATGCTTTCTGTGACAATAAAGTCTGCAAAGCTTATTGATTTCTTTCATAATCCGTTCAGACGGGTTACAATGTGGTGAATACAATGAAATAAAAACAGGTTTGATTTTATTATTCCGAAGCATGCGTGACCAAACAGCAGATCTGAATTGCGGTCCGTTATCTGAAATGACTTTACTAACGTGTCCCACTTCACGTAAGAAATTTTTAACAAAGGCGTTGGATACAGACCGTCCAGTGGCTTTACGTAACGGAGTGAAAGAAACAAATTTTGAAGTAAGTTCAACAGCGACTAGAACGTACGAAAATCCATTCGATGTTGTGACAAGGGATCAACAGCAGCAAATTCTTTTAATTTGGAAGGAATAATAGGAAACAACGGAGCACGATGTGAGATAGTAGATGGTTTCGCCTTTTGACAAAGTTTACAAATAGACAAGACTCTTCGAATTCGCTTTTCCATATTGTTAAAATAACAAGTCGTTCGAAGAATATGATAACATTTTCGTGGACCAAAATGTGCGTAGCTGAAATGAATGTACCAAATGAGCTTATTAACAAAATCGTCTGGAATGCAAAGTACCCATAGCTTGTCATCAACAGTGCAGCGTTTGAAAAGTATGTTGTTTCTAACCAGGTAATAATGCCGAATCTGAGTGTGTGTCTTTTCATGCCATTTACTTTTGATGTCTTTCCAAATCGGATCTTTATCTTGTTCATGAGCAATGTCCTTTAAAGATGTGGTGATGAAGTTTTCAAAGGCGACTTTCTGAATGTAAAGAATACTGAAATTTTTCTCGAGGTTGCCTTCTGTGTTACTTTTCTCAAGCCCAGCCGGTGCGCGTGACAGCGCGTCCGCAACAATGTTCTCCTTGCCGGGAATGTAGACTATTGTGAAGCGGAATTCTTGCAGAAACAATGCCCAACGTTTTAACCTATCATGATTTAATTTTGAAGACATAAGAAATTGTAATGCACGATGATCACTGTATACTTTTACGTGCTTACCAGAAAGAAAGAAACGGAATTTGTTAAATGCCCAAACGATAGCTAAAGCTTCTAATTCAGTAACGGAATAATTGTTTTCAGATTTTGTTAGCACTCGGCTAGCAAAAGCAATGGTTTTCTGAATGGTAGTGTCATTTTCTATGGCTTCTTGAAATAAGTGGGCACCAAGACCGACTTTAGAAGAATCCGTGCTAAGGCAGAAATCTTGTGACAGATCTGGATGAGCTAGTATTGGCGCGTGAAGTAACGCTTCTTTCAAAGAATTGAATTCCAACTGTGCTTGTTCGTCCCAGTTCCAAATAGTATTTTTTCCAGTGAGAGAACAAAGTTTTGGTGTAACTAGAATTTGCATATTCAGAAAACGACGGTAAAAATTTACGAGACCTAGAAAACTGCGGACTTGTTTTTTTGTGGATGGAACTGGAATGGCTCTAATTGCTTCTAACTTTTCAGGATCCGGCTGAATGCCTTCAGAAGAAATAATATGTCCCAAAAACTTCACCTTTGTCCTACCGAATTCAGACTTTTCCAAGTTAACTGTAATTCCAGATTCTGCAAAAATACGTAACAAACTGTTGAGTATGCGGTTATGTTGTTCCCATGAAGCTTCTGCTATTAGAATATCGTCCACATATAAGGTGATGTGACGTTTTAAGAACTCAGGTAATATGGAATTTAACCCGCAAATGAATGCTGCTGAAGAAATGTTCAACCCAAAAGGAAGTTTCCGAAACTGATAACAAACGCCGAAACAAAGGAAAGCTGTGTATTTTCTACATTCTGGATGAAGTTCGATCTGATAAAAGCTGGATCTGAGATCAATGGAAGACAACACTTTTACACCATTAAAATTTTGAAGAAGTTCTTCCATCGTCTGCGGCCTGTCTGTTTCAGGAATAATGATAGTATTGATTTGTCTCGAATCTAAGACAAGTCTGATCGATCCATTTTTCTTCTCAACAACATGTAACGGATTGTTGTATGAGCTTACTGCAGGCTCAATAATGCCCTCGTCAAGCATAGATCGTATTTCTGTTCTAACACGGTCCCTATAATGTGCTGGAATTACGTATGGTCTAACAAAAAATTTAGTATGCTCACGAACACGAAATTGGTATTGAAACCCCTTGATTGTTCCTGTTTTGTGAGTAAAAACTGTGGAATGTGCTTGTAAAATCTCAAAAAGGTCCTGCCTATCAGTGTCAATACAATTCTCAATTGTCTGAATTTTATTCTGAATTAACTCATTAATTTCAAATATGCCGTCGATGTCATCCCTGTCAGTACTTGCAGAGTGATTGTTAGTGTCTAGTTCCGTAGAAAATTCCGAACTGTTATCTAACAGAAGGTAAAGCCGATTAATTTCCACATCATGGTTTGAGAGCCAGTCTTCAAATTTCAAAGCTATTGACATACCTTCTTTCTCTAAACTTATTTCAGCATCGTGAAAGCTTAAGATTGCTTTATATTCATTCAAAAAGTCTACTCCCAGTATAATTTCCGTCGACAATAATGGAACAATAAGAAAGTTCATAGAGAAGCTGTGGCTTTGGCAAAAGAATTCTAAATTGGTTTGTTGGCGTACATCTACACTTTTTCCAAAGATTGCACCTTGTAATTTAATCTTACGTAACGGAAGTGTGGGGCAATCGTTCGATTTGTTGCATTTGCTAAAAGCTGTTTCACTAATTACTGAAATGGGACTGCCAGAGTCAAGTACTGCCGTAAATTTTACGTCATTTACAGTAATGTGGATCACAGGATATGCAATGTTGTTATGTTTTACGTCGTGTTCCTGGAGTAAGATGTCCCTAATGTCTTCCATTTTTACGTAATTACTAGCTACGGCAGCTCCGTCGTCAGTTTCATAAGTACGTCTTGTGGCTGCCAGTGGTGTGAGTCATCGCCTATTGTCTCTTTGTTGGCGCGCGTCGTTATTGGGATTTGGAGGCCTAACTTCCACAAATTCGCCTTGCCCAGAGGGCCCAGCTCTGTTTAAAACTCGCCAGTTCTGATGCAATTCAGGTCTGTCGTTACGATCATATCGTCTGTCGTCATGTCGGTAGGTTCGATAGTTTCTTTCTTGTCGGTCATGTGGTGGAGAATTTCTGCCTGAGTCGTAACTGCGTGCTGGACCGTCGCGTCTAAAGTTATTTTGTCTCCCTTGATAATAGTTATATTGGTTCCCATATTGTCTGTTTCTCTGATTGTCTCTGTGATAGTCATTACCGCGGAAAGGTGATCTTTCCCTGTAACTATTACTCTGCCAGTGGTTGCCATATGGGTGGTGTCTGTTTTGGTCACGATTTACGTTGTAAGAATAGGTTTGTCGTGGCCATTTATTGTTTCTGTCGTCACGGAATTGAGACGGATGTGACCTGTAGTGATTGTTTTCCTGTTTTCGCATCCCGCGACTGTCTGTGTCAATTTCCAGTTCTTGTAACAATCCCTGAAAAGCTTCAATGTCGTCTTTGCAACGTCCTGCCAAAATAATATGTCGTAAATGTTCAGGCAGTTTGATTAAGCAAATGCGGATGAGTTCTGAGGGGCTGTATGGGTTTGATAGGTACTGATTCTTGTGCAACATGTCTTCAAAATATTTGACAAGACTGGAAAATTCAGATTGTTCAAAGTGTTTCATCATCATGATGCTATGTTTTACGCGGTCTTGTGTGGCTTGAGACCAATATGCTGAGAGGAAGGCATGGTAAAATTCTCCTTCACTGTGGCAATCGTGAATGACCGATCGCATTCTTACAGCTGGTTCATTCTCTAAGTAGCCACACATAAATTCTAACCTGTGCTCTAACGACCAGTTGGGAGGAAAACAATGAGAGAATTGATGGAACCATGCTTGTGGATGAATGTCGTTGCGAGAATTCTTAAACGTTTTGAATTTACGTGTACTAATGAACAGCTTATAGTCAAAATCGTCATGTCGGCGAGTCACATGTCGGTCATTGTTACGTCGTTTCGGCGGTTCCATCTCAAAATTCGGTGTGCCTTGCCAATTTATTTCATAATTTCCGAAGTGTCCTGTGTTATTATTTTGTGGTTTTCCGTATTTCTAAGTCCCTCTTCCCGTGTTGGAGCGCGAGTATCCTCTGAAATATGTAATTCTTGTATTACCTGTGTCAACTGATCTTGTACTTCCCGGATTTCTCTTTTGTACTGTGTATTGATTTGATTTTGATTTTGTTTGAATTTTCTAATTTGTTCATACTCTTCTGTGTCAGTGAAGGCTGTGGGTCTTGTGTCATTCAGATCATCATCTACCTTTGTAGATAAGTTAGTGACCTGATCCGAAAGTTCGGCTACTTTCTCTGATAATGAACTAATTTCCCCCATGTGTCTTTCTACTGTGTCCTTTAAGTTTTCCTGAGTTTTTGCAAGTTGCGTAACCGAATCGGTAGATGCAACTGAGTCCATTTTAGCTTGCAAGGTCTCATGATTTTCATGAACAATAGTTTGCAGCTCTTTTATGGCTGCTTCGTGATTCTGTAATGCATTTTCATGCCGCGAAAAAATAGGCTGAAAATGCTCACAAATTTGTGTTTTTACGTCATTACAGACTTTTTGGCATTTCGATTCAATGTTATGTAACTCAGTAGTTAGATCTTCACGTGTTTGTTCAAGTGTGGTGTCTAACTTCCGAAGATTTTGTTCCATTGTGTCTAACTTTTTAAGATTTTGTTCCACTGTGTCTAACTTTTTAAGATTTTGTTCCACTGTGTCTAACTTTTTAAGATTTTGTTCCACTGTGTCTAACTTTTTAAGATTTTGTTCCACTGTGTCTAACTTTTTAAGATTTTGTTCCACTGTGTCTAACTTTTGAAGATTTTGTCCCATCTGTCTCTGATTTTGTTCCATTTGTTGCATTAGTTGTAATAACAATGCATTAGTGTCTGGAATCTGTTCCTCTACTCTTTTCGGCAGTGCATTTGCGCCGGCAACATTCACATTTTGACAAGCTGAAAATGTGTCTTGACTTATTTGAGAAAACGGTGAGGACGCAAAACCTGAATCTACAGTATTTGCAATATTGTGTCCTATCATTTCGGATTCCTGAGGCGAGCTGTTGCCGACCGACCGATCGATAATGCTTCCCTGTTCACTACCTGTTTGACTGTCTACGCCATTGTTTGACGTCCGCTCCATTTCCCTATGCACAGTTACCAAATTACTACTTTGAACATTAGTTAACTCATTACACAGTGGCGCTAACACATTGCTTTCGTCTTCACTGTCGTTTCTCAGTTTACTTTGGAGCCGAGTGTTACGTTTTTCACACGCCATTATTGTGACAATATTTCACACGATAACACAGAAAAACACAATTTGAAGAGCAAAAATAGGAGAACACATTAACATAGCACTGAAAATAATATCTAGTTAATTGCAGCTGCGAAATACTTGGTGCAAATCTACATGCATGCCACAACTGTTTTACAGTACAACAATGAAAGACTGCAACTACAAAGGAGATTCTCTCTACAATTACGCGCTAGCTATAAACAAAAGCTACACTAAATACACAAACTACAAGAAAAAATCAGAAGATTCCAGTGAGGTATCCTAGGCTAAGGGTCGACATATGAAACGTCCCCTTTGAACAATTTTACATGTGAAACGTCCACTTAGAACAATTATACAAGCCTGTGCTTAACCTGACACACAATATTATTCAGCGCAACGCAATCTGACTTTCAATAACCCCTACAAAACAATGGCCCTGACTAACTTTAACCTATACCTTTTACAAATCACTTACCTCACAAAAAATCTTCGCTACTCAAGCTACTGCAAAACAGCGAGCGCCACTACTGCCAGCTAAATAAAAGATTCAAACCACTGAAGGTACTAACTACTGATAGGGATAGTTAGCAAATGAAAGATATTAATAGAGAACAAACAATGTATTTACCTTAATATTCATAATTGACATTCAGTCTTACAGATTATCAAAACTCCGCCATCTCTCTCCCCACGTCCACCACTGCTGGCGGCTCACCTCCAACTGCCCAACGCTATCTGCTGTTCACATCCAGCTATAGCAGTTCATGACAACAATGGCAGGCAACAATGCAAACTAGCGACATACTGCACACAGCACAGCCAGTGATTTTCATACAGAGAGCGCTACGTAACGTTGCCAATAAGAAAACATAAACAGCAAACTTACATAAAGAAAACATAAACAGCCTACTTACAAAGTGTGCTTTGTGAAAACTGCGAATTCCTTTGAATACTATGCATAGAGTCATGCAAGAGAATGCTTAGAATTAAATGTCACTTCTAATTTAATACTCTAATAATGATGTTTGCAGGTGCTAATAGTTCTATTATGATAATTCTGTATTCACACACTCGCAGTATATTCATGAGCAGCTGAATTTAACGCCTACTAAATAGCACCCTGTTCAGTTTCATGACGGTGGCTGCTCGTCACGGCGTGGGCTCCACAACGGACCAAAAGCTTAGCGGAGTAATTCAGATGCATCATAACTCAACCGCCATCTACGACACTCTAATGGCCGGAGCTTTTTTCCAGGGCGTTCAAATCTTACTTGATGGCATCTCAAATATGCTCAAGAAGGTAAAGGTCAGGTGACCCGCGGGTCAACATAAATTTGACATCGTGCACTTTACAAACCAGAAAAACGTCATATCCAGTGACTACAATATCATAGTCACAACTGAAATCTGTCAATCCACACAAACACCTCTGTGTAGCAATTTATGGGGATACGAAATGGAATGGTAACATGGTCAGTAGGTAAAGAAGGTTCGTTTGTAGAATACTGGCAAAATACAGTCTACAAAAGAGACTGCTTATGAAATACTAGTGTGACGTATCCTATAATACTGCTTACGAGTAAGGTTCAAATGGTTCAAATGGCTCTGAGCACTATGGGACTTAACATCTGTGGTCATCAGTCCCCTAGAACTTAGAACTACTTAAACCTAACTAACCGAAGGACATCACAAACATCCATGCCCGAGGCAGGATTCGAACCTGCGACCGCAGCAGTCGCGCGGTTCCGGACTGCGCGCCTAGAACCGCTAGACCACCGCGGCCGGCTTAAGAGTAAGGAACACATACCAGGCAGGACTTCGACAGGATATTGAACGTTTACAAAGGACGGCAAGAATGGTCACGACTTTACTTCAGGAGAGCTTCACGGAGGTTCTGAAGAAACTGAGCTGGCCACTATTCCGCGAAATCTTACGGAAAATGTTCCAAGAACGAGAATTAAGCGAGAAATTCAGGAATACACTAGCTTTAGGCCAGGAATGTAGGAAATTATTACAGCCTCCCAACGTAACGCTCCCACAGAGATCTTAGGACAAGACAGTGTGCTCCCTGCCGCCGTTGGATAAGCAGCTGCAGCAGCAAGTCGTATACTCCTAGCTCACTCATTTGTTACATAGTTTAATTCTTAATTTCTTTGCGTGTTTTTGGTACTTGCATTGTTTAATTCATAAATTTCGGGCGTATTATAGTATTTGAGAATCGTAGCATCGCGTTTTAGTACCTGAATAGTGTAAATTCGCATAGTCTCCTTCCGCCGCCGAGCAGTGTGTCAGCAGTACACAAGTGGCAGCATTACTGCATTTACTAGGCAATTTCGTATTTTAATAACTGTTTAAATTTTGTGTCGATTTGTTTGCGCTCTCTGTAGATTACTTCAGACGTTCTTTGCACAACAGTTTTTAGCATGGATAGGGACTGCAACTGCTGTGTTAGGATGCAGGCTGAGTTGGCATCCCTTCGCTCCCAGCTTCAGGCAGTGTTGGCTTCGGTCACACAGCTTGAGGCTGTTGCCAATGGGCATCACTGTGGGGGTCCGGATGGGGTTTGTCGGGGACGGCCAGCTCGTCCCACGCATCCCCCGATCGGGCTACAGCTGTGGTTGCCCGGGATACTGCCCGCATTGAGGCTGATCCCTCACCTGTGGTAGAGTGGGAGGTCGTCTCAAGGTGTGGCAGGGGGCGAAAGACATTCCGGAGGGCTGAACGGAAGGCCTCTCCAGTTTGTCTGACGAACCGGTTTCAGGCTCTGTCTTAGGCTGATACTGATCTTCGGCCTGACATGGCTGCTTGTCCTGTTCCAGAGGTTGCCCCTCAGTCTGCAAGATCCGGGCAGTCGCAGAGGGTGGGCTTACTGGTAGTTGGGAGCTCCAACGTCAGGCGCGTAATGGGGCCCCTTAGGGATATGGCAGCAAGGGAGGGGAAGAAAACCAAAGTGCACTCCGTGTGCATACCGGGGGGAGTCATTCCAGATGTGGAAAGGGTCCTTCCGGATGCCATGAAGGGTACAGGGTGCACCCATCTGCAGGTGGTCGCTCATGTCGGCACCAATGATGTGTGTCGCTATGGATCGGAGGAAATCCTCTCTGGCTTCCGGCGGCTATCTGATTTGGTGAAGACTGCCAGTCTTGCTAGCGGGATGAAAGCAGAGCTGACCATCTGCAGCATCGTCGACAGGACTGATTGCGGACCTTTGGTACAGAGCCGAGTGGAGGGTCTGAATCAGAGGCTGAGACGGTTCTGCGACCGTGTGGGCTGCAGATTCCTCGACTTGCGCCATAGGGTGGTGGGGTTTCGGGTTCCGCTGGATAGGTCAGGAGTCCACTACACGCAACAAGCGGCTACACGGGTAGCAGAGGTTGTCTGGCGTGGGCTGGGCGGTTTTTTAGGTTAGATGGCCTCGGGCAAGTACAGAAAGGGCAACAGCCTCAACGGGTGCGGGGCAAAGTCAGGACATGCGGGGACCAAGCAGCAATCGGTATTGTAATTGTAAACTGTCGAAGCTGCGTTGGTAAAGTACCGGAACTTCAAGCGCTGATAGAAAGCACCGAAGCTGAAATCGTTATAGGTACAGAAAGCTGGCTGAAGCCAGAGATAAATTCTGCCGAAATTTTTACAAAGGTACAGACGGTGTTTAGAAAGGATAGATTGCATGCAACCGGTGGTGGAGTGTTCGTCGCTGTTAGTAGTAGTTTATCCTGTAGTGAAGTAGAAGTGGATAGTTCCTGTGAATTATTATGGGTGGAGGTTACACTCAACAACCGAGCTAGGTTAATAATTGGTTCCTTTTACCGACCCCCGACTCAGCAGCATTAGTGGCAGAACAACTGAGAGAAAATTTGGAATACATTTCACATAAATTTTCTCAGCATGTTATAGTCTTAGGTGGAGATTTCAATTTACCAGATATAGACTGGGACACTCAGATGTTTAGGACGGGTGGTAGGGACAGAGCATCGAGTGACATTATACTGAGTGCACATCCGAAAATTACCTCGAGCAATTAAACAGAGAACCGACTCGTGGAGATAACATCTTGGACCTACTGATAACAAACAGACCTGAACTTTTCGACCCTGTAAGCGTAGAACAGGGAATCAGTGATCATAAGGCCGTTGCAGCATCCCTGAATATGGAAGTTAATAGGAATATAAAAAAAAGGAGGAAGGTTTATCTGTTTAGCAAGAGTAATAGAAGGCAGATTTCAGACTACCTAACAGATCAAAACGAACATTTCTGTTCCGACACTGACAATGTTGAGTGTTTATGGAAAAAGTTCAAGGCAATTGTAAAATGCGTTTTAGACAGGGGACGGGAAAAACCCACCGTGGTACGACAACAAAGTTAGGAAACTACTGCGAAAGCAAAGAGAGCTTCACTCCAAGTTTAAACGCAGCCAAAACCTCTCAGACAAACAGAAGCTAAACGATGTCAAAGTTAGCGTAAGGAGGGCTATGCGTGAAGCGTTCAGTGAATTCGAAAGTAAAATACTAGGTACCGACTTGACAGAAAATCCTAGGAAGTTCTGGTCTTACGTTAAATGTGTAAGTGGCTCGAAACAGCATGACCAGACACTCCGGGATGATGATGGCATTGAAACAGAGGATGACAAGCGTAAAGCTGAAATACTAAACACCTTTTTCCAAAGCTGTTTCACAGAGGAAGACCGCACTGCGGTTCCTTCTCTAAATCCTCGCACAAACGAAAAAATGGCTGACATCGAAATAAGTGTCCAAGGAATAGAAAAGCAACTGGAATCACTCAACAGAGGAAAGTCCACTGGACCTGACGGGATACCAATTCGATTCTACACAGAGTACGCGAAAGAACTTGCCCCCCTTCTAACAGCCGTGTACCGCAAGTCTCTAGAGGAACGGAAGGTTCCAAATGATTGGAAAAGAGCACAGGTAGTCCCAGTCTTCAAGAAGGGTCGTCGAGCAGATGCGCAAAACTATAGACCTATATCTCTGACGTCGATCTGTTGTAGAATTTTAGAACATGTTTTTTGCTCGAGTATCATGTCGTTTTTGGAAAGTCAGAATCTACTATGTAGGAATCAACATGGATTCCGGAAACAGGGATCGTGTGAAACCCAACTCGCTTTATTTGTTCATGAGTCCCAGAAAATATTAGATACAGGCTCCCAGGTAGATGCTATTTTCCTTGACTTTCAGAAGGCGTTCTATACAGTTCCGCACTGTCGCCTGATAAACAAAGTAAGAGCCTACGGAATATCAGACCAGCTGTGTGGCTGGATTGAAGAGTTTTTAGCAAACAGAACACAGCATGTTGTTATCAACGGAGAGACGTCTACAGACGTTAAAGTAACCTCTGGCGTGCCACAGGGGAGTGTTACGGGACCATTGCTTTTCACAATATATATAAATGACCTAGTAGATAGTGTCGGAAGTTCCATGCGGCTTTTCGCGGATGATGCTGTAGTATACAGAGAAGTTGCAGCATTAGAAAATTGTAGCGAAATGCAGGAAGATCTGCAGCGGATAGGCACTTGGTGCAGGGAGTGGCAACTGACCCTTAACATAGACAAATGTAATGTATTGCGAATACATAGAAAGGAGGATCATTTATTGTATGATTATATGATAGCGGAACAAACACTGGTAGCAGTTACTTCTGTAAAATATCTGGGAGTATGCGTGCGGAACGATTTGAAGTGGAATGATCATATAAAATTAATTGTTGGTAAGGCGGGTACCAGGTTGAGATTCATTGGGAGAGTCCTTAGAAAATGTAGTCCATCAACAAAGGAGGTGGCTTACAAAACACTCGTTCACCTATACCTGAGTATTGCTCATCAGTGTGGGATCCGTACCAGATCGGGTTGACGGAGAAGATAGAGAAGATCCAAAGAAGAGCGGCGCGTTTCGTCACATTGTTATTTGGTAACCGTGATAGCGTTACGGAGATGTTTAACAAACTCAAGTGGCAGACTCTGCAAGAGAGGCGCTCTGCATCGCGATGTAGCTTGCTCGCCAGGTTTCGAGAGGGTGCGTTTCTGGATGAGGTATCAAATATATTGCTTCCCCCTACTTATACCTCCCGAGGAGATCACGAATGTAAAATTAGAGAGATTAGAACGCGCACAGAGGCTTTCAGACAGTCGTTCTTCCCGCGAACCATACGCGACTGGAACAGGAAAGGGAGGTAATGACAGTGGCACGTAAAGTGCCCTCCGCCACACACCGTTGGGTGGCTTGCGGAGTATAAATGTAGATGTAGATGTAGATTAATTACAGCGCGCGCACACACACACATTCGAGTAAACATACTTTTCGCGCTCTATGGGTGAATGGAATGGGAAGAAGCCCTAATAAGTGGTACAACGGGAAATATCCTCTGCTCTGTACTTCGTAGTGGTTGTAGAGTGCTGATGTAGCTGCAGATCTCGATGGAGTGTTTCTCTGACCATTTTGCCACAATTTCGTAGCTGCGGTGTGGTCTGTTGTGTGGCTGAAGACGGTCGCCTGTCGTTTTTTCGTGCGTGACTGACACGACCACTTCACAACGCGGTAGCTTGCGATAAGTGCCTACATTTAATACATGGTTCACCAGTGCATAAAATACGTACACGGGCGCATAGCTATCTGTCATTTAACTGTGGTGATTTATAAAAGCCCACCATGAAACACATTTCGACGTCTATAGGAATTTTTTCTTAAGAGGATGGCTCTACCGGTCCAACAACGATTTGGCGTTGAGGAGGATTCATTGTCCCATGTCCAGCGGCCTTCTGCCATGCGCTGAGCGGTCAACGATTTTACTGCTGCACCCATGCTAGGCAGTGTATGTACCTTACGACGTCCATTCAGAGGTACTCACGTGGATTGGCAGGTTCTGTAGAGAGTAAATGGCACTGGATGATGGGACAACTAAGTTTGTTGAAGGGGCCCAAAGTATTCTACAATGCGGCCCGTGAATCCGTCATTTCACTCATTTCACTTGGAAATGAACAGCGGCGACCGCTGTCATTCTCAGTGCGTTGATCGTGGCAGTAGACACTCGAGCAAATACTTGTATCCGAATATAAATGACTTGCACGGGAGATCACTTCGCGCTGGACGTTACTAGACTTCCTCAGAAAGCTGTTTATCATTTCAGCGATCTGAAGATTTCTGCGAGGGAATAGAGACAGCAAGCGTATCAGAGTTCTAACTGCGTTTATCACTAGTGCGTACGACTGTCGGATATCACACGTTAATAGTTTTCATTATTGCTTACAAACACGAAATCGTTTGCATGTGAATCGTGGGCTCTGGAAACTGTAAATCACGTCGAATGTATGTTTCTGGTGCAGATATTTTATCGTGTACGTCATTGTGACCAGGACTGCATTTGTGGCTATCAGTAGAGACTAATTGTTGCACAGACATCCTGTATAGTGTTTGAGACAAAAGGCTGTATGTTTAAAAACTGCAAATACATATATTCAGTAAAGAGATAATTATACCCCTGTTGAGTGACTTGAAATCTTTAGCAACGGGGTACCAAGCATGTGGTACCTACCGAATCTTTCTGGGGATTGTTCGCGTCTATTTTCGAGAGTCTGTTTACTTTCTTCACTTTGCTCATGACAAGCTTCCATGGGTCTAACAAAGCTGTGATCGATCGTGCTTCTCTTCTCTGTATACGTTCAACGTCCCCTCCAGTGCTGTCGGGTGTGAGTCACACGAGTGTTTTGTAAGCAGTCCCCTTTATAAACAGATCGGATTTTCCAAGTGTCCTACAAATTGGCTGAAGTCTGCCACCAGCTTTACCCACGGTTGTGCGTATCTGGTCGTCCCATTCCATGTCATTAACAAGTTAAACCCAGCTAGAGTCGGTGTTGACTGATTCCAGCTGTGACTTAATACATTCATAGGACATGTTTTTTTGTTTTCTTGTTTTTTGTTTTAGTGATGTGCACAATTTTAAATTTCTGAATATCTAAAGGGCGTTACCAATATTTGAACCACTTTGAAATCTTGTCAACATTTGACTCAACATTTATACAGCTTTTTTTTTCAGTCAGTACTTCTTTACAGATAGTTGAATCATCTACAGAAAATAGGATACTGTTGTTATTGTCTGACAGGTTATTAACATAATGTATTAACAGTAAGGGCCCAGTACACTTCACTGGGCCATTCCTGAAATTCTTCCTCCATCTGTCGATGACTCTCCATCCAAGATAACATTCTACGGCCTCCCTACCAAGAAATCCTCAGTCCAGTCACAAATTTCGTTTGATAGCCCTGTAATCGTAGTTTTATTAATTGAGCTAGGTGTGGCACCGAGTCAAATGCTTTTCAGAAGTCAACATATACTTCATCCATCTGACTGTCTTGAGCAATGGCTTTGAGGATGTAGTGTGAGAGAAGCGATTGATGGCTCTTGCAGAACAGATATTCCATTCACATAGGCAAAGAGAGCGCATGTTTCCAACATAACGAATATCGTTGGTTCACTTTCTAATCAGTCTATCTGTCGAATTTTTATTAAATGTTGGATTGTCTAGCAAAGTTTTCCTTATCAAATAAGAGAAATGGGGAAAGTGAAAATTTCTAGTAAACACTTCTTCCATTCATTCACTCATGCTGAGCTAGTTACTTGCAATACAAAATGTTGTTTCTTTAAACATTCTAAATTTTCAGGAGTGCCTTGAAAAACAAATTCGACCTGTCCTGAATGTTATACTTCGCTATACTCGTAGGCAGTCCTTCAGAACACATTTTCTGTCTCGAGGTCAGCCAGCTGAAATATTGTAATATGCATATACACTACTGGCCATTAAAATTGCTACACCAAGAAGAAATGCGGATGATAAACAGGCATTCATTGGACAAATATATTATACTAGAACTGACATGTGATTACATTTTCACGCAATTTGGGTGCATACATCCTGAGAAATCAGTAGCCAGAACAACCGCCTCTGGCAGAAATAACGGCCTTAATACGACTAGGCATTGAGTCAAACAGAGCTTGGATGGCGTGTACAGGTACAGCTGCCCATGCAGCTTCAACACGATACCACAGTTCATCAAGAGTAGTGACTGGCGTATTGTGACGAGCCAGTTGCTGGGCCACCATTGACCAGACGTTTTCAGTTAGTGAGAGATCTGGAGAATGTGCTGGCCAGGGCAGCAGTCGAACATTCTCTGTACCAGAAAGGCCCGTACAGGACCTGCAACACGCGGTCGTGCATTATCCTGCTGAAATGTAGGGTTCCGCAGGGATCGAATGAAGGGTAGAGCCACGGGTCGTAACACATCTGAAATGTAACGTCCACTGTTCAAAGTGCCGTCCATGCGAACAAGAGGTGACCGAGACGTGTAATCAACGGCACCCCATACCATCACGCCGGGTGATATGCCAGTATGGCGATGACGAAGACACGTTTCCAATGTGCGTTCACCGCGATGTCGCCAAACACGGATGCGACCATCATGATGCTGTAAACAGAATCTGGATTCATCCGAAAAAATGGTGTTTTGCCATTCTTGCACCCACGTTCGTCGTTGAGTACCCCATCGCAGGCGCTCCCGTCTGTGATGCAGCGTCAAGTGTAACCGCAGCCACGGTTTCCGAGCTGATAGTCCATGCTGCTGCAAACGCCGTCGAACTGTTCGTGCAGATGGTTGTTGTCTTACAAACGTCCCCATCTATTGACTCATAGATCGAGACGTGGCTGCACGATCCGTTACAGCCATGCGGATAAGATGCCTGTCATCTCGACTGCTAGTGATACGAGGCCGTTGGGATCCAGCACGGCGTTCCGTATTACCCTCCTGAACCCACCGATTCCATATTCTGCTAACAGTCATTGGATCTCGACCAACGCGAGCAGCAATGTCGCGACACGATAAACCGCAATCGCGATAGGCTACAATCCGACCTTTATCAAAGTCGGAAACGTGATGGTACGCATTACTCCTCTTTACACGAGGCATCACAACAACGTTTCACCAGGCAACGGCGGTCAACTGCTGTTTGTGTATGAGAAATCGGTTGGAAACGTTCCTCATGTCAGCACGTTGTAGGTGTCGCCACCGACGCCAACCTTGTGTGAATGGTCTGAAAAGCTAATCATTTGCATATCACAGCATCTTCTTCCTGTCGCGTCTGTAGCACGTCATCTTCGTGGAGTAGCAATTTTAATGACCAGTAGTGCACAATGGTCCGTCCATCTTCGTTACAGAGCAAAACTTGGACCCAGATCTTTGCCTTGCACAGATATAGGTCAACATTCTGAGCAGCCCTAGAACGTCTGCAAACCAGCTCATTTCTGTGGTGTATTACGTCAGCTGTCACTGAATGTATGAGAATTAATGCCTGTAAACTTCGTCCACGAGGCTGTGGGACGTTGTCAGTGGTATGTCCAGGTCGAGGGTGTGTTAAGTTTCATTGGATTTTGATGAGCAATTTGTCCTTAATTTGTTGCTCTCGACAATACTTAACGAATAGTCCCCTTGGAACAGTTGTCGTGGCTCCTGCCTACTCCTCCTCTTACTTGAAGCTGTTGTATGACTTCGCTCTCTGTTACTTCTCGCTGAGCGATAAGGAAGTTCGTTGTTGCTGGAAGCTTGTGTATTTGCACAAGAAAATATGAGAACCACTGCATCACAATTATTGTTTTGCTTGTAACAACAATCGTTACCATTTTTTCCCTAAAACATAATGCAAAATATGTTGAAGGTGAACAGAGAAAAATGATTTGCCTGTATCTAGAAAAAAGCATTTGATAATTTCATCAAGGAAAAGCTGTAGTAGTAAGAAAAAACATTCAGTACATTTAATGAGTTACGAACATAGTCGAGGAAACTGTCTCCCATATGAATATGGTATTACACTCTTGCAAAACAAATGAAGCCTGCCTACAAATTTGAATGTTTCTCAGAAAAATAGGTGAAAAATAAGATTAAGAAATACACATTTAAAAAATCTCTTGTTTTAATAGCAAAGTAGGGAAACTAAATTACTGTAAACGAGGAAAAAAACAGAAGAAACATACTTAAGATATTTAGATATCACAGATAATAATACGAGAATGACATAGGTAAAATGCGCTATCATAGTTTAGACCTATATGCCAGGCTACAATAATTACTTACAGATAAAACAAGCAAGAAATTTACTTGAAATTTTGTAAAACAATTAATGGTCCAACGATAGTCTAGGTAACAAACAGTCGACAGGAGGATCACGTTCAAGCCTCAGTCATGATGTCGAAGAGATTAACTCAGAGAGTGAGTTTTTGTAGGATAGGAAATGCTGTTAAAGTCAACAGAAGAAATTAAAGTCAGTGCATTAAATACTCGAAGTTATGAACTACGTACACACATGGGTTGATAGGGGACGGTGGCTACCAAAATACGCACAGACTTGCTCCCTGAAGTGCTGGTGGTGAACTCCAAAAGCATAACGTAAAATGACATTTCATGATAAGTCTCTTTTATCACATGTATTAAAGCCACATTTCAGTCCACATAATTTGATCTACTACTTTAAATCTTCCAGCCCTCTTCTAGTTTGTGGAGGTGGAGATCTACCTAGTAGAGCGCTAGTCTTCGGCAATGGAGGTCCTGGCTACAGTGCCGGATAGGGCAGTGGAATATTTCCTCATTCCAGTCTCGGAGTGGGTACCGGGGATGGAGCCATCACACTCCCCCGCATATTGCCGCGGCGAAGATAGCTTGTACTCTACCTACAGTTATGGGCTTGCGCCACAGTCTTGTACTCTTTAACTCTTTCGTCGTAGGTATTGTTTCAAACATTCATGTTTCGATAAATGTCTTAGCTCTTCTTGACTTAATCTTAGCTGTATTACAGCTAGGACTAATTTCCTGCTCCAAAGGAGATCTTAAGTTGGCGTTACGTGTGTTACTTTTGATGAACGTTAATTGCTGCGTGTGGTTTTTAAATGTTGCAATTTCTTGAGTAATATTTGTGACAAGTATGCCATTATCAGTATTTATACTGGACAGCTCTTTCTAAAAATTTTTCAGGTAGCTTTATTGGTGTCAGTGCAGACTTTCTCGCTTCTAGGGAGTCGGCTGAGAGTACAGACTATCTTTCGCAAACAAGGGGGTTACGTAATAGAATACGCCACGTCTTTGAATGTCTCTTACGAAGTTTTCTGAGATGACAATGACGCCTGAATGGTTCTTTTTACAGAGTAATGTATTGCTTTGGTCGTAATGTTTTTACGCATGTAGTATTCTTTTCAAGCTGTTTACACAAAAGACTCACTTTTAATCGTTGATACGAGTATTTGATGAGCCTTACAATGAGGTGAAAAAGAATAGAAGTTAAGTAGTCGCACTGCTTACGCTGAAATGGTACGTCGTTGACCACACAACAGGGAAGAAGTGTATAAGCGAAATTAAGAGAAAAGTTGTTCAGACATAGCCCATTCCTGACTAGAACAACTTGCTAACAGCGCCTTGATATACGTAATTACACTTTGGAATGAGGGGTGAGAAGTTGTGGCAGCGCATCATTCAGTGACAACAGAAAAATTCCCTCCAAATACCATTGAAAAATTACAAAATTAAACAGCAAGTGTGCTACTATACATGTTATAGGACTTTTCAACAATGAATCAGAAAAAAGGCGCCATTTCTTTAACAGGAATCTTTCGACTATTTGGTTGCATCTCAGAACAGTTAACGATGGTCTATATTTATCGTTGTGGGTTTTATTGTACGTTAATGAGAGAAAATTGGCTAATCATCCTTTAACCTTCAAAATCGTTCCGAGGTATATAATTACCTGTTTTGTTGAAGTTCAGCGGAAGACTCCCCCCTTGTACTATACGGCGACTAACCGCCAATACTTATATAGAATTATGCAACGATTCAGAACTGTAACACATGGAATGACAGGAGTTTACGTTAGTAATCTAATGCTAGGAACTTAGAGTATGAGCTTAATCGTACATGAGTATTTCAGCTACAGGGAATGCAGTGATATTTTTTCTTGACAAGGCTGAGAAAATGATAACCCAGACTCTCTTCGTAGATGCACCAAAAATAAACTGCAATGTTAAACATTAAAAAACGTCACTCATCCGTTGATCCTGAGCTTGTCAAATGGATAATACGGTAGTTTTCTGCGCACACTATGGCCAAAGGTCTCCAAGCAGCCTTTGCTCTTCATCCTATAGACGTGTCTGACGGGCAGGACCAGAATGACAGTTTTTGAGCGTATTAATTAGGTTATGCTAAAGACGATAGTGAGGTTTAGAACGGGCCTTCGAGCATCCAGTCCAGCAAATCGATTGTTTAGTACCCCAACCATGTTATGGTATTCATTACTATCTGAGCAGAGGAATAAGCATGGTGCAGGAACGCGAAAGGTTGCAAGCACTGACACTACGAAAGAACCATGCTATATCTCAGATATTTTCGAACACATGCATTAACTTAGCAATCGGCCAATTGTGATTCGTAACCAAGTGTTCATCTTCATGAAGCAGACCTGTATCAGACCTGCATACCTCTGTCGACGAGGTTTATGTTGGGAATTCACTGATAATGTTCCTTGTTTCCTAAGAGTGTATGTGTTACTATATTTTCCCTTCGACCCGCTATCGTTGCTCGTATGATGTTGCATTGATTTTTGCGTGCTCTCACCCAGGGGGTTATTTCAGTTTTCCTGATAGACGATCATTATTGAAACGCTGCGAGTATCACATTAATAAGCGAGTCATACAAAGCAAAACTAGAGAGATAAAGCTTGGGGCTGCTTTAACAACTTCAGTTTCACATGTTATGGACAGAACTGCAGTTCTTTACATCTGAAATGTTAGTAAATGGTACTTACTGAGTTTCTTTCGTACATTATTTGTCGGGGTTGGTGACATTGTAAAGCAAGCCGGCGTTTGCAGAGAATACAGAATTAAAACAGGTCTGTGTTACGTAACACAGAATGGTTTCGTGGTTGCTGTTACTACCGCCAAATACTGATGGATAGTTTTTCCACATAATTTCTCTTTAGGATGTTTCACTGTTCTGGCTCTGAGATTTTTGTGCTTGCAGTTCCTTCCAGAAATTGTATTCAGGACTAACAATCAGCTTGAAGAAAAAATTCATTTTCGCTAGCCGTCTACTTTCACCCTAACAGGAGAGTCGAATAAAAAATTAATTATTCTGCATGTTGCTTAAGTTCGATGCTCGAAACAGAACTTTGAGAGAGAAAAATTTTCAGCAACTACTGCACGTTCTTTCGCTCCTGATCGGCGTATATCACTTCTATATCCTAACTAAAGCTAGCGGAGTGCTTAATAGATTCTGTTAATCTTTTAACGAAAATTCAAGGAAAATTGATTAAAAACTTTTGGACAGATGTATCATATGTAAACGTTAGGTTCCGTCCACTTCCAGACTTCTCCTATTTACAATATTTGATTATGCACATGCGAGTAAGTTGGACATGGTGGCTGATGGCTGTCATATTTCATTACTTCATTAGATTCTCGTCCAAATATTTCTTGCCACGAATAATCCATCAAGAAATTTCCGTACTCAGAACTTGAGTCTGTCAAGTTTCTGGATTTGCACATCTTTCGCAACTTAATATCACTTAAGTTCTATTTGCTACAAACGTGTAACGCATTAAATTCTTTGAGTTATTTTTGATGCTTCGACAACGCTGTCTTACTTTGACCCACTGCCCTCGCGTGCCCGCGCGCAGTGATGCCTGATCCTAGGTGTTTGTGTACATAACATACATTAAACTAAGCAGCCGTATCTAATTATACAGCTATCACATATATTTATATAATACGTCGTACCGCAATGCTCGGTGACACGTGCAAGCTTAAAGCTGGAAGAGCAGAGGTGGAGGGATGCCGTTGATATAACTAATGAGCACTGTCGTTTTCAACCTGTAGTATGCAATTAAGGTATTTAGCAGCTTTCCAGCGGCTAAACGAAATAGTGTCGTACGATACATTGAGTGAGAGCTAACACTTCCTTGCGACCTTGGTACTGTTCCGAATTGCGTTGCCAGTGCCCGTCCACGAGTTATGTTGAACCATGCCCCATTTGTTTACATATGAGAAATTGATTCTGTCTCTCAGAGACCATGCACGAGTATTATTCCTGGTGCGGGCTTGCTAGTTTCACTATTGTTTGTGTATAATCTTATACCTGGGCTAGTTACGAGCATGCTGACTAAGAAACTATTCCTCGGAACGCTGCCACAAATTCTGTGATGTGTATTCAGCGAAACGTTACAGTCAGGATTTCGGTGGACAGTAGATTGTGGAACTACATCATATTATGGTACATGACAGAATGAGTTTTCGATTGTATCGTGAGTCATTATTTATAACACTGTGAAATAATTGTGCTAAGTCTTGAAAACACAGAATAAAGATAAAACGCCTCTATTTTTAGCTGTCGTGCTGAGTTTACATAAATCTTATTATGTTACATCATTCTCTAGCGAGAAACAAGGAAGGTTTACAGTTCTCAGAACAACTTACCGCTTAAACATAGCCGATGTCAGTTTTGCCAACCGTCACGTTTCCTCGTATGGATACTACGTTATTAATGAATTTGTCGTTACAGGACACAAGTGATAAATGAAATACGTTTCTAATTTTGGAGTTCTGCTATGAACACTGTCCGTTTCGTGACGATCTCGTCGTTACACCTACGGTGTGTTTCGGTGTCCGGAACGGTGTATCGCCCAGACCTTCGCTTCTGTTGAAATTTTGGCGTCTTGGAACGCAATAAGGTGACGGCTATTAGGCTGCAGGACCCATGAGGACCATAGGACTTCCCTGAACGAGTATCTCTCAGATACTATAACGTCACTTTACTCAACCTCAGTTTTTTCAACATTACGCATATGGGTACGAACCTAAAACACCCTTCGGATATAGGCTCACGGTCTCTCTCATGAGAGCAAATTAGTAAATACTGTCGACAAAAGTGATACTTCGGAATCAATAGCATGCCTCGTTTCTACTTAATCGTGATTTACTCTGCACTGAATTGTGCATGTATCGTCACTTCCTTGTTTTATTGTGTTTGCATTCAGTGAATATTCAGAAATTCGAAATGTTCCATATTTCGTCAGGACCTGAGCAAAAATTATTGCAGTTAAAATTCCAGTAACAAGACTACTTTTATTCAGCTCCCCAAACTTACTTGCAGACAAAGCTTTTGAAAACCAACATTAAACAGCTACCGACACAAACCAACTTCCATGAAAGTGTCACTGCAGAAGACGTCTCCAGATCACACGTAGGAGGAATGCTCTTTTTGATTTAATTAACACGATAGCTGTTACTTAGTAATACTAAACAATGTGTCACAAGAGTGCTGCAAACGGCGATTGTGACAATAATTAAGGACTAACGCAGTACCTTCTAATCGCCATTAAATAGTATAGTCCATCTTGCTACCTGTTACATTCCTGATTTAACAATGTGATTAATTTAGTTTGGCTAACAGTACTAACTACGTAGTCAATGTATTCGTCACCACTCAGCAAGGTCGTATGGACGTGGAGTTTGGTATGTAGTACAGATGTTTGTTTCCCCTGTCGAATGGAGATATTAAACTCAAGAAGTGTCTTCGTGTTAATAAGGGTTAGTAGTTCATATGACAGCATAAGATTTCACGTCTTTTCCTCCCGTGATTTTCATATTCACTTCTTACACAGATAACACTACACAATACAAGCACTCACCAGCAACCTACAGACGCAAACCGAACTCTTCATAACAGACCGAAGAAGCCAACAACTAACCGATTACGACATTGCCCGGTACGCGAAATTGGTCCTCTGCACTCAGTGATTACGAATTTTTAATTTTCTGGCGGAGGATTCTATTGTCAGACGGGATGCATAATGTGTATTTGTTGCACTGTATTGTGTGTTTTACCAAGACATTACACTTTCGCTCGCAACTGAAGTGAAAAATATCAACTGAGGCATTACTGTTTTATTGAATTAATTTTCGTTATCTTCGTTTTACCTGCTGTTTTCGAAGCATGGAGTATTTTTTCCCATACAAGTAGCCGAATTCAGGTCTGTGGAGACACACATTTATGGTCGTTCATATAAAATCTTTGACTCTTTCTGTTTGCGTTTCGTTTGTTTTCCTGTCGTAATAAATTTCAAGTCTTCAGTTTAAGTTGCTGGAAATGGGGAACAGAATGAGAGGAGGATGATATCTCTGCGGTGTGCACATAATTGGCGTAGTTTACAGAAACTCTGGTTCATGTTTCCCGTACAACGTTTGAAACAATAAACTATTCATGATGAAATGACGAAATAAGTTACAGTACTCGTGTATCTAATTGGTGTTGAAATTTCGTTGACATTTATATTGATTCGTATCTGGCTGAAGTAGCATTTACAGTAAGAGGACTAGTCTTCTTCGCCATTTACAATATCAGCTACATTTCTTTCGAACGACAGTTGTCATAGCTCATACACCCATGGAACCGGATTAGATGCTGGAATGTCAACTGCCAGCGACGGAAGACGCCAGTCGCTTCTGGAGCAGGTTGATATTTTCCGAACAAAGCTACTGTCAGGCTTGCTTATTGTATTTCACTACTGTAACAAGATTTTGATCAGTGATCATTAGCTAACCGTCAAATTCGAGCGAATGTCCTCACAGCTTGTACTGTCACCTTTTTATAATAAACAGAAACCGCAGTTTCAAATGCGAATGGTGTTGTTGTGCTAATGTGTGAGCTATGAACACGGCAGATCCAGACAGTTCTAGCATATTCACTGAAAAATCATGCGGCGCCCCCCCCCCCCCTCCGTCCACACACACACACACACACACACACACACACACACACACACACACACACACACGAAAGGGCTGCTCATAAAACATCAATATATCGATCTTTTCCCCAAAAAGTGTCGATGTACATCGGCGATATTTTTCTCCGACATATCGATATCACAAAGGCTATATCTAGTGCAGACATTTTTATTTTATATTTTTTAGAATTTTCGGTAAATATTTCAGGTTGTTTTGAAATTTTCGTAGAACATAATTTTACATCCAGCGTGTGAAGGAGTCAATTCTTTTTGGGCTTTCATCACGTCCAGTCCTTCTCTTTGACTGTGTGAAGCAGGTGTATGTGGCACACAAGTAGTAGTCCGATCGCACTGGGGAGGGTGGGGGGGGGGGAATGGAATAACAAGATTACTGCAATTACTTATTGACAATGGAGATTGTAATTGTGTGATTATCTTATTATATTTTCTTACCACACACACTCACGAAACCATTTCACAACTTACGGAGGCAATAAAACGGAAACGTTACGTCACCACTTGCAGAATCTTCGATTTGTCTGATGGCGGCCTCTAGCTAGTCGAAACCGGCTACTGCATTGTGGTATGCTTTTATGATTGTGTTTTTAGAAAATAAGATCTTTAAATCAGCGGTTGGTTTCAGAAGGTTAGCTCGTGTGTCGCGATGTAGTACTTGATTGTTAGCGCTCGAATGCATCTGATGGGCCTACGGAAACACAATGAATATCGAAGCTTGCGGAGTGTGGACAGTGTTTCACAATTCTATTAGGTCTACAACTTTGCTTCCGCCGTTTTGCAATAGACGGCAGTAGCGGCAAGTGCGGTTCGGGTGGTTGGTCATCGGTATAATACAATAAGCTTAGGTATATGTAAAATAAAAATATTAGTCGATTTGTGATCGCATCGTAAGGTTATTCTCGGTTAAGTACGTCAACTTACGTAGCCATTTCTCGCCATTTGCGGGAAGTTCTAATATTTTGCTTTAACACGAAGAAATCTGCGGCTGTGGCTCTTAAAATGGTGGGTAATACCTATGGTGAGGGAACTATTAGTGCAAGAACGCGCAGAGAATGTTTTCAACGCCTTAAGAACGGTGATTTTGATGTCGAAGGCCGGCCTGGCGGTGGAAGACAGAACGTTTTCGTAGCTACTGAAACAGACGAACACAGTCACAGGACATCACTATCGAAAGCGATTGACGCGTTCGAGTCCAGAACTTAAACACAAATGGCCCCAATATGGTACAGCGATACACATAAATGTAATTTTGCAGCAAGTCAGTGCTCGATCCCATATCGCAAAACCCGTCAAAATATACATGGAAACGTTGAAATGAGAAGTCGTATCCCTCCCGCCGTATTCTCCATACGTTGCTCTCTCTGACTACCACCTTTTTCGATCAGTGGCATACAGTCTGGCTGATGAGCACTTATGATCATATGAACAAGTGCAAAATTGAATCGATTCATGGATCCTCACAAAAGACGCCCAGTTCTTCCGCCACGGGATTCGTATGCTATTCGAAAGATTGGGTGGCCAGCGATAGGTAATACTATGAATCACAAATTTTTGGAAATTTTTCACAATAAAGCCCCGAACATCGACAAAAAACGGCGGAAGCAAAATTGTAGACCTAGTAGCTACAGGCTTCTGTGGCGGGATTTAGTAGATACAGTCGCGCTAAGGCAATACACCGTTTTGATGCAAAGTAAGTCTGAAGACCGGATTACTTCGTCTCCCACTTCATTGTACGCCCACAGCAGTGATGATGAGCTCTGTACTGTGTGCGCTACAGCGGTCCGTGGCAGAGCAATGTTTCCGAGCGCTCGTCGTCCGGTTCTTTTCTACGTGTAGATCTTCGGACTTTTTTGTCTGCGAGAGGTACATTTGCAGAAATGGTTCCTTACCGAAACTTTATCTACACAAAAGTCCCCTCTGCAACCTCTAAATCCTGTTTACTGTGAAACAACCTGTACGTAAATGTAGTCATTGTCGAATTTATATTCTGTATACGATACATCATCTGAAGTATTTTCTTTGGTTCCAGTCTATTTATATTTGCAAGATTCTTTACAACACACAACACGCTAGTGCGAACCCCTCGCGCACACGTGATAATCTGTCTACAATGATACGACTGTCACAGACATACTTGGAACATACTATTACGACGAAATTCATGTTCTTTTTGTCTCGAGATTGCGTGGGAAGCTTCACCTTTCCGACTACATTTAATTACCGCTTGCGGACCATGTTTAATTACGGCTTTCTGTCCGAAAATAAGTATATAAGGGTTAGCAATAAAACTTAATTAACCATGCCCACAGTATGTTAAGACAGGCGGCGAAATGTGGCGCAGAGAGGAAATCGTACAGCATACAGTGGTTCAGGAGTTGTTATCCCGCGCTAGGACTATTGATATTTTTAAAAATATCGGAAATCAGATATATCGACATAATGAGGAAAAAGTATCCACGTACCTGCCAACAAAAATATCGGTTGCACATTGTATATATACTGCAAGTTTAAAGTAGTACAGTGGGGAAGGGAAATAAGTACATGATATGTTCTCAACAATAACTTTTCGGAAAGGTACGTTATTTCACTGTTGTTCTCCTTTTTTACTATGACTTTCTCTACCCGGGACTGGGTGTTTGTGTTATCACCATCATCGTCATCATCATTTTTCGTGACAATGACTTGATTGGACTGTGTAAGCACTGGGACTTTGTATGGGCGCTGATGACCGCGTAGTTGAGCCCCCTACAAACCAATCACCACCACCATTCTTTTGTAGTAGAAATTCCTGAGATAACGTCTCATCAGTTTCATTATATACGCCATCTTGCAATTTCACACTATAGCAGCACCTTTACTTTCACATTTCTTAAACTAACGAAAAGCCTGAACAAAAAGTGTGAACATCTCAATAAACAGCAGCTCAAATACTACGTTACTGAAAAAGAGAATTTGTTTCCAGCTATCAAATAGACTAGATCTTAGCATTCTGTAACTAGTTTTGGCGTAATTTATCCCCTGAAATACAGATACACCCCTCTAATACCATGGCATCATTTTGGTTAGAGCATTAACTATTATCAATCACGTGTATAACACTGAAATGCGACTAGATTCACCAACTCTTCTTTTCAAGAAGCTTTCAGGGACTTCAATGCAGGTGGATGCAGGACAGGAGATTTTCTCTTGCTTCTCAGTATGGCTGGGGAGTGTTCATACTGAACGGATTGATGTTCAGCCAAAAGTGACTCGAGAACAATCAGTGGAAGCACCCGATCCGTAACCATCATTTGGTTTTCAGTGCTTTCAAATAAGGTCAGCGGGAAAAATACTGGTCATTCCCATTAAAAGAACATGATAGCTTTGGACTGCTGCAGATAGTGTAGAACTAGTACCAGCAGTCACGCGGCCCTCCAGTGCTGATATCAGTCAAGCAGTGAAGTGATTTGTGTGTCAGTCACTTTATGAAATCAGCACAGTTAGATGATTCTACGACGTGGAACCGTGACAGAATGGCAGAAAAGAGCTATAGACCTTGGACGTGCCCATGACTACATCGTGAATGAAGTTGCCAGTTTTGCTCGTGTATCAACATACTCACCAACGTGTCTACAAGGAGAAGTGAACCACTGTCATGCAACGCGGCGTAAGAAAAATTGTCGTAGAAAGATGCTAACCGACAGGGACCGGAGATATTACAAATTGCAATCGGTTTGAATCCGACAGGAATTGCTGCTGCCAGGGAACGCAGTTCCATCTACACTAGTTTCTGAGTGAAAATTGTCAAGCGGTGGACGTCTGGAGACTGGTTCTTCGCAAACGGCCGTTGTTCCTGACAGCACGTAAAACCGCTCGTTCTGAATGGGACAAACAACACAAACTGTCCGACGGCCGAATGGACGCGATTAACCTGCAGTGTGTGGGAGGTGTGGTTCATGCCAGAGGTGTCAGAATGGTTTTCAACATTGTCGGTGATCAGGTATTGCATTTCTTGTGCGTCCTCGTGATGAATATGCTATGCACACTTCATTCTTCCTGAGTGACGACAGCCATGTGCAAAGGGCTGCATGCATTCATTCAGGTTTTGACGAATAGTCTGGCAGCCTATCGCCCTTAGACTGACTGGCTGTATCACCCGATCGTGACCCCATTGAGAATGTCCATGAGTATTCAGAACAGCAGGTGAAACATAGCAATCAACATGCCCATAGTTTGGTAGCCCTTCTATTTCTAATAATCAGTGAGTGGCTTGAAGTGAATACGGTATATCTGAAGAACCTCGTCACATAGTTATTTTTATATGCTTCAACATACACAGAAGAGCCAAAGAAACTGGTTCACCTGCCTAATATCCATTAGGGTGTGAAGAAAACTGTTCTTGGAGATTTACTATGACCGTGAATTTGGAATTAGAAAATGTTTAAAGAAAAACTGCATGAAGTAAATTAATATTTTATAAACCCCGAGAATCCGTTTTACTTCTGGAAACTTCAAAAGCAAATCTCTATATGAGAAATTTTCCAATCGTGTTAAAATTCCGATAATAAAATCCTTCGATAGTGAAAACAGTAAAACACTCTGAAGCTAATTTCATAAATAATGACAGAGTATGCTGTAATTTTGCTTACCAGTAACAGTTAAACCCAGATAAATTTACATCTAAACATGAATGAATGGAAATATGACGTTGAGTGACGTATAAACAAAGATCGCCTACTTTCACAGCTGTCAGATTCAAAGTTCCCTCTAAGACTCAAGCTTGCACCAATGGCGAATGAGCTAATTCTTTGTAGTTGGTCGATGTAAATAACTTCAATGGTGGATGCCTCAACTTGTCTGGCCACATTTTACAGTACCACACACACATTCTCCTTTATAAACTACTGTATATACATATCGAAGCACACCCTTCCAAAAGACACATACAGCGCATGCAACCACTAGTACAAATATACTGAAAAGCAAAAAACAAATGATGGCAATAACTACTGTTAGTGGTGGGGTCAACAATCACAGAAGGCGAACAGTCTTTACAATACACTACTATACTTTTATTTACGGAGAGAAACATTAAGAGATAGACTGTTACAAAGCAGGAAGAAATTAAATTGGTTACAATTGTGAGTTTCTCGAAGAGAGGAATGGTTTTGAGTCTTCCATGTCCTGGGTCGGCGTGATGTGGCGACGGCGGTGGAAGCAGTTTGAAGCTGCTAATATGAATCCTGTAAGTTCATCCAGTCGTGTCCCTGGCATTAATATATCCTCTTTTCCTTACATCCTGTTGCTGGTGGCGGTGGTAATAAATTGCGTAGCAGCCATTTGTCGTAGGCCGGAACAAAGTCACTGTTTATGCAGCACCTGAAGGTCGTACTAGTTCAGCTGCAACTTTCACACACGATAGTTCGGCACAGTCCACACGATGTGTTTAAATTAACATTCCGTTTGCTATAATTTGCCAGTTGCGAAGTTAGACAGTGCATCTTCTGTTAATGTTCATGGTTCACCATAACACTGTTCCCGCGAATACAGTCACTTTCGTAGCAACACAGTTCAGAGTTTCCACATTGGCTGTTAGTGTTTCAGAGTAAGTCATATAGCGTAGTCAGAGCAATATTAAATTCACAGTTTATGTAATGCAGCTAAATTCTAAACCGACGACAATGCTGTCTGTCCACGAGTGCATTGTCACTGACACAAGCATCATTCTGCAGAAACCAGCAGCGTTTGCGTAATACAACCTCCGTTTAGAACATTCATAACAAAGTCAAATTTAAAACCGGTCTAATACACGAAAGTCCGGTATTAATATCGTGTTAAACGCACACCATTACTATACACAGTACTTCCTTTCGTACCGCCACGCTCACGCACCATCCGCGACTGTCTGCCACGCTGTTCAACCCGACAACTATCGATATCTCTCACGCTCCACAGTTCTTCCAACACTTCCGCCTATTGCATTCCATTTCACACAATACATTTAATAAAACTATTTGAAAGATCATCAGAAAAAATCTTAAGTCTTTACATAAGGAACACGTATAGAAAATAGCACACTAAACAGTCACACACTTCAAGTTCTACACTATATAAACAAACGAAAAATATTGTATGTCATCAGAAATAAATTTTTGAACTACAAGGTAGTAAAAGAAAGCCCCAGCAAGCACGCAGAAGTGGCGCAACACGACGTGGCATGCGCTAGACAAATGTCTGAAGTAATGCTGGAGGGAACTGACATCATGAATCGTGCAGGTATGTCCATAAATCCGTAAGAGTACAAGGTGGTGGAGATCTCTTCTGTACAGTACTTTGCAAGACAACCCAGATATGCTCAATAATGTTCATGTCTTTGTTTGGTGGCCAGTGGAAGTGCTTAAACTCAGAAGTGTATTCCTGGAGCCACTGTGTAGCAATTGTGTACATACGGTGTGTCGCATTGTCCTGCTGGAACTGTCCAAGTGAACCTCTGAAGGAGAGTCAGTCGTGCTTGAATAATTGATTCGGTAGAGAACTTGCTAGCTAAAGTCAAAGATCCCAGGTTCCAACCCCAGTCCGGCACACAGTTTTAATCTGCAAAGAAATTACAAAACTATGTGCATAGCCTCAACGTTAAAATGCTCTGACATCATAAAACCATTAATTGAGAGTTTGTGAACTTAATAGTGTATCTTTCCGGTATTGCCGTATCTCGTTTGTCACCAGACACTGACAGATAGATACACATCTACATTTATACTCCGCAAGCCACCCAACGGCGTGTGGCGGAGGGCACTTTACGTGCCACTGTCATTACCTCCCTTTCCTGTTCCATTCGCGTATGGTTCGCGGGAAGAACGAGTGCCAGAAAGCCTCCGTGCAAGCTCGAATCTCTCTAATTTTACATTCGTGATCTCCTCGGGAGATACAAGTAGGGGGTAGCAATATATTCGATACCTCATCCAGAAACGCACCCTCGCTATCACGCTTACCAAATAACCCTGTGACGAAACGCGCCGCTCTTCTTTGGATCTCCTCCGCCAACCTGACCTGATGAGCAATACTCAAGTATAGGTCGAACGAGTGTTTTGTAAGCCACCTCCTTTGTTGATGGACTACATTTTCTTAGGACTCTCCCAATGAATCTCAACCTGACACCCGCCTTACCAACAATTAATTTTATATGATCATTCCACTTCAAATTGTTCCGCACGCATACTCCCAGATGTTTTACAGAAGTAACTGCTACCAGTGTTTGTTCCGCTATCATATAATCATACAATAAAGGATCCTTCTTCCTTGTATTCGCAATACATTACATTTGTCTATGTTAAGGGTCAGTTTCCACTCCCTGCACCAAGTGCCTATCCGCTGCAGATCTTCCTGCATTCACTGCAATTTTCTAATGCTGCAATTTTCTAATGCTGCAATTTTCTAATGCTGCAATTTTCTAATGCTGCAATTTTCTAATGCTGCAATTTTCTAATGCTGCAATTTTCTAATGCTGCAATTTTCTAATGCTGCAACTTCTCTGTATACTACAGCATCATCCGCGAAAAGCCGCATGGAACTTCAGACACTATCCACTAGGTCAGTTATAAATATATTGTGAAAAACAATGGTCCCATAACACTCCCCTGTGACACGCCAGAGGTTACTTTAACGTCTGTAGACGTCTCTCCATTGAGAACAACATGCTGTGTTCTGTTTGCTAAAAACTCTTCAATCCAGCCACACAGCTGGTCTGATATTCCGTAGGCTCTTACTTTATCAGGCGACAATACGGAACTGTATCGAACGCCTTCCGGAAGTCAAGGAAAATGACATCTACCTGGGAGGGTGTATCTAATATTTTCTGGGTCTCATGAACAAATAAAGCGAGTTGGGTCTCACACGATCGCTGTTTCCGGAATCCATGTTGATTCCTACAGAGTAGATTCTGGGTTTCCAGAAATGACATGATACACGAGCAGAAAATCTGTTCTAAAATTCTACAACAGAACCTTCAACATCCACATAAGAACCTTCAACATCGCAGCGCGTCACTAATCGTTGGTAAATATAATAAAAAACTAAAAACCCGCCTCGATAGCGAAAACAGTATCTAGTGTTAAGTGTTACCGGGTCAGGCTTGTAAGTGAGCGACCGTTTGTAGCTGCAGTTTATGGCGGGTCATGGCCCATCGAACATAGGCCGGTGTGAGGTGGAGCGTACAGTATTAAGTAGTGGTTTTGACTTTGTACATATGTACTGTTTGTGTTTTCCTTTTCTTTTTCGTTCATAAATGTATAACTATGGTGTTCTTTTAACCATTGACAAAGGTGTTCTTAGGCAGTTGTGGGTTTTATAGTTGTTCTGAAGAAGGTGTAGTTATCTACGGCGAAACCTGGGTTAACACTTAACACTAGGTCCTTTTTTCGCAATCGAGGCGGGTTTTTAGTTTTTTCATATGACAGATGGATATTTTGATAGGTAGCGAGAGCGAGCATGCGCTCCATAAATTTCGGAATGGATCTCACATCAGCAGTCGCGGCTCGTGAAGCGAGCGCTTCTGCCTCAACGAGGGTGGAGGCGGGCGTTGTGCCGGCATGGCAGGGGCACTGAGAAGGAGAGTTGAGCTAGGTCGGGTCAAGGGCGGAGTTGGCCGTGGCCGTGACGTCAGCTGACGCGTATCGATCGCTGCGCCGGGAGCACGCTCGATGCGCTCCACGGGCTGCCGGCTCATTCAGCGCTGCACCGCATCAACTTTACGACCTCCTATCTCTCTCTGTACATCTCATCACGCCCGCCCGGTACTCTCGCGATTCGCAGCAGCTGTGTTTATTGAATAAACCCGGGCCATGCACCATTAATTTTGCAGCGCTCCTGGTAATGTGATACCGAGCTCGTAAAAATTGCCACCTGTTTGTACTACCGTCAGACATTGAAAGGTAGGTTAATGTTTAACAACTCGTCTTCGTCTGAGTATTCGGTGATACAGCATTAGTTCATTTCGACATAGGCGGTGCTGCAGTTGGCTACAGTCTTCTGCAAGATGTTTCAGACATAATGATACACACTTCACTTTCAGGGATAACTGAGAAGGGGAAATGTTTCACTTTGAGTTAAACAAACCTGGTTGAAAACAATGGAATTGAAAATTATAAGCGACAATGAGAAAGATATCTTTGGGCTGCCAAGTAGACATGCAAACAGGCAGACACCGACTCGTATTAATTTCAGTTGTTCGCACACATTCCATACGCTGTTGAATTCATAAAAGTTGTACACAACAATGTACTCCAACTTCTGTAAAGGCATGGCATCGTCATATTGTTCTGTCATACCCATTACAACCACAGTGTTGTCTGAACGTTGAAAGAGGCAGTGAGAAATCTCGCCAGGAGATAGAGTGTACATCGGTTCCGAAGGCTTCTGGTACGAAAGTCCCTTCAAATGATACCACAAAAAGGAATTAAGCTTCACGACAATTTCCAACTACCTAGTGAGATGACGCTGTGGTTAGACACTGAACTCGCATTCGGGAATACGGTGGTTCAAATGCCCGTCAAATATTTCCCTAAATCCATCCAGGGAAATTCCGGGATAACTCCTTTGAAAGGCGCACGGCCGATTACCTTCTTCCACCCCGAATCTTTGCTGTCTTTCTGAGGCAGCCAAGCGGTCTAGGGCGCTGCAGTCACGGACTGTGCGGCTCGTCCCGGCGGAGGTTCGAGTCCTCCCTCGGGCATGTGTGTGTGTGTGTGTGTGTGTGTGTGTGTGTGTGTGTGTGTGTGTGTGTGTGTTCGTCCTTAGCATAATTTAGGTAAAGTAGTGTGTAAGCTGAGGGACTGATGACCTTAGCAGTTAAGTCCTATAAGATTTCACACACGTTTGAACATTTTTTTTCTTTCTGAGGCCTCAACGTTGGCGGGGTGGAAGACTGAACCCTAATCTTCCTTCCTGTTTACAGTTAAAGTTTGATTAACCGTACCTGAAACAAATGTACGATAAATTCATCAGGAGTCACTGATTCTACACACAAATCTGTATACGCTGACTAAATTCTACATTCTTACATATGTTTTACGTTAGGAGCCGGCCGGGGTGGCCGAGCGGTTCTAGGCGCTACAGTCTGGAACCGCGACGCTACCGTCGCAGGTTCAAATCCTGCCTCGGGCATGGATATGTGTGATGTCCTTAGGTTAGTTATGTTTAAGTAGTTCTAGGTTCTAGGGGACTGATGACCTCACCAGTTAAGTCTCATAGTGCTCAGAGCCATTTGAACCGTTCTCTTCATGTTAGGACCGACAATATCAGAGTTGGCATAATGTCATCTGTAGCGCTAACGCGCCTGTTCTCATCTCACCAGGTGTACGCAAATATTTTCATCGTATCTGACTAGTCTGGAATATTCAAGAACTACACTTACACGTACTAAACAGTTTGTTGGACTCGTGAGCCGACCAGTCTGTGGATGGTTTTTAGGCGGTTTTCCATCTGCCTCGGCGAATGCGGGCTAGTTCCCCTTATTCCGTCTCAGCTACTCTAAGTCGGGGATTGCTGCGCAAGACAGGTTCTCCACGTACGCGTACACCACCATTACTCTACCACGCAAACATAGGGGTTTCACTCGGCTTGTGTAAGACGTGCACTGAGGGGAGGGGGGGGGGGGGCGTCGAACCGCACAATAACCCTGAAACAGTGGTTCGGTGTGGGGCGGCGGAGGGGTGAAGT
Source organism: Schistocerca cancellata (assembly GCF_023864275.1). NCBI lineage: Eukaryota > Metazoa > Arthropoda > Insecta > Orthoptera > Acrididae > Schistocerca > Schistocerca cancellata. The sequence continues at coordinate 370,663,551 of NC_064626.1, forward strand.
GGACTGCGGTAGTCGTCGTGGGGTTGTGGACCACCGAGGCTGCGGCGGGGACGGAGCCTCTTCGTCGTTTCTAGGCCCCCGGTTAACATACGATACAAACAGTTTGTGACATGTAAAAATGATTCCTAGTTTCTCGAATTCCACTCCGAGTTACCGCACAATACATTAGGCTTCGGACTTCGTGACATAGTAATTTCAGAATTAGTCCCCTATCTAAAACTGATATGGTAGCCTTTCTGTGCCGTTCTGAAATTTTGTATCATTGTCGTAGAATAGGAAATCATCCATCCGAGTAGTTTTGAGCAAGTAACGAGAAGTGGGCCTGGTTCCTACCAAATAGGACTCCAATATCTTAACCACTGGGAGACTTCACTTCCTTACATGTCACGAATTATTCTCTGGTAGCAGGATGACAAGCAGAGAGCAGAATGGTAAGTATCAGTATAGTATATATAGGTTCGACTTACGAAAAACGCAAATGTGCATGCAATGGAGCGCTGATATTGCGCAATCGGCAAGTTATCAAACAATAGCTTTTCAACGATATTAACACTTGAAACATGAAAACAGGCTTTACATGTTATTAGTAAATGATAGTGGTGCATTTTATAATAAATGAAAACATAGGTCAGTTTAATTACTTCTGTAATTGATAAAAATATTACAGAGCAAGAAAATGGCGTGCTAACCTTCTGCAAGAGGTGAGATATCAGTGTGACAAAAGAAGGCTATATTCCTAACTTGTTTTAAAAAAGATGGTAATCGAAATCAATCACAGATACATTAGCACAGAGATATAGGTTAGACAGAAATTCAAAATGATTAGGTAGCTGACCTTGTTGTATACATTAATTCCTTACAGTACCCTGCTGAAATACATCGCACCAAAATATTTCGTTGCCCACAACGAGGGTTGCCCAGAAAGTAATGCACCGCATTTTTTCTTCTCAGCCGAAAACAATGCTACGAAAGCGAAACGTTACGTATGTATTTTTTGAAGTCTCCTGAGTGAACGCGCCAAGTTTCCGACATTTCCGAAGATATCGTAGCTGCAGGACAGTTTCAAAATGGCGTCTGTAGGTGATGTAAGTTACAAGCAACGTGCCGTCAATGAATATCTCACTGCAGAGAAAGAAACTGTGGGTAATAGTCGCAAACGCTTGTGCAAAGTCTATGGAGTCTGTCGACAGAAGTACAGTTAGTCGCTGGGCACGGAGGGTGAGGTCATCAGAAGGCGGTTCGGCGGAGCTCCACGATTTGCATCGGTCGGGGAGACAATCCACGGCTGTCACACGTGACAGCCCTGACCTAGATTAGATTAGATTAGATTAGATTAGATTAGATTAATACTAGTTCCATGGATCATGAATACGATATTTCGTAATGATGTGGAACGAGTCAAATTTTCCAATACATGACATAATTAAGTTAATTTAACAACATACTTAAGTTAATATAACAACTTTTTCATTTTTGTGTTTTTTTATTTTTATTTTTTATTTTTTAAAAATTTATATCTAAAAATTCCTCTATGGAGTAGAAGGAGTTGTCATTCAGAAATTCTTTTAATTTCTTCTTAAATACTTGTTGGTTATCTGTCAGACTTTTGATACTATTTGGTAAGTGACCGAAGACTTTAGTGCCAGTATAATTCACCCCTTTCTGTGCCAAAGTTAGGTTTAATCTTGAATAGTGAAGATTATCCTTTCTCCTAGTATTGTAGTTATGCACACTGCTATAACTTTTGAATTGGGTTTGGTTGTTAATAACAAATTTCATAAGAGAGTATATATACTGAGAAGCTACTGTGAATATCCCTAGATCCTTAAATAAATGTCTGCAGGATGATCTTGGGTGGACTCCAGCTATTATTCTGATTACACGCTTTTGTGCAATGAATATTTTATTCCTCAATGATGAATTACCCCAAAATATGATGCCATATGAAAGCAACGGGTGAAAATAGGCGTAGTAAGCTAATTTACTAAGATGTTTATCACCAAAATTTGCAATGACCCTTATTGCATAAGTAGCTGAACTCAAACGTTTCAGCAGATCAACAATGTGTTTCTTCCAATTTAATCTCTCATCAATGGACACACCTAAAAATTTGGAATATTCTACCTTAGCTATATGCTTCTGATTAAGGTCTATATTTATTAATGGCGTCATACCATTCACTGTACGGAACTGTATGTACTGTGTCTTATCAAAATTCAGTGAGAGTCCGTTTACAAGGAACCACTTAGTAATTTTCTGAAAGACAGTATTGACAATTTCATCAGTAAATTCTTGTTTGTCAGGTGTGATGACTATACTTGTATCATCAGCAAAGAGAACTAACTTTGCCTCTCCATGAATATAGAATGGCAAGTCATTAATATATATTAAGAACAATAAAGGACCCAAGACTGACCCTTGTGGAACCCCATTCTTGATAGTTCCCCAGTTTGAGGAATGTGCTGATCTTTGCATATTATGAGAACTACTTATTTCAACTTTCTGCACTCTTCCAGTTAGGTACGAATTAAACCATTTGTGCACTGTCCCACTCATGCCACAATACTTTAGCATGTCTAACAGAACTTCATGATTTACACAATCAAAAGCCTTTGAGAGATCACAAAAAATCCCAATGGGTGGTGTTTGGTTATTCAGATCATTCAAAATTTGATTGGTGAAAGCCGCCTCTGACTTCAACTTGTTTGAGCCGTTAAAGGATGGCATTTGGGAAAGACATTTTGAGGACGATGAGGAGGTGATTCACACAGTGAAGCACTGGCTCCGCCACCAGGACAAGGATTGGTACCGACAGGGCATACACGCCCTTGTTTGGCGCTGGAAGGAGGTCATAGAACGAGATGGCCCCCCTGCGGGTCCGGGGATTAGAATAGGCCCGAGGTATTCCTGCCTGTCGTAAGAGGCGATTAAAAGGAGTCCATCCCCCTCACGGGGGTAGTTAGCGCCTGCGTCCGGAGACGGACGGTTCCAAGACCTATAATTGTGGTCTTTTTGGTTTTTCACTTCTCGTTTCTTCCTTCCTTTGGTTGGTTCCTTTCTTTGCTCTTCTCCACCTCACTGTCTTCCTTACTCTTTCCCTTGACTTCTTCTCCTTGCCTCCTCATTGCCTTCTTCTCCTTGCCTTCTCATTGCCTTCTTCTCCTTGCCTTCTCATTGCCTTCTTCTCCTTGCCTTCTCATTGCCTTCTTCTCCTTGCCTTCTCTGGTCTCCGCCTCGGCGTTTGAGACAATCTGTCCTCTTTCTCCCTCTCTCTCTCTTCTTTTTCCTCTTCTTCCTTCCTCCCTGTGCGTGCCTGAAGGCCGACCCACGCGTTCGCACGCGTAGCCGGTGACGGGGTAACGCGTAAGTCCCCGCCCTGGGTAGACATGTAAGGCACGCGCGTACCCCCTGGTAAAGGCCAGGCCCGGGGAGGGGTGATTGCCTGAGCTGATACCTTCTGACCATGCCGATTGGTCCCTTCGTCTGTTTCTCGGGAGGTGTGACCTGAGGTGTAAACATTCACCTAAGGCGGGAGTGCCCTCTGAGAGGGTCCCCACAAGGAAGGAGCGCGCCATCGGAGACGCTGGCAATCATGGGGGATTCCTCCGCAATGGATTCTACTCCATCGCTTTCGACTTCTGCCCAAAAACGGAAACGTGACCAGCCACCAGTGACAAAAGTACTACCGCCTGCCCCACAGTTCCTCGTCGTTTCTCGATCTGAGGACGGAAAGGATTTTTCCTCTGTCAACCCTTTCGTTATCCAGAAGGGCGTAGATGCCATAGCCGGATCTGTCAAATCTTGTACCAGGTTGCGTAACGGTACCTTATTACTAGAATCTGAGAGTGCCTTTCAGGCACAAAAACTGCTTCGGGCCACACTCCTGTACACGTTCCCTGTCCGGGTGGAGGCCCACCGAACTTTGAATTCGTCTCGTGGTGTAGTCTATACTAGCTCCCTCGACGGATTGACTGACGAGGAGATTCAATCTTTCCTCGCTGAGCAGGGCGTGACGGCTGTCCATAGGGTCATGAAAAAGGTCAACAATGACCTTGTACCGACCCGGACACTTTTCTTGACCTTCGATAGTGTTAAGCTGCCATCGCGCATCAAGGCGGGCTACGAGATTATTTCTGTTCGCCCCTATGCCCCGACACCTACGCGCTGCTACCAGTGTCAGCGTTTCAATCACACTCGACAGTCTTGTTCCAATGCGGCTAAATGTGTCACTTGTGGCAGGGATGCCCATGAGGGTGACTGTCCACCTCCGTCTCCTCGTTGTGTGAACTGTCAGGGTGACCATGCCGCCTCCCGCGACTGTCCTGTCTATAAGGAAGAACGCTGTATCCAAGAAATTCGGGTCAAAGAGAAAGTGTCCACCTCGGCTGCTCGCAAGCTATTGGCTAGTAGGAAGTCCGCGCTGCTCCCAGCGGGGAAATACAGTACTGTCCTCGCCTCTCCTCGGACTACCAGGGAGGTAGCAACCCAGACATGCGATCTGACCTTCAGCACCACGGTCGTCCGTTCGGCCAGTGCCAAGATCGCGCGGTCGACGTCTCCTCTTCCTCCCATCACCCCACAGACACCAGCCCCTTCATCAGCTTCTGCTAAGACGAAGACCCCGAAGTCAGATGCACGGGCCTTCAAGAAGGAACCATCCCGTACAGACTTCCTACGTACCTCGACCTCCCAGCCTTCGACCGGTACTTCCACCAAACGTCCTTCCAAAAAGGCTCATAGGAAGCACAGTTCTCCTTCTCCGCCACGGCGCATTTCTTCTCCTGCGCCACCCAGCGGTTGCCGCCCCAGGCCGTCATCCGTTTCGCCTGGCCGCACCGCTGGTAGCCGAACATCTGGCCGTTCACCGGCGGCGGAAGCTCCCCCTCCCGGCCATCCTCCCGAGATGGCCGATGAACCTATCGACCCAATGGACGATGACTGTCCTCCTACTGATAGCGGCGGCAGTGCTCGCTCGAAGCCAGGCCCTCAGCGGCCTTCGAGGTGACCCCTTCTTTCATCTTCCTTTTCTTACGATGGCACTTATTAACTGGAATATTCGCAGCATTCGCTCCAACCGAGAGGACTTGAAGTTGCTGCTCCGCTTGCACCGTCCGCTCGTCGTAGCCCTCCAGGAAACGAAGCTACGCCCATGCGATCAAATTGCCTTGGCACACTACACCTCTGTGCGTTTTGACCTATCCCCTATGGTAGGTATCCCAGCTCATGGAGGGGTTATGTTGCTGGTCCGGGATGATATTTACTACGATCCCATCACGTTGCACACCGGCCTGCAGGCAGTTGCCATCCGCATTACTCTCCCCACTTTTACGTTTTCCTTTTGTACCGTTTACACTCCATCGTCATCTGCCGTTACCAGGGCAGACATGATGCAACTTATTTCTCAGCTACCTGCACCATTTTTGTTAACTGGAGACTTCAATGCCCACCATCCCCTTTGGGGCTCTCCAGCATCCTGCCCGAGGGGCTCCTTGTTAGCAGACCTTTTCAACCAGCTCAATCTTGTCTGCCTCAATACTGGCGCCCCTACTTTTCTTTCGGACACATCTCAGACCTATTCCCATTTAGACCTCTCTATATGTACTCCCCAACTTGCACGCCGGTTTGAGTGGTATGCACTTTCTGATACATATTCGAGCGACCACTTCCCGTGTGTTATCCATCTCCTGCAGCATATCCCCTCTCCGTGCTCCTCTAGTTGGACCATCTCCAAGGCAGACTGTGGGCTCTTCTCTTCCAGGGCGACCTTTCAGGATCAAACCTTCCCAAGCTGCGATCGTCAGGTCGCCCACCTCACGGAAGTCATTCTCGCTGCTGCTGAATATTCCATCCCTCACCCTACTTCTTCTCCACGTCGCGTACCGGTCCCCTGGTGGTCCGCAGCATGTAGAGACGCTTTACGTGCTCGTCGACGTGCTTTACGCACCTTTAAACGCCACCCTACAGTGACGAATTGTATCAATTATAAACGATTACGTGCTCAGTGTCGTCGTATTATTAAAGAAAGCAAGAAAGCCAGCTGGGCTGCTTTCACAAGCACCTTCAACAGTTTTACTCCTCCTTCTGTTGTCTGGGGTAGCCTGCGCCGGCTATCTGGCACTAAGATCCACTCACCAGTTTCTGGCTTGAAGGTCGCGAATGACGTCCTTGTGGCCCCTGAGACTGTCTCCAATGCCTTCGGCCGCTTTTTCGCAGAGGTTTCGAGCTCCGCTCATTACCACCCTGCCTTCCTCCCCCGCAAACAGGCAGAGGAGGCTAGGCCACCTAACTTCCGCTCCTCGAATTGTGAAAGTTATAATGCCCCATTCACCATGTGGGAACTCGAAAACGCACTTGGCCGATCACGGTCCTCCGCTCCAGGGCCTGATTCTATTCATATTCAGATGCTGAAGAACCTTTCTCCTGCGGGTAAAGGTTTTCTTCTTCGTACTTACAATCGCATCTGGATTGAGGGACATGTTCCCGCATGCTGGCGCGAGTCTATTGTTGTCCCGATTCCTAAGCCGGGGAAGGACAAGCACTTGCCTTCCAGTTATCGACCTATCTCGCTTACCAGCTGTGTCTGTAAAGTGATGGAGCGAATGGTTAACTCTCGATTGGTTTGGCTGCTAGAGTCTCAACGCCTACTTACCAATGTACAATGTGGATTTCGTAGGCGCCGCTCTGCTGTTGACCATCTGGTTACCTTGTCGACCTTCATTATGAATAACTTCTTGCGGAAGCGCCCGACCGCGGCTGTGTTCTTTGATTTGGAGAAGGCTTACGACACCTGTTGGAGGGCGGGCATTCTCCGCACCATGCATACATGGGGCCTTCGCGGTCGCCTCCCTCTTTTTATTCGTTCTTTTTTAATGGATCGACAGTTCAGGGTACGTGTGGGTTCTGTCCTGTCCGACACCTTTCGCCAGGAGAATGGGGTGCCACAGGGCTCAGTTTTGAGCGTCGCTCTCTTCGCCATCGCGATCAATCCAATAATGGATTGCCTCCCAGCTGATGTATCAGGCTCCCTTTTCGTGGACGATTTTACCATCTATTGCAGCGCGCAGTGTACACGTGTCCTGGAGCGCTGTCTTCAGCGTTCTCTTGACCGTCTTTACTCCTGGAGTGTCGCCAATGGCTTCCGTTTTTCTGCCGAGAAGACGGTCTGTATTAACTTCTGGCGCTACAAAGAGTTTCTCCCACCGTCCTTACGACTCGGTCCCGTTGCTCTCCCAATCGTGGAGACAACAAAATTTTTAGGCCTTACATTTGACAGGAAACTTAGCTGGTCTCCACATGTGTCATATTTGGCCGCCCGTTGTACCCGTTCTTTAAATGTCCTCCGTGTTCTCAGTGGTATGTCGTGGGGAGCGGATCGAACCGTCCTACTTCGTCTATATCGGTCGATCGTCCGCTCCAAGCTGGATTATGGGAGCTTCGTATACTCCTCTGCACAGCCATCCATCTCACGACGCCTCAACTCCATACAACATCGGGGTTTACGACTTGCGATCGGAGCATTTTATACTAGTCCCGTAGAGAGTGTTCATGCTGACGCTGGCGAATTGCCACTCACCTACCGGCGCGATATACTGCTTTGTCGGTATGCCTGTCGGCTACTGTCAATGCCCGACCATCCGTCTTATCGTTCCTTTTTTGACGACTCTCTCGACCGTCAATACGGGTTGTATGTCTCTGCCCTGCTACCCCCTGGAGTTCGCTTTCGTCGCCTCCTTCAACACCTTAATTTTTCACTCCCTGCAACCTTTCGAGTGGGCGAGAGCCACACGCCACCTTGGCTCCAGGCTCAGGTCCGCGTTCATCTTGACCTCAGCTCGCTCCCAAAAGAGGTTACCCCCGGTTCGGTCTACCACTCCCGTTTTTTGGAACTTCGTTCGAAGTTCATCAACATGACTTTCATTTATACAGATGGCTCTAAGACCAATGACGGGGTCGAGTGTTCCTTTATTGTCGGGGCACAAAGTTTCAAATACCGGCTCCATGGCCATTGTTCGGTCTTCATAGCTGAGCTCTTTGCCCTCTACCAGGCTGTTCTTTACATCTGCCGCCACCGACATTCTGCTTATGTCATCTGCTCCGACTCCCTGGGCGCCATCCAGAGCCTCAGTGATCCGTACCCGGTTCACCCTTTCGTACACCGGATCCAACGCTCTCTTCAGCAGCTGGTGGACGTCGGTTCTTCGGTTAGCTTTAAGTGGGTTCCTGGCCATGTCGGTATCCCTGGGAACGAAGCTGCAGATGCCGCGGCCAAGGCTGCGGTCCTCCAGCCTCGGACAGCTTCTTGTTGTGTCCCTTCGTCCGATTTTAGCAGGGTCATTTGTCAGCGCATTCTATCGCTGTGGCATGCCGATTGGGCTGCACTTACAGACAACAAGCTTCGGGCCTTAAAACCTCTTCCCGTGGCTTGGACGTCCTCCTCACGCCCTTCTCGGCGGGAGGAGGTAGTTTTGGCCCGGTTAAGAATTGGACACTGCCGGTTCAGCCATCGCCATCTGCTGACGGCTGCGCCGGCGCCGTTCTGCCCATGTGGGGAATTGCTGACGGTTCGACACATTTTAATGTCCTGTCCAGATTTTAACACACTGCGTCTAGATCTTAACCTGTCAAGTACTTTCGATGCCATTTTAGCGGATGACCCACGAGCAGCTGCTCGTGTTCTTCGTTTTATCAATTTGACAAACCTCTATAAGGACATTTGATGATGCTGTCTTTTAATCGTATGCCTGTCAGTCTCTTTTATCGTGTTTTCCCTTTTAGTTGTTGTTTTAAACTTGTGCCTCGCGGTGCATTCTTAGAGTAGTCAGGGCGCTAATGACCATTGAAGTTGTGCGCCCTAAAACCACAAAAAAAAAAAACCGAGATGGAGACTACGTGGAAAAAACAGGGTATTTAGATAAAACACCATTCTTTCGTGTGTGTAATTATCATTATGTTGAATAGAGAATTATTGAAGAAAAAAAACGGTGCATTAAATTCTGGCCTACCCTCGTATATCATGGCTCGCACTGGAAATAGACAAACTGCACCTTGTGCTTTGAAACAGTATTTTGTCAGAAGTGAAAAGAGCGGTGCATTAAATTCTGGGCAACCCTCGTATTTCATCGCTCGTACTGTATATAGACAAACTGCACCTTGTGCTTTGAAACAATATTTTGTCAAAAGTTCAACCATCGTCACTAGAAAGGAGGACGGGGATTTAACGTTCCATGGGTAACGATGTCATTAGAGATGTAGTTGAAGCTTGCATTGGACAAGAATGGGGTAAAAGTCGGTCGTGTTCTTATGACAAAAAAATCCCGGCATTTATCTTAAGGGTATACGGAACGCCCTATGCTTACAATGTTAAATTGAGCTAAAAGTTAGGAACATTTTCTCATTTGTTATTTGGACGATACTCTTGATTTTTTCACAGAACGCAGAGATATGTTCTGCTTTTGTGCTGAATTATTAATTTTGAAAAAATATTTTATTTTTTGTAAATGTTAAAAAAAGTATACTTTTATGGCATTATCTGAAGACATGAGCCGTTCCTTGTCCAAACAAAGCATAGCTGCGGCAGTTCGTAGTCCTACACAGAGCCCCAACTTCTGCAGAACTTTGCACTTTGTTATATTGCCCTGATTGAATGATGAAACAGCATCATAAACGCCAAAGTGAAGTGTGTTTATACCCACAAACACAGTTTTTGTGGTGTCACCGCCAGACACCACACGTGCTAGGTGGTAGCTTTTAAATCGGCCGCGGTCCGCTAGTATACGACGGACCCGCGTGTCGCCAGTCAGTAATTGCAGACCGAGCGCCACCACACGGCAGGTCTAGAGAGACGTACTAGCACTCGCCCCAGTTGTACAGCCGACGTTGCTAGCCATGGTTCACTGAGGATTACGCTCTCATTTGCCGAGACGATAATAGCATAGCCTTCAGCTACATTTGCTACGACCTAGCAAGGCGCCATTACCAGTATAGATATTGAGATTCTATTAATGTATCATCAAGAGCGATGTTCTACAAATGTGGATTAAAGTTAAGTATTCCAGAAGCTACGTACTTTTCTTTATAGCATTCATTACGTATCCTGTTTCAGACCTCACGCCAGCCTGCGTGAGTTTAAGCGCGTGCCTTTCGGCTTCCTCGCATTGTGTCTAGACTGTCTTGTCTAGACACAACAGTTTTAGGTAGTCTATTCCATATCACATGGTTCACACACTCATTTGGATTTTGAGTCCGGCCATGAAGACATTTCTTTAGTAGACTAATATCTGCGAGGTCTCGGAATATTGGTTTTATTTCATCCATTATGGCAGGTGGCAGGTGATGAGGGTGATTGTATTGTTTCTTAGTTACCTTGCCTCTGTTGTACTTGCACCAACTATCGTCTCCTTTTGGACATAGCCCATGTTGGGGATTCTCAATGTTTGAAGCTGTATGAAGAAACAGAGCCCAGACTGCTCTTCTCATTAATTCTGCATCTGCTGTATACTGTCTTATTGCTAGACCATAGCACTTCTGAATATGATCTATTATAGCATCTGTCAGTCTATTTTTACCATCTAAAGTTTTTCCATCGCTCAATTTCTTGCCTTTCATGCTAGCCTTGTGCCGTCGAAGTCTTGATCCCATCCTTTTCTGAACATGGCGAACACACTCCAGTTTGGAAATTTTCATATCGTTACCATAGGGTCTCAGTTCCTCAATTTCTTTGAAAGCCTTTGAGCCACCATCTCCAAGATAATTTATGTATCTAACGTTGTACCATTTTACTGAGCGTTGATAAATACTTCTTACACCAGCAACTTCCATACCACCACTTGACCCATAGTAATTTGCCATGCACTCCTCTTCATGTTTAGTTTTCATTTTCTCCTTGCATCTGCAATGCTTGTAAAGTATTGCCACATCAACTACCTTACCAGTGTCCACGCTTGTAGCTGTTACTACACCATTCAGAGATGTGAGGCCTCTCTTCTGCCAGCTTCCATCAAAAGCTATGGACAAGTCTCTGCTATTATTATTTTCAACAACTGCTTCCTCAACAGCATCTTTCATGCTTTCCTGTGCCACATCTTCTACAGCAGAGCCTATTGCAATTATGTGTTTGTTAAATTTTGAAGGTGGAGGAGGGAGGTTCGTCGCACCACACAACATGGCACCTGCAGCCCTGCCATTTCCTATACACCGTAATCCACAAACCAGTCTAATGTTTATATCGTATAGTTTATCTGTATCTGCAGTAACATGTGAGGAATTGAAGAAAGTAACACTATGTTTGCAATAACTACACATCAACTCTAATTCACAAGCAAATCCTACATGTAAGTTTGTTTTCAATGAAACACCACATTTTCCACATTGTTTGCAGCACACATTGTTCTCCAAAACGTCTGATAATAAAGAGACGTTAATTACCTCATATTTTGTAGTCCCAGCATTTAGTTTCTTGTATTCTTCTTCAATTCCAGCTAGTTTTCTTCTTGAAGCACTTTCCGGTGTAGTGACAGCAGCATCATTCAATGTATCACTACCAGTGTTGAAGTTAGTCGCTACTGGGACATCAGATACTGATGAAGATGAATCAGACGAATTTTTAGTACACTTTACTTTCTTGCGCCAATGTACACGCTTTCTAAATACCTTCAGACTAGGTCTTGGCATGTTGAAGGAAAGAAAACTCAATGACTTCTCCACATACGACTTTCACAACAATGACATGGATGTATTCACAAAGGAAACAATGCAAATGGTGCAGAATCTATTGTCAACTGTCTAGCAGTGTAGCCAACAGAAAAGCTAACTCTCTTGTGCTCAATTATATCTCTGGCAAAGCTGTCTATATCAGGTATATTTCGCGTCTCATATACAAGGTGCGGAACATCGTGTGTCGAAATTATTTTAAAAAATTATTTAAAATAGTTCTATTCACGTCATCCAAATATTTTATACATGGTATTAAACGGGAGAGTCCAAATTTTTCGAAAATGAATTTACCCAAAAATCGATTTTTTCATCGAAAAACTCATTCCGTATACCCTTAAGTGATTTAGGGAATTGAGCCCAGATTTTGCAGAATTTTAGTCTGATTTACCCAAACAGTCCATGATTCACGTGCTTCGAAATTCTTGCCGCGCGGGGTAGCCGCGCTGTTTAAGGCGCCTTGTCACGGTCCGTGCGGCTCTCCCCGTCGGAGGTTAGTCCTCCCTCCGTCGTGTGTGTGTGTGTGTGTGTGTGTGTGTGTGTGTGTGTGTGTGTGTGTGTGTGTGTTGTCCATAGCGTAAGTTAGTTTGTCAGATTAAGTAGTGTGTAGGCTTCGGGACCGATGACCTTAGCAGTTTGGTCATGTAAGGTCTTACCACAAATGTTAAAAATTTCGAAATTTTTGTGCAAGTGAGTCAGCTGAAGGTCTCGCTTGATCTTGATGTCATCGGAGCGATGAACGTGAACCATTTTTGTTTTCATTTACAATTATTTTGAAAAGTTACTGTTATATTACATTACGCTGTGTAACGAACGTGAGCAATACTTCTACAAAACAGAGGGAGAACTACTAACAGTGAGACAAGAAGAGTCCACACAGATACACTTCCGATAGCTTAGTTTCTGAGTTACAAAAGATAGAATTTCGTAAAAACTTCTGAGGTATGGAACAGCAACATATGTTGAAAAGTCCTCTGTTCGTATTTACTCATACATTCACTCATTGGATCATATAGCCTTCTTAACTTAACGCAGATTGTGTTGAAGGCTTCCTAAGACATAGCGAAGCCTCAGGTCCTGTCCTATCCAACCCCATTACAGAGAGAGCGAGAGTTGAGTAAAATCATGACGGCATTTCGAATCAGATTAGGACTGCTTACGCAATTACTAGATAAATAGGAGGACGCTATGGGGCTGGACATTAGTTAATTAGAAAGTCGGCGAATTTGGTCTGCTTATTTATGCATTAAGTTATTTTCCCAAACCAACTGAAGAAATTAATAACGTGTCCTAAGTAACGGATCATCGAATGGTGGTGGAGCGGGGGGAGGGCAAGGTGGTGACTGCCATTTAATTTATAAAATACTCAAGATGACGTAAATTTCAGAAGTTCCAGTGGCTGTTACTTTCAGGTTCAAGCCAAGGCAACAGCGTCTGGGAGATGGAGCAAGCAACCCTTCCAGCGGTGAGAGAGTTGAATCCACTAACTTGTGTGTGGGCGGGCCGAACTGCCCGTAGACAGAAAGCAAAAGCGACCATCCGCGTGTTCACACGCAGCTTGCTACAGAAACGTTTTGACCTTTGAAGCAACACAGTTGTACGGCGTCAGAGGTAACAAAAGTTCTGAGACACGCCCTTTCGGCCTCAGTTTGTTTCCGACCTTAGTAGGCACCACTTACTGACGAACTAGTGCGGTGCTTCCGTTCTTGATTGTAAGTTCTCAAGGTTCTTCTCTGGTTTTCTGATCGATATTCTCTATAGGAACAGGAAAAGTTGTCATTATTTTCAATGTGTTTCCGTGTACACGTGGCTTGACTTGCACCAAGTCGGCCGATCGTCGTATAGTCCAGATTGGAGGACTGGCAAATTCCAACTTCAAGGAACGAGATTCCTCGCATTTTTGTGTTGCATTACGAATATATTAGATTTAATCACAATTGTCCGTCTGCAACTGGTCTGTAGTCTCCCCTTGTTCCCTTCATTTACTAGTTTACCTATCTCGGCAACTGAAACCCATGCAGAAAGAGATATGCTTCCTTCACAACCCAGTGAGCAGAAGATCATAAAATGTGGTCAGTTTAATTGGCGATTCTCAAACAGTGACAGACAGACCTCATTTACTTCTTGCTATTCAGTTCAGTCTAGTTAAATAATGTACATACTTACGGTGATACATAATCAGTATTGTATCGGGAGGAGATTTATATGCCTCAATATTAACTGTGAAAATACTTCATTCTGTTGCTCCTGAATGTTGCTTCATTCGCAGAGTAAACTGAAGACACAAACAACGGATCGATAGTTTGTGAAACAAACCATGAAAAAAGTACTTGGCAAATTAGACACTGCAAAACGGTGATAAACAAATACGATACTGCAGTGCCTGTGTTATTCAGAATTACGATGCAAAGTTACTTCGGACATGAATGCGTGACCAAGGAACAGGCACTGCGATAAGCGAGAAATCCGGGTTTCATTCCCGGTACAGCACAGATTTCAATGTCGTCATTCTATTATACAGCTGACGGCAGTCCACATTCGCAACTGCAAATACATTCCATGAAAAAAAATATGTCGCGAAATACGCTGTGTTTAAATGATGAAAATGATACGGATTTATGAACTACACATAAAGTACACTTTATGTGGTACTGTGATAAATATTAAATAACAGGGCGACGTGTCATCTACAGATGGATGGAATTTTATTGACTGTGTAACTGCTTTTGAAGACAGGCTCTGTAGTAATACAAATATTTAAATTCGTCGCTACAAAGCTGGACGTGTGACACTGAGGTAATGATAGACATTTACGGATATCTTTTGTAAAGCTGAGGGAGGGAGATGATACAGGAACAACATTACGCATATTAGGTGGAGACACGTGGCTAATGGTCGCGCGTTGTTGGAATGTTCTATAGTGGCTGCTTCCTGCGTCAGGATGTGACAGTGAGGCTGCTAAGTTTAAATTCGGCGAAGAGGACAAGGATACTGTCAGTATCAGTCTCTTTAAAAATCGATTTTCCTCGGGAAGGAACTTGCGTAAGACATCAATTGGATTGGAAACCTGCGAGTGCAGCAGACTCACTGAAGCCAACAGCCGAAGAAAGGCGAACCATTTTCGGGGTGGTACAAAAGCCCATTCGTAGATGAATAGTGTTAGAGAGAAGACGTATCGTACAGCATTGAGGTCATCGTCGCCGAGGCAACCCAAGTTGCAGTATGAAGGTAAACTCTGCGTGTAGCAAAACCCTGACGCAGTAATTCCTCTCTTTCATCCTGCACTCACCGGATTTCTGTAAGTTTTTGTCATTATGCCTTTTGCTCTGAAATGCATGAAGAAAAATGTAGTTTACACTGGGGTTCCGGTTTTTATAAATTCTTTGGCACCCAGAGTCAAAATAATAGATTTGTGTTGCTACCCTACCAATATTGCAGATCTGGAATCGATCAGTCACAGTATTAGTGTCCAACCCTGCAATTAGGATCGAATGGATTACCATTAATCCAGATCATTTATGTTCTGATTAATGTGCGCTGTTAATCCTTGAGGAATCGTCCAGTGACAATAATTTTACGAACATACTTCATTCGGTTATTCCAACTATTCACGCACGCTCAGTCGGTCGAAGTAACCAGTGATACATGGCACTTGGCACTTGATTAACCACGGGCGGATGCAGACATAGGTGTACTACCTCAACGTGTATCGATAATGTGTCTCGATTGTTGAACAAAATGAATTTGAATTACTGGGTGTTGTTGTTGGTTGATGCCTTTAGTCCAAACACTAATATGATGCAACTTGCCACACACGTAAATCCTGTTCAAGCGTCCTCATCTCTGTAAGAGTGCGGCAAGCTACATACTATTGAACCTGTTTACTGTATTCGCACCTAGGTCTCCCTCTACAAATTTTATCCCCAGAACTTGCTTCCAATTACAAATAACGATTCCTCGATGCTTCTTTTAGTCAAGCTGTGCCATAAATTTCTCTTTTTCCCAGTTTGATTCACTACCTCCTCATTATTTACTCGATCTACTCACCTAATCTGCAGCATTCTTCTGTAACGCCACGTTCAAAAAGCTTATGATCTTTTCTTGTCTGATCTGCTTATCATCCACGTTTCATGTTCATATAGGGCTACATTTCAGGCAGATACCGTCAGAATAGACTTACTAACATCTAAATTCAGATTAGATGTTACAAAAAATGTTGTTCACAAATAATGTTCTTACTATGAACAGAGTGCATTTTATACCCTCTATTCTGCCATCGTCAGAGATTTTGCTACCCAAATATCACGACTCGTGTATTGCTTTTAGTGGTCTCATTTCCTAATCCAATTGCCGCCCGGTGTGGCCGAGCGGTTCTAGGCGCTTCAGTCTGGAACCGCGCGACTGCTACGGTCGCAGGTTCGAATCCTGCCTCGGGCATGGATGTATGTGATGTCCTTAGGTTAGTTAGTTTTAAGTAGCTCTAAGTTCTAGGGGACTGATGACCTCAGATGTTAAGTCCCATAGTGCTCAGAGCCATTTGAGCCATTTGAACCTAATCCAATTCCGTCAACAACCCCTGAATTGACTACATTGCATTGCCGTTGTTTTACATTTACTGACATTCATCTTGTAACCTATTTTCAAGACACTATCCATTCCCTTCATCTGTTTCGCAAAGTCCTCTGCGCTCTCTGATGGAATTACAATGCTCGGCAAACCTCAGAGTTTTCCTTACTTTTCCCTAGCCTGTAGTCTCATTTACAGATTTTTCTTTACTGGTTTATCATTGTATAAATTCAATAGCACTGGCGGATAGGCTATAATCCTCTGTTACTCTTCTCAACCACTGCTTTCCTTCCATGCCCCTCGCCTCTTAAAACTGCCCTCTCGTTTCTATACGAGTTGCTCATAACCTTTCGCTACCTGTATTTTACCCAGCTACCTCCAGAATTTCAAACTCGACATCGTCGAAGCTTCCTACAAATGCAATAAACGTAAATTTGCCTTTCTTTAAACTACCTTCTAAGTTAAGACCAACTGCCAGAGTTGCCTTGTATATTCCCTGCTTATCTCCGGAACTCACCTAGATCTTCCTCAAAGTCGGCTGCAGTCAATTTTTCCATCCTTCTGCAAATAATTCGTGTCGTCATTATACAATTGTGACCCACTAGACTAATAGTTGTGTAATATTCGCACCTGTCGTCTTTGAAATCTGAATTATCACACTTTGATTATTGAGTTTTGTACGAAACTCATTTAACGTAAAGCTTAATTAAAACTCTAAAATGAATGATTATTGAATTTTTGATATCCTCGGTTTTTGCGAGTTATGTACACCCCAAAGCGCTTTATAATACAGTAATACATCCTTTATAATACAGTATATCCAAAGAATATACAGACATAGCTTGCGATTTCCGTCTGCTTTTTTTAAAACTATTTCTTTGCGACAGCTTAAAATGAGCTGTGCTTTGAGGTTCTTGTGTACGATGGATACCAGTAAGTCAGAAAGATTGGGTTCCTTCGATATTTATGTTCGTCATAATCAGTGAACGTGATTACATTAATGTTTTTGCGCGAAATAATGTTTGATACTTGTGTAATATTATATGACTCATTCTTTTTGGCCGCAGCTGTTGCCGTTACAGTAATGAATTTGTGTGTTCGTGTGAAATAGTTTCAGATAAGTTCTCCCCAGTTTTGCTATGTTATTAGTATGTTGAACTCTACAGGAGTGACTATTTATTCTGTCCACATTAACTTCTATGTCGTTGTAGCAGTCACACTGGGTACCAGCGGGAAAATAAGTTCATTTTTTGTAAAGTGTTTGCGTCGGCCTGTGGAGGGTATTGGTAGAGATGAGCATAATTTTCATATTTCATGTTCATTTTCATATGAAACTACTCAGATCCGATAATTAATATACACGCTACTACCAAAATTGACGAAATGTGAATTGGAAAGCGTTGCCTTGTGGAAACTGTAATTTCTACAGTATTTGCAACTTATAATACGGGAGTCATAGTAGACTTTGAATAATGTCAACAGCTGCAACGTTTCCACTTATTTTTTACGTCTCCCGTTTAATTTCTTGTGCAAAAATGAACCTGTCGGAAAAATTCTTGTAATTCTTATGAATCCATTACAATTGTATGTCTGGGTCTACTGTCACCCTTCTTAATGACCCCTCTTTCATAGTTTGACAACGCTGTAATTTCACGAATATTTTTGTGTCTTCTAAGCCGATACGTAGTAAAAATAGAGCCGTTCGGGGACGTCCATTAGAATTGACCTGCATAGGAGCGGGCTGAACGGCTTTAGCCTGGCACTGTCGCCCTCGCAGTTTTGCGGCTTCCACGGAAATGCCTACTTCAGCGGAGTCCTTACCTTGACTGTTCATAGTTTTAACTTATGACCTCAGATTACAGCATTTCGTATTGGATTCGGATCTTGTAACTATTTACATTATCAAAGGAGGTAATGTATATAACTTTACATTTGCACAACGATTTTGTGTTGGACATAAATACCTTGCTTGACGTGGTATTTAATTACCACTTAATCATCACTGTTATAATGTGCAGGTAATTAGATACATACTAGCGTCTATGGTGAAGATAGTCAAATAGAAATTGGTTTGTGTTGAAAAATTAGGCTTGTCACCTGTAATCTGAAAATAAAACACGGAATTTGACATTGAATGGCCTTTATGCCATTTGACTGCACAAATTAACTTCACTTAGAAAGTCCAATTATACCCAACATAGTTTTACTTGATAATGACTGAAGGCCGAAATCATGATAGTAATACAAAACAAAGAAGTTTGTATAGCCTAATGGCGGAAATATTATTCAGACATTATTGCACGACTATGGCCCAAAAATAAGAGTTGTATATGACTATTTTTCGGAGACCGTTGTATACTGCGATATACACAAACGCTAAGATCAAGAAATTAGATGTAGCTTTTCCCTTTGTCACTATCACGCAAGTTGCTTTTCTCGCATGTCTCATACGTACCTTTCATTAATACTTCACAAACTACCACCTTACACGCTAGATTTAGTATCTCATGAACATGTTTGGTACTTCGAATCTGCAGAAGACACACAAAATAGTCTGTAGTGGTCCATATAACACTGCTTATAGCTCCATGTACGTCTACGTTTGTGAATTCATGGCCTGTTTCTTTTACATGTGCAGCAGTTGCTGATTTTGCATAGTCTGTAAAGGCGATGTGTATTTCCAGAATGAATCTTTTACTCTGTGGCGAAGTGTGCGCAGATATGAAAGTTTCTAGCAGACTGAAAGTATGGATTGGACCTGGTGGACTTAGCGAATGTTTTCTTTTTTATCTTTGCATAAATACGAAACTGAAACTGTTATTTCAGTGCATATTTTTGTCATTGTCCTCAGTGGCTGTGCGTTCATCTTATTAATGGAAACTAAAATTTGTATTCCTCTTAATGTTAAAATCAAGAAAATATAAAATAAATATCTAAATAAATTGAAATTTCCTGACAGGTTAAAACTGTGTGCTGGACGGAGACACGATCTCGGGACCTTTGCCTTTCGCGGACAAGAGCCCTTCCACCTGAGCTACCCAAGCACGACTCACGACCCGTCCTTACAGCTTTAATTCCTCCAGTATCTCGTCTCCTACCTTCCTAACGTCACAGAAGCTCTCCTGCGAAACTTGCAGAACTAGCACTCCTGGAAGCTTTGCCACAGCCTGGGGGATGGTTCCAAAATGGAAATTGTTTGCACACACACACAGTTTTCCCTCGTCATGGTAGACTTGCTCTTGCGTTTATCTAATCAAAATATATCCATTTAAATCAGTAAAGACCGGCAACAAATTTAAAATCAGCAACATTTTACCCACAGGATCTAACGTAAACGCCTTCTACGGAGCTGTCCAGAAGTGACCTTGACCCACCCTCACAACTTTCTAAGGCGAGAGGCACTGAGAAATACAGCTGCGAGGCTGGGTCATGAGTCGTTTTTCTAATATGTCCCTCTTTCGTTCACGAACTATACTTTGCAAGTGCTACATTCAGTATAACAAATTCGGCACTGTGTAGTGTGTTTGGCTTTGTTCGTGTGTCTATTTAGTCTTGGCTTCTATTGTGTTGTTGCTTATGGAAAAAGCGGTGTTGATGTTTTAGGACCTGAAAAACTGTCATTTTTTGGAAAACTTTTCATCATTAATTTTACGGGCTATTATTCTTTCCTTCACATTTTCTATGAAGGTCTTGTCACCAAATGACTTCTATTCCTCAATGGGATGTAGGGGATTTTACTTAGTGACCGTTGCTATAGTCTCTAGTATTCTGTGTGTTACAGATATTTGCTACTAAAGGGGAGTCAAAGTGCTTCAGTGATGGTTGTTCTATATGAAAATTATTTGTGTAGTTGTGTGGCTGGACGAGTTGTGTATGGTTATATCTGTAACAGTTTTCTTTGGATCTGCAATGCACAGTGTGTCCAAGCTAAATATTTAATATAAAATACAATAATTTGAGAAGTATGGCAACTTAATTTTTTCCCCCACACCAAATACACCTGCACATGAGCACTGTTAGTGTTGCGACAGGTATCTGATCCGTATTCCACTTCTCTCTGTTTTGCAGCACCGAAAGCTTAACGTTTGTGATGGCTGCACGAATGCGCAGACCTGGTGGATCACGAACTGGTGTGTGGTGGACTTTATTCTTTACAAATCTCCACAGAAAAACATAAAGTGGCCTAATGTTTGGTCTTCTAGGGGACCAAGCAGTCGATGGACTTCCTCCCTTAATCCAGCGAACTGGGAACTCATGATCCAAGAATTTCCTCACCATATTCGCAAAATTATTACGTAAGTGGGAACATTTTCAGTTGGTCGCAGTCCATATTCACGCCGGAAACGATGTAGTACCGGTGTAACAGACTTCAGCTTCGGAAGTGAGAGCACACACACCTCATCTGCTGTGGAGTCTACACCGCTACTGACGCGCGTTTTTGTGTACGAAGCAATTAAGCGCATGCGCACACGGTGCCAACTGTCGCAAGCAAATACAGAAAATATCTTGAGTTACCATACTTGAAGAATCAAACAGCCAATAAATATCTCAGTTACGTCTCAAGTTACTGCATTTTACATTGTTAATGCGTATGTTTAACACTGACACCCTGTATGTGGTGGTTTCTTTTTCCTTTACCTGGATGTCTTGCAAACGGATGATATCCATTTATATTCATTAGTAAAGTGGGTGCGTTTATTTACTTCATATTCTCTGGCTGTATTGTCAGCGTCCATTTGTTGCTATCAAAAATACCAAGCGAAACAAGGAGTTTCACTTGAACAACAAATCAAAAATTAGGGTGACCAAAATCTGCTTTCAAGAGATCAATAAAAGTGAAACATTTAGCAGTCACGTAAGAATACACAAAGTGTGTTAAACACATATTTGAACAAGTGATGTATTACAAGGCTGCAGGATTTTTGGCCGTTGTTCCGGAAGATAAAACTTTTTGTATGATTAGGCCGCGTCATATTCCTGCAAATCTTCCTCTCCAGACTCGACACTTCGCCCCTCTGCTGCGACAACCAGTGCCGCGTTTACGAACAAGCTGATGTCTTCTTGTGCTTTCTGGAAGGAGCTGAATTACTCTAAAAAGTTGCTCAGGATGTCGTTGGTGGGTCATTGTTACTCATCAGCTTTCATGTAAAAAATACTCCAATAAACAGGCTGAAATTCATCTTCTTACGGCTTATACGGCTTATACAATATGGCGACTACATATAACCCATGGGGTCAACCATTTGGCACTAGATGGCTGTAAGTGTGGTTGGCGCACCAGTTTAGAGTTGACCTTTTTGTAGAGCTGGAAGGGGCGTGTCGTGCGCTCGCAGCCTCGTAAGCAGTCTGGTGGGAGCTGCTTATACAGCAGACGGAAGCCCCACGCGGACCACACCAAGGCTGCGTGCGGAGGGAAACCCTGGTCCAACTGAAAGCCACACGTCATCGTCCGCTCCACTATCGGTAGGCTCGTAGAACACATCAGCACTGGATTTATGTAGGGCGTACGATAATACGCTGTTGTGTTCATACACTACTGGCCATTAAAATAACTACACCAAGAACAAATGCAGATGATAAACGGGTATTCATTGGACAAATATATTATACTAGAAATGACATGTGATTATATTTTCACGCAATTTGGGGGCATAGATCCTGAGAAATCAGTACCCAGAACAACCACCGCTGGCCGTAATAACCGTCTTTATACGCCTGGGCATTGAGTCAAACAGAGCTTGGATGGCGTGTACAGGTAAAGCCGCCCATGCAGCTTCAACACGATACCACAGTGACTGGCGTATTGTGACGAGCGAGTTGTTCGACCATCATTGGCCAGACGTTTTCAGTTGGTGAGAGATCTGGAGAATGTCCTGGTCGGGGCAGCAGTCGAACATTTTCTGTATCCAGAAAGGCCCGTACAGGACCTTGCGGTCGGGCAGTATCCTGCTGAAAAGTAGTGTTCCGCAGGGATCGAATGAAGGGTAGAGCCACGGGTTCAAATGGTTCAAATGGCTCTGAGCACTATGGGACTTAACATCTGTGGTCATCAGTCCCCTAGAACTTAGAACTACTTAAACCTAACTAACCTAAGTACATCACACACATCCATGCCCGAGGCAGGATTCGAACCTGCGACCGTAGCGGTCACGCGGTTCCAGACTGAAGCGCCTAGAACCGCACGGCCACACAGGCCGGCTAGAGCCACGGGTCGTAACACATCTGAAATGTAACGTCCACTGTTCAAAGTGCCGTCAATGCGAACAAGAGGTGACAGAGACGTGTAACCAATGGCACCCCATACCATCACGCCGGGTGATACGCCAGTATGGCGATGACGAATACACGCTTCCAATGTGCGTTCACCGCGATGTCGCCAAACACGGATGCGACCATCGTGATGCTGTAAACAGAACCTGAATTCATCCGAAAAAATGAACTTTTGCCATTCGTGCGCCACAGGTTGGTCGTTGAGTAAAACATCGCAGGCGCTCCTGTCTGTGATGTAGCGTCAAGGGTAACCGCAGCCATGGTCTCCTAGCTGATAGTCCATGATGCTGCAAACATCGTCGAACTGTTCGTGCAGATGGTTGTTGTCTTGAAAACGTCCCCATCTGTTGACTCAGGGATCGAGACGTGCCTGCACGATCCGTTACAGCCATGTGGATAAGATGCCTGTCATCTCGACTGCTAGTCATACATGGCCGTTGGGATCCAGCACGGCGTTCCGTATTACCCTCCTGAACCCACCGATTCCATATTCTGCTAACAGTCATTGGATCTCGACCAACGCGAGCAGCAATGGCGCGATGCGATAAACCGCAATCGCGATAGGCTACAATCCGACCTTTATCAAAGTCGGAAACGTGATGGTACGCATTTCTCCTCCTTACACGAAGCATCACAACAACGTTTCACCAGGCAACGCCGGTCAACTGCTGTTTGTGTATGAGAAATCGGTTGGAAACTTCCCTCATGTCAGCACGTTGTAGGTGTCGCCACCGGCGCCAACCTTGTGTGAATGCTCTGAAAAGCTAATCATTTGCATATTACAGTATCTTCTTCCTGTGGGTTAAATTTCGCATCTGATACACGTAATTTTCGTGGTGTAGCAATTTTAATGGCCAGTAGTGTATATTGCACTGTACATGCAGTAGCAACGCGCAAGAAATAGTCTACGAAGAGCTCGTTCTGACCTTGTTCGATTTTCCCACTTCATTGTCCATTGAGTTACGTGAACTGTGAACGTGCGTATTTGGATCACGGCTCTTACGCTGATTCGTAGACTTTTACTAGATTAAACCTTCTCCTTTGCACTGAATACACTTTTTACTTGGGCAATTCTACTTCTTATTTCTTCTGTGCTTATTATAACTGTATAATCTTGCTTTCTAAATAAGTGAAGGGGCCAGTTGGCTGCAGTAGCTTTTCAGGTATATCTACTCGAAATTCAGCTTGCCTGCTTTGTCATAAACAGTATGTTTTGCGTTTGGATTCACTTATTTTCGTGTTGTGTTGTTTCCCATAACTTCATCAGTTTAATTTAACATGGCTTTGAGGTTATTCTCATTTCCAGCTAAAACAGCTACGTCACCAGTATGTATATTCTTTTGCCATGTATATTACACCTCTAACTGTCTTGACTTCTGCAAGTGGCTCCACATTGTATAGATAAAAAATAATTGGTGATAGTAGAAATTGTTTCTGACTCGCATGTGAATCTTTGCTACCTCTTGTTTTCAGCGCCCGCCAGTGACAACAGTCTAGTTGTCTCTATGGTGTGCTCCTGCCTTTTTCAGTATGTCAAACATTTCTTCTCCCATTTTACGCTATCGAAGGCTTTCTGTATACCTTCAAAAGCTGTGTATGTTGTTAAATTTATCTCAATTAGTTATTACACATCTGATTTTAAAGTTAATGTTTCTTCTCTGGTTCCTCTTTTTTTTTTTTTCGGAAGCCAAATTGATCTTGAGAGAGTGTGGCTTTAAGTTTTGTTGTACTCGGTTGAGGCCGATGTTGGTTACTATTTTCGTTGCGTGTACAACTAGGCAAAGCGTAAGATAATTTTCTCATTAAAAGGCATTCGCCATTTTAAGGATGGGAAATACTGCATGAAAGAATTGTATAAAACTTTTTGTGTAACGCCAGTACCGTGTCCTTCACTGGTGCACTTTTCTACATAATCGCTCTGCTTCCCGTCATACTTCGCAGGCAGAAGGATGCGGATATCCTTAATAGGAAAATAATACTTTTTGTGCCCGAAGTTTAAACCAACTTTACCTTGATTCTCTTACTTGTTAGTGACACATGAACTTACTAAGCTGTAAAATATCAGGTTGCAATAGTAGTGTGGCTGTCCTGAAACTTCATATTTCGGCATATGTAGAGCATTAATTCAGTGTTCTACTGTATTGTGGTATGTGTTGATTGATTCCACGATTGGTTCAAATGGTTCAAATGGCTCTGAGAACTATGGGACTTAACATCTATGGTCATCAGTCCCCTAGAACTTAGACCTACTTAAACCTAACTAACCTAAGGACAGCACACAACACCCAGCCATCACGAGGGAGAGAAAATTCCTGACCTCGCCGGGAATCGAACCCGGGAACCCGGGCATGGGAAGCGAGAACGCTACCGCACGACCACGAGATGCGGGCTATTCCACGATTCATTCCGTCCGAGGTAGCAGCGTTTCAATGGCTGTATCCAATAGCATTAAGTTAGAACTTTAATATTCAGGTCAGCATGCATACACGCCTTATTGGATTTCTGGTAGAACCCAATTCTTGAGGGTGTTCTGAATCTTGGTTGACTGGTAGTGTGCACACACCAAATTGATGGTCTCCTATTTCTGGCCATTGCGTTAGTAAAGATAACTCACAGCTGGATAGGGGGATATTTCTGCAAGTAGCATAGCAATCCAAATGCTCGTGATGAGTTAAATGCTACAGTTGAAAGTTAATTGTACTGCTGTGTGTTTTGTCCTGGTATCTGTTGCCCATTGGGCATTAACTGTTGTTAGCTTGAGTTAATAACTGAACTGGCACTGTGGCAGCCAGTGTGTGAGTTGAGTATAACTATTAATTTAAATGGTTAAGCCGTGCAAGCACATAACATATTAATTATAGCGTTAATGTAAACAGATTATTCCTTGTAGAGACAAATGATGCAAAGCACATGTTTGTGCTATCTGTGTCAGGTCAAAACTACGTGAGCTATTGAAGAAACACAGTTTTGGCTAAGATAGCACATTGCCGGCCGCGGTGGTCTAGCGGTTCTGGCGCTGCAGTCCGGAACCGCGGGACTGCTACGGTCGCAGGTTCGAATCCTGCCTCGGGCATGGGTGTGTGTGATGTCCTTAGGTTAGTTAGGTTTAAGTAGTTCTAAGTTCTAAGGGACTTATGACCTAAGATGTTGAGTCCCATAGTGCTCAGAGCCATTTGAACCATTTTTTTTGCTAAGATAGCACATCCCAACTGGTTTATCTAGAAGTCTAAAAACATTGAAGTATTCAGAAATTTTAACACTCTACACACGACGTAACTGAGTTCAACTCGTGACTCACGTATAAAGTTCTGTACTGTAGGTGATGACAACTTTGTGAACTTACCCTTCTGAAACCGAAAAAAAAACTTTGTTGCTGCGGGAGGCTGTATCATGGAAAGCACTGCACAAACAATAGGACTTTATAGAATACTAAAGGCCCTTCTTAGGATTAGGATGATCTTTAGTTACGCTGAGGAAGGAATAATTGCTTTGTTTGCAGGATAATCTGTCATGAGACAGAAATTAATCTGCACACGTCAATATATTTACCCAATATTGTAGAAAACAAAGTGTCTTCCACTTGGATTGTTACCGAATGTCTTCAGTCACGATATCAATTTGGGCTTTAGTGCCAGTATCAAGTGACTACTCTAACAACGTAAATTGCCTACAGTTATTACTTAGTACTGGCACAATTGCCGAAATCAATCTCTTGAATAAATAACATTAAATGATATTCCAGGTGGGAAAATGTTGTCGTTCCTAAAACACTGAAGGACTACGGACGCAAGTAAACAGAAACGTGTGTCGGCACAGTCAGCAAAAGAAATAACCTATTTTTAATAGTTTTATAACCGTTGGATGAAATTGAGGCAAAGAGGATGATACAGAAATTCTTTTTCGCATGGAAATGGCAAATGCAACACAAAGAAAATTTCATCAACAGTGAATTTCCTATCATGAATACAAAGCAGATACGAGAGGTTTGGTACAAACGGAAAATAAACTTCGAATTCACGGGTTCATCATCCGTACTAAACAAGAGACTATCAGAACGCGTCGTGCCGCAAAATCTGCAGGCTACCTTCAAAAAATGTCAGCAAACGAGAGTTCATCATTTACACTTGAAAGAGGCTGATTAGACCTGGTATAAGTGCGTATGGGCAAATATCAAACAGATATGCTCGACCATGTGGGAACCTCGAGCAAACTGAATCACAGAATCTAGAAGTTCCTGTTTCGCAATACATATAATGTATCTAATTCCCGTCTGCGCATCCAGATTCTGGTTTTTAGTGATTTGCCAAACCGTTAAAGACAAATGTCATCATGGGTCTTTTTAAAGGTCACGGGCTATTCCTTCCGGTGTCATTCCTAAATCCGATCTTGAGCTCCGTCTCCAATGACCATATGTTGTTAAACCATTATTTTCTGTTCTTCCTTCTTTTCGTTACATTAAAACGGCCCCTAAGGACATCACACACATCCATGCCCGAGGCAGGATTCGAACCTGCGACCGTAGCGGCTGCGCGGTTCCAGACTGTAGCGCCTAGAACCGCTCGGCCACCCCGGCCGGCTACATCATCTAATTCAGTACGTAACAAGGTGTCACTGTTTTTCCTACGTCTGCTATCTGAATACTGGCAACTAGATCCTGTAAATTCGAACGTACGCTTAAAACGGCCAGGATGCTATGGTTTGTTACACCTGCGATGCAAAATAAACGAATTTGATCCTATACACAATCAGAACAATTATACTTCAGTGGAGTTAACCTCGAAATAAGTTTCCAGCAGTTTGATCTAAAATTTTAGCAAATTGACATTTATAATACAATGCTAACCTCGCGACTGCTCTGATGTACTACTTTTGCCATCCTTTTTTTCCTTTTGACAATGAACACACCTTGACTTCGATATAGATTAGATTCCGTTCTAAGATGAAACATACAGGGCAATTGAAAATGCGTCAGTCCAGTGCAAAATAGAAAACAGTCTCTTGTGGATATGGCTGTGAATTCTGGCTCTAGCACAGCATACGCAGGTGCTCTTCTAACGTTTGTGTGTAGGGTACGCATAGCCGCACGTACTGGGAAGTAAGTCGCAGCGAAGAGGGCCGCGCCTCGCAGCCGGCCTTGAAGCGTGACCCGCTGCCATTGAGTCCCTCCGGTCAGCTGGTGGCGCCTCTCCTCCTCCTCGGCCTCCCGCCCCCGCAACTGCGAGCTCCGTCACGGCAGCGAGTGCATTCCAGTAATAGCGCCACGCCGCCATGCCGTACCGCGCGGCGCGGCATGGCGCGGGCTAAACTTAGATTCACTATTTCAGGGCCAGCTTGCGGCTTGCAAGAGAGGGGATGATCGCGCGGCGTTCCGTGAGACAGTGCTGCCCAGCCAGTGGCGAGCGTCCTTTCTGACCGGGCGCAGCCGCGGGGGCTGCTGGGACAGAGTGCGGCGGGGAGGGGTCGGTCGTCTGCGTTTTTGTTACCGCTATCGTTCAGTCCAACTACCTCGATAGGATTATAGCCGATGTTCCTTCACTCTGTGGTAGCAGATACGTGCTAGGCAGTATGAATCAGCGTTAATGAAACCACCACCTAATACTTACCACACAGAGGCCGCGTAACTCTAGTTGAAAGTCAGTTCCTGAAAGTTCATGATTAAAAAAGCGGGCGTTTGGGATCTTCAGTCAACTTGCAGAAAAAGCGTTTAAAATTAGATTAACTCTGCTTTTTATTCATATTGAAACACATGAAATGGCTATCAAGTCCGTATTTAATATGGTAGAATGTTATCATTCAAAGTTCACTGTCAGTACAACAAATATTCACTCGAAAAGCAGCCAGAATTTTAGCAAGTCCGACCCGACTAATTTTCACGTTCTACCAGTCACAGACCCACAACTATTCGCGAGTTAAACATTCGGTCGTTTCAGTGGTCTTCTTCGTGAGAGGTGCTCGCCAAAATATTCCGTACAGAGCACAAAACACGTCACGCGGAGTTGTTACTTCGACCAGAAAGTTCACACGCTCATATCTCTCAAACTATTTAACTTAGAAACATCAAACATTTCATTGAAATGTTCGTAACTCCGGACGCTTCAGTCACGATGTGTTCGAGCCGAAATTAGCTCACTATTTCCTTATCTTACAGAGTATTTTTAAGAAGTTATCTGACATGGTGTTTCCGTAAACCGGCTACCAAGCGACCTTTGTCCGAAAGAACAGATACCACCTTATATATATATATATATATTTTTTCCAGGCTCACCGGCCACTTGACCATCTTCTTCTGTGTGAATGCACAAACAGTGCCCGAACTCTTACGGGAATCTGCAACGCGCCGCGTGTAAAGAGTATAATGGGCGGGGGCACTACGAATGTAGTGCGGGACAATACGTTGAGAATGTGGGTTTCGCAGGAGGCGTGCCAGAGATAAATCCCTGCAGTCGCGCTATCCTCTGTGTCCTCGGTGGCTCAGATGGACGCCGGCACGGTAACTGAGCGTGTTCGGTCAGAGGGTTAGCTGCCCTCTGTTATAAAAAAACTGAGTTAATGGGTCAACGACGAACTGCGACGTCCGCCCCGAGCAGATACAACGAACGAAAACGAACAAAATGAGATTAAAAAAAAATTGATGGATAGAGCGTCTGCCATGTAAGCAGGAGATCCCGGGTTCGAGTCCCCGTTGACGTATGTCAACGCCTGTAAGCAGCTAAGGGTGTTCATTTCATTGTAATTAGAACGTTCCTTCCTGATCATTCTGCGAAAAATCTTGCCTTATCCAATCACTAATTTGATAGTAATTAATGTGAGCAAAACTTCAGTTTCATATATTTTGTTTAATCAAAATAAACAAAGTGCGAAATATCCTTCAAATTGATAAATAAACTTATTCCTCTAACTTCCAATCTAGCTGCTTCTATACAAAAACAAGCACACGCCGACGTAAGTCACCTGAATCGTGGTTGCAACATAACTTTCCCACGGTTCGTTTGTACAATGTCTTACGAAAAATGAAATGTTAAGTTTTAACGTATGTCCCACATACTCTCTCAATCCTTCTCACGCACTCACAAGGCAAAATATAATCAAATAATAATTTTGACCGATTTTTGTATTGCGTAATGCACAGTGACTAAAGTTTCAAAAAGAAAATTCTAATTAATTGATTTTTATGCGGTGATGACTTTGGAATGGCTTCAAATGATGATGAAAGTCAATCTGTTATTGTTCCTAACTTGGTTTTAAAAAACAAGCGTAGGTTTTAGGAGTTTTAGGTAATTCTCTTTATCTCCAGAACTATAACAAATAAAAATCTGAAATTTTGACAGCATCATTTCATTAATAACAAAAGGCTGTGTACCAAATTTGAACAAAATCGGATAATAACTAACATGGATTATTTAGATTCGTAGACAGTGTGAAACTTCGTATCGACTGAACGTTATGCTATGCAGTTCTCGCGGCAGGCAGCGTCAGCAGTGCTGTGAGCAAAGCGAAAGTAAAACATAGCCATCCTGCAGCCACTTTACTAGACGGCTGCGTGCCTTCCTGCAACGAATGTCATCTCGTAATTACTTGCTGCGTTACAAGAAGCGAATGTGACTGTCCACCTGCACGCCTCCTCGCTTCTCTCCTAACCTACACACTACCTTGCACTTATTGCAGTCACTGATTGTCCATCCATCGTCACATCATCAATAACCATTTGGCGTCGACAGTTGTCTAAGGATCTCCTTCAAACTTTTCCGTTGGTTGTAGTCTATAACTATACACATAAAAGTTGATCCAGTATGTTTTCTAACGTCCTCGTCATAGTCTTTCCTCATATCTAGGAATCCAGCAAAGAACGTCCTACGTCACCGTCAGCCATAATTATGGATACATATCCTACCGATATACGTTTAATTTTCATTACAGTCACAATTCCGTCTTACACGGGGAATTTAACAGACTTAACTTCGAAACCTCTAACTTAAAGGCGATCGAAAGACCACCTTTTTAAGCATAAAACATCTCAAACATTTCAATAAAATGGGTGGTAGCTGAGTGGGTAGCGTGATAATTTAGTAAATGCAAAGTCACTGGTTCAGTTTTCGCTAACAGCAACTTATTTCTTTTCTTTAAATTTTATGTTTATTATCAAATGCAAATGTTAAACAATATAGAAAAGCAATTTTTATTAAAAATAACAATCGATTATATTTAATTACCAATGGTACCAAAATAAATTGATATTTGATACAGACATATGAGCCGGCCTTGGTGGCCCAGCGGTTCTAGGCGCTTCAATCCGGAACCGCGCGACTGCTACGGTCCGGTCGCAGGTTCGAATCCTGCCTCGGGCATGGGTGTTTGTGATGTCCTTAGGTTAGTTAGGTTTAAGTAGTTCTAAGTTCTAGGGGACTGATGACCTCAGAAGTTAAGTCCCATAGTGCTCAGAGCCATTTGAACTGGCGTATGAAATGCATTATTGTTAAATGAAAAGATTGTATACATCAGTAATACGGTTCTGTATCTAGAAATAAAAATGTATATTATATTTTGTTTGATGTTACGCGTTTTTGTGCCAAATTTTAATTTATTGTGAAGAATCTTATTTTCATGCCATAAGTGCTTAAAAATAGATCTTATTTTTGTAAAAAAATAAGAATTGTTAGTTAAATTTCCATTTTATTAGGGATATACACTTTTAAAGTGCTGAACCAGAGCCCTGCATTTACTAGGTTATTAAGTTTCCCACTCAGATACCGACCATTTCATGTTTTGCTGTAAGCAGCGCTCGGGAATCTGATCTTAAAACACGATTTTTTCGAGTTTTTAAAAGAGAACAACGTCGTACTGGTTAAGGAAATTCATCTCGGGACACTAACCCTCAAATGCTGCCGAACACGCAGAACAATCCATAAAACACCCTATGGAACAACGTGCATTAGCGCCCATCACTTTCAGATGACACTGGTATGTGTTGCTTCTCCGGTTTCGCTCGTCCATCGTCCAAGCCTTGTTCTGCATCCCATTTCGTATATCCAGTCCTTTATTTTACCGCTCTTACATACAAAATGGTTGTATCGCACAGAGCATCGGGATGGGATTTTTTCCGGCCATACTCTCTAAAGCCATCCGTTAATCTACTTCTTTCAGTCAATCTGTGTCTCGCGGGTTCAATTTCAAGGAATGGCCACTCCTTTAAAATTCCTAGTGCCCTTCTGTGGTCCTCGTGCAGATACATAGCTTTGGATATTTTCGACGATTTCAGAGCACTGCAATGTTTACACTTGAGTTAATATCATTTAACAGTGATCGATTTAGGTAATGTGAAAATGTCTCAAACGGCTACAGAGTTGTTATATGACGTAAGAAATATCGGCGGTATCCAGACTACAGTTCAGCTCCCCTCAACGTCATCAGGCAGTACTAGAAGCACCAAAAACTAAAGATTAACTCACATAACAGTGTGACAACCAGAAAAAATAGGCATCCGTAGAGCTGTGAAACAGTATAGTCAAAAGGGACCAGAGGAAGAGCAGGGTGAGTGAAAAAATTCACATGCTAAATGGAAAGGTTCTGCACAGTGAGTTAGGTAATAGATGGATCTTGTGGGTTTTGGGCACCTAGTCCATGTACGGCCTTAGCTGTTTTTTCACAGTTCTGTCACAATGTGGATTCATTATTAACTAAAAATTGACAATCCAGATTGATTTTAATAAAAAGTAATTTAATTTTTTCACATGAACAAAGAGTTTATTGAAATATGAAAATGATTCCACTACCTCATTACATAACAATTACTTCTCGATTGCCTTACACTTCGTTTTCCTGTTCTCCTGAAAGCCTCCAATACAGCTTGTCTGCCAATGAATTACCTGTTGTATTTCTCGGTATAGTGATAAACAGCAGTCTCCCCTCATATTGGTGTTGCCGCGATCTTTCCGTCACTGGAATATCTTGGTGAAACCTTTCACCTTATACTCACCGATATGATCGAAACGTCCAGGAAAAAATAAAGCTACTGTTCAAAAAGTGAAACCTGAGGCTTATCAAACAGCCTAAATTTTGACTTGTTCCAGAACGTTGGGCGCAACAGAATTATTGCGTGGGTCCATTTCGTTGTAAAGAACAGCTTCCCTGATTGAGTCCCAAGCTTCCCTATCACTCACTCATTTTTTATTCAAAGTTCAAATCGATTATCATTTTTAGAATTTCAAGGTCAACAAACACAAGAGACTAATCCATGTGAATGAAAAAAGTTGTTTAATTGCTGACCAATTTGGGCGATAGCAGTGTAAGCGTCCGCAGCTCGTGGTCGTGCGGTAGCGTTCTCGCTTCTCGCTTCCCGCGCCCGGGTTCCCGGGTTCGATTCCCGACGGGGTCAGGGATTTTCTCTGCCTCGTGATGACTGGGTGTTGTGTGATGTCCTTAGGTTAGTTAGGTTTAAGTAGTTCTAAGTTCTAGGGCACTGATGACATAGATGTTAAGTCCCATAGTGCTCAGAACCATTTGAACCATTTTTGAGCAGTGTAAGTGTAGTTCTAAAAGGAAAGAGCGTTTTGATTTGACGAGCTGCACAGTTCTCCTTCCCCCTCCACTCCTGCCGCCTTAACATAGACATTTCTAATCGTTGGCTCAGGTTTAGCGCTATCAGCTAGCAGCAACGCTCGTTTACTGTTTATATGTGCGGTTTTAAAACGCGTGACAAAATTAACGACCTCGTCTCGTCAAAATTTATAGACAAATAACCGAAGTTTATGGAAGGGTGATGTTTACAGCTTCATGTTGGAAATGGCGCATCATGTTTAGTGGCGGACGAACGAATATTCATGACGATGAACGATCAAGCCGACCTTCAGTTTAAACTGTTAACTCAGATCAATGATTGAAAATAATAGAACACGATAGATGTTTCCCTATTTCTGGCATGAGTTTGTGCTTCGCTAAAATTTCACGATCAGTTCTTTACCAAATTGTTATTGGTGATTTGAACTATAGAATAGTGTGTGCGAGATGGGTTTCTAGACTTTTGACACATGAAAACACAAAGAAGGGTTCGGAGCTGTATTGACTTTCCTCACTCGGTACAAGGAAGTCGAGGAGTTTCCGAACCGCCTTGTTACTTGGTACAACTGAGCATAAGAATCGAGGAACAAAGCGCCAGGCAGTGAAATGTTATCATTCAGATTACCCAACAAAGCCAAAAAAATCAAAAAAGTTGATGGCCACAGTGTTCTTGATCGAAAGGACGTCCTACCCATCGACTTCAAGCCTAGTAGGGACACGGAAGTGCACCGGCTTTATACCAGACCCTTCTCGGCCTAGGTCTTAACGTTAACAACTGCGCGGATTATCATCGAGAGGTATTGTGTTCCTTCACGATAATACTCGCCCTGATTCTGCCGCGATGACGAAGGATTTCCTTCGCTATTTTGAGTGGGAAGTTTATGAACATCCGATTACAGTGCGGACTTGGGACCCGAATGGCTCCCATCACTTTCACCAAATCGAAAGTTTTTTGGACTGCAGGCAACGGGCTGAAAGAGGGCACTACGGACTGGTTTAACAATTTGCTGGTAACTGAGTATCCAGAAGGAACAGGGAAGCTTTTGAAGCGCTACCGCAAACGTTTAAATCTGAACATAGAAAAACAGCTATGATATTATAGTGTGATGTACAGTAAGTTAACTTTTATTGTGATGAATAGAAATGTCTGGAGAAACAAGCGTTCTGTACCTTCAGAAAGACGATCGTAGCTTCCGAGTACAGACTGACAGACGTGTGGTGGGTAGGGTGGGGGTTTGAAAGCGCGGGTTCAGTAACACGACCCGCAGTATCCCTGGCCATTGTGGCGTGCCATTAGCGGTCTACTGCTAAGTTAACGGCTCGCCGTTACCAGTTAGCCGATTGCAGCAGCCGCGCTGGGATTGCTGGGCCAGGCGCTATCTGATGTTCTCGGCCACAGACAGTGATAAGTTGGCCGGGGAACAATACGCGGCTGCGGCCAGCCAAACAGCGTCGGCTATTGGTTCGCTATACGAGACGCTACCAATAAATGCTGCGGCCCCGGAAACGCACTGTTTACTTGCTTCACACACAAAACTCAACTGTTGCAGAAAGAAAGCTAACTTTGCACGAACAGTGAGGGTTCCAGCTGACGAAGAAACCTGAGTGTTTCGTTAAATGTACTCCGGCATGAAGAAATTAGGCCTTCGGCATGGGTTTATATGTCCAGTATTTGTAACATTTCTGTGTAGAGACTAATAGTACCTCTTATTTCTTTAAATGCATCACTTTTGTAAGTCTGTTCTTAATTTAATCAGAAAGAGATATTCGAAAGCAAGAAATTCGTGTACATAACCAGTTCCCCTATTTAAGGTACAATGGCTTACGAGAAATGGACATTTCTAGATTGTCTGGCTCACCGCTGTCAGTGTTGTGAGGGAGCCAGTGCATACATCGTTGACTACGGACCGGTCCGCCATTAATGAAGAAACACAATAAGTGACAAAAGAGACTCGCGTATTCACGTATGATACCTTCGTCCCAAATGCTGACTTCGTCCTTACTAACACGACGGATGCTCCACAGCCATTTTAATCACAGAGCTCAAATCCGGGTAAGACCTTGGGAGGTCTTACAGTTTTCAGAATAACAGATAACGTTCTTAAGGACAGACCGCAAGCTTCTGGTGAAAAAGCGAGGACACATGGAAACGTAACCACTGCGAGGGAGGGAGAGGGAGAGAGAGAGAGAGAGAGAGAGAGAGAGAGAGAGAGAGAGAGAGCCAGCCGTACGGAGTCCTAGACGGTCCGCACGTCAACATCAATATTGTCCACAGATGCTGGTACTTCAGCAGATTAAGCTTAGGGACTTCCAGCAACGAGAAGACTTCACTATACTATCCGAATGATCCTCGGAGAAGATCTAAATTTAGTTGTATTTATAAGCGATGAGGCGCATTTTCACTTTAATAGGCCTGTTAATAAAAAGAACTATCGTTTCTAGGCGCCTGAAAAACCTTCCGTAGTTCACGAAAGACCTCTCACGTGTGACTGCGTGGTTGTACTGTAACTGCTGTAGTCAGTTTGTTTATAAGGAGGAAGGCTTAACGGTGACACTGAAATCCGGACGCTACACACACTCCAAGCACGTTAATTTTGCCAGAGTTGCGGAGATGACAGATAAACTCGAGCAGTGTTTCAGCATCAACTGCAACTGCTTCCATGACAGTTGTTACGCACGTTTTCCTGGACGCCCCATTTCTCATTTCGGTGGCATGCTGTGTCCACCAAGATCACCAGTCCTCTTCACTTTTCACTATTACTTGCGGGGATATTGGAAAAGGGCGTCTCTCTTTTAACAAACCCTGAAGTTTAACTTAGTTGAACGCTGCCATTAAAGAAGTAGGGTTGATTGACGAACGCTTATTCGTCCTGTTTTGTGAGTTGGTTGGGAGTTGAAAATTGTATTAAAGAGAATGGCTGCCGCTTGGATAACTGAATTTTTCTTAAGTGACCATTTAAATCAATCCACCTCCTTAGCTGAATGGGCAGTTTGGCTGACTGCCAGATTCGATTCTAGGTACTGGCAGGGATTTTTCCTTGGTGGGGAATTGGAACAGGATGCACTCAGTACCGTAAGGCCGATTGAGAAGCTGCTTGACAGAGTAGTAGTGGTTCCTGGTCACGAAAACTGAAAACCGCCAGGAGAGCGACGTGCTGACCATATACCCAACGATACCGCATCCAGTGTTGCCATTGGCTAATTCTGGTTTCTGAACTGTTCTCGTGCGCTTCAAGTAGCACTTAATAATGGCTGAATATGGTGTTCAAATTTTTGCGCCCAAGTAACGTTAGATTATAAAACAAATACATTATTTCTTGGAATTTCTTAGAACCCACCGTCTGCAAGAAAACATTTACCAATGTGTGCAATGTACTGCGTTAGAAAATGGAAAATGAAGCCCCCAAACCTCCCCATGACTGGTATCAACATGTCTCATTCATGAACTCAACCTTCTGTTGGCGAATTTGCTTCCTCTCTAAAGAGACTTACATTTAATCTCACGGTAAGGAACTGTGCTTACAATCACAAAATGAATAAAGTAGTTATAAAATCAGCCAGTGGAGTGACAATCCTTACGGCATTAGAGCTAGTTTTAACAGGGACTAAATTTATGAAGATGGATTCAAGGTCATGACTTCTATTACGATTCATTACTTGGTACTCCAGGGTAAATTGAAACGTAATGGTATTATCAGTTACACACGTCATTGCTTACAGAGGATTACTTCGGGATCGTGGATACTGCTACATTGTCACTTTACAGGGTGTCACTTGTTGCAGCTTATTCGGTCTCTAGAACTACCCTGGCTGGGGTGTACTCTTGCTGGCCCAAGTGAGGATCGCCTTCCTTAAGTAGTTTGTCCAGCAGACACTCAGAATTCTGTTGTTCGCCCTATTCCCCTTGTTGTACCTCAGTTAACTACTCTAAAGCTGGTCACTATCACCGGTTTTTTAACCTGATGTGACTGGAATGTATTTGACCCAGGTCATACACGAGGCTCAAATTGGTTACTTAGACCTTGTTTCTAAGGTTGTGATTCACAGAACACCGCTCTGTATCGATATTTCTGCTCTTAAACCCTGTATTCGTCCTCTCATATTTTATGCTGTTCTCTCCATGTAGTTGAGTCTTCATTTCATCCTGGTCGACAAAGACAGACGTCTTAACTGGAGAACAGGGTACCCTGCTTTGCAGTGTGGGTGCGGCCTCTCACTGTGCTTCGTGTTGCTAATATTATAACGTAGACTCTACAAGCTACACTTCTAACTAAATGCGAAAATAGGAATATTTGTGCAATATTCTTGAGTTTTTCGCAGTTATCACATCGGAGATTCTGAGTGCGATATGTGTGTGGTTGATAAAACACACTGTCGATGATGGCATTACTGATATTTATTGCATTATGGTTACTGCAGACTAGACTGTGACACAATGAAGTTCACAAGATTTTGGAGTACCCTCTGGTTGTTTAATGCCATCTCCTGTTTCAATTAAAAATTTGGCGACTAATCAGTTGTAATAGGTGTTTGGTCATTTCTTTGCCAGGAAGCAGTGTACAACTGTCTAAGAACGACCTGAATCAAGTGGCCTCTCTTTTCCTGCCGGCCGGGGTGGCCGAGCGCTTCTAGGTGCTACAGTCTGCAACCGCGCGATCGCTACATTCGCAAGTTCGAATCCTGCCTCAGGCATGGATGATTGTGATGCCCTTAGGTTAGTTAGGTTCAAGCAGTTGTAAGTTCTAGGGGACTGATGACCTCAGCAGTTAAGTCCCATTTGAACCATTTTTTTCCTATGGCGTAAATAGGGTTAGCTAGGGTGTCACTTGTCACACGTCTGTACGCGAGATTTCCACACTCCTAAACATCCCTAGGTACATCGTTTCCGATGTGATAGTGAAGTGGAAACGTGAAGGGACACGTACAGCACAAAAGCGTACAGGCCGACCTCGTTTGTTGACTGACAGAGGCCGCCGGCTGTTGAAGAGGGTCGTAATGTGTAATAGGCAGACATCTATCCAGACCATCTTACAGGAATTCCAAACTGCGCCAGGATCCACTGCAAGTACTATGACAGTTAGCCGGGAGGTGAGAAAACTTGGATTTCATGGTCGAGCGGTTGCTCATAAGCAACACATCACGCCGGCAAATGCCAAACGAAGCCTCGCTTGGTTTAAGGAGCGTAAACATTGGACGATTGAACAGTGGAAAAACGTTGTGTGGAGTGACGAATCACGTACGCAATCTGATGGTAGGGTGTGGGTGTGGCGAATGCCCGGTGAACGTCATCTGCCAGTGTGTGTAGTGGTTACACGACAATAACATCTCTGTAAAGGACTGGCCTGCACAGAGTCCTGACGTGAATCCTATAAACACCTATGGGATGTTTTGGAACGCAGACTTCTTGACAGACCTCACAGACCGACATCGATACCTCTCATCAGTGCTGCACTCCGGGGAGAATGGGCTGCGATTCCCCAAGAAACCTTCCAGCACGTGATTGAACGTGTGCCTACGAGAGTGGAAACTGTCATCAAGGCTAAGGGTGGGGCCAACATCATATTGAATTCCAGCATTACCGATGGAGAGCGCCACGAAATTGTAAGTCATTTTCAGCCAGGTGTCCGGATGCTTGTGATCACATAGTGGAACCCAAACTGGTTGTTAATCAATGGTTCCATAGGACCTACGTCTCCATGTTACTGAGGCGCTTGTATTGTTGCTGGCTAATAGACGGAGGACCTCTCGTTACGCCAAGGGAGCTACCGTAACGACAGTGTGAAGAGAACATTTTGTGTTTGTTGTGTGTTTCAGCTTTGCGTTGGACGGCAGTGATATAGTGAAGGAGCAGCCAGTTAACACAGTTAGGCCATTGCTCTCATCAGACGCAGAGGCCACGCGCTCAGCATTCGCAGCGTGTGTTGTGTGTGTCAGACTTGCCATTTCCATCCAAGCAACACAGCAGAAGTATTCGTTCTCTCCAGAGTAAACTCTTTTTGTAC
Organism: Schistocerca cancellata; assembly: GCF_023864275.1. NCBI lineage: Eukaryota > Metazoa > Arthropoda > Insecta > Orthoptera > Acrididae > Schistocerca > Schistocerca cancellata. The sequence goes on from NC_064626.1 coordinate 370,702,652, forward strand.
TACCCAGATAGATCCTCAAAAACCTTTTCTGTATTGGGGCAACACGTTGGAACTCTTCGCCCCATAATAGCAGATAATTAAACGCGTCTCCAGTTTGTTTTCTTTCTTCGTTTCCTTCTTTCCCACTACCGTTTTTGAGTTTCTGCAACTTAAAATGCTCTACAACAGCTATGGTCAGTAACGAACATGTTTCCTATAAAAGAATTGTCTCATAATTCCGCAGATTCGCATTAAACGAAATTATTTTTGTTATTATAGCTGTTCCACATGATTCTAAAAGCTCTTCAAAATTCGACGGTTATGGTTCCATCTATTATTAATATTGCCATCATAATAATAATCGTTATTATAATTGTCGTTAATTATATCAGTTTTCATTATTAAATATATCATGTTATGTTACTGAATGACACTGATCTAAGTAAGTAGAGAGACCTGAGTTCCTGTTTTGATGTAAGACAGGACCTAAAAGTCCGAATAAAGATAGGTTAAAAATAGGTTAAAAATATAACTAAAAGTATTGGCAGCTTTGTAGTCATACCTACATTAGTCCAGTCATCTGTCTAGTGAAGCAAGTGCAAACACATCGAAGAGCGGCGCTAACGTCAGATTTTTTGCAGCGTTATTCCCTCGTGCCTTCATGAAAAAAAAAAGGTTTCTACGAATCGTAAGTAGGCCAATGTGTGTGACAGGCACAGCACTATTGTAAGAGTAGAGTTCAGTGGAGCAATTGGTTGACGTGAACCGGGCAGAAGGCAAGGAACTGGGACGAACTCGTCGGCTCTCGTGTAGCTGTCATTGCAGAGTTCTTTCTGTCTGGTTCCTGTGCGCCTCATTGGTAACAGTTGGAGCTACCTCCGAGGTAATGATCAGCAATAGTTCGTGTACGAAGCAAAACGTAGAGAAGCTAGATGATCTCTGGAGCAAATTTGTGGAATCTGTTTCTGATTAAATTAACTTACTGTGCAAATGTTACCACAGAGAAGGCAAAGAATTTAAAATTCCACAGTAGCAGAAAGTGTGTGTGCAGACGCGGATGTGTTCAGCAAGACAGACGGTTATTGTCACCTTCCAACAATAATGAAGATAAACAGTGGAATATATGTTCATAGATATCAAATCCCTTAACAGAAAGTGCCTGACATGTCCTCTACAAACCACCTTCAGTAAACGGATTTCGAAACTGCCGTGTCAACTCTCGACTCGAGATACGAGCGTATTATTATAGCCGGCGAAACTGATACGAATTTTCTGCCCAATAATCGGTCCAGTGCACAATTAAAGCAGATGCTTTCTTCTTCATATGTGTCGCTACTTAGGCTTGCTCCAACACATCACACGGACAGTAGTGACGTCCTCATAGCTGCATTTGCAACGAAATCCTCAAACAGAGTAATTCGTACTTCACAGTTATCTGCAACTGACATGTCTGCCCATCACATAATTTTCGTGACGTATTTGCTAGAATGTCCCAGAAAGAAATTGCAATTGACTACATACCGTGACTTCAATCGTATTAATTTATCTCAACTTGGAACTGAGGCGCAAAAAATATCGTAGGAGACAACTACGATAGCTGAATGGTCAACGTGACTGTCAATCCTCTGTGCCCGGGTTCGAGTCCCGGCTGGGTAGGGGAATTTTCTCCGCCCAGGGACTGGGTGTTGTGCTGTCATCATCATCCTTTCATCCTCAGCGACTGCAGGTCGCCGAAGTGGCGTCAAATTGAAATACCGGAACCCGGCGAGCGGTCTGCCCGACGGGGGGGCCCTAGCCATACGAATAAATAAAGAAATAAATTACTTTCGTGGACAAAAAAAAAGGAATAACTTCATGGGTTTAATAACAAACTAACTCAACTATATGACAAATACCCCCTCAAAGACAGGAAAAATAAGAAGGAAACCTTGGCTAAATAAAGAACTAAAACTGCTCATTAATCTCAAATACGCGACACATCTGGCACAGACAGCGCCTCACACCTGAAAGTCGGGTTACTTACAAGGAGAAGCGTAAAAGTCAGTTAAGCTGCGAGAACTGCAAAACTCATTAACCGACAACAGAAGCAGACCAGTTGTCCTGTGGACAAAACATGCATGGTCTTGGTGGCGCAGTGGTTAGCACACTGGACTCTTATTCGGTAGGACGACGGTTCAATCCCGCGTCCGGCCATCCTAATTTAGGTTTTCCGTGATTTCCCTAAATCGCTCCAGGCAAATGCCGGGATGGTTCCTTTTAAAGGGCACGACAGACTTCTTTCCCTGTCCTTCCCTAATCCGATGAGACCGATGACATCGCTGTTTGGTTTCTACCCTCAAACAATCCAACCCAATCCCTTTTGGTATAGGCAAAGTAAAAGCTGCAGCTTACCCTATTGTACCAGCCGATGAACTGAACCGGTTCTTCACATTACCTTCAACTACGATTGAACCTCAAATGAAACACTCCTTGATTTCTTCAAGAAGGTAAACGACTGCAGCCACGAAAACAATTATCTAAAGCATGTCACTTGGGACACAATAAAAAGACATTACTCGTATCAGACCAGCATCTATCTACTGGATGCGATGGTATCACAGTCACACAATTGCTACCCACTGTAACAGATACCTTCAACTACTCCTTAACAGCAAGCATTTCCCTGAGGCCTGGAAACAGCGACTAATTAAGGCATTACCTAGAAAGGACGCAGCCAGAGCTCCCTCTGAGTACGATCAGCCGCGCGGGGCAGCCGCGTGGTCTTAGGCGTCTTGTCACGGTCCACGCGGCTCCCTCCGTCGAAGGTTCGAATCCTCTCTCCGGCATGGGTGTGTTGGTTGTCCATAGCGTAAGTTAGTTAAAGTTAGATAAAGTTGTGTGTAAGCTTAGGGACCGATGACCTAAGTAGTTAGGTCCCATAAGATCTTACCACAAATTTATGAAATTCTGATTACTATCCATTTGCATTCCTTTTGCACTGTCCATCGCATTAGAATGTATTGGCCCACAACCAGCTAACAAGCTATCTAGCTACAAATAACATACTAAACGAATACTAATCAGGTTTCCGTAAACATCGCAGCACATTACCTGCCCCAATAAAGGTTACAAATGACCTGAAGCTTGCCACGAATGCACAAGGGGTAAGTATATATCATATGATTCTTAGACATCACGAAAGTCTTTGACACCGTCACACTATAGCATTTAATTTGCCTTATCCAACAGCCTAAATTTCTCGCCAAGTGCAGTGCAACTCCTAACGCACATACCTGACCTCTCGCCAACAATGCATCATCTCCGGCAATGTAAAGTCACAATGGAAGCAGGTAGTATCAGGCGTCCCACAGGGTTCCGTATTAGGTCCTATACTATTTTCATTATATGTAAGTGAAGTGTCATCAGTTTTGTATTACTGCAAATACACATGTCCGCTGATGACCTCCGGTTGTATCTAACCGCAAAATCTATAAACCTGAAGTTATCGAGAATCCCAGTACCGACCTATGGGCGCAGGATATAGGGTTAAAGATCAACCCATCCAAAACCCAAGCGGTACTGGTTGGTCATTCTAGGCTCATTAGCCCGAAATATCGGGTATCCCTACCATCTTTAACCTCTCTCCTTCAGCCAAGAATCTAGGAGTAATTCAGATGAAAATCTAAATTTGACCGTGCACATCACCGTAAAGTGCAAGAAGGCATCAGCCTCTCTCCATGTCCTACAAAAATATAAAAAGCTCTTCTCTCTTGAGCTGAAAAAGAAACTTAAACATAAACTTACTCTCCCACTTACTGATTGCACTGATGTTATCGTACAAGGCCATTCTCAGGAGAGCTCACTGCGCCTGGAAATGGTTACGAACGGCTATGTTCATTATCTCTGTGATGTTAGACTCTGTGATTACATTTCACCATCATAAGCACAGCTATCCTGGCTGCTTACAGACAAGTGCAGAGATTCCCATACTATCTGTCTTCTCTGCTGTCTTCGTTCAGCCTCCTTCTCGAGGTCTTTCTGAGTAACAGGAAGCCAACTGTGAACAATATTCCGCAGTATATAGGAGAACTAAACAGCAGCTCCAGCTTTAGAATACAGTTAATGAATATCACCATTGTCTCTATACGCACTCGTTATCCTTGCGCATCCCTCTTTGTTGTCTCCTTAAATTTCTTTTTCCCAGTCCTCGCTATAACAGAAGACATCTGTTTTGTAGATGTATGAATTACTGTTTTATGTCACCATTACTGTTAATGTCACAATTATTGTATTCATAATTATTATTATTATTATTATTACTATTATTAGCTGCTGAGATGCATAGTATAAGTAAGCAAGTCTGATTCAGTCACACTGACACTACAGACATTCAGCCGGCCACTGTGGCCGCCTCAGTCCGAAACCGCGCTGCTGCTGCGGTCGCAGGTTCGAATCCTGCCTCGGGCATAGATGTGTGTGATGTCCTTAGGTTAGTTACGTTCAAGTAGTTACAAGTTCTAGGGGACTGCTGACCTCAGAAGTTAAGTCCCATAGTGCTTAGAGCCATTTGAACTAGAGACATTCAGATCATTTTAATACTAATTGTCAGAGTAATATTGTTATTTTCTTAGGTAACTGTGATACATGTACTGTTTGTGTGGAACTAATGGCCCTAATCAGATCAGGTTAAATAATAATAATAAATATTTTAGATCTGAAGTGCGACTGATCTCGAAAGACATTGCGATGCCCCTCCATGAACCGTTTGTTTAGTCTGATACCTCCCACGTCCCCCAGCTGTACCTGTGCAGTAGAGTCATTTGGGATCGCCCGATCAACAAGTTCCTTGTCATCAGATGCGATGATGTAAACGGTCCTTTCACACTGACCACCGCAAGAATCTAACAATATTACAGATTTGTATCCCTCTGTAAGAAAGAAAACACGTTTCAAAAAAGTTTTTGGCGTTGTCGGATATATATATATATATATATATATATATATATATATATGTTTGGATGTAGCTGTATTCCGTTGATGTACTGGTGGATACTGTGTGGGATGACTCCTGTAGTTGATAGTATAATTGGTACAATGTCAACTTTATCCTGATGCCACATGTCCTTGACTTCCTCAGCCAGTTGGATGTATTTTTCAATTTTTTCTCCTGTTTTCTTCTGTATATTTGTTGTATTGGGTATGGATATTTCGATTAGTTGTGTTAATTTCTTTTTATTGGTGAGTATGATGTCAGGTTTGTTATGTGGTGTTGTTTTATCTGTTATAATGGTTCTGCTCCAGTATAATTTGTATTCATCATTCTCCAGTACATTTTGTGGTGCATACTTGTGTGTGGGAACGTGTTGTTTTATTAGTTTATGTTGTAAGGCAACCTGTTGGTGTATTATTTTTGCTACATTGTCATGTCTTCTGGGGTATTCTGTATTTGCTAGTATTGTACAACCGCTTGTGATGTGGTCTACTGTTTCTATTTGTTGTTTGCAAAGTCTGCATTTATCTGTTGTGGCATTGGGATCTATAATAATATGCTTGCTGTAATATCTGGTGTTTATTGTTTGATCCTGTATTGCAATCAGGAATCCTTCCGTCTCACTGTATATATTGCCTTTTCTTAGCCATGCATTGGATGCGTCTTGATCGATGTGTGGTTGTGTTAGATGATACAGGTGCTTACCATGTAGTGTTTTCTTTTTCCAATTTACTTTCTTCGTATCTGTTGATGTTATGTGATCTAAAGGGTTGTGGAAGTGGTTATGAAATTGCAGTGGTGTAGCCGATGTATTTATATGAATAATTGCTTTGTGTATTTTGCTAGTTTCTGCTCGTTCTAGAAAGAATTTTCTTAAATTGTCTACCTGTCCATAATATAGGTTTTTTATGTCGATAAATCCCCTTCCTCCTTCCTTTCTGCTTAATGTGAATCTTTCAGTTGCTGAATGTATGTGATGTATTCTATATTTGTGGCATTGTGATCGTGTAACTGTATTGAGTGCTTCTAGGTCTGTGTTACTCCATTTCACTACTCCAAATGAGTATGTCAATAATGGTATAGCAAAAGTATTTATAGCTTTTGTCTTGTTTCTTGCTGTCAATTCTGTTTTCAGTATTTTTGTTAGTCTTTGTCTATATTTTTCTTCTATTCCTATTTTTTTCCTGTATCCTAGATATAGGCATCTGTTTTTTCCATCTCTTCTATGCAGTCGCTGTGGTTATTCAATATGTACAATATGTAATCTTCTTGTTTAGTGTGTTTTCCCTTGACTATGCTATTTTTCTTACATTTGTCTGTTCCAAAAGCCATATTTATATCATTGCTGAATAATTCTGTTATCTTTAGTAATTGGTTGAGTTGTTGATTGGTTGCTGCCAGTAGTTTTAGATCATCCATGTATAGCAAATGTGTGATTTTGTGTGGGTATGTTCCAGTAATATTATTCCATAATTTGTATTATTTAGCATGTTGGATAGTGGGTTCAGAGCAAGACAGAACCAGAAAGGACTTAATGAGTCTCCTTGGTATATTCCATGCTTAATCTGTATTGGCTGTGATGTGATATTATTTGAATTTGTTTGTATATTAAGTGTGGTTTTCCAGTTTTTCATTACTATGTTTAGAAACTGTATCAATTTAGGATCTACTGTGTATATTTCCAATATCTGTAGTTACCATGAGTGGGGTACACTATAAAAAGCTTTTTGGTAGTCAATGTATGCAGAGTGCAGCGACCTTTGTTTAGTTTTAGCTTGATATGTCACCTCTGTATCTATTATCAGTTGCTCTTTACATCCTCATGCTCCTTTGCAGCAGCCTTTTTGTTCTTCATTTATAATTTTGTTCTGTGTTGTATGTGTCATTAATTTCTGTGTAATGACTGAAATTAATATTTTGTAGATTGTTGGTAGGCATGTTATGGGGTGACATTTTGCTGGGTTTGCTGTGTCTGCTTGATCTTTAGGTTTCAGATAAGTTACTCCTTGTGCAAGTGTATCAGGGACTGTGTATGGGTCTGCAATGTAATTTGAATGTGTTGAGGTGAAATTCTTTAGCCAGAAATTTAATATTTCAGCATTTCCAGGGGCTTTCCAATTGGGCATAGAATTAATTGCTCGTGTGACTTCATGTTACAAAATTACCACTTCAAGCATTTGTGGTATCATCTTGTATGAGTCTGTTTCTGCTTGTATCCACCGTGCCTGTCTGTTATGTTGTACCGGGTTTGACCATATGTTGCTCCAGAAGTGATCCATGTCTGCTATGTTTGGTGGATTGTCTATTTTAATGTGTGTGTTATTTGTCTGATAAAATTTCTTTTGGTTTGTGTTGAATATTTGGTTTTGTTATCTTCGATTTTCACTTTTTTTGTATCTTCTAAGTCGTTTGGTCAATGCTTGTAATTTCTGCTTCTTTTCATCTAATTGCTCTATTGCTTCTTGTTGTGAGATTTTACCTAACCTTTTTCGTTTTTGTCTGATATTTCATTTCTTATAAATTGTGTTAGCTGTCCAATGTCTTTTCTCAGTTTTTCTATTCTGATCTGTAGCCTGTGTTGCCATGCTGGTTTTGTGGGTTTCTTCTGTGTGTTGGTTGGTTCTGATCTCTGCCTAGTGTGTATATTTAGTGTAGTGAGTGCTCCTACATAAACCAGTAGTTGTAACTCTTCCATAGTTGTATTTTCATTTATTTTGTTGTGTATGATTGTGTTGATAGTTGTTATTGTTGTTTCGACTTGTGGGTTATTTGGTGGTCTATGCAAGAATGGTCTAATGTCTGTATTTGTGTCTTTGTATTCTATATGTGTCAGCTGAAATTTTTCTTCTATATCTAACATGTGTCACTTCATGTTCTATTTCTGCTTGTTCTGGTGGCTGTCTTAAGATTTCATTTTCCTCTGATTCTTTAATTGACGCGTGTTGTTCTTTGTTTGTTTGCTCTGGGATGTTTGAGTCCATTACTGTATTTTCTTCTTTTTCTGATTGCACATTATTTTGTTCTAGCATTTGTTGTACTTGTTGTTTGATGTTTTCTAATTCTGACTGGGGTATCCTGTTATTTTTGATTATTACACGAATCTGATCAGCTAGTCGTTGTTCTGTTAAAAATTTTAATTCTGGGTATCTGGTAATAAATGTTGTGTATACTTGTGATCTGTATCCAGTTGTGTTGGTTCCTAAGTTTGTTGCTTGGTAATAACAGAACATGAGGTGTCGGTTAACTTCATCAGACAATCTCATCCTCTGTCTTTGTTTTCCTTCTAGAGTGGTCGCAGGAAGCATATCCTGCAAAACACCTCTATTTGGATTTAAATCGTTTTCCGTGTGGCTAGCAGTGTCGTTACCATTGTGGACGGGCATGGGGTTCAAGCGTCGTCCCCGACCATGACAGCGCTTGTCCGAGGCTTCATTAGTTCTGTCCTGAACCAACTAATCACACTAAAAGTGGGGTTAGCCCTATTAGTGGTTTGTTCTTTTCGTCGCCTTTTACGACTGGCAGAACATACTGGAGGCCTATTCTTTTCCCGAGCCTCCTCGGGGGTTATTATTATTATTATTATTATTATTATTATTATTATTATTATTGTAATTATTTCCTATCATAATAACGAGTTAATTAACAAAATACACGCATGTGAAACGATAAAATAAAAAAAACTATGACTGTAAAACGTAAAATAAGTTTAATACATAAAACAAATATAAGTAAATTATTAGAACAGTACAAAAAGATTAAATATTTTAATTAGGTATATTCAAAATATGCCTACAGCACATTTTGTACAGCTTATTTTTCAAGAATGATATTTCAGAAACAAACTTCGTTACACAGGGATGTTTGTGGCTTGAAAACTTCTTTAACAAAATTTTCCGTTTTTCGAAATTAATTGATGGTGGTGGGCTTTTACAAAATGTCACGTTATTAGAAAAGTTGACTTTACGGTTTCTAAGAAAATTCATTACATATTAACTTTCATATCAACCATTTTTATATACCATCGTTTCGAAGATGTTCCCTCTAAACATAAATCGGCTCATCAAGGGGGCATTTCTAGTTACCAGCCACACAAGAAAAGAAAAAAATTGAACGATTTGTCGGAAATAGGTATGGCGTGTAATTGAGAACAGTTAAGTGACGGAAACGTTTTTGTTCTAACCCTGTAGTTCTAAACATTTCTCTGCAGCGTAAATATATAGCATCGTAAGTTTTATCCTAGCCACATAATTTATTAGATTGTCAATTGGTGATCATGCATCATATTTGGAAGTGGATGCTTAGCTGTCGTCCTGTCTGTATTTTGTCTGTAACATAAGGGGGCCGTGTGCGTGTGCTGACTGTATGAAAGATAAATACTAAATTTTTGCGGAGCGAACCGCTACGAGTATTAAAAGTGGATGTGAGCTGTGTTCTCTACGCCTGTTCGGCGTCATTTACAGTTAACTCAGCGACAACAAACGGTGTTTTTTTACGAGTGTGTTATATTCCTCTGAGTCGTAAAATTATTATTGGAAGTTAAACTACTTGCTATTGTTCAGAAATTTCACCACCAGCCATTTCCTTGACATAGGTATAGCTTCCTCTTTATGGTGCCATTGTAGGAACTCGTAAAGTGGTCTCGGATAAACAAAACCAGTCTGACAAGCAGTCGCGCCTAACCTCACACCTCTGATATCTCCTGAGCTGCTAAAGATACTGCGCCGACTGTTACACCAGATGGCCAGATGCTTCTGAGCGTGAATTTGGCTCGGAGAACGGAAACGCCCATATGGATTCAGTTTCGGAACAGAATGGAGTTTAATTAGTGACTGAAGAGGCGGCTGAATAAAATTTCAGTAGTAGGTAGAGAGTTAGATTAAAAGTGAGAAATATATCTCCCATGTTACACGACACGTACGTACGACTGACTACATAATACTAGGAAAGAATGGAGAAAGACATACAAATATAATCAGGTAGTTTAACAAATCTGAGTCGTTGATAATTTAAAGTTTGTTTAATTCGAGAGAAGCGTCTGGCAGGGTGGATGAGAATCAACATTACTTTTATTGCTTCGCACTTATGGCTGAGAGAGAGGTCTTCGCCAGTATTATGGAACATACAAGCAACAGCTTTAAATTGTGAGGTGGCACTTGTTTCAGACCTTTCTCCTTATATTTTATCCTATTTGCATACGGAATTTGCTTACGAGACTCCCTTGCGTAATTTACTTTCCGATTCAATTCTGTTTGTCGACTTCACACATGTATTGCGTGTTTTTCGCATAAGTGGCTAGGTCGTAGCGTGTAGCGAACAATGATCTGCAGAACGGAAAACTGGTGTCCTTACTACCAGACTGGGAAACCACTGGTGGAAGGGGCTGTGAGAACGCTGCCCTGTTAGTAAACTTCGGTTGGAGTCCTTAGCTGCCCGCTTGCCGTATGTCTCTCTCTCTCTCTCTCTCTCTCTCTCTCTCTCTCTCTCTCTCTGTGTGTGTGTGTCTGTGTGTGTGTGTGTGTGTGTGTGTGTGTGTGTGTGTGTGTGCGTGTGTGTGTGTGTGCGTGCGCGCGGTCTTTCAACATGTTTCCTCAAGTAAAATATATGGCCACTGCTGTCCCTTTAGTTTTCCAAACTTTGCCCTTTCCGTGGGAACACCGTGCAAAGTTTCCAGAATTTCTGGAAACAAGCCCGGATGTGCGAATGGAGCGACATTCGTTTCCCGTTTCATTGTACACGTACCTCATTGGCAGGTATGTCTTCGACTTCATTGTGGGAGCTGGAAACGGACTCCAGATTCCTGTTGGAAGAGCGCTTAGGCCCTTTTTAGAATTCGCTAGAAAAGATACTGTGGGGTGCCTTTCCGAGGGCTGAAGGAAGGGTACCAAAAACTGAGACACATTCGTGGTCGTATTGGGATTCGGATGGATATTCTGATTCGAACTTCTTCTTTGTGAGACTACCCTCGGCTCCACGATTGTTCGTGTGTTTCTTGATTTGTGCCGTCTGCCAAGTCTTCGAAGTTTCTCTTTGAACTTAGGCGACGAGTAATCAAGAGTATGATGAGATCCGTGATTCGCAATTTCATCACATTCGCTCAGTCCAGTAACAGTTAAGTGGTCAACCACCTCAATGACAGTCACGGTAAGATCGCATTTGCAGTGCGTTCACCCGACGGCGGGAATCGCAATATATTGAGGAAAGAGTAGTTCATTCCTGTTTTCTATTTTCTTAGTCCTCCTAAACGCGCTTCACGCGCTGATGCGCAAGTTTTTCTGCATCTAATTCATGCTACAAAAGGGCATTTCTCTAGTAACCACTCAGATTTGTTTCGCTATCGAGTTAACTCATTGGAACTTACCCCTAGTGATGTTTCTTTCTGATTCTTCTTTTATTCATTGATCTGTTGTGTGCTCTATTCGAATTCACACCTCATTTGTGTATTTGAAGGTTTTGCAATCGCGGTTGAAAGCATAATTCGTGTTCCTCATGTGTCTGGGCATCATCTCAACCGTAATTGACCAGAATCATGCTGGAGGCGACCCTAACAGCCATTCACTTTCTTATCGTTCTATTTAGTTATGCAAATTTATTTTCAAATTGTTTTATAACACCGATATTTGTGTCACGAGTAATTTTTACTCACTGTTTGAGTAAATAATACCTTACCAGATCAAACTCTCCCATTCAGCAACCAATTAAGTAAATTATTCAACTGAAACTCCCGCGTCCTCTAACCATAATCAGTAGGCGAGACCCTTGACGATTTCAGGAACTTCTCAAATAAGGTTTTGCGATGTACGCGGCAGTTTATTTTTCAAGTACCCCATTAGCATCATGGGGATAATCTATCATTTTACATGATCTGAGGAGATTGATTCTGCAGCAGTCCAATCTGCATACCCACGGAACACTTCATTAACAAGGGGTCGTAAATTTATATACTCGTATTTACTGTCCTCTCTCTCATAAACACGTAATTAGCTATTTTATTTGCGTTGGGTATACGGTCATAACACACACGTTCCTTTATATGATTGGACTGTTTGATATCCTTCCTTTACAAGAAATCTAACTGTCGTGATGACCGAGCGAGGTGGCGCAGTGGTTAGCACACTGGACTCGCATTCGGGAGGACGACGGTTCAATCCCGTCTCCAGCCATCCTGATCTAGGTTTTCCGTGATTCTCCTAAATCGTTTCAGGCAAATGCCGGGATGGTTCCTTTGAAAGGGCACGGCCGATTTCCTTCCCCATCCTTCCGTCACCCGAGCTTGCGCTCCGTCTGTAATGACCTCGTTGTCGACGGGACGTTAAACACTAACCACCTCCTCCTCAAATGTCAGAATGAAATTCGTAAGAGTTCCACGGCAGTAAGTTCACAGGTTAGTAGACGGGTTGTGATACACTCATTCTGCGCCACCTCCCTCTAAGCACGACCTTTAGACCTTCAAGAGACCTTCCCTGTATTTTTCGACCAAGAAAAAGCTTTCGACAATATAAAATGGTGCAAAATGTGCGAAATTCTGAGAAACGTAGTAGTAAGCTACAGGGAGATACGGATGATGAATATGTACAAGAACCAAAAGGGACAATAATAATAATAGACCAAGAACGAGGTGCTCGGATTGAAAAGTGTGTAAGACAAAGGTGCAATCTGTTGTTCCTATCGTTCAATCTATATATCGGTTATGGCAATAAGAGGAAGGTTCAGGAGTGGGATTGAAAGTCAGTGTGAAAGGTTATCAACTATAACGTTAGCTGATCATATTGCAATCCTCGTTGAAAGTAAAGAATTATTACGGAGTCTGTTGAATGGAATGAACATTTTGTTTAGTGCAGCATACAGATTTGAAGTATACTGAAGAAAGGAGAAAAAAGCGAGGAATAGAGAAATAAGATTAGCGATAAACTTAAAATCAAAGTTGGAAACAACAAGTGAAGGAATTCTGATACCTTGGGGGAAAAAAAACATGACGCAGAAGAAGCAAGGACGACATGATAGGCTAAATAGCACAGGCAAAGAGGGCATTCAGGATTAAGAGAAGTCCACCAACATCACACGTAGGCCTAAATTTTGAGGAGGGAAGTTCTGAGAGTGTACATTTGGAGTAGAATCATAGATGGTGGGAGAAGAGTACAAGAAGAAAAAAATAGTTCAAATGGCTCTTAGCACTATGGGACTTAACTTCTGAGGTCATCAGTCCCTAGAGCGTAGAACTACTTAAACCTAACTAACCTAAGGACATCACACACATCCATGCCCGAGGCAGGATTCGAACCTGCGACGTAGCGGTCGCGCGATTCCAGACTGAAGCGCCTAGAACCGCTCGGCCACTCCGGCCGGCAAAAGAAGAAAATGGAAGCGTTTGAGTTGTTGTGACAGGGATGGATGTTCAAAATTAGGTAGACTGATAAAATAGGGCACGAGGAGCTTCCCAGCAGGATCGGCGAAGAAAGGCACATACGGAAAATACTGACAAGAAGAAGGAAGTAGGATGATGGGTTGTGTTTTACGACATCAGGAAATACCCTCGATGGTAGTAGGAGTAGTAGAGGGTAAAAACTGTGGGGATAGAGATTGGAATACATACAACAAAAAATTTAGGTCATAGGTTGCAAGTGCTGCTCTGAGACAAGGAATTTGGCACAGGAGAATAATTCGAGGTGGGCCGCACCAAACCATTCAGACCACTGATGACTCAAAAAAGGAGTTAATAGAAATGCCAGCAATATATTCGAATTGAAAGTTAGTAATTCAGTGAATGACATGGCATAAATGATCTCCATATGTCCTATCACAGGAGATTTGTTATAATCTGTAATGTAGGGAATAATTTATTCACTTCTATGTTCTGCATTACCATCACAAGAGTTCAGAAAAATTCTTCTTCGCGAAAACTACGTAAGTATTCTTACTGATTTGACGATCTTGAAGCTGATAAAGGAACAAGCGTGATGGTTGTTTCAGAGCTACTGTTCGATGTTATTCCTATTACCTCCACCTTTTTCCTGGTCTCAGGACGAAGATAAGAGAGCTATGAGATTGTTAGAAGGGCTTTCCATTGTACGCATGATAATTTTTTTTGTATGTTTTACTCACTGCGCCAAGGGATAGAGCGATCTGTTGGAGATCTGGTTCATTATAGAGTCGCAGTTATTCTCAGCCAATTACTAGTCAAGCTAGCAATGGGTCAAAAGGTAATTCCCAATTGGAAATACTGGAATGGGACTTCCAGTTTCAGAATTTGTTTACCAGGAGGAGCATCGGAAAACCTCGATCAGAACCGTAGGGTGGAAACTATTTCTGATTTAATTCTATGTTAATACATGAAAGCCTGGTGTATGTATATCTGTATTTGTTCATGTGGTTACACGGTAAAGTCGATGATTCGTTCGACATGTATAGTGGGAGTATATACAGGGTGGTGCACTCAAGACAGGCCAACTGAATAACTAAGCCACTCTTAGTGTTAGAAGAAAATTTTCTAGCAAAAGCTGCTTCGCCTTAAGGGGCTCCGGAAAGGCTCAAAATCATGAAAAGTTCAATTTTTACTTTTTTGCGTTTTCTGAATCTGCAGACTATTACCTTTTAATAGATATATAATTTATTCAATTCCGAAGACTACAACTATTTTTTATTTTTTTTTGAAATGTGTTCTACATGGGCGTGACCCACTGTGGCGCTGTTAAACTGCTGTCAAATGGTGGTATTATTAACGTCCGTGTTCATCAGGTACATTTTAGTGATGTGAGATAAAGTAAGTGTTGTGGCTAAACCTATTTTCAGAGACTTAGCAGCACCTGAACTGTTGAAAAAGTGTATTCACGGAAAAACTCAAAACCCCAATGAAAGTGTAAATAGTGTTATATGGTCGAGAATCTCCAAGACTGTATTTGTTGGAATAGAAACACTTCACTTTGGTGTGTATGATCTGTTGCGACTTTCAATGATGGCAACATTGTAAGGTGCAAGGTATTTAGAAATATGGGAATGAAGATAGGTTCTAACATGCTACGAGCGATGCTTGCTTTAGACAAGGAACGCCTTCGGACTGCAGACAGGGCTGTAAAGAGTCTAGAAATACAAGCAAGAGTAAACAGGAGGAGGAACAAGAGGAAGCTGGAGGAGGAGTTTGCAGAGGATGAAGATAATCCATCCTATGGACCTGGAATGCACAAAAAAGTTAATCCAATCTTTGTCGCTCGATTCCCAAAACTTTTATTTTCTCATACTAATTACATGTTTTCTAAGGATCTTCCAAACATACTTGTTTCAAACTTTCAGTAAATGTTACACAGTACCTTCTGCATAATTTAACACAGCCTTTTTCCAAAAAACTGTATATTTTTGAATACATAAATAAAAATTGCAAAAAAAATGTGAATTTTCATTACAATTGAACAAAAATCATCTTTAATAACTGAACTAAAATTTTGTAAAATCCCTGTGTTAAGTTGTAGCCCATATTCCAATAAATAATCTGTAAAAAGTTCAACTTCCTACCTCAAATACTTTGTGGGGAAAGGTGTAATTTATAAGCGTTATTTTAACATTTCAAGTATAGGGCGTTCCGGAGCCCCTTAAAGGGAATTCATTATTTCGTAGATGGAAGGGTAGAGGAAATATGATGGTCGCCTTTATTATTTTAATTGAATTGGCGTGTTATGATATTTACCTTTTAATAATAGGTTCGTAAAGGCGTATAGTGCATTAGGTTCTGTTAGGCTCGGATTTGTAGGAGTGTCCGTTACTCATGGAGTATCAGCGACAAGGAACAGGTGCACTGCGTGGTTGCTTTAATGTACAGGTTACATCGAACGTAAAAATACGTTCCACTCACTGCAGGGTCCGTGTGTTTATCTGTTGCGTGGAGACCATTAGTATTGGTTTGCTGTCGTAGCGAGTAGACAATGTCGTCATAAAGTCATCATTTCCTCTGAATATTCTACGCAAAAGCTGAGAAACTTGATATGGTTCTTATTTATGGCAAATATCGCCAAAATACAAGATGACACCAGCAGAACGGCTGCATACTGAGAGATATACTGACCGTGCAACACGTTTGCTATTTTTCTTTGCATATATATTACAGTCACTTTAGGAAACAGGTAACGTGGATAATTAAAAGCGTAAATGGTTCAAATTAACGACCTATGAGCGATGTGCAATTTCCATCACAGCAGCTGTAGCACACAACCCACACGATAGTACAAGACAGTTCAAATGCGGGGGTGGGAGCAGTCAACGAAGTGTTGTGCGAATACTAAATTCCAACAAATTTCACCCATCCCACATATCACTTCATCAGAAGCTCGATGGTGATGACTTTGACGAACGGTAACATTCTCCGAACGGGCACTACGGAAACAGCAAAAGATGACATTTTCGTGAATAAGATGTTGTTTAGAAATGAAGCATCATTTACAAACTATGGGCACGTTAGTATTCTCAATGTGCACTACGAGTCCTTAGAAACCAGACAGTGTCTGAGAGAAGTGGACAAACATAGACGTTTGGTCAATCAACGTGTGGTGCAGTGTTTTAAGTAATCGATTTATTGGTCCCTGTTTCATTGAAGTGAACTTAAATAGTGTGAGGTATTCTGATTTCTTAACAAAGTTGCTGCCTCTATTACTAGAAGACATCGCACTGAACGTACAAATCATGTGGTACCAACACGATGGATGTCATGCACATACTGCCGTATTGCACGAAGAATTACGGAGATTCTCAGCAACAGCTTTAAAGATTGTTGGACTGGTTGGTCCGGTAAAAAAAAAAAAACTGCGCGTTCGCCAGACCCAACGCCACTGAGCTTTTACTAGAAGGGTAAATTGAAACAACTGCTTCACAGTGAAGTTCTAACCACTTGCGACGACCTGAAAGATCGTATTACATGAGGGTGTTCTGCTGTCAGCTCGGATGAAATCCGTCGTGTAATACTGTCCACATCCAATCGTTTTACAGCGAATATGACTGCTAATGGTAGCCATTTTGAACATAGGTTGTAACGACGTTACCTGGTGTCATTCCATTACTTAAAGTACGTTTCATACTAGTCTCATTATATGCCTCCGCAGATGCATTTCTGAAAGGTCAACGCCATGATCTGATGTAAGATACTTCATGTACAACGTAATGCACTGAAAACGTTTTCAAAGATATTATTAAAAGGTAAATAACATAACATGCCAATCCATTTAAAATCACAAAGTTGAGTATCATATCTCTTCTATCCTTTCACCAACACAAAAATGATGAACACCACTCCATGGCCCCCTTCATGCAAACAGCTTTTGTTCGAAAGATTTTCTTCTATCACTAAAATTGGCTGAATTATTCCGGCGTCCTGTCTTAGGTGTCTCATGCTGTATATATTTCAAATCCAAAACATTGGATGTTCGATGTAAAAGATTAATAGAAATAATTTCATTTTACCTGTGCATTTTGTTCAAATATTTTTCAGGTCGTTTTTATATTAATATAAACGACGTGTTGGTTTTCACTGTTCGTTTGTTTGCTGCAGTTCCGAATGATAGACGAACTTAGTTATGTACTTCGTCACATCAGTGAAGAAACAAGTTAAAACGTAAGACCTTGCGACAGAAACGATTTTCACAGTTTTGAGGCTAATCAGATCACGGACATGCTACGCTTCCATTACCGTCGATACTCTGTTGGGGGAGCTTTCTGCCAGAGTTTCGTGAATACGTTTAACTGCATTTGCAGCGGTGTTTCGACGGCCTTATCTTTCAACAGTTTCCCACTCTCAAAGTTACACCCGCTCACGATCTGGAGTAAAACGGAATCTAATATCCGAAGCTATTCTAGAACTCTCGAAGAGCCTTCGGAAAGTGAAGCCACGAGACCTCTCACGGCGTTAAGGATTTCCCCCGCACCCATTTAGTGTTGAGTTGCCTGTAGTCGAAAGGAAGGGGCTGTTCCGTAGTCGGGCAAGTACTTCACAAACTGTGGCAACTGCTGCGTGAAACTTCCCTCTCTGTTCATCCAGAGGAACCCGCATCGTTTGATTGTCACTTCGTGCCTTCTTTTACACATACACAAGCGTCAGACGTAAGGAAAGTAAGAGAAAATATTGAATTAAATATTTTTTATTTCACAGCATTTGATGAATTACAACATATGTTTTTGGATGGGGTCTGCGTTTAGCAAAGGCAGGCCCCCACCCAAAAACATATGTTAATGTTAAAGCAAACACAGACAAAAGAGCTTCAACCTCAAGATGAATACATCTTCCACAATTACATCACGATCATAGATGCTACGTCCATCCCAAAATGGAATTAATTTTTTAAGCCATGTATAGATATGACGTTTATTTCCTCCAAAGATTTTTGTTTTACTTATTCCTTGTCTCTAAAACTCTTTTGTATTAGGGTTTAGACAAGGAAAAGTTACAGGAGGCCAGATTCGGTAAGTAGGGCGGATGCGAAACCGGTAATCAGTATGCATGCGACAGCATGCTTACCTAATAAGTTCCAAAACGCCGCGCATATAAACGGGATTTTTTGGTTCTTATAACTCGGTTTCTTTTGGTGATAAAAAGGAAGGACCAGTTGTTTTTGGACATCCTGTGGACTAGGGACCATTTGTATACCCAACGGAATTTCTCACTATAATACGGTACTGAGACGAATTATGACTATTAAAGACTTCATCCAGCTTATGTAAATTGAGCAAATCGGTTGGTTCGTTTTTCATGTGATGTGGTCTACGGTGTACCTGGTAGGACTTACGGAGGCACCATCAGTTCATAGGCGATTCCCTGGAAAACCCTCGAAGAGGGTGCTTTTACTACATTTTCGCCGTCACCAGCGGACCAAAACCTAGCCAAGGCGGCTGTGCACAACAAATGGATTAGATTTTTATGATACATTCCTAGTCGTAAGATCATATCTAAGCAGTTACCTAGAAGAGCCATCTTCACGTTTTCAAAAATCGTAATTCGTTATCGAGAAACACCGCAAAAACTTGATTTTTGGATACCAAAACCCAGTCGCGGATCCCGAGAAGGCTATTTACAGCAAATGACTATAATTTTTTTTATTGATGTATTCCTAAAGTCCAGATCTCGAACACACTCGAAAATTTTCTTGATATTTTTATCGCTTCTGAAATGGGTTAGTCGACTTGTACAAGTAAAATACACACGTAAAATCGGGTGTGAGGTGGAAACGTAATTTATAAAGTGACGTAGCACTGTAAAGTGACTCGGTTGTCGTCTTGGATTCCCATGTTGTAGTACTGAAGCGCAAACAAAATGGTTTTTCCACCTAAAATCGGGTCTGAGGTGTGAAATTAGTTTCGCTTTATTTCAGTTTCAGATAAATACCCAAATTTTACTGACCAGTACATTTCTTTTCGCATGAGTTATATGCCCTGCTGCAGCAGGGAAAAAAGGAACCAGCGGAAAAATTCTCTTACCGGAGCATTAAAAACGGGAATATGTTCTTGTTTATTTAAAAGACTCTGAAAAGTGTGGTGCTCGCTGCCTTATTCTATGTTCCTCAGCATTTTTAGATGGTTTTCCAAAAACTTCGACAGGCTAAAATATACAGGAGATGCTCCAGGAAATGACGAAGTGTCAGTCTAAAAGTTTGGTAAGTTACAGCTCTTTGAAATTCGACTATAACTGACAACCAGATATTACAGCAAATCTGAATATATCTGCGATCTCCAGAACTAAATCACATCCAAAAACACAACAGTATCTCAGTACCTTTAAAACTTAAAAAGCTAATAATTCACAGTGAATAAACAAGGACACAATGGACCTCTGAATTAACAACTATTAACTAATTCATGTGATTTCAACTAACGGTATCTCAGATGAAAGCATTGCATATAGCTATCATCCCTCAAAACTACGTATCTGTATCTGTTTTATTTATTGACTTACGACGTCTTTACATCTTATTCATTATGAAAATATTTTCAGAACATCTTATTCTCCACATTTACGTAGCAAATGCCTGCAACGTGAATATCTGATAGTTTGTTATACTTGTTTTTATTTAATGAATGTTTTACTAGTTTGCCAGTAATTTTATTCAAACGTTGATTGCCAGTGCTATTAAGAAACTGTGCTAATGTAAACGTGGTAAATCGCTTGTGATAGTGGATACCACCTTTATAAAAGAATGCCAAAAGACATTTCTGAAAAGCAGGCCTAAATAATTGTTTGAACTATATTTAACAGTGTGTTGTCGTTTAATGTGAGCGCTTTTGTGCAAGAATGCTGTCTTCATTATTCATGAACCAGCTATTAATTTTATTTATTGTATATGATCTGAATGTAACGGAATGGTTGTAACATTTATTTAATTTAAATATTGTTATATTAGTTCGATTTGGGGAAAGTGGTCAAGCGAGTCAGATCGTGCTTGTAGAGCTAGAGAACGATGTGGGGGATGTGAGCGAGGAAAAAGTTGCTTGAAGGTTGAACATTGTGTGAAGTTTGTTGCAAGCCGTTAAGTGGTCTTATTCTTAAATACTGGGAGAACAAAGTCCGGGTATTTGCGCGCCCTCGTTCCCTGCGTCAAGAAACACAGTTTGTAGCTTGATACTTGTCGTACTGTGTTCAACTTCTAACGTAAGATAATAACGCATAATGTGTAGATTATGACAGTATTTTAAATTTTTAAATTCGGTCAATATACATGTGAAATATTGAAAATCAAATTTTTGTTGCTCGAACAGTCCATGGGTGTACCACGGGTCCATAGTGCCCAACGAGCGCAATATTTCGGCTATCAGCCATGTCACCGTCGTCAGGTGCGCTGACGAACTGAGCTCCTGAGGGCGGGCGGCCGTCTTAAATCCCCTCCCCCTGCGAGGCGTTCTCTCCGCGGTCCACGCCCGCACGTCTGCGGTCGGTGAGACGCTGGCGTCGGTGTAACTGCCTCGTCCGCCTTGGTCGCCCGTTCGTTTTCTTTGCTGAGCGTCTTTTTAATTAGACTGAACGCTGGTTCCCATGCCATGCTGAGGTTATAGCCGCAATTTCGATTGATGAGTCCGTCCCTGGTACGAATTTCGATAGCCTTCTCTAACGACGCTGTACCAGTATTTAGATGACTGTGCCAAGACCCTGGTATGTTGGTAGTCCATTTCGTGACTTTCGGATAAAGAGTGCTCTGCGACCGCCGACTTGTTGGTGTACCTAAGTCGAGTGTACCTCTAATTTTTCTCGGCAACGATCTTCGATGGTGCGCACTGTCTGTCCAATATGTCTTCCCACACTGACACAGAATCTGGTACATGCCGGCCTTCCGCAAACCGAGATCGTCTTCGACACTTCCCAATAAAGCTCGTATTTTATTTGTTGGGCAAAAGACAGTTGCTACTCTGTGTTTGCTCAATATTCGCTCTATTTTCCCCGATAGTACGCCAGTATACTGTATATAGGCTGTGGCTATCGCTTCCTCCGTCTCCACGCTCTATACCGTAGTGGTGAGGCGGAGAGCGCGTCTGATCTGCCATTCCGAGTACCCGTTTTTCCGGAATACAGTTCTGAGGTGTTCCAGCTCATGGGACAGACTTTCTGCGTCAGAGAGGTGCGCGCACTGTGCACCAGTGTTTGTAGCACCCCATTCCTCTGCGAAGGTTGGTGCTATCCGTATGCAAATACAGGTCGGTGTGCGTTTTCTTCCTGTATACCCCGTAGCCCAGGGTACCATCCTCTCTTCTTTTGACCATGACGTCCAGGAATGGCAATATTCCTTCTGCTTCGGCCTCCACAGCGAATCTGACGTTCGGATATATGGAGTTCGGGTGTGTAAAGAAGTCTAGGAGCTTGTCCCTTCCATGGAGGCGAGATCACGAACGTGTCATTCACATAACTGAGAAAACAAGTAGGTTTCCATTGGGATGAAGCTAAAGCTTTCTCCTCGAAGTACTCCATATAGAAATTTGCGACCACAGGCGAGAGTGGGCTCCCCATTGCGACTCCTTCTGTTTGTTCATAGTATTCTCTATTAAAGAGAAAATACGTGGAGGTCAGAACGTACCTAAAAAGGTCGGTCGTTTTCTCGACAAATTTCTGTGCAATAAGCTCAACTGACTCTCGAAGAGACACACGGGTGAATAATGAAACGACGTCAAAACTCACCAGGATATCTGAGTCTTTCAGCTTGAAGTTGTCGAGACGTTTTACGAAATCCACATAATTACCAACGTGATGAGGGCGTTTACCCACATAAGTGCTTAGTAATTCTGCCAGGTATTTGGCCAGCAAATGTATAGGTGCCCTAATGTTGCTGACAATTGGGCGTAACGGCACCCCTTCTTTGTTGACTTTAAGGAGTCCATAGAGGCTTTGCGGTACAGGTGCTTGATATGTCAATCTCTTGGCGACACTCTCTGGTAAATCCGCGTCCTTGAGAAGAGCCCTGGTCTTGCTCTCCACCTTCTTTGTGGGGTCAGCGTTGATCTTCCTGTAAGATTCGTCGTTTAGCGGGCTCTGCATCATCTCAATATAGTCCTTATGGGAAAGAACAACCGTAGCATTGCCTTTGTCAGCCGGTAAGACGACAATCTCAGGGCTCTGTCTCATGTCTCGAGTCTCGAATGGCTGCCCTCTCCCTGCTGATAATATTCGACTTCATCGGTTTAGCTCTCGTCAGAGCTGCTTCAGGTGGAAGTCGCGCAGCAACCTGTTCAGCTGAACTGACAATGTTCACTACCGGCGTGAACCTAGGTGTGGGAGCAAAATTAAGTCCCTTCTCCTGAACAGAAACTGCATCCCCAGTCAGCTCAGTGTCCGTAAGATTAATGACCGTCTTGCGTGGGGCCTCCACCGATGGTTTGTCAGAGAGACGAGAGAATTTAGATGTCTGACGTCCCGAGACCTTATGTGCAGAATCGGCGGTGACCCAGGTAACACCATCAATCCAGTCCCAGGTCCCGGAATTAAAATGATTGGCTAGCTGTAGATGCAGTTTAAGTAGTTCCAGGGAGTTGTACTCAAGGTTGCGGCTGGTAAAGTGCACCTTGCTCCTGGAAGCCATTAGATAGGCAACCTGTAACCGAAATAGGATTCCGGGATAGAGGTTTAGCAGTGACGAGAGATTCAAAAACAAAAAACAGATGTCAGCTCCTTATTACAGAAAAATCGTAAAAGATCGAAACGCATTGCGCATGTGACCGGATAGAGAAAGGTTCAAAACTTAGATACAGTTGCGCTTTTGTTTGTTTGTAGCAACATGGCGACTACACCACAAGAGAAATCGTATTGTGCATTGGAATTCCCGCGAAGTTAATCCATTGTTAAAGTACAACGTGCATTCCGCCGTCGATACAGCAAGAAGCCGCCTCTGCACAAGCATACTTACGACAGGCGCACACAATTCTTGGAAGTAGGTTCCATGTGAAAAGTGAAGAAAATGCTGTCGGGCAAGGGCGTCTGATGAAAATGTCAAGCTTATCCCAGGTGTGTCCACACGGAGTTCTTGGAACTCCATAAGGCGGGAAGACCAGGAACTTACTCGAACAATGATGTGGCGTGTTCTGAAACGACACCTGCTCACGAAGCTCTACAATTTGCTGTTACTGCGGCAATTGCAATCCGGCAACCATACCAGACAGTAACTTTGCATTTCAGTTCTCTAGAATATGGAGGAGAACACTTCGTGAACGACTTGCGTTTTAGACGAACCGACGTTTCATCGTGAGGGTAAAGTAACCGCGATGACGTACGAATTTGGCGATCACAAAATGCTGATGTCGAACATGTGTTTTGTGCCCTTTCTTTTCACAGACTTTATGACCTTTTCTCTTTTGCGGAAGAAATTGTGACAGGAATGTCATACCTGGACATCCTACAAAATTGATTGTTTCCTCAACTTCGACGAAGATTACAATGATTCCATTTCTATACATCACAACGTCCCGAGCCACTTTCTTCATGAGGTGCGGCGTTATCTTCACAATACCATCCCGCAATGTTGGATCGAAAGAGGTGGACAATAGGATCATTTTCATTGCTTTTGGCCTCCCAGGTCACCAGACATCACACTTCGCCATTTTTTTTTCTGTGGGGGGAGTGATCGCGTCACTAATGGAATCCGGTCACCAACTACAACCACCACTAACACTTCACCGCGAGTACTGATCAGAGTCAAGGGTATCTTGCCGTTTTTAAGAAAGGCCGTAAGACAGATCCACACAATTATAAACCTATATCGTTGCGTCATTCTGCTGTAGAATCATGGAACATGTTTTATTCTCAAGAATTATGACGTTTTTGGAAAATGAACATTTCCTCTATAAAAATCAACAGATTCTTCAAACAGAGATCCTGCGAAACTCAGTTGGCTCTGTTGCTCCATGAGATCCACAGCGCAGTGGACAAAGGCGCTCAGGTTGATGCCGTGTTCCTTGCTTTCAGTAAGGCGTTTTACACCGTCCCGCATAGCCGTTTTAACGAAAAAAAAAAACCATGGGAGCTTACGGAGTATCGGAACAGACCTGCGACTGGATTCAAGACTTTCATGCAAACAGAACTCAACACGTCTCTCTTAACGGAAGTAAATCGACAGAGGTAAAGGTAATATCCGGGGTACCACAGGGAAGTGTGATAGGACGGTTACTGTTTACAATATATAAATGACATAGTAGAAAGCGTTGGATGCTATTTTAGGATATTTGCAGATGATGCAGTTGTTTCTATCAAAGTAGCATCGCCAGGAGATAGTAAGAATTTGCAGAACGACCTGCAGAGAATTAATTGTTGATAGGATCAGGCTTTGGCAGTTGACCCTGAACGTAAATAAATGTAACATATTGCGCATACACACGAAAAGAAATCCACTAATGTACAGCCACACTATTGATGACAAACAACTGGACAGAGCGTCTGCCGTAAAATACCTACGCGTAACTATCCAGAGCGATCTTAAGTAGAATGACCATATAAAACAGATAGTGGGAAAAGCATATACCAGACTCAGATTCGTCGGAAGAATCTTAAGAAAATGTAACTCATCCACGAAAGAAGTGGCTTATAAGGAGCTTGTTCACCCGATTCTTGAGTATTGTTCATCTGTCTGGGATCCCTACCAGGTAGGACTGATAAAGGAGATCCAAAGAAGAGCGTCGCGTTTCGTCACAGGATCGTTTATCTGGCGAGAGAGCGTTACGGAGATGCTAAACAAACTCCACTGGCAGAGGCATGGTGCGTCACGGAGAGGGTTACTATTGAAATTTCGCGACAGCACTTTTCAGGAGTAGTCGGACAACATATAACTTCCCTCCACATAGATCTCGCATACTGACCACGAGAATAAAATTCGAGAATACAGAGGCTTACCGACAAATCATTCTTCCCACGCACTATTCGCGAGTGGAACAATAGTGGGCACCATTGGGTGGCTTGCGGAGTATGATGTAGGTGTCGATCGTCAGGAGTGCTCCAGGGAAGTGTGATAAGATGGCTCTTATTCTTTTTTTGCATAAATTATCTGACAGGGTGAGCATCAATCTACGGCTGTGCATGGGAAGGTATCTTCGCTGGATGGCTGTAGGAGAGTACAAGATGACATCGACAAAATAGCTAGCCGGCGTGATGAGTGGCACCTTGCTCTAAATGCAGAAAAATGCGAGTTAATGCAGATGAGTGGGCAGAACGATTCCGTAATATTCCAATACAGCATTAGTAGTGTGCCGCTTCATACAATGAGGTCGATTAAATATCTAATTGTAACGTTGCAAAGCTATATGAAATTCAAGAAGCACGTAAGAACGGCAAGGGAAGGCGAATGGTCGGAGACTGGGCATAAAACACTACGGCGATCCATTCTTGAGTACTGCTCGAGTGTTTCAGATCCCCATCACGTCGGATTAAAGGGAGACATTGAAGCAATTCAGAGGTGTGCTGCTAGATTTGTTAGGCATAGGTTCCATCAGCACACGAGCATTACGGATATCTTCCGTGAACTCAGTTGGGAATCCTTGGAGGGAACAAAACGTTCATATTGCGTAGCACTATTAAGATGGATCAAGAATATAAGGGAAATAAGGGCTTTTGCGAAGGCATATAGACATTGTGTAGGTGACTTGCTACAGCTGTTGAATATTATAAGAAAAACATTTCAATAGACACCAGCTGTACATTTTCAACTTCATTCTCTACCGGTTTCGATTTTTACTACCATCGTCATTCGAAGAAAAGGAGGACATCAGTTGCATAAAAACAGTATACTACTCATACAAAATTCGTAATATACCAAATCCTGGAAATTTAGATCACGTTTGCGAAGAAATGGTGCTTGGAAATTAAAATAGATAATGTCAGTTACTATAATTATTCCTGTCTTAAACGTACTGCACGTACAGTAACACGGAAAAACGAAAATAATTGATATTTTAGCACTATAGCGGAGGATAGCAATGAACACAAACGTAAAACACCCGACTTCTCGTTACTCAGCCAATAAAGTCACCTCAGTGGAGTACAATAGCCCAAACGTACGTCGTTATGAAGCGGTATAAAGCACATATACTACTGGACCGCTTCGTTCTACGTAAATGCCAGTACAGAGTTTCTTTTATCGACCGTTAAATGAGTGCTATACGCATTGCTTTTCCAGATAATTTGCTCGTAAGTCGTAACGATACATACCGGGAAACATTCATTGTGCTTAGTAGTGACGCTAAAGTTTCCGTACAATAACTACTTTATGAGACTATTAAGCTACCGTTTGTGTGCGATACGCAAGGTGTGTGGAATTCTCCACAACGTCTGCCGTAGAATAGCTCTCTGTGTTTACGTTGAGAAGTGCAAAGGTCGGCTGCCTGTTCATACTGATTTAACCTCAATCCGTAAGACATTTTTCGACCATACGTTCGCTTAGATTTGGCCTCCCGGCGCGTTCATTTCCTTTATGGCAGCCACAGTCTCTTTCGTGATATCGTTAGCGGCCTAAGTAGTCTACAAGAAATGTTAACGTCGAACCTTTTAATATCCCTCTTTAAGATGTAGGTGAGATCTTACGTGTATGTCCTTTTCGATAACATTACCATCTTCTGATACTGTTCAATAATCTTTAATCATTGTTTACATGTAAATTCGAAAGAACGGTGCATAAACTGTTTTAGCAATAATGCTGTAAATATAATTCCCTTCCGGAGCATCAGTACGAATAAGTTTCATCGGATGTTTGTTCAGTTAATTAATTAAACGAATCAGTCGTCTGGGCACGACATAAAAAACAGCTTATTTGAAATTTTACGAAAAAGCTCCATTCTTCTGTGGGTACATCTGCGGCGATGATGGTAAATTACCCAAGGGATAACCACCTTAGTTTCTTCGCTTCTATGTTCCAGTCTGTGCAGCTAACGGATATTACCTCGCCGCTGTTCATTTAGCCGCCGCTCTAATTTCGATCAGCTCATATCCGGGGGTGGTTGCTCTGTAAGTCCTCTAGAGTGAACATGTTCATTACTTACTTTCCCCAACGGCAATCTCGTCTACTTTGCCTTGAACATAAGCTTGCAAGGAAAACGACGGTCTTAACCTGTTCTCATCACAATTCAGCGTTCCAGCTTTACTTCCTTTTACTACTAAGGTCTTCACTGTACAACATTCGTCCTTCAAGAGAAATGTAGCAGTGTTCATGCAAGAAGAGAACGTAGTGCTTATTCAGTACATCTACTTCTAAAACAACAACAAAATGTCGACATAGTCTAGCTTAATTGAACGGATAAAGAACAGCCAACCAGTTGCAAAAAAATAGTTGTCAAATAACCTTGAAAACGGTTTTGACGGATCTAAACCCGTTTTCTTCAAAAAGACAGACCATCTTTACGTAAGCAATTCACTGAGCAAGAGCTGTTTCCACATGACATGTATTGGCAATGATCGGTATGTCAACATGTAAAAATTAAGACCCATAGAATGTAGGACTTGTCACATCAGGAAAACAATCACTTAGAATAACAGACTATGTTAGTAGTTACATGCCGACTCTCATGCTACCCTGAGCAGCTTGTGCAGCAGCAGAAGTAGTATTTCACAATAAGACCTTCATGATAGAAATTATATGCAGAGCACTTTCAGGAAACTTTAACATCCTCAAAAAAAAAAATGTGGACACTCTGTTGTCCACCTTTCAGTAAAAAACAAGGAAATAGTGGTTATTTGTGATTTTAATGTGGATTTATTGAATAGCTCTGCCAGTGAACAATTATTGCAATCAGCAACACTTTTGTCCAATTCAGTCAATGGGAACTTTGCATCTAGGATATGCAAACGCTCTGAGATTGCTATTGATATCTTTGTAGACAAATCTAGGGGAAAAAAGGCCGTATCATAAAAGCAATAGTAAAATGGGCTATCTGATCATGATATGCAGCATCTTGTTTAAATATTTAAATTGACAGGATAAAAAATCTATTAAGTAAGAGTACAAGAGGGCAATAAATCAGTCAGAAATAGAATTTTAAGAGATTGCTCAAAGACATTAACTGGTAGATGTTCAATATTTCTGACTCAAATGGAAAATACAAAGCATTCATTAATAAAGTTACTTCCTCTTCTGAAAATTTTTCTCACATAAAGGAAACTCAAATCAAACAGAAGTCTAAAAATACACCAAGGGTTATACTATTGAAGAAAATAAACAAGCAATCTAAGCACCTTTGTTATGAGAAAAAAGATAATAACATCAGGCAACAAACTAAAAATTAGATGGAATATAGTGAAGAAAGAGAAATGGGGGGCAAAAAGGAACAGAAACAGATAGCTCTAAAAACAAATGAGACACTTCTAACAAGTACATGTAGTTTTCCAAACCTCTTAAACACATCCATCATAATATCCATAAAAATCAAAATATACTACTGACTGTAATATATCAACGAAGTTAATGAAAGAGCGCTTATGTGAGGTGAATTCTATCTGAAGTTATTTGTGTACTCAATCTCTTATTAGTGGAACATTTACAGAAAAGCTAAAATATGCTGATGTTCAGCTTCATTGCAAGAATGGGGATGAAGAGATACCACAAACTATCGACTACTTTCACTTTGGCTGGCTTTTTCGAAATGTACAGAATTAATTAGATAACACATTAGAGGCTACTGGCATTTTCTGTGACCTGTCAAAAGCGTTTGACTATGTTAATCACAGCATTCTCTTTAGTAAATTTGAACATTGTGGTGTCTCCTAACTAACAGTAAAGAAATGTGTCATTGCGAAGTACCTGTGGAGTAAGCAGTCAGTCTTTATCTGATTGGGAATTAATTACATGTGGTATTCCTCAGCGTCCCATCTTGGGTCCACCGCTTTTTCTTGTGTACATTAATGACCTCATGTCCATTACATTGACAGATCCTACGTTTGTTTTGTTTGCAGATGATACAAACATTGTAATATGTATTAAGTCAAGTCGTTTCTCAAAATAACGCCACCTTTTCCTCTATTCCTCTTACGCTCCTTGAGCGCCGACTTACTCCGTTCCCGAGTGAATATTCTACCGCGCACGTAATGAATTTCGCGTTCTGTAACTTATTGTCCTCGTATAGGAATTTTCCCTCTACCATACAATAACTGATTTTCTGTTAACAAATTTTTTATGCCTTTCGCCTTCTATTACATCTGTCTTTGACAGCACATGACTTCTAATTATGCTAACCATGACACCCCACATGGCACGAAGAGGAGGAGGAGGTTAGTGCTTAACGTCTCGTCGACAACGTGGTCATTAGAGACTGAGCATAAGCTCGATTAGGGAAGGATGGGGAAGAAAGCTGATCGTGTCTTTTCAGAGGAACCATCCCGCCATTTTGCTGAAGAGATCTAGGGAAATCACGGGAACCCTGAACCAGGATATCCGGACGCGGGTTTGAACCGTCGTCCTCCCGAATGCGAGTCCAGTGTACTAACCACTGCGCCACCTCGCTCGGTCATGTCATCTGTGAAACTGCTTTCTTCGTTGCGGATTTGTTGCAAAACCGCCGCCCTACGTTTTCAGTGTAGCCACCAAATGGCAGGATTAACATAATTCTCTTGAATGGAATGACATGCTGTTTCTTTCCCGCTTCTTCAAGCATTGTCAAGGTATGCAGTCTTGACTGCCGTTTCTTACCAACGCTGTGTTCAGCCACATCAATGACTGCTTACCATCTACAGTAAGTTTACATGGAGGCCTAAATTTCTGGAATTGGTTCAGCAATGCGGAAGTGAAGGTCTTCCAACTGAGTGACCCTTCGATCTCCAGCATCGTAAACTATTCATGCGTACCAGAATCTACTGCATCCCTTGGCAACTTCAACGTTGCCAACCTCGGCGCCCCCCTCCCCCTCCCTCCCCTCCATTCCCCTCCCCTCCCCTCCCCTCCCCTTCCTTCCCACCTCAACTTTCTAACTGCTAGCGCGTCGAATCCTTCCGATTTTTTTCCGGAATGCGTTCTGCAGAGGTAGTGGTAATCTTAAAAGTCCTCCGGTGTGTCAGGTAGCTTGGACTGAGAAAGATTGATCAGACCTGACTCGTTAAGTTTACTATTAGCTCTCAGCACTTCAGCAATATGGGGAGACATCAACCTTCACCTTAAGAACCTAAACCTGAAGGTCACTGAACTGCATTGTTATGGAACTTAGGTGCAATTGTCACCTACAAATATAATTTAGTGGTTTTGAGAGATTACGTAGTTTATGACCATATTATCATATAAACCTATAGACACTGTGTGACGCGATACATAGATACCTTCGCATTACTAAATCTTTACCAAACGGAAGTCATCGTACAACAGTAAGATCATGTGGCAGTATCATTTCAGAAGAAATTAGTTTATTTTTCGTGCTTTTTTTATTTCTACTCACGATAATCTAAGTGGTGGTTACTGAATTCTATGATAGTGTTATTGTAATCTTTTTTTATCCATTTTGGTTAGAGACTACCACCTCTGTTTTCGCAAATTACGCTGCAGGAGATACTGCAACCAGCCACAAGTTTTATTTCAAAATAACTTCATTGTACCATTATTAGTTTCGGATCGGGCAGCTAGTATCGTTGACTTCTTTCCAAGTTTACATTTGTCTTCATGGAAAGCCTCCTTTACATACTTAAACTGGCCGATAACAACACACTTCGCTGGTGCATTAGTTTTCTGTCAGCAATTTTGTAAATGTAATAATGGACAAAAATACTACAGTGAAAGACTTTCTCTTTTAATTTTTTATTCCGACAAATACCTTACAGTTAGTCTTCACATTAAGTCTCACTCTTATATACTATATTTGCTGTTTGGTTGTGTGGCGCATACACACATAAATTTTCTGCTTGTCCGACGCGTGAAAATGCAACGTGAAGCTCACTATGTGAGAAACAGATCACCTACAAATTAACTCAGCAATAGGGAAATGTTGGGCCCTGAGCCTTGTTGATTGCCATACTACAAGCTAATTACACAGGAAATTGTAATCTTTTAAAAGAAAGTGGCATATGAGATGAGGTCAAGGGGATTCTTGGTACGAACAGAGATTTTCCTTTTTGTTTGCCAGTTAAAATTACTACTTCAATAATGTTTGACACACAGTCTTGCACTATTACGTTATTTTGGTGAGTTAATATTCCGTAATAGCCTTATCGGCGATCCAGCTTTCAGTTTAATGCATGCAGAGATAAACCGGACGGATTGAATGAGTTTAGAAATTCGGTTGGAAAGTTGACACTTCCTTCCTGATCCGCTATTGTATTTACATATTGTTCCTGCTCCTGGAATCATTTTGTGTATTTGCTGATTTATTTGCTGCAGTACGTTATTCCTTGGTGTTAAAATTGTTCGCTCACACAACCAGCCTTTATTTAGGTAGTTTATTTCTACCGATGGATACACTTTATCAATAAGTTGTTCCTCGGCTTCTACAACACTGTGTAATTGTTACGTTAAAATAAGCTTACCAGAGTACGGATCAAGAGGGTACGTACCATTTCCAATTTTCAATAAATTTTCGGCAGATGTGAGTTTTTGGATCTGCTGTCATTATTGGACGCATGTTTTCTTTCAAAGATAACTTTTCAACCTTATCCCAGACTAGTAATCTATTTAAACTAGGGTTTATTTCATCTTCCTGGGTTTACTTTGCAACTATCGGTAACGTTTGCCGAAAGTCTCCTGATAATAGCAATAAAATTTCTTCTCATTAATTTGTTGTTTTTCTGAAGACCTTGTAACGCTGTACTGAGTGCTTTAAGACGTTCTACGGGCCATTGTACGCTCGTCCCATATATCTATTTTTCATCGCGTTAAAAGCTTACCGCATGCTGAAGATCTCCTTTATCACTGGCGGGAAACTCTTGTTCAGTTACGTTTAATGGCAATTTCAAAACGGGGTGTGCCGTTCTACCGCCCTCTATTGATGTGTATTCGACAGAATACATGGTCGAGAAAAGTTGCTTTTTCGTTTGGGCATTTTGCTCCAATATATTTTCACGCTCTTTATTACTACACACAGATGTTAATTACTTCTATTTTAAATGTTGAACATGAACTGAATCACAGTTTCTGCAAGCAGTTTTTTTTTCTGCGATTATTATAAATAATAGTGAGACGTGCTTGGCAGAGATTACACCACGCAGTTTGTATTGGCAGCGTCAAGTCTCAGTTACGTTAGTATTACAGCTCTTGCCACCCACAGCCACCCACCGCGAACAAAACAGCATAGTGCACAAGGTGAGACTTCAGGCAACTCCCATGCATAAACGCCATTAGTGTGCAATGAACAGTTTTGGTCGACTTTTCATGAAGACACGAATGCAAAGAAGTCTACCATACATCTGACGACGGGCTCAGGCCCGACACTAGTAATCGTACAATAAAATAATTTTAAAAATCTTGCAGGAGGTTGCAGTAGTTCCTAATTTGTAATGTAATTTGTTATAAGGTATACTTACAAAAATTAATTTTAAGCATCAGAGTACCAGTTCTCTAATGTGATGCTGACTGCATGATACCTACATGACGAGGTCAGTGTATTGTATTCATTATCCCTCACGACGCTGGCTCTTGCTGTTCGCGTTCCCTACGTCATCCTTGACGTTGCTTGTTTTCCTTTTTTTGACTGTGGTTTCCAAACGAGAGTGTTCCGTCGGTTATCTCGTGTGTGAACTGTTAGGGTCTTAGCTCTGTGTTAGGGTGCATATCTGGACCTGAATTTTCCTAATCCTTACCTTCTGAATCACTGTTATTGACCGTAGTGCCCCTAAAAACACTTTCTGTACGTACACCAATAGAGGATCACCACATGGTCATTGAGAAGCGATGTAACACATCATCGAACCATTCGGACTTGGGCTCTCGTAAGTGGCTCACGAAAATTGCGTGCATTGTTCATGCACTTCCATGCCCATATCACGTAATGGCCCTTTTATATTCAAATTTTCACCGACGTTTGTGCCTAACAACGAAAACGTCGCGTTTTACGTCTGTTGAAATTCATCATATGTCGATTCTCGTAAACAGTAGACTCCAAACTGCTCAGCCTCCTCTTGTCCAAATAAGTTTTGATTCATTGCTTCATATTTAAGTTCAAATGGCTCTGAGCACTATGGGACTTAACTTCTGAGGTCATCACTCCCCTAGAACTTAGAACTACTTAAACCTAACTAACCTAAGGACATCACACACATCCATGCCCGCGGCAGGATACGAACCTCCGACCGTAGGGGTCGCGCGGTTCCAGACTGTAGCGCCTAGAACCGCTCGGCCACCCCGGCCGGCCTGATTTAAGTGTCTAATATTTTAGATAGGAATTACGATTAGTCCAATGGTTGATCCGGTGTTCCGGAAGGAATACCTTTGTTCTTTATTACTTGCGGCAGGAGAAAGATTGTATTCACTTCTTTAGTCCTTGGCGTTTCCTCGTTTCTTCCACGCTGTCTTCTACAGCGATAATCGAACTTGTCTCTCGATATATCTCATTTACTCATATGCATGATTTCTAAACTAATCTGGGATTGGAAGGCCTTTTGTAATTTATGATCTCAAGCTACCTCAACTTCAGTCCTAGTCTTGCGTTCTTCGTCTGTCGTTTTCAAGTGTTGCTTCCGTACCTTCTGGACTTCAGCTGCCAGCATTTGGATATCTCTGCTGTTTCTTCTGTCAACTAAGTATTATTTCATTAAATTCTGATCTCAATTTTGATTAACTAATCTGTTTTATTTTCCACTTTTTCCTTGCTACTGCATATATTTCTTAGTTTTCGTGTCTTACGCCAAAAGTATTGAAAATAATTTTTCAGTAGTATTTGACTCCTATAAAAATCCAAACTAGATACACACATCAGTAGGACCAGACAGACATCGTCGATGTGTTCCTCATTATGCATCCACACAAGCACAATATCCGTGTGATTGCTCTTTTGTTAGCTACTCACAAAAATGAGTGCGATGCGTGTGGCTAAAGCAGATTTCAGTCATTGCTCCACAATACACTCGATAACGGTCCTATTGCTATGTCGCCTTTCAGCCGCTGTACGCACTTGTGCAACTTCAAGTTTCTCCCTCCAACATTTCTTTTCGATACTCACAAGCAATAAATTTGTGCAACGGCCGAGCACCATTCTCGGAAGCCTATTGTATAGAGTCGCTCATGAAATACCTTATAAATGACACTTAAAATATGTAATTCCATCACTTTGTGGAGTCAAAGGCTTCCAGAGGGATACTTCAGTTAAAATTCAAGATTTTATACGGCAATGAATTAAATGTAGGTCAGATTTCGTTCTGCCAAAAGCCATTATGTAATGACGACATGCACGTCAATTAATTATGAACAACACAGCTCGCGAGATATTCACTTCTAAACGCACACTAATTCTTCACTGTAGAAACCCCGGAAGTCTCACAAGTCCGCACTCCGAAGAATTTCTCTCTCTCGCGACCATGCGCAAACCGCTCCACACTCTCCAAGTCTCTGTCGCGACCGAGCGTCCGCCGCGCCGTCGCGTCCACCACTTTGTGTCGTGTGCCGTCCCGTCCAGAACTCACCCGTGTCCTCTCCGGAAACTATCCTCCTCCTCCTCCTCCTCCTCCACTTCCATACAGTCTCACCAATAACGAGCGCTGTGATTGGTTAGAGCGCTCCCTCCATGTCTCCACCCCAACGTACACTCACAAACATATTTAAACACATACGAAATACTGGATTTACATTTAATACTTGAAATTAAATACATATTCCTACTGCTGGACCATAAACACGCTCTAACACATTATTAAACACACAAACAAATTAAATAAACATATATCAAAGGAATAGCAACAAAGGGTAGGCCTGTAGCCTAATGTGTCTGTGCTTTCTAAAACACAGTAAATATTTAACCAATTTCTTCAGGAATAGTATCTCTCGGATATAAACAAAGACTTAGACGAATAATTAAATTCATCAGCATACTGCTACCTTTTTTTCGTATATTTGTGGAGTACTTATGGCCTGACGCGATCGATAGTAATCGACCACTTTGACCTCCAATAACTCATGTACTATTCAAGTTACATGCCTGTAATTCATACGAATTTAGGTTTGCACTAATAGATTTCTAAAGACACGCCGATCGACAAAATCGGATGAAGCGTTCAGATTTTGGAAATTAGTTGCTGGGTGTTACTTGTATAATTTAGTCAGATACTAAACTTTAAACTAATAAAGATATTGAAAATCCGATTACACCATCAGAATCGTCGTGCAAATAACAGTAATGTACGTGGTCGGCCTCCCGAGCGGCCGCTGCGACCTCCGAACTTCGAATATTTTCAGGGCGCCACAATTCGCCCGTTACCTCACACTAGCACGTACGTCAGACGTACAGTGTCATCCGTTTCAGGCTCCTCGTTCGATGCAGTGGCAACTATGTTATATTATGCAAGTCAAATACTGCGGCTAAAATAACTGCCACGCGATTTATTTTTACTGAGTCCAGACGAAAAGAGTGTCAAGTGGAAATTTTTTTCAAGAATTGGCCTGGGATCGAACCTGAGATCCTCTAGACTTTATTCAAAGACACAAGGACTTTTTTCTCTTCTTTTTCTTTATAGGTCCTTCTTGCTCCTCTTCATCCCTTCCTTGGGCTTACCAATTTTTGCCTCCTTAGTATGGCTTCAGAGGCAATTAAACAAAATTTTGCTGTTCTTCAAGAAAATTAATCCATTTCTGGTATTAGTATCACATACAGAAATTGCAATAAACATAAATACTTGTTTTCATAAAATCGTAATTGCCTCTGGAGTAAATAAGAAATTGTTTCTTCTGGTAAAGTAATGTAATAATTAAAATAAATTCTTCTAGTTGTATCTTTATAAAAGGTAATTGGTTTCTCCTTTGTACTTTAAAACGAAAAAAGGGCAGATAATGGAATTTATTTGATTCTGGATTACTAGTATTGTTCTTCAGAGAAATAAATAAAAAACATTGTTGCTCCTTAGATTGTTGTCCTTAAGATAGCTGTTGTAATTATATGAATTACATAAACGTCAATTCACGTAGTGTAATTAAAATGGAGGTAAAAGAGAACGTAAAGTAAGTGGAGCATGTATGTTAGTGATTTGTTAACATTCTTTACTTAGATGACATACACTGAATTGGGAACGTTGGTGTAGGACGCACGTAGTGTCCATGTTTGTGCAGTATTTCTTGTAATGTTTCTTCAGTTTTATTGTGATGTTAACCTATTCTTTGCCCATGGAATATTCTTTTTAGCATGTTGCCGAAATTGATTTTACAATATCTTCTGACGTAATCTTGCGGAATACTAGTACAATAGTTTCGTGCTACTCGGTTGAATCAGATCCTCTTTTATTGAATACGCAGTTCACAAACTTGCCGTACAGCCACCAATCACATCATTCTTTGGTTTCTCGAAGTCTGTAGCATTTGGTGTCGTCAGTTCATCCGTAGTGACAAATATCCCGTAATTTCTTCTTGGAATTGCTACCCGTTCCTTCATATGACGTCATACAGTGCTATAACTATTCCATATTAAAGATGTATGAAAATGTCCACTAATGGGCAATCAACACAGGTATGTATCACTCAGTCCTATTGCATGCAACCTGTCATTTGTTGGTAAAATTTAATGAGCTACTCTATACTACGCAGACCGCATTTCTGTTGACAGGACTTTTCCGTTTACGTTTTTCCACATATTCTCCCAGTTTGTAGTTGGTTTTTTACCTCTATTCTGTTTTTCATTCTATTCTGTGTTGGTGGTTCGGAGAGGAATGCCCTGGCGATATTGAC
Organism: Schistocerca cancellata; assembly: GCF_023864275.1. Classification (NCBI taxonomy): domain Eukaryota; kingdom Metazoa; phylum Arthropoda; class Insecta; order Orthoptera; family Acrididae; genus Schistocerca; species Schistocerca cancellata. The sequence continues at coordinate 370,739,855 of NC_064626.1, forward strand.
TTCAATTCTGCACATTCTTGGAACATAAGTCGACATATTAAATTCTGGCATGTATTAATTTAAAATTTAATGTCTAAAGGCAGATACAAATTTACTGGCGTCGTTCTATCAAACAGTAATGTGGCAATACTGTCACAAAATTAAAGAAGAGTTCCTGATTCTTTTCGATAAATAAGCCCAAAGTCTTCTGTCCACCAGGCATAAGCCACTTTCTCCACACTTCAACGATGTTGTACCAACAAATGTCTTAGATGTGTGTCCCACCTGTATAAGTAGGCAAACTGGTCTTGTAATATTGTTAGCAATTCTCAACACTATCGGTAGGCACTGACCTAGATAAAATGGTATAGTATAGTTCATCAACTGTACTGTCTGTATTTCATGTAACCCTCTATTTTTGTGTTACTGTATTATCCCCCTAATTTAGCCAAGAATGTCTTTCCAGTTTGCTACACGCATTTTGAGAGAGAACTTATAAAAAGTTACTCCCAGTGATTTGTAGTGACATAAGACTTGAGCCCAATCCAATCTTGTCTTGCTAACCCTCCGTATTGCGGAGTGAACTAGTGTTCACTTCTGCATGCTTAGTTCTATAATAAATCTGCATTACACTTTTTAATTCTGTAGTGTCGTCATCAATTCTAATTACTACACAAAGTCTTCTGCATACACATGAGTCAACTTTTTTTTGGACATCATGTTAACTAATCCAGTTTGCTGCGAAAGATTCAACTGCTATAACATACAACAACATGGAGAGCGAAATACAATATGAGACCTCCATTTGGAGTTCGATGACTTGTTCATCCCTCCTGTGATCACAGTAAGTAATGAGTTTGGAAATTGATCTCTAAATCTCATTTTTCATTTTTTTTTTTTTTTTTTTGAGATAACAGCTATTGACTCGATCGAACACCTTGGTGAACTCCATGAAAACCAAGGATCTTCTAGGTTTACTCCTTGAGAATATTGAAACAACGTCTCTGTGTTCATAGACGGTTTTTAGGTTACTGCGTCCAGCAAGGCTGTTTGTCGTTCCCTATCACCATCTATGTTACCGTGATCATCAGATCTGTTATTGCTCGTACAGCTGTTTTGCAGTCAACATTCAGCAAGCAAATGGCTCTCATTTTGTTCACATACTTTGTTTCGCTTTTTTGGTGCAAAAAATGGCTCTGAGCACTATGGGACTTACCTTCTAAGGTCATTAGTCCCCTAGAACTTAGAACTACTTAAACCTAACTAACATAAGGACATCACACACATCCATGCCAGAGGCAGGATTCGAACCTGTGACCGTAGCGGTCGCGCGGTTCCAGACTGTAGCGCCTAGAACCGCTCGGCCACACCGGCCGGCCCGCTTTTTTGGTATTGGCACCATCATATCTGCTTTGACGTCGGATGGTATGGAGGTACCAGTGATGACTTCGATAGTGACTTTCCTCCTTCACATTTCAGTATCCTTTTACCAATAGGCCTGACTATGCGCAACTTGTTTTAGCTATCAAAGGCAACTGAGGCAGCTTATGTTGCAGGTCAAACATATACCGAAGCAAATTCAAAACCCCAGAATCACTGAAACAGCTGCGTTTAAATGAAAAGCAATACGATAAAAGAATATCGAACGAGCTTGGATAGCGTAACGCACGGCATTCCAGCTTATGAGGCAGGAAGTTAAGCCAGACCTAGATCGAATCCGCACGGCGGATCAACGACCGCGGTCTGGTATACTGGCCAGCCTTGAGGAAGTTTTTTAGGTGGTTTCTCACACTAGTTTAGGCAAATGCTCGGTCGGTCCTCAAGTTACACGTCAGACCGTACGATACACCAATAGTTCAAATACGTTAACATACTAATAAAGTTTACACGATTCACAGACAGAGGGCACACATGATTACCTCACTTAGTTTACTTTGAGAACCGTGGTGTCATACAGGGCATCCGACCACACGGTTGACTAATAAAATCATCGTAATTATCTTGTGAGTATCTCTACGACTGGCGCCGCTTTTCGCTTCCCGTTCTCCACCCCTTCCGATCCTGGTAGTCTATCCTTGGAGTGCTGTGGCAACCATCGCATTCCAGACCTCTCGACTCCAGCTGCTCCTAGGTTGTCCACGCTTCCTTCTTTCCGCCAGGATCCATTGCCGCACTATCTTTGACTATTGGCTATCGTCCATCCTTTCTAGATGTTCATGCCATTTTAGATATTTCATCTCCTTGGTATCTTCTGTTAACTTATCGACGCCCATAGCCTCTCTCACATTGTTATTTGGTGCACGGTCCATTTGGACATGCCACAAGTTCCTCTCCAAAAGTCTATAACTAGTGCCTGCAACTTGTTTCTCTGACGCTTGTTTGTTACCCACATTTCCGCTCCGTACGTCGCGATGTTCTCAACAACTGAAGGAAATATTACCTGCCTGATCCTTATTATTGTTCTGAGGAACTGAGTTCAGTTATCACACGGCCCTCCTGCCCTGATTTATTTTATTACTAATGTCATCTTCCCTTTTTCCGCTTGATGAGGTCATAATAACCAGACACTTCAAAGATTTAGTTCCATTGTCTTACTGGCACCAACCTCCAAATTTCTATGGTACTGTTGCCAACCTTCAGATACTTGATTTTTTTTTCATGCTTGTGATACTCCTTTTTTTTAACTTCCGAAGCTTGTACACTGCATCATCCTGGTCTCTTCCTGCGATGGTCTGGTCATCAGTGAAGAGTAGTGTGTACAAGATTTTATCCCACAGGGAGACTCCCATGCACCCACATCTGTTCCTCCAGGCTCTAAGGCGTTCTCAACATGGATTTTAAGTAGCGCCGGTGCTGTAGCACACCCTTGGTGTTGCTCTTCCGTAGCAGGGAACTCTGGTGACACTGAATTTCCTACTTTGATCGCACTCTCACAGCCCGTACAGAAATGTTTAACTGCTATGATGAAAATAGTTGGCAACTCTACTATTCTTCATACAATGTCCAAAGATTGTGTTGTGTTACCGTACCATAGGCGTTCTGCAAATCCACGAAGACTAAATGGATCTCTACCCTCTGGCAAGTCTCCCTTCTATTAGGCACCATAATGTAAATGTACCATCAATACATGAGCGCCCTGGTCTAAAAAATTCTATTTTTCAGATGATATGGCTTCCATTTATAAACTTCCTTTTACGATTCTCCCCTATAGCCGCGTTAGTGATGGCATTGCACTTAGGTCCCAGTAATTTCCACAGTAGTCCTGTCCCCCTTCTTACAGGTTCAAGTAATAACTAATAAGATTTCTTCCACTCCTTGTGTACCTAGTCACCTTCCAAACACACACTGGACCAAGATATCATACACAACCACAGGAGCTACCTTCATTAATTCTGTGTTTGTCCACCCAGACCTGGTGATTTCCCATTTTTCATAGCCTTCACAGCTTTACAAATTTCTTGCGAGGCTGTTAATGAATTCCTTTCTCTTCTCCGTGATAAGAGCTTGGCAATACTTCACCCACTCCTCTGAGCTTTCTAGAGTAATTCTAGAACTCATGGTTTTCAACACTCATGGTCTTCCATGCTCTGCTTGCTCTAATACCACTCACGTTCACTGCTATATCTTCTCCGACTTTCTGCCAAACCTAATTTTTAGCTTTAGTAATGGCCCTTTGTGTTTATTTCCCTGTAGATCCATGTGTTTTAGAGCCTAAATTCAAGCACAGCGCTCAGCCACTTACTTTAGGGCTCCTTTTCCGTCTTCATCAATTTATCTATTTCCTGGTTGCCTCATGTGCCATTGCTTTAACACACTTACACAGATTCTCTGCAGTATCATCCTTAATGCGTGCTACCTTGGCTGCCGGCCTTAGTTGATAGACACATCCACTAACAAGTCTTCAAAGTTATTTCTGAGTACACACAGGACCGTGCCTGTCATCGAGAAGAACCCAGTAGAACTTCTTCCCGGGCGATACAATTTGTCCACAGGCGGTAGAACTTCCAGGCAGCCGTCAGAGATTCATCACCAGTGAACACTCTTATTTAGACTTCGCGTATCAAGCTAAGTACACATCACACTATGTGTGCCTCTCAGATGCCAAAAGCTGACAGGAGTGCCCACGAAGGACGGTCAACGCTAGCAGCTAAAGTCACATTTTCACTGTCGATTTTGAGCCTGACACTAGAAGGCGTATCGCCTGCTGTGGCCAGTAAACAAAAGCTTCCGTAACTTCTACACATGTAGCAATGACAAACGCCACCAGTGCCAGGGCTCTGGTTAATCCATATGAACCTGCATCTGTTAATAGTCACTGTCGTCTGGCTGGCCAATGACAACTCTGACGCCGCCACTCCAACATCCAGTAATGTGTTACAACCAGAAACAACTGTGGGTACCACTCTTACAAAACGATGCTCTAGAATCAAAATACTGCGGATTAATCTATGACCCTGCAGCAATGAGCTGTCATCGGCCCCTGAGAATGCACCAGTTACGGAGAACGCCTAGATGATCTTGTCAGCGACATCAATGCTTCTGCCATGACTCACCTACGTGACTGCAGCACAAGACTCCGACATGCAGGCACCACCGGCTGGCGACAGAGGGGATCATATCTTTTTATTTTTTATGAACAGCGAACAGCCCCAAATGTCGCTGGTCGCATTTCTTCTTCAGTGGGACGTCAGGTGACACAATAACCAACCACAAGACGAGGAAGATGCACAGGAGAAGATCAGTGCGAGCATCTCCTTCAGCGCCGCTGGCAATATAATGTCTAGGTGCCTCATCATCGCTACTAATGTTATCCAGATGCCACAAACATAATTACTTTGCCATCTCAAAAGGGAACAACGTTGTGGAATAACTAATGCACCACTTCAATCACGAATGAAGCTCCTAGAAACCGCATCTCATCGAGGGAGCGTACTTAGTTACTGACGCCGTCGCTGTAAGCAGTTTCCAGCGCTGCCACCAACTTAACGCGCTACACGTCACAGACCTTGAGATAGAGGGATTCATGTAAGACTGCAAGAGGAATCAAGTATTACTACAGTGCGCATCTCATATTAGCATCTGCTTAGAATCTGATTAGCTGTTTCTGTCTGCAACCATGCTACGTTAATACCATACGTTTCGATTCCAACACTGCTCTGTCCTGAACTGCAGTGTCATGCTAGTGTGCTTCATTGCCCATTCCGGCTAATCTGTGTTTGCGTAATCGCAGTGAACCACAATAATGGGCCCAGTCAACTCTCAAAAGTAGCTGAGCGTAGGGGTACGAAATGGTATGCCAACATAGTATCAATCGTTGGTAAAGCTGGTGGTAGACTTCGGTCCATTGATAGGATATTGGTAAAATGCAGTAAGTCCACACAACACATCCTGTAGCCCATTCAAGAATACTAAAGAGTGTGCGTCGCATACCCACTGGAACAAACAAGGTGTACTGAATTATATACAACGAACTCTCACAGGTATGCTTGAGCCCTGTGACAGCGCCACTAAAACGATGAAAAAACTGAACTGGCAGACGCTCGAAGGTGATCATAGTTATCCCACGAAACACGGAAGTTTCAGGAACAAGTATCAAGCTACAAAAGCCTACAAGTATTGTTCAAGTAGGAACTGTGAAGGCAAGATTAATGATATGGCACCCTGAGGAAGTTACGCAGTAGGTCTGCGTTGTATACGCGAACGCAACTTGGAGAAGTCTTAATACATCGTCTAATCGCATTTACGTGAACACCAACTATGTTCGACGTGCAATAACCACTCGCAGATGTCAGGCGGCAGAACTGGTATTGGTGGGTATAAGCGTGTCGGGGGACGCGGGAAAAAAATAAGCCCACCAAAAAGCGAATATTTTATTTACAATATATTTTATTATTGAAGGCGTAGCCGCAAGGCTTCTACTTCTACCTTTTAGACTGGGCATCCCAAGATGGCCAAACAACTCCTGCAGCGGGCGGGAAAAGTGCAGACGTTGGCGTAATGCGGAGACGGAGGGATTTATCTGACGTCCAAAGGGTCATAATTATTGGCTTTCTGGCCGAGGGGGAAGCACTTCCGAAACAGCTACATTTGTAAACTGTTGGCGTGCCGCCATGGACATAGTATACCGTGTATGACAAAATGGCGCAATCCAAAATCGGCCCCGAGGCAACTGTATTGCACCACGGCCTTAGATGAACGGTGAACGACGTCTGCGGAGATGCGTACGGGCGAATGTAACTGTTAAGCAACTGACTGTCCAGATGAACCAAGGGGCTATCAAAAGTGTCTCCTCAACGACCGTTCAGCGAACGTGACTGTGGACTTCAGCAGCGGACGCCTGATCAATGCATACAGGGTGAGTGCTGTTCATAGGCTCCGGAAGTTGCGCAAATATCACAGCTGGACGTCCACAGGTGGTATTTCGAGATAAGTCACGTCGGACAAATGGCAGTTCGCGTGCACAGCGCGAAACGTTCGAAAGCAAACACGCTTCAACGATTATGGTCTGGGCAACGTTTACGTGGCACACTCTAGGTAATCATGTCATTATGGAAGGCAAAATGAATCAACACGAGTATGCGTATAGGGTGCTACAAAAAGGTACAGCCAAACATTCAGGAAACATTCCTCACACACAAAGAAAGAAAAGATGTTATGTGGACATGTGTCCAGAAACGCTTACTTTCCATGTTAGAGCTCATTTTATTACTTCTCTTCAAATCACATATCATGGAATGGAAACACACAGCAACAGAACGTACCAGCGTGACTTCAAACACTTTGTTACAGGAAATGTTCAAAATGTCCTCCGTTAGCGAGGATGCATGCATCTACCCTCCGTCGCATGGAATCCCTGATGCGCTGATGCAGCCCTGCAGAATGGCGTATTGTATCACAACCGTCCACAATACGAGCACGAAGAATCTCTACATTTGGTACCGAGGTTGCGTAGACAAGAGCTTTCAAATGCTCCCATAAATGAAAGTCAAGAGGGTTGAGGTCAGGAGAGCGTGGAGGCCATGGAATTGGTCCGCCTCTACCAATCCATCGGTCACCGAATCTGTTGTTGAGAAGCGTACGAACACTTCGACTGAAATGTCCAGGAGCTCCATCGTGCATGAACCACATGTTGTGTCGTAGTTGTAAAGGCACATGTTCTAGCAGCACAGGTAGAGAATCCCGTATGAAATAATGATAACGTGCTCCATTGAGCGTAGGTGGAAGATCATGGGGCCCAATCAAGACATCACCAACAATGCCTGCCCAAACGTTCACAGAAAATTTGTGTTGATGACGTGATTGAACAATTGCGTGCGGGTTCTCGTCAACCCACACATGTTGATTGTGAAAATTTACAATTTGATCACGTTGGAATGAAGCCTCATCCGGAAAGAGAACATTTGCACTGAAATGAGGATTGACACATTGTTGGATGAACCATTCGCAGAAGTGTACCCGTGGAGGCCAATCAGCTGCTGATAGTGCCTGCACACGTTGTACATGGTACGGAAACAACTGGTTCTCCCGTAGCACCCTCCATACAGTGACGTGGTCAACGTTACCTTGTACAGCAGCAACTTCTCTGACGCTGACATTAGGGTTATCGTCAACTGCACGAAGAATTGCCTCGTCCATTGCAGGTGTCCTCGTCGTTCTAGGTCTTCCCCAGTCGCGAGTCATAGGCTGGAATGTTCCGTGCTCCCTAAGACGCCGATCAATTGCTTCGAACGTCTTCCTGTCGGGACACCTTCGTTCTGGAAATCTGTCTCTATACAAATGTACGGCGCCACGGCTATTGCCCCGTGCTAATCCATACATCAAATGGGCATCTGCCAACTCCGTATTCGTAAACATTGCACTGACTGCAAAACCACGTTCGTGATGAACACTAACCTGTTGATGCTACGTACTGATGTGCTTGATGCTAGTACTGTAGAGCAATGAGTCGCATGTCAACACAAGCACCGAAGTCAACATTACCTACCTTCAATTGGGCCAACTGGCGGTGAGTCGAGGAAGTACAGTACATACTGAAGAAACTAAAATGAGCTCTAACATGGAAATTAAGCGTTTCCGGACACATGTCCACATAACATCTTTTCTTTATTTGTGTGTGAGGAATGTTTCCTGAAAGTTTGGCCGTACCTTTTTGTAACACCCTGTATATCATTAGGACCACATGCTCTCTCTATGTCTGCACATAGAGAGAGCACCCCTCTATGCAGTCTGTTTGTCCTCGGCACGATGACATCTACCAACAGGTCAGTGCAACTCGACACACACGTCGCAGTATATGTGCGTGGTTCGAAGAACGCCAGAATTAGGTGACCGTACTCTCCTGGCTACCAATGCTCGCGGATTTAAAACCAATCGAGAATTTGTGGGACCACCTCGATCGTGCTGTTCGTGGTTTGGTCTCCGACCGAGAAAGATAGTACAGCTGAGCAAGGCACTGGAGTAGGCATGATTTCACTTGCCTGCCGGCGCCTTCCAGAACCTCTGTTGCACGTCTCGCAGCGATCCGCGCTACAAAAGGTTGTTAGTCAGGCTTTCGACAGGTGGTCAGATTAATGTGACTGGACACTGTATTTACTCCAGTATGAAGTACCTTTTTCCATGCACTTAGCAAAAGGTTGCATAGTATGTAGACTTTGCGATTGCCAGGCAATATACAGTCGCTTCTAACTCCTGTTTCTGTTTTTACTGCCATGTTCTTAATGCTCTAGGCAATTCTAACTTATTTCTGTGTATCGAGTTTTGCTCTAATAAATTCAGGCTCATAACAGTACAAACATAGCATTTCTCGTGGCATTACGAAGTCCAGATCGCGATTGTCCAGCACCTCATCTTTTCTTTCTCTTCTTTTGTATGTCTTTGTAATAAATAATACTAAAGTCTGATTTAAACTGCTGATACGCCGTTGCTTTCTTCCCTGATGGCATTACATGAAATTAGTGTTCATTACGAATTTTGCTGCGTCATTCTCTATTTACGGCGTCGTCGAAATCAGTACGATCAGCATGTGAGTAATGCACCACTCTTCCATTCTGGCATCGCTTTATTACCTTAAAGTTGCCGCTCACTAGTTTTCTTGAGGCTAAGCACAGTCCGTTCCAGTCCGCAGACACAGGAAAAATTTTGATGCTGTCGAGCTCCGAACCTCTGATCTTCACGTGTCATTCCGGCACGGTACACGGTCACCTAGGGATAGAATAGTTTCATTAAGATGAAGTCTTACTTAAAATAATTAATTTACGGTGTTCGTTTCAGACAATCAGTTTCATTCTCAGACATCCGTACATTTTTATTTTAGGTCTTTTGCATTGTGCTGACGATGGGGTGTTTTCATCCAACGTGGTAATTTCTTGAGAGTTCGGGACAAGAAACTACTATATATACTCAAATAATAGTAGCCAGGAATTAAGGTAGTTTTAGAAAGTAAATAGTCTATGGCTGTAATCTGACTTGCTGTCGGGCACCATCATGCTAAAAAACTTCCACGGCGGGTGGAAATCACTGGTATTTCATATCTAGTTGTCAACACAACAGGACCAAAGAAATTGTACAACCGAAAAATAAAATGCTGGCTTAAACTCTCACTTTTACTAAGAAATTATTTGTATTTTCACATAGCGCCCTTTCCATTACGTCACGCCGCGCGGCATTAACCGAGCGGTCTTGGACGCTGCATTCATCGACTGTGCGGCTGGTCCCGGCGGAGGTTCGAGTCCTCCCTCGGGCATGGGTGTGTGTGTGTGTGTGTGTGTGTGTGTGTGTGTGTGTGTGTGTGTGTGTGTTTGTCCTTAGAATAACTTAGGTTAAGTAGTGTGTAAGCTTAGGGACTGATGACCTTAGCAGTTAAGTTCCATACGATTTCACACACACACACACACACACACACATTACGTCACTTTCGGACAAAGTAGCAAGACAGAATTTAATTTTGAACTTCCGGAAACTCTTGAGTCTATATCGATCATTTTCGCTACTGTGAATGAGTGTCTAGCTTGTGTAATGCTAGGCATTATTCATTTTTCCTGAGTACAGATCTGGTTTGCAAATTCGTTTCCTTCCTCAACAATATATAGCGAGAGGAACTATATTCAGTGTTGCATGGTGGCTTTGACTGACGACACTGCTGTCATATTCGTTACAGATTCCAGTGGCTACCTTACATTATTTAAGGAAGGGAAATACGAAAATGGACATAAAGTGTTACCAAATGCAGGAAAGTATCAATGGGATGTGTGTGTGTGTGTGTGTGTGTGTGTGTGTGTGTGTGTGTGTGTGTGTGTGTGTGTGTGTCGTCGGCACCCGTTGTCCTAGAGGTCATTTCGAAATTGATGTTCCGCATGGATTAAACTAAATCTTGGCTCAGAAACGAGCACTATTTTATTTCCGAAACACTTTCGAAACAAGTTGCGGCAGGACGGCGCCTGTTTGGCTCGCCTCCTCGTTCGACGTTTCACAACAGCACCTCTGTGCGACAGCAGTGGTTGCAAAAGGCACTTGTGACCCGCGCAGAATCTGTCGATACCGTGCTGCTTGTTAGATGTGTCCTGTAACATTATGCACTGCGAACGTTTTGCGTCCGGATTGTCAGACCATATTCTCGCATTATCCAACATCTGATACGCCAAACGTATCTGGAGGCGGTTCTCCTCGTTTGTTCGACAATCGAGATGTAGCGCGGCACATGTACTTTTACTAACAACGTAGGTGTCGGGCATAGAATGGATACAATCAAAGCTTGAGTACATTACAAAAAGGTTGCAGCATTTATAAACAGGGACCCCAGTTTAACTTAACATGAAATCCCAGATTGTTGTGCAACTAGCTTCGAGTGATGAGCAGTCACGCTCTCGATATATGAATTTTTTATTTTATATAAGTGGTCTGGCAAAGAGTAATGGGCCGGCCGTTGTGGCCGAGCGGTTCTATGCGCTACAGTCTGGAACCGCGCGACCGCTACGGTCGCAGGTTCGAATCCTGCCTCGGGCATGGATGTGTGTGATGTCCTTAGGTTAGTTAGGTTTAACTAGTTCTAAGTTCTAGGGGACTGATGACCACAGAAGTTAAGTCCCATAGTGCTCAGAGCCATAAAAAAGAATAATATATTTTGAGTTGTTGATGCTCGGTCAGGTTCATGCGAGAGGATCATCTTGAGAGCTGTTGTGACGGCGGCGAGCTGTAGGTCGTACACATCAATGGACATTTTCCGGACAAAAGGGCTTCTTCGCCGAGAGAGAGAGAAGGGGATGCAGCTTGAGAAAACCGTCTAACCGTCTTCTGAAGAAGACACTATAAAATTAACAACTGCGAGTCATATGTCGAACATATGACGGCAAGCAGCTATTAAGTAGCTGTTGATATGCCAAAAATGTACATCATTCTAGTTTACCAGAGCTTACAGTGAGTTTCCTGTAGTACGCGGTTCTGCGTTAAACCACATAATTACGTGACTCTTTTATTACAGAAGAACATTATATAATTTTGACATTAGCATTACGAAGGTAAAAGATTGCTTCACGAATTTAACATGTAAATAAATTTAGAATAAATGGCAAGATTTTCGGCATTTTGCGGAAATCTAATCTACCGGTATCTTAAGGTACAAGCAGAGGCGTGCGCGCGTCATTTAGTAATTATCGTCTTTTCGGAAAAACATTCTTTTCACTCTCTCGGTTGGAATAAACGCTCTTAGCAAAGGATGCTGCCCAATGACACGTGGACTCTATTCTGGGAACGTATTTTTCTTCTGGTTAGCAACGGTGTTCTTCATGGGAGTATTTCGTGGAGAAAGGACTGGGGACCTCGTAGTTTGGTCTTGAATTCCTATACATCCGCACTATCAACCATTTCTTCTGGGAAGAGGCAGTACAGAGGTGTGCCGATTGTTGATGCTATTGCCGATGCAACACATCGTACCAAACTGTTAGCTCTTCTCTGACAGGCGAGAAACGATAAAGAATTGGATTGTGATAAATGTTCGATTTTGGACGAGCGTATGAAAAGTATTTCAGTTCTGGGTGTACTTGGGAAGGAGTTTTTGAGTGAGTGGTTCAGCAGTTTGTTTTCCTTCCGTCCTCAAATGGTTCAAATGGCTCTGAGCGCTATGGGACTTAACACCTGAGGTCATCAGTCCCCTAGAACTTAGAACTACTTAAACCTAACTAACCTAAGGACATCACACGCATCCATGCCCGAGGCAGGATTGGAACCTGCGACCGTAGCGGTCCTTCCATCCTCAATCAGCCATGTGTACCGGCCATTGATATTCTCCATAGTCATCATATAGCACAAGGGAGCATATTCATTTGTATCAACAATGTAGGAAGAAACAATTGCTATGTTAGCAGTGCAGGTGTAGCCGTGTGTCGTCTGTGTCACTTCTGCACAAGTTTTCCTGTCGTGTGAACTTTCACGAACCGTTGCTTTGGCCTGGTATGACCTTGCTTTTAATGTTAGGCTCATTCTCTGTAGCGTGCTCTCTCTAAGTATTTGTAGGTAAGTTGTACTGCTCGTAAGTAGTTGTTTAATGCACAAGACACAGAACACGGTGATGAAAAAGTACTGGTACAAAGAAGTCAAGCTGTATTGCAGTGCTACAGTTGTTAATAAACCAACGAGTCCGCAGAATTCGAGTGACAGGAATTTCAAATTATCTTCTATGGCGTCTTCTCAACGTTATATACGTATATGGAAGGACAAGGGGAGCGTTAAGAGACGTAGTTTAAAAGCATGAAGATATGTGCAAATAAAGGCGTATGTGACGGGGTTAAGGGGTAAAGCGCGCGATGGTTACCAAATTTCACAGTTTGACGTCGTTCACATTATTACTCTTACCACGCTCGTTTCTCGTGTTCACTGCACGTACGCGGCGGACGACCTGTTGTCGTAGGTTTCAAATCAAAAATAGACAAAAATAGACATCTTTTCTATTTGACAGAGTAAAAAGGTGTGTTAAACGCTGGACGAATATCCAGAAGTAGTGATGTTCAGCTATCCGTCGCAAATTCTTACCTTTCACACGGTTGACTAAATCACTGACAATTGACGCGTCGGTTCCAGCAGCGATCCAAGGCAGCGTTCTTTACTACTCCATTCCCTGGGCACCAGTATCGAGCGAACGAGGAAAGGAAAAGTAGCAGTGTAGGCCATGACCTACACTAGGATGTCGTTCTGTACGATGCAATTACTCCCCGTGCCAAGTCAGAACGTAGTACTTGTTTCTGGAGCTCGTATTGGGTAAGTTACATTGGCCGAAATATATGGAGGTCTGCTGAAGGCATTGGGGGTGGGGCGAGGGTAGGATGAAATGGAATGCGAACATTAATTTTCTTGAGTAGCCGAGGCAAGTTTTACGTCCCCTGAAGCGCAGGTCGCTTCTTTTTGTGGAAGTTTTGCTTTTGGATCGATGAATGCGCAAGGCGACGTCTCTCCTCGTCCCCTAGGTTGTAACCTGTGCTGAACTTCCAGCCACGGCACCTAAAAAAGGCGGAGACGGCCCACGGTGTCTTAGTTTTACAGACTGACGAAAAACAGTGGAATACCAGCCCACTGACAGATTTCGATAATACCAGAAAATGGAAAAGAATGTATTAAAACGAAAACTAAACTTATCTTGTCCATTCTGGACGGCGTTAAACGGGGGAGTAAATACAGATTGATTAGGATAGTAACAGCAACCACTTGCAATTTATTGTGTATTTATTCTCTGTGAAACTAGCTGTCAAGCAAGAATAGGCTCTCCATTAAATGGTAGCATTTACAGGAGCATCATTTCGTGAACCACAGGCATATAGCCGTCAAAGCAAGAGCGTTGATGTATGTAGATGAAGTCTACTTAAATAAACTACATACCTAAGCGACAAGCACAAATGAAACCAACCCCCAGAACAGTAGAACTGGTTCCTAGAAAAATAAGCATGTCATATGGGCTGCAGAAATTCAGGAAAATGAACATGAGGAAGGGCATGATCCATGCGGTTGGTTGTGAAATAAATGATGATGAAAACGTAATCTGAACTGTAAATGAATATCATACCTACTCTTTCTAGACCTCCTTCAACGATAAAGACAGTTGCATAAAACCATAAAACAATGAGTCTGTAGTACATACATAGCAAAATGACCTCTGGTTTGGAATAAAAAGGATCAACTCCTTTGCCATTAGTTTACATCCGAACATTAAGAGTGCAACACTAGGAAGGATTACCAAATAAAAAAATTTTGCTTATTGTGCGTGTAAAGTAGATTAGGAAGAATACATGATTATCTCAAATGACAACTGCAAAAAAAAAATCTGTGTAATACTTTAAGTACTTTATCGCATCACCTCCAGCTGTAAATTAGTAGACCCAAAAGGCTGCCCCAACAGATACAGTAAAAAAAAAAAAAAAAAAAAACAATTAAAGTCGTACTGGAACTTCATATTATACATACAAACCATGTTCTATCCTTGAAAATATAGATTTACATTTATGTTCTGACCGTAGTGTTCTACACCAACTGTCAGCGTACACAAAACGATAAATAACAGCACATTTAGTAAGAAACAGAAAAATGTCCTTCATATTAACTGATCTGTCCCGAGTAGCAGAAACATGTAAACACGCTTTCTGAAAGAAATATAAATTTTAGCATATCATATAAAGGGTTAGTAGAAGTTAATTTTGTACACTCTCTGATCGTCATATCCAGCAACGAATTCTTCATTAAACGCATGCGGAAACTTACTGTTACGCAATGTTCAACCCGAAGTCCATGATTCCTAGCACGTGTCGTATGATCCGCAGTATTTTCCAGTGCATCTTTACTACTCAGAACTAAAGTTTTTCTTAGCACTGTTTGATTATTTGAAAACCTTTTATTTCCGGTTTTGTTAATGCTTCTGTTTTATCATTAATATTTATCTATAATTGTCATAATGATATTTTGTGTGTGTTTGATGAACAATATTCTTTTCTGATTATTTGCAAATCATGCAGTCCTTTGTCTAATTTTTGTGTACATTGTCTTCCAGAGTTTAAACATTTAACAGTAGGAACATGAAATTATAAACAGTAACAGTAATACAAAATTAATCTTGCATTTATTAATAGGCTATAACTCTTTTCTCAAGTGCAACACCTTTGGTCACGATTTTCATACGGTTCTCGTAATAATATTCTACTTACGGAATAAATATTTCAAAATAATGAAAGTCATAACTTGATGTTTTCGCTTTGATATTTCTAATGAGTTTTTCCTGAAAACTGTAGTTGAAACTGTGATGAACTGAAATGATCGAAGATCCGGCACAGATATGGGTAAATAAGACAAATCGTTGGTGATGTAGGATGCCGAAGTAATAGTGAAATAGACAGCTGCCAACAAAGTTGGTGATGAAGTTTCTCCGGCTATGGAGCTTTCGGGTGTTTTCGATCGGAGCCCCAGAGTAGCTACACTAGAACAGGGACCGAGAAATTTGCAAATTGACGGACTTAGCCATTTCGGGGTAATAATGATTACTCGAATCCCTCATATAGTGTTTTTGGTATACTTTTCTCTGTGACTTACAAAGTAATATACCAGAAAAAAGAAATTTATTTAGATAGGTGAACGTAAGAAAAGTTACCCTTTCTGCGGAGCTATGGACATAGTTTATTTAAATATGGTCAGGAGAGGTACAGCAAGGAATTACAATTTTTGAAATGGAGCATTTTTTTCCCTATCGGCTGCCTAATGTAATTAATGCAGCTGTGTACAAATCAGTTTAAAAAACATTCTATTTTTCGATAGGAAGCTACAAACGATCAAAATTTTAGTGGTAGATGCAACATGATATACCTAATTGGCTGGATTCAGATACATGCTGTCGTGGCGGAATGTTCATTTAAGATATATGTTAATTTGCCTGAATGCATAACGTAATGCGCATTTTAAATGACCTGCGGTCGAGAAGTAAAGCTACTGGCGTCATGGAGCGACAAGCTCTCTCTCGATGTGCTGTTTGACGTCATGTTCGATTAGACTGTAGACCGTATTTTACAATGCTGTATTCAAGGCAATTCGGAATGCACAAAGAAAGATGATCCGTTTCGCTACGGATACTGACGTGGAATAAACGTGGTATACACGTCCAATGAGTACGTTGACATGTTTCTGATGCTTGGTGAGTGCAGACACTAAACCATGGCCTACGACGTGAGATGTCATCGTCTGCAGGACTGTGTGTCCAGCAAAATGTCACTCATTTGACCACCTCACTTAAATGAACATTCCGCCACCAGATCATTCATGTGAAAATAGCCAAATATATACAGAATCTTGGATCGATCCCTAAAACTTAAAACGTTTCTCGCTCCATAACTGAAATTGATAGTTTAATTTGAATTGATATGTAAGTCATTGGTTTAAATGTATCTGGTACATTATGGAAGAAATAACGTCCCACTGGAAAAAATAGCTCGTTGCTGTAACTCTCGGAAAGTAACTAAATAAACTGAAACGCCCTGCTAATCTCGCAGGACAGGACAGTTAGTATAAATTGTGGAAAGGGGCCAAAATAAGGGCTGTCAGTTACACTCGAACATAAAACTTTATTGAAACTTCCTGGCAGATTAAAACTGTGTGCCCGACCGAGACTCGAACTCGGGACCTTTGCCTATCGCGGGCAAGTGCTCTACCATCTGAGCTACCGAAGGACGACTCACGCCCGGTCCTCACAGCTTTACTTCTGCCAGAGTGAAAATCTCATTCATAAAACTTTATTATTTGACCAAACATTACAAGATCCCAAAAAATTAAAAAAAACACACACAGCTTTAATCCTTGGGACTTAATTATCAGCCGAAAGCCACTTTAATTTAAAAACTGCTGAAGGCCAATAACTTAAAACGCAAGCATAATCAGAAATTTGACAGGCAAGCCTTATCTTAAAACAGTTCTCTAGTTAGGCTGAAGTAAACAAGTTAAATTCAGATCGGCTAAAGGCCTAACACTTGAAACTCCATAACATTATTTTTTTTTAATGCCAAAGGCCTTACGTGAAACAGTTCTTTAATTTAGACTGAAGGCCTTAAAAGCACAACAACTCAACTCAAAATCGGCTGAAGGCCCAACACTTAAAAAATTCAACAACATTAAAATTTTCAAAATGCCAAGGGGGTTACTTGAAACAGTACCTTAAACTAGGCTGAAGGCCTTAAGAGCAAAACGACTCTAATTAAAAAAATCGGCTAGAAGCCATGCAAGTACAAACAACAAGAACAAATTTTAAAAAATAGAGCAGAACACCCAAGGGCGCTAAGATGTTCGAGGGTCGGCCTGGAATTCAAACATTCTCACTCGCTTAAGTGAGACAGGCGGTCGGCACAACCACTTTCAATCCGCTCGGAACCCAACCGACAGTCAGGTAACAGACCAATCATCAAGATCAGGTCCGCTCCACAGTTGCACCAAAACTCGACAGATGCTAACAGGGGAGACTGGAACAACAACCAGAACGGATAATAGACAACCTACAAGAGGTGGACGACCCAAATACACGTCGTCTACTCAGACGACCGACCAAACGGCCAAGCAAGGTCGTTACCACTCAAACGTGTGTGTCGGAAATCGTAGGGAGAGTGATGGCTATCCTGTCCTTCCTCGCTACTCCACGCCAACCGACCAATTCAGAGCCAGTACGCCGAGAACCTTTAAATAACTTGTCAGTCAAACCACATAAACTACACGCAGTTTCACGAACACCTGCATGAAGAACGCGACCAATGCTAAAGCAGTGACTGTGCAATCACAAGGACGAACCACGATTTTAGACACACACCGCCGACCCATAAGCAATCGGCGAGCAAATACACGTCGTCCGGTAAGACGACCAACCAAGACCGTTCCCACTCAAGCCATGTGTGCCGGCAATGATCGGGCGAGTCATGGCTATCCGAACCTCATTGCCGCTCCAACCCGACCGAACTTCTGCCGCTTCCCAGCTTCGCGACTGCAAGGTCCGAACCCCATTGCTGGCGCTTTCCAACTCGTTTCATTGCCCAGTCCGAACTACACTGCTGGCGCGTTCCAACTTGTTGGGCGATGCACGACGACCAGGTAGTATTAGCAGTCCAGCAAAGATAATACAGCAGGGCCTATATCGATAAGCGCTGCTGCTGCTGCTGCTGCTGCTGCTGCTGCCGCTCACGGGCAGGCAAGGCAGCAACTCAGTGACACCAGTAATTGAAAATTAAGATAACGAGGTGGCAGTACCGTAAAAACAGGGTGTTAAATAAGAGATGGCACAAACACGAGCCACGCACGGCTCATAAACTACGTTCATAAACTACGTTCATAATTCTACAGAAAATGTGACGTTTATTTCGTTTACCTATCTAAATAAATATTTCTTTCATTTGCTACTTTCGTAAATTACGCAGAAAACACTATCTGAAAAATCCAATGTTACTTAGGCTTCTGCTTCACTTTAGATAGTTACTGTGGCCTCGGAAAACGCTGAAGACCACATTATCGTGACCTTATTAACCATCGAGATCCAGATTCATATGTTCTACCGCTCGCACAAGATATATGCAGCTTGACTTTGGTCCTCTGCTCTTTCAAATATTTCCCTTGCAGACGATCTCCTTTTTAGCACACACGTAATTATATTCTCAGATAAAACATTTCCGTTATAAGAATCTACATGAACTTCAACGCAGCTGCTTCTGTGTATGGCGCTAAAATTACCCTGGGACACACACTGTCAATTTCTGTCTGTTACCGTTCGTCAAATGACTGTCTCATTCGTTTCCTCATCGCCTGCGATATCAGCAGGAAAGGAGCGCTATAATCGGAAGCTGTGCTTCACTAGCCAGTTAACCGGATCCGATAACAGCTAAAATGGCTGCCCTCCATTTGCGCCGACTAGGCTCCGGTTGCTCTGCGACTCCCACTGTAGTACTGTAGATTACAGAAGGTGGAGTACTACTCCGGTCTTCGTGTTACTCGACGATTAACCTGATCACCTAATCAGATGTACTTGGCAAACGGCTGTAAAGGAGAATTACATCGAACTAACCTTAGGGCTGATTCTAAAAATAGCCATGAATCGCCTAAATAAATTTATTCCTTGGATTATTTCTGTTTTGTATGTAGAATAGTAACATGTTCGCATGATCGTCCACCGTGTAGTATTTTGTATTTGTATAGAAACATTACGACAATTGCCGAGCATGTCTTTTTTTGATTTTGTTCGAAATTAGTTACGCTTCTCTTTGTTATAGTGTTTTCTTTTTTGCTGTATATAGTCTGCACTTTCTGACTGTTTCACTAAATTGAATGTTAGAGACTTCCATGTTAGCCACTGTCAGAAGTCTGCTTATAGGAGGACTAAATGGACCATACCCAGAGATGGGGCCTGGTCCAGTGGTAGAGTACGTGCATGGAAACAAAAGGTCGCGGGATCGAATCCTACTCTCTCTTTAATCTAACCTCCACATCCGTATGACGTGAGGAGTCGCCAGAAACGACACGTGGTTCGGATTCCACTTAAAACTGTAGGTTCCATAGCGACACGCAAGTTGACTAAGTGTCGTCCAGTTAAAAGACTGGCACTCCGCCATTCAGCCAAAACAATTATTACAGCATCCTATGGTCGATATGAAACACACTGCTGCCGAATAATTGAAACTTGTGGAAGAAATCGTAGACTAATAACGAAACAGTTGTAACTAAAGCACCTTCAAGAATGACGAGATTAACCAGGGAACGCCACGAAAACATTCCCCAGACCATTACGCTCCCTCTTCCGAGCTGAGTTCGCAGCTCGTGGTCTTGCGGTCGCGTTCTCGCTTCCCGAACACGGGGTCCCGGGTTCGATTCCCGGCGGGGTCAGGGATTTTCACCTGCCTCGAGATGACTGGTTATTTGTGTATTCATCATTTCATCAACATTCATGAAAGTGGTGAGATTGGGCTGAGCAAAGATTGGGAATTTACACGGGCGCTGATAACCGCGCAGTTGAGCGCCTCACAAACCAATCATCATCCGACCTGAACGTAATCGACTATAGGTGGAAGGTGTCAGCCATCTGTCCAATGGAGCGTAAAACTGAAAGGGCCCCCTGTCGCCACTCACTGGACGTCCATTTGTGGTATTGGTTCAAAATGGTTCACATGGCTCTGAGCACTATGGGACTTAACATCTGAGATCATCAGTTAGGTTTGTGTTTAACGTCCCGTCGACAACGAGGTCATTAGAGACGGAGCGCAAGCTCGGGTTAGGGAAGGATTGGGCAGGAAATCGGCCGTGCCCTTTCAAAGGAACCATCCCGTCATTTGCCTGAAACGATTTAGGGAAATCACGGAAAACCTAAATCAGGATGGCTGGAGACGGGATTGAACCGTCGGCCTCCCGAATGCGAGTCCAGTGTGTGAGGTCATCAGTCCCCTAGAACTTAGAACTACTTAAACCTAACTAACCTAAGGACATCACACACATCCATGCCCGAGGCAGGATTCGAACCTGCGACCGTAGCGGTCGCGCGGTTTCAGACTGAGGCGCCTAGAGCCGCTCGGCCACTCCAGCTGACGTGGTATTGGTGCGCAGATTCCAGCCTTCGTCGCCGATGAACAGCAGTCAGCATGGTTGCACGAACCGGGTTCCTGCTCCAGAACGGCAACGCTCACTGATCGGTCGTTGAGACGACACTGCTGGTAGCCTCTCGGTTCATTTGGGCGGTCAGCAGCTCAACGGCTGCACGTCTATTCGCCAGTACACATTTCCGCAACCGTCTTTCACAGCTTTCATCCCAAGTCCATGCTGCACCACAGTCGCTCACAGTTGCCTCGTCGCTGATTTTGGACTGCGCTATTTGGCCATGCACGGTATACTTTAACCGCCGCTGCACGTGAAGTGTTTACAAACTCAGCCTGTTAGGAAATGCTTCCATCCTTGGCCCAAAGGTCAATGACTCGTGCCCTTTTGGACGATAAATAAATCGTTCTGCTTTCCGCGGCCCCCCGACAAGCTTAATACATCCTCCAGTGTTAGTGCCGCTGCCTGCCGTCCTTGTTACTATAGATTGACGGCGACTGTAGGAGGTGGTCATATTAATGTGACTGGACGGTGTATATAGAATTTAAACCTCAAGGAGAATCCTTCTTCCTCATTGTTTTTAGTGTGCGTGTACGTATGAAATGGTGAGACGCTCATTGCAATGATAAGGTTATATACTCTTGCACACAACAGCAATAGGTATAATGTGTCATCCAGTTAGGGTTTTTCAAACATTCCACGGGAGTATAAACTACACGAGAGGCTCAGTTTGCAGTATAGCGAGAACACATCTTCTTGAACTTCCAGATTTTGGAAGAGCATTTTAACATGCGTAATATCAGACGTTCATACAGAAAGAAATACAATTGATCAAAGGAAATTAAACCTTAACAAATAGTCACAAAACATTCAAAATACAGCAGGAAAATTATGCATCTCTGAAAGCTACATCATTAATGAAAAATTGCAGGCAGTAATGATCCACGGTTTCTACTTCTATATTATCAGTGCTTTTACAAATTGTAAATTGGTGAAATATCCAGGAATGAAATAAAATAAACACACAAATCTACTATTACTATTCAAAGACAATATAGTAATAGTAATAGTAATAGTAATAATAGTAATAGTAATAATAGTAATAGTAATAATAGTAATAGTAATAGTAATAATAGTAATAGTAATAATAGTAATAGTAGTAGTAGTAGTAGTAGTAGTAGTAGTAGTAGTAATAGTAATAATAGTAGTAGTAGTAGTAGTAATAGTAATAATAGTAGTAGTAGTAGTAGTAATAGTAATAATAGTAGTAGTAGTAGTAGTAGTAATAGTAATAATAGTAGTAGTAGTAGTAGTAATAGTAATAATAGTAGTAGTAGTAGTAGTAGTAATAGTAATAATAGTAGTAGTAGTAGTAGTAATAGTAATAATAGTAGTAGTAGTAGTAGTAATAGTAATAATAGTAGTAGTAGTAGTAGTAATAGTAATAATAGTAGTAGTAGTAGTAGTAATAGTAATAGTAATAGTAATAATAGTAGTAGTAGTAGTAGTAGTAGTAATAGTAATAGTAATAATAGTAGTAGTAGTAGTAGTAATAGTAATAGTAATAGTAGTAATAGTAATAGTAGTAATAGTAATAGTAGTAATAGTAATAGTAGTAATAGTAATAGTAGTAATAGTAATAGTAGTAATAGTAATAGTAGTAATAGTAATAGTAATAATAGTAATAGTAGTAATAGTAATAGTAATGGACTCAAACATCCCAGAGCAAACAAACAAAGACCAACACGCATCAATTAAAGAATCAGAGGAAAACAAAATCTTAACACAGCCACCAGAACAAGCACAAATAGAACACGAAGAGACACACGTGTTAGATATAGAAGAGAAATTTCAGCTGACATATATAGAATACAAAGACACAAATACAGACATTAGACCATTCTTGCATAGACCGCCAAATAACCCACAAGTCGAAACAACAATAAAAACTATCAACACAATCATACACAACAAAATAAATGAAAACACAACTATGGAAGAGTTACAACTAGTGGTTTATATAGGAGCACTCACTACACTAAATATACACACTAGGCAGAGATCAGAACAAACCAACACACAGAAGAAACCCACAAAACCAGCATGGCAACACAGGTTACAGATCAGAATAGAAAAACTGAGAAAAGACATCGGACAGCTAACACAATTTATAAGAAATGAAATATCAGACAAAAAACGAAAAAGGTTAGGTAAAATCTCACAACAAGAAGCAATAGAGCAATTAGATGAAAAAAAGCAGAAATTGCAAGCATTGGCCAAACGACTTAGAAGATACAAAAAAAGTGAAAATAGAAGGAAACAAAACCAAACATTCAACACAAACCAAAAGAGATTTTACCAAACAATGGATAACACACATTAAAATAGACAATCCACCAAACACAACAGACATGGAACACTTCTGGAGCAGCATATGGTCAAACCCGGTACAACATAACAGGCATGCACGGTGGATACAAGCAGAAACAGACACATACAAGATGATACCACAAATGCCTGAAGTGATAATTTTGCAACATGAAGTCACCCGAGCAATTAATTCTACACACAATTGGAAAGCCCCTGGAAATGATAAAACAGCAAATTACTGGCTAAAGAAGTTCACCTCAACACATTCACATCTAAGTTATTTACAGCTACATTGCAGACCCATACACATTCCCTGATACACTTGCACATGGAATAACCTATCTGAAACCTAAAGATCAAGCAGACACAGCAAACCCAGCTAAATATCGCCCCATAACATGCCTACCAACAATATACAAAATATTAACTTCAGTCATCACACAGAAATTAATGACACATACAACACAGAACAAAATTATAAATGAAGAACAAAAAGGCTGCTGCAAAGGAGCACGAGGATGTAAAGAGCAACTGATAATTGATACAGAGGTGACATATCAAGCTAAAACTAAACAAAGGTCCCTACACTACGCATACATTGATTACCAAAAAGCCTTTGATAGTGTACCCCACTCATGGTTACTACAGATATTG
Organism: Schistocerca cancellata; assembly: GCF_023864275.1. Classification (NCBI taxonomy): domain Eukaryota; kingdom Metazoa; phylum Arthropoda; class Insecta; order Orthoptera; family Acrididae; genus Schistocerca; species Schistocerca cancellata. The sequence continues at coordinate 370,763,429 of NC_064626.1, forward strand.
GAAATATACAAAGTAGATCCTAAATTGATACAGTTTCTAAACACAGTAATGAAAAACTGGAAAACCACACTTAATATCCAAACAAATTCAGATAACATCACATCACAGCCAATACAGATTAAGCGTGGAATATACCAAGGAGACTCATTAAGCCCTTTCTGGTTCTGTCTTGCTCTGAACCCACTATCCAACACGCTAAATAATACAAATTATGGATACAATATTACTGGAACATACCCACACAAAATCACACATTTGCTATACATGGATGATCTAAAACTACTGGCAGCAACAAATCAACAACTCAACCAATTACTAAAGATAACAGAAGTATTCATCAATGATATAAATATGGCTTTTGGAACAGACAAATGTAAGAAAAATAGCATAGTCAAGGGCAAACACACTAAACAAGAAGATTACATATTGGATAACCACAGCGACTGCATAGAAGCGATGGAAAAAACAAATGCCTATAAATACCTAGGATACAGACAAAAAATAGGAATAGATAATACAAATATTAAAGAAGAACTAAAAGAAAAATATAGACAAAGACTAACAAAAATACTGAAAACAGAATTGACAGCAAGAAACAAGACAAAAGCTATAAATACTTATGCTATACCAGTATTGACCTACTCATTTGGAGTAGTGAAATGGAGTGACACAGACCTAGAAGCACTCAATACACTTACACGATCACAATGCCACAAATATAGAATACATCACATACATTCAGCAACAGAAAGATTCACATTAAGCAGAAAGGAAGGTGGAAGGGGATTTATAGATATAAAAAAACCTACATTATGGACAGGTAGACAATTTAAGAAAATTCTTTCTAGAACGAGCAGAAACTAGCAAAATACACAAAGCAATCACTCATATAAATACATCAGCTACACCATTGCAATTTCATAACCACTTCTACAACCCTTTAGATCACATAACATCAACAGATACAAAGAAAGTAAATTGGAAAAAGAAAACGCTACACGGCAAGCACCCGTATCATCTAACACAGCCACACATCGATCAAGACGCATCCAACACATGGCTAAGAAAAGGCAATATATACAGTGAGACGGAAGGATTCATGATCGCAATACAGGATCAAACAATAAACACCAGATATTACAGCAAGCATATTATTAAAGATCCCAATACCACAACAGATAAATGCAGATTTTGCAAACAACAAATAGAAACAGTAGATCACATCACAAGCGGATGTACAATACTAGCAAATACAGAATACCCCAGAAGACATGACAATGTAGCAAAAATAATACATCAACAACTTGCCATAAAACATAAACTAATAAAACAACACGTTCCCACATACAAGTATGCACCACAAAATGTACTGGAGAATGATGAATACAAATTATACTGGAACAGAACGATTATAACAGATAAAACAACACCACATAACAAACCTGACATCATACTCACCAATAAAAAGAAGAAATTAACACAACTAATTGAAATATCCATACCCAACACAACAAATATACAGAAGAAAACAGGAGCAAAAATTGAAAAATACATCCAACTGGCTGAGGAAGTCAAGGACATGTGGCATCAGGATAAAGTCGACATTATCCCAATTATACTATCAACTACAGGAGTCATACCTCACAATATTCACCAGTACATCAATGCAATACAGCTACATCCAAACATATATATACAACTACAAAAATCTGTAATTATTGATACATGTTCAATTACCCGAAAGTTCCTAAATGCAATATAACATATACCATACAGTTACAAGGAAGTCACGCTTGACCGAGGTCCGCGTCACGTTCCATTTTTAACCAGACTTAAGTCTGAGAAAAGAAAGTCAATAATAATAATAATAATAATAATAATAATAATAAAAGAAAGTAGCGATGATCTGCAGCTAGCAGTGTATCGGTTAAACCAGATACGTATTATCTTGAACTCTCGTTACGTAAGACAGAAGCTGAGACCTTTCAAGGTAAATAACCACTACGATCGAAGACTGCAGTTAACAACGAAATAATTGAACAGGTGTCATATTTTCAGTATTGAGGTGCGACTCGAATTGTGATTATGATAAATATGAGAAGCCGCGAAGATTGATTCCATGTGCGGCACAAAAATATATTTGATTAAAAAACCCAAAATGACAAAGATCACATTTAATAAAACAATGACGATACCATTACTGTTGTATGGAAGCGAAATACGGGCGAATAAAATGAAGGGTGACAGCAAAATGCAAGCAGAAGGATGAAATTCATGAGGATAGTGAAGGACTGCACTGAAATTGAAAACGTTGTTAATTAAATGCTAGTACACCCTTGTCCTTACCAAAGAAAATAATGATATTTTACTGATCGTGCATATACAGTGCAGTAGGATGAGTACATACCCAAATTTATTGCCGAATTGTGGGCATACAGGGTGTAATATTACGTACACAAAGATGCCACCTACTGGAGCAATAATGGCTCCAGACTGGCTGACCATCAAAGCGAACTGAACTTCGATGACAGGTACAGATATGTCATTCCATGCTACTTCAACTCTGTGGCAGAGTTCATCAGCCTTAGTGTCTAGCGAGTGGTCTCGTGCCAGACTCTTGGCAACCCATAATTCCGTGTTTGCAATGCGTGACAGACCTTAAGAACACCCTGGCCAAGGCAACAGTTGAATGCTATCTGTATCGAAGGAGGTCAGGTTAGCACGGACATCATGCGGTCTTGCGTTATCTTGTCGAAAGATGACTTCACGGAGGCCTCTAAATTTAATGGCTTCTGTCCAAGGTACCTGTTCTACAAGTCAGCAGCATCTTGGTATATACCTAATGGCACCCCTCCCAACGATGCCACCTAACGATTAACTATGTCTAATGCATGTCTGTCTCCACACGCGGGTAAGTTTCTCGTGATGCTATACACAGATCCAGGACACACCCGAAAAAACACAGTGATGTCACTTCTGTGTCCAATGTCATGGTTGTGTTCACCACTACCGTCTGACCTCTCTCTGCTGCCGCATCAGGGGAAGTAGCGACAGTAGCCGTGCTGACAGTCAGTGGTGCTCCAGACACCGTCACACTGTGTGTAAGGATATATACCTTGCTGCAAACAAGTCTATTTCCTGACTCAAGGTACGTGACGTAGCTGTGCGATCCTGCACGATCCTATGGTGCCGCTTAAGTGCTGCATGATACGGAGAGTGGCTCTTTATAATCCATCATTTCTATATTCGCATGACAGTCGGGGGATCCCGAACAACGCGAGCTGCGATATCGCGAAGTGATTCACAACAGTCTCGACAGGCCCCGAGCCTGCCGCTGTCGAAATCCGATACGTGCTAGTACATTTCTCCTCCGTACGCGGGTCTTAATAACATGATATTCTCACAAACAACTAACATTCAAATGCGCTTTGTGATAGAGAAACTCACTGCGTAATCTCTCCTTATGTACGAAAAGTAGGTGGCGTTACTCCTGCCTCCTGCGTGCAATTGCGCTAAAATCCTAAACACGGCATATCCAAGCATGTGGTACATATCATGCCGTTTTCATTATGGTGCAATTGTAAAGCCCAGCTGTCTGCAGTCTGTTAATGAGGAAACAGCTAAATAAAGATATAGATAGAAACATCATCTGAGCAAAATTATAGATGGAAGATAAAATAAGAAATTCACAACTCACAATGAACTTTTGTCGGCCGCTTAGCAAAAAATGATGCTGTGACCGTGCATACCTGGACCACAATCGCAAGAACGAATTACCGACATCCGCTACATAGACACATGATAGAAGACTAGCGACGGAAGTGCGAGGAAACAAAAAGAGAGAAAGCCAAGAAGTACAAACAATTCACCCGTCGGTCCCCTATTTCACAAAATCTCATAGAAACACACTACCTAGATACCTCGTCTCTCAACCAACCATACTCAAATTCAGTCTGGGATATAAACATCCTCACAAGCTGCACGTCGTAGAGATACCTTTCTGCTCTTCTGGAGAAGACACGGATAACATTTTCTCTTGGTGTCCCAGGCTACATGGAAGTACTACAATCCTTTTACAAGAACTTGTGAACGTTGGTACTTGGTTGCCAACTTGCGTGACGGTCTTGGTATCTGAAATGGTTCAAATGGCTCTGAGCACTATGGGACTTAACATCTGAGGTCATCAGTCTCCTAGAACTTAGAACGGTCGCGCGGTTTCAGACTGAAGCGCCTAAAACCGCTGCGCCACAGCGGCCGGCGCCTTGGTAGCAACAGGTATCATAGACTTATTTGTACGATGTATAGATTTATTGCTGCCGCAGGTATCGTCATCTAAGACCAACATATTATTGGCGGAAGGGTTCCATAAGAGGTGAATTCTCAATGATAATACGGTACCGGTCTATAAACATGTATGTTACCTCAAAAACGTGTGCGTGCCTGCCAATAAATAAATACTTTAACACTAATTTGCTATCAATACCTACGTATTTTATATAAGTATGATCTGGCTGTATGGTGTGAGCTAAAGCCGATAAATTGAATTAAAAAAACCGAAAGGAAAGGTACACTTAGGTCGAGCGTGGAAGCGATGGATACAAAATTCTTGAAGACGGAACAGAAAGATTCCTACTCCCTGTAGTGAAGCGGCAGCGATGGTTACTACTTCCTTCTTTAATGACATTGACTACGACTTAACGTTAAACTAATTTGCCTGCATCATTCTTGCTTTCCTTCCTAAATTTAATTGCTCAGTTTGAGCTACATTTCGGCAGTAGAGAGGCGTTGTACCACTTTACAAGCCAGAAACAACCCATAAATACTGATCCCTGAAGACACCTGTGAGTACGTAGAATTAATCTTTAATCGCTGCGTTAGTCTTTGAACTGCCTGCTTTTCATGCGGGGTACTTCCGACGAGCCACGTCGTTAAAAATGTTCGTATAAATGCAAAACTGTGCGAGCTCTCTAACATGCCTGTTAATTTTTTGCACATGTTATTCTCACGAATTTGTTGGCGGCATGTCCGCATTTAATAATGTGAAAAACTGGGAACTGGGTAATATTTCGCTAACATAATAAGAGCGTAACCTGTAGAGATGCAGCAAATTGCGCTATAGCCGTAACACGATATTACAGCGGCTTCCTTTCCTTGTTATAACCTAGACAATGAACAAGTTAGGAAGTCGTGAACTGTTTCAGTAGCTGTTTCTGTGCGTACAAAGTTTAATACGGCCTTCGAACTAGTGACGAAACAGTGTTTAAACTTACTAATGACGTCACTGATTACTGCGTTTCGCTTCTCATTTCTTTTGCTGCTTCGTTTCAGTCGATCGTCCCCTTCAGTAGCAGATGCTCGATATTTCATTGTAGATCCCATGTCGGCATTCCCACATAATCCGTAATGGGCTGCTGAAATGAAATAAAGGTTCTGTTGGCAGTTTTATCGAGCTCGTTTGAGGAAAGGGAGGTTCCAGCAAAGTAACTGAGGCGGTGGAAGTTACACTGATACAACAACTGTACGTTAAGTTTGTATGAGTCTTTCATATACTGACGAACAATTTTCACACCTCCCCAAACGCACATAACATTTTCGTTCGCGCAGCTGGTGTCGAAGAATTGAGGTTTTTGGCTTCCCAGGAAATTGGAAAAGTCAGCGAGAGAAGTGGTACTCTTGTTGAAACATCAGAGGAACGATATTAATATCTTCGTCCGGCCATCTACATTTAGGTTTTTCATGGTTTTCCTAAACCACGTCGTCAGTCGCTGACTGCGTCCAAAATGATACGGCTGAGTATTAACTTGTTGATTCCGAGCCGATAGTCTGTCTCGAAATACCCCGGCGTCGACAGAACGTGCAACTCTAACTTTTCTTCCTCCTTGCAGGAACATAAGGGAACTGGATGACTTTTTAATCCTAAACTTCAACTGGAAAGTTTCGGAGAACTGCGTGAATATCCTTATGAAGACCACCAGAATTGTTCGTTACATGTTCGATAGATCATTTGTACGGCATCTTTTATCGAAATGATGAACGAGTCAGTTCACAGGATGTGTATACATGATTAGTGCTAACATTCATGAGTATATTTTTCAATCCTACAGACTGGAGGCAGATACCGCCTCAAATCGTCACCGAAACATCAAGATTTAGTTTTATGGGTTTCCTCTATTACTTATAGAAAACATGTGTAAATTTCCTTAGATCGGGCGAGGACTTCCGCAACTGTACTAACGTTCCGTTTGTAATGACCTCGTTCTTTATCAGACGCTAGTAACGAACTTACCTTCCTTTCTTCAAGGTCTGATCGGGGGAGGGGGGGGGGGGGGCGGGCAGTAGTTATAGGAAAAGCGGCGATTGGAAAGAAGATCGGAAATTAGCCAGAGGGGGAGGGGAATGTGACTGCGACCAATTAACATATAATACATGTAATGAATGGTATGTAGGACAGACCACATCATTATTTGATGCCAGATACGGAGAGCACGTATGAGGATGGAAGAACACAAGAAACCACTCTGCTTTTGCTGGACAGGTACACCAATACCACTAGAGACACAGACATGGAAATTATAAGAACAAGCAGCAAGAAATATCCCGCATCCATAAAACCATAACAGAAAATAACTTCCCATAAATGTTCAGAGAAATCTGCCAACTGTTCACTTGGGAAAATTAACAGAACCCGTGGTATATTATTCAATATATTCATATAATCATATCATCCCACCTACTCCAATGTCACGTACAGCCCCAGCTCCCTTTACTCAATTTTCACCCTCCACTCCTTCGTGCGTGCTCTGCCACGGCCGATTTCTCCACCTGCCCCAACCTGCAATGTCGCTTATGCTCTTTGATCCTGGTGTTGATGGATCGTCCAGTCATTCCGACATAAACTTTTCCGCATGTGCATGGTATACGGTATATTCCCGACATTGCAAGTGGGTCTCTTTTCTCCTTCGCCGATCTAAGACACTCTTTGATCTTCCTTGTCGGTTTGAAAATCGTCTTTACGCCATGTTTGCGCAATATACGGCCGATTCTGTCCGTCACTCTGGGAATGTATGACATAAAGGCCGTACCCGACATTTCTTTTTCTGGTTCCTTCCTTCGCCGAGTGTATGGCTCTGTTACACTTCTAATATAATTTGTGGAGTACCCATTGCTCCTCAGGACAGTTTCCAGGTGTTGCATTTCTCGTTTGAGGTGTTGCGGCTCATGTCGGGAATATACTGTATACCATGCACATGCGGAAAAGTTTGTCGGAATGACTGGACGATCCATCAACACCAGGATCAAAGAGCATAAGCGTCATTGCAGGTTGGGGCAGGTGGAGAAATCGGCCGTGGCAGAGCACGCACTGAGTGAGACCGACCACGTAATAAAATTCGCCGACACGGAAGTTCTGGCTGTAGAGAAGCACTATCACACGCGCTTGTTCAGAGAAGCTGTAGAAATACAAAAACACGCGAACAGTTTGAACAAGAAAGAGGAAAGCCTTAAGGTAAACGGATCCTGGCTTCCCGTACTGCAGCGAACGACCGTCACAGGTAGCAAGAGGAGAACCGCACCGGAAATGACCGCAGAGAAGCCCTCGGACGTTGGCGCGCCAGGTACATATAGTCTGCGGCCGCGAGCTCGCCACCATTTCACCACCGGCAATGGAGGGTGAAGCTTTGACAATGCCAGCCACTCGTGCTGGCGAAACGTCAGAAAAATCATTATATGAACGTCGGCCGAAGAACCCGAGACAGAAGCCAATAGGCAGTTTGTCATCTAGAGAAGTGTAATAAAGGCAGTAAGTAAGTTGTTAAGTTGTACACAATCTCCAAGAAAAAGAAAAAAATACTGTTTGTGATGCATAAGTATCGAAACGTGCTTTCTAAAGAACAGCAAAACGCGTTTCGTGTAACACACCATGAATTTCAGTACACTTAAGTCAGAAAAAACTAACAGATTGTATAAACTTCATAATACATCTAAACCGTGGGCAGGATCGGGTGGCTCTTACCGCCCGAAAAGTCGCTCAATTCTCATGGTCCGGCACAAAGCTTCTACGGTTAGTATCTCTCTATTGCTTTTCTGAAGCTCAGTCGGTAAGAGCCTTTGCCACACAAGGCTAGCTGATTTCGTGCCGCGGTCCGATTCACAGTTTTAATGTTCCAGAAAATTTCGTAGCCGCGTATATGCCACTGCAGTGTGGAAGATTCTTTCCGAAAACAACTCCGAGGCGCAGAATAACCAAAATCCTTTTTCCTAGGGGCCGATTACAGCAACTGTAGTGTACGTTCATGCTGTTGGAGAGAGACACTGTCTGATTGTCAAGTGGTTCCGATGACTCAGCTGGCGGAAGCTGACGATGAAAGGGGAAACGCTTTGTTACGAGTTGCGGTTCGTCACTCATTTAAAACTTGTTGAAAAATCCTACTTCATAGTGGCTTCGAGAATATACACTACCTGTTTAAAAGTAACTAGACACCCCTATGTGATGCGGAATCGACCGCTAGATGTCACGAGAGGCGGACCGCCAGTATAATAGGAGACGGGGAGTATTGTGTTATGAGTTAAGAAGCAGGTACAGCGGAATGTGTCGGACAGGAGTCCACAGTGACTCTCCAAATGTAGACCAGTTGAGAAGCCAACCGCGGTGGTCTAGCGGTTCAGGCGCTCAGTCCGGAACCGCGCGACTGCTACGGTCGCAGGTTCGAATCCTGCCTCGGGCATGGATGTGTGTGATGTCCTTAGGTTACTTAGGTTTAAGTAGTTCTAAGTTCTAGGGGACTGATGACCACAGCTGTTAAGTCCCATAGTGCTCAGAGCCATTTTTTTTTGTAGACCAGTCATTGAATGTCAGCCTTTCTAAAAGAGCCGAAGTCGATGTTGGTGATACGGTGTCATGTAGAAGTACGAAGGAACAACCCCAACTAAACAAAGACAAGATAGACCTAATGTGCTGACAGACAGGGTCCATCGAGCACTGCGGAGGGTGGTTGTACAAAATGGTGTGAAATCAGCGGAAGAAATCACTCCTAAGTTCCAGAGTACCACCAGTAGTGCACCTGGCACAATGACAGTGCGTAGAGTGTTGCTCGGAAGTCACACAGTTGTGTAGTCAGTGCCGATCGACGATTGAGGTGGTGCAAAGAGCGACGCCACTAAACAGTGAATGACTGGAAAAACAGTGATTTCGAATGATGGATCAGGGTGTCAACTATAACAATTCTATGGAAGTGTTCAGGCTAATCGAATGTCTTGAGAACGTTACCTGCCATCATGTCTCTTGTGATGCGAGTCGGCAACCGTCACATTCCGAGAAGCCAAATGTTACGTCCTCTTTGCTGGTAGGTAACCAAAGGGACCTATCGCCGTAGGAATCTGGACAGGCAAGCAAAAGATAAATTGACACAACTGCACTTCAAATAAGTATTCATATATTTTCCTCGTTGCTGAAGAACTGCTACAAACTGTTGACAACTTGGGGCAGCCATGGTTAGCTACACTATGTGATCAAAAGTATCCGGACATCATCCCCCCCCCCCAAAAAAAATACGTTTCTCACATTCGGTGCATTGTGCTGCCACATACCGCCAGATACTACATATCAGCGCCCTCAGCAGTCATTAGACACCGTGAGAGAACAGAATAGGGCGCTCCGAGGAACTCGCGGATTAAGAAAGTGGTCAGGTGATTGGGTGCCACTTGTGTTACACGTCTGTACGCGAGATTTCCACACTCATAAACACCCCTAGGTCCAATGTTTCCGATGGGATAGTGAAGTGGAAACTTTAAGGGACACGTACAGCACAAAATCGTACAGGTCGACCTCCTCTGTTGACTGATAGGGACCTCTGACAGTTGAAGAGGGTCGTAATGTGTAATAGGAAGACATTTATCCAGACCATCATACAGGAATTCCAAACTGCATTAGGATCCACTGCAAGTACTATGAGGTGAGAAAACTTGGATTTCATGGTCGAGCGGCTGCTCATAAGCCACACATCACGCCGGTAAATACCAAACGATGCCTCGCTTGGTGTAAGGAGCGTAAACATTGGACGATTGAAGAGTGGAAAAACGTTGTGTGGAGTGACGAATCACGGTACACAATGTGGCGATCCGATGGCAGGGTGTGGGTATGGCTAATGCCCGGTGAACGTCATCTGCCAGCGTGTGTAGTGGTTACACGACAATAACATCCCTGTAATGGACTGGCCTGCACACAGGGTCCTGACCTGATTACTGTAGAACACCTTTGGGATGTTTTAGAACCTCAACTTCGTGCCAGGCCTCACAGACCGACATCGATACCTCTCCTCAGAGCAGCACTCCGTGAAGAATGGGCTGCCACTCCCCAAGAAACCTTCCAGCACCTGATAGAACGTATGCCTGAGAGAGTGGCAGCTGTTATCAAGGCTAAGGGTTGGCCAACACCATATTGAATTCCAGCATTACCAATGGAGGACGCCACGAACTTGTAAGTCATTTTCAGCCAGGTGTTCAGATACTTTTGATCACATAGGGTATAAGCAGAGACCCAAGACGGGCGTGCTTCTTTGTACCATGAATGTTTGCCGGTAGAGTTAACTATCAACAGCTCGGTGTAACTTTCAGCATCAACTACCAACATGCAACTAATCTCGAACAAGAAGACTAGTGCCCAGATGCTCGCTGCTTGTAACACCGTCCTGGCGGTCTTCATTGGTCGGCGGGCTGCAAGTTTTTCGTTGATCAGGTCATCCTGTTGGTGATGTTCAAAGCGCTGTTCACAGCCATCCCGCTGAAGTACCGTAGCTTATCGATATTGCCAGAGAGAGCGCCTCAATGAGGAGATGTTGTTACGATATAAGTGTGTTCATCGTGGTTAGGTTGTGGTGCGTTTATTGCACTAAATAAAACGCTGAGTGTGGAAGGATGTGAATACTTTTTACAGCATTCTTTACTGCGTTCGGTAGAGAAACTATTAGAGACAGTGATTGTATCAGCATGACAATACTGCTGTCATAAAGCAACGTATTTGAGACATTTCTTTGTGGACAATGACATTTCTGAAATGGAGTGGCTTGCCTAGAGTACGCTCCTGAAACCAATGGAACACCTATGGGATGAATTAGGATTTCGACTTGCAGCCAGATTCCAGCGTCCAACCAACATCACAACATTCTCTCATTTCGGCTGCTGAGGAAGAACAGACTGCCATTCCTTCACAGCCATTCAGACAACTAATTTTAATTGCCCCAGCTGAGCTCAAGCCATAAAGACGAAGGGTGGGTGTACGCTAGATTAATGTCTACTAATAAGTGTCCATACACTTTCGAGCAGATAGTGTATTTCACGACGCGGCATCGTTGCCAACTGGGCGAAAGAAGGTATCTCGCTGCGTAATTTCTCTTGAATTCAGCTGTACGGGAGGCAGACGCCTCTGTCATCACAATAACTCTCTCTACACAATTCTGTCGTAATAACAACCACCCTTCCTGCAGGGAGCAGTTCTGTTTTCGTACACTCAGTGAAAGGAGTTGCCACATATTATTGTTTCATCTAATCAGTGATTGCCTTGTCATGTGTTATTGCACAATGACCATCCAGAAAGTAACCTCCCTATTCATGTAGTGTTGGCTCCCAGCACAGGTTCTATCACCAGCTTCGACGAAGGAGTAAGAGAGAGAAAGTCTTCTAGGATGTTTTCCGTAGGTGATTCTGGAACGGAGAGGGAAGCTGTGATTCACAGGAAGTAAATAAGAGTGCAAACACTTGAGAATTTAATTTAAGAACAATTTATTTTCCCAGTAGTTCAATCTCACTCGGAGAGATGTTTTACAGTGGCTGTACACCATTGCAAATCAACGACTACACTCTACAGCCCTGTATCTTAGGCCTTTCCAGCAACTCCCAGTTACTGAGTTACACCTTCCGCTTTCAGAGATGAGTGCTCTGCTTGCAATTCGTGTTAATTATACTCAAACACTTTAACTGCAATTGGCGCTAAGTGCGAGACGGCCCTTGTTCCTTTTCATATTCTGCCACACTGAAAATTTCAACTGTTATTCGTTACAGGTCACACAATCAGATACCTTATTCACCTATGAGACTAGTGCCAATCAGAGCTTGCTCCTCTTCATATTCCGACAAACGAAGATACCAAATAGCATTCTTTACTACTAGAGACAAAATCTGTGGTGCTTGGACGCGCTTAATCCAGGCCGATGGAATTACATAATTTAAATTTTGATATAGTCGCGCGTTGTGAAACAAGCACCACTCTCGTTTCTCTATCGTACGTAGCAACAGTAGGTATCGAAGCTAAGTACAACTTCTTCAAACAGCTGTTCTATTCATCTGTTGAAGCAGGCATCTTTCATCCTTGCTAAGTGCTCTCCAAGGGCCATTTGGTAGCGCGTTTGAGCTCTCTAGGGATACCTCCACATGTGTGTCGTTTATCAATGCAGGGAGCTGTATACAGACCACCGCGCTGGTCTTAAGAGTAATCGCGCGGCGCGAGATTTTACGAGATAGTGTGATTTAAAGCTTGACGTCTTTATCGTGCATCTCAAGCGGATCGTTATTGGGGAGACCTGTGCCAGAAATATTCATCTGGAAGATTGCTGTGTTTGTGGAATTTGCGTGGGGAATAGTCGCCGGAGCTACCAGGGTGTTTACGCTGTGCCCACGTCGGGTGGGCTGCCTCCCAAGTTGCGGCATGCTTCGTCATATATCACCTGGGCTCACACTGCTACCTCTTACGAGATATTGAAGGGTGTGTGATAATACGGGTGGTAGGGGTTGGAAAGGAGAAGGTGGAAGCTGGTGACGAAACAGGCTTCTGGAAGATTTTGATGTGCTGTGAAGTTACACCAACCGTAATGGCAATAAACATAATTTGTCCCCTGCACAAGAAATGTTAACTTCTTCGCGTGCTTGCAGAAGTAGTTCTTGTCCTGCACTTTTCACTGTTTACCTTGCTTCATTCCGCCATTAATCAACACAAAGAATCATATTTAGTTGAGAAGGACAAATAAAAGTTTGGCAGAGAGAACATAATTGAGGCTGTTAAAGGCAAAGGAGTACAAGCGACAAAATCACGATTCTGAGAAAAGGAACGTAAAGTTTCTATCTGCGTTCATTTGTTATGGTGCCTACAGTAACCATCATTTGCCGTTGTTATTAATAAAGTTAAACATGCAATACCAGTGAATTAAATTCAGAATGTTGCCCTCAGTAATGCTTTTTGCCAATAATGTAGGTGGCATATACCACCCCTCCGCCTCCAAGCGTGTTACTTAAATCCCTTCGACTCGCGTGATTATCAGATTTGGAATGAATCACAACAAAGTAATAAAATATTTAGCACCATTTTCACGCATCTAGTGTCGTCAGTCAGCCTATAATATATTTTTACGATTTTTTAAAAAACTAATGTAGCAATCAACGTAAATATTTTTGTATATTATTTATAGATTCTTGGAACTTTTTGTACGAAATTGTCATCAATAAGGCTTCCCACCATCCCATCCGTGTAGTTAAAGTTGTTCTGTCCAACAAGAGGTATGTGGATGAGGGAAATTCTGCATTCAGAAAATTCTATCTGAAAACAAAAACCATACTTCTTAAACGATAGGATTGCGCACGGAGTAATAGCACAGTTCTTTGAAATTTGAAAAAAAAAACAATAAAATGGTGGACATTTGAAACAAACATGTATTCTCGTCACATGTGTTGGGTTAGGATTTTTGCAATAACTAATGAATAAATTAAAATAAAAAATTAATGGATTACTCCTTGTGGAATGCCTGGTGTGTATTCAGTGAATTTCAGAAAGTTGTGTTTATTAGTGAGTCCGCAATCCATTCCATCAGCTTTGAAATACACTGTAGCTGAAGCTGTAGTTCATGATGTACATCCAAAACTTAATGATGATTTTGTTCTTTGTCTGACCCCTGAATTGACACTAAAGGCAGTGACTGTTGTTACAGACTTAATTTGTTGCACATTCCTCAGTAAATCATCACTATTAGCATTTTCACTGCCTGTTTGTTCAGAATCTAAATTATTAATTTATTCACCCTTTTCCATTCTTATATTCTGATGTTTTGAATGCAAAAGGATCCTCTAATCCGCCAAATTCCAACGCATCAAATCACATGATCATAGCAAAACGACCAAAGACATGTATGTGGACAGCGTCTGTCTGCATCCAAAGAGAGAAAACATCCTATTAAGTAGCTCTTCAGACAGTTGCTAGGAAGCAGTTCAAACCATTCGACACACCTATCCCGTTTCCACCAAATAGCTTGGACCTTACACTACAGTATGTTGCACACACCTCCAAATGTTGGGTATTGGCCACATTCACGGTTTCACAACCTGAGTGGTCAGTGGGTCGAACTGCCGTGATGTGGGCCCTGGTTAGATTCCGGGCCGTGTCAGAGATTTTATGTTGCCTTAATCGTCATTTTATCACCATCGACACGCAAGTCGCCCAGTGCGGCGTCAACTGAAATACTTGCAATTCGGCGGCCGAATTTCATCAGGTGTGGGTTCGCGGCCAACAATGCCATACGATCATTTCATTTCTAACCGCTTCAGTTAACACTGACAGCGAGAACATAACCGACATTAGCCTGTCAGAACCCTGTCCATTGTATTAAACATGCCACCTATCTGTGGGCAAAGAGTGCCTCAAATTCAAATGGAATAATACTTAGAGCGCATATACGCACGTGTACACTGTGCATAAATCATAGAGAGAGCACTTTGCTCTTTCACAGCGAATCACTCAAAGCGACGATTCACCAAGCACCAAACCGGAGTTGAGAGGTAGAAAATGCCGTGACGAGCTCACATCGTGTGAAGAAGCTGCTCGCATGTTCACGCGTATCTGCACATGAAGCGGCCACACAATGCCGCAAGCAGCGGACGCATCTTGCGTACTGCGTACCGGGTTGTCGGGAAACCTGGCATCCGTGCGTATAATGGCCTTTTTTCGCACTCAGATTTTCGTAGCCGCCTTCCTCATACATTTTAGCAATGTAACTATTGACATAATAAATGTGCCATTGATGTCACACTTACTGGGGTGAACGCAAAAATAAGGGACAGTTTAGTGAGGTGACCAAGTGTCCTGGCAATTTACAATTATTATGTTTAGTTGGCCGTTTAAAGCCTGACACTCTAAGGATAAACAATTGTAATTACTTACTTCACATGGATGGATTTCTTATACGCCACACATTCATTCTTCCGGTTGACCGTATCCTTCTAATTAATAGATTCACGTGTTTTTAAAGAGAAGAGGGCAGCACAAGCTCTGTGCTGTAGACGATTTCTTTGTCACGTGCGTATCTTGTTCTGTGCTGTTCTTTAGTTAGGAACATAAATATATGGAATAGGCTATGTTGGAACTGCGATCAGTCGCTTTGTAATAAGTTTTTAAAACTTGTGTCCTTTCATTAGCTCTCCTTAGTGACTGCAGGCTCATTCGCAGATGGTGGATCCACAGGTGCTTCAAATTTTGTACCAGTGCTGCTTATTGTTGGAATCGTAGAGCTGCTGAAAATATTAGTCGTCGTGTAGATCCTGCTGAATTTACCACTAGTAAAGAACAGGTAAGCCCAAAATCAAGGAAAGATTAGTGCACGATGTTAGCTTGTGAGCTGAGCTGATGTATTCAACGAATTTGATGTCTTGACTAGCAGCTAAACTGCAGCTACATAAAATCTGAAGTAATTATTCTGAATGTGATCGGTGATAAGAGATAAGGTACATTTTACAGTACTTAGTAACTGCAGCTGTATACGCACCGCAACATCATTTTTATTTTTATGGAGAATAGTTTTTGAACATTCAATTACTACTGCTGATCTGGTCAGTATAAACGATTTCTGTTGTTGTGTTAACATAACGATCCGACGCAACTGATTCAGGACATTGTTATAAAACACATCTTAGGCTTGCTACTGTCTCGTTTCCTTGATGATTACCCTTTTGACCCATCTGTGGTGGTCGTGAGATAATACACCATAGATGTACTCTTCTTTCTCTCCAGAATAGAAATCTATTAGCAACTGAAGAGCTGGTTGTGGTTAAGGCGGTGATGGGTTGAGGTAGGTGCTGTGTCACACTCTAGGCGGTTGTCGGGCAGTTACTGTATTCTTCAAATACTCTACCGCTATTGTGGCAGGGTTTTCTGTGCATTGGCGTCCCATAGAAGAAAAGAAATAAAAACACTAGAGATGGAATAGTGTAATAACAGCTTTGGAAAATAATCGAAGCGTGATATTAATGAACTGCCAGATTTAGTGACTACATATTCATGTCTTTTGATGTTACAATTCTATTGAAAAATCCTCTCCATGGAATTTTACTCGTTTTGTATATTCAGAATAGCAGAAAGGAAAAAAAGACAAAATTTATAGGTAATTTTGGGATATGCAGGGTTAAAATTTAGTGCACAGAGGTGTCAATTCTGACAGCAGCAGCAACAGCGGCTATAACCCGGCTATGAATCAAACAAAATATGCTTAGGTGGCAGATGCGGGTATAAGTTTCCATGCTGCTTCACCTTTGTGCCAAAGTTCAGAAGTCATAGTGCATTACTAGTGGTGGCATGCCAATACCTTGGCAACACATGACAACGTGTTTATATTGGATTAGAGATCTGAGAATCGCGCTGGCAGGGCAATAGTTGAAGACGCTCGGTATCAAAATAGCACAATATGCAGTCTTGCGTTATCTTGCTGGAAGCTTACGTCATGAAGGCCTCCAAGATACAACACAGCTATTGTCCTTACCTTCTGAGAAACGTAACGTTTGGTGCCTGAATTGCCGACTATGGGAACCATAGATGGTCATGTTGTGTACCTAAGGGTCTGGCGTATACTGACGCCAGACGCTAGGCCCACATAACGTTGGCTAATGCAATCCGGTAACATTTACTCTTCTTTGAGCTTCCACACACAGATTCGTCTGTCATGATACCACACACAGAACCGGCACGCTCTGAAAATAATGTGTCCATGACTGTCGTTGGTCGCAACACTGTCGGCGTTTCTCTCTCAGCTGTCACGTCAGGGGAATCCTCAGTAAAATTCCTCGTGCTGTCAGTCTGCGGCGCTTTATACATTATCGCACGATCCTTATGTACACTGAGGTAACAGAAGTCAATATCGTGAAGGACCTATTTTTGTTCGACGTAGTGCAGCAACTCGACGTGGCATTCACTCAACAAGTCGTTGGAAGTCCCCTGCAGAAATACTGGTCCATCTGCCTCTGTAAAAATAAAGTTTTAACAAAATGTCAGTTTGGTTTCCAGAAGGCTTTTTCAACGGAAAATGCTATATATACTTTCACTAATGAAATATTAAATGCTCTGAGTAACCGGAAGTCATCCGTTGGGATTTTTTGTGATCTATCAAAGGCTTTTGATTGTGTAAATCATGGAATACTTGTAGATAAGCTCAAGTACTGTGGTATGAATGGGACAGTGCTCAAATGGTTTAAATCATACCTAACTGGAAGAGTGCAGAAAGTTTAAATAAACAGTTCACATAATATTAAAAAAACTGGTGATTTCTCAAACTGGGGAACAATCAAGAATGGGGTGCCGCAAGGTTCGGTGTTGGGTCCTCTACTGTTCTTAATATAAATTAATGACTTGCCATTCTATATTCACGAAGATGCAAAGCTGGTACTTTGTGCCGATGATACAAGTATAGCTATCACACCCGACAGACAAGAATTAACTGGTGAAATTGTAAACGATGTTTTTCAGAAAGTCATTAAGTGGTTCTCCGAAAATGGGCTCTCATTAAACTTTGACAAAACACCGTATATTCAGTTCCACACAGGAAATGGAATGACTCCATTAATAAGTATAGACTTCGATCAGAAATCGGTAGCTAAGGTAGAATAGTCAAAATTCATAGGTGTATGTATTGATGAGGGGTTGAACTGGAAAAAACACACTGAGGATCTGCTGAAACGTTTGAGTTCAGCTACTTATGCTATTAGGGACATTGCAAATTTTGACGATATACATCTGAGTAAATTAGCTTACCACGCCTATTTTCATTCTCTGCTTTCGTATGGCATCATATTCTGGGGTAACTCATCATTGACTAAAAGAGTGTTCATTGCACAAAAACATGTAATCAGAATAATTGCTGTAGCTCATCAAAGATCCTCCTGCAGACACTTACTTAAAGAGATAGAAATCTTCACTGTAGTCTCACTATATATAGTCACTTACGAAATTTGTTATTAACAATCCGAACGAATTCAAAAGTAATAGCAGTGTACATGGCTACAACACTAGGAGAAAGGATGATCTTCACTACTAAAGGTTAAATCTAACTTTGGCTCAGAAGGGGGTAAATTACGCTGCCACAAGAGTCTTTGGTCACCTACCTAATAGCATCAAAAGTGTGACAGATAGCCATATAGCATTTAAAAGGAAATTAAAAGTATTTCTTAATGGCAACTCCGTCTACTCATTAGATGAATTTTTGGATATAGTAAGAAAAAAATTAAAAATATTTTGTCTAATGTAATATATTGTATACACACCTTTTACGTTCCACATCATTACGAAGTGTCGTATTCATGATCTATGGAACAAGTACTAATCTAATCTAATCGCGAATCCTCTCAGCGTCGGAACAATACAAAGGGACTTCCATAAGAAGGGAACTGCCGGGCGAGCCGGAATTCCGAACCCGCTCATCAGTGATGCAAATCCTCAGAAGAGAAAAATGTAGTGCCGAAGCTGCAGAACCTGGACTACAGAGCAATGGAGGAAAGTAATTTGCTCGTGTGTGTCTTGTTTCACACTGTTGCCAATTTCCGGCCGAGCTAACGTTCCAAGAGTGATTTGTGCAGCCATATCGTGGTATTCCTTGGGCGTGGTTATTCTGCAAGGTCACATTACTGCGAACGACTATGTAATCATTTTAACCGACCAAATGCATCCCATAGAACAACATTTGTTATCTAATAGTGACGCTGTGTTCCAAGGAAATAGAGGTCATGTTCACAGAGGTCGTATCTGGAGCGAATAACGTCTTAACGGTTAGTGATAACAAAACGCGAAAATCAACGAAGAAAGATGTTAGATGGGAGTAGCGTTCAATCTGATAAATTTTCATTGGGAATAAGCGTACTTCAAGCTTTATCTAACCCAGCTACATCTAGAGTCGTATGACAACAGATAAAATGTACTATACGACATACATGATATTACAGTTACTATATAAGGGTGATCTTTCATTTTACAACTGCAACAAAAGCAAATGCCGACTTCGCACATAAATCTGGAGCGTTATAAAATGCTGCAGTGCGGCGTCCGCATTTCCCTAAGTGAATAAAGTTATTTCGGCATTCTGCCAACCAAAAGCGTTCAAGGGCAGGCTTGTTTTGCAGGCTGAAAGACAGAATGCAGAAGCTGCGTAGTAGAAAATCGCATTACGCCTTATTTAGACATACGGAATGGTAATCCAAAGTCTTTGTGTGAAGTAATCTCGTAAAATCAGCGTTTCTTCATAGTGTGATTTTGCGTTGCTGTCGTCAATGTATGTTAAATGTTTCGTTCTTTTTTTTTTCTCTTTCCCCTTTCCATTCACGGTTTTTTCTTCTATCACATCTTCCTATCACAGCTTTCTATAACAGAGCAGAAATTCTTAATAACGCAGTGGATATCCTGCTATTGACCTATAGTAACAGTATTACGTCTAATGCGAACTGATACGTACGAGCCGAGAAGCTGACATTCTCTGCTTATGATTACTGTATTTTTCCGTCAAATTTGCTCGTGGTAAGCTACGGCATCAAACTATTTTAAACATTTGGTAATTTTCTCAAATAGTCAATTATGATAAAAACGATTGCTGAAGTATTTTGTCAACCTATTTTTATTGTAATATCTGTCCATATCATACTTTCGTTTTACTTTTTAGGAAAAAATTTGTGTGGACTGTGCAGCTAGGACTGAATCACAACTACTCTCGATTCTACAATCTGTAGAAATTGGTTAGTGTAACCACCACTCCATTTGACGGCAAATGCTCATGGTATTAAAAATGACTAGTATTATTCATATCACTGAACGTAATGCGTTGTGGAGACAGCTTTGTAAACATTGCTTCAGCATCAAGTATTCCATCAAAATGAATAGTTCCGGAGGAAAATCGTTGCTACAATGTGACATTCATGCTGTGTGCTGAACTTCAGCTGATTTAGTCTTGGTCTGCCGAAACGGAAAGGAAAGACAGAATTTAACGTCCTGGCGACGGCCTAGTCATCAGATTCATAACACAAGCTCGTGGTAGATACGGATGAAGCAGAAAATCATGTGAAGTAATGTCAGAATAACTTATTCGCCTCCATAGTGTTCTCGAATGTATGTTTTCATCGATAGGCATCCGTCTTCTGAACAGTAGATGAGGTATGGTTGCACAGAAGATAACCGCCGGAAAGCAGTATGCTCCGAAGAATCGCTTACCACGTAGTTTCCAATACCTTTACGGGGTGTGTACGTATATGGAAACCGCTGTAAGGTAGATTGCATGCCACTTCTCTATAGTTAAAAGTGCAAGCGTCTTTGTTGCGGTGTAGACATCAGTTCAGTATTATTCCATTAGTCTTATTAGTACTTTCCAAGCAAGAGTTACGGATACGTATTGGGGCTGACGAAAATAATAGTCATCTAATTTGGTATAAGTGCATCCGTATTCTTGTGGATTCATGCATGTACGTAAATCTTAAACGATAACGGAATTTTTTTTAACACTTCCCACTAAATTACATTTCCTTGTAGTTGCTGGTGAAAGGTGACGGGTCGTGGATTGAGAGTCCTAAATGTGTCGATTGCGTCTAACCCAACGATTGTGGAGATCAAGGAAGAATGAAATTTGGTACTGTGGTTTCAGAGATACTTTCAGTTAACGGTGTAGCCTATTGAAAACAGCGTTAAAGAAACGCCATTATGCTTCACCTTTTGGAAGAAATACTCTAGATCGTACATTTCCTGTTTTATTCACACGTAAACACCTTCCGCATTAGGAAACAGCATCGATGTAGTTTCAGTCGATTGTATTGCGTGTTTCCGCTGGTGGGTGGTCCAGTATATGTACCCCTTGTACCGATAAAGCGTCTTTTTCACATTCTCCTGTATGGTAGGGCCACTCTAGCATTAATCCTATCTATTTTTCACATGCTCCTGTATGGTAGGGCCACTCTAGCATTAATCCTATCTATACGAGGGGGTTCCAAAAAAAAACAAAAAAAAAACAGCCGTGAGCCATGGACGCAGCTTGTGTAGTACGCATTTCTGCCGCTAGGCGTGTAATGCGCAACTATTTGCCAGCTCATTGCCGCCTGTGTTGTCGATCTGGCTTGTTTTGTTCATATGCAGTGATTGTTTTTGCCAGCGCTGTGTTTTCCGTTTCTTATTATGGCAAGTTTAAGTGAACAACATGCAGCTGTGTTTTTTTTTACTCGATAAAAATGCTGCTGAAATTGTGTTGAAAACAGCTTACCAAGACGACGCTATGGGAAAAACTCAAGTGTACGAGTGTTTTGCTTGATTTATGAATGGCGGCATGTCAGTTGATGACAAACCTCGTTCTTCACGTCCATCAATTGCCCGAATCAACGGAAATATTAAAAATTGAAAAGATTGTTCTCACAGACCGTCGACAGACAATTGAGCAACTGTAAGAGGTTAGTGGGTTAACTTCGAGCTCGGTTCAGCGAATTTTAACGGAAGATTTGGGAGTAAAAGGGCTGCTGCCAAGTTTTTACCACGGTTTCTGACTGACAATTAAAAACTGATGTAGATTTTCTGTCAAATGTCATTGCTGGCTCTGAGCACTATGGGACTTAACATCTGTAGTCATCAATCCCCTAGAACTACTTAAACCTAACAAACCTATGGACAACACACACATCCATGCCCGGGGCAGGATTCGAACCTGCGACCGTAGCGGTCACGCGGTTCCAGACTGAATCGCCTAGAACCGCACGCAATGTCATTGGTCATTGCTCATCGTCATGGTGCTATGGTTATGACCCAGAAATAAAGAAACAGTCAAGCCAGTGGAAGACGTCATCGTCACCTCGTCCAAAAAAAAAAAGTCAAATCAGGTAGCAGAACAATGCTGATTTGCTTTTTTGATGCAAAGGGCGTAGTTCATTCAGAGTTTGTTCCCCCTGGTCTCACCGTCATTCAAACCATTTATTTGGAAATTTTAAGAAGATTGGGTAACAGTGTTCGTCAAAAAGATCCGATTTGTGGCAGGCAGGAGGCTGGTCCTTCTACCACCACAACTCAACTGCACACACAGCCATCTCTGAGACATATTTTGGCTAGAAATTGCAAGGTTCCGCTGCAGAAGCGTCTTACTCGCCTGACCTGGCTCCGTGCGGCTTTTTCCTATTTCGCTGCATGAAAAGGGGCATGAAAGGACACCGTTTTGACAACATTGAAGAAATAAACAAAAAAAAGAGGGAGGAGCTCACAGCTATTCCTAAAGATGACTACAAAAAGTTTCGAACAGTCGAAGCACCGGTGGGACAAATGTATTAGTTGTAATGGAGGGTATTTTGAAGGGGATAAGGTTGTTTTATAAATAATTTGAAAATATATAGCTTTTAAAAAATAATTCCGGTTTTTTTGGGGTACCCCCTCGTACGCTCTTCTCCTCACAGATTTCACTCATTACGTTTTCTGTAGCCGTGATAGGCGCTGACCAGCCATTTACGTAACAATAGTCTTCTAACGGAGGTAAAAATATTCTTTAATGTACTCTTGTCACTGACAATGTTCTTCTTCTACTCGCGTATAGCAGAATCATGTTTCTCAAAAACTCTAGACTCCGTTGTGACAGAACACACTTGCAGAGTGCATTTACAGTCAAGATGAAAACAAAATACAACGCTAATGCATTAAAGATCAGTAACAAATATAAATCTGAAAACGAGATGTTTAGCCCTGGGTTGTCTTTCGTAGATTGCTATGTTAAGCGAACATTTCAGATGACTATGTGCGTTATACCGTAGACACGAACAGGCGAATTTTAGCTCTACGTCTGGCTGGACATGAATGGAACGGGAGAAGTCGTCGTCGTCAGCCTAACGTCAACGCAACATTGCTTAGCCCAGTAACGAACGGTGAAAGTGCGGTTCTGGGATACCATCTGTGAATTAAAAAGTGTATAGTAACAGAATGAACCAACTAACAATGATAAAGTTGATTAACGACAAACGCAAAATTCGTAATCAATGATCTTCATGAAGTTGGAATTGTAAACTGCTGTGAACTGTAATCATAAAAAAAGTGTCACCCAAACATTTCAAATCATTGACATTTTTGCGCTACAGAAAAGACATACATTCAGACTGTCAAAGAAGCCAAACAGTATTTAGAAGGTAATACATAGCCTTTTTACGCTATCTGTTGTGGTTTTCTTTTTCTTTCTAAGTACCAAATAAAGTCAGAAATAATCATGTTTCTAGAAACTTGACTTGTTCATCGTTAAAACAAGATTATTTAATGAACATTTTCCCACTAGTTTATGGATTTTTATATGCAAAATGCAGGATTTTTCTCGGACCGGGTATTGTCAAAGTTAAATAAATTTTCGCTTTCAGATATCAGGTCTCTTTTTTTGTGTAAGAAGGGACAGCGCTCCTGGAAAGAAATATTGAAGTTGTCACGAGAGATTTGCAATGTCACAAGAAGTAAGGAAACAACAATGTGAAAACTACGAAACCACAGAAGCACGAAATTCACTACTATGATAGGTTACCTCCCGACGTCAAGAGACGACGCTACCGTCCTCCAACCAGTTTCAAAGTCTAAATGTTTCCCCAAGAAATCGTGCCGTTCACGTCTGCTCCCGTTCCGTAACTTGAAGTGTAAATCAACCACAAACATAAGCCAACGCCGTATCAGTAATAGTTCTTTATGTTCTTGTGGTAACCATCTATGTTTATTTAGCAGCAGTGCTACCTGCTACTTCGATCCAGAACGTATGTACCCATAATGCTGTACTGCCTCCCTTCAGGCTCGTATTGGAATGGTTCTTTGGAAACGTACATGGTTGAGCTCAAACTTACCCACCAGAGTTCCTGTTCCATCTCTAATCACCTTGACGCCGACGGGACGCTGTATTCTAATCTCCTTCTCTTTCTTTGTGGTAGACGATAGTCTGCCACGAAACGGAGGTTGTTACTCCTAAATGAAAAAAGAATATGTGATCATTCTAATATTATTTTACAGTTCTGGGTTCAAATGGCTCTGAGCACTATGGGACTTAACTTCTGAGGTCATCAGTCCCCTAGAACTTAGAACTACTTAAACCTAACTAACCTAAGGACATCACACACATCCATGCCCGCGGCAGGATTCGAACCTGCGTCCGTAGCGGTCGCGCGGTTCCAGACTGTAGGCCTAGAACCGCTCGGCTACTCCGGCCGGCACAGTTTTGGGACTGTGTGTTAAGAGTATTTACCTAATGGTATTAAACGTTTGATTGTTCAGTTTCCATAAATTCTTTTATTGGGGACTAGCTTCTGTTATTTCTCGTCAGTATCCAGTCTGCTATCTCGTTGCTGTCGTGGATTACGTCTAGCACTTCGTTATTGACACAACTAATGACTTGTACTATATTTAAGTACAGTAAGCCTTCCATGCGAATCGAAATAAGTAACTGAATTCATCTAATACGATTGAACTGTTACTATTTAGATTCATATGAAAATGGAATATAAAACAAAATTTTGCTTAATCAGAAGCCACAGTAATAAGAGTTATCGTAAATTCCTCGCTATGTTAGCAAAAGCCTGGTAGATGAGGACTTTACAATAGCAGTAATTAAAAATTATGGTATAGCATTGTACCAGCCGACGAGCTCTCTAAACGCTTTGCGTAGCTGTGAATAAATGTAAAAAAAAAAAAATCTTTTCCTGGATGCGGTTTCATTTTAAGAATTTATAACAGCAGTTAAACTCGGTTGCGGCAAAAGTAGCAGACGGAGTTGCGAGAATTTAATATTACTGACGTCAGTTGCAGGATGCTTTTTCTCGGTGCGTGTGTGATTATTCGAATTCCTGCCTTTACGATACAATTTATCATGCAGTGTGTAAGATCTCTAAAAGTAGATTTTCCGTGATAAATATAAATACGCAATGTGGTAGGACGCTTTAAAAACACGCTATTAAACAGCCTGTATTATATCCGGTGTCAAACAAGCCTGTGAACATTGGAGAGAAAGTGGAACTTTAATGTTACAGTCCCGAGCAAGATCATAGTAACAGTGGATGACGCGCAAGTTAATAGGATGTTCGGAAATTCCCGTTACGAACGTGTAGGACTTGTAGCGAAGAGTGAATACAAATATTTTGAATAGTAATCCATGTGTGGAAACGTACTGTTTCCGTTCTAAGACGCTTTCAGTTCATATGTCTAACTCAACTATTGCTGCATGAGGAATTGAATTAAGCGTGACGCAGTACAATTATTAGGTAAAAATTCCAAAGGAAACATGACGAATGACGAAGCATCCATTTATCACTTAAGCAAATTAGCTTGTATTAACACTTCAACCTAATGTGTTTACATTATTGCAGAATACAAAGGACCCAGCATACTATACGTACAAAACAGTACTAATGTATGACAATAGCAGCTCGATGTGACGACCGCGAACGTTGTTACAGACCTTGTGCCTGCGAAACATGTTGTGGTACACAATCTCCATCCCTAATGGTTGTAACGTAGCAGATTATTACGACTTTTCGCCTTGCACGAAAAACGTAGCTTGCCGTAGAACCGGGAGGAGAGGAAATGTCTATTCTCACGCTCGCGTAGCTGCCGCTGGCTACTGGGCCGGACGAGCGGTGTACTCGACAAATGCTGCGAGCGATACGTTACAGATACTCCCTACGAATCTGAAGTACTATTAAATATTAATAGATCTTTTTCATACTTAGTGTACCAATTTCTATGGATAACAGAACCACACTGCTAAAATTTCAAATCTGTAACTTCAATACTTTTGGAGATATAAACTTTTACCTAAGTCACGTAATAACCATGCTGGTATTGTGGAACAGAGTTACGGACAGGAATGCATTCATCTACAGTATCAACTGAAACTACAACCAAAAGGATATGTTCATAAGATCTGATTTTCTGGATTTTTCTTTAGTTTCATTGCCACAGATCTTCGTCGTAATTAAAAGTACTTCGGATAGTTAATATTTCATCTTATTTTGGTTGTTGAGTGTTTTGGAGAGACTGAGAGAGTGAATGGAGGACGTAGGTAAAGTGAGAATGTGATGTTTTATTAAAATACTGTAAATTAAGCGTGAGGAAGTTGTATAATAGGGGAATTAGTAAAGTATGTCCGAGTGAACTTGATTTTGTAAAAGGCAGCAGGAGCAGCATTGGGTATTAGTTTTATTAATAATTTATTTTGGGAAGAGCTATCGTATTTTTTTTCATTAAATTTTATTTAATTTCGGAATTACGAAATTTCTAATCTAAATTAGTTTGGGTAATCTGGTTGGCTGACAGTACGTAGCTTGATTTTGGGGGAGAGGACCGAACACAGACGTCATCGGTCCCATTGGATTAGGGAAGGATGGGGTAGGAAGCTGGCCGTGCCCTTTCAAAGGACTCACTCCGGCATTTGCCTGATGCGATTTAGGAAAATCACGGAAAACCTAAATCAGGATGGGCAGATGCGGGTTTGAACCACCGTCCTCCCGAATACGAGTCCAGTGTGCTAACCACTGCACCACCTCGCTTGGTCTGACATTAGAAATATCGCGAGTATAGAAATACTCGAGATGCTGTGATTGGCTGCTTAACATACTAACCAATAGGAATTTAGAGTTTCCTTCGAGTTTGAGGACGACTTCTTGCCTCAGATCTGTGAATCAATATAGTAGCTCGGGAGCCGTCTTTTGGTAAACACCTACGTTAAATTGCGCTGATCAAATTTGTACCAAAATGAAGAAATCTGCGCGCTCATGTAGTTCATGTAAAGTGACTATAGTGTTACGTATTTTGAGGAAGTCTGAGCCTTGTGAGTGATTTATTTTAGGAGATTTCGCATGTGAACATTTCAAGTCGTACATAAACTGCGAGTGGCGCGTTTCGTGCAAATTATGAGACATGGCAAGCACTTCTGTACAAGAAGACCGCTAAACGACTGAATGTGTTAAAGCGAAAATAGTCGTGGGTCAGTGACTATTTAGAACGTTAAAAATGTCCATTCGGACTAAATATCCTCTGCCTGCTTTTGGGCGTGAACTTACTACAGATCAGGGACAGTAACATTACTCAATTAGGGTCGGGATAGTAAATACAGACTTGATAGCCGTTTTTATTGTTTTAGATAGAATAAACGAATTAAGAGAGCATTTGACATTCTTTCAAACGAGTAATGCAAGAACCCTCAACACTTGATAGTTCAACTAATGTTCTGCAACTACCCACGGACTGGAGTTGGGTGGGCTTTGCGTGGTAGCTACTTCGTCGCCTTTTTGTCAACGCTGCATTTGTCGACTAAACCAGTATCTACCATCGCAGAGTGGAGGGGCAGGTCCTGTAGGTGGACAGATTGTTTAATGGATAGTGAGAGAGCAACCCGCCCTGCCGCACGGTGTCCCTTCAATTTCTAGCACAGCGGCCAGAACTCGTACCAGCAGTTCTTCCTCTGTCTCTACAGGAGTCTCGCTAAATTAAACTTCGCATGCGACCCCACGAGTATCCATAGGAGTTAAATCCGGCGATGGCGGCGGCCACGAAGTTGCACCACATCGGCTCATCCATCTTCCTCCATATCATCTTTTGAGATGTTTCCGAACTGCACATGAGAAGTAAGGCGGTGCACCATCATGTTGAAACTACATTTCGTGACTGACGTAGAATGGCAAAGCTTTCAAGAACGGATCCAGTACGTCTTGTAGGAAGATAAAGTACGCAGAACCAGTCAACGTAACTGGAAGACACATCAGATTTGAAACCTCCGCGGAACGGAAACGGTATGTTTCCGGACAGGGGTTTCCATTCAAAATGTGACATACTAACTCCTCGCTACAAGTCCTAGAAGTTCGTAATGGCAACTTCCGAACACCCTGTACATACTACGAACGTACTGTACCTGCACTGCGCGGATGACTAGGGTCAGTGCTTGTGTTGCGTAGTTTTTGCGATGTTATTGGGCATGCCCGCAAATAAGAGCAAGGAAAGAGATTTAAGTAAGTTCTAGCACATACTCTACTGCTCCCAAACATCACAAAGTGGTTAGTGCTGGTCCGATGGAAGCATCACTGTAAACGATTTTAAAGAACTGCGCTTTATAGTATACAACTCGGACGTATTTAATTTAACCCAGGGTTTTGGGACACAGTACAGTGATTTAGAAATTATGCTTAATAACATCTCCTCTCCTAACAGAGCAAGTACTGGTGTAACAATTTGTCACCTCAGGGACTCGAACGGAATACCATCTCCGTACTAGTAAGCATAGCTGTTTCTTCTACTGACGCGGGAATAGACTGTTTCATACAGCCGTATTTTTGCAGCAGATCAGAGGTTTAGGTAATATAAGTTACTTTAATTAAGTTCGATTTACAACACACTTAGTCAACATGTCCTACATACATACAGTAAGATACAAAATTTGTTTCTTTGCGTTTCTGTCTCGGTTGCAACTGACAGTTTGGTTTAATGGGCTATTTAGGAACGTTTCAATTCATTATCGAACCATTACCTTACTGAGTCTGAAATGATTAATGGAGTAACATTTGTGCATTTTGAGCTATTCACAACTTTTAAGTTTCGAATATTGTGTACAGCGGGCACTGTTCGAAATTGAACAGTTGTGAATAGCTCAAACGTACAAACATCATTTCATTAATCATTTCAGAACCGTTCAGGTAATGATTCCATAATGAACTGAAACGTTTGAAAATATTATCAGAAGACCAAATTATCAGTTGCAAATGAGGAAGAAAAGTAAAGAAATAATTTTTGACTTGCTGATGATTGTGCCAGTGAAATGTTGGAATTGCACAGATATAATGATCTCTGAAAGGGAACATTGCCTGACGTGTGCCCAGTTTGGTAGACAAGGAACTTTTCCCGTCTTCTTCCAAATTCAAAATTATTGTCGTAATTATTTGCCCTCGCAGCGTCATATTATGGATTACAGTGGCCGAGATGAATAACTGTGGTTCGTTCGTTGTCTTTGATTTAACTCTGTAAACCATGTATGTCTCGAAAGTTTTTTTTTTGTTTTCGTTAGGTATTGTACGCAGCACTGCTAAATTTCTTAGCGAGAAATCATAGCACTTCTCTCGTTTTATGTGATTACAATGTTACTTGTCAATTGATAAGTGACACGTATTCACATTATTGCTATGATTGTCCATCATGATACTATGTATTATTGAGTTTTTAAGAGACCTTAAGTTTCTGGCGTACATCTTATTTACTGAAACAGTGCAGATGATAAGTCTATCACAAGCGTAGAACCCTTCAGCTTAAACTGTAACAGAGCAGGTGAATGTGTTTAGTTCACTATTTCCGGTGCAAAGTGGAGGACTATATCGCTGAACACTTACATCGCTGTAAGACTGACTTAGACAGAAGAAGAAAATTCCCATGAGTTCATGTTTCACTTACGATTTTTGTCTCTGAAAGGAAATGTGACTGATCTATTGACTCACCGTCGCCCAGTCCAAACAGCTAAGGATAGAAGTTTGAAAGTTGGAGAGGGTGGCGATCGTGTACTGCAGGCAGTGTTTAAAAAGGAATTTTCGGAAGTCCACCACGAAGGGGTTGGAATAGGGGATGAAAACTTTTTGAAAATATTTCGCTATTACGGCAGTTTTGAAGCTAGAACTACGAAAACTGGTAATTGGTTTGTCGGTCAGAAATAAAAAAAAGTGCTCCAACAATTTTAGGAATTCAATCCCTAAGAGAATAAAGTAGTAGGTGAAAGTTACTTCAGAAAACTCTATTTACTAAAGAACTACTGAAGTATTTTTAAATTGAAAATTGAAAATTCGTGTTCAACTTCTCGATGAGAAATAAAAAAATAAGTTAGTGTTTTTGGAAACTGAACCCCTAAGACTGTGAAATAGTGTATGAAAACATTTATGGAACTACTTCATCATGAAAGCAGACAGACTTTTTGGTCAGAAGTACTTCAGAAAAGACTTAGCATCTATCCCTCCTGAAAAATTTAGAAGGCGTTGCAGTTTGTAAACTCAATCAAAGAAAGCTATTTAACTGTTAGTACGACCAATCGCCTCTATCAGAATTATATGGAAAAAGCGGATTTTTAACACATTAATTTTTCATTAGTTCTAATAAATGTTCATAAAACAATTTTGCTGTGATTACTAAGCAAACTAATCATTACTGATGGCAAAATATATACCACGTTTAAATGCGATCCCACGTACAGGAATATCCGTTGAGATGTGAGAATTTAGCATCGGGTGTAAAACTGGTGCTAATTACTACAGAACCACTTATCCAATTCATCTTTTTTTTAAAAAAAACTTGCTATATTAAATTAAACCCGTTGGAATGCTTTAATTATACAAAACTGGCAGTCATGTAAAGGGTCACTAACTCATTTATAGGGTGTAGATTTCCACTTGAGCAATGAGAATAACAACATACAAATTCTAATAAAGAAAAACAAAAAAAGTATGCAGCGGCCGCTTGGCTAGTTTCATGTTAAAGTGGTTAAACGCTCCCGGTCTGCGAGTGACCGTCTCGAACATATATTCTGACGTCCACACATTTGACCATTGAGAACGTCTTTCCCTAACTTCGAGATTCTTTTGTCTACAAGCCAACTAAATAAATACATGTCAAATTATCCATAAAAAGAGTTGGACGTCAAATGCCAACAGTAGTAATGCCACATTTGGCTTACAAGCTGTGTGGAATGACAAGACCTGATAATACAATTGGAGGAACAATTTTCGTGCCGAAATTGATGTGGTGTATATATATGTACCAGTTTCTGCAATAGCTATAGTGAACTGCCGATAGGAACGGTGAGATGAGGCATTGTACCTCGTGTGGCTACATCGAGACAGATTGGTACAAAGACATTCCGACCATTTGCAACTTACATGATTCCTCATGATAGGACAGTTCAAATACAAAATGTACTACGTATGCGTTGACGCTGATTATTGACTTCTAAAATGATATCGGTTACACTATCTGCATTTCCGTATTACTTAATCAGGTCCCAAACAAAACTAACAAACTGAACTGTGAAATCTGTGAGAACTTTTTCGAGGTCCCTCGCAAAGAGATTATCAACATTAAATTGTGTTTCTGAACTCGTAACACGATCTGTAAATGATTTACTACAATTATGAATGATTACAGGATAGCTATATTTCCGAAAAAAGTAATAACGAAGCACGAGAACGAATAATTTTGAGCAGCGAAAACAAAAACATGAATTAGAAAGCCACTAATTTTAAAAATTACCGAGTCTGTGACTCATATTAATAAGCGAAATGAAACAGCGTGCAACTGGAAATATCGGAATTTCGCTTCAGGCATATTTTCACAGTATCATTTTGTGACCTTTGATTTAAATAATTAATTCTGTACAGTTTATGAATTCGCAAATTAATACGTAATTTTTTACAAACAAGAGAAATAATAATCCACATTTAACGTTACATATTGGCACGAGTTACGCAATATGCCAGCATTCTGCTTTCAAGTATCATACATCCACCGAGGCATGTGGAGTAGTCGGGAAACGAGTGAGCTGACACTCTGGAACAGAGGAATTCAAATCCGCTACCTGCCATCCAGACTGAGGTATTATGGGGTTTCCACAAATCACTTTGGGCAAATACCGGAGTGATCAGTCTGTAGCCTCTTCCTTCAAGCATACAACTGTGCTGCAAAGTTAGGCGCACAAACTGAAATTGTCCTAGCTACGTAGTAAATGAGTATTTGTGACCAATAGGCGCGTTTTTCAAACATAAATAAAATCTGTGAGTTAGTACATCAATGTCTGTCATGTCTGAACTTACGTACACGATGCAGGCTCTTCTTAACGTCTACAAAACGTTGCCACATAATTGCCATTTGGACTTCTTTATGCGTAGTATTCTGGAAAGCCTTGAAGTAGGTCAGACAGGCGGCAGAGTCAACAGAGATTGTGTGCCTCAGTCCCACGTGGCGACATATCACGATAAAGGAAAAAACCATCCCAAGACGGTATAAAAATTACGAGTAATAACTCCGCAACAGGATCGATGTTAGGGTTAACTAACGGAGTATGTTCAGTGATCAACGCAAACAGAGCTTACCACTGCCTGGAATTGGAGTTAATCGAAAAATCTCGCATCGTAGTTTCAGGGAATTCGGTATCAGTACCGCATGTTGCAGCTTTATGGATGCTGAGGAAAAAACAGAGGAGCTCTCGTTTTAAACACGCGCGCCTGTCAGTGTTGAAACACGTATGTGTTCAGTGTATTCAGTACAGCGATGGCGAGCCATGAGAGAATCTCTGACCAGAGAGTTATTTATCGTGGCTAGTCTGCGCTTAACCGCGCGAGTGTGCAGTTCCGAGTTGGACGCAGTAGTTGTACGTAGCGAGTCGCGAGAGCATGTAGTACAGTTGCGTGTAGCGAGCCGGCAGGAACAGTAGTGTGTGAGGAGTCGGCGGGCGTCGACATGGGTCTCTGGTCACGATTCAGGACGAGGTATATTGTTAAATAAGGTAATGAAGCAGCATTGCGCTCAGCTAATAAAGTATGTTGATTGTAATTAATTTGTTCAAGAATTCCCCCAATAATAAGTTTTTATAAAGTGGATCTTTTAAACAAAGTAATCATTTTAATTTAAAGAGTTTTTCCTATGCATTTCCTCCAAGAATCAGAATTAAATATACGCCAGCATTGCACGGAGCTGTGCCGAATCATACGAGCAGATATTGACGGAGTTTACTAATGTAAGAAGTTTGGTTTTTGAGTTCAGATTTAATTATTGCACAGGGCCAAGGGTCAGCGCGGCTGCCCTTAAAAAATTTACCAGGTTCATTTCAGTATTAATTTTGTGGCGAGCTAACATTCTGGCTCATTTGCATTTTTTACTTAACATTGACTATCTTAATTTTGCAACGCGGTTACACTTTCTATATTATTGACTTTAAAAATTCTTAATGGGAGGTTACACTTAGCTCAATTCCCATTTTTTATTATTTCGTTTAACAAAAGAATGTTAGCTCGCCACAAAATTAACACTGAAATGAACCTGGTAAATTTTATAAGGGCAGCCGCGCTGACCCTTGGCCCTGTGCAATAATTAAATCTGAACTCAAAAACCAAAATTCTTACGTTAGTAAACTCCGTCAATATCGGCTCGTATGATTCGGCACAGCTCCGTGCAATGCTGGCGTATATTTAATTCTGATTCTTGGAGGAAATGCATAGGAAAAACTCTTTAAATTAAAATGATTACATTGTTTAAAAGATCCACTTTATAAAAACTTATTATTGGGGGAATTCGTGAACAAATTAATTACAATCAACATACTTTATTAGCTGAGCGCAATGCTGCTTCATTACCTTATTTAACAATATACCTCGTCTTGAATCGTGACCAGAGACCCATGTCGACGCCCGCCGACTCCTCACACACAACTACTGTTCCTGCCGGCTCGCTACACGCAACTGTACTACATGCTCTCGCGACTCGCTACGTACAACTACTGCGTCCAACTCGGAACTGCACACTCGCGCGGTTAAGCGCAGACTAGCCACGATAAATAACTCTCTGGTCAGAGATTCTCTCATGGCTCGCCATCGCTGTACTGAATACACTGAACACATACGTGTTTCAGTGTGGATGGTGAATGTCCAGCCGAAGGAGCGTGTAACCATGGCTCCTAAGCGACACGATAACGGCAAGGCTCCAGAGAGACTGGACACGAAGCGGTTGTTACCACGCAGCCAGGATACGTCACATTCGCACGTACGGAACGAAAGTGTGTCAAGGCGAAATTGTTGTGTGAACTAAAATACAGGATAATTACAATTAAAGTTAAACTTTCAAACCGCTTTAGAACTAACACCACTAGTCAGAAAGACGTCAAATTGCAACGGAATATTATCGGAGAAGGGGGAAAATGTATGGCAGAAGAAAAATAAATAGTTACAAAATGTAGCAATAGATGGCGCTGTAAGAATCACAAGTTAATAGTGGTCGACTATAAATTTCAAATGAATCCTTCGTCAATGCCTAAGGTGTACGTTTGACGTTAAAACTTTACTACTCAGTGTGCATGATTGAACTGTTACGTAAGCCCATCCACCACGGCAAGGTCACATCACATCGGATGGAAAAAATCGGTTTTTAATTGTCCTGAGGCCAACACCCGCATAAAAAGCATAAATCACATCGGTTTTTAATTGTCCTGAGGCAAAAAACCGCATGAAAAGCATCAATCAAAATCAAATCGGATTATTAATTTCCGCGTGACTGGCGGAAAACATGTTCAATATACTGTCTACCGTTTTCTGCAACACAATGCGTGCCTTCAATGCAGCTAAGTTTGCAATAGGAACAGTCAACAAAACATCTTTCAGATAGTCCCACAGCCAGAAGTCACACGGATTAAGATCAGGGGATCGGGACGGCCAGGCTGAAGGGAAATGGCGGCTAATAATTCTAGCACTTCCGAAATGGCGCTTCAGCAGCCGCTTAACTGGATTTTCAATATGCGGAGGTGCGCCATCTTGCATAAAAATGATCCCATCCACACATCCAGGCTGTTGGAGAGCTGGAACGACGTGGCTGCGCAAAAGACACTCATAACGCTTCCCAGTGACGGTACAGGTAACAGGACCAGAAGCACCTGTCTCTTCGAAGAAAAAAATGGCGCTCTGATAAATGATGTCATAAACCCGCATCACACAGTCACCTTTTCAGGACGAAGTAGTACTGGTTGTTTCGCGTGTGGATTTTCCGTTGCCCATATTCGAAAATTCTGTGTATTGACATATCCTGTGAGATTGCAGTGGGCTTCGTCTGTCCACAAAATCTTCCACCGCCAATCATTGTCCACTTAAACGCGAGCAAGAAATTCTAAAGCAAAGGTTTCTGTTGCTGGTAAGGTCAACAGGAAGCAGCTCGTGCACATCGGTAATTTTGAATGGATAACTAAGAAGGATGTTTCGTAGGATTTTACGCAGTGTGCTCTCGGGTATGTACAATGTTCCGGCAATTCTCCGTGCACTACACGTTTGCACTCCACCACTCGTCTCCTCCTGCATTGCTGTGACCACTGCTTCCACTGACGTTGAATCAGTTTGTTTCTTCCCTCGACCAGGTTGCATACAAAAAAACCTGTCTTTTCGAATTTCAGAATCATTTTCTCCAGACCCACGGCAATCATCAGATCAACGCCTTGTTTCCAACCCTTCAGTGTCCGGAACTTCTGCAGTACGACGTGTGCACAGTAATCATTCTTGTAATACAGCTTTACAAGCAGAGCGCGATCCTGCATTGAGACAGCCATGGTGAACGTCGCAGACGCGATAGGAGGAAAAGCCGTGTACCCGGCGTGTTTATACCAACTGCAATGGGTCGTGCTCATGACAGGTGTTTTCAGTTACGTATTCTGACACATACAGCGCCATCAATTTTCACAGTATTTTTTTCTTCTGCCATACGCTTTCCCCCTTCTCCGACAATATTCCGGAGCAATTTGACGCTATTCTGACCAGTGGTGTTACTTCTACATCGTTTTGAAAGTTTAACTTCAATTATAATCACCCTGTATTTCTACTTAAAAATCTTGGATTTTTGTATCACACGATTCAGTAATGCTACGTAAAACCCGAAGCTGTCAAACTGGGCGCGCAGATGAGACGAGTCCATTGCCACTTACAATGTTTTTATATGCCAAAAACTATGCAAGTTACATCAATATTGACTGTCATGTACGATAACTTTCGTAACAAACTAATTGTGTATGTGAGCTTGATGTGCCAGGAACACAAACGAAGTGACAAATGGAAAATAAACTAGTTTATAATATAATCTGTGAGGCCCATGCCTCACTACACTAAGTAGTATCAACGTTGCAATCAATTAACAATTTTGCTCTTAAAGAAATAGAGCAAGAATACGCAGTTCTCTGCAGTAAGATATCTTGCGAAGTCAGAAAAATGTGGCCATATTTATTACCTCTATTCCTGTCTAGTCATTTTAAGTATTTAGTGTGTTTGTTAGTGATACTGAATACATTTAAATCGACCGTTAATGAAGGCTGTTGCGGTGTTGGTAGGTGCACGGGTTGCAGATTCTGTGGGCGCTAGATGAAAGGGCGTCGGAAGACGATTCGGAATATATGGCCACATAATTTTTATATTAACGTGTAAACATATTTTCTTTGTGTAAACTACTGTTACAAAAATATTCGAATTTGTGTTTTATCAATAACAAGGGAACCAACAGACATAGTGTTGAAATCTGATAATTAAGGAAGGCAGGATTGGGTCACGATTGTGGACGGGGCCCCGAATCAATTACTATTGGTTTTCTTTGCAATTCCACTCATTTATTTTAATAAATAAGTTTTGCAAACAAGCCAATGAGGTCGCAATCAGACTTTTAAGGCAAGTAACCACAATCAGGGCTGAAGGCCTTCAACGCCAAAATGACAATTACAAGAATTTTAACAAAAATACTGTCAAACGGCAAATGGAATGGCAAAATTTAATTTAAAGAAACCAGCAACAGATCACCAAACACGTGAGACAAATGATGGTAGCTTAATAATACAATAATAAAATAAAACACAAGTGCCAGTGACAGACGGTGCTCCAGGTTCAAATGGTTCAAATGGCTCTGAGCACCATGGCACTCATCTTCTGAGGTCATTAGTCCCCTAGAACTTAGAACTAGTTAAACCTAACTAACCTAACTAAGGACATCACAAACATCCATGCCCGAGGCAGGATCCGAACCTGCGACCGTAGCGGTCTTGCCGTTCCAGACTGCAGCGCCTTTAACCGCACGGCCACTTCAGCCGGCGGTGTTCCAGGAATGGACCTCTGAGTAGATCACACCAAAAACACTTTCGCGACCGAAGAAAAAGGCAGTCAAGAGTTGCCTTCAGATCACAAGATGGTAACTCGAACTAGTGGCAGCCTAACGAGCGATTAATGATAATCTTGGTGAGGCTAACAAATAAACCAATGCAGAGATGTAAAATTACGCCAAAGCCGGAACCGGCAGTCTGGACTCCACCCGCAGAATATTGTGCTTAGAGCGCACGGAACAAGAAGGAATGACTAACACCAAGGTAGAAGAGCCGCCAACCAACCAACAAACAACTACTGTCACCTCGCCCAATGAGTACGTTAAGTAAAACCTGTGGCCCAAAACCACAGTACAATAAAACCACAGTCACAGGAGAATCGCGAGTGGTGAAGGTTTCTCCACGCGAATTGAAAACGCATTCAACTTCAACTGGCAGGATCCGGTTCCGACGAGATCGTGCACCCTCGTGACCACAGCCCTTCGATGCGGCACTGCATACACGTCTCCAGCGGTCTCGACACTTCGTCGCTCTGCGCGGACCTGGCTGCTCCTGCGTCCCCAACCTAACTCCACACTCTCACTACACGGAAGAAGAACGAGGTCGTCCCAAAGATAGGGCAGCGGAGCTATATATTGATAAGCGCCGCTGCTGCCACTAGCGGACAGGCAACACATACGAAACTAGTGGCGCCAGTGAATGCGAGAAGAAGACAACGCAACTATGTCAACTAAACGATACGGTCTGGCAGAAACCTAGACACGGCACCAAAGCGAGCCGCAGCACGGCTCAAATGTAATTTGTACACAGCAAATGAATGCACGAAACATAAAAAAATGGTTTTTCTCCAATATTTGAATGTTGTTGAGAAAAGTAATTTTAATTGTAGAGAACAGGACAGTGTGACGTAAGCGACGATTCATAAGCGAGACGCGCCAGTGCCGAAGGTTTCTTTGTGTCTCCGTCGCGGTCGCAGTCGCGGCGGCGCGTTCGGCAATAGGCACATTGCCGTGCGATGTATCGGCCGCACCGCGTATTGTTAAGAGTTACTTTAAATTTTACGCTATGTGTTGAATTTTGCCTTGAGTCATCCTTCGTGTGTGACATCTGTTCGCAGACTGCGAAAACGTTAACTTTTGATGTGTGTAGGACTCTGAAACGAGCTGAAGCGTTACGTTTTGCGGTGTCCCGACGTGCTGTAGTGATACGACTATTCAAATTAATTTCTCACGAATTGTTAACGCTAATGACAAAATAAATACGTATACTAGACTATTTATTAGCTCTCTTCATTGACTACAGAATAGTTTAATGAAATTTAATTTCAGATTTTGAAGAAGTTTAAACGCTTTGGTTGCTTGGAACAGCAATTACCTGTATTCATATCTGATGTAAGGCTAGCTTCTCTGCTCCGTGTATGAGCCTCATTGAGGAACTGTTGGCGTCAAAACTGTCTTCTTTTTAATCATCTTGAGGCTGAAGCTCTACTGTCCGCGTTTGCTTGCAAATCGATTTGTTTTTGGAGAGGTCTGCCTTGACAAAACACAATTTTTATTTTTATTTCTGTTCCACAGACATGTTTCGCTGAAGTTTCAGCGTCATTTGTGGGTTTTAATTATCTTCTGTTAAAGAGGAAGAATGCTTTTTACTACTTGTACGCATAAAAATTTGAGTTTCTAAGACAGTGTTGACTTATTTAAAAACAGATAAAATTTTGTGTATAATTCTTGTAACCACATGCTGTAGGTTTCCTAGATCTTACGTAATTTAATGCAGTTGTTTTGTTTCGACTTGGCATGTTATGGTTATGTCTACCATTAACTAATACTTCATGGAAGATTTTGTGTGTGTGTGTGTCTACGTGCGTGTGCTTGTTTTTGGAAACGGGTTTTGAGTTGTTTATGGGTTGTTGTTGTTGTCTGATAGTTCTTTGAGGGCCGAGAACACAGTACCACTGCAGAGAACTGTGTGGTCATTTAGCACTAGTTTTCCTTCAATGATGGTTTTTTGTATTTGATATTTTTTCAGTTATTAGCATCTGTGGCGGCTGTTTCTCCATCATATGTTCTCTAGATGAAACATCCAGTCGCGTCCAACAACTCCACAATGATGTAAACAAAGTTCACCCTAAAATAAAATTCAGCATAGAAGCAGAAAACGATGCAGTGCGAAATTTCTTTGACGTCACAATACAGAGACAACAACCAACATCATTTTGCCGTATTCAGGGAAGTCACCACCATCAGCCCAGCCTTACACAAATACACTAATCATCCAGCTGCGAACAAACTAGTTCGTTTCCAGTTTATGATGCACAGACTGAACAAAATGCCACTCGGTGAAGAAAACTACAAAACTGAATTACTGAAAATAAAATAGCTATAGAGAATGGATACGATACAAACACTATAGAGAAACTGAATCGCAAAATTAAAACAAAAGTAAAGGGAACGCCTAGCGCACAAAAAGTCACCGCCAAGAGAGGTGGTGGAGTGATTAGCATACTGGACTCGCATTCGGGAGGACGAAGGTTCAAACCCGCGTCCGGCCATCCAGATATAGGTTTTCCGTGATTCCCTTAAATCGCTGCCGGCCGCGGTGGTCTAGCGGTTCAGGCGCTCAGTCCGGAACCGCGTGACTACTACGGTCGCAGGTTCGAATCCTGCTTCGGGCATGAATATGTGTGATGTCCTTAGGTTAGTTAGGTTTAAGTAGTTTAAGTTCTAGGGGACCGATGACCACAGATGTTAAGTCCCATAGTGCTCAGAGCCATTTGAACCATAAATCGCTCCAGGCAAATTCCGGGGTGGTTCCTTTGATAGAGCACGGCCGATTTCCTTCCACAGTCCTGACACAGTTCGAGCTTGTACTACGTCTCTAATGACCTCGAGGTTGACGGGACGTTAAACCCAATCTTGCTTTCTTTCTTCCTTCCTAAGCCTACTCCTTGCTGTTGCTTGTTTCTATGATTACATTTAAGTTGTGTGCCAAGTTGTTTATAAGAAATTACTATAATCACCGACTTCGGGAGGCTGTGTGTGAAGGTGCATAGCATACATGCTGAAGGCAATAGAAAGCACTTCTAAATGGCTTCTATTTTAGACCCTCTTTGTGATTGTAGGATGATGTCAGAATTGTTATTAGTTTACAGAGATTTAAAAATACATTCTTTACGTGCTGTAGTGTCGAATGTACAAGCATTTATATCACAGGAGTCGTCTTTAAAATAGCTTCAGAACGGTATATTTCTTTTCTAAATTCAACGATTCATCCTCGCAAAGACATAGCTGTTCACTATTCATTACTCCGGTATACGTTATTTCTGCAGCCTTAGACTCCTCTTCATTACTATCTTTCTGCGTAGCCATTGAGCGCAGGGAGTTCCATCCACCTATGTTTCAGTCGCCACACTCTCCATGCAGACCTACCATATCGGTGAAGCGTGGCGCTTTACTTTGACGGAGTATATCTGCGCCGCACCTACACACTTCTATCGTGCCGATCTGTCGTGTACTGTTACAACTGGAACACGAATGGACGGAACAACTTGCTCTTCACAGATCAATCACGCTCCGGTTCGCAGATGGAATATTGTGCTATTCACACACGACACAGTTGTGCAGCGATAAAGTTGTAGTACCAAGGAGCAAGGTGGAAACTGATCACTTTGATGTTGGCGTGGTCCTGGCCCACGTCAAGTGGGTGTACGGAACTGAGATCTTAGTTTGCGGTGGGAAGAATACTGTTAGGGCACAGAGGTGTAGTGACGAGGTATTAAAACCACATCCTCTGCTATTCATAGCTTCAGTTGGTTGAGGATTTATTTTCACTGGGCCTCGTCGAGCTAATTTTGATTGTTTATTTCTCACAGTTGGAGCCATTCACAGTATGCATTGACTATTGAGATCTCGGTCTAGGTCTGCTATTGAGAATGTGTGGGATGTATTAGAAGACGAATTCGGAAATTTCGACTAATAGAGCACTTGCCTGCGAAAGGCAAACGTTCTGCGTTCGAGTCCCTGTCTGGTTCACAATGTTGATCTGCTAGGAAATTTCAAATCAGCGCACTTTGCACTGGAGAGAGAAAATTAATTCTGGAGGCGAATTCTGTTAATAATATATCACAAAGAGTTTTTTCAGATTTCGCACATTTCTTTTTCAAAAATATTACCTATAGTTACATCAATATTCTGCAGACCATTGCAAAGTGCATGGTGGAAAGTATGTCTCACTGTACCAGTTTCTAGGGCTTCTTCTCATCCCATCTACATGTGGAGCGCGGGGAGATTGATTGTTTAAATACCTCCGTGCATGTTGTAATTAACCTAGTGTAGTCCTCATGATCCCTATGGGAGTGATACGCAGGGGGTTGTAGTATATTCCTAGAGTTGTCATTTAAAGCTGGTTCTTGAAACTTTCTCCACTGCTAGTATTTCGACGGCAAACCGGTCAGTCCTCCTCGGGCGAACAGGCAAGACTGACAGTAAGGGGGTCCATCCAGCTTGTACACCAGTAGTCCTATGGACTGCGAGAACGTCCAGATCTTACCATCTGTTTTACCCTTCCAGGATTTAGTTTTCAGGGAAGCTATTGAAAATCATTGCCGAATAATTTAATTAATCGTGATGATGGTTTCAACTTCGACAAAATATGGAATCTGACACTGGAAACAGAAACTCTCAGACGACTTCACTCTCCCCATGTCGGTCAGAATTTGTGCAACAACATTTTTCACGATAGCATTTGTGTGTGCCCACCGTGTGGTATTTCTTCCACTATGATTTACCATGTACTCACGCACACTTCCCTCGCCCTACTGGTGTGTAAAGTGTACGGGAGCGCTTTACCGACAATCTTTCCAGCTCGCTCAGAAAATGTACGAACTGTGTACAGCCAGAAATATCGGACAACTATTGGTTGCTGCTGGATTCCCTCAGTTTTATGGATCAAGTTCTACACCACTCGGTGTGAGTAAATCTTTTGTAGAACATGATCTAAATCTACAGGATTAGTGCAACACACAGTATAATCGTCATAGAGTGTAAACTAAGCTGCCGTTCTTGTTTGCGTCAGCAGGAAATGCCTCTAGGGAAGTGCAAGATGACTGCTTAAACATCATAGCAAATCACATTGCAGCCGTATCGAACAAAGGTTACCAATAACGTGCCGCCAGAGAATGCAGAACTGTCAGTGTGTACCGAACGAGTTTCTGCATGTGTTCATAATACGAGGTGAGCCGCCTGTAAAATCACTAACATAGAAACGTGTTGTTGACAGGCACAATGGCTATGGCGAGCTGTTCACATCTATGAAAACAGGCCCAAGAAGAATCACGTAAAAAGTCGTACTGGTATGCATACAACCATATTACTTTACTCTGCCTATCCTTCATGGTTTAAGAATTATGAGACCAAAGTTGTATACGTGGAAGAGATCTGGAGGCACCGGAAGGCTTCAGTTTGATTATTCAATGGTTAGGCAGATTTAGGAACAGATTTTAAATTGTAAGATATTTTCAGGGGCAAATGTGGGCTCCTACCACAATTTATTGGTTATGAAATGCAGGTTAAAACTAAAGAAAATGCAAAAAAGGCAGGAATATAAGGAGATGGGACCTGGATGAACTGAATGAACCAGAGGTTGTAGGGAATTTCAGAGGGAACATCAGGGACCGATTGACAAGAACAGCGCATAGAAATATAGAAGAACGAGAATGTGTAGCTTTGAGAGTTGAAACACTTGAGACACAAGAGAATCAAGTAGATACAAAGACGAGGGCTGGTAGAAATCCTTTGGTAGCCCCAGAGATACTGAATTTAATCGATGAAAGGAGAAAATATAAAAATGCAGTAAATGAAGCAGGCGAAAGGGAATACAAACGTCTAAAAAATGAGCTCGACAAGAAGTGCAAAATGGCTAAGCAGGAATGGCTAGAGGACAAATGTAAGGATGTAGATGCATGTATCACTAGGGGTAAGATAGATATTGCCTACAGGAAAATTAGAGACACCTTTGGAGAAAAGAGGAATAACTATATGAATATCAAGAGCTCAGATGCAAAACTTGTCGAATGCAAAGAAAGGAAGGCAGGAAGGTGGACGGGATATATAGAGGGTGTGTACAAGGAAGATGTACTTGACGGCAGTACTACGGAAATGGAAGAGGACGTAGAGGCAGCTGAGGAGGGAGATAGGATACTGCGTGAAGAATTTGACAAAGCACTGAAAGACCTAAGTCGAAACAAGACCCCGGGAGTAGATAACATTCCGCTAGAGCTGCTGATAGCCTTGGGAGAGCCAGCCATGGCAAAATTCTTCCATCTGGTGAACAAGATGTATGTGACAGGCGAAACACCCTCAGATTTCAAGAAGAATATAATAATCCCAATTCCAAAGAAAGCAAGTGCTGACAGGTGTGAAAATTACCGAACTATCAGTTTAATAAGTCACGACTGCAAAATACTGACTTACAGAATAATGGAAAAACGGAAGACTCCAGTTTGGGTTACGGAGAAATGCTGGAACACGCGCGGAGATACTGACCCTAGGACTTCCATAGAAGATAGGTTAAGGAAAGGCAAACCTACGTTTATAGCATTTGTATATAAACGTTTTGACAATGCTGGCTGGAATACTCTCTTTCAAATTCCAAAGGTTTTAGGGGTAAAATGCAGGGAGCGAAAGGCCATTAACAGTTCGTACACAAACCAGGTGGCAGTTATGAATCGAGGGGCATGAAAGGGAAGCAGTGGTTGAGAAGAGAATGACACAGTGTTGTAGCCTATACCCAATGTTATTCGATCTGTGTATTGAGCAGGCAGTAAAGG
Organism: Schistocerca cancellata; assembly: GCF_023864275.1. Lineage (NCBI taxonomy): Eukaryota > Metazoa > Arthropoda > Insecta > Orthoptera > Acrididae > Schistocerca > Schistocerca cancellata. The sequence goes on from NC_064626.1 coordinate 370,807,361, forward strand.
AAACAAAAGAAAAAATTTGAGTAGGAATTAAAGTCCAGGGAGAAGAAACAAAAACTTCGAGGTTTTCTGATGAAATTGCAATTTTGTCAGAGAGCAAAGAACTTGAAAGAGCAGTTAAACGGAATGGACAGTATCTTGAAAGGAGGATGCAAGATCAACATAAAATGAGAATAATGGAACGCAGTCTCATTAAATCAGGTGATGCTGAGGGAGTTGGATTAGGAAACGAGTTTTGCTATTTGGGCAACAAAATAACGTACGGTGGTCGAAGTATAGAGGATATAAGTTGTAGACTGGTGATCGCAAGGAAAGTGTTTCTAAAGAAGAGAAATTTGTTAACATCGAGTATAGATTTAAATGTCGGGAACTATTTTTTGTAAATGTGGAATGTAGCTTTGTATGGAAGTGAAACACAGACGATAAACAGTTTATGAAAGAAAAGCGTTCGAAATGTGGTGCTGCAGAAGAATGCTGAAGATGGGTTGAGTAGATCACGTAACTAATGACGAGGTACTGAATAGAATTGGGGAGAAAAGGACTTGGTGCACAACCTGACTAAAAGAAGGGACCGGTTGGTAGGACACGTTCTGAAGCTTCAAGGGATCACCAATTTAGTACTAGGGGGAAACGTCGGGGGGGGGGGGGGGGGGTAAAAATTGCAGAGGGAGACCAAGAGATGAATATAATAAGCAGATTCAGTGGGATGTAGGTTGCAGTAGTTTTTCGGAGATAAAGAGGATTGTACAGCGTAAAGTATTTAGATGTGTATCAAAGCAGACTTTGGACTAAAGACAACAACATCCTTCGTATTAAGAAGAGTCGGAAATAAAAGGTCGTGGTTGACTAGAAGCCTTCTACCACGAAAGTCTTTCTGTTCATTTATTAATTTTCTGAAAGTCTTTCGAACTGATTATAGAAATCTGCTTCTTCAACAATGTCTATGACTTTACCTTCAATGGTCCTATGTGGGATCTTAAGTTACGTTTCGGTGGTATCGGCAAGGTGGTGTTCTATTTCTCTTTGATGCGCATCAAAAGTGGAATTATTGTTACCAGTTAGTCTGGTGTGTGGTTCAAACCGTATGCTGAGTGCCTGCCCTGTTCCTCCAACACAACACATAAACCAAGTGTCGCAGATGAGTTTTTAAATTCATGAACCGTTCGTTTTATGACGAACTGAATGCTCGAGGCATTTCTTGACTGGAAACTAATTAGAGTTTCTGTATTTCTAAATACACGTGCGATCTTTTCGGAAATGGCTCCGACGAAGGGTAGGGGGCAACCCTAGATCTTTTTCTCCTTATTTTCCCTTCCCACTGCCATCTTCTCAACTGTTTCACTTCCACTGAGATATTTGCTGGTATACCTGTTATAACATTAGCAGGTTTAAATCATCATACATGTTAACTGACGTAAAACCGCCAATTCATCTCTAATATCCTCGTTATCTGCCGATAACTTTAGTAATAGATGGATTATAGCATGGAAATACGATTTTTTTTAGCACATTCAGCTGAAACAATTGGTTACGTACTAACAAATCAAGTGAGGTTCCTTTCAGATGGATACCGAACCTACGTTGAGATTCTCGGTTGATTATCTTGATGTCAAGGAATCTACTACATTTACTTCTTTTTATTTCTTTAATAAAATGTTTGTTTTACGTGGATTTTGTACGACAGTGATAAGTGAAGAAGGGAAGTAAAATCTAAATAGTATAGTGGTAATGGTCGTTGAACTGATTGCTTTCGGACAAATTCTACCGGTGTAATCTTGCTTAATTCAGTATGGGCGTCTAGCTAAAAATGTTGAGTGCCAAGTATGGTTCGCTAACAAAGCCATTATTTACACTCATTTTGCTCCGTAGATCATCCGCCGAATGACACTCTTCTTAAGTCAGCACGCTTGAACAAACTCTCGTGGGAGTTTTAGGAACTAACGACCCTATAAATGTTTTGACTAACGCAATAATTAAAAAATAGATCTCTTCAACAATACATCTAATTTTCTTCTTCTTGGACCCACAGTTTCCTAAGGAAACGTACTCAGTCGTTTCTGCTAATACTAACGATAAGCTAAAAGATAATGCAGGAGATCGTTCTACAAAGAGAAAGCGTCACCAAAGACAGCAATATTTTGTGTTATGAACTCACAAAGGCGTAACTTTGTCACATCCTATAAACGTGAGAAACGACTTAGGTTCATAGTAAACCTAGCACTGGCATCGAGACTAGTGGCACCGTGCAGAGCCACAGTCCCATTATTATTCACCTCTACCGGTAGTACAATTTTAGAAAATATGTAAAACATTATTAGGAGTTAAAATATCAAAAGCTATGGAGATCGAATTGATCTACATGAAACAAGAATTTCGAAAATGTCGGCCGTGTGAAACCCATATTGTGCTCTTCACACACGACCCCTCAAAGTGACCTGTATAGCGGTAAATAGAGGATTTGTGCTTGTATACGTCCAAACCGATTTTGATTCTGACCAACAGATCCGACTACTAAAAAAGGTACGTTCCTAAGAGGTATCTCATTATGTCTGTGATCTGATTGAACAGTTGCCAGTTGCTACAAGATAGGTGAAAAGTTTTCTTGCATGAATATTTCTTTACAGAAACAAAAGTAATATGCTGTACCCCAAGGAAGTATACTACGACCATTAGTTTTCATAATGACGACTCACGGGGTCATATTAGGAGCAATTTAAGTCTTTCCAAGTTGGTATGGTGTTTTTATACTACAAAATGGTTGTGAGATTCAATTAAGTCTTGGCAGAATATAACACTGACTCAAAGACATCTCGATGATAAGAGTTCAAAGTTGTGGATTTCACACCACCAAACACACCTCTGCTGTTCCAAAATGTTACGTAGCAATGTGTTGCGTAGACACTGTAATGTTGCTGCATTAATTTGTTCTGAAAGCGGTGCTGATATTCAAGACAATAAAAGCGGGTTAAAAGCTATGAGCTATCTGGGGAAGTTAACCTTGCATTACTGAGCAACTGTTTCACCAGGTATCCAGTCTAGCTTACCAAATTCCCAACCAGACTAACATTAATTATAAACTTTTAGTAGTCATCTTACGATAACTGGTGATTTATATATAAAAAGAGAATTTAAATAAAAAGAAATAAATTAGTTTATATTTGGACATTTATTTTAACATTGATCATTGTTCCGTTAAAATTTCAGCATATTAAACTTAATTCAGAAATTAACCACAACCAACCGATTCAATTTTCACCCAAAGAAGTTACGTTCGTAGCGCAATCCTGTCCGTCATGAAATTACCACACACTGGTGTACTAAATTCATACTAACTCTGTGTGAAATCTTCCCGAAAAGAAACGCTCAGGGCTACTTTGATGATTATATTACATGCTTCACGTGGTCAACTTGGTTTACACAAAGAGTGTAACTCCACAATAATTTTGATTATTAAAATAAATTACATCGAAACACAAATTACAAAAGAAAAACCTCGAACTGGTTACTATCGTCTTACTATTAACCTGATGGGTCAAACAATTGTATAAGCACGTGGTACTGGTCTCACAAAGTACACCCCACGTGGATTGAACATAAAGAAAAGTTGCTATATTGGAAAAATATTGTCAAGACGAGACGTTATAGTCGCGCGCACATTCGCATTTAAGATTAATGATCTTAGAGTTACGGATCATCCACACGTGGTTCCACTTTACTCACAAAGTAGTGACAAAGCAACTACTGGAAGATATTCTGAACTTCACACTCGAATTACACTGCGTTGCAATTTAAGATAACATTTGATATTTTAGATCTAAACCTGAAATAAAGGTGATTAAATTTTCAGTTAGGCTGAACTTAAGAAATCCATTGTCCTACGGACTTAGCAGACACGCGCTTAGCCGGAGATCTTACCACTTCAGATGCTCGCCGCGGACGGACTGCCGTGGGCCCCTACCAAGGGTGCTTCCAGATACAAAACGGAAGTGACCAGAGAGGCAGCTTCCTATACCAACATGACAAGGGACGGACAGGACCATACTAAGAATAGAAACCTCTTTGCTTTTAGAAAGCGTAGCTACCTATTCCGACGTTCGTCCTACTGCTCTGTAGCAGACAGGTTTGTCTGCTACCATCAAGCATACAACTAGAAATACATTTGCTCATTCATCCTTTCACACAGAAGAGAAGGGGGATGACAGTATCTTATCATATACAGTATATAAAATAAAGCGGATGTAGGTTCCGTATGAGACCGTGTGACATGAATTACATATAAACTGTGTTTTAAAGTGTAGTAGTGTGACAGATCGTTCTTGTTTATGTGTAAAAGTAACACGTTCCACTACTCAGTCTCCTCCCAGATAGTCAGAAACGCCACAGTAAATTTAGAAGAGGAATTTATGCCGTAAATGACAACAGATTTAAGAAATTAACATGAAAGGAATCCAACAGAGGCCTTTCAACACATATTTTCACTTGTCGTTAAAACTTGGGACACAAGCACGGTTCCGAATTCTTGCTGTTCCTTAGCCTAACACACAGGGAACGACGAATACAAAGGCACGGGTGCGGAAGCAGAGACTGGGCCTAGATGAGGGATCAGCGAGCGTAAAGTGCGGAAACGAACCGCCACGCATAATGGGGTCGGCAGAGCCATTTGCGTATGCGCCGTGGCAGATCCGCGGTAATTGATGCATAATTTAGCGGGAGTAAGGGCTTAGGCGTTCGCGCTCTCCGCTCTCCTCATGCCGCGAAAGTGTGGATTTTTCGATGTGAGTTCATACCCTATCATATTCGCCCTGAAGACTAGCGAAAAGAGCAAGGAAACCATTTTCAGCGACAGTCTTCGCTGCTGCGCGAGTAAATCTCCCAAAGAAAAACTTACGTGTTGGTTATTGTCAATGATATTAAGGGATGTGGTTATACGTCAGTAAAATAAGGGACAGTACGGCAAATAAATACACGAAGAACACTGTAGCAAAAGCTCACTACCTATGTGACTTCTTTCAAAGTATAGCTAATCGGTGAATTTTAAAAATACTAGATTGGCCATTGCTAATTGATGATAGTCGAAAAGTTTGAGTATGTCTGACTTGTCTGTGATCTAACAGAGACCTTCGTAAAGATCGGAATCACAGCATTAAATTTTATTATTGTAGGTTTTGTGATACACAAAGAAATTTGCTAACATTGTTGAGAATGTTACATTAAATAGAACCTCGTAAACGGGCATTATTGTTTTTTGCACGCAGCCATGTGTTCGTAACTTTCTTTCTTTATTGTTAAAACAACTAAAGCATGTGGTAAACTGTTAACATTGCTTAGTAACTAAAAGACGCTTCATATCATTGGCAAAATGGTAATCTTTGATTTTAACTCATCAGAGTAGTGCTGATACCCGAACCTCCAGCTGTCGGACACTCAAATATGTATCAAACGTTGTATGTCGATAGACTATCAACCAGAACTCCGATTTAGTTCGTACTATGTGCTGTCCTCTAGCAGAACGGACATAAACGTTAATTAAAAGTAACAGAACTACCAGAAACATGAAAAGTTATCTGTGAGAAGTTAACATTTATGGCTTCCGTGAGTGAGTTGGTACTGCGTTAGATCGGCCTTCACAGGGTACCGAGTTCAAACACCGCTAACGAATTTTTTAACTGTTTTATGCGTTAAACTTACCTGGGAGAACATTATCCTGACACGTGAAAATACGTTTCAGAGTTCGTAGAAATTTTCTTTTAGCAGTGTGCTTTCGCTTCGTTAGTTGAAACTAGCAAAAGTATAGAGTATATTTGTATAGATAGGTATGGTGTTCTGTCGGACATGTGCGAGAAACACACACAGCTCCAGATGTCGCATAGCAACTGTGGTATTCTTACAACACGGAAATAACTGAGGATGAAAGAAAGCGTGCAACATGCCTGCTGGACATGGATGTAAACTCCAAACAGGCCTTTTAAGTTTCATAACCACGATGCGTTTTAAATGCAGTAACGCTATTCCTGTACTGCGATAGTTCTGATCTTACTTTTAATTAACGTTTACGCCCGTTCTGCTGGACGGCAGCGCATAATAGCAACTAAACCGGAGTTTTGGTTGATTCTCTATCGACATACAACTTTCGGTACGTATCTTAGTGTCGGGCATCCGGAGGTTTGGGCGTCAGAAGCGCAGCAGAATGGGCAGTAATTAAGTCGTTCGGACACAGAGTTCGCTGGAATAGAGATGAATGCCTAATAGGGTCTTGCTCTTCATTGTGAAGGTTTTCGAAGCAGATAACATGTATATTTTTTGAGATGAGACAGTTATGCTGATCAACGAAACGGGCTGTGATTAATAAATATCTCTAAATTGCGGTGACACGTTACTGAGTGTTACGTTAACTAGTTCTAAATGTTAATAGTACGCATTTCACTCTGTATATCTAGTGTCTTTACATTTCTAAGGGCCCGAAAAGTTTTTAGTTTCACACAATACGAGATGTATTTTCTGACAGTTCTGAACGTAAATTTAATGTGATGTGTGTAGAATGGAACTTGGTGTTTGACAGAACCTTAATTTCATTAAATGGTGCCCATAGTGAATTCCAGTTTCAAACGTCCAAAGAACGTGTATCATACATATATAACTCTGAGAGCTTCGTTTTTGACGAACACTGTCTGCAACGGTTGACTTCTGTGGAAATCTAACCACATTTACATTCGAGTCGATGCAGCCAGTTTCTTTTTTTTTTTTTACGTCTTTGATTATGTACAACTAATGAAGTGTCCGATTCTTGTTAAAGCACTACTCCATGCCTTTTTATCTTTTTATGCAGAGGTTCTTTCGTTGCTGCTGCTGTTCTGGAGAAAGGAAGGAAACTACATTAAACTTACCTTGACACTTTCACTACACAGTGTGTGAAACAGAAATTGTCGAAAAAACATGTTACGTAACATATATTGTTGTAACACTTGCATTTACAACTCTATTAGTTATTTATAAATTGACGCCGTTATCACTTCTTTAGGAAGTTGTGCACAAAACAAAGAACCACTAATTCTCCTTTCTGTTCCTCCTATTACGTAACCAAGCGACAATGTGCAATGGTAAGACGCTAGCATCGCATTCCGCAGTACGGTGGTTTAAATCCCCATTTGGCCATCGAAATTTAGGTTCCCCTTAATTTAATTCTCTTACTGGCTTAAGGCAAATACCAGGATACATTCCACAAAAAAGTCAAAGCCGATTTCCTTTCCCATCCTTCATTGTTTGAACTTGAGGAGCATCCCTAATGGCCTCATGGTTGATGGCATGGTAACCCGACCTCCTTTTGCCGGCAGCGGTGGTCTAGTGGTTCTAGGCGCGCAGTCCGGAAACGCGGGACTGCTACGGTCGCAGGTTCGAATCCTGCCTCGGGCATGGATGTGTGTGATGTACTTAGGTTACTTAGGTTTAAGTAGTTCTAAGTTTTAGGGGACTGATGACCACAGAAGTTAAGTCCCATAGTGCTCAGAGCCATTTTTAACCGACCTCCTTTTCCTTCTTTCTGCTCAAACATTGCACTATAATTTTTCGCAGATTAACAAAGATTGCCGTAATATTAGTTGTACCACGGACAGAGCGTATCACGCTGTTCAATTTCGTTTGTGACGAGTTGACTGTAAGGTGTCGATGAATGTGATTGAGTGCGGTCTTGCACTCCTAAGTGGTAAATCTCAAAATGGCTCTGAGCACTATTGGACCTAATATCTGAGGTCACCAGTCCCCTAGAACTTAGAGCTACTTAAACCTAACTAACCTAAGTACATCACACACATCCATACCCGAGGCAGGATTCGAACCTGCGACCGTAGCGGTCGCGCGGTTCCAGACTGAAGCACCTAGAACCGCTCGGCCACACCGGCTGGCGGTAAATCTCAGTATTACTGTTACGGACATTCGTGGTGTCATTTCAAGCTTCGGTTATGCGGTGTCTTATTACACGATATTCTGCTATTCTGTATGCCACCATTTTTAAATTCAACTTGTGCTGAAGTTTGTTTCATAACTTACATGTTTACAACACTGATGAAACTGGATTCTACTGGAAGGGCATACCCACTCGAACGTCAGCCTTTCGAGCTAAAGTGCATTCTAATTTTGCGTTATCTCTGGTCCGAGCTACATAGTGCATCGCACCAGAGCTATATAGCGGCTTCGTACCTTCCAAACACAGCATGGGCTCGCACAAAATTCTGTGGAGCTATCTCACCTCTGGGAGAATGGATTCAGCCTGACAGCACCGCGGGAGAATCCCCGTGGAGCTGAGAAGATCCGGAGAGAAGCCTGCAGCAGGATGAAGCTTTACGTAGGTCGCTGAGATGCGCCCGAACGACTAAACTGGTGGCTCACTTCCCGTAAAGACAAGTACCTGGTTCTGAGACCTGATGCGGAAGTTAGCTCTTGCTTGTTCAAAAAAAATGTTCAAATGTGTGTGAAATCTTATGGGACTTAACTGCTAAGGTCAACAGTCCCTAAGCTTACACACTACTTAACCTAAATTATCCTAAGGACAAACACACACACCCATGCCCGAGGGAGGACTCGAACCTCCGCCGGGACCAGCCGCACAGTCCACGACTCTCGCTTGTTACGTCCAGTAACAAAGCGTGTACTCCGCATAGTGGAATAAGTCCGTCCTTACTTATCAGCAGTTTAAGTAGTAAGGTTGGCTGTAGAAGAAAAAGTATTTGAAATACAGGGCTATTACAAATGATTGAAGCGATTTCATAAATTCACTGTAGCTCCATTCATTGACATATGGTCACGACACACTACAGATACGTAGAAAAACTCATAAAGTTTTGTTCGGCTGAAGCCGCACTTCAGGTTTCTGCTGTCATAGCGCTCGAGAGCGCAGTGAGACAAAATGGCGACAGGAGCCGAGAAAGCGTATGTCGTGCTTGAAATGCACTCACATCAGTCAGTCATAACAGTGCAACGACACTTCAGGACGAAGTTCAACAAAGATCCACCAACTGCTAACTCCATTCGGCGATGGTATGCGCAGTTCAAAGCTTCTGGATGCCTCTGTAAGGGGAAATCAACGGGTCGGCCTGCTGTGAGCGAAGAAACGGTTGAACGCGTGCGGGCAAGTTTCACGCGTAGCCCGCGGAAAATTGGCTCATGCCAGAACTGGAGACCCACAGCGCCGACCTCATCTATCAACAGGATGGTGCTCCACCGCACTTCCATCATGATGTTCGGCATTTCTTAAACAGGAGATTGGGAAACCGATGGATCGGTCGTGGTGGAGATCATGATCAGCAATTCATGTCATGGCCTCCACGCTCTCCCGACTTAACCCCATGCGATTTCTTTCTGTGGGGTTATGTGAAAGATTCAGTGTTTAAACCTCCTCTACCAAGAAACGTGCCAGAACTGCGAGCTCGCATCAACGATGCTCTCTAACTCATTGATGGGGACATGCTGCGCCGAGTGTGGGAGGAACTTGATTATCGGCTTGATGTCTGCCGAATCACTAAAGGGGCACATATCGAACATTTGTGAATGCCTAAAAAAACTTTTTGAGTTTTTGTATGTGTGTGCAAAGCATTGTGAAAATATCTCAAATAATAAAGTTATTGTAGAGCTGTGAAATCGCTTCAATCATTTGTAATAACCCTGTACTTAGTCTCTGTCGTTTTCCTTATGCTTTAGTCCACAGTACCCGTCACTGAAGAAAACAACTCATGCTGCCGCTAAGGCTGGCTGCTATTGGAATAAAATACCTTTTTCGTCACTGTTGACCACTTTCAACCACAGTGTAATTATTAGGAATCCTATTAAACATAAAAACAGACATATGAGGTATGAACAGTGGGAATCATGCACGAACAAAGTGATAACGAACATGGTTGTAAAGTCAAATGTATACAAGAAGAAATAAATTAAAGGGTCAAGCTTATTAAAAGCAGGTACTTACATGCAGACATGCTAATAGATCATTTTACTTGCAGTCAAAAATAGATTAGAAAATGCACAGGCATGTCCAGAAGCATCTTCAACCCTCTATGTAACACATCGCAGATCAGTATGAAAGCGAGAAAACGACAGTCTGTAATCTTTGTGAACTGACTACAGACCGCACTGTCAAACGCTGCAAAATTCCGCTCGGCTCACAACAAAAGTACTTTTTCCTAATTCCGTGTAGAATCAATTGAGGAGCCTTTACTTTGTCCTTTAGCGCAGGAATCGACCAAAACATTGCTTGTGTGTGAGAGGTGCACCAAAGCATCACCTTACAAAGTTAAGCTTAAAGAGATGTGCTACAAGACATACGATACGCAGGGTGTTTCAAAAAGAATATACGTATTTCGACCGCATATATTGATTAAAATTTAAGACATACGAACATGAAACTTTACACACACATTTACGTACCTCTCAATTGCAGATTACAGATGCTCAATATGTCTTCCATCAGCGACACAAACACTATAACATCGATACTGAAATTCCTCCCATACTCGGGCAAATGTGTCCTTCGTCACTGATGTTATGGCAGTACGGATCCGGTTCCTCAACTTTTCCAGGTTCTCTGGGAGTGGTGGTACATAAACGTTATCTTCAACGAAACCCCACGGAAAGAAGTCAGAGGGTGACAAATCCGGTGTCCGTGGAGCCCAGCTGAGATACGCCAAGTCGCCAGCTCCTTGGCGACCAATCCAACGGTTCGGTAGAGTTTAATTCAGATTTCACGCATTTTCCAGTGAGGTGGTGCCCCGTCTTGTTGAAAAAAGTTGTCTTCGTGCAGCCTCGGAAACACCCGTTTTTTATATAAATTATAGAGTGCAGCAATCAGTCGTTATTTTTAAGATTTTATTACGCAAATATAGATTTCGGATAGAGGCTAGCCATTATCAATGCACGATTTTCTATTCTCTGTGCATGTAAATCCCCGCTGTTGGGACGTCAGTTACATTTATTTGAATACTACTATATAAGTGAGCCCACTTTCCGAATGGAAAGTAACCTGAACCATTTTTGTAACATAGCGAGATAATGTCGTGTTTCCACCATCAATTTTCTTCAGGAACACGAGGGCGGCCACAGCTCTTTCCTTTACATGCATACACATACAGTATCTAGCACGTGTCGATACCATCTGCAAATGTTCCACCCATTCGGAGAATTAACTTGGTACCTCAACCTGAAACGTCTCTGCACTGTAAAAAATGGTTCAAATGGCTCTGAGCACTGTGGGACCTAACATCTGAGGTCATCAGTCCCCTAGAACTTAGAACAACTTAAACCTAACTAACTTAAGGACATCACACAACACCCAGTCATCACGAGGCAGAGAAAATCCCTGACCCCGCCGGGAATCGAACCCGGGAACCCGGGCGCGGGAAGCGAGAACGCTACCGCACGATCACGAGCTGCGGACACTCTGCACTGTAATCACGGAATTGCACTTAGCAAACTCGAGAACACACAATGATTTCTGCTGCGGAGTAGTCATTTTAAACATATGACGGTTACCAAGCCAACCAGAAGACAACTGACATCTAGCGACTATTAATATAAACTAGACAATGTATTCGTTTCTCCACTAGCCGAGCCGAGGCGCAGCGATCGATAGTATGGACAAAATAATACTTCGTAATACGTATATTCCTTTTTGAAACACCCTGTATATCCAGCGAATATCGAAAAGTGTCACAATATTGTAAAAGATAAAAGATTATAAGTGGTTTCTAAAATAATAAAATTAGCATACGTTGTCATTCAAAATTATAAAGTAACAAATATTTTAATACATGCCTGTGTTCATAAACATGATAAATTATTGCAACGTACATTCGTCTTCAGTTGTTGTAAAATATTACTGGAACTATTTTTATAAGTCCATGGTGAACAACGGCAAAAACCATAAGGCCGCCTCAGATCGTATACTGGATCCGGTACGTACATTCATCATTAAGATCAGTTCAGTAAAATTAGCCCAATTGACAAGTTACACATATAATAAAAGTATATATCATAGCTCAGGACCCACTATAAGTTACAAGATTTCTGTACGCATCAAATATTCTCAGCCTTCTTGTTCTTTCAAATGTGAATGAAACTTCCATCTTGTGATTGGTCGGCGTACGTCATCATTATACCATACTTCCAGAGATTGTCAATGCTTGCGTTCGTTGGGCCACCAGTACCAGTTCAACGCATGTCTCTGTATATTCTTAGTGTCGAAAGTTCATCTCCGCTTGCCACAAAGATCATAGCCGCTATCTTGGTAGAAGTTGTCTCGCACATGCTAATTTCTGTTGCTTCTTTAATAACAGAATTCCGGAATGTATAAAAGTGGGACAAGTTCTTAGTTTCATCAAACATTATTATTTGTTTGTTCGTGATTCTGTTCTCTGCAAGTACTGATTTCTCGAGTTTAAGATTTTTTTAAATGTTCAGTGGTCGTTAACGATACGGTTGGACTGACAGAGTTTATCGCAATCACAAGGATTCTTGAAAATACCAGGACGCTGAGTCCTACGTTCACAATATGAATGGTAGCGTTGATACCTATATGAAACATGGTGCTGTGATGATTATTCAGAGACCAAGACTGTGCCGGCCGTTGTGGCCGAGAGGTTCTAGGCGATTCAGTTCGGAACAAGGCTGCTGCTACGGTCGAACCCTGCCTCGTGCATGGATGTGTGTGGTGTCCTTAGGTTAGTTAGGTTTAAGTAGTTCTAAGTCTAGGGGACTGATACCTTCAGATGTTAAGTCCCATAGTGCTCAGCGCCATTTGAACCATTTTTTGAACCAAGACTGTCCTTAACCGGGCGCAGCATCTCATTTATCTAAAAACATAAAGATAATGCTGACCAGGTTAAGGACAGTTTCGATCCAAAGATAATCATCACAACACAGAGCAACATACAGGCATCAACGCTGTCATTAATATTGTGAACGTAGGACTCACACCCGTTCGTATGCTACTAATAACTGCCTTCGCGAAGAATACGGACACAAGCACTTTCGTCAGCCAGTGATCTGTTGCGTGTCAGTTGCTCTCGTCTTGTTTAGTGTAAAATGAATTTATGGTAAATAACGTGGACGACCAGCCTACATTTTTGTTTCTTGACGTCTTTTGAAGCTCCGTCTCCGTTTCGTATAAGATATCACCGTTCGAGTAAGCTACGTGTTTTAGCCCCGCTTCTCATCCTTTTGGCGCCACCGTAAACACAAGTGACTACAAAGACTTGAACAACAGACAGAGCGCTGTAGCTGTGCCAGAAATGACGAGCTCTTTGACCACGGACGCATAAAGAAAATGGATTACTCGTTGTAGCTGATCTCAAATTGCCTGAAATAAAAAGTTTTATTGCATTTGAAAACAGCGAGGTAATGCAGTCATAAGATACTGGATCTGTAACTGGGAGGACTGTGGTTCAAATGCATGCCTGGACTCCAAATTTGACTTCTCTTTGATTTTCGTAAATCGGGGATGACTATGGTGCAAATGCATGCCTGGACATCCAAATTTGACTTCTCTTTTATTTTCGTAAATCGTTTAAGATGAATACTGGGAAAGTCCCTCTCATTAGTCATGGACAGCTTTCTCCCCTTTCATTCCTCAGTGTGAACCTGGGCTCCATCTTTAATGACCTCCTCGTCTATGGGACGTTAAACACTGATGATGCTACCTTCCACTTCATATCAAAGCCTTCCTCAAATTTACAAATGCAGAATAGTTCCCTTATTTTTCCTATTATAAACGAAAGTGCTGAAATTGCTTTTAGAGTGCGTCTTCTACTAAAAGCAAACTGGTCCTCTTCAAATCTGCTTTCAACTTTCGTTTCCATTCTTCCATAAAGTACTCAAGTTTACTTCTCTCATGCCTGTGGTACTAGGCTGTTCGTGCGTGTGTAACTCTTTTAAACGGATGACCAGGAATACTGAGCCATCATTTTTATTTCAGAGTATTCATAAAAGGTGGTTAATTTTGGTAAATAGTGTGCTGCTTCATTTTCGATAGTTAAGAAATGAACCGGATGAAGCCCAATGTGAGACCTCACTTTGAAGGTGATAAGTTTGAACGCCGTCGCGAAACAAGAACTACAGGTGAAAACATTGAGAAAGGGCGCGATACGCACAATCGGCGATTGGAAGTGTATGAAATACATCATGTTTTCACAGTGCTCTGACCGATCTGTTAGCTTTCTGGATCAATATCAAAACCCCATTTGGAGTTCCTGCGGCTGCACAGCCGAAAGCTAATGACTCAGTAGTTGACCTTAATAGCCAAGTCAGAAGAAAAGTCTGTAAATTTTACACGAATTAACATGTATGTCTCAATTGTTGACCAAAGGAAGATGCGAAATCTAATTTCTAAAGAATATTTAGACCACTTCAGAAAAAAATATTAAACAGTTTTTTTTCCGCCGATCTGTTACTGTAGGTGAGACGATGCTCTACCATTCTACGCTGAATTTTATACACCAGTTGGAGCGCCGAATAGCCTAGGGCCTAGAGCAGATTTTACAATTCCGAAGGATTTGCGCCGTTTCACTCGGAAACTCCGACTGGACTCCGGTTGGATGTTGGATGCTGGAATAGGTGGATGGAGCTGACTGTCGTCTTTTTTCGTTCAGTGTTTTGGAGACTTTTTATACAAATACCTACAGAAATTATCATATGTGTGTGTACTTCGGAGGAATTACAAAATAGCTCTGAGCACTATGGGACTTAATATCTGAGGTCATCAGTCCTCTAGAACTTAGAACTCCTTAAACCTAACTAACCTAAGGACATCACACACATCCATGCCCGAGCCAGGATTCGAACCTACGACCGTAGCGGTCGCGTGGTTCCAGACTGAAGCGCCTAGAACCGGAGCAATTACAAATACATAGTAGAAGAAATACGTTTAAAATCTACAACTATACTCCGCAAGCAGCCTTAGGTTTGTGGTGGACGGTGTTTTTGATAACGTCACTATTTTCACCTACCCCTGTTTCATTTTCGAATGGGGCGTGGGTAGAATGATTATCGATAATCTTCTGTATGAGCTCTAATTTCGACAAAGTTTTCGTTGTGGTGACTTCGCAAGATGTGTGTGGAAGGAAGTAATATATTGCCCGACTCCCTTCCCGCGCTCTTAATATTTCAACACTTGCCACTTAGTGACACACAATGCCTTTCTTGTAACGTCTGACACTTCAGTTTGTTGAGCATTTCCGTAATGCGGCTAGTAAACGATCTCGTCACGAAGCGTGCCGCTCTTCGTTGCGTCTTCTCTTGTGTTATACTAATCCTAATTCGCAAGGATCCCCAACTGATGGACAGTAGTAAAAAGTCGGTCGAACAAGTGTTTTATAAGCCACTTCTGTTGTGAATGAAATAAACGTCTTTAACGTTCCTCAATACTTGTCAGCTTGGCATCCCACTTTCCCACAGCTGATTACGTGATCATTCCACTTCAAGTTGCTAAGATTGGTTATTTCTCGATGTTACAGTAGTTAAGGTTTCCAGTGATTTTTCATCAACAGCGTAATCGAACACTAATGGACCGACTCATCTATTTACGCCGAGTACGTCAAATTTATTTACGTTCATGGACAACTACCATTCTCTGCACCAATTTTCGGTCCACTGTAGAGCTTTTTGCATTTTCCGGCTGACCTCTAGCGTTTCAGTCTTCCTACAGGCATCATCATCTTCTACAAAAAGCCTGACGGAGCTTCCGACATTCTCGATTAGATTGTTCAAATGGCTCTGTGTACTATGGGACTTAACATCTTAGGGCATCAGTCCACTAGAACTTAGAACTACTTAAACCTAACTAACCTAAGTAAATCACACACATCCATGCCCGAGGCAGGATTCGAATCTGCGGCCGTAGCGGTCGCGCGGTTCCAGACTGAAGCGCCTAGAACCGCTCGGCCACTTCGGCCGGCGATTAGATTGTTCATACATACCATAACCAGTAATATCCCTATAGCACTCGGTTGGAATATTTCAGAAATAATGTTTACGTTTCAGTTTTGTCTCCGCATGTTATCTCGTATTGCTATCTTTTGAATGTATGGAATTGTATGGTCTAAATTCATAATACTGAAACAGGTTTCGTGTCCAGAATAGAAAGAAATGATAAAGGTCGACTGGGGATCTTAGTATTCTAAGTCTGGCACCTACCCAGTAAGCCACATTTATTTAAACAGAAATATGTTTAGTTATTATGAATCGAATAGTAAAACCCGAGAAAATGGTGTTTTATGTGACACACAAATTGTGCCACAACACACAACGTGAAAGTCTGTTCCTTTTTGTGAAATGAGTGCGACGAGTTTTATATTTATCTATTTATTTATTTATTTATTTATTTATTTATTTATTGGTAGTTGTTCAGAGGGCAGTACACGATATCTTGGCGTCTGGTGATCGTCTATGCTCTAGTCGTATGACCGCGAGCTCCGTCAGCTCCAGATGGTTTACGGTCTGCTCCTCGCCTTCTACAGTAGTATCAGACATAACGATGGGGAGCACACTACTCGGAAATTGCGAGGAACTCGCCAGTTCTGCGAATTCGATAACCAACCCTAAATAGACCTTTCACCAAAGAAGACGTATATAAATTTATCTCCAGAAGCTGTATGGCAAATGTTTTACGCCATAGAAAAGGTATTCTTATTATTGACTGTTCTTTTTCTTGCCCTCGTTCGTATAATGCACAAATTGTTTTCACAGGAATCTTTCGCCACTCGTTACCCACTGCAGCCTTTTTCTCCTTTAACGATGTTGAAGGAATATGTATGTGACCAGCTATTGCCTTGAAACCAACAACCCACAATTATTATTTTCAGTGAAGGTGAATGACTGCGGTATGAAAGAGTTAAGGTCATCCTTACATTGATCTAAACAGATGCAGTAAGATGCGTCAGGCAGATGTCATCTTAGAAGACTGTATTTTTCTTACAGAACATCGCCTGCATCTGGGGACGTATCTCATCACCTAAAAGCCCAAGATATCTAGGCTGTAACTGCTGTTTAGAGAAGAATATTGGAACTAACCAGATACCATAAAACTTCCTCACACTCACTTTCATTTGACGGGAAGAAGTTAACAAAACGACGCGAATGCTTCTTCGACCATCTGATGTACGTATTCCGAAGTTGTTGTAGGGAACAAGGTCAAGAAATACTCCTTAATAAAACTCCCTTCCCACTAAGGTTGTTGAAATGCGGCGTCATTTGACGTATCGGCAGTGCGATTTATTTTTGCTACAATTGCCTTCAGTGAATTGTCATCCTGATAACTTGGAATAATCCTCATTAGAACTCCACTTTGAAGTGCTATTAGAACGACTCGGGTTCATTGTGGTCACAGTGAACGGTGGTGTTCTGCATACACCAACAGTCGTAAAACGCATACTGCAGTTTCCGTACTCTAAATCATGAAGTAGTCGAGCAATTGCGAATTACGTTCTGCTTAGTTCAAGGGGTGGCTCAAGATCTCTGTGTTGCTAGGCAACAGAAACAAAGCGTTCTTATGTTCTTTTTAATGTGAAGTTGAAGGAATGGATGTGACTAAACGATGCTGTCTGTTTCCATTTTCTATGAATTTGCAAGCATTTTATCTCGTAAGTCAACTGTGAAAAGATGAAAAATTAATGATGGTTGTAAAAATAGGAAATCTTGAGATGAGAAAATAAGTAAGCGAACTGAGTTTTGCCCAAACTACAAACTAAAAAGGCTGACTATACTCAGATGTACACTTAAAATCTTCATAGACAGGCTTTATAGATTTTTTTATTGGATGTCGAAAATGGTTATTATTGTTTGCCAAAGGACTTCAAGCCTAATCACTACGCTTTATAAATAATTGAACCCGCCGTTATCGGTTGCAGGAACAATTATCAGGATTTCAACTGGAGCATTTTTTTCACTTACTACAATGCTAGTCTGATTTTTATTACGTGTTTGCCCCCTGGTTGACGCATCCTGTCTTGCCTGTCAGTGGACAACCCATTACCTACTTCATCTCATTTTCCACCAACTTGACATGCTAAGTTTTTGTGTTGTAGATATGCTACTGTCGGCTGTATTTATAGGTCGAGTTTCACTTGCAATCGATTTCGATGTTGCGTTATACCATCTCTAAGACCTCGAATACAGTAAACATATATTCCGTCATGACTGTACAAAATACTACTCCAAACTATATGTGTAATTACTTTTACAACTAATCATACTTTAATTCCATAAAACTAAAACTTTCCCAGTTTTCATATGTAGACTAGCGAACAAAAGACAACGACTATGGTAATGTTTATACTACGATAATCGAGTATTTGTTATTATTGTAATAAAATCAGACACCTGCGACATCGATGTATTAATAAGTAAGAGCAGTGAAGTTTTTAAAATTGATTATATTACATAGGATTATTCAGTAGTGTGTAGGACCATAATGGGCTAAATCACTTACAAGGGCTACTGTAGTCGTCTTGTGGTCAGCGACATAAAACAGTACAGACAGTGGGGCGCGTAACACGTCACCTACATTAGGTGGTACCTAAAAGTCTTAGAAAACGGAAAAGTAACACACTGCTAAGATACTTACAGTGCTCAAGCGTATCATAAAATGTTAGTATAGGGTAGTCATTATTTGTATTTTAATCAATTACGCATAGCTTTTTACGATTTTCCACACACTTTGCGTAATCAAGCTAACATGTGAACTAATAACTGGCGTGGGTAATGCTGAACGTAATTATGAGACAAAACAGAGAACGCGAAATATGTTTTAGGGACGAACAAATAACCAGTTAAGAGTAGTGGGGAGCAGCAACATTGCAAAAAAAACGGAATTAAATATTTTCATATAAAAATTTGATCAAGACGTCAGGAAGAATTATTTTTAGCAAACGCAGCTAGGAAAATGAGAATGAAATTGGGGGACTCCTTTTGAAACTTGTCACTGCTGAAGAATGTCAAATACGTAGCGGATAAATACAGATTCAAAAACACTGTTCAAAAGACAATACTGTACAAAAGCTTCATCACGGGTAGTACGATTTGCTAAGTACTTGTTAGGCTATTCGGCTGATTGGACAAAATGTGGTAAAAACACAGTATGAAGCACGTGAGAACTGGTTGACGATTTTGGATGTATAGATAGTCAAGTTGGACAGAGAAGGAATTCGAATCTCTTTCAAGATAACGAAAAAGAGTTAAATTTAAGAGAAAACTTGAGTTCATGGATTTATGAAAATGGAGAAGCGTGGAAAGCATTGAAAACTTCATAAGATAATCTATCTATTGTGTTCCGTAGGTTTTTTTCTATGCAGTTGTACATTTAGATATTAGACCTTCTCCATCAAAGTTTCTGTTGCTGTTTAAGGACCTTCACCGCGATGTCAGCACACTAGAAACATGTATCGCTGAATTTGTTTCATTTGTTTCGTACGGTGCGTGTATGATACCACAATGAAGCAGCTTCGGCAGTGTGATGTCATAGCACAAAATAAATCAACCAAATTCACATATTGGCATCCCTGGCGTGTTCATATCGCAACGAAGGTCCATGTATTGCAATAGAAGCCTTCTTGATGCTTAACCTGTGAAATGTGCACTGACATAGCTCAAAAACTATAGAATACAAGAAAGGGATTTTATTGTTAAGTTTTCCATTTATTTTATCCTCACTGTTTGCCAAGAGTAGTCATTACGGCTGTCATTAAAAACAGGTGCAACACGTTTTTTTGTAGACATGAAGGTAGTTGCATACTGAGCACGTGTTCAGTTAGACAAGCTTGATGAAGAGAATTGTTCGTGACCTGCTTGAAGAAATTTTCATGGCATTCGTCTGTAGTTTGTGGCGAAATAAATAAAACTAAATTTATTGATTTTTTGAAAAGAGAAAAAATTATGGATATGGAACTTTAACTTTAGAATTTTTGAAAGGTTTTTTTACGGACTGTATTGACCGGCTTGAATGCGGACAAATTCAGTGCTGCGTGAAATTTGTCTGTAATATAATATACAATTCCGATTAATTACATTTTTTTAATTGTACGTGATTGTGGATTTAATCAGTGTTCTCACCTTAGACGTAGAATTAGTCCTTCTGTCGCAATATTAATTCATTAGTCGCCATCGATGTTCTTCTCTTTGATGACCGTGTGTATCTTGCTAAGTCGGCATCGGTTTACTTCACGAAGACGGTGGAAACCAAGGAATAAAATGCTACGTCGCTTTAAATAATTCTCGTAAAACTTAGATACTTAGATACTTCTCACCATAAATACTAACAAGATGGCTGCCTTTCCGACACATAAGAAATTACGTCCATCCCCTACAAGGTAACAATGGAAAGTGTATCTTAACTACTTCTTGGAGTATGAAACAAAAGAGAATCCAATATGAACATTACAGAGATTATATTCTACATCCCTCTCAATTTAATCTTTGGCGCAGCCTTTAAGGTATTGTATGTCTCTGCGTCGGAATGTCATACTAGTTATAGCGAAAGTAGAAGAAAATTGACATTGCCGTAAAGAGATTCTGCCGAATAACTAGGACAGTTAAGTGACGTATTATTAATTCGAGCATGGGTGTTTGTTGATCTCCGGCCGTTGCAGGGTCTGCTTTAAGACCTGCGCGAGATGGCGCAAGCAGAGTGACTTGGGCACAAGCTTCACAGCTGCCGGAGAGGGTCATCCGCGGCACTTTTCTCCGTTTATTTGTGGCGCGCGGCGGCGAGTACGTAGGCGTTCTAAATAACTCGGTAGGCGGCATCTGGCAGATGGGACAGATAATGAAAGCCACTCCGCGCGCCGATATGTAAAGCAGGGCGGGTCTGATCCTTCTGATGTAACCAGTGCTGGCCTTGTGCTTTTCATCCTCCCTCTTTCGCCCCATCATTTCGGCCCTGAATTAAGAGGAACGTTTGTCCCAATGAGGCTAATTTTAAAAGCGCCAGAATCAAGTGGGAGCCTAATCTCGAAGTGTGTCTCCTATTTGCTCATCTGGCCGCGTCTTGGCAGCGTCGTCGCCCGAGGGAGGGGAAGACCGAAAGAAGTGGGGAGGCCCTATAGGCACCGTGCCAGAGCCGGCGTTTAGCGGTCAGGAGCTGGCGGGAAAGCCCCTAGATTCAGCTCGTTTACTCTCTCTGTTTTCATAATGAGCGCGTTTGTCACTAAAACGCGAGTCTTATTCGACGGTGTCGGGTTTTAGGGCGTCGTTTGCCGCGGTGACGAAGGACGGCGTTTTAGCGGCCGTTGCTGCTCCGTCAGACGGTCCAGAGGGTCAGTCGGTGGTGGTCTGACCACGGCAGCAGTCGCGCCCGATCGCGAGGAATACTGACGGTGAAGAAAGAGTCGCGCTTTCGGCGCCGAAGAGAGCGCACGGCGCGACACTCGAAACGTTGTTTATCGCCGGGGAGCCGGTATGGGACAGAAGTCTTGTGTGCCAGCCAAGTCGGTGGAGCCAGGCAGCCGGTGGCGGCGGCGGCGGCGGCAGCAGCAGCAGCGGCGGTGGGGCTGCTATAATTGAAATGTTTGTGTAGAGCGGCGCAGTGGAGGATCGACCGACCGACAGGACGCGTTGCACGTTGGCTTCGTCGCGGGGTAACGGTGGTAGCGCCTCTGGCGCACCCGGGGGCGCTAGGGGCAGGTTCCGAGTGACGGCTGTTCCGGAGGAACCCGGACACGCCACAGTGCAGTCACCGGCTGGGAAGGCGGTTGCTGCCGGCTTCGCCCTGCTCAAGGGGGCTTCAGCTGTCATCCGTCCGGCACCCGCCGCCGATCTGACGGAATACGGAGCGCTCGGTAGTGCCGTCATGTCGGCCACCGCCGCTGCCGCCGCTGTAAGCGTCGCTACGGCATCGAAGTTCTCAGAGCAGGTTACCGGCGAGGTTTCAACGAAAAGTGATGACAGGGGAGCCTGTCGCTCAGGTTGTACCCCGCAGCGCGCTGGTTCCGGCGAATATTTTGAGGCCTGTCTGTGCGACGATAAGGCGCATGAGAAACGACATTATTTGACTGTGGAGGTGCTAGGAATGTCGACTGCAGTTTCTGGACGTATTCGAGGAAGTATTCTCGACACAGCGTCTGTTCAGGGTGATGATCGTGTACAGACAGGCGCAAGCAGAAACATGGAAACTGCTTCACCACCTCTTTCTGGAATACATCTCAAGACAGTCGCCAACAAGATCGGCAGTAGTGAATATTTCGGTGACGCTAGAGGACAGGTTGCTAGTGGAAACACGGCAAGTGATATCGCGCATCTGGGAAACACAGAACTTGCTCAAGTACGCTGCGGGGCTGCGACGCCGGACGTGCCCTCGACAGCGCCAAATTGCTCCGATATCGTCCCTCTTCCGACGGCTACGTATTTCGACAGTGACGAAAACTTCAACACGATAAACAGCGACATTTCTTCTTTAGCGAGTGACATCTGGATTATGGAGGACGAATTGTGGAGTGGTCACGCATCAGGGGAAGACTCTCCGGCTCCGACGAGGGATTGTACCGTTCCGGACTACCGCGCAGAGAGCGAGGGCGCCGACAGCGAGGGTCCCGCAGAGAGGAGCCATCCCCGGTGGAGTGTGTCCGACGCGGGTCCGAGCGCGGTGAAGGACGGCAAGAGCCGCGGCTGGCAGAGACAGGCCAAAGACGCGGAGACAGATCGATCCCGCGAGGACGGCGGCTCCGCCCGCAAGGTGTCGAGCGGGCACAGGGGCCGGCGCAGTGCCACCCCGGAGCTGGCGTTCGACCCCTGCAGCCTGCCCTCTGTGTCGGAGCTGGAGGAGGAGTGCGCCGCGCGGCCGCCGCTGCCCACCATCAGCGAAGACGGCGCGCCGGCTACTGGCGGCCAGCCGCGCCGCTCGGGCTGCCGCGACGATGCCGACAGCCTGGCGTCCGAGCCCGAGTGCTCGCCGAGCGCCAGCCGGAGCCACACACCTGTTCGCAGGAACTGCAGCGACCCGCGCCGCGCGCTCAGCCGCGTCCTGCCATTCTTCTCGGCCAGCCTCACCAGCAACGACGACGACTCCGAGGTACTGTAACACCCCACCCGTCACTTACCTCGTTTTGGCGTGTGTTCACCCCAGCTAACTGACTAACAGATCAACAGAGAGTGCAAAACTGCCGCAATATCAGATAACGCAAAAAAAGTACCGTGTTTATACTCATCTAGCGTTTCATAAAGACTTAGCAATTTGCAACGCGCTTTACGCATAATTTTAAACCTTTCCTAAACTTTTTCTCGTCCACGTGCTTGAAGGCAAATATTCAATACATTAAATCATTTGTAAACGACTTGGACGTCTTAATCTGTCTTATACGTAGAAGTTCAATTCCTTAAAGAATCGGGGCTGTACTGGTGTGCAGCTAAGGAGGCAGTTGTTGGTGTGGTCTTTAGTCCAGAGACTGGTTTGATGCAGCTCTCCATGCTAATCTATCCTGTGCAAGCTTCATCATCTCCCAGTACTTACTGCAACCTACATCCTTCTGAATCTGTTTAGTGTATTCATCTCTTCGTCTCCCTCTACGATTTTTACCCTCCACGCTGCCCTCCAATGCTAAATTTGTGATCCCTTGATGCCTCAAAACATGTCCTACCAACCGGACCCCTCTTCTTGTCAAGTTGTGCCACAAACTCCTCTTCTCCCCAATTCTATTCAATACCTCCTCATTAGTTACGTGATCTACCCATCTAATCTTCAGCATTCTTCTGTAGCACCACATTTCGAAAGCTGCTATTCTCTTCTTCGCTACGGTCGCAGGTTCGAATCCTGCCTCGGGCATGGATGTGTGTGATGTCCTTAGGTTAGTTAGGTTTAAGTAGTTCTAAGTTCTAGGGGACTTATGACCACAGCAGTTGAGTCCCATAGTGCTCAGAGCCATTTTTTTATACTCTTCTTGTCCAAACTATTTATCGTCCATGATTCACTTCCATACATGGCTACACTCCATACAAATACTGTCAGAAACGGCTTCCTGACACTTAAATCTATACTCGATGTTAACAAATTTCTCTTCTTCAGAAACGCTTTCCTTGCCATTGCCAGTCTACATTTTATATCCTCTCTACTTCGACCATCATCAGTTATTTTGCTCCCCAAATAGCAAAACTCCTTTACTATTTTAAGTGTCTCATTCCCTAATCTAATTCCCTCAGCATCACCCGACTTTATTCGACTACATTCCATTATCCTCGTTTTGCTTTTGTTGATGTTCATCTTATATCCTCCTTTCAAGACACTGTCCATTCCGTTCAACTGCTCCTCCAAGTACTTTGCTGTCTCTGAGAGAATTACAATGCCATCGGCGAACCTCGAGGTTTTTATTTCTTCTCCATGGATTTTAATACCTACTCCGAATTTTTCTTTTGTTTCCTTCACTGCTTGCTCAATATACAGATTGAATAACATCGGGGAGAGGCTATAACCCTGTCTCGCTCCCTTCCCAACCACTGCCTCCCTTTCATGTCCCTCGACTCTTGTAACTGCCATCTGGTTTCTGTACAAATTGTAAATAGCCTTTCGCTCCCTGTATTTTACCCGTGCCACCTTCAGAATTTGAAAGAGAGTATTCCAGTCAACATTGTTAAAAGCTTTCTCTAAGTCTACAAGGCAATATAAAACATAAATGTAACTATGACCGCGGCCCACCGCGAAGCTGAACGCCGCCTCGGGGCGTTGTGGTCACATGACGTCAGAAGGCGACGAGACGGGCCTGAAATAGCGAAGTTCATCAACGAAGGGCAGATTGTTAAGTTCCGGTCCCTGAGAACGAGTGGAAATGACGAAGCTGGTCAGTTGTTTGCTTGCTACGTGGAGCTCAGAGGTCTGATTGTTTCGTTGTAACACCCCACCTGTCACTTATCTGGTTTTGGCGTATGTTCACCCCAGCTAACTAACTAACAGACCAACAGAGAGTGCAAAACTGATGCAATATCAGATAACGCAAAAAAAAGTGATAAGGCCCTGTGACTCCTGAATGCTCTGCGGTGGCAGTGTTGACATTAATTGATTCAGAATTGATCCATTTTAATTAAAAAGGGGTGCACATTGATGTTATATTCAGCTATTGAACACCAGACATAAAATTAAGAAAGTGGCTTGGGATTTCAACTACTTGATTGAAAACAGATGTAGTCGATTAGCACAAATTTATTTTAACTCCTGACCTTCAATCATCACATTACAAGACTCTCCTAACAGGCAGTGGTAATAAATTGTGTTTACATGGAGTAAAGCGCGATAAATCAAAATTAATTCCTATCGACAGACCCAGGTGTAATGCGAAGTGGCAGAAGGATTCCACAATACACGGCCCATGAAACCCTCGTGGAAAATATGCCGACGTGATCCAACAAATTAATCAGTGCCTAACTCAAGCCGGAGCGGGTGCAATATCACCAAATTCAGTGTGGTGGGGCGTTGTCGTTGTGCAGACGTCGGCTGGCCTTGTGGTGCTGCAAGGCTGTGATTGTCTATTCACTCCTAGCTATCTTGCTCAGTACATAGCTGAACCAAACCTTCCTATCTCCAAGCTCAAGCGTTCCATTTGCTTAGTCCTAAACTGCAGAGATGCTCACTCTTTCTCAGGCAAGCTGAGTAAAGAACGCCACGTCCGCGCTCTAGGCAAGCTGGGAACATAAGACCACTACGGAGACTTCTCCCAGTCCGCTCTTCACCTCAGTTTCCCCTCCAGCAAAATCACTTGCGCCAATTGCAGCGCAACTCGAGTTAATTATGTGTCGCTTCCCAGCGCTGACCATTGCCTGCTCTGGGAAGTGAACAAATTCCCTCAAAATTTCCCTTTCTCTCAACTTCTACTATTTAGCTCCTCAGGTTAGGTTAGGTTAGGTTAGGTTAGGTTAGGTTAGGTTAACCTAGGTTAGGTTAGGTTAGGTTAGGCTAACCTAACCTAACCTAACCTAACCTAACCTAACCTAACCAGGCCACCCATCAAGGTTAGCGTCTGCACAAAACACCAATTTTTCCGGACTCCCAGGAGAGTACTTCAAATTCCTTGGCCCTATGTTCCCATCAGAGGCCGGCGTATTTCATTGTCGCTCTTCAACTGATTTACTTCAGGCTCTGTGGACCGTGAATTCAGTGTGAAGTTTCTATAGTCACAAACACGCATATTTTGGCCTCTGTTGACCGCTCCACCGTAGCTTTGCATGGCTTTCTGGCATGTTTCACTGAAAACAGGACGACGGACATTTATCAACAGCCATACAAGTTCTCTGTTTACTTCCTGGTACACCAGCATGGGGTCAACCACCCACTCACTGTCAGTCATCTTAAGGCAGCTGGAGGCCGCACCCCATTACTGCTTTCTCAGAGCTTGAGCCGCCCTAAGCTGCCTATTGTCGCTTCCCTTCGCCGCTCCCCCGCCGGCCATGGTCAACTCGAATACTTCCCTGGGATAAACTAGCCTCCACTAAGTCGCCGCGTTTCCACAAAGTTTTCATGTCTTGTGAATTACTTTAAAACGATCACCCAGCATTAATTATTCCAATACGTCCATACTATACCCTCTACAAGATGCATTGTGCCTTGTCAGTCATTTTTGTTCAGCCCTACTGTCCACTCAACGTGAGTTAGGTGATCTTTAATGACTACATGTAAGGGGCATAGTTCTTGCCATCTTACAGTACACGCATCATTAAATCACCTCCCACAGTCACGAGTTGCCGCTTATGTAAGTCCTGTTTACTGCATCAGCTTTCTCTCCCCCTCCCCTCCCCCTCTATCACCTTCTGCTCTCTCCCCAAGCCGTCCATCTCCTTTCTATGTAATACCTCTCTGTTTAGTAATAATTACACGGTGTGTCCAATTTATTTAGACATCTCCAAATAAATTTTCGTTCTGAAGCAAAGTAAAGAAAAAAAACAAAAAACAAAAGAAATCATTTCGAGCAAGTGATCCGTTCTGAGTGGCAGGACATCAATCACATTGGTTGCCTTTGAATAAAATTTGCCATAAAATGACCATCTGGAGAACGATCATATAATGTACATATTATGCTTAACATTATCTTGGAACTGTTCCATTTGGTCCGTGTTTGCATAGAAAAACAGTAATATCAGAAATTGAGTCCGCCTTGATGCGAAACACCTTGTTATTCGTTTATTTCTTTATTATCCCAAACTAGTTTCGGCGATAAATATCACCAATATCAGTGGGGTTTTTAAATCAAAAATTTGCAGAAAATGGCATGGTTGTAAAAACATGGTAAAACATTATTACATTTTTACAATTCGTCTTTTGAAATATAGTTTTCTATTGATACTTTCATACTACCTTATTTATTGTACGTTACAGCATGTTTTAAGCAATTATTGGCGTTGTTTGCGTCATATTTTCTGTGCTCTTTTTTTTCTGTAGCCGTCTTTTTTACTTAGCGAACATCTTGTCACCTGCAGCCATGTGAGCGGCTGTTAGTAAACAAATACTGAAAGGTGAATTTCGTATGTCAGCAGCATATACTTGGGGTAGTGGTAGTTAACTGTTTCATCGCAAATTTTTGGAACAGAATTACCGATTTCAACTATATGATAACCATAGTCAGAACTTACAACAGATATAGAAGATAAAACATTACTTTAGTAAGAGATTAAAAGCAAAGGACAAAGTGTGAAGTGGACACGATGTACCCCTCATTCTGCTCCATAGCAACAAGTCATAACCGCGTAAAAATATGAGTCAAAATTGCCATGTATGCTTCAGCCTTAGCGCGTACAAACTATAGGGATTGATCGATGAGAGGATACCGAACAAAAAAGGTCTAATGATCCTATGACTGGGAATATATGGTATCCATGCTAGAGACCGTTCATTTAATCATACATTGTTACAGACACAGCGGTCTAATACGCGCTGTGCTAAGCAGTCACAGTTAAAGTATGCATGGTTTCTTCCTAGACGGTGACACTGTTCCTCGCACGTCATGCCCTCTCTCTCCTGCCTTAGTCATTCGTAATATTGTGTCCCATTCACTTCTCCTGCTGACTCACATTGTAGTGTATGTGATACACTGTTGTACACAGTGGTTCCATATTCGAATCGACAGCCTGTTGACCTCGGTTCGCAATTATTTCCTGTATATATTTCAACCTCTGTCTTCCTCTACAGTTTTTGCCCACTACAGCACCCTCTAGTTCTATGGAAGTCATTCGCTCATGTCTTAAAAATGTCCTATCATCCTTTTCCTTGTCAGTGTTTTCCACATACACCTTTCCTCTCCGATTCCGCGCAGAACTTCCTCATTACGTACCTTACCAGGCCATCTAATTTTCAACATTCGTTTGTAGTACCACATCTCAAATACTTCGATTCTCGTCTGCGCCGGCTTTCTCACAGCCCATGTTTCACTGCCATGCAATGCTGTGCTCAAAACGTATATTCTCAGAAATTTCTTTCTCAAACTAAGGCCTATGTTTGATACTAGTCGACTTCTCTTGGCCATGAATGCCATTTACCAGTCTGCTTTTCTTTCTTGCTCCGTCCGTCATTGGTTATTTTGCTGCCTAGATAGCAGAATTCCTTTATTTCATGTACTTCGTGACCATCAATCCTGATGTCAAGTTTCTCGCTGCTCTCATTTCTGCTGATTCTCACTACTTCTGTCTTTCTTCGATTCGCTCTCAGTCCATATTCTGTACTCATTAGACTGCTCATTCTATCCAGCAAATCATGTAATTCTTCTTCACTTTCACTCAGGATAGCGATGCCATCAGCGAATTTTATCATTGATACCCTTTCACCTTGAATTTTAATTCCACTCCTGAATCTTTATTTCCATCACTGCTTCTTCGATGTACAAATTGAACAATAGGGGAGAAAGACTACATCCCTGTTTACACCCTTTTTAATCCGAGAACTTCGTTCTTGGTCGTTCACTCTTATTATTCCCTCTTGGCTCCCGTATATATTGTGTATTACCTGTCTCTCCCTATAGCTTACCCCTATTTTTCTCCAAATTTGCAACATCTTGCATCGTTTTACATTGTCGAACGCTTTTTCCAGGATGGTAAATGGTACGAACGAATCTTGATTTTTCTTTAGTCTTGCTTTCATTATTAACTGCAACATCAGAAGTGATTCTTTGATGCCTATACCTTTCCTAAAGCCAAACTGATCGTCATCTAACATGTTCCCAGTTTTTTTCCATTCTGCGGTATATCATTCTTGTCAGTAACTTGGATACATGAGCTGTTACGCTGTTTGTACGATAATCCTCGAACTTGTCAACTCTTGCGGTCTGTGTGGCTGATACTTCGCCGAAAATCGGATGGTATGTCACCAGACACAAACATTCTGCACACCAACATGAATAGTCGTTTTGTTGCCACTTTCCCCAATGATTCTAGAAATTATGAAGGAATGTTATCTACCCTTTCTGCCTTACTTGATCTTGAGTCCTCCAAAGCTCTCTTAAATTCTGATTCTAATACTGGATCCCCTATCTCTTCTGAATCGACTCCTGTTCCTTCTTGTATCACATCAACAAATGTTCCCCCTCATATAGGCCTTCACTGTACCACTCTTTCCGTCTATCCGCTCTCTCCTCTGCATTTAACAGCGGAATTCCCGTTGCACTCTTAGTGTTACCACCCCTGCTTCCAATTACACCGAAGATTAGTTTGACTTTCTTATATGCTGAGTCAGTCCTTCCGTCAATCATTTCTTTTTCGACTTCTTCATATTTTTCATGCAGCCATTTCGTCTTAGTTTCCCTGCACTCCCTATTTATTTCAATCCTCGGCGACTTGTATTTCTGTATTTCTCAATTTCCCGAACATTTTTGTACTTCCTTCTTTCATCGATCAACTGAAGTATTTCTTCCATTACCCATGGTTTCTTCGCAGTTACCTTCTTTGCACCTAGGTTTTTGTATCCAGCTACGATGATTGGCCTTTTTAGAGTTGTCCAATCCTCTTCAACGGTACTGCTTATTGAGCTATTCCTTATTGCTGTATCTATAGCCTTACAGAACTTCAAGCATACCTCTTTATTCCTTAGTACTCGTGTATCCTACTTCTTTGCGTATTGATTCCCCCTGACTAATGTCTTAAACTGCAGCCTACTCTTCATCACTATTACATTGTGGTCTGAATCTACGTCTGCTCCTGGGTACGCCTTATAATCTAGTATCTGATTTCGGAATCTATGTCTGACCATGATGTAATCTAACTGAATCTTCCCGTATCACCTTGTCTTTTCCAAGTACATTTCCTCCTTTTGTGATTGTTGAACAGAATATTCGCTATTACTAGCTGAAATTTATTACAGAGCTCAATTAGTCTTTCTCCTCTCTCATTCCTTGTCCCAATCCCATATTCTCCTGTAACCGTTCCTTCTGATTCTTCCCCTACAACTGCATTGCAGTCCTCCATGACATTTCTGTTTGCATCTCCCTTTACACGCCGTATTAACCTTTCAATATTCTCACATACTTTTTTTTCTTCATCTTCAGCTTGCGACGTCAGCATGTATACCTGAACTGTCGTTGCCGGTGTTGGTTTGCTGTCGATTCTGATAAGAACAACCCTATCAATGAAATGTTCACAGTAACTCATTCTCTGCGCCACCTCCCTATACATTACGAATGCTACCCCCGTTATGCCATTTCTGCTGCTGTAGCTATTACCCTATAGTCATCAGGCGAGAAATCATTGTCTTTTTTTCCATTGCACTTCACTTCACTGACATACATTGAGCCTTCGATTTCCCTCTCCAGATTTTCTAGCTTCCCTACCACGTTCAAGCATCTGACATTCCATGCTCCGACTCTTAAAACGTTATACTTTTGTTGGTTATTGAATATTTTTCTCATGGTCACCTCCCCCTTGACAGTCTCCTCTCGGACATACGACTTGGGTACTATTTCGGAATCTTCTGGCAAAGGAGAGATCATCATGACACTTTTTCAGTTACTAGCCACATGTGTGTCGTTAATGAAATGGTTTCCATTGATTTCTGCATCCTCATGCCGTTGATCATTGCTGATTCTTCCGCCTTCAGGGGCAGATTCCCACCCCGAGAACAAGAGAGTGCCCTGAACCTCTGTCGGCTCCTCCACCCTCTTTTTACTTCTTTTGCGTTTTGTTCGTTGCTGTTCGTTGTATTTGGTCGTAGCGGACGTCACATGACATCCTTTGAAGTTCGTTGTTAATTCTTTCAATCAGTTATTTTATTAGAGAGACCAGCCAGCTCTCTGACCGAACACTGAGATAGCGTGCCGGCTAGCCTTAACACTTACAGCGTGTGCAGGGCTTACTAGCGACAGATGGGCAGTTTTGCCACTGGTTTCTTCACCAGGCAACCAGGATTCCGGGATTTGATCATATTCACTGATAAGGCCATCTTTACGTGGGCTGGTATCGTCAACTTTCAAAACAGTCGTCTATGAGACTGTACACAAAACCCCCATGGTATGGTGACAGCGAATCATCAGCATCGGTACAACTTGAATGTGTGGGACGGGATAATTTGCGACCGTATTTTAGGATCAGTCTTCCTTCCACGTCGCCCAACAGGTTTTAACTATCGGTGTTTCTTGCGGGTGACTTTGTCTCCCCTGCTGGAAGAAATGTCATTGATGATTCGTCGGGTTACATGGCTGCTACGTGTTGGTGTTCGAACCCACTTCGCCATGGACGCATGTCAATCGTGTCTTGCTTGGTCGATGGATCGCACGAGGGGGTCCAGTTGCATGGCCTGCTCGTTCACCGGGTCTCAACCTGTGCTGTTACTGGTTATAGGGCCACCTCAAAAGTATTGTGATGCAGATCCCATTCCAGATGTGTAGGTCGGTAAGGGTGCAGCTGTAAGTAGCACCATCGTTATCGCTACTGTAACCGTCTACGTCAGCAGGTTTGTGAATTGGATAAGAATGGAAGCTGGTAAATAACTGGTAGTATTTATTGACTTAGCAGAATTAGTAAAATTATTAATGTCTCGATCGTTGCGTGTTGTTATGAGAAGCGTAAAACGACAACGACGCCATTCGTTGGGTTGGCGTTTCAGTTTTGGCTCATACGATGTTCCCCATCTCTCATCCAGTGTTACGATACGGCGTAAGAAAGCCTCTCCTTCGCGCTCATAGCGCTCCAAGTGCGTCTGAGCAGTGTCGTAAAGCATTCATTTCTGCATTTCCGTCAAGTCATGCGGAACCCATCGTGATGCAATTTTTCGCAGGCCCAGAAATTCCTTCAGGGTGCGAAGCACAGCAGTATGCGCTAATCCGGTTTCGTGGGCGAGCTCACGAATCGTATGGCGTCGATCACTGTCCACTAACGCGGCAACAGCATGCACTACTTCTTCAGAGACGCCAGGACGACCTGCCTGATGCATGTCTGCCACAGTTTGCCGACCTTCGTTGAAGGCTTTTACCCAACGTGCCACTGTTCTGTACGGCAATGCCGATTCCCCGCACGCCTCTTAAATAGCTCGGTGACACTGTCGTGCTGTACGACCTCTGGCACATTCAATCTTGATCCAACTCCGTTGTTCCTGTTTCGAAGACATAGTGGCAGCGTTGCGTTTGACCGATCGCCCACAATTGACTATGTTTCCCTCGATTGTGCGCACGCCGGTGACGTTGGATGGGCGTGTCCATTTGCTCTGAGGTAAGATAGGTATGTCAACAGCGTGTGCCATCGGCGACAGTAGTAGATTCCATTCCATAGTGTCTCCACAACAGTGTTGCCACTATGTGAGTTCCAACCTACCTATTACTGTTGCCTGCACCAATATTTTTATTCGTTTCTTTCGTGTTTTTTCAATTTTAGCCAACCATGGATACTATTAGCGAACTACTCTTTTTACATGAAAGTAATTTGTGGATTACAACCCACTGAGCCGAAATTGAACGCAGCTTACTGATAAAAGATAGCTGCTAAAAGATACTGAATCTGAGAACTATTTAGTGTGTCGTCGTAGAGATCTTATAACTGCGGACATAATTGTTGCTTCGAAATAGAATCAACTGCGTGTCGATTGTTTCGCAGAATTATAAGAAGCCAACTGAAACCATGATTCTCTTAATAAAGAAGATCCAAACAAATCGCAAACTAAATATGAAATAACAGCATCAACTGCTCCGCGCATCTTCCTCCCACTGAAGCCCAATTATATGCAATACAGAATCCGACATCGACTGTCGACGTGCCTACAGATACTTTCGCGAAACATGTAACAGTTAAACCATCACCATTCTGGCAAGAAAATCCTGTCATGAAAATCCTGTCATATGGTTCACATAATACGAAAGCTAGTTTGCGTTGGCCCACGTACCGACGAAAGAAATATAGTTTCGGCGTTGCGGCGCTCAACGAGGGCGTGGCTGTCCGCAGATCACGGGGTCCCGGGTTCGATTCCCAGCCGGGTTGGGGATTTTCTCTGCCCGGGAACTGGGTGTTTGTGTTGTCCTCATCATTTCATCATCATCATCATCTTTATTCGTGACAGTGGCTCCATTGGTCTGTGTAGAGAATCGGATTGTGTAAAATTTGGACTGTGTAAAAATTGGGACTCTGTACGGCTGCTGATGACAGCGCAGTTAAGCGCTCCACAAACCAGTCACCACCACCATCAACGAGGGCGTGGCCTCAATAGTTGAGGATATTTTGGCTCCACCGCCAAGCGCTCTTCAGTAAGCTGTCATTAAAAATGCTTTAATCAGTCGGCTGTCTCAGTCTGGAGGCAAACGATAAGAAAAGTTAATTGGCACAGAAGCGTTAGTTGATCACACCCTTCAAAATTGCTAAATCGCCTACAGACCCTGGCCACCAATCCTGCTAAAGAAGATACTCCACGAGATATTTGGCTACCTCTCCTACCTCCTAATGCACAAAAAATACTTACCTTATGCGCCGGCGATGTCGATGCCCTCGGACAAACAGCGGACCGTATTGCCGAGATGCATCCGTCCACATGTGTTGCAACAGTATGTCCACAATCAGACCATTTCCTGGCCTCGTTACAAGTACAAATCGCGGAGCCGACCGACAAGTCGCCGCTCTTCAAACGCAAAATTCTTGTCGTCAATAACGCAGCTCACCTTTAGATGAGAAGCTATGTTGGTATCACTGAACATTTGGCTCTGAAATTCGAAAATGGCACACATTTGTGGGACGGGAAATATGCTTGGAGTAACGACGGCAGGCTTCCCAGACTGCAGTCGTCGACTGCTGCCTTTGGTTCCACAATTAAAGACATATGGTCGTCTGACACTCACGTAGAACTTAGGCTTCCATCGTGACTTTGTGTGGCAATTCATTGTGGCAGACGTGGTATAGCATATCCTTGGAGCAGACTCCTTATCATTCTACGGCCTTCTATCGGACATCCTCCACCGCCGCCTTCATACAACCACTAACTTAGTTAGCCGTGCACGTGTACGCTCTGTGCACAACACAGCCGCACGCTTGATCACAAGTGATTCTCCATACTTATAACTCCTTAAACAGTTCCCGGAGATCACTGTTTAAGTTACCTGTGCTAGCAGCTATACAGCTTCCAACAATGAATTATGTTATAACAACGCCATGACCCTCGATCACGTTGGTTACCACCCGAAAAACTGAAGATGACGAAACAAGAATTTACTTTTGTGCTCGCCCAAGGGGTCTGTCGTTCATCGAACAGCGGCCGGATCACGCCTCCCCGTGTAGTTCCAAAGAAGACCATTGGCTGGCTCGCATATGGTGATTACCGGCAACTTGACGCCAGATCAATACCCGGTCGGTATACTGTACCGCACTTTGAAGATTTCTCGTCTAGTTTCCACAGTAAACACGCTTTCTCCACGAATTACTTTGCTTGGTTCAAATGGCTCTGAGCACTACGGGACTTAACTTCTGAGGTCATCAGTCCCCTAGAACTTAGAACTACGTAAACCTAACTAACCTAAGGGCATCACACACATCCATGTCCGAGGCAGGATTCGAACCTGCAACCGTAGCGGTCGTGCGGTTCCAGGTTGTAGCACCTAGAACCGCTTGGCCACACCGGCCGGCCACAAATTACTTGCACGTGCTTTGTACAAAATCATCATTCCGCTGGCAAACGTACCTAAGATAACCGTCTGTGTTCCACCCGACCTGTTGTGAGATTAGGAGAATGCTTCTTGAATTATGCAGTGCTGCCCAGACTTCCAATGTTTTATGGTTGATACGATATTGCAGTGTCTGTGTTGTTCCGAATTACGATGCACCGCATGTCCAAAGGAACAGGCACTGCGGCGACTGCAGCGATAAGCGGGAAATCCTGGTTAGTCTCGGTCCGGCACATTGTCGTCATACCATTATACAAATGAGGGTCGTCCATATTCGCAACTGCGAATTCATTTCTAGTATTTTATGGACGAAGTCACGTGTGATCTCAACTTCTGCTTTGTGTTAATGATGTTTTGATGTTGTCCAGGTCCGATACGAAATATCTGGAACGTCTACAATACGTCTTTGCTCGCCTCCATTCACACGGTTTACTCATCAACCCATCAAAGTGCGTGTCTGGAGTGTCAAAAGTTAACTGCTGGCTCATCTCAGTATTGCTGCTGCAGGAGAGCGCGAAAGCCATAATTAATTTTCCACACCCTGTGACAATCCGTGACTTGTGAAGATTTCCCGGTCTTCCTAATCTTTATCGCTTGTTCATGTACAACCACACATTGCTGGCTGCTCCACTAAATGACTTCTTACGAGATTCGGCAGAACCAAATCAAGAATCTCGCAGGACCAGCGAAGCAGAAACCGCATTTAACGAGAGCCAGCCGCTGTGGCCGAGTGGTTCTAGGCGCTTCAGTCCAGAACCACGCGGCTGCTACGGTCGCAGGTTCGAATCCAACCTCGGGCTTGGATGTGTGTGATGTCCTTAGGTTAGTTACGTTTAAGTAGTTCTAAGTTCTAGGGGACTGATGACCTCAGATGTTAAGTCTCATAGTGCTAGAGCCATTTTAACCATTTTTTTAACAACGGGAAGACTGCTATCAGTGAGTCTGCACTTACAGCACACCCTGTTCTACAAGTCTATTTCACTTCAATGGCTGATGCATCTGTAAGTGCAATAAATACTGCAGTTCAACAACAAATAGACCAATATTGGCAACTTCCTTCAGTTGGAAAACGTTAAATCCCTCTTAGCCTTCGAATATGGGATGCCTAGGAAACCTACTTTCTCTGATCGCTAGACAACATTCAGACAAATCGTATTAATGAGTTTTATTACAAAATGAGCAATTAAAATACTTAACTTCGTGTTACACAGATGTGTGGCAAGCAAAGAGCGACGGACAAAATAAGAATTCTCCTTATTATAACAGTTCCTAATTCCGTGTTACATAGACATGGCAAGGAAGTTGATGCTTCTATTAAAGTTGCAAATCTTGAAGCTGCTGTAGAACTGGGCCCGAACAGTCAGGCGCGGCGCTTATATTCTCTTTATATAGGGACCGCTGCTGTCGCGTTGTCGTCCTGGGGAGGGGTCGGTCAGCTTGCAATTGGCTGACGTCTTAACACAACCCTCTGCGCTCTATGGTCCCCGACTGGCGTGCCTGTGTATGTAAGTCGGAAAATCAGTGTCACTGTTACGCATTCCTCCTAAAAATCAAAACCGACTACGCCAACAGCGGTTACGATACACCACAGAGTCACACTCAGAGGTCTTCAATGAACTGCGCAAAGCTGTTTAAGTGCCCAGAATCGATAGTCGTGTTTCTTAACAGATCTGTTTAAGCGAAAATGCGCCTCATTGCTCATAAACACATTTGCATTGAGTCGTCGTCAAAGCTCATTTGGGCACCCACAGTGAAGTCTTACCGCTCTTATAGGTATCAATGTTTAATTTGCTGAACTACTAGCACTTTATACAAGTGGAATTTTAAATCCAAACATAAATTTTTTTCTGACGCTTTCACGGGTAGTCTGTTAAGTGTGCTGCATGTTGACGTACGGATCGTGTAGGACTCTTGATGATTGTCTCTCTCACAGCTGGTATGTTTTCCAGGTGTCCTCACTCTTTTGTCAGATACTGGCAGCATCTTCATCTCAGGATGTTACTGTGCTCGAGATGTGTGATTAAAATGCCGCCGAAACAGTTGCCGTTTTGTAACGACAGATGGCATGTAGGACAAAGGTGTCGTATGCGACCACACAGTGCCCTCTCGACTGCTGTTCCCTTGCTATAAAGACGGCGGACAGTCCAAAGGTAAATAATGTATGCTCTGACTCCCTCCCACCACTGACAGCGATGTACTTCCGAACAGAAAATCGTCCTTTTCCCGTAGGTCACCATGTTTTTGTATAAATGTATTCCTTAGCAGTGTGTGTGTCGAAGCATGACTTTGTGCTCCTACAGAAGTCAAAGCACCATATTTCAGTATTATTTCAAAACTTTATGTAGTTACAGACGATGACGTCTCTCATGTGGCTACACAGAAACTGAATTTATTATTTATGGTACCTGTGCCACGTTTTGTCGCCTTGGCCATCGCTGAAACCTAAACACTCTCCTGAATCAAAAGTACAAATGGTGAATGCACTGAATCGCGATGCACAACTACCAGACGAAATAATAAGTGGCGATCAGAAAGTTTCCGTTTGAGGATGTTGCTGCAGCGTATATG
Organism: Schistocerca cancellata; assembly: GCF_023864275.1. Lineage (NCBI taxonomy): Eukaryota > Metazoa > Arthropoda > Insecta > Orthoptera > Acrididae > Schistocerca > Schistocerca cancellata. The sequence continues at coordinate 370,844,983 of NC_064626.1, forward strand.
CAACTCAGCGCGACTCCTATGAGGGCACATAAACGCTGACTTGAAGGGAAGGGGTTAGTGTGGCCTCCAAGCGGAAACTTTTTGATCGTCCTTTATGATAAAAGGATTCGAGTAGAAATTGATCAAATCCCAAAAGTTATGAATAATGTGATTGTTCCTTATAAAATAAGAGTATTTTTACGACAATTAGTGGAATGATTGTTAGTGCAGATAATTTTCAGTGCCATGAAAATTAAGATTTCTTCTTGCTCTATACGTAGCTCTTAAATTGAATGCAGTTTACGGATGATAGAGGTGCGAAGATCACGGAGGACTGCTATAAGTATTTCACAAAAAAATGAGTACAGAGTTACTAGGTGCTTCGGTTGTATCTGATCATTGCTATAGGTTTACAGGGGATAGAAAGTGATTTTCTCAACGAAAGAAGTTTGAGAGAAAAAATTTTATCGTCAGACTGGCTTCACAAACGTTGTACGTATTAGTTTGCGACTGAAATTAATACAATAATATTAATAAGAAGTTGAAAACAATGTAGTTCTTCATTGGCTAGCTGCTTTCCGTACAATATCATAATAAAAAGTAATAATAAAAGATAATCGTAAAAAATACAGGGTTATTACAAATGATTGAAGCGACTTCAAAGCTCTACAATAACTTTATTATTTGAGATATTTTCAAAATGCTTTGCACACACATACAAAAGCTCAAAAAGTTTTTTAGGCATTCACAAATGTTCGATATGTGCCCCTTTAGTGATTCGGCAGACATCAAGCCGATAATCAAGTTGCTCCCACACTCGGCGCAGCATGTCCCCATCAATGAGTTCGAAAGCATCGTTGGTGCGAGCTCGCAGTTCTGGCACGTTTCTTGGTAGAGGAGGTTTAAACACTGAATCTTTCACATAACCCCACGGAAAGAAATCGCATGGGGTTAAGTCGGGAGAGCGTGGAGGCCATGACATGAATCGCTGATCATGATCGCCACCACGACCGATCCATCGGTTTTCCAATCTCCTGTTTAAGAAATGCCGAACATCATGATGGAAGTGCGGTGGAGCACCATCCTGTTGAAAGATGAAGTCGGTGCTGTCGGTCTACAGTTGTGGCATGAGCCAATTTTCCGCGGGCTACGCGTGAAACTTGCCCGCACGCGTTCAACCGTTTCTTCGCTCACTGCAGGCCGACCCGTTGATTTCCCCTTACAGAGGCATCCAGAAGCTTTAAACTGCGCATGCCATCGCCGAATGGAGTTAGCAGTTGGTGATCTTTGTTGAACTTCGTCCTGAAGTGTCGTTGCACTGTTAGGACTGACTGATGTGAGTGCATTTGAAGCACGACGTACGCTTTCTCGGCTCCTGTCACCATTTTGTCTCACTGCGCTCTCGAGCGCTCTGGCGGCAGAAACCTGAAGTGCGGCTTCAGCCGAACAAAACTTTGAGTTTTTCTACGTATCTGTAGTGTGTCGTGACCATATGTCAATGAATGGAGCTATAGTGAATTTATGAAATCGCTTCAATCATTTGTAATAGCCCTGTAGTTTTATTTGTATTGTCGCGTTTTTTTTTTCTTTAAATGTAGGGCACTCATCCTTCTTACATTATAGAGCCCAAATTACACAACACTCAGTTTTTTGGTGAAACGGAACCAAACTGTTGACAGGGAAAGGAGGAGGGGTTACACAAAGATAAAGTGAAACTTGAGAAATGAGTGTCATCCTAATCTGAACAGTCATTGTACCAATACAACAACTATCGTTACATCGTTGATAATATCACTTCGAACGATCTTGACAGTTCTTCCGAAGAACTATACAGCGATCCACAGGCTCACAAAATGACGTAGCTGAAATTCTAGTTAACTGCATCAGTTACGTTCCTCAGTACTGTCCTGAAATATGCGCAGTATTTACTAACCCAGTACGAAGCTGGAAACCACAGAGCACTCGTTAACCAAATGAAATAAAACATTTAAGGGTTCAATATTCTCATGGTCAGTACGTGCACAGCGCTCTGAATAGTTGCCTTTCACTTTGGTCTAGCAGTCTCTCATGCATATATTGTAAGACATGTCTATAGAGATACATTATTTTCTACTTGTCTATAACCAGAATAATAGCTAGTAAGAATTTGTAGCTTCTGTGCTGTGATGTAAGCTAAATTTCTGTTGAATTACAAGAAAAACGATGTGGTACAAAAAAATAACTGTTTTTGTTCAGAATCAAACATAAAACATAAGCAGACGCTTCGACCAACCTCTAAAGATTCACTACGTCGTGAAGAAATTGCATTATTTCATTTCAAAGCAGTGGGTGACTGATAGAATGGACTCTATTCCAGCTGTTACCAAAGCTCTTCCTATTTCGGACCTGAACAAAATCTGTTTGCAGTTTTGTCATATAGAGACATGGTTGGAGACAGTGGCTGTCATATAAAATAAAATATTGATTGTGTACAACCAGCCACAAATTGGTTTTAGGTTACTTTATTCAGAAAGTACCCACAGAATCTGTTGGTTCAGTGGATGAACCGCACTACGCAGATGAATTCTACCGTCAACAGTTCTTCTTCTGTTCATAAATTTCCTGTGTAGACTATAAATTATATGAACTAAATCTACCAATGAAACTATATTTACAGAAACTATAAATGGAAACTTACTAGTAATCCATTGTGCTGTTCTAAATAGTGTACCTAGGACCAATGAGGTTCATGTGATGATGACTGATTTGTACTAAAGGAAACTTCAACTAAGAGCTGTACACAGCGAGAACAGGGTAAAACAGGACTGTATCATGAGAGCCGATGTATCCCCTAGAAACGTACTGGCTCCGTTACAGCTTCTTCATACTAAATCAGCTTCATCTCCTTCTGTTTTGGTACTGCTGTATCAGGTATTACACGCAGTCTCAACGCGGTACTGACTGAAGCTGTTTTCCGACCTTCATGGTTTGTGCTGTTATGCTCGTATTATCTCCAACGCGCTGTCTCCGTAAAAGGAACTTTTCGCTGCACTTAGATTTATAAACCACCAATAAATGACTTACGTTATCTCTGAGATAGCTCCGTATCGCAATAAAGTGCCATACTTGTTTTGATTTGCTTTATTGCCGCTGTTTTCCCCGGCAGTGTTACACAGCGATGCGGTTAGAGATAACGTTCCATATGTCTTTACTTTCGGCTTGGTGATTTCCGTCAGTAAATGTCTTTGATGATCCAGTGTCTTTAACCCAGCACATAAGTTTAATCCATAATAACCGAGGAGGAACCCAATGAAGACAAATACGGAACCGAATGAAACAGTGTAGTTGTTAAGAAACTGACCACATTTTCGGGAGGATGTGATTAGCTGTATCCCGCCACTCTGATTTACATTTTTCGTGGTTTTCCTGAATAACCTTCAGGAAATACCGGGGTGATCCCTTCATCAGGGTTACGGTCGACTACATGTCATATCCTCATAGAAGCATGTTTACGTGTTCTGTATGTATTATGTATGTATGTATGTATGTATGTATGTATGTTTTGAGCTATTTGTTTTCATTGTCTTATCATGACGAATCCTACATCACTGAGAGATGATTTTCGAACTAATTAATAAATAAACACTCGCGTTTCATTATTCAGATCATCATCCTGATTTTCGCCTCTATTGATACCTTCGTCGAAGGGACTTCAACTCGTCACCTTCCATTTTATTATATCTCCTTGATGTGACGCCTTCGGCTTTACTTACGAAGCCACTGCACAGTTTATGGCGGAGGAAACTTCATACCGCTTTCAGCCGTTTCTTGCCCTCTTACACTCCAGTATCGAGCGAGGGGAAATGTGTATACGGCTCTGCAAATTTCTTAAAAATGGTTCAAATGGCTCTGAGCACTATGGGACTCAACTACTGAGGTCATCAGTCCCCTAGAACTTAGAACTACTTAAACCGAACTAACCAAAGGACATCACACACATCCATGCCCGAGGCAGGATTCGAACCTGCGACCGTAGCGGTCGCGCGGCTCCAGACTGTAGCGCCTAGAACCGCTCGGCCACTCCGGCCGGTGCGGATTTCTTAATCTGTTTTATCTTATCGTTGTGACCCCTACGCGAGATTTAAGAATGTCGCAGAGTCTTCATGAGATACAAGTTCTCCAAATCTATCCAACAGGGATCAGGACACCTACTGCCAATGATGGTGATTTACGTTCCCCGACAATATTTATTACACTTTTATACATGCTATACAGTCTTGCTATGGTGCTAGCAGCGCATCTCTGAATTCGTTCCGTGTCTGTCATACATGCCTGATAACGGCATCAAACGCTGGTACAGTATACCAGAAATGGTCACACTGGCGTCTTCTAGACTACTTCCTTTATAGCTACACTATCTGATCAAAAGTATCCGGACATCTTTTAGTGGACGATGACAGGGTGTTTGTGTTGTCCTCATCATTTCATCATCATTCTTGAAAGTGGCGAGATTGGGCTGATCAAAGTTTGGGAATTTGTAAGGGCGCTGATAACGACGCAGTTGAGCGCCCCACAAACCAAACATCATCATCATCTGTTAGTGGACATTAATAAGAGGGATGTTTCTTCTTCGCCTCTATGATAGCTTGATCTCTGGTGGGGCGTCTGGATGTCCGTGGGGGAATGGCAGTCCGTTCTTCCTGAACAAAAGAAACCGGGGTAAGTACTGACGTTGGACGCTGGAATATGGAACGAAGTCGACTTACTAAATCATCCCAAAGCTCTTCCATTGATTGCAGTTTGGGACGCTTGGCAGGCCAGTTCATTCCAGAAATGCTACTGTTCACAAGCTGTTGCCTCACAGATGCTGCTTGTAACAGGGTGCACTGCCATGCGGATATAGTCCACCATCATCTCTGAATTGTTCATCTTCTGTGCGCAGTACACAATTCTGTAAAATGTGTTTGTATCATTCCGCATTTAGCGTTTCCTTAAGCGCAGTTAAGGGACCACACCCTAACCATGAAAAACAACCCAATACCGTACTCCACCTCCTCTATATCCCACTGATGGCAACATACATGATGGCAGGTAACGTTCTCCACGCATTCGCCAAAGACAAACCCTTTCATCGCATTGCCATAGGTTATAGCGTTTTTCACCACTCCAAATCACTTTCCGTCACAAAAAGTCCATTTTTGTCTCTCTTTACACCACTTCAAGTGTCACTTAACACTGACTAGAGAAATGTGTGGCCTATAAGGATCGATCATTGTACGACGCGTGTTTTTTAAGTAAGTACCGTTTTGAAATTAAAAAAAAGACGTGCTAAGATATCTCAATAACTTTATTTTTACATGAAAGCCTGTACCTTAATCTACGCACTGCCGCCATCACAGTCTGATTCTTCCTTGTTTACGTTGTATATTGAGTGTTTAAGTTTCCTCCGATAATCGTGAGTCCCGCCGACTGTGAAGTAAGGGTTGTTATAAGGTTTCTTAGTGCTCAATGCCTAAAAGCGATCGATATTCATCGTGAAATCTGTGCAGTTTACGGAGAAAACATTATGAGTGATGGAATGGTAAGAAAGTGGGTGAGATCATTTAAAGATGGCCGCACAAATGTGCATGATGAACAACGGAGTGGGCGTTCTTCGATCGTTAATGAAAGTTTGGTGCAGGAAGTGGACAATAAGGTGAAAGAAAACAGACGCTTTACGATTTCCTCCTTGCGGGATGACTTTCCTAATGTTTGTTGTAGTGTTTTGTATGGCACTGTGACCGAGCACTTGAATTACCGAAAATTGTGCGCACGTTGGGTAACGAAAATGTTGACGGATGTGCACAAAACCAAACATTTAGACAGTGCATTGACTTTCCTTGAGCGGTGCCACAACGACGCTGATGATTTATTAAGCCAAATTGTTACGGGCGATGAAACATGGGTGGCCTACGTCACACCAAAATCAAAGCAACAGTCCATGGAAGTTGAGCAAGGGCATCGTTTTGCTGCAAGACAATGCCCGTCCGCATATGGCGAATCAGACCAAAGATCTCATCACATCTTTTCGATGGGAAACTCCTGATCATCCTCCGTACAGCCCCGATCTTGCGCCCAGTGACTACCATCTGTTCCTCCACTTGAAGAAACACCTAGGCGCTCAGAGTCTTCAAGAAGATGACGAAGTCAAAACAATGGTGATGCAGTGGTTAACACGTCAGGCGGCAGATAACTATTAGGCAGGTACGAGGAGGGTATTAAAAATCTGGTATAACGTTATAAGTGCCTCAGTATTGACGGAAATTATGTAGAAAAGTAGATTAAGGTACAGGCTTTCATGTAAAAATAAAATTATTGAGATATCTTAGCACGTCTTTTTTTAATTTCAAAACGGTACTTACTTGAAAAACACGCCTCGTATCTCGTTCTTCTAACTCCCTAGGACAGTCATGGTGCTAGCAGGACTGCTGGTAGCACACTGGAACTCACGAGTGATTCCTTCCATTGATTTCATGCGATTTTTGACAACCACTCTCAGTGATTCTCCATGGTCCCTTCCTGCAGCACATGGGGTAGATCTGGTCTTTCTATTTAGCTGTGGTTGTTCCTCCGCGTTTCCACTTCACAATTACATCACCAGGGTATCGATCTGGGCACAGCTTCAGGAAGGGTTGAAATGTGCCTGATGGATTTGTTACTATGGTGTCATCCTGTGACTAGTCCATATTCGAAGTCACTGTGCTCTTCCGACAGACATTTTCTGTTATTACTGCTTTTCCACAGATAACAGCATACGTCCCGCCAACGGGTCCGCCTCTCATGACATCTGTTGTCAATTCCGTCCGTATGTTCCTCACGTGAAGATGTACACTGTTATTTCCTAGAATACCTTCAATAACCCTGAGGTCTTCCATACGCCTTCCCTAATACTGATTGTTCGTTATAGTTCCATTTCATATCGCTTCGCGTTGCAATACTTCCACGATGAGATGTGCTCACGATGCTCTAAGGCTGGCGGGTCGTCGCAACAGTCCGCATTTCGCTCACTGCTGCTGCGACTAAAGGAGGCAATGTATCGGGGATCCAAAACGGTATGTTCATCGGCTCTTAGAGCAATGACTTATGTGTTTGTGGAATGACGAAGAGTACTGACTGTCCGCTGACTGCTCACAGCATCGCCGGACTAACAGTGAATGGTTGCTGTGGAAACTGAAGTAGGCCTACACATAGCTTTGACATGTGAGGCGAATGTCTGCAAAAACAGCGTGTGAGATTCAACTGAAATACTTCAGAGAAAGAACACGCCTTCCAAATAAATCGGGATCCAGTGAACGGTTCGATGGTGGCTATGCAGTAAGAGCTCAACCCCCTCTGGCCTGGATGCGTGCACTGATTCGTTAGGAGTGCGTGTCAGAGAGCGCTTGTATCCTCTCCTGAGTCAATGTAACACATGAAACTTCTACGTTTTTACTTAAACTGCTGAAATAACTGAATCTTACTGAATGCTGCTGAGTGCAGCTAAACCTACTGAGAAAAACTGCTGCTACTGTCTCGTTACTTATTATCATTTCAGCACTGACCTACAGAATTTTCCCTGACAAATGCAGCTCACACTTATTCTATTGCTTTATTTCCCACAATATCCAAGCGCAACGCAGTCTGACTGCAAATAATTAACACAAAAGAATGGCTCTGAATCAGAAGAAATCATAACAATAACCCATACATTTCAAAAGTCACTTACCTCACAGAAAATCTTCATGACACGAACTACAGCAAATACAGCAAGCAGCAACTACAGGCAGCTAAATAAAAAGTTTTTAACTACTGTAAGCTCTGACTACTAGTAGGCATGTGGTTAGCAAAGGAAAGAAGTTGTTGCAGAGCAATCAATGTATTTAGCAGATTTTACTTTAATCAAGTGACACTTAGTTTCAAAAATTATATAATCGTCAATAATTCCATTTCCAAAACATTAGCAAATACATCAATCATCATTTTAGAATCCATTTCCAACCAGCTCTAAATCTCCATGGACACACGTCCAAACCGCCCGCTCGCACTAACACTGCCAACCTCCAACACTAACTATTAACTTCCTACTCCGAATCCTTCCAGCCACAGAGTCTCTCAGCGAGGACGCAGAGCGCTGTCGGTGATATTAATGCAGTCTACAGCGATAGCGCTGCCAACATACGAACATATAAACAGGCTACTTACAACTACTTTTACTCGGCCTCGACGTGATGGGTTTTGGCAATGGGACTGAGTTGACGTTCGAGCTGGTCTCTCGCGTGTTTTGTCGAGTACAGATCTGCGTATCCTATTGGCCACAGGAATAACTTACACCCAGACCTTCAGATATCAGACACTCAGACCAGTACCAAAAGTTGTATCTACATCTACATATATATTCCGTTAGCCACCAAGCGGTGTGTGGCGGAGGGCACAATTCGCACGTAAGTCGTCATACTTTCCCCGTCTGTTCCACTCGCGGATCTTGCGAGGGAAAAACGACTGTCTGAACGCCTCAGTACGAGCTCTAATTTCCCTTATCTTTGAATGGTGATCATTGCGCGATTTGAAAGTTGGTGGTAATAATATATGCTCTACATCCTCGGCGAAGATCGTATTTCGGAATTTAGTGAGCAGGCCCTCTCACTTAGCGCGCCGTCTGTCTGCAAGTATGTCCCACTTCAAACTTACCATAAGATTTGTAACGCTCTCGCGATAGCAAAATGTACCAGTCATAGATCTTGCCGCTCTTCTTTGGACTTTCTCAACTTTTGAATCAGACCCAACTGGTAAGGGTCCCATAAAGACGAACAATACTCTAAGACTGGACGAACTAACGTATTGTAAGCTATTTCCTTTGTTGAAGGACTACATCGCTTCAGGATTCTACCAATAAACCGCAACCTAGAGGTGGCGTTTCCCGTTACTTGTGTATGTATACCGATAGAGTATCAACCAACATTACGATTTAGTTCGTACTATGTGCTGTCGTCCGGCAGAACTGGCGTAAATGTTAATGAACAGTAACACCATATAGGAGCACAGGAAACGCTTAACTGTGATTAAGTAATATGTATAGTTCCCGTGAGGAAGTTGACAGAGCGTTAGGTCGTCGTACCAAAGGTTCTGTGATCATATCACAATGATAATTTTTTTACTGTATTTGTTCTACTCTTCCGACTGTTTATGTTTAACCGTTGAAACCACAAATGCAGCAGCTACTTCATCACAAGTTGTGTCTGTTCTGCCGCACATGTCCGACAAAACACCACACCTGCCTATACAAATGTACTCTATACTGATTTTCTACTTTTAACTAACGAAGCGAAAGCAGCTGCCAAAAGAACATAACTAACCCATATAACAGTTTCGGGCATAAACAGTTAAAACATTGTTATCACTGATGTCTGAACGCGGAACCTTTGGCACGACTACCTGACGCTCTGTCAACTCACCCATGCGAGATCTACAAAACCATCACAATACTTCTTTCGTGAGCTCCGTACTTCTGGTGTTAACTTTTAATTACCGTTTGTGCATGTTCTACTAGAAGACAGCACACAGCACGCACTAAATAGGTGTTTTGGTTCATATTCCATTTACGTACAACGTTTGGTACCGACTTGAGCGTCTGACATCTGGACGTTTGGGTGCCTGCATCACGCAGACAGTTCATAGAGACACGTGCCACGTGTGGACAAGCGCTGGCCTGTTCAAGAAATGCACCAGAATTCTGTCGCATGAGAGGAAACACATGACGACACAGGACGCCTATGACGTTCTATGGCGTTCCTGGCCAAGAGAAGCCTACTAGTATCAAACATAGACCTTAGTTTGAGGAAGAAATTTCGGAGACTGTACGTTTGGAGCACAAAATTCTATGGTAGTGAAACATGGACTGTGAAAAAACTGGAACAGAAGAGAACCGAAGCATTTGAGATGTGGTGTTACAGACGAATGTTGAAAATTAGGTGGATTGATAGGGTAAGGAATGCGGAGGTTCTGTGCAGAATCGGGGAGGAAAGGAATACGAGGGAAACACGACATCTGTTCAGACATCAGGGAATGACGTCCTTGGTACTAGATGAAGCTGTAGGGGGCAAAATCTTCAGAGGAAGAGAGAAACTGGAATACATTCAGAAAATAATAGACGACGTAAGTTACAAGTGCTACTCTAAGGTGAAGCTATTGGCACACGAGAGGAATTCGTGGCTCCTCAAACCACTGTACCACGAGTCTGGCTCCGAGACACGGACAATTACACTGCTGAAAGATGACATCGCCGTCGGGGAAGACATAAAGCATGCAGGGATGCAGGTGTTTCGCAGCGATCAGCATGTCTTCGATTACTGTCACACGTTCCATGGAAGCGGCAGAGAATGTCTTCCATTGCCTCATACCGCTCACACCAGCCAGCGTCCGTGGTGTGCTGCACGTTTCGAGCCACCGTTCACCTCGATAACAGCGTTTATGGAGATGACTATCGACCTAATGTAGCAAAAACGTGATGCACCCGAAGAGCAGAAACGTTTCCATTGATCGATGGTCAAATCCCGATAGTCACATGCCCACTGCAATTGTTGGTTCAAATGGCTCTGAGCACTATGGGACTTAACATCTGAGGTCATCAGTCCTCTAGAACTTAGAACTACTTAAACCTACCTAACCACACTGGACTCGCATTCGGGAGGACGACGGTTCAATCCCGCGTCCGGCCATCCTGATTTAGGTTTTCCGTGATTTCCCTAAATCGCTCCAGGCAAATGCTGGGATGGTTCCTTTCAAAGGGCACGGCTGACTTCCTTCCCCATCCTTTCCTAATCCGATGAGACCGTTGACCTCGCTGTTTGGTCTCTTCCCCCAAACAACCAACCAACCAACCTAACTAACCTAAGGACATCACACACACCCATGCCCGAGGCAGGATTCGAACCTGCGACCGTAGCAGTCGCGCGGGTCCGGATTGAAGCGCCTAGTACCGCTCGGCCACCGCTGCCGGCTGCAATCGTTGTTGACGGTGTGTTGGGTCAACATGTGAACACGTAGGGGTGGTCTGCTGCGGGGCTCCATGTTAGAGAATGTACGATGAACGGTGTGCTCCGCAACAATTGGGAATGCACCAACATTGTCGTCTTCTAGCAGAGATGACACAGATCACCATCTATCCTGCTTTACAGAGCAGACAAACCTTCGAACCCCACGTTCTGTGATGAGTCGCGGATGTCCAACAATCTTGCGCGTAGTGGTAGTATCATTGTCTTTCTACCTCTTTCCAGAGATGCTCACGACAGCAGCACATGAACTTTCTATCAGTTTCGTTGTTTTCGAGATACTCGTCCACGGGTTATGCGTAATAATAATCTGCCCGTTTTAAAAGTAGATTATCTCAGTGCTTTTACACATTTGCAGCCCATATCTTCGCTAAGGTGATCCACCGTCTATATGTGTTTTTCTTACATACTTTTGTTACCGCGTCACGCGCGCGACACCACCAGGCGGCATCCAACGTGGCGCTGTGCAGTGTCCATAATGTTTAAGCTTACGAGTGTACATGACAATAGCCTTACATTGTTTCTCATTCATTTTGATTATTTATGCCCGCATCTCGTGGTCGTGCGGTAGCGTTCTCGCTTCCCACGCCCGGGTTCCCGGGTTCGATTCCCGGCGGGGTCAGGGATTTTCTCTGCCTCGTGATGGCTGGGTGTTGTATGCTGTCCTTAGGTTAGTTAGGTTTAAGTAGTTCTAAGTTCTAGGGGACTTATGACCACAGCAGTTGAGTCCCATAGTGCTCAGAGCCATTTGAACCATTTTTTGATTATTTATTTTCTGCGACTAACTGATTTTACAAAATTAATCACTTCAAACTAGTCTTGTTAGTAAGCGCTTCTTCATCGTGTTTCCGTATAACCGATCTCTAGCTTGTGGGACACGGAGATCCAACCGTCTCGTATTACTTCTTTACATTAACGATTGTTCAACTTGTTCGCTGTTTTTTTTAAGTAAAAGTAATTGATCACAGACTTTTAAATGAATGTCTGTGTGTTCCAACGTCCGCTTCATTAACAAAACGCAACAAAAACTTGAAGTAAGAAATCGTAATGAACATCACGAAACAAAAGAAAGATACCACGTTAAATTACGGAGACGTGTGGTTTCAGGATGGTTTCCAGCCACAAAATGAGCTGCTGGATCCATGATCAACAAAACCTCATTCACTATAGATTTTGAAACAGCGAGATGACAACAGAAAAAACATCTCCATCCATCTCCGTTGCCTGTCGGTCTCTGATGACTGACTGTCACAGGTAGCATTCTGGTTTATTCGAATAATCGCTATAATTTTGGGTAAATAATATAATCTCATAAGTTACAATCGATGTATAGGTACGGAATTAAAAGGTAACAGTGGAATCTCGCTTAACGAGCATCTCCCATAACGCACAATTCGCATACTGAGCAAACATATTTTAAAAGAACGACTCGCTTAACGAGCGATGTTTCGCATAACGAGTGACATCACCAGTTGTCCGCGCGCGCAAGGAGGGGGCGGGCGGGACGTTCAACAACGTGAACACCTTCTACTGTCGGCAACGGCGTATGAACATGTCTTCAGTATGTACTGCACTCCGGGCTTGGCGCTCATTCTGGTACGATCTTAGTTCAGCTAGTATTCACATATTTTTCTAAACCTGCGTTCACACAGTGTTTCTTTGCGTGCGAATTTTAATAACCTTTGTAGAAATGTCCCCGAAAATAAAGCCGCAAGAAGACGACGGTAAAAGAAAAAAAATGACCTTAGAAGTTCTAACATTCTGCGTGGTGTCTGTTTGTTCTAAGTCGTGTCTCCCTAACACTTTCGCGCAACGACACTCTGAGCGTGTTTTTTAGGGAATTAACTAGTTTGAACCTGGGACCTGTTGCTGGTAAGGAGACGCCAGACCACGCATGACATGTAGAATTCAAAAGAGTTCAGTGAGACTAGCGATGATATAACCAAATACTTAATGATTTCAGCATCAGCTCCACTGCACTCCCTGTAAAAGAATCTTAATACTAACTAAATTTAGTGGAAGAGGTTCAAGGCTTTCCTATTTTTAGTTAGCTGGTAAAATAACGTCGGAAAAGCAGTTAAGTTTATCATTGGAAATTTTATTCTACTCACAAAACATTGTTTATAAATTGCACTATTGATAAAAGGAAATGTTTTAATGCAGGATGGTAAAAACCAACTGCGTTCAACAAAAATGTGAACGAATATTCCCTGGATGGGTTTCCAAGTTCTACAATGGATCGAAGGATGATCTATGCCATATCACATCTATAATCTAGGTTTAAATTAAGTTTCACAAAAGAGAAAACTATCAAAATGGTCTACAGTGACTCTCAATTATCTTTAATTACTTATCTAACTTGTAAATTACAGTGGCTGATGTGGCTTCTCAATAATTATATAACAGAAAAATCATCGCGTTTCAGATTTTTACTTCAAGTAGCAAATGTGAACACCATCAGATTTAATTGACGATTGACACTAGTATTACATTAAAAGGGGGTGTAACAGATGAGACTTCTACAGTTCTGAGTGAAGCTTTATGCGCTGTTATGCGGCATCGCATGCGTTCATTACCTTGTCGTCGGTTAGGCAGCGTCTGGGGGCGGCGCAGCTCCATACGGCTCGCCGTCTTGGAAGCAACTCTCTCCTAACTTCTCCTTACTACAATTTACCGAAGTTAGTTTTAAAAAAAACTATCTGGCTGTGTTTTCATCTGACCAATCAGGGTCTCAATGTTAACCTTAAGCTCCGTCTACAAAAATTCTGTCTATCCAATGAGAAACGTTATACTTTTCGTGGTGGGGCAATGTTTCTAACGTTTGCAACGTAACAGAGACGCGAAAAAGTCTCACGCTAAAACTTGCAGCTGGTGTGGCCCTTTTAGTGTTATCGTAAGATCTATACTGTTCTTCTGGAAGGCTCTATCTTTTAACATGGGCTGGGGGTGGTCCTGGCGGTTGGCTGGCAACGTGGGTGTCCGTCCTTTATCGTAGGGCCTTCTAGCTTAACACGGTTCTGCTCTCGGCTTCTGTTCTCGTTTCTCCCCTCGGAACTGCGTCTGTTTCATGGTGGGAAGGTATGACATGCATTTAGGCATTCTTTTGTTAGTCTGTGGTATTCCATTTGCTCACTCGTTAATCGTATTAGTTTGGTTAATTTAATGTCACGATTTATTCGGAGCTATGTGACATGCTGCTGGATTTCCTTATCATGTCAGGGTTTTCATGGAATGTGTTGGATTTGCCTGACACCTTACAAAGTGAAACGTAAAATCACTGAAAAACACGATCGTGCTGTGAGCATTGCTGATATAGCACACACATACAATCGGTCTACATCAACTACTTGCACTATCTCCAAGAACAAGGACAGGATTAAGGAGACAGATGCTTCAGAGGGACTGACAGCAGTATCTAAACAACGGTTTCTTATTGTGGACGATGTCGGAAGGTTGCTCCTTACATGAATATATGAAAATCAACTGTAAGACGACACTATTAACGAGAACATCATTTGTGAGAAGGCGAGAATGATTTTCGTCGACCTCATTAAGATGATGCCAGGATCATCAGCGGCCGAAGAATTAATTAAGGGAAGCCATGGGCGTTTCGATAATCTTAGGACAAGGAACGACATCCACAGCGTTGTGAGGCCCGGCAAAGTAGCCAACTCTGATACAAAGGCAGCAGAGAACTTGGTCACCAAATTCAAGCTGCTCGTAGATACTGAAGGTAATTGAGACGTGACGGGTCTGTTCTGGAAAATGATGCCGAAGCGTACTTTTTATAACAGTAGAGGAAAATGCCAATGAAAGACGGTCTCACACTAATTTTCAAATCGACGCTTGCATTGCCACAGAATAGCAAACTGCTCCTTGCTTGCCATTCAGAAACTCCATGAGCCTTCAAGAAACGAAAAGTTCAAATTAACAGGTTAAATGTGATGTGGAGGTCCAACAACAAGGCATGAGTGACACGTTATCCTTCTGTGATTGGGTGGGTGAAGTGTTTAGTCCTTCGGTGAAAATATGTTTGCTTTAGATGAATCTGTTACTCCATGTTTTGCTTGTTACGAACAACGGTCCTGCCCATTCTCCAGGCCTAAAAGACCACCACCTTGAAGACTTTAAATTCATCAAGATCCAATTTCTGCCTCCCAACACCACTCCATTGCTGCAGCCTATGGACCAGTAGACTATATCTAACTTTAGGAAGCTCTACAGTAAAGCACTCTCCGAGCATTGCTTTGAACTGATTAAAGCTACCAGTCTCACTCTGAGAGTTCTGTAAACATTGCTTCAACATCGTTGCTTGCATCAAGATGAACGAAAAGGCATGGAAAGGGGTTACCAAGAGGATTCTCACTTCTGCTTGGAAGAAGCTTTCGCCGGAGTGCGTTGTTGAATGTGACTCGGAGGCATTTGAGTCAGAACCTGTGGAGCCCGTAGTCGACGAGATTGTTACTAGAAGTGGACTATGATATCAATGAGCTTGTCGAAGATCACAGCTAAGAAATGACCACCGGACAGCTTACGGAGTTGCAGTTTGTTTCACAGTAGGAAGTTGTGGAGAGGAGTTGTACAGTGGAGGAGGGGGAGGAGGAGACAGTAACACCAAAGCAGCAATCTTCTGCCGCAATAAGAGCAATGCTGAACGCATGGGAATCGCATGAGTCGAAAACTGAAAATAATCACCCCTATAAAACAGTGGCTATGCGCGGTCCGAAATTCATTAGACAATAATGCTGTATCGCATTTTCGCCAGGTGTTAAAGCGTCGGCAAAAAACAAGTAACAATATACAGCTTACTAGTAAAAAAGAATTAGTTACGTATCGTGAATACTAAAGTACACAGTATTTTACTTTCGTTTATATGGGATAAATTGTTTCGCATTACAAGTATGGTTCTGAAACGAATTATGCTTCCACTGTATTTTAAAAGATGTAGAAACAATCGAATAGAGCAGCTGTAGCTGACCGAGAGGTTTGATACTGAAAGATACAGAATTTTTTTAGTCAGCGTTGCATCCCCGTAGTGAGAGAGACATGTACATTGTTTCAGCGTCGTTACGTAACACATGACCCGAGAAACTTCAGAGACAATTCGCCGAAAGGACCATCCTGCCAATGGAAATGCCATGATTTGATCACTTTCAAACACGTCCAATTGGGTGTAGGAAACAAGTGGGTGTGTCTGTAGCAATGGTCCTGTTAACTTGGTACCTTTGCAGCACATTGAGCATAATGGCTCCGAGCATTCCCTTTTTAAAGCAAAGACGCGGGTACTGCTGTAGCAGCTTAAAACCACTATCAGTACATTTACTAGCCCCCTGGGGGCATATGCTTTTGACGCATCAAAATCGACATCGTCTCGCCAGGTCATCTAGTTTCCTTTTCTCACGTCTGTGTAGTACTCAAATCCTTCCTGTTAAAGACAGTGTTATGCTTTTTTAAAAAATGTTACCGATTTGATATTGCGAGATTGGCTGAAAAAGTGTCAACAGTTTCACATTGTCAGAAGAGTGGACACCTGTAATTGGTTAATGTGGTGGTACAAAATGAAAGAGATGTGTTGTGGATTGGCAAGAGACCAACCCACTAAATTTAGAGGAAGCCGAAAGGCACGCTTTTAAGCTCACGCAGGCTGGCGTGAAGTAATATCAATAATAACTGATAATGGCGCCTTGCTAGGTCGTAGCAAATGACGTAGCTGAAGGTTATGCTAACTATCGTCTCGGCAAATGAGAGAGTATTGTGTCAGTGAACCATCGCTAGCAAAGTCGGCTGTACAACTGGGGCGAGTGCTAGGAAGTCTCTCTAGACCTGCCGTGTGGCGGCGCTCGCTCTGCAATCACTGATCATGGCGACACGCGGGTCCGACGTATACTAACGGACCGCGGCCGATTTAAAGGCTACCATCTAGCAAGTGTGGTGTCTGGCGGTGACACCAAGAGATGTTTCTTCCGGTAGATGTCATCTGAATCGCACATAATTTAATAGAAAATTATGAGGTGCATTCAAGTTCTAAGGCCTCCGATTTTTTTTTCTAATTAACTACTCACCTGAAATCGATGAAACTGGCGTTACTTCTCGACGTAATCGCCCTGCAGACGTACACATTTTTCACAACGCTGACGCCATGATTCCATGGCAGCGGCGAAGGCTTCTTTAGGAGTCTGTTTTGACCACTGGAAAATCGCTGAGGCAATAGCAGCACGGCTGGTGAATGTGCGGCCACGGAGAGTGTCTTTCATTGTTGGAAAAAGCCAAAAGTCACTAGGAGCCAGGTCAGGTGAGTAGGGAGTATGAGGAATCACTTCAAAGTTGTTATCACGAAGAAACTGTTGCGTAACGTTAGCTCGATGTGCGGGTGCGTTGTCTTGGTGAAACAGCACAGGCGCAGCCCTTCCCGGACGTTTTTGTTGCAGTGCAGGAAGGAATTTGTTCTTCAAAACATTTTCGTAGGATGAACCTGTTACCGTAGTGCCCTTTGGAACGCAATGGGTAAGGATTACGCCCTCGCTGCCCCAGAACATGGACACCATAATTTTTTCAGCACTGGCGGTTACCCGAAATTTTTTTGGTGGCGGTGAATCTGTGTGCTTCCATTGAGCTGACTGGCGCTTTGTTTCTGGATTGAAAAATGGCATCCACATCTCATCCATTGTCACAATCGACGAAAAGAAAGTCCCATTCATGCTGTCGTTGCGCGTCAACATTGCTTGGCAACATGCCACACGGGCAGCCATGTGGTCGTCCGTCACCATTTGTGGCACCCACCTGGATGACACTTTTCACATTTTCAGGTCGTCATGCAGGATTGTGTGCACAGAACCCACAGAAATGCCAACTCTGGAGGCGATCTGTTCAACAGTCATTCGGCGATCCCCCAAAACAATTCTCTCCACTTTCTCGATCATGTCGTCAGACCGGCTTGTGCGAGCCTGAGGTTGTTTCGGTTTGTTGTCACATGATGTTCTGCCTTCATTAAACTGTTGCAACCACGAACGCACTTTCGACACATCCATAACTCCGTCACCACATGTCTTCTTCAACTGTCGATGAATTTGAATTGGTTTCACACCACGCAAATTCAGAAAACGAATGCTTGCACGCTGTTCAAGTAAGGAAAACGTCTCCATTTTAAGTATTTAAAACAGTTCTCATTCTCGCCGCTGGCAGTAAAGTTCCATCTGCCGTACGGTGCTGCCATCTCAGGGACGTATTGACAATGAATGCGGCCTCATTTTAAAACAATGCGCATATTTCTATCTCTTTCCAGTCCGGAGAAAAAAAAATCGGAGGCCTTAGAACTTGAATGCACCCCGTACAATCTTAGGGAAGAGTCATTCTGCCTTTGTCTGTAGTCGCAAAATATTCGTCGCTTGACCGAACTGGACACTTGGATAACAGACTAGTAATAAAGATATTAATTGATAGAATATTTTCAATTATCTACAAAGGAAATAATGAATTTCGTGTGTTATCAAAAGCCCTGTAGCACTTTCCTCTCAGGATACATGAGAAGTGGAACGAATCGCGACACACTTCCGCAGAGGGGGCCCTACCCAGGGATGCAGGGCTGGACTGGTGTGCGCCCGGTCTCGTGGCTCCAGGGAACATGGAAGGGGGCGGGGGCGGTGAAGAATGAGCGCACGAATTGTCATTAAGCTAATTGTATATTCTAGTGTTAAATTTGTGGCAGTAAATGAGTTCTACAAAAAGTACTTTATGTAAATTCTAAAACATAATTAATACCCTTATAAATTATTGAATACTAGTGATAGATTAGCTTGTTAATCAATCTTAAAATCTGGTGAATGTACCAGTGTAATACTCCCACCTTGGGTACCGAGAGGCTAGGGTCGACTCCATGCCTCACTCTGCAGGCGAAGGCAGCTCTCCATTAATGCGCTCATCATCTAATTTTCACGCGAAACTGTCTCATTCTTCAGGTGGAAAATACTAGTGGGAGAATCTTCTTATTCACACTAAACAATAAACTGTATTTGTTGTCTGTTACAACGCTGGCATGGAACTGGCTGGTGGAAAACAAAATTAAAGTAAAATAGTGTATACAAATACACACTATTCTTTGTGTGTAAGTCGTATCACATCAGAGTTAACACTCGAGCTTTCTAAAATGTCCACATTGTTCCGCTGGGAACGGTGAGCGGCCACTAGAGCCTCGGATGCACGGCACTACAAGAAAAACATTTATACCAGCGAATTTTAAAGGAATTGAAGCCACATGTATAAAACGACATGTCACCTGAACTGTGCCAGACAATGATATAATTTTGTAGGCATATTCAATGGTATCTGTGGAAACTGTCCGCAAAATCTGTTGCGAATAGAGCCGGTCATCATTTTTTCTTTGGTCGTTTTTTTCTTTGGTCGTTTTTTTTCTTTGGTCGTTTTTTTTCTTTGGTCGTTTTTTTTCTTTGGTCGTTTTTATGTCTTTGGTCGTTTTTATGTCTTTGGTCGTTTTTTATACCTTTGGTCGTTTTTTATACCTTTGGTCGTTTTTTATACCTTTGGTCGTTTTTTATACCTTTGGTCGTTTTTTATACCTTTGGTCGTTTTTTATACCTTTGGTCGTTTTTTATACCTTTGGTCGTTTTTTATACCTTTGGTCGTTTTTTAATATCTTCTTCTTTCGCCGTTTCGTCCCCTCCTGTCGCCGTTTTTTTCTTTCGTCATTTTGTCTGGGGTGTCAGTGAGAAAAAGTTTCGAAAAGACTTGAAATTATGTGCAAAGTTTGTTCGAAGTAGCTTAGTGCTCTTACCCTTATCCTCATGCTGTACGCTGTCACAGAAAATACATACGCAGTTTGTAGTTGTAATACTTCACTGGCTGTATTAAACTGAATTTAAGATAAAATTTCTTAATAACCAGATTATGACCGCACATTAAACTTTCAAATTATATCATTAATTGTTTGAAATACTGAAGATAAAATCAGGAAGCCGTTAGCTAAGGAAGCTGCAATTAGAAATGTGCACCGTAGGCAACTGGTTACAGGGACTGTGCGCCGTTTTAGTCGTTCAATAAAACAGGTTGCAAATCTGCCTTCTGTACTACTCGCAACATGTTTCACAGTTCATTTTCTTGTTAATGTCTCTCTACACACCGACGGGAAACACTTGCTGTAGTGTATCTGCATCGTCCGTAATGCTGTTACTCGTAGAGTACTCACATAGTTCGCTATGGATATGCAGTATTGCACTATTAATAATCCAAGGTTCAAACAAACATAAACGCGTCATCGTCGTTAGTGGACGTAAACATGGTACGGAAGAAGTGGTAGCAATTACTTGATACGGGAGCTGAATATGGGAGACGGTGTTGGTGGAGTTAAGTTCATTAGGATTTCATTTTCTGATTTTGAAATTCCGCCAGATGTGGTAGCACCATATATTTCAAATAACATAAAGTACACGAAAACTGTTAGTGAACCAAAGATTTTTTGTTACTCCCCGTTTTTTTTTATTGTCAACGGGTGGCTCATTTAAGAATCTAGCGTATTTATTTCACATTTAGGATCAAGTAAAATCTACAATAGCGCCAGAAGTTTCTAGAGCGGAGGTGGGAGGCCTAAAAGATTGTCAGCCTTACATAATATCTCATTTAATTTACGCTTTGGTTATTGCCCTCTGCAACGGTGGCAGTTTTCACGGCACATATTTAGTGAATGCCTGGATTTATCTGTTTCTCTGTCTTTCTCAGGCAGAAACTTATCAGAAGCTGATAAATGTCCTTGAAGCTGTCTTGTTTCAGCACATGCGTTTCTGTCGTTTGTTAATTATTATCGTGTTTGCATCTCACATCGCTTAGGTACCCCTCAGACTCACATGATATGATCAGTTTCAAAATTTGCCTTCTCATCCAGTCCATTATGGCACTATTTACAAATACTCTCAATACCTCACGTGAAATCAGGACTAGAAATATAAACTTACGGTAGCGCCGTGCAGTATCAATAAGCGGTACCAGGACAGAATCATTGTTCCCTTTTATCTGACCGACACTGCCACCGATTGCTGTTCCTGCATTTCTGAACTTGCTGCCAACATGTTCTAAGCATCGACCTCCCATAGTAGTACTAGTAGTAGTGAAGCATCCCCTTAGAAAAATTTATGAATGATTGTACTGATAAACCCCTTACGTTATTTGATTTTCAAACAGCTGAGCTAAACTGAACGTGCCCAGACATTTCTCTCTTTACTTATTCAGATCATCAATAAACTGACACACAATATTTTTAGCGCAACGCAGTCTGACTTTCAATAATCTCTACAAAAGAATGGCTCTGGCTAACAATAACCTATACCTTTCATGAATCACTTACCTCACAAAAATCTTCGTTACTCGAACTGCTGCACTACAGTGAGCGCCAATACTGCCAGCTAAATAAGAGATTCAAACTACTGAAGTCACTAACTGCTCATAGGCATAGTTAGCAAATGAAAGATTTTGATAGAGAACAAACAATGTATTTACCTTAATAGTGCTCAAAAGTCATGATATATATATATATATATATATATATATATATATATATATATATATATATATATATATATATATATATATATATCTCAGTTCATGACATCCAGTCTTACAAATGTACTGTTACTGATGGACACACGTCCAGATCATCCCCTCTCAAAAATCCGCCATCTCTCTCCCCACATCCACCACTGCTGGCGGCTCACCTCCAACAGCGCAACGCTACGCGCTGTTAACATCCAACTGCCAACACTACAATAGCGAATACTACAACAATGCCCACCAGCCACCAGCCGCTACTTTACAAGCACGTGATAGGTTCGCGAGTTTCCAACTTACCCATTGCTGAAGTTGAGGATTTTTGTGACAGTAACCAGATTGCAGCTCCTTATTGTTATAGTACTACTGCAGTTTCAATTTTTGCAGGAGGAGCTCATTCTAAAAGCCTTTGTATCTTGACATAATGAGATATTAATGATAATTTATGTCAACTTTGGTGCCTCTTGGGATGGTATAATACGAGATGGAAGTTGATGAGCTGATACTATGGAACTCGAACATAGAATTCCTAGCGTAGCGTGCCAAACGTCAGCCGCCAATAGTAGTGTAGTGAGAAGCGAGTCAAGGACAGGGGAAGCCATCAGGCTAGATTTCATTAAAATGCCTGTGTGTGTCTGGCGCGCCAAGCCTGTTGAGCCGTAACGCACCTGCTGAAGGTCGCACTCGCGTGTTTGGCACTGGTCGTTCTCGCCGAGTCAAGACCGCGGTCGCGTATCTGTTGCCTGCCAGAACAAGCTGTGGCAGCTGCTTCTCCTACCACCTCCATCTCTCCCACCCTTCTCAGTACCTCTACCTATCCCATCCGTGCGTGAACCTCTAATTCCTCCTCTCCCATCCCTCTCCCTTACTTTACCTCTGCACCCCCCCCCCCATTCCTCTCTCAACTTTTACCTTCACCTCTCATCCCTCTCTCTGCTTTCACCTTTGACTCTTCCATGACTCTCACGTACTGTACCCCTCGTACTCCTCCCACAACTTTTACCTTTACCTCTCCCATACCTCTCTCCAAATCTCTCTTCTGTCTCATCTTTTACCTCTACCTCTTCCAACACACTCTCCTACTCCAATCTATCTGCTACTACTCCTCTGCCTCTCTCATCCCTCATACCCTCCCTACCTCTACCTCTATCTCTGCTTCTGTCGTCTCTCCTATTCTACATATACTTCTCTCACTACTGTTTTTTACTCTCTTCACCCTCTTTGCTCTCCTAGTCTTCGACCTGCTCGTGGGGCCCAAAGGAACTTAAAAACTTTATACATAGCTGTCATCGCTGCAAGCTGCACATGTGTGATCACTACAGAAAGATAAGAACATTTACACTCTGTGGATTTATATATATTGGTTGCTGTTATTGCCGTACTTGGGTAAAATTATTTTTAAACTAAATAAACTGGTCAAAAACATGTTGAATCACCTGCATTTCTGTGAACATGGGTTGAGTTAGAATGAAGGGAACAGAAAAATAAAAAAAAAATTCTTAAAATTTAAAAAACAGCTTTACTGCGAAATAAAAGTGTAGTAATCAAATTAAAGGGACTCTGTTCAGAAAAGGACATTTGACCATCTGTGAAATCAAAATTTACTGGTCAGTAAAATTCAATTCCATGTTTCTTTGGCCATCGCATTGCTATGTGCTTCGATCATCCTTCGCATGCTGTCAACAACGTGGTCGATATTTCGCAGCTGAAGATTATCCCACTGTTACATTTTGGCACATCTGGGGTCATTCAGTGTACGAACAGAGTTACTGCACTGCGCATTGTAAGTTTCAACTGGCTCAAGCAGCTTCAGTCAAGTTCATGACGAAAGATACCACACACCATTCCATTTTGTTGCTTCCTACTTGCTGAAGGAAGGTTTTCGAAAGTGGTCAAGGTGTGTTTGTGCATCGTTTTCTTGAAAGATCAATCAACTGCTGGAATACTCACTGTAAGGCTGGACAATGGATTGAAGGGTCCTGTCACGATACTGCAGAATCGCCAAATAATCCTCACAACTAATGAGAAGCATCCTAGATACGTATCTCAGACTAGCACGAACCATGAGTGAGCCATCTGACCTCTGAGCCCATGGGCTACAAACCTGAGGCTTAGATTGGTACCTGATAATCTGCTCCCTCGTTTATGACAATCATCTGAGAGCACCCAAGTCCTGCACTCATCGCCGAAGAAAACTATCTTTCCTTTCCCACTTTTTCAAGGCACCGAGTTGCTTGTGGATTTTTCTTGTTGTTCACAGTGAACATATGGAGGCCACATGGATTGTCTGGAGAAGGGGTGGGAAAACAAAGCGTTCTAGGTGCCTGTAAAAAATGGCAGTCCGCAGTTCTACATTCTCAGCAGAGTACCTACGATCCATAATTTGTTGGCAGTGGTCGTCAGCCGGAGTTGTCGATCACGGAGACGACTACGAGACAAATGTTGAATTATTTGTATTTCTAATAGCAGTTAATATTCAAAAAACTTGGTTATGGTATTCGCAAATTCGGCGGTCAGTTTTCCGAGCAGACAACCCCTTCTGACGTAAAATGACAGCTGCTTCTCCTGCTACCTCCACCTCTACTTCGTCCACCCTTCTCATTACCACTGCCTGTCGTACATCTACCCGCACGCACGGTATAAGCTTGAAACAGCCCTTTAAAACATGTTGACAGATCGAGTAGTGCACACAAGCCGCATTGCTCCTCCTACAATCGGGGAGACGGAGTGCTTTAAAGAACGTTAGCGAGAATACTGGTTCACGCTGAGCTCCGTACACAGGTGCTGTACGTTGCTGTTTCCTATGGTCAAAAGAATATTTGGAAAGAGATATACTATTGTAAAAAACCGCATCGCAAATTACGACAGCAGTTCTAAATCATCTTTGAGAAGTTTGTGTAGAAGTTCACATCCCGTTGTATACGAGTTAGCACAAGGCCAAGCTCTCCAGAATTCTATGACTGACCGGTAATGACGGCTCTATTGGATAAATTGATGTCTAGTAAAGACAGCGACCAAACGGGATAAGCAGCTCTGTCTGTGGTTCAGAACCGAATAGCGAATACCAGGGACCTCCTCCATCGTTATCGGTCTGCCAGCAGTCTCCTAATCTCTACCTCATTACGTCAGATATTTTCAGCAATCTGCTTCGGATATTCCAGGTTAATTAAATGTCAACGACCTAATTTTAGAGATAATCCACACTCAACTTTCCCAGAGTTTTGCAATTTCTGTCTGTGGATTTATTAAGCGATCAAATGAAGACACGCCAATTTCTTTGTCAGTTGAAACCTCCTAGATGAAACTTGAAAAAATGTCAATGCGAAATTACAAAAGTTTTAGCTGACTTTAAAATGTTCTATTTCAGTAATGAACTGTGATGGGGCAGTAAAACGTGGGAAGATAGTTGAACGTTATATGCACTGTGCACAGTCTGAAAGTTAAATCATTTTTGTTCACATTGCACTCAATTTTGTGAAAAAATTTTGTCGTGATATGATTTTTCCTAACTTTAAGTAACTTTATATCTTCATTTGGTATACGGAGATTTTGCAACAAGATTTTTTCAAGTTTGTTCATCAAGTATTCATGTTTTATCATAGTTGCTTAAAGTTTCCGAGATGTATTGGGATAAAGTTGAGCGAAAAAAATGGCTCAAATGGCTCTGAGCACTATGGGCCTTAACATCTAAGGTCATCAGTCCCCTAGAACTTAGAAATACTTAAACCTAATTAACCTAAGGACATCACACACACATCCACGCCCGAGGCAGGATTCGAACCTGCGACCGTATCGGTCGCGCGGTTCCAGACTGAAGCGCCTAGAACCGCTCGGCCACTCCTGCCGGCAAAGTTGAGTGAAACAGCTGTTAAAAAAGTAAGATTTATCTATCAAGTGCCTTATCCATACTTTCGTTAGTGAACGTGTGAAGGAACACCATTTTCCCTACAAAATACTAATATTTCCACGACGCTATTTTTTTTTCCCCCTGAGGGTCTACAATGTGCCGTAAAGTCACTATTTTGGAGCATCATATTCTACGATAACACAAGATGGCTGCACAAATTTAGTACATCTTGAATAGAAAATTAAACATGAGGTTTATTCCATAATTTTTCATCTTTGAACTGCCCTACGCAAGAAAAACCAACTGACTGTAAAAATATTAAATCAAATATTTTTCTGGCTAATTTTGAATTTGGTGCATTCGCATTTTGCTGGCCACAGCAAGTAAAGAAAACATGTGAAATTGCACTTTTAGTAATTTACATGCTTCAGGTTGTCATTTTGTGCCTCAGAATTCCCACAAAAGACTGCAAAACTCCTTGCAGAGTCAAGTTAACTATTCCTGGATACCGTAGCAGTTATCATACCGAGGGTTCTCTATATACATGTTTTCTCACCTATTATTTTTAGTACTTCTTCGTGTCTTGCTTTACCTGTGCATATAATTCTTAAGACTCGCCAGTGGCACTAAGTTTCTCCTCTGTGTTTTCAACGATGTACGTTTCACTTCCATACAATGTTGTGCTCGACACATTCACTTTCGGGAACTTCTCCTTCATTTCCGTATTAGTACCTGATACTTGAAGAGCTTTATTATTCCACTGCGCCAGTCGGCACTTCTGATCAAAAGTATCTGGGAATTCCTATATAATGCAGAACTGTCGAGTAGACGTCACGAGAGGTGAGCCCGCCAGTAAAAAAGGAGGCAGCGAGTGTTACGTTGTCAGTAGAAAAGCAGTAACAGCAGAATGGGTAGCTCAAGAGAGTTGAAGACTTCGAACGCGTAGAGTAGCCATTGAAAGTCACCCGAGAAACAAATCCATCACGAACGTCTAAACCCTTCTAAATCTTTCCAAGTCTTCCTTTGATGATGTGATTATGAAACGGAAAAGCGAAGAAACCTAAACGAAGACCAAACAGATCTCATGTACTGACGAGCAGGGAGCGTCGTGCGTTGCGGAGGGTGCTTAGAAAAAAAAGAGGCATAAAATCAGTGTAGAGAATCTACACAATGACTATGCGTAGGAACTTAAAAAGAATGAAGTCAACGGTCGAGCAGCTCATTTCTGCCACACATTTCTGCAGTCAATGATAGACGACGCTTGAGGTGGTATAAAGAGCGACACCACTGGACAGCCGATGAGTGGAAAAAGTGATTTGAAGTGATGAATGAAGGTATGCCTGTGACAATGCGGTGGAAGTGTTTATAGTATGGCCGGCCGGCGTGGCTGAGCGGTTCTAGGCGCTTCAGTCTGGAACTGCGCGACCGCTGCGGACGCAGGTTCGAATCCTGCCTCGGGCATGGATGTGTGTGATGTCCTTAGGTTAGTTAGGTTTAAGTAGTTCTAAGTTCTAGGGGACTGATGACCTCAGGTTTTAAGTCCCATAGTGCTTAGAGCGATTTGAGCCACTTTGTTTATAGTTGTCGGATGTGTGGATAACAACACCCGCCATCTCGTGTAGCACCAACAATGAAGAACGGACGTGGCAATGTTACGGTATGGCGATGCTTTCCTGCTTCCGGGTTTTCACACCAACTTAAATAAGTTTCTAATTACTGCACAGTATAACAAGAGATCCTACATATTTGGTTGATGTCAGATTGATCAGTTCTGTGTCAGGCTCTGACATTGTGCGTAGCCTGAGCCAAAATTAGAATAAATGTGGTAATACTTTTCGTTCCAGGCTTCAATTTTTTTAAAATGTACTGTTTTAGTATTCAGGTGTTGAGATTCAATATGACAGTGTGTATGTAGTTGTGGGGTATCTTCGAAGTGCTTTATCTCAATTGATCGCTCGTAGAACGACATAGTAGGAACAGAAAATACGGCAAAAGCTATCTGGACGCAACTAAAGCTTCATCAAAATGTCTCTGCTGATTTTTAAGTCAATATATGACAACGAAATGCAGTCGTAACCGACAAAACTGCACGGAGCGTAGAAATAGGCAACCTTACTTCTAAAGTAATGAAATTTATCATGTTTGCCAGTAACTAATTTTCATTTTGTGTCTTACTACCTTTTTCTTTAGCCATTGAAATAAAACTGGTCACGTTCAGCGGCTTACAATATCACCCATCAATACAGCTAACTCATATCAATAGAGCCAGCATAAAACTCACTATAATATGTTCACCCCATAAAACAGGTTTGATTTCCTAAACGCTTACCATCAGCTCCTGCTACTGTTGATTTCTCAAAGACCCAATATATGTTCCCAGGATCGGTGAACCGTAGGGATATCAGTGCTGGAAATTCGAGATAAAGAAGTCTCATTTGACCAACACAGTTCATAACGAAAACAGAATGGTAAGCTTGACGTATTCCATCTAAAGATTACAGCCCACACAGCAATAATACAAAATATCTGAAACACACAAAAAGAGGAAAAGCCAAATATCAAGGAGGACACGTCAACAGAGGTTCAAAGTGCACCTCTTATTATTAATACCCAGTAATTCGCAGGTCCGTAGCACGATTAACATCGAAGTATAAGATTTATGTATTGTAGAGCGTACTACTATTGTTAGTGGTCTGATTGCTACAGGGTGCAGCGTGATCCATCAATCCGCAACACACGTTTGCAGTCATCCACTTTCCTGTGACGCCACTCTTTACACCAACTCAAGCGTCACTTAGCACTCACTAGGAGAGGTCCCCAGCAGTGGGACCAGCTTTTTGAAACCGTGTAAATGGTGACGTAGATTAAGTTGCCAGGTATTACAACCTGCAACTATTCACCCCGGTGGGCCATCATTTTGGGATTTTGTGTGATGCTCTGCTGCTTTAAAATAGTAGTGTTTCAAAAACTGGTTGCGTAGCGTAATAGCTACAGTACTAGCCTCAAATGCAAAAGGTTGTGTGTTCGAATTTCGTTAGGTGCTTTGAAATCTTTTCTTTTTAAATATATTTTGAAATGATTTTCGTAATTTTTTTATTCAATTAATCGGTTCAGATCAATTTTTTATCTGTTTCCTTGTCACGTAATTATGATCACCGTATTCCTTGTTCAATTGTTCTTACTTTATAATTCCCATCATTCGTTCCCCAGTTGGACTCTGTTTATTTGTAAAGTTAATTATGTAAATATTTTTATTTATGTATCATAATACTTCAGCATTTGAAAAAGCCGATCTATCGGTTAAATTTACGAAATTATTTATATGTGTAGTGGTGTCAAAATATTATTTTCGTTAAAAGATATAAATTTTCTTGGATGTTAGTCATCATACACCCATTAAAAACATGAATGCTTATTGTACCATCGACACAACAACGCAGACGAAGAGTTAATGGAAGAAGGAATTACAAGTACAACGAAATTCAAGCAAAATGAAGAATACAAGATAACGAAACGGAAGAAATTAAATCGATGTTAATACATAGCGATCATTAAAATAACATGCACAGAGAGTCCCACTCGAAAATGAACGATGGGGATTAAAAATGAGATCAATTGAAAACGTTAATACGGTGAAAGAAGGACATGTAAAAGGAACACAAATAAAGGGATACATTTAAGCCAGCTGGCTGAATGGAAATAATCATCAAAGTGACAGATTCGACCCCACGACCTTTTCGTATGAGGCTAGTACTACATGCATTACAATACGCAGCTTGTTTGTAAAACGCTGCTATTTTAAAGCTGTAGAGCAGTGGTTCCCAACCTTTATAGCTGAGTGGACCACCTACTTCGTGAAAAGGCTCAGAAGCTCAGTAATTTAAATATACAAGTAAAACATATAAGCCGGCCGCCGTGGACGAGCGGTTCTAGGCGCTTCAGTCCGAAACCGCGCTGCTGCTACGGTCGCAGATTCGAATCCTTCCTCGGGCATGGATGTGTGTGATGTCCTTAGGTTAAGTTAGGTTTAAGTAGTTCTAAGTCTAGGGGACTGATGACCTCAGATGTTAAGTCCCATAGTGCTTAGAGCCATTTGAACCATTTTAAAACACATTAACACAAATGCATTATACATATATTATGTGTGTGTGTGTGTGTGTGTGTGTGTGTGTGTGTGTGTGTGTGTGCGCGCTAAATTTGCGGCATTAGTGTGGCACATCTTTAGTATCATCATGCACACACGTGTCATTATCCCTAATAAGTAAAACATTATTAGTAGATCTGAAAACAGAGTGATCAGTTTTAAAAAGAACTGAGTAAAGTTGTTGGCGTTGTTTGTCCTCCATGTGAGACTGAATATCTGTATTACGACTCGTCACTTTTGGCCTTAAATCACTATCTACATTCAGTCTACTGCTATACTTATTTTTCAAAAAGAAGTCAATTTAAAGAGTCTCAGTCATATAGATAGGTTGTCGAAAATCCCATCAAGTGTCTCATAGGAAATTTGGCAGTGCTGAATACTCTTGCTGAACACTTAACGAGAATGGAGTCAATGGTGGTGTTCAAAAACCATTTTAGAGTCGGGTCACATGATAGTTCAGTAAACTAGCCTTCTTCACTTGGTGACTTTTACATTTTTAAAGTAATCTTCTTCATACGCATTTGTTTGCCATTTGATTTCACCTCAATTTTCGGGGATTAGTTTCTAAAAGAAACATGAAAAGGCTTCGATACTGTTCTAGTGTGTATGGATAGTAGATTTCACTTTTATACAAATGAAGAATAAAATGTATAATCACAGCATAGGGCCAGTAAGTAGAATAAATGATTTTGTGTTTGAAAAATAGAATATATTAGATAAAACTACTGTTTAAAGGAAATCAGTGTTCACAGTTAATTTATTAAAAATATTTACATTAAGCTTAGGAAAATATATAATTTTATACTACCTCAGGCTGGGATCCAAAGATTCGAGGTGATCTTTTATCGTTGTAGCTGCTGTTTTATTAATTTTCACTTCATTACTTTTCAGAAAATTGCTTAAGACTAGGAATACTTTGAAGGACTCTTGTTCCACTTTTCGATCCCATCGTTAAAATTTCATTATCATCGCTTCTACTTTTTCTTGCACTAAAAACTTACGATTGTTCTTACCCTGCTAAGTTAAGAAAGTTGGGGAACCGAAAATATCTGGCATAGATGCCAACCGTGTCAACGAGTTTTCATCAGTCACACAGTCTGTTAGAAACTTGCAAGTCTTCCATCTTAATCTCCAAACATAAGAAAAATCCCGAGTTTGTGGCAAAGTTCGAGAAATCTAGAGAATATTCTACCTCTCGCAGACTCCGAACTTCGCAGTGAAGTAGAATTTGTGTGTGTTGTCTGCCCATTTCATAACGCACTTCACTAAACAGTCTAGAGTTTATACCCATTGCTTTAATAAAACTGACGAATTTTACTGCAGCATCAAGAATTTTTTTTGACACACTCGTCCAAACCTTTAACTGTAGGAGCCTCCCTAAGTATACCCGAATGTGTTGACTGAACCAACGGAGAAACTTACCAAAATTTCACGACTAGGCTAGCTTGAATATCAGATATTGCATGTGCACCATTATATGTGAGACGTACGTAGTTTGACCACTCCAGATCATTTTCTTTATTTGTCAACAGGTTGCAAAATCTGTTCCAGTGATTTTTGTCAGCAAATTCCGAAAATCAACAGTTCTTGAATATTGCCGTTCAACTCAAAACTACCACTAGCTAATAAATTAGCCTGACCAGCAACGTCTGTACCCTCATCAAACAACGTCTGTACCCTCATCAAGCTACAGCAAAAAGTATTCAATTTGTGTCAAAGCAGAAATGACAGCTTCTTTCGCGTCTCCTGACATTTCATCTGTTCTTCTCTTCACATTTGTATTACATAATGGAGTTTCATTGATTTTTCTGTGAAAATTTTCATCACACAAGGCATTACTTAATATTTCTGCTGCTGGTATAATAAGTTCTCCTCCTACGAAATGATCTAACCCCTTCTTTGCAGTTAACAAATATATCTAGTAAGAAACTCTGTTACTTAATATGTTCTGTTTTGAAGCGTTTTCCATGATATAGTCATAGAAAAATTTATTTTCCTGTTTTGAAACATGTCGAGAGACTTTTCTCCATACTCAGGATGTTTAGTTGATAAAAGATTTTCAAGTTTTAATAGTTTCATACCGTTAGAGTGAGTTTAGAAACAAATCTCATACTTAGGCAAAACCTCTTTCTCGGCACAAGACTATAAAAACCAGAGTTTTAAAAAATTTGAATTCTACTTACGAAAATGTTAGTCTTATTTGCTATTTTCGTACTACGTGGACTCGACATACCTCCACGTACAGAATCTAATGTGGATGTTCCTTCATCAGTTCGCTGCTTCGTCGTCGAACACCGCGCCTAAAACCTAGCACCCGTATTGACGTGACAGAAACTAACAGCAGACACAATCCCATGATAGAACACAAAATCGCTGACTAAAGCTACATTTACACATTTAAGTGACGCAATAGAGCCGTGACTGACCCGCGATTCCACCGACGTGTTTAGGAATGTGTATGACAATGTTCGCTATCATCCGTGGCGTGACCGTGACCGTGAGAGTGCAAACCGTCTTCTCGCCGTCGCTGTACCTACGGGTCACTCATTCTCTTCATTGGTAGTTCCCTTACATTCTCAAAAAAGCTGTGAGTCATTATAAGATGAATTTTGACACACTGGGAAACTATAACGTTAGATCCTAGCTGCAGGACAAGTGGGCCACAGTTGTTAGAGATTTTCTCTCCCTCCATTGTTAGCGATTTATCCGTCAGAGCTCGGCATTTTAAGGAAATCAACAGAGAAAACAATATGTACAAATCACCACACCCTCTGTAGTTGCAGTCACCCACACACTTCCCTTTACGTCCCTGCATTTCCGAATCTGATTAAAACCGCGTCTGCAAACACAATATATCAGCGTTAATGCTTCCTCTGTTGCAGTTCTGTATAAAGCTGTCGAAGACAGTAAGCTACACACAGAGGTAACTGATGCCACCTATAACAGTGCACTTGTAATATACAGACTGAGTTTTCGGTACGCTGTGAAATTATATCTGCGAAAATTACAAGCTTGATTCAGTAACAATCTCTCTCTCTCTCTCTCTCTCTCTCTCTCTCTTTGTGTGTGTGTGTGTGTGTGTGTGTGTGTGTGTGTGTGTGTGTGTGTGTGTGCGCGCGCGCGCGCGCGCGCCTTCATTTGTTTAT
Organism: Schistocerca cancellata; assembly: GCF_023864275.1. Classification (NCBI taxonomy): domain Eukaryota; kingdom Metazoa; phylum Arthropoda; class Insecta; order Orthoptera; family Acrididae; genus Schistocerca; species Schistocerca cancellata. The sequence continues at coordinate 370,877,695 of NC_064626.1, forward strand.
TTTGCGACAATGCCGAAATGCCAGTATCTCAGTATCAGTTCCACAAATCTGCACGAATACAAGTTCTAATAACTACCAAATTGGTGGAAACTCAGTATAAGAAGCCTGCCTGCTTTTGATTTAGCTGTAGTTCTTCCTTCGCCTTTCGACTTCACAATCACATCACCAACATTCGACTTGCGCAGCTTTAGAGGAGTTGAAATCTCTGATGAATTTCTTGCTCATGTGACATCCAACTAATTCGAAGCCACGGAGTTCTGATCGACCCTTTCTACTGACAAAAAAATATTCACCGCCTCACGTGACATCTAGTAGTCATTTCTGCATTACTCCGAAGGCTTTCGGTCAAATATTGTATGTTCTTGAAGCTTTTCGGCGACACAGCCTCTCAAGGCGGTACCGCATTTCATTTCCCTATTTCATTAGCTATTATCAGGAATGCAGCTAAAAGGGGGTGGGGGAGGGATCAGGCATTTTTTACACTGTTTTGGTAACGCTGTCCCACATGGGAATAGAAAGTACAGATGGAAGCCTCTGCGGAGATAAGCAAGATAAAAGTAACATCGAAATGTACTGAATTCTAGCAACGCTATCGCTGGCTTGTTATAAGGTCATACTCCCGCCATATTGCCCATATACGGGAAGAAAAATGTGATGAAGGCAGCCTGAAGTTGGAGTGGGTCGTGAGACGATGGGCTGAGAGGTGGGTCGCTGCGCCTCCCACGGGGACGTGCTCAGTATCGATCCCAGCTGCCGGCTCCTGGCGCTCGGCTCACCTTTGAGCCGGCCGTTCTCCAGCGCTGGAGTCTATTTCGGTCGCTTTCCCCGGCGTCTTGGTGCGCCTATTTCTGCCATCCGGCGGCGGCGTGCGCTCCGGCTGTCCTCTTGGGCTGCTTGCCGCTGCCGCGGGCGCTTGTGCAAGACGCCGCGCCGACGCCTACCGGGCGTTCATTGTCCGCGCCCACTCACCGGAACGCCGCCGTCATTTGCTCGCGCCTCATTTCGCGACGACCTCCGCGCCTCCGTGTTAGTTACATCGCGTGATGCATTGAGTGGAACAGGATGGAGCTGGAGTATAACTGGAAGTCTCCAACGGCTGAACTGCGACGTATTTGCAGAGAACCTTGCGCAGTCAGCATCAGTAAGCCTCACTTCCGATGGTGATACCAATACTACACTCCTAGTCATTAAAAATTGCTGTACCAATAAAAATGCAGATGATAAACGGGTATTCATTGGACAAATATGTTATACTAGAACTGACATGCGATTACATTTTCACGCAATTTGGGTGCATAGAGCCTGCGAAATCAGTACCCAGAACAATCACCTCTGGCCGTAATAACGGCCTTGATACGCCTGGCCATTGAGTCAGAGCTTGGATGACGTGTACAGGTACAGCTGCCCATGCAGCTTCAGCACGATACCACAGTTCATCAAGAGCAGTGACTGGCGTATTGTGACGAGCCAGTTGCTCGCCCACCATTGACCAGACGTTTTCAATTGGTGAGAGATCTGGAGAATGTGCTGGCCAGGGCAGCAGTCGAACATTTTCTGTATACAGAAAGGCCCGTACAGGACCTGCAACATGCGGTCGTGCATTATCCTGCTGAAATGTAGGGTTTCGCAGGGATCGAATGAAGGGTAGAGCGACGGAACGTAACACATGTGAAATGTAACGTCCACTGTTCAAAGTGCCGTCAATGCGAACAAGAGGTGACCGAGACGTGTAACCAATGGCAACCCATACCATCACGCCGGGTGATACGCCAGTGTGGCGATGACGAATACACGTTTCCACTGTGCGTTCACCGCAATGTCGCCAAACATGGAAGCGACCATCATGATGCTGTAAACAGAACCTGGATTCATCGAAAAAATGACGTTTTGCCATTTGTGCACCCAGGTTCGTCGTCGTTGAGTACACCATCGCAGGCGCTCCTGTCTGTGATGCAGCGTCAAGGTTAACTGCAGCCTTGGTCTCCGAGCTGATAGTCCATGCTGCTGCAAACGTCGTCGAACTGTTCGTGCAGATGGTTGTTGTCTTGCAAACGTCCCCATCTGTTGACTCAGGGATCGAGACCTGGCTGCACGATCCGTTACAGCCATGCGGATAAGATGCCTGTCATCACGACCGTTAGTGATACGAGGCCCTTGGGATCCAGCACGGCGGCCCGTATTACCCTCCTGAAACCACCGATTCCATATTCTACTAACAGTCATTGGATCTCGACCAACGCAAGTAGCAATGTCCAGATACGATAAACCGCAATCGCGATAGGCTACAATCCGACCTTTATCAAAGTCGGAAACGTGATGGTACGAATTTCTTCTCCATACACGAGGCATCACGACAACGTTTCACCAGGCAACGCCGGTCAACTGCTGTTATGTGTATGAGAAATCGGTTGGAAACTTTCCTCATGTCAGCACGTTGTAGGTGTCGCCACCGGCGCCAACCTCGTGTAAATGCTCTGAAAAGCTAATCATTAGCATATCACAGCATCTTCTTCCTGTCGGTTAAATTTCGCGTCTGTAGCACGTCATCTTCGTGGTGTAGCAATTTTAATGGCCACTAGTGTACATACATTGGTTCGTGATATGTCCATTTTACTTCGAAAATGTCATGGTTTCGTATGGATGGTAATCTTCATGTGACTCCTAAGAAAACATCATAATTTCATTTTCTATTGGCGCATGCGTACGAATATGTGACATTCATTTCACACATATTTAAAACATACTATTAGCTCCCTGCAGTGCTCATTCTTCAGAACGGTCGACATTCCGAAGGAAACAAATGAGAGACAAACTGCGGTTCTTGTGTTTGAAGTACTCCAAGTTAGCGTAATATACATGGTGATTGCTATTAACCCTTAAACAATTCCGAAGTGATGTAGATGACGCTGTGGCAGGTAATTTAATATAAGACATGTGCGGCAGAAAAAGTCGTGAAATACCCCAAAAGTCAGTGACAAATGTTGAACAGGTAACGTCACCAGATGACGTACGAGGCCCACAAGAAAGACAGGCGGTGGCGCCTACATTACAGCACGTGACACTGCATGTCTTACGAGTGCCACCAGCCGTCTCCGGCGGGGAGCGAATAAAGATTTCAGACGGCCTTAATAATTTTTGACTTCGCGTTTAAATGCGTGCAAGCTCTCTACAGCACACGACAAATTTCAGACCTTTAGAGGATACCTTTTCATTGACACACTGATTTTCCGTGGGCCCTGCGCGGCGCCGAGCATTCGTGAAGTGTGGCGGACAAGGCGACTAGTTCGATGCTAGACCCGTACTCCTCGTGGGCCGCGTGCGTGCAACGGTTGCTCTTGTCCATCCTATCCCCAACGGCAGTGGACAGCGCTAAACATCGTTCCGCTAGGCTACAGTCTTCCAGTTTTTGCATTCTGCAAGGTGGTGCGGTAGTTCTCTAGGTGGTGGTAATAGAAGACTACAATGAATCGATTTACATTTACGGAGCTTGGAGAAATGCATCGCTGTCGTGGTGTAGATAATTCCACTGCCCTTGCAGCGAGAGGTTTTTAGGCAGAAAGTTTCCCACCGCGTACCTTACTTTCTCACGCATCGCTTGCTACTGTGAGTCGTAGAGTGTTGGAAACAGGGACCCTGCACGTAAGTAAACACTGAAGACAAATGTATTGACGGAAAGTAACGCAGTGGTCAGACATGCTGTGCTCTGAAATCTGACTTTATTAACTAAAGAAAACGTGGGCCATTTGATTGTAGTGATGCAATTCGGAAGCTCATACTCATTGTGTTGTGACAATACGGTACTGAAATTGGCAAGAAACCAGCGGAGGCCACGAGACTGGTAAACAAAACAATAGACGTTACCACACACAATTATCTAACGCAATTCAAAAAGTACAGCCTGCTAGACGAAAGACTCAAACCACGAGGTCAACGCACTAAAGTCGCGCAGGTAGACTCGGAGTCACATCAGTTGTGAATACTTGAGTTGCGATGATAAGGTGCGGCAGACCTAAAGACTCAACCGCTGCATCTGCGGCAAGGTACGTCATCTCGTGACATCGCATATTCAACATTCGCCATGCCCTTTCGGGATATTTCCCGACATTTGTGGCCTTGTGTGTCTTACATTAAGTTACCTGTTTCAGCATAATCCAGGTCACTTCGGGGATTTTAAACATTAATAAGAATCACCATGTAGAAAAGAAATACCAACAGATCGTTTTCGAACGATATTACGTGTCCTCTCTTCACACTCCTCCGCCGTAATGTTAGAAGAAGTAACTTACTCAGACTGTAATTTATACAAACAATGAGTTGTGTAAACTAGGTGTCCCTGGAGGAATGGTCAATAGTCAGGGGTATGACAGGAACGATCATTCGAAGCAAAGAAATCTAGTAAAGACGAGCACTAAAAGCCATACCTTAAGAGCTGTGAGCACTTAATATTCGCTACTGTGAAACATACCTCTTCTGCTGGAAAACAAGTGCCCGTAGCTCCACAGGTATGCATTTTAGAGTCCATATTTACTAGACATTTTTGTTTGAAATGATCGTTCCTTAATGTCCCTGAATATTGACCATTCCTCCTGGGACAACCTGTATACGAAATCATACGAACTACACTAATGATAACAAATGATGAGTCATATATACATAAAATTTGGCTGCAGGTCCTCTAGTTTTCGAGTTACATGAATGCGTGGAATCCGCAGCTGTGATACGTATTATGTTAATTGAAGGTGGAGGGAGGGAGGGAGGGTGGGAGAAAGGAAACGAATGGAAAGGAACTGTTGTCAGCTCATCAGGACTTAATGCGGAATCAACAGCGACGAGTGAAAACGTGCGCCGGACCGGGATTCGAAACGGGGATCTCCTGCTTACTAGGCAGCATCTACGTCATCCGTTTTCACTCCACCCAATTTCTGTAGAAGGTGGATGGTTCCGACCCCACAGTGCTTCTTTCCATATAGTGACATGGGTATCAAATATGGTTGAAATTGGTCCCGTGATATAGGACATGTGGAACGTACATAAACACATTTGTACAGAGCGGTTACAAATAAAGTACTTCTACTTGAGAGAGGTTCTCCTAAGGAAACGAGTGGTCGTAGGACAATGAAACTTCGTGGTAACATTTCTCAGAACATGCCGAAGAGAAATAACGAATAAACAACTGAATGAAGCTCATTTTAATTTTCACGTGAGAGGATAACATTTGTTAAATGCGTACCATATTTCCGCTGCAGGCTTCAACTTTGTTCAGAGTGCTGACCATCTGCATCCATGAGAGCCTGGAACCACACTAGAGATTGCTCTACTGCTGCCCGAAACATCTCAGGTAGGATGATGGCTACCTCCCTCACTATGTTCATCTTCAACCTCCAACGTGTGTCAGTGTCCCGGTGACAAACCCTGTCATTCCTTTAATCTCACAACAAAAAATCACAAGTGTTCACGCCTGGTGAGATCGATAGCAACGCAGTATCGAACGATCAGCCAATGATACGGTTTTCTCCAGACTTGTTACGGGGTAACAGGGTGACCTCAAGATCAATGCTCTATGCTCACGAAGAGCAGTAACCCTATCGCTGTTACTTCTATAAAACAGCTTTACGAGTGAAGCTCTGCTCATCTTGCCCAGACCCATGTTGACAGTCTGCAACTGTAATGCACAATAATGATTGTGTTTCAACTAGTACCGGCGCCTAACGGCAGGTCATGCCACTAACACTGCAAATATTGCAGCGCACAGCCTGAACATCATTCCTATAATATTGGATATCCAAACGGTAAACTGTTTTCAGACTACTGTGGCTCAAATGCTGTATATACATACCGACATATTAGAAACAAGATACTGGTCTCGTCGTAGCTAATTGCGTTATTGCACACTACGCTGTGCTGGGCGTCATTTGATTCGCTTGGCTGTTATAGTCTGGAATGTCGCTGATGATTTGAACTTAATAAGTTTCTGCAACATTTAAACGGTATCCATCCTGTCATTAAACTCACGACGAGACCCCAGAAAGGCGGCCAGAAGCTACCTTTCCTCAGTGCGTTACTTGAGAGAACACCTGAGGGACCTCTAGGCCAAAGGATAAAGCGACAATTCGGGCACATTCGCATACATCTCCACTTCTCGAGCCATCACCAGCCGCCACAAAGAAGTTCCATTCTAAAGACTCTAGTTCAACGAGTTCGAAAACAGTAAGACAACGATAATCCCTTCGAAGAAGTACACTTACGAATAGTTTTCGGAAGAAATGAGCACTCAGATCAACGAATTCAGCTGGCGTTGCTGTCAAAAACAGCGCCAGAGGAACAGTTCGAGCCTAAGGAGGAAAACGAAAAGCGAAGAATCGTTATGTGCCACTTGCCCCCTCTTCCAATAAAGTTGGAAATAGAACATTAATTTCACGAAATAACAGTGTGGGATTCGTAAAACAAATAAAAAACAAGTGATCATCAAAGAGGGTGGCGGGCCCAGGGAGTAGCACTCGGCTAAAATACTGATACTAAAGCATCGATATTTCATCGTCGGTTGGAATCGAGCAGTGAGTGTGGATAGTAACACTTCCCGTAGCATCTGAAGAAGATGACTAGGTCGGCCAACGATATACCATGTAATAAAGTGAAGTCAACAGCTCGGCTGAACGAATCGAAAACACAACATTAACATGAATAATTTCACTTGCTCGACCATGTTCCCTTATTCTCCGAATACCGCATAACACCAGTGTACTTCTGTTTCCTAACTTAAAATGTTTCTGTATTTAATTATTTTTCCCAAAAATTTCAATTTTTGTCATTTCTTGTTCCCTTACGTTTCTTCCAAAATCATACTTTACTTGCTAAATCAATGTTATTAGCCTGTTGCGCTAAAGATACTTAAGTCAGTTTGTTTTACACGTTATCAGCCTTTCTACACAGATACCTAAAGAACGATACGTAAAGAACATCGGATGCCTGTTCCGAACTGTTTCAGTTATATTTTATGTTATCGCACGTACCAACGTTACTACCTGCATCTACATAACTACTCTGCAATTCACACTTAAACTATTTGATCAAAAGCGTCAGGACACACTTACGTAATGCACTAGTTGTCACGGACTCAACAGTACAGGCAGAGACGGGAAGTATTGTGTTGCCAGTAGTCCAGCAGACCAAAATGACTGTGCATAGGATTTTAAAAAGAATGGGGTATAATAATCGAGCAGCTTCTCGTAATCCACACATTTCTATAGTCAGTGGTAAGCGAAGCTTGAGATGGTGTTAAGACCACTGGACTGTGGATGACAGAAAACAAGTGGTTTGGAGTAATGAATCACATTACACTCCGTGACAACCGGACAGGATGATTTGGGTTCGGCTCATGCCTGGAGAACGTTTTGCCATAGAGTGTAGCGCCAGCATTGAAGTACGGAGGAGATGGTGTAATGGATTTGTTGCTGGGGTATGGTCCCGTTATTGCCTATTGGGCCTAAGAAAACGTCAAGTGCGGAAAAATACGATCTTTTACAGCATTGTGTACCTCGTGCAGTAGGGGAGCAGTTCTCAGACGATGAACGTTTACATCGGTATGACAATACACTGTTTCATACAACAGCATCTGTGAGGCAATGCTGTGTGGACAGTAACATTCCTCATTTGTAGTAGTCTCCTCGAAGTACCGACCCTTACCCGATGGAGCACTGTTAAGGAGGTGAGTTAGAACCTAGACTTCGCTCCAGATCTCAGCGTCCGACGTCCTACGTTCTCTGGTTTCGGCTCTTGAGGAACAATAGGTAGTAATTCCTTCGCAACACACCTCATTACAAGTGTCTCCAGGAGACTTTAAGTCGTCATAAAGGCGAATGGCGGGAACACCCCTTATTGATACAGACTAATAGATGTGTGGATACTTTTGACCAGATAGTGCTTGCCAGTGAGTTCATAGTACTTGCATATTATTCCTTATCCGTTGCACTCTGAAGTACCAGGGAGGAAAAACGAACATCAATTTTTGGCTCCCTATAAGATCAGAGTCAACATAATATTTTCGCATTACACACTTTGTGACTGAAATTTCGTGAAAAGATCTCGCTGCAACCAAAACAGTCTTTATTTTAATGATTGTCATTCCACCTCCTTTATCATATCCGTGACACTCTCTCCCCTGTTCCGTGGTATTATAAAAAGCGGAACACTTCCTTGAACTACTTCGATGTCCTCTGCCGGTCCCATCTGGATAGGATCCCATATCGGACAGCAGTGCACCACACTAGCGTGGAAAAGCGTAGTTCAGGCAGTCTTCTAAGTAGATTCGGTGAGTCTTCTAAGTGTTCTGTAAAGAAAACGCAGTCTTTGGTTCGATTACCGCAGATAATTTTCTGTGAAATGGTTCCAATTTAATTTGTTCGTAACCCTAATTCTTAGGAATTTACAGCCTTCAAATTTGTGTGATTTACCGCGTAACCGAAATTTAATAGCGTTTTTTCTAGCAGTCGTGTGGAAGACCTCACACTTCTTATTGTTTAGTGCCAATTGCCATTTTTCGCACCATGCATATATCTTGTCTAAATCGTTTTATAATTCGTATTGATCTTCTGACAAGGTCATTAAACAGTAAACGGCAGCATCATCTGCAAACAGTGCAGTGGGACTTCTCAGATTGTCTTGTGATTTATGAAATAGATCAGGAAAAGCAGAACGTCTATAACACCACCCTGGGGGACGCCAGATATCACTTCAGTTTAACTGGATGACTTCGCAACAGTGACTACGAACTGTGAGCTTTCTGACAGTAATTAAAAAATCCGGTGGCATAAATAAGTCGATAGGCACACAGTCTGACTAGAAGCCTAATTTCTCAACATCCAGTATTGTTAATGGATTTAGCATTCCGCTTAGCGTTTTTGTTTCTGAAACTCTCAATCAGCGGTGCTTATAATTCAGTATTAGATATTCATTCACATACAGCCATTCTGAATTCAGACCTTCATAATTACCTGTATTCTCGTCCTATCTTCTGTAGCTTCTTAGCCACTGTATGTAATAATTTCACCCATATCCTTCCATGTCTATTTTCCCTATGTGACCTCTATCGTTTCTATAAACATTTGGAGAATGCTTTATATTCATCCTCAGTTCGATTTTTCCTGCATATATAGTTAAATTTTTTGTCGGATATTTGCCTCATAAAATACATTTGTATCGCTGTAAAGGAGGTAAAAATCGTCTGAAAATCGTACATACGCAGATACTTTCGTGTTTGCCCTAGCATGAATGCTGATATTCTATGATTTTAATTTTCTGTTCCGGTTCTTTACTATTACTATCAAAGACGAAGTTGCTGAGAGTGGGAGACAGATGACAACTTTACTCAACACTGTGCTAATTTTAAACAATTTGATAAAATATCATAGTAAGTATTACTTTTCAAATTGCCTTTGAAAGACCACCACGTATAACGTTCGCCAATTTAGATTTAACTGCGAATTCTATTCCAACGTACACTGATGTTTTCTGTGTACCGAGTGGAAGATATTACTATAGTTTATAAATGTTACTATTACGTGTTCGGCGTTCAGTGGCCTGTGACTTCAGCTAACACTACGTGAACCAAATTTGGTGTGAAATTTGTCTCTGTACTTAAACTACACTTCACTTCCGTCAAAAAGAATCAGCTCATTTGTCACGGACGAGCGTTTGCCACTCACTGATTGACAGACACATGCTGGCTGCTTGTGACAGAGAGTAATAGAACCAGCATGCGAGACGTGTACTGTGTTACGCTAAGTGTCAGGGAGATTAATGGCGGTCCCGAAGGAGAACCAAAGTGGGCACCGGCGCGTGGGTCCTAATTGGGTGACGGGCACGGGGCGGGTTGGGTTGGGGCAACGAGCTTTAACTTAAACAGCTGGGCTGCCTCCTCCTAAAGAGAACAACGCGTAATTTTACTTTTCTCAGGCTGTTTATTAGGAGTCGGCAATTTTCTCAATTTTTGTACTATAAATGTTCACGTGATGCTTTCCGATTACTCGTATATAACTTTTAGAGTCCGTCAATCATTTGCAATCACAAAGCCCTCACATTCATACTCGTTTCAGTGCATCATGAAACCTGTCACAGTGCGCTGTCAAAAAATCGAACATTTTGTGATCTAACTACCGGTATTTTGTCTTCGCATTTAATCGAGTCCCAATTAGTAGATATCCATATTCGCTACTTGCATGTCCAGGCTTAAAGTGCAACGCCTTCGTCGTCTCAAGTGATACTGAGGTTTGATTAACAAATAAAAACTTCCCAGAATATCTGTTTATTCTTTGAATGGTTTCATGATGCTTTCAGCTGCCATTCTCTTTATTTAGTTGTTACAAAGATTTCACATATATAAAATCTGCCACAATACTCTAATGAAACATTAGTGAAACCTATGAGAATGGAGTAAAAACTGCTTTGTGGTTGCGTGATCTTTAGCATTACAGCCATATTTATTTATGAGTGTATCGATAATTGTAAGTCTGTCAGACAGCAAAGGACTTGGAAGAACAGTTGAACGGAATGGATAGCGTCTTGAAAGGAGGATAGAAGATGAACATCAACAAAAGCAAAACGAGGATAATGGAATGTAGTCGAATTAAGTCGGGTGATGCTGAGGGATATAGATTTGGAAATGATACACTTAAGTAGTAAAGGAGTTCTGCTATTTGGGGAGCAAAATAACTGATGATGGTCGAAGTAGAGAGGATATAAAATGTAGACTGGCAATGGCAAGGAAAGCGTTCCTGAAGAAGAGAAATTTGTTAACATCGAGTATAGATTTAAGTGTCAGGAAGTCGTTTCTGAAAGTATTTGTACGGAGTGTAGCCATGCATGGAAGTGAAACGTGGACGATAAATAGTTTAGACAAGAAGAGAATAGAAATTTTCGAAATGTGGTGCTACAGAAGAATGCCGAAGATTAGATGGGTAGATCACATAACTAATGAGGAGGTATTGAATAGAATTGGGGAGAAAAGGAGTTTGTGGCACAACTTGACTAGAAGAAGGGATCGGTTCGTAGGACATGTTCTGAGGCATCAAAGGATCACCAATTTAGTACTGGAGGGCAGCGTGGAGGGTAAAAATCGTAGAGGGTGGGAAAGAGATGAGTACACTAAACAAATTCAGAAGGATGTAGGCTGCAGTAGGTACTGGGAGATGAAGAGGCTTGCACATGATAGAGTAGCATGGAGAGCTGCATCAAACCAGTCTCAGGACTGAAGACCACAACAACAACAACAACAACAACAACAACATCGATAATTATACACTTTCTGGTCCTGCAATTCTTCGTCATAGAACTGATAAACACATTCCTAGGAAAGACGATGATTAAATGTAATTGGGAACAGAGACATATATAGGTTAATTAACAAATTTTGTGCAAAATGATTATTATCTTCTAGTGTAAGAACTTCGAAAATATCGACCTTACATATGAGAGGCTCGCAACAACTGCTCAAAAGTAAAGTGCTCCTAAAACAGCGAAAAATATTTTATTTTACGACAATTACATGTAGTCATTGGATCAAGGACGTACATGATGTAATATACCACTAAGGAATCGTTTGTAAAGGAAGTTATTGTGTGCCTATTATATCTAGAGACATGACTTGCTCCACTGTTAAAATAACAAGTGATACTGATGTATCCATTGCATAAGGCTTCGTTATACACAACATGAAAACGGCCTAACGCCGAAATTTTACAACGTCAGAATGTCAGCTGAAGGCATCACAAATCATTCAAAAATTTGATTGCAGCTGCAGACCCTTTTGCAATAAAATTACGTTCATTCACCATTTGCAACACCAACAAGAACTTACGTCTGAATGGCTCAAATGCGACTATCAATGCCCTCAACATATCATTACTCAAAACAAAATACAGTGCCAGTCACACCTGATGCCTAGTGAACCACCATCTGTCACTCTCATTACCCACCGATACTCTCTCTTCTTCAGCTGTGTTTCATAATTGGTATGGCGCTACATAATGTGCATTCGTACTTCGAAAGTACGAAATGACTTCTAATTAAAATTATCATTTCTATAATTTCAAATTACACTGATCGTCGATGTTCAGTAAGATTCGCTATGCCAAAATAAATACAGAGGTCCTTTCCAGATTGCCGGTTCTGCTCGCAAGCAAATCATGTTTAGAATGCATTGATTAAACAGGACTGACATAAGGATACAAAACAAAAATCACTCCAATAACGCGAAAACAAAAATTGAACACAATGTTGTCGAGTCTCACAGATAATTGCATTTGATCAGGAGAACATATACCTGGAATCAGATTTTATGAAGGCAAACATTTTGAAAATTATACAAATTTTAATTATTTGCTATCCATAATTTGGTCTTTTAGACGAACCTTGCCACCTGAAACGGCGTATTTTGACTTCGTACCTCGACTGAGGTACGTTAAGTCAGTTGCTTCAAAATCGTTTGTAAGAGAAGTACAAAAAATAATATTGGTAGTGCTCTCAAAATCAAGGTTAGTGGGATTGTTTTTACTGCAAATGATATATCTGTGGCCATTATCACTATAGTCAATATAATTCTGTCTTGAGTGCTTATTACATTTTTATTTTTTAAAATATTTACCTCAACGCGCCACAGCCACAGACATCATCAGAATCGTTCAGATAAACGGAACGAATGATAAATAACATGTCTACCAAAAATACAATGATACATTGTACAGAACAAAAAGAAGACATACCACATTTAAAATCTCGTTATACTCTTTATCGTAAACTCACATGTACACTATGTAATCAAAAATATCCGGACACCTGGCTGAACATGACTTAAAAGTTCGTGGCGCCCCTCCATCGGTAATGCTGGCATTCCATATGGTGTTGACTCACCCTTAGGCTTGATGACAGCTTCCACTCTCGCAGGCATACGTTCAATCAGGTGCTGGAAGATTTCTTGGGGAATGGCAACCCATTCTTCACGGAGTGCTGCACTGAGGAGAGGTATCGATGTTGGTCGGTGGGCTTGGAACGAAGTCGGCGTTCCAAACATCCCAAAGGTGTTCTATGAAATTCATGTCAGGACTCTTGCAGGTCAGTCCATTACGGGGATGTTGTTGCACTACGCACTCTGGCAGATGACGATCACCGTGCTTTCGCCATACCCGCACCTTGCCATTGAATCGCCACATTGTGTACCGTGATTCGTCACTCCAAACAACGTTTTTCCACTGTTCAATCGTCCAGTGTTTACGTTTCTTACATCAAGCGAGGCGTCGTTTGGCATTTACCGGCGTGACGTGAGGCTTATGAGCAGCCGCTCGACCATGAAATCAAAGTTTTCTCACCTCCCGCCTAACTGTTACAGTACTTGCAGTGGACCCTGAATTCAGTTTGGAATTCCTGTGCGATGGTCTGGATAGATGTCTGCCCATCACACATAACGATCCTCTTCAACTGTCGGCGGTCTCTGTCAATCAACAGACGAGGTCGACCTGTACGCTTTTGTGCTGTACGTCCTCTTCACGTTTCCACTTCACTGCCACATCGGAAACGGTGGTCGTAGGGATATTTACGAGTGTGAAAATCTCGCAGACAGACGTATGACACAAGTGACACCCAATCACCTGGCCACGTTCGAAGTCCGTGAGTTCCGCGGAGCGCCCCGTTCTGCTATCTCACGATGTCTGATGATTACTGAGGTCGCTGATATGTAGTACCTCGCAGTAGGTGGCAGCACAATGCACCTAATTTTTTTTTTGGAGGGGGGGGGGGGGCTGTCCGTATAGTTTTGATCTCATAGTGAGTACTGAGTATTCAATGAACTGTGGATGAAGCCTGTCCAACAGGCAACACAGGAAATAACCCCAGGCTGTGGGTAAGCCATGTCTCCGCACTATCCTTTCTTTCAGGAGTGCTAGTTCTGCAAGGTTCGCAGGAGAGCTTCTGTGAAGTTTGGAAGGTAGGAGGCGAGGTACTGGCGGAATTAAAGCTGTGAGGACGGGGCGTGAGTCGAGCTTGGGTAGCTCAGTTGGTAGAGCACTTTACCGCGAAAGGCAAAGGTCCCGAGTTCGGGTCTCGGTCCGGCACGCAGTTTTAATCTACCAGGAAGTTTCAGGCAACACATGAATTGATCAAAATGATAGTGCATTGAGAATGGCTAGTTTCTAGCTGAAATCTAGATCTGCCAATAAAAATTTCAGAAGGACGACTGATAGGAAATCTATTATTTACGAGGAAAGATAAATTATGCCAACACGTACTCTGATATGTAGCACGGCAGGAAGCGAGCTACTGAGCTCTGTCTCCATCTGACGCACTGCGTCGCATGGCCTAGCAGTGCCCGGATGTGTTTGAGACATACACTATGATGAGGACTAACGGTGTGCCTTGGCCACTGATACCTTTCTTACTAATGGCCAGATGATAAGCACTAACTCTCGAACAGCTTCCTGCCGAGCCTTAACTCGCTTGCGTCCCTGGCTACGGAGGCGCGACATTTGCTTTGCCCCAATAGGTAAACACATCAAATAGTTGACAAAGTAACAGAGGGAATACACAACCAAATACTGGCAAGATAGTCCTCAGCAAGTCAGCACGGTGTTGCATGAATTACGTGATCAGCATCGGGACACTAATGTTGTTTAGCCGTGCACTCTATTAGGTCACAGAGACAGCTGGTTTTGCCTTCAGACCCTTCAACGAGCCTTGCAGACAAGTATATTCTCATTACAGCCTCTAATTTTTTGTTCACATTGCTTTGTCGTGAAACTGTTACTGACTCGGGCAGATTGGCCAAATTCGGCGGCAAAGAAATTGACACACAGCTAGTTCTTCCAGCTGTTCATTACGCAAGAAACAAAGTACGCTGTTAATACGGAAGCGGAAACATAATAAGCTGATATTTCGCTTCTTATTTGCTATTCACAAAGGCCTGAAATATAAATACACGTGTAGAACCAGTGACTGTAAGCTGGTCTACAATTAGTAGAGAGCGATTAAATACTTGTTTTCAGCCTCCAACTAAATACCATCTTCGGATTAATTTTCTCTTTGTGCTTGTACGTACGGAAAGCTCATCTCGTAAGATATTTAAGTCTGCTTTGTAACACGGCGGTGTATCAGCCATAATTCCATTGAACTAATCTCTCTGCGTAATGGCGTTTTCCTGATTCACGATTTACAGCAACGTAATCTTTCTCAATAATCTAAAGCAAAGATTCGTAAATACTGAACCGTACTTGAGATTAGACACAATGAGGGAACATACTTCTATTTTTTAAATCATGTTCCAGATAGATCAATATGGCATCCAGGTTAAATGGCAATACGAAACACTTGGAATTGGAGATATGATATAACTCGAATCCATTAGTGGAGTCACCTTTTTCATTGAGTCAGATTAATATACAGGTTGCATCGCGGCTGGGAAACTAAAACAATGCAAACAACATCGCTTTCATGTGGCCTTTATTCAATATTTGACTTCAATGCCACTTCATATCTGCGTTAGTGCAGTCCATGTGGTCAGTGCAGAACTTACTACATATCAGCTCTTCCAGAGCTGTGTTGTTTAATCTGCATCATGCCTATAGATACTTAGTTGTAGATGAGACGGGATGTAATGGTGTCTACACTGAGTAATCTGATGAAGAGTATGGAGGGATGAAAATGCTAAGACCCTATGTTGCAGTATCATCTTACTGTACTGTAGCGTACTGTAACGATATGTCAGAATTGGCGTACGTTTTCATAGAGTTTCAAACTAACTTAGGCTCACTGTTCACATTGTTCGCAAAAACAAAATCAGCTAGGATTCAAATTATTTTACGTGTTGCACAACACGTTTATAATAAAGTGGTAAAGATAAATTCTATAAAATGCTTTGTCTGGAGAGGGAAAACTTGGTGAAAAGTTTCAACACAGTTTTTCAGGCTACGTTTCGGGCTGGCTTTTATGCAGCAAGTTGATACGAGCGTTCTATAATTAAATGTATGATCCGACATCCCACGTGTGCATAGAACTTTATCGTCACGGACGATCAGTTAATCCGCCATGGTGCCTGCGTTGCACAAGATTCTTTACTTAGCCCGTGCTTCATTTCTCGTGATGGGTAGCTTGCCAAGCCGTTTCCCACTTCCATTTCATACCTTGCCTGAGCCTTGTGGTACTTTTGAATATTGTAATTAGTAACATCTACATCTACATCTACATCCATACTCCGCAAGCCACCTGACGGTGCGTGGCGGAGGGTACCTTCAGTACCTCTATCGGTTCTCCCTTCTATTCCAGTCTCGTATTGTTCGTGGAAAGAAGGATTGTCGGTATGCCTCTGTGTGAGCTCTAATCTCTCTGATTTTATCCTCATGGTCTCTTCGCGAGATATACGTAGGAGGGAGCAATATACTGCTTGACTCTTCGGTGAAGGTATGTTCTCGAAACTTTGACAAAAGCCCGTACCGAGCTACTGAGCGTCTCTCCTGCAGAGTCTTCCACTGGAGTTTATCTATCATCTCCGTAACGCTTTCGCGATTACTAAATGATCCTGTAACGAAGCGCGCAGCTCTCCGTTGGATCTTCTCTATGTCTTGTATCAACCCTATCTGGTACGGATCCCACACTGCTGAGCAGTATTCAAGCAGTGGGCGAACAAGCGTACTGTAACCTACTTCCTTTGTTTTCGGATTGCATTTCCTTAGGATTCTTCCAATGAATCTCAGTCTGGCATCTGCTTTACCGACAATCAACATTATATGATCATTCCATTTTAAATCACTCCTAATGCTTACTCCCAGATAACTTATGGTATTAACTGCTTCCAGTTGCTGACCTGCTATTTTGTAGCTAAATGATAAAGGATCTATCTTTCTGTGTATTCGCAGCACTTTACACTTGTCTACATTGAGATTCAGTTGCCATTCCCTGCACCATGCGTCAATTCGCTGCAGATCCTCCTGCATCTCAGTACAATTTTCCATTGTTACAACCTCTCGATACACCACAGCATCATCTGCAAAAAGCCTCAGTGAACTTCCGATGTCATCCACCAGGTCATTTATGTATATTGTGAATAGCAACGGTCCTATGACACTCCCCTGCGGCACACCTGAAATTACTCTTACTTCGGAAGACTTCTCTCCATTGAGAATAACATGCTGCGTCCTGTTATCTAGGAACTCCTCAATCCAATCACACAATTGGTCTGATAGTCCATATGCTCTTACTTTGTTCAATAAACGACTGTGGGGAACTGTATCGAACGCCTTGCGGAAGTCAAGAAACACGGCATCTACCTGTGAACCCGTGTCTATGGCCCTCTGAGTCTCGTGGACGAATAGCGCGAGCTGGGTTTCACATGACCGTCTTTTTCGAAACCCATGCTGATTCCTACAGAGTAGATTTCTAGTCTCCAGAAAAGTCATTATACTCGAACACAACACGTGTTCCAAAATTCTACAACTGATCGACGTTAGAGATATAGGTCTATAGTTCTGCACATCTGTTCGACGTCCCTTCTTGAAAACGGGGATGACCTGTGCCCTTTTCCAATCCTTTGGAACGCTGCGCTCTTCTAGAGACCTACGGTACACCGCTGCAAGAAGGGGGGCAAGTTCCTTCGCGTACTCTGTGTAAAATTGAACTGGTATCCCATCAGGTCCAGAGGCCTTTCCTCTTTTGAGCGATTTTAATTGTTTCTCTATCCCTCTGTCGTCTATTTCGATATCTACCATTTTGTCATCTGTGCGACAATCTAGAGAAGGAACTACAGTGCAATCTTCCTCTGTGAAACAACTTTGGAAAAAGACATTTAGTATTTCGGCCTTTATTCTGTCATCCTCTGTTTCAGTACCATTTTGGTCACAGAGTGTCTGGACATTCTGTTTTGATCCACCTACCGCTTTGACATAAGACCAAAATTTCTTAGGATTTTCTGCCAAGTCAGTACATAGAACTTTACTTTCGAATTCATTGAACGCCTCTCGCATAGCTCTCTTCACACTACATTTCGCTTCGCGTAATTTTTGTTTGTCTGCAAGGCTTTGGCTATGTTTATGTTTGCTGTGAAGTTCCCTTTGCTTCCGCAGCAGTTTTCTAACTCGGTTGTTGAACCACGGTGGCTCTTTTCCATCTCTTACGATCTTGCTTGGCACATACTCATCTAACGCATATTGTACGATGGTTTTGAACTTTGTCCACTGATCCTCAACACTATCAGTACTTGAGACAAAACTTTTGTGTTGAGCCAACAGGTACTCTGAAATCTGCTTTTTGTCACTTTTTCTAAACAGAAAAATCTTCCTACCCTTTTTAATATTCCTATTTACGGCTGAAATCATCGATGCCGTAACCGCTTTATGATCGCTGATTCCCTGTTCTGCGTTAACTTTTTCAAATAGTTCGGGTCTGTTTGTCACCAGAAGGTCTAATATGTTATCGCCACGAGTCGGTTCTCTGTTTAATTGCTCAAGGTAGTTTTCAGATAAAGCACTTAAAAAAATTTCACTGGATTCTTTGTCCCTGCCACCCGTTATGAACGTCTGAGTCTCCCAGTCTATATCCGGCAAATTAAAATCTCCACCCAGAACTATAACATGGTGGGGAAATCTACTCGAAATATTTTCCAAACTATCCTTCAGGTGCTCAGCCACAACAGCTGCTGAGCCAGGGGGCCTATAGAGACATCCAATTACCATGTCTGAGCCTGCTTTAACCGCGACCTTCACCCAAATCGTTTCACATTTCGGATCTCCGTCAATTTCCTTCGATACTATTGCACTTCTTACCGCTATAAACACGCCTCCCCCTTCACTGTTCAGCCTGTCTCTGCGGTATACATTCCAATCTGAGTTTAGGATTTCGTTACTGTTTACGTCTGGTTTCAGCCAACTTTCTGTCCCTAGTACTATATGGGCGTTGTGATCGTTTATTAATGAGAGCAGTTCTGGGACCTTTCTATAGACGCTCCTGCAGTTTACTATTAGCACATTAATATTGTTATTCCCTGTTGCATTTTGCCTACTCCTATCTTGCCGCGTCTCAGGAGGCGTCTTGTCGGGCCTAGGGAGGGGATTCTCTAACCTAAAAAACCCCCATGTGCACTCCACACGTACTCCGCTACCCTTGTAGCCGCTTCCGGCGTGTAGTGCACGCCTGACCTATTCAGGGGGACCCTACATTTCTCCACCCGATAGCGGAGGTCGAGAAATTTGCACCCCAGATCTCCGCAGAATCGTCTGAGCCTCTGGTTTAAGCCTTCCACTCGGCTCCAAACCAGAGGACCGCGATCGGTTTTGGGAACGATACTACAAATAGTTAGCTCTGATTCCACCCCGCGAGCGAGGCTTTCCGCCTTCACCAATTCCGCCAACCGCCTGTACGAACTGAGGATGACCTCTGAACCCAGACGGCAGGAGTCATTGGTGCCGACATGAGCAACAATTTGCAGTCGGGTGCACCCAGTGCTCTCTATCGCCGCCGGTAGGGCCTCCTCCACATCTCGGATGAGACCCCCCGGCAAGCAGACAGAGTGAACACTGGCCTTCTTCCCCGACCTTCTCGCTATTTCCCTAAGGGGCTCCATCACCCGCCTAACGTTGGAGCTCCCAATAACTAATAAACCCCTCCCCCCGTGTGCCTGCTCGGACCTTGCTGAAGGAGCAGCCACATGTCCCCTCACAGGCAGAGCGGGCGATGCCACACGGCCAGCCTCCACATTGACCTTCCGCCTCGTGCGCCGCGAACGCCGCTGAACCCGCCACTCCCCTTGGGGAGAGGGTGGCCCAACCGCGTCCGGTACCCGCGAAGATGTCTCGACAGCAGGGACAGTGGGTGAAGCACGTAACACCTGGGGTGTACCTTGCGACGCACCAGACTCCCCACTGCCGCTACACTCCGAGGCAGCAGCCTGAAGACGGCTGACCGCGGCCATCAACACGCTCAGCTGTTCGCGAACAGTGGCCAGCTCCTCCTGCGTCCGTACACAGCAGTCACACATCCTATCCATCCTAAATGAAGCTTGTTGCACTTATGAGAAGCTTCCCCATCTCCGTTTGTCGGATTAGTAATAAGTTGACGTGTGCTTTTTTTTTCGTATTTGGTCATGAAATTTTCACTGACATTCACATCACACATCGGCTCTTTTGTTGTTTCGGGTTTTCTTCTTCACACCGATTCATTAGCACACATCGACTGTTGCAAAAGGGCGAAATGACACCGTATAATGACTTACGACTGAACTGACACTGAATATAAACAAACACGCTTTCAGTTTATATAGCTTGTTATCTTTATGATATTACGTACTTGCATAAATACAAATGAAAATAATTCGATCGTTATAGAACTTCAGTAGCTGGATGTAAATCGGAAACGGCGGCATTCTGAAGTTGTCAACCTGGCTCTGCAAAATATTGCGTCTGCGGCTGCTAGAAGAGAGAAATCAGCGAAGCGTCCTGGTCGTTTAAAAATTTTGTCAGTTGGTCAGAAAGTGTTAATTAAGTCTCACCGTTTGTCTCACAAAGGAAAAGGCTTGTGTCGGAAATTTTTTCTGCTTTATAACGGTCCATATAGGATTCGCAAAATTATTCATGATAACACTGTTGAAGTAGAAACCCTTAAATCACGACGCTCTAAGGGAATACATCATATATCTAACGTTAAAATGTTTGTGGAATGATATACTTTAAGATACAGTAAGTTCAAACGGTAATTTCCGAAACTGGTAACAGTTACCAAAGGCTAAAAAGGCAGTATATTTTCTACAATCAGGGTGGAGTTCTATTTGCCAAAAACTTGCGCGCATATCAATCGTGGATAAAACTTTAATTCCATGGAAATGTTGAAGAAGTTCATCTAAATTTTGTGGACGGTCAGTTTCAGGAATGATGATATTATTTATCTGTCTGGAATCCAGAACCAAACGAATTGACCCATCCCTTTTAAGAACAACGTGTAATGGGCTAGTATAAGGACTGACTGCAGGCTCAATAATGCCCTGATCTAACATGTACTGAAGTTCATTCTTAACCTTGTCTCTGTAAGCCAAAGGAATAGCGTACGTTTTCCCCCGAAATGGTGTGTGTTCTTTTACTTTAAATAAATATTGTAAGCCTTGTATAGTTCCCGTGTGATGACTAAACACTGTAGCATGTGAAGTCAAAATTTGGTGCAGCTCTTCTCTTGCAACGTCATCTGGCACTTCAGCTTTCTTAACCTTTTCATTAATCAGTTCTTCGCTATTAATTATATCATCCATCGCGTCTCTGTATCTATTGTCATTGTCATGAATAAACACATTGTCGTCATAATACTCAACGAAAACATCAGAAGTAAGAAACCTTAAACATTTTGTATCTGACTTAGATCTTGTTAAACACTCGAAAAATTTCAAACATTTCGGCATTCCGGCAACAGTCAAATTCACACTTCCCTCTTTAAAGTTCAAAATTGCCTTATGTGCGTTAAGAAACTCCATACCTAATATAATTTGTGTACGGAGTAATGGAACAATAATAAAATTAGCAGAAAATTCGTATCCTTGACAATTGAAATTTAGGTTGGTCTGTTGTTTAACTTCTACACCTTTTCCAGAAATCGCTCCTCGAATTGTAGTTTTAGAAATAGGTAACACAGGACAGGCAATAGTCCTTTCACATATACGAAAAACTGATTCACTAATGACGTTCAATGGGCTCCCAGAATCTAAAACTGCAGTGAACTTATTCTTACGCACACATACTTCAATAACAGGATGTAAAAACGCGTCTATATTATTTTCCTTTTCGTCTAACAAAATGACTCTCATGTCTTCCAGGCGTACGTAGTGTAAAGTCGTAGTGTCATTACTTTCTGAACCGTCTATATTGCTGCCAGAAGCCGAAGCTGCAAGTCATTGTCGATTGTTTGCGTCACGTCTTTGATTATTCGCGTCATTTCGCGGATCCATTTCTACGATTTGCACTTGTCTCTCTGAAGTTCTGTCACGTGGAGGATGCCAATTAGGTCCCTCCTGTCTGTTAGATACAAATTCTTGGTTGTGTCTGTTATTAAAATTTCTGTTTTCCTGTCTGTCTGCATAACTACTTCTTGTGTAATTTCGACTGTCACTTCTGAAATTATTGTTGTATCTACTAACCCTGATTATTTCTGTAGTAAGAATTTCTATTACTGTATGAATAATTTCTGTCTTGGTGATACCGATTACTGTTTCCGTATGATTGATCATTCTGGTACGAATTACCGTTATTATAATTGTCTGTGTAATTTCTGTTAGAACGTCTGTTATTGTCATAAGGCTGGTATCTATTGTCCTGTCTGTTACGTCTGTCATTCTCAAAGTTACCCATATAACGCCCGTTCCGATCACTATCCCTTTTCTCTGAAAATCTATCATAATTACTGTCATTGAAAAAATTACAGGTAGTCGCGTCGTCATTGTCGTACTCGAGTTCTTGTAGCAAAGTCTTAAAAGTCTCGATGTCGTCTTTACATCTTCCAGCTAAAGCAATTTGTCTTATGGATTGTGGCAGCTTAGTTAAACAAATGCGAATTAATTCAGTCGGGCTATAAGGGTTGGAAAGGAACTGATTCTTTCGAATCATGTCTGCAAAATATTCTGCTGGCGTGCGGAACTCAGACTGTTTGAAATTACGCTGCATAATAAGACTGTGTTTGACTCTGTCTTGCGTGTTTTCGGACCAATATGCCGATAGAAATGCATGATAAAAATCATTCAGATTATTACAATCTCTAATGAGTGCGCGCATCCGCGTCGCCGGTTCGTTTTCTAAATATCCACACATAAATTCCAGTTTGTGACTTAGTGGCCAATTTGGTGGAAGTGCGTACATAAATTGATCTAACCATGAACATGGATGTATGTCATTCTTAGAATTGCGGAAGATCTTAAATTTCCGAACAGTCAAAAAGTGTTTATAGTCAAAGTTTTCGCCTCGTGGCGACAAAGACCTACCGCGTCTGTCCCAGTCCCAATGCCGATTATTGTCAAGTTCGCGCGCCTGGCGCTCTCTTGTTGCATCCCGTAAATGAAACAAATTATTTTCTTCAAACCCCTCTGGTATCTGTGATTCTAAATTTCTTTTGCCGTCTTTTCCTACGATTTCGCCTTCAATTTGTTTGACTTGCTTTTTTAATGCCTCAAATTCCCTTTTCACGCGTTCATTAAATTTTCCCTGATTTTCAACATGTTTACTTATGCTCTGGTACTCTTCGGTTTCTGAAAATGGCAATGGAGCTGTGTCATCTGAATCTCTGTCCCCATTTAAACTAAGATTTGTCAATTTATCTGAAATCTCCTCCACTCTTTCCGATAAGTCACCAATTTGTTCTTTCTGTTTATTTACGTCTTCCGTAAGTGTCGCGACTCGCGTTTCAGTATTAACGCATTTAGTAGTTAACTGTCCATACTGTTGTGTTAGGTTATTTAATCTGTCATTTGGTACGGATTCCTCGATTCTCTCAAATATTTCTTCCTTATCTTTTGCACGTTGTAAATTTAACTATGAAAATTTCTGTACTATCACGCGATCTCTTTCTTCCTGTTCTCTATCCTGTTCCCTTTGTCTAATCTCTACTGCACTTAATCTATTATTGTGAGAATTCAAAATCGGTTGTACTTCTTCTCTGATTTCTTTCTTTAATTCATCTTTCATATTTTTGAAACATGTCCCTATTCGTGAGTCTAACCGTGTTTCCATTGTTCCCATCTGTGTTTTTAATTCAGATTTAAACTGTGTTTCCATTGTTCCCATATCATTTTTTAATTCAGATCCCAAAGTTCCCATCTCAGTTTTAATTGTTCCTATCTCTGTTTTTAATTCAGATCGAAACTGCTCCATTGTTCCCCTATCTGTTTTTAATTCAGATCGTAACTGTGATCCCATTGTTCCCATATCAGTTTTAATTTCAGATCGCAACTGTGATCCCATATTTAATATAGCACTCATCAACCGCTCCATAGTAACTGGTTCGAAATTCTTTTCGCCCATAACGTTTCCCGCAAAACCAGCTTCCTTTGTCATAGCTGTAAGACTGAGTTCGATACTATTCCAGCATCTTCTGTCGTTAATCTCGGATTCTGTGAATTTTCTGATTGAGAAAAATTTTGAAATGGTTCCGGACTATTTTCCCGACTTATTACATTGTTTTCCACTTCATTATCCATCATACTGTTTTCCTCTGTTGGCGAGTTCGCCATGTTAACAATTTCGTCATTCTCACTATTCATCATTTTTGCCTTTTTCATCGATCGCGTAATCATTTACAAAACATACAAAACTCGTCACTATATGAAAATTTCACACAATGACTCTTTATCTTCAACAATACCATTCACACGAAATATTTCCCTCAAACACGATTAATCAAACAATTGAAATAATTGCACCAATTACTAAACTACAAATTACTACAACAATACTACTGTCTACTATTTTTACAATCAGAAGAATTCCAAGGGACGATCCGAAGCAGCGGTCGCCACGTGCATGGGGGCTTAATTAAAATAAAGATATAAGGATGCAATGCAAATACTTTTTAATTTTCTGTCGCTGTATTTCCGATTACGCAAGTCTCGTAAACGGATGGCCCCTGAGTAGTATTATTACGCTATCTGACTGCATAGAACAACAACAAAGAATGAAATGAAAATTTCAGTTAATACAATTAATTAATTAAGTCCCCAGCAACTATAAAATCTACGAAGCCAACAAAGCACAAGCGTAGCTGTTCTGTGTGTGGTAGTGTGACTCAACGCACATCTGGCACGGTTCTTCTTCAACAAGACAAGAAATTTTAAATACCATTTATACTGACGTGATAAAAGAAAATTAGAAATACTATAATTGTGCAAGAAAACCAAAATTAAACTCTAATACAAGAACACACGCCAGATGCTTTGTTGACTGAACCTGTAATGACACATTATTCAGGTCACTGAAAGAATAAAAGAATTAAAGAAAATACCTCCATATATATTGACGAAATGCACTCTGACCATTACAATACCTCCACTAGAACAACATCTGCTATCTCTCCCATCAAACCACTGCATAAAACATGGAACAACACTCTCCACTACCACATCTCACTCTGACTTCACAACAGGCAGTGTCCACCACAACTTCTCGGTAAGAACTGCTTGCCGCTACGTCTCAATAATCACTGCCAGTGGAGGCGGCGGAACAATACTCTCTGGCGCGATTTTTGGCGCTGTGGCTCAGTGTAGCCACCTTTCATAGTATCATCATTGGACGATTATTAAGAAATGGTGAACGACGTGCACAATATTTATACTTGGTGTAATGAGGGTCAACGGTCTTTTAAGTGAGGATAAATGCAAGGCTACGCCTGTAACAAAGAAAGAACCCTATTTTACCAGATGGTTAGCGAACGTGTTAAGTACGTCAGATCTTGTAAGTGTTAAATGGTGGTACTAAGAAGCGATATGAAGTAGGTCAAACACTTAGTATTAGGACCCCCTTTAGCGTGAGGTCGATAGTCCAGTCATCGATCAGGTTCATTTGAAAGTATTCTTTTAACAATTGCGACAGGAAAAACATGGCTGTTAATGAATCACCATCTGGATCAGGAGGGCGACCAAAAAATGCGTGTCCGGGATGTGTGTACTACACTTCACAAAATCGACACTGTCGACGTTCAAGAATAGTTAAAAACAAACCATTAACTTGCACCATGAACAATGAACGAAAAATGTTGTGCCACAGTGAACACAAAGGTTCGCACAATCAATATCTAACACGAAGTCCTTGGGAGCTACAAACTGTGCAGGACGTTCAGCTAGGTACTCACTCTTACGCAACGCATTTAGAATCATGCTGTTGTAACGGAGTGAACAGAACTGATGGAATATGACGGCGTGCAACCGAATGCGAAACAGTTTGTAGTGGAGCTTATCGTGAAACTGGCTATCCTTTAAGGCGCACCTGCAGATTGTGCGATAATGTTTTGTAGACACGTAAAAACAAACATCCAGCGTGTGAATTTGACCAGTGGTTCGAGGTGGTATGAACAGCAATGTCACGCTCTTTTAAGGAGGAATAGCTTGCTCTAAAGGAGTACATTTTTATACGCAGACCATGAACCAAGCAAAAGCAAGTTACTTTGACCAGCTATTGTCCAATAGTTGTAGTTCTCTTACGCCCATTCTTCCGCTGTTGCTTGCTATGGCGTAAATATTCCATACAGTTCTTGAACGATGACACGCAAAAGAAAGAATCGTATGGCGCAGATGATCTCCATCTTCTCGTAGCAAAGTCAATAACTTGTCAGCCAATTTACCGTCCAGGTTAAGTCAGTGTAATTGTACATGATCGCGTTAAGGCACTGATATTAGTCGATCTTGACACAGTTCTCAAGATACCTATAACTTCTAGGATTCCTTTCATATGAATTTTCCCTTCAAATGCCAGTTGGTCAGATATGAGAACAAATTCCTTACTGATGTATGCGATTAGTTTGCTTCTCATCCACAACGTTCTAGACGATTCCGCAGTTTGCCGTGCATCGTCAAGCTGACGCGTTGTTAGAAATTTCGCTAGCTTACGTCCTGCAATTCTGTAGCACTGTTTGATGTTATGCAGCCATCCACTGCTTCCCTTGAAATCATTGTAAACCATGTCGCGTGCAGTGTCATGGGCATAACGTAGCATGTCACTGTCTTGCGCATCCTGTAAATAGTACAGAACATCCTTCAAACGATCAAACGCCAGTTTTCGTATCAGGTACAACTTGACCCCCTTGAATATCCGTAGTACACTACTGGCCATTAAAATTGCTACACCAAGAAGAAATGCAGATGATAAACGGGTATTCATTGGACAAATATACAGGGTGATTCAAAAAGAATACCACCACTTTAGGAATTTAAAACTCTGCAACGACAAAAGGCAGAGCTAAGCACTATCTGTCGGCGAATTAAGGGAGCTATAAAGTTTCATTTAGTTGCACGTTTGTTCGCTAAGGTGAACGTTTTCTGTGCCATTTCAGCCAATAAAGTTTTTGGTCCCTTTTTCTTCGAAGGTGCTACTGTAACTGGACTACAGTATCTGGAGATGTTAGAGAATTGGCTGTTCCCTCAGCTCGAACAAGAAGCACAACAATTCATATTTCAGCAGGATGGAGTGCCACCACATTGGCACTTATCTGTCCGTAACTACATGAACGTCAACTGCCCGAGGCGATGGATCGGCCGCCAGGCAGCCCGTGACAGAGCACTTCATCACTGGCCTCCAAGAAGCCCTGATCTTACCCCCTGCGATTTTTTCTTATGGGGGTATGTTAAGGATATGGTGTTTCCGCCACCATTGATGATTTGAAACGAGAAATAACAGCAGCTACCCAAACTGTTACGCCTGATATGCTACAGAGAGTGTGGAACGAGTTGGAGTATTGGGTTGATATGGCTCGAGTGTCTGGAGGGGGCCATATTGAACATCTCTGAACTTCTTTTTGAGTGAAAAAAACCTTTTTAAATACTCTTTGTAATGATGTATAACAGAAGGTTATATTATGTTTCTTTCATTAAATACACATTTTTAAAGTTGTGGTATTCTTTTTGAATCACCCTGTATTATACTAGAGCTGACATGTGATTACATTTTCACGCAATTTGGGTGCATAGATCCTGAAAAGTCAGTACCCGGAACAACCACCTCTGGCCGTAATAACGGCCTTGATACGCCTGGGCATTGAGTCAAACAGAGCTTGGATGACGTGTACAGGTACAGCTGCCCATGCAGCTTCAACACGATACCACAGTTCATCAAGAGTTGTGACTGGCATATTGTGACGAGCCAGTTGCTCAGCCACCATTGACCAGACGTTTTCAGCTGGTGAGAGATCTGGAGAATGTGCTGGCCAGGGCACCAGTCGAACATTTTCTGTATCCTGAAAGGCCCGTACGGGACCTGCAACATCGGTCGTGCATTATCCTGCTGAAATGTTGGGTTTCGCAGGGATCGAATGAAGGGTAGAGCCACGGGTCGTAACAAATCTGAAATGTAACGTCCACTGTTCAAAGTGCCTTCAATGCGAACAAGAGGTGACCGAGACGTGTAACCAATGGCACTTCATACCATCACGTCGGCTGATACGCTAGTATGGCGACGACGAATACACGCTTCTAATGTGCGTTCACCGAGATGTCGCCAAACACGGATGCGACCATCATGATGCTGTAAACACAACCTGGATTCATCCGAAAAAATGACGTTTTGCCATTCGTGCACCTAGGTTCGTCGTTGAGTACACCATCGCAGGCGCTCCTGTCTGTGATGCAGCGCCAAGGGTAACCGTAGCCATGGTCTCAGAGCTGATAGTCCATGCTGCTGCAAACGTCGTCGAACTGTTCGTGCAGATGGTTGTTGTCTTGCAAACATCCCCATCTGTTTACTCGGGGATCGAGACGTTGCTGCACGATCCTTTACAGCCATGCGAATAAGAAGCCTGTCATCTCGACTGCTAGTGATACGAGGCCGTTGGGATCCAGCACGGCGTTCCGTATTACCCTCCTGAACCCACCGATTCCATATTCTGCTAACAGTCATTGGATCTCGACCAACGCGAGCAGCAAAGTCGCGATACGATAAACCGCAATCGCGATAGGCTATAATCCGACCTTTATCAAAGTCGGAAACGTGATGGTACACATTTCTCCTCGTTACACGAGGCATCACAGCGACGTTTCACAAGGCAACTCCGGTCAATTGCTGTTTGTGTATGAGAAATCTATTGGAAATCTTCCCCATGTCAGCACGTTTTAGGTGTCGCCACCGGCGCCAACCTTGTGTGAATGCTCTGAAAAGCTGATTATTTGCATATCACAGTATCTTCTTCCTGTCGGTTAAATTTCTCGTCTGTAGCCCGTCATCTTCGTGGTGTAGTAATTTTAATGGCCAGTAGTGTACTACTTATACACGACACGATCATATTGCTACGGACTTACTCGAAATGTGTTCATAATTATTTATTACTATACTGCGGATGATCTGCCATGTATGTAAAATATGTGCAGTACCTGCTCCTTGGACAACGATTGGCCTTCACTAGTTTTCACTCGAGAAGGGATTTGTGGCTCATTGCCTGACGAGGATGATGAACTACATGGCTCGATATCTATTTCAATATTGCTTTCAACTGTTGAGCACGTAACTTCGTCATTGTACTCATGTACATCGTCCGCACAGTCGAGAGTATACGACACCACACATTCCACTGACGCATTTTGCAGAAACGCTAATATTTCTTCTGCTACTTCTTTGTCACTGTGCGAAATTTCGTGGGTTCCATTCTGACAAGAGTGGCAACAGTTGTTGTTGATACATGCAATGTTTGCTTTGTTTACGGTTTCCATTGCTCTGCTTTGTACCAACACCTGTAGCATAGTTGTAAGCTACTCCTGGATCAAGCAGTTCATCTGCGCACCGTAGTAGCATGCTGTGTTCACCATTTGGTACGTACAGAACTGCCATCTGTTGCCATTAACTGCCAATATTGTGATTGCATGGTAGACAATATGTGGGCGCCGAATGCCGTAAGCATCATTGGCCTTTTGCAACATCACAGTAAAGAGGTTCCTTGTTAGATTAATTGCTGCATTTAACTTGTAAAGATGAGGGCCATTACATCTAAACCATCTATGTATTTGGCATTACATTCATTATGATAAGTATTTTATGAGTTACGCCCAATTATTACAGCGTAGAAAAAGGAGAAAAATGCAGTTTACATTCGTTCATGAGGAGTATAACAATAGAGATATGCTACTGGGAATTAGATTCAAGCTATGAGGGATAGCTAACAGCAATGGACGAGAGAGTAGTTGTGGAAGAGGGAGATAAAGGGGCACGTGATGAAATGCAGTTAGGTAGTTAAGGGTGACTGGTTGAGAAATGGGGAAGAGAAAGATGACATAACACGGGAGAAGTTGCTCTGCTGAGGGAAAACGTTGTGGGGGTGGCTAGAGAAAGTGCTTCAGCTTTTTCTTAAAAACATCTAGCCATTTCATTCTGCGCAGACTGCAAGGTAGGTTGTTCCAAAGGCAGCTGGAGTATTAGATAAGTGAGGCTTCGTCTTTTGTTAATGACGAAGTAACGGGTGCCTCACATCATCTAGTGCAAGGTACTGGTACTGGAGGTGCTTGTGCACTGAGGAGCCGATGAAGTAATTATATCTTGGGTTTGTTGCGTAACTTCTTTGGCCTCTATAAAACTGGGGATTCTTTTTCTTGTCCTTAATCCTGTATCTTCATCTGGTTGGCATGTTAATCTGTATTTGGTAACGTTAGCTGTATGCGGTGGCGGGATGTTCTTCCTATATACATCTACGCTGATACTCTGCAATCCGCCTTACGGCACGTGGCTAAGTGTATCCCGTACCACTGCTAGTCATTTTCTTTCCCCTATTCGCAAGTAGAACAAGGGAAAAAGCACTGTTCATGTGACTCCTTATGAGCCTTAATTGCTCGTACCTTACATTCTTGGTCCTTACGCGCAAAGTATGTTGGAGGCAACAGAATCGTTCTGTAGTCAGCTTTAAATGCCGGTTCTCTAAATTTTCACAATAGTGTTCCTCGAAAAGAATGTCGCCTTCCCTCCAGGGATTCGCATTTGAGTTCCCGGAGAATCTTCGTAACACTTAAGTAACTGCCAGAAACAAACCCAGCAGCCCGCCTCTGAATTATTCGATGTCTTCCTTTAATACGACCTGGTGCGAATCCCATACACTCCAGCAGTACTCAATAATAGGTGGCACTAGCGCCCCACATGCGATCTCCTTTACAGAGGAACCACACTTCCCTAGCATTCTCTCAATAAACTGAAATCGACCGTTCTCCTTCCCTGCCGCAGTCCTCGCATGCTCGTTCCATTTCTTATCGCTTTACAACGTTACACCCAAGTATTTAATCTGCGTGACTGTCAAGCAGCACGCTACTAAATTTGTATCAAAATATTATGGGCCTGTTTTTCCTACTCATCTGTATTAACTTACATTTTTGTACATTTAGAGCTAGCCGTCATTCATCACACCAACTAGAAATTTGTCACCACAGTATCGTCAGCAAACACCGCAGATTGCTGCTCATCCCGTCTGCCAAATGATTTACGTATGTAAAGAACAACAGTGCTTCTATCATACTTTCCTGGGACACTCCTGACGATACCCTTGTCTATGATGAACACTCACCGTCGAGGACAACATACTGAGTTCTGTTATTTAAGTAGTTTTCGAGCCACTTAAATACATGTGAATCTACTCCATATGCTCGTATCTCTAACAGCTTCCTTCGAAAGGGCACGGCCGATTTCTTCCCCAGCCTTCCATAATCCGAGCTTGGGTTCCGTCTCGAATGACCTAGTTGTCGATGGGATGTTAAACTCTAATCTCCTCCTCCTCCTCCTCCTCCTCCTCCTCCTCCTCCTCCTCCAGCTGCCTGCTGTGGGGCACAGTGTCAAACGGTTTCCGGAAATACAGAAATCTGGAAACCGCCTGTTGCCCTCCATCCATAGTTCGCAGTATATCATGAGAGAAAAGGACGAGCTGAGTTTAGCACGAGCGATGCTTTCTAAAACCATGCTGATTCATGGACATCAGCTTCTCGGTCTCGAGAAAGTTCATCGTATTAGAACTGTGAATATTTTCAAGGATTCTGCAGCAAACCGATGTTAGAGATATTGGTCTGTAATTACGTGGGGCCGTTCTTTTGTCCTTTTTACCCAGTCACCTGCCCTTTTTTCCAGTCGATTGGTACTTAGCGCTGGCCGATAAATTAGCGATAAATGCAAGCTAAGTAAGGGGCCAATACCTTAGAGTACTCCTTGAAAAATCGAATTAGGATTCCATCCGGACCTGGTGAATTACTTGTTTCCAGCTCCTTCAGTTATTTCTTTACGCCTGGAATAAACATTGCTATGTCGACCATACGGGAGTTTGCTCGATAGTCAAACGACGGTATGTTCCAAAGATTCTCCTGCGTGAACGATTTCTTGAACGTGAAATTTAAAACTTCGGCTTTGGTTTTTCTATCTTCAACTGCCACACACCACTGGTGAACAAGTGATGCGATGCAAGCCTTGGACCCACTCAGCAATTTTATATAGGACTAGCCAGATCTTACGTTATGAACGGTGGTAGTAGTAGTACGCTTTGAACATAGGTCTTTCCACAGACGCGCGAATCTATACTAGCCTATGCTTATCCTCATTCACGCATTCTCTTTTGAAACTAGAGTGCAAGAGTCTCTGCTTCCTCAGCAGTTTCCGAATCTCACTATGAAACCATGTTGGGTCTTTTCCATCCTTGATCCACTTTCTAGGCACATAACTCTCTTAAACTTTGCACATAATTCCTCTACGTGCATATAACTGGAAATAAATGACGTCAGTTCACTGCCTAAGTGATATGTTAAGAACTGCTTGACTGCTCTTTCTAGCAGATATACTCTCCTGGCCTTCTTGACTGATATATTAACTTCCGTAACCATAGTTACTATAACAACACCATGATAGCTAATCCCCATTTCTATACTGACGTCGTCCATGAGATCCGGCCTATTTGTAACTACAAGGTCTAACGTATCTCTACTATGTGTGGGCTATCTAACTAGCTGCTCATGATACGTTTTCAGAAAACGTGTTCAAAAGTACTTCGTCTGTACCCCCTGCAGTGAATCCATAGACATTGCAGTCCATTCTCGGTAGGTTAAAGTTGCCACCCATTTAAGGGTGGTACATTTGAACGAAACATTACTTCATTACTGAATAAACGTTCAATGTATGAATAGCTACAGTGATTGAGAAATAACATCAGTGCAAGACAATGAAATTATGGTACACGTCTAGCATTTGTCTCTAAAAACCACGTAACCTTCATTATTATTGGAAAAACCGTTGAGAACTTTCAGTAATACCGAAATGTTGTTTTCAACAAATGTTTACTGTAACTTCCATTAAACCATATGGCAGAACACTGAGACTGGCCACTTCTTCACTACAGCATACACATAAGAAAATGCAATGCAGTAACCTTGAAATATTTACGGTTCTATACTCATTAAGTCAGTGAACATAGTAGTAGAATCCTGATAAGAACTTTGTTTCATAATAACGTAACGAACTTTAGACTGAGTAACACTGTTAGCGACCTTGACCTTTCATAACTTTTATTCAATTCAGTGGTCATGGTCATTCTTTATATTAATTGAAAAGTTTCTCACGCGAGATTAGTACGTCCAGTCTTGTCTGTACTGCTCCAACATTCAGTGTTAATAACTTAATCAACTCACCCATTTCGCAAGAAACGTAAGTCAAATTTTTGTGTCAAGGATTGGTTCAAATGGCTCTGCGCACTAGTGGACTTAACATCTGAGGTCATCAGTCCCCTAGAACTTCGAATTACTTAAACCTAACTATCCTAAGGAGATCACACACATCCATGACCGAGGCAGGATTCGAACCTGCGACCGTAGCAGTCGCGCGATTCCAGACTGAAACGCCTAGAACCGCTCTGTTAAGGATTGTGTAGCTTAAGTATTATATAACTCCACTCACTCTCACACACTTAATAAACAATAATTGCAAGCGTCCAAAGACTCGAAAAAAGGTATCTCACACAAGCAACAGTATGATGGCAAATCATGCAGAGAGTAGTTTTATTACACTTTACTGGTTTAACAGGAAAAGCGTCATATTCCGTTCACACAGGCTAATCCGTAAAATTCAACACTTTACAACTTCGCGTGATACTGGCCTGCGCTTCTGTAGTAAATGCTTACATGATGTAGTTGACTGTGTTATTGCCGAAGAAATACTACTACTATGCTAGAAAGTTTTTTTTTTCATACAGACACAAGTTTCATTATGAACATTCTAGAAAGAATAAGACGATGCAGTTTTCTTCTTCTTTCATTGCATACAGACAATAAGTTATTCATCACAAAGATTTGTTTGGAATAAAATATAGTGTAATAATCACAAAGTATTTGCAGAGTCATTTTTTACCGCAAATTTTTTACCTATTTATTTAATACAGTTCTGCATTAAAATTCTTGTGCACACTCTAGTTCCTTGCTTATTTAACAGCTACCCTACTAATTATCGTGTTGGCAGAATTAATTGTAGCGTACCGTTTGTTACAATATATAGTCTCGCTTTGTACCTGCGTCACCAGCTTACAGCGTGCTTTCTATTGGTTTAGCGTTTCAACAATATGTGTCACATACATATGTCTATCCCTGTCTCATACCTGTGCTAGTATGTATTGCTTAAATGCATTAAGTAGTTCTAGATTTATATTGTTTTGAGCTGTGTCATCACAAGCCCTGTCAGGACTTACCCAAAATTATTTAGGTAACTTTTGGGAAAACTATCTCGCTCAGACATGGTGCTGATTTGTAAACCTGCTCTTCCCTGTTAAGGGTTTGATGTTTAAAATTGGATAACCTCGCTGGGCGAACGGTTCGAACTGTAGGACTCAAGTTCTCCGGCATTTCGTTCAATCTTACGGTCGTGTCATTGACAACTCGGTACATTTTTACTACCAGTAATGATCGTCTCCTTAAATTTCAGCTGTTGAACACATTACAAGGTGAGAATAAGATCTAAATTCTGTGAGCGGAGCAATCGTGCGGATGGAGGACTATCCAAGATGTATACGATTCGTCCATAGAACACAGTACAGTTACATAGACTCCTTCAACGACCTAAGCAGAACAGAAGGTTATTCATTTCGGCCAACCGCGGTGACCACGCGATTCTAGGCGCTACAGTCTGAAACCGTGCGACTGCTACGGTCGCAGGTTCGAATCCTGCCTCGGGCATGGATGTGTGTGATGTCCTTAGGTTAGTTAGGTTTAAGTAGTTCTGAGTTCTAGGGGACTGATGACCTCAGATGTTAAGTCCTGTAGTGCTCAGAGCCATTTGATATCCATTTTGAAAAATTAATAAAAGAAGCATCAGGAGCACATCAGTAAAACCATACCGCATAGGAGTGCACCAGTGTAGGATGTCCACGGCATCATCAGCTTGTATTACGGCACAATTTGGAGGATTGATGTCGTTCACCTGAGCAATTACACTGACGCAAATTGTACCCTGTCCTGGTTTGGATCGTGTTCACAAGAAATACAGAAGCACCAACATAGGCACTTTTTATGCGTACAGCATTAACGTGAATTAAGAGCTATTTTTCACGTAATATGTGACATCCTGAAGGTTTCAAAACTGGGTTGACCGGTGTAGATGGGCAGCGCATTTAGTGTAACAGAGGTTTATTGCGAGTATTTTCTACTGCATTAATCAATACGTTCACCATGAAGAACTGCTAATCAGCGGTCATAGCAATGTCTAATATTTAAGACTGGTTGAGATTTTTCGTGAATAGCAACTCAACAAAACTTACACGACTTCTAACATTAAACCAGACCTGAAACTGAAGAAACTATTCTTTTCACCGGAAAGAGTATCGGTACGCAGAAGTAGGAGGTAACATAACGCGTTAGAGAAACACCTTCTTATTGCCGTTGAAGGAAAAAAGCTGAAGGGAAATGAATTACATTAAGAAAAGTCTTTTTCTTATATTACAAAAGTATGCCTATTCCTTTGAAAGTACTTTAGCTCACCTGTCTACGTAATGCCAGAGATAATCTGCTGGAACGGAAGCCAGCACTGTTGATCGCATTATCCAGTTCAAAATGGACCACAGAGACTTCGTGTGGTACCTACAAGCTACTTGTTTGCAGATGACGATTAACGACGACGAAGCGCCTTCAGGGGCGTCGAAGGTGTTTAATAATCTGACATACACAAATTCGTATATTCCTAATTGGATGATTTATGAGAAAGGAACGGAAGGCGGTCTTTTTTAGATCTCGTCTTCGATCGTTAAAGACTGAACACAAGCTTGCGTAGGACAGTGAGAGGAGAGGGTTTGGCGATCTCATTTTCAAAGGAACCATCCTATCATTTTCCTCAATAGATGTAGGGAGAACACAGAAAAGCTAAATCTCCGTGGCCAGACGATGACTTCATTTGCTCTTTCCAAATTCAAGTCCAGGGTCTTGGTTACTGCAGCATCTCGTTCGCTCTCAAACGTATTTGTTACTAATTTGTAATCACGTCAGCTGCTGATGCAGTCGTTGATCGGTGTCGGTGATCAGGTGATACAAATCTGTGTTCAGCTGAAACGCGAAATGCTACGTTCGACATACTAACAATAACAGGAAGAGCAGATGTGAAGGGACAATATAGTTAGAAAACCTTTCGGTAAAAAACACTTCCTTCGATGCAATCTGTAGTCAGTGATATAAACCGGGCCCTAAACTAGACTCGCCCGATGATAACATTATGAAGATGTTGTGGTGAACGTTGGACTAATAGGAGAGAAAACGCGCAGCAGGAAAATAGGACAACGAGATACATATTTTCTCAGACCTTCTTTAACGCAGAAGTATTCCTTAAAAACGGAGAAAATTCAGTATTGACATCAAAATGACCCATCCCAAGGACGGCGGTAGTATGTTGTGACTATGGTTCGATTTCATTTCTGGACCTTGTGAAGTTCAGAGCTCTAAATGTGCGATGAAATTTTACTGTAGAGATTATCTGAACTACGTAACAAACCAGAACATGACCCTTTCACGGACCAATGTCTTCCACCTGAACTGTCCACATTACGGTTCTCTTCAGACCTGCCATTTCTTATCTTCTCCTTCACGGCTTTTTGCCAACAGGCTCAAACCGATCACGGGTTTTTTGCATATTAGAAGTAAAGAGTCGGTAGCAGCCGTGAAATGCTAGGTTGGTAAGTGCAACGACTTTTACCTTAGGGACACGTGAAGCCAGTTTTGATCTGCTGACACTATTGGCATGTCTTAGGGTTGTCTCTATAAAACGCCGGTAGTTGACGAATGATGTCGACGTGTAACCGTACAATAACCGATCACAAGACACGGACTAGGCTCAAGTGCTCATTTCCTCTTGACAGTGACAGAGATGCGCCAGATAGGACCGGGATCCCATTACATTGAGAATCTCTCAGGTACAATTACGGTCGTGTAAAGTTTATCAGACGACTATTTTTTGATTTGTAATAAATCTTGTATTGGAGGCTGGCTGAAAGGATACTATCCGAAGACCGCAATAAAAGGAAAAAAAGAAACTTAATTTACGAGAGGCTGTTCCATCATAAAAGGTGGCAAAGCAGCTTGCGCAAGCGCAGAAACCATGGAGGAATCCGTGTGGCGGGTAGCCTACACTACCTGCGCCTGTCCGTGAGCGTACTGAGGGGGCTGGCAGGGTCGGCCTTGCCAGATTGGGCAGCGTTGGAACAGCCAGGGGGTGCAACGGTATGATATACGTGAACGTCTAACAGTATGAATTATTTATGTGCTTTGGCTGTTATCGAGGAGCAAAATGACGTAATTGCTGGCTAAAATTTCGGCTGTACGGTCGTAGTGCATGAGAGACTTTCACTCCTGACATTACGTCTGAAGCTGCGTTGGACATATTTAGATGAGCGCCTGGTTCCGCTGAGTTTTGTTGACTGGACGTCGGAGAGCGACACAAATACTGTGAAATGGGACGCGATAGAAGTTTATGCGTGATCGGCAGAGTGAGTGCTTGTCAAAGATAAAACTAACGAACTATCTGCGGTCAAAGATAAAATTCATGTATTGCTTCTGCATAGCTACATCACTAAGAAACATACATTCTTCTTTTCTGTTTTCTGTTAAACTAGTCCCTATTTTTATATATTTCGATATATTTTCTGTTCAGCTACAGACAATAGTTCGTTATTGTATATAAAATTGCTGTCCCGGAAATCTTCGCTTCGTGGTTTACTATCGAAAGATCATACTTTGCTACAGCTGATTTTTCCATTTTCCTTGGATAACAAAGACTATTGTGTTCTTTCAGACGTGAATTCAAAAAAATGGTTCAAATGGCTCTGAGCGCTATGGGACTTAGCTTCTGAGGTCATCAGTCCCCTAGAACTTAGAACTACTTAAACCTAACTAACCTAAGGACATCACACACATCC
Source organism: Schistocerca cancellata (assembly GCF_023864275.1). Classification (NCBI taxonomy): domain Eukaryota; kingdom Metazoa; phylum Arthropoda; class Insecta; order Orthoptera; family Acrididae; genus Schistocerca; species Schistocerca cancellata. The sequence continues at coordinate 370,915,780 of NC_064626.1, forward strand.
ATGCCCGAGGCAGGATTTGAACCTGCGACAGTAGCGGTCACGCGGTTCCAGACTGTAGCGCCTAGAACCGCACGGCCACCCTAGCCGGCCGTGAATTCAAATTTCGCTTTGTAGTTGCAGTGTAGATTTTCTCACACACATATGGTATATTATGTGCGCCACCCGTCGACAGAGGATGGCGTTATTTTTCACACATCTGAGGACTTCACGTATTCCATTTGTTGATATAAAAACCGGTCTGATGTTAAATTTAAGTAAATTCTTAGCAATGCGATCAGTCTCTTTTTAACAAAAGGTAGAGAAACTCCGTTCTTCCATCGTTGTTCTTCATTTTTGTCTTTCGACTTTTTCTTGGTCAGTAAATTCGATTTACGAATAGCCATTTTTATGTAAAGCCTTGTTTCAGGTGCGTTAATGCGGTGTGTAGACGTTCTGATGTGCAAACCCTTCTAGCTCTGACCAAAAGACTTTCAATGAGACCTCTCTTCTGCTGTGGATCATGTGTGGAGCTGTTGTGCAAGCATCTGTCTGTGCGTGTGACTTCGTATATTGATTAGTACCTGGCTCGAGATTTGTAGTTGCGTGTGCTGTTCAGTTCTGTTAAGTATGCAAGAGTACTTCGAATGGACAACTGTTGTGTTCTCTAACATTGCATTGGACTGTCTCATAACCGAAACACGCGAGGAAAATATTCCGTCGTCATTTTCCATTTGCATAGTAAGCTGCGTTTTTGAATTTAAGGTATTTAGAAAACAAAAGGATCCTTATAAAGACTCAGCGGAACCAGGGGCACCTCTGAAGAACTAACACGCAACTCTGGGCGGAACGCCAGGAATGAAAAATATAAATGAAACGACCATGCAACTAGGAAGGTTTGGCAGCGACTATAACCCTTCCTTATATGTGCTGAAAATGACGTAAAATCCTATGATTTAGGCCAAGTCTGGCACTAGGTATGTACACGTACGCTTCCATTTTCTACAAACTGGCAATTTAATTTTTGAGACTGCCTTGTATAGCAATAACACTTCAAAGGTTCCACATCATGCTATGACAATATACTGAACTGAAAGTACTGAGAATGCAGCACAGAAATCTGAAACGGCACGATCGCACGTGTGTAAAACGTCCTAACATCTATGCATTAAATGCAACCTAGCAACGAATTTGCTAGAAATAATTTGCGCGACATCGAACAGTCACGAGAGAGCAGTTGTTGTTCATTTGTTACTTTATCTATATTTTGACCGGTGACGACTATATACAGGAATGAAGTAGTAGCTAAATGAATTGAGTATTGTTTCATTAAACATTGTGCACATTTGAAAAGGACACAAATAACGCGAAACACTTTATTGAGTGAATTATATCTTTATGAGTGGATAAATAAGCTGGATGTCACATAATATCTTAGGCGCAGCTGAGCAAAGGAGATTTCCAGTGTATTTCTGGTTGTCTGAGGACGTACATTATTCCCAGTTGCAAACAAATCCGAATGAATTTTCGTGTATATTAGTCCCGTTAGCTGCACTAACTTCAGTGAAACCTAAGGTGTAACTGACAGACTGGGAAAACGCAATTCTTAAATTTGTCACAGTGTCTAGATACGTTGCTGTACGACTTTACCAAGTACAAATAGTATTTGCCGGAGAACTGTGACAGAGAAGAAACCGTCGTCGTGGCACAATGGTAAAAGACTGAAATTGTACGCCGGAGGACGGCGTCTTAAATACCTATCTGACCATGGTTTACCGTGATTTCCCTAAATCACCAAAAAGCAGAGGACGGAATTGCTCCTTTCAGAAATCAATAGCTGATTTTGTTCTCCATCCTTTCCCAAGTCGATCATGTACTGTCTCTCTAATGACCTCAACGTCCAAGGCACACTAACTCTAGTCTTCTTCCTTGTTTGTGACGTACAATTTGAGGAGCAACCATGTCGTAGAAATACTTCTTGACGTTCTTTGGCGAATCGAATATTCCATCATTTTTCGGGATCGTATCTGCAGTATTATTAAATCCTGTTCCGACATTTGGTGTTGAAAACCTTTCAGCCATTCTCTAGATGAATTGCTTGCAAGGCCTCCACAAATTAGGTAGGGCGTTTTCCTGCTAACATAGTGAATTTACGTAGAATAGGACAAGTTCTAAAATTCCCTGATGGAGTGACTGCTCTATTGATTATATGCAATACGTTGCAGTCAACGTTGCATCTTACATCTAGTGCTGCTCCAGAACATTACAACTGTTACCTGTATGCTGCGCTGTCCGCCGCTCGTGGTCTCGCGGTAGCGTTCTCGCTTCCCGAGCACGGGGTCCCGGGTTCGATTCCCGGCGGGGTCAGGGATTTTCACCTGCCTCGAGATGACTGGGTGTTTGTGTTGTCCTCATCATTTCATCATCATCCAGGCAAGTGGCGCAATTGGACTGAGCAACGATTGGGTAATTGTACGGGCGCTGATAACCACGCTGTTGAGCGCCCCACAACCCAAACATCATCACCTCTCTTGTATGCTGCGCTGCTCAACTATGTAGATTGCCAGTTGCGGTCGAAGCGGTAACGTCCAATACCTGTAAAATGAGTATATACCAGTTTTCAGAATCATCCAACACACTTCCTGGATAGTTTAATAAAGGAAGTGATTAAGAGTTTCATGAGCAAGAACGGAGACTAGATCAAGTAGCGCGTGGAATGCAGGGTTCAGTTTCATTACATCTCTTTGAAGGTGATATCAATCCAACGTAGATAATGCATCGGGACACGATTGTCACAGCAGTAAAAGGGCGTAGCTTGTCCACTTCACACGTTGGATGGATTCCAGATGGCGCCTGCACAAGAACACACATCTATATGTCGTGGGGATAAATAATGGGTAACGCCCACTCCAATGGAACTTCGGAAATCTGGAAACGAGCACTTTCGCGGAAAGAATCCTGGGAGTGTAGTGTACTGTCGGACGTGATATCAGTGCTCAACCGCCAGCTACAAGTATCGACGTTATTCTGTCACCTTCATCCGATAAATATTGCTTTTAAAATGATCTCTTTCGTTTGTTAATGGTGATGTTTGCCTGGTCGCTAAACATAGTTTTGTAAACTCAATTAGGTTATAAGTACACCACATCTCATTGTAATATTTTTATTTATTTTGCTGATGTTGCAGTCGTCGTTTTTAAATAACCAGAATGAAAAACTCATCAGCTGGTTCTATGACTGTGAGTGGAAATTATGTCATGTGAAACTGACATCCGACTTCCAAAAATACACGTTTTCTCAGAGATATTGATAGATATGCTATGGTTATGGAGTCCTCTGTACATAATTTGAATATTTTTGCAGAACTTCGCGAAGATAACAATAGTAACCCAATTTTAATCTTGTAAAAAAAATTATTTGTCCTTGCGAAAAAAATTATGACGACGATCCTAATTACATTTTTGAATGCTTGGTCTTTCACAAGACGTTAGAATTCGGTAAATTAGGAGGAACACTGTCTTCGAAAGGCGTGTTCTCACTTCGTCGTTTTGTCACAGGGCAGCAGGCATTCTGTTATCGACCGATATGTCAGTAACCTATTGTATTCTCGTGCTACGAAGTTTTCTTTCTTGGTGATCAATGCAGTCCTGGATGTTGCGGTTCAGAAATATCAGCTGCACTGCAGCGACGGCTGCTCAAGATCACCGACTGAACCAGCATAAACGTACTATTCAAACAAGCCCGAGTTATACTACAGTGTATTCTCCTTACACTCTTCTTAGTTAACGTGATATTTTTTTGTTTAATTGTTACCTATTTCTTCACGAATAAGATTTAAAGTCATGTCATCCAAATCTTCGCCTTTTCTTTCAATTGAATTACATGAAACTCTTCTGTTTCATAAACATTCTGGAGCTATTGTGTGCTCATGATCGTCTTCCAAATTAGAAAATATGTTTTTTGTTGTCTCCAGCAAATATTTTAAAATGACATCGCGATTTATTACTACAGCATCTGCGAAGCACTTAAAATTTTTAGAGCTCTTCGCATTGAAACTTAAATGTATGTTACCTAGACTATTAAAAACGCTGCAAAACTACTTCTGCCACAGTCTTACAAAAAGGCTAACTTAAATTACACAACGAGAAAAATCTAGCTCCGATGGTTAATCCGTTGGGGGTCGGACCAAAGGACAAAGTTTCTTGAGCTCGAATAAAAGTTTAACTTACCATTTTCGGTAGAACTCTTTGGGTGCTATCCAGAACTGTGATCAGAACTATAGTACGATTTTGTCTGTTTTATGCAGTTAAAATGTGTCCCTCGTTACAACAACACAGATAAATCATCGTCTTGCGGAATCTTGTCGGGTGTAGCTCCCAAAGACGTTACCATTTGCCAAATCTGTGATCAGTTAAATTATGTTCTGTAACTTATAAATTATCCGTGGTCTAAAATTTAAAGAAAAGAAAAGAAGCTCAATTGAGTACTGAATCTATAGTTATGTGGCTGTTGCGTGTTCAGGGTTCAAAGGCGCAGTCATTAGCATATTGTGTTCCCTAGAAAAAGATAATTATTGACAGGTTCTGTTTCCTTCCCATTTCTTTCGCGGTTAATTTCATCACTAGTTTGTTACTCAGTCGCATTTAGATGACAGAAATTGTACAAAGCTTTTAAATTAGTTACAGATCACGAAGAAATCTGTCCATAAGAACTTTCATGTAAGCGAAAATTACTGAATGCAGTTGGGACAAATCTTCCGCTGTGCATGACTGTTCCTAAGTCATTAAAGTGTGTAAGAATATGTTTGTTACATAAGTGTTATTGATGTATTACCTAAAAGAATGCTTTCATGCGTTATCATTGCCATTTCATCCTCAAGCAACTAATTTAGCTATTTAATTCGTATAGTAATTTCTGTATTACGCCACGTATCACTAACATGAATATGTTATTCACATACTCTTTACCAGTAGCGCTTCCATATTTTAATAATTCAAAATACATTACTGAAATATAGCACCATGTCTCATTGGCCAACCTTTGAAACTCAATACAGCAACGATTCTGCATGGCACAGATTCTACATGTTCTTGGTAAGTTTCCAGAGGTATGCTGCAGCAGATGTGATGATGTCCTCCTCGCCGTGTCCGGCGACAGCGACTCCGCCAGTCTTCTCTGTCCTTGTTGTGGTAGGCTCGGACGTGGCTCGCGAATCCGAATTTCGCTTTGAATATCCTGTTGCATGAAGCACAGTGAAGTTGACCAGCAGAGTTGTAAGTATACGTGTAGACAGGCTTGAGCTGAGATTTTCGGAGCTCTCTTTTAGCATCCAGGTTCATTAGACGCTTTTGCTCGAATTGTTCTATGCTCTTATGTACAGTTGATCGCCACTCCGATCGGCGCAATGTTAGCTCCTCCCAACGGTTGCTTGGAATGCCACAGGCTGCAAGGTGGCGTTTAATGGTGTCTTTATATCGCAGGTGTTGACCACCTTTCCTCCTCTTCCCGCACGAGAGCTGCGAGTAGAACACCGCTTTAGGTAGCCTACTGTCATCCATGCGTACTATGTGACCACTCCATCTCAATTGATGTTTCATTATTAAAGCTTCAATGCCAGCCAGTTTGACGCGGCGCAAAATCTCCGTATTTGGGACACGGTCTTCCCATTTGATGCGCAGAATTGATCTCAGACATCGAAGATGAAATTTATCTAGCTTCTTAATGTCAGCTTTGTAACAGCACCAGGTTTCCGAGGCATAGAGTAAGGTGGATAATACTACTGGCAGCATATGTATACCAGAGGTCACGCAATTCCCGTAAATTATGAGTCGGTGCTTTGTGGACGCGGAGATGGCGTGGGATAGCGTCACAGATGTATTGCGTCGGGTGCAGATCAGACGAATTTGGCGACCAAGACGTAAACTTGAGTTCATGGTCGTGCTTCTCAAACCACCGTAGCATGATCCTGACCTTGTTACTGCTGGAAGATGCACCCCTCCATGCTTGATGCCTTCCCCGACGGTGGGGGCACCTTGTTCACAACAATTTTAACATAGTCTACCCATACCATGGTGCGATTATTTACTGGGTTGGTGCACAAGTTCGAAGCGTTTTTCCATAAATTTAATGAAAACAACAGAGTCACATAACAGAGACTGTAGTTCAAATGGTTCAAGTGGCTCTGAGCACTATGGGACTTAACATCTGAGGTCATCAGTCCCATAGAACTTAGAACTACTTAAACCTAAGTAACCTAAGGACATCACATACATCCATGCCCGAAGCAGGATTCGACCTTGCGACTGTAGCGGTCGCGCGGTTCCAGACTGAAGCACGTAGAACCGCTCGGCCACACAGGCCGGCAGAGAGACTTTCGACATCGACAATATATTCTCAGTCACTACTTCCAAATGTCTGGTACGGTGGAGCAAATTTTCGGTTCAGCGACTGTAGAAATCACGTGGTTTTGAAGCGAAGAACCAATCGAACCCTGTTCGCAGAGCATATAGATCCGGAAAGGAAGAGAGCGGAAAAGGTGACAATCTGTGAGCGCAAGATCAGGTCAAGAGGGTGAATGTGGAATGACTTCCCAAGGCAACTACTGTATAGTTTTTTTGTCTGTCTAGTAGAATGCGGGCGGGTGTTATCGTGGTGTAGCATCACGTCACGCAGTCTTCCTGGTCGTCGTTCTTGGATTCGGTCTGCAAGATGTCTCACTACTTGAGAACACATGTCAGCGGTGATGGTGTCACTTTGAGGAATCAATTCGTTGTACATCAAACGGTTGCTTTTCCACCAGATGCATAACACTATCTTTTGTGGACGCGCCCGGGATTTCGTACAGGCAGTTGGCTCAACCATTCTTTTCTTTCCCTTGTGTTAGAATAAAGACACCATTTCTCGTCACCAATAACCGTACAGGATAGGACTGCATGCTTTTGTTGTTCACGAGCCAATTGGTGATGCAGAAACAGAGATGCAAATATGGCCACCCGCTGATTTCGGCTTAGAGCATGCGGTACACACATACCAGATTTCTGAATCTTTCCCGTTGCATGCAAATGTCGCACGAAAGCGGGATGACCACAGCTCATCACATTTTCCAGTTCTCGAGTGTACTGACGTGGATAATTGTGGATTAATGCGTTCAGGCGATCTTCATCAGACCCCGAAGGTCTTCGTGAACGTGGAGATTCGTTAACATCCTTAAAACGAGAAAGCCATGTTCTTGCCGTGCTCTGCCCAGCGGCATTATCTCCATACACGACGCAGATGTTCTGGCTGCCTCCGCTTCTCTCACCCTTCTGCTAAACTCAAAACGAAGAATATTGAGGAAATATGCAGGTTCCTTCACTTGGCATGCCTTTTTCTAGCGTTCACAGCTCCACTCACTATCTCCGAATGACAAAATGACAATATGTAAACTCCATTAGAAACAGTGAACTACAAATTAAAAATGATATTCAATAAATAAACCCGTAACAACCGAAATACCAACATGTAAAACGAAAACGCTACTAACTTAAGCACCAAACATAGGCCACGTGAAAACCCAGATGAATGTCGTTTAGAGCATTACTCTGCCTCACAGGTCTGTCTCCGTGGCGCGGTGCATGTTTCGAGGAGCTTGCGTGGACGACGGCGTATCCGTCAACAGGATTCATCCGATGAGACGACACGCTTCCACTGATTTATTGTTCGGGATTCGGCCTTTGTCTCTTCAGGATAATTCCCTATTAGTCTCCGCTCCGTTTATATTCCTTCCTTACCGCATCACATGGCTGCAACGCCAACTGGCGGCATCCAATCTCGCGTTGGGCAGTGGCGATAATGGCAGTTTGTGGTAAGTCCTATGGGACCAAACTGCTGAGATCATCGGTCCCTAGGCTTACACACTACTTAATGTAACTTAAACTAACTTTCGATAAGGACAACACACGCACCCATGCCCAAGGGAGGACTCGAACCTCCGACGGGGGGAGCCGCGCGAACCGTGGCAAGGCAGCCGAACCGCAAGGCTACACCGCGCGGCGGAGATAATGTTTCGCCTCAATAGTGGATACGATAATTTAACTTACGGCTTTCGTTTGCTTGCTTCACATAAATTTCATAAGCTACAAAATTAGGCCCTTATATAAATGTAGAATCACTTACTTTACCTAGATGGCCATACGAACCGAAGAAGGGTTATTGTTTACTCTGTACCCTTTCACATTATTTTTGCCTCCTGCTACATTTTTGTGGACTCTCGGGTCCCACTGATCTTCCCTGACTCTATCCTGCCGCCACAGGTTTGATCAACATTAATGTATACTCCCTCATAGCTCTCGTATCCCTCTTGTTACCACCCCTTCCTTCCATTCTCAGGACATGTTCCAGCCATTCAGTTTTACTGCTCCTTATTACTGCTGTCACATCAAGCTCATCCTACAGTCCAGAAGCTACTGCGTTTTCTCTTCTTCTGAAATTTACTTACAAGGGGCCAAAATTTTTCTTCATACTTCGTTTTCGGCTGTAATAATTTTTCTGTGAATCTCTTTGCTCAGTATCCATGTCTTGGCCCCACATGTTATGAACAGTCGCGCAATTGTCTTGTAAATGCGGAGTTCCGATTTTTTTCTACACAGTTTAGTGGTGAATAATTGATTCATTACAAACTTCCATCTCTCTGCAGACTTCATGCAATTCACCGTCTCCTCCTCCGTTACTATTCTAATTAGCAATAAACTCCGTCCAAATGTCCTTGCGGGCCCATCGGAACCGACCGACCGCCATGTCATCCTCTGCCAGTGGCGTCCTTGGATGAAGTATGGAAGGGCGTAGGGTCAGCACAGCGCTTTCCCGGCTGTTGTTAGTACTTGTGATACGGAGCCGCTGCTACTCCGTCAAGTGGCTCCTCAACTGATATTACGAGGTTGAGTGCACCCCGTTGCAGTCCTCCCACGAAGCAACAATCCTCGACAGTGCCGGAAATCGAACCTGGGTTCACCGCACGGCAGTCAGCCGCGCTGACCACTCTGATACTGAGGCGGACCAAATTATCTGTGCTTCCTAGATATCAGAATGATACAGTAGTTTTAAACGACATGGTTTGTATCTCCAACACTTTCTCAGTTACTTCTTTATCTTCTCTCGCTACTACCAAGCGGTCAGTTCTCTCTTCGTTGAGCTTCAGACCCACTTTTTATGTCCCCATATCAACATTCTAGGTGTCCTTTTCAGTTGGTCTTCATCCTCTTATAAGAGGAGAACAAGATCAAAGAGCTTACAAGAGCAAATGCAAAGACTTAACAGTTTAACCTCACAGCTGTGCCTTTTCTAGTACCTTCTTTAATACCAGGTAAGAGAGGCTGAGGAAGATAAAGATTCCTTTCATTATACCTGTCTCCACCGTAAAGCATTGATTCCCTGCGTTCAACCCTCACTTTGCACTCAGCTTCCTCAATGCATATTCCAGTCGGTCTGTATACTTTCAAAGGTATTCCTGATTCTCCCATTATCTTCTGTATGCTTTCCCTGTTCACACAGTCATGGGCTTTATTGAAGTCTGTAGATAAGAATATACGTTCTTTCTAAATCCCCATACCGTATCAGCTGTTTGAGTGCAAATGTTTGGTCTGCCCTTGACAGATTTTTCTGAAATCCACTCTGGTGCTGTTGATGTTTTTCCTTCACATATTTTGTTAGTTCTATTATTTCATTTTCTCCGGGAACTTTGTTCTTACTCATTTGGCGTATACGTAGCCTGTTGCAGTCTCCACCAATTCTAGTCGTACCGTCGTGGGATCCACTGTCCGCTGTAACTTTCTTATTCTTTTTTTGTGCGTAGACACTGAAAACGCCTTAAAATACGGCTTCCGTATTTTTCTACCTTCTTGTCACCAAGTAATATTTATTGTTTTCTATCATATCAATTGTTGGTCTGTGACCAGTGTTGAATAAACTTGTACATCTATAGAATTCTCCAATATTCATCTCACTTTTGTCTTCGTAACACCTTTCTAGTTTCTTGTTGATTAACTCTCTTCCTGTTACATGCGTGATTTGCCTTGCTGCTTTTAAATGTTATTATTGCCCTGGGGTATTGGCTGTTTGACATCGTAAGTCTGTAATCCTTGTTCTTTATCGCCTATTTGAATTCGTCATTGAATCGTACTTTCTTTTGTCCTTCCGTATTTTTAAGTTGGCCATGGATTCGCATTTCCTTTATCTCACTCCTTTTTCTACTAGTTCTTCCAGAATTTGGGCTCATTACTATAAATTCAGCTGATTTTGGCGTTTCACTGTCTCATTTACTAATAAATCAACATATGTTTCACCTGTGACGTTGTCGATCCTCGCAATCTTTTCTCTCTATGTTGTTTGCTGTAGTTTAATTGGAACAAAATTTTCATCACTTCCCACTTCTGCTCTTCGTAGTGATTTGTCATCCTTGCTTAAAATCACTTATCATGAGTCTGCCAATAAACTGTCGATCTACTGGGCATACTTCCTTCTTAAAGATTTTCGTGTTGCTAAATGAATATTTTTGCATTGCAACATTTTGCTAGTGATCTTAAACATTGCTGTAGACTCAGACTCTTATCCATTGTCATGAGACTCTCCGTTAAAAACGATGATCTCTTGCTGACCTCTTGGCATGTTCTTATAGGTCTCCGTGCCGGCATCTCCTATTATCATCTTCATGTCACATTGTGGCATCGTGCAATACACCAGTCCAACTAATATTTCGACAAACACCTTAGTTAAGAGTAAGGTAGGGGGCCCAAATTTTGTCACTTCAGTGCGTTAAGACCTGCTTAAGTCCTGAAAGCTTACGGAAAAGGCTACAAATTGTTACATATCTGCGAATCTGTGCTCCTCCTGAAGGTCAGTAACAAATTGTTGTAACGTTCTAAAGCCAGTATTTGACATAAAAGTTAACATTCAAAAACAGAAATATAAAAAAAGTGTTAGCAATTACCCCCTCCAACAAAAATCCTCTGCACTGTAATTATTTTATACGCATTTTGTCTTTCCAACATTGCCAGACAGTTTCACTATTATGACTGTGTTGAATGTCATGAATGAAAAATCTTTCCAAGTCTTTTTCAGCGTTGCAAAAATGTGTACCGTACGAATTTGTATGTACGTCGTCATAGATGAACCGGGTGTTTCGTGATAAAAAATTAAGCATTTCGTGCAATGAATCCATTTCTCTCCCGCTTGCGTTGTCCCTCATCAAAAATTAGTAGTTTCTATAAATAGTAAATAAAACCAGTGTTCAATAACAGTTTCAAGTTTCGTCTCCGGGACGAAAGTAGGAACGGCACGGGAGACGAAATTACGAACATCCTCTGATTTATTATATTAGCCGCTACAGCGATTTGGCTAAACCCTTGACTGTAACGATTACACACCAGAACACACAACACATGACTGAAATACAAGCCAATAGCTGAACGCAACTCAGTGCTCACATTAGGAATTGCAAGCTGTCAATTTGACTGCTACACTAACGCACCTCAGTATAAAAAACTTAATTTCTTTTTACACGCAAGCTACGTGTGCTCCACACAACAAACTGTCTCAACAATACAATGGGCAGGGGTCACACATGTACATGCAGTTAGACTTTTGTTACCATCTGTGGAAACCGAAAGTTTCTAGGGAGGATGAAATTAGGAGTGTGGGCGATGTTAGAGTCCCTTACCTTATTGAAGTACTCAGCCTATGGCGAATTGTTATCTGCTGAAATCCTCGTTTCCACATCTTGAACTATTATGAAACATTAGAGAAGTCCACTGCACATGTCTATCGTAATGTTCACATCACCTCCAGTAAAATTAAGTCCTCGTTTCCCGGTGTTTTGGAGAGAAGCTAGTGGCGTGCGTAGAAAATAATAACCTGCCTCTTACGAAACCCATAATATACGAACATGTATAGAGTCAGACAACAGTCGTGGCAATGTGCAATGCTAGATCGGTCAAATCTATCAGATAGCCGCCCCAGGCACTAGCCAGTGCGCTATGAAGATTTACGGCCGCATAAATTGAACGGCAGGGGCCCCAATTGGCAGTTTGCGGTTCAGCGAACTAGGCCTCACGTGACGTCCATCGGGACATTTGCCCCCTTCCAAGTACTCGTGTTCGCACTTACCTCATTCGCAACAACGTTTTGCGCAGCTAACAGACCTTCTCACATAGTCTCATAGTAGCTCCTTCACTGTAATGCAAGCAAGGAGAAAAAGCAGTTTTGAAGACAAGAAAAGTGAGCAGTTTGAGATGACCCAAATTTATGTCACCCTGAGACTGACGATGTGGTGATTTCGCCGCTAATTTTAGTTTGAAAATGGACGATCAGCATTCGAAAGTGGTTGATAAATGAGTTTCGATACGAACATGGGACAGAATGCTGCACTCGTAGTTAAGGAACATTCTGTCGGTATTGGAGGAACGCAGGCATTTTAAAAACGAATGCACAGTATTGGTGTTCCACAACATTATTTATTTAGTATTTTGTGGTCAACCGAACTTCGGCTTTACAGGACATCGTCAGACGGCTTAAGATTAAACAGACAGTCCATAATATCATCAGCGAGAGCTTATAGCTGTATTCGGACGGTTATTTCCAAAGATACCTAACATTCAGAGATTAAACATCTTATTTTGAACCTATGTGAAATGACGAATTCAAATTTTGTGTTTCTCGTGTAGCAGCATTATCCTTAAACATTACATATCTTTGGAAATAAGTGTCTGTACAGATAGAAGCTCTCGCTAATGATGGGTGGACTGTCTATTAAGTTTTAAGTTGTCTGGCGATGACCTAGCCAGTTCACAACAAAACATTAAACAAACTTAGTATGGAACATTAATACTCTGCATTTCAATTTTTAACAATGCGTAATGGATCAACGATCGCGATAGCATTTGTGATACAACAAGAAAACTTGCCCGATTAATGCACCTGAGGAACGTATTCGTAAAGTGCTATAATTGCTATAGCACTCAGTTACTCTACAAACTTACTTTAGTGGTTCCAGCTTGCAAAACAATACACAATCGTCAGACCCGTTTATCACTTTTTTTTGTATAGTTCAAAATGGCTGTCGATCGTGGGGAATTTCTCGTCGCAGGAGTTTGCAGACGCTATATGTAACACATAGTGAAACAGTATAACGGCAAAGGGACATTTGGTAATAATGGCCATCTGAAGTGGAAACCTCTGTAGACAGGGTCTTTCGAGAGGAGAGAATTCGCATTACAGTGTTTGAGATGATGGTGCTACACCATGTAGGGGAAGCACAATCAATAAGCGCCCGTCTACATATTCGAGAAGTGTGCTTTTCGAGTGATACTTCTTTGAAAGTGCTACAGGATCAGAAGTTACACTCTTAAAGCAAAAGCCGGCCGCGGTGGCCGAGCGGTTCTAGGCGCTTCAGTCCGGAACCGCGCGACTGCTACGGTCGCAGGTTCGAATCCTGCCTCGGGCATGGATGTGTGTGATGTCCTTAGGTTAGTTAGGCTTAAGTAGTTCTATGTCTAGGGGACTGATGACCTCAGATGTTAAGTCCTATAGTGCTCAGAGCCATTTTTGAAGGAGGGTTGACAATACGCTCACAGATATCACTTTACGACTCACCTTGTTGCCCAGGTTTTCAACATTTCCCGTTACCAATACGTCCAAAAAAGTAGTTGTTGCTTCCTCATCACCTCCGTTGAGAAATAAATCCTGGAGTGGCGACTAAATGTCTCAAGAAGAACGGCTAGAAGCAACGTTGTCTTGCATGTGATACAATTCTCTCTCAACATTGTTTGATAACAAGCTCTCGAACGATAGTTGATCACTAGCTTCTGAATAAAACCGCTTTGGTTTTCTAAAATATTTTTCACATATTGAAAATTGATTCTGTTGAATCAGAGCAACGTAGCATACACAGTCGACTACGTCATACGATAATCTCAAGTTTTGTGTTCCTTTTCATACCCATCAGTTTGCACCTTATTATTACGTAAGTTACCAAAATATTAATCAAGTTTTCGGTTTTAGTTACCTTTTCAAAAATTATCCTAAGGTTACTAACAAACAAGTTGTCCTATTTTTTGTCGTCAATCTTATAAATGATTCATTCCGACTCGATACGAATTCCTCTCCTGTGCGAACCTCATCTTGGAGCGGCACTTGAACCCAACGTCCTAGGTTATTTGTTGAATATACTCGAGTCTCTGCCTCTTAATGTTTTCTACGTGTACCACTCCTCGTCTGTTCTTCGGAGAACTTCTTTAGTTTTTACGTTACCAGTCCACCTATTCCTTTTTATTGTCCCACAGTCCATGGTTTACTACTGTACGATACTGTGCTCCAGACGTACATTCTCAGAAACTTCTCCCTCAGATTAAGGCTGATGGGTGATACTGGCAGACCTGTGTTTGCGAGGAATGCGCTCTTATCCTCTGCCAGACTGATCTTTGTGTCTTCCTTACTTCGTAATTGCTCATTCCGTTCGACAAACCCTCCATTCCTTCCTCATTTACAGTGAAGACAGCAATTTCATCAAGTCTTACCATTGATATCCTTTCAACCTGTATGTAAGTTCCACAATTGAAATTTTCTTCTATTTCCGTCATCACTTCTTCGATGTAATGATTGAGGAATAGTGGTGAAAGACTACATCCCAGTCTTGTAGCCCTTCCTAATCCGAGCACTTGGTTCTTAGTCTTCCGTTATCATTTTCAGTCTTGTATATTACCCGTCTTTCCTTACAGCTTACACCGATTTTCCTGGGAATTTCGAACATTTTGTACCATTTTACGAATATAACACTTTTTCTAGGTGGACAAATCCTATGAATGTGTCTTTATTTTTCGTAAGTTTTGTTTTGGAAATTTGTGGTAAGGTCTTATGGGACCGAACTGCTGAGGTCATCGGTCCCTAAGCTTACACACTACTTAACCCAACAAACTAACTTACACTAAGGACGACACACACACACCCATGCCCGAGGGAGGACTCGAACCTCCGACGTGGAAAGCCGCGCGGACCGTGACAAGACGCCCAAGACCACTCGGCTACCCCGCGTGGCTAAGTCTTGTTTTCATTTGACCTTTCCTCAAACGAAACTAGCTCTCATCTAACAGATCCTCAATTTTCTTTCTCATTCTTCTGTGTATTAATCTTCTCAGCAACTAGAGTGCATGAGATTGAGCTGATAATGCGGTAGTTTTGCGGCTTACCTGTGTGTGCTGTTTCTGGGATTGTCTTTCAGTTAGTGTGTTCGTAATCTACCACAGTGGTCTTGCCGAGGAAACGGGACCTACGGTTTACCGCGGACTCTGAACCGCGGTCATTCCTGGGAAATATTAACGTCATTTCGATATAATAGGTTAAAGACAGACTGAAATATTCCGTGGTTAGACAGGGATTCGATCCCGCGACCTTTGGGTTAAAACTTACACTAACAATAAAACTCTAAAACCATTGAGTCTGTACAATAAAAAAAATTGTCAGATGGTGATTGCGGTTGATGTTGAGTATTAAAGAAAACAAAAAAACTATTTTCAAAAATTTTTTCTGTATCTCTGAACACGGTAATATCCAAAACTACTAAACGAGTTCTCGTGGGGCAACATGTCCTTATTGCATCAAAATCGGATCTCGAAAAAACATATTTCAATTTAAAATTGTAGGTGTTGGTGAGCTTAGTATTTTGGACAGCTCAGTGACACGATCATCACGGCGTAGTACATCAGAGAACCAATAGATAAAGATGTTACCTTTTTACCTCTCAGAGACAAGTATTTTTCGGAAGTTTACCTGAGTAACAGAATTAATTGCCACAATCTTACCTTCACGAATCCAGACCGACACTGAATTTCCTTGACTTTCGTTTTGTGTATTAAAAACTTAACGAAACTGCTTCGCTTGTTTCGACAGGTTTCGTTTGTATTTGACTTCTTGGTTTTGTGATTTAGGTGCCTACTTCTCACTTGTTTACGAGTGAAGACGCCTAGAATATGATGGAGTCTTTCTAAATACACCACAATGGCTGTAAGATAAGACTATGCGGTCTCAAGAATCCAATGAAGATCGTGAGGCGAGACTTGCTGTGGCTAGAGAACATCCGGCTATAATTCGCTGTTTGGAAACTTCATTTCTAAAGCGACACGCAACGTAGCTCTGATCGAGAGCGACATACATTACCTCGCTCCTCACTGCATGTTCTAAACAAGTCCTCCAGCCATAGATACTACTTAGCACACCCATGTGAAGCCTGGGTGGGTCGCTAGTTTATTGTATGTTATTAATTCACTCTGAGTTATGTAGTCACTGTAACGTATGCTTGCTTGACGTGCGAATAATTACGTCACGAGCTGCAGCTGTCAAGAAGCTGCTTAAGCTATGGGTTGACACTTTTTGGGAGTTAAAATAAGTCCATTGTATGTTCCACATGTGTTACTTGCGAAGCTGTGGGTGTATTCGTGTGAAAATTTTTATATTAACGTGCACTGATTTCGGTTATGTTAAATTTTCAGCCAATATCAGTGTTATCATCCATTATATTTGGAAATATTAAACAGCGTACACCGTCCGTTCAAAAGTTCCGAAACTGGTTTCATTCCATAGCGTATAAACGGCGTCAAAGCAATAACTTCGGTGGCAGATTGAAGAACAGCTGTAAACAATAGACGTGTATTCGAACAGTCGATAGCGAAGAAGCAGTGTTAAGCAGTGAACGTATTGGTATTTAAGGTTATTGTGTCTCAAATCGCAATGGAGCGACACGTCTAAATCGAGTGTTACGCACACTCCCTAGAATATTTTAAAGAGGACAAAAATGTGTGCGAAGTCTGTACCGCACACCTTGACTCCCGAACAAAAGCGACGACACATGTACGCCTGCCATGACGTGACTGAAATGCAAAATGGAGACACTTCTTCCCTGGAAAATATCATTACGGGTGACGAAAATGGTGTTACCAATACTAACCTACCGCAAAATGACAAAGCACAGAAATGCACGTGAATGGTCAACGCTTCGGCAACATAACCGACATTCAAAGCAATGTGATGTACAAATTAAACGTCATCCCAAAGGTGGACTTTCCTTGCAGTCTCACATAATCTACGAACTTTTTGTACGCTGTACTCAAACGGTGGTTGTGGGACGGAGGGGAGACGACTTGAAATATTATAGCCACCATCTTAACATTTATTTTTTTATTAACGAAGTCTCGAAATTTTTCCGCTGACTGGGTACATACTGCCTCGTGCCGTGGGTCTTCCATTGTGATGTAGCAACAAAAGTTCGTGGCTGCAGGATTACCGGTTCGTTTCTTGTCTCCTGCAATTATTCTTGTTTCAACATTTTTCACTGCTGGAGTGTTTTTTGGGTCTTAATTTTTGTGAAATATTGGAATTTGCTAGGACATTCTTTGTAAGATTTCTTTCATTCCATCGCTGCGGCTAGTACAGTAACCATTTAAAATTTGAGATATAAATACAGATTGTGGAGACTGTATGTTTCCATCACGTTCTGCGTTCGTATAAGGTGGAACAAATTGTAATGAGGCAGACAGTTCAGCTACGTGGCTACAGGATGGTCCATAGGTTGGGTACCACCCATATAGAACATACGCATGTGGATACACAGAAATTTAAAGTCAAATACCATCCGACTGGAGAGAGGGGGAAAACTTCTGACGCTTTGTTACGAATATGTCGGCATCACTGGAAGTCTCGTCCTTGGAAGCAGCTCGTAATTTTTCAAATAGAAAGGAGTCATACGACATAGCAAAGACACAGAGAATTACACGAGGAACAAAATTGCACATTTCATTTGAACATACCCTTACACATTCTCATGCACGCAACTTTTTATGCAGAACAAGGCAGATGCTGGTGATAACATCTAATGGCTACACGATGTGCTCCATGCGTTATCAAGCACATCGAAATGTGCTGGTTAACCGCTTCACCCCTTAATCATGGGCTTCGAACACATGAGCTGGAGGCCGGCCGTTGTGGCCGAGCGGTTCTAGGCGCTTCAGTCCGGAACCGCGCCCCGCTACGGTCGCAGTTTCGAATCCTGCCTCGAGCATGGATGTGTGTGATGTCCTTAGGTTAGTTAGGTTTAAGTAGTTCTAAGTTCTAGGGGACTGATGACCTCAGAAATTAAGTCCCATAGTGCTCAGAGCCATTTTTGAACATGAGCTGGAATGCGAGTACAAGCATTAACAATCCGCTCCCTGAGGTGTGCATGGTTTCTGATCATATCCGCATACACAACTGACTTCATCTGTCTCCAGAAACAGAACTGTATGGGGCCTAAACTTGGAGACCTCTACGACCTATGCCTCTCTTGACAACGTGGCTATACAGGTATGCCCAGACCATTAGACCGTAATTGAGACGTGTGGTGGGGGTGGGGGAGCGGGAGTCCGGCACCATCTTGCTGACAATGTCTTGCTGACGGCAGCACATCTTCGTCTAACTGCTGTGTGTAAAGGGCCTGTAAGGACGATGTTCCGTAGAATTGGCCGGAAAGTTTCACACTGCACTGTGGCTGAAGGATGGTCAGACCGGGTAGCGTTGGTCGAAAAAGAAGAAACATCAAATAAAAGGCAACATTCTTTTCCTCGTGTAATTCACTATCTGTTTCATTGTTCACATGACCCTCAAACCATTTGAAACTTAACGAGCTGCATCGAAGGAGGCGGCGTATGACGATGCCGCTATTTTGGTAACATAGCCTTAGAGGTTTTCCCCACCTCCCATCTCAAATTATTTGCCTTTAAATTTCTATTTATTCACCTGTTATAGTCTTAGCAGGTTGGCTGCTTACGTCATGACTACCCTGTGTAGTAGACTTTCTGAAATGCTATATAGTATAGACAGTTTCTCAGTGAGCTCTTGTATTTAACTGGCTTGCGCTGTTCTTTGTTGCAGGAGAGGGGATTACCAGTGCCGCACCCGACGATCCACGGGCCGAGTGCTTACATCCCGCCGGACGAGGTAAGAGCACAGACAATAAGCGCCTGCAGCACCCTGCTTAGGCTGCCCGCACAGCACGCCCTCGCTCCTGACTCCGCCCGCTAGTACCAACGCAACAGCCACCACAGTAGTCCCTGTGGCACCAGTAACCGCCACGACATTTTACAGGCTCTCCTGAGGAGTATATCCGTCACTTGATATGCTTACCCCATACGTGAAATCTGACTTTTGCACCGCAATATGGCATAATACACAGGGCCACTTTATCCCAGTATTACATGCATGCTACGGGCCTCGCGTGGTCAGGGGCCTCACAGCCGTACTGCCTACACTGTAGGTGAAAATGAAGTTCCTAATTTATGAATTAAAAATAATAAGACTGTTTAGGCTTATGTGGGCTGAATGTGAAGAGTTTTTAAAGAACAAGAAGCAACAGATATTGATTTAGAATTATGAATATTACAAAACATTTGAATAATACATTCGATCTAATCCGATTTTCTGAATACTGAAACTTTTCCGTGTCTAGTGTAGACTGATTGACATTTTTATACCGATGAACTTCGTTGCATTATGTAGTACATTACTGACGAATTGCGGGCAGTGAGAAGTTTCAGATGATTACAATATTTAGTATCAAACCGTTAAACAGTAATTTCCTCCTCCGCTTTAGTATCAACAAGATAATACAAGGTAAAAAGGTAAAATATGTTTTCAAAAATTGTTTTACTTTGCAAATTAAACGTAATATTACGTTTATAATAGTTATGTCGGTGAAATGTGTGTGGCTATATTTAACAACTATGTAGCGGTAATTACGCACACACACACATTCTCACAAAAACATCGAAAATCTGCGAATGTCGTATTGAATATCACATTGTGTGACGTGTCATATAACTGAAACGCTGTTAAGCAATAGCTTCAAATCTATTTTTTAAGGTATTAAATAAACCAATGTGTCCTTTCACTTCCACAGACATAAACACAGTCGTTGGAAAAACAAGGGAAGAGACAACGCTCAA
The DNA here is from genome assembly GCF_023864275.1 of Schistocerca cancellata. Lineage (NCBI taxonomy): Eukaryota > Metazoa > Arthropoda > Insecta > Orthoptera > Acrididae > Schistocerca > Schistocerca cancellata. The sequence continues at coordinate 370,935,753 of NC_064626.1, forward strand.
ATAATATGTTCATACTGTGGCATTCTACATAGGGGTGTACATTACAATAATTTACAATAACGACAATAATGCAATATAATACATACTAGATGGAGACGAAACATCAGTAAGAAATGATGAAATCACACCACTTAACAGCAATAAGAAAATATAATTCAACTTAGTTTCAAATAAAGTAGCACACAGTTTCGTAAGACAATCTTTTTGCACACAATTCCCCAACAAGTTTGGCTAATTATCCCATGAGCTGGGGAATTGTGCGCAATCGCACCTTCGTGATATTTCCAGTTAAACTGAACTTTACTGCTTTTTTAACATCTAAAAATACTACAGTAAAAGTAGAGAAATGATAGGATCCTTCCATGAAGCTAATCTTCAGCTACTTATTACGAACGTTTCAGAACAACAATTTATGCTTGAGTGCACACTATCCCTCTGTCTTCCTTATGAAGTTCGTAATGTAAAACTGATAACGGACATAGCAAATACATCAAAAAGAAATTGGTGTAGAAAGCTATTTATATTACAATGTTATTGGCACTGTGAGTTAGGTGCGTGCAGGATGACAAAGGAGAATTATTGACTGATAACGTTGTCAGCCACTGCCGCTACATGTGAAAACAATTTATTAAGAACATACTGCAATATGTACATATACTATACAACGTAAATAATCAGAATAAAAAAAACTACACTGACTTAAAATTGTAGCGCATACTGTCGCTCTATCACGTAAAGTGTGTCTTAGTATTTAATGCTGTGTTTTAATGGAAATTGATCCTTATTTGCAAGTAGGTGCATGGTATCGAACGAAAAGTAGTATCGAAAGAAACTTCGAGGTATCGATACGTATCTTTTATAGAAAGAATAGACCTGAATACAATAGATTCTCTCTTTCTCTCTCTCTCTCTCTCTCTCTCTCTCTCTCGGCTCCACTCTCTCCATCTTTGTATGTAAAATTTATTTATATACAGTCGTTTCTTGTCGAGTTTTGCATAGAATGAGACAAGCGTTAAATGAAGTGTGCTTTTATTTTCATTACCTATTAGAATTTTTTGCTACAGCAGTTACGTTTTTCATTGCCGAAACAGTAAATAGTACTAACAGTAAAATAAACACGTTGTAAGAAATGACCCTTCTACACTGGAATGCCGTTCACACCTTCGTATAACCTTGATGTCTGCTGACTACTGACGTGTCCAACAGTCCGATATTAGCACTGCCACGTAAGTTATGATTTGGCGGCCATCAGTTACATACTCGTGGACACTTTCAGTTCTTTTTCTGCTGTACGTCAAGCGTCTTCTGTACAGACTCCCCAAACCCCTGCTAACAGCGGTTCCAGAGGTCGGCTTTGAGGAAGGATGGAGGGTGTGCATTACGCTAAAAGGTTTTCATGGACAAGGATATCAATTTCGTGCGGGTCGAATGAGATGCGAGAATTGTCTTACTTTTCTGAACATTATTTTGCAGACGCCTTGCTCGTGAGAATCTCCAGTGTCAGCGATGACGTACCGACATTGCAGATACAGCTTCTGTGCACAGCTCTGTTGGCCGTTCTGTACCAGTAACAGAGAATTTTGCATCGGGCGTGAGATCCGTTTCATACCACGAAATGTTTCCAGCAGGCCATGAAGGAACTCGGGAACAGTCGTGACTTTCTTTTACGTCAAGCTGTCTCCGCGACACGGTTGGATGCTGCAGGTCGGCTATTGTAATAGTCTCTGGCAGGAAAGCACTGACGCCGGAAGGCAGAGAGGAGAAATTTTGTACGAAAGTTTACCACTGTTACTCTTTCTGGCTGGATACGCAAGCATCACGCAAATAAAGAGTTACTTGCCGTCTCCTGAGGCACTCACGCGAAGTTATTTCCGCGTAAAATCACAAAACAAGGGATTAAACTGTACTCCATCACCTCATCATGAAAAATTGACCAGTACCTTTTCATCAATTTCAGACTTAATGTATAAATATCTTTCCAACGTCTATTGCCACATTAACGTCCAGAACTGAACTGTTCCAAGCAAATTTTATTTTGTGTATCCGTCTCTGGGTACTTCCATGTCTGAATATCTTGAAATTCACACATTTCTATGTAAAATTTAACATTAAAATATGGTGACTACGAAGTCTTTCGCGACGGAGTCCTTGCATAAAAAGTTCTCAGTTTACTTGCCGCGTCAAATTTGACGCTGCAAGTAAATTGGGAACTTTTTATGCATTAAATTTTGGTAACTGTGATTGGAATGAATTTTTTTCGTTGAAATTATTCCGGAAAATACCTTTAAAAGTAACTCCCATTAAATTTCTCGAAACCATTTAGACAGTAAGGAAGAACAATTACAGCAGTACGAAAAGTGCTAATTACACACAGTAAGATTCGCAAACAGTTGAAAAAAAAGACCTCCGCAATTTTATGCGTTGCGGGGCATGCAGTAGGCTTAAAAGAATCGTTTATTGCCGTGGTCCGACGACCACGGCAAGAGCCGGTACTGACAATGCGGGGTGGCACTTGGGGCCACATTTGTACCGACCATAAGGTACGTACATAAATTAATGTTCTGTGAGCTCCCAATAGACAAGAAATAGTAATTATTGGAATTAAAAAGCATTAAAGAGACGATGTGACTTTATAATTTATTGAGATGCCCCTATAAAAGAAAGAAAATGAAGAGTATGGTGGAAAAAAGTAAGATTAGGGCATGAATTGGAAATGAACAACTCAATTTTCTAAAGAACTATCCCGGTATCAGCGATTTAAGAAAGGACGAGAATATGGGTAATTGAATTTCGGTCCTCACGAATGCCAGTTGAAACATGTAGAAGCAGACCGATCGTAATAGCGCATTCTTAACGTGCCGCCACTCCATCACTTAAAACGGAACAGGAGTTCACTAAGTTGGGCGACTTTGTTTCATCAGAACATTCTTCTGAGTTGTTCAGGTTGGAATTCCAGATAATTTTTGTTGCGTATGTAACCAAGTTTTACTTACCTAGTTCTCATGGCCGCAAATGATTTTTTTTGAATGACATGTCACTAGTTAACGATTGTTTCAAGCTCAACTACTCTTGACGGCTTCATAAACAATTCTACTCTTGCTGCACCCGGAAATTTCTTGGACACCATTCCGAGCCATGCCATATCATGGTAAGATAACCTCAAGTATATAAGAACAGCCACACGCTTCTAGCTGTTGCCACTGGACTATGATACAGTCAACCTTTCGTAATTCGAAGTTCAAGGTAACTAACAAATAATTCAAATAATTGGGTATTCGATTTTAGAAAGTTTGACTGATCAAGCAGCAAACAAGAAAAAGCCGAAATGGAAGTATAAATTAAAAAACTGTACTGCAATTTGACACATTCGTATTTCTTTAGAGAGGGAAACTGAAAGTAACAATTGGAACTCAAAGTTACAGAAAGTCGATTTTTACCTTAATTATTTTTATTTAATTTAATACTTCAAACGAATGAAACGTACAAATTTTCGCGAGCACATGAGAACACTACAGTTGTATTCATTTCTCCGTTATCAACAAACTGTGTCATCAACACTACATCTTCTCTACAAGACTTCTTAATAACGAAATTGTCTTTTTGTGAAATAAGTGAGAAATTTATTCAGTACTCAGACTAACCGCGTGTCGCCTGAATCCAGTCAGAAGACTCATGACCCAGAATAATAAATAAATAAATAAATAAATAAAAATTAGCGATTGACTTAGCCCTTTCAAATCGTGCACGACCGGACAGGTACGTTTTGCCTTCTAAACTAACAACGAACCCCATGAAAGCGAAATCGCAAGTCCACTTTTCAGATAGGCTCATTTGAAAGTGCGGTGTTAACAGTTAGACAAGGAAAATATTAACTCCCAATGAGTCACCATGTACATCAGGGAGGGCGACAGAAAATGAGTGACCGGCATGTGCAGAGATCAACGTTATATGGGATGTATGTCTTACACTTCACAAAATGGAGTTAGTCGACTTTTATGAAATGTTCAGAACAAACCATTAACTTCCATATTGTACACTGAATGAAAAATGGCACGCCACAGTGATCATAAAGTGCCGCACCATCAAGATCGAAGACGAACTCCTTGGGAGCTCAAAACCACGCAGGACGTTCAGCTACGTATCCACTCTTAATGATGCATATAGAATCATATCAGCGTAACTGATGAGAACTGATGGAATTTGATGGCGCGCTACCGAATTCGAAGGAGTTTGTCGTGGACTTTATCGTGCAACTGACTATCCTTTAAGGTGTAGCTGCAGATAGTGCGATCATATGTTTTATACGCACGGAAAAAACAAACATCCAGAGGCTGAATTCGTTCAGTGGTTCCAGGTGGTATGAATTGCAGGATGGATAGTTAGCTCTAAAGGAGTGTGACCTTTGTACGCAGATCGGGGAATGAAGCAAAAACAAACTATTTTGATCAGCTATTGGCCAAACGCAGTGCTCATACAATAGTTGTTTGTTCCCATACGCCCATTTTTCTGCTGTTGCTTGCTGTGACGTAAATATTCCCTACAGTCCTTGCACGATCATGCACAAGAGAGAGAATCACAGGAAGCAGAGCACCTCCAACTTTTCGCAGCACAATAAATAGCTTTCTAGCCAATTTACCATCCAGATCAACAGACGGCATAATTGTGTATGAATAGGTTAAGGGACTGATGTTAGTTGTTCATGATACAGCTCTCTTGGTACCTCTTATTTCCAGGATTCCTTTTATAAGCATTTCCTCTCCACATCCCGATTGGTCGGATCTGAAAAGAAATTCCTTAGTGAACGATAGGATAAGTTTATCTCATCTACAAATTTTCGGGCCGATTTCGCAGATCGCTGTGCATCAGCAAGTTGATGCTTTGAAATTTTTTTATCTTACGTCTTCCGATACTACCGCACTGTTTGAAGTCACACAATCATGCATTGCTTGCCTTAAAATCACTGTATTCTACGTCGCGTGAAGTTTGATGTGCATGGCGTAGAAGGGCACTATAATGCGCGTCCTATAAATTGTATCGAGCATCCTTGAAATGCGCAATCACCAGTCTTTGTAACGAGAGCGCATTGACCTCGCTTGAATATCCGTAGTTTTTCTTACGGGCTACACTGTTACATTGGTGTGGACTTATTCGAAATCTCTTCATAATTTATTTTTTTCCCATGCTGCGGATGGTCTTCCATGTACGTAATTATGTTCAGTACCCGCTCCTTGGACAAAGATTGTCCTTTACTACGATTCACTGGAGACGCCATTTGTGGCTCCTGCCCCACAAGGATGATGAAATACATGGCTGGATACCTGTTTCAATATCACTTTCACTTGTTAAGCACGTATCGTCAGCATTGTGCTCGTCGTGTACATTGTCCGCACAGTCAGGCGTATGCGACACCGCACATTTCATTGACTCATCTTGCAGAAAACCTAATATTTCATCTGCCACTGCGAAATTCCTTGGACTCCTTTCTGATGAAATTTCAACTTCAGCAACTGTTCTACATTTAGCGCAATGTTACGTTTGTTTATCGTTGCCATTGCTGTGATTTGTTCAATACCACTAGCAATTTAGCACTGTCTTATTCTCGACTAAGCAGTTCAACTAAGCTCCGTAGACTCACGCTGTGCTCACCATCGAATAGGTCCAGTCCTGCCCCCTGTTAGCAACAAATATTGTGGTTTCGTGGTAGCCGGGGGGGGGGGGGGGGGGGGGCGCCGATTGCCGAAACATTACTGGTCTTTTGCGACTTCACACTCCAGGGGGTCCTTGTAAACATGTTTCAGTAAACGTGCTTAAAGAGGCACACTTTCTACCTCAGTACTGACGACAGGTGGATGGCAGAATCCCGAAACTTTTCACTACATCCTTTTCTTTTTCTCTGCACATTCCCTGATCTCGGTGACCTATTTCCTTTCTGCGAAAGTCAAACCCTTCTACTTCTTTGGAGTCATTTTTGTTATTTATTTACGTTCAGCATTAATGGCGTATTGTTACGTAAACAAAGAACAACCATGAAGAGCTGAATGATTAAACAAATATCTAAACAACTGACGAAACAATTCGAATTGCCGGGTATTACATAGTCACTGACTTCGAATTGCAGTGTGTTCGCGGGCAGTCTGTGACGTCAATCGGTTCGACATAATAGGACTAGTCCGTCCGTGTAATGAGATAAATGTAGCGTGCGTGTATCAGTTTGCATGGGAGTGCTGTTCCTGTTTCTGTGTGACGGAGCGTTGAGCGCCACCTGCTGTGATGCACAAAGCTTTTAGAAAGGTTCTCCGCGAGCCGTTGGTAACTCAGCTGAAGCTGCATTATAATGCTCGCCGAGCATCTGATGGAGGCAGGTTGCGTGCTTGTCAGAGCGGGAAGGGAGTGGTAGTAGAGCGGGCGTAGGGGGGGGGGGGAGGGGGGGAGACGAGAAGTAGTTACCACAGCAAGCGACGTGCGTGTCGGCCAGGAAACACAGCTCCTGCCGCATGGAGGGCGGCCGCGGCTGTGGCGGAATGCTACTGCCGGAAACAGTGGCCGGCGAGCCGTACGTGCTAAGCGCTCGTCAGCGGGCAATACGAACTGCGTGACCGTTATTGCTTCCTCCCCCACGGCACCTGCCGCTGGCGTGGGCGTCAGGGCGTTACGGACGCTGGCCGAGATAGGGAAAGTGCTCGTGACGCAGCCTAACAGCTGCCAACAACCCTAGCTCGTGGCCTTTCTTGCTTGCTTTCTTCCTTCCAATTAAGCAACCTGTAGAATTCTGGCACGATTTTTATTACTCTCTATTATCTGCGTTAATGAGCACGCGAGATTGCACGGATAACCGAAAACAAGGATAATCGTAAATAAACTTGCTTCTACGGGACGCTACTGTTTACTCTATTTCCAAAACATGAAGCTTGTCCAATTTGAAAGCCCAATGCGTATTAATGCTTTTGTCGCCTGAACGTACCTACCTATTTACATATTTACACTTACAAATGTACTGTATTTCTTAATGACCTGCTTTTGGTCCCCTTTCGGGAAATAATCCTCGAGTTATTTTCTGTTTCTGTTTTTCATTCACTTTTTCCCCTAATGACCGGTTTCATTTTTCGAGGAATCAAAACATCGGAGTAATCAAACGAATTTTGTTTTGCGTGAAGTTAAAAGACAACAAATAAAAAATTTAAGTTTTGGCGATGACACTGTAATTCTGTCAGAGGCGGCAAGTTCTTAGAAGACTAGTTGAACGAATAAATAATGTCCTGAAGAGAATTTAAAAGATCATAAACCTGGCACAGTATATGCCCACGAGGTCGCACAGTGATGATGCTATGTGTGATTTACACGTGAAACTGCAGTGCGTCCGCGCTATTCCTCCCCCCCCACCCCCGCCCCCCCACCGCCATCCCCCACCCCACCCCCCGACCCCTCCATCCGCCCTACGTCTTGTAACTGAATTGTAACCAGTTTGTTTAACTCTCATCTCTAAACTCTGAGCATAGTGAAAATCGTGAAATGTTAGGATTCCAACTAATTTTGTTCTATTTGTCCAATCGCAAAATTAGTAATTCAAAACAAGGTTCCCAGTCATTAACTGTTAGTTCCCGGGCACCGCAAATGTCACAAAAATGCTTCACGCACGAACTACTGACTGCAACGTGTCCAGTTGGATATTTGCACATGAATGTACTATGGATTCTCGAAGTTTATCCAATGTGCGTGGCTTTTGTCGATAAAAGACGTCCTTTAGTGTTCCCCACAGGTAAAAGTCCAGAGGAGTTAGGTCTGGGGAACGTGGTGGATGCTCTACTGAACCTCTACGGCCTATCCATCTTCCTGGTAGATTTTCGTTGAGATATGCCGTAACACGATTTTGGTAGTGGGCAGGGGCACCATCTTGTTGAAAGTAAACTCTTTCATGTCCATACAAGTCTCAGATGGCAGGTAAAATGGATGACTGAAGCTTCTGAAGGTACACCTCAGCGGTAACTGTGCCATCAAAGAAGAATGGCCCAATCATGCCCCGGTAGGACAACCCACACCACACATTTACTCCTGGCAAATTCATGGCTTTGTCTACATGAACGTTCGGATTTTCGGTGGCCCAGTAGATGCAATTGTGGCGATTTGCTGTACCACTGAGTTTGAACTGTGCCTCATCAGACCACACAATCATGTCTGCAAACTCTTCGTCGTTGCGCACCATGTTAGTAAACCACTCGCAGTACTCCATTCTACGATCTGGGTCGCCCTCGTTCATTGCGTGTAACAATCGTGGGATGCAGCACTTCCGCTTTGCTGTCTTCAAAATTCGCCGAACACTTGAGCGACTCACTCCAGTTTCACGGGCACACTGTCTTACAGACTTCTGTGGTGAGCGAGTGAATTATTGTAATACACGACGGGAGTTAGCTGGACATGTTACTGTTACAGGTCGTCCAGATCGTTGATACTCATTTTGCCATTGCCACTGAACCTCATTAATGTTTTCGTACTTAAAATACCACTTCAAAGCTGACTTCCTGTCATCGAATGTAAGCCTTGCGCCAGCCATGTTTACTCGAGTAACTAGGTGCAACTAAGAACAAAACACTTTCTGGCGACTGTCATCTGACAAAACAAAACAACGCAATACAATGCTTGTGTCACGATTGCCGGAACTACAAACTATTACACTACCAAAGATGAGGCAACTCCGTCAATTAGTTTGCCAGTTATGGCCTTTTAAACAGTGGATACATTTTTTTGGGCTCCTCTGTATGTTTACCGAGGCAACTTTAACAATTAATTCGGTCTCTACGCGGAGTTGCACTTGACACACTTGATCGTGTGTTGCCACCTCGAAAACTGATCATTGACTGCCTTGGATCAACACACCATCGCATAAGTACGCCATCAAAGGCAATTTTTCAACAAACTGTTCCGCCTTTATTTGAAGTCAGATTGTATACAGGGATTACCTCCTCGGAAACCGATCGCAGACTACGTGTGAGCTGTCTTAGCAAAAAAATGGTTCAAATGGCTCTGAGCACTATGGGACTCAACTGCTGTGGTCATAAGTCCCCTAGAACTTAGAACTACTTAAACCTAACTAACCTAAGGACATCACACACATCCATGCCCGAGGCAGTATTCGAACCTGCGACCGTAGTGGTCGTGCGGTTCCAGACTGTAGCGCCTTTAACCGCTCCGTCACTCCGGCCGGCGCTGTCTTAGCAGTTTGTAATTGCAGTTGTAACTGATCCATCCTTTCCATCAAAAAGCACTAACAGTAACCAAAAATTGTAATTCTCATTTCCCGAGGAATTAAGTGATATTATTATTAAGTAGTTCTCAGTGCAAGTAACATCATCGCGGCTGCAGTAATATGTAAAAGTAAATACATATAATAAAAGATTTGCTACTTGGTAGATGAATCCTTACTGCCTCTCTCTGTTCCAATACGATAAGGCTCTTGCTCGCCCGGTCGTTCTCACGTTATTTGACCACCTAGCGTGTCGTTCGATGAATCTACCTTGTGATCCTACCTACTCGCTTGCCTCCCGTGGCAAAATCTTCCTATACTGTGGATTGAAACTCAGCAATAAAATGTGATAAACGTGGACAGGGATGTGGCATAAACGCCACAAGTTAAATATAAAAAATACGGTCGATTTAAATCAGGCGATGATGAGGGAATTTGACCAGAAAATAAGACACTGAAAGTACTATGTAACTTTTGACATTTGGGCGGAAATGTAAGTGTCGAAGCCCAAGCAGAGCATACAGTGGCAAGAAACGTGTTTTTGAAAAAGAAAAAATTTTTAACATGGAATAATATTTTGTGAAGGTATTTGTTTGGAGGGCAGCCTCATGCAGAAGTGAAAAGAGGACGATTATCAGTTTAGATAAGAGAAGAAAAGCGTGCGACTTATGGTGCTACGGAAGAATGCTGAAGATCAGATTAGGGGATCGAATAATAGCGTCGTCTTTGCTCTGTTGCTCTACCGAACACGCTTTGTTCACTATATCCACGTCAATTAGCTGCACAAACCGCAGTTCGACCACTTCCGAATAGTTTCGTCACATATGTCTTCGCAGCCAGAAATTTGTAGTCTAAAGGTAAGTATTCCATCTATTTACAACAGAACAGGCCAACTTCAGACTTGGTTTTCTATTGTTTTTCAAAGATCAACGAACTCAACACTTACAGTTAGTGATTCAGAGTTGGATAATCGGGATATTACAGTATTTGTGCAATTTTTAATGGTGATTTCAAATCTGTAAATGATTTTGTTCTGTTTGCTTCCTTCCTGCTATGCCGTTGATCAGAAATTCTTTCGTCGTTTTTCGTTATTTTTTCATGCAGTGCCGTTTATTACCTGGAGTCCCGGACTGAAACTCAAATGAAACCATCCTTTGCAAACGACTGTAGCACACATCTAAATATTTTCAAATTTGTTTACCTTCAATATGGGGACATATTTCCCACTAGTATAATGTCCTCCCTTTTCAAAAAGAAGATTATACCATAGATACTAGTAATCTAAACGATTGACAGATGCCGTAATGGCTATAAGTGAACTTTCCACTTTTCATGGCATGGCTGCCTGAAAGAGAGGTACGAAATCATGTCGTTACTTCTTGAAAATACTCGTTATCGGTAGTATAATTATTGAATCTGTGTGATTTGAAAGAAATGTGTTTTTTCATGAGACGGTAGATGTAATACACCAAGTACGTACATCAAGGATGCATCTATGAGTGGGACAACAGAAATAGACAGCACCAGCACATGAAGGAAAAATTTCACATCAGAATAGAATACAACCAGCAGGAAAACGTCCTTAGTGTGCTACTGGTGTTGTGTAGCAAAGTTATCGTGCAATCACTTCATATATAGTTCAGGCAAAATAGTAGTTTCGTAAAAAGCACTAGACTTAGACTGTTCATCTGAGATAACTTCAACAATATGAGTTACGCGAAAGTGAGAGAAGGTGTTTCGAACTATTAACAAACAAGGAAGATCATTGCTGCTTCAAAGACGTAGTGTGTGCTGCTGAAAGACGAGTATGAGTAGTATTTGAGTCATTGTTTGTCAAATTGCTTGGAAACCATGAATGTGGTGACTAAGAGATTCTTGTAAGAAAGTCTGTTAGTGTGTAGAGAGAGAGCTGGGCTGCAACGTGTCTCTCAAAATTGTGGACGACCCACATCATGACTTCCTTTCCGAAAAACTAGCTCCAATTAGCGACAAACATGGTAAAAATTTTCATCTGGACATCTCCGTGATGCAACCACGCTATGTGGTTCGATGTAATGCAGAGATTTTTGTGTATTGTGCCTAAAATCTTGTTCATAACTACTCCATGTAGCTATAAATGCCATAGTGAAACTACTACCTTCATGTTGTTTGCCTTTATGCGATGTTACACCTGTACGAAATGATTAAGCCATACATCGGAAGAACGATGGGTAATAGAGACAAATAGTTTGTCTGTTATGAACCAGCATGTTTCACTTGTCTGACAAGGAAACATCACCAACTTGGCTTCATAATTTGAGGAGAAGAAAGCACACTTACAAGCTGTCAGACCCAACAATCGACCTCGTCTGAAAATTTGGGGCATAATTCTGACAGTACGCAGTTAGGCACGACCTTCTAAAAGTACAGCTTTTAAACTTTCGCGCGCACCGGTTGATGGTCCCTCATTCCGTCCCGATGCAGCCGCCTAATGCCCGTGCGCGAAGTACTGTGCAGTGGAGTAAGAGGTTCGTAACATTGGTCACATGCTTTGTTGATTGTGTCAAAGTGCGCAATTCCTAACCAATAGATGGTACTAGAGATCTCTTTGAACATTTTTATGTTGCGACTCACAAGTGCAGTGTAGACGAGTGAAGGAAATGAGTGTGTCATTAAATAAGTAACGCAGCGATTTTTAAATATAAACATCGCTGTTGGGCGTGTTTCTCTTTGGATTTTTAAAGTTGACACTATTACTTGCAGCAGGTATTCATTTCTCCAAAGTGGTTCGCATGATAAAATGGTAAACAGAAAATCATTAACTTTACTTCATAATACGTTTATTCATTTTGATTTTGAGGCATATATATGGCTGCAGTATATCAAAATGAGACTATTGTTAAAATGATATTGAATGTGTATGTGCATGAGGTTGACATTTTACGCATGAACACCACTTCCTGCTTTTCGCGTAGAATAACATTTGCTCCCGAAAGATTTCAAAACACGTCGGGCCTCCGCCTCCCCCTCGTGTTCCCCCGCAATCAACATCCCGTAAATAGGAGGGCTCCTGTTGTCACTCATCTGTACAGTGCTTGGTGCTCAGCGTTAGGCGACTGCAGATGGGTGGAGCAAGTGAAAAACGAACAGTGTACGCAGAAGTGTAAAAATTGTACTTTCAGAGAGTCTTAACTGCGTACTGTCAGAGTTACGGCCCAAATTTTCGCGCGGGTTAAACTGCTGTGGCTGGTGCCTTGCAAATGTACTTTTTTTTTTAGTAAAATAAAAGGCCGAGCTGATGATGTTTCTTTGTTAAAAAGAGTGTTCGACACGAATAAATCCATCGAATTTTCTTGTTTGTTTAAAAGTGTTGCCAGATGCTTATTTCAATTGAGTGCACGAAGAGAGATACGACTTCAACTCACAGATCTCGGTAAAATACATACAACTACTGGCAGAGTGCTCCATAGCAATTAGCGCAAAGAACATGAAAAACTTGAAGAAAAAAGTGCTTAACGCGTAAATGTGCTTATGCTTCGCAAGTTTAGTTATAGAGCGACCTCCAGCATGTGAGCAGGTGAGAGGAAACGCAAATGTCAGTCAAAACCTCAAGTAACAGTTCTATTGTAGATGCCTTAAAGTAAAGGCGAAATGAACCTGGAACAAATAAAATACCTTTCAACAAGAAAGAGGAGGCTTTTATCTATAAAACGAAATATTGAAGTACTGACACGGAATTCGTTTGAATATATAACAGCCTATAATACGAACAAAATTTTCGGCTTCCATTACATATGAGCCTCATCCGTCTGATGTTGTATACTGCTAGATCAGTGATATCTCTGTTCTGATGCTCGCGTCTCCCTGCATTTATTACTTGACAAGAGCATTACGAAACTCCCTGAAAACGCAAAACTCGCTTCCGCAACTACACAGGCAGGAGGAGATGTGCGACTTTATAAACTTAAGTAGTAAAACCGTTTGCAAAACCGATTTCACTTGACTGCTCGATCAAGAAATTCTGTGCCAGATGCTTACGATCTGTGTCAGACATGCTTTCTTTCCCTACACTTTTCCCGTCGTACGACTAAAGGAAGATACTGGACGCTCACGCAAAAAAAAGTTCCACATTCACTATTTTTAATTTTCTTGACATTTTTATGTAAGAGCCGCTCGAACGCGCAAAGAAACGTTAGCATTAGCATAGAGAAAAACATTTCTCTTGATTTTTGTTATCGTGAGAGACAACGGCGATCCAATGCTGCGTAACTGAGACTGACTGACATGGTGAATTTATTAACCAATCAATTTGCATAATACGACGAGACAAAGTTGCTTTTCCATCTCGATAATTGAATACTGTTATGGAAATTGAATTGAAAATGCATTCGCGTGGAGGGGTAAAAAACAATTAATACGTGATGGAACATGCGGTGACTGATCAACACATTTATTGATCAGCAAATGCGAGAAGGCCGTCAGTGGAAAAAACACCCTCGTATTTGTCATGTGCTAAATTAGAGCGTGCTGGGATTCTTAATTGACACACGGCTCATGAGAAACAGAGTAGCTGCTCATCTTTAGTTTCTCTTTCTTCATTCGTACTTCCAGCTTACTCAGAACCTTATTTCATTTGATAAGAAATAATTTTCCAGAAATTAATCAGTTGTTACACTTCGTATCTGTATTCACTGATCTATTGGTAAGATGGAATTTTTTGAACGAATTTCATTCTGTAGAAGATCTAAAAGTTTAGAATTTGAATGACAATTGATAACTATCATAACGTTTTGCGTTGTTTCACAACTGATGCGCGTGATAAGGGAAAATTTGATGGACTCAGGTAGTCTGAAGCAACATTCACACATGGCTGAAGACATTTGAATAGAAGTCGTTACGGTAATAATGGTTCTAGACTACCGATAATTTTATCATGTTTTGAATATGTAAACCAAAGTCTACGAATTCAGGTGATTATTTCAGCAATCTCTCACGTACACATAAGTATGAAAGCAAGAACAAAAATAAGAAGATTGAGCTCTCTCCGTCTGTCTTAGACCCTAACGGCCATAATCCATAACATTAATTAACCTTGTAGTGGCGCTCTATTAAATAACGTATTAACATTTTGCAGTTAACTGACTAACAAAAGACGTTAATTAAGGCAAACCCGCAAATTTTTTCGCTTCCCTGACGGGGCCACATTGCATTTTAATTTCCTGCACTAAATGTTCTAAGAGGAAGAAGTAAGATGGAAGTTTAACGTTCCGTCGACAGAGCAGCCATTGGAGACAGAGCAGAAGATCGGATTATTAAAGGACGGTAAATAGATTCGGACATGACCTCGCCAAAGGTATCATCACGGCATTAGCCCTGGAGAAATTTAGAGAAACCACAGAAAACATAAATCTAGATGGCCGTACGGGGATTTGAACAGCTGTCCTCTCAAAGCCGGCCGCGGTGGATGTGCGGTTCTAGGCGCTCCAGTCTGGAGCCGCGCTGCTGCTACGGTCGCAGGTTCGAATCCTGCTTCGGACATGGGTGTGTGTGATGTCCTTAGGTTAGTTAGATTTAAGTAGTTCTGAGTTCTAGGGGACTGATGACCACAGCAGTTGAGTCCCATAGTGCTCAGAGCCATTTGAACCATTTTTTCCTCCCAAATGCGAGTTGAGTGTGCTAACCACTGCGCCACCTCCTTCGGTAATAAATACTCTTCTAGAGTGCTACACAAAAACATTTATTATAGCTACTGTCTCACCATAGCACCAGGTTTTGGCCATTGGAACGTTTGTTTTAATGTGAAAAAGTATTTTTGGAGTTATGCAATAGGCTGCCACGTATGGAGGTGGTCGAAGCTAGATAGCGTATCTGTCAGTTTTCAGCATACAACCAGAGAGTTCTACCCTGTGCAAAGAGCTTTCAGCTACATCGTGACACAAGTTACGTGGGGGGGTGGATGGTTTTTCGTTATACCTAAGCCCGAAATTTATGTCGTTGTTCGTTAATTTTTTTTCGTATTACAGTATTTGGAGCACTGTTCTAATGTTATGTTACTATGTTTACTTTTGTTCTGGCTATGTTTATTTGGTGTTTGGTTAGTACTTCTCTAGCGGTATCTGCTTCGTAAATGTCGAGTGTACATTGCATTACCCTATTGCGTTTATAATTTGGTATCACCAATATTATGGAAGCGAAGGACAAGATGGAGTTAAACCCCTACTAATAGCCAACACACAACTCAGCTCTATAGAATCTAAACAGCGTTTGAGACAACAGACTAATTTCTGTAAGATGAGCAGTAAAGAAGACACAGTCGACTTATCAACACCCCCATTTTCAGTCATTGGAATACAAAAAATAAGTTTAGCTTTTCATGTATATGTGGGGGATACATAAATTGTTACTGATCAAATGAACTCGTTGCATTGGACAACACGTATCCGGCTGTTTGGGTAGCAGATAGCGCTGCGAGAGCGCTGTGTGTCGCCGGTGGTCGCAGTGCCATCAATTAATTAGGTACACAGCCGCCGCATTCGCGTTTCATTTTAATCCCAAGCCAGATTTACGACCCGACACGGATCTGATTAGTTTCCCTGTGCGCCTGCACCACTGTAGGAGCGGCACACTGATTTAGTCGGCAGCGGGATAATTCTGTGGGAATCCGTCGTCATCCGATTAACGCTTAGCGTCATTCTGTCACCAGTTTTCGACACGAACAGGGATTATTTTCAATGTGAACGTAGGTGAATGCTGGTGTGTGTGTGTGTGTGTGTGTGTGTGTGTGTGTGTGTGTGTGTGTGTGTGTTTAAGGGGGGGGGCTGAAGACCAATTTCCCTTTCATATCAACTTTTCCTCTTGTCGAATACGCGCCATGTTGTTATTTCCTCCAGATCTTAATTTAATTCCTGATTGCTGGGTTGAAATTTCCGTCGGGGCATTCGAATTGAATTTCCCTGATTTCCTATAAAATCGATGGAAGCGGATGTCAGGATGGTTTCTTTGGAAAAGATACTGCTTGTAACGATACAAGTAAACTTTCAGCCATAAAACTTTTTTTCCGTAACAACATTGCATCGTAACAGTTGGCAACACTCAAGAACTTGACGAACGATCTGTTTGCTTCTGTGGCTAGCATTGTCAAAACTTTACCCACTCATATTCACCACCAGTAATGGAGAGTCAAGCTTTGATAATGCAAGCCACACGTGCTGGCGAAATGTCAGAACAACTTTTAAACAAAAGTCGGCCAAAGGAACCGAGACAGAAGTCAACAGGAGTTTCTCAACAAGTGGTCACTAAAGCCTTAACAATTTTGTACATAAGCACTCGTGTGCTCTCATAAGAGGCGCGTCATAGAGCACACCTAACTATAAGCATATGCTGTGTAGTGGGTGTAATGAGAACTAATGCTGTGAAGTGATGGTAACGTGCTGCCGCCTCATAACTAAATTTCCTACTAATGATGCTGTAGACGTTCATAGACAATGTTTGCGAAGTACCCAAAGTTAATCGATTTATTTTGTTAAAAGGATTATGTTAAGGACATATATTTTTCACTGTAATGCGACACAGCTTTAGTATCAAGGTATATTCTATAGGGCCACCCCTGCTGATGTATTAGTGCGGCCATATCCCGCCTTCTTCACTAACTGTAGTTCCAAAACAGTGCAGTATAGGGTGCCGTAGTTCAGAACGGCTGACGTGAAGACGTAATGTGCGTGTTAGCTAATTATTAATGAGAACCTCGGAAGCCGACGACAGGATGCTACAGTTCTGTAAGAATAGCAGCTAAATAATTATTGTGTAATGGGCTCTGATTTATTACTAAATATATGCCAGATATGTTTTGGAGTCGTGGGCTCTGCATAACTTCAAGATACGTGGTACTGGCTGTTAGCACAAAGGAGCCACAAAAGTGTATACTGCAAAGTGCATTTTATAGTGGCAATATCGACGGAGGCTTTGGAATAGCTCACCACACAACTTTATTTTTGTACGTGTTTTTATGTAATTAGGTCATCATATAGGGAAGCCATGTTGGAGCCATCCGCTGTTCTGATTTTCAAGTTACGAATTATTTATTTGAGTTATTCTCAAACCAAACTCTCTTATTCTTTTATTACTTGTATAGACAGGAAATGATCTTTTCTTATTATTCGAGACGGTATGTTAAGCTAATTACATTTTGTAGTGATAAACGTTTGTAGAAATAGAATATAAATATTTGCCAATTACTTACTTGAAGCTATTACGTAAATCATGAACCAGCTAAATGCTCTTATAAATGTTACGTGTTCCTGATTCTGAATGTTAGAAGACCATACCGCAAGGTAATGTGAAAGTTTCATTGCTCTTGTTAAAAGCACTGTGGTGGTCTATACATCACGAAAATTCAGTTAGTGGGGTGTGTGATTAAATAATACTCAGGTCATTCAAAGTTAGCCTCAAGGGATACTCCAAACAGAAAGTGTAATTTCTTTTCAGATGCTGAGTAGTGATATGAATAATTTCAGCTTTGTTATGAAACAAACATTCAAAACTGTACAGTTCCAAAATAAGCACCACAGTAGGCTAACCATATTCCACGCTTTCAGGCTAGTCAATATAATGTTTCTATGATCAGTATCTCTAAAGCGCCTTCCATTCAAAGCTTTGAAATAGAGAAAGAAGTAAAAATATGGAATAGGGCTAGTAATATGAAATATTATAGTTTTTCGCCTTGTAAGTGCTGTAATCTGATGAGCTACGTGGAAGCTATGTTCAGCAACTGTAGACGGCTTCGTGATACATTCATATTACAGCTGGCAGACACTGTAAGTGAAGCTTTTTTAACGAATTCGCTGGGAGGAATAATTGTAGCAGGTCGGTGGTTCTCTTTCTCATTCTTGTCATAATACACTCCTGGAAATTGAAATAAGAATACCGTGAATTCATTGTCCCAGGAAGGGGAAACTTTGACACATTCCTGGGGTCAGATACATCACATGATCACACTGACAGAACCACAGGCACATAGACACAGGCAACAGAGCATGCACAATGTCGGCACTAGTACAGCGTATATCCACCTTTCGCAGCAATGCAGGCTGCTATTCTCCCATGGAGACGATCGTAGAGATGCTGGATGTAGTCCTGTGGAACGGCTTACCATGCCATTTCCACCTGGCGCCTCAGTTGGACCAGCGTTCGTGCTGGACGTGCAGACCGCGTGAGACGACGCTTCATCCAGTCCCAAACATGCTCAATGGGGGACAGATCCGGAGATCTTGCTGGCCAGGGTAGTTGACTTACACCTTCTAGAGCACGTTGGGTGGCACGGGATACATGCGGACGTGCATTGCCCTGTTGGAACAGCAAGTTCCCTTGCCGGTCTAGGAATGGTAGAACGATGGGTTCGATGACGGTTTGGATGTACCGTGCACTATTCAGTGTCCCCTTGACGATCACCAGTGGTGTACGGCCAGTGTAGGAGATCGCTCCCCACACCATGATGCCGGGTGATGGCCCTGTGTGCCTCGGTCGTATGCAGTCCTGATTGTGGCGCTCACCTGCACGGCGCCAAACACGCATACGACCATCATTGGCACAAAGGCAGAAGCGACTCTCATCGCTGAAGACGACACGTCTCCATTCTTCCCTCCATTCACGCCTGTCGCGACACCACTGGAGGCGGGCTGCACGATGTTGGGGCGTGAGCGGAAGACGGCCTAACGGTGTGCGGGACCGTAGCCCAGCTTCATGGAGACGGTTGCGAATGGTCCTCGCCGATACCCCAGGAGCAACAGTGTCCCTAATTTGCTGGGAAGTGTCGGTGCGGTCCCCTACGGCACTGCGTAGGATCCTACGGTCTTGGCGTGCATCCGTGCGTCGCTGCGGTCCGGTCCCAGGTCGACGGGCACGTGCACCTTCCGCCGACCACTGGCGACAACATCGATGTAGTGTGGAGACCTCACGCCCCACGTGTTGAGCAATTCGGCGGTACGTCCACCCGGCCTCCCGCATGCCCACTATACGCCCTCGCTCAAAGTTCGTCAACTGCACATACGGTTCACGTCCACGCTGTCGCGGCATGCTACCAGTGTTAAAGACTGCGATGGAGCTCCGTACGCCACGGCAAACTGGCTGACACTGACGGCGGCGGTGCACAAATGCTGCGCAGCTAGCGCCATTCGACGGCCAACACCGCGTTTCCTGGTGTGTCCGCTGTGCCGTGCGTGTGATCATTGCTTGTACAGCCCTCTCGCAGTGTCCGGAGCAAGTATGGTGGGTCTGACACACCGGTGTCAATGTGTTCCTTTTTCCATTTCCAGGAGTGTACATATATAATTAATAATTTTTCTAGACTGACGTTTAACTAATATATTAATCTGAAAAATAGCATGTTTGTTGCCTATTTAAATTTAATTTTCGATTTTATTTTAGTTTCTGAATTTCAAGATGGCTGTAACACTAATATGGAGTACTAGTACCCCATATTTGTACCCTAGCATTCCATATTCGCACCGTACTTTCACAACCTGTTTTACTCACAGATATTGCTTCAGAAATGACTTTACTTCCTCTAATGCAGTGGGATGAGTCTGGTACGCAAAAAGCAATTAAAATGTTACAGAAAAGAGGATGGGCTTCTTGACCAGGTGATTTAGCCACAAAGACCAAACTTTGGTGGAAAACTGTGTTATCTCCCAAACAAAAACAACAGCTGGTTGAATATAGCATGACAACGGAGACTAAATCTTTTGCACTTATCCAAAAGGATCTCCAACAAAGGACATTTCAATTTGCAAAGCCAACGATGTCAAGAATCCATTTTTGGGTGAATGGCCTGGAAGAGGGTAGTTAGACCTTTTCTTGAAGCAGCACAAAATGGATATATAGTTTCGAAGGCCCAGAGCAACCTCATTTAATAGATCCCTATGTTTCTCAAGAGAAAGTGACACTATTCAATAACTGAAAAACTATATTTCGCGAGTTTTTCTATTGTGTTATTACATTTTATAGTCTTTTATTTGACAAAGAATTGTTAGATTTTCCAGTGTTTGTTTTAACTTTAAGAAACTCGAAACATATTGACTATTTCATATTTGTACTCCAAAATCTGAAGAGTCAAAAATGTGAATATTTCTTAAATTTAATTCAGATATGTTCGTAATGTATTTATGTATTCGAAAATACATGTAGCATTAAAATACAGCCGAAAGTATGAGATACGGATATTTTGTTTACTTTATGTGAAAGACTGAGAAATTTGTGAACGAAAAACAAAGTGGTCTTCCATATTTGTAATACTTCTCTACTGATTTGAGTGTGAGTGTGTGTAGGTATGCTCATTATGCATTGATGCACATAAAGTGTTTGTTAGTCAGTCATTACCTATCACCACCGCCTCAAATGCAGTTCGTATAAAGTTAATTTGGCATCCTCTACTTTCAACTTGCAGTGACTATTTATTTATGTATAATTAATCATGGCGGTAATGTGCAAGCTCTGCCTAATATAGAGAGCTATTAGTAGTTTTACTACTGAAGAGGTACTGCGAACGATGGTTTCCCGTATCTACGAGTGAGATTGCCGGATACAGTCATCTGAACAACTGACATTCCTAATTAGAATATAAGTCAAACGAATGGGGACGTCGTATGCCGCATACCTGCACAGTCCTAAATCCTGCTGCATCTAATGACATCGTCGCCCGACAATATGCCAAACTGCCATTTTCCTTCCTTTTGACAATTTATAATAACTCTCAGATTCTCATAGAGAAATTTACTTCGCTGTTGTACTTAATTCAAAATACAGCGCTTTCATAAAGATTCATCCAACTTCACAAGACTTGGTCTTCTAAATTAAAGAAGGTAGGAAATGGGGAAAATTTTATCTTAAGTGCAAGCTTGCTACTCTCTTTAAAATCTGGACTTTAATAAAAATGGAAAGGTACTGTTAGTCAGAACATAGTGAGAAGTTGTGATCTAAATGACAATAGATTTATTCATCCGTAACTTCACAAGACAACAAAAACGACTAAAGAAACATCACAAAAACATATTTTTATTTGACAAACGCTTTCACTAACATGGGGTCTATGGTGAACAAAGTGATCACCTGGGGATCGACACACGATACTAACCGGAACAATAATCGCTTTATCTGACTTCATACACGTGACTCCAGGTTATAGCACAAAAACTACGTCACCATCAAGCATCTGTACTCTACTATTCCAAAAAATAAAAATAAGGTTCGAAAGAACAGGGTGCTGAGAAACATATATTGGAGCCCTACGTCATAGCAGCGAGTACTTTACTCTCCTGGTGGTCAGGGCAGCACACCACGATGCGTTCGGCGACTGAAGTCATGGGCGGTCGCAATCTGTTGTTAATGGCGCGTGCCTGAAAAACGTAAGTACGTGGTCTCGTGTTCGGTTAGTTCGGAACGCAGGTACTACCTTATGAGCCTTCTTAAACCGGGTTGGATTCCAGTGTGCAGGTGGACCCGTTTGCTGGTCTGCCAAACCAATTTGACTCCGTGCCACGACTATGCGTGACGGAATATGTCAAATGTTTAGGCGGCAGACTCAAGACAAATAAGTACACTCACACAACACCCATTGTATGTGTGATGCTAGAAGCAGTACCTCTGATGGTTCAGAAGGTGACTGGCACAGGCTCTAAGTGGCACATTTAGCAAAGGACATAAGTCTCACCATTTGGGTAGACACCGGCAGTTCTCTACTAGCGAAGCGCCAGTACAAGAGTGATCTTCTCTTTCTGTCAGCTTTCCTCTTGAGCTCGGTAACAAAAGCGCATTTACATCTTTGTTGTGTACATAGTTACGTGTAGTCAGCGCGTACACACCTTTCCCACTAGAGCGTGCCCCGCTAAGCACAACAGCGTGGGTGCAGAGCTCGTCCGTCTCCGCACTACGAGATGGCGCTGCCTTAGAGACGGACCAAATTCTGCTTCCGCCGATCCGCGTATTAATATGTAACGCAGCCAATGAGATTGCTGCTAATGTAGAACCTTTTCTCCTCGCAGATCACACTCGTGCAGTGATAAATGAACGCGCGAGGTATTATAACAGGTGTACAGACCTCCGATTAGTAAGTCTGCATTTGTCTGTACCGGTCTGCATTAGTCTGTATCAGTCTATAGTCAAGTTTCAGTCTGCACCTAATAAGATTACCATATTCCTGTACACAGCCTTCAAGATAAATGAATAGACACTTTGTCAAGTATCAGAGATATGTGAGAAGAAGATTAACGTACCAAGACCAAAGGAACTTCAGATTGCCAGTTGTAAATAGCATCCAGAATCAAGTTACATAATGTCTATGCTTTTTATTATTTTAATAAATATGTGTGAAAATTAATCAAGTTGTGTTTAAAATTGGTCACCGTCAATCTGCTACTCTAAGTGTGCAAGTGACATTTCTATCGCCTGACCTAACGGCAGAAGATAAACACCCCACGATAAAACCACGAGACACTCGCCTACTTCGTTAGAGCGACAAGTCAAACAATCTGATGGGGTGTGTGTACCGAAGGTCTTACAGTACGCACACCACAATCTTAGACTTCCCCCACTTTAGCACAAGCCAATCACGAGCTGGAGAATGACATTCGATGCTCGGGCACCACCCCTTGCTCTGCGTACACCGATTTGACCAATCAGAGACTTTAAAGTTAATTGGGAGAAAAGGAAAAAGGATTCAACTTCGTGGCCTCTTTCCCACGTGTTTACGCCGTGTCTTTCGATAACAAAAAAAAGTTGATTGGGAGAAAAGGAAAAAGGAATCGGCTTCGTGGCCTCTTTCCCACGTGTTTACGCCGTGTCTTTCGCTAACAACATGACCAGGATGGAACCACACCCCTCCATAAAAAGATTGTTATCTCCCCTATTGTGTCCATTTCGAAGTGTCCAAAGAATGGCCATAAACTCACGAAAAGCCTCGAGCTTTCACAAATATGTTTTGTAACAGAGTCTGGACGTCGGTGACACGTCCCACGGAAATTCGCAGAACGCTCACAGTTGTCCCGTCGGCTTCCTGCCTAACAAGAGCCCATCCACTGCTTTATTGCCGGTCTACAATTCGCAGGCCATTGCAGCGGCGACTTCTCGGCGCTATTCAGTCTACCTGGACCTGGATGCCGACCGACCAGCGCCAATCAATGTGTGTGCAGAATGAGACCACGGAACTCGACCATCCGGAAATGTTTCCACCCAGGGCCCGCAGAAAAAACGCGCTTCCCTTGGCCCACAGTCGCCGTGCTTTTACTGCAGTTGTTTAAATCGGCACCCTATTCATTTGAATGTAGGTAAAGTTTACTGCTATTCTTTCACAAGCACACAAGAAAAATTGTTAACTGCTGCCCACCATTTCATCATGATGTATAAAGTCAGATAGTAATAAAGATCAACTTCCCTAAGGACATGAAGTGGCATGACACCGAATCAGAAGTGAGAGTGCCCTGCAATCTCTCAACATATCGAAACAAAAAGTTTACTTTGCAGCAGTTGTAAGTTTAAAGTTAACATCACTGCTAGTAGCAGTTCCCTTGGTGCAGCTACTTCGCTCGCCTGTTCATTACTCAACAGCGTCGAGTAGAGTTGGTGATAAACCCTACGGGTTTTGTTTTCTCCATTTCAGTACGTGAAATTCAAGTATAACTATGATTTAAGACTGAGGCACTTGTCATGTTAGACGCATTGATCTGGTACATTGTACAGCATCTGCAACAACAATCTGAGCAGCAGTTGGCACCACAGTGATACAACGAACTGTTACAAATCGGTTAATTGAAAACCAGCTCGGAGCCAGATGATATAAGCGCGCATTTCACTGACCCCAAACCACCGCCATTTGTTACGTCAGTGGTGTCAAGCGATTGCTTATTAAAGGGCAGGGTGGAGATCTGTTGCGTGTTCTCATGAAAGCAGGTTCTTCCTCGGTGCCAATGATGGCCGTGTGATGGTTAGGACGACGCCACTTGAGGATCTGCAACCAACCCCTCAGCGTGCTAGACACACTGGACCTCTTCCTAGGGTGCTATTTCGTATGACAGCAGGAGCACTCTTGTGGTTGTCCCACGCATCATGACTGCAGTTTTGTACGTCATTCTGGTGATTCGACCTATCATGCTTCCACTCATGAACGGCATTTCATGGAGTGTTTTCCAACAAGATAACTCTCGGCCACCTACCGCTATTGTAACCCAACATGTTGTACAGTGTGTCGACATGTTGCCTTGGCCTGATAAGAGCATCAGATCTGCCTCCAGCCAGCCATATTTGTGACATCATCAGACGACAACAAACAATATTAACCGTCGTCGTATTGACCGACCAAGTGCAACATGCATGGACTCCATCCCACAGACTGACATACGGCACTTCAACACAATACGTGCACGCTTGCGTGCTTGTATTCAACTTTCTGGCTGTCATTATGTACCAGCATACCGGTTATTAATGCACCAGCACTTTACATTTGCGATGGCTTACCTCGCGCTGACACTAACCTGTGATCTTGCAATGTTAATCACTGATAGATGTTACCTCGACAAACGTGTTTCCAAAATTCCATTACTCTACATTACTTATTTTTGCGTCAGCGTATTTTTAATGCCAGACGAATATACAGGATGGTCCATTGATCGTGACCGGGCCAAATATCTCCCGAAATAAGCGTCAAACGAAAAAACTACAAAGAACGAAACTTGCATAGCTTGAAGGGGGAAACCAGATGGCGCTATGATTGGCCCGCTAGATGGCGCTGCCATAGGTCAAACGGATATCAACTGCGTTTTTTAAAATAGGAACCCCCATTTTTATTACATATTCGTTTAGTACGTAAAGAAATATGAATGTTTTAGTTGGACCACTTTTTTCGCTTTGTGATAGATGGCGCAGTAATAGTCACAAACATATGGCTTACAATTTTAGACGAACAGTTGGTAACAGGTAGGTCTTTTAAATTAAAATACAGAACGTAGGTATGTTTGAACATTTTATTTCGGTTGTTCCAATGTGATACATGTACCTTTGTGAACTTATCATTTCTGAGAACGCATGCTGTTACATCGTGATTACCTGTAAATACCACATTAATGCAATAAATGCTCAAAATGATGTCCGTCAACCTCAATGCATTTGGCAATACGTGTAACGACATTCCCCTCAACAGCGAGTAGTTCGCCTTCCGTAAAGTTCGCACATGCATTCACAATGCGCTGACGCATGTTGTCAGGCGTTGTCGGTGGATCACGATAGCAAATATCCTTCAACTTTCCCCACAAAGAAATCCGGGGACGTCAGATCCGGTGAACGTGCGGGCCATTGTATGGTGTTCGACGACCAATCCACCTGTCATGAAATATGCAATTCAATACCGCTTAAACCGCAGGCGAGCTATGTACCGGACATCCATCATGTTGGAAGCACATCGCCATTCTGTCACGCAGTGAAACATCTTGTAGTAACATCGGTAGAACATTACGTAGGAAATCAGTATACATTGAACCATTTAGATTCCCATCGATAAAATGGGGGCCACTTATCCTTCCTCCCATAATGCCGCACCATACATTAACCCTCCAAGATCGCTGATGTTCCACTTGCCGCAGCCATCGTGAATTTTCCGTTGCCCAATAGTGCATATTATGCCGGTTTACGTTACTGCTGTTGGTGAATGACGCTTCGTCGCTAAATGGAATGCCTGCAAAAACTCTGTCATCGTCCCGTGATTTCTCTTGTGCCCAGTGGTAGAACTGTACACGACGTTCAAAGTCGTTGTCATGCAATTCCTGGTGCATAGGAATATGGTACGGGTGCAATCGATGTAGATGTAGCATTCTCAACACTGACGTTTTTGAGATTCCAGATTTTCGCGCAATTTGTCTGCTACTGACGTGCGGATTAGCCGCGACAGCAGCTAAGACACCTACTTGGGCATCATCACTTGTTGCAGATCGTGGTTGACGTGTCACATGTGGCTGAGCACTTCCTGTTTCCTTAAATAACGTAACTATCCGGCGAACGGTCCGGACACTTGGATGATGTCGTCCAGGATACCGAGCAGCATACATAGCACACGCCCGTTGGGCTTTTTGACCGCAGTAGCCATAAATTAACACGATATCGACCTTCTCCGCAATTGGTAAACGGGCCATTTTAACACGTTTGATGTATCACGAAGCAAGTACTGTCCGCACTGACGGAATATTACGTGATACCACGTACTTAAACGATTGTGACTATTACAGTGCCATCTGTCACAAAGCGAAAAAAGTGGTCCAACTAAAACGTTCATATTTCTTTACGTACTACACGAATATGTAATAAGAAGTGGGGGTTCCTATTAAAAAAAAACGCAGTTGATATCCGTTTGACCTATGGCAGCGCCATCTAGCGGGCCAACCATAGCGCCATCAAGCAAGATGAGTTTTGTTCTTTGTAGTTTTTCCGTTTGATGCTTATTTCGTGAGATATTTGGCCCGGTCACTATCAATGGACCATCCTGTATACTTCAAAATAATTAAAAAAGAACGTTTACTTGTTATTCCGTCCAGTGTCAGGTATTATGTACTACAAAAACTGTTAAACTGCATTTCTTACGTCTCGGGCACCGTTGAAAGCACATTCACAGAACTATTGTTGCTGCTCGACGTAAAGTAGCCCATACATTCCGTGCGGTGTTCTACCTGAGCATCCCGTCTAATTTGGCACCCACTCTGACCTGGGCAATGAACGTTGATGAGATGGCTGCCGGGGTGGCCTCATCGACGTGATGCGGCCCCCGTACACGTGGAGTGGGTCATACACGGCGTCCTAGCCGATTACGGCCAGCGCAGGAGGTCGGCCCTCCAAAGCCGACCCCGCTGATTGCATTGCTGTCGCGCGGACAGCTTGCCCATACGCGTGTGTGTCGCACTGTGATCCGTCTGTCACAGTACTGGCGCGCCAGGTATTTGGTTCAAAATTTTCCGACTGCTCAACGGCTCATTACTTAAGCAGCTCCCTCTGCGTAGAGAATGAAAAGTATACAAAAAAGTATTACGCCCCAATCCTGTAGAGCGACGTTAACACAGATGGCTGAGGATCCTGAAAGGAATATGAAATACACAACTAGCCACTAAAATTACTACGCCAAGAAGAAATGCAGATGATAAACGGGTATTCAGATGGCTCTGAGCACTATGGGACTTAACATCTATGGTCATCAGTCCCCTAGAACTTAGAACTACTTAAACCTAACTAACCTAAGGACATCACACAACACCCAGCCATCACGGCTATTCATCGGACAAATATATTACACTAGAAATGACATGTGATTACATTTCCACGCAATTGGTGTGCATAAATCCTTATAAATCAGTACCCAGAACAACAACCTCTGGCCGTAATAACGGCTTTGATACGCCTGGGCATTGAGCCAAACAAAGATTGGATGGCGTGTATAGATACAGCTGCCCATGCAGGTTCAACACGATATCACAGTTCATCAAGAGTAGTGACTGGCGTCTTGTGACGAGCCAGTTGCTCGGCCACCATTGACCAGACGTTTTCAATTGGTGAGAGATCTGGAGAATGTGCTGGCCAGGGCAGCAGTCGAACATTTTCTGTATCCAGAAAGGCCCGTACAGGACCTGCAACATGCGGTCGTGCATTATCCTGCTGAAATGTAGGGATTGCAAGGATCGGATGAAGGGTTGAGCCACGGGTCGTAACATATCTGAAATGTAACGTCCACTGTTCAAAGTGCCGACAATGCGGACAATAGGTGACCGAGACGTGTAACCAGTGGCACCCCATACCATCACACCGGGTGATACGCCAGTATGGCGATGACGAATATACGCTTCCAATGTGCGTTCTCCGCGATGTCGCCAAACACGGATGCGACCATCATGATGCTGTAAACAGCACCTGGATTCATCCGAAAAAATGACGTTTTGCCATTTGTGCACCTAGGTTCATCGT
Source organism: Schistocerca cancellata (assembly GCF_023864275.1). Classification (NCBI taxonomy): domain Eukaryota; kingdom Metazoa; phylum Arthropoda; class Insecta; order Orthoptera; family Acrididae; genus Schistocerca; species Schistocerca cancellata. The sequence continues at coordinate 370,963,951 of NC_064626.1, forward strand.
TGAGTTCACCAGCGCAGGCGCTCCTGCCTGTGATGCAGCGTCAAGGGTAACCGTAGCTATGGTCTCAGAGCTGATAGTTCTTGCTGCTGCAAACGTCGTCGAACTGTTCGTGCAGATGGTTGTTGTCTTGCAATCGTCCCCATCTGTTGACTCAGGGATCTAGACGTGGCTGCACGATCCGTTACAGCCATGCGGATAAGATGCCTGTCATCTCGACTGCTAGTGATACGAGGCCGTTGGGATCCAGCACGGCGTTCCGTATTACCCTCCTGAACCCACTGATTCCCTATTCTGCTAACAGTCATTGGATCTCGACCAACGCGAGCAGCAATGGCGCGATGCGATAAACCGCAATCACGATAGGCTACAATCCGACCTTTATCAAAGTCGGAAACGTGATGGTACGCATTTCTCCTCCTCACACGAGGCATCACAACAACGTTTCACCAGGCAACGCCGGTCAACTGCTGCTTGTGTATGAGAAATAGGTTGGAAACTTTCCTCATGTCAGCACGTTGTAGGTGTTGCCACCGGCACCAACCTTGTGTGAATGCTCTGAAAAGCTAATAATTTGCATATCACATCATCTTCTTCCTGTGGGTTAAATTTCGCGTGTGTAGCACGTCATCTTCGTGGTGTAGCAATTTTAATGGCCAGTAGTTTTTGCAGTGTGGTGTTACACAGTTGTATCTACTTTATGAGATACATTTAAGCACACGATCAGCTGCTAGTACGCTTTATTTAATTGTTCATCAATTTTGGTCTATATGGACCTGTCACTGTTCACAAATTTATAGGAATTTGCTTTCTGGTGTATTAAACATAGTTGTCTTAACATTTAATTGCATAGGCAGACATCAGTATTTATATCAGATGTCACTAACACATTTTGTGTAGCTTGACAGACCTGTACACTCGCTGAGAAGGCGGCATGTACACGTCTTATAAGATCTGGGCAAGTTATTCCTATTCCATTCACATCGCAATCATTGCGAAAACTGCTCTCACGTCTTTAGTGGTTATTGAGCTAGTTGTAAGAGGATTTACACAATCAATATGCAGAACGATGACGTACAAAGAAGTGGTATGTGTTCATCAATGCAGTTAGGAAATTTTCGCAGTAGTTGCGATGCGAGCGTAAGAAGAGTAGCTTGGACAGGATTTAAAAGAAGTGTGTACGTCGCCTTTTCAGCGAGAGCACTGACGTGTTCAGTTATCAAATGTGTGTTAGTGATATGTAATAAATATTGATGTTCACGTGTTTAAGCCACTAGCAATGCATATATGTTTAATACATCAGAAAGCAAAATGCTGTAACAAATGACTTAATAAGTGCCAGAATATGATCAATTTTGACCAAAGCCAGTAGCACATTTTACTGACAGGATGCATTAATGACACTCTTAATAAACTGAGTTGGCCTACTCCAGATACAGAATTCAGGGTTGGAATTGATATGTAGTTCTCTCTGATTGGAATATACCACTTACACACCATAGCAATGGCTTAAGCTTATAGTCGATACTCAAGCGATGCATGCATCACAATTTCATTGGTCAACCGAACAGAACTCTTATTTAAAATTGTTTGGTCCCAATGAATTCAGCCGTTGCTTACGATCGGATAGAAATTCATGCTTCATAGGCTCATTGCACATTGTATTCTTCGAATTGTGATGACTCTTCATGGATTTCTCTTATACGACCTAGTAACATCTACTTACAATCTACAGTGAGAACATCACCTTGCAGTATACCCGTAACAGCTTTCTTTGGCTTAAACGCCGTGCTGTCACGAGTATAAATTATGATGTTCCCCGTCGAGAAACTTTTATCCGTAAATTTATTGCGATTTCAGGGCACTGTGCCTACTACACGACACGTTAAATACATTCCTCAAAGTCTCGTAACTTGTAATGTTCCGTCCCCGACAACCTGTCACAAACTGTAGACAGGCGTAATCTCCAATATTGATACGTTGAAAGTATTACCTAGCTCTGTCTGCCTCTACAAATACGTGCTCATTCAAGACCTCATACAGTATAAAATGCTGATTTCTGACGGTATTAAAAAATGAACATAAAGTATTCTCTAATTGGTTAGCTAGAGGCAATAAATATATGGAGAAAACAATTTTTTGTGCCAACAGCTGTACAGATTTGTTTACTCTTTACCAGTTTCGGTACTGGCCATCATCTTCACAACCCAGATAGGGTTGATAGAAGAGATAGAGAAGATCCAACGGAGAGCAGCACGCTTCGTTACAGGATCATATAGTAATCGCGAAAGCGTTACTGAGATGATAGATAAACTCCAGTGGAAGACTCTGCAGGAGAGACCCTCAGTAGCTCGGTACGGGCTTTTGTTGATGTTTAGAGAACATACCTTCACCGAGGAGTCAAGCAGTAAATTGCTCCCTCCTACGTAAATTTCGCGAAGGGACCATGAGGATAAAATCAGAGAGATTAGAGCCCACACAGAGGCATACTGACAATCTTTCTTTCCACGAACAATACGAGACTGGAATAGAAGGGAGAACCGATAGAGGTACTCACGGTACCCTCCGCCAAACACCGTCAGGTGGCTTGCGAAGTATTGATGTAGATGCAGTGAGATATTTTTGACCAATTGATGTACACTGTTACCTCCTGGAAGACGGTAGCCAGGACCGAAACCGACAGAGAACAAATGAGCCTGTACAGCTGATGGCACAATTTTCTTTTTGAAAAATGTATACATTATGAAAGAAATTAATAATGCCTATGTTTGAATTAAAACTAAATGGAATGTTGTGAAACCCAAGACAGGGCAATGAATCAGGGCACAAAATAATCTGACAATCGAACTGAATGACTAGTTTGTGACTGATAATTCACAAGTTGCAAGTACTTTCAATAATCGCATTGTAAATGTGGCAGATAAAATAGGATCAAACAGTTCAGTTTAAGGACCAAGGGAATCTATTAAGAATGTCATTTCGCAAATACTTTAAAAAACCACAAATAGCTCCAGCATTCTTGACTTAACTTAACAGTTGTCATCAAAGTTCTTAAAAAATAAATAAAAATATTCGGCTTTGTCGGAATCTTAGGTGGGATTCTGGAGAGTTGTTCCAACTTAGTAATTAAAGTCCTTGGTGACACCCCTAATGCATCACAAGCAGATGCAATTTTTACATATTTTCAAATGTGCCATTGTTAAACCTTTTCAAAAGAATCGTGATGGGGAATGTTTTAATACTTATCGCCAATTTATTTATTCACATCATTTTCCAAAACATTTGAGAAAGTGATGTTCTCAAGAGTACACCTGAGTAAATACAATTTCTGTAGTATGTGAAAGTTTGGTTTCTAGAAGTGTTGCCCGGTCGGGAATGGCATTTATACTCATGAAACGTTGTTGTTGTTGTTGTTATTGTTGTGGTCTTCAGTCCTGAGACTGGTTTGATGCAGCTCTCTATGCTACTCTATCCTGTGCGAGCTTCATCATCTCCCAGTATCTACTGCAACCTACATCCTTCTGAATCTGCTTAGTGTATTCATCTCTTGGTCTCCCTCTACGATTTTTACCCTCCACGCTGCCCTCGAATGATAAATATGTGATCCCTTGATGCCTCAGAACATGTCTTACCAATCGGTCCCTTCTTCTTGTCAAGTTGTGCCACAAACTCCTCTTCTCCCCAGTTCTATTCAATACCTCCTCATTAGTTATGTGATCTACCCATCTAATCTTCAGCGTTCTTCTGTAGCACCACATTTTGAAAGCTTCTGTTCTCTTCTTGTCCAAACTATTTATCGTCCATGTTTCACTTCCATACATGGCTACACTCCATACAAATACTTTCAGAAAAGAAACGACTTCCTAACACTTAAATCTATATTCGATGTTAACAAATTTCTCTTCTTCAGAAACGCTTTCCTTGCCATTGCCAGCCTACATTTTATATCCTCTGTACTTCGACCATCATCAATTATTTTGCTCCCCAAACTCAAAACTCCTTTACTACTTTAAAGGTCTCATTTCCTAATCTAATTCCCTCAGCATCACCTGACTTAATTCGACTACATTCCATTATCCTCGTTTTGCTTTTGTTGATGTTCGTCTTATATCCTCCTTTCAAGACACTGTCCATTCCGTTCAACTGCTTTTCCAAGTCCTTTGCTGTGTCTGACAGAATTACAATGTCATCGGCGAACCTCAAAGTTTTTATTTCTTCTCCATGAATTTTACTACCTACTCCGAATTTTTCTTTTGTTTCCTTTACTGCTTGCTCAATATACAGATTGAATAACATCGGGGAGAGGCTACGACCCTGTCTCACTCCCTTCCCAACCACTGCTTCCCTGTCATGTGCCTCGACTCTTGTAACTGCCATCTGGTTTCTGTACAAATTGTAAATAGCCTTTCGCTCCCTGTGTTTTACCCCTGCCACCTTCAGAATTTGAAAGAGAGTGTTCCAGTTAACATTGTCAAAAGCTTTCTCTAAGTCTACAAATGCTAGAAACGTAGGTTTGCCTTCTCTTAATCTTCCTTCTAAGATAAGTAGTAAGGTTAGTATTGCCTCACGTGTTCCAACATTGCTACGGAATCGAAACTGATCTTCCCCGAGGTCCGCTTCTACCAGTTTTTCCACTCGTCTGTAAAGAATTCGCGTTAGCATTTTGCAGCTGTGACTTATTAACATTAAAAGCTACAAATAACAAAATGTCATATATTGGTACTGTTCCGCGATTTGTATACGGCATTAGAAAACATTAAAGTCTATCGAATCGAAGATTGAAAACGGTTCGTTTGAATCATACTTACCAAAAAATTCAGAAACGTGTGCTAAATACATTAAGGGAGAACAAAATATTTTTAAAATGACTGTGGATGAAACACAAAAGTCTCCCAAGATTCAATTTTGGTTGCACTCCTAATATTTATACGGGTCAATGAGCACCCACTTAATATACATCAAGCTGAGGTAGTATTTTCTGCAGACTCAAAAACATCATAATTAATACTGTTAGAGAGAAAGCAAGAAGAGAAAAAGTTAATAACGCTCCTCAAAGGGCTATTAAGCAGGCTTTGAAAATGGACTGGCCTTTAGTTTTTAGAAACATATTAAGTTTTGTACAACAAAATTAATGTATCACATGAAAAAAGTTAATAAATTTGATAGAATATTCGAAACCTATAGCGTACATGTAGATGGAAAAATTAAGCTGGAAGAAACATATTACTGGGCTGATCATACAAGAGTTTAGGAAGTTTTTATTTTATCCATTAAGGTTAAACACAAACACCGCATCTGTTTTTGTATATTACGATGTAGGATATACTGCTACCACCCACAAGCTTTTTAGAAATGATTTTATTGTACTGTTACTAGTTTTGGGCCTGTGCCCATTGTCAGGTCTTTCTTGTCAGGTTTTCCATTTGTGTCCTAAAACATAATAAAGTTTTTTTGATTACGTAGTCTACAAAAGGTTTTAAAAGTTTTAAAGCTCCCTGTGTCGTAGTTACCTTCCCGAAAACCACTTATTTACATATTACAAGACAGAAGTCTGTTTCTCTTGTTCGATCCATGTTGATCTATGAGATAAACTAAATACTTGATGACGGATAAATTTGTTTACATCGGCTGCTGATTTGATGTGCCATATAACGTGATTTGTGTACAGATATTACATGCTTCTGCAACTAATGAAAAGAAAATTCTTTGTAGTATAGATGATTTTAAAACTATGCATTCTGTTGTTTGAGTTTTAAAGCTGCTGGCGTTGGCTAGTAAAGAATGTTCTCTCTATAAATTGATTATAATTTCTATCGTTTCAGATTATAAGAATTGTGTGAAAATTTGATTTCTTAATTCTAGTTAATCATTCAAGAAGCCGTCAAATTTATTGTGAATGGTGTTGCATATTTCTAATATAACAAATTCATTTGTACTCCTTTTTTCAGAAAATGTAATCTTTCTAAGTTTCCTTTGATGATCGTCTCTGTTTCCGTGCTAGTCCAGTTGACAGGAAAAGAGTATATATTTAGTTCGTTGAGCTGAGAGTATCCATGTGCGTCGATACCAGTGTGGCCAAAGTAAAATTTGGGGCGCACACAATAATTTCATTTATAAATCCGAGAATTGGGGTGCACTTAATTCTTTGAATTTCAGGTTTGTATAATTTTGTCTTTCATTTTATTGTTCGTGGAAAAACTTAGATATTTTGTAGCATGGAATAAGTGAACAATCTGATACGACACCTTACCAACGAATGATACGCGAATATATTTCACAAAGTTCTGGAAAGCTGTTTGTGTTGAAGTGCTGTGTGATGTACACGTAGAAGGAAGGAAAATTGAGTTCAACATCCGATCGACATCGAGGTCAACAGAGACGAGGCGTGAGCTCTGATTGTGTAAAGGATGGGGAAGGAAATCGGCTGTGCTTTTTCAAAGGACCCATCTCGGCATTTGCCTGGAGTGATTTGGGGAAATCACAGAAAACCTAAATCCGGGTAGCCAGACGCGGGTTTGAACCGTGGTCCTCCCGAGTGCGAGCCAAGTGTGATAACCACTGCGCGACTTCGCTCGGTGTGTATACACGTGGAGCTAACTTTGTTACTGTATTTGTTTTTAATTCTATTGTGAAGTTTATTGATTGTGTCAGATATGTAACCATTATTGTGGGTTTGTTCTTCTGATTGTTTTTGTGCTTGCATTTTATCTACAGTGTTCGATAGAATTTTTCCATTCCGTTGAGCATTGCCCTAGTATATGCCATTTGTATTGCTCGAGCGCCATGATGAGCTGCTGATTGTGACGTAGATTATAGAGTTTTTCCTGTTCGTCAATTTGCCCAAGTTCGAACTCAGATACCTCCGACATGATGCACTCACATCTACACATAACACTGTTCTGACCACAGCTGACAATTACAACTTATTGAGGACAGTGAGCAGGTGATGTTCGTGGTCAAATACTACAGCATATTCCGTATTTACGCTCAAGTATGCATTTCTTGCGGTGCTTCCATATTTTTGTCGAAACCCTATACCTGGAAGTGATCTGAGCCGCCACTACGCCTCATATAGTGGTACTATGTTGACCTACTGTCATTTGGGACATTACATAATTCCTGGAAGAGCAAGTTTTCTGTTCATTTATTCATGACAATAGTCACAAATTTACTAGATACCCCTAAATCCACAGAACTTAATTCCATAACATCATGTAGAGCTCATACGAAATCTCCGTCAGCAGAACACAGTATTGGCAATAAGGAAATATGTGGTGACAAACCGAGGGCGAAATAAGTGAAGAGTGTTTTTTTTATGTGGTGGTGGTGGTGGTGGTGGTGGTGGTGGTGGTGGTTGTGGTGGTGGTCGCCGTCGTCGACTGGTTTGATGTTACTCTTCATGGTTGTCTTCACTGTGCAGCCCTCTTCAACATTTTTAAGTATAGTAACATATATGAAATGGACGTTCAAGATTAATCGATGGCTCAGCAGTGTCGTCGAACATGCACTAGTCACTGAACGTCACCCGTTTAAGAAGTCCAGCAACGTAATTTCAATCCCTCAGAAGTGGCACAGGGCGACTGTTAGCGACGTGATTATGAAGTAACTCGGAGAAACAACCGCATCTAAACCAGTGTAAGGCAGGCTTTATGTACTGACGGACAGATGCTGTCGAGCATTTCGGAGGGTGGTTGGAAAAAATCATTTGAAATCAGCAGAATGAATCGCTACTCAGTTCCAAAGTCCAGCTAGCATAACGGTTATGGTTAAGCAGTTACAAAGACTGGGGAAAAGTGGTCGAGCAAGTTTTCATAAGTCACACGTTTGCGTTTTCCGTGCGAAGCGACGTTTGACGTGATGTTAAGAGCTGGGCAGTAGATGACTAGAAACGAATTACACAGGTCCGCGACATAAAAATTGTTTCAAATTTATTAAGTGATTTTTATGGTGTTTTCAACGCTGATTTCGGGAAAAATAGTGAAAAAATTCCAACACGTACAGTTATTTCACATGCTGCTTGTCTAGTTTTAGCTTTTTTCGTTATTTCATCACTCTAGTGAGTTTGAATTTTGGTTTTTAGGATCTCCGTAAACTGTTACTTAGCCGTTTTTATACTAGATGAATGTAAAATAGAGAGTAATTAGGAGAAACTAGCAGTATTCTCATGTCAGTACCTGCCTGTCGGGCTGCATCACCAAGCAGTGAGCTTCTGCTATTGTCCTTCAGTTCACAGTACCTCATCACTCTGTGCTGTTCACGTATTGTTGTTACTAGCGCTTTAAAGTGGTGACTGTTTTCTTGTGTTGTCAAGTTGTTTTATGGACAATGGCTACCAGACGATGTATAAACTCGCCAGGTTGCCTCTGCTACATTTGTGGTAACTATACCGTTAAAAAGCAACAAAGAAACATTCCTGATTTTCTTGAAAAAGTGTATTCCGCCTAGTTTGGTATAAAGTTAGGCGATCAAGATAAGCCTTGGGCCCCACAGAAAGTTTGTTCGGTTTGTGTTGAAGAACTGAGGCAATGGTTTCAACGTAAAAAGCAGTCCTTATGTTTTGGAATACTCAACGATTCCACAGCCGGAAAAGCAATAAAAGAAGCTTCGACAGAAAGCGAAAGCGTTATTATAGGGACTTATGAGTTTAAAGAGAAACGGAAGTGTACTGGAAATGTAGTTTAGAACATGATTTATAAATAAAAGAAAATTATATAACGTTGGTAAATTTTGAGGAATTGCTTAAATTTTGTTATTATACCCAAAAATACTCCCTTTTTGTGAGAAAACTTGACGTGATAGAAAAAAATGGATTGCATTTTTTTTCTAAATCCGCGCTGAAAAGTACATAAAAGTCAGTTATCAAATTTCAAACAAATTTCAAAAAATATTTTTTTTTTTTGCGGACCTGTGTTATTTGCAGTGATGAATAGCGCTGTACTCCGTGGCAATCCGATCGAAGGGTTTGGATTTGTCGAATGGCGGGAGAATGTTGAGCGTCAACAGTGGAGTGTGGAGGCGATGGTGTTACAGTATGGGAGCGTTTTCTTAGCTTCGTGTTTGGTACTCTTGTTGTGCTTAACAAAACGCTAAATGCAGAGGGGTACGAACACATTTTACAGCATTGTGTAATGCTTATAGCAGAGGAACGGTCCAAAGACGATGATTGATTGCATCAGCACGACAGATCACCCTGTCGCAAATCAGCGTCTGTGAGGCAGTTGTTCGTGGAAACATTCCCAAATGGAGTGGTCTGCCCAGAGTCGCGGTAGGAACCTAACGGAACACTTTTCGGATGAATTACCTCTTCGATTTCGTCAAGACTCCAACATCCTACATTACTACCTTCCCTTTTTTCGGTTCTAGGGGAGGAATGCGCTGCCTTTCCTCTCCAAACATTCAGACACGTCATTCGAGGTGTCTCTGCCGGAGTTCGACACCATAGAGGAAAGAAAGCACGCACTTCATATTAATGTCCACTAATAGGATACTTCTTATCACACATTTTTACCCAACTCTCTTCCAGCCATCACTATTCCTTGACGCCTCCAATTCATTCTTTTAATAAAGTTATGCCATACGTTTCTTTTCTTCCCAATTAGGTTTTGTAACTCCTCATTAGTTATCCAATCTATCAGTCTAATGTTCAGTAATATCACGTCTGGAATGCTTCTGTTCATTTCTTATTTGAACTGTTTATTGCTCGTGTTTCTCTTGTATGCACTCCAGGTAAAAGCCTTCAGTAAAGACTTCCTAGAACTTAAATTTATATCAGATTTTAACAGATTATAAATCTGGCGTTTTCTAGAAACACGTTCATTTTTATTCCCTGTGTACATTTTGAAACCTCGCCTACCTCGTCCATTGTTACTTAATTTGCAGCCCAAATAGAAAACTCTTCTACTTCAGTGTCCCATTTGCCAATCTGATTACCTCTGTATCGTCTGATTTAAATTCACAGTCTATAACTCGAATTTTACTTTCTTTGATGCTCATCTTGCAGCCTATTTTCAAGACACTATCCATTCGATTCAGTTCATCTAGCAGACGCTATTAAATACAGAACCACAGCGACAAACCTAAAACTTTTTTCTCCTCTCTGAACTTTAAATCTTCTAGGAACGTTCTTCCAGCTTTCCTTGAGAGTTTACTCAATGTGCAGAGAGACTAACAGGCGGTAGTATTTACTCTAATAATACCACTGGTGTGAATGTGAGAACACTGTGTAGTTAAAGGAACACGATAGGCACTACATGTGCAAAACATAAGAAGTGCACTGGCTCCAAAATTTAGTCAAAAAACGGAAATTTTGCAAGGTTGAGTTAATTTTGCCTCAAAACATTATAAACGGGTGGTTTTAAAGTAGAAACAATGTAAAGAATAAGGAACGTAAACAACTGCAACATGCAGCTGCGTAGCAGCAGACAAAAATATTCTTCGTTTTTTCCGACTATACGGAGTTGCACATACATTCCGGCAACTGGTTAACGAACTTAGTATGGAGTGTGACCACCTCTGGAAGCATATGGAGTGTGACCACCTCTGGAAGCAATACTGGCCTGGTGCGGACGTCGTCACCAATCTTATGTCGAAGTAATAACGCCCATTCTTCCTGCAGAGCCGCTCGCAAGTCTTGGAGAGCTTTTGAAGGGTGCTGACGCCATGCAGCCCGTTTCCCTAGTGTATCCGAGACGTGGTGTTCGGGATTCAAATCGTGAGACCGAGCAGGCCACGCCAAGCGTGCAATAACCTCCATTCCCAAGAAAACATTAGCTACCTCTGCTCCATGAAGTCGAGCAGTATCGTCCATCACTACGAAGTTTGGGCCCGCAGCACCTCGCCAGAACCGCACATGAGGTCCCAAGATCTCGTCACGATACCTGACAGCAGTTAAAAGTTGCTGATTCATCGGCAGAAGTTCATGAAGAGGTGTTCGAGTGGTCAACATAATGCTTGCCCACATCATTAGGGGTCGTCCTAGATATGTCTCTTTCCGCACTGTTTGGATACCGAAATCTTGGTCCACGTCCGCCCCCCTCTCCCCCAGATATGGGTCTGCCGTGAATCACTATCGAGACCAATTCGGGACCAATCTGTGAAAAGAACATCGGCCCACTGTTCGACCATGCCTGTGGCATGTAGACGACTCTACTCGAGACGTTCCCTAATGTGAAGACGTGTCAAAGGTACACGTGCAGCTGATCTCTGACAATAAAGACCACTCTGCCGAAGCCTTCTGTACACCGTTTGCCTCGATACAACACGTCCAGTGGACGCTGCGACATCAGATGCCAGTTGCCGTGCGGTACTAAGGCAGCAACTCCTTTCCCTTACAGCCAAATAACGGTCCTCTCTCTAACTGCTACCACGTCCGAGAAGCAACACATCGATTCTCTTTAAGTCATGGGGCCACATCGGTTTGCGACTGGCTGCTTCCATTCTTTCTGTGCCGTCCATCGCAGCGAGTCTGGTGGGTGTCTTCTCTGTGCCATACTGCACCGTCTGTGACTGTGTGTATTATAGCGATTATGGATGTGAGACTACCCGGAAAATGCAAACCCATTTGATAGGTGCCCTGACGTCATCGTTGGCGTGGCTATCCGTTGACCAGAATGCTATTTTACTTGCAAAACACGACTGTGCGGACATCTGGGGTATAGCGTCCCATTCTTGCACCCGTGCCTGTTGGAGCTCCTAAAGTGTCCTAGGGGTTTGAAGACGAGCAGCGATACGTCGACCGAGAGCATCCCAGACGTGCTCGATGGGGTTTTGGTCTGGAGAACAGGCAGGCCACTCCATTCGCCTGATATCTCCTGTTTCAAGGTAGTCCACGATGGCAGCTCTGTGGGGCCGTGCGTTATCATCCATCAGGAGGAAGGTGGGACCCGCTGCACATAATGGTCCAAAATGACGTCCCGATACACCTGACCTATTACAGTTCCTCTGTCAAACATATACAGGTGTGTAAGAGCACCGATCATAATCCCACCCTACACCATCAAACTGCGACCTCCATACAGGTCCCTTTCAAGGACATCAACGGGTTGGTATCTAGTTCCCGGTTCACGCCAGATGAAAACCCGGCGAGAATCACTGTTCAGAATATACCTGGACTCATCCGTGAACGTAACATGGGACCATTGTTCCAATGACCATGTACTGTGTTCTTAACACGAGGCTTTACGGGCTTTTCTGTGACCAGGGGTCAGTGGAATGCACCTTGCAGGTCTCTGGGCGAATAAACCATGTCTGTTCAGTCGTCTGTAGACTGTGTGTCTGGAGACAACTGTTCCAGTGGCTGCGGTAAGGTCCCGAGCAAGGCTATCTGCAGTACTCCGTGAGATATCGGTCTTCTTGTGGTGTTGTACATTGTGGACGTCCCGTACTGTAGCGCCTGGACACGTTTCGTGTCTGCTGGAATCGTTGCCATAGTCTTGAGATCACACATTGTGGCACACGGAGGACCTGTACTATGGCCTGCTATGTTTGACCAGCCTCCAGTCGCCCTAGTATTCTACCCCTCATAACGTCATCAATATGTGTTCTTTGAGCCATTTTCAACACACAGTCACCATTAGCACGTCTGAAAACGTCTGCACACGTACTCGCTGCATCGTACTCTGACATGCACCAACACACCTCTGCGTCTGTGGACTGCTGCCGGCGCCACTGTGCGACGACTGCAGGTCCAATGCACCGCCTGGTCATACCTCGAGGTGATTTAAGCCCGCAAACCGCCCACCAGTGCGTAGTTTCACCATGTATCAGCATTATCCTTAATTTATGAGCATGAGTGTAGACCAATGCACAACAAGAGTGCCTCATTTTCAGACAGAGTGAATCTTCCTGGTTTTCTGCAGACACGATTCTGCTGCGGTGCGGATGGCAGGAGCATCACAGCGTGAGAGTGAAATGGCGCCCCAACTGGAAACGTACTCCAAAGTTGAAGTACGCAGGACAGCACGATTCTTGTGGGCAAAAGTCTAAATTGCATGCATATTAACTGTGACACTGTAGAGGAATATGGACCAAATGCAATCTCTCTTCCAGCCGTTACGAAATGGTGCCAGTAATTTGTACAAGACCGCAAAGACGTGGGTGACGCTGATAAGGGAGTCCAGATCCTTCACTATGCCATTTCCATCCTCTCGGAAAATTGAAAGAACATCTGGGGAGGAAAGATTTTCCAACGATGTAATCCCTTAGTCAGCAGTTCTCCAACGGCTCCGTGACCAAGAATCCCAATTGTATCGTTGAAGAATTGCACGATTCGTAAAACTTTTGTTATGTTCACGGATGAGTCCAGGTATATTCTGAACAGTGATTCTTGCTGGGTTTTCATCTGGCGTGAACCGGGAACTAGATACCAACCCGTTGATGTCTACATCTACATCTACATCCATACTCCGCAAGCCACCTGACGGTGTGTGGCGGAGGGTACCTTCAGTACCTCTATCGGTTCTCCCTTCTATTCCAGTCTCGTATTGTTCGTGGAAAGAAGGATTGTCGGTATGCCTCTGTGTGGGCTCTAATCTCTCTGATTTTATCCTCATGGTCTCTTCGCGAGATATACGTAGGAGGGAGCAATATACTGCTTGACTCTTCGGTGAAGGTATGTTCTCGAAACTTCAATAAAAGCCCGTACCGAGCTACTGAGCGTCTCTCCTGCAGAGTCTTCCACTGGAGTTTATCTATCATCTCCGTAACGCTTTCGCGATTACTAAATGATCCTGTAACGAAGCGCGCTGCTCTCCGTTGGATCTTCTCTATCTCTTCTATCAACCCTATCTGGTACGGATCCCACACTGCTGAGCAGTATTCAAGCAGTGGGCGAACAAGCGTACTGTAACATACTTCCTTTGTTTTCGGATTGCATTCCCTTAGGATTCTTCCAATGAATCTCAGTCTGGCATCTGCTTTACCGACGATCAACATTATATGATCATTCCATTTTAAATCCTAATGCGTACTCCCAGATAATTTATGGTATTAACTGCTTCCAGTTGCTGACGTGCTATTTTGTAGCTAAATGATAAAGGATCTATCTTTCTGTATATTCGCAGCACATTACACTTGTCTACATTGAGATTCAATTGCCATTCCCTGCACCATGCGTCAATTCGTTGCAGATCCTCCTGCATTTCAGTACAATTTTCCATTGTTACAACCTCTCGGTACACCACAGCATCATCTGCAAAAAGTCTCAGTCCTTGAAAGGGACCTGTATGGAGGTCGCAGTTTGATGGTGTAGGGTGGGATTATGATCGGTGCACTTACACCACTGTATATGTTTGACAGAGGAACTTTTGGGCTGATGCTTGGAAAGAGTTGTTGACTATGTTGAAAAATAGTGTCTCTTTGAAGTGTAATGCAGTATCCATTAGAGGTCACTTGGCCTGCCGTAATAATGTTTAGCTAGCTTTTTGAAGTCCCCTCCTATAATGATTACCGGTATGTTCATGATCACTGGTTATCATAAGGGACCTGAAGATGCTACAACATAACACTGAAACGATTGCAAATAAAATAAGACGTCTAAGTGCAGCTGAAGATGTCATCCCGACTGTGTAAAGTCTCTTATTTTGGGTAAGTCACCGATCTGTATTACGGTGTGCTGTGAGGTGTTCGCTTCGTGGACTATATAATACCCGCAGCACCTCTAGGAAGTTGCCCTTAACAATCTGCTGCTCTGGGTCGAAGCACCTGATGAGTCTGCTCTCCATTAGACGGGCGCACGGCGCTCCGCCCTCAGACGTGAAGTGGCTCATTTATGAGCAGCGATCCGTTGCGGGGAGATACAGCTGCGATTACTGTCTGCAGCCGCGCAGTCGGCCGGTAATCACTGCCACTCGACGAGCCTCTTGTGCTTGAGCGCTCTGGCCTAATGCGGGACTAGGGGATGATTGCAGGCAGCGTAACTGCAAATATTCCTCAGGTGTTCAAATGATGGCACTAAGTACCGCCAGTGTGGTAGTCACTTGTTTAGGCTACTTGCTGCATCTGTCGATGAATCCTGTTGCTGATGAAGTTCCTTCTTGTATTGTGGGTGTGAATAAATACTGTGAGTGACACATGACCTTCACGCAGTCGTTTTTTGCGGACGAAGAGAATGATTCATCTGAATAGGGAAAGGGGACGATTATTAGCCTTCGGAAGGTTTGTGGTAGCATTTATGAAACACCACATGTTTTAAGGGTGAGCTGCGCGACAGTTACGGTCGCAGGTTCGAATCCTGCCTCGGGCATGTATGTGTGTGATGTCCTTAGGTTAGTTAGGTTTAAGTAGTTCTAAGTTCTAGGCGACTGATGACCTCAGATGTTAAGTCCCATAGTGCTCAGAGCCATTTTTTTAAGGGTGAGGAGTGGGAGAATGTGCAGGGAGTGCGGGGGCATGGAGCAAGGGTGAATGGGAGGGAGTGGGGGAGAGGATGAGAACTGCTGCTTTACACCATATCAGACGGATAGATCGGTGTCGCACGCGACTTTGACAAGGTGAAACATCGTGCTGGTTATCTGGATGACAGATATGGATGCTATTGGAAGACACCATACGTACTGCAGACGTTCTAGTACAGTGCTTCAGATACCTGTCGGGAGGTTAAAGATACAATGGTGTTGAACACTTGTAACACTCGAAAAGGTCGCTTGGATCGTTGTCATGGTATGTATTAGTACACAGCAGTCACAATATGACTACGTCAAGTCCTCCTAGCCTAAGGGAGCAGTTTAGGAGAGTTGTGGTGGATCCTTGAAACTGGAAGAATTACGTTGGATTTGAAGGCGCGTCTGTTGGTAAGGCGGGTACCAGGTTGAGATTCATTGGGAGAGTCCTTAGAAAATGTAGTCCATCAACAAAGGAGGTGGCTTACAAAACACTCGTTCGACCTATACTTGAGTATTGCTCATCAGTGTGGGATCCGTACCAGATCGGGTTGACGGAGGAGATAGAGAAGATCCAAAGAAGAGCGGCGCGTTTCGTCACAGGGTTATTTGGTAACCGTGATAGCGTTACGGAGATGTTTAACAAACTCAAGTGGCAGACCCTGCAAGAGAGGCGCTCTGCATCGCGGTGTAGCTTGCTCGCCAGGTTTCGAGAGGGTGCGTTTCTGGATGAGGTATCGAATATATTGCTTCCCCCTACTTATACCTCCCGAGGAGATCACGAATGTAAAATTAGAGAGATTAGAGCGCGCACAGAGGCTTTCAGACAGTCGTTCTTCCCGCGAACCATACGCGACTGGAACAGGAAAGGGAGATAATGACAGTGGCACGTAAAGTGCCCTCCGCCACACACCGTTGGGTGGCTTGCGGAGTATAAATGTAGATGTAGATGTAGATGTAGATGTAGAATGTGTCCCATAGACCCACACAGTAGAAGAGCCGAGGGGCTTATTGGCACGTAAAGAACCTTGAAAATGGCAGCAGAGTGACTCACCGCTTAGTACGATTTACACTATGCCTTTTCGGTAAGAGAAGCGAATACTGATAACTGAGTCAAAACTAACCATGCAGTGCAGTTTCAACAGCTTTGCGACATACAGCAGGTATTATGGCGGAAACTGCTCTATGCCACTGATATCGTTTTTAACTTTTAGTGAGTTCGCCACCTACTGTTGCATAAAGTTGACAGTGATACGGCAACAAACATCCTGTCACCATTTTTCTCAAGGGTACTTGAAAGATTCAACAAATATGTCAAGTTTTAAAAGAAGAGACATAGTCTGTTCAGTCTTCTTCACAAAAAAAAAGGCCGGCTGGAGTGGCCGTGCGGTTCTAGGTGCTGCAGTCTGGAACCGAGCGACCGCTACGGTCGCAGGTTCGAATCCTGCCCCGGGCATGGATGCGTGTGATGTCCTTAGGTTAATTAGGTATAATTAGTTCCAAGTTCTAGGCGACTGATAACCTCAGAAGTGAAATCGTATAGTGCTCAGAGCCATTTGAACCATTTGAACAAAAAAAAGTGTTTGCCTCCTTTACGTATTACTTTTCGAAATGCAGTCTCGTGTCGCTGTACTCGGAAGATCCTGAAATTCTTTAACAACTTACATGGCGGACACCGTTCATGTACTTATATCTTTCTCTGTGATTTAAACCTAAAATAAAACTCAATTATCGTAATATAACGTAACTATTCCTAAATGTAAATCTGTAAATTGCCAGCGTATGACTATTGAATCGCTTTAAAGATGTATTTTAACTTTGTTATATACCGATGCATTTTACGTAATAACCACTTGTCGTGACTCACCTCTGGCAAAACAAAAGGAAAAAACCGCAAATGGAAGTGGTTATTGAAGTAATTATTATTATAAGGATAGGAATTGCCGTGATACGAGACAGACCCTTCGTGAAAGCTCCGGAAGGCCTACAGTAAATAAAACGCCATCCCTAGCAGTGGCGTAACGAGAGACGACCGCCTAGGCGGGCAGAGGGGCACTTACACTAGCCTGGAGTCTGGGGGTTAAAATTTCACATTTATTACAAAATCCTCCCGAGTTTCTACCAATGGTTGTCTGCGATTCTACTAAATGACAGAATTAGCATTGGCGATAGGAAATCCTGTGGTATTTTAAAGTTTATTTCCGTTTCTGCGTTTTTGAGGAGTATTAATTTGGCATTTTTACTGTTTATTTTCCTTGCATTCCATCATTCTGATTTTTCTTTCCACTTCAGATTTTTAATTTTCAGTGACAACCTAACGTTATTGATGTATTAATAAAAGTAGCTCTTGTAAATTTCCACTTGAATACCATGGAATTAATCATAAGATGATGCAATTTCAGATCGTTAAATCGAAATCATTGCTTTCATATCCAAGTTAATAATACAGTGACATGTACTTAACTCATACTGAGAAATTATAGTTTTGCTATCATTTTACCTGTGTTGTTGTAGTTGTTGTTCTTGTCTTCAGTCCAGTGACTGGTTTGAAACAGCTCTCCATGATACTCTATCCTGTGCAAGCTTCATCATCTACCAGTACCTACTGCAAACTACATCCTTCCGAATCTGCTTATTATATTCATCTCTTGGTCTCCCTCTACGATTTTTGCCCTCCACGCTGCCCTCCAATACTACATTAGTGATCCCTTGATGCCTCAAAACATGTCCTACCAACCGACCCTTCTTCTAGTCAAGTTGTGCCACAAACTCCTCTTCTCCTTAATTCTATTCAGTACCTCCTCATTAGATACCTGATCTATCCATCTAATCTTCAGCATTCTTCTGTAGCACCACACTTCGAAAGCTTCTATTCTTTTCTTGTCTAAACTATTTATCGTCCATGTTTCACACCCATACATGGCTACACTCCATACAAATATTTTCAGAAAAGACTTCCTGACACTTAAATCTATACTTGATGTTAACAAATTTCACTTCAGTAACGCTTTCCTTGTCAGAGCCAGTTTACATTTTATATCCTCTCTCCTTCGACCATCATCAGTTATTTTGCTCCCAATTAGCAAAACTCCTTTACTACTTCAACTGTCTAATGTCCTAATCTGATACCCTCAGCATCAGCTGATTTAATTCGACTATATTCCATTATTTTCGTTTTGCTTTTGTTGATGTTCATCTTATATCCTCCTTTCAAGACACTGTCCATTCCTTTCAGCTGCTCTTCCAGGCCCTTTGCTGTCTCTGACAGAGTTACATTATCATCCGCAAACCTCAAAGTTTTTATTTCTTCTCCGTGGATTTTAATTCCTACTCCGAATTTTTCTTTTGTTTCCTTCACTGCTTGCTCAGTATGCAGACTGAATAGGCTACAACACTGTTTCACTTCCGTCCCAACCACTGCTTCCCTTTCATGCCCCTCGATTCTTATAACTGCCATCTGGTTTCTGTACAAATTGTAAATAGCCTTTGGCTCCCTGTATTTTACCCCTGCCACGTTCATAATTTGAAAGAGAGTATTCCAGTCAACATTGTCAAAAGCTTTCTCTAAGTCTACAAATGCTGGAAATGTAGCTTTGCCTTTCCTTAATCTTTCTTCTAAGATAAGTCGTAGGGTCAGTATTGCCTCACGTGTTCCATCATTCCTACTGAATCCAGACTGATCTTCCCCGAGGTCGGCTTCTACCAGTTTTTCCATTCGTCTGTAAAGAATTCGCGTTAGTATTTTGCCGCCGTGACTTATTAAAATGATAGTTCTGTAATTTTCACACCTGTCAGCACCTGCTTTCTTTGGGATTGGAATTATTAAATTCTTCTTGAAGTCTGAGGGTATTTCGCCTGTCTCATACATCTTGCTTACCAGATGGTAGAGTTTTGTCAGGACTCGCTCTCCCAAGGCCGTCAGTAGTTCTAATGGAATGTGGTCTACTCCCGGGGCCTTGTTTCGACTCAGATCTTTCAGTGCTCTGTCACTCTCCACGCAGTATCATATCTCCCATTTCATCTTCATCCTCTTTGATTTCCATGATATTGCCCTCAAGTACATCGCCATTGTATAGACCCTTTATATACTCCTTCCACCTTTCTGCTTTCCCTTCTTTGCTTAGTACAGGTTTACCATTGAGCGCTTGATACTTATAAAGGTGGTTCTCCTTCCTCCAAAAGTCTCTTCAATTTTTTGTAGGCGGCTTCTATCTTACCCTAGTGATACATGCTTCTACATCCTTAAATTTGTTCTCTAGCCATTACCGCTTAGACGTTTTGCACTGCCTGTCGACCTCATTTTTGAGACATTTGTATTACTCTTCGCCTGCTTCATTTAGTGCATTTTTATACTTTATCCTTCCATCAATTAAATTCAATGTACCGGAGGATTTTACCAGCCCTTGTCCTTTTACCTACCCGATCCTCTGCTGCCTTCACTATTTCACCTCTCAAAGCTACCCATTTTTCTTCTGTTGTATTCCTTTCCCTTGTTCTTGTCTATCGTTCCCTCACTCTCTATCTCTCTCTCTCTCTCTCTCTCTCTCTCTCTCTCTCTCTCTCTCTCTCTCTCTGTCAAAATCTCTACAACCTCTGGTTCTTTCAGTTTATCCTGGTCCATTCTCCTTAAATTCCTAACTTTTGCAGTTTCTTCAGTTTTAGTCAACAGTTCATAACCAATAAATTTTGGTCAGAGTCCCTGGAAATGTCCTACAATTTAAAACCTGGTTCCTAAATCTCTGGGCGCTACAGTCTGGAACCGGGAGACCGCTACGGTCGCAGGTTCGAATCCTGTCTCGGGCATGGATATGTGTGATGTCCTTAGGTTAGTTAGGTTTAATTAGTTGTAAGTTACAGGCGACTGATCGCCTCAGAAGTTGAGTCGCATAGTGCAAATTTTTGAACCTAAATCTCTGTCTTACGATTATATAACCTATCTGAAACCTTCCAGTGTCTCCAGGCCTCTTCTACGCATACAACCCTCTTTCTTGATTCTTAAACCAGTTGCTAGCAAGTTACGCTCTGCCCAAAATTCCATCAGGTGGCTTCCTCTTTCGTTCCTTACCCCCATTCCATATTCACCCAGTAATTTTCCTTCTCTTCCTTTTCCTACTGTCGAATTCCAGTCCACAATTACTATTAAATTTTCGTATCCTTTCAGTATCTGAATAATTTATTTTATCTCATCATACATTTATTCAATCTCTTCGTCATCTGCGGAGCTAGTGGGCATACAAACTTGTACGACTGTTGTAGGCGTGGGGTTCGTGTCTATCTTGGCTACAATAATGCTTTCACTATGCTTTTCGTAGTAGCTTACCCGCGCACCTATTTTTTTTTATTCATTATTAAACCTACTCCCTCATTACCCCTGAGCAGAAGTCTTGTTCCTCCTGTCACCGAACTTCACTAATTCCCACTATATCTAAGTTTAGCCCATCCATTTCCCTTTCAAAGTTTTCTGACCTACCTACCCGATTAAGGGATCTGACATTCCACTGTCTGATCCGTAGAACGCCAATTTTGTTTCTCCTCTTCGCGACATCCTCTTGAGTAGTCCCCTCCCGGAGATCGGAATGGGGTACTACTTTACATTTGGAATATTTTATCCAAGAGTACATCATCATTTTACTATACAGTAAAGATGCACGCCCTCGGGAAAAATTACGGCTGTAGTTTCCCCTTGATTTCAGCCGTTCGCAGCAGAAGCACAGCAAGGCCGTTTTGGTCAGTGTTACAAGGCCAGATCAGTGAATCATCCAAACTGTAGCCCCTGCAGATACTGAAAAGGCTCCTGCCCCTCTTCAGGAACCACACGTTTGTCTGGCCTCTCAACAGACACCCCTCCGTTGT
The DNA here is from genome assembly GCF_023864275.1 of Schistocerca cancellata. Lineage (NCBI taxonomy): Eukaryota > Metazoa > Arthropoda > Insecta > Orthoptera > Acrididae > Schistocerca > Schistocerca cancellata. The sequence goes on from NC_064626.1 coordinate 370,985,178, forward strand.
GGTTGCACCTACGGTACGGCTATCTGTACCTCAGAGGCACGCAAGCCTCCCCACCAACGGCAAGGTCCATGGTTCAAGGGGGACGATCATTGACTGGGTATCTATCAATAGTTTAAGATATGTGTCAAGTAATCCCTGCCAAATTTAGTTCTTGGGATGATATACGTGGTCAAAATAATGGTATCAGCAACATAGAATACTACTCGTTCTTCGAAAAATTTCTGCCAACGCCCATTGATATAACCGGCGTAAGAGGCACGCACCTCTTTGCGCCCTCTCCACTGCTCTTCCGCCCCTCCCGCCTTCCCTCTTCATCACCCTCAGTTTTGTGTAATTCTCACAGCTGTATGGTCTGTTCGCTAACTGAGATCAACACGACTTACACAATGAATGGTTAAATACTCATTTCAGTAACTAATTTTTTTTATGATGCAGTTCACAACATGGAAAACAATAAACAAAACTGACGTCGCTCGCAACGATAACGTACTAGCTTGTTCTTATTTTTTCACTGCCAACCGATGAAAAGTCGTTACACACAGGAAAAGAAAAGCAAAATATACTGAATAAATTTTCGCTGCGTTGGCTTGCTTAGCATAACGGGAGTGGTTCCAGGGGTGGCGATAAACAAGACCCGAGCGTCTTCGTACCAGGAAGAGACAGAGCTTACGGAACTGCTAATTCACGCAGTCTAATCCTAATCTCTACCTGATTTCATTAATACATCTCTGTCTCTTCCCATTTTAGTACCTTCCTCGTTCTCCTCCTCCTCCTTCTTATTCTTCTTCAGCGTGCTACTTCGCTTCACCCTTTTCTTTTGCCTTTCCTCATCTGTTTCGCCTGTTACAAAACTGCGCCCTCACGGAAAGGGCGCCCAGGGCAAGCATCCAGGTTCACCAGTGCTTCCGAGACGGTGACGGCGGGGTTCCACCTGAGACGTGTACAGGTAGGGGGCAGGGCTCGTCCTTGAGCGGTAAATACCGGCGCCGGTCTATTTTGGCCGCGGCGCTGCCACTGCTGCTGGCGCGCGCCAGGAGCCAGCGGAAATTTCCCACCGCCGGATGATGCACTCAGTCAGCGCGAGATCAATAGCGAGCGAGCGCCGCCAGTTGCCACCGGAGACCGGGCGGCCGCTCCTGCCACCTGTGCCGCTGCCGTGCCCCCACATGGCGCTCTCCAGATGTCTCGCAACTCCCCGTGTTACTGCCTGAGCTACACTCAATACTTGCTGTCTTTCTCTTTACTAACCCGAGTTGCCGGTAGCGGATTCTGCTACGCTTCCGTTCCCACATCTCCCCTCTTTTTCATTGCTCACTGGGGATGCTGACCAGCCTTTCCTTTCTTTAAGCCACTTCAAGTTGCAACTCGTAAACCGTCCCAAGCCTCTGTACTCTCTTGCGCTGACATAGCCCAACTTCCTTGGACTTGATTAAAGGCATCCCCAATCGCTTGGTAGGGTTTCTGTGAGTATCCCGTCTGCTTCTTACGGCACCTGACTGCCAAGTTTGTGTTGCTGAGTATGCCGCTAAATACACTACTGGCCATTAAAATAGTTACACCACGAAGATGACGTGGTACAGACGCGAAATTTAACGGACAAGAAGAAGATACTGTGAAATACAAATGATTAGCTTTTCAAAACATTCACACAAGGTTGGCACCGGTGGCGACACCTACAACGTGCTGACATGAGGTAAGTTTCCAACTGATTTCTCATACACAAACAGCAATTGACCGGCGTTGCCTGGTGAAACGTTGCTGTGGTGCCTCGTGTAAGGAGGAGAAATGCGTACCATCACCTTTCCGACTTTGATAAAGCTCGAATTGTAGCCTATCGTGATTGCGGTTTATCGTATCGCGAAATTGCTGCTCGCGTTGGTCGAGATACAATGACCGTTAGCAGAATATGGAATCGGTGGGTTCAGGAGGGTAATACAGAACGCCGCGCTGGATCCCAACGGCCTCGTATCACTAGCAGTCGAGATGACAGGCATCTTATCCGCATGGCCGTAACGGATCGTGCAGCCACGTCTCGATCCCTGAGTCAACAGATGGGGACGTATGCAAGACAACAACCATCTGCACGAACAGTTCGACGACGTTTGCAGCAGCATGGACTATCAGCTCAGAGACCGTGGCTAAGGTTACCCTTGACGCTGCATCACAGACAGGGGGTGCATGCGATGGTGTACTCAACGACTAACCTGGGTGCACAAATAGCAAAACGTCAGTTTTTCGGATGAATCCAAGATCTGTTTACAGCATCATGATGGTCGCATCCGTGTTTGGCGACATCGCGGTGAACGCACATTGGAAGCGTGTATTCGTCATCGCCATACTGGCGTATCACCCGGTGTGACGGTATGGGGTGCCATTGGTTACACGTCTTGGTCACCTCTTGTTCGCGTTGTCGGTACTTTGAACAGTGGGCTTTACATTTCAGATGTGTTACGACCCGTGGCTATACCCTTCATTCGATCACTGCGAAACACTACATTTCAGCAGGATAATGCACGACCGCATGTTGCAGGTCCTGTAAGGGCCTTTCTTTATACAGAAAATGTTCGACCTGGCCAGCACATTCTCCAGATCTCTCACCAATTGAAAACATCTGGTCAATGGTGGCCGAGCAACTGTCTCGTCACAATACGCCAGTCACTAGTCTTGATGAACTGTGGTATCGTGTTGAAGCTGCATGGGCAGCTGTACCTGTACACGCCATCCAAGCTCTGTTTGACTCAATGCCCAGGCGTATCAAGGCTGTTATTACGGCCAGAGTTGGTTGTTCTGGGTACTGATTTCTCAGGATATATGCACCCAAATTGCGTGAAAAAGTGATCACACGTCAGTTCTAGTATAATATATTTGTTCAATGAATACCCGTTTATCGTCTGCATTTTTTCTTGGTGTAGCAATTTTAATGGCCAGTAGTGTAGTTACACTGTGACTCCTTCATTTCTGCCAAGCTGTCTGCTAGGCTAGTGGGATCCTTAGCAGAACTAAAGGACGTTCGCGTACTGAGCTACCTTAAGGGTTTGACTGCTCATAAAATTCGAGCCACACTTGCAGTAAGGAAAACTAAGATAATGTCCACTGCTGACTCTCGAAAGAGGCCGTATCGTTTCCTGGTCTCTGGAACTTGGAGTTTCTCTTGTTAAGGAGCTCCTCGCAAGTCCGTTAAGGCCCAGGGGATGTCTACCAGCCGGCCGCCGTTCCATCCTCCTCCTTGTGGCATCATGTGGATGCGCATGGAGAGGCATGTAGCCAGCACCCATTCTCATGGACATGTTACAGAATTTCTTGACCGTGGAACTGCTACTACTCGGTCATGTAGCTCCTCAGTTTGCATCATCAGACTGAGTGCATACCGTATCAATTCTCCCACCAAGGAAAATTCCTGACAGTATCGGGAATCGAACCCGGTTCCTCCTCACGGCAGGCATCTACACTGACCACTCAGCTATGGAGGCGGAATTTTCTTATTTACGCGACTAGTCATTTTCTTGGGCCATACGCTCAACGGATCTTAGCTGTACTCCACTTCTACACTCGTTCAGAAATGAATCAGATGTACCATACCATTAACATGAAGAAATCATCCTTCCTGGTGGCGACGACACCGCGACGCCACGAGACACCGAAACCACTGGGCGGCTACTGGGTCCACCATTACTGACAGAAATTCGCTCGGTGAAATTCCAGATATCAGATACAGTGGTCTGAGGAACCACATATACACCATCAAGTCCGTTGAGTTGTCTTTGAACTATTCTTACTCACCTGAGAAGCGACTGGATAATGCATTGTCTTGCTGGAGTTGCAGGTAGCTTTTTTCTGTATTGGTGTTGAGGAACAAATGGATGTATTAGGTTGGTGCATAAGTTCGTAGCGTTTTGTTTTGCATGTTGGTATTCTGGTTACTGTGAGTTTTTTATCGATTGTCATTTTTATTTGTAATTCACTGTTAATATGTAAACTCAAATTGCATCATTTTGTTATTTGGAGACAGTGAATGGAGCTGTGGATGATTGAAAATGGAGTGCCGAGTGGAGAAATCGACACATCAAATCAGACATCTTTCAATCATCTAAATTTCCAAATTTCGTTTTATTGAGCTACCAGTTTCGGCGATGTATTACGCTATCTTCATTCTCCTTGACCGCCGTGTAGAAGGATTACCATCCCTCTTCCAGAAAGACAACATAGGGGTCAGCATTCAGTGACAGGTGATGGATGAAGTGACCCATATCGAAAGGATCCTCCTGGCGTTCCCGTTAACTGGCTCAGGAAAACAACGGAAAATCTAAACAAGGATGTCCAGACAGGGATTAAATCTCGCTCCTACGGAAAAGAAGTCTAGTTGTAAAACAAATGGATAGCAACTATTTTCGATATTTACTTATAACCTACCTATTCCCTTCTGTATACCTGCAATCGACGGTGGTTGCTGTGCACCTACTTTTTGGATAAGGCATTAAATACGAAAAAATAAAGCCTAGTATGCCACTACTACTAAGAAACACACTGCGCTAACAACGATCGGGAAAAAACTGTAATTAGAAAAACGTAACACCACTCAGGAATTATGCCTTAGGCCTGTTCTGACAGACGGCCTGCTGCTCATAAGACAGTATAAGGAACGATCTACACTCCTGGAAATTGAAATAAGAACACCGTGAATTCATTGTCCCAGGAAGGGGAAACTTTATTGACACATTCCTGGGGTCAGATACATCACATGATCACACTGACAGAACCACAGGCACATAGACACAGGCAACAGAGCATGCACAATGTCGGCACTAGTACAGTGTATATCCACCTTTCGCAGCAATGCAGGCTGCTATTCTCCCATGGAGACGATCGTAGAGATGCTGGATGTAGTCCTGTGGAACGGCTTGCCATGCCATTTCCACCTGGCGCCTCAGTTGGACCAGCGTTCGTGCTGGACGTGCAGACCGCGTGAGACGACGCTTCATCCAGTCCCAAACATGCTCAATGGGGGACAGATCCGGAGATCTTGCTGGCCAGGGTAGTTGACTTACACCTTCTAGAGCACGTTGGGTGGCACGGGATACATGCGGACGTGCATTGTCCTGTTGGAACAGCAAGTTCCCTTGCCGGTCTAGGAATGGTAGAACGATGGGTTCGATGACGGTTTGGATGTACCGTGCACTATTCAGTGTCCCCTCGACGATCACCAGTGGTGTACGGCCAGTGTAGGAGATCGCTCCCCACACCATGATACCGGGTGTTGGCCCTGTGTGCCTCGGTCGTATGCAGTCCTGATTGTGGCGCTCACCTGCACGGCGCCAAACACGCATACGACCATCATTGGCACCAAGGCAGAAGCGACTCTCATCGTTGAAGACGACACGTCTCCATTCGTCCCTCCATTCACGCCTGTCGCGACACCACTGGAGGCGGGCTGCACGATGTTGGGGCGTGAGCGGAAGACGGCCTAACGGTGTGCGGGACCGTAGCCCAGCTTCATGGAGACGGTTGCGAATGGTCCTCGCCGATACCCCAGGAGCAACAGTGTCCCTAATTTGCTGGGAAGTGGCGGTGCGGTCCCCTACGGCTCTGCGTAGGATCCTACGGTCTTGGCGTGCATCCGTGCGTCGCTGCGGTCCGGTCCCAGGTCGACGGGCACGTGCATCTTCCGCCGACAACATCGATGTACTGTGGAGACCTCACGCCCCACGTGTTGAGCAATTCGGCGGTACGTCCACCCGGCCTCCCGCATGCCCAGTATACGCCCTCGCTCAAAGTCCGTCAACTGCACATACGGTTCACGTCCACGCTGTCGCGGCATGCTACCAGTGTTAAAGACTGCGATGGAGCTCCGTATGCCACGGCAAACTGGCTGACACTGACGGCGGCGGTGCACAAATGCTGCGCAGCTAGCGCCATTCGAAGCCAACACCGCGGTTCCTGGTGTGTCCGCTGTGTCGTGCGTGTGATCATTGCTTGTACAGCCCTCTCGCAGTGTCCGGAGCAAGTATGGTGGGTCTGACACACCGGTGTCAATGTGTTCTTTTTTCCATTTCCAGGAGTGTATTATCAAGGTATATATGGTCAGTATTTCGCCAGTCCCTATCACAAGGGCATGAGAAGGTTGTTGTAGTTGTTGAGGATGAGAACGTTCTCATTATGCTGAGTGCTCTAGCTACACTATCAGCAAAAACAAATTTCTCTAAACTTGGAAGAGCAATGACTACACCAGTATTAGTCCCCTTTCCTACGTCCAAGGAACCAGCACCACATTTTTTTTGCGAATGTAACAAGGCGCATACAGGTAGTGTGGGTGTCGGAAGGTTGGGATTAAGTGCTCACTTATTTGTGACAACTGCAAGGGGAACGCCTGCTTTATCTCCAGACAGATTAAATCGACGAACCAGACGTTGAAGACGACTTACATGGGGCGACAAAAATTACAGACTTCGAGTAGCCCATTGATGGGACGACGGACTTCCACAGATTTTGAGGAGCCGAGGGCCCGACGACAGTCAAACGTCGACGTCTTTGAAATTTGTGTACCTACATATTTTTTCTGCTTTTTATTTTCAGACCTTTAACTTCAGTTTTTGTTATGAAATATAATCATCAGTAATTGAATTTAAGATTTGTGTTTCTTATCCTACCTCCGTCTTCTTTTCGGTTGAACGGCTCACATCATGTTCCACATGAAACCATTTTTTATTATCGTTTTACATATTCTATAATAATATTTCACTGTATTGTTGTATTTTCTAAGCACTAGGCTAGTACAATGGAGTGCTGTGGTACCATGTTTAATATAGCGTAAATAACACTTACTAAAGAGCTGTAGTTTAAACAGTCTTCAGTGATGCTGGGAAGTGGTCCAACTTGAAGGTCGAGCTGTACGGAAACGGATGATCCAAAAAATTCACTTTAGTCTCATCGAACACAGAATTTACTCCACTATGGACCACTTTATTGATAGATGGATTAGTTTAGATATTACCAAAAAGCAGAGGTTCAAACGAAAATTTTTCACAAATAAGTAACATTAGTCCATAACAATATACGTCTGGTCTCATTGAATGTCATTGAATGCAGAATTTAATGTCCCGCAATTTTAAATAGGGCAGTGTTTTCGAGATATACGAGATAAAACAATAAAACACCAAAATATCCCCTTTTGGGGTATATTTTATCCTCCGCCCCCCCCCCCACCACCACCACCACCACCACCACCACCACCACCACTTAAGCAGTCCAGTGGCGCGGGCGATGACCTAAGATAGTCATATTGGACCACAAATGAAGCCAATTAAACAATAAAACATTTTGTAGCAATTATTTCTGATTCATTTACTTTTTTGGTTTTACGCTACTGGCCTAATAATGTGAATTACTGTGAGGTATAGTTACAAGGGCCGGGCGATGTGGCCGAGCGGTTCTAGGCGCTTCAATCTGGAACCGCGCGACCGCTACAGTCGCAAGTTCGAATCCTGCCTCGGGCATAGTTGTGTGTGATGTCCTTAGGTTAGTTAGTTTCAAGTAGTTCTAAGTTCTAGGGGACTGATAACCTCAGATGTTAAGTCCCATAGTGCTCAGAGCCATTTTATAGTTACAAAGTGTTTAAAAGTATTGCATGAACTTCCATACATCACTGTTGTTCTAGAAGTGGATCGGTGTTCAGTGAGTAATTTTTCTTCTGGTGTGTCTAATACATTCGTAATAAACTGTAGATTTCCTTTAGGAACAGCGGCATCTCACCTCATTTTGTGTCCCATTTTTTTTAGGCGCTGTCTTAATAATGAAGTACTTACAGTGTCATGATAAGAGCCATTTTCACTGTAATCAAACATTTATATGCACGTACAGCGATGGCATTAATACCGTCATTCACACGGACAACGTTAGGTATTAATGACCAATACATACAACCTTTCTTCGTGGCTCCCCTTTCTGCATTGTATAGCCTTTTTTTCTAAATGCCGGAAGCGTAATGTTAAGACTGCAGAATAGGAAGTCAAGAAGAATGAAAATATTGAAAATCCAGAGTTGATTCAGTAAATTATGTTTAAGTAAGACTAGAATTATTCGCATTAAACATGCTGATGACCAAGCAGACACTGTGCTTGACTAAGTAGCATTCCTCCGTGCAGGCTTGGCTATTTTTGCTACTGACAGATTGCCCAGTAATTTGATTCAGCTTTAAGAGTGAAGTAGTGCCGATAACAGTACCCAGTTTTTTAAATGAATGCAAATAATTTCAAAAAAATGGTTCAAATGGCTCTGAGCTCTATGGGACTTAACATCTGTGATCATCAGTCCCCTAGAACTTAGAACTACTTAAACCTAACTAACCTAAGGACATCACACACATCTATGCCCGAGGCAGAATTCGAACCTGTTACCGTAGCGGTCACGCGGTTCCAGACTGAAGCGCCTAGAACCGCACGGCCACACCGGCCGGCGCAAATAATTTCGTTGCTTCGTTTTTACAGAGCTACATGTAGGATAGCTAGACTTTATTATACGAATTCCATACCAACTTTTGTTTCCATCTCGGTAATTCTGACCTTATGCCCTGCCTCTAATGACTTCACTATCGATGGAACGCTGCCTGTTAATATCGAGAATGCGGATCCGCTGTGGTCTGCAATGCAAGCGACGATACTAAAAATGCCAGATAGTGAGCTATCAGTTTCTTTTCCTCTTCATTTCATAAATTTCCTAAAGGCACCTTCCAGGTTTTCGTTCCATACATATTTCTACCTTTGTCTATGCATTATTCATTTCCATAATTTTCTTTCCGGTTGTTTGCTGCGCGATACTCATTTCACTTTAATCATCATGTCTCAACCGCCCGCTTTGTCATTACCCAGCGCCAACTTCCTCAATGTCCGTCCTCCACGTCGCTTCTTACGAAGGCTTTGTAACTGTCCCTTAGACTTCCAAATCCGCGATTGACATAAATTTGTGTCATTCTGTAGGAAAATTATTCGAGAAGTTCTGTTTTGTTGTGGGATTGTTGTGTTTACATTTTCTTGTATGTATCTGTAATTCACCGTATAACCCATTTCAGAATGTCCTTGAATCCAGGCACTGCTCTGTTTATACTTTAGGACTTAATTGGAGTTAGAGATTGGATACTATTTTATACGGAAAAGCTAGTTTCCCGTTGATTTTGTCGTTTTCGCTTCGGATGATATTACGTAAATGTGCGTTCCTTTTTCGTCCTTCGCCGCCACTGAATAGGTGTACGCGAGTAAAGTAGGGGAGCTCTTTTTTTTTCATGGATGAACTTAACGCTTTGGTTTAGTAGAGAAACGAATAACGTGAGCTTGTTTTTCTTAATGCGGATGAACACTCGCTTTGGTTTAGTAGAGAAACGAATAACGTGAGCTTGTTTTTCTTAATGCGGACGTGAAACAAGAAGTAACGGCAGGGTTAGAGGGAGGTATGTTTATTATTTCACAGGTTAAATTAACATGAGAAATAATGGTAAGCACATAGGATTATAATAGGTTCGCTTATTGTCCTGAGGGCTAAGGTGAAATGAGAAATAATGGCACTGACTTCGGATTACATTTAAAATTTCATTTCATGAATAAATCCCGTATTTACGGAGTTCACTAACGTGCGTACCCGAAACTGATTTGGCACTGCCACCAAAATGTTCGATTAAGTCAACGTAGGAAAAAACCTGTACTAAGAAAAGTGTGTTTGCTCATTGTTTAAATCCAATAGATATAGCCGTGCAAGAGTCATAACCTATTAGCATTAATTAATTAAAATTACACTGTCTTACAGGTCGTTCGAAACGACCCTTTGGCAGCTCAAAGTAGATAAGGTAATTCTAGCGTGTGTTCTGGTATTTCTGGGCATCTCCGTTGCATCTTTCCGTTTACGAACAACTGTAGCCCCTCCCCGAACGCGAGGAGCTAAGAACATAGAGCGTGGCTGGGTTATTGGTCGAATGTCTTGGTTGCTGAACTGCCGAACTTAAATCGCACTGACCATGCAAGACTGCGCTGTGGTTAAGGGGCTTGGATCAGTTTAGGAGACGGATCAAGGTCGGATCCTCTGCTGAGGCTATTTAGCTTTTTTGTGATTTCTCAAAACCACGACTGCCAAATGCTGGGATGGTCCTGAAATCGGCCGCTCCCTTCCAACACTCACAAAACTGGTGACGTACTGACCTTCTATAAATATCTCGCTGCCAGTAATCCCTAAGACCCATCATCCCTTCCTTCATATTTGAACAGACTGTTAATAACTACAATATCAGACGAACGAATTCAAGGGTTCGCAACAAATAACCACAAATCACGTCATTGTCAACGTAGAGAATCTTCAGACGTAAAAGTAACTTCGGGCACATACCAAGGAAGTGTTACAGTCTTGCTGCTGTTTCAGTACACACTGATAAGCCAAAACATTATGACCACTGCCCACCGAGACGCTGGATGTCGCCTGGTGGCGTTGCAGGCGTATGACGCAGTAACGAAAGTGTGTAAACGGAGCAATTACCGACGGTATATCACCTTAGCAAAGATAGGGGTTCCAAGCAGGGAAATCCATGGAAATCAGCGACCTTTACAATGGGTGGATTATTAACACACACAGCCTGTAAACGGTTATCTCGTAAACGGCTAAGCTGGTCGAATGTTCAGGTGTTGCTGTCTTGAGCATCTACGGAAAGAAGTTGGACAGTGAAACTACCACTTGGCATTACATGGTTGGACGTCCACGACTCTTCACAGAACGTGGGCTTCGGAGGCTTGTCTGCCATGTAAAGTCTGTAAGGTAGGAGAGATGATTATCTGTAGCATCTCTGCCGAAAGAGCATGTAACCTCCCCACAAAAATTTAAATATAAATAATAATATTAATAGTATGATTCTAATTTAGTGTAAATTCCCCACAAAATTTTCTCATTTGACCTCCCACACAAAATTCATTCTGATTTAATCTAAGCTCAAAAATCATTCACACTTAGCGTAACCTCACAACAGAAAAATTCCTGAACCTCTCAACAGTAAAAATTATAATTATGTCGTTCACATTCAGTGTAACGTCCCAATAAAAAAATAAATTCAGTAACCTAGTAATAAAACAATGTAACTAACCTCTCAATTAAATTGTCGCTCACTTATGACTTTTCAATAATTCACTGTGAATTTAACCTGGTAAATTTTGGACGACAGCAGTGCTGCGTCATGGCCCTGAAAGATCATTCTGAATAAAAAAGGAAAAATTCTTACCTCAATAAAGTCGCCGGATATATCTGCTCTTACAATAAATTTTTCCGGCACAGCTCTGTGCAATGCTGGCCGATATATCTCTCACTTATGAAAGGAAGCAACTGATTTTTCTATTGCAATAATCGGGACGATCGTGGATGGAAGAAATTAGTAAATCCTTTAAACTGAAATGAATGGTTGTTAAAAGATACTTTTTATAAGGAATATTATTATTACGAGAGTTTTAAAACATGTACATGCGACTTGAGATAACATTACTACATATGCGCGAGGCTGCTTTCTTACCTTATACACTCCTGGAAATGGAAAAAAGAACACATTGACACCGGTGTGTCAGACCCACCATACTTGCTCCGGACACTGCGAGAGGGCTGTACAAGCAATGATCACACGCACGGCACAGCGGACACACCAGGAACCGCGGTGTTGGCCGTCGAATGGCGCTAGCTGCGCAGCATTTGTGCACCGCCGCCGTCAGTGTCAGCCAGTTTGCCGTGGCATACGGAGCTCCATCGCAGTCTTTAACACTGGTAGCATGCCGCGACAGCGTGGACGTGAACCGTATGTGCAGTTGACGGACTTTGAGCGAGGGCGTATAGTGGGCATGCGGGAGGCCGGGTGGACGTACCGCCGAATTGCTCAACACGTGGGGCGTGAAGTCTCCACAGTACATCGATGTTGTCGGCAGTGGTCGGCGGAAGGTGCACGTGCCCGTCGACCTGGGACCGGACCGCAGCGACGCACGGATGCACGCCAAGACCGTAGGATCCTACGCAGTGCGGTAGGGGACCGCACCGCCACTTCCCAGCAAATTAGGGACACTGTTGCTCCTGGGGTATCGGCGAGGACCATTCGCAACCGTCTCCATGAAGCTGGGCTACGGTCCCGTAGACTGTTCGGCCGTCTTCCGCTCACGCCCCAACATCGTGGAGCCCGCCTCCAGTGGTGTCGCGACGGGCGTGAATGGAGGGACGAATGGAGACGTGTCGTCTTCAGCGATGAGAGTCGCTTCTGCCTTGGTGCCAATGATGGTCGTATGCGTGTTTGGCGCCGTGCAGGTGAGCGCCACAATCAGGACTGCATACGACCGAGGCACACAGGGCCAACACCCGGCATCATGGTGTGGGGAGCGATCTCCTACACTGGCCGTACACCACTGGTGATCGTCGAGGGGACACTGAATAGTGCACGGTACATCCAAACCGTCATCGAACCCATCGTTCTACCATTCCTAGACCGGCAAGGGAACTTGCTGTTCCAACAGGACAATGCACGTCCGCATGTATCCCGTGCCACCCAACGTGCTCTAGAAGGTGTAAGTCAACTACCCTGGCCAGCAAGATCTCCGGATCTGGCCCCCATTGAGCATGTTTGGGACTGGATGAAGCGTCGTCTCACGCGGTCTGCACGTCCAGCACGAACGCTGGTCCAACTGAGGCGCCAGGTGGAAATGGCATGGCAAGCCGTTCCACAGGACTACATCCAGCATCTCTACGATCGTCTCCATGGGAGAATAGCAGCCTGCATTGCTGCGAAAGGTGGATATACATTGTACTAGTGCCGACATTGTGCATGCTCTGTTGCCTGTGTCTATGTGCCTGTGGTTCTGTCAGTGTGATCATGTGATGTACCTGACCCCAGGAATGTGTCAATAAAGTTTCCCCTTCCTGGGACAATGAATTCACGGTGTTCTTATTTCAATTTCCAGGAGTGTACAATAATACTCAGGCTCCGACATCGCTGCACCACGACCGGGCCAGCCAACACGATACACCATACCAGACCAGAGCAGACTCCAGACTAGCAACAACTTACTGCTACAGCTACACAGTTCCTACTGCAGTCAACACTGCTCTCTGGTCAGAGATTCTCTTATACCTTGCCTATTGCAGGCAGCGCATGAGCAATACATCGAAATTACATCTGCTCGGACCTCCTACAAGCACAATGCTGGTGCACGCACAAGTATTTCGGAGCACACCGTTTATCGTACATCGTTGAAGTTAGATCTCCGCAGAGACGACCCCTACGTCGAATGATAACACAACGACATCAACAATTATGATTGCAGTGGGCACGGGGCCATCGGGATTCAACCGTCGCACAATGGAAACATGTCGGCTCTTCAGATAAATAACATTTTTGCTACACTAGGTCGATGGTAGTCTCCACAGTCGACGTGAACGGCGACTCGAAACGCGCAGCGTATCTTGGACACAGGCTGGTGGGAGCAATATTATGCTATGGGAAATACTCCTGCGCTTGCATGGGACCTGTGTTAGTAATCGAAGATACCGCTGACAGCTGCGATGCACCTTCACCCCCTCATGCTTGATATTTCGGCGTTATCATCTTTCGGCAGTATAAAAAATGGGTCTGAGCGCTATGGGACTTAACTTCTGAGGTCATCAGTCCCCTAGAACTTAGAACTACTTAAACCTAACTAACCTAAGGACATCACACACATCCATGCCCGAGGCAGGATTCGAACCTGCGACCGTAGCGACCGTAGCGACCGTAGCGACCGTAGCGACTGTAGCGCCTAGAACCGCTCGGCCACCCCGGCCGGCATCGGCAGTATAATTGTCCGTGTCTCGGAGCCAGAACCATTCTACAGTGAACTGAGGAGAGTATACTGAACTCACGTTGATGTCTCGCTGAGCAAATTCGCCTGAAGTAAATCCTATGGAACCCATCTGCGTCGCTATCGGGCGTCATCACCACGTACGCAAATCAGCAGCCCGTTATTTAAGCGAACTACATGACCTGTGCGCAGACATCTAATACCACATATCTCCACAAACCTACCAACAAACTGTCGGATCCCTGATACCAGGCATCAGTGATGCATTTAGTTCCAAAGATGGACAAGAAAGCTATTGAGCAGGTGGTCATAAAGTTCTGGTTCATCGGAGCATGTAAATGACTTAGTGGCCAACGCTGGGAGCTGTATGAGGCTGTTCGCGGATGGCTGTGTTACACAGGATACAGAAAAGTTACGTACTACAAAATTATAGCGAAATGCAAGAAGACCAACACGGGATCGACGCTTGGGACGGGGATATGCTGCTGCCCCTCAATACAAATGTCATGTATTGCCCAGATACAGGCAGAAATCCCCGTTGTTGGGTTGCTACACGTTCGATGAACTATAACTGATTGCGAATTCCTTAACAACAGCCGTGTTCCGTAGAGATGAATTACTAAATAGTGACACACGAAAAGTTTTGTCGAAACTCGAACTCTAATTTCCCGCTTATGGCGGTCACCTTAACCACCTCGCATATCTGCGTATGCTATCCAGACTGTTCGCGATAAGCAGGAAATACGGGTTCGAGCTCGACCCGGCGCACATTTTCATGTGTCGCTATTAGGTTGTATATCTACACATAATACAGCTGATGCCAAGGAATTCGTATTCAGCTAATTAATTTCAATTTAGGAATCCTTCTTACATGAGATAGCAAACTGATACACTATACCTGTAGCTGCTAATGTAGGATTGGAAAACATACAGGCTTATGTCAACAGGATAGGGGACAAGAAATATTTAATGCATTACAAATCGCATGTTGTATAAGCTGACGGCGTGTTTCTGTGACGTACTCCCCACGTTGTTGGGCGAAATACTACTTCATCTTCGTGCACATTGCGACATTATACTATTCCAACTCCCCTTGAACACCTTGTATATAGGAAGAGGATGCCTTGTTTCGTCTCCAGCTCATACACTTGATTCCTTCCTGTGGGATCATGTCAAAAGTCTTGTGCAGAACTCCTGTAGAGACTGAAGAGGCTCTCAACATAGCTACCTGTGATAAGTACCGATTCGTGAACATTATTCCACAGAGTCAACTTACCATTTGGCACGATGACTCTTCCTCAGACATTAGTTGCCTTTCTGTTGGCTCTTGCTAAGACATTTAAAAATAAAACGATATGTAGTGATCATGGCAAAGAGTTGTGTGTAATTTCAAACTCGTGTGCAAGAGAAAAAAATTGTTAGTCTTATTCCACTGTTAAATATTAAAAGAACCTATTTCCCCTTAAAGTAATTGCTGAGATCTTTAAAAGCATATTAATACTTGAGAGCTACACTTGCTGTGTTAGTCTAACTTAAAAAAAAAATGGTTTCTGTTGAATTGAGTGGAAAGAATTAAAATAGAAAATGTACTTTAACATTTACGTGTACGAACTGTTTTATTTACTATTGTTGTTTCTAATCACCGAAGACAGTACGTTCTAATGCTATAGAAAGACGCAATATGACTGAAAATACTACAAAACAGTAACTACTATTCGCATAAAATTGAAATGAAAGTAGCAAGAAAATTCGTTCATTAAATCAATGAGAATAGAAGGTAACTATAGCACTAGTCACCACATGTGGACTGCTTCACGGGGTAAAAAACGTGTCAGAAAGTTTACAAACTTATTCTTGACATAAAAAGTAACAAAAATGTCATATTAACATGGATCCGAATATCCTCCTTTAGGGAGGCATGAAGGGATTCTTTATTCATGGGACAAAAATGATACATTTGCCACATACATTTACACTTCAAATATTTCATCAAGTGAATATCTGCAACTGAGAAACGTATATGTATGGAATAAAAATCCGCTGTAGTTGCCAGTAATTCCATAATTTGTTCAAATATTGGTTTCGAAGCGCAAAGTTTCATGTATAGGTGCCACCAAATAGTTATGGCGACATAAATGTGTGACGGTCGGGCCAGAAAGTCACGGAGGATCACACCCACGTGAAACAAAAGCATTGGAGTGTAGGACTAGCAATCACAGCGCCCGTGTAGACAGCATAATGACTTTTCTGGAGACTAGAAATCTACTCTGTAGGAATCAGCATGGGTTTCGAAAAAGACGATCGTGTGAAAGCCAGCTCGCGCTATTCGTCCACGAGACTCAGAGCCATAGACACGGGTTCCCAGGTAGATGCCGTGTTTCTTGACTTCCGCAAGGCGTTCGATACAGTTCCACACAGTCGTTTAATGAACAAAGTAAGAGCATATGGACTATCAGACCAATTGTGTGATTGGATTGAAGAGTTCCTAGAGAACAGAACGCAGCATGTCATTCTCAATGGAGAGAAGTCTTCCGAAGTACGAGTGATTTCAGGTGTGCCGCAGCGGAGTGTCGTAGGACCGTTGCTATTCACAATATACATAAATAACCTTGTGGATGACATCAGAAGTTCACTGAGGCTTTTTGCGGATGATGCTGTGATATATCGAGAGGTTGTAACAATGGAAAATTGTACCGAAATGCAGGAGGATCTGCAGCGAATTGACGCATGGTGCAGGGAATGGCAATTGAATCTCAATGTAGACAAGTATAATGTGCTGCGAATACATAGAAAGAACGATCCCTTATCATTTAGCTACAATATAGCAGGTCAGCAACTGGAAGCAGTTAATTCTATAAATTATCTGGGAATACGCATTATGAGGGATTTAAAATGGAATGGTCATACAAAGTTGATCGTCTGTAAAGCAGATGCCAGACTGAGAATCATTGGAAGAATGCTAAGGAAATGCAGTCCGGAAAAAAAGGAAGTAGGTTACAGCACACTTGTTCGCCCACTTCTTGAATACTGCTCAGAAGTGTGGGATCCGTACCAGATAGGGTTGATAGAAGAGATAGAGAAGATCCAACGAAGAGCAGCGCGATTCGTTACAGGATCATTTAGTAATCGCGAAAGCGTTACGGAGATGATAGATAAACTCTAGTGGAAGACTCTGCAGGAGAGACGCTCAGTGGCTCGGTACGGGCTTTTGTTGAAGTTTCGAGAACATACCTTCACCGAAGAGTCAAGCGGTATATTGCTCCATTTTATATATATCTCGCGAAGAGACCATGAGAATGAAATAAAAGAGATTAGAGCCCACGCAGAGGCATACCGACAATCCTTCTTTCCACGAACAATACGAGACTGGAATAGAAGGGAGAACCGATAGAGGTACTCAAGATACCCTCCGCCACACACCGTCAGGTGGCTTGCGGAGTATGAATGTAGATGTAGATGCAGATGCAGATGACACCACGACAGACTTCCTTGACATTGATATAGACTTTGTAAGCTACAGGCAATCTAAGTTAAATTCGCGCAGTGTTCCACGGGTGTGATTCGCCACGATGGCACTGCTGCTGCTGCTGCTGCTGCTGCTGCAACAGCGGCTCTCCGGTATTCTGTGCTCGACGACAGCCTGAGCAGGCGTCGTGTTACGAAATCATTTGACAGCACACAAATATCTCGCTTGATATGTCGCCACCACTGGGGAGACAAGTCAAGACGCGGCTCCAAGCTATGCGCAGTCTTCCTCGCCCATCAGAAGCTGTATGCTGTCTTGCGTGTCCCTGATAAACTATGATTAGTAATACCTGTGGCAGATAGGTGACCTTTGGCGCTGCGCGGGAGGAGTCGCGCACGATCGATGTAACGTTATTAGGGAACAATGTAATAATGAACCCAGTTACCACAAAGTGTTCTCATGTTTCAGTACTAAGTAAATCGTAATAGTTTGAGTCAGCTTCTCCTCTTATCTTAGAATTTTTTAATTTGAATGAACAGAGAGTGAAGAAAGCTCGGCTGTTTATAAGGTACGTTTCCAAGTTGCTACTCCAGGCGCGTGTAAAATGAATGGGCCTGTTTGACTACCCCCTGAGGCAGATCTTAGGATCTCTTGATGATCATATTATCTCATCGTTCTTGCTCTTTAACATATAAATTACATATAGACATAAATGAATGATTAAGGGAACTAGTAACTACTAAATGATGGATGTTATTTCTGCTTATACATTTATTGTAGATTAAAATCCCTTTATATATTACAAATATTTATATATCAATGTCCAATGGACATACAGAGATACAAATGGATTTCCTAATTAATATGATTGATCAACTGCCCAAATCTGCCCGTTTTTATGGCTACGCGATCTAATACAAATAACGCGAGATGACTGACATCACCTATGTACCAAACACAAGAAGACACTACTTTCAAAGATGATCTACAGTAGTGTGCAACCTCCGTGGAAATAAAATTTCCGTGATCATAGCTGTTTGGCTTTATAGCCCTAATAATCCGAAGCAATTATCAATATTACCGTATTTTCCGCGCCCGGTGCGTCGGAGTGATGGTTCTCGTACACGTCTGCGACGACGGAAGAACATCGGCCACAAAATATTAAAAAAACCTAATTCAATCACTAGGACAGCATAAAACGGTCCGCTGACTAGTATAATCTAATTCTGTCTTCTCCTCTCTGTGTTCTACAAAAGAGAAACGCGAACTCCCAGCCACAGGGGCGGAGTTCAGGTATTGTCTCAACGTGAGTATGGGCAGAAGTAGTGCTCTGTCACTGAACGCTGCGTACTCGACGACGACCCCCTACCCAGACGCGAAGTCCAGAATCGTATAAGTTCACAACAATAAAGTGCCTAACCGTTCTAAATATAAAATCTCCTTAGAGCAAAGACAGCAAGTCAGTCTGTACCAACAAAAGCTGATACTGAGCGACCGTCAAATTTGGGCGCGCAAAACGGAAGACCTCTTCTTTCCACCGCTGGCTTCCCACCAAAGCTCGGCTCCCCTCCCCCATAACTCAGAAGCCGAATCATATTCTCGAAACCACGGAATATTCTCCCTCTCTACAGATTCTTCGCAACGCCGACCAACCATATTTTAGTCTTCTGTCGTCCATCTCGGAAAGTTTGCGAGGAAAAACCTATACTCATACAATGGTACGCTTATCAGAGTAAAAATCGTCGGAAGTAACCCAGCCTTGCGAGGTAACGCTTCCTAGTTCCTCTCTGCTGCGTCCAAGATTTGCAGACTTTCCGAAGTATTATCCGGTTATCCTTCCAGCCTCCGCTACGAACTCGTCCGACAGCCGCTGTATTGTGTTTCCGCGCACTGGTGCCCAGACCGTCCGTCTTGTCGCTTCCTGTGTGAATCAGGACCAACACACTTGTGCGGGCTTTCCCATCCTGGGCTTGAGTTCTGCCTGCCGTTTCATTTCCACTGGCGTTCCAACCTCGACTAGTATAGGCAATCACTCATTACGCCATTTTGATAGTAAAGACACTCCGTCACCTTTCGTGCAATAAGCGTTAACAACTATTTACAAGGTGTATGTGACAATGTCAGTCTTCTTTCAATATTCATATATACTATATACAACCTATCAAATGATACCTAATTGTGGTTGTAAATCACGGCAGGGTATGTAGATAAGTGCTTGTAAGGTGCGAAATTATAGCCATCTTGCAAGTTAAATAATAATGCCAGCTACAGTGTATAATACCAATTTGCATTCATTCCTCACAAAGATGAACCCGCCAATAAGGACAGTTATCGCTACAAGTCCTTGTTAGCTTGCATATTGTCTTCTGTACGGCGTGTTTGAGTCTTCCGGTCCTTACGAACGAGAACATGCCTGTTCACCATTTATTCCGTGCTTCGAGTAAGTGCACTAATGTTTGCGAAAACAGCAACAGTGGCAAGGTTACATGTGTGCGAAATGAATTTTATGCCACAGCTGAAACATATAACATTGGGCCCAGAACTGTGCTGACTGCAGAATTGAAATACCGGTGTCAGAAGATACCACGTGCTGGATTTAGTTATGGAATTAAAGTGGATCTGGATACAACCTGGAAAATCTGCATCCAAGGTGCTTAAATGCGAGTCCATAAGATGTCACTTTTTATCGCTGCAGAACGTTCAACATACTCTCAAGCAATCCTCTTGTTCACAACTTACATTGGAAACGTGGGCTTCGTTTGATGTTTGGTTCTATTTCTCATAGAAGTACGAAAGATTTGACCATTATTCACGGACTTGAAGTATTTCACAGTTTGTATTCTTTGTGGAGTCACAACTAGCCAGAAGTTAGTGTTGCGCCCCGGAAGCTGTCTGTATTGAACTTGTAACTGTTTTTCTTCAAATAAAGGGAACAGAAACAGTGTTCGAATAATTACCGTCTGGTAGGTTAGAGCAAAACTAGTCAAAAACACATACAACGTGTGGTGTGTTTTTTGAAAGGAGGGGGGGGGGGCGTTTGGAAAGTGCACCAGTACTTACACATTGCTCTACGGTAGGAAATTTGCTCAGGAATTCATGGGCAGAGTTGCGTTTAGCTGCAGCTAGGAGACCGTTCCAGGCAAGTAGGGACACTATGTCCCTTAGAAGGAACAGTCAGCTAGTGTGAGATGAGTGGAAAGCTACCGGATACGAACGCAGAGGCAAAGTTAATTACCGGTTGTTATTAAATATTACCGATAGCAAACAATCACAAGAATATAAGGGATTACGCAACATTAAATTGCTAATGTCATTGCATACTGCAAATACAGCAAACCTTGTGCTGCATAACTATTGTCGTTTGTATTGCCAACCGGATGTTTCCCCATATCTACAATTTATTTTGCAGCACGTCTAAGAGCCATCGGCCGCTATGTTCAGTCTCCATGTTAGAAGGACAATTATCAATGTTAGTATTGCCGCGAGAAACATTCTATGTTGGCATGTATTGTACTGTAAAGTATGGAATCATTAAAATACTACAAAACGTCAAACGAACAAATCTTAGTAACAGAAGCGCTACTGGATCAGGCCAGCGGGTGCATCAACTCACACACAATGACAATTTGCACTCTTACTTCAAGTACTAGAAATTAGTAGTAGTTTTAGGTAGAATTAGAACACTAACAACACTCACGAAGTAGGGACTGCAGCGACAAAACCAACTTGGCCAGCCCAGTGCCAGGGGCACGCTCACTGGGACTAGCTCGGTGAGCAGGCCACAACAGTAGGTTTATACAGGGTGTTTCAAAAATGACCGGTATATTTGAAACGGCAATAAAAACTAAACGAGCAGCGATAGAAATACACCGTTTGTTGCAATATGCTTGGGAAAACAGTACATTTTCAGGCGGACAAACTTTCGAAATTACAGTAGTTACAATTTTCAACAACAGATGGCGCTGCAAGTGATGTGAAAGATATAGAAGACAACGCAGTCTGTGGGTGCGCCATTCTGTACGTCGTCTTTCTGCTGTAAGCGTGTGCTGTTCACAACGTGCAAGTGTGCTGTAAACAATATGGTTTATTCCTTAGAACAGAGGATTTTTCTGGTGTTGGAATTCCACCGCCTAGAACACAGTGTTGCTGCAACAAGACGAAGTTTTCAACGGAGGTTTAATGTAACCAAAGGACCAAAAAGCGATACAATAAAGGATGTGTTTGAAAACTTTCAACGGACTGGGAACGTGACGGATGAACGTGCTGGAAAGGTAGGGCGACCGCGTACGGCAACCACAGAGGGCAACGCGCAGCTAGTGCAGCAGGTGATCCAACAGCGGCCTCGGGTTTCCGTTCGCCGTGTTGCAGCTGCGGTCCAAATGACGCCAACGTCCACGTATCGTCTCATGCGCCAGAGTTTACACCTCTATCCATACAAAATTCAAAAGCGGCAACCCCTCAGCGCCGCTACCATTGCTGCACGAGAGACATTCGCTAACGATATAGTGCACAGGATTGATGACGGCGATATGCATGTGGGCAGCGTTTGGTTTACTGACGAAGCTTATTTTTACCTGGACGGCTTCGTCAATAAACAGAACTGGCGCATGTGGGGAACCGAAAAGCAGTCCCATCGTCACTGCATGCTCAAAAAGTACTGGTCTTGGCCGCCATTTCTTCCAAAGGAATCATTGGCCCATTTTTCAGATCCGAAACGATTACTGCATCACGCTATCTGGACATTCTTCGTGAATTTGTGGCGGTACAAACTGCCTAAGACGACACTGCGAACACCTCGTGGTTTATGCAAGATGGTGCCCGGCCACATCGCACGGCCGACGTCTTTAATTTCCTGAATGAATATTTGGATGATCGTGTGATTGCTTTGGGCTATCCGAAACATACAGGAGGCGGCGTGGATTGGCCTCCCTATTCGCCAGACATGAACACCTGTGACTTCTTTCTGTGGGGACACTTGAAAGACCAGGTGTACCGCCAGAATCCAGAAACAATTGAACAGCTGAAGCAGTACATCTCATCTGCATGTGAAGCCATTCCGCCAGACACGTTGTCAAAGGTTTCGGGTAATTTCATTCAGAGACTACGCCATATTATTGCTACGCATGGTGGATATGTGGAAAATATCGTACTATAGAGTTTCCCAGACCGCAGCGCCATCTGTTGTTGAAAATTGTAACTATTGTAATTTCGAAAGTTTGTCTGCCTGAAAATGTACTGTTGTCCCAAGCATATTGCAACAAACGATGTATTTCTATCGCTGCTCGTTTAGATTTTATTGCCGTTTCAAATATACCGGTCATTTTTGAAACACCCGGTATATGAACTGGCACAACTGTAATCGCTGCAGGGTAGATTAGATTAGAATAGAATAAATTAGATTAACCTTGTTCATAGATATGCCAGTTTTAGAAAATTGTTGTAACAATGCTGTTGCTTCATGTATCATACATAGACCCACTAATTTATGAAGGTGGTGTGTTCTGTTGTATCATCATATTGTATTGTATTGTGTTAATAAAGAATTTTTTTAAAAAACGAAAACGGAAAACGAGTAAGTATCAGTGTGACATAAAAAAAGCTAGGACCTTTAAAGGTGTATAGACAAGCTAACTGAAGTAAGATGAAGTTTCCTTTCGTTTATTGTGCCCTTTGGTGTCAGAACCATATAGCCATAAATTACCCATAGTAACATTACAGTGCAATTGGATAGATAAGAAATCTTCTCACCAAGTGGACGATTGTTGAGTAGGCTTCTTACCCATCCAGTTATATAACATTGCTAAGCCAATTAGTTGTTGGGATCATTGGGTATATTTCTCTACAATTATTCCTCTTGTTCATTCCTCTTTTCCATCGATATGAGGTTTCTCAGCATTATAGTGGGTGACACAAAGGTTGCTTCACATCGATAAAATCTAAACAAACTTTACACACACTGTCTGCGAAAGGACAGTCACACAATTTATAAGTGCGAATTAATATCTGCGGGATCCGGTTTTATGTCATGTTCACTTACTTTTCGTTTAATTGTAATGCGATAGTCCATCGCTGGTTCCGCAGACTTTGATATTAATAGTGTTTTCATATTTTCGTATTGTTGGGGTTGCACGACCTGTTAATGAACATTCGTTCTCGAACACTGCGCGTATTCAGCTTCTCTGTTACGTTGCGGTTAGCTCTGCGCCCGTCATACGATCTGGCTGCCACAGATGATTCCATTTCAGAGTCTCATCGCCGGGCAGCCGCGTGTTAGCAGTATCGGATGACACACAGGCCAGGCACTGTCGTAACCGGACACTGATTAGGACGGAGCGCTGCCGGCTCCGGTGCGCTAAATATTGACTCTGTGCGGAATTAATGTGCGGCCCTTCTGCAAATACGCGTCGGAATTACCTAGCCGTGTCATCAGAAGTTACAGCGTCTGCGGCGGCGCCATGTGGGCTGCCGGTAGCAGCAGCCGTAATTACCGCCGTCGCTAAGCCGACAGACCTTAGAGACAGTCACCGGCGACGTGCACTCTCGCATTGCGTGTGTAATATCAGTCCCTGCTCCAGTGGCCATCCAGGTATATACACCAGTTTGCACACAACCAGTGTAACAGAAGCACAGTACTCTGCTGGTCAGATTATTATTGACAAGTGTAAGGTTCTCATGTGTGTTCTGGTACTGGAAATGGAAATGAGCGTTGGGTGTCATTGGCCGGGAGACCCCTTACGGAGCAGGTCCGGCCGCCGTGGTGCCGGTCTTATTACATTTGGCGACCTGCGCGACGGATGCGGATGAAATGATGATGAAGACAGCACAACACCCAGTCCCTGAGCGAAGAAAATCCCTGACCCAGCCGGGAATTGAACCCGGGACCCTTAGGACGGCAGTCTGTCACGCTGACCATTTTTTTTATAGTAAAAATTGGGAAATATTCCATCTTTAGCGACTGTAATAAATTTCTTTTTATACCAGGGTCGTTTCGCTTTTTTCCAAAACGTTCTGTTTAAAACAAAGTTGGCGAACTACACAAAACTGAATTGTGGACGTAATAAAACATAGAAACTAAAATATATTGTCAGTGAGGCGCAGTGCGCAAACAATTTGTGTTTGTCACAACGGACAGCAAATACTTGCCAAAACATAGATTAGTCGACGAAAACATTGAATATGATGTTGCCAAAGCAGCGAAGCGACGAATTGCGTCAGACAATCAAGTCGCTCGGCAACGTACGAGCCGAAATTCTGCTCTAAATAATACTTTTAATACTGTCGTAAAAGAATATGTTCTCAATATGAATAGTAAAACAGCGACTGTGGAAGAGAAGATATACAAACAAAACAGATAACATGAATATTGTATGTGTGCCTCTTCATTGTTTCTAATTGCTGTGAAAAGAAATATTGGAGGGCAAAATTAGAAAAACCGAGTACTTATTATGATTACAATGAAGACAAAGCACTAGAAATTTCAAAAAATTACATTCAAACGAACAAAATTCGTTAAGTAAGACACTTCGATATTGTTTTTAAATAAAGAAAATATTAAGCTCCGAACAAGGTTTGAACACACTTGTCAGAACCTTTTGCTTAGCAGCCAAACAACTTTTTTATTTTATTTATTTTTTTATTTTTTATTTTATTTTAATGCAAATTGATAAAAGGAAAGCCGCTCATCTTCGGTTACATAAACAGAATAATAGGAAGTCGTCCCGTTACGACAGTGGATGCTCCATACTATAGCCCGCTGCGAATTTTTCGAAGACTGTCTTCTCGTTGCTGTGTTGTTTCCGTTGTTTGTTCAGTCTCATAAAAAAAGGAACTGGGAAGAGGTGCTATGGTTATCTTCTCATGTCATCGATAATCCAGCTGCGAGGCGGATTATGGAATGCGCTCCAAAGGAAATTAGAAAAATATTGCCTATATTTAGGGTTCTTGACGATCGCACAATGTCGTTCGTTGAGGTAATACCAAAAATCGGGTACTGTCTTTTCGCCATTACCGAAGAGGTAGTGAACAGCGTGGCGGCTAATCCACGTCACAGAGTTCGTTTTTGCTCTTGGGAAATAAATCTTATCGGGGAAAGGAAGTGATCGGGTAGTTATCCTGTCGGGAGTCGTGCGTGTGAGAAAAGCCAATATCTGACGCACCAAATACCAAACGTCCTTTGCCGACCCGCATTCGAAACGATGTTCATCCGTGTCAATCACTTGGCATGTGGCACACAAGGGTGAATAGGCGAGGTGGATGTGACGTAGCCGGGACTGGCACAACTGTTTCCCATTAACAGTTACGTACCATCCAGATTGTACGTCAGTATCAAGGGTGGTGGCATTCACTGCCTGCCACACAGCGCGCCACTTTGTAGTGGGGTGTTTGCTTTCAATCACATTCGGTGTCCTGTTCATTTGCATGGCAGCATATATCGTCCTCGTCATCATAAAGCGTGTGAGTAGTAGTGCGGTGCGGATGTAGCTTAATTCGAGGAAGAATTGGCTAATGTAGACGAAAGGTGCTGGGATGTCTGATATCATCACAGGGGGTGTGAGTGAGATAGGACTTAGGGCCTCCAGTAAGAGACTTGTGAGGCACGTCGGACTTCGTCGCCACAGTTGCAGGTGACAGCTGACGAACAGGGCCTTCGCTCTGTTCTGAACATGACAAAGGCCTAAACCACCTCTGCTCCTCGGGAGGGTTAGGGACTCGTAACGGAATCTTAAATAACATGCCCGTATTAACAAAGGATCCCAAAACCGCCAACATGTGGTGAGCCAGGGTAGGTGGTATCGGGAGTATCTGTGCAAAATGGGGGATACATGACGCCAAATAGACGTTAGCATATAGTGTCCGTTGCAGGATGTCTACATGTCTAAGACGGTGGCCACTTATTTCTGCTCTCATCTGATTCAACTGATTCGTAGCCGTGCGACGCTCTCGTCGGGTAGACCTCTACATCTACATAAATACTCCGCAATCCACCGTAGGGTGCGTGGCGGAGGGTACCTCGTACCACAACTAGCATCTTCTCTCCCTGTTCCACTCCCAAACAGAACGAGGGAAAAATGACTGCCTATATGCCTTTGTACGAGCACTAATCTCTCTTATCTTATCTTCGTGGTCTTTCCGCGAAATATATGTTGGCGGCGGTAAAATTGTACTGCAGCCAGCCTCAAAAGCTGGTTCTCTGAATTTCCTCAGTAGCGATTCACTAAAAGAACGCCGCCTTTCCTCTAGAGACTCCCAACCGAGTTCCTGAAGCATTTCCGTAACACTCGCGTGATGATCAAACCTACGGCAAGTAGGCTGTTACGGTTTTTAAATTGGTAACGCCACGTAGCGCTCTGTATGAAAATCACTGACTGTGCTGTGTGCAGTCTGAGGGTGGACGGCATTGTTGCAACATTCGCCATTGTAGTGTTGGGCAGTTGGCTGTTAAAAGCCCGTAGCGTTGCGCAGTTGGAGGTGAGCCGCCCGCAGTGGTGGATGTGGGGAGAGAAATGGCGGCGTTTTGAGCGGATGATCTGGACGTGTGTCCATCAGAGACAGTACATATGTAAGACTGGATGTCATGAACAGCTATATATATATATTATGACTTTTGAACACTATTAAGGTAAATACATTGTTTGTTCTCTAGCAAAATCTTTCATTTGCTAACTATGCCTATCAGTAGTTAGTGCCTTCAGTAGTTAGAATCTTTTATTTAGCTGGCAGTAGTGACGATCGCTGTATTGCAGTAGTTCGAGTAACGAAGATTTTTGTGAGGTAAGTGATTCGTGAAAGGTATAGGTTAATGTTAGTCAGGGCCATTCTTTTGTAGGGATTATTGAAAGTCAGATTGCGTTGCGCTAAAAATATTGTGTGTCAGTTTAGTGTTGATCAGAATAAGTAAAGTGAGAAATGTCTGAGTACGTTCAGTTCTGCTCGGTTGTTTGAAAATAAAATAACGTAAGAGGTTTATCAGCACAGTCATGTATAATCTTTCTAAGGGGACGTTTCACTACCAGTAACAAATCTAGCAGCCCACCTCTGAATTGCTTCTATGTCCTCCCTCAATCCGACCTGATAGGGATCCCAAACGCTCGAGCAGTACTCAAGAACAGATCACACCAGCGTTCTATAAGCGGTCTCCTTTACAAATGAACCACATCTTCCCAAAATTCTACCAATGAACCGAAGACGACCATCCGCCTTCCCCACAACTGCCATTGCATGCTTGTCCCACTTCATATCGCTCTGCAGTGTTACGCCCAAATATTTAATCGACGTGACTGTGTCAAGCGCTACACTACTAATGGAGTATTCAAACATTACAGGATTCTTTTTCCCATTCATCTGCATTAATTAACATTTATCTATATTTAGAGTTAGCTGCCATTCTTTACACCAATCACAAATCCTTTCCAAGTCATCTTGTATCCTCCTACAGTCACTCGACGACAACACCTTCCCGTAGACCACACCGCACATTGCTATCCACCCTATCCAGAAGATCATTTATGTAGATAGAAAACAACAGTGGACGTACTACACTTCCCTGGGGCACTCCAGATGATACCCTCACCTCCGATGAACACTCACCATCGAGGACAACGTACTGGGTTCTATTACTTAAGAAGTCTTCCAGCCACTCACATATTTGAGAACCAATCCCATATGCTCGTACCTTAGTTAGGAGTCTGCAGTGGGGCACCGAGTCAAACGCTTTCCGGAAGTCAAGGAAAATGGCATCCATCTGATACCCTTCCCCCATGGTTCCCAAGATATCATGTGAAAAAAGGGCGAGTTGCGTTTCGCAGGAGCGATGCTTTCTAAAGCCGTGCTGATGCATGGACAGCAGCTTCTCTGTCTCAAGGAAATTCATTATATTCGAACTGAGAATATGTTCGAGAATCCTGCAACAAACCGATGATCAGGGTATGGGTCTGTAGTTTTGAGGATCCGTCCTTCTACCCTTCTTATATACCGGCGTCACCTGCGCTTTTTTCCAGTCGCTCGGGACTTTACGTTGGGCAAGAGATTCGCGATAAATGCAAGCTAAGTAAGGAGCCAATGCAGTAGAGTACTCTCTGTAAAACCGAATTGGAATCCCATCAGGACCTGGCGATTTATTTATTTTCAACCAATTCAGCTGCTTCACAACCCCAGGGATGTCTATCACTATGTCCTCCATACGGGAATCTGTATGAGACTAGGCCGGCCGGAGTGGCCGTGCGGTTCTAGGCGCTACAGTCTGTTGCCGAGCGACCGCTACGGTCGCCGGTTCGAATCCTGCCTCGGGCATGGATCTGTGTGATGTCCTTAGGTTAGATCGGTTTAATTAGCTCTAAGTTCTAAGCGACTGATGACCTCAGAAGTTAAGTCGCATAATACTCAGAGCCGTTTGTACGAGACTCAAACGGCGGTATGTTTGTACGATCCTCCTGCGTGACAGATTTTTCAAATGCTAAGTTTAAAATTTCAGCTTTAGTTTTGCTGTCTTCCGTTGCCAGGCCAGGCTGATCAGTGAGTGACTGGATGGAAGCCTTCGACCCGCTTACCGATTTTACTTAAGACTAGAATTTCCTTGGGTTTTCAGCAAGATCTTTTGCTAAGGTATGACGGTGGTAGTGGTTGAATGCTTCGCGCATCGGTCTTTTTACAGCAGCACGAATCTCTACTATCTTTTTCCTGTCTTCATTTTCCTGAACTTTCTTGTACCGCGAGTGCAACTGCCTTTGCTTCCTGAGCATTCTCCGAATTGGGTTGTTAAACCACGGTGGGTCTTTACCGTCCGTAACCCACTTTTTCGGCACATAACTGTCCAATGCGTGATTCACAATGTGTTTAAAATTTGCCCATAATTCTTCCACATCCATCGTAACGGAAGTAAATGAAGTCGATTCATTTACTAAGTGGGATGCTAACAACTGCTTATCTGCTCTTTCTAGTAAGAATACTCTCCTAGCCTTCTTGATCGACTTTTTAACTTCCGTAACCATAGTCGTAATGACAACATCATGATCACTAATCCCTGTCTCATCACTGACACCGTCGATGAGGTCTGGTCTGTTCGTGGCTACCAGATCTAAAATATTTCCATTAGGCGTTGGCTGTCGATTTAGCTGCTCAAGACAGTTTTCGGATAATGTGTTCAAAAGTAATTCACAGGACGGCTTGTCTGTATCACCTGTAATGAATCCATAGACATCCCAGTCTATACTAGCTAGGTTGAAGTCGCCTCCGACTAATATAACATGATCCACGTACTTCTGCGATACAGAATGTAGGCTCCCTTTGAATGATTCTAGAACTGTCACGATGGAACCTGGTGGCCGGTAATAACACCCCACAATTAACTTTATTTCCCCTAGCCCTTTTAAACGTGTTCAGATAACTTCACAATCACACTCTACTTCGACCTCAGTAGAAACAATATTTTTGTCAACTGCAATGAAGACACCACCTCCTACGGTGTCTAATCTGTCTTTCCGATACACGTTCCAACCCTCACAAAATATTTCAGAACTTCCTATCTCAGGGTTCAGCCAGGTCTCAGTCCCGAGAATAATTTGCGTGCCACACGCTTCCTGGAGGGCAGTAAATTCAGGAACTTTATTCCGAACACTCTGAATGTTTACTGCTAATATCTTGATAGCTGAAGTGTCTTCACACTGAGCGCGTCCTGATTTCCCTGCCTGCACGTCGACTGGTGAGTGTTCATCAGGACACCTCACACTACTGCCTTACCTAAAAAAAAAAGAGCATGTGCACGCCACAAGTACTCTGCTACCCGGATAGCCGCTTCCTTCTGCCTATAGACAGAGCGTGTGATTTGTGCAGATTGAGATGGCTCCCCGACGCCGCGCCGTAGGTCGCCACCCACGCCAGTGCTCCACGAACATCGTCATTATTGCGAAGAAGGAGTACCAGATCATCCGCATAGGCAGTGCAGCAAAAAGTGTGTCCACCAAGGGACATCCCAGTCAGGCGTTGTCGGAGGGCGCAGAGAAGTGGTTCCAAGACGAGGGCGTACAGTATCGCCGAAAGAGGGCAACCTTGTCGCACCGATTGCTGGATCTGTATCGGCGGCGTAAGACGGCCATTATACAGTATAACACCTTGGACGTCGCGCCGCGTAGGAGACGCATCAGTATCTTAACTATGATGTCCGGATATATCATGTGTCGCAGTACCTCCATCAAAAGTGTGTGGTCGACTCTCTCAAAGGCCTGGCTAAAGTCGAGTGAGGCCAAAACTCCTGGCAGTTGGCGAGCTTTGGCTAGCGCGATCATATCTCTATATCGGTACAATGCAGTGCGAATATTATGGTCACCACCTAACGATGCCTGGTCCTGTGACACAACACAGTGTACCGATCGCTTTAGGCGTGCCGCCAGAAGCCGGGTGAAAATCTTCAAGTCACTGTTGAGTAAGGTCAAGGGGCGATAATTACTGATCCTGGATCCGCCTCGTGGTTTGTGTATGGGCACAATCAGTCCTTCTAGGAAAGCCCCAGGAATCTGCGTCGTGGGAGACATAAGATCGCGGCAAATATCAGTCGATGCTGGTGCCAGCAATTGTTGATATGTCCGGTAAAATTCCAAAGGAAGGCCATCAGGTCCCGGGGACTTATGAGCAGCCCCTGCCAGTGTTGCTTCAATGATTTCCTCTTCCGTTACATCTGCAGTCAAATCGGCTGCCGCTGTCGGAGAGATCGTGCCATAAGTGAGTTGAGACTTCGGGGATCACCTCTGGGGGATGTCGATGTTCCGAGTACAGCCTAGTGTAGTGAGCATGAAGGGCGTTTCCTATGTCACGCTGGGTATCAAGGCGTCGTCCGTCTTCCGTCGTGATAGCTTGGATTAGTGTCCTGCGTCGGCGCCGTCGTTCTGCAATGACGTGGTACATGGACGGCTCCTCCTGGGCCACTCTGTCTTGAGTGCGCGCTCTGACGATAGCACCCTCAAGGTGGTAACGTGTTAATCTGATGATATGTGCCTTGGCACGGTTCACCGTCACCTGTCGTGCAGGTGAGTACGGCAATATTTTACATTCCCTTAAGATGCTGTAGTAAAAGTCCATGGTATGTCTCTTCCATGCTGCAACGTCTCGGCCATAGCCTATCAAGGTGTTCCGGAGGGCTGGATTGGCGCAGAGTAACCACCACGACAGTGTAGACTGGTAGGTGGCACGCCGGCGGCGACAAGAGTCCCACGTGTTCTCTACAAGGCGGCGGCATTCCTGAGAAGCTAGGTGGGCGACGTTCAACTTCCAAGGACCACGGCTGTGCCATACCTTCTGGCGGCCGAGGGTAATAGCGCAGATGTAGGCCTCGTGGTCAGGAAAAGCTGTGGGCCAAACTTCGGCAGCTCTTGTCCCTACAGCTATGGAGCGCGAGATGTAAATCTGGTCGATGCGGCTGGAGGAATGGCTGGTGTGATGAGTAAATCCGGGCCGATCGCCACAAACATGTTCCCACGAGTCCACCAATTGAAGATTATTTATAGTTGTTGCAAGTTCTGCGCAGGGAGAATGATGTGGTAACTGATCCTTAGGTGCTTGGCTACAGTTGAAGTCCCCTCCGATTATCAAGGCGTCCTGACGGCCCATAAAGAGGGACGTGATTGTATGAGCGAAGAAGGTGGATCGCGACGCTCACCAGATGCTGACGGTGCATAGATGTTAATAAGTTTGACTTCTTGGATAGTAAGAGCCATGCCTCTGGCGTCAGGGAGATACTCGACGTCTTCTGCGGATATACCTTCGCGGAGGAGGACCGCAACACCACTGCCATTGGTAGACGTATGTGAGACCCAAGTCGTGTAGCCATAGGGTTCCTTGAAGTCTGCGACATACACCTCTTGAAGTAGCGCAATGTCGATGTCTGCTGCGTTGAGCAGATCCTGTAGCATCGCTAATTTATGTCGGGCACGTATGTTGTTGATGTTAATCGTCGCTAGACGGTATGTTTGGTCAGCCAGGTCGGAAACTGGGTTGTTTAGGAGGCCAGGAGTGGGCGGCATGGGCGGCCCGACAGAGGCTGACGATACAGCCGTAGTCACTGTGGTTGGTCGGTGCTGCGTACAACCGAGGGAGCATCTCTGCCCTCGGCATTCTCCTGGTGCTGTGGCTCATCCTCGACATCATCCGCCCAAGAATCGGATGCAGCAATTGGTAACTGTTGATTAGTGCTGTAAGTAGAGCGCTCGAGCGCATGTTCAGTAGCAGAAGTGGTGGTGTCAGATCGAAGCTTAGAAATTGTATCCGCCGTAGCATCGTGATGGGAAGGGTGAGTTGTGATGGTAGAGTCCTGAGTGTCATCCGACGCCGGATGTTCGTCCGGGTCAAACATCCGAAGCAGGCAATCATCGGATGGCGTATGGCGCCGTTTCTTGCGATTACGAGGGGACTGTTGTTTCCGGACATGTTGTTCTGTGTCAAGAGTGCGGGTGGCATTCGTCTGATGCGGTCTCCATTGGTAGGAAGGCAGAAGTTGGGACAATTTCCGTTTCTACTTCCATCTTCTCTTTAGGCTCGTCTCGGTGGCACAATTGATCGTCTTGAGGCATATCTGCCGATGACGTCGTAGAGGGGGATATGCTGTCCACCACACTGTCATCGACCACTGACTGGTGTTACGATCCTGGGCAGGAACAGGTGTTGCGGTTGCAGCCGCTGCATACGTGATGGGCAGTGAAGTAGGCGTCGCCGGGGATGGAACTTCACCAACCGGTGTCTGAGTCAGTCGGCGTTGAATACAGGCCGATCGGACATGTCCTTCCTGGCCACAGCCGGCGCAAGTACGCTGTTGTCCGTCGTACATGACAATGGCTCTGTAGCCGCCAATTACTAAATAGGATGGCACATGCTTCGTCAGTTCAGTCTTAATTTGTCGCACTCCGTTTAAGACGGGGTATGTCTCAAACGTTTGCCATTTTTCAGCCAGGTGGCTTAGTACGTTGCCGTACGGTTTGAAGGCTGTCATCACAACATCTGGCGGGACTTCGAATGGCAGCTCGAAGACCCTCAGAGTGGGAAGGCCTAATCCAGTGTGGTCGATCGTGACAGTTCCTATGTGGCCATCAGGATGCTTAAATTTAAGTCTATGAGTGTGTCTGCACACATCAGTGCACGCCTTTTCATTGATCAGTTTTATGTATACGACACTTTGTGTTATAGAAAAGTGGATCCCAATGATGTCTTGAGGTGCAATATGTTCTTCCCGGATGAAACGTTCAATGCCAAGTGCTCGAGGTCTTGCGTAGTCCGCTTGAAATGTGATCTTAATTGTGAACTTGCGGTACGAGTGCGCCATGACATTACCGAGACACGGACGCGTGACACTCGCTGCAGCGGACTGTAAACAGTAAACACAGGCACAGGCACGACGACCTTGCCCCACCGCTGCTAACAGCGGACTCACCATTCAGCTATCGGGGCGGACCTTTCTGGTACCGTAAATGATTCACTTTTACTGTTCTGGGGCAAAGATGATTGAGCGGACTGCATGAGTACTGAGTAAGATCCTTGACTCTGCGTTTAGTTTTATCTGTGGTTGTCCTGCTAGTAAGTTACTGTGCAGCACTGGGGAATTCTTATTTGAGGCATATTAGTGGGCAGTTGGGTGTTAAGGGAATGAGATTGGTTTCCTCTGAATCTGCGAGTTATAGAGTAAAACCCACCTCCATGATTCACGGTAAAGTTGTGATGATTTTATCGTGTGTGCCTTGCGCCCTATACCACACGAACTTACAGACCGTTTCTGACAAACAAGACAAATGAGTTTTCGCGCTCCAATATTTTTCTATACACTGGTTGACTTTGGTTAGTTGTATGTTGCGAACAAAAGAGATTAATTATTATTATACTGGAACTGGCTTCTTATTAAATAAACAGTTTTGTTACTGTAACTCAATAGAATGCACAACATATCCATCTCTGCTACAACTATAGTAAAAATGTTCTGAAATTATTTCTGTTATCAAAAATAATGAAGTTACCGTACGCAATGCTTAAAGAACTTCAAACTTTGCAGTGGATTTTTCGTCAACATTAATTATCAGTCAGTGCCACGGCTAACACTACAGCATGAGACTATCATTATTAAACAGAAAATGATTTTTCCATAACTTTGACCAGTTCAGAATTTTTTATAGCAAGGTTTTCTTTTGAAACATGAAAGTATTTTAACTTTAACAGTGTCAAAGTTTACAATATTAGCAGCCCGCGTCCGTCTGTGAAGCACAACATAAAATCTGCTGCTTTGTACTCCGATCTCGAACTGCTGTAATAAATAATTTTATATTCACTTTTTGCCTGACCTGCGGTATGATTGCCCTTATTATCAGATTTGAATCTGCAGCGGGCGGCTGCTCGTTCCGCCGTGTCGCAGCTCTGCACCACGCACTACTTAAAAAGCTGAAAATGTCTTAAATAAATGGGTAAAATACCAGGCAAGCTTTCTAATAATACCACTGGAATTCTCATTAAATAACTGTATTTAAAACTCGAATAATAACAAGTTAACTCACCTTTCCTTATAATCAGCGCCTAATGGCTTCCAGCTAACAATCTTGACAAATGAAAGCTTCCTATGCGTTAAACATAGCGTCACAGGTTCCTCGTCTCTACGTGACTCCAAGAAGACGACAACGACATTACTATTCTTACACTACTATTTATACAATGGCTGTTTGTCATGAAATCTTGGAGTTTTTCTTTATTAATTCTTTTCTGTGGCGGTTTCACAACTCGCCGACACAGGTATTATTTCACAAATCCACTACTGAATCCTTTACAAATACAAAATATAACATAATTGTCTCTATTCTATTATTATTCAGAGTCCACAGACGTAATCAGTGCATACATATAAATAAAACTGTAATTGCATAGCTATAAAGCATGTTTTACCAGGAAACGTTACAGAGTACATTATTTTTCTTCATCTGCTGCCTCTACTTATCTCTATTTGCTTCCGAGAACGTCAGTACATCAGACACAAACACAGCTTTTACTTAAGGGAAGAACTCGCCTTCCATTCTTGAGCAGGCAGTGTGTATTGTCAGGTTCGTGCTAGCAAGCAGATTTTCAATGAACAGTATTGATAATTTCAAACATTTACTTTCTTGTGAATAGAACAGTAATTTATTTTTATGGCTCTCCAAGTCTAATATTGCGCTTCACATTACGCAACGTTCATAATGCACTTCGGTATTGAATTTTAGTTATACAGTATTCACTGAGCTCACAATTTTCTTTTGGCATTTAATTAGATTCAGTTTCTTTATAACAATTCACGTGACTGTTCACATGCACAACGCGGAGCCAACCAACAATCAGTTTTGCTCAGCAATTGAATACGATATCTAAAATACACGTTACATGGAGAGAGAGTTTTTGAAATCAGTATATTCAATCTTGTCACATACGGACAATTTTTTGTAGAAAGCTTACACGACAAGCAAATAAATGGATTCTCTCTGACAGGAAACAAAGAATCACAATAGGAAAGAATCCTGGATTAAGTTATCAATAATCACTCAACTGGGAACTAATTACATGTGGAGTCCCACAGTGATCCATTTTATGGCTCTAACTTGCTTCTCAGTATACCAATGATCTTTCATCAGTAACGTTATCAGCTGCTAAGATTGTTTTAACTGCAGATAATACGAACATTGCAATAAATAGCAATACAAGTATGGTTTTACAAAATTCGGCTTCTGACATTTTCATGGACATTAATTAATGATTCGTAGCCGAATCTTTGTCGAAAAACTTTGGAAAAACACGCCATACGCCATTTAGAGCTTGTAAGAGATTTTCCACGAGCATGTACTTAAAATGTGACGACAAACAGATAGAAATTCTTGTCCTTACAGCTTGGTAAGAAATTCCACTGGAAAGAGCATACCACAGTACTCCTGAAGCACCACAACAAATATTTATTCTTAATGTGGTTGTTGTCAAAGGTGAAATAAAAATAATAATAATAATAGTAAATCCAACGTATTTAACTTACTTTCATTCCATAATGTCATACGGAACCACAAAATTTCAAAAGAAAACACACAAAAGTATAATCTGAGTTTTGTACTCGCTCCTTGTCTTATTTTTTCTCCTCTCGAGATTTGTATTTTGATAAATTTGAGGGCTGTAATTAGGTAAGAGTTAATAAAAATGAACTCCAGCAGATTGTGGCCGCATATAGAAGACACTCGTCTTTTCCGGGATGATGAAAACTGAGTGCTACTCCTCTGGAAACATCTTCATGTAAATGGAGGTTTTAACTTCTTCCTTATCATTTTCTGTATCTGCAGATATAAACAGGAAGTGTGATATTAAATGATAGACTTAGCAATTTTCTTTTTATTCCATTGCGACAATAGTGATATTAAACAATTTCAAAACTTTCAGTATGATTCCTCACATTATAGACCGCTTGGTGTAGCTGCTCGGTCTAGGGCACCTTGCCACGGTTCGCGCATCGGAGCTTCGAGTCCTCCCTGAGACATGGGTGTGTGTGCTGTCCTTAGGGTAAGTTAGTTTAAGTTAGATTGAGTAGTTTGTGAGCCTAGGGATTGATGACCTCAGCAGTTTGTTTCCATAGGAACTTACCACAAATTTCCTCATACTATCCAAAAGTTCTCACGAAGTGATTCCCTTTACGTGATGGACGTTTTATCTTCTTCACATTCTTTCTTTCATCGCCGTATCCACAACACAGTTATAGATTCCAAGTTCTTACAGACTTGGATAAACTTTGTTTTTCGTGTCAAGCAGAAGACAACGGTGATGTTTCGTTTTAAATTCGCACTTGTGCTAGTCTTTTTAAAGATCGTGTCTGTATTACTGTGATTAGTCACACCTCTCATACTTACAACACCTTTCAAAAACGTGCAGCCTTTCTGCATACGTAAACTTCTTATAACACTTTCTTCTGCAATTATCTCGAAATTGACCTTCCAAGCATACTCCCGGAACATGCACTTTCCTGGATGAAACGTAGGTCCTCGGCGTTTCCGTCCGATTTTGGAAACATTTCCTGCCCACTGTTTTGAGCGTATTAATTTTATCCTGGTTTTGGGTATTCTTGAAGGTGTTTCTTCGATAAATTCGGATGTCATCTTCAGTCGCTCTTTCTAAGTTCTCTCTTTCTATTTCGTTAGCATCGTCTGGCTTTTAAATGCTTGAAACTGACACTGGCTCTTCTTTGTGGCTCTTTATCTGATTCATCATCAGATGATTGATTTTCCGAAATAGGAGCAGAGATATCAGATGGCAAATGTGAATTAAGATTACAGTCACTGGCAAACAAAGAAGAAGGCAAAGGGGCTGATTCTGGTGGTTTTCTCTGAGGATACGGAAAGAACCAATGTTACCTACGAAGAACAGAATCACGTTTTAATATATTGTGTATTTTGTACTTAAAACATTCCTTGAAAATCTGCTTAATAAGTGTTACAAGAAATTATAAAGATAATCTCCTGTTTTTTACACTTAGTTGCTATAAAAACGTTGCAGTATGATTTCAGAATCATTGCGCTTCAGAAGGATATTCTAATACATACCAGCATAAGACATTAAATTCCGTAGAAAAGTTTCCACCATTTTTCCTGTCTGGAATTTATAATTACCAAATTAACTGTATAAGAGGCCTCTGAATTCATACAAACACAACTGATTTCTTCACGTTGTTCACAGCATGAACTGGACAGACCCGTAAAGAATCGGGATACCAACACCCATGAAACAGTGTTGACCATGTAAGCTAGACAGCATTATTGACGCCCATGCTGCAGAAATATTCCATCGTTGTACGATAGTGAAGTATTACAATTAGGTAAATCAAGATACCTACTTCTAGCATTATACTTACCTCAGCATCGGCAGTTCGTATTACAGTATAATTGGGCAACTTAGAACATCTAATTGTAGCATAGAAATACTGCCTGGTTTAATACTTACCTATTGGTTGAAGCGCATAGTGTGTCCCAACAATAAATCCTGAGAATTGTCATGTTGTAGCATTTAATAAAGCACGTCAGTAAGCAACAGTCATGTAAATAACTCAGAACAGCAAAACATAGTTATCCATCTCTTATGCTAAGGTGACGACATTTTTTCATTAATGGGATTTTATCACATACAACAAATCTCTTTCGAACTAATAGCTCAGTTCCTTCACAAAGATTTGAAGTCACTTATTTTAATCCAGCAAAGTGTCCATTATTCAGAAACACACATTTTCAGTAACTTGGCAGTAACAGTAATACGTTTGACTACTAATACATGGCACTTTTAGAGGACCCTAAAGGGTTTATTGGTGGCCAATCCCTTGTTCTCCAATCTCTTAGCACATGATGTATATATATTATCAATGGTATCAAATAATGTGGATGTTTGGAATCCTGCCTCGGGCATGGATGTGTGTGATGTCCTTATGTTAGTTAGGTTTAAGTAGTTCTAAGCTCTAGGGGACTGATGACCTCAGAAGTTAAGTCCCATAGTGCGCAGAGCTATTTGAACCATTTTTTTGATGTTTGGAAAACTCTCACTTATGTACCTCTTCAGTGCAGAAGTGTGATTAATGTAAATAAGTGTGGGAAACTGAATTCGTCGTTGTTGACGCGTGACTGCAATAGACTCAGAATTGCCAAACGCACCTCAGTGTTTCGTACATTCACATTTTAACTGATAAGTTTGCTATTACCTTTATATGAAAATACTTTCTGGCTTATTAGACAGCCACGAGAACCATTTTACTCTTCCTTCGTAAATATATGTTGTATATTCCTTTTTCATGACATGTTCTACTTCCTTGAGAATCTGTGGAACAAAAAGTACCACTAATCTAATCAGAATTCCAGCACGGCGATTGGATTAGCTTTTCACCAAGTTTTTTTAAAAGACTTCAGCTAGTCATATAATCCCCTGCAAAAGTATTACACGGTTTTTGACAGGAAACTGTCCTTATACTGGTATTTACGTAGAATGAACAGGATAAAGACACGGACATGGAACTATGGTCTGGTATGTACACTTGAACATGAAAGGGGCAATGAAATGAAGAGGAGACAGATGGAAAAAAAACAGTAAGTAAAATGTTCATTTTTCAGAAGTAATCGCCACAACTGTTAAATACAATTATCCACTGTGAGACAAGACGGTCAGTGCCTTTTCCTCCGAAGCAAATCTGCAGCCACGAATGTCATTCTTCAGAGCTACTAAAATGTGGAAATCGCACAAAGGAGGGAGGGGGAGGAGGGACTGGGTGGAGGATGTGTGGAGCATGGACAAGCCCAGCTGCTGCCGAGGTTGTTTCGACTACGCTGCAGAAGTTTCATTTGGAAGCCCTTACACATCCTCAGTGCAGTTCCGATATCTCCCCATGCGGACGAAGAGGTCCACGCCTAGGTACAGTCATGTTTCCGTAGCAAACCGCAAGTATTCTCCAATGAGGGCATTGACCGTCTTGTCTCACACTGGGATAAATGTGTAAACAGTTACGAGGATCTCTTTTGAAATAATAAACTGTTCACTTAATTTTTTCCATCCGTCTTGTTTTCATTTGACTGCCCCCTTTGTGTATGTTTGAATCTGGCCAGTGTATTTAGACAGGGAATGAACATAAAAATTTGACAGTGGTGAAGAAAAGTGGAGCTGTTTGAACATTAGCGAATAGTACACGGGCTAAACTAGATGAATACCAAAATCCAAGAGGTTTCGAGCAAGACAGTGAAATCAGTAGGAGTCAACGCAGCTCATTAGGAGCTACAGACAAGCAGATTGAAACGAATGCTGTAGGTGAAGGTACATTGCTTAGAGGTAGGTCAATATTAAGATAAAGACGTGACGTTTCCAACGATGCGAGAAATAAGGAGTCTGTCGGGGATCTGTGACAGAAAAACTACTGCCAGAAAATAATTTTTTGCGACTATGACTGAATGAGTGGGATCGCTTTTTCAGCGCTGTACCCTCTCCAGAAAGTCCATGGTGTTCACTCAAGATGGATCCGGTGCGGATGCGTTGTTGGATGCTGGCGCAGCGCCATTCTGACAGTGCAGAGCCGTCTGTGTGATAGCGGGAAACGTTCCTGGTGACTCGGCAGTCATCTGACACGGAGAGATAGAAAGCATTGTCCTTTCTGAAAGCCTTTTAGTTCAGTGAATAATGTAATACCAGACGAAATAAATCATGAGTAGTCTCATTTTAGCAATACAGAGTGTAGTTAAGTAGTTTAATCTTCTTTCCCGTGAGCAGCGAAGTATAGCTTCGGAGTGCCAGTGCACCAGTTGCTATAGGTATACCAAATCATATGTTCTACATAAAAGGGCACATCTACTCAAAATCACGTAAGATAATCCTGCTATTTAGTTTTAATCAGTTAGGCACGGTATTATTAGGATATGTTATTTTAGCATTGAAAAATGTATTCGGCAGTAAGTAATGTTTTTATCAGACACAAATTGCCGTTTGTGTTATGCAACCTGCATTTGGGAAAGAGAGTGGAAATACAGAAATTTCTAAAAGTTACGGAAACTTACACAGATGCCAACGATTCGAGAAAGCTACAGCAGCTGACTTGAAAATTGGAGTATTTAACCCAGTAGTGTCGAGCAAAAGTGCTGCATGTATACCAGCGACGCTGTAATCAATGTGCGACTGTAGTACACAGTAGGCAACTGAGTGTTTGTGAATGGAATGACCATTTCTGATGGAAGAACGTGAGACTGCTGGAATAGCAAACTTGCTAGAATGGAATCGAAGTGTAACTTACTGCATAAACTGCCACGAAACGCCATTGACATGTTTTGTAATTATCTTCGTCTTCGCCACAACGTCGCAAAAAAAGAAGGGTTGGCGTTATCGTTGTCTGTGTGAATCAAGCGATATTCGAAACATGTTATTTGGCGACGCGGGGTAATTGGGCCATGGGTGGTGAAACAAATATTTTATTGTCTGTCCCAGATCAGCTTCGTACTATCCTATACTTACCACTACGCGTTCGTCGATTTGGCCTCATCGATTCTGTGTTTTCCTTTTAGCAGAGTTTCGAGTCCTGTCACCTTTTGTCTGGTCAGGTCTCCAGCATCTCGACTGATACTGGTTTTCCATCTCGCTCGATGCCTCTCCCCTTGCCTGCAGCTGCCCTCTACTTCGGTAAGTGTGTCTACTGACGTTTTGTCCAGACAAGTCTCTCCTGTCCTGTTCAACCTACAAGCGAGTATTGATCCATGAATTTTTGGTTTTTTAATATTTTCCGCTTGTGCGTTTTGGTGTGTCCCATATTTTTCTCAGCAGCAGTTCTCCAGTTTATGTGGATCTGCCTTACGGTACGTTAAACATTCCCTTTCGGAGATGATTCGTTGTTGATTAAAGTATTGGTAATTGAAGAGAAGCTTGGTACAGTTTAATTTCGATAATATTCTTTATACTTCTGATAAGATTCAAGCAAGGGCCGCAAGTCTGGCTGTGACACCGATACACCACTGATTTTAGCAATTAAGCGACCTGATTACACTCTTGATACAACCAGTGTAACGTTTCTAGCAGATTTTAGTATTCAGTGAAAATGATGTGAGCTCTATTTTCATTTGATATGTTATACTTCATATCTGTACAGTGGGTATTTTTCAAACAGAAGTCTTCAGTAGCCGCAATGTCACGCCTGCCATTCCGGTGGCTCAGGGCATTAATTGCACTATGATTTATTAGGTTTATGGCACCAGTTAACTTTGTTTCTGTGAAAATGCCTTCTCAAAACCGAAAAACGTATAATATGCAATCACTGTAACAAGCAA
Source organism: Schistocerca cancellata (assembly GCF_023864275.1). Classification (NCBI taxonomy): domain Eukaryota; kingdom Metazoa; phylum Arthropoda; class Insecta; order Orthoptera; family Acrididae; genus Schistocerca; species Schistocerca cancellata. The sequence goes on from NC_064626.1 coordinate 371,027,264, forward strand.
TACAAAACAGAGTGCAGATAAAAAAGTCTCGTGATGGTTGTCGATGCTGTGGGAACAGCTCCGCATATCTGTATTATGCGCTTAAGCGCCAACTCTTTATTAGTAAACGTATCGATACTTAATCGTGTCACTGCTAAAGTACACCTGACACTGCCGGTAAAGTAAATCGGAGGCAGAACCCAGCAATGATGACTGTAGGCTTGAGAGTGTAGAGTAAATTTTTCGTTATTGTTTTCAGCAGCAAGTACCTTGAGTCAAAGGAACAAGTTTGTTTCCAAAGGAGCCACAGAACTTACACCTTCTGCGGTTGCTCTGCTATGTAGATACTTCTGGAGAAATGCAGATATGAAAACTGTGTAACAACTCAGACGAAACGTAATTAGTTTTTAACGAGCCATCAATGATCACAAGTTCCTTCTATCAAAAATGCTCAAAAAATATCCTCTAACAACCTCCGAAAGCTTGTCGGTGAAGCTCTTAAATGTAATATAGATGTTCGTGTTCATGTACGCCCTTCCTTTGTAAGTACGTTTCGCCGGATCTCCTACTGTCGTGAACTGTACCTAAGAGAGAACTAATTACACGTAATAAATAATGACTAGGTCTGAAACCCAAGGGTTCATGCGTTAACCGTCTTTAGCAAAGTCACTTTCAGTTGAGGTACTTTAGCTGTTTTGTATAAAGCGAAAGCAGCTGAAGGAGAGGAAGGGCGTTGGCAGGTATATAGCAGTGTGTGATGGATTACGCAACTGGAGGCTCTTGCCGGTGCTCACGCAGCCTGCCGCCTCCACGTGATGGATCGCACTCCGGCTGTCCGTGTAGTTTCAGGCCATCTCGTGTGCTCAGGTGTGCTTCAGTCGTAATAATTGTCGCTGGCAAAAGCATAAATGTCGTATCTGTCCGAAATGGATCTGGGTAGATAAGTTACCTTGCTGGCCATTAAAACTGCAACAACATAAAGGCGACACGCAAGAAACGTCAGATTGGCATGAGGTGATACTACAGGCTTGATATTTTTTTCCACTGCTGCTACTCTTTGTATAAACTCGCCATCTTTATACACAAGAAGAGTCCTTTCTAGCCATTCGGCTGGTCTCTCAGCCGGCACACAGAGCGATACGACCTTACTCTGTTTGTCGTTGTCCGTGCCCCACCAACGTGGAGGTGGACCACTATGCCCTCTTTCTGAGTATTGATTTGCAGCCATAAATACTTATTGAAAACTGAATATACAAAGAGTTGACAAAATTTAAATTGTACAGTTGAAAATTAATTTTAAAGTTGAGATATTACATAATGTCAATTAATGATTCAAAATTTTCGTGCGAGTTAAGTATTGCTTGCACTTACATTTCATTTACCAAGAGTGCAGACTTTAAATTGAGACAGACTTATTTCGCTCTCGTATTGGTTTGTTTCTTCTAAGCCGACCGTAGTGGCCGAGCGGTTCTAGGCCCTACAGTCTGGAACCGCGCGACCGCTACGGTCGCAGGTTCGAATCCTGCCTCGGGCATGGATGTGTGTGATGTTCTTAGGTTAGTTAGGTTTAAGTAGTTCAAAGTCTAGGGGACTGATGACCTCAGGAGTTAAGTCCCTTAGCGCTCAGAGCCATTTGAACCATTTGTTACTTCTATTATGACCATTGAAACCTTACCAATGTACGATGTTGTGGGTATTAAATTTAACATTAACAGATATCATATGTATGCAAAATGCATATGTATGCAAAACATTAGAATTTCAGCGCAAACATACAACAGAAGTAGGCGTAACGCCATCTACATTACGTATATAAGGAAAGAAAACGCGGAGGTTTTCTCGCTCAGAAAAGGCGTCTGAATGTTGGTCGCGAAAAAAATTATGTTACGCCTCGTTTGAGGAGGAGGAACGTCTATCAGCATTCTTCTGTATTCAACAGCGGCAGGGTGGAGGCCTATCGAGAATGCGGTCTCTCTCTCCGCGACGTTGCTGCTTGCGTTGGTGCCTTCAATTACAACCGCAGGTCCCGTGGAAGCCAGGCAATTGAATGTGCCCCACAGCATGGTGCTGCATCCACCGAGCTGTTTTGAGCAGCTGATCGTCTGGGTGGCGGCATATCGCGATTACCGACCAGGTGTAACAAGAAACGTGATTCAACCGAGCTGGCGACGCTTAATGCTGGTCCATGCTTCAGCCTAGATGATCGCGTGCCCTTTTCAGTCGTAATTATGATGGATCAACGTGGGAACAGGTAGGGGTCATCTACAGGGTGGCGCACGATATGTGTTACCAATTGTTTCTTTCACAATTTACGACGCACATGAGATATCCCGCTGGGATCTCTACAGCAATACCAGCAGAGCTTGGAAAAACAAATGAGTTACGAAATGACGTGTAATTGACGATACTGCCGCTGGGAGACTAGTAAGCAGCAATGACTGACAATGGAAGACTGACGACACAGCAACGATCGGCAATTGTGTTACTTTTTCATGAAACGAAAAGCCTTGTTGTGACTCAAAGCCGTTTTCGACAACAGTTTAACGCACGATGGGTCCCTTGCAAGACGACCATCCACCGGTTGTATGATAAATTTGTACAGAAAGGAACAGTATTGGAAGCGAAGCGACCTCGGCCTAAGCCTGTTTGTTCGCCGGAGAATATTGAAGCGATAGGAGTTGCTGTACAGAGAAGTCCCGGTAAATTGTGTAGAAAGAGATTAGTGCAACTGGGAATATCCAGACGCTCCGTTCAACGCATTCTTAAAAGTGACCTCCATATGTACCCATACAAGATGACCTGTGCACAGAAGAAGCTCACTGAAGAACACAAGCAGCACAGACTGTTTGCTCATTGGGCAGAGGATAGGGAAGAAACTCTCAACAACGTTTGGTTTTCAGACGAGGCGCATTTTCATTTAGACGGTGTGGTTAACAAACAAAATGTACGCTTTTGGGCCACTGAAAACCCACAAGTGCTTCATCAACGATAACATTATGCTCCGAGGATTACAACGTGGGCAGCAATTTCAAGTCACGAACTGATTGGACCCTTTTTCTTGGAAGAAACTGTGAACAGTGAACGTTATTTGAGCATGCTTCGCAATAGCTTTATTCCACAGCTTCTGGCTACTGCCTTGCCCTTCAACACGCAGTGGTTCATGCAAGATGGAACAAAGTCACCTACTGCAAACACTGTGTTGGAGTTTTTACACGAGCGTTTCGACATGCGGATTATTTCACTCAGATTTCCAGGTCGCTTCAATGACGGACAAAATTGGCCTCCCAATAGTCCAGACCTCAATCCATGTGACTCTTTTCTTTGGGGGTACCTAAAGGAAAATTTTTTCCCGAAACGACCACGTGATTTAATGGAGCTCAGAAGACTTATTCTTCAAGCTTGCAGTGAAATTACGGAAGACACATGCCGTAGGGTAATCACTAACTTCAGTGTTCGTTTGAAGGAAGTTAGGAAACGAAATGGTGGACATACTGAGCGTGTGCTGAGTTAGAACAAATCTCCATGGACGGCTCTTCATTGTAGTATATGTTCCTTTCAGATTGTATTGACAATAAAGTTTATATTCAAAAACAAAATGGTAACACATTTCGTGCGCCATCCTGTATGTGGAGCCTCAAGTTCAACAACGTGCGCCGAACTGTGCGCTCAGAATCACTTGTCTCCACCAGCGTTGTACCCCGTCGTCAGATCTGCCACATATCGCCACCTGTAGTGCTTTACGAAACGATCAGACCTCCGACCTCCACGTAGCAAGCAAACAACTGACCAGCTTCGCCATTTCCACTCGTTCTCAGGTACCGGAACTTAGCAATTTGCCCGTCGTTGATGAATGAACTTCGCTATTCCCGGCCCGCCTCTTCGCCTTCTGACGTCACGTGCCCGCAACGCCGCCGCGAGTCGGCGTTCAGCTTCGCGTTGGACCGCGGTCATAATTACATTTTTTATCTTTTATTTTGCCTCCTTAGCTACACACCAGTAAAGCCCCGATTCTATAAGGAATTGGACTCCTACGCATAAGACAGATTAAGACGTGTAATTCGTTTACAAATGATTTAATGTGTTAAGTATTTGCCTTTAAGCATGTGAGCGAGAAGTAGTTTAGGAAAGGTTTGAAATTATGCGTAAAGTTCGTTGGAAGTCGCTAAGTCTGTATGAACCGCTAGACGAATATAAACACGGTATTTTGCTCTCCATTCTAAGCAAAAACGAGCTTTACACGCGTCTCGGTGTTCATCAGGTATCTCCTGAACGATACCTCGTACAATGCTAAAACATTGCAGGTAGGTTCAGAGGTATATGTGGATACTATCAGCAAAGTGTACTGAGAATGTAAGAGTGAAGAAATAATAAATTAAAACATCATATCAAATGTTGTAGTTTTAAAGCGTGTAATTTTAAACAAAAGAGAATTTTTTACGCATGTAAATGTTTATCACGTCATATATCTTGATGTGTTTGTCTCACAATGATGTAATTTGCAGATACATTTCAGTGGTCTATATGGATACGATCCGCAAACTGCATTTGGAATAGAATTAATAGTAAAGAAGTAATATATTAAAAAATTTGGCTACATAAACAGCGGAAAAGTATGAAGAGAGGCACTTGTTCCTTTAAACAAATTGTGCTCGGAGTCAGCGAGAAAAAGTTTCCTGAGGCTTCGAAATTATATGTAAAAGTTTGTTGGAAGTTGCTAAGTACACCATTCTCAAATAAAGTATGAATTAATTCCAGGTATTAGACTGCTTCAAGATACACACTGTAATCTTACCCTCCCACACATTACTATTAAAATTCTGTGTCTGCACAAGTTTTGAAGGCTTCGTGAGGCCTAACATAAAAACAAAAACTTTTTACTTACCTTCATTTTCTCCTCTTGGTGGTGGCTGCAGTTACTGCGTCTAGAGATACATTCCTGCGGCTGAAATTTTGATTTTGTAAGTTCTTTTTGAACTGAATAACTGATAGAATTCTTTCTCTTTTTATTTTATCCCATTTTTCTACACCACACCGACTTCAGAATCTCCATTTTCATAAAACCATCAATCACATTATTGTAGACAAAAGTAAAAAACACGTGCGCTTCCATCAGAGGCATGCCGAGTGCTACTCACATTTTGCGGTAATCACAATATTCCAAAGAATTTACAAAGCGAAAGAGTTTACATACAGGTACTTTCTTGACAAAAGAAGAATCATCAGCAACTTATAGCATTATTTTATAAATGAATCCAGAAATAAATTTAATAATTACCGTTCGATTGTGCAATTAATAATATGAATTTCAAGTATGCCAGATATTTCGTAATTTCAAATATTTCTACACGAAGAATAGTTTTAGCTGTATCGATTGTAACAACTTAATTTCCTTTTATACATTTTAGCCTGAAATATAGTACATGGTATACAAAACCAAACGAAATTCTTTCAGCGAAACAGCCGAGAATGTTTACCTAAACCAGATTCCGGATTAATCCTGGTATCAGCTACTTCTATAAAAAAAAAGTTATGTTAGAAAAGGATGTCCCATTACAACACAGAGTTTCTAGTTACTATGCTAACACTATTTTTTAAACTTTTAAGATAAGATATTTCCCTTAGATTACCGAAGCATTTTAAATATTTAAATTTGATCAATAATTATGCGAAATGTTGATAGCAAAATTAATGTTGCCCTACTCGGCAACAGGTACCGGGTTACGTGGTATGCTGTTCAGTAATACCGATTATTCTCAAGTGTAGTTTCATATGGGCGCGACGGGTTGCTTACGCAACTACATAGATTTGAAGACGATCAAATTCAATCGAAGTGAGTCACGCTACAAAAAGCAGATACGAGGCCGAGACTGTAAAATAAACATAAAACTTTTCATACATATACAGGGTGTTACAAAAAGGTACGGCCAAACTTTCAGGAAACATTCCTCACACACAAATAAAGAAAAGATGTTATGTGGACATGTGCCCGGAAACGCTTAATTTCCATGTTAGAGCTCATTTTAGTTTCGTCAGTATGTACTGTACTTCCTCGATTCACCGCCAGTTGGCCCAATTGAAGGAAGGTAATGTTGACTTCGGTGCTTGTGGTGACATGCGACTCATTGCTCTACAGTACTAGTATCAAGCACATCAGTACGTAGCATCAACAGGTTGGTGTTCATCACGAACGTGCAATGTTTACAAATGCGGAGTTGGCAGATGCCCATTTGATGTATGGATTAGCACGGGGCAATAGCCGTGGCGCGGTACGTTTGCATCGAGACAGATTTCCAGAACGAAGGTGTCCCGACAGGAAGACGTTCGAAGCAGTTGATCGGCGTCTTAGGGAGCACGGAACATTCCAGCCTATGACTCGCGACTGGGGAAGACCTAGAACGACGAGGACACCTGCAGTGGACGAGGCAATTCTTCGTGCAGTTGACGATAACCCTAATGTCAGCGTCAGAGAAGTTGCTGCTGTACAAGGTAACGTTGACCACGTCACTGTATGAAGAGTGCTACGGGAGAACCAGTTGTTTCCGTACCATGTACAGCGTGTGTAGGCACTATCAGCAGCTGATTAGCCTCCACGGGTACACTTCTGCGAATGGTTCATCCAACAATGTGTCAATCCTCATTTCAGTGCAAATGTTCTGTTTACGGATGAGGCTTCATTCCAACGTGATCAAATTGTAAATTTTCACAATCAACATGTGTGGGCTGACGAGAATCCGTACACGATTGTGCAATCACGTCATCAACACAGATTTTCTGTGAACGTTTGAGCCGGCATTGTTGGTGATGTCTTGATTGTGCCCCATGTTCTTCCACCTCGCTCAATGGAGCACGTTATCATGATTTCATGCTGCTAGAACATGTGCCTTTACCAGTACGACACAACATGCTGTTTGTGGTGTCACCGCCAGACACCACACTTGCTAGGTGGTAGCCCTTAAATCGGCCGCGGTCCGTTAGTATACGTCGGACCCGCGTGTCGCCACTATCAGTGATTGCAGACCGAGCGCCGCCACACGGCAGGTCTAGAGAGGCGTCCTAGCACTCGCCCCAGTTGTACAGCCGACTTTGCTAGAGATGGTTCACTGACAAATTACGATCTCATTTGCCGAGACGATAGTTAGCATAGCCTTCATCTACGTCATTTGCTACGACCTAGCAAGGCGCCATTATCATTTGACATTTATCTTGTGATGCACGTACCGTCAGACCGATGTTCACCAATTATGGATTAAAGTTAAGTATTTCATCAGCTACGTACTTTATTTGCCAGTCTCAACTCCTTTAACTGTTCCAGACCTCACGCCAGCCTGCGTGAGCTTAAACGCGTGCCTTTCGGCTTCCTCATAGTGGCTTGGCTGTCTTGCCAAGTCACAACATTGTTCATGCACGATGGAGCTCCTGCACATTTCAGTCGAAGTGTTCGTACGCTTCTCAACAACAGATTCGGTGACCGATGGATTGGTAGAGGCGGACCAATTCCATGGCCTCAACCCTCTTGACTTTCATTTATGGGGGCATTTGAAAGCTCTTGTCTACGCAACCCCGGTACCAAATGTAGAGACTCTTCGTGTTCGTATTGTGGACGGCTGTGATACAATACGCCATTCTCCAGGGCTGCATCAGCGCATCTCCGATTCCATGCGACGGAGGGTGGATGCATGTATCCTCGCCAACGGAGGACATTTTGAACATTTCCTGTAACAAAGTGTTTGAAGTCACGCTGGTACGTTCTGTTGCTGTGTGTTTCCATTCCAAGATTAATGTGATTTGAAGAGAAGTAATAAAATGAGCTCTAACATGGAAAGTAAGCGTTTCCGGACACATGTCCACATAACATATTTTCTTTCTTTGTGTGTGAGGAATGTTTCCTGAAAGTTTGGCCGTACCTTTTTGTAACACCCTGTATAAAAGCAGTTGCTGAAGATCTCACGAGAAACATCAAGACGGCAATGAAAGTGGTCAATACGTGGTGGCCCCGCGGTGTAAGTTTGGATTGTGGCGCACTGACAGCCGAGACTGGACGTGTTACGGACACGTCGCAGAGTAACGGGAGACGAGGCAGGAGGTGCAGACGCGGCGGTGTTGCATTCCGCCAGCAGCGCGAGCGGGCTGGCGTGTCGTGAGGTGGCGCCGGCTATCTGTGTACGTGTGAGCCAGCAGGTGGCGGCCAGCGCGCCGCACAACCGGACACAGCCGGATCCAAGCCTCTGGGAGCGGCGGGTCCGCTGGCGCAGCGCTGAGGCGGCCACGGAATGCCGTGTGCGGAGCACAGTGGGCGCCTCAGCTGCCGAACAGGACCGCTAATTGCGAGCAGATGTAACACCGACGGTGCTTACAAACTGTTTCTGAAGTGGAGACGGTCTGATGCCAATCTACAGGAATTGTCCAACAATTTATACTACTGGCCATTAATATTGTTACACCACGAAGATGACGCGCTACAGACACGAAATTTAACCCAGAGGAAGATGATGCTGTGATATGCAAATGATTAGCTTTTCAGAGCATTTAAAGTTGGTGCTGGTGGCAACACCTACAACGTCCTAACATGACTAAAGTTTCCAAACGATTTCTCATACACAAACAGCAGTTGACCGGCGTTGCCTGGTGAAACGTTGTTGTGATGCCTCGTGTAAGGAGGAGAAATGTGTACCATCACGTTTCCGATAAAGGTCGCATTGTAGCCTATCGCGATTACGGTTTATTGTATCGCGACATTGCTGCTCGCGTTGGTCGAGATCCAATGACTGTTAGCAGAATATGGAATCGGTGGGCTCAGGAGGGTAATACGCAACGTCGTGCTGGATCCCAACGGTCTCGTGTCACTAGCAGTCGAGATGACAGGCATCTTATCCGCATTACTGTAACGGATCGTGCAGCCACGTCTCGATCCCTGAGTCAACAGGTGGGGACGTTTTCAAGACAACAACCATTTGCACGAACACTTCGACGTCGTTTGCAGCAACATGGACTATCAGCTCGGAGACCATGAGTGCGGTTACCCTTGACAGTGCATCACAGACAGGAGCGCCTGGGATGGTGTACTCAAAGACGAACCTGGGTGCACGAATGGCAAAACGTCATTTTTTCGGATGTATTCAGGTTCTCTTTACAGCATCATGATGGTCGCATCCGTGTTTGGCGACATCGCGGTGAACGCACATTGAAAGCGTGTATTCGTCATCGCCATACTGGCGTATCACCCGGCGTGATGGTATTGGTTACACGTCTCTGTCACCTGTTGTTCGCATTGACGGCGCTTTGAACAGTGGACGTTACATTTCAGATGTGTTACGACCCGTGGCTCTACCCTTCATTCGATCCCTGCGAAACCCTACATTTCAGCAGGATAATGCACGACCGCACGTTGTAGGTCCTGTACGGGCCTTTCTGGATACAGAAAATGTTCGACTGCTGCCCTGGCCAGCACATTCTCCAGATCTATCATCAATTGAAAACGTCTGGTCAATGGTGACCGAGCAACTGCCTCGTCACAATACACCGGTCACTACTCTTGATAAACTGTGGTATCGTGTTGAAGCTGCATGGGCAGCTGTACCTGTAAGCGCCATCCAAGCTCTGTTTGACTCAATGGCCAGGCGTATCAAGGCCGTTATTACGGCCAGAGATGGTTGTTCTCGGTACTGATTTCTCAGGATGTATGCACCCAAATGGCATGAAAATGTAATCACATGTCAGTTGTAGTATAATATATTTGTCCAATGAATACCCATTTATCATCTGGATTTCTTCTTCGTGTAGCAATTTTAATGGCGAGTAGGGTACAAACACCATTTCCATTCCTAACACGGAGCATGTAACCGATGCCCTTAAAAACGAGCTTTCGGTCGTCTCGGAATGGATAAATATGGGCCCTCTGTGGTTTTTAAAAGAATACTGCACCATTCTTCCGAATATTATACCATTCTTCCAGCATGTGAGGGTATCATTGATGAAGATGGATAGCGATCACCGACACTTCCCTTCAAAATAGACCATAAGGGCTGCTTAATATTGACATCTGTTGACTGTGATGGCCAAGGGAGACACGACAATTCGTCCTCGTGCTCACAAAACCAGTCTTGGACGATGCAAGCTGTGTCAGTAGGGACCCTGTTGTCTTGGAACACAGCATCACCATTGGGGGAAAAAAACTTGTACCATGGTGGGGACCTGATGAACCAAACTTCCCACATCATCCTTGGTAGTAATGCGACTTTGCACACTAACCGTCAAATACCACGATATGTCTGCACAAATCATCACCGAACCCCGCCATGTTTCAGTCTCGGGTCGTAAACTCGGTCATTCTCAATGGAGAGAAGTCTTTCGAAGTAAGGGTGATTTCAAGTGTGACGCAGGGGGTGTCGTAGGACCGTTGCTATTCACAATATACATAAATGACCTTGTGGATAACATCGGAAGTTCACTGAGACTTTTTGCGGATGATGCTGTAGTATATCGAGAGGTTGTAACAATGGAGAAATGTACTGAAATGCAGGAGGATCTGCAACAAATTGACGCATGGTGCAGGGAATGGCAAATGAATCTCAATGTAGACAAGTGTAATGTGCTGCGAATACACAGAAAGAAAGATCCCTTATCATTTAGCTACAATATAGCAGGTCAGCAACTGGAAGCAGTTAATTCCATAAATTATCAGGGAGTACGCATTAGGAGTGATTTAAAATGGAATGATCATATCAAGTTGATCGTCGGTAAAGCGGATGCCAGACTGAGATTCATTGGAAGAATCCTAAGAAAATGCAATCCGAAAACAAAGGAAGTAGGTTACAGTACACTTTTTCGCCCATTGCTTGAATATTGCTCACCAGTGTGGGATTCCTACCAGATAGGGTTGATAGAAGAGATAGGGAAGATCCACCGGAGAGAAGCGCACTTCGTTACAGGATCATTTAGTAATCGCGAAAGCGTTACGGAGATTATGGATAATCTCCAGTGGAAGACTCTGCAAGAGAGACGCTGAGTAGCTCGGTACGGGCTTTTGTTGAAGTTTCGAGAACATCCTTCACCGAGGAGTCAAGCAGTATATTGCTCCCTCCTACGTGTATCTCGCGAAGAGACAATGAGGATAAAATCGGAGACATTAGAGCCCACACAGAGGCATACCGACAATCTTTCATTCCACGAACAATACGAGACTGGAATAGAAGGGAGAACCGATAGAGGTGCTCAAGGTACCCTCCGCCACACACCGTCAGGTGACTCGCTGAGTATGGATGTAGATGTAGACGTAGAAGTTGCTAACAGTGTGAAACAAGACGTATCCGACTAAGTGACAATCTTCGATTGCTCAGTAGTCCACGTTTTGTGGCTTCGGCGCCACGTTTTCCTGTTATGGGCATTTAAATTGTGACTTTGTAATTCCAACGAGCCCTTCAGTTCCGATTACGGGGTTCTCTTCGTGTCGTTTTGGTGGTGAAATGGCTCGCGACTACAACATTGAGTCTTGCAGTGACGTTTCAGCTTTTGTCCTCTCCAGCGGGCGTCTGTCACGAACACTCAACACACTTTCTTCCGCGTCGTGACTAACAAGTGGATGTTTTCCGCTTACTCTTTATATGGATGGTATAAAACTTGGATTACAGCCGCTCTTGAAATGCTAAAAACCCCAGCTCCTTTAGTAAGGGAAGCAGGTCACCATACGAACACCAACAATTTCGTCATGTTCAAATTGTCTTTGCTCCTACATAATGCGCTCACAACTACACAGAACACTGTTCTAACCCCGGCTGAAATCTGCAATGTCTTGCAGACACAGAGCAAGTCCGGTTGCGACCAAATAGAACAGCGCAAACTGCAGGCTTGGCTAGCATCTACATTTATGTTCAAGCATGCATTTCTCGCGTTGTTTCCATTTTTTCCAGCCCCTTAATCTTCTGCAAGTCTTTCCGTATCAAAGTAATGCATCATACCCCTGCGTGAACCTGCTTACCATGTTCAAGCTTACCCCGTACCATCGCCCATTACCAGATCAGCTATTCGTTGATGCCTAAGAATGTCATGTCGACTGATACCTTCTTTTAATCAACTTGAGTCATAAATTTCTTTTTTCCGCAATTCTGTTCAGTCTCTCCATATTTTATTCAATCTCGAGCCCGCTGCTCGTGGTCTAGCGCTCAACACTGGTGTCTCTAGACCTGTGATACCGGGTTCGATTCCTGGCTAGCTCGGAAATTTTCTCTGCCTGGAGACGGCTGTTCGTCCTCATCATTTCATCTCATCATAATAATGGACGCGCAAGTCGCCGGAGTGGCGTCAAATATTAAGACCTGCACTAGGCAGATGAACTATACTAGCCGGGGTCTCCTTTCAGTAGTGCCATACGATCAGTACCCTTGTTTCGGTTCTCTGTAATCATATACTCCAGACAAACACGTTCACAAAATATTTCCTAACACCAAATTTCAAAAGCATCAACAGATTGTCGTCCATTTTTCACACGCGTACAAGGCACATCCCAGACAAATACCATCACTTCAGTTTGTGTTAAATGTTAATGTATTTCTCCTTTTCAGAGAAGCTTGCCTTGCTGTCTCTAGTCTGCATTTTATCTCCGCTTCAGTTGTGCAACAATCAATTACTTCGCTGACTAAATGGCAAAACTCAACGATTAGTTTTAGTGTCTTATTTTTTTATTTTATTACATCACTATCCCCTAATTTAATTCGACTGAATTCCATTGTCCTTGATTCGATTTTTTTGATGCAGACACACAAACTTTTTTTCGGGCCATTAATATTTCCGTTCGAGCCGGCCGCTGTGGCCGAGCGGTTCTAGGCGCTTCAGATTGCAACTGCGCGACCGCTACGGTCGCAGGTTCGAATCCTGCCTCGGGCATGGATGTGTGTGATGTCCTTAGGTTAGTTAGGTTTAAGTAGTTCTAAGTTCTAGGGGACTGATGACCTCAGAAGTTAGTCCCATAGTGCTCAGAGCAATTTGAATCTTTCCGTTCAATTGATCTAATATACCTTTTACTGTCATCAATAGAATCACAGTGTCACTGGGAACGTAAATGTTTTTATTTTTCCTCCATGATCAGCTGCGAGGGATTAGCCGAGCGGTCTTTGGCGCCGCAGTCATGGACTGTGTGGCTGGTCCCGGCGGAGGCTCGAGTCCTCCCTCGGGCATGGGTGTGTGTGTTTGTCCTTAGGATAATGTAGGTTACATAGTGTATAAGTTTAGGGACTGATGACCTTAGCAGTTAAGTCCCATAGGATTTCACACACATTTGAACATTTGAACACCTCCATGGTCATTAATTACATTTTTCCAATTTCTCTTCCCTTTTCATTATTCTGTAGTACAGATTGAATAACTTCGAAGACAGGCTACAACTCTGTCTCACTGTCTTGCCTATTACTAAGTCCCTTGCACCTAAATCTACGTACGTACTCCGCAAACTAATGAACAGCGCATGGCGGAGATACCTTGTACCATTACTAGTCATTTCTTTCCCTGTTACACTCACAAATAGAGCGAGGGAAAAATGACTGCTTACATCCGTCCGTACGAGACCTAATGTTCCTTATCTTCGTGGTCTTCATGCGAAATGTACGTCGGCGGAGTAGAACCGTTCTGCAGTCAGCTTCGAATGCCGCTTCTCTAAATTTTCTCAATAGTGTTTCGCGAGAAGAACGTCGCCTTCCCTCCAGGAATTCCCATTTGAGTTTACGAAGGATCTTCGTAACACTAGTATGTTGATCGAACCTACCGCTAACAAATCTTTCACGTCGTTCGACTGTGTAATTGCAAATCGTTTTCTGTACAAGATGTAGACAGCCTTCTGATTTCTATTGTATATCACTGATAACTATAGAAACATGAAAAGTATATTCCAGTTAACATTGTTCAACACTTGCTTTTTTTAATTTGTATTATAAATCATAATGTACGCTGATTTCCTATATTTCCCTTAGACCCACTCATTCCTCTGTAAATAATGCATTTTAGTTTTTAGCACTCATGATTTATTAAAGGAATGGGTCTGTAATACTCCCATTAGAAACCACGTGCTTTCTTCGGCATTGGAGTTACTGCATTCTTCTTGAGGTGTGAGGGTATACCACCTCCAATAACCATTTCGCGTGGTTCGACGTCCTGATGAAAGTCTTTCAAATCAATGCAACTTCGGCGACTTAAATGGCCCTAACTTACGACAGTAATCCTACGGGAGAAATCTACAGATTGATTTGGCATTCGAAACACGTGCCTTTCCTGGTGGATCTTCAAGTCACTGAGAGGCGAAGGCTAGGTAAAAGGCGGGCAGAAATATTCTGTAGTACAACCGGGAATCGTTCCCGAGACTTCGCTGTACCGCCAGGCCACGAGGCCCGTCCGTCTCGTGGATCTTAAATGCATAGTGGAATAGTTTTGTCGTGGTTGGTTCTCACATAGTCATAAGGACCCATTGTTGACTGACTGCAAAAACAGTATCAGTCGTAAAATATATAGGATAATGCGATCGCTACAACATACAATGGAACTAGATTTATTTAAGATAGATGACAGTGTGAATTCATTGAAAGAATTGCGAAGAGTAACTAACATACAAAACTTCGTTCATACGATTCTTGAATATAGGTTGTTGGCTGGGCTCCTTAACAGGTAAAAGTTAAAGAAGACATTGATTAGACCCAAAGCGCGCCTAATCAGAGGGTGCGTTAGAACATGCGAGAGCGTCGCGGAAATGTACACTCTTTGACATAAAACTTGACCGGCGGCCGGCCGCTTCAGAGGCTAAATCCGCGCCGATCGCGACATGGGACAAAGAAACTGGCCAACTCGCTAATTCTCTAAGTCCGGTTATCTGCACAATCTGGCAACACTGTAGACTGCGGCACTTCCTGGAGGAAAACTTGTCCCAAGATAGAGAGACTCTAGGCTGATTACGCCTGTGGTCTAGTGGTAGCGTGCGTTGTTTCTGTTCATAATGTCAGTGGATCGAGAGCAGCTGGCATAAAATATTTTTATAGCCTCTTCTGTCTGAATGCTGAAGACGTGAATGTAATGGTAGCGCAGATTCAATCTATTTCGCTTTGTGACACACCGATATCAAAATTTTATCTAGTAACGATTTTGCGGCAGATTTCCTGCAGACTGTCCTCCTCTGGACGCCGTATGCAGCAAAGCTCCGGGATCCATTTGCTGGCTACTGGCAGCGGCCGTGGCGACAGCAGCGGCGCTGCACTCCCCCGTTCTTTATCGAAAGCGCCTGCTACCGCTCATCGCTTTTGATGATTTGAAACGCTTTATTATTAAATGTTGCTCCACAGAAAATTTCTACAATTTCCATTCACGCTCAAAAGCAACGGAGACAGACGCCCTGATTAGTAGGCGGGTAATCGGCAAGAGCTGAGTATGGCCCGAAATTAATTTTATAGACTGGGACGAAATTAAACCACCTCACTACATTCGATGAATTTATAAATGCTTCATACCTCGTTTCTTTTCCTTTCAAACTTAATTATTTGTGCAACTTTTGGTCAATGTTTGGATGTTTTCGTCAAGCCAAAGTGAGCGTCTGTGGTGTAAAATGTATTACAGTTCTTGTTTCATTCCTTATGGTAAGTCTATGCGATAAACTGTGTGAATACCTTGCAATGCATGCTCTGTAGCAGTGCAGGCACACTGCACATTTGGAGTTCCATGTATGGGTTCATGAAGTATTTATTGTTGATCGGAAGTGATAGTTAAGGTCATTAGATTTAATCCAGATAAATTTGTCGTTTTGAAGGTTTCAGAGAACGGAAAGGAATTGCTAACGCCGGTGTTAGAAAACGTCTACAGTTAAATGCTATTGCAAAAATTTAGAAGATGTGAACTATATTAATGAACATGTGCACTTCATAAACAACCTTCTGACATGTTAGACCTATATGACGAACAAAGCTCAAATTTATATCGTTGACAGTCGGTTTGAATCTTTTCAGGACCTATTTTACAGTGAAGCACCTTGGAATTTGCAAAGCAGAAATCCATGATATTAACTTAATTTACTAAGTCGAAATCGGACGAAGATTGATGTTTAAAGGCATTCTTCAGATTTCGCATAAGAAATTTTTACTAGCAGTTTGCAACTCCATTAATTAAAATGGAAAATAAAAGGTTTTAGTCAGCGGCTTCTACCGTGATTCGAACTTATAGTACAAGCACTGCAACGCACAAGGGAACCTCTGAGCTAACGACACACTGGCGGCCAGAGGCGGACTATAGTCACTGCGATGTTGCCTGAGCCTCAAAACGCAACCTTAAACACAGAAACAGAGGAGGTGGAGATTACTGTTTTAACGTCCCGTCGACAACGATGTCATTAGAGACGGAGCACAAGCTCGGATTAGGGAAGGATGGGGAAGGAAATCGGCCGTGCCCTTCCTAAGGAACCATCCCGACATTTGCCTGAATGCACACACAAACAGGTGTTACTTATGTGAAGAACGCCGTTCTTGGAGTCCAGAAATTAAATATGCTTTCTAATTGTGTCATCTTGCAGTGGATTATATCGTACGAGTCTTCGATGTGGAAAACGAATGTTAAGTGAATTTAGCGAGGTAACACCGACCTACACCCGGAAGTAAATGCACTATCAGAGTGTTGACAAATACTTGCTACGACGCTACCATTTCTCGGCTCTCTGACGAGGCAGCTCTTCAGCGAAATGCTTGCCGTGATTCTCCGATACGGTTCTTCAGAGTGGAGACGCGCGCGCACGTTTGGTTTTTATGCGGCGTTCTCCCCTGGTGGTTTCTGACGTCGCCTTGTGGGCTATGTATACATATGAGACATTCAATTATCATTAATCCAGAATGATACAAGTTTCAGCTTCCGGCGTGGAAGAAGGCTGTTGACGCCGACATTATATCATTTCAACGTAGGGAAAGCAAAACGGATCAT
Organism: Schistocerca cancellata; assembly: GCF_023864275.1. Classification (NCBI taxonomy): domain Eukaryota; kingdom Metazoa; phylum Arthropoda; class Insecta; order Orthoptera; family Acrididae; genus Schistocerca; species Schistocerca cancellata. The sequence goes on from NC_064626.1 coordinate 371,044,175, forward strand.
TCAATGTTTCTCATTCAACATAAAGCATGTGAGATAAATTTCCGTAACGTTCATAATCATCTAAAAATACAAACGAAGTAAAAATACACCGGAAGCTTATTCGAATTGAATATAATGTAAGATACCAAACGCTTTGCACCTCGATGTCGAATTTGTCCACTTGCAATCGTTTGCAGCATGCACATAGATTGTCATGATTACCACGAGAATGAAGAAATATGTTGGTAAGGATGGAAGCAAGAAGAGACGCAGTTAACAAATATTCTATTCCTCATGGCATTCATTTCATTTGACACGTAAGAAGAGGTAAAGCGGGAATTTACTTTCGTTAACACGAAAGATATGCCGCACATATTGATAACGAGGAAGTCTGCGTCTTCATACGTTTCCTCCTTGAAATCTGTATGCTCTATTATATACTAAGTAGCCCGATCATTGTTTCAGTAATGTTACCCTCTTGTTTGACCCCGTAACGATGAACAGATTCCAAATGCATGTCTCTGCGTGAAAGTAGCTGTTCGAACCCTTCCTGGGTTGTTTTTTGTGTTTTATTGCTTGGAATTCCTGAAGCAGACCACTGTGCCTCCCCCCTCGTGGGTTAGGTCTCAAAACTAAACCGCTTTGTATCCAATGGCATAATTTATTTATACAGCATCAGCATAAGACTCTTGCGAGTGAGAGAATGACAATAACAATCGTAACAAGAACAAGCAAATAATGAATGATGTTTATTCCAACGCAGAACGAGAATGGCTTTAAATATAAAAATCTATATCTATATCCATATCTATTGATCTTTGAGTTGGCACAATGAAAATATATTCTTAGCATTTAGTTACTGAATTTAGTTCTGGATGTTTGCAGAGAAAAGGAAAAGTCGGTACTTCTCGCTAGTGTAATATAATGTGAACCAGCAACTACCCTTTCCTTAGAACACGACTCAAGCAGGTCCTCAAGTAGGCACTGTTGCACTCTGTTCCCTGACATTGCTCTGATGACGGTTAATGCAGATAGTTCCGATTATGAAATACAAAACGTATTGCAGGTTAGTTCCTAGGATAGTAACATTAAATTTGCGTTGTAGACGGCACATGAACGTGACGACTATCCATATTACTCATCAATATAAAAAGACAATATTTTGGGAATTTAGCAGGATTACTCAAAATGAATTCTGAAATTGGGTGACTGACCGCACAGGTGCTAAACGTCGTCAAGAGTATACGATGTCCTAATCGCATTAGGAATATGAAGATCGTCTTCGACAGCTCGCAACTTTCACATTGCTATCCCCACCCTACTCCAGACAGCTCTCGGTGGAGTTGCACTACGTTGCCGATGTTATGGAAGGCCTTCAAACCGACAACAGACCACATATTGAAAAATACAAGCGAATTCTCTTGCAGCGTAAGCTTATTGTAACTAATCTAAAAATTATTGGAGAGGAACATTGTCCTATTCAAGAAAGTAAAATGTTACACACTGTTGACGTCAAACGGACATTATCTATGTCCTGTCTTGTGTCCTACTCATCTATAATATCAAGTGTACTATGAAAATGGTTATATATAATGGATTATAAGGTAATGCATTGATACCAGATGGTGGGGGCCGGCCGATGTGGCTGTGCGGTTCTAGGCGCTTCAGTCTGGAACCACGTGACCGCTACGGTCGCATGTTCGAATCCTGCCTCGGGCATGGATGTGTGTGATGTCCTTAGGTTAGTTAGGTTTAAGTAGTTCTAAGTTCTAGGGGACTGATGACCTTAGAAGTTAAGTCCCATGGTGCTCAGAGCCATTTGATCTATTTAACACAAAATGACATTAAAAATTTAAGTTATTCACGAGCAGCTAGTTGAGAATATGTATGAACATTAAATGACACGACGAACCGTCATGTTCTGCATATGGATTCAAACCCAGCTCATGCAGACTAAGCAAAGATTTCGTGACTGACGGAAACTAACAGTCATTCCTGATTAGGCATACAGAGAGTGATATACCTCGATTTTAGACAGTATCAGTTAGCAAATATCAACTTTAAATTGCATAACGCAAACATTTTTAACAGACGCGAATTCCTACCCAGCATCTATTGTCCCTGTTAACGAACTACGAGAGATGTTAAATATTGCTTCTTCACAAGTAACTTACTTGAAATGCCGTGAGGTAAAGCTGTGTGTTGGACACGGATTCGAACCCGGAACCTAATCGGATTGCTATCGAAGCACAGTCAAATGTGACATATCGGAATTTCGCGGCAGTAACTAGATGTTATAACTGAAATGACGAGACGAAAAATTAATTTTTTCCTTCCCAGGACTCCAACCCGGCACCTATCGCTGTTATATTCTAGAGAAAACTAACGTTAAATATGGGTTTGTTGCACCAGCAGTGACATGTGAGCATGTTTGAACTGAAATAATATGACGAAGAGTTCAGCGCTCACTGGGAATAGAGCCCCACACATATCGTTGTTGACTACACACAAAGAGACGTCAGCTACCGAATTTTTCTCCACCAGCTGCTCAGAATAGCATCTTGAACTTACAGTCATCTCGCAAATAGTTCTGTGTCTCACTGGGAGTTAAAAACGTTAGATATCGTTAGTGTGACAGCGAATGAAAATACATTAAAAATCAAAATTATTATCCACCAGCAAACAGGTGTTCTCATGCTAGAGCTTGATAATACATAATTAAATCTTTAGTGCCGGGCCAGGATTCGATCCCATTCACGCATAATATGTGAAGGTGTTGAGGAATCTGCAGTTTTGAACAAACAACAAATTGTAGCCGAGCTGTATTGCCACGAAGGGATCAAATTCCGCGTTAAGGGCGGTCTGAGTTGCATTCCCAGTTCAGAACCAATTTTATCGACATACAGAAGCTCAAATAAAAGATGGAATAAGTGTCCTGTGACCATACATAGCGTTTGTGTCGTCACTTGAAATAAATAACTAGTATAAGAAAGGTTACTGGTGGTAGAGTTTCTACATGTCGCCACTCCAGACTTTATTGTGGTTCAACCTACCGTCTACTTGGTAAAGAAGGAATATCATCTTTAATGTGAATTTTCAGACCATGCAGCCATTATATCTCCTTCACTTGGTGTAGCCAGGAGAGAATGGAATCTGTCTCTCCCTATCTAAAATCATTGACAGAAGTGGGAATCGAACCCAGACCATAGGTATAACAACCTACCATCCGTCCAACAGACCACGAAATCCTCTTCTCTGCGAGTCATTTTTCTATCGTAACGCAGTTGCGCCACACTGGATGAGAATTCTGACACACAGGCTCCCTGTAGTAATTTGCAGCATGTTCAGTAAATTCATTTACTTGGTTGACCGAATCACCATGAACTAGCTGCCTCGGCTACCCTGTGCATACATTCGACTATTTTGTAATCACAGAAATAAAATCACGTTACTGCCACCTACACACAACTGCCAACATTGTAGGATGCAGAAGTTTAAATAAGAAGTGTTCCTTTTCACTTGAGCTATTCTATTGCGCTATCTGTTACTAGAAAACGTCGTTCAGTCCAAAAGAAAAGCTGTAACTGTTTGTCTCTCAGAAGTCAAGACATGGCCATATGCATAATCTCACAGTGCTGTGGAATCCAAAAGTTCTGGAGGAATAGTTGCCGAGCTCTGGAGCTGTTGTAGTTCCGTGTCAGCTTGTAGCATAGATAAGATGTCGCGAGTTCGAATACATTCAGTGCTACATTTTTTAAAACGCAATTCTGCTCTCTGCTGAAGTTATCAATCTAATGGAACTTTGAACAAATTCCCTTCACTTCTCAACCCAAAGTAGTCGCATGTGGAAAAAGGACTAACTACTGTGACATTTTGTCCTATTCAGGTTTAATAGACAGCAGGCAGCAGATGCATCTCGAAGATGTGCAGGGAGAGCGCATCGTGCCATAATATGTCAGAAAAGTATTTTCTACATTAGCCGTCGTGTGGTAGTGATATTTTATTCTTCTTCAAACTTTGATTGACAGCTTTAACTCAGAACAAATTTTCTACATGCATGTAATCAATAAACTGCATGTGCATTGTCAGACTGTCATAGGTAACATCAGAGAATTCGCATATATCGTTGATGATTAATTTCTCTCTCATGTTTATTATTGTTTTAACAACACTAAAGGAAACCTTACGAAAATTGTGCACTGTATTATAAGAAATGAAATAAAACTAACGATGATAACCTTACGACGAAAGTATCTGTACACAAGCATGCCTCTATCGACACGAATTAGTAAAATACTACTCACTTAGATTTTGATTGGGTCTGTGTTTAATTGGTATGCTGTGTCATACTCAAGAGGTATGCAAATGTGGCATTTCATAAATATAGTTACGTATTCCTAGAAACCCAAAATTCGCTTGTCAGTAGCGGAAAGAGGCGTTACCCGTTGTGCAGCATTGTAAGTTTTTCAACATTGCACTATGAGCTGAAAGCATTTTCTTGCGATTTCCTTATTGATGTTTGATCTGACTGCTTGTAGCTCTTTCACAGAAGGGATAAAAACGTTTCAGTCAGTGGGACTGGAACTGCGAGCCGTAACAGACGCTGTTTCACATGTCAGCACGTTACCACAGAGCTGGCGAGGACGTATGGGTCTCAGCTTCCTATTACGACGGCAATAGTAACTAGAACTCGTAAACCGCTATTTAAAGGTCGAGATTAGTTGCGATTTCCACCTGCAACGACTTTCTTTGGCTGAAAACCGTAAATTTTCAATCTTTTGTTACCCTTCAAGCTATAATAACTCAGATTATTCAATGGAAATGACAGGTAAAATCAAGTGAACTTTGAGGCTTAATTCCGTGCACACCAGGAAGTAACTCGTCGATCACAGAGTTGCCAAACATACGTTGCCTTGTTGCCAAATCTCAGTTACAGTACCAGCAGGAAGAAGACGAACCGATGTGATCCTACAGCGGTCTGGGAAGTGACCATAGCTGGTGTCTCCAAGTCGCGGCTGCTACGGCCTGGAATACGTAATGCGTCTGATTCGCTTTCTGTAACTAGGTTTAGGGACTGGAGCGTAGTTACTAATAATACTCAGAACTGACTGCAAACTGAGCATCATAAATCAGTAACTCTCATTGTTGTTTTTATATTTCTTTCGTAAGTGCACTCAAAACTAAGAAAGTCATTCACAGGCGTTTTCCTGCCTCGCCGATAGTCGAGCAGAACATACAAATAAAAATAAAAGAGAATGTGTGTGTGTGTGTGTGTGTGTGTGTGTGTGTGTGTGTGTGGAGAGAGAGAGAGAGAGAGAGAGAGAGAGAGAGAGAGAAATAAAAAGCAATGAGAGAGAGTGTAAAAAATTTTTGTAAAGAAATTGAATCATGGTATTTAAAGAAATCTTTCATTAAAATGACACGTTCCACATCATTACGAAATGTCGTATTCATGATCTATGGAACAAGAGTTAATCTAATGTAATGTAATCTAATCTAATCACATCATATTGATGATTAGCCATGAAGAGTCATGAACTACCGAAAGTTTTGCCAATACCAGTAACCAAATCTAAACTTGAAAATAAAAGACGACAATTTTTGTAATAAACCGTGACTCCTATCAAGACCCTTTCATCCCTGTTATCTAACCACGAAAGATGTCTGATATACCTCCATTCTGAAGTAACAAAGTGTGCATGCATTTAAAGATGAAGTGCATGATGTGAAGTTCTGTGACGGAGATACGAACCCAACACGTAATCCGATTGTTAACTAAGAAAAATCAAATGTTACGTATCGGTTTTTCTTACGAGCCGCTAGGTGTCTGAATCTAAAATAAGGATACAAACTTTTGTGCCTAAGCGACAATCGAACTGCACACCTACCGCGCATCCACGAATATAGCTTAAGTATCAGTTGCTTACTCATGAACAGTAAGATGTGTGCGTGTTTGACCAGAAATAACGACACCTGTTGCGATTGTTGGCAACACATGAACAGACATTGAAATTACGCGTTAATTTTCACTAGCAGGTGGGTGTGCACTTGATAAAGCTAGAAATGAAATTATGAATATTTTTGTACTGGATCAGGTTTCAGACCCACATACTTACCTTTGGAAGAGAGCTAGAGAAGATTGCAGTCTTGGGAAAAGGAACGAAATGACTGAACTATACTGTTCCGAGAGATTCAGATCCTCGAAAGAGGAGATACGAATTCGAATCACAGTCCAGCACCAAATTTTTAAACGTCTCTAGTTCAATCAAGTACAAGTAAAATAAGAGCCCTGTCCCTTTAAATGGCTATCGGTTCATCAAATAAAATAAAATTTTCTAATGTAAGTAAGTTTACTGGCGACTGTATTTCTGTTTACCATGACTTCCGCTTTGTCATTTCCCAACGAAAACTGGCTCTGCTCAGTTGGTTATGAAGGAACGTGATGTTTAATGCGGATTCTGGATTATAACGTCTTTCTCTTGAGGTTACCAGAGGTAAAATAAATCTGTTTGTGCCTCTTAAAAGTAAATGCCTGAACCCACGCATTGCACCTGTGATAGCTCGTTCCACCAGACCATTGTGGCCACATTACCCAGCCCCAGGAGTGTGCTGTAATGGATGATGTGCTTAGCTTACAAAATTAGTCACGGTGGAAAAAATGCGAGTCTATTAAATGGTCAAGTAGAAGCAAGCTTCTGACGCAGAGATTATGCTATTCTCATGTCAGCAGGATGTAAAGACTCTTCTAGGCATCATAGGCTGGATGTGAAGCCATTTTGATTTTTCACAAATTCAGCAAATTTCTTAGTTCGAGAAAATCCACTGTGAAGTGTGAAGTTGCCGGATAATTCGATTATTACTGTTATTATTACTATCATTTTATTCGTACCGCTGATGGAACACGACCGTAGTCTTGAGGTAAAACGCGAGACCAGCTAATATGACGTCTGGCGACCGAAAGCACATATCGACAAAATTTTTATCGCCCCTTTCCTCTCGGTGCTGAAGCTATGAGTGTAATTCAAGCGAATCTACAATATCATATTAGCTGGTCTCGCGTTTAACCTCAAGACTACGGTCGTAGTCAAGAGTAATGTACTAAGACTGGAGTCAAGACTTCCTCTGGGAAGTGCCGCAGTCTACATGTTGCTAGATCGAGCATATTGCCAGACATAGAATTCTGAGAGGAGCATGACTGTATTGTCCACCTTACGTGAACGACTCGGCGGTCAATTTTTTGGTCTGAGACTGTATCTACAACACATATTGCTCGCTTAAGACCCAGAAGAATTTAAAAAAAAAAGTAGTTTATGAGAGCAACGTTAACCATAGCGTTCGAAGTATTCATAGTATTGTATACGTGTGTGTAAACGCCTTCCAATGACCACTCAAGAAAGACAAGGATACACAGTCTAGCTTCAATATTATAAATACGCCTCAGTTTGTGGATGAACTCAGACTTAAGTTGATAATAATTTTGAAAATATAGCAGCACTGTACCCATTGGTGTTAAACTCGTTTTCAACCAATGATTCCCACAGCTACAGGGATACTACTTGTGATACCTCTTAGACAAAATACTTAAGCAGTGTTATCAGACGAAAAGATCAACCTGACACAAACTGTGGGAAGTTTGTTTTACAACCTTCGTACCTGGATATTCAGCTTTTTCCTATTTGAGATATCTGTGAACGTTGCTGCTTAAGACGATTTAAGCAGAAAATAAATTCCCTCAGCTTCGACAATGTTTAAAGAAATCGTCTTATCGGCACTAAATCGTGATTTGTGATTTGTTTACCGGCTGTACTCTTCCGTATTTTGCCGGTTGGAAGGCGAAAGCTTATTGACAAATTTCACACAGAAATTACTGTTACAGTGTACTTATGGAGCCAAATGAGTCAATTGCGTATTTTCCGGTGAGAAAGAGCACTGGCAAACAGTCTTCGCTACATTAGGTTATTTAAACTGGTGTCACTCTGAGCTAGAATTTATGGTCAGCGACTAAGTGTAAGGTCAACGTTTCGGATGCGAGTTTTGCGACTGTGAAATACTTTTATACATTATAGAAGCGAATATTAAATGTGCACTAATATTGCGAAAATTTTGTACTTGGACAGCTTAGAATGAAAATACTTCTGTTTATTGCAAAGGGAAACAATAGATTTTCTAAAACATTGTCTGTCATACACTACTTGAAACAGGTCATGTCGACCAAATCATGTGGAAGAACTAACAGCAACGTATATCGGAAGGCAGTAAGATCTCTTGCCTTTTGGTTTGTCAGTACTCGATAGCCACTTCTAGGCGAAAGTAAATGAAGAAAGGCAGTGCGTTTTTGTTACCAAGTAACGTCTTCGTCAATTACTTTACTTTTAATGTAATCTACGAGTAATTGCTGGTGTTTGATATTAACATGAAAAGGATTCCGTAGACAGGGAAAGAACCTGTTCTTGGGAAACTACTTCTATAGTGACCAAAAGATACTAAATGATGTTCAAGCACTTGTGTTACAGCAGCAGTATGAATAAAATGATATTAATAATAACAGTAATAATCGAATTATCCGGCAACTTCACACTTCACAGTGGATTTTCTCGAACTAAGAAATTTGCTGAATTTGTGAAAAATCAAAATGGCTTCACATCCAGCCTATGATGCCTAGAAGAGTCTTTACATCCTGCTGACATGAGAATAGCATAATCTCTGCGTCAGAAGCTTGCTTCTACTTGACCATTTAATAGACTCGCATTTTTTCCACCGTGACTAATTTTGTAAGCTAAGCACATCATCCGTTACAGCACACTCCTGGGGCTGGGTAATGTGGCCACAATGGTCTGGTGGAACGAGCTATCACAGGTGCAATGCGTGGGTTCAGGCATTTACTTTTAAGAGGCACAAACAGATTTATTTTACCTCTGGTAACTTCAAGAGAAAGACGTTATAATCCAGAATCCGCATTAAACATCACGTTCCTTCATAACCAACTGAGCAGAGCCAGTTTTCGTTGGGAAATGACAAAGCGGAAGTCATGGCAAACAGAAATACAGTCGCCAGTAAACTTACTTACATTAGAAAATTTTATTTTATTTGATGAACCGATAGCCATTTAAAGGGACAGGGCTCTTATTTTACTTGTACTTGATTGAACTAGAGACGTTTAAAAATTTGGTGCTGGATTGTGATTCGAATACGTATCTCCTCTTTCGAGGATCTGAATCTCTCGGAACAGTATAGTTCAGTCATTTCGTTCCTTTTCCCAAGACTGCAATCTTCTCTAGCTCTCTTCCAAAGGTAAGTATGTGGGTCTGAAACCTGATCCAGTACAAAAATATTCATAATTTCATTTCTAGCTTTATCAAGTGCACACCCACCTGCTAGTGAAAATTAACGCGCAATTTCAATGTCTGTTCATGTGTTGCCAACAATCGCAACAGGTGTCGTTATTTCTGGTCAAACACGCACACATCTTACTGTTCATGAGTAAGCAACTGATACTTAAGCTATATTCGTGGATGCGCGGTAGGTGTGCAGTTCGATTGTCGCTTAGGCACAAAAGTTTGTATCCTTATTTTAGATTCAGACACCTAGCGGCTCGTAAGAAAAACCGATACGTAACATTTGATTTTTCTTAGTTAACAATCGGATTACGTGTTGGGTTCGTATCTCCGTCACAGAACTTCACATCATGCACTTCATCTTTAAATGCATGCACACTTTGTTACTTCAGAATGGAGGTATATCAGACATCTTTCGTGGTTAGATAACAGGGATGAAAGGGTCTTGATAGGAGTCACGGTTTATTACAAAAATTGTCGTCTTTTATTTTCAAGTTTAGATTTGGTTACTGGTATTGGCAAAACTTTCGGTAGTTCATGACTCTTCATGGCTAATCATCAATATGATGTGATTAGATTAGATTACATTACATTAGATTAACTCTTGTTCCATAGATCATGAATACGACATTTCGTAATGATGTGGAACGTGTCATTTTAATGAAAGATTTCTTTAAATACCATGATTCAATTTCTTTACAAAAATTTTTTACACTCTCTCTCATTGCTTTTTATTTCTCTCTCTCTCTCTCTCTCTCTCTCTCTCTCTCTCTCTCTCTCACACACACACACACACACACACACACACACACACACACACACATTCTCTTTTATTTTTATTTGTATGTTCTGCTCGACTATCGGCGAGGCAGGAAAACGCCTGTGAATGACTTTCTTAGTTTTGAGTGCACTTACGAAAGAAATATAAAAACAACAATGAGAGTTACTGATTTATGATGCTCAGTTTGCAGTCAGTTCTGAGTATTATTAGTAACTACGCTCCAGTCCCTAAACCTAGTTACAGAAAGCGAATCAGACGCATTACGTATTCCAGGCCGTAGTAGCCGCGACTTGGAGACACCAGCTATGGTCACTTCCCAGACCGCTGTAGGATCACATCGGTTCGTCTTCTTCCTGCTGGTACTGTAACTGAGATTTGGCAACAAGGCAACGTATGTTTGGCAACTCTGTGATCGACGAGTTACTTCCTGGTGTGCACGGAATTAAGCCTCAAAGTTCACTTGATTTTACCTGTCATTTCCATTGAATAATCTGAGTTATTATAGCTTGAAGGGTAACAAAAGATTGAAAATTTACGGTTTTCAGCCCAAGAAAGTCGTTGCAGGTGGAAATCGCAACTAATCTCGACCTTTAAATAGCGGTTTACGAGTTCTAGTTACTATTGCCGTCGTAATAGGAAGCTGAGACCCATACGTCCTCGCCAGCTCTGTGGTAACGTGCTGACATGTGAAACAGCGTCTGTTACGGCTCGCAGTTCCAGTCCCACTGACTGAAACGTTTTTATCCCTTCTGTGAAAGAGCTACAAGCAGTCAGATCAAACATCAATAAGGAAATCGCAAGAAAATGCTTTCAGCTCATAGTGCAATGTTGAAAAACTTACAATGCTGCACAACAGGTAACGCCTCTTTCCGCTACTGACAAGCGAATTTTGGGTTTCTAGGAATACGTAACTATATTTATGAAATGCCACATTTGCATACCTCTTGAGTATGACACAGCATACCAATTAAACACAGACCCAATCAAAATCTAAGTGAGTAGTATTTTACTAATTCGTGTCGATAGAGGCATGCTTGTGTACAGATACTTTCGTCGTAAGGTTATCATCGTTAGTTTTATTTCATTTCTTATAATACAGTGCACAATTTTCGTAAGGTTTCCTTTAGTGTTGTTAAAACAATAATAAACATGAGAGAGAAATTAATCATCAACGATATATGCGAATTCTCTGATGTTACCTATGACAGTCTGACAATGCACATGCAGTTTATTGATTACATGCATGTAGAAAATTTGTTCTGAGTTAAAGCTGTCAATCAAAGTTTGAAGAAGAATAAAATATCACTACCACACGACGGCTAATGTAGAAAATACTTTTCTGACATATTATGGCACGATGCGCTCTCCCTGCACATCTTCGAGATGCATCTGCTGCCTGCTGTCTATTAAACCTGAATAGGACAAAATGTCACAGTAGTTAGTCCTTTTTCCACATGCGACTACTTTGGGTTGAGAAGTGAAGGGAATTTGTTCAAAGTTCCATTAGATTGATAACTTCAGCAGAGAGCAGAATTGCGTTTTAAAAAATGTAGCACTGAATGTATTCGAACTCGCGACATCTTATCTATGCTACAAGCTGACACGGAACTACAACAGCTCCAGAGCTCGGCAACTATTCCTCCAGAACTTTTGGATTCCACAGCACTGTGAGATTATGCATATGGCCATGTCTTGACTTCTGAGAGACAAACAGTTACAGCTTTTCTTTTGGACTGAACGACGTTTTCTAGTAACAGATAGCGCAATAGAATAGCTCAAGTGAAAAGGAACACTTCTTATTTAAACTTCTGCATCCTACAATGTTGGCAGTTGTGTGTAGGTGGCAGTAACGTGATTTTATTTCTGTGATTACAAAATAGTCGAATGTATGCACAGGGTAGCCGAGGCAGCTAGTTCATGGTGATTCGGTCAACCAAGTAAATGAATTTACTGAACATGCTGCAAATTACTACAGGGAGCCTGTGTGTCAGAATTCTCATCCAGTGTGGCGCAACTGCGTTACGATAGAAAAATGACTCGCAGAGAAGAGGATTTCGTGGTCTGTTGGACGGATGGTAGGTTGTTATACCTATGGTCTGGGTTCGATTCCCACTTCTGTCAATGATTTTAGATAGGGAGAGACAGATTCCATTCTCTCCTGGCTACACCAAGTGAAGGAGATATAATGGCTGCATGGTCTGAAAATTCACATTAAAGATGATATTCCTTCTTTACCAAGTAGACGGTAGGTTGAACCACAATAAAGTCTGGAGTGGCGACATGTAGAAACTCTACCACCAGTAACCTTTCTTATACTAGTTATTTATTTCAAGTGACGACACAAACGCTATGTATGGTCACAGGACACTTATTCCATCTTTTATTTGAGCTTCTGTATGTCGATAAAATTGGTTCTGAACTGGGAATGCAACTCAGACCGCCCTTAACGCGGAATTTGATCCCTTCGTGGCAATACAGCTCGGCTACAATTTGTTGTTTGTTCAAAACTGCAGATTCCTCAACACCTTCACATATTATGCGTGAATGGGATCGAATCCTGGCCCGGCACTAAAGATTTAATTATGTATTATCAAGCTCTAGCATGAGAACACCTGTTTGCTGGTGGATAATAATTTTGATTTTTAATGTATTTTCATTCGCTGTCACACTAACGATATCTAACGTTTTTAACTCCCAGTGAGACACAGAACTATTTGCGAGATGACTGTAAGTTCAAGATGCTATTCTGAGCAGCTGGTGGAGAAAAATTCGGTAGCTGACGTCTCTTTGTGTGTAGTCAACAACGATATGTGTGGGGCTCTATTCCCAGTGAGCGCTGAACTCTTCGTCATATTATTTCAGTTCAAACATGCTCACATGTCACTGCTGGTGCAACAAACCCATATTTAACGTTAGTTTTCTCTAGAATATAACAGCGATAGGTGCCGGGTTGGAGTCCTGGGAAGGAAAAAATTAATTTTTCGTCTCGTCATTTCAGTTATAACATCTAGTTACTGCCGCGAAATTCCGATATGTCACATTTGACTGTGCTTCGATAGCAATCCGATTAGGTTCCGGGTTCGAATCCGTGTCCAACACACAGCTTTACCTCACGGCATTTCAAGTAAGTTACTTGTGAAGAAGCAATATTTAACATCTCTCGTAGTTCGTTAACAGGGACAATAGATGCTGGGTAGGAATTCGCGTCTGTTAAAAATGTTTGCGTTATGCAATTTAAAGTTGATATTTGCTAACTGATACTGTCTAAAATCGAGGTATATCACTCTCTGTATGCCTAATCAGGAATGACTGTTAGTTTCCGTCAGTCACGAAATCTTTGCTTAGTCTGCATGAGCTGGGTTTGAATCCATATGCAGAACATGACGGTTCGTCGTGTCATTTAATGTTCATACATATTCTCAACTAGCTGCTCGTGAATAACTTAAATTTTTAATGTCATTTTGTGTTAAATAGATCAAATGGCTCTGAGCACCATGGGACTTAACTTCTAAGGTCATCAGTCCCCTAGAACTTAGAACTACTTAAACCTAACTAACCTAAGGACATCACACACATCCATGCCCGAGGCAGGATTCGAACATGCGACCGTAGCGGTCACGTGGTTCCAGACTGAAGCGCCTAGAACCGCACAGCCACATCGGCCGGCCCCCACCATCTGGTATCAATGCATTACCTTATAATCCATTATATATAACCATTTTCATAGTACACTTGATATTATAGATGAGTAGGACACAAGACAGGACATAGATAATGTCCGTTTGACGTCAACAGTGTGTAACATTTTACTTTCTTGAATAGGACAATGTTCCTCTCCAATAATTTTTAGATTAGTTACAATAAGCTTACGCTGCAAGAGAATTCGCTTGTATTTTTCAATATGTGGTCTGTTGTCGGTTTGAAGGCCTTCCATAACATCGGCAACGTAGTGCAACTCCACCGAGAGCTGTCTGGAGTAGGGTGGAGATAGCAATGTGAAAGCGGCGAGCTGTCGAAGACGATCTTCATATTCCTAATGCGATTAGGACATCGTATACTCTTGACGACGTTTAGCACCTGTGCGGTCAGTCACCCAATTTCAGAATTCATTTTGAGTAATCCTGCTAAATTCCCAAAATATTGTCTTTTTATATTGATGAGTAATATGGATAGTCGTCACGTTCATGTGCCGTCTACAACGCAAATTTAATGTTACTATCCTAGGAACTAACCTGCAATACGTTTTGTATTTCATAATCGGAACTATCTGCATTAACCGTCATCAGAGCAATGTCAGGGAACAGAGTGCAACAGTGCCTACTTGAGGACCTGCTTGAGTCGTGTTCTAAGGAAAGGGTAGTTGCTGGTTCACATTATATTACACTAGCGAGAAGTACCGACTTTTCCTTTTCTCTGCAAACATCCAGAACTAAATTCAGTAACTAAATGCTAAGAATATATTTTCATTGTGCCAACTCAAAGATCAATAGATATGGATATAGATATAGATTTTTATATTTAAAGCCATTCTCGTTCTGCGTTGGAATAAACATCATTCATTATTTGCTTGTTCTTGTTACGATTGTTATTGTCATTCTCTCACTCGCAAGAGTCTTATGCTGATGCTGTATAAATAAATTATGCCATTGGATACAAAGCGGTTTAGTTTTGAGACCTAACCCACGAGGGGGGAGGCACAGTGGTCTGCTTCAGGAATTCCAAGCAATAAAACACAAAAAACAACCCAGGAAGGGTTCGAACAGCTACTTTCACGCAGAGACATGCATTTGGAATCTGTTCATCGTTACGGGGTCAAACAAGAGGGTAACATTACTGAAACAATGATCGGGCTACTTAGTATATAATAGAGCATACAGATTTCAAGGAGGAAACGTATGAAGACGCAGACTTCCTCGTTATCAATATGTGCGGCATATCTTTCGTGTTAACGAAAGTAAATTCCCGCTTTACCTCTTCTTACGTGTCAAATGAAATGAATGCCATGAGGAATAGAATATTTGTTAACTGCGTCTCTTCTTGCTTCCATCCTTACCAACATATTTCTTCATTCTCGTGGTAATCATGACAATCTATGTGCATGCTGCAAACGATTGCAAGTGGACAAATTCGACATCGAGGTGCAAAGCGTTTGGTATCTTACATTATATTCAATTCGAATAAGCTTCCGGTGTATTTTTACTTCGTTTGTATTTTTAGATGATTATGAACGTTACGGAAATTTATCTCACATGCTTTATGTTGAATGAGAAACATTGAATGATCCGTTTTGCTTTCCCTACGTTGAAATGATATAATGTCGGCGTCAACAGCCTTCTTCCACGCCGGAAGCTGAAACTTGTATCATTCTGGATTAATGATAATTGAATGTCTCATATGTATACATAGCCCACAAGGCGACGTCAGAAACCACCAGGGGAGAACGCCGCATAAAAACCAAACGTGCGCGCGCGTCTCCACTCTGAAGAACCGTATCGGAGAATCACGGCAAGCATTTCGCTGAAGAGCTGCCTCGTCAGAGAGCCGAGAAATGGTAGCGTCGTAGCAAGTATTTGTCAACACTCTGATAGTGCATTTACTTCCGGGTGTAGGTCGGTGTTACCTCGCTAAATTCACTTAACATTCGTTTTCCACATCGAAGACTCGTACGATATAATCCACTGCAAGATGACACAATTAGAAAGCATATTTAATTTCTGGACTCCAAGAACGGCGTTCTTCACATAAGTAACACCTGTTTGTGTGTGCATTCAGGCAAATGTCGGGATGGTTCCTTAGGAAGGGCACGGCCGATTTCCTTCCCCATCCTTCCCTAATCCGAGCTTGTGCTCCGTCTCTAATGACATCGTTGTCGACGGGACGTTAAAACAGTAATCTCCACCTCCTCTGTTTCTGTGTTTAAGGTTGCGTTTTGAGGCTCAGGCAACATCGCAGTGACTATAGTCCGCCTCTGGCCGCCAGTGTGTCGTTAGCTCAGAGGTTCCCTTGTGCGTTGCAGTGCTTGTACTATAAGT
Organism: Schistocerca cancellata; assembly: GCF_023864275.1. Taxonomy (NCBI): domain Eukaryota; kingdom Metazoa; phylum Arthropoda; class Insecta; order Orthoptera; family Acrididae; genus Schistocerca; species Schistocerca cancellata. Next base: position 371,060,302 of record NC_064626.1, read on the forward strand.
TCGAATCACGGTAGAAGCCGCTGACTAAAACCTTTTATTTTCCATTTTAATTAATGGAGTTGCAAACTGCTAGTAAAAATTTCTTATGCGAAATCTGAAGAATGCCTTTAAACATCAATCTTCGTCCGATTTCGACTTAGTAAATTAAGTTAATATCATGGATTTCTGCTTTGCAAATTCCAAGGTGCTTCACTGTAAAATAGGTCCTGAAAAGATTCAAACCGACTGTCAACGATATAAATTTGAGCTTTGTTCGTCATATAGGTCTAACATGTCAGAAGGTTGTTTATGAAGTGCACATGTTCATTAATATAGTTCACATCTTCTAAATTTTTGCAATAGCATTTAACTGTAGACGTTTTCTAACACCGGCGTTAGCAATTCCTTTCCGTTCTCTGAAACCTTCAAAACGACAAATTTTTCTGGTTTAAATCTGATGACCTTAACTATCACTTCCGATCAACAATAAATACTTCATGAACCCATACATGGAACTCCAAATGTGCAGTGTGCCTGCACTGCTACAGAGCATGCATTGCAAGGTATTCACACAGTTTATCGCATAGACTTACCATAAGGAATGAAACAAGAACTGTAATACACTTTACACCACAGACGCTCACTCTGGCTTGACGAAAACATCCAAACATTGACCAAAAGTTGCACAAATAATTAAGTTTGAAAGGAAAAGAAACGAGGTATGAAGCATTTATAAATTCATCGAATGTAGTGAGGTGGTTTAATTTCGTCCCAGTCTATAAAATTAATTTCGGGCCATACTCAGCTCTTGCCGATTACCCGCCTACTAATCAGGGCGTCTGTCTCCGTTGCTTTTGAGCGTGAATGGAAATTGTAGAAATTTTCTGTGGAGCAACATTTAATAATAAAGCGTTTCAAATCATCAAAAGCGATGAGCGGTAGCAGGCGCTTTCGATAAAGAACGGGGGAGTGCAGCGCCGCTGCTGTCGCCACGGCCGCTGCCAGTAGCCAGCAAATGGATCCCGGAGCTTTGCTGCATACGGCGTCCAGAGGAGGACAGTCTGCAGGAAATCTGCCGCAAAATCGTTACTAGATAAAATTTTGATATCGGTGTGTCACAAAGCGAAATAGATTGAATCTGCGCTACCATTACATTCACGTCTTCAGCATTCAGACAGAAGAGGCTATAAAAATATTTTATGCCAGCTGCTCTCGATCCACTGACATTATGAACAGAAACAACGCACGCTACCACTAGACCACAGGCGTAATCAGCCTAGAGTCTCTCTATCTTGGGACAAGTTTTCCTCCAGGAAGTGCCGCAGTCTACAGTGTTGCCAGATTGTGCAGATAACCGGACTTAGAGAATTAGCGAGTTGGCCAGTTTCTTTGTCCCATGTCGCGATCGGCGCGGACTTAGCCTCTGAAGCGGCCGGCCGCCGGTCAAGTTTTATGTCAAAGAGTGTACATGAAAATCCAGTGACAAGATACTCAAGAGAGGACGCATGCACCATGGAGGGGTTTGTCAATGAATTTAGGAGGAAACACTTTCCAAGACGAGTCAAGCAGCGTGTAATTAGCTCCCGCATAGAAAAGGCCAAGGCACATTTACGCGAATTTCTTGTCGGAATTTTTGAAGTTGTTGGTTAGATTTGTGACGTTTAAAACTTCTTAGTGTGTGTGCATCTAATTCAACGTTGCATTTAAGAGTGCAAAAAGCTATGTACAGAGTCATGTCGATTGCGAAAACATGGCCTGGGTGTGGGGCACGTTTACGAATATCGTAGAACACAATAATGTGTAAACAAAGTACTATTAAACTCTTCAAAATACGTTTTGTTGGCAGTAAACAAAATTTGTCTTGCTTACACCAATTAACATGGTAAAACACAATTATTTTTTCGGCGATAAAAAGAGTTTTTGCCGAAACCTCCACTAGTCAGCATAATGTGCCCTACACGGATGTCTGAATGTTAAAGACCTATTCATCGTCATTATATGATTTGCAACTTATGCACACACAAAAAGGCGTTTCATGTGGCACAATTGCCTTGTGCCCATATTTTCCGATTGAGGTACTGAACCTATTCGTGACTGCTGGTATCGTATCAAGTAGTAAATACGAAGACAGTTTCCATCCTCTTTCTCAAATTTCTGCAGGCTATAAGAACAAGGAAAAAGTCCTGGATGGGGCTTCCGTTGACGGGAGTGCTTGCTGACAGACGCTTGGAAGGGTTAGTTTGTGGGTGGAGACTGAAAGGGAAGAGGAGGTACTAGATGATAGACAACGTAAAGAGAAGTGGAAATTATGCGGACCTGAACTGGATGCAGAAGACAGGAGAGTTATCACGTGAAAACATGCTGTTAGGCAGCACGTTAGTGATACAAGAAGCAGGCCTATCCAGATTTTGCATTTCTTTTTCTTTTATTAGTTAATTGTCGTTATCAGTCCTTACCGTCGTAGAATGAAATCTTTATGCTTGAGATTCATTACATTCAAGTATCTTTCTTAGCAGTTTTCAACTTTTATTCTCCTGCGTCTTCATCTTTTTACTTTGCTTTTCCAACTGCTGTTGTCTCAAAGTTTCCTTGACTGCGAAACCAGTAAGGATGACAAGGAAAAATAGTGAGTAAGCGTGCCCCATAGCTGTTTCTGAATTAGATTCGAAACTACAGCAGCAATTTTCAGGCTTTCGAATTATGCAAATACACCTTGTGAAGTAGGATCACCAGCTGTAAACGAACATATATTTATCTATCCTCTGTTCTAGAAGGTATGATCCGTACGAGATTCGAAACTTGAGTAACAAAGTTTACTCACCTTTCACAAAAACACGTAAATGTTCTCCACGCGAAGACATCCACTTAACTGATAAGGTGGGGTTCGTAAGATGCCCGTACTAGCCCTTCATTGTCAGTAGCGCGCCAACAAGAATGGTTCCTGAGATACTGTGCCACAGTATCCCCTGGATATCGCGAAAGAATAATGAGAAGCATGCGGGGAAAATATGAAAAAATCGAGCACACACGGAGACTTATCGACAGCCACTCTTCTCATACACCATTCGCGAGTGAAACTGAGAATTGGAGTAACGGCGGTGGAGCAGAAATATCCCACACCAAACACCGTATAATGACCTGCGGACATTAGATACAGGTTTAGATGTAGGTTAAAACACAACGCCTGCTACCAGCTTTTAACAGAATGCGGTTTTGTTTGTTGCATGAGGCCATAACTTTCTGATATTAATCCTTAATATCTCTAGCCACAAAGTTGTAGAGATGAAGTATGAGGCACCTTGAAAATGATAGGGATTAAATTCTGTCTTTTCTGTCATAAAATACATGTACGGTAACAGATTAACAGTGTAGACCGAAGTATAGAACAAGGTTAATTGTCGCATAATGTTACCACAGACTAGTGAATAGTCACAACACATTGCGGTGAGAAGGTTGTTATCGTTTGAAGGGTGGAGAAACACTAGCGCTCCAAGGAGTGAAAAATCAGTCAGTCACATGCGTCTTAAGGATAATGTTTCTTTTTAATCATTTTATATGTAATTAGCGGAATAGTTGTTACATTTTTGCCTTCTATGTGGTAGTAAGTTACCAAGAGACATGCCGTGATGTACATGTAGAAACAGCCAAAACGTAGTGATTCAGTGACATAAGATGCTGCTCACTCATGAATAAACCCCGTCGAATATGTCTATATTTGCAGCTTATACCGCTGAAAGAAAGAGAATGTAAACACATTTCATGCATGAGAAGCATACATTTGTGAGTTGTTGTTATCATAGGCACTCTCCTTGACACAAAAAAATTTTCATGGAATCCAACGATTCGCCATTTCTCACACTTCACTCGACTTTCTAATATATGATTATTTTTTCTGAATGCACTTAATTTTGCTTCAAAAGAGAATTTGTTGAAGATTCTTGCCGTTTATGGTCTTAGAGAACGGACGAAATGAATTTGTCATAATTTGATATTTTAACAACGCATCACAGCCTTAATGTAATTACACCATCTTTTCGCCGTACTGAGATAAATAGTGAATGGTGATGGCCTGATAAGTAAAATCAGTTTTTGAGTGACACAAAGCAGTAAGCTTATTTCCGTAGTGGACAGACAATAATCTCGAACTGCAGTCATTTACCTGGAACACAAACTGTGTGACAAGACTCCAACACTTAGCAGAAGTCTGAAAGGAAATGCAGCACAGGAATATCGACTACACTGTCCTTGGAAGCGATTGGGTCTCTTGAGAGAAAGTGTTATACTCCGCCTGCAAATGTCAGATTAGTTGTTTCAGCTACATTACAAAACAAATTTATATTTAGGCACTAAGTATCGAACTCACTGTCTATCAGAAGAGTAACTATTTCGTCATATACGTCTTAAATCAGAGTACCTTGAAGTCATAAATACGCTTTCGGGAAATAAAATAGTACACCCTTTTAGAAGTTTCCAAATCATTCAAGATTATTGTTGCAACAGTACATACGGAATACATGAAATGATTACATTTACAGATAAGTAGCACAAGCGGTTCTGAGGAACCGGGTATCGATCTAGGTAGAATCACACATATCAGTAGGCGGTGTAGCCTATGCGGGCGGCAGTGCAGGCGCTGACTCTGGCATCCAGTCTATCGTACACATAGTGAATACCGTCCTGGGATAAGTTATGCCGTGCTTGCACGACCTCTTCACCTAGTTCTGTAAGGGATTGTGCTTGAGGAGTCGCACGAGTCACCGCTAGTCCCATCGTATCCCCCATGTGCTCGATTGGAGACAAGTCCTGAGATCATGGGGGCGAAGGAAGTTGCTGCACATCCTGCAGAGACCGTTCAGTTTTAAAGCTCAGTATGGGCAAGCATTATCCTGTTGCATCAATAGATCACCTTCCTGTTGCACGGACGGCAAAAGAACGGGTGTAACAACATCCTACACATACCGAGCGCTGCTTAGCATGCCCTCCAGAAACACTAGACGTGAACGAGAATTGTAGCTTAAGGCCTGGATGGGGTCAGTGTGTCTCAGGCGAATGCACTCCATGAGATAGCTGTCGCGAAGTCTACATTGTACGGACTGATGACCATCACTGCTTTCAGGCAGAATCTGATTTCATCGCTGAACACTACAGTATGCCATTCCAACCTCCAAGTGATCCTCTGATGGAACCAGTGGATGCTGTGGCGTGAACGGAAGAGGGGCTAGAGGTGTGTGGTCCCACCGCTAATAACAGGATCGCAACAGTCCGTGTTGACGCGTCTGGGTTCACAAGCCCTTTTACCTGTGATGTGGTAACTGTACAATCTGTCACTGCTGCCCTTACAATACGACGATCCTGACGAACGTCTGTGCTGTGTGGACGTTCAGAACCTCGTTTACGGGTGAATGTTGACGTGATTACTGATACCAGCATTATTGCACAACTGACACAGCGCGTCCAACTTGAGTAGCAGTTTTCCGAAAGGACCATCCCGCTCATTGGAAGGCTACAATTTGACCCCTTTCAATTATCGTTCGTGTCGATGGTTTCTTACAATTACGGCCTAATGCATATGATATTAGGAGTGGGTAAAATGTGTAATGACTACGATATTCTTGGCAGAAGTGTTGCGCCTTACGTCATCCATCTTGTTCGGCATTTCTGGGTTGTGCCCTATTTACACCCATTATTCACTTACGCCGCTAAAGTAGGTTTCGTAACACAGTCACGAACCATTTAGCTGACCAGCAGCCTCTGTACAGTACACTCAGTTCTGAAGTTAGCGCCAAATCTAATAGTTAATGTTTAATTTCCTCTACAAAACGTTTATAGCAGTAACAGTAGTAGAGTTCTAGCACACGTTTGCTGCAGACACGTTTCAGGAAAGTCCAGATGCTGCTGCTCCACTGTTAAAATATTCGGTCATTCTAAATTTGCTGCTTCACCACAAAATTTCAACTTATATTCCCGTATATAATGACCTTGACGTCGATGTTACGTTGACATTCTAGCCTACCTCTTTTTTTTCTACAATTTTTGTGCTGGATAAAGTTTTACGAACCATTAAACTGTGAGAATGAAAAAGAAAAAAATATTTTAAACACATCTGACACACCATAGTTTTGTTGATGAGACTGTATTGTGTCGCTCTGGTATAGATGGACTTAAACAACAAAAAGGAAATCTTAGCAGAGAAATTTGAACATGCGTATGACAAACATTAAAACCTCTATAGAGTATTAAATTAAAGTCCCTCACCCCTTTTTATACGTACGTGCATGTGAAGGCTAATCTCAGGAACCATTACAGGGATTTTCATACGGTTTTCACTGATAGACTGATCCACGAGGAAGGTTTTTGTACATAATTTATTACGCTACACCAGACATGTCGTCCTGCTATAAATACTTAACACTTTCCGAGCGAAGCTGGGGCAGTTCGCTAGTTGTACGTAGACAAGCTATGCATTGAAAACAAAATTGTTTAAACTAATGCTGGAGTCATAGAACCAGATGACGAGATCTTGAATTTAAGGCTATTGAAGGAGAATAAAAGTTCCAAGATGGCATAATTACACTGAACAGAATTTTCCAAACTAACCTTCAGATGTGTGTATATAATGTAAATCATAATGAGTTTTTGTAGCTAGTTTCGACTTACAGCACTGAAACATGAACGTTTAATTTGACAGCTATTCAAAGACTGAGCATTGGGCAGCAGGCAGTGGATAAATGCATTATGGGTGTTATGGTAAACACGAAAACGGCTAAACGGATCAATGAACGAACTAGACATAACACGTAGCTACGATAGCAACTAAATTGAAATGATTGTTGGTGGGACATGTAGCTGGGCGAATGGATGACAGATGGACCAAGGAAACTGTTACTGGACTGCAAGGAATAAGAAAAGTCCGAGATGATGACATAATAGAAGGTGATAACGTGCAGAGGCGTCGTGGTTGCTGGAGACCATAATAGATGGGGAATCCTGGAGAAGGACGCTATTCTTCAATGAATGTCAAATGGTTGGTTGGCTGTTGTTGTTGTTTTGATGGTGATTTTGTTGCCGAATATGATGAAGCCGCGTACTAGGGTGCTGTCAGTTGGACATTAAATTCAGATTTCTTTTCCCTCCTCTAAACAGTGCATACTTGGTACACCACTTCACCAGAATATCTTTCACGATAGATATTTTAAACAGTATTAAGCTGTAAGATCCTAAAATTATCACTTCATCTTAAGTGCTTGTTATGTTACTTAACAGCATTTCCCATGACGAAAGATATAAATCTCCGTTTCGTTATCCCCGCTGAATTTCGGTTACATCATTACGATCTGCATCCAAAGATATCGGAAAAACGAACCTTTTTAGTGTGCTGAGTAAATCTCTTCACGTCTTCGGTTTCCATAGTGCAGGATTAGCAGCATTTCCGCACGCCTTTAGTAGTACGTAGGTTTCTGGAGCAGTTGGTATAAGAAATGTTGTCACACTTAACATTTGTCATTGTTGACGCTTAAAATATACACAAAGGCTTAAGTATCCCATTCGCTCAAACAGTTGTTGAGTATCCAGGTGGCACCGAGTTATAACGCAAGGCAGAAGGAGAGGCACTGGCTGAGCCATGCTGCAATGATTACTTGGACATAATTGTCAGCTGTGCCCCTCCCCCGCCGGAGCGCGTGTAAGTTGAAAATTGCGTCCTTTATTTCCCAGTGACCTACATCACATTTCATTTCAGCCGACGGTGTGTTTAAAGCGTTAGCTATGGGGACTGGTTTCTCATTTTAACCTTATCCAAGGCGAGATAGCGTTGTCCAGGCGCTTTGAGCCACGACATACTCCGCTGCAACCGGTAACAGGGTTCAGGGAGTTCTCTTTATACTGGATAACTGCTACTTATAAACACGCACACGCACCAGTCACCTCCTGAGACATCACGTTCATACCGTGTAGCATCCCCTACAGCCTTCATACTGGTCACAATTCGGTGAAGATGAGTCCGCAAGTTTCTTCTGGTATGTCAGATCAAGGTGAAGATACTAATAATTGGACCCTATACGGCTAGCAGATTATGGGGATGTTAACAGCTACCTTTCAATCTTTAATGCAAACAATGCCCGACTTTTTCTATGGCACTACGAGCACGTGATTCTTCTGCCCACTCGAGTTTCAATAGGATGCGTGAGTGTTCGTCAAACGAATAATGAATGCATGCAGCCCTATTGTCATCTTGCAAGACCGGAGTTTGCCGGCCGCGGTGGACGAGCAGGTTCTAATCCTGTCTCAGGTATGGATGTGTGTGATGACCTTAGGTTAGTTAGGTTTAAGTAGTTCTACGTTCCAGGGGACTGATGACCTCAGAAGTTAAGCCCCATAGTGCTGAGAGAGAGAGAAAAAAAGACCGGAGTTTAAACAGCGTTTACTTCATGATGATGTAGAAGAAAGGGCAACAGTAACCTGAATGATTGGGGCCAAATCAAGATGCGTAAGAGACGGCCAAAGCGTCACAGAACCGCAAACGGCCTGAATCACACCTTCCCCACACCGCGGGTGAAAGCCTCCGTATGTTGTTGGTGCACTAGATCTGTCGGGCTATGTTATTCGCCTCCAGTCAGACACTTTCTAGTTTCTGTTTCGTTTGCTACATTTAAGACGTGCAGTTTCATCTTCTCCACTAGTATGAACGTATTCATCGGGCGTTTGCACACTTCAAATTTACCCAGACAGTATCGAATGGTCTCGCAGGCTTCCATGACATCTCGTGGAAGCGCCTTTCGACCTGTAAGTCCTACAGGGAGAACTACGGATCTGCCAGACAGTAACCTACAAATTCAGCTTTCACATTAATGTACTGCAGATTTCTTAGCCTTAATTATATCCTATCGATTTTGAATCGCCCAGAAACGTTGTTCCACTCTATGCCATTCACGAAACGAAACGAGAGCAACTTGTGTATACTTAATTATTTCTCCAGTTTCGTAACTCCATCCGTTTTGGACGATGATCAACTAGTGCCAGTTCCTGTGGATTTTAAGAACGAAAAGAGTGAACTGAGTTTCAGAGAAATGTTGGCTTGCAGAGTATAGATATAAATGTAGAGCCATTTTTGCGGAATCCATATTGTTTGCTGTACAGGAGATTATCGGTATCCAGTTGGTTCGTAAGATGCAGACATAGTACCAGACTGCTATAATTGAACTGACGTTGTTCAGAGTGCTGCACTGTGGATTGTATACATTGCAGGAGACTGAAAAATCGCAGGAACGTCCATTAATCGGTGCGTTCGCAGAGTATGCTGAAAAGAATAATAGTTCCACTTTCTGCCACCAGGGGAAAAAAGCGCAGCGGTGTGGGTGAAGGAAAATGGCAGGCACTACCAACCACATATAACCATGGTGTTGGCACCTATATGATCACAAGTTACATGTGTTCGATGTGGTGTCCCGACTCAGCAACATGCTGCATCTCTCCCTTAATTCCTCAGTGACGGCTTGAACAGCTAAACTGTAACGTTAAGGACAGGATTAGTTGCGAGTACCACGTGGAACCCGATGTCACATCTTAAGTGAAAATCACTAAGATTATCCAGCGGAGCCGGCCGCGGTGGTCTAGCGGTTCTAGGCGCTCAGTCCGGAACCGCGCGACTGCTACGGTCGCAGGTTCGAATCCTGCCTCGGGCATGGATGTGTGTGATGTCCTTAGGTTAGTTAGGTTTAAGTAGTTCTAAGTTCTAGGGGACCGATGACCACAGCTGTTAAGTCCCATAGTGCTCAGAGCCATTTGAACCATTATCCAGCGGAAATGTAAGGAAAATATGAAAACACTTTTAACACTATAAATATTTGCCATCCGGGAAGTAATTCGACAATCGCACAATTGCAAACGTTCTGTGCATTGTTGCAAAATTTTAGCTAAGCTACCGACAGGAGAACACGTTTTCAAGCCAATGTGTTCCTTCACAGAGCTGAAAAGGAGCACAGACTGCAGCTCAAATATGCGGCCGCTGAGGGCCAGAATACCGAAGGTAGATCCCAAGAAGTTATATTCCCGTTTCTGTAATGATAACGAGCTGTCATGTGAAAACGACAGACTGCAAAAAATGTAAGTAAACTATTTATTATTTCAAAAGTAATCAACACAACTGTTAATACATTTATCTCAGTGTAGGACAAGACGATCAATGTCTTCAAAGAAAAACGTTTCCAGTTGCCTACAGAACCATCAATGTGCCCAGTCATGCCCCACTAAATCCGAGGCAAATCGACGGCCCCGAATGTCATTTTCTCAGGGCACCAAAAACATGGAAATTGCATGGGGAGATATTGGGAATGGAGAATGTGTAACGGCTTTCCAGCGAGACTTCTGCAGCGTAAACGAAATAACATTGGCAACATGTGGACTTCATTTTGGTCCACCTGTCTTATTTTCATTTGACTGACCCTTACAAGTTTTGGAACTAGAGTGTACTCTCATGCATCGACTGTAAACTAAGCATCACAGATCACTAAATGTCAGAATTATGTTTGTTTCTCTGTCTTAAGCGTACTGAAAAGCTCATTCAAAAGGTGCGATTCACATTTCTGAAGAGTCTCCAGTCATACTGTACACTTCTGAGTAGGGAACACACATTTTGATTATTTTGAATGTAGCAAATGTTTTTCTTGAGAACGCTATCATAGGCACTATCCCCAAAACGCAGGAACCCAGCTTTGATAACAAAATGTGAATATCCAGAGGGAGACTTTTTAAGCCGTAAATCTACATCTACGTGATTACTCTGCTATTCACAATAAAGTGCCTGGCAGAGGGTTCAATGAACCACCTTCATGCTGTCTCTCTACCGTTCCACTCTCGAACAGCACGCGGGAAAAACGAGCACTTAAATTTTTCCGTGCGAGTCCTGATTTCTCTTATTTTACCGTGATGATCATTTCTTCCTATGTAGGTGGGTGCCAACAGAATGTTTTCGCAATCGGAGGAGAAAACTGGTGATTGAAATTTCATGAGAATATCTCGTCGCAACGAGAAACGCCTTTGTTTTAATGATTGCCACTCCAATTCACGTACCATGTCTGTGGCACTATCTCCCCTATATCGCGATAATACAAAACGAGCTGCCCTTCTTTGTACTTTTTCGATGTCACCCGTCAGTCCTACCTGATGCGGATCCCACACTGTACAGCAGTACTCCAGAATAGGGCGGACAAGCGTAGTGTAAGCAGTCTCTTTGGTAGACCTGTTGCACCTTCTAAGTGTTCTGCCAATGAATCGCAGTCTTTGGTTTGCTCTACCCACAATATTATCTATGTGATCGTTCCAATTTAGGTTATTTGTAATTGTAATCCCTAAGTATTTAGTTGAATTTACAGCCCTCAGATTTGTGTGACTTATCGCGAAATCCAAATTTAGCTGATTTATTTTAGTACTCATGTGAATAACTTCGCACTTTTCTTTATTCAGGGTCAATTGCCACTTTTTGCACCATACAGATAGCTTATCTAAATCATTTTGCAAGTCGGTTTGATCATCTGATGACTTTAGAAGACGGCAAATGACAGCATCATCTGCAAACAATCTAAGACGGCTACTCAGATTGTCTCCTATGTCGTTAATATAGATCAGGAACAATGGAGGGCCTGTAACACTTCCTTGGGGATATTATTTCTGTTTTACTCGATGACTTTTCGTAGATTATTACGAACTATGACCTTTCTGACAGAAAATCACGAATCCAGTCGCACAACTGACGCGATACTCCGTAGGCACGCAGTTTGATTAGAAGACGAAATAACGTAAAGTTAGAAATCAAGAAAGGTTACTGTTCCAGGAAACCATACGCGATGACCGAAAAAGCCGGCTCAGAACGCTATGATCAGTGCAAGTACGATTCGAACTTCTGCTAACATGAAAGGAAATGTATTTGTCATCAGAACATGCAACAAGGAACACACAAAGCTAACAATGTCTAGAATACGTCATCCTTAAGCAAAAGTAATATCTAGCTGTAATGATAACAATAACACTACTAATGATGCTTTTTAAGTAACAGCTAGAAGTGCCTGTATTGAAGAGACTTTCAACTGGCCGTACGGTAAAGATAGAGAGAACCTAATATGAAGAATTAACCAAGCTCAGCGTGGTGCTGGTCTTCCATGCAGCGCCTCACAGTCGTGGCAATGTATTTTTAGTGTAGTCCCTGGTAGTTTCGTGCGAACGCCACAATATTATTATCGAGGTGTGGTGCAATGGCACAGATTGGGCAGTGGTTCTAGAATTTGCAAAGACTGTCCTCACGCTGTTGATTCCTGACACCAAAATGCCACTAATTTATTTTGTAAGTGGTCATTGTCAGCCTGATTATAATACATTTGTGATTCAGAGAGCAGCGCCTATTAATTCATATATCTAACGGTCATTATATTACGTAACAGTGAGAGCAGAATTCCACTCAGGTGATTACTTAACTACGAGTAAACGTAGCATATAGAACCTGTGTGGTGACTGTCACTTCAGTTGCATAGTGGATGGTGATTTAGCCACAATGAACTCTGTCTCATTATTACGGCTAAACCATTAATTTCGTCTTAACCTTTTCAGACCGTCCGGCTACAGTTGTATACATTAATTTTTAGTGCGTAGTAGGCGCAACAGAGATGATTTTCCTCTATGGAAACCTCATATACACACCTGTGAATGTCCAATTTTTTTTTTTGTCTTGCGCGATTGCTCACACTTGTTAGGTGTCACTGTAAAAATATCAACAAATGTATGTAGCAGTGCGCAGCAGCTTGTGCCCGCCAGAATTCACGAAATTTATTTGTTAGTTGTACTCCACTGTATAACTGAATATTATTATTGGCTTTTTGCATGGTAATTAGTGGATTATCAGAGTGAATATTTCAAAATAAATTATTTAAGTCCGTAAAAAGCAGCCAAGTGTACAAAGTATATGCATTGAAAACTGGAACAAATATTTTTATAAATCTTGGATCTTAAATCATGAAAACAAATCACCAATGAGCAGCAGGGCGTATAGAAAAATTGTCCTTCCTCCAGAAAAAAAAAATCAAATGTGAAAGGGTTATGAAGTTAACATAATGGCATCATGAAGTGTTACCAGTAACGATATTGTATAAGATTGCTCAATGAGCTAACTGATGACATTCTAATCTGTCTTTGATTTCTGTTGCTTCGAATTAGAAAGTTCAATACTCCTACATCATACATCTGTTCGCAAATTTCACACAAAGGTTAAATGGCTGAGTTCATCGCATACGTCAGTTATCGTGACTACGAAATATCATTAATGGCATAACGAGCTTTCTTCAAACAAAGAAACCGTTTTTCCGGCATGGATTGTCTTGCAGCATTTGCCTCACGCACTGCAAAAATGTTTCAAGCTACGTCCACTGCCTTCATCGCTCTGTTAAACCCAAAGCGAACAATATGTGGCAAATGTTACGTGTTTTCCACTTCCAGCTATATGTTATAAAGCTTATACAACGTTTATAAGATTCAAATATGCAAAATCCAATTCGTAAGTGCAAAATGATTACTATAACTTCAAACAAGAAAATGAGAATTCATAAATACTCTCTTAGCAACCTACGCATGTTGTGTAACTTCACGGTGTTAACTTAGTTTATCGAAGTTATTTTGCATGGAAAATCGAAACTCATTAAGGAACAATTTTATGCTTACCAATGCGAGAGCAGAAATGTGCCGAAGGTACGTTGAACTCACCTGGCTGGACGGCGGCCGGCGTCAAGTCGACTGCCTCGGGTGGCCGATAGCCGCTGTAGGCGAGTGAGGGTACTCTCCAGCTCACACTGCTCTGATGTTGACGTAGCAACGAGCTCTTTCGGAGAATGTTTTGCTATTACTAGTGGGCTATAAATAGAAGGAAATTATCTTTGTTGTTCCATTAGACCAATACCTTCAGCAGACAGCCTAAATGCCATAAAAATAAATAAATAAATAAATAAATGAGTGGACTCGAGATGGTGACACCACGTCTACACTGCGTGACGTTTACCACAAGACCGCGATCGGATTACGAAGCCAATACTTACTTCAGACACTCCGCATCCTTCAGTGTTGCCAGATCGTACAGATGGCCGGACGGACTCAGAATTCTGTGGAACGGCCAATTTTTGTGCTGTCAAAAGTAAGTTCTGTCAGTCATTTCCTGCAAACATGAAGAGTTAGTGCCTCTTAGCCGCATCGTTGGTTGTGTCATTGTGTGGTGTTCGGGTTAGGAGACTGTTGTGAGGGAGTGGTGTGGAAAATTCAAGGCTGGTCGCACAGATCCTGATGGTGTTCGAGGAATACATTCATATACGACTGATAAACTTGTGCATCATGTTCGCGGAATTCTAAGTACGAATTCTCAAAACCCAATTTCTCAACTTTCTAAACATGTGCTTTAATTTTTGCGGACAATCCTCTTTTAACGGTGTCACAGAGAGGTTTTTTACTATAAGATTTGTGCACGGTACTTACCAAAAAAGTCCAATCGATGTTCACAGAACTGATAGAACGGTTTTGGCATTGACAGTCCTTCACCACTACCCCGAAGAGGAGAGGAATTAGCGAACAGAATCGTGAATGGGGACGAGACATGCGTGCAACATGTGAACTCTGAAAATAAGTAACAGTCCAAACAATGTGTGCACACTCACTGTCCCAACAAGCCAAAAAAATTCAAACATACATTGTCAAACAACGAAATGATCGTTTTAGTTTCTTTTGGGATCGCAAAAGAATTTTAACAACAGATTTTGTGACAGGAATGTGCGTGAATACCGTGATATCACAGATTTGTTGTAACGTGGCCAAAACGCATATAACAATGCCGACATCCTAGAGGCGTGGAAGAAAAGACGAAGAAGAAGAAGAAGAAGAAGAAGAAGAAGAAGAAGAAGAAGCTGATATACTGTGAGGCTGTTGCGAAACTCCGACGGTCAGTCCCAAACAAGGAGCACAGGATTATTACCAAAGATATTGTCCTTCACAACAGTGCACGACTCCACACTGCGAATCAAATGAAGGAGTAAAAAAAAAAGACTTTTGTCTGAGAGATTTTTCAATATCCCCCCTTACAGTCTGGCTTTAGCACCAAGCGAGTTTAATCTGTTCCCCAAACTGAAGGCATGGCTGACTACTGAACACTTTACTACCGGCAGTAAGTTCTAGGATGATACAACAACTGGCTGAAACACCCAATGGTACCATTCTTTGATTATGGGATAAGGAAGCTGTTGTCAAAGCACGATAAATGTCTTAATTTGAGCGGCGGCTATGTGGAGAGGTAATGTCAACATGATAGTACAGATAGCATATGAGTTTGTCAATTTTTTCCCATTTTTAGTAGCCAGTCGGAGGTTAATTTATGAATAACTTTCGCATGAAGAGGGAGTACAAAAATGTCACTTAGGGATGGTACGAATAGGAAACGCAGATAAGCTAAGACGAAATAGCAGCATGAAAAATGTGAAAAAATCGAAAAAGAAATGATTGTCGGAAGAATTGACTCAGTATATATAAAATTCAAAACAGCCTTCAGCCTTCGGTGAATTAAAAGAAAGGGCGGTGTCAATAAGAGTGCAATGGGAATTCCAGTGTTAGGTACAGGGAAGAGAGTGTATAGATGGAAAGAGTACCCTGAAAGCCTCTATGAGGGACTGTGAGCGGGATTACGTGATGGAAGAAGAAACAGGAGTCGACAGAGAAGAGATAGGGGCTGCAGTATTAGAATCATAATTTAAGAGGGCTTTGGACGACTTAAGATCAAATAAAGCAGAAGGCATAAAAAATGTATCGAAATATCAGACAATTTCGGGGAAAGAGGCAACAAAACGACTATTCACGTTGGTGTGTATAATGTATGAGGCTGGCCTTTTGATTTCCGGAAAAACATACCCACACAATGCCCGAGATTGCAAGAGCTGACAAGTGCGAAAATTATCGGCACAGTCAGCTTAACAGTTCATGAATCCAAGTTCCTGTCTAGTATAATATACAGAACGAAGGAAAAGAAAATTAAGTATCTGTTACACAACGACCGCTTTGGCTTTAACCAAGGTGAAGGTAACAGAGAGGCAGTTATGACGTTGCTCTTGATAATGGGTTGCAAGACTGAAGGAAAATCAAGACACTTCCATAGGAACGTCGACCTGGAAAAAGCTTCTGACAGTGTAAAATGTTGCAAGACATTCGAAATTCTGAGAAAAATAGGGATGAGCTAAGATAAAAACGGGTAATATACAACGTGTACAAGAAACAAGAGGGGATAGTAAGACTGGATGACCAAGAAGGAAGTGTACGGATTAAAACCGTTGTAAGACGGGGCTGTAGTCCTTTGCTCCTACTATTAAATCTGTACATTGAAGAAACAATGACGGATATAAAAGAAAGGTTAAAGAGTGGGATTAAAATTCAGACTGAAAGGTTATCAATCATAAGATTCGCTGATGACATTGCTATCCTGAGTAAAAGTGAAGAAGAAATACAGGATGTATTGACTGCAATTAACTATGTGATGAGCACAGAATATTTATTCAGAGTCAGTAGCAGAGAGATGAAAGTAATGAAAAGTAAGAGAAATGAGAACAGGGAGAAACTTAACATCAGAATTTGGGACCTCGAAGTCAAGGAATTCTGCTAACTGGGCAGCAAAATAACCCATGTTAGACAGAGCAAGGAGGACGTAAAAAGCAGACTAGCATGGGAAAAAAGGCCATTTCTGGCCAAGAGAAATCTGCTAGTATCAAATAAAGATTTTAATTAGGGAGAACAAATTTCTGAGAATAGATCTCTGGAGCAAAACTATTTTATTCAGCACTGTACGTGAACGAGTGCATCGAGCAAATTCAGCAACTTGCACTGCTTATTTTAATAGTACAATCTGTGGCTCATGACCATCATAAACGGTATCTAATTAGTGACCAGGTTTGCATAGTTCTTGCGTTAATTACATATCTGTTAGTAACGCAGTCTTTGAAGGCTAGGACCGCGACCGATGATACTAGGAAACTGAAGTGATGGGTTTACGACGCAAAGAGAATGCTGTCGATTTAAAGTAGAACCTGCGAACCTAAGTGCCACCGTCTTCCTTGTTAACCCCGATAAATGCTGAAGACGCTGTTGGAAAAAGTGCTGGCCTAGTTTTGCCGGTCTGGTATCGATTTTGTATTAACGGCTAATAGACTCACTGCCATCTGCGCTGTCAGTTTAACTGTACAGTGGGAATTACGTTAGTGAGTCTTTTAACGTCATTAGGTCTTCCTCAGAAAATCTAGATCTTATCTTTACCGAGATAAAATGTAATTGAATTCAGTAAAGTTAGTTTTCTGTTCCATAAAGCACTCTTAATTCCATGGCTACGTGCGTTAAGCATAGAAACTATCACATCCTATGTTTGACGTATCGTATTCTCAATCACCGCACTCCTCATTATTTCTTTTCAACTTCTACAATACTTCCTGAACAGCACAGCAGAAATACTCGTTCTCAACAACGTAAAATCCTCATTGTGCCATCACATGACACTGCCACGTTTTCTAAATCCATTTCTGTATCAGGCACCCGACATACGAGTAATCTTCCTCAATATATCACAGAAATTAAATTCCTTCCGAACTTTAAAAGACAGCTAATTTTCTACATTCTATCGCAATAACTCTCTCTCTCTCTCTCTCTCTCTCTCTCTCTCTCTCTCTCTCTCTCTCTCTCTTATACTAGTCTGCAGCTCACTCTTTCACTCTTCCTCCCACACAACTATTCCCTGTCGTAGTCGACACAGTTCCCAATTTATATTCCTTTCTTTTCTTTCCTGGCAGTGAATATCACTGTCAATTCAATCTTCTCTTTCTTTATCCATTCCGTTTCTGGTAATGCTAAACATGGCTTCAGTTGTGCTTAGCTAATTAATATCATTTCAGTGTCATTTACCATTGCCTATTATTATTACTATTTTTAGTGAATGGCTCTGAGCACTATGGGACTTAATTTCTGAGGTCATCAGTCCCCTACAACATAGAACTACTTAAACTTAACTAACCGAAGGACATCGCACACATCCATGCCCGAGGCAGGATTCGAACCTGCGACCATAGCGGTCGCGCGGTCCCAGACTGTAGCGCCTAGAACCGCTCTGCCACTCCGGCCGGCTGTAGTGAATGTTTTGTAATATCTTCGATACGTGTTGTTCCCGTACAGACTTAACCTGGTCAGGCTAAATAAACAATAAATAAATAAATACCGAGATGTGTACCGTGTCGAACGACCAAGAGATGCAGAGATATTCCGAAAAATACTCCTACTTTTATATGGTTACTTGTCTGTAACTGAGGACTTGTTTTTATATGAGAACTGCCGTGTTGTACGGAGGAACAATTTTAATCTTCATTTTGAAAATATTTCGGTTTGTCGGACATACACTCCTGGAAATGGAAAAAAGAACACATTGACACCGGTGTGTCAGACCCACCATACTTGCTCCGGACACTGCGAGAGGGCTGTACAAGCAATGATCACACGCACGGCACAGCGGACACACCAGGAACCGCGGTGTTGGCCGTCGAATGGCGTTAGCTGCGCAGCATTTGTGCACCGCCGCCGTCAGTGTCAGCCAGTTTGCCGTGGCATACGGAGCTCCATCGCAGTCTTTAACACTGGTAGCATGCCGCGACAGCGTGGACGTGAACCGTATGTGCAGTTGACGGACTTTGAGCGAGGGCGTATAGTGGGCATGCGGGAGGCCGGGTGGACGTACCGCCGAATTGCTCAACACGTGGGGCGTGAGGTCTCCACAGTACATCGATGTTGTCGCCAGTGGTCGGCGGAAGGTGCACGTGCCCGTCGACCTGGGACCGGACCGCAGCGACGCACGGATGCACGCCAAGACCGTAGGATCCTACGCAGTGCCGTAGGGGACCGCACCGCCACTTCCCAGCAAATTAGGGACACTGTTGCTCCTGGGGTATCGGCGAGGACCATTCGCAACCGTCTCCATGAAGCTGGGCTACGGTCCCGCACACCGTTAGGCCGTCTTCCGCTCACGCCCCAACATCGTGCAGCCCACCTCCAGTGGTGTCGCGACAGGCGTGACTGGAGGGACGAATGGAGATGTGTCGTCTTCAGCGATGAGAGTCGCTTCTGCCTTGGTGCCAATGATGGTCGTATGCGTGTTTGGCGCCGTGCAGGTGAGCGCCACAATCAGGACTGCATACGACCGAGGCACACAGGGCCAACACCCGGCATCATGGTGTGGGGAGCGATCTCCTACACTGGCCGTACACCACTGGTGATCGTCGAGGGAACACTGAATAGTGCACGGTATATCCAAACCGTCATCGAACCCATCGTTCTACCATTCCTAGACCGGCAAGGGAACTTGCTGTTCCAACAGGACAATGCACGTCCGCATGTATCCCGTGCCACCCAACGTGCTCTAGAAGGTGTAAGTCAACTACCCTGGGCAGCAAGATCTCCGGATCTGTCCCCCATTGAGCATGTTTGGGACTGGATGAAGCGTCGTCTCGCGCGGTCTGCACGTCCAGCACGAACGCTGGTCCAACTGAGGCGCCAGGTGGAAATGGCATGGCAAGCCGTTCCACAGGACTACATCCAGCATCTCTACGATCGTCTCCATGGGAGAACAGCAGCCTGCATTGCTGCGAAAGGTGGATATACACTGTACTAGTGCCGACATTGTGCATGCTCTGTTGCCTGTGTCTATGTGCCTGTGGTTCTGTCAATGTGATCATGTGATGTATCTGACCCCAGGAATGTGTCATTAAAGTTTCCCCTTTCTGGGACAATGAATTCACGGTGTTCTTATTTCAATTTCCAGGAGTGTATTATTACTGGTATTTTGTCAGTTTTATAGTATCGTAGTTTGTTTCATGTCAAAGACCTGTATTTTCTGGAAGTTAACATAGATATTTTTCTGTCATGTTATTGTCTTCGTGAAATCCGTACTACTCGCAAACTTAAATCGGTTTTTGATGACGAACGTTATCACTGAATAAATATACCATGGGAGTGTACGATGTAAGTTTGTAACGTCAGTTCACATTTAAAATTACAGGATTCATCCTATACTTCTACCTCAATGGCGATAAAACGTCGGTCATACTTTAGCTTACGCATCGGACTATCGAGTTTTTACTCTGAGCAGGGTCTCCGATGTCACAAGGACGTATATTTTACACACATACATACATACATACATACATACATACATGCACATCTAGCCTTGGGTTATTTTTACAATCACGTTCAGTGTCTCAGCTTTCATTTACCCTTCGGAAATGTTGAAAGTAACCTCCGCCGAACCCACGAAAAACATCCATAGGATAATCAGACGCGTCCCACACTTAGGCAAACATAGCTGTAGTCATTGCATCCACTGTTGTTGCTATGCAACGTCGCATTCCACCCAAAGTTGTTCGAAATGGTGACAAGTAACGTACTATTTCACAACTGACCCTCTCACCCCCCCCCCCCCAAGAAAAAGTAATAAACCGTGAGATCAGGTGACCTTGGAAGTCAGTGGTGCCATGCGCGAACCGTTCGCCCCTTACGTCTGCTCCATCGTCAAGACAGCAACAGTGGGTCGTCCTGTTGAAATTTTTTCGTTGTATTCCCGCAATTCGGGAAAAAGTCAGATATCCAAGAAATGCAGGCATGTGATAATGGTGAGTGTTTTTTCTGCAGGAAGGGATGGCCCTAATTTCTGTTATCGGGAAACAGAAAAAGAAAATCCTCTGGAGAGAGCTAGCTGCAATAGGGAGACCTGTACAGTGAACTACATCAACCGACAATATACAGTAAAACGTGCACCAAGGAAAACGTTTAGTTCAGATGTGTAACTGTAAATTTACATCAAGTTTCTAACTTCACTCATGTAGAAGTTACAGTCTTGCCAAATCAGATGAACCTTTTGAAACACCCTGTACTTCCTTCTTTGCAAAGTGTGGTGTCACCGCCAGACACCACACTTGCTAGGTGGTAGCCTTTAAATTGGCCGCGGTCCGCTAGTATACGACGGACTCGCGTGTCGCCACTGTCAGTGATTGCAGACCGAGCGCCGCCACACGGCAGGTCTAGAGAGACTTCCTAGCACTCGCCCCAGTTGTACAGACGACTTCGCTAGCGATGCTACACTGACAAATACGCTCTCATTTGCCGAGACGATAGTTAGCGTAGCCTTCAGCTACGTCATTTGCTACGACCTAGCAAGGCGCCATTTATCCTTTGCTATGTATCTAATGAAGCATGAACCATCAGACCGATGTACACCAATTATGGATTAAAGTTAAGTATTACATCAACTACGTACTTTATTTATTAGACTCAACTCCTTTAATTGTTCCAGACCTCATGCCAGTCTGCGTGAGCTTAACGCGTGCTATTCGGCTACAAGTCATAGTGGATTGGCTGTCAGGTCAGTCCACTACACAAAGATTGATTTTCGTTGCTTGAGGAGGTACATTGAAACAGTATTTCGTCCACGAGTGAACATTTGCATAGCGTACGTTCGGTGTCCCGTAGACATCCCCAGAGAAAGAAGGCATGCATTATCTAGCACTATACTGTACCTACAAAGACAAATACAGAACAGAAAAAAAACAGAGACTACTACCTAAATAAAGCGTTTCTTCAAGGAACAGTCCCATCACTTCCACGATGGCAATCTTGTTGATTGGACTTGCCTGGTGGACTCTTGCCCAACTTGGTCAATCATCCTTCAGAGGTTACTGGGTTTCGTTGAAGTAATTCTCTACATCCTATCGATCTGGGCATGCCCGTTAGTTGAGCCAGGATTCCGCTGTGCCTGTAAACAAAGACAGGTGTGACCACAAGGAGTAGACTCTCGTGTTCCTTCCGACAAGCTGTTTTTACTGTACCCATGAATCGCCATACGCTGAATATACAGGATCATTTTTTCCATAGTGTAGAAATTCTAGGGATTGATCGGTGAGAGGACACGGAACAAAAAAGATCAATCAACTTATCTCCGGAAATGCATGGTTTCCGTGCTAGAGACCATTCATTTTGTTGTGGATTGGCAAGAGAGCCAACCCGGTTTTGAGAGGAAGCCGAAAGGCACGCGTTTCAGCTCACGCAGGCTGGCGTGAGGTCTGGAACAGGACAAGGAAGTTAGACTAGCAAAAAAGGACGTAGCTGTGGAATACTTAACTTTAATCCATAAATGGCGAACATCGCTCTTCACGGTACATGTTTTACAGCATCAATAGTAACTGGTAATGGCGCCTTGCTAGGTCGTAGCAAATGACGTAGCTGAAGGCTATGCTAACTATCGTCTCGGAAAATGAGAGCGTATTTTGTCAGTGAACCATCGCTAGCAAAGTCGGTTGAACAACTGGGGCGAGTGCTAGGAAGTCCCTCTAAAAAAAATGGTTCAAATGGCTCTGAGCACTATGGGACTCAACACCTTAGGTCATAAGTCCCCTAGAACTTAGAACTACTTAAACCTAACTAACCTAAGGACGTCACACACACCCATGCCCGAGGCAGGATTCGAACCTGCGACCGTAGCAGACCCGCGGTTCCGGACTGCAGCGCCAGAACCGCTAGACCACCGCGACCGGCGAAGTCCCTCTAGACCTGCCGTGTGGCGGCGCTCGGTCTGCAATCACTGATAGTGGCGACACGCGGGTCCGACGTATACTAACGGACCGCGGCCGATTTAAAGGCTACCACCTAGCAAGTGTGGTGTCTGGCAGTGACACCACACATTTAGTCACACATTTTTACACAGACTGAGGTCTAATAGGCGCTGTACCATGCAGCCACAGTTACAGTACCGAACGTGTTGAAGACGGCTTCCATGACCCTCAACACATGCGTCTACGTGTCGTAACATGTTCCATCTCACACGTTCACATGGGCCAGGCAGCTTCCGTGACAAAAGAAACATGAATACGTTGCTCCAGTGTCTCCACATCTGGATTGGACTCTGCATACACGATTATTTTTAGATGGCCACATAAACAGAAATCGCACTCGTTGAGATCCGGTGAACGAGCAGGTTATGCAACTGCCCCCCCCCCCCCCCTCCGCTCCATCGACCAATGAAGACACGACTGAGATTCGGCCATGGCGAAGTGGGTTGGAGCACCATCATGTAGCAGCCACATAACCCTTCAAATCATCAGTGGCACTTCTTCCAGCAGGGGAGGCAAAGTCACCCACAAGGAACGGCGATATTTCCGGCTCGTTAGGAGACGTGGAACGAAGACTAGTCCCACAATACGGTCGCCAGTTATCCCGGCCCACACATTCCGGCTGCACCGATGCTGACGATTCGTTGTCACCATGCCACGGGGGTTCTGCATAGTGTCCCACTAGATGACTCTTACTGAACTTGAAGATACCACTCCGTGTAAAGATGGTCTCATCTGTGCATAAGATGGATGGCATAAATCCAGGAATCGTGGTTGCCTGGTGAAGAAATCAGTGAACAAATTGGTCCCTACGTGGAAAGTCTGTCGCTAGTAAGCCCTGCACAGGCTGTAAGCGATAAGGGTAGGAACAATTGTCGTAGAGAATGTTCCACACGGTCGTCTGGCTTACAGTGTACTGGAGGACCAATTGCCTGGTACTGACACGGCGGTCTCCTTCCATAGTATTAGTCACATTTTCCTAAAGTCTGATGTCCGAACATTTCGAGAACATCTTTCATGATTACCTGATTCCTGGAACGACTCTTAGACAAACGGCGTAACACTGTAGCAAACATTGAATTCTATGGTTATTGTCGATAGGGATATATCTGATACAACTTTTCTGCCACAGCTCGTTGCCATTTGCCTTTCTGTGAGTTAACACCATGTTGGCAAACTCTAATATGGAACCATTGTGTACCACGCTGTATTACATCCAACACAAGGTGAGACAGCAAGAGAAGTGAATGGGACACAACATTACCAATTACTAACGGAGGAGAAGGCGCAAGGGCATAACCTACGAGGAACAGTATCACTCTCTACGAGGAAACCATGCCTACTGTAACTGTGGCTGCTTGACACAGCGGGTATTAGACCGCAGTCGCTGTACAAAGTATGATTGAATAAATGGTCTCTAGCATGGAAACCATGCATATCCGGACAGACATATGGTCATTAGACCTTTTTTTGTTCCATACCCTCTCATCGATCAATCCGTAGAGTTTGTACGCGATGGAAAAAATCACCCTGTACATTGTCTCACAAAAAAGTGAAGGGGAGGATATATGATGTTATTTCAGTCATCACAAAACCGAGTCAAATTTACAAAGAACTTGGCAGTGTGACTCCACTTTCCAGTGTGATACTGCTTCTGAAGGGTGTGATAAAGCCACTGTATCATCTCCGGAAGGAAGGTGACCCCCAACACTTACAACTGTTTTTTGGCATCGTGGATACTGGCACTGGGACGGAATCGATGTCCAAGCTTCTTCCGCATATATTCTGTCGGGGACATATCTAAGTTACCTGATGGGCACTAGAGTACCTCAGATCACACACGCAATTCATAGAGATGCGTGCCATGTGTGAACGATCATTTTGCTGTTGGAAAACTGGCACCACAATAATGTCGTATGGGAGGTAACACATTAGGACGTAGGATATCCGTGACGTACCGTTGTAGCATCAGAGTACCCTCAATCACTACCAGCTGTGACCTGAAGTCGTATTCCATGGCTCCCCACACCATGATACCAACAGCAACACTACTGTGCCTCTCCAAACATCCAAAGTATGGAAGCTGCTCCCAGATTGCCGACAGATTCGTAAACAATGGCCATCTAATGTAAAGCAAAATCGCTATTCGTTGCTGAACACAATGTGAGACCATTCATCAGCAAAACATGCTTCCGGTAATGGCTCCAATACAAACGTAACCTTTTGTATTGTGGTATTAATGCCAGCCTATGCTTGGGACGGTAATTCCGTGGTCCAGCTGCTGCTAATTTCCAAACAGTGGTACGGGATGACACAGAATGTTGCAGGGAGTCCAATATCTGTTCTCAGACGGTATTTGCAGATGTTAAATGGTTACGATATTCTTGGCGCACAATAGGGCGATCGTCCCTTGTAGTGGTCAGACATGTTCACTCCGAACCTTGACAAGTATGCTTGCCCTGTTGTTCCCATGCAAACAACTTAAGACAGTTGTCAAATCTGAATGCACTACGAATCTGCATACTGCACCTTTCGACCAAATTGGGTCCTACAGTACGGTCTCTCTAAACCTCTGCCTGGAGCTGATAACACTGTCTCACATGAGTACACACCATATGTGCCCTTCACAATGTTCACTCAACATCTTACGTTGTTCCCAGCCCTTACATACCCTACGAGGTCAGGTAACAACACTAAACAGACATTACCAGTACATTCTGTTGGTACCTCGTACAAAGAATTGCAGCTCTAATCATTTACATACTCACTGATAAAATGTACGTGTACACATTGACATCCCACCATCTCTTCTGGATACGTCCCATTTTTGCTAGGTAATTTAATTCTTGTCTTTCCAATCAGTTTTTGATATGTATCTACTAAGAAAACCCTCAATCAAGTACAAAAGCATAGTTAAAAAATTCCTGAATAGTTTATATCTGTGGTTTATATCTGTGACCTAATAGTGTCTTTCGATACTGTTAAAAGATGTTTAGCGTGTTGAAATGTATTGGTTCAGGTTTACAGTATAGTGTCTCCTTGTCAGCCTTGGCTGCCGCTCCGTGGTAGAATTCCATTGACTACTGTTTTTGGTCCACCTCAGCTTGTCTTAAAGGCCACTACTCCAACTCTTCAGCTAAAGTCTTGTGGGCTGCCGTCGGGCAGTCTACAGGTGAAACTGTAGTGTGAGAACGTGCCCCACGGTGTTTAGAGCACCCTCAGTCCCACTCTGGATGATGACAACTTGTGATGGCCCATTTGGATGTACTGTGCTGTAGGAAGTCATGTAGTCAGATGATGGTGGCTGTAGCGGACAGGCAGGCCCTGGCACCCGGAAATGCCTGAAACAATGATCAGGAGAAAAGACACCAGATGACCCCCTGACACAGCAGTGACGATGATGATAATGCAATAAGGACTGTCAGATAAATTGATGTTGGAAGACATTCAGTCTCCCCATTAACAATGTGGTAGGCAGCAATCAATGCCAAGCCCTGTGAGTGGCAGGTCATGGTTTCATGGATGTTGCCATTGTGGGGATGGCAAAGAGCATGTTCACAAGAAGTGCTGGAACTTCTAACAAATGGATGTCATTACACCATAATAATCATTCAGTCAACTGCTATGGGGATGGATGCAGTCTATCCTAATGACTGACTCGGTTGAGAGCTGGAACACTCAGGTATTTATAGCGACTGAGATAATGAATTGAGGCTCTGTTAGTTATGACCGAAAGTGACGCGCTTCTTTACCAGTTGTCAGCAGTCCTCGTTCCACTGTGTTTACTTAACAATTCGTTACAGGCTCGTAACTGCATTGTCAGGTATCTGAAATGTGTTACTTCGTCTGAGGGAATGGTTATTGCTTCTCACCACTAGAGCTAGCGAAGACGTCTCCATCCTTCCCTCTTGGCTCACATATAAGTGAGTGTGTAACTTGTGCTTGGCAATTTGTGATGATGTTGCAACATGCGCTCAAATATGTGGCTGACTTACAGTGCTGATTGTTTCTTTCTTCCGCCTCTGTCTGGTGTCTCCCATGGCTGAGCTAGTGTGAAGTTATAAAATCCAATTTCATCCCCTTTTTTGTTCTGAGACCTAACATTTCTATCCTTAATTTCATATGCTAAAGGAACAGAGCTACTGGAAACATGTTTTCCAATTGTTATTCAAAAAACACAATAAGTGAGTTACAGTATATGTAGGGTCCTGTGCTGTACGAGCAAATGGGCTACAACCGTAATATTTACGTAGTGTGTAACATGAAATGGCATTGTTGGAAGTACATGCATTTCTCTATCGCTTTTTAGCGGTCTAAAAGCACAATATATTTAGGTAAAGATAAGAATAAAGATAGCAGTCAAGGTGAGTAATCTGTTTTCATGCTTCTACATGTATCTTCTCTTACGCCGTCAACCATTACTATAAACATATGTGTTGTACGCGAACAATAATTATAATGTACATTTACGTACACTTTCATAAAACTCAGTACCGAAAACGTGAGGAGGAATCTTAGACGTCCATATTGTGTTTTTTTGTGTGAGCTTGTAGTAATGACACACGCAAAACTGCAGTGGCTTACGAAACATGTTAACGCGCTTACTCGTCCTGTGTAAAACTCCTTTGCACCAGATTCTTAGAACGATAACGCTGTTGTTCATAGCCCATCATTTCATTGAAAAGAATAGTGACCATTAGGGAAGTGTGTAAAGAAGAAGTTACGTAATGAAAATGCAGATTATATCTAAGTCGTTTAAACTTTCCGTAAAGTAAGATAGGAGCTCACGAACCACGTTGTGTCGTTATGCAGCTATAATCTTCCCCTATATCAGGAGAAAAGAGACGAGCGCAGACACACGCCGAGAAAACTTCTTGCAAACATCGTTCTTAATTTTTGCTATGCTTTTTATATAGTACCTCTTATTTTATGTTGTGTCGGACTTCCGTGTAATTATCAAAGAATAAGCTGTAATTTAACGCTTTTCAAATTGTTTTCGAGAGTGGATGACATGAAGAGTCTTGGTAACTCCTAAAAACGCACGTGAATTCACATGTCTAGTCAATAAGTCACATCAAAAGGACTTGGCTCGGTGGTAAGGCACTGGACTAACATTCGGGAGGGCGGCCTTGGTGTGACACAGTGTTACGCCGAATTTCTGTAATTTGCTGTTCTGGTTATTACATGAAACGTTAATTGGAGGAAGTGACATGTTAGAGTACTCTCCTTGAATAACATACTTACGACATTTTCGGAGTAAACTTTTCCTTAATGCACTAAGTCTTTCCTATACCGACTACCATTTGAATTTGTGGAGTCTCCTTAGAATGCAAAGGCGTACAGAAAAGGTTGTGACGGAACGCACATCTCAGAGTCACCTCTCTGCCTTTCTTTCGATAAGCCAAATTAGTATACATGGTGGTCCAGTGATCATGACCGGGCCAAATATCTCACGAAATAAGCTTTAAACGAAAAAACTACAAAGAACGAAACTTGTCTAGCTTGAAGGGGGAAACCAGATGACGCTATGGTTGGCCCGCTAGATGACGCTATGGTTGGCCCGCTAGATGGCGCTGCCATAGGTCAAACTGATATCAGCTGCGTTTTTTTAAATAGTATCCCCCATTTGTATCACATATTCGTGTAGTACGTAAATAAATTTGAATGTTTTAGTTGGACCACGTTTTTCGCTTTGTGATAGATGGCGCTGCAATAGTCACAAGCGTATGGCTCACAATTTTAGACGAACAGTTGGTAACAGTTAAGTTTTTTAAATTAAAATACAGAACGTAGGTACGTTTGAACGTTTTATTTCGGTTGTTCCAATGTGATACATGTACCTTTGTGAACTTATCATTTTTGAGAACGCATGCTGTTATGGCGTGATTACCTGCAGATACCACATTAATGTAATAAATGCTCAAAGTGATGTCCGTCAACCTCAATCCATTTGGCAATACGTGTAACGACATTCCTCTCAACAGCGAGTAGTTCCCCTTCCGCAATGTTCGCACATGCATTGACAATGCGCTGACGCATGCTGTCAGGCGTTGTCGGTGTATCACGATAGCAAATATGCTTCAACGTTCCATACAGAAAGAAATCCGGGGACGTCAGATCCGGTGAATGTGCGGGCCATGAAATATGCTATTCAATTCCGCTTCAACTGCACGCGAGCTATGTGCCGGACATCCATCATGTTGGAAGTACATCGCCATTCTGTCATGCAGTGAAACATATTGCAGTGACATCGGTAGAACATTACGTAGGAAATCAAAAGACATTGCACCATTTACATTGGTATCGATGAAATGGGGGCCAATTATCCTTCCTCCCACAATGCCGTACCTTACATTAACCCGACAAGGTCGCTGATGTTCCACTTGTCGCAGTCATCGTGGATTTTCTGTTGCCCAATAGTACATATTATGCCGGTTTACGTTACCGCTGTTGGTGAACGACGCTTCGCCGCTAAATATAACGCGGGCAAAAAATCTGTCATCGTCCCGTAATTTCTCTTGTGCCCAGTGGCAGAACTGTACACGACGTTCAAAGTCGTCGCCATGCAATTTCTGGTGCATAGAAACATGGTACGGGTGCAAGCGATGTTGATGTAGCATCCTCAACACCGACGTTTTTGATATTTCCGATTCTCTCGCAATTTGTCTGCTACTGATGTGCGGATTAGCTGCGACAGCAGCTAACCACACCTACTTGGGCATCATCATTTGTTGGAGGTCGCGGTTGACGTTTCACATGTGTCTGAACAGTTCCTGTTTCCTTAAATAACGTAACTAACCGGCGAACGGTCCGGACACTTGGATGATGTCCAGAATACCGAGCAGCATACATAGCACACGCGCGTTGGGCATTTTGATCACAATAGCCATAAATGAACACGATATCGACCTTTTACGCAATTGGTAAACGATCCATTTTAACACGGGTAATATATCACGAAGCAAATGCCTGGCGGAATGTTACGTGATACCACGTACTTACACGTTTATGACTATTACAGCGCCATCTATCACTAAGCGAAAAAAGTGGTCCAACTAAAATATTCATGTTTCTTTACGTTCTATACGAATATGTAATAAAAATGAGGGTTCCTATTTTAAAAAAACGCAGTTGATAACCTTTGGCCTAAGGCAGCGTCATCTATCGGGCCAACCATAGCGCCATCTGGTTTCCCCCTTCAAGCTAGACGAGTTCCGTTATTTGTAGTTTTTCCATTTGATGATTATTTCGTGAGATATTTGGCCCGCTCACTATCAATGGACCACCCTGTATATGGCAGCCTGTCGCACGCTACTGAGTAGTCGATTTGACGATAGTTTAGCAAGCAAGGGAGCTCCAGCTCACAGATGCAACAACGCCGTCTGCGAAGTCAGCACGTACAGCAATAGAACTCTGGTGAAGGTTACTCCGCACTTACGTTCTTGGTTGCAAGCCGCGAAATATGTATATCCTATGTTAGATTTGTTGTCGCACTTAATTTAGATCCATCCTGATGCTAGCTTATAGATATTTTTTCGTCCGACAAATTACTCTTCGTAGTTTTCCACAAGCTGCAGTACAGTGTACAAGTGTACTTTGTCGTAACACACAAAATGAAATTCATTCATTCATCGTGTTCCCTCGATTCCGTGAAGGAGGAGAACCTTCAAGGATGTGAAATGAATGGGGTATACATTAACATGACGTCTGCATCTACATCTCTATTCTGCAATTTCCGGACTATTTCTCTACTGTTCCACTATCGAATATCGCGCAGGAAAAAGAAATATTCAAATTTTTCCGTATGAGCTCTGATTTGTCTTATTTCATTAAAATAATCATTTCTCCCTATGTAGGTGCGTGCCAAAAAATTATTTTGATGTTCAGAGGAGAATGTCGGAGATTGACATTTCTTGAAAAGATCTGGCTAACGAAAAAGTCTTTTGTTTGATGATAACCACCACAACTCGCGTATCAATATCTGTGAGATACTCTCTGCCATTCGCGCCAGTACAAAATGAGCTACAATTCTTTGAACTTTTTCGATGTCCTCCCTCAATTCTAACTCGTAATGATCCCGTACCGTACAACATTGTTCTAGCTGAGATCGAACATGCGTATTACAGGCAGTGTTTTTAGTAGGCCTGTTGCAAGTTCTGAATGTTCCGCCAATAATATGGCGTGTTTCATTTGCCTTCCCAGCAGCATTATCTGTGTGATCGTTCGAATTTAAATTCTTTGTATTTGTAATTCCCAGATATTAATCTGAACTGACGGTCTTCAGACTGCTGTTATTTATCGTGTAACCGAAATTTAGCTGCTTCCTTTCAGTACTCATATGGTGACTATACACGTTTCATCTTGTCTAAATCATTTTGCAATTGGTTTTGAATTTCTGAAGCCTTTGCTAGACGGTAAATGACAACATCATCTGGAAACGTTATAGGAGGGCTGCTCTGATTGTCCCCTAAATCGATCATGTAGATAAGGAAGAGCAGGGGGCACTTTGTTGGAGTGCGCCAGATATCATTTCTATTTCAGTCTATGACTTTCCATCAATTGCTACGCATTGCGACCTTTGTAACAGGGAATCACGAATTCAGTTGCACAACTGAGGCGATAATCCATAGGCACGCAATTTGAGTAGAAGTCGCTTTTGTGGGACGGTGTCAAAAGCATTCTCGAAATCTAGAACTGTGGAACGGAGTTGAGGTAACTTGTCGGTAGCACTCATTAATTGGTGAGAATAAAGAGCTAGTTACGTCTCACAAGAACGCTTTTTTCTGACTGCTTGCTGAATGTGTGTCGTCATCGTTGCCTTTAAAGTAATTCATTGTGTTCGAACACACTATATGTTTCTCAAAAATCAAACAATGGAAACTCCATGTAGGAATATCAACAGTGCTACTAACCGTAAAGACAACACGCTTTCGGCCAGAGCCTTCATGAGTAAAACACACACACACACACACACACACACACACACACACACACACAATCAAGCACACCTCACGCACTCACGACCCCCAACTTCAGCATCTCGTACCGCGGGCCGGAATGGCATAGAAACGTATTCTGTATACTGGATTAATAAGCCATCACTATACACGTTAATACTATTCACGCTTATGCTATTGCTTATCAGCTGTTAGAAGCTTAATATTAATTAATTACAATGGAATTTTTCAAAGAAAATATGTATATTCATCGGTAAATACTGACTGCTATTTACAGTATCACTTCTCACATAACTTTATAACAAACACAGCTACTTACAATTTAGCTGAGAGAAATTTTAAGTCCGTGAATCCAGATATTCAGATAATTTGTAGAAAGGATGACTAATGCAGTATGTTTTCAGTTTTCTTTTGAATTAATGGGGAATAGCAATTCCTTGTTTTATGTTAGATGGGAACATTGCGTGTAGCTCATCGCCAAAGTACTTAACTCCCTCCTCGACCCTAGACAAGAAAGCGTAGTCTACATGAAACTTATTTTTGTGTTTTATATTGTGACCCTGTATCACAGTTCAGTAGAAAGTGATAATTATTATCAGCAACAAGAATTACTAACGAATAAATATTTTGGAAAGTGAGTCCAAGAACTCAGACATAGTAGCATTACCTACTTAGCACAGTATTCTTTCTGTTCGCTTCTTCTCAACAAACACTGTATTTGCTTTACGTGCACTGCTCCAGAAATTAATTTCCTAGGACAACAGGTCAACATGACAATAAATGTTCGTGAAGGCTTGACGTGCTGAACTCAGTTTCTTCACTAGTTTATCCATTTTAAATTGTTTGACAACTAGGTACCAAGCCGGCCGCGGTCGTCTAGCGGTTCTAGGCGCTCAGTCCAGAACCGCGCGACTGCTACGGTCGCAGGTTCGAATCCTGCCTTGGGCATGGATGTGTGTGATGTCCTTAGGTTAGTTAGGTTTAATTAGTTCTAAGTTCTAGGGGACTGATGACCACAGATGTTAAGTCCCATAGTGCTCAGAGCCATTTAAACCATTTAGCTAGGTTCCAAGGAATTTTACGCTCTGAGCTTCATTCAATGTACCACCATTAATATTTATTTTTGGGCCTAAAAGGTCATTACCGCTTGTTTGAAACTACATAATATGAGGTTTCATTTTATAGAGAGTTAAGATGTTAGCTGTAAACCACTTGCATGGACACCAATGCGTCACGTAACCTGTGTCCGTTACGGCTGAATTTGGTCCCTTGATTAGTACGCTTGTATCGTCAGGAAACATAGAGGTTTTCGATCTCCCCTTTCAAGTCATTAAAATATCATTTATGAAGGTTAGGAGCAAGGGTGGGCCCGGTACCGATCCATGTGGCCATCCACATAATATATACCCCCGTTCTGAAGTTACTTTCTTGTTAAAGATACAATCTGTTAATGAGACCCTCCACTTTTTGTTATGGAGATCAGATTCAGTGCATGGAAAAGGGATTCGTAACACTTCCGTTTCTACGCAGACTTTTGTGGTCCACAAAATCAAGCGTTTTCGCAAGGTTATGGAATATATCAGCAGGATAATTATTCTTTTTTTAGCTCTGTTGACACTTCATTTGTGAGGTCATCGATTGCTTACTTTGTGGAGAATCTTTTACGAAAACTAAACTGAGATGTTCAATGACTCAGTATTCATTTCTAGGTCACTTTTTCAAACAGTTCTGAAAAAACTGAAAGGAATGATATAGGTTCGTAATGAGAGGTGGTTTGCTTATGTCCAGTTTTGCAGACAGGTGTTGTATTGTATTGGGGACCTAGAAACGACGGAGAGGCTTCGTCCCCGCCGTAGCACTCAGTGGTTCACAAGCCCACAACCAGCTTCAGCAGTCCACTCACCCCACCGCTACCCCACACCGAACCCAGGGTTATTGTGCGTTTGGCCCCCAGTGAACACCCCCGGAAACGTCTCACATCAAACGAGTGTAACCTCAAATGTTTTCGTGGTAGAGTAATTATGGTGTACGCGTACGTGGAGATAGTGTTTGCGCAGAAACCGCCGACATAGTGTAACTGAGGCGAAATAAGGAGAACCAGCCCGGATTCGCCGAGGCAGACGGAAAACCGCCTTAAAAACCATACACAATTTAACCTAACGTAACCTAACATGGCCAGCACACCGGACCTCGACACTAATCCGCCGGGAGGATTCGTGCCGGGGACGGGCACCCTTCCCACCCGGAAAGCAGTGCGTTAGACCACATGACTAACCAGGCGGGCTAGACAGGTGTTACTAGAACATATTTGTGTCAGAAAATATCCCTAAAGTCACTGATATATTACAAAATAGGTTAAGGATACTGCCATAAAGTCACTGCACAAAGTTTCAATATTTTGCTAAAAACATAATCACAGCCAGCAGAATTACTACTATTTAGTAAAGTGATGAATTTTGTAACCTCATTGGGTCGAATTTTGCGGCCAGTTATTTGAAAAGTCACAGTTTCTATCAGAGCTGTTTTCTGGTTGTTCGATTTCATTTGGAATTCTAGTTTTGTTTCATGTTTAATAATGTTTAAAATAGTTTTACCTTATTCTTGTAGTGTTTTATTTTTTGAGTATAGTAAATTAATTTTGCTGTTTTAATGACAGAGTGGAGGATTCTTCAATACTGGCAGTAACTTGCCTACTGCTTGTTCCATGAAATACGTAGCACGAGATACTTTCATCACAGAAGACAACCACCCCTTAGTCTTGCTTGTGTTCAGTTTTACCAATTTGGAAAACAAATTGTTGCAGGAATATGTTTAAGAAAAAGTTAAATTTTCCA
The DNA here is from genome assembly GCF_023864275.1 of Schistocerca cancellata. Lineage (NCBI taxonomy): Eukaryota > Metazoa > Arthropoda > Insecta > Orthoptera > Acrididae > Schistocerca > Schistocerca cancellata. The sequence continues at coordinate 371,094,766 of NC_064626.1, forward strand.
TTCACACATTTTGCTGTATAAATTTCTCCACCGTGTTCTTCCTGTACTTCCTCACTAAACTCTATGATCGGGTCATACTTGTTTACTATTCTGCAATGCACTGCTCTCCAGTGGTCTGAATTTTGATAAGATTTGAGCATCGTGGTCTGATAAACACAACAAACACACATACTGTTGGTTTTAAAACTAAATTACGACAGGTATTTATGTCTAAAAACAAATTATAAGTAGCTGCTGCAATACGTCCTTCAATCCTTTTACAGAATTTTACTATCGGTTAGTATTATCTGACAAAAATCACCGTTAAAATCTCGAAAAAGAATAATTTTCTACTTAAGTCTGCATAGCCTTACTGTTTCTAGCGGCTTTATCAAGCTTAAGGTACTTCATGCTAGTAGTCTGTGAGCTCTCAGTACTACACACTTGTGTTTCCAAATCCACTATTGTGGCACAGCATTCAAAAAGCTGTATGCCAGAATATTCGTTAAGCTGCAGAGCCTGGGACCTAACTCCATTTTTTCTTGCATATATAGCCACTCTTCTTTTTTAACTATGTCTACAGTAATATGATATAAGCTTGTATCCACCAGCGAATGCGTTCAGTTACAATGATGTTCCGATATGCTCATCAGTTGGCTGAAATTCCATCTACCTTTTCATTTTCCTGTATGGATATGAGAAGGTCACTCTTTTTGTATATTGGGCTTATGATATTTTGATTGAAGATAACGGATGCATTTTCTCTATTATCCTTGGCTTTGTCGAAGCTGCAGTAGTTTCTTTTGCCAGCAGGAGTATAAAGCGTAACTATATTTTTTCTGCAACGCTTTCTGCCGGATGAATTCATCTCAAAAAGGCCTAGTGAACACGCAGGAAATCAGTGATTTAGAATGGATAGTGCTTTAGTAGACTGGATGCTCTTTGCAATTTTCCGTGCAAGCAGTCAATTACCAGGAGCATTCAGATGCAAACCATGCCGTGTATGATGTAATTCGAGTGAGACTTACCTGATACGAAGTATGGAGTGATAGGAGATACATCGGCCACGTCCATATGTCTCCCCTGAGTGATTTTCCAAGTTCTGCAACAACGCGTTCTACAGAGTGCTTCATCCAGGAGTTGCTATACTGCTGAAAAAGTGACAAGAGTGAGGAGCATTCTCAGCAATGTACCTGATTTCATCCTGTGTTATTTAATTGAGGTTATGGTCCAAATTGTTACCATGCTATTTTTCCAATATACTTTCCCAAAGAGTCCGAATTACAGGAGACAAGACTGAGCGTTGCATTGGCTTAAAAATAGTGGTTACCTTATCACTTTCCGCATACTTACAAACCAGATCCGACTGTCCCCTACCGTAACTGATATCCAGAAACAAGACCTAGCTTGCAGTTTATGCCCTGTACCATTGCTGTTCGACTGGGTCGGAACTTCTTGAAACGACTGAATACTTTTGTCCTCGGTCTCCACAGCACTGAAGCGAACGAACTTGGAACGTCTCCTGGACCTTTTCGCTGATTTGGAAGGTTTGACTTCAATCCACTTTTCTGGTCTAGACCTAACATTATTACTGCAGACTGCAGTATGTAAAACTACTAACTCTTCTTGCGCCGCTGCCAAATCAGCTCGAAGTTTCAGAATAAGCTGCTCTTCTTCAAGTATTGCTTAGCAATAGTGACAGTCACTACACCTCTAGAAACGACCATCATCATTCATCGTATAGTTTGTATGACAACATTCCACATGAAAGAAACGCTGGCAGCCCTCACACTTATTTCTGACTATTCTGCGCCAGTTTCCACATTCTTCCATTTTGACAGTCGAGTTACACGACTAGAAGCGTTCTTCAAAGAAAAATAACAACCAACGCATTTCTAAAATGGATTTTCTGATAAAATGTTTAAAAATGAGATTCTATAGCAAAGAAAGCGTTATGTAAGTTAAATGTGCCGTGTTCCTTCAAATTTAAATCCTGTGCACGGTGAAATATACTTCTGAAAAAAATTGAAAGTATTAGCAATATGTAACTTTATTTGCGAAAATGAATTAAAATGATTTACGAAATTTACGTTTACACTGTTATTGAGAGCAAATTATTTGGTCTTAAGTGTCGATTGGTGAGGATTTAACGAAATATGCAGCTTACATAGATGGAATATTCCGTCAGTTCTTGGAGGAACATAGACATATTTAAAACTTCTCATGTTCCACAATAATATTTATGTAATAGCTCGTTATGAACTGACTTTCGGCTCCCTAAGCCATCTTCAAATAATGTAAAACTAATCAGATATTCACACAACTTCGACGAGAGTTCATAGCTGGAAAGAGATTGTTTTTCAAAGATATATGACATTCTACAACTGTATCGAGACAAAAATAGCAGCGTAATGTAATATCAAAAGATGCTCTGAACATTGTAGTCTCCTATTACAAATGTGTGAATTCCTAGGGGGCCAAACTGCTGAGGCCATCGGTCCCTAGACTTACACACAACTTAATATAACTTATGCTAAGAACAACACACACACCGATGCCCGAGGAAGGACTCGAGCTTCCGGAGGAAGGGGCCGCGCAATCCGTGACAGGGCGCCTTAAACGGCGCGGCCACTCCGCGTGGCCTCCTGTTATAGTATATGAAAAGATTAAAAGTATACGAATGTGTAAGCCATACATGTTGTACCAGTGAGTAATGGCACAGACTACTGTACCATATGGGCAAACTAACGAATGTGATGCAAAGGCCAAAAAAGGGGAAGGGGAGAGGGACAGGGGGAGAAACAATCCACATCTGGTCTTAATGACACAAACACAGTTCCATTATTCACCCTTATCAAAGTAGCACTTAATATTTCTCTCACCATTAGATAACATGATTGTTATAACTGTTCCATGCCCATGTGCCATAATCTCCTTTCTCCGTCTGCTCCACCCCTTTTCAGTCTGTGCGTCACATTCACCAATTTGTCCATAAACATAGTAGTCTGTGCTATTCCTCATATTTATCTTATACATTCAGAGGAAACAGGAATGGCTAGAGGACAAATATAAGAATTTAGAAGCATATACGCTAGAAGACAGGCAACTAACGCCTACAGGAAAATCAAACAGGCCTTTGAAGAAAAGTGAAGTAGTTCTGTGAGCATGAAGAGCTCGGGTGGAGAACCAGTCGTAAGCAAAGAATGTACATGTGAAAGGAGTCTATAGAGGATAAGGGAGATAAGCTTGCAGGCAATATCACAGAAACATGACAGGACATAGATGAACATATGACGGGGAACATGGTACTGCGAGAATAATTTGACAGACCATTGAAAGACCTAAGCCGAAACACGGTGGCGGGAGTAGAGGACATTCCGTTAGAAGTACTGATAGCTTTGGAAGAGCCGGCCATGACGAAACTCTTCCATCTGGTGTGCAAGATCTATGAGACAAGAACAACATAATAATTCCAAGGAAAGCTGGTGCTGACAGGTGTGCATTTCACCGAATTGTCAGTTTAGTAAATTATGGTTGCAAAATACTGACACGAATTCTTTACAGTAGAATGGAAAAACTCGTAGAAGCCGACCTTGAGGAAGATCAGTTTAGGTTCCTGAGAAATGTAGGAATACGTGAGGCAATATTGACCCTAAAACTTCCTTCAGAAAATAGGTTAAGGAAACGAGACAAGTAAAGTAATAGATGAGTTTTGCCATTTGGGCCGTAAAATAACTGATGATGACCGAAGTAGAGAAGATATAAAATGTAGACTGGCAAGCAAGAAAAGCGCTTCTGAAGGAAAGAAATAGGTTAGTATCGAATACAGATTTAAGTGTTAGGAAGTGAAACATGGACGATAAACAGTTCAGAGAAGAAGGGAGAAGAAGGGAATAGAAACTTTTGAAATAGGTTGCTACAGAAGAATGATGAAGATAAGATGAATAGATCACGTAGTTGATGAGGTGGTGCTGAGTAGAACTGGAGGAAAACGTATTTTGTGCCACAGCCTGACTACAAAAAGGATCGGTTGATAGGACACATTCTGAGCGACCACAAGTTTAGTACTGGAGGGAAGTGTGAGAGGTAAAATTCGTAAAGCGAGACCAAGGGATGAATATAGTAACGAGATTGAGAAGGGTATAGGTTGCTGCAGTTATTCGGAGAGGCCGAGTCTAGAACAGGCTAGAGTAGCATGGAGATCTGCATCAAACGAGTCCTCGGACTGAAGAAAACAACAACAAAATTCATATACGAGGAATATTAGGAATGTAAATTCCGATTGGTCAAGAAATGGAAACCACTGTGACAATCTAATAAAGCTTTGCACATATGTTTTCGACAGTGTCTCTAGCATGCCTGTCGGTTGCATCACTTCGCTCGTTTCAGTTCTGAGCACATAGTGATCACATAAAGATGCGTAGAAAATAGTGTCTTCCGCCAAGTATGAGGTCCTGGTGAGAGACTTCGCCTGATGTTATGCAGCCCAAATTACAGTACTGTCATACGGTTCCTACGTCGTGACAATTATCAGTCGCAATCTGCAGGGGCAATGAAAATGATCCTGCAGCGTTTTCGATGGGAAGTGTTTGATCACCAGTGCTACAGCCCGTAATTGGCTCCATCGTTGTTTCATCTCTGCCCACATTAACTACTGGCTATGAAGACATCTTTTTCGAACAGACAACGAGCTACAGATGAGCGTAGAGAATTGGCGGGAAGTGCAGGCGGCTTCCTCCTACGACTAGGGTATTGGAAAGTTAGTACAACGCTACGACAAATGTCTAAGTCGGAGTGGTGACTATGTAGAGCAGTGGCTAGAAGCTGTAGCTAACTGTTGCAGATGAAATATTTCTGATTTTCACAGTGGTTTCCTTTTCTAGATCAATCGGAACTTACTTTCCGAATAGCTCTAATATCTTTAATCCTAAAATATTCTGTAGTATGAGGTTTATTTGTTCGGAGCCCCTTTGGATATTACATTGTGCTTGAGTTTTTGGTACCGATATAGTCGTAAAATGTCACATACCTTTGAAAAACAATGTTAGTACACCTATGAACTCTAGCTGAAGATCCGGAACCGCGGGACTGCTACGGTCGCAGGTTCGAATCCTGCCTCGGGCATGGGTGTGTGTGATGTCTTTAGGTTAGTTAGGTTTAAGTAGTTCTAAGTTCTAGGGGACTTATGACTAAGATGTTGAGTCCCATAGTGCTCAGAGCCATTTTTTCTAGCTGAAGATGTATGGAATATCTCTTTAGTATTACGTTGTCGGATAATGATACAGGAAGCCGAATGCTGGTTCATAACGAAGTGTCGAATAAATATTATTGTGGTACATTAATAACGTGTATTTAAGTTTTTAATGATGCAGATATTCACTGCCACACTAACTGGGTTAGCTTAGAGAAGGGCCGGCCATGGCGTGCCAAACTTCACGCTTGTAGCGTGTGCGGGCCGTGTCCCGAACTGTCAGTTGGCTTTGCTCGGTCGTCTCGGAACCACCCGGAACAGTGCGACATTTCATTTATCATTGTCGTGCGGGGCATGTTTCGGTCAACACAGCTCTCTGAGTTCGGCAGAATCGTGCTGTCGGCGTTGTTTAACCTTCGCTATTTGTTTGTGGTGTGGAGGATGTTCACTGGTCCAGTGGCTGTTTGCACAAAAAGAGGGGTCTAGTAAACTGTCGTCAAAATCCTTTAAAATGAACGGGAATGACAGGAGATAGGGATCAGATCTCTCAGTTCGCATAAGGGACGTGTACTCGCATATGCTGTGACGTGACAGTACAATACCATGCAGAAAGTGTTTAAAGATTTAGTTGGCAATAAAGGAGCAAAACATTACAGTATTAGAGAGAAGGGATTAACTGTTTTGAACATCACTTTGCAGGCCTGGAGGACATGAAGAAACTGGTGGTAAGAATAGAAAAATCTCTGAAGTCACACGCATTATTCCTTTGTCATTTGCAACAGTTTTAAATGAACTGAACGAAAAGTATGGAGACTTCATATATTACTGCGAAATACGTTGGTTAAGTTAAGGGGCATGCCAAGTACGATTTTTCGTTTTAAAACTTGCTTTTGTGTTGAATTTATGGATGAAAAACGAGTGCAGGAACGAAAATTAATATATCTGGAATTGATTGCAGACTTCGCATTTTAAGTGGAAGTGACTGCAGACGACCCACAGCAAGAAATTGCAAGATGAGTTCTTTCTGATTTGATGGGGATGCATTTAAAAAGAAAATCGCGTGGAACAAGGAACACATCCTGACAAAGACAGTCCAGTTCCCTAACCCCACTGGCGTTAAACAAAACGTGAGATTTGAAGAATTCATTGTGACATTGAAAGAATTACAAGGATAGTTTCCTAAACTTTTTGAGGACACTGTCAGTCTTGCAGCTTTTTTCAACCGTTGGGCGTTCCAGTTACAAGCATCCCTGCACACATGCAAATGTAACTGACTGACCTGAAAGTTTTTATGACAAATCCTTTTACGTTAAAACTAACAAAGACATCTACATTGCTTTCCTCAGGCAGTCTCCATAATGAGGTTGAAAATGTGGTACAATATTTCGATCCACATACACAGAGTGAGTCACTAACTATTGCCACCTAGGATAAATGCGAAAGTGTGACAGTAGCTGAAAAGTTTTTGGGACAACAATTGCATGGGACAACGGGGGCAATAACATGACACTGGTTTTTGGTTGCTAGGTGGGCTCGCTTCAGAGATAAGAGGGTCAACTTTGTTTTTTTAAATGAGATGCTATAGTTTGGTACTTATTTTCTGATAGGGGCTATCGAGACGAATCCAATTATGTGTAACAGTAAAGTCTTTGAAGGTCAGCGAAGGTCAAAAAGGTGGCATGAACGTCCATCTACAGAAGGTGTTCGAAGTGATGGCCGTAGGTATCAATGTAGTGCTGCAATCTTCTTATCATGGATAGAATGGTAATCGTTATCACTTCGGCAATTACCAAAGCACATGCTCTGACAATTCTCTCTCGTATGTCTTGCAAATAATAAACATTCGCCAAATATGGCGTATCCATCTGACGTGTCACTGACATGTAAACACCAATGGACGGTTTCTTAATACAACACTACTAAGAACGGTAAGACTAGTATCGTCGAATCAAGCAAACGTGAACGATGTATTCCTTCGATGAACAAGTCAATATGCTTCTCATTTACGGAGAATTCCAACAAAATTCAGTGAGGGCTAGAGACTTCTACACTGAAAGATATCCGTCAACGTACTCACCCTACACGTCGTACATTTACATACGTGTATGATAAGTTGAGAACAACTGGATCTTTAACGCATCGGAAATATATCCGACAAAGGAAAGATACTAACGAAGAAACGGAAATTGGTACTCTTGCCACTGTAATTCGAGATCCTTGTGTTAGTTCGCGGGAAATCGCAAGGGAATTTGGCATGAGCCAGAGTAGTATTGTTCGTGTTCTGCATCGCCTTAAATATCATTATTACCATATCAGCCTCCCCCCAAGAAATAACTGGTACGGATTGTATGCGTCTCGTTAAATTCTGCCGATGGGCTCAACTTCAGATTCAGAGGGATGACACATTTATGAATTTGATTTTTTTTTACTGACGAGGCTACATTCACAAACCATGGAAGTGTTAATTTGCATAACATGCATTATTGGGCAACTGAAAATCCATGTCGGCTGCTGCAAGCTGCACACCAAAAATCGTGGTCGGTGCATGTATGGTGTGGGATTCTGGAGAACAGAATTATAGGCCCCTATTTCATCGAGGAAAATCCTAATGGTAGGAAGTACAGCACATTCCTGCAAGAAACATTGGGTCTGTCATAGGAAGAAATACCTTTAGGAACAAGGAACAAAAGGTGGTATCAACACGATGGGTGTCCGGCACATTTTTCGCTGATGGCTAGAAATGACTTGCAGAGACAATTCCCAAATCGTTAGATTGAGCGCGGAGATGTATCGTGGCCGGCTCGTTCGCCTGACTTGACACCTCTCGATTTTTCATGTGGGGATTCGTAGAAGACATTCTTTGTAAAGACATTCCAATTAGACCTGAAGATATGCGAGAGAGAATTGTCAGAGCTTGTGTTTCGATAAGTGCCGAAGTGATACGGAATACCACTCAATCCATGATAAGAAGATTGCAGCACTGCATTGATACCAGTGGCCATCACTTCGAACACCTTCTGTATATGGACGTTCATGCCATCTTTTCGACCTTCATTGACCTTCAAAGACCTTACTGTTACACATCATTGGATTCGTCTCGACAGCTGCTATCAGAAAATGAGTACCAAAATACTGCATCTCATTTAAAAAGAAAAAAAAAAAACAAAATTGACGTTCATATCTCTGGCGCGACCCCACCTAGCAATAAAAAACCAACGTCATCTTCCCATGCAACTTTTTTCCCACAAACTTTTCATCTCCTATCATACTTTTGGAGTGATTCTTGGTGGCAATAGTTAGTGACTCACCCTGTATATATGCGAAAGAGCTTTTTTCGATTATGAAATTAAGTAAGTGATAATTGCGAAACTCGGTGAAACCTCCTGCACCTGTATGTATTCTGACTGTTTGTTCCATATAAAAATTATATCTTCCAGTATGTGAAAAATAATTAAATACTACTGGAAATTTGTTTCGTTTGCAATCTATGTTCAGAAATGCGAAATATGTGGCAAAGTCGTATGCAGTGCTACTGCACTGCCATTTAAATGTAGTTCGTTTGCAGATTTCCCCTCTTCCTCTCCTCATCCACAGACAGCGTGTCGTGGTGGCGGGAGAAAGGTGCCAGACAGGCTGAGCGTTTTGCAATCGTATCCGGGCATGGCATGCGAGCCGAAATTTTGACTGCCGCGGAGTTACACCAAAGGCACTGCACAGTCAAAATCAATCTTGACAACTATCACACAATATTCAGCTAACAGTTGTGAGGAACACCAAAGTTACTAGTGACTTTACAAATTTATTTATGTTTTCGTGAAAGTAAATATAACAACAGCTTTGGACACCATTCGACGGTTTCGCATCCATCTGACGTGTCACTGACATGTAAACACCAATGGACGGTTTCTTAATACAACACTAATAGGAACGGCAGGACTAGTATCGTCGAATCAAGCGAACGTGAATGATGTATTCCTTGGAAGAACAAGTCAATATGCTTCTCATTTACGGAGAATGCCAACGAAATTTTCTGACTTAAAATATGTATTATTTTTTAGGTGCAGATGTGGCAATAGTGCTGTGCATAAAATTAAACTTAGGTAACTACAGAACTGTAAACAGCAACGTGTAAACTATGCTCTTCATACATGGATGGGAGGAGAGCGTTTCTTAGGACATAATCATTTCGTTACGAGGGAGATTTCATTTCGTCTAAGAGCGGCCCCAATGAAATTGCGTCGCATGTCTTCCGGCATTTACTCGAAGAATCTCGTTGCTGGAGAATAACTTTTTATTGCGTCGCTGGCCGTCTCCTAACTACAGCGTCTCGATGGAATTTAATAGAAGCTCGTCTCTGCTGCAGTGCTTTCTGTTATACTTGTAAACTACTTATGCCGCCCTGGGTTCCATTGTTCCGGTTCACAGAGTGGTTTGGGTCATTAAGTAGCTCCTTGTGCACTTCAGCTTCTTTAAAGATTTTTATTCAGTTCCCACGTGAAATAAAATAAAAAGTTGAGTATACAGTGGACAGGCGGATAACTAGAGGGACTTCCATAATTCATGTTTGACAAGGAGTAAGGCTAGTGATAAGATGCAGGTTTGTTAAAGGAAAGATATTTGAGTAATGGTATATCAAAATAATGTGTAAATCGAAGAAAATGGTTGTTTCTTAAAGAGTAAAAATAAAAAACAACTGTGTTTTGTTCCACTAATGTTTCTCGTATAATGAAACCACCATCTGTGACTTATCATTTCCTTCACGGCTGGCAGTGTTCGTTAATGTGAAAAATTGGCTGTATCAAGTTTCGAATTTCACGTTATCTGTAGCTGGCTGGTTCATTTCAAAAGTCAGAGGAAGGTGAGGGCGTACCACCTCCAGCAGAATTATGCCGAGAAAATCACAGTGATGCTGAAATCAACCTTCGTGTTGCTGGCAGCTTTCCTGCAACTTAGACCATCAACAGGTACCAACAGACCAGCGTCCACGAAAGAAACTACTGTCGTAGAAAGCAAACCATGAAAACTAAACATATTACTCTGATGTGACCCATTAGAAATGGTTTGTAATACTGCCAGCTAAAAGAATATATAGTCATAGGGAGAAAATATAAAATATTGCGTTCACCACTTACATAATATATTACGTATCGTACAATATGTAGCATCTTTTTTTCTTACTACAGTGTGGTACAAATGTGTAGCAGAGAAGTTGAGCATGGATAAATCGCACTGTGAGCAGTGGCCGTTGTATGGCAGATCGATTTCAATACGAAGATCACAAGAGTCCCAACTACCTATGCAAAATACACATCAACAAAGAATTGTTACTGTGTTTTTTGCGTCGGAAATTACACCTTGCTTTATATATCGCAGGGTGATGGTAACCTAAAGCCAATGTTAGTATACAAAAGCATTTAATTACCGGACACAGAATGAATAGGCTACATGATATGGAAATGTGTGAGGGCGAGCTGAAAAGTAACGCATCCGAATTTATATGTGAAAACTATTTAAGCTTTTTAAATAAAACTAACGTTATTAACAGTCTACATCCCTATTCTTCACGTCTGCATATTTATTTGTCAACATAGTCACCATGACGACGAACACATTTCTCCGAACGAGGGACCAGTTTGTTTATACCATCCTCATAGGACGTTCGACTTGATTGATGTAGCCACAGCGTCAACTCCTTAAATTTTGGAAACAGGCGAAAGTCATATGGGGCCAAGTCGGGATGGTATGGAGGACGATCGATGACAGTGAAACAAAGACGTTGGATTGTTGAAAATTTTTCAGCGCCCTTTTGAAGTCTGGTATTGTTGTAATGAAGAAGAGAGTGCTTCATGTTTGGACGAACTGTTCGAATTCGAAACTCTATTATAATATGCTGTTTCTCATGTCCTGAAGTAATATGTAATTACGTTACACACTGCCATGTTACACACTACAGTTCGGAGCACCCTAGCGGCAGAGGAAAAATAAAATAGACGCACCACGAAGGAATTACCCAATGGGATGGAAATCGGTAGATATGATTTATACACTCCTGGAAATGGAAAAAAGAACACATTGACACCGGTGTGTCAGACCCACCATACTTGCTCCGGACACTGCGAGAGGGCTGTACAAGCAATGATCACACGCACGGCACAGCGGACACACCAGGAACCGCGGTGTTGGCCGTCGAATGGCGCTAGCTGCGCAGCATTTGTGCACCGCCGCCGTCAGTGTCAGCCAGTTTGCCGTGGCATACGGAGCTCCATCGCAGTCTTTAACACTGGTAGCATGCCGCGACAGCGTGGACGTGAACCGTATGTGCAGTTGACGGACTTTGAGCGAGGGCGTATAGTGGGCATGCGGGAGGCCGGGTGGACGTACCGCCGAATTGCTCAACACGTGGGGCGTGAGGTCTCCACAGTACATCGATGTTGTCGCCAGTGGTCGGCGGAAGGTGCACGTGCCCGTCGACCTGGGACCGGACCGCAGCGACGCACGGATGCACGCCAAGACCGTAGGATCCTACGCAGTGCCGTAGGGGACCGCACCGCCACTTCCCAGCAAATTAGGGACACTGTTGCTCCTGGGGTATCGGCGAGGACCATTCGCAACCGTCTCCATGAAGCTGGGCTACAGTCCCGCACACCGTTAGGCCGTCTTCCGCTCACGCCCCAACATCGTGCAGCCCGCCTCCAGTGCTGTCGCGACAGGCGTGAATGGAGGGACGAATGGAGACGTGTCGTCTTCAGCGATGAGAGTCGCTTCTGCCTTGGTGCCAATGATGGTCGTATGCGTGTTTGGCGCCGTGCAGGTGAGCGTCACAATCAGGACTGCATACGACCGAGGCACACAGGGCCAACACCCGGCATAATGGTGTGGGGAGCGATCTCCTACACTGGCCGTACACCACTGGTGATCGTCGAGGGGACACTGAATAGTGCACCGTACATCCAAACCGTCATCGAACCCATCGTTCTACCATTCCTAGACCGGCAAGGGAACTTGCTGTTCCAACAGGACAATGCACGTCCGCATGTATCCCGTGCCACCCAACGTGCTCTAGAAGGTGTAAGTCAACTACCCTGGCCAGCAAGATCTCCGGATCTGTCCCCCATTGAGCATGTTTGGGACTGGATGAAGCGTCGTCTTACGCGGTCTGCACGTCCAGCACGAACGCTGGTCCAACTGAGGCGCCAGGTGGAAATGACATGGCAAGCCGTTCCACAGGACTACATCCAGCATCTCTACGATCGTCTCCATGGGAGAATAGCAGCCTGCATTGCTGCGAAAGGTGGATATACACTGTACTAGTGCTGACATTGTGCATGCTCTGTTGCCTGTGTCTATGTGCCTGTGGTTCTGTCAGTGTGATCATGTGATGTATCTGACCCCAGGAATGTGTCAATAAAGTTTCCCCTTCCTGGGACAATGAATTCACGGTGTTCTTATTTCAATTTCCAGGAGTGTATGTAGAGACAAAGAAATGATTAAACTCTCTGAAAAAATTAAATGATTTATTTACGCAAGAGGGCTTCACAAACTAAGCAGATCAATAACGCTTTCGTCCACCTCTAGCCCTTCAGCATACAGTTATGCTAATCTGCTTGTCATTTATTGATAGAGTTGCTGGATGTTCTCCTGAGGCATATCGGCACTACAGCCTGAAAAATTGGCGCGTTAGATCGTCAAAATCCTGAGCTGTTTGGAGGGCTCTGCTCGTATTGCTCCACACGTTCTCAATTGGGGAGAGATCCAACGACCTTGCTGGCCAAGATATGTTTTGGCAAACACGAAGACAAGGAGTGGAAACTCTAGCCATGTGCGAGCAGGAATTATCTTACTGAAATCTAAGCCTACGTTGGCTTGCAATGAAGGGCAACAAAATGGGCGTCGAATATCGTCGACTTACAACTGTGTTTCAAGGATGCCGCGGATGTGAGCCAAAGTGGTCCTGCTATGACGTTAAATGACACCCTAGCTGGTTGTCAGGCTGTATGGTGGGCGAGATTCAGCTTAGTATCCTATTGCTGCCTGGGGTGTTTCCAGACATTTCTTTCTTGGTCACCAGACAATTCTACTCAGTCAGTGAGACTCCAGGCTGAATGTGCCTGACGCTACTGCGAACGGACTCGTTGGTGTACGGAAGTCAATGGTACTTGGCGCAAGGGCCGCCGTGAGCGCAGCCCGCGTTCTGTGAGCCGCCTGTTTATAGTCCTTGTGGTCATTGAAGGACCAGTTTCACGTCGGATGGATTATAATGATGAATCGGTTGTATGGAGTGCTTCTCTGACAATTTCTCTGTCTCTGACAATTGCTCAGTATTCATGTTCTATCTTCTCTAGAGGTGGACTGCTTCCTTCTTGATGTTCAGCTGTAGTTCACCCATTCCTGCCAACATCGTCGAATAGTGGGATCGCTCCTATTCAAAAGTCGAACTATCCGCCGATTATTCCAAATGGCTTCTTTGAGCCCAACTACATGTCCTCTCTCAAATGCTGATATCTGTGTGTGTTGTTCACGCGCCTGCCTTTGAATCATAGTTAATGTCTTGCTGATTAAACAGAATTATTGCCCTGGCTTTGACATGGCCCCTGTTTCCTATCCTTCCCTGCTGCTTAGTGAAATTGTGCTGCAGCCTCACTCATTCATTCTTTGGCAGCCAAAGTTAACAGATTTGCAGTTTCCGTCGCTAACTGAACGTATATCAATTTGGGATCATTTCGCTCCTTTGTAGTGCTTTTTTTCTTCTCAGAGTGTATGTAAGTAGTTGGATAAGGGGCTTCCAACTACAGTTTTGATATCAAATTGATATGCAAGCTAATTAAATTGATCACTTGTTCAACCCCCAGCCCTGGATGATGTCATGTGTTTTCCCAGCTGGCACATGGGCCCCCTGCTCATCTGTATGCACACTTATCCTCCATATACCCTATTGCCAAGAATTTGGAATTTTAGTAGAAATTTAATTGTCCCAGGGCTGTTCTGATGTCCCACCCCACCCCACCCCACCACCCACCTGGTAATTGAAATTAAGAAATGCGGTGCCCTTTCTGGGACATGAACTCCAGTCCTGGATGAAAAGCCCCCCCAACAGATGGAAACTGTTCAACTGCAGGAGAGGGGGGTAGGCTATTGTACTCCATTTATTTTGGTTGGGAAATTGTAGTAAATATCGGTCCTAATTACGTAATTAATCATTAAGATCGGTCCTAATTACATAACTATAGGCATACCTCTACACAAGGAGCACCTAAAATCGCAATACAGCTGCTGGTAAAAAAAATCACAATACCACTCGAAACTAGTGGCAGACATACTTAGACTCTATCTTTCATGTATAAACCGGCGGAAAAAAGGTAGAAGTGGAAGGTACTATCTTCATTTTCTTTGGGCGGGAATTGTGTTCAACAAAGTGAGGTAAATGATGGCCACTCTGAGTGCAACTTGTTTGTCTAAAATGTAGCTGCGCTGCACGGCCTTCATGCCTCCAGCAGCCCCACCTGGAACCACATGCCATTTAGCAATGTAGAACACTTGTATTTAACATCAATGCACTTCTTATAACCGACTATCTGTTAAAAAAAGAAAACACATTTGTGACATTAATAAATATCCTGGTTTCACAAAAATAGGCATAGTCCATTTTCTTTTTGTTTTATGAGCAAAGTCGGTGTAGTCTAGGAGCCTTCTTTGTGTTCAAATTACAAATTTGCATGCACAAGGGCATTAAATTCATTTCAAATGTATGAAATATCGACCCAGATCAGCATCTATACTGTCACTGACTGCGTTTGAGGGCACTCCTTATCGTTATTTTGTAAGACACAGAGCAGGTAAGAAACAACTACACAATATTTGCGTCCAAACTTAAACCAGTCATAACACTCCTCGGGTCTGAACCTCCTATAAGATTTTACCGCTTCTCTCTCTTCCAGTATATCGAGAAATAAATACCAACTGCATGTTGACATAGAGCATATTTCGTACACACATATTGCTCCACTGGAGCAGGTGGACAGTGGTCGAAGTCAGTTGCACAGATGTGTGTGAAATTCTTGTCATGTGCACTGGAGAAAGATCACATCCCACATACTATCAATCACAAGAGAGAGTTCTTGTGTCATTCATCAATAAGCAGTTGAATACATTGTTTTTCAGCTGTAACACATCCAAGCAGTGTATGAGTAAATCATCATACACAGTTTCTCTACCATGACTTCCAGGTCTCTGACAGGTGCTAAACCGACATTAACACGTTTTGACCCAGTGGCTCTCACAGAATGCTAGACATTACATGGTTTAAACTATACTGCCCCCTCAACACACATGACGGTAGAAATAAAACACAAAGGTGATGTTTCTTATTGACAAAAATCTGGAAGAATTTGAGGTGTTGTGGAGCATTTTCTACACAGATAACCACTTCTTCGACAGTGCTGGGGTAGCAGATGTCTCGGTGTTTTGTTTTTAACGGCTTTGTTTCCTCATTTTGCAGTCATGTGCATGATTGCTGCTCCAGTGTTAACCATCGCCAGAAGGTGCTGTTTAAAACATCTGCAGGGTAGCAAAAATAAAAAGAGGTAATGTTACCTTATTGGTGAAAATAAAAATGAGGAGGACATCACAGCATATGGAAATAGGATGAGTCTCCAACACATCCAAACAACTGATGGAAGGTGACGACCACTACATTTAATCCCATGCTGCACAGTGACAATTAGCAGATGTTCAGTGTGCAGCCAAGACACTCTGTATCACAAATAAATGGTGTCAGTCAATCATTATGTTTTAATAAACAGCATAAAAGAGGATGGATTGGATGGGAACGACATCATTGATGTGGGGTGATATACTGTAATAAGCCCTGCAATTGAGAGTGCAATCAAGTTTATCAATTTTACCAGCTGTTCTGTAATTTCAACAGCAGCCAATGAGACAGCAGAACGTTTCCCAGTTTCTGTGTCATAGCTAAACCACCCTCCGCTATTTTTCCAGCTGGGGAGCACATATGGGGGCTTGGGGTGTAATTAATTGATCAATTTAATTCATTTGCATATCAATTTAATATCAAAATTGCACCTGGAACTCCTTTATATCACTACTTATGTATACACGAAGAATAAAGAAGCAAAACGTTAATAACGTTTATTTTATTTAAAAAATTTGAAGAGTTTGCAAATTACAAATTTGGAGGCATTACTTCTCAGCACAACCGAGCAATATAAATCAAGTACAGGTATTTTAATTGAGAAGAGAGAATAGGATGTATAAACTATGCTACCAAGACTATTGGTATCCCATTACAAAGATCAGTTACCCCGAATTATAACTACCTTACCCAGAATATATTAACTCAATTCCCTTAAATATTTTATGGTCCAGTTGGAGGACGAATACAACAGACAAAAAATTATAAACTTAATCATCATCTTGCGAGAGCTTGGTTTGAATTATATGCAATGGCCTGCAATACCTACTGACATGAACTGGGTAGAGGATGCTTGTGACCATTTGAAACTTCCACTGCATACTCAGAGGGACGCTCCTCAGTCACTTCGTGACTTCAGGAGGATCCCTGTCGAACAGTGGGACAGACTCAACAGCAGCATGTTGACCACCTTTTGAAGAGTATGCCAAGGATGATGCCAGCTTGCTATAACGTACCAGGTGGAGCTACACAGAATCAAATGTATCTTTTTTTTTACTCTCATAAGACTTATTCTTTCACACTCTATTCCTCTAAGCTTTAAGTTTACTTAAGCTCGTATCTATGCCAGTACTGTAGAAGACTTTCGTTATATCTCCCCCTTTTTTCCTCTGTAGCTGAGTGGTCAGCATGGCTGATTACCAAGCGGGATTGGGGGAGTTTGGGGGGGGGGGGTCTTCTGTTTCCGATCGGATTGGATATTTATTTTAATTGGTTAGTGGCTGTGTGTTTTGTTGTCCCCATCATCAATGCACAAGTCGCCGATGTGGTTCCAAATAAAAGGACGTGAAGTAGGCAGCGGAACAACCTTAGATGAGGCCTCCCCGCCAATAATATCATACGAACATTTCATTTACAAACAAAATTTTCATCAGTAGTTTTTCGTACTTCATTCGAAGAACCTTCCTCCGATTATTTGATTTTTCAATACTCGTAGCAGACGAAATGCTAATGTTTCTGTCTTTCAGTTTCGTCATGTCACAACCCGTATCACTGGAGTAAAAATTAAGGTTCAGGTAGACGAAATAAAACTTTGAGGTTTGCTGATGACATTGGAATGCTGCCAGAGATAGCAAAGGCCTTGGAAGAGCAGTTGAACAGATTGGGTAATGTCTTGAAAGGAGGGTATAAGGTGAACATCAACAAAAGCAATATAAGGATAGGATAATTGAATCTAGTCGAATTAAATCAGGTGATGTTGATGGAATTAGATGAGGAAATCAGACTCTAATAGATGACATTCCTTATTTGGGCAGGAAAAGAACTGATCATTGCCGAAGTAGAGAGGATGTAAAGCGTAGACTGTCAATACCAATAAAAGGTTTTCTGAAGAAAAGAAATTTGTTGATATCGAATATAGATTTAACTGTTAGGAAGCCTTTTCTGACGGTGTTTGTCTGGAGTGTAGCCATGTATGGAAGTGAAATAGACGATAAACAGTTTAGACAAAAAGAGAACAGAAAATTTCTGAAATGTGGAGGTACAGCCTGACTAACAGAAGGGATGGGCTGGTAGAACACATTCTGAGACATAAAGGGATCAACAATTAAGTATCAGAGGCAAATAAGTGGGTTGAAAATTGTAGAGGGAGATCATATGATGAGTACCGTAAGGACATTCAGAAGAATGTGAGTTGCAGTTGTTACTCAGATATGACAAAGCTTAAACAGTATAGAGTATGGTCGAGAGCTGCATGAAACAAGTGTTCAAACTGAGGATAACAACATTATCATTGTTGCTAATCTCAAGACTGATTGAAGTAGGTCCTCCCTACAGATTCAAGAAGAAGTAATGGCAGTTCAGTATAGAAAGAGAATCTATTAAGATGTTCCTATTTTTAGAGGTATTTGACAGAGGAAACAGGTCTGCACAATTTCGTGACGAATATTTACTTGTGAGAACATCGGTAACAACATCCAGGTGAGAGTCATGTGATTAATTCTAATTTCTGCTCGGACTTTTTATGTCAGGGAGGACCTGCGAATCTTAGATGAAGATTACCTGCAAGCTTAATGAGACAAGACAGTTTAAATTTACAATGGACCGAAAGATAAAAAAATGGTTCAAATGGCTCTGAGCACTATGAGACTTATCATATGAGGTCATCAGTCGCCTAGAACTTAGAACTAATTAAACCTAACTAGCCTAAGAATATACCACACATCCATGCCCCAGGCAGGATTGGAACCTGCGACCATAGCAATCGTGCGGTTCCAGACTGAAGCGCCTAAAACCACTCGACCACCGCGGCCGGCTAAAGATAAAAAGACACCAAAATTAAATATTTCTAATTCATTTAGTCCGAATTTTTGAACTACAAATTTTTCTTTCATACATCGCCTTATCAGTAACAGACTGTCATTACATATTTATTTATGTATAAGTAGGAGCTTCTGGTGGATCAAGTAAATCTAATAGTTTTAAACAATCACAGTTTTCATAATTTCTTGAAATAAATAAATATTATGAAACAAAAACTTCTTTCTAACAATGAAATAGAAAATTAATTGCCAATTTGTGGGAAACAAGGCACTGGAAGTTTATATTGCAATCATATTCCAGCAAATACGTGACACATAAACAATGATTTGTTAGTTACAGGCTACAGAACAGTAGAAAGTACATTCAGAATGTTACAGAATACTTCTGATATATTTCACATACCACCTGATACTAGAGTTGAATTCAATTTGTAACCTCCCCACACGAAATATTATAATGTATATTATTATTTAGTGTAACCTCTCTACAGAAATTCTTTTTCATTTAACCTCCTCACAAAATTTGTTTCCCATTTAATGTAAACTCGAAACAGAAAAATTCCTAAACCTTGTAATAAAAAATAAATTCAGTAACCTGGTAAAATTTGGACGACAGCAGTGCTGCGTCATGGCCCTTGTAAAAATTATTACCTCAATACAAATGGCGAATATATCTACTCTTACCTAAAAATTTTTCGGCACAGCTCTGTACAATGCTGACCTATAAATTTGTTATTTATGAAAGGAAGTAAATGATTTTTCTTTTGCAACAATCGGAATGATCATGCATTTAAAAAAATATTAAATTCTTTAAATTGAAATGAATGCTTGTTAGAAATTAGACAAAGATTGTTATTAGGACATTTTTAAAAGATTTACGTGTGAGTTTACATAATATTACTAGATATGCGCGAGGCTGCTTTTTTTTTACCTTATACAATAATACTCAGGCTCCGGCATCGCTACACCGCAACCAGCCCAGCCAACACGATACACCAGACTCGACAGACAAGCGCACACAGGCGACTGCTCGCTAGCAACAACTTACTGCTACTTCTACACAGTTGGTACTGCAGTCAACACTGCTCTTTGGTCTCAGATTCTCTTATAGCTTACATATCGCAGGTAGCGCATACCTCTTACATAACTCTCCACTGGGGGGGGCAAAAATTAGGCAGCGATGGTGAGTCAATTGGACTTGCCATGAGCCACAATTTTTTCTAAAGTGTACTTAATTAACTAAGTTGACAGTCACAGAGTATATATGTATATATAAGTACAGAACATAAAATGAACTAGTGCACATGCACTGAGTACAGAACATACCAAGCAATGACAAAATGTATACCCAATGACTACAAAACATATTAACAAATGACATAAAGTGCATACGCACTGTAGTATTTTTTGTTACCATTTTACTAGAACTAGGATAGGAAAGGGAAGGATTGCATCATGGTTGTAGCACATTAGGTTGCACGTAGCTGCACTGAAAGTCCATATCTTTCTACAGAAGCACAACACCAAGTGAGAAAATCTGAAGTTCTCCTCCCTGAAGTATTAATCAGTGTAGCCAAGACACTGAAATGTCGTATTAATATTCCATGTTATCATTTTGTTAGTACATTAGGTATACCAAACAGTGGAACCGTAATAACATCTCCATTGTTCAGGGTGTTGGACACCATGATGTATCAACACCACACTCATTCACCAATGCAGAATTAGTGCAGAAACCAAATATAGTGCTCCATGATCATAAGGATAGACAGGACAAACGTATATTGCAGTAATTTCTGGTAATTAGGTCAGAAGATGAAGGACATTAAGTCTCATGCTAGTCATAATTGAGAATTACACTAATCTATCAACCGATTTGACTAATTGTTGGCACTCATCGCCTAGTTACTGAACACTTCTGTAATATGTATGAAGTATTACAGAATAATGCTCATAAATCATATGATTACAGTGAACATTGGCACTCATTGGCCAATTACAAACCATCAGAAGTCATTATTCAAAACAGGAGCTAATGAAAAGCATAGTATTAACATAATTCACCTAGTTATAGTAATCATTGGCACTCATTGGCCAGTTACAAAACATATAGCGAGTATTGAATAGTACAAAATATTTTTCATCATGCAAGTGACATATGACATACTTAAAATAATTATTGGCACTCATTGGCCAGTTACAAAGTATTCTTATATTTTTATAAAACCTTATTCAGTATTATTCAGAAGTTATCATTCAAAATGAGAGTTAATTATTGGCATAGCATTTATAGAGTATAACAAAAATATTATTTACAGAAATTATTGGCATAGTATTTATGCATTATTACAAAGCATCATTCAGTATTACTCAGAACTCATCATTCAAGTGACATATTACTCAGAACTGATCATTCCAGTGACATAGGACATATTGAAAATGTAACATACTGTAACTATTATTCAAGGTCTGTGACTAGAAAACATTACTCAGAATTACTCAGAACTCTCTTAAACTGATAGCATTATTTGGGACTGGTAATACATTTTTTTGTGCTAGCAATGCATTGCGTTGGGATCGATAATTAATTGCTGGGGCATAAAAATATTTGTTTTTGACTTATTGCTGCAAATAAAGATTATTATCGTCATTCATCATGAGTCAGCTGTAGCAAGGCTATGAAACAAGTAGAATATATGTGATCACATTCATGAATGACACACACAAATGGGTAAAATAAAAAATGCAAGTACTAGAACAGGTTTAATGATTAATTGCTTATAGCATATTAATTTTGTGAATAGCTTCTCCTAGATAAAATACAAAATGGATTATTAAGCTGAAAGAAGAAACGCATATTATGCTGAAAAGTAGTGAACTTCGAATTAACAGGTAATGAAATGTGTATTCAATATATATGTACTCTAGCTGTCCTTTCCAAAACCTTCAGTCATTATACCATGCGACATAAGACATACTGTCAAAACGAACTGCAACAAATACTTAAATAACTACATAGCATTTCTTAACTAACAGTAAATATATAAACTTCATCATTATTCTCATCTGCAAAGAAAAACTTCATTATTCATATTACCGTAACTTCATTACTATCATCACCTGCAAAGAAAAACTTCATTATTCATATTACCATATTCTTCATCACTATTCATCATCATTCATTATCATCTGCAAAAAGACACTTCATTATTCATTATTCATATTACCTTTTACTTCCTGCAACTATTCATAGTATAGAGTTTCTTATTTCTAGCATATTTCATCACTAAAACTAAGATGTGTAGTTCTGCCTGACAGTCTGCATCAATCGCCTCGTATTCTGAAAGAAAAAATTAGTTAAGACTGCTATCATACGATGTGTAAAGTATATTCATGTTAATGTTTGTTAATTCTGATCCATTTACTCTTCGTGACGAGGTACTGCATCTTCTTTCGTTCATTCCGAAGGTGAAATTCCCATTTCATAGTAACCCACTGTGGTTTGTTTAATTTAATCCTTTTCCACGTTATCGCTTTCTGAAAATGATGAACAATGATTAATATCTTGCATTTAAATCATATATCCATGAAATAAAAACTGGTTTCTAGTGATATAATTAAGCATACAGCATAGTATGACGGAAAACGTAATATGTCAAAAACACAGACAGTGTGCAGGTGCAAAAATGTACACAGAGTATCATAATGTAGTAGCAAAAAAATTTAAAATAGTCGCGATGTTGAGATATCATAAGGCAAAAATGTCAAAGTCAACTGGTATTTGTTATATCTTAAAGATTTCATAGTGCATACAAAGAAACAGGAAAACAATCATACATACATAAAAAATGGAAAATGTGCACGGTCTGATGTGTAACGACAAGAAAAGCGACCTGCTAACCTTACCTTGCCGTGCACTTGCCAAAAAAAAAAAAAAAAAAAGATAATCATAAGTAAGTGTTCATATAAATATAATTGTATAAGTGGTCATATAAAAATCAGGAAAAGGCATTACAGCGTGATAAATCATAAAATATGTTCATTCAATAAAGGGTTTAATATTGGAGACATGGTGATTGCCTTTACTTTTTCTGGTTCTCAGAGTTTCAACGTGTACTACATTGGGTTGAGGAATGCTGCGAATTCGATATGGACCTGCATATAGAAACTCAAATTTACTACATCTGCTCTTTCCTCTGTTAGATAAATAGTGTGTACGCACTAATATCTTTTGTCCAATGTGAAAGTCACAGCGTGTACAAACCTGTTTTTGCTGTCTTCCCCGGCGCTCTGCGGCACGTTTGATATTGTTCAGCGCAATGTCAATTATTTCATGGTGTCGTAGTCGACGAGATGTAGGAAAGGATACTATTTCTTTAATTTTGTTAGGTGGTTCACCATTTTTCAATATGACAGTCGGAGATAGCATAGTAGATTCATTTTGTATGGAATTAATTACATCCTGGAATGAGAGTATTTGTGTGTCCCAATCAATATGTCTTTTATGGCAGTATATTCTATACAGTTTACCAATTTCTTTCATTAATCGTTCACAAGGGTTCGAAGAAGCATGATACTTGGATATATAGACCGGAGAAATGTTTCTTGTTCGTAACATACGTGTCCATATAGCAGATCGAAATTGTGATCCATTGTCGGAAATTACTTTCAATACATGCCCTACATGAAATAAAAAATGTTTTACAAATGCTTTCGAAACAGATTTAGCAGTAGCTTTGCGTAACGGAGTGAAGGTAACAAATTTTGAAGTGAGTTCAACAGCGACAAAGATGTAGCAAAAACCTCTATTAGTTCTGGGAATCGGACCAAAAATGTCTACAGCGGCCATGTGTCTCAATTTAACAGGTACAATGGGATGTAACGGAGGAATATGTGAAGTCGTGTCTGACTTAGTTTTCTGGCAGATTTTACATGACGCTAAAACTCGTCGAATACGTTTCTCCATGTTGGTAAAATAACAGTTCTGTCTCAGTATTAGAAAACATTTTCTGGCTCCATAATGTGCGTAACTTAAATGAGTATACCAAATTAATTTGTTAACAAGCTCGTCAGGAATGCATAGTAACCAGTTGTTGCTGTCAGGGTGAGAGCGGCGAAACAGAATATTATTGCGTACAGTGTAATGGTTTCTAATGGTAACATTACTCCTATCTTGCCAAAGGTGTTTTATTTCTTTCCGTACGTTGTCTTTACTCTGCTCTTGTACTATGTCTCGTAATGACGACGAAATGAAATTTTCAAATGCAACTTGTTGAATATACATGACGCTGAAATTTGCTTTGCAGAAGTTGGTTGCGATGTCTTGCTGATTGTTGCTGAGAGAACGGGATAGTGCGTCTGCTACAATATTTTGTGTACCGGGGATGTAAACAATTGTAAAGCTAAATTCGTGTAAATAAAGTTTCCATCTGCTTAATCTGTCGTGTGTAAATTTAGCGGAAAGTAAAAACTGTATAGCTCTATGATCTGTGTAAACGGTAGTGTGTCTTCCATAAAGAAAATGCCTAGATCTCGTAAATGCCCATACAACACATAATGTTTCAAGTTCTGTAGCAGAATCATTGCGTTCAGCAGGTGGCAGAATGCGACTCGCAAAGGCGATGTTTTTAGTT
Organism: Schistocerca cancellata; assembly: GCF_023864275.1. NCBI lineage: Eukaryota > Metazoa > Arthropoda > Insecta > Orthoptera > Acrididae > Schistocerca > Schistocerca cancellata. The sequence goes on from NC_064626.1 coordinate 371,119,036, forward strand.
ACTGTACAACCATCTTCTTCAATTTCCTGAAAAATGTGTACGCCTAAAGCGGTGTTAGAACTATCGGTGGCAATGGAAAAATTTCTAGTAAGATCTGGATGTGATAAAAGTGGTGCATTCAACAAAGCTTGTTTCAGATTCGCAAATTCAGACTATTGGTTTTTCATGTAAAAGTGTGTCTCAGATGCCGTCAAAAGTAATAACATTTTCGTGAACAAGATTCTGCGTGTTACAGGTATTATTTGCGTTGCTGGAAGATGCAACCTGTACTGTATCTAGTCAAATTCTATCTGACGTGTTGTTATTTTCGGGAGGATGCTGTGGCATTTCCACTATTTGTACTGTTCTGTTACTTCTTCCTGACGTATTACGTTCGGGATGATATCTACTGTCTGGTTCATTCATGATAATCTGTTGTTGCGGATGATTTTGCTGCTGGTAAGACCGACTGTTATTAAACGTACGCTGAAAATTGTGCTCATTACTTTTACGTCTGTCATGGTAGTCATTGCTATATGGCGCGTTGCGATAGGAATTGAAATGGTGTGTTTACTGTACGTAGTTATTTCTTTGTTGCTGTGCGTTACTATTTGGTGGAGCTGACGCTATACGCGTAGGCGGCGAAACATTAAAGCTTGGTTGACCTTGCAGACTGCATTGTTGGTTAGGTATGCTAACCGGCTGGCTTTGATGCTGTTGCGGTGAAAAGCGTCTATTGTTACCAAAATATGGTTCCTGTTGCTGATAATTTTGACGATACTAATAATTAAAATTTTGTCTGTTATTAAAGTTCTGGTGGTTGTCGTTCCTGGACCGTCTATTACCTTTGCTATTGAAATAGCGTGACTGATCGTAATTACTGTATATTGGTTGTCCTTGGTTATGATGTGAAAAATTTTTGGTTATGAAGGATTAATCTGATTGCTGAACTTCCAAAAGCTGTAACAGATCTCTAAATGCCGAAATATTTTCTTTCTGCTGTCCTGTTAAAAGCGATACTTTTAACGATCGCGGTAATTTAGAAATACATAATTGGATAAGTGCAGATTCACTGTATGGCTCACTTAAATACTGGTTTTGTTGGACCATGTGTTCAAAAAATTGCGTGACAGTGGAAAAATTTGAGTTCTCATTATTCGGTAAACTAATTAATTGATCCTTAATTCCGCACTGTGTCGTCTTCGACCAATACGCTGACAGAAAAGCATTCTGAAATTCTTCTACCGAATAGCATTGTCTCGCGATCGGTCCCATCCGAGTTGCCGGTTCGCCTTCGAAAAAACTGCAAATAAATTCAATTTTATGTGTTACGGGCCAAGTCGGTGGAAAAGCAAAGCTAAATTGTTGTATCCAATCCAATGGGTGAATCTGTGTTCTGTCATTTTTAAATACTTTAAATTTTCTCACCGATAGAAAATGCTTGTAATCAAAATTATCGTCTCTGTATGTCTGAACAGGTTCAGGATTGCATGAGAATCTATTTGTCTGTGACTGTTCGGAATCTAACTCACGTACTCTCTGTAAATTACCTAGATTATACTGGCTGTGTGAGTCTGACAAATGTTCGCAAAGTGGCGTATGCTGTGATGTGTTAAAGGCTGAAACATTTTTCATTTCTGTCATTTCTTGCTGTAAAGTTGACAATTTTCTACGTAATGTATTATTGGACGAACCTATCTCACTGATTGTCTGCTGTAAATTTTGGAATTCGGATGTTTGATTAAACGAAACAAGTGACGTATCGTCTGATTTGGTGTCATTGTTACTTTCGATAACGGCAACACGACTGGCCAATTCATCATATTTTTCAGTCAGTGCTTTTACCTGATCATCGTTTTTATTATCACAAGCATTAATTTGTTTTTGTATTTTACGTGTGCTTTCGTTCAATTTTTTAACGTCTGCTTTGAAGGCATCGGGATCCTGTATTAATACTAATTGTTCAAGTCTGTCGGTCATTGTCTGAAAGTCCACTGTGTGTGTGTCTGTTTTTGTTTTAAGATCAGAGATTTCATCATGTAATTCGGTGTTCAACTGTTTGATAGTATTAATTTCGTCTGATACTGTAGCAATATTGTTGTCTACGTATGTTTTTGCTTTCGTAAACAATTTACGCCTATCTTCCTGTTTCTGTGCAGTAATTGTTTCCATGACTAGTTGCTTTACTTTATTCTGTACCTGTATAAATTTACGGTAACGCGTTTCACTGTTTTGTAGGTGGTAATTAAAACGTTCGTCAATTTGGCTGTTCTGTTGGTCAAATTTCGCATCTACTTTCGCGTCCAGTGTGCGTGAAAGTTCTGATGACGTTAATTTAAACTCGTCGCGTAACTTTGTTGCGTTTTCAGAGCATTGTTTAGCGACTGCACTAATTTCATCTTTAAGTAATTTCGTTGTAGCTGCATGTGTATTACTTAATTCTTGTGCCACAGATCTAATTTCTTCACTATTGCTCCTAGCACAAGCCTTAATTTCCTCACGTAATTGTTATTTAGTATCATGACACTGCACGGCAACGGCTGTAATCTGTTCACTAAGTTGTTTGTTCTGTTCATTAAGTTGTGTGGAATTGTTGTCTAGTTTTTCATTAATTTCATTAATTTGTTGTTTGAGATTTTCACTAAGTTGTTTGTGATTGTTGTCTTGTTCTTTCTTCGACTGTTTGAAATTTTCATTAAGCTGTTTGACATTTTCATTATTTTCATTAAGTTGTTGTTTGAGATTTTCGTTAAGTTGTGGCATTAGTGCTATGACTCGATCCATGCCAAAATTAGCTACTGTATTCTCTGTGCTGTTTGATGGTGTATCTGCTTTTGTCGCGTTTTGTGTAACCATTTGGTCATTCTTTGATTCTTGAAACGGTTCGGCACTTGGATGTGCACTGTTAGTCACTACCTCGGAATCAAATAAATCTGACGTACTTTGACTACATTGTTCATCTTCGTTAGAAACAATTATCTGTTCGCTACGTAAATTTTGCAAATTAGGCGTGTCAAACTGGACAGCGTTCATTGTAATGGAACGTGTAGCGTCATCAATTGTCATTAAATTAACAGAGGACACAATTGAATTTGTTTGCTCATCATTAGAATTAAAATCATTACTAGTGGTCGCTACGCACTGATTGTCAGTAAATAGGGGATTATCACTATTACACTGAGTGTCGCAAGTATTATCGGTCAAATTAATCGAGTCGGCAATTTCACTCATTGCACATCGCGATGTACTGTTAAAGAGTTTTTCGCGGCATTTTTTCACAAATCAAAATTAAGCACAAATGAAACAAAGACAAAGCGAAATGAAACAAACAATTACAACAAAGAGCAATAAATTGCCGATGATCTGTGAAAGAAGGAGTGACAAATTAGTAAATGCGTTGCACCAGATGCAAACTACATTTAAGTAAATAAGAGCAGATGTATGACTACTTCTCAGAGATTCACAAAGAAATACGATCCTGGCCGGATGTCGCCAAGTGTAACCTCCCCACACGAAATATTATAATGTACATCCTTATTTAGTGTAACCTCTCTACAGAAATTCTTTTTCATTTAATCTCCTCACAAAATTTGTTTCCCATTTAATGTAAGCTCGAAACAGAAAAATTCCTAAACCTCGTAATAAAAAATAAATTCAGTAACCTGGTAAAATTTGGACGACAGCAGTGCTGCGTCATGGCCCTGTAAGATCATTCTGAATAAAAAAGCAAAAATTCTTACCTCAATACAAACGGCGAATATATCTACTCTTACCTAAAAAATTTTCGGCACAGCTCTGTGCAATGCTGGCCTATACATTTGTTATTTATGAAAGGAAGTAAATGATTTTTCTTTTGCAACAATCGGAATGATCATGCATTAAAAAAATATTAAATTCTTAAAATGAATGCTTGTTAGAAATTAGATAAAGATTATTATTAGGACTTTTTAAAAGATTTACATGTGAGTTTACATAATATTACTAGATATGCGCGAGGCTGCTTTTTTTACCTTATACAATAATACTCAGGCTCCGGCATCGCTGCACCGCGACCGGCCCAGCCAACATGATACACCAGACAGGACTGACAAGCGCAGACAGGCGACTGCTCGCTAGCAACATCTTACTGCTACTTCTATACAGTTCGTACTGCAGTTAACATTGCTCTTTGGTCTCAGATTCTCTTATAGCTTACATATCGCAGGTAGCGCATACCTCTTACAAGTTCTTCTGCTATATAATGTATTGCATTTTGCACTGTATTAATAAAAATTAATGAATTTATTTTTAAAACCTTCTCACTGAAATTCAATTAGAAATTATGCTTACTGTCGGCAGGAGAACCTACACTGAAAGTTTTGTGTTACGAGAATATCTAGTAAATTATTTCATTTCTTCCCCATGATGTGATTCTTGACACTACGAAAAACAGTAATGCGAAAGATACTGATGGAATAAAAACAATATAATGCAGCTTCCTGTTTACCTTTTTCAGTCTTAAAAAGAAACTAGTGATCCATAATCCCACTTGCACATCATATATAAATACCCGTTTTCGTTCGGAGATTATTGTGCTTTTTAAATTGTTCAAGCATGTCTGACGAGGGGACGATGCGGCCTCGGAAATTCAGTTTAGGATGAGACTTTGCAGGATAGTAGTAAACCTCAAGGTTGTTAACTCAAAACAGTTGCATAGCACGCTAGCAAGAAGATTCAAAGAAAAAGCTCTCTGTAAAGTTTGACACACAGCTCATACAACAGTCTGTATATACGCTATGGCAGCATATCGAAATGGCTGCATTTGTAACGAATTCACTTGTCACATGGGAGCTCCGGTTTCTATCCTATCTTCCAGTAGCTTTTTATGATGTTTTCTATTTAACCGTTTCAAAAATTTTAAATAAAGTAATCATCTAAAATATTACTAATTAAATCATAAATAATTTATTTTATTTACAAGTGACTGTAGCAGCCGCGTGAAGTGGCCGCGTGGTTAGAGGCGCCATGTCACGGATCGCGCGGCCCCTCCCTTCTGAGGTTCGAAGCCTCCCTCGGGCGTGGGTTATGTCTCTTGTTCTAAGCATAAATTAGTTTCAGTCAATTTAATTGGTGTGTAAGTCTAGGGACCGATGACCTCAGCAGTTTGGTGCCTTAGGAATTCACACACATTTGAACATTTTTTTGACTGTTGCAGGTATTTAACAGAAAATGTGAATTACAATTAACATTTTAAAACGTAGGTAAATAAAAGCTTTAATTACTATTGTCATTAAAAATGTTCTTAAAAAATTAAGGATATCATAAGTTCTGGAGAGATAAAAAGCATTCGTTACAAACTTGACGAACCGGTTTCTACCTGGAAGACTCAAGTATAGCTACTGCCCTATTGTACCCACAAATAGTCAGGAATTGTCAAGACCCTCACGGAACTGTTGACCAATGGTCCTTGCCTGCTACAGTACGATATATATGTAGTTGTACCCTGCCTTATTCCTTTCGAAACGCGAAATAACGTGCCAGTTCATTCTTGACTTTCGTAGAGATTGGAGCATTCTGTACTGTGAAATATTAGCAGAATATTTAAAATATTGTGAATTAAATATTTCTCTTAAGGAAGACATCGCGAAGTATCAGACGCTGCAAAAGAAATCAGTCAAGATTCATTATACAGTGAAACGTCAAATGTGACGTTAAAAGATGCAGTCGTTTATTACGAAAGCTTGTTGCTGACAATAATTTGATTACCTCCGAATCCTCAACGTTAATATCTGAAACAGAAATGTTGATGTGTAAAGAAATCTATGAACGCACTATAGACCGGCTGCCTGAAAAAGTACGTGTAACAGGCGACAACCGTACTCATGAAAACGAAAACTGTGACAAGAAACATTCTGAAAAAGTCGAAAACCATACCTCATCAGATAAATATACGCTAGAGGGAGAAACAGGAGAAGTAGACCCTCTTCCTTGGGAGTACAAAAGTAAAGTTGTTAACATCGCTGTGGCTCAGTACATGTGGTAACTACAAACATTAAACAAATGTTGCAGGATGTTCAAAAAGAAGGAACATTTATCTCAGTAGGAAGAAGAAATAAAAAAGGAGGTAATCAATTTAGCAAGTTAAATAAATTCTTGTGAAGACTATGTAAAAATACAATCGATAGTGCATCATAAAATTGTCTTCGCCAATTTTAATGAAATGATCTGGTATACCTGGTACGCTTCCAGCCTTTATGATTAAATTTTCATGAATGTTAGTGGAGAATGTATTCAAAGAAATCGTTTTAAAAACGTTGTTCGTGTAAACAATCGTCCTTAGTAAATTGCGTAAGATGGCAAAATATTTTTTGTTTTCAAAGTTCTTACGATAATTACCATTCAGGAGATAGTATGTAAAATATGACATTGACAAGGACGATAACGTAAAAAAATTATACAGAGTGGTTTTTTCCACTGTGTGCAAACTATGGGGATTGACCTATGAGAGGATTCGGAGCAAAAAAGGTCTAATGAATTTATACCCTGAAATGGATGGTTTGGATGCTAGAGACCATTTATTCAATCATACATACAGAGACTGCGATCTAATATGCGCTGTACCGTGCATCCACAGTTAAATTGGTGGTGGTGGTGGTGGTGGTGGTTGTTAGTGTGTAACGTCCCGTCGACAACGAGGTCATTAGAGACGGAGCGCAAGCTCGGGTTAGGGAAGGATTGGGAAGGAAATCGGCCGTGCCCTTTCAAAGGAACCATCCCGGCAATTGCCTGAAACGATTTAGGGAAATCACGGAAAACCTAAATAAGGATGGCTGGAGACGGGATTGAACCGTCGTCCTCCCGAATGCGCACAGTTAAATTGCACACGATTTCGTCCTTGAGGGCGGCTCTGTTTCTCATACGTCATGATGTAGCGCCCCCTCCTGCCACAGTCATTCGTAACGTTGTGTCCGATTCACTTCTCTTGCTGTCTCACCTTGTGGTGTCTGAGATACAGAGTTTTACACTACGGTTCCGTATCCGAATCGAGAGCTGTTTACGTACGAAAAGGCAAATGACAACGGGCGGCGAGCGGCAAGATTGTATCAGGATACCTATCCCCGCTGACAACTACCGAAGTAATCAATGTTCGCAACAGTGTTTTGCCGTTTGTCTGAAACAGGGAAATCATGAACGACGTACCCGAATTCAAGCTTCGAGGAAAATGTGATGTTAATCACTGTGGAAGACAACCGCCGTGGTACTACCAGGCAGTTGGCACGCCAGACGACCGTGTAGAACATTCCTCCAACACAGTTGTTACTACCCTTACCACTTACAGCATGTGCAGGGTTTACTAGTGACAGACTTTCCACATCTGGAGCAGTTTTGTCACCAGGTAAATACGATTCTGGAATTTGTGTCATCCATCCTATTCACAGATGACGCCACCTTTGCACGGAGTGATATCTTCAGTTTTCATAACATTCATCTGTGGGATAATGATCAAAATCCCCATGGTATGGTGACAGCGATTCATCAGCATCAGTGCAGCCAGAATTTGGAGCCCGAGATAATTGGCGACCGTATTTTGGGACCAGTCTTCTTTCCACGCCGCGTAACAGGCTGGAACTATCGGTGTTTCTCGCGGGTGACAGGGTGACTTTGCCTCTCCTGCTGGAAAAAGTGCCACTAATGAATCGAATTGTTACGGGGCTGCTACATGATGGTGCTCCAGCCCACTTCGCCGTTAACGTCCGGACGCATTTCAGTCGGGACGAGGTGGTCCAGTTGCATGGCCTTTTCTATCACCGAATCTCAACCCGTGCGATTTCTAGATGCGGAGCCATCTCGAAAGTATTGTGTATGCAGAGCCCATTCCAGATATAGAGACAATGCATATTCGTGCTACCTTTAACGCTCTTCGGATGCAGCCTGGCCGATGTGAACGTATGAGACAGAATATGCTACGGCGCATACACGCATGCGTTGAGGCACATGGGAACTTTTTTCAACACATACTGTAACTGTAGGCGCGTCGTACAGTGCGTATTAGACCGCAGTCTCTGTAACAATGTATACTTGAACAAATGGTTTCTAGCATGGAAACCATGCATTTCCGGACATTAGTCGAATAGATCTTCCTTGTTCCGTATCGTACCATTGATAAATCCCCAGGGTTTGTACACTGTGGAAAAAATCACCCTGCATAAATAGTGCACGACACGAAAGTGGTAAATTGAAGCTATAACGTACCTCCATTCAAAATCACTCGAAATTATTTAACAGTTTAAAAAGAAAAAATTAATTGTAATTTACTTTTTTGTTAATTAGCTCCAACAGCCATTTCATAAATTAAAAAAAACTTTTTACTGTTTAATTGATAATATTTAAATCATTAATTTCATTTAAGTTGTTGTTATTTGTAAAACTATTAAGTAATAAAATAAAATCTACCCGAAATTAGGACCGAAACTGGCTCGCCCACGGGACACGTGAATCCGCTATAGGTGCAGCCACTTTGCTGTGATGGCAAAGCGTATAAATTAACCAGCAAATGAATTGCGTGTAAAACTTTAGAGCCTCTTTTTTTTTTTGGAATCTTCTGGCTTAGTGCGCTTTAGAAATTTTCTAGGTGTACACCCTTGACGTACACTGCTAACCTGCGAAGTATCATCCCGAACTGAGTTTGCGAGACGATAAGGTCACCTTGTGAGTTCACTGCCATTATTATTTAGATAGTTTTGTCATATTTGTTACTAATTGTTAACAGTTTATGACTGTATGAAAGACAACTTAGTAATTAGTGCTATACACGGGTGATCTCACGGGAATTTGATGTTCATAGATTTCCAGAAGGCTTTTGATGCCGTTCAACGCAAGCAGATACTAATCAGATTGTGTGCCTATAGATTATCGTCTCATTTGTGCTACTGTGTTTGTGATTTTCTATCGTTGATAGGAAGTCATCTAGTGAAACCGAAGTGATATGTGATGTTGCCGAAGGAACCGTTTCTGCTGTTATTCATCTACGCAAACGATTCAGGAGACAATGTGAGGAGTCGTTTCACTTTCTTTATCTTCCAGTAAACTCATTAGAAGATCGAAACAAGTCGCAGAATGATTCAGACAAGATATCAGTATGGTGCGGAAAGTGACAGTTGACCCTAAACAATAAAAAGTTCGAGGTCTTCCACATGACTCCTAAAAATGAAAAAAAATGAAAATCCGGTTAATTGCTCTTACATGATAAGTCACACAAATTTAAAGATAGTCGATTTACCTAAATATCTAGGATTACAATTACGAACAATTTAAACTGGAACCAACACACAGAAAATATTGGGGGAAGACGAACCAAAGAATGCGTTTTATTGGCAAATTGATTAGTAGGCCCAACACATCTACTACAGAGATTACGTACACTACACTTCTGCGCCTCTTATGCAGTACTGCTGCGCTGTATAAGATTCTTATCAAATGGGATTGACGAATGGCATCGGAAAAGTTCAAAGGAGGACAGAAACTTGTTTTATATTATCGCGGAAGAGCGGATAGTGTGTTACGGATATGATACATGGTTTCGGATGGCAGTTTTTAGAATCAAAACGCTTTTCTTTGCGGCAAGATTTTTCACAAAATTTAATTATCGACTTTCTCCTTCGAACGCGAAGATCTTTCGTTGAGTCCCACCTACCCAGGTAGAAATAACCATCCTTATAAAGTGACAGAAATCAGAGCCCGCTCGAAATGATTCAGGTGTTCGTTTTTCTCCACGAGCTGTTTCAGACTGAAACGGTACAAAAATGGTTTGAAACAGGTCGTATGAACACCCTGCCAAACATACAAATGTTAAATGGGGAGTAGTGATGTAGACGCAAACTCTTGAGACACGGCGCAGCGATCGTTGGGCGGATGTAGTCAGCAGCAGGAGACAACAGAATGCAGTTCATTTCAGAGTGCGGGGTGGATCACTTAAGGTACAATCATTAAGGAAAGCAGCGAAAGGCAGAGCTTGCGCTCCAAAAGAAGAGAGTGAGTGAATCTGTACATTGCAGATAATGTAGGCTTCAACGGACTGCTAATGCGTATATGATCACGTGTCAAACTTGAAAAAGGGAGAAACCTCGTGTCTGTCTTCAAATATTATCACACAGTCTTAAGATTATCACCGAGTGAGGTAGTTAACACAATGGACTCGCATTCGGGAGAACGACGGTTCAATCCCGCGTCGGCTATCCTGATTTAGGCTTTCCGTGATTTCCATAAATCTCTCCAGGCAAATGCCGGTATGACTCCTTTGAAATGGCACTGCCGATTTCCTCCCCCGTCCTTCCGTAATCCGATGAGACCAATGACCTCGCAGTTTGGTCTCTTCCCCCAAACAACCCAATCCCCTCCCCCTCTTAAGATTATTACGTAGAATGCTGTGTTTAACACGGAGTTTGCTGACATTCTTTATGATGATAAACCTGAATGGTTATAGAACAACCTCCCGGACGGGCGTCGAAGAAAGTTAACTATGCAAGACCGATTGGGGTTTACACTTTTAATCTCATCCCTTTGTTTCGCTCTAATTCCTTAAAGGACTTCATGACAGCGACAAAGATGAACAGACAATGTATTTTCTGATGTGAGTAGGCGTAGTGGTTAAGGCGCTGTAATAGCATTCGGGGAAGCGAGATATCATTTCTCGACCGTCCATCGTCATCCAGGCTTTCAACGAGTTCGCTGAATCACGCCAAATACCGGGGTGATTGAGTTGAAAAAAGAAATAGCCGATTTTGTGCCTCTCCTTGGGCCAATCACTACATCGTTCATAGAAAGACAAATCTTAATTTTACTCCGATAGTTAAAAGCGTTTTGACACTCTTGTTTCACGCATCTGTTGCTGGTTACGCGTATGAGGGACTTTAAACACACTTACAAATAAGAAATAAAAGTTCCTCAATTATTGTGGTTGCGCATGTAACACTACAATTATTTTGTTAGGAAATCTATGTTATTACAACTCTGTCCCGGAATCCGACACCAGTTGCAACGTAGGAGCAACAGAAATTCCATTTTAAATATTTCGCGTGATTACTTGCCGAAATTACAAATTTAAAATGCTGTCATATTCTACTCATTCGGAAGTATAATCTTAAGTTAAAAATTAAAAGCAGCATGTATAGTATTGCAGTCAGAAATTCTGTATATGTCTTGCGGCAGCAAATACATGGACGTCATTCATCCAGTATTTGCGAATGAGAGCGCTTAGCGACTTCCAACAAACTTTACACTTAATTTTAAACCTTTACGGAACTTTTTCTCGCTAAAACCCCGAACAAAATGATAAAAGGAAAACTACTTCGCTGTGCATGTAATGAAACTTAAGCTTCGTGCATTATGTTGTAATTTATTGCTCCTTTACTACTAATTCTATTCGCAACACAGTTTGCAGTCAGTATTTACATATACCACGGAATGTACCTGGAACATTGTACCGTTGTACGATGTATATTTCAGGTGATATGACGTCATAAACATTTAGATGCGTGAAAAATTAGCTTTTACTTAAAATGGAGCGCAAAATTACCCCCTTTATATTCAAATGGTTCAAATGGCTCTGAGCACTAAGGGACTTAACATCTGAGGTCATCAGTCCCCAAGAACATAGAAGTACTTAAACCTAACTAACCTAAGGACATCACACACATCCATGCCCGAGTCAGGATTCGAACCTGCGACTGTAGCGGTCGCTCGGTTCCAGACTGTAGCGTCTTTATCTTTATCCGCTGTTTCATAATGAGAGCACTTAGAGATTTCAAACAAACTTTAAATTATTCTTAAAACCTTTCCTGAACTTTTTCTCGCTCACATGCTTAAAGGCAAGTATGCATCACATTAAAACATTTGTAAAGTAACCAGACGTTCGAAACTGTTTCATACACGTGAATTCCAGTCTTCGAAGAATCGACGATTTACTGGTCAAGATATAACTTGAAATAAAAAAAACTTGCCTCCTTATTGTCTATGTGTTCAGTAACCGAGAATGAGACGGAAATTACGTATCATCATTCCATCCGAACAGGAGTAATTTTGTGGCAGTTTAACTTTAATAGAACTGTAACTTACAGAGTAGTCTTCGGTTTCAAGAAGGACGCAAGGAGCACAAGGACAACTTGGTGCGATTTAGTTGACCAGGTAATGGCAATCTAACAGATCCGGAGAGTTCGTCAGAACACTCTTGTAAGGAAGACACAGTGTTTTGTAGGAACGGTCGTTTAGCGTAGTACTAGAAAATAGTGCCTACACTGATCACCTGCTGTTTTTTGCTGAAACTGAATTTTTCAACAGCAGTCAGCAGAGTCATTTTGCCTCAATTTTGTCGGTGCCCTGGAGCAGTCAACACGTAGAGTCTGCGACGCGCGGAGAGGAACTTTTTTTTTTCTTTGTTTTTAAACTGCTGCTATTTTTCTTTTTTTTATGGCTGGCCATCTAATTTCTTATTGCCAGCCGTTTTGGTCTGTTAGCCGCTGCTCTTGAGGGTTGAGGTTACCAAGATGTCTTCCCCATCCTAAATAGATCACATGGAGGCGGGACTCTCTCTCTCTCTCTCTCTCTCTCTCTCCCTCTCTCTCTCTCTCTCTCTTTGCATGTAAATCTTTAAAGGAGAACACATTTCAGTTAATAACTCAAATTTGAGCTCCTTCCACTGTTATGATTGTGGCACGGCCTTTTACAGTTCATCTACATCCCCATGATAAGCTCTGATGAGTAGATATTCAAATTGACCGCATCATTTACTCTGTAAGTACGGTTCAGTCATGTGCTTACAAGGCCACACGGTACGACATCAAAGTCTTTGGGGTTCATTTTTTGCAGAAGTGGGGGGGAGGGGGGGGGAGGCGAGGCAGGCGAGGTGAACCATCACCCCATCACCACACTGTCCCTCGATACTAGCAAAAGACAGAGAACATCTAAAATAAGGATATCTGTTCCATTGTCATTCTGCTCAGTAAGTGTTCTGGCGTGTTCTCTTCACACAAAGAACGTTATCTGTTTGCAGGTCAGGTTGTTACGCTGATACGTTTCACATCTCATATTTCAGTCAGGCTGAGAGCGTGTGTTCCATTTGGATTCTCTAGTTTCGTCGCGCGTTCCGTACAAACGATTTTGTTTTGACAGAATAGCCGCTTTTGATGACTTAATGACCGTCAAAGCCACTACCTGTTTCAATAACTAAAATATATCGTAAATCAAACGATGCGTAGATAATGCTGAGAGGGAATGTGCAAAATGTTCTGTGCCATTTTTCACGGAAGCCAGTGATTAAGGAGCTATCGAATTTTTTTTAAGTCACGAACGGTAAGTTGGAAGTACGTAAAACTAATTCACGAGTAATGATATCGAATTATGAAGAATTCATGAAACTGTTTTGTCGAAACGAAGCACGTTGTTAACAAGATGGTCGAAAATATTGTCTCGTGAACCAATCGGAAGAACGTTGTAACTCTGCAAGTACTTTCGTCCCTCCAGACTAGGCAAAACAACGCTGCTTGACGAATGAAGCAAGCGAATGCGCCATTCTTCCCCTTCCACAAGATATTAGTGCATGCATGCATCTGCAGATATCGGCACGATGCTGCTTTTTCCTGCGCCAAGCTGTTCTGAAATGTAAAAACGTAGAAGACTAAATATACAGTAATGCAGCAACACTCAAAGCAAACTGTGAACTACTTTTAACTAAGTAACCGTTGTAACAGAAATGATACCATGTTTGTAATATCTTATTCTGCGTGTACAACGTGAGTCGTAATTAAGTATTACTCTGTATTAAGGAACACGTTAATAAAATAATGATGGTAATAATAAATAAAATACGGAATCACATGCAACTCATAAACAATTGCGCTTACATATTTGCGTTGTATAACAGAACCGTCAGCTTCTGAAATCCTATTCTCATAAGCAGGATACGCTGTCTGTCAACAACGCAGTAGACTGGAGGAAAACGTTTCTCAATATGCTATTTTTATAGTATGCAGGCAAGAAGTAGTGGGATATTTTAATGCTGATTATTGCTGTATTTATTTTATTCTAAGTATGATATTTTAAAAATACCAGTTTTGTGATTGGTTATTATCCGCCATCGATGTTTAACGTCGATGATGAAATGAAAATCACATCGACGTTTGGTAACATAGCCCATGGATTGTCGCCGCCTTCAGTCTGAAGACTGATTTTCTGCCGCTCTCGATGCTACTATATGTTGAGCAAGCCTCACCATCACCCAAAAACTACTGCAGCTTACATTCTTCTGAATCTGCTTACTGTATTCATTTCATGCTCTCCCTCGACGATTTTGATCCCCACACTTCTCTCGAATACTAAATTGGTCATACCACGATGGTTCTCAACTTGTCTTGTAAGTGGAACCATTCTTTTGGTCAGGCTATGTCACATGTTTCTTGTATCCGACATTCTGTACAGTATCTCCTCTTTAGTTACGCGATGTACCCATGTAATCTTCAGTACTCTTCTGCACCACCAGATTTCAAAAGCTTGCCGGCCGTTGTGGCTGAGCGGTTCTAGGCGCTTCAGTCTGGAACCGCGCGACCGCTACAGTCGGAGGTTCGAATCCTGCCTCGGTCATGGATGTGTGTGATGTCCTTAGGTTAGTTAGGTTTAAGTAGTTCTAAGTTTTAGGGGACTGATGACTTCAGATGTTAAGTCCCTTAGTGCTCAGAGCCATTTGAACCATTTCAAAAGCTTCAGTTCTCTTCTTGATTTCTTAACGCCGACCTTGCACTTGCACATAAAGCTACATTCCATACAAATGCCTTCAGAAAAGACTTTCCAACACTTAAATCTATATTCAATGTTCAGAAATTTCTCTTCTTTAGAAGCGCTCTTCTTGTCACTGCCAGTCTACATTTTATATACTCTCAAGTTCGGTTATAAAAAGTTGTTTTGCTCCTCAAATAGTAATTCTCATCTACCGATATCAGTGTCTCGTTTTCCACTCTAATTCACTCAGCATTACCCGATTTAATTCGACTAAATTTCATTATCCTCGTCTTATTTTTGTTGATGTTCATCTTATATCCTCCTCTCAAGACACTGTCCATTCCGTTCAGCTGCTCTTCAGAATCCTTTGCTATCTCTGACGGAATTACGATGTCTTCGGCAAACCTCAAAGTTTTTATTTCTTCTCGTACTCCAAATTTTTATTTTGTTTTCGTTACTGCTTGCTCAGTGTACATATTAAATAACATCAGGGGTAAACTGCAAGCCTGTCTCACCCCCAACTCAGCCACTGCTTCCGTTTCTTGTTCCTCGACTCTTAGGACTGCCGTCTGGTTTCTGTGCAAGTTATAAATAGCCTTTCGCTCGCTGTGTTTAAAGGCTGTATAGAAACAGTCCAATAACAGCTGTCTGAATTAAACGCGATTGTGGTTATGAATAAGAGACTGCTTTCGTGTCGGTAGCGACCGGATGCAGTGCCGAGAGCGTAGTGCGAGAGATGCTGAGGTGTGTGTGGAGACGGGGGCGGCTTAGCAGTGCGAGTGGACTGGCAGTGTTTTCCAGCCGTAGCGTAACGTAACGGATTCCTCCTTGTCGGGCCGCGGTAATGGGCTGCAAGGTCGGACCCATCAAGCTCGCTTTATTGGGGTAATTATTTGAGTGGCTGTCAGACGGCGTTAGGGGCCGGGCGGGGCGCGTGCAGCCGGCGCCGAGCCGCCGTAAACAGCACACCAGCTCTGGCCGCCACCTGGCCGACGAACCCACCAGGAGCACTGCACTGTTCTGAGCAGGCCAGCAAACTAGTAGAGGATGTAGCGACCTAGGAGGAGGATGTGCGTCTCAGGCCATGGTGCATCTGTTTTGCGACGTAGATCCTTCGTAGGTCAATGCACTTTATCAGCTGTTCCTCCAGAGAGCAGACTGCATCCCTCAACTGATGTTCCGCAGGGCTTACAAAGAACCTATCTACAATCATCGTAATCTCGTTACTGGACTTAGTGTCTTCGTGACCATCTCCTTTATAGGCACTCCGTCTTCAGGCCAGAAGTGGCCCGTCAGTACCATCCGACCGCCGTGTCATCCTCAGTTGAGGATGCGGATAGGAGGGGCGTGTGATCAGCACACCGCTCTCCCGGTCCTTATGGTGGTTTTCTTTGACCGGAGCCGCTACTATTCGGTCGAGTAGCTCCTCAATTGGCATCACGAGGCTGAGTGCACCCCGAAAAATGGCAACAGCGCTTGGCGGCTAGATGGTCACCCATCCAAGTGCCGGCCACGCCCGACAGCGCTTAACTTCGGTGATCTCACGGGAACCGGTGTATCCACTGTGGCAAGGCCGTTGTCGACCATCTCCTTTAATATGAGATTATTTGTGTACGTGTTTAACATAATCAGATTAATTATTTAAATGATTACTCCGTGCCTGCAACAGTCACATTTACTGTGTTGTAATGCTGTACAATTTCAGCCTTTAGTCATTTGCAAGTATACTGATAAAAGAAAATCGATGTTAGTATAGTGCATCAAAAATTATTTAAAAGTAAACTCAGTTAGAAATCTGATCATAAAACATGGTAAGAATAATACAGTTGTCAAAAATCAGCCATAGCCCGTTACGCCACAATGAAAACTACGCGTAATGTGTCATCCCTGATTTTTTTACAAATATATTGTCTACAAATGTCCACTAAATCCATATTAATTTTAACAGATTTTATGACCCAGTTTGCCACTGTGTTCATTTGTAATGAATTGTTTCTTAAGACACTAAAATAGCGTAAGCCCAAAATTGCGGAGTAGTACAATAAATAAAACGAACTTAGGCGCTGCCTCGCTAATCAGATAGGCTTATCAGTCGAGTAACGGGCTAAAGATAGCCAGAACGTGTGACAGATGTTGACTGGTAACAGATTTACCTTCTACAGAAGGTGTAATGGATTCTAAAAAATCACATTAGTGTCAGATTTTTTTAAAAAAATGAAAAGGTAATAACTATAGACAAAAAAGAACGTAATTGTAACATACGCTTACTCACTCGTTACACCACATCCTCATGTAGTACTTTGAATCAAGTCAAAGAGCTCGTGGCCGCGCGGGTTAGCCGTGCGGTCTTAGACGTCTTTCACGGATCGCGCGACTCCCCTCGTCGGAGGTAAGCGTCCTACCTCGGGCATGGGCATGGTTGTGTGTGTTGTCCTTAGCGTAAGTTAGTTTAAGTTAGACTGAGTAGTGCGTAAGCCTAGAGACCGATGACCTCGGCAGTTTGGTCCCATAGTCCTTACACCAATTTCCAAAGAGCTCGTGTTACATGAGAAATTCGTCTTGAGAGCACAAATAATTACAAACCATGATTCACGACTGCAGCAAGATAGTATTTCAACTGTAAAAATTAAATCCAAAGTCTCCCATTAACATAAGGCTCCTGTTTGTGTAAATGTTGACTTGTGTTAAATAAAACTCAGTGATGGCATCTGGATTACACGAGGGGCGGTCGAAAAGTTTTTAGCCCGAGACAGTTATCGTGATGTCTCGCACTAACACCAGATCCTACTCTTATGGTGTCCCTTTGTGGGTATGCAAGTCAAATTTCGCGGCCCCAGCTTTGTTAGTTTTGCCGCTAGACCAAGGAAATTAGAGGACATGCGGAGTACACTTAAGGAGAGTGCTCAGTCTTAGGCAACAATCAAAACCTGTGTGTCCGACTCCAAACATGGAGGAACGAGTGTGGAAGATGCACCAAGGAGCGGAAGGCCTGTCACTGTTGCCACTGATGAAACAATGACTGTAATTCACGATACGAGTTTGCAGGATCGTCGAAAAACGTTACAGCACATTGGAGCAGCATTTGGAATCTCCCATGGGCGTAATCATGACATTGTTGTGGATATTTTGGGAATGCAAGAAGTTTCATCTTGGTAGGTCCCGAAAGACTTGAATGCAGATGAGATACGGGAGCATGTCCGATGTTGTGAAGAAACTTTCCACGAATTTGAAGCTGATAAAGACGGCTTTCTTGCAAGATATGCGACAATGAACGAAACGGGGGGTCACAACGTTGATCCTGAGACAAAACAACAGTCACAACAACGGAAACATCCTTCATCCTCTATCCCCAAAAAATTCCAGGAGCAAAAAGCAGCCGGTAAGGTGATGGCATCGGTCTTCTGGGATGTAGAAGGGGCAATTATGGTGGATTACTTGCAAAAGGGCGTAACTATCAATGCATCATACTATTTCACGATTCTGCGCCGTTTGATATAAGAGATAAAGAAAAAAAGGCGCAGAAAATTCGCGCACGGATTTCTTTTGCCTCAGGACAATGCACCGACGCGTAAAGCCCCGGCAACACAGGAAAAACAGCATGACTGCGGGTTCGAATTGTTACGTTAGCTGCCGTATTCTCCAGATTTGGCTCCGTCAGACTTCTTTCTTTTCCCAAACCTAAAAAAAGACGTAAAAGGATGACGATTTGACAATGGTGACTGATGCTATGAACGCTTGATTGGACTCTATATCGAAGACCGTTTATTTGAATAGTTTGCAAAAGTTATCTGAGCGTGGCCGCGAATGTATTAGCGTACACGGATGTTACATTGAAAAATAAATTGGTATTATATTTCTGTCATTCTTTATCTGTTAGGCTACAAACTTTTCGAGGCCCCGCGTAACAGTATGGACGTGATAAACAACAAAAGTCAGCATCTAGCGCGAAGGAAAGCTACATGCAGAAGCAGCTAAACGTCTGGGCGTAAGATATGCACCTAGACTGCATTCAGTAGCTTATGTAAATTAAAACAGAAAAAGAATGTCATATCTTGTGTAAGACCACTGTTACTCAAAAATCATTTATGAGTATTTAATTTTATAATAGCGTTTACGAATCAAATCTGAATACATTATGTTATTAAAAGTAGTATATACTGTAAAGGGGGCGGAAACATGAACTAATATTTGTTAAAATGGAGAAACTTCGCTCACCCTTGAAGTTAGCTTATAAAAGAGTAACACTGCGACAACATTTCGCCGTACTATTAAAGTAATTAAGTAAAGGAATTATAGTAATAAATACCGTGAAAAAGGGGGAAGGAGGGACCATGAACTAAAATTGTTACAGTTATTAACTGTAGGCAGGTCTAAATTATGATGCTGTGAGAGAAATTGCCAGTAACATTTTATATTATGTTAATAATTTACTTGCGTCCGGAGCTAAGGTAATTAGTATCATAATGTTTCAAAACTCCATAAGTGTATCACACAAACAACTCTGTATATGTTAGACTGTATTGTGATTAATTTCCTTTGTATCAGTCCTCCTGCAGACTACTGGTTGTATTTGTGTGTGTATCAGTTGCGAATTAACGACCGATGTACATTGATCACATAGCATGTCTGGCAGCTAATTAAGTCAACGTAAAACAGGTATATATACACCATCCTACAGCACTTGAGAGTCATCATGAACTTTACTGGTAATTATATAATTTTTGCCCCACATCTTTTTAGGCAGATCATAGTTATTATTACTGTCGTTGTGACCCTCAGTCCTAATATTCAGATACAGCTGTTCACACTCCTCCGTCTTGTGCAAGCCTCTTGATGTATACATAATTGCTGCAGCCCACACCCTTTTGAACCTGCTTACAGTTTTCATGCCTAGTTCTCCCTGTACACCACCCGCACTTCCCTCTATTACCAAACTGGCGATCCCTTGATGTCTCAGAATGTCTCCTACCAACCAATTCTTTCTATTCGTCAAGTTGCGCCACGAATTTCTTTTCGCCCCATTTCTATTCAGAACCTTCTCGTTAGCTACACGATCCATCTGTTTGATCTTCACCATTCTTTTGCAGCACCACATATCAAAAGCTCCCGGTAAACCTCGAAGCTTTTAGTTCATCTCCCTGAACTTCAGTTCCCTTATCACATGTCTCATTGGTTTCCCTTAGTGCTTGTTCAACTTACAGATAGGATAACATTGGAGATGGCATACAACCCTGCGTCACTCACTCTCTTCTCAGCTAGTGCTTCCCTTTCATGTCTTCGACTCTTGTAACTACAATCTATTTTCTTCAAAAATTGTAAAAGACACTTCCTGGCAGATTTTCATTCTTGTAAATGACATTTCGCTCCACGTACTTCATCTGTGCTACCTTCAAAATTTCAAAGAATTAAATCCAGTGAACACCGTTAAAAGCTTTCTCTGAATCTACAGATGCTGTAGATGCAGGTTTATCTTTCTTGAGGCTATCTTGTAAAATCTGACATAATGTCATTGTTGCCGTAGGAGTTCCTACATTTATCTGGGAGCTGAAGTGATCTTCCTCAAGGTCAGCTTCTACAATTTTTTCCATTCTTATGCAAATAACTCGTGCCAATAGTTTTCAACAACGACTTATTAAACTGATGGTTCGGTCACACTGACACTAGTCAGCACATGCCGTCTTTAGAATCGGAATTATTATATTCTTCTTGAAATTTTCGAACATTTTCCCCGTCTCATATATCTTGCACTCCATGTGAAACGGATGAGTCATTGCTGACTATCCCAAAGATTCAAACATTATCAAGAAAGGCCCTTTGTTCCTGGGGCTTTGTTTCCACTTAGATCATTCAGTGCTCTGTCTTCTCACAGTACGCCACTTCCCGTCTAACATTTCTCTTTCCTTACTGTAATATTGTCCTATAGCTTGTTTCCCTTATTCACGCCCTATATATGTTCACTCCAGCTTTCCATTCTTTGCCTAATATTGTTTAGCTATCTGAACTCTTAGTGTTCATACAGATGTATCTCTTTTCTCCGAAGGTGTTTAATTTTCCTGTAGGCAGCATCTGTCTGCCCCCTAGTCATGCTTATTTCTATAGCCTTGCATTTGTCTTCCCGCTATACCTGCTGAACAGTTTTAAATTTTCTGACAATCTAAATTTGTAGCCATCTTTATTCCTCTTGGTCTGTTTCATTTTCTTCTGTTTTATATTTTCTCTTTTCATCAGCTAAATTCAATATTTCTGTGTTATTCAAGAATTTCTAATAGTTTTTGCTTAATCTATGTGATATTCTGCTGCCTTCACTCTTTCATCTCTCAAATATACCAAATCGTCTTGTATCATATTCTCTTTTCCTCTCAGTCAAACGTTCCCTAATGCAACCTTTGAAACTCTCAACAATCTCTAATTCTTTCATTTTATCCAGGTCCTATCTGCTTAATTTCCGACCTTTTTATTGTTTCCTCAGTTCTAAACTGAAAATGGCTTACAGTTTGAAATCTGGTTATGAAGTCTGTCTCACCCTTACATAATCAACCTGAAACCTTCCGGTGTCTCCATGTCTCTTCCACGTATACTGTCTTCTTTTATGATTCTTAAACATTATTAGCGATGGTTAAATTATGCTCTGTGCAAAATACTACAAAGCGCCTTCCTCTTTCATTCCTTTCCGTAGTCCAATATTTTTCCTCCTATTCCTGGTATCGAATACCAGTCTCCAATCACCATCAAATTTTCGTCTCCCTTTACTATCTGAATAATTTCTTTTATCTTATGACGCACTTCTTCAACCTTTTCATCATCTGAGGAGCCAGATGGCTTATAAACTTGCACTACTGTGATGGGTGTGGGCTTAGTGTCTATCCAGTCTACGCCAATGCCTTCACTATGCTGTTCATAGTAGCTTACTTGCATTCTTATTTTCTTATTCATTATTAAATCCACTCCAGCATTACCCTTATTTGATTTTGTATTTATAGCCCAGTACTCATATGACAAGCTATTCTACTCCTCCCGCCACCGATATTCACTAATTCCCAATATATTTCACTTCAACATACCCATTTCCTTTTTAAAATTCTCTAATCCGTGTGGACGATTACAGTAATTAACATTCCACACTCCGACCCATAAAATGCCATTTGGGTTTTTATTGATGACTGCATTCTCCTGAGTAATCCCTGTCAGGAGATTCGAATTGGTGACTATTTTACCTTCACACTATTTTACCCAAGATGGTGCCATCATCATTACGCCGTATAACACAGCAGAATGCCCTCCGGGGAAAAACAATGGCTGTAATTAGCTCTTGCTTTCAGCTGTTGGTAGTAACATCTACATCTACATCTATACTCCGCGAGCCACCTTACGGTGTGTGGCGGAGGGTACTTATTGTACCACTATCTGATCCCCCCTTCCCTGTTCCATTCACGAATTGTGCGTGGGAAGAACGACTGCTTGTAAGTCTCCGTATTTGCCCTAATTTCTCGGATCTTTTCGTTGTGATCATTACGCGAGATATATGTGGGCGGTAGTAATATGTTGCCCATCTCTTCCCGGAATGTGCTCTCTCGTAATTTCGATAATAAACCTCTCCGTATTGCGTAACGCCTTTCTTGAAGTGTCCGCCACTGGAGCTTGTTCAGCATCTCCGTAACGCTCTCGCGCTGACTAAATGTCCCCATGACGAATCGCGCTGCTTTTCGCTGGATCATGTCTATCTCTTCTATTAATCCAACCTGGTAAGGGTCCCATACTGATGAGCAATACTCAAGAATCGGACGAACAAGCGTTTTGTAAGCTACTTCTTTCGTCGATGAGTCACATTTTCTTAGAATTCTTCCTATGAATCTCAACCTGGCGCCTGCTTTTCCCACTATTTGTTTTATGTGATCATTCCACTTCAGATCGCTCCGGATAGTAACTCCTAAGTATTTTACGGTCGTTACCGCTTCCAATGATTTACCACCTATGGCATAATCGTACTGGAATGGATTTCTGCCCCTATGTATGCGCATTATATTACATTTATCTACGTTTAGGGAAAGCTGCCAGCTGTCGCACCATGCATTAATCCTCTGCAGGTCTTCCTGGAGTACGTACGAGTCTTCTGATGTTGCTACTTTCTTGTAGACAACCGTGTCATCTGCAAATAGCCTCACGGAGCTACCGATGTTGTCAACTAAGTCATTTATGTATATTGTAAACAATAAAGGTCCTATCACGCTTCCTTGCGGTACTCCCGAAATTACCTCTACATCTGCAGATTTTGAACCGTTAAGAATGACATGTTGTGTTCTTTCTTCTAGGAAATCCTGAATCCAATCACAAACCTGGTCCGATATTCCGTAAGCTCGTATTTTTTTCACTAAACGTAAGTGCGGAACCGTATCAAATGCCTTCCTGAAGTCCAGGAATACGGCATCAATCTGCTCGCCAGTGTCTACGGCACTGTGAATTTCTTGGGCAAATAGGGCGAGCTGAGTTTCACATGATCTCTGTTTGCGGAATCCATGTTGGTTATGATGAAGGAGATTTGTATTATCTAAGAACGTCATAATACGAGAACACAAAACATGTTCCATTATTCTACAACAGATTGACCTAAGCGAAATAGGCCTATAATTATTCGCATCTGATTTATGACCCTTCTTGAAAATGGGAACGACCTGCGCTTTCTTCCAGTCGCTAGGTACTTTACGTTTTTCCAGCGATCTACGATAAATTGCTGATAGAAAGGGGGCAAGTTCTTTAGCATAATCACTGTAGAATCTTAAGGGTATGTCGTCTGGTCCGGATGCTTTTCCGCTACTAAGTGATAGCAGTTGTTTTTCAATTCCGATATCGTTTATTTCAATATTTTCCATTTTGGCGTCCGTGCGACGGCTGAAGTCAGGGACCGTGTTACGATTTTCCGCAGTGAAACAGTTTCGGAACACTGAATTCAGTATTTCTGCCTTTCTTCGGTCGTCCTCTGTTTCGGTGCCATCGTGGTCAACGAGTGACTGAATAGGGGATTTAGATCCGCTTACCGATTTTACATATGACCAAAACTTTTTAGGGTTCTTGTTTAGATTGTTTGCCAATGTTTTATGTTCGAATTCGTTGAATGCTTCTCTCATTGCTCTCTTTACGCTCTTTTTCGCTTCGTTCAGCTTTTCCTTATCAGCTATGATTCGACTACTCTTAAACCTATGATGAAGCTTTCTTTGTTTCCGTAGTACCTTTCGTACATGATTGTTATACCACGGTGGATCTTTCCCCTCGCTTTGGACCTTAGTCGGTACGAACTTATCTAAGGCGTACTGGACGATGTTTCTGAATTTTTTCCATTTTTGTTCCACATCCTCTTCCTCAGAAATGAACGTTTGATGGTGGTCACTCAGATATTCTGCGATTTGTGCCCTATCACTCTTGTTAAGCAAATATATTTTCCTTCCTTTCTTGGCATTTCTTATTACACTTGTAGTCATTGATGCAACCACTGACTTATGATCACTGATACCCTCTTCTACATTCACGGAGTCGAAAAGTTCCGGTCTATTTGTTGCTATGAAGTCTAAAACGTTAGCTTCACGAGTTGGTTCTCTAACTATCTGCTCGAAGTAATTCTCGGACAAGGCAGTCAGGATAATGTCACAAGAGTCTCTGTCCCTGGCTCCAGTTCTGATTGTGTGACTATCCCATTCTATACCTGGTAGATTGAAGTCTCCCCCTATTACAATAGTATGATCACGAAACTTCTTCACGACGTTCTGCAGGTTCTCTCTGAGGCGCTCAACTACTACGGTTGCTCATGCAGGTGGTCTATAGAAGCATCCGACTATCATATCTGACCCACCTTTGATACTTAGCTTAACCCAGATTATTTCACATTCGCATTCGCTAATAACTTCACTGGATATTATTGAATTCTTTACTGCTATAAATACTCCTCCACCATTGGCGTTTATCCTATCCTTGCGGTATATATTCCATTCTGTGTCTAGGATTTCGTTACTGTTCACTTCCGGTTTTAACCAACTTTCCGTTCCTAATACTATATGCGCACTATTTCCTTCAATAAGAGATACTAATTCAGGAACCTTGCCCTGGATACTCCTGCAGTTTACCAATATTACGTTAACTTTTCCTGTTTTTGGTCTCTGAGGACGGACGTTCTTTATCAACGATGATAATGTCCTCTCTGGTAAGCCGTCAGGTATTTTATCGTTTCGCCCAAGGGGGGGTCCCTCTAACCTAAAAAACCCCCGTGTGCACGCCACACGTACTCTGCTACCCTAGTAGCTGCTTCCGGTGTGTAGTGCACGCCTGACGTGTCTAGGGGGGCCCTACAGTTCTCCACCCAATAACGGAGGTCGATGAATTTGCAACCATTATAGTCGCAGAGTCGTCTGAGCCTCTGGTTTAGACCCTCCACACGGCTCCAAACAAGAGGACCGCGATCGACTCTGGGCACTATGCTGCAGATATTAAGCTCAGCTTGCACTCCGCGTGCGATGCTGGTTGTCTTCACCAAATCAGCCAGCCGCCGGAAGGAACCAAGGATGGCCTCAGAACCCAAGCGGCAGGCGTCATTCGTTCCGACATGTGCTACTATCTGCAGCCGGTCACACCCAGTGCGTTCAATAGCTGCCGGAAGGGCCTCCTCCACATTACGGACGAGACCCCCCGGCAAGCACACCGAGTGCACACTGGCATTCTTCCCCGACCTACCCGCTATTTTCCTGAGGGGCTCCATAACCCGCCTAACGTTGGAGCTCCCTATAACTAATAGGCCCGCCCTCTGTGACTGTCGGGACCTTGCCGGAGAATCGGCCACTGGCCCAACAGGCGAGGCATCCTGTGGTGGCTCGGAAACGATGTCATCACCACTAGGAAGCACCCCGTACCTGTTGGAAAGGGGTAAGGCAGCTGCCACGCGGCCAGATCCCACCTTCGCCCTTCGGCCAGGCACGCGCGAGCCCACCACTGTCCGCCATTCACCCTGGAGTGATGGCTGACCGGTAAGATGCTCACTGCCGGAAGACGCAGCGACATCAGGGGTTCCATGTGATTCCAAGGCCACCGAAGTAGGCATAGGTCTCACCACAGTTGCCCCAACGCCACTACGAGCCGACGCCTGCGCCTCGAGCTCGATGAGCCTAACAGACAAAGCCTCCACCTGCCCCCGAAGAGTGGCCAATTCTCCTTGCGTCCGCTCACAACAACCACAGTCCCTACACATGACTATGTTTACCCTACCCTATACGGTGACAAATTCCCAAGATAATCTTCTGATGAGCTACTCTGATAATCAAGAAACACTCACTGAAATACGAGACGCGAAAACTACGCTAGGTTTTCCCAGAAAAACTATTTAAAAGCTAAGCGCAGCAAATAAGTACAAAAACGCTTTATACAAACAGTACTCGCTGCTGCTGGTGCTCTCGCTCTGGCTGTCACAAGACAACTGCTGATTCAAGTGACTAGTGGCTAACGGCCGCGAAACAAACAAAGACGGTTTTAGGGCGCTTTCTGTTCTAAACGATCAAGAAAACACTAAGAAATCTAACACGAAAACTACGTAAAGTTTTATCAAGAACTGTTAGTTACTATGCAGAGCAGATAAACACCAATAGAATCCCTTCCTTAGTGGAAGGTCGTAAACAAAACGCAAAATAAACGCTTTATACAAACAGTACTCGCTGCTGCTGGTGCTCTCGCTCTGGCTGTCACAAGACAACTGCTGATTCAAGTGACTAGTGGCTAACGGCCGCGAAACAAACAAAAGACGGTTTTAGGGCGCTTTCTGTTCTAAACGATGAAGAAAACACTAAGAAATCTAACACGAAAACTACGTAAAGTTTTATCAAGAACTGTTAGTTACTATGCAGAGCAGATAAACACAAATGGAATCCCTTCCTTAGTGGAAGGTCGTAAACAAAATGCAAAATAAACGCTTTATACAAACAGTACTCGCTGCTGCTGGTGCTCTCGCTCTGGCTGTCACAAGACAACTGCTGATTCAAGTGACTGTAAAAGTACTGAAAAACCATGTTGGCTAGTGTTAAAAGGCCATATCGGTTAATCATCCAAACTGTTGGTCCTGCAGTTACTGAAAAGGCTTCTGCCCCTCTTCAGGTTCCACATGTCTGTTTGGTCTGTGGACATATACCTCTCCGTTGTTGTTGCATCTTCAGTACGCCTATCTGTATCGTTGAGGCACGCAAGCCACCCAACCTCGTTAAAGAAGAACAGCTCATACAGGTTTCGTATGATAAAGTATCCCCACATTCATATTCATTCTGGATGTTGCCGATTTTCCTTACATCTCATTGTCGAACCTAGGTCGCTATTAGTACACTCTCAACCACAGTTGAGCCCGGGAAAAACCATGCTTATCAGGTGTCTTTCTTTTTGTAATGTGTACACTGGATAGTCTCTTGGTACCTTGCTGCATCTTCACTCGCAATGAACAGCTCTGTCCCGTAGAACATTAATAGCTAGCTTATAGCTGGTTAGTTCACTCTGCAACACTCGATACGTCTTGTCACGCTACAATGACCAACGTGATTTTTTGTGATTCTCAAAGGTGAAACGAAGCCAACTGGTGTGACCAGGATAGCTGAAAGTCATAATATGCATAATAGTTATATAAATATAAGTCAAGTAAACAGGAAAACAATTTAGCATCAGTCTGCATTTGAGGTTTATTGTAGTCTTTATTTAAGCAGAAGTTATTCTACTATTACAGTTTTGACACTTCTTTGTGAACTGTTATTAAATTGAAAAGTACAATAGAAAAATTCAGACGAATTAGCTAGAGTGTCATGAATTTGATTTTCTCAAAACCTATTCTTCTGAAATTGAAGATGTTTATGTGTTGTCACCAAGCTCCTGGGATATATATAAAGGAGCAGTCAAATGAAAGCGAAAAATGTGGAAAAAATGAAGTAAATTGTTTGTTATTTGAAAACTAATTGTCATAAGTATTAATGCATTTATCCTAACGTAGACAAAATCGTCGGTGCTTTTAAGGCAAAATGTTTGCCTCTGCCTACGGAAATACGAATGTACCCAGGCGTGCAGTTCTTCTTCCGAAGCAAATCTATGGCCACGAATAGCTGTCTTCAGAGCTACATAAACGTGGAAATCGCATGGAGAGATATCGGGACCGAATGGAGGATGTGTAAGGGCTTCCCAGCGAAAGTTCTGTAGCTTAATAGGAACAACATGCACACCAGCTGTGGGAGAGTCAGAACGACCTTTTTCTTTGTTTGCACGGACCCGTAGCTCAATAGCTTTTTGGAACATGGCACCAGAATCGACGCACAGCAGTACGAGGACAGTTCCCGAAATTGGTCCGCGTTATCAAGTCCAAGCGCCCGGGAATGTTGACGCACGGTATCATTGTGTTTCAGGATAATTCCCGCCCTCATGGAACCAAGGTTGTTTCGATTATGCAGGCGAAGTTTCGCTGGGAAGCCCTTACACACCGTCCACACTGTCTTGATCTTTGCCCCGAAGAAAGCCATTGGTGTCTATCGATTTGCTTCGGACGAAGAGGTACACGACTGAGTACAATCACGGTTCCGTAAGTAACTTCAAACATTTTCCCATGGAGGCACTGACTGTCTTGTCTCTCAGTGGGTTAAATGTATTAACAATTATGGAGATTACTTGAAAAATAATAAAATTTACTTAGTTACTTTTTTTATACGCCTCGTTTTCATTTGACTGCCCCTCATAGAATAGTCAATTAAGACAGCAAATTTTCACGTATCTCTCGAATTTGAGCCCTTCTCTAAAATGAAGACATAAGCATGCCGTTGTCTCGAAGTTCCACTCGCTGGACTTGGTACCTGCGCCAAAGTCCAATTACAGACAGTAGTAAACAATTGAAACATATGGCTAATGTTCGGACAGAGCACGTTGCTACCATCACATTCAAGTACGCAGGCATCGAGCTAGTGTCCTAGGCCACTGTGTGTGTGGGTTGGCCGGCTTGTCATAAGGTGCTGTCCAGAGCGCGGGGACGCCCCTTGAGTAGATTCCCGAGCTGTCTGCCGTCTTGCGCAGATAACACCCACGGCTTATGTTTACGCGCAGAGCAAGTGCCGTTTCTGCGTCTTGCGAACGACGAACCGCGATTCTTCTAGGTGCCACAGAACGACAAATGGAGAGAAAATGATACGCTACCTTTGTAAGTCCACTGCTTCACGACGCCCGCAGTTGCATTGTGTAACGTGAAATCCTACACAACATCCACAAAAGGAGGAAGATTTAACATCTTCAAATAATGGAAATTCATATAAATAGGGCTGTTGATTCAAACTTGATGCTGAATAATCTGACACAGTTTCCTTACTCACACCTTCTAATCGCAGATATTGCAAATAAACCCTTTAAACTACTTTTTAAATTGCTTCTCCTGCTTACATGCCCCATATTTTATTGTATATCAGTTACTGTGGTTTCAGTTGCCCTGCAGTTTTACTTCGTGTAATTTATTACAGTTGTTTAACTGACCAGTTTAGCATCTCACTTTAGTTCTCACTTGTTTAATGCATTATTACCGTCATCACTGATGCCGCTGAGATGTGCCACCAAAGTTTAATGTCATTTCCTCAATTTAAATTTGTTGTCATTTGCCCTGTAGTTCACTAACTCAGTGTGTCATATATTTTATGGAAGCTAAATAGCGTATACTTCATATTTTTATCGAAATAATTCTTCTCACCTTAGTCTTACATAAATCGAACATGTATACATCTAATCTTTGATATCTGCATGAGTGATATTATGAATGCAATTAATTCGAAATCTGTCTTCGCACAAAAGCCACAACCTCACATACGTGTCTTTATACCGGTTTTTTAAATAAGAAATATTGTAGAATACTACATAAGTGTCGAGTTTTTCATTCACACCATACAGGATACGTACACTCTAAGATAAAGAAAGAAGAGGCACGTCGAAGGAATTATACGAATGGGACGGAAATCGCCAAATATGATGGACATGTACAAACAAAGAAATCATCACAGTTTCGCCAAAATTGGGTGATTTATTCAAGAGAAATAACTTTATAAATTGAGCAAGTCAGTGCAGTGTTGGACATTATCCAAGCAATTATACGGCTTGGCATTCAATGATAAAGTTGTTAGATGTCGTGCTGATGAACATCGTGCCAAATTCTGTTCAACTCGCTCGACAGATGGTCAAAATCACGCGGTTGGAGGGCCCTACCCATAATACTCCAAATGTTCTCTATTAGGGGAGATACGGCGACTTGCTGGACAAGGTATAGCTTGCTAGCACTAGACGCTCTCGCCTTGTGCGGGCGGGCATTATTTCGCTGAAATGTAAGCCCAGGATGGCTTGGCATGAAGGGCAACTAAACGGGACTTAGAATATCGTCGGTGCTTTAAGGGCGCCGCGGACAAAAACCAAAGAAGTCTTGCTATGAAATAAAACAGCACCACAGACCACGACTCTTGTCGGGCCCTACAGTGGGGGACAGTCAGGCTGGTATCTCATCACTGGCCGGGGAGTCTCCAGACACGTCTTCGCGCTCATCGGGCCTCAGTTTAGTCTTCATCACTGAAGACAACTGTATTCCAATTAAAGGTAACACCACAACACAAATCACTGCGTTTCTAGATATGCTGTGACCAGGAAGCATAAACTACTGATCAATGGAGTCGCATCGTCTTTACTCCGTATGACAACCGTTGGCTAATATGGCGGCGACCTGAGGAGATGTCGCCTTCTTCAAACGTTTTGGAGAGGCGCAGGGCTTTTACCCGTTGTGCCTTGGTGCGCGGAACCGTCGGGTATAAAAAATGTGTGTGAATTCCTGAGCGACCAAACTGCTGAGGTCATCGGTCCCTAGACTTACACACTACCTAAACTAACTTATGCTAAGAACACACACACACACACACACACACACACACACACACACACACACACACACACACATGCCCGAGGGAGGTCTCGAACCTCTGGTGGGAGGGGCCGCGCAATTCGTGACATGCCGCCTCAAACCGCGCGGCCACTCCGCGCGACAGCCGTAGGGCATAACATCTGGTGACAGCTGGTGTTGAATGAGGCATCTGTGATGGGAGGATGGTACGTCACGAACATCCTGCATCCTCATATGCTGCCTCATCTGGAACAGTATCCTGCTACCATTTTTCAGTAGCACAATGCTCGAAAACTCATGGCATGTCTGTCTGTGACCTGTCCGCGTGATGTTGAGGTACTGTCGTGGCCAGTAAGATCCCCAAATCTTTGGCGATATGACATGTATAGGGCGGGTTCGGACGTCCACTCCGACCCAGTATTAGTGTCCTGCACATCAAGGAGCAGTTACAACAAAAGCGGGAGAGCTTACCTCAGGACAGCATGCAACAGCTTTACGACACCCTTCACAATCGAATCAGTGCGTGCATCCGAGCGAGATGGGGGTGCAACGTCATACTGGGAAGTGGACTCTGACTGCCAGGTTCTTCGTAAAAGTAACTTACGGTGTAATCACTGAAGTAACATCACGCACCTTTTCAACTCGTGAAGTTTCATTTCGTTTCGTCCTCCTCCTCTTCTTGGTGGTTCACTTTCTTTGTCACGCAGTACACTTCAGCACGCTCAGTTGCAAAGAGGTCTGTCGGCTGACAGAGTGCCCGCAGACGTTTGTCAGTCAGAAACTTGAAGATTTCTTCGACGCCATGACAAATGACTTGATTTCGTGGTGAATTAGTTGCAGCTTATTTGATCGATTGTTGCTCCTCTTCCAGTGACGATTACCAGCGTGATCAAGCCAAAGGGAAAAGTAATTTTAGTATAAACCTGATAGTTCCTTTTATTACAAGCGATACCTTCACTGTGTTTCGGGTTATCTACCTTACTCTTCCGTTTACATTCTATGTGATACGTGATCGATAACTGATTTTATTTGACCTTAAGAGAAGTTGTAAATAAATTTAGCAAATTATATGAAAATGTAATAAAATAAAAAAAACCTTACACAGAATCCAAACCTAGTACATAGATGCTGAGGAAACTGTTACCAATTTATTTCCTTGTAACACATAAACTATTTTAACATCGTTTTACATTTAACAATCTGACAGATTTTACACTGAGATAAAGAGTAGATAAAGTAGGCGCACATGTAGGGCAAGGAGCACGGAAAGTTACCGACCTATTGACTATGTATGCAGTTTCCATAGGAGAGCACAAACTGCAGGCACTTTATTCACCATATGGCATCTAAGACTTAGGAATATGAACACCTTTTTTTTTTTTATCTTGCAAACTGAACGCTGTTTCAGGTTACTCTGGATTACCATACCATACCGTCAATTACAAAGATTTTTTCTGTTGCCGATGTTCAAAGGAGGTGACGCCGTGGCAGTAGACTTCCTTCATATTATTGCCCCAGTTTTGTTGTCACTTGGTTAACTGTCATGTCTTTTACCTTCCAGTGTCCTATGGCCCTCAGAAATGGAACTAGTCTTTATTTTTATTCCATTGCAGATTTAAGATGGACAATGTGTGATCGAAACCAGTAATGATTGTAACCATGTTCCGTGATTATATCGAATATAAAAATAAGTGTACAATAGAGGAGTCACTTCTCCGGAAGCAGAATATTGTTTATTTCCATGATATTACGCTACGACTTCCGCGTCACTCTATTATGGTGACAGCAAGCTCTTCTAAACTTCCTAATAGATTAAAACTGTACGTGGGACCGGGATCGAACCCGGAAGGTTTACCTTTCGCGAGAAATTGCTCTACCGACTTAACTATTCAAGCATGACTCACTACCCGCACTGAGGAGGAGAACTTAAGTGATCTTTGGAAAGTAGGAGAGAACTTACTGGTGGAAGCAAGCTTACGAGAGCGTTTCGTGAGTCGTTCCTGGACAGCTCAGTCGGTAGAGCAATTTCCCGCAAAAGACGAACTTCCGGGTTCGAGGCCCGGTCCGGCACACCGTTTTAATCAGCCGTGAAGTTTCATATTAGCGGGCACTCCACTGCAGAGTGAAAATTCAATCTGGAGTACGTCCTTCCTCCACTCTCGTGGTGACATGAGGTGTGGTCAGTGGGTGTGTGGCACGAGACCTAGCTGCTAGGTCACGTGGGATACGATGGAGGTCGGTTGTGTGGTGAGGGCAGGCGGCGATGGCGCGCTGCGACTCCGCAAATCCGTTCGCGTGCGCCGCGAGCTGTCCCCAGCGCAGAGCGCGCCCGCGCCGATACCAATCTGCCGCTGTGAGCGGATCCGCGCTCGTGCTCACCACCACCTACCACCGCCCCTCATTCAGATCGATAACGGGCACACGCCCGGGGGGCCGTTTTTGCCCCAAATTCTCTAAATCTATGCATAACGTCGTCGTCGTCGTCGTCACCGTCACCTTCAGTCCGAAAATTCGTTTCATGCAGCTCTCCGTGATAGTGTATCTTCTGCAAGGCGCTTCATCTCTCTCCCTCTGTAGGAACTTGCATCCACTTGAATTCGTTCACTGCGCTGACACTTTTGCCCCCTTTGTACAATTTTTACCCTCTTCCGCCCCCGTCCCCCTCTTCATTAGGGGAAGGTGATAGAATTTTATCATTATATATATATGATTGTATTCTTAAAATCATGTAGTTTTTAAATTTGGAGGACTAATTTGTATAACACCGTATATACAGTGTAGTCAGAAACAGACTGTAAAGCAAGTAAGTGTATTGCAGGGTAGTTTGCACTGAGAAATAATTGTTGAGGAAAAAAAATCACCGTTCAGAGTTAATTTTCAATGAAGTTGGCCAAGTGTGTGTGTGTGTGTGTGTGTGTGTGTGTGTGTGTGTGTGTGTGTGTGTTCTTTTTTTTTTTTTCCCACAGCTCCTTCTAGACCACAAAACCAATTTCAATCAAACTTAAGCTTGGCACACGAACCCTCTGCGATCAGGCAACAATCGCTTTGGGGGCTAGCACCAATTACCCATGATAGTTCAGGAGATATGACGTCATAAACAACGAGATGCATGGAAAGTTGCATCATTCATGAAGTTCTACTATATTTAATATTTATTCTCTACTTTTAAGACGCTCATCTACTCCAGTCAACTTACAGAAATCCCTGATGCCTGGCAGCGCTTTTGACAGCTTTCAACTGTGAAGCGCTAAGGGCTGAAGACGAAAATAAAAGCCGTTTGCAGAGCTGTGCAGAGACTTTGCAATGGAGACGTTTACAAAATCGCTTGTATAGACACGAGAAGCAGCTGCACCCAGAATACAGGAACTGTGCAGCATTATCTCACACCGTGCCTACTACTAGATAACTTACTATAATGTTTCGTTTCTAATAGAAAATTGGCAAAATGAATGTTCGGGCAATGCCGGTTTTATCACCTAGAATCGGTACAAACTACAGAAACAAAGCATTAAGTCCAGCTTTGAATACGTTCAATCAAAGCTTGAGAAATGCACTCTCAACGTAAACACATGTCGAATGAATAATTACATGGTCTTTCCCATACATTCCTAATGGCTCCAGTACGAGCAGGATACGCATCTGTACTTCTCCGTTCTCTCAAAACTCATCCCATACTAAAAAATTTCTTGTTTCGAATCTGCATCCGTACCGTCAGTAAATAGTTCATTGTTATCAACAAGTTGGCCGAGTCAAATGATGAAATTTGACCATTCGTCTTAGAATTTGTACCATTTGTCTTAGCAGTACCCTTTTTCTTCTTCGCGATTTATTGTTGCTGTATGGTCTTCGCATTTTCTTTGATCTTCTGTTCCTCTTCTTTAATCTTCAACACTAGGCCATGGCGGTAAAAATTTTGGAATGTCGAATTTCTGCGTTTGTGTTTCTGCATGTGTTACTATTTCCAACTGTTTACTTACAAACTACATAGTCGGTCCTTCCTCTTAAAATTCATAATAGAATAATTACAATTAACGCTGACAAAACATGCATCAATCCACTGCACTAATTCAGCGGCGACTGATGGCCCCATCACAGCGTCGAATGAACTGTATCAACAAGTATCAGGATCTTACAAATAACTAAATACAGAGATGCTTCATATTCTTCATATTCTCCGTCCTCTAAACTCCTCCCCCCCCCCCCTCTCCTCTCAGTTTACATTGTCAATTCCGTTGCTGCCTCGGGATGTATCCTATAAACTTACCCCGTCTTTTAGTCAACTTGTGCCCTAAAGCTCTCCTACAAAGATTAAATTCAGGAACTCTTTATTACTAAACGCAGTCTACCCACCTAATCTTCAGCATTGTCGGGCCCGGGAGTCCAGTGGAAATGCGCGTACAATGAGGTTGCCGGGTCGAATCCTCACCGGACTAAGAAAATGTTCAGTCTGCCTTTAGTCCAGTCTTCAGTTCTTAAGTGATCGGCAAAGTCGACAGGAAAGACAAATGGTATAGATTCCACATTGAACTACAGGTAGCTGTGAACTGGGTTGGATTAAGGACACGCTAGTCGCTGACGTGGCGTCCAATTGAAAGGCTGGCACTCGACTGTTCAGCCATACGAAACTATGATCTTCAGCATTCTTGTACTCTTACATCACATTTCAAAAACTTCTATTCTCCTCTTGTTTCTTCTGCTTATCGTCCATGTTACATTTGAGAATGCACTCATATAAATACTTTACGAAACGCTTCGTAAACTTGAATTCATATTAGATGTTAATAACTTTTTTCCATTTCATTTCCAATCTGCATTTTGTGTACTGTTTCCTTCTGCCCTCAATCTTCATTTCTTGTTCCGCTGATGCAGCAAAACTCACCTACTACTTCCAGTCTTTCATTTCATAATCAAATCCTCCTAGTAGCACCTTATGTAATTCGCTTACCGTTCATTGCTGTATTTAAAGTTCTTTTATGTCCACCTTATAACTTCTTTTCCGGATACAATCAATTTCGTATAACTGTGTTTCTAAGCTCTTCGTCGTTGCTGATAAAGTTACACCGTCATCAACAACCCTTAATGTCTTAATTTCTCTTCCCTGTGCTGTAGTACTCTTTCCCAACTTCCCTTGATATCCTTAACTGCTTACTCAATACACGGAATGAATGATATTCGGGATATTTCTCGACGCTGTTTCACTCCTTTGTCAACCACTATTTCCGTTTCATGCCGTTCGACTATTAGAGGGTAGTCGTTCTGTCCAAGTTGTAAATAAACTATCGTAACCGTGTTTTATCGCTACTACCTTCAGAATTTCAAACCGAATATTCCAGTCAACATCACCGAAAGATTTTTCTAAATCTACAAATTCTAGGTAC
The DNA here is from genome assembly GCF_023864275.1 of Schistocerca cancellata. Classification (NCBI taxonomy): domain Eukaryota; kingdom Metazoa; phylum Arthropoda; class Insecta; order Orthoptera; family Acrididae; genus Schistocerca; species Schistocerca cancellata. The sequence goes on from NC_064626.1 coordinate 371,155,051, forward strand.
GCCTATCTTAGAAGAAAAGTCGCAGATTGCTTCACCTTCCAGGTCGTGTAGACGTCATTCCATGAAACTTTTTTGTTCCCAAAATTTTGTCGAGAGCCACGTTTGACGCCTTCAGTAGTGCTTTTGGTTCAGTTAAATCTTGGCGCCTGACGGATGGGACGTCGGAGAGCGACATAAATATCATTAGAAGAGGTGTGACTCACAAAGGTAATCTCTGTCAAATATAAAACTCGACTACCGAACTAATGTCGATCAGAGATAAAACTTACCTTTGTATTCTGTTGAGCTACTGTCTGTATAAAATTAAGTATCATGGCATCTTCTTTTCCGTTAAAATAGTCTCCATTTTTATAATATCGATGGCTAATACTCATTGTAGATAAAATTTTGGTTTCGGAAAACTTCAGTTCATGTTTTCCTGAAGCAGAGCATGCTCTGCTCATCTGATTTTTCTACTTTCCCTAGTCAACAAAGACTTCTGCGTTTCTTCAGATGTGTATTCTCCCTTCTCTTTTTAGTGCCAGTGTAGACCTAACCAAACATGCATGGAATCCTCTGTATCCCGTATGTCGACAGAAGAGAATGTTTATCCTTCACCGATCTCAGGGCTTGACATATCTTCTTCGTTGATTTAAATACGGTCTGATATTATATTCTGTAAAATCTTACCGACCTGATAAGCTACATTTTTAATAAAAAGGAAAGAAACTGTTGTTCTGTTGTTTTGTATCCTTGTCCGTCACCCTTTTGTTACATACTGTTAACAGTTCGGGAGTCGTTCTTTCTTTGACAAGGATTATCATACCTCCTTTTCACGTTGTTTATGTCGCTGTACTAATTCCAACATATCATTTGGCAAAATTAAATGGAAATTCATGACCTATACAATTCTAGACGAAACTAAGACAAGCGATGGAAAATGGTTTCATTGTATGATAAGTCGTAAGTTCAGTCAGTTTCTTGTGTTCCTACATTTCACTAGAATCCAAATCGATCTTCCCCGAGGTCGGCTATTAACACTTTTTCCATTCTCTTGTATACAGGGTGGTCCATTGATCGTGACCGGGCCAAATATCTCACGAAATAAGCGTCAAACGAAAAAACTACAAAGAACGAAACTTGTATAGCTTGAAGGGGGAAACCAGGTGGCGCTATGGTTGACCCGCTAGATGGCGCTGCCATTGGTCAAACGGATATCAACTGCGTTTTTTTTAAAAAAATAGGTCACATAATGTACCTGTAACACCTGCCTCTGGTGATGAGTCTGCTGTGGCTCGAAAATTAGTCTGTGGTACAGAAAATAAATCGTATCAAGTACAAGAACCTACTAATTGCATATTATACCAATACAAACCGCTAAAATATTGACTGACCCTCTAAAGCAATTACTACTGTATAAAATAAATAAATTAAAAAATAGATCCATCGGGTTAAAGGAAATTATCTGCGATTACTGTTTCAGCTCTGAAGTTAGACAGTTTATAATCTACTGGCCTCTTACATAGCTAACGATTCCTCGTGACTGGAAAACAGTGCATAACGCTCGTGTAACAGAAATAATGCAGAGTAACGGACCAATACATGTAAGGAGTACCTGTTGCTGGATTAGACAAGCATACTGTTTAACATAAAACATGGTAACTAAACTCTTGTGAAAAACAGTTCGCTTTTTCGACTCATGACATCTTACAAACTACACAGGGTGATTCATTTTAAAGTTTAAAAACCTCTGTAGTGACGTAGATAATGGTGAGACAAGTAGTTTAATATCAGAACCATAGGGCCGCAAATATTTCCAAATACCACAAAGGTGGATGACAAATATCGAACATGTGACGTCGCATCCAAAATACGGAGCGTATTTCCGAGCGATTGCATGAAAGAAAACTGAGCGCTGCAATACTTGCGTTCAAGCCAACGGTTTAAATTTCAAACACCTTTTGCGATTGTGATCTGTGTAAATATAGAAGATGCAAATTATTCTCCTCGCTGTAACGAAGTAAAATCTGTTCTTATTTTGTTTTTTTGTTCATTTCTACCTGCCTTCTTTGTTCACAGACGTTATGTACTAAAGAAAACGTAGGTCACTTACTAGTAATGATGCAATTCGGAAGTTATACTCACTCACTTGTGAAGCGATACTGACGGTTTTTGTTGTACTGTAATTTACAATAAACTAGTGGAGACGAGAGACCGTTGAATAAATTAATAGCTCGATGTGAAAACGTAATTGTACAAAGCAATGAAAAGAGTAGTGTCTGCAAGACGCATGTCTCGAATCCTGAGCCCCACGTGCTAAAATTGTCATGCCGGCGTGAGTCTGTGTGTTGGGATGATTAAATAAGACAGCCAGTAGGCTCAACCGTTGTATGTGTGGCGAGGTACGTCATTGGTGACGTTAGATGTTCAACATTTGTTATCCACTCCTGGGTTATTTCCCGATGTTCACGGCTCCATGGTTCTGATATGAAATTACTAGTCTCAGCATCATCTACGTCGCTTCGGAGGTTTTTAAACGTTTATAAGAATCACCCTGCACATGCACGTGAACTGAGAGACCCAGAGATTCCAGATTTCCGAAAGGACGTCATGGACCGACAACAAAAATTCGGTAGTATAGAGTCTCTTAGCGGATTCGAGAGTAACTTGAATTCTTGACCCATAAACTTACACTGAGGTACGAAGTTAATGGTTCAAATGGCTCTGAGCACTATGGAACTTAACTTCTGAGGTCATTAGTCCCCTAGAACTTAGAACTACTTAAACCTAACTAACCTATGGACATCGCACATATCAATGCCCGAGGCAGGATTCGAACCTGCGACCGTAGCGGTCGCGCGATTCCAGACTGAAGCGCCTAGAATCGCACGGCCACTCCGGCCGGCACGAAGTTAATGATGAGCCTTTGGAGTTTACCAGAACGTTGATATAGCTATAGGTAATACACTGAAGCGATAAAGCTATATAAAACGAAACGAATACGTAAAATCAGATGTGTGGAAGACGAATGGCAGACAGATTTGTTGCGTAGGTTTTGGGAACTACATCTCTCAACGAAACTACGTACATCTCGGCACTGTAACGGATTTTAGAGAATTGCTGTAGTATTCGGGTTCCTTATCAAGGAGTTTCACAGTGCATATCGAATAAATGCAGAAACGCTTTGCTGGTGATTCAGGTCGTTACAGCACATTTGAAAGTTCATCAGAGAGGGTGGCGTAGTGGTTAGAGCATCTACCTACTGAAGAGGCGACGCAGGTTCGAATCCTGGCCTTGATGCATATTTTCATTCGTCGCTTCAATCTGCACATACTCGTCGTAGACTTTTGAAACTTCAGAAGGTCTCCGGAACCTCCGGAACCATACAGGTTAATTTTAATTATCAGAGAAGCTGAAGCAACTCATATGGTAATTCTTGAAAGAAATGATACACTTTTGGTGTAATTGGCTGTTACTATGGTACTCACTTATAATACTGATTTGAAGGAGACAACGTTGTGAAACCCCTTTAGTATCTGCATTTTTACTGCCACCTGCATCCATTGAAACCTGCTTACTGTGATCAAGCCGTGTTCTACCTCTACAGTCTTCCCCCCCCCCCCCCCCTCACTCCGCAAAAACTCTCCTCTACAGTTCTTCAGTACCAAATTGAAGATTCTGGGAGGGGTCAGGATGTCCTATCAGCCGATCACCTCTTTCAGTCAATGTCTGTCACAAATGTCTTTTCACTCACCTAATCTTTAGGATTCTCTTTTAGCACTGAATTTCAAAATCGTCGGCGCTGTTCAACGTCGACTTTTCGCTACCGTACAAGCTTGTGTATAAATACTGTCAGAAAAGACTTCCAAACATAAATTTCTATCCGATATTACTAAATTTATTTTGTCAGAGGCGATATTTTAGCCATTATCAGTGCGCCTTTTTTATCCTCTCAACTTCGACCGTCACCACCTACTTTGGTGCTTGTATGACAAATTTTCCTACTATTTTTAGTTGCATGTTTCGTATTCTAATTCCCTCAACATCTACAGGTTCAGTTCGACCATATTCCATTACTCTAGTTTTACTTTTGCTGATGTTCACCTCTTAATCTCCTTTCAAAGCACCACCCAGTCTGTTCAACAGCTCTTCGAAGTCCTTCGCTGATTTGACAGAATTACGACTTCGTAAGCGGATGTCAGAATTCCAATTTCTTCTTACCTTTATAAGTATTCCGTATTTTCCCCTACAGCCAGTCCAAAATACAATGTGAACAACATACAGGACAGGCTATAATCCTGCCTCACTCCCTCCTTAACTGATGTGTCCTTTCATTTGGATGGATTCCTCTAACTGCAGTGTCGTTTCCCTGCAAGTTGTACATAACATTTTCCATCCTGTATTATAACGCTGCTGCCTTAAAAATTTCAGGGAGTATATTCCAGTCGACATAGTCAAAAGCGTATTCTAAATCTACAAATGATATAAACTTCTGGTTGCCTATCTTCTAGAACAGTGTCAGTATTGCCTTGCGTATATCTGCATTTCTGCGGAACTGAAACTGATCTTCCTCGAAGACGACTACTACCAGTCTTTCCATTCTTCTGTGAATAATATGTGTCAGTATTTTGTAACCCTACCGTACTAAACTGATAATCTAGTAGAGGGAATATTTTTGTGATTGCTGGAACTAATTTAGAGGAAATGTCGTCTAGTCCAGGGACCCAGTTTCGCTTACGTCTTTTAGCCTTCTGTCACATTCTACTCACAATACCATATCTCCTCTCTCATCTTCATCTACTTCGTCTCCCCTTCGCATAATATTGTGTTAACGCTCGTTTCCCTTGCCTAGTCCTTCCATATGTTTCTATATTCCTTTTGCCTGCTTCATTGCCTCTTTTAATTTTTTAAACTTTAATAGCCCGTGTTTCTATTAGGTCTTGTCGCGTTGCCTACTTGAAGCCTTCACCATTTCATCTCTCAGGGCAACTTACTCGTCTTCTATTCTAGTTCTTTCCCCTATTATAATCTATCGTCGCCTAATACTCCCTTTGAAATTCTTAAAAACCTCTGGTCCGTCTGGTTTATACAGGTCTCATCTCCTTAATTTATGAGTTTTCTGCAGTTTATTCTAGTTTAATCGGCAGTTCGTAACCAAAAAATTGTGAGGCGAGTCAACATTTGCCCCTGGAAACGTTTAGCAGTATGAAATCCGGTTTGGAAAGTTGCGTCACCATTACGTAATGTGTCTGAAACCTTCGTCTGTCTCTAGGCCTCTTTCATCAGTCTTAAAACAAGTGTTCAGCAATGAGGGGTTGTGATCTGTGCAAAATTCTACTAATGCTTTTCTTTTCATCAACTGCCCCGTCCCTGTTATCTTGCTATTTTTCCTTATATTCTTCTTCCAATTATCGGACTGACCCGGGTCGCCATTAATTTTTCCTCTCAGTTAACTACCTGAATAATTTTCTTACCTCGTCATATGTTTCAATCTCTTCATTACTTGCTGGGCTCGTTGCTTTTGTGCTATAATTCGGTACTATCTTGCCCAAATGTATTTTTAGTCATGCCACCGCAATTCACTACTTCCCACGATACCTAGCTTCAGCCTATGAGATTCTCTCTGCTACCTACCCTCCTTAGAGATAAAACATTCCACTCTCAGTCCCGTAGAATGACAGTTACGCTTTTTTTCTGACTAAAACATCCGCCTTATAATTCCCTGCCCTGGAAACCGAAATGGAGACGTTTATCTCTAGAAATTTTACTCTAGAGGTTGCTTTCATCATTTAGCCATATACTATAGCCGAGTGCCCTCTGGAAACACTCCACCGCGATAAAGTCGGTGGTGTGTGGGGGGTGTAAACAGTGCAGCAAGTGTGCAGTACCCACCATATGTGGTATGGACAGTGAGTGAAAGCAAGTTTAGAGTGTGAATACAGTAATTTTTTTCCTCGTGTCACAACCGAAAGGAATAGAGCAATGAATGGCTAATACTGAGACGAAGTATCGTGTTGTGCATACTGGCTTAAAAGTATATATCTAAGCGGCAAGCGTTGCCTATCGCTTGAGCGCAATGAAAACCTTCGAAGGGCCTAAACCACATCCGGTGTCCGCGGAGATGTAATTAGTCCGTCAGCGAAAGCCGAGAGGTATTCCTGGTGCAGCACAGCGCAGCGTTGTGTGTCTTACGTTATCAGGGCTGACGCTGCGTGACCGGGCGCGTGACGTCAGTCGGTAACTGTGCGCCTATTGGCTGGTCGGAGCCCGGCCCTCGCTGGGCGCCTTGCACGCCACGCGCACTTTGTCCGCTGGCAGGCTTATCTTGTCACGGTCGCCAACCTGTCGCTACTTGTCTTCATGACGCAGCTGTTTCTCGGCGCACTAAGAACCTTGCACCTTCTTTCTCTCAACACTTTCTTCCCTTCGTTCTTTATAAACGCCTCTAAATGCCAAGTTATAGGTTCCCAGAGCCTTGCAAATGCCATTTACATTCAAAATATGACATTGGTGTTCTTATTATTGTTATCGTTACAATCCATGGTTCAAATTATTTGCTTTGAAGTTCACTAGAAGTTGTTCCCGGTTTTGTTAACAGACGTCCCAGTGAATTACATGATTTGATGATAAACAATATGAGCTTCCCCAAGAAGCGTTTTACTAAAAGCTTAGGCCTATTTACTTTTGCGTATGTCAATTTCCAAATTTCTCAGCAAACTTTCGCATAATAACGAAGCACGAAAACTAAGGGTCTAGAAACCGAGTAAGTAGAAATTACAAACAGCGGATACTTCACAGTGGACAACTTCATGGTATCACCACATGTAGAGAACATTCCAGTCAGGGAAAGGAGACCATTCACTGGCTCACCGTGACACAAGAAACTCAGCAAGGCAAAGCAGAAAGGCGAGGAGAAATGGTTCAAATGGCTCTGAGCACTATGGGACTTAACTTCTCAGGTCATCAGTCCCCTAGAACTTAGAACTACTGAAACCTAACTAACCTAAGGACACCACACACATCCGTGCCCGAGGCAGGATTCGAACCTGCGACCGGAGCGGTCGCGCGGTTCCAGACTGTAGCGCCTAGAACCGCTCGGCCACTCCGGCCGGCAAAGGCGAAGACACCTTCCCCCTCTAAAATAAGAAGGAAAAAAAAAAGAGGACTGATTTCCCGAACGTAGGCGGAAACGACTGAAAGAAACAGCTTTCCTAGCAATAACCTGCAAACCTATGTTTATAATCATATCGTTGGAGAAATACTGACAATGGTGAGTGCATACTTCGATTCTATAAGGAGCAGTCAAATGAAAACCGAACTCCGCCAAAATAGGAGCATGAAATGGTTACATTGAAAAGTAATCACCATAAGTGTTAGGATAGTTGTTACATTGAGAGAGAAGACGATCAACATCTTTTTCACACAACGCGTTCGGCCGCTGACGGATCCACATCTGCACGCACTGTTAGGTTCCCTCGTCGCACTGAAACTAACGTCAAGACATCTTTGGCGATCTGAAGGAATACATATGTGGAGGTCGATTTCAGTCCGTCGAGGAAGTGTAAGAGTGGGTGTGGCTGTGGATCCGTCAGCAGCCGATCGCTTTCTTCGAAACGGAATTGATCCTCTCGTTCCCAGTAGGATAAATGTCTTAAAGCGTGTGGTGATTACTTTCTGAAGGAACCGTTCCGTGGTGCCGTTGTGATCGGTGTCAGGTTCTCTTTTGATTGGCCTTCATATCTTGCGCTAAATTATGACTTCGTCAAAGTCGTGTTTGTTGCTGTTAAATCCCTTAAACCATTTGCATAACAAATGTACTTCTCGAATTTCGGACGAATACTTCTCAAATGCAGTATTTTTCTGAAAAAAAATTACATTAAACCGATATATTAAGAACTGTTCTCAGAAGAATATATTCAAACTTTTGTACAATTTACTGTAATTAAAAATTTACTGTTGTTATATTAAACATTTATTTATTTTATCGCTTTTCTTATTAAAATCGTAGGCATCTGAGTCACTTTATACGTGGGTGTGACAGGAAGCTGTATTTACGGGGTGGATTGCATTATGAAGCACACAAGACGATCGTTCAATAGTCACACACCTGCTACGTCCAGTTACACCCTTTTAATTGAAGGCTATACTCGTTTCAGGCCTTCGTTGTCTGTTTTAAGTCCCAGAAAAAATTCAGTATTTGAGACACACACATATGCCCCATGGTATAAAAACTCATCTCGTCTTAAAATCAACCGTAAACAGACCATTTCGGGTTCAGTCTAGTAACAAAAACTGTCTGTAAGCCTCAATATGAGAGCGAATTAACCGAATTTATGGGAGATAATCATATGTTGCCTGACTTCTTGGAATGTACGCTCTCGGAATTTGAGCAGCGGACCGCTCTGCGATGCACGGCGCATCTCTTAAAGCATCAGTCACTGGAGTTACATCAGCATGTCTGCGACGCACTGGAGCTTACTGAAAGAACCAGTGACGAAACTGGCAGTTCTCCTTTTGATACACTCTTTGAATCGTACCTAGTGAAGGTTCGAGACTGATCAGCAGTGCTCAACAATCGGTAGAACAAGAGTTTTTAAGATATTTGTTTTGTGGGTTAAGTGAAGAGTAGAAGAGCCTAACGTTCTAAGAGCTATTTTTTACAAATAAGTGCTGTTGTCTTCTCCGTACTCCGATGGATGTCCCTACACTTGATACAGGTATCAAGTCATAGTGAAAGTGTTTCAAACTTGCGTTAATGGAGAGCGCATGATCTATGTACCAAGTAGTGCTGTCTTCCGAAGTTCCTAGTGCCATGCGTTAAGGTCTCCTCCATTTAGCCTGCGGTGGTTTGAAGAGCTGATGTACATGTTTTCTATGACTGAGCACAATTTTGGGAATTACGACAGAAATTTTTCAGTACAAAGAAACAAGACGTACACAGAATTGTTGAGTGAGCTAAAACTAAGATGTCATTCCATGTAATTTTAATGCGTACAACTGACTTCTGTGATTTCAAAGATGCTGCTGAAACACAGTTGTTAACGCAGTCGTATAAAATCGTCAAATAAAGTATGATCAAAGCGTACCATATTCATCCATCTGAAATAGATGTTAAAAGTTCTTAACCTGGAACAGGAGAATGGAAATACGTCATTTTATTCAAAAGAAGTCGAAACGCCATGGCTGATGTGTGCCATGGAGTACTTCATCTGAAGAACCAGCCATGTTTATCAGTTGCAAAACAGAAAGACTTGTTTACGATGTTACCAAAAAAAATGGCTCTGAGCTCTATGGGACTAAACATCTGTGGTCATCAGTCCCCTAGAACTTAGAACTACTTAAACCTAACTAACCTAAGGACATCACACACATCCATGCCCGAGGCAGGATTCGAACCTGCGACCGTAGCAGTCGCGCGGTTCCGGACTGAGCGCCTAGAACCGCTAGACCACCGCGGCCGGCGACGATGTTACCATTTTTTCAACAGCAGCACAGGGAGTTTTGCAGCAAACGTAGCTCCATCTGATGCCAACAGAAGTAGGTACGAAATAGAGATCAGTATTTGAGAGACCTTTCCTTGAAATTAATTCTTTTATTCTCTTGTGGTACATTTAAGAGATACGGGACATATTTTTTGTTGACTCCAGTTCTAATAGATAAATTATTACCTCAGTATTTCTGTAAGTGTGTTATCAGAAATAAAATCTATAGCCTTTGTTTTAATGCCACTTCAAACAAAAACTTTCATATGGGCACATAGAACCAGTTTCCTGGTATGGCAGTTGAATGTTCTTCATAAATGACTTAACTTCTAATTAATCTCATGATTTCTTGCAGTGATGAGTTGGTCAGCACAGTTCTGTGATATTACAGTACCACCCCAAATCTTTGGATACAAATAAGTTATGTACGAAGAGAGGTCCACTGTTTTTGCTTCTCCTGGCAAATGTGTGATTTGGCAGTTACAATATTTTCGGTTTCCTTTTACAAGTAAGCCTAGTTTACACGTAGAGATTAAGTTGCGAAACTAAGTTTCAAACAGTTATGCTAGCCACTGCATACGCACTACCGGCAATAGCGATAGTCGTTGGTGAAATTATTAAGTTTCGGAGTAGTCCAACTTAAACGACACGAAACTGTCAGTTTCCTGTGTTTTCAGATTTGGTGGCGTTCCAGAAAATACTACTTGGAGTGGTGAACTAGCAAAATTGTTGGTTTTTGAGTAGTTACGGTATGCTTAGGTGCTTGTGAGACTGTTGTTGTTGTGGTCTTCAGTCCTGAGACTGGTTTGATGCAGCTCTCCATGCTAATCTATCCTGTGCAAGCTCCTTCATCTCCCAGTACCTACTGCAACCTACATCCTTCTGAATCTGCTTAGTGTATTCATCTCTTGGTCTCCATCTACGATTTTTACCCACCACGCTGCCCTCCAATGCTAAATTTGTGATGCCTTGATGCCTCAGGACATGTCCTACCAACCGATCCCTTCTTCTAGTCAAGTTGTGCCACAAACCTCTCTTCTCCCCAATCCTATTCAATACCTCCTCATTAGTTACGTGATCTACCCATCTAATCTTCAGCATTCTTCTGTAGCACCACATTTCGAAAGCTTCTATTCTTTTCTTGTCTAAACTATTTATCGTCCATGTTTCACTTCCATACATGGCTACACTCCATACAAATACTTTCAGAAAAGAAACGACTTCCTGACACTTAAATCTATACTCGATGTCAACAAATTTCTCTTCTTCAGAAACGCTTTCCTTGCCATTGCAATTCTACATTTTATATCCTCTCTACTTCTACCATCATCGGTTATTTTGCTCCCCAAATAGCAAAACTCCTTTACTAGTTTAAGTGTCTCATTTCCTAATCTAATTCCCTCAGCATCACCCGACATAATTCGACTACATTCCATTATCCTCGTTTTGCTTTCCTTTCAAGACACTGTCCATTCCGTTCAACTGCTCTTCCAAGTCCTTTGCTGTCTCTGACAGACTTACACTGTCATCGGCGAACCTCAAAGTTTTTATTTCTTCTCCATGGATTTTAATACCTACTCCGAATTTTTCTTTTGTTTCCTTTACTGCTTGCTCAATATACAGATTGAATAACATTGGGGAGAGGCTACAACCCTGTCTCACTCCCTTCCCAACCACTGCTTCCCTTTCATGTCCCTCGACTCTTATAACTGCCTTCTGTTTTCTGTACAAATTGTAAATACCCTTTTGCTCCCTGTATTTTACCCCTGCCACCTTTAGAATTTGAAAGAGAGTATTCCAGTCAACATTGTCAAAAGCTTTCTGTAAGTCTACAAATGCTAGAAATATAGGTTTGCCTTTCCTTAATCTATTTTCTAAGATAAGTCGTAGGGTCAGTATTGCTTCACGTGTTCCAATATTTCTACAGAATCCAAACTGATCTCCGCCGAGGTCGGCTTCTACCAGTTTTTCCATTCGTCTGTAAAGTATTCGCGTTAGTATTTTGCAGCTGTGACTTATTAAACTTATAGTTCGGTAATTTTGACATCTGTCAACACCTGCTTTCTTTGGGATTGGAATTATTATATTCTTCTTGAAGTCTGAGGGTATTTCACCTGTCTCATACATCTTGCTCACCAGATGGTAGAGTTTTGTCAGGACTGGCTCTCCCAAGTCCGTCAGAAATTCCAATGGAATGTTGTCTACTTCCGGGGCCTTGTTTCGACTCAGGTCTTTCAGTGCTCTGTCAAACTCTTCACGCAGTATCGTATCTCGCATTTCATCTTCATCTACATCCTCTTCCATTTCCATAATATTGTCCTCAAGTACATCGCCCTTGTATAGACCCTCTATATACTCCTTCCACCTTTCTGCTTTCCCCTCTTTGCTTAGAACTGGGTTTCCATCTGAGCTCTTGTTATTCATACAAATGGCTCTCATTTTTCCAAAGGTCTCTTTAATTTTCCTGTAGGCTGTATCTATCTTACCCCTAGTGAGATAAGCCTCTACATCCTTATATTTGTCCTCTAGCCATGGCTGCTTAGCCATTTTGCACTTCCTGTCGATCTCATTTTTGAGACGTTTGTATTCCTTTTTGCCTGCTTCATTTACTGCATTTTTATATTTTCTCCTTTCATCAATTAAATTCAATATTTCTTCTGTTACCCAAGATGGTAATAATTATAAGAACAAGCTCCTGCGCGATTTTGCACTTTCAGAAGATTCTTTGTGATGCAACACATAGGATTGGTGACGTAGGAGTTCCATACATGTATTCTGAAAGAGATAATATGGTATTGAGAGGTGGCATGCAACTTGCTCATTTTAATAACATTAAGTCAGATTAAAGTTCATATCTTAGAGCATGATCTCGGTGTTCCCCAATACTACATTTGGTATGCGTGGTTTGACTATTTTACGTGAGAAAATTGTGGGTAGAATGTTCTTGTAACTGCATATGTGACCTGTAGAGACGTTGTGCCCAAGGGGCCATAGTGGAGGTGATGGAGAACAGGGAGGGAGATGGATTGGGGGCCATAAATTTTTACTGCAGCGACCAGGCTGTGTGAATGATTCTGGGAACCAGCATTCAGTGGATTGTATCTGCAGAGGGACTTCTAGCCATAGCACTCACCTTCTGCTCAGAGTTAGACAGGAGGGTGATGGTTCACAGAACATTTTACTTGGGCCAGGTAGCCATCACAGAGGTAGCCAATTGGTGGAAAGTGGGTAGAGGAAGCCATTTAAGACAGACTTCCGTAATCTGAGCCTTTGTGCAAATGGTAGGGAGATCATAGAACTCCATGCATTCTCATGTTAGAAGCTCGAATGATATGCACAGAGCAGCTGGTGAATGTATTTGGTGCAGGCTAGACTGCAACTCCCCTGACGCTAGGAAGTCGCCAGGTTCTTTTAGCAAGACGCAAAAAAACACATGTATGTCATGGGCATGACTGTCTGGAAAGCTTAACATCTTTCTTTCAGTAATTGAAAATGATCAGCCCCAAAAATTAGATGTCTACATAAACAAAAGACTATGTCCTGTCTAGATAGATGATTTTGCTAAAAACATGGCCACACTTACCGTGAGAACTATGCCTAGCCCAAAATTTCCTTTCTCCAGACAAGAGAGATTTGGAGTCTCTGATTGGCTCCTCCCAGGATATGCAAAGTGGAGGCTTGCTCCCCTAGTGTGTGAATCATGGTGCTGTGTCTTGATTTACTACCAGGCCAAGAGAACATTCAAGAGTGGAGATTCAATCAGTAGAAGATAGTTCATTTGGTTTGTGCGATGTGGATTCGGTTTAGTTTTTGCTAATTCGGCTCCTGCACCGAGGCTTGGTGGAAAGTGGCGGTGATGCTTCGTTTTTTTTTTTTTTTCGTCTTCAGGTCTTTCTCCCAGGTGGATGTAACTTGTGGTCTGTAACTTGTGGTCTGTAACTTGTGGTCTGTAACTTGTGGTCTGTAACTTGTGGTCTGTAACTTGTGGTCTGTAACTTGTGGTCTGTAACTTGTGGTCTGTAACTTGTGGTCTGTAACTTGTGGTCTGTAACTTGTGGTCTGTAACTTGTGGTCTGTAACTTGTGGTCTGTAACTTGTGGTCTGTAACTTGTGGTCTGTAACTTGTGGTCTGTAACTTGTGGTCTGTAACTTGTGGTCTGTAACTTGTGGTCTGTAACTTGTGGTCTGTAACTTGTGGTCTGTAACTTGTGGTGGGCTAAGAGCCAGTAGCAGTTTTCTACTGTGCCAACAGTGGAAATAGTGTGTGTCACGAGAGTGAACTTATTCGTCCTGTGTCGGCCGACTAACGGTTGACAATTACAACAGATATCGATGTGCCTATGAATGAAATTGACTTGGCCAGACTAGCAAACGGGTGCACCTCACCTTGAAACCTACCAGGATTTCAGAGCTTTGATAGCGAAGTTTCCAGCGTTATGATAATCACAACGCCAGACCGCGTAGTTATCAAATTTTCGTGGATGCGTCAGAACGTTACAGCTGCCGCAGCGCACCGGTCGTTGCCCACATCCTGCCGTTTTCTGCTGCTGCCTAAATCAATGTGAAAGGGTAAAGTACTATTGCACCGACGTAGGATTGTTAAATGATATTCACAGCTCCCTGTTCTCTGGTGAACCATAGTTTGTGGTATACTTGGTTGTAGTTGATCCCGTTTGAATAGATTTGGACATTACAGAACGCGTTGCCAAAGGAATTAATTCACGTGAGAATTTGTATAGCTTCCACTCCAATGTATGCTTTTCCTATCAAACACCATTCCTTACCTGATCAGTGTTAGTCATTTCTGTATGAGATTTATCAGCTAGTTGTTATTGCAAAACGATTTATAAAACTTGTCATTATTTTGTAAACTTAAATACGCCACTATTCTCAATCGTACCCTCTCCATAGTCCGCTGTTTTTATTTTATCATGGTGGTACATGGATACAGCAGCAATTTAAGGTCCACGCAGACATATATTTCTCATTAAAGCAGGTGACGGCTTACAACATCTAAGATTCATGAGGCTCTGTTTATGCATTTGCAAATTTCTGCAGGTAACATTATCTCATTACGAAGCCATCCTGAGGAGACCAACGTCAGTAAAAACACAAATGAGGAAGCTACCAGAAGAATACAACGCTGAGCAAGCGCTGGAAATAGAAAAATTACCATTCATGAAAAGAAAAACTTGATATCAGAAAATAAGAGATAAGATATTCCTCCAATAGGTGGAATTACAAGTACTCGGAGCAAATTTGACAACTAAGAACTTGAAAACGCGTTATTGGTACTATGGCACTTTTTCTAAAATAGCGCCATGGGTTCTTCAGTTTCATTTAAGAAGATAGTGCTGCGCACAATAGCGTGTTTTCTTTCCATACAGCATCTTGGATTCCGTTACGATCCGCGGATTATTCTGACATCGTTCTTAAATGGCTATTGCGGTTTCTGGAATGTTCCACAAAAATTGCGTCGCTGAGCATCCGAGCTGACACCTTTTTTTATCTTGTTACGAAATCAAACACTTCTGTTCTTTTTTTCTCTGCGCTGTCTTCAAGCTAACAAACCTAAACTCCGTCAGTACCTATATCAATGTCAACTGCCACAACTTTCATTCCAGAGGCGATAATGCTCTTTCGGTACTCATAAAATTGTGACACTGAAGTTTCCACATTTCGCAAATCAGTGTCTCCATACTACGCTTTACAGTTCCTCAAGATTCTTCCCATGAGTCTCAGCCATGCTTCTGCTTTTCCTGCAACTAACATTGAGTAGTCGGTTTTTGATGGTCAACTAAAGTATTTTCTCAAGAACGGCGCTTTCGTTCTGTCACTCGTTTAACCAAACTACCGCATCGATAGACGTGTCAGTGATCATCATGCCGCGGGCATACTAACTTCAGAAACGCGATTAGGAAATTTATTTCCGTTGTAGCATTTGGTTGTCCTCCTTTAACGATAGTACTGTCCGCAGTGCTACGAACGCTTTAGGTGAAATGAATGCAAGGTTTCTGCTTATGAAGTGCGATATTCTGAGGCGACGAACGATGTTGCTGTGTTAAATTTTGTGCACTTTGCAGCCATTCGCTGCCACGCAATATGTTAAAAAATTTAGATCGTCCGGCATTGGTAGCGTTTCGAAATACCTGCAACTTCATTGTATATGATAAATGAATATTCTGAATCAATAAAAACTAATGGCATTCTTAGAGAGCGTTTGTAGAATGAAATTCGTACTTCATACTTCACTTTAATGTACCCGCTGTTTTGCACTTTTTTCAACTTTAAAAAATATTGGTATTTACCGTACATATCAGGTAGCCAACACTTCATCGCATATGTGGTACAGTTAATAATTAAAAACAGATTTAAGAATGTCGAGAGCTCATAATAGCTGATTGTATAACACATCATGGTAATAGAAACAAACGCAGCTCTTATGGAGGGGAAGAAAAGTATATCTATACCAATTTGTTCTGAAGAGAATTTCATTCACAATACGTGTTTACCTGCAATCACAAAAGATGCAGTTAACTGCATATTCAAACATCCAGCATCACGGCAGCAAAGATAATCAGGGGTAAGACGTTCGGAAAAAAAAGAATAGGTAAGCAAGATACAAACCGCACGATTCTGGCGAGAATAAAAAGTACATGAAATTTATCCAATGTAGGATGTCTCTATAAAAGCTTTCTCGGTTCAGGTGGAAATATTTGTCCCCTACAGGGGTACTGACCGTTCCTCCTGGGACTATAAGCAATAGAGAATCCAGCATGTTGTCCTCGATAGCGAGTGTCATCAGAGACAAGGATATCGTCAGGAGTGACCAGGGAAGTATGATAGGGCCGCTGTTATTTTCTGTGTGTGTATATATATATATATATATATATATATATATATGGGATCTGTCCTACAGGGTGAGTAGCAATGTGTGGTTGTTCGGTGATGATGTGGTGTACGGGAAGGTGTCGGCGTTGGGTGACTTGGACAAAATTTCTACACTAATGGCCATGAAAATTGCTACACCATGAAGATGACGTGCTACAGTCGCGAAATTTAACAGACAGGAAGAAGATACTGTGATACGCGAATGATTAGCTTTTCAGAGCATTCACACAAGGTTGGCGCTGGTGGCGACACGTACAACGTGCTGACATGAGGAAAGTTTACAACCGATTTCTCATACACGAACAGCAGTTGACCGGCGTTGCCTGGTGAAACGTTATTGTGATGCCTCGTGAAAGGAGGAGAAATGCGTACCATCACGTTTCCAACTTTGATAAAGGTCGGATTGTAGCCTATCACGATTGCGGTTTATCGTAACGCGGCATTGCTGTTCTCGTTGGTCGAGATCCAATGACTGTTAGCAGAATACTGAATCGGTGGGTTCAGGAGGGTAATGCGCTACGCCGTGCTGGATCCCAACGGCCTCGTATCACTAGCAGTCGAGATGACAGGCATCTTATCCGCATGGCTGTAACGGATCGTGCAGCCACGTCTCGATCCCTGAGCCAACAGATGGGGACGTTTACAAGACAACAACCATCTGCGCAAACAGTTCTACGAAGTTTGCAGCAGCATGGGCTATCAGCTCGGATACCATGGCTGCTGTTACCCTTGACGCTGCATTACAGACAGGAGCGCCTGCGATGATGTACTCCACGATGAACTTGCGGTGGGGGGGGGGGGGGGGGGGGGGGCACGAATGGCAAAACGTCATTTTTTCGGATGAATCCAGGTTCTGTTTACAGCATCATGATGGTCGCATACGTGTTTGGCGATATCGCGGTGAACGCACATTGGAAGCGTGTATTCGTCATCGCCATACTGGCGTATCACCCAGCGTGATGGTATGGGGTGCCATTGGTTACACGTCTCGCTCACCTCTTGTTCGCATTGACGGCACTTTGAACAGTGGACATTTCAGATGTGTTACGACCCGTGGCTCTACCCTTCATTCGATCCTTGCAAAACCCGACATTTCAGCAGGATAATGCACGACCGCATGTTGTAGGTCTTGTACGGGCCTTTCTGGACACAGAAAATGTTCGACTGCTGCCCTGGACAGCACATTCTCCAGATCTCACGCCAATTGAAAACGTCTGGTCAATGGTGACCGAGCAACTGTCTCGTCACAATACGCCAGTCACTACTCTTGATGCACTGAGGTTAAGTGTTTAAGCTGTATGGTCTGCTGTAACTATACACGCCATCCAAGCTCTGTTTGTCTCAATGCCCAGGCGTATCAAGGCCGTTATTACGGCCAGAGATGGTTGTTCTGGGTACTGATTTCTCAGGATCTATGCACCCAAATTGCGTGAAAATACAATCACATGTCAGTTCTAGTATAATATATTTGTCCAATGAATACCCGTTTATCATTTGCATTTCTTCTTAGTGTAGCAATTTTAATGGCCATTAGTGTAGTTTGTGTGATGAATCACAGCTTTAATACAGCATTAGTAGTGCTCTACACGACACAGTCACATCAACTAAATATCCAGGCGTAACGTCGCAAAGCAGTATGAAATCGAATGGGCATGTAAGGATTCCAGTAGGGAAGGCGAACGGTCGACTTCGATTTAATGCGGTAGTTTTAGGAAGAGTGGTTCATGTGTAAAGAAGACCGCATAGAGGATACTAGTGCGACCAGTTGTCACGTAATGTTAGTGTTTAGTATCCTCACCAGGTCGGATTCAGATGGCAGGTTCGAACGACACTCAAGTATTACGGAGATGCTTCACGAACTGCAAAGATTATCACCGGAGGTAAGGCGACGTTCTTTTCGAGGAGCTCTATTAAGAAAATTTAGAGAACCAGAATTTGAGGGTAAGTAGAGAGCGGTTCTGCTGCTGCCAACGTACATTTCGCGTAAGGACTACGAAAATAACATTAGAGAGATGAAGGCCCGAACGAAGTCATAAAGGCAGTCGTCGTCCCCCCCCCCCCTCCCGCTCTGTTTGCGAGTGGAACAGGAAAGGAGATGACTAGTCGTGGTACGGGTACCCTCCGACACGCGCCGTGTATACAGATGTAAACGTAAAATAGTTCATCATACACGTAAAATTCTTTACTTTTTTGTGTGCAGTGAATTGCTCGCAGCATGTAGTTGTGTGTGCCACGTGATTGCAAAATTTGATCGAAAAAGAGTCACTTTATTTGAATGGCAAAAGTCGCAAATGAAGTTTCTTCCTCAACATGTCTGTGCATATGGTTCAATGAGTTTGTTTGTTTTCCATTTCATTCGAAAAAAAGTTTATAAAATAATGCAAATTCCTCATTTCGTCATGTGAACCACATTACTCCTTGCCAGTCCGGATTTTCAGTGCATGAGAATGGCGAAAAAGGCACTTCGAACTAAGTCTGGAGAACAGATTAGATTAAGGAATAGTTCGACGCTCAGCTCATGCTATTTCGACGTTTCAAGTGATGCAGTGAGGCCGGCTGGAGTGGCCGGCGGTTCTAGGCGCTACAGTCTGGAACCACGCGACCGTTACGGTCGCAGGTTCAGTCCTGCCTCGGGATTGGATGTGAGTAATGTCCTTAGGTTAGTTAGGTTTAAGTAGTTCTAAGTTCTAGGGGACTGATGACCTCAGAAGTTAAGCCCCATAGTGCTCAGAGCCATTTGAACCATTGATGCAGTGAGAAGTTTGTACACTATTGGTGAAAGAAAAGCTTGTTGAGTGGCGATCTTGGTAACGCATTTTCCTAACATTCCACAGGTGAATAATTATTATTATAATATTTCCACGTTATCTAATGGTATTATGCTCTGGGTATTAAAAGAAAAAGAAGTGGTCATCATATTGCCAGATAATAAAGATAATTTTGCCCTATACAAACACCTTCGTCCATTGTTTTGACCCACGTTTCAACTACTGAGAATAGTGATGAATCACAGTGTCATCCACAGCATCGAAAAGAAATACTGTTATTGCGGTTAAAGATCACCAAATGTGTTACTGAAATAACCCCACGTTGTTTCTGATCGGATTTCAGCAATCGCAGCATCCGTCTCGCACACAGTTTTTCAGTTGGGAGCTTTTTAGTTCAAGATATTGTGTACTCTTTCAACTGAGACATCAACAATCCAAAAGCAGATGATTTTTCATTGCTGGTCCAGAGTCCTCAAGAACTTCGTATGGTTACAGAGTGTTACAAAAAGGCGCGGCCAAACTTTCAGGAAACATTCCTCACACACAAAGAAAGAAAATATGTTATGTGGACATGTGTCCGGAAACGCTTAATTTCCATGTTAGAGCTCATTTTAGTTTCTTCCACCTACGCTCAATGGAACACGTTATCAAGATTTCATACGGGATACTCTATCTGTGCTGCTAGAACATGTGCCTTTACAAGTACGACACAACATGTGGTTCATGCACGATGGAGCTCCTGCACATTTCAGTCGAAGTGTTCGTACGCTTCTCAACAACAGATTCGGTGACCGATGGATTGGTAGAGGCGGACCAATTCCATGGCCTCAACCCTCTTGACTTTCATTTATGGGGGCATTTGAAAGCTCTTGTCTACGCAACGCCGGTACCAAATGTAGAGACTCTGCGTGCTCGTATTGTGGACGGCTGTGATACAATACGCCATTCTCCAGGGCTGCATCAGCGCATCTGGGATTCCATGCGACGGAGGGCGGATGCATGTATCCTCGCTAACGGAGGACATTTTGAACATTTCCTGTAACAAAGTGTTTGAAGTCACGCTGGTACGTTCTGTTGCTGTGTGTTTCCATTCCATGATTAATGTGATTTGAAGAGAAGTAATAAAATGAGCTCTAACATGGAGAGTAAGCGTTTCCGGACACATGTCCACATAACATATTTTCTTTATTTGTGTGTGAGGAATGTTTCCTGAAAGTTTGGCCGTACCTTTTTGTAACACCCTGTATATATATATATATATATATATATATATATATATATATATATATATATATATATATAATCATTTTCCACAGCCGCTGTCGCAATGACCACGTCGTACACCTGTTAGCTTTTGATTGCCTGACACACATAACTCACGCTTGGTAACAACCTCTACAAGGATCACATTTACAAGGAGTCATGCCATTTCACTAAATTCTCCGCAATTTCAGAGAAATTTAAAACGCTTGCAAAACGACCAGTGTACATCAATGCACTTCAATAAAATGTCGAAGCGTGCATGAAAAAATACATCATAATGGGTGTAGTGATCAAACTGAATTTCGTAAGTTCTTAACTACCTGAAGCATAGCGTAATTGCGCAACATTGAATTTCAGTTAAAGTTCGTGAAACATTACTAACCGCATTGTGGAGCCGTTACCGCTAAGACAGCACCCAAACTGTGCAAAAAGATAACAGTCGCGTGAGCTATTTCGTATCAAGCAGTATTAACAATTGCTAAGTTACTATAGTAAAATTGAGCTTACCTTTGGCGCAGACCTCACTCTTTCAGTTCCAGCATAGATTTAAATTGTTAGAGTATCTAGCTAGATTTCGTCTATGCAGGGTGTTACAAAAAGGTACGGCCAACTTTCAGGAAACATTCCTCACACACAAAGAAAGAAAATATGTTATGTGGACATGTGTCCGGAAACGCTTACTTTCCATGTTAGAGCTCATTTTATTACTTCTCTTCAAATCACATTAATCATGGAATGGAAACACACAGCAACAGAACGTACCAGCGTGACTTCAAACACTTTGTTACAGGAAATGTTCAAAATGTCCTCCGTTAGCGAGGATACATGCATCCACCCTCCGTCACATGGAATCCCTGATGCGCTGATGCAGCCCTGGAGAATGGCGTATTGTATCACAGCCGTCCACAATACGAGCACGAAGAGTGTCTACATTTGGTACCAGGGTTGCGTAGACAAGAGCTTTCAAATGCCCCCATAAATGAAAGTCAAGAGGGTTGAGGTCAGGAGAGCGTGGAGGCCATGGAATTGGTCCGCTTCTAGAAATCCATAGGTCACCGAATCTGTTGTTGAGAAGCGTACGAATACTTCGACTGAAATGTGCAGGAGCTCCATCGTGCATGAACCACATGTTGTGTCGTACTTCTAAAGGCACATGTTCAACATTACCTTCCTTCAATTGGGCCAACTGGCGGTGAATCGAGGAAGTACAGTACATACTGACGAAACTAAAATGAGCTCTAACATGGAAATTAAGCGTTTCCGGACACATGTCCACATAACATCTTTTCTTTGTTTGCGTGTGAGGAATGTTTCCTGAAAGTTTGGCCGTACCTTTTTGTAACACCCTGTATATAGCGCATAGTTCGCCCTCGGGGTTTACCATATCACTCGTAGTGTAAGGGTCACATATAGAAAAGGTCTGCCCTCGGACACACCTCTCTAGTCAGCTTGCCTGCCAGTTCGCCACGCATCTCGTATAGAAACGCATCGACGTCCAGTATGGGCCGTCATGTTAACCAAGCTCCGCTGAATAATGCTCGGTGGTTGTGTATGAAGAATCATCTCAGACATGAGCCACAGAAAACAATAAAAATTACTACATGTGTCAGAAAATACGTCAGCGAACGGACCAGATGGCTCTTTCATGACTAACGAATCGCGGTATTCATTAACAGTTGTAGGCAGCTTATCGGAAAGAATCGCAATTTCTATGTGGAGAGATTTGTAATAAATTTTGTTTGTAGTTAAACAGAAGTGTCCTGTCCAGCGACCAGGTGGCAACAGCAACAGTAAAGGTGACAGATATACTGTCGTTTCTTTTTTGTTAGAGAACATTCTAGGTGAAAAGGCGAAAGAATATTGATTTTCTTTCATTCTGTTTTTTATGTCGCATTGCGAAAGCGCTGCCGTGTTGACGAATGACTGTCCGCTGCTACAATCTTCATTACGAAAAAAAGCAAACAATTTTAAAGTTGTACCTTTCTTTAAATGTACCGCGGTGTTTCCGATAAACCGAGAAATCAGCTTAAAAGCTGTTTGCGTATAATCAGCGTTAGTGCACGTCAATGCAAAGCTTTTCACCTTTGGTTCTATTGCTTTCATCCACAAAGTTCGTGTGTGTTGTCGTCCATTATAGAAAGAAGCGTTGTGCATCCAGCAGAAGTAAACTAACATATTCTGACCTTCCGCTCCAGAGAAAATACTGCAGAGCTCTGGATATTTCACCGCGAATATCGTACCTTTTGTAAACCATGCAGTAGACTGCGATGAGACTGGCCAATGATATTTTTGTCATGTCCAGAGGTTTGACAACATTCACTGTTTAATAATGGATATCATCACTTGATGCATGTGCAGTATGCTTACCTTTTCGTGGTCAACAGTTTGTAGACATTAATTTCTGAAGTGTCTTGATGCGGCGCGCCACGGCTACCTGTTTTGTCTCAACCACATCATTTCAGTCTAGCAATCGCACCCACCATCCTCATATTTTGTTACATATGTCCCTGCATCTGTTTTCCCACAGATTTTAACCTATAGTTCAGTGGAAGTTACAACCTGATGCCTCAACGTATGTCCTATCATCCTGTCACATTTTTTCACATATTCATTTCGGCACCGAATCTGCGAAGAACGTCATCATTTCTTTTCAGTCCTCTTAATTTTCAGCATTTTTCTGTAGTATCGTATTTCTTGGTTTTTCACAGTCGACGGTTCACTTCCACGAGATGTTGTGCTCCAAACGCACAGTCTCAGAAATTTCTTCCTCAAATTGAGACCAATGTTCGATAATAATAGACTTCTTTAAGCGAGGAATGTTCTATCTGCCTTTGTTAGTCTGCGTCTTGTATCCCCCTTTCATACTACCTTAGAGTAATTCAGAAATCGGCTACATTAATATCACTTGCAATTTTTTTCATTCACTAAATTTAAAAAGTTCGTTTGTGGATCAACGAAGTTCTGTTTCACATGCACGAGTAGATTAAGAACACATGGTTTTGGAGAAGTTTTGCTGGTTCTGTGAGACTTCCTTTTCGCTGAAATAATTATTTTCCTTAGACTTGCTGCTGCACTTGATGCGAATCGTTCAGTCAATAAAACGTGGAGTTATGTCCCACTGGCAACGATGCAAACTGAAGTAGCAAAAGATATAATGCAATCCATCTTTACAAAAAGGGTACGTTTCTTCAAGTATTTTGTTTATAAAGACAAATGACTGTCTTTGTAATTGTGGCAGACAATGGACCGTCTCTTAAGCGCAGTACGTCTCTTCACGAGCTACTGATGGAAATCCAGGACTCCTTTTGCAGTATTTTGTTCTTGACACAAACTACATACCAAATGCATTTCTTGTTTCGCATTAAATCTGCTCCGACAGTACACAGGTTTACCGTAGGTGAAGAAATTCTGAAATTAGAAAAAGAAGCCACGGAAGTCGCAGGTGAAAACGAAGTTTGGCTAAGTACGTAGTCGAGTATCGTTCAGCCAGCAGTTCCTTATATATTGCAGAAAATTTAGTCTTTGTGGTCCAAGTAAAAATAGCGTTTGTGTTTCGTCATTTCGCCGTTTATTTTAATGGTAATATGTTATTTTAGTATTTGTAAATGAAAACACGTTTCAAACGAAGTATCTTACGATACTCATCATCCCACCACTTTCTTCAGTAATAAAGGGTCTATAAAATCTTAGGAGTCCACATGATCTGTCACATCAATATGTAGTCAGCAGTAGAATACAATAACCGTTTATTAATTTACTTATTTATTTATTTATTTGAAGTGAGTGGTTACGCCAACATTTTGTTTAAGATGTCGGTGTTTAGCCTGTTGTAGCTCAAATGTTGGATGTTTCTGAAAAAAAAGAAAAAACTACTTTTCGGTTTGCGAACAGCCACTCTCCACCGTGTTGTTACAGGAAAGACCAGGAACTGATGTGTTGTTTACTGTGTCTGTGTTGCGCTGTGCTGCCCACACGAAGTACGAGCAACCATGGACGTCGGTGCTGTGATAGTTCGATAAAGCGCTACGAGGTGGCACTAGCATACCGAATCCGCAGAAGCCCCCTTACCGACTGTCGAGTGCTTGGCGCCACCATCGCTACGGCAGCAAGGGGGAACATTTAAGTAGATAGCGAATGAAATAAGATGCATACGTTCAGTGCCTAAACTGTAATTCATTCATGGCCGCATTTGTTAAAGCAATTGATGTTATTGAAACTGAAATGCATTATTGGTAGCATCGTCTTCAGCTACAGATATTGTAACTTCCATTTTACGTCACACATTTTGTCAGTCTACTGCTTCTCGTATTTCGTACAGTATAAATATCTGTAGAGTTATGTCGTTAACTTACCAGTAACTCATGGTTCACAGTTCTGCTAATTGTCTCAGTTTTTACTGTATGACCCAATATTTCTTCTCTGAAATCTTAAAACGAAATTGCTTAGTTGTTAAGGTACGTTTATCAGACGAATGGCCGCTAATTCGATGTGAAGATTAGAATATGGTCTATTCACGCCCCTATCTTGCAAACAAAGGCGCTACCACTAAACTATACGTAACAGAACAGTTCTAAACATGTCACCTTTTTGAGCCTTGTTTGCATGAGGAAGATGGGACTGACGATCCTGTAGTTTGGTCCCTTTGTACACAAAACCAACCAACGAAGCTTGTTACATTTCTCTCAGTATTTCTAGCAAACGAGAACGAATTATGAAAACAAGGAAAATACCGGTTTCCTCCGCTGTTCACACATTTGCCACCTTATGTTACATTGTAAAATAATAAATTTTGTTCAGATTTTTACCAGTAATTTATTCTAAAGATTTTATTTTATTTTGTTTCAGGTACGTTTACACGTCTGACATGTGAAAGGAAACGATTTTGCATTTCAGTAAGTATAAGTTGTATTAAATAATAGACACTATGTATTTTCGGCATTGTTAACAGTGGTGTCTCTGTGTGGCTACTTTCTCGGGAAAAAGGTAGTGTCTGCGGGACTTTCTAAACACGTTGTCTCACGCGGGAAGATAAGCGACAACGGCAGACACCAGTACAAAGACAAAATAAAGAAAATAATGAAGTTTGAGTGATAACTGTCAAAGCCATAATAGTTATAAGCTATAAAATCCAGTGGTCATTAGCATGCGCGAACAAAATGAACACGTCTTTAAAGTTATTAAATTATGAGTAAGTCATAGTTTACAGTTCTGCTAATTGTCACAGTTTTTACTGTATGGTCCAATATTTCTTCTCTGAAATCTTCAAAAGAAATTGTTCAGTCGTTAAGGTACGTTTATCAGACGAATGGCCGCTAATTCGATGTGAAGATTAGAATATGATCTATTCACGCCCTTACCTTGCGAACAAGGACGCTAACAGTAAACTGTATGAACTCTTACAAAACTCCAGACATAACATCGATGGAAATTCATTTAACGGTATTTCCTCAGTTCGTAGCACATCTAAGGTTCTCTGTCCAGCGATCGCAATAATTTAACACATATAGCGAGATGCTGACCATACTTTTAAACATGTTTCTATGGTTATTTTTAGTTTTATATGTAGGTGAGAAACTTACTGAGTTCTAAAACACCTCATTGACTTGATAATTATCGCAAAGGTTTCACTGACGCTCAGTATTTTATGCATACATTTATATTTAGGCAACTGGTAAACTGTGGCGTCTACATCCTAAAAGTTGGTCACCGTATTTTCAGCAATATTTCCCCATTCCAGTGAACGATTTGCCGTGTATACTACAAAATTTGCATGCTCCTTGATGACGCTCGCTCGCTCGCTAATTCTGTAACGAACTTGGTTTTGCTATTGCCATTAAGCAAATAATTTCCTTTTCGTATTGCCATTGGTTAAGAGGTTATACATACGTAAGATGCGTATCTTCATTCGAATAACGATTCTATAATCCTTTCTTGTTACTAATTTTCGCGTCATATTCTCAATTTTTTGATCCACATCTACATTCGTATTTCACAAATCACTCAGCAATGCGTGGTGGAGAGTACATTAGCATTGATTTTCCGCCTTTCTCTTCCGTTAACAATCCGTACTGAAGATAAAGCGACCAGTCTGTTTGCTTCTCTGACGCCTAAACTATTTCTCATTATAGATCGATTGTTGGTACTCCATCCACATACAGACTGAAAGTTTCGTAACAACTTCTGCGAGTACAGATTATCGCAGTTTTGTACGTGGACTTTGATGTAACACACGGATTTGATATATTATAGCTTGTACGATCAGTTCCGTGACGATTTCCTTCTTAAAATACTTCACTTCCTTTATCAGTTTATCACTGGAGTAGGATTCCTGACGGAAGGAAAAATATTAATTGATGCGTTTCAGAAGATTCATAGGACGTATGTACTTCCTCGAAATCATTTCCCTGAACGCTCTCTGGCAATTCCCTCCTCCATTAATAATATCACGAGGTCCCCTCATATGATACCTCTTTAAACCATCAAATGCAACGTATTCAAACAACATGACTGATCCTCAGGAAGGTTCTTGATAAAATCTCTATAAGGGATGTTCCGACTGACTGACTGACTGACTGACTCACTCACTCACTCACTCACTCACTCACTCATTCACTGACTCACTAAGGATAGAAACTTGAAATTTGCAGAGCATGTTGATCTTATACTGTATGCGTCGTTCAGTTAAGGTTTTTTCAAAAGTCCACCTCTAAGTTAGTGAAATAGGGGATGAAGGGTTTTTTGAAAACACGTCGCTGTTAACACCTACGAAAATCTTCTAGGTCAGAAATAAAGAAGTATGTGTTTCAACAATTTCTGTAATTTAATCCCTGTTGAGGTAAAATAGGGAATAAAAAATATCTAAGAATGTTTCGTTACGCTAAAAAATGTTTTAAAGGCAAACCTATGAAAATTAGTGTTTCACTTCTCGATTAGATACAAAGAAATATGAGTTAGGGGATGAAGTTTCTATAGAAATACCACCACAAGAACGCAAAAGGCATGACAAACAAAAACCGTGGCCTCCAGCTACCAGAATTGCGTTTTGGTCAGAAGTACATTCAGCAATGACCTTATTTACCGCTAAAAGTTTAGGTGCTGCAATTTGTGGAAAGCGTTAAAACTTCGATTCAAGAAAAACGAAAAACAAAAAAATAAAAATCTGTATAAAGACCCTTACAGTCCACACGAGTGAAGGAGCAGGCACTAAGCTAGTAATAATTACGAAGACGATGATGGTGACAACGATCATGATAAAACCTATGTAGTCACAATATTTCTGATTTCGTTTTTGTTTTATTATTTCCATTGAGTATAGAACCTTTGTTTCCATTTTTAGGGACTACATTCATATTTTGAGCAGTTTGTCAAATAGAAATAATTGAAATTAGACTGACATTAATTTTTGCGACGATGACGTATGGAAAGAAATTAGATGAAAAATAACTAACTAAGCGTTTACAATTATTACGCGCTGAGTACTTGGCGCTTATATTAACAAAAAAGCTCGAAGTTGGCGTTTGGAATTAATAGAAGCTGCGATATCCTAAATTTACTGCAAAAATCAAATGCCTGTGCACAAAAAAACTATGTCTAGTTATGTTTAACTTACATAGTTATGGATTAGAGAAAAGAAAAAGCGAGGGACAGGATAAAGGGATGACGTATGAGAGGGTGGAGGAATTATTGAACACCGTGATTGTGCGCGTGTGCAAACCAATACTGAAAATTTATTTTCATTTTATGATAGGTGCCCTGAGTAGAGTTTACAAGTTGTTACATGTTTTATTTCCATATTAACGTACTTCTTTCGTATAACAACTGTTCTTTCTTAAGGGGAGACCTGGGGCAAAAAATGGAAAAAAACTGATTTTTATTTTTTGTTTCATTAAAATCTACGGAATCTCCTGAACTTTCTGATATATTATTTATTCGGTGGAAATATTATCTTGTTGGTATTATCGCCCTTTACCGTACATCTGCATTGTCATTTTTCCTCCTCGCGACTTACATTGACTCACTTGAACGGTCATGTTTCCGAAACTATGTACTGTAGAAGGCTGTGGATTCGTTGTTTTGTAGTTGACAGTCTGCTCTACACAGTGTATTGTTTCCGTAGCTCTTTGTTTGAAAGGCGCGAAGTGTTTCGTGAATAACTTTCTGTTTAGTGGGTTTTAGTTCTCGTAGCAAGCAGAAATTGACAGCATTTTGCATAAGAAAAATGACAAAACCACGCGGAATATTCAAGAAGCGAAGAAACAAAGGTAACAGGTTTTACCTAAAATGTGTATCCGATGAAGCTTGTTTGAGTATATCATAAGGAGCTACAAGCGACAGCAGTGCAGCAGGGACAAGAAAAGTGCAGTGCCTACACTCTCCCCCCTCCCCCCCCCCCCCCCCCGCGTGCTTCAAAAAGGAAAGTTGACTTTAGAGTTCATGAAGAGCACAGTGTAGAAAAAGACATTGATACGAATATAATTGCCGGCCGGAGTGGCCGAGCGGTTAAAGGCGCTACAGTCTGGAACCGCACGACCTCTACGTCGCAGGTTCGAATCCTGCCTCGGGCATGGATGTGTGTGATGTCCTTAGGTTAGTTAGGTTTAAGTAGCTCTAAGTTCTAGGGGACTTATGACCACAGCAGTTGAGTCCCATAGTGCTCAGAGCCATTTGAACCATTTTTCGAATATAATTGTGGAGTTCGGTATTTTGGCTTGTGTTCTAAGTGAAGCAGTAAGTTGTTCTCGTTGTGGTGGTGCAATAACGCTGTCTGAAGATGAATCAGATAGGAAAGGAATTGCTTGTCATTTACGTATTTCCTGTGAGAACTGCCAATTCTCTAAATCGTTTTGCACATCAAGCAAGTGCAAAAACAACTTGTATACTAATAACATAAGATTAGTATATGGTCTCAGGTGCATTGGGAAGGGTCGGGCAGCTGGGAAAATGTTGTGCAGCATCATGAATTTGCCAGGTCCTCCTACAGAGTATGAACACTACACAAATGTCATTGGTGATTGTGTAAAGGAAGTGGCTACAGAGTCCATGATATCTGCAACAAAAGAAGCAGTGGAAGCAAATGATGGTTCCACTGATATCAGAGTCCGCAGCTCGTGGTCGTGCGGTAGCGTTCTCGCTTCCCGCGCCCAGGTTCCCGAGTTCGATTCCCGGCGGGGTCAGGGATTTTCTCTGCCTCGTGATGACTGGGTGTTGTGTGATCTCCTTAGGTTTGTTAGGTTTAAGTAGTTCTAAGTTCTAGGGGACTGATGACTATAGATGTTAAGTCCCAGAGCTCAGAGCCATTTGAACTGATATCAGTATTGCCTTTGATGATTCCTGGCAGAGACGAGGACACAAATCTAAGAATGGAGTTCCAACGGCAACAAGTGTTGACACAAGAAAAGTCCTGGATCTTGAGATTGTGACAAAATATTGTCAAGGATGCACATGTGCTGGCGTGGATAGAGAGAGAGTAGAAAACCTTAAGCCAAAATGTGGAAAAAATTATGAGGGAACAAGTGGAGGGATGGAAGTGGCTGCTGCAGTAAATATTTTTTCAGCGATCTTAGGAAGAAAGGAGAGTCACATACATTCAGTTCTTGGGAGATGGAGACAGCAAGTCTTTCAAAGCAGTAGTGGACAGCAAACCTTACAGTGTGCCCATAACTAAACTAGAGTGTGTAGGCCATGTGAAAAGAGAATGTGTGCACGTCTCAGACAGTTGAAAATAAAACTTAGCAACGCAAAGCTATCAGATGGTAAAACAATAAAAGGTCCTGGCAGACTGACTGACAAGTTTCAACATTATTATGGCAAAGCTATCAGGGACAACGCCAATGATTTGCACAAGATGATGAGAGCGCTGTGGGCTATCTACTATCATAAAATTTCAACTGATAACAACCTCGAACATTGTCTCGTCCTCTTCCTGAGACATGGTGCAAAAATTGAAAATCTGAAGCTGAAGGATCTCTGGCAGATATTAAGCATAAAAACAGTGTGCCTCAAGCATTAATGGAGACTCTGAAGCCTATATTTAGAGGTCTGGCCCATCCAGATCTGTTAAGAAGGTGTTTGTATGGGAAAACACAAAACGTCAAAGAATCTTTCCATAATCTTCTCTGGACTCGGATACCAAAAAGTGTATTTGTTGGGATGAAGACCCTACAGTTAGGAGCGTATGACACTGTAATCCTATTTAATAACGGATGTAGTTGCAGACTGAGATTACTTGAGAAGCTGGGAGTGATTTTGGGGAAGCATACAATGGAAGGTCTTCACAAAGTGGACATCAGAAGAGTGAAAAAAACTGAGGTTTCAGTAAAACATGTGACCAAAGAGGCAAGGAAAAGGAGAAGGCAGTTGTTACTTGACAGACCTGGTGGTGAAGATGACTTAGAATATGGAGCAGGGTGTTTTTAACAACATCATGTAACAATAAAGGTAAGAAATTTCATATGAAAACTTTAAAAATCCTTTTCTCACTTTATGTATTTTTCACTAAAAATACCCCGTTTTCTCAGAAACTATTCATCCTATTGCACTGAAACTTTTCCAGGGTCCTGCACAACTATCCACTAAGCCATGGATCTACAACCAAGAATATACGTTCAGTTCAGCTATTTTTGTGTTTATTTATGTTAACAAATTTTTTGCAAAAATACAGGCATTGAGTAAAAAAAATTGTAAAACCTTATGTTTTGATGCAAAATATTGCATCGTAGATCAGTGTAATAGAGTCAGTAGTTAATATATGGCAGAAATTTCAAATCCGTATCTACAACAATCTCTGAGATAATGGGTCATTAACATTGGTGAATTAACATGGGTGAAATAGGGGCCCGGGTCTCTCCTTTGTTGCCTGTATGTCTGCGTCTGAGTAAAGACAGTTCTGTTTGTTTTAATAGAAAACTGTCAGTAGTCGTTACAACCGTATTGTCAGTAACTTTAATGCAATTTATCAAACGAAACTTGTTTCCTTGGTAGGATTAATACTTCGCACACAGCTAAAAATTTTGAATTTTCTTTGTTCAACATAAAAAACCAAACAACTCAATAGTAGCTGCCGGTTTTAATTGATATACACTGACGGGAAAAAATCGCAACACCAAGGAGGAGCTGTGCGACATAAACGAAAGGTGGTAAGGGAAATTCTACATATGGAAAATGTCTGTTCAAATTTCGCGGCAGTCGCATAAGAGTGGCACTAGTACCGGCACAGTGAGAAAGCAAATAAAGTTTCCTTTCAGCCCACGTTGTAACGGTCTTGAGCGTCAGTTACCTTTGAGATTGGACATGGCGAGTTGATATTCATAAGGAATAACTTCAAGGCGAGACGCGTTAAACAATACCTCACCTAGTTAGACCGAGATCTTGTAAAAGGGCTACGAGAAAACGAATGTTCATTCGGCGATATTACATGAAGACCATGCAGGAATATAGCCACCGAGGCAGTGGTTGTCACGAGAATGTAAGGTCGTAAGAAGACAGGGCTCTGCACGGGCACGTGGCACTACTGAGAGTGAAGTCCATCGTGTTCGGCGTATGACACTGGCGCATCGCACCGCATCTACACCAGCAATTTCAGCAGCACTTGTCACAAATCGGCTCTTTCCAGAATAGCTCTGAGCCAGACTCTTACAGCATGCATTTCACTGACCCCAAACCTCCGCAATTTGCGATTTCAGTGCTGTCAACCGTGACCTCATTGGAAGGCAGGTGTTTTTTCTGATGAAAGTTGGATTTGTCTCTGTGCCAGTGATTGCCGTGTGTTAGTTAGAAGTAGGCCAGTAGATGGCCTGCAACCAACCTGCATGATAGACACATTGGACCTACACCTAGAGTTACGATTTGCGGTACGATTTCGTATGACACTAGGAACATTCTCGTGGTTATCCCACGCACCCTTACTGCAAAACTGTACGTCAATCAGGTGATTCGACCAGTAATGCTCCCATTC
Organism: Schistocerca cancellata; assembly: GCF_023864275.1. Taxonomy (NCBI): domain Eukaryota; kingdom Metazoa; phylum Arthropoda; class Insecta; order Orthoptera; family Acrididae; genus Schistocerca; species Schistocerca cancellata. Next base: position 371,187,387 of record NC_064626.1, read on the forward strand.
ACTAACAGGATTCCAGGGTGTGTTTTCCAAAAGGACAACGCTCGCCCACACACCGCTGTTGAAACGAAACATTATCTACATACCGTAGACATGTTGCATTGGCTTACTCGATCACTAGCTCTATCTCCAGTAGAGCACATTTGGAACATCATCGGATGACAATCCCAGCGTCATCCGCAACCAGCATTAACAGCCACTGTATTGACCGACCAAGTGCAACAGGCATGGAACTCTATGCACGTTTGCCTGATACATTCAACATTCTGGTGTTCCTACCGGTTATTAATGTACCAGAAATTCAAATGTACAATGGCTTAGCACTAGAATACAAAATTGGAGATTTGTGGTAAGGTTTTATGGGACCAAATTTACTGAGGTCATCGATCCCTAAGCTTACTCACTACTTAATCTAACTTAAACTAGCTTACGCTGAGGACAACACACACCCATGCCCGAGGGAAGACTCCGACGGGGAAAGCCGGGAGGACCGTGACAAGGCGCCCTAGACCTCGCGGCTATTCAGCGCAGCTCGAATACATTTACCTGCGACCTTGCAATGTTAATCACTGAGGTAGGTTACCTAGGTAAATGTAATCCCATAATTTCATTCTCTCCATTACTTACTTTTGATGGTGCAATTTTTTTCCCGTCAGTGTAGATTTCTAGATTTTGCACCATCGAAGCAGCTTACAGTGGCAGGAGTCGTGGGTGGGGCGTGGGGTGGGGGGCTGGGGATTAGGGATCCGGAAAGTTACGTCCAGCTGTATGGCATAAATCGATCATGGTCTGACTGATACTTAATGAAATTCTTTAACCACATTTAAATGCAACAAAAGTTACAATTTCGGAAACGTATTTTCACTGTCGTGTTTACATCGATTTTTGCTAGACTGATTAAATACCGGTTTTCTGAGCATCAGCTGATTTACACGAATCGTGCCTGTAAAATCAGCTGTTCAGATTAGTGTGTAAGGTAATGTGAGTTTATTAGTATTTTCACGATTTTCACTAAAGAGGGAATATTGTTACCTTAAGGTGTCGATAAAGATGAACAGGAGTAGATTTTTGGAGAAAAAATAATTATAAGCTTCACGGACGCCATAGGTCACAAGCGTTGTAGAGAAATGTGGACAGAGAATATACATGTCGTATTCCAACATTTAGGAGACTGGGAACGACTAGAAAATTCCCAAATGAGTAAACGTATATTTATGTTTCTGTGCACTCAGCGTACTTTTCGTTACCAGCCATTGATTGCGTACTAGTACATTTTCCATTAAAAGAGGGAATGAGGATAACGATTTCTAAATTACAAAGCTACGCGAGACGTAAGAATGTTGTCAAGCGTATGAATTTTTCTAATTCAGCAAATATGTCGACATTAAAGCATCAATTTCCATCACATAAAAATAAAATGCGCTTTTTTCCCTTCAGTCAACACAGACGTTTCATCCTCATTAACCAAGTTTTTAAAAGGCCACTAACAGCCTGACAACCTAATCATAAGTCAAACGACGTAGCGTGTTCACAAGGGCGATAAAATCCGGCCGCCCAACGGTCCCATTCCAGAATCGACATCAGAGTGTTTACAAGATGAGCCACAATCTGTCAGGAAATTGGTTTACAAAAAACGAGGTTTCTGGAGCCCATATAAACGCAGTATTAGTAATCAGAGCGATCAAATGGTTCAAATGGCTCTGAGCACTATGAGACTTAACTTCTGAGGTCATCAGTCCCCTAGAACTTAGAACTACTTAAACCTAACTAACCTAAGGACATCACACACATCCATGCCTGAGGCAGGATTCGAACCTGCGACCGTAGCGGTCGCGCGGTTCTAGACTGTAGCGCCTAGAACCGCTCGGCCACTCCGGCCGGCTTCAGAGCGATCGATGTTTCACTGAAAGCTAATTTTTAACGGAAATGTTGCTAAAGACTCTTACAACCAACCACTCCCGTCGTGTAGCTATGAAAGTACAGATTGATCTTCGATCTAATATCATGAATCGGATGAAGCTCTGATACAGTTTTCCACCTCTCCGCTTCCCGTAAGCATTTTAGTGGTCAAATCGATATGGAAAATTGTGTGTGAATTCCTAAGGGATCAATTAACCACTAACACACAAACACTGTATATTTCATACAATAGTCTTTCATGGCCGGTGTTCCTTCGATAATACTTCAGGGCTGTATATAAAACTATTCCCTGATTTACCGTCTCCCACTACGGGAGACACTTTCAGAGTCTGTTGCCGTTTTACCTCCGGAGATGTCACCTGGAGTCGGAGACGAATCGTCAGGGAATAGTTTTGTACATAGGCCACAGCCTTTTTAATACGGTATATTGTAATTGAACTTATATAAGGTGATAGGTCCATAGAAAATAAAGAAAATCTATTTATTTAACTGACAGACGAGAAAAATGGTTGTATAGTGCAAGCAAAAAGTTATAGAACCTCGCTAAATTACGTACGTTACTCACAATGTTGTCTGGTAAGTGAATCCAATTAAGTATACCTTAGGTAAAAATTAAACACAGAATACAGTACATATTGTGATCAGTCACACTTCCTGCTACTGTTTTCTTCATAATTGAGTAGGTAAATGAAGAAAGAACAGCCAGTGATACACATTCAGTTAAGAAGAAAAGTTAATTTTACAAATAATCAGTTTTATAAGAAGTGGAAAAAATTTCAAGGAGCTTGGCAGTTCATGAGTTTGCTCATGAACTTCCAGTAAATTCCCATCTCAGTTTTGGCACTGATATCGTTCCTCAGAGTAAACCACCATGCCTTTCGAGTGCCCAAAATTGTTAACAGTAATTCTGGACGGTCTCAATGCGGCTGTTGCAAACGGAGGTGTCTGGCGTGAGCTTCAGTCGGTGAAGTCCGCAAGTCCATCAGTGCCATCGACATACTGGCTGGCTGAGGATAGAACGACAAAATCCAAAATCTAGATGGGCATGAAAGCCAAAGTAATACAGAAAAGAAACTGGCGCGTACAGTCACTACACACGTGAAATGAAAATGTAGCGCTGTCGTGGTAGACATCGTTATAAGACGATTGCACACTGAAAGCATTTAGGTACAAACATTCCACTTCGTAAAATTGTTGTTGTGAGGTTTTGCGGATGATAAAACAGTGGTTTAATCTGTTATATCATGCACTACACGAGTAGCCACAAGTTAATTAAAATCGATAAACTAATATACTCCCTCGTCTCCCCTTCCCCTTCCTTCCCCCACCCAGCAGGGATTCGCTAAGATCTAACAAATACTATGAACCTCATATATGAATGCTACCATAGCTAGACATAAATAGCTTTTCATCCAGCTGACACTTTTATCCGGGTCCGTTATGACACAATTACACATTCGTGAAATAGTGAACGGCTCAGGTCAGAAATAGTACGACATAATAAAACAGTTAAAAGTGTCAATAACATCAATGATTTGTTTTCCACTTTGTCAGATAATTAGGAAGACAATGTCAAATACATACATCCGTAAATGTATTGACCCTTGTTTCACACTTACTTTGTCATGGGGTACGATTTCTGAGACAGTCATAAAACACCATGACCTCTGGAAAAAGCACAAGATAATGAATGTTATCCTATATATACATGTATTAATCGTTTTGTAAAACAAATAGTTCATGTTTAATCACAATGTGAACATAAATAACAAAACTTTCATTTCTCTTTAGACTACTATTTCCACACTTGATTAAAATAGCAAATTCTTGTTATTATACGCTGAGAATCATACATACTCAGTTATCCACAATGGCCATCACATAAACCGCAAAATTTCAGTTAACTTAAGCAACTTGCCCAGCTAGTGTTTTTCAATATATAAAATCCTAGCTGTTGGTAGATTCGACGTTTCATACAGGAATAGATGACAAATTACTACAGTTACACGCACAAAAACTGCAGCATAACTTGTCAACGCTTCGACTGCAATGCCTGTAAAGTTACGTCGACTTCAATTTTGGAAATAATATTTTGCACGTATTATTTCGAGCACAGAATCATACTGAAGACTGCCACACCATTAATGATACGGATACGGCAATCGTGACTAAGACGTTCCACTCAAAGCATTATGGGCATGACATAATTTCGACCACTGAAGGCAACGCAATGTTACGGGCATAGTACTCAAGGTGTTAAAAAACAAAAGAAAAAAGATTCTAATTATTTAACTCGTTCCAGTTTTGTTTAGCCTCACATAATATCGTTTTTATCACACTGAACGCATTTGTACGAACATTAAGTTCTAATTGTTATCAGGGGCTGTTAAAGATTTCGCAGGGCCACAACACTGATCAACTGCGGGGTCCCTGATCAGCAGTTTGCACTAATATTCTTTAAAACGTATTATTTCACTCGCACAAAACGTCTAATAAAATTTTATTTCACTAATTTGACCACTAACTGGTACTCTGCAGCTTGATTTTTGAACCATCATCTGAGTAATGTGATCAACATCACACGGACAGTAAAACAACCGAAACAATTTACATACAAGGAGAAATCATAGAAATGAAGTTAATATTCGGGATCGCAAAATACGTAGCCGTCCAGACACCGATACTCAGCAAGTGACCGTGGAGCTCTCACTCTTGTTTTCGCATAGTGTTTGGTAGCCACTGTTGCGTAACTTCATCACAAGCATTATCAGCAAGCAGAAACGCAATTGCAAGAGTTGACTTTCGCAGAAGGCCTCGAAATTGATTATAAATCCTTGCAGCCCACCTTAAAAAGTGGAATGTGTCGAATTACGAAATTACAAATTTTAGATCTCTGGATAGAGTCAAAATTCTTGACACACTGCGTAGTTCCTTGCCACACAGAACAACGTCACGATACATCGGTTGGGAAAGTCTAGTCTAGGGATGATACGGGCCACAAGTGGGGGAAACACACTAAGATATGCGACTTTCACAAAGCGCAGTCATATGACCGCACACCAGGGAACGAACGTCTCGGAAAGGGCGAAGCTGGTCTGCTGTCCACGTGCTCCAATCGTATCTGCTCCAAGTCATAGAAGGGTGGTGAAACCATCAATAAGCGACAAGGCGTTGAACGTCCACACATCATCGCAGAATCTGGAGGTCCGAGGCTTGCCGGCTCTGTAGAAATACGAAAGCCCACGGCGAAAATTTTTGACTTATGCTCAAAATTTCTAATAAAATTTTGTTTCACTAATTTAAGCAATAACAGATGCTATGTAGCTTGAGTTTTGAACCATCATTCGAGTAATGTGATCAACATCATGCAAGACAGCTGAAACCATATATGGCAAAACCATATAAAATCGACAAATTCGATCATCCTACACCAAAAATTTCTAACCATGAAAATAAATCTAAAAATGCTGGTAAGTTGCAAAAATAATACGGGCGTAGAAGGTACTGAATCCTCTCCGTCGTGCTCATGAGTCGTAACACGTTTCGGGCATAATCTGTCATCAAAAAAATTGTTCAAATGGCTCAGAGCACTATGGGGCTTAACTTCTTAGGTCATCAGTCCCCTAGAACTTAGAACTACATAAACCCAACTAATCTAAGGACATCACACACATCCACGCCCGAGGCAGGATTCGAACCTGCGACCGTAGCGGTCGCTCGGTTCCAGACTGAAGCGCTTAGAACCGCTCGGTCACAGCGGCCGGCAGTCCGTCATCAGATGACATGTTAACAAATTGTAAATGGAGGTGCAAATGGAAATGGAAATGCTGCGTGGCTAGGGCCTCCCGTCGGGAGACCGTTCGTCTGATGCAAGTCTTTCGATTTGACGCCACTTCGGCGACTTGCGTGTCGATGGGGATGAAATGATGATGATAAGGACAACAAAATACAACACCCAGTCCCTGAGTGGAGAAAATCTCCGACCCAGTCGGGAATCGAACCCAGGTCGGTAGGTATGACGTTCCGTCGCGCTGACCACTCAGCTACCAGGGCGGACGAGATGCAACTAGTATCTACATACAATAGGGCTTTGGCAAAGAAAAGAGGGTATATAAATCTCAAACGAAATTCATTATAAAGAATTTTGAAGAACATAAGCGCTTACCATTTAAGATCGTTATATACTTTGATAAAGACGATGAATAATATCTGCACACATGGGCTGTCGCATACAAACAGCAGACCCCTTGTAATTTTATTAGCTAACTGTTTTTCTGAAGTCATGTTGCAAACGTGAAGACGACATGTAACACTATGTTTGTTTTATCAAATCTGCACTAATTCATTGTGTTTCAATGTTGACTTTCTTGCACAACCGAGCTGGTAAAAACGAAACAACTACTTTAATTAATTTTATACCGAATATGATGGCCCACAATGACATATCACACCGAAATTGGTTCTATATGACGTTGTTGTAAATTGAATGTTTTGTACTATTAGACTGTTTTTACAACTGACTTTCTTGCACATCAGTGCTTATGAGCTCTTATTATTTTACATTAACATTTCGATTTTACACGTCATACATATGGATATCATTCAACATCCTTGTCAACACATACAATAATCTTAGGTGGTTCTTAAAAATTTTGTACAATTAATTTCATTTGAGATTTACGTAACTTCATTTCTTTGGTATAACTATTTTCAGTGATGAATTTACTTGCACTTCTCTTTATTATTTGTTACCAAGTCATCTGAAGATTGGCTATGCCGAAAACGCATCATGGGCACGCTAAAGGATTCACAGTACTATTTGTACCTGTATTACTCATGCGACTTAGCTGCATTTTTAATTCAACTTACGTAGTTTAATGTTAATACAGTCGCACACTTCTATGAGGACATCGGGTCAAATTTATAAAAAATGCTAATTGCAAAAAATTTTCGCATCACGTCTGCTCTGACTGCATTTTCAAAAATGTTATCGAATTTTACCGGTCAGTTGCCCACATGCAGAAAAACTGATATCAGTTGTAATATGGCAAGAACTATGCCCCTTACATGAAGTCATTAAAGATCACCTAACTCATGTTGAGCGAACAGTATGGCTGAACAAAAAATGACTGACAAGGCACAATGCACCTTGTAGAGGGTATGGTATGGACGTATTGGAATATTTAATGTCGGGTGATGGTTTTAAAGTAATTCACACGACATGAAAACTTTGTGGAAACGAGTCGATTTACTGGACTCTAGTTTACCCCAGGGAAGCATTTAGAGTCAACAGTGGCCGGCTGGGGAACGGCGAAGGGAAGCAACAATAGGCAGCTTAGGGCGGCTCGAGCTCTGAGAAAGCGGTAACGCGGTGCAGCCTCCAGCCGCCTTAAGATGAGTGACAGTGAGTGGGTGGTTGACCCCGACTCTATGCTGGTGTAATGGGAAACAGACGGAGAACTTGTATGCCTGTTGATAAATGTCCGTCGTCCCATTTTCTGTGAAACCTGCAAGAAAGCCGCGCAAAGCTACGGTGGAGCGGTCAACAGAGGTCAAAATATGCATGTTCGTGACTATAGCAACTTCATGCTGAATTCACTGTCTGCAGAGCCTGAAGTAAATCAGATGAAGAGCAACAGCATGAAATACGCTGGCCTCCAATGGGAACGTAGGACCAAGGAATTTGAAGTACTCTCCTGGGAGTCAGAATTCCAGAAAAATTGGTGTTTGTGCAGACACTAAACTTGATGGGTGGCCTGGGAGGAGCGAAATAGCAGAAGTTGAGAGGAAGGGAAATTTTGTGGGAATTTGTTACCTTCCCAGAGCAGGCAATGGTCGGCGCTGGGAAGCGACACATAATTAACTCGAGTTGCGCTGCAATTGGCGTAAGTGATTTTGCTGGAGGGAAAACTTAGGCGAAGAGCGGACTTGGAGAAGTCTCCTTAGAGGTCTTCCGTTCCCAGCTTGCCTAGAGTGCGGACGTGGCGTTCTTGACTTACCTTGCCTGAGAAAGAGTGAGCATCTCTGCACTTCAGGACTTAGCAAATGGAACGCTTGAGCTTGGAGATAGGAAGTTTTGGTTCAGCTATATACTGAGCAAGATAGCTAGGAGTGAATAGCCATGCGCAGCCTTGCAGCACCACGAGGTCGGCCGACGTCTGCACAACGAAGACGCTCCACTACGCTGTATTCGGTGATATTGCACCCGCTGCAGCTTGAATTAGGCACTGATTAATTTGTTGGATCACGTCGACATACTTTCCACGAGGGTTTCATGGGCCGTGTATTGTGGAATTCTTCTTCCACTTCGCATTACGCCTGGGTCAGTCGATAGGAATTAATTTTGAGTTATCGCGGTTTACTCCACGCAAACGCAATTTATTACCACTGCCTGATAGGAGAGTCTTGTAATGTGATGACTGAAGGTCGGGAGTTAAAATAAATTTGTGCTAATTGACTGCATCTGTTTTCAATCAAGTAGATGAAATCCCAATTCACTTTCTTAATTAATTTTATGTTCAACATTTGCATCTGGTGTTCAATAGCTGAATATAACATCAAAGTGCACCCCTTTTTAATTAAAAGTGATCAATTCTGAATAAATTAATGTCAACACTGCCACCGCAGTTCAATCAGGAGTCACAGGGCCATATCACTTTTTTGCGTTATCCAATATTGCGGCAGTTTTTGCACTCTCTGTTGATCTGTTAGTCTATTAGTTGGGGTGACCACACGCCAAAACCAGCTAAGTGATGGGTGGGGTGTTACACAGTTACGTTTAGTGCAGCACCTTACTAATCAGAGAACTTTACCATACTCAAAAATTTTCACGAGATCGTATTGAGATTTTTGAATGTGTATCTCGCAATTCAATTAATAAGCTGCAACCATCAAATTCTGATATAATTATAAGACTTTATGTGTGTATTGTATATCAAACAGGGGACCAAGAAACGAGAGAGAGGCTTGGTCCCGCCGTAGCCCTTAGTGGTCCACAACCCTACTACAGGCCACAGTAGTCCACCCAACCCACCGCCGCCCCACACCGAAACCAGAGTTACTGAGCGGTTCGGCCCCCAGTGGACCCCCTCGGGAAACAGCTCGTTAGACCGCGCGGCTAGCCGATCAGGCAATATAAGACCTTACTCGAAACCGTAGCACTGAAGGATTTTTGAAATAAATTACACGAAAAGGAAGTGGGATCAAGTTTGAAAAACGAGGAATCTGTGAACGTCTTTAGCCACTGTTGGCATTATCAACATTATAGTCCTCATAAAAATCACTCACCAGGTCACGACCAATTTATTCAGTTCATAATGTTCAAATGCGTGTGAAATCTTATGGGACTTAACTGCTAAGGTCCCTAAGATTACACACTACTTAACCTAAATTATCCTAAGGACAAACACACACATCCATGCCCGAGGGAGGACTTGACCCTCTGCCGGGACGAGCCGCACAGTCCATGACTGCAGCTCTTTAGACCGCTCGGCTAATCCCGCGCGGCAATTTATACAGTGTCTTCTTCTGGTCAACAAATATAATTAGTCGGAATCACACATTTGCTTGTAAAAATTTTGCAGTAAAATTCATGTCAGCTATTCCTTTCGTGGATGTTGATTCTTCGTTAAAAATAAAATCGCGCGTTTCTGGTAATTGGCTACCGGAGAGTCATAAAAAATGTAATGTTCCTCGTCGTCATATGATCCGAAATCTGTGGCACGTATGTCAGTTACATTTTCTATTTAAGCGTCACTCCATATCTGCGAAATATATTTTAATGCTATTGCAATTGTTTTACCCGGCAGTAGATTGCAGGCGTCAAAAAGCCAGATTTAGAGGTTTTTCCATTTTATAAGTCTGAGTAAAAATGTTCACTCTAACAGAATCGGAAGCATAAATATTTTTTTGTTGTATTATCTGCATGTTCAATACATCCCCACTGTCAGAAGCGTGTCTGCCTAAATCACTGAAAGCCGTTTGGAAGCGTGCAGAATTTTTCAGCGTTGTCAGTTATCTTTCTTTTCCTTTGCGAGAGAATACTAGAGTGTAATCGCACCCGGTCATAGCATGAAAAGCACATAAGGATTTTGCCAGAAAATTAGATTGTTTCGTACAGGCGCAAAGTATCAGTGTAACGGCAGGAATCAAAAGTGCCAAATTCCATCCAAATGTTTACGGAACTTTCTACAAATCCCATATTCCCAAGTAGTATAATTAAAATATTAGTGTTGACGATTGAGTAGATGCTCGATATTGTTATTACTTTGACCAGTATTATGAACAATTTGAATGTCTCCCCGCTCTTGTTCTTGACAAATTTGTTCTTCACTGATTGCATGATTAACAGTAACATATCCAGGCCAATACTCGTAGTACAGCCGGCCGAAGTGGCCGAGCGGTTAAAGGCGCTACAGTCTGGAACCGCCCGACCGCTACGGTCGCAGGTTCGAATCCTGCCTCGGGAATGGATGTGTGTGATGTCCTTAGGTTAGTTAGGTTTAAGTAGTTCTAAGTTCTAGGGGACTGATGACCACAGCAGTTGGGTCCCATAGTGCTCAGAGCCATTTTTTGAACTCGTAGTACATGTCGTGATTAATAAGGATGCTTCTGTTCACGATCATCTGCACGCTGTCCTGTTGTGACCAGTTAGTAATTAAAAAATTTACCAGAGCTTATTTCAGCTTAATGTTTTTAAATTCTTTAGTAAAATCAGAAGGTCTAACTTGGCTGCATTCATGAGATGTGAATCGAGGGACAAGAGCGTAACAAGTAGATAGCAGTTCTCGACGTAGGATATTTAAAAGCGTAGGATCGTTCTTCCCGTTTTTGGAAGAAAAGATGACAACTAAAATGCCTGAAAACAAACATTTTCGTAATAAAACATCAGAATCTACGCACATTTTTCATATCAGACGTATTGTGATAATGCCATCTACTTATTTCTTGATGCAGCATGAACCGACGTCCCTGGAGCTGCTACGTCTCTAGCCATTACAGCCCACATAGGCTGTTTCAGGGTCATCTACTCCAACGGCTTTACACGGGTTTGGTCGTAAAACGATGAGACATAGTTTCGGTCGTGGGCTCTCGTACTGTAAAGCAGGACAGGCGGCGATCTGTAGTAGATGTGATGATAGTTACACTGCTGGAGCACTGTACTGTCTGAGACATAAGGCCAGAATCGGGCTACAGTGGTTTTATTAGAAGCACATTCAAACGTTATAGACGAACATCCTGTAAAGTTGCACTGTGCTTGAACTGTGAAACTGCTACTTTTCGTGTGTGACAACATGCGCAAAGGCACCATATCTGTTGGTATACAGACAGGAAATTCCGATCCCACGCGAGAAGTCGGTTACTATTCATACAAATTGTGAAACCTCCAACGAAAGTTTGTTGAGCACAAAAAAAGTCATGAGTTTATTAGAAGAAGAGATGAGGAATACATGTTCGACCTATTTACGAGTTTGTTACAAGAATGCTATGAACGACGGAACGACGGAAATTTCTGTTCCAAATGAACAGAAATAAATGAAGATGTCATCTCTGTCGACGCTGAGTACACTAGAAGATTAGTAGTAACTAAGTTGCAAAAGAAAGCTGAGAAAAAGTCAAGCAGTGTCTCGCTTAAAAAATCATCCCGGCGTTCATCTGAAGTTCCTTACGCACGTCACGGAACACATAATTTATAGTGTCCAGGCGAGGACTCAAACCTTGATCCTCGTGGGTACGAACGGTATCAGCTCTCTTAGCAACGCGACATATCTCGCAGTACTGGATGAATAAAATACGTCATCTTCGTCGGCACATCAATTAATGAGCCACAGGCATGTGTAGTGAGTGTGTGTGTGTGTGTGTGTGTGTGTGTGTGTGTGTGTGTGAGAGAGAGAGAGAGAGAGAGAGAGAGAGAGAGAGTGAGACGGAGGGGGGGGGGGGGGGGAGAGACGGAGAGATGGCAATAGTGTAAGAGAGAGCAAGCTTGTGGAATACAAAGTTTTAAAATCTTTGTTGCAAGAACTATACCATATTTCTGAACAGAGGAGCACTAGTATAGAGCAGTAGTACACGCAAAATACAAAGTGTGTGTCAGTTTTGTTCGTCAGCCTTCACAATGCGCGAATTAGCACCATTCGTTCTATTTTATGAAGAAGACTTGTCAATTTCAACAGAAACCTATCGTGAGTGAAATTACTGACGAGAAATTCAGAAGCATTTCGTGTAATTTCTACAGAATTTTCATCGTGATGCAATGGAATAACAGTCGGAGGTGATTTATCCACGCCGCGCGGTATTAGCCGAGCGGTCAGAAGCGCTGCAGTCATGGACTGTGCGGCTGGTTCCGGCAGAGGTTCGAGTCCTCCCTCGGGCAAGGGTGTGTGTGTTTGTCCTTACGATAATTTAGGTTAAGTAGTGTGTAAGCTTAGGCACTGATGACCTTAGCAGTAAAGTCCCATAAGATTTCACACACATTTGAACATTTTTGATTTATCTACGTAGCACATGCTGCGGCTTTGTGCTTTCATGCCCTGCACCGATATACCGATTTGCAGATTTGTTGGGGAAATTTGACCTGAACAAGTTACATAACACTGTCGGAGAACATGTACGCAAGATTGTGCAGTTTATTTAAACACTGCAAGTAATAGACCACTGACATAAAATTGTGTGTATTTTCGAACGTTTTCAGAATTCATTCTATTTCACTAAACCACATGTTACGAACTACGAATTGGCGTAAGAGTTATATTTATATTTTTTACTCCACTGTGGCCTACTGCGCACTGTTATGTAATTTTGCCACAATAAATATTGACGTTACGTGATACGCTTTACACTGTTAACTAATTACGCTTAACAGTTAGTACCTGGTATGACTGTTGCAGATCGGTCAGTGAAACAGTCGAACAATCAGACTTCTTGTCAGCTTTCTTTTACACCTCAGTTACTGCTCTGTTTCTAGTGCACTCAGGGTCGATGGAGCTAATGACACTTTCCTTTATTTCTATTTCAAATTTTATTTCTGTCGTTCGTAGCGTTCTTGTAACAAATTTTAGTCATCTCTTCTTCCTACAAAATCATGACGTTTCTTTATGGTCAGTATCCTTTCGCTGGATGTTCACATTTGTATGAATTAATAATTAATAAATTAATAACAGGTTTCTTTCGTAGGCTAAACGTTGAAGGATCAGAGTTTCCTTTGTATCTACTAACTGATATGCTGCCTTTGCATGTGTTGCCATACACATCGTAAGCAGCAATATCGTGCAATACACGTCAGATTTCTATGACTTCATCCATACTTATCACAAAGGCGGAACACGTCTCGTGCACCACCTCCGACGTACAAAAACCTGTACCTTTCCTGCGCGCCTTCATCTGCACCTAGGGTGGGGGAGACGTTATTATCTGCGTGACTGGAATCAAGAATGAATCCATCGAGGGGCTGCTGGAACGGGTGTGGTCTAGAAACACAAATACATGGAAGGTACACCCGTGCCCTGCTTACGTACCTTCTATTATCGATTTCAGAGGTGATGAATTTCTGAGGATAGAACTTGGTCCTCATTTTATTTTCACTTGCTATTTAAACTTTGAACTTCATGCCCTAAAATATGGAGTTACAGAGCATGACTGAAGTATTGTATAGGAAGGACACAAATGTGTAATAGTTCAATTGTAATAGTGGCGCTTGGAATGTCCTATTTCGTTTAAATGAAAAGCTGTAACATGTGCACACTCAGATAACTCTTCCAAGAATATGTATTAGATGTCGTAACAATAAATCTTCCTTGAAAGAAATTCCGCTGTAAAAATTGATTTCGCTGCTGTGAAGAGAATTTGAGAAAATCAGTTTCCTTCAAAAGACGATGATGGTTTTTTTTCGCCCTGTTTCCATGTAGTGAACGTAAATAGTTTCGTAAGGTAGCTGAGGCGATAGACTATTTTATTTAAATGTGCGACATATGTACCATTAGTTTCAGTTGTAAGTATTATTTTCACAGTCTGTGACTGATTAGTTAGTAATTAGCGTGTCGATGTTTTATTATCACGGATTGTCCGTGTAAATGATGCTCTAAGTAATTCCATTACAATTGAACTAAACAAAAGTGAGAAAATAGTGTATGTTGCGAATCATTATAGTACATGTTACGGGATTAGTCACCGTAGCAACACACAAATGTCGTGAAATAATTCCGGCAAATAATTCTTGAACTTCACATTCTTAGTTCATCAACAGTATAGTATTATTTATATTTGTTAGGAGAATATGCGTAGTATTGTAAAGGTGGTAACAGTGACTGATACATTTCACGTATGTGGTTGTGATTCCTGTGTTACTTTGGCTTTCTTTCAGGCAGGTATCACTTGTCTTCCATTCTCAGTCATACCCCACGCCGCTGTGGGTACAACATTGCGAAGTAAGTGCATTTCTGTAGTGACGAGCTGCCATTCTACCTCAGCACGTTGCATATAACAATTTACTGAACATTCAAAATGGTTCAAATGGATCTGAACACTATGGGACTTAACATCTGAGGTCATCAGTCCCCTATACTTGGAACTACTCAAACCTGACTAACCTAAGGACATCACACCCCTCCATGCCCGAGGCAGGATTCGAACCTGCGACCGTAGCGATCGCGCTGTTCCAGACTGAAGCGCCTAGAACCTCTCGGACACATCGGCCGGCTACTGAACATTCGCTCTTGTTAAAGGAGGTGCTCCACGTGTTGTCTACACATGTGGGTGCAATGCTGCACTCGTCTCTTCATTGAGTTACGAATAATAATAGTAGTAGTATTCGTCTTCTGTTGTTAACAAATGGTGAAAAGAAAAAGGAAAAGTACTCACTGATTTCTGTGTTCTAAAATCACAACAAAAGTTTAACACGAAAGTGTTTTAATCGGTTTCTTACTGGAAACACGATCATAACATTACTCACAATGTTAGTTTATTGGGCAATGTCAAGTCGGATATCTATTTAGTGTAGCATCCCAATTCTGCGTGATGACACATGGTTACATCTAGGATAGAAACGGACACCATGCGACGTATATACTCATTCTGGGCCATCATTCGCTGTGGAAACACTAATTTGTCGAAAATATTGCATTCCGCCAGTCGCTGTTGATATTGTCCTCACAAGACGGTAACCGGTGGAATCGATGGTCATCACGAAACTTCGTCTTGATTGCCGGACGTTTGCTTTGTAATCCAGCTTTCATAAGCAAGTAGTAATAATTTCGTGTGGCTCAAGAGCCAGATGCAAGCCTTTCAGTTGTATTTCGCTTCGGCGAATTGTGTGTCCGGAATCTACACCGATTACCTAACCGGGCAAAGGGGTTTTACAGATTAACATGGAATCCAAAGCACGTGTCGTTCATTGCGGCTCCTCATTTCATTGAAACGTTAAGACTAGATTGAAACTGAAAATTTTTGGGGTTCGACCACGATTTCACCCTGTACTCTCTCGGTTTTCAGGTAAGCGCTTCAGCACTTCTTTTTTTCGTCCTGTCTGTTTCTCCGTTGACTTTCCTCAGCAGTTCTGTACAGATGTCGCACGACACCCCTCAAATTCCATCGATGTGAACTTGACCCAGTTTTTCTTTTATTATTATTATTATTATTATTATTATTATGAAGTAGAAGATGGCCACTCCCCTGACCGAACGCGCTGAGCTACAGTACCGACTACCAACAGACTCCAAAGCGGGTGCCAGTGCGTCTCAGGCGGAGACTCTGGAAACGAAGCAGTGATGTTTCACCTGCACTGCGTTTGGAAAAGAGTTTTTGTGGTGTGTTTACAAGTTTATCGTGGAGTGGTGGTGTTGCACTCCACAGTCCAGTTTGCATGCGCCTACTGGCATCTTCAGCATCACGATTCCGTTTTATCCACCGTTCGCTGTGCGCTGAAGAATGCCGAACTGTCCGTGATTATTATAGAACCTACACTAAGATGCCAGGCAGTATTCGCCGAGTTAGACAGTCAGTACAACACAATACTACTACAATGTGAGGGAATAGTGTCTAGAGTGACAGCTCCACAAAGATGTTCTGCTTCAGGCAAGGCGCATCTACAAGGAAGTTGAGCACGTAGTCTCTCTAAATGTGACAACACAGGGCTTTGGTCCGTAGTGAAGGTCGTCATATTTGTGCGCATCACGCACTACTTTCAACTAGAGAGCTGAGGAAGCGTTGTGGTAACATCCCTGCGATTTTCCTTCTTTATATATTTCAGACGGATAATTATAAGTGAAATGATAATTAAATCAAGACCCTAAGCTGTCGACAGGCGTTTATATACATCAGAATGGGGACAGTTGAAAATGTGTGCCCCGACCGGGACTCGAACCCGGGATCTCCTGTTTACATGGCAGACGCGCTATCCATCTTTTTTCTTTTTTTCGATATAGTTCGTTACGTTTGGTCTGGGCGGACGTCACAAGACATCCGTTCAAGTTGATCGTTGATTCCTTGACTCAGTTTTTTTTATTACAGAGAGCACGCAGCCCTCTGACCGAACACGCTGAGCTACCGTGCCGGCAATCCATCTGAGCCACCGAGGGCACAGAGAATAACACGACTGCAGGGATTTATTCCTTGCATGCTCCCCTTGAGACCCACATTCCGAACTTAATGTCCACACACTACTTTCGTAGTGCCCTGCCCATTACAATCATTACTCGCGGCAGACATTCATACCGAGTCCCATAAGCATTCGGGCAATGCGTGTGCATCCAGCACAGAAGGAGGTGGTCAATGGTCGGTTAGCCTTAACTATATGAAGATGGTATCTGTTCTTTTTGAAGATACCATCTTCATATAATTAAAAGTATTTAATGAAACTGAAGATTTGCGTATTATCCGAATAGGGGGATGTTTTTCATGTACTCATAGTACTTGAGTTTCACGGCAAGAGAGAAATAGAAAAAAAGTTGTTGCAACTTAAAATGGAATCGGATCTCTGTCGTTCCACATAGAAACTCTACAGGTCGACCATTCAGTTACAGTAAAGATCAGCATAAATTCTCCTGTTAAGTGTTTATATAGCTTCTCTATTACCAATGACAGCGGGCTTTTTAATCAGAAAAGCTTTTATGTCTTCTTGGAACAAGTTTGAAATACAGGCAGGACCACTTTTGCATAAAATTTGTAATGATAATGCCTCTTTCGCGCTTTCTCAAAGTAATGGTGAAACGTCCCCTTAGAACAAATTATACATGACTGTGCTTAAACTGACACACAATATTTTTAGCGCAACGCAATCTGACTTTCAAAAATCCCTGCAAAAGAATGGCCCTGACTAACATTAATCTATACTTTTCACAAATCACTTACCTCACCAAAAATCTCCGTTACTCGAACTACTGCAATACAGCGAGCGCCAGCTAAATAACAGATTCAAACTACAGAAGGCACTAACTACTAGTAGGCATAGTTAGCAAATGAAAGATTTTAATAGAGAACAAACAATGTATTTACCTTAATATTCATCAAAAGTCATAACATATACAGCAGTTCATGACATCCATTTTTACAAATTTCAAAACTCCGCCATTTCTCTCCCCACATCCACCACTGCTGGCGGCTCACCTCCAACTGCCCAATGCTACGCACTGTTCACATCCAGCTGCCGCTGCCCAACACTACAATGGCAGACAACAATGCAAACTAGCCACAGACTGCACACAGCACAGCCAGTGATTTTCATACAGAGCGCTACGTGGCATTCCCAATATAAAAATCTAAACAGCCTACTTACATAGCCCCCATGCTCACCACAAAAAATTTTACAAATTTTTTTTTGGGCAGTGGCAAATAATGATTTGAAGAAATTTTTCATAATTACAATAACAAAGAAATCAAATGCACACACTTATTGATACAATGTTGGTCAAAAGCTAAAATTTTCTCACAGTCCATAAAGACAGTTCTGATCTTTCATCACAGTAACACTGCCGTTTCTTTCCTCAAAGTCTGAGCAGTAAAAGAAAATGCACACGGAAGTAGTGGATTTCCATGCAGTTTGAAGAAGTAGTGTTGTCCTTCGAACGGAAAGACAGTGCTGACTCTTGACATGCTGACAGGTAATGGGCCACAACAGAGCAAACCCACAGCAGAGTCAGTTGACGTTTTGAAGAAGATTGGTAGGTAGGTCATCACAGAGCAGACCCACTGTAGTCCTGGTAGAGATTACGGTATTGGTGGGCCACCAGAAGTGCAGACCAACTGTAGTCCTGGTAGAGATTACGGTATTGGTGGGCCACCAGAGGCGCAGACCCACTGCAGTCCTTGTAGAAATAATGGTATTGGTGAGTCAGCAAAGGTGTAGACCCACTGTAGTCCTTGTAGAGATGGCCAGCAGCCATCTGTTGTGACTGTGCAGGTGCACAATCACCATGGAAGAGTCTTGCGGATAATATAGCAAGTTCATAACCACCACTTGTGCACTCACAAACTTTTTTGAATTGTCCTTAGAACCAGCAATGCTGTTATCCAGTCCCTTGCTGAATTATCAACACACACGTAAACACTAAGAGCCCCAACTTCTCACATATTGTCCATATACTATGACCAACAGAAACGTGTGCAGTGAAATGGAACTTACAAGTTACTTAATTTGATGAACTGGTGTCAATTACAATATTATAACATGAGAATACAATTACAAAGGTACAAAATACATCATTAAGAACATAACAATACAGATGACATTTGTAGTACAGGCTTTACAACAGAATAGAAATAAAACTTCCTGGCAGATTAAAACTGTGTGCCCGACCGAGACTCGAACTCGGGACCTTTGCCTTTCGCGGGCAAGTGCTCTACCAACTGAGCTACCGAAGCACGACTCACGCCCGGTACTCACAGCTTTATTTCTGCCAGTATCTCGTCTCCTACCTTCCAAACTTTACAGAAGCTCTCCTGCGAACCTTGCAGAACTAGCACTCCTGAAAGAAAGGATATAGCGGAGACATGGCTTAGCCACAGCCTGGGGGATGTTTCCAGAATGAGATTTTCACTCTGCAGCGGAGTGTGCGCTGATATGAAACTTCCTGGCAGATTAAAACTGTGTGCCCGACCGAGACTCGAACTCGGGACCTTTGCCTTTCGCGGGCAAGTGCTCTACCAACTGAGCTACCGAAGCACGACTCACGCCCGGTACTCACAGCTTTACTTCTGCCAGTATCTCGTCTCCTACCTTCCAAACTTTACAGAAGCTCTCCTGCGAACCTTGCAGAACTAGCACTCCTGAAAGAAAGGATATAGCGGAGACATGGCTTAGCCACAGCCTGGGGGATGTTTCCAGAATGAGATTTTCACTCTGCAGCGGAGTGTGCGCTGATATGAAACTTCCTGGCAGATTAAAACTGTGTGCCCGACCGAGACTCGAACTCGGGACCTTTGCCTTTCGCGGGCAAGTGCTCTACCAACTGAGCTACCGAAGCACGACTCACGCCCGGTACTCACAGCTTTACTTCTGCCAGTATCTCGTCTCCTACCTTCCAAACTTTACAGAAGCTCTCCTGCGAACCTTGCAGAACTAGCACTCCTGAAAGAAAGGATATAGCGGAGACATGGCTTAGCCACAGCCTGGGGGATGTTTCCAGAATGAGATTTTCACTCTGCAGCGGAGTGTGCGCTGATATGAAACTTCCTGGCAGATTAAAACTGTGTGCCCGACCGAGACTCGAACTCGGGACCTTTGCCTTTCGCGGGCAAGTGCTCTACCAACTGAGCTACCGAAGCACGACTCACGCCCGGTACTCACAGCTTTACTTCTGCCAGTATCTCGTCTCCTACCTTCCAAACTTTACAGAAGCTCTCCTGCGAACCTTGCAGAACTAGCACTCCTGAAAGAAAGGATATAGCGGAGACATGGCTTAGCCACAGCCTGGGGGATGTTTCCAGAATGAGATTTTCACTCTGCAGCGGAGTGTGCGCTGATATGAAACTTCCTGGCAGATTAAAACTGTGTGCCCGACCGAGACTCGAACTCGGGACCTTTGCCTTTCGCGGGCAAGTGCTCTACCAACTGAGCTACCGAAGCACGACTCACGCCCGGTACTCACAGCTTTACTTCTGCCAGTATCTCGTCTCCTACCTTCCAAACTTTACAGAAGCTCTCCTGCGAACCTTGCAGAACTAGCACTCCTGAAAGAAAGGATATAGCGGAGACATGGCTTAGCCACAGCCTGGGGGATGTTTCCAGAATGAGATTTTCACTCTGCAGCGGAGTGTGCGCTGATATGAAACTTCCTGGCAGATTAAAACTGTGTGCCCGACCGAGACTCGAACTCGGGACCTTTGCCTTTCGCGGGCAAGTGCTCTACCAACTGAGCTACCGAAGCACGACTCACGCCCGGTACTCACAGCTTTACTTCTGCCAGTATCTCGTCTCCTACCTTCCAAACTTTACAGAAGCTCTCCTGCGAACCTTGCAGAACTAGCACTCCTGAAAGAAAGGATATAGCGGAGACATGGCTTAGCCACAGCCTGGGGGATGTTTCCAGAATGAGATTTTCACTCTGCAGCGGAGTGTGCGCTGATATGAAACTTCCTGGCAGATTAAAACTGTGTGCCCGACCGAGACTCGAACTCGGGACCTTTGCCTTTCGCGGGCAAGTGCTCTACCAACTGAGCTACCGAAGCACGACTCACGCCCGGTACTCACAGCTTTACTTCTGCCAGTATCTCGTCTCCTACCTTCCAAACTTTACAGAAGCTCTCCTGCGAACCTTGCAGAACTAGCACTCCTGAAAGAAAGGATATAGCGGAGACATGGCTTAGCCACAGCCTGGGGGATGTTTCCAGAATGAGATTTTCACTCTGCAGCGGAGTGTGCGCTGATATGAAACTTCCTGGCAGATTAAAACTGTGTGCCCGACCGAGACTCGAACTCGGGACCTTTGCCTTTCGCGGGCAAGTGCTCTACCAACTGAGCTACCGAAGCACGACTCACGCCCGGTACTCACAGCTTTACTTCTGCCAGTATCTCGTCTCCTACCTTCCAAACTTTACAGAAGCTCTCCTGCGAACCTTGCAGAACTAGCACTCCTGAAAGAAAGGATATAGCGGAGACATGGCTTAGCCACAGCCTGGGGGATGTTTCCAGAATGAGATTTTCACTCTGCAGCGGAGTGTGCGCTGATATGAAACTTCCTGGCAGATTAAAACTGTGTGCCCGACCGAGACTCGAACTCGGGACCTTTGCCTTTCGCGGGCAAGTGCTCTACCAACTGAGCTACCGAAGCACGACTCACGCCCGGTACTCACAGCTTTACTTCTGCCAGTATCTCGTCTCCTACCTTCCAAACTTTACAGAAGCTCTCCTGCGAACCTTGCAGAACTAGCACTCCTGAAAGAAAGGATATAGCGGAGACATGGCTTAGCCACAGCCTGGGGGATGTTTCCAGAATGAGATTTTCACTCTGCAGCGGAGTGTGCGCTGATATGAAACTTCCTGGCAGATTAAAACTGTGTGCCCGACCGAGACTCGAACTCGGGACCTTTGCCTTTCGCGGGCAAGTGCTCTACCAACTGAGCTACCGAAGCACGACTCACGCCCGGTACTCACAGCTTTACTTCTGCCAGTATCTCGTCTCCTACCTTCCAAACTTTACAGAAGCTCTCCTGCGAACCTTGCAGAACTAGCACTCCTGAAAGAAAGGATATAGCGGAGACATGGCTTAGCCACAGCCTGGGGGATGTTTCCAGAATGAGATTTTCACTCTGCAGCGGAGTGTGCGCTGATATGAAACTTCCTGGCAGATTAAAACTGTGTGCCCGACCGAGACTCGAACTCGGGACCTTTGCCTTTCGCGGGCAAGTGCTCTACCAACTGAGCTACCGAAGCACGACTCACGCCCGGTACTCACAGCTTTACTTCTGCCAGTATCTCGTCTCCTACCTTCCAAACTTTACAGAAGCTCTCCTGCGAACCTTGCAGAACTAGCACTCCTGAAAGAAAGGATATAGCGGAGACATGGCTTAGCCACAGCCTGGGGGATGTTTCCAGAATGAGATTTTCACTCTGCAGCGGAGTGTGCGCTGATATGAAACTTCCTGGCAGATTAAAACTGTGTGCCCGACCGAGACTCGAACTCGGGACCTTTGCCTTTCGCGGGCAAGTGCTCTACCAACTGAGCTACCGAAGCACGACTCACGCCCGGTACTCACAGCTTTACTTCTGCCAGTATCTCGTCTCCTACCTTCCAAACTTTACAGAAGCTCTCCTGCGAACCTTGCAGAACTAGCACTCCTGAAAGAAAGGATATAGCGGAGACATGGCTTAGCCACAGCCTGGGGGATGTTTCCAGAATGAGATTTTCACTCTGCAGCGGAGTGTGCGCTGATATGAAACTTCCTGGCAGATTAAAACTGTGTGCCCGACCGAGACTCGAACTCGGGACCTTTGCCTTTCGCGGGCAAGTGCTCTACCAACTGAGCTACCGAAGCACGACTCACGCCCGGTACTCACAGCTTTACTTCTGCCAGTATCTCGTCTCCTACCTTCCAAACTTTACAGAAGCTCTCCTGCGAACCTTGCAGAACTAGCACTCCTGAAAGAAAGGATATAGCGGAGACATGGCCTAGCCACAGCCTGGGGGATGTTTCCAGAATGAGATTTTCACTCTGCAGCGGAGTGTGCGCTGATATGAAACTTCCTGGCAGATTAAAACTGTGTGCCCGACCGAGACTCGAACTCGGGACCTTTGCCTTTCGCGGGCAAGTGCTCTACCAACTGAGCTACCGAAGCACGACTCACGCCCGGTACTCACAGCTTTACTTCTGCCAGTATCTCGTCTCCTACCTTCCAAACTTTACAGAAGCTCTCCTGCGAACCTTGCAGAACTAGCACTCCTGAAAGAAAGGATATAGCGGAGACATGGCTTAGCCACAGCCTGGGGGATGTTTCCAGAATGAGATTTTCACTCTGCAGCGGAGTGTGCGCTGATATGAAACTTCCTGGCAGATTAAAACTGTGTGCCCGACCGAGACTCGAACTCGGGACCTTTGCCTTTCGCGGGCAAGTGCTCTACCAACTGAGCTACCGAAGCACGACTCACGCCCGGTACTCACAGCTTTACTTCTGCCAGTATCTCGTCTCCTACCTTCCAAACTTTACAGAAGCTCTCCTGCGAACCTTGCAGAACTAGCACTCCTCAAAGAAAGGATATAGCGGAGACATGGCTTAGCCACAGCCTGGGGGATGTTTCCAGAATGAGATTTTCACTCTGCAGCGGAGTGTGCGCTGATATGAAACTTCCTGGCAGATTAAAACTGTGTGCCCGACCGAGACTCGAACTCGGGACCTTTGCCTTTCGCGGGCAAGTGCTCTACCAACTGAGCTACCGAAGCACGACTCACGCCCGGTACTCACAGCTTTACTTCTGCCAGTATCTCGTCTCCTACCTTCCAAACTTTACAGAAGCTCTCCTGCGAACCTTGCAGAACTAGCACTCCTGAAAGAAAGGATATAGCGGAGACATGGCTTAGCCACAGCCTGGGGGATGTTTCCAGAATGAGATTTTCACTCTGCAGCGGAGTGTGCGCTGATATGAAACTTCCTGGCAGATTAAAACTGTGTGCCCGACCGAGACTCGAACTCGGGACCTTTGCCTTTCGCGGGCAAGTGCTCTACCAACTGAGCTACCGAAGCACGACTCACGCCCGGTACTCACAGCTTTACTTCTGCCAGTATCTCGTCTCCTACCTTCCAAACTTTACAGAAGCTCTCCTGCGAACCTTGCAGAACTAGCACTTCTGAAAGAAAGGATATAGCGGAGACATGGCTTAGCCACAGCCTGGGGGATGTTTCCAGAATGAGATTTTCACTCTGCAGCGGAGTGTGCGCTGATATGAAACTTCCTGGCAGATTAAAACTGTGTGCCCGACCGAGACTCGAACTCGGGACCTTTGCCTTTCGCGGGCAAGTGCTCTACCAACTGAGCTACCGAAGCACGACTCACGCCCGGTACTCACAGCTTTACTTCTGCCAGTATCTCGTCTCCTACCTTCCAAACTTTACAGAATCTCTCCTGCGAACCTTGCAGAACTAGCACTCCTGAAAGAAAGGATATAGCGGAGACATGGCTTAGCCACAGCCTGGGGGATGTTTCCAGAATGAGATTTTCACTCTGCAGCGGAGTGTGCGCTGATATGAAACTTCCTGGCAGATTAAAACTGTGTGCCCGACCGAGACTCGAACTCGGGACCTTTGCCTTTCGCGGGCAAGTGCTCTACCAACTGAGCTACCGAAGCACGACTCACGCCCGGTACTCACAGCTTTACTTCTGCCAGTATCTCGTCTCCTACCTTCCAAACTTTACAGAAGCTCTCCTGCGAACCTTGCAGAACTAGCACTCCTGAAAGAAAGGATATAGCGGAGACATGGCTTAGCCACAGCCTGGGGGATGTTTCCAGAATGAGATTTTCACTCTGCAGCGGAGTGTGCGCTGATATGAAACTTCCTGGCAGATTAAAACTGTGTGCCCGACCGAGACTCGAACTCGGGACCTTTGCCTTTCGCGGGCAAGTGCTCTACCAACTGAGCTACCGAAGCACGACTCACGCCCGGTACTCACAGCTTTACTTCTGCCAGTATCTCGTCTCCTACCTTCCAAACTTTACAGAAGCTCTCCTGCGAACCTTGCAGAACTAGCACTCCTGAAAGAAAGGATATAGCGGAGACATGGCTTAGCCACAGCCTGGGGGATGTTTCCAGAATGAGATTTTCACTCTGCAGCGGAGTGTGCGCTGATATGAAACTTCCTGGCAGATTAAAACTGTGTGCCCGACCGAGACTCGAACTCGGGACCTTTGCCTTTCGCGGGCAAGTGCTCTACCAACTGAGCTACCGAAGCACGACTCACGCCCGGTACTCACAGCTTTACTTCTGCCAGTATCTCGTCTCCTACCTTCCAAACTTTACAGAAGCTCTCCTGCGAACCTTGCAGAACTAGCACTCCTGAAAGAAAGGATATAGCGGAGACATGGCTTAGCCACAGCCTGGGGGATGTTTCCAGAATGAGATTTTCACTCTGCAGCGGAGTGTGTTTCATATCAGCGCACACTCCGCTGCAGAGTGAAAATCTCATTCTGGAAACATCCCCCAGGCTGTGGCTAAGCCATGTCTCCGCTATATCCTTTCTTTCAGGAGTGCTAGTTCTGCAAGGTTCGCAGGAGAGCTTCTGTAAAGTTTGGAAGGTAGGAGACGAGATACTGGCAGAAGTAAAGCTGTGAGTACCGGGCGTGAGTCGTGCTTCGGTAGCTCAGTTGGTAGAGCACTTGCCCGCGAAAGGCAAAGGTCCCGAGTTCGAGTCTCGGTCGGGCACACAGTTTTAATCTGCCAGGAAGTTTCATATCAGCGCACACTCCGCTGCAGAGTGAAAATCTCATTCTGGAAACATCCCCCAGGCTGTGGCTAAGCCATGTCTCCGCTATATCCTTTCTTTCAGGAGTGCTAGTTCTGCAAGGTTCGCAGGAGAGCTTCTGTAAAGTTTGGAAGGTAGGAGACGAGATACTGGCAGAAGTAAAGCTGTGAGTACCGGGCGTGAGTCGTGCTTCGGTAGCTCAGTTGGTAGAGCACTTGCCCGCGAAAGGCAAAGGTCCCGAGTTCGAGTCTCGGTCGGGCACACAGTTTTAATCTGCCAGGAAGTTTCATATCAGCGCACACTCCGCTGCAGAGTGAAAATCTCATTCTGGAAACATCCCCCAGGCTGTGGCTAAGCCATGTCTCCGCTATATCCTTTCTTTCAGGAGTGCTAGTTCTGCAAGGTTCGCAGGAGAGCTTCTGTAAAGTTTGGAAGGTAGGAGACGAGATACTGGCAGAAGTAAAGCTGTGAGTACCGGGCGTGAGTCGTGCTTCGGTAGCTCAGTTGGTAGAGCACTTGCCCGCGAAAGGCAAAGGTCCCGAGTTCGAGTCTCGGTCGGGCACACAGTTTTAATCTGCCAGGAAGTTTCATATCAGCGCACACTCCGCTGCAGAGTGAAAATCTCATTCTGGAAACATCCCCCAGGCTGTGGCTAAGCCATGTCTCCGCTATATCCTTTCTTTCAGGAGTGCTAGTTCTGCAAGGTTCGCAGGAGAGCTTCTGTAAAGTTTGGAAGGTAGGAGACGAGATACTGGCAGAAGTAAAGCTGTGAGTACCGGGCGTGAGTCGTGCTTCGGTAGCTCAGTTGGTAGAGCACTTGCCCGCGAAAGGCAAAGGTCCCGAGTTCGAGTCTCGGTCGGGCACACAGTTTTAATCTGCCAGGAAGTTTCATATCAGCGCACACTCCGCTGCAGAGTGAAAATCTCATTCTGGAAACATCCCCCAGGCTGTGGCTAAGCCATGTCTCCGCTATATCCTTTCTTTCAGGAGTGCTAGTTCTGCAAGGTTCGCAGGAGAGCTTCTGTAAAGTTTGGAAGGTAGGAGACGAGATACTGGCAGAAGTAAAGCTGTGAGTACCGGGCGTGAGTCGTGCTTCGGTAGCTCAGTTGGTAGAGCACTTGCCCGCGAAAGGCAAAGGTCCCGAGTTCGAGTCTCGGTCGGGCACACAGTTTTAATCTGCCAGGAAGTTTCATATCAGCGCACACTCCGCTGCAGAGTGAAAATCTCATTCTGGAAACATCCCCCAGGCTGTGGCTAAGCCATGTCTCCGCTATATCCTTTCTTTCAGGAGTGCTAGTTCTGCAAGGTTCGCAGGAGAGCTTCTGTAAAGTTTGGAAGGTAGGAGACGAGATACTGGCAGAAGTAAAGCTGTGAGTACCGGGCGTGAGTCGTGCTTCGGTAGCTCAGTTGGTAGAGCACTTGCCCGCGAAAGGCAAAGGTCCCGAGTTCGAGTCTCGGTCGGGCACACAGTTTTAATCTGCCAGGAAGTTTCATATCAGCGCACACTCCGCTGCAGAGTGAAAATCTCATTCTGGAAACATCCCCCAGGCTGTGGCTAAGCCATGTCTCCGCTATATCCTTTCTTTCAGGAGTGCTAGTTCTGCAAGGTTCGCAGGAGAGCTTCTGTAAAGTTTGGAAGGTAGGAGACGAGATACTGGCAGAAGTAAAGCTGTGAGTACCGGGCGTGAGTCGTGCTTCGGTAGCTCAGTTGGTAGAGCACTTGCCCGCGAAAGGCAAAGGTCCCGAGTTCGAGTCTCGGTCGGGCACACAGTTTTAATCTGCCAGGAAGTTTCATATCAGCGCACACTCCGCTGCAGAGTGAAAATCTCATTCTGGAAACATCCCCCAGGCTGTGGCTAAGCCATGTCTCCGCTATATCGTTTCTTTCAGGAGTGCTAGTTCTGCAAGGTTCGCAGGAGAGCTTCTGTAAAGTTTGGAAGGTAGGAGACGAGATACTGGCAGAAGTAAAGCTGTGAGTACCGGGCGTGAGTCGTGCTTCGGTAGCTCAGTTGGTAGAGCACTTGCCCGCGAAAGGCAAAGGTCCCGAGTTCGAGTCTCGGTCGGGCACACAGTTTTAATCTGCCAGGAAGTTTCATATCAGCGCACACTCCGCTGCAGAGTGAAAATCTCATTCTGGAAACATCCCCCAGGCTGTGGCTAAGCCATGTCTCCGCTATATCCTTTCTTTCAGGAGTGCTAGTTCTGCAAGGTTCGCAGGAGAGCTTCTGTAAAGTTTGGAAGGTAGGAGACGAGATACTGGCAGAAGTAAAGCTGTGAGTACCGGGCGTGAGTCGTGCTTCGGTAGCTCAGTTGGTAGAGCACTTGCCCGCGAAAGGCAAAGGTCCCGAGTTCGAGTCTCGGTCGGGCACACAGTTTTAATCTGCCAGGAAGTTTCATATCAGCGCACACTCCGCTGCAGAGTGAAAATCTCATTCTGGAAACATCCCCCAGGCTGTGGCTAAGCCATGTCTCCGCTATATCCTTTCTTTCAGGAGTGCTAGTTCTGCAAGGTTCGCAGGAGAGCTTCTGTAAAGTTTGGAAGGTAGGAGACGAGATACTGGCAGAAGTAAAGCTGTGAGTACCGGGCGTGAGTCGTGCTTCGGTAGCTCAGTTGGTAGAGCACTTGCCCGCGAAAGGCAAAGGTCCCGAGTTCGAGTCTCGGTCGGGCACACAGTTTTAATCTGCCAGGAAGTTTCATATCAGCGCACACTCCGCTGCAGAGTGAAAATCTCATTCTGGAAACATCCCCCAGGCTGTGGCTAAGCCATGTCTCCGCTATATCCTTTCTTTCAGGAGTGCTAGTTCTACAAGGTTCGCAGGAGAGCTTCTGTAAAGTTTGGAAGGTAGGAGACGAGATACTGGCAGAAGTAAAGCTGTGAGTACCGGGCGTGAGTCGTGCTTCGGTAGCTCAGTTGGTAGAGCACTTGCCCGCGAAAGGCAAAGGTCCCGAGTTCGAGTCTCGGTCGGGCACACAGTTTTAATCTGCCAGGAAGTTTCATATCAGCGCACACTCCGCTGCAGAGTGAAAATCTCATTCTGGAAACATCCCCCAGGCTGTGGCTAAGCCATGTCTCCGCTATATCCTTTCTTTCAGGAGTGCTAGTTCTGCAAGGTTCGCAGGAGAGCTTCTGTAAAGTTTGGAAGGTAGGAGACGAGATACTGGCAGAAGTAAAGCTGTGAGTACCGGGCGTGAGTCGTGCTTCGGTAGCTCAGTTGGTAGAGCACTTGCCCGCGAAAGGCAAAGGTCCCGAGTTCGAGTCTCGGTCGGGCACACAGTTTTAATCTGCCAGGAAGTTTCATATCAGCGCACACTCCGCTGCAGAGTGAAAATCTCATTCTGGAAACATCCCCCAGGCTGTGGCTAAGCCATGTCTCCGCTATATCCTTTCTTTCAGGAGTGCTAGTTCTGCAAGGTTCGCAGGAGAGCTTCTGTAAAGTTTGGAAGGTAGGAGACGAGATACTGGCAGAAGTAAAGCTGTGAGTACCGGGCGTGAGTCGTGCTTCGGTAGCTCAGTTGGTAGAGCACTTGCCCGCGAAAGGCAAAGGTCCCGAGTTCGAGTCTCGGTCGGGCACACAGTTTTAATCTGCCAGGAAGTTTCATATCAGCGCACACTCCGCTGCAGAGTGAAAATCTCATTCTGGAAACATCCCCCAGGCTGTGGCTAAGCCATGTCTCCGCTATATCCTTTCTTTCAGGAGTGCTAGTTCTGCAAGGTTCGCAGGAGAGCTTCTGTAAAGTTTGGAAGGTAGGAGACGAGATACTGGCAGAAGTAAAGCTGTGAGTACCGGGCGTGAGTCGTGCTTCGGTAGCTCAGTTGGTAGAGCACTTGCCCGCGAAAGGCAAAGGTCCCGAGTTCGAGTCTCGGTCGGGCACACAGTTTTAATCTGCCAGGAAGTTTCATATCAGCGCACACTCCGCTGCAGAGTGAAAATCTCATTCTGGAAACATCCCCCAGGCTGTGGCTAAGCCATGTCTCCGCTATATCCTTTCTTTCAGGAGTGCTAGTTCTGCAAGGTTCGCAGGAGAGCTTCTGTAAAGTTTGGAAGGTAGGAGACGAGATACTGGCAGAAGTAAAGCTGTGAGTACCGGGCGTGAGTCGTGCTTCGGTAGCTCAGTTGGTAGAGCACTTGCCCGCGAAAGGCAAAGGTCCCGAGTTCGAGTCTCGGTCGGGCACACAGTTTTAATCTGCCAGGAAGTTTCATATCAGCGCACACTCCGCTGCAGAGTGAAAATCTCATTCTGGAAACATCCCCCAGGCTGTGGCTAAGCCATGTCTCCGCTATATCCTTTCTTTCAGGAGTGCTAGTTCTGCAAGGTTCGCAGGAGAGCTTCTGTAAAGTTTGGAAGGTAGGAGACGAGATACTGGCAGAAGTAAAGCTGTGAGTACCGGGCGTGAGTCGTGCTTCGGTAGCTCAGTTGGTAGAGCACTTGCCCGCGAAAGGCAAAGGTCCCGAGTTCGAGTCTCGGTCGGGCACACAGTTTTAATCTGCCAGGAAGTTTCATATCAGCGCACACTCCGCTGCAGAGTGAAAATCTCATTCTGGAAACATCCCCCAGGCTGTGGCTAAGCCATGTCTCCGCTATATCCTTTCTTTCAGGAGTGCTAGTTCTGCAAGGTTCGCAGGAGAGCTTCTGTAAAGTTTGGAAGGTAGGAGACGAGATACTGGCAGAAGTAAAGCTGTGAGTACCGGGCGTGAGTCGTGCTTCGGTAGCTCAGTTGGTAGAGCACTTGCCCGCGAAAGGCAAAGGTCCCGAGTTCGAGTCTCGGTCGGGCACACAGTTTTAATCTGCCAGGAAGTTTCATATCAGCGCACACTCCGCTGCAGAGTGAAAATCTCATTCTGGAAACATCCCCCAGGCTGTGGCTAAGCCATGTCTCCGCTATATCCTTTCTTTCAGAAGTGCTAGTTCTGCAAGGTTCGCAGGAGAGCTTCTGTAAAGTTTGGAAGGTAGGAGACGAGATACTGGCAGAAGTAAAGCTGTGAGTACCGGGCGTGAGTCGTGCTTCGGTAGCTCAGTTGGTAGAGCACTTGCCCGCGAAAGGCAAAGGTCCCGAGTTCGAGTCTCGGTCGGGCACACAGTTTTAATCTGCCAGGAAGTTTCATATCAGCGCACACTCCGCTGCAGAGTGAAAATCTCATTCTGGAAACATCCCCCAGGCTGTGGCTAAGCCATGTCTCCGCTATATCCTTTCTTTCAGGAGTGCTAGTTCTGCAAGGTTCGCAGGAGAGCTTCTGTAAAGTTTGGAAGGTAGGAGACGAGATACTGGCAGAAGTAAAGCTGTGAGTACCGGGCGTGAGTCGTGCTTCGGTAGCTCAGTTGGTAGAGCACTTGCCCGCGAAAGGCAAAGGTCCCGAGTTCGAGTCTCGGTCGGGCACACAGTTTTAATCTGCCAGGAAGTTTCATATCAGCGCACACTCCGCTGCAGAGTGAAAATCTCATTCTGGAAACATCCCCCAGGCTGTGGCTAAGCCATGTCTCCGCTATATCCTTTCTTTCAGGAGTGCTAGTTCTGCAAGGTTCGCAGGAGAGCTTCTGTAAAGTTTGGAAGGTAGGAGACGAGATACTGGCAGAAGTAAAGCTGTGAGTACCGGGCGTGAGTCGTGCTTCGGTAGCTCAGTTGGTAGAGCACTTGCCCGCGAAAGGCAAAGGTCCCGAGTTCGAGTCTCGGTCGGGCACACAGTTTTAATCTGCCAGGAAGTTTCATATCAGCGCACACTCCGCTGCAGAGTGAAAATCTCATTCTGGAAACATCCCCCAGGCTGTGGCTAAGCCATGTCTCCGCTATATCCTTTCTTTCAGGAGTGCTAGTTCTGCAAGGTTCGCAGGAGAGCTTCTGTAAAGTTTGGAAGGTAGGAGACGAGATACTGGCAGAAGTAAAGCTGTGAGTACCGGGCGTGAGTCGTGCTTCGGTAGCTCAGTTGGTAGAGCACTTGCCCGCGAAAGGCAAAGGTCCCGAGTTCGAGTCTCGGTCGGGCACACAGTTTTAATCTGCCAGGAAGTTTCATATCAGCGCACACTCCGCTGCAGAGTGAAAATCTCATTCTGGAAACATCCCCCAGGCTGTGGCTAAGCCATGTCTCCGCTATATCCTTTCTTTCAGGAGTGCTAGTTCTGCAAGGTTCGCAGGAGAGCTTCTGTAAAGTTTGGAAGGTAGGAGACGAGATACTGGCAGAAGTAAAGCTGTGAGTACCGGGCGTGAGTCGTGCTTCGGTAGCTCAGTTGGTAGAGCACTTGCCCGCGAAAGGCAAAGGTCCCGAGTTCGAGTCTCGGTCGGGCACACAGTTTTAATCTGCCAGGAAGTTTCATATCAGCGCACACTCCGCTGCAGAGTGAAAATCTCATTCTGGAAACATCCCCCAGGCTGTGGCTAAGCCATGTCTCCGCTATATCCTTTCTTTCAGGAGTGCTAGTTCTGCAAGGTTCGCAGGAGAGCTTCTGTAAAGTTTGGAAGGTAGGAGACGAGATACTGGCAGAAGTAAAGCTGTGAGTACCGGGCGTGAGTCGTGCTTCGGTAGCTCAGTTGGTAGAGCACTTGCCCGCGAAAGGCAAAGGTCCCGAGTTCGAGTCTCGGTCGGGCACACAGTTTTAATCTGCCAGGAAGTTTCATATCAGCGCACACTCCGCTGCAGAGTGAAAATCTCATTCTGGAAACATCCCCCAGGCTGTGGCTAAGCCATGTCTCCGCTATATCCTTTCTTTCAGAAGTGCTAGTTCTGCAAGGTTCGCAGGAGAGCTTCTGTAAAGTTTGGAAGGTAGGAGACGAGATACTGGCAGAAGTAAAGCTGTGAGTACCGGGCGTGAGTCGTGCTTCGGTAGCTCAGTTGGTAGAGCACTTGCCCGCGAAAGGCAAAGGTCCCGAGTTCGAGTCTCGGTCGGGCACACAGTTTTAATCTGCCAGGAAGTTTCATATCAGCGCACACTCCGCTGCAGAGTGAAAATCTCATTCTGGAAACATCCCCCAGGCTGTGGCTAAGCCATGTCTCCGCTATATCCTTTCTTTCAGGAGTGCTAGTTCTGCAAGGTTCGCAGGAGAGCTTCTGTAAAGTTTGGAAGGTAGGAGACGAGATACTGGCAGAAGTAAAGCTGTGAGTACCGGGCGTGAGTCGTGCTTCGGTAGCTCAGTTGGTAGAGCACTTGCCCGCGAAAGGCAAAGGTCCCGAGTTCGAGTCTCGGTCGGGCACACAGTTTTAATCTGCCAGGAAGTTTCATATCAGCGCACACTCCGCTGCAGAGTGAAAATCTCATTCTGGAAACATCCCCCAGGCTGTGGCTAAGCCATGTCTCCGCTATATCCTTTCTTTCAGGAGTGCTAGTTCTGCAAGGTTCGCAGGAGAGCTTCTGTAAAGTTTGGAAGGTAGGAGACGAGATACTGGCAGAAGTAAAGCTGTGAGTACCGGGCGTGAGTCGTGCTTCGGTAGCTCAGTTGGTAGAGCACTTGCCCGCGAAAGGCAAAGGTCCCGAGTTCGAGTCTCGGTCGGGCACACAGTTTTAATCTGCCAGGAAGTTTCATATCAGCGCACACTCCGCTGCAGAGTGAAAATCTCATTCTGGAAACATCCCCCAGGCTGTGGCTAAGCCATGTCTCCGCTATATCCTTTCTTTCAGGAGTGCTAGTTCTGCAAGGTTCGCAGGAGAGCTTCTGTAAAGTTTGGAAGGTAGGAGACGAGATACTGGCAGAAGTAAAGCTGTGAGTACCGGGCGTGAGTCGTGCTTCGGTAGCTCAGTTGGTAGAGCACTTGCCCGCGAAAGGCAAAGGTCCCGAGTTCGAGTCTCGGTCGGGCACACAGTTTTAATCTGCCAGGAAGTTTCATATCAGCGCACACTCCGCTGCAGAGTGAAAATCTCATTCTGGAAACATCCCCCAGGCTGTGGCTAAGCCATGTCTCCGCTATATCCTTTCTTTCAGGAGTGCTAGTTCTGCAAGGTTCGCAGGAGAGCTTCTGTAAAGTTTGGAAGGTAGGAGACGAGATACTGGCAGAAGTAAAGCAGTGAGTACCGGGCGTGAGTCGTGCTTCGGTAGCTCAGTTGGTAGAGCACTTGCCCGCGAAAGGCAAAGGTCCCGAGTTCGAGTCTCGGTCGGGCACACAGTTTTAATCTGCCAGGAAGTTTCATATCAGCGCACACTCCGCTGCAGAGTGAAAATCTCATTCTGGAAACATCCCCCAGGCTGTGGCTAAGCCATGTCTCCGCTATATCCTTTCTTTCAGGAGTGCTAGTTCTGCAAGGTTCGCAGGAGAGCTTCTGTAAAGTTTGGAAGGTAGGAGACGAGATACTGGCAGAAGTAAAGCTGTGAGTACCGGGCGTGAGTCGTGCTTCGGTAGCTCAGTTGGTAGAGCACTTGCCCGCGAAAGGCAAAGGTCCCGAGTTCGAGTCTCGGTCGGGCACACAGTTTTAATCTGCCAGGAAGTTTCATATCAGCGCACACTCCGCTGCAGAGTGAAAATCTCATTCTGGAAACATCCCCCAGGCTGTGGCTAAGCCATGTCTCCGCTATATCCTTTCTTTCAGGAGTGCTAGTTCTGCAAGGTTCGCAGGAGAGCTTCTGTAAAGTTTGGAAGGTAGGAGACGAGATACTGGCAGAAGTAAAGCTGTGAGTACCGGGCGTGAGTCGTGCTTCGGTAGCTCAGTTGGTAGAGCACTTGCCCGCGAAAGGCAAAGGTCCCGAGTTCGAGTCTCGGTCGGGCA
Organism: Schistocerca cancellata; assembly: GCF_023864275.1. NCBI lineage: Eukaryota > Metazoa > Arthropoda > Insecta > Orthoptera > Acrididae > Schistocerca > Schistocerca cancellata. The sequence goes on from NC_064626.1 coordinate 371,221,374, forward strand.
CACAGTTTTAATCTGCCAGGAAGTTTCATATCAGCGCACACTCCGCTGCAGAGTGAAAATCTCATTCTGGAAACATCCCCCAGGCTGTGGCTAAGCCATGTCTCCGCTATATCCTTTCTTTCAGGAGTGCTAGTTCTGCAAGGTTCGCAGGAGAGCTTCTGTAAAGTTTGGAAGGTAGGAGACGAGATACTGGCAGAAGTAAAGCTGTGAGTACCGGGCGTGAGTCGTGCTTCGGTAGCTCAGTTGGTAGAGCACTTGCCCGCGAAAGGCAAAGGTCCCGAGTTCGAGTCTCGGTCGGGCACACAGTTTTAATCTGCCAGGAAGTTTCATATCAGCGCACACTCCGCTGCAGAGTGAAAATCTCATTCTGGAAACATCCCCCAGGCTGTGGCTAAGCCATGTCTCCGCTATATCCTTTCTTTCAGGAGTGCTAGTTCTGCAAGGTTCGCAGGAGAGCTTCTGTAAAGTTTGGAAGGTAGGAGACGAGATACTGGCAGAAGTAAAGCTGTGAGTACCGGGCGTGAGTCGTGCTTCGGTAGCTCAGTTGGTAGAGCACTTGCCCGCGAAAGGCAAAGGTCCCGAGTTCGAGTCTCGGTCGGGCACACAGTTTTAATCTGCCAGGAAGTTTCATATCAGCGCACACTCCGCTGCAGAGTGAAAATCTCATTCTGGAAACATCCCCCAGGCTGTGGCTAAGCCATGTCTCCGCTATATCCTTTCTTTCAGGAGTGCTAGTTCTGCAAGGTTCGCAGGAGAGCTTCTGTAAAGTTTGGAAGGTAGGAGACGAGATACTGGCAGAAGTAAAGCTGTGAGTACCGGGCGTGAGTCGTGCTTCGGTAGCTCAGTTGGTAGAGCACTTGCCCGCGAAAGGCAAAGGTCCCGAGTTCGAGTCTCGGTCGGGCACACAGTTTTAATCTGCCAGGAAGTTTCATATCAGCGCACACTCCGCTGCAGAGTGAAAATCTCATTCTGGAAACATCCCCCAGGCTGTGGCTAAGCCATGTCTCCGCTATATCCTTTCTTTCAGGAGTGCTAGTTCTGCAAGGTTCGCAGGAGAGCTTCTGTAAAGTTTGGAAGGTAGGAGACGAGATACTGGCAGAAGTAAAGCTGTGAGTACCGGGCGTGAGTCGTGCTTCGGTAGCTCAGTTGGTAGAGCACTTGCCCGCGAAAGGCAAAGGTCCCGAGTTCGAGTCTCGGTCGGGCACACAGTTTTAATCTGCCAGGAAGTTTCATATCAGCGCACACTCCGCTGCAGAGTGAAAATCTCATTCTGGAAACATCCCCCAGGCTGTGGCTAAGCCATGTCTCCGCTATATCCTTTCTTTCAGGAGTGCTAGTTCTGCAAGGTTCGCAGGAGAGCTTCTGTAAAGTTTGGAAGGTAGGAGACGAGATACTGGCAGAAGTAAAGCTGTGAGTACCGGGCGTGAGTCGTGCTTCGGTAGCTCAGTTGGTAGAGCACTTGCCCGCGAAAGGCAAAGGTCCCGAGTTCGAGTCTCGGTCGGGCACACAGTTTTAATCTGCCAGGAAGTTTCATATCAGCGCACACTCCGCTGCAGAGTGAAAATCTCATTCTGGAAACATCCCCCAGGCTGTGGCTAAGCCATGTCTCCGCTATATCCTTTCTTTCAGGAGTGCTAGTTCTGCAAGGTTCGCAGGAGAGCTTCTGTAAAGTTTGGAAGGTAGGAGACGAGATACTGGCAGAAGTAAAGCTGTGAGTACCGGGCGTGAGTCGTGCTTCGGTAGCTCAGTTGGTAGAGCACTTGCCCGCGAAAGGCAAAGGTCCCGAGTTCGAGTCTCGGTCGGGCACACAGTTTTAATCTGCCAGGAAGTTTCATATCAGCGCACACTCCGCTGCAGAGTGAAAATCTCATTCTGGAAACATCCCCCAGGCTGTGGCTAAGCCATGTCTCCGCTATATCCTTTCTTTCAGGAGTGCTAGTTCTGCAAGGTTCGCAGGAGAGCTTCTGTAAAGTTTGGAAGGTAGGAGACGAGATACTGGCAGAAGTAAAGCTGTGAGTACCGGGCGTGAGTCGTGCTTCGGTAGCTCAGTTGGTAGAGCACTTGCCCGCGAAAGGCAAAGGTCCCGAGTTCGAGTCTCGGTCGGGCACACAGTTTTAATCTGCCAGGAAGTTTCATATCAGCGCACACTCCGCTGCAGAGTGAAAATCTCATTCTGGAAACATCCCCCAGGCTGTGGCTAAGCCATGTCTCCGCTATATCCTTTCTTTCAGGAGTGCTAGTTCTGCAAGGTTCGCAGGAGAGCTTCTGTAAAGTTTGGAAGGTAGGAGACGAGATACTGGCAGAAGTAAAGCTGTGAGTACCGGGCGTGAGTCGTGCTTCGGTAGCTCAGTTGGTAGAGCACTTGCCCGCGAAAGGCAAAGGTCCCGAGTTCGAGTCTCGGTCGGGCACACAGTTTTAATCTGCCAGGAAGTTTCATATCAGCGCACACTCCGCTGCAGAGTGAAAATCTCATTCTGGAAACATCCCCCAGGCTGTGGCTAAGCCATGTCTCCGCTATATCCTTTCTTTCAGGAGTGCTAGTTCTGCAAGGTTCGCAGGAGAGCTTCTGTAAAGTTTGGAAGGTAGGAGACGAGATACTGGCAGAAGTAAAGCTGTGAGTACCGGGCGTGAGTCGTGCTTCGGTAGCTCAGTTGGTAGAGCACTTGCCCGCGAAAGGCAAAGGTCCCGAGTTCGAGTCTCGGTCGGGCACACAGTTTTAATCTGCCAGGAAGTTTCATATCAGCGCACACTCCGCTGCAGAGTGAAAATCTCATTCTGGAAACATCCCCCAGGCTGTGGCTAAGCCATGTCTCCGCTATATCCTTTCTTTCAGGAGTGCTAGTTCTGCAAGGTTCGCAGGAGAGCTTCTGTAAAGTTTGGAAGGTAGGAGAACGAGATACTGGCAGAAGTAAAGCTGTGAGTACCGGGCGTGAGTCGTGCTTCGGTAGCTCAGTTGGTAGAGCACTTGCCCGCGAAAGGCAAAGGTCCCGAGTTCGAGTCTCGGTCGGGCACACAGTTTTAATCTGCCAGGAAGTTTCATATCAGCGCACACTCCGCTGCAGAGTGAAAATCTCATTCTGGAAACATCCCCCAGGCTGTGGCTAAGCCATGTCTCCGCTATATCCTTTCTTTCAGGAGTGCTAGTTCTAGCAAGGTTCGCAGGAGAGCTTCTGTAAAGTTTGGAAGGTAGGAGACGAGATACTGGCAGAAGTAAAGCTGTGAGTACCGGGCGTGAGTCGTGCTTCGGTAGCTCAGTTGGTAGAGCACTTGCCCGCGAAAGGCAAAGGTCCCGAGTTCGAGTCTCGGTCGGGCACACAGTTTTAATCTGCCAGGAAGTTTCATATCAGCGCACACTCCGCTGCAGAGTGAAAATCTCATTCTGGAAACATCCCCCAGGCTGTGGCTAAGCCATGTCTCCGCTATATCCTTTCTTTCAGGAGTGCTAGTTCTGCAAGGTTCGCAGGAGAGCTTCTGTAAAGTTTGGAAGGTAGGAGACGAGATACTGGCAGAAGTAAAGCTGTGAGTACCGGGCGTGAGTCGTGCTTCGGTAGCTCAGTTGGTAGAGCACTTGCCCGCGAAAGGCAAAGGTCCCGAGTTCGAGTCTCGGTCGGGCACACAGTTTTAATCTGCCAGGAAGTTTCATATCAGCGCACACTCCGCTGCAGAGTGAAAATCTCATTCTGGAAACATCCCCCAGGCTGTGGCTAAGCCATGTCTCCGCTATATCCTTTCTTTCAGGAGTGCTAGTTCTGCAAGGTTCGCAGGAGAGCTTCTGTAAAGTTTGGAAGGTAGGAGACGAGATACTGGCAGAAGTAAAGCTGTGAGTACCGGGCGTGAGTCGTGCTTCGGTAGCTCAGTTGGTAGAGCACTTGCCCGCGAAAGGCAAAGGTCCCGAGTTCGAGTCTCGGTCGGGCACACAGTTTTAATCTGCCAGGAAGTTTCATATCAGCGCACACTCCGCTGCAGAGTGAAAATCTCATTCTGGAAACATCCCCCAGGCTGTGGCTAAGCCATGTCTCCGCTATATCCTTTCTTTCAGGAGTGCTAGTTCTGCAAGGTTCGCAGGAGAGCTTCTGTAAAGTTTGGAAGGTAGGAGACGAGATACTGGCAGAAGTAAAGCTGTGAGTACCGGGCGTGAGTCGTGCTTCGGTAGCTCAGTTGGTAGAGCACTTGCCCGCGAAAGGCAAAGGTCCCGAGTTCGAGTCTCGGTCGGGCACACAGTTTTAATCTGCCAGGAAGTTTCATATCAGCGCACACTCCGCTGCAGAGTGAAAATCTCATTCTGGAAACATCCCCCAGGCTGTGGCTAAGCCATGTCTCCGCTATATCCTTTCTTTCAGGAGTGCTAGTTCTGCAAGGTTCGCAGGAGAGCTTCTGTAAAGTTTGGAAGGTAGGAGACGAGATACTGGCAGAAGTAAAGCTGTGAGTACCGGGCGTGAGTCGTGCTTCGGTAGCTCAGTTGGTAGAGCACTTGCCCGCGAAAGGCAAAGGTCCCGAGTTCGAGTCTCGGTCGGGCACACAGTTTTAATCTGCCAGGAAGTTTCATATCAGCGCACACTCCGCTGCAGAGTGAAAATCTCATTCTGGAAACATCCCCCAGGCTGTGGCTAAGCCATGTCTCCGCTATATCCTTTCTTTCAGGAGTGCTAGTTCTGCAAGGTTCGCAGGAGAGCTTCTGTAAAGTTTGGAAGGTAGGAGACGAGATACTGGCAGAAGTAAAGCTGTGAGTACCGGGCGTGAGTCGTGCTTCGGTAGCTCAGTTGGTAGAGCACTTGCCCGCGAAAGGCAAAGGTCCCGAGTTCGAGTCTCGGTCGGGCACACAGTTTTAATCTGCCAGGAAGTTTCATATCAGCGCACACTCCGCTGCAGAGTGAAAATCTCATTCTGGAAACATCCCCCAGGCTGTGGCTAAGCCATGTCTCCGCTATATCCTTTCTTTCAGAAGTGCTAGTTCTGCAAGGTTCGCAGGAGAGCTTCTGTAAAGTTTGGAAGGTAGGAGACGAGATACTGGCAGAAGTAAAGCTGTGAGTACCGGGCGTGAGTCGTGCTTCGGTAGCTCAGTTGGTAGAGCACTTGCCCGCGAAAGGCAAAGGTCCCGAGTTCGAGTCTCGGTCGGGCACACAGTTTTAATCTGCCAGGAAGTTTCATATCAGCGCACACTCCGCTGCAGAGTGAAAATCTCATTCTGGAAACATCCCCCAGGCTGTGGCTAAGCCATGTCTCCGCTATATCCTTTCTTTCAGGAGTGCTAGTTCTGCAAGGTTCGCAGGAGAGCTTCTGTAAAGTTTGGAAGGTAGGAGACGAGATACTGGCAGAAGTAAAGCTGTGAGTACCGGGCGTGAGTCGTGCTTCGGTAGCTCAGTTGGTAGAGCACTTGCCCGCGAAAGGCAAAGGTCCCGAGTTCGAGTCTCGGTCGGGCACACAGTTTTAATCTGCCAGGAAGTTTCATATCAGCGCACACTCCGCTGCAGAGTGAAAATCTCATTCTGGAAACATCCCCCAGGCTGTGGCTAAGCCATGTCTCCGCTATATCCTTTCTTTCAGGAGTGCTAGTTCTGCAAGGTTCGCAGGAGAGCTTCTGTAAAGTTTGGAAGGTAGGAGACGAGATACTGGCAGAAGTAAAGCTGTGAGTACCGGGCGTGAGTCGTGCTTCGGTAGCTCAGTTGGTAGAGCACTTGCCCGCGAAAGGCAAAGGTCCCGAGTTCGAGTCTCGGTCGGGCACACAGTTTTAATCTGCCAGGAAGTTTCATATCAGCGCACACTCCGCTGCAGAGTGAAAATCTCATTCTGGAAACATCCCCCAGGCTGTGGCTAAGCCATGTCTCCGCTATATCCTTTCTTTCAGGAGTGCTAGTTCTGCAAGGTTCGCAGGAGAGCTTCTGTAAAGTTTGGAAGGTAGGAGACGAGATACTGGCAGAAGTAAAGCTGTGAGTACCGGGCGTGAGTCGTGCTTCGGTAGCTCAGTTGGTAGAGCACTTGCCCGCGAAAGGCAAAGGTCCCGAGTTCGAGTCTCGGTCGGGCACACAGTTTTAATCTGCCAGGAAGTTTCATATCAGCGCACACTCCGCTGCAGAGTGAAAATCTCATTCTGGAAACATCCCCCAGGCTGTGGCTAAGCCATGTCTCCGCTATATCCTTTCTTTCAGGAGTGCTAGTTCTGCAAGGTTCGCAGGAGAGCTTCTGTAAAGTTTGGAAGGTAGGAGACGAGATACTGGCAGAAGTAAAGCTGTGAGTACCGGGCGTGAGTCGTGCTTCGGTAGCTCAGTTGGTAGAGCACTTGCCCGCGAAAGGCAAAGGTCCCGAGTTCGAGTCTCGGTCGGGCACACAGTTTTAATCTGCCAGGAAGTTTCATATCAGCGCACACTCCGCTGCAGAGTGAAAATCTCATTCTGGAAACATCCCCCAGGCTGTGGCTAAGCCATGTCTCCGCTATATCCTTTCTTTCAGGAGTGCTAGTTCTGCAAGGTTCGCAGGAGAGCTTCTGTAAAGTTTGGAAGGTAGGAGACGAGATACTGGCAGAAGTAAAGCTGTGAGTACCGGGCGTGAGTCGTGCTTCGGTAGCTCAGTTGGTAGAGCACTTGCCCGCGAAAGGCAAAGGTCCCGAGTTCGAGTCTCGGTCGGGCACACAGTTTTAATCTGCCAGGAAGTTTCATATCAGCGCACACTCCGCTGCAGAGTGAAAATCTCATTCTGGAAACATCCCCCAGGCTGTGGCTAAGCCATGTCTCCGCTATATCCTTTCTTTCAGGAGTGCTAGTTCTGCAAGGTTCGCAGGAGAGCTTCTGTAAAGTTTGGAAGGTAGGAGACGAGATACTGGCAGAAGTAAAGCTGTGAGTACCGGGCGTGAGTCGTGCTTCGGTAGCTCAGTTGGTAGAGCACTTGCCCGCGAAAGGCAAAGGTCCCGAGTTCGAGTCTCGGTCGGGCACACAGTTTTAATCTGCCAGGAAGTTTCATATCAGCGCACACTCCGCTGCAGAGTGAAAATCTCATTCTGGAAACATCCCCCAGGCTGTGGCTAAGCCATGTCTCCGCTATATCCTTTCTTTCAGAGTGCTAGTTCTGCAAGGTTCGCAGGAGAGCTTCTGTAAAGTTTGGAAGGTAGGAGACGAGATACTGGCAGAAGTAAAGCTGTGAGTACCGGGCGTGAGTCGTGCTTCGGTAGCTCAGTTGGTAGAGCACTTGCCCGCGAAAGGCAAAGGTCCCGAGTTCGAGTCTCGGTCGGGCACACAGTTTTAATCTGCCAGGAAGTTTCATATCAGCGCACACTCCGCTGCAGAGTGAAAATCTCATTCTGGAAACATCCCCCAGGCTGTGGCTAAGCCATGTCTCCGCTATATCCTTTCTTTCAGGAGTGCTAGTTCTGCAAGGTTCGCAGGAGAGCTTCTGTAAAGTTTGGAAGGTAGGAGACGAGATACTGGCAGAAGTAAAGCTGTGAGTACCGGGCGTGAGTCGTGCTTCGGTAGCTCAGTTGGTAGAGCACTTGCCCGCGAAAGGCAAAGGTCCCGAGTTCGAGTCTCGGTCGGGCACACAGTTTTAATCTGCCAGGAAGTTTCATATCAGCGCACACTCCGCTGCAGAGTGAAAATCTCATTCTGGAAACATCCCCCAGGCTGTGGCTAAGCCATGTCTCCGCTATATCCTTTCTTTCAGGAGTGCTAGTTCTGCAAGGTTCGCAGGAGAGCTTCTGTAAAGTTTGGAAGGTAGGAGACGAGATACTGGCAGAAGTAAAGCTGTGAGTACCGGGCGTGAGTCGTGCTTCGGTAGCTCAGTTGGTAGAGCACTTGCCCGCGAAAGGCAAAGGTCCCGAGTTCGAGTCTCGGTCGGGCACACAGTTTTAATCTGCCAGGAAGTTTCATATCAGCGCACACTCCGCTGCAGAGTGAAAATCTCATTCTGGAAACATCCCCCAGGCTGTGGCTAAGCCATGTCTCCGCTATATCCTTTCTTTCAGGAGTGCTAGTTCTGCAAGGTTCGCAGGAGAGCTTCTGTAAAGTTTGGAAGGTAGGAGACGAGATACTGGCAGAAGTAAAGCTGTGAGTACCGGGCGTGAGTCGTGCTTCGGTAGCTCAGTTGGTAGAGCACTTGCCCGCGAAAGGCAAAGGTCCCGAGTTCGAGTCTCGGTCGGGCACACAGTTTTAATCTGCCAGGAAGTTTCATATCAGCGCACACTCCGCTGCAGAGTGAAAATCTCATTCTGGAAACATCCCCCAGGCTGTGGCTAAGCCATGTCTCCGCTATATCCTTTCTTTCAGGAGTGCTAGTTCTGCAAGGTTCGCAGGAGAGCTTCTGTAAAGTTTGGAAGGTAGGAGACGAGATACTGGCAGAAGTAAAGCTGTGAGTACCGGGCGTGAGTCGTGCTTCGGTAGCTCAGTTGGTAGAGCACTTGCCCGCGAAAGGCAAAGGTCCCGAGTTCGAGTCTCGGTCGGGCACACAGTTTTAATCTGCCAGGAAGTTTCATATCAGCGCACACTCCGCTGCAGAGTGAAAATCTCATTCTGGAAACATCCCCCAGGCTGTGGCTAAGCCATGTCTCCGCTATATCCTTTCTTTCAGGAGTGCTAGTTCTGCAAGGTTCGCAGGAGAGCTTCTGTAAAGTTTGGAAGGTAGGAGACGAGATACTGGCAGAAGTAAAGCTGTGAGTACCGGGCGTGAGTCGTGCTTCGGTAGCTCAGTTGGTAGAGCACTTGCCCGCGAAAGGCAAAGGTCCCGAGTTCGAGTCTCGGTCGGGCACACAGTTTTAATCTGCCAGGAAGTTTCATATCAGCGCACACTCCGCTGCAGAGTGAAAATCTCATTCTGGAAACATCCCCCAGGCTGTGGCTAAGCCATGTCTCCGCTATATCCTTTCTTTCAGGAGTGCTAGTTCTGCAAGGTTCGCAGGAGAGCTTCTGTAAAGTTTGGAAGGTAGGAGACGAGATACTGGCAGAAGTAAAGCTGTGAGTACCGGGCGTGAGTCGTGCTTCGGTAGCTCAGTTGGTAGAGCACTTGCCCGCGAAAGGCAAAGGTCCCGAGTTCGAGTCTCGGTCGGGCACACAGTTTTAATCTGCCAGGAAGTTTCATATCAGCGCACACTCCGCTGCAGAGTGAAAATCTCATTCTGGAAACATCCCCCAGGCTGTGGCTAAGCCATGTCTCCGCTATATCCTTTCTTTCAGGAGTGCTAGTTCTGCAAGGTTCGCAGGAGAGCTTCTGTAAAGTTTGGAAGGTAGGAGACGAGATACTGGCAGAAGTAAAGCTGTGAGTACCGGGCGTGAGTCGTGCTTCGGTAGCTCAGTTGGTAGAGCACTTGCCCGCGAAAGGCAAAGGTCCCGAGTTCGAGTCTCGGTCGGGCACACAGTTTTAATCTGCCAGGAAGTTTCATATCAGCGCACACTCCGCTGCAGAGTGAAAATCTCATTCTGGAAACATCCCCCAGGCTGTGGCTAAGCCATGTCTCCGCTATATCCTTTCTTTCAGGAGTGCTAGTTCTGCAAGGTTCGCAGGAGAGCTTCTGTAAAGTTTGGAAGGTAGGAGACGAGATACTGGCAGAAGTAAAGCTGTGAGTACCGGGCGTGAGTCGTGCTTCGGTAGCTCAGTTGGTAGAGCACTTGCCCGCGAAAGGCAAAGGTCCCGAGTTCGAGTCTCGGTCGGGCACACAGTTTTAATCTGCCAGGAAGTTTCATATCAGCGCACACTCCGCTGCAGAGTGAAAATCTCATTCTGGAAACATCCCCCAGGCTGTGGCTAAGCCATGTCTCCGCTATATCCTTTCTTTCAGGAGTGCTAGTTCTGCAAGGTTCGCAGGAGAGCTTCTGTAAAGTTTGGAAGGTAGGAGACGAGATACTGGCAGAAGTAAAGCTGTGAGTACCGGGCGTGAGTCGTGCTTCGGTAGCTCAGTTGGTAGAGCACTTGCCCGCGAAAGGCAAAGGTCCCGAGTTCGAGTCTCGGTCGGGCACACAGTTTTAATCTGCCAGGAAGTTTCATATCAGCGCACACTCCGCTGCAGAGTGAAAATCTCATTCTGGAAACATCCCCCAGGCTGTGGCTAAGCCATGTCTCCGCTATATCCTTTCTTTCAGGAGTGCTAGTTCTGCAAGGTTCGCAGGAGAGCTTCTGTAAAGTTTGGAAGGTAGGAGACGAGATACTGGCAGAAGTAAAGCTGTGAGTACCGGGCGTGAGTCGTGCTTCGGTAGCTCAGTTGGTAGAGCACTTGCCCGCGAAAGGCAAAGGTCCCGAGTTCGAGTCTCGGTCGGGCACACAGTTTTAATCTGCCAGGAAGTTTCATATCAGCGCACACTCCGCTGCAGAGTGAAAATCTCATTCTGGAAACATCCCCCAGGCTGTGGCTAAGCCATGTCTCCGCTATATCCTTTCTTTCAGGAGTGCTAGTTCTGCAAGGTTCGCAGGAGAGCTTCTGTAAAGTTTGGAAGGTAGGAGACGAGATACTGGCAGAAGTAAAGCTGTGAGTACCGGGCGTGAGTCGTGCTTCGGTAGCTCAGTTGGTAGAGCACTTGCCCGCGAAAGGCAAAGGTCCCGAGTTCGAGTCTCGGTCGGGCACACAGTTTTAATCTGCCAGGAAGTTTCATATCAGCGCACACTCCGCTGCAGAGTGAAAATCTCATTCTGGAAACATCCCCCAGGCTGTGGCTAAGCCATGTCTCCGCTATATCCTTTCTTTCAGGAGTGCTAGTTCTGCAAGGTTCGCAGGAGAGCTTCTGTAAAGTTTGGAAGGTAGGAGACGAGATACTGGCAGAAGTAAAGCTGTGAGTACCGGGCGTGAGTCGTGCTTCGGTAGCTCAGTTGGTAGAGCACTTGCCCGCGAAAGGCAAAGGTCCCGAGTTCGAGTCTCGGTCGGGCACACAGTTTTAATCTGCCAGGAAGTTTCATATCAGCGCACACTCCGCTGCAGAGTGAAAATCTCATTCTGGAAACATCCCCCAGGCTGTGGCTAAGCCATGTCTCCGCTATATCCTTTCTTTCAGGAGTGCTAGTTCTGCAAGGTTCGCAGGAGAGCTTCTGTAAAGTTTGGAAGGTAGGAGACGAGATACTGGCAGAAGTAAAGCTGTGAGTACCGGGCGTGAGTCGTGCTTCGGTAGCTCAGTTGGTAGAGCACTTGCCCGCGAAAGGCAAAGGTCCCGAGTTCGAGTCTCGGTCGGGCACACAGTTTTAATCTGCCAGGAAGTTTCATATCAGCGCACACTCCGCTGCAGAGTGAAAATCTCATTCTGGAAACATCCCCCAGGCTGTGGCTAAGCCATGTCTCCGCTATATCCTTTCTTTCAGGAGTGCTAGTTCTGCAAGGTTCGCAGGAGAGCTTCTGTAAAGTTTGGAAGGTAGGAGACGAGATACTGGCAGAAGTAAAGCTGTGAGTACCGGGCGTGAGTCGTGCTTCGGTAGCTCAGTTGGTAGAGCACTTGCCCGCGAAAGGCAAAGGTCCCGAGTTCGAGTCTCGGTCGGGCACACAGTTTTAATCTGCCAGGAAGTTTCATATCAGCGCACACTCCGCTGCAGAGTGAAAATCTCATTCTGGAAACATCCCCCAGGCTGTGGCTAAGCCATGTCTCCGCTATATCCTTTCTTTCAGGAGTGCTAGTTCTGCAAGGTTCGCAGGAGAGCTTCTGTAAAGTTTGGAAGGTAGGAGACGAGATACTGGCAGAAGTAAAGCTGTGAGTACCGGGCGTGAGTCGTGCTTCGGTAGCTCAGTTGGTAGAGCACTTGCCCGCGAAAGGCAAAGGTCCCGAGTTCGAGTCTCGGTCGGGCACACAGTTTTAATCTGCCAGGAAGTTTCATATCAGCGCACACTCCGCTGCAGAGTGAAAATCTCATTCTGGAAACATCCCCCAGGCTGTGGCTAAGCCATGTCTCCGCTATATCCTTTCTTTCAGGAGTGCTAGTTCTACAAGGTTCGCAGGAGAGCTTCTGTAAAGTTTGGAAGGTAGGAGACGAGATACTGGCAGAAGTAAAGCTGTGAGTACCGGGCGTGAGTCGTGCTTCGGTAGCTCAGTTGGTAGAGCACTTGCCCGCGAAAGGCAAAGGTCCCGAGTTCGAGTCTCGGTCGGGCACACAGTTTTAATCTGCCAGGAAGTTTCATATCAGCGCACACTCCGCTGCAGAGTGAAAATCTCATTCTGGAAACATCCCCCAGGCTGTGGCTAAGCCATGTCTCCGCTATATCCTTTCTTTCAGGAGTGCTAGTTCTGCAAGGTTCGCAGGAGAGCTTCTGTAAAGTTTGGAAGGTAGGAGACGAGATACTGGCAGAAGTAAAGCTGTGAGTACCGGGCGTGAGTCGTGCTTCGGTAGCTCAGTTGGTAGAGCACTTGCCCGCGAAAGGCAAAGGTCCCGAGTTCGAGTCTCGGTCGGGCACACAGTTTTAATCTGCCAGGAAGTTTCATATCAGCGCACACTCCGCTGCAGAGTGAAAATCTCATTCTGGAAACATCCCCCAGGCTGTGGCTAAGCCATGTCTCCGCTATATCCTTTCTTTCAGGAGTGCTAGTTCTGCAAGGTTCGCAGGAGAGCTTCTGTAAAGTTTGGAAGGTAGGAGACGAGATACTGGCAGAAGTAAAGCTGTGAGTACCGGGCGTGAGTCGTGCTTCGGTAGCTCAGTTGGTAGAGCACTTGCCCGCGAAAGGCAAAGGTCCCGAGTTCGAGTCTCGGTCGGGCACACAGTTTTAATCTGCCAGGAAGTTTCATATCAGCGCACACTCCGCTGCAGAGTGAAAATCTCATTCTGGAAACATCCCCCAGGCTGTGGCTAAGCCATGTCTCCGCTATATCCTTTCTTTCAGGAGTGCTAGTTCTGCAAGGTTCGCAGGAGAGCTTCTGTAAAGTTTGGAAGGTAGGAGACGAGATACTGGCAGAAGTAAAGCTGTGAGTACCGGGCGTGAGTCGTGCTTCGGTAGCTCAGTTGGTAGAGCACTTGCCCGCGAAAGGCAAAGGTCCCGAGTTCGAGTCTCGGTCGGGCACACAGTTTTAATCTGCCAGGAAGTTTCATATCAGCGCACACTCCGCTGCAGAGTGAAAATCTCATTCTGGAAACATCCCCCAGGCTGTGGCTAAGCCATGTCTCCGCTATATCCTTTCTTTCAGGAGTGCTAGTTCTGCAAGGTTCGCAGGAGAGCTTCTGTAAAGTTTGGAAGGTAGGAGACGAGATACTGGCAGAAGTAAAGCTGTGAGTACCGGGCGTGAGTCGTGCTTCGGTAGCTCAGTTGGTAGAGCACTTGCCCGCGAAAGGCAAAGGTCCCGAGTTCGAGTCTCGGTCGGGCACACAGTTTTAATCTGCCAGGAAGTTTCATATCAGCGCACACTCCGCTGCAGAGTGAAAATCTCATTCTAGAATAGAAATAAACATATACATCAGTGTTATAGGAATTATGACATGAGTACATACATAAAAGATCAGAATAACTTTCGAAACATCATCTTCACACATGAGCATTAAAACAAAACAGAATGAATAATGTCTAAGCATATTTACAAGGTAAATAACATATTATTAATGCCAATTATATTTGAGGATAACAGTATTCCTCATCATAGTGAATGTAGCTTAATATTAAAAGAAAAAAAATTCTATGAAACTACACAGAGACAGGAAGAAAACAAATACACAAGGGTACACAAACACATAGTGGGATAACACAAAAGGAAAGAACAGGGTTTGTTTTCAGTGTAACATTTGGTTTATTGCAGTATTTTGCAAACAAAACTTTCTTTGCTTCTTGGAGATCTCCCTTCATTCATCATTATTCCCAAAAGTCCTATCTAAGCCTGCTTTCTGTATTCTGTTCACATCCTCTGTCAAAAATAGTTTTTCTCCATTGTACAGTATCCTTTTTTTTTGCCAAACCATTTTCTGATAGCTTCTCAATGCATTTCTGATAAATTCATCATAGTTAGTTTCTTATATAGTCTACCCCTCTTAAGCTAACTTAAATCTACTGAGCTCAGATATATGTACCAAGGGACGAGGCAATGCAGCATCACATAAAACAATTAATATAAACATCAAGGACAAAAATTTTAAATTGGCAAAGCAATTGCAATATTACAACTAATATAAGGCACAGTGCAGCAAACAAGAAAAATAAATTAGTAGTAAACTGGCTTAACAGCGTAATACAAATTCAAATTCAGTAACACTATGCCTGGCAAACAGCAGCAGCAACTTATATCTAAATATGACATAGCTCAAGCAAAAAAAAACATTACACTAGAGACAACAATGCAGACAAGGGAAATGCATATTCACATCTTAATGTCTATGTAATTAAAGTGGTGCACCACAACTTATTCTACGAAAAATATTACCAAGTAGTTGAAAAAAAATTATGTATGCAGTTACTGTTATTAGTCCCTTCTTATTTTTCTTTCCATTCCAAGAGCTCCTTTATCGAAGAATGTGGGTCATAAAATAATTATTTAATAGATATGTTGACAGAAAGTGTTCACATTAGCAAATGCATCGAAGTTTATTTTATAAAACTAATGCTGCAACACAGCTGGAAACCAGATATTAAATGAAATAAGCATTTACACAAACCAAAACATAAAAATATCATTCAATAGTCATGTGAAATTTCATAAGTTAGTAGAAATTCTCTCAACTCTCGTAGAAAGACGCTTGTCATAATCAGGTGTGCAGATGTAAGTATCTTTCCAAGTAATGAGGGTGTCACATTTGCAATGTTTTCTCTAAAGGAATGTCAATGGCGAGGATAATGGCCTCCCTTTTTTTTTTCACCTAATGGCTTTCTTTTGTCAGACGACTACCTCTCAGCTGGGCGCCCAAAACGCATTACGTGCAGGTGGTCACTCAACTTTCTTACGGAAATATTTACAACAGCAGTTTCCGCTACAGTGACAGTCTCATATAAAAATATTTCACAGGTCAAGAATTTGCGTTGCAAATGTGTAGAAACAAAATCTTATGAATATAACAGTGTTCAAAAAAATTTTCGCCAGCATTGTGATACATTCACGCATTTACACACACATTTCATAACTCTTAAAGTACGTTTCTTGGTTTCCAACATCCTTTTTCACAAGTCAAGAGTCCCTACCCACTATTCATTACTCCTTACCTTATTCGTCGACACTTCTGCAATATTTCATCTTAAGAAATATGTAGCATAATCAAATTCCTCATATAACATCGGCTTATTGATCATAAACATACCTCAACAGCATAATACACATCGTCGTCGTAATAATAACATCATAACACTTCAGTCAAATCTCAAAATCGTCGTAGCTTCCTCCAATAATTTCAAAACCTAAAAAAATTCTCTGCTCATGTCAAAAGTGTCATCTTCCTCAAACGTACCTTAAATATCATGATCTCATACCAAATACATCATTCAAAGCTCTCATAGTATCACAATGGTTCTGAAAAAATATGAACAGTTCACAAAGTACAGACAAAATACAATTTCGTAAGTGTGAAGTAATCCAACTCTGTAATTGCTAAACACGTGTCACTGATGTAGTAAAAAGATGTTTGTTTCTCTGTTCAATGATCAGATAGCTGTGTAATTTATGTGTTAGGGAAATATAGTACCGATGTGTTAAATTGTTTAAGCTAATACCATATTAGCTACGGCTCCTTGTGCTTGCCAAACACATGATACACAAAGTAAGCGTGTACCCTCTGAGGATTAATGTAATTATACCCTCAGGTGTTACAGATGACAACAATGGAATGAAATGTATTACGGAAAACCTTTGCATCATTGTACTTCAAATATCTTTAAAAATAAATGATTTAAGTACAAAATTAATCACTCAAATACGTGTCCTGTAGCGCTAAATGTGCGTCTTGCTGTAAGATAATCTCTGTGGAAGTGTCGTAGTTATCGTCCTCCGAAAGCTAAGTTCTGCAGAAGTCAGTGTACTTACCTCATGATTAACAAAAGTGAAATGCTTTGCATATAGATATCTTAGTTATTACGTACCTTGCTGTGATCAAGAAAGTATTATGCTCTAACGTATTGTTGTGCTACGAAAGAGGCTGTCTCATTGTAGCCATACCACAAAAGTTACTACTAAAACATGTTTTACTTTCCAGAATAATTCAGAAAAACTGTGCAGATATAAAACAGAAACACTGCAAAAGCAACATTGTAAATTGTCACTCATTAGTAGTGTCTTGATAAAATCGTGTAGCTGTCACATAAACTAACCACTATGTCATCTGGTATCTCACAGAAAGTACTTTAAATCCAGAATGTATTTTCAAGTAAACCAAAATGTTGCATTAAAATCTCATTAGCAGTACGAGTATATGTTCTAAGTATGTAAGCCTGATAGTCGTTACGTAATCGTGCAACTAACAAGTAAGGATATACAAATTACAACACTGTGTCGTCTGTTCACTATAACAATGCATCCGTAATTTCTGTTTAAAAATGTTCCCTAGGTTCTAGGCTGGATAGTTAACTTCAAAACATAGTTGCATGATAACAGTTTCTAAGTGTGACAATGCATACTAGAAATGTGAAGCGAAACGTTTTATGGCAAAGACAAAGTTAAAAAGCAGATTATTTTTCAATAAACGGTTTTACATGTGAAATGTGGTGTAAACCTTTTCTCTTCCTAGTACGCAGAGTTTCAACTTGAATGCAATTATCATGCAGTATTCGTCCGTAAAGAATACTGGAATTTTGCTCAAGGTTAGCGTCAATGTTATTTTTCCCTGAGCCAGCGGGCGCAAGTGGCTGCCTGCGGTGCGAGTCATTGTCTGTTTCTTTGTTGGCGTGCGTCATTATTGGGATTAGGAGACCTAACTTCTACAAATTCGCCTTGCCGAGAGGGCTCTGCTCTGTTTAAATCCCGCCAGTTCTGATGCAGTTCAGGTCTGTTGTTACAATCATATCATCTGTCGTCATGTCGGTAGATTCCATAGTTTCTTTCCGGTCGGTCACGTGGTGGAGAATTTCTCCCTGAATCGTAACTGGGCGCTGGACCGTTGCGTCTGAAGTTATTCTGTCTCTCGTGATAATAATTGTTCTGGTTGCCAAATTGTCTGTTTCTATGAGTGTTTCTGTCATATTCATTACTACGGAAATGCGATCTCTCTCTGTAACTATTACTCTGCCAGTGGTTGTCATACGGGTGGTGTCTCTTTTGGTCACGATTTACGTTGTAAGAATAGAATTGTCGTGTCCAGTTATTGTTTCTGTCGTCACGGAATTGTGACGGATGTGACCTGTAGTGATTGTTTTCCTGTTTTCGCATCCCGCAACTGTCTGTGTCAATTTCTAATTCTTGTAAGTGTCCCTGAAAAGCTTCAATGTCGTCTTTGCAACGCCCTGCCAAATAATATTTCGTAAATGTTCAGGTAATTTGATTAAGCAAATGCGTATGAGTTCTGAGGGGCTGTATGGGTTTGAAAGATACTGATTCATATGCAACATGTCTTCAAAATATTTCATAAGACTGGAAAATTCAGATTGTTCGAAACGTTTCATCATTATGATGCCATGTTTTACTCGCTCTTGTGTAACTTGAGACCAATATGCTGAGAGGAAGGCATGATAAAATTCTCCTTCACTGTGAAAATCGTGAATGACCGATCGCATTCTTACAGCTGGTTCATTCTCCAAGTAGCCACACATAAATTGTAATCTGTGTTCTAATCACCAGTTGGGAGGAAAACAATGAGAGAATTGATGGAGCCACGCTTGTGGATGAATGTCGTTGGCAGAATTCTTAAATGTTTTGAATTTACGTGTAGTAATGAACAGCTTATAGTCAAAGTCATCGTGTCGGCGAGTAGCATATCGGTCATTGTTACGTCGTGTCGGCGGTTCTATCTCAAAATTCGGTCCACCTTGCCAATTCCTTTCATAATTACCGAAATGCCCTGTGTTATTATTTTGTGGCTTTTCCATATTTCTAAGTTCCTCTTCCCGTGTTGGAGTTCGAGTGTCCTCTGAAATATGTAATTCTTGTGTCACCTGCGTCAACTGATCTTGTACTTCCCGGATGTCTCTTTTGTACTGTGTATTGATTTGATTTTGATTTTGTTTGAATTTTCTTATTTGTTCATACTCTTCTGTGTCAGTGAAGGCTATGGGTCTTGTGTCATTCAGATCATCATCTACCTTTGTAGATAAGTTAGTGACCTGATCCGAAAGTTCGGCTACTTTCTCCGATAGTGAACACATTTCCTCAGTGTGTTTTTCTGAACCAAGTTTCAGAGTGTCCATTTGTGTTGAAATCGAATCTACTGTGTCCTTTAAGTTTTCCTGAGTTTTTGCAAGTTGCGTAACCGAATCGGTAGATGCAACTGAGTCAATTTTAGCCCACAAGGTCTCATGATTTTCATGAACAATGGTTTGCAGTTCTTTTATGGCTGCTTCGTGATTCTGTAATGCATTTTCATGCCGCGAAAAAATAGGTTGAAAATGCTCACAAATTTGTGTTTTTACGTCATTACAGACTTTTTGACATTTCGATTCAATGTTATGTAACTCAGTAGTTAAATCTTCACGTGTTTGTTCAAGCGTGGTGTGAAGATTTTGTTCCATTGCGTCTAACTGTTGCTGTGTTTGTCTCTGGTGTTGTTCCATTGTGTCTAACTTTTGAAGCTTTTGCTGTGTTTGTCTCTGATTTTGTTCCATTTGTTTCTGATTTTGTTCAAGCGTTGTGTCTAACTTTTGTAGCCTTTGTCCCATTTGTTGCATTAACTGTAATAACAGTGCACTGGTGTCTGAAACATGTTCCTCAGTGCTATTCGGCAACGCATTTGAACCGGCAATATTCGCAGTTTGAATAGCAGAAAATGTGTCTTGACTTACTTGAGAAAAGGTTGAGGACGCAAAACCTGAATCTACAGTATTTGCAAGATTGTGTCCTGTCATTTCGGATTCCTGAGGCGAGCTGTTGCCAACCGATCGATCGATAATGCTTCCCTGTTCACTAATTGTTTCACTGTCTACACCATTGTTTGCAGCCCGCTCCATTTCCCTATGTACAGTTACCAAATTACTACTTTGAACATTAGTTAATTCATTAGTCGGTGGCGCTAACACACTGCTTTCGTCTTCACTGTCATTTCTCAGTTTACTTTGGAGCCTAGTATTACGTTTTTCACACGCCATTATTGTCACAATATTTCACACGACAACACAGAAAAGCACAATTTTAAGAGCAAAAGTAAGAGAACACATTAACATAGAACTGAAAATAATATCTAGTTAATTGCAAGCGCAGCTGTGCAAATCTACATGCATGCCACAACCGTTTTACTGTGCAACAATGAAAAACCACAACTACCAAGGAAATTCTCTCTATAATTACACGCTACCAGTAAACAAAAGCTACACTAATTACACAAACTACAAGAAAAAATCAGAAGATTCCAGTGAGGTATCCTAGGCTAAGTGTCGACATATGAAACATCCCCTTAGAACAAATTATACATGACTGTGCTTAAACTGACACACAATACTTTTAGCGCAACGCAATCTGACTTTCAAAAATCCCTGCAGAAGAATGGGCCTGACTAACATTAATCTATACTTTTCACAAATCACTTACTTCACCAAAAATCTCCGTTACTCGAACTACTGCAATACAGCGAGCGCCACTACTGCCAGCTAAATAACAGATTCAAACTACAGAAGGCACTAACTACTAGTAGGCATAGTTAGCAAATGAAAGATTTTAATAGAGAACAAACAATGTATTTACCTTAATATTCATCAAAAGTCATAATATATACAGCAGTTCCTGACATCCATTTTTACAAATTTCAAAACTCCGCCATTTTTCTCCCCACATCCACCACTGCTGGCGGCTCACCTCCAACTGCCCAATGCTACGCACTGTTCACATCCAGCTGCCGCTGCCCAACACTACAATGGCAGACAATAATGCAAACTAGCCACAGACTGCACACAGCACAGCCAGTGATTTTCATACAGAGCGCTACGTGGCATTCCCAATATAAAAATCGAAACAGCCTACTTACAATGGCATATTCCACTTCATTCGCGTATTGGTGCGTTGAACAAAGACCCTGGCTGCAATTTTTCAGCAAGACATTTTATGCTGTCAAGTGTAAATATTGATATGGTCACGCTTTTAGAGGAGAGTCTGGAGCGTGTTTTAGCCGAATTAGTGGCTTATCTGACCATATCCCTCAAAATTATTTGTGCAGCGTGAAACTAAATTAAATCAGCAGTAGCATAGCGATTCGTAAATTTAATCAACAGAAATTCTAAGTCGATCTTAAAAGCCTTTAGAGAATAAGCGAGACTGTAACGTCCCCAATAAACCAACCTCCAGCTGAAACGGTGAGAAAGTTGTGATTCTACACTCCTGGAAATTGAAATAAGAACACCGTGAATTCATTGTCCCAGGAAGGGGAAACTTTATTGACACATTCCTGGGGTCAGATACATCACATGATCACACTGACAGAACCACAGGCACATAGACACAGGCAACAGAGCATGCACAATGTCGGCACTAGTACAGTGTATATCCACCTTTCGCAGCAATGCAGGCTGCTATTCTTCCATGGAGACGATCGTAGAGATGCTGGATGTAGTCCTGTGGAACGGCTTGCCATGCCATTTCCACCTGGCGCCTCAGTTGGACCAGCGTTCGTGCTGGACGTGCAGACCGCGTGAGACGACGCTTCATCCACTCCCAAACATGCTCAATGGGGGACAGATCCGGAGATCTTGCTGGCCAGGGTAGTTGACTTACACCTTCTAGAGCACGTTGGGTGGCACGGGATACATGCGGACGTGCATTGTCCTGTTGGAACAGCAAGTTCCCTTGCCGGTCTAGGAATGGTAGAATGATGGGTTCGATGACGGTTTGGATGTACCGTGCACTATTCAGTGTCCCTCGACGATCACCAGTGGTGTACGGCCAGTGTAGGAGATCGCTCCCCACACCATGATGCCGGGTGTTGGCCCTGTGTGCCTCGGTCGTATGCAGTCCTGATTGTGGCGCTCACCTGCACGGCGCCAAACACGCATACGACCATCATTGGCACCGAGGCAGAAGCGACTCTCATCGCTGAAGACGACACGTCTCCATTCGTCCCTCCATTCACGCCTGTCGCGACACCACTGGAGGCGGGCTGCACGATGTTGGGGCGTGAACGGAAGACGGCCTTACGGTGTGCGGGACCGTAGCCCAGCTTCATGGAGACGGTTGCGAATGGTCCTCGCCGATACCCCAGGAGCAACAGTGTCCCTAATTTGCTGGGAAGTGGCGGTGCGGTCCCCTACGGCACTGCGTAGGATCCTACGGTCTTGGCGTGCATCCGTGCGTCGCTGCGGTCCGGTCCCAGGTCGACGGGCACGTGCACCTTCCGCCGACCACTGGCGACAACATCGATGTACTGTGGAGACCTCACGCCCCACGTGTTGAGCAATTCGGCGGTACGTCCACCCGGCATCCCGCATGCCCACTATACGCCCTCGCTCAAAGTCCGTCAACTGCACATACGGTTCACGTCCACGCTGTCGCGGCATGCTACCAGTGTTAAAGACTGCGATGGAGCTCCGTATGCCACGGCAAACTGGCTGACACTGACGGCGGCGGTGCACAAATGCTGCGCAGCTAGCGCCATTCGACGGCCAACACCGCGGTTCCTGGTGTGTCCGCTGTGCCGTGCGTGTGATCATTGCTTGAACAGCCCTCTCGCAGTGTCCGGAGCAAGTATGGTGGGTCTGACACACCGGTGTCAATGTGTTCTTTTTTCCATTTCCAGGAGTGTATTTGACGTGCCTCGAAAAAATAAGTTTCTCGCTACTGCAGTATTTAGCGTTAAAAAAAATATTAAATTTTGTCAAGCAAGATACATTCACATTGTAATCTCCCAAAAAGGAAATTTGATAGAGTTGTTGTTGTTGTTGTTGTGGTCTTCAGTCCTGAGACTGGTTTGATGCAGCTCTCCATGCTACCCTATCCTGTGCAAGCTTCTTCATCTCCCAGTACTTACTGCAACCTACATCCTTCTGAATCTCCTTGGTGTATTCATCTCTTGGTCTCCCTCTACGAATTTTACCCTCCACGCTGCCCTCCAATGCTAAATTTGTGATCCCTTGATGCCTCCGAACACGTCCTACCAACCGGTCCCTTCTTTGATCGAGTACCGTGATCATATCTTCTTATTGTTCTCAGTGTACTCATTGTTAAGTTTCACCTCTGTCTAACTTCCCAGGATTATTTAAAATTTTCCCCGTGATGTGGATGTGACAAGTGCATCAATGTCACTCGATTGTACAGACTAGTGTTTAAGATAACCTAAGAAGTATGTTATGACTTCGTTTACGAAAAGTTCAAGATTCCTTT
Organism: Schistocerca cancellata; assembly: GCF_023864275.1. Classification (NCBI taxonomy): domain Eukaryota; kingdom Metazoa; phylum Arthropoda; class Insecta; order Orthoptera; family Acrididae; genus Schistocerca; species Schistocerca cancellata. The sequence goes on from NC_064626.1 coordinate 371,243,673, forward strand.
CATTCTATCAGCTGGATGTAGTCCCATAAAGAACGTTCAAAATTGTTCCTGCTTGCAGTTCGAATTACATTTTCTGAAAATGGAAAGCTAGTTACCAATGTCGAGAAGCTACCCAGAAGTCTTAATTGTAATGTTACTTGTGTGGATGGTAGGCAGAAAATTAAAAATTAAGGAAGGATGCGCACATACAAGGACATCTTCTAGGGCAGAACAAAAAATGCGAGTGCGAATAATATCGTCTGATGACTGGCTTAAAATATAGCAACGCCCATCATGTCACGCTACGTGAAAGATTGTTTAATTAGATATGTCTGCCCTTGGTGAAAAGCAGCGGGGTGTGTGTGTGTGTGTGTGTGTGTGTGTGTGTGTGTGTGTGTGTGTGTGTGTGTGTGTGAGAGAGAGAGAGAGAGAGAGAGAGAGAGAGAGAGACAGAGAGACGTAGGTAGGTATTCTGCCATCGCGCATTCCATTGAGACGACGTCTCCCATTCTCTGTGACGTCTGGTTTCCTTCCACTTCCGCTGAATTCTGTCTCTGGTTTCGTGTGCTGCTGAATAATCGCACGCACGTCAGGACGATTTGCTTCTCACCTCTACTGCCGTCATCGCCGTTTATGCTCGGTTATGCGCTATTCAGTCACTGTGCAAAACAATTACAGCTCTGTATACCACAACATGAACGTCCTGTTACTGTCGACTGCACTCACTCTTTCTTTATGGTACTCAACCAAAATAATATGTGCAGCAGCACTTTCAGTTACGGCCCTTTATCGTCTGTATCATTTACTTACCAGTAATCTCCCCACCCCTGTTACCTCGAAGAATTGGACTCCGCTGTATAAATCGGCTTGTTTCTCATTCATTTGGATGTTCATAACGTCATATCTCCTGAATTATGCCTTGTACAGTGACATCAATTTTAGGTTCATTCAGTGGTGTGTATGGTTACTAACTGCAAAATCTGTTGTTAAGAGTCGTGTGTGATGCTGAAGTTTTGTTGCATGAATAGCGATAAGGTAATAAGCGATAAACGTCTTTTCTTTGATCATTTGAAACGTCCCCTTAGAAAAATTAATGAATTACTGTGCTGGTAGACCCCTTACGTTATTTGATTTTCAAACAGCTGAGCAAAACTGAACGTACTCAGGTATTTCGCTCTTTCCCTATTCTGATCAACACAAAATTGACACACAATTATTTTTAGCGCAACGCAATCTGACTTTCAATAATCCCTACAAAAGAATGTCCCTGACTAACAATAGCCTAAACAATGTATTTACCTTAATAGTGTTCAAAAGTCATATTATATATATCAGTTCATGACATCCAGTCTTACAAATTTACTGTCTCTGATGGACACACGTCCAGATCATCCGCTCTCAAAACTCTGCCATCTCTCTCCCCACATCCACTGCTGGCGGCTCACCTCCAACTGCGCAACGCTACGCACTGTTCACATCCAGCTGCCCAAAACTACAATAGCGAATATTACAACAATGCCAACCAGCCACAGACTGCACACAGCACAGCCAGTGATTTTCATACAGGACGATACGTGGCGTTACCAACATAAAAACCTAAACAACCTACTTACGCATTTAGTGTGTGTGTGTGTGTGTGTGTGTGTGTGTGTGTGTGTGAGAGGGGGGGGGGGGGCAGATTTTTCGAAATGTTTTGAAATTGTGTGCGAAGTAGGTTGGGAGTCGATAACTGCTCTCATTCTCAAATCTGAATAATTTGCACGTGATGACTGACGCTGCCACAAAACATATGCAGAGTTCCTGACTTTAACAGCTGACTTGCCGTTTGCAACCTTTAACAGAATATACTTCTTATAACAGCATTTTAAAATTTCAAATTTGGTCATTAATCATATTAAATACTGAAAATCAAATTTTATTACCACCTTGATACCGTTAGACAGGCAGTCTGCAATTAGGATTGGATGGCGGTTTAGCCTGGTAGCAGTACAGGTTCCGTGACATACGGAAATATAGGTTTTTTTTCTGCGACTTGAGGCATACTCACCCGCTTTTTACCATTGGCCACAAGGATGCGTCTACAGTGGCTACGACAACGATGGCCAGAGACAGCCCGGTAACATTGGGCGACAAATTGGTCACAGTGTGTTTGATCTCAGCCGCCAGTTTTAGGCGGGATCAGGGAAGTTACAATCTGTTCTACGAAGAAGCTTGGAATCTGTTCTGACGTCGTTAGAAATGTACACTCTTTCCTCGGTTCCTCCAATAACCAGACAAGTCTTACTAGTAAATGAGATGAAGTGGGAGATGATCTATTACATACTCGATGTGTTTCGTGGTGACACTGAAAAGCGAGAAAACAAAATAAAAACTGCATGAGTTCACAACCATTCAGCAAAATAGACCTACGTTAAATAACCTTCAGTGATTGTCACTCAGCATATGTGTGATAGACAACTATAAATTGTACTATAAGATACTCTGAACACCTCAAGCACTGAGGAAACCATACAGCACCACCTGATACAACAGACTCACCACCGTGACAGCACAAAAACACCAGTAAGCAGCAATAATAATTCGCAGACGGTTAGTGCCCATTTAGCAAAACCCAAAAACGACCGAAGAAAGCAAACTGATTCCGCCGTCCGTCGTCCCTGGTCTGCACGTTCTTGTGGTAAGATTGGCAGCTCTGCGACCGCACACGTACTGACTTGCTGATTTGAAAAGATGGACCATTTTCGGCTGATGTCGGTCGTCGTCGGAATGTTCGGTTGTCAGTGTTACTAAGCAATTTCCGAATGGAGGAAAGACGAGCGCAAAAGCAGTTTCTCAGCCTCAATATGGTGACATGCTCCAGCTGTCAGCTGTTCTGGTACCAACTGCAGTAAAACGCCTGGGTGTCACTGCCGTTCTCCTGCTGTCTGTTTCTGGGTGACACTTGCGTGGCTTTCCTGGTCCTTTGTCAAATTCACATTCTTTTGTTTTTTTCATTTTTGAACATTTAATACTGCGTCCAAAATGCAAGACTAGTGCGAGCGATCTTTATATACAGGAAACGCATTGGTTTTCATGAAAATCGTCCTGTAATGAGAGGAAATAGATGGCACTGTTCCAGGACCAGTTGTAACTATGTCCTTCCTGGGTAGTATGCTGGCAGAGAAACTAGGCAGTATCGACATATTGACGCTTAATTCCTTGGGCCTGCTCTGCCGTTTGAGATAAAGCAAACTTGTCAGCAGATGAACGTCTTAATCGCTCCATTTTTCCCACGAAAATACACATCTGATAACAGTATATGGACACACTAATGTAATACGAAATGAGCACTAGTGATTACGAGAGGCGGACTCGCCACTATAAATGGAGTGGGGAGTATTGTTAGTAGAGAAGCAGTGACAGTAGAATAGATTGGTTAGGAGAGCTCGATGACTTTGGAAGTCATCTAGTCATTGGATGTCGCCTGAGTAACAAATCCATCAGAGACATTTCAACCCGTATAAAGTTGCCCAATTCGGCTGTGTGTGATGTGCTGAGACGGAAACGCGAAGGTACAACCACAGTTAAGCTAACACCAGACAGCCGGCCGTTGTGGCCGGGCGGTTGTAGGCGCTTCAGTCTGGAACCGCGTGACCACAACGGTCGCAGGTCCGAACCCTGCCTCGTGCTGGATGTGTGTGATGTCCTTAGGTTAGTTAGGTTTAAGTAGTTCTAAGTTGTCGGGGACTGATGACCTCAGATGTTGAGTCCCATAGTGCTCAGAGCCATTTCAACCAACAGCAGGCAAACCTCATTCACTGACGGAAAGGACTGTCTATCTTTGAGGAATGCGGTTGTAAAAGAGCACATGAAATCAACGGAAGGAATCTCTCGTGATTTCCGATTGTTGTTGTTGATTCGGGGGAAGGGACCAAACAGCGAGGTCATCGGTCCCATCGGGGTATGGAACAATGCGGAAGGAAGGCGGCCGTGCCCTTTCAAACGAACCATCCCGGCATTAGGCTGAAGCGATTTAGGGAAATCACGGAAAATCTAAATCAGGATGGCCGGACGCTGGACTGAACTGTCCTCCCGAATGCGAGTCCAGTGTGCTAACAACTGCGCCACCTCGCTTGGTCGTGATTTTCGAAATGCTACCAGCAGCGATCTAGCACAATGAATGTGAGTAGGGAGTTAAATACTTGCATGCTATAGTCGAGCAGCACGTCATAAACCACACACTTCTGTAGTTAATGCTAACAAGGGAACCTCCCCATCGCACTCCCGCTCAGGTTGAGTGCTAAGATGGCTCAGTGCAAAGCCCGTTTAAATCTCAACACAGGTCAAGCATGAAAACCGGAAGAAAGTGTACAGGACCGTGAAATATAGGAAAGTAGTAACAGCGAATGGTCTAAAACAAGAAGCGTAGTATGGAGCACACATGGAGAGAAATAGCGTAGTGCTGAAGTGAAGTGTTCATGGTGTTGGAGTGCCACGCTGGCGAGGCGTTTTCGACTCTCCCACGTGCTTTTCCTTCCCCCCCCCCCCCCCCTTCCAGAACGTTTGACTTGCTGGCCGGTCATTGAAATAATGATGTTCACTTTCTGTAGTCTTGGCAGTTTTCATACTATACACTGGTTATAGAATAAGTGTCATGTGGTAAGAATACGTTACCGGCGCAAGTTAATGTGACGAATAGTGAGAGCTGGCGAGATATCACATAAACGTCTCACAGAAATGAAAACAACAAATAAAAGGGAATTAAAGAGTCAAGACTTCCAAAACGGAAGGCAGCTTAAAAAATGTTAAAAATAGTTTTGACAGATCACAGAGAAACTCTGTAATCGTGAAAACTGTTGAGTTGTTATGTGAAAAACTACTATGTTTTCATCATTTCCTTGGGAGTGATCACATTCATACGAACACCTATACGCTACAGTCGCAGGTTCTAATCCTGCCTCGGGCATAGATGTGTGTGATGTCCTTAGGTTAGTTAGGTTTAAGTAGGTCTAAGTTCTAGGGGAGTTATGACCTCAGAAGTTAAGTCCCATAGTGTTCAGAGCCATTTGAACCATTTGAACACCTATATCGGACAAGGAGGCATATCTCCCACGCACTTACCAGTCGCACAAAGTAGGTGCGTCGATAAGAGATTTCTGTAATATGACACACGTAATGTTACAAATGCGGTGTATGACACACCAGACGTGTTTTCCCGTGGAGAATTCGGTTGACTTACCGCCTTGTCATCAAACGTTTGCGGCTCCCATTCGAAAGCCACATCCTTTCGGCTGCTAATAGAGCAATTGTGGAGAATCAACTGTCACTATAGGTCCCTACCTCACACCGCGCTGTTGCAAACGAACATTACAGCACGACATAGACACGTATTTGAATAAAGCGAAAAGCGAAAAAAAAATTGTCACGAAGGAGATTTGAACACGATTCAGCCATTTCGAAGTCCAACACCGTAATCACTCCACCACGACGTTATTTCTGTTCGCGGCTGCTCTATGAGTATATTACACTTCTTGTCCTCGCAGCGTTTATTGTTTCTATTCTGCTCTTTTTTCACAGTCCTTTACACTTATTCCTCTTTTCAGGCTTCATCTTTGTTCAGTTTTTGACGGGCTGTCCACTTTGCCCCTCGTACCATTAAACCTGAGGGGTAGGGTGGGGGGTGGGGATGGGATAGGGAGTTTCCTTGTAAGCAAGGCTTGAGGCTCTGTAAAGAGCGGCGCCATTGAACAGTGCATGAGTGGAAAGGAGAGATTTGGAGTGTGAATGGCAATGAGTTGGCGTTGAGACATGGGGACGTGTGTACATTTTATTCCGTATGTCAGTAATTGGGAGCTACGTTACTTACGACTGTGTTTCAAGCTCAGTACGGCCATGTAGAGAAACAATTTCTGCTCTCAATCCTGTGGTCTTGTTTTCGGTTTTTTGTTATCTCAATTTGAAACAATATACACACCGTTCATAAAATTTTGTTCGACTTTTTCAGAGAAAGTCCTGTAATACAGCATTAAGTTTTGGAAATACTAAGCGTGCGTGTTCAGTTAAATCAGTTACCCTTCTTAGTGGCATATTCACAGCCCAGTACCTCTGATGTCGAACATTTCAAGTATGATAATAGTTCTCAATTTTTGTAGTCCTATCTTTCTCAGTTGCGTGTAATATTACTCACATCAGCACAGGCTCCCGACTACACTTAATAAAAGAAATAAGATAAAAATCGTCCCTCACAAAACCAGAAAAAATATCTATCCCCATTCGGCCTTCTGGACACGCACACATACACGCACGCACACACACACACACACACACACACACACACACAGCCAAAAAAAATGCATACACAAATAGATCACAGATACTTCAATAATTACACTCGAAATTTGGCAATAACATTCGATCTTTCGCAATAACATCTGTCAATCAGCAGCACAAACCAAAACATTGCATCAAAACAAGTGTTCAGTTCCTAGTGCTGTGAAATGTGGAAAAAAACCGCAAATTGGCATTTATAAGAAGAGGAAAAACACCAAAAATGCAACAGGAGCGTAATATGTAGAAAATCGTCCACGCAACCTGTAAGTACAATTCAAAATATTACTACGTAATAGCAAAAACCAACCCTCAGAACTGTTTATAGCCTATAGGTATATTGACCAAAATGTAAACTAAATAACAAAAATGTGTGTACATATTCCAGGCCGCTGAAGATGCCTTGCAGAAAATAAAGACGAAACGCGAATGGCACGAAAATTGTTTCATTCAGTTGTAGTCAGACGGTCCATAAACTAAAAATTATCAGTATACCGTAATACGATAATAGTATTGAGATGACTGAAATCTCGATACAAAATTTCTGGTTAGTATCATAGTCACAGAATTACAAGCTGTTCCCTCAAAGAATAGGACGACCGTTTCCGTCCTGTTCTCATACATGCAGCGACCAAGTGCTCCGAGCCTATCGACGACGCTGTCGGCTGTATATTAGGTCCTAGCAAGAAATAAACAGAGAACATTCTATAAAACCAGCTACAAGCCACCAACTCGATGACATTTTCCTTTAACATTCTTTACTTTTTATTGGCTTAAAAGGTTTCCTATGTTTTATTTATCACCAGATGGCTACATTGTATTTATAGGACGAACTTGTAACCAGCTCTTGAATACTCTGAATGTCATCCAGTGAAAACATTTCAAACTGCCAAATTTTCCATCAGGAAATGAAACTTGAGGATAAATTCAAGTTGGAGTCGTATTATACACGAATAGCCCATGTGTCCTTGTTTTGCAGCCTTGCACTTTTTCTGTGTAACACGATTTATTTTATTGAATAAACATGACGGTATCACATCGCTGCGTATTTCTTAATCATAATCACGAATGCACAGAGCTAATACGGGTCACCATTTGCACTCGTATATTGAACAAACGGATATTACATTACTATTACTTGTCATGGATGCTCTGATAGCAAGCAAAGACGCCATAAAGCAAAGATAGACGTTCATTACATACACTTGAAAGAGATGACAGTAATATCGATATATTCTCAGTAATAACAACCGTATAATGCATCGAGCAGCGGACACTACTTAAACAAAGAAGAATGAAAAATATTCGTGTTTCGCAAACGCATTGAGCAGCCCTGTGATATGGTAGCTAAGTTGTTTGTCATATTAGTAGCTTAAAATCAGATTTAAATTCAGGCAAGCACTTTCAGAGGTTCCAGCTTTCGGCTGCATTTTGTGTGTTTAATTTAAAATCGCGGTCCACATCATTTTCTATGTTACACCCCGCCCCGTCCCCCATTTCTATCTTCACTGTTCTTAGACTCAAAAAGAGAAGTCAATATCCCCTTCACTGTATGTGCCCGTAATGGAGTATTACAGTATTCATACCAACGTTTGGGTAATGACTGATGTACGTCAGTTAACGAAAATACAACGTCCAAAATGTTGTAAATGCTCACGCTTCTTGTTTCTCTAGATATACTGTGTCTCCTAAAAATCTCGGAGACTGCAAATCAAGGACTGGCCAGAGTACTATTTCCACGCAAAAGCTGATAGCCTCTGGCCGCTAGATGTTTGTTCCCAGTCAGAAGAATTTAAAAAACGCGATAAGAAAGTGTCTCGCCCAGCTGGGATAAAAATAGTATGGGATTAGATCCGCACACAGGAAAATTAACATTCAAGGGTGTTACGATCAACAAATTCAATTGTATCATAAACATTACTTTTTAATGTGACATTTCTGAAATTCGTAATGTTGTTCCTCTTGCACTCGCCATTAAACCTCACTGAGGTGATATCTATGGAGGAATCTGTGAGGGGTAAATGAAGTCCGATCGACTGATAATAGCACCATTTTTTTGGAAGCCGTGTGTTTTTAACACTGAAAAAAATTATCTGGTCCTTCCATCAACAGTAAAGGGTAGCACCACAACACGTTCTTAAGAGGATACAATACTCCAAGATCATGGAAAGCAATATCGCACGAGAGGTACCTCTTGCAGCGCTAGAATAGCATCTTAGAGAGGTAAGAAGATGAACCATAGTTCTAAACGGTTTTCTATGGCAGATGGGACCTGAAACGTCACATGAAGAGCGCTGGTGGTCATGCGTCCACCTGACTTCATCAGGAAATAATCTCTCGACCACCAGCTCATAATCAACAACTGGTGAGCATAGGAAGCGGGCGTTTCATAACGACGGCGGAAGAAGGTGTAGAACAGTGGTTCCCAACCTTTTTTGGACCATTACCCATGAGTACAGTCACGTATCAGCTAGTACCTCCCTCTTTTCCCTCCTCCCAATCATTAACATTAGCGTCTAATTAATCTTTAAAACGGAAAATAATTGTTCTTGAATACTAAAAATTGTTAACATGAAGATAACTGACAATTACTTTTTAGGTGTTTTGTTAAACCACGAACTGGTGAGTCATTGTGACAATCGGTACTGTTAGTTTCTAACAACCTTATTTATAGAATGATGAAGCAATTCTCAGTGCATTGTGAGAGTTACCTACAACTCCTCCTTAGAAAAAAAAGCTCAAATATTCGTATTTAGGGCAGACATTTGTTAACAGACATGCTTTCTTCGCAATATTTCTCTGCATATCGACACTTGCTTCACTCACACCTTGAAACCAATCAAGGTAAAATGTGTGCACAATACTTGTTCGTAAATCACTTGACTTCTGGAGTCCTTATTTCTCAATTGGCAGAAAATCCTAAGAAATTTTGGTCTTATGTCAAAGCGGTAGGTGGATCAAAACAAAATGGCCAGACACTCTGTGACCAAAATGGTAATGAAACAGAGAATGATAGACTAAAGGCCGACATACTAAATGTCTTTTTCCCAAAGCTGTTTCACAGAGGAAGACTGCACTGTAGTTCCTTCTCTAGATTGTCGCACAGATGACAAAATGGTAGATATCGAAATAGACGACACAGGGATAGAGAAACAATTAAAATCGCTCTAACGAGGAAAGACCGCTGGACCTGATGGGATACCAGTTCGATTTTACACAGAGTACGCGAAGGAACTTGCCCCCCTTCTTGCAGCGGTGTACCGTAGGTCTCTAGAAGAGCGTAGCGTTCCAAAGGATTGGAAAAGGGCACAGGTCATCCCCGTTTTCAAGAAGGGACGTCGAACAGATGTGCAGAACTATATCTCTAACGTCGATCAGTTGTAGAATTTTGGAACACGTATTATGTTCGAGCATAATGACTTTTCTGGAGACTAGAAATCTACTCTGTAGGAATCAGCATGGGTTTCGAAAAAGACGATCGTGTGAAACCCAGCTCGCGCTATTCGTCCACGAGACTCGGAGGGCCATAGACACGGGTTACCAGGTAGATGCCGTGCTTCTTGACTTCCGCAAGGCGTTCGATACAGCTCCCCACAGTCGTTTAATGAACAAAGTTAGAGCATATGGACTATCAGACCAATTGTGTGATTGGATTGAAGAGTTCCTAGATAACAGAACGCAGCATGTAATTCTCAATGGAGAGAAGTCTTCCGAAGTAAGAGTGATTTCAAGTGTGCCGCAGGGCAGTGTCTATTCATCACAATATACATAAATGACCTTGTGGATGACATCGGAAGTTCACTGAGGCTTTTTGCGGATGATGCTGTAGTATATCGAGAGGTTGTAAGAATGGAAAATTGTACTGAAATGCAGGAGGATCTGCAGCGAATTGACGCATGGTGCAGGGAATGGCAATTGAATCTCAATGTAGACAAGTGTAATGTGCTGCGAATACATAGAAAGATAGTTCCCTTATCATTTAGCTACAATATAGCAAGTCAGCAACTGGAAGCAGTTAATTCCATAAATTATCTGGGAGTACTCATTAGGAGTGATTTAAAATGGAATGATCATATAAAGTTGATCGTCGGTAAATCAGATGCCAGACTGAGATTCATTGGAAGAATCCTAAGGAAATGCAATCCGAAAACAAAGGAAGTAGGTTACAGTACGCTTGTTCGCCCACTGCTTGAATACTGCTCAGCAGTGTGGGATCCGTACCAGATAGGGTTGATAGAAGAGATAGAGAAGATCCAACGGAGAGCAGCGGGCTTCGTTACAGGATCATTTAGTAATCGCGAAAGCGTTACGGAGATGATAGATAAACTCCAGTGGAAGACTCTGCAGGAGAGACGCTCAGTAGCTCGGTACGGGCTTTTGTTGAAGTTTATAGAACATACTTCACCGAGGAGTCAAGCAGTATATTGGTACCTCCTACGTATATCTCGCGAAGAGATCATGAGGATAAAATCAGAGAGATTAGAGCCCACACAGAGGCATACCGACAATCCTTCTTTCCACGAACAATATGAGACTGGAATAGAAGGGAGAACCGATAGAGGTACTCACGGTACCCTCCGCCACACACCGTCAGGTGGCTTGCGGAATATGGATGTAGATGGAGATGTAGATGTAGAAATCTTTCGACTTCATGATACCTATACTTAGTGCTTGAACAGTAATAATAATAATAATAATAATAATAATAATAATAATAATAATAATAATAATAAGACAAGGTAGGTCCCATAGAGTGTAGCAGCCTTTACTGTTGTATTGTGTTGTCAATTTCTTTGTTTATTACTGCGAAGTGAATAATGAAACAATTTCTGATCTATTGCGGGAACTGCAGAAAACTCACAGAAGGCGCTTCCAGGAAATAGTGAAGTTGTGTCATCAATATGTCCCAATTGTACTGCCATACATAAATGGTACAAAGTACGTACGTAATTGGTGGTCTATGCAAGGAAGATGTTCATACATTCGATGAAAAAAAATGTTGTTACTAGTAACTTACATGTGATCGCTTTTACAGTGTTACGAAATAGTTATAATAGTAATTACGTTCTAAAAATAATTTATTGTGGTGACCGAAACACAATCCAACCTTTTTGTTTTTACTCCTCAGAAAATTATATTTTACCCCTGACGGGTCAATTAGCCCAGTGTTTGGAGATACCATTCTATGCCCTCAGAATTAGCAGCTATTCTTGTTACATCCAGTTTTCATCTTTGATTAGACCATTCTGCCGTATCTGTTACCTATCATTATTGCGTGAAAGTAATAAAAATGCAGTATTTTTGACGATGCGGTACTCTATGAATTACGTTTTTCAAAATTCAAAGCCTGTCTTTGTGTGTTCAGTCAGTTCCTAATTTTAAAATAAAAACTTAGTGTACGAAAATCTGTGGGGATGTTTTCCTGCTCGGCTTGGCAGCTGGATTTGCAACAACTGCAAAAGTACTAAAACTGCGTCCTGATTGACATCTAACAATAAATGGTTAACATACAGCAAATGCGGCAATGGACGCTTAATGGAATTCTTTGGAACGCATTTTACAATTTCTCCTCATGCAGATGATGATACGTTCCGCTATGAATTACTTAAACCTTCAAGTGCAGCTTTCTTACTATGTTTCTTAAAAGAGAATTAAAGTAAATATGTGATAAATCATATGCTCAATGAAAACGTAACTTCTGTACTACAATTTTATGACGGATTCAATCAAAGTCTTTTGACAAGCTTCAAAAGCTCCCAACTGGATGGTATTACAATCGCACTGCCTTCTGTCTGAACGATCCCAAGGTGTTACAAACACCTTTTTTTGCACGTACATGTGAATGTCATTGTAAGGGCACTGTGTCTTTCTTTTGATGGAATTTACTCGCTTACCTCAGTGAATAACCATGGCCTGGCTTGAAGTGAATGTAGTAACTTAATACTACTATTAATCCAACACAAACCTGTGTATGCTTGCTACTTGTTTGATAAGGAGGCATTAAAACAGAGTTCTTGCAAAACAATAAGAAATAACAAATTTAATGAATGGGATAAATTTGAATGTATGGTACTAAATGGTACTTAGGTACAGTTTGTTGTGTGACATTTGATGTGCAAATATAGTACAATGGTACCTAATAAAAGTTCGCTGTCTCTTGGCAGTCTTCTATCTTGTGACTTTAACTGAACATGATATGGCAGACACTTCAGGTTAGTTGAAGTTCTTTGTAAATAGCGGCTGCTAAGTCAGAAGGCACTCTTATGAGGACTGTACTGAGCTGACTGCAGACGCTAAACAGCTCTATCTGTCTGATAGTGTCCACAACGTGTCGTGTTGTGGTGCCTGTCGGCGGAAGAAGTGCCATGTCCGCCAGTAAAAGCGGAAACAAAGTAGTCTACAGTTGACAGCATTCCCAATTGGTTGTCGATACTATAGGCAGACGTATACGACTTGCTGAAGAAGGTGGCGGTGAAGCAGGAAGTGGTCCATGTTTGTGAACAACATCTGGAGGTTGCTGTACTGATCTCAGACCAGGCGACTGGTTGTGCCCATGTGGTGGCAGTGGCCTCTCGTTGTTATTTGTTGTGTACCTCCTGCTTGGTACGCTATATGAAGTACATAGTGTGGTTAAACCTGGAAAATATATTTGAACGACAGGCTCCACTTAACATGTCAGGAGGGTGCATAAAACGATCTATTTGCTCGGTTAATTCTTTAGGTCGGACTGAGGCCAAAATGTCTCTGCTGTATTATCACTAATACACAGATGTTGGTGAAACAGTAAATACTTGATAAAGTTCGTTCTTCTGTGAGGCGGAGAATTTTTCTGATGACGTATTAGAAGAAGTAGGGGATTCTGTATCAAAATCAGAGTTTAAAACAGCTTTGGAAGCCTTAAGATCAGATAGGCAGAAGGGATAAATAACATTCCACTGGAATTTCTAAAATCATTAGGGCAAGTGGCTACAATATTATTATTCATGTTGCTGGGTAGAACGTGAGAGACTGGCAGTATATCATCAAACTTTCGAAAAAAATCATATACAGAAGAATGGAAAAGAAAATTGAAGATCTGTTACATGACGATCATTTTGGTCTAGAGTGTCAGATGTGAGGTTGCGGTTGATAATGGAAGGAAGACGAAAGAAAAATCAAGACATATTCATAGGATCTGTCGACCTGAAAAAAGCTTTCGACAGTGTAAAACGGACCGAGCGAGGTGGTGCAGTGGTTACCACACTGTACTCGCATTCGGGAGGACGACGGTTCAATCCCGCGGCCAGAATTCCTGATTCAGGTTTTCTGTGATTTCCCTAAATCACTTCAGGCAAATACCGGGATGGTTCCTTTGAAAGGGCACGGCCGACTTCCTTCCCTCATCCGGTGAGACGGACTTCGCTGTTAGGTCTCTTCCACTAAATCAAACCAGCCAATGTAAAACGATGCAAGATATTCGAAACTCACAGAAAAATAGGAATGCGCTTTAGGGAAAGACGATTAATACGCAGTATGTTCAAGAACTAAGAGGGAATAATAAAACTGGAAGACCAAGGACGAAGTGCTCGGATTAAAAAGATTGTAAAACCGGGACGTAATATTTCACTGCTATCGTTCAGCTGATACATCGAAAAAATCAGTGACAGAAATAAAATAAAGGTTCAAAAGTGAGATAAAAAATCAAGGTGAGAAGATATCAGTGATATGATTCGCTAATGATACTGTTATCCTCAGTGAAAGTGAAGTCCATCCCTGGTAGCTGAGTGGTCAGCGCAACGGAATGTCATACCTAATGGCTCGGGTTGGATTCCCGGCTGGGTCGGAGATTTTCTCCGCTCAGGGAGTGGGTGTTATGTTGTCCTTATCATCATTTCATCCCCACCGACACCCAAGTCGCTGAAGTAGCGTCAACTCGAAAGACTACCCGGTCTACTCGACGGGAGGCCCTAGCCACACGGGATTTCCATTTTCCAGTGAAAGTGAAGAAGAATTACGGTATCTGTTGAATGGAATGAACAACCTAATGAGGGTAGAATGTCGACTGAGAGTAAATCTAAGAAAGACAGAAGTAATGAGAAGTAGCGGAAATGAAAAGTGGGGCCGGCCGTTACAATACGTGCAGGTAATGTGGAGAGAGTGCGAGAGGAAAGCAGGAAGCAGCAATAGAGCCGGTGGCGGTCTATCTGGCCCCGGTGCTTCCCCTCGCACCGCATTGTACTATGAGGCGGGGACACGGAATGCCGGCAGCGACTCCGGGAAGGGAACTATGCGCCGACAGCGACGGCGCGGCTCTCCATTTGCAGCGCTCCAGTAGTCCAGCTCCAGCCATAGCCGGGCCCGATTACACGACCGACTCAGTCCAACTGTGCCACTATGCGAGAACACACAGGCTCCAGCCCTGCATCACAGCGGAGCAGTATCGCGTCTAATCACTCGGCACTCCCAGAGAATTAGGTACACTCCGACAAGCCAGAGTAGTGTGGGGAACGCACGCTCTGTAGCATACCGGTCACCTTGTCCCGTTTCGTATCGTATTTCACACACCCGTGGCTGTAAATTACTTTGCTTCTGCCGCATATATTACGATACCTACGCTACTCTACTATGTTTTCTATTCTTCCCCGTCAAACAACTGATGAAAAGAATTAGAGAAACATGAATTTGAGCGTTTGCCATACTCCACTGAGCAGTAATTGAAGACTGGGTATGCTACCAAATTATACCTTTACCTTTTACAAATTAAGTGCACAACAAATCCTCATTACATCCTCGATCGTTTGCATAAAAAGAACTGAAATGTCCGACAGGAAAACGAAAGGGGAACAATCATTCATCCCAGCATCCTGCGTGATTTGCACTGGTCTTTCAGTGCTTTAATAATGTGTATGCCCTCCGTGAGCATTTGCCACTACCTAATACCTACGTGGAATGCTCCGTATAAGTCTACGGACGTGACCCTGCGGTTTTCGTTCCCGTTCTTCAATGAGAGACCATAGAAGTTCATATGGCTCTGAGCACTATGAGACTTAACATCTGAGGTCATCCGTCCCCTAGAACTGAGAACTACTTCAACCTAACTAACCTAAGGACATCACATACATCCATGCCCCAGGCAGGATTCGAACCTGCTCGGTCACAACGGCCGACCATAGAAGTTCATGGAAAGTCTGTGCCGGCCAGAGTGGCCGAGCAGTTCTAAGCGCTTCTGTCTGGAACCGCGCGACTGCTACGGTCGCAGGTTCGAATCCTACCTGGAGCATGGATGTGTGTGATGTCCTTAGGTTATTTAGGTTTCAGTAGTTCTAAGTTCTAGGGGACTGATGACCTCAGATGTTAAGTCCCATAGTGCTCAGAGCCAACTGAACCATTTGCTAGTCTGTGGTGAAACAGGACGACCACGAACACGTCTGTCAAGCATGTTCCACACATGATCAGGGGGTTTAGATCGGGACTCACCGCTGCCCATTCCATTAGTTCGATGTCTAGGCTTCGCAAGACATCCCTACCGACGCTCGGCACGTGGGCCCTGGCCTTAGAAGGAATTCAGCCCCATCACGGTAGGCAGCAGCTGCCACATGGTCTGACATGATCTGTTCGGTGTCGTGCCTAGCGGTAAGGCGACCATAGACAACTCCATATTCCTATGGCTGTCAACACTGAACCCTTCACATCACATCGAACTTCATCGATTTCCTGGACAACATTCGACAGGTACCAGTCACCATGGGTCTCCGCACAGGAACACAGCCATCACCTTGCGTCGGGGGATATGTGGAGTAGTCCGTAAATAACACGTTTCGCCAGTGACAAAGTTGCCAATGACGTCGGAACGTCAGAATTGAAGGAGTGCTGCAAGATAAAATGGCTCTGAGCACTATGGGACTGAACTTCTGAGGTCATCAGTCCCCTAGAACTTATAACTACTTAAACCTAACCAACCTAAGAACATCACACACATCCATGCCCAGGCAGGATTCGAACCTACGACCGTAGCGGTCGCGCGGTTCCGGACTGTAGCGCCTGGAACCACTCGGCCACTGCGGCCGGCTCTGCAAGATAATTTTGTGTCATGCGAGATACTCCAACAGGATGTTTGGATTGTACGGCCTCTTCTCGTAACTTGTTCATCATAATCTGATTGTACATAGCGGCTTCAGTGGCCCCTCCGATGTCATCTTTCGGTGCTCTGGCAGTATCCGTTCGACACCGCAACGCAGAGAACGCCAGATATTGGTCTTCACGTGGGGTTGTAGTGCGTCGGTAACGTAGTCCAACTCGCCTTGTGTACTGACCTATCTCCCTGTAGCGTGTTCGCAACCGATGGATGACACATGCAGATGCATTGGCATCTGCTGTAACATGATCGAAAGTCAATTCCTTTTGTATCAAACAATGCGCTCTTGTAACTTGCACCCCATTAAGATGTCGCATTGCGTGTGCTTGATTGAATACAAATGGCACCTGTCATCTGTATACCACACAAAAAAAACCACTGGGGCACCACTACTCACTGCTTTCTTAGGTATCACTTGGCACTATGAGTAACACTGCCAATAGATGGTGAATGATTTTAATTGTTGCCTACATTGGAAACGAAGATCTGAAGGCACGCAATAAGACGCAAAGTATCGCCCGTATAAAAAATATTTAACACTACGAACAGTTACACACGTGTTCTCCTAATTGTTCTGAACAGCGTCGTACAGGATTGTATGATTACTAGACAAGAAAAGAAACAGGTACTCTGCTCTCTTACTAAGTGCTTTTGCCATTGTACGAGGGTCGTTCCGAAAGTAATGCTCCCTTTTTTGTGGTGACTTTGGATGTCCGCGCCTTATGTCGTTGGTGTAGTGCTAATTCTTGAACCTTCCTCTTTCATTTTCATGTGGTTTCGTTGTTCTGCGCTAGTTGGCGCTAGCAGAGGAGTGCTCCAAAATGGGGTCTGATATGGACGTGCGTATAAAACAGCGATGTGTGATTCAGTTCTTCACTGCTGAAGAAATTGCGCCAATTGAAATCCATCGACGCTTACTAAAGCTGTATGGAGACGATACAACAGACGTGAGCACTGTGAGGCGATTGGTACTGCATTTTCAAGGTGATGAAAAGGGTGTGCATGACAAGCCGCGGCCCGGTCGACCCTGTACAGCTGTCATCCCTCGCAGTGAAGTGCGTCTTGATCAGCTCGTCCGTGCTGATCGGCGGATAACGACCAGAGAATTGTGTGCAAAGCTGAATGTCGGCTTTAATGCCTCGGAAACAATGTTGGAACAACTTGGTTTTTGCAACGTTTGTGTGATTTGGGGCCGGCCGAAGTGGCCGTGCGGTTAAAGGCGCTGCAGTCTGGAACCGCAAGACCGCTACGGTCGCAGGTTCGACTCCTGCCTCGGGCATGGATATTTGTGATGTTCTTAGGTTAGTTAGGTTTAGCTAGTTCTAAGTTCTAGGGGACTAATGACCTCAGCAGTTGAGTCCCATAGTATTCAGAGCCATTTGAACCATTTTTTTTGTGATTTGGGTTCTGCGGATGCTACAGAAGAACAAAAAACTTATCGGATGGAAATCTGTCGCGATCTACTCGACCAATATAAAGCTAAAAGTGACAAATTTCTTAATAGCATCGCCACAGGAGATGAGACGGGGTGTCACCGTTACGAACTGGAATCGAAAAGGCAGTCCATGCAATGGCGACATGCGAATTCTCCGTCAGAGAATAAATTCAAGATACGGCCATCTGCAGGCAAATTGTTGCGCACAGTCTTCTAGGATAGCCAGGGTGTCGTTCTTTGAATGTCCTGGAGCCTGTAGAAACTTCCAATTCAGCACTCTACGAGACGACACTGGCTGAACTGAAAGCCCGAATTTCCGGGATAAGACCAGAGAAGAAGACCAGCTTTCACTTACAACATGATAACGCCAGACACCATACCTCGCAACTCATTGCAAAATTCGGCTGGACTGTCGTACCACATCCACCGTACAATCCCAATTTAGCGCCTTCAGACTTCCATCTCTTTGGGCCTCTGAAAGATGGACTACGTGGCGAACATTTTCAAGACTCGGATGCTGCTGTCAAAGTTGTAGGAAATGGTTAGCCTCAGCTGGTTCCGATTTTTTACAAGCGTGGAATGCATGGTCTGGTTCATCGTTGGCAAAAGTGCATAATGAATGGTGTTGACTAAGTGGAAAAATGACAGTCTTGCTAAAATATTGCTCTATTGATAATTGGAAACCACATTCACAACGTTATATTCCACCGTATTTATTGCCTGTACACGTATGTATCGTTTGGAGAACAGACGTACAAGAGGACGATGAATGTTGCTAACATAGAAGAAAAAATTGAAATGATTCTGATTTACGGAGAATGTAGGAAAAACGTTGCTGTTGCCTTGTATATCGCGCGTCTTCCAGAGGAAGCGTTACTAGAGTGTAGACAATCCCCACTGGTTACGGTAAATTGACCATCAACGTCCTCAGTCCGGTAACGTATGGTGTGGCGTCATGCGGAACAAACTCATCGCTCCGTATTTTTATCGACGGCGCGATCGTGGGACGCAGATATCGAACGTTTTCGGGGGAACTACTGGTACTACTACAGGATGTTACCAGGCACGGTCGCCCAGCACATTACGCAGTTGAGCACGGGAGGTATTATATCGTGTTTACACTGGTCGGTGGATTGGCAGACGTGGCCCTATTAATTGGTCCGCTAGGTCGCCGGACTTGACGTCGCCAGATTTCTTTCTGGGGTAATATTAAAAAAAAAAGATGTACAGGCAAGTGACAACAGGACGTGGTCGACTGCATCAGAAACGCTTGTGCTAACATTACCGCTGATACGCTTTTGTCCTGTGTACGGTCACTTGAAAAGCGGATCTATGAGTGTATTGAAGTTGGCGATACTACATTGGAACACTTACTCTTATTGGATAGGTAGAGTAGCATTCGCCTCGAGCCACGGCTACAGTGGGGTGTCGAGTACAACGTTGCGAATGGGGTTTCTAATTAGAAGTTACGAAATACTGGCCTGTCATACTCTCGAAGCATGAAGTTTGGGTCCCTCACGCCACTGGATATTCGAGGGCCATTGAGTAACAAGTCGCAAACTGCGATTGTGTACCCATTTCCATTCTTAAGATTACAGTGCCATCTGTGGCGGAACGAAGAAAATGCTTCAGACGAAACATTTGTAGATTCTGCCGTAGAATCTTAATCTGCAGTAAAAAACGGGGTTCCCACTAAAGATTTCAATGTTGCCTCCGTCACGTGCACGCGCGGGGTGGCCGGTCGAGCGTGGTATCGTTGGAGGACCCCCTCCTAGACAAACACATTTCAATTATAACTTTTCGTGATTCTGTATTTAGTTTTCGAGATATTTCAATGTCTTCAGCTGAACAGCCTGTATATGTCCTCAGTCTTTCGCGTCGACCTACCTGAATAAAATCTATCGGTTTTCAAGCTGCGTCAGTTCGAATAAAATTCTCGAACTTCCGGTAGCCATCCCCGCCATCGTCGTCAGGAGTAGAATCACTGATTCCCGGTAATGGCACGGCTTTCCGCTTAAAAAGCCACGATTGTTGCCTCTGGCACCAAAACGACGTGTGCGGGGATGATGATAGGGCAGTTCATAGCAGCTCCGGCGGAGTGACGTCATTGGCGCAAGGGACAAGCGCCACGTTTGAAACTGCCGTTCCCGCCTTCCTACAAACGTCAAGCATTCGTGTTAATTACTTTCGAGATCCAAAGCCCGCCCTCATGCCCTACTTAGTGTGTACCGCTGATCTCTGTTAAAATTGTTGCTGATCATTCTAATTTCAGCCGCCTCTTTTATAAGAGAATCCAAGTATGTTGACGCATGAGCCAAGACTCTCGTGTTTTCAAGCAATATTTTGTGCTCGTTTTCCAGGCAGTGCTCAATTATTACCGACTTGTCAAGCTTCCTTTGCTCAATACGTCACTTGTGCTTGGTACATCTCTCTGCAACTCTGCGAATTGTCTGATGTGTATAGATTCTGCCACATTCGCAAGGGACACCATAAACGCCGGGCTCACGAAGAGCTATGTCGACTTTAACAGGGCACAGCATATCTCGTGTCTTGGGGCGGGCCGGAACACTGGTCTCAGTCTATGTCTCTGCAGAATATACATCCTAACTTGCTGCTCGTTACCCCACAGCGTTTCAGGAAAGCAGCCGGCTTGGTCTCTTTAGCAGACTCAAAAGGTGTCATTCTTCTGTAGCACCCGTAAGCGTTTGCAATGTATCTTCTGCTACAACCATTCCCTCTGACCACGTGTTTCAAATGCTGCAATTGAGACTGTAGGTATTCGTCATCAGGAATAACTTTTTCTCTGTGTATTAACGAGTTCAGGACCGCCTTCTTGCGTACAAGAAATATTCGCTCAGTAGCGCGGAAATACCCAGATCATGCAATACTAGTTGGTGGCGACTTTAATATGTCGAGTGCAGACCTGGATTCTTTGCAGATGGTCGATCAGTCAGTCAGTCAGTCAGTCAGTCAGTCAGTCAGTCAGTCAGTCAGTCAGTCAGTCAGTCAGTCTTGTGAAGTGGTTATTTACACATTTTACTAAGACTGTTTTGAGCAGCTAGTTCAACAATCCACATGCAATGAAAATATATTAGACATTGTAACTACAAACAGACATGACCTCATCGATAGTGTCAGTATAGGGACAGAGGTTGCAGATGATGATATCATTATGGCGAGAATGGTTACTAAAGGTAAAAAATCCATTAAGAAGGTTAGGAGACTATTTATACTAGGAAAGAGCAGATAGATAGTTGTTAGCATCCCTCTTGGACAACAACTGGACACCGTCCCAGTATCACGGACGTAGAGGAATTACGGGCAAAGATTCAACTTAATGTAAATCGCTCTCTGGACAGCAAGTACCAAGTAAGTGGATTAAAGACTGAAAAGACCCATCGTGGTACAATAAAGAAGTTCGGAAAACGCAGAGGACACGCAGATTGTTGCACTCTCGCTTCAAAAAAGAATGTGCAAATGTCGACTGGGAAAGGATAATGGAAATTCGTGAGTCCGTACGAATAGCGATGCGCGAAGCATACAACTTCCACTATCACACCTTACCGAAAGATGTTGCCGAGAACACGAGAAAATTATTGTCAGACGTAAAATCATTAAGCAAGTCGAAAGCTTCTACCCAACCACATGTCGGCTAGTCTGGGGTGGCAATAGACGAAAGCAAAAGGAAAGCCGAAGTTTTAAATTTCACGTTTAGGAATTCATTCACACGGGAAGAACAAACAAACAAACTTCCTCATCGAGGACAAAGAAATGTGCTTCCCTGGCATACAGAACCAACTAAAAGAACTGAAAACAAATAAGTCGCCAAGTCCAGATGGAATCACAGTTCGAAAAAAATGGCTCTGAGCACTATGGGACTTAACTTCTGAGGTCATCAGTCCCCTATAACTTAGAACTACTTAAACCTAACTAACCTAAGGCCATCACACACATTCATGCCCTAGGCAGGATTCGAACCTGCGACCATAGTGGTTGCGCGCTTCCAGACTATAGCGCCTAGAACTGCTCGGCCACGCCGACCGGCATAATCACAGTTCAGTTTTACCCTACTCTGTGGCACTGGCCCCTTACTTAGCTAGCATTTATCGCCGGCCGAAGTGGCCGTGCGGTTAAAGGCGCTGCAGTCTGGAACCGCAAGACCGCTACGGTCGCAGGTTCGAATCCTGCCTCGGGCATGGCTGTTTGTGATGTCCTTAGGTTAGTTAGGTTTAACTAGTTCTAAGTTCTAGGGGACTAATGACCTCAGCAGTTGAGTCCCATAGTGCTCAGAGCCATTTTTTTTAGCATTTATCGCGAATCTCTCGCTCACCGCAAAGGCCCAAGCGACTGGAAAAAACACAGGTTTTATTTAACCGTTCGCCAGGTGCCGGTCTTTCAATTTGACGCCACTTCGGTGACATGCAGTCGATGAGGATGATAGGATGATGATGATGACAACACAACACCCAGTCCCTGGGGGGGGGGGGGAGAAAATTCCCCGACCCAGCCGGGAATCGAACCCGAGCCAATAGGATTGACAATCCGTCACGCTGACCATTCAGTTACCGGGGGCGGACAAAGCGCAGGTGACACCTGTACATAAGAAGGGTAAAAGAACGGACCCGCAAAATTTCAGACCAATATCCTTAACATTGGTTTGCTGCAGACCTGTGGAACATATTCTCATTTCGAATGTAATAAATATCCTTGGAAACAGGAAAGCATTTGTCAACAGATCAGCATGGATTTAAAAAGCATAGCTCACGCGAATTTCAGCTTGCCCTTCTCTCAGGTGTGTTTAACTAACCAGAGAGTATGATAGATAAATAAGAAAAGGTTGAAAAATTAGACAACCAGTTGCAAATAAAGGTTTATTAGCCCTTGACCATGGTTTCGATATTTGTAAAAATATCTTCTTCAGAAGTAGTGGCATTATTACATCACGTGAGGGCACAATAGATTGGATGAAGTCGAGTGACTCTTATCATAAAAGAAATTGATGAAACAAGAATTATTGCAAGCCATGGCTTTATATAGCGCCAGATTACATATATCGTAGTCCAGAATGAATACTCATTAGTAAATGCTCTTACGTAGAGGCTCTTATCAACATAAAACTGTAATAGGCGTCACAGTGCGTAAGTTAAATATACTTTATGCCGCAGACTAAGGCGAACTACATTTGCAACTGCAGTTGGCCTTGGTCTCTAGCACAAGGTGCATGTAACTTACGTAAATATTTTATCTTGTGACATCTATTAAAATTTTATGTTGACAAGATCCTCTACCTATGGGCATTTACTAATGAGTAATCATTATGGAGTACGATATATGTAATCTGGGGCTATCTAAAGCCACGGCTTGCAATAATTCTTGTTTCACCAAATTCGTTTATGGCAAGAACCGCTCGGCTTCATCTAATCTATTGTGCCATCATGTGACGTAATATGGCCACTCTTATGAAAAAGATATTTTTTCAAATATCGGGACCATGGTCAGGGGCTAATAAACCATTATCTGCAACTGGTTGACTGAGTTTTCAACTTTCTCAGATTTACACAGTGGCTATTTTGTAGCCATGTTTAAGATTTTGACGGATAAATAACAAAATGACAACAGAAACACTGAACTCAGTTTTCAACGTTCAACTTTGGGACTCAGTTGAACTCACTATTAGCTGTAATCTACTGTAGATCTCTCTAACAAAACACCGTACCCTGCAGTAGGAAGGAAGAACAGGACGCATCTGCCTACAAGAATGATCGCCAGAGTGATAAACAAAATTACCCTACACTATTCTCGACATCAGTGTCTTGAGGAATCTAATAAAATATTTTGAGCGGAAACGTAGTGAAATATCTAAAACCTAATAATCTCCGCGTCAACCAGCATGGATTTCGAAAACATCGATCTCGTGAAACCCAAAACACACTTTCGTCATACGATATCCTGAAAGCCGTGCGTCAAGGCAGTCATCTAGATTGAGTACTTCTTAATTTCTGGAAAGCATCTCACCTAGTACAATATCTATGCTTACAACCAAAAGTACATTCATATGGGGTATCACGCGAAATTTGTGTCTGAATTGAGGGTTTCTTGGTAAGAATGACCCAGCATGT
This sequence comes from Schistocerca cancellata, assembly GCF_023864275.1. NCBI lineage: Eukaryota > Metazoa > Arthropoda > Insecta > Orthoptera > Acrididae > Schistocerca > Schistocerca cancellata. The sequence goes on from NC_064626.1 coordinate 371,267,626, forward strand.
TATCTTGGATGGGATGTCATCACAGATGTAGAATTAATTTCGGATGTGCCACAGGGAAGCGTGTTGGGCTCATAGCTATTCTTGTTGTTTATTAATGACCTTGCAGATATTATTGGTAGTAACCTAAGACTTCGCTAGTGATGCAGGTACCCGTAATAAAGTACTGTGAGAAAAGCTGCCAAAGCATTCTAAATCTACATCTACATCGATACTTGTCAAGACACCGTAGGGCGCCTGGCGGCGGGTACCCTGTTTCACTTACAAATAGGGCGAGAAGAAAGAAACGACTGTCTATATGCCACTGCATGAGAGCCAGGATTTCTCTTACCTTCGTGCTCGTTACGTGCAAATCACGTTGGCGGCAGTAGAAGCGTTCGGCAGTCAGTTCTCGAAATTTTCTGTATGGTGTAACTCGCAAAGAACGTCGCTTTCCCTCCAGGGATTCCCAATTGAATTCCCGAAACATCTTCGTAATATTTGCGCGTTGTTAGCTACTACTTGTGACGAATCTAGCAGCCCGCCTCTGAGTTGCTTCGATGTCTTCCCTTAACCCGACTTGGTACAGATCCCAAACATTCCAGCAGAACTGAAGAATAGGTCGCGCCAGCATCCTATATGCGGTCACCTTTATCATCTTTATGGATGGACATCACTTTCCTAAAATTCTCCCAACAAACCGAAGTCGGCCATTCGCCTTCCCTGCCACAGTCCTGACATGCTCCTTCGATTTCATACTGCTTTGCAACGTTACGTCCAGATATTTAAACGACGTGACTGCGTGAAGCAGGACACTACTTATACTGTAGCCGTACGTTACGGTTTTGTTTCTCTTACCCAACCGCATTAAGTTACATTTTTCTACATTTGGAGCTAGACGTTATTCATCACAGCAGCTAGAAATTTTGTCTAAGTCATCTTGTATCCTTCTACAGTCACTCAGCGCTGACACCTTCCCATACACCACAGCATCATCAAAAAACAACCGGAGATTGCTGCCCATCCTGTCCGCCAAATAATTTACGTATATAGAGAACAGCAGCGGTCCTGTCACACTTCCCTGGGCCACTCCTGACGATACCCATGTTTCGGTTCAACACTCACAGTCGGATCTTAATAAGATTTCAAAGTGGTACAAGATCGGTGACTTATTTTAAAGGTTCGTATCATATGACTACCGTATCAACCAGCCGCAAGTGGGAACGATCAACACATGCAAATTCCTGGGTTGTATGGGCTGGAACAAAAAGATCACATACCGAGCGAGGTGGCGCAGTGGTTAGCACACTGGACTCGCATTCGGGAGGACGACGGTTCAATCCCGCTTCCGGCCATCCTGATTTAGGTTTTCCGTGATTTCCCTAAATCGTTTCAGGCAAATGCCGGGGTGGTTCCTTTGAAAGGGCACGGCCGATTTCCTTCCCAATCCTTCCCTAACCCGAGCTTGCGCTCCGTCTCTAATGACCTCGTTGTCGACGGGACGTTAAACACTAACCACCACCACCAAAAAGATCACATAGACGGGAACTGTCCCGAGGAAGCCGACATATAAAGTTTAAAGAACCACCTTTAAATGACCAATCTAGAAATATACTACGAACTTCTCCGTGTCGTTCTCATAGGGATCGCGAGGAGAAGATTAGGGAGATTAATTACAGCGCTCACAGAGGTGTTATTCTTCCCGCACTCCATACGTAAATGGAACGGGAAGAAGCTCTGATAAGTGGAAAATGTGCGGTATGTTTTACCTTGCACATTACAATGGATTTCAGAGTATAGATGTAGATGCAGGGCTAGAATTAAGGGAATAATTATAGTGTTTTGAAATCTGACTTTCTAGATGTGTTGCAGAAGATTCCGCTGGTCGCTGTTAATTTCTTAGCAGTGTTTTTAGTATTGTTTAGACACTAAATAGCTCCGTTTTATGGTATAGGATTGAACATTATCGTTATAATTGTTTTCGATGTATTACGAAAAACAGAATAACTTTATTACGTATCACAGTTCGAGCAGTATCACAAATATGAGTATATAGATATACATTGAAAGGGTACAGTACCGCCCGACATTGAAAATAGGTACAACATTCTTCGTTATTCTTGTCAGAACAACATATTTTTTGTAATAATAACTCAATTTCACTTAATACACCGAAGCCGGATACCAGTGTACGAAAGAATGACAATTTATTTATTTAATTGATCACATGTGCACTCCCACAACATAAATCCCTACATCCAATTTGGTGAGATCTGCGAAATGAATGAATGTATGGTCGTCTGCTAACCACAGATAGGGAATGTGCAATATATGATCATCTTTGAGACTGTACTTGGGTCACCTTTGGTGGGACCAAAGAGATGAAATTTACCTGAGCTTTGAGCGCCTGAAATATGGCTGACCAATACGGTAGCATGGTCTTCCCCCACCTCGACAGAGGTGCGAGATGACCTGAAGAACGGCCATGTTTCAGCACTCTGCCGCTGGATCTAGTGTTGTTAAGACCTGTCCTACTTGTGCTCCGTAAAGACAAAAGAGTGGAGACATGGTATGCATGTGAAATACTTAAGAGTAGTTTGGAATAATAATTTCTCTATTTCAGGAACTTTTGTGGGGAGAATTACATGTTAGGCAGGTAATACTAAGGGGATCGTAGTAATCTTCGGAAGTGACCAACGGTCACAATGAAACCACGTGTAGCAATAAGTTGAAATACTTCCGAGTGCTTATGTTAAGCTGAATTACTGGCGTGTGTACTATAAGTTGGAAATATTTAAGAAATGGCGTGTGCAGAACTTGAAATTAGAGACGAGTACTTCCACGTGGTGAGTACTGTGTGAGTCTCAATCTGTGTGTGAGACAAAGGATAAAGAGAAGTACTCGTCCATGGTATCAGTTGAGGACTCGCGTGTGTGATGAATATGTTCTTAATATTACTTTGCATGTTATGTTCCCGTGTGACGCTTGATTCGAACTATAATACTCTGAGAGTGAAGCAAGGTGAGTCAGCCATCTATCCAGCAACGCCACTTGGCTTGCATTGCACAGGAAGACGTGCATATATCCTCCAGAGTTCATAGTGCGAAAGAAAAGTTACGAAGTGGGGCAGTGTCGTGTGAAACTGGGATAAATACTAATTGAAGTGGGAAAGCTGAAAGTGATGTGATTATAACGTTGTGACTATTCTTTGTATTGTATGTTGCCAGTGTGATGTATTTGTGAAATTTAAGTATGTGTGGTTGATATGGGAGAGTAATAAGATAGTTTCAGAGGCAGTGGGTTATGCATGTTCCTTTTTGTACCACTCGGTCTGGAGGAAATTTTCGTGATGATGGGTGTGAGAGTCGAAGTGTGAGATATAGCAAAAGATCCACCATCCTATCCAGAAAGTGCACTGTAGCGTTAAATAATTACGAGACCATAAGATAGAGAATCACCAATGTAAATCCATGCCCACTGGGCCGAATTTCTCATGTGTTATTGTTGTAGGTTACAGAATTTGTGTGTTTAGGTTATAGAATTTATCGGAATAAATAAGATAGTGAAAAGAAAAAGATTGGTGGCCTTTTCCTTCGAATAGTATGTTGTCATGATACCAGAATTTATAATGTGTGCGCCATTCATATTCGGTGCGATGGCCACGTGTTGATCAAAGCCGTTAAATAAGAAAGAAAATGTGGTATTGCCAGTTCGTAGTGAACAGTCGGAGTTGTGTAAATTACTAATAGTCAGATGTGCGTTTCCGTTGCGTGATATTCAAACAGGAGAATAATTTGTAACTTAATTGTGAGTACTAGAGCTCATGTTACTCGATAAATAAGAATGAGCCCACTCGCATGGCAGACAACTCATCTTGCAGGCCTGACTGCTTGATGCCACAGTATGAGCAAGGCATGTGGGTGCCTCTCAACATATGAGGGACATTCAGTAAGTAATGCAACACATTTTTCTGAAAGCAGCTTGGTTTCATTCAGAATTCCAATAAACCATATTATTCCCCACTCTTCTGGCTACAAACCCTATTTTTTCAACATAATCTCCGTTCACTGCAACAGCCTTACGCTTCCTTAATGCGAGGGCCTATATGCTCACATGGTAGCACTCTACTGGTCGATGTCGGAGCCAATTTGTTGATGAATCAGTAACGTCCTATCATCCACGTACTGCTTCCTGCAGAATGCATCTTCATTGGGCCAAACAGTTATCAGTCGGAAGGTGGGAGATTCGGCTATAGGATGGATGAAGAATAACAGTCCAGTGAAGCTTTGAGTGCTCCTTTCCAGTTCGCAGACCAACGGGAACCCATCCGTTGCTATGGAGAAGGAGAAGTTCGTTTGCATTTTCGTACTGTTTCTTGAATTTGCTGAGCGTACGCAATACATCTTAGAGTTAATCATTGCACCTTGAGGGAGGGCATCAAACAGAATAACCCCCTCAGTGTCCTAGAAGATAGTTGCCCTGAGTTTACTGACTGAGGGTGCAGCTTTGAAATTTTTCTTCAAATAAGAGGTGGTGTGGCGCCACTTCACTCCATGGATTTCTGGTTTGAAGTGATGAACCTACGTTCCACAAAAAATTGGACGATCAGCCTCGTAAAGCTCAAGCTATTCCGCACAGACGGTACTTTATTGCCTTTATAGTCTTCTTAAGCGGCGAGAAACTGAGTGGACCAAACCTTTGAGTACCCTAGCTGACGACGAGTTTATCAGCACTATCAGCAGAGTCGTCCATTTGAGCAGTGAGGTGTTTGGTTTTGTTTCGTCAGTCACCTCAAATGAGAGTGTCCGCACGTTACATTGCACGAGTCACAGGTGTATGTGGCTAATAGCCACGTGGGAAATCGGTTTGCGCGACCAGGTCGCGATGATGACAGACGCCTCGTCCAATGACTCTGTGCTGCTGTTCACTGCCTGGTCTCCATAGACATTCTGCAAGTGCTTATAAATATCTGTGATGCTGTAATTATCCACCAAAGAAACGCAATGACAACTCTCTGCTTGGCACGCACCTACGTTACAGACGCCATTTTGAAGGCTACATATAGCGCCACCACCTGCCGGCCGCTGTGGCCGAGCGGTTCTAGGCTCGTCAGTCCGAAACCGCGCTGCTGCTACGGTCGCAGGTTCGAATCCTGCCTCGGGCATAGTTGTGTGTGATGTCTTTAGGTTAGTTAGGTTTAAGTAGTTCTAAGTCCAGGGGATTGATTACCTCAGATGTTAAGTACCATAGTGCTTAGAGCCATTTGAACCATTTAAGCGCCACCACCTGTCAGACCTTCATGAAACTACAGGAACTGAAGCGGGAAATTCCACGATGTTCCACAACAAATTCCGCTCTTTTCAACCGAAATTCCCTGCAAAAAAAGTGTTGGGTACTTACTGAACGCCATTGGTATATGTTAGTCCGCTATGGGGTGTGTAGTGTATCGCAGAGAATACTTGATACCGCTATTACTTACTCGAAGTACTGTTCGATATTGCTTGTAAGCGGGAGCGCGGCCTTTGACTGGCTGCCGAGTTCTCTCTCGGACATGGTTTACGACCTTGTCTCCCACGGGTGGCCCTCAACGACGCAAGCATCCGGAATACTACTGGTTTCCCGGAATTACGCTGGCCGATTCCATACAAAACATTTGCCTTCATCAGCAACGTGATGGGAATGGTACAACGGAAATCAACACGGGAAAAGCTTATTGCTTATTAATGTCAGTGTCACATCCAGTGTGTATTGGAAAAATCGTCGATAATATAACCTACACACAAAGATGGTGCAATGTCCTTTTGTGTTGTCACGTTTTAAACAAACTTCTGGTGGATTTAAGGGCAAATTACGTTTCTTCAGTTCGCGAAATTAATATTAGTGTTACTCCAAAATACTATTTCACTTCCAACTGTAATGTGTTATTGCTCATAGGATCCTCACCAGAACGATGAAAGCTTATCCACTGTCTAATTCCGCTGAGTAAGTTCAGTCTTCTAGGCTGCTGGATATCATACTTCCAGAAAGCAGACGTTGATTCTAAATTGGCGAATTTAGGCCACGGACGTCGACGCTTTATTAGAACATTGGGCAAGTAACTACGAAGTTCTCCATCTTCTGATGCTATATTTTCCAAAACACAGAATAGCGACATAAATAGTATGTTTTGTGAAGTTAAAAGCAGTAGCTTGTTAGTAGAGATCTTGAAAAACATGTTCCGTGTTTCTGCGTGTATTCTCACAATGTATTAGATATAGATGAGGACGGATAGAAGCTATACAGTAATATAAAGACGGACCTACAGAACCTAGCACCGATAAATAAGAACTGAATAAAAGTAACCATAGATGAAGGCACAGAGATGCTGAAACATGGTTTTGGGATTGACCATAACCGGTATCTGTATAACAGACGTAACTGAAACCACGAAAATCCAAGATTCTTTTTTAATTGTGTAGTTCAACAGATTAATCAGAACTACACATTATTCACAATTAACTATCAGCTGTTTCTCTGTGTTTTTAAAAGTACTACAGAAATATTCTACGACAGCGCCGTTCAGGGATATACGCCGTACCACTAAGCAATTAACGAGCACAAAGTGAGTCCCCTTTGTGAAAGGTTATAAGAATGATCTGACGACGGATTTTTGAACATCCGAAACCGGTAATGGTTAAAAACGAAAAACCTTTTTATGCCCTTGCTATTATCTGATTGCTGTATTTGAGCTACGGTCATTATGAATCTACTGCAGCCATGTTTCTAATAATGTCCGTCTTAGACAAGATAGCGGTAACACATTATCGAGATACCAGAAGTAATGACAACTTGGTGTGTAAACAGCCGCCCTACGTATGACGGAGAGGACTGGCAGATTTTCAGTAGATTACAAATAGAATACAAATTGAAGTCAAAGGAAAAGTACAAAAAGAACTCGCAGTATTGTATATAGAATGTCTGCGAAACAAGATTATTCACCACAACTGCAACACCTTAGTTACTATTGTCCTTCACAAGAAAAGGAACAGACAAACCATAAGCTATTATGAAAATGATAACTTTCTCAGCATCCTCTCCATAATGTACAAGATATACACTAAAAATTCTCTCAACAGCCTTGGAGGAATTTTTCAGATCCTTAAACTGGTTAAGTGAAGGAATACGTGACAATCTAACACATCTGAATAACCGAAGTTTCTTTGCTTTTAGTGCAGATAAACATTAACAAAGAATAGGAAGAACGTAATTTGAAAGTTAGCCTGAAAGTCAGCTGTACTGAAACTGAAATAATGTACAGTGTTCGGAGCTGTTGAAGACGACAGGACGGACAGAAAAGCCATCTTAGATAGGTAACCTTATCGCCAGACAATTGTGTGTGCGTCCAAGTATTTTATTAGCGCATTGTATTATGATGATTAGTTAAATAAGGAAAACAGCGCAATGGAAGACGTGGAAATTTTATTCAACATTAAACTTTGTCACTCGTGGAAAAGTCGACAGAAATTAAGTGTAACGCAAATCTGTATTCATGGTCATATGTTCAACGTAAATGAGTTACAACTACAAATAATTTTTCCTTGAAAGGATGAAATAACATCTAAAAGTTTTCAAATTATTATGATCTTTTCCAGTCAGCGTTGCAAAAAATCTGCTATGTTTGATAGGAAATTATGAGTTAAGGAAAGATAACAAAACAATTAATCACAGTGTAATGAATGAGATCGCTCAAGCTAGATATGGTAAGCCAGAGTAGGTGCTTTTGGAGTTAGTGAGGCCTGACGATCTTAGACTTAATGATATCAAACCATACAAGAACTTCAAGTGGCGTGTTATTGTGTGTGTATAGAACGCAAAATATTATCCGTTTGGTTCGCTGACTAGTGGAATTTTTGTTCTGAATACCGTGTGTACTATAGTAAGGCAAAAGTTCATATCCTTGTCCATAAAACGAAATTTCGATCCTCTTAGTCCATACTAAATTAACTCCCACTCTCAAATATTTGAAGACTGGTTATAGTCACTCTCAACCAGATGTGTGTACGTCAATTTGATAATATTAAACTCTTTACTTTCGGAATTTGGTGGAATGAGAAAAACATGGAACACATTTCTTAAATTTTAGATTTTTTGCATTGTATATGCATAGGGAAAAACAGTGAATGAAAGGATCGAGTAAATGTGAGTACACCAGAAGATAACCAGTAAAAGGAAAGATACTAATAAACACAGCTGGTGTCGAATTCGTGCATAGTAAGTTCATATAGTCATCCCTACTTTCCCAAGCGCCACTGCTGAAAAATTTATACGAAACTTGACAGTCATTAGACTCCGATGACTCATATATCAAGGCCACTTTAGTTTTTCTGCAGTTAATGATGGCCTCTACATAACGGTTGCATAATAGCTAATTTGAATGCTGTGACAACATTCTTTTTCATCAAAATAAGCAGGAATTTACATGAGACTGACAGAACTTCATACCGCCGAATTAGCTTATGATGATACATATATTGTTAGGATAACAGATATAATCGTGATCTAGCCTTTGCGTATTCAATAGGACGCAGATGTCCATGCATTACAAAGAGAGTCATTAAGCGTCATGGGGTGGAATTTGAGGGGCCTTGGGCATCCATCAGCCTTCTGTCTAGTTTTTTGCCACGAATTTCTCTCCTGTGCCAGAATCTTCATCTTAGATTAGCACTCACACGCAACGTCCTCAATTACACACTGGACATGTCCCTATGCCTGTCTTCATCTGCAGTTTCTGTCCTCTACAGCTCCCTTAGGTACCGTGTGATTTATTTCTTGAGGCCTGAACACAGGACCTATCATGCCGTCCCTTCTTGTGCCGATGTTTTCCAAATGCCCCTTTGCAATGATGTGGAGAACCTCACCATTCCTTACATTATGATTCCATCTAATTGTCATCATACGTCTTTTGGTGGATTAACTAACAGACCGAGAAACGATTCATGCTGTTCATTCTTCGAGAAAGGCTTGCGCATTGTTCGCCAAAGGTGGTCGGACATAGTGCTGGTAAAATAAGGCACACGGAACGGCTTAAGAACGATCAGTACGTCAGACTCTAAAACATTTCTGATGCAGCTGTTGATGTTCAGTTTCCCTCAATACACGGAAGTCAAGATTATTTATTCTGTTTATACATTGCTGCCTTTAGTCCTGTTGCCTAATTCATAACATACATCATATTCACATCATTTTTTTTTGCCGTTGTTACATCTTGCGACGTGGAAAGTTGTGTTGTTATTGTTGTTATTATTATGGTTATAGTTAAATAATCGTAAAAATATTTTTATTTGTAGAGAATATAGGAGGGGCATTCAATAAGAAAGGTAACATTTTTTTCTGAAAACAGGTTGGTTTTATTCAGGATTCCAATGCACCATTTTATTCCCCACGATTTTGGCTACAAAACTGTACTAGTCAACATAGTCTTCGTACAATGTGAAGGACTTACGCCACCCTAGTGGTAGAGCCTGTATACCCGCACGTTACCCCTAGTCTACGTCGGAGCCAACGTCTTGCTGCATCAATAATCCGCCCATCATCCACGTACTACTTCCCGCGGAGTGCATTCTTCGTTGGGCCGAACTACCGAACCGACAGAACTCTGAAGGTGCAAGGCCCGGGTTGTAGGATGGATGAGGAAGAACAGTCCAATGAAATTTTGTGAGCTGTTCGCGGGTGTGTCGACTAGTGTGAGGCCTTTCGTTGTCATGGAGGAGAACTTCATTTGTATTGGGGAAGACGTCAGCCATGAAGGGATTCAGGTGGTCCATGATAGTGTTCACTTGGTCCACAGCTCTATGGTAGCTCATGTAAATGTCACCCCCCCCCCTCTCCTACCAGCCTGCATCCATACAGCCGTTCATCTGGATGACGAACAGTTTCTTCGTTTCCAAAGTGCTCATTCCAACGCACTGGGCCATAAGATTCTGCTCCTTGTTAAAGTTGCTTATGTTGGCGGAATTCCACGTTTATGCCTTTAGCGTCGCTAAAAATGGCATCAGAGAAAGTTACGTTCTACCTCTGCTATGTCCATCACCGTATTTTTTCTGTTAGAAAACTTTCGGACATGGGACCATTTACGATACTGTATTACATTTCAGGTATTATGTACATGACATAAAGTCAAATGCTGTAGGCAGTGGTACTTCCAACCATCACAACGGTGTTTGCCCATGACAGTCCGTTCCGGCTGCCGGATGGTGATATTCCTAATTCACACTCAGTTATCATTGCAGGACAAATCGAATTGCGACTCGTCAAACTCACCAGATTCTGGCGTTCATCCAAATGGTGAGGATAGGGTGTGCAAATTTTTATTCAAGATGTTTGTGCTTTGCTGGACAAGGGGAAGCAATTTGTCAATCCGTGACGGAGGAGACATGTCAGACCCTCGTCGAATTCAGGTCCACACGGTTTACAATGCTCTGGTATCGAAACAAATCTACGTGTGAAGCTTTATGTTCCGTTTCGGTATGTCACGTCTTGCTATGGTCACGCTACACAGTCACAGTCCACCCACTGGCTCCACCCAAACAACACTGTCGTTGCAGCATGCCCCATGGTAGACAAACGGTCGCGGAATGTTGAAACAATTCCTCGCATCTAGATCTAATTGTTGTTTTCGAACTCAGCAATTCAGAAACATTAAATGACCCCTAATAAGTCCCACTGTCGCCAAAGCAATGCCACCAAATACCCACTGACCCCCATTAATGCTGACTCTCCCACTGTACATCACACTCTGTTAACGATATGGATGTGAAATGCTGATATTTGACGTCGAAAAAGTCAACAGTTTCAACCTCGTCTAATGGCTAATCTGCTATGAAAGGGAGGGTGGTACCGATTGTGTGTGGAAATTTTCGCTCTGCAATCTTCATCGCTTTTGTTTATTGGTTTTTGTATAATTTTTTTCCATTCTTTGCCTTGGATTTATTTAGGCCTTTCCATTCTCGGAATTGCGACTTCCTCAACCGTTAATGTGTGTTTAATATTTTTATAAATTTTGCACAGATCTGGTAACTGGATGAAGTGTAGATGTAAAACTGAAATAAATTCAAACCTGTACTCATCTACCGAAATGCTTCATTAGTAGAGATGAACCAATGGCTGTAGTGTGATCAGTCCTTCGTCGTACGTGAGAAGCAGATTAGCCTCACTAAAATGGGGAGAGGTTGTACCCTGCAGATTAACGTGAAATCTGAACCACTATTGTACGTGACATTTTTATGAAACATAGATTATTACTAGGGTGACGTATCACACCACAAAAATCTTTGGAAAAATCTAGACTATAATCCTACATGTCTGTGTTATTAACTTAAACAAGTGAGCAGCGTATGGCGGAATTAACTTCCAATTACATTGCGTTTAAGAACTCACAAGGGGTAAAGCTAACCAACCATTCCAACTTTACTACAGGAAGTGACTCGAATTACCAAAAAAACGAAGGTGAAACTGTGCTCAGCGCGATTGTTGGCGTGAACATTGCAATGCTTTACTGTGTGGGGTTCTGTTGAAGGCTGTATGATCTTGCCTACTTCCGACCTTTAAAAGGACTTACGGAGCCAGTTACAAGGAGATCTACAGCCCAACGTGGAATCCGGACAATTGTGCAGTTCGGCGTCTTTCACATTAACAAATCCTTGTACAGAAGAAAATTCTCATATTTAAGTTATCATTTCTGTAATATCTCCTGGAAACAAAAATGTCTGGAATAATGTAATTCTAGCTTCGCCGTACCGCAGTTATGTGTCGTCGAAGGCTACGGCTATGCTATTAAAATCTCATGCTTGCTTTTAAAGTTCAGGATGGTGTCTGCTTAGCAATTGTGCAAACACGGATTGATTACCTTTCGGTAATAACAGAAGCTTTATGGCTCGTCAGTAAATCGCACGTGTCACACGGAACATTGTTTATTGTGGTTGGAGTGTTCAGCTGCACTGATTTACGACACCCGCGGACAGTTCCCCCTCAGTAAACAGCCTCTGTGCTGCTTGTTTCGGTAGGCACGGGTAAACATTGCTGACGTGTATAACGGCACGTCCGTGCATTGGCACGGGGAGTCAAAGGGGTGGATTAACATGCTTTTTGAGCACTGTCTCTGCAGGTCCCTAGCAGAAGTCCAAATCTTATCGATAAAGCAAACAACGTTAACTGTGATAGACCCACATGTAAATAACTGTAAAATCTCCGACATAAAAGAATGTGGAAGAAGTACTGAGACGTTATTCCTCAACGTGCCACATATGGCACGGGCATCATCGCTGGCGGGGAACCAAATTAGCTGCCCTAGAATGATATAAGCATTTTTATTATAACTTATAACTTAGATGCAATGTTTCCCAAAAATGGTTCAAATGGCTCTGAGCACTATGGGACTCAACATCTTAGGTCATAAGTCCCCTAGAACTTAGAACTACTTAAACCTAACTAACCTAAGGACAGCACTCACACCCATGCCCGAGGCAGGATTCGAACCTGCGACCGTAGCAGTCCCGCGGTTCCGGACTGCAGCGCCAGGCAATGTTTCCCACTGTAGTCAATATTTTCAGCCATTGCTTTAGGAGATGAACTAGATTAATAAAACGAGCTACCGCAAAAGAATACGCTACACTGTAACTTCCGCTGCCGGCCGGAGTGACCGAGTGGTTCTAGGGGCTACAAGTTCGAATCCTGCCTCTGGCATGGATGTGTGTGATGTCCTTAGGTTAGTTAGGTTTAAGTAGCTCTAAGGTTAGGAGACTGATGATCTCAGATGTTAAGTCCCATAGTCCTCAGAGCCATTTGAACCATTTATCACTTCCGCTGCGTTGTTTCCGCCGTTTTTGAGGTACAGCCTCATAGTATTGCATGCTTAGGTAACTGAATACGCTGGTCATGGACCAGAGTGGCTCCCGAATGATATCTGCTGCTTGAAGAGTATACACTATCAGATCAAAAGTTTCCAAACACCCACATGTAGTGCGAAACTAGTCACTAGATGTTACGAGAGGCGGAAAGTATTGTGTCGTTAGTAGTGAAGCACTAACAGCAGAATGGGTCGGTGAGGACCCATCAACCATTGTTAAGCTGCCAAAATCGGCTGCTGATGATGCGACTGTGAGTGGAAACGTGAAGGAACAACTATGGCTAAACCAAGACCAGACAGACCTTATGTGCTGACGGACGTTAACCGTCGAACATTGCGGAGGGTTGTAAGAAATAGCACGAAATGAGCGGAAGGAATAACTCTCGAGTCCAAAGTGCTATCAGCAGCCCAGATAGCACGATCAATGTGCGTAGGGAGTTGGAAGGAATAGTGTATAATGGTCGAGAAGGTCCTCATAAGCCACACATTTCAATCGTCATTGCTAAGTAACGCTTGAGGTGGTGTAAGGGGCGACGCCACTGGTCAGTGGATGACTGGAAACGAGTTATTTGAAGTGATCAACCACGCTCTACTCCGTGGTACGTCGATGGACGAGTTTGTGTTTGGCGAATGGCTGGAGAATGCAACCTGACATCATGTGTGGTCCAACAATGAAGTGAGCAGGAGGTTACGTTAGGGTATAGAGGTGTTTCTCGTGCTTGGGATGTGGTCCACTTTGTACTCATAAGAAAACGCTAAGTTCGGAAGGATATGAACGAATTTTACAGCACTGCGTACTGAGTACAGTAGAGAAGCAGTTCGCAGTTAATGATTGTATCAGCATTACAATGCACCCTCTCTTAAAGCAGCGTTTGTTAAGCAATGGTGTGGGGACATGAACATTCCGAAAAGGCACTGGTCTATACAGAGTCCCCACCTGTTGGGATGATTTAAAATGTCGGCTTCGTATCAGATTCCAGCGACCAACTTAACTACCTGCTCTGGTGGCGGCTCCTCAAGTCATTCAGACACCTGATTGAAATTCTCCCCAGGATAATTCAAGCCATCAAAAAGGCGAAGGGTGGCTACATCCTTTATTAATATCCATTTATAAGTATATATATATATATAAAGCTTGGAGCCTTGTGAGACGCCTAAACAATGATCCGACTAAGACAATTACACATGATAATATCACTGCCATTCGAATAGCACATCAGTTACTGATGAACGGGAAGCCAACACACAAATCACAAAAATCGAAATTGCAAAGAGAAGAGCAAGAGGAGGGTAAAGACATTACACCATGATTCAGCATGGAAGAACTACATAAGGCTATCAAACAAAGTAAAAATGGCAAATCAGCTGGCTTGGATGATATACGAACCGAGCGAATCAAACACTTCGGCTTCAATACAAAGAAATGGATTCTCCAGCTTTACGATAACTGTGTAAGCAGAAACCAAATTCCAAAGATATGGCGGAAGAGTCGAGTGATTGCTTTGCTGAAACCTGGCAAAGAAGGAAATGATACGAAGAATTTTAGACCAGTTGCACTACTTTGTCATCTTTACAAATTGCTGGAAAGACTGATTTTAACTGCCTCGTGATGACTGGGTGTTGTGTGATGTCCTTAGGTTAGATATGTTTAATTAGGTCTAAGTTCTAGGGGACTGATGACCATAGATGTTAAATCCCATAGTGCTCAGAGCCATTTGAACTGATTTTAAATCGCCTATCACCACCAATTGACCCCTCACTTATACCTCAGCAATGTGGATTTCGTCCATGTAAAAGCTGTACTAGACAGTTGCTAAATCTTGCTTTGAAGGTCGGAAGGTGACAGTAGTGGCATTTGTCGACTTATCAGCGGCGTATGATACGGTAAATCACCAGCTACACTAGTCAAGGTCTACAATCTGACCAAAGATTCAGGACTAACCAGGCTCCCTCTGCAGAATCGCAGGTTCTTCGTCGACTTTCAACGACAGCGTAGTCGATGTAGACTACAGAAGAATGGCCTCCCGCAAGGAAGTGTTTTGGCTCCAATTCTGTTTAATATATACACGAACCTATAGCCCAAAACACCGGCAGCTTCTATACGCTGACGACCTCGCTCTAGCCACCCACAACACAAATTTTGAATCAGTGGAGAACAACCTCACGAATGCTCTTGAAGGTCTATCCAGATACTGCAACACAGACCAGCTTAAACCAAACCCTTCAATGACCGAAGTGTGTGGTTTTCATTTGAGAAACAAGGAAGCCACTCGCAAGTTGAAAATAGTATGGTCGGGGGTTGAACTGGAACACTACGAGACTCCAAAACACCTAGGAGTGACCTTTGACAGATTTCTCACTTTCAAAACGCACTGCATGAAATGGAAGTCGAAGGTCTCCACCAGGAACAATCTCCTACGGAAACTGGCCGGATCGCAGTGGGGTAGTCAACGTTGAAACAATCCAAACATCTGCAATGGCAGTATGCTATTCTGCAGCAGAGTATACCTGTCCTGTTTGGTATATTTCAGCTCATGCCAAATAGGTGGATGTAGCTCTCGACGAAACCTCTAGAATTTCCACAGGTTGCTTGAAACCCACTCCAGTCGAATAGCCTTATCACCTCTCAGGAATAGCACCATCACCTGTTCGAAGAGAGATAGCTGCGAGCAAGGAAAGAAAGGCAGTGGAACAGGAAATTACTCATCCTCTGTATGGGCATGAACCGCATCCACAACGACTGAAGCCAAGGAAGAGTTTGCTTAGGACATCAAAGGAACTTAAAACCACTGCTGAAAAAGCTAGGTTACAACTATGGGGGGCTACGACCTACCTGTTGGAAAACAGTTGTTGAAGCTTTAGCTCCAGGCCATGGCAGGGAATGGACAACTGGGAAGTCCCTGAACAGATTGAGATCAGGAGTTGGAAGATCAAAAGTTAACCAGGCTAAATGGGGATACACTGATCCAAATTATATTGGGTGTGACTGTGGAGAAGAACAGACAGTCCGACATATGATTCGGTGTCGATTGTGTCCAGTCACCTGTACAGAAGATGATGTTCAATAAGCAACAGAAAATGCACTGGAAGTGGCCAAGTTTTGGTCAAAAGTAATTTAATCATAACTGTGTAAAATGTATTTACATGTAACAGTATGTTGCTGACACGAGGATAAAAAAAGTGTCCATATACTTTTTGAGCAGATACTGCATTTCACAACGAGGCAACGGTGTCATTAAGGCGAAAGGAGATGTCAACGCTGCTTTATAGGTGTCGAGTTCAACTGCCGTTGGGTATACGCTTCAGGCACATGGCTCTATGATCATAATAACCCTCTCTATAGGAAGCTATCGTGGTTACTTACACGCAGTGGGAGGGGGCTTGCGCATATTATTGTTTCATCCCATCAGCAATCAACTTGTCACATGTTATTGCACGATAGCTTTCTGAAAAGTAATTTCAGTTTTCATGTAGTGTCGGGTCCCAGCACAGGTCCTACCACCACCTGAACTAAGGTGTGGCTGCTTAGTGCAGTCAGGACACTGTCGGCAATGTGTTCTCGTAGCGAGATTGAATATAATAAACGAAAAATATATCTATTCAAAAAAGCAGATAAAATTCACTTGATGCCTTCCTGAGAGACAATCTCCACTCCTTCCAAATTAACAATGTAAGCAGAGACTAGATGTGGTTTGAGTTCAAAGGAATAGTATCGGCGGCAAGTCATATGATTATATCAAACAAATTAACAAACGACGAAGCTGATCCTCCTCGGTACACAAAACGGATCAGAACACTGTCGCAGAAACAACGAAAAAAACATGCCAAATTAAAAGGACGCAAAATCTCCAAGATTAACGATCTTATATAGAAGCTCGAAATTTAGCGCTGACTTCATTGTGAGATGATTACAATAGTTTCCACAATGAAACTGTCTCGAAACCTGGCAGAAAATACAAAGAGATTCTGGTCGTATGTAAAGTATGGTAGCGGAAAGACACAGTCAATGCCTTCTCTGCGTGATAACAATGGAAATACTATAGATGACAGTGCTGCCAAAGCAGAGTTACCAAACACAGCCTTCCGAAATTCCTTCACCAAAGAAGACGAAGTAAAATGTCCAGAATTCGAATCAAGAGCAGCTGCCAATATGAGTAACGTAGAAGTAAATATCCTCGGAGTAGTGAAGCAACTTTAATCACTTAGCCGGCCGGAGTGGCCGAGCGGTTCTAGACGCTACTGTCTGGAACCGCGCGACCGCTACGGTCGCAGGTTCGAATCCTGCCTCGGGCGTGGATGTGTGTGATGTCTTTAGGTTAGTTAGGTTTAAGTAGTTCTAAGTTCTAGGGGACTGATGACCTCAGAAGTTAAGTCCCATAGTGCTCAGAGCCCTTTGAACCATTTTTTTTTTTAAATCACTTAACAAAAGCACGCCTTCCGCGTCAGACTGTATGCCAGTTACGTTCCTTTTAGAGTATGCTGATACAATAGCTCCATACTTAACAATAGTATACAACCGTACCCAAAGTTGCACAGGTCACACCAATATTCAAGAAAGGTAGTAGGAGTAATCCATTAAATTACAGGCCCATATCATTAACGTCGATATGCTGCAGGATTATGGAACATGCATTGTGTTCGAACATCGTGAATTACCTCGAAGAGAACGGTCTATAGACACACAAGCAACACGTTTTTAGAAACACAACTAGCCCTTAACACCCATGACGTATGGGGTGTTATTGTCAAGGGATTTCAAATTAATTCCGTATTTCTGGATTTCCAGAAGGCCTTAGACACTATACCACTCAAGCAGCTTGTATTGAATTTGCGTGCTTATGGAATATCGTCTCAGTTACGTGACTGAACTTGTGATTTCGTGTCAGAGAGGTCACAGTTCGTAGTAACTGACGGAAAGTCATCCAGCAAAACAGATGTGATAACTGGCGTTCCCCAAGATAGTGTACAGGCCTTTCCTGTTCCTTATCTATATAAACGCCTTAGGGGAGAATCTGAGAAGCCGTCTTAAGCCTTTGCAAATGATGGTGTCTGTTATCGACTTGTAAAGTTATCAGAATAAAAAACAAATTGCAAAAAGAATCAGAAAAGTTATCTGTATGTTGCAAAAATTGACAATTGACGCAAAGTAGCGAAAAGTGTGAGGTCATCCACATGAGTGCTAAAAGGAATTCGTTAAACTTCGCTTACACGATAAATCAATCAAATCTAAAGGCCGTATATTCAACTAAATACCTAGGAATTATGAACAACTTAAATTCGAAGGAGCACATCGAAAACGTTTGGAGGGCTAACCAAAGTCGGCGTTTTATAGGCATGATACTTAGAAAATGTAATATCTACATCTACGTGATTACTCTGATATTCACAATGAAGTGCCTGGCAGAGGGTTCAGTGAACCATCTTCAACCTGTCTCTCTACCGTTCCACTCTCGGACGGCACGCGGGTAAAACGAGCAGTTAAATTTTTCTGTGCGAGCCCTTATTTCTCTTATTTTATCGTCATGATCATTTCTCCCTATGTAGCCGGGTGGCAACAGAATGTTTTCGCAGTCGGAGGAGAAAACTGGTGGTTGAAATTTCATGAGAAGATCCCGTCGCAACGAGAAACGCCTTTGTTTTAATGACTGCCAGTCCAATTCACGTATCATGTCTGTGCCACTATCTCCCCTATTTCGCGATAATGCAAAACGAGCTGCCCTTCTTTGTACTTTCTCGATGTAAGCCGTCAGTCCTACCTGAATCGGATCCCACACCGCATAGCAGTACTCCAGAATAGAGCGGACAAGCGTGGTATAAGCAGTCTCTTCACTAGACCTCTTGCACTTTCTAAGTGTTCTGCCAGTGAATCGCAGTCTTTGGTTTGCTCTACCCACAACATTATCTATATGATCATTCCAACTTAGGTTATCTGTAATTGTAATCCCTAAGTATTTAGTTGAATTTACAGCCTTCAGATTTTTGTGACTTATCGCGTAATCGAAATTTAGATGATTTCTTTTAGTACTCATGAGAATAACTTCACACTTTTCCTTATTCAGGGTCAATTGCCACTTTTCGCCCCATACAGATATCTTATCTAAATCATTTTGCAATTCGCTTTGGTCACCTGATGACTTTACAAGGCGGTAAATGACAGCATCACCTGCAAACAGTCTAAGACGGCTACTCAGATTATCTCCTATGTCGTTAATACAGATCAGGAACAATAGAGGGCCTATAACAAACACTTCCTTGGGGAACGCTGGATATTACTTCTGTTTTACTCGATGACTTTCCGTCTATTACTACGAACTGTGACCTTTCTGACAGGAAATCACGAATCCAATCGCACAACTGAGGCGATATTCCATAGCTACGCAGTTTGGTTAGAAGACGCTTGTGAGGAACGGTGTCGAAAGCCTTCTGGAAATCTAAACATATGGAATCAATTTCACATCGCCTGTAGATAGCGCTCACTACTTCATAAGTATAAAGAGCTAGTTGTATTTCACAAGAATGATATTTTCTGAATCCGTGCTGACTGTGTGTCAATAAATCGTTTTCTTCGAGGTAATTCATAATGTTCGAATACAGTATATATTCAAAAACACTACTGCAAATCGACGTTAGTGATATGGGCCTGTAATTCAGCGGATTACTCGTACTTACCTTTTTGGGTATTGTTGTGACTTCAGCCATTTTCCAGTTTGAGTACGGATCTTTCTGTGAGCGAGCGGTTGTACATAATTTGCTAAGTATGGAGCTATTGTATCAGCTTACTCTGAGAGGAACCTGACTGGTATACAATCTGGACCGGAGGCCTTGCCTTTTTCAAGTGATTTAAGCTGCTTTGCAACACCGAGGATATCTATTTCTATGTTTCTCATCTTGGCAGTTGTTCTTGATTGGAATTCAGGAATATTTACTTCGTCTTTATTGGTGAAGGAGTTTTGGAAAACCGTATTTAATAACACTGCTTTAGAAGCACTGCCATCTGTGACTTCACCGTTGTTATCGCGCAGTGAAGGTATTGATTGCATCTTGCCACTGGTGTGCTTTGTGTATGACCAGAATCTCTTCGAGTTTTCTGCCAGATTCCGAGACAGATTTTCGTTGTAGGAATTACTAAAAGCATCTCGGACTGAAGTATGCGCTATATTTCGAACTTCTGCAAAACTTTTTCAGTCTCGGGGATTTTGCGTTCTTTTATATTTGGCATGCTTTTTTCGCTGCTTCTGCAAAAGCGATCTGACCCGTTCTGTGTACCATGGGGGATCAGTACCATCACTTATTAATTTATGTGGTATATACCTCTCAATTGCTGTCCATACTATCTCTTTGAAACCATTCCACAACTTTTCTACGCTTACATGATCAGATCGGAAGGAGTGAAGAGTGTCGCTTAAAAAGGCTTTAAGAGCATTTTTATCAGCTTTTTTAAATAGATACACTTTGCATTTCTTTTTGATGGTTGTAGGTGTTACGGTATTCAGCTTAGCAGCAACTGCCTTGTGGTCGCTAATCCCTGTATTCTTCATGATACTATTTGTCCAGGATTATTTGTTGCAAAGAGGTCAAGTATGCTTTCGCAACCATTTACGTTTCGAGTGGGCTCATGAACTAACATCAATTAACGGATCTAATAAGAACACTGTCCACACTACGCTTGTCCGTCCTCTTTTGGAATACTGCTACGCGGTGTGGGACCCTTAACAGATAGGACTGACGGCGTACATCGAGGAAGTTCGGAGCAGGGTAGCATGTTTTGTATTATCGTGAAACAGGGGATAGAGCGTCAATGAAATGATACAGGGTTTGGGGTGGACATCACTAAAACGAAGGCTGTTTTCGTTGCGGCAGATTCTTCTCACGTAATTTCAATCACCAATTTTCTCTTCCGAATGCGAAAATATTTTGTTGACGCTGACCTACATAGGGAGAAATGATCATCGTAATAAAATAATGGAAATCAGACGTCGAACGGAGAGGTATAGGTGTTCGCTTTCTCCGCACGCTGTACGAGATTGAATAGAGAATTATTATGAAAGTGATTCGATGAACCCTCTTCCAGGCACTTAAATGTGATTTTGAGAGTTTCCATGTAGATGTAGATGTAGATGTAGATGTAGATGCAGATGAAGATGAAGTCTGATGAGTCACCTTTAACGGAGTGAGGAGGAGAAAGTCTCCCAGGATGCTTAGGATAGGTGATGTTGCAACGGAGAGGGAAGTTGTGATTCATAGGAAGTAAATAAGAGAGGAAACAGCTAATGCTGTAATTTAAGAACAATTTATTTTCCCAGTAGTTCAATATTATTCAGAGAGGTGTTTTACACTGGCAGTATATCTTCCCACATCAGTAACTACACCCTACTGCTCTGTATCTTAAGGCCTTTCCAACAACTCCCAATTCCTCAGTTCTACCTGCTGCTTTCAGAGAGAGCGCTCTGCTTGCAACTCGTGCCAGAGTCAAATATTTTAACTGCGGTAGGATCGAAGTGCGAGTCGGCATGTGTTCCTCCTTTTATTCTGACAGAGAGACAATTTTAACTGTTACTTGTGGCGACTTCCGCAGTCAGGTAAATTCTAGGAGGCAAATGCGAGACAGCGCTTGCCCCTCCCTAGATTCGGACACACGGAAAATATCCACTATCATCGTTACTGTTTGCACAATCAGGTACTTCATTGACCTTGGAGACAAGTGTGAGACAGTATTGGCTCCTCTTCATATTCTGTAAAAAAGAGAGAAACTCTATGGTGCTCATTTTTCTTTAACAGTCAGAGAACGCGAAACAATAACTGTTGATGGATACTGATCGGAAACAGTCATCCTCCCTCGAATGTGTACCGATTCTCGTAGTTCTACTGCAGCAGCATCAAAATGTCACACTATAGTGACTCCGAGGCTTAACTATAGTACCGCTCCCGATGAATCGGCTATGGCACTGACTGCTTCTGAACCGTAGCGCGGCTCTCTGTGCCTACCTCTCATATACTGATACACATTTCAGAGATCCTGAACGGGTTTGCTTTCTGCTGACTCTTCTCTAATTTCTGGAAACGTCCGACTTCAACCGAAACGATTCTCAGACACAAGCGGCCTTGCTGTCATTTCCGTGTTTGTCTCGACTGTCTAGCCGCTGCTACCTGTGTTGCATTTTGGCCCGTTTCAGACTGGCAGTGACCTGGCTCAGTGGGCGCTCCACTTTCGCCTGTGTGCGTTGTCGATGCTGTGGCCCGGTTTGCTTCCCGCCGTTACACGCGTCGGGCATCTCGTTACATCGCTGGAATTAGATAGCCGTGATTATTATTACATCGGTAAACTCGATAGTCGTGACAGTATTATGTAATGTAGTGGAGCAGTCACTACACTGACGCCTGCAGTAGGTCAGTATGTTTAGAGCTGAGATGACAAAAGGTTCAAATGGCTCTGAGCACTATGCGACTTAACTTCTGAGGTCATCAGTCGCCTAGAACTTAGAACCAATTAAACCTAACTAACCTAAGGACATCACACACATCCATTCCCGAGGATCGAACCTGCGACCGTAGCAGTCCCGGCTGAGATGACAGGAATGCCACATCTACAGTAGCAGTTGCAATGGGAAATCTGCCCAAATTAAAAAGCTGTTCTATAATACCGTTTATAGCGGGGAAAAAATCTGTGCTGTGGACACAGCTGTCCAAATTTGTTCTGTACTTGGACCGAATGCTCTGCGACAGTTGTTGGCGTGTCTGAGAATGCACACGTTGATGTCAGAGTTGGCCGTCTGTCTGTCTAGTCAGCAACGAAGTGATAAAAAATAAGAATAAATTCGTAATAACCGGTGTTTCACCGTATCACAACTGTTGGACAGTTCTCGTCGGGTTTCTCGGAGTGTTCTGCATGATATCGTGGCTAAACTATTAAAAACACGGAAGTTCTGTGCTAGTTGTGTGTCAAAACTCGTTTCCAAGAATCACAAAACTCAACGGATGACTACTTCTCTAATTTTTAGTTATATTGCGGAAACCGAAGGCCTACCGAAGAGAAACGTAACCGGTGGCGAGAAACGACTTTGCTGTGCTATGCCGTGATAAAACAGAGGGGGAATGATTGTTTGTCAACTAGAAAAGTAAAGCTTTTTTTTTTACGCCGAAGGGATTTTTTTGGGGATTTTGATGCCTACAGTGAGACATTAGGTAACCTGACACGGTAGTGTGTTTTAGCACGGCGGTGTTCGGCTACGCGTTTCCTGGTTATAAATGAGAAAGATGAAATTGTGGATCTTCCACGATGTAAGTTTATCTATCGGTTTTCGGGTTACAAGACGATCGTCAGGCCTTAATTATCGACGACAAAGAGAGTACGAAATTGTTGAACTGTAAAAGAAGTTAACCGGCAAGAGTTAGATGTAACTCAGAGTAAATGTCGTTTTTGACAGTCCATTTGTAACGTAATCGAAACTGTTAAAAAGCAAAAGAATACAAACAGAACAGTCCAGAAAAATATTAATGCTGAACAAATATAAAAAGATAGTTGCGCCGCTTGCACGGCTTATATAAAAGTTAAAATTAAATTAACAATCACCATAGAATAAAACACAAGGCATCTATAGAATTATGAAGTAAATAGACAACCTTAATTCGTTTGAAACTTCCTGGCAGATTAAAACTGTGTGCCCGCGAAAGGCAAAGGTCCCGAGTTCGAGTCTCGGTCGGGCACAAAATTTTAATCTGCCAGGACGTTTCATATCAGCGCACACTCCGCTGCAGAGTGAAAATCTCATTCTGGAAACCTCCCCCAGGCTGTGGCTAAGCCATGTCTCCGTTATATCCTTTCTTTCAGGAGTGCTAGTTCTGCAAGGTTCGCAGGAGAGCTTCTGTAAAGTTTGGAAGGTAGGAGACGAGATACTGGCAGAAGTAAAGCTGTGAGTACCGGGCGTGAGTCGTGCTTCGGTAGCTCAGATGGTAGAGCACTTGCCCGCGAAAGGCAAAGGTCCCGAGTTCGAGTCTCGGTCGGGCACACAGTTTTAATCTGCCAGGAAGTTTCATATCAGCGCACACTCCGCTGCAGAGTGAAAATCTCATTCTTAATTCGTTTGTTTTGTAAAATGTACTTCTTCGTCATAGTAAGAGAAGTTCTTTCTATTACTGATGTATAATTTAGGTTGTGTATTTCATGTGTATTGTGAATTTTCAACTCTGTATGAACCAACATGGATTACAAAAACTATGATCGTGTGAAACTCAGTTCGCTCTGTTAGTCCACGAGACCCAGAGAGCAGTGGGCACAGGTACCAAGTTAGATGGCGTGTTCCTTGACTTCCGGAAGTTATTCAATACAGTTCCGTGCTCCCGCCTCAGAAAAAAAAGAGCGCGTGCGATACGAGATCACTTCACAGGCAGCAACAATTCTGGCAACTAATTCCACCTATGTATCCACTGAGGTCTCATACACAGCTGACAATAGATATCTCCATAGGAAATAATTAATGGGATTCATGTCAGTAAACTCGCAGGCCATGGAATAGTACCTCCCCTTTCAATCCAGCGATCACCAAATACAGCATTGAGGTGGTTGCGAACATCCACCCGGAAGTGAGGCGGTGCAGCGTCATGTTGTTCAAAAAATGGTTCAAATGGCTCTGAGCACTATGGGACTTAACATCTGTGGTCATCAGTCCCCTAGAACTTAGAACTACTTAAACCTAACTAACCTAAGGACATCACACACATCCATGCCCGAAGCAGGATTCGAACCTGCGACCGTAGCGGTCACGCGGTTCCAGACTGAAGCGCCTAGAACCGCACGGCCACACCGGCCGGCCGTCATGTTGTATCCACATCCTCTCACGAACAGCCAAGGGTACGTTCTCCAACAACTCAGGCAGAACTCTTTGCACCAACTCTCTTCAGACGGGCAGGTGGAAGACATGGTTCAATGAGGCTGTTGCCTACAATGCCCGCCCAGATATTCACAGCAAAACGCACTTGACGGCATGACTCCACTACAACGTGAGGGTTTTCCTTATCCCGCCCATGGCTATTCCTGCTGTTAGAAATACCACCAGTATCAACTGCGGCCTCGTCAGTAAACAGCACGATTTGGAGGAAATCTGGTGGATTAATCGATTGTTGGAGCAGCCACTGACACATTGCGACCCTTGGCGTAAAGTCAGTCACAAGCACTGCATGGACTTTTTGTGGGTGATACGGGTGTAGCTGTTGATCGTGGAGTACTCGCCACACGGTAGTATGTGCAGCGTCCTTTTCACGTGCAGTACGACGAGTACCTGTAATAGGGTCCGTTACAACACGTTCCAGCATCATCTCTTCAAAATCGATTGTTCGAGTGGTCTTCGTGTAGCTAGGTCCCTCGTTTCTTCTTTCAAATGAACCAGTCTCCCGCATTCGTCGATGGAGAGAAATAAACACTCGCCGTGACAGATGACGCTTGTTAGGAAATCGTTCCCTGTACGGCCTTTCAGCACCCAGAGCAATGCAACGTACTTGCCCATACACAAGGTGCCTATCGGTGAGATCTGCGAAACTGCACCGATGCTGCTCCATAGTATTGTACTGTACGTCTCTGAATAGCACTGAGTAAAAATGCGAGCCTCGGTGGCCGAGCGGTTCTAGGCGCTTTAGTCTGGAACCGCTCGACTGCTACGGTCGCAGGTTCGAATCCTGCCTGGGGCATGGATGTGTGTGATGTCCTTAGGTTAGTTAGGTTCAAGTAGTTCCAAGTTCTAGGGGATTGATGACCTCAGATGTTAAGTCCAAATAGTGCTCAGAGCCATTTGAACCATTTTTTTCTTTGAGTAAAAAAAAGGGGGCATGTCGTTGATTCATAGCACGTTCTGTCTTGGGACAATGTAAAAACAGTACAAGAGAGCCATCTTATGGTCAATAAAGTAACCAAAACCTGCATCATGATTTCGTAGTAATCATGCTCGTCGTCCTTGTTGCCTTACAGCACATAAAGGGTGTACACGTAAATAAATATCACAGTAAGTCGATGGAGCATTCTCTATTTGCTGTTACATTTTTGCACGCTCGTGCGGAAACACGTGTATTTAAATGACCTATTGCGTTACGTCGGAAGTTCCACGAGGCCTTTCACGGATGATGTATAGAAATAGTGACGCTAGAAAATTGTAGCGAATTGCGGGAAGACCTACAGAGTGTCGATGCTTCGTGCAGGTAGTGGCAATAGACACTCAACATAAAAGGGAGTAACTTATTATCGCTACATAGAAAGATCCTTTATTGTATGATTACATAATTGTAGAATAATGACTAGAAGCAGTTATTTTCATAAAATATCTAGGAGTATGCTGTGCGAAGTGGAGCGACCACATAAAATTACTCGCAAGTTAGGCAGACGGCAGACCGAGAGTCATTCAAAGAATCTTCAGGAAATGTATTCCATCCACAAAAGAGTTAGGTTACAAAAACCAAGTTCGACAGATACTGGAATATTGCTCATTAGTCTGGAATCTGGACCAGATGGACTGACAGGGGAAGTAGAGAAGATGCAAATAAGAGCAGCGCGTTTCGCTAGAGGTTCGTAAACTACGCACGAAATCGTCACATAAATTATTAACCAACTCCATCGGCAGACGCTGCAAGAGAGGCGTTCCGCATCACGCCGTGGTTTACTGTTAAAGTTCCGAAACCGTACATTCCTAGGAGAGTCAACCAACATATTGCTTCCTACTACGTATGTTTAGTGAATAGACAATGAATGTAAAATTAAAGAGATTCGAGCACACACAGAGGCTTACTGGCAATCGTTCTTCTCACGAACCATTTGTGACTGGAGCAGGAACAGAGAGGAATGGAAGTGGTACACAAAGTACCGACCGCCACAAACCGCAAGGTAGCTTGTGGAGTATATATATGTAGATGTAATAGATGTAGTTCACTCTGTTTCTGCATCACCTTCCACATGTAACACCTCTTCAAGCTATTCTTTAATACGCTTGTCCTGCAATAATTTTATTTCATTGTTAATTTTATTTAAATGATCATACAGGATTTTAGGCTGTTTTACGGAATGTACACAACGGAACAAAACTAAAGGATCACTTTTCGAAACCGCTGAATTTTCTTACATTCCGACGTATAAGATTTAAATTTGGCTCAAAGGTGCCTACAACCTTCCTCTGTAACGATGCAAAAACATGGCGCCCAATGATACTAACCTCCGGCTCGGCGGCGCTTCGGACATCAAAGTGTTGAAAGATGGGTTGGGTTGTTTCGGGGAGGAGACCAGACAGCGAGGTCATCAGTCTCATAGGATTAGGGAAGGACAGGGAAGGAAGTCGGCCGTGCCCTTTCAAAGGAACCATCCCGGCATTTGCCTGGAGCGATTTAAGGAAATCACGGAAAACCTAAGTCAGGATGGCCCGACGCGGAACCGTCGTCCTCCAGAATGCGAGTCCAGTATGCTAGCCACTGCGCCACCTCGCTCGGTTTGAAAGATGGGAGAAAAAGAATAAAAAAGGCCACAGCCGTAACGTGGGTTTATGATATCACATAGCAGCAATTTTATCCAAATACTGCCCAATGCTAGCGAGGACGAGTTACACGATGCGAAAGACGTCACACCGGCTCTTACCGAAATTTCACTCCTACTTTCGACGTCTCTGCTGTGGAAGACACAGCCGTGACACCCAGCCTTGAAATCACGCTGTTTTCATATAGGCGGCCATGAAAAACATTTCAGACACATCGGTGCTCAGAATCTAGATGAAAAGTCCTCAGGGCTTAAATGAAACCACCCCTTTCTTGACGCTTTGATTCCCACACGTTTTGCAGGCTAAAACGACAGTTCGCAGTGCTATGACAACAGGACGACGTTCTTGACTATGTTCAACGTTTCCACCAACCCCTGGCCTTTTCAGCTCTCCTCTAAGGACATCGTGGGGTGCAACCCTATTGAACGATATCTGATCCCTTTGGAGTGTAGTGCGACCGCAGCGTTTGCTCCAGTACTCTGGATGGAACACAAGGGCCGTTCAATCGCAATAGACGAAATCTGAACGTAATACGACGCAGGCAAGCGTTCGTAAGCTTTTTCATCCTTCCTTTTCCGCGACCTCCTGAATGTATGTCGACGTTTCTAACAGGTAAAAACACTTTTCTGCTTCGGATCACGTTCAGATTTTGTTTAATGGTTTTGGACGGTGCCTAGTGGCTCTGACCCAAATACCAGAGCAAAAATAGCAGTCGCTCTACGCTCCAAAAGGGGCCACATCATGCTCAAGGTGGTTGCAGCCCTTTGACGTTCTTACAGTGCGGTTGAAACGCCCAGGGGTTGGTATGGGTGTTGAATGTTTTCAAGAACATCATCCTGTTGGTCATCGCAGTGCGAACGGTCGTTTCAGACCTCGAAATGTGTGAGATTCAAAGCCTCAGTGGAAGGGGTGGGTACACTGACGCCTTTAAGCTGCCCCCTGAGGCCTTTTTATGTAGTTTGTGAGCGGCGGTGTGTCTGAAACGTTTTCCTTGGCCACCTATAAGAAAAGAACGTGATTTCAACGCTGAGTGTCGCGGTTCTGACCTCCACAGCAGAGGCTTCAGAATTACGGATGAAATGTGGGTAAGAGATGGTGTGACGACCTTCGTATTGTCTGACACGTCCTCGGTGGCATTGGGCAGTATTGTGGTAAAATGTGGTGCCAATGTGACATGATTAACCCACCTTACAGCTCACATAAACTTCTGCATGTGTAGACATCTTTGTGTTTCAAGTGTCACCGAGACCCTAAATGACGTCTCATGGCGCAGGGTTTCCACCATTACGGAGGAAGGCTGTAGGCACGTTTCAGCCAAATTTCAAACTTACACGTCACAATGGAAGACAATTGAGGGGTTTCGAACAAGTGACTTTATAATTGTGTTGCACAATGTATATATTCTTCCCACTCGAGTCTGATTCTTTGCTAATGTTATCCTCCCCCCTTCCACTTCAGTTTCGCATGCACGCGCGGTTCAAACCCCCCCCCACTCATTGTCTTCAATTACGTGAACAGTGACCTGTAAAAGATGACATATATATTGTGTTTGCACCTCACTCGGTGTGTGTAACATATTTTTTATTGTTGTTCACCAGAATAGAAGCCTCTTTGATGAATATAATCAGTTAAAATCTGATGCTTGTCTTCTTAGATGAAAACCGATTAACGAAATAAATTAATACTACAGAAGATACACAATTTTTCTTTTGGATTTTTGTAGTTACGTTCTACAGAGAAGTAACGGAAGACGCCGTTAACACATCCTTCGCTTTAACACACCAACTCAACTCTGCGTCAGTCAAAATGTCACAAATATGAACATCCGTCCTACAGCTACGAACTGGTTCCACGATTTTCCCTTCTTTCTGCACGTAAAATGTGGCTTGTCTATCATTGTTTCGACTCCGACGAAGAACTTACATGTGCTTTCATAGGTTGGTAGTTTGGCTGCAGTCTCAGAGGCACAGTTTCGTTCAGAGGGAACTTGTCGACAGGTTAAGGCAGATGCTAAATGCTTACAGCTGAATGGTGATTAAGTAAAGAAATAATAAAAAGTTGTAGTTGAAAGTGTACTAATAATTTTACTTTACCTCTCCCCTTAGCTCTCATGTCATTCCTACATCAATATTACTCATCAGACATTCGAGCATGGCAATCGAAATTACTTTCAGTACCATAAATTTTCGTGCCAAGTCTGACTAAGCAGCAACTATAAACAACCTACCTCCTAACATAATCAATAAAATACTACCAGATCTCTTTTGGTGACAGTATCCAACCCTTCACTTCAAACTGAGCTTCCGTCCAGCGCTAAATGCTGCCTTTCATACCTTTTTACACAACCTCTTGATAATGGGTTACTCCTTTCGCTTCCTTTTCATACTGTATATTCTCTCCTTTCCTTCCCGGAAAATTTATTTTTTCATTGCTTTTTATTAAAAGAAGAAGCGTCAACTAACGATGATATATTTCCTTATTTGTTTCACCAAGTACCTAGGCGTATGACATTAAATGTGAAATGTAAGTCCCCTAGTCATGCGCGAGTTTCATTCCCTTTCACAGAAAACGTGCGTAAATGTCTGTAAACAGAGTAACAAGGTACAGGGTCATACACATGGCGATACAGCCGAATGTGCGAAGGACTTGGCTTTTGCAATATGAAAGAGATGCAGAATTTAAAAACTTCCTCGCCTACAACGGCTTAGCTATGCAAACGGTCGGCGTAGAGAAAATTTGCAAATGAATTTACGCACGTATTTCTTCAATACATCGATAGCTACTAATTTTAGCTCATACTAATATACTATAAGCCCTTCTATCGTTGCCGAGAGCAGGGCATATGCATCTTTTGACGATCGTGATCACAGTTTTTTTTCTTTCTTTTTATGGGAGTTAACATCTGTGCTCATCAGTCCCCTAGAACTTAGAACTACTTAAACCTAACTAACCTAAGGACATCACACACATCCACGCCCGAGGCAGGATTCGAACCTGCGACCGTAGCAGTCGCGCGGTTCCGGACTGAGCGCCTTAACCGCGAGACCACCGCGGCCGGCTATCACAGTTTTCGAAATGGGTTTTTCAGAGGAACTGAATGCAATATCCTTCATGGACTTGTTACATATCCCTCGTATTCTACCAGTGAACTGAAGTCTTTCACCAGCTTTAACTATGACAGACTATGAGCCTATGTCACAGTTCGGTTGCGTATTCCTGCGCACTTGTACACCTAGGAAGTTGTATGAGTTGACCAACTCCGAAGGTAAATCATTGATACTGTATTCTTAGGATACTATGCTTTTTCGTTTTCTGAAGTGCACAGATTAACGTTTCTGAACACTTAGAGCAAGTTGCCAGACTTGTCATACTTTGACTCGACATGACTTTATTGTGATCCTGGAGGCTATAAAATCTGTTGCTGCGGTATGTGCCTGCCTCACGTCTGACAGACATTGAAGAAACGGTTATCTGCGATTCCTTGCACTCAAAATTCCGCCTTTTACCCACAGCAGGTTTCCCCACATACAGTAACACATTCACCCACGTTACACACACAAATATAAAACTGCTCACAGGCACCACAACACTAGCGTATGAGGACCTAAAATCACGCAGCATAGTGGGCACCATTATATACATCAACATATACAGCAAACACAGAGGAAGTGAAATGTTGGAGTGAAACGAGTTCCAAAACGTTGGAAATAGGGCACTCTAGAGCGTAATTATTATCTGCATAAAAAAACATGTATTACAGGCCAGTGAAGATGCTTCATGAATAAAAAAGAAGCTGAAAGCATACGGTACAAAAGAACTTTCCTTGTAGTTGCGTAGACGAAGCATATTTCCAAGACCAACACTGTGTTTGAAAGTAGTACGCCTACTCGCATTACACATTAAAGCTTTTGTTGAAAATTTACCGTTCAGCATTTGTCTGAAATATTTGAACGATAGCATAATCTGATTTGTAACGCAAGCGGTCGCGTTTCTCACAAGTTATGCTCTAGCGCTGTTCGCCAGCGGAAGTGAATATACGTATCTCCCGCCCGATATCAGCCCGAGATAACACGTGGTCGATACGCTTATTTGAATGGTCAATAGAAGTCCGATGCTTGCCGAAGGACGCCAGGGTATCGCCGGATCGGAACCAAGTAATATCTGCAATGCGCACTAACTACATTTCTACGTCAATGTGAAATTCGCTGCAAATTCAGAAACAGCACAGCAGTTCTCCATTTTTCAAATTAAATAGATAAATGATAATTCTAAATCATTTTCCTTCGTGTATTATTTATATTTCTCTTCGATGTGTTTAACAGAGCCGGCCGAAAGTGGCCGCGCGGTCTGGCGCTGCAGTCTGGAACCGCGAGACCGCTACGGTCGCAGGTTCGAATCCTGCCTCGGGCATGGATGTGTGTGCTGTCCTTAGGTTAGTTAGGTTTAACTAGTTCTAAGTTCTAGGGGACTAATGACCTCAGCAGTTGAGTCCCATAGTGCTCAAAGCCATTTTTTTGTTTAACAGATGAAAAGTGTAACATCGTAGATATTGTGTGTTAAGAAGTTATTTACTTTCTTGAGTTTGTAAACAGGCAGGATGTTAACCCGACAAGGATTAATTTACAGTGAAAACGATAATTATCTCCGTACTGATGTCGCCACTGTTCATAAATCCATGATCGAGCGAGGTGGCACAGTGGTTGGCACAATGGACTCACAGTCGGGAGGACGACGGTTCAATCCCACTTCTGGTCATGGTGATTTATGTTTTTCGTGAATTCCCTAAGCTGCTTCAGGCATGCCAGGATAATTCCTTTGACGGGTTACAGGCGACATCCTTGCCCACTCTTCCCTAATCCGAAGGGACCGATAACCTCGCTGTTGGGTCCCCTCCCCCAAAACAACCAACCAATGAATCCATGACTGAGCGAGAAAGATAGGCTGATCCGCAGCTTAATATTGATTTGATTTCGCAGTTCAATTCGTCTATGTACGATAATCGACTAGTCGAAGCACATACTTCTTTTTTCTATGTTTTTATACATTTTACACATTTATTTTATATAGGAAAAGGAGGTTGACAATATTTATGACAGTTCACCACAAATTAGAACTGTGTCGAACCTGCATTCGCTCTCTGAGAGTTGACCACAAATACAAAAAGTCGGGTTCGAATTTTGATCCAGAATACAGTTTTAATGTGTCAGGAAAAATACACAACAACGTTAGTCTACTGCAGAGTAGCGGTGTAGTTACATTCATGATCTGTGTGTGTGTGAATTCCTAAGGAACCAAAACGCTGAGGTACAAAAAATGGAAATGTCGTGTGGCTAGGGCCTCCCGTCGGGTAGACAGTTCGCCTGGTGCAGGTCTTTCGATTTGACGCCACTTCGGCGACCTGCGCTTCGATGGGGATGAAATGATGACGATTAGGACAACACAACACCCAGTCCCTGAGCGGAGAAAATCTCCGACCCAGCCGGGAATCGAACCCGGGCCCTTAGGATTGACAGTCTGTCACGCTGACCACTTTTTATTAATTTTTATTAATCTCATTTTGTTCGCTTCTGATCGTTGCATCTGCTCGGGGCGGACGTCGTAAGACATCCGTTTAAGTTCGTTGTTGATCGATTAGCTCAGTTTTTTTATTACAGAGGGCTGCTAACCCTCTGACCGAACAACCACTCAGCTACCGGGGCGGGGCTCATCGGTCTCTAGACTTACTCACTACTTAAACTGACTTATACTAAGAACAGAAAACACACACACACACACACACACACACACACACACACACACACACACACACACACGCCCGAGGGAGGACTCGAACCTCCGGCGGGAGGGACCGCAGAGTTCGTGACGTGGCGCCTCAAACCGCGCGGCCACTCCATGCGGCATGATTTTTGTTTAACAGAGTATTAGTAGCTCCATTCTTTTACAGCAGTAGCACGAGAGTCGGTTATGGTCGACAAAAAAGCAGAGTTAACAGAATAAAAAAAAAATTATATGGTCTTAATAAATTGACAATAACGCTCCTGAATCGCGTTATTGTTCTGGTTAAAGAGATCCTTAAACTAAAGTCAAAATTGATCTGGTAAAGCTACATGCGCATGATGTCCATAAATAAAGATCCTGTTGCAAAACTCTGTCGAAAGAATACCTCTGCTCGGAATGATGTCAAAATTGAACAGCCTGTTATTGAAGCAGGACGAAACGTCACGGGGTACAAAGATCAACGACAATATGTCCAATAGATGGTGCTGTAAGCGTCAGAATATACACATCACTAAACACTCGGCACACGGCTGTTCACCTGTTTGCGTTAGAGACCTTGAACGTGACCCTCCTCCGTGAAGAAGCATGCTATTGGCAAAGCTCTTTTACAGGAACGGTGACTGTGCGTCAGTAGCCGTGTAGGAGTTCGGGACACTCAAGGGTATGAAAAAGGGCAATGGTCCGATGTCTGCCAAGGGTCTGGAGAAAATGATTACGAAATTCGAAAAGATAGATTCGTTTGAAGTGCAGTGTGGCAGAGGGCGGAAAGCAATTTATCCGACGCCTGTCAAAGAAGTGGCCACAGCACAGCAGGAGGGTCGAGTACGGTGTGCAGACATTAAGTGCTCGGGGAATTGCCCGAACTTTGGACATGCTTCCTAGTAAGATGCATAAAATACTACACAGTGAGTTACATTGCTATCCATACAAAACCACCCATGTTCAGGAGTTGTTTCCTGCTGACCCTCCAACAAAGGGAGCTCGCTCTGGAATTTCGTGCTGGCAAGGAAGTAGACAATGGATGGCCTTGGAACATTCTGTGGACAGACGATGCCCATTTCAATCTCCAAGGACATGTAAATACGCAGAATTGCAGAATATGGGCAACAGAAAAACCCGCACGTGTGTCCACCAATATCACTTGATTCTGAAAAGGTGACTGTATGGTGCGCGTTGATATCTTTTATCGTAAAGCCGTATGTTTTCAAGAAGATTGGTCCTGCGGGCCCTCTTACCTGTATCGTCAATGATAAACACTATTTAGAGTATTTTGCGGACCAACGTCATTCCAGCCATTCAACAACGTGGAAAGATGGGTAGGATTATTTTTGTGAAAGAGAGCACTCATCCACACATTGCTCAGCTAGCGAAACGGCTGCGGCAGAGGCATTTCGGTAATGCTAGATTATCAGCCGTCATTTCCCTACAGCCTACCCGTCCAGAACATTTGACTCAAATGGCTCTGAGCACTATGGGACTTAACATCTGAGGTCATCAGTCCCCTAGAACTTAGAACTACTTAAACATAAATAACCTAAGGACATCACACACATCCATGCCCGAGGCAGGATTCGAACCTGCGACCGTAGCGCCTAGAACCGCTCGGGTACAGTGGCCGGCCAGAACATCTGATCTTAATCCATGGGACTTCCGTCTGCGGGTTATCTGGAAAATGTTGTGTTCAATGATGCAATTACGAAAGTAGCTGAATGGAAGGCACGCATTGCGCAGCGCATTATGAACTTGTTCCCCTACAAACTCCGATCTGTTAAGGAACATGCTCGTTCTCGATTTCAACCTGTGGCAGAAAACGGTGGGTGGGCAATATATTGAAAATGTCTTGCGCCAGTCTTACGACAGTTTGAGACCGATGTGATTTTGCTTTTTATCCGGTTTTTGACCTCAGGTGTTTCCCATTCGTTGTGGTACGATCTTGCCGTGGTGGACGGACCTACGTAACTAACAGTGCCACAACTGTTAACTGCCGAACTTGTGCAGCCATACACATTGAACAGTGGAATCTCGTAATGTGCAGCTCAAACCGTAGTCTAGTATTGCGCTTCAGCTGTTATTTGTAGGTGGCCCCATTTACGTTTAGACGCTTACGGGGCCATCTATTGGTACAATTTTCGCTTTTTTCCGATGGTTTTTCCCCCTGCGTCAATACGAGTAATAAGCAGTTCGAGTTCGACGTCATTCTCTTTCTGCACCGCTTTGAAACTGGAACATTAATTACGGACACCTTGCGTAATGCTGAGATAGCTTTGCGATGCAAAGATGTCAGCTATATACTTCGGTTCAGCTACAACATATTATGAACGTATAGCACGAGGAAATACTTTAAAAAGGGAATGTCAGCATCGGAGCTATAAACAGTCAAAGCACACTTAATAAATTTTGTTGGGGCTCAACCATTCTTTTTTTTTCGATTGACATTGTTCATGTCTGTATTAATTTTGGAGAAATAAGTTTTCGACTCAGAATTTAGTTTCGCTGTCAACTGATGACACTAGAAAAGTAGAAATAAATTCGACAATGTGGACATAATTTGTGCACTGACATTATTTTCAGCGACTGTATCTCTTGAACACAGTTTCTTCTAGTTGTAAAACCAGGATTCACTGAAATGCCAGTTATTACACCACACCAGCCACTGCGCCATGTGTTTATTTCTGTGGGATGGATGTTGGTTCGCGTTTCGAAGCGCCCAATTCAGTCAATGTGTTTAGTCATCGGTGTTACACGGCATTCTAAAAATTTCTGCTCGAAAGCTCAGCTGTTTTCATTTACATTTGCATGTTTCTACATTTGAGAAACCGATACGAAAGTTATCATAATATTACATCCAAGGGAGCTACTAAGTAATAGGCCTATACACTTGTTTTTTTTTTGGGAAAGGTGGGTTTAGTCATGGAAAGATGAATTAAAACTTCGGTCGACATTGAGACAATTATCGCTAAAGCACTGTCTCAGTTCGACAAAGATGGGGCTAGGAGTCATCTGTAGCCGGACTTAGTGGTGTCAGAGGAGGAAAATGTAGGTCGCCGAACTGGTGGGGCCCTGTAGCATTCGAAGAATGAGTGAGATCATTTGTAGTATTCCATTGACATAGTAATAAACTTCGATTTTACGGTAACTCTGTTTTCCCGTTTTATGCTAAACACGGCTCACTGACTAGCACAAATGGCTATCAATTAACATTAGCGACGGCAATGCTGCTTGGAAGTTAATCAGCACTGACACATTAACAGTGCAGCTTACTGGCCAATCAAAACTGTGTAACGGGCTGGGAAAACCACGTATCAACTCAGTCAGATAGACGCAGTATTAATTGATTTCCGAAAGGCAATTTATTCAGTAGCACACCTACATATACTAGCGATAGTACGATCGTATGCGGTATCACGCGAACTTTGTGACAACATTGAGAATCCTTTGGTAGGTAGGAGGCGGCATGTTACCTCGGATGGAGAGTTGCCGACAAATGTAGAAATAAGTTCAGGTGTGCCCTAGGGAAGTGAGTTGAGTCCCTCTTTGATCCATGACCATTCACTGTATATCAGTAGTAGCCTCCTACTTTTCGCAGATATGTGTTTACCTACAGTGAAGAATTGTATGAAAAATGCTGCATAAACATTCCGTCGGATCACGATAAAATTTCAAAGTGCTGCAGATATTGGCAATTTGTTTAAAATGCTCAGAAATGTAAAACTGCGCACTTCTCAATACTTTAAAACGAAGTATTTGTGATTATAATATAAGTGAATCACAAATGAAGTCGGCCACCTCATATAAACAAAAGCGCCGCGCGGGATTAGCCGAGCGGTCTAAGGCGCTGCGGTCATGGACTGTGCGGCTGGTCCCGGCGGAGGTTCGAGTCCTCCCTCGGGCATGGGTGTGTGTGTTTGTCCTTAGGATAATTTAGGTTAAGTAGTGTGTAAGCTTAGGCACTGATGACCTTAGCAGTTAAGTCCCGTAAGATGTCACACACATTTGAACATTTTTTTAAACAAAAGCTTAGGTGTAAAAAATTTTATGGATATGAAAAGGAACGATCACAAGGCCGATTTGTAGGTAAATCAGGTGGCAGACCACGTTTAGTTGGTAGAATACTGGGTAAATGGAGTGAGTCTCGAAATGAGCATTGATGCAAAGGAGACCGCTTACAATATACTCGCGCCACCCAGCCTAGAATATTGCTCAAGTGTGGCGGACCCGTCCCAAACGGGACCAACACCACTTAATGCTCACAGTTCTGAGTGACTGACGGCAGAGACTCACGGAGAGAGTGAAGAAACTGAGTTGGCAGACGTCTTGCAAGATATACAAAGT
Source organism: Schistocerca cancellata (assembly GCF_023864275.1). Lineage (NCBI taxonomy): Eukaryota > Metazoa > Arthropoda > Insecta > Orthoptera > Acrididae > Schistocerca > Schistocerca cancellata. Next base: position 371,305,099 of record NC_064626.1, read on the forward strand.
GTCACGAGGCAGCGCCCTTAAAAAATCTCAAGAAAGAGCTTTAAATTATGAATCTAAAAATGTAAAAGAACCTCGTACGTATAGCTACCGAAAAGATTAGACTAAATATAGCGAGGCATTTAAACAGTCATTCTTCCCGCGCTCCATACGTTATTGGAACAACAAGGGGCTGTAACAACTAGTACACCATGAAGATGTTGACGTATACTCGAACCGAGGATCTTGCAAGGACGAGTGCTGTATTGTGATCTATCCAAGCGCGACTCATGACTTCCCCTCACAGCTTTACTTCTGCCTGCATCTCATCTCCTGTCTTCCAAAATTCATAGACGTGCACTTCTAGCACTCCTGGAAGAATTCATTTTGTGGAGAAATTGTAAGAGTCCCGGTCCGGCACACAATTTTAATCAACTGGATAATTTCAGATCAGCGCACATTCCGCTGCAGACTGAAAATTTATTCTGGAAACTATCCTTTCGGCTATGGCTAAGGCATTTCTCCACAGTATCCTTTATTCCAGGAATCCCTGTAAGGCATTCAGGAGAATTCTGTGAAGGTTGGAAAGTAGAAGAAGTTGTACTAATTGAAGCAGAGCTATGAGGACGGTTCATGAGCCGTGCTTGGTGTTCCTCTAATTTACATTTAAAAGCAGGTCGAGCACTGTATCGCAGAGAAAATGTTCTGCACGAAGAAATTAACATTATTTTATGTTGTTTAAACAAGTTACCTTCTTCTGAATAAAAATGCACACTATTATTACTTTTCCTTTGTTTTTTACTTGATTTCTTAAAATTAATTCCTTCCTAAATGTAATTATTTGATTCACCTGTCGGTAGTGCTTTAGTTTTATTTCAGCGCTTGTACAAAGTTGTAATTTATTGTATTTCAGCAGAAAAATGATTTTAGTTAAAGAAGAAAACTACACAGGTAAAGCACTTCGCTGCAAAAGATTCGAGTCTCGATTCGGCACATAGTTCTAATCTGCCAGGAAGTTTCAGCTCAGTGCGTACTTCGCTTCAACGTGAAAATTCGTTCTGGAAATGTCAACATTTCTCTAAATTTTTGTGAAGAACGACAAAATAAATGTACATGAATAACATTACGTTCTTTTCCTGCACTTTTGAGCGGTTGTTGGTTTAGGGCAATAGGTCATTAAACGCTTGCAGCAGCTGACTTGACTGACTTACGACTGTACACGCATGTCAACCGTTCGGAAGCAGGTTTCTTTGCCGCATGCCTTGTTTGGACGATACCTCATAGGTCACTCTATCATACACGGTAATACATTACTACAATTGCTGCACTGCTCTAATGTGTCCTCGCAATATACCATCTAATTCGAGATTTATTAGGAGTACGTGAAGAAACTACATGTATCAGACCCTCACGTGAAGTTTCACAGAACGTGTCTCGGTAACTTAATGAACATCACGATTGCGTTACAACATCGGTAGCTAAGAGACACACAGGTAGCTAGTTTCGTTAGTGGTTTTACGAGACATGGATTTATAGCTGCATTTGTAAACTTTATCACCTAACGTCGTAAGGGAACAAGTGCGATAAGCGTGGGAAGACTTGAGCAACTGTGCTGAGGAAGATTTGTTGTCGCTCGCGGTGTCTGCCTTGTCTGCAATAACGTGCCGCAGGTATGCATCACCGTTCTCCTTGCCTGATCGTCTTACCCATCTCCCGCACCAAGAGTACCCGTGCGTGAAAAAAATAGAACGAATAGTTCTTGATAATGCAAACATTAGATTCTGAGAAAAGAGCAGTTTTGTGCACTAACAATTTTTCTCTTCAGTATAAATTATATTCATACCCGTCCGGAGAGCAGCGCACGTTAGCACGACCCCTTCCGGTTTTGGAGGAGGCGCGCAGGCCCCGAATCTAATCCGCCAAGCGGATTGACGATGATGGCCAATGTGCCGGTCGTCTTTGTTGTTGTTTTTCAGACGGATTCCCATATCCGACTAGGAGAAAGTCGGTCTGGTATTCACGTCCCGCCTCAATTCGGTTAGCAACATTTAGATAACTTCGCACACTTTCAGAAGGATTAACATTAGACGCAGACAAATGGGGAAGGGGTGGCGACAGGAAGGGCATCCGTATACCATCTACCATTAACATTGCCAAATCCACAAAATTAACAAGCGGACCCCGAGAAGACACGGTATAAAGGTTAGAAAAAACAAGAAACAGAAAGTAAATAATGTTAATCATTATTAAAGATGAACATAATTTCACTAGTCAAGTGTTCTTAGGCACTAGTTGTGTATCAACAACACTGGTAGAGATTTATACGGAGATTTTCCTCGTTAAAGTGGCATGTGTTATGTTATCTGTATTCTGTGGTAATTAGTGTCAAATCGTTGTCAGGATAGCAGAGTGAACATGTGTTTGCAAACGACTGAAATGGAAAGTGTTACACCATCAAGCCCAACTTCGTTTGAAGACGTTCATCACATTCCATTCGGAATTGATGTCTGTGGTCAACATCGTTATGAGATGAGACCCTCATGAGCACGAATACTGTAACGTCCCTTAGAAAAATTAAGAATGACTGTGCTGGTAAACCTCTACGTTATTTGCTTTTCAAACAGCTGAGCAAAACTGAACGAACTCAGACATTTCTCTATTTACTTAATCTGATTAACACTAAACTGACACACAATATTTTTACCACAACGCAATCTGACTTTCAATAATCCCTACAAAAGAATTGCTCTGACTAACAATAACATATACCTTTCATGAATCACTTACCTCACAAAAATCTTCGTTACTCGAACTACTGCAATGCAGCGAGCGCCAATACTGCCAGCTAAATAAAAGATTCTACTGAAGGCACTAACTACTGATAGGCATAGTTAGCAAATGAAAGATTTTGATAGAGAACAAACAATGTATTTACCTTAATAGTGTTCAAAAGTCATAATATATATATATATCAGTCCATGACATCCAGTCTTACAAATTTCCTTTTTCTGACGGACACACGTCCAGATCGTCCGCTCATAACTCAGCCATTTCGCTCCCCACATCCACCACTACTGGCGGCTCACTTCCGACTGCGCAACGCTACGCGCTGTTCACATGCAACTGCCCAACACTACAATAGCACAACAATGTGGCTTGATCTTCGTACTGTTTTTATCGGTTTCTCTTCGTTCAAGACAACCGTATCATTTGAAAATATTTAGGTTTATAACGAACTTTGTCCGCTAAATCTTTTACTTTACCCGGGGCACATCGAAATTTGCTTGCCTGTGTTTAACTCTTAGTCTGGGATACAGTGATGAAATCGACTTATTAGGATGATCCAAATCCAATCAAAATGGTTCAAATGGCTCTGAGCACAATGGGACTTAACATCTATGGTCATCAGTCCCCTAGAATTTAGAACTACTTAAACCTAACTAACCTAAGGACATCACACAACACCCAGTCATCACGAGGCAGAGAAAATCCCTGACCCCGCCGGGAATCGAACCCGGGAACCCGGGCGTGGGAAGCGAGAGCGCTACCGCACGACCACGAGCTGCGGACCCAAATCCAATCCTAAAATTGGCTAACTATCCTATATGAAGGTACTTTTTATAAGAGCATTGCAGAGGTACACTCTGTATTGTTTTTTAAAAGTCTGTAAACTACAAATCCACGTGTTTTGGTACTTGTATGATATGTTTAGAGCACAGCTGGAGTTTTCTAACAATGATTCTCTGACTCCATTTGCCCGCTATGAAAATGGTTTTTTTTTTTTTTTTTCCCAAGTGACTGATTCGTAAGAGAGACTTCGCACGATGAACTTTCAGAGTTCGATACAATAAATTCTGCCCGAAAAAACATCTTTCCACTCTTACAGAAGCACTGCAAGCCACAGACAAAGAATTCGACAACTATCGCGTCATGAATAAACTAGTTAAACTTGTGACAAAAATAAAGTTACCAACATTGTATAAACTCTTTTGGAAGACCCACGTTTCAAAGAGACGATTCCGCATTTTCTTCACAGTGATACACAAATGTATTCTTTCTGTTGCATCTAAATGATGTGAGGTTTCCAGGAACCACATCTTGAACTGAGGACAAGGGTGACTGGAATGCCAGTACGGTAATCGTTGAGATAATCTGAGTTGTCTCACTGCACCACTGTTGAATTTTTATAGGTAGAATACAGAAATATCAAAAATGGTGTTCTTGAGAGAATCTCAGAAATACAATTTTTGGTACTTCTGTGTCGTATTTTTAAAAATTAAGAAATTTTTTCTATCTTAGCAATATCTCTGCGCATGACATCGGAGGGAGAGGGACATTCATTGATTTATTCAGGATGAAATGTGTTGTTTGGTTCAGTTGCACCACGTTATAAGCGGGGTGTAGGACCGAATAGCTGAAGAATGAAAAGTGTGTACATTGTGGGGCCTCCTGCCACATAGGATCTCTCACGCGGACAGGCGATTTGGAAAATCAGACGAGGATTAAATAACTCTGTTTAAAATAATTATTTAAATAAGAATCAGTTTTTAGTATACTGTGTTTTTAAATTGAACTACAAAGTATGAAATAATTTCTGCTGACCACATACCGGTTTCTGACAACATACAGATAGTCCCGAAAATATGTGATAATCAGTTTTTAATAGCTATGGAAACAATTTAATGATTTAAAATGAATATCTGGGATACATGTAGTAAATAATAGTAATCTGAACTAATCATGCATCAATTGTAAACGGTGTAGCGGGTATAAATGTAGATTTTTTTTAAATTGGTGAGTGAGGCAGGAGCCGCCGGCCAAGACAGAGCAGCATAAGGGTTGTAACCGATTGCCGACTGGAGGGGCCGTGCTGTTCTAGGCGCTACAGTCTGAAACCGAGCGACCGCTACGGTTGCAGGTTCGAATCCTGCCACGGGCATGGATGTGTATGATGTCATTAGGTTAGTTAGATTTAATTAGTTCTAAGTTCAAGACGACTGATGACCTCGGAAGTTAAGTCGCATAGTGCTCAGAGCCATTTGAACCATTTTTTGTGACCGATTTTGTGACATTTTATGAGTTCTTAACCAGGAGCGAATTACTTCGTCTCATCTGTGTGCACTGGAAGGCTAGTTTTTTAATCTCTGCATGTTAATGTAGTTTGTTACACACAGTTCTTGCGTCTTCGTCAGTGTCTACAGCAGAGTGTCGTAGCGCGTGTTGATAGTCATTTGTTTCTCTGTGTAGTGTAGTTTTCCACAATCTTTGGTATCGATAGGGATTGTGATTGCTGTGTGCGGATGCGAACTGAGTTAGTGACACTTTGCGCTGAGCTCCAGGCTTCGGTTAGACAGTTTGAGACTGCAGTGAGTGGGCATAGCTGCTGTGAACCAGCCTTGGGGATCCAATAGATGTCCAATATGACCCACGATTCCACCGATCGTTGCGCACCAGTGGCCAGCCCAATTACTACTCGCATTGAGGTTGACCACTCACCCATGGTCAAGTCGGAAGTCGCCTCGTGGCGTGGCACTGCGAAAGATTTCCCAGGGTGCCGAACTCAAGGCCTTCTTGGTTAGTCTGACAAACATGTTCCAGGTGCTATGGCTGCCAAGGAGGGGAAAAAAGCCAATGTGCGCTGCATGTGCATACCGGGTGGAGTCATTCCTGATACGTAAGGGTTCCTTCCGGATGCCAGAGTGCAGCCAACTGCAGGTGTTGACTCATGTCGGTACCAATGTTGTGTGTCGCTTTGATTCGGAAGAGATTCCCTATGGTTTCGAGCGGCTATCAAATGTCGTAAACGCTGCCAATCTTGGTTGTAAGATGATAAAGAGCTCAACGTTTGCAACATAGTCGACACGACCGGTTGCGGACCTTTGGTACAGAGTCTGAATCAGAGGCTCAGATGGTTCTGCGGCCGTGTAGGCTGCCGATTCTTCGGCTTTCGCCTATCGGCGGTAGGGTTTCGGGTTCCACTAAATAGGTCAGGAGTCTATTACACGCAGGAGGGAGTACACAGGTAGCTGGAGCTGTGTGACTTAATCTATGCGGTTATTTAGGTTAGAGGACCTCTGGAAATCACAGAAAGAGCTTCAGTCTCAAAGGATGCCGGTCTAACACAGGAAGAAGGTAGATCTAGTAACTATCAGTATAATAATTACGAATTGACGTAAGTGTGTTGTGAAAGTATCAGAGCTACAAGCGCTAATAGAAATTACTGATGCTCAAATCGTTAAGGCAATGACAGCTCGGTAAAGCCGGAAAATAAGTTCGGCCGAAATTCTTATGAAGGCCCTAACGGTATTCAAAAAGGGTAGGCTAAATACAGTTGGCAGTAGCGTGTTTATTGCTATTCGAATTAGTTCATCTTGTAGCGAAATATGGATAGTTCCTATGAGTTAGTGTGGGTAGGGGTCATTCTTGATAACTTGAGTCCAATTCTAAACACTCAAATGTAGACCGGATATAGCTTGAATTCAAAGAAATAATATCGACAGAAGTTGAGAGATTTATACCAAATAATTAATAAAAGTCGGAGTTGATCTCCCGTGGTACACGAAACGGACCAGAAAGCTGTTGCAGAAATAACGAAAGAAGAAAATTTAAACGAACGCATTCTTTGCGCGATAGCAATGGAAATATTATAGACGACAATGCAGGTAAAGCAGAGTTACTGAGCACAGTCTTCCGAAATTCCGTCGCCAAAGCAGACGATGGAAATATTCGATTCCAGAACAGCTGCCAACATGAGTAACTCAGAAGCAGATATCCTCGGAGTGAAGCAACTTAAATCACTTAATAAAAGCAAGTCTACCAGTCCAGATTGTATACTAGTTAGATCACAGTTCATATTAATTGACGGAAAGTCATCGAGTAAAACAGATGTGATTTCTGGCGTTCCACAAGTCAGTGTTACAAGAGACAATCTGAGCAGCTGTCTTAGGTTGTTTGCAGATGATGGTGTCGTTTATCGCCTAGTAAAGCCACCAGAGGATCAAAATCAGTTACAAAACGAAAATTGGCAACTGGCCCTAAATAATGAAAAGTGTGAAGTCATTCTCGAGTGCCAAAATGAATCCGTTAAACTTCGTTTACACGTTAAATCAGTCAAATCTAATACCAGCAACTTAAATGGGGAAGGACGTACAGAAAATGTTGTGTGGAAGGCGAAGCAGAGGCTGCGTTTTATTAGCAGAACTCTTAGAAGATGAAACAGGTCTACTAAAGAGACTGCCTCACTACGTCTGTTCGTCCTCTTTCAGAATACTGCTGCGCCGTCTGGAATCCTTATCAGATAGGATTAAAGGAGTACATCGAGGAAGTTCAAACAACAACAGCATGCTTTGTATTGTCGAGAAATAGCGAGTGTGTGTGTGTCACGTACACGATACAGGACTTGAGGCATCATTAAAACAAAGGCGTTTGTAGTTGCGGCGGGATCTCTTCACGAAATTTCTATCGGCAACTTTCTCCACCGAATGCGAAAATAGTTTTATTGACGCCAACCTACACAGGGGGAAACTGTCATCATACTGAAAGAAGGGAAATCAGAGCTCGAACGGAAAGATACAGGTGTTCGTTCGCGTGGAATAACATAATTGTTATCAAGATGGTCCGATGAACCCTCTGCCGGGCACTTAATTGTGATTTGCACAGTAGCCCTGGTAGATGTAGGTGTCGATTTACGACAGTGTATTGGACAATATTATATTGGTATTTATCTCATTTGCAGACTAATAATTGTAGCTATTAGGAGTAGAATGTTTTTAGGTCGTTTAATTCCTCGAAGTGCATGTGGCAAGGGCAAGCCGTTAATGCATATTTTCCCCTGGGAAGCAGGTCAGGTGTTGAAGTACGGTAGCATGATAGCAAATCGGTTAGCCTATACTGATCAGCGCTGTCTACTTAATGGTGCAATTACTACCTCACGAATACATTAGGTAGTAAATCATGTGATATGCTTATGGGAAGACTGTTTGACACAGAGAGAGAAAAAAAATTATCAGATTGATGCGTATACATGTTAAGGTAACATACATGAAATTATTTCCACTTATGACCGTTACACCCTGTATATTGGCACTCACGTTTTCCGTTTTAAATGATACAAGTATTTCCATAGGTATTAAAAATCACCCATCACAAGTTTTCAGTACTACACTCCTGGAAATGGAAAAAAGAACACATTGACACCGGTGTGTCAGACCCACCACACTTGCTCCGGACACTGCGAGAGGGCTGTACAAGCAATGATCACACGCACGGCACAGCGGACACACCAGGAACCGCGGTGTTGGCCGTCGAATGGCGCTAGCTGCGCAGCATTTGTGCACCGCCGCCGTCAGTGTCAGCCAGTTTGCCGTGGCATACGGAGCTCCATCGCAGTCTTTAACACTGGTAGCATACCGCGACAGCGTGGACGTGAACCGTATGTGCAGTTGACGGACTTTGAGCGAGGGCGTATAGTGGGCATGCGGGAGGCCGGGTGGACGTACCGCCGAATTGCTCAACACGTGGGGCGTGAGGTCTCCACAGTACATCGATGTTGTCGCCAGTGGTCGGCGGAAGGTGCACGTGCCCGTCGACCTGGGACCGGACCGCAGCGACGCACGGATGCACGCCAAGACCGTAGGATCCTACGCAGTGCCGTAGGGGACCGCACCGCCACTTCCCAGCAAATTAGGGACACTGTTGCTCCTGGGGTATCGGCGAGGACCATTCGCAACCGTCTCCATGAAGCTGGGCTACGGTCCCGCACACCGTTAGGCCGTCTTCCGCTCACGCCCCAACATCGTGCAGCCCGCCTCCAGTGGTGTCGCGACAGGCGTGAATGGAGGGACGAATGGAGACGTGTCGTCTTCAGCGATGAGAGTCGCTTCTGCCATGGTGCCAATGATGGTCGTATGCGTGTTTGGCGCCGTGCAGGTGAGCGCCACAATCAGGACTGCATACGACTGAGGCACACAGGGCCAACACCCGGCATCATGGTGTGGGGAGCGATCTCCTACACTGGCCGTACACCACTGGTGATCGTCGAGGGGACACTGAATAGTGCACGGTACATCCAAACCGTCATCGAACCCATCGTTCTACCATTCCTAGACCGGCAAGGGAACTTGCTGTTCCAACAGGACAATGCACGTCCGCATGTATCCCGTGCCACCCAACGTGCTCTAGAAGGTGTAAGTCAACTACCCTGGCCAGCAAGATCTCCGGATCTGTCCCCCATTGAGCATGTTTGGGACTGGATGAAGCGTCGTCTCACGCCGTCTGCACGTCCAGCACGAACGCTGGTCCAACTGAGGCGCCAGGTGGAAATGGCATGGCAAGCCGTTCCACAGGACTACATCCAGCATCTCTACGATCGTCTCCATGGGAGAATAACAGCCTGCATTGCTGCGAAAGGTGTGGATATACACTGTACTAGTGCCGACATTGTGCATGCTCTGTTGTCTGTGTCTATGTGCCTGTGGTTCTGTCAGTGTGATCATGTGATGTATATGACCCCAGTAATGTGTCAATAAAGTTTCCCCTTCCTGGGACAATGAATTCACGGTGTTCTTATTTCAATTTCCAGGAGTATATATATATAAAGACAATTTAAATAAAAAGAAATAAATCAGTTTGTATTTGGACATTTATTTTAACATTGATCATTGTTCCGTTGAAAATTTCAGCATATCAGACTTGATTCACAACTAAACTGGTGCTCTATTTAGGATTGTGAAAATGTGAGTTTGTAATCTTACGGACCACATCAAATAGGGAGCCAAAATTGGGAGACTACATATAACACTGCATTCATAAAATAACACACGAAGAACGTTGAAACATATCCAAGACGAAATCAACCACAACCAACCGATTCAATTTTCACCCAAAGAAGTTACGTTCGTAGCGCAATCCTGTCCGTCATGAAATTACCACACACTGGTATACTAAATTCATACTAACTCTCTGTGAAATCTTCCCAAAAAGAATAGTTGAGCGCTACTTTGATGATTACACCACATGCTTCACGTGGTCAACTTGGTTTACACAAAGAGTGTAACTCCACAATAATTTTGACAATTAAAGTAAATTACATCGAAACGCAATTTACAAAAGAAAAACCTCGAACTGGTTACTATCGTCTTACTATTAACCTGATGGGTCAAACAATTGTATAAGCACGTGGTACTGGTCTCACAAAGAACACCCCACGTGGGTTGAACATAAAGAAAAGTTGCTATATTGAAAAATATTGTCAAGACGAGACGGTATAATATCACGCACATTCGCATTTAAGATTGATGATCTTAGTTACAGTTACTGATCAACACGTGGTTACACTTTACTCACAAAGTAGTGACAAAGCAACTACCGGAAGATATTCTGAACTTCACACGAGAATTACACTGCGCTGCAATTTAAGATAACATTAGATATTTTAGAGCTAAACCTGAAATAAAGGTGATTAAATTTTCAGTTAGGCTGAACTTAAGAAATCCATTGTCCTACGGACTTAGCAGACACGCGCTTAGCTGGAGATCTTACCACTTCAGACGCTCGCCGCGAACAGCCTGCACTGGGCCCCTATCGAGCGTGCTTAACAGATACAAACGGAAGTGACCAGAGAGGCAGCTTCCTATACCAACATGACAAGGGACGGACAGGACCATACTAAGAATAGAAACCTCTCTGCTTTTAGAAAGCGTAGCTACCTGTTCCGACGTTGGTCCTACTGTTCTCTAGCAGACAGGCTTGTCTGCTACCATCAAGCATGCAACTAGAAATACATTTGCTCATTCATCCTCTCACACAGAAGGGAAGGGGGATGACAGTATCTTATCATATACAGTATATAAAAGAAAGTGGATGTAGGTTCCGTATGGGACTATGTGACATGAATTACATATAAACTGTGTTTTAAAGTGTAGTAGTGTGACAGATCGTTCTTGTTTATGTGTAAAAGTAACACGTTCCACTGCTCAGTCTCCTCCCAGATAGTCAGAAACACAACGGTAAATTTAGAAGAGGAATTTATGCCGTAAATGACAATATATTTAAGAAATTAACATGAAAGGAATCCAACATAGACCTTTCAACGTGTGTTACGGTCCTAGCGAACAGGTCTCAAGGACGTTACATATTGGTAGACAAGGCAGTGAGCTCTTTGGCCGTCGTGGTATCAGAGACAGTGAAAATGACAAGAGATTTATTTAATAGAATTCGTACAACAGCCGAAGGCGTCATCTTGATGGCGTGCAATGCCCGCAAGCAGCCGAATCCGCATCAGCACAAGGGTGGCGTGCTAGTTATGCATGGACGCCTGCGGCCGAAGAAGTACCGGCTGCTCGCCCACAGCAAAGTCACAGGAGCGCCGAACGCCGATAGCCGATGGCAGTAGGTCGCAAACGATGCGCTCTCTGGCGTGATCTTCAGACCGAGGCGTACCAGGGTGGGGGTGAACTGAAGTCAGCCAACAGCTCAACAGCAGCCTTCGCGCCCCCCGCCAAGCTGGATAGCACCAGTTTATTTTCTGGGAGTTTCGGGTACAGGCGCAAGCCGTAGAGCTGTGTCTCGCGGAGGCAACATCTAGCAGTCGTTGAAGCTGGATGACGCACATCGGGCCGAAGACTGGCGTGGAGAACTTGCCAGAGGTGGCTGCAGTTGACAACTGATACTGCACGGCCAGGGCAGGCAGTATTCATAGCTGCTCGACCCGACCATGTTGTGGCAGGACGTCACTTTTGATCGTATGCGACGCGGAAGCTACGCAACTCCACGTCCACGCATTGTATAGTCTAGGTAATCACTGCGGCACTTTGGCCATCATACCATTCTGCTTCGACAGTGTACCGGCCCCGACAGCACGGACAGGGCTCGACGTGAGGTAACTGGCTCTTCCATTGCCCGAGCAGAGGCTTTCGTCATTTCAGTATAGCATCTTTCCAGCTTTTGGCAGCAGAATTCGGTAGTAGTCTTCTGACTAGCTGGCTGCACTCTATATGGACGCCGGTTTGAATGGGTAATGGCGTAACATCGTACTGACTTCCGCAGAGTCTCGCAACTAACAGCACTTTTCAACGGACGCCACCATACTATGGTATTGACGCTTGTCGGTGACAAGCAGTTTCGTCCATTCTTAACGGCAGCTCTTTCTTCGATAATGGGTGCACGACGGTAAGGTCTGTAGTACCCATAGAAAAAGCTGATGAGACGATGGACTAAAACGTTGAAAAGTCATATTTGAATAAAATTACAATTTTGTCAGAGATAGATAGATAGATACATCTACATCTACATGTCAACTCCGCAATTCACATTTAAGTGCTTGGCAGAGGGTTCATCGAACCACAATCATACTATCTCTGTACCATTCCACTCCCGAACAGCGCGCGGGAAAAACGAACATCTAAACCTTTCTGTTCGAGAGAGAGAGAGAGAGAGAGAGAGAGAGAGAGAGAAGATTGTTGTATATCGCTCTCAGAAAGAGAATTTAAAAGAGAAACAGAATTAAGTGATCAAGATACGAAGGCAGGTAAACCCGTCCGGCTAGCCGCGCGATCTAACGCGCTGCTTCCCGAGTGGGAAGGCGTGCCGGTCCCCTGCACGAATCCGCCCGGCGGATTAGTGTGGAGGTCTGATGTGCTGCCCAGTCTGTGGATGGTTTTTAAGGCGGTTTCCCATGTGCCTCGGTGAAGGGAGACTGGTTCCCATTATTCCGCCGCAGTTATACTATGTCGGCGATTGCTGCACAAACACTGTCTCCATGACACGTGCGCCATAAGTACTCTATCACGCAAACATTTGGGGTTACACTCGTCTGGTAGGAGACGTTCCCGGTGCGGGAGGGTGGGGTTAGGCCTCTAAATTGCCTCTATCCGGCCTGCCGGGAATGCCACACACTCCAGGCGTACTCAAGTATTGGTCAGAGGAGTGCCTTTATACGCGTCCCCTTTCCTAGAATTCTCCCAATAAACCAAAGTCGACCACTTCGCTTCTCTACTACCGACCTTAAATGCTTGTTCCAATTAGCATCACTTTGCAGCCTTATGCCTAGATATTTAATCGATGTGAATGTGTCAAGCAGCACACATTTAATACTTTGTTCGAACATTACAGGATTATTTTTCCTAATCATCTGCATTACCTTCCATTTTTCCACATTGAGAGCAAGCTGCCAATCATCACAAAGAATATAAATACTGTCAAGACAACCTGTATCCTTTTGCAACCACCAAACATCGATACTTCCCTGTACACTGCGTCATCATCAGCAAAGTCTCGCAGTTTGCTGTTCACCCTGTCCTTCAGGTTGTCAGAGAATAATAGCGGTTCTGCCACCCTTCCCTGTTTCACTCCTAACGATGTCTTTGTCTCAGATAAATACTTAGGACAACGGACTGGATGCTGTTACTTAAAAAGTCTTCGAGCCAGTCACATATCTGAGAATCTATTCCGTAACCCTGAGTACTCCTTAACAGTCTACAGTGTGGCCCGGTGTCAAACATTTTCCAGTAATGTAGGAATATGGAATCTGTCTTCTGCCCTCTAATCATGTTGCACAATATATCGTGCAAGAAAGGGATATGCTGTTTTGCACTAGTGATACTTTCTAAATCCGTCCTCCCACGGAGCTCTATTATGTTCGAACTTAGAATATGCTTAGAGTTCTGTAACTGTGTGAAGGAAGATATTACAATAGACTGATTTCCATGCAGACATCAACAGAGTTCTAATCGGTACCCACGTACAGGGTAATTCAGCTGTTGCTACCTATGAGTTTTATGGGATCCACGACCACAGTCGGGGTGTACATACTCCCTCTCTCACAGTGCGCAAACTACTAGTCTTACGGAAAAATGATCAGGACCTTTATTTAGTAAATCTAATGTAGTACAATTTTGAACTAGTATAGGTTTTCGCTGGAGGCCACAGTCTTACAGTTATTCAAGAAAAACGCCTTTGAAAGTTATTGTTGTACCTTTTCCTTGAATAATTCGGGAGCTACGGCCTCTAGCGAATTGTATCCCAGTACAAAATTTAACTACATTATACAAGGTGAGTCAAGAGGAAAGATACATGCATTGAAGGATGATAGCATTAGTGATTCTGAATAAAAAAACTACATATGGGCAAATGCAATGTTACGAATGGTTTCCGAGATAGAACACATGTAATACCACTTTCGTACGATTTCTTGTATCACTCGAAACCAGCTCCCTCCAGCGAAAACATATCGCAGTAGAAAATTACGTTCACTTTCCTACAAAAAAAGGACCCATTCATGTTTCTCTAGGACTTACAGTTTGCCCAAAGACAGTGCGAGGCTACTGAAAACGTGGCGCGCATGCGCTGTAGCTTAGCCCAATTTGAAGTAATTTTCCGACCTGATCGAACACAGGCGTTCTCTATCAAACTGTTCGTCTCAGCTTCCTACACTACCGTCGTACGTTGTGAACAATAACGATGTTCGAGTAACACAGAAAATAAGTAACGAAGTATTATTACATATGTCTATCTCGAAAACCATTCACTGTTCCCATAAGAAGTTGTTTGTTCAGAATAATTATACTGTTACCACTCAAACCCTGTACCTTAACTCCTGGCACATCCTGCATTTGTTACAAAAATGTCCTATTCAATTTTCTGTAGGATTAATAGTTTGACAGAATATGAAAACCTCTCGTGTGGTTTTTTAAGGCATTGTGGCTTGCATAAAACCTATAGGTAGCCTGTATAATACTTGTGAAACAAAATGGAAAAACATATGTTAGGAACATACAGAATGCGTGTGTATGTACATGAAGTCTGACAATCCGAAGCTGAACGCAACAGTCCTCGCATCCGGGAGTATGAGGTTTCCAAATCCCTTCCGATCATCCACATAAAGGTGTTCCGCATATTTCTAAAGCAATTAATGCAAACATTAAGATGATACCTTTGATCAGACATCGGTCGATTTCCTGCCTATTCACGTATGTGCTTCGTCTCTTACGTACTCAATGTCGACCGGGCGTTTACACACTCCACTGGACGTTGCAACTACTAGCTGACTACACCATGATTTCGTTCTGTAATGCAACATTAGGACGTGTCTGCAGGGAAGATTCGTTTCCTTGAGGGCAGTGTATCTCCCGAATAACATCCAGTATGAAAATTAACGTCGTTTTCCACTTCTGGCTGTAACTGCCTTTGTATTGCAGTGTCAATCTATGTGCTGCTGTCTAACATCCGCAAACACATAATACAAGTACCAGGAAAGATAATAGAACAGCTGAATGTACAAGAAAATTTGCATTCTGCTAACATTTACATACTTTCAAAATTCGATGTCACGTTACTGCATAAATGCAGCTTAAAGAAACAACGCACTCGTAGGATTGTGTCTCTCCCCCCCCCCCCCCTCCCACCCCACCCCCTTTACTGCAGCGAGAATAATTACGGTACAGAAAATGGATGTTACCATTGACACGAGTAACGTACGCTTAAACTTGACACATCCCTCCAAGAGAGTTGCGGTTTTTTTTAAAACATGATCGTTTGCTATAACATGGATTCGAATGTTGAAAATAGGTGAACGGAACCAGCCTGCAAATTATGTTATACTCACTGTTCCCATATGTTTCTGGGTCATTGTACTATTATACCTCTGCAGATGATTGACAATAGCATGTAATCCGAAGTTGCAATAGAACAAAAAAAAAGTCACACCTAATATCGGAAATTGACATCATTTAAAGAAATTTTAGAGCCTTTGGACACACATTAGAAGGACTCATTATGGACGTGCAGATTAATATTTTGCCTTACTGCAGAGCAACGAGAACTTTTTTCGTGCCCTTGAATGACCGAGAACTTCGCCTTTCCAGCTCTTAATCCAGAACTCTAGCTCAGAGGAGGCCATGCATAGTTAAAATCATCCCCCTTGTAGGCCACGAGGGCTGTTTTGATTCCGTCCTGTATCACGCAATGGTAATTATATTGCCTGCGGAAAGCATTACGGATGCGGAGGTAGTGCACCACAGGAATCGATCGAAACTTCATCGGAGCAAAGCCAGCGAGACCAGTTAAAATACTCCCGTGTGGTATCGGTTGCATCCGCTTGCAAATGCACGGAATGTAAATTCTGACAGTGACCAACTAAATTTGCATTTTTTCCTCTTCAGTAGTTTGATAGACGGATTGCTTTAGATTATGACCCTGTCACGCGAGAACTGCCAAAAGGACTCTGCAAATGGTATAAATGTAAATGGCCTCACTCCAGAACAAAAAGAAAAATCGTAGAGCGATTACTAATAGCGTGAAGTTGATGGGTATCTCAGCGTCTTATTGTGTTAGTAGTCATTATATTAGCTCATCTGTAGTTGGTTTCACAGTCGAGTATCGAAAGAGGCTAATATTTTCGTTGGTGGAACAGCGTAGCGTAACCTGTAAGTCACCAAAGTTTCCATTACAAACCTTCATGACTGAAAATTATTGCCACTAAAAATTGCAATATTTTTTTCTCGTTACAACAGAGAAAGCCATAAGAGCACAAATACTACTGCGATAACAGCAAAGGTGCCAGTAGGGAATAATAAGAAGCAAGCTGATACCTCTGTTCAATAAATAACTAAAACTGGCAAAGATAAAAGACTTTAAGGCAACATGGTTGCATGGCTTAAAATATATATTTTCAAATCTGTCTTATTTTGTACTCTAACATGTTAGTCTCATTAAAGTGTTACAGAATAAACTTAATCCCCCTAATGGGTGTTTAAATTCTAAAAATCTTTGGAATTTTAAATAATATAGGGTTTTGGTTACCACCCTAGCACCGACGGAGATACTATCCACTCCTTGGTGATGGTTATTCGGAGTTTCACCTTCCAACATGCGATCGCTTCATTCGATCCATGGTAAATTAATAGACCTACTTAACAAAAATTAAAGCAATACGTCCTCCCAGATCTATTGTGACAATGACAGAGGCAGAGTAGTTAAACTAAATAATGGCTTACCTCAAGGATCTGTTCTGCCCCCCCCCCCCCCAATCTGTTCAGTGCGTACGCACACAACGTACAGGAATCATCTCCAAGAATATTAATTTATGCTGATGACAATTGTTTGGTGGCCCAGAGCACCAACTTTTGTTATGCTGAAATCACTTTATCCACTTACATGGATGGCTTGGATGTATACTTCAAGAAATGGTGCCTCTGTCTAAGTCCTCAGAAAACCGTTTTATCTGTATTTCACCAACACAGCAGACAAGCAAATTACAAACCAAAAACCAAATTCGTAGGCCAAGCCTTGCTAGACTCCAGTACATCAAAATTCCTAGGAATAATACTGGAGAGAACAACAACATTTTCAGGTAGCATCTTTCGAATGTAGCTAAAGCTTAAGCCAAAACGAGAAACAAAATTTTTCAGAAACTTGCTGGTACCGCATGGGAATCTAATGCGCATGTTTCAGGAGCCACAGCTTCAGCCCTTACATTTTATCGCTGGATACTGCTTTTCGACTTAAATCAATAACGCTCACACGAAGGAGATAGACATGCGAGTCAGTAAGATAGTGCAAACAATTACGTTGGTATGTATTGGAAGTGCGAACACCCTATGGCTTCCTATTCCCGGCAGTATCCCACCTCCAGTTCTAAGAAGATTAGATACTCTCCTGATGGTCTGGAACAACATTTAGAAAGACTCCTCAGCTAGCCATTCAACGACATATTGCATACGCTGAACCACAACGCTTGAAATCAAGACAACCGTTACGGAGAACAACGACCAGCCTTGTTGAGTCCTTTTTCAGTGTGCAACATTCATGAAAAATCCAGTGGAAGCAGTCATCTGTGCTCAACAAACATGTAGCTGAGAACCCTTCTATGCGAATACAGTGATTAGATCTTTCCAGACGTCAGCGGAGAATTCGAACCGGACAAGGCAGATGTGGCTATGTAACGCACAAGTGAGAAGAGTCTAGTTCTGACAATTGTGACCGTGGTGTCCCCTTAAGTCAATCCAGCATATCGTTACTGACTGTCCCCTTCGAGTGTACAAAGGAACAACAACGGAGTTTCACCACGCATCGGTAGAAATAATTGAATGGTTCAGAGAATTAGATGTGAGTGTGTACACTCTTGTCTAGAAATGTTGTATACACTTACTTGTTTTCATCATACGGTAATCAAAACCTTCCTACTTGCAGATACGGTAGGAGTGCCCGTTGTCGAATAAGCATATCAATGTAGGTCATTTTACCAAGCACTATGCTGCTGTCATTTGATGACATTACACGACCATATTTACCAATAGCCATAGTTATTCATTAGAGCGTAGGGGGGAGGTTAGAATATTGGCGCCCAAGGCACATCTTTTACACTTTATCAACAATTTACGAGATAAAAAATTATAACAGCTGATTTAAGGCTACTCCTCGTACAGTTAAGTAGACTAACGGCTTTAAACTATTAAATTTGTGGTACTCTGAGAGTAGGCTAAGAAACCGTACTCACCAGCATTCTGCAAGTAATAGCGTTGTAGCTACGTCAAGGCTGGTTTCCCAGTCTTAATTCATTGTATCATCATTATTTCATCACGGTGAAATTAGTGATTTTTAAACAGCAATTTCGATACTTCGATCTATGTATTAGTGATTTCCTGGCTGATTAGAAAACGGTCACAGAATTGTAACGTTTGCATTTCTTAGCATTACTATATTTCTGGGTTGACAGTTTATAGTAGTTTCCTTTTGCATACTAAAATGCAACAGCTCTTTCTTTCCAGTTTTAATCACTTGCAAAGTATATAATTTTCTATGCTATTTTTCCCAGCCGCCTACACATCTTGATAAACTAGCTGTTCGTTGACTCGTAAATATTTTGTAACTGTCCCACGCTGTACCACCTCCACAGAATCCAGTGACTTGGTATGCTTACAGACATGCTCATCAGACGTCACTGTACCCCATCGGTTGCTCCCCGCTGGGGAGAAAACATAACCGCAGATATTGGAATACTGACCGCACTGAAAGGCCGTGTTGTCCACTGACTTGTCGGCTATGACGAGGGCAGTAAAAGCATCCTGGCTGTAGGTTAACACGGAATATCGATTTGTTGCTTTACTGAAGTGATGCACAATCTTTACTTTCTGTATCTAGGAGTGTATATTTTCATGTATGACTGGATAATTGTTGTATAAGGAGAAATACAAGTAACAGTATTAGTGTCAGTATAGTTAGCGGTATTTGCTAATTTCGTAATAGTGCCTACGAGCTACAGATGGGAGCCGGCCGGATTGGCCGTGCGGTTCTAGGCGCTACAGTCTGGAGCCGAGCGACCGCTACGGTCGCAGGTTCGAATCCTGCCTCGGGCATGGGTGTGTGTGATGTCCTTAGGTTACTTAGGTTTAATTAGTTCTAAGTTCTAGGCGACTGCTGACTTCAGAAGTTAAGTCGCATAGTGCACAGAGCCATTTGAGCCAAGCTACCGATGGGCAATATAAAAACGAAAACCATAAATTAGTACTGAAACTATCGTCTAATAGCAACCCATCCAGTTCAACAAATAATAGCAGGCAAATTACTATCAGTTCTATAACTAATATTCAAGACGAATGTTCCGGGGTGGTATGCGTCGTTTATAGAACAGATAATTAAATTCACGTACAGGTGCACACTTGCAGGTGAATAATTGACAGTGGAGGAACTCCCTTTGATCAAAGTCTCGTCAAGAAAAGGGAGTTACATTTTGTTTTCTTAAAGTTCAAATTTACGATAGTGTCGTCGAACTTGCAGAGTAACGCTGACAGTGTACGAATCTGAATTTTTCCCTTTTGGCGGATAGCCTTAGAGCTTCAACTGAGAAAATGATATTTCCAGACGCCATTCCAACTCTGTTTCACTTTCAAATATTTCGGTCGTTTCCGTGTTATTATATCTGTAACAGAGTTGCGTAAAAGGTTACGGCTGCTAGCATAAGTACAAGTTAACCAAGATGTTTTGTCCCTATATTATTGTGTTCGTGTTATCATTGGGCTTAAATTGCCATGGACAGCTGGTAATTACATCAGAGAATAACTTAAACGAATTTCAAATTGTTGTTTGAGATTTCTGTAAATAAATGTACAGCAACTTGTTTTTGTCCAAAGAATACCTTACCACTTTTATAAAGTCATCCCACAATATTACACTTCAAGATGTTAATGGTCGAGATTTTAAAACTTGGCAGTGATCGAAGTGGTTGAAGTAAATAGTAATAGATAATAGACTCCCCAACGTAGATAATCCGTCTTCTAATAAATGTGTAGCCCAAAGTATTTAAAAGGTGTGTGTGCTATTTAATAGTAACTATTAGAATATGAGGCGATATTCCGTTTTGACAGTGCAAAACGTAACAGCATGATTTTTCTTCCACGGTTCACATGTAGGTCGTTTGTGAAGATCACTTTCCACAAAAATGTAGAATTTAATTCAAGTTCCCGATGTCGATCACATATAATAATAAATGATTAATGGAAAATCTCATATAAAGATGTGAAACAAATACTAACAAAGACTAACAAAGAGATAGAGGGGCTGGCCAGTACTTACCTCAGCTCAGTACAGCCGATAGATACACATAAAACAGAACCGAAAATTTACATTCCTAGCTTTCGGAACAAATGTTCCTTCATCAGGGAGGAGAGAGGGGAAAGAAAGGGAAGAAGGGAAAGGAGATTCAGTTACTCACAACCCAGGCTATGAAGCAACAGGGAAAGGAAAATAGGGAGGGTAGCAAGGATGGAGGCATGGTTGTCAGAGGGAAGCCAAAGATATTCTACTGTAAGTACTGTGCCAGCTTCAAACCAAAGAGGATGCATACAGAAGTAAAGAGGTATATAGTATAAAGATAAACACAACTATGTAGGATGAAAAGATGCGTGAATGGCTAAAGAGGAAAGGGAAAGAGGAGAAGACTGAAGAGTAAATGGGAGTGAGGTTGTTTAACGTAGGTTCAGTCCAGGGGGATGGCGGGATGAAAGGATGTGTTGGAGTGCAAGTTCCCATCTCCGCAGTTCAGACGGACTGGTGTTGGGTGGGAGAAGCCAAATGGCACATACGGTGTAGCAGGTTCCTAGGTCCCTAGAATTATGCTGGAGGGCATGCTCCGCTACTGGGTATTGGGCATCTCCTAGGCGGACAGTTCGTCTGTGTCCGTTCATGCGCTCAGCCAGTTTAGTTGTTGTCATGCCGATGTAAAAGGCTGTGCAGTGCAGGCATGTCAGTTGATAAATGACATGTGTATTTTCACACGTGGCCCTGCCTTGAATTGTGTATGTTTTACCAGTAGCGGGGCTGGAGTAGGTGGTTGTGGGGGGATGCATGGGGCAGGTTTTGCAGCGGGGTCGGTTACAGGGGTAGGAACCGCTGGGTAGAGAAGGTAGTCTGGGAATATATATAATAATAAGTGAGCGCTGGTGCCAGAAGAAATGTTTATTATCAGCATTTTTTCGGTGAGGTGAAGATAAATGACATTATGTAGTTTCCAGTCTTTAGACTCCACCCCAGTGCCGTGGGTTCAACTGCAAACCTATCTCAAATCGGGAGAGTATATGATGCTGTTGATGGTGTTCGATCTGCCGGATAGTGGCGTTAAATGCGGTACCTCACTCTCTGCATGGTCCGCGGTAGCACCAGGTTATATCCTACTGATGGTTTCTTTCATTACTCACACTTCGCGACGGAAACGAGCGAAAACGCACAGTTTAAGAAAACCGCCATCGTTAAGACTTCTTGCGGCCTGTTAGTCAATAATGCCATTTGACATTTTTTTTTATAAAAATGTCAAGTATACGCGTCTGTGTTAATGCTCATCTCAGGTAGCATCAAAACTGTTGAGCATGTTCTCATTTCAAGTCTATCAGCAACAAAACGATCTTCATGGAGCCAGGATGTATTGGCTAAAATGGTTCAAATGGCTCTGAGCACTATGGGACTTAACATCTATGGTCATCAGTCCCCTAGAACTTAGAACTACTTAAACCTAACTAACCTAAGGACAGCACACAACACCCAGTCATCACGAGGCAGAGAAAATCCCTGACCCCGCCGGGAATCGAACCCGGGAACCCGGGCGTGGGAAGCGAGAACGCTACCGCACGACCACGAGCTGCGGACCAGGATGTATTCAGGAAAAACGTGTTAGTTGTAGTCTCATACTTTTGGCAGACGACGCAGTCATATGGTAATAATTGAAGTAATATCCAAACAAATTTTCAAAAAGTATGAATCTATTGCAAAGACAAGTAACTAGTTTTTAAAGTTATGCAATCTTTGTCGACCTGCTTCCTTTTCTCAAAAGTGCGAACAGTGAAAGCGCCTCTTTGCCGCGAAAAATCCTACGAAGCAGAGTAATTGCACCAATGTGGACGAACAAAATATTAATCGGGGACCCGCATCGACACTCTGCAAATTTATGACGCTGCCAAAGTTTTGGTAAGGCTTACTGGCCTCGTTGTAACCAGACTGGACACATTCACCCCTAAAAATTCGCATGCGTAGCGTTAACCTGGAATAAATTGGCTCCTTGTACTCATGGCCCCTCCTCTACCAATCCCCCCTCCTCTTCAACTATTTGACGACCTCAGGAATAAAAAGTGTCGGGATAACAGTCCAAAAATGCAGTCAGTAAACCAAAACGAATCCAAACACTTAGTTTTCTCAGAAAACAGGAATGTTTTATTCCTAACTTTAAAAGACGTCATCAAGTCTTTTCTTCGACCAACAGTTTCTCTATATAACTAACAAGTCTCTGATTAGAGACAAAATTGCCACCGATTTGTCTAAATCACCATACTTTAGACTTACAAAGTCACACATAACCTACGCATCTCTTGTGTCGTTCCCGATAACATAAAATTAGGCTACCTAGAGCACTAGTAGAGGCATTATTAACCCATCTTATTCTTACGCTCGGCCATTGAATAAAACAGGGATTAATCTAGTATATGGTATAACGAAAACCATGTTATTTGTGGAGTATGGTTGTAGACTCAGAACTCACTGACCTCTGGGCCTCTACATCTACACATGAGCTCTGCAAGCCATTATACGGTCTGCGGCGGTGAACATCTCCAAACAATGTTAGCCATTTTCGTTCCTTTTCAATTCGTGTGCTCAACGAGGGAAAATGATGTTATACGCAGCTCTATGCCCATAATCTCTTCTGTGTTACTGTCACATTCGTTAGCAGGGGCTCTGTTTTTTCTTAAATTTACCAAACAGGGATTCTCACGAACAACTTCATTTTCCATGGGGAAATTCACCTTTAAGGTCCCGAGCACTTCTATAACTTTTTTGTAAGGGCTACAGCGACTTCTTTCTATCTTAGCATTGTATCTCTGTATTCGTTCAAAGTCTGCTATCAGGTGTAATTGATAAGTGCTCCAATTGCTGTAGTAGTACTCTTTAGAACTGATCCGACCGTCGTCTTACATGCAATTTTCTTTACAGGTGCATTTCACTTCCACAGAACCCTGCAAGCAAATCTACCATGAAGTGTTCGTCGCATTTCACATAGCTTCTTGGTATTACCAGCAAATATTCAAACGGTGTGATGCGCTCTTGAGGACCACCATTTGTCTTATCGTCGGATAGTACACGGTTCTTTTCCGTCGGCCGAGGTGGTCCAGTGGTAAATAAATATCTAGAAACTGGAAGGTCACGGGATCGAATGTCTGTAGGATCACAGAATTGTCATTCTGCCTTTAACCTAGTTTTCATCTCTCAGAGAGGTGAAGATTTTCAAGAAACGACACATAGTTCGTTTCCGCGTTAAACTGTAGGTCCCTTTTCTCCAGTAGCCTTACTGGGATAGGCGACGTACACACTGGGCGCTGAAATATCGTACAGTTTAAATAGTTGCACCAGGCCGTTGAGCTGCACGAAAGAACCCGGTTCTTTACCTTGGGTTTTCAGCATTTAAGGAGAGCTGCCATTTACAACACCAAGTGGACCGGATTATTGTGCATGTCCTCACGAAGACACGTCAGCGATACTTACCTGGAGACAGCAGCAACGTTAGCAAATAATCATAGAGCTGCTGACCATACTTGATAAATCGTTTATGTGCACTAGTGTGCGAAACTGTAGGATGAAAGTAAGTTTCCCAGGACGTGTTACTGCCAAGCGTCATAACACGATGAAACCTGAAACATACATGAAAAGAACTGATACAGGGTAGTACAATAGTTTACTGAGAAAAAGCGCAACGAGACCAACAGAAATAAAAATTTTATTCAAATACACTAATTACACTTAAGTCACCGCGATTTATGATGATATACTGGACATTGCAGAAGGCGGAATATTGTTCTTAATAGGATGCGTGTCCACCACTGTCAGCAGTGCATGTAATGCTACGTGCTCCCATGCCGGCCACAAGGTTGGAAAGGAGTTCTTGTTGTAAGGCGGTCGATTCGCCGAATGTCCTCTCGTTCCAGGAGCTCCTATACCTGCACAGCTCGATGCGATCGCGCATTGTCGTTCATAAATACGAAGTGAGGTCCGAATGCACCCCTAAAAAGACACATATAGTGTCCGTTCTCACAATAACGTTGACCAGTGAGTGTACCGTGTTCAAAGATTTTGAGATGAGTACGCCCCAACCACAATATTCCTCCACACAACATTACACCTGGACTGCCAAAACGATCATGTTCGACAGTGTTCGTGGTTCAAATGGCTCCGATCACTATGGGACTTAACATCTGATATCATCGGTCCCCTAAACTTAGAACTACTTCAATGTAACTAACCTAAGGACATCACACACATCCATGCCCGAGGCAGGATTCGAACCTGCGACCGTAGCAGCAGCGCGGTTCGGGACTGAAGCGCCTAGAACCGCTCGGTCACAACGGCCGGCACAGTGTTCGTGGGTGCATTACGTGTTTCAATCCCTCGCCATATAAGGACACTCTTAGACTCACTACTCAGACTGTACCTGCTGCAATCCGCGACGAGGTTGCGACCGCATTCCTCGTGGGTCCAGTTCCTATGCTCTTGGCACAAAATGTCACCCAAATGTTGTCTCCTCGCCTTGCTGTAATGAGGAATAGCATCACAGTGCACCACAACTGCTCGCTGATTGACACACACTATCTTCATCGTTCCTTCAATTGCTTCGTGTTGAAAGACGAGCCCCATTCGGCTCTATATTCGCGTTGACCTCACGCCATGTCACGTCCACCTTTCTGTGCACGAGGAGGACACACCCATTCGCTTGTGTGTGAGTTGCTCCATAATTATTATGGTAGTCTACTGGGTACTAGTCGTAAACATGGTACTGTTTCGATCGCTAGTGATATCGTATGTTTTTTATCCTGTACAGTTTATCTTTTGTTTTATTATTTTCGGAATATCTAGTACATACTCCGTCGAAATATTTTTATAAGCCGGCCACTGTGGCCGAGCGGTTCTAGGCGCTACAGTCTGGAACCGCGCGACCGCTACGGTCGCAGGTTCGAATCCTGCCTCGGGCGTGGATGTGTGTGATGTCCTTAGGTTATTTAGGTTTAAGTAGTTCTAAGTTCTAGGGGACTGGTAACCTCAGAAGTTAAGTCCCATAGTGTTCAGAGCCATTTGAACCATTATTATTTTTATAATTATCTTCTTTTATTTTCTTGCAACATACATTTAAAAAATGTTTCAAAATGCAGCTACTGATTACAGACAGCCACTTTAAATGAATATCCTACAAGCGGCGACGTAGGCTTCCTGCTGCGATGTCACGGTTTGCAGCATGTGCATTTAAACAGTTCACAAACCGGTAGCTGAGTTTCTAACCTACTTTGGGATCCTTGTCACAAGAAAATAAAAGAAGATAATTAACAAAATGTTTCGACATAATATGTACAATTAGTGACGTTAAGTACATTGAAGGCTACTGCGACCAGATGTCGTAGTTGCTGATGGGTTTCCGTGCTGGACGGCCGTGGTAGAAGAAACTTTTCTGTTGCTGATTTTTCGTCCAGAGCAGCGTCGCCAGGAGCACCTGCGAAGATGTCCAGTTTAGCCCTGGACGAAACGTCACATACCGAAAAATTTCTTCGACTACAGCCATAGGGCTCAGAAGACTCATCGGCAATGGTGACGTTACGGTCGCCGTTGCTATATCAGCGTAAGTTAACGTACGTCACCGCTTGCAGTATGTACATTGAAACTGTTTGATGATGACTACTGGCTGATCGAAAAAGGTAACTGCGTTTTGAAACAAGAACTAGCCTGACATAATTTCCATTCACATTATTGTGTTGTTGTGGTCTTCAGTCCTGAGACTGGTTTGATGCAGCTCTCCATGCTACTCCATCCTGTTGCAAGCTTCTTCATCTCCCAGTACCTACTGCAACCTACATCCTTCTGAATCTGCTTAGTGTATTCATCTCTTGGTCTCCCTCTACGATTTTTGCCCTCCATGCTGCCCTCCAATGCTAAATTTGTGATCCCTTGATGCCTCAGAACATGTCCTACTAACCGGTCCCTTCTTTTTGTCAAGTTGTGCCACAAACTGCTCTACTCCCGAATTCTGTTCAATACCTCGTCCTTATTTATGTGATCTACCCATATAATCTTTAGCATTCTTCTGTATCACCACATTTCGAAAGCTTCTATTCTCTTCTTGTCTTAACTATTTATCGTCCATGTTTCACTTTTATACGTGGCTACACTCCATACAAATACTTTCAGAAACGATTTCCTAACATTTAAATCTATACTCGATGTTAACAAATTTCTCTTCTTCAGAAATGCTTTCCTTGCCATTGCCAGTCTACATTTTATATCTTTTCTACTTCGACCATCATCAGTTATTTTGCTCCCCAAACAGTAAAGCTCCTTTACTACTTTAAGTGCCTCATTTCCTAATCTAATTCCCTCAGCATCACCCAACTCAGTTCCATTATCCTCGTTTTGCTTTTATTGATGTTCATCTCATATCCTCCTTTCAAGACACTGTCCATTCCGTTCAACTGCTCTTCCAAGTCCTTTGTTGTCTCTGACAGAATTACAGTGTTATCGGCGAACCTCAAAGTTTTTATTTCTTCTCCATGGTTTTAATACCTACTCCGAAGTTTTCTTTCGTTTCCTTTACTGCTTGCTAAATATACAGATTGAATAACATCGGGGAGAGGCTACAACCCTGTCTCACTTCCTTCCCAACCACTGCTTCCCTTTCATGCCCCTCGACTCTTATAACTGCCATCTGGTTACTGTACAAATTGTAAATAGCCTTTCGCTCCCTGTGTTTTACCCCTGCCACCTTTAGAATTTGAAAGAGAGTATTCCAATCAACATTGTCAAAAGCTTTCTCTAAATGTACAAACGCTAAAAACTTAGGTTTGCCTTTCCTTAATCTTTCTTCTAAGATCTTTTATGAAGTTTAGTAACTGTGATTAACGATCACGTTTCGCACGACGTGTGTGTGTGTGTGTGTGTGTGTGTGTGTGTGTGTGTGTCTGTGTGTGTTAGTGTCCGGACAAGGAGCCGTGGTTGTGTGGAGGGTAGTGTGGCTAACCGGCCAGACCCAGGTCACCTACTTCCCGCTTGCGCCCGCCGCGTCTTCTGGGCGGCCCTCGCCCTTGCGCTACGTCACGTGGCGCCCCCCACCGCCGCTGCCCTAGGTCTCCCCCCACTCCCGGCTGCGGCCCTCTTTTCTGCCTTCACTGGAGCGGGAACTTCTTATTAAGCAACCGCACTGCTCCGCTACTTGACCGGGCGTCGCATCACGGAATGAACTCTGTCATCGGCCGCCGCACGTCACCTCATCCGTTTCCTGCCCACGCTAATCATCGCACGAGGGACCGTCTACTTGGCGCCAAGTGACAGGGGCTTCGGTACTACAGAAGCTTGGGACCGCCGTGAGACGCAACGGCACCTTTACCGAGGACCGGAGAGCGCACCGGCAGAGATGTGACTGACGTCAAGCTGCAGTGACGACACAGCACGGCACAGCCTGTAATCAGGAGGTCGGCAGCGATAAAAGCCCGCCCGGCCTCCCACACCGACTGCGGGCGCAGCTCGGCGCTTGTTTGGTCGCCCGCTGCGAGCAGAAAGTCTGAAGTGCAAAGACTGCGGCGGCGGCACGTCCTGTCAGCAGTTGTGAACGCCGATAGCGCCGTATCATTCCCACCGTAGAACGCTAGGCGTCCGCTGGCCGCGAGCGCTGGATTCAAAGTAAGTGCATTATCGTCTGCGAGAATCTTATCTCTCCAAGCTATAAGTCGTAGATGTACACAAGTTAAGACGGTTGCTTGGTTTGTTGAATTACTTGCTACTCTCCGGTTTTGTTGTGGCATTGTTGCGCAATTCTTGTATAGAAGGGCCTATCGTACACAGGCACATTACAGCTTGCAGTCATCTCCGGCAAATGTGTTAGCTTCACTGAACTGTCAACAAAGAAATCGCAGGACTTTTTCTTTCTTTATATATTTTTTTAGGTTAGCGTCGTTTCAGTGTAGAACGTGTGTTGTTACTTCAACATAGGTAAGCAGCAGTTGTCATACGAACCCGGTTTCTCGGAAAATGTACATACATACAAACTTAAGGTTTGTTTTATTGCTTTAATTTCCGTTTGTTTCATTTAGCTGGGAAGTGTATCTTGTTCGGTAAATGCCTTAATAAAACTCACGCCTTTTGATTTTAGAAACTGCTACATTTTACACCATATCGGCTATGGTAAATTGCACGGAAAATTAAACTTCACAGCCCTCCCCCCCACTGCTTCAGCCAAAATTCGCAGGAAACCACAGGCTTACCACTTTGAATAAAACAATCCATACTAAAGCATCGCGCAATTTAGCCAAACCGTCACTTTGATGATCGATGGTTTTACTTCAATAAAATTTTTAAAGAAGTTGCGTTAATGAAAGTGTCTTATTTGCTTAGAAATTTAAAAACTTTGTTTATGTAATTATTTCATTCTTTTATTTACATAATTTGAAAGAGAGTATTCTCATAGTCGAGTTTCACAGTCTTGTAGAATTTTTTGAAGGACATCATGTCTGCTGTTGACTATAGAAATCACTTACTTCACAATTTCAATTTCGGCCTTTGGGCCATTATCAAGTGGTACTGCAAAAGCAAAAAGAATATAAAAGTGAAGCACAATGTGTATATACAGAGATGCACAAATGTGTCATGTAGACAGTATTACGTTCGTGCAATTCTCTACATAAACATTCTGCTTCTTTTATGTATTCTTTTAGGTATTGCAACATCACTCAATGATAGCCCAAAGGCCGAATCTGCAACTGTGAAATAAATAATTTCTACAGTCAGCGGCGCGTATGATGTCCTTTATAAAAAGAGAGAATTTGTAAATCGAACACGCTAAAAAATAATACAAAGTCCTTCGGATAAGATACGGATCCACGCCTGCATGGTAAATTGAATGAAACAGGGAAGTTTAAGATTATGTGACTACAAGTGACTGAATTACGAAAAATATAGAAAAAATGTAAAGAGATCTAATACATAAGACTTCAGCTATGTAATTTGACAAAATCCAAGCAGCCTCTTACATTTTGTATCGTAATCGTAATGCACCTGATTTCAAACAGATTAATATTAAAGTTTGTAAATATGGGTGTTCATTATTCGTTTTCTACGTATACTATTTGTAAATCTTTCATTCAAAACAGTTTAATTATAGTATATAAGAAACATATTTTTAGTTGTATTTTTAGTCGATAGATCATACAGTAGAAATGAACATTACGGGAAATTTCTTACGTGTAATGTAAATACAGTGTGAGCTGCAATTTCTGGTACAATAATGCCGTCATTTGTTTCGAACTCGACTACAGCATTTTTGCGAACATGCTTTCCAAACGTTAATGCTAATGACACGATACCTATTACTTACAAGCGCCTGTAGAATTGTTTCCTAATTAAAGCTAATGAGTTAATGTCTCTTGTACACAGCGCCTTTGGGAAGGATAACTGTTTCCTAACTGCATGTTTACGATGGAAGTTCTGCAATGTGTCTGCTGCCACATATCGCCCAATTTTTCAGTTAAGTCTGACGCAGTCAGCTTATTTGTCAATTTTATCGTCATAAATATGGAAGATTGCAGGGTTACACCAAGGACACTTTTTCTCAAAAATCATTATAATTCCTTGTATCTCACCCTCTTGAAAAACTCGTTTCCCAACTTAAACTGAATTGTAAACAGTGTTTTCGTTATTTGTTTTACCAAAAGTTCCCATCTGAAACCGCTCCACTTCAATGTTTCTTACTACAAAATTATGAAATGGCTGCATCAAGTTACAAATAATGGTTTAACATAGCCGCTGTCTTCTGCCTCTCGCCTCGCCGCCATTGACGTATCGGAAAAATTCAATAGTCTTTGTCACCAGCAGATACATCTACAGAGTTTGAAACAAGTGCATGGCATTATTCTTTACCAATATTTTATTAAGTCTACTGTCGTATTTTTCTTGATAATGAGTACCCGTTTCGTTCAAATGTCGAACATTTTCAACCCTGTTCAAACAAATGAAAATATGCTGAATTTCAAGCTAGGTAAATTAATCTCAAACTCACATACGATAACTATAAAACGGTAAGATACCAACTGTAGTTCTATGTGCTGTGTACAGCTCCCATGTCATTACTGTAGATAACGAACGTCTATAATCAAAGTGTAGCTACTTACAGAACTCCTGTGTGTGATGCATGGCAGCGAAACTAGATAGATGTGCTGATTCGTTAATTTGAAATTAATTTAAGCCGGAAAAAAGGAGTTCCAGTTTTAATCACCAGTGAAAATCTAGCTCTGTGACTGCAAGGAAAGCATATGTAAATGTTTCCATATGTAATGGATTAGGAATTGGACATGAGCAGACAAGGACAAACAAACGAGAAAGGCATTTGAAGATGTCATTATTACCCGCCGCTTACACAATTTGTTCAATACGGACACCGGAGACGTCAACGAGATGCTGCATCCGTAATACGACGGGGTCAACAGTTGCTCGCAGCAGTTCCAGTGGAATCTGAGCAACGTGTAAGTGTACACTGACCTTCAGTACATGTAGAGACCGAACGTGTCCCTGTTAAGGGTGTCCGTGGTACACGTCTTCTTTTAGATATCCCCAGGGCCAAAAGGTTAAGTGATTTTGCAAGCCATGCATGTGGAAAACCTAGCGAGGTAACACATTCATGGAAGGTTGCATTAAGCAGAGCTTTCGATGGCGAGCGACATGAGATGTTGCCCCAGTGGTTTCCGAACAGTTGCGCTTTTGCATTGCGGGAATCGCTTGCTCTACAAGAAGGCCTCGATAGCGTGCAGAATTCACGGTACGCCTGTCAGACCCACTGTTTACATTCATTCACCTGTAGTGCGAAATGTGCTTCGTCAAACCATAGAATATTACCCGGCCTCATGTCATTTACTCCGATTAGTGCCAGAAACCGATGAGCAAATTCAGAATGTTGCTGTGGGTTATGAGGTTTGAGTCGCTGCACCGTCTATGCCTTGTACGGGTATCAGTGTACAAGAGACCGCAAAACTTTCTGTTCTGTTGACCATGAGATGAAAAATTCTTGTGACACTGCACGAGCACTAGCACTACCAAGGACACGTGCTGCATGGTCAGTTACAGCAATAGCAACTTCGGCAAAAACTTCCTCCGCGAGAGGACGCCTTCCTCTTCCACGTGTCACACCAAGCTCACGCGTGTTTTTGAATTTCATTATCATCATCTCTAAACCATTTAATCACATAGGGACTCTCCTCAGACCTTCCACTCGCAGATACTCTTTCAATGCAGCCCTTTAGCTGCTGCTGTAAACGTAAAATAATTTCAGTAACTGCGCACGCCTCTCTTCTCGATAGCCACACTGTTCATTCATGTTATGGCTTTTCAGATGTCGGCATGGAAGTCACATCGTCATCCAAACATTTCGCAGCGCCAAATTTGCACCCGGTGTCGACAACGGGAACTAATTTCTCTCTGGAGTAAATCTGTTCCGCATTAACGCGTTAGCGTATCTACAAAGTTTCGCTGCCGTAATATATCTGCAGCCCATTCTGGGTCTCCGTGAGCTGCTGCATTTCAGTAATAACCAACCAGTCCAATACAAAGTCAGTAATTATGAAGGGGTGTTTTCAAGAATGTTGGAAGGTGCCGTCCTCTGTATGTAGTAAATCAACCGTTGTGTTAAATCGTGTATCGTCGTGATGTTCCACAATTAAATGGCGACGCCTCGTAACATGCTCGGTCACACGCGTTTGTGATTATCGACTTCGTATTATACCGGGTGATCAAAAAGTCAGTATAAATTTGAAAACTGAATAAATCACGGAATAATGTAGATACAGAGGTACAAATTGACACACATGCTTGGAATGACATGGGGTTTTAATAGAACCAAAAAAATACGAACGTTCAAAAAATGTCCGACAGATGGCGCTTCATCTGATCAGAATAGCAGTAATTAGCGTAACAAAGTAAGGCAAAGCAAAGATGATATTCTTTACAGGAAATGCTCAATATGTCCACCATCATTCCTCATCAATAGCTGTAGTCGAGGAATAATGTTGTGAACAGCACTGTAAAGCATGTCCGGAGTTATGGTGAGGCATTGGCGTCGGATGCTGTCTTTCAGCATCCCTAGAGATGTCGGTCGATCACGATACACTTGCGACTTCACGTAACCCCAAAGCCAATAATAGCACGGACTGAGGTCTGGGGACCTGGGAGGCCAAGCATGACGAAAGTGGCGGCTGAGCACACGATCATCACCAAACGACGCGCGCAAGAGATCTTTCACGCGTCTAGCAATACTTTGTTTTCTTTCTGGTTATAATAAAACGCCATGTCTTTCCAAGCATTTGTGTCAATTTTTCCCTCTCTATCTACATTATTCCGTGGTTTATTAAGTTTTCAAATTTATACTGACTTTTTGATCACCCGGTACGTAGATAAATGACTCACGGAAGCTGCGCACAACACATAGAATTCACTGGTTGCTGTAACTGCAGTTGTTATCGTGCACACATTTATATTCATCAAGAGTATGTTTGAGGTATGCTATGTGAGAGGAAACTGAGGATGTCTTTCATTTGTTTTAACAGGGCTGAATGCATCCGAAATTTGAACGAAACCAGTATCTATTTATAACAACAAATGTGACAGTAGAGTGCAATAAAATATGTTTCAATATTAATCGCTTGTCGCGGATGTATCTCAGCTTGACACCATGTCAAATTTAATAAATTATTCTTTTCAGTTAGTCAGTAATACGGAACTGTTTCAGTTGTTGCATTTCCATTACAAACAAGGAGTTATCTGTAGTTATTACTTGTCCTTTGATGTTCTGTTCGTCAGACGTGGTAACGGTCGGTCAGCAGGTGAGCTGACCGCCTGCTTGGGGTAAGGTGTGCAGCCAGCATTTCCGTGCACTTGCTGCCGCATCTCTCTGTGCTATTCAGGGTTAATGAGGAAGTGCTCAAGTGGCCATCTCATTCCGGATACAGCGCCGGTATTCAACTGTGAAATTGCCTGGCCACCGCGGTGTGTGTGCGTTTGATACAGGAACACGTGCAGCCGGCGGCGGTTCTGGCCTCTGCGCTCGCGGAAGTTTCTGGCAAACACTGTGCAGCTACGCCCGCCGGCCGAGAATCCACCGACCGACGCAACTCTTTCGCTCTTACCCTCACAGTAATAGACACATAAAACTGGTGACATAAAACGATGTACGAATTCTACGTTCTGTGTTGAAAGGGACAAGTATGGAAGTTACCTGTAAGTGCCAAGAATTATTACACGTCACCGCCCTCGTAATGTGGTCATTCGATTGTCGATTTGAATGTAACACTGCCGGAACTGCAATCCGTTTTCCAGTACTTAGTTATCGTATTATCGCAGTAGTGGCTGGCGTGCTGGGATTATTTTTGGCTGTGCCACTTACTGAGACCAGTCGCAAGCTGATGGATTTCGGCCTTCCGCGAAATCAGTGCGCGCGACTACAAATAATAATTCTACCCTATTCTGTAGACGAGTCAGTGATAAAAGGGAACATTCCTGCTCAGAATGGAAAAACGATCCAGTGACTCTATCACACAGGACGCATTTGCGACGTTCTTTATTCCCACACATGTTACTTCTTGCTTGCTAAGCAGTTTGTTTTTGTTACCATTTGGAAAGTTACTAATGATTCATTGCGGAACATTTGTCTATAGTTTAGATATCTGCTCCACGTGCTGCTGCACCAAAAATTTTCGGTTAGGTGGTCTTATCTGTAAGTTTCCGCTCAGTGTCACTCTCAGAAAGTCTTCATTCATACTACTGGCAGATACGTTCAGGGCGATTTTTGCAGAATATGTGGGACAAACGATTAATATACAAACTATACTACACAGAAAATAACGGAATGTGTACATACCTTCTGCTTCGTCTTCACTGAAGTGTTGGCTTCCAGGCGAAACTGCATGCAGGGTGTTTCAAAAGTTATGGTCAATATTCAGGGATATAACAGGAATGATCATTCCAAATAAAGTCAAGTAAACATGGGCTCTGAAACGCATACCTTAAGAGCTATGACAGATTCTTGATCTTCAATGTTGTGAAACAAATATCTTCTACTGCAAGCTGATTGGTCCATACTACCACTTCCCAAAATATGGAAAACAAACAGCTTGCAGTAGAAGAGTTCAGATTCACAGTGTTGAAGATCAGGAACTGCTCATAGCTCTTAAGATATGCGTTTTAGAGCTCACGTTTACTTTGACTTTTATTCGTTTAGAATGATCATTCGTGTCATATCCCTGAATATTGACCATTACTTCTGAAACACCCAGTATACCGCGCAACAATTAAAATATTTGCCCACTTTCTAGTAAACCCTCTTAAAACAGGTTTTATATTGTCTTCCTCTTCTTCTTCTCATGTGCGAATCTTTTCATCACTGAATATACACTACTGGCCATTAAAATTGATACACCAAGAAGAAATGCAGATGATAAACGGGTATTCTTTGGACCAATGTATTATACTAGAACTGACACGTGATCACATTTTCACGCAATTTGGGTGCATAGATCCTGAGAAATCAGTACCCAGAACAACCACTTCGGGCCGTAATAACGGCTTTGATACGCCTGGGCATTGAGTCAAACAGAGCTTGGATGGCGTGTACAGGTACAGCTGCCCATGCAGCTTACCACATTACCACAATTCATCAAGAGTAGTGACTGGTGTATTGCGACGAGCCAGTTGTTCGGCCACCATTGACCAGACGTTTTCAATTGGTGAGAGATCTGGAGAATGTGCTGGCCACGGCAGCGGACGAACATTTTCTGTATCCAGAAAGGCCCGTACAGGACCTGCAACATGCGATTGTGCATTATCCTGCTGAAATGTAGGGTTTCGCAGGTATCGAATGAAGGGTAGAGTCACGGGTCGTAACACATCTGAATTGTAACGTCCACTGTTCAAAGCGCCGTCAATGCGAGCAAGAGGTGACCAAGACGTGTAACCAATGGCACCCCATACCATCACGCCGGGTGATACGCCAATATGGCGATGACGAATACACGCTTGTAATGTGCGTTCACCGCGATGTCGCCAGACACGGATGCGACCATCATGATGCTGTAAACAGAACCTGGATTCATCTGATAAAATGACGTTTTGCCATTCGTGCACCCAGGTTCGTCGTTGAGTACACTATCGCAGGCGCTCCTGTCTGTGATGCATCGTCAAGGGTAACCGCAGCCATGGTCTCCGAGCTGGTAGTCCATGCTGCTGCAAACGTCGTCGAAGTGTTCGTGCAGATGGTTGTTGTCTTGCAAACGTCCCCATCTGTTGACTCAGGGATCGAGACGTGGCTGCACGATCCGTTACAGCCATGCGCATAAGATGCCTGTCATCTCGACTGCTACTGATACGAGGTCGTTGGGATCCAGCACGGCGTTACGTATTGCCCGCCTGAACCCAACGATTTCATATTCTGCTAACAGTCATAGGATCTCGCCCAACGCGAGCAGCAATGTCGCGATACGATAAACCGCAATCGCGATAGGCTTCAATCCGACCTTTATCAAAGTCAGAATCGTGATGGTACGCATTTCTCCTCCTTTCACGAGGCATCGCAACAACGTTTGACCAGGCAACGCCGGTCAACTGCTGTTTGTGTATGAGAAATCGGTTGGAAACTTTCCTCATGTCAGCACGTTGTAGGTGTCGCCACCGGCGCCAACCTTATATGAATGCTCTGAAAAGCTAATCATTTGCATATCACAGCATTTTCTTCCTGTCGGTTAAATTTCGCGTCTGTTGCACATCATCTTCGTGGTGTAGCAAATTTTAATGACCAGTAGTGGACATCTAACATCCTCGGTGATCTGTTATACGTATTGTAGTCTTTTTCCTCTAAAAATGTTCGTCCTCTAATGCTGGAATGCCTTAGATGCCCGCCCGCATCTCGTGGTCGTGCGGTAGCGTTCTCGCTTCCCACGCCCGGGTTCCCGGGTTCGATTCCCGGCGGGGTCGGGAATTTTCTCTGCCTCGTGATGGCTGGGTGTTGTGTGCTGTCCTTAGGTTAGTTAGGTTTAAGTAGTTCTAAGTTCTAGGGGACTGATGACCGTAGCAGTTGAGTCCCATAGTGCTCAGAGCCTTAGATGCCTCATTAAACTGTTTCATGTTCTAGTAAGCGCTGTCCGTGTACTGCTTGTCTCGCTTATTTTTTTCTACTGCTTGCATTTTTTGCTTCTCACCTGTTCATCTAATGCAGGGTGTAAAATGTTCAGTGACTGGACTATTATTGACGCGAAACGTAGATTTGTGTATATACGTCTCCACGACAAAAGGCTCCGAGAAGCGACACAGTGTTAAATACGGAAAGCTGGAGTAGATCTGTTGCCTGTGGGCATCCGAAGGTAGTGTGCGTAGATCCTTTGATACCACTGAAAGTACAGTGGAACAATAATCATAATTATTTCTCACAGAATACGAGGAAATGTAACACAGAAGCATGCGATGTTGGTTCAAGAACAAAGATCAGCTACCGCGAGGAGAAAACGTATTCATAATAGCTTTAATCACTTCAGGACGTAAAGAAGGAAAAAGCAGAGAAACCTTGACATTGCAACATGTTTGTATTGAACATCAAAATATAGAACAACAACCAACACTGGACAAGTGCATCAAATGCTGGCATAAAATGGTAGACCGCCTCTGATACATCGCTTGAAATAATCAGCAAGGACAATGTAAACGTCATAATTCACAACGATACGACTGAGGAGGAGAGCTGGCTCCTATTGAGTAACCAACTTAAGGCCGTTTGGATGAACCTTGAGAGAGGTTTCATTTACGTTTGTGACTAAGAGCAAACTTTTCTGCTAAACAACACAACGGGGAACCAGATCTGAAGTAGGACAGACAACCCTGACGGTCGTAGTGCATACCATGTGCCTTACATTTCGAAGAACATGAAAGCAATCACAGCAGCAATGCTATGATTTGATTCAAAAGATGTCTTCGCTCACTTGCTCCATCATCTTCATAAATATCTCCAATAGTAAACTGGGGCCAATTCAAAATTCTTTGAAAATATGTAAAAATATCTTGTTCGTATGTTCTGTTTCTTTTGTTTTATGAGATAACTCACTGACGTTTAACGACGAGCTTTATGTTGAAGTCACTCTGTGGCACCATATCTGAAATGAGCGACAATTATTGAACTATATGAAAAAAACGTAAACTAGTTACAAACTGCGGCGTGCTCACACTTTATTCAACCCGTAAACGCCTCTACAGATATTCAGATTTAGGTTATGGCGTGTTCGACATGCCTGTCATTGGCGATGATGCGGCACAGACGAGCGGCTGTTTTCAGATCAACAGTAGTTTCGGGGTTATTGCTGTGCACATTGTCTTTAATATAGTTCCGCAAAAAGGAGTCGCATGTTTTCAGATCCAGACAATATGGCGACCAATGGAGGCCCATGCTAATGGCCTCTGGGTACCCCAGAGCCAGAATGCGGTCCTCCAGGATATCAAACACTCCCCTGCTTCGAAGGAGTCCAACTCCATCTTGCATGAAGCACATCTTGTCGAAATCAGAACCGCACTGCTGCTACGGTCTCAGGTTCGAATCCTGCCTCGGGCATGGATGTGTATGATGTCCTTAGGTTAGTTAGGTTTAAGTAGTTCTAAGTCTAGGGGACTGATGACCTCGGATGTTAAGTCCGATAGTGCTCAGAGCCATTTGAACCATTTTCGAAATCAGGGTCACTTTGGAAAATAGGATGAAATCATGCAGCAAAACCATCGTGTATCGTTCGGTAGCCTCCGTGCCATCAAGGAATATCGCACCGTTTATTCCATGACTGGATATTGCAGAACACACAGTCACCCGTTGAGGGCGAAGAGACTT
The DNA here is from genome assembly GCF_023864275.1 of Schistocerca cancellata. Classification (NCBI taxonomy): domain Eukaryota; kingdom Metazoa; phylum Arthropoda; class Insecta; order Orthoptera; family Acrididae; genus Schistocerca; species Schistocerca cancellata. The sequence goes on from NC_064626.1 coordinate 371,343,476, forward strand.
CTCGATCGTGAAATGCGGATCTCAGTCCCCCAAATGCGGCAATTTTGTAACTGACGTACGAATCCAAATGAAAGTGGGCTTCGTCGCTAAAGCGTACTAATTCACATCATGCCCCGCGGCCAGTCTTGCAGCTTGAACGTCCTAACGGAAACCTTTCAGAAGTTATGACGATTTTATTTCATATAGTTCAGTAATTGTCACCCTGTATATTAGTTCTGTCTGATTTACCAAGAGTTAAGCTTCACGTCCATACGATATTAACATACTCTTTCAGGTAATTCTTTCTAAGTCGTATTTGACTTTTTGATAGCAATAAAACTCTTTTCTTGTATGAAACTATTTCGACTACATCAATCTGATTCTGAAGACTCATTACACTTCGCCATCCTAGATATCAGAAATGATGTTATTCTTCTACTGTCTCTTGCCTAATTTCGATGTTACTAAAGCTGTTGTTCTCCTTGTATCCAATTTTAGTTCTTCATCACTTTCTTCTTAGTTCTGTTTCCCCGTAGTAAGTAACTTTAGAGCTGTAAAAAGTTTGTTAAATGTTTCGAGAAACATGTATTTTAGGATTCCTGTACCTAAAGGAACTACCCACCTTTGTCTTTTTCAGGCTTAGGGACATCGGAGTGCGGTAATCGTGGTTTCCATTAGAGCGCAGAAACTGCTTTTACGTTTGTCCACCGTTGTGCAATGTGGCACTATGGACTGGATACCGTAAACAGGGAAATAAGGAAAATATTTCGTTACAGGTTTTCAGGAAAGCTCCTTTTCGAAGCAAATGAATTGACCAGCAGTAAAACTTTATAGCTATTTGAAGTTGTAAAAGTATTTCGAAACATCCGTCATGTGCTGCGTCCGCTGGCTGATCGTCGCAGAAGTCTTTCACAAACAACGCCGGTAATGCTTGTGACAGACCATATACATATGTTGTAACACGTAGATGTAGAAATCGGAGTCATAAAGAGCTGTACGACACACAGCACAGTTACGTCCGTTTATGGCTCGTCGATCTGGACACCCATATGTTGGTTCTGCAACAGCGCTGAGGACTTCAAAAAACGGAATTTTCCACATATGTCACTAGACGCTGCTTCGCGAGCATCACAGCACGAAGTTATTTACACAGCAGCGGGTGCACTCCAATCTTGTACAAAATGTCAAACCTATACGCAGTGTTGGGGGGGGGGGGGGTGTCTGCATTCTAGTTATTCTCGGTGATTCATAAAACATCTTGGTAGTTCTTAAAATAACATTCAGCCAAAGCAGCACATGTGCAACAAACGAAAGTGAGTCGTAGGATGTGGTCTCGTATGGTATCATTGCGTTCGTCTGATCAGTCTCGTTTACATTACACACCGTCGAGTCATTTTAATGTGACCACCTGTTAAAAGCTTAAATAATCAAGCTTTGTAGCATAGACCGCTGTGTGACGTACAGGAAGTGTGTCACTGAGCTCCTGGAAGGTATCGACAGGGATGTGGACCACTGCCCGATGAAGCAAAGAACGCCATTCATCTGAAAAGGTCACCTATCACCACTGAGTGGACGTTGAAATGAGGAATAGGCGTGCAAAGGACAGTGACAGCATCTATGACGACGGGTCCTGCAAGGACTGTTCAGAAAGGTAGGAAGGTAAATTTGCTCAGCAAGGGTGAAGGGTACAAACTTCAGAATATCTCAGCAGCCAACATCAAGTATTCGGTGATGAGGACGAAGATGTGGAGAACAAATGGAAAAAATTCAAAGGGATGGAGTGAGGTTTTAAGGGATGGGAAAGATCCACCATGTTTTAATAGCCGTCTTAAAAAAGCGCTACATAAACAAAGAGCACTTCATCTCAGATTCAACAGAAGTAAAAACCTAGCTGACAAACAAAAGCTGAACAAAGCGAAAATGAGCGTAAGGAGAGCAATGAGAGAAGCGTTCAATGATTTTGAAACTAAGACATCGTCAACCGATCTAAGTAAAAACCCTGATATTTTGGTCGTATGTAAAAATCAGTAAGTGGGTCAAAAAACATCTATTCATTCTCTCAGCGAGAACACCGGCACCGAAACGGAAGATAACAGAGAGAAGGCCGAAATACTGAATTCGATCTTCCGAAGTTGTTTCACCAAGGAAGATCGTAACACTGTCCGTACTTCCAATCGTCGAGCGAATGTCGAAATGGCAGATATTGGGATAACCGATCGTGGAACTGAAAAGCGGCTACAACCGCTTAGTAGTGGAAAGGCGTCAAGACCAGATGACATACCTATGAGATTCTATAAAGATTATGCGAAAGAACTTGCTCCCCTTCTAGCAGTAATTTATCGTAGCCCTATGGAGCAATGAAAGGTACCTAACGACTGGAAAAAAGCGCAGGTCATTCCCGTTTTTAAGAAAGGCCGTAAGACAGAACATACAATTACAGACCTATATCGTTGTCGTCAATCTATTGTAGAATTATGGAACATGTTTTATTTTCAAGAATTAGGATGTTTTTGTAAAATGAACATCTCCTCTATAAAAATCAACATGGATTCCGCAGACAGAGATGCTGCGAAACTCAGCTCGCTCTGTTCCTCTATGAGATCCACAGCGCAGTGGACAACGACGCTCAGATTGAAGCCGTGTTCCTTGACTTCAGTAAGGCATTTGACACCGTCCCGCATTTCCGTTTAATGAAAAAAAATGCAAGCTTACGGAGTATCGGAGCAGACATGCGATTGGATTCAAGACTTTCTTGCAGATGGAACTCAACACGTCGCTCTTAACGGAACTAAATCTACAGATGTAAGTAATATCCGGAGTACCACAGGGAAGTGTGATAGTACCGTTGCTGTTTGCAATATATATATAAATGATCTAGTAGAAAGCGTCCGCTGCTCTTTAAGGGTATTCGCAGATGATGCAGTTGCCTATATCAAAGTAGCAATAGTAAGAATTTGCAGAACGAGCTGCAGAGAATTGATGAATGGTGCAGACTCTGGCAGTGGGCCCTGAACGTAAATAAATGTAACATATTGCGCATACATAGGAAAAGAAATCCACTACTGTACAGCTACACTATTCATGACAAACAGCTGGAGGCAGCGTCTGCCGTAGAATATCTAGTGGCAATTACACAGAGCTACCTTAAGTGGAATGACCATATAAAACAGATAGTGGGAAAAGCAGACACAACACTCAGGTTCATCGGCAAAATCATAACGAAATGTAACTCATCCACGAAAGAAGTGGCTTACAAGGCGCTTGTTCACCTAATTCTTGAATATTGTTTGTGTATCTGGAATCCACTTCAGGTAGGACTGGTGGAGGAGATAGAGAACATCCAACGAAGAGCGGCGCGTTTAGTCACGGGATCGTTTAGCTGGGGGAGAGAGCGTTTCGGAGATGTTACACAAACTCCATTGGCAGACGTTACAAGAGAGGCGTTGTGCATCACGGAGAGATTTACTATTGAAATTTCGGAACAGCGCTTTTCAGGAGGGGTTGGACAACATATTACTTCCCCCAACAAACATCTCGCGTATTGACCACGAGGAGAAAATTCGAGACATTAGAGCCAATACAGAGGCATACCGACAATCATTCTTCCCATGCACTATTGGCGATTGGAACAGGGTTGGCTTGCGGAGTAAGATGTAGATGTAGAATTACAGCCTTGGTGCGGATCAACAGCCGTCAGCATGCAAGCACGAACCAGGCGCCTGCAGTGGAGGCCCATACGCAGCAACTTCCGCTGACAGGTAGTCCATGCGTCACTGTTGCTAGTTCCTTAGTTCATTTCAGTTGCTCAACAGTTGCAGTCTGTTCGCCCATACACATCTCGGCAGCGGTCGTTTGCCCCCGTCATCTATGGCGCATTGTACACTACAACTGCTTGGGCGCCAGCTTTGGATAGCGCCAGTTTGCCATGAACGGTTTACTTCAACCACGGCGGCACTTGAACAGTTGACATACTTACCTGCTTGAGATAGGCTTCCAATGTGGCCGGAAAGCCAATGATCATGACCTTTAGGACGTCTGCGTCCCCAGCATTTGAATATCTTTATGAATGTCTAACGAGAGGCGGGTAAGATTTAACAGCCTAATCTCCATTCTGCAAATGTTGGTAAAGTACATGGCTGAGAACCCATTTAATTGTGCCATACATTAATCTATCATCTCATTAATTTCACTAATAGAATATGTGAAGTATGAAAACTTATAGGATTTTTCAGCTTTTTTTAAACTAAACCTCTACTTGCGAAAACGTTGTTAACACACAATCGATGTTCCCAGTTAGTTTAACCGCATGTAGATTTAATACGCTCGAACACTGTTCTATTATGTGCGGCACAATTGTTTCGTATTAAAAATTTCTTTAAGGTAAACTCTTGTTTTCTTCTTATTAAAGAACAGAAGTCTTCCATTCACTTTAGTTGCAAGTAAATGTACGAACCACGTGCGGAGTGGTGAGACACCGGACTCGTATCCGAGAATAGAGGTTCTTAAATCCATATCCGACTGTACGTACTACTATTTAGGTTTCGTGTGGTCTTCTAGAAAGCTTGGAAAATTCACAACCGAATTCCTTCCTCATTCTTCCCCAGCCCGAGCTCGAGCACAATCTGTATCGACCTCATCAATGGGAACACGTTGAACACTACGTTTCTCTCCATTTTTAGGAAGTGAACCTCTGTTCATAGAACTTTCATGATCGCATAGTTTAGAGCGATCCGAAAATGTAACATTCATTCAAAAGCTTGAGTAGACCACCTATATAAATCGTTGTAATTGCGGTATTCATAACATTCATGTAATTAGGGATTCTTGAAAATATGTTACTGCCTTCTTTTCAGCCAGCAAATGTTTTGGTTTAATTCTTTACGCTGACGTTTTATTTTTGCTGTCAGCACCGCCACCAGCGCGATAATCTTCACTGGCCGAACCTTGATTGGCAAAAGGATGTGTCCAGTCTGGTGGCTACGTATTAGCTGTTGCTGTAAGCACATAGGGCGCTAAGCACCACCCTCCGACAGTGGGATCACTTTACCACAACGTATGGAAGGCTATACAGAGAATTACTACATAGTAATCATGAACTTTTCGCCTCCCCTTCTTCCACTGCCAGCTTAAGTCTGGATTAAGTGAGATGATGCAGGTCTCATGTAAATACAACAGTGGTTCGTTGGGAATTATGTTAAATATGGTAATATTGTTAAAAGGGTCACTTACGACGAAGGCATGCATACATGTCAGAAGATTCTTAAAGTATGACATGTGCCAAAGCAAGTCTTCCGCATTATTACCTTAACGGGACATCGTATGTCCTATGCCGTCAATGTTAAGTTATCGAATTTTGTGACCCATTATCTTGGAAACTTTTTAAGGCACCAGCTTGCAATTTTCCATAATTATAGAATGCACCTTCGTAGATACATTGAACAAGAATTATTACTAAAATTGTATACTGGGGCATGTTATCTTTTTCTTTCAAACATTCAGTTTTTTTGGCAGAATTTTGTAAATAAATGAACATCAGAACAAAACAACTCAGGATGTTTTAATTATTCTACTTCCATATGTGTTAAATCGTACACGTGGCATTCTGTGAAAATTTCATGCAATAAATATAGTTCTGAGATATTGAGGTTTAAACTTTTTTTATTACAAAATCTTATAGAGACTTACATTTCTGCGTCTTTTACGCACTAGAATTGCCCTGTCCCATAGTCTGCGTCTTCTTTAGTGTCAGAACAGCCCAGTGCTTGCCGCCTCCTTTTCTTTCTTGCTTCTTTTGTCATTTGCTGAGCAGCTAACTTTGCTTCACGTACACGAAGCTCATCCAGTTCCCGCAGTCCTTTAGCTGTGTTCTGTCCAAATCTTACCCCCTAACGTCTTCAGAACCTTAAGTCTTTCGTAGTTCTCACCATTAAAAGGTATTACAACATCAGACACTGTTAACTTTAGAATCATAAGGCCAACAAATACATTGTGTTAGGCACCACACAACATTATTGAAGGACTCATTCACATTCCGGGTCTTCCCATATAAACACTTCTTTAGTAGCTCAGGATTTGCCAAAAAATTTGTAAATAGGTTTGATAGTCTCCATTACTGCCAAAGGAAAACAATGTGTATGTGTAAACTCATGCAGGATGCCAGAAAATTCAGCTTGCCTACATTTACACCAAGTGTTTGGTGGAGGTGGACACAAAGCATGACATGGCTTTTCATCGGTTGACATTCGATGAAAGAAAGTGCTCCACACAGCTCCTTTCATCTTCTCTAAATTGTCACAGTTATCTCTAATGGCCTTCCCATAATATTCCTGTAATTCATCAATTACTTTGTCCGTTAGACTTCCAGCACATTTTATTGTCTTGCCATGAGACAGTTTTGTGCTACCCAGCTTGGTTTTTAGGTTACGCAGACGTGTTCCAATCCTTTTCTTGACATGTCCTACACACTCAAGTTCTTGTATAGGAACATCCTGTGGCTTACTGTTTTGTACTGCAATGAAACCCTTGCTGTCTCCATCACCTAAGTAATTTACATATCTGACACCTCTCTCCTTATGCAATAAAAGTTAGCTTACTACAAAAATAGCCGATAATCACACTAATTTTAATGAAAACTAGTATCGGAAACAAAGGACTGATTTGTTTATTCGTAATGCCAACTTCTGAGACGTAGCAGTAGGCACAAAACAAAGGAATTCACAGCCTTCTAGACTGTGTAGACCCCAAGATACGACTGCTCAGCTGTAGCAGTGTATGCGTAGCCGCGAAATTTCGCAGTCACAGCTCAACATTCAAAATATTATTTGAAGGTCTCACAATAGTCTGATTTTAATGCACTATATACCGAAATGTTCAGGAAAGTCCAAAGTAACGGGTGAGCAAAAAGTCAGTATAAATTTGAAAACTTAATAAATAGATAGAGAGGGAAAAATTGACACACATGCTTGGAAAGACATGGCGTTTTATTAGAACCAAAGTATTGCTAGACGCGTGAAAGATCTCTTGCGCGCGTCGTTTGGTGATGATCGTGTGCTCAGCCGCCACTTTCGTCACGCTTGGCCTCCCAGGTCCCCAGACCTCAGTCCGTGCTATTATTGGCTTTGGGGTTACGTGAAGGCGCAAGTGTATCGTGATCGACCGACATCTCTAGGGATGCTGAAAGACAACATCCGACGCCAATGCCTCACCATAGCTCCGGACATGCTTTGCAGTGCTGTTCAGAACATTATTCCTAGACTACAGCTATTGTTGAGGAATGATTGTGGACATGTTGAGCATTTCCTGTAAAGAATATCATCTTTGCTTTGCCTTACTTTGTTACGCTAATTGTTGTTATTCTGATCAGATGAAGCGCCATCTGTCGGACATTTTTTGAACGTTTGTATTTTTTGGTTCTAATAAAACCCCATGTCATTCCAAGCATGTGTGTCAATTTGTACCCCTCTATCTACATTATTCCGTGATTTATTCAGTTTTCAAATTTATACTGTCTTTTTGATCACCCGGTACATTATGGGGTAGAAAAGAGAAAATGTCAAATTTCAACGAATTTCACGTACAATGTCCCCTTAATGTCGAAATTTCAACAGTGAAAATAATTTCTACAACAAATTGCAGCTATAATACCTTTTAAAAAGTTTTGCCCGATTGTGAACCCCCACAATGGGAGGTTCGTTTAAGTACTTTCCCATCCTCCCTTTCAAACTCTAAAGACGAAAAGTTCTTACCCTGCAAACAGCTGATTTTGCTGCATCCGGGGTCGAGCCCGATGACGTCATAATGACTTCGTGGCCTTGACCAAGAAATCGGATGCAGATGTACAATATGAAGAATGAAGTACACTGGAAGCTGACCGGTTTCACATGTGAGGTAGAGGGGCCTATGGCCGGCCGGAGTGGCCGAGCGGTTAAAGGCGCTACAGTCTGGAACCGCACGACCGCTACGGTCGCAGGTTCGAATCCTGCCTCGGGCATGGATGTGTGTGATGTCCTTAGGTTAGTTAGGTTTAAGTAGTTCTAAGTTCTAGGGGACTTATGACCACAGCAGTTGAGTCCCATAGTGCTCAGAGCCATTTGAACCATTAGAGGGGCCTATGTATCGACGTTGACCTGACAGAATCCGCAGCACCGCAATCGTAATGCAGGAGAAGAGGATGGCTTGGAGGACAGTGACGCGTATCGACTATTCGTCAGCTGCGGAGGTTGCGGCACAGTGGGCAGCGTGCCAGCCGTGGTCAGTATCTGCAGGGCTGTCCGGCCCCGGCTCTCGGCTCTCGTTTGTCTTCTGCCGACCAACGGGAGTTCTGGCCTACATCTACATCTACATGATTACTGTGCAATCCACATTTAAGTGCTTGGCAGAGGGTTCATCGAACCACAATCACACTATCTCCCTACCATTCCACTCCCGAACAGCGCGCGGGAAAAACGAACACCTAAACATTTTTGTTCGAACTCTGATTTCTCTTATTTTATTTTGATGATCATTCCTACCTATGTAGGTTGGGCTCAAAAAATATTTTCGCATTCGGAAGAGAAAGTTGGTGACTGAAATTTCGTAAATAGATCTCGCCGCGACGATAAACGTCTTCGCTTTAATGACTTCCATCCCAACTCGCGTATCATATCTGCCACACTCTCACCTATTACGTGATAATACAAAACGAGCTGCCCTTTTTTGCACACTTTCGATGTCCTTCGTCAATCCCACCTGGTAAGGATCCCACACCGCGCAGCAATATTCTAACAGAGGACGAACGAGTGTAGTGTAAGCTGTCTCTTTAGTGGACTTGTTGCATCTTCTAAGTGTCCTGCCAATGAAACGCAACCTTTGGCTCGCCTTCCCCACAATGTTACCTATGTGGCCTTTCCAACTGAAGTTGTTCGTAATTTTTACACCCAGGTACTTAGTTGAATTTACAGCCTTGATAATTGTACTATTTATCGAGTAATCGAATTCCAACGGATTTCTTTTGGAACTCATGTGGATCACCTCACACGTTTCGTTATTTAGCGTCAACTGCCACCTGCCACACCATACAGCAATCTTTTCTAAATCGCTTTGCAATTGATACTGGTCTTCCGATGACCTTACTAGACGGTAGGTTACAGCATCATCTGCGAACAGCCTAAGAGAATTGCTCAGATTGTCACCCAGGTCATTTATATAGATCAGGAACAGCAGAGGTCCCAGGACGCTTTCCTGGGAAACACCTGATATCACTTCAGTTTTACTCGATGATTTTCCGTCTATTACTGTGATCTGCGACCTTCCTGACAGGAAATCACGAATCCAGTCGCACAACTGAGACGATACCCCGTAGATCCCGCAGCTTGATTAGAAGTCGCTTGTGAGGAACGGTGTCAAAAGCTTTCCGGAAATCTAGAAATACGGAATCAACTTGAGATCCCCTGTCCATAGCGGCCATTATTTCGTGCACAAGAACGATGTTATCTGAAACCGTGCTGATTACGTATCAGTAGATCGTTCCCTTCGAGGTGATTCATAATGATTGAATATAGTATATGCTCCAAAACCCTACTGCAAACCGACGTCAATGATATATGTCTGTAGTTCGATGGATTACTCCTACTACCCTTCTTAAGCACTGGTGCGACCTGCGCAATTTTCCAATCTGTAGGTACAGAGCTATCGGTGAGCGAGCGGTTGTATATGATTGCTAAGTAGGGAGCTATTATATCAGCGTAATCTGAAAGAAACCTAATCGGTATACAATCTGGTTCAGGTTTCTTCTTCTTCCGTATCCGGATGCTTGACTTACAAAATATAGTCTTTAATGCATGTTATAGACATATCTGGGCAAATCAGTAGGTGGTCAAAGTCCTGTATTGCTCCGCATTCACACCTATCGCTATCACTGTAGCCCCATTTAAATAGGTTTGATTTGCACCCAGTTTTCCAGTGCGCAGCCGGTTTAATGACCTCCAAGTTGTAAAAGGTAGTTGAAATCCTGCAGATACCTCCTCAAGTAGTTCCATTGTGGAGTGTGGCACCATTTCTTCCCAAAGAGATAGCCGCATTGCGACGGGCTTGGTGGCGAGCTCTTCAGTAGTTTCGTTGAAACTCGTGCGGGATTTCTGCCGGACACGTTGTTTTCGGTGCATATGCATCGGGTCTCGAGGATCATTCTTTTGTTTTGATCTTTCGATCTCGGGGCTACTTGTCTGCGGATAGTGGGTGGTGCAATGCCTATGATGGGGTAAATTTTGCCTTTGGGAGTTGGGTTGAGGTATCCTGTGGCAATGCGTACACTTTCTTTTACGGCGACGTCAACTTGCTTAGTGTGAGCAGAGTTCATCCAAACTGGCGCCGCGTATTGCGCTGCTGAGATAGCGCCAGACCCGTGGTGCGCAAAACATGTGGTTGAGCTCCCCACGATGAACCTGTTGGCTTCCGCAGTATGTTGTTCCTGGCACAGACCTTTTTTTAGTGTTGTGACAGTGCTGCTTAAAAGTAAGCGCTCTGTCCGATGTTCTCCCAGGTATTTTGGGCTGTTTGTATGCTTCAGATCTTCCCCTTGCCATATTGCCATATGACTCGGTGTTTCCGTTTGGTTTGTTTTTTCTTGAGATGGAAGCCGGATACTTGAGATTTACTAGGGTTTGGTTCAGGTGTAACAAGGCGACTCAACAGTTCACTACGGAGTCGAAGTACAAAGAAGGAAGAAAGGAAGGAAGGAGTTAAATGCACCGCCGGCCGGTGTGGCCTTGCGGTTCTAGCGCTTCAGTTTGAAACCGCGTCACCGCTACGGTCGCAGGTTCGAATCCTGCCTCGGGCATGGATGTGTGTGATGTCCTTAGGTTAGTTAGGTTTAATTAGTTCTAAGTTCTATGCGACTGATGACCTCAGCAGTTAAGTCGCATAGTGCTCAGAGCCATTTGAACTATTTTTTAAATGCGCCGGTGACATCAGTGACACTACAGATCGAGCAATGCATGCATTGTAAGGTAGGAAATCGGCGTTTGACATGGTTAATCTAGACCAATCAGGAGACTCGAAGCTCAGTCCTCTCGTATGCGAGTCCAGTGTTTTAACCACTGTCACCTCCCAATCATACCAAGTTTTTCGTCTCAATTATACAATTATATTTAAAAAAATGTTCGAATGTGTGTGAAATCTTATGGGACTTAACTGCTAAGTTCATCAGTCTCTAAGTTTACACACTACTTAACCTAAATTATCCTGAGGACAAACACACATACCCACGCCCGAGGGAGGACTCGAACCTCTGCCGGGACCAGCCGCACAGTCCATGACTGCAGCGCCCTAGACCGCTCGGCTAATCCCGTTCGGCCAATTGTATCAGATTTTGAAACAGACAGAACGGGAAGAGAAAGATAACAAGAGCTTAAGGAAAGTAAAACCATGTTTAAGGTACCTTTTGTGTGTAAGTGATTACTTATATGTGGGCTCATAAATGGTGGAGCTACGAGAAGGCGTAAAGTGAAACGATGGTGGAGTTCCTTTTGGAGGTTAAGTCTGAGTGACGGAATTGTCCTTTCGCTCTCCTTTGAACTTACGAATGAAAAAACCTGTGACTAAAGCACTACATTATACTATGCTGTCGCCTCTGTATGTCGCATTTATGGTCCGATGAACGACGTACGTCGTCAGCCTTACTACAAATCTGATACACATTTGCTTATAGTAAATTTCTATTAATGACTAGGTAAACAGACACCGATGTACAAACAAAACGGTGTAAATGATTCAAACGGGGTGTTACAGTCAAAACTTAGAAAGGAACGACGGATGCAGTAAATAAATTCTATCGATGTGGGGGCACAGAAACAAATGCAAATGAAACACGGACGTCAGTAACCATGAAAGTGAAAAAATGAAACTGTTGGAAACTTGATACCACACAAACAGTTAAAAATTTGATAATTGAGACGAAGTTAATAATGAACTAAATATTACTTAATGTCTTACAGCCGTGATGCCATATGTGGTAAGACACGCAAACTAACGTGTTTGATAACAGCGGGGGAAGTTGAGGAGGTGAAGGGTTTCAAACTAAGGGTGGAACACTGAGGTTACATTTTCTTGGACCTCTGGTGAACCACGTACACTCAAACGAAGTGCCTTCCGTAGAATAAAAATAAATAATGATCCATATGAAGGCACTAAAACAAATGATCACTATAAATGAGAAGGAACCCTCGCGACACTGTGAAACTGAACACTTTACGCTTTTTCGTTTTGCCCACCCTCGAAGTTACTGTTCAGCGGTTTCTGTCACGGCGAACGGGGGAATACTGTACACGCCGTGAACGTAGCTGTCCAGCCACAAGAATTTCCACGGAGTAACCTTCGAAGTTTTCCACTGTAAACGACGAGGCATCTACGTGCCACCTTAGTCTCTCATCTTCAAATCAATTACAGAGAACGCTTGTGTTATCTCTCTGTATTAGGCTGACATCACTGTTGCCCAAACACAGGTGCACAAAGATCTAAATTTTAGCTCGTCATTCTTTATCCCTAGGTGAATCCACTACACCTGGATTGTTCTCAAGGGTCCTAAAAATTGCGATTTTCATATGACAGTCTGATATCTTCCGCTGTGATTTGTGTTACCTTTAATGATGTACGTGGTTTGTCGGATCGTGTATGCTACATACAGAGGCAGCAGTTCAAAAAATGGCTCTGAGCACTGTGGGACTTAACATCTATGGTCATCAGTCCTCTAGAACTTAGAACTACTTAAACCTAACTAACCTAAGGACATCACTCAACACCCAGTCATCACGAGGCAGAGAAAATCCCTGACCCCGCCGGGAATCGAACCCGGGAACCCGGGCGTGGGAAGCGAAAACGCTACCGCACGACCACGAGCTGCGGACAGAGGCAACAGTACAATGGAATGTAACTAACTTTATATGTTAGTCGCACACGTTGTTAGGCGTCAGCTCAAAGTGAAAGGACAGTGCGGCCACTGAAATGTAATACCTTTCGAAATGTACTGTTGTCTTCCAGTACGCCCACCATTTTTCCACCAACGTATAAATATTCCTACAAATATTTAAAATGCTAACTATACAAAAAGGTGCGAAGCATTTTGTCCTCCTTTACGTTTTTCAACCCCATATCCCACGAAAAGGTGCGTAACTTGTTTGTGGCGCATCCACATTACTTCGTTGCTTGTAGCAATGTATTGTGTGTGTGTGTGTGTGTGTTTTTTTTTTTCATATGCGCTTTGTCTAATGAATTGCTCTTGCATCACATGAAATGCCCTTGAAAGTTTGACAGCAGATAACAGACGAGTCACCGTGCTTCGTATCCTCATCCAATGTGCGTATTAACATCTGGAGCGTCCCATGCTCACTTGTGACAGTATCCACAGGTTTGAAATTTTGCTGGTGGCACCGTCATACTGATGGCACCGACATACCGAGAAAAGTTCAAATTACATTCTGAAACGCTGAAGACAATGCAGGAATCCGGCACCGAGCTCTTGGGCAAGCCATTATTGGTAGTGGTTGTCCACCGCTTTCCTCCAATCTGTCGTGCATAGTCAAGTGTGTGCTCGTATCACATAGGTGACTGGGAGGGAATGCTGTTGTGTTCGTCTTCTTATGAATCAGTGCAGAATGAAAGGAAGGGAGCGGGTGAATAGTTAGTAAGAGTACATAGTCGCATTCTCCTGAATAGCACGAACGAGTCACCGAATTTAACGACTCAACCAGTCGGCGAGCCGTCCTAAACAGTACGACATGCTCACATCTCCCACGGAGAGATTCCTGATTTAACCCAGAAGACTCATCTGGAAATTTACGTCAGCACTACTTCCAACAGCGTACGCTGGTCACATAATGGTGATGAACATACGTGTAATATACTAGCTGAAGTTGAAAAGACCACCTCGATTTGTTCATGAAGGTGGGCGTCTGTCGATCAGAAATATGTTCCACTTCTGCTTTTAGTAACCAAATTATTCTTGTGAAACCTTCTTGAACCTGCTTGGATTAGCGACGTCGGAGTAACATCCGTCAGTCATCTTTGTCGTAGAGTATACTCCGCAACAGAATCTGAGGATCTTTAATGTAATGTAGGCTTTCACAGCCGGTATGTACTTCTGTTAAAACTTCAGGTTCGAGAAACCGTGGTCGACGTATCAAACCATTCACTCACGTTCCGTCCCCAACTGACGGATAAAGCTTCAGTAAATCGGCAACTGTATCGGTAGCTGAAGGTGAGCTTTACAGCATACGGAACTTTTGTCCATAAGATGTACAAGAAATCAACACAGAGCTCGATACCTCCACAGGAGTCTAACAATCCAAGTCAAAAAAGAGGTATTATTAAAACCTTGGTGATAGGGATGCTAAAATATGCCAGGCACTTTAATTACAAGTCGAACTCAATTATTTAGGCTCGACTTTTAAGAAAAATGGTCATGTCATTAAGGAGGTACGGCGAGCACAACGTTCGGGGTGCAGGATTGATGAGGAACAACGAGCACCAACAGGGAATGTTTTCTTCCCTTTTATTACCGATGTTACTGATGGCACCGAAAAAGTTTTGTCCAGACGTGAGATTTCAATAATTTTTTAACCAAGCAGGGAAACAAAATAATACCCGAATGTGCAAAATATGTACATCATCCAATAGCGACAGGTAGCCTATATAAAATTCCATGCAGTTTTAGACAAATAGACATTGGAACCACGAAATATAGTATTAACACCCGCGTTGCAGAACGAGAAAGGAACCCTCGCTTCCCTCAAACTGATAAACCGACCGTAGAGAAACATGATTTATCAAAGTGGAGGCAATGAAATGAAATTTAGCAAAACCAGCGTTTTAGCCAACAGAACACATGATAATAAGCGTTGGACAGAATGACAAAAGATATTTATAAACACCATAATAATTTCAGCAGAAAACGGAGGCAGTTAAATATAATAAAATATGGTTGACGATTTTGCGCCATCGAGAGTAACCGTAAATTACTTTTAATTGAGACTGATGTCACTAGCCACATATAATCACGCATTCGACATCCCGTAACGAATGGTGGTGTTCTCTATACAGTTCTATAAATTTGAGGTCGTACTTGAGTTTTAGATGGAAATGCCGATTTACTTCCTAAGATGTTTCCCGAAGATGGGAACCAAATCTCAGTGACAGCATGAAGTCTGTAGTGAATTGCAGGAAAACTTGCAGACGGTCGATTATTGTGCGGGATGTGGCAGGTGACCCTGAAAGAAGATAAATTTAACACACAGCGTGGAAATGGGGGAAGAGATCAATCACTATTCGATTACGCCATTGATTAAAAACCACTGGAAAGAGCAATACCTGTAAAATAATTAAGGGCAACGGTCCGAATCGCGTTAAAGTGGAATGGGCACATAAGACGCGAGTTGTAAGCAGATAGCAAGCCGATATTCCGTGGAAGAAACTTGCGGAAGTGTAATTCACTCACGAAAGTGTTGCCTTACAGAACACTTGTTCAGCCTATTGCTGAGTGTTGTTCATCAGACTGGGACGCTTCCCAGTTAGGACTAATTGTAGAGATAGAGGAGATCCAGTTGAGAGTGGAATGTTCCGTCTCGTGAATGTTTAGCAAGCGTTAGGTCGTTACAGACATCACGGAGAAGGTTTAATTGAAATTCCGGGAGTGTACTTTCGAAGAGCAGTTGGGCAACATATTACTTTCTCCCAAATATATGTCGCGAAATGAGACATTAGAGAACTTCGCGAATGGGACAAAGAGAGGGGAAAATTAGTGGTAGTGTAGCTACCCTACACCACAACCCGTAAAGTGGATTGCGGAGTTTTGATGTAGATCAGTAGCTCTGTATAGGGCGGTTACAAACAGTCTCAAAAGCTTGTAAGAGTGTTGCAGGGGAACTTCAGCTGAGAAGTAACTATTAGGAAAACAATTCGATACTTTGCGCCGTTTCCGAGTTATTTAGCATTGAAGTTAGCCAAACAGGTCATCTCGCGCGCACACACATGCAGCCCCTTGCACGCGATATAAGGCGGTAATGCACAGATATCCGTTGGCCCGTGAATTACCACTTGTTTTCAGTCCGGAACCGCGCTGCTGCTATGGTCGCAGGTTCGAATCCTGCCTCGGGCATGGGTGTGTGTGATGTCCTTAGGTTAGTTAGGTTTAAGTAGTTCGAAGAATAGGGGACCGATGATCTCAGATGTTAAGTCCCATAGTGCTCAGAGCCATTTGAACCATTTTTTAACCACTTCTTGATACACTCGTTACCAGTTGAAATCAGCCTTTTCCGGTACTAATAAATTTAATCTAGATGAGCAATCCAAACGAAGGCGTCGTTTGGTGATGCCACCTCTTGCAGGCTGGTGAATTTGTGCGCGCGTCGACCTGATTGGCTAGCTTAAATGATGATAAATTTTGAAACGGCGGTACGATCGAAGATTCTTTTTTAACAATTAGTTCTCAGCACAACCTCCCCTGAAACGCTCTTAAAAGTGAGGACCAGTGCCGGACGCTCAGCCCGTAAGTTTAACGAGTGTCTGTTTTACATTTCATGCGGATTGTCAGTTAAGGGGGGTAGGACGTCAAACGGGCCGACTTGGAGCAGGAGAGGCACCACAGGACATTTTAATTTGCACTGTCTATACTTTTACAAGCATGACCAGGAAGGATTCAGGATTCACACTCATAGCAGCGGAAGTTCAAAAACATAACAATAATTTTTTTACATGTGAAATTTCATCATTTTTTCACTTACTATTGGCTGCATTTGTTGCTATAGGTACAGTTTTCTTCATAAGTAAGAGAGACTGTTCGATGAATTTTGCACAGCATAAAAACCATACTTACAGGTGTCTGAAACTCTAGAATCTATTTAATTTATGAAAAAATGAATGTGCTGTTACTTTTTAAACTTTATGTTTAGAAAAAAATCAAATTTTGTAGTTAATTAGCTCAATTTTTACCACAGTTTTTAATAGATTTGGAAAAATCTAGAGTTTCATACACCTGTAAGTATGGTTTGTATGCTGTGCAAAATTCATCAAAGAATCTCTCTTACTTGTGAAGAAAAATGTACCTATAGCAACAAATGTAGCCAACAGTAAGTGAAAAAATGATGAAATTTCATATCTAAAAAAAACTTTATTTTGTTATGTTTTTTCACTTCCACTGCTAGGAGTGTGAATCCTGAATCCTTCCTGATCATGCTCACAAATTTATTTGTAAAAGTATAGACACTGGAAATTAAAATGTCCTGTGATGCCTCTCCTGCTCCAAGTCGGCCCGTTTGACGTCCTACCCCCCTTAAATGGGTCGTCCTCTACACTGTGCGATATGCGGAAGGAACTGGGTTGCTCGTACGCATCCCCGAACACTACAGCACCACGTACATGCAAGCACAGAGAGAAAGCAGCAGCAAGGCCGCAAGCGGAATGTGGCTTGCGGGTGGGCAGGTTGTCAGACAAACAGTGACTGGCCGCTCGGTCCGCAGTGCCTTCCGCGGCGCTGACGGAGCGGCGGTCGCGAGCCGTGGCGCGCGGACCACGTGACCCGGCGTCGACCAGCGACGACGACGAGGGGGGCGACCGCGCCAGTGGCCAGCTGCCCGCCATGGACCCCAAGTGGAAGCTGGACCGGCGCGCGTCGGGGCACCTCTTCTGGCGGCGGGACTCGGCCGCCTTCCCGGACAACGCGTCGCGCGTTAAGTTCCGCTACGACGTGCAGGTGGTCGAGTACGAGGACGCTGCAGCCGCCGACGGCCAGGCGGCTCTTCTGCCGGCCGACGAGGCGGAGGAGGAGGACGACGTGACGGCCAGCGACTCGGAGGAGAGCTCCTCCTCGTCCTCCGGGGTCGAGGGCCCCAGACTGGACCGCAGCGAGCAGCGGGCGCTGCGGAGGCGGCGGCGCGCCAAAGCCGGCTCCCGGCGCCGCCTCAGCGACACCTCCACGGCCGCCGCCGCCTCCTCCTCCGTGCTCGTCTGCTTCCTCTGCGTCGCCGTCATCGTCATCACCATGTCCTACCAGTGGCTGCTCGTCGAGTGACGCCTCGCACTTCCGGCGGTAAAAGTGTGACGTGCCGTGTCATCCTCAGTGGCGTTGTGACTCCTCTCTGATGACTGTGGAAGCAAATGTTCCAGTAAACCAGAATCCAACTGTCTCTTCCTCCCTCTTCGTCTGTCTGTAACGAATCTCGCCTGCTGTCCCATGACAATCGTGCAGTGCTATTGTAGGTGCAATACACATTGAATGGACGAGTTTAAATGAAGTTTACCCATAAACCTTAATTATCCTTCGGAAGAAACGTTTTTGATTCCCTTTTTCATTTTAAGACTGTGCACGAGAGATAATTACATTATTGTGACTTAAACAGGGCGGATTCTTGTGTCTTTTTGGGACGCTGTGCCTTCATAGTCGGTTATTCTGTGGGTAGAATTAAGTTTTAAAGTCCTTTTTTAAGTGATAGTGCGTGAGATACAGGAAGAAAAAGGCGTTTTACCTGTGATTAGGAAATCATCTTCTGAATGTACCGTGTGAAACTGTATTCGAAGACAGCCGCGGAGGGAAGTTCGAGTACTCCCGCGGGCGCGCGCGCGCGCGTGTATGTGTGTGTGTGTGTGTGTGTGTGTGTGTGTGTGTGTGTGTTTGTGTGTGTGTGTTGTCCTTAGCGTAAGTTAAAGTTGTGTGTAAGCCTAGGAATCGATGACCTCAGCAGTTTGGTCCCATAGGAACTCACCAAAATTTCCTATTGTAAGACAGTAAGGATTTCCATTTACCTAGTGTGTTTCAGTGAAAGAAAACTAATTTGATACTCACCGAATTTGGCACTCCATTTCCGAAACGTGTCTAGATAACAACTGAAGGATATTGTTCTGTTTCTTGCTGTTGGCGGCTTTCGACAACCAAAAATAATGCAGACTTATTACTTATTTCGAGACCTGATGCTAAAAACGAGCCCTGTTCACTTCCTGTCTCCCTGACTATCGGTATCGAGAATTTATATTTCATTCCAGTTACATGATATATGAGACTCTGTGACTGCCATTTGTGACAAAGCGTCTTACGAACGTGGTACATATGTCAGTACTTGGTTTTACCGTACGGCCTTCTAATTACAAATTATGGTGTGCAGGCACAAAAGAAGTTTAACTCTCCACGCTTCCTCTGCTGCAGCAAAAAGATGTGGCAGTTTCAGAAACCTACTTCGATTATCTAATAACTTCCTGACGAGTATGAAATTATATAGCTTGCTGGTTATAGAACTTAATGATTAACAGGCATCTAAACATTTGGTTGTAGTGTATTTTTTTCGTATGTCACAAACGAATGAATTCCTTTTAAACATCAGAGAGCTGTAAACAGGCAGACATTAAACGAACACTGCGTATGTCAACCCTGTACCAAACATTCTCGTTTCCGGAAAACGCTAATTTCGACCTCATTCGCAAATAATTTTCCTATTTCGAGCAACTAGGTATTCAACACTTCATTATTAATTTATGCTTCAACTTAATGTCGAGATTACTCACCTGAAAATGCTACGCTGTCCTCCTCTTGTGAGACGTTCCACATGCAATATTGTATGATGGGTGAGGTCATGTACTTCCTTGTTCCATCGTTAACGTGTAAAGGGAAGCGAGACCTGTACTACAGATTTGGGGAGGCGGGGTTCTGTGGTGTCTGTAACTGATATTGCAATTCTTCTGCAAGTAATTTCCTGACCCTCCATTAAGAATTCCTTGAGAGTACCTCATATGCTTTCGATGGCTTGCAGCTCGCTGGTAAAATACGTATGAGTCGGTGAACAATGAAGCGCCAAACAGAAACGAAATGCTGATGAGAGTTTGTGTTCAGCACGAGCACCTTTATCGAAACCTCCAAAACAATGTTTTCTTTGGTTAGAATGGATGCAAATTCGTATTGGGTGAGTCTCATCCTGTGCGTGTGCGTATGTTTGCGGTTTTACTTTGTTTGTGGAAGAGCAAGTGAATAACTGTCAGCAAGCAGTCAAGGACTAGCTAGTTTTATGTCGTATACTCGAATGTGTCACAGGTATAGAGTCTGTCACGTTAATTATTTCGTCAAACTATAAGTAGCAATCAGTTCAGGAATAGTTTCAATTTATATTATGCTCATTCAGCAAACGCAACATGACCTGTGTGTTGCAACCTGAGTAGTTTTGCGAGATTGTCAGGGGGAGTCTGTTTGCCTCTTAAATTCACAAATTATCCCATCAGTCTCGTATTTTGATACGCTGCTGACTCTACTTCTGTTCGTTCCATACCATTCTTACGCAACTTTTGAATTGTTGCACCGAGGCACATTAGTTTGCATAGTGGAGTCACTGATAGTAAGAGTTATCTACACCATAAACTGTGCGTTTTGTGTTCAACGCGTTACTTCCAAACTGCACTTTGGTACTGGCTTGATTCTTTTGGTACTGAAGGAACGTACACATGTATCTCATGGACATGAGACCACAGGCAGCGTCCCTGTCTGTTGTTACTGAGCGAGCTCGCGCAGTGGTTAACACACTGGACTCGCATTCCGGAGGACGCCGGTTCATATCCTCCGGCCATCCAGATTTAGATTTTCCATTGGTTCCCTAAAAAGCTCCAGGCGAACGCCGGGATGCCTCCTTTGAAAAGCGTAAGGCCGGGCCGATTTTCTTCCCCATTCTTTCGTATTCCGATCTTGTGCTCTGTCTCTTATGACATCGTTGTCTACGGCATGTTGAAATCCTGTTTTCCCTCCCTTCTTCCCTCCTTCCTTCCTTCCTTCCATGTTCTCTGCTAGGGGGAAGTGTGGAGAAACGGTAACCCACCGGCCACTATTGTTCCAGTCGCTTAGTCCACTCCCGAGTTATTATTTTGTTATGGTTTTGTCTAATTTGTGGAAACAGGTTTACATACACATGCATAGCTTGCATGAACAGTGTGTGTGTGTGTGTGTGTGTGTGTGTGTGTGTGTGTGTGTTGGACTGCGTCATGTTGTAGCACGTTCCAAGGCTTCGGTAGTTGTTAAAGGTTGCTTTCATCTGGCTGACGAACTATGACTCAACCTAAGATCACCTTAATAAAGGTCATTCGCAATAATGGCCGAAAAATAGGTTCATTTTACAAAACAACCTAGTCATACACTCAACAAACTTCTGTGGTTAAATTTGTATATGTACAGCCGAGTTGTTGTTTCCATTTTCCTGCAAGGTATTTTGACCACCCAGGCAGTCGTCTTCATGTGCTGCGAGTTGTATTATGTATAATGTTTGTCCTGTCAACGAGTACGCACACTTCTCGCATCCCATGCTTCTACTCACCTGAATACGCAAGAGATTTTACGAGCATCTCCCAAAGGTGGGGAGGTGTCCACTTTTTAACGTCAATTATAGTCATCAGAGACAAATGCGTTGAGTTGCAGTTTACATCACACAGCATAGAAACTCAGCCACTACCCAGTCATTACACCTCAAGGTCTCGCCGTCTGTCTTGACACCCATCAGTGGTCAGCAGTTCTGGTAAATTTCATGGTTGCATGCAGAATAGGCTAACGTATGTATATGCTGTGTAATTTTCCGGGAGGAACTGCTTGCGAACTCGCAACCAGCCATCCAGAGTTGGGTTTCCCTTGGTTCCGCAAACTGATTATATTTCTTTTATAAAGATACGGACTATATGCATCCGTCCTCCATGTGCTTTCAGAATTTATGGTTCGCACTTAGTGACCACGTCTTTCATTAATGATAAACGCTGACCTTCCTTCCCTCTGTAGTTTTTTCGTATTTGCCAGCAATGGTGTTCAGATTCCCGTCTGGCGACCCTCGTTATGGTCACCCATGTTTCAGCAAATCACCTCATCCGAGAATGATGGATTTCCTTCCCTATCCATTCACAGCAGTGCCATTGTTCCATGTTTTATGAATGATCTCAATGCGTAGTGCACGTTAAGGTCCAAACCTTTTTCATTACCTCTAGGTAAATGAGACATTCATGGTTTGAGACCTTCTTAAGATTGAAGTATACTGCTTCTGCCGTTTCCCTTCCTTTGCTGTCTACCAGGTTTTCAGTTTTAGGTACATATTGTTTTTGACATCGCTTTCATACCAGCAGTTACTCTGGCTCTTCAATACATTTGCGAGACCGTCTTGCTTAATCGGGCTGCCGCGCAGGTTACATAAAGGCGACAGCTGCATTGTTCCATAACAGCCTGGTGAAGACCGATTGTTCTCACCGAGCTCTCTCCCACGGCCATTACCATAGGTCGGTCTCGGCAGTGTACAGCCATCAAGATAATGGCGGCCATATGCTGATAACGCTCTCCACTTAATCATTGGCTGTCAGGTGCCCGATAAAAAAAGTTCCGAGAAGTTTGGATATACTTCCTGCATCTTGTCAGATAGTTTCCCTTTAATTCGTTAGCATTTTAGCCGTTACGATGTCTAGCTCCGTCTCTTGCTTTTTCGTTACTTTCTTTTCAACTCCCCCTACGCCCAACATTTTCGATAATCATGCATATTCTAATATTTGCTTACCATTGTGATTTTTCTCCCTCTATTACCTCTTCCAGCGCCAGATTATTCCCGGATGCCGGGAATAGTTGACCTGTATTTTTCACTGACATTTTTCATCACCAGTTCTCTTTAGTGCTTGTGCATGCCATATACCTTCTGGCTACTTAGTTTTCGACATAACTGCGTATAACACACTTCGTATAGTTCTAGTCACTTTTATGTATAGTCTTCTCGCGTAGCACATTTCATTTCACTTAAGTTCAATTCTTTGCTTCAGACTTAAAATCTTAGGAACATCTTCCTGAATTCTTCTTGTATGTTTGATATCAGTTCAGTCTGTGGCAATCTATTTCTGATAAATTCCTACCCTCAGCCATCCTGCGTAGTTTTGCTTCGAAAATAGGCTAACTCTACAACTTCTACTATATTGTCCCCTTCAGTTTTGATGTTATTCATATCTATTTTCCATTTTGCTATTCTCGATTTTGCTATTCTCTATCATCTCCTTCATTTTTCACTTAGCCTTAGCCCATCTAATTGGCACAAGACCGGGTATCATTATCTTCATCTGGAGTCTGTCGAATTCCGTCTAAGGAGAATTGGTTTGGAGATTACCTTAAAGCGTTCCTGTCGAGCTTTGATATTATCATTGAGGGAGACTCTTCATAACCAGATCAATACGAGCATCTCTAATGAATGAAGTTCTTGCTCTTGCTATTACTTTATATATTACATCTCATCGATGTATACTTAGGTGTTGGTACTAAACTTTCATGCTACATAGAACTTCAGAGATGGTATGCTGTTTATTTCACCGACGCAGTTACCTGTGGAGTAACATCGAGATCTACAGATCTATCTCCTTATGTTAGTGACCACAACTGTTTCACTTCCCTAGGTCTTAGTGATAAAGCTCCCTCAAATGTGACTTCTTCGCTGGGCAGGCGGTGTCTAATAAAATCGACGGCACTGTGGGTAAGTTTGGTTTGAATGATACTGGTAGGCATTCCGACACTCTACAGACCATTCCACTGTAGAAAAATCTTACCTCGAGCCAAACCGGTAGCCTCTGCACCTAGAAAGCTTTCTGTCTTCAGTAGTATATAGTCATCCATCCCAAAAACGAGCCAGAGACATGTTCGAAATTCTTCTGTCGATTTAGCAGACGTTGCTAATCCCGTTATGAATACTACGAAAACTTTCCAGATTTTGATGAGACAACTACACCTGTAATATTTTGATGTGCGATCGTTTCATAAAACTTACAGTTCAGTGAAACTCTACAAAAGCAAATTGAAACGGTCTACGAATAGTGATAACGCTTCTACTACTACTGTGATAGTTGCTTTTCTGGTGTTCTATGTTGTAAGTATCCCTGTAAAGTGGATTTTTATTCTGTTAATGGATCATCACTTCCCAATATAAAAATGTCATGTTCAGGTTTTAAAAGAAACCACATTGCATATATACCACTAATAATTTGTTACTAAGTACTATTTTTCGAAATTTTTGGCCGACATCACCAGATAACAAATCTTTACTTACAGTCTGACGTTATGGCAAAGATACGGAGCATTTATTGTGATACCCGGGTGACTAGTTCCGTGTGGCAGTCGTCATTAATAATATTTTTTTGGTAGGCAGTAACAAAATATTGATAACTAATCTAACGTATCCAACTACGGATTTTTGTAAGTTAACGGACGTGTATTAATTTGGTTGCTGTTTAATTGCCTTTTTTGATATAGACTTCAACCTGTTCATTAACTGTTCAAGAGAAACTGCCATGTTCCGTAAAACAGGCACTCAATACTCGCGTTCAAATATCCCGCTTTCTTGTTCAAAATTAAGAAATTCGTCTTACTGAATTTATCTTTTATCCTAAAAGTACAAGCTAAATATGTTGCTTCCAATTCCTACTACGAATCCTGTTTGACAATCTTCTCATTTTTGCAAGTAACTAGTATGTCAGTTCACTGCAATTTATTTATGATTTCATGTTATGCTTTTTTCTGTTGTAATACAATCTGAAATTTTCTGTGATGGTAATAACGAGATGCACCAACAGCATTTTGAATGTAATACAAGCATTCTACAAAAAGGTACATAGGCCATTTTAATAAACGGAGTTCTGCTGACGGTAACTTTTAATATCGAGGTTGAGTGTCCCGATGCTGACAATACGAATAAAAAACAATAGTCTTAAAAGTGACCGTAGAAGTCTTGTTAGGAGACAGAGCTCCGCTGATCACATTTCTCTCCAAGCATTTGAAAGAAAAAAAAAAAGCGCATCGAAAATGATTGATCGACTATTTCCGCAGCAACTAAAAGATATATTACATAACCATGAGTCATGATTGCTAATAACACAATCATTTCCGTACTACTGATAATCTGTAACATTTTAGCACTACGTAAATTGATGTAAATTGCGCTTTCTACCCTAAACTGAATTCTAAATGGCGTACAACATTTTATTCATACTGGCTTGGAGACAGATGTAAAGTAACTCGGCGATAGGTGGGCTAGATGACTGCAGTGCATAGTAGCCTCCGAATACACAAGAAATAAACGCAACAAATAGCCTGCGTTTATAAACCGAAAATTAAAGCGTGCTTAACAGCACGTTATGTAAATGCCTGAGTATTTCCTGCAATCTTTGTTTGTTGCTGGTACTGTGTCGTATCCTAAAGCTTGAATATCGGTGTCGTGTAGAGTAAGTAATAAAACTATGCCGATTTGTCGCTTAAAGCCCTCGCCGGTGATAAGACTTAAGTTACCGATCAATTAGCTGTGAAGACAATGAACGCAGTGTCTTGGAAATGTACAAGTTCACAGGTGTCACAGGGTTCCTCGATAAATTGACCGTTAGTAGTAGTGTATCGTCGTAGAGTCTACCGCTGATAGTTGGTTTCCAAGTGCAGTGAGCGTTGTTTTGTCAGAGTTACAAAACAATAGTTCCTATGATACAGGGTTGACAAAACAGCAGCTGTTAAACGGTGACGTAATAGCAGCTACAGCACGAAATGTTTTCGTCTGCCTGTCTTCTCCGCCTACTTTGTTAAGTCATGTACGTAGTCTTGGAATGTTAAACAAGTCTTCTGCGCTTATGACTCGTCGTCGAAATAGGTTGTATTCTGAAATAACTTCTTCCACGTTTATTTTTCTTCATTAGCGTCCGTGAGGTATAAACATATAATCACTCTAACAATAAGTGTCACTGATTAAGGTGACCATGTGACTGTTATAAAATCATACTAGTAAGGCGCAATTTCTTTAAGACATGGTGTAATTAAAAAACAATCTCTCGTGTCTGTGCGTCGCCCTTTGTTATTTCATCCTTTTAGTTGAATTGTGTAAATATCATTCGTTTGAAGATGAAAGTTGTAATTAATCTATTTAACGGTAATATTACGGCCTGTATTGTTTAATGTGAAGTCTAATAAAGATATTTTGTAATATATTACATATTTTTGCTATGATGATGTCAGTACTCCAGATTCCTTGCTCCAAACATAACTCGCACAATAAAATAAATAATGTGAGGTCTTCACATCGTTGCAATAAGTGTTCAAATTTATTAATACTTGATTTAGAAGTTCAATCATAAGTTATTCAGCGCTTGAGTGTTGGCGTGGTAAAGCCCCGTCCAGATGACCAAGAAAGCAGCAATGAACTTACGCTTCTAACACTGTGTGTAAGTAATCTTTGAATTTATCCCCGAAATAGATATTAAATACCACTGCACTGAATAAATTGTAACTCACTGCCTTTACACACTTCGTCAATAAAATTAAATACTGGATTCATTAGGAACGTGAAAGAATGTTACAGAATCATGAAAATAGCGCTTCGTAAAGGTGCAGGTAAGTTGATTCACAATGTATTCATGTCTGATAGATATTTTCATTGAGTATCCAAACGAAAAGCAAAATGCTGAAATATATTTCAGAGCGTTTAAATTGTCATTTTCTCTTACAGACTTAGGTGGTGAGACGTATTGCTTCCTTCTCCTTAAAGCTGTGTACAATAATACAAATTTTGTAGCAGAACGCTTGCCGTAGTAGATTTACATTACGCTTAATTTTTTGTCATTGGCTTACTTGTGGAAATTATTTTTCACACAAATAACTGCAGTCAGATTCTCTCTCTCTCTCTCTCTCTCTCTCTCTCTCTCTCTCTCTGTCTCTCTCGTTTGCCTGTTGTGCTTAACTTCCTTTCCTTATACAATAGAGCAGTGTTTATTCAAGTTCAGTGTGCTTTATCGACTGTGTGCATTTAATAAAGTAATCTCAATGTTTTGTGTGTTCTATTCCGAGAATAAGTATTATATTTTTTCTGATGAATAGTGATTAATCCAGTTTCAGACTTCACTAATAGTGTTCAAAATGGCCCCTTGCCTCACTGCGGAACGAAAATGGGATTTGGTACTGCGCTAAGTTACTGACAGTAACAGGCCTCAACTCCGCCATCTGTGTCGCGCACAGGAAAGCACGTAGACGCTGACACATCTCGTGATCTCTGGACTACAGTGTAGGGTTTCTTGCCGATCTGTCCACAGGCACGTTTATATTCGTAGCGCGTGCGCGCGGCATTTCGTCATGGGTGTCGCTGGACGCGTTGCCACAGGCGAGTGACTCTGTGTCAAGGCGAAAGGCACGGGCGATGCGGGAGTCGAATATCAACCGTGTGGCGCCAGGCAGTGCCCTCGCTTTCTGTGTCACTGCCTCCACGTGACCTGCGCGTATTTCATGCTTTGACAGACGGTGCAGTTACCCGGCGAGCTGTGGAGGTAGATGGTAAGTTGTTTGACGTTTAGGGCTAAATGATGGGCAGTAATTCAGTACCTGACAAAGATCGTCATCTGCGTAGTGAATTACAGTGTCCTCGAATATCAGGCTCCACATAAACAGCACAGCGGAATAGAACAAGGAGAGGGAGAGGGTCTAGGACTATCAGTTTTCATGCTATCGATTTAACACAAGATTTAAAAAAAAATGAATTCAGATCCAGAGCATCTGAAGAGAGAATTCGTATGTTTGGTATTTTCTGTGTTCTGTCGGGACAAGAAAATTTGTGCTAGGAAGTGACTCGAACTTGCGTTTTCTTAACCATTAGGCTACCAGAGCGGACTTCAGCGCCTGTTGCCACTGGCTTGGAGGCGTGCCCTGTGAGCCCAAGTTTAAGGACACACTGACTCGAGGAATGCTGTCTCGGGATGATAGGTATGCAACTGTTCATTACTGAGGAAACTGGAGTTTGGTTGTGTCTTTCAGGTGCAACAGTAGACAAATAGACTAACTTATCAATGAGAATACTTGTTGCCTACAGTTTGACTTTCCGTACAGAAGCTGTTCGGATCTTTTGGCACCGTATTGTATGACTGGTCACAGTTAATAGCACGGTGCGCGGTTTAAGAATGAGCGTGTCAGCCCGAAATCTGTAACAAATGCAACAAAAATTTTATATTCATGCTACTGAGGCGGACAAAATAAAAAAAATATCAAATTTTCTAAGGTTAAGGGGATTGCTCGCAGTATGCAGGAAATCAGCTACGAGTCCCTGTCTGACACAAATTTTCTTACATATCGTCTAAATACATGCCTATTTCGAGTCAATGACGGGTCGTGGGAAGTGGAAATGCAATTATTTTTATATTCCATGGATCGGGAGAAAACAGACTGATTTGGACTCCACCCATTCATTTATATTCTGTTTCATAGACTGAAAAGGGCAAACCTACGGTTATAGCATTGTACAATTAGAAAAACTTTTTGACAGTGTTTATGAGTATACATACTCTGAAATTCTGATCAGCTGCAACTTACACATAAGCCAGACTGCCGTTGCAAGAGTGCAACGGAACTATTAGTAGAGAAGCGAGTGTGACAGAGCTGTAGCCTCTCTCCACTGTTGTTCAATCGGTACATTGAGCAAACAGCAAAAGAAACCAAGCAGACATATGGAAAGAGACTTGAATTTCAGGAAGAAGAAATAAAAACTTTGAGGTTCGCAGTTGAATCAAATGGATAGTGTCTTGAAAAGAGATTATGTGACGAACATCTACAAAACTTAATAAGGATTATGAAATGTAGTCGAATTATATGAGGCGACGGGCAAATTAGGTCAGTAAATGAACCACTAAAAGTTGTAGAAAATGTTTACTATTTGTGAGACGGAAAGCCGAAAGGGACCGTGTGTTGAAAATTTTGGATTATGAGTTGCTGTAATTTTTAAGTTTAGCGTTAAATTCTGAACAAATTGAAAAAAATTCTGCCTCTAAATTTTAGTGAGTTATGACAGGTTGAATATTTGCGATGGGAAAGAGGTGTTTTGAGAAATGCGTTTTAAAGTTTCACTTTACTGCCATGATTTAATTGAACATATTCAAGCAACAGATTCTGCATGTATATTACCCTTCAAACGTCCTTTGTCAAATGGTGCGCCGGCCGTGGTGGCCGAGCGGTTGTAGGCGCTACAGTCCGGAATCACACGGCTGCTACGGTCGCAGGTTCGAATCCTGCCTCGGGCATGGATGTGTGTGCTGTCGTTAGCTTAGTTAGGTTTAAGTAGTTGTAAGTTCTAGAGGACTGATGACCTCAGATGTTAAGTCCCATGGTGTTTAGAGTCATTTGAACCATTTTTCAAATGGTGCAGAGCTTTTTTAAAGTTAACATTACATATTATCTGATTAACCACTTCAATTCTATAGCACATTGCAGTGTACATAGATTTAAAACAAAGTAAACTGACCACAAATTGGGAGAAATTAGTGAAGCCTGTGTTGCTTTCTTTTGGGAAAGTATGTGTATTTTTTACTCTGTTTTAAGACCAGATGCAAATTGGCAACATCTGTAGGAATTTATAGCTGTAATATAAAAAGGGACCATCTGGCTTGATTGGAACTAATGTAATTAAAATTTTTATAAAAATCACTGGGAGCACCTTAATATGCCTCCAAAATTTAGGAAATGGCATTTTTGAAGCATAGCATATAGAGGTGCGGTATTTTCAAAATAAGGCACTTATCAGGCCAATGTTATTTCCCCATAATGTCATGAGTTTAGTTTTCAGAGGACTGATATGGATTACTTTTAATGATATTATTGATTCCTGTTGGATTCAAACATTGAAATCAGTACGAACATGTACAGAATGATGATGATGATGATTGGTTTGTGGGGCGCTCAACTGCGCGGTCATCAGCGCCCATACAAAGTCCGTTTTTACACAGTCCAGTTCTTCACACAGTCCAATCGAGCCACTGTCATGGATGATGATGATGATGATGCTGATGATGATGATAACACATACACCCAGTCCCCGGGCAGAGAAAATCCCCAACCCGGCGCGGAATAGAACCCGGGACCCCATGATACAGAGGCAGCAACGCTAGCCACTAGACCACGAGCTGCGAACTGTGCAAAATGAAGTAAATTATAGTAACGTACAAAAAACGAAAATGTGTTTTATTGAAATTATCGAAAATTTTTCTTGTACTGAAAAGTTCACTTCTCCAACAAGAGGTCTCTCTTCGCCTCACGTCTCACACTTGGATAGCATGACAACTGACGCCGACCGAAGTAGTGATCACACAAAATGCATACTGGCAAAAGAAAGTAAATCGTTCCTGAAAGACAAAGATTTGTTAATAGTATATACAAATTTCAAATGCTAGAAAATCTTTTCTGACCTTGTGGGGAGTGTAGGGTTGTACGAAACTTGCATGTGGACAGTAAATTGTTCCTATAAGAAGTGAATATAAGCTTTTGAAATGTGATGCTACATAGGGATTCTGAAGATTAGATAGGTAGATAGGATAAGTAATGAGGAGGTAATGAATCGACTTGGGGAGAAAAAAAGTTACGGCGCAACTTGACTAAAAGAAGTGAATGACTAATAGACGAAATCTTGAGACCTCAAGGAATCATCAGTTCAGTAATGGAGGAAAATTTCGCGTGGGGAGGGGGAGGGGGATTGTAGAGGCATAGAGGCATAGCAAGCCTTCATTATAGTAAACAGGTTAAAGTAGACGTAGATAGTAGTAGTTACCAGAGATGAAGCAGCCTGCACAGGATAGACTAGCCTGGAGTGCTACATCAAACTAGTCTTCTCACTGGAGACCACAACAAAAACGACAAGAGCCGGCCGCGGTGGTCTAGCGGTTCTGGCGCTGCAGTCCGGAACCGCGGGACTGCTACGGCCGCAGGTTCGAATCCTGCCTCGGGCATGGGTGTGTGTGACGTCCTTAGGTTAGTTAGGTTTAAGTAGTTCTAAGTTCTAGGGGACTTATGACCTAAGCTGTTGAGTCCCATAGTGCTCAGAGCTATTTTTTTGAAAAACGACAAGAAGTTTGTAATTGCTCCTTGAAACAGTTCAGTTTTCAAAATTCAGTCTATCCTCATTAGTTGCAGTGCAATGTATAGTAGTACGACGAAACGTAGTATGAGCTTGGCTGGGTAATGGTGCATTTCGGAAATATGTGGGGCGCAATGTACACAGAACAACACGTTTGTACTCCGTCCGTGTCTTAGTCTTACGAAGAGTTAATTTTTGTACTCGTTCTCCAATTTTCACCCACTTTGAGTATACAAATAACTTAATCTGTTTCTTTTAAGGTACAACACAGCACAGTGCTATCTTCATAAAATCGAGCTGTGGAGCGCTCTCTCTCTCTCTCTCTCTCTCTCTCTCTCTCTTTCTCTCTCTCTCTCCCTCTCTCTCTCTCTCTCTCTCTCTCTCTCTCCCTCTCTCTCTCTCTCTCTCTCTCCCTCTCCCTCTCTCTCTCTCTCTCTCTCTCTCTCTCTCTCTCTCCCCCTCTCTCCCTCCTCCCCTCCTCTTCCTCCCCTCCTCTTCCTCCCCCCCCTCCTGACAGTACACGGACTAAGTGAATACTGTGTTTACTGCTCTCTTGAGCAAAATGTTACCGCATATTCCACAACTATGTAGCTTCCTTATTCCATTGCAAGATGCTTTCACTCATCTGCTCTGCGTTTTCGTCTCATGTTTCATTCAGAGAGTAAATAATTTCTCGGATGTATTCCCACGATTTACTCTTAAGAAAGGTGTAATGAAGAGTAACCGCTTGTCTGCATCATTTATTATCTCTAAGAAGCAACGAAGCAGGTGAGTGGCATTATCTGAGGGTGACTGAAAACAGATACGAATGTGAAGGTTGGTAGACCATACAGCCGATCTGGCCGAAATAACGGACGACTGTAAAGGATTTCTCAGTGGAACGAAACAGAATTTAGTTTAAGGTCAATAGAGCTGAAACGATGGTGATGGTGGACTGAAAGAACAACAGCGCCTTCCTCAGCTAAGAACTAAATTGCAATAAGTAAACCAGTGTTATCCTGAAAATAAAACTACACAGGATAGCAGACGAAATGGAGTTTCATAAGTAGATTACCGTAAGAGAAAATGTCTTTCTTCTACAACAGAACTGCACTTGTACCAAATTTTGAAATTCAGTTGAGGAGGAAGTTCCATACTGTATAGGCCTGCAATAAAACACTGTATAGTGGACAGTGAAATACGCGGAAAAGAAGATACTTGAAGCATTTCAAATACCGTTACGTAGAGATGAAAATATTAGCAGTCGACAGAAATGACGGACGAGATCGTGGCTGATGACACAAGAAAATTCTCGCGTAGTTACTTCCAATCTCACGCATCACTGAAAGTCATACTGCTGCTTTTAGGTTGATGCAATGGTTTCTTTACTAATTGGAGTGCAACAGTGACTAAAAGCATTGTACTCGTGATGGCGGTTTCTTGCGATTTTTTCCTGTAATATAGTCAGGAACTAGTTATTTTCCCATCCCCGTCTAATCCGTACCAGCGCTCTGTCTCTAATGGCTGTTACATCGAGGAGCGTGTAATTGTCACCCTTTCCTATATTCCTGCTGTTATGAACCCTGAATTGTGTTCTTTTTGTCTTAGCCTATCTCAAAAGTTTTCTCGTTACTCGTTTAAATGACACAGATAATTCTAAAAAGACTTTTTCCTCATATCTCTTGAAAAACTCAGTACTTACTCTTTGATGAGTGATGTCCAGAATGACAGGAACAAGGAAAACTACTTAGAAAATGATTGCAATATTGAAGCTACTTAGAAAATGTTCGTTATCTTGGTTAAATATGAAATGGGAAAGAGATACCACAGCTCTTCCATTATTCAGTCTAAGCAGCTTTGTCAAGCCTGTCTCGTATCACTATCAGCAACAGTACAAATGTTTTATCGCCTGCTAACAAAGTCATAATATTGCTTGTTACTTCAAAAAAAAAAAAAAAAAAAAAAAAAAAAAAAAAAAAAAAAAAAAAAAAAAAAAAAAAAAAACTAAATGTAGGCACACCAGCTGTGACCCTACTCTTAATTTGGTAGAAACTACCATCATGTAAATTTTCTTTAACACAAGAGCCTAAAACTGCGACATATCACTAGAGCCGACTAAGCTAGAGGATACATACGTTAAAAAGTAAGAAAATAATCCCATCGTTTCTTTCTTGTTGCCGTGTTAGGCCCCGCCACACCGATAGCATCGCACACAAACGCGTTACGTAGAGCGGCGCTGAACTTCGCAGAATGGAGCAGAGTATTTGTAATCGCGCAACGATGTTTTACGGTGCGTCAGTAACAATGGAAAACGTGAAACACTGTCCAAGCAGAGCCGCTCACGAATGAACTACGTACCGATACTACGCGGAACTAGTTTGTGGTTGCGCACCGCGGTGCAGAGGGCACCGTTTGATGTTCACATCGGCCACACCGCATGGTTCGCGCTGCGCCGAACGTCCTTCGTTGGTTTTCTACGACACGGTACAGCGTGGCGGGGACGATTTGAACGCGGCTATCTATGATTATCCGTAAAGGAAGCTAATACTCTTAACACTTAAGAAAAAATGTTACTGAACCAACAATTTGACAGAATGTTTTTCACAGCCACACAAGCACTATAAAGAATAATTACAATAGCCAGAGTACTTTCAAGAAACAAAGTGGCAATAAGTAATACCTACAGAAAAACTAAGACACCATCCGTAGTTATTGTTCCGCAAGTATTCCGATACTGTATCGTATGCAGAAAACGAAGAAAGTTGATGTCATGCACAGGTGGGAAACGAAATGTGAAATCATCGTGTGACTAAAAAAAATGTATCGGTCAATGATGGAAGACTGCAACTGAAATGTAATGTGGTCAGAGTACAAACGCTGTATTAAGGGTGAAAGACCCCGTAACAGCTGCATTTGGTTTTGTCAGTGAGTTTTTATTTATTTTTTTTTTCCGCCTCGAACATCGTACTACATCGGGTGACGATGATAATAATCATAATAATAATAATAATAATAATAATAATAATAAAGAGAAGAATAGGCCTCCGGTATGTTCTGCCAGTCGTAAAAGGCGACGAAAAGAACAAACCACTAATAGGGCTAACCCCCCTTTTAGTGTGATTACTTGGTTCAGGACAGAACTAAAGAAGCCTCGGACAAGTGCCGTCATGGTCGGGGACGACGCTTGAACCCTATGCCCGCCCACAATGGTAACGACACTGCTAGCCAACTGGAAAAGGATTTAAATCCGAATAGAGGTGTTTTGCAGGATATGCTTCCTGCAACCACCCTAGAAGGAAAACAAAGACAGAGGATGAGATGGTCAGATGAAGTTAATCGACACCTCATGTTCTGTTATTACCAAGCAACAAACCTAGGAACCAACACAACTGGATACAGATCACAAGTATACACAACATTTATTACCAGATACCCGGAATTAAAATTTTTAACAGAACAACGACTAGCTGATCAGATCCGTGTAATAATCAAAAATAACAGGATACCCCAGTCAGAATTAGAAAACATCAAACAACAAGTACAACAAATACTGGAACAAAATAATGTGCAATCAGAAGAGGAAGAAAACACAGTAATGGACTCAAACATCCCAGAGCAAACAAACAAAGACCAACACGCATCAATTAAACAATCAGAGGAAAACGAAATCTTAAGACAGCCAGCAGAACAAGCACAAATAGAACACGAAGAGAGACACGTGTTAGATATAGAAGAGAAATTTCAGCTGACATATATAGAATACAAAGACACAAATACAGACATTAGACCATTCTTGCATAGACCGCCAAATAACCCACAAGTCGAAACAACAATAAAAACTATCAACACAATCATACACAACAAAATAAATGAAAACACAACTATGGAAGAGTTACAACTACTGGTTTATATAGGAGCACTCACTACACTAAATATACACACTAGGCAGAGATCAGAACAAACCAACACACAGAAGAAACCCACAAAACCAGCATGGCAACACAGGTTACAGATCAGAATAGAAAAACTGAGAAGAGACATCGGACAGTTAACACAATTTATAAGAAATGAAATATCAGACAAAAAACGAAAAAGGTTAGGTAAAATCTCACAACAAGAAGCAATAGAGCAATTAGATGAAAAAAAGCAGAAATTGCAAGCATTGGCCAAACGACTTAGAAGATACAAAAAAAGTGAAAATAGAAGGAAACAAAACCAAACATTCAACACAAACCAAAAGAGATTTTACCAAACAATGGATAACACACACATTAAAATAGACAATCCACCAAACATAACAGACATGGAACACTTCTGGAGCAGCATATGGTCAAACCCGGTACAACATAACAGGCATGCACGGTGGATACAAGCAGAAACAGACACATACAAGATGATACCACAAATGCCTGAAGTGATAATTTTGCAACATGAAGTCACCCGAGCAATTAATTCTACACACAATTGGAAAGCCCCTGGAAATGATAAAATAGCAAATTACTGGCTAAAGAAGTTCACCTCAACACATTCACATCTAACTAAATTATTTAACAGTTACATTGCAGACCCATACACATTCCCTGATACACTTGCACATGGAATAACCTATCTGAAACCTAAAGATCAAGCAGACACAGCAAACCCAGCTAAATATCGCCCCATAACATGCCTACCAACAATATACAAAATATTAACTTCAGTCATCACACAGAAATTAATGACACATACAACACAGAACAAAATTATAAATGAAGAACAAAAAGGCTGCTGCAAAGGAGCACGAGGATGTAAAGAGCAACTGATAATAGATACAGAGGTGACATATCAAGCTAAAACTAAACAAAGGTCCCTACACTACGCATACATTGATTACCAAAAAGCCTTTGATAGTGTACCCCACTCATGGTTACTACAGATTTTGGAAATATACAAAGTAGATCCTAAATTGATACAGTTTCTAAACACAGTAATAAAAAACTGGAAAACCACACTTAATATCCAAACAAATTCAGATAACATCACATCACAGCCAATACAGATTAAGCGTGGAATATACCAAGGAGACTCATTAAGTCCTTTCTGGTTCTGTCTTGCTCTGAACCCACTATCCAACATACTAAATAATACAAATTATGGATACAATATTACTGGAACATACCCACACAAAATCACACATTTGCTATACATGGATGATCTAAAACTACTGGCAGCAACAAATCAACAACTCAACCAATTACTAAAGATAACAGAAGTATTCAGCAATGATATAAATATGGCTTTTGGAACAGACAAATGTAAGAAAAATAGCATAGTCAAGGGCAAACACACTAAACAAGAAGATTACATATTGGATAACCACAGCGACTGCATAGAAGCGATGGAAAAAACAGATGCCTATAAATACCTAGGATACAGACAAAAAATAGGAATAGGTAATACAAATATTAAAGAAGAACTAAAAGAAAAATATAGACAAAGACTAACAAAAATACTGAAAACAGAATTGACAGCAAGAAACAAGACAAAAGCTATAAATACTTATGCTATACCAGTATTGACCTACTCATTTGGAGTAGTGAAATGGAGTGACACAGACCTAGAAGCACTCAATACACTTACACGATCACAATGCCACAAATATAGAATACATCACATACATTCAGCAACAGAAAGATTCACATTAAGCAGAAAGGAAGGTGGAAGGGGATTTATAGATATAAAAAACCTACATTATGGACAGGTAGACAATTTAAGAAAATTCTTTCTAGAACGAGCAGAAACTAGCAAAATACACAAAGCAATCACTCATATAAATACATCAGCTACACCATTGCAATTTCATAACCACTTCTACAACCCTTTAGATCACATAACATCAACAGATACAAAGAAAGTAAATTGGAAAAAGAAAACACTACACGGCAAGCACCCGTATCATCTAACACAGCCACACATAGATCAAGACGCATCCAACACATGGCTAAGAAACGGCAATATATACAGTGAGACGGAAGGATTCATGATCGCAATACAGGATCAAACAATAAACACCAGATATTACAGCAAGCATATTATTAAAGATCCCAATACCACAACAGATAAATGCAGACTTTGCAAACAACAAATAGAAACAGTAGATCACATCACAAGCGGATGTACAATACTAGCAAATACAGAATACCCCAGAAGACATGACAATGTAGCAAAAATAATACATCAACAACTTGCCATAAAACATGAACTAATAAAACAACACGTTCCCACATACAAGTACACACCACAAAATGTACTGGAGAATGATGAATACAAATTATACTGGAACAGAACGATTATAACAGATAAAACAACACCACATAACAAACCTGACATCATACTCACCAATAAAAAGAAGAAATTAACACAACTAATCGAAATATCCATACCCAACACAACAAATATACAGAAGAAAACAGGAGAAAAAATTGAAAAATACATCCAACTGGCTGAGGAAGTCAAGGACATGTGGCATCAGGATAAAGTCGACATTATCCCAATTATACTATCAACTACAGGAGTCATACCTCACAATATTCACCAGTACATCAATGCAATACAGCTACATCCAAACATATATATACAACTACAAAAATCTGTAATTATTGATACATGTTCAATTACCCGAAAGTTCCTAAATGCAATATAACATATACCATACAGTTACAAGGAAGTCACGCTTGACCGAGATCCGCGTCACGTTCCATTTTTAACCAGACTTAAGTCTGAGAAAAAAAGTCAATAATAATAATACCAATACCAAGATGTAGCCGTCGAACACATTTCGTGTTATTTACTGAAAATCAGCTAGTCTTTACTGTGGACTTCTAGGGTTTTGGATGGCATTTCGAAGACGTTTCCCGAGAGGTTGGTCGGGATGGGTTCGCTGTGTGTTAATAGTACTGACACTTACTCTTTGGCCTGGTTCAGGACGGCAAATGCTTAACAGATGCACACACGGACCAAAGTCTCAGACGAGTATTCATTGCTGAAAGCGTGGTGCTCACTTTAGAAATTAACGACTACCAGTGTTGTGTTGACTACCGGCTGGGACAATCGGTAATCGTTTCCTGGAAGCTGGACTACCAGCCGGTCACATGGTTTCCCGCCTCCACCACGTATAAAGCGTGACCAGAAGTTCATAAACAAGGCTGACTCTTATAATTATTTGGGGTTATACATACTGATGAAAATTTAAATGGAAAGGAAAATACATCTTAGGGCTTTCTAAACAAATAGTCCAGTCACTTTTGCACTTAACGCTACTGTAAGCTTTCGCAAGAGAGAAAACAGTAGTATTTTCATTCTGTTATTTCGCGTTGAATTTAGCTGTGGAGTAAGTTGTCATTAAGAAAGCAAGTATTAAATGCACCTAAGCGTGTCGTAAGTCTAACACGTGGCGCTAACACTGATCGCGTTGTTGAAAATTGTTCAAGAGTTAGGTGTTATCACTTGAGCTTCTATTACATACTTCCTCTCTAGAAATTTGAAGTAAATAATCCATTAGAGTTCAGAAAGATGTCCTCCATAATTACAGCACCAGAAACAAACCTTCATTAGTCTTTATTTAAACTGACTTCACCTTGCAGGGATGTGAATAGTGCTGCTGTCAAAAGTTGTAAGCACATATCTTGTTATATTCATGCCTGACAAATGACAAAGCTAAATTTGGAACTAAGTCGACATAGTACCTTCTGTAAAATTTCTCCTATTTCTCAATAGAATTTTTATATATACACTTGTAGGTTATTTATTGCAGGAATTGCTCAAACTAACTTGTGTTATTAAGCTAAATTTTGACAAAATAATCCACTTGTGTACTGCCAGCTGTGTATCCAAACAGCCATCAAAAACACCGGTAGAAATTGAAGAAGCACAAAGTATTGTGTTCTGTTCTGTGAACCCATACGAAAATAATCATCATGCAGAAATATTTACACACCAATTAAGTTAATATCCTGTAAACTAACTCGCTTCAAGTCAAGATAGGATTTCATGCGAAGTGACCTATCTACCATGTAACTAACTAACTACTGCTCTGGTGTTTGTTGAGAGATCACTGAACAATGCACAGTACGATCATACCACCATCGAGTCCGCAACTCGCGGGCTAGTGGTTAGCGTTGCTGGCTCTGGATCACGGGCTTCCGCGTTCGATTCCCGGCCTGTTCGGGGATTTTCTTTGCCCGAGGACTTGGAGTTTGTGCTGTCCTCATCGATTCATCATTATCATTCGTGATAGTGGCTCCATTGCCGCGCAGTTGAGCACCCCACAAATCAGTCATCATTCCACAATCGAGTCCATTCTAGTGTCATTCTTCCTACGTCAAGATGTGCTCTTGGAGCACGACAAGTCCACTACGCGGACATCCCACATTATCCAATGTGGTCTCAACGATATTACACTGACTCTCATGACCAACAAGATTACCACACTCACCCTACAACTGAACATGCGTGTGACACGATGGTACGGCGTCTTATACGTTACCGGCAACAATCCCCGAAGAAAACAGGACAGAACGTGAACGTAGCGTGGAATATGATACATAATATTTCGATGATTGTCTTTCTGCATGACGTCACTGTAAGTGGAAGAGGCTATGCAAGAAAGTGAAGTTGTTATCGAAGACATAACGTCCAAACTCGTATTGTCTCCTGATTGTATAATCTGCACAGTACGTGTATCATCCATTGCTCGTGAGAGACCACTGGTTCAGGGTGATAAATTTTGGTATTCTGTTAATTTATTTGAGTATGTCGGTAAGCAGAAGGCAGGAACTGCACACAAACATCAGTTAGTTTCGGCACAAAAACATCAGTTCCATTGGGAAATGAATGAAAGTGAAAGCCTTCGAAAGAGTGATACAAAATACAACTTCGAATGACGATTAAAAAGATATTCCGAAGAGCTAACAAAATTCGTTAGCTACGAACACAGACCAAACAGCCTAGAAGCACGTGTGCACAAATAGTGACAAAGGCACCAAGACGTAAGAGATGAAAGAATTTTTATGTATATTCTAGAAACGATGCACATATTTCACATAGTTTCATTTATGCTGCATCAGTCACATGGAAGACCCACGTTTAGTAAACAGTAGGTCTGCCAATTGCGTGGAATTTGGCGAACGCACAATGTGAATCGCGAGGCTGCTTAGCAAAACACTCTGATAGCCGAAAGTGACTTCATTCAGTAATAATCAGTCGATTTCAGAAGACAGTGGGGTACACTTAATCACCAAGCAGCCACACTTACGCTAGGCAAGTTATGAACCAACCCACGTTTTTTTGCTGCGTCGCGTCATCCCTCCCTCCCCGTCTCCGTTTTCGTCTTTAAACAATGCGCAGTTACGCTCTCAAATAATATTCCGGGAATTACAGAACCTATTCCCGTGACGGACGTCCTTGTTTTCGTTTCTCATCAGTTTTCACAACACTCCGTCTACGACTAAGGCCTGGTTCACATTAGATTAGTAATTTAACCCAGAGTAGAGAGATTCAGCATCTCTAATAAAGCAGGAAACAGCAATCAGTCGATTGTACGATCAGACTTCGTTAAATTTGTGGTGAAGTATCAACTGGAGTGGAGCGTCCAGTGATACGTGATCTTCGAAGCGAGAGTGAATCTGCAGTATAGTTTGAAGAAAGTCTTATCTAGGAAGAGATGGAGGAAATACAAAATTGGTAACAGAGTGAGTTGCTGTAGGAGATTTGGACGGAGCCTCTAAAATACAAAAAGAAAAACTGTTTTTCATTTTCTGTTCAATCTTCTCCGCCAGAAATCTCAATTTTCCTGTCGGCCTACACAATTGCCTCGTCTGTTCTAATTTTTTTACGGTTGGCTTTTCACATTCAAAGCTCTCTGAACAACTTAAGAACAACGAATCAGACCGTCACAACAACAAACTAATTTGCCGATCCACGAGGGATAGAGCAGACTGACCAGAGCGACCAGATTGAAGACGAACTGCTAATTGCCTCTACTGACCTGGAAGCGTTTATGCACATAGTGTGGCGTTGCTGATAGTTAGGCTGGGGGAACATAATCGACATCTACTACCAAAATTACGGGATAGAGTGCTCCAAAGCATTTTAATAATATGGCCGACCATACAATTTTGTGCAAATACGATTTGATGCTAGATCATTTACACTAGACTTGCCCCCCTTTGTTTAATTCCGTTGCCTGTCCTTTTGTACGGCACCATTACAATAACTGTCTTACTCCGTGATGTGGTGGCCTTAGGAACTCTGTTCCGAACAGATGATAATAACGCAGTGGGAACAAGTAAGAGATTATTCGATGCGTGTAGCGTAGGAGCCAAATAATGTGATTTATCCCATGCTGCCTTTGAGCAGCCGTAACAAACGATCTGTTGTGACGGATTGGCACCGAGTGATGGATGGTTTCGCAAGACACGTAAAGAAATTCTGGGTGACCTTGCACACTTGTTTTACCATGCCTCCAACGAAGTCCTCGATCACTGCCCGAAAATGGGAGCTGGAACTTGTCTCTCCGGATTGTCGTCGAGACTGTTGTAAGAACTTTCGACTGGTTGCACTTACAAAAGGTCGCCGCCAAATGGAAGCAGGCCATCTTACTCCAATCTGTACCAAGGTAAAAGAGACTTGAAAATTGTGTCAGGTAATCGTATTAGTTTTGTCAATGGTATTGTGAACATCCTACAAATATTCAAAACTTCTGGTGTCTCCGTGGCCGAAAGTCTTACACCGACATTGAGTGATAGCTAGAAATATGATTTACCTCCAACACACGTTTGTACAGTTGTTAAATGACATACAGGGAATTAATAGTGACATAATGAAAGACTTTAACCTGGAGATAATAGTAACAAAAGCCGAGCTGATGGGCTAGGAAACAACACTTAAGAACTAAAATAGTTATAAATGGTGAAACTGTTAAACAACTGCTGTGTTTCAATTACTTGTCCGTATCCTATTGCGAAAGATTGAAGATTACCATTGAAATCAGGAAATTTTAAATAATTTGCGGTACAGTTAACAGAACGTTACTGGGCAAATCCCAGAAATCAAAAGAAAAACAAAAAGTTCTTTAATGCGGCGGCAGACTTTGTGTTAACATACGGCAGGAAGAACTGACAGTACATAGGTCGTTTTGCAGTTCTTGTTACTGATTTCTTGGCTTTATAGAGGGAACTTAATTGATTAGGTTACAATAAAGGATCTAGGTTTGGAAATGTACCGTTTGGATAGACAAAAAGTCTGAAGACAGGATCACTTTCATTTGCCCCGCTTCACGGTACACACACAAACTGAGGAGAGGGCACCGTCGTCAGTTTATGTTGTAATTATGACATAACATAGGACTGCAGCAACGGCTACGAGAAACTGATACGTTACCCATCACGAGATAGCTGCCTGCAGTGCTCCACGGATACGTCGCACTCTGGACCTTCAAGAGGACGTCCTTCATCGCCTACAGCAGAACCCGATGACAAACACTCCAAACACTTCATTGTCATGGTCTGCTCTAGAGCACACATATCATGGCTCATTGTTTCTGCTGTGTGCATGCCGTGAAGCTGGAGATCTATTTTACATCCAAACGGTACATTTCGGAATATCAGTTTCGTATCAGACTTCATCTGCTAAGTCCCCTCTGCAACTCCTAGAAACCTGTAATAGGAATTGTGAACCACCCTACATCAGAGGTGTATAGGCTAGCACAAATGTCAAAAATCAAACCTCTGAAACAAATTATAGGACCGCAGAATGTAGGAAGATCCCTAACGACATAGAATGATAATTTTTATTGAAGCAGGAACATATAGTTTAATAACTGTCAACCTATATTTCCATTAGCTTATATGCACTGATCCATATTTTTTGAAATTCGGCCCTCTGTCAATGTGATGACCTTTTGTGACAGGTGTTTCAACTGCAAGCTTTGCTCCTGTAGTACTTACCTACTCAAGTACGCACACTGACTGTGAAAACGTATTCTTCCTCGTGCTATGAGACTTCGCACTATCAGAAAATATGGTTGGAAACTCCATGATGCTCACTTTAAAGATAATGAGGAAAATTGTAAATAAATACAACAGTTTTCTGATGCCACTTACTCACAAGTAGTTAATATTGAACTGAGATAATTATTTTGTCGTAGTTAGTGTCAGGGTTCTTGACTATGTAAATTTGGTTCGTAAAGCTATTAGCAGTAAATTTTTGAGAGATTGCAAGAGGGAAGAATGCAAAAAGAAGTTTTGTCAATACACCGAATAGTAGAAGGAAACGACGCTAACAAATTTCTTGGAGACCGAAACAGACGAATCGGTTACTCCTTTCAAGAAAATGGTTGGTTGGTTTTTTTTTAAAAAAAAGGGGGGGGGAGGGACCAAACTGCTAGGTCATCGGTCCTCAAGAAAATGAGCATATCGCCTGGTAGACAGGCGATCTTTTTCTTCCACGTAAGTCCATGACAAAATACCAGAAGCGATCCACGACAATGTTTAAGTTCAACAGTTCAGCAATGTCTCATTTCGCACAGTGAGGTTTCAGAGGAGGTGCGCGGAGAAAGATGGGTGGAAGGAGGGTGGAGAAGGGCGGGAGGAGAAGGAGAGAGTCAAAGGGAACTGTGAAAGAAAAGGGCAGGCGTGGACGAAGAGTACACCAAAGTACCGAAAACTTGCACCCTAAACGCTTCAGAAACGAGGAGGAACAATTGGTATCAAACCTGGTCACCGACAGGCCTGAACATTTTGACTCGATTAACGTAGAAGAGAAGACCAGTGATCGGAAGGCCGTTACAACTTTACTAGATACAGGTTTAAATAGGACTACGAGGGAAGGAAGCTATTTGTCCTTAGTAAGAGCGACAGAAACAGATTTCAGATTACCTGAGCACCCATCACATAATTCGTTTCCAGCGTCGACTCCGTGGAGCACAAATGGACAGATTGAGTACTGAACAATATGCTTTAAGCTTTAGCAAAGTTGTGAGGCATGGAAAAGACCGGATTTGGTTCCACAGCTGCTACGAATGTAAAGACAGCGTAGCCGAAGCCTCACAGACAAGAAAAAACTAAACGAAGCGTAAGGAGAACCATGGGTGGAACGTTCAGCGAATTTTGTCTACCGACTTGACAGGAAATTCTAAGAAGCTCTGATCTTAGGTAGAATGAGTAAACGAATCTAGACATAATGGCGCTGAAACAGAGGAAGACATAGAAAAGGCCGAAATGCTAAACGTGTTTTCCCAGAATTCTTTCACAAATGATGATTCCATTGCAGTTGCTTCTCTAAATTGTCACTCGAACGGCAAAATGACAGATATGGAAATAAACGAGCAACTGATATTGCACTGGACCTGATGTGATATCACTTCGATTCTATGTGGAGTATGCGAAAGAACTTTCCCGTCTTCTAGCAATAGTGTACCGTAGGTCTGTGGAAGAGCGAACTGTTCCTGATGAGTGGAGAAAAGCACAGATCATACCGTCTTCAAGAAGGGTCGTCGAACAGACCCACAAAACTATAC
Organism: Schistocerca cancellata; assembly: GCF_023864275.1. Classification (NCBI taxonomy): domain Eukaryota; kingdom Metazoa; phylum Arthropoda; class Insecta; order Orthoptera; family Acrididae; genus Schistocerca; species Schistocerca cancellata. Next base: position 371,387,846 of record NC_064626.1, read on the forward strand.
GTCTCTATTTCTGACGTCGGTCTGTTGGCGAATAGTGTAAATGTGTTATGCTCGCGTATTTACACATGAGTACTGGTAAGCATAATTATATAAGAAATAATACCTGTAAAATCCACAAATCGCTGCAATTTCATGACGTGAGCTTTCTTGGAGTCAGTAAACACACACGAGGGTTATGAACTCAATCAGAAAATGCTCCTACATGGGAAATCGGCGAACAGACACAGTACGGGCCACCCATTTGGCAGTAGCGATGTGTTCGGTGTCGAGATGCTGAAATGCCTCTATGTTGCGGTTTGTCGTTGCTGTATACGGTAGAAGCGACGAGACGAAGTGGTTACCATCCTAAACTCGGGTTCGAGAGGGTGAGGATGTAAATCTCTGTCCGACTGTCAAGATGTACATTTTCTGTGGTTTCTATGAATCGCCTGTGACAAGTGGCTGAGTGACTGCTTGAAGAGAACATGGGCAGTGTCCTTCTCATATCCTTGCTGACGTCGTCGTCGACGGGATATTAAGCCCTGTTGGTCCTCTACACCAGCTGAAACACAGTGAGAATCTTTGGTGTCTGGACTGGCATTACCAGAGCATTTTGGAAGCATATTGCGTCAAAGTGGCTGAGAAAAAGAAAAGCCACCAATAGTCGAACGAGTAGTCGAAGTACGGTTTAATCTCCTTGAATACAAATGTGTAAGTACCACTGTGCGTTGCTAGTGTGAAAATACATTTTCAAATAGAACTACGAAACCTTCCGAGCTAAGTGATCGTCATGGAAAATTGCATTTTAATAAAGCGGGTACGCTATTGTCATGTTTTTCAAGCTCTGAAATAAACTTTTCAAAATAAAAACGTGCCGTCATCGCAGACAAAGATCTTCTCGTACTGAGTTAAAAAAAAGAAATGAGAACTGCGGCTCAAGTAGATCGTGCGTTGACCGAACGTGAGAACTGGATCGCTGTCGTGTCTGATTATGAGAAAATACTTGCTGCGATTGAAAACGTTGTCTGCCTCCTCTTAGGTTCATTTTTATGGCGATGAAAGTTCACATGAGGAAGACAACTTGACAACCGAAGCTACTTCCCTACGGCATCTTACCACGAAAGGAAACGCAATAAAAATATACTTCTGTATTAGTTTTACAATTAATTATGAACGTATTCCCGTACTGACTCTTACTGAGTTAACTTACATCCAAAGGGTAGGCAATAACTGAAAGACGACAGTCTGATCAGCCAATTTTTTTTTCCACCTCTGAAGTTTCGATGTCGTTTCTGCTAAGAAAATCTACGTAGTTTTATGTGTGAGGGATAAATTTGGTCGAGTATTGGAAAGGGTGGATGATATAATTTTAAGTTCTGGAGTTGAAAACTCTATTGTGAGTATCACATTTTCGCTGTGCAGCAGAGTGTGTGCTGATAACAGTATTGTCACTGAAAAGTTACTCTGGAAAATATTCTCTCTTTATTCTCACCCTTACCAATTGGGAAGGTAATTTTATGCAGACACTATCCGTTTGTGTAGTTAGAATGTAACTGACCGACATGGATGTCACTGTTATGACGGCCGTCTTTCTTTGTAGGTGTAAAATGGTAATAAATGTGATTTTCCACGATATTTAATCATGACCAGGTAATGTAAATACAGAACATATTTATAGACGCTTAGGCTTCTCGCAGTGCTAATATTCAGTAAAATGTCTTGGTGCGCGCAGTCCGGTGTCATCATCTACTTTTGTAACTGATGCTACGCTTACGAAGTACCTGAGGAAACACGGAGAGCCACAAAGACGTCGATTCTGGTAAATCTTCCAGCACTGAATCGATGCGGCCTGAAACAAGCCACTCTTGAAATAGAAGCACAAGGTCAGTTGGATATTTAAAGGTCCAGTTAAGGAAGAAATAGTGTCGGTGCACCTTAGACGGAAACACACATTATTTACACACATTTTGCCTCCGTCGACAATAATGGAAATAATTGTGACTTGCTTAAAATTTCAGTACATACAGTACGAAAACAGATCATCTGAAGGCGAAAGCATGGATAAGGCTTCTATACCGTGTCGAAAGGGAAGTTATTGGAGACAGACCACGAGATCATTTCGACACTGACGTTGGTAAACATTCGGCCGTGATCTTAATCAGGAAGACGTCCTGGTAGAATCGGAAAGTGATTTCGGCAGACTACGAAATATCTAGCTCAGGAAGATACTTTTTATTAATATTCCGTCGGAAAATTTTTATCTTCTAATTACTGTTCAGCGCGTTTCGTATCTACAGTTCCATTTTCAAGGACCGTATAAATATAATGAACGCTACATTTGCTTCAGCTGTTAGGCCGTTTTACATCGTTAGGCGCAAATTGAAGCGTACGTAAAACATACTCGGTCTACAGGCTGCTGGGGAAAAAAGTATTTCATATTTTGAGAGGTAGTGGTATGGACTAAAACGAGAAAATGTCCAGTAAACAGGAGCGCTAAATTGGATACCTTAAGATCTACGAGCAAAAAAATGGTTCAAATGTCTCTGATCACTATGCGACTTAACTTCTGAGGTCATCAGTCGCCTAGAACTTAGAACTAATTAAACCTAACTAACCTAAGGACATCACACACATCCATGCCCGAGGCAGGATTCGAACCTGCGACCGTAGCGGTCACGCGGTTCCAGACTGAAGCACATTAACAGTTACATCCTGTAATTTATTAACGTTTGATACAAAAATTCACTTGGCTTCTCGGAATATTTCCACTGCCTAAAAACCGGAAATTCCAGAAACACTTATCTTTGACATAGCATTGGAGTTTTCCCTAACGTCTTAACCGCAGTTCCGCCAAGGAATATGTAGCTTCATACGTATAATCATAAAAACGTACTGAATTAGGTGTGCCTCGTAAGTGATGTGTAATTTTCATTACGTTTGCAAAACTAATAATTCGTGCGCAATATCACTGAAAGAATGTGAAAGATTTTGACCATTAATCTACCCCAACCCCCCCTCATTCTCTTATAAAGACAATTATGTTTTTACATTTATCGATTTCTAGTTGTCTCAGCCAACTTTCGAAGGCTTAAAAAAATCTAACAGCCTGGAAAATGACAGGGATTCTAGACAATTACTAGCTGCTATCCAGTTGCCTGCCTTAAGCCGTCGGCACACAGGACGAATTAGCCAACGTTGACGAGGCGCTCTAAAAGTTTTGTGACTTCACTTCGTGCTGTTTCTCGTTGAGGAGGGATTTCGTCACGTGATAAACGAAATAATATCAACCAATAGGAAGCAAGGATGTTCCCTATCTCACAAGCAGAAAGCAAGACGTCATAACTGTATATGTCGTGTTAAATAGAGACTCATATTCGATGGGTTTTGTGTCATATGTTGCACTATCTGAATATATGCTGCTCCTAAGCACCAACACATTGAATGTCTCGAGAATGAATCGTTATTGGTACGATTTGTTGTAATAGAATGACGGAAAAGTCATATTGGTAGTTAAAGAATTTTCTTACCTAATTGTTTTCGCGTTATAACTCGCGTGTTATGAGTGTAAGCCATTGTAAGACAACGACCCTCAGAAGATTTGTGAAAATGTTTCATTCTTGTTAGATTTTTATAATTAAATGCCAGTAACAGTATTTCGAGGATTAAAGCGTTTAGAACATTGTACGAGGTAACAAGAATTACACTTTCAGCACAGAGTAATTGGTCGAGGCACCATGTTCCAAGGTCAATCAGTCGAGGGTTCGCATCCTGTTGTATACAGTTCATTTTCTTTTCGCCTTCGCGTCTGCTAAAGGGTTATAGGACATACCTATGTAATTTATAGAAATAATTTTCGTAACATCTGAAGCTACATAAATATAAGTGCGCTCTCTGTGAGAAGTGAGGTTGTTAGATTTGCTGAGGTCTTATAAGATAAGATGATGTCCTTACTAAGTGGACATGGACCTTCCATTTTCGTATTATTACATGCTCATGGACACTAAAGTTTTTATTTATGCAAACCACAGCAGAACAACATGACTAGCATATACGGTTAAGAAAGGAAACAAACGTTTCAATAGAGGTAACGTAGGAATTCTGCGCGAGCCCATTTTCGTGAATGTACTGTATAATGTGCGGTTTGCGAACCAAATAGGGCCGACAACTGCCGCTGGAGAGCGCTGATAGCTTAGTATCACGTTAACCAGCTGCACGTCAACGTTAGCTGCACCGTCCCACGTGCCGACGGCTTTAGGGCCTTCACACGTGGATGGGCTTGCGGCATTACCGCCTGCAGATAACTTTCCAGTTAAAGAAACTCATCCACAGGATTTGTTCATACTTGCTGCCAACAACAAATAGAACACACTTCTTGAGTCCAGCCGGTGGAACCGGTAAACAGCAAGAATCTGACTGAGGCAAGACAGAAAGGTAAATGTCGTTCACTGCGAAAAAACTGCAATAAAGACTGACACAGAATTTCACAATTTTACACCATTGCTTACTCATAGTGTGCAGTCCAATATTCAATATTGCAATGCTTCAAGAAATACTGATGATGTTAATGTGCACATCTATTTTATATTGGGTAAATTATGACACTGTGAAAGTTGCTATGGTTTTAGCCACCGCAAGTATTAAATCAATTGCCTCACACATGTAAATTTCTGTTTTTCGGTTGAATACTTTTCGTATTGTGTCTCTTTAAATTGCAATTTTTGGTAATTTTGTTTAAGGAATGTACCAAGCACTCATATAAACAAATTATTGTTGCTGTATTAAAACATTTCTGCCTTCAAATTTTATTATCATTATTATTACTACTATTACTACCGCTATTACCACTACTGCTACTACTACTACTACTACTACTACTACTACTACTACTAGTTGCTAGCCAGCCGGGGTGGCCGAGCGGTTCTAGGCGCTACAGTCTGGAACCGCGCGACCGCTACGGTCGCAGGTTCGCATCCTGCCTTGGGCATGGATGTGTGTGATGTCCTTAGGTTAGTTAGGTTTAAGTAGTTCTAAGTTCTAGGGGACTTATGACCTAAGATGTTGAGTCCCATAGTGCTCAGAGCCATTTTTGAACCAGATGGAGAAGTTTTGTCACGACTGGCTCTCCCAAGGCTCAGAGCCATTTGAACCATTTTACTAGTTGTTACCTAAGGCTGCTCTCTTAGATCAATTGTTCTATGATGATGAGTGATAGTTGGTTAGCTGGCCTCAGTGTCTACATTCTCGAGTAGTATTAGCCTTTGACGTGCGCCACCCCTCTCCCCCTCCCCCTTCTCCTTCCCCTTCTCGGCCCCTGACCCTCCTCCAATTGCCCCCACGCACGGCGACGTGACACGCGCTAACCGAAGCATGTGGAGGGGCATGGGTACGAGCGTGCATCTATGCATTGTGCCATTGAAGTAGCTGTACATTATACAACATGTACGTATAGCACGCAACACATTTAATCATTTTTAACGTGTTTTCTGTTTGTAAATGTCAACTCCGGCAAATTTAATAATTTTTAACATGATTTCTGTTCGTAACTGTGAACTCCGTCCACAGGCCCTGGAAAGGTCCATCGTCACTGACCGGCAGCCGTGCCATCCTTTTCCAGTGGCGTCATTTGAGCCGGTATAAAGAGGCGTGGTGTCAGCACAACGCAATTCGAGGTTCTGATCCGGAAACTCTACTACTCGCATATGTTGTTCCTTCATAGGCACCACGAGGTAGAGTATACCCTGTTCCAGTGCTCTCATTAAAGAAAAATCCATGACAGTACCGGAAATGGAACTCGGGTCCTCCCCGTGGCAGTCAGACCACTCAGCTATTTGGAGATGGACATGGTTTATGTTACTGATGAAAGGATGTTTCGTTCCTTGATTCACCCACCCAGGGGCTGATTTTTTTATATACTTTTTAACTTAGAGTATTGTTGTGAATTGGCAGGAGCCAATTCACGGAGTTTGGAGGAAGCCGAATGGCACGCGTTTAAGCTCACTCAGACTGTCGTGAGGTCTGGAGCAGGACAATTTAATTAATATAGCCAATAAGGTACGTTGCTGCTGGAATACCTAACTTTAATCCATAATTGGTGTACATCGGTCTGACGGTACAGGCATGACAAGATAAATAACCAATGTTAATGGCGCCTTGCTAGGTCGTAGCAAATGACGTAGCTGAAGGCTATGCTAACTATCGTCTCGGCAAATGAGAGCGTATTTGTCAGTGTAGCATCGCCAGCGAAGTCGGCTGTACAACTGGGGCGAGTGCTAGGACGTCTCTATAGACCTGCCGTGTTGCGGCGCTCGGTCTGCAATCACTGACAGTGGCGACACGCGGGTCCGACGCATACTAACGGACCGCGGCCGATTTAAAGGCTACCACCTAGCAAGTGTGGTGTCTGGCGGCGACACCACATCTATGTTCTTCTCTGGGATAAAACAGTCTTCATGCCGAATTCCATCGAAATCGGTTCAGCAGTTCAGTCATGAAAATGTAACGGAGAGAGTTACTTCCGCATTTATAATACTCAAGCAGGTTTTATTACAATCAGAGGCACCTTAATAGTGAGCGTGACGGTAACCTGGACACGCTCCTGAGGCGAGGCTGACGCGACGGGAGCCGCTCCTGTGGCGGCGGCAGCAGCAGCAGCAGCTGGTGTGCCGTGACGGCGGCTGGTTTGGCTGCCGGTACTCCATCCTCTTCCGGCTGGCCGCAGCATACTTTCAGGCGCCGGCCGGCCCTGACCTTGCGGACAACGTCGAGTTTCACCTTACGCCAGCCGACCACACATGTCGGGCGCTCAGGACAACGCCTTTGTCGTAGGGAACGAGGGTGAGCCCGAGCAGAGTGTGTGTGCGTGTGTGTGTGTGTGTGTGTACTGAACAAAGATATTTTGCGATTACTGAAAACAACTCACTGGCTCAAATGGCTCTGAGCACTATGGGACTTAACTGCTGTGGTCATCAGTCCCCTAGAACTTAGAACTACTTAAACTTAACTAACCTAAGGACATCACACACATCCATGCCCGAAGCAGGATTCGAACCTGCGACCGTAGCGGTCACGCGGTTCCAGACTGAAGCGCCTAGAACCGCTCGACCACTCCGGCCGGTACAACTCACTGGCAAAACAGTTATCTATACAGTAACACTCAAATAAACACGTGTGATTACCAACAGGAACTGTCCGTTGTAAAATAAAGGGCTTTGAAAATGGACACAAAGAAACAATGCTAGACAAACTAAACAGAAAAATAAAGAGACAAACCACACCAAGAAATACGACCTGCACTACCACAAAAAAGGCATACACTGACACATAATAACAAATTCATACAAAAAATAGGTAAAATTTTCAAGAATCAATGCATAATAATTGCATACAAAACATACAGCTCAATAAAAAAGCAAGTCCCAAAAATGAAATCGAAACCAAACATTGTAGAGCGGTTCTTGGCGCTTCAGTCCGGAACTACGCGTCTGCTATGATCGCAGGTTCGAATCCTGCCTCGGGCATAGATGTGTGTGTGATGTCCTTAGGTTACTAAGGTATAAGTAGTTCTAAGTTCTAGGGGACTGATGACCTGCCGGCCGGAGTGGCCGAGCGGTTTTAGGCGCTACAGTCTGGAACCGCGCGACCGCTACGGTCGCAGGTTCGAATCTTGCCTCGGGCATGGGTGTGCGTGATGTCCTTTGGTTAGTTAGGTTTAAGTAGTTCTAAGTTCTAGGGGACTGATGACCTCAGATGTTAAGTCCCATAGTGCTTAGATCCATTTGAACCATTTGAAAACCACACAGATACCAACAATGTGGTAGCTCTCAGCTCAGTTGCCGCGATATACATTGGAATGACTGGCAGGACATTTGACACAAAACATACAGAGCACTGAAATACGGTACGCAGCATTCAACATTTGAAAATCATCTAAAACAGGAATTTCACAGACCAAGAATTATTGAAAAAGATATGAACATCTTAAGAATTAGCAAAAGAGTCACCTCCTCCCTTTCCAAGAAAATTTCCACGTGCACAAAGCATTAACACAAAATAAGCAGTTGCTCAAAGACCAAATAAATATTGAAAACAGGACACTTCATAAAATAATAGAAAAAATCGCTTGAAAAAGAAAACAGCCTTTTCCATCCTTTACCATCTCCCATCCAACCCCCCCCACCCCCCCCCCCCCCCCCGCCTCTCCCGCATTCCATTTCATTTCTTGGTCCTCACCTTTTCCTCCAGCTCACTTTCCATCACACAAGTATGCACTTACGTCCACTCACCTTTGCTTCTCCCTCCTCCACCTATACATAAAAACAAACACTCCATCACTATTGCTTCATTACTGTTACATTGTATAAGTACACAGCAACATAACTAAATAGAATAACACAAAAATAAAAGTAATGGTTGGTGGGTTGATTTGTGGGAAGGAGACGAAACACCGAGGTCATCGGTCCCGTCGGACTGGGGAAGGAAGGGGAAGAAAGTCGGCCGTGCCCTTTGAAAGGAACCATCCCGGCATTTGCTTGAGGCGATATAAGGAAATCACGGAGATCCTAAATCAGGATGGCCGGACGCGGAATTTAACCGTCGTCCTCCCGAATACAAGTCCAGTGTCCTAATGACTGCGCCACCGCGCTTGGTCTCACAAATAATTAACTACCAAAATGTATAGTTCAAATCAAATTAGTGGCAATGTTTGCAACACTAAAAATGCAATACACATTTAAAAGTATGAAAACAAACAGTAAACTGTGGTGTGCGATAAAGTGTGCTGCGTAAAACGTAAAAAAAAAAAAAATCCAGAAAAAATGCATAGTTCTGCACACCGGCGAAAAATTAGACTACCAACTACTTTACGTAGAAGGAAACAAAAGACGGGCTAAAAGACGGCGTTTCCTGATGTAGGTGAGAAATCAAGCTGAAATTACTGTAAATCAAAACCAACAAACTGTTAACGAACTGTTCTTCGATCTTAAAACCAAGTCAAATTGTAAAAATGTTTAATTACAGACCACTAATGATGATTTACCTCAATGAAGCGAAACGCGTCTGGTGAGAAAAATAGGCATTTTCTTGTATTTGTAACGAACATACTCTCAGAAACAAACAGCTGTTCTAGAAACTCAACACGTAAAAAACGAATGTTCACAGATAAGAGTTAGCATAGTTTGCACACAGATACTGTACGCGGTGTCCACTTCTTCCCTTACCATAAACAACAGTATGACGACATGTGTACCATCAGTCAAAAGAAACTAATAATTGCAAAGTACAGGTTCGTGGCCTCTATTTGTTGACACAGAAGAACACAATGGTTGAAATGGCTCTGAGCACTATGGGACTCAACTGCTGTGGTCATAAGTCCCCTAGAACTTAGAACTACTTAAACCTAACTAACCTAAGGACATCACACACATCCATGCCCGAGGCAGGATTCGAACCTGCGACCGTAGCGGTCGTGCGGTTCCAGACTGTAGCGCCTTTAACCGCTCGGTCACTCCGGCCGGCAAGAACACAATGAATTCTGTTTAGTTCATGAGGTCCGCGGCAGCACGTGAGCCAAAGTCGCTTGGTTATCGAACAAGTCACTTACTAACATTCAGACAACTAATGTGGAAATTTGAGTGCAGACACCTGTTTATACATATTACAATGCAAGACTCTCAACTACTGCTCGAAAATACTATAAACTTTGTGTCTTCAGCAAACTTTTTAACCAGTATCTGAAGATCTGAGGTTTATCACTTTAGCTTTTTAGTTCTGACGGAAACAGCTGAAAATAAAACTTGCACAACAGTGCAAACCATTCTTTACATTAGTTACGCTCCAATACAACTCATTGTGACTGGTATTAACTGAATTTCACAGTTGAACACCTTGGGCTGCTGTCACCAACACGAAAACTAAAACTAAATTTCATACAAAATTTGTGATACAGCGTTACAAAGACGTTCATGTTCAAATGTTAAGAGATATTCGAACACCATAAAATATATTACCTCATAGATTCTTTGTCTGATTACTGTCCCAACGGAAGCACAGATAAATGCTTCCAAAAATGATATATATAAATGAAAGTGACATACAGGCTGAAAATAACGGGCCATGTTGGAAAATAGCAGTAACTTGTGGTCTTAATCGTACAGAAAAGGCACTTCAGCTCAGGATATATGCCAGAAAGAAATAGCCAGTCAGTTTTTTTTACAAAAGCTGCGTAACTGCCAAAAATAAAGGTAAGTCTGGTGAAATAAATACATACACGACATTTTGTGACGATAAATAAAGAGCTGACTTTGTTCCTGACGTGAGTGAAAGTTCGGCGTTTATGACGAGTGGAATATGTCCTAGAATGTAGAATAAATGTCTGTGGCTTCGGGAATACTCCGGTGGTTGTTAATGGATGAAAATGTTGCATTAACAAGTTAATTTGAATCACAGACTCACTTTTGAAATAAACGACATCAACGTCGACGGGACGTTGAGCCCTTGTTTTCTTTCTCCTTCGTTCCTCCCTTCCTGTAGCATTCAAAACGGGTGGGTTCTGTATACGAAGTCATTTGCTTCTCATGAATTGTGTTGGATTCGTGAAAACGAAAGTACCTATGCGGATCAAATAACAATATTCGTAAGCTCCTGTTACGATGAACTGATTTATATAACTATCGGGAACGTGCTTAGATTTGCCGTAGAGCTCAGTTCGTGATATTTGAATTTTATCTTTGGATACTCAATAGTGGATCCCTTTCGAGTGTGCTGAAGTCAGAGACGTTGTAAATGCATGGTTTTATGTGGTAAGTATCATGTATAACTGCACTTTAGGAGGATCGTCTTACTGCAGCTGGAATTACCTTGTCGGCAGTGGAGTACCCATAAACCTTTCTTCAGAGGTAATTAAGGTAATTTCATTGCAGCCTAGACGAAGAGACTTCAAAATTGCCAGGAAAAGACCACAGCCTTGGCATGTTTAAGGGGCATAAACGTCGATCTCAGCACTGGAGAACGTTGTAATGCCCTATGATTTTTACGTAGTGCTCCTGAAACTCATATAGCAGATAGCCGCTTCCAGCGGTATATGTGAAACTGTTAATTACCAGCACGTGGTGGTGTCGAAAAAACAACATATATTGTGATCAGAATAATTCTTACTAAATTGAGAGTTAGTATTTTGTACGCCGGCCCCTTCAATTGTATCATATTTTTAACACGGTAGTTACTCTGCAAAGCAGTGAATGAATGAATGAATGAATGAATGTGCCAGTGGAATGTACAGGGTGATTATAATTAAAGTTAAACTTTCAAACCGCTGTAGAAGTAACACCACTGGTCAGAATGACGTCAAATTGCAAAGGAATGTTATTGGAGGAGGGAGAAAACATATGGCAGAAGAAAAGTAGATGGCGCTGTAAGCATCATCATGTAATAGTGGTCAACTACAGATGACAAATGAATCATACAACAATGCCTAATGTGTACGTTTGATGTTAAACAAACTCTACCACTCAGTGTGCATGGGTGTACAGGTGTGATACTGTTATTTACGTAAGCCCATCCACCACGGCAAGGTCATATCACATCGGATGGGAAAAATCTGTTTTTAATTGTCCTGAGGACAAAAACCGAATAAAAATCAGTAATTAAATTTGGCTTTAATTGTACTGAGGCCAAAAACCGCATAAAAAGCATCATTCAAAATCAAATCGGATTATTAATTTCCATGGTTCAAATGGTTCAAATGGCTCTGAGTACTATGGGACTTAACAGCTCTGGTCATCAGTCCCCAAGAACATAGAAGTACTTAAACCTAACTAACCTAAGGACATCACACACATCCATGCCCGAGGCAGGATTCGAACCTGCGACCGTAGCAGTCGCGCGGTTCCGGACTGCGCGCCTAGAACCGCGAGACCACCGCGGCCGGCTAATTTCCATGTGACTAGCGCAAAACACGTTCGATTTGCTGTCCACCGTTTTCTGCAACGAGTTGAAATCGAGAAGCAGCATGTTCCACAACCGATCGAAGCGTTTCCGGGGTCACGTTCAGAATGTGTTGCGCAATGGGTATCTTCAATGCTGCTAAGTTTGCAATCGGAAAACTGAACACAACATCTTTCAGATATCCCCACAGTCACGCGGACTAATATCAGGTGATCGGGACGGCCAGGCTGTAGGGAAATGGCGGCTGATCATTCTATGATTTTAGTAATCGCGCTTCAGCAGCTGCTTAACTGGATTTGCAATGTGCGGAGGTGCGCCATCTTGCATAAAAATGATTCCATCCACACATCCACGCTGTTGGAGAGCTGCAATGACGTGGTTGCGCAAAAAACACTCATAGCGCTTACCAGTGACGATACAGGTAACATGATCGGAAGCACCTGTCTCTTCGAAAAAATATGGCCCTATGATAAAGGATGCCGTAAAACCGTAGCACACAGTGACCTTTTCAGGATGAAGTGGTACTGGTTGATTTGCGTTGAGATTTTCCGTTGCTTATATTCAACAATTCTGTGTATTGACATATCCTGTTAGCTGGAAGTGGGCTTCTCCTGTTCACAATATCTTCCACGGACAATCATTGTCCACTTACATAGGAGCAAGAAACTCTAAAGCAAAGATCTCTTTTGCTGACAGGTCAACAGGAAGCAACTCGTGCACATGGGTAATTTTGAATGAATAGCAAAGAAGGATGTTTTGTAGGATTTTACACACCGTGTTCACGGTTATGTCCAGTTTTGCACGTGCACTACACGTTTGTACACCACCACTCGTATCCTCCTGCATTGCTGTAGCCACTGCTTCCACCGATGTCGAATTAATTCGTTTCCTTCCTCTACTAGGTTGCACATCAAAAGAACCCGTCTTCTCGAATTTCCGTATCATTTTCCCCAGATCCACGACACTCATCGGACTAACGCCTTTTTCCAAACCCTTGTGTCCGGAACTTCTGCAGAGCGACGTGTACACAGGCATCATTCTTGTAATACAATTTTACAAGCAGAGCGCGATCCTGCATTGAGACAGTCACGGTGAACGTCACAGACGCGAAAGGAGGAAAAGCCGTGTACCCGACGTGTTTATATCAACTTCAATGGGTCGTGCGCTCCACAGGTATTGCCATTTACGTATTTTGACACATAACAGCGCCATCTATTGATCAACTTTCACACAATTTTTTTTCTTCTGTCATACGTTTTCCCCCTTCTTCGTATTCCGTTGCAATTTGACGTCTTTCTAACCAGTGGTGTTACTTCTACAGCGTTTTGAAAGTTTAATTTTAATTGCAATCGCCCTGTAAGTGCATAGTTACACCTTCTTTATTGTTGTTCTTGTGATCCATCATCCGGATACTGGTTTGATGCAGGTTTCCTAGATAGGCTATCGGTTGCAAGCCTCGTCATTTCTACAGACCTTCCGCAACTTAAATCCGTTGGATCCCACTTACCTCTGTCTCCCTCTATAATTTTTAAGCTCCCTCCATTTCAGATTGACAGTGCGTTGATGTAATGACAGATACTGGATCTAGAAAAATGTATGATATACTAACAGTTGCTATTTCAACATACGATAACCACAAAAGGGCAAGAAAGCTAATTAAGATCTGCTATAGTTCGCAGGTTACCGATATAGGTTAGAAGCTGTAATACTAAGATTCCATAAATTTCCAAATTACTGGTTCTGTCATGAAGGATTACGATGTTGGAAAAATAGTAAAAAATAAACTACCAATGAGTGACATAGGTCAGGAGCAAAACATTATCTGAAAAGAATGTAGGACAGTTAGATTTGTTGGTCGCGGAGGGAACACTGAAGATGAAATACTGTGATATGTTAGTTGAACGAAAATACGAGAAAGAAAGCACTGATTCTGTATTTTAGCGCCGGCCGGAGTGTCCGTGCGGTTCTAGGCGCTACAGTCTGTAGCCGAGCGGCCGCTACGGCCGCAGGTTCGAATCATGCCTCGGGCATGGATGTGTGTGATGTCCTTAGGTTAGTTAGGTTTAATTAGTTCTAAGTTCTAGGCGACTGATGACCTCAGAAGTTAAGTCGCATAGTGCTCAGAGCCATTTGAACAATTTTTTTTGTATTTTAGCTCCTTGCCCCACGCTCTGTGATGGTTAGCCTGTTGCTGTGTGTAGAGGTCCCTCAAGCTTTATGAGCGCCACTGTCTCTTTGACCAAACCAATTGCTTGACGCTCAGCAATGCATTTAATCATGCGGTATCATGTATTGTTATTCCTAATCACTCGATGAAGGTAGTTACTCATAAGCAACATGTTTATGTAGAGTAAAAATAGTAACAAAAGTCGGAAATAAAACCAGTTTAGACTATGCAGGGATGTATGTTTTCAGCAAAGAGATATATTCACAACACAAATTGACTACTGAAATGGCGGCAAAGAGTGGCCTTACATGGATCGAGGGGGTAAAATTTAGGACAATTTTTGCTTTAAAATCAACGAAATTAGAACACGAAAAGTCATAAGTGCTAAAGCACAGTTACAGCTCATTCTCTCACGTGGTCGTACGGCGAAGTCAGTTACGATACATTATTTCCCACAATATCAAATAATTGCCAGGAAGGAAGAAGAGCAAGCGAGAGACAAGCTTGTCGAATGCGGGATACGTGGTTGATGATTTCATCTGGCCGTCTTCTGAAGAACGCTCATCGATCCGTCGGCGAAGAGTTCTGCTTCTTCTTACGTCTCGGAATCAACTAATGGATACACTAAATGAGTCCAAGAACGAGGTAATTTGTCAGAGACTGTGTCACTGCATGTCCGAACTTGTTACGGCATGCTGCAGCATAGCAATTACAAGAGGGGGGCCATATTGCGTGTCGAAAGACAATCCGACGGCGCTTCTACTTCAGACAGGCGGACATACTGAGACTGAGGTAATATTTCTAAGTTCAGTATCGACCGAAAACAGAGGAGCGCCGTTCTGTTATTGTGACCAACTCAGCCGAATTGCACCAAGAAGAGAAAAAAAAGTGTTTATTTTTTCAGTTAATAGATTGCTAAGAAACGACAGAGAATGTTAGCTGCAGCCCCCCCTCGTTTCTCTCTGTCAAAAAAAAAAATTCTCTAACACAGGTATCCATGGGTCTTTATATAGCAGTATAGATCGGCACCAGTTGCTATGGTAGTAACTGCCCATCTATACTACTATGTAAAGACAAGTTACAGTTTCTCGAAAAAATCTTGACAGACTTTGTTCAAATTTCTACATGATGTTTTAAAAAGATGTTCAGACCGACATAGGCTGTATATTTTTTAAATGTATCTGGTATATATGTAATACTTAAAGGAGAAAGATTATTAGTAAAAATTTGAAAAAAATTCTTGACCATTTTAATTCAGATTGTTACACGATACTCCGATAACATTCAGATCGATATAGGCTGCATATTTTTTTTACCAACGGCGTAGAGATTTTCTTTCATACTGACTGTGATAAAGGAAATGCTGTACTGTGAAACTGTGCGGTTTCGTTTGCTTTCTCGTAGTCAGTTTTAACCTGTAAATCATGTCCATCAAACCGAAGACAAATTTTCTTCCACATGTATTTTTTTCTCCTGATGTATAATTCTAAACTAAAACTGTATACACAACGGTGTGCTGTTTTCTTTTCTTCGTCGTAGTTTTAAGAGGAAAGTGGTATCTTGTATTTAAGGCTTATCGACTTATGATTAGAATATTCTTATGGAATACGTATACACAATTCCCATACATATTTCGCAATTGCGAAACATTGTCGGATTCGCTACACATCTTACTAAAAGTCAGGATCTCCCACTTCGATAGTGATGTTGCGGAACATGGTCTATTTTTATTTAGTTCACATTGAAACTCCACGTTAAAAGGATAATGAGGTAAAATTATGTTTACGACATAATACATGCGTTTCACTGCTGTTATTTTGGGTGTTAGAATATTACACATATAACTACATTTTCAGCCCTTCTGTGACTGTGGTTTTGCGATTGTACTGTGAAAGAGCTTATACTTTGGGCCAAAGAGGAATGTAACATGATCGACTGCTTAGGGGTAGTAACGATTTCTTTCACTAAGTCTTCTTTTCCTCGGCCCTGAGAGTACATATCATCTTGGTTATAGAATAAAGAGCTTGCGGCTTATTGGCTGTGGTTGGAGGACATTCCGTTAACTCCAATATTACAATTTTTTCAATGAAAGAAGTCCATCACATTTGTTTAATAAGAAGAAAACATGCAAGCGAATGTTAGCTTGGGAGTGTGTCAACTTTTAAAATTTTATATTTCTTCATAGTTAGAGAGCCACAAATTGTAAAGTACTGAATGGACCATCATCATAGTGACAAGTAGTGAAGAGCACGAGTTGCGGCATCAAGTGAGGCACCGTTGTGTTGAGGCACTCTGTGGACAGTGTGGTGAGGGAGTTGAACGAACTTGCATGAGTTGAACGAACTTGCATACTTAATAAAACTAAGCTTGGAAATATCTGAAGAGTAATATACTTCACAAAGGTAAGAAGTGGGTTAAAATCAAATGAAGAAATGCTGCATGTTCGAATTAAGAGGTCCAAGAAGAGCTTCGCCGTGTTGGATGTGCTCCGGAGATCACCAACAGTTAGTATAGTCATTAACTCCTAAACACTGTATCTTAAAATGCGATAAAATCCAAAACAAAGATATTAAAATTCAAGCGGAATTTTAGCTTTCTAAGTTAATATCTGCAACACATGTACCATTTGTTTATCTGGTGCCAGCGTACAGCATTCTGTGAGGGTCCCAATCTTCCCTTATAAGCTATTAATAAACTCATGTTCGCTAAGGGCCGGTACCTTGTAGGAATGGAAACTGAGGTCGTTGTGTGGGAATTGACTGCATGTACAAGTAGTGTGATTACTTTGAAATGTTGACCAGTCATCCCGATGATGCTCAACAAACGTTCTCTCAGGCGTGGAACGTAGAGACCAACCTAAAGCTAATATGCTGAACAGTGACCAAGGGCAATGAACAAATTGATCAAATCCAAAACTATGAAACGGATATACCCACGCATGTATAATTCACATCGGCAGAATGCATAAATTCATCCAACAGGAATGACAGGCCTAATTAATGCAGATTGGTTCTGAGCACTTCGGGTGACAGTGGAGGAATCTTCGAATAACATAGTGAAGACCCGATAGATCTGAGCACTTTGTTAAAAGCTCCGAAGTTTTTTTTGGAGGTTTTGTTAGTGTGTTGAATCTGTGAATGTCACAAACATAGATAGGCGCTTCCCGAGCGCAGGCCGAAAGGGGAACAAGTCATTTCATTACTTACACCCTTATTATCGAATACGCTAAAATGAAGTTTTTTTTTTCTTCAACTCTTCAAACCTACCTTTTCGACAATACTCCATTACCATGCGAAGAATTGCATTTGTGTTTCAGTGTGAGGCGTAGAAATAACTATCCATCGCATCACAGAATCGAAAATCGAGTTCAGACAGAGAGCGTCTTTTAGATAGATATTTTTTCTGCTTTACTGAATTATGGAAGTAGGCTGACAAAGTTATGAATTGTTACATCATAACACTTTATTTGTTACTGGGTAGTAAAGGTAGCTGCGTTGTGATAAGCATGTTTTGCAGCTGCATTCTGGCGTCTTACGTAAGACGATAGTATGTCATAATAGCGATTACGAGAGCTGTCGCGGGCAGGAAATTTGCTACTTCCGGTACTTCGCCTGTTTGACACACTTCTTTACTGTTCGCTGTTGAGCCTTGTGAAAAGAGTGAGCGGGACCCTGTTTGCTGTGGGGATTACTGGGATTCCGATAACATATCGCGAGTTATCTGATTATATCTTCGGATTTTTTTCTACGAAATTCACCAGTCCTCAAAGTGAAAATGTAGGCATGACAGTTTCATCTCGCCGTTTCATAACAGCTAAGAGCGGATATTCGGCACATGTTAGGCCTAACTCAATTTCACTTGACTAAACATCCACATTTTTATTTTTTAAATTTATCTCATCAAATAGGAGCAGCGTGGCTGTTAAAGAACGTCTTTGCAACCGAATACCGCAGCAGTTTGGGAATGGGCTAGAGGAATTTCCAATCGAAAATAATTGCGAGAGGACCTCCAGTTCAAACATTCTCCTGATGATTGACGGATCAAGGGAAACCTCCCGAAAAATTCGGTAGAGAATAAGAGAGAAAAATGGGGAGACAGTGTAAATTACGAGAAAGAAAATGTAAATTACAAATATTCAGTGATTTTGCAAAATCTGCAGAGTCCCTCACAACTGCTCCAAATTGAGATACCCTCTGACCCACCGCCAGCCTGTTAAAATATTCAACTGGATAGGAGGTACTTCTAAAACAGTCGCCCTGCTCTCAGTGAATAAAATAAATAAAAAATTTAAAAAAACTGAACATTTAGTCATTCGAAACTGAGTTAAGGTAAGGAATAAATTTCAACTGAAATTTCCAGACTGAGAGGCTATGGTCGGTAAATAAAACAATGCATTGACATTTCGTCTCCGACTGCAGGAGGCAGCTTTCGTGGTAAAACAACAATCTTAGGAGATGGAATAAATTGTTATAAACAAATAATTTGATCGCAGTGTGTATTATGAGGAACGAATTGTGTAAGCAGCTGATGAAATGGCTTATCTATTTACAGATTTTCGCAAATTTACAGATTTTCACAACGCGTAGTATACCCAACGTTCAATTCTTTCTTGTTCCTTATTTTTCTGCTGACATCCAAATTTTCTTTCATGAGTCGTTAGGCTTCTCCACAATCCCGTATTTTTAAATAAATTGGATAAAGAATATAAACGACCATTAGCTCCATTACGTGTGTTGTCCAGTAAACCTCAGAATTATTCCTCACTGCATTCTACATTGGGCTTTGATAGGTGTGTGATGGCGGAGTTCATGTGGCCGCATACTTGAACTAAAACCTGAAGTAACACTGAGGATCACCTCGTGATACGTTCGTTTACAGTCTGGAGCTAGTCAGAATGTAATGAGTTCCATATTGGCGATTTTGTGCATTAGACTGAATTATTTAGAGCAAGTATTTGTCAGTTAGTGCTACAGTAACTATGTTTTGGATACAAATGTTTCTCCGTCGTGACTCAGTGATAGGTACCTTCGTCGTTGCACATCAAAGTTAGCGGTATGAAACATCTCCCTGCCATCGTAACTAAGGACACATATGCCTGCGGTTTCGGTAAGCAGTATTTTCAAGAACTGGAGAGGGATGTCCTCAACGTCGTACGGAAATTGCAGGTACTGGCTGGAGGAGGACACATTGGTCGTGGTTCCGAAAGCCGACATCAACGCCAGAGAGTTCGGCAAGCTAGTCATTATGCGCGTCCACTACTGCTGTCGAATGACACTGTCGCAAATGAATGGATCAGCGATCTGTTAGCAACCTTCCTTGGGCCTGACCGCTGAGTTCCGACGCATTTGATAGAAATTGGGTGTTGTTAACGTCTCATCAATATACATTTCTGATTTTAGGCTTCTCTGGTCTATAATGATTTTGAAATGCTCAGACTCAACGTGGTGATGGTACAGAGGTTGAGGACCACGACTCGTGTACCGGCATTGTACTTTCCTTTCACTCCGCCAGCAGAGCAGCCCACTCGTCGTGCAGACCCGAGCTCGACAATGAGCATAATCGAACATTTAAGAAGGCGCCCAGTGGCAGAAAAATCAATCGTATGGACCACCTGAAGATGGCAGCAAGTCAGCTTGCCGTAATATCCCACCATTTGGATGACACTATGCACCTAGATTAAAATTTAAAAATATAGACATTATTCCGGGAATACAGTAGGTGAGCTATAAAACGATGTTAAGTGGATTGGGACTTTATGTGACTTAAACGATTACGAGAAAACATACCAAAGCTAACTCGATATGGCCGAATGAAAATTTTTACCCCCAACCGTTCCGAATACAAATCTTCTGCACTGTCTCTTTTAGGATATTATTCCACCGTACACATACATTTGGCACTTCCTGTCTCACTACATTAACCTTTCCTGATAGGGAAAAAAGTACGTACATGTGTCTAGCTGCGAAATGTCGTTGGACTTTCACTTCTGACATAATGTACTCCGCAGTCTCCTTAGTGCTGAGTGGGAGCTACGGCAGTGTAACGTAGTGTGGTGGCAGAGGAACATAGGTTATTTCAAATTGCCGGCTGGGAATCAAAAGAACCACATCAGGCCGGACGGAATGTCTCAACCATCAGTTACAGGCCACATCCCCAAAAAGCTTGATGGTACAGTCGGCTCAGCAACAAAAGCGTCGACATAGTTCCACTGAATGCCAAGCAATGATTTTCTTAGGCAGTTTAAAACGTGCTCCAATATCTTGAAGAAAAGGCGGTTGACTTTGTCAACAAATTGGCTGTTAATTACGACTTCTACAGTTTCGTTTCGAACTTTGACTTATTCTTGACTTGTTCTTCGATTTATTATCAATATATTGAAAGACGTCATGTTTACGCCAGTGACAAACTTTTTATTTCCACTATTGCAATTTCAGCCTTACGCGACTGTCAAGTGTAGCTGAAATACAAAATGTTTATAAAATATTTTACAAAAATCGTTGTTTATTTTGACATTTGGCCGATTAGGTTTTTAGAAACTTCGTAGTTAAAATACGTGAAGGTTTTACATTGTTTAATTAAAACACAGTTGGCGTGACATTCTGCCGACTTAACACACATTTTAAGCACACAGATTGATCATCGATATATAGGCATAAATTCAGGTACATATAAGATGTACTATTAAAGGCAATCGTCGTTACATCACTAAATTAATCATACAAGTAGTGCACAACGTCGTTTTGGCGAGATTTCATCGTTTTATGATAATCGTGATATAATGTTTTTATTACGTTAGCCTAAGTAGTGGATATTGGCTGTGGTCATGTATAGAATACTGTTTTCTTGCATTTAGAGGTGGGTGCATAAAATTGGGAGCTGATCGTGATATAATGTTTTTATTACGTTAGCCTAAGTAGTGGATATTGGCTGTGTTCATGTATAGAATAGTGTTTTCTTGCATTCAGAGGTGGGTGCATAAATTGGGAACTTAGTGCCATATGTCTACAGATATCAATAGTGTTTGATGATGACGTACCCTCTTAATACTGCTTTTTTGCCTGAGCTACTATTTGTGGGTGCATCGTAAGATCGAGTTAAAATTATCTAGGTATCGTTTATTTCTCAAGTCGGTTTGGTCATTTAAAAGGTCATCAAGATTATTTTTGAAGTGATTATATATTTCCATGTCTTCAAGGACGCTCATGACTCTTCCTTTGGATACAGCGTGTAGTACTGTCAGGGCTGAATCTATCTTAGTAACAGTGTGTTTATTTTCACTTAACTGTTACCTAAACGTAGAGCTGCTATTTTCGGTGTGTCTAACGTGTTCTTTAAATCTATCTGTAAATGTTCTCCCTGTTTGTCCGATGTAGCATTTCTCGCAAGTGTCACATTGTATTTTACAAACCCCAGATTTTGTAAATTGGTTAGTTTTTTGTAGTTGTGTATTAGTCTGTTAGGGTGTTACTGGCGTGGAAACTGATTTCATCAGGGGTTTTCTTAAAAGCCTGCGCAATTTTATCTGATACTGTGCCTATGTATGGTAAACTAGCATACTTATTCTTTTTGCGCGAATTGTACTCTCTTTCTGACGTAATTTCGCTATTTAGGCCTGTATTTCCTCTTTTAACTTTACTTTCATGTAGATCGTTAACTACTTTGGCTTCGAATCCGTTGCTAATAGCCACTTTTTGTAATATCGCTAGTTCTTCTTGTATTTTGTCCTCATCCAGAGGTTGGGTAGGCTACATAATAATCAATCATACAGTTGAAGTAGGCTTGCTTATGTTGTTTTGGATGGCAGGAGTCATTACTTATAATACAGTCTGTTGTCGTGGGTTTTCCAAAGATTCCAAATTTGTGTTGGCCATTTACGTTCGTGATTTAGAGAGCTAAGAAATTTATACTTTTGTTATTTCCTTTGTAAACTTTGTGTTTGGATGTAGGCCGGTTAGTTGGTTATGAAAAGTTAATTTATTATCAGTATGCCAAGATTAAAAATTCCTCATATTTTGTTCTGCGCTATTCATGCCACTGACTTTTTTGTCTTATTTGTCAGGAATAATAGTGGTAACTAATATGTTAGTTTTGCGACGTCATTGTGTAGTATGCATCTAGCATTTTAACTAAACAGGTAGAGTTTAATTTCGTCCCTGTCACTTTTACAGGTAATACGGTATGGAGGACATTAGAGGGTTTTAGATGTTGGGTTGGCGCATAAGCTCGTAGCGTTTTACCATAAATTTAATAAACGCAACAGAGGCTTCAGTCTTCACTCATACACTCTCCTTCACTATTTACAAAAGTCTGCCAACGCTGTGGTAACTTCTAGATTCCGTGACTCTAGAAATCACGTGGTTTTGAGGCGTAACACTCGTCAAGTCATGTTCGGAGCGCATTTTCATCCGGAAAGGAAGTTCCTTGACGGTTTTTCGAAAAAGAGCAGGAAAAGGTGAAAATCTGAGGACGCAGTATCAGGTGAATAAGGTGGGGACGGAATGACTTCCCAGCCAAACTCCTGTACAGCGTTTTTTTGTCGGTCTAGCAGAATGCAGGCGGGCTTTATCGTGGAGTAGCATCACTTCACGCAGTCTTCATGCTGCTCGTTCTTGGACTGCGTCTGCAAGACCTCTCAACTGTTGGCATTAAAAGTCAGCAGTGATGTTTACCCCTCGAGGAAACAACTCTTAGTACACCACACAATCGCTGTTCCACCAGATGCATAACGTCGTCATTTGTGGATGCGCGCAAATCTTTGGATGGGGAGTTGCTGCTTTGTTTGGGCTCAACTATTTTCTTTTCGTTACGTTAGCTTATACACACAATTTATCGTCACCAGTAACGATACAGGATGTGAATGGTCGGTGTTGTTTACGAGCCAATTAATGACGAGCAAACGAAGATGCACCTTTGGCGACCCGCTGATTTTTGTGATTTTGGCTTAGAGCGTGCGGTACCCACAGAGCGCACCGTTGAACCTGCCCCAATGCGTGCAAATGTCGCTCGATGATGGGATGATTACAGCTCGTCACATTTGCTAGTTCTCAAGTACACTGACGTGGGTCATTGTGGATTAATGCGTTTAAGCGATCTTCATCAAACTCCGGATGTCTTCCTGAACGTGGAGCGTCACTAATGTTAGAACGATCCCTCTTAAAACGAGAAAACCCTCTTCTTCCCATACTTTGTCCATTGGTATTATTCCCATACACCGCGCAAATATGTCTGGCTGCCTCCGCTGCTGTCACCGCTATATTGAACTCAAACAGAAGAACATGTCTCAAATGTTCGGATTTCTCCGCTTGGCACCCAATTTTCTAGCGTCTATAACTCCACTCACTATCTTCGAATGACAAAATGACAATATGAAAACTTAAACAGCAACAATGAACTACATATAAAAAATGGCAATCGACAAATAAACCCATACCAACCGGATAACAATATGCAAAACAAAACTGCTATGAACCTATGCACCAACCAAATAATTCTCATATTCATACTGTTTCAAAACTGTGCTACATACTGACAGGCCATAGTGCTGACCAAGACTAGAAGAAAATGGTCCTGTAGATCTGTGTCCGGAATCAGTACTTGTAGAAATATGTGTCAGGCAGGAAAAACGTTTTCCTGCTTGATAAATGACGAATACGGATGGCAACGAACTTGATTTTAAACTTCGTACATAGAGAAGTGATACATAAAGTTGTATGTTTTCACGACTGTGGACTGCAGTGAAATCGAATGAACAGGAGGGATAACAAATTTTCTTTACTTGGCTCCATATGACACCAAATATTTTACGAACGTCAAGAATGCTGAAAGAATGCGCATCCTCGTAGCGGTAACATCGAACAAAATGTTCTCGGGCTCCAAATCACATCAGGTGATTGAAATAACGCAAGCTTTCGACCAAGTACTCCTCGGCCATTGTCAATTGGAATGACTACCGATGGACTGCTGGTACGCTATTACATAATCTAGCTGCCGTTATGATGTCGTTGGTACTTACGGCATCGCCATATATGAGGACACATTGACTCTGCGTTCGACGCGCCCGCTTCGACCTTACGAACACTAGATCCCAGTGGCCGAGCGGTTCTAGGCTCTACAGTCTGGAACCGCGTGACCGCTGCGGTCGCAGGTTCGAATCCTGCCTCGGGCAAGGGTGTGTGTGATGTCCTTAGGTTAGTTAGGTTTAAGCAGTTCGAAGTTCTAGGAGACTGATGACCTTAGAAGGCTCAGAGCCATTTTTGAACTAGATCCCATGTCCCTCTGACCTGTAAGTCGGTGTCTCTATTAAGGGCGTCGTCCGTAATTTTTATTCGGATGGCTTCGTTATTTACACTGTCCCAGAAGCCGTTAGTGCGATCCACGACAGAGCTTTGGTCAAATTTGATCCGGTGACTGTTTTCTAGAACATGTTCGGCTAATGCAGATTTTTCGGGTTGGCGTAGTAGATGAAACCTCTGAAGCTCTTTTCTGCGTTTTTACACACTGCGCACTGTTAATCCGTCCTACAACATGCTACACTTGCTAGCTATTTTGTAGTTTCTATCTCCCGCCGCTACCGCGCAAGACGCACTTTCGCTGAGCAAGATCTAGAAAACAGTTAACGGTTAGAATTTAACAAAACCCTTTGTCACGGCTCGCAGTAACGGCTTCTGGGAGAATGTAATTAGAGAAACGATCAAAATAAAAATTCCTGACATCTGACTTAATAGAGACGCTGGCCTACAGCTCAGAGCAGCGTGAGATCCAACGATCACGAAACTGAAGCGGTTGGATCGAACGCGGAGCCCATACATGGCGATTCCGTGAGCACCAGTGACGTCACAGCTGGCAGACAGAGTATCTTAGGAGGTACCAGAAGGCCATCAACAGTCATTCCACTTCACAATGGCTTTGAGGTACTTGGTCAGCAGCTCGGGGTATTTTAACCACTTGACACGGCTGGTCGCCCGAGAACATTTTATTGTTAGGACTACTGGGTACTCCTACAGTGGTTTTTTATCATCACCTCTTGTTTGCTGTTACATAGTGGTGTTATTCTCACCGACGGCATAGTTTGCCATGTGATGTTTCGCTGGTACTGGATGTTTCCAACCATCTTCCGAATGGTGCTGATCTGCTTCACATTGTCCTGCTGGTAGATTGGCACATCAGCCTAAGCCTGCCGGCCTGTGTGGCCGAGCGGTTCTAGGCGCTTCAGTCTCGAACCGTGCGACCACTACGGTCGCAGGTTCGAATCCTGCCTCGGGCATGGATGTATGTGATATCCTTAGGTTAGTTACGTTAAAGTAGTTGTAAGTTCTAGGGGACTGATGAAATTCGATGTTAAGTCCCATAGTGCTCAAAGCCATTTGAAAGCCTAAGCCTACAGCACAAGCGTGACAGCCCTGCGACTTGGTGGGGTCCGAGCAGTGAGCAGTAAGGTGAACGAAGGACGAGTAAGGTTTATCGGTCCGTTTGTAACTTAATCACTTCTCTCTGTCTGAGTGAATTTTCCTAAAACTGTCAACCAAACCATTTCTAAAATGATAACCAAACAAATCAATTCCTCACTTAAACTCGTGTACTGTGCAAAACACCGACTGCACTGAATTATACGAAGGACTTACTATGATTTATTTCAACCAAATTAATGTTGATTTCAGTCCGTCGTCCTTGTCCACGAGACTCAGTGTTCCATCTAATCGTCGAGTAGACGCTAAATACTCAAGTGTCTTACCTCTGTAGGGTATCGGCCAAGTGGTATCAATAGGAATTAAAGTTTCAACCTTTTTTTACGTAAATAGAAAAAGCAGAGAAGGTAAACTCCACAGATGTTTAATTATTTTATGCTACGCAGAGTATTTTCTGTGGTGGTTATATCTGACATATTAAAAATGTACTGAGCAAAGGGATTTGAAAGTCAGGGGTGTTGTTGTGGTCTTCAGTCCTGAGACTGGTTTGATGCAGCTCTCCATGCTACTCTATCCTGTGCAAGCTGCTTCATCTCCCAGAACCTACTGCAACTTACATCCTTCTGAATCTGCTTAGTGTATTCATCTCTTGGTCTCCCTCTACGATTTTTACCCTCCACGCTACCTTACAGTGCTAAATTGGTGATCCCTTGATGCCTCAGAACATGTCCTACCAACCGATCCCTTCTTCTGGTCAAGTTGTGCCACAAACTCCTCTTCTCCCCAATTCTATTCAATGCCTCCTCATTAGTTATGTGATCTACCCATCTAATTATCA
This sequence comes from Schistocerca cancellata, assembly GCF_023864275.1. NCBI lineage: Eukaryota > Metazoa > Arthropoda > Insecta > Orthoptera > Acrididae > Schistocerca > Schistocerca cancellata. The sequence goes on from NC_064626.1 coordinate 371,414,175, forward strand.
GCATTCTTCTGTAGCACCACATTTCGAAAGCTTCTATTCTCTTCTTGTCCAAACTATTTATCGTCCATGTTTCACTTCCATACATGGCTACACTCCATACAAATACTTTCAGAAACGACTTCCTGTCACTTAAATCTATACTCGATGTTAACAAATTTCTCTTCTTCAGAAACGCTTTCCTTGCCATTACCAGTCTACATTTTATATCCTCTCTACTTCGACCATCATCAGTTATTTTGCTCCCCAAAGAGCAAAGCTCCTTTACTACTTTAAGTGTCTCATTTCCTAATCCAATTTCCTCAGCATCACCCGACTTAATTTGACTACATTCCATTATCCTCGTTTTGCTTTTGTTGATGTTCATCTTATATCCTCCTTTCAAGACACTGTCCATTCCATTCAACTGCTCTTCCAAGTCCTTTGCTGTCTCTGACAGAATTACAATGTCATCGGCGAACCTCAAAGTTTGCCGAATTTTTCTTTTGTTTCCTTTACTGCTTGCCCAACATACAGATTGATTAACATATTTACAAATTGTAAATAGCCTTTCGCTCCCTGTATTTTACCCCTGCCACCTTTAGAATTTGAAAGAGAGTATTCCAGTCAACATTGTCGAAAGCTTTCTCTAAGTCTACAAATACTAGAAACGTAGATTTGCCTTTCCTTAATCTTTCTTCTAAGATAAGTCGTAAGCTCAATATTGCCTCACGTGTTCCAATGTTCCTACGGAATCCAAACTGATCTTCCCCGAGGTCGGCTTCAACTAGTTTTACCATTCGTCTGTAAAGAATTCGTGTTAGTATTTTGCAGCTGTGGCTTATTAAACTGATTGTTCGGTAATTTTCACATCTGTCAGCACCTGCTTTGTTTGGTATTGGAATTATTATACTATTCTTGAAGTCTGAGGGTATTTCGCCTGTCTCATACATCGTGCTCACCAGATGGTAGAGTTTTGTCAGGACTGACTCTCCCAAGGCCATCAGTATTTCCAATGGAATGTTGTCTACTCCGGGGGCCTTGTTCCGACTCAGGTCTTTCAGTGCTCTGTCAAACTCTTCACGCAGTATCATATCTCCCATTTCATCTTCATCTACATCCTCTCCCATTTCCATAATATCGTCCTCAAGTACATCGCCCTTGTATAGACCGTCTCTATACTCCTTCCACCTTTCTGCTTTCCCTTCTTTGCTTAGAACCGGGTTTCCATCTGAGCTCTTGATGTTCATACAAGTGGTTCTCTTCTCTCCAAAGGTCTCTTTAATTTTCCTGTAGGCAGTATCTATTTTACCCCTAGTGAGATAAGCCTCTACATCCTTACATTTGTCCTCTAGCCATCCCTGCTTAGCCATTTTGCACTTCCTGTCGATCTTATTTTTGAGACGTTTGTATTCCTTTTTGCCTGCTTCATTTACTGCATTTTTATATTTTCTCCTTTCATCAATTAAATTCAATATTTCTTCTGTTACCCAAGGATTTCTGCTAGCCCTCGTCTTTTTACCTAGTTGATCCTCTGCTGCCTTCACTACTTCATCCCTCAAAGCTACCCATTCTTCTTCTACTGTATTTCTTTCCCCTATTCCTGTCAATTGTTCCCTTATGCTCTCCCTGAAACTCTCTACAACCTCTGGTTCTTTCAGTTTATCCAGGTCCCATCTCCTTAAATTCCCACCTTTTTGCAGTTTCTTCAGTTTTAATCTACAGGTCATAACCAATAGATTGTGGTCAGAGTCCACATCTGCCCCTGAAAATGTCTTACAATTTAAAACCTGGTTCCTAAATCTCTGTCTTACCATTATGTAATCAATCTGATACCTTTTAGTATCTCCAGGGTTCTTCCATGTATACAACCTTCTTTCATGATTCTTAAACCAAGTGTTAGCGATGATTATGTTGTGCTCTTTGCAAAATTCTACCAGGCGGCTTCCTCTTTCATTTCTTAGCCCCAATCCATATTCACCTACTACGTTTCCTTCTCTCCCTTTTCCTACACTTGAATTCCAGTCACCCATGACTTAAATTTTCGTCTCCCTTCACTATCTGAATAATTTCTTTTATTTCATCATACATTTCTTCAATATCTTCGTCATCTGCAGAGCTAGTTGGCATATAAACTTGTACTACTGTAGTAGGTGTGGGTTTCGTATCTACACTCTTGGAAATGGAAAAAAGAACACATTGACACCGGTGTGTCAGACCCACCATACTTGCTCCGGACACTGCGAGAGGGCTGTACAAGCAATGATCACACGCACGGCACAGCGGACACTCCAGGAACCGCGGTGTTGGCCGTCGAATGGCGCTAGCTGCGCAGCATTTGTGCACCGCCGCCGTCAGTGTCAGCCAGTTTGCCGTGGCATACGGAGCTCCATCGCAGTCTTTAACACTGGTAGCATGCCGCGACAGCGTGGACGTGAACCGTATGTGCAGTTGACGGACTTTGAGCGAGGGCGTATAGTGGGCATGCGGGAGGCCGGGTGGACGTACCGCCGAATTGCTCAACACGTGGGGCGTGAGGTCTCCACAGTACATCGATGTTGTCGCCAGTGGTCGGCGGAAGGTGCACGTGCCCGTCGACCTGGGACCGGACCGCAGCGACGCACGGATGCACGCCAAGACCGTAGGATCCTACGCAGTGCCGTAGGGGACCGCACCGCCACTTCCCAGCAAATTAGGGACACTGTTGCTCCTGGGGTATCGGCGAGGACCATTCGCAACCGTCTCCATGAAGCTGGGCTACGGTCCCGCACACCGTTAGGCCGTCTTCCGCTCACGCCCCAACATCGTGCAGCCCGCCTCCAGTGGTGTCGCGACAGGCGTGAATGGAGGGACGAATGGAGACGTGTCGTCTTCAGCGATGAGAGTCGCTTCTGCCTTGGTGCCAATGATGGTCGTATGCGTGTTTGGCGCCGTGCAGGTGAGCGCCACAATCAGGACTGCATACGACCGAGGCACACAGGGCCAACACCCGGCATCATGGTGTGGGGAGCGATCTCCTACACTGGCCGTACACCACTGGTGATCGTCGAGGGGACACTGAATAGTGCACGGTACATCCAAACCGTCATCGAACCCATCGTTCTACCATTCCTAGACCGGCAAGGGAACTTGCTGTTCCAACAGGACAATGCACGTCCGCATGTATCCCGTGCCACCCAACGTGCTCTAGAAGGTGTAAGTCAACTACCCTGGCCAGCAAGATCTCCGGATCTGTCCCCCATTGAGCATGTTTGGGACTGGATGAAGCGTCGTCTCACGCGGTCTGCACGTCCAGCACGAACGCTGGTCCAACTGAGGCGCCAGGTGGAAATGGCATGGCAAGCCGTTCCACAGGACTACATCCAGCATCTCTACGATCGTCTCCATGGGAGAATAGCAGCCTGCATTGCTGCGAAAGGTGGATATACACTGTACTAGTGCCGACATTGTGCATGCTCTGTTGCCTGTGTCTATGTGCCTGTGGTTCTGTCAGTGTGATCATGTGATGTATCTGACCCCAGGAATGTGTCAATAAAGTTTCCCCTTCCTGGGACAATGAATTCACGGTGTTCTTATTTCAATTTCCAGGAGTGTATCTTGGCCACAACAATGCGTTCGCTGTGCTGTCAGGGGTACGGGTTCGAATCTCGTACAAGAACACCGGGTCTAAGGGTTCTATCCAGTCACTTGTTGACCAATCTGGTGTGGCAGTTGCAGATGACAAAACGAAAGCCGAGTTTTTAAATTTCGTGTAGAAGAAATGGTTCAAACAGGAGAACCGTACATACGTATCGTCGTTTGACTATGGAATAGAGTCCCATATGGACGACATACTAATAAGCATACCTGACGTAGCGAAACAAGTAAAATAGTTGAAAACAAATAGGTTGCTAGGTTGGTATGAAGCCCCCGTTCGGTTTTCCAAAGATTACTCAACGGCATTCGCCCCTTACTTACCTTGCACTTATCTCGAATCTCTCGGCCAACGCAAAGTCCCAAGCGACTGGAAAGAAGTGCAGGTGACTCCTGTATATAAGAAGGGCGAAAGAAAAGAGCCGGAAAATTACTGATCAGTATCCCTTTCATCGGTTTGCTGTAGAATCCTTCAACATATTCTCAGTTAGAATACAATACATTTTCTTGACGCGAAAAGCCTTATGTCTACGAATCAATACGGTTTTAGAATGTATCGTTCGTGCGACACTCAGCTTGCCCTTTTCTAAACGCATGATACACTGCGAAATAATGGGTGAAGGGTAACAGGCAGATTCCATTTTTCTATATTATTTGCGGAAACCATTTGACACGGTGCCCCATTGCAGATTCTTAACGAAGGTACGAGCATATGGCATAGGTTCCTCGATATGTGAGTGGATCGATGACTTATTAAGTAATGGAGGGGGTGGGGGGACGAGATTTGTGGTTGACGTCCCGACGACAACGAGGTCATTGGAGACGGAGCACAAGCTCGGATTGGGGTAGGATGGGGAAGGAAATCGGCCGTGCCCTTTCAAAGGAACCATCCCGGCATTTGCCTGAAACGATTCAGGGAAATCACGGAAAACCAAAATCAGGATGGCCGGAGACGGGTTTGAACCGTCGTCCTCCCGAATTCGAGTCCAGTGAGCTAACCACCGCGCCACCTCGCTCGGTTAAGTAATGGAACTCAGTGTGTTGTCCTTTACGGCGAGTGTCCATGAGAGACACGGCTGTCGTCAACAGTGCCCCAGGCAAGGGTGAAAGGACCGCTGTTCTTCTCTATGTACCGGGTGCTCAAAAAGTCAGTATAAATTTGAAAACTTAATAAACCACGGAATGATGTAGATAGATAGGTAAAAATTGACACACGTGCTTGGAATGACATGGGGTTTTATTAGAACCAAAATGCAGGATGACGCTCTACCCCATATTGGTAGACGCGTGAAAGATCTCTTGCGCGCGTCGTTTGGTGATGATCGTGTGCTCAGCCGCCACTTCCGTCATGCTTGGCCTCCCAGGTCCCCAGACCCCAGTCCGTGCTATTATTGGCTTTGGGGTTACCTGAAGTCGCAAGTGTATCATGATCGACCGACATCTCTAGGGATGCTGAAAGACAACATCTGACGCCAGTGCCTCACCACAACTCCGGACGTGCTTTACAGTGCTGTTCACAACATTATTCCTCGACTACAGCTATAGTTGAGGAATGATGGTGGACATATTGAGCATTTCCTGTAAAGAACTTCAGCTTTGCTTTGTCTTACTTTGTTATGCTAATTATTGTTATTCTGATCAGATGAAGCGCCATCTGTCGGACATTTTTTGAACTTTTGTATTTTTTGGTTCTAATAAAACCTCATGCCATTCAAGGCATGTGTGTCAATTTGTACCTCTCTATATACATTATTCCGTGATTTATTCAGTTTTCAAATTTATACTGACTTTTTGATCACCCGGTACGTAAATCATTTGGCGGACAGCGTGGGCAGCAGTCTGCGGTTGTTTGCTGGTGAGGCTGTGGTTTGCGGTAAGGTGTCGAAGTGACTGTAGGACGATAGAAGATGACTTAGACAAAATTTATTGTGTGATGAACGCCAGATGGCTCTGAATGTGGGAAAAGGTAAGTTAATGCGGCTGAGTATGAAAAACAAACCTGTATGTTGGAATACAGCATTAGTAGTGTCTTGCTTGACACAGTCACGTCGTTTAAATGTCTGGGCCTAACGTTAGAAGGCAGTATGAAATGGAACGAGTGTATTGGACTGTGGTAAGGAAGGCGAATGGTCAGCTTCAGTTTATTGGGAGAACTGTGTGTTTCATCTGTAAAGGAGACCGCATGTAGCACGCTAGTGCGACCTGTTTTTGAGTACTGCTCCAGTATTTGCGATCCGTTCGAGATCGGACTAAAGAAGGACATCGAAGCAATTCAGAGGCGGGCTTCTAGATTTATCTCCGGAAGGGTTGATTAACATGCAAGGGTTACGGAGATGCTTCGAGAACTCAAATGGGAATCCCTGGAGAGAAGGCGACGTTTTTTCCGAAGAAAACTATTGAGAAAATTTAGAAAACTGGCGTTTGAAGTTGACTGCAAAACCATTCTAATGCGACCAACACACATTTCGTATGAATAAGAGTATACGATATGAGAAATTATCGCTTATACGGAGGCATATAGACAGTCGTTTTTCCGTCGCTCTGTTTACTAGTGGAACAGTAAATCAAACGACTGGCACTGGTACAGGGTATACTGAGCCACGCGTCGTAAGGTGGCTTGCGTAGTCCGTATGTAGATGTAGATGTAATTTCTCACATACAGTAACAAACATGATTCCGCGAAATTAAACATTATGCTTTGAACTAGAATGAAATGGCTAATTTGTTGTTGTACATTCCTTTATCGATTAGGAAATACCATAAAACAATATTAGTTGTTGACATGAGTTGAAGTTCTTTGGTCACATTCTTCCACATCTGCAAATATTTTTAGCACTTAAAACACATTCCAGTATAACTTTGTTAATTTTAATCGCTAGAGAATGTTACGTTTGCAGGTAAAAGCTTTGTTTTTTCAACTATTTCTAATTTGTGTTTATTTTTGTTTCAGGTAAGCTGCCGTGGATGATCAACAGTTGCGCCAGCCTGCACTGATCAAAAGTCTCAGTAAACTCGAGGATAATCCAACAACATCTATTAACAGTAAGCTGTTGGCGATATATGAGAACAAACCAATGGAAGTAATGTGTTTCGATGGCCTTGAGATTTTGACATGGCAGAGCAACAAGGGCCAGCCATATTGAGGCAGACCATTACCTACGCTGTGTAATGAAAAATTCCATGAGCGGTGAACAACTCCTATAAACTACATTGTCCGTGATTCAAAAAGTCTGAATGTGCCTTAAGAAAAAAGTGACCAGAGCTACGCACTACAAACATCTCGTTGCTTCGCTATAAAGAAAACCTGCATGCTGTGCATACGACAGCTCAGAAGACAGTCCATCTCTGATGATCAGTGACTCCACAACACTCAGACCCTCTCGACCTAGCACCTTCGGTCGTTTATCTTCTAAAAAACTGAAGGCATTGGAAACAGTTTCGAGCTCATAGCATATGTGAAGAAGTTGTGTAATGCTGAATGTCGATAGCGCCAGGAGTGTTACTTTTTATTTCTTTATTTAAACGTCACGTTCTGTAGGGCCAAATTGAGGAGCAAATCTCGAAGGTCATGGAATGTGTCAGTACATGAAGTTAAAACATAAAAGTAATAACAGATAAAAATAAAATGTTAATGAACCCAAAACGTCAAGCCATATGTTTAAGTAAACGCAATCAACAATATAACATAGGAATCAGCTTAAGTTTTCAAGGAACTCCTCAACAGAATAGAAGGAGTGTCCCATGAGGAAACTCTTCAGTTTCGATTTGAAAACGCGTGAATTACTGCTAAGATTTTTGAATTCTTATAGTAGCTTTGGATGCGGCAGTATACTGCACACCTTTCTGCACAAGAGTTAAGGAAGTCAGATCTAAATGCAGGTTGGATTTCTGCCGAGTATTAACTGAGTGAAAGCTGCTTATTTTTGGGAGTAAGCTCACATTTTTAACGATGGTAAAGAATATATATATATATAGAGAGAGAGAGGCCAATGTCAAGATGCCGGGACAAGTGGGCAGAGGTTCGCGAACTTACACCATTTATTGCCCGAACCGCCGGTTTCTGAGCAAAGCTAAAAATACACTCTAGAATGAAAATAAGCAAAGTAGACTAATTTTTGTGTCGAACGATCATTTACTTCAGATACCGTTCGAATAGTAAAAATGGCCGCAGTAAGTATTTGAACAAGATCCTGAATGTGGGCTTTCCACAACAGTTTACTATCTATCTGAACACCTAGAAATTTGAACTACTCAGTTTCACTAGTCATATGCCAATTCTGTGAAATTAAAACTTCGGGTTTTTTTGAATGGTGTATTAGAAACTATAAAAACTGAGAATTTCTGTGATTTAGCGTTAGTTTATTTTCTACAAGACATGAACTTGTCATGAACTGCACTATTCGAAACCGAGCCAATGTTGCACTCAACATCCTTTACTACCATGCTAGCGTCATCAGCAAACAGAAATATTTTAGAGTTACCCTAATATTCTGGGGGCATATCATTTATATACCAGTAAATAAGGAGCAGAAGTGGCCCAAGCACTAATCCCTGGGGCACCCCCTATTTGACTGTACTCCACTCACACCCCACATCATAGCCATTCTCAACATTGAATCATGACCTTTTGCTGTATCTTGCTAAACTAAGAGGTGAACCAATTGTGAGCTATTTCTCGAATTCCGTAATGGTCCAACTTCTGAAGAAATATTTTGTGATCAACACAATCAAACGTCTTAGTTTAGTCAAAAAATATGCCTAGCGTTCGAAACCTTTTGTTTAACCCATCCGGTACCTCACAGAGAAAAGATAATATATCATTTTCAGTTATTAAACGACTTTTAAAGCCGAAATTACATTTGATAGCAAATCATGTGATATAAAATGATCAATTATCCTAACATACACAACCTTTTCAATAACTTTAGCAAACACTGATGGCATTGAATTAGATCTAAAATTATCTGCATTATCCCTTTTTCCCTTTTTGTAAAGCGGCTTTAGTACTGAGTACTTCAATCGTTCAGGAAACTAACCATTCCTAAAGGAAAAATTACACATATGGCAAAATACAGGGCTAACATGTGCAGCACAGTACTTTAATATTCTGCTAGGCACTCCATCATAACCATGAGAGTCCTTAGTCTTACGAGATTTACTGACTCAATCTCCCCCTCTCTGTATCACAGAGGAATATTTCAGACATAAATATCGGAAAGGCATTTGTCAAGAGAGTTATATGATTCCCTGTAGAAACTAAATTTTATTTAATTCTTCATCAATGCCCAGAAAATGATTATTAAATACTGTACATATATGTGATTTTATCAGTAACAGCAATATTTTTACTACAAACTGCCTTTATATCGTCGACCTTACGCTGCTTACCAGACACTTCCTTCACGATTAACCTCATGGTTTTAATTTTATCCTGTGAATTAGCTGTTCTATTTGCATACCACATACTGTTTGCCTTCCTAATAACATTTTTAACCACGTTACAATACTGTTTGTAATGGGCTACTGTAGCTTGATTATGACTGCTTCTAACATTTTGATACAATTCCCGCTTTGTTCTACATTATATGCTTATCCCACTAGTCAGCCACCCAGGCTGCCTTTTACTGCTAGTACCCCGTTTAGAACGTGCTAATGGAAAGCAACTCTCAAAGAGCATGAGAAATGTGTGAAGAAAAGCATTATCATATTTGATGACTAACTGAAACCCTCAGCTGCCGACAGGTGTTGTTGATATACCTCGATGTGGATAGCTGAAAATGTGTGCCCCGACCGGGACTCGAACCCGGGATCTCCTGCTTACATGGCAGACGCTCTATCCATCTGAGCCACCGAGGACACAGATGAATAGCGCGACTGCAGGGACTTATCCCTTGCGCGCTTCCCGTGAGACTCACATTCCTAACTGTCCACAATTCTACGTATGTAATGTACCTTATAGATATTTGCCCATTCACTCATTATTCGCGCACGCTTTGACGATTCCCGTAAGAGTTTGGGCAACCTGGGCGCATTCGCACAGACGGAGGTCAATGGCTGGGCAGCCTTTAACTATATATATGAAGACAGTAACTGTTCTCAAAGAACATATACTGTTGATGACCGTGCAGCTTTTCTCTGGAATAAATGATGACTAACTGAAACCCCCAGCTGCCGACAGGTGTTGTTGATACACGTCGATGTGGACAGCTGAAAATGTGGGCCCCGACCGGGACTCGATCCCGGGATCTCCTGCTTACATGGCAGACGCTCTATCCATCTGAGCCACCGAGGATGGGCAAATGTCTATAAGGTACATTACATACGTAGAATTGTGGACAGTTGGGAATGTGAGTCTCACGGGAAGCGTGCAAGGGATAAGTCCATGCAGTCGCGCTATTCATCTGTGTCCTCGGTGGCTCAGATGGATAGAGCGTCTGCCATGTAAGCAGGAGATCCCGGTTCGAGTCCCGATCGGGGCACACATTTTCAGCTATCCACATCGGGGTATATCAACAACACCTGTCGGCAGCTGAGGGTTTCAGTTAGTCATCATTTATTCCAGGGAAAAGCTGCACGGTCATTGACAGTATTCTGTTCTTTCGAGAACAGTTACTGTCTTCATATATATATATAATCATATTTGTCATCTATGTTATTGACATTATAAACATCTTGCCGCTCTTGTTCCTTGACGAGTTTTTCAAAACACTCTATTGCAGTTGGACTAGCTTTCCTACATAGTTTGTAATTGTATTTGGTATTTGTTTGAATACAAAAGCCTTTTAATGTTAAATTTTGTGCAACATAGTCTGAAAGTCCATTTACCCTTTCACTAACGGAATGCCCATCTAATAATGAAGAATGAATAAAAATAACGTCTATCGCTGTGCTACTGTTCCACTGCACCCTAGTTGGAAAAAACACAGTTTGCGTCAGATCATATGAATTTAGAAGATCTTCCAGCATCCTTTTTCTTGTACAAACATATACAAAATTAAGATTGAAGTCACCACATATGACTAATTTACGGTACTTCCTATAAAGTGAATCAAGAACTCTCTCTAGCTTAAGCAGGAATGCTCTGAAGTCAGAGTTAGAGGACCTATAAACAAAACAAATAGAAGTTTAGTTTCACTAAATTCAACTTCCCCTGCACAACATTCAAATATCTGTTCAATGCAATGCCGTGATATGTTTACGGACTCAAATGGAATACTGTTATTTTTACGTACATGGCCACTCCCCCACCCCTCAAGGAACTCCTTGAAAAGCAGCCAGCTGATCTGTATACTGGTAAAGGAAACCTCTGAACTGTCAAATTATTTAAGCGGTGTTCCGATGTACCAATAATTTCAGTCAGCATCTGTGAGCAGTTTAGTAACTTTATCTCTAATACCTCTTATATTTTGATGACATGTGCTAATTCCTTCTCTACTTGGAAACATGACATTCTCTGAAGGTGATTCCTTAGTTAGAGGGACTTCCTTTAAGCAGGCATACCTATCAGCTGACTTCGATCTCAAAAAGGTACAGATCTAACACCAACTACTACAGGAAGTTTTCCGTGAGTGATCCCACCACCCCCCACTAACTGTCACCTATAAGCTTTGTCAGCCTCCTCTTCCCATACTTATTGAGATGCAGACCGTGCCTAGTGAAACCCAACCTACTGACAGGCTAAACTGGCACCACTGCAATATGACCCATGCCCTCTGCCATCAGTGCCTTCTCCAACCCCATGTTAACACGGCCTAACAGCCGCATTAAGATGAGGTCGATTATGACGCTGAAACAGTTGCACGAAATGCACATTAGTGCCACCAATTTTGGTTGTTATTTTTACCAGGCGCCACCTACATCATATTTCCAGTACCTATCAAGACTATTCCCTGCTCCACGCCCTATCGCTACCTGATCCTCCTCCGTAAAATTCCTACATAACTCCCCTATGCTGTCGGTCACCTGAGCCAACCCTGCACTAGGCTTCACAGTGTTGGTGACCTGGTACTCACTCCCCAACACTTCCTGCAACTGCTGGCCCACACTTCCACCTTGTGACATACCTAGCAGCAGAACATTCTTCTTTCTGTTAGACTTCGCAACCGACGTAGGGCTCCTAAGCTCTTGCTTCATGGGAAAAAAGTAACTACACTGCTGTGAACTAGAAGAATCATATATTAAGCAACATTGCCAGTAACAGTGCTCCTACATAAAAAATTTTTCGTTTCTCCACTGCATAATACTAACAGGCTATACACTGTGTCACAGATAATGTTTTGGTCAAGCTATCTGTAATTTTTACTCTGTTGGCCACTGTAAGGCATGTGCATTTGCTGTACTGCTCGATGAACACTTAGTATTAGTACGTTTGCTTCTTAAAGTCCTGTGTCGTATATTGATATTCATGAGATGCTTTACACATTATTTAACTAATGAAAAATGTAATGTGGTGGCTTAAAGAATTTTTACCCTTTCCCGTGAAGGTGGCCCATGACTGAAACAGGTTGATATTTGTGTTTAAAATACTCGACAGCTGTTGGTAGTCACCTTCCAAAAATTTGAATTTCAAGATCGTATCCTAAGAAACTCTGCAATGATGTAGGATTAATCGCTCAACAGCTAGTTCTTTAATTCGGTCTTAAAATCTAACACATTACCTATAAGACACTAAACATCCTCTCACTGGTTCCTGAAGATGTGTGTTCACATTGTAATGTTGCTGTTTTCACAGCTCGTAGGAGTATCAGTTCGAGCACACGAGCTTAGCGAATAATAGCATCGCTGAGTTTTCACCTATCGAGGTGGTGCAGTGGTTAGCACACTGGACTCGCATTCGGGAGGACGACGGTTCTAACACGCATCCGGCCATCCGATTAAGCTTTCCGTGATTCCCGTAAATCGCTTAAGACAGATACCGGGGTGGTTCCTTCCAAAGGGCACGGCCGCTTTCTTTCTTCAGCCTTCCCTCATCCGAGCTTATCCTCCAACTCTAATGACGTCATTCTCGACGGGACGTTAAGCACCAAACTACTACTCCCTCCTCGTCGGCCAGTTTTCGATGGTTAGACTGGAAAAGTCTGGAGACGAGACATCTTTATCATTAGAATTGAGGTAATTCATGAAACCAGGAAACAAGACTGGGAAAGAGCAAACTATGAAAGACCTGAAAGGACAGAAGTGAACAAAGGAGGACAATCAAGAAAGACATGAAAGAGTGGAACTGATGCATTCATGGAGGTGGGTTAACTGTGAGGGACGAAGTAATCGCAGCTGTTCACAGTAAAGGATGGATGTCAACCGTATTCTCTACTGTATGAGGTAAATGGGGATTAGGTTAAGTAAGTAAGTAAGTAAAAAGAAAATAGCAGTTGGACTAAACGGAATACACTTCAGTTCGAAGAGGCAGAAGAGTAAGAATTTGTGAAAGCTTCTGCTTGTTCTCGTAGTTTGCTGAAGTTCGAGTAATGTAGTTCACATCAACCGATGTTGCGCTTTGGTTCAGTCTGAAGACATTATTGGGTGCAGCAAGCAACAGATTCCCATCCAAACACGAATATTTATTGCTTCGCTTTGACAGTGACGGTAGAATGCCAGAATGAGTTTTAAGCAAGATCATAATTGTTGTCATTCGGTAACCCACGCTCGTCCAACTCTGTTAGCGCTTTGAGTTGTAATGCTATGACTTCACACAAAAATAATGATGTTCTCGATTTTAGTTAGTTTCAAATGAATATTGTTGTGCACGACAATGTTTGGTTTGCAGTGCTATCTGCGGTTGGCTGTTCTAATAACTGCATAAAATATTCAGATTTTTAGCACACAAATTGTAATGTCTCTTCTTTTACTTAACGACTGAAAGTAAAGTGATCAAAAATTACGAGGATGTTGAATCAAACATGTAATTTATAGTATACCATGTGGCACATTACGGCAGGTAACAAAGTACACATTTTCGTAATTTAAAGTAGCTGATTCTTTCTGAGCAAGACAAAGACTTGTGAGCCTTGGCACATTCAGAATTCCTGATCGCCCTTAGAACCTAGAAGACGCTCCATGAAATGAAATGCTTGCCGTAATGAACAGTAGATAACTGATCAAGCGTCGACTCAGTCATACATGGAACTAAAGGTGCCGTCAGCAGTTACAACGTCACAACTGTTGCAATAACAACAAAAAAAGGTCCAAATGGCTCTGAGCACTATGGGACTTCACATCTGAGGTCATCAGTCCCCTAGAACTTAGAACTACTTAAACCTAACTAACCTAAGGACATAACAAACATCCATGCCCGAAGCAGGATTCGAACCTGCGACCGTAGCGGTCGCGCGGTTCCAGACTGAAGCGCCTAGAACCACTCGGCCACAACGGCCGGCGACAGTCTACAATGGAGTTGGTGTCTATTTCTGTCATGGAGGCAGATAACTGAGCTACGTAACAGCGTAACAAGCAGATTTTGCGTGAGTGGTGAAATTGTCTCCGAAAAACAATGTAGTTGTTTTGCCCTTTAACGGCGGCGTTAAAATTATTGCAGTTTCAAGACCACTAAAGATTAAAATTCACTACAAATAGTTATGAACTGCAAAAAGTGTCAGTGTTTTGTTGGTCTCTCCATATTGACCGAAATATCACGGTTTAACGGAGCTGTAGATGCGACAAAAAAGATTTTTTTTCTGTTTGTCTTACTGATGCTACGGGATTTTATTTCGCTCTGTGCTTTGTTTTCCACTGGTCAAGCACGGTTTTACGTCTGTTTTATTCATTCCTTCTATGTTAAAATGCAGAAGAGGGGGTTTGCTGCAGAACAATATAAGACGTACTGCGAGTTGTGACTTGGGGTGCAGCGATTGTTTGTGGTGACAGCCAGGCATTTTCTTTCTCCCCGAGGGAAAGCTAAAGAAAGACCAGGACGGCGATCCCGGCACAGGGGGCGCAATAAATGCAAATGCAGTGTTGAAATTTAAATTCGCAGAGCTGGCATACATGTCACGTCATCCTCCGAATATCATGGGAAGAGGCTCCGCCAGGACGGCAATCGATTCCTGCATCCCATTACTTGGCATCGCCAGCTTTTTCCGCGTCCGCTCACCGGTCGCTCTCGGCTGTGCTATCGATCGCATGGTTCAGGCGTTATTCGACTGTTTGGCCGCTTCGGAATCGCTGGAATCTGACGCCCTGCACTGGCGAGACAAGAAGTGTTCCAGGAAGTAACTCAACCAGGCAACACTCACCGGCAGCTCGTACGGAATAGGGCAGCAGTCGTTTGCCACCTTTGTTGTCGTCAAAGCACTATAATTTCTTTAGTCAGAGATAGTGAGTCTCACAGACGCTCACTTATTTATAAAAGCGAGGCACTAAGAGAAATATACTGCTTTTGAGCATAATTAATACTCTTAAAATTGTGACAACTCTGAACAAGACACACTAAGGAATGGCTTACTACTCCTAGCAGGTGCTCACCATGATTAGCACAATCGTAAAAATTGGGAGATACGCATTCATACTACGGCTCAAAACTTGTCGTGCTTCCATTGGAACAATTGTGAGTGGAATGAGGTAGCCGGAAGTAACGCTATTTGAACAGAGATGGAGCAGAAACTTAAATAATAAACGCATACCTTCCAATTAATGAAGCGCCTCAGTTCAGCTACACTTACAGAGCATCTGATTACGTCCACGAGTGATGTAAAAATGAAAGTATTTTATACTGCATATCTACAGTCGGTAGTAATTAACATAATAATTTTTTGTGGAAAACAACATGTAGAACTGTGTTCCATGAGGTATATCTGGTTTCAGTCCTAGAACATCGTGCATGAATCTCTCTAGAAAACTTGATATCATAACAACTTTTTCTCGAAACATATAGCCCTTTCGTCTCTAACAATCTCTATTTTTTGTCGAAATATATTGTAAAACGTGAATATAATTCTAGGACATAAAACAACTTCTGCAAAGACTTGCAAAGACTTAACATTATCACAGCAGTCAGCCAGATACATATTTTAACATGCCATTCGGTTGTAGTCTGGTTGCTTGCCGTGGCACAGATCTCCTTATCTCTTGAACTAATTTGGTATTCGGTGCGAAACACACAATTATTTTAACAGTCTTACACGAGATTTCGAATTGACAATAATCAGTGGTTATTACCGTTAATTTTTTTCTTTCCAAACCAATTTCACTCAATACTATACACCGCTTGTCTTAAGCGAGCTATCTGATTAGCAATTTAATTAGACCTTCAACAGTTTCGCGCGATCATGCGAATCATTTCAAATTCTCGCGGCCGGCCCGTATAATAATTCACTACAACTACTCGGCAAGGACTCTGCATGATTGGCGTATCGGACAACGGTATATTGGTGTCAGTATATCGGAATCAATTACACATAATTTTAATCGATATTTGTCCAGCTCATATATCGGTAACAGCGATATTTTTTGGCGGTACAATCAGATAACTTATGCGTCAGCATAGCATAACTCTCCCACTCTGTACCTGGCAGGCTATAGTCAGCCCCCTGTTACAACAGTATGATAAGGAATCTTTGTCACTATATTCTACAAATTGTCTCTGAAGCACTCTACCAGTACAGCTCCCGACGCAGATGGTCTATAAAAGCTTCCGAGTCACATTTTTCACCCAACTTTGATGCATAACTTCGTTTAGATTAATTCACATTCGGAATTTGTGATAACTTCGCTACATATTACTGAATTGTTTTCCGCAATAAATACGGCGTAACCCCGTCATCTTTGTCGAGTAGCCTGTCCTTAAGGTAAATATTCAAATCTGACTTCAGGATTTCGTCGCTATTCACTTCCGGCTTCAACAAAATTTGTGTTTCTAATACTATCTAGGCATTATAACTTTCAATAAGCGATACTAACTCTGGAACCTTACCATTGGCGCTCCTGCAGTTTACCAACATCATACTGAACTATCCAGTTTCTGATGTGCGGGAACGAGCATTCTCAGAGAATAATGCTGTTAATGTATCATCATCAGCATCATCATCATCATCATCATCATCAGTAGCAGCAGCATCATAACTCGTAGTAGAGAAAATACAAGTCTACTTTCTTCTTAATATTGAAATGTTTACAGAATAAGAAGGGTACTTACAGTATATGACATACAAGTTGTTAGAGAAATTTTGGATTTTGTTAGCTGCGTACTTTTATAACTTTCTCTCACTTCAAAGTAAGGTTGGTAGAAATGTTTGAAACTTAACTCTCGAAGCGTCTTAATTTTCTGTTGTTTCTTGATTACTGTGTGTTTATGTTAGTGATTTTTGAACGTGAAAAGAAGAAAAAGGGGAAAACTACTCAAAAATGACGTGCATAACATCTGGTAACACCAAAACTTAAAAGTTCTTTTAAAGTCTCAGAACCCAAAAACTTTTGATGAGAGACAGACAGCTACGGTCCCTTCAATGAAACTGCGACACTGTTGATATATAAAGTATTCCTCTCAGTTCCCTTTACGATCCAGCACTTGCATCGACTTAGTCAGTTGCGTATTCAAATTGTACACAAAAAGGTATCGTCACAGCTTTGAAAAGAAATGCAAAATAACGTGTAACTAAATTTCGTTTCCTTACTTTTTTATTAATTCATGAATAAGGAAGAATTGAAAAGGAAAGTGGACAACAGTTCGCTGACGATCAGTTTGGCTTTAGGAAAGGTAAAGACACCAGGGTGGCAGGTCTGCATTTGCCCTTTAAAGTGGAGAAAGACTGAAGAAAAATGAAGATACGCTCATAGGATTTGTCAATCTAGAAAAAGGTTTCGACATAGGGAAATGGTGCAAGATGGTCGAAATTGTCAGAAAAATAGAAGTAAACTACAAGGAAATACGGGTGATATACAAAATAATCAAGAGGGAACAACGATATTGAAAGACTAAGATCGAAGGGCTCAGTTTAAAAATGACGTAAGATAGGGATGCAGTCATTCGCCCCCTACTATTCAGCCTATACATCGAAGAAGCAGCGACGAAATTAAAAGAAAGGTTAATGCGTGGCACTAAAATTCATGGTGAAAGGATATCAATAGTAATATTCACTAACGACGTTGCTGTTCTAAGTGAAACTGAAGAAGAATTGCAGGATCTGTTGAATGAAATGAACAGACTAATGGGTATACAATATGGATTGAGAGGAAATAAGGGAAAGGCAGAAGTAATGAGAAGTAGGAGAAATGAGAATGACGAGGAACTTAACATCAGAACTGGGGATAACGAAGTAGACGAAATTATGGAATTCTGTTACTTTGGAAGCAAAATAACCTAAGACGGACGAAGCGAGGAGAACATAAAGAGCAGAGTATTACAGACAGAGAGGGCACCATAGCCACGAAAAGTTTGCTGGTATCAAACATATTCCTTAATTTGAGGAATAAATTTCTGAAAATGTACGTTTGTAGTACAGTATTGTATGGTAGTAAATCGTGGCCAGTGGGAAAACCTGGAGAGAGGGGAATCGAAGCGATAGCGATATGGTGCTACAGAAAAATGTTGAAAATTAGGTCGACTGTAAGGAATGAGTTGCTTTACCGCAGAATAGGCGAGGCAATGAATATGTGGAAAATATTAGCAAGAAGAAGGGGCATGATGGTAGGAGATGTGTTCATACATTAAAGAATGACCTCCATGGTACTAGAGGTGACTGCAGAGGGATGCAGCTGTGGGGGAAGACAGACTGCAATACATCCAGCAAATAACTGAAGACGTAAGGTGCAAGAACTGCTCTGAAATGAAGAGGTTGGCGCAGGAGACAATTTCGTAGCGATCAAACACTCAGAAACCATTGTTCACAATTTTAAGTAACACGTGCGATGACAATTTATGATACTATTTCTAAAACCAAGTTTTTGGCGTCGATATATCGAAATATGAATGTTTTTAATTCGATTAATCATCGACATCAGTATTTCGAAAGGCGATCATCGGTTACATTTCAATATTACCTCTGTTGTTGTTCTTGGATACTCAGCTCCCGTTGCATTGCATTTAAAGTTTTGAGAATGGTTGTGTATCGGATTCTGTCTGTCCCTGTCTGATTTTCTGTTTTCAGGTATTATCTCGTATCTGATTCTTGGAGCTGTTTTTCTGCTTAGTCGCGTTCTAAGATTTGCAGCCATAGGTTAGTGTCGGGGTATAAGAAGATCTGTAGGAGCGTTGCCCCTTTCAATATCGTTTCACTTGTTGAGGATGTTTCGTGTAACTACAATGAAGAGAAAGCTTGCTGCCCCAAACTTTTTCCTAATTTCTTCTTCCATCTACATGTCTGCATCGACGGTAGAGCGTAACTAATTAGTGAGAATTCTTAGAACGGTGAAAATATGTAAACGAATAGATAAAATATGAAATGAAGATATTTGAAATGAGTTGATAATTTGTCATATGGTAAACGAAGTGGATAAAAACAAGCAGAAATAGAATGAACATCTACAAAGAATAGACTAGAGCAGGGCTTCCCAACCTTTTCAGCTGGCGGACCCTTTCTTCAGTCGAAAATCCATGGCGGACCCCACGTCAGTCGAGAGCACAGTAACTTTAAATTTCAGAGCGAAACCCATGGGAACTGAAAACTTCTTAATGCATGTGCCATGTTCCCAATTCGTCTAGCATGCAAGGAAAAATATCATTAACACATGGCTTTATGAAATTTTCTGCAATTGTGTGAGCTTTGCCTGTTTTTGCCATTCGATAACTACCCAAGAAAGAAGCTTTTAACGAATTTTTATTAATTGTTTTGCATGAGTTTTCATGCAATGCTGAGAAGCAGCTAGTTCAGCACTCTTCCTTTTGAAATAATCGATGTCTTTAGCCTGGAAATCCGGATGAGTACCTTGAAAATGACGGTGCAATTTACCTGGAACCATTGAACTGTTCGGAAGGACTCGCGCACAAATTACACACTGAGCTTTACCCTTCTTTGCTCCATAAAGCCCATTTGTAAATAGCTTTCGTTGTACTTCCGCTTCTTGGTTATTCCACTTCCACAGGATATTGCAACCAATGGAGTACTTGCAGCGTTTTCACATAATAAATCCGACAAAGCTCGCTCCGCGCATGCGTAAAAGGTTTCAGCGCATCTAGCGCCGTGAGCCGGCGCACAAACGACCCCCGTATTGTTGCTAAACAGTCCACCAGAGAAGCTGCATTCCCGGCACTAAACTGTGTATTCGTTCTCACTTAAGAACCGCAAAGGCTGCTTGGGAATATGACCTGAAGTGAAAGTACACACGTTTTTCACACGAAAAAAATGATCAATTTAATTTTCACATTTTTATTCAATAATTTTACTCATTATTTTACACGATTTGGTGAAATGTGGCCGCGGACCCCTAGAAAGAGCCGGCGGACCCCTAAGGGATCCGCGGACCACACGCTGGGAAGCCCTGGAGTAGAAAGACTACCACGCCAGATAAAGAGCTGTTTAAGAGAAAAGAGATCGAACCAGACCAGTAAAAAGACGGGCTAACCTAACAGGCCGCACGGAAAGTATAGAAGAAGAGTATGAGTATGAGTATGAGGAGGAGGCGGAGGAGGAGGAGGAGGAGACGACTTAGTTAGTTTTGGTATTGATTCGCCGGTGATGTAGCTGTCGGTGTAAACACGGTGATGGTTTAGATTTCACTCTGACGCTGTGTAATATGAGGCGCTGTCTGTTTGGAAATTAGCTGCCAGGCAGCCCTACATGGCGGCGGTGGCGGCGGCTGTGCGATCTACTCACCTTGGTAACCCACAGCGGCCGCCCGCGCGTCGGCTTCGGTTGCACGGGAAAGGGCAAGACAGGCAGGACGCGAAAGCCGACCAGCCTCGCCGGCGCCCACTGGGTCGCGGTGTCACTTTACCTCCCGAATATGGATGAGGGCCACCATTGTATTTCTGTGTGTGTGTGTGTGTGTGTGTGTGTGTGTGTGTGTGTGTGTGTGCACGTACTGCTTCTGCTACAGAATGGAGGGCCTGGCCACAGTGATGTATTCACAGTACCGATTGCTGTTTGCGTTGTCACTTACTATAAGGGGCAGCCAAATGGAAATGAGACAGACGGAAAAAAGTAAACCCTATTATTTCAAAAGCTATAGGCATAACTATTAATACATTAATGCCACTGTGGGGCGAGAAAGTGAATGCATTCATAGCAAAATATTTGCGGCTGCCTACGGAACCATGCGTGTAACGGCCACGGACGTCTTTCTTCAGGGCTCCAAAAACATGAATACCGCGTGGGAAGAGATTAAGACCGTATGGAGGATGTGTAAGGGCTTCCCAGTGAAACTTCTGCAGCGTGGTTGAAACAATAGCTCCGAGAAAGTCATGATAGCCATTTTCTTTCATTACAAGGGCCGGCTGATCATTGAATTTCTTGAACATGGACAGTTCGCAAAAACTGAAGCGCGCCATCAAGTCCATACGCCCAGGAATGATGACTGACGGCATTACTGTATTGCAGAATAATTCCCTCCCACATGCTGCCAAGGCTGTTTTGACTACGCTGCAGAACTCTCGCTGGAAAGCCCTTTCACATCTCCCGCGCAATTCCGACCGCTACACGTGAGATTTTCTTATTTTTGGAGTCATGAAGAAAGACCTTTGTGACAGTCGGTTTGTTCCGGACGAAGAAGTGCATGCCTAGATGCAATCACGGTTGCGTAGACAACCACGAATATTATTCCACGAAGGCATTGACCGTCTTGTCTCAAAGTGGGGCAATCATATTAATATTTAGGGTGATTACTTTTGAAATAATAAACACTTTCACCTGTCTCCTTTCCATTTGACTGCCTCTTGTAATCATTTGTTTCGACCTAGAATTGAATGTGTCTATCGTAACCAAGTAAATAGAACCGCCCCACAACATATATATGAGTGTAGTATTTGTGGGAAACGGGGTGAAATGAAGTATTTGTATTTCACTTTTATGTTACACGTTCAACACACAGTTCACTGTCACTATAATGAGATAGTGGATGATATGTGTGGTTACTTCAGCCAGTCGCCATACAATAATTTTATGATTGTTACTGCTCAATTAGCCACTATCTGAACCACTGTATACTTATCAACAGTCAGTGGCTATCCTCAGGAAGTTTGTACTGAATCTAACTGACAACAGGAGAATATATTAAAATGCACGCAGTGAAGCAGGCAGAAGGGGAACTAAGATTAACAGGAAGTGAAAGGTTTTTTAGCGAGTATGGCTAGAAAACAAAATCATGATTAGGGAAAACATATACGCTGCCTATAGGAAAATTAGACAGTCCTTCGGAGGAAGAGAAGCATCTATATCAATATAAATAGGCCAGACAGCAAGACAGCACTAGGCACAGAAGAAAAAGCTGAAAGGTAGAAGGAATAAGCAGATGCCTATACAAGGAAAATGAACGTGAAGACATCATTATAGAGACGATGGAAAAAGTAGATGAAGATGTGCTGGGACATATGCTACTGCCAGAATAATTTAGCAGAGCGCTGAAGGATATTAAGCCGAAACAAGGCCCCTGGAGCAGGCGACATTCCTTCACAATTACTGGATCCTTCGGGGGAAAAGCTATTCCAAAACTATTCCACATGGTGTGCAACGTATATGAGAGAGGCCAAATATTTTCAGACTTCAAGAAGAATGTAATAATTCCAATACCAAAGAAGGCAGGCGCCGATATGTGTGAAGAATATTGAACGAGCAGTCTAATAAGTCATGATTGCAAAACTTCAATCGAATTATTTGGAGAAGAATGGAAAAACTGGTAGAAACAGTCTTCGGGCAAGACAAAAAAAGAAAGCCTACGGTAATAGAATTAGTAGATTCAGGGAAACCTTTCGCCCTTGTTGACTGAGATTTTCCTACTGCTTATTTTAACTGGTGCCAACTCGAGAGCCCACAAAATGCTGTAATATCAAATTGCACGACTCCCATGAATACGCTTGGCTTATAGCCTTTTTTGTCCAGATTTCATGTCCACGGCTTGTTTGAGGTGATATTTTATAATTCTGAAAAACGAACACTTTGAATAATCTTCGTTTATTCCGGTTCTATTTGTAAACAGCATAACATCAATGCACTGAACGTCTTGTGAGTGAGTGTTGCTACCTTCATTGCAACCTACACCGTAGGCAGAAGCAGTGTAGCTCCCTTTCGTAAACATACGTACATCTGTCGTCTACAGAAACGTCTGCTAACTCTCTCCCCATAGCCACCACCCAAGCGCAAGAGCAACTCCCCAACCAGAACTCTTCAGCATATGGCAGACGGGCGTATGTTTACAAGATGGCCCTTCATTGTTTTTGCCTAGGGTGAAAGTACCAACGCTGACTAACAAGCTGATCAGTGAGTCGACGCCATGTTGTCTGTGAACAGAACACAAACCTGTGTGTGTGTGTGTTTTTTTTATTATTTACAAAATTAAAAGAGCACTTCCGACACTCATACGAAGCCGTGGGTGTGCACTCTGTAGAACAGACAACCACAACATAAAATTACCCAAGGGAATTGCAGCTTTTGGATTCTACATTATTAGTGGGGACTCTGCTAATTCAAATTAAAATGTTCAGTAATTAGACCTCAATTGAAATATGCTCTTTGAAATTTAGAAGGGAACAAGGATGAAATATAAGAAGCGAAAAGTTATATACAAGTTTTACAGAAAGTAGACTGCAATAAAAAGCGCTGAATGACGTGAAACTGAAGCAGTAGCTGAGAAGTGAGTAAGACAGTGTTATAATATCTTCCCGCTTCACTCAATTTATATACTGAGCGTTCTGTGAAGGGAAGCAAGGAGCAATTTGGTGAGGAAATTAAAGTACGGTGGGAAGAAATGCCGATAACATTGTAACTTCATCTGAGACAGCGATGGAAGATAAGTTGAATGGAAGGGATATTGTCTTAAAAATATTTTATAAGATAAACATCATCAAAATTAAAATTTAGGTAATGCAATGCAGTCGAATAAAATGATGTAGAAAGAATAAAATTACGAAATATACAAGTGTTGTTATTGGGGCATCAAAATAACTGATGATGTCGAAGTAGAGAGAATATAAAAGGCATATTGGCTGTAGCGCTAAGAGCATTTCTGAAAAAGGGGACTTCGTTAACATCTAATACGAATTTAAGTGTGAGAGAGTCTTTTCAGAAAGCGTTTATCTGCAGTTGTGCGGAAATGAAACGTGCACAATAAACAGTTCAGACAAGAGGAGAATAAAGTTTTTGAAATGATCGATAAACCAATGAGAGAGTACTAAATAGGATTGGGGAGAAAGAAACAATTGTGGAATAACGTGACTGAAAGTAGTGATTAGTTGACAGATAGCCTGAGGTAAAAATGGAGCATGAATTTGGTAATGGTGGAAAGCGCGGGAGGAAAAAACTGTAGGAGACGTAGAGACAATCACAGTAAGCAGGTTCAAATGGATGTGGGTCACAGTTTATTCGGTGATGGTGAGGCTTCCACGGGTTAAAATAATGTGGAGAGCCGTGTAATACTGAAAGCGACTGTCTCCAGTTTGCACACAGTTTATCAGCTGCTGAACACTTGGGTTTTGGCTGCAGGTGGACACTGCTTACACCTTACCCGCTAGTAACTGTCGTTGTTTATCAGATTATGGTACACTATAAACCCTGCGGGATCATCTCAACCAAATTTAGACTAACTCATTTTCCAGCTTCAGTAGTATCGCAATATGTGGACACG
The DNA here is from genome assembly GCF_023864275.1 of Schistocerca cancellata. Lineage (NCBI taxonomy): Eukaryota > Metazoa > Arthropoda > Insecta > Orthoptera > Acrididae > Schistocerca > Schistocerca cancellata. Next base: position 371,438,487 of record NC_064626.1, read on the forward strand.
AGAAACATTCCCACTCCCTGCAGCTAGTCTCCTCATGCAGACTGAAATTTCAAGCTTAGTACGTGTTATTAGAGTTCAGAAAAGTGGACGGGTTTCGGGGGTCACAAGACGGTCGTCAGTAAAGGGTTGCAGAGATGTGCCACGCATAGACTACTTTTTCTCCAAGTTTAACAAAACAGAGGCGGTGCTTTGGGTCCTCATCCGATTCTATAGCACCACATACAACGTAACGATATTACTGTCATTCTTTTAGTTGCCATTACAGGTATTTCATTTGTTGCCTTTTTAAGTAAGCTTTACGTTGCTTCCACCTTTCTTAATGGTAGTCCCACTGATTTGAACTATTTAATATCACTGTAACTTCTGGATATGAGCAGTATGAAACAAAGCACGTTCTGTATGCCACTATTTTATTACCACAGTTTGATTATCTTGTCTGTCTGCCTGTCCGGTACAAATTTTGCAGCTGATTTCAAATCAACTTCCCAATGAGTTAAAGATATGACTTTTGAACACAACTCCGAATTAGATGACAATGCAATACTAGTTTGCTTTCTTGTCGGTGTCTTCCGAAGGGGTGGGAGTGAAAAAAACTTGGTAACACCTGATATGTCTTCTGCCCTGCAGGACCGGAGTGTTGTGTGGTTAATATTGGAGTGCATTCCAGATGGTATGCGAGCAGATGAGCACGGATGGGAAGAGGAGGAGGGGGCAGGAGGAGACGTGTGACATAGAGGTGTACGGGTGAATCCACGGGAAGAAAGTTGGTTTAAATATAAATAATTCCTTAAATAAAAAATATAATCTCCTCAAATATCTAAATTCCACAGAGAAAGTTCACACACATACACACACACACACACACACACACACACACACACACACACACACACACACACCGGAAACTAGAAATCAGAATAATAATGTGACTTTTCAGACTACCCCGAAGGATCTGTTGCAAATACGCTTCTCTGATTTGCCGCTGTATCGTATTGTGTAAATCGCAATTTTCACTATACGATCCAGCGGCAAATCCGAGAAGCATATCAGAAAATTATTATTTAAACAAAAATAAATTTTTAATATAACACGTTTTTAAATCGGATTAAAAAGTAGAAAATAATATCTCCTAGCCCCATACGGTTTTCTAACCCTCATACACATAGTTGTTAAACTCTGTGCTTGTCTGTGTTTAATAGTGATAGTACTCCTAAGATTTATAACAGCGTGGGGTGCATATTATAGATAATAATTGGGAGGAGAACTATTCATGAGTCAGCTATGTATTGCAAGTGAGCCACGTTTATCGTTTTAAATCTTACAAGTACTTTCACAGATGTTGAAAATATTTAACCTCCGTCATGCGACTCTACACTCGAGTAGTCGTACTTAACTACCATCTGACATACACTCCTGGAAATGGAAAAAAGAACACATTGACACCGGTGTGTCAGACCCACCATACTTGCTCCGGACACTGCGAGAGGGCTGTACAAGCAATGATCACACGCACGGAACAGCGGACACACCAGGAACCGCGGTGTTGGCCGTCGAATGGCACTAGCTGCGCAGCATTTGTGCACCGCCGCCGTCAGTGTCAGCCAGTTTGCCGTGGCATACGGAGCTCCATCGCAGTCTTTAACACTGGTAGCATGCCGCGACAGCGTGGACGTGAACCGTATGTGCAGTTGACGGACTTTGAGCGAGGGCGTATAGTGGGCATGCGGGAGGCCGGGTGGACGTACCGCCGAATTGCTCAACACGTGGGGCGTGAGGTCTCCACAGTACATCGATGTTGTCAGTGGTCGGCGGAAGGTGCAAGTGCCCGTCGACCTGGGACCGGACCGCAGCGACGCACGGATGCACGCCAAGACCGTAGGATCCTACGCAGTGCCGTAGGGGACCGCACCGCCACTTCCCAACAAATTAGGGACACTGTTGCTCCTGGGATATCGGCGAGGACCATTCGCAACCGTCTCCATGAAGCTGGGCTACGGTCCCGCACACCGTTAGGCCGTCTTCCGCTCACGCCCCAACATCGTGCAGCCCGCCTCCAGTGGTGTCGCGACAGGCGTGAATGGAGGGACGAATGGAGACGTGTCGTCTTCAGCGATGAGAGTCGCTTCTGCCTTGGTGCCAATGGTGGTCGTATGCGTGTTTGGCGCCGTGCAGGTGAGCGCCACAATCAGGACTGCATACGACCGAGGCACACAGGGCCAACACCCGGCATCATGGTGTGGGGAGCGATCTCCTACACTGGCCGTACACCACGGGTGATCGTCGAGGGGACACTGAATAGTGCACGGTACATCCAAACCGTCATCGAACCCATCGTTCTACCATTCCTAGACCGGCAAGGGAACTTGCTGTTCCAACAGGACAATGCACGTCCGCATGTATCCCGTGCCACCCAACGTGCTGTAGAAGGTGTAAGTCAACTACCCTGGCCAGCTTGATCTTCGGATCTGTCCCCCATTGAGCATGTTTGGGACTGGATGAAGCGTCGTCTCACGGGGTCTGCACGTCCAGCACGAACGCTGGTCCAACTGAGGCGCCAGGTGGAAATGGCATGGCAAGCCGTTCCACAGGACTACATCCAGCATCTCTACGATCGTCTCCATGGGAGAATAGCAGCCTGCATTGCTGCGAAAGGTAGATATACACTGTACTAGTGCCGACATTGTGCATGCTCTGTTGCCTGTGTCTATGTGCCTGTGGTTCTGTCAGTGTGATCATGTGATGTATCTGACCCCAGGAATGTGTCAATAAAGTTTCCCCTTCCTGGGACAATGAATTCACGGTGTTCTTATTTCAATTTCCAGGAGTGTATATTCTGTTCACAGCACATGCGAACGATTCGTGAAATCATGTAAGGAACTCTATGCCCTACAACAATAATAGATCTGTAAGCTGCAATAGACTCATGATGGCTATGATTGTGTTGCTCACACAACCTGGTTATTTTTAGTGTCATTCAAATAAATGGTTCAAATGGCTCTGAGCACTATGGGACTTAACATCTGTGGTCATCAGTCCCCTAGAACTTAGAACTACTTAAACCTAACTAACCTAAGGACATCACACACATCTATGCCCGAGGCAGGATTCGAACCTGCGACCGTAGCAGTCGCGCGGCTCCGGACTGAGCGCCTAGAACCGCTAGACCACCGCGGCCGGCGTCATTCAAATAAATATTAATAGTCCGAGACGACAGGAAACATATTAAATTTCATGAACCCATAACCCATAGATACGTACTTTTCATCTAACAAAGATCTATGTAAAGGATAGCGACATAGTGTCTGTAAAAGAATAAATAAAAAAATTCCCATCCAATCTCCCGTAGATCCGTCTGGTGCTCAAGCTGAAAATAACATATAGAAATCAGAAATATAAAATCCAGTACTTGAAAAGGTATTCATTCACGACGATATTGCCATACTAACATTTCGTAAAAAGGTGCGATGAATATATTAAACATGGAAACTGTTTAATGCTATTAATTTGCCAATTTATGGTCCAAAATCATGTATTTCAGTAGCTCATTTGCATTCCTTTCTGACTGATTTTTCCTGTTTGTTAGTTTCTGCGTGCTTGGATTTACATCTTTCGTTTAAGGTAGAAGACAATATTGATTATTTCTGCATAGATTGTTTATCTGCCTTAGAAATTTCGCTACGTGACAGTTTACCATTCATCTTCGAATTGGTTTTTGTCACGGTAACTTACTCTTACTAAAGTTTCAAATTAGTCCAGTAAAGACATCGTTGATTATGATAGCTTTCAGTGATGGTAGGTGAAGCGTCGTGATATTTCTACTGTGTACGCATACAGTGTTGCTAGATCAGTTGATCTCACAGTCTAAAACTCAAGTCCTAAATACATCAGTCGATAACCCGAACGTTGATTTGACAATTCAGTATTTTGTCATGGTAATACTGAACGAGGAGTGCTCAGTGTCTTCTATTGAGCCCGCCGGAGTGGCCGAACGGTTCTAGGCGCTACAGTCTGGAACCGCGCGACCGCTACGGTCGTAGGTTCGAATCCTGCCTCGGGCATGGATGTGTGTGATGTCCTTAGGTTAGTTAGGTTTAAGTAGTTCTGAGTTCTAGGGGACTGATGACCTCCGATGTAAAGTCCGATAGTGCTCAGAGCCATTTGAACCATCTTCCATTGACCAATGATCAACTCTGGCGTACCTATAGTTTTAAGTGCGTTCCGAACGACGGTAATTCATGGAATTTCATATGTAGAAGAGAAATGTCAGAGAGAAATTAAACGATACCAGGCCAAGAATCGGATCTACAAACTTGTAGTTTTCAACCCAGCTTTCAGACCAGGAGCCAACAACGCACGCAGACGCTTATCAAACAGTAGCATTGTTTATATATCATCACTGCATATAATTTTAAGAAGCGTTGCACTTTTTACGGCAGGTCTACTGAAAAATTGCACCGTAATACTGATGAGAGTAACACGTTCTGAAACTTTTGTGGTAAATCAATGGAGCAAAATGTCGTTCGATTCAAAATTAGTTATTCTAATTATAGCATGAATAATTTCCAGCGTCATTTTTTGTCTGGCAGAATAAAGAAGGAGTCTGCTACAACCTACATTAAATTGTTTCTACTGAAATCCGTCAGATAAATACACCGTGGCGATCTTTGTCGTAGATGAGGTTAAAAAAGCCGTCTGGGTGCACGCACTTAAGTCCTCGGCTTTCTTGCTGTTCTACGACACGATAAGCCTCTACTTCAGAGCAACATACGAATGCACTTCCGATGCGTGATTTCTGGGCTGTCAGCTAGCGTTCGAAACTGGAGCCTGGGCACGGCAACAATGTCGCTAAAACGTATCCTCGTTGGTGCTGTTGCTGTGCGACAGTCCATGCGAAAGGACCCAGATCGTGGGTGCAGCTGGACTCCGCTCTGCTGAAGCTTCCGAAACTGTTGGACACGCTCCGCCATTGTCAGCTGGTAAGTAAAGTGTCAAGTCATTTAGCGAAAACTGTGTTCATCATTATATTCAGTAATCGCTCTAGTGGTAGAAAACATTTAGCAGAATCTAAATGGTTAAGGTGTCACGAAGTTCTACCCAGTCTATAAATTAGTTTTGTACACTTCTGCCGGCAAGCATGATACACGTCATAAATCAAGTCGCGTTTAATGTTGCGCGAACTCTAACTTTCGCCTGAGTGGTTTTATATTGCCGACGCTGGCTATATTTTGGAGGTTTTCTTTTAGATTAACACTGGCTTAGGTTTTCATTTGCACCAGAGATAATAATAGTCACACAAATGAAACGTTAACGTAGGGTAGCATTCATCTCACGCTATTTGAGGAGAACGCTATGTCATAGTGACGTAACGCTAAGTCATCATGACGTAAATAACCTAAATCGACTGCATGAGTACGTTTATCGATCTTTGCAGTTGTACTGATAACGTCAAAGCTAAATGTAAATACATGTGTACAAACGAAGTGACAGGAGTTGGGTGGCGCTCATCCCAGTTGAATTAATTATTAAGCTGTAATCCCAACAATTTGGGATGTTATTGTGTGTTTTTTATGAACGTAATGAATGTCTGAACGAAGTAACCATAATAAAAGTTAAAAAAAGCTTGTAGTCACTTTTTAAAAACCGGTGAATCGTGCATAAATCGTGTGGACAGAAATGTGAAATAATTAATTATGAAGGTGCAATCCAAAGAATGTGGGATGCTATTGTGTGTTTCATGGACATAACGAATATCTGAATGAAGGAATTATAACCATAACAAAAACTGAAAAAGGTGTGTAGTCATTTTGTAATCAGATTAATCGTACATCAATCATGTGAAGAGAAAAACGCGGAATAGTGAGAAATTAAAATATTTCGTATTTTTATAAAAGCCAATGAAATGTATATAATTAATGTGGGTAGAAATGTTAAACTGAGAAATTGAGCCGGCTGGAGTGGCGATGCGGTTCTAGACGCTACAGTCTGGAACTGAGCTACCGCTACGGTCGCAGGTTCGAATCCTGCCTCAGGCATGGATGTGTGTGATGTCCTTAGGTTAGTTAGGTTTAATTAGTTCTAGGTGACTGATGACCTCGGAAGTTGAGTCGCATAGTGCTCAGAGCCATTTGAATCATTTTTTGAGAAATTGAAGTGGTTCCTAAGATAATTCCTAATGTTGCTGGAAATGCACACAAACAAATAACAGTGCAGATTCAAGACCCTCACAACAGTCGATATATACAGAATGCACACAACAGTCGATAGGACAACTCGTGAAGCTCATGATGAAGCGTTCCTACCTCACTATGACGTAGGGCTCTCCTCACATAGCGTGAGATGAATCCTACCCGTTAAGAGATTATACATAACACGCACAGGTACTTCGTTGCTGCAACGACTGGAAGGGCGCTAACTAAACTTAAAGAAGATAATCATCACAGCTTTTGTGACAAGTAAGTGTTCCTTTTTGAAGTTAAACCTTTCAAAAATGCAACAATGACGTACGTAATTACTACTTCTTATTCTTGAGTCGGTTCATTATCTCAGCGTAAATTCGATGCTGTCGGAATACTCCAGGCTTTCAGTATCTACCGTTCCCTCTTGGCTATAGGTGAGGAGACAGGACGCTTACGTAAATGCAAGAAGCTGGCATCAGCTCCTATTTCACAGTAATACGAAGAGAATTATTTGTTCAGTCATTTACAGCCGTTAGTAATTTATGAGAGTTGACATCTGGAATTCATCAAACATCCTCCATGTAACGTACTGCTTTCTTGCTTGGTTATAAGACCTCACAGGTATGTAATATTTAATAGGAGATGTGAAACAGACACAATTGCTCCCGTCTTAAAAATAAAGGCTTCAAAACATCATTGCGTTCCCCATATGGTGATTGGTTACATTTACTGACGAGGTGATTTGCCCACCCTCGCTATTTATTTATTTCTTGGGAGCATTTGAGTCAGTAATCTGTTCTCCTGAAGCTAGTCAATAAATGATACAATATATATCTTCAAAACTAATAATTCCATGACAGGGTAAGAGGTAGTAGGGCATAAAGAAGGATCAGTTTTCCTTCCGTGGTGCTTTATTTCCGTCGTTAGATGCATGACTGTACCCGAATGGGAAAATAGCTTAGTCAGTGTCGCGGCCGACCCTTCTTCTCAGCCGCTTCTGTATAGTTGAACTATCAGTAAGTCCCGAATAATACTGATGCCTTTGAATGACAAAATGAGATAAAGATGTGTTTTTTTCTGTGTATTGTACTTCCAGCACTGAGCTCAAGGTAAGTTTATTAATTTATATATGTACGGCAGGTTATCACCCATCATATTTTCGGTTTCTGTTTTCTTTCCATGGATTAATTACTGACTGGTGTAAGTCATGGGATTTTCTCGATTTGTATCACCGGTCATCATACTTGAAAATTTTTGACCACCTCTTACGTACACGATACATGACGTAGTTCTTTTTCCGAAAACCAAGAGATTCTGGAAAATCAAATTGCTATTGCTGGTGTGCTACTCTCAAGGCATAGGACGAACAAATACTGTAAATTATTTTTCATTCCGATGTTGTTACTTTAATTAAGAAAACAACATATAACCTCTATCAAAAATGTTATCTTCAATTTGCGTATTTTTTATACTTGTTATTATTCACAATACAACCGATATTAAGTTTTGACGAAGGATTTTGTCAACTTACATGACAATGATTTATTGTGGACGCTATTAATGTATTAACTTATACTGTTGGACGTAAGTACTGTAATACCATAGAAAATGCATAGGAGAATGTAGCCACAAATGACCAACGCTGCTGTAAGTAAACACGCCTCCTGGCAGATACGACCAAATCGCGCCGACAAATCAGTGTACAGGAACTATACGTAACGAAATCGAATGAAGGAGCCGTTCCACGTGTTTCAGGTATATTGGCTGTCAGATGACTTAGATCTAATAGCTCAGCTCAATGTTTGCTCACTGCTGTCGAGATGGAGAGTATGTACTGCTGAGCGAACATAAATAATTCATGTCCAGTCGGCGACGCGCTTGACAAACGAGTATTCCAAACAAGGATCACGTCTTACTCCTTCGCAATGTTGACGTGTACGTTCCTAGTTTCATGTGATTGGGAGCTCTTTCCGTGGAATGGTTTCCTTCGAGTGGCCAGAAGTAGTAGTATGCCTTTGGTTTTATAGTAGTTTCAGGTGTTAGATACCGTTAAGTGCATTAGCAAATGGATGGCGTCTCGGTCATCGATGATAGCTTACGATATTTTACACATTTATTCCTTTGTTCGTCTAGGGCAGCGATTGGAAATGCATTAAGGAGCATGGCTCTAAACTGATGATACCTTGGGGTACAATGCGAACATAAATACGGTACGCGCTATACGGTTCACCATCGCGTCGTGGCTGCCGTATCTTTGTCCTGAGGCAGCAAGAACGATGTTCTGCGATATAAACTGCCAAAGACTTCACCTGCAGCCGATAAGAGGTGCGCCCGGAATCATATGGGCCTTGTTTCTGCCGTCATACAAGAAATAAGATGAGCCGTGTTGCCAGCGTCAACTCACTTCCTGTGGTGCTGTTCTCTAGAGCTATCTCGCTGTCTCTGTGAATCGGTGACTGTAGTTCTTATTGATTTCACTTGGACAGACATTTGGATTACGAATACACGGATGCTTGCGTACTTAACTGGCCGCGGACTATCAGCATTCTTGGTGTGTGTGTGTGTGTGTGTGTGTGTGTGTGTGTGTGTGTGTGTGTGTGTGTGCGCGCGCGTGCGTACGTGCGTACGTGCGTGCGTGCATAACAACTTTCGACGACCTATCATGGACTAGTTTTGTGAAATGTAAAGTGATAACTGTGTATCTATCATTACTGTGTAAAATAAACTGCTTGTTGCTATTTAGTGTGTCTAATAATGGGCAATGGCCACTAAATTTCTAAGCAGCTGTTGTGGTTTCTCATAGTTGTTTGGTACATCATGAGAGAGAAGTCCAATATAGCCTCTGATAAAGGCTGCCAGCCGGTGTGGCCGAGCGGTTCTAGGCGCTTCAGTCTGGAGCCACGCGACCGCTACGGTCGCAGGTTCGAATCCTGCCTCGGGCATGGATGTGTGTGATGTCCATAGGTTGGTTAGGTTTAAGTAGTTCTAAGTTCTAGGGGACTGATGACCGCAGATGTTAAGTCCCATAGTGCTCAGAACCATTTGATAAAGGCTGCTACACTCACCATATTGTTGCACCAGCACTTCTTAAAAGTTATCAAAATACCACATGTACGAATAGAAGTAAGGTGCCTTCGGTAATTATCTGTGCGCCCAGAGACTAGTTGTAGCCGGTATGCAAGACAATTTAAAAATTCCACACAAGGCACTGAAAATGTCTGGATGAAATGGAAATCTTAGTATGCAGTAAGGGAGAGCCACAACGCTTGGTTAACGAACAACCTGATTCCTGATAAAACTAATACTCTCATATCTTTCAAGCCCAGGTGTCGTAGCAGTACGGAGCGTGCGACAGACCATGTCAGAGTTGATACTTACCCGTCCTCCAGTTTGTGTAGGCTAAGTCGGCCTCAATCCGCGGCGGATGTGGACACGACTGCACTGTCAACACTCCAAAATGAACACGACGTCGGCGAGACGACAATGATACCAGTGTCCAGCTACAGGATCACTACGAATTCTGTTTTATCGTTAATGGTTTAGTGCTTTTTCTATATAATGCAATCATGAAGTCATAATTACGTTTTATAATACATTTTTATAAAAATTGTTTGTAGTGTAACTTCAAGTATTTCTATAATAGAAGAAAAAGTGATTGTGCTGTAATTATGTGGTGTATGATTATTATTAGCAAAAATTGACGTGGGTTACTGTATACGATAACAGAAGCAAAAACATTACAGTAAGCTTGAGCCCTTAAACAAGCAGTTCGTGAGATAACAGCTTAAGTATGGTAGCTAGCCACCACTTATTCGAATAGGAAGTATTGTCCTAGTTACTATATTTGAAAGTAAACGTTGCAATTAATCACCATTTAATTGGGTTCAAATTTCGCACGCGGCACATGGCTGGGGAATGCGGTGCATGCATAACGAGCATCGGCATACATGCTGCTTTGGCTTCAAAGATTACCTGACCTATGTCCTCTGGATTTTTATGCCTGGAGTCACATCAAAAATGAAGTGTAGTGCACTTCCATTGATGTTGTTGTTGCTGTTGTTGCTGTTGCTGTTGTTGCTGCTGTGTTTGTTGTCGTCGTCGTCGTCGTCGTCTTCTGTTCGAAGACTGCTTCAATGCAGCTCTCTACGCTACCGAATACTGTGAAAGCCTCTTCATCTTCGAACAACTACTGCAACCCACTTTGATTCGAATCCGCTTGATGTATCCGGCCCTTGTTTCTGTCTGCAGTTTTTACGTCGCACACTTCTTTCTAATACTAAACTGACGATTCCTTGATGTCATGGAATGTGCCATCAAATGATCCCTTCTTTTAGTCAAGGTAGACAAAAAATTTCTTTTCTTTGTAAATTCTGTTCAGTGCTTCCTGACGAGTTACACGACCTACCCATCTAGTCTTCAGTAGTCTTCTGTAGTACCACATTTCAAAAGCTTCTATTGCCTGCTTGCCTGACATGCATATTGTCCACTTTTCCCTTCCGTACAAGACTACAGTCCAGAGAAATACCTTCAGAAAAGACTTTCTAAGAGAGCATCGTCTGATTTAATTCCAAGTCCTTTCCTGTGTCCGACGAAATTACAATGTCATCGACAAACTCAACGTTTTTATTTTTCTCCCTGAGCTTTAATATGCTTTGCAAATTTTTATTTGATTTCCTTCACAGCTTGTTCAATGTACAGCTTTAATAACATCGGGGATAGGCTACAACCCTGTCTTACTCCCTTCTGAGCCACTGCTTCCCTGTCATATCCCTCGACTCTTATAACTGCCATCTGGTTTCTGTATAAATTGTAAATAGCCTTTCGCTCCCTGTATTTTGCCCCTGCCACCTTCAGAATTTGAAAGAGAGTCTTCCAGTCAACATTGTCAAAAACTTTCTCTTAGTCTACAAATGCTAGAAACGTAGCTTCGCCTTTACCCGTACCTATCTTCTAAGTCGTAGAATGAGTATTATCTGCTATGTTTATAGATTTCTCATCCTCGCCAAGATCGGCTTCTATCAGTTTTCCCTTTCTTCTTAAATAATTAGTGTCAGTATTTTGTAACCATGACTTACTAACACCTTTCAGCTCTTGCTTTCTTTGGAATTGGAACTATTACGTTCTTATTGAAGTCTGAAGGCATTTCTTCTGTCTCTCGTATCTTGCAGACCAGGAGTATCAGATTTTTCCTGTCTGGCTCTTCCAAGGATACCAGTAGTTTCGAGCGAATGTCGTCTACGCCAGGGGCGTTGTTTAGGCTTAGTTTTTTTAGTGGCCTGTCAGATTCTTTTTGCGGTATCATATCTCACATATCATCTTCATCAACTTCCTCTTCCCTTTCTGTAATATAGCGTTCAAGTAAATATCCCTCGTATAGCCCCTCTATCTATTCCTTCCGAATTTCGGCTTCCCTTCTTTGCTTAGTACTGGTTTTCCATCTGGGTTCTTGTTATTCGTTCAGCTGCTTCTGTTTTCTCCAAACGTCTCTCCAATGTTATTGTAGGTGATATCTATCTTTTCCCTAGTTCTACATGGTTCTATAGACTTAACTTTGTCCTCCAGTGATTCCTGTTTAGACTTTTTTCACTACCTGCCAACCTCATTTTTTAGACGTTTGTATTCCCTTTCGCATGCTTCATTTGGCCTTTATTTTTTTTCTACTCTGCAAGCTTCCGTGTTTCATCTCTTCATCTCTCAAGGTTATACATTCGTCTTCTATAGTATTCCGTTCCATTGTTTGTCAGGCGTTGCCTAATGCTCCGTTCGAAACTCTTCCGTCGATACCGTTGGATAACTGTAGCAGCCAATTGTACGGTCTTGTCAGGATTTGCGAGACAGTGCGGGGTTATTTGAAAGAATTCGTAGCACACTGCTGAGAAGAGCGCGGTATTGCATCCAAATGAGTGATCGACACGCTGACTAATAATGTTGTGTGACAAGGGCCTCCCGTCTTTCGATTTGACGCCACTTCGGCGACTTGCGCGTCGATGGGGATGAAATGATGATGATGATGATGATGATGATGATAACACAACACCCAGCCCCTGAGCGGAGAAAAATCTCCGACCCAGCCGGGAATCGAACCCGGGCCCATAGGATTGACAGTCTGTCGCGCTGACCACTCAGCTAGTGGGGGCGGACAATACGCTGACTGCCGTAGTGGTGGATATTCCACTGCGAGGCCAGGGCAGACCGCGGTATCGGGCATGAGAAGCTCTGCTGGTCTCGTGGCAGTCAACGTGTTGAGTACGAGTCTACAGTATATGAGGGTTGACTGAAAAGTAATGCCTACACCTGTGGAACTGTTCAACAGTTGGCAGCATTGGTTTGCGGCAGGTAGTGGCTTGTTCCGTAGCCTCTTCTCTACAGCTGCAGTTGGCGGTAAGCCTTAGCATTGAACGGATCTGTTGTTACAGTGTCAAGTATGGAATCCTGCGCAGACGGACGGTCAATAAGATTTAAGCAACGTGCAGTCACTGAATTCTTGACAGGTGTCACCCCAAAGGAGATCCATCAGAAACTGAAAGCAGTTTATGGTGATCGTGTTAATGTCAGTACTGTGCCTCATTGGGCAAGTAAGTTTAAAGATATTGAGGAGGGAACATCTGACCTGCGTGACAAACAAAGCGCTATGACAGCAACCACAGAGTTTCACAAGCAAAATGTTGACAGATTCAGGACGATCATCGTATCACTCAGAGAGAAATTGTCCAACGACGCCCAGTACTCAAATCAACACAATCACCATAACCTGCTTTCCTGCTTTCAAAAAATGGCTCTGAGCACTATGGGACTTAACTTCTGAGGTCATCAGTCCCCTAGAACTTAGAGCTACTTAAACCTAAGTAACCTAAGGACATCACACACATCCATGCCCGAGGAATGATTCGAAACTGCGACCGTAGCGGTCGCGCGGTTTCAGACTGTAGCGCCTACAACCGCTCGGCCACCCCGGCCGGCATAACCTGCTTTCATTCTCTGATGAATCTCCTTTGGGGTGACATCTTCTGCTGTCAAGAATTTAATCACTGGACGTTGCTTAAATCGTATTGACCGACCGTCTGCGCAGGGTACCATACTTGGCACTGTAACAACACAACCGTTCAATGCTAAGGCTTCCCGCCAACTGCAGCCGTAGAGAAGAGGCTACATAACACGTCAGTAGCTGCCGCATACCAATGTTGCCAACTGTTGAAGAGTTACGAAGGTGGAGGCATTACTTTTCAGTCAATCCTCGTAGTATCCTTTTTAAGGCAGGCTAGGAGGACTAAACCGTAAAGCTTACATTTCAGATGCTTTTGTACGATCTAGGGCACTATTTCATAGTTACGTCAGTGACGGCGTATTACCGTATATCAGCAGTTACCCTGCAAACGACTCGTTTGTGTACCATTTTTACACGAACGTTTTTGCTTGTATTAACTCATTTTTTCATGCGTCAGATTTAGGTTTTAATTCCGATACACGCCTCATGATGATGTACCATATGTTAATGTGTCTTCATCCTCACAGAAGGCGAACAGTGATTTCATGAATAATGGCTAAAAAATTTATTATTTGGGCACGGAACTTCAATTGGTAGAAATGGAGCCTTTTTATGATCACTTCGTTGTTCGTTTGCCTGCCTATTCGTCCGCCCATTCGACGTTTTGAAACCCTTTTTCTCAAGAATTTGTAGATGTGCCAAATTGAAATTTATATCACATATTGGGGTCTAATGTCCCATGGCGATGTAAAGAAGTGAAGCTTCTAAGTCAAAGTAGTCAAAAGATACGGCCATTAAATTCCATATATTTTGATACTGGCGCACTCGGTCATCAATACCTACATGGTACTTCTCGTCTACAAGAATCATGAAATTTGGCAAGAAGCAACTTTTCACACTACAACTAAAGAGAAAACTCCTAAAATGGTTAATTTAAGCATTGACACTTCGAACCGGCCGCACGCAACAGACCGTACTTCCGCTTGTGTCCATGAAAGTGTGCCGAAAGCACTCTCTCACATCCGTTACAAGCTCAACTAGCCTTAGCCCAGTTTTCCGATGTACAGTTCAGGACGCGTGTCCATATTCGGCACCACCTAGGCATTTCTGTGATCAAGCAGACAGGAATACGGACTTGAGCAAATGCAACAAACTGAATTATTAAAAGTATTTTCATATTGTCGCTTCGCTTCTTCGGTGCCCCTTTTATGACGGACAGACACAAAGTTTCAATTATAAACTTGACTAAAATAGATAAAGTTATGAACTTTTTTGTTGTTTTGTGGATGCAGGTCTGCAGTCCTGGCACACCTTAATCTCTCCGCGCCACAGTACTGTATAAAGCCGCTAGATAAACAAACCAAAATGTCGCAGCCTCTCTCCACTTTATTTTCCTTTACCGGCACCAGTGGTATCACTGTTATCGTTCGAAATGTCGTGAACGGTAAATTAAGGCATGCATTGGAACGACGGCTTAGCTAAAATCCACCGGAGGGGAAAAAATGGTAAACCCTTGTAGAGGTTTCCAATTCACTCAGTATTTATTGTTGCAACAGTGAATATGGAATGTAACAAAGATCACATTTACAGACCGATAGCGCAAGCCGTTCTTAGGTACCAGGTTCGACCATGCTGAATCGCCCATATTAGTACATAGTTTAGCTTACAGGCGGTAATGCAGGCACTGACTCTATCGTACAGCTGGCAAATACTGTCCTGGGATACACCATGCCACACCTGCTCGACCTGTTTACGTAGCTCTTTAAGAGTTCGATTCCCGACGGCGTCAGGGATTTTCACCTGCTTCGAGATGACTGGGTGTTTCTGTTATCCTCATCATTTCATCATCATTGATGAATGTGGCGAGTGCCCCACAAACCAATCCATCATCATCATCATCATCATCACCATCTTTACGAGTTGCTGGGTGACGAGTCGGACGAGTCATTTCCCATACCATCATATCCTCCACATGCTCGTTTGGAGAAAGTCCGGGTAACATGGTGGCCAGTGGAGTTGCTGCTCGTCTTGCAAAGCACGTTGAGTTTTATGGGCAGTGAGTGGACGAGGATTATCCTTTTGGAACAACACATCACCTTCCTGTTGCAAGAACGACAAAAAATGGCTCTAACAACATTCTGCACTTACCGACGGCTGGTTAGCGTCCCCTCCATAAACACCAAAGGTGATCAAGAGTTGTAGCTTATTCCACTCCAGACTACAGGGGCTGGGTAGGGCAAGTATGTCTTCAATGAATGCGTTCTACGGAACAGCGCTCACCAGATCTACGTCACACGCGCGAAGGATCATCACTTGCAGAATCTGCTTTCAGCGATGAAGACTATGGCGTGTCATTGCAGCTTCCTAGTGATCTTCTGATGCACCAGTCGAGCCGCGCACGTCGATACTGTGGCGTGAGTGGAAAACTGGCAAGAGGTGTGCGTCGCCGTAGTCTCACTGCTAATACCCGGTTTGCAACAGTTCGTGTTGACACGTCTGAGCTCACAAGCCCTCTTATCTGTGCCGTGGTAGCTGTACGATCTGCTACTGCCGCCCGTACAGTAAGACGCTACTGGTGGGCTTCTGTGTTGCATGGACGTCCAGAACCTAGTCTACGGGTGAATGGTCATGTGACCATTGATACCAGCCTCGATGCACAACTGACGCAGCACGTATAACCTGCGTGGCAATTCTGCGAAAGGGCCATCCCGCCACTCGGAAGGCCACAATCTGATTCCTTTCAAACTCGCTAAATTGGCTCGCTTCCCGATCACGGGGTCCCGGGTTCGATTCCCGGCGGGGTCAGGGATTTTCACCTGCCTCGAGATGACTGGGTGTTTGTCTTGTCCTTGGCTGAGCAATGGTTGGGAATGTGTACGGGCGCTGATAACCGCGCAGTTGAGCGCCCCACCAACCAATCATCATCATCATCATCATCTAACTTCGCTGTAGGCAGCACGAGTCCGCGGCATAGTCCTCTCCTTGGTTCACACGTTTGCACCACACTGAGAATTCTGGCTGTGAGCATTTCCTGTTAAAGGGTAGACACTGATGATGATCTGGTAGCTATGCAGTTACACTATGCGTTGGCGGACGACGTTGAAACCATTATCATCACATCTACTATTCCACAGGTAGCATATGTCGTCATCGGATGAAAATCTATGTCGTTTTACCAGGAGTACTAATTTTTTTCCGAGGAATATGCACTAAGATCGAGATGCAGAGTATCATAGTTTAAAATAGCTTTTTAACTCATTTCAAATTCTCCTATGTGGACTAATTTTCAGTCGAATATAAACGAAATATCGTGGTTTCAGAATATATGACGTGACAGTGTAATATGTAAGAATTACTGACTGACTTGGATTTTAGTACCGTAGTTCTTCCAGGGAACAATTCAGTTGCAGATGCCAGGCTTGTTAATAATGTTAGATTGCTGATACTTCGAAAAATGTCATTATATGTGCAATATGTACGGTGTAACTCATCTGATGACCAATTCTGCGTTTCACTGTTGGCCACAGATGTCTGTGGAAAGACATGAAGATAAAATTGATTAGAAATTTTACACAAAAGTGCCTCTTTCAGCACTTTGCCCTTTGTTTACTGATAGCAATGCATTTTAGGTAACTAGGACATATTTTCTGGCTGGTATTAGGTGACAGCCAAAGGCATTACTTTCATGGTTGGGCTCAGAACCACAAAGCTTTCTTTGGGAAGTCTGAAGTGTTGTGTCTAGGAATGATGCATACTCGGTCCGCTAGACAATCAATCAAACAACTTTACTATAACAAGATAAGTAAAAATACTTAACTCTGATAGATCTCGCCTGATATATACTCCATTTTAGCAGATGACACGCGCTCAGCCGATCGCGTCCTCGAGTTTATTAGTGTCAGTGAGATGACGTCGGTCATTTGAAGCTCTTTTTGGGGATAACAACCCCCCCTTCTATATTGTTTTTTTAAGCTTTCCTTCTGTTTTTTAGTTTCCCCACTTTTTGTGTTTCGCTCCCATTGCTGCTGATTTCCTTTTTTTTTTTACCTAAGCCACAGAGCGGGCGCTAATAACCGTAGCATTTTTGCGCCCTAAAACCATAACAACAACAATATCTTCCGAATAGACAAACAGAGTCTGTCGGTCTGTCGTATGTAGAGATTCTAATGAAAAGGCTACGGTGTATGGGCTAATGAAATGGCTAACGTAGAAGCTGCTATCGAAGTGTGTTGTCAACCAGTTGGGCGCGGTGCTTACGTTATGTCGTCTTCACCTAGGGCCGCTGCTGTCGCGTTGTCGTCCTGGAGGGAGACCGGTCAGCGTGATTGCCTGACCTCCTCTCACAGCCGTCTCTTCTCACAGCCGTGTCTTCGCTGTCGTTCCCGACTGATGTGCCGGTGCTGACTTTACACCGTAACTTGAACATGGTACAGCTTGGCTTCATTTCCAAACTGGTCGCCTTTTCAGAGCTGTAGATTTTGTTTCATGGTAGAAAACAAAATACTAAGACCGCATAAGAGTCAAACTTCATACATTCTAACAGTCTGAGATTTTCATTCTGAATCTAATCGGTAATTTCCAATACGACTTACATCAAATATTCGAATGTTTACATTCTCCGTTTCCTCGATTAATCCCGACGTTCAATCCGCAAAATGAAATGGGAAACAACTGTTTAATATTTAATGCTGTGTTTGATGCAAGTAATTAACAGTTAATATTGCAGTCTTTTCTTTTTCAGAACATTTCGTCTCAGTAAGAAGTCTTGAGGAGCGACAATAACATGTTCGAGCGCACTGTGTGTCCGTTACGAAATCGGGCAACTATTTTTCGCAACGTAAGGTACATTGTTCGTCGTCACCTTGATCACGCGGCGTGATGTCATCGCGCTCAGAGACAATATCGAAATGTAAATTTCGTTCGACTTCATACTCACGATAATTTCACGTTAAAAGGTAAATTACTACCTAGGTCAGCTGACGACGTCGTCATTTCCATCATTGCATCATGTTATTTGTCACACGAGCTCGAATTTCCATGAAAAGCCCGTAAGCAAGGCAAGCCAATGTTACAACGTTGGGACGCTAGGTATTCTCGCACGCCCGCTGTTCCTTCCAGTGCCGTTACGAAGTAAAACTGAAATCAGATATATTGACAGATTCCTCATCAAAATTATCTTGGAGGAATTCACTGTATCTATAGAATTTGCTACCTTTGCCTTTTCCTCCTTGGCGCAAGTCTGTGAGTAGCATTGAACCCTTTAAATGTTTCCACATGACAGAGATACAGTTTCATCTTCATGTTATGTCCACCCAAAAATGTATATTAGTAGTATGTGCTGTGCAGTATGGAGTACATAACTACTTTCTCTTGAGATAACGTTATCTCGTGAAACGATATGATAGCGGTACAGTTTCAAATGAAAGGTTCCCACAAACATTTGATTAGATGCTAACAGAGAGTCACTGTACTATATAGTAATAACCGTGCGAACATACTTCTTAGTACTAAGGGAGCTTCGCAGAATTTACTGTAGTAATTGTTAGAACATTGGCCTTCGTTAAAATAACACTGATCTTGAGAAACAGCGAATGTTATAAATATAAATGCCTCGTCATGAGTACAGCGATGTGTGGACACACACGTTCACGCACTCAGTAGAGAAACGTGCCAGATAGCGTTATACATGAGAGATTTTGCACTCAGACTATGAAATGGCGGAAACAAAACAGGTCACAGGGCAGCACTTCAGTCACTCCTGCTTCTGAATCCTTCGTCAATGAATGTCAAGATTGAAACTTCCTGGCAGATTAAAACTGTGTGCCCGACCGAGACTCGAACTCGGGACCTTTGCCTTTCGCGGGCAAGTGCTCTACCAACTGAGCTACCGAAGCACGACTCACGTCCGGTACTCACAGCTTTACTTCTGCCAGTACCTCGTCTCCTACCTTCCAAACTTTACAGAAGCTCTCCTGCGAACCTTGCAGAACTAGCACTCCTGAAAGAAAGGATATTGCGGAGACATGGCTTAGCCACAGCCTGGGGGATGTTTCCAGAATGAGATTTTCACTCTGCAGCGGAGTGTGCGCTGATATGAAACTTCCTGGCAGATTAAAACTGTGTGCCCGACCGAGACTCGAACTCGGGACCTTTGCCTTTCGCGGGCAAGTGCTCTACCAACTGAGCTACCGAAGCACGACTCACGTCCGGTACTCACAGCTTTACTTCTGCCAGTACCTCGTCTCCTACCTTCCAAACTTTACAGAAGCTCTCCTGCGAACCTTGCAGAACTAGCACTCCTGAAAGAAAGGATATTGCGGAGACATGGCTTAGCCACAGCCTGGGGGATGTTTCCAGAATGAGATTTTCACTCTGCAGCGGAGTGTGCGCTGATATGAAACTTCCTGGCAGATTAAAACTGTGTGCCCGACCGAGACTCGAACTCGGGACCTTTGCCTTTCGCGGGCAAGTGCTCTACCAACTGAGCTACCGAAGCACGACTCACGTCCGGTACTCACAGCTTTACTTCTGCCAGTACCTCGTCTCCTACCTTCCAAACTTTACAGAAGCTCTCCTGCGAACCTTGCAGAACTAGCACTCCTGAAAGAAAGGATATTGCGGAGACATGGCTTAGCCACAGCCTGGGGGATGTTTCCAGAATGAGATTTTCACTCTGCAGCGGAGTGTGCGCTGATATGAAACTTCCTGGCAGATTAAAACTGTGTGCCCGACCGAGACTCGAACTCGGGACCTTTGCCTTTCGCGGGCAAGTGCTCTACCAACTGAGCTACCGAAGCACGACTCACGTCCGGTACTCACAGCTTTACTTCTGCCAGTACCTCGTCTCCTACCTTCCAAACTTTACAGAAGCTCTCCTGCGAACCTTGCAGAACTAGCACTCCTGAAAGAAAGGATATTGCGGAGACATGGCTTAGCCACAGCCTGGGGGATGTTTCCAGAATGAGATTTTCACTCTGCAGCGGAGTGTGCGCTGATATGAAACTTCCTGGCAGATTAAAACTGTGTGCCCGACCGAGACTCGAACTCGGGACCTTTGCCTTTCGCGGGCAAGTGCTCTACCAACTGAGCTACCGAAGCACGACTCACGTCCGGTACTCACAGCTTTACTTCTGCCAGTACCTCGTCTCCTACCTTCCAAACTTTACAGAAGCTCTCCTGCGAACCTTGCAGAACTAGCACTCCTGAAAGAAAGGATATTGCGGAGACATGGCTTAGCCACAGCCTGGGGGATGTTTCCAGAATGAGATTTTCACTCTGCAGCGGAGTGAGTCGTGCTTCGGTAGCTCAGTTGGTAGAGCACTTGCCCGCGAAAGGCAAAGGTCCCGAGTTCGAGTCTCGGTCGGGCACACAGTTTTAATCTGCCAGGAAGTTTCATATCAGCGCACACTCCGCTGCAGAGTGAAAATCTCATTCTGGAAACATCCCCCAGGCTGTGGCTAAGCCATGTCTCCGCAATATCCTTTCTTTCAGGAGTGCTAGTTCTGCAAGGTTAGCAGGAGAGCTTCTGTAAAGTTTGGAAGGTAGGAGACGAGGTACTGGCAGAAGTAAAGCTGTGAGTACCGGACGTGAGTCGTGCTTCGGTAGCTCAGTTGGTAGAGCACTTGCCCGCGAAAGGCAAAGGTCCCGAGTTCGAGTCTCGGTCGGGCACACAGTTTTAATCTGCCAGGAAGTTTCATATCAGCGCACACTCCGCTGCAGAGTGAAAATCTCATTCTGGAATGTCAAGATTGTGTAAAGTCATAAGAACCAAGTTTTAATTGTATTATATCGTGTCATTGCCGCATGCCGTGGATTGCAGCCTGCCACTCAGATGGATTCTGTTATCCCCATCGCTGCTATTAGACTTCCAGCAACTCGTAGCTCTTCAGCCACACTTTCCATTACAAACCCCGTACACAAATGCCATATCGGCGTTCTCACCTTTTGTTAAAACGTGTGGTATTGCTTAACTACATAGTAGAGTTGGCCAGCAAATCGCAGTAATAAACACAGTTGAAAATTCGATTATCTAAACTCTATCACAATTATACAACTTAAACTTGTAAACCAAAATTATTGTTTCCTGTGATTCAGTTTCCGTGTAGTAGATCGTGATGGCTTTGTTTCATTGAGAAACATGAGGTACACTGCCCGTCACTAGGAACAGATGAAACAAATGACAACTCTTCTATTAACATTAGAGTATTTGCCTATTGCATTTCCAATCTCAGGTCCATTTAGCTAGTAAGTGTCAAAGTTGACCAGAAGGCAAGGAAAATACTGAATGCAGAATGATTTCATTTTTTACATTAGATTAGAGAATAATTGCTGAATACGACTGAAAATCGTTTATTTGTTTCGAGCGCAGTTCCGATTTTCTGCTCGCCTTTCCAGTGTACGACACACACTATGCAAGGTTGTGACAAAGTCTGTCTGCAGAACCAGTAACAGTAACCTAACTCAGCTTTCTTTAACTGTAATGAAAAACGTTTAATCGAGGGAATCCTACAACAGAACAGGAGTTCTTGATATCTTTCAGAAATTGAACAGCGTTTTAAATTTCTCCAAAAAATTGAATCTTACGAACATCTTAAGCTACTAGACAAATCTACACTATGTGGTTAAAAGTATACGGATACCCCCAAAAACATACGTTTTTCATATTAGGTGCATTGTGCTGTCACCTACTGCCAGGTACTCCATGTCAGCGACCTCGGTAGTCATCAGACATCGTGAGAGAGCAGAATGGGGCGATCGGCGGAACTCACGGACTTCGAAAGTGGTCAGGTAATTTGGTGTCACTTGTTATACGTATGTGTGCGAGATTTCCACACCCCTAAACATCGCTAGGTCCACTGTTTCCGATGTGATAGTGAAGTGGAAACGTGAAGGGGCATGTACAGCACAAAAGCGTACAGGTCGACCTCGTCTGTTGACTGACTGAGACCGCAGTCAGTTGAATCATTTTAAGAGGGACCTAATGTGTAGAAATCTATCCAGACCATCACACGGGAATTCCAAACGGCATCAGGATCCACTGCTAGTACTATGACAGGTGGTGAGGAAACTTGAAATTCATTGTCGAGTGGCTGCTCATAAGCCACACATCGCGCCGGTAAATGCCAAACGACGCCTCGCTTGGTGTAAGGAGCGTAAACATTGGACGATTGAACAGTGGAAAAACGTTGTGTGGAGTGTCTAATCACGGGACACAATGTGGCGATCCGACGGCAGGGTGTGGGCATGGTGAACACCTGGTGAACGTCGCCAGCCAGCGTGTGTAGTGCCAACAGTAAAATTCGGAGGCGGTGGTGTTATGGTGTGGTCGTGTTTTTCATGGAGGGGCCTTGCACCCCTTGTTGTTTTGCGTGGCACTATCACAGCAGAGGCCTACATTGATGTTTTAAGCATCTTCTTGTTTCCCACTGTTGAAGAGCAATTCGGGGATGCCGATAGCGTCTTTCAGCACGATCGAGCACCTGTTCATAATGCACGGCCTGTGGTGGAGTGGTTACACGACAATAACATCCCTGTAATGGACTGACCTGCACAGAGTCGTTACCTGAATCCTAGAGAACACATTTGGGATGTTTTGGAACGCCGACTTCCTGCCAGGCCTCACCTACCGAGATCGATACCTCTCCTCATTGCAGCAGTCCGTGAAGAATGGGCTGCCATTCCTCGAGAAACCTTCCAACACCTGATTGAACGTATGCCTGCGAGAGTGGAAGCTGTCATCAAGGCTAAGGATGGGCCAACACCATATTGAATTCCAGCGTTACCGACGGAAGGCGCGATGAACTTGTAATTCATTTTCAGCCATGGATACTTTTGATCGCATAATGTATGTCAGTAGTATGTAAGGCACTTGCCATTTTAAAGGTTGATTGCAGTACTAAACTAGTTAAATAGGCATGGTATAATTGGTGGTTCTACGTTCTTCACTGAAATTAAAAATGGTGCGTTGGATTAATACAGTCAATAAGCTTTTGGGAGTACTTAGTTTAAAATCACTACCCAGACACCTTGACTGACGTTATCTGTGTTTTCCCAAAACGCTGAATTCCGGGATCGATCCTGTGATAGGAGTGCGGCCAATTTCACAAGCTGAAAAAAGAATGAAGTGATATCACGTGATATACTTTTGCTCCCTGGACTGTAGAGACAGCGAACAACTTCTCGTACCGCAAGGAATAAGACTGCAAAGTTTAAAAACTTATCAAGAAGGGAGCAGGGAGAGGCTACAGATCAGTAACAGATTAAAAGCTACAAGTTAACCAGTTATACTGTTGATGGTACACAAAAATGCGAGGCAGTCTCGTGTAAAAAAGTTGGGAATGGCTGGTCCACAAATTTGGCCTACACGACATTCCAAGCCAAAAGTACATGAAAAGACACAGAAACCTCGAGAAATAATAACTGGTCTAATCCATAGTTAGAGTACTGATCAGGAAACCAAAGACAAATCTCCTGCTCCGCGTGGTAGCCGCGCGGTTTAGGGCGCCTTGTCACGGTCCGCGCGGCTCCCACTGTCGGAGGTTCGAGTCCTCTCTCAGGCATGTGTGTGTGTGTGTGTGTGTGTGTGTGTGTGTGTGTGTGTGTGTGTAAGCTTAGGGACCGATGGCCTCAACCGTTTGGTCCCATAAGACCTTACCACAAATTTCCTAAAAAATCTCCGGAATTTAGAATCACAAGGGAGCGTAAGGAGCCATGAGTAGACATGGGATGCAAACATGAAGACAAGGGCAGCATGACAAAGCTTAACGCTCTAACAGTGATGAATGCAGTGTAATGTTGGCTTCTCGTGTTACTGAAAGTGTGTTTGCATCTTAACCACAGTCGGATTTGCTATTAGTATTCTACTGCGAAAGTCTTGGCAAAACAGAACATAAAAACGCGTGGCTGCTTCTAAGATGATGGAAAGAAACAGATTCATCGCGGAACTGGCAGGAACTACGGCGCCACTGCTACCATTCTATCGTGTACTTACACACACACACACACACACACACACACACACACACACACACACACACACACACACACGTACGTACTCCCAGTACCGTACAAAGAAAAGCTATTCAGGTATATGAAGGTCATTTGCTGAAAACAATCGTTCCCAGGCGCAATAAAAAATTACGGTAGTACAAGCAAACGACACGAATAATATTGTGCATTTAAGATTTATCAGAATTTCGCTGAAAAATTTTGATGAACAATAGCTCTCACACGCAGGATCACTGTTGTCAAAGAATACTCTCATTTAAAATCGAAGTTGAGGCGTTCTTAGTATTTACAGTATGATGCAAGCAGCGAACTGAGAATGAAAGGGCGTGTCTCAGTAGTTTCGTTACCTCATGCACCGCAAAACTTTTTGTTTCATTTGACTGAAAAATGTTCCTGTACCCATCTTGACTGGGTGTCGAAATAATGATTTTGCTGCAGCTTTCTGCTGAGGATCCGTTCGGCCCGCCCAGTGCGCAAGTTGGCTGTTCTGGCGTCAGCTCTCTGACCGCAGGAGGAATCATTGTCCCCTTGCGCCGCCGTTGCGATGGTTTGAACTTATAACCAAGGGACACTGCAACTTCTGCAGACTCACGCCATCTTGTGTATTTTATGAATTAAGTGGTTGGTGATAATTAATACTGCTCCACCATTCAGTAGTCCTCTACGTAGGCAAGCTTCGGTGGCTTCAGTCAGCTTGGGAAAATTAAGTGTTGGGAATATTACAGTCAATATATAAAGAAAGAGATTACATTAATCGACTTTAATTAACTGGGTGTACAGCCCATGTTCCCTACCATTGAACTCGTTATTGCATAAGCAGTCCGAATACGTGATATGAAATGTGCTTATATTCTGCAGTCCGGAACCGCGGGACTGCTACGGTCGCAGGTTCGAATCCTGCCTCGGGCATGGGTGTGTGTGATGTCCTTAGGTTAGTTAGGTTTAAGTAGTTCTAAGTTCTAGGGGACTTATGACCTAAGATGTTGAGTCCCATAGTGCTCAGAGCCAAATGTGCTTATAATTCTCTCTCTCTCTCTCTCTCTCTCTCTCTCTCTCTCTCTCTCTGTACTGGAACTGGATCGACAGCTGCTGCGACTTCATAAGGTGTTGTAAACGTCTCCGAAAAGTCTCTGTGTTACAAACTTAGTCTTTTAACTGGAATCCACTTTTGGCGACTTACATGTCCCTCATCCAGCCAAATTATCCAATTGGGAAAGAGTATCTGTAGTTTAAAATGGGATGTGAACCGTTTGTCGTTCCAGGCGATTCTTCATATCGTGATTGCAGGCAGGCGAAAATTTTTGTGGTCCAGCCGCTATTCGATCCCATGACTTTTCGGTTTTCACTCAGGCACTTACTGCTAGGCCACCAGGCCAAAACAAAAATGATAGATGAACTCGTAACAACTGGAGAACGAACCCGCGAAATGAAACTTCATCACTGTAACCAATAAAAATTCGACGCACATTATATACCAGCTCCACCTATTGAACTGATGAGCCGTCCAGTATTGATCATCCATGGAATCACCTTTTGCCAATGGCGTCTTTCGGGTTTGATATGCACCGTCATGGAATCAGCACCTCACTGTCTAACCGCTTTTAGTTTCACTTACAATGTACATGTCGTTTGGAATGCTTTATTATGTTTAATCTATATGACCATTTATGAAAGATTTACTTTTCCTGCAGAATCAGCCTGTATAATGTGGGAATCACAATAAAGTCACGGAAGGGGGAAATTTTTATTGTACCATGTATTCTTATTTCCTGCCACGCAATTTACAAATGAAACGTGAAAGGCAGACTGTCTAAATGCGTCAGTCATTGCATTAAAGAGACAAATTTAATCTTCACAGTCCTCGCTGGAGCGATACTTCTGGACTGAAAAATGGTTGCACATTTTGTCCTGAAAGAATCGTTTTAGGATTTTAAATTAGTTTTTGCGAGAAATTACGCGTCTTTCTGCGGATTTCTTCAAGATGAGGTTTCTGTGGGTTTCCATTTCACTCTCTCGGAAGGATAGCAATATATCCAGTCACACGAAAATTCTCTGTATATACTCGATGCCTAATGTGAGTCCGACCTCACAGGGATGTCTCGCACTTGGCCGGCCGCGGTGGTCTAGCGGTTCTAGGCGCTCAGTCCGGAACCGCGCGACTGCTACGGTCGCAGGTTCGAATCCTGCCTCGGGCATGGATGTGTGTCATGTCCTTAGGTTAGTTAAGTTTAAGTAGTTCTAAGTTATAGGGGACTGATGACCACAGCAGTTGAGTCCCATAGTGCTCAGAGCCATTTGAACCATTTTTTCTCGCACTTGAGCAATATGTGTTGCATTTGCGGACTGAAAATATTTGCTAGAATTCTGATAGAAATACATTTTAGTGAAAAGAGAGTAATTCTGTGGAGCATTTCTGCTGCCTCTGTTGTACGTGGCTGCGACATGTGGTTTTCTCCAGTAGCTGGGAACATTTCTGCATTCAAGGTAACTTCGACAGATATGGATAAGAGTGGAACTAATTTTTTAACCGTGTGCAGAACTGGGCAGTCATTCGGTCTTGATCTGGGTCGTTATGGGTTCTAACGATTACGGATGCTTTCCAGCAGTATAGACATTGATTACCATATAATCCACCTTTGCAATGGTGCAACAATTTAAAATTGGTATTTTGTATGGTTCTCTTTGTGCATTATCGTTTGAACACAGAATTCAACACAACGATCTTCTTCTTTCTATTGCATATTTCGCTTTGCATCGTCAACATATATTTGAATATACTTTGTTTCACTCATAGTTTTACGTAACACCAAAATTTGTTACCGCTGCCATACGATTTAGGAATCTGGTTTCCATGTAGCATAACTTTTTCTTGCCCATGAAGTCTTCAGTTTGAAGTCAAAATATGTTTGAGAAGTCTTCTAAAAAGACAAGTGCCTGTGTGCTGTTCGCTCCGTTAACTATTGTCCAGTAAGCAACGTTTCGTAAGAAATTATCTGATATTGCATGTATCCCTACTAATAATAGCTATTGTCTTCAAATATTCGGCTGAGTGTAGATCTTGCCACCCTAGTTTCAAGAACGCACGGAAGATACATTGTGTATCAGATTATTAACACGTGTTTGTAATGCGTAAAATGACTGCAATCTTATCTTCCGTTGAATGAGATGTTCATAAAAAACTACGTAATAATGACTGCCGTAAGTTTTTCAGCTTTCTAATCAGTACCCAAAAACATTACATGCTCGAGGCTCCATGTATGACGCCCCTGGGTGACCTTCATCTGTTCGTCTGTGGCTCTCGTCTGTGTTTGTGTGCGAAGGGGATAGACGCACTTCGTTTAGTTTATCTTCTGAAGGCTGTGAGTCAGAGCATCGGCTCGCAAGAGCTCTGTAGTCTCACGTCACGTCCGAGAAAGCTCGTCATTCCCACAGCTTTAACCTTCCGAGGACCTCCTGTTTACTTCCCCCGAAGTCACCTTGTGCAGATGTACTCAGAGATAAGCACACATGGCGTCCATACAACGAGCGATAGCCCGGGCCTGTGGAGCAGCGCCAGCGCTTCATATGTGCAGCACATGTTCATAACTCGACGGTTTCTTCAATTTAGGTCGCTATTGCATGCACCTAAACATGTTAATATTTCAGTTTTCTAGAGTTACATTTTCTACTGTTGTGGTCTTTCGTGCGAAGACAAGTTTGATGCAGATCTCAACGCTCTTCCTCTCTGCACAACTACCGAAACATACATTCGTTTCCATCTGCTTACTGTACTCTAGCCTTGGTATCGCTCTAGAGCTGCTCCCCCCCCCCACCCCCCACCCCCACCCCGCCCCCACCACCTACCCCGACACTTTACATTACGAAACTAACTATGCCTTGATGCCTCAGGAGGTGACCTATCATCCGACCTCTTCTTTTAATCAAGTCATGTCATTAATTTAATATTTCTCCATTCGATTCAGCACCTCCCCATTGTTCCTTCGAAGTTCTCTCTGATCGTCATTATATTCAATAGCACCACATTCCAAAAGCTTCTACATTCTTCTTGCCTAAACTGTTCATCATTCACGTTTCATTTCTTTAAAAGGCTAAACTCTAGACAAATACCTTCGGAAAGGACTTTCTAACACTTAGTTTACATTAGATTTTAAGAAATTTATCGTCATCAGTAATGCCATTCTTGCTGTTGCCACTCTGCATTGAATACTTTAATTCTCTCAGCATCTACTGATGTCATACGATTATGTTCTATTACCCTTGCTGTACGTTTGTTGATGTCCATCTTAAATCGATTATCAGTATACTATTCGTTCCGTTCAACTACTCTTCCCAGTCCTTTGCCGGCTCTAACAGGATTACAGTGTTGTTGGCAAACTATCTAGTTCTTATGTCCTCTCCGTCAACTTTAACACCCTCTGCAAATTTTTGTCTCCTTTACTGCTTGTTCAATGTATAGTTTTATTAACATCGCGCAGTGGCTATAACCCTGTCTCACTACCTTCTCATCCATTGCTTTGCTTTCCTTTCATGCCCTTCGACTCTTAAAACTCCAGTCTGGTTTCTGTATAAGTTGTGGATCACTTTTTGTTCCTTATATTATATCCCTGCTACCTCTAATTTGGAAAAGCTACATTTATATCAGAAACAAACAAATAAACGCTACGTACTGGAAAAAGAACTGAATCGCAGATAAAAAAAGCCATATTGCATTGTTATCTATTTGCAGAGTAATTTGTCGTGACTAATGAAAATTTCTCCTAAGCATGGACTTTCTGCCGCACGCAAGCATTCTCTTTTTAGCTGTCAGGTAATGACGCATCCACACCTCTCACAAATCTTCATTGCCTCTGATATTTAATTCTTTCTTCGTAAGTAATAGCGGAAAACCCCAGTAACAGTGCTACTATGGGACAGGCCTAGAGGCATGTGTAGCTAGACTATTGGTAAAGGAAGGTATTAGCGAAGGAAAAGAAATAAAAATACTTGGGTAACTGCAGGGAGTAGATCATATTGCATTTAGGAGCACTACTTCACTAATTTAATTTCTTGTCAGTGAAATTAACTCTGTTGGTGCGAACAGTTTACTCCCTTCACGCACTATGGTACCTTTCCTTCAAGAAATGCGAGTTGTGACTCTCATATATCTGTTGTGTATAGGTGATTGTGATGATGACGTGTGGAGTCAAGGTTGTTAATGTTGATTTTTGATAATAATGTGACAGAAGAGGAGTGGGCGAAACATGTTATAGCACATAACTTAAACCTATCGCCGCGCGGGATTAGCCGAGCGGTCTCGGGCGCTGCAGTCATGGACTGTGCGGCTGGTCCCGGCGGAGGCTCGAGTCCTCCCTCGGGCATGGGTGTGTGTGTTTGTCCTTAGGATAATTTAGGTTAAGTAGTGTGTAAGCTTAGGGACTGATGACCTTAGCAGTTAAGTCCCGTAAGATTTCACACACATTTGAACATTTTTGAACTTAAACCTATCGAATAACAGGAAGGGGACCGCAGCGCTTAACGTCTACATTCAACGGACAGAGCGATACCTACAGTGTCACATGTCTTAAGTATATGAAATATGTAACCTACAATTTAAACACAGGCTCTGTTCATTCGAACTCAATTTCTCACTCTCAACAGTTAGTTTTCTTTCCTTATACATTGGCAGTTGATGAGAAAAAATGCATTATTTAAAGCTTACAGAAGAATCCTTCCCATCGCTACAATTTTTTCCACCGTTAATGAAGACTACACCTACTGCTGTGCAAATCTACACGGTGTTTGTTTTAACTTGTGGCAACTAACTATCTCGAAAACGACGCACTGCAGGAAAAAAGTTGGTGTCAGTAAATGGGACATCGGTCTGTGCCACAGCTGGCCACCTCCTAACCACGAGTCCCGCATGGGCGGACTCAACTTAGTATTTTCAAGTGGAAACCCCCAATTCTTATTGCATATTCGCAGTCTATGCCAAAAAATACGTACAAATATCAACTGTGCCTGTTTTTGCAATTAAGAACCGATGCATTTGATTGCTAATTTCATTTACGATGCAAATGCAAACCTTTGTCTTCTAGCGGTTGATATTAATGTTCAAACGTTAGTTGAGTGTTGCAGACGTGATTATATGGCACGAATAGTAAGGCTCGATATTGACATTTCTAGAAAGTAAGGTACTTGTATGGTGGCATAGTTTTATGTTCCATATGAGGTTGATCGTGGTGAGTCCCCAATCCATCGGAACGCTAGATTTTGGTGGCAGTCCTCAAATCCCGCCGTCGGGGTACTGATTTCGATCTGTGTTTCCATCCAACCGCAGCAACCTCTAGCAGGCCATTACGCGGCTAGCGGCGGAATACATATAATATATATTGTAATAAGATAAAATGTCCACGAAGGCGCACCTGCCGTTGATGCATACAAATCGTGTGAACACTACCACGTTCGCCCAATCGCTCAGCGTCACACCACTCGGCACATGCTAATGCAATGCTGGGGCCTTCATTAGCACGAACACTGAACGTCTCGGCATCACTCCTCTTTGAAGCCTGTTGAGGCACAATTGTAGTAATGGATGCTGTATCTGTCGCAGACAAGACTGAAACAGTTTTAATTTACGGCAAACCTGCAAACGGCATCACAAGGGGAGTCACAAAAATCAAGCAACCCAGTCGTGAGAGGCAAGCGGACTGGTATCAAGTATCCCAATGGGAACACAAAATTATTACCTCTACGTTGTCGTTCCTGGATCACGATCAACATGATATCTAACCAGACATTGATACGGATAACCAATTTGTACTGTATAATCAAATTTGCAACGCTGAAGTAAATTTAGATTATAAATATCACCCATTATAACACAAATGAAATGTAGAACCACATGCGATGATGATGATGATGTTTGGTTTGTGGGGCGCTCAACAGCGTGGTTATCAGCGCCCGTACAATTACCCAATCTTTGCTCAGTCCAATTGCGCCACTTTCCTGGATGATGATGAAATGATGAGGACAACACAAACACCCAGTCATCTCGAGGCAGGTGAAAATCCCTGACCCCGCCGGGAATCGAACCCGGGACCCCGTGCTCGGGAAGCGAGAACGCTACCGCGAGACCACGAGCGGCGGACGGAGAGAGAACCACATGCGTCGGTTCTTAGGTGCTAAAACCGGTGCACTTGATATTTGTCAATGACAGTGCTATCTGCCTCATATTTTTGGCGTAGAATCCGAATCAATAATGGAAATGAGGGGGGGGGGGGGGTTCTCATCTGAAAACATAAAGTGGACTCTGCCCATCCAGAAGGGGTGGTTAGAGGTGGCCATTTGTGGCACAGACAGATGGCCCCCTTCCCTAATTACACTACGGCCCATTAAAATTGCTACACCACGAAGATGACGTGCTACAGACGCGAAATTTAACCGACAGGAAGAAGATGCTGTGATATGCAAATGATTAGCTTTTCAGAGCATTCACACAAGGTTGGCGCCGGTGGCGACACCTACAATGTGCTGACATGAGGAAAGTTTCCGAGCGATTTCCAATACACAAACAGCAGTTGACCGGCGTTGGCCGGCGTTGCCTGTTGAAACGTTGTTGTGATGCCTCGTGTAAGGTGGAGAAATGCGTACCCTCACGTTTCCGATTTTGATAAAGGTCGGATTGTAGCCTGTCGCGATTGCGGTGTATGGTATCGCGAAATTGCTGCTCGCGTTGGTCGAGATCCAATGACTCTTAGCAGAATATGGAATC
This sequence comes from Schistocerca cancellata, assembly GCF_023864275.1. Taxonomy (NCBI): domain Eukaryota; kingdom Metazoa; phylum Arthropoda; class Insecta; order Orthoptera; family Acrididae; genus Schistocerca; species Schistocerca cancellata. The sequence goes on from NC_064626.1 coordinate 371,470,405, forward strand.
GGTGGGTTCAGGAGGGTAATACGGAACGCCGTGCTGGATCCCAACGGCCATGTATCACTAGCAGTCGGGATGACAGGCATCTTATCCGCATGGCTGTAACGGATCGTGCAGCCACGTCTCGATCCCTGAGTCAACAGATGGGGACGTTTGCAAGACAAGAACCATCTGCACGAACAGTACGACGACGTTTGCAGCAGCATGGACTATCGGCTCGGAGACCATGGCTGGGCTTAATCTTGACGCTGCATCACAGACAGGAGCGCATGCGATGGTGTACTCAACGACGAACATGGGTGCACGAATGGCAAAACGTCATTTTTTCGGATGAATCCAGGTTCTGTGTACAGCATCATGATGGTCGCATCCGTGTTTGGCGACATCGCGGTGAACGCACGTTGGAAGCGTGTATTCGTCATCGCCATACTGGCGTATCACCCGGTGTGATGGTATGGGGTGCCATTGGTTACACGTCTGGGTCACCTCGTTTTCAAATTGACGGCACTCTGAACATTGGACGTTACATTTCAGATGTGTTACGACCCGTGGCTGTACCCTTCCTTCGATCCCTGCGAAACACTAAATTTCAGCAGGATAATGCACGACCGCATGTTGCAGGTCCTGTACGGGCCTTTCTGGATACAGAAAATGTTCGACTTCTGCCCTGGCCAGCACATTCTCCAGATCGCTCACCAATTGAAAACGTCTGGTCAATGGTGGCCGAGCAACTGGCTCGTCACAATACGCCAGTCACTACTCTTGATGAACTGTGGTATCGTGTTGAAGCTGCATGGGCAGCTGTACCTGTACACGCCATCCAAGCTCTGTTTGACTCAATGCCCAGGCGTAACAAGGCCGTTATTACGGCCAGAGGTGGTTGTTTTTTGTACTGATTTCTCAGGATCTATGCATCCAAATTGCGTGAAAATGTAATCACTTGTCAGTTCTAGTACAATGTATTTGTCCGATGAATACCCGTTTATCATCTGCATTTCTTCTTGGTGTAGCAATTTTAATGGCCAGTAGTGTATTAACTTTCCACCTAGAACATTTTTTTCGTACGGTGCGTTGTTTTCAAGATAGTTGTCTCAAGTTGAAACAAACAGTCTGTATATCTACCACTGCTATATACCTGCAAATTTTCGCCGTACTATCTGTCACTAATGTGTCCTAATTCTACTGTAACAGATTATGAACAGTAATGACATCAGTTTTTTTTTGCATGCTACAATTCGCAGCGGACTACACCGCTCTGTGGTCCGTATGCACACAGTACCATTTCCTTAGGCAGTATAGCGTGCGTTGTGCTGGACTCTGCCTCTTTCATTGTCTGTTGGCTCCCTGGTTTGCTAGAGACGGCTCGGTGTTCCAAAGGTGCACCGTTGCTGCTGTTAAGGAGCGCAGCCACACGCCAGACCACATCATCCTGGTCCTAGTTCATTGGCTGGTGTCGTGTTATAAACGTGAGTGTTGCTTGGCGGTTGGGCGATATGGTTCGGAGAGAAAGGGAAATAGTCGTTTGGCCTAAGTGAGATGGAGTCCATGCCTGACTACGATGATAAAATTCCCTTATTGCTAAAGGTAAGGATTGGAATTACTGCTGAAACACAAACATACCTTCTGACTTTGTTCAGAGAACACCGTCACCTTGTACACATTTACTCTAAATGAATTGTATCCACGAAAGACCAAGTCTTTGCACAGAGATGGTGACCAACTAGCAATGCTCGATCTATTAAAAGAACCTGTCCATACTGACTGCATCTGCATCGCAACGTTACGCATTTGTAGGTAAGCGATTTGGCCGCCTGGAGGTTGTACACTTGAATGCTAGAGGGCCCAGGGCTCAGGGCGCACCGCGCTAGGGCCAGCTACGCGGCCGGCAGCCGACGAGTCCAGGTACAAAGACGAGCAGCGTCGCCGGAGAAAAGTAAACCCCAAAACTGGGGATTTTTGACAGCTGTTGCTTGGATGGCCTCTGTGCAAGAGATAGACCAAAAATGGCAGAATGTCAAAATAGCTGAATGATGGCTTCTTACTCTTCTTTGAGAATCTGTAATAGTTTACAGCCAACTACTATAGCAAATCGGAATTTTCAATATCTTTAGAATTACAAAAGTTAATATTTCACAATGACTGAACATTTTCACAGTGAACCTCTGAGTTAACTACTTTCAAACGCTTCATGCGATTTCGACACACGATATCTCAGATGATACCATAGCTTTGTAGCTATCATCTCTGAAAGCCACATATCTGCATCCATCGTATTTCGTGATTTATTACTTTTTTTATATATTTTCATTGTGCATATAAACTGAAGCACAAAAGAAACTGGTGTAGGCCGGCCGGGATGGCCGAGCGGTTCTAGGCGCTACAGTCTGGAACCGCGCGACCGCTACGGTCGCAGGTTCGAATCCTGCTTCGGGCATGGATGTGTGTGATGTCCTTAGGTTACTTAGGTTTAAGTAGGTCTAAGTTCTAGGGGACTGATGACCTCAGAAGCTAAGTCCCATAGTGCTCAGAGCCAAATTGGTGTAGGCATGAGTATTATATGTAAACAGGCAGAACACGTCGCTGCGGTCGGCATCTTCTATATAAGACAACAAGTGTATTGCGCAGTTGTTAGATCGGTCACTGCTGCTACAATGGCAGTTTATCAAGATTTAAGTTGGTTTCAACGTGGTGTTACAGTCGGCGCACGAGCGATGGCACAGCATCTGCGAGGTAGCGATGAAGTGGGGATTTTCCCGTACGACCATTTCACGAGTGTACCGTGAGTATCAGGAATCCGGTAAAACATCAAATCTCCGACATCGCTGTGGCCGGCAAAAGATCCTGCAAGAACGGATCAAACAATAACTAAAAAGAATCGTTCAACGTGACAAAATTGCAACCCTTCCGCAAATTGCTGCAGACTTCAATGCTGGGCCATCAATGAGTGTCAGCGTGCGAACCATTTAACGAAACACCATTGATATGGGCTTTCGGAGCCGAAGACCCACTCGTGTACCCTTGCTGACTGCACAACACAAAGCTTTACACCTCGCCTGAACCACATCAACACCGACATTGAACTGTTGATGACTGGAAACATGTTCCCTGCTCGAACGCGTCTCGTTTCAAATTGTATCGATCGGATGGACGTGTACGTATATGGAGACAACCTCATGAATCCATGAACGCTGCCTGTCAGCAGGGGACTATTCAAGCTGGTGGAGGCTCTGTAACAGTGTGTGCACATATTTAATGAAGATTTACTATTTTGCCAGTAACTTCATTTAAATGTTAATTACAACTGATGATGCAAAACATGATAATTTAAGAAGTGATCAGTCACATGTATTAGCTAACGCCACCTTTGTGAAAGAACTGCCAAAAGACGCTTTTGACAAGCAGGCCTAAATAATTGTTTAAACAATATTTAACGAAAGTTCGTTGTCATTTATTATGAGCATTCATGCAGTAGAAGTCTGGTTTACTTATTTATGGGCCGGCTGGGGTGGCCCGGCGGTTCTAGGCGATACAGTATGGAACCGCGCGACCGCTACGGTCGCAGGTTCGAATCCTGCCTCGGGCATGGATGTGTGTGATGTCCTTAGGTTAGTTAGGTTTAAGTAGTTCTAAGTTCGAGGGGACTGATGACCTCAGAAGTTAAGTCCCATAGTGCTCAGAGCCATACTTATTTATGGACGAACCTATAATTGTATTTATTGTGAACGGTCTAAATGTGACCAAATGTTTATGATATTTCTTTATTTAAATATTTCTGTAATATATCAGCTTAATCCGGGAAGGTGTCACATCGATTCAGACGGTGTCTGTAGAGCTTACGAACGATGCTTTAATGGTGGGGACGGCCTTCAGCCAATGGGAAAAGCAGACGGTAGCTGAACACTACGGGAGTCAAGTGGAGACCTGGACTTTTCTGCGTGAGGAGCTCAAGAGAGCGATTCTCGGACACTTCCACGTTTGTCCTCGAAGATAAACCTACCTGTCTATAGCACTTTATTTGGTTGTGTCGCTGATAGATTCTGTGTGGTGAACGGTCGCTACCATACTTTAACTTCTGAAGGAACATCACATTTCGAGAGGTTTGAATGTGATCCAGAGTAGGACTAATTTTTTCTGCTTGTGCAACTGAGGACAGACAGAATATGAATTACTTTGTATTGTCTGTGTTAATTTATGAATCATCAAGCTGAACTCTGAACTATTTAGAGTTGGTAAATATTTCGCGTATTGTGATTGCGAAATGAACTGAGTATTCGTGTATCATTGATGATTATTTAGTTTGGATATCTTACTACCATTTTCGTAACTCTCTCAAAGTAAATTTACTGCATTTGGATTTAACTTTTATTTAGTATTTCTGTGTATGTTATTTTCTCGGAGTGCTAGGCAATGCATAGACTGTTTGACTGCGGGATCACAACTACAGGTTATTATTTGCAGCGATTTTGGTGCAGGGCGTGAATATAGGTATGCGCGGCTCGACCTTATGACTGGTTCAAATGGCTCGAAGCACTATGGTACTCAACATCTGAGATCATCAGTCCCCTAGAACCTAGAACTACTTAAACCTAACTAACCTAAGGACATCACACACATCCATGCCCGAGGCAGGATCGAACCTGCGACCGTAGCAGCAGCGCGGTTCCGGACTGAAGCGCCTAGAACAGCTCGGTCACAACGTCCGGCTCGACCTTATGGCTACACAGCGCTTTTTTTTTTTAAAAAAAAAAACAAAACAGAGGCGTGCGTAGCCGAAGTGCGTAAAGGACTAGTAAACTCAGGTAAACATTAGACTGATTTGCTCGTACATTCAAACCTCTCGAAACGTGAATGCTGTTTAGAAAAGCAGTACACAAACAGTAACCACAGGTCGCAGCACCCACGGCACGATATGCAGAAGTTCTCAGCTACGCATCTAGAATTCCAGACTACTGCAGATAACTGTTCAGCCCTGCTCGGCTAATAACTTCGACTGTTTCTGCCACTACTGCTATCTGTCCATTTCCTTTAGGACCATCCTACTACTCTCTACTCCTGTCTGCTTTAAGTGGTATGACTCAGTCTTCGGAGCGTCTGCGTCCGAGTTTTAATCAATTTCACCTTCGCTTCTGTTAGTCCCTGAGTTGGAATCATGTGGAAGGGCCCCTGCCATCCCATTGACTCAATTATGTGCTCTTTTTCAGAAACTGAGTGAAGGGAGCGAGGCATCTGTTCTAAAAGCACGCCCTGCTCTTTCTATAGGTTCTTCATAACTTGTAAGTGCCCCTAGCAGAGACTATCTCCCTTAAACCCCTCTTACTCTCCCTCTGAAATGATGTTACGGATTACAGTGTTGTTGTTGTTGTTGTTGTTGTTGTCTTCAGTCCTGAGACTGGTTTGATGCAGCTCTCCATGCTACTCTATCCTGTGCAAGCTTCTTCATCTCCCAGTACCTACTGCAACCTACATCCTTCTGAATCTGCTTAATGTATTCATCTCTTGGTCTCCCCCTACGATTTTTACCCTCCACGCTGCCCTCCAATACTAAATTGGTGATCCCTTGATGTCTCAGAACATGTCCTACCAGCCGATCCCTTCTTCTGGTCAAGTTGTGCCACAAACTTCTCTTCTCCCCAATCCTATTCAATACTTCCTCATTAGTTATGTGATCTACCCATCTAATCTTCAGCATTCGTCTGTAGCACCACATTTCGAAAGCTTCTATTCTCTTCTTGTCCAAACTATTTACCGTCCATGTTTCACTTCCATACATGGCTACACTCCATACAAATACTTTCAGAAACGACTTCCTGACACTTAAATCTATACTCGATGTTAATAAATTTCTCTTCTTCAGAAACGCTTTCCTTGCCATTGCCAGTCTACATTTTATATCCTCTCTACTTCGACCATCATCAGTTATTTTGCTCCCGAAATAGCAAAACTCCTTTACTACTTTAAGTGTCTCATTTCCTAATCTAATACCCTCAACATCACCCGACTTAATTCGACTACATTACATTATCCTCGTTTTGCTTTTGTTGATGTTCATCTTATATCCTCCCTTCAAGACACCAACCATTCCGTTCAACTGCTCTTCCAAGTCCTTTGCTGTCTCTGACAGAATTACAATGTCATCGGCGAACCTCAAAGTTTTTATTTCTTCTCCGTGAATTTTAATACCTACTCCGAATTTTTCTTTTGTTTCCTTTACTGCTTGCTCAATATACAGATTGAATAACATCGGGGACAGGCTAAAACCCTGTCTCACTCCCTTCCCAACCGCTGCTTCCCTTTCATGCCCCTCGACTCTTATAACTGCCATCTGCTTTCTGTACAAATTGTAAATAGCCTTTCGCTCCCTGTATTTTACCCCTGCCACCTTTAGAATTTGAAAGAGAGTATTCCAGTCAACATTGTCAAAAGCTTTCTCTAAGTCTACAAATGCTAGAAATGTAGGTTTGTCTTTCCTTAATCTTTCTTCTAAGATAAGTCGTAAGGTCAGTATTGCCTCACGTGTTCCAGTATGTCTACGGAATCCAAACTGATCTTCCCCGAGGTCGGCTTCTACTAGTTTTTCCATTCGTCTGTAAAGAATACGTGTTAGTATTTTGCAGCTGTGGCTTATTAAACTGATTGTTCGGTAATTTTCACATCTGGGATTACAGTATTAATTCTTAAGCGGGGTTAGTGTCCCTCTGGCTACACTGGCTGAAAAGATTCCTTCTACGTGACTTGAAGCATCTGATATTTTATGTAAGCCTATCGTGCTCTGGTGTTCAAGACTGACTGCCAGCGTGCCTTATCTACGAGGGTTGGAACTTTAATAGTGGCAACTGTTTATTTACAGCTCGTACAAAATAGACGCGTGTTTCAAAGTTTTACTGACCTTCACAGTAGTCACCAGCATAATGTATAACCCATTGCCAGTGATGGGGAAGTCGTAGCATACTCTTAGCCGTGCCAGTTGTGTTGACAGATCGAGCGGCGCGGTCTATTGCCCGACGAATTTGTAGCAGCTTTGAAGCGAATGCCGTGAAGTATTTCCTTCAGTTTAGAAATCGAGTTGAACTCACGAGTGCTTAAGTCAGCTGAGTGCAGTAGGTGGTATACCACTTAGCAGCCCCATCAGTCAACAAATCAGTAACAGTATGTGCTTCAGCATTGTACTGCAAAATGATGGCCAGGTCCTGCAATAAGTGTCATCACTTCTGTCTCCATGCTGTTAATTTTTGGAACACAACCTACGACCAGCTTAGAGAAAGAACTGATGACACTCTCTGCAGGACCTGACCATCGTTTTGAAGGACAATGCTGAAGCACGTACAGTGCAAGCTGTTACTTAATGATTTGTTTGACTGATGGGGCTGCCAAGTGGTATACCACCTACTGCACTCCCCTGACTTAAGCTCTAGTGAGTTCAACTCGATTTCTAAACTGAAGGAAACACTTCACGGCATTCGCTTCAGAACTGTTACAAATTCTTTGGGCAACAGACCGCGCCGCTCGAACTGTCAACACAACTGGCACTGCTAAGAGTATCCTACTACTTCCACATTGCTGGCAACGGGTTATGCACAATGCTGGTGACTACTCTGAAGATCAGTAGAGCTTGGAAACACGTATCTATTTTGTACGAGCTGTAAATAAATAGTTGCCCCTATTAAAGTTCCAACCCTCGTAGATTCGTTATTGTGCTCGTGCGGCTTTCCCATATTACTAACTCTCAGAACTTGGCAGTCGTCTCCGTGGATAAAAGACAATGGTGACACACGGCCCACTGCTCCACTTCTGCCGGCCGAAGTGGCCGCGCGGTTCTGGCGCTACAGTCTGGAACCGCGAGACCGCTACGGTCGCAGGTTCGAATCCTGCCTCTGGCATGGAAGTGTGTGATGTCCTTAGGTTAGTTAGGTTTAAGGAGTTCTAAGTTCTAGGGGACTGATGACCTCACATAATAAGTCACATAGTGCTCAGAGCCATTTGAACCATTTTTTGCTCCACTTCTAGTCTGGTGCCGTTGGTATGATCACCGTCCATGCAGTGTTAGCTGCCCTTCTGCCGCAACTGTTGACGAGAGCTGTCTGCCTCCGTTTATTCTCGATCTTCCCTCGCAGCCACCCGTAGTGAAAATGAATTACTGCAAAAAGTTTTGAAATCTAATCCAAGACTATTGTGCAGAGTATCACGATCAGAAGCTTTGCGCAACTCTCTCTCTCTTCCCCATGCTGGCCAACTATTGGTGATGAGAATTACTTCAAGCATTCATATTCAAACGGGCATCCTCAGAGCTGAGCGTCACCCCACTAATGTGCGTTTGCGACCTAAGCTATACGGGCGTCTAATGTGTCTGATAAAATGCTAAGACAGCGGTCCGGAGCTTAACCTTTGCTTTGGAACAGCATTCTACACTCCTGGAAATTGAAATACGAACACCGTGAATTAATTGTCTCAGGAAGGGGAAACTTTATTGACACATTCCTGGGGTCAGATACATCACATGATCACACTGACAGAACCACAGGCACATAGACACAGGCAACAGAGCATGCACAATGTCGGCACTAGTACAGTGTATATCCACCTTTCGCAGCAATGCAGGCTGCTATTCTCCCATGGAGACGATCGTAGATATGCTGGATGTAGTCCTGTGGAACGGCTTGCCATGCCATTTCCACCTGGCGCCTCAGTTGGACCAGCGTTCGTGCTGGACGTGCAGACCGCGTGAGACGACGCTTCATCCAGTCCCAAACATGCTCAATGGGGGACAGATCCGGAGATCTTGCTGGCCAGGGTAGTTGACTTACACCTTCTAGAGCACGTTGGGTGGCACGGGATACATGCGGACGTGCATTGTCCTGTTGGAACAGCAAGTTCCCTTGCCGGTCTAGGAATGGTAGAAAGATGGGTTCGATGACGGTTTGGATGTACCGTGCACTATTCAGTGTCCCCTCGACGATCACCAATGGTGTACGGCCAGTGTAGGAGATCGCTCCCCACACCATGATGCCGGGTGTTGGCCCTGTGTGCCTCGGTCGTACGCAGTCCTGATTGTGGCGCTCAGCTGCACGGCGCCAAACACGCATACGACCATCATTGGCACCAAGGCAGAAGCGACTCTCATCGCTGAAGACGACACGTCTCCATTCGTCCCTCCATTCACGCCTGTCGCGACACCACTGGAGGCGGGCTGCACGATGTTGGGGCGTGAGCGGAAGACGGCCTAACGGTGTGCGGGACCGTAGCCCAGCTTCATGGAGACGGTTGCGAATGGTCCTCGCCGATACCCCAGGAGCAACAGTGTCCCTAATTTGCTGGGTCGTGGCGGTGCGGTCCCCTACGGCAGTGCGTAGGATCCTACGGTCTTGGCGTGCATCCGTGCGTCGCTGCGGTCCGGTCCCAGGTCGACGGGCACGTGCACCTTCCGCCGACCACTGGCGACAACATCGATGTACTGTGGAGACCTCACGCCCCACGTGTTGAGCAATTCGGCGGTACGTCCACCCGGCCTCCCGCATGCCCACTATACGCCCTCGCTCAAAGTCCGTCAACTGCACATACGGTTCACGTCCACGCTGTCGCGGCATGCTACCAGTGTTAAAGACTGCGATGGAGCTCCGTATGTCACGGCAAACTGGCTGACACTGACGGCGGCGGTGCACAAATGCTGCGCAGCTAGCGCCATTCGACGGCCAACACCGCGGTTCCTGGTGTGTCCGCTGTGCCGTGCGTGTGATCATTGCTTGTACAGCCCTCTCGCAGTGTCCGGAGCAAGTATGGTGGGTCTGACACACCGGTGTCAATGTGTTCTTTTTTTCCATTTCCAGGAGTGTATATTCTGATGACTCGATAATAAAGCGTCGGAATACCATCCACATGTTCTCGTTTAGAAACAATAGACTTGTGCCAGGTAATTAAAGTAGTTTCCGCAGCTGGAGATTCTTTATGTACGCATGATTGAATTTCGTCGCTGAATTGGCATTGGCGGAAGAATTGGGTGGGTGATACGATTTTCGTAGGAGGTAAGCAAAGGAAAGCGGAGAGAAATGGGGTTTTACGCTCCGTCAACAACGCCTTCACTCGAGACGAAGCACATGATGGGATTTAACTAGCATGATGTATGAAATGCGAAATACCACTATCAGAGGAACGATCCCGGCATTTAGCATTTAGGGGCACCAGAGACGACATAGATCAGGATGGCTCAGCAGGGATTTTAAACGTGTAAAAGCATGTTCCCTGCATTAATCGATGCAGCGTCTTGCGTAGGGCGTCCAGTTACGTCATGCTTATTAAACTACTTGAGTGTTGCAACTAGCCATTAATACGACAAGCGCTTTAAATGCTGTTGACATCACTGCACTGCGTGTAGTAGCTGAAGATCTTCGTAAGATTCAGTTTTCTCGAATTATTTGAAACGCTGTTCAACTTCCGACTATGTAAACAGCCCCTGTTGGGTTGTATGATTACCTCGACTAAATGTTTTCCATTAAAATTGAATAACACAGCATTGGGCTACTGTTTGTGATTCTGCGAACAGTCTTCTGGACAACTTCGCACAGTATGTAACGTTTGTTGGAAAAGCGAGCAGTGAATCGGAACTGCGCTCGAAACAAATAAACGATATTTGAGTCAAATCTAGTTGTTTTTCTCTAATCCGATGCATAGCAGGAGATCATCCTGCATTCGCTAGTCACTTTGCCTTCTGATCAACGTTGACACCTGGTAACTGGTACATCGGAAAAACCGTTTCTCGTTTCTTGGAGTTTATGGCTTGTGATTGGAAACACGATGGACAAATACTCTGGAGCTAACGCTTATTCTGTAACTTTATGCCTTAATGATGGCAGTGCAGATAACTTGATCTAGCGCAGGAAAAGCTGAAGACTTTCCTCCTCGGAGGACGTACCTGAATTAAATTCACGTTGAAAAGAACAAACAGCAGCCCCATTCTAGACTTTCATAACTTCTTGAAGAGAACCGAATGAATCTTATTGATGAAAATGGGGTTTAAAAGATCTGTGGTAGCTGCAACATCACTAAATACTGAAGGAATCGAGCTGTCATCGATGAACAAGCGGCACATCCATGTGTGAACCTAAGCAGTGTGGTTCAGTATCTTGTATTGTACGATACTGTGCTTCACTTGACATTGGTGTAGTGAGTACAGGCTGGTTGCAAAAGGACTTCACAGGCTTGCACTAGGACGACTTAGTGATGTGGTACTTCTAGGAGTTAATAAGTTATTTCCAAAAACGAGATGTCTTTCCAGAACTATGAGTGACTGGCGGTGGTTGTAGGCACATTAGTAAACGTCTGGACGAAGCGAAGTCTTTGTGATATGAGCACTGTGAATGTAAAAAGTGACAGAAGATTAGCGATTTTACCTCTAGCTGCCTAACAGGTCACTTACATTCGCGTGAAACGTTAGCGCTGTAGGTGGGAAGGCCGGCCGCTGTGGCCGAGCGGTTCTAGGCGCTTCAGTTCGGAACCGCGCTGCTGCTACGGTCGCAGGTTCTATTCCTGCCTCGGGCGTGGATCACTGTGATGTCCTTAGATTAGTTAGATTTAAGTAGTTCTAAGTTCTAGGGGACTGATGACCTCAGTTGTTAAGTCCCATAGTGCTTAGAGCCATTTGAACCATTCTTTTGTAGGTGGGAGGCTCTTCCACAGTAGTCAAACAATTGAAACTTGTCACTTTCTTTTGGACAAACCATTAAAAATATTCATGATCCGAAATGGAAAAAGAGGGGGATGGGCCTCCGTTTAGTTGGAGACGTAAAGTAGATAACAAAAAGTACTGAGAATTGAGTCCTGTGAATGAGTTACAATGAATTATTTGAATTGTGCCTCGTGATGACTGGGTGTTGTGTGATGTCCTTAGGTTAGTTAGGTTTAAGTAGTTCTCAGTTCTAGGGGACTGATGACCATAGATGTTAAGTCCTATAGTGCTCAGAGCCATTTGAATTATTTGAATTGGATGTAGAAAGATAATTTAACTTTGTAGGCAACGCACTTATCGAACAGTAAAATTTACTTCAAGTAGGCTGCCCGTTTAACGGCTCTCAAATCATTTATGTCATTGTGTCTCTCCAACACATGCATGTATAACGAACACCCTCTCTCATTCTCTTTACTCCAAGGTGGTGACCTTTCTGCAAAAGTGAATATTATTATAATGTTCATTTATTATAACAAGCAATCAAATGAAAACGAGGCAGATGGAAAAAGTAAGTTAACTTCAAAAGTTGTCGCAATAACTGTTAATACATTTATCCAAATGTGAGAAAGGGTGGTGCCTTCATGGAAAAATATTTATGGTTGTCCACGGAAATTGACTGTATTCAGGCTTGTAACTCTTCATCCGTAACAGTTACGAATGTCTTTCTTCAGGATTCCAAGCGTATCGTAGTCGCTTGCGGAGAGGTCGGTATTGTATAGAGGATGTGCAAGGGCTTCCCAGCGACACTTTCGCACCTTGGCAAAATGTGAGGCATTTTCCACTGAAATGCAGACTGATTTTCCTTCTTTGTTTCTGCAACTGTGCCAGTATTGTGCCTGTAAAATATTTAATTGCAATCTTTTGTGAAGATCATTATATGGTTTCTCTCTGTTTAGAACATAAGACAGTTGAAAGTCCATTTGCAAGATCATTCCTTCTTTAGCGGATTTTTGAAACCTTCGGCAGTGTGCAGTTTTTATTCGATCTTAGCCAGCTACCGTTTATCTCCCTTCTGTGGCACTGTTAGTTCCACTTCGGCGTATATGCCTACTCTCAAGATTTAAATCTACCAGATTATGTAGCATATACAAGTGATAGGCAATCGCAACAAAGTGCATATTAAACAGGAAGAATTACTCAAAATAGAGGCTCCTGTAAAATGGAAATGTGTGTTTAGATAACGATTTTTTCTTTCTTTTAGGTTTCAGAGAAATAGGTAATCGATCTAAATGGGAATAATGTATCGTATTGAAACAAACGACACAGGTTTAAATTACAAACTTCTGTCCAGATACACTCGAGCAATATTAAAATTCTGGCTTGCACGGTATTCTAATAAAACGTTCTTGGATCACTTTGTGTTCCTTCATCCTGTCGTCGATTTGGTGAATTTCAAATTCGAGCTAATGTAGCTATAGAGGGCAAGATATTCCATGATCCAGTGGTAGCGTACACTGTGCCAACAACTCACTAGCAGTGTTACGCTGCACCGTCTAGCGACCTCGGTGGTGACAACTGCAAACACGCAAACAGGATAGCGTGTGGCGCTGTTGCATGCGACTCGCTCTCGCATGTGCGATGCTTCAGCCCAGACACACACACACACACACACACACACACACACACACACACAGACGTACTTCACTACTATCTGCAGGCTACAGGCTCCCACTTGTTTTGTTGTGCGCTCCCTCTGTGTGTGTGTGTGTGTGTGTGTGTGTGTGTGTGTGTAGCTACCATTTGGTGTGTGGCTTATCCGTTGTTACGAATGTCTGATCTGTGTACCACGTTCACAGCAAGCACACTTCTCAATTTCTGACAACTGTTTGTCTGACCACTGTCGGAGACTTAATTCTGTCATTCTAGAATACGAAATTTCTTGTTCTGTTAACAACGCAGTTTTTGAGATTTGACAGGTGGTTGACGTTCGACAGCAAATGAGGCGATGTGTGATACGTTATTGGTTCGTACGTCAGGTGAGATTAAAAAACAACTACCGTTAGGCAAAGTTAATACTCTTTATTTATGCATTTCATCGCCTTCAAAATAGCCACCGTTGTCATACATTCTAAAATTCAGCCACTGTTCAGTGTTCTATACGATTTTAAAAATCGTCCGCTGTTGTTCTGCATGGAACCTCTACCAATTTTTAATCGTCTCCTATATATCAGAGAAATTTGCGGCTGACTGTAGAAAGATTCTACTGCCACCAATGTGCATCTCGCTTAAGGACCGTGAAGGCAAGAAAAAGAATCTCTCTTATGGAGGCATACAGACAGTGGTTTTTTCCCTTACACTATTTGCGAGTGGAACATAAAAGTGAGTGGCTACCAATGGTACAAGGTACTCTCAGCCATGGCCGGCCGGAGTGGCCGAGCGGTTAAAGGCGCTACAGTCTGGAACCGCACGACCGCTACGGTCGCAGGTTCGAATCCTGCCTCGGGCATGGATGTGTGTGATGTCCTTAGGTTAGTTAGGTTTAAATAGTTATAAGTTCTAGGGGACTTACGACCACAGCAGTTGAGTACCATAGTGCTCAGAGCCATTTGAACCATTTGAACTCTCAGCCATGCACCGTATCGTGGCTTGCGGAGAGCAGTGACTCAACCATTGTGACACACAAAGTAATTCATAATAAACAGATCTCATACATGCCAATCGGTCTCAAAATAACTGCAGTGAAACAGCTGTAGTGAGTTGCAGGGTACACACTTCAATCACCTTCCACTCGTTGTCTACAATGGCATTTGAAAACATGAGCACATGACTCTCTTCATTAGTTGTATCGCTTAGGTTCCCTTTAAATGTTGTGAGGCTTATTAACTTGCGTTCAAGTGAACACGTACTGCACACAAAAAATATCCACCCTTCAGTATTATACTGTAAGCGCAGCGCGCATCTTAGCCAAGGGGAGTGAACACTTTCCTCCATCATTTGTTCTGTCTAAACTGCAACAAGGATAGTGCACCCGATAGGAATTACTTGAGTCAACAGTGTAAAGCCTGCCGAGTCTGGAACCTGAGTACGGAAGCGAGACGGATGTTGGATTAAAAATATTTAAACATTACAGTTAGGTAACAGGGGAGAAACGAAACGATATCGCGAGTGTTTCACACAGAATGTATTTCGCATCCTCCATTTCATGTAAGTGGTAGAATTATCGCTGCTAATGGGCTTAATAGTATGAAAGGTACCATTGTGATTTTGAAAGTGTGTTTAAAACACAGGCGTTCTAAGGCGCTGCACTCATGGACTGTGCGGCTGGTCCCGGCGGAGGTTCGAGTCCTCCCTCGGGCATGGGTGTGTGTGTTTGTCCTTAGGATAATTTAGGTTAAGTAGTGTGTAAGCTTAGGGACTGATGACCTTAACAGTTAAGTCCCGTAAGATTTCACACACATTTGAACATTTTTTTAAAACACAGAGCTCATTGCAACTGGTAATTGATAATAAATTTCGGAAGTGTTGTGAAACTTTAAATTGTCAAGATTCAGTAGTTTCCCAGTCATTAATAGTACATACTCGTAATAGTGTCTTCAACTACGATCGTGTTTGCTAATGTGCCACTGTCATTGTTTAGAAGCATATAATAGCAAGGGATGAGAACTGTGCACCTAATGACACAACCCTGCTGCCGAAAATTAATTGAATTGTGTTAAGAGTTTACAAGTGCAGAGCGTACAATAATCATACAGAAATAAATCTGAAATTCACTGGCTGTGATTCAGCAAACCTGACCTACCACAACGTGCACAATACTTTCCGTAAAACGTAGCAGTCTACAAACTACTTACTATAAGTAAAATGTTAAACTGACAAAAAATTTATTTATGTGTGTGACTGCTACGACTTCGTCGCAGAGTTCCAGTAAAGCTTCTGTAAATGTAGGGCAACCGGTGTAATTGAAACGTGTCATTTATTCGTCGTAAAACAATTCAAATTCTTTTTAATTATATGATAGATTATAGCTGCGTGGGCCGGTCTTGGCTTGACCTAGGAACTCTGCCTTTGCCGGAAGCACACTGCCAATTACGTCATCCGAGCACTTCCGTGGACACACACGGAACGTCAGCTTGACACAGGCATCGAAACCTTTAACTTGCCACACACAACGGAGGCAGCGTATACTGCAAGAGAGCGGAAAGAGTATTCACTCCCTTCTTTTCTTCCGAACATACGTGAAACGCTTTGAAGCAGCCACTTCACACTCCAGTTAGCTGACAGTGTGTCTGTATCATGAGAGGCTAGAGCTTTTCACATCTAACTGTGCATGACACGATCTGACGACACGTGATAACGGATGGAAAATCTTTACTATTATTTCAAAGGAGCTGTGTTATGTTACATGTTAACACTTGCTCAGGAAATAGCATCGATACTTGATTCAGCTGATAAAACGCTTGTGAGCGAGGGGTTCATGTCACTTTTAAATTACGAGGTGCATTCAAGTTCTAAGGCCTCCGATTTTTTTTCTCCGGACTGGAAAGAGATAGAAACATGCGCATTGTATTAAAATGAGGCCGCGTTCATTGTCAATACGTCCCAGAGATGGCAGCACCGTACGGCAGATGGAATTTTACCACCAGCGGCGAGAATGTGAACTGTTTTAAATACTTAAAATGGCGACGTTTTCCTTACTTGAACAGCGTGCAAGCATTCGTTTTCTGAATTTGCGTGGTGTGAAACCAATTGAAATTCATCGACAGTTGAAGGAGACATGTGGTGATGGAGTTATGGATGTGTCGAAAGTGCGTTCGTGGGTGCGACAGTTTAATGAAGGCAGAACACTGTGTGACAACAAACCGAAACAACCTCGGGCTCGCACAAGTCGGTCTGACGACATGATCGAGAAAGTGGAGAGAATTGCTTTGGGGGATCGCCGAATGACTGTTGAGCAGATCGCCTCCAGAGTTGGCATTTCTGTGGGTTCTGTGCACACAATCCTGCTTGACGACCTGAAAATGCGAAAAGTGTCATCCAGGTGGGTGCCACGAATGCTGACGGACGACCACATGGGTGCCCGTGTGGCATGTTGCCAAGCAATGTTGATGCGCAACGACAGCGTGAATGGGACTTTCTTTTCGTCGGTTGTGACAATGGATGAGACGTGTATGCCATTTTTCAATCCAGAAACAAAGCGCCAGTCAGCTCAATGGAAGCACACACATTCACCGCCACCAAAAAAATTTCGGGTAACCACCAGTGCAGAAGAAATGATGGTGTCCATGTTCTGGGACAGCGAGGGCGTAATCCTTACCCATTGCGTTCCAAAGGGCACTACGGTAACAGGTGCATGCTACGAAAATGTTTTGAAGAACAAATTCCTTCCTGCACTGCAACAAAAACGTCCGGGAAGGGCTGCGCGTGTGCTGTTTCACCAAGACAACGCACCCGCACATCGAGCTAACGTTACGCAACAGTTTCTTCGTGATAACAACTTTTGAAGTGATTTCTCATGCTCCCTACTCACCTGACTTGCCTCCTAGTGACTTTTGGCTTTTTCCAACAATGAAAGACACTCTCCGTGGCTGCACATTCACCAGCCGTGCTGTTATTGCCTCAGCGATTTTCCAGTGGTCAAAACAGACTCCTAAAGAAGCCTTCGCCGCTGCCATGGAATCATGGCGTCAGCATTGTGAAAAATGTGTACGTCTGCAGGGCGATTACGTCGAGAAGTAACGCCAGTTTCATCGATTTCGGGTGAGTAGTTAATTAGAAAAAAAATCGGAGGCCTTAGAACTTGGATGCACCTCGTAACACCACGGGAAAATAATTTTATATAACTCGTTTTCTGTTCATTTGCTATACATATACCGCCTGAGTGAAACACCCAGAAGAGGAGAAGGAAACGATATGAAACTTCGCAGGTTGACATGTTATGTCATATTATTTCATTAATTACAGCGTCCAGTCAAAAGTATGAGCAATTTTTCAGTATGATGTTGCATTCCTTCAGGCGTGAATTCAAGCCCTGAAACAGTTCGGAAGGGCGAAGCTAGCCCACAAGTGTTGTACCTGGTCTCTGGTGTCTGCTATACTGGCACTAGGACGGAGTTGTCCTCATAGCTGGTCTCGCGCGTATTGTATCTGGGATAGGTCTGGGCGTCTTGCTGGCGGCGAGTACTTGAGCATCACGCAGACAGTTCATAGAAACATGTACCATGCGTGGACGAGCAGTGTCCTGTTGAAAAATGGCACTACGATAAGGTCGCGTGAGATGTAATACACGAGGAATGTCCGTGATGTACCGATGCGCCGTCAGAATTCCCTCAATTACTACCAGCCGTGACGTCAAGTGCACTCGCATTCGGGAGGACGACGGTTCAAACCCGCGTCCGACCATCCTGATTTAGGTTTTGCGTGATTTCCTTAAATCGCTTAAGGGAAGGGCACGGCCGACCTCCTTCCCCATCATTCCCTAATCCGATGGGACTGATGACCTCGCTGTTAGGTCCCCTCTCCCAAATCAACCAACCACCCAACCAACCGTAACATCAAGTCATACTCGATGGTTCCCCACACCATGACGCCGGGAGTAATACCGCTGTGCCTCTCGAAAACACTGAATGAGTGGATCTCTCCCTGGTCAACGCCATACTAGCCGACGACAGTCATCCGTAGTAGTTCCGAATCGCGAATTATCGCTGAACACAATGTGACGCCGTTCATCAGCAATCTATGCTTTCTGGTCGCACCACCACTACAAACGCTGCCGCTTATGGTGTGGTGTTAACGGCAGCTTACAAATAGAACGGTAATTCCTGGCCCGGCCGTTGCTAGTCTCCCACCAATTATAAGGATGACACACATTGTTGTGGCTAGTCCATTACTTGGAGGCGCAGGTGTCAGGGGGTTACGATGTGTTAGGTGCACAGTACGGCGGTCCTTCCTTGCTATGGTCAGATTTGCTCGACTGGAACCTTTACGACGAATACGTCGACCGTCACGTTCCCATGCAGCTCAACGTAGGACCACTGTCACAACCGAATGCCCCACAAATATGAATATTTGACTATTCAACCAGACAGCCAAAAGGGGAGCCAAAATGAAACCCTTTTCGAACTGTAAGCTACTTGTAACGTGGTCTCGCACGAGTAAGTGACATGTCCGTGCCCTGCGCAGTGACCACACAGCATCTGATGCTGTTGACGTATCCACCGAGAACTGGTGACAGCGCTAAACATGAACAACACTAGTGAACTCTGGTGACCGTTCAACCTGTCACAGAGAACTGGAACTCTAATCATGTACATAACAGCCGACGTCGTGTACAGGTACGAAGCCACATCGACGTCCGACCGCGTCTTTTGGGAGCTTCACTCTTTTGTCAGTCAATGTATATGCAGTCCTGGTACACACTGAAACCCCAACGCCACCAGTGCCGAAGCGATTGAGTTACCACTCCAGCTACGATAATATCAACCATTACCCACTACAAGTTCAGTTCATCTCCAACAAACGGCATACTAGTATTAAAAATAGGGTTTTAACAAATGTAAGCTTATAAACCCGTAGAAAATCTCTACAACACTGAAAGATTACCAACAAAAAAAAGTTACTTTTTTCAGTAGCCATCTGAATATCTAAGGACAACACACGTATTTGAGCGTTGACTGAACGCATTTCTTGAAGCAAGGTATGTTTAACCTGTTCGAATCTGATTCGGAGAATGAGTATGTCTGTACAACAGGTCACGAAGCATTATTGTAGAAACATCTTGTTGGAAGGACGATAAGTTGATAGATTGCAAGAGTAATTACTTATAAAAGATCTTAATAGTTTCCTGACGTTGTTAAAAATCTCTTTTAAAGATTTTTCTCTTCAGGAGTTCTCACTCTCGTTTCTCAGTAAGATTTCACACCGCGTAAGACGTAAACACGTACATATGCAGAAGTGAAATGAAAATATTATCAGTTGGTTGTTTTGAGTAACGAACTGAACAAATCACCAATAAGTTTACAAAAAAAAATTCTGTAGTGGTACTCGACTTCCCAGTGGTTGGAATGCAGAATTCTGTGTCCGGTGTGTTTACCACAACTATGGCCGATCTCCCGCAGTCCGGAAGCTGGCCTTCGATAACACAGTGTAAATCTGTCCAGGTCTCGACGATTGCAGTTGTTCCACAGCTCTTTCGTTATTTTTCTTTGTCTGAGTTTGGACGCCGGAGCAACAGACATCGATAGAGTAAAACTACAGCATATTTCAATTGCTCTGAGTTGCTGTGGTAAACCAAGAGGCCTCTTTGCCTGCCCTGTGCACTATTTATCGAAATATGTTCACTGCTGAACGTTCGATTAAATATCTTATACAATCACTTAGATACATGTTACCGTATAAAACTACTCCCTAAGACAAAAAGAAAGATGCACCACGAACAAATTATTCCAATGAGACGGAAATTCGTAGATATAATTCACATGTACAGAAAAACATATGATTACAGTTTCATTGGGTGATTTATTCAGCCGGCCGCTATGGCCGAGCGTTTTAGGCGCTTCAGTTCGGAACCGCGCTGCTGCTACGGTCGAAGGTTTGAATCCTGCCTCTGGCATGGATGTGTGTGATGTCCTTAGGTTAGTTAGGTTTAAGTAGTTCTACGTCAAGGGGACTGATGGCCGCAGATGTTAAGTCCCATAGTGCTCAGAGCCATTTCAACCATTTGATTCATACAAGAAAGAGACACAGATCGACAAACTTAATAAATTGTTAGTCGCCTTCGTATTAACACTGATTGAGAGAGTTGCCTGCTATCTTCCTAAAAAATATCGTGCCAAATTCTGCCAAATTTACCCGTTAGAGCGTCAAAATAACGTGATGGTTGGAGGGCCCCGTCCATAATGCTCCAAACATTCTCAACTGGGGATAGATCCGGCGACCTTCGTGGCCAAGGAAGGATTTGGCATGCACGAAGACAAGCAATGGAAATTCTCGCCGAGTGCTGGCGGGCATTATCTTGCTGAAGTGTAAGCCCATGATGGCTTGCCATGAAGGTGAACTAAACGGAGCGTAGAATGGAGTCGATGTATCGCTGTGTGTAAGCGTGCCAAGAATAGAAACCAAAGGGGTCGTCTTATGAAAAGAGAGCACTCCTGGCTGAGGGTCCGTATGAGGGGTGACAGTCAGATTGGTACCCTACCGCGCTGTCCAGTGCACCTCCAGATCCGCTGTCCAGGGCGCCTCCAGATACGTTATCGCACTGGAGAGGAATTGTCTTCAGTGATGAGCCTTGCTCTGAACTGAGCCCCGACTACCATCAAAGACGTGTGTGGAGAGGCCCTGGATGGCAGTCTGTTCCGTAGGAGCGTGGTTGGAATTCTCGTGTGATTAATCTGATGTACCTTTTCTGTCGCTTCGCTGAATCATCACTTTCAGAGGCCAGCATGATTGGTTCAAGGCCTGGGACGGTATCATGCATCGTTCTTTCCCATCTCAACCACCTCACTTTAGAATTGATGTTGAACTCTTATCTCGCTTCCTTTTGCCGTTTATTTATAATGTTTCGTACGAAATTCACGTGCCTACTTCTCACTGTCAAACGACGCTGATACATAACTAATCAGTGACTGACATTTGAGTCTGGTGAACTTTCGCTAGCAGTCGACCAGCGTGGTCTAAGCTGCGCTACCTAATAATTGGGTTGCAGCCTCATTTCCGTTGCGCGAGCAATTAACCGTCCATATAAGCCAATCACGGGTAGGACGGCAGTGCAGTTAATTTGATAGTCCACTACCTGTTGGGCGCGTACGCAGGAAGTTGGTTCTGCACTATGTTGTGTGACTCCTCACTCCAAGAAATTTTTCAGGGACGTACCACACGAAGGCAAAGAATCAAAATTCTGTCTTGGGGTATTTGATCCCTGCAGGAAAGCAGTGCTGCGTCACACTATCTTCCCTCTTGCGTTGATTTTTTAGGTTTTCACTTGCTGTACTTCCCTGTGTACCCTTCGTTGTATCACATCTCTACGACTTTGCGACGCTCGTATTAAAAGAGCACAACATTTATATTGCAAAGTTAAATCCGTGACTGCTATTTGCATAGCGTAACTTTTAGGGGAACCAGCTAGTCTCCTTGTGTAATTTATTTCATATTATTGTTCTATTAACGCTTCCGAGCAATTTTAGTGATCACCAACAAGTATTACTTACTTGCAGAACTTCTGCTCTTGATTCTTTGGAATAGTGTGAAATAGAAACTGTCACCGCAATTACACCTGCACACGTTTCGCCCAACTGAATGCTACATCTAACAGATAAATGGAAAATTATTTTAACCATAGAAGATGAGTTGTGGTGTTTGAATGGTCGACAGAAGGAAGGGGGCTGTGGGCTTCTCTATGGCTTAAGGGAAAGAACTTGCTTCCCTTATAACAGCAGTTTCTCATAGGTTGCTGGAGCAACGTAGCGTTCATAGCTGTTGAAAGAAGATGCAGGTCTTTATCGTTTTCAAGATTGGGTCGTCGAGCAAGGTAACTATATACAAGATTCAGTATAATTTTGTCACACTTGTTTGCTCATTTATTATGGCCTTTTTTGTAGAACTAAAACCTACTTTGTAGGGATCAGCATGTATTTCACAAATAGTGATCTTGTGATTACTCTTTCTCTCTTCTCGTTCATGAGATCCGGAAGCCAATAGATAACGGCGCCCACGTCAGTAGTGTAAGAAGCGAAGAACCAGTTACGGCTCAGTTTTCAACATCTTGGACGATGTTTTGAACGTTACAAAGGTTGTAGAACACTCGGATCTGCGACTGCTCACACAAATTCGAAAAACCTGCGAAAATGTTGTAGAAGTGTCAAGCCACTCCAGTCGACATCTTTAGCCTCCCAATCGCCGTGGATAATTGCTGCGCTTACCACTATGTCCCTGAGATAAAGGAGCAAAGAGAGCAGTGGAAACATGAGGATTCATCACAGCCGACGAAGGCGAAGACCCAGCCATTATCGGGGAGGGTGATGCAGATTATTTTTTTTGGGACTGCCATTGTGTCGAAGGAGCAAATCGAAACAAGAGAATACTACCTAAATCCGACGAGGTTATGCGAGGCTGTCGAGAAAGCGTCGTAGGAAGCCGTACAGTGGGCATTTTAGCTCAACGACAAAGCCTCATCTCCTTCTTGCACGTGATACAGTCATAAACACTGCTTTTTTGGGCTATCAAATTTTGAAACGACCTTCGTATTCTTCTGGCAAGACAACCAGGGACTTAGTTCACTTTCCTTGTGTTTCAACCCTTCTGTAAGAATTTGAACGTGATCCAAAGCATCTAAGGAATCTTATTCTTTTACAGAGCTCCTATTTTGAGTCCTCGTGTGGCGTGATGGAGGGAGGACGCGACATACACACATGCGTGAATAAAACGGCAAAGGGTCCATCTAGGGTCTCCCGGTTCGACAGAAATCTTGGTGGCACACGCCCAACATTTATTCGGAATTCTAAAAACGTACCAGTGGAGACGTCCTAGGCGAATGGAAACCGACAACTCCTCCGACACTCTCCGATTTTACTACCAGGCCCCAGGACCAAAATTGTAGTGCCCTATGAGCAGCAGCATAGCCTGCCTGCAGGCACCTCGTACTCACATCACAGGTTCTTTCTGTGAAGGTACATTTTTAAAATTATCCATAAAGCTGAGCGGTTGCTGTTGTGGTTGGCAGGAGCGCCAACACCGTGTTACTAGAGGAGGCCGAAATGCACGCGTTTTAGCTCACGCAGGCTGGCGTGAGGTCTGGAACAGGACAAGGAAATTAGAATTTAGAATTACGGACGTAGCTGGTGGAATACTTATCTTTAATCCATTAATGATGAACGTCGCTCTTGACGGTACATGATTCACAATATCAATAGTAACTGAATATGGCGCCTTGCTAGGTCGTAGGAAATGACGTATCTGAAGGGTATGCTAAACTATCGTCTCGGCAAATGAGAGCGTATTTTGTCAGTGAACCATCGCTAGCAAAGTCGGTTGTACAACTGGGGTGAGTGCTAGGAAGTGTCTCTAGACCTGCCGTGTGGCGGCGCTCGGTCTGCAATCACTGATAGGGGCGACACGCGAGTCCGACGTATACTAGCGGACCGCGACCGATTTAAAGGCTACCACCTAGCAAGTGTGGTGTCTGGCGGTGACACCACAGTTGCTACCTACGGTTTTGCCGAACTGATAGGTCTTAGATGGACCCTTACCGGTTTTATTCATGCATGCGTCAGTGTCACATCCCCCCAGCCGCCTATGAACACGCCACATGACGACACAAAATAGGAGCGCCGATAAAGCAAAAGCATCCTTAGCAGCTTTGAATCATGTTCAAACTTTGTGTAATGGTTTCGAACGGCCCCTAGTGGTTCCAGCTTGTACACGAGAACAAACATTGCGGTCTTCGATGGGAATGCAGCCCCACGATGTCTTTAAAGAAGGGTTGAAACGCTCAAGGATGTCGGCAGTGTCAAAGGTTGTGAAGAACGCCTTCCCGTTACTCATCATACTGCACACTGTCGTTTTCCACCACGAACTGAGTGGGAAAGGTGTGGTTTCATTGAGGCCCATTATGTCACCCCCTGAGGCATTTTTGTGCCGATATTGAGCGACAGCACTCATGAGAAAACCGCACGATTTGAACGCTGGGTGTCGCGGTTCTGATATCCATCGCAGAGGCGTCAAGAGAACCTGTGGAAGGTTGGTAAGAGAAGGTGTGACAAGGCCACGGTGACACTGGGCAGAATTGTGGTGAATTTTGGTGCCAATACGATTTAATTAATCCACCTGACACATCAAGTGAACTTCCTACTGTCGCCGTTTGTCGCATGTGTCAACATGCGTTCAAAGCGTCGTCGAGCCCGAGGGTGATAACGTAGAGGGTCACTCTTGTGCGCCATTACAGAGGAAGGCTTTATGCGCCTTTTAACCAAATATCAAGTTTAAGCGTCGCAGTGGGTGGGAACAACGGGGTTTCGAAGTAGTGCTGCGCAGTGTAACTCAAAATAATTGTAGTATTCGAATTATGTTAGACGACGCCGGCAAGCATTTAAAAGTAGTGTTAGCCTAGTTGGCATATCGTTTAAGGAAAGTGGTATTTCGTATCTGACCTAAAATCTCGCCGAACAGCGGATACCAGTAGTAAGAGTTGGGCAATATTGTTCTCGTGAGCATCAGCGATCTATTATCTCCGTTATCCTCTGCCGTTATCTTGGCATAATATCAGATATTCTCACGATACCGTACTGGCCATGAACACGAAGATCTTCTGTGGCACACAAGAGACGTTTTATTTTATGCCTGAATTAGAGTATAATCAGCAAGGATGCTACATCACCTTGTTCAAGGACGTAGTTTCACGAACACACAAACTTGACATCATAGGCCAAACTCTGAATACGGGACAATTTAATAAAATTACAATTTGCTTTAAAGCTCTGATAACGTGTCATTTAAGAATGACAAGGTTTTCTCCATTGAGCGGGATTAATGTAACCGTTGCACGCGATATCATATTTCTTGCTGAGAGACAGACCGACATTGATGTATTTCACACCGTTTCGGATCGCGATAGAAATGGAAATGTCGGTTACTGTGATCTGGAATTATTTAGGTTGCACTCATTTCTTCAAGTAAGTTTCACAGTTATAGAGCGCGATAGTTAGCAAACTAAAGAATATAATTTATTTTTTCCCTTTATTATCTTTTAATTTTTCCGTGCTCCTCAGTTTTTATTGAGGCAGAAACTGTTACTGAGAGGCATCTATTTATTTTACATATTTTTGTAAACAAAATGTATGAAAAATGTAGACATCGCAGTTAGCGACCGTTGTACGTATGTTAGCGGTTAGTTTCGTATTTTTCTAGCGTCAGTACAATTTCACCAAACTTAGTGAACTTGCAAAACAAGTGACATCTTATTATGAAGTTGTTTTTGGAGAGCGTAGTGACAGTCAGTGAGTGTACTGAAACTCTTAAAAATTTCCGTGTTAATAAATTTTTAGAACAAATTAGACCACCTCCGAATTACAGGCAGTGTGAAGCAGTATCCTGTTAATACCATATTTAAATGCATCACATCTAGAAGTTGAGAGTGCGATGGTTCAAAGCCCCGTCGACATCATGTTCACTAGAGCTTAGTTCTCAGCTGGAGACTTTAGATTGGAGATTTAATTCAGCGTAATTAGCCGGAGATTCGACACTTCTGGTGTTCCTAACTTCATTTTCAGTCTCTTAAGGGACGTATTTGACTTGATAAGTAAAACAGTTGATGGGAAAGTCCTAGACGTTAAGCCCCTCTCCCAAGTACTGTAGCACATGAATCATTCACTTAATAGAAGCTACCGTTTCTACGGAAACCTTGCGTCACGTTAGAGCAATGAAACTGCTGGCTAGTGAAGGTAGCACATACTGCGTCCTAATACGAATGTCATCTGACGATTGACCTCAATTTTCTTGATTTTATTGGAATATCCAAACAAGAAGCCAGTGGAGGGGTGATGAAACGCGTGGACACTGATAGCGCTGCTCACTATTCTATAAAAGACACCATGGGCGTAGGAGTACTCCCACTGACATACATAAACTGCAAATAATCTCTTAAAGACGAATCAGGCGAAACGTTTCGCATTCTATGCGAATAAATCACTTCATTGAATCACTTCACTCATGCGGTATCGACGGCATCTTCGTCGTCCGCATCTAACCGCTCTTCCATTGCTTACTTTTTGTTCGCCACGCGTACACGCCACCAGAGGACACTAAATAGACATGACCTGACTACCCGCGACTCTGATTGACCAGCGCATCTTTTTAAGCAGCTGTAAATCAAAACGTTGCCCCCTTATTCAGTACATCCGTAGACTTATCAGCATTAGTACGGAAGGCTGCAGTGAGGACAATTTATCGATATAGCACGACGCTACTTAACATTACTTCGTATCAGTGACTTGTCTATCGACATCAAAACTATTCGGTTCTGTCAAGAACATTACTCTCATTGTGTATAACTCCGGACCCCAGAACAACTTACATCTATACGAAGTTGTGTTTATCTCAGTTATTAACTGTACGTAGTGTAATTAAACTTATTAATGTGTTATCTCTTTTGTAGATGCCTGATTGTCTTCATTAGCCACCTGTATTATCTACACATTACATTCCTTCATGTTTATGCAAATGAACTGTTCCTCCCTCTCCAATAACTTTATTCACAAAACAGAGGTTGTTGATTTTGAGAGAGGCTCCCATTGCCGTTGAAGAGAAGTTCTTCCACCGTCCTAGTGTGTGTAATCTTCTATGCTGGTATTTACACTGTTGCACTGCGTAATGGGTCACTAATACTCGACGCCGTGTAGTTTACCTTAGCACTCTATGTATGCTACGGGTTTTTCTGGTGTTCCTGTGAGTGACATCATTTTGGCTAAGTGAAACACCTGTTTCATTCTTGGGATGTAAGGTCGGTCAGAAGCTGGAAACAGTATGAAACAAGCTTCATCCGACCAAATGACATTCTTGCATAGCTCAATAGTTCAGGATTTGTGGTTCGGCACCATGTTACCCCATCAGAGGCATCAACATCACTGACGAGTGGTTCTGATATTTCAGCTCGCCCTGCATTTCCCTGCCCCTGCAGCCCCCTTTCTGTTATTTTGTGCTGACAGAGGGTTCGCGAGCGCGACATTCAGTTCTCCAGCGAATTTTGCAGCCGTCTTCTTTTTATTTTTCGTCACGATTCTCTTCACCGACCGTCCGTCACTATTACTCAACACACACTTTCGCCCGCGCAGTGACTTAGCGGACGATGTTTTCCCGCTTTCCCCGCGCGCGGGTATAAATACAGTGCCTCTTGAAACACCGAACACTTCTGCTACCTTGGTTACGGAAGCAGCCACCATACGGGAATCAACAATTTGCCCGCTTTCGAATTCACGTAGCTCATACATAACGCCTTCACAACTACACAGAACACTGTTTTGACCACAACTGACATTTAGGACGTATTGAGGGCATTGCACACGTGCAGTTCGTAGTCATATGCAACAGCGCAACTTCCAGATTTGAATGGCATCTGCGTTTCTGTTCAAACATGCATTTCTCGCTGTGAATCCGAATTTTTGTCCAACCTCTGTATTTTACGTTAAGCTCTTGGAGCATGGAGTATTGTGAGATCGTGAATATTGTTCGTGGCAGATGGAGGAAGAAGCAAATTCTGCACTCTCCAGCGAGGTGATGGTAGTCGCGAGCTCTAGGGTGAAGAGTTCAGAGGCGCCCTGAGAGAAAGTAGGAGTATTATAAGGAATGAAAATAGGTTTAACGTTCGGTCAACTCCTAGCTCATGCCAGAAAATATGCAAGTTGCGTCAGTGTTCCACTGCAGCCCTTAAGCCACAACCAGAAGGGACCAATAAGGAGAGAAGTTTTCATGTAGCAGGTGCACTTAATCGCCAGCAAGAAAGAGTGATCCATACACACATACTGACATCACTATTGTGACCACAGTGACACTCAGGCTTCAGCCAGCTTACTGACTTCATAACCGAGACTAATAATCTTCATAATCCACGTAAACTCCTAGTTTCTGATTTTAATACGTTTTGCAATTTAATACTGTCCTTTCTATGTAATTTGGCAATTTCTTTAGTATTCCGCCAAATAACTTCATTAAGATTTGTTTCAAAGATTTTTAGTTTCGTTTTTCTCCTTCAGTTATTGTGCAAATGCCGTATGCGAATGTTAAAATAGACACGAATCGTTACCGACACTACTATTTCAGTATTAGTATGAACTTGTAAAACGATAGCAGAAATCGATAACATATACGTTGCAAAAGATGATGCGCATACACAGGCTAGTGATGAGTAACGGACTCACTGGAAATAGCCTTCCCATCGTCAAGCTTCTCTTAGTTCAATAGTACTGAGCGCAGTCTCTGTTACCAGAGAGGACAGGGTACTCGTAATGTTAGAGACCAGAGCATGACTTGTTTCCTTGAGACGCAGAATGCCCCCATGCGAGCGATAACAGTATGTGACTGCACGTACGAACTCCACTCATTACTAAAGTCAGAACACGCAGTTCATTCACTTCCTCGCAATATACAGGATGTCCCATTTATTCTGTTCACGCCAAATAGCTTTTTGTCCAGCATCAAGATAAAAGATGTATCTCACATCACTGTCAAATTGAATCAAAGGACTGAAGGGTTTTATAGTGCTAACTTCAGGTACTATCAATCTAAACTATTTCTAATCGATGCTGCCTCGTGTTAGCTTTCATTTATTTTTTATGTCTTACAAAATGTTTAACTGAAAACAAGGTCATATGTCTGCATCCACATCTATATCCGTACTCTACAAACAACTGCGATGTGCATGGCAGAGGGTATTTCCTATTTTACCAATTATTAGGGCCTCTTTCCGTTCCATTCGCGTATGAAATGGGGGGGAGAATCATTACTTAAACGATTTTGTAACCAATCTGATCGTTTCTTCGCGATCCTTACGGGAACAATGTGTAGGGCTTTGTAACGTATTCCTAGATTCGCCACTTAAAACTGGTTCTTGAAACGTCGTAAGCCGGCCGATGTGGCCGAGCGGTTCTAGGCGCTTCAGTCCGGAACCGCGCTGCTGCTACGGTCGCAGGTTCGAATCCTGCCTCGGGCATGGATGTGTGTGATGTCCTTAGGTTGGTTAGGTTTAAGTAGTTCTAAGTCTAGCGGAGTGATGACCTCAGATGTAAAGTCCCATAGTGCTTAGAGCCATTTGAACCATTTTTGAAACGTCGTAGCCGGCCAGTGTGGCCACGCGGTTAAAGGCGCTTCAGTCTGGAACCGCGCGACCTCTATGGTCGCAGGTTCGAATCCTGCCTCGGGCATGGATGTGTGTGATGTCCTTAGGTTAGTTAGGTTTAAGTAGTTCTAGGTTCTAGGGGACTGATGATCTCAGATGTTGAGTCCCATAGTGCTCAGAGCCATTTGAACCATTTTTTTTTTGAAACGTCGTAAACAGGCGTTCTCATGGTAGTTTATCTTCAAGCATTTGCCAATTCAGTTTCTTCTGCATGTCTGTGACTGTGTCCCATGGGTCATACAAACGTGTGACCGTTCGTGCCGCCTTTCTTTGTACACGTTCAGTATCCGCTGTTACTCCTATTTCGTACGTATCTAAAACACTGCAGAAATATTCTATAGTGAATTGTACGAGGGTTTTGTAGGCCTTACCTTCTGTCGACTGATTGATTTCCCTAGTATGTAAGTCCACCATCTGCTTTACCTACAACTGACCCTGTGTGTTTGTTCCTTTTCATATCTCTACAAACTGTTTCAACCAAGAATTTGCCTGTTATTTATTGCAACGTTGAAATGTAATTTGTTTGTGCTATCGAAGAAAAATCAAGCACGAAGTTTGCGTCATTTATAGCTCCAAATAGTTATTAAGTTTCACACTGGGTAGCAGATGCTATTGCGTCATTACTTAGAACCACATAGTGTCCGAGTTATTTACTATTTGCAGAGCTAACAGAAAAAAGTGATATAAAAAGATAAACATACATACGTGTTATGCTATAACTCTATATGTACATCTATATTCCGCAGAACTGTGGCGGAGAGTATGACTGGTGTATATTTCCTCCTTCCCCGTTCCATTCGCTACTGGTGCGTCAGTAGTATAACTGTAGATATATCCTCGTATGCTTTCTAATTTCTGTGATTTTCTCGTCGTGGTTAATCGCGCGGCATATGTGGGCGAAAACAATACGTTCCCGACTCTTCTTGGAACTACGCACTCTGAATTTAGACAGTAAACCTTTCAGTTCACAACGCTTGCTTGTAGCAACTGACAGTGGAGTCTGTTGAACATCTCCGCAACGCTATCGCGATTACTAAACGTTCCCGTGACGAAACATGCCGCTCTTCGTTTGATCTTTTCTGTGACTCCTATTAATCCAACCTGAAAACTGCCTCAGACTGGAAAGCTGTACTCAAAATCGGTCTTACAAGTGATTTGTTAGCCACATATTTCGTGTTAGAATTAAATTTCTTAAAGACATTTCCAGTAAATTGCCGTCCGGCAACTGATTTCCCTATTCTTAGTTTCATTTGATAATTCCTTTATAGGTTACTCCAGGGGGTCACTACTAGGCATTTTACCACATTACCGTACCCAGTGAGTTTTCGCCAAGAGCGAACTCGAACAGTGTTGGATCGTAGCTCTATCATTTTCTTCATGAGCACGACGGAGCAACCAAAATGACTCAGTTCCTACCCCACGTACGTAAGACTACCCTCTACATCTCTTACGCCCATCGCCGTAGGCGACAGTCACTAAAAACGAAATACGATATTGCAGTGCCTTTGTTCTTCTAATTACGATGCAAAGTTCCTATGGACATGCATACATGTCCAAAGGAAATTTGGGTCTGGCCGTGAGTGGCGCACGGATAGCTAAACGGTAAGGCGACCGCTCGCGATAAGCCGATAATCCGGGTTCGAGTCCCAGTCCGGCACAGATTTTCATTGTCGTCATTGCATTCTACAATTGATGGTAGCCCTTATTTGCAATTGCGAATTCAGTTGATGGAAAAACGAGAGAGTTATTCTTAAATAGCCCACTTTGTGGGCGAGAATAGAGATTAGTATCGATCATCGTTACGTAGAGCGAACTATCCTGGCGGTTACCCGAACTGATAATTGATTAAGGGAAAAGTAAATCAGATATGATACCAGGGTCACGCAAAAGAAATGCACACTATTTTTTTTTAAATCCATCTTTTATTCTACATGTTTGAAAGTTTTACAGTGTGTAGATACATTCTTTAGGAACAATATTTTCATTTCTCCACATAATTTCCATCCCTCTCAACTACCTTGCGCCATCTTGGAACTAGCGCCGGTATACCCGCACGGTAAAATTCTGGGCCAACCTGTTGGAGCCACTGTTTGGCAGCGTGCCCAAGGGAGTCATCATCTTCAAACCTTGTTCCACGAAGG
The DNA here is from genome assembly GCF_023864275.1 of Schistocerca cancellata. Classification (NCBI taxonomy): domain Eukaryota; kingdom Metazoa; phylum Arthropoda; class Insecta; order Orthoptera; family Acrididae; genus Schistocerca; species Schistocerca cancellata. Next base: position 371,502,074 of record NC_064626.1, read on the forward strand.
CAGTCTTTCAGTTTCCTAAAGAGATGATAGTCACATGGAGGCAGGTCATGACTTTAAGGCGGGTGTTTCAGTGTTGTCCATCCGAGTTTTGTGATAGCTTCCATGGTTTTTAGACTGACACGAGGCTGTGCATTGTCGTGCAATATCAAAACATACTGCTTTTGCCGATGTGGTCGAACATGACTCAGTCGAGCTTGAAGTATATCTTCATCGTCGTCACATATGCATCAGAATTTATGGTGGTTCCACTTGGCATGATGCACACAAGCAAGAATCCTTCGGAATCGAAAAACACCGTAGCCATAACTTTTCCAGCAGAAGGTGTGGTTTTGAATTTTTTTTCTTGGGTGAATTAGCGTGATGCCACTCCATTGATTGCCTCTTCTTCTCTGGCGAAAAATGATGGAGCCACGTTTCATCACCTGTCACAATTCTTCCAAGAAATTCATCTCCACCATTCCCGTACTGTTCCAAACGTTCGCTGCATACCGTTTCTCTTGTTTCTTTGTGAGCCACTGTCAACATCCTGGGAACCCACCTGGCACAAACCTTTTTTATCGCCAACACTTTCAGTATTCTGCAAACACTTCCTTCCCCTATCCCAGCGTAGCGTGACAATTCGTTCACTGTGATGCGTCTGTCAGCAGTCACCAATTCGTTAACTCTCTGCACATTGTTTGGAGTGTGTGCAGTACGAGGCCTGCCGATGAGAGGACAATCCTCAATATTGCCGTGCCCGCTTTCATCACGCAACCTGCTTGCCCACCGACTAACTGTACTGCGATCGACAGCAGCAGCTTCATAAATCTTCAACCTCTTGTGGATGTTTCCCACTGTTTCGTTTTCACAGCACAGGAATTCTATGACAGCACGTTGCTTCTAACGAACGTCAAGTGTAGCAGCCATCCTGAAGACTTTCTGTGACGGCACCACTCACGGGAACAGGTTGAACTAAGTTTGAAAACAAGCGGGAAGGATGTATCTACACACTGTAAAACTTTCACACGTGTAGAATAAAAACTGTATTTTTACAAAAATAGTGTGCAATTCTTTTAGAGTGACCCTCATAGTTGGATATTTGTGTTGCTCTTCTGCCCAACACGAGACAAGTATTCTATCAGCCACTGACGCCAGATTCTGTAGATGTGTACACCTTGATACGTTCTGACTCTACTCTGTGATGAAGTGAAAAGTAAACTCTGCCTTTAAATGTAAGCTCCACTATTAAACATGAAATAAAGTATGCATGTATATTCATAATCCCAAGTAATACTCCTACGGTGGTGCTCCACCGTGGATGCAAATGCACCCCCTTTATTCTTTTCGTCCAATTAGGTCCCTGGAGCGTGAGCTCACGCGAGAATGAGACCTGGTCGCCGGAATAATTAATCGGCGGCCATTCGCTTTAAGGGCGACCCCGGGAGTAAGTAATAACGGTTTTAATATTCATAGCGAGTAAAATCCGCGCTCCTCGGCGTGCCAGAGCGTGTTGCCATGTAAATGGTCCGGCGGATTTATGGGCCGTAAGTCGGCAGAGCCGGCCAGTCCGCAGTTTATCACGGGGGGCGCCTCCGCGGCCACGCGGCACAATGCCGCCAACTGGGTGCAAGCTGTCCGGGGAACACGCCAGCTGTGGACGGCCCTCCATCGCTCGGAACACCTGACGTAATATCCACCACGGTAAATTCTGAGGCACTGTCGCAGGATTCTGTTATTACTCTTCTAGAAACGCCGATGTGTATTTGCTCTAGCAGACGTCATGTTTCCAATCCGTAACAAGCAGCTTGGACAAAAAATTTGTCACCCTAGGGAACAAGAGTGTATTGTGTAACATCGTCTTTAGTCATGATAATGGACCCCCCCCCCCCCCATGAACCATGGACCTTGCCGTTGGTGGGGAGGCTTGCGTGCCTCAACGATACAGATAGCCGTACCGTAGGTGCAACCACAATGGAGGGGTATCTGTTGAGAGGCCAGACAAACGTGTGGTTCCTGGAGAGGGGCAGCAGCCTTTTCAGTAGTTGCAGAGGCAAGTCTGGATGATTGACTGATCTGGCCTTGTAACACTAACCAAAATGGCCTTGCTGTTCTGGTACTGCGAACGGCTGAAAGCAAGAGGAAACTACGGCCGCAATATTTCCCGAGGGCATGCAGCTTTACTGTATGATTAAATGATGAAGCGTCCTCTTGGGTAAAATATTCCGGAGGTAAAATAGTCCCCCATTCGGATCTCCGGGCGGGGACTACTCAAGAGGACGTTGTTATCAGGAGAAAGAAAACTGGCGTTCTACGGATCGGAGCGTGGAATGTCAGGTCCCTTAATCGGGCAGGTAGGTTAGAAAATTTAAAAAGGGAAATGGATAGGTTAAAGTTAGATATAGTGGGAATTAGTGAAGTTCGGTGGCAGGAGGAACAAGACTTCTGGTCAGGTGAATACAGGGTTATAAATACAAAATCAAATAAGGGTAATCCAGGAGTAGGTTTAATAATGAATAAAAAAATAGGTGTACGGGTAAACTACTACAAACAGCATAGTGAACGCACTATTGTGGCCAAGATAGACACGAAGCCCACGCCTACTACAGTAGTACAAGTTTATATGCCAACTAGCTCTGCAGATGACGAAGAAATTGATGAAATGTATGATGAGATAAAAGAAAGTATTCAGGTAGTGAAGGGAGACGAAAATTTAATAGTCATGGGTGACTGGAATTCGTCAGTAGGAAAAGGGAGAGAAGGAAACATAATAGGTGAATATGGATTGGGGCTAAGAAATGAAAGAGGAAGCCGCCTGGTAGAATTTTGCGCAGAGCATAACTTAATCATAGCTAACACTTGGTTCAAGAATCATGAAAGAAGGTTGTATACATGGAAGAACCCTGGAGATACTAAAAGGTATCAGATAGATTATATAATGGTAAGACAGAGATTTAGGAACCAGGTTTTAAATTGTAAGACATTTCCAGGGGCAGATGTGGACTCTGACCACAATCTATTGGTTATGAACTGTAGATTCAATCTGAAGAAACTGCAAAAAGGAGGGAATTTAAGGAGATGCGACCTGGATAAACTGAAAGAACCAGAGATTGTACAGAGTTTCAGGGAGAGCATAAGGGAACAATTGACAGAAATGGGGGAAAGAAATACAGTAGAAGAAGAATGGGTAGCTTTGAGGTATGAAATAGTGAAGGCAGCAGAGAATCAAATAGGTAAAAAGACGAGGGCTAGTAGAAACCCTTGGGTAACAAAAGAAATATTGGATTTAACTGATGAAAGGAGAAAATATAAAAATGCAGTAAATGAAGCAGGCAAAAAGGAATACAAACGTCTCAAAAATGAGATCGACAGGAAGTGCAAAATGGCTAAGCAGGGATGGCTAGAGGACAAATGTAAGGATGTAGAGGCTTATCTCACTAGGGATAAGATAGATACTGCCTACAGGAAAATTAAAGAGACCTTTGGAGAAAGGAGAACCACTTGCATGAATATCAAGAGCTTTGATGGAAACCCAGTTCTAAGCAAAGAAGGGAAAGCAGAAAGGTGGAAGGAGTATATAGAGGGCCTATACAAGGGCGATGTACTTGAGGACAATACTATGGAAATGGAAGAGGATGAAGACAAAGATTAAATGGGAGATATGATATTGCGTGAAGAGTCTGACAGAGCACTGAAAGACCTGAGTCGAAACAAGACCCCAGTAGTAGACAACATTCCATTAGAACTACTGACAACCTTGGGAGAGCCGGTCCTGACAAAACTCTACCATCTGGTGAGCAAGATGTATGAGACAGGCGAAATACTCTCAGACTTCAAGAAGAATATAATAATTCCAATCCCAAAGAAAGCAGGTGTTGAAAGATGTGAAAATTACCGAATTATCAGTTTAATAAGTCACAGCTGCAAAATACTAACGCGAATTCTTTACAGACGAATGGAAAAACTGATAGAAGCCGACCTCGGGGAAGATCAGTTTGGATCCCGTAGAAATGTCGGAACACGTGAGGCAATACTGACCCTACGACTTATCTTAGAAAATAGATTAAGGAAAGGCAAACCTACGTTTCTAGCATTTGTAGACTTAGAGAAAGCTTTTGACAATGTTGATTGGAATACTCTCTTTCAAATTCTGAAGGTGGCAGGGGTAAAATACAGGGAGCGAAAGTCTATTTACAATTTGTACAGAAACCAGATGGCAGTTATAAGAGTCGAGGGGCACGAAAGGGAAGCAGTGGTTGGGAAGGGTGTGAGACAGGGTTGTAGCATTTCCCTGATGTTATTTAATCTGTATATTGAGCAAGCAGTGAAGGAAACAAAGGAAAATTCGGAGTAGGTATTAAAATCCATGGAGAAGAAATAAAAACTTTGAGGTTCGCCGATGACATTGTAATTCTGTGAGAGACAGCAAAGGACTTGGAAGAGCAGTTGAACGGAATGGACAGTGTCTTGAAAGGAGGATATAAGATGAACATCAACAAAAGCAAAACGAGGATAATGGAATGTACTCGAATTAAGTCGGGTGATGCTGAGGGAATTAGATTAGGAAATGAGACACTTAAAGTAATAAAGGAGTTTTGCTATATGGGGAGCAAACTAACTGATGATGGTCGAAGAACAGAGGATATCAAATGTAGACTGGCAATGGCAAGGAAAGCGTTTCTGAAGAAGAGAAATTTGTTAACATCGAGTATTGTTTTAAGTGTCAGGAAGTCATGTCTGAAAGTATTTGTAAGGAGTGTAGCCATGTATGGAAGTGAAACATGGACGGTAAATAGTTTGGACAAGAAGAGAATAGAAGCTTTCGAAATGTGGTGCTACAGAAGAATGCTGAAGATTAGATGGGTTGATCGCATAACTAATGAGGAGGTATTGAATAGAATTGGGGGGAAGAGGATTGTAATATGCTGAGTCACGTCTTCTCGAAATTGATGTGTTCCGTTCAATTGTTAAGAAATGTTCATTGGTTCTAACAGGAAACCTTCTTCTCTCTTGGCTTAACACATTCCAGCTGCGAGGCGGGTCGTGGAAAGTACTCCCAAGGAAGTTCGAGAAAAATTGTCTGTATTTTGGGTGACGGACAACGACATAATGACTGTCATTGAGGTATGTCCAAAAATCGAGTACAGAGTCTACAGTTTGTCCAAATAGGTAGTGAATGGCATGTCCGCTAATCCAATTCACAGCATTGGTATTTGTCCCAGGAAAATAGTCACGTTCCGGAAATAATAATGAAAGGGGAGTAATCCGATCCGGAATGTCCCGCGTTAGAAAAGCCACAATACGACGAATCAATTGCCACACCTCCGCCGCCGGTCCGCAAACAAACTGATGTTCATCATTGTCTGGAACTCCACACGTGGAACATAGAGGTGATTGGGCGAGGTGGATACGATGAAGGGGAAATTGGTTGATTTGCTTACCATTGACAGTTAGGTACCAGATAGATTGAACATTCGTGTCAAGGTAAAAGGTGAAAACGGCGCGCCATATATGTCGCCAGTCAACCTGGGGGAACTTTTGTTCAATCGGGTTAGGTGGACGACCTAATTGGAGGACACTGTATACTGTCTTTGTCTTGAGTAAAAGTTGTCTTGGTAAGGTGAGGCCTAGATAACTGAGTTCAAGAAAGAAGTACCGTATATAATGGAACTGGGCCAGTATATCCGAGATCATCACTGGGGCTGACAGTGAGACCGGCGAATATGCCGAGAAGAGGAGACCAGTGAGGCTCGTTGGGCAACGTGTCCGTACCGTCATCTGGGAGCTGACAAATAGGGCGCGAGCTCTATCCGGCACGTGAAACAGACCTATCCCACCTCGTTCACGGGGAAGAGTAAGGGTGACATAGTTAACTTTCAACAACAGCCCAGAGCTGACGAAGGATGCCATCGCTGCCAACATGCGACGTGCCACAGTAAGCGGGAAAGGTAGAACTTGTGCTGCCTGCTCTGATCATTAAAAGGAGGCGTCGGCAGTTGATGATGGCTGAACGCCGGAGATCAGATGAAAAATCTATTCCCAAACAGCGAATGGTATCAACGGTGGTGAGAGGTGCAACGCACTCCACGGGAAGTTCCGTGCCAATGAACATAACTTGTGACTTACGTACGTTTAAAGAGCTATCCGACGCCTCACCATAAGTCGCTACCCACGTCAAAACAGCTCGAACCTCGTCGGCATTACGTAAACAGATGACTACATCGTCAGTATAGGCCGTGCAATAGAATTGGTATCGATTTATGGACAACCCTACCAAACGTTGTCTGAGTCCACATAGCAAGGATTCCAAGGAAAAGGCGTACAAAATTGCTGATAGTGGGCAACCTTGACGTACAGATCGATCTATTTTTATCGGAGGAGTGAGTCTGCCATTGTACATTAAACCTAAAAGAGGCACCCCGAAGAAGGCGCATCACTACCGTGATAACGGCGACTGGTAAACCCATATGTTGGAGAACGGCCGTAAGGAACGAATGGTCAACGCTTTCAAAAGCTTGACTAAAGTCCAAAGACGCAAGTGCCCCAGAGAGGCGTTGTGCCTGGGTAACGGCGATCATATCCCTATAGCGGCATAAAGCCGTGCGGATATTATTATCCCCTCCCAAAGATGCTTGGTCTGACGACACAACATATCGGGCAACGTTTTTAAGTAGTGCCGCCAAAAGGCGAGTGAAGATTTTCATATCACTGTTAAGGAGGGTGAGGGGCCGATAATCACTGATATTGTTGCCACCATGCGGTTTTTGTACAGGAATAATAATTCCTTCCATGAAAGCGTCCGGCACAGGTACTTCCGGAGACATCAGTTCCCGACAGATGGAGGTGAAGGTGGACTCTAACAAATCACGGAAGGTGCGATAAAATTCGAGGGGAAGACCGTCGGGTCCTGGGGAGCGATTGATGGTTCCTACCCGGATCGCATCGCGGACTTCATCATCAGTCACCTCTGACATCAAATCAATCGCTGCATCTCCTGGGATACCACCGAAGTTGAGCTGTGAGACTTCCTCGATCAACTCTGGGGAATGCGGAATTGCGGCGTAGAGCTGCTGGTAGTGGCCGTGAAGCACATTACCTATTGCAGATTGGGTTACATAGCGACGCCCTTCTTGGTTTTTTAGGACGTGAATCAATTTTCGGCGTCGATGTTGGCGTTCTTGGATGATATGGTACATCAACGGATGTTCATGAGGCATGCGATCAGCAGTACAAGATCGTACTATCGCTCCTTCCAAATGCCTTCGCATGAGATTGGAGATTTGGGCCTTAGCATGGTTCATCCTTGTATGGCGCTCAGGGGAGGCTGGCATCGTCGAGCATTCTCGTAGGATCCTGTAGTAAAAGTCCATAGTGCTCTTCCTCCACGCGACAACATCTTTGCCATACCGGATCAAAGTTTTTAGAAGAGCAGGTTTTGCACACTGGATCCACCAGGATATGGTAGACGGGTACGTGGGACGGCGTCTATTACATGTGATCCAAGTGTCTTCTATTAGAAGTCGACAGTCAGGTGAATTAAGAAGTGTCGTGTTCAGTTTCCATAAACCACGTCCGTGCCATACTGACTGTCTTGTGAGAACAACGTCACAGAAGTAAGCCTCATGATCTGAGGAAGCAACAGGCCAGATTTCAGCCTGTCGAGTGTGTTGAATTAGGGATCGCGAGATGTAGATGCGATCCAGTCGGCTAGGGGAGTGCGCAGTGTAGTACGTAAAGCCCGAAATATCACCGTGAACATGTCTCCACGTGTCGACAAATTGTAGACGCGTGACGACTGTTTCCAGAGCTGCGCATGGTGAGTGACGCGGCAATTGATCATGAGGTCGCTGGGTGCAGTTGAAGTCGCCACCCATGACCCAGTCATCGTGTGGGCCCATAAAAATGGGTGTAACTTCATTCGCGAAGAAGGCATTGCGTTCACGACGGTAGCTGGAGCCCGACGGCTCATAAATGTTGACGATGCGTAAACCAAAGAGAGTAAGGGTCATACCTCTGCCGTTGGGGAGGTATAGGACATCTTCGGCAGGAAGACCTCGTATGATGATGGCAACACCACTACCGGTGTCCGAAGCGGGAGAAAGATGCGCCGTGAAGCCATGTGGTGGTGAAAAGTTGGCGACATGCACTTCCTGAAAAAGCGCAATATCTATGTCCGCATCATAAATCATATCGCGGAGCAGCGCTAGTTTGTGGGGCGCACGAATGGTCGCGAGGTTAATCGTTGCGACACGATAATGCTGGTGTTGGAGTCCCACAGGCACAGGTGGGGCTCCTTCTTCAGGAGCGAAAGGTCGTCGATCTTGCCGGTCCGCTGAAGAGGCTGCTATTGTGGAGAGTTTGCGGTCGCGGGCGCAACCGATGGGGGCGCCCCATCATCAGCACCGTCCACCCCAGTCCCTTCGATCTCCACGTCGTCTGCCCAGGAGACTGATACTGCGGTAGGGCATCGGCTGTGCACATCATCCACGTGGAGAGGAGACGTAGTCTTCGGCTAAGCGGATAGACTCTCTTCAACGTCGACCTGTGGGGGCGACAGCGCCAGTAAGGAGGGATGTTCGTTGCCAGTGGTCGCCAGTGGCGGGTCATTCACATCAGAGTTTTGGTCATCAAAGAGCGGTTTGTCGTCCATCTTCGGGTCTGCATCCCTGGTATCCATCCGTAGAAAGGATTCATCGGGGGTGTACGGCTACGTTTCTTTCTCTTTCGTGTCGACCCTTGTTTTCGAACAGGTCGTTCAGAGTCTGATTGCGGGTGGCTTTCGTCTGACTCCGGACCAGTCTGAAGGAAAGCAGAAGTAGGTACCACTCCCGGATCAACGTCCATCTCAGTAGTATTTTCAGTCACAGTGCTGCGATGATTCGGCAGGTCAGGATCTGGCGTCTGTGGCACCTCAGAAGGAATCTCAGTAGCGGTTGCATCTACCTGATCAGACGACGTCAACGGAGCCGGAAGACCCTGTGTAGAGGTGCTACCTTCCTGGGCAACCTTGGCATATGTGACAGGGATCTGAGTGATCACCGTTGGGGACGCTTCCTCGCCGACCGGCGTCTGGATCAGGCGGCGTCGCATGCAGGCGGATCTGACGTGGCCTTCTTGTCCACAACCTGCACATGTTCGGGGTTGGCCGTCGTACTTGATAATGGCTCGCACCCCGCCAATTGTCAGGTATGATGGTTTATGTTTTTTCAGTTCAATTTTGACCTGACGCACACCGTTAAGGACATGGTAGGTCGTGAAGGTTTGCCATTTTTCCTCTACGTAACCGATGACGTTACCGTATGGTTGTAACGCAGAGACAACTTCGTCCTTCGGCACTTCAAAAGGTTGTTCAAACACCCTAATCGTGCGTTGACCGTACTCTGCGAGTTAAAGTGTTACAGCTCCGACTAGACCATCAGAGTATTTGAACTTAAGTCCATTGGCATGGCGGCGAATAACATCTTCACACACCTCGGTGTTTGTCATTTTAATATGAACGACACTACTCGTGATCGAAAAATGGATTCCGAGAACGTAGTTAGGATCTAAACGAACTTCTTCACGTAGGAACGTTTAAACTTCATGTGCACTAGGTCGCGCATGTTCAGCTGGGAAGGAAACTTCAAGGGTCGCACGGCGGTAAGCGCTCGACATGTTGTTCACCGTGGACGGACCCAAGCCTCAAAGCTACGACGCGGAAGTAAACAACGCCTGCAGCGGAGCACTGGCCGGCGCGCGGGGCCGTCCGCACGCTGCCACGGCTGAGAGCCGACTGCTAGGCAGAAATGCTAACCATTACACCACTGTAGTACGATGGTCAACATTGCTGCACGAACTACCTACGCTGAGTGCCCTCCCCAACTCGAACTTCAATTCATTTTCCCGGCCGCAGCACAAATTTTAATTCAGTTCGTCTGCTTCGATATTATCGTAGATAATAAAAAGAGACTTAAATGTATCAGGGAAACATTTAATTGAGACTTCCTCCATTTTTTGAATTGCTGGTCGTCGTGTCGTCCTCCCTCCTCCGTGCTGTCCAGATGACTTCCCGTGTAACAAGAAGCGTGATTCATCCGACAGGGCGACACTTTTCCATTAGTCCAAGGTCCAATATCGATGATTGTTTGCCTACTGCGACGGTAATTGACGATGTCGTTGATTTAATACGAGACCAATTAAGGATCGTCTGCTACGTAGCCCCACGCTCAGCAGTTTCCGATAATGGGAAGGCTTCGAAACGCTTGGGCGTGTACTAGCTCGCCGCTTCGGAATATCTCGTTTTCAGGCGACCTTGTCAGATTCGTTTATGTCAACGGCTTTTCCCTTTTCGGCCCACACCGTCGCTGAAATTATTCCCCATCCGTTTGTGGTCTGCTTATGTATTTTCCTTACCACTTACCGTGTCCGAAACGTCTACAGGCGGCTTTCGATTTCACGGCGGTCAATACTCGTAACTTTTTTCGCTCATCAGGATACATAGCCTGCGTTCTCGCAGTAGTGCTTCGATGTTTTATGTATGTCATAAACCTCAGTGTGACGTGAACATTCCGTGCAAGTACGAGCTTTCTCTCCTGCACGTAAAGCTATATATTCTTTTCATGTTGCACCATACGCATCCACACCACATTCTGTTAGCCTTTGTATAAATTAGTACCAAAAGACACTGGAATTTTTGAAGACAACACTACTAACCATTGTCCACTCAGTTTTAAATGTTTTGTTTTTGCCTTTCCAGTTTTCTCTTTTTGTGCCATGTGTTAGTTTATATTGCGCTTTTTGGAGGATTATGAGTTGGCGTGTGCGCAATTAACGTTTCTTCTAACCAGTACACGTGTCTCGTGATTATGTCTCTGATATACGAACAGGTGGTATTTCCCAAACCGTATCTCCAAATGTAGCCAACTTTGCGCAACAATGCGAACGTCTGTGCAGTATCCCACTGACAGTATGTGACAGTGTGAATGATCGTACATGGCTTAGTTGTGGTCGTTACACCCGACAGTCCCCAGGTGATACGATGCTGCGTAAATGATTTTATAAAAAAGTAAATAATTTTCTTGAAAAAGAAAAAATAATTTTGTTCTACGTAGTCTCACTGAGCGCCTAGTGTGTGAGAATCATTTTTATTCAGGCTCTCATAAAGGGAATTTCTCTTCGTGAGTAGTACTAATTTACAGCTGACAAATATTTACTGGAATAACGACCAACAAATAAATAATATTTTATCTCCTTGGGTTTCTGTTATGAGGAGACGGCACGTACTTCATCACTGATGCGAGGTATTGGGGTGCTTGCGCTCTGAGGAGGCGACAAAACAGACATATAATGTACGGTAGCCATGTAAATTGTGTTGCAGCACCCAGCCTAATTGTGCATAAGAAGCACTGACAAGGACATGTAGATGGACGTTGGAGATATAACGCGCACAAGCATTCATAGTGAGTTCTAACCGTTAAGTGTTTTCACTACTCGTGGCGTGCTGAATTACAACATAATCTTGGAGGTTCGAAAGGAGTGACTGGATATTTTGTGGGCACAGAGGTCTTACTGCACATGGCGGCAATATTTTCTGGCCAGCCGAGATGTTCTTCCAAAGTTACGCCCAAGTTCTGTGATACGGTACTGAAATACCTTCGAACTGAATAGGTAGTAATTGTTCGCGGAATTCTGAAACTATTAATTTATGATGGGATACTAAAATTACTTTTGACATTTTTGCATGAAGTGTAAGTCCCAGGTTTTGCGCCCATGTGACCACTGAAGACAAATCATCATTCATCTGGACGATCGCAGTATCGATATTTTCAGGTCTAGCATTTGGATGGAGCTGGAAATCATCGGCACAGAAATGATATTTGCAACAGGACGAAACCGACGAGATTTTATTGACACAAATGGAAATGAATTGTGGAGCAGGGCTGACCCCTGCGGCACTCGTGAGAGTTTCCAGGACGACGTTTCACTCTGACAGACATCATTTTACTGTATGTTTTTCAAGTAGTGTTCCAACCACCTCAACGCATATCTGAAAAATTGTGCTGTTGCATTTTTCTGAGCAGCATGTGAAAGTAGAAAGTATCAAAAGAGACGTCGCTCTGCAGACCTTCAGTTTGATTAACGTGGCTGGCCAAACCAATAGGTTGGACTGCGTGTACATGGATTCTTGAATTCGTGGGTATCATAATCCTCTTATTGTTTGCGCTATGAACACGCCACTCACGCATCTCAATGGCTTCCTTCCTGCCAATACCTCTCTCCTTCTTTCAGAATATCATAGATGCTGCATTAGCACTCTTGCAAGAAAAGATATAGCGGAGATTGGCTTAGGCAGAAGCTAGGATTTGTTTGCAGAATAAAGCTTTCACACTACGGATTCAGTTTCCTGTCCGGCACGTAGTTTTAGTATGTTAGGAAGATTCGAAACAGCATACATTCTTGTAATACGATAAGTGGTTGTTCAACACGTTCGTTGCAGTAACATTCAAAGTGCTCTGCAATAGCAGGAAAAACAACGTCAATCTGCGAATAGAATTCTTAGGATTAGTGCAAAACCAGAAGTCCATCACCTTCCTTAGAAGTGCTAAACCTCTTCGTAGTGTCTCATGGTGTGAAGACGAGTGTAGTGTTGATCGTAGCTCTGTCATTTGCAGACGGTAATGTCAACGGCCCACGTGATTCTGTCCAAGAAGAGTAGACTCTATACCACCTGCTTTCCGCCCTCTCATGCCTTCTTTGATTTCATTCGAATCCTAACGTCGAACAGGACACGTCACAAGCGCCAATCACATGAAAATAATAGACAGTTGTCATTTCATGGTAGTTTGGCTCATGCAAAAAGGCGAATGACTTCAACAGCTCCTTGCCTAGGAGAGGAATGTTTGATTCCTGCATCGTGCAGTCCAACGACTTCGTCTGAGTTTGAACTTGAATTTTTTTTTCTTCTCAACACAGGTTGTTAGAAGTCGTTACAGATTCAACAGCATTAAAAAAAATAATACTTAAAACTCAAAATGTTTGCCTGAATACCAAAGTGCTTTGTCAGACGGACGGCGGCAACCTTCAAATTTCGTAATCTCCTCAATACAACTAACATCAATTGGCAACTTTATTGGAATACAATCGATTATAAAATGCAGAGTCTCGCAAAAGTAATCTTTGATGAGGATAGGTACACGCAACATGATGAACTAGTCGTTGTCCTTATTCTCTTTTCTACGTAAACAGATAGTCAAACGCCCTGTGTGTACACATTTTTGTCTCGAACATATCGTCCGGGAAAGAAAACATAAATAGCTCCTATTTTCCGGTTGTGGCCAAGGTTCTAGAGAGGCTTTCCTTGATCGTGAGGCAAATTTAGGAACTGGAAACCTGTTCCCTACAGTCATCCTATCCGGTATTTGGCGTCAAAATACTGAACCCTACAAAGGTTCGGATCCCCAGCAGCCCGCTCTGTCCTTCACTGTATGGAAAGAATCTTACGAGACAACGAATAAAAATAAAAAAACGTATAAACAAGTAACTTTAACTGTCGAAATATTTCCCGAAATAATTTATTCTTCAGTAATGTCGTGTTTACTTGGACAGGACATTGCGATATGTTTTTGAATATGTCTTGAGGAGAATAAAAATGTGGAGTGCTGTCTAAAAAAGACGTGCTACTCTTGATATCTTTCTACAGGGCTATTACAAATGATTGAAGCGATTTCATAAATTCACTGTAGCTCCATTCATTGACATATGGTCACGACACACAACAGATACGTAGAAAAACTCATAAAGTTTTGTTCGGCTGAAGCCGCACTTCAGGTTTCTGCCGCCAGAGCGCTCGAGAGCGCAGTGAGGCAAAATGGCGACAGGAGCCGAGAAAGCGTATGTCGTGCTTGGAATGCACTCACATCAGTCAGTCATAACAGTGCAACGACACTTCAGGACGAAGTTCAACAAAGATCCACCAACTGCTAACTCCATTCGGCGATGGTATGCGCAGTTTAAAGCTTCTGGATGCCTCTGTAAGGGGAAATCAACGGGTCGGCCTGCAGTGAGCGAAGAAACGGTTGAACGCGTGCGGGCAAGTTTCCCGCGTAGCCCGCGGAAGTCGACGAATAAAGCAAGCAGGGAGCTAAACGTACCACAGCCGACGGTTTGGGAAATCTTACGGAAAAGGCTAAAGCAGAAGCCTTACCGTTTACAATTGCTACAAGCCCTGACACCCGATGACAAAGTCAAACGCTTTGAATTTTCGGGGCGGTTGCAACAGCTCATGGAAGAGGATGCGTTCAGTGCGAAACTTGTTTTCAGTGATGAAGCAACATTTTTTCTTAATGGTGAAGTGAACAGACACAATGTGCGAATCTGGGCGGTAGAGAATCCTCACGCATTCGTGCATCAAATTCGCAATTCATCAAAAGTTAATGTGTTTTGTGCAATCTCACGGTTTAAAGTTTACGGCCCCTTTTTCTTCTGCGAAAAAAAACGTTACAGGACACGTGTATCTGGACATGCTGGAAAATTGGCTCATGCCACAGCTGGAGATCGAGAGCGCCGACTTCATCTTTCAACTGGATGGTGCTTCACCGCACTTCCATCATGATGTTCGGCATTTCTTAAACAGGAGATTGGAAAACTGATGGATCGGTCGTGGTGGAAATCACGATCAGCAATTCATGTCACGGCCTCCACGCTCTCCCGACTTAACTCGATGCGATTTCTTTCTGTGGGGTTATGTGAAAGATTCAGTGTTTAAACCTCCTCTACCAACAAACGTGCCAGAACTGCGAGCTCGCATCAACGATGCTTTCGAACTCATTGATGGGGACATGCTGCGCCGAGTGTGGGAGGAACTTTATTATCGGCTTGATGTCTGCCGAATCACTAAAGGGGCACATATTGAACATTTGTGAATGCCTCAAAAAACTTTTTGAGTTTTTGTATGTGTGTGCAAAGCATTGTGAAAATATCTCAAATAATAAAGTTATTGTAGAGCTGTGAAATCGCTTCAATCATTTGTAATAACCCTGTAATGATCGATGTTAAAAGAAAGACATTCCTGTTCGTTGATGTTCCCCTGGTAGCTAAACAATTCTTGATCTATCTTCCATTTTCCTTCTCGAGAAAAAGTTACTTATAATGATTGAGATAAGTAGGACAACCTGTATACTGACTTCCCTCTAAAGCACCTGCAAATTATGCAGTAAGATAAAAAACAAGGGTAAAATAAAGCATACCTATGAAACAGAGAATAGGAAATATAGCACTAATGACAGCTATCTAAGTAGAGAGAGAGAAAGATTTCAAGGCACAAATGCGATGAGAGACATTTTTGTGCATGGCAGTTTAAACCGGCCTCCTCTGCTTTCTTGGGCAGCATACGCACCACTATCCCCCAGAAACCACTGTTCATGTGTTGTTGACTCACATACAAACGGCGCTGAAAGAAATTCTCACGCACGTGTTCAGGACGACTTCAATTGAATACCATAACTGTTACGGACTTCGGGTGCAGCAACTACTGATTTCACATCTTATTGAATCCTGCGTCAGAGATCTTGGACAGTTACTCTATCGTGTATTTTCATGTGCTTAATTTGTGTTACAAGGTCCGTGTTAATCACAAGTGTGTTTCTTGATGTTGAAATTGTCGCAAAGTCACATCTTAGTTCATACTCAAAAGAGGCTGTAAAAAACTTTGATAAACCCCTTGATCTCCTCATATATCTCGGAAAGATATGAATAACAAAGTAAGAGTTTTGGTGTATATATACAGTAATTATTCCGACAATCCATTCGAAGGCCGATCATTACACGAAAGGAAAAATCGTTTTTGAAAAAAAAAAAAATGTTTTGTGAAGTGATACATCTAAAATTAAGAAATAAAATTGATTAGGGCAGTATAACACGCACCTTGGAATGACGATTGAGATCATGTTTAGTAAATGAAGTGCATCAAACATTTCTCTAATCTGTTTTATTACTCAACATTCGATTAAAGATTTCACACAAAATTTTTGCCTTTGCTTTTCAATTTTTTTTATTTTTAAGTTTTGTTCAGAAACCGTAAAATAATTTTAAATATCGATCCGTGTCCTATTATTACTAAGAGCATAGAGAGCAGAGAATTTTCAATTTATGCTGTTATTTGATATTTATTTTATTTTACGTAATGAAAAAATAATTCCATAATTTTCGCCCTGTAACTTTACACAATACATAGCCTTTGAAGACATGAATCTTTTGACACTTCATTTACGTTGCTGTCGGTAGCTATGCGTGAAGTATTTCCATTCTACCTCAGATGACCATTTAATTCTTCTTATTATTTTAAAGCAAGTAAATTATTTTTAACCAAACTACAGGTCACGCTGCTCAATTTGATACCCTATTTGTCCATTTCCCACTCTTCATTTCGGTCTGAAACTCCGGACAACAATCCGTTACGTGATTCTTAGGGAGAATTGTCTCCGCCCCGTTCAAACTTCCGACGAAAAATAATAGTAATAAGTCGTCGTCGGCATGTACACCACAAGAATGATGGTTGGAAACATGCAATTGTACACATTCTCTCCTTAAAGTGTAGGCTGAATCAAAGCGATTTACGGAAATTAACATGAGTGTGTATTCTACATTAATTAACGTAGAAAACTGGGTAAAAATTTAAAATACGCATAGGACTACAAAGTTTTTATTTGCAGAGGGTCCATTCGATTTTACAAGGTTCCTTTTACTTTTTACGTTAGCATCAAACATTGACAAAATTGCTGGTATTGTTTGTCACCATCAGGAATGTCTACTTGCAGCAGAATCTTGTATGGTTTGGAACAAAAGCGTCAGCCCAAATCACACTAGAAGTGGCTAATTCTCGGACCGCGTAACGAGTATAGTTGAATGGACTACGTGATTATGATGATGATTATGATGATGATGATGATGATGATGATGATTGGTTTGTGGGGTACTCAACTCCGCGGTGATCAGCGCCCGTACAAAGTCCCAATTATTACACAGTCCCACTTTCGATCCCGGGTTTCGGCAGCACGGTAGCTCAGCGTGTTCGGTCAGAGGGTAATGTGCCCTCTGTAATAAAAAAAACTGAGTCAACAGATCAACAACGAACTTTACTGGATGTCTTACGACGTCCGCCCCGAGCAGATGCAACGAACTAAAGCGAACAAAATTTTAAAAAATTTAAAAAATTAAAAAATTAAAAAATAAACAAATTTTAAAAAATAAAAATAAAAGTGGTCAGCGCGACAGACTGTCAATTCAAAGGGCCCGGATTCGATTCCCGGCTGGGTCGGAGATTTTCTCTGCTCAGGGACTGGGTGTTGTGTTGTCCTAATCATCATCATTTCATCCCCATCGACGCGCAGGTCGCCGAAGTGGCGTCAAATCGAAAGACTTGCACCAGGCGAACGGTCTACCCGACGGAAGGCCCTCGTCACACGACATTTCATTTCATTACACAGTCCAATTTTTTTTCCATAGGTCAGTCGAGCCATTGTCACGAATAATGATGATAATGAAATGATGAGGACAACACAAACACCAAGTCCCCAGGGTAGCGAAAATCCCCAACTCGGCCGGGAATCGAGTGCCGGACCCCGTGATCAAGAGACAGCAACGCTAGCCACTAGACCACGAGCTGCGGACACAGACTACGTGTGAAACTCTATTGAATGCGCTGAGAGTCACAAACGAGCACACGAGGACTACCTTACGTTACAGTTTGCATGTTGATGTTAATTCCTACTGTCGTCGAATGCGTTCAGCTCCAGGAACTGCGGTGCCGAAGTCTCGACGAAAACCAGCCCTCAGATTTCTGACCGAATTATACTTGTTCCAACGTAGAACGCAAAATGCTTTTGGCTGCTGTGTTGCCACCATGTCGCCATGAACGAACGAACGAACGAGCTGGCTTCACCATGCAACAACAAAGGCGGCAACTTACAACTGGCGCCAAGATAGACTTTTAGTTTACATATGAAAGTCAAAATTCGCTCTAAGTTTAGACCTTCATTTGTGTAAACAATATTGTCTTGTGAAATTGGATGAGTATTTTTGAAACATCCTGCACATTGGATTACCAGTTTCCCCTTCTTACTCAAACATTGAAAAGTTTCTCGAATTTGACGCCATACCATTAAACTAATTCACTGAATGGTTGCGAAGCCAGCAGAAATCTGAGGCTTTATGGATTTGTTAGTGCCAGTAATCAGCAATTAGCGTAGACTGCACACGAGTTATCGAGATGACCACCATAACAATTCTGTAATCTCTATCGTCACAGAATGGGCCAAAATGGAGACGCGCGAGGATGTAGCACGTGTCTGGCTCGAAGCGGCTGTGGTGTCGGCGTAAAGCGAACTTGGACCGCCACGTAATATTCTCTCTTCCCTTCTCCCAGCGCTCTGTTCGCAGACGCTTGCGTGTAATCGCTGGGTCCTAACGCAAAGGCTGCTGCGATGGTGTGGGGCGGAACTACTTGCCCTGTTTAGCAGGAGATGAAGTTGCGAAGCGGCGGCTAATCTCACTGACGCTGGCCTCGCCGAACTTCGCACCACCGCCTTCGTAGGAGAGGCTGTGGTGTGCAGCCGGATACAGAGAGCCTTACTACTAGTTCTGACATGGTGTAACTCGAACCTCGCCCTACTCTGCAGACACCCGACGGCTATGGAAGTCAAGTAACGCTAAGAACGAACTTCTTGCTAACTGCTCCCAAAGCTGAGTCCCTCTAAACTCAGTGCATTCATCTACGCCGTTTATGTCAATTGCGAAACTTTTTGGCAAAGCAACAGTTTTCACTCCCTCCTGCGCGCAGTTGACAATGGCGTCAACGTGTCTTTGCACCATGGCGTGTAAGAACATAAGCGATGAACTTCGGCAAAAATGTTTTGAGCAAGAAGTTTCTGTAAGCAGACTAAACCACTGGGAGCTCCTCCAGTAGCGATGCTTTCACAAGAAAAGACCTTCAAATACTAAAGCACAACCAGCGGTTTCTAGTAGGCCCTAAATGTCTCAAGAGGTTGCTCACGAATGTTTAAGAGCAAGAAGAGAAGCAGGAAAAACAAGCAAATGCTTAGTACTCGGAAAAAATGGAAGTTTTAGCCTCATACCTTTAAGACTGGGCTCTACTGGAATTGGTTAACAGCATCAGGTTAAGATCGATTCGCTTAATTTTTGTAGGTTATTTTATTTGATGCATTTGAAATATGACTTCCTCTAAGATTAGGGGGATGTTACTTTGTCAGACACGATAGCATTCTACAGCTTATGGGCAGAATATCTGAATCTGACTACTCTAAAACTTATCAAATGTTTCCTACAAAACTAGGGATTAACGCTGTTAAGAAAGACATCTACTATTCCATTATAACCAAGTGGAATTTGCATTCGCTATAGCTCTGTTGAATTGCTTCTTATGAAGACTATAATATTACGGTATACTGATAATTTTTACTTTATGGACCGTTTGACTAGAACTGAATGAAACACAATTTTCGTGCCATACACGTTTCGCCTTTATTTTCTATAAGGCATCTTCAGTGGCCTGGAACATGTACATATTTTTGCTATTTAGTTTACATTTTGGTCAATGTAGCTGTAGGTTATAAATAGTTCTGGTGGTTGGTTTTTGCTATTATGTAGTAACATTTTGAATTATATTTACAGGTTGTGTGGACGATTTTCTACATATTACGCTGTTGTTGCACATTCGGTGTTGTTCCTCTTCTTATAAATGCCAATTTGTGGTTTCTTCCCCACTGATGATGCCTAACAGAAAATGAAGACGAAACGCGTATGGCACGAAAATTGTTTCATTCAGTTGTAGTCAGACGGTCCATAAAGTAAAAATCATCCGTATACCGTAATATTACACGCATATGAGGAAGACAGGACTACAAAAGTTGAAGATGTGAACACTAGAATAGTTTTTCAGTAATGTCATGCGTGAATGCTGCCATCCACTCCGTTCATCCCTTCCAATTCTGCCTCGTCCGAGCTACCATTTCCTCTCCTGAAGTTCCGAGGTAAATTCAGATTTCATGAGAATTGGGATGTTATTTCCAAATCATTAGTTGGCGGTTAGTATTTCTGTACACAGTTTGCCACTTGGAATCATTCAGAATCTATTTGCTTTTGAATTTTTGACTGCTTTCATTATTTCGTTACGTAAGGGCTTGCGTAAAATGGCCAAGGTTGAAGCAATACACTATACACTGTATATGCAGTTTTATTTGCTCTCTGACACACACGCAACACAGCTATGAAAGCAGTTAGTTCCAGATGCTGACACAGTGGAGCATGTACGAAGTAGTATAATCTGCCTCTTATCACAAACTTGCGCAGTGATCACCTATGAATATGGAATCGAATTATATAAACCCTGTAGTTCATAACATCGTAAAAGTGTTCACATAATTCACTGTAACGATTGTTTATTCGCTCTTCATTTATATGTCCCTCGACGGGGTCGGGCTGGCAGCGTTTATTCTAGCGCTCTTCAGTCTTCTGTAGCAAAACAATAATAAATGTATTGGCAAGAGTCACGTACTTGAGAATAAATGTGTCTATAAATAATAGTTGCGTTCCATTACTCCAATCAGCTATTGCAAGATAACACCACACATATTAACAAGAAAGCAATATGCTGATGTAAGTAGGACGGATCACATGATGTCTGTAGCATTTCGCTTTTCATTGCTTGAGAAACAAGTTGTTTCCACAAGAGCAACGAATTTTCATTGTATGCACGTGTTGAACACGCATTTCGTGGGAAATATTCAAATGCCGCAGTACCTAACAGTTCAATAATAACGACATTTGCCCGCCTCCGGGCATACAGATAAGTTACAGACAAAAAAGGACAAGGAGAGCAGCCATTATGACGGATACTGGACTGAGTGAGGTGAGATACGTGATGCAGCGTTTTCGTTCAAAAAGTAGCAGGATAATATCGCCCATTCACAGAGTCCAAATAATAGTGTTCAAAAGTGATGCAGAAGTTAAAATTTCGTGCATAGCTTGTTCGTAGTGTGCAGTACGTGGATTCGTTTATTTATTTACATCCATCGAGTCTCAGAAGTGGAGCACGTTTCTTTCATTGGTAAGTGTTAGAGATAGGGGATTGCAGCTGGACTGGCATAGGATGAATTGGAGGGTTCACTTTGATGGAAGAAGTATGAGTGGCAATGGGTGATAGAAAGGGTAGATCTCGGGAATGATTTCGTGGCGTAGGATGGGGAGCCTATGTAATTTACGCTTGAAAATAATATGGAATGTCTGGAAATAAAGAGAACGTGAGACATGTTGATACAGATGTAACATACCATGGTTTTTGACGAAATAGTTGCGATAGAGTGTTGAGGTAAGAGTTATCGGGAAATACACGACAGGTCAAGGTATTCTAAGTGTTTTATGAAGTGTGCGAAATTCTCACAAGACTGTTAAAGAACTCTGCTCCAGCGTTTGGAGTCAGTGTCTGTATACGTCTAGTACGAGAGTTACATAGAAAGTAATGCACCTCATTTTTTTTTTCAATAATTCATTATTGAACATAATAAGAATTACACAGACTAAAGAATGATGTTTTATCTACACACTCTATTTTTTCACGTAATCTCCATCCCGTTCTATGGCCTTCCTCCAGTTCGAACGAGGCCGTGTATGCCCTGTCGGTACCAATCCTTGTCCTGGTGGCGGAGACAGTGCTTCGCCGTGTGCAACACTTGCTCATCGTTTTTAAAATGCCTTCCAGTTGTCAAATCTTAATGCGTCTGTCATCGCGAATGATAACACCAGCTCGCTACAACAAGTCAGGTGTGACAGCCGTCGATGGTTTACCCGACCATAGCAAATCGTGGAGTTCCGCCGGACCGCCTGTTGATCACCTCACCCTCCGTGCCCAGAGACTTAACTGCACTGCTGTCGACAGTAGATGCTCCATAGATTTGGCAAAATCGTTTGTGAAAATTCCCCACAGCTTCTTTCTCTGCAGTGAGAAATTCAATTACGGCGCGTACAGACGCTATTTTGATTCTGCCCTGCAGCTATGCTATCTGTTGGGAGTGACGGAAACTTGGCGCGCTCACGGAGACTTCAAATTATACATACGTAACGTTTCGCATTCGGAGCATTGCTTTCGGCTGAGAAAAAAAAATGCGGTGAATTACTTTTTGGACAACCCTCGTAACTCAAGAGGTGGACTCGCAGGCTCCTAACAAGGCTCTGCAGCCCACACGTTCTGAAGGAACTTCTGTGTTGTCGCCGGAATAAAGGCGAGGTCGTTTGATCAAAAACCTGGTGAATAAATTTAGATAAACCTTTTGTGAGTTACAACGCGCAACGTATCTTCTTGTGTGCCGGGATGGCTGGCTGGCTCTGAGCAGTATGGGACTCAGCATCTGAGGTCATCAGTCCCCTGGAATTTAGAACCACTTGAACCTAACTAACCTAAGGACATCACACACATCCATGCCCGAGGCAGAATTCGAACCTGCGACCGTAGCGGTCGCGCGGTTCCAGACTGAAGCGCCTAGAACCGCGCGGCCACACCGGCCGGCTGTGTGCCGGGATCATCAGAAGATTAACGCATGTACGGAAGGATCACGACTACTGCTCTGTCATCGCGCAGTACGCGAAAGGGACAGAACAAGGGGTATCCAATACTGGTACGTTGTACTGTCCGCCCTGGTGCCCAATGTCTGTTGTGAGTGGAGACACTAACACCGTAATGAAAGTTTTCCAGTTCCTTTATTTGCATAGAAAGATCAGTATACACAGGGTGGTCCATTGATCGTGACCGGGCCAAATATCTCACGAAATAAGCGTCAAACGAAAAAACTACAAAGAACGAAACTTGTGTAGCTTGAAGGGGGAAACCAAATGGCGCTATGGTTGGCCCGCTAGATAGCGCTGCCATAGGTCAAACGGATATCAACTGCGTTTTTTAAAATAGGAACCCTCATTTTTATTACATATTCGTGTAGTACGTAAAGAAATATGAATGTTTTTGTTGGACCACTTTATTCGCTTTGGCGCTGTAATAGTCACAAACATATGGCTCACAATTTTAGACTAACAGTTGGTAACAGGTAGGTTTTTAAAATTAAAATACAGAACGTAGGTACGTTTGAACACTTTATTTCGGTTGTTACAATGTGATATATGTACCTTTGTGAACTTATCATTTCTGAGACGCATGCTGTTACAGCGTGATTACCTGTAAATACCACATTAATGAAATAAATGCTCAAAATGATGTCCGTCAACCTCAGTGCATTTGGCAATACGTGTAACGACATTTCTCTCAACAGCGAGTAGTTCGCCTTCCGTAATGTTTGCACATGCATTGACAATGCGCTGACGCATGTTGTCAGGCGTTGTCGGTGGATCACGATAGCAAATATCCTTCAACTTTTCCCACAGAAAAAAATCCGGGGTCGTCAGATTCGGTGAACGTGCGGGCCATGGTATGGTGCTTCGACGACAAATCCACCTGTCATGAAATATGCTATTCAATACCGCTTCAACCGCACGCGAGCTATATGCCGGACATCCATCATGTTGGAAGATAATCGCCATTCTGCCATGCAGTGAAACATCTTGTAGTAACATCGGTAGAACATTACGTAGGAAATAAGCATACAATGCACCATTTAGATTGCCATCGATAAACTGGGGGCCAATTATTCTTCCCCCCATAATGCCGCACCATACATTAACCAGCCAAGGTCGCTGATGTTCCACTTGTCGCAGACATCGTGGATGTTCCGTTGCCCAGTAGTGCATATTATGCCGGTTTACGTTACCGCTGTTGGTGAATGACGCGTCGTCGCTAAATAGAACGCGTGCAAAAAATCTGTCATCGTCCCGTAATTTCCCTTGTGCCCAGTGGCAGAACTGTACACGACGTTCAGAGTCGTCGCCATGCACTTCCTTGTGCATAGAAATATGGTACGGGTGCAATCGATGTTGATGTAGCATTCTCAACACCGACGTTTTTTAGATTCCCGATTCTCGCGCAGTTTGCCTGCTACAGATGTGCGGATTAGCCTCGACAGCAGATAAAACACCTACTTGGGCATCATCATTTGTTGCAGATCGTGGTTGACGTTTCACATGTGGCTGAACACTTCCTGTTTCCGTAAATAACGTAACTATCCGGCGAACGGTCCGGACACTTGGATGATGTCGTCCGGGATACCGAGCAGCATACATAGCACACGCCCGTTGGCCATTTTGATCACATTAGCCATACATCAACACGATATCGACCTTTTCCGCAATTGATAAACGGTTCATTTTAACACGGGTAATGTGTCACGAAACAAATACCATCTGCACTGGCGGAATGTTACGTAATACCACGTACTAACACGCTTGTGATTATTACAGCGCCATCTATGACAAAGCGAAAAAAGTGGTCCAACTAAAACGTTCATATTTCTTTACGTACTACATGAATATGTAATAAAAATGGGGGTTCATATTTAAAAAAACGCAGTTGATATCCGTTTGACTTACGGCAACGCTATCTAGCGGGCCAACCATAGCGCCATCTGATTTCCCCCTTCAAACTAGACGAGTTTCGTTCTTTGTAGTTTTTTCGTTTGATGCTTATTTCGTGAGAAATTTGACCCGGTCACTATCAATGGACCACCCTGTATATATAAAAGCATCTTCGCTTACTTTTCAAGAAAAATGTAGCTTTTAGTGTGTTAAACGCACCACTAATTAACCATCCACTGTGAAAACAGTGAGCTGAATATTTTAAGTATTCTAGTTTCTCCAAACTATTCGTGGATTGTAATGCATGACAAGATGACTGATAAATTGATTTTATCACTGGCGAACTACACATTTGTGTCGACGTAACCCGACATTCTGAGGCTAGCTGCTAATATGCGTTCCTGGGGATTTGTCGCAGCAGTGTCGCTTGTGAGAATAAACATCATTCAAATCACGTTGTATTTATGCTAATGACCTGTAAGGGCGTTGACGCCCACGCTCTTTGGCGTCCTAGATTCATCATCATTATCGTCATCATCATTATCGTCATCATCATCATCATCGTCATCATCATCATCATCATCACTCGACAGTGACACACAGATCAGTAGCATCTGTAGTGCAAACCGTATCCGTACAATTGGAAAAGAGTTATCTCAGCAGTTTGGTACTTTGTAGCTAATATGACCTTCAGATCGGCCGCAGATCCCGCTGTAGTAATTCCACAACAACAGTGAAATGTTTTTTTTTTTTCCTTCATGGTAACACCACTACTGAGAGTTATTTGTTTTGCGAGTGTTACCAAATCATTCGGCAGCACATTTAGATGGTTGAATTTACTGCTCTTGGCGCTGTCAATTCCCGAAACACGTGCCACGCCACCTAATCTGCTGTGGAGCTAATACGTAAACATCTGCGGTCATATGGCCGGCAGCGTTCTCTGTGATGCCAGCTTCTGTTTGTAAACATTCTCGGTCTTCGGCCTCACGTACCTTGGCACGAGTATTGTTTGTGGCGGCGTACAAATAGAACCAATGTAGTGGAGGACGCTGACCGCTGTCTCATGAAGGCAAATGTGTCAGAAATCCACTGAGTTGACCTCTGTGGCACGGAAGAAGGCAAGGGATGAGGGGGCGCCACCAGGCTTCAATAACAGTACCTGACGTTACTGCGAAAGCAGGTTGAAACGAAGCTGAATCCTAGCTGAGACGCAAATGCAGAACGAAGTCAAAGCAAGGATGAGAACAACTAGATGAGACGCGTTTTAAAATGTTCTGTGATCTTGTTATCACTGAAATGGAACGTGGTAAATTCAAAGCTGATGTTCTAAATTCTGATTTAGATCTTCGCATAGACCCGAAAATAGCTGACATAAATCGCGGGACTGTAGATTAGTTAAAGTCTCTCGACAGAGCTACGGTTACTATATCTAATGGTGGGATATTCGTTATAATGTGTATAGAACTAGTGGAGTAATTTGTCCAACTTGCAGCCCTATTTGATCTGAGGTCACAATAACAACGAAGCGTGCTACGTGTGTGGAAAGCGGCGCAGGTCGTTTGAATATACGGGATGTTTCACAGCAATTTCTATGACAGGCTTGTCATTATATAAAGTACCGAGCAGACTAAGTTTCGATAAGAAACATATGCCCGAAAACATGCCGTTTGGATCTAAAATAAGTTAGGAGAACGGCTCACTTTAAACTCTGTCGCAACGCGATACTCATACAGGGGAGACAATGAGCTCTGACCTACGCCTTCACGATAGCTCAGCGTGTTCCGTCAGAGAGTTAGCGGCCCTCTGTAATAAAAAAAAATCTGAGTTAATCGATCAATGACGAACTTAAACGGGTGTCTTAACGACGCCCGCCGCGAGCAGATGCAACGAACTAAAGAACGGTGGCGGAGCCCGCTCGCTCTCACAAGTGGTTCTCGCCGTCTTCTCCGTCAGTGCAGTGATTTCACGTGCACACGGCGACACGAAAACAATAGTGTTACTCTTTATTTCAGTGACTCTAAACGTCATTTACATTCTGGCATTCATGAACGCTTTAGAGATCTTATATCCCATTCTGAAATGGTTAATGTATCATTATTGTACAGTGCTGCCAAAAATTAAGCAAAAGAAAGAGCTATTAGTTTCATAGTGTTAGGGAATTACGGAACTAAAAGAAATATTCAAGAGTGGGATTAAAAGAGAAGGTGAAATGATATTAATGATAAGATTAGCTGATGACATTGCTTTGGAAATTTGTGGTAAGTTACATGGGACCAAACTGCTGAGGTCATTGGTCCCTATTACACACTACCTAATCTAACTTAAACTAACTTACGGTAAGCACAACACGCACACCCATGCCCGAGGGAGCACACGAACCTCTGACCGGGGAGCCGCGCGAACCGTGACAAGACGCCATAGACCGCTCGGCTATCCCGTGCGGCCCATGACATTGCTATCCTCATTGATAGTGAAGACCATTACAGGAGCTTTTGAATGGAACGAACGGTCTAACGAGTACAGAATATGGATTAAGAGTGAATCGAAAAAAGACTAAAGTAATGAGAAGCGGCAGAAATGAGAAAAACGAGAAACTTACATGAGAATTGGTGATCACGAAGTAGATGAAGCTATGGAATTCTGCAAACTAGGCAGCAAAATAAATCATGCCGGATGGAACAAGGAGGATATAAAAAGCACACAAGCACTGGCAAAAAGGGCATTCCTGGCCAGGAGACGTCTACCAGTATCGAACACACGTCTCAATTTGAGGAAGAAATTTTTTAGAACGTACATTTGGAGCACTGTCTTGTGTGATAGTGAGATATGCATTGTGGGAAAACCAGAATAGAAGAGAATGCTGCAGAAGAATATTGAAAATTAGACAGATTGATAGGGTAAGTAATGAAGAGGTTCTCCGCAGAATCAGCGAGGAAAGCAATATATGGAAAAAAATGACAAGAAGAAAGGACAGGATGATAGCACATGTGGTAAGACATCATGGAATAACCTAGAAGGAGCAGTAGAGGAAAAAAAACCGTAGAGAAAAATAGAGATTGGTTATATCCAGCAAATAACGGAGGAAGAAAATGTAACATAGACAAGCAGTCTTTCTCCCTACTGTTCATCATATACATCGAAGAAGCAATGACATGAATGGAAGAAAGCTTCAACGGTGAGATTAAAGTCAACTGTGAAAGGATAACAATGATACATTCGCTGATGCCGGAGCTATCCTCAACATCATTGAGGAAGAACTACAGGAACTGTTGAATGGAGTGAACAGTCAAATGAGCACAAAATATGGATTGAGGGCAAATCAAATGAAGTAGAAGTTAACTGATCAGGCATTGTTTCCTTATTATCTAGAACTTGTGACTGGCTGAGTTTTGCCCCCATTTCCTCACACAGAGGAAAAGGGGGCAAAACTCTACCAGTAATCAATTGTAGAAATTAAGAAAACGTATTATTAAACGAGCAAACCCAATTCAGTTATTCACCTCTTTTAGCTGATATCACAACTCCTTGATAGAAGTAAAACTTTGAACGTCAGTTCATCGGTAGATAAAAAGTTCTACGCTGATCCGTAACTTTATTCCTAGGTATGTTTAGTCATATTAGTGTTATTTCTGAATAGTAGCCGTCACGGTAGCTCAGCGTGTTCTGTCAGAGGGTTAGCTGCCCTCTGTAATAAAAAAAAAAAAAACTGAGTTAATCGATCAACAACGAACTTCAATGGATGTCTTACGACGTCCGCCCCGAGCAGATGCAACGAACGAAAGCGAACAAAATGAGATTTTAAAAAAATTTAAAAAAAATAACGTGCTCTGCAGAAGGCCATGCCGTGGCGACTGTTTCGAGTACTCGTCGTCGGGTTCTCGTCTGTGTGACGAAGGACGCCCCTCTTCAGAGTCGAGGGCGCGGCGCGTCCGTGGAGCACCGCAGCCGACCCTCCTAGTTGCCAACGCACCATTTTTCTCGTAGCCATTGTTGTGGCATGCGATGTCATAAATACACCAGGGACTGACGGCGGTGCTCGTTCTCAATTTGTGGGCGTACCGTGAAACCAGAGATTTGGAAGCTGTTCGATTCTCAAACTTATTTTACGCCAAAATAGAACATTTCCGGATATGGATTCTTTATCAAAACTATGAGATCCCCTCTAAACCACCTATAAGCCTGTCATAGAAATTGTGAAATGTAGTATACAGGGTGTGTCACGTAAGACATAACACCACTTTTGTTTCGTGAAAGGTTTCACAAATCGAAATGCGATTCTCGGCAATATCAGAGCGTCGAGGAGCACGCATTCTTTGTTCCGTTAATGCTTTTAGCACTTTGTTCCGTTAATGCTTTTAGCACTGGAATCAACGAAGATATTGAAGGAAGTAAGTTTCTTTAAATTTAATTTGTACTTGTTACGACTACATTCGATAGTTCAGAAGACAGTTACAATAACGTTTGTTAACACTGACGTTGAAATCTGTCGTAAAAAAAAAAAATCGAGAAACGTCCTAGAATATGAGAGCACGGTGGCCGGAAATGGCACTTGAGGTGCAAACACTGCCAAGCAGGCGTCTCAGACCAGGCTGCGTAGTTGTATACCGTAAAACAGGCCTGCGCTACGAGAATAAATCTCTATTTCCCCTTGAACCAACTTACTACGTAGATGCAGGTTCACCTACGAATATTGAATACAGAAATACGACACAGATCAAAATCTAGCGTATCACAGAGGGCTTAGCACAAATATTTCACATTCGTGTATCCTCCCAGATTTACGTGAGCTGAAAACAGAAAAATGAACTGTTCTTTCTTCAAAAATAATGAGGTTTTACACGCTGCAAAACGCAACTACTATATTAAATATCTAAATATTACAAGGAAGATTTGACGTCTCTTTTCCTGTACGTGTCTGTGTGCTTCTTAGAAGTAAAATACATGCTGCCGTACAACTGTCTCTGCCTATACTACTCTAAATTACATCATATGGGATACGTCTGTTGAATTGAACATTTTACCAAAAATACTTTGGTGAACACCTGTACATCGTAAAATAAATATTCTTCTTAACGAAACGTCGTTTCATGCTGAACGTAAGCGCGTAATGATAGTATCGGCAGGTACGTGCAATACACGCTGCCCACTTATTTGACATTGATATGCAATATCTTACGCACGTAAATGAAATAAAAAATTTACTAACAATGATTTAGTAACCACCCAAATCACATGACATAAATTTTGTCTTCCAAAAGAATAACTTAGTCATTTATTTAAACATGTGTTCAAACTGTTGACCATGGACTGAAAGGCACATTTGCAATCGCCGTCCGAAAGAATGATGAACAGACCTAATTACAGTGGATGATATGGTAAAGGATGCACTCGCGATTCGACGACACACATCGTCTGACGTAGTTGGAGCTTCGTTATAGGCTGCGTCTTTGAGTGCTCCCCAAAGAAAGAAATAGAGAGGAGTCAAATCGGGGGACCTCGCAGGCCATTTGACGACAGAATTTCATTCTATACAACATCCAGGAAAGTTCTCGTTCAGTATTTGCGTTGCAACACGTGATGTGCGAGCTGCACAACCGTTGCGTTGCAGCCACATACACTGTCGAATATCCAGTGGTACCTCTTCCCGAAGAACCAGCAGAATTTTCGTCAGAAAGTGGGCGTACGAATGTCCATTTATGACACCTGAGATGAAATAAGGTCCCACAATGTAATTTCCTATGATCCCGCACCATAGTTTCACGCTCCACGGCCGTTGACGTATCACCTGACGAAGACAGTGTGGATTTTCGACTGCCCAGTAGTGCATATTACGCAAATATACGTTAGAATGGTTAGTAAACGTTTCTCCATCGGTAAAGAACACACGTTGGAAAAACGTAGGATCGACTCTCAGTTACTGAAGGGCAAACAGATAAAATTCTGCATGACACTCCAAACTACGTCACGGTGGTCGAGTGCCTGATGTAGTGACAGATAATAAATATGGAAATTCTTTCAAGAGAGCATGCAAATGACACTCGTCTGGCTGATTCCCTATTCCTTGACAGTATGTCTCGTGTCACTGTGCGGATTCATTAGCGTCGTAGCCAGAACAGCTGCTTCGTGTTCTCTGTCGGTTACATTCTTCTTTCTTTTCCTCTGTTTGACGTTCGCACTAGCGTCTTAATAATTCGTGCAATTGTGTGGTTCGTTGGACATGGGCAATCTGGATAAATAGCCCTATAGAGCTGTACTGTTTTACGGCATTTCTGTAACATTCACCATATAAAAGTAGTATACTCAGCTTCTTCTCATTGGCGTACGTGTCTGCACGCAACGAATGTTGAATCAGAAATGAGCGGCTCACAGTGCAGGCAAGTAACTGGAAAATGTGTTGACATTCTGGCACAGCGTAGCACGAGAGCTCTGCTTGGCGGTGTTTGCACATCAAATGCCGGTTCCAGCCATCGCTCTCTCAAATACTGGTACATTTCTCGAATTTTTTGTACGACTAGTTTAACGTCAACGTTAAGAAACGTTGCATCAGTGTAATTAACTTCTCAAGAGCTATCGAATGCAGTTACAAAACGCATACGTTTTCGTCTAAAAAAAAAAACGTAGGTGCTTCAATATCCCCGTTGATGCAAGCGCTACAAACATTAACAAAAAAAAAAAAAATGCGCCTCGACGCTCTACAATTTGCCGAAAAGTGCGTTTCGATGTGAGTAACCGTTTACGAAATAAAGGGGTGTTACGTTTCACGTGATTAGAGTTCCAATTCTTTGAGAGTGGGACAAACGCCACCAAAGTGCATTAGTGTTGTTACCAGCCGTGATATGTTACATAAAGAACTTGAACAACATCAGATGTTGAATGATCACTCTTAAAACACGAAGATGCAGCGTACGCATGTGAGACAGCGTTATCAAGGATTGGCAGGGTTTTGAAGAGGGTCTCATTGTGTGTCAGTCTCCATTCATCCGGCTGGTCGAATCATGCAGTATCAGGATTTTCGGGGCATTCGGATGTGATGGTGGCCCAATGTAGACTGGAAGGTCCTTGAGCGTAGGCACTCAGGTCGTTAAGGTTCTGGTCGGCCACGTTTGACGACCACAAGGGGGGGATCGCCGTACTGTGCTCCAAGCACGTCACCTCACCCCATCCACATTTTACAACAGGGATTGACGACGGCGCCCGTTTTCAGTTTGTGCGCCTATCACAACGCGGGGACTTGAACTTCATCCAGTCCTCCAAATTATTTTATATCTAAATGGTACATTTTTTGGATATGTGTTCCTTATCAAAAATTAGTCTGCTAAGTCACTTCTAGCATTTCTACAACCTCTAGAAGCCTGTAATGGAAACTGCGAAACGTCTTGTACAAGAAGGCTCACATGGTAGGTACCCATGAGAATAGACGTACTTATGGAAGATATTTTGTGCAGTGTGTATGAAATTTTCTGGATATCGAGGAGCATCTCTGTGTTACCACATGGTGGCTTGGATAGTTTGATATCTATCTCATTCCCTTCTTTATTAATTTTAAAGGCGCTCGCGTTGATGCTTTGTTTCTTGAATTCCAGCAAACCTTCGGCACAGTCTGACACTGTCGCTTAGTAAACAAAATACGAGCGCACGGAATAGCTCAATGGTTATTTGACTGGTTAGAACACTTTCTATAAAACAGAGGTCAATACATACAGTGAAGGATTTCACGGACGGATGCTTCAGCTGTTGGTGAGTCCTGGCTTTATGGCTGTGATCTATGACACTTCTCTGTTCCCAACGTTTCGTCCATAGCAGTGGAGGACGTCTTTAGAAGTGCTCCTGGTTCCGTTGAGTGACGAGTGGGACGTCGGAGAGCGACTTAAATACTATAGAAAATAGGGGGCGTGTAAACCTCGACCACGCCGTCTCCGACGTCCGTCAAGTCAGTCGGTGAGTCTCAGCGGAACAAGGAGCACCCTTGAAGATGTACAATGCCTCTCTGGACGAAACGTTAGGAAAACACAGAAAACTTAACAGTAGCTAAGAACTCAGTGCTTTGATCTTAATGACGAGGCATCATCAGCAGTAAAATTAGTGGCCTGCGTATATTATTGTAGTGTGGTAGAGCCTGTGCTGGTAAGGAAATACACTGATCAACCAACATGTTATAACGAATTGATTAATAGCGTGTTGGCCCGCCTTTGGAACGCTGTACAGCAGCGATTGTACCTGTCGTGAATTCAACAACTCCTTAGTACATTTTACGGAAGTCTGTGGCACAAAATGTCCACCCATATGTCTCGCAAATAACATAAATTACGGGTCGATGAATTGTGGGTGCGGAGACAGCGCCCCAAGCGTAACAGATGTGTACGACGAGGTCCAATCAGGCGAATTTGGTGGCCAAAATATGAACGTCAGTTGACGGTCATGCTCCACAAACCATTGCAACACGATTATGACTTGTGACACGGAAAGTTATTCCACTGGCAGATGCCGTCGCGGTCGTGACATGAATCTTAATGGGAAGCGGGTGTTCTGCAATGATGTTCATACTGTCCATAACTCTCATGATGCCTTCCATTACTACCAAGGTCCCATGTAAGACCATGCGAATGTTCCCCATACCATTACATGGTTGCGCCCATGAGACAGTACATGCGCCGAGCAGCTATTCAACTGAAAGACGACGTATCCGGACACGATCATCAGGCCGATGTAACAAGAAACGTGATTCATCCGTGCAGCTGACACGTTTACACTGATGCACGGTCCAACCTCGATGATCCCATATCCATTGCATTTGTATGTGACGATGTCGTTGCGTCAACATGGCAACACGTAGGGGTTCACCTGCTGTGTATCCCCATATTCAACATTGTTCGTTGAACGGAGCACTCTGAAACACTTGTGCCTGTCTTCAGATCTGACACAGATCACCGCCGATCCTGCTTTACACGGCGGGCAAGCCTCCGAGCTCCACGATCTGTGACAAGGCGCTGACACCCAGCGTCTTGTGTTACTCCTGTTTTCACCGTCATTCAAGCTTTTTCCATAGAGCTCACGACAGTAATACGCAAACAGTCGATCAGCTTCGCCTTACAGGAACGCTCGTTTCTCGGCGCCAGGTCATAACAATCTGCTCTTTATCATAGTCGATTATTTTAGTGGATTTCCCAATTTGCTGCCTGTATCCTCATTAAAAAGTGCCCCAAATCATCTCTGGTCCGCTGATGCAATGATCATAATCCTTTTGATAATCAGTCTGTATGAACGACGGGTCACCCTGGTCTAGGGGTAGCATCTTTGACTGTTAATCAAAAATTTCGATGTCCTAGGTACGATCCCAGACACTACTTAAAATCTGAAGGAAAATCATCAGCAACTGTGGATGAAAACTTCTGTTATGGAGTCGCATTCATTCAGCCGGTGGTTTTGTCAAAAAGGACACAGGGGCCTTGGGGTGGGGAAACTACCCATAAAGACGGATATATCGTCAATTATGTGCAGCATGACGGCATGAGGACACTGACTGTGAGGGCAGTTCACCTGATGTGTATCCGCGGAAAATGTGGATTTAATTGAAAAGTGTCATAATGGTATCTCCGTTGCAAAAGACACGGGAGAGAAAATAGCTGAGGTACGCACCAAAAAAAGTCAGAAGAATATTGACAAAAAATAGATAAATAACGTCGGTAATTCTGTGAGGCTGCAACAAGCGAGGCGGCACCAAATTGGAGTCTTCGGTCTCGTATTCGGGAGGACGGTGGTTCAACACTATTTTTACAACTTTGGGGCAGGGTCCTTACACCAAAACAAGGAAAAAACTTAGGTGATTGAACTGAAAAGCACACAAACTCATAATGAATGCTCTAAATGTCCTTCTCTTGCTTCTAAACATGCCTCGAATGCCTTTCAAGTAGTTCCTGATGATTTTGACTGGTTTCGCCTGCTTCTATGATAAGTCGATGAAGAGTTTCTGCATCCAGGTCGCCCGCTAAATCGGTCAGTTGGCGCGTCCAGACATAATAATCCAAAGGATTGATGTCGGGTGACCGTGCAGGCCATGGAACTGGTCCTCTCTTACCTATCCATTCGTGATGGTGCATCTTGAACACTGAGACTGAAATGTGCTGGAGCTACATCCCGTATAAACCAAATTTTTGTTATTTGCTGGGACACATATTTTAGTCAGTCTTTAAGGGTGTTTTGAATAAATTCCCTGTTGACAGCACCATTTAGACGCACTGGGAGAACGTATGATCCTGACCCTTCCAGACAGTCACCTACGATTCCAGCCCACACATTAATCTTAACCTGTCGTTGATGCCTGGCCTGTTCTGTAGCATAATGGCTGCGATTAGCCCACATGTGTAGGTTGCAAAAATCTGTTACTCCATCTCTTCGAAACGTTGCTTAGTCTGTAGTCAAAATTGAAAAGACAAACAACAGATTGGCAGTTCGTGCAACAAACCATTGGCAAAAGTTCTCCCGTGGTGGTGATAAGTAGACGTAAGGCCCTGCAAACGTTGTAGATCATACGGATACGTGTGTTGCTCATGAAATATCCTCCACGCTGAATTTGGAGGAGTACCACATGCCAGGACCACCTGTCCTGAGCTGACAAGTGGCTCTTCTGCGACAGCCCATACAGCGTGCTCTTTCTAGTTAGGTGTACGAGCAACAAGCATTCTTCCTCGGTCAATAGTGTGTTGTGCTACTAATCCTGTGTCGGCAACACGACTATACACAGCACCAACGTTGGATGATTCGGCTGTCCACTGTCTTGAAACGCCGTCTGATGCAGCTGTGCAGCCTCATATCCATTACCATTCACGTGGCACTACATAAATATCATGTCTGCGTGCAGCCGAAATGAATATTTTGTCATACTTTAACGGAGTACTTTCAGTTAATTCACTAACAATGGACGCTTTGAAGACAGACGAAAGACGAGTGTAAACAAAGTCTCCCGGGCAACTCAACGCCGTCTAGGATATACTGAATTAAACGGGTGCATAGGTAAGTGACGTCGCTGGGTTGTACCCAGAAAGCCGTCGAACGTCAACTTTCAGCAGTAACTGGAGAACGAAAGATTTTCGGACATACGTTTATACGAGCTTTTCTTCTTGATCTGGTCTAAGGAACATGTCCTCGAACTCAGTAAAATTATTTGTGAAATACTGTGTATGTATGAGCTTCGTTCATGGATGTGGCTACATGTTGGCCATTTACAGGTTACTAAATAGCACATGGGTTTCAAATTCAATAATAATGAATACCGTAGCCTTTAACATTAATCATGCAACTTCGGATAAACCCAAATTTAATTTGTCTCTTTTATCTAGACGTACCACCAGTTTTTAATTAAAAATGCGGTTATGGAATAGGAGTTGTCCATAATTTGTTTTACGGTATATCTAAAATTCGCTTTGCTGTCAGACAATTTATTTTACTGAAACTGATTAGAGATATTTATGCTTTATGTATTGAATTTCTTTGTGAGTCACTAATAGTTTTAAGAATCGAGTGATGAATGCAAGTTTTTCTACTAGTGCTGTAGTCTTGCACACCACTTCCCTTATCAGATGTGGTGGGTCATTTATGACAAATTTCGTCACTGAATATACATATTGTAAAGAAGCCATCAAAATGTTGAAGTCCTTGAAAATGCATCTACAGGCACATATTATCACATATTATTCTCGTTGCTCGATTTGGGATAGCCGAAACTGTGCTTCTAAGTGATGAGTAGCCACATGCAATTACATCTTAAGTGATTAATGAGTAGAAATATCCACAGTACAGTCAAGATGTTGTTTTGTTTGTTTCGAAAACTACAATCATACAAACAGCAAATGCTGTAAGAGGAAGTAATTCGGTAAGTGAAGTGCTATATTTTTCTTCCACGACGATCAG
Source organism: Schistocerca cancellata (assembly GCF_023864275.1). NCBI lineage: Eukaryota > Metazoa > Arthropoda > Insecta > Orthoptera > Acrididae > Schistocerca > Schistocerca cancellata. The sequence continues at coordinate 371,538,461 of NC_064626.1, forward strand.
TGCCATCTCTACCAGAATTTGGTGAACCACGTCTATGAGCATACAATGTGTTTCAAAAACATTCATACGCTTCTACAAAACTATATCTTCTATACGACTGAAGTAGAAACTTGGGGCAAACTTCAAGTTAGGAGTAGTTCTTATTTTCAAAAAGAATCATCCAATTTCACGAGGTTTCATGTTTCGCAAACGACATTAGGGGTGATTTTTACAATTGCGTTTTGGATGAAAGTTTTGCTTTACTTTTTAAAGATGCGCATTATGCTCTCCACCGGACACACTACGAACATGCAGACGATAATCGAACTTAAACATTACTTTTGCGACAAGAGGTGCGGAGCTACTGTATTCGCTGGTGCTGCTATGTGGCGTCGCATGCAAAGTTGTTGAAAGGAGAGGCGCATAGGTGGAGTCTTTCACGATTCTCCACCACAAACAGAGGCAGTGGTACAAAGACAGAATCATAACTCCCCCTCCCCCCTCTCCCCCTGTACACCCAGATCATCTGAGGCAGCTGACTGTTAAGAAATGCTTGTACATACAGATGCCACTGTGGAAGCGCTCGTCCTCTTGGAAAATGAAATTTTCGACATGTTCTCGTAATCACGGTAAAAAGACAGATCTTCAACATTTCTGGAACTGAGTGAGCGATCGAGCTAGCTGCACCAGAGACTACTACTGGCAACAACATGAACCGTGAAGCTGACACGAAAGTAAAGATAAATTTCACCTGAATACTTTCACGGTTATTTGGCGAGATATACGTAGGGGGAAGCAACATATTGGTTGACCGAGGTGAGGAGAAACTGAAATGGACCTGAAATTTACACATATCTCTGTAGTAGTCTCACCGAACGTTCGAAATCGACTGAAAGACTAAAAAACAGAAGATAATTATTCAAATAAAAAACTTGTTAACTTAAATTATTTTTTAAAAGTCTAAAAATATTTCTTCATCACCATACAGATCCCTGACCAGGTACACATATTTCCGCAAATTTGTGCTTGTGAATCTTTTATAGCTATGGCAGTACTTGTAAAATTTTAAATGAAAGACTTGGGGCGCATGAAGTAGCTACTACTTCAGAGCGTAGAGTGTAGCTGCAGTGCAGTAAATTTGTTAGTGTCTTAGGTAACTATTCGTGCATAAATTATCTGTTGCTTACGCCCACGTTTTTCGTTTTAAATTTTACGCGTAAATTTGGAAATTTGTGGTAAGAGCGTATGGGATCGAACTGCTGAGGTCATCAGTCCCCAAGCTTACACACTACGTAATCTAACTTAAACTTACGCTAAGGACAAAACACACACACACACACACACACACACACACACACACACACACACACACACACACAAACAAACAAGCCCCAAGGGAGGACTCGAACCACTGACGGTGGCAGCCGCTCGAACCGTGACAAGGCGCCCCAGACCGCACGGCTACTCCGCGCGGCTTTACGAGTATTATCATAGCAACTAAAAATCGACAAATGCAAATTTTCATTACTGTCTATATGGGGTCAGCAATCTGTATGGGGATAAAGGAAATTATTTTATGCATTTTAGTCCTTTCAAATACATGTAACATAAAAAGCTTTTTTATTTAAATCACTGTTGTGGATTGAACCGTAAGTTACGAAACTCAGATCGAAAAATTTACAGGAAATGAACTCATTTCCCGTGTTCAGATGTTGGTAGGCAACATCTGGTCCGCAGTACAATATGGATTATCGGTGGCAAATGCATCAGACGTACTGGTTACCTTGCATACTTTCGGCTAACTGCTGTTGCCGGTAGTGGAGATCTTTTATTGCGTTCGCTTAGCAGGGAGATTTAGCTTGTTAAAAGTTCGTTGCGCAGTACACGGCCCCTGAGGGGAGACGCCGCTACACGAAGTTTGCGCGTTAGTGCAGATAAAGCGGCAACGGCGTGCGAGTTGGCCTCGCGCGTCGCTGTAAATACGGCCGCTGTCTGGTGTACACACACACATTAGATACCGATCGCGTCTGCGGATTAAAACTTCCTGCACCGAGCACCTCAAACTTCAGCAGCGGCTCGCACGGAAAGTGGGGGAAGAACTTCGCTGTCTCGCTTCAAGCTCCCGAGGCAACAAAAAAAACAGCGGCAATTATGTACGTCGGGTAATTCGCGTCGTGCGCAGAGTATCGTTCTTTCTCATTTGGGTGCGATTCTTGAGAAAACTTGGCTGGCTGCATCGCTACTTTGCCTCCGTGATTGCAGCTGTTAATGCGAAGCTCCCGCGCGAGCGTTACTTACCGCTGGCAGAGAGCAGAGACTGCCGCTCATCCGTTACTGCTGGTGAAGAGAGTTATCCCTTCGCCTTTCGTCTATTCTCCTTCCTCCTTCACGATCTCTGCGCGCAACATTTGTTCAACAACGCACCCGACCTTATTTAATGACCGACAAGGATTAACTATCCAAACACTCAGTGATTACGTTAATCTGAAATGGTGTAATTAGTCATAGATTTACAGGTGGCATTTTCAAATCCATAATGTCTTCGTCTTCGTCTGATTAGGATGTAATACATCTCTCAGTTCCGACAATCGTGATCACATCTACGTCTACATCTTTACTGCAGAGCTTTACGCTGTTCTCCAGGCTGTCCAATACATCCGTCGCCATCAGCGGGTACAGTATATTATATGCTCAGATTCGCTCAGCTCTCTACTCACTCTCCAAGCTCTCTACCCTGTCCACCATCTGGTCCACCGGATTCAGGACTGCCTCCACTTGCCCAACTTAGGGGGGGGGGGGGGGACGTCTCTGTGGCGTTCCTCTGGATCCCAGGACACGTTGGTATCCGTGGAAACGAGGCGGCCGATATAGCGGCCAAGGCTGCAATCTCTCTTCTTCAGCCTGCTGTTCGCATGGTTCCCTTCGCCGATCTACAGAGTGTTTTCTGTCGTCGTGTTGCTCTTTTATGGCACGCACATTGGTCTGCACTTTCCAATAATAAATTGCGGGATGTGAAAGCTCTTCCCTGTGCTTGGACCTCTTCCTCCCGAATTCGTCGTCGGGAGGTAATTGGGCCTCGGATAGGGCACTGTCTTTTTAGCCAACGACATCTTTTAAGTGGCAATCCTCCCCCGCGTTGTCCCCATTGCTCTCAACTGTGGACGGTGAGACACCTTTTACTTGGGTGCCCCTATTTTACTCCGTTACGCATCCGTCTGCAGCTGTCGCCTGATATATCTTCCATTTTAGCAGATGAAACGCGCTCAGCCGATCGCGTTCGCGACTTTGTGTCAGTGAGATGACGTCGGTCATTTGAAGCTCCTTTTGGGGACAAACAACCCCCCCCCCCCTTCTAAAGTGATTTTCTAAGCTTTCCTTCTGTTTTTTAGTTTCCACACTTTTTGAGTTTCGCCCCCATTGCTGCTGATTTCCAATTTCGTTTTTTTTTACCTTTTCCTAAGCCACAGACCAGGCGCCAATTACCGTAGCAGTTTTGCACCCTAAAACAACAACAAAAAGAGTCACCTTACGGTGTGCGGCAGAGGGTGTAACAAGGAGCATTATCATGTTCGCTCTTGTGTATTTCATTCACAATGGTGAGTAGGAAGAACGACTGTCAATACACTTCCGTGTGAGCCCTATTTCTCCAATTTTTTGGTCGTTATCATAAATTAAGGATAATGCTGATACATGGTGAAATAACGCTCTGGTGGGCGGTTTGCGGGTTTAAATCACCTCGGGGTATGACCATGTGATGCACGGTGGCGCTGGCAGCAGTCCAAATACGCAGAGGTGTGTTGGTATATGTCAGAGTACGGTGCATCGAGTAGGTGTGAAGACGTTTTCAGACATGTTAATGGTGACTGTGTGTTGAAAATGGCTCAAAGAACACATACTGATGACGTTATGAGGGGTAGAATATTAGGGCGACTGGAGGCTGGTCAAACACAGCATGTCGTAACACGGGCCCTACATGTGCCACAAAGTGTGATTTCAAGATTATGGCAACGATTCCAGCAGACAGGAAACGTGTCCAGGCGCTACAATACGGGACATCGACTGTGTACAACACCACAAGAAGACCGATATCTCACCATCAGTGCCCGCAGACGGCCACGGAGTACTGCAGGTAGTCTTGCTCGGGACCTTACTGCAGCTACTGGAACTGTTGTCTCCAGACACACAGTCTATAGACGACTGAACAGCCATGATTTATTCGCCAGGAGTACTGCTGTAAGTAGGCTACTTAGGTTTTATGTTGGTAACGCCACTTAGTGCTCTGTATGAAGATCGCTGTCTGTGCTGCGTGCAATCTGTGGCTGGTTGGCATTGTTGCAATATTCGCTATTGTAGTGTTAGGCAGTTGGATGTGAACAGCGCGTAGCGTTGCGCAGTTGGAGGTGAGCCGCCAGCAGTGGTGGATGTGGGGAGAGATGGCAGAGTTTTGAGAGCAGACGATCTGGACGTGTGTCCGTCAGAAAAAGGACTTGTAAAATTGGATGTCATGAACTGATATGTATATATTATGACTTTTGAACACTATTAAGGTAAATACATTGTTTGTTCTCTATCAAAATCTTTCATTTGATAACTATGCCTATCAGTAGTTAGTGCCTTCAGTAGTTAGAATCTTTTATCTAGCTGGCACTATTGGCGCACGCTGTATTGCAGTAGTTTGAGTAACGAAGATTTTTGTGAGGTAAGTGATTCATGAAAGGTATAGGTTATCGTTAGTCAGGGCCATTCTTTTGTGGGGATTATTGAAAGTCAGATTGCGTTGCGCTAAAAATATTGTGTGTCAGTTTAGTGATGATCACAATGAGTAAAGAGAGAAATGTCTAAGTACGGTCAGATTTGCTCAGCTGTTTGAAAAAGAAAATAATGTAAGAGATTTACCAGCACAGTCATTCTTAATTTTTCTAAGGGGATGTTTGACTTCAAGGTGCAATCTACCGACCCCTGGTCACAGGAGAGCCCGTAAAGCCCGATGTCAAGAACACAGTACACGGTCATTGGAACAGTGGTCCCAGGTTATGTTCACGGACGAGTCCAGGTTCATCTCGTGTGAACCAGGAACCAGATACCAACCACTCAGTGTCCTTGAAATGGACCTGTATGGAGGTCGTGGTTTGATGGTGTGGGGTGGGATTATGATTGGTGCACGTAGACTCCTGCATGTCTTCGACAGAGGAACTGTAACAGGTTCGGTGTATCGGGACGTCATTTTCCACCAGTATGTCCTCCTTCCTGATGGATGATAACGCACGGCCCCACCAAGCTGCCATCGTGGAGGAGTACCTTGAAACAGAAGATATCAGGCGAATGGAGTGGCCTGCCTGTTCTCTAGACATAAACCCCATCGAGCACGTCTGGGATGCTCTCGATCGACGTATCGCTGCACGTCTTCAAACCCCTACGACACTTCAGGAGCTCCGACAGGCACTGGTGCAAGAATGGGAGGCTATACCCCACAGCTGCTCGATCACCTGATCCAGAGAATGCCACCCTGTTGTGCCGCCTGTGTACTTGCGCATGGTAATCATATCCCATATTGATGTCAGGGTACATGCGCAGGAAACAGTGGCGTTTTGTAGCACATGTGTTTCGTGACGGTTTTCTCAACTTACCGCCAATACCGTGGACATACAGATCAGGGTTGTGTGTGTTCCCTATGTGCCTATGCTATTAGCACCAGTTTTGTGTAGTGCCACGTTGTGTGGCACCGCATTCTGCAATTATCCTTAATATATGTGCATGATTGTAATATCCGCAAGCTGCTATGTAATGCTGATTTGGCCAGTAGATGTCACGAGAAGCAGACCTGCCAGTATAAAAAAGAGGTGCGGAGAACTGTGTTGTCGGTAGAGATGCAGTAGCAGCCAAATGGGTCGGTTAGGAGAGAATCAGTGCCTTCGAGCGCGGACAAGTCATTTGATGTTACAGTTGATGTGATTGTGAAGTGCAAAAGCGGATGAACAACCACACCTGAACAGACCACGCAGACCTCATGTACTGACAGACACCAACCGTAGAGCACTGCTTAGTTGGGAAAAATCGCGTGAACTAAGCTGAAGGAGTCACTCGTGAGTTTCAAAGTGTGCAGCTTGGGAGTTAGTAAGAACGAGCTACAGTAGTCGAACAGCTCCTCCTAAAGCACATATTCTGTAGTCAGCGGTAAGCGACGTCTGAGATGCTGCAAAGAGCAACGCCACTCGACAGTGGAGTTTGGAAACGAGTGACGTTTAATAATGAATCGCGCCATATCCTGTGGCAATCCAATGCAACGGCTTGGCTTGGGCGAATGCCTGGAAAAATTTTTCTGTCATTATCTGAAGTGCCAACAGTGAAGTGCAGAGCAGATGGTGTTAGTGTACGGCCGTGTTTATCGTGGTTATGGCGCGATCCCGTTATTTTGCTTAAGAAGCGCTAAATACCAAATGATATGAACACTTTTTATAGCGCTGTGTACTCAGTACAGTAGGACAAATCTGTATCAGCATGAAAATCCACCCGCTCGTAAAGCACTTTTGGTATAATTTAGAACGTTGATTTCGCTCCTTTCCCAGCGCCCAACATCCTTAGCTTCTCTGGTTACGGCTGTTAAGAACTAATGGGCTGACACTCCTCCACAGATATCCACATTTGTGCCAGCAATCTCAGGAATTGGATGCGTGGGAAAGGACGTTCAATGTCCTTTGCAGCGCCCATAATCTGGCGTGAGCCAACAAACCATATCAGTGACTGCTACTTTTGTATGGTTCCTCCTATCAAGAAGGGAATATCTAAGAAGAAGAAGCGGACAGTGCTCTATCCTAACATTCCATCTGCCATACGTCCAGTTCTACATGGGGAAGGATTGCGAATAGCTGAACCACCGACGGAGTACAAGATTACTTATGATGGGGATTTCTGAATGTCCTGAACCATGTACATCACAAGATCTAGAGATTCTTCCAAATATATCATCAACTGATGATCCACAAAAATTGTCTCAAAATGAGTTAAGTGATCTCATTAGAGATTTGGAGCTCTCTAAAGCTAAGGCTGAGATTTTAGCATCAACATTGCAGCAGCGTTGTTTTCTGGAAAGCAATGTAAATGTTTCATTCTACCCCAGAAGAGTGCAACAATTCACCCCTTTTTTAACATGAAAGATAGTCTTGTGCCATGTGTAGACGTAAATGGTCTAATGAAGTCTCTCAGAATTAATTACAGCTCTGATGAGTGGAGACTTTATTGATTGGTCAAAGTTGAGCTTAAAAGCAGTGCTTTTACATATTGGTAATGAACTTTCTTCTATTCCAGTTGGGCATACTGTGGATATGAAAGTCATACCAAAACATGAAAATTTTGCTAGAAGGCATCAAGTATAATGACTCTCAGCGGAAGATTTGTGGTGACTTTAAAGTGGTTGCACTGCTATTAGGTATGCAGTTAGGGTTTACAAAATATTGCTGCTTTCTCTGTGAATTGTATAGCCGAGCTCGTGCATCTCATTATAGTAAACATGAATGGCCCACCAGAAAATCTCTTGAACCAAGTATAAAGAACAGTAAGAGTGAACCTCTAGTAGTCACTAAAAAGATTCTGCTCCCGCCCTTGTTCATCAAGTTGGATCTCATGAAAAACTTTAAGGGAATAAACAAAGATTGTGACGTGTTTAAGTACTTACGGCAAAAATTCGCTTACTTAATTGATGCCAAAGAAAAAGGAGGGCATCTTTGTAGGCCCACAGATTCGAGAGCTTTTTGGAGACCATACTTTTGATGGAATCACACAAGGTGATGAGAAGCATGCATGGGAATGTTTTAAGATAATCTGTTTACAGTTCTTAGGGAATAAAGGAGCAATAAATTACAAGGAGACTGTAGACATGTTGTCATCTTATGAAAAACTTGGTTGCAACATATCACTGAAAATGCATTTCTTACATAGTCATCTTGACTTCTTCCCCAAAAATTGTGATGCAGTAAGTGATGAACATGGGGAGCGATTTAATCAAGCTATTCCTACATTTGAGAAGAGGTATGCCAAAAAGTGGAGCCCTACTATTTTAGCAGATTATTGCTGGACTGTCATAAGGGATATTCCCAAGTATGTGTGTGAACATCAAGCCAAGCGAAAACGGTCATCTTCTAAATTTATGTCTGAACAAAATATGTAATTGTATATACTATACATATGGACATTTAACATTTGTAATCTTTTATATACATTTGCGATCAATTAATGTATATATTTTCTTTTGTGCTTTACATAGTCCTGGTGCAATTCTTCTTCGAACATATGCTGTCAGAATTTCAACACTAATCTTCTCCGTAATACACAACACGTCTTGCTCAGTTTGTTGATAACCTCTGTAATACTCTAGAGCCGACTAAATGTCTAGTGTCTTCTCTATCGCTTCTTTTAATCTTAGTTCGTAAGGGTCTCGCAGTGATGATCGGTACTGAAGAAGCGATCGCCTTTAGACAAAAGCGTCGTCTGCAAAAGTCTCATAGAGCTTCCGAGATTGTCTGCTACACTATTACACCGTAAACAGTAATGGTCCCGTAACACTACCTTCGGATACCCGGGACGTCATTTTTGCGTCTGTCGATTTCGATCATTTAAGATTAACGTTTGAGTTCAGTCTCTTAGAAAGTTGTGAAAAAAGTCGCAAACTTGATCCGATAGTGGGTGAGCTCGTATTCTACTCGATAAATCACAGCATGCAACTGTATCGAATACCTTTCGTAATTCGAGGAACGCGCCATCAAATTGGTCGCCTTTCTCTACGACGCTCTTGGTTTTATGGACGAAAAGAGCGAGCTGTGTTTCGAAACATTTGTTTCCGTAATCCACGTTAATTTTTAGGTAGATTTTTGTTCTTCAGAAACTTCATGATACCTGAACATAAAATATGTTTCATAATCCTACACAGCAGATTGAAGTCTGCGATATATGACTGTAATTCTGTGAGTTAATTCGACTCCCCCCCCCCTCCCCCCTGAAAAAGGAAATAACCTGTCATGCTTTCCAATTGCTTGGTAGTCTTTGTTTTTGCAGCAATCTACGATAAAGTTCGGTTAGAAAGAGAGGAAGTTCTTTGCCATAATTTCTGTAAAAATTCAAAGATCCGATTCGGATGTCCTTAGTTGTAATGTGGGATGGACAAGGTCATGCTCGACCTGATAACCATATCAAAAGCACTCATTTCCGCAGTGCAATGTTCGGGGAAAGGATCATAATATTATCAAATTCGCATTCGTGTTTGATGTGTCTAAAAACCGTACGATAATAGTCTTTTGGTGTACGAAATAGTTAAGGAGATTGTCCGGTTATGAGCCATGAGGAAATCTGTTACGACTGTATGAATAAAGGGGCACTGCCATCCTTATGGCGACGAACTGGCAGATGAAATTGGAAGAGCTGCTATAACAAGCGGGTGTCACGAAAACAGTGCGACTCCGTATTCCGACAGCTGTCGACTCAACCCAAAAGTGCTTCAAAGAACATGATAGAATGAATAATGGAAAATGCCGTCACTAATTGGTGGCTGACATTACAGGAAAATACTCGTACATTCTGTAATGTCTACAAAACACTGGTTCACAAGGATGAGTGTTTCAGGAAGATCGTACATGATAATTATTGTGATTAAAATCAATCATTACTGTTTAGGACAGCACTAGCACAGAATAGGTAAAAGATACAGACCCAGTTGTGGATACGGAGACGTAAACCATTTTCTTTTAGTGCCAACTGAAAGAAAAGAAGATAGGTAATCTCATGCAGAAACTGTGCAGTATGACGGTCCAGAGCCTCTTAACGATTGCCACTTTCTTAATGATGGAAGATTAAAGAATTTTCAGACTAATCATACAATTTCTTAACGATAGGTGTTCAACAGAACACCGGACAAACCTCGTATCAGACCCTCTGTGGAGTAAAGTTTGAGAGAAAAGCGTACAGGTTTCAACGGACGCAATAGCGGACCCGTGAAAATGAGAATTCAAGACAACTGAATATGGAACCAAACTACTTATGTTTCTACGACTGTCATTTCAAGCATCTAAATGTATGTAAAGTGTACAATGTTTTATTTATTTTGAAACGTTATAATCGTTAATTTGATTGTTTCCGGCTGCAGAGTGACTCAAAAACAAAAGACAAAATAAATACATGTATAAAAAGATTCTTGTTGCAGGAAACGTAAATGTCCAAATTACTTTAGAAAATAAATCTCTATCAAGCTGAAGAAGTGGCTTGGATTTCGTTCTTGACCCTAGGCACCTAATTAATCCTTCAGTTACCGAGCCAGTCCTAGTATGTCATTGCTTCAGAAAATTGTCGCAGTTTAAGTCCTATCAACGCGAGAATTGTGGCCTTTTTATTGGTAAGCAAGCAGTAGAAACAGTGCGGAACAGGTGACTATGTCGTAAGTAGAGAAAAAGTGCAGGTTAGCAAGAATAATTTGCATAGAAGAATAATAACGTGGGAACTACAAAAATTGCGGTGACGTACTGGGACAAAATAGCAGCTGTATTGCAAGAGACAGACAACTACACGAACATCAACGTCTGATTTTAGTTCTCTTTTACATACGTAGAGGTACATTTAAAGTTTTATTTCATTAGGTTTTGAAAATTATATCTTGGAGATGCCCTCCGCTCTGCTAAATGCATTTGTAGAGTCAAAATCGGAAGTTTCGGTCCAGTTTGTCCACCTTGTCTGCCTATGTTGGCAGTAGCAGCACGAATGTTATTTCGCAGCTCACCGAGGGTCCGTGGACAATTGGTGTACACCAAGGCTTTAAGACAGCTCCATAATAAAAAGTCGTGTGGGACTAAATCCAGCGGTGGTGGTGGTCACTGAAGATCGCCCCCTCAAAGAGAAAAGACGGTTGGGGAAATGCTCGCTCAAGAGTGTCACTGACGTTCGCGCCGTGCTCGCAGTATCAAATGAAATTGTGCCTCGTCGCTAAAGAACATAAGGGTATCATGAGGCAGGTTTTCGATCAAGGCTTCACATGGATTTTTTCATGAAACAGAATTGTGTGTATTAAATACGTGTGTGCACCACAGCCAGCTTACGTGGATGAAATTTTAAGTCTTTGTGAAGAATTCGTATCACTTTGTGAACATAAATTGGACGAGCAGCTGCATGTTTGCGAACAGATCGCTAGAGGGAATTCAAAATCGCCAGCCTTACTTTTCGGTCGTTCTCCTCTGTCCTGGTCGTTCCTGACGGTCCTGGTTTCTTTTTCTGCCACTGCCCGTATCCACAAATGAGTCCACCTACATAACACTCAATTTCCGATCAGGAAAACGACTTGCAGGCGCAATATTAAACGGTTCCCTGAAAGGGGGGTAGGACGTCAAACGGGCCGACTTGGAGCAGGAGAGGCATCACAGGACATTTTAATTTCTAGTGTCTGTAGTTTTACAAATAAATTCATAAAACTTTTCCAGCATCACCAGGAAGGATTCAGGATCCACACTCATTGCAGTGGAAGTTCGAAAACATAAAAAAATAAATTTTTTTTACGTGTGAAATTTCATTTTTTCACTTACTAATGGCTGCATTTGTTGCTATAGGTACACTTTTCTTGATAAGTTAGAGAGATTCTTCGATGAATTTTGTACAACATAATACCATACTTACAGGTGTATGAAACTCTAGAATTTATTTAATTTATGAAAAAACGAATGAGCTGTTGTATTTTAAACTTCATGTTTAGGAAAAAAAAAACAAATTTTGTATTTAATTACCTCAATTTTTACCACAGTTTTTAATAGATTTGGAAAATTCTGGAGTTTCATACAACTGTAAGTATGGTTTGTATGCTGTACAAAATTCATCGAAGAATCTGTCTTATTTATGAAGAAAAGCAACAAATACTGCCATTAGTAAGTGAAAAAATTATGAAATTTCACTAGTAAAAAAAATTATTTCGCTATGTTTTACAACTTCCACTGCTAAGAGTGTGAATTCTGAATCCTTCCTGGTCATGCCTACAAAGTTTTATAAATTTATTTGTAAAAGTATAGACAGTGGAAATTGAAATGTCATGTGGTGCCTCACCTGCTCCAAGTCGGCCCATTTGACGTCCTACCCCCTTTAATGTACGCTGGGCTGCGATGACTGAACACCCAATGCAAAAATCGTCTCTGGTTGCTCGCTCTCCTCTCCCGTCCACTGCTACTAAACTAACCTTAGAAAAAAGTTTGGCTCCATCCTTTCGAATGCGCTCAACCCCGTATGAGTACCGGCCGCTATGTAACGCAAGGTTCAAATAAGGAAGTTCCCGCACCACACCCTTTACTTCACAGTGTTGAACATGAGAATTAATCTGCAAACAGTGCTAATACTTTCGTGTACCGGTTTGCATCTAAAACAGGAATAGCCATGGGATAAGTAAGAGAATGGGCGCATGCATTACAGTCTTTTTCCAGACTGCAGTGACGGAACGGTGTGGTCAGGAGGGCCTTCAGAGAGGAGTAGGGCTACACCCGAGGCCACGGTTCGTGGCTGAGTCGGCAGGATAGCTGGAGCGACACTTGATGAGTCTGCGCTGAGAACCGCAAGGCTGTTCTGCAAGGCTCCGGCCGAGATGACGGAAACGCGACCTACGACCACGACGGGCAATCCACCTGTCTGCGCAAGGCTGCTCCTTCTATCTACACTTCCTACGAACTCAGATCCGACGTTCAGACGGCTCAGCTTTGTATCGCACGTATTTCTTCATTTTTTCTGGCCCACGAGAAACTCGACAAGGAAAAAAAGGTGCGTTTGTATTGCGATTCTTTCCCTGTGCGTTGAAGTTTTTCTGTTACTCGGGTTTCAAGCTCTTTCGACACATACCTAAATTCTCCAGAGGTCGGTGTACATACGTTGATGAAAGGTACTTGATAACAGATTATGCGAGATACATATACAGGTTGAAGTATCTAATATTTTCACCTCACCTGCAGCTCAAGATCTGTTAGATAACGTTCAATTTCGCTTTCGGAAAAGTAAATGTGCAAGAAAGGCAGTTCTGGCGTTGTGTATAATAGTGGGGGCAAGACTTAAAAAAACCGAGAGAAGTTCATAGGATTTGCCGACCTAGAAAAATCATTCGACAATCTAAAATGGCGCAGCCTGTATGAAACACCCAGACAAATAGGTATAAGTTCTGGTGAAAGACTGATAATATGCTATATAGACATGATCCGAGAGGGGGAAATAGTATAAATGGCTCTGAGCACTATGGGACTTAACATCTGAGGTCATCAGTCCCCTAGACTTACAACTACTTAAACCTAACTAACCTAAGGACATTTCACACATCCATGCCCGAGGCATGATTCGAGCCTGCGACAGTAGCGGTCGCGCGGTTCCAGACTGTAGCGCCTAGTACAGCTCGACCATTCGGGCCGGCCGAGAGGGGAAAAACATGACTGGAAGACGAAGAACGAAGTGCACGGATTAGAACGGCCGTTTAACGGGAACGTAAACTTTCACCCCTGCTGTTCAGTTCATACACCGTACGAGCAACGACGGCAAAAAAAGGGTAGTTTCAGTAGCAGCATTAAAATTCATGATGAAATTATATCAATAGCAAGACTCACTGATGACAGTGAAATGGAAGAAGAGTTACTGAACATACCGCACGGAACGAATAGTCTAAAGAAACGTAATGAGGAGTAGCAAGAATCACATCAGCGATAAATATTAAAACTGAGGATATCCACGTAGTGGAAATGATGGCATTCTGCTACGTTGGGAGCATAATAAAAAGTAACAATAGCACAGGCAAATAGGGCAAGCCTGACCAAAAGAAAGCTACTGTTATCAAACATCAAACACAGGCCTTACTTTGAGGGAAACAAATTTGGAGCACAGTATTACATTACGAAGTGTGGGAAAATTGAATCGAAGCGTTCGAGGTGTGGTGGTGTAGAAGGAAGTTGGAAATTCGTTAGATTGATACGATAGGAAATGGGGATTTTCTCCGCTTAATTGGATAAAAAAGAAAAACATATGGAAAACATTGACAAGAAGAAGGGACAAGATGATAGGACATGGGTCAAGACGTAAATAAATATCTTTCATGATACTCCAGGAAGCTCTGTGGAAGAACGGGTTTAACAATATTCTGCAAATAGTGTAGGCGAAGACAGAGATTTAATATAGAGAACAAATAACTAATGATGTTTAGTGAAGATGTTACTCTTGTGAGATGAAGGGCTTGGTGAAAGACAGGATTTTGTGTGAGCCACATCAAATCTTTCAGTTTAGCCTACTGATAAACTGTTAAATATGCACATTCGGAAAAAAATTGTAAACACTTTCAGAGCCGGCCGCTGTGGCCGTGCGGTTCTAGGTCCATAGATGTGTGTGCTGTCCTTAGGTTAGTTAGGTTTAAGTAGTTCTAAGTTCTAGGGGACTGATGACCACAGATGTTAAGTCCCATAGTGCTCAGAGCCATTTGAACGCTTTCAGAGGGTTCCAGTTCACTCAAGATTTATTGTTGCTGCAGTGCATATGGAGTACATGACAGGATGACATTCGCAGATCAATGGCACAAGCGGTGCTGAGGTACCAGGTATCGAACCATGCTGAAGTTCCAGTATTAGTACGTGGTGCAGCATCCCCAGGCCGACAATGCAGGCGCTCTCTCCGGAACCCAGTCAACCGTATAGTGTCCTGTGATATTTTGTGCCTCACCTGCTCTATCTGTTGACGTAGTTCTGTAAGAGTTTTGGCTAACGAGTCGCATGAGTCACTTCTCGTCCCATCATATCCCACGTATGCTCGACTGGAGATAAGTCCGGAGATCGTGCTGGCCAGCGAAGCTGCTGCACGTCTTTCGTATCACGGTGATTTTCACTAGCAATATTTGGGCGAGTGGTATCCTGCTGGAACAGTACATCACCTTCTTGTTGCGGGAACGGCAAAAGAACGGGTCTAGCAACATTCTGCAAGTACCGAGAGCGCTGGTTTGCCTCTCCTACAGAAACACCAAAGATGAGCGAAAGTAGTAGCTTACTGCACACTCGCCTGGGATGGGGCGAGTGTGGCTTGGACAAATGCAGTCTATGACACAGCGCACACCAGGTCTACGTCGTATGTGCAAACGACCATAACTTAGGTGCACGCAGAGTCTGCTTTTATCGCTGAACACCACGGCGCCCCATTCCATCTTCCAAGTGATCCTCTGACGGCACCAGTTGAACTGTGCACGTCGATGCTGTGGCTAGAGCTGTGCGTGACTTGTCCCACTGCTAATAACCGGTTCTCAGCAGCCCGTGTCAAGACGTCAGGGCTCACGAGTCCTCGTGTCTGTGCTGTGGTAGCTGCACAATCTGCCATTGCTGTCCTTATAATACGACGATCCTGGCAGTCGTCTGTGCTGCGTGGACGTCCAGCACCTCTTCTATGGGTCGAGAATGCTCACGTGAACACAGATACCAGCATTGTTGCACAGCACTCTAACTTCCGAGGCAATTCTCCGAAAGGACCACCTGCCACTTGGAAGGACACAATCTGACCCCTTTTAAACTCGCTTTGTTGACTATAGGAAGAACGAGTGCGTCTCCATGGGGCGGTTGCCTACTCGTTTCACACCTCTGAACCACATTGATCCTCCTGGCTGTGAGCATTCCCTTTTAAAAGATGGACACAAATGGCGCTATGCTACCTATGCCACTACGCTATCTGTTGGCGGACGGCGTTGAAACCATTATTGATACATCTACTATCCCCCAGGTGGCATGCGTCGTCATTATATCAAAGTCGCCGTCGTCTTTCCAGGTGTGCTAATTTTTTTCCGGCAGTGTATTTACGTTACCGAATACTGAAAAATCGACAAAATACGGCACTAATTATGATACGTTTCCGCAAGAGTAGCAGGGCTCCATGGCACATAATAAGTGTGGTGTCACCGCCAGACACCACACTTGCTAGGTGGTAGCCTTTAAATCGGCCGCGGTCCGTTAGTATACGTCGGACCCGCGTGTCGCCACTATCAGTGATTGCAGACCGAGCGCCGCCAAACGGCAGGTCTAGAGAGACTTCCTAGCACTCGCCCCAGTTGTACAACCGACTTCGGTAGCGATGGTCCACTGACAATATACGCTCTCATTTGCCGAGACGATAGTTAGCATAGCCTTCAGCTACGTCATTTGCTACGACCTAGCAAGGCGTCATTACCAGTTACTATTGATGCTGTAAAACATGTACCGTCAAGAGCGATGTTCATCATTAATAGATTAAAGTTAAGTATGCCACAGCTACGTCCTTTTTTGCTAGTCTAATTTCCTTGTCCTGTTCCAGACCTCACGCCAGTCTGCGTGAGCTAAAACGCGTGCCTTTCGGCTTCCTCTCAAAACCGCGTTGGGTCTCTTGCCAATCCACAACAATAAGTGCATTATTCCGTAGGTTCTGCAAGAGAGTACAAGATAAAAACACGTGATATATAGAGATTTTTTATGCCGTTCAAATAGTGAACAGCCAGGAAGTTTTCTCTACTCCACATTCAGAGTGGCCTAAACATGACGTACTGATCGTCTCCAAGCTAGTTCCTTGGAGCGTGCTGTACACTTTATGGCGACTTATTCTGTGATTTCTTGTCAGACTTTTCAAATAATATCACTAAATTTGCCTTACAAAGATTTTTATAATGGAGCAAACAATATACAAAAGTTACATTTCAAACAACATAGCCGGCTGCGGTAGCCGAGCGGTTCTAGGCGCAGGTTACGGTCGCAGGTTAGAATCCTGCCTCGGGCATGGATGTGTGTGATGTCCTTAGGTTAGTTAGGTTTACGTAGTTCTAAGTTCTAGGGGACTGATGACCTGAGATGTTAAGTCCCATAGTGCTTAGAGACATTTTGAACCAAACAACATAATAACTACGTTTAAAAACGGATGTTAGTGCCATTCTCACCATAAGCATTCTGGATTAGAGTCTCAACCTCAGTCATCACAGAAGTAGCTAAAAGACGTTGACATCTGTTTCATGACTCCCTAGTAACTATTCTTCTAGGCGAAAGAGAAACCAGATGTCTTCACTGGGATGCAAACCAACTTGTCATTGATATGTTTTGCATATGCTTTTCGTGAACATTTGATGTTTTCCCCTTGAAGCGACTGCGATTCCCATCCTTCCTTTCCAAACACGCTTTACAAAATGATAATCAACCTTTCTTTCAAAAACTGGTTCAAATGGCTCTGAGCACTATGGGACTCAATGGGACATAACATCTTAGGTCATCAGTCCCCTAGAACTTAGAACTACTTAAACCTAACTAACCTAAGGACAGCACACAACACCCAGCCATCACGAGGCAGAGGAAATCCCTGACCCCGCCGGGAATCGAACCCGGGAGCCCGGGCGTGGGAAGCGAGAACGCTACCGCACGACCACGAGATGCGGGCCTTTCTTTCACTTCTGCGACTGTACCTTTACTCTCCAATGCTCTTTCAGCCTCCAGCGTATTGTCACATAGAATTCCTCAAATTGTTCACACTTCACTTTTTTCAAAAAGGTATTTCAACACAACCAGTACAAAAAAACGCGATGTCGGAGAGAATAAATAACAACATTGTAGGGAATTAAATCCTGTTTAATTTAAGTATTGAATGATGTTTCATCTTTTTGAAGTTATGTACAAAAAAAAAACCGGAAGAAAACTGAAGTTTTTGTTGCCATTTTGAAGTGGTAAAGTGGAATTCATAATAAACAACTCGCAAAAAATAAAGGACTAAATTTATAGAACTTCTCATAAAGTTTCCATACATACCTCTTTCTGGCGCTATGGAGCACTCAACTCTTGGGGGGTATTGGAAGAATACAATCTGCCTTTGTCCACCTTCTGAAGGTGCTGCCACTGGAACCACCCGACTTCGCACCTCGAACGGAATTTGTGCAGTTGCTTCTATATTACAGCACTAAAAACATTGCGTTCCACACGCACGTACTACTCGAGGATGTCTTCTTTGCGTGTGCCGATTACGTCACATTCGGAATAGCTACAGCTATTGTTACGGGAACACACAAGTGAATGCTGTTGCATCTAGCAAAAAAAAAAAAAAAAAAAAAAAAAGATCATTTAACATATGAAGCGTCCCCTTAGAAAAATTTATGAATGATTGTGCTGATAAACCCCTTACGTTATTTGATTTTTAAACAGCTCAACAAAACTGAACATGCACAGACATTTCTCTCTTTACTTATTCAGATCATCAGTAAACTGACACAAAATATTTTTAGCACAACGCAATCTGACTTTCAATAATCCCTACAAAAGAATGGCCCTGACTAACAATAACCTACACCTTTCATGAATCACTTACCTCACAAAAATCTTCGTTACTCGAACTACTGCAATACAGCACTGCAATACAATACTGCCAGATAAAAAAAAAGATTCTAACTACAGAAGTCACTAACTACTGATAGGCATAGTCAGCAAATGAAAGATTCTGATAGAGCTAACAATGTATTTACCTTAATAGTGTTCAAAAAAACATCATGTATGTATCGGTTCATGATACCCAATATTAAAAATTTACTCTTTCTGATAACACACGTCCAGATCGTCCGCTCTGAAAATTCTGCCATTTCTCTCCCCACATACACCATTGCTGGCGGCTCACCTCCAACTGCGCAACGCTACGCGCTGTTAACAGCCAACAGCTCAACACTACAATAGCGAATATTCCAACAATGCCAGCCAGCCAGAGACTGCACGCAGCACAGTCAATGATTTTCATACAGAGCGCTACGTGGCGTTACCAACATAAAAACCTAAACAGCCTACTTACAAACGTACGGGCCGTTTTTGTTGCTAATCGCCCTCAGCGACCAATACTTCCGTCGACAGGCCTAACATAAGTAGTTTACCGATTCTACTGGCCACACACAAGGTAGGTTCAAGCGTGCTGGGACTCCAGACCAGTCTAATGTTAAAAAAAAAAAAAAATGTTGAAATGTGTGTGAAATCTTATGGGACTTAACTGCTAAGGTCATCAGTCCCAAAGCTTACACACTACTTAACCTAAATTATCCTAAGGCGCGCACACACGCGGACACACACACACACACACACACACACACACACACACGCCCGAGGGAGGACTCGAACCTCCGCCGAGACCAGCCGCACAGTCCATGACTGCATCGCCTTAAACCGCTCGGCTAATCCCGCGCGGCAATTCTAATGTTCAAGCGCGAGCACAGGTCACAGTCGATGCTGGGGAATACACAGTTGTTCGGACGATACCTGTTTCTTGGCCAATAGGTTCGCATTATTTAAGTCCCATGGTTTTTTATATACTTTGAAAGCCTTTACACACTATTATTATCCTTACGCCAAACAGTGATGCATTTCACGATGTAAGATAGTATTGTGGCAAGTAGGCAGCTCGTCGGTCTTAACTGGGAAGATATTAAGCGTGTAACGTGGCTCAGGACAGAAATTTTGAACGCCTGTTGCAGTTTTATTCATGTATTCTGTACATTTGTATACAGTGACCGATTATTTACTCTCAGAACTTTTGTCATTTGCTGAGCACAACCAACAGGTAGTTAATGCTGCCTGGATATACTATTGTTCCTCAAAATTCATCGGAAAGGCTGCAGTTTACGTGGAGGTGGTGTCTTATATCAAGATTCCTTCTCATTCAGTGACAGGACAATAAGAATATGTCCCTGTCTCACCTGTTATTAGTTTCTTTTTACCTTGGTGCAGCATACGACGGCGTCCTGTATAATATGCCGTTTCTTGGAATTTTCTAAATTGCTTTTTGCGAGAGCGTATGCCGGTTCAGACGCTTACGCATTGTCACTGAATAACACGGTTGCTGGCAGCGTAACAAATCGGAAAGTACGGTTGGAATATTTTTGTGCATTGTCTCGACATCTCTGATCTGGTTCCATCGCACCACCAATTATTTGCTATTGTTAAGGACGAAATGTGAAAGGAATATTGCGGTCAGCAGTCGTGGCGTGGTCGCATCTTAGATCCAGACCCTGTGTTATAGTACAAAAAAGGTAGAACTTCGTAGTAGAATTTACGTCGTACATGAACTGTTGCAAAGTGTCAAATAACTATTGTCATGTTAAAAAGCTTTGAATCGTCTCTGGATAGCTTAGATTGCAAAGGATTGACGGTGAAATGCAAATTTCACTGCTCGCATTGCTACCAGATATATTGTTTTCCCTTGTCACGTAAGTGAACATCTGCTTCTTGTCCGTTGGAGTACTGAGGTTTCCTGACAGCTACTGTACGGTACATATCCTGCAGAGTGCTAAAATGCAAGAGTGGCAAGCTTAAATGCACCAGGAATATGATTGTTAAAACATCGTACGCAGAAACACATACAGCCGAGTCTTGCTAATTCGAACCTCGATAAATCAAATTCTTGGAAATTCGAAGTATTTTCCCGGTCCCTTGCAAAAATCACGATTAATCCAAGAAATCGTATGTATTTTGGTACACGCAATACATCGAAGCGACTGTTATGACAGACCGCCCGAAAACAGTCCATAATTCGAAGTCAGCGGCTATCTGACACCCGGTGGTTCGAAGAAATCGTTTCTGTAGGATTTCCGTCATTTAACTATTTACGTCAATCATTTGTTTACTCAACAATGTATAACACATAACTGTAAGAAAATAAGTCGTAAAAACTGTTTCGCAGAAGTAGGATAGGTGTCCTATTTTCGGATAGCTAAGGAAATCTAAGGATATCGTCGGTTAAAAATCAGCTGAATGCCCCCATAAATGACTGACGTATGTAACACGTAATAGATTTTGGGTATGCGTAACCTATGATGACGAAAGTCAACAGATTGCATTTCATAATGTGCGTTTTGGAGACTGCACTAATAGGATGGGCAATTTCAGACAGTGTGATTCCTGATTTGGGATAGGGTGATTTCATAAAGAAAATAAAAAATTGCACATCTCTGGGAATAATGTTTCATCACAATAAATACAAAAGTAATGTACAGATATTCCAGTTTGATTACAATTATGTTGTGCGTCTTAGAGCCACGTTATCATTCCAGCACAGTTTATTTACCCAACATAAAAACCGTAAACACTTCATCCTATCTTCTCCAGATTTATCTTCCCGATACGAGATAAAACAGTAAATGCATTCCCCTTTGCGACGTATTCATCTTTGTCGAGACAACGGGAACACAACTTTCTGAATCCTCAGCAGATGATAAATCACGTACCGATTTACTTTTTCGCCTTCTCATTTTAGTTACCTTTGTGTTTTTTTGGCTGGCGTTTTAGGTGCTTTTATACTTCCGCTTTTTGAAGGTTCTCCTAGTTCTTACAAAAGTTGCCCTCTTGCATTTTAGCTTGTCCTGAGCTGAAGGCTGAGGACTTTCCGCAGCAAGCTCTTTCTGATATGGTGAGGATGTGAACACTGCTGGCTTTCCCCTTCATCTTCCACTTGCTGAAGACTGAGTTGAGATTAGTGTTTGGCGCACTTGAAATGGTTAAACAGTGGCTGCAGAATAATTATCTACGTCTTCACAGCAGTCACCTTCGTCTGTTTTTTCTCCTGCATTGGTTTTCTGTGCCAGGAAGTCAGCATCTTCACAAAAATTTGGATTGAATGCAGTTATTACACATTTCTTGAAAGCACTAATAGCTTTTAGCATGTTTGCAGCCCGCACATAGGCTTTCCCAAATACAGGATGTTTCAGAAAGAATATATGTATTACAGAGTATTATTTTGTCCAAACTATCGATCGCTGCGCCTCGGCTCGGCTATTGGAGAAACGAATACAGTCTAGTTTATATTAATAGCCCCTAGATGTCAGTTGTCTTCTGTTTTGCTTGGTAACCGTCATGTGACTAAAATGGCTACTCCGCAGCAGAAATCATTTTGTGTTCTCGAGGTTGCGAAGTGCAATTCCGTGATTACAGTGCAAAGACGTTACAGGTTGAGGCACCAAGTTGATCCTCCGAATGGGTGGAACATTTTCAGATGGTATCGACAGTTTCTAGATACAGGATGTGTATGTAAAGGAAAGAGTCCTGACCGCCCTCGTGTTCCTGAAGAAAATGGATGATGGAAACACGGCAGTATCTCGCTGTGTTACAAAAAGGGTTGTTACCGAGGCTGCATGAAGACAACTTCATTTTTCAACAAGACGGGGCACGCCCTCACTGGAATCGCCAAGTGCGTGAATCTCTGAATTAAACTCTACCGAACCGTTGGACTGGTCGCCAAGGAGTTGGCGACTTAGCATATCTCAGCTGGGCTCCACTGTCACCGGATTTGACACCCTCTGACTTCTTACCGTTGGGTTTCGTTAAAGACAACTTTTATGTACCACCACTCCCACATAACCTGGAAGATTTGAAGAACCGGATCCGTACTGCCATAACATCAGTGACGAAGGACATGCTTGCCCGAGTATCGGAGGAATTTGAGTATCGATGTGATACTGTTCGTGTCGCTGATGGAGGACATATGGAACATCTGTAATCTGAATTTCAGAGGTTCGTAAATATGTGTGTTAAGTTTCATATTCGTATGTCTCAAAGTTTAATAAATATATGCGTTCGAAACACGTATATTCTTTTCGGAACACCCTGTATTTCCCCAATTTCAGCCATAGTTACAGCTTGAAATGTGTGGTTGTCAAGCCGGGATCAGTTTCTTGTGAGTAAACACGTTTGAAATGCCCCATGAAGGGGACGTTCAGTGGCTGTAGCTTATGGGTACTATGGGGTACGATAAGTGGATGACAAATGCCCCTGCAGCACTCATACAGGTAACAGTTGTAATCAATGAGCCGCTCTCTGACGAAGACAGTCCAGCAATTTGTTTGTCAGCTCTCACACTAATTACTTTATACCGACGTCCCTGAGCCAGTTTCATCCTCATTTTCTTTGGTGAAACCCTTGCTCTGGTTATTGAAATAAGCTCAAGTTTTCTAAAACAATGCATTGGATGCCTGTTTAAAAAAGCCCCGCAACCATTTTTTACCAGCACTGTGCTTGTCTGGAGCAAGAGGATGTTTAAGATTATTTCGGACAGCTAGTTGATATGCTGAAATTTGATAATCTCTTATCCATTACTTGACAATATTTGGAAAGTTCTTCCTCAAGATCTTCCTATCCTAGAGCCCAATTTCTCTTCAGAGTTTCCTCCCTTTACGCAATCTAAAAGTGTAGATTTTGACACCTGAAACGCTTTGGACGCCTTTAAGAATCCCATTTCCTTATTTATAATGGCTATCACTGCCTTCCTCCTATTTTCCTGTGACCAAAACTTCCAGTTTTCTTACCCATCTCCTGAACAGAAATGAAAAGCGAAATCTGTGAAGGCGCCCGCTGTCGGATGGTCGACATTAGACACCCTACCGATATCCGAAATTAGGCACCTGTACACTTGACAACATGGCTAAAGTACCGAAACATGTTATTAATTATTGTATTTAAAAGCTACTCACAAGTTTTAACGTTTATCTCTAAAGTAAGGTGTGATGTTCATGTCTAACAAAGAACAGTTATATCAAGTGGTGTGCTTACTGCGAATGTGATTACATGTATCTTTACGTGTATCTGTGTTTACCTGACCCCGTTTTAAACAATCTGTCGACTAGCAAGAAAGCAACACCAGTAATCCCAAACTAATTAAAACCCGTGCGCGATAACGACAAATTAGAGGTAAGCACATTCAGAACTACTGGATCTTATCACGCCCCTGTAAATCTGAATAAGTAAAAAAAGTTGTGCCTGTGTGAAAATCCGTAAACTGTGTGAAATAAATTTCTGACCTCGTATTGGTGTCTCAGCACTACTAAACTACCT
Source organism: Schistocerca cancellata (assembly GCF_023864275.1). NCBI lineage: Eukaryota > Metazoa > Arthropoda > Insecta > Orthoptera > Acrididae > Schistocerca > Schistocerca cancellata. The sequence goes on from NC_064626.1 coordinate 371,562,256, forward strand.
CAGTTGCAAAAGCCAAAATGCAAGATACTTGACTGAGACACATTTAGAATTTGTTTAAATGAAAACGACTTGGATTTGAGAGCTGGAACATGACTGAGAAGAATGACTGTAATATCTTACTTGAAAATCTTACTATATAGTCGTACTGAATTGCAACTGTTGAGCCATAACATAAAATTACATTTACGCAAATGATCTTTACAAAAAAATACAATAAAAAACTTTGCCACACACAAAGCTGGACTCATTCAAACTCTTTCTACAGAAAAAGCACAAAAATACATGAATATTGATTACCTTATTGTAGATTGCTGTAACAATATGAAGAAATAAAAGTTTTATGGATATGGTATCACGTCATAATGTATAAAACTACTGCTACTGGAGAAAAACCAACGTTTCGGCCTCGGTTGCAGTGGCCCTCTTCTGGGTCTACTGTACGGGTAGGAAACACACCACAACCAGTAGACCCATAAGAAGGCCGCTGCAACCGAGGCCGAAACGTTGGTTTTTCTCCAGCAGCAGTAGTTTCATACATTATGACGTGGTACCATATCCATAAAACTTTTATGTCGACTGACTCAGGCCGCGGAAGCCTACGCAATTACAAATATGTAGAAAGATTCTTAATCAAAATTTCATAATAATATTTGTAGCACTTTCTTAATTAATTTTACTTCAAATCTTATTTCTTCCCTAAATCATTAATACACAACACTGAAATTATTACACTGAAGCGCCCAAGACCGCTCGGCTAATCCCGCGCGGCGCTCGACAGTATGTCTCAGGCGTTCAGCCTGACCAGCTTGTCTCCAAACACGTCTCAGACGACTGCCCACTCCGGAGCATTGCAAGAGACACTGCCAGCCTCTGGCGCGCTACTCCTGCTACTCCCGAGCAACCACACAACTACGTGACCTAACATAGGTTCTTTGTTACGTATTATATTGTATGTTAACCGGGGACCTAGAAACGACGGAGAGGCTCCGTCCCCGCCGCAGCCGCAGTGGTCCACAACCCCACGACGACTACTGCAGTGCCGGCCGTGGTGGCCGAGCGATTCTAGGCGCTACAATCTGGAACCGTGCGACCGCTACGGTCGCAGGTTCGAATCCTACCTTGGGCATGGATGTGTGTCATGTCCTTAGGTTAGTTAGGTTTAAGTAGTTCTAAGTTCTAGGGGACTGATGACATCAGAAATTAAGTCCCATAGTACTCAGAGCCATTTGAACAATTTGATGTCGTTAGCCTGAAGGAAGTCATTCACAGCATGTGCACTATGGGGGCGCGAATTGTCGTCCATGAAGACGAATGCCTCGCCAATATGCTGCTGAAATGGTTGCACTACTGGTCGGACGATGCATTCACGTATCGTACAGCCGTTACGGCGCCTTCCATGATCACCAGCAGCGTACGTCGGCCCCACATAATACCACCCCAAAACAGCAGGGAGCCTCCACCTTGCTGCGCTCGCTCGACAGTGTGTTCAAAATGTTCAAATGTGTGTGAAATCTTACGGGACTTAACTGCTAAGGTCATCAGTCCCTAAGCTTACACACTACTTAACCTAAATTATCCTATGGACTAACACACACACCCAGACCCGAGGGAGGACTCGAACCTCCGCCGGGACCAGCCGCACAGTCCATGATTGCAGCGCCCAAGACCGCTCGGCTAATCCCGCGCGGCGCTCGACAGTATGTCTCAGGCGTTCAGCCTGACCAGCTTGTCTCCAAACACGTCTCAGACGATTTTTTGATTGAAGGCATATGTGACACCCATCGCTGAAGAGAACTTGATGCCGATCTTGAGCGGTCCATTCGGCATGTTGTTGGGGCCATCTGTACCGCGCTACACGGTGTCGTGGTTGCAAAGATGGACCTCGTCATGGGCGTCGGGAGCGAAGTTGCGCATGATGCACCCTATTGCTCACAGTTTGAGTTGTAACACGACGTCCTGTGGCTGCACGAAAAGGAGTATTCAACATGGTGGCGTTGCTGTCAGGGTTCCTCCGAGCCATAATCCGTAGGTAGCGGTCATCCACTGCAGTAGTAGCCCTTGGACGGCCTGAGCGAGGCATCTCATTAGATTAGATTAGATTAGTTTTTCGTTCCATAGATCCGTGTTGAGGAGATCTTCGTGGATGTGGAACATGTCAATTATTTTTAAGCTGAAATAACAATATTAATAGTATGAATATATACAGCATTTGTTTCTATTAAAAAATTCGTCAAGGGAGTAGAAGGAGTTGGCCACTAGTAAGTCTTTCAGGCTCCTTTTAAACTGATCTTTATTTGTAACTAAATTTTTTATGTTTGCTGGCAAATTATTGAAGATGAGTGTTCCTGAGTAGTGGACCCCTTTATGAACTAAAGTAAGTGCTTTTAAGTCCTTGTGCAGATCAATTTTGTTCCTGGTATTGTATGTATGAACTGAGCTGTTTGTTGGAAAAAGAGATATATTATTTATGACAAATTTCATTAAGGAATAAATATACTGAGAGGCAGTAGTTAGTATACCCAGTTCTTTGAAGAGGTTTCTACAGGACGTCCGTGAATTTACTCCACAAATAATACGTATTACACGCATTTGGACTCTGAAAACTTTTGTTTGACTTGAAGAGTTACCCCAAAATATTATATCATATGACATTATGGAATGAAAGTAGGCAAAGTATGCAAGCTTTTTCATTTTTATGTCGCCTATGTCTGCTAACACTCGAATTGCAAATACAGATTTGTTAAGGCGCTTCTGCTGTTCTGTGGTGTGCTCCTCCCAACTGAATTTGTTATCAATTCCTGTCTCTCTGTATCTCCTCCATGTCCGAACAACATCGCTTTGGTTCACTCCGAGACGCCTGGACACTTCCCTTGTTGAGAGCCATCCCTGGCACAAAGTGACAATGCGGACGCGATCGAACCGCGGTATTGACCGTCTAGATATAGCTGAACTACAGACAACTCCAGCCGTGTACCTCCTTCCTGGTGATATGACTGGAACTAATCGTCTGTCGGACCCCCTCCGTCTAATAGACGCTGCTCATGCATGGTTGTTTACATCTTTGGGCGGGTTTAGTGACATCTCTGAACAGTCAAAGGGACTGTGTCTGTGATACAATATCTACAGCCAACGTCTATCTTCAGGAGTTCTGGAAACCAGGGTGATACAAACCTTTTTTTGGTGTGTATATCAAGTTTCTTTAAAAATAATATGTCATTAATAAATAAGACTAAAATATCAAATTACTTATCATGCAGTCGTGGTGCTTACGTTGCGTCTACAAAACATTATATACAAATCTAAGAGATTAATTAAAAAAAAAAAAAAAGATGCGAGCACGGAATGCGACTTATGCGCTTGGCGGTTAGCAGGACACTAACAAGGCAGCAAAGTTAGTTAGCTGGTATTCGCATCGACAGCAGCGTTCAGGAGCAAATATCCACCTATCCGGACCTAAGCCAACATCCACAAAACAGGGCACTTTCCCCTGAAAGTGTTCCACTCTCGAAAACGTTCGGGGTTCCGGCATCCACGCTGTTGACAATCCTGCAGCATAATTATCGGAATGCTGAAAACGTGACTGCAGAGGAGGGGGATCCGGCAAGGCGAGATTCCGCGCTTTGAAGAACGCTTACTGAAATGGCTTACAGTTCGTCACTGTAGGCTACAAATCGTTCCTGTCGGAGGTTACATTCTTAAAGAAAAGGCAAATTCATTCGCCGTTATTCTGGACAATGAGGGTTTCGCCGCTAGGAAGAGTGGGTCTAATTTTAGAAAAACATAAAAGCTTTTTTAAGATTATTCCTGGTTTGCTCATAAATGTTTTCTTTCATTTAAAGCATTGAAAAGGAAAAACAATAAAGATCGATGTTAATCTTCGATTACCTTTAACTTCAGTATAAACTGATAACAGATATTGTACCTGTGGGGCTTACCAAGCTGGAACAGCGCGGATCCATATAATTATGTCCACCACAGATAAAATTGAAAATATTCTCGTTGTTTCTAAACAACCCAACAGCTCATATTATTACACAGCCAACTCATTTAATAGCTCTTCATTATAAATACCCGCATATACTGCGAGTATCTCGCAGATTTAACATTATCATACTCCTAGCTGGTCTTAGAACAATGAATGGAAAGCGAGTTAAAAAGTTCATTGCGACGATTTCAGGAGGCAATTATCACAGATAAATTTTTCCATTTAGTTATTTCATTATAAATATCTTAAGTTAGCTTTTGTCCCACAGTAAATCATTCTCTTACATTAATTCAGTTATTTTACTTTTTTGGTTATGCTTGTTTGAACGAGCGCGGTTGAGTTAAAATGCTGTTATGGGCAGAAATGTTTCATTCATCTGTTGACCATGCGCAGAATTAACATGGTTTGCGAAACTGTTTCCGAGTACCAAATATCCACCGTGTCGCCCATGTATGATTCCGCGTCACAGAACAGAAACAAAAGAAAATAGTGTTCTATGCAGTGTCGCCTTACATACTTCTCTGTGCTTGAAGGAGAAAGTGTGTTCAGAACGCCTAGTTGTACTGTTACACCTATGTCTATATCTATCTATGGCAATAATAAAACTGTAAAACGATGGTGTCCGACTGTTTGCCTGTTTAAACATACTGAGCTGCAAAACTAGTAGACGAACGTTCATGAGATTTTCACAGGTAACTTGAGTGTAGCTTGGGCCAACATGCAGGCTTCATTTCATTAAAAGTGGATCACAAAGAGAAAAGATATCGAATTCAAAGGTTTAAGTAAAATTTTCCGTTCGGCTGAGCAGTTCTGATGTTCAAGCATCACGCCACAGTACACCAAATAACCAATAGATGATGATGTTAATTTGCTGGTACACCAAAGAATCAATAGAAGGTGCGGGTTTCTTTTTTTTGTTTTTTTTTTGTTTTTGAAACGCAGTGACATTTGTTTTCGGAAGTCAACGACAGAGACAACATTAAGCAGTGCAATCTTATCTTTACGAGCCGGCCGATGTGGCCGTGCGGTTCTAGGCGCTTCAGTCTGGAACCGCGTGACCGCTATGGTCGCAGGTTCGAATCCTGCCTCGGGCATGGATGTGTGTGATGTCCTTAGGTTAGTTAGGTTTAAGTAGTTCTAAGTTCTAGGGGACTGATGACCTTAGAAGTTAAGTCCCATAGTGCTCAGAGCCATTTGAACCATTTATCTTTACGAATACAAGCCAAGAGGGAATGTAATTGACTGGATTATACGGATTTACTTATTTCTCTTTGTGTAAGAAAAACTTAACCACGTTGATTTGCTTCTGTCTACAGGTTTTATTTGTTTCCTTTGCCAAGAAAAACTAATTTACATGAAGCTGGCTTTCTGATTTGAGTGCCTACTCATTACATCTTAATTTAGTTTTGTTTACGAGTAACTGTGCCCAGAAAACGGTAGAATCTTTTTGAATGCACCAGAACAGCTAAAAGCCTGAGGACTATGCAGTCTCAAGAATCCAATGAAGATCGTAAGGCGAGACTTGCTGCAGCTCGAGAACGTTAGGTTTAACTCACTTCTTGCAAAATCCTCGAAAAAGGTAGGTGCGACACAACTGTGATCGAGAGCATCACGCATTAACGCGCTCCTCAAAACCCTACACTCACAGAGGCCTAAAGTTACTTCTCTCCAATGTAAAATCATAGAAGCGGAAATTCTGACAAAGTGGGGCAAGGAAGCGAGTTTTTGTCTCCCACTTGTTCCTAACAGCTACAGGGTGGCCAAAATAAAAGAGGCCCCATGTCTTATAAACAACATACAGACGATTCACTCGTTTATTGTAAATACGGAATACAGTGTAGTAAATTATTGTTATAAAAAGCGACGTACTAAACATCCATTACGTCAATAGTTCACAGGAGCTGCTGAAAATGTGTACCATAAACTTCCATAAACACCACACCAAGCCTCAATACGTTTCTGAAATCTTCTCCAGTTCGTTTTGTGTTATTTCCGCTATAGCAATGCGAATGTTTCTTTTCAGCTCTTCAGTTGAATGCAGATTATTACCGTAGACTTCATCCTTTAAATTACCTCACAAATAAAAATCACAGGTAGACAGATCGGGCCATCTCGGAGGTCTAAACCCGCGGAAACTGTACGTTATTCTCTCGAAGCTTCATGGACGTATGACATTGAAAACCGTGAATATGCGCCGTAGCGCCGTTTTGTTGGAAAAATTCATACTCTCGGCCTTCCTCCTTAAGTTGCGCTGTGAATGGTTCCAACAATTCCATTATCACAGTTTGGTTTCCGAACTGGCAAAAATACGGAGACAACCGTGGTAGAATTCACAAAAGTTGTACTTCATGCTCTTGATAAAGATGAGTGTGTCACAGGCATATTTTTGAATCTTTTTAAGGCGTTTGATACAGTGGACCACAAGATTCTTTTAAATAAATTAGAAGCATTAGGAATAAGAGGGGTAGCTAATGACTGGTTTCGATCATACCTAACAGATAGGGTACAAAGTGTAGAGATAACACATACTTCAGATAAATCTAAGCATTTAGTAAAACACCTATCAGAACCAAAATACATTAGTATAGGGGTTCTGCAAGGTAGCATATTAGGACCAGTACTGTTCCTGACTGTCAATGACTTACCCAGTGGTGTTACTCATGGTGACAAAATCGTCTTCGCTGATGACAGCAATATTATAGTCACTGAGATAAGAAGGGAAATCCTGCCGAGAAAGCAAATGAAATTCTCAAGGAAGTTTATGGTTCGTCAATAAGCAATAAAGTGACATTGAACATAAAGAAAACTAACGCCATGAATTTTAGTTTGACGACGAAAATTGACAACATTAAATTAAATGTACATGGCACCTCCATAGACTGTGTAACAAATGCAAAATTTCTAGGAATGAATATTGATTCTCTGTTGAAGTGGTTTGAACACCCAAAGGTACTTGCAAACAGAATGAAGTCAGCATGTTACGCTCTTAGAATCCTATCATCAGTGTGTAACATGCAGTGTCTTTTAGTTACGTATTATTCATATGTACACTCAATTCTTAGCTATGGTATTCTTTTTTGGGGAACAAATGCACAAAATACGAACACAGTTTTCAAACTCCAGAAAAGATCCATAAGAATAATAACCAAAAATACTAGCCGAGCTCATTGTAAAGATCTGTTCAGAACACTGGGCATTTTAACTGCTCCATGTGAATACATTTATTTACCAGTCAGTTGTACACATAAAAAATAACACTGGTAATTACTGCAGAAACAGCTCTGTCCATGACCATGCAACAAGATATAGACTCAACTTACATTTACCAAGAAAAAGTAAACATAAAACTCAAAACAGTATTTTCTACCAAGGAATAAAACTGTACAATAAATTGCCAAAAGAGATGAAAGAAATTGCAAAAATACACTTATTTAAAAAGGCAGCTAAAAAGTACCTGTTCTGCAACACATTTTATACATTGAAGGATTACTTAGCTAAAACAAAGTAGGGGTTTGATAAAAAATGTAATAGAAATAAATAATAATAATGATTACAAAATATCCAACATCCCACATAACACCTTCACTTTGTGTTTTTTTCCGTTCTAGAAATACTTCCCCCACGTTCTGCATAGCACAATACTAACATCCTTCCTCTTTCTGAGCTCAACATCTCACCCATTACTGAGAGATGCTGACTCAGTATTTCAGGATAGTAAATGGGAAGTTACAGTACAGAAAATGGCACAGAGATCACCAGTGTGTGTGTGTGTGTGTGTGTGTGTGTGTGTGTGTGTGTGTGTGTGTGTGTGTGTCTGTCTGTCTGTCTGTCTGTGTGTGTGTGTGTGTGTGTGTGTGTGTGTGTGTGTAGTGAGTGAAGTGTTATGAAACAATGCGTGTAGGGCCGGCCGGAGTGGCTGTGCGGTTCTAGGCGCTACAGTCTGGAACCGAGCGACCGCTCCGGTCGCAGGTTCGAATCCTGCCTCGGGTATGGATGTGTGTGATGTCCTTAGGTTAGTTAGGTTTAATTAGTTCTAAGTTCTAGGCGACTGATGACCTCAGAAGTTAAGTCGCATAGTGCTCAGAGCCATTTGAACCATTTGAACAATGTGTGTATAGTGTGTGCAGTAACTGATAATGAGATACGAGCGAACAATGTGGCATACATAATAAGTTATTTGTAAAAAAGAGTATTCTATACCAGGAGTAAATCTAATGATTGTCTCTAATTCGAAGTCTGAAATATATGTGTATATGAATTAGCTTATTTTAAACTGATCTAAATTTGTAAATACTTTGACATGTCCTCTGTCCTTATAAAAATAGATCTACGGATGAATAAAGCTACTGCTACTATTATATACACTTGACAGTTCACGGTGTTATTACATATAATGACCCCAACAATCCGCTGGAATGGAACTGCACACCAACCGCCTTCTTTCAAAATAATGCAGCTGCAGCTCAAAACGTTCCCTTGGACAGTCTGTTGACGCATAGCGTGTGTTTTGAGAGTTTACGTTATCGCTAAGATGAAAGTAAGCTTCGTCTGAGATGAAGTAAGGATTTAGATCCAGATAACCATCAGCTACATGCTTGAGTAACCATTCGCTGTAATTTGTGGTTATGCGTAACCTGTAGGTTTTAATGCTTGCTCCACACGTACTTTGTGTGCGCGCATTTGCAACAGCTTCACTTATTCTGGCATGGCGTTCGTTTGGTGTTTAGCGGCGAGGATAGACGTCTTGTTGATTTCCATGGACTTCTTACCATAGCCTTCTGAACACGTTCAAGCTTCCTTTACACTGTGAGTTTGCGGCAGACCTTTCGCTCTAAATTTACTGATCAATTTCTGCACAATACTTTTTTTTCCAGGAGCAGCTGTCTCTGAATATCTTATTGTGAATCCTATATTTAAAGTTTTAAACAGTTAACAGCCAAAAAAAGTTTCAAGACTGAACACTGATGTTCCACTGACAAAGGCATTCTCCAGAACTATATTAACAACAAGCTGCAAACTGACCACTGACAGCGCAGCGCTGATCACTAAAGCGCCGCACGACATCACGTGGCCCCGTTCGAGCGTCGCCGTAGCGTTACGGAATGACGTAACGCTCAGATAGTTTCACATATTACATTCAGTGTAACACGGGCCCTCTTCTTATCTTGGCCGCCCCGTATAAATAAATACCCATGCAACGATGAGTTTCTCAGCTAGTTTACAATATTATTCCTCAGTTCACATCAATTTCTGTCACAGGTTATTATCAAACTGGAAAAAAAGGTCCATGTCTGAGCTGACACTTTTCCTTGCAAAGCTGAAGCGTGGGAACAGTCGTCTGAGTACTTTACTGCAGAAAGTCTTGGTTTAGTTCACTCTCTGTTGGGAACAGTAATGGATGAACCGCTCTTTCAAGACGGGGAAAAGAAGAGAGGAAATCTACTGCTCGAGCTCCCCCCGATACAACTGGAACAACGAGCGCGATCTCGGCCCTTGCGGTTGGAGGCAGTCGGCCCCGATCTCCGCCTCCATAGAACAGGACTCGGCGCTGCCCTTCCCTGCTCAAGCAGGCCGCATTGTTCCCCTTGATTAAACCTCCGGCGTAGGCGAGCAATTAATCATTTGCTAAATTGCCTCTCCAAGAAGCCGCGCGCTCGTCCTCACGTTAATTCCACTTAAACGAAATGAAAGCTGTTTTTGTTTTCCTAATAATCTCCGCCACTTTCTCTTCAAGCGGTCCCCTCGTGTTCCCTTTCAGCGGTTTTCTTAAACCTTTACACGGAATTAAATCTCTGATAAACGCGCCGCACTGGTTAATACTCTGGATTTGTGTTAGGGAGGAACGTGGTTCAAAAAAAGTCTGAGCTTCTTCCGTTTCGATTTCTGACATTTACATAAGGCTCGCGGGCGGATTGTGGGAAGGTTCCTCCTTTAAGACCGTGCGTCAGTGTTGTGTCTCACTCTTGTTCAAATGAACAGCTGCTCTTTCTCGAACGAGAATAAACACTAATCGCCTTACTTTCTAACGTGGCATCAGGTAAGCCTTGAACGAACACAATTACTACCTCGCTGCCGGCCGCGGTGGCCGTGCGGTTCTAGGCTCTCCAGTCCCGAACCGCGCTGTTGCTACGGTCGCAGGTTCGAATCCTGCCTCGGGCATGGGTGTATGTGATGTCCTTAGGTTAGTTAAGTTTAAGTAGTTCTAAGTTCTAGGGGACTGATGACCACAGCAGTTGAGTCCCATAGTGCTCAGAGCCATTTGAACTACCTCGCTGTTCAGGTGTAAGGCCGTGTCTCAACATGAACTAGTAGCTGTAGATATAATATGTAACGGAATAGATCCTCAAGTAACTTAAAAGTATAACGAGAGATAAAAAAGTTTCAGTTCTAATGGCGTACAGTCCAGGATCTGTAAGCCAATCACACAGTATCGCTATGAGCACAGAGGCAGTCATCCAACCGACGCACCAGGCTGAAGATAATCTTTGGCTTACAGATCCTGGACTGTACTCCATACACGGTACCCGGTGTTTTATGCAATCAGACAGTATCGCTATGAGCACAGAGGCAGTCATCCAACCGATGCACCAGGTTGAAGATAATCTTTGGATAAAACACCGGGTTCCGTGTCCTGCTGCGTGAAGAAGTCCGCAACTGCCTGCCGCACATTTTTCTCCGACAGGACTCTTCGATCCTTCAAGCCTTTCTTTAAGGAACCGAAGTCATGATAATGGTATGGAGAGACGTCGGACTATAGAGCGAGGGGTGTGTGTGTGTGTGTGTGTGTGTGTGTGTGTGTGTGTGTGTGTGTGTGACGGGGGGGGGGGGGGGGGCTTCAACATTGAAATTCATCAGGCGCTTGAGATAAACAGCCATAGATAAGGCTGGACTCCCAAACCGGCCGGCGTCTTGTGTCGAATCGCGACCTGCACCAATTGGGACGCTGTGGTCTTCACAGAATCGCTGCACCATACACTTTCTTCATTCTCCAATGGATGTCTATCAGTGCTTGCCCTTCCGCAGCCAAGAAAGGAATAACAGCATGTTGGTCCTGTTTGAACGCATTTGGTAATAACGTCGACATTTACCGCACACATGACGGAAAGGCATGAACACCAGACTAATCTCTTGCCTGCATGTCGGTGCTTATGTACCCTGATCGGACTAGCGCTACGTTGCGTGGATGCTGTTGCAACACCCTCAAATTGAAACTTTTTCACCATCCCACTTCATAAACCCTTATACTAAACTACTGTATTGTGAAGTTTTTGCTAAAAATAACTTTTACCTGCAGTTCGCATAATGAATGGCCGACTTAATGTCACGCTAAACTGCCATAAATAGAAAATGTCACTAACTGGATGTCGAAAACTTAGTATACTCATAATGCAATGCAGTGACACTTGTTGATTCTATTTCTCTTTAATAAGATAACTAATGTTGGCAATTAACTATTGCTACTATTGGTTGTGGTCTGTAATATCATTGTGCATGATACAACAAGACACAGAAACTGTTTATCTTCTACAAAATATGCACGCGAAACATGTAAAAATGCAAAAAATGATAAATTTACAGAAGCTCTTTCCCATAAATGATATTCAGTAACCACATGCATTTGCAACACTGATTCCTAGTATAGACTCGCACGCGATGCAGCAATATCTCAACAGAAGAAAAAAATTATCAGGACAAAATACAGAAACACTGTGAACATTTACCCTGTGCAATCGCGTCAACCCAAATGCGCTTCATTCACATCTTCACAGTCATACAACACTGTACGCGTAAAACAGTAATCTGACGAAATTACGTTAATTATATGCATGTTAACTGAAATGTAGCTCCCTAAAATAAGCATTAATTTCAAACACATGGTAATGTTCATTGCAACATGATCGTGATTAATATTTTTTAGCAACCATCGAGCACGTTTACAATGTCTGATTATTTGGATAAGCAAGTAGAGGCAGGGAGAAATGGTTCTCCTCACTGCACAGAGTAAATGTTCACTGTGGTCACTATATTCCTAGATGAAGAGTATACAAAGTGTGCATCATTCACAAACAGAACAGGCCCGGAATGGACTGCAGCAATCCGCCGACGTACAACTGTAGTTGAGACACTTGAAGAGCTTCCGGCTCCTCCAGTTTCGTCAGTAAGCTAATTACCACTCGCTCAGTCAACGTAGACATTCTCATGTGGTATGAGCATCTCCCACATACAGGCTATATTCTTGATGTTGTTGATTAACCAATATCCAATAGCGTATACACTCATATCCAAAGGTTATGCAGAACCTAGCTTCTGTCTTGGCTCCTCAGTCCTTACATCACTGAGCAGAGGAAACAGTGATTTAAATTTTGACAATGTCTGATTGATAGCTCGCCAAAATACGTGCTATTCATCATGTTCTTCCACAAACATTTATAGTTTGTGTACATTCTCTTATGTAAAGCAAACTGTATATAAAACAAAACTGAAATACAGTGATTTAGAATAAATAACGTTTACATCATGAATGTGTATAAAAATGGATGCAGATGTATGTTTGTATCTGCTCCTAAACTGGTAGATCGATTTCAACCAAATTTGGTGCATATTGTTATTATGTAGGTTTAAAAACCGCCTACCCCTCACAGGTATCAGGGTGAAAATCTTTCGGTAACCCCTGATTTCTAGGCTGCCCTGTATGACAGGCACAGTATGCAGGTAGTATGACAGCATATTTCAGGGGATATATGTGCAGATAGGCACAGCTGCACAAACGGAGAGGGAAGGAGGAGTTGGATAGTGAGAGGAGGGAGGATAAGATAGACAGAGAAAGGTAGCAGGAAGAGAAGGACAAATAGATATGGGAGTAGTAGGTGGAGAGAGAGAGAATAGAGGGGAGGAGTAACAGGACAGAGAGAGAGAGAAGTAACTGGACGGACAGACAGACAGAGAGGGGAGGAAGAATTGGACAGATACAGGTGGAAAGATGAGATGGACAGAGACAGGGGGGGGGGGGAGGGGGAGGCAATGACTACAATATTTGTGCTGCACAAATCCGCGGTCAAGGCTTCTGGTAAAAGGCAAGCATTTTATAAAATCGGATCATGACCTTGCTTTACTAGAGCGGAGGGTCTTGTTAGAACAAGAAAGAACTAATACTCAATATTGACCGCCAGTAGATACAGACAGTGTTAGAAATATATCAGTGCGACAAGCTTGCGAAACGAGCTATCTTTGACATGTTCATGGTACAATCATCACATCGGCTGAACTGATTTAGGAAAACAACGCAAAATCTGCACATAAGCCAGTTCATCATACAGATGCTGAGTGTTTATTGAAACGTTCTTGTATTATCGTGGTGATTTGTTTTGTACCAACTGTTAACCAACTGGTTTCCAGAATTGACTGGAACCAGTCGGCTGCGAAGATGGTAGAATTTTTATTTTCTCATTACAGATTTGAAGTCATCTCACTACTCATCCTCAGATGGTTAAGTCCTTAGTAATAGTCCATAGCATTCTGAAGATCGACGTGTAGCTGTGGTAAGACGGAAAAGATTTAAGGAGCACTTTCTACAGCAACGCAGCGACACCTGCAATGTTATAACCTATTAGTGAGTTGTGTAGCATCTGATGATGACTCGCTAGGCGACTTCAAACTGGTAATTGGAAACTAAATGGTCCAGTCACGTTAATGTGACCACCGCCTGTGTTCGATGTAAGTGTGCAGTAACCAGTCACAAACGTCATGTGGCAGCACTAGCAGTGGAGGATATACAGGGTGTTACAAAAAGGTACGGCCAAACTTTCAGGAAACATTCCTCACACACAAAGAAAGAAAATATGTTATGTGGACATGTGTCCGGAAACGCTTACTTTCCATGTTAGAGCTCATTTTATTACTTCTCTTCAAATCACATTAATCATGGAATGGAAACACACAGCAACAGAACGTACCAGCGTGACTTCAAACACTTTGTTACAGGAAATGTTCAAAATGTCCTCTGTTAGCGAGGATACATGCATCCACCCTCCGTCTCATGGAATCCCTGATGCGCTGATGCAGCCCTGGAGAATGGCGTATTGTATCACAGTCGTCCACAATACGAGCACGAAGGGTCTCTACATTTGGTACCGGGGTTTCGTAGACAAGAGCTTTCTAATGCCCCCATAAATGAAAGTCAAGAGGGTTGAGGTCAGGAGAGCGTGGAGGCCATGGAATTGGTCCGCCTCTACCAATCCATCGGTCACCGAATCTGTTATTGAGAAGCGTACGAACACTTCGACTAAAATGTGTAGGAGCTCCATCGTGCATGAACCACATGTTGTGTCGTACTTGTAAAGGCACATGTTCTAGCAGCACAGGTAGAGTATCCCGTATGAAATCATGATAACGTGCTCCATTGAGCGTAGGTGGAAGAACATGGGGCCCAATCAAGCCATCACCAACAATGCCTGCCCAAACGTTCACAGAAAATCTGTGTTGATGACGTGATTGCACAATTGCGTGCGGATTCTCTTCAGCCCACACATGTTGATTGTGAAAATTTACAATTTGGTCACGTTGGAATGAAGCCTCATCCTGAAAGAGAACATTTGCACTGAAATGAGGATTGGCACATTATTGGATGAACCATTCGCAGAAGTGTACCCGTGGAGGCCAATCAGCTGCTGATAGTGCCTGCACACGCTGTACATGGTACGGAAACAACGGGTTCTCCCGTAGCACTCTCCATACAGTGACGTGGTCAACGTTACCTTGTACAGCAGCAACTTCTCTGATGCTGACATTAGGGTTATCGTCAACTGCACGAAGAATTGCCTCGTCCATTGCAAGTGTCCTCGTCGTTCTAGGTCTTCCCCAGTCGCGAGTCATAGGCTGGAATGTTCCGTGCTCCCTACGACGCCGATCAATTGCTTCGAACGTCTTTCCCCGTGCTAATCCATACATCAAATGGGTATCTGCCAACTCCGCATTTGTAAACATTGCACTGACTGCAAAACCACGTTCGTGATGAACACTAACCTGTTGATGCTACGTACTGATGTGCTTGATGGTAGTACTGTAGAGCAATGAGTCGCATGTCACCACAAGCACCGAAGTCAACGTTACCTACCTTCAATTGGGCCAACTGGCGGTTAATCGAGGAAGTACAGTACATACTGACGAAACTAAAATGAGCTCTAACATGGAAATTAAGCGTTTCCGGACACATGTCCACATAACATCTTTTCTTTATTTGTGTATGAGGAATGTTTCCTGAAAGTTTGGCCGTACCTTTTTGTAACACCCTGTATAAAGCGTGTCTGCGGGAAGCAGAAAAGTGTGCAGCCGTTGTCGTAATGCGGAAAGGGAATGATTTCTCTAATGTTCAAATGGGCACGATCATTGGTTTTTGGGCCAAGAGTGAAAGCATTTCCGAAATGGCTAAGTTTGTAAATTGCCACCCAGATTACACCGTGCATGGCAAAATGGCGCTATCCCAAAACTGGCCCCGAAGCAACATTGGTGCACCGTGGGCCATAGATGAGAGCGGCGAGCGATGGCTGCGACAATTTGTAAGGGCGAATAGACGTGCACCTGTTGAGCAGTTGAACGCCCAGATGGACCAAGGGGCTACCAGCAGTGTTTCCTCAACGACCATTCAGCCAGTGTTGCTGCGAATGAGCCTACGTCATAGGCGCCTGTTTCACGCAGCCATACTGACTGCTGTTCATCAGCGATGAAGGCTGGAATTTGTACGGCAGTACTACAACTGGACGTCCAAGAATTGGCGACAGGTGCCTTTTGACATGGATCATGTTTTATGCTCCATCGGGAGTGGAACATCTGGAAGGAAACGCCCTTAAACAATCGTCGGATGGGTCCAGGCTGGAGATGAGTGCATTTTGGTCTGGGGAACATTTTCGTGCAATCCCTGGGTGATCTAGTCAATTGGGAAAGCACAATGGGTCAACACAAGTATGTGTCTATCCTTTGGGGGTCCATGTCCACCCCAGCATGCAGTTTGGTTATCATCAGTACGATGGCATCTACCAGCAGGACAATGCAACGTGCCATACAGCTGGCAGTGTACGTGCGTGTTTCGAATAGCACCATGATGTGATGATCGTACGCCCCTGGTCACCAGACTACCCACATAAACACAGTCGAGAATCTGTGGAACAGCCTCAGTAGGACTGTTGGCGCCATTTATCCTCAACCTAGCGCAGCTCTCCACGGCACTGGAGTCAGCATGGCACCACATACAATTCAGAACATCTATGACGTTCTTGATGATGATGATGATGTTTGGTTTGTGGGGCGCTCAACTGCGTGGTTATCAGCGCCCGTACAATTTCCCAACCTTTGCTCAGTCCAATTTCGCCACTTTCCTGGATGATGATGAAATAATGAGGACAACACAAACACCCAGTCATCTCGAGGCAGGTGAAAATCCCTGATCCCGCCGGGAATCGAACCCGGGACCCTATGACGTTCTTCCTGCACTCCGCGCTGCTAGGCAGGTGGACACCTTACTACGTCTGGATGGCGTAAAATGTAACAATGTCGAAAGGCGATTACCTGCAGTCATTTCTGGAAACCATTTTCGTCACAGTTGCAATGCTATACATTAATAATACACTACTGCCCAATAAAACTGCTAACCCAGAAGAAATGCAGATGATAAACGCGTATTCATTGGACAAATATATTATACTACAACTGACATGTGATTACATCTTCACGCAGTTTGGGAGCATAGATCCTGAGAAATCAGTACCCAGAACAACCACCTCTGGCCGTTAAAATGGCCTTGATACGCCTGGCCATTGAGTCAAACAGAGCTTGGATGGCGTGTACAGGTATAGCTGCCCATGCAGCTTCAACACGATACCACAGTTCATCAAGAGTAGTGACTGGCGTATTGTGACGAGCCAGTTGCTCGGCCACCATTGACCAGACGTTTTCAATTGGTGAGACATCTGGAGAATGTGCTGGCCGGGGCAGCAGTCGAACATTTTCTGTGTCCAGAAAAACCCGAACAGGACGTGCAAAATGCGGTCGTGCATTATCCTGCTGAAATGTAGGTTTTCGCAGGGATCGAATGAAGGGTAGAGCCACAGGTCGTAACACATCTGAAATGTAACGTCCACTGTTCAAAGTGCCGTCAATGCGAACAAGAGGCGACCGAGACGTGTAACCAGTGGCACCCCTTACCATCACGCCGGGTGATACGCCACTCGCTTTCATTGTGCGTTCACCGCGATGTCGTCAAACATGGTTGCGACCATCATGATGCTGTAAACAGAACCTGGATTCATCCGAAAAAATGACGTTTTGTCATTCGTCCACCCAGATTCGTCGTTGAGTACATCATCGCAGGCGCTCCTGTCTGTGATGCAGCGTCAAGGTTAACCGCAACCGCAGCCATGGTCTTCGAGCTAATAGTCCATGCTGCTGCAAACGTCTGTTCGTGCAGATGGTTGTCGTCTTGCAAACGTCCCCATCTGTTGACTCAGGGATCGAGACGTGGCTGCATGATCCGTTACAGCCATGCGGATAAGATGCCTGTCACCTCGACTGCTAGTGATGGGAAGGCGTTGGCATCCTGCACGGCGTTCCGTATTACCCTCCTGAACCCACCAATTCAATCTTCTGCAAACAGTCATTGGATCTCGACCAACGCGAGCAGCAATGTCGCGATACGATGAACAGAAATCGCGGTACGCTACAATGCGGTCTTTATCAAAGTCGGAAACGTGATGGTACGCATTTCTCCTCCTCCTTACACGAGGCATCACAACAACGTTTCACCAGGCAACGCCGGTCAACTGCTGTTTACGTATGAGAAATCGGTTGGAAACGTTCCTAATGTCAGCGCGTTGTAGGTGTCGCCACCGGCGGTAACCTTGTGTAAATGCTCTGAAAAGCTAATCATTTGCATATCACAGCATCTTCTTCCTGTCTGTTAAATTTCGCGTCTGTAACACATAATCTTCGTGGTGTAGCAATTTTAATGGCCAGTAGTGTAATTACTAAACAGAAACTACTCGTTTTTATATACCTTTTGTGGACCTCGTGAAATTGATGTTTTGTTGGTGATAGTTTGCAGTGTATTACTTTCGGTTGCTCTATATATTAATTTAGTGTGAAATATTTGCGTCGCATTTTTTCAGATCACATATTTTAATTTTTTGTTTAGTTCAACTCTGAAACGCGTAACTTCTTGAACTGCACTTGGTTAGACTCATTTGATATTGCAAATACAAAGTGTAGCATATTACGTACTGTTGTTTTGTGAACAGGCTGTTGATTCAAGTTTGTTATGATGATGCCCTCAGTGAATGGAGATCGATAAAAGACAGCCGATACAGGATACTAATTTCTACATTACGACTGCTGATCTAATTATGACATTTCACATTTCTGTGTATAGTTACATGGAGTGGTCGGGCTATCGTCTGATTAGAGGAACGTCACTTTTACGCTAGTGCTGTAGCTCTAGCTGAATCTGCGCTCCACAAGATGTATAGCAGTGCTTAAGGATTAGAACTGCTTTAACTTTTTACTTTTTACATTCTAGCGGCCTCATAATTTAACGTAATGCCTTAAGCTAAGTACAGCTTTTGATTTACTCGGTAGTTTTCGTGAAGTTGCGTATTGTAAAAACAAAATGTTCCGTCCGAATAGCCTAATTAGGTACTAATGAAGAAATTATCTACAATGCTCCAGTGAAACAGTAATTGCGTTTCGTGATTGATTTGTCGGTTTCAGATAGAAATCGGTGGTGTGAGAAGGCATGTCATTCAATAAAGGGTTGTACATCAGTAGTTACATAGCCCTAGAGCTCTAAGGTCACATTAACATAGAAAGTAAACTATGCAGGTAATTATAAAGCAGCATTAAAAGTGTCTGAAACTACGGCGGTCGTTCTGTTGGTTCGCTCGCAGCCATACAACATCCAGCGCCATCTAGTAGCGCTGCGTTGCACCTACAACTCAGATTACCGCCGCTAGAGGTCCCGCCAACACTGTCTCCATGGTATGGTGTCGGAGCTAAGCGCGAATATAAAAAACGCTGTTACTGTAGTTACTTAAAATTTCTCGCTAGTTATTTGTTTACTCTATATGTACACAGTGAATTCTACATTTATGGCTCTAGTAATAAAACCCACTTGTAGTTCCAGAAAGAGAGGTGATTCCTTTTGGGAAATAGTGTACACTGTGCGGCTGGTCTCGGCGGAGGTTCGAGTCGTCCCTCGGGCATGGGTGTGTGTGTGTGTGTGTGTGTGTGTGTGTGTCCTTAGGATAATTTAGGTTAAGTAGTGTGTAAGCTTAGGGACTGATAACCTTAGCAGTTAAGTCCCATACTTTACATTTAGGTTTCTGTTAAACGATCATACAACCATCTTACATATTATACAATTACCACTTATAGTTCACCGCATATATTCACGATATTTTCATCACGCGACCACACTCTTCTCGCGACCACTATCCCCTCCCCCTTGCCACACCATCCTGCTCCCATCTCCACATCACTAAAACACGCACACACACACACACACACACACACACACACACACACACACAAGCACAAACACAGATACATACACATACATACATATTGACTCTTCACAGTTGCTCTGACATGACACACGAACGTGATTGATTAAGCACTGGTATTTAACATAAAAGACAGCGTAGTCATTTACTTCCTTATCACCTATACCTGATCATTTCGAACTGTTTATTGTCCAATCTGACACCGTTGCAGTTCCAATACGAAATTCAGCAGCGATGGCAATTCTTCTACATCCTTTCTGTGCAGTGCGTCTAACATTTTGTCCGTGGACATTGCTGCCATATTTCTCTATGATTTCATTTTACACTCGCAACAAAGGGGGGCGTTGCAGTACTGTACGGTTCAACGACAAGTTCGTAACTGACACTGTACCGTTATCCGTGTATGGCGGCTGGCTGAATTTAAATTTAATAATTCTTATCGTCGTATGTTGTCAAATAGCGTCTAGTTAAGTTTCTAAAATAGATGATAAACAAAAAAGATCCGAATGAACCGGAGACGCAGATTAATGCGGTCCGCATAAACGAGGTTCCCCTGTCATTATAGTGGATAGCACAGTAGTTTCTATCCATTCGTGAAAATTCAATTTATACTTTTAAATTAGAGGCTCTGGTGTCGTCTCGTGGAAACGTCGAGTTAATAACGGGTCCTAGGATGAATTTTCACTCTGCAGCGGAGTGACGCGGATGCGAAATTTCGTTGTAGATTATAACTGCATGTCCAACCGGGACTCGAACCTGTGACCTTCGCCTTTCATGAGCAAGTGCTCTACCGACTGAGCTATCCAAGCACGATTCAATACCGACACTCTCAGCTTTACTTTTTCCAGTACCTCACCTCTGTCTCCTACACTTCAGGTAAGAAGGTCTCACTGTGTTAAACTTTAACGTAAACTATATCTCCCAATTAGTAGATTATAATAGGAGTTTAAACTTCTAAATTTGGTCAATAATTACAACAAATATCGAAAATAAGGTTTTTGTTGTCCCTGCAAACGATTGGCTAGGCAATATGAAACTGTCCTCCGTGCACCGGTTCAGCCGGTTCAGCGGTTGCGCCAGAGTGAATTGATGTGGTGTGTCATGTGGAGGTGCAGTTCTTGCAATTTTTGTGAATGCCACCCAAATGTGGATTGACAACAGTGCATAAACATGTCCGAAGAGAGTTTTTACTGTGTTTTTTGTTAGTTGTTCAAGAAATAAACGTAGCGCTATAAAGACATGTTTTGATTTACCAACTTTAACATGGCATATAGCTAGAAAAACTTGATGGTGCAAGTGAGATTTAGTACCAGAAAACTAGAACTCGCTATAGCCATTAAAATTTATCACATTACTTAGATAAAATCCACACGTTGGATTTGTGATTTGATTGAGTGGGAGATCCGTCTTTACTTTTATCGAGTACAAGTACAGCTAACATCACAGGGACGAAACAGAGTAGTGTTTCAAAGTACTGTTTAGTACCGTTTGTCAACAAAATCGGCGATACCGTGGATATTATAAGGGGGCTTTTGTCGCATAGGGTTAAAATATTGCAGTCACAGCGGCTGTTGGTCACTCCAGCACGCTCGCTACGTTGTACTGTTTAAGTCATTCCACTGTGAACCTCCACGTATCTGGAGGGAGGGATCTATTTTCTATTTTTCATCCGACAGTCTCCTGAGCATATGCCAGGCGACAATCCAAGGGGCGGGGGAGGGGGGAGAGGGGGGGGGGGGTGAGTCGGGGGAAACACTCAAACCCCGCTCCCAGCCTCCAAAAATGTTCATTAAAAGCGTTTATATTTTTACATATATTAATTTCTAATATTTTCAGGTAACTTTCAGAGCAGAAAGTATCGTGGGAATTAAAGAGATTCGACAATGTCAAGAAATTCTAAAGAAAATCACAAGATTCGTTCAGCACCGAACAATTTTCAGTTGTGTTCTTGAGCGTTAGCATACGTGGATTTTTATTGTTCCTGCCTGTCCCCAAACATTCTAGCCAGTAATAGGCATCCATTCACAGGCTGACCACACTCGATATGCTGCCAACAATAAATCTGACGCGAGAGAAACCCGCAAACCACGAGAAGTTGAAGGAAGAGGACGTAGTGAGGAAGATGCTCCACTAAGAACAAAAAATCAGACTAAGATTGACTACCCCGTACGTAGGTGACAGATATAAGGTCACTGACTGAGGGATTCGATAGGTAGTGCACCTTGTAGAGAGTAAAAGTTGTTGAACGTAAAATAGTTTTGTTCTTTGATGAGCATTTGTGTGACCGAGACTTCTTTTACGTTTTTGGCGTTTGAATTTCCTTGTAGGTGACACAGTCATCAATCATGCGGAAAATCAGATCTTTTACAAAACGATAAAACCGAATCAGTACAAAATAAAATATTGGTACTGATATGTAGACGATGTAATCTGACTAATAGATGAACCACACACTCCTATAAAACTACGTCACGATGACAGAAACACTATCCATCCACAAATAAAGTTCGCCATTGAGACAAAAACGAATGAAAGACTTAATTCCTTACATCTCACCATACACAAGAGAACCAACACACATGACTTCAGAATATGCAGGAATCTCACAGCCACCAGCACAATTATCCACGACGAATCCAGTCGCCCTATATCACACAGGCAATACGTTCAGATACTTCTTATACAGACCAAACAGTCCATGTGTGAACAAACATGACTACGTAGAAGAAATAAAGCAAATTATACAGGAGAACGGCTATGACGCAAAAATAGTAGTTAAATGAACAAAAAATATAGGAATAGACAACGTATACGTTCGAATTGTATACTGTGTGTAAACTAACGTAAAAGAAGTTCGACAACTAATAATCACTCCTCTGCAAATCTAAATACTTTTGGGAGAAGGATACATATAACCAAGCTCAACAGGTTAACACGTAACAATAATTTTTCAGGAAGAGAATAAGCAAAAATTCCGCTGCAGGTAGCACATAAAGTTCTGAAGCATGATTGTGGGTAATAACAAACCGTAGACAAAGGCCTTGCATCAGGCAGAATTCCTCTCCAGGTTTTCTAAGGATGTATTTATTTGAATTGCAGTTTTCTTGGTAAGTTGATGAGTTGTACTGATCAGTGACGCAAATAGATTAAAAAGTGACAGGGGAAAGAAAAGTGCACCGCCAAAAATAATTAATGTAGGGTAATCACATTTAGGGAACACATTTTTCTATGTAACATATTTAAGTGATTAACATTTGCAAGATCAGAGGTTAATGTAAGCGCAAGATAAAGCATTGCAAATGTCAGATGATGGTATACTAACAACCGGTATAAACGCCAGAATATTAAATGAAAACATCCAGAGGTGCACGTATTGTATTATACGATTGCCGGACGCCAGTTTTTGGGAAAGATTTCCATGCATGTTGCACTTGGTTGGTCATTATAGGGACGGTTAATGTTGATTGTGGGCGCCGCTGGAGTTGTCGTTCGATGATGTCCCATATGTGCTCGATTGGAGACAGATTTGGTGATCGAGCAGGCCTAGGTAGCAAGCCGACACTCTGTAGAGCATTTTGGGCTACAACTGCGGTTTGTGGGCGAGCGTTATCCTGTTGGAAAACACCTCCTGGAAAGGTGCTCATGAATGGCAGCACAACAGGTCGAATCACATGACTGACGTAGGAATTTGCAATGAGAGTGCATCGGATAACCACGAGAATGCTCCTGCTTTCATACGAAATCCAACCCAAGCCCAAACTCCAAGTGTAGCTCTACAGACAGATTGGTTGCAGGCCCTAACATGGCCTAATTCTAACCAACAAACGACCGTCACTGACACCGAGGCAGAACCACCTTTCATCAGAAAGCTCTCGCTTGACGCCACTGAAGCCTCAAACGGCGGTGGTTTGGGGTCATAGCAATGCACGCTACAGGGTGTCTGGCTCGGAACATTCCTCGAAGTAACCAATTTATAACAGTTCGTTGTGTCACTGTGGTGCCAACTGCTGCTCCTCATATTGGTGCTGCAGATGCAGTACGATGCACCACAGCCATACGCTTACACAATGGTCTTCCCACACGGTAGTGCCACGTGGCCGTTCGGTGTTGGGTCTTCTTGCGAGCGTACATTCTCGTGACCACCGCTGCCAGCAGTCCTGTACAGTGGCTACATTCCTACCATGCCTTTCCGCAGTATCCAGAAGGAACATACAGCTTCTAGTAGCCCTATTACACGACCTCGTTCAAGCTCAGTGGGGTGCCGATAACAACGTCATGGCGTGTTCTTGAGTAACAACAACTGACCACGTCCAATCTCAGATACAACTAACGCTGACGACGGTTATAGCCTGTATTTGAAACACACCTGATTTTCATCATCCTCATTATGGCGGCGCTACCGCCACTCCTACGCGACTGTCGCTCAAAAGAGGAAAGGCCGCTGGACCTGATGGGATACCAGTTCGATTTTACACAGAGTACGTGAAGGAACTTGCCCCCCTTCTTGCAGCGGTGTACCGGAGGTCTCTAGAAGAGCGTAGCGTTCCAAGATTGGAAAAGGGCACAGGTCATCCCCGTTTTCAAGAAGGGACGTCGAACAGATGTGCAGAACTATGGACCTATATCTCTAAAGTCGACCAGTTATAGAATTTTGGAACACGTATTATGTTCGAGTATAATGACTTTTCTGGAGACTAGAAATCTACTCTGTAGGAATCAGCATGGGTTTCGAAAAAGACGATCGTGTCGCGCTATTCCTCCACGAGACTCAGAGGGCCATACACACGGGTTCCGAGGTAGATGCCGTGTTTCTTGACTTCCGCAAGGCCTTCGATACAGTTCCCCACAGTCGTTTAATGAACAAAGTAAGAGCATATGGACTATCAGACCAATTATGTGATTGGATTGGAGAGTTCCTAGATAACAACAGAACGCAGCAGCTCATTCTCAATGGAGAGAAGTCTTCCGAAGTAAGAGTGATTTCGGGTGTGCCGCAGGGGAGTGTCGTAGGACCGTTGCTATTCACAATATACATAAATCACCCTGTGGATAACATCCGAAGTTCACTGAGGCTTTTTGCAGATGATGCTGTAGTATATCGAGAGGTTGTAACAATAGAAAATTGTACTGAAATGCAGGAGGATCTGCAACGAATTGACGCATGGTGCAGGGAATGGCAATTGAATCTCAATGTAGACAAGTTAATGTGCTGCGAATACATAGAAAGAAAGATCCTTTATCAACATAGCAGGTCAGCAACTCGAAGCAGTTAATTCCATAAATTATCTGGAAGTAGGCATTAGGAGTGATTTAAAATGGAGTGATCATATAAAGTTGATCGTCGGTAAAGCAGATGCCAGACAGATTCATTGGAAGAATCATAAGGAAATGCAAACCGAAAACAAAGGAAGTAGGTTAAAGTGCACTTGTTCGCCCACTGCTTGAATATTGCTCACCAGTGTGGGACCCGTACCAGACAGGGTTGACAGAAGACATAGAGAAGATCCAACGGAAAGCAGCGCGCTTCGTTACAGGATCATTTAGTAATCGCGAAAGCGTTACGGAGATGATAGATGAACTCCGGTGGAAGACTCTGCAGGAGAGACGCTCAGTAGCTCGGTACGGGCTTTCGTTGAAGTTTCGAGAACATACCTTTACCGCCGGCCCTGGTGACCTGGCGGTTCTAGGCGCTTCAGTCCGGAACCGCACGACTCCTACGGTCGCAGGTTCGAATCCTGCCTCGAGCATGGATGTGTGTGATGTCCTTAGGTTAGTTAGGTTTAAGTAGTTCTAGGTTCTAGGTGACTGATGACCTCAGATGTTAAGTCCCATAGCGGTCAGGGCCAATTTCAACCATACCTTCACCGAGGAGTCAAGCAGTATATTGCTCCCTCCTAGGTATATCTCGCGAAGAGACCATGAGGATAAAATCAGAGATATTAGAGCTCACACAGAGGCATACCGACAATCTTTCTTTCCACGAACAATACGAGACTGGAATAGAAGGGAGAACCGATAGAGGTACTAAAGGTACCCTCCGCCACACACCACCAGGTGGCTTGCGGAGTATGGATGTAGATGTAGAAATTTGATTAGACATCCTCTTTCAAATGTAGAAACACGTCAACCAACTTTCGTCATGTCGTACGACTCCTCCTTAGTGTTACGATTGTTTTCTGTTATTATCTAAAATGTTTTAATATAATAATAATTTATTGTAGCTATTTTTAAACTATGAGGCATCTTCTAGATAATTCAAAATGAGGATTACGGCGAATTGTATTTAGGATGGGTCATTAAGAAACTTTGACTTGCCCCCAGAAGAGAATGCTAGACCCCCACCTGGCGTTTGCAGTGTTGTTCGTGTCGCACGTGTAGGGTATTCGCATCAGTCCCTTCTGCAATCCGATGTTGACACCTCCAGGCGACCCGGAAGAGAGCGCGCGGGCCGGCGTCCGCTATTGAGAGACGGCTTCGCGGCCACGTACAGGTACGGTACGGTACGTGAGCCCGCGGCCTATTCACGGAGGCGTCGCCCGCCTCCCCGTGCAGAAGCAACCGCCAGACAAAGCCCTCCGCACAAGGGACGTGCAGGGGTCACCGACCTCTGCCGGAGCCTGCCTTCCGCCTCAATGCGCTGCAGTCACACGGCGGCCCGAGGAATCCCGTGGAGCGGGGTCTCCACGTGCTGGGAAACATAAAAGCTACACTTCACGACCTCCGGAATAAGTTCCTGTTTGTTACGTAATGAGACTACGAATATGGAGACAATTATTTTATGTTTGGGGACGCACCACTACCTGACTGTTGGCAACGTCCTTGCCGCAGTCGATACACCGGTTCCTGTGAGATCACCGAAGTTAAGCGCTTTCAGGCGTGGTCGGCACTTGGATGGGTGACCATCCAGGCCGCCATGCGCTGTTGCCATTTTTCGGGGTGCACTCACTCTCTTGATGCCAAGTGAGGAACTACTCGACCGAATAGTAGTGGCTTCGGTCAAGAATACCATCATAACGACCGGGAGAGCGATGTGCTGACCCCACGCCCCTCCTATCCGCATCCTCCACTGAGGATGACACGGCGGTCGGATAGTCCCTGTAGGCCACTCGTGGCCTGAAGACGGGGTGCTTAACCCTACCTGACTATTAACACCTGTGTTCATATTTCTAGGAGACAGTGCAAGTTACTTCGTGTCCAGCAGTTACGGTGTTCGAGTGTGGGGAGGCATAATGTTGCATTAACGTACTGACGTCCAGATTGTACAATACGGTACACGGTCATTGTTAGTATGATGCTGGACTTCTTCCCCATGTACAGCATTTCAGGGATGAATTCGGTCCTGACTGCGTTCTTATGGATGACAATGCGCGACCGCATAAAACAGTGCAGGTGGAGCAGCTCTTGGAACAAGAGGATTTACGACAAATGGACTGGCCTGCCGGTGCCCCGCCTTAAAATGGTTCAAATGGCTCTGAGCACTATGGCACTTAACCTCTGAGGTCATCAGTCCCCTAGAACTTAGAACTACTTAAACCTAACTAACCTAAGGGCATCACACACATCCATGCCCGATGCAGGATTCGAACCTGCGACCGTAGCAGTCGCGCGGTTCCAGACTGAAGTGCCTAGAACCGCTCGTCCACCGCGGCCGGCCCCCGCCTTGAATACCATCGAACACGTGTGGGATGCGTTGGGGAGATGTACAACATCACGTTCACATGCATCAACGATTCCCATGCGGCAGCTACCAACTGCACTGGTGGAGGTGTGGAACGCCCTACCACAAGAACTACCTACCAACCTTGCAGTTAGCATGCGAGACTTTGCCATCCGAGATTTTGTCATGCGAAATGATCATACGCCCTATCAAGAACCACGTCTCGCCTTTTGTCCACGTTTCATTGGCTATGTTGCTTCACAGTGCAAAGCATACGAAAGTTATTCTCATCCGTAGGTTTTGCATACCAGTGTAACTATTACAAGAATTTATAGCCGGCCGCGGTGGTCTAGCGGTTCTGGCGCTGCAGTCCGGAACCGCGGGACTGCTACGGTCGCAGGTTCGAATCCTGCCTCGGGCATGGGTGTGTGTGATGTCCTTAGGTTAGTTAGGTTTAAGTAGTTCTAAGTTCTAGGGGACTTATGACCTAAGATGTTGAGTCCCATAGTGCTCAGAGCCATTTGAACATTTTGAACAAGAATTTATATCTGTAAGCGGACTGATACTGTCGTCATAGACGGAGACATTATGGACACACTGAAAGAACGTAAGCCATTGTCTCGAGGATGTAGCTTACATCTCGCAACAGGAAGGTGACATAACTGTGAATGACAGGTTTTATCAGCCTTCTTTATTGTCGACTTTGGCCATAAATTGCGTGTTACGAAAATGAATGACAAGACGCCCGCCGCTTTAATGAAATATAGACTCCGGCAGAATTCTTCATATCGGAAGTATGCACCACCGTAGGCGCTCCAGAACCTTAGTAAACACTAAGATGGAAATCCTAGGAGGTAACCAGTTTCGAAGCTCACCTTTTCGTCGACGCTCAATTTCATACTCCCAAATTTTTTTCGTTGCTTTGTGAAGGATTTTTATCTAACTCTACAGGTAAATTTCGCATATTGTTCAAATATCGATTTCGTTGAAGGCCGTAGAAGTTCCATCTCATGTCCGAATATTCAGTAATCGAAATAATATCAAATTCAACCAACTTTTCTTTTAATTTACCGTTACTGTTAAACAAAAACTAAAGAATGCCAAAGAAATGCTGTCTTCCTTTATGAATACCCCCATTATGCTTAGACGCCCTAATGTCCTACATCCTGGGATTCTCTCTTCAATTACTACATTAGAGAAAACTTTTTCATCTGTTGTTTAACATGAATTCAAAAAAAAATGTTAAAATGTGTGTGAAATCTTATGGGACTTAACTACTAAGGTCATCAGTCCCTAAGCTTACACACTACTTAACCTAAATTATCCTAAGGACAAACACACACACCCATACCCGAGGGAGGACTCGAACCTCCGCCGGGGCCAGCCCCACAGTCCGTGACTGCAGCGCCTCAGACCGGTCAACTGATCCCGCGCGGCTAACATGAATTCCTATTTGAATTACACAATAGTGAGGAATACGTGTTACGATGAAGTACACTTTTATGAGACTGTAATGCATTTTACCACTAAGTTCTATTTACTTCATCCATGATTGATTCCTCTACGCAACCTACCCATATACTCCCCCTTCCTCTCTCTCTCTCTCTCTCTGTGTGTGTGTGTGTGTGTGTGTGTGTGTGTGTGTGTGTGTTTGAGAGAGAGAGAGAGAGAGAGAGAGAGAGAGAGAGAGAGAGAGAGGGGGGGGGGAGGGAAGGTAATACTTACCTAAGCTCACTGAGTATTAGTCGCATGCTCGTATGCTCGTTTCAGGCTTCCGAATTTGGGAATTATGACAACAGAAGTTGCGTTCCCTTTGCATACAAAAGTCATTTTTTACTGTCATATCGTAGAGTAGGAACAGTCTCTGTTACATAAAATTTGTTCGTGGTCCCTACCCTTATTTACGTTTGATGCAAAGCAACAAACAAAAATTTTACCCTCCGATAAGAAACATGAGTGGTTGAAACATATACTCGGAAGTATACGAACTTAAATCTGTGCGACTTTCGTTGATTCTGCAGCGTGGCCAGTGAGTCACGATGAATCCAGACAGCAGAATGTAAGCAACGTGTGCCGAGATTGTGTCTATTACGCTGTACTGTAATATCGTATCGGTGCCATGAGCCTGAACAGCTTAGCTAGGTGCGCAGCACTGCGCAACTGTTGGTAGTCAGCGTTTAGCTGTCAGCGTGGGAACCGGTGCCTCCGTGGCCGCCGCGGCCCAGCGTGCTGCGTTGCTGGAAAAGGCACATACCTGTCGGCAACTCGTCTCCAGTGCATGCCGTAGTAGTTCTGAAGAAGTTTTTGCTTTTTTGGAAACGTGTGGTAAGCTTCTATGGGACCAAACTGCTGAGGTCATCAGTCCGTGGACTTACTACTTAATCTAACTTCAACTTACGCCAAGGAAAACACATACACCCATGCCAGAGGGAGGACTCGAACCTCCGACGGGGACGAGCCGCGCGAACCGTTACAAGGGCTCACAGACCGCGCGGCTACCCCGCGCGGCCGTATTTTTCTAAGACCATCGATGCAAGCCACTTTTAAAAACGACCTATCAAAAGCGATTATTGCACTCTTGCACTCATTACTGCCCATGGCGGCAGTGTGGGACATCCTACATAATTCTTTTGGCAAGGTCCTTGTGGAAACAGCATACAACTTTATATATTGCGCATCCGCAGTTGCTGACGTTCGTGATAAACGAAATAACCGCTGACAATTGGCAAAACTTTGTTTTAATTGCGTAAACTACCGTTTTCATAGCTCACAGTCGCATCTTCGGGTGTAACCTACACATTTAAAAACTGAAATATAATTATAAAACCGGCCGGGGTGGCCGAGCGGTTCTAGGCGCTACAGTCTGGAACCGCGCGACCGCTACGGTCGCAGGTTCGAATCCTGCCTCGGGCATGGATGTGCGTGATGTCCTTAGGTTAGTTAGGTTTAAGTAGTTCTAAGTTCTAGGGGACTGATGACCTCAGCAGTTAAGTCCCATAGTGCTCAGAGCCATTTAAACCATAATTATAAAATTTATTGCAAATTTGTGCTATTAGATAAAAATTATTTGAAAACTTGCACTGGCAAAAATTTTTACATTACTTGGTGAACCCATAGTTCTTTTTCAAGGTATTGCCATTTAGAGGATGTTGTCAATACGTAAGAACACTAGACGAACGAGGGCTACTTGGGAAGGTGGTCCGTGTAAAATCCTCTACTATTGTTACCGGGTATATCGTACTGATATACTGGCAATTCTTTGCATGTTCATGTATATATAAGAAAGAAACTGTGCTGAAGGCTAAAACCGATTTCGAAGACGTAGCCCAAACGCAGCTAACGGTGCAAATATTGCTAGGCTGTAGGTACGGAGTACAACACACTAGGCAGGCCGCTTTCCCACATCTGAAACAAGACACGGAAGGGGCAGCAGCCTCCTGATAGGCAGTATATACCTCGGCAGGCTGTGTTCCCTGTTGGTCGGCGACGGCAAGTGCAAAGCTGGGAAATATCTCTCGGCATTTGCTGCTAGACTCTGGCCCTGTATCAGACTCTTACGTCGTTAAATCTTGATATTCCATCCTCCTTCATCGCTGATTCTCTCAAAACATAAACATAAATCAAGAGTTATTTGTACTATTTATTTCAGATGCATACTTTCGCCTTACCTTTTGTAAACACTGGCAGAATAATTTGAAACGAATTACGAAATGCAACGTAACTCGAATCTCACCTCTTCCTTTACTGTAAAACAAAGGTCTGAAACACGTTTTGTCTAGACCTTTTGTAACAAAATGTACACTACTGGCCATTAAAATTGCTACACTAAAAAGAAATTCAGATAATAAACGGATATTCAACGGACAAATATATTATACTACAACTAGCATGTGATTACATTTTCACTCAATTTGGGTGTATAGATCCTGCGAAATCAGTACCCAGAATAACCACCTCTGGCAGTAATAACGGCCTTGATACGCCTGGGCATTGAGTCAAACAGAGCTTGGATGCCTTGTACAGGTACAGCTGCCCGTGCAGCTTCAACACGATACCACAGTTCATCTAGTATAATTCAAATGGCTCTGAGCACTATGGGACTTAACATCTGTGGTCATCAGTCCCCTAGAACTTAGAACTACTTAAACCTAACTAACGTAAGGACATCACACACATCCATGCCCGAGGCAGGATTCGAACCTGCGACCGTAGCAGTCGCGCGGTTCCGGACTGAGCGCCTAGAACCGCTAGACCATCGCGGCCGGCATCAAGTATAGTGACTGGCGTATTGTGACGAGCCAGTTGCTCGGCCACCATTGACCAGACGTTTTCAATTGGTGAGAGTTCTGGAGAATGTGCTGGCCAGAGCAGCAGTCGAACATTTTCTGTATCCAGAAAGGCCCGTACAGGACCTGCAACATGGGGTCGTGCTTTATCCTCCTGAATTTTAGGGTTTCGCAGGGATCGAATGAAAGGTAGAGCCGCGGGTCGTAACACATCTGAAATGTAACGTCCACTGTTCAAAGTGCCGTCAGTGCGAACAAGAGGTGACCGAGACGTGTAACCAATGGCACCCCATACCATGACGCCAGGTGATACGCCAGTATGGCGATGACGCATACACGCTTCCAATGTGCGTTTACCGCGATGTCGCCAAACACGGATGCGACGATCATGATGCTGTAAACAGAACCTAGATTCATCCGAAAAACATGACGTTTTGCCATTCGTGCACCCAGGTTCGTCGTTGAGTACACCATCGCAGGCGCTCCTGTCTGTAATGCAGCGTCAAGGGTAACCGCAGCCATGGCCTCCCAGCTGATAGTCCATGCTGCTGCAAACGTCGTCGAACTGTTCGTGCAGATGGTTGTTGTCTTGCAAACGCCCCCATCTGTTGACTCAGGGATCGAGACGTGGCTGCACGACCATTTACAGCAATGCGGATAAGATGCCTGTCATCTCGGCTGCTAGTGATAAGAGGCCGTTGGGGCCCAGCACGGCGTTCCGTATTATCCTCCTGAACCCACCGATTCCATATTCTGCTAACAGTCATTGGATCTCGACCAACGCGAGCAGCAATGACGCGATACGATAAACCGCAATCGCGATAGGCTACAATCCGACGTTTATCAAAGTCGGAAACGTGATGGTACGTATTTCTCCTCCTTACACGAGGCATCACAAAACGTTCCACCAGGCAACGCCGGTCAACTGCTGTTTGTGTATGAGAAGTCGGTTGGAAGCTTTCCTCATGTCAGCACGTTGTAGGTGTCGCCACCGGCGCCAATCTTGTGTGAATGCTCTGAAAAGCTAATCATCTGCATATCACAGCATCTTCTTCGTGTCGGTTAAATTTCGCGTCTGTAGGACGTCATCTTTGTGATGTAGCAATTTTAATGGCCGGTAGTGTAATTAGATCATGCATAAAACACAATCGATGGAAAACGGGGTACGGTTCAGGTGTTCGTTTCATCTTCAGGAAAGTGCTGTTACGGGACATAATCAAAATGTAACAAGCGTTTCGTTACGTTTAAATGCTGGTAGCTCAGGGGAAAGTTGCGTGAATGCGTCGCCACCTGTTAACTGTTTACAAAGCCACGCAGTCGTTTTGTCTGCGGTTGAAATAAGACAGCTTAGGATTCAAAAATCGTGACTCCCGCCACTTGCAAACGGTCTTTTTTATTGGAATTCTGTGAGCGAAAGCATTTTGAGTTGTTCAAATTCATCAGGAGTTGCGTCTGTTTCATGAGCCTACAGTGATGAGTAATGGAAAGTTTAGATAATGCTGCCGCGACTTTAAAAGTATCCGTACAAAAGTGCATGATTAAGAACGGACTGGAAGACCGAGTACCCATAGCGGTGAAATCGTTCATTAATGAACCAGAAACTGGATCTGTTGAATTTTCTCATCTTTTGACACCCCTCTTTTCCTAGCCCCCTGGTTACACTGGGACCACGGAGAAATTAGAATAGCACAGATTGTGTGCTAGGAGGATACTAAAAATCCTTACCGTACAGCGCAAAGATCAAAGAATGTCGAGCGGACGAGCGTTTTTGGACTTTGAGATGACTCACCTACAGCCCTGACCTCGCGCTCAGCCAATACTAGCCCTCCTATCACCTAAATAATGGCTTGGTTGACAACGTTGTGAGGACGTCATAACTCGTGACAGCCGTGTCAATATGTTCAGTTCTCAGGCGGAAACCTTCTGTGTAGAGGGATCGAAGAAGCTAGTGCAACGTTACGAAAAGTGTGTGGGAGTGAACGGTTATTACATGGAAAAGTGAAATACGTGTGTCTGGAACTAGATGTGCAATGAAAGGCTTTTCCAACTATTGTATATAGAGTTGGAAGAAGGTCCAAGATTTGGCTCAGTTTACGAAGTCGTGAAATGTGATATTGGATAATGCGAAGGTCATAATTGTGTTCTGTCTGTCGCGGTAGTGTGGGTAGGCGGAATGTTCGTATAGTTCACAGGTCTGGTGCACCTTAAGCACATAGTGTAGTTTCTTCTCCTGTACAGACCTACTTAACCGTTGATAACTCGAATTTCAGAGTGAGTCGTCCTATAATGGCGAATAGAAGTAACGAAGAAAAGGCCAATATCGCGATGTGAAAAAAACTCCCAGTTTTCAAGGCAAAAAGTTATGCAGTTGAACTACTGCTTTTCACAAAACCGATGGGGAAATTTATACCGGCGTCGTCATGCATTTCAAGCGCATGTTATCTGGATTTTCGTATCACAAAGGTGAAATGAGAGTAATGATTACATATCCGGGAGGTGAGCAATTCTGGGATTTAAAACCTGGTGGTCAAAACACTACAAAATAGTGTTTATCGCAATGTGCTCTTGCCGTAGAAAATCCAAAGTGCGTTTGCAAAAGACCGTGTACAGGCAGTTTATTTTCCATAGCGATCTTCGTGGAGTTAATGAAACGAAGATATTCATTCCTGATCTCACCACTACTCAAGTAATATGTGAGGCAGTGAATGATCTTCCAGAAACACAGACGTGTAGTGTACCTGTTCCAATAAACAGAATGAAACTACGAGAAAATACCTCAGGACTATCTCTCCTCCTTCATTGTCAATCTGAAGACTGGTGGGCAACAATTCTTTTGCTGACAGCAATTATCATCCTCCTCCTCCCCCTCCTCCTCCTCCTTCTTCTTCTTCTTCTTCTTCTTGTCTTTCTTCACTCTTCTCTGTTCGTTGTTAGTCCCTTCGTTTGCTGATACGAGCATGCTCCTGCATCACGTCTGATCTGTCTGGAGATTTTCGATCCAGATCTTACTCTTTCTCTCTCGTCTTAAACCTTTCCATCCGTATCATTAACTAGTTGGTTGGTTGGTTTTTGGGGAAGGAGACCAGACAGCGAGGTCATCGGTCTCGTCGGATTAGGGAAGGAAGGCGGCCGTGCCCTTTCAAAGGAACCATCCCGGCATTTGCCTGGAGCGATTTAGGGAAATCACGGAAAACCTAAATCAGGATGGCCGAACGCGGGATTGAACCGTCGTCCTCCCGAATGCGAGTCCAGTGTCTAACCACTGCGCCACCTCGCTCGGTATTAACTAGTAAACTGGTGTGTCGGTAAAGCTGAACGATTAAGTTACCTCTTCTGTTCCAATCTCTTTATTTGTGAGCTTTGTTGCACACGAAATTTTTGTCATACTGCTATGTACGGTTCAATTCCGCGTCCGGCCATCCTGATTTAGGTTTTCCGTGATTTCCCTAAATCGCTCCAGGCAGATGTCGGGATGGTTCCTTTGAAAGGGCGCGGCCGACTTCCCTCCCCGTCCTTCCCTGATCTGATGAGACCTATGACCTCGCTGTCTGGTCTCCTCCCCCAAACAATCTACTCCAATGAAACTTCCTGGCAGATTAAAACTGTGTGCCCGACCGAGACTCGAACTCGGGACCTTTGCCTTTCGCGGGCAAGTGCTCTACCAACTGCGCTACCGAAGCACGACTCATGTCCGGTACTCACAGCTTTACTTCTGCCAGTACCTCGTCTCCTACCTTCCAAACTTTACAGAAGCTCTCCTGCGAAACTTGCAGAAGTAGCACTCCTGAAAGAAAGGATATTGCGGAGACATGGCTTAGCCACAGCCTGGGGGATGTTTCCAGAATGAGATTTTCACTCCGCTGCAGAGTGAAAATCTCATTCTGGAAACATCCCCCAGGCTGTGGCTAAGCCATGTCTCCGCAATATCCTTTCTTTCAGGAGTGCTACTTCTGCAAGTTTCGCAGGAGAGCTTCTGTAAAGTTTGGAAGGTAGGAGACGAGGTACTGGCAGAAGTAAAGCTGTGAGTACCGGACGTGAGTCGTGCTTCGGTAGCTCAGTTGGTAGAGCACTTGCCCGCGAAAGGCAAAAGTCCCGAGTTCGAGTCTCGGTCGGGCACCCAGTTTTAATCTGCCAGGAAGTTTCATATCAGCGCACACTCCGCTGCAGAGTGAAAATCTCATTCTGGAATCTACTCCAATCATTCTGCTATATATCTGTAAGAGTCGAATAATTTTATACCGGTACCTGCTACTTACCGAAAAAGTATGGACGAGATGGAGATGACACAGGCATGCGGACCACTATGATCATTCCTGTTGTTTGGTTTTGATTATATGCTGCGTAATTAAAAACGTGAACACCACTCACGGATGATGCCTTTTTCCTGATCCGATTGGCCAGTTGCTGCCTCGAAGACAGTACGAGGAGCGAGTTACGACCGTGGGACCTGTGATGAGCATGTCACCAATCCCTCCAACCGTTATTGCTAGTAGATGAATCTTGATGACGACGATGCTTCTTTTATATCTTTTTCTTCGTCATTTTTCGTTAACAGTTTTGTGTGGATGCCATATGGCACACCTTAAAGTTCATCGTCGAAAACTTCACTCAGTTTTCTATGGTTTCGTACCTCAGTCGGTAGAAAACGGAACCGTTATAGAACCACTTTGTTGTCAGTCTGTCTGTCCGACTGTTAAAAGGCCCGTTTCTCAGGTATTAGTAGAAGTAAGAAGTTGAAATTTGTTACGTGTTAAGGTGGTGGTGGTGGTTAGTGTTTAACGTCCCGTCGACAACGAGGTCATTAGAGACGGAGCGCAAGCTCGGGTTAGGGAAGGATTGGGAAGGAAATCGACCGTGCCCTTTCAAAGGAACCATCCCGGCATTTGCCTGAAACGATTTAGGGAAATCACGGAAAACCTAAATCAGGATGGCCGGAGACGGGATTGAACCGTCGTCCTCCCGAATGCGAGTCCAGTGTGCTAACCACTGCGCCACCTCGCTCGGTCACGTGTTAAGGTTTATGATCCCTTGGCAGTATAATAAACGGTGGCTCCTAAGTCAACGCATCATAAGGTATGGTCTTTTATGTCACATATCTGGATATTCGCAAACTCATTGATTGAAATCTGTAGGGTAATTCCCTGTGACATAGAATCTTGAAATTTGGCAAGGAGCAAGGTTTCCCAGTACAAGAAACGAAAAAAAATCCGAAAATTGATTATCTGTCACTATATCACGTAAAAAAACATTTATTTCGTCATTTGTTATCCGAAGCCAGATTCGAAATTAAAGCTGACTGGGTCCCAGTGGTAAAAGTCACACATGAGGCAAGGAATGGCTTTATTGCTTGTATGACCCGTTTCGGAATTTATCCATCATCAGATATTCAAGAGCGATTACTTTATGTGGGTATGACGTTTCACATACAACTTGAAACTTCATATTTGCGTGCAGTAACCACTCGAGGTTATCTGATAATGCATAAATTTCGAAACGTGTCATACGAGCAGTAAAGTCATTCCTTGTCTGATGCTTGGCTTTTACCACTGCGACCCAGTCAGCCCGAATCCAAAGCTACTGATCATTACAATAATGGTAGCCAGTCTCCTGCATGACGTTATGTCATATATACGAGGGTGATTTGAAAAGTTCACGGAATCACCACGAGAGGTCAGCGGTAGCGCAACGACTTGTTCATGTGATATTCATTGGTCTGTTTCCTGTAAACACGTGCCACACTGCTCATGGAAAAGAGCTGTGGGGGTTACGTGCTCTGTTGTTGTTCCAGCGTAGTGATTTGCGAAGATGGAAAAAATCGAGATTCGAGCAGTGACTAAGTACTTCGTAAAGAAAGGTATGAAAACAATGGACATTCATGCCGATTTCCAGAATACACTTGGGGACTCTGCTCCTTCATATTCAATGTTGCCAAGTTGACAAATGAATTTAAATTCGGTCGGGACAGGTTAGATGATGATCCGCTCAGAGGTCGGCCAAGAAATGGTCACGGAGAATCGCCAATTGAAAGTGCAGGAATTGCTCACACTTAAGCTTGCCAGATGTCTTCTGAAAGGGTATATCGCATTTTAACTGAAGAATTAGAAATAAAAAAAATATCTGCAAGATGGGTGCCGCGCCTCTAGACGCGCGCTCGCACCCTTGTGCCTCGCCATGGCAAAATTACACGAACTAAGGTCACGGTTCCCAAAACTGAAAATTTTTCTTGGAAGACGAAGATACAGTTCAAACGAAGAATTGATTTCCGGAGTTGACAACTATTTTGCAGGTCTGGAGGAAACTCATTTTAGAGATAGGATCAATGGACTGGAACATCGTTGGACCAAGTGCATTAATCTACAAGGGGGCTACATTGAAAAATAAAAAAATGTTTCAGTGATATAAATACTTTTTTTCTATTCCGTTCCGGGAACTTCTCAAACCACCCTCGTACCTCATTAAATTAAAACATCCTCGACAATCTTGGAATCCCTTGGACCGATATTCTGCCAGTATCAATGTCGACAATAGACAAAAATGATAGAGATTCTCTATCCCGGACTGGATGAACTGTCTGCATACATAACAGAGTTTGTACGGAACCCTCAGCATGCGAATTCATCTCGCACCTGGCCAATTTTTTTATACTGCAGAAGGTAACCGTTCCCTGACTCAACACGCTGAACTACCGTGCCGGCGAACCATTCGGCTAAAGAGGCGGTACATGATAAACAATTTGAATACGTATGACAGGACGAGTTCAGGACTGACAGGAAAACAAGGTCAATTATTCAACGGGCATTAACAGATACAACCTCCAAAGTTAAATTCATGGGAGAAACATCAGAAGCATTTCATATCCATACTGGTGTTCGCCAAGGAGGTGGAATGTCCCCCATTCTGTTTAACATGGTTCTGGAAAAAATTGTGAGGACATGGGAAAAGGAAATAAAAGGAATTCAGCTTGCGATGAAAGAAGAGCAGAGAAATAGGGTGAAGTGGCTGGCTTTCGCGGATGATCTTGCCATTCTAACGAACAACAGAGAGGAAGCCAAACTTGCATTGGAAAAACTACACGAAATCTCACAGAAAACTGGGCTACAAACCTCCGTCGAGAAAATACAGTATATGAAAAACAAACCTGTAGATAATCTCCCCATTACTACTCAATACTGGAAAGTGGCACAAGTTGCCCGCTTCAGATACCTAGGAGAGATAATCCAACCATCAGGACTGAACCCAATAGCCAATAAAGATAGAATCTCCAGATTACAAAAAGCATATAAGCTCACTTGGAATCACTATAATAAGAAATCTATTTCTGTCAATGCGGAACTAAGGCATTACAACACAGTAGTCATACGAGAAGCAATTTATGTTGCAGAAACTACAGTGGTTTGTGGTCATACGAAGATCACAGACATCGAAAAGCAGGAAAGAAAAATTCTGAGGAAAATATATGCGCCAGTGTCTCAGGAAGGAATTTGGATGAAGAGGCCAACTAGAGAGATTTACAAAGACATATAAACAATAACAGACACCATTAGAAAGAGAAGGATGAAATTTTATGGACATATCAGCAGGATGAATAAAAGCACGTTCACAAGACAAATCTTTGAGATAGTAAACAAGAGCAAAAACAAGACAAAATGGATCACTGAAGCAGAAGAAGACGTTAAAGAACTGGGGATCACACAAGACAACATCAACAATAGAGAACAGTTTAGAAACATCATACAGAAACACACACTTAAATAAGAACATACGGAGAACAGAACGGGAAAGAGATGGTCGGAAGAGCCGGCCGCGGTGGCCGTGCGTTTCTGGCGCTGCAGTCCGGAACCGCGGGACTGCTACGGTCGCAGGTTCGAATCCTGCCTCGAGCATGGGTGTGTGTGATGTCCTTAGGTTAGTTAGGTTTAAGTAGTTCTAAGTTCTAGGGGACTTATGACCTAAGATGTTGAGTCCCATAGTGCTCAGAGTCATTTGAACCATTTAAATGGTCGGAAGAACGCAAGACAGAACACAGTGTTCGTTCTTTCCAAATTCTCTTCATACTTTCAAAGAAGAAGAAATCATGAGTACTAAAGTTCTATCGCTCTCTCAAAAGGGAATAATCGAAAATAATAATAATAATAATAATAATAATAACAGGAACGAATAATGTAAACCTACACCGTGCATTGTATCATCTGCAGAAGCAACTCTAGTGACCTCATCATGATCACTAGATTATTTCTGTTAAGTTTGAACTGCGTTGCTGTTTACCTTCAGTGGCCGGCGTACGGTGCAGCAGTATATGTTGTTCTACGTGCTTTACGATTAAAAAATCCAGAATACCTCACTCTTGTGATTTACGTTGGATGTTTCACGTATCCCGAAAATTTTCTGCCTATGTTAGCCTTTTCTCAAGTTATTAATTCCGTATAATATTATTGAGAACAAAAGTGCACTTTCATACAGAGGAGCCATACTGTCCTGGCACAGCTCTGCTATTTATGCATTTCTTGAAGTAGATGTTAACAATTTTTTTTTAATTTTTAATTATTTTTTTTTTTTTTTTTTTTTTTTTTTTTTTTTTTTTTTGCAGCTCTGACTGCTATCCAGTGATATTACTTTAAATGGAAGAATCTCATTGTCCGCACTGACGTGCGGATAAAAAATGCATGCAGATACTGCTCCAGTTAGACATTTGTGTCGTGAAGAGATAAACTGTTCTTTACAATAATGATAGTTGCAACAGTTTGTTTGGAAGTCTGCAACGACATAACGAATAATGAAAAGTACTTTGTCACGAAAAGTACTTTGTCACGAAAAGTTTCCTAACTCTCGAGTTTCGCCAATGAAGAGTTTCATGTAACTCTGGATGACTTCGCGGGAAAGTACACAGAGTTAAGAGTACATCAAGTTATTAGTCATAGTGACGTGGCAAAAAAATTAACAGTAACCTGAAGATTTTCGCAGATGATGCAGATACTTGTAATGAAGTACTGCCCGAAAAAGCTACACAAATTTCAGTCAGTTCTTTATAGAATCTCAAAGTGGTGCAAAAGATTGACAAATTACATGAAATGTTTACTGTAAATATATCGAAATGTAAGATCGTGTACTAGAATCACACAGACAATGAACTGAGTATTTTGAGTTTCATTGCGATTCAGAGATATTCCAGAATCTTCCTTTTGTACATTGGAAGAGTACATGTGGTTGCTAATTAATCATATATTGTGAGATAATAAATATATATAACAGTAATATGTCAATAACTCACTTTTAATACCACCCTTTTGCATTGTACCACATAATTGGGGACTTAACAAAACGCAGAAACGTATCACCCTATGACTGCAGAATCAATGAACCACAGCTGGAATCACCCAGCTCATAGTTACACCTGGATGTAACAGTTCATATGAACGATCAGATACACTCAGACACAGATAACGCAAGATCCTGGAGAAAAGCAAAGAGTCTACAACTGCGGTAGTTCACAAAAAACCCTTGCCAACCAACTTAGACTATTGCTCAAGTGTGTGACATTAGTACCGAATGGGACTAACAGCGGATATTGCACGTTTAATTAGAAAGACAGCCGAATGGTCACAGATTTATTTGACCCACGAGACAGTGTCACTGAAATGCCGAAAAACGTGTAATGCTAGACACTTGAAGGTAGGCGCCAACTATACCGCAAAAGCCTATTTAGGTTTGGTAATCACTGAAATATAGCACATGCCCTGTCAAACAGCGAAATTTAATTTCGTTTCCTCTTCTGCTTGTTCGTGTTTCACGTTTTTTGTCAGATAGTCCATTATATGAGGCAGAAAATTATCTTTCAGAAACCCAGACGCGTAGTGTACCTGTTCCATTAAACACAAAGAAACTACGAGGGTTCAAGATAAACATTAAGGGAAGGATCTAGAAATATACTACACACCACGTCGTGGGGGCCGCAAAGACAAGATTGTTATATCACAGAGCGCACAGCGCTCCAAACGCGAATGGAAATGAAAGAAACAATAACACCTGGTACAATAGGAAGTACTGTCTGCCATTCACCTCACAGTGCTTTGCAAGAGTACGGATTACACGTAGATATTTCTGTACATTAAAAAATAATTTATTTCGGAGAACCATGTAGGACGCTCTTCCCGTGAAGCACAACTAAACGCGGACACTGATCATTTAACGAAACTCTACAAGACAGGACAGGCCTTGCTTGCGTCCTCAATTCTTTCCGGGAGGAAGACAGCTGTTGGTCAGCTGTGCGTTGACAGCGCGGGTTAACCTGCTGGCGTCCATTGCACTCCACTAGAAGTTCATGGCGTAGTGGCTAGGTGGCACTAGCTGCGGCACAGCTCGCTGCACAGGCACGTCACGGCGGTGGCGTCGTTCCACAGACTGATACGCGATGGCGCTGCCTGTACAGGCTCGCGAACTTGTTTACACGTTCGAAGCGTGACCATGGGTGATGTCATCGGGTGGCGATAAAATGATGAGGCCGGTGTGGGACGTTCCAAGAAACGCTGTTGAAATTCTCAGAAGTGGAATCCCACCGGCTTGCCAGCGCGTGAAGAAGACTCCCTGGGAGACTCATTTCGCGTGTTAGAACACGAAACTTTTACTTTCTTTAGGAGCAGGCGCAGCTAGCATTTGTGCCCGTAAACTTACCAGTTGATGTGTTTTATTTTATAGGTAAAGATGACAAAAAAAATCGTTTATTGGTCTGTACAATGTCCAGGTGAGTAACGTAACACAGTAACAGCCTGTCCTACTTTGGGAACAGTTGCACACACTTTTCGACAGCAAGTCCTAGAATCAGAATAAAATAAAATTGTGTTCACCCAATGAAACGAAGTAATCCACTTAAAGGTACGACTTGCATTTTATTGTTATGAAGTTGACCATTTCACAGTGAAGAAATTCGCCTACAGAAAATTGTAGGGTGATTGCAAATGATTCCATCAGATTTCGGCGTCCAATAGCTTCAGGTATATAAAGTCCTTTAATTTGTACTGATAACCAGTCGAAAGAGCATAAGTTTTTTCCTGTCATATGAGGTTTTATTGTGACTAATCAAACGGCATGATGAAAGCAGTTAGCAAAATGGCGACTGATTAACGGAAAACCATATTGTGTGTTGCAATATGAGAAGACTTAAGGCCGTCACAACCGTGCGTTCCGAACACAGTAGAGTTTTGTATATGAAACAGTGGTGTGTGTCCGAGAGGCGTTGCTTCATAGCCGAAAGAACCCTATACGTCGTGCAAGTTGGGAACGGCTTACCCTAGCCAACTGCGTGGAAGATTCTGCGGATTCGATCACATGAGAAACTATATTACATGCAGCAGCTGCAACTGTTTCGGCCAAGAGACCACACCATGAGACTCGAATTTTCAGAGCTTTTCCGCGAAGCAACAGATGATGACGAATTCGCCACCCCCTTCCCCTCTCCTCCACCCGCAATCACCGACTCGGTTTCGGTGATGACGCTAAGTTCCGCATCAGTGGTCGAGCGAATAGTTACAATGTTCGTTAATGGAGCAAGCCAAATCTCATTATTGAATTGGGGACTGAAAGGGATGCCCGAAGGATGAATGTCGTTTATGATGTTTCAAGTAGCCAAGTGAACGGACCTGGTTTCTTTTTTTTTTTTTTTTTTTTTCTTGGTTAAAGTGGAAAACTCATCTTGCACGACTGATTGTTTCCTAAGTGACAGCTGATAACCCGTACTTTATAGTCCAACAAGACGATGCTCCACCTCTTTGTCATAGAGTTGTGTGTGGCGACCTGAACGGGGAACCTCCAAATCAGCGGATTGGGCGCTGCTCTTAGGATGATTTGGCACTCTTCTGAGGATTCCCAAGGTCTCCTAACTTACAGTTAGCGATTTTTTTCTTTGTGGTTACGTGGAAAACAATGTCTGTGTACTACCTTTGCCGACAGAATAGGAAACAATGAGTGCCGTGTTGTTGTGTTTTCAGTCTGAAGACTGTTGTGATGCAGCTGTTTACGCTACGCTATACTATGAAAACCGGATTCCGAGTCGAGCTGTCGGAGATGGTAGCAGTCATGTGCGCGCGCGTGCGTGCGTGCGTGCGTGCGTGCGTGCGTGCGTGTGTGTGTGTGTGTATGTGCGTGTGTGTGTGTGAAGAATGCTTTGGCCGAAAGCTAAATTTTGGAATTTCTATTGTTCGATTAAAACTATATAATGTGAATTTTCGGATGTTCTTGTAAAGTAACAGGTTTCCAGCGTTCTCCTTGTTTGAGAAGCATATATCTGTACTTTAAACTACAAAATACATTGCGTTTTCTGGCGGATTATTTTTACTTCGTTTAACTGGTTTCAATAATCAAGCTACTACAGCATTTAGAAATGTATTGGTTTTCATCTGTTACTTTTCTCTCAACCAACTGAGCCGTAATTTTGCATGAACGAAGCTTTTATACATGGAAAGAGCTTAAGACTATCAGTTTTCCATTTAGGACGTAAAAGATAATAATCATACACATGCTGGTATCCAGAATACGACAAGAAGTGGATTTACGTCATATTTTTCACAACTTTTTCCCAGGACGATCTCCGTTTCAGATCCCTTTGCTGATTTATAACCTATCTA
This sequence comes from Schistocerca cancellata, assembly GCF_023864275.1. NCBI lineage: Eukaryota > Metazoa > Arthropoda > Insecta > Orthoptera > Acrididae > Schistocerca > Schistocerca cancellata. Next base: position 371,606,346 of record NC_064626.1, read on the forward strand.
TTGAGTGCGCCCCGCCGGCCGGGATGGCCGAGCGGTTCTAGGCGCTACAGTCTGGAACCGCGCGACGGCCACGGTCGCAGGTTCGAATCCTGCCTCGGGCATGGATGTGTGTGATATCCTTAGGTTAGTTAGGTTTAAGTAGTTCTAGGGGACTGATGACCTCAGATGTTAAGTCCCATAGTGCTCAGAGCCATTTGAACCATTTTTTTGAGAAAGCCCCCAACCCCGGCGATAATTTAGTGCTGGCGGTGCCTACGGTCAAGCCCGGGTCTCCCTATTCAATTCTTAGCCATCACACGTCCCTCGATTACCAAACTGACGATTACCTTATATCTCGCGGACTGTCAGTCAGGTTGCGCCATAAATGTTTTTCTCCCCAATTCGCTTCAGTACCTCTTCACTATTTATCCGTTCTGCCTGTTCAGGCTTCTACAAGGCTACACTCCAGGCAGATACCTTCAGGAAAGGCTTTCTAACACTTCAATTTATATGCGGTATTAACAAATTACTCTTTCTGAGGAACGCTGTTTTACGTTGCCAATCTTACTATTTCAGCCATAGTCCGTTAATTTGCTTCCCAAATAGCGATACGTACGTACTGTTTTCAGTGTCTCATTTCCTTATCTGATTCCCAAAGCACCACTTTCGATTACCCTTGTTTTACTTTTGTCAATATTCATCCTGTAATCTCTTTTCAAGCCCCTTTCCGTTCAACTGCTCCTCCGACTCCTTTTCCATCTCTGAGAGAATTTGTCATCGGCAAACATCAGAGTCTCGATTTTTTTCCCATGGACTTCAGTAAAGTTTTCAAATTACTTTTTGATTTCCTTTACTGCTTGCTCATTGCACGACTTAAAGTAACATGGGGGACAGACCACAACCCCGTCTTCTAGAGTATATGAAATGAAATCCGTCAGACATGCTTGTTATCAAGATATACAACAGGTAGCAGACCACCGATGCTCGTAGTATGAGTGGTCGCAAGTAAATCTCACAAAACGGAAAATAGAATGTCGTCAAACTGTTCGTGCAGTTGGTTGTTGCCTTGCAAACGTCCCCATCTGTTGACTCAGGGATCGAGACGTGGCTGCACGACCTGTTACAGCCATGCGCATAAGATGCCTGTCATCTAGACTGCTAGTGATAAGAGGCCGTTGGGATCCAGCACGGCGTTCTGTATTACCCTCCTGAACCCACCGATTCCATATTCTGCTAAGAGTCACTGAATATCGACCAACGCGAGCAGCAGTGTCGCGATACGATAAACCGCAATCGCGATAGGCCACAATCCGACCTTTATCAAAGTCGGAAACGTGATGGTACGCATTTCTCCTCCTTACACGAGGCATCACAACAACGTTTCACCAGGCAACGCCGGTCAACTGCTGTTAGTGTATGAGAAATCGGTTGGGAACTTTTCTCATGTCAGCACGTTGTAGGTGTCGCCACCGGCGCCAACCTTGTGTGAATGCTCTGAAAAGCTAATCATTTGCATATCACAGCATCTTCTTCCTGTCGGTTAAATTTCGCGTGTTTAGCACGTCATCTTCGTGGTGTAGCAATTTTAATGGCCAGTAGTGTATTATAGTGACGTCCCGTGCACACCTTATCCAGTCGACATATTTAATTTCTTCTTTTTCTTTAACCCCAAAACGAGGACCCTTATAGTTAAAATGGCAGTGCGCGTCTACCAAAACCAATCACGTACCGCGATTCTGTTTACGTCTCCATGAGAACGTCACAATGTTACCACAGCTCTGTAGATGGCAGTTTTGTTGCTAATATTAACTCACTTAACCCTACTTGCAGTCGTCATCGTGAACACTAGCACGTGACAAGAAACATGCATTCCTTGAGTCTTCAGTCGAGTAGTGCAAGTTTACTGTAGACGCCCAGCTGTCTTTGATGACGGCCGCAGCGCATGCTGTCGTGTACAGTTCTCCGAATTTAGCCGCTCGCTTGCGGCGTGAGTTTGCGTTTGGTAGCAGTTATGAGCGCACGAGGCGTGGTGCCGCGTCTTGTATGACGCCACAAAGGTGTGACGGGTTGAGTAATGCGCTGATTGTTGAGCAACTGAGTTTTCGACGTCGCTGGGTAACCATCCGCTTCCGCCGCGTAACGAGTTTCGAGGGCACAGTAGGCAGCCGGCTGCGAGGTCCCCGCGTTTTATAGGCTTCCGCCAGCTCGTTATTGAATTGTGGGAAATGCTCCCCTTCACTCACTCACACACACACACACACACACACACACACACACACACACACACACACACACACACAAACGTACTCGCTAATGGAAAATTTCATTATAGTTTTGCCTTCCTGTAATTATTTAGGGTGTTTCAGAAAGGTCCAACCGAATTCACAGCACCGTATATTCGACGTGAATAAAAATAGAATCATGGAGTCAATTGAACGCATTGGTGCAATAATGAGATAATTCACGTTTACATAATTTCGAGTAAAACACGAGTCGACAAGTTACAAAAAAACTTAATCGCTCGTGTCTTCCCATAGTCTTTATTTAGGCCACCAACACACCACAATAGCTTACTGCTTAACTAAACAAGGATTTATTATGATATTTATTGAATTGTAAAAGAAATTGGACTTCGTTCTCTTACATCAAACAACTTTGGTTTTGAATATGATGTCAAATGAATAAACAAACTACTAAAGAAACAAGAACTATAGCACTGTAAATGTTAGTGAATATTATGAGCAATTTGGTAAGTACAAAGAAATTGATGCCGATATCTTAAAAGTTATAGCTGCGGAGTGTTAATAACATCATTTTGATTTCCTTTTCAACTAAACCGAAGCTCCGGTCGCAGGGTAAAAAAGATGATGATGATGATGATGTTTGGTTTGTGGGGCGCTCAACTGCGTGGTTATCAGCGCCCGTACAATTATCCAATCTTTGCTCAGTCCAATTTCGCCACTTTCCTGGATGATGATGAAATGATGAGGACAACACAAACACCCAGTCATCTCGAGGCAGGTGAAAATCCCTGACCCCGCCGGGAATCGAACCCGGGACCCCGTGCTCGGGAAGCGAGAACGCTACCGCGAGACCACGAGCGGCGGACGGGGTAAAAAAGATGTCACTTGGGACATGAAATGCATGATTTACTTTCTTGAAAGATCTTTTGGACGTTTGTGTGTGCTGTGATTTTCATTTCGGATTTTTAGTTGTTCTTACATACCAGCAAATGTTCCACGTTTTTGCCAAGTAAGTTATTAACGAAACCATCCAGACAGTTCATTTAACTTGACTCTCTCCTGTCACAAAATTTCATCGTGCAGGTAGAACTAACTATTACTACAGCTGGAAATTGTTTGTAAGTTGCTATATCACAGTGTAATGGCTATATTACATAAATTCAATAAAATAAAATAAATTAATGTCTATTTGTTTACGCGTAACATCGTGTACATAGGAATGTCACTCCATTATGTTCTAATCCTGTCACATGCCAGAATGTGACTTCTGTACGGACTAATGACAAGGCAAATTGTGGATATCTCTGCTTCTTGCCCGAAATAGCCTGCATTAAGTCCATTCTGTATGTTATACCAAATTGATCCCGTGCTCTGGCCCCATTCTTGCACAATGCAATTGAGCAATTTTTAAACTATGCAGTGGTAGTAAAATCTCATTTTCAGTCAAAAGTGGACACATCTGATTACTGTACGAATGAAGAAAAAAGCTTTATTCGTTAAACGTTTTAGTGAATGCAGTTTAGTTAAGACTGTGCACAATGATTTGGGGGAGGGGAGGGGGTGGGTGCGAGGGTGGTTACGCCACTGCACCTCCTGTAGCTGAAAGCATTCGGCGATACTACCAGGAGTATCAAGACACTGGTTGTTCATGTAAAGAGATATCCACAAAAAATTAAATGGTTCAAATGGCTCTGAGCACTATGGGACTTAACAGCTATGGTCATCAGTCCCCTAGAACTTAGAACTACTTAAACCTAACTAACGTAAGGACAGCACACAACACCCAGTCATCACGAGGCAGAGAAAATCCCTGACCCCGCCGGGAATCGAACCCGGGAACCCGGGCGTGGGAAGCGAGAACGCTACCGCACGACCACGAGCTGCGGACAAAAAATTAAATGTGCTTACGGCATTTTTTGCCGGGAATCCGCTTCTTGGGAGCTCTTCCGCCTGGGATAAGTCTCTTTATTTGACTCCATTTCGACGACTTCGGCGTGCACGTCCACACAGTCCCCGACCCGGCCCGGAAAAGAACCAGGGGGGCCGTGATCAAGAGTCATCAACGCTAATCACAAGTTGTTGACGGAAATTCATAGATCAGCCCCAGATGCACGTATTCAACAGAGTTTGGCGCGTAGTCTACAGAAGTCTACTCGCCATGTTGGCAGAGACTAAGCCATTCTTCTTCCCCCCTGCCCCCTATGAACCATGGACCTTTGCGTCGGTAGTGAGGCTTGCGTGCCTCAGCGATACAGATAGCTATACTGCAGGTGCAGCTACAACAGAGGGGTATCTTTTGAGAAGCCAGGAAAACGTGTGGTTCTGAAAAGGGGAAGCAGCTTTTTCAGCAGTTACAAGGGCAACAGTCTACGTGGTTGACCGATTTGACCTTGTAACTTCAACCAAACCGGCCTTGCTGTGCTGGTACTGCGAACGGCTGAAAGCAAGGGGAAATTATAGTCGTAATTTTTCCCCGTGGCTTGCAGCTCTACTGTATGGTTGAATGATGAAGACATCCTCTTGGGTAAAATAATGCTGAGGTAAAATAGTCCCCCATTTGAATCTCTGGGTGGGGACTACTCAGGATGATGTCATCATCAGGAGAAGCAAAACTGTCATTATATGGATCGGAGCGTGGGATGATAGGTCCTTTAATCGGGCAGGTAAGTTAGAAAACTTAAAAAGGGAGATGCATCGGTTGAAGTTAGATGTAATGGGAATTAGTGAAATTTGGTAGCAAGAGGAACAGGACTTCTGGTCAAGGGAATACAGATTATAAATACAATATCAAATAGTTGTAATGAAGGAGGAGGTTTAATAATGAAAAAGAAAACAAGAATGTGGGTAAGCTACTACGAACAGCATAGTGAACGCATTATTGTAGCCAAAATAGACACGAAGCCCATACCCACCAGAGGAGTATAAGTTTACATGGCAACTAGCTACGCAAATGATGATAAAAAGATTGAAGAAATGTATGACCAGATAAAAAAATTATTCAGACAGTTAAGAGAGACGAAAATTTAATTGCGATGGAGGATTGGAATTCGACAGCAGAAAAAGGAAGAGAAGAAAAAATAGTAGGTGAAAATGGTTTGTGGAGAACGAATGAAAGAGGAAGCCGCATGGTAGAGTATTGCACAGAACATAACTTAATCATTCGTAACACTTGGTTTCGGAATCACGAAAGAAGGTTGTACACGTGGAAGAGACCTGGAGAAATTAGAAGCTTTCAGATTGATTATATAATGGTAGGATAGAGCTCTAGGAACCCGATTTCAAATTGTAAGAAACTTCCACTGGCAGAGATGAACTCTGATCACAATTTATTGGTTATGAACTGTAGCTTAAAACCGAATAAGCTGAGAAATGTATAAAATGCGACCTGGATAAACTGAAAGAAGCAGAAATTGCTGAGAATTTGAGGAAGCATTTGGCAACAGTTGTCTAGAACAGCGGAAGAGAGTACAGTAGAACACAGGTGGGTAGCTTTGAGAGATGAAATGGTGAAGGCAGCATAGGACCAAATAGGTAGAAATACAAGACCTAGTAGAAATCCGTGGATAACACAAGAAATACTGAATTTAGTTAATGCAAGGGGAAGATATAAAAACGCAGCAAATGAAGCAGGCGATAGGAAATACAAAGGTTTAAAAAATCAAATGGGCAAGAAGCGTAAAATGGTTAAGCAGGTATGGATAAATGACAAATGTAAGGATTTAGAAGCATATTTCACTAAGGTACAGGTAGATAGCACCTACAGGAAAATTAAAGAGGACTTGGGGAAAAGAGAAGCTGCTGTATGAATATCAAGACCTCAAATGGAAAACCAGTCCTAAGCAAAAAAAGGACAGCTGAGAGGTGGAAGGAGTACATAAAGTTTCTACTCAAGGAAAATGTGCTTAAGGGTAACATTACAGAAAGAGAAGTGGACGTAGAAGAAGATGAGACGGTAGATACGATAGTGCGATGAGAATCTGAGAGAGCACTGAAAGACCTAAATCGAAACACGAGCCTGAGAGCGGACTGCATTCAGTTAGAACCACTTGGGAGAGCCAGCCGTGATAGAACTCCTCCGTCTGGTGTGAGACAGGCGAAATACCCTCAGGCTTCAAGAATAACGTAATAATTCCGATTCCAAAGAAAGCAGTTGCTGACAGGTGTGAAAATTACCGAACTGTCAGTTTAATAAGTCATGGTTGCATAATACTAATACGAATTCTTAACAGAAGAATGGAAAAACTGATAGAATCAGACGCCGGCCGCGGTGGTCTAGCGGTTCTAGGCGCGCAGTCCGGAACCGCGCGACTGCTACGGTCGCAGGTTCGAATCCTGCCTCGGACATGGATGTGTGTGATGTCCTTAGGTTAATTAGGTTTAAGTAGTTCTAAGTTCTAGGGGACTGATGACCACAGATGTTAAGTCCCATAGTGCTCGGAGCCATTTGAACCATTTTTGAATAGAATCAGACCTCAGGGAAGATCAGTTTGGATTCCGGAGAAATGTAGCAACAAGCGAGGCAATACTGAACATACGACTTATCTTAGAAGACAGATTAAGGATAGACAAACCTAAGTTTATAGCATTTGTAGACTAAGAGAAAGCTTTTGACAATGTTGACTGGAATATTGTCTTTGAAATTCTGTAGGTGGCTGGCATAAAACACAGGGTATGAAAGGTTATTTTAATTTTGTACGGAAACCAGACGACAGGTATAAGAGTCGCGTGGCATGAAAGAGAAGCAGTGGTTGAGAGGAAAGTGAGACAGTATTGTAGCATATCCCCGATGTTCAAATGTGTGTGAATTCCTAAGGGACCAAACTACTTAGGTCATCTGTCCCTAGACTTATACACAACTTAAACTAATTTATGCTAAGAACAGCACACACACACCCATGCCCGCGAGGGAGGACTCGAACCTCCGGCGGGGGGGGGGGGGGGGGGGGATGGGGGCGGGGCGGGCTGCGTCCCCGACGTTACTCAATCTGTACATTGAAAAAACAGTAAAGGAAACCAAAGAAACATTTGGAGCAGGAATTGCCGGCCTCTATGGCCGAGCGGTTCTAGGCGCTTCAGTCCGAAACCGTGCTGCTGCTACGGTCACAGGTTCGAATCCTGCCTTGAGCATGGATGTGTGTGGATGTCCTTAGGTTAGTTAGGTTTAAGTAGTTCTAAGTCTAGGGGACTGATGACCCCAGCTCTTAAGTCCTATAGTGCTTAGAGCCATTCGAACCATTTTTTGGAGTAGGAATTAAAGTGCAGGGGAAAGAAACGAAAACTTTGAGGTTTGTCGATGACGCTGTAATTCTCTCAGAGACAGCATGGACTTGGAAGAGCAACTGAACAGAATGGAGGTTGTCTTGAAAGGAGGATATAAGATGAACATTGTAAGTAGGCTGTTTAGATTTTTATATTGGTAATGCCACGTAGCGCTCTGTATGAAAATCACTGGCTGTGCTGTGTGCAGTCTGTGGCTAGTTTGTATTGTTGTCTGCCATTGTAGTGTTGGGCAGCGGCAGCTGTATGTGAACAGCGCGTAGCGTTGCGCAGTTGGAGGTGAGCCGCCAGCAGTGGTGGATGTGGGGAGAGAGATGGCGGAGTTTTGTAATTTGTCATGAACTGCTATATATATTATGACTATTAAGGTAAATACATTGTTTGTTCTCTATTAATATCTTTCATTTGCTAACTATCCCTATCGGTAGTTAGTGCCTCCTGTGGTTTGAATCTTTTATTTAGCTGGCAGTATTGGCGCTCTCTGTATTGCTGTAGTTCCAGTAACGAAGATTTTTATGAGGTAAGTGATTTGTGAAAGGTATAGGTTAATGTTAGTCAGGGCCATTCTTTTGCAGGGATCTTTGATAGTCAGATTGCGTTGCGCTAAAAATATTGTGTGTCAGTTTAAGCACAGTCTTGTATAAATTGTTCTAAGGGGACGTTTCATAACATTAACAAACGCAAAACAAGGATAATAGAATGTAATCGATTTAAATAAAGTGATGCGGAGAAAATTAGTTCAGGAAACAAGACACATAGGGTAGTATATAACTTTAGCTATTTGAGCAGCAAAAAACTGATAATGGCCGAAATAGAAATATAGACTGGCCAAAGCAAGAGAAGTATTTCTGAAGAAGAGACATTTGTTAACATCGAATATACATTAAGTGTTAGGGAGTCTCTTGTGAAAGTGTTTGTCTGGATTGTAGCCATACATGACAGTGAAACATGGACGACAAAAAGTTACGACAAGAAAAGAGAAGAAGCTGTTGAAATGTGGTGCTATAGAAGAATGTTGTATGTCAAATGGTATCTAATGTGGAGGTAATGCATAGGATAGGGGACACAAGAAATTTGTGGCACAGTTTGACCAAAAGAAGGGATCGGTTGAAGAAAGTGGGGGAGTTAAAGATCGCAGAGCAAGACGAAGTGATGAAACAGTGAGCAGATTCAAAAAGATGCATGTTGCAGTAGTTACTCGGAGATAAAGGGGTTCGCACAGGATAGAGTAGCTTGGAGAGCTACATAAAACCATCTTAGGACTGAAGACGACGGCAACAGCAGCAGCAGCAGCAACAACAACAACAAACACAACAACGAGTCTATTTGGCGCGTTTTGCTGTGACGTTTGTGATTCAAACTATCGGAATGTTGTTGCTACAAGCTGTTCTTGGCGGTGATCAACAACAAGAAGTAGAGTTTCCTGAAATCATCCAGGGCGTGCAATAGGAAGACGATAATTTTATTTCACACTGAGTGCTGAGTGATGAGGCTACGTACCATTGAAGTGGCAAAATGGACAGCCACAACGTAACAGTACTTGGAACGGAACAGTCACATATAAGAGATGAACAAGAGAGAGACACACTAAATCGTCATGTGTTTTGCGCCGTCTCTCTAAAAAAAGATTTAGTCCCCGCTATTTTTTGAGCATAAAGCGGTTAGAGGAATCTCATACCTGGGTATGTTAGAGACCTGGCTCTTACCACAGTTGCAGGAACACGCCGAAACTTTTATTTTACAATAGGAAGGAGCACTACCGCCTTGGCACCCTCTGCGTGTTAGAGCATTTCTTCTGAATGAACGTCCTCAACCGTGGCTGTAAGGGGCGTATGAATTTGGCATTGCATCGTTGGCTCCTATAGTTGCCTGATCTCATTGTATGTGAGGTTTTTTTTGTGTGGGAACAGTGAAACACTAAGCCTGTGTGCTCCTATTTCCAAAACCTTTGCATGAACGGTTACACCCGTAGTACAGGCAATGCAGTGCTCCCGAACATGCTCGCAGAAGTACGGGGCCATTTTGAGTATTGCCTGAACGTTTGTGGTTCATCTGATTGAGGGCACGGAGAGCTTTCGTGAAAAGCAAGTACAAGACTTCGGTCCTAAATATAATTGTAAAATTTAGGGTTAGGTTGTATGTAGATGGGCCGGCCGGGGTGGCCGAGCGGTTCTAGGCGCTACAGTCTGGAACCGCGCGACCGCTACGGTCGCACGTTCGAATCCTGCCTCGGGCATGGATGTGTGTGATGGCCTTAGGTTAGTTAGGTTTAAGTAGTTCTAAGTTCTAGAGGGACTGATGACCTCAGATGTTAAGTCCCATAGTGTTCAGAGCCATTTGAACCATTCTATATGTAGATGCATGCCAAAGATATATGCTTGCAAAATCTGATTGTCTCGGTACTGAATGACGAGCAGTATTAAAGAATTGATGGAATATAGGTTTTCAAGCTGCCTACTTTGCGAATGAATTACAGTACCTTAGGATTCTTCCACTGAGTATGAGTTTGGTTTCCCCTTTCGTACAACTTTATTCATGCAGACGTTGGCCTTTAAATCACTCCGTAAGCGTATGCATATGCAATTAACGTTCGTGAATGTGCCGTGATGGTACGCCAGTTGTAATCAAACCGTAATGGGTCTCCTAGAACTATTAGGCTACATTTCATGCATGTTGATAGTTGACTGTTAGTCGATAGAATCTAGGATAGGAAGTGCATTACTTCGGTCAATGACCTTGCGTCTCATATACGTTTCGCGTGTTTCCTAAATCTCCTGAGGTAATGCCAGGATGGTTTCTTGCTATCTTTCTCTAATCGAACAATTGGTCTGCAGCAACCTAAATGTATAATGGATTCGTGATCTATCTTCTTCTTATACAATTTTTGGTGTCTGTTATTTGTCAGTAAGCAAGTATCCGGGAACCCAGAAAGTCGTACCACTTCTAGCCTGCCCATTCAAAGACTTCCAATATTTCATTCGCGTAATTAATGGCCGAATTTAACAGTTCAAAGTGCTAACATAATCTGATTCTTAAGAGCTACATTCTTACGTTAAAAGTTTGACGGAGTGAGACAAGTATAACAAGTTACAAATTGTTTGCTTTGTGTTCAGGCAGCGTAACTCACAGCCCGCTAATATCCAGACTATATTCATCTTATATATTAAACTGGGAGCACTAGGCGACTTCAGGCAAAGATTCCACATAATTTCAAACATTTTCGAAACTTTCTCTCGATGACATACCCCACAAAACGATGAAAGCAAAACAGTTCATCACTTACTATATTTCGTTGTTCTTGCACTGAAATTTCAGTATAGGCTTGACTTTTTAATTTATTACTTCTTTACCACTGACCCTATTCGTAATACATTTTGCTGACAATACCCACGTATACCACTGTATGTACCTGAAAATTTATGTCATTGTACGACACGTAATTTAGGAGATACGCGGTCCTGAACATTGAGACGAGTGAAAAAACTAACTTTTGCTTAAAATGAAGCACAAAATACCCAGACAATATTCATATTAATCAGACGTTTGAAACTCTTTTGTACAAGGGAGCTGGATTCTATAAAGAACGGGGGAGGGGCTGCTGGTTAGTCTCTGTGATATGAATCCGTTTATGGATACGTGTCGAATGTGTGCAGCCGATAATAAGTGGGGCACTTTGCATGTACGCAGTTACTGGCGTGCAGCTACCAGCTTGGCGTAGTGTGGTGTACTCGGTGACGCGAGCAGTACTTCAACTAAGCAGAGCTGCCAGTGTATGCCCTCGTTCGCGGGTTGGCTCGCACGGACCTCTAGGCGCAGTTGGGCCCTCGGCAATGGGTTCCTGGAGCCGGCGTCCAGATAATTTCGCGTCAGCAGCGAATGAAAGTGGACGGGCTGTCTGCGCGCATTGGAGCGGAACGGCGCGCGCTCATTTCCCAGTAGGCGCTGCGGTAGCTCAGCTGCCATACGTCACAGCAATGGTTTCCCGTACTGGCTAATGAGGCTCCGTCGCTGATTACTGCCGCTGCTATCAGTTCTCTGACCGAATCATTGTCCGCACACCGTCCGACGAAAGCCCCCAGCGCTTTTTATACAGGATTGAAACGCTAGCTGGATGCACTTATAGCGACTTACACTATGTGATCGAAAGTATGCGGACACCTGGCTAAAAATGACTTGCTGGCGCCCTCAATCGGTAATGCTGGAATTCAATATGGTGTTGGTCCACCCTTAGCCTTGATGACAGCTTCCACTCGTGCAGGCATACGTTCATCAGTCAGGTGCTGGAAGGTTTCTTGGGAAATGGCAGCCCATTCTTCACGGAGTGCTGCACTGAGAAGAGGTATCGGTGTCGGTCGGTGAGGCCTGGTACGAAGTCGGCGTTCCAAAACATCCCAAAGTTGTTCTGTAGGATTCAGGTCAGGAGTCTGTCCAGGTCAGTCCATTTCACTGATGTTATTGTCGTGTAATCACTCCGCCACAGGCCGTGCATCATGAACAGGTGCTCGATTGTGTTGAAAGATGTATTCGCTATCCACGAATTGCTCTTCAACAGTGGGAAGCAATAAGGTGCTTAAAACATCAATGTAGGCCTATGCTGTGATAGTGCCACGCAAAACAACAACGGGTGCAAGCCCCTTCCATGAAAAACACGACCACTCCATAACACCACCGCCTCCGAATTTTACTGTTGGCACTACCCACGCTGGCAGGTGACGGTCACCGGGCATTCGCCATACCCACACCCTGCTATCGGATCGCCACATTGTGTACCGTGATTCGTCACTTCACACAACGTTTCTCCACTCTTCAATCGTCCAATGTTCACGCTCCTTGCACCAAGGGAGGCGTCGTTCGGCATTTACCAGTGTGATGTGTGGCTAATGAGCAGCCGCTCGACCATGAAATTCAAGTTTTCTCACCTCCCGCCTAACTGCCATAGTACTTGCAGTGGATCCTAATGCAGTTTGGAATTCTTGTGTGATGTTCTGGATGGATGTCTGCCTATTACACATTACGATCCTCTTCAACTGTTTGAGGTCTCTGTCAGTCAACAGACGAGATCGGTCTGTATGCTTTTGTGCTGTACGTGTCACTTCACGTTTTCACTTCATTATCGCGTCGAAAACAGTGGACCTAGCGATGTTTAGGAGTGTGGAAATCTCACGTGCAGACGTATGACACACGTGAAACCCAGTCACCTGACCACGTTCGATGTCCGTTAGTTCCGCGTAGCGCCCGATTCTGCTCTCTAACGATGTCAAATGACTACTGCGGTCGCTGATATGGAGTACCTGTCAGTAGGTGGCAGCACAAGGCACCTAATATGAAAAAAGTATCTTTTTAGGGGTGTCCTGATACTTTTGAACACATAGTGTACGTCAGTGAGAGTCCTGAAATGTTGATCATTTCCATACGAAATATGCAGTAAACTTCATAACAGTTTGACGTCTGTGGCATGCGATGTTCGTGGCTTTGGAATTTTAATTACAGATAGTGTATTCTTCTCTGCCGGCTCTAGTTAGCGTGTTACGAAATTTATTTCCAACTAAAGATGATGCTAAATATTAATTGAACAATAGGACAAGAAGGTGTTGATGTGCTGCATTCATTGTGTAAAGCAGTATGGAAAACAGGGGAGTGCCAAGAAGACTGGTCGAAGTCTCACTTCTTCGTCTTGCAAAAGAAAGGGTCAATCAGAAATTGCTCCAGCCACCATCCAAGCCGTCGCCCTCATATCCCACACAAGCAAAATTTTGTTCTACATCTTGAACCAGTGTTTGAAGCCGTACATGTCCACATATCCACAGGACAAGCTGTTGTTGAAGGGAAATGAATTCTTGAATGAATCTTATACATGAAACACATAAAAACACCTCAAGAGTTCCGTGTTCCCGTGTACATCTGCTTCCGTGACCAAGGAGAGTCTTTGACTGTGTTTTCTGGGAAAAGTTGTGGCAAGTGCTTGCAGAGGACGATGCCCCATCACTTCTAATAGCACGGATAAAAACTTGTATCTGTGACGACAAAAATGGTGGCACATCTGATTTCTTCTATGTATCTAAAGGTGTCAGGCAAGGTTCTATCCTATCCTTCTCTAAAGCCCTGTTCAGACGAGGACACATCCTGGGTCAGTAATTGTGCAGTAAGGTAGTACAACTTCCTGTTCCAAGAGCTGGCATGCCATCTGATAGTTGCGTTCCTACACACAATGACTGCTGATGGTGCAACATTATTTTAGAAAATGGGTAATTAACTGAGAGTGACAGCTGCTGTTTATGCAGTTATTACTGCAGTAATATCTCGGCGACCCCAACGAACAAATTTACATAGGCATAACAGAAGATGGTGGGGAAGAACTTGGATTTTAAGACGTGACGACGGTGGTCGAGAACTGCACACTGTATTTATTACACGATGAACTGAGGTTGGTGGACAGGGAATCATACAAAAATTTTCTGAGAATGCGAGAGGCGGAATTCTTGACATGTCTTTGTTTAGTAGGATCAAGAATAACGAAGCAAAACACAGATATGCGATAGTGTATTTCAACTTCAAAGAGGTAAATAGGTACCCTTACATAAGCCTAGTATTACTAGGCTGCTGTACGTACAGTGCGTACTACTAAGCTGTAACTAATCCCATAATTTTCATTACGTTTGTTCGCACACTGAGTTTTCTAGCTAGTGGACAAAACTGCTGAAGCCTGATGTTTTCATTCAGAAACCTGTAACCACGATATCCTCAGTTGTTCATGAAAATTGTGACGCAATTTACCAGTACTTGAATAATTCATACATGAAGGTACGTTGATTTTGTTGAATTTCTTGAGAACATGGCCAAAATAAGTTAATGTAATACCACATTTAAATAAGCTGTTAAGTACAATAAGGGAACCATTTTTGTTTGGGTGAGTTACTCTCAACAAAAAAACGTATTTGAGGATGGAGGCATGTCCTGGGTGCCTCTGCCACAACTTTCTTATGCAGTTTCCTTTTATTCTGCTAAAATAATTACAAACACCAACGAATTCTTTAAAGTGGCATTCTTGACAAGGTTAAAAATATTTTGAGGCAAGGCTGTGTCTCTGATCCAACCTTCAGCTATGCCTATGTCCAAGCGTTATTACATATTTTTATAGTTTGGCAATTATATTCAAAATGTAGCCGTACATTTTAAAAGTTTATATTAAGAATTCGACCTTCCCATTTATAGGGCAAAACTGTTTCTTCCCTACCTGAGGAATTTTCAGACAAAATCAGTGCACTACATATATTATCATTGTCAGGTGTTACGGGAGAATGTGTCTGATGCATAGTGATTTCAGACCTTAAAATTATACTTATTTTTCAGTACATGTGTGTGAAAGTCACATTGTCATATTCACATCCGATTTACAGTCTTTCAGACGACATCAACAGAAAGTGAATGGAAATATGTGTCAACACAGTTCCAAGGCATGTTGAACTTTGTTTTAGATGGGAAGCATGTGGAGTTCCGTCCTCGAAGATGTGTGGGATCATACTACCACAATTACAAAGGAAGAAACAGCAATGTGTTACTGGCATTCGTTGATACACAGTATAAATTTACATGTGTGGATATAGGTTTTAATGAAAGGATTAGTGATGGAAGTGTGTTCCAGAATATTCTTCTCCGTGAAGTTCTTATTGGTGCTAAAAATTTAATGAACGTTGCTCCACCAGGAAACCAAACTGCAGTGCTTTTTATAGTCGCAGCTAATGATGTTTTTCCCGTACCAGAGCATATAATGAAGCCATATAGGCGAAATTTCATGCAGAAAGAGTAAATATTTAATTACTTTTTGAGTAGGGGAAGAACAACTTCTGAAAATGCTTTTGGGTTACTGAGAAATAGGTTCAGACTTCTCCTTAAGAAAATGGACCTACGTGTTGGAACTGTAAAGAAAACCAGACTGCCTATTTGTGTGCTGCATAATATTTTACTGGACGCATGTGAAAAGTTATGTTGGACAACTGGAAAAGAAAGAGAAAACAAATCAATGTGTTATCATTCCAGGAGAATGGTAGCAAAATAATCTGAGGGGCTTACGAAGATTAGGTAAACACAAATCAGTTAAAGAAGCTACGAAAGTGTTGCACACTCTTCAGGAATATTTCTACACCACTTGGTATGTGCATTCGCAGTGAGAATCAGTGAAAAAAATTTCAGTACTAATACAGTGCCAAATCTTGAAAATAAGTTATGTAAATTAACACTAGAAAATTAACATAGTATGCATGAGAGTGTATAATATTCATAAATTAGCTTAGTTAGTACTAGTAATAAATTTTTTAATTTGAATTTGTTATAATTAAAAGCCACATTTAAGACAAAGCACTGTATTCAACTAGAATTTTATAGATATTAAGCAATTAAATTTTCATTAAATAAACAAATAAATTCTTTTTATTCATTATTGACAAGGTTTTCCTCTTGTACAGTACGAAGTATGTTAAATATCTCTCTCTTATCTTTCAGCACCAGACCTTTGTCTTTTATTTGCTGTAGAGAAGCACTTACATATGAACCAAATGCTTCAACAACAGTTGGAGCAGTTTTTGGTTTATTTATGGTGATCAGCATATTGTAAGCACTCTTCCTTTTTGTCCCCTTGATCATACCACTTTCACACGGACTGATTGATGATGATGATGATGATGATGATGATGATGATGATGATGATGATGATGATGATGATGATGATTTTTGAAATGGATGGCCATCTTGCCCAACTTCACATTCCTCTATAATTAAGAAATCCGCACTAACATCATTAGAAGACTTTGGGGGCTCACTGACATGACAGGCATCCTGAAAAATAATGATAATTGTACACAGCTGCAGTGTGTACTTCATACTTTCCGTGATTTGATATTTATGGCCCAAGCGAGACATTGTGCAGGGTCATGGATCACGAACTCTGCTTTACAATGCATTTAATTTAAAGTTACAGAGGAAAAAAGATGCTATACTTGTGGGGTTCCGACCCATATTTTTCGAATTATTAACTACACGCCCAAGACAAATGAGCAATTAGTACTGTAACACCCCACCCGTCACTTATCTGGTTTTGGCGTGTGTTCACCCCAGGTAATAGACTAACAGATCAACAGAGAGTGCAAAAGTGCCGCAATGTTGGGTAATGCAAAGAAAGTAATAAGGCCCTGTGACTCCTGATTGAACTGCGGTGGCAGTGTTGACATTAATTGGTTCAGAATTGATCCCTTTTAATTAAAAAGGCGTGCACATTGATGTTATATTCAGCTATTGAACACCAGATGCAAATGTAGAACATAAAATTAATTAAGAAAGTGACTTGGGATTTCACCTAATTGATTGAAAACAGATGCAGTCGATTAGCACAGATTTATTTTAACTTAAGACCTTCAATCATCACATTACATGACTCTCCTAAGAGGCAGTGGTAATAAATTGCGTTTGCATGGAGTAATGTGCGATAAATCAAAAGTAATTCCTATCGACTGACCCAGGCGTAATGCGAAGTGCGAGAAGAATTCTACAATACACGGCCCGTGAAACCCTCATGGAAACTTTGCCGATGTGATCCAACAAATTAATCAGTGGCCGGAGCGGGCGCAATATCACCGAATACAGCGTGTCGGAGTGGCTTTGTTGTGTGGACGTCGGCCCACCTCGTGGTGCTGCAAGGCTGCACTCGTCTATTCACTCCTAGCTATCTTGCTCAGTACATAGCTGAACCAAAACTTCCTATCTCCAAGCTCAATCGTTCCATTTGCTAAGTCCTAAAGTGCAGAGATGCTCACTCTTTCTCAGGCAAGCTGAGTAAAGAACGCCATGTCCGCACTCTAGGCAAGCTGGGAATGGAAGACCTCTACAGAGACTTCTCCCAGTCCACTCTTCTGCTCGGTTTCCCCTCCAGCAAAATCACTTACGCCAATTGCAGCGCAAGTCGCGTTAATTATGTGTCGCTTCCCAGCGCTGACCAATGCCCACTCTGGAAAGTCAACAGATTCCCACAAAATTTCCCTTCCTCTCAACTTCTGCTATTTCGCTCCTCCCAGGCCACCCATCAAGGTTAGTGCCTGCACAGACACCAATTTTTCCGGAATTCTGACTCCCAGGAGAGTACTTCAAATTCCTTGGTCCAACTTTCCCATCGGAGGCTGGTGTATTTCATTCTGTCACTCTTCACATGATTTACTTCAGACTCTGTGGACCGTGAATTCAGCGTGAAGTTGCTATAGTCAGGAACACGCATATTTTGACCTCTGTTGACCGCTCCACCGTAGCTTTGCGCAGCTTTCTCACATGTTTCACAGAAAAAGGGACGACAGACATTTATCAACAGGCGTACAAGTTCTCTGTCTGCTTCCCGGTACACCAGCATGGGGTCAACCACCCATGCTGTCACTCATCTTAAGGCGGCTGGAGGCCACGCCCCGTTACCGCTTTCTCAGAGCTTGAGCCACCCTAAGCTGCCCATTGTGGCTTCCCTTAGCCGCTCCCCCGGCGACCATGGTCAATTCTGAGTACTTCCCTGGGATAAACTAGCCTCCAGTAAATCGATGCGTTTCCACAAATTTTTCATGTCGTGTGAATTACTTTAAAACCATCACCCGACATTAATTATTCCAATACGTCCATACTATACCCTCTACAAGATGCATTGTGCCTTGTCAGTCATTTTTGTTGAGCCCTACTGTTCGCTCAACGTGAGTTAGGTGATCTTTAATGAGGGGCATAGTTCTTGCCATCTTACAGTACACATTACTTATTTGTTAGTATAATGTATTTCGAAAGTTTGCCAAGACTAACCAGTTATCGTTTTAGCTTTTTTCACTTACTATATTAACTACAGAGAAAAATGAAGGGTAAAAAATTACTTACTATGACGTTAGTGTTTTTAGTACAGTCCACACTTTCTTGTGCGAATTCTGCGCCTCAAATTCCTTTTCTTGCCTGAACGTGGTCTCGGAAAAACATAAATTTCTTAAAATACCACTTCAGGAGGTCATATACGTTAGCAGATCTCATACTGCTCTCTGTCGAAGCTTTTATTTTATTTAGTTCCGACACTAACGTCGTGCGTAAACCTTTCGCTATAATTTCAGCTTCAGATGAAAACCTAGCCTCCTTCATGAACCAACTATTTTGTCGAGTGAGTATTTCCTGGTGTGTTTGTTACTATATGGGGGCGATTTTGTGTCATAGGCCTCAATAACAATTTTTATAGCTTCCTTAGACCATTCCATTATCACACAATGCAAGAAATGTCTCCATCTACACAGAGCTTAACTGCTACACAGCTATATCCGAACATATCACCAGGAAACGTCTTGGAGGCGTTGCAGAAAGAACTGTCAACGGCCTCCGATTTGCCGATATAGCCAGCAGCGAAGATAACTTGCTGAGCTCCTGGCAAATGTGAAAGACGTTAGCCAATGGTATGGATTAGACATAGACCTCAGAGAGTCCAAACCCATGATAACAGATGGAGGAGCACAGGTCGAACTCAAAGCTCGATTGAAGGAAATGGAAGTCCTTCATTGTTTCATTTATCACGGACCAACTATCTGCGACACAGGATGTTGTGAAAATAAAGTACGAAGGCGGATCACGCTAGGACCAGTCACCGTAAAACAGCTCACCACGACCTAAAGAATAGAGCGATAGCGAACAGCACAACGCTCCAGCTTTTTCAGACACTGATGTTTCGGTCTTCCTTTGCGGCTGTGAAACATGGACCTTCTAGGGCAAAGACAAGCTGCGTCTACGCATTTGAGCTTTTATGTTGGTGCAGGATGCCGCACATAAAATCTGTCGAAAGAAGAACTAATGCGTCCATCACTGAGCAGCTTAATATATTCAGGAGCCTTTCTTCTCGTGTCATCCGAAAAATTCTCCAGTTTGTCGTCCATGTTGTGATAAGAGATGAACTCTTAAAAACAAGTGATGATAGGAGGAAAGACCGATGGGAAGAGCAGCGGTTCAAGGCGCTTCAGTCCGGAACCGCGCGACTGCTACGGTCGCAGGTTCGAATCCTGCCTCGGGCATGGATATGTGTGATGTCCTTAGGTTAGTTAGGTTTAAGTAGTTCTACGTTCTAGGAGACTGATGACCTCAGAAGTCAAGTCCCATAGTGCTCAGAGCCATTTGAAACATTTTTGAAGAGCATCGAATGAATGCATAAATCAAATCAAGAAAATCTCCAGACTGCCTCTTCAGCAGGTTCTAAAATATGGTGGTCCGCGATGGAGACGTTTGGTTCTTGGGGTGACGATTCTCAGCAATGGGTACAAAGACTTGTAGTGGTAGTGAAGGAAACAAATCTTGTTGACGGTAAGTTTATTTACCTTGTTACCCAGCCAGACCTAGTTTAGATCATTCCATACGCAAGACGAAAAGGTGAAAATATAGAATATGTAGTAACTCACATAGTTTCTGTGGTTTCCAGCATCCCAGCGAGAACCAAAACGCATATCCTGCACACTCATAAAGACGACGACGATGACGAGGACTGTCTCAAAGAAAATATATGTATGTCACAGATCGCTAAGCCAGTGGTTCGCATTTATAGAAAGCGGTTACCTAACGCATCGGCGAGATTAACTTTGGGTGTCACAGCAAAAATACACATCTGAAGTGCTTCCGCTTTTAGCGTCGCAGCATGCACACTCGCATAGAAATGGGCGCTAATGGGCGAACTGCGCGCGCACTCCATCACGTGTTGTCTTCAGACAACGTGACTGCGTTGCTAGCATCTCATTTTTTGTTCCGCGCAGAGAGGCGCTGAATATTCATTCTATTTTTTATGTCGCGCAGTATTCGGGCGCTTTTCTCGTCAGAGAACACGTTAAGAGTTCAAAGTCCACAGACAGTCGTCGTTTACTACTATTGCGGCCTCTCGTTTCTTGTAGCAACCTCCAATACTCTTCCACACTCTCTCCGGCCTAGAGAAGAGTGGAAACTAGGTGCATAACCGGGAGCCTGCAACGGAGGTTAAAAGGAAACAAAGCTGACATGCAAAAGGTTTTATGATATCAGATGCATTATCTTAGATTTGCAGTTCAGGGTCAATGACTTCCTAGAACTCTTCAACGATTTCAAGGGAACCTGTGAGTCCACCAATCGATTCACCCAAATCAAACCTTAAAAACAAAGGGCCCAATAGCGAATCAAGAGCGAAAAGGCAAGAGATCTTGATTGACACTAGCTTGGTGGTCGAATTCATAGATGATATTACAAAAAATTTAATAATCAGGAGAGGCTTTATACAAAGGTATTGAAACGTCCCCTTAGAACAATTATACAAGACTGTGCTTAACCTGACACACAATATTTTTAGCGCAACGCAATCTGACTTCCAATAATCCCTACAAAAGAATGGCCCTGACTAACATTAACCTATACCTTTCACAAATCACTTACCTCACAAAAATCTTCGTTACTGGAACTACTGCAATACAGCGAGCGCCACTACTGCCAGCTAAATAAAAGATTCAAACTACGGAAGGCACTAACTACTGATAGGCATAGTTAGCAAATGAAAGATTTTAATAGAGAACAAACAATGTATTTACCTTAATAGTCATAATATATATAGCAGTTCATGACAAATTTCAAAACTACGCCATCTCTCTCCCCACATCCACCACTGCTGGCGGCTCACCTCCAACTGCCAACGCTACGCGCTGTTCACATCCAGCTGCCGCTGCCCAACACTACAATGGCTGACAACAATGCAAACTAGCCACAGACTGCACACAGCACAGCCAGTGATTTTCATACAGAGCGCTACGTAACGTTGTCAATAAGAAAACATAAACAGCCTACTTACAGTATGAACTATTGCCGCTTTTACTTTTGAACTGTGCTCAGAAGCAGTATTTCTTAAAATTGATCTACGAAACGTACGTGCCTCTATTCGTAACAATTCGGGAAATATCTCCCCCCCCCCCCGCCAAAAAAAAACATCTACGAAATTAAGTAATATAACAACTGTCCTTCCACTTACTAATTTGCATAGACGGTACGGATACGACACCGACAGTAATTAAGACGTGTATTTATCAGAGACCAGACGGCAATATTGCAGACGGCAAACCCAACAATGAGGGAACGGCTGCACCAGGCGTGATTGGCTGGCTATGCAAACCGCCACCATCGTCCGTCCCGTCTCAGAGTGGATCCTCATCCACAGCAGACCGTATCACTCAGGCACCTGTCATCGGGAGGGTGATGCTTCAATTTGCTTAGTTAATCTACGTAAAACGAACTTAATTTAACGCTTCGAGGCCAGCAAATAAGTATATTTACTGCTATAGCTTTTTGAGAAAAAAAAATAGAATTTCCGACAATTTATATGCATTTCAGTGCGTTCGATTAATTCCCAACGAGAAAAGGTTGCTTCAGAGGAGGAGGAGTTGAAATAGGAAAGACCTTTACTGAGAAATTTATTCGGTCCTAAAAGGTTTAATTGAAGCTACTAATCTGTTTTTCGCTAATGAACCTGGATTAAAAACCCATCACCAGAAAAATACACAACTTTTATTGAATTGATGTTTACTTCGATGCTGGAGGAAATGTACAAATAAATATCGTTAGCGGAATTCTGATGCGGTTTAAAATATGACTATGTCCGTAGCAAAAGTCCGTGTCGATACTTTTACCATTTGCAAACGTATATACATAGAGTAGCGACAATACGTATTACGTCAAACACATTTTCATAAAAGAACAAATAATTCAAAGGAAAATCTTAATAACTGTTACGTCACTTGTTTAACATTGCTGATTGTGCCAACATCACAAAACAAGGTACATTGTGTTCCATAACTGGCAATATCGCAGCTAGTTTTACAAAATTACTGTTGACAAAGTCATGTTACGGCTTACGAGAGTTGTGGAACTGGAATCAATTTACGTAGCCATTAGTACGTGGTCGCATAACCGTACACCTTAATTACAGCCGCACAGCGTAATGGCATGGAATCAGCGATGGCACCCAAACGATGCAGCGGGATTTTCTGCCATTCTTTAACCACATATTGCAATAATCGGTCTCGGCTCGATAATTTTCGTCACCTTAGCTTTCGATCCTATATCTCCCACATGTGTTGAGTCAGATTGTGATATGAGCTTTGGCTAGGCCACTTCAACATCCTTACTCGTATTCTTCTCAAAAAGTCTGTGACGTGACCAGAGGTATGCTTAGAGTCATTGTCATGCTGAAATTCCCAGTTTCGTCCCATTTTATCTCTGGCATGGCGCAACACGTGCGTTTTCAAGGTTGTAAAATATATGAAACGATCCATAATGCCTTCAGTATGAACCGGAGGCCCTACACCTGAACGGGAGAAGCATCCCCACACCACGACGTTCCAATCACCGTACTTAACTGTGAGTATTTGGTACAGCACATCGTTTCTTGCGTTGGTTGGTCTTCGAAAATATCGAATTCCGTCGAAAGAAAACAAACTTACTTTCATCGCTCCAGAGCACACACGACGACTGTTAAAGTGTGCAGCCCTTAAATGCTCTGGCAAACCCAAGTCGGGCTTTCATATTCTTTGCTGATATTGATGGCTTTTTTTGCTTGGTCGCCGACCATGAAGATTAGATTCTCTGAGGATCCGTCTTATGGTACTGTTCGATATTTATACGTCGTGTAATTAACACAGCTCTTTATTTAAGTCAACAGCAGTCCTCTTTTGATTGTCCCTTGACATCCTCCTCATGAGATTCTCCGTTCGGAGTGTGACTTTGCTGGACCTAATTTTGTTTATTATCTATGGCCCTGTGAGTCGTTCCCTCCTATTCCAAACACAATTTGTCAGAACAAACCAAAGTCCCGAGCGACATCTGCGTGAGACTTCCGTAGCTTGCCGCTGCACTGTGAGCCAAGACGGACTGGCTAGGCAGGGAAGCGTATATCTCACACCCTGGCGGCGAAAATGTGTTTGTCAAAATACTTATGGTCGCTATTGTAGGTGCGAAACAGGGCGAGCTTGTTCATCGACAAAAAAGAATACCACAATGGTCTTGACGCAGAACCTGTCACGAGAATTCACATTCGTCTATACAGCCTAACATTAAATAAAACAGCAAAAGTAAGAACCAGCACAACTCAACTCATCTCATCGCAATTTCAGTTAATCTTTGCGTTAATTTTGAAATTAGTTTTTGAAGCAAATACAAATTTTGGTTGGAAATAAAACGTTCACAGAACATTATATTAAAACCTTGAATTATAAACACATCAGCGAGTTCATCGAGAAAAGTGAACAGTAAAACGGATTCCACTTACCGAACCGATAAAGAAACGATACTGTAATGGGAACCACTAACTGCATGAAGAACTGAGTCATTGAGGAAGCACAAATAGGAATCTATCACGCATTTTCAGCAGATCGCGTTATTTCTTCGGACTGCATTGATACAACCACCAAACAAATCGACTGGAGGAAGGACCTAGGGGTATACATGGGTCTACAGAAATCATCGGAAAAACGGAGCTCCAAATAAGGAAGTCGTCGAAAAAACGGAGCTTGAAATGAGAATGCAGCATGCACCAAGGGAGCTAAAAGGAGACAAAGTTAAAATTAGGTGGGGAATACATTTAGCATATCTGGGTGAATGGGTAGAATTCAACATTACAAAGTAGGAAATCATCGTCTCAAGCACGAAGAAAGTGGAGATGGATTACCAATTAACCACTGATGCAATAGAACGACTAAAGGCTTTGTATGAAGAATAAATTCTCGAAACGTCCAACAGTCGCGTCGTTGAGAAACCAGAGAGCAAATAAAAGTGTTGCGATTGTTCGGAAACAATGGTGAAAATAGGAGATTTGCACAGTCATGAACTATACGCACACACTGGTAACTAAAAGAACGTGTTTCGCAAGAGAATAGTTGCTTTTCTGAAATGTGTCCGAATCAATCCAGCGTGAGTGACTCATCGGATTTTCTCCTTAGTTTCTGGCTAAGAAAACTAATGAAACATGGGACACCAAATATGGAGTAAATGCGGTACAAATGAAGTATGAAGACATCTCCAAGAGGTGATCTGCTTAGGAAGAAACTGTAAGAACACAAGAATTTGCACAGAGTGGAATAAGGAGTACAAAGATCAAGACCAACAACCAATGCGCGGCTGGTTGGAGAACGGTAACACGTAATATGAGTCTCAGCTGGAGAAACGAATAGGGAATCAATAATGAACCTAGATTCATTTTTTGATTTGTTTGCCTTTTTCCATCAAAACATACTTTAATGCTCTATAATCTCTAGTAAGTTGTTATTCTTATCTTATTCTTATCTATCGCAGCCATACTCCTCTAATGAAATTAACAGATCAGCCTCTTTTGTGAATGAAAAATTGCAGCTCCCACTGTGATTTGTGTTAATTACGAACGGCAGTGTTGCAAACTATAATTGCGACTGTTGTTCAATAGTTCTGTTTCTCTTTACGTGGGCAGTGCTTACAACGCATTTTATTCCCTGTTGGTTGGATTTAAATCGTCAACTAACTTTTTACACTTAAGTATGCTTTTATCACCCCGACACTTCTGTTATCTCTTTCTTTTTTGGAAAGTGACGCGTATAGCGTCCAACTAGGTAAGTGCAATGTGCACAGATGAGGGCTCCTTAATTTTAGTTTTTCCTAAATGGAATTGCCAGCCGGACGGTTAACGTACTGACACCTTTCTTATCACTTTCAATGGTCTTACCAACGAGTAGTAACTTAGTGTCTTTACAGCTCGAATACAAGATTCATCTGGCAACACTTCGTGAGAAGACAAGGTGCACCCGTCCTCCTCACTTTAAGAACATGTAATTAAATTATTCAGATCAACATAAAACTTGTAGGATTGAAAGTATGGTGTATAAAAAATACCTTCATGTGAAGGAATTTAATAAAAATAGCTCATTTTTGGCTTACCACGTTTTAATAGGCCGATTTAACATGATTATTGTAAATTGCCAGTCAACTAGTCTGATAGTCTACATCTACATGGATACTCTGCAAATTACATTTAAGTGCCTGGCAGAGGTTCATCGACCCACCTTCACAGTTTTCTGTTATTCCAATTCGTATAGCGCGCGGAAAGAAATAACACCTGGATCTTTCCGTACGAGCTCTGATTTCCCTTACTTTATCGTGGTGATCGTTCCTCCCTATGTAGGGCGGTGTCAACAAAATATTTTCGCATTCGGAGGAGAAAGTTGGTGATTTGGATTTCGTGAGAAGATTCCGTCGCAACGAAAAACGCCTTTCTTTTAATGATGTCCAGCCCAAATCCTGTATCATTTCAGTGATACTCTGTCCCATATTTCTCGATAATACAAAACGTGCTGCCCTTGTTTGAACTTTTTCGATGTACTCCGTCAGTCCTATCTGGTAAGGATCCCACACCGCGCAGCAGTATTCTAAAAGAGGGCGGACAAGTGTAGTGTAGGGTGTCTCTTCAGTGGGTCTGTTACATTTTCTGAGTGTCCTGCCAATAAATTGCAGTCTTTAGTTAGCCTTCCCCACAACGTTATCTATGTGTTCCTTCCAATTTAAATTGTTCGTAATTGTAATTCCTAGGTATTTAATTGAATTTACGGCTTTTAGATTTGACTGATTTATCGTGTAACAGAAGTTTAACGAATTCCTTTTAGCGCTCATGTGGATGACCTCACACTTCTCGTTATTTAGGGTCAACTGCCAATTTTCACACCTTTCAGATATCTTTTCTAAATCGTTTTGCAGTTTATTTTGGTCTTCTGATGACTTTATTAGTCGATAAACGACAGCGTCATCTGCAAACAACCGAAGACGGCTGCTCAGATTGTCTCCCAAAATCGTTTATATAGAAAAGGAACAGCAGAGGGCCTATAACACTACCTTGTGGAACGCCTGAAATTACTTCTGTTTTACTCGATGACTTTCCGTCAATTACTACGAAGTGTGACCTCTCTGACAGGAAGTCACAGGTCCAGTCACATAACTGAGACGATATTCCATAAGCACGCAACTTCACTACAATCCGCTTTTGTGGTACAGTGTCAAAAGCCTTCTGGAAATCCAGAAATACGGAATCGATCTGAAATCCTTTGTCAATAGCACTCAACACTTCATGCATAAATCCACGTAAGTGTAATATCGATTGCTCATTTATTTAAGTCAGTAGAAACTAAACATGTAACACCTCAGCCTCCGTTGCAAATAGAAACCAATTTGTACCTAGGTTTCAGCCAAAATAATTCGGCCTTCTTCAGAAGCTATTGACACTAAACTATTGCATGCCAGAGTTGTGCCATGCCAAGTATAAAACTATAGTACCGTAGTAACCAGGTCGGTCGGTGCAATAGGGCCTGTTGTTTCCCTTCAGCTATGTAATGTGGATTTATGGCTGAGTACTACGGTACTATAGTTTTATGCTTGACATGGCCAAACTTTGGCATGCAATAGTTTAGTGTCAATAGCTTCTGAAGAAGGCCGAATTATTTTGGCTGAAACCTAGGTACAAATTGGTTTCTATTTGCAACTGAGGCTGACGTGTTATATGTTTAATTATCACAGTTGCTGACGGGGCTGCACGATTTTAAACATTCTTCAGTAGAAACTTTGCAGTCAAACATGGAATAGCTACTTCGAACGTTTTGCTGCTTTAAAAAGGATGCCGTTTCGGGCTGTAAGGTGCCGGAGTACAGTTTATCGACAGAATAGCGCCAGGGACACTTCACCCAAGACACACCTGCTACTTCTTGTACTGTGTGACTGCGTCTCGCCAACTGTAGGAGGTGCTTGTCTGTTGGTTTGTGTGAGGTTACAGTCGGTAATGGTTGCTTCAGGTCACTTTCACTTGCCGGAGCTCAGAAGGTCATGTCAGGGGTGAGGCGGGTTAATGATGGTGCAGTGCGTGAGGGCAGGGAACTCCTTCGACACGCCTCAGATTCTTCACGCCCACAAGCACGCAGTGTGGCAACTGCGGCGTAGCAGTCAGCTGAATCAGTGACGAAGTCTCTGTACAGATTGTGATACCACAACCCCTTTTGCGATCCTATATCCCATTGCAGTCTTCATCCTCTCTCTCCCGAAGAGGGCCTATGTGTAATATTAGTAATTAACATCAATTTAAATTGCTGCTTTGACTTCGTCTTTTCTGGTTATCTGGATTCGAATACACCGAAGATTTTTCGTGCAGCAAGTTAGTAATTTACACTAATTTAAGCTATTGTTTTGACGTTATTTATGTTGGGCCTCACAAGTACATAGAATGAAGGAAACATGTTGGATTAACAACTAATGTGCCATCACAATTTGCACACAATACAAACTACAGGCACATGGTAGGAATAAAATTGCTATTGTAGTTATGGAGTAATTAACGATTAAAGTTCCGATATTTCTTGTCATCAAGAGAGAGCTATTTTTTTATGCCTTGCATCCCTAACAGAAATATGACACGAATATTTTTCAGTCATTGTCAACCATGGTCATGTTGTAAATGGTGTTAGTTAATAGAACTGTAATTACGACCGTATAGAAATTGTAAAATTTAATTAATTGAATCTAGGCCTTTCATTCAATAAAATTAATCACTTTGTTCACCTGTAAGTGATAGGATAGTACAATAATACAATAATATATTCAAATTAACGAAATACATTGTTTCGATGATAAAACAGTTAATTTAAAGTCTTAATTGTAACATATCCTTTCCTGTCTTTGTATGAAAGTACTCAGTGTAATTCCATGGAATTTTCTATGTAATTTGGGAAGATGTCTGTAAAAACTTTTGTTGTTAAATATGCAAATTTAATATATAACAATAACAGTAATTGTTTAAAATCGTATAAATAGAGGCCATTTGCACGCCGCCATAGGTCAGTCTTAAGCCAGTCTTGGACCGAATTTGTTTCAACACCATGTAGTCCGACTTGCACATTCACCGCCGAACCCCTAGCGTGCGAAATAAAATTCTTTGTGAGCAAGAAGTACTGAAACCTATTTCTACCATTACATGATTTCCCGTGTGGCGATGCAGTAACTTCAAGATGAACCTACTGCAGCATCAAGAAGCAGCACCGCGGATTACACAAGATACGTATTATTTTATTGGTGGAGGATATCCGTAGTAAGACATGGTATATTAATCATTATTTTTGTTGTATTAAGCAACGATACACACCCAAACTACAGCTACAAAATTAATTTTCACCTCTTTATATTACAAGATGCATTTTAAAAATGCTAAAAAAAGGGTGCAGGTGGCACAGAGATTGTTCTCGAACTAGGGGATGTTAGAGGGACGCTTTGCAGTTTTATTCGCGCATGTGTCTGTGTTGCACCCCACCATAAACACGCCACAGGAAGGCCCAAAACCGGAGACGTCACTGCTTCGGACCACGCTCAAGTTTCTTCGAATGATTTTGAGCGGTCCCTAGTGGTCCCATCCTGTATATCACAGCGAAAATTGAGGTGGCGCTACACTGCAAAGGGGTCAGATCGCATTTAGTGGGGTTGTAGCCGTAAGAATTCCTTGGAGAATGGTTGAACCGTCCGTTGGGTGTCAGCAGTGTGGGTCATTGTCAAGAACGTCGTCCTGTTACTCATCGCATTGCCAACTGTCGTTTTGTAGAGCGAAATAGATGGGAACGAACGTCTCAAGGGAAGAGTGTTGGTTTCGTTGAAGCCCCTTTTGCCACAGAGCGAAATAGGTGGGAACGAACGTCTCAAGGGAAGAGGGTTGGTTTCGTTGAAGCCCCTTTTGCCACAATATGAAGCCTGTACGTGTCGACCCTGAGGGGTGGTGCGTCTGAAAACCAAGTGATTTCAACTCTGGGCGCCGTGGTTCTGGTGTGTGACGAGTTTCCTATCGCGTGACACGTCCGCGGTAGCTTTAGGCGGAATAAAAGTGAAACTGGTGAAGTATGACATCACTAAACCACCTTACGCGTCACATTAACTACTCAGCTCGGGCCTATTTCGCATTATGTCGACACCTTGCTGTCTGAAGCGCCGACGAGCCGGAGGGAACGTCGTAGGGCGCCACGATATTGGACAGCTACAAAGAAAAATTGTGGGCACCATTGAGCCAAATTTCAAACTTATTCGCCGCAGTGGAAGACAGTTATGGAGTTCGAAGAAAGACACGCTTTAATTGTGTTGCCCAGTGCAGAAATCCACAAGCGTCCCGTCCTCCGAAAAAGTTGCTGAGTCGCTATTGGGCTGTCTCCATCGTCGCTGTTGGATGTTCATCTTGAACCACGCCAACATGTGAGGAGCTGCTCCACATGAGGTGGCTCAGTCTCTTCATCACGTTTCTTATTTCATACTGCGCTCTCTCAGTTCCCGTTAGGCCCTTGTTAAGTTACTCTGTGGGCGACCATTCGATGAGGTCTTCCGCCCCATGCATACGACTTGGGCCTTGGGCCAGTCGATTTACTTGGTGGCTGTATCAGTGCTTTGTCTCTAATGATCATGTCAGCGAGAGGCCTTCAAAGCATAAGTCCCTTTCCCGTTTTCTCTCCTAATGTATAATGAATGACTAGTTCTGCAAACTTCCGTTTCAGTTCCATTCAAGCGACAACCGAAAGCTCACTAAGAGAATAGGTTGCCTGGTTGAACACACATACTGATGAATGTGGAAACGTGACATAACGCTACCAAACTGCTAATCCAGTAAGCCAGTATTTTCATGCCTGGTCTGAAATTTCGATCTTACGCAAGCTTATTCTTAGTACCCTCAGTAATCCTTATAGAAACAAAATCTACCAGCAGTTTATGAATGTTGTAAATGATGGCTGTTGGGTGAGTGTCTCACACAGTGGAACTTTTCAGGTGGAGATCACATCACAGCATCCCCAGAGGACAGGCGCGTGAAACTTATCGCCATTTTTTGGAATTCGAAGGTCCAGTCGTTGACTTGAGTGACACGGGACATCACGCTGACAGAGCGTACAGACACAGTTGGCTCCAGTGCAGTGATTGCAGAACGTGTGGTGACGGGATGGACTCGGGACAACAGAGTGGCAAGAAGAGTTCTCACGGGAAGAGCTCAGGATTGTTCCATGGGCTCTGACGAATAGACAGATCGCAACGGCTGAAATCCGGAGAGATATTGTCAACACGGAGAGAATAGAGTACAGAAACCTGAATTGATATCTCGAGTTTTTTGTGCATCTTTTACTACTGACACCATACCACACACAACAGAGACGTGTATGGTTTAAATCCAGAGACAATCAGGGCAGTGAGTGGGATTATAAGATATTCAGCGCCGGTTCTCACTTTTGTTTGTGGTACTCAAATCGACGTTAGCGTGCCTGTAGAGATCTGGTGAACATTTACGTGGTGTAAGATTCCGCCCCCGCAGCTGAGTAATCAGCACGGTAGAATGCCATGTGATGAGCCTAGGTTCGATTCCCGACCGAGTCGGAGATTTTCTCCGATCGGCGACTGGTTGTTGTGTTGTCCGCATCATTATTTCATCACCATCGACGGGATAGTCGCCGTCGTGGCATCAAATAAAAAGATTTGCATCAGGTGGTTGAAGTCCCTGAAATGGACTCCCACCTAAAATACGCCACCTGCATATTTCATTGAATGCTGTAGGAAACTATAGGATATAGCAGGGTTGGTGTGGTAAGGGAGCCTGATTACTTGCCAGTATGTGGCAGGAATGATAAACCCTATTATACCCTTCATGAGCAGATTACCAAATGGCATACTCCAGCAGAACAATGCAAGACCTCGTACAGATCTCACCACAAACACCTTGGCTCTGAGTGGATCATTGATTCCCCTGCCTGGTTCCCTGATTTGTCAACCATAGAGCGTGTCCAGGATACAATCATATGTTTTCATACAGTCCTCCGAAGAGCAATTTCCATGAATCGACATAACATGTGTTTCATGCATGTCAAGAATTCTTTTTCAAGCCGCAACGAATACAAGAGAGTATTCGTGCTCGTGGGGGTCATACTTCATATTTATTTTGTTGATGGACATCGAGTTCTGCATGAAACGAAAGTGTAATCATTTAAGTCCTATTAAGGAATGAACATTTCCGAAAAAGTTGATAAATATCGTTATGGAGCTTCATGGTTCAACAATTTCCATTTCCAGAAGTTTAACAAGGCACACATAACTAAAGTGAAATGCTTGATTCCTTCATATTTTCAGGAAACAAGCTAGTCATTGTTTCTTCAGAATTTTGAAATATGCAAAGCGTTATCAAAATATGCAATCAATGTACGGAATTAGTGTTTTCCTAACATTAAAAGAAATACCATCGAAGTATTGCTAGAAAAGCTCGACCTGTCCGAGCAACTAACAATGCCAGTATGACACCTCTTGAGATGCATTTCACTTTTTTATCTATCTTTCATTTGTCTCATATCGTTAAATTAATTTGTATGTATCAGTTTTGATACTAAGTATGGTAAAGTATATGACGGTAGAACAACGTTACACTAGACAAGTTCTAGTAACAGTCACACACGCGATACAGAACCACATTTCATAACAGTCAGACCAAGGTAAAGTCACACCAAGTGTGCTACGACCTTCCCCAAGACTGGATAGTCCTACGTGACCTCAAAACTCCTTTCCTGACAGTAAAATAAGTGCTGGTGTCTCATGATGTAAGAGTAATTAAAATCATTTCAAGTGACTGCAACCACTAAAAGCAATAAAAGAAAAATTACATAACGCTAGATTAAATTTCTTAGACAAAAAATGTTCATCCAATAACGAGCCACGCCTGTAGCTTGCCCGCTTTCTGTTTTTTTTTTTTTTTTTTAAGAGAGGTCGTGACCCTGTAGACAAACCCTTCATTCTAAGAGCATCATGGGATATGCTACCACATACATCCAGTTTGATTACTTCCATTTGACCCATGTTACTCGTTCCTGGGTGGCAAGTGTAGCTTAAGACAGGTCGTCAGCAAATTAGCAAATCTCATATGTACTATACAGTGGAGCATGGGATAGTTCATATGTTTATTACTCCTTGCCAGCGTTTAACTGCCTGATTTAAAGGGGCTACGAAAACATCGTTACACATAATTTCTAAATAGTGCAACTACATCTCATTTTCTGATCAGCAGCTTGTACAACTATCGCCAACTATATATAGAATAATGTTTTCTTTTGTTCTGTAATTCCTTGAAAATTGTATTTCTTTGTGTGGTGTAATAATCGCTGAAACTTGTGAGTTCTCGCAATGAGATTTCTTCGAGTTCTGAATAGGAGCCCTTAGATACACAATAAATGAACATTTACAGAGAGAAATTGCTCTGAGCACTATGGGACTCAACATCTTAGGTCATAAGTCCCCTAGAACTTAGAACTACTTAAACCTAACTAACCTAAGGACACCACACACACCCATGCCCGAGGCAGGATTCGAACCTGCGACCGTAGCAGTCCCGCGGTTCCGGACTGCAGCGCCAGAACCGCACGGCCACCGCGGCCGGCTTTACAGAGAGATTTAAATATATGCTGTGTAATCGCTAAAGCAAGGGATGGTACAAAACGTTGGAGTGGTAATTTAAGCCGTTCGCCGAATCGCTACAAAAGAAAAGAAAGGTAAGAATCAGTCCTTTCTAAAGGCCCTAGTGCTTCCCAGAACTGGTGCTCAGTGGCAGACTGGACCACCTGCCAATGTATGCCAATGTCTATGTTCCTGTAATATACATAACTACTACCCTCCGATTTCAAGCTATGCATACTGAAACCGGTCGATGAGGAACAATTTTCACTGACAGCTAATATCTTTAATTCTTTTGTGTCTCGATTCATAGTGGCTGCAACATCAAAATGATGTGTATTCTTCTGGACATGTGCAAAAGAACAGACAACACATATACAGAAAGAGGATGGAATTACTGCGCGCCTTGTCGGGGAAATACAGTGGGTAAGTCAAAATCCGGTAGTCTAAAAAAGCAGCGTCGTGGCAGTGTCCCGTGCAGAATGGGTTGGGGAGTTTTCATGCTGTATTTTGTGTGCCATTTTCACGTCACAGTACTTCGTTGCACAGCTTCCCAGCGAAGTTTCGTCTTCACAACGTCCCGTAACCTCGTCAGGAGACTTCGGTAGTACCCAACTGTGGTGGCATGACGCTGAAGAGCATTGTTACCTGCTAGCACACTCCATGACAGTAGCAGAAAACATTCAGCGTCACCCCGGCCAATGATGAATCCACGTGTTTCCACTGCTCTCTTTGCTCCTTGTCTCGGGGTCACACGTCGTGATTTGGAGGCTAGGGAACTGATTAGTATTGGCCTGACACAGCTGCTGTATTTTCCCTGCTTCCACGGTTCGGCGGGATTTTTGAATTGGTGTGGGCAGTCGTGGAACCCAACGGCCAGTGACGTTTCATGTGCTAAGAACGTCGTGCAGGGCGCTGAGTACTGATCCAGAACTCATTATCTCTTTTCGGGGTTCCGTATCTCAGTCGGTAAAAACGGAACACTTACAGGATCACTTTTGCGTCCGTCTGTCAGTCTGTCTGTTCATCCGACATTTCAAAACTCTTTTCTCAGGAGCGGGTAGACGCACGAAGTTGAAATTTATGCCATATATTAATGTCTATGATGTCTTGGCGATGTAAAAAAATGAAGCTTCTAAGTCAATGCAATCAAAAGATACGTCCATTTATGCCACATATTTTGATTGTTACAAACTCAATCATGAAAACCTACAAGGTACGAGGGTGAGTCAAATGAAAACCTTAAATATTTATTTAAATATTATTTATTGTGCAGAAGTGGTACAAAGCTGTATAACTTTCCAACATAATCTCCCCCACGCTCAATGCAAGTCCTTCAGCGCTTACAAAGTGCATAAATTCCTTAAGAAAAAATTCTTTTTGTAGTCCGCGCAACCACTCGTGCACCGCGTGGCGTACCTCTTCATCAGAACGGAACTTCTTTCCTCCCATTGCGTCTTTGAGTGGTCCAAACATGTGGAAATCACTTGGGTCAAGGTCTGGTGAGTATGGTGGATGAGGAAGACACTCAAAATGTAGGTCTGTGATTGTTGCAACTGTTGTACGGGCTGTGTGGGGCCTTCCATTGTCATGTTGCAAAAGGACACCTGCTGACAGCAAACCACGTCGCTTTGATTTGATTGCAGGCCGCAGATGATTTTTTAGGAGATGTGTGTATGATACACTGGTGACAGTGGTCCCTCTAGGCACGCAGTGCTCCAAAATGACGCCTTTTTCGTCCCAAAAGAGTGTCAGCATAACCTTCCCTGCTGGTGGTTCTGTTCGAAACTTCTTTGGTTTGGTGATGAGGAATGGATTCCTTGCTCGCTCTCTTCGTTTCCGGTTGGTGGAAGTGAACCCAGATTTCGTCCCCATTAACGATTCTTGCAAGGAAGCCATCAACTCCTCGTTCAAAGCGCCGAAGAAGTTCTTCACAAGCATCAACATGTCGTTCTCTCATTTCAGGAGTCAGCTGCCGGGGCACCCATCTTGCAGACACTTTGTGAAACTGGAGCACATCATGCACAATGTGGTTTGCTGACCCATGACTAAACATGCTGCAATGTCGTTCAGTGTCACTCGGCGGTTTTCCTCCACTATGGATTCAACTGCTGCAATGTTCTGTGGAGTCACAACTCGTTGTGCCTGACCTGGAAGAGGAGCATCTTCCACTGAATTCACACCATTTGCGAACTTCCTACTCCATTCGTAGACTTCTGCTGTGAGAAACATGCATCACCGTACCGAACCTTCATTCATCGATGAATCTGAATAGGTTTTACACCTTCACTACGAAAAAACCGAATAACAGAACGCTGTTCTTCCCTGGTGCAAGTCGCAAGTGGGGTGGCCATCTTTTACTGATACTACGACGGTATGTGTGCATTTGCACTATGATGCCACCTACAGGCCATCTGCACGCCGTTTGTTGAACGCTTACCAACTTACAGGATAATGGAGCGAAATTTCGATTTGTTATTACAAATTTAAGGTTTTCATTTGACTCACCCTCTTACATCTCGTTGAACTAGAATGACGAAATTTGCGGAGAAGTAAGTTTTCCCAACACAACCGAAGGAAAAATCTGAAAATGCTTAATTTGTAATTATATCACACGAACATTTTTTGTTATTTGACTGTAGGTCCGTTCTATTAAGCCCTCTTTTTTTCCTCAGAAACGGGTAGATGTATCAAGTTGAAATTAGTCACACTTTGAGGCCTATGGTACCGTTGCAATATAAAAAATTGAAGCTTGTAAAACTATGCAACGTAAAGAAACGGCCATTTATGTCACATGTTCTGATACTCGCAAACTCACTCATTAAAACCTGTATGGTACTTCCCTTAACGTAGGATAAAATTTCGAAACAAGGAAGGACTCATAGTGCAAGCAAAGGGGGAAAAATAAGGAAATTGTTAATTTGTAGTTGCATGATTCGGAAAAAATATTCTTTTATCGTTTGTTACCCGACTTCAAACTTGAAACTAAAACATTCTCTAAAGCCTTTGAATCTCTCGGATCGCTACCTTACCATTATCAGTGTCGAATTAAGGAATATTGAATTCAAAGTCCCTTTGACATCGAGGTCATTAGGGACAGAGAACAAGCTCCGATTGTGCCAAGGATAGGGAAGGAAATCGGCCATGCCCTTCCAAAAGTACCATCCCGCATTTTCATAATGAAGGATCTGGGAAGAATCCATTAGACACTGGTGCAAACATTTCAAGAGTTTGGGCTCAGGATCAGCGGTAGACCTTCACTAATGAGAACTCTGTAGTTTCGTCTCAGTGAACTCCCAGCTGCATGAAAATATCTAGCAGCACGTACTAAGTGTATGCATTAGGGAGTCGAGACTGCCTTTCGTTGTGACCAGAGACAATCTTCAGACGATAGCTAGAACCACCAAAAACAAAAATCAACATAAAATGGCTATCCTTGAAAGCAACAGTCTAGTTATTAATAAGCCGCCAGTTGGTATTCTAGGTTATTGCCTATAACTGTATCAAGCTACAGTACTTTTAGATTACCAAACCGACCACCTACTTCTCTAAGACACTAAATATAAATTTCAATTGTGTAATTTCCAAGAAGTAACAATATCTAAACATTATATTTAAAGCACATTATGAAAATTAAAAAACTACCAAAATAAAAAAATGAATCTGCTAATTTCATCATCGCTATTCAAAGAAACTCATTTTCTCCGCAGTTATCCAACTGCGGTGCTTTATCTGTTAACCTTTCGAATGGAAGAATTACACTAGCTATAAATCTGGACATTAGAAAAATCAGCCGCCTTATTCTTAGTCTGAATTTAGGTTATTATTACATTCCCACATTAGGCTGAGAGTGACTGGTTTTCCAATGTATTTTCAAATTCTTAAACGTCTTTCTCTTATTGCTTTTATGAACATCGGTGATACGGAAGGACGTAATTCCTTATAGGGGAAATTATCTACCGAACCGCAACAGATGGAACACATCTCTCTATATACGACGTCTCTTGTCTCTCAAGGTTGCAGATAACACAGAAGTAATGATCGTTTCCTTAAGTTCCCTGTAGCACCAAAGCGTGTCCCCACCTTAGAAACGCGCCTTACTTTCACTTCCATCGAACGCTGAGAGCCGGATAAAGTTTTGCCATAAATGTGCCAAGGCACGGGCTTGATAGTTTCACCCCCGATTAACAGTGGAGATACATCGTCGCGCCTTTTGACACGCTGACCTTTGCAGCGGAGACCGCCTCTGAGAGCTGCGAGAAACCAGTCTCATTTGATATATAGATTTGTATCGGGCGTACACTGCTAGAATGAAAACGCTCTCGGCCTGCTAATCTTTCAACGGGCGTTGTCTCCTTTCCGTGGCGCTCACGAGCTAAACTGCTGTTCGTGAAAATTTCA
The DNA here is from genome assembly GCF_023864275.1 of Schistocerca cancellata. NCBI lineage: Eukaryota > Metazoa > Arthropoda > Insecta > Orthoptera > Acrididae > Schistocerca > Schistocerca cancellata. The sequence goes on from NC_064626.1 coordinate 371,643,734, forward strand.
ACATCCAGTGGGAATGGTCTGAATTACTGCTATATTGGAGGATGTGTAGACCTATGGAGCTATAATGATTAAGACTGCAGAGAGATGCAGTGCACGTAGGCCCAGCAACACCCTCTTTTTGTGTGACCGGATAGGTCACAATTAAGCCACGCTCTGTCGGTGCAGAGCCGTCAAACGAAGTGGAAACGCGCGAGTGCCACGAAGCTGCTACGACGCCAGATGACGGACTGTCGGCATAGGGATGGTATCGAATAGGGCGTAATGATTGATCTCCGGGGAACCTGTTTATCGTGCCGTGACAGTGCATTTCATACAAAGCACGCTGCTGCGACCCTGTGTAAGTAGCCTGTTTTTGGGTTGGCAGCGCTATGCTGCGCTATAGACTGCATTAATATCACTGACAGCGCTGTGCGCCCTCTGTAAGAGACTCTGTGGCTAGTCGGACTCGCAGTTACGAGGTGAATAGCCAGCAGTGATGGAAGCTAGAAGTTAATTGTCAGCAGTGATGGAAGTCAAAGGGTTAATAGTTACAAGTGATGGAGACTAGAAATATTAGCAGCGGCAGCGGACGGACTGGATGTGTGTCCGTCATGGAGATTTAATATTGGTTGGATATAGATTGTAAAATAATGGAATTCTGGACGATTGTATAAATTTTGGAACTGGATGTCACATGATTAAGGTGAAATGTGCTAAATACACTACTGGCCTTTAAAATTGCTACACCAAGAAGAAATTCGGATAATAAACGGGTATTCATTGGACAAATATATTATACTAGAACTGACATGTGATTACATTCTCCGGTTCTAGGCGCTACAGTCTGGAACCGCGCGATCGCTACGGCCGCAGGTTCGAATCTTGCCTCAGGCATGGATGTGTGTGATGTCCTTAAGTTAGTTACGTTTAAGTAGTTCTACGTCCTAGGGGACTGATGACCTCAGAAGTTAAGTCCCATAGTGCTCAGAGCCAATTGAACCATTTGATTACATTTTCACGCAATTTGGGTGCATAGATCCTGAGATATCAGTATCCAGAACAACCACCTCTGGCGAAATAACAGCCTTGATACGTCTGGGCATTGAGTCAAACAGAGCTTGGATGGCGTGTACAGGTATAGCTGCCCATGCAGCTTCAACACGATACCACAGTTCATCAAGAGTAGTGACTGGCGTATTGAGACGAGCCAGTTGCTCGGCCACCATTGACCAGACGTTTTCAGTTGCTGAGAGATCATGGCAACGTGCTGGCCAGGGCAGCAGTCGAACATTTTCTGTATCCAGAAAGGCCCGTACAGGACCTGCAACACGCGGTCGTGCATTATACTGCTGGAATGTAGGGTTTCGCAGGGATCGAATGAAGGGTAGAGCCACGGGTCGTAACACATCTGAAATGTACTGTCCACTGTTCAACGTGCCGTCAATGCGAACAAGAGGTGAGCGAGACGTGTAACCAATGGCACCCCATACCATCACGCCGGGTGATACGCCAGTATGGCGATGACGAATACACGCTTCCAATGTGCGTTCACCGCGATGTCGCCAAACACGGATGCGACCATCGTGATGCTGTAAACAGAACCTGGATTCATCCGAAAAAATGACGTTTTGCCATTCGTGCACCCAGGTTCGTCGTCGAGTACACCATCGGAGGCGCTCCTGTCTGTGATGCAGCATCAAGTGTAACTGCAGCCATGGTCTCCGAGCTGATACTCCATGCTGTTGCAAACGTCGTCGAACTGTTCGTGCAGATGGTTGTTGTCTTGCAAACGTCCCAATCTGTTGACTCAGGGATCGAGACGTGGCTGCACGATCCATTACAGCCATGTGGATAAGATGCCTGTCATCTAGACTGCTAGTGGTACGAGGCCGTTGGGATCCAGCACGGCGTTTCGTATTACCCTCCTGAACCCACCGATTCCAATTCTGCTAACAGTCATTGGATTTCGACCAACGCGAGCAGCAATGTCGCGATACGATAAACCGCAATCGCGATAGGCTACAATACGACCTTTATCAAAGTCGGAAACATGATGGTACGCATTTCTCGTCCTTACACGAGGCATCACAACGACGTTTCACCAGGCAACGCCGGTCAACTGCTGTTTGTGTATGAGAAATCGGTTGGAAACTTTCCTCATGTCAGCACGTTGTAGGTGTCGCCACCGGCGCCAACCTTGTGTGAATGCTCTGAAAAGCTAATCATTTGCATATCACAGCATCTTCTTCCTGTCGGTTAAACTTCGCGTCTGTAGCACGTCATCTTCATGGTGTAGCAATTTTAATGGCCAGTAGTGTACATTGTTTTCTTTACAACAAAATCTTTCCTTTGGTAAACACATGCCTATTTGTATTTAGAGCCTACAGTAGTTAGAATATCTTTATTTAGGTGGCTGTATACTTGTGCATTTGCGATAGTTAGCGTAATGAAGATTTTCTGTTAGGTAAGCGACTTACGTAATGTATGGGTTATTGTTAGGGCCATTCCTTTGTGCTAATCAATAGTCAGATTGCGTTATCGTTTTATATTGCAGGTCATAATGAATAGAATAAGTTTGAGCTGTATTTGTCAGGTAAAATTCTGTAGGTCAGTGTTGAAATGACAAAGACAAGCAGAGTGACAGTACGTTCAGTTTCACTCAGCAGTTTCAGAAATGAATAAAGCAGTTCCAACTGAAGCGTGTGTGGAACTAGTGGATAGTAGAGCGTCGTAAACGGAGACGAGCTAGTGTATGATCATAGTGTGATTACAGCTTACTTGTCCGCGTGGCCGTAACTTACAGAGCAACTTTGTACACATTGCTGGCTCGACGTTGAAGAACCGCAACGGTTGTGGACATACTACATCGACGATTCCACACCTTCTGTTGAGGGCGGGGTTGGTGGCACGTATGACATTGGCACGGCTTCTATTGACCAGAAAGCACCAACGCCTCAGACGCCGTGACTGCCATGCTAAGTGGCAGAATGTAGTGTTTTCAGACGAGCTCCCTTCAACTTCTCCTGAAGTATTGCCCGCGTACGTGTTAGTCGCAACCGTTGTAAACGCAGTCGGGCAGACTGCATTGTTAAGCGGCATAGCGGTGAAGTCTGATGGTTTGGAGCAGCACTGGCTATAATACGCGATCTTGCGCTCCCTACGTTGTTGAGCACAATCTAAACAGAAATCGATACACCAGAGAGGTTTGATAGCCCCAAGTACTGCATCTACTGCAGACAGCTCCTCATGCCATGTTTCAGTAGGACAACGCCCATCCTCAGGTGCGTGAGGAATGTGCAAGCTTTCTTCCAAAAATGACGGGCACCACTGCTTCCCTGACCTGCACGTTCACCTGACCCCATCGAACATGTTCCGGATGTAGCCGGTCGGCAACTTCCTCGTTCCTGTGTTGCTACAACCATTGCCAATACCTTGTGGACGCACCTGCAAATCGTGTGGCAGTGTGTTCTCCGGAAGAATATCTAGACCCTCTTTGATTTCATGCTAAGACGTTTAGAGTTCAACATGGACTTCTTTTTAGGTACAGTGCGGCAGAAGTGTACTCAAATGCGAAGTCGGCAGATGTCCGTTTTTGTCGGGAGGGGATGGATTTCTAGAATAACAGTGTCCCGGCAGGAGGGCGTTTGAAGGAATTAATCGTCATCTAAAGAAGCTTGGGACGTTTAAGCCTACTACTTGCGACTGGGAGAGGCCTAGAGGGACCAGAACATCTCAACTGGAAGAGGAACTTCGTGTGGTTGGCGACAACCGTAATGTCAGCGTAAGACAATTAACCGCAACGAGTAATGTTGACAACATGGCTGTCTGGATAGTGCTTCATGAGAATCTGTTGCATCTATATCACATTATATCACATAAGTAGATGCAGGTACTACCAGCAACTGATTTTTCTGCACGGGCACGCTTCTGTGAATGGTGCATTCAACACTGTATCAACCCTCACTTTGGCGCAAATATGCTGTACACGAATGAGGCTTCGCTTCAAAGTAGATGAGTCATGTGTTGAAGAGTTGTAGAAATTTGGTTCTAACATGGAAATAAATCGTTTCCGGACCCCTGTCCATCTAACATATTTTCTTACTCTACGTGTAAAGATACTGAAAGTTTGACCATACCTTTTTGTTACACTCTGTATAATGAAGTATGCTTCCCAGAATTGAATATGGAATATTGTCAGCAATAAAACTTCCAGAAGTAGAAGGAGCGGAAGTAATTCAGTTTCATAGGAAACATACAATTCCTCTAAAACTGAAGAAACTATAGAAATTAATTTGTGTTGTTCGAACACTTGCAGAATTCTGGGTAGATGATCAATAAATAAATTAATAATTTTATAAGACAACAATCCATTAGTTACTGTAGCGGCAGATGGCTTCTAAGAGTACAAGACAAACGCTCATTTTAAATTGTAGAAGGAAGCGAAGAGATTTCACGAGGTCGTGTCAAGAATGTGGAGTCTGGTGGTCTGTTGGATTCATTCTGTCTTAATGTGCTTAAAGTCTTGGTTCGATTCTCACTTCAGGTGGCACTAAATTTAGATCTATATCACTAACCTGCAATTCACATCCAGGCGCTTCAGTCCGGAACCACGTGACTGCTACGGTCGCAGGTTCCAATCCTGCCTAGGGCATGGATGTGTGTGATGTCCTTAGGTTAGTTAGGTTTATGTAGTTCTAAGTTCTAGGGGACTGATGACCTCAGATGTTAACTCCCATAGTGCTTAGAGCTATTCGAACCATTTGTACACATTCAGGTGCTTCGCAGAGAACTCGTATAAGCAGTTGCACCCTAATTCTCGATCGTTCCACTTTCGAATAGCACGTGGGAGAAATGAACAGACGTATCATTCTGCGAGAACTCTTATTTCTCTTACGTTATGACGATGGTCATTTCTCCCTATATAGGTAGTGTCAACAAAATACTTCCGGATTTGGAGGAGAAAGATGGTGATTGAGATTTTGTGAAAAGATCTCGTCGCAACGAAAAACACCTTTGTTTTAATGACTGCCATCCCCAGTTCTTCTATCTTGTTCAAACTTCTTCGATGTCCTGCGTCGATCCTATCGGGTAGGGATGCAATATCGCGCACCAGTACTCCAGATGAGAACGGAAAACCTAGTGTAGGCAGTCTCTTTAGTGTATATGCGGCCACTTCTAAGTGTTCTGCCAATAGAACGCTGTCTTTGGGTTCGCTTACCCCACAACATTTTCTATGTGGTGATTCTGTGGTCAAGTGCCAGACTATAGCTCTAAATGTCTGAACGTCGATCTTCAATCAGTGTCTGGTTTATTAATCCGTCACCACTTTTTTACTCTCTGGCAGCGTTAGCTAATGTGAAAAATTCTGAGCTACATCGAGACCGGAAATCGATGCTAAATTGTAGGTCCACCTGCAAATTGTTGAGTACGTCACTTCGGAGGAAGGAGGAAGTGAAGGGCATTTCACCTCCAATAGGACAGCGTCTAGTAAAGCACTGTACCATTCAAACCTACCTTCAGACTGGTGACAGATTTACATTTTTTAAGCAAGCCTTGAGCACGTTGTGGCTGAATACAGAGGTGAGACTTGTGGTAAAAATCACGATTGCTGAATTATGAATTTTGAAACATCAGGAAAGACAACAGTACAAAGAAAGGATATACGACGACGAAATTTGTGATACACTATCATTCTTCAGAGAATGTATCTTGTGTGGTCGAAGAAGACGGAAAAAGGGGAAAAAAGTGCAATGTTGTATATAATGTATAACTTACTGAAGATACATAATACGTCTAGAAGCTTCATCACTTCTGACAGTGCCGTGGAATTACCCTTATACATATAGGCAACGGAATAGGGCTCTGAACGTACTGCCTGAAATATGCAAACAGGTAAATATGAGCGGCTGTAGCTTTCGCACAAATTGGAAATCCGACTGCTTAATGAAGGTGAGGTTCTGAATTCCGTTCCTGCGGCGTTTTCTGTAGTTGCGAGCTAAATCTCATTTTCGTGGAAAAAAGGGAATAGCGAAAGATTTATGATTTCATTCTGCCGAGGTTAGAGAGAGGGAAATGGCTCGCTACCAGCCAGCGAAGATTAATTCGCGCCTAATACGAGGGGAATTTATTCATTAGGGAAATACAAGAAGAAATTAAGCGTTGGAAGTGGATTAAACTTTCTGAGGGAGAGAAATGTTGCTACGGTACTAGCTTGTTGTGCTGTGACAGCTTCGAAGATTCAGCTATCTTTTCTAAATGACCAAGCATCGAGAAACTCGGGTGTCTGTGACAGAGGAACGAGATGACCGCCTGCGGGTTTCTCGGAACGATGTAAGAAAACGGCGTGTGCTTGCTGAAGAACGTGAATCTCTGTCTGCGAGTTCTGCGTATCATTCAGAGTGTGTTCCGCATACCGCTTTGCTTTCCCTGTCGCGGCCGCCTGTCAGGGGAACACGAGGCTCTGTCGGCTGCTTTTCGTTCCCAAGACCAGGTAGCAGCTCTAAAGAAGGCCGGCTTCATTTATCTTTATTGTTTTTTTTATAGCCTCCCACTCCTCATAATGGCAGGAGTAAGCCAGATCCGGTACAATATTCTGCCCTCCAGTCGTACTGCTACAGAAAATATGAGTGAAAGCATTCTTAAAATTACTCCAATAACGATGTCTGCGTAGTCTTCTGTATCACACTGAACGAGCAAACAAACGTTTGTAAGGAGGCTTTATTTAGGCTAATGAAATAACTAAATAGTGAGAAGTTACACTCCTGGAAATGGAAAAAAGAACACTTTGACACCGGTGTGTCAGACCCACGATACTTGCTCCGGACACTGCGAGAGGGCTGTACAAGCAATGATCACACGCACGGCACAGCGGACACACCAGGAACCGCGGTGTTGGCCGTCGAATGGCGCTAGCTGCGCAGCATTTGTGCACCGCCGCCGTCAGTGTCAGCCAGTTTGCCGTGGCATACGGAGCTCCATCGCAGTCTTTAACACTGGTAGCATGCCGCGACAGCGTGGATGTGAACCGTATGTGCAGTTGACGGACTTTGAGCGAGGACGTATAGTGGGCATGCGGGAGGCCGGGTGGACGTACCGCCGAATTGCTCAACACGTGGGGCGTGAGGTCTCCACAGTACATCGATGTTGTCGCCAGTGGTCGGCGGAAGGTGCACGTGCCCGTCGACCTGGGACCGGACCGCAGCGACGCACGGATGCACGCCAAGACCGTAGGATCCTACGCAGTGCCGTAGGGGTCCGCACCGCCACTTCCCAGCAAATTAGGGACACTGTTGCTCCTGGGGTATCGGCGAGGACCATTCGCAACCGTCTCCATGAAGCTGGGCTACGGTCCCGCACACCGTTAGGCCATCTTCCGCTCACGCCCCAACATCGTGCAACCCGCCTCCAGTGGTGTCGCGACAGGCGTGAATGGAGGGACGAATGGAGATGTGTCGTCTTCAGCGATGCGAGTCGCTTCTGCCTTGGTACCAATGATGGTCGTATGCGTGTTTCGCGCCGTGCAGGTGAGCGCCACAATCAGGACTGCATACGACCGAGGCACACAGGGCCAACACCTGGCATCATGGTGTGGGGAGCGATCTCCTACACTGGCCGTACACCACTGGTGATCGTCGAGGGGACACTGAATAGTGCACGGTACATCCAAACCGTCATCGAACCCATCATTCTACCATTCCTAGACCGGCAAGGGAACTTGCTGTTCCAACAGGACAATGCACGTCCGCATGTATCCCGTGCCACCCAACGTGCTCTGGAAGGTGTAAGTCAACTACCCTGGCCAGCAAGATCTCCGGATCTGTCCCCCATTGAGCATGTTTGGGACTGGATGAAGCGTCGTCTCACGCGGTCTGCACGTCCAGCACGAACGCTGGTCCAACTGAGGCGCCAGGTGGAAATGGCATGGCAAGCCGTTCCACAGGACTACATCCAGCATCTCTACGATCGTCTCCATGGGAGAATAGCAGCCTGCATTGCTGCGAAAGGTGGATATACACTGTACTAGTGCCGACATTGTGCATGCTCTGTTGCCTGTGTCTATGTGCCTGTGGTTCTGTCAGTGTGATCATGTGATGTATCTGACCCCAGGAATGTGTCAATAAAGTTTCCCCTTCCTGGGACAATGAATTCACGGTGTTCTTATTTCAACTTCCAGGAGTGTATTTAGGTTAATGAAATAACTAAATAGTACGAACTTAATTCAATTTGAAATAGAGGGAAATCTGAATACGCTTCAGACGTTACAAATGCGAATTCCATCCCCTAGTGGCATTGTTGTGTAGGCTGTTACAAATGTCTGAAGCGAGAGTACTTGAGGAGAAATTCTGTGTCATCATTCACTCAGACTGAACTGCAGGTTCTCTCGGGGAGCCATTGTATATCGAAAGTTACTGCAAATGAACGGAGGAAGTGTGAGCATTTCTTGAGTCACCGTGTACTGTAAACTGAGAAATATTAACTTAGTTCAGAACAGCAGCACGTCACTATACAGGTTTCGGCTGATTATGGCTGTCATCTGTCTAAATGGAAGCGATACATGAATTTCAACGACCCTTTCCACAGAAGACACGAAACAATGAGAGAGGCTTGCGAGGGAAAAATTTTGCAATATTAGCAGATTCACATAGTAAACTAACCGATCCGAGCAGGAACACATACGTGGGTTGTATTCAAGTAAGCTGCAGGCGACGTGTAGCGTTGAGTATGAGCGGAGATAAAACTTCGATCTTAGATACGTCAGTGCACTCTATAGCAGAAAATTTTATAAATTGGAAAGCTCAGCAGCTACTTTGTAAAATGCCAGAGGAACTACAAACGTGCGGTCGATGTGTAACCAAAATACCTTCAAAGCTGAAAACTTTTAAAAATGTTATATATATATATATATATATATATATATATATATATATATATATATATATATATATATATATATATATATATATATATAAGCTTCTCATGGCGTACCAACTTCAGTCTGTATAAATGTTTATTCCTTGGTATTTCCCTGATATTTCTGTATAAACTCTTGTCAGATTTTGTATTTGTTTTCTTTCAATTTATGGACCGAGTCATGACCACGCCTCCTGGATGTGGGAATGAAATGATATCATCATCATCATTTAACACTGATTATGCCTTTGAGCGTTCAGTCTGGAGCATAGCCCCTCTTATACAGTTCCTCCATGGTCCCCTATTCAGTGCTAACTTTGGTGCCTCTTCTGATGTTAAACCTATTACTTCAAAATCATTCTTAACCGAATCCAGGTACCTTCTCCTTGGTCTACCCCGACTCCTCCTACCCTCTACTGCTGAACCCATGAGTCTCTTGGGTAACCTTGCTTCTCCCATGCGTGTACCATGACCCCACCATCTAAGCCTGTTCGCCCTGACTGCTACATCTATAGAGTCCATTCCCAGTTTTTCTTTGATTTCCTCATTGTGGACACCCTCCTGCCATTGTTCCCATCTACTAGTACCTGCAATCATCCTAGCTACTTTCATATCCGTAACCTCAACCTTATTGATAAGGTAACCTGAATCCACCCAGCTTTCGCTCCCATACAACAAAGTTGGTCGAAAGATTGAACGGTGCACAGATAACTTAGTCTTCGACTATGTTGCCATCCTGTGAGAATATGCATCGTAAGTACTTGAAACCGTCCACCTGTTCTAACTTTGTTCCTCCTATTTGGCACTCAATCCGTTTATATCTCTCTCCCACTGACATTACTTTCGTGTTGGAGATGCTAATCTTCATGCCATAGTCCTTACATTTCTGATCTAGCTCTGAAATATTACTTTGCAAACTTTCAATCGAATCTGCCATCACAACTAAGTCATCCGCATATGCGAGACTGCTTATTTTGTGTTCACATATCTTAATCTCACCCAGCCAGTCTATTGTTTTCAACATATGATCCATAAATAATATGAACAACAATGGAGACAGGTTGCAGCCTTGTCTTACCCCTGAAACTACTCTGAACCATGAACTTAATTTACCGTCAACTCTAACTGCTGCCTGACTATCTATGTAAAGGCCTGTGATCTATGATAGAAAAATATTTTATGTACCTCTTTTAAAGTATTGTGATTTGCTGTCCATTTACTACCTGACAGCAATCTACACTATCTGATCAAAAGTATCTGGACACACCTATGTAATGAGAAAATGAGCTCTATATGTAACGAGAGGAGAGGCGAGGACACCTGAGTAAAAGGATTGTATTGCCAGTAGAGAAGCAATAACAGCAGAATGGGTCTGTCAGAACAAAGCTCACCCTCTCACCTGAGGTTCGAGCCCTCCCTCGGCCATGTGTGTGTGTGTGTGTGTGTGTGTGTGTGTGTGTGTGTGTGTGTGTGTGTGTGTGTTGTCCTTAGCGTAAGTTAAAGTAGTATGTAAGTCTAGGGACCGATGATGATGATGTTTGGTTTGTGGGGCGCTCAACAGCGTGGTTATCAGCGCCCGTACAATTTCCCAATCTTTGCTCAGTCCAATTGCGCCACTTTCCTGGATGATGATGAAATGATGAGGACAACACAAACACCCAGTCATCTCGAGGCAGGTGAAAATCACTGACCCCGCCGGGAATCGAACCCGGGACCCCGTGCTCGGGAAGCGAGAACGCTACCGCGAGACCACGAGTGGCGGACAATAGGGACCGATGGCCTTACAGTTTGGTCCCTTGGGAATCCACACACATTTCAACAAAATTTGAGAAAACTCAATAACCTCGAACTTGGACTACTAATTGGACGTCACCTGAGTGACATCATGGACATTTCAACTCACCTAAGGCTGTACAAGTCGACTGTTGGTGATGAGATTCTGAAGTGAAAACGTGAAGTAACTGTCACAACCAAACAACGAACACGCAGACCTCACTTACTGACGGACAGGGATCTTCATGAATTGCGCAGGGAAGTTGCAAATAAAAGAAAAAGTTGCAAATAAAAGAAAAAGTTGCATTAAATCAGAGAAAGGAGTCATTCGTATGTTGTAAAGCGCTGCCAGGAGAGCATCTAGCACGATGTGCGTAGGGAGTTCCTAAGAATGGGGTACAGTGGTCGAGCAGCTTCCTGTAAGCCAGACGTTTCTGTAATCAATGCCAAGCTACGTTTCAGATGATTTAAAGAGCGACAACACTGAACAGTGAATCCAGAATGGGATTTTCACTCTGCAGCGGAGTGTGCGCTGATATGAAACTTCCTGGCAGATTAAAACTGTGTGCAGAACCGAGGCTCGAACTAGGGACGTTTACCTTTTGCGGGCAAGTGCTCTACCAACTGAGCCACCCAAGCACGACTCACGCCCCGTCGTCACAGCTTTACTTCTGCCAGTACCTCGTCTCCTACCTTCCAAACTTTACAGAAGCTCTCCTGCGAACCTTGCAGAACTAGCACTCCTGCAAGAAAGGATATTGCGGAGACATGGCTTAGCCACAGCCTGGGGGATGTTTCCAGAATGAGATTTTCACTCTGCAGCGGAGTGTGCGCTGATATGAAACTTAAAGGCAAAGGTCCCGAGTTCGAGTGCTAGTTCTGCAAGGTCCGCAGGAGAGCTTCTGTAAAGTTTGGAAGGTAGGAGGCAGAAGTAAACCTGTGACGACGGGGCGTGAGTGGTGCTTGGGTAGCTCAGTTGATAGAGCACTTGCCCGCGAAAGGCAAAGGTCCCGAGTTCGAGTCTCGATGCGGCACACAGTTTTAATCTGCCAGGAAGTTTCCTGAACAATGAATGACTGGAAACGAGTGATTCGGGGCGAGGAATCACGCTATACGACTTCGCTCCAGATCCCAGCGTCCCACCTTCTCTCGTTTCGTGTGTTGAGGAAGAACGGGCTGCCATTCCTACGCAGACATTCAGAGACATCATTGAAAGTGTCCCCAGCAGAGGTCAAGCTGCCGTAACGGCGATGGGTGGACACACCACGTATTGATGTTCTCTAGTAGGTGTCCTGATACCTTTCGATCAGATAGTGTACATGAAGCGGGGCGGGCCGAAGGTTGCTGGCCGCGGCTTCACCAGAAGCTTCTTAAGCAACGCTTCCTGCGTCCAGACGACGGCGGCAGCGCGGTGTATCGCGTGTACTGCGTGCCGTGTAAGGGACCGCAGCAGCTTCCAGTAGTGCGTGACGTGGCAGCTCCAGCGAGGCGCGGCGCCGCTAGTTTTGTACTTGTTGTTGGCGGGAGAGTGATGGCGGTTGTTGTGTTGTTGCAGCTGCCGGCGCTGGGCACGTTCAACGAACAGGTAGGTGAAAGCGGAGCCGCGGGCTGCGCCTGCAGCTGGACCGGCCGCTGCCCTGACTGATCACCGCGGCGCCTGCCCGAGCCGACTCCACGTGCTCCTCCGCTCTGCTCTGCTCCTCAGCTGCTAATTAGCCACTTAGTCACACGTCTCACAGAGGATCTGAACGATTTTTTTATCGAAACGATGTGGAACGAGACAGTTTACAGGATACGTATAGATGATTAGGCTCAGTGGATGTCTGCATGTCGCCCATTAATAACTTTCTAACTGCCACACTCCCTTAATTTAACATAATGAACACTTAATTTAACAATCCTCTTCCACTTAAAACTAGTTTCTTTTTAATTTTAAAGTCTACCATTTTTTTAAAGGATTGTCTGTGGTAGGAGTAGTGTCAGTGTGTGGGTGTTATGTTGACGAGTTGCGCAACGGATTGATCTGACAAGTACTCTTTGGCTCCTTCAAGAAGCAGTTTCCACCCCACACTACTACAGAAGTCAGACAGCGCTCCTAACGTACCAAAAAGAAATGCCTGAAAAACTTTCAGCAATAAATACCTTCTGGAGTCGTCCCAAGGAAAAGATACAAAAATATTATATTGTCTTACGTAACTAGTGGGATACTTGGGTACTGGAGTGTTGCTACTTACTGTAAGAAAAACATTAAACGAACAAAAAATATTGTTTATTGCAAAAATTCTAAGAAATCAAGTGAAACTTTTTCTTATAAAAAAATAATAAATTTCCGGGTTCTTCTCAGAACGGTAGGTTGCCTCTTATAGATAGGAATCCTGTTAATAACATTTATATACGAAGTGTGGGAAAGCTCTTTTATCCCTTTTCTTTAAGAAAGTTATTTACTCAGCAGAATGGCTGAGAGCCACGCCTACCCAACTTGAATAATTATCCGACTGAATTTTTCTAAGTACGGTCGAGGCTGTTGCGTGAGAAATATAATGGAGTGACGTGAATGAAGTATGTTATTTCTAATGGAGGAAAGATGGGGCTCACCTATGCTGTGGCACACAATACCGTGAGCTGCGACGACTGCTACCTGCGTCGCTCACTGGTGAAAAATAACAAAACTATCTCCTTCTATCTGGATTGACATTCGCCAGTCAAACTCTCACTACGCCTTGATGAAGTCAAGGACTCCTATCTGCCCCTAGTATAACTATTGGCGTGGTACACCGGTCAGATAACCAGTCCACCGCGGTGCCACTCAATGTTCGCACACAGGCGCTAACTAATACTCTGTCTGTGTTCACACCGCACATTAAGTGTCGCCTCCAACACAGTGAACAAACGCTTAATCGCGAGTGACTCAGTATAGAGTATCACACCAATTCGCTAGCAGTAGAGGTGCTCTCTCAGTGCAGTACTGAGTAGACACTTTGTACCTCGCTCTCTGCGTACATGCAAGAGTGCACTCGCTCCTCCTACGTATTCCCACTACAATAGCCCCACTGGAACGACTTCCCTCCACGCAAAAAGCGAAAGGGTATATCATCCGCTGTTTTTCTGTCACTCGGCTCATTGTGTCAGAAATAGTCCACCAATCAGTGTTACTCTTACAAACGGGAGAGGGTTTAAGCCGACCAGTCCGGAAATATATAGCATCTATGTTAGGCATTTACTGTCCACTTGTGAGAACTCTGAAACTACATACTAGGTCTGTCAAAAAATGCGTATGCTGAGGCTCTCCCAAACAATACAGCGGGTTTTGCTTTTAAGGTGAACATGCAGCCCATTATCCCTTTTCTCTGGCAAAAACTGTTTTGGTCCATGGGCGGTCGGCCAGCCGGTGCAGCTGCGTGCTAACTCACCCTCCTACGGACTTTCCAGCAGGCTGGTTGCCTCCACCAAACAAAAACTCCTGTGGCCGTCGTGTCTTGAATGTTTGTGTCGACTTTTTAATCTCGGTGCACACTTCCGATTTATTTATTAGATTTGCATATGAATTAAGTGGAAATATGTAAAATTGACTCTACCCTATCGAGTCTGGGCTTTAATGAAACGTCTTGATATGCAGAATACGATGGTGAGGTCGGAATATGTAAGAAATCAAGGTCATGAGACCACGCCACCTTACAGTAGTTATCCGGAAGAAATGATTTTAGGTAATGAGATAAAACTCTATGGTTCCAGAGACCTTTTAAACTTTCAAACATTTGTGATGTATATAGGTAAACGGTAGAGACGAATGAAAATTTGTACCAAGGTCGGGATTTAAACCCAGGTCTCCTGCTCACTGGCCGCATGTGCTAGCCACTATGCCACGCTGGCACTGTGGCTTGTGGACTATCCTAGACCACCTCTCTCCTCAGTCGAAATTCCGGTTCTCGCTTCAGCCCTCTTAGTATACCCCACTAAAATCTAACGACATTGCAGAGTCTCTCCATCTGTATTGGAATGGCACATTAGCATCCAACAAAACAAAGGATCCTGCCAGAAACCCAGAAATTGATGCTTTAAGGAAATGAGCTATATAGTTCAAGAGTAGGAGATCCGGGTTACAATCTTGGCCTTAGTACAGCTTCTCATTCGTCGCCTCAGTCTGCTAATATACAACTTAGATTTTAGGTTAGATTTAAAATGTACTGAACTACCTGACAGACGTATTCAGTTGCTGGGAAAATGATTAAAAATTTCTGTAGATGCATACTACACTCCTTTCTCACCCACTGACTGCTTTAATAGTGAGTAATAAAGGCAATTTTTTAACTCCTGTGTTGTAGGTATTGACAACACTATTCTTCTCAAATTATGATGGATTATTTATGATGATTTTTATTAGCACTTATAAATACAGTTTTCGTCACAATTCTTAATACAGGTTTCTAGGATAAGAATAGGGAGGGGATTTACTAGATAAAATTGTGGTAAGGAATCCTTGTTCGGGAATGTACCGTTCGCATGTAAAATAAGTTTGAAGATGAGACCACTTGCATGTCTCCCGTTTCACTCTACGCACAGAAACTGAGAAGAGGATTGCTATCTTCAGTCGCTGTAGTGATTGTGACATCACGTAGCATTTTCGTCTGGATAAAATTATGGCTGCGACAAATTGGTACGCTCCTAGCTAGGAGAGTTCACTGTGGTGCTCCATGCACGCGCCGCACTCTCGATTTTGAAGAGGAAGTCCTTCGTCATATAGGAGACAGCCCGACGACGAGTACTCGAAACATTGTCCATGCCATGTGCTCCTAGAGTAGACAGGTCAAAGTTCATTGTCTCTGTTGTATGCCTACCGTGAAGCGGTATCAGTCTGATGCAATATTTTCCAAGGATTCAGGAATTACTGCAACCAATCGCCGTTTTTTTTTCTTCAATTTTTATTTATTCATGACCGGTTTCGAATCGCCTGGCGATTCATCATCAGATGATACAATTTAGTTTGGAGTACTGTGGCGGTCGTCCGTCTGCGGCAAATACAGAGACGAAAAAGTGAGCACTGTATGTGGGAAGAATATTAAGATTATAAGATTAATTTGATGGTATTACTTACTGTTTTTATTCTTGTTGCAAGCACTGCTCTGGAAAACATACTGTATGCTTTCCAGTATCGTTAAATATAAAGTGAAACAGGCACTTTTCCATCGATAGCGACTCCCACATACCTTACATACTTGTTTATATTTTGTAAAGTATGTGCGAGTCGCCGCGTGATCACGCCACAGGAGGACGGAAAACAGGATGGCTGAAAAAAATTGAGAGTACGAGAAACAAACTAGGAGTGCGCTTTGCTGCTTTAGGTCACGTTAAAATTTTGTCGAATGGTTTTTGAGCGGTCCCTAGTGGTTCAAATCTGTGCACAAGAGCAAAAGTTATGGTCGCGCTGAACTCCAAAGGCGTACGATCGCGTTCAATGGGGATGCAGCCGCCCATTGTGGTCAGGAGGGTTGAAGCGTCCGAGGGTGCCAACAGATTGTCAGTAACACCTGCCTGTTTCCCGTCGTACTGCGAATTGTTTTCGACCGCGAAGTGTGTGGGAATCAACGCTCCAAGGAAGTGGGTGGTTTCATTGACGCCCTTGATGCCCCTGAGGCCATTTCGTGCCGATTCTTAGGGGCGGGGTGCTTTAAATGTTTTCCTCGGCCACCGGTAAGAAACGGTGTCACCGTTCTGATCTCCATCGCTAAGACTTCGGAAGAAGGGGTGTTACATGGGTACTAGGGGCTATGACCACCTTCTCATCGTGCGACGCGTCCACGGTGGCTTTGGGCGGAATTGTGACGAAATTTTGTGCCAATGTGGCATCATTAACCTACCTTGCAGCTCACATGAACTTCTGATGATTGGCCTTGCTGTTTGAAACGTCGAACCTGGGAGCGTCACGACAGGGCGTCATGCCTTTGGACCTGTGCAGAGGAAGGCTGTGGTCAATTTGGAGCCCAATTTCAAACTTAGGCGTCGCAATAGGAATAAGTTCTGCAATGTATTTCTGGTTTCAGGAGCTGAAGAACGAGTAAGATAATATTTTGCTCCTGTCATTTTCATGAAGCGACTACACAACACACAAACTCTCGTGATGCGGCTGCAGTCAGCGACATGAGGACAACTGAGATGCTACTTGAAGGAAAAGTGGTGGGTAAGGTTTTGAAAAACTGAGATAAATGTCCAGGAGGGGAGGACTGAGCAGACTTTGCAGCTCTGCGTATGAACGCCTAATAACGCCATAGAATGACAGAGCAGTCGGTCCGCATCGCGTAGCATTTTTTCTCTGATGGTGGGAAGAAGTGATAGTAGTGCTGTTGACATCGTTTGTTGACGAAAGAGACAGATGCTATCTTCCAGTAGCAGAGTGGAAAAGCCTCCATTACGTACAGTGCGCAGGTTATTTGTGGTCCATGTGTGAGACTATTCAGCATTTTGATTGTCATATCCAAACAAACTGTTTCGATCAATAGGTTACTGTTGCTGTTTGATCTGTAGCTTTTATAGACGGAGGATGCTCGTATACCCGAAGAAATTACCTTCTCAGCCATTTGTTATGAGATCAATGGTTAATAAGTTTGTTCTCTGTTTACAGCGTCTTTCTATTATCGCAGTGTGTCAGTGGTTGAGAGCTGGCTCTTTTTTACAATGTTGGCGCGAGTTCGCGTGTGGGCGCTAACCTCTTTTCTCATTAGTAGAGGTGCTGAGCCATGTTGAGGTGGTGAAATTGCGTTTGTTCCCCCACTGAGTCTTGGCACTGGTGTAATGAGTTTCTAGGATCTCTGCCAAGCGCAATTAAGAAACTGCACAAGCGAAAGAAACGAACACCTGTCGCCAAACGTGAGCAGTGCGCTAAAGAGGTGACCGTGATTCATGTATCCGCTGATGCTGTTGATCCTTTGGCCTCTGTACTGCGAACATGTCGCGAGGAGTTTGTGACTAAACTTAAGTTGGCCCCTACACAAACAGGGTAAACCACTTCTCAATCAAATAAAAGTAAGAGAAGGGAATAAGAAACACTGATTATTCTATGTTCTACCGTTGAAGGTCGAAATACGCAGTAGAAAATTACACAGTTTTCATCAACTTGTCGTTGCTTGGTCGCTGACATAAATTTGTGTAAATCCCACGACGTTCAGGATACCGTATGTAGTGAGAGTTTCGGTACTACAAATACAGTGAAGAAAAACAAAATAACAACACCAAAATAAATAAATGTAGAGTAACGAAACTATGGGAGTAGATTTGCCTAGGTAACATACTTCAGTAATTAACATTGGAAGATCACAGGTTAATGTAAGCGCGAGATAAGCCATTGTAAATGTGAAATGCTGCTATATTAAAAACCTGTGTAACTGCCGGAATGTTGAATGCAAGGACGCAAACGTGCCTTCATTGCGTTGTACAGGTACCGGTTGTCAGTCTGTGAAATGAATTTCCTTGCCTGTTGCACTGATCAGTCAACGCAGGATGGTTAATGCTGGTTGTGGATGATACTGGATTTGTCGTCCCACAATAGCCCATATGTACTCGATCGGAGACAGATCTGGTGATCAAGCAGACCAAGGCAAGTCGACACTTCGTAGGGCATGCTGGGTTTCAACAGCAGTATGTAAGCGAGCCTTATCCTGTTGGAAAAAATCCTCTGGAATGGTGTTCACCGATGACAGCACAACAGATCGAATCACCAGGCTGACGTACAAATATGCAGTCAGGATGCGTGGGACAAGCACGGGAGTGCTCTGGCAATCATACGAAATTGCAACTCAGACCATAACTCCAGGTGTAGGTCCATTCTGCCTAGCACTAAGCCAGGTTGGCTGCAGGCCCTCAACTGCCCAACTTCTGACAAACACACGGCCATCATCTGCAGTGTGGCAGAACCAGCTTTCATCAGGAAAGACAGCAAATCTCCATTCTGCTCTCCAATGAGCTCTCGCTTGACACCACTGGAGTCTCAAATGGACGTGGTTTGAGGTCAGTGGTATGCACGTTGTAGGGCGTCTGGTTGGGAGCGGTCCTTCAAGTAACCAATCTGTGACAGTTCGTTGTGTCACTGTGGTGCCAACTGCTGCTCATATTGCTGCTGCAGGTGCAATACGATGCCCCAGAGCCATACGCCGAATGCAATGGCCACCCCTCTCGATAGTACCATATGGCCGCTCGAAGCCCGGTCTTCTTTCCACCGTACATTCTCGTTACCACCACTGCCAGGAAACGTATGCAGTGGCTACATTCCTGCCAAGTCTTTCTGCAATGTAGCAAATGTAACATATAGCTTCTTGTTGCCTTATTACACGACGTCGTAAAACTGAGTGAGGTGTTGATCAAGGTATCTTCGTCACCTTACAGGCATCCTTGACTATCATCAACCCACCACGTCCAGTCTCAAAGATAATCAACGCTGACGACCGTTACAGCGTGTATTTAAAGCGAACATGATTTGCAGGTTGATTTGCTACTAGCGCCAATAAGCTTAATCTTTCATATGTAGAAACATGCCTACTCACTTGTTATATCTCACATACTCCTTCTTGGTTTTCGGGTTTTTTTTTGCGTCGTGTAGGTCACTGGAGCTTTCTTTAGATCCAGTGCAAACCCTCACTGCAGCGAAGCACCCATCATCTTGCCAAGTCCGTGGAAAGATGCGTTGTCCTGCTGAAAAATATGGTTCCACCGTTTTTCACTATCCTCGGGCCTTTCAGCTAAAGGCTAGTCATAATAACAATCTATATTCCTTTTTCCAGGCTTCAAGACTTTGTAACTAAAAGTCTAAGAAGCCAACCTTGCCTAGGGCATTGGACGGATAGTCATCGTTCCATCAGATCTGACGTACAGCTACGAATACAGAAAAGCAGTCCCAGACCAAGGCAAAATAAAACCAAATCCAATTTGCGTCTGTCTTTTAGCAAGCGGCAATGTGGTCAGCGTCTGTTCTCCAGCGGTGCGACTGAAATTTATATTCTGGAACTAACCCTTCCAGTCTTCACACTCTGAGTTCAGTCAGTGAGTCTACTCAACCCGACCGGATTCCAGGTACAGTCATCTTGGAGCATTTTGGTAATCACAAGATTACCCCAGGTGGTTAATCCATGGCCAGTATTACTGTCGCAACTGGTCTTTTGGATTCTGGGGCGGCCAGGTTAAAATGCAATGTGATTCAGCAGAGAAAGTCGGAGATCTCTGGCCAACTTAAAACCAAAACAAATACATTTTTAGCAGCACTTAACGTACAAACACTTTTGCAACCAGGTAAACTTGGTCATTTGGGACATACATCAAAAGAAAAGAATATTCAAATTGTGGCACTTCAAGAAACACGAATGACGGACAATAACACTATGAATTTCGGGAATTATCGTCTTTTTAAAAGTAGAATTGATAAAAGAATACTTACTAATACACCACATCTCGGAGTTGCTTTTGCAGTCTCCAAAAATATTTTAAATTCAATGACGGAGGTAAAACCAAATAATAATAGACTAATGACAATTTCCCTTAAATGCACAAGTAAAGCATACACTTTAATTAATGCCCGTATGTCAGTCAATGAGGATAACGATAAAAAAACCTGAAGAAGTTAATGAAGCTTGGGGAACGTTAGAAAGCATCATCTCGAAAATTCCCTCAAACCATGTTAAAATTTTGATAGGTGATTTTAATGCTCAGTTAGGTAAAGAGAAAAAAATATAAGAGAACAGTGGGAGCTAATATTGATTCTGACCATTATTTAACGCGAATAAGAGTAAAACTTCAACTTCAAAAACTTTTCAAAACAAAAAATGTTACCCCTAAATTAGACACATACTAAAATAACCCCAACTCTAACAAGCGAACTTGAAAAAAAAATCCAAAAGTTGGTAAAGCATAAAAAGGTTCATCAAAACAGCAAAAAATTTAATTCCGCTTCGAAAGAAACAAAAACACCCTTGGTGGAACGTGGATCGTGAAACAGCAGTTACGTCTAGACATGAGGCATTAAAAATATGGAATAGTAACAAAGCTCAAAATACGTACAACACCTTTCTAACTGTAAGAACAGAAACATCTAAATTAATCCGACAGACCAAAAGAAACTAAGAAAATGCCAAACTCCTAGAAATCGAAAAAGACTTCGAAAAGAACTATACAAGAAACTTTTATAAAACATTCAAAACAAAACTAACCTTTTACCAACATCAAAGTCTTTACTTCAAAAATGAAAATGGCAGTTTTGCTCTTAACAACCAGGAAAATTGTTACGTGCTAATTATTTTGGAAAACTATTGAACAGTCCAGAACCAGCGAATAAATTCCAACCACAGCAAACTGATAACACCAGCCCTAACTCTGACGAACCTGATGAAATCGAAATAATTAAGCATAATTAAGAGACTTAAAAACAACAAAGCATCCGGAGAAGACGGTATAATTGGCGAACTACTAAAATCAGCTGGCCCTAACACTACAAGAGAGATCATTCATCTAATAGGACATGCCTGGCAAACTGAGAAAATACCTGTGAACTGGAAAACTGCCTTAATTCATCCTATGCACAAAAAAGGGGACAGAACCGATGTTAATAATTACCGAGGAATCTCTCTTCTCCCGGTCGCATAAAAAATTCTCTTTCCATGGTTACTTGATCGAGCCCAAGAACAATTAGAACTTAACATTGGTGAATACCAAGCAGGCTTTAGAGCAAACAGATCATGTCCAGAACAAACTCTTAATTTAAAACTAATCCTTATGCACCAAAGGATTTCTGGTAATAGTACTGTGTGTACATTCGTGGATTTTAAAAAGGCCCACGACTCAGTTAATTGTGAATCTCTCTTCCAAATTTTAAAGGAGCAAGGTTTAGAAAATAAAACTCTAACAGTGATTAAGGGAACGTTAACTGACACTAGCTCTAAAGTTAAATTCAAGAGAGAAATTTCTGAACCATTTGATATAAAGACTGGTGTTAGACAGGGAGATGGACTGTTTCCATTACTGTTTAACTGTGGTATGGAAAATGTGATAACAGAATGGCGAGAGCAAAAGTTGAGTCAAAATATAGATCAATCAATCAAGTTAGGTAGAAGTAATATTAGAGTAGATTGCCTGGCCTTTGCAGATGATCTGACAATTTTAACTGGGGACACTACCAGAGCTCAAAAACAAATTCAAATTCTTAAATAAGTTGCGGAAAAAGTAGGACTACAAACATCATTCGAAAAACCTGAATATACGAGGTGCAACAAATAAGCGCCAAAGTTTTCGAGCACCAGACATAGAAAAATAAAAAGTGTTTCTCATTTTAAATACTTTGGGGAAATCATACAAGAATACGGTCTGAAAAAAGCAGCGAACGAAGATCGCTGTCAAAATAGAGCAACAGCTTTCAGGTTAACACAAATTATTTATAAAAAAATCACTTCCTAAATTCAGTGAACTTAGCCATTACAGCTCTGTAATCAAACCTGAATATCTTTATGGAGCAGAAACTTTAATTTTAAATAGAAAGAGGGATATTGAAGAGATTTAGAATAAAGAAGGAATGAAAGAAAGAAAGATTATTAGTATAATATTAGGCCCAAAAATTACTGATGGAGAAACTTATAGGCTGAGAAGTGATAAGGAAATAGAATAATACACAGATATACATGGTGACATGAGAAAACGAAGACTTAAATTTTATGGGCACATTAAAAGAATGGCACTCAGAAGGTTGACAAAACGAACAGTAGAACTCTACGAGCACAGAAGTACAGCGAAAACTGAGCCACATAAACGGATCACTGCGGAAAAGGAGGCTCTTAATGTATCGTTATAACTCAGGCAGACTTCGCAGATAGATAATTAGACAAAAGATATTTGATTGGAAAATGGTTCAGAGGTTAGTTAGAACACGGGCTGGAACACCCTGATCTGATGAAAGAAAGAGACTTCATTCTGAAAGGATGAAACGAATTTGGACAGAAAGGAAGTAAGGCCAATCATCAAAAGCGAGGTTGATGGATTGTACGTCGCGTGGTCCTATTGGGCCCATGAATAATAACTATAATCGCTTTTCACTCCTAGGGTAGATATTCGGTCAGCAAATGAGGAGTTTATTTCCAGACTCAGATATCTCCATATCAGACAAATGACCACTATGTAGTTCCAAAAATTTGTTTACATGTTTTTCCTTCATGCTACTTGTTCTTTTTTCTTCCTTTCGTTGCGGCCTTTTGCCTGATGAAAACGATATCGGGGAATTAGTGTTACTTGCTATCTGTGTTCGTTTCAAAACTGACGCATTTCTGCGCGGCTAATAGAAACTCTAGAGAACGTTCCGTATTACCTCGAAGTCAGTACCTTGCAGAGGATATTTAGATTTATTTGCAATGTGTAAGCCAACAAAGTTAAACGAGCCTAAAATCTGTCAACTCTCGCAGCTGATACAGAGCCACACCGCTGAAGCCTTAAGCAGAAAAAGTGTGCTAGGGAGGACTATATATGTGTCATTACCAATATTTGAATCATTTATACGATCTGACTATTTGTTCTATCGAGAAAAACGAAGAAGGCCCGGAAGGGGAGAGGGGGGGGGGAGGAAACGAAGTAAAACGTTACGGATTGGGAGGGTACGTGACGTTATTTCAGTAATTACAAATCGAATCAAATTTATAAATAGCTTGCCAGTATGAGCAAACGTATCAGTGGGGCGTTGTACCCATTCTAATAAAGCTGCTTTACCCTCCCCTGGGGCAACTGTCCTGTGTACTAGCACTGAGACAGATTTGATGTCAGAGCTAATCACAGATGTTCTGTCAGGGGACAGATTTGGGTATCTTGATGGTCATGGTAGTATCTCAATACCACCACAGTGACACAACGAACTGTCACAAATCGGTTACTTGAAGGACCACTCCGAGCCAGACGCCCCATAACTTGCATTCCACTGACGCAAATCACGGTCATTTGCTACTCCATTGGTGTCAAGCGAGAGCTCATTGGAGAGCACGACGGAGCTCTGCTGTGTTTCGTGATGAAAGCCGGTTCTGCCCCAGTGCAGGTGATGGCCTTGTGTTGGTCAGAAGTAGGCAGTTGAGGGACTGCAACCAACCTGGCTTAGTGCTAGACAGAATGGACCTACACCTGGAGTTATGGTCTGGGGTGCAACTTCGTATGATTGCAAGAGCACTCCCGTGTTTATCCCACGCATCCTGACTGCATATTTGTACGTCAGTCTGCTGATTCGATCTATTGTGCTGTCATCGGTGAACAACATTCCAGAGGGATTTTTTTTCCAACAGGGTGAGGCTCACTCACATACTGCTGTTGAAACCCAGCATACCCTAGAAAGTGTCGACTTGTTGCGTTGGTCTGCTCGATCACCAGATCTGTCTCCAGTCGAGTACATATGGGATATCGTGGGACGACAACTCCAGCATAATCCACGACCAGCATTAACCATCCTGTATGTCACCGAGCATTTTCCTGTTGAAAAATTTACTACTACAATGTGACACTAGGTTGACACCTGAGGACAATTAAGAAATCGCAGAAAATTTTCTGGCAGCCCCCACCACTGGTCGGAGACCAACAGCAAATGGACTAGGGAATTCCCATCCAGCGTGTAGACTGCCGTTAAGATGACAACCCAAACGGATACATTTGAAGTGATGCCGTCAGTGTTCCCTCAGTCACGACCAACTGTGACCTGAAACTATGCACCATGGCTCTCCAAACCACGCCTCCCAGAAACATTGGAAGAATGGTCACTACCATACTCCGTAATGATGGTCATTCGGGTTAGTGCAGAACCCTGAAACAGTGCGACGCTATGCATCAGTGCTTCCCGATCACGGCATCACTTCAAATGTATCCGTTTGGGTTGTCATCTTAACGGCAGTCTACACGCTGGATGGGAATTCCCTAGTCCATTTGCTGTTGGTCTCCGACCGGTGGTGGGGGCTACAAGAGAATGTTCCGCGATTTCTTAATTGTTTCTCAGATGGCTAGCCCATGTGTGAAGGGATTCAATGTGCTTGGTGCACAGTACAGTGACCCTTCCTTGTGGTGTTTAGACATGGTCGACGACAACCTTGACGACGAACGTCCCTGCCGCCACGTCCGAATGCCCCACAAAACTGGATACTGCACGATTCTACCAGGTTCCTTTCAAACCTGTCTCTTTCGCGTATACGGTGTGATTATGTCCTTCACGCTGATCACTCAACGAGGCCTACGAGAAAGACAGGCCGCGGCGCCTACGTCATGAAGGTAGGCCTGCGCTCGCTCGCTCAGCTCAGCTGTCAAACAATGTTTCTACACCTGTTAACTCGTAACTGCGTGTGTACGTACAAACGAGAATTGCATCTTCTACTGGATTCCGCTGTTATGGAGTCTTACTGTTATTAGTCCTACAATTATGGGGAGTCCATAGGCTTACTTATAACTTGTTACGGCTGTACTGAGGTACAATAAAATTAAAATCTTTCCAAAATGATTATCAGTTACATAAGCCACCACTTCTTGTATGATATGAGGGGTATTAAGCAGAAGAGAGTAAACGCTGTAAACAAGCCGTTATACCATTTATATCGTGTACTGATCTTAAATTAAATTTTGTTGTAGTACTGTTAATCAGTAAGACATCATAATAGCAGATATCAGTAGAAGATGCAATTATCGTTAATGCGTATACGCCCAGCTGCGATTTAACGGGTTTAGAATCGCATTTTGTGCGCTGAGCTGAGCGAGTGAGCGAGTTCAGGCCTACTTTCGTGACGTACGCTTCGCGCCCTGTCTCTCTCGTGGGCTTCGTCACTCAACATCTGACGCCGTTCACGTCGCTTATAATCCTACATGATCTGGTAAAAACCCTGAAAAAGAGCAATGCGAGCGCTATACTTGTCACAGAGAATCACAGCTCTAATCGTCTACAGATCAGCCAATAGTGTGAAAGCATAAAATAACTACATTGACATCGGAGTGTGTGTTCTGGGCGCTTCACTTTTTTTTTTTTTTTCAGGCAGTGTATATTTTGGCAACGGATAACGCAGGTTATCACATCATAAAACTACTTTTACTACTATCACAATAGATTCAATCAGTTCATTTGACCCTTCTTCCAAAATTTTAATGACAACCCGCTTGATAACTTGTATGGGCATCGTTGGATTTTCATCCACACAAAGGAAAACGATACCATTTGTAGTTTATGCAGGAGGTCTAATTACTGTGTTGAAGATTTACGTTTATTTATTTTAACAATTTAGAGAACATACTCATCACATGAATTCCTTAAAAAAAATCTCGTTCATTTCAAGATCGTCTTTATAATGGCAGTCATTCCCTCTGCAATTTAACAAGGCTAATGGTTAGGGAATCGAGTTATCGATTCCTTGGAGAAACACACTGAGTAATGACCAGTTGGTATCTCAAATAGAATACTGCAGTTAACGGAGTCATGTCACTGGGAAAGAAATTTAAAAACAATATAAAATTAATGTAAAACAAAATAAATGGAGCATTGCTACGAAATGTCTCGCTACTGTACCATTGCAAAAACTAGCTTAAACCTTTTTTGGCCACGAGGACGCCTCAGTGAATAGCATCCCATGAAAATTTGGAGGGAAAGGCTAGCTTGCTGGAGTTCATAACAGGAATTCGTTAACCTCCTGTCCCGGCTCACTAGAGGTGAAATTGCGCACACTTAGTGAAATATTGCAAGATAGAGTCCGAAACTGCAATACTGAATTGTCAGGGCATATAAATCTGGGGGAATTTCAGCAAAACATGGGACGACTGCGATGATGATAAGGAGATCTTAAGTAAATTAGCGTTAACTGATGGACGTTGTGGTAAGTACTTTCATAATAAAGTGTTTTTTTAAGTCCAAATGAATGATTTTCCTAGGAAACAAAGATTTATTAACGCTTTCTATGAAGTTTACCACTCCTCTGCTATATTTTCAGACTAATTTAAGTATTTTTCCTCAATTAGTGCTTGATTTGGTATCAATAGTATTTGATTTTATTTACATTAACCAGATAATTCTTTACTAATAGGCATTAGGTCATAGGCTGTCCGTGACTGTAACTTCTTGGTGAGGGATATAGTTTTTAGTAATACCTCTTCAAGCACAATATTTTTACCTGACCAGGCAGCATTGTTGTTAATAGCCAGTAAGACCGATAAAAATAGATGTTATCTAATTACAATGAACAGAAAAATTCAGTAATTTTGCTGCAATGTGACTTAATTTCAAAACTCACTGGGAATTATCAACCACTTACTGAAAAATAAGGACTTTTGTCTCTGTGTTGTTGTGATCTTAAGTCCGAAAACTGGTTCGGTACAGGTCTCCGCGCTACTCTTCCCTCTACACGCCCTCTTCATCTCCGAATAACTCGTACAATTAACATCAATTTCAATGTGCTACCTGCACTCGTCTCTTGGGCTCCCTCTGCAACTTTTACTCCCACACTTCGCTCCATTAATAAATCGACGACTGCTTGACGTCTCAAAACGTATTCTATCAACCGATCCATAATTTTGGCGATCTTACACGACAAATTTCTATCGTCCCCAATTCTGTTCAGTATCTCCTCATTAGTTACTCGCTCTATCCATCTAACCTTCAGCATGATCCTGTAACACATTATTTCAAAAGCTTCTTTTTTGTCTAAATCCTCCACTTCCGTACAAGGTTACACTGCACATAAATGCCTTCAGAAAAGACTTCCTAACACTTAAATATAGGTGCGATTTTAACAAATTTCTCTTTTTCAGAAACGTTTTGTTTGCCATTGGTAGTCTTCATTTTATACCCTCTTTACTTAGACCATCATCAGTTTTTTTTACTGGGCAAACAGCAAAACTCATCTACTGCGTTTAGTGTCTCATTTTCTAATCTGATTCCCTCAGCATACGTCATGTTACTTGTGTTTTGCTTTTGTTCACGTTCACTTTATACTCTCGTTTCATGGCTCTGTCAGTTCCATTCAGCTGCTCTTCCAAGATTTTTGCTGTCTCTGACGTAATTACAATGTGATCGGCAAACCTCAAGGTTTTGTTTCTTCTTCCTGAATTCCAGTTCCTTCTCCAAGTGTTTCTTTAGTTTCCTTTACTGCTTGCTCAGTGTACAGATAATGTACATCAGGCATAGGCTAGAACTGTCTCAGTCCCTTCTCACTCACTGCTTCCCTTTCATGCCCTTCGACTCTTACAGTTTCTATCTGGTCTCCCCACACGTTGTAAATAGCCTTTCGCTCCCTGTATTTTAGTCGTGCTACCTTCAGAATTTCAAAGTGTATATTCCAGACAAGATTGTCAAAAACGTTGTCTAAGTCTTCAACGCAGATTCACCTTTTTACAGCCTATCATCTGGATTAGGTCGTAGGGTTAGTATTGCCTCTAGAGTTCAAACATTTCTCTTGAACACAAACTGATCTTCCCCGAAGTCGTCTTCACCAGTTTCTCCGTTCTTCCGTAAATAATTCTTGATAGCGTTTTGCAGCCATTGACACTTAGGTAAAATTCACACTTTTCAGCATCTGATTCCTTTGGAATTATTCAATTCTTCTTGAAATGTGAGGGTATTTCGCCCGTTTGACACACCATGTCAGTACATGATACCCTGAAGTGGAGCCATGTGCCAACAATAGGCTTCAGGAAAGAAAATTAAGTAGATTATTTAAAATTTTTCGTTCCGAAATTTTTCATTTCTTGGGTGAAAATCACTTTGGAAACATGCTCTTCAATTTGTCGTGCAAGTCCATAGACATCTGTCACTTACCTGCATGAGTTGCTTTTTCGCTTTTAAATCTAGACAACTCATCACCATGTAAAAGAGTTATTGATTAATCTATTTTCATGTTGGTGTTCTTTTTCAATTATTCCCGTTCTTTCATTTTTATTTTTCTGCACTATTTTGACTTCTCTGTTTTCTATACCGGCCGAGATGGATTCGTTTTGCCTCAAATCCTTGTGTCGCCATCCAGACTTAGATATCCTAAGACTTCTCAAAATCGTTTAAGGCCAATAATTCTCTGATGTTCCTTTGAACGGGCACGATCAATTTCCTTCTACATCCTTCGTTATTTAGAACTTGAGCTCCGTCTCTAATCTGTCTGCGTGATGTTGATATACTTCCGTTGGCAGCAAGATCTCCAAATCTGTCTCAGGTAGAACGCATGTGGGCAAACTCTGATGTAAACTGTGCCGAAGTGCCAGTATCCAGGACATCAAGAATCAGGTACAACAGTGTTGGGCCAGCTTGCCTCAGGAGATGATAGAACGCTTTGCAACCGAAACAGTGAATGCAACCAGGCCATAGCGTGTGCTACGTCATACTAATGAGTAGGCTCATATTGATAAGTTCTTTGTAAATTTGACTCGACTTGTAATTACTGAAATGACATCACGTACCCTCTCAACCCGTGTAGATTCATTCATTTCCATCTCCATTTCTGGGTCAGCAGGATGTTTTTCACCTTCAGTCTATAGGAAACGTAGGGACAATGAAGATAAAATTAGTCTAGCAAGACGTTCAAGTAATAATGGAGTGATAATTAAATCAAGAACCTAAAATGCTGACAGGCGTTGATATACAGCAACGAGGACCGTTGAAAATGTGTGCTCCGACCGTGACTCGAACCCGGGATCTCCTGCTAACATAGCAGACGCTCTAGTTGATCGTTGATTCCTTTACTCAGTTTTTTATTACAGAGGGCGAGCAGCCCTCTGACCGAACACGCTGAGCTACCGTGCCGGCTCCATCTGAGCCACCGAGGGCACAGAGAACAGTGCGACTGCGGGGACTTATCAAATGGTTCAAATGGCCCTGAGCACTATGGGACTTTACATCTGAGGTCATCAGTCCCCTAGAACTTAGAACTACTTCAACCGAACTAACCTAAGGACATCACACACAACCATGCCCGAGGCAGGATTCGAACCTGCGACCGTAGCGGTCGCGCGGTTCCAGACTGAAGCGCCTAGAACCGCTCGGCCACTCCGGCCGGCGGGGACTTACCCTTGTACGCTCCCCGCCAGACCCACATTTCCAACTTAATGTCCACACACTACATTAGTAGTGCCCCTGCCCATTACACTCATTACTCGCGGCAGACAATCTTACCGAGTCCCGTAAGATACCATCTTCATATAGTTCAAGTAATAGTTCTTCTCTGGCCTCATTTATGAATGAACGTGAAGAAAACTTAATATGAGGTACAATAAAAATTAATCTTTAGTCACGCATTGCACTATTATTTTCAGATTGTTGATGTAGAAATATTTAGAGATACAATATTACTAAGGCGCTTAGACAACACATCGCTCCTTTAGCCCTTAGGGTTGATTTTGATGTGAAAAGTGTCCTCCTTTCTTCAAGGAGCCCCTCCGTTATCTTTGCTTGTGGTGTGAGGTGCCACCATTTACTAGTTTCCGAGGTTCCCTCGTGACCACGACGAATGCTCTGGGATAAATGTGAATCATTTTGCTTTAATCATCACGAGGATTTTAATTAACTACTGTCTGAAGTGTCTATAGAACAGGGCGTAGCCGAACAACGCACGGATGCCTTTGCGTAGTAACGGAAAGAATATAGCGGTGATGAGAGTAGCTTGAACAATGATCTAACAGAAAAGCAGCGTGCCTCAGGCGATGCAGGCGGAGCAGAGGAGCAGAATCTTGGGAAACAGGGGCGCCGGAGGTTAACGGTTCCGCCGCAGGCCGGTACGTCTCCCAAATATCAAGGACGGGGCGTATTTGAGGACACTAGCAGAACCTTTCGCGTCTCTGCTTATCTCGTCGAGTTCGCTTTGTTCTTGCTGTATTTCTGGTAAAACTTCATGGCCAGAAAAAGAAAAACGTAGCTGCTATTGTCTATAGTGCATCTAGTTCCTTCCGTATTCTTGTTCTTAGTAATGTACAAGAAGTTATCAGCTTAATTTTATGAAAGTCTAACGTGTAGGGCGAAGGACACGGTAACTTTCTGGGAAGAAATACGTTCCTAATTCTACGTATTTACATATACCAGAAAAAACTGGGGTGCTTGTGAGCGCGCACATGATCTTGGTAAGTTTTTCACTTGCATACCTAAGTTGTCTGAGAGAGTCTTACATACATTCATTAGAACAGCCTAGGAAACAAATAAAAATTGGAAAAATTAAAAAATTGACCGAGTTACAAAACTAAATGCCGGCCGAAGTGGCCGCGCGGTTCTGGCGCTGCAGTCTGGAACCGCGAGACCGCTGCGGTCGCAGGTTCGAATCCTGCCTCGGGCATGGATGTGTATGATGTCCTTAGGTTAGTTAGGTTTAACTAGTTCTAAGTTCTAGGGGACTAATGACCTCAGCAGTTGAGTCCCATAGTGCTCAGAGCCATTTGAACCATTTGAACCAACAAAACTAAATGGAAGTGACCATTAAAGTACTAGTCATTTACATTCTACCAGGTTACCACAACAGCCAGTGTTGTTATTTTGTATTGTTGAACTGGAATGTATTCAGTGTGTTTTTAACAGTTGTCGAGCCTAAGTAATGACTATAAAATCGTGACAAACATTTAAGAAGACTTAAGAATAGATTTAATTATGGAAGAATGTCGTCATCTGAACCATGATAAAATATTTAAGGCGACTGGCATAACTGAAATCGGTGAAATACAAGCTGATGCTTCAAGGGCTCTAAACAGGGATAGAGATGTAATTTCAACAATGTGGAATCGTTATAAACAGTTGGGGAGTCTAGAAGACTGGCTAAACGCAGGACAATACCAGGGGCATTTCTAGAAGTCTGTGAAGGGAGGGGCGGGGGGCTAATGGGGTGGGGGGAGGGGGTTTGGGAAAATGGAATATCGCTTAACAAAACGAGAGTTGGGGTCCTCCACCGACAATCTGGTAAAATTTGGTTTTGCTGAGGGAGAGGAAATAGCGAAAGACGAACTGAAATTGGAACGTGGTCCTTAGGAAGCCCTCCAGCGAAACTAGGCGGTGACAAAATTTCCTACTAGGACACTGAAACTGCGGGAGCTGAAGCCTGAAGTGAGGACAGCAGTGTTTGGGTTCTATGCTGTTTATCCCCGCGTACTCGGAAATGGGTAGCGAATCACCCACTGGCAGCGAGCAGTCGATGGTTGACGCTGTCATGCGGTCTGTAACTTGGTGACAAGTTCTTTCGACCCTCACTGTCTTTAGAGCAATCGGACAGTCACTCACAATGCGATGAACGAA
Organism: Schistocerca cancellata; assembly: GCF_023864275.1. Taxonomy (NCBI): domain Eukaryota; kingdom Metazoa; phylum Arthropoda; class Insecta; order Orthoptera; family Acrididae; genus Schistocerca; species Schistocerca cancellata. Next base: position 371,675,610 of record NC_064626.1, read on the forward strand.
GGGCTTTCTCATAACTGCTGCACAATGTATAGTTTGTGATGCTTAAGAAATTAGCCTGTAACATTTTTCTGGTAAATAAAGGCCTAGTGTAATGGTCAAACAACGACATACATCTTGAAGGGCACGTTACGTTTTTTCTCCTGATTTGGAAGAATGTGTGAATCTTCTTTGTTGATCTTTCTTCCTTCATTCTCTCTAAATGTCCATAGGCATAGTATAACACGACTTGCTCCTTTTTTGTGTTGTCATACTTAGTTTGTAAAACTCTTGGTGAGTTACTTTCGTTTGTCAGATACTATGTCTTTTCAAAAGATATTCGTAGACATGTCTTTTCAGCTGTCTCCTTCAGAAGTTCTTGTTATTGTTATTATTACACGATAATCAGTCTTCTGACTGACTTTTGAGCTCCGTCACGAATTTTTCCCCTGTGCCAACCTCTTCAACACCGAGTGGAACTCGCATCCAACGTCCACAATTATTTGTTGAATGTACTCTAATCTCTGTCTTCTCCTGCAGTTTTTACGCTTTTCAGTTCCCACCAGTACCATGTAAATAATTCCATGGGGCCTTAACACATTGATTATCAACCTGCCCCGACTTCTTGTCAATTTTTTCCGTATATTACCTTCTTTGCCTATTCCACCGAAAGCCACCACCTTTGTTGTAAGTCCACCTAATTTTCAACACCCTACTATAGCACCACATCTGAATTGCTTCCATTCTCTTCTTTTGCGGTTTTCCGCAACCCATGATTCACTTCCATACAACACTGTTCTCCAAACGTACATTTTCAGAAATTTCTTCCACAATGTATGGCCGATCTTTGACACTAGTTGACGTTTTTGGCCAGGAGTCCCCGCTTTCCATGTGCCATCCTTTTTATACGCTCTCAATACTTCGTCCTTCTCGTGTTATTTTGCTTCCAAGATAACAGAATTCCTTGAGTTCAACTACTTCGTGTCTTCAATTTTGATGTTAAGTTCATGGAAATTCTCACTTCTGTTATTCCTCATTGATTTTGTCTTTCTTCGATTCACTCTCAGTCCATAATGTGTACCAATTAGACTTTACATTCAATTCAACAGGTCCTGTGATTCTTCCCCACTTTTATTGAAGATAGCAACGTCAAAAGCAAATAGTATCATTGATACTTTTTCACCCTGAATTTTAATCTCACTCTTGAACCCACATCTTACTTCCTTCATTGTTTCTCAGTTGTGCAGATTGAACAGCATCCCTGCCAAAGCTAAGAATTTCTTCTTTTTGCTGTTGGTTCTTGTACGTACTGGATATTACCCGCCTTTCCCTGTAATTAACGTCTACTTTCTAAGAATTATGAACATTTTTCACCATGTAACGTTGTCTAACTCTTTTTCTAGATCGATAAATGTTGTGGACGTGTATTGGTTTTATTATCAAGCACAGCGGTAGAAATTCCTTTCCGTAAGACCATGAAAGTCGTTCAGTGACTTACAAACATAATTCTTCCCTATCTGAGGCATGTCGAGAAAGACAGAAACTAGTTAGTCATAGCGTGACCTAGGAAATGCTTGGATGGTTCATAGTATAACATTCCAGCTTTACCCTCGGATAAAACAACTGAGATATTCGCGTAAGATACAGCGAATTGTCCTTTACGAGTAACTAATCCAAGAGATCAACGGAGGGCAGAATGCAGCATATCCTATGAAAACGTTGGACACAGCAATATCAGTGTAGACTCCCCATCTTCTTCGGGAAGTTCGTTTCTGTGCACGAGTGTCTCGGTTAACAAGACGACACCGCAATTCTCGAAGATGATGAAATGAGGGGGAATATATAATCAGGGTCTATTGAATTCGTTCTCCAAGTAATTTCGTTTTATAGTCAAACATGAGAACCAGCCCATCATCTACAAAATTGGTGAGACTTCACAAGAACTCAAAGCTGTGTTGTAAAAATTTCAGCGTCGTGATCTTTTGGGTGAGTATGAACATTTGTGTGAGACTGAAAATTTTATTGTGGGTTCGAAATTTTAGAATTGATTTCCTATCGTTTGTTGTACCGAATGCTGTTGCTTTTGGCGAGTCATTCAACTCTATGGAATGTAGTACTTTTCTACGTAGAGTTCAGATGCTGAACGAAGCTGAAGGGTATCATCCTAATGCTATGATCAGTATGCTTTCCGGACATGAATTCTATTGACCATGTCCGTGATTCGCTTGAATGACATTACTGAGCTGAGATACGCCCTCCCACGACTTTTCAAATCTGGATGTAGCTCTTTTTGAGAAAAACAGAATGTCCCTCAACGAATCCATACGGCACAGGTGGGAATTAGTGCCAAAATTAGTACGTCAATTTTGAGTTCTACTGTCCAACGTAACTCTCGTAAACCTCAGGAGATTCACAAAGGAATTTTCTATTATTCAGCGTGTTAGAGAATGAAGTTCTAAAAATTTAGTAGATTACAGAGGATGAAGTTCAAAACATTTTGTAATAAGGAACCTATAGCCAGAAATTAGAAATAAAGTTGCTATAGGAGTGTGCACTTCATACTCATTCGGTAGGCTAAATGGAATACCAGAGTACTGTAGACTGAAAAAAAATTATTGATTGTAGAGTACAGACAAATTTTAAACCGAATCTGTGGCTACATTACCGTAAAGTGAATGTTCAATGTGATGACAATCAATTTCGGTACATAATGTGCAACAACAAACCATGTTGTGTCCGATTCTCTCTGAGGTTCCGCGCCGCCTTCTGATGGTACCAAACTTCACAAAGATGCGCTCAATAAGCTTGCGTACAGTTCCTGCTGGTATTGACTACAAAATGAACTTTCAACAACTCTAGGGGAAAAAGTCAAGAGGGATGAGGTCAGAGGAGCGCACACGCCAAGGGATAGGGTGCCCCTTTCCAGTTACGGCCTGTCTGAAGTTGTGAGATATGGCGTGGTCCGACGGTATAGATGCGCCGGAACTGTCGTGCCGAAACCAAAAGCTAGAGCGCAATTGCAAGGGTTCAGGCAAGGCAGCTTCCAGAAAGCTCAAATACTATGTCTCATTTTAAGGCTCTAGTAAGAAGTGTGTCCCAGTAAGGTGTCTCCCAAGAATACCAGCCGATATGTTCACTGAGAATCTCTCCCGTGAATTTCTCATACAGGTAGTTCGTGGATTTTCAACAGTGCAGTGGTGGCTGTAGAATCCAGATTTTACATTTCTGGTTACAAGTTCCTTACATCAGAATGTTCCGAATTTCATATTCTACCATCCTAAATTCTTAAAACGTCGTTCTGTTAACACCTTGTATTATGAAATGTTCATCTCTTTATTAATATGGCAACTGCAAGTATATTCAAGGGTCTCTCGTTAATTCTAAATACCCCGTGATGTTTTCAGGTGTCCTTATTATGAGCTTAGGTTGCTGTAGAGACCAGTCCAGTTATAAGATCGGAATAAATTTTTTATTACATACCCAGACTTTGCAAAAATAGAGTATACGATTTTCTGTCTGATTTGCAGGAACCGCAAAAGACTGATTGATTTCTCCTGTACAGCTTCCATACCGCTCTGTTAGATGATGTCCTTCCTCACAATGGGCAAGACTATAAGGAGAACATTTCTTAAAGAAAATTTCTTAACACATTGTTAATAAGACTACCATTTCTTATATTGCACACGTTCATTACTGTAACATTATAGCAATTATTGTCTTGTTGCTATTATGTTATGTACAATAGATACTGTAATGTAGAGGCGCTAAAGACGTCTAGCCCTATGTAAGATAAAAAAAGTAAGTAAACATGCCCATGTTAATATCGAAATCTGGTAATACATGCAGTTATTTGACCTTCAGACCTCTTGGATCGATCATTACTTTTCGTTAACAATGGGATTGTCGTCTATTGACTTCACGTCATCTCCACGGGCATGTAAAGAAAAATTTCTGCGGATACTTCATAGAGTGGCAGATTAAGCGTGGTAGACCAGTTGTTACGTCACGTTACTCGTATTCACGGCTGTCCGGAATCCCTATGTAGATTTTCCATGGTTTCTGAAAAAACGAGGACTGACGTGCTCCAGCTAATGGCATCCCACAGACTTCCTGCATCATCTGTAACGAAGTTAGATGGTGCCGCCTCCCAGATGAGCTCAGTACCGAAAATTGTTAAGGTTCCGTACCTCAGTCGGTGAAAACGGAGCCCTGAACACACTGTCCGACTGTCAAAGCCCCTTTTTCTCAGGAACGGATTGACATATCAAGTTGAAATTTGTGTCACATACTAAGATTTATGGTCTCATTAGTGTAAAAAAATGGAGCTTCTACGTCTTCGCAATCAAAAAATACGGTCATTTATGTCACATATTTTGATACCCGAAAACTCGCACGTTAAAACCTTTAGGGTATTTGCGGTTGGCCAACCATCATGAAATTTGGCAAGAAGGAAGATTTCACAGTACAAGTAAAGCAAAATTCCGAAAATTGTGAATTTGTAATTACATTACAAGAAAGAAAACTTACGTGTCTGTCTGTCTGTCCGTTCATCTATTTAGATCCCGTTTGCTCAGAAACGGATAGACGTATAAAGTTGGAATTTATGTCACACGCTAAGACATTTAGTCCCTTACTGTTATAACAAAAGTAACCTCCTACGTCAATGCAATCAAAAGATAGGGCCATTTATTTACTTATTTTGATACTCGCAAACTCAATCACTAAAACCTATAGGGTACTTCCCGTTCATCTAGTATCATGAAATTTGATAAGAAGCAGAGTCACAGTGCAAGTAAAGGAAAAATGAGAAAACTGTTAATTTTTAATAATATCATACAAAAAAATTTTTGTTACTAGTTATCCGACGTTCGACTTAAAATCACACTATGAGAACAAAAGTATCCGGACACCCCCAAAAAAATACGTTTTTTCATATTACGTGCACCTACTGCTAGGTACTCCATATCAGCGACCTCAGTAGCCATTAGACATTGTGAGAGAGCAGCATGGGTCGCTCAGCGGAACTCACGGACTTTGAACATGGTCAGATGATCCACTCCTAGACATCCCTAGGTCCACTGTTTCCGATGTGATGGTGAAGTGAAAACGTGAAGGGACTCGTACAGCACTAAAGCGTACACGCCGACGTCGTCTGTTGACTGACAGAGACCGCCGACAGTTGAAGAGGGTCGTAATAGGCAGACATCTATCCAGAACATCACACAGGAATTCCAAACTGCATCAGGATCCACTGCAAATACTATGACTGTTAGGCGGGAGGTGACGAAACTTGTATTTCATGGTCGAGCGGCAGCTCATAAGCCACACACCACGCCGGTAAATACCAAACGACGCCTCGCTTGGTGTAAGGAGCGTAAACATTGGACGATTGAACAGTGGAAAAACGTTGTGTGGAGCGACGAATCACGGAGCACAGTGTGGCGATCCGATGACAGAGTGTGGGTATGGCAAATGAACAGTGACCGTCATCAGCCAGTGCGTATGGTGCCAACACTAAAATTCGGTGTGTCGTGTTTTTCATGGAGGAAGCTTGCACCCCTTGTTGTTTTACGAGGCACTATCAAAGCACAGGCCTGCGTTGATGTTTTAAGCACCTTCTTGCTTCCCTCTGTTGAAGAGCAATTCGGGGATTTCAACAAGATCGAGCACCTGTTCATAATGCACGGCCTGTGGCGGAGTGGTCACACGACAGTGACATCCCTGTATTGGACTGGTCTGCACAGAGTCCTGACCTGAATCCTATAGAACACCTTTGGGATGTTTTGGAACGCAGACTTCGTGCCAGGCCTCACCGACCGACATCGGTACCTCTCCTCAAGGCAGCACTCCGTGAAGATTGGTCTGCCACTCTCCAAGAAATCTTCCAGCACGTGACTGAACACATGCCTGCGACAGTGGAAGCCGTCATCAAGGCTAAGGGTGGGCCAGCATTACCAATAGAGAGCGCCACGAACTTTTAAGTCATTTTCACACAGGTGTCCGGATACTTTTGATCACATAATGTGAAACATTCCTGAGACTGATGTCTGCCAGTACCAATGGCAATAACAGATTCTAGATTCCCAGGCTGAATGAAATGCCTCTGCACATAATTAAGGTTGTACGCAACCCTCAGAGAGAAAGTGCTACTGGGACCAGATCCATTTTTTTAATAGCTTAAGGTGCATTCACTACGATTAGCTGCTTGCAGACACAAAAAAACACCTGTTGTTTCACCTCTACAGTTTCTATCATCCTCGCAGTCTCCTTCGAACGTGGGAACTTTTCACCTGTTTTGATGGGCTCTTCAAAGTTCTGCCCTGACTTGCGTGCCTTCCTTGCACACCCCTCTCCTCACTACAGTATTTTTCATCCGGTGTGAGACAGAGCGAGAAGAAAGGCCCTCCAGCGCCTGGCAGCCACGTGGCGCCAGCTGGGAGTGAGTCGGCAGCGGCGCCGGCCTGGTGATCCAGGACAATCCATCACCGCTGCCACTCGCTGCCGCCTGCGCTCTCCCTTGGCGTGGCTCCCCTCCCCTCACCGAACCGACCTCCCGATTTTTCAGCGCCGATCGTCGAGCGTGAAACGCCGCTCTCTTGTTGTGCCCAACTTGGCTGCGGCTTCCGATCAATCTGCGGAAGAATCTCCTGTCTCGTTAAATCCTCCGGGCCGAAATATGTCCTTCGATCCATCTTCCTTTTCACATCCCTCGTGTAGTACAACTTTTCTTTCACAAATGCGCATGTGTATTTCTATTATCTACAGCTGCACAGAGTTAATACTAATTATGAAATGAATTTTAAAATTGGTGTAGTATTATCAAAACATTGCAAGGTAATATTTTCTTCCCCGTCGCATTTTAGGAGGATTTTGAAATGTCTTTTGAAATCCGTGAAGTTTTAATTCAACGTATGCAGTTATTTTCCCCACGTACGAAAAAATAAGATGCAAAAAAATTAATGTTTCATTCCTTAGGTTAGGTAGAAGTTAATAATTCTAAAAGAATCATATTATATAAACTGTTTGATCAAAAGTATCCGAACACACTTACGTAGTGCAGAACTGAGCACTAGATGCCAGGATAGGCAGACTCAGTATAAAAGGAAACTTCGTGGAAATATAAAAGGAACTGGGGAGTACTGTGTTTGCCGGCCGCTGTGGCCGAGCGGTTCTAGGTGCTACAGTCTGGAACCGTGCGACCGCTACGGTCGCAGGTTCGAATCCGGCCTCGGGCATGGATGTGTGTGATGTCCTTAGGCTAGTTAGGTTTAAGTAGTTCTAAGTTCTAGGAGGCTGATGACCTCAGAAGTTAAGTCCCATAGTGCTCAGAGCCATTTGAACAATTTTTGAACCAAGTCTCCGTCAGAAGTAGTACACTAATGTCTTTCTAGAGGTTTATGACGGAACTGGTTGAGATGAGATGGCAGTGATTTTACATAAGCATGTACAATGTGAAGCTTGCTATGTTCAAACGCCAACTTTTTGAGGGAATCACTGCTGGACCCTAGCGACCGTGGGTCAGTGCTGGCGAGGGAATACGATGGAAGGGTTTGAACTTAGTGAATGTCTGGAGAAAATTACCTGTCATTATTTGTAACACCAACAGTGAAGTATAGAAGAGATGTTACTGCATATAGGTGTTTTTCGTGGTTACAATGTGGTGTGTATATTGTGCTGAAGAGAAGGCTAATTGCAGAAGGACATGAAGAGCTTTTACAGTATTGTGTACTGCGTACAGTAGTGGTACACTTTGGAGACGGTGATTGTTTTTATTAGTAGGTACTCTGTCATAAAGCAGCATCTGTGGGGCAATCATTTGAGGACAGCAACATCCCTGAAATGGACTGCACTGCTCAAAGAGCCGATCCAGTGGATCATGTTTGAGATGAGTTAGAATGCTGACTTTTTTCCAGACACCAGCGCTCAACATCACTAACTTTTCTTTTTTCGCCTGCCATGCCTCCATAGATACCCAGCCATCTCGTTGAAACTGTCCCAAGCAGGGCTGAAACTGTCATAAAGTCCAAGGGTGGATGCACCTCATGTTAACGTCCACTGATTGACGTCCGGATACTTTAGATCATAGAGTGTAGGCGCTAGAAGACGAAGGAAACGTGAAAGGTCTCTGTTGGATTCCTTTCATGTTAATTTCTTAAATCTGTTGTCATTTACGGCATAAATTCCTCTTCTAAATTTACTGTGGCGTTTCTGACTATCTGGGAGGAGACTGAGTAGTGGAACGTGTTACTTTTACACATAAACAAGAACGATCTGTCACACAATTACACTTTAAAACACAGTTTATATGTAATTCATGTCACACAGTCTCATACGGAACCTACATCCGCTTTCTTTTATATACTGTATATGATAAGATACTGTCATCCCCCTTCCCTTCTGTGTGAGAGGATGAATGAGCAAATGTATTTCTAGTTGCATGCTTGAGGGTAGCAGACAAGCCTGTCAGCTAGAGAACAGTAGGACCAACGTCGGAACAGGTAGCTACGCTTTCTAAAAGCAAAGAGGTTTCTACCCTTAGTATGGTCCTGTCCGTCCCTTGTCATGTTGGTATAGGAAGCTGCCCCTCTGGCCACTTCCGTTTGTATTTGTGAGCCACCCTCACGAAGGGACCAGGGCAGTCTGTCCGTGGCGAGCGTCTGAAGTGGTAAGATCTTCGGCTAAACGCGTGTCTGCTAAGTCCGTAGGACAATGGATTTCTTAAGTTCAGCCTAACTGAAAATTTAATCACCTTTATTTCAGGTTTAGCTCTAAAATATCTAATGTTATCTTAAATTGCAACGCAGTGTATTTCGAGTGTGAAGTTCAGAATATATTCCAGTAGTTACATTGTCACTACTTTGTGAGTAAAGTGGAACCACGTGTTGATCAGTAACTCTAACTAAGATCATCAATCTTAAATGCGAATGTGCGTGAGATTATAACGTCTCGTCTTGACAATATTTTTCAATATAGCAACTTTTCTTTATGTTCAACCCACGTGGGGTGTACTTTGTGAGACCAGTACCACGTGCTTATACAATTGTTTGACCAATCAGGTTAATAGTAAGACGTTAGTAACCAGTTCGAGGATTTTCTTTTGTAAATTGCTTTTCGATCTAATTTATTTTAATTATCAGAATTATTGTGGAGTTACTCTCTTTGTGTAAACCAAGTTGATCACGTGAAGCATGTGGTGTAATCATCAAAGTAGCCCTCAGCTATTCTTTTCGGGAAGATTTCACAGAGAGTTAGTATGTATTTAGTATACCAGTGTGTGGTAATTACATGACGGACAGGATTGCGCTACGAACGTAACTTCTTTGGGTGAAAATTGAATCGGTTGGTTGTGGTTAATTTCCTCTTGCCTATGTTTCAACGTTCTTCGTGTGTTATTTTATGAATGCAGTGTTGTATGTAGTCTCCCAATCTTGGCTCCCTATTTGATGCGTTCCGTACAAACTTACATTTACACAATTCTAAATAAGGCACCAGCTTAGTTACGACTCAAATTTAATATGCTGAAATTTCAATGATCAATGTTAAAATAAATTTCCAAATATAAACTGATTTATTTCTTTTTATTTAAATTCTCTTTTATATATATATCACCGGTTGTCGTATGACTATTAAAAGATTATAATTAATGTTAGTCTGGTTGGGAATTTGGTAAGCTAGACTGGATACCTGGTGAAACAGTTGCTCAGTAATGCAAGGTTAACTTCCCCAGACAGCTCACAGCTTTTAACCCGCTTTTATTGTCAATCAGCACCGCTTTCATAGCAAATTAAAGCTACAACGTTACAAACGTTGGCAATAACTTCCTCTGTGAGTGTAGCGGGGGAATCGCCCACTCCTTGAAAGATGGAAAAGGAGATGAAGGAAAAAAAAGATACACTGATGTGCCAGAAGTCATGGAGTATGTTGTGGACATACGCAGATGACGGTATCATCGTGTTAACAAGGTACAAAAGGGCAATGGATTGGCAGAGATGTCATTTGTACTCAACTGATTCATGTGAAAATGCTTGTGAGGTGAACGTGGCCGCACAAAGTGAATTAATAAACTTTGAACATGGAGTGGTAGTTGGAGCTAGACACATAAGACATACATTTTCGTAAATCAAAAAATGGCTCTGAGCACTATGGGACTCAACTGCTGTGGTCATAAGTCCCCTAAAACTTAGAACTACTTAAACCTAACTAACCTAAGGACAGCACACAACACCCAGCCATCACGAGGCAGAGAAAATCCCTGACCCCGCCGGGAATCGAACCCGGGAACCCGGGCGTGGGAAGCGAGAACGCTACCGCACGACCACGAGATGCGGGCTTTCGTAAATCGTTAAAGAATTCAGTGTTCCGTGATCCACAGTGTCAAGAGTGTACCGAGAATATCCAATTTCGGTGTTACCTCTCAACAAGGACAACGCAGTGGCCGACAGTTTGCACTTAACGACCGAGAGCAGTGGCTTTTGTGTAGAGTTGCCAGTGACAACGCACAAGCAACGCTGCGTGAAATAACTGCAGAAATCAAAATGGGACATACAGCGAACGCATGCCTTAGGACAGTGCAGCAAAATTTGGCGTTAATGGACTGTGGCAGAAGACGACCGACGCGATTGCCTTTACTAACAGCACGATATCACCTGCAACGCTTTCCCTGAGCTCCCCTTGATATCGGTTAGATCCTAGACGACTGGAAAACCGTGGCCTGGTCAGGCGAATCTCGATTCCAGTTGGCGTGAGGGGATCGTAGGGTTCGGCCGTGGCGCAGAATGGATCCAAGTTGTCAACAAAGTACTGTGCAAGCTGGTGGTGCTCCATAATGATGTGGGTTGTGTTAACATGGAATAGACTGGGTCTCTGATCCAACTGAACCGATCATTGAATGGACATGTTTTTTGCTCTGCTACCGGGAAAAACATTTGCACCCATTCAGCGACGCAATTTTTATGAATGTCAGTGCGTCACATCACTGGGCCACATTTGTTCACGATTAGGTGGAAGAAAATTCTGGACAGCTCGAGTCAATGATTAGGCCACCCAGATCGCCCGACTTCAATGCCATCGAGCGTTTGTGAGACATAATCGAGAGGTCAGCATGGCTCAATATTTCTGCAGAGGATATTTGACGATTTGTTGAGTCCATGTCACGTCGAGTTGCTGCTCTACTTCGGGCAAAAGGACGCCCGACAGGATATTGGGAGGTATCCCATGACGTTCACCACCTCATGTATAAAATGCACTGAAATGGAATGATAGGATCGATGAGGATGAACTCAGTAATGGTATGGTTACACTAAATGATAATACTGAAACCGTACTGGGTAGTGAACGTTCAGGATTAATTGTAAATTTATGTCAGTCCGGACTCGAACGCAGATTTGCTGTATATCGTCATAAATCTCCCTAACTATTGGCCTACCTCAGCCGATATCCAGATCTGAATCTAACTTTCTTTCTCACTGAAGAGATTTCCGAACACTTCTACTAAAACGTCTTCCACGCGATATGTGCTAATAGTATCACAGGGGGGACGGATACGGTGGACGACACTGGCGTATCCTGCCACGGCGACAAGGGGTATATAAGAAATGCTTCACTCTAGTACTTTCAGCTGATTTCTTCGTTTTTACTCACAGTGATCATTCGTCAATGATATGAGTTTTACATAGCTTTTTACTCTTATTATGGCACAATGTTGTGAGTGCGAGGTGCTCTGAATTCGTACTGTGTACTGGTCTGACTTGTCGACAGCTTGTTCGTAATGACAGTCGGTTTCAAACCCAACATGGACTGCTGCTGTCAGTTAACGCAGTTCCGTCTCAACCGGTTTCCGAGCTAACATCCTAATGATGAGCATGCCAGCCATGGACAGTACCGTCTTCCAAGAAGACAACAGCATAGTTGCACGCATTTGTTCCTGTTTTGGCGAACACTCAGGCATCCCGTCGTACCTACTCGCAAAACCACGCTATCTTAATCCGACAGAAAATTGCTGTGACTATCCGGAACGTGGGAAAAACATAGCAGTCAATATCCCCGTAGTTCGGTAGTTCTACGTAATCTAATCATCAATGTCTGGCTTCAGCTGGATATGACATACCTGGAGAAACGTGTGGGCTCGCTTCCTCACTGTGTTACACGGTGTTAGCGTGATGTCTCCTTGCAAAGACAAATTTATTTGGCAGAAGTGTTGATTATTAAAATTTAGTGTTTTATTGTCATTAAGGTGATGAAGGACAGGAGTACAACCTATCACTGCCTTTAATAAATCCCTAAACGATAATGGTAAGTCTGAGATTGTAATTTTGTACCTTTTAAACGTCAATTTGCGTCCTTAAATACTGTGTCTCTACTTATTATCGAAACGACGATGTTGTGACAAAAACAGCAACGTCAGATCCAGATTGAAGAATTTTGCAACATCTGCGATATTCGCCAATTTCATGCCGAATCGTCTGAAGCAAAATGTTGGTGCAGACTTAAAAAAAAAAAAAATGCGACAGCTATTAACACGGGCGCACGAACAGACTTGCTTTTTCAGTTATCGTCAGGATTCTCCACGTTTGTCAGAAATGCACCACGAACAAAAGCCACTCTGGTTGAATCCCCTGAAACTTCTTGAGAAGTAAGCTGAAAAATTGCATTTTGCGCGTGCAAAGTTCATAAAAATACTTCCAGCAATGAATAAAGTGAGTCTGGAACTGCGATTAATTGTGTCGTTGACAGTCCACTATAGTCATCAGGTTATCGCAATATTCTACATAGTCCTATCAATGATGTCCATTCAATAAGTCGTAATGATACGAAGAATGATTCTGATCTTCATGAACCATTTGTAACGTTGTAGCGCTGCTCCTTGAGAAGAGATAATTAAAATGCTCTGCAGTATAAGTGAGATTAATCAGCCTATGGAATGAGGCACATGCTGATAGAATCTGGAGTAAGTTAATTAAGCGAGATGAACTAATACCACAACGTCATCCGCTTTTCAGCTGCGTCTACATAAGTCCTGCATCCCACGACGAACACGAAACTCCTCAGACCGAATTATTTATAGCATCAAAGAACCGCGAACGATAAACTAATGGCTCGATGGCACAGCAACTTGACAGCTGTATCTCTGGAAAACGAACACACCTCTCCAAAACACTCAGTGGATGGAGGGCTGCGTCTATATGCCTGCGATGTCTCTTCGGTTTAAACCAGTTTGAAAGTACTGCTGCAGCAAGGGTACGAAATGTTAATTGACAACCAACTTCATTTTCTTCTTACAGTCCAATCAGAAATTATGTGTCTCCGGTTATGTATGTTGCATTTATGCTTCCTGGTCGGAATATCTCCATGCCACTTCATTTATAAGAGAACATGTGGAGAGTATTCAATTCGCCTTGTGAAAAGCCCCGACCTAATTTGGACTTTGCTGTAACAGTCACGTCTTTCCAGTGCATATCCTACAAAACACGGCAACGCTATTTAATGAGTTACAAAATATATTCCTATTCTTCAGTTTTCTGCAACAGGTTTTAAAATATACTTTATAAATTATCTATACACATTGTGGTCATAAACAATATAAATAAAAATACGTAGTAACTGAAAAACAAAGCATACAGAATGGAACAGTGACAGACAAATAGTGAGACACAACAAGCACTTGTAGAAATGAAAAACAAAAGTAAGTAATCTCTTACGTACGTCTGACAGATGAAATTTATTGTTCATTTCCTTTTTTTATAAAGTTTTTATCGCATTTGTTTGGATATTCATGTCAATATAACGTGTAGTTTAGAAAAATCTTTTAAGTAATTAGGAAGTTATTGACGGGAAATTTTAGCTGTGTTGAGGAATTAAGAAGTAAAAAGAGCTTTTCAAAAGATGAAAGATTTGTTGGTAACAAAAAGAATTTCAAGAGAACTAACGATGAGAAAGAGATTCCTAAATTGCTCTATTTAGAGCGAAAGAAATGGACTGTAAAAAAAGAAAAAAGGCCGTTGCACAGTACTTTTTAGGCAAATTGTCACCAGAAGTGACAAAGTTTTTAAAAAGTCACAGTGTAAAATATGACAAACCATTAATAAGAGATTGGTGGAAACGTAGTAATTTATGTTTGTCAATCTACCCTTAATGTTCTCATGCAGCGGGGATTGTTTCGTTTATTATCTTTTATTATTCGTATTATGGCATTCATGGTTTTACGCAATGTTTTATACATTTTAGTACCTCCACATTGGTTATTCCATCAACCCACCGAATCTGCACGGTTCTTCCATGGTACCACATTTCAATGCATCCTCTTCTTGTCTGAACTGCTTGTAGTCCACGTTTCACTTCAATACAAGGTTACAATTCAGACAAAAACCTTCGTAAAAGACTTCCTCACATCTAAATTTATAGTCCATATTATCAAATTTCACTTTCTTTTTTAGAAATGTTTCAGCCAGCATTTTAGATCGTCTCTATTTTAGCCATTATCAGTTGTTTGGCTGTCCCGGTAGAAAGACACATCTACTGCTGACACTGTCTCATTTTCTAGCCCAATTCCCTCAGTATTGACTAATTTAATTCGACTGCATTCAATTCCCCCGTCTTCTACTTTTGTTAATGTTGATCTTACAATCTCTTGTCAAGTCTCTGTCCATTTCGTTGAGTTTCTGATCCAAGTCCTTCACCATCTCTGACAGAATTACCATGTCGTCGGTAATTATCAAGTTCTTATTTCTCCTTTAAGTTAAATGTCCTTTCAAAATTTCCCTTGGTTCTCTTACTGTTTGCTCAATGTACAGTTTGAATAACGTCAGGCATAGACTTCAATCCATTCTCGCTCCATTCTCAGCTACTGGTTCCCATTTGTGTCCTTTGTGTGTTTTAGAACTGCAGTCTGGTTTCTGTACAAGTTGTAGATAAGCTTTCTCACTCTGTATTTTATCTCTGCTATCTTTGGGATTTAAAAGAACGTGTTCCAGTCATCACTGTCAAAAGGTTTTTCCAAGTCTACAAATCCTTTAAACGGATGTTGGTCTTCCTTCAGACAGTCTTCTAAGATAAACCCTAGAGAGTCCCGAATGCGTCGCATGTGCTGTACTAAAATACTTGTACACTGATCACCAAGGACATTATGACCACCGACCTGCCATGGGTATAAACCAGTCCAGGCGGTAGCAGTGGCACCTGGAGAGGAGTGACTGCTAGCAAGACACATGCACGGTGCATTTAGTATTAGTGAGCGTGCTGTCCGTATGTAGAATGGGGAAGGTGGAAGACAGATTGTGATGGCCCAGAGGCTCGGTTCGAGCATTTCGGGAACTGTACCACTTGCCGGGTGATGGAGGAGTGCTGTGGGGAGTGTCTTCAACGCGTGGCGAAACCAAGGTGAGACCACTTACAGACGTCGTGGGGTTGGGCGGCCACCCCTCATTACAGATGTCGGACATCGAAGGCCGGACTGGTAGAAGAGGACATGCGGCGAACTGTGCCGGGAATAATATCAGACTTTAATTCTGGGCAGAGGATAAGGGCGTCTGAACACACACTGCACTGAACACTCCTAACCATGGGCCTCCGCAGCCGATGACCCATGCATACGCCAGTATTTGCGCGACACGGGCAGCTACGACGAAATGGTCCCGTGGCCATCGGCGCTGGACGTTGGCACAGTGGCAGAACCATGCATGGTCTCATGAATCCCGATACCTTCTTTATCATGCCGATGGAAGGGCGCGAATCCGTCGTATTCCAGGTGAACAGACCTGTGACATCTGTACAGTGTGACGGAGACTAACTGACGGCGACTCCGTTATGCTCTGGGGAATATTGACGAGGGCATCCATGGCTCCATCGGAGCTCGTGCAAGGCACCATGATGGGCATGGAGTATCGTACACTGGTTACATGCCATGTACACCGCTTCATGACGATCATGTATCCCGACGGCAGTGGCATTTTCCAGCAAGATAATGCGCCATGTCACGAGGTCAGGAGTGTGATGGAGTGGTTCGAGGAACACAATAGCGAGTTATAGTTGATGTGCTGCCACTCCTCCCTCTAGTCGCCAGATCTGAACTCGATCGAACACGTCTGAGATATGATAGAATGTGGCATCAGAGCCCATCGCCCCCTTACCCGGAATTTACGAGAACAAGGTGGCTTGTGTGTGCAGATGTGATGCCAACTCCCTCCACTGATCCACCAACGCGTCATTGCTTCCATACGAATTCGGCCGGGGTAGCCGAGCGGTTCTAGGTGCTACAGTCTGGAACCGCGCGACCGCTACGGTCGCAGGTTCGAATCCTGCCTCGGGCATGGATGTGTGTGATGTCCTTAGGTTGGTTAGGTTTAAGTAGTTCTAAGTTCTAGGGGACTGATGACTTCAGAAGTTAAGTCTCATAGTGCTCAGAGCCAGATCCTTCCATACGACGACGCGTCGCCGCTGTCGCCGTGCCAGTGTTGAACATTCCGTCTATTAGGTAGGTGGTCATAATGTTCGGACAGATCAGTGTATCTCCAGAACCCGAAGTCAACTTCTCGAAAATCAGCCTCTACCAGATTTTCGACTCTCCTGTAAGTAATCTACATCAGTATGTTCTTCTTTTTCGTGTGCCTTTGTTCCTCATCGGTGCAGGATCGGTATGGTCGTTAACGGATCCGGCATGGTTCTACATCTACATATATACTTCGCTAGCCGCCAAGCGGTGCGTGGCAGAGGGCACAATTCGCGCCAAAGTTATATTTCTCCCCCTCTGTTCCACTCGCGAATCGCGCGAGGGAAAGACGACTGTCTGAACGCCTCAGTACGAGCTCTAATTTCCCTTATCTTTGAATGGTGATCATTTCGCGATTTGCAAGTTGGTGGTAATAATATATGCTCTACATCTTCGGCGGAGATCGGATTTCAGAATTTAGTGAGCAGCCCCTTCCGTTTAGCGCGTCGTCGATCTGCAAGTGCGTCCCACTTCAAACTTTCTATGAGATTTGTAACGCTCCCGCGGTGGCTAAATGTACCAGTCACGAATGGGTTAGTACAAGGCGTGGGCGGGAATGGGTTAGTACAAGGCGTGGGCGGAAGCCTTCCTATCGCCACTGGTTATTCCCACACTTCACCCCCGCGACGGAATGTGTGTACCCCAACTACCTGCGTGTTGTGGTATTAATGTGAAAGTGAACGAAAGTTTTCTAAACGTTTGTGAATTGTGTAAGTGAGGTGTGACTTGGGTCTAATCCGGCATTGGCCTAGTGTGATGTGAGCAATGGCCTAAAAATCATTTGTAGGATGGTTTGCACATCGACCCTTGTCGTTAATCCGCCGAATAGCTTTGATCCGGAGCTGGCGTACCTTCCCGTCCCGGGAGCAGCTCTTTTACACGCGCGGTTCTCTGGGGTGGGTAATTCGTATCACTATTTTGCAAGCACTGACTAGGATATAATAGGGAATAGGATGGAGACTTCTGTAAACGAAGAAATCGCTTCTGAGGGAAGCGCTTCGATAAATTTAGACTTTTTATATTTCTGTCGCACTGTAGATCAGTTACTTCAAGCTTTAGATCAGCACGTGTTCAGTAATGAAAGCATCTTCATTGTCTCATTCAGTTTCTTTACGACTCCTGATTTGATTCCGAAGATGACTGGCTCTCCGTTTGTAGACATACAAACTAATAAACTTGACGATAAACCTTCATTTTCTACACTTTCTTCAACGCTGCTAATAATGTCACACTCATAATGAAAATGCAACAAAGTCTGCACAAAGATTTAGCGAACGTCGTCTCCACATAACCTGAGTGGGACGCCAAGGTTGTCGTGCTTTATAACTCCATCACGCGAAGCTGCTCTACCTGAAGTGGACATAAATGTTCAGCAGTAACTACCAAGTTTTATTTTACTAAATCACCGTCCGTGAAAGAGCGCAGGGTCTTTGCTAAAACTGGCGCAAGTTTGTAGCTCTTTTCAGTGGCACACTCGCTTGAATTTTCTTCCTCTTCACCAGAGAGCTTCCTTTAAAGTTTTAAAATCTCTTTTATGCGCTCAGGTCCTTCACAAATTCCGTTTTCGTATTTGACGGGGAGAGACACGTAGTGCCTTTGTCAACTGAATTTCCTGAACGTATTTAGTATCATACGGTACACTAAACGTACCCGCCCAGTTGGCTGTGCGGTCTAACGCACGGCTTTCCGAGCGGGAAGGAGCGCCGGTCCCCGGCACGAATCCACATGGCGGATTTGCGTCGAGGTCCGGTGAACCGACCAGTCTGTGGATGGTTTTTAGGCGGTTTTCCATCTGCACGGCGAATACGGGCTGGTTCCTCCTATTCCGCCTCAGTTACACTATGTTGGCGATTGCTGCGCTAACAAGTTCTCCACGTACGCGTACACTACCATTACTCTACCACACAAACATAGAGGCTACACTCGTCTGGTGTGAGACGTTCCCTGGGGGGCCCACCGGGGGCCGAAGCGCACAATAACCCTGGGTTCGGTGTGGGGCGGCGGAGAGGTGAAGTGGACTGCGGTAGTCGCCTGGGGTTGTGGGCCACTGCGGCTGCGGCGGGGACGGAGCCTCTCCGTCGTTTCTAGGTCCCCGGTTAACATAAAATACACTAAACATCGTCTTTTTGTGTAAGATGCTAAGATTCCTCGCACTGCGGGTTGCATTGTTGGCGTGTTGCACAATGCCGATTCTCCATTGTTGCTACTAGACGGCACCGCTGTCAAACCTGAGACTCCCCTGCTTCACAACTGACGCTTCTCCTGGCTGTCGGGACCACAATGTGCGCGCGCATTCCCCTCACTGCCTACCACGCCGCAACTGCCCTGCTCGCGAGCGAGAGCGCTAGCAGGCGCCAGTGCTCACACTCAACATCCGAGAGTTGTTAAGCCCTGTACTAAACTGACAGTTCGGTGATATTCACACCTGTCGGAAACTGCCTTCGTTGGAACTGAAATGTCACATATCTTGCACATCAGGTACAGTAGTTTCATCATGGCTGGCTCTTCCAATGATCTAGGGCAGGGCTTCCCAACCTTTTCAGCTGGTGGACTCCTTCTTCAGTCGAAAATCCATGGCGGACCCCTAGTCTGTTCCCAATGACCCCCCCCCTCTCCCCTCCCCCCTCCCCCACGAAGTATCAATAGTCTTTGGTTTAGAGATGAATGAAAACAACTTGAAGGTCAAAAATCGACTTATGAAATAGGTAGTGCACTGACAAAGCAAGTTTAACATTTAATGATGCCTGGGGCCACATACGTGCCAGCGAGTGCTGTGATTGGTCGACAACGCTCGCTCCGCGCATGCGTAAAACGTTTCAGCGCATCTACCGCCGTGAGCCGGCGCACAAACGACCCCCGTATTGTTGCGAAACAGTCGATCAGAGAAGCCGCATTCCCCGCCACTGAACTGTGTATGCGTTCTCACTTAGGAACAGCAAAGGCTGCTTGGGAGTACGACCTGTAGTAAAAGTACACTTTTTTTTCACACGAAAAAAAGTGATGAATTTGATTTTCACATTCAATAATTTTACTCATTGTTTTACACGATTTGGTGAAGGGTGGCCGCGGATCCCATAGAAAGAGCTAGCGGACCCCTAGGGTAAAGTCGTCGACTCAAGGAGCCTTGTTTCGACTTACGTCATTAAGTGATCAGTCAAATTCATTTCACATTATCAATTCTCCCGTTTCATCTGCGTCAGGTTTGTTCTTGTACGATCAGCAGCTCGGGAAACAGTTACGTGTAACAGGGCAGCTCCGTATGCCGTTGCTCGTCAGCGGAGGGGGTACGGCGGGGAGCCCTCATTACCCTTGCCGGTGAGCATTAGCGGTCGGCACACGGGCAGCGGCAGCGGCAGCGGCGGCGGGAGTGGGCGGGGCTCCCCGTACTGCCGCCTCGCCCAAGTGTGCCAGCGCGGCCAGTTGCATAAAAGGCGGGTCGCTGACCGCCGCCGCCGCCGCTGCTGCCATCCCGCCGCGCCGCGCCGTTTCTCCTGCGATACGTGACTTCATTCCTGCCGCGCACGCACTTCGCGCCTCCTCCAGCTTTCTACTGCCACCTACCTGGCCGCGGACGACGCTTTTCGCTCGCTTCTCGCGCTACAAAGAGCGGCGTTCAGTGCGGAGAGCACTCGACTCTCTGTCTGTCTGTCACACATTCGTTCCGGTGATCCAGTGTTATCTTGCTCGTCGGAACCTCAAATTAATCTACCGAAGACATACTGAGCTAACATAAAACAGAGCGCCACGCTAGGTAGCTCTAACAGTGAGAAAAAGGAGTCACAGCGTTACCGTATATAAATCACTGCATGTGTCCCACAGGGTTTTATATTCGGGGCCATTGTTTTCTACTCATTTGACTACAAAAAATCAGAGGAAAGTCGTCCTATCGGAGCACAAAATATACGAACATATTTCTGTTTATGGAGAAGAATCTGACTGGAAAGTGGGTTACCGGTTCCCTCATTCTATCTTTCACAGCACCTTTAAAAATTGTGCGAACATATTAGCGCTTTTTTTTTTTAACATGCAACTCCCACAAGCTCCCCTGGCTGACTGCAGTCGCGGACTGTGTGGCTGATCCCGGCGGAGGTTCGAGTCCTCCCTCGGGCAGCGGGTGTGTGTGTTTGTCCTTAGGATAATTTGGGTTAAGTAGTGTGTAAGCTTAGGGACTGATGACCTTAGCAGTTAAGCCCCATAAGATTTCACACACATTTGAACAATTTTCCCCTGACTGTAACTCACTCACACCCTCTAGTCCCACCGATTTAAGTCGCTCGTACCCATCCACTCCCAGTTGACCTCTCTCATTCACTCGAACTCATTGTCATTAATTCTTTGTGTCTCTCTGTCATTGTCTCCAGTGTAACAGCCATTGTCCCCTTCGTTCTGCCCTAAAACTACAGTCTCTCTCTCTCTCTCTCTCTCTCTCTCTCTCTGTGTGTGTGTGTGTGTGTGTGTGTGTGTGTGTGTTGCTCATATCTCATTCTTTCCTTCCAACTGCTGCTGTCTCTTCTCAGTACCACTCTCTCTCTCTCTCTCTCTCTCTCTCTCTCTCTCTCTCTCTCTCACATGTTGTCATACATTCTGTCTCTCATTATCTCTGGCTCTCACCCACTTCCACTTCCTCTTCCTCTTTATTCATACCCCCCTCCCCCGCACTGTCTCTTTTACTTTTTTCTTAACTCTGTTTTGTCACTGTCAACTATGTTCCATTTCTCTCTCTCTCTCTCTCTCTCTCTCTCTCTCTCTCTCTCTCTTGTTGTCAGTCATATATTCTGCCTCTCATTATCTCTGGCTCTCACCCACTTCCTCTTCTTCCGTATTCATAAACCCCCCCCCCCCCCCCACACATACACACACACGCGCGCTGTCTCTTTCAGCCTTTTCCTAGCACCGTTCTGTCGCTGTCAAATATGTTCCACAACCACTGTGTCCCTCTCTTTCCCTCACACTCCCACTGCCTCCTTCGCTCCTTCTATACCACTTTCTTCTTCTGTCTCGGCTTAAAGGAGTCGAATACGTTCGCATGACACAAGTTGTGGAAAATTTCTTAAATCGGCTGAGAGAGGTAGGATGAAGTATCTGGTACCGCAAAGACTTTTAAATAAACATGAACATATTCGCATTTTTTGTACTCCGATAGCAGCATTTTTCCGCTGGTTCCCTTCTTTTCCTTGCTGCAGCAGCGTTTGTCACTCACATGAAAACAAATAATTGGTCAGTAAAATTATGGTATTTTACTCACGCGAAATTAAAGTCACTGAAAACTATTTTTACACACCGGAAGAGATTTTAAATGCACAACTTTGCATATGCTTCAGAACTGACAAATTCGGATGATAACGGAGACACTGAAAAGGTATTGCTCCATCTTAGGCCACTTTATAAAATACGTTTTTGCCTCACTCTGACTTTTACGTGCTTATTTTGCATGTACAAGTAGGGTAACTTTGAAACTCGAAAACGAATAAAAAGATGAAGTAAAGATCTGGAACATAGGAATACATCGTAAAAACTACAGCCACTTGCTGTGGATAACCTTCCCGGAATCTACAGCCGAGTTTTGATACCCAAAAAACAAGTTTAAAGATTTGGCTCTTGTAAACAAATGCCTAGATAATACAGCGTTAAAATCTGAATAATTTTCTGCGGTTATTTATGATTTTTATTCCGCCTCATGCCGGACTGTACACGTAGAAATAGGATAAATTTGAACCTCTATATCTTGGAAACAGATAAAGACAACAAAAAAGTTCCAAGGTTGTTTGAGAGCGTAATGTTCGGAATATATCGTAAAAATTTCAGTCATTTGTTGTGTAAAGCCGTCTTGCAATCTTTGCCTGGGTTATGGTCCAGCAGTGCCGGCGAAAATGCAGCAAAATAAACCTTTATGGAGTATTCCTAGGAACCGTCCGGGCCTCCGAAATTCTCATCAAGCCCGCCGAAGACCACATCAAACCCAAAAACAACCGACCGATTTGCTCTTTTTACCTAATCTGGACGAAGTATCTAATATTCATACTTCGACTCCATACCGTATGATAGTGAGACAAGATTATGGTTCCGTTGGGTATAGCCCACAGGCTATCCAAAACAACTGGTCATACCTTTTTATCACAAACAGAAACCGAGGTATGAGAACCTAAAATCCCGTTTATATGCGCGACGTCTTAGGATATACGCTGGGGCGCCAAAGACACTGGTATAGGCATGCGTAAATACGGAGATATGTAAACAGGCAGACTACAACGCTGCCCCCGGCAACGCCTATATAAGACAACAAGTGCCTGGCTCAGTTCTTAGATCGGTTACTGCTGCTACAATGGCAGGATATCAAGACTGAAGTGAGTTTCGATGTGGCGTTACAATCGGCGCACGAGCGATGGGATACAGCATCTCCGAGGTAGCGATGAAGCGGGGATTTTTCCGTACGACCATTTCACGAGTGTACCGTGAATATCAGGAATCCAGTAAAGCGTCAAATCTTAAACATCGCTGCGGTCGGAAAGAGATACTGCAAGAACGGGACCAACGACGATTGAAGCGTACCGTTCAACATGACAGAAGTGCAAAACTTCCGCGAATTGCTGCAGATTTCAGTGATGGGCCATCAATAAGTGTCAGCGTGCGAACGGTTCAACGAAACATCATCAGTACAGGTTTTCCAGGCCGAAGGCCCACTTGTATACCCTTGATGACTCCACGACACAAAGGTTTACGCCTCCCCTGAGCACTTTAACACCTACATTAGACTGTTAATAACTGGAAACATGTCGCCTGGTCGGACGAGTCTCGTTTCAAATGGTATCGAGCGGAATGACATGTACGGGTATGGATGGAACCTCATGAATCCACGGACCCTGCATGGCGGTAGAGGACTGTTCAAGCTGGTGGACGCCCTGTAATATTATGGGGCGTGTGCAGTTGGTGTGACAGGGGACGCCTGATACGTCTAGATACGACTCTGACATGTGACACGTATGTAAGCATCCTGTCTGATCACCTGAATCCATTCATGTCCGTTGTGCATTCCGACGTACCTGGGCAATTCCAGCAGGACAAAGCGACGTCCCACACATCCAGAATCGCTAGAGAGTGGCTCCAGGAACACTCTTCTCAGTTCAAACTGCTCCGCTGGCCACCAAACTCCCCAGACATCAAAATTAGTGACGTATCTGGGATGCCTTGCAACGTGCTGTTCAGAAGAGATGTTCACACCCTTCCGTACTCTTACGGATTTATGGACAGCCCTGCACGATTCATGGTATCATTTTCCTCCAGCACTACTTCAGACATTAGTCGAGTCTATGCCACGCCGTGTTGTGGAATTTCTGCGTGTTCGCGGGGGCCCTACACGATATTAGGCAGGTGTACCAGTTTCTTTGGCTCTTGCGTGTATTAGGTACCGGTACGCAAGCTGTCGCATACATACCGATTATATCCACCGTCACTGAGGATAGGTCGCTCACATCGGTCATGACAAGGAATAAAGTTTAATTTATTTTGTCACTGATTCTATAGCATACTCACACCAGACAAAAAAAATATGACTTAGTCTCCTCCAGAAGACATCACCCTTATACCATGCGACACCACCACTAGCATTGATAGTGGTCGCTATTCGGCGAGGAAACCACTTCGTGCAGGTACTATAATACTCTCTTTATTAAAGCCGCAATTAGCTTGATCAACAGTCCAAGCAAAACAATAGTTACTGACAGGAGATATGCTAATATCGTTTAACAGAGCCTCCGGTCTTTATAATGGCCTCAGTTTGGTGTGAACGAAGGCCACAAGTTTTTTCAGGTATTCCATATCCAGCTGGAGCCATTAACTGACGGTAGATCCCGTAGAGGGGTAGTGGTGATTGTTACATTTCACACGCTCTTCCAAGTGGTCCCAGATATTTTCTGTCGTATTAAGATAGGGTGATTAACAGGCCCGTCGTGGTGCGACAAAGTGTCCGAGTCTTTGTCGAACCAGAAACGTATGCGCGCTGCCTTGTGAACACACCTGTTGTCGTCTTGGGAGACATGAGTGTCGACAGCATACTCATCGTAAAGAGTTGGAAGCAAGGGCAACACATGATCAGCGAGAATGTTGAAGTAAACAACCTGGTTCATGTTCACAGTAACCTGAATGAGAGGGCCTAGGTAATTGTATGAAAAATACCCACAAAGCATCACAGAACAAACTACAGTTTAAATTACACTCTCCATGCATAGCGCGCTAAACGCTTCGTTGGGCCGTCACTGCCTGCGAGGCTCTGCATCATTTCAAAAGAGGCAAAATGTTTAGTCACTGCACCATACGCCTCCAGTCAGCTTCTGTTTAGTTTGTGTGTTGTGTGACCCATTTGAGACGTGCAGCTTCATGTGCAGCTGTAATCGTATTTTGCGAGGTATCCGACTCCGAAACTCCGCAGCATGCACTCCCCTTCGCTCAGAAATTGAATGAGTTGTATCTGTATGTCAAAATGCCAAGTTTCGTCGTGGTTCATATAACTTTCTGAGTAATTCAATGCGAATGAAGGAGAAAGGAAGGACATACTACATCCATTAGCTCCATTCCTAGTAAATCCTTTTTTCAAACCAGACATCACGTTAAGTACAGATACACAGCAGATAACACTGACAGTAAGAATAATGAATCATCACTGGTTAATAAAAATTAGGGATTTAGGTTAGCCAGCTTCAGCAGAGAGAACAACGAATTGCAAATCCGTGTGTGTGTGTGTGTGTGTGTGTGTGTGTGTGTGCGCGCGCGCGCGCGCGCGCGTGCGTGCGTCTCCCTCAGGGTTCGATATTCGGGCCACTATTTTTCTCGTTATGTGAGTGATATATGTGTACAAATTTTGATGATGGGTTACTCACATCAAAAGAAATAAGAAGTTTTGTGTATACAAATGTCCAGGATTGTCTGGTTTGCTGGTTAAAATAAAGACGATTAAAGGATCGCTGTACTACTCAGTTTCGCAACAGCATATTAGTCTTATTCTTGGGGTTGATGAATAAACTAGTGTTCTGTTCGAGCTGATGGCAAATGACGAGTTGGACCAACTGCGTTATACGAGAACTTCCGACACAGTTGGTAGCAATTATGTTTAGCTTGTTGTGTGCGCTCAGTTCTTGCGATATTGCAGTGCAGGGAAACGGGCACGTAGGACTTAGTGACTTACATGTTTCGCGAGGAGGCGAGAATGAATTACAAATATTGTGACGCTGATGATAATGTGCATAGGGCAGCATAGACGTAAGCTATTAGAGAGCCTTCCACGAAGGGCAACAGCAGAATCACAAAACATTCACTACTGTTTACAGAGAATGTGCAAAGAATACCGAGATCCGTGTTCCGAGACACACCGTTCTGATGGAGCGTATTCTGCAGCAAGTTGCAGAAAACCCAGATTGCAGTACATAATATCTGTCTCCTGAGGTTATTGTGAGGCAAAGTATTGTATGTAGCACACTTAATGGACAGTATCTGCACCATTATCACTACTGAAGTATCAAAGACCTCCTCCTTAACGGTTAGCCGCAACGTGTGACCTTTTTGTCTAGTATTCACAAACAAAGCTGCTGCTCCAACGTTTCTCTTCTGCGTGCTCCTTGAGGATGAAGCAACCTTCAAATGGTTCAAATGGCTGTAAGCACTATGGGACTTAACATCTGAGGTCATCAGTCCTCTAGATTTAGAACTACTTAAACCTAAATAACCTAAGGACATCACACACATCCATGCTCGAGGCAGGATTCGAACCTGCGACCATAGCAGGAGCGCGGTTCCAGTCTGAAGCACCTAGAACCGCTCGGCCACAGCGGCCAAGCAACCTTCGATGGAGATGGTACCGAAAACTTTCAGAACCAACACCTCTGGGCATCCGAAAATCCACGACGTGTTATCCAAACTAGATATCATCAACAGCCATGAATTAATGTGTGGGCCGATATAAGGGTCTGTAATATAGCGCCAAACGTTTTACCACATCGTATTAAGGGTAATGCATATTCTTAATTCACTCTCCTCCAGCTCTTCTGAATGATATGGCTATGAATACGCTAGTTGTCATACGGTTTATTCTAGATAATGCTCTAGCTGATTTCTGCTGCAACCTTCAATGTACACTAACTGATGTTTACCAGTACAGGTGAGCAATTTGAGGTAGATCAGTTCTGTAATATGTGTCGGCATCAGTAGGTTTCTTTCTATGTGGAGAGTAAAAATACTTGGTGCGACTAAGTGTCGCCGACAGTAATGATATGATCCAGACACCAACATGTATGAAAACGAAATCATCCACAAATAGCATCGGGTTTTTAAATTGTGCTAGGTGTTCAAGATTTCACTGAAGCAGGAAGAAGACGTGTAGAATATTTGTTGGAGTTCCCTTTTCTCTCCTATCCTTTATTGTAGTACAGGATCTGCTTTTTCAGGATTTGGAGTTTTGTATTTTGCTAATTGACTTCGTGTCCACCTCCGCAGATGCGTGCTCAGCGTAAATGGCTGCCATGCGGAAGATCCTGGTTTCGATTCCTAGAACTGGCAAGGATTTTTACTTGGTGGGAGGATTAGCACGTGGTGCACTCAGCCACGTGTTGCCAATTGAGAAACTACTCGACAGAATGGTAGCGGATCCACTGTCTGGAAAGTCTGCAAAATGGCAGGGAGGTCAGTGTCTCTCCATATTGCTCCGCATAACGCCATAAGGCAGAGGATGACCCAACGGTCTGTGGACATCCGTTAAGCCTTCATGATTTGGACGAGAGGCTCGTTATCTAAATTTGTGGTTGGATGCTCTTCCTAGTGTCACAGCCGTCAAGGTAAACTGAGCAAGGGTAGATATTTATGTACCGTATTTTCTTATGCGGAATTCGGAGAACAGTCCAGCATTTGCCTAAACCAGAGTCGGCAACCGCCTAAAAACCACTCTCAAACTGGCCCGTGTGTCAGCCCACGCCTGTTAATCCACCTCTCGGATTCGATCCGGGTTCGGCTCAGCTCCTTGTCCCGCAAGTTAGCGTGCTGCACGTTATGCTATACGAGCAGGTCGTTTGTTATAGTCCACTACTTGTTTAAATATGTTTACCAACGACGCTACTAATATGCATGCTCAATCTAAAATTTGTATGGTTTGTTGCGACACTGTTTTACAAGTACCTTGTCAATCAGAAATTTGCGAATAGATGTTCGGACAAAAAATGTTTACTGAACTCACCGGTCTTGATGTGAAACATTCTGTCTTCAGGTTTGGACAGAGACTCATCAAGTATTCAGTCTGTCCTCTGCATCAAGGGTGACTTATAAATTCGTAAATTTTCATGATACCGAAACAAGGTTTTTCGTGTATAGCTACGTATACATGTATACTCCTCAAGCCCCTTACGATGTGTGACGTCGGAAGGAGGCAGGTAGGGGGGGAGGGTAATTTCCTTCCAATGTCACTTACCACTTTTCTTCTTCCAGTCGCGAATGTTTCACGGGAAGAGCGATTGCTGGTAAACCTTTGTATGAGTTCGAACCTCTCTAATGTTACCTTCAAGGTCTTTGGCGAGATAGAACCTATGTAGGACGAAGAGATATATTGGTTGGATGTTCTAGGAATGTAGTCGCTCTGAGCTTTAAAAGTAAAGTGCACAGTGGGACAGGAAACTTCTTTTTGCAGGATGTGGATGTAGCCTAGCATTTCCTTAATGCTTTCACAAATGCTAAATGAAGGCGTTACGAAACGCGCTGCCCATCTTTCGATCGTCTCTATTTTCTCTATCAGTTCTATCTGTCACAGATGCTGGACTAAGGAGCAATACTGAACTATCGGCCGAATGAAGGTCTTGTAAGTTGCCTGTTTCGTGGGTGGACTGAGTTTCCTGAGGAGTCTTTCAATGAATCTGTCTGGCATGCGCCTCACCTACGGTTAGTTTTATACGGTCGGTGCTCTTCAGGTGATATTGCATTTCACTACAGTTTCCTAGCGATGCGACTTCTATGTATACAAGAGCATCATCCACGAAAAGCCTCATGGAACATCAAACGTTATCCATTGCGTCGCTTTATATATATATATATATATATATACTCCCTCGGAGTACGCCCGAATTTACTTTTACGTCTAAAGATTTTTCTCCGTTAAGTACGACATTCTGTGTTCTCTTCACTAAAAACTCTGCAGTCAAGTCACATGGGGGAGCTTATTTTGTTCATTAGGAGTCAAGGAACAGAAGTCAACCTGGGTCCCGGTATCTGCTGCTTTCTCTGTCTCACGGACGAAGAGAGCGATCTGGGTTTCACACGATTGCTGTTTTTGGAATATCTCGTGATTCTTATAGTGAACATTTTCAGTCTCCAAAAATGTCATAATACGCGATCTTAAAACATGTTCCAGAATTTTACAATGGACTGACGTCAGATTTGTAGGCCTCTAATTTTGTGTGTCTGTTCTATGACCTTTCTTGAAAACTGGGATGACCTGCACCGTTTCTCAACCATTAGACATGTTTCATTCATACAGTGATCTACGGTACGTTGCTGCTGGAAAAGGGACAAATTCTTTGGCACACTCTATATAGAGTCGTATTGGTATCCCATCAGGTTCAGTGTCCTTTCCTCAATTGAATCTGCCATTTTGTCGTTCGTGTGACGAATTAAGTGGGTAATTACAGTGCAATCTTGCTCAGTGAAACAGTTTCGGCGAAGACGTTTATTATTTCGGCCCTCTCTTTGCGATCCTCTGTTTCCATGCCTTTATGGTCTCCGTGCGTGTGGCAGTGGCTTCGGTCTGTTTACTGATTTAACTTAAGACCAAAATTTCTTAGCGTTAGCTGTCAAGTCGGTAGATAAAATTTTACTTTTTAATTCGATAACAGCTTCACCTATAGCTTTACTTACGCTAAATTTGGCTTCGTTCAGTTTTTGTTTGTCGGTGAGACAATGGCTCTGTTTAAATATGCTGTTAGGCTGCTATTACTTTGGTAGCAGTCCTCTAACACGGATATCCAACCGCAGTGAGCCTTTCCCATCCCTCACAACTTTGCTTGGGACATACCTGTGCCGGCCCCTGTGGCCAAGTAGTTCTAGGCGCTTCAGTCCGGAACCGCGCTGCTGCTACGGGCGCAGGTTCGAATCCTGCCTCGGGCATGGATGTGTGTGATGTCCTTAGGCTAAGTTAGGTTTAACTAGTTCTAAGTCTAGGGGACTGATGACCTCGGATGTTAAGTCCCACAGTGCTTAGAGCCATTTGAACCATTTGACATACCTGTCCAAAGCGTAATGGACAGTACTCTTGAACTTTATTCATTTATGCTCAGTAGTGTCAGTGTTGGAGATGAAAATTTTCATGTTGACCACTCAGGTCATCTGAAATATGTTTCTTGCCTCTCTTGCTAAGGAGAAATGTCTTCCTACTCCTCTTTACATGACTATTTATAGCCGTATTCAGTCATACTGCTGCGGCCGTACGACCACTGATTCCCGTTTCTATGGTGAGTTCAGAAGTTCAGGTCCGTTTGCACCAGGAGATCTAAGATGTTACCTTCACGAATCGGTTCCTGGATTAAATATGCTGGAGGTAATTTTCGGGTAAGATATTTTGAACAATTTCACACCATTCCCAGACCGTACTACCCTCTCTAAACACACGAGATTAGCAGTGTTCATCTGATAACTTGAAGTCTGCATCTATTATTATAATGTGACCAGGAACTACATGAGTTTTCCTCGTGAGGTAGAATGCAAAGCGACAACAATTTGTTTTATGTCCAATGCTCGTACTCTATTTGGAGGAACGAAATGAATAAGACCAAAGAAAAGAAAGAGGGAAACATGTGCGACAAAAGAGTAGCAAATTACATTTAAGTTAAATTCCGCATAGCTGCTGTGTATCATAATACCAGTCTCGTGTTACCGGTCACGAGACTGTTTCGGTACTAGATGAAGTGAAATACATTCATTCGCACAAAACGAACCTTATGTAAATGAACGCCACAGTTTGTATCAGACTCTAGGGAGACAACTATGTAAATACGAAATATTGACGATGACGTCTTTATCTGCCTAACGGAAGATTGAGAACTGTCAAAAAATATTAGCAGTGCTCGTCTAACCACGGTTAATAACACCCATTCTTGTTTCCTGCCACAGTTCCGTGCTGCGCTAAGTACTTTATGGGTTTCCTTACGTTACAAAAGTTGTCAACATGGCCATGCGTCAGACAGAAATGACGTTGATGTCTCGACACGTACGTTTATGTACCTCCGTGTACATGATACTTTTACATTTCACCTAGATAACTCTCTTGCTGGGAAAGACCATTTCTTATTCAGTCAGCGTCTTGACGAACTGTGGAAATAGTGTGGTTGAAGTATGTTAACCGAGCGGTTCAATTAAACGTGTTATGGCCTGGTTTACTGCTTCGCTTTGTACGACTTTCTCATAATCACCACGCAAGCTCTATTATTAGGCGACCTTCCTATACTTTCGCCACCTACCCTTCTCTACGTTTAGCACTCTTTATAAGGCGGACCATACGCTATTAAAATAATTCTGGTTCCGAAGGGAGGAACTGCATCTCCTGCTACAGCTGGTAATTTTGCCCGTGGGAGATGCTGTTTAGTACACTGTAAAAAGTGCTTGGGCGCTGAACGGCCGTTAGATTTCATCCACCAAAGCAGTGGCGAAACAGCCAAAGCGGTATTGCCGTCGTTTCGAAAACGGTGTACATCACTCTGCCACATATGATGCTAACATGTTTTGTGTGTACTGGTTAAAAAAAATGGTTAAAATGGCTCTGAGCACTATGGGACTTAATTGCTGTGGTCATCAGTCCCCTAGAACTTAGAACTACTTAAACCTAACTAACCTAAGGACATCACACACATCCATGCCCGAGGCAGGATTCGAACCTGCGGTGTGTACTGGAAATCACGTTGATAGATGGGTATAGTGACATTTCCAGCTAGTGTGTGTCGATCTGTTAATGGGTATTGGCTGAAACTACATTGAGATCTGTCATATTGATCAGCTTAAATGGGACGGCCAAAACGCGGTCCCATAAAAGCAAACTCCGTTTAACGGGCTCGTTTCTAGCCCCTAGTGGTTCTCTTATTCACTTACTAATAATGTTACTCATGTTCGTCGAGTGTAGTTCAAGATTCTGTCAAAAGAAATTGCTTACAATAGAAAAAAATGTAATCTGATGAAGAATGCTGTTGTTGTCCAATTGAGGGATTAGTTAATGTGTAAGCAAATCTTACATAATTTGCTGATCAGCTACACGTCCGGTATTTAAAGCTTGTCGATGGAACGTGGAAAATAGTGCAGTAGTTGTCGTAATGCGGAAACCGAGTGATTTATCTGACCTTCGCGCTGAGATTAGAAGCATTTTCGAAACGGTTGATTTTGTAAACAGTTGCCGTGCCGCCGCGGTTAAAGTATACTGTGCATGGCAAAATGGCGCTATGAAAAATCTGCGTGAGGAACTATGGTGCATCACGGGCCATAGACAAAGAGGTGAACCATGGCTGCGAATATGTGTCAGGTCGAATACACGTGCAACAGTTGAGCAACTGACGGCATGCATGGTGGACCAAAGAGCTACCAACAGAGTCTCATCGACGACCGTTTAGGAAACGATTTACGCATAGGCCTCTGCAGGATGTGTCTGGTCCATGTACCCATGCTGAATACTGTTCGTCGGCGAGGAACGCAACAGGATGTCCACTGAGTGGTCACAGGCGGATGTTCAGACGAATCGGGTCTAATGCTCTATCGGACAGACGGCAGTTGGCGTGTACTGCGTGAAAAGTCTGAAAGCAAAGACCGTGGAACAATCGTTGGAAGGGTCAGGAAGAGGGGTCGTTACAGTCTAGGGAAGGCTTTGGCGGCGTTCCCTGGGTAGCCTCGTCATTCTGGAAATCAGAATGGACCAACACACGTATGCATCAATCCTTGGGAACCACGTCCACCCCAGCATCCAGTTTGTTTTTCGTCGGCATGATGGCATCTGCCATGACATTGCGACTTGTCACACAGCTCGCAGTGTACGTGAATTGTTCGAAGAGAGCCCGGATTGGTTCATCGTACTCTCCTGGCCAGCAAACTCTCCGGATTTAAATCCAGTCGAGAATCTGTGGGACTTCCTCCACTCGAAGCACGCTCCACGGATCCTCATCAAGCGAGAAACCTAACGCTGGAGTCGTCATGGCTCCACCTCCCTGTCGGTACCTTACAGAACACCAGGCTCTCTTCCTGCACATCTCGCAGGGGTTCAAATGGTTCAAATGGCTCTAAGCACTCTGGGAGTTAACATCTGAGGTCATCAGTCCCCTAGACTTAGAACTACTTAAACCTAACTAGCCTAAGGACATCACACGCCCAAGGCAGGATTCGTACCTGCGACCGTAGCAGCAGCGCGATTCCTGACTGAAGCGCCTAGAACCGCTCGGCCACCGCGGCCGGCCCTCACAGAGGTCCGCCCTGCAAAACGTGGTTATTCATGTTTTGACAGGTGGTCACATTAATGTGACTGTACGGCATATAAATGTGGTCTCTTAGAGACAGCCATTGAAGTAAAGATCCTTCAGGACAGATCTCTGAGACTGAAGGGAAAAAAAGAAGAAAAAAAACATTTACTGGGGAAATGAAAGTGGAGAAGTGGAAGGTGGCAAGAATATCTGGGAGAGAAAATCTGTATGGAATCACGTGAGATCACAGTTCTGGAGTGAAACGCTGTGTCATAATCGTCGTCAGCGGCCATTAGCGGACAAAGGCCTCCTCTACACTACTCCAATACCCGTGTCTCTTTTTCAGTTTATGTGCTACCTACCCACCCCCACTTCCATTTGGTCGCCGTACCACAACTAGACCTGACAGACTTGACACGCTTCGATTTTCTTCATACATACAGAATTTGAAGCTCATTGTCTGGATATCCATTTCCTATAGCTGTACGACGCAGTTCTAAAAAAATAACCCAAATAAATAACTTTGAAGTTAGAGTATTATCGAACACTTATAAACAAAGAAAGTTTCAGTTACAAACACCGTCGGCATTAGCTGAGTGCGTAGCGTAAAAGTCTTGTACTCCTGAAGTCACTGATTCAAATCTCACTACCACCACATACAGAATGGATAAAGTAAAACTTTCCCAGAAAATATTTCACGCTCCTTAAGATAGGTATCGTAACTTACACGTGTGTGAGATAATGTGCTGGGTTGCCTATCGTAAGGTGCTTACAATATTTTATAGGCCAGGTTTATAGTGCCCACCCTGTGCCCACTGACAAATTATCTAATCATATTTTAATGAAAATAAAAAGTTAACTTTTAATCACTAATTGTATGAAAACTAAGATTATTCACCATCAACTAAAATAATTTTAAAATGGGAAATATTAAACAAAAAATAAAATACTTTTAAAATACTGTTTTGTTTCAACAGACTGAACAATACTGTCGATGGATATATTTTTTCATTTTATATTGAGTCATTGCACATGTCAGTATTAAATTTTAATTTATTTTCGTATGAGTATCAATTAAAAATAAAAATGTCATTTTTACTAAAGATTGGAATTCAATGATTGTTAATTAACATTTTTTATTTGATACTAAGGATAGAACTGAAATAAAACAAAAAAAATTGCTTTGTTGAGAATCGAACCAGCGACTTCACGATCACCAGACTTCGCTACTGATTTGGCTACCGGCTGTCATGTTACTAAACTCGCTATGTTTTCTACTTAACGGTGCTGGGAAACACATTAATCTTCAAAGACAACTTTTCAAGTTTTCTGAAAGATTTTTTGTACTTCTTCAGCAAGTTGATATCCGGGCATTTACCTACAAGTCGTGCAAGAAAATCGAAGAGGGCAGAGCAGCCTAAAACGTCCCCATGTCACTATTTTACTACTTCGTGGAGAACAGCAAAGAAATTCGTAGGTTCATTTATCAGTCATTCTCGTGCCTCCATTATATTTCTTTTAAATGTTAATAACTGTGTCTTCCACTTCAGTTGGGGTCTTGCTCTTTTTGTATCTTTTCCCGTCTCTTATTATAACTCCCAACGTCTACCTCCCCATTGCTCCCTGTGCAACCCTCAATTTTGTATGGTTTTGCCGTTTCAGATCCATGTCCCACTGCCGTAAGTCAAAACTGGTATTACACACTAACGGTAAACGTGTCTTTTTCAGACACATTGGTAGCTCAGTTACGAAACTCTCAGGCCGTTTAGGCTTTTTCTTTTATTTCCTTCGTTGTCCATTCAGTCATTACCTTCAAAACACCTAAATACCAAGTCTCATCAACTGGTAATACTGATGTTACGACTTACCCCAAAGACAGGCTAAACAAACTTAAATCTACGTTTATAGCATTTGCAGGTATAGAGAACGTTTTGCACAATCTTGACTGGAATTCAATTCTGAAGGTATCAGGGATAAAGTACTTGGAACGCAACGTTATTCACAACTTGCGCAGAAAACAGACTGCAGTTATAACGGTCTAGGGACCTGAAAAGGAAGCAATACTTGAGAAGGGAATAAGACAGGATTGTAGCTCGTCCCCCATATTATTCTATCAGTACACTGAGCGAGCAGTAAAAGGAACCAAGAAGAAATTTCAGGGAGAAGAAATAAAAGCTTTGTGGTTTGCCGACATTATTGCAATTCTGTCAGAGGCGGCAAAAGACTTGGAACAGCAGCTGAACGGAATGGATAGTGTCTTGAAAAGAGATTACAAGATGAACATCAACAAAAGCGAAACAAGGAAAATGAATGTAGTCGAATTAAATCAAGTGATGCTGAAGGAATTATTTAGGAAACGAGACACTTAAAGCAGTAGACCAGTTGTGAAGGCAAGGGATTTGTTAATAACGAACATAGAGTTACAGGTTAGGAAGTGTTTTCCGACGGTATTCATCTGGAGTGTAGTCTTGTATGGAAGTGAAACGATAAACAGTTTCGACAAGATGAGGATAGAAGCTTTTGGAATGTAATTATACAGAAGAGTGTTAAACGTTAGATGGAAATCGAATAACTAATGAGGAGATACTGAATATAAATGAGCAAAAAACAAATTTATTGCACAATTTTACTGAAGAAGGGATCAGGTGATAGGACACATCCTGAAATCGTCAACTTGGTAGGGAAGAGAATTATGGGAGGTAAAAACTGTAGGGAGAGACCAAGGAGTGAATACAGTAAGCAGGGTCGAATGTATGTAGCTCTCAGAAGTTACGTATGTATGAAGAGACTTAGACAGGGTCGTCCGCCGTGGAGAGCTGCATGAATCCTGTCTTCGACTGAAGACAAGAAAAACAACTGTTCACATATAAATTCTTTGACACACTTACACATGTTCAATCAACACTTCGTTTCTCCAGGTCTGATCATACATTGTAAATTCCCAACTATACTTTTTTCTATTTGAAATTTAGACCAACTTACAGAGCCTAATATGAACTGAACTGTAAGTCATCAGAAAGGAGATTGACTTCGCATTAAATGCGCAACGGAAGTAAAACAGTTACCTGGCCTTAATTCAAATTTCCACTTACCTCGAGTCTTGACAACATTTTTGCTGTTTTTCTAGAAAGCACAAGAGAAACAGCAAGCAGACAGCGGCTAAGCCAGATTTTTGTTTCTAAATACATGTTCATACTGTTGCATGTGGTAATACATAATGATAAACAGTGGGGTGGGAATAATAACTATTCCTATGAAATGATATTGCAAGACTACGGTTTTAGAGTGAAATGTATATTCAAAAGGACAGAGTGAAACTTCGCGTGAACTTCACACATTACATGGGTCTGAGCAATACTGTACTTAACAAGGTAAACAATGATTTAAAAAGAGTAGAAAGTTAACAGAGAATTTCTATAAAAATCAAGCAGCTAAATCAGTTAATATACAAATCCATGACTTAGTAAAGTGAGGTGGTCTTTTACTCAGCTCTGAGAAAGTTAACTAGCTGACAAGAATCTTTCCTACCTGTGCAGTGGTGCATTCTTACCTCAAACTACTACTCGTCAAAAACATGCACATTATTCAAAATTTATATTCCTTTCACGTTTCATTGTCTACATGATATTCATCCTCGCTGTCCTTCCTTCATCTAACAGGCATAATCACAAGTTCTCACAGCACTACTAAATACGTCCATCACCTACCACACTTCAACTAAGAATGTACCAGAATGTGCAGAGGTAAAGACTGTGCCCTTAAAACGCCAAACATTACTTAACAGTAACGTAACTTGCTTTCTTCTCTGACATGCATATCGACAACACACAAAATTCAAATTGGCATGACCGCTACGGTCGCAGGTTCGAATCCTGCCTCAGGCATGGATGTGTGTGATGTCCTTAGGTTAGTTAGGTTTAAGTAGTTCTAAGTCTAGGGGGCTGATGACCTCAGATGTTAAGTCCCATACTGCTTAAAGCCATTTGAATTTTTCGTCTCAGCAGTTGAGTCCCATAGTGCTCAGAGCCATTTGAACCAAATTGGCATGACCACCTTACAACAAATTTTGTTGAAGCTGGGTAAAAACCTTTTCAGAATCTGAGAGTTCAAGACAAAGTGGTAATTAAGACTGCTATATACCAGGTGTAGAAGTATGAAAGTGGAATTTCCCTATAGATGGTGCTAGCCGTCATTGTAGGGCCCGTGAGACCTCGTCTGCAGCGCCATATGCTTCCTGTAACGGCTGACGACGAATGTCAACACACAGTAACCCAAGTTCCATACATCGGTATCTGTTTCAAGCCCGTAAACATGTCGAGTTGTGTGCCTAAGAATTATGATTTGCGGGCAGCATTGGTTTTCTGTTGTCATTTGAAGAAAACTGCTGCATAATCGCATCGAATGCTTGTCGAAACTTTTGACGAACATGCTCTTCGGAAAACACGGTGTTTCGGTGCGTCGAGTGGTTCAAAAAATTCAAAAGTGGCGATTTCGACTTGAGAATCGACGAGCGCGGGAAACCACAGAAAAGATCGAAGACTACGAAGTGCAGGCTTATTGGATGAAGATGATACTTAAACTCACCAGGAACAATCGGAACAATGGAATGTGACGCAGAAAGCCGTTTCTCTTCGGTTGAAAGCTATGAGAAAGGTGCAGAAAATGGGAAAATGGTTTCCAAACGAACTGAATGTAAGACAGTAAGCATATCTAAAAACCACTTGTGAAATGCTGCTAGCCAGATACAAAAGAAAATCGTTTCTCCATAGAATAATGACAGGGGATGAAAAACGGATATAATTTTTAAAATACTAAACGTCGTAAATCACGGGTGAATCCTGGCAAACTATCGACATCTACTGCAAGACCAAATCGCTTTGGAAAGAAGACAGCCGCGCGGGGTAGCCGTGCAGTATAGGGCACCTTGTCACGGTTCGCGCTGCTTTCCTCGTCGGAGGTTCGAGTCCTCCCTTAGGCATGGGTGTGTGTTGTCCGTAGTAAGTTAGATTAAGTGGTGTGTAAGCCTAGAGACCGATGACCTCAGCAGTTTGGTTCCATAGGAACTTACACAAATTTCCAAAAAGAAGACAGTGCTCTGTGTTTGATGGGATCAGAAGGGTGTTATCTATTACGAGCTGCTAAAACCTGGTGAATTCGTTAACACTGATCGCTGCTAACAGCAAATGATCAATTTAAATCGAGCATTACGTGAAAAACGACCGGAATATGGAAAAAGGCAACATAAAGTCATATTGCTCCACGACAACGCCCCATCACACACAGAAAAACATGTCAGGGAAACGATCGAGGCGTTCAGTATACCAGGGCATGCGGCTTATTCTCCAGACTTGGCTCCGTCCCATTATCATCTATTTGCATCACTGGGACACGCTTTCGCTGAACAACGCTTCAATTCGTATGAAAATGTACTAAAATGGCTCGGTGCCTGGTTCGCTTCAAAAGAAGAACTGTTTTTTGGCAGTGCATTCATAGCCTGCCGAGCCGGCCGGTGTGGCCGAGCGGTTCTGGGCGCTACAGTCTGGAACCGCGCGACCGCTAAGGTCGCAGGTTCGAATCCTGCCTCGGGCATGGATGCGTCTGATGTCCTTAGGTTAGTTAGGTTTAAGTAGTTCTAAGTTATAGGGGACTGATGACCCCAGAAGTTAAGTCCCATAGTGCTCAGAGCCATTTGAATCATAGCTTGCCGAGAGGCGGGAGAAATGCATAAATCTTAAAAATGTTTGTGTTCTGCCTTACGGCAGGTCTCGTCACTGGGGAAGCCGCGTCAGACGTCCACCGCATGAGCGTCCAGGGAAGTGATTCCAGTGGTGGTTTCCCGTTGCCTTACACTGATAATGATAATGAGGACAACACAACACCCTGTCCCTGAGCCGAGAAAATCTCCGACCCATCCGGAAATCGAACCCGGGCCCCTTGGCGTGACAGACCGCCACGCTGACCACTCAGCTATCGGGATGGACAATGTATAAATAGCAATGGAAATTATTTTGAATAAAATATTGTTTATCCGTTTCAAACAACAGATGTGTAATGGTTATAATCAAATTTCGGTTTCGTACTTCTACACATGGTAGTTTCGTTCACGACTTGCAAATCGGTAAATGTGCCGTGTCACTCCCAAAGTAAGCTTGTTCCTTTACTTGATGAAAGTGAAATCTTTATCTATATGGGTCTATGGACAAATTAACAATTGGCCTAACCGTTGAAACTTGTAGTCTTCACATGTCTCTTAGACTGACTGAATAGCTACGCAGCAGAGTGACTAGTTAAAACAAAATAAATAAATAAATAAGGAAAAGCACACCTGTCGAATAATAACCATCTCCCTGCACGTAATCTCACACACCAGCTACGAACCGTCGATAACCCTGGATCAATCACTACTACTGACAGCAGCAGCAGTAACAACGACGACGTCATATTAGTTTCCCGGTAGATGTCATGTGAATCACATGCCAACATCTAAACTTCAAACTTCCCTCTTTCATTATGTGATAAGAGAATGTATCTGTGTTTAGTGTTGATGGAAATAAAGTGTTAAGAAGTCTGCAACAACTTGTAATTGCTCTATGGATGCGGTGATCGCAATAAGATCACGACCAAAAATAGAGTGCTGTATTACCAACTGGCAGCCATTTTCGCGGAGGTGTTCCAAAATTCCGGGGGCTGTTCATAGTAAAATAAATAAAGGAGGACGTCGGTCGCGTCGCGTTTCTGAGACACATGCTATGTGTGCGTAACGTCTTCTTATAGGTGGTCGGGAATATAGGCGTCCGAAATAGATCCCCAGAAATACTCAGAGGGCAGCGACAGGGCAGGGTGTTGCAACGCGACGTGGCCTGCTTGCCGGACACAGGTGGGCAGCGATTCGCGTTCTATGCTTCGCTGCACTGCACTATGCTACGATTGTCCGCGGGTGAAGCCAGCGCCAGGAATACTGAAGGCGTGCTGCGTGCTGTGTGCTGAGGGGCGATTACCGTGAGGCACTCACAGGTGTAGAGGCGTCACCAGAGATGGCTGGCAGGTCCCTCTTGGCTATTCCGTAGTTTTCCCTGAGTATGTGCTCAAGATAGATCGTATATAATGCAGAGCTGCATGCAGTCTTGAGGGCGCTGGTGCAGATTAAACGTATCCGTGTTGAGAAATTCCTCATCTGCTCTGAGTCCCTAACTACAAGGGAATTCAGGGAAATGAAACAGCAGATCTGTCAGCCAACGTAGCGTATCTTCTAAAGCAGGTGGCTGAAAGCACCGTCCCCCTATGTACTATTCATAGTCTGAAACTTCCTGGCAGATTAAAACTGTGTGCCGGACCGAGACTCGAACTCGGGACCTTTGCCTTTAGCGGGCAAGAGCTCTGCCGACTGAGCTGCAGAGTGAAAATCTCATTCTGGAAACATGCCCCAGGCTGTGGCTAAGCCATGTCTCCGCAATATCCTTTTTTGCAGGAGTGCTAGTTCGCAGAGGAGCTTCTGTAAAGCTTGGAATGTAGGAGACGAGATAGTGGCAGAATTGAAGCTGTGAGGACGGGTCGTGAGTCGTGCTTGGGTAGCTGAGTCGGTATAGCACTTGCCCGCGAAAGGCAAAGGTCCCGAGTTAGAGTTTCGGTCCTGCGCACAGTTTTAATCTGCCAGGAAGTTTCATATCAGCGCACACAACGCTGCAGAGTGAAAAACTCATTCTGATATTCATACTCTGTCCGCAAAGAGATGAACGATGGCTACATCTACATGGATACTCTGCAAATCACATTTAAGTGTCTATCAGAGAGGGTTCATCGAACCACCTTCACAGTTATCTGTTATTCCAATCTCGTATAGCGCGCGGAAAGAAATAACACCTATATCTTTCCGTACGAGCTCTGATTTCCCTTATTTTGTCGTGGTGGTCGTTTCTCCCTATGTAGGTCGGTGTCAACAAAATACTTTCGCATTCGGAGGAGAAAGTTGGTGATTGGAATTCCGTGACAAGATTCCGCCGCAACGAAAACCGCCTTTTAATGATGTCCACCCCAAATCCTGTATCATTTCAGTGATACTCTCTCCCATATTTCACGATAATACAAAACGTGCTGCCCTTCTTTGAACTTTTTCGATGTACTCCGTTAGTCCTGTCTGGTAAGGATCGCACACCGCGCAGCAGTATTCTAAAAGAGGACGGACCGGACAAGCGTAGTGTAGGCAGTCTCCTTAGTAGGTCTGTTACATTTTCTAAGTGTCCTGCCAATAAAACGCAGTCTTTGGTTAGCCTTCCCCACAACATTTTCTATGTGTTCCTTTCAATTTAAGTTGTTAGTAATTGTAATTCCTAGGTATTTAGTTGAATTTATGGCGTTTAGATTCGACTGATTTATAGTGTAACCGAAGTTTAGCGAATTCCTTTTAGCAATCGTGTAGATGACCTCACACTTTTCGTTATTTAGGATCAACTGCCAATTTTCGCACCATTCAGATATCTAAATCGTTTTGCAATTTGTTTTGATCTTCTGAAGACCTTATTAGTCGATAAACGAGAGCGTCATCTGAAAACAACCTAAGACGGCTGCTCAGATTGTCTCCCAAATCGTTTATATAGACGAGGAACAGCAAAGGGCCTATAACACTACCTTGGGGAACGCCAGAAATCACTTCTGTTTTACTCGATGGCTTTCCGTCATTTACTACGAACTGTGACCTCTCTGACATGAAATCACAAATCCAGTCACATAACTGAGACGATATTCCATAAGCACGCAATTTCACTACAATCCGCTTGTGTGGTACAGTGTCAAAAGCCTTTCGGAAGTCCAGGAATACGGCGCCGATCTGAAATCCCTTGTCAGTAGCACTCAACATTTCATGTGAATAAAGAGCTAGTTGTGTTTCACAGGAACGATGTTTTCTAAACCCATGTTGACTGTGTGACAATAGACCGTTTTCTTCGAGGTAATTCATAATGTTCGAATACAATACATGTTCTAAAATCCTGCTGCATATCGACGTTAATGATATGGGCCTGTAATTTAGTGGATTACTCCTGCTACCTTCCTTGAATATTGGTGTGACCTGTGCAACTTTCCAGTCTTCGGGTACGGATCATTCGTCGAGCGAACGGTTGTATATGTTTGTTAAGTGTGGAGCTAATGCATCAGCATACTCCGAAAGGAACCTAACTGGTATACAGTCTGGACCGGAAAACTTGCTTTTATTAAGTGATTTAAGTTGCTTCACTACTCGGAGGATATTTACTTCTACGTTACTCATGTTGGCAGCTGTTCTCGATTCGAATTCTGGAATATTTACTTCGTCTTCTTTTGTGAAGGCATCTCGGAAGGCCGTGTTTAAGTTCTGGATCAGCAGAGGTTACTAGACGTCGGTTGACTTCGGCCCGCCAGTGTTTCGTATCCGCGATCTGATACTGAACCTTGCACGAATAGCCACTGCTAGGTAATTGTTGAGTCGAATTAGGTTTTGCGTCATAAATTAACACATTTCTTCTGATGGCTGACGAAACGGTTCCTGGCCCACCACTAGCTGCCCCAGATACTCTTTCCACTATTCGGAGAAACACAAGGGATAGTACTTTACGGAGCTAGAAATACACTACTGGGCATTAAAATTGCTACACCACGAAGATGACGTGCTACAGCCGCAAAATTTAACCGAGAGGAAGAAGATGCTGTGACATGCAAATGATTAGCTTATCACGGTGACATCTACAACGTGCTGACATGAGGAGAGTTTCCAACCGATTTCTCATACACAAACAGCAGTTGACCGGCGTTGCCTGGTAAAACGTTGTGATGCCTCGTGTAAGGAGCAGATATGCGTACCATCACGTTTCCGACTTTGATAAAGGTCGGATTGTAGCCTATCGCAATTGCGGTTTATCGTATCGCGACATTGCTGCTCGCGTTGGTCGACATCCAATGTCTGTTAGCAGAATATGGAATCGGTGGGTTCAGGAGGGTAATACGGAACGCCGTGCTGGATCCCAACGGCCTCGTATCACTAGCAGTCGAGATGACAGGCATCTTATCCGCATGGCTGTGATGGGTCGTGCAGCCACGTCTCGATCCTTGAGTCAACAGATGGGGACGTTTGCAAGAGAACAACCATCTGCACGAACAGTTCCGACGACGTTTGCAGCAGCATGGACTATCAGCTCGGAGACCTTGGCTGCGGTTACCCTTGACGCTGCATCACAGGCAGGAGCGCCTCCGATGGTGTACTCGACGACGAACCTGGGTGCACGAATGGCTAAACGTCATTTTTTCGGATGAATCCAAGTTCTGTTCACAGCATCATAATGGTCGCATCCGTGTTCGGCGACATCGCGATGAACGCACATTGGAAGCGTGTATTCGTCATCGCCGTACGGGCGCTAAAGAAAACAACTGCGTTCGCTCGCAGCAGAGCCGTATTTCCATGAGAGTGAGCTTCAGCCACAGGATCAGCAGGGAATTTTAGCACTGATCTCGTCCATAAAGTGAAATAAAGACCTAACATTCCTTTCGTCCCTGAGTCTCTCTTTTTCGGTTGCAGTGACCTCGTGAATCTGCCGCATGTCGTGTCTGCGTGTGCAGGCTCGGCGCTCGTCGAATGTACACGTGTGCCTTAATGTCGCTCCCGCGTCGTTCCTCAGCTTGTTGACAGGAGGCTGTCGGGCCGTCAGCTGTGTATGGCTAGTTCGCTGTGCGTTGCGCTGGGCTGGCTCGTGCCGAAGGGATTTTCCGGAGCCAATCCATCGGCGCCGCAGCCAGCTGAGGCAGTGTGTGGTGCGCCA
This sequence comes from Schistocerca cancellata, assembly GCF_023864275.1. Lineage (NCBI taxonomy): Eukaryota > Metazoa > Arthropoda > Insecta > Orthoptera > Acrididae > Schistocerca > Schistocerca cancellata. The sequence goes on from NC_064626.1 coordinate 371,719,307, forward strand.
TTCCGCCCGCGGCGCTGCCTTCTCTTTTGCTCTGTCACGCGCTGCCCACCTGGACGCACAGCGAATTAGCCTCGCAGCGCTGAGGAGTCGCGCCCTTTCGCTTTCTGCTCGTGTCGTACACACTCGTTCCACGACTGCATGGTGCTGCGGAAAGGCATGAAATGCATCATTCATGAGGCAACGCAGGAGTATTTTAGCTTTCTCGTAGGCACTAGTGCTAAGCTGTCAGTGATAAACCGCAATCAGGAGGCAGTGGGAGGTATGTTCATTACATTCTAAATATGCACGTACACTGTGCAAACATGCATATGGTACATGACGCAGTGTACCTTGCATCATTACTAGTCATTAGAGATGGGCAAACTGAAACACGTAACTGTTTCGAAACAAATGAAACAGTACAATGTAATGTTTCGATGCGATGTTTCGAAACAGTGAAACAGTTTGTGTTTTGTAATCTAATAAACCTACACATTTTATCGTCTTGAATGTCTACTGTATAAGTATGTCCATATAAACATAAATGAGGTGCGAGAGCGCTAATCATATCGCAGAAAGTATGAAACTATCACTTAGGCTCAAAAAAATGGTTCAAATGGCTCTGAGCACTATGGGACTCAACTGCTGTGGTCATAAGTCCCCTAGAACTTAGAACTACTTAAACCTAACTAACCTAAGGACAGCACACAACACCCAGCCATCACGAGGCAGAGAAAATCCCTGACCCCGCCGGGAATCGAACCCGGGAACCCGGGCGTGGGAAGCGAGAACGCCACCGCACGACCACGAGATGCGGGCATCACTTAGGCGTCTTGGCAGTTTCGTATTTCCTGAAGCAAATGCGCTGCTTTCGTGTCGTGTGACTTTCATACTTCTCAATTGGCCGAGGACAGCCATAGCTGAAGACAGAAGAACCACCACGAACGGAATTGGAGGTGGGAGCAAACTGCAGAAACAACGGATATGCTACTGGGATTCCCACATTCCGTTAGTATGGGTAATATACCCATCTTTCTAATTTCCATGCACACAAAGGGAATCATTGTGGATAATAGGCACCGTGACTATAGACTCACAAATAATGCCAAATAATTCGAATAAATAACAAAATATAACAGAAAAAATTTTGTCTTTTAAGGTGTTTCGAACCGTTACTATAAATTCACTATGCTTCCCAGCCCTTCCCGTTCACCATTACACTATCAGTGATACGTCAAACAGATTGCTTGCAATTATACCTACAGCAAATTTAAGTATATGTCTAATAACTGTCACTTTATGCTTTTTTTTTATTCAAAACGTTGTAGGCCTACTTGCGTTTCTTAATATGATTACTGTACATGACCAGAGAAACGCATGTTGTAAAAAAAAGTAAATGATTTTCACATATTTATTATTTTGAATGTGAATAGTATGCGTTGTTTTATTGTTTGGTTAGTGTTTATAAAGCAGATGTTACGCCATTTCAGAATAGGACATTCAGATAGAAACGAAGCTTTATTTTCGGATATCTTAAGCTTCATGCTATTGCTTGTCAAAAAGATGTCGACACTCTTGAAAGTGTTTCACGAAGTGGTATGTTGTGTTTCAGTACGTATGCCGAGCCCGAATCTCGTCCTACACAGCGCGGAATGAAACATCACTGTTTCGATACAATTAGTCCGTTCCAAGCAGAGGTGGACCGAAACAGCCTTATTTTGAAACAACGATACAGTTTCTGTGTCTGGCTCGAGATCGAATTTTGTCCGGTTATCCGAGACAGGGGCGGAATGAAACACCACTGTTTCGAAACAGTGAACCACAGCCGTTCCGAAACACTGAAACAGTTCCATGTATCGGTACACTGTGTCGAAACGTAGAAACAGTGGCCAAGTCTACTAGTTATTTCATTTCTTGTTCGACTCACAAATGAATCGCGGGAATAAATGTTGTCTGTATACTTCCGCACGAGTCCTAAGATCTCTTCGACTTCTCTTCGCGATACTTTGCCAGTTGTACGTTGGCGGCAGCAGAATCATTCTGCAATCAGCGGCAAGTCCTGGTTCTCTAAACTTTCTCTGTAGTGTTTCGCGAAAAGAACGGCTTCTTACCTCCAGGAATTCTCATTTGAGTTATAACTTGCGTGTTGGTCAGAACCTGCCAGCAACAAATCGATCAACATTCCTACGAACTGACTCTATCCATTACTTTATTCCAATCTCTTGGAGATCCCAAGCCCTCAAAACTTGCAGTAAATCGAAGTTGACCTTTCATCCTTTGGTAATACCGATCCATTTCCTATAGTGTTGGACATACCTGCTCTGTTATTTGCTGGATATATTCCAATCTGTGTCTTACTCTACAGTTTTTGCTCTCTATAGCTCCCTCTAGCAACATAGAAGTTATTGTCTGATGCCTTAACAGACATCGTACCAGCCTCCCTTTCCTCTTGTCATTGTTTTCCATGTATTCCTTTCCCCGACGATTCTGAGGGGAGCCTTCTCATTCCTTACCTTACCAGAACGTCTAATTTTCAACATCGTTCTGTCGCACCACACCCCAAATGCTTCCATTCTCTTCTTTTATGGTTTTTACACAGTCCATGTTAGACTATCATGCAATGCTGTGCCGCAAACGTACATTGACAGAAATTTAATCCTCAGATTTTATGTTTGATACTTGTAGACTTCTTTTGGTCAGGAAAGCCCTGTTTGCAAGCGTTTTTCTGCTTTGTATGTCGTCCTTGCTCATGGGTTATTTTGCTGCCTAGATAGTACAATTCCGTAACCTCATCTACTTCGTGAACACCAGTCCTGAAGATCAGTTTCTCGCGGTTCTCATTTCCTGCTACTTGTCAAAACTTTCGTCTTTCTTCGATTTACTCTCAGCCCATATTCCGTACTCATTAGATGGTGCATTCCATTCAGCAGATCCTGTAAGTCTTCTTCACTTTTCACTGCGGATAACTATGTCATCATTGAATCTTATCATTGATAGCCTGGATGTTGTACATATTTAATTACCCGTCTATCCCTGTACCTTACCCCTATTTTTCTCAGATTTTCGAACATCTTGCACCATTTGACACTGTGGAACGGATTTTCCAGGCCGGCAAATCCTATAAACGTATGTCGATTTTTGTGCAGCCTTGCTTCGATTATCAACCGCAACGTCAGAACTGCTCTGCGGTGCATTTACCTTTTCTAAAGCTGAACTGATGGTCATCGAACACATCTCCAATTTTCTTTCCCATTCCTGTGTATATTATTCTTTTGTCGGCAACTCGGATGCATGAGCTGTTAAGCTCATTGTGCGATAATTCTCGCACTTGTCAGCTCATGCAGTCTTCAGAATTGTATGAATTATGTTTTCCCAAAGCCAGACGGCATATCGCCAGACCTATACACTCTACACTCCAAGGTGAATAGGGGTCTTGTTGCCTATTCCCCCAACGATGTTACAAAATTCCGATGGAATGTTATCTATCTCTTCGGACTTATTTGATCTTACGTCTTCCAAAGCTCACTTAAATTCTGATTCTAATACTGGATCCCCTATCTCTTCCGTATCGACTCCTGTTACTCCGCTTATCACGTTATCAGACAAGCCTTCCCCCCTCACAGAGGCCTTCAGTGTACTCTTTCCACCCAACTGCTGTCTCTTGTGTATTGCACAGTGGAATTACCATTGGACTCTTAATGTTACCACCCTTGCTTTTAATTGCTTTGTTCTGAGTTTTGTGTATGCATAGTCAGTCCCTCCGATAGTCATTTATTTTTCTATTTCTTCACATTTTTCCTGCAACCACTTCGTAAATTGTATTTCTGTATTCTTGAATTTCCCTGAACATTTTTCTTACTTTCTTTTTTTCATCGATCAACTGAAGTATTTCTTCGATTACCCATGGTTACTTCTCAATTACTTTCTTTTTACCTATATTTTTCTTCTCTACTTCTGTCACTGCCATTTTTAGAGATGCGCATTCCTCTTCAACTGAACTGCCTATTGAGCTATTATTTACCGCAATATCTATAGCCTCAAAGAAGTTAAAGCGTAACTCTTCATTCTTTAGTACCTTCCGTATCCCACTTCCTTGCACATTGATTCTACCTGACTAGTCTCAATAATGCTGTTTTCCAACATTGCAGTGTTGTTTCTCCTGCTGATCTGCGTTAACTTACATTTCTGTTCGTTTAGAGCAAGCTGGCATTATTCACAACAAATAGAAATTCTGTGTAAGTCGTCTTGTATCTTCCTACAGTTAGTCTTGGTCGACAGGTTACTGTTGACCCTATCTACGAAATCGTTCATACGTACAGAAAACGGGAGCCTCCCCGTCACACCTCCCTGGGGCACTGTTGACGATACCCTCGTCTCTGATGAACAGTCGCTGTCCAGAGCGACGTACCGGGTGCTGTCACTGAATAATGCTTCGAGCCACGCTCATATCTAGGAACCTATTCCATATGATCAGATCTTCGTTAACAATCTGCAGAGGGGCACTGTCTCAAACGTCCGCAGCTCGTGGTCGTGCGGTAGCGTTCTCGCATCCCACGCCCGGGTTCCCGGTTTCGATTCCCGGCGGGGTCAGGGATTTTCTCTGCCTCGTGATGACTGGGTGTTGTGTGATGTCCTTAGGTTAGGTAGGTTTAAGTAGTTCTAAGTTCTAGGGGACTGATGACCAAGGCTGTTAAGTCCCATAGTGCTCAGAGCCATTTTGAACCACTGTCTCAAACAGTTTCCGAAGATCTAGGTGTGTGGAATCTTCCAGTTCGCAGTTCGCTTTTTTTTTTTCGGGAGATGTCTTAAGTAAAGTAAGTGTCCTATATTTCCCAGGCGGTTCAAATTTTTGTTTTGACACTACATAGCGTGTTTACAGGTATTTGACGCTGTTTATTTCGTTGGTTTCATACCATAGATCTATAACGCCTTTCCCTATCGAAATGTGGTGGAACGAATCAATTTGTAGGATATGTATATATGATTAGTTTCAGTAGACGGCTACATGCAGTGCATGTACAAGTTCCTGAACGGCACACTGACCTAAATTCGACATTTATTTTGCAGGTTTCCAATTTTCAATAAAAATTCGCCTGTGGAATGTGAGGAGTTCTGCAGAAGAATCGATTTCAATTGGTTTTAGTACCACTCATACATTTTACATTGTTTGGCAAATGATAAAAGGTGTTTGCTGATGCATATTAAAGTCACCTGACAGCTTATTTATTCATGAAACTCGACATTTTTCTGCACGAAACTGAGAGTAAGGCATTCCACATCTTTCCACAAGAGAAATATATAAGGTAGTCCCCACGAATCGAAACCATGTCTGCCGTGGCAGTAGCCGCTTCTCCGCGGTTTCGATCTGGAAGGAGAGGAAAAATGTAGTTTGTATTTTTGTCAGATGGCTCTAAAAAGCAAGAAAATCGAAACACGATTAAATCGGAAAAATATTTCTCTTGCCAAGAGGCAAGTTGAACGAAATATGCTGAAGTCTCAAACTGAGAAAACGGTTGCCAGCATAGTTGCATTTTTCCTCGATAGATACCGTTCTAGCAGTTCCTTTGCTGCTCATAGATGTATGAAATGCGATTTATTTTTCATGGCACAAATGGAAAATAATGGAGACCGGCTATTAATCTTCTTGTAGACAGGCGGAGCCCAATTTGCTCTTAACGGATATGTAAATACACAGGACTGAGCCGCGTAGAGACACTACATGGAAAAAACAATGTTTTTGCTAGATAAGTAACTATTCTGCCATTTTCTTTCTGTAGTCATGCGATTTCCGACCCTAAGAGAATATTAAGGTCATTACACCTACGACATTCACTCAGGCCGGCCGAAGTAGCCGTGTGGTTAAAGGCGCTGCAGTCTGAAACCGCAAGACCACTACGGTCGCAGGTTCGAATCCTGCCTCTGGCATGGATGTTTGTGATGTCCTTAGGTTAGTTAGGTTTAACTAGTTCTAAGTTCTAGGGGACTAATGACCTCAGCAGTTGAGTCCCATAGTGCTCAGAGCCATTTGAACCATTCACTCAGTCACCAAAGAAAAGAATTCGAAAAAACAGACTAAATAACAATTGTAAGACATGTTATGGAGTTAATTCTCTGCTTCCGAGGGGATGAACTAATGCATCTGCAGTTGCTTGCTCCCACTGGTTGAATACGAGATAATAACATTTATACTCCTGTACGGTACTAATAGGAGTAGTAAGCATGGACCCAATGCAGTAACCTTGGTCAGAAAGAGAACATGTTCCGCTACATTTTAATGATTTAATGATACGAGCCGGACAGTCACGAAATCTAATAAGGGATGATCGATTAACGGGAAGACCATCAATTTGGAAATTTGTTTGAGTACCACAGTCTGCTACACAGTCCAATCCTTGTGCGGTTTCTCGGCGTTTAACAATGCTCATTTTTGAAAATTTTGGACCCTGCAATCGGCAACGCCTATGTAAGACAACAAGTGTATGTCACGATTGTTAGATCGGTTATTGCTGTTGCAGTGGTAGTTTATCAAGATTTAAGTGAGTTTGAAGGTCGCGCACGAGCGATGGGGCACAGCATCTCCGAGGTGGCGATACAATGGGGATTTTCCCGTACGACTATGTCACGAGTGTAACGTGAAGACCAGGAATCAACTATAACATCAAATCTCCGACATCGCTACGGCCGGAAAAATATTCTGCAAGACCGGGGTCAACAACGACTGAAAAGAATCGTTCAACGTGCAGAAGTGCAACCCTTCCGCAAACTGCTGCAGACTTCAATGCTAGGCCATCAACAAGTGTCAGCGTCTGAACCATTCAACGAAACACCATCGATAGGGGCTTTCAGAGCCGAAGTCCCACTCGTGTACCCTTGATGATTGCACGGCACAAAGCTTTACGCTTCGCCTGGGCGGATGGACGTATACGGGTATGGAGAAAACCTCATGAATCCATGGACGCTGCATGTCAGCTGGGGACTGTTCAAGATGGTGGAGCTTCTGTAATGGTGTGGGGCTTGTGCAGTTGGAGCGATATGGGACCCCTGATATGTCTATGTACGACTCTGACAGATGACACGTACGTAAGCATTGTGTCTGATCACCTGCACCCATTCATGTCCATCCTAGGTACATCTACCAGTCATTCACCTAGCTCCATTTAATTCTCTTTACAGTCATCATTATATCTTCCATTCCATTGTCTAACTCACTTACTTCGCTTCTTGTTTCGCTTAATAATTCCCAGCGTGCATCGTTTTAATGCTCACAGATCACCTGTCATTTGTTTAGTGGTATTCGCATTAAATTTACATTACACTGTCATTCAACAGAACTTATAATTCTGCTGACTGTAAACCTTTCGCGACACACAGGTCCATACCTTACATTTGAAATTTATACCTAGACTACAGGCCATTTTTACCCTTACGTTTTTTTTTATATTCCTGTCGTACCTGATTTTACGTAGAAATATTTTCTAATGAAAGAAAATTTGTTTCATTTTATAACCCTTATGCTATCACAGGCACTCTTCAAATTTCCGTTGAAAAAAGGAAAGAAAAACATTATTTGCTACAGATCGTTTTATTATTTCTCAAAATATTCGGTGGTAAAATTCATACACTTTTGCACGCGTTCACACTAGTTGCACAAATACATCTCAGTAGCTTCCTGAGACGATGAAAATCGATGTTCGGTCCATTCTTGACATAAGGAAACACAAGTTCTCACTAGCCCTAAATTAGGCGAATGCGCTCAATGCGACATAAATTGGACGGTTTTCTCCCTTAAATAATCACTTGTTTACTTGTGTGAGATGCGTTTTTATGATGAAGTGCCGGCCGGAGTGGCCGGGCGGTTCTAGGCGCTTCAGTCTGGAACCGCGCGACCGCTACGGTCGCAGGTTCGAATCCTGCCTCGGGCATGGATGTGTGTGATGTCCTTAGGTTAGTTAGGTTTAAGTAGTTCTAAGTTCTAGGGGACTGATGACCACAGCAGTTAAGTCCCATAGTTCTCAGAGCCATTTGAACCATTTTAATAATTGTCCGACCCCTCCTGAAAAGTTCTGTCTCGAAATTTCAGTAGGAAATCTCTCCGTGGTGCACAACGCCTTTCTTATAACGTCTGGCAGTGGAGTTTGTTTATCATCTCCGTAACGCTCTCTCGCCAGCTAACCGATCCCGTGACGAAACGCGCTGCTCCTCGTTGTATCTTCTCTATCAGCCCTACGTGAAGTTTGTGGTAAGTTCCTGTGGGAAAAAAGTGCTGAGGTCGTTGGTCCGTAACCTTACACGCCACTTAATCTAACTTAAAGTAACGTACACTAAGGAGAACACACTCACATGCCCCAGGGAGGACTCGAACCTCCTACGGGGGGAGCTGCGGGAACCGTGGCAAGGCGCTTAAGACCGCGCGTCTACCCCGTGCGGCTGGTCCTACCTGGTAGGAATGCCAGATAGATGAATAATACTCGACAACCTCTCTGTTCCATTCTTGGACAGTTGACTGGCGTTGCGATTTGTCGGACTTGGCTGCTATGTCTCACTTCAGTTGGGTTTACTGATCTAAGTGTTCGGTCTAGGTAGCTTTCTGATAATATTTTTGATATTTACATTAAGCACTCACGAATGCCGAAAGCAGCTATCGGGCCAGTTATACACTGACGGAAAAAAATCGAAACACCAAGAAGGAGCTGAGTGATACAAACGTAAGTTCGTAGTCGTGTTTCTTCATGTGAAAGATGATGTCCGTTGAAACTTCGCGCCAGTCGCATGAGTAGCGCCACTATGAGAATTCAAATCTGGTTTGCTTTAAAGACACGCTTTAACGACCGTCAACGTTAGTTACCTTTCAGAATGGACATGGCGGGTTGCTGTTAGTCTAGAATACCTGTAAGGCGACAAAGACCCTATTATCAACAACTCGGTGAGTTCGAAGGAGATCGTGCATTAGGGCTACAAGAAACTGAATGTTCCTCCTGCTAATGCACGTCGAAAGAAGCTTGGGCTCCGGACGGCCACGTGGCACTACCAAGAGGAAATACCATGTTGTTCGTTGTTTGGCTCTGCATCTGCAGCAGCAATTTGAGTAGCAGGTAGCACCACAGTGAAACAGTAAACTGTTACAAATCGTTTGTTTTAAGGACAGCTCTGAGCCAGGCGTCATGTAGCATGCATTCCACCACCATCTGCGATTTGTCAGTGGCGTCAAGCGAGAACTCATTGTAGGGCAGGGTGGAGGTTAGTTGAGTTTGCTGATGAAATCTGGTTCCGCCACGGTGCCTGTGATAGCCGTGTATTGATAAGGAGAAGGCCAGTTGAGGGCCTAAAATCAACCAGTCTGTGTGTTGGATACAATGGACCTAAATTTCGTATGACAACAAAAGCAATCTCATGGTTATCCGACGCGCCCTAGCAGTAAAATTGTACGTCAGTCAGGTGATTCAACCTGTTGTGCTACCATTCCTGAACAGCGTTCCAGCGGGTGTTATTCAACACGATAACGTCCGCCCACTCGCCGCTTTTGTAACCCAACATGCTCTACAGTATCGACGTGTTGCCTTAGTCTGTTTGATCATCAGATCTGTCTCCAATCGAGAACATATGGCACATCATCCACAAACAGCATTAACCGCCCCTGTATTGACCGATCAAGTGCAATAAGCATGGAACTCCATCTCAGCAACTGACATCCAGTACTTGTACAAACATTGCATGCACGTTTACATGCTTACATTCAACATTCGGGCGGTTACACAGGTTATTAATGCACCAGCATTTCTCATACGCAATACCTTATCTAGCAATTCCACTAACCTGTGATCTAGCAATTTTAATCACTTAAATATGTTACCTAGCCAAATGTAGTCGCGAAATTTAGTTAGTCTACATTACTTATTTTTTTGGTGCTGCGATTTGTTTTTCATCATTGTAAACTGACCACCGTTGTACAACGCTGTATTGGCAACACCATTCTCTATTTCAAATGTTCAGAAACTTACGTACGACTGCATTAGTTATTCCATAACTGCCAAGAGTAATAAAGGAACTTGACTCTGAAAATACATAGCTTATAGTTTTAAAAAGGCGGCACAGAATGTACCTTGTTGCCATGATTCAAATTCTTGATCTTCGCTAGCATGTTTCGTACACAGCCCGCCATTCAGCCTACGGGAAATCACAGGTAAATTTTGTTTATATAGTACGGCCGTGAACGTAGAAAACTCAGTATGAAATCGGGTAAAGAAGACATTAAAAGACAGCGTGCAGTGCAGTCCGTTCGTGCTGCAGGCTGCAAACGATGGCAAGAGCAGTACAGGAGCAGTTCCTCTTGGGATGCGGAGCGCCGACAAAGCCGTGCACATTGTGCACAATGCGGTCAGTCGCACTCTCCAAGGGCGAGAAGCGTCGCAGTACGCATGCGCTGCTAGTAGTCACTGGACACGGCGCGCAGCCGTGATCCGCATAGGCCGTGTTGCTCCCCATTAGCAGCCAGTGGACAAAACAGGCAGGACATCTCACTTACCAGGGCCGTCTGTGCCGATAAGCAGCGGTTTCAGAACGCCCGTACCCAAAATAATTGTCACTAAACTTCATTACATACTTGTTCTTGATGGAACAGTTTTGAGCTGGTTTCAAGTGTATGATTATACCCAGCGCACCAGAATATACGGCTGTTTTTCTTCTTCTTCTTCTTCTTCTTCTTCTTCCTAACGTGGTCAAGCTTTTCATATAACGGTTTTATCAGTTATTTATATACCACTGCAGAGGTCAGTTGACACAAAAGCGAAAGATCGTTCGAACCATTTGTCTGTGAATCGAGTAAGCTTTTTACTATGTGACATCGTATTATAACTGTTTGTGTTTGGTGTTTCTTATGCGTACGTTGGGTACCAGTCCATAATTTTCAAAAAAGAGCATTGTTAAACGCCGAAAAATCGCACTAGGGCTGGACGGTGTAGCAGACTGCGGTACTCGACAAATTTCCAAATTGATGATCTTCACGTTAATCGATCATCCCTTATTAGATTTCGTGACTGTCCGGCTCGTATCGTTAAATTATTAAGATGTAGCGGAACAGGTTCTCTTTCTGGCCAGGGTTACTGCATTGGGTCCATGCTTACTACTCGTATTAGTACCGTACAGGAGTATAAATTTTATAATCTCATGATCAACCAGTGGAAGCAAGCAACTGCAGATGCATTAGTTCATCCCCTGGTAAACAGAGAATTAACTCCATAATACACTACTGGCCATTAAAATTGTTACACCACGAAGATGACGTGCTAAAGACGCGAAATTTAACCGACAGGGAGAAGATGCTGTGATATGCAAATGATTAGCTTTTCAGAGCATTCACACAAGGTTGCGCCGGTCGCGACACCTACAACGTGCTCACAGAGGAAAGTTTCCAACCGATTTCTCATACACAAGCAGCAGTTGACCGGCGTTGCCTGGTGAAACGTTGCTGTGATGCCTCGTGTAAGGAGGAGAAATGTGTAACATTACGTTTCCGACTTTGATAAAGGTGGGATTGTAGCTTATCGCGATTGCGGTTTATCGTATCGCGACATTGCTGCTCGCGTTGGTCGAGATCCAATGACTGTTAGCAGAATATGGAATCGGTGGGTTCAGGAGGGTAATACGGAACGCCGTGCTGGATCCCAACGGCCTCGTATCACTAGCAGTCGAGATGACAGGCATCTTATCCGCACGGCTGTAACTGATCGTGCAGCCACGTCTCGATCCCTGAGTCAACAGATGCGGACGTTTGAAAGACAACCACCATCTGCACGAACAGTTCGACGACGTTTGCAGCAGAATGGACTATCAGCTCGGAGGCCATGGCTGCGGTTACCCTTGGCGCTACATCACAGACAGGAGCGCCTGCGATGATGTACTCAACGACGAACCTAGGTGCACGAATGGCAAAACGTCATTTTTTTGGATGAATCCAGGTTCTGTTTACAGCATCATGATGGTCGCATCCGTGTTTGGCGACATCGCGGTGAACGCGCATTGGAAGCGTGTATTCGTTATCGCCATACTGGAGTATCACCCGGCGTCATGCTATGGGGTGCCATTGGTTACACGTCTCGGTCACGCCTTGTTCGCATTGACGGCACTTTGAACAGCGGACGTTACATTTCAGATGTGTTACGACCCGTGGCTCTACACTTCATTAGATCCGTGCGAAACCCTACATTTCAGCAGGATAATGCACGACCGCATATTGCAGGTCCTGTACGGGCCTTTCTGGATACAGAAAATGTTCGACTGCTGCCCTGGCCAGCACATTCTCCAGATGTCTCACCAATTGAGAACGTATGGTCAATGGTGGCCGAGCAACTGGCTCGTCACAATACGCCAGTCACTACTCTTCATGAACTGTGGTATCGGGTTGAAGCTGCATGGTCAGCTGTACCTGTACACGCCGTCCAAGCTGTGTTTGACTCAATGCGCAGGCGTTTCAAGGCCGTTATTACGGCCAGAGGTGGTTGTTCTGGGTACTGATTTCTCAGGATCTGTGCACCCAAATTGCGTGAAAATGTAATAACATCCCATTTCTAGTATAATATATTTGTCCAGTGAATACCCGTTTATCATCTAAATTTCTTCTTGGTGTAGCAATTGTAATGGCCAGTAGTGTAGTTGTTCTTGATGGAACAGTTTTGAGCTGGTTTCAAGTGCATGATTATTCCCAGCGCACCAGAATAGATGGCAGTTCTTCTTCTTCTTCTCCTTCTTCTTAGCGTGGTCAAGCTTTTCATATAACGGTTTTATCATTTATGTATATATCACTGCAGAGGTAAGTTGACACAAATGCGAAAGATTGTTCAAACCATCTGTCTGTGAATCGTGCAAGCCTTTTACTGTGTGGTCTCGTATTATAACTGCTTGTGTTTGGTGTTTCTTATGCGCACGTTGGGTATCAGTCCAAAATTTTCAAAAACGAGCGTTGTTAAACGCCGAGAAACCGCACAAGGGTTGGACTGTGTAGCAGACTGTGGTACTCAAACAAATTTCCAAATTGATTGTCTTCCCGTTAATCGATCATCCCTTATTAGATTTCGTGACTGTCCGGCTCGTATCATTAAATCATTAAGATGTAGCGGAACAGGTTCTCTTTTTGACCACGGTTACTGCATTGGGTCCATGCTTACTACTCCTGTTAGTACCGTACAGGAGTATAAATGTTATTATCTCGTATTCAACCAGTGGGAGCAAGCAACTGCAGATGCATTAGTTCATCCCCTCGGAAGCAGAGAATTAACTCCATAAAATGTCTTACAATTGTTACTTAGTCTGTTTTTTCGAATTCTTTTCTTTGGCGACTGACAGAATGTCGTAGGTGTAAAGACCTTAATATTCTCTCAGGGTGTACAGAGGTAACCTATACTGCTAGTGTCTTAGTGACGTCATTACTTCAGAGTCCCATCTCGGAACTCTGATCGTTATTCCTCGCGCTTTGGGTGCAGTTCTGTTTACCCGAAAATGAGTACATGAGTCGTTGTCCAGCAATATTCTGCAAGTGATCTTTGCCTTCTGCATGAAGAGTATGATTATAGCACTGCCCTCGGCATACTGTCTCACAGCGTATCTGCGAATTAATGAATGTTGGACTTAGGATATGGCAATTTTTGTAATAGTTAACGATAACCTAAAGTAAACAAGTTACTGAACATCCAAATGACTACCAAGAGGTCGAAAAGTTCGGAAAGGTGTTGGCCGCATAGCTTTATTTAATGTAGTGTCTGTTTTACTTTCAGTCATTCCACTTCATAAACTTAAAACTAACTCAGAGTTCTACTCTTACATTTCCAAAAATTTAATACGAATGTTACTCCCAAAGCACTTCCACAAACAAACATTCGCATGAATAAGAATTGTTTGCAATTATATGAATACATTTCGTATTTGATTAATTAATTATCGATCCTGTAAATAGTATTGTCATAGAAAACGAAAGAAAGACAAAAATGTCCAAGCATTTGTACGTATCCAAAATAATATTTTGCCGTACATCAAAATGGATTTCCAACTGTAGTCACATAGACAATAACGAATCCAGATACAAAGATTTTCTCCTCGCCCATTCCCATCCCTAATCTCTCTGTCTCTCTCTCTCGGCAAACTTCAAAGTAAAAATTTTAAATAATTTCTGAAGTGAGTATAGCAATCTTTCTCCGGAATGTTTCCGAGAACATAATTTTAGTGCACTTGTATTTGAAGCCATATGAGAGATCAACCATTTATTTAGCATCGATAGTAGTTCAGTTTCGTAATATTGCTTTATCCCATTATTTCGAAATTCGTAACACAAAATTAGCCTCTGAGGCTTGCGTATGTATTAATTTGCAATATATATAAAAACGACAAAATCGTCTGTTTCCAAGTGGGGTTTTTCACACCACTCCTGAGCGATGCCAGCACTTTGTGGAACGGCCCCTCACTCGGGTTCGGGCTTGGATCGGTCGCGACACACCATTGATCAGATTATCAAGCCAGTCCTGCTCCGAATTGTCCGATACTTCAATGGCAATTCTGCGAAGGTCGCACAGAGTACGTGATCGTTGTCGAGGTCCAAAAACAGCTCGTTTCAAGCGGACTCACAAACGTTTTATTGGGTTCATGTCCAATGAACAGTCAGGACATTCCATTCTAGTCATCGTAGTATGCTGAAGGAAAACGCCGTCAATACTTATGTTGCAAAATCCGCATAAAATCTTGTAGCAAGCTATCCTGTAATTTCTTAAAATACTTTCGGGCGGAAAGTGGTTGCTTCGTTCTCTCAGTAAAATGTCAAAACTCTGAAACAAGTCTTTTATTCCATTTCAGTTTAAAAAAAAGAAAACCTTGCCCACATATAATTAGCGAACATCATCACTGTCCTCAGTTCACAGTTCGTGCAACCCAGTACACACGAAAGCCAGCCAGAAATGTACTTACGTCCAACCCGAAGAATAACACGATTTCACAGTCAATACTGCACTACTATATCTAAGTTTCACATTCAGTCCTTTTCAGTGGGTTTCTATTAAAGAAATTGCTCGCCAAATATTCCATATACGGATACGAAACATGCCACGCGAAATTTTACAAAGGCCGAAAGTTCACACGCGTTTCTTTCCAACAAAACAACTCTAGAACTTCCAAACTTCATAAAACAGTCCGTAAATGCAACTGCTTCTACGGCAACCCAATCTGGACGCGAAATTCCAATAACTATTTCATTTTACACTTTATGAAGAGTGAAACGTTCAACATGACCTGCACGTCCAATAGCTGACTACCGACTGACTTGGATGCTGCTTCTACCACAACATATCTAACTAGCAGTGCGCGGGAACTGCTAAACCCTGATTGGTTGATCAAAATGACCAGCCAATCAGAACAATCGTTGGAGAGCATTCTCGCACCAAAACTGTCCTACACCAATCACTATTCCCAGTTCACGTCATTTCAACATGCAAATACACATATAAGATTTAACAGAACCAAACCAAAAGAAAATTAATCTTGGACTAAATTTTTGAATATGATTTTACTTTCACTTGTTATTCTCGCTGCCTCCTTACACAAGCAAGTACACGTAGCAATATGTCATCAGCAATATGTCATCAGCAAAGTGGGCACAAACATCTTTCCCACATTATGATCACGTAATGTAGTACAATATACAATATTGAATTTCTACGTATGATCCACTTACACACACTCATTCTCATTCATTCCACAACAACAAAACGAATACATATTATAATAATCTTTTCTGGATTTTATATTACGAAAATGAGAAGTAGTAATGTTTTAGTATGAAAATCCAAATAAAGTGGCCTGACATTTTGTGAACTCCATTAATGATTTCAAATGATACTAAAAGACAAACTGTTATTATTCCTGAGTTTTTTAGTCTAAGTGTCTATGACAGATAGAAGGCTGAAATTTTTGTACCGTGTTCTCTTGAATAACAATAGGCAGTGTATCGACTTTAAAAAATATTAAATAATATTTAATGTACTTTATTTAGATTCTTAAGGGTTTGAATATTCAGTCGCTAGAAGTGACACAGATACCGCTTCCAACGGTTAACACAGCGACAGGTGCGAATGAGTCATTGCTAAGACACAACTGGCTGCCTCCTGCCTGCAACGGGCTGTTCTGCAAAGTAGCTTACTGCAGTTAAGTTCTCGCGTTATTGACTCGCGACGTTACAGAGCATTCAGGCCGCGGTTCCTTTGACTCAAAAGTCGTAGATACCGATCATCCTGTGCACATATTGGCGTGGGCTGCCAGTGGAGTCCTAGTCCTCAACAATAATTGTGAATTGGAACCAGTTCCATGTCCACAGCGTATCAGTTTCTCTCTGGTGCACACACAGATCCAGAGGCGTCTCTAATTCGTCCGCACTAGTGCTTTACTTTCAGCTGAAATGCTACGATTCATTCGAGTGCGGCGTTCTACCTGTACATGTAGCACTCACGGTAACTGTTTGAATGTTTACAAACAACACTAGTAGCTGTCTTCCCATCGGTACAGGAATAGTCACAATAGAAACACACCGGCAACGACATATCGGAGTTATGTAATACACCCCAGTCACATTTAAATGTCTACGTAGTTAGCTGACACTTGGATGACAGCCTTCTGCTTCCTGCTTTCCAATTACGAAGTGGAGAATTGTTGAGTCCCATGGGTTTGACGTGTGCATGAGTATTGCACGGTCCGCAGAATCAAATGTTTTATTATGTGAGAGAAAATACTCACTGTATTCAAGCTATCATTTGGCGCTGCTAGAGCCTCGGACAGAGAAGAATCAATTTTGTTTTCTGTCGAGACTCCTTTCCCGAAGCCAGACTGCGAGTCTGACAACAAATTATCCTTACTGAGATGTCACCACTCTTCTGTATATTGTTGTTGTTGTGGTCTTCAGTCCTGAGGCTGGTTTGATGCAGCTCTCCATGCTACTCTGTCCTGTGCAAGCTCCCAGTACGTACTGCAGCCTACAACCTTCTTAATCTGCTTAGTGTATTCATCTCTTGGTCTCCCTATACGTTTTTTACCCTCCACACTGCCCTCAAATACTAAATTGGTGATCCCTTGATGCCTCGGAACATGTCCTATCAACCAATCCCTTCTTCTAGTCAAGTTGTGCCACAAACTCCTCTTCTCCCCAGTTCTGTTCAATACCTCCTCATTAGTTATGGGATCTACCCATCTAATCTTCAGCATTCTTCTGTAGCACCACATTTCGAAAGCTTCTATTCTCTTATTGTCCAAACTATTTATTGTCCATGTTTCACTTCCATACATGGCTACACTCCATACAAATACTTTCAGAAACGACTTCCTGACACTTAAATCTATACTCAATGTTAATAAATTTCTCTTCTTCAGAAACGCTTTCCTTGCCATTGCCAGTCTACATTTTATATCCTCTCTACTTCGACCATCATCAGTTATTTTGCTCCCCAAATAGCAAAACTCATTTACTGCTTTAAGCATCTCTTTTTCTAATCTAATTCCCGCAGCATCACCCGAGTTAAATCGACTACATTCCATTATCCTCGTTTTGCTTTTGTTGATATTCATCTTATATCCTCCTTTCAAGACACTGTCCATTCCGTTCAACTGCTCTTCCAAGTCCATCGCTGTCTCTGACAGAATTACAATGTCATCGGCGAACCTCAAAGTTTTTATTTCTTCTCCATGGATTTTAATACCTTCTCCGAACTTTTCTTTTGTTTCCTTTGGTTCAAAATGGTACAAATGGCTCTGAGCACTATGGGACTTAACATCTATGGTCATCAGTCCCCTAGAACTTGGAACTATTTAAACCTAACTAACCTAAGGACATCACACAACACACAGTCATCACGAGGCAGAGAAAATCCCTGACCCCGCCGGGAATCGGGCGCGGTAAGCGAGAACGCTACCGCACGACCACGAGCTGCGGACTTTGTTTCCTTTACTGCTTGCTCAATGTACAGATTTAATAACATTGGGGAGAGGCTACAACCCTGTCTCACTCCCTTCCCAACCACTACTTCCATTTCATGCCCCCTCGGCTCTTATAACTGCCATCTGGTTTCTGTACAAATTGTAAATAGCCTTTCGCTCCCTGTATTTTACCCCTGCCACCTTCAGAATTTGAAAGAGAGTATTCCAGTCAACATTGTCACAAGCTTTCTCTAAGTCTACAAATGCTAGAAACGTAGGTTTGCCTTTCCTTAATCTAGCTTCTAAGGTAAGCCGTAGGTGTCTCAAAAAAGTTTGAAAAGGCTGGTGGAAAAGAACCTGCCTGTAGTTGCTTGCATTATTGCGAGTGATCTTCTTGACCGTTGGTCCGATGCACCGTGCTGAAGGAACACAGGTTGGGCCAAGTCGCAGCGCTGGCCGCTGGGTGAGCAGGAGGTGTCGGCCGGGCAACGCCGGCGCTGGTGCCGGATCGCGCTGACCTCGCTGTGCCGGAAGACTCGCCGCTAGCGCCAGCCAGCGCCGCGGGTTCGCAACAGGTGGCGGGGATCCCGGCCAAGGCCATTAAAGCACCGGCCGATGCTATCACCTGCACACAAAACCGCCGCTGCGCCCACTTCCCACCAACTCCTTCCTTTATTTCTCTCCCCCTCCTTCCCAACACGCCTCACGATTTACTGCGCTCATTTTCCCTTCTTTCCGACGTACCTTACAAGGTCCTGCGGGTGAGGAGTCAGAGCAAAGACCGGGCGCTGGACCCGATGTTTCTTGAGCCGTCGGCACACGGAGTGTGCATCCGAGCGTTGAGCGTGCCGGGTTTCTGACGTCATAGCGTGGAACAGCACGTTCGGGAGTCTTCCCGAATGTGCAGATCAATATCTGGCATGACAGATATTGTGAGCGTGCGTCTGAGCGTTGACCAATAAGATGGCACAACGCCACCTACGTCACGCTCACGCCGTCCCCCTTCAGTACAGAGTTGTGAGGTGCCATATTGGCATTCATTTCAAGCCTATATGTATACAGGGTGTTACAAAAAGGTACAGCCAAAATTTCAGGAAACATTCCTCACACACAAAGAAAGAAAATATGTTATGTGGACACATGTCCGCAAACGCTTACTTTCCATGTTAGAGCTCATTTTATTACTTCTCTTCAAATCACATTAATCATGGAATGGAAACACACAGCAACAGAATGTACCAGTGTGACTTCAAACACTTTGTTACAGGAAATGTTCAAAATGTCCTCCGTTAGCGAGAATACATGCATCCACCGTCCGTCGCATGGAATCCCTGATGCGCTGATGCAGCCCTGGAGAATGGCGTATTGTATCACAGCCGTCCACAATACGAGCACGAAGAGTCTCTACATTTGGTACCGGGGTTACGTAGACGAAAGCTTTCAAATGCCCCATAAATGAAAGTCAAGAGGGTTGAGGTCAGGAGAGCGTGGAGGCCATGGAATTGGTCCGCCTCTACCAATCCATCGGCGTTGAGAGGCGTACGAACACTTGGACTGAAATGTGCAGGCCGGCCGCGGTGGTCTAGCGGTTCTGGCGCTGCAGTCCGGAACCGCGGGACTGCTACGGTCGCAGGTTCGAATCCTGCCTCGGGCATGGGTGTGTGTGATGTCCTTAGGTTAGTTAGGTTTAAGTAGTTCTAAGTTCTAGGGGACTTATGACCTAAGATGTTGAGTCCCATAGTGCTCAGAGCCATTTGAACCATTTTTTTTTTTTGAAATGTGCAGGAGCTCCATCGTGCATGAACCACATGTTGTGTCGTGCTTGTAAAGGCACATGTTCTAGCAGCACAGGTAGAGTATCCCGTATGAAATCATGATAACGTGCCCCATTGAGCGTAGGTGGAAGAACATGAGGTCCAATCAAGACATTACCAACAATGCCTGCCCAAACGTTCACAGAAAATCTGTGTTGATGACGTGATTGCACAATTGCTTGCGGATTCTCGTCAGCCCACACATGTTGATTGTGAAAATTTACAATTTGATCACGTTGGAATGAAGCCTCATCCGTAAAGAGAACATTTGCACTGAAATGAAGATTGACACATTGTTGGATGAACCATTCGCAGAAGTGTACCCGTGGAGGCCAATCAGCTGCTGATAGTGCCTGCACACGCTGTACATGGTACGAAAACAAATGGTTCTTCCGTAGCACTCTCCATACAGTGACGTGGTCAACGTTACGTTGTACAGCAGCAACTTCTCTGACGCTGACATTAGGGTTATCGTCAACTGCACGAAGAATTGCCTCGTCCATTGCAGGTGTCCTCGTCGTTCTAGGTCTTCCCCAGTCGCGAGTCATAGGCTGGAATGTTCCGTGCTCCCTAAGACGCCGATCAATTGCTTCGAACGTCTTCCTGTCGGGACACCTTCGTTCTGGAAATCTGTCTCGATACAAACGTACCGCGCCACGGCTATAGCCCCGTGCTAATCCATACATCAAATGGGCATCTGTCAACTCCGCATTTGTAAACATTGCGCTGGCTGCAAAACCACGTTCGTGATGAACACTAACTTGTTGATGCTACGTACTGATGTGCGTGATGCTTGTACTGTAGAGCAATGAGTCCCATGTCAACACAAGCACCGAAGTCAACATTACCTTCCTTCAATTGGGCCAACTGGCGGTGAATCGGGGAAGTACAGTACATACTGACGAAACTGAAATGAGCTCTAACATGGAAATTAAGCGTTTCCGGACACATTGTAATATTGCAACTCTAATTTGGTATGCTGGTGTGTAATGTTGCAACTTTAATTTTGTATGCTGATATCGGTGCTAATTGACAATGAAAGTGGGTTAAAAGCCGTGATCTGTCTGGGGACGTTAACCGTGGATTACTGGGCAACTGTTTCATCAGATATTTAGTCTAGGTTTACCAAGTAGACTAACATTAATGATAATCTTTTAATAGTCATACAAAACCGGTAAAATATATATATAAAAAGGAGAATTTAAATAAAAAGAAAGAAATCAGTTTATATTTGGAAATTTATTTTAAGATTGTTCATTGAAATTTCAGCATATTATACGTGAGTTATAACTGAGCTGGTGCCTTATTTACGATTGAAAAGAATGTGAGATTGTAATCTTACGGAACACATAAAATATGGAGCCAAGATTTGGAAAACTGCATACAACACTCCATTCATAAAATAACACACGAAGAACATCGAAACATAAGCAAGAAGAAATTAACCACAACCAACAGATTCAGTTTTTACCCAAAGAAATTACGTTCATACCACAATCCTGTCCGTCATGTAATTACCACACACTGGTATACTAAATTCATATTAACTCTTTGTGAAGTCTTCGCAAAAAGAATAGCTGAGGGCTACTTTGATGATTACACCACATGCTCCACGTGGTCAACTTGGTTTACACAAAGCGTACAACTCCACAATAATTTTGATAATTAAAATACATTAGATCGAAAAGCAATTGACAAAAGAAAAACCTTGAACTGGTTACTAACGTCTTACTATTAACCTGATGGGTCAAACAGTTATATAAGCACGTGGTACTGGTCTCGCAAAATACACCCCACGTGGGTTGAACATAAAGAAAAGCATAAAGAAAAGTTGCTATATTAAAAAAAATATAGTCAAGACGAGACGTTATAATCACACAAACATTCGCATTTAAGATTGATGAACTTAGAGTTACTGATCAACACGTGGTTCCACTTTACTCACAAAGTAGTAACAAAGCAACTACCGCAAAATAATCTGAATTTAACACGAGAATTACACTCCGCTGCACTTTAAGATAGCATTAGATATTTTAGAGCTAAACCTGAAATCAAGGTGATTAAATTTTTAGTTAGGCTGAACTTAAGAAATCCATTGTCCTACGGACTTAACAGACACGCGCTTAGCCGGAGATCTTACCACTTCAGACGCTCGCCACGGCCACACAGCAACTGCCCTACTTTCGAGCGTGCTTCCTGAGGGAGGCTCCCAAAGACCAACGGAAGTGGCCAGAGGGGCAGCTTCCTATACCAACATGACAACGGACGGACAGGACCATACTAAGGATAGAAACCTCTTTGCTTTTAGGAAGCGTAGCTACCTGTTCCGACGTTGGTCCTACTGTTCTCTAGCAGACAGGCTTGTCTGCTACCCTCAAGCATGCAACTAGAAATACATTTGTTCATTCATCCTCTCACACAGAAGGGAAGGGGGATGACAGTATCTTATCATATACAGTATATAAAAGAAAGCGGATGTAGGTTCCGTATGAGACTGTGTGACATGAATTACATATAAGAATTACATATAAACTGTGCTTTAAAGTGTAGTAGTGTGACAGATCGTTCTTGTTTATGTGTAAAAGTAACACGTTCCACTGCTCAGTCTCCTCCCAGATAGTCAGAAACGCCACAGTACATTTAGAAGAGGAATTTATTCCATAAATGGCAACAGATTTAGGAAATTAAACATGAAAGGAATCCAACAGAGACCTTTAAACATGTCCACATAACATCTTTTCTTTATTTGTGTGTGAGGAATGTTTCCTGAAAGTTTGGCCGTACCTTTTTGTAACACCCTGTATATGCGGTTTCTGAGCACCAGCAAATTGACAATCACTGGAAAACTCGTTGTTAACTGTGTGATTCGTTCCAATAAAATAATAAGAAACATCATATTCGTGGCAAAATAATTATTGTAACTTGAGTATTATGAGAGTAAGTTATTTGAAGTCAGCGACACACTGAAGATCCACCCAAAACGCATTGTTCTTGGTACAATTTGTTGTAATTAAATTTCAATTGGTAACATATCTACGATTTAGGTTTTCAAAAAGCCGTAACACAATAAGATTAGATACAAATAACGTGCTGTTGGTTTAGCGTATGCCAGCACGGTAGCTCAGCGTGTTTGGTCAGAGAGCTGGATGGCCTCTGTAATAAAATACTGGGTGGAAGGATCAACAAGCGAACTTCACCGGATGTCATGTGACGTCCGCAACGAACAAACACAACGATCAACAACGGACAAAATGAAAAAAAAGGGTTAGCTGCCCTCTGTAATAAAAAAACTGAGTGGAAGGATCAACGACGAACTGAAACGGATGTCTTGCGACGTCCGCCCCGAGCAGATGGATCCGTAATATGGTACTTAACTACTGAACTACCACGTCTCTCTAGCTTGTACACACGAAACGAACAAAATGAAATTAAAAAAAAAAAGCGTAATGAGTAGCGTCACTGGTCTCTATGAAGATGATAGTTGGGCGGTGGTTCCCGTCTTGACACTTCCAAATTTTTTTTCCTAAGATTCACGTTGTTATTAGGTTCTGATACTTTATTATTAGTTTAATATAAGTATCAGGAGTGGAATTAAAATACAAGGTGAAAGGATATCAATGATACGATTCGCTGATGACATTACTATCCTGAGTGAAAGTGAAGAAGAATTAAATGATGTGCTGAACGGAATGAACTGTCTAATGAGTACACAGTATGGTTTGAGAGTAAATCGCAGAAAGACGAAGGTAATGAGAAGTAGTAGAAATGAGAACAGCGAGAAACTTAACATCAGGATTGATGGTCACGAAGTCAATGAAGTTAAGGAATTCTGCTACCTAGGCAGTAAAATAACCAATGACGGACGGAGCAATGAGGACATCAAAAGCAGACTCACTATGGCAAAAAAGGAATTTCTGACCAAGAGAAGTCTACTAATATCAAATACCGGCCTTAATTTGAGGAAGAAATTTCTGAGGATGTACGTCTGGAGTACAGCATTGTATGGTAGTGAAACATGGACTGTGGGAAAACCGGAACAGAAGACAATCGAAGCATTTGAGATGTGGTGCTATAGACGAATGTTGAAAATTAGGTGGACTGATAAGGTAAGGAATGAGGAGGTTCTACGCAGAATCGGAGAGGAAAGGAATATGTGGAAAACACTGATAAGGAGAAGGGACAGGATGATAGGACATCTGCTAAGACATGAGGGAATGACTTCCATGGTACTAGAGGGAGCTGTAGAGGGCAAAAACTGTAGAGGAAGACAGAGATTGGAATACGTCAAGCAAATAATTGAGGACGTAGGTTGCAAGTGCTACTCTGAGATGAAGAGGTTAGCACAGGAAAGGTATTCGTGGCGGGCCGCATCAAACCAGTCAGTAGACTGATGACAAAAAGAAAAAGTATATACTATAATAGTTGATGATATGTCAATATAAGTTCACCTTTTTTTGAGGGATGGTTTTGTTCGATTGGCCTAATCTACAGGACAGTTTGCGCTACTTGTATAAAGATAATTTGCTCCTTTTTCTTTTACGCTTCGTAATTCACATGTCGCAAAGATTCTGCTACTGGTTAGGAACAGTGATCAAGTAAGACTGACCTTGGGGTTTTATTAAAATGTGGGAATGATGAACTAATGTTTATCTTATGCGGAGAAGTATTCCAAATTTGTACCGCACTGTTTGTAAATGCAACTTTTTGTAAGTCTGTGTCCTTATTGATTGGACATGGTACTTTCCTTTCCGTGGACGATGGAGGAAATGTGCATTTTAATAGAGGTAACGTGGGAATTTTAGCGCGCCCGTTGAGTAAATACTGTGATTTACGGACTAGAAACATCCCTCAACTGCCGCTGGACTGCGTTGCGATCGCGTATACCACGTTGGTCCCACGTACCGTATGCACAAGTCGTATCGTTCCTGAACGTTCAGCAGCACGTTGAACTTGGCACGCTCAACGTTAACGTTCGACAGCACGGTCCGTGTGCCGACGGCTTTACTCTTTTCGTGTGTACAAGCTAGAGAGACGTGGTAGTTCAGTAGTTAAGTACCATATTACGGATCCTAAGGATTCGATCCCCGGTCAGTGTTGTGTTTCCTCTGTCACTTACCACTTGTGGCAGCTTTGTCAAAATGCTTAGTTACGCTGTGCTCGGACTCCACGTCAAACCGTAGGTTCCCCTACAGTCAGTCAATGACCTATCTTCCTTACTGAAAATTCAAGTGGCGTTACGCAGGCACTTCCGTTGCTGACTCAAGAGTCCAGTGAGAGAGCCCACTTGGCGCACACAGGTGGACCAGGTTTGTCGGAGGCAGCTGTCTAGACACGAGGAAGTTGCTGCCACCCTTGACGAATTTCCTCCATCTTCTGCGGTCTTCGTCCAGCTTCCCTCATTTTCCACAGTCACTATTAACTGCGTTCATGTCGGGCTTGACGCAGTCTTTGAAGTCCGTTGCATGTCTGCCAAGAGGTCTCTCTACATGTGCTGTCTCACTAAGCAGTGTGCGTCGGGGAAGACGGGAGTGGTCTATACAATGTCGATGTCCTGGCTACCGCACGTGACGTTGCTTGAGAGTGGCTTTAATACTCGGTAGCTTCGCAATGTTCAGAACCTTCTCTTTTGTCACTTCTTCCCTCCATGTTTTGCCTAGAATGTTTCATAAGCAACACAGATGAAAGGTGATAAGCTTATTGACTAGCGTATGATGTCCAGATATCAGCACCGTATAAGAGGGTGCTCAACTCGACTGCTTGATCGACGAGCTGGGTAAGTAAGTTTAAAGGTCGGAGCAGGGCAAAACATATCATTTCCAGTAGGACCGTGCCTAGTAAAGCACTATGACGTTAACCCAATCTTCGGGTACAAGACAGCTTCACCTGTCTTCATATGCATGGCAGTTCACCTCGCGCTTCCTAGTAATAGCTCTGCTCCTCCTTTGTGAACAGTTGTCTTGAAATCCATATATAGCTACTGGAGATGGTACACTGTTGGCTTCTTTCTACCCGGCAACCATCTCACAAAGCTGGTTCGAATGGCCCTGAGCACTATGGGACGTAACATCTGAGGTCATCAGTCCCCTAGAACTTACAACTACTTAAACCTAACTAAGGACATCACACACATCCATGCCCGAGGCAGGATTCGAACCTGCGACCGTAGCAGTCACACGGTTCCGGACTGAAGCGCCTAGAACCGCTCGTCCACCGCGGCCGGCCACAAAGCTGGTTGTGAGAAAAATACAGAATGTAAAATTTAATTCGTAACCCCGGTGAGACTTCGCGTTATTCACGTACATAAAGTACATACAATACAGTAATAGGGAACGAAAACCAAACTTTAAAATCTATTAGACGAAGCTGTCATTAGATAAAGAGAGTAAGATTGTATTAAAGAGTATAATTGTTTGTCCTTTCAAAAGAAACAACCCTAGAATATATCTTAAGCGATTAGGGAAACCACGGAAAACGCATTTCTGTATGGCCGGACGGGCATTTGAAATATCGTTCTCCCACATGCGAGTCCAGAATCTCATCACTGTGCCGCCTGGCTTAGTGTGTTCCAACAAGAAGCGCGTGACAGAGTGGAATGAGTTAAAAGAAACTGGAGTATCGTTTTAAAATTCAGATGTTCACATCTTTATGCAGTAAGTCACAATGATTACACTATATGGTGAAAATTATCCGGACACCTATCAGTAGTCACGAATAAGTGTGCCCACCTTTTGCTTTTATGACATATTGAACTCTGCTTGAGACCTTTTTAATGAGGTGCCTGAATCTCTGTGGGGTAATGACAGCCGATACCACAGAAATTACTGATAGTGCACGTTGATGTCACGAATGAAGTCGACAGTCTAAGTTATCCCCAAGATCGGTTGGGTTCAGGTGTCCAGTCTGAAGTGTCCAGTCCATCGCAGGGAAGTTTTTGTCCACAAATCGTTGTGTGACAGTTGTTCTTTCATGACAGGATGTATTGTCATGCTGATTCGATGAATCATCGTCAGCGAGGTATCATTCTACTGTTCGCAGCACATTGTGTTGTACGGTGTGTACATATCCTTCTCTATTTAGCGTTCCCTTAAATGCATTAAGGATACCACACCATTCACACGAGAAACACCCCCTTATCGTAACACCACATCCTCTGTACGACACTTTCGGCGCTACAACTGTTGCCGGCGACGTTCCCCAGGCAGTCACCCGAGCCATACCTTTCCATCGGATTGACACAGGATATAACCCGATTAATCACTCCTACCCTACGTTCCCTTCGCAGATGAAGGCTCCAACTTATCTTCCTCATGCCTAACTGGAATTCTTCTCACCTTCTGACACCCAGATCCCCCTTATTAGATACTTACCCAACACATATCTCACATCCGTTTTAAATACTTCAGGTTTCCAATCCTATCCCTATCTAAATCACTAGCCGACATTTACCATGAGCCATTAGCAAAACTATTCTAATCGATTGTAGAACAACGCACACCGTTATCATGTTTCGTAATATAAACGTTTGTATGTCTCTGGAACTTCTCTTTTTCAATGGCTGAAGAGTGGCAGCCGTCCCACTGCCTGCCAGCACCTTATATAGGACATGCAATTTGATTTCATTGGCGTATTTCGAGGACAGCATACATAAATAATAACATATTGTAATTACAAACACAAAATTTACATTTCGTCTACACATTAGTAATCTGGGAAGAACGCTGAAAGCATAGCATTCTCGTTCTTTTTTGCCGTTTATGTGGTTTTTGCTAGGATACTGAACCAAAGTTTCATATCTGATACAAAATGGCTTCAAATGGCTCTGAGCATTATGGGACTCAACTGCTGAGGTCATTAGTCCCCTAGAACTTAGAACTAGTCAAACCTACCTAACCTAAGGACATCACAAACATCCATGCCCGAGGCAGGATTCGAACCTGCGACCGTAGCGGTCTTGCGGTTCCAGACTGCAGCGCCTTTAACCGCACGGCCACTTCGGCCGGCTCATATCTGATACAAGACTTTGTAGTGTTGTCACTAGCTAATGTAAGTAACGTGCTTTCCGATAGAGTAGTACACAACACACGAATGAGTTAGAACAGTTGAGATATAAATTACTGTACTTCGTTGTTTGTAATAGACTTCAGCAGCACAATTTATTGGTGACATGTGGAAATTTGTGCCTGACCGGGACTCGAAACAGAATTTCCCGCTTTACGCTTGCGGTCGCCTTAACGGCATCGGCTATATGCGCACACCTGCTGGATAAACCTAAACGTCCAAATATCACCGCGTGTCCACGACCTGCACTCGCGCAGTTGCTGTGATTCCCGCGCGGAGAGAGAAGTATTTATTATTGTAGTGACCTGTCTAGGCATGTAAGGCTATTTTTCAGTGTCTGTGTTTCACGTTGTACAATGTGTTGACCTACAGAAGTGGACGTTAGGTGGTTTAAAGAGCGACGGCATTGCACAGTTGATGATTGGAAGCGAGTGATTTGCTGTGATGAATCACAGCTGCCATCGTGTGTGTGTGTGTGTGTGTGTGTGTGTGTGTGTGTGTGTGTGTTTGCCAACAGTGAAGTGCAGTATGGAGCTGTTCATCGTGGTAAGAGTGTAGCACCCACATGTGCTTCAGCAAATGCTAAATATGGAAAGATAAGAACACATTTTACAGCGTTGTGTACTGAGTAAAGTCGAGAACAGTTCGGAGACGGTAACAGTTACCAACATGAAAATGCGCCCAGTCATAAAGCAGTATCTCAGCGACAATGGTTTATGAACAACAACATTCCTGTAATGGACTGTCCCGACGTGGACCCAATGGAACACCTTTTAGATGAGTTAGAATATCGACTTTGCTCCAGACTCCAACGCCCACCTGCCATTCCTCTACGGATATTGTCGCATTACTGAAATGTGACAATTCAAGAAGCCATCATCGCGAATGGTTGACGCAGCCAGTAGTAATGTCCACTAGCAGGCGCCCAGATACTTTTGATCAGATATCGTACATTTATCCTCTGCAGACATTATACATGTACATAGCAGAACAACAGTACCTGTTTGTGACTATAAACAAGAGTGATAATATTATATTATAATAAAAATTCACTTCATATACCCGAAATACACATTATTCCCCACACACCAAAGGTGAAATTTAATCGCTTCCCAAGTACATTGGAAAGAAGTGGTATGAAATGATAACTCTAAATAAGCTAAAGAGGATATGAACAACGCGATAACATACAGGCAAATCAAAATCTTACGGTGTGCCATCTCTTACACTATACGCCACCTCTCACTACAGGAGATTAAAAGAGGAAGATAGTGCTCTGTCCATCGCTACTTTCACTGTGATTGCTATCCCCTCATCCACGCTGAAGGCCAGGCGGCGCACGAAAAAGTGGGTGGACTGTCGGTCGTGCCTTTGTTGGCGTCAGGTAGATCTCAAGGCTACAGACAGCTGTGTTGCTTACAACGAGCACAGCGCTGGTGCAAATCGTTACGCCGCCACACTTGCTCGTTGTTGCCTGAAACGAATGTTTTTCTGGCGCTTCACAGCATTAGGTGTTCTGAGACGCAAGCTGGAGGTAACTGCCTATCTGTATCGTTAGGCGTCCACCGTCCGAGAGATAGAATCTCTTGCTATACTTGACCAGTAATGTGTAGAAAATTATTGTAGCAGTAGATTTTACACGGTCCGTTATCGAGTGCAGTAGCAGCAGTCTTACAATCTGCCATAGATCTCTCTTTAAACTTATAGATTGATTTTCTGTGTGCTCCTCACTGACGCAAAAAGCCAGGGATGTGGCGTTGTGCGCATAATGACATCTCTGATATCATTCCAAGCATCGAAGACAATACTTTCATAATGATGATGAATTACCCACTTTGTGAGTTGTCTTCCCTCTTGCACAGGAATACAGCAGTTGAGTAATCTTTTGACAGTTATGGGAATCTGGGAGGAGAAACATTAGAACGCTTTCCTGACTTTCCCAGAGCCACTGCCGCCCAGGCACGAGTTTCTTACATTACTTGGTAAAAAAAAAGTACCTTTCCCTGCAGGGTTTTCATTTCGAAGTTATTTAAGCGGCCACGAAAGACTCTAAATACTCGCCGATTCTCAGATTTAGCAGACGACCTCTCTGCTTGCAGGAAACAGTAGAAACAGTTCTTCATTGTCTGCCACCTACCCCAGTAGTGGATACGTAAATTCTGGACGTGATGACATTACGTACTCTGTAAGTTCGTGGGTACTGTTACACCTGAGAGAATACTTGCACGACCACCAACGGGCGAGGTGCGGAAGCCTACCGAAGCAAATGGCTTGGTAATCTCTTCAATCAGTTTCTCGTCTCTGCCAGCCCAGATATGGTTTAGTTTCACGCTCGCTTCTTCCTAACTACCTGTCTCTTTATCACGACAGTTGGTATGTTCCACTTCATCTTTCACGTCAATTATATTCTTGCCTACTAACCAAAAGGTTGAATATTAAGAAACCAATTACATGCATATCTGCCATCATTTGACTTCTGGTTTTCTTATTACTGATTGGAATGTAGGTATTTTTGCTGCCTTTTCCACGCGACTAAGTTCATAGATTTGTTATATAACTCCACCTTGCCATGATAAGTGTTGTTAATGGTAACTGGCGCTCTATCTTATTGTTTATACTAGTAGTACTGCGTTCTCATACTACATCATGTGGCCAAAATCTCTGACACCTCAATGAGTACCCTTTGTGATGATGCCAGGCTGAGCATCGGACAGAATTTATATGTAGATACGTCGTAGACAGAACACACACGTTTCTGTCCTTAGTGTTACTGAACCCACGAAAATTAGTGTGTTCCAACAAGGCGTGCTTTAGGAGCATTCTAATTCGGTTATTCCGTGAAAGAGATTGGACATGCAGCGTATGTGACCTGATCGTTTGTTACTGATGCTATTGTAAACAGGAAAGCGCTAAAATGAGACATCGTATTGCATGGTTCCAGAAATTAACTGATACTGAGACGAATAAGGTACCTGACTTCTTCAGTGAATAGCGGTTACCACTGTTCACTTGGCTGCACGTTCCTCGAACGTGTCAATCATCGAACATATCTGTCATATACCTGGGTTGACAACGTTGTTTCCAAAGTCCTTTACCAGTTCCTGTTGGCGTTTTTGTAGAGTCGTTAATTTATTGGAAGGAGATAGCATGAAGTAAGTCTCTCATGGACGGACCTCATATACAGTTTTGCAATACTAATGATCTGGGTGTTGCCACGTAAAAATCTCTGCTATAATCTTGATTTCTGTCACACACCTTTTTCGTGGTGACGCAATTTTCACAATTGTAAGCGAATTTGCATGACCGGCATCTTGTTAGTGCATAACGGAGTAAGCTTTTCCCGTTGCTCTCCCAAGAGAAATAATGCAGAGACGACCAAACTTGCACTCCTGCATGACTAATCTCTCAATTTTTTTTTCTTACGCTTCTCACGCGAGTTTCACTATTAGCGGAATGGAATAGTTTTACAGTCCCTCTCCAGCCTTGTTTCTCTAAACATGGGCAACAAACGCAAGAAGTCTCTTTTTTCTTTCAGCAACTCCAGCGCAAAAGATCTGAGAATAGCTGTGGCACTATTCTGCTGAGTCAGCCACATGGCTACAAATCTGGTAACATTGATCAGAATTACGTGGTCTCGTCTCTGAGACCAAGCCAATAAGAATCTATACCCCTTCAGCAGGACTCGAGACTAGTTTACGCAAAAGCTATTTTCACCATCTTCTTTGTTGATGCACTACTCTGTTACACGAGTCATCTCATTTGTATTGAATCTGAACCATTCGCTCCATATCACTTGCTACCGTTATATTAACACAATTAGCCTCCGTGATGACGATATTGCGGTGTCGGTGTTGTCAAGAAGAGTGATGCAGTGTTGCTTCGGACGCGCTTGCATGTGAGAAGGCACAGGTAGTGCGCCAACTACAGTCCTTATGAAATGTATTCACAGTTGCGAATACAAATAACCGTTAGATGTAGAAGGTGTAAGGTGGCTATAATTTCGCACCTTACAAGAACTCATCCACATACTTTGCCATGATCTACAACCACATTACGTATTATACACCATATATATGAGTATTTAAAGGAGACTGACATTGTCACGATGTTGTTGTTGTTGTTGTTGTTGTTGTTGTTGTTGTGGTCTTCAATCCTGAGACTGGTTTGATGCAGATCTCCACGCTACTCTGTCCTGTGCAAGCTTCTTCATCTCCGAGTACTTACGGCAACCTATATACTTCTGAATCTGCTTAGTGTATTCATCTCTTGGTCTCCCTCTACGATTTTTACCCTCCACGCTGCCCTCCAATACTAAATTGGTGATCCCTTGATACCTCAGAACATGTCGTACCAACCGATCCCTTCTTCTGGTCAAGTTGTGCCACAAACTCCTCTTCTCCCCAATCCTATTCAATACTTCCTCATTAGTTATATGATCTACCCATCCAATCTTCAGCATTCTTGTGTAGCACCACATTTCGGAAACTTCTATTCTCTTCTTGTCCAAACCATTTATCGTCCATGTTTCACTTCCATACATGGCTACACTTTATACAAATACTAACACTTAAATCTATGCTCGATGTTAACAAATTTCTCTTCTTCAGAATCGCTTTCCTTGCCATTGCCAATCTACATTTTATATCCTCTCTACTTCGACCATCATCAATTATTTTACTCCCCAAATAGCAAAACTCCTTTACTGCTTGAAGTGTCTCATTTCCTAATCTAATTCCCTCAGCATCACCCGACGTAATTCAACTACATTCCATTATCCTCGTTTTGCTTTTGATGATGTTCATTTTATATCCTCCTTTCCAGACACTGTCCATTCTGTTCAGCTGCTCTTCCAGGTCCTTTGCTGTCTCTGACAGAATTACAATGTCATCGGCGAACCTCTAAGGTTTTATTTCTTCTTCATGGATTTTAATACCTACTTCGAATTTTTCTTTTGTTTCCTTTACTGCTTGCTCAATATACAGATTGAATAACATCGGGGAGAAGCTACAACCCTGTCTCACTCCCTTCCCAACCATTGCTTCCCTTTCGTGCCCCTCGACTCTTATAACTGCCATCTGATTTCTGTACAAATTGTAAATAGCCTTTCACTCCCTTTATCTTACCCCTGCCGCTTTTAAAATTGTCACGTACACCTTGTAAATAATTGCTAACGCTTATTGCATGAAAGGTGGCGGAGTGTCTTTATTACCATACTAGTAGACTTTGGAACGACAGTGGAAATGAAACGGCAGACAGAACTCAAGCCCTGGGTGGAAGGCCCACACAAGTGTGTTGGTCCTGCTTAAACACAGGAAATAGTAAGACAGACGTCGTAGCACCTAAGTGCTGGAGCACAATAGAGTCGCGACCGGCTGGCATGGTAGCCGGACGGGAAGCATTATACTTCGGAAACTACGAAAATCTTGGACGCAGATGAGAGGAACGAGGAAGCGTTACCTCGGAAACCATGCAGGCTGTGTTATTTACTCAGAAGCGTACCATTGTACGAGTCTAGGTTTTTCCTCGCAAACTTTCCGCGCTGGGTTACAAAAGACTAAAATATGATTGGTCGGCGATCGGAAGAATCTGTAAACAGGGAGCATATTCCGTGGTTTCGGGAATATGATTCGTTTTCGGAATTATGGTGGTGGGGTGCCAAGCCTTGCTGGGAAGCCAGCGCTGGAGAGAAGAGGTCTTCCATTGTGAGCGCCCGTTTGACGATCGCTCGATATCACCTTTGTTGGTACAGACGGACTTTCTGTCATTGCTCTCAGCAGAGTTTATAGTTAGAACAGTTGGGCACTGTACTGTTGCGAACCTAAACGATTCTGGACTTCACCTCCGAGTTGGAAGTCGGTCGTTCAGTATGCAGTGTTCAGTAATTGAGAGCACCTCCTCTGCCTATACTTACGTTGAGACGTTATCTGAACTCCGTCCTTGTGGCTAGGAGTTCGTGTTTCTCGTCTGTAGAACACAGAGAGGAGAAGACAGTATTTGAGTGTATTAGTCAGATGACCGCCTTCTGCCGTCCTAGTGTTTGAAAGAGTTTATTGTGGCTGGAGTGCTTCCATCGTCGCAGACGAGTACGAGAACCAACACTTCGATGCACCGGATGCAGTACATACGGTGATATCGCAAATTGCTTCGGCTTATTAGGGCTATAAAAGCTAAACAGCTGTGATCAAGTTAGTTTATTTCCACTGAGGTTCCACACCATTGTAGATCATCTTTGAAAGTAGTGTCTTCTAGTGTTTGGTATATATATGATGTCAGTCATTTCGCGTTATTGACATTAGACCGCGTAATCATAATAAGGGGCAGAGTTTGGCACTTGATCAGTAATTTACTTAGGAAATGTAAACTTTGTAATATAAAGATTTTTTAATGTACAATAAATATATAAACAGGGACAACGTTCATCATTTAGTAGGAGTAGTGCCTTAATCATTCATTTATGTTTAGATTGTAATTTCTAGAAGTAACAGAACCTAAGATCTGCTTCAGGGGGTAGTCAGACAGGGCAAGATCTTCATTTTAGCGTTTATTGTTTTCCGTTGCGCACATTCATTTCACACCCCCCTGGAGTAGCATCTTGGAAAGGGAATGACTACAATGAAAATTTGCGCCGGGCAATGCATGCGTTTCCTAAGGAACATTGCGTCGTTCTAGTTAACAACACAGGTTCTGCAACATCGCATTTATCCGCAGCGACTTTGAATTAAAATGTCCTCCCCAGAAAGGGAATAACATAGAGTGTGAGCAAGTGCAGGTTGCGACGCAGAAACGACGACATACCTGTTTGGCTCTGGCTGTGAGTACTGCACGGGTAGCCAAAGCTTTTAAGGCGATTGCTCGCGTAAAGTGGGAAACCTAGGTTCGAGTCTCGGTCCAGCACAAATTTTCACTGTCGCCATTCCATTATGTAGTTGATGCTCGTTCGTATTCCCAACTGTGAATACATTTCATGCATTTCGTAACAACTGTAGTCACCGCAGTACCTGTGCCTTCGGACATTTCATGAAGTCACCGTCACTTGACGCCAGCAGCAAACTACTAATTTATTACCATAAATGGTACAAGACTTTTTCTTGCGGTGATTTTGGACTTTATCTATCTCTGTTTATTCCACATTTATCGCAAATATTGATTTTTCTCCTCCACAACAGAGCCTCATAATGTAGAGAATTTTACGATTACCTGTTATGCGTGTCAAGCACTTTACACACTTACTTACACCAGTATTTGAACGATTCGAGGACGGCTATCTCTTTACTTATCACATGAACGCCTGCAACACAATCGAAAATAAAATACCTAAGTTGTTGTGTAAAAATCGAAAGACCTATTACTAATTTTGAAGGGAACGATCACAACGCCCTCCTTTGCTTAGGCTAATGTGATACCTGTTCGGTTAACCGGATTTGCTTAGCCATGTCACTTGTGACCAGAAGGTCACGGGTTAGCGTAGCCTGGATGTGGGAATTAATTTCCATGGCCTTCGCTTTTTGATGCCCTCTAGAAGCTTTTGTGGTGCGGACTGCAAAGGTCCGACAGTGTGTCAAGGTCTAGTGTGGTTTATTAGAAGCCGCAAGGTACAAGACGGAACGATTGAGAGAGAGAGAGAGACAGAGAGGTAAGGTGACGTTCTGAGTAAATGAAGGGTATTCAGCAGCGAAATAAACTCAAAAACGAATATACAGGAATGATTATGACTGTACTGTGGGATGAAAACAGCGGCACTAATCGAACGAAAGAGCTTTTAATTGTGGCTTTCATTTCTCTCTGGGAATATCACCCAATTCAGGGCAATGTGTCCTCGACCTTCTATAAGAAATATCAATCAGTGATGTAAATACCCATCGCTGACGAAGTGCAGAAGAGAACAGAGTGTGAATTCGTTGTCATTACCTGTCAAGAAAATCTGCTTCCATGTTTTAAGATTGAGAGTCCTTATGTGAGATGAAAATTAATTTAGGTTTTATGCTCTCTGGTACAAATCACAACTGAAACTCTATTTTAAGCTAGGCGTATTAATAAATGTCGCTACGCGTATCGAGTCTCAGCCTATCTTTAAGCTATCATTTAGAAAAAGTGTTGCGTGAATATGCTATATTTAACATAAGCCCGTTGTTTGGTTTGAAGGTGACAACGAACTTCACTGTGAAACGGTTCTGAGAAATATTAAGAAAACGTCCAAAATTCGTTACCTTCAGAACGTCAAAACAGATTTTAGTTGGAAATGTATATCCCCAAGAACTCCATGAGTACCTGACATCACCATGCAACAAATACTACTTCTTCTTCTTCTTCTTCTTCTTCGTCTTCTTCTGCTTCTTCTTCGCCTTCTTCTTTTCCGGTGTTACAGCCCGTGAAGGACCCAGGCTTTGTCGATTACCTGTCTCCGCGATTCGTCTCCTGACTTCACCAGACTTTCCCAGTTCGCACTCCTCATCTTCTCAGATCAGTCTCTATATCGAAATCCTGGTCTCCCCTCTGAGCGGCAACCATCTAGCTTTGCAAAAAAATGGCTCTGAGCACTATGGGACTCGACTTCTGAGGTCATCAGTCCCCTAGAACTTAGAACTACTTAAACCTAACTAACCTAAGGACATCACACACATCCATGCCCGAGGCAGGATTCGAACCTGCGACCGTAGCGGTTCCAGACTGTAGCTACAACCGCTCGGCCACCACCGCCGGCTAGCTTTGCATCTTTTTTGGTACTCGTTGTTCTTCTATTCTTCGCCCATGTCCTAATCACTGTAACCTTGGTGTCTTCACATCCACGACGATTTGTCGATTCTCACAGAGTTCATACATGCTGCGTAGGTCAAAATTCTCCAAACACCGTTATCGCATATTACCCCATATAATATCCGCAGTAATTCGCGTTCCTATGTATCAAAGCCATTTCTGACTTGTGTTACTGTCCACGTTTGAGAACTCTACATAAAAACAAATTTTATTACCGTTTTGTAAACTGTCATCTGCATTAGCCTTGAGATGTTGGAGGATCGCATCAGATTAAGGAAACTGTTATAGCGACTGAAGCTGTTCTTGCTTTTATATCTGTTGCTACCATACTATCTTCTGTAGCCATTCCTCCAAAATACTTATCCACAGCTCGTGGTCTTGCCGTCGTGTTCTCGCTTCCCGAGTACGGAGTCCTGGGTTCGATTGCCGGTGGGGTCAGGGATTTTCACCTGCCTCGAGATGACTGGGTGTGCTGAAAATGGCGAGATTGGACTGAGTAAAGGTTGGGAATTTGTACGGGCGCTGATACCCATGCAGTTGAGCGCTCCACAATCCAAATAATAATAATATAATAATAATAATAACACAAAACCACACATTTGCTATACATGGATAATCTAAAACTACTGGCAGCAACAAATAAACAACTCAACCAATTACTAAAGATAACAGAAGTATTCAGCAATGATATAAATATGGCTTTTGGAACAGACAAATGTAAGAAAAATAGCATAGTCAAGGGAAAACACACTAAACAAGAAGATTACATATTGGATAACCACAGCGACTGCATAGAAGCGATGGAAAAAACAGATGCCTATAAATATCTAGGATACAGACAAAAAATAGGAATAGATAATACAAATATTAAAGAAGAACTAAAAGAAAAATATAGACAAAGACTAACAAAAATACTAAAAACAGAATTGACAGCAAGAAACAAGACAAAAGCTATAAATACTTATGCTATACCAGTATTGACCTACTCATTTGGAGTAGTGAAATGGAGTGACACAGACCTAGAAGCACTCAATACACTTACACGATCACAATGCCACAAATATAGAATACATCACATACATTCAGCAACAGAAAGATTCACATTAAGCAGAAAGGAAGGTGGAAGGGGATTTATAGATATAAAAAACCTACATTATGGACAGGTAGACAATTTAAGAATATTCTTTCTAGAACGAGCAGAAACTAGCAAAATACACAAAGCAATCACTCATATAAATACTTCGGCTACACCATTGCGATTTCATAACCACTTCTACAACCCATTAGATCACATAACATCAACAGATACGAAGAAAGTAAATTGGAAAAAGAAAACACTACATGGCAAGCACCCGTATCATCTAACACAGCCACACATAGATTAAGACGCATCCAACACATGGCTAAGAAAAGGCAATATATACAGTGAGACAGAAGGATTCATGATTGCAATACAGGATCAAACAATAAACACCAGATATTACAGCAAGCATATTATTAAAGATCCCAATACCACAACAGGTAAATGCAGACTTTGCAAACAACAAATAGAAACAGTAGATCACATCACAAGCGGATGTACAATACTAGCAAATACAGAATACCCCAGAAGACATGACAATGTAGCAAAAATAATACATCAACAACTTGCCATAAAACATAAACTAAGAAAACAACACGTTCCCACATACAAGTACACACCACAAAATGTACTGGAGAATGATGAATACAAATTATACTGGAACAGAACGATTATAACAGATAAAACAACACCACATAACAAACCTGACATCATACTCACCAATAAAAAGAAGAAATAAACACAACTAATTGAAATATCCATACCCAACACAACAAATATACAGAAGAAAACAGGAGAAAAAATTGAAAAATACATCCAACTGGCTGAGGAAGTCAAGGACATGTGGCATCAGGATAAAGTCGACATTATACCAATTATACTATCAACTACAGGAGTCATACCACACAATATCCACCAGTACATCAATGCAATACAGCTACATCTAAACATATATATATACAACTACAAAAATCTGTAATTATTGATACATGTTCAATGACCCGAAAGTTCCTAAATGCAATATAACATATACCGTACAGTTAAAAGGAAGTGACGCTTGATCAAGGTCCGCGTCACTTCCCATTTTTAACCAGACTTAACGTCTGAGAAAGTAAAGAAATAATAATAATAATAATCATCATCATCCCAAATACTTAAATTGATTGTTTTTTGAAACCTTTCGTACTGTTCATCGTTCATCCACCTTGTTTTGTTTCTATAGTGCTGATCGCACATTTCTTTCAATTTTTTCTCCCTCACGACAAAGCCAAGTGTAGCCGCTTCGTGTTCCAAAACTGTGTAGCTTTCAAGCAGGAGTTTTCTTTTTCTCCCAGGCACAGCAATATCACCCACAAATGCCTTATTTTGAGTCATCCTGTTGTAAATAGTACCTTCTCCTTTGCTTGGCAGTTTTTGCACGACAGCCTCCAGAGCCAAGTTAAATAACGTGGGTGCTCATAAAGTTCGTGACCGTTATACGGAACTCGTAGCATTTTTCTGTTGTTGATCTAAAGGCGAAAATCTGATCTGTTGAACCTGTTTCCTTCCTGAACCCGCACTCACATTCTCCAACTGTTGATTCTGCGTATGGTCGTAATTTCTATTTCAGTATCCTAGCAAGGATTTTGTAGGCAGCGTTCATTAGTGCTACTCCTCTGTTCTAGGCGCTTCAGTCTGGAACCGCGGGACTGCTACGGTCGCAGGTTCGAATCCTGCCTCGGTCATGGATGTGTGTGATGTCCTTAGGTTAGTTAGGTTTACATAGTTCTAAGTCTAGTGGACTGATGACCTCAGACGTTAAGTCCCATAGTGCTCAGAGTCATGTGAACCATATTTGAAGAACTTAATTATTTTCTCGATGGAGCACATCCTACGGTTTTTTCCCTCAAAATTCTACATCGCTGACTTGGATGTGCTGTGAACTAGGGGATCGGTTCGAAGAATGGCTGTACCACTGCTGCTGAAAGGCAATGTTTAGTCACCACGATGCATCGCACTGCTTTACTTCTCCCTAGTTTCCTGAAACGGTGTTATTCCTGTTCGTTTTTCAGTCGGTCCTTCAAGTTCCTGAATGCGACTCCTCGGTTAAGACTCTGCATTCCAAGTATCCATTCGTAAATCAACTCGTGTCCAGTGTCGTAAAGTTCGTTCGGTTTCACATGTGCTCAACACTTACGTGACTACATACGTCTTACGTGGCCGGGAAGTCACCCCAACGCGCTACCACCAGGAGAGTGCCTCTGCCTGTTGCGCTCATCACTGTTACTCTATCCTTACGAGGTACTATTGCCGGGACAGGCGACCCAAGCGTTATTTGTTTGTTTATTTTAAGAAATGTTATTCTTCTATTCCTTCTGCTTTCTTATATGGAGTTGGGACCGGCAATGTCGGAATTATGCAACATCGACAGTGAATATTAATAACAGCAGAAATACCGGAAATGAAACACAAATAACATCTCACAAGAATTTGCATTCGTAACATCACAAAATTTTGACCAATCTGAGTTAAATAATGTAATATGTAAATTTATGTTCAGCTTATTATACAAATATAACATAATACGAGGGCTGTTTGGGAAGTAAGGAACGATAGATCGCGAAATGGAAACCACAGTGAAAATCAGAACTGTTTTATTTGCAACAGTTTTCTGCAACCTCCAGCTACTTACCTCCATAGTAGCCGATTCGACTTAGTCGTTTGTCGTAGCGTTGTACCAACTTCCCAATACCCTCGTTATAGAAGGCAGCCGCCAGTGCTTTCCGCCAATTCTCTACGCTGGCCTACAGCTCGTTGTCAAATGGCTCTGAGCACTATGGGACTCAACATCTGAGGTCATAAGTCCCCTAGAACTTAGAACTACTTAAACCTAACTAACCTAAGGACATCACACACACCCATGCCCGAGGCAGGATTCGAACCTGCGACCGTAGCAGCCTCGCGGTTCCGGACTGCAGCGCCAGAACCGCACGGCCACCGCGGCCGGCTAGCTCGTTGTCTCTGCCAAAATGTTGTCATCGTAGCCAGCGGTTCATGTGAGCAGAGATGAGACTCAGAGGGAGACAATTACGGGCTGTGTTATGGGCAACCAAACATTTCCAGTTGAAAACGATGCGGGAGCATCTTCAGTGCCCCTGCAGAATGCGGCCGAGAATTGTCTTGAAAAAGAAACCGCAAGACAGTTATGTAATGTTGGCTGTATAGCTTCAGGCGATATTTCTACCGACCCTCGTACTTGCCGGGAGACACTATTGTTCCAGGTATCTTTATGTGCTCCCTGTGTGCTCAGAACTAAAAAGAACGACGTAACTCGATCGATGAGCATACTAGAGACACAATTCAACACACCTGTGCAGATCTTTATCGGATTTTCACTGTGGTTTCCATTTCGCGACCGATCGTTCCTTACTTTCCAAATAACCCTCCTATGAATGATCGCCTGATGACATGCTGAGGCTTGAAACACGTAACGATAAGTGTATGGCCACATAGCTTAAAACGAAGTTTAATTTGTGACTCACTTCCTGTCTGATGCATTCTTAGTACAGATTTCTCATTTCCATCCCTCTTACTCAATGCTTCCTTCAATTTTGCACTGCTGGTGAAGGCAGCATTCTTATTCAATTTTGTTGAACTTAACGAAATTTTGCATAAGTCTGCCAAGACGTGACTTGCGATTTTCTGAGAATTTGACTCTGAGTACATAATACACAGTCTCCTTGATTTGGACCTTTGTTTCTTTGTCTTTCGAGATCATTTCCAAATTATGCGTATGTTGATGTTAATGTGAAGCTATTTTTAGACTGGGTCACAAGATAATGTCGAGGCCTGTTCGAGAATTGAACGAAACATTCCTATTCAAACAAGAGCACTAAGTGAGAGAGGCGGTATCATTGTATGCGTAGAACATAGCGTGTGGTTTTATCCTACATCTATTCGCCTGGCTCGAGAACCGAAACAAAAGAGGCAGCATTACACGTGTGCATCGTCTGAGTAGTAGTCTGTACACGAATACCAATAAATCTGGAACTGTTAACATGAGGAAAAACGTACTAATGTCGTTAAAACAGACACAACAAGCTTTAAAATTATTGGAAAAAATGTACAGGAAAAAAGAGTGTTTTCAGTAGAATTATGAAGACGTCGACGAATATGTTGAATTACGCTGGGGCTTTAGGGTAAGGAATGTTTACTATAATTTCTCTGCCCCAGACAGTAGCTCTCACAGTTACTTTTATATAAAATCGGAGAAACTCTGCTGAAATGCAATGACGAATTTGCCTTCCTAAACATTTATTTAAAACTAGAAGTATTCACG
The DNA here is from genome assembly GCF_023864275.1 of Schistocerca cancellata. Classification (NCBI taxonomy): domain Eukaryota; kingdom Metazoa; phylum Arthropoda; class Insecta; order Orthoptera; family Acrididae; genus Schistocerca; species Schistocerca cancellata. Next base: position 371,761,248 of record NC_064626.1, read on the forward strand.
TAATTATGTTCCGTGCGTGTGACTGCTATTTCAGTTTTATTACAAGACTAGCTGTTACCCGCGGATACGCTCATATATCAGTAGGGGTTGGGTTGTTTTGGGGAAGGAGACCAGACAGCGAGGTCATTGGTCTCATCGGATTAGGGAACGACGGGGAAGGAAGTTGGCCGTGCCCTTTGAATGGAACCATCCCGGAATTTGCCTGTAGCGATTTAGGGAAATCACGGAAAACCTAAATCAGGATGGCCGGACGCGGGATTGAACCGTCGTCCTCCCGAATGCGAGTCCAGTGTCTAACCACTGCGCCACCTCGCTCGTTCATATATCAGTAGTTTTATGATGATGAGTGATAACGAGTAATTAAGTAAGCAAGCTTTCGTACGTGCAATAAATTCAGCTGCTTCTATCACATGCCTGCCTGCACGTATCTGCCTATTCGAATAACCGTAGCACGATGAACAGATGCCACCCCCCCCCCCCCTCAACTGGTGCATGCGGATGGGCGTGGTAAGATGGGCGCGTCTATGCATTGTGCTATAGAAGGAGCTACACATTACGCAAAGAGTACATTATACAACAAAGTTAACAATTATTTTTTAACATGGTCTGTGTTCACTGATACAAAAACGTATTCAGTGTCCTGCTTCACATTTCTAAGTGTCGTTTTTTCCCCTAAAGCAGCCTGTGTCCTTTCTCATTGTTCAAGTTATCTCCATATCAGGTCTGATTGAAATTGATTCAGCGTTTTAGTCTTGAAAATGTGACTGAGCTACTTTCGCACTTATTACATAGGTTCCAGTCACACGAGGCGTGTTTTTTAAGTAAGTACCGTTCTGAAATAAAAAAAAAAACACGTACTAAAATATCTCAATTTTATTTTTACATGAAAGCCTGTACCTTAATCTACTTTTCTACATAATTTCCGACAATATTGAGGCACTTGTCGTGACGTTGTACCAGCTTTTGAATACCCTCCTCATAGAAGTCTGCCGCCTGACTTGTTAACCACTGCATCACCACTGTTTTGACTTGGTCATCATCTTGAAGACGCTGACCGCCCAGGTGTTTCTTCAAGTGCAGAAACAGATGGTAGCCACTGGGCACAAGATCGGGGCTGTACAGAGGATGATGTAGAGTTTCCCACCGAAAAGATGTGATGAGATCTTTGGTCTGATTCGCCACATGCGAATGGGCATTGTGTTGCAGCAAAACGATGCCCTCGCTCAACTTCCAAGGACTGTTGCTTTGATTCTGGTGTGACCTAGGCCACCCATGTTTCATCGCCCGTAACAATTTGGATTACGAAATCATCACCGACGTTGTGGTACCGCCGAAGGAAAGTCAATGCACTGTCTAAACGGTTGGTTTTGTGCACATCCTTAAACATTTTCGGTACTCCACGTGCGCACAATTTTCGGTAATTCAAGTGCTCGGTCACAACGCCATACGAAACACTACGAGAAACATTAGGAAAGTCATCCCGCAAGGAGGAAATCGTAAAGCGTCTGTTTTATCTCACCTTATTGTCCACTTCCTGCACCAAACTTTCATTAACGACCGAAGGACGGCCGCGCGGGATTAGCCGAGCGGTCTGAGGCACTGCAGTCATGGACTGTGCGACTGATCCCGGCGGAGGTTTGAGTCGTCGCTCGGGCGTGGGTGTGTGTGTTTGTCCTTATGATAATTTAGGTTAAGTAGTGTGTAAGCTTAGGGTTCAAAAAAATGGTTCAAATGGCTCTGAGCACTATGGGACTTAACTTCTGAGGTCATCAGTCCCCTAGAACTTAGAACTACTTAAACCTAACTAACCTAAGGACATCACACACATCCATGCCCGAGGCATGATTCGAACCTGCGACCGTAGCGGTCGCGCGGTTCCAGACTGAAACGCCTAGAACCGCTCGGCCACACAGGTCGGCTAAGCTTAGGGACTGATGACCCAAGCAGTTAAGTCCCATAAGATTACACACACATTTGAACATTTGAACCGAACGACGCCCACTCCGTTGTTGATCATGCACATTTGTGCGGCCATCTTTAAATGCTCTCACCCATTTTCTTACCATTCCATCACTCATAATGTTTTCTCCATAAGCTACACAGATCTCACGATGAATATCGATCGCTTTTAGGCCTTTAGCACTAAGAAATCTTATAACAGACGTACTTCACAGTCGGCCGGACTCACGATTATCGGAGGCATCTTAAACACTCAGTAAACAACGTAAACTTGGAAGAATCAGACTGTAATTGCGTCAATGCGTAGATTAAGTTACAGGCTTTCATGTAAAAATAAAATTATTGAGATATCTTATCACGTCTTTTTTTAAATTTCAAAACGGTACTTACTTAAAAAACACGCCTCGTATTAATGTACCCATCACGTATGTTCGATGACAACATACAATAAACACTCACACGTGGCAGGTAGCAGCACTAACAGTGTAGGGTATATAAAGCGTGTCTGGTGACGTGAGAAAAAGTGTTCAATTGTTATCGTAAGACGGGAGTTAGGCACACGGGAGGACGACGGTTCAATCCCGCGTCCAGCCATCCTGATTTAGGTTTTCCGTGATTTCCCTAAATCGCTCCAGGCAAATGCTGGGATGGTTCCTTTGAAAGGGCACGGCCGACTTCCTTCCCCGTCCTTCCCTAATCCGATGAGACCGATGACCTCGCTGATTGGTCTCTTCCCCCCAAAAAACCCAACAACAACGGGAGTTAGACGACAGGAGTGAATGGCGGCTGCGGTGATACTTAAGAGCGAAGTACGTGCAGCTGTTGAGCGGCTTACCGGCCAGATGAACCAAGGGGCCACCAACTGCGTCTCCTCGGCAGTGGTTCAGGGAGCGTTGCTGCATTTGGATCTCCACAGCAGGCGCCTAGTTCACGCACCGAAGCTGGCTGTTGTTCACCGGCGACGGAGGCTGGACAGTACCGCAAATGGACGTCAGGCAATATGCGGCCTTTACAGATGATTTGCGATTTGCGCTCCATCAGACAGATGACCGTTGGCGAATACGGCGTGAAACATCTCAAAGAAAGCACCCTGCAACAATCGTCGGAAGGGTTGTGATCTAGGGAATGTATTCATAGTGTCCTCTGGGTGATCTCGTGATTCTGGATAGCACGGTGAATCAACACAAGTACGCATCTATCTTTGGAGAGCATGTCCTCTCCTACATGTAGTTTGTTTCTCCGCGGCACGATGGCATCCACCAGCAGGACAATGCAACGCGTCGCACAGCTCGCAGTTTATGTGCGTGTTTCGAAGAGCACCAGGATGAGTTTACCGTACTGCTTAGGCCACCAAACACCGCGGATTTAAAACCAGTCGGGAATCTGTGGCGCCACCTCGATCGGGATATTCGCGTCAGTATCCTCAGCCGAGAAACCTAGCGGAGCTGGCCAAGGCACTGGAGTCGCCATGACTCCAAATCCCTGTCGGTACCTTTAGAACCTCACTGTCTCTCTTCTTGGGCGTTTCGCAGCTGTTAATGTGACTGGACAGTGTATTAGTATATGAAAGTATGCATTAAACACACTGAGGAGTTAAAATTTTGTATCTGTGTGGATTCACAGCCTCCAGAGTTTTAACAAATACAGGGTGTTAGAAAAAGGTACCGCCAAACTTTCAGGAAACACTCCTCACACACAAAGAAAGAAAATATGTTATGTGGACATGTGTCCGGAAACGCTTACTTTCGATGTAAGAGCTCATTTTATTACTTCTCTTCAAACCACATTAATCATGGAATGGAAACACACAGCAACAGAACGTACCAGCTTGACTTCAAACACTTTGTTACAGGAAATGTTCAAAATGTCCTCCGTTAGCGAGAATACATGCATCCACCCTCCGTCGCATGGAATCCCTGATGAGCTGATGCAGCCCTGGAGAATAGCGTATTGTACCACAGCCGTCCACAATACGAGCACGAAGAGTCTCTACATTTCGTACCGGGGTTGCGTAGACAAGAGCTTTGAAATTCCCCCATAAATGAAAGTCAAGAGGGTTGAGGTCAGGAGAGCGTGGAGGCCATGGAATTGGTAGGTGGAAGAACATACTGACGAAACTAAAATGAGCTCTAACATGGAAATTAAGCGTTTCCGGCCACATGCCCACATAACATCTTTTCTTTATTTGTGTGTGAGGAATGTTTCCTGAAAGTTTGGCCGTACCTTTTTGTAACACCCTGTATAAACATGGTCGGCAGTAAGCCGTAACGTGATTTTTGTTTAATCGTGCTATTAGCTAATCGCAGATTAAATAAAAATCACGTTACAGCCTACTACGGACCATGTTTACCTTTGTTAACGTTAAGAAGTGTATCAGCTTCGTATTAATTATAATGGATCGTATTATATAGAAAGTACAGGGTGTTTCAAAAATGACCGGTATATTTGAAACGGCAATAAAAACTAAACGAGCAGCGATAGAAATACACCGTTTGTTGCAATATGCTTGGGACAACAGTACATTTTCAGGCGGACAAACTTTCGAAATTACAGTAGTTACAATTTTCAACAACAGATGGCGCTGCAAGTGATGTGAAAGGTATAGAAAACAAGGCAGTCTGTGGGTGCGCCATTCTGTACGTCGTCTTTCTACTGTAAGCGTGTGCTGTTCACAACGTGCAAGTGTGCTGTAGACAACATGGTTTATTCCTTAGAACAGAGGATTTTTCTAGTGTTGGAATTCCACCGCCTAGAACACAGTGTTGTTGCAACAAGACGAAGTTTGCAACGGAGGTTTAATGTAACCAAAGGACCGAAAAGCGATACAATAAAGGATCTGTTTGAAAAATTTCAACAGACTGGGAACGTGACGGATGAACATGCTGGAAAGGTAGGGCGACCGTGTACGGCAACCACAGAGGGCAACGCGCAGCTAGTGCAGCAGGTGATCCAACAGCGGCCTCGGGTTTCCGTTCGCTGTGTTGCAGCTGCGGTCCAAATGACGCCAACGTCCACGTATCGTCTCATGCGCCAGAGTTTACACCTCTATCCATACAAAATTCAAATGCGGCAACCCCTCAGCGCCACTACCATTGCTGCACGAGAGACATTCGCTAACGATATAGTGCACAGGATTGATGACGGCGATATGCATGTGGGCAGCATTTGGTTTACTGACGAAGCTTATTTTTACCTGGACTGGCGCATATGGGGAACCGAAAAGCCTCATGTTGCAGTCCCATCGTCCCTGCATCCTCAAAAAGTACTGGTCTGGGCCGCCATTTCTTCCAAAGGAATCATTGGCCCATTTTTCAGATCCGAAACGATTACTGCATCACGCTATCTGGACATTCTTCGTGAATTTGTGGCGGTACAAACTGCCTTAGACGACACTGCGAACACCTCGTGGTTTATGCAAGATGATGCCCGGCCACATCGCACGGCCGACGTCTTTAATTTCCTGAATGAATATTTCGATGATCGTGTGATTGCTTTGGGCTATCCGAAACATACAGGAGGCGGCGTGGATTGGCCTCCCTATTCGCCAGACATGAACCCCTGTGACTTCTTTCTGTGGGGACACTTGAAAGACCAGGTGTACCGCCAGAGTCCAGAAACAATTGAACAGCTGAAGCAGTACATCTCATCTGCATGTGAAGCCATTCCGCCAGACACGTTGTCAAAGGTTTCGGGTAATTTCATTCAGAGACTACGCCATATTATTGCTACGCATGGTGGATATGTGGAAAATATCGTACTATAGAGGTTCCCAGACCGCAGCGCCATCTGTTGTTGAAAATTGTAACTACTGTAATTTCGAAAGTTTGTCTGCCGGAAAATGTACTGTTGTCCCAAGCATATTGCAACAAACGGTGTATTTCTATCGCTGCTCGTTTAGTTTTTATTGCCGTTTCAAATATACTGGTCATTTTTGAAACACCCTGTATCTCTGCACATAAAAGGAAACTTCCCGACCGGCTGACTCATCATCGGCCACTGCAACGAACAGTTAGTGGTAGAAATTTGAAATTTGGAGAGGGTGTTCTTACACTGTATGCATCGGTTAAGAAGGTATTTATCGAAATTCAAACAGTAACGGGATGAAATGAAGACAAACCAATAGTTGCATTTTTGTTTTTCCCATGTTTCACTGCAGATCCGAAGTTGGTCATTGCTGACCGAAACTGGTAGTCTGAGGACCTAACAACTTCATGATCGTAGACGGAAATAAAGAATTTATACCATTATATGAGACTGGCTCCTACCTAGCTCTAGCAGATAAGAGGATTTTCCTTAGACAAGAATAACTCATTCCTTCCGTAATGACGCCATTTTCCATATAATGACACGAGACGCGTTTGCATACAATGTAGATTTTCCACACAACACAACCCACCAATCTTCCTACGTGAACTGAGATATATCACACACTCATCAGAAAATAGGTTGCCTGAGTGAGACAGCGAATTTGGAAATTGTGCCAGGAAAGCATGGCAGGCTATAATTCGCTACAGCATGTCATTATAAGATAATTAATTTCAAACATCAATGAAAAATTCTTCGATTCTGAATTTTTTTTGGTATGGTAATGAGTTTCTGATCGCGGTGTTTGAAGATTACAGATCTTTTGTGAATGGATTTCATGGGAAAAGGGTCACGACACTCGTTTTCTCTCGCATGCTCTTAAAAGGTACTAGGACTTACCGGTTACATGTACTACATTGCGCCGGCCGTGGTGGCAGAGCGGTTCTAGACGCTACAGTCTGGAACCGCGTGACCGCTGCGGTCGTAGGTTCGAATCCTGCCTCAGGCATGGATATATGTGATGTCCTTAGGTTAGTTAGGTTTAAGTAGTTCTAAGTTCTAGGAGACTGATGACCTCAGCAGTTAAGTCCCATAGTGCTCAGAGCCATTGGAACCATTTGTACTATAGTGGTAAAAAATGCAAGGTGGGAAGCAGGGATTGTGGTGAAGTTACCCTTAGCAAGGCAACAATCAATTTGTTATCGAATTATGAAGTAATTCAGTACACGGACAGCTTATGACTATTGTAGGTATATCGAATAATACCGGGCGAGGTGGTTGGTTAGACACTGGATTCGCATTCAGGAGGATGACGGTTCCATCCCGCGTCCGGCCATCCTGATTTAGGTTTTCCGTGATTTCCCTAAATCGCTCCAGGTCAATGCCAGGATGGTTCCTTTGAAAGGGCACGGCCGACTTTCTTCCCCGTCCTTCCCTAATCCGATGAGACCGATGACCTCGTTGTCTGGTCTCCTTCCCCAAACAACCCAACCCATATCGAATAATAAACTTGGTCCGATAATAATGCGTCGATATTCAAGGTTGTAATTAAAGTTCCTGTTTTCCAACCCGTGATATCGACTTACGAAATTAACACAATGAAAAAGTTTCTACCGAGTTCGCCGAGTGCCCGCCCATCATAAATTACGAAAAAATGAAAGGCGGCAGGTAGCCCGGAGCGACAGCAGCCTTGGAGCAAAGAGGAGAAGGGGGCCTAATTCAGCAGATAGGCGGGCCGCGGTGATAGGCAGCGGGCACGGCCGAGTCCTGGCGGGGTCGCCGACCTCGCCCCCCCCCCACCACACCCCTCTGTTGGCCCGCCCCCCACCATACCCCGCCCACAACCTGTTGCCAGGTGGCGCGAATCTAGGCCAGCGCTCGCGTGCCGGCTGCCAGCTGCCTGCCCCGGCACACCGCCACTGACTCATCGCGAAATCTCATCGCGCGCCGCACAGAGGCGAGAGCGTGAGCTGCCTACACCGGCGGGGCGCGCTGCGCTGCGCCGCGGTGCGGCAACCACCTACACCCCGTGTCACTCCCAGCAGGCCTCATCGTCCCCTTCCATGCCGTCTTGTCCCACTTCTCAAGCGATCGCTTCTGCACTCTGCTTCGAGACAGGTCATTAAGTTCGACCGCAGAGACTGCTTGTCAGGTTGTCACTGAAAGCAATGTGTAATACAACGAGCGTTAAATAAGTAATGCGGAATTCGTTGTGGGACATCGTGGTATACGCATAATTGAATAATATGTTCTGTAACACCCCACCCGTCACTTAGCTGGTTTTGGCGTGTGTTCATCACAACTAATTGACTAACAGATCAACAGAGAGTGAAAAACTGCCGCAATATCGGATAACGCAAAGAAGTAATATGGCCCTGTGACTCCTGATTGAACTGTGGTGGCAGTGTTGATATTAATTTATTCAGAATTGATCACTTTTAATTAAAAAGGGGTTGCACATTGATGTTATATTCAGCTATTGAACACCAGATGCAAATGTTGAACATAAAATTAATTAAGAAAGTGACTTCGGATTTCAACTACTTGACTGAAAACAGATGCAGTCGATTAGCACAAATTTATTTTAACTACCGACCTTCAATCATCACATTACAAGACTCTCCTATCAGGCAGTGGTAATAAATTGCGTTTGCGTGGAGTAAACCGCGATAACTCAAAAGTAATTCCTGTCGACTGACCCAGGCGTAATGCGAAGTGCGAGAAGAATTCTACAATATGCGGCCCATAAAACCCTCGTGGAAACTTTGCCGACATGATCCAACAAATTAATCAGTGGCCGGAGCGGGCGCAATATCACCGAATACAGCGTGACGGAGCGGCGTCGTTGTGTGGACGTCGGCCGTGGTGCTGCAAGGCTGGGCTCCTCTATTCACTGCTAGCTATCTTGCTCCGTACATAGCTGAACCAAAACTTCGTATCTCCAAGCTCAATCGTTCCATTTGCTAAGTCCTAAACTGCAGAGATGCTCACTCTTTCTCAGGCAAGCTGAGTAAAGAACGCCACGTCCGCACTCTAGGCAATCTGGGAATGGAAGACCTCTAGGGAGACCTCTCACAGTCCGCTCTTCGCCTTGGTTTCCCCTCCAGCAAAATCACTTACACCAATTGCAGAGCAAGTCACATTAATTATGCTTTGCTTCCCAGCGCCGACCAATACCTGCTCTGGGAAGTGAACAAATTCCCACAAAATTTCCCTTCCTCTCAACTTCTGTTATTTAGTTCCTCCCAGGCCACCCATCAAGGTTAGCATCTGCACAAACACCAATTTTTCCAGAATTATGACTCCCAGGAGAGTACTTCAAATTCCTCGGTCCTACGTTCCCATCGGAGGCCGGCGTATTTCATTCTGTCGCTCTTCACCTGATTTACTTCAGACTCTGTGGACCGTGAATTCAGCGTGAAGTTGCTATAGTCACGAACACGCATTTTTTGACCTCTGTTGACCACTCCACCGTAGCTTTGCGCGGCTTTCTCGCATGTTTCACTGAAAACAGGACGATGGACATTTATCAACAGGCGTACAAGTTCTCCGTCTGCTTCCCGGTACACCAGCATGGGATCGGGGTCAACCATCCATGCTGTCACTCATCTTCAGGCGGCTGGAGGCCACGCCGCGTTACCGCTTTCTCAGAGCTTGAGCCGCCCTAAGCTGCCTATTGCCGCTACCCTTAGCCGCTCACCCGGCGACCATGGTCAGTTCTAAGTACTTCCCTGGGATAAACTAGCCTCCAGTAAATCGACTCGTTTCCACAAAGTTTTCATGTCGTGTGAATTACTGTAAAACCATCACCCGACATTAATTATTTCAATACGTCCATACTATACCCTCTACAAGATGCATTGTGCCTTGTCAGTCATTTTTTTGTTCAGCCCTACTGTTCGCTCAACGTGAGTTAGATGACCTAAAATGACTCCATGTAAGGGGCATGGTTCTTGCCATCTTACAGTTGTATGTACTCGGACCAAGTTTATTATTGCAGCGAAATGCAGGAAGATCTGCAGTAGATAGGCACTTGGTGCAGGGAGTGGCAACTGATCCTTAACATAGAGAAATGTAATACATTTCGAATACATAGAAAGAAGGATCCCTTATTGTATGATTATATGATAGCAGAACAAACACTGGTAGCAGTTACTTCTGTAAAATATCTGAGAGTATGCGTGCGGAACAATTTGAAGTGGTATGGTCATATAAAATTAATTGTTGGTAAGGCGGGCACAAGGTTGAGATTCATTGGGAGAGTCCTTAGAAAATGTAGTCCATCAACAAAGGAGGTGGCTTACAAAACACTCGTTCGACCTATACTTGAGTATTGCTCACCAGTGTGGGATCCGTACCAGGTCGGGTTGACAGAGGAGATAGAGAAGATCCAAAGAAGAGCGGCGCGTTTTGTCACAGGGTTATTTGGTAACCGTGATAGCGTTACGGAAATGTTTAGCAAACTCAAGTAGCAGACTCTGCAAGAGAGGCGCTCTGCATCGCGGTGTAGCTTGCTGTCCAGGTTTCGAGAGGGTGCGTTACTGGATGAGGTATCGAATATATTGCTTCCCCCTACTTATACCTCCCGAGGAGATCACGATTGTAAAATTAGAGAGATTCGAGCGCGCACGGAGACTTTCCGGCAGTCGTTCTTCCCGCGAACCAGACGCGACTGGAACAGGAAAGGGAGGTAATGGTAGCGGCACGTGAAATGCCATCCGCCACACACCGTTGGGTGGCTTGCGGAGTATAAATGTAGATGTAGATACTCGCGCATCAGTCTCTATATTTTCACGAAGTTCCGACGGGCGGCGTCACTATACGGGGCTTTCAGAATGGCCTGTGTTACGAAGTTTCGATCCAAGCAGAGAGCTGCTACTGAGTTTCTTTTCGCGGAAATCGAGGGTACCGCAGATATTTACAGGTGCTACCAGAAAGTCTACGGAGACCTGACAGTGAACAAAAGCGTGGCGAGTCGTTGGACGAGGCTCTGTCATCATTGCAACAAGGTCGTGCAAACCTCTCCGACCTCTCGTGTGACTTCACACAAATCAAAGGAGCCGCCCCTTGCTTTCCTTTCTGTACACACTCTATTTTGTGACAATAGTCCTCCGCTCGTTTTATGTTGGTTGGTCCTCTGGCGACATCTAGAAACTGATTAATGTTACTTAATGTTTGCAAACGATCCAACTTTTATTGAAATTTCTTGGCAGATTAAACCTTTGTTCCTGATCGGGACTCAAACCTGGAACCGCGGACAAGTATTCTACCGACTGAGCAATCAAGGTATGACTCACAACCTTCCATTTCTCATCGGTAAGACTCGCTGGTTTCATCTGCCAGGATGTTTCATATCAGCTCACACTGCCGGCTGCTGTGGTCGAGCGGTTCTAGGCGCTTCAGTCCGGAACCGCGCTGCTGCTACGGTCGCACGTTGGAATCCTGCCTCGGGCATGGATGTGTGTGATGTCGTTAGGTTAGTTACGTTTAAGTAGTTCTAAGTTCTAGGGGACTGATGACCTCACATGTTAATTCCCTTAGTGCTTAGAGCCATTTGAACCATTTTTTCAGCGCACACTCCGCCGCAGAGTAAAAATTCTTTCTGAAATTGTTCTTACTGTTGTTGAGAGTAAAACATAAGAGCACACTCTAAGGAAGAACCGTGCGTAAGAAAGGTATAGAAATATAAAAACAGCTTTAAAATGGAGAAAAGTTTAACACTCCGTCCATGCCACTTATTTATGAGTTGGTAGTTAACACACAAATGTGGATGATGCTTAACACTTTTCGTGTCCTTGCACAAATTAAAGAGCAAACCTCCAGTTAAAGTAAGAAATGTCCCATTATCAGGAAGTATACGAAATTTTACCCCAATGTGACTCACTTACCGTGGGTAACAAGTGTCTAACAGCGCGAGATCTTTCGTCCACGCACTGCAGGTCGAAAATATTACTAGCTCCTTCTGCAGTGACACCTCCTTGCCCCATTTTCATAGCCGGAAAAGTGTGACGTTGATTATCTACTGTATTGTATAGATACAGTGGATAAGTGGAACCACACGCAGAGAATAGGAGACTATAAGCAGTTTCACTGGGTGATGAAGTCTAATCTGCTCTATTCTGCACAGGATTGCAGGTACCTGAGCATCATAAAGCATAAATTCCATTTTATTTGTCTCCAAACTATGAGACAGTTCCCCAAGCAACGAAGAGGCCCTTAAAATCTGTTTCTATGTTATCAGTTCCAAACCAGCAGATTTCAGAATGCGTGAAACCTAGTAACCACCGCAGCATGCGGTGCTAGGTGGTGGTGATGGGGGGAGAATGTGCTACAAATTAATCTCTGTATGCTCATGATCTCCGTAAAAAATTTGAACCAAACCAGGAAGTAGGCCTGCTATCGAAATGATCATCAAATTATAACAATATCTATCGATGACCCGTTAAGGATGTCATATTCAGGGATTTATTAACGAGCAAGTATTTTAGGAAAGCGATTAACAGTTTTTGTTTCGATAAAGGAACTGATGTCGCGACTTCACATTCATATTCACAAACAGGTCGATTTCTGTTCTTCACCAGCTGAAGAGTAAATGGATAAATCTTTACAAATGGAAAAACTATATGTTATTTTGTAAATTAAGATGTAAATGAAACTGTAAAATCATTGCCTGTAAATGTTTAATCTGTATTTCCTTTATCTGTGATTTTTTCCAGCATTAGGAAGCAATGAAAGGTACAATAGTCAGATAGAAAACTTTCGTAATTTGATCTGAAGTACTGAGGTAAGCAAACGCACACTGTTCTTCATGATGCGGAAGATACGTTCAAGAGAAACATGGGTGGTTTTGAAATTTGGCTGTTTCTCCACTGAAGATACAGATCTGTTCCGTGTACGTAACACAGCAGCGGAAGGAGCAACACTGTTAGGACACATAATAGTATAAAGAATATCTATTGCAATAAGGGTTACAGGATTTTGGCGTCAGCTCCAATTCGACAATAACCAGGAATTACGTTTCTCAACGATATTCACAATATTTTTATAAGGAATTCGACAATATGAAGTAGTCTGGCCAAAGTAATTTTATTAACGTTCAAGAAAGCTTCCTTTTAATTTAAACGAAACATAACACGTAGCAAACATGTATAAAGATCACACTGACAGTGATAATACGGCGTGACTGGAAAAAAAAATGTTGCTAAGAATTAACTAAAAAATAGATACATACAAAAGAGTAACGAATTAGAAAGACAGAACGAAACGGAGGAAAAATAAAAAGAAAAATGAGCAAGAAAGGTGCACACAATTTGGTCGAGAAGAAATAAGTGGTTTCAAAATTATGTCTACGTTTTCAGTCAAAGTGGCACCAGTAACTAGAAACAATGATATGTGTTTATGGCAGGCCATTAAAAGTGGCAGTAATGCTTCTGAAAGCACTGACTTTTTTATGGTTGTTTTGTGTAGTGGTATCTCAAAGTGCTAATACGGCACAAGTATAAGCGTAGACTTTTCAGTCAGCTCGTCAAATTTGTGTGCCTTTCTCCCCTTACTTCCTTCTCCTCCTCCTCCTCCTCCTCCTCCTCCTCCTCCTATTTTCTTCACCTTCTCCCCTTTTTCTTTCTTCTTGCACTCTGAAACTCCCACGAATCCCCTTCGACCCCGCCCACTCCCACTAGGCGCTCCCCCCCCCCCTCCCCCCCAAATCTCGCGCTACAAACGTGAGCGCGTGCGACACACACACACACACACACACACACACACACACACACACACACATACACAGTGCGAGCACACGTGACCAGGACTCGTGCTTTCCTCCATTCCTGCGTTATCGTGTGTCTCGCCAGACGCTATCTTGTTTGGTCTGGTCCGTAGGCCCATTGTTACAGCACAGCCTTAGAGGCTGCCACCGATCCGGATGTGCTTAACCGAGATAACCTCCCTGAAGATGGGCCGAGGACCTTTGTCCAGATATTACTGGTTACATTCTATTGTTTGAGGCTGCGAGACCGAGATAACGCCGTAGACGGACGAGTGACGTGTCCGCAACATACAGAGCAGGTGTGGGTACGGAACGTCAACGTGAGAGGTGAAGGACCGTAGGTTCTGTAACAGCTCGTAAAGAAAATCTGTTAATATAGCATGAATAAACGTTGATGAATGAAAAGAAAAGATAAAATATTCCTGCTATTTACAGACAGAATCTTTCACTTCATCACGAACGGTACACCGTACGTGTCCGTTGGTGTCGAAGATGTGAATCGTAAATTAGCAAGTGAACTTCTCTTCCAGTCGGAAGGCACTCATCACTTTGAAAAAGTTAGAATGTCCTCAGAATTTAGTTAAGTGATGAAGCCATGGTACATTTGCTTAAGAAAGGAAGAAAGCACCCAAAGTGACTGGGCGTGGCACTCACAATTATGTTACTCTGAAATGGATTGAGGATATTTCTGAAAACCTAATGCGTGATAGCCAGTTGGGAAACCGTGACAAAATCCTTCAATATGTAAGTGAACTGCTTCAAGCGCTGCGCCTTTTTTGCCTCTGTTTTTCTTTCACTCCCTTTAATGAAAGGGCTCTTATAAAAAAGTTCCTAGCTCTTCTGCTTTGTTGTTCACGTATTTTAAGTGATGTTATTTGTACTTTCCGGGTGTTACATTGGAGCGATAATGCAGAAATAAGGAGGATAATGAATGCATGGCTGAGCGGATTGGAGTAACCCTACTGTTGCGTTGATTATGAACTACTGTATAATGGGGTGGTAATATAATACTTTTGATGATACAAACTCTAGTGGTGACAGAGTCGGTGACACTAAAACGAACATGATATTCCAAGTGGCGAAGAGCTGCTGCTTGAATTGAGTGCGCAAGAAGTTAAACTGATGGGAAATGTATGGGCACTGTCTATAATTATTAGCACCAGAGAATTATGGTGGTATCTCACTCAAGTTGTGCGTCTCAGATAGGGTTTCAACACAATGGAATACACTCAGGAGCCAAGACATTATGACCATCTTCTTAATCCTCGAAATACCAAGGGGAGGGGGGTGGGGGACGGTATTTCGCGCCCATCTTTGGAAATATCTAGTCTGGTATTTTATATTTAAAAATTTTGAAAAAATATTTGTCGTATTTAATAATTTATTATCCGATTCCGTAACTATTTAAATTTTTCAGTAAAACTAAAATTTTTGTGGTGGTCATAATGTATCCACCCACGCGGTGTATACGTCACGGAAAATTCGCTGGTGTTGCTAGCGTTCTGCTGAAACTTGTTTACAGGCTCTGTGCCCTAACTGTATATAAGCACCTACTAGGAAAGTATGTGAAAGTTACTTTTATATTTTTTTTGAAACAATGTGTTTGTAATATGTAAAACTTAGTTTGCTAGAAATATGTAAATCTCAGCGCAGGGCAATAGAACTATTTGAAAATTTTGAACGGAAATATGTGAAACTCACTCTATACGGTGCGGAATACAGACTAGCCGGCACATCAAACAAACCGCCTGCGAAAAAGAAATCTGTTTTCAATTAAATTTACATATATCGTATGACTGCAAAACAAAATGACTCAGATAAAAATGTTGGCCTTGAATACTGCTAAACTTTATCTTTAATCTAGCAACAACTGTATGATAATTGTTATTACACAGCAGATTAACATAAAAATTAACGTATCTAACTTTTTGATAAAAAACATACTTGAAAATTTACTAGCTCGCACTTTACCGAATCTACTGGTATTAAACGTCTGAACTGATACATTATATTCACAAATATACACTGACAATCGCTATATCTTACAGTGAACATGAACTTCGAAGGCAATTAAATTTATTGGCCTACCTGAGAGCACGAAAGGCTCGTTTGCTCTGAAAACTTTTACTATTAGAAACAATGATGTGACTGTCAAAAACCAAATTTCATTTGCAATACTTGCAATGTGCAACGCAAGATGATAACTTATCAGTTTTCATAAAATGTTTCTCACTCCAGAACTCGCGATGTTCAGTGCGAATGTGCAAACAGAGTCATGAAAGTAATAACGAAAATGGGGGAACTAATCACGACGACTGACAAATGAGAACAAGGACTCCAAGTTCAACTATGCTTCATTAAGCAAGGACAACAGTACACCTATTAATAAAGTATATGAAGATGGTATCTGTCCTTTCGGACATGTCCGAAAGAACAGATACCATCTTCATATAGTTAAAGCTAACCGGTAATTGACCTCCTTCTTCTGTGCTGGATGCACACGCATTGCCCGAATTCTTACGGGACTCGGTAAGATTGTCTGCCGCAAGTATATGACGGCACAGTAGCTCAGCGTGTTCGGTCAGAGGGTTTAGCTACCCTCTGTAATAAAAAACTGAGTAAACGGATCAACGAACAACCTGAACGAGTGTCATCGGACGTCTGCCACGAACAAATTCAACGAACAATATAGAACAAAATCAGATTTAAAAAAAATGGATAGAGCGTCTGCCATGCAAGCAGGAGATCCCAGGTTCGAGTCCCAGTCGGGGCACACATTTTCAACTGTCCCCGTTGATGTGTATCAACGCCTGTCGACAGCTTAGGGTCTTGATTTAATTATGAGTTAATCATAAAGTTGTCACAGTTACACAAATTAGCAAAAGTATTTGCTAACAACTCTCCTGTGTACAGTTGGCTTCCTTGGCACATTTTTCAACTTTAAGACAAAACCGTATGTCACATTACAAAATCTCTACAGCAAACTTCAACCATACGGAACGTTCTAACAGGAAGAAACTGCACAGTTACAAGTATAAGGTAAACTGGATTATCTTAAAAGTTGGATTTTGTCATTATTCCATTAATATAATCTCATAGGCTCAATATCTTCCCTCAAAACATATTATTATAAGCTACTTCAAAAAAGAAATTGCTGCCTCCACTACAAACCAGGCCAGCTTCCATCGTTTTCAAATCAGATACGTTGCCAGACTGCCCAACACTGACATTACTCTCCGCCTTACTCTGATCAACATCTTTGGTCTCAAACTCAGTTTTACAAAGAATCTGATTATATAAATACTATAGAGGTTTGACTACATTTATCAAATTCGCAACTTCATTCAAATTTATAGCTAGAACTTCCTGATAATCATCTTGGAAAATAGAACAGCCCTGTATCATATATTGTTAACAAATGTTAAACACATTTATGAATTTGTTTATTTTTTTATTTATTTGTGAGCACTCCGCCCCCCCCCCCCTCCCCCTTTGGTACTATACATTGAGAAAAATGTGTCGGTACTGCTAGAGTTAACAGTTTGTTGGCCCAAAATTGGAACACAATACGCCATCGATTCTGTATGACATGGATTCAACAAGTCCTTCATAAGATTATGAACGTATGTCGCCTCAGATGTCTACTAACAGGTCGCGTAATTCCCTTAAATTACGGGCTGGTTGTTTTTGGGCGAGTACCTGGCGACAGTTAATGCCTCAGATGGTTTCACCGGTTTAAAATCACACACAACGCCGAAACATTAATGTGAGCCGGTCGCTGTGGCCGAGCAGTTCTAGGCGCTTTAGTCCGGAACCGCGCTGCTGCTACGGTCGCAGGTTCGAATCCTGCCTGGGGCATGGATGTGTGTGATGTCCTTAGGTTAGTTAGGTTTAAGTAGTCCTAAGTTCTAGGGTACTGATGACCTCAGATGTTAAGTCCCATAGTGCTCAGAGCCATTTTGAACCCTTGATGTAAGTTTGCTGTCACGCTCCTCAAACCACTGTAGTACGATCCTGGCTTGCCTTGTTACACGGACAATTAGTTATCTTGCTGGGAGACGTCATCAATGGCGGGGAAGACGACAAACATGAAGGGGTGCAGGTGGTCCACAGTAATGTTCGCAGAGTCCATAGCTGTCGTGGTGTTTTAAATTAGTATCATGTGTCCCATGAAAGCCCAAATAAATGTCCTCTCCCCCTAGCCATTTGAGCAGGATACTGTCCACCGGCCTTCGTCCGCAGCGCGGTGCACGTTTCGAGCAGCTGTTCTCCTGTATTACGGCATATCCGGACATGACTATCGACCAAGACTACAAAAAACCGCTGTTCGTCCGATTAAACCACACGTTTCCACAGGTCAGAGTTCTAGTCTCGATGATTCCGCGTCTATTGCGATCGTAATAGACGAAGCCGTAGGGTTAACTTGTGAAGAACGGTGTGCTCCGAAACCGTTTTGCCTGCACCAGCGTTGTACTCTGTCAGCAGATTTGGCACAGGTCGCCGCATATCCTGCTTTCCAGTGCTGGCATCCGACCTTCGCGCCCTGTGATGGCGAGGCGTGGACGTCCAACGCCTCGTAGTCTGCTGGTGGTTTCGCCGTCCATCAACCACTTTCCATAGCTGTTCACGACAGCTGCACGCGCCGACCAACTTCGCCGTTTCAGAGATGCTCGTTTCCAACCAACGGGACGTAACAACTACCCACAAAAATTTGACCGTATCGTCGGCAGATTGCTTTCACCACTGCTGCGTTTATGTATAATACTTCCGTCGGCGGGTCACGCGCCCGAAACTCTGCCACTCGACATTCACTCTCGCTGTGGCAGTGGTCATAATGTTCTGGCTCATCACCGTATAATGGGAGAGAACAACTGTTTGTGACCGTATACGAGAAACCATACACAGGGTGGTTAGAAACAGTCTGAAAAGCATGTAAGGGTGTTTCGGGGTAGGTTTTGCTGGGAAATATTTATTAAGAAAAAATTCCATACGTTGCGTCGTTTCCGAGTTAATTAGCATTGAAATTAGCCAATCAGGCGGTTGCGCGCGCAAATTCAAGCGGGTCAGCAGAGACGGTGTCGCCAGGTGTGTCATCGTTTTGTCTCCTGAAACCAAAGAAGAGAGTGATACAAAAATTAGACATGGGGGGGGGGGGGGGGAGGCTTAAGGATCTAACCCGAGCCAAAGCGTGAACAGTCCGCTGCTCTGTCATCTACGTTATGAGAGCAGCTGACATTAATTGTATCTGGCAGGCCGCTTGAATTTACGCGCACAGCAGCATGATTCCTTAACTTCAACGCTAATTAACTTCGAAATGGCGTACGTAAAGAGTTTTTTGGTAACAATTATTTCTCAGCACAACCTACCCTGAAACACCCTTACAAGCTTTTCAGACTGTTGGTGACCAACATATGAATGTAATCATGCTTTTTGTTTTATTACTTCTTTTGCACTTCCTTCGTTTACCTTATTTCTCTATTTAAATTAGTTATTCTTTTAATTACATCTTCTCCAATGATACCATCAGAAATACACTTTACTTGGAGCGTGAGCCCAGACAGCCTATCAGTGTGCTTAGTGCTCTAAATTAAGTTGTTTACAGTTTACTGTTGTGACGAGACTGTATACAGAATATTATCTGCTAATGAGATTTTCTAAGCAAGGTTGGTTCTTCATGTACTTCCGCTAGACTGTTTGCATTTTGTGTCTCGTTTTGTATTGCTGTCACTGTTCATTTTTTAGGTTTTCCTAATGTAATAGCCGGCCAGGGTGGCCGAGCGGTTCTAGGCGCTACAGTCTGTAACCGCGCGACTGCTACGGTCGCAGGTTCGAATCCTGCCTCGGGCATGGATGTGTGTGATGTCCTTAGGTTAGGTTAGGTTTGAGTAGTTCTAAGTTCTAAGGGACTGATGACCTCAGAAGTAAAGTCCTATAGTGCTCAGAACCATTTGAACCTAATGTAATGTTTCGTCATCGTAATGATACAAGCCATTATTTCATTGCTGTTCATTTTATGCACTATGTGATCAAAAGTATCCGGACAATTGGCTGAAAATGACTTACAAGTTCGTGGCGCCCTCCATCGGTAATGCTGGAATTCAATGTGGTGTTGGCCCACCCTTAGCCTTGATGACAGTTTCCACTCTCGCAGGCATACGTTCAATCAGGTGCTGGAGGGTTTCGTGGGGAATGGCAGCCCATTCTTCACAGGGTGTTGTACTGAGGTGAGGTATTGATGTCGGTCGGTGAGGCCTCGCAGGAAGCCGGCGTTCCAAATCATCCCAAAGGTGTTCTATAGGATCCAGGTCCTTACTCTGGGCAGGACAGTCCATTACAGGTATGTTATTGTCGTGTAACCACTCCGCTACACGCCGTGCTCTGTGAACAAGTGTTCGAACGTGTTGAAAGATGCAATCGCCATCCCCGAATTGCTCTTCAACAGTGGGAAGCAAGAAGGTGCTTAAAACATCAATGTAGACCTCTGCTGTGATAGTGCCACGCGAAACAACGAGGATGCAAGCCCCCTGCATGAGAAACGCGACCACACCATAACACCACCGCCTCCGAATTTTACTTTTGGCACTACACACGCTGTCAGATGACGTACAACGGGCATTCGCCATACCCACACCCTACCATCGGATCGCCACATTGTGTACCGTGATTTGTCGCTCCACACAACGTTTTTCCACTGTTCAATCGTCCAATGTTTACGCTCCTTACACCAAGCGAGGAGTCGTTGGGCATTACTGGCGTGATTTGTCGCTTATGAGCAACCGCTCGACCATGAAATCAAAGTTTTCTCACCTTCTGCCCGTCATAGTAGTTGCAGTGAATCCTGATGTAATTTGGAATTCCTGTGTGATGGTCTGGATAGATGTCTACCTATTACACATTACGAACCCCTTCGACTGTCGGCGGTCTCTGTCAGTCAACAGACAGGTCGACCAGTACGCTTTTGTGTTGTACGTGTCCCTTCACGTTTCCACTTCACTATCACATCGGAAACAATTGCCCTAGGGATGTTTGGGACTGTGGAAATCTCGCGTACAGGGTATGACAAAAGCGACACCCAATCAACTAACCATGTTCGAAGTCCGTGAGTTCCGAATGTTCAAATGTGTGTGAAATCTTATGGGACTTAACTGCTAAGTTCATGAGTCCCTAAGCTTACACACTACTTAACCTAAATTATCCTAAGGACAAACACACACACACCCACGCCCGAGGGAGGACTCGAATCTCCGCCGGGACCAGCCGCACAGTCCATGACTGTGGCGCCCCAGACCGCTTGGCTAATCCCGCGCGGTTCGTGAGTTCCGCGGAGCGCCCCATTCTGCTGTCTCACAGTGTCTAATAACTACTGAGGTCGGTGATAAGGAGTGTCTGGCAGTAGGTGGCAGCACAATGCACCTAATATGAAAAAGTATGTTTTTGGGCGTGTGCGGATCCTTTTGATCGCATTGTGTACATGAGATATTGCTACACATTGTAGCTTTTTATGATTTTGCGATCACACTCTACACTCGAATTGATAATAGATATGTATCTGATTCGTTTATATTTTTTCATAATTTTAATGAAATTTTCGTAATCCTTCCCCCTTAAGTGTAGTTTCCAGTTCATATTTCAGATATGAAGGTGGTTGAATATTCAGCCGAAACTAGTAATCACTGAATGTTACACAACTGCAATCTGAACTATTAAAACATTTTGTCTCTAAAAAATTTTTTACCTTCATTAAATATAAAAGTGGTGAATAAACTTAGGAAGGTCAGGGAGACTTTGCTGCATAATACTGTTGTATGCAGGATAGCTGAAATACCAGAAAATTCTAGCGAAATGCACGAAGACGTACAGAGAATCATCTCTTGGTGCAGGATCAGACTCTGATAAATTTGCGTTTTCGGTTTGGTGTTTCACAAATACGTACTTATCGTGTGAAGCGTACCTCTGCCGATAGTGTCCATAACGGCAGTACGGCATCTGATATCCTCGCATGATCATGCTGCATGGACAGTAGTTGTCATACATTGTTTAAAGTGTGTGCATGGATTACGACAAATGTCTGTTAGTGCTGAACTAACGCCCTTTCAAGGTCAGCATTGGTCTGTAGCGACTGTGTTAGGAGTGCTATCCCTTATCTTGGAACGTTCAATGTCTGTTCAGTCGGAATGAAGTCTAAACAATCGGGGTTCAAATCCCTGACAGGATCGTACATTACTTCACACGAGTAATGGGGCATTTACTTCAATAAGAGCAGCGCTAATATCATCTTCCATCCTCTGTTAAAAGACTTACTCGGAATACTGTACCAGCTATAGATGTTTAAGCTGGTTTTCATATTGCGTGCGTAACTAACAGTCACTCGCGGTGCCTAGAACTGGCTTTTCTGCAGTGTGTTTCATACAGTCTTGTTGGCGTAACCGTCCAGTATGTATGGTGTGTGTGTGTGTGTGTGTGTGTGTGTGTGTGTGTGTGTGTGTGTGTGCGCGCGCGCGTGTTTGAGAGAGAGAGAGAGAGATAAGCTTCGTAAGTGGACCACAATAAATAAAACCCATGGGATCAGAGGATTAGCTACTGTAGAGCAGGATTTCTAAATCCCGAACCCGACCGTGTAAGCAAAATAAAAGAGTGCACTGTGCGTGTTTATTCCGGTCGGCAGTCTGACTTTGCATTATCGCCATTACGACTGCACCCTAGACCCTACAGCAAATGGTCTCTCCGTCCTTGTCCACCTGTTCCTGCACTTCATCACAAACATCCAAGCAGCTGAGACATTGAATGCTACATTGTTCGTGTAGTGGCACCAAATATACACAACTTGTCTTCCAGAGTTACAGTAAAGCACAACTCGGAAGACAAAAGTCGTGGGATACTTCCTAATACGGTTTTGGACCTCCTTTTTCCCAGCGTAGTATAGCATCTCGACGTGGCACGGACTCGACAAGTCGATGGAAGTCCACTACAGATATATTGAGCCATGCTACCTCTACAGCAGTCCATAACTGCGGAAGTACTGCAGGTGCAGGATTTTGAGCACCAACTGACCTCTAGTTTATATCCCATAAATGTTCGAGTGGATTTATGTCGGGTGATCTGGATGGCCAAATCATTCACTCGAACTGTCCAGAATGTTCTCCATACAAATCGCGTACAATTCTGACGAGGTGACATGGCGCATTGTCATCCATAACAAATCCATCGTTGTTTGGGGGCATGAAGTTTCGAAATGGTCACCAAGTAGCCGCACATAACCATTTCGAGTCAATGGTTCAGCTGAATCGGAGGTCTCCGTCCCTTCCATGTAAACCAAAAGTTTGCACAGTGCCTTGTTGGCTTCGTGAGGTCTGCGCCACACTCGAACCCTACCATCAGCTCTTACCAGCTGAAATCGGGGCTCATCTGACCAGGCTACGGTTCTTCAGTCGCCTAGGACGCAGCATGTCATTCTCAATGGAGAGAAGTCTTCCGAAGTAAGAGTGATTTCAGGTGTGCCGCAGGGGAGTGTCGTAGGACCGTTGCTACTCACAGTATACATAAATGACCTGGTGGATGACATCGGAAGTTCACTGAGGATTTTTGCAGATGATGCTGTGGTGTATCGAGAGGTTGTAACAATGGAAAATTGTACTGAAATGCAGGAGGATCTGCAGCGAATTGACGCATGGTGCAGGGAATGGCAATTGAATCTCAATGTAGACAAGTGTAATGTGCTGCGAATACACAGAAAGATAGATCCTTTATCATTCAGCTACAAAATAGCAGGTCAGCAACTGGAAGCAGTTAATACCATAAATTATCTGAGAGTTCGCATTAGGAGTGATTTAAAATGGAATGATCATATAATGCCGATCGTCGGTAAATCAGATGCCAGACTGAGATTCATTGGAAGAATCCTAAGGAAATGCAATTCGAAAACAAAGGAAGTAGGTAACAGTACGCTTGTTCGCCCACTGCTTGAATACTGCTCAGCAGTGTGGGATCCGTACCAGATAGGGTTGATAGAAGAGATAGAGAAGATCCAACGGAGAGCAGCGCGCTTCGTTACAGGATCATTTAGTAATCGCGAAAGCGCTACGGAGATGATAGATAAACTCCAGTGGAAGACTCTGCAGGAGAGACGCTCAGTAGCTCGGTACGGGCTTTTGTCAAAGTTTCGAGAACATACCTTCACCGAAGAGTCAAGCAGTATATTGCTCCCTCCTACGTATATCTCGCGAAGAGACCATGAGGATAAAATCGGAGAGATTAGAGCCCACACACAGGCATACCGACTATCCTTCTTTCCACGAACAATACGAGACTGGAATAGAAGGGAGAACCGATAGAGGTACTCAAGGTATCCTCCGCCACACACCGTCATGTGGCTTGCGGAGTATGGATGTAGATGTAGATGTAGGGTCCAACCGATATGCCCCGAGCCTCGTTGGTCGTCTACTACCATGGCCCATAAACGCCAGATTTCACCGCACTGTCCTAACGAATACGTTCGTCGTGCGTCCCACATTACGGTTATTTCACGCATTGTTGCTTGTCTATTATCACTGGAAACTACGCAATCGCCGCTGCTCTCAGTCGTTAAGTGAAGGCTGCCTGCTACTGCGTTGTCCATGGTAAGAAGTAATGCCTGAAATTTGGTTTTCTCGGCAACCTCTTGACAATGTGGGTCCCGGAATATTGAATTCCCTAACGATTTCCGGAATGGAAAGTCCCATACGTCTAGCTCTAAGTATCATTCCGCATCACTTTGTTAATTCCCGGCGTGCAGCAATAATCACGTCGGAAACATTTTTGCACGAGTCGTCTGAGTACAAATGACATCTGAGCCAATGCAGTGCCCTTTTATACTTTGTGTACGCGACGCTACCACCATCTGTATATGTGCATAACGCTATCTCATGTCTTTAGTCACCTCAGTGTTTATCACTTGCTATAAGCGTATGGAAACTACTATGTAGGGTTAGAGTTAAAGCATGATGTACTGTTGTGACTGTGAAAATCTTCACGGCTCTCAAAGTGGATTGAAGCGTACAGCTTACATGGTATGTGATGCTGAGGTATTCAGATGATAAACGGACTACGTCACTCCTTGTAAAGCTGCGTAGGACTAATCTCTGAACATTCCTCACATACATCTGTAAAATGAACTAAACAAAAAGAATATTTCTGGAATCATGTTGGTCCGCCTCGGTAGCCGAGTGGTCAACGCGACAAATCCCCATGCGGGGGACACTGGTTTGATTCCCGGTACTGCCAGGGGTTTTTCCTTGGTGGGAGGACTGGTACAGGATGCTCTCAGCCTCATGATGCCAACCTGATTGAGAAGTAGCGTCTCTGAAGTCGGAACGTCGACAGTGGCTGAGTGTGCGGCGTGCTGTCCACGCGCCCCTCCGTATCGCATCCGATGGTGAATTACCGAGGATGACACGGCGGTCGGTCAACTATCGCGTGATTTTCAGGGCCTGGTTGTGCGGTTTCCTTTTAGAATAACATTGGCAAGACAAGCAGAAAAAAATTTAGAGACTTCGTTAGGTTTATGAAACATAGTAAATACTGGTGATATTTTTAGAAGATGAACTCTGAAGAAAAAACTGTGAAATGGTTCTGGACGTCAGGACGTGGAGGAGCTACGCGTGGTATACCCACTTTTGCTTTTGTCAGAGACTGTCAGCAGCATTCCTTTTTCCCATTCCTATGTTTCCCCCATGTGGCTACTGTGGATGTGGAGATGGCTAGAGAGAAGAACTTCCCATACTCACAGCAACTGAAATGAAAACTTTCAAGAACAGTGTCTCAATTAATGTGTCCGATCCACTAGTAATTGTTTTCTACAATCAATAAATCTATTCACTAATACAGGTGTTCACAGAAACAGATAAAACATTCGATTTGTTAGACCTTGTCATGTATAATGAAAATGATAAACATGAATTCAAAATACGCAGAAATGCTGCAACCATTGGCACATTTATCCAAAGCCAATTTAATCTCCCTGCGGCCTCTGTAACATGTTTGCGGACTGCGGTAATTTGCTCGTTTCTGCTGTAGTGGTGCGGTCTTTACCTAATCCCCGTAAATAGTTAACTGTCTGGGCATATGAGCCCGGCTCAAGGTCGAGTGAACTACCCATGATGGCCTATCTTTACCAGTATCCACTGCAGAGAAACATAGAAAAATCACCGAGCGAAGTGGCGCAGTGGTTAGCACACTGGACTCACATTCGGGAGGACGACGGTTCAATCCCGCGTCCGGCCATCCTGATTTAGGTTTTCCGTGATTTCCCTAAATCGCTTCAGGCAAATGCCGGGATGGTTCCTTTGAAAGGGCACGGCCGACTTCCTTCCTTCCCCATCCTTCCCTAGCCCGCTGAGACCGATGACCTCGCAGTTTGGTCTCCTCCCCCCAAACCAACCAACCAACCATAGAAAAATCGTCCCAGACAGTAAGACCTTACAGAAGCACTATTTGTGGGAACAGGAAACTTCCAATAAAATGCCTACATTCTGCTCCTGATTTTTATTGGATGAAAAGCCTAAATATTAAATATTTTCCTGGAGCGATCTGGCGCTTGCGCAGCGCTCCTAGAATGCAGAAGACGTGTGTCCTCTGGAGCGGAGACGGTGTTTGCGTTTGATGTATCAGAAGGGTGGAGAAGGTGGTCCGTAGCGATGAGCCGAGTTATTTCTGGCAGTACGGATATTTGTGAGAACCAGAAACTTTGTTCCTGTAAGCGGGCGTCGTTATCGGGTTGAGTCATTCCAGTTGTCGAGCCGACCGTTGACGTTCACGCTCAAGAGGCAGCGACGATAAATTGGGTTGCGGAGCCAAGTAGCTAGCCGGACAGTGTTCTATAGTGAACGAGAAAGACTTAAAGCTTAAATAAACAAATTAATTCCATTCGTTTTAGTGCGAATTTGAGAACGATGTTTTTGTGTGACTCTTTCTTTATTGACTTCAAACTGTATTCCTGTTTTGTTACTGTAGGGATTATCGGCGAAGTTGCATGCACATGGGAAATTAGTACAGAGGCCGGTGAATGTACCGTGTTCAAAGAATAGAGGTGTATCCACCCAACATTATGCCTCCCCACACCATAACACCTGGACCACCAAAACGATCGTGTTCCTGGTAGCTTTACGAGTTCCCATCTGTCACCAAAATCACTGCTCTGATGAATTTGCTCTCATCCGATAAGACCACGCGATACGACTACTCTGGTATAATTCCCGTGCTCTTGGCGCAATCACAAACGTCACCGCCGATCTCCGGATTGCAACGGAATATAACACACTGGTTGCTGGGCAAAAACATCACACCCATGCAGCTGTAGCGCCACTGTGAGTCGTGAGACTGCGATTTGTGTAGGCTTGTTACGTGTGGTTGCAATTGAACCCGTTGTTTGACGTGGGTCCCCCCAATACCTGTTGGACAAAGCGGTCATGTGCTGTAACAGTGCCGGCCGTTGTGGCCGAGCGGTTCTAGGCGCTTCAGTCCGTAACCACGCGGCTGCTACGGTCGCAGGTTCGAATCCTGTCTCGAACATGAGTGTGTGTGATTTCCTTAGGTTAGTTAGGTTTACGTAGTTCTATGTTTAGGGGACTGATGACCTCAGATGTTAAGTCCCATAGTGCGTAGAGCCATTTGAACCGTTTGCTGTAACAGCTGACAGTGGCCGACCACCTGTTCCGATTCGGGCAGCAGAGACTGTGGTTCGGAGCGCTGCCCATGATGTGAGACCCTGCAGTGAACAATGCCAAACTCATGGGCTGCATTCGTCACACTTCGTCCTTCTTCTAGTTTCCCGACTATTCTTCCCCATGTGAAATCGTCCAGATGTTCTCTCGGAACTATGTTCCAACGAAGAACACAGCACACTGCACCGTGACTGCAGTCTGACACACACACACACACACACACACACACACACACACACACACTGCCTCTTTCGTTGTGGAGCCAACCCTTTTTAGTGCTGAAGTGACTCTAACCCCTCGCCATATGACGTCCAGCTTCATGTGGACGTGTGGGACACATCTGGCAACATTGGAAGGAAAATCAGCATTGGCCGTATTTTGTTGTTTTGTTGTCAGCAAAATCGATTTTCGGTCACTTAGTGACCATCCTAAGAGTGTGTGTGTGTGTGTGTGTGTGTGTGTGTGTGTCGTGACCGAAAATCGATTTTGCTGACAATAAAACAACAAAATACGGCCAATGCTGATTTTCCTTCCAATTCTATCCTCTATTTGGTCGTGGTGCACACAACACGCCATGGAGTCGCCAATCAATCTGGCAACATGCTACCGCACTTTCATTCATTTCCACCGTGTAGTTAATATGTTACGTTACTTTATCTAATCTCGTTCATAAGTACGGCAGAGCAGTGTAGTTCGCTTCCAGCTGTCTGAGTGGCACAACAGAAGCGCTCATTGCTGAAGACAGCTGGTGTGCGGCGGTGGGCTACTTAGAGGGTCAGTCGGGGTCCGCGTGTTCCCCGAGACAAAGGCAGCGTGCGGCCGGTAGCCGGTAGCCGAAAGGTCACTGCCCGCTGCAAGCCCGCTGTCCGCTGTACACGGCCCGCAGTGCCACGCTGGCTGCAGCCCAATTGGCCAGAGGGCAACGCTGCCGCTCTTCATTGATAGGACAGAAAAGTAATACCGGCGCGGATCATGCCTCTCACCATTTCTCGTTTCCCAACTCCCGTATTCAAATGGCTCTAAGCACTATGGGACTTACCATCTGAGGTCATCAGTCCCCTAGACTTAGAACTACACTCCTGGAAATTGAAATAAGAACACCGTGAATTCATTGTCCCAGGAAGGGGAAACTTTATTGACACATTCCTGGGGTCAGATACATCACATGATCACACTGACAGAACCACAGGCACATAGACACAGGCAACACAGCATGCACAATGTCGGCACTAGTACAGTGTATATCAAATCTTTCGCAGCAATGCAGGCTGCTATTCTCCCATGGAGACGATCGTAGAGATGCTGGATGTAGTCCTGTGGAACGGCTTGCCATGCCATTTCCACCTGGCGCCTCAGTTGGACCAGCGTTCGTGCTGGACGTGCAGACCGCGTGAGACGACGCTTCATCCAGTCCCAAACATGCTCAATGGGGGACAGATCCGGAGATCTTGCTGACCAGGGTAGTTGACTTACACCTTCTAGAGCACGTTGGGTGGCACGGGATACATGCGGACGTGCATTGTCCTGTTGGAACAGCAAGTTCCCTTGCCGGTCTAGGAATGGTAGAACGATGGGTTCGATGACAGTTTGGATGTACCGTGCACTATTCAGTGTCCCGTCGACGATCACCAGTGGTGTACGGCCAGTGTAGGAGATCGCTCCCCACACCATGATGCCGGGTGTTGGCCCTGTGTGCCTCGGTCGTATGCAGTCCTGATTGTGGCGCTCACCTGCACGGCGCCAAACACGCATACGACCATCATTGGCACCAAGCCAGAAGCGACTCTCATCGTTGAAGACGACACGTCTCCATTCGTCCCTCCATTCACGCCTGTCGCGACACCACTGGAGGCGGGCTGCGGTCCGGTCCCAGGTCGACGGGCACGTGCACCTTCCGCCGACCACTGGCGACAACATCGATGTACTGTGGAGACCTCACGCCCCACGTGTTGAGCAATTCGGCGGTACGTCCACCCGGCCTCCCGCATGCCCACTATACGCCCTCGCTCAAAGTCCGTCAACTGCACATACGGTTCACGTCCACGCTGTCGCGGCATGCTACCAGTGTTAAAGACTGCGATGGAGCTCCGTATGCCACGGCAAACTGGCTGACACTGACGGCGGCGGTGCACAAATGCTGCGCAGCTAGCGCCATTCGACGGCCAACACCGCGGTTCCTGGTGTGTCCGCTGTGCCGTGCGTGTGATCATTGCTTGTACAGCCCTCTCGCAGTGTCCGGAGCAAGTATGGTGGGTCTGACACACCGGTGTCAATGTGTTCTTTTTTCCATTTCCAGGAGTGTACTTAAACGTAACTAACCTAAGGACATCAACACACACCCATGCCCGAAGCAGGACTCGAACCTGCGCCCATAGCAGCAGCGTGGTGCCGGACTGAAGCGCCTAGAACCGCTCGGCCACACGAGCCCCAACTCCCGTATTGTCAACCGCATTCTCTGAGACCTCTTTTCGCCATCGCATTGCTATTCCCGACCGACTTAATAACGTACACTAGGACCTGTGCGTACGTCTTCGTTTCCTACTCACTGGGGTATGTGGTGGTAAGTGCCTGTGAGATCAAACTGCCGAGGTCATCGGCCCCTAGGCTTACACACTACTTCAGCTAACTTTAACTTACGCGAAGGACAAAACACACACACACACACACACACACACACACACACACACACACACCCATGCCGAAGGGAGGACTGGAACCTCCGACGGGTAGAGCCGCGCGAACCGTGGCAAGGCGCCTCAGACCGTGTCGGTGAAAGTATTTCTCCTTTCTTTTCTTCCATGTACATTCGTTTACCTTCTCAAGGCGAACGTTTGACCCAAACATCCACTGCACAACAGACAGGACATGTGGCTGCAGTATTATGCAAAGACTGTCATTTGTCATTTATTGTACTTCCGTGGGACCAGTGGTAGTAATCGAAGACACCATGCTAACTTTGCATTAAGTGAACATTATTTTGACCATCTGCAGCCCTTCAAGACTGATGTGTTCCCCAACAACGGTGGTGTGTTCTAACGGGTAAGGCAGAGTCATGCTACAGTGTAAAGGTTTTTTTAAATTTCCGCTACCAGTCACAAACTTCGTAAACTATTGTATTACTTATTTATTTAGTGACATGTTTCGAGGTAAACCTCATCTTCGGGCTAAATGGCATTATAGAAACAACTTTAAAATAAGGCCATACAGATGTTACAAAGTCTTTTCGTGAATGCTGAGGAAGAAGAGAAAACTTAGTAAGGGGTGATGTCACTTTGGAAGCTGGACTGATATTTGCACGAAAATGTTTTGTAACGGTCACTCACTTTTTTCTTCTGGTGTGGCAGTCTCGTAGTGATGCGCTGGGGTGCCTCCATTTCCGTGCTTCTCCTGGTCACTGTTCAAAAATTGTCACTAACATAGCACTAACTTGAAAACACGATCACAAACAGTTCTGTAGTGCAGTGGACAAATGGCGGTCGAAATACAGCTGGTTCCGATTTGACTATCGATTTGACTATCGATTTAGCCGGCCGCGGTGGTCTAGCGGTTCTCGGCGCTCAGTCTGGAACCGCGCGACTGCTACGGTCGCAGGTTCGAATCCTGCCTCGGGCATGGATGTGTGTGATGTCCTTAGGTTAGTTAGGTTTAAGTAGTTCTAAGTTCCAGGGGACTAATGACCACAGATGTTAAGTCCCATAGTGCTCAGAGCCATTTGAACCATTTTTGACTATCGATTTGTCGACTTATGGGGTTTCAGATATTTACCTGTCTTCTGCACGTCTTGTTATCGTATTTCAGATGTAGGTTGATTAAATACATTACAGATTGAGCACCTGTTACAATATTATTGAAAACATCATGATATACACTAATTTATTTTACATATTTCTAAGCTATTGCTAGGGCTAGAGTCAAACGACTGTCATGTTACGTATCTTTTATTCTAGGAGAATAGTAGTGAAATTGGAAAAGAAATGTGAATTTTTGAAGTCAGTCATTTCATTCAGGATCTCGTTATTCCTCATGTGGCCATGGGTGAATAATTCATTTCTTCCAAGATGTTCATTTTCCAGCTCTTTTCTAAGATATGTAGTACTTTGAGATCGTCGTCTATTGTAACACTGTGTCCTGTTTCATTTATATGTTTCGCTACAGCTGATTTATTCGCTTTCCCGAGTCTGAAACAGTCAATGTGTTCTTTAAAGCGGATTTTAAAATTTCTTCCCGTATGGCCAATGTAATATTTGTTGCAATGACATCATGTAATTTTATAAATTCCTGCTTTGTTGAGTTTCTCTGTGGGATGTGAGATGTCATGTATCAGTTTCTTTTTTAAGTTGTTTTGGTGGCAAAGGTGATCCTGATGTCTGCTTTTTAAACAGCTTGGCTATTTTGTCTGTCAAAATTACTTCAAATTTATGCTACAGTGGTTTTAGGAGCATGACAGTGAATTCACGTCGATCCCTTGGCCTGCAAATTCACCCTTATGTGAACTGGACGGACCACATCTGTGACGTTATTGATCGCCCACAAACCACCGAGCCATAATTTACGGCTATTACGTGACCTGTCCATAGACATCTGGTGCCACATACCTCCTGAAACCTAGCAAGAACTTGTCGAAAACGTGCCACGCAGAATCGCAGCTGTATTGTGTCCCAAAGTTGGACCAGCACGCTATTAAGCACTTGGTTGTAATGTTCGGGCTCATTGCAATTCGGCAATCGAAAGTAGGTTTCCCATAGATTCCCAGTATCACACCAAGTTAATGCTGGGATGGTTCCTTCAAGGTTTTACCCCTTCCTCACCATACTGCGACCGATATAACGCCCCTAATTAATAGGGACGTAGCGTGTAAACAGTGAACTGCTCTCCTTCATAAACTCTGCAGAAAGTCTGGTATGGAACATGTGAGCAGCGTCTGCGACTTCGGCCTCTTAACGAAGTGTTAACTTGGCAAGGAAATCCTGCAGCGACTATCCGACGTCGTTTGCGTAAGAGATGATTTACTACATCTGTTTTTCTGACATGGCTCACGATCTTCATGTGATTAAAGTACATAGAGGCTACAAAAGTCATACGACAAAGATATACACGTATATAGATGGCGGCAGTACACCGTACACAATGTGTAAAGGGGCATTGCATTGGCTGCTCTGTCATTTGAACTCAGAAGACTCGTGTGAAAATGTTTTCCGCGTGATTATTTCTGCACGCCGGGACTGAAGACGCTGATGCAGAATGGTACTTAGAGCTAGAAGCATCGGACATTCTATTCTGGAAATCAATATTCCGAGATGCACAGTGTCTAGAGTCTGCCAAGAATACCAAATTTCAGACATTACTTCTCACCACGGGCAACGCCGTGGCGACGGTCTTCACTTAACGACCGAGAGCGGAGGCGTTTGAGTAGAGCTGTTAGTGCTAACAGACAAGCAACACGTGTGAAATAACCGTAGAAATGTACATGAGAGGTACGGTGAATGTATCCATTAGCACAGTACTGCTGTGGCAGCAGACGACCGACGCGAGTGCCTTTGCTAACAGCATTCCATCGCCTGCAGCTCCTCTCCTGCGCTCTGGAGCGTAGCGATTGGACTACTGGGAAACCGTGTCCTCGTCAGGTGAGTCCAGATTTCAGTTAGTAAGAACAGATGGTAGGGTTCGAGTGTGGCGCAGACCACACGAAGCCATGGACCCAAGTTATAAACAAGACACTGTGCAAGTTGATAGTGGTTTCATAATGTTGTGGGTGTGTTTACATGCAATGGACTAGGTCCTCCTGTCCAACTGAACCTATAATTGACGGGAAATGGTATTTGGAGACCACTGGCGGCCATTCATGGACTTCATTTTCCCAAATGACGATCGAATTTTTCTGGAAGACATGGCGCCATTTTAGAACATTCTGTCCAATATGAGCGAATGGTTTGGCCACCCATATCGCCCGTCATGAATCCCATCGAACATTTATGGGACATAATCTGGAAGTCAGTTCGCCTACAAATCCTGCACCGACAACACTTTCACAATTATGGACAGCTACAGAGGCACCATGACACAATATTTCTGCAGGGGGCTTCAAATGACTAGCTGAGTTCTTGACGCGTCGTGTCGCTGCATTACGCTGGGAAAAAGAAGGTCCGACTCGATATTAATAGGTATAATGCTCCAACGGAGTCTGCAATGATTAAAAAACCTCATAGTTACAATGTGATGGTATTACGAAAGATCTTGACGAGAATAAGGCCCGTGCCAGATCTCCAGGAGTGATAGACGACAGCAAAAGGTAAGAAATGGAGCACAGACAACATATGGTGGAACTCTATACCCTATCGGATGTTGGCGAAACAGACGGAGCCCCTGACATCTATATTCTAGCGTGTGGGCAAGATAGTTCCTGCAGCTGTCCCTATTGCACATCCGCACATTGTGCCGGCGGCAGCTGCCATTAAGTTCAGCTGCACCTGTTTTCCGCAAAAGCTGCTTTAGCTGCACGTGCGGCGAAAACTAAAACACGTATTCTATCAAGCATAACGTTCATTCAGTGGTAATCTTCGCTTGGTGCATCTTTGCTTCGCGTTAGCGGGACAGGTTACTGTGTGATCTTACACTTTGTGTATCCGAACACTGGGGCATTTCTGTTGTTAGTCTCAAAGGAATTCCTTGCTAGTTAGTTTTGAATTTAAATATGCAGACCATGAGACGAGCTCATTGCGATTTTAAACATGGTTGTAGGATAAATATAAAGACAGTTACACTTGACTTAATTACAACAGCCGGCCGTTGTGGCCGAGCGGTTCTAGGCGCTTCAGTCCGGAATCGCGAGAATGCTACGGTCGCAGGTTCGAATCCTGCCTCTGGCATGGATGTGTGCGATGTCCTTAGGTTAGTTAGGTTTAAGTAGTTCTAAGTCTAGGGAACTGATGACCTCAGAAGTTAAGTCCCATAGTGCTCAGAGCCATTTGAACCATTTGAATTACAACAGATTATAAAAATAATGACAATGGATCCAGTGATCATATCATATCATATGAAACTTAAAGTGAAAACCTGGTGACGTCTATAAACACAACACCAATAGCCATGCATGTATACAAAGAAGAGACGAGCGTATTAAAAGTTTATATGCAAATGTGCCTATATTATAAATCCCCCACAGTTACACGTAGTGTGAAGACAGCATGAGTTTCCCAGAGCCTTGTTTAATCTTTCCAGTGGATGAGTACCCAAAATTTACTAAATCATATACTATGGTTGATAAGTTACGTGAATGGCTTCTAATAAAAATTACATAATACCCCCATGGAGGCGTGAATTGCAATGAATAAAACATGAAAAATAAAGATAGTCAAACTAAAGGGCAGGGTGATACTCGTCTTAAGCTCGGCCTTATCTGTTAATAATTTTGCGTAATTTTTAGTCATATCGTAAAACTGGCTATAAGCGTATTTTTGTGAATTTTGTTGATAACCAATTTAATATTGCGTTGTTGTTTTTTCAGTGAAATGTCCCAAAATTACCGTTATAATTTCAAACAGCATTACGTTGTGTTAAATGTATGTACTTAGTAAAGGGACTACTACTACTACTACTACTACTACTACTACTACTTGCCTTTTTACAATGACAGAGTGAGATACACCACAATACATTGTTTCAACTGTTTTGTCTCCCTGGTTAATTGAAACCACACCAACATGTATGTACGATTAGCGTTTGATATTAATGGTACTCATTATTTAAGGATGTAACATGGATTCAATGATGTTTGACGTCATGAAAAGTACCGGGTGATCAAAAAGTCAGTATAAATTTGAAAACTTAATAAACCACGGAATAATGTAGATAGAGAGATAATAATTGATACACATTCTTGGAATGACATGGGGTTTTATTAGAACCAAAATGCAGGATGGTGCTCCACCCCATATTGCTAGACGCGTGAAAGGTCTCTTGCGCGCGTCGTTTGGTGATGATCGTGTGCTCAGCTGCCACTTTCGTCATGCTTGGCCTCCCAGGTCCCCAGGCCTCAGTCCGTGCTATTATTGGCTTTGGGTTACCTGAAGTTGCAAGTGTATCGTGATCGACCGACATCTCTAGGGATGCTGAGACGCCAATGCCTCACCATAACTCCGGACATGCTTTGCAGTGCTGTTCACAACATTATTCCTCGACTACAGCTATTGTTGAGGAATTATTGTGGACATATTAAGCATTTCCTGTAAATAACATCATCTTTGCTTTGTCTTACTTTGCTATGCTAATTATTGCTATTCTGATCAGATGAAGCGCCATCTGTCGGACATTTTTTGAACTTTTGTATTTTTTTTGTTCTAATAAAACCCCACGTCATTCCAAGCATGTGTGTCAATTTGTACGTCTCTATCTAAATTATCCCGTGATTTATTCAGTTTTCAAATTTATACTGACTTTTTGATCACCCGGTATTTATGGGTGAGCTGCAGGACGTGTGTGGTCTTCTGCTGTCGTTGATCATCGTTGTGCAGTCGTTCGTTGTTGTGGAGTCGGTTGACAAGACTGTGCGGCCTCTCAGCCACTTGATTTGTGAATTTAACTTTTCGTTGGACATGCAATAAGTTCGTGAGCCCGAGTTGTCTACTTTAACGCCTCCTGGGACTTAGACTATATGCTATGTTTTCGGTGGACGATTTTGCACGACTGTACGAACTTTACCTTTCTTTACGTAGTTTGTGACAGTTATGGACTACTATTATTTGCTGTGGTTGATACTTGCATTCATGTGTGATGGACTTGTTAGATGTTTTTGTAGCGGTTAGTCAGAATAATGAACTTACGTTAAAGTCGCGATTGATAATGGAAAAGCATACCTTGGAACTTTTAGTGTTAGCTGTTTATTTTCGTGAATTAATATGCAATAAAATGAAATTTTCCCGCACATGTTTCTTTATTCGATGCTGTGCCTGCATTACATTAATTATTACTTAATTTTTTTTAGACTCTGAAACTCAGTTTATGTAAGTTACGTGTGTGAACAGTATTCAATAAACATTTGTATGGTTTGAACTGCAGCTGTTTCATTTTGTCAATATCATTAATCCTTTGGAATTTATACAGTCTTCGTATGATACTTCTATATCATTCCCTGAGATGTCTACTTACAAAAAATGGTTTAAGAATTAACTGTGAAATATTTATGTGTGCTGTTAAAGCGGCATACCGGTAGGTGCCAATGAGGCCATCTATGTTGCTACAGTGAGTAATCGCTAGAGAAGTTGGAGCATTACAACGCAACAATTTAAGTGCTCAGACAAGTAGATGGTAGTGACAGAAAAGCTATAAGAGGAGCAAAATAAGGTAATACTATGTCACAAGAATAACGAAACAGTGTTTGTTGATTTAGGCCTTCTCCATTTATACCTATTATATGGAAGACTTTTGAAAGAGTCATAAATCACTCACTTTAATGTTTGTGGCTGTGAAATATTCCATTTTTTTTATGAAAAAGGTAATCAGAAGAAAGAAATTAAATACTTCTTGCGCTGCTGAGATCACAAAGTTTTATTTCATTCTGATGCACCCAAACGTAACGAAAAGCCCGTATCGATTTTGTCAACAGGAATATTTGTTTTGTTTTCTGGTTCTAGAAAGGCAACGAAAAGATTTGAATCTACTGTAGAACGTGACTTCTTAACCACGACTGCAAGGTGACGTGATGGGTCTGCACTTCAACCGTCTTTGACAGTCTGTAATCACTTTCTCAATATAAGCTGGCAGTCTTGTATGGAATTGGGACGCGGCGACAGAAGAGCCCGTATTTGGCGGTATTGAACGTGCTTGGCCGGCACTGGGGTCCCGTCGCCACGCAGTTAAGGTCACGTAATCGGATTAAGGCGCCATCAGGTCTCTTTCTCCACGTTTCGGCCATTTTCTCTGCTAGCACGAAATTTCAGATCACGATTTTAATATTACTGCGCCATCCGTCGGCGACGGCCACGGTATCTGTTCGTGAAACTCCTCCTTCCGGCAGCCGTTATGGTCTCTCTCTCTCTCTCTCTCTCTCTCTCTCTCTCTCTCTCTCTCTCTCTCTCAGTACCCCTCCGCTCTTTGGGTCTCTTTGTCTCCTCCCTATTCTCCTCGTCATTATCTGTCGCATGTTCTCCT
This sequence comes from Schistocerca cancellata, assembly GCF_023864275.1. Lineage (NCBI taxonomy): Eukaryota > Metazoa > Arthropoda > Insecta > Orthoptera > Acrididae > Schistocerca > Schistocerca cancellata. The sequence continues at coordinate 371,798,619 of NC_064626.1, forward strand.
TTTTCACTTGTCGTTCTGTCTTCCTGCACCCCTCCCCCCTCACAACCTCCCTCCCTGTCCCCCCCCCCCCTCTCTCTCTCTCTCTCTCTCTCTCTCTCTCTCTGCGACTTCCTACGTAACCTCTCACCGACCAACTTTGGCGCTGGTCGTACGGTCGTGAAGTGATGCGGATCTACGGTGACAGTCGAAGTCCCCTCGTGGCCTCCCTTCTCCGTTCCAGCGCTGCGTTCCCGACCGGATGTTCAATTCCTCGTGTCCGTAGCGGCTGACAGAGCGAAGCAGGCGACTACTAAAGCCGTCCTCACACGGGATGTGTTTCTCTTCGTGATCCACAGCGAAAGTGGTTGGTGCGCGCTCAGAAACGAGCTGGTGCATCACGCGTAACATTTCTCTTTTCGTGATCTGCAACGCTGTTACGGGCTACACATGACTCGCAAGCCGCACAGCTTTTTCCGGAAAATAGTCGCGCGTGTGTTATTGCTGCATTAGCTCTGTTAAAACGCATATTTTATTTCCTTGTCCATATGTTAGACCTGTTGGATTGTCTATGGCATCCATAAATAAAAACTTCAATGTCCATGAACGTGATACAAGCCAAACAGAAGAGTTCCTTGTGCAGTCAGTAAGCACATCAGCTTTTAATCTTTCCATTGAAAAGATTGCGACTCAAATTTACAATAGTCTTCAACAAAACAGAAAAATTACCTCATCGTTACCGCTTTCTAGTAAAACAGCAAAGGATTTTTATTACATTACTGCTTTATTCAGCAGCAGAATTTTTGAACTTGTGAAATACAAGAGAGCACAAATCGCAGATTCTCTTCCTCAAGTAGGAGTAAAAAGAAAGTCATTAATGTATTGCAGCATTATTTTCTGTACTACGTTCAAGTGTGTGTGTGTGTGTGTGTGTGTGTGTGTGTGTGTGTGTGTGTATTTTCGCGCGTGCGTGCGTGCGCCCACATTCATACAGAGTACTGTATTTACAAAGGAACAAAAGGAACGATGTATCCCCAATTTCGGAAGATGAAGAAAAGATAAATACTGATTTACGAGCGAATCTGTACCAACGTAGAGAGCAAATTTGTAATTCATTGGTCCATTTTTCCTGGCTCGTTCAGACAATCTAAAATAACTCGCTTTGAGCGGAGGACGCTTTTTATGTATCCACATAATATTAAATATTACAGATTGTACTGCTACTGCAATGATAAAAAAAGTCCGAGAATCGTATGGAAAACATGAAGATGAGTAAAAAGACTGATAACAACTAACATGTCAGCCCCTGCCACCATCCACTACACTACAGTCAAAACATGTTGTTTCATTCTGTTCAAAAATGGTTCAAATGGCTCTGAGCACTATGGGACTTAACTTCTGAGGCCATCAGTCCCCTAGAACTTAGAACTACTTAAACCTAACTAACCTAAGGACATCACACACATACATGCCCGAGGCAGGATTCGAACGTGAAACCGTAGCGGTCGCGCGGTTCCAGACTGTAGCGACTAGAACCGCTCGGCCACCACGGCCGGCGTTTCATTTTGTCTTTGATCTTACGACGTCCCCAATGCTTTAAACACCGATCTTAAATGGCAACAAACAACTTTGAAAAATATTGGGCTCGCTAGCGCCCTGAAATGGCATAATTTTGTAAGAGGCAAGTTGTAATACCAAAAGCACGAAATACGAAAATCTTTTAACCACCAATAACTCGTTTTACGTCATTTTATAGTAACAAATCTTACCAAAAACGACACCTTTTCGCTAGATTCTGAAAGTGCTGGTACCCTGAAAATCGTAAATTACATATATAACAACTTAGATATATAACAACTTACATATATAACAACTTACATATATAATACAAAAAGCATCAAGTACGGTCTTCAACACCAAACGACGTAATCTAGTATGGCGTCTCCTACATTCCGCATGTGATGTAAATGCAGTCCAGAATCTCATTGGCCACCTTCCTTCCCATGGAGCAAAAATCTGGTCTGTCAGATTCTGCCTTTCACGCTTGAAGATGTTCCGAAATGTGAAATACGACCATAAACCTTGATCAGCCTCTCGTCCACATCCACTTTCATGTCACGTATGAGGGAGGCATAAGGGTGAAATATTGTGACGCCCACACCCAAACCGACAAACAAAACTGCTTGTTCTCATCAATTCCTGATCTTTATGGCTGTGGTTCGAATTAACTTGATCCCCTCTGGGATTGCTAAGCTTCCCCATAAATTAGGTCTTCATAGCCAATGAAAACTGTGCTGCGGGTATGAAGTTGAAAACAGGTCTCTGCATTATAAAGCACTGTGCTATTTCAGTAGCAGGGGAAAGAAAGTGCATATTGAAGCTTTCAAGTCAATTTTGACAGGCGAGATGACCGAAGAGCGCCTGCAGAAAGAATAAATCAGTATTCGCGTTCTGACCCTTCATACGCTGCCACCAGTATCGTCATAGTCATCACTGTTTAGTCTGTTTCATTAGATTTCGGCAGCTTATTGAACACAAATTTGTACTTATTTTAGAATCGCAGTGCTGTCCGGATATGAGTTGAACTAACTATATTTAGTGCCTAGATTATTACCAACTCTACCATTTTTATTTTTTTGCGATTTCACCTTGTCTTTCTATCCGGAGAAGCAAAATACAAATGGGCCACACATTTTACATAGTTTGCCTAAAACCGATGAGAGAAATGCTGAAATTGTAGTGTTACTTGTACAGCATGCGCGTTTTTTGCGCCGGTTTGTGTTGCTGATGCTATACATGGATGTTGATCGGGTGTATTAATGCTCATAACCGTGCACAAAGGCAGAAGCAACTGATTGATGTAAATAGAACAAAAGTTGCCAATATTATGGTAGCACCAAAATGAAATAAAATGATACAACCGGACAACACCACTAAAAATCAGGTGCAGAATCTGTTGTATCATTATAGATGTTACAACAGAACGGCATTGTAAAGTCGACACTATAACATTACCGGCAATGAAGCATTCGACAAAACAGCCACAGACAAAACATAATAGCAAAAAATTGTTAGTTTTGGTGTATTCATGATAGAGCAAAAGTACACAGACGTGCAAAAGTTAAGTAAGAAAGTAACGTTTGCATGATACGTTACTGCCGAGTAACATAGCTCGATGAAAGTTGGAGTCGTACAAAGAACTGCTACAATATAGTATAGTACAGAAAGAAGTAGGGAATGAGATGAGCATAAATGACACTTTTATTCAAAGACAATAATTACTTGTACGTCGTCGCAATTTTTGATGCTGCCATGCGCATTACAAAAGGCAGTATACGCTTCTTAATAGGATGTGCCATCCCCACGGACGTGGGTGCATACTCTGCAACCTGCTCTACGAGGTTAATAACGAGTCCTAGTGGTAGGGCGTCCCATTCCTCCACCACCGCTACTGAAAACCACTGGATGGTCGTTGGTGGATGTGGACGTGCTGCGATTCGTCTCCACAACGTATTCCACACGTGCTCGATGGGATTTAAGCAGGTGGAACGGGTAGGCCACTGCATTCGCCGAATATACTACCGTTGCAAAAGCTGCTCCAGAAACGCTTTTCGATTTGGTCACACGTTGCCATCCGTATAAAAGAATGCATCCTTGAGAAAAATGCACACGATGAATGAGTCCCATGTCACAATACCGTAGACTTGCGAGTGTACCGTGTACAAACGTTTCGACGCGCGGGCAACATCATGGCTCCCCACACAATAATACGTGGATTATGAAAACGGTAATGTTCAACAATGTTCCTTGGTATATTGTGTGTTCCCGCCTCTCGCCATGTGAGGATACGTACGTCTGGATTTATTGCTCAGACTAAATCTACAGCCGGCCGGAGTGGCCGAGAGGCTCTAGGCTATACAGTCTGGAACCGCGCGGCAGCTACGGTCGCAGGCTCGAATCCTGCCTCAGGCATGGATGTGTGTGATGTCCTTAGGTTAGTTAGTTAGTCTAGGGGACTGATGACCTCAGAAGTTAAGTCCCATGTTGCTCAGAGCCATTTGAACTAAATCTACTCTCATCCTAGAAGAGCACGTGATACCATTCCTCGTTGGTTCAGTCCCTACGCTCTTGACACCATCGCAAATAGTGCCGCCGATGCGCGGGTGTCAACGGGCCACCAATTTCTGCTCGTTTGCCAAAGACACAACCCCCATGCAGTTTCCGTGCCACTTTGGAGTAGCTGTCACCTGCTGCTGCAACTGATCAAAGTCGACGGTCTCCCCTCCTTCGCCGCCGGTGGTTCGGAACGTTACCCATACACGTGAATCAGGGCTGGGAACAATAACAGACTTTTGGGCTACACTTGTCTCATTTCCCCCCTCTTCCAGTTTCCCATTGATTCTTTGCCCTGTGGCATATGTAAATTTTGTCCCCAGGCCATGTTGTAATAAAGAGCACCACCACAGTGCAGCGTAACCGTTCCCACAACATACAAAAGACTGCCATTTCCTAGTACTTCAACTGTCTTGGGTTTTGGGGACACCTCCATTTGGCACTGTACTCACACTGCCTCACGTCATGTGGCGTCTGGTTTTGTGTGCAGGGCTGGAAGACCTCTGTCAACATGCTCTCCCACTTTCATTCATTTCAACCGAGTAGCTCATGTATTATTTTGTCTATCTGGTTCTTAAGTTTGGCAGAGTATTGTATGTGCTGGATTTGGCACTCAGTCCTTCGCCTTTCGCAAGTAACGGAAGGCTAGGCTGTCATGATCGGACTCCAAGCAATAGTCTGCAAGTACATCTTTCATCTACATCTACATTTATACTCCACAAGCCACCCAACGGTGTGTGGCGGAGGGCACTTTACGTGCCACTGTCATTACCTCCCTTTTCTGTTCCAGTCGCGTATGGTTCGCGGGAAGAACGACTGTCTGAAAGCTTCCGTGCGCGCTCGAATCTCTCTAATTTTACATTCGTGATCTCCTCGGTAGCTATAAGTAGGGGGAAGCAATATATTCGATACCTCATCCAGAAACGCACCCTCTCGAAATCGGCGAGCAAGCTACACCGCGATGCGGAGCGCCTCTCTTGCAGAGTCTGCCACTTGAGTTTGCTAAACATCTCCGTAACGCTATCACGGTTACCAAATAACCCTGTGACGAAACGCGCCGCTCTTCTTTGGATCTTCTCTATCTCCTCTGTCAACCCGACCTGGTACGGATCCCACACTGATGAGCAATTCTCAAGTATAGGTCGAACGAGTGTTTTGTAAGCCACCTCCTTTGTTGATGGACTACATTTTCTAAGGACTCTCCCAATGAATCTCAACCTGGTACCCGCCTTACCAACAATTAATTTTATATGATCATTCCACTTCAAATCGTTCCGCACGCATACTTCCAGATATTTTACGGAAGTAACTGCTACCAGTGTTAGTTCCGCTATCATATAATCATACAATAAAGGATCCTTCTTTCTATGTATTCGCAATACATTACATTTGTCTATGTTAAGGGTCAGTTGCTACTCCCTGCACCAAGTGCCTATCCGCTGCAGATCTTCCTGCATTTCATTACAATTTTCTAATGCTGCAACTTCTCTGTATACTACAGCATCATCCGCGAAAATCCGCATGGAACTTCCGACACTATCTACTAGGTCATTTGTATATATTGTGGAAAGCAATGGTCCCATAACACTCCCCTGTGGCACGCCAGAGATTACCTTAACGTCTGTAGACGTCTCTCCATTGATAACAAAATGCTGTGTTCACTTTGCTAAAAACTCTTCAGTCCAGCCACACAGCTGGTCTGATATTCCATGGGCTCTTACTTTGTTTATCAGGCGACAGTGCGGAACTGCATCGAACGTCTTCCGGAAGTCAAGGAAAATAGCATCTACCTAGGAACCTGTATCTAATATTTTCTGGGTCTCATGAACAAATAAAGCGAGTTGGGTCTCACACGATCGCTGTTTCCGGAATCCATGTTGATTCCTACAGAGTAGATTCTGGGTTTCCAAAAACGACATGATACGCGAGCAAAAAACATGTCCTAAAATTCTACAACAGATCGACGTCAGAGATATAGGTCTATAGTTTTACGCATCTGCTCGATGACCCTTCTTGAAGACTGGGACTACCTGTGCTCTTTTCCAATCATTTGGAACCTTCCGTTCCTCTATAGACTTGCGGTACACGACTGTTAGAAGGGGGGCAAGTTCTTTCGCGTACTCTGTGTAGAATCGAATTGGTATCCCGTCAGGTCCAGTGGACTTTCCTCTGTTGAGTGATTCCAGTTGCTTTTCTATTCCTTGGACACTTATTTCGATGTCAGCCATTTTTTCGTTTTTGCGGTCTTCCTCTGTGAAACAGCTTTGGAAAAAGGTGTTTAGTATTTCAGCTTTACGCGTGTCATCCTCTGTTTCGAGCCACTTATTGATTTTACGTAAGACCAGAACTTGCTAGGATTTTCTGTCAAGTCGGTACATAGAATTTTACTTTCGAATTCACTAAACGCTTCACGCATAGCCCTCCTTACGCTAACTTTGACATCGTTTAGCTTCTGTTTGTCTGAGAGGTTTTGGCTGCGTTTAAACTTGGAGTGAGCTCTCTTTGCTTTCGCAGTAGTTTCCTAACTTTGTTGTTGAACCACGGTAGGTTTTTCCCGTCCCTCGCAGTTTTACTCGGCACGTACCTGATTAAAACACTTTTTACGATTGCCTTGAACTTTTTCCATAAGCACTCAACATTGTCAGTGTCGGAACAGAAATTTTCGTTTTGATCTGTTAGGTAGCCTGAAATATGCCTTCTATTACTCTTGCTAAACAGATAAACCTTCCTCCCTTTTTTTATATTCCTATTAACTTCCATATCCAGGGATGCTGCAACGGCCTTATTATCACTGATTCGCTGTTCTGCGCTTACAGAGTCGAAAAGTTCGGGTCTGTTTGTTATCAGTAGGTCCAAGATGTTATCTCCACGAGTCGGTTCTCTGTTTAATTCCTTGAGGTAATTTTCGGATAGTGCACTCAGTTTGTCACTCGATGCTCTGTCCCTACCACCCGTCCTAAACATCTGAGTGTCCCAGTCTATATCTGGTAAATTGAAATCTCCACCTAAGACTATAACATGCTGAGAAAATTTATGTGAAATGTATTCCAAATTTTCTCTCAGTTGTTCTGCCACTAATGCTGCTGAGTCGGGAGGTCGGTAAAAGGAGCCAATTATTAACCTAGCTCGGTTGCTGAGTGTAACCTCCACCCATAATAATTCACAGGAACTATCCACTTCTACTTCACAACAGCATAAACTACTACTAACAGCGACAAACACGCCACCACCGGTTGCATGCAATCTATCCTTTTAAACACCATCTGTGCCTTTGTAAAAATTTCGGCAGAATTTATCTCTGGCTTCAGCCAGCTTTCTGTACCTATAACGATTTCAGCTTCGGTGCTTTCTATCAGCGCTTGAAGTTCCGGTACTTTACCAATGCAGCTTCGACAGTTTACAATTACAATACCGATTGCTGCTTGGTCCCCGCATGTCCTGACTTTGCCCCGCACCCGTTGAGGCTGTTGCCCTTTCTGTACTTGCCCGAGGCCATCTAACCTAAAAAACTGCCCAGTCCACGCCACACAACCCCTTCTACCCGTGTAGCCGCTTGCTGCGTGTAGTGGACTCCTGACCTATCCAGCGGAACCCGAAACCCCACCACCCTATGGCGCAAGTCGAGGAATCTGCAGTCCACAAGGTCGCAGAACCGTCTCAGCCTCTGATTCAGACCCTCCACTCCGCTCTGTACCAAAGATTTTCAGTCAGTCCCGTCGGCGATGCTGCAGATGGTGAGCTCTGCTTTCATCCCGCTAGCGAGACTGGCAGTCTTCACCAAGTCAGATAGCCGCCGGAAGACAGAGAGAATTTCCTCCGACCCATAGCGACACACATAATTGATGCCGACATGAGCGACCACCTGCAGATGGGTGCACCCTGTACCCTTCATGGTGCCGGCCGCGGTGGTCTAGCGGTTCTAGGCGCTCAGTCCGGAACCGCGGGACTGCTACGGTCGCAGGTTCGAATCCTGCCTCGGGCATGGATGTGTGTAATGTCCTTAGGTTAGTTAGGTTTAAGTAGTTCTAAGTTCTAGGGGACTGATGACCACAGATGTTAAGTCCCATAGTGCTCAGAGCCAGCCCCTTCATGGCATCCGGAAGGACCCTTTCCACATCTGTAATCACTCCCCCCGGTAGGCACACGGAGTGCACATTGGTTTTCTTCCCCTCTCTTGCTGCCATATCCCTAAGGGGCCCCATTATGCGCCTGACGTTGGAGCTCCCAACTACCAGTAAGCCCGCCCTCGGCGACCGGCCGGATCTTTCAGACTGAGGGGCAACCTCTGGAACAGGACAAGCAGCCATGTCCGGGCGAAGATCAGTATCAGCCTGAGACAGAGCCTGTAACCGGTTCGTCAGACAAACTGGAGGGACCTTCCGTTCAGCCCTCCGGAATGTCTTTCGCCCCCTGCTACACCTCGAGACGACCTCCCACTCTACCACAGGTGAGGGATCAGCCTCAATGTGGGCAGTATCCCGGGCAGCCACAGTCGTAGTCCGATCGGGGGATGCGTGGGACGAGCTGGCCGTCCCCGACAAACCCCCCATCCGGACCCCCACAGTGATGCCCATTGGCAACAGCCTCAAGCTGTGTGACCGAAGCCAACACTGCCTGAAGCTTGGAGCGAAGGGATGCCAACTCAGCCTGCATCCGAACACAGCAGTTGCAGCCCCTATCCATGTTAAAAACTGTTGTGCAAACAACGTCTGAACTAATCTACAGAGAGCACAAACAATTCGACACAAAATTTAAACGGTTATTAAAATACAAGATTGCCTAAGAGATGCAGTAATGCTGCTACTTGCGCACAGCTGACACACTGCTCGGCGGCGGAAGGAGACTACGCGATTTTACACTATTCAGGTACTAAAACGCGATGCTACACTCTCAAATACTATAATACGGCCGAAACTTGTGAATTAAACAATGCAAGTACCAAAAACACGCAAAGAAATTAATAATTAAACTATGTAACAAATAAGTGAGCTAAGAGTATACGACTTGCTGCTGCAGCTGGTTATCTAAGTTTGCTATTTGTGTGATTCAGTCAGTGTAAACACCTCACCGTGACTACTGGTTTACTTTTATCAACTCGCATTGTATCACATCACTACCTTGAAGGAACATTTAGGACTTGATGCAGTGGCGCCGGCCGGAGTTGCCTTGCGGTTCTAGGCGCTACAGTCTGGAGCAGAGCGACCGCTACGGTCGCAGGTTCGAATCCTGCTTCGGGAATGGATGTGTGTGATGTCCTTAGGTTAGTTAGGTTTAATTAGTTCTAAGTTCTAGGCGACTAATGACCTGAGAAGTTAAGTCGCATAGTGCTCAGAGCCATTTGAGCCATTTAGATGCAGTGGCAGTGGAGCGATCGAAGAAAATAATCGGCATTTCTAAGTTATTTTCCATTATCTTTCGTGGTCCGGAGAAGTTGAAAAACTTAGATCACCAACTGAAATTTCATTCTGAGATCTCCTTCTTTGCTATTGATACATGACATACCAGGATTGCCTGAGAACTAGCAGAGAAAACGCGGCAGCAGCTGTTTATTCGGTTCGACTGGCCTGCTGCAAAGGAAGTGCTTTCAGACTGCGTGGATGAGGCGCACCTGCCGGCTTTCTATAAATCTGCCTTGTCACTGTTGACAGGTACCTGCAGTGGCGCTTACGCTAATGGTCGTAACGCAACTCTGCACAAAACGACTCTCGCTCAACAGAGGGGGATTAAGCCGCTACCTATACGGTGTCATACGACTAGCTTACGAGACTCAAAAATATACTGTATGTTGAGATTACCTGCCAAGTTTGTATTTATAGTATTTTATCATCCACAGCTTCGCATATCCATGTTGGTCCTGCGTGTTTTTTCTGTTTTCTGTTGTTGTTTTCTTTCGTGATATTTCGTAGTTGCACTGATCTCCAAATCTTCGTAAATGGTAGAGCATTGGCCAACGTTATAGTGACACTTTAGTCGTTCCTCGTGTGCGTCTTCTCAGGGGCCGGCCAATGTGGCCGAGCGGTTCTAGGCGCTTCAGTCCGGAACCGAGCTGCTGCTACTGTCACAAGGTCGAATCCTGCCTCGGGCATGGATGTGTGTGATGTCCTTAGGTTATTTAGGTTTAATAGTTCTAAATTCTAGGAGACTGTTGATCTCAGATGTTAAGTGCTTATAGCCATTTGAACCATTTGAATCTTCTGAGGGGTGCATTCACGTCTGACTTATAGATGAGAATGCACCACCACATCGAACAATTCTGGTAGAGGAGCTCTTGGCATGAGAGGATATTCGGCAAATGGACTGGCATGCCCATTCACCAGTGGGAAACATTTTGAAGATGTACTGCAGGACGTTCCCATGGATCAACGACCGTCCAGTAAATGCCAACCTTGCTGGTGGAGAAATGGAACTTGGTGCCACTAGAACTCCTTTCCAACCTCGTGGCTATCACAGGAGCAGCTGTGATCAAAACCGCTTGAGAACCATGTCCCTTTGTTTGTAACGTCTAGTATGAAGTGAAGTGACCTACGTCAGGTCTTCAGGTTTGACGTAGATAAACTAAATCCCAGGTGGACAGTGAAAATCAAGTTTACCGAAATGAACATTAAACTTCAATTCTCACACTTCAGAGTGTAATTACAGACCACAGAAACAGTTCACAATCAAGTCTCTGTCTCTGAAGTAGATGAGACACGTAAGCCCAATGGACTGTCAGCCACCGACTGGTTGGCTCCAATTACACAAACACTGCATCGTGCCATAGGTTTTCGCGCTGTAGAATCCAAGTCCAGGCCTAGTTTGAGGATAATTGATAGTGGCTCCTTGTAGCAGCAGACGCAAAAATCTCGGACAAATAGATTAGCGTCTTACAGTAGGTCGCAGGAGAATTCCAGGAGAGCTTCTGATTGAGGAACCTCGGCAGCAGTTGACTAAAAGCCCAGAGAGCTCGTCCGTGGAGAACTGACTAGCCGTAGCCTCACGCCATCCCACATACTCGTACCGTTGAGGTGTTGGGATACGACGAGATCAGTTTTCGAGCTTGTAATCGTGCATAAGCGGGAAGGTCAGACTGAGTGTGCCCTCTGAGAACGTCGTCACTGTTGCTTGTCGCCTGCGTAGGCGGTGTTCGCGATTGTAGCCCCTGTAACCTGTGGCATAGGCCACCCGTGTTGCAGCGCTGATATGCTGGAGGGCTATCTGCACCGATTTAACATCCATCCCATCCCCTTCCCCCTTTAGAAGAGTTCAATGGCTCTGAGCACTATGGGACTTAACATCTATGGTCATCAGTCCCCTAGAACTTAGAACTACTTAAACCTAACTAACCTAAGGACAGCACACAACACCCAGCCATCACGAGGCAGAGAAAATCCCTGACCCCGCCGGGAATCGAACCCGGGAACCCGGGCGTGAGGAGCGAGAACGCTACCGCACGACCACGAGATGCGGGCTTTAGAAGAGTGGTGTGACACGTTGCGGAGGCCCAGAAGGTGGTGGTACCACCATTGTCTTGGGGAAGCAGAGAAACCGGAGTAGCTGCTATTAATGTTCATGAAATTGTGCACCGAGCCCACCAGAAGGGTGGTGAGCCAAGGTCCTGGGGCCTGCGGGCCCTGCAGTTGAGGCAGCTGGCGGTCATAGTCATTGCTCCTAGGCATCGAGGGGCCATCTTTGGAACTGGAAATTGTGGTGTGGGGCCTCTCTGGGCAGCAGATGCCCACCAAGAGCACACATAATTGACAAGCTTTCAGCCAGCAGGTGCCATCAGGCAGTTGACTTTGATCATCAGTCTGCTCAAAAGGTGTGTGATTTGAGCCAGTGCCGACTATGGGCGACCCCTAGAAAAACGGTTCCCCAGTCTACATTCAGAAGGGTGTAGCTGCGGTAGCACAATGCAGGGAGGAGCGGCGCAGGAGAGTCTTAGGGTGACTGATAAACAATTGCGATCGATGCTGACGACCATCCTGTGGAGAGTAGTTGCAGTGGGCAATAAATAAACTATGTTCTGTATCAAGATCATGATATCAGTGCAAGTTCACCTGCTAGGTTTTAAACGTGCAGACGAACTATCCGAAGACAGTTAGTTAGAAGCAGGGTAGAAAGTTGTCATATGTACCCAAGGTATGCCATTCTCGGCAAAAGAACTGTGAAATTGTCCTGACGTAAAGTGAGGTCGTTATCCACCACAATGGGTTGTGGAACATTACAACTGAGAAGATGCGAGACATGGCGTGGGTGGTTTGTGTTGTTGATTTGAATGCATATGTGAAACGTATGGAAAACTGCTACCAGTATCTGTGACTATAAACCAAGAGTAGCCCTGGAAAGGCCTTGTGAAATCCAGATTGATTGTGAGACCAAGAAGACTGCGCATCAAACCAAGGAGCATACCAATGGGCTGGTGCTGCCAGAGTGATTTGACGTGTCATGCATGAGCAACCATGGGTTCTATATCTTTGTCAATACCACTCCTGAAAGAATGTTGGTGGGCCAACAATTCAGTAAGGATTGCATCCCAACGACCTTCCTGACGTAATGTCAAGACTGGGCGTTTGAGTGCTTGCAGAATGAGCACTCTGGTGCGGACGTTATCTCCTTGTAGCAAGAGGATGCCATTGAGAGGGGACAACTCATGTCCGTGGTACCAATAGGCCTAAATGTTCTAATGTTTGAGAGTCTTGCGACCCATTGGTCTCATCATGACATCTCAAAGGGCCAGGTCCTTCAGTGACCAGTGGGCGACGACTGAGGCATCAGCCGGTAAGATGGCTGCCGCTGCCTTGGCTCCTGCGTCATTCTAAGGGTATGGATCAAACTCAGGGTCTTGTCCCACCAGGAGACGGGATAGGATGTCTGGTTTGGCATGTTGCATTGTGGACCGACAACTGTTGTTAAAGCGATGTCGTGAGAGGAACAGTTCCTATATCTGCAGGCATCGGGCGTTTCTGGTCGGAATATCAGCACAGGCATTGAATAGGGTGGGAATGTCACACAACCGTGAAATTTCTCCATCGAAAAAGTGATAGGTTAGACTGTGTTTTCAATTTAGCTGTGATTTCGCTGTGCCTGCATTAACATGTTGGAAACAAATGCAATCGGTTAGTTAGCTCCGTCGCCTTTGTGAGAAAGAAGCAATAGTCGGATGCTTCTGCCGCCTCTACCATGGCCCCGGAAGGGTTGTGTTCCGTGGGTCGCGTTGGGCAGAGAGGAGCCTGATTGAGGTCTTGAAAAGCCTTGTCGTTAGAAGAGGACCGTTGCCACTGAACAATCGTTTGAAGGTTCTGATGTAGTAGTTCATCGATAGTTGTCGCATGAGGAATGAATTTTCTGTAATAGTTCATTTGAAGTTTGAGTTTTTTGGCGTCCCTGGGAGCCAGTAAATATTGTGTAGCCTCAATATAGTGTGGAGTGGGTCATATCCCCGATGTGCGGCATGAAGAAACAGCATTTTTCTAATTTGTCCAGCGTGTTTCAACGGACTTAGTCCAAGTTCGTTGCTGTCCTGTGTATCTTTGCCAGTGACAAGACAACGTATAAATAATTTCCTGTCCCCGGAATGTGCTGGATGAGGTAATCCAAATAGCGTTGGAATATGGCTGATGCGGTGGCGATGGAAGGGCAGGCGATTATACGGAAAAAGATCAAAAGGCATGTGGATGACTAGGATCCTTTTGGAAGATTCGTCGACGGGAAACTGAAAGTAAGTGAATGACGGTGTATAAGCCGTACCCAATTGTCGAAATAATAGCAAACTCTAATTCTACTATCCTGTGCCGGTCTCGGTAAATCACGAGTCATAGTACCCTCTATACTACCTGTGTGGTATTTTTATATTCAAATGAAGTCCTCTGTTTTATGGATCTCAATTATCTACCTCCCATGTGGGTTGGCAGTTGTTAAACTTCGTGATACGCAGCATGAACGAGAACAACGAAATACACAGAACTTACTGTTTAGCAATTCATACAGCCTCTGCAAAGAAAAAAAATAGCATAATAATTTCAAATGAAGACAGTAGTGCAGGACTGAAAATGAAAATGGAAACAGTTGTTAAATATATGTGTTTAACTATATTAGATGACAATACAGTGGAACCTGTTTTATCTGACTCTCAGCAAACATGATCTCCGAATCATTCAGATCTTTTATTACTCTTTAGTAAAGTAGCTAAGTACCACTTGTTAATCCAGAAGTGATAGAGGTAACATTCGATGATGACAATCATTATTTAAATTCGTCCAACTTGTATACACGGATGTAAGTAAAGTGTCAGTTCACAAGTTGAGTTGCACCGAACTGTATTGTCACAATATGTTGCTAGTGGAAAACGGCATTGAAATAGAAAGAAGGTGGCAATTTCCAAGGACGAAAAGTTCGATTCACTACAGTCGGAAATTTGTGAGGTTACTGACGCAGCGAGCACACTGAATAAAGAAACAGATAACGATCCGTCTGCGTTCGCTGAAAACGTTGTACATACTTCAGGATGCTCAGACACTACTGTTAATGACGTAAATGGCGGCTTAATTTCTGATGATGAAATTAACGCAGTTTTTTTCCTTTGCCTGCAATGACGACAGTGCTTGTGGATTAGTTGTCCACAGCTCGTGGTCTGGCTAGCATTGCTGGCTCTAGATCCTGGGTTCCTGGCTTCGATTTCCAGCCTGGTCGGTGAGTTTCTCCACTGGGTTTTTGTACTGTCCTCACCATTTTGCATCATCATGATCATCGGCTGTAAAGTCGCTGATTTGGTGTCGAAAGGGACGATTACGTCTGAATACACTGTTACACATCCAGACAACATAATAATTGATTATTCGGAGCACCAAACGGAAAACACACTCGACCGAAATAACTCTGGCTAACCACGTGCGCGACCTCGCTGCACATAAATGAATTACAAGTCTGGTTCAAAAGAAACTTATCTAGGTACATGGTGTGCCCGAGCAGCTGGCCGTGCGGTCTACGCGCTGTTTCCCCAGCGGGAAGGCGTGCCGGTCCCCGGCACGAATCCGCTCGGAGGATTAGTGTCGAGCTCCGGTGTGCCGGCCAGTCTGTGGATGATTTTTAAGGCGGTTTTCCATCTGCCTAGGCGAATGCGGGCCGGTTCCCCTTATTCTGCCTGAGTTAGACTATGTCGGCGATTGCTGCGCAAACACTTTATCCACGTACGCGTACACCATAATTACTCTCTACCACACAAACATTGGGGTTACACTCGTCTGGAGTGAGAGGTTCCCGGGGGATCGACGGAGGGCCGAACCGCACAATAGCCCTGGGTTTGGTGTGGGGCGGCGGTGGAGTGAGTGGACTGCTGTAGCCGGTTGTGGGGTTGTGTACCACTGAGGGCTATAGCGGGGACGAAGCCTCTCCGTCATGTCTAGGTCCTCAGTTCAATAAATACATACATACATAAGTATATGGTATTGATCGAATGATTTCGCAATAAATTTATCCTGTTCATAAGAGATCGACACAATGTATTGATTACTTGATTTATCGATACTTATCTTTGATAAAAAGATTCGATTAGATACTCTGTATCGGTCCCAGTATTTTCATATCAATTTTTAAATCCTTCTAAAGTAGAGAGAATCGATTTTCACAAGTTTTAAATAGGAACAAAGCGTTAAATCAAGCAATGGTTTTTATTTTCAATTCTGTTTACAGTCTTGCTTAAATTTGGAACTTCGAATATGAAATTATAAAACAGGTTATTATAAAAAGAGCTGAATATCAGTCAAAAGTACATAAATTTAATCTTACCTAAATATCGAATTCTCCCTCAAAGCAGTTACTCAGAAACAATATTTTATCCAGTTGTTCGCTGATGATCTGTTAGGTGACTTTGACCTGGCATTGAAAATAAACGTTCAGGGGGCACTGAGGCCGCTGGAGTTATCAGATTCTCTTCGATTATGTAATGCAACTGGGGGAAGAAAACTTTAATGAGTGCCCTTTGCTCACAGTAGCCCACGTAGTGAAACAGGTACTGCCAGACATAGGCTCATTCCAGTTTTTGATCATGAAAATGTAATAAGTCATTACCAGGATCATTCGTAAGGTTCTTGCAATCAAGTCCCGATATGAGTAAAAGTATAAACTGAAAAAATCATGTAGAAATTGTCGGTTGTCGTTGTTGTGGTCTTCAGTCTTAAGACTGGTTTGACTCAGCTCGCCACGCTACTCTATCCTCTGCAAGCCTCTTCGTCTCTGAGTAACTACTGCAACCTAGATCCTTCTGACTCCGCTTACTGTATTCATCTCTTGTCCTCCTTCTACGGTTTTTACTCCACAGGTTTCTCTCCAGTACTAAATTGGTGATACCTTGATGCCTCAGAATGTGCCCTACCAACCGATTTCTTCTTCTAGTCAGGTTGTGCCTCAAATTCCTCTTCTTCCCAATTCTGCTGAGGACTTCCTCGTTAGCTACTTGATCCACCGTGTAATCTTTAGCATTCTTCTGTAGCACCACATTTCAAATGCTTCTATTCTCTTCTTGTCTATACTACGATGGTTGGAACTTGATTAGAGGCAATTATTTATTCACAACCGATACAAAAGAGTTACGTGTTCGCATCTGTTACTGTCCTTCAGAGTAGTCACCAGCGTTGCGTAGAACCCATTGCCAGCGATGTGGAAGGCGTAGTATACCGTTAGCGGAGCCTGTTTTGTTGATGGTGCGAATGGAGCGATCTACTGCCTGTCGAATCTCTGGAACAATTCTGAAGCGAATGCCACGAAGTGGTGCCTTCATCTTTGGAATCAAATCAAAATCACAAGGACACGTCCGGGGAGTATGGTGGATGTTACAGTACTTCCCAGTACCATCGACCGAACAGAGCAGCCACAGATTGCGTTGTATGCGCCCACGCATTGTCGTGCAAAATGATGGGTGGGTTGCGCAGAAAGCGTCGCCGCTTCTTTCGCAAAGCTGGTCGCAGGTGATGCTCCAAAAACGAACAGTAATACTGTGCATCGACAGTCTGTCGTGGAGGAACGTAATGCGTTAGGATAACACCATCACAGGCGTACTCTAGTATCACCATAGCTTTCACCATACTGGTGCTCTGACGCACTTTCGACTTTCTCGGCGACCCATAATAACGCCATTCGTTGGACTGGCGTTTCAGTTATGCGACCAGTTTTGCGAAAGAAGCGGCTACACTTTCTGCGCAACCCACCCATCATTTTGCACGACAATACGCGGGCGCATACAGCGCAAGCTGTGGCTGCTCTGTTCGGTCGATGGGACTGGAAAGTACTGTACCATCCGCCATACTCCTCGGGCGTAAGTTCTTGTGGCTTTGATTTGATTCCGAACATGAAGGAACCACTTGGTGGCATTCGCTTCAGAACTGTTCCAGAGATTCGGCAGGCAGTAGACCGCTGCATTCACACCATCAACAGAACAGGCTCTGCTAACGGTATACTGCGCCTTCCACATCGCTGGCAACGGGTTCTACGCAACGCTGGTGACTACTTTGAAGGACAGTAACAGGTGCAAACATGTAACTCTTTTGTATCGATTGCGAATAAATAGTTGCCACTATGTAAGTTCGAACCCTCGTATTTAACGTCCATGTTTCACTTCCATACATGGGTACTCTCCATACAAATACTTTCAGAAACGACTTCCTGACACTTAAATCTGTACTCGATGTTAACAAATTTATCTTCTTCAGAAACGCTTTTCTTTCCATTGCCAGTCGACATTTTATGTCCTCTCTACTTCGACCATCATCAGTTATTTTGTGCCGGCCGGAGTGGCCGTGCGGTTCTAGGCGCTACAGTCTGGAACCGAGCGACCGCTACGGCCGCAGTTTCGAATCCTGCCTCGGGCATGGATGTGTGTGATGTCCTTAGTTTAGTTAGGTTTAATTAGTTCTAAGTTATAGACGACTGATGACGTCAGAAATTAAGTCGCATAGTGCTCAGAGCCATTTGAACCAATTATTTTGTTTTCCAAATAGCAAAACTAATCTACTGCCTTAAGTGTCTCGTTTCCTAATCTGGTTTCCTCAGCATCACCTAATTTAATTCGACAATATTCCATTATACGCGTCTTGCATTGTCGGTATCAAGATGAAAGTAGACGACACCAATAAGTATTGACAATTATTCTCTTACCCTAATTACTTAGTGAGTACTTCTGCGTATAAAATACACTGTTTTTCCTGTATTCGTTCACACTATGTGAAAATAACGGGCAATTCGTGCACTTACGCGAAAATAAGTGTAGCATGTGTGTTTATGATATATAACCAATGTCACTGTTCCTGTCAATTTTTCCGGATTATCCAGATTTTCGATAAATCGGTTGACAGTTGCACCTAAGGCGGATAAAGTAGGTTCCACTGTAAGTGTATTTAATGTTGTGAGAAACTCTCTGTGAGGAATCCTAAGAAGTGCTTGACGTTTCAGCTAGTCGGTGTGGGGTATATAGCTGTCACTTGGTGTACCTGTGCGGTGTGGGATCCGCATCAGGTGGGAATGACGGATGACATCGAAAAAGTACAGAGAAGGGCAGCTCGTTTTGTATTATCGCGAAATAGGGGAGAAAGTGCCACAGACATTATACGTAAATTGGAATGGCAATCATTAAAACAAAGGCGTTTTTTTTTCTTCACTTTTGTGGTCCTGTCTTCCTCAGTTGCATGTAATATTACGGTATATTCATAATTTTTACTTATGGACCGTCTGACAGCAACTGAATAAAACACAATTTTAGTGCCATACGCGTTTCGCCTTTATTTTCTGCAAGGCATCATCAGTAGCCTGGAATATGTACATATGTTAGCTATTTAATTTACATTTTTGTCACTGTGCCTGTAGGTTATAAACAATTTCCTATTAAATAGTAATGTTTTGAACTGTACTTACAGGTTGCGTGGATAATTTCTTACATATTACAACACCAAAAATGCAACAGCAGCGTAATATGTAAGAAATTGTCCACGCAACCTGTAAGTACAGTTCAAAACATTACTATTTAATAGGAAATACGAACCACCAGAACTATTTATAACCTATAGGCACAGTGACAAAAATGTAAATTAAATAGAAAACATATGTACAGTCGTACTCAAAAATATCCGAACGACCTGAATTGCATTTCGCCTGATTCGTATGCAACCCACATAACGCAGCTGTCTAGCAGGTCCTCTAATCGCTCCTTGGTACAGTCGTTTGACTATTGAAAATGGTTCCACCAAGTCACCACTAGAAAACACTGCTCTGTATCGCAATAACTCAAGGTGTAAAGTAATACTACGATACTACAAATTTCAGGGAACACCTTATTACAGATAAGACTGTCCTTAAGGCTTGTAAGCTCACATTTATTACAATAAATGACATACCTGAAATGTTACCACTCTCATTATTACGTCAGATCGGTAATGCACGTAGTACGTTCGTGGTATTCATGATTTCCTCTTCAAAATAACATACCGTACTTATTATTTAACATAAAATGACATTAAAAATTTAAGTTATTCACGGGCAGCTAGTAGAGAATGTGTATGAACTTCAAATGACACGACGAACCGTCTCGTTCTGCATATGGATTCAAACCCAGGTCATACAGACTAAGCAAAGATTTCGTGACTGACGGAAACTAACAGTCATTCCTGATTAGGCATACAGAGAGTGATATACCTCTATTTTAGACAGTATCAGTTAGAAAATATCAACTTTAAATTACATAACGCAAACATTTTTAACCGACGCGAATTCCTACCCAGCACCTGTCAACGAACTACGAGAGATGTTAAATATTGCTTCTTAACAAGTAACTTTTTTCAAATGCCGTGAGGTAAAGCTTTGTGTTGGACAGGCATTCGAACCCAGAACATAATCGGTTAAATGTCGAAGCACAATCAACTGTGACATATCGGATTTTCTGGGCAGTAGCTAGTTGTTTTAACTGAAATGACGAGACGAAACATTAATTTTTTCCTTCCCAGGACTCCAACCCGGCACCTATCGCTGTTATATTCTAGAGAAAACGAACGTTAAATATGGTTTTGTTGCACCAGCAGCGACGTGTGAGCAAGTTTGAACTAGAAATAATATGACGAAGAGTTCAGTGCTGGCTCTGAATAGAGCTCCGAACATATCGTTGTTGACTACACACGAAGAGACGTCAGCTACCGAATTTTTCTCCACCAGCAGCTCGGAACAACATCTTGAACTTACAGTGATCTCGCAAATAGTTCTGTATCTCACTGGGAGTCAAAAACGTCAAATATCGTTAGTGCTGACAACGAATGAAAATACATTAAAAATCGAAATTATTATCCACCAGCAGATATGTGTTCTCATGCTAGATCTTGATAATACATAATGAAATCTTTAGTGCCGGGTCAAGATTCGAACCCATTCACGCGCAATATGTGGAGATGTTGAGGAATGTGCAGTTTTGAACAAACAACAAATTGTAGCCGAGCTGTATTGTCACGAAGGGAACAAATTCCGCGTTAAGGGCAGTTTGAGTTGCATTCCCAGTTCAGAACCAATTTTATTGACATACCGAAGCTCAGATACAAGATAGAATAAGTGTCCTGTGAGCCTACATAGCGTTTGTTTCGTCACTAGAAATAAATAACTAGTATAAGAAAGGTTACTGGTGATAGAGTTCCTACATGTCGCCACTACAGACTTTATTCTGGTTCAGCCTAACGTCTACTTGGTAGAGAAGGAATATAATATTTAATATGACTTTCAGACCACAATGCCATTGTATCTTTTTCACCTGATGTAGCCAGAAGAGAATGGAATCTGTCTCACCCTATCTAAAATTATCGACCGAAGCTGGACTCGAACCCAGACCACAGAAATATGAACTTATCATTAGCCCAACAGACCACCAAATCCTTCAACTTTATTTTGTAATCACCAAAATAAAATCACGTAACTGCCACCAACACAGAACTGCCAACAGTGTGGGATGCAGAAATTTGAATAGGAAGTGTTCCTTTCCACTTGAGTTACTCTATTGAGCTATCTGTTTGTTGAGAACATCGTGCAGTGCAAAAGAAAAGATGTAACTGTTTGTCTCTCAGAATTCTAGACCCGGCCACATGCATTATCTCACAGAGCTGTGGAATGCAGAAGTTCTGGAGGAATTGGTTTTTAGTTCTGGAGCTGTTGTACCTCTGTGTCAGCTAGTAACGTAATGGTAAGTGTCGCGCACTGTAGATAAGACGTCGCGAGTTCTAGTACATTCACTGCTACGTATTTTAAAACGCAATTCTGCTGTCTGCTAAAGTTGTCAATCTAATGGAACTTTGAACATAATTCCCTTCACTTCTCAACCCAAAATAGTCACATGTCAAAAAAGAACTAACTTCTGCGACATATTCTTCATTTCAGGTTTAATAGACAGCCAGACAGTAGATGCATCTCGAAACTTTTGTATTATGTATGGGTAGAGCGCATCGTGCCAAAATACGTCGAGAAAATATTTTCTACATTGTCAGTCGTCTGATAGTGGCATTTTATTCTTCTTAAAGCCTTGTTTGACAGCTTTAACTCAGAACAAGTTTTCTACATGCATGTAATCAATAAACTGCGTGTGCATTTTCAAACTGTTAAAGATAACATTAGAGAATTCGCATTTATCGTTGATGATTAATTTCCCTCTCAAATGGTTCAAATGGCTCTGAGCACTATGGGACTTAACATCTATGGTCATCAGTCCCCTAGAACTTAGAACTACTTAAACCTAACTAACCTAAGGACAGCACACAACACCCAGCCATCACGAGGCAGAGAAAATCCCTGACCCCGCCGGGAATCGAACACGGGAACCCGGGCGTGGGAAGCGAGAACGCTACCGCACGACCACGAGATGCGGGCAATTTCCCCCTCATGTTTACTATTGTTTTAACAACATTAAAGGAAGCCTTACGAAAATTGTGAATTGTATTATAAAAAATTAAATAAAACTACCCACAATAACCTTACGACGAAAGTCTGTTTTAATAAAACTGAGTATCTGTACACAAGCGTGCCCCTATCGACATGAATTGGTAAAATACTACTCACTTAGATTTTGATTGGGTCTGTGTTTAATTGGTATGCTGTGTCATACTCAAGAGGTATGCAAATGTGGCATTTCATAAATATAGTTATGTATTCCTAGAAACCCAAAATTTGCTTGTCAGTAGCGGAAAGAGCCGTTACCTGTTGTGCAGCATTGTAAGTTTTTCATCATTGCACTATGAGCCAGAAGTATTTTCTTGCGTTTTCCTTATCGATGTTTGGTCCGACTGCTTGTAGCTCTTTCCCAGAAGGGATAAAAACGCTACACTCAGTGAGACTGGAACTGCGAACCATAACAGACGCTTTTTCACAGAGCAGCACTTTACCACAGAGCTGGCGAAGAAGTATGTGCCTTGGCTTCCTCTTACGAGAGAAATAGTGGCTAGAACTCGTAAACCGCTATTTGAAGAACGAGATTAGTTGCGATATCCACCTGCAGCGACTTTCCTGGGCTGAAAACCGTAAATTTACAATCTTTTGTTACACCTCAAGCGATAATAACTCAGATTATTCAATGGAAATGACAGGTAAAATCAAGTGAAATTTGAGGCTTAATTCCGTTCACACCAGGAATGAACTCGTCGATCACAGAGTTGCCAAACATACGTTGCCTTGTTGCCAAATCTCAGTTACAATACCAGCAGGAAGAAGACGAACCGATGGGATCTTACAGCGGGCTGGGAAGTGACCATAGCTGGTGTCTCCAAGTCGCGGCTGCAACGGCCTGGAATACGTAATGCGTCTGATTCGCATTTCTGTAACTAGGTTTAGGGAATGGAGCGTAGTTACTAATAATACTCAGAACTGACTGCAAACTAAGCATCATAAATCAGTAACTCTCATAGTTGTTTTTATATTTCTTTCGTAAGTGTATTCAAAACTAAGAAACTCATTCACAGACGTTTTCGTGCCTCGCCGATAGTCGAGCATAACAAACAAATGCCGGCCGGAGTGGCCGAGCGGTTCTAGGCGCTACAGTCTGGAACCGCGCGACCGATACGGTCGCACATTCGAATCCTGCCTCGGGCATGGATGTGTGTGATGACCTCAGGAGTTAAGTCCCATAGTGGTCAGAGCAATTTGAAAATTTTTGAACAAACAAATAAAAATAAAAGAGAATGTGTGTGTGTGTGTGTGTGTGTGTGTGTGTGTGTGTGTGTGTGTTGTGTGTGACAGAGAGAGAGAGAGACAGAGAGAGAGAGAGACAGACAGAGAGAGAGAGAGAGAGAGAGAGAGAGAGAGAGAGAGTGAGATAAAAATCGAAAAGAATGAGAGAAAGAGAGAGTAAAAAATTGTAAAGAAATTGAATCATTGTATGAAAAGAAATCTTTCATTAAAATGACACGTTCCACATCACTACGAAATATCGTATTCATGATCTACGAAACAAGAATTAATCTAATGTAATCTAATCTAATCATATCATATTGATGACTAGCCATGAAGAGTCCTGAATTAGCGAAGTTTTTTCCAATACCAGTAACCAAATCTAAACTTTAAAATAAAAGACGACAGTTTTTGTAATAAACCGGGACTTCTATCAAGACACTTTCGTCCCTGTTAACTAACCACGAAAGATGTCTGATATACCTCTATTCTGAAGTAACAAAGTGTGCATGCATTTAAAGATGAAGTGCATGATGTGAAGTTCTGTGACGGAGATACGAACCCAACACGTAATCAGATTGTTAACTAAGGTAAATCATATGTTACGTATCGGCTTTTTTTACCATCTGCTAGGTGTTTGAATCTAAAATAAGTATACAAAATTCTGTGCCCAAGCGACAATCGAACTGCACACCTACCGTGCATCCACGAATATAGCTCAAGTATCAGTTGCTTACTCACCAATAGTAAGATGTGTGCCTGTTTGACCAGAAATAACGACACCTATTGCGGTTGTTGGCAACACATGAACAGACATTAAAAATGCACGTTAATTTTCACTAACAGGCCGGTGTGCACGTGATAGGGCTTGAAATGAAATTATGAATATTTTTGTACTAGATCAGGATTCGGACCCACATACGTACCTTTGGAAGAGACCTAGAGAAGATTGCAGTCTTGAGAAAAGGAACGAAATGATTGAACTATACTGTTCCGAGAGATTCAGATCCTCGAAAGAGGAGATACGAATTCGAATCACAGTGCAGCACCAAATTTTTCAACGTCTCTACTTCAATCAAGTACAAGTAAAGTAAGAGACCTGTTCTTTTAAATGACTATCGGTTCATCAAATAAAAAAAATTTCTAATGTACGTAAGTTCACTGGAGACTATTTCTATTTACCATGACTTCCGCTATGTCATTTCCCAACGTAAATCGGCTTTGCCCAGTTGGTAATGAAGGAACGTGATGTTTAAAGCGGATTCTGGATCATAGCGTCTTTCTCTTGATGTTATCAGGGGTAAAGTAAATCTGTTTGTGGCTCTTAAAAGTAAATGCCTGAACCCACCCGTTGACCTGTGATAGTTCGTTCCGCCAGACCATTGTGGCCACATTTCCCAGCCCAGGAGTGTGCTGTAACAGGTGATGTGCTTATCTTACAAAATTAGTCACGGTGAAAAAAACGCGAGACTATTAAATGGTTAAATAGAAGCAAGCTTCTGAAGCGGATATTACGCTATTCTCATGTCAGCAGGATGTTAATACTCTTCTAGGCATCATAGGCTCGGTGTGAAGCCATTTTGAAATTTTCATAAATTCAACGAATTTCTTAGTTCGAGAAAATCCACTGGTTATTGTGAAGTTACCGCATAATTCGATTATTACCGTCATTATTACTATAATTTTCTTCATACCGCTACTGGAACACATTACTTGAAGATCATTTGATGCCTTTTGGTCACTATAGAAGCAGTCTCCCAAGAACAGGTTCTTTCCCTATCTACGAAATCCTTTTCATGTTAATATCAAACATAAGTAATTACTCGTAGATTACATTAAAACTAAAGTAATTGATGAAGACGTTACTTGATAACAAAAACACGCTGCCTTTCTTCATTTACTTGCTCCTATGAATGGCTATCGATTACTGCCAAACCAAAAAGCAAGAGATCTTACTGCCTTCCGATATACGTCGCTGTCAGTTCTTCCATATGATTTGGTCGACATGACCTGTTTCAAGTTGTGTATGACAGACAATGTTTTAGAAAATCAATTGTTTTCCTTTGCAATAAACAGAAAAATTTTCATTCTAAGCTATCCAAGTACAAAATTTTCGCAATATTAGTTCAAATTTAATATTCGCTTCTATAATGTAGGAAAGTATTTCACAGTTGCAAAACTCGCATCCGAGTCATTGACCTTACACTTAGTCGCTGACCATAAATTCTAGCTCAGACTGACACCAGTTTAAGTAATCTAATGTAGCGAAGACTGTTTGCCAGTGCTCTTTCTCACCGTAAAATACTCAATTCACTCATTGAGCTCCATAAGTACACTGTAACAGTAATCTCTGTGTGTATGCAATGCATACGGCTTAGAATTTAGTGGTGCTCTCTCTTCCACTTCTGTATACAATATGCCGGACCTAAACGTGCCCTTTATCATTACAGGCCCTGGGCAGTGCAACATCATACTGACAACAGTAATGTGCTTATACTGACAACCTGACTGTTCGTTTTACCTGATTTTGTAGTCATTTAAATAAAACATGACCTTCCAGGGGAGACATTTCGTCCCCCTTTTCCTTCTGTGAAATTCGTCAGTGAGCTTTTTGCCTTCCAACCAATGAAATGCGGCAGAGTATGGTCGGTAAGTGATTCACAAACCACGATTTAGTGCCGTTAAGATGATTTATTTAAACGTCACAAGACTGCACATAGGTGCAATCGATTTCGAGGTGCAAAGTGTTTGTTATCTTACTTTTGTGACAGGTGGGCATAAGTGATTTCCGAAGACTTTATTGTACTGAAATAATCTTTTGTCACAAAGTAACAAGGTAAGTGTTTTATTCGTATATATTTTGTAGGAAGCTGTAATCGTGATGGAAGATTATACACCTGAATGTTTGACACAGCTGGTAGGAAAAAACGCTGCATATTAACCAACCCCGCGTCTCCTCTCCGTATCCTCCTATGACACGAGTACAGGATTCTCCTCCTATACCGCTACAGAGCTGTTCCTAGCACAGCTGAGAATTGGCAACATCGTCACAAACATTTGGCAACACTGTGACAGTGCAATCACTTCCGCGTATGGTACTGAATTGATTCGCTAAATTCACTTGATGTTCCCTTTCCATTTGAAAGACTCCTGCTATATAATCCTCATGTGAACTAAGACACTGAGACGGGAAATTCAATTTTTTGCCTAAAGAAATGCTATTCAAGTGACAACTTTTATTATCTTTCACGATGCTTTACAGGACTGAGCGACAAATACCATGATGAGAGCGGCGTACAGGCAGTAGTGTGTCCGTAGCCCGGTGGTACCGCCCAAGTCTCGGGTCCGAACGGCTCAATTAGTCGTCAGTTCTAACCGTGGTAAGGGCCAGCGTGTGCGAGCTTTTTTTCTGATATATTTTATGGAGCTGCGAATTTCCAGAAAAAATTCTGTATCGAAATCGGAAGAAAACCTTTACACATCAAATCCTCTTGGTAGCTCGACTCAGTAAGTTGTGTTAATGGTCATAGATCTTCGCTTTCTGACTGCCAAGCTGCTTCGCAATACCAACGCCTCTGAAGATATTTGAATCGACCATCAGCGATACGAATTTCAATATTGTTCTTCACTTAAGACTCACATGCCAGGGTGATAAGTATGAAGGAAATGAACCTCTTGATTGCTATAGGGCCTCTATGCTAAATTTCCACATTAGCAATTAGGAACTCCCTGCAGACATTTGCTAACAGTGGCTCCAGCAACTTACTTTTTCTCTGGGTAGCTTCAAATATGGGCAATTTTGTCGCCTTAAATCCAATTGAATATTTTAAATATCACTTGTGAAAAGTGTTCACTTCTCTATTAATTAAGGTATAGACCTCAAAACAAGCAATTTGCCTGAGTAGCTATAGAGAAGGTTCTGATAGGTATTGACACAATCTTTTGCATCCATTTACCATAGAAAATCAAAGAAAGAAACCAAACACATTACATTGCATTTACTATCTGTGCCTTGACTAACACATATGAATCCATGACAATAATAAATTATTTGAGGAACCTCCTGTGAAAGGAAAAAGACGCTTTAATTGTAGTGCATTGGATCAGAAACAATGAAATTAATTCTGTGCCACATTGATGTATTGCATTCTAGTGTAATAAAGTAATCATCAAATAAAAACGGTTTTGTGCCTCCTTTGCTATCAAGAGCGAAACACAAATCGTAGACAGATTTTATGGGTCACCACTCAACAACATTAAAGCATTTTACATGGTCGAGAGTGCAGAGTGGAGCAGACGTTGTCGGCAGAAGGCGAGGCAATGCAGTGCCTCAGCCCCCTCCGGTAGGCAGTAAACGTCTCCCAAAGAACTCGGACGCACGCGGTCTTCAGAGGCAGATGGTCGGCAAAGAAATCTTTCTCTAAAACATTGTTGGACCAAACTGTTATTACCAGTGTGACAGAAAGCGAAATCTATTGTAGATTCGCTTGAATTACACTCATAGCTTCAGCACCGAGAGGAAAGGGGCGCTAAAATCTTTGTCGACGTGTGCTTTTAGTTACCATACGTCATATTAGTTAGTCTCGCGTTTTACCTCAAGACTACGGTTGTAGTCAAGGCTTCCTCTGGGAAGTGCTGCATTCTACAATGTTGCCAGATCGAGCATATTGCCAGACATAGGATTCTGAGAGGAGCATGACTGTATTGTCCACCTTACGTGAACGACTCGGCGGTCAATGTTTTGCTCTAAGACTGTATCTACAACACATATTGCACGCTGAAGACCCAGAAGAATTAAAAAACAAAAGTAGTTTATGAGAGCAAGATTAACTATAGCGTTCGAAGTATTCATAGTATTGTGTACGTGTGTGTAAACGCCTTTCAATGCCCACTCAAGGAAGACAAGGATACACAGTCTAGCTTCAATATTATAAATTCGCCTCAGTTTCCGGATGAACTCAGACTTAGGTTGATAATGATTTTGAATATTTAGCAGTACTGTACCCATTGGTGTTAAACTCGTTTTCAACCAATGATTCCCACAGCTACAGGAACACTACTTGTGATACCTCATAGACAAAATACTTACGCAGTGCCATCAGACGAAAAGATCAACCTGACACAAACTGTGGGAAGTTTGTTTTACAACCTTCGCAACTGGATAATGGACTTTTTCCTATTTGAGATGTCTGTGAACGTTGCTGCTTGAGACGATTCAAGACGAAACTAAATTCCTTCAGCTACGACAATGTTTAAAGAAATCGTCTTAACGGCAATAAATCGTGGTTTGCGAATCGTTTACCGGCCGCACTCTCGCGCATTTCGCTAGCTGGAAGGCAAAAAGCTTACTGACAAATTTCACAGACGGAAAAGAGGGACGAAATGTCTCCCACTGGAAGGTCATGTTGTTTTATTTAAATGATTACAAAATCAGGTAAAACGAACAGTCAGGTTGTCAGTATAAGCACATTACTGTTGTCAGTATGATGTAGCACTGCCCAAGGCCTGTAATGATAAAGGGCCCGTTTAGGTCAGGCATATTGTATACACAAGTGGAAGAGAGAGCACCACTAAATTCTAATCCGTATGCATTGCATACGCACAGAGATTACTGTTACAGTGTACTTATGGAGCCCAATGAGTGAATTGCGTATTTTACGGTGAGAAAGAGCTTTGGCAAACAGTCTTCGCTACAATAGGTTACTTAAACTGGTGTCAGTCTGAGCTGGAATTTATGGTCAGCGACTAAGTGTAAGGTCAATGAGTCGGATGCCAGTTTTGCAACTGTGAAATACTTTCCTACATTATAGAAGCGAATGTTAAATTTGAACTAATATTGCGAAAATTTTGTACTTGGATAGCTTAGAATGAAAATTTTTCTGTTTATTGCAAAGGAAAACAATTGATTTTCTAAAACATTGTCTGTCATACACAACTTGAAAGAGGTCATGTCGATCAAATCATATGGAAGAATTGACAGCGACGTATATCGGAAGGCAGTAATCTCTCTTGCCTTTTCGCAAAACACACACACACACACACACACACACACATTCTTTTTTACGTTTATTTGTTTGTTGTGCTCGACTATCGGCGAGGCACGAAAACGTCTGTGAATGAGTTTCTTAGTTTTGAGTACACTTACGAAAGAAATATAAAAAGAGTTACTGATTTATGATGCTTAGTTTGCAATCAGTTCTGAGTATTATTAGTAACTACGCTCCAGTCCCTAAACCTAGTTACAGAAATGCGAATCAGACGCATTACGTATTCCAGGCCGTAGTAGCCGCGACTCGGAGACACCAGCTATGGTCACTTCCCAGCCCGCTGTAAGATCCCATCGGTTCGTCTTCTTCCTGCTGGTATTGTAACTGAGATTTGGCAACAAGGCAATGTATGTTTGGCAACTCTGTGATCGACGAATTACTCCCTGGTGTGAACGGAATTAAGCCTCAAAGTTCATTTGATTTTACCTGTCATTTCCATTGTATAATCTGAGTTATTATCGCTTGAGGTGTAACAAAAGATTGTAAATTTACGGTTTTCAGCCCAGGAAAGTCGCTGCAGGTGGAAATCACAACTAATCTCGTCCTTCAAATAGCGGTTTACGAGTTCTAGCCACTATTGCTCTCGTAAGAGGAAGCCAAGGCACATACTTCTTCGCCAGCTCTGTGGTAAAGTGCTGCTCTGTGAAAAAGCGTCTGTTATGGTTCGCAGTTCCAGTCTCACTGAGTGTAGCGTTTTTATCCCTTCTGGGAAAGAGCTACAAGCAGTCGGACCAAACATCGATAAGGAAAACGCAAGAAAATACTTCTGGCTCATAGTGCAATGATGAAAAACTTACAATGCTGCACAACAGGTAACGGCTCTTTCCGCTACTGACAAGCAAATTTTGGGTTTCTAGGAATACATAACTATATTTATGAAATGCCACATTTGCATACCTCTTGAGTATGAAACAGCATACCAATTAAACACAGACCCAATCAAAATCTAAGTGAGTAGTATTTTACCAATTCATGTCGATAGGGGCACAGATACTCAGTTTTATTAAAACAGACTTTCGTCGTAAGGTTATTGTGGGTAGTTTTATTTCATTTTCTATAATACAGTTCACAATTTTCGCAAGGCTTCCTTTAATGTTGTTAAAACGATAGCAAACATGAGAGAGAAATTAATCATCAACGATATATGCGAATTCTCTAGTGTTATCTATAACAGTTTGAAAATGCACACGCAGTTTATTGATTACATGCATGTAGAAAACTTGTTCTGAGTTAAAGCTGTCGAACAAGGCTTTAAGAAGAATAAAATGCCACTACCAGACGACAGATAATGTAGAAAATATTTTTTCGACGTATTTTGGCACGATGCGCTCTACCCATGTATAATACAAAAGTTTCGAGATGTATCTACTGTCTGGCAGTCTATTAAACCTGAAATGAACAAAATGCCGCATAAGTTAGATCTTTTTTGACATGTGACTATTTTGGGTTGAGAAGTGAAGGGAATTATGTTAAAAGTTCCATTAGATTGGCAACTTCAGCAGACAGCAGAATTGCGTTTTAAAAAACGTAGCAGTGAATGTACTCGAACTCGCTACTTCTTATCTACAGTGCGCGACACTTACCATTACGTTACTAGCTGACACAGAGGTACAACAGCTCCAGAACTCAAAACCAATTCCTCCAGAACTTCTGCATTTCACAGCTCTGTGAGATAATGCATGTGGCCGGGTCTAGAATTCTGAGAGACAAACAGTTACATCTTTTCTTTTGCACTGCACGATGTTTTCAACAAACAGATAGCTCAATAGAGTATCTCAAGTGGAAAAGAACACTTCCTATTCAAATTTCTGCATCCCACACTGTTGACAGTTCTGTGTTGGTGGCAGTTACGTGATTTTATTTTGGTGATTACAAAATAAAGTTGAATGTATGCACTGGGTAGCCGAGGCAGCTAGTTCGTGGTGATTCTGTCAACCAAGTAAATGAATTTACTGAACATGCTGCAAATTGATACAGGGAGACTGTGTGTCAGAATTCTCAGCCAGTGTGGCACAGCGGCGTTATGATAGAAAAATGAGCGACTCAGAAGAGTATTTGGTGGTCTGTTGGGCTAATGATAAGTTCATATTTCTGTGGTTTGGGTTCGAGTCCAGCTTCGGTCGATGATTTTAGATAGGGTGAGACAGATTCCATTCTCTTCTGGCTACATCAGGTGAAGAAGATATAATGGCATTGTGGTCTGAAATTCATATTAAATATTATATTCCTTCTCTTCCTAGTAGACGTTAGGCTGAACCAGAATAAAGTCTGTAGTGGCGACATGTAGGAGCTCTATCACCAGTAACCTTTCTTATACTAGTTATTTATTTCTAGTGACGAAACAAACGCTATGTAGGCTCACAGGACACTTTTTCTATCTTGTATCTGAGCTTCGGTATGTCGATAAAATTGGTTCTGAACTGGGAATGCAACTCAAACCGCCCTTAACGCGGAATTTGTTCCCTTCGTGACAATACAGCTCGGCTACAATTTGTTGTTTGTTTAAAACTGCAGATTTCTCAACATCTCCACATATTGCGCGTGAATGGGTTCGAATCCTGACCCGCCACTAAAGATTTCATTATGTATTATCAAGATCTAGCATGAGAACACCTATCTGCTGGTGGATAATAATTTCGATTTTTAATGTATTTTCATTCGTTGTCAACACTCACGATATTTGACGTTTTTGACTCCCAGTGAGATACAGAACTATTTGCGAGATCACTGTAAGTTCAACATGTTATTCCGAGCTGCTGGTGGAAAAAAATTCGGTAGCTGACGTCTTTTCGTGTGTAGTCAACAGCGATATGTTCGGAGCTCTATTCCGAGTCAGCACTGAACTCTTCGTCATATTATTTCTAGTTCAAACTTGCTCACACGTCGCTGCTGGTGCAACAAAACCATATTTAACGTTCGTTTTCTCTAGAATATAACAGCGATAGGCGCCGGGTTGGAGTCCTGGGAAGGAAAAAATTAATGTTTCGTCTCGTCATTTCAGTTAAAACAACTAGCTACTGCCCAGAAAATCCGATATGTCACAGTTGATTGTGCTTCGACATTTAACCGATTATGTTCTGGGTTCGAATGCCTGTCCAACACAAAGCTTTACCTCACGGCATTTGAAATAAGTTACTTGTTAAGAAGCAATATTTAACATCTCTCGTAGTTCGTTGACAGGTGCTGGGTAGGAATTCGCGTCGGTTAAAAATGTTTGCGTTATGTAATTTAAAGTTGATATTTTCTAACTGATACTGTCTAAAATAGAGGTATATCACTCTCTGTATGCCTAATCAGGAATGACTGTTAGTTTCCGTCAGTCACGAAATCTTTGCTTAGTCTGTATGACCTGGGTTTGAATCCATATGCAGAACGAGACGGTTCGACGTGTCATTTGAAGTTCATACATATTCTCAACTAGCTGCCCGTGAATAACTTAACTTTTTAATGTCATTTTGTGTTAAATAATAAGAATGGTATGTTATTTTGAAGATGAAATCATGAATACCACGAACGTACTACGTGCATTACCGATCTGACGTAATAATGAGAGTGGTAACATTTCAGGTATGTCATTTATTGTAATAAATGTGAGCTTACAAGCCTTAAGGACAGTCTTATCTGTAATAAGGTGATCCCTGATATTTGTAGTATCGTAGTATTACTTTACACCTTGAGTTATTGCGATACAGAGCAGTGTTTTCTAGTGGTGACTTGGTGGAACCATTTTCAATAGTCAAACGACTGTACCAAGGAGCGATTAGAGGACCTGTTAGACAGCTGCGTTATGTGGGTTGCATGTCAATCAGGCGAAATGCAATTCAGGTCGTTCGGATACTTTTGAGTGCGACTGTACATATTCCAGGCCACTGATGATGCCTTGCAGAAAATAAGGGCGAAACGCGTATGGCACTAAAATTGTGTTTTATTCAGTTGCTGTGAGACGGTCCAAAAGTAAAAATAATCAATATACCGTAATAAAGGCGGTTTTCTTTGCGACGTTATCTTCTCATGAAATTTCAATAACCAGTTTTCTCCTACAATTACGAAAACATTGTGTTGCACCCACCTACATAGAGAGAAATGATCATCTCGATAGAATAAGAGAAATCAGGGGTCGTACAGAAAAGTTTAAGTGCTCGTTTTTCCCGCGTGCCGTTCGAGATTGGAACGGTAGTGAGACAGCTTGAAGGTGGTTCATCGAACCCTCTGCCAGGCACTTTATTGTGAATAGCAGAGTAATCACGTAGATGTACGTGGTGCAGAAAGTGACGGGAGCCTCGCGTCAGAAGCTTGCATTGGGATATCGGTTTCCCCAGCGAGCCGCCGCCCATATCGCGGTTGCGCAACGTCTGGCGCACGGTCCCAATTTCGCCAGCGAGCGCCTCGAGAGATGGCGGTCCGCGGCTGGTGTGCGGTGTCGGAGCCAGCAGAAGCGGCAGCAGCAGCTTCAGTAGCGGCCAGGAAGGCACGGCGACCACCGGTAGCGCAAGCTCTGCCAGGCCTTGGAGGGCAGCTCGCCATCTGGGCTGCGGTCTCAGGTCTCGTAAACAGCGATAGCCGGCTGACGCAACACAATAGGCCTGTTGCAGGAGGCCGTGTTTTGGCGGCGTCGGGGGTCAGCCTAGGGAAGGCTAGAGTGTCTAGCCGGCAGCCCCGCTTGCGCAAACAGTCTGTCTCCCTGGCGGTGACTGGCAGCCCCCCCCCCCCCCCCATCCCACTTGCCCACTCTTCATCTAAACTGTTGTTGTGGTCTTCGATCTGGAGACCTACTTCAAGCAGCTCTTCACGCTATCCTGTCCTGTGCAAGCCTCTTCATCTCTACAAAACGACTGCAACATACATCCATTTGAACCTACTTCCTGTATTCATGCCTAGGTCTGTCTCTACAGTTCTTATTCCCCACACTCTGCTCCTCTACAGTTTCCTTCCTTCCTTTTTTCATGTCTTAGGATGTGTCCTTCCAACAAATCCCTTCTTTTAGTCAAGTTATGCAACATATTGGCGCTTTCCCCACTTCGATCAGTCTCTCGTCATTAGTTACTCGATCAGCCCATCTAATTTTCAACATTCTTCTGTAGCATTTCAAAAGCGTCCATTCACTTCATGTATAAACTGCTTATCGTCCACTTTCACATCCGTACACGGATACACCCCAGACAAATACCTTCAGAAAGAACCTTCCTAAGACTTCAGTTCCTGTTTTACAGAAATGCCTTTATTGCTATTGACATTGCAATTTCTCTGCCCTCTCTATTTCGACCATCTACAGTTATTTGGTGCCTAAATATCAAAACTCATCTGCTTCATTTAGTGTCTTATGTTCTAACGTAATTCCATCAGTATTTAAATCGTCTATACTTCATTAACATCGTTTTACTTCCGTTTATGTTCATCTTATAATCACCTTTTCAAGACATTATCGATTCTATTCAGCTACTCATTTAAAGCCTTTGTCGTCTATGACAGAATTACTGAGTCACTGGCAAACCTAAAAGTATTTCTTTCTTCCCCATTAATTTTTACTGTCTTTCAGAATTTCTTATTGGTTTCCTCAATATGAGGATTAAATAACTTCAGGGGTAGGCTGCTACGCTTTCTCACTCCCTCCGTAACTACTGTTTCCCCTGCATGTTGTCCGACTCTTATATCTGCGGCCTGGCATCTGTACATGTTGTGTATAACCTTTTGCTCCTTGGATTTTATCTCTGAATCTTTCAGAATAACAAAGAGTATAGTCCAGTCAACAATGTCAATCGTTTCCTCTACATCGTTAGGTGCTAAAAACGGAGATTTCCGTTTCTTAAGTCTATCTTCGAAGGTCGTACAGTCAGTATAATCTCGCTATTCCTATATTTCTATCGAGCGCAGAATGATCTTCCTCGGCATCAGCTTCTACCATTTTTCCATTCTTCTGTAAATAATTCGTGTCAGTATTTTGCGACCATGCTCTCCACTGAAAATTCAGTGGTATTCAAATCTGTCAGTACTCGTCTTCTTTGGAACTAAAATTATTACATTCTGCCTGATGATTGAAGATATTTCGACTCTCTCATACGTCTTGCACGCCATGTGGTATAATTTAGTAATGACAGGCTTTCCCGAATAAACTGCTCTGAGAATATGCGGCGCTTTTGTACTTGAGAACGGATTCCGGTGTAGTTTCCAGATATGAAGAGCGCTTAAACTGGTCTACATACAACTACATCCACACACATAATCAGAAAACCAACGTGAAGTGCTTGAAAGAGAGTACTTAGCATGGTATAACTTGTTAGGGTTTCTTCCTGTTCCAGTTACGCGAGGAATGATTTCTTCAATGCCTATGTTGACACTGTAATTAGTCTGAACTTTTTCCTACTTCTCCAACGGGAGCAATATGTAAGGAGGTTGATAAATACTTCCCGATTGTTCACTTAATATTCGTTCTTGATAGTCTGTAAGTCGTCTTTCACTGAACAATTACTATCTGTATTTAAGAGTCTGCCAATTCAGGTTTTCAACATTTCCGTGGCGTGAGTCAAACAAACTTGTGACCATTTGTGCAGCTCTTCTTTGTTTATGTTCAACATACTCCGTTAATATGTAATGAACCCAGTATTACGGGAATTTCTAAAGATAACGGTCATTTACAATACCACTTTCTTTGTCAGTAATACTGTAAGTAAATTTCAGCCACAAATTGTGTGATTCATGTTTACCAAATATTTACGTAATACGTTGGTGCATTTGATAAAATTTCTCGTTTTTCCTAACTAGTACAAAAGATAATGACAATTTTGCACATTACTGTCAATTGATCTGATTCTACTTCGCATTAGTTAACAAAATGGGCACGTATGTCAGATATTTGACAACAGATCAGTTATATTATTGTTCACGAAAATAATTTATTCATTAAGTATAAAGTTATTATACACCAGAAACATAAATACAATAATATGGCAGAAGAAGTCAAATATTCATTGTCTAAAGCACGTGGCATCTTTCGGTATGTTAAATTTTATGTAATGCGACAGTGCTGCTAAATTCATCTTTACATATATTTTTTAACTTGTATGTGTAAAGTTTTCTTTTTGTGTTGATGTATGTGACTTTGTGAATTGACATTAAGATGAAAAACATCTTTTCACTATTAAAGGAAGTGTGGTTTTGAAGCGGTGGAATGGTAACAAGAATCAGATACGTGAATGAATAAATAAATAGTCTGGTTGAAGAAACGCTCCTTTTATATGCATCATCAAAACTTGGACCTATCCATCACTTGTATACACTGAAGAACTGAGCCTCGATTGTGGAACCATTATACAGATCAGTATAACAGCATTATTTTATAAGAGCTTTATTATGAACTGTCCGTAATGTCCACCTTTCCGATAATTCTAGAAATGTACTGTAGAAGCAGTGTGTGTTGTTAGAAAAATACTTTTTTATTTTCAGTACAAAACTGTTTATTACATAAAAGAACAAATTGAAAAGGGGACATTATAAGTGCTATGCGGCATGGGTCCCACAGACTTGAACAATAATACAAGAGGGGTGCACAAGTGATTTGTAAGCACTTTTCTTTGTTGGTTGACTGCTTTTTCCCAGTATCCGGCCAACTGACCGAAATCTGCTGTGTGTCTTGTCTATGACTCAACCTAGTACCTCTCCAGTTCACATCAATACAAACTGTTATTGCCAGTTAGTTTTCTAAGTTATGACTTACAACAGTAAGTGTACTTTTCCGCGTGTACAGTTTACGTCTCCAAACATTTGAAACAAGTTTTCAAACTTCGCACCTCTATGGAATTTTATCAGTATGTGACAGGATACACGTGGAGTTTTTTCAAATAGTACTTCGTTGTAGATAAATAAATCACCTGCAAAATATGCAGTTAAAGTTTAAATTGTTTGCTAGGTCATTAATATGCAACCTAAAAACGAAGGATTCCGGCACATTTCTCCGGGGCACGCCTGAAATTGTTGCTATATCTGTCGATGACTCTCCATCCCAGGTAATACGCTGCGTTCTTCCAACCACGAAATCCTTAATCGAATCGCATATTTTGTTGGATACCGCAGGTAATAAGGCGTTCGTCTTATTTAGGATCCTAGTGCAGCGATCATCACAAATTATAAGTGAAGCTTCTTTTCACCCAACGTGAGACTCTTTAAAATTGTATTTTTATTTGATTTGTGCTCTTTCATCAAGACTTGCCCTCTTGAACTTGTGTTGCAGGTCGTCACACACACAATTAACACTACCTCACAATCCATTATGGTTTTAATTAAAATCGTAATATTATTTGTAGTAAAACAAGATGTATAACATAACATAACATAATAAGTGGAATGAAATACCATGAAACAGAATTTGTCCACCGTCAACTGAAGTACTGTCAGCCGGAGCTATTTTACACGACGCGGGTTACTTTACACGCTTCTGACAAACTCCTACAGCGCGGCGCACGTGGCTGGTTTTGGAACTTCTGAGTTCAAATGGTTCAAATGGCTCTGAGCGCTATGGGACTTAACTACTGAGGTCATCAGTGCCCTAGAACTCAGAACTACTTAAACCTAACTAACCTAAGGACATCACACACATCCATGCCCGAGACAGGATTTGAACCTGCAACCATAGCGGTCGCGCGGTTCCAGACTGTAGCGCCTAGAACCGCTCGGCCACTCCGGCCGGCGCGGAGCGCCTGGTCCCTGGCACGAATTCGACCGGCGGACTTGTGTCGAGGTCCATTGAGCTGGCCAGTCTGTGGATGGTTTTTAGGCGGTTTTCCATCTTCCTCGTCGAATGCGGGCTGGTTCCCCTTATTCCGTCTCAGCTACACTATGTCGGCGATTGCTGCGCAAACACTTTCGCCACGTACGCATGCACC
Source organism: Schistocerca cancellata (assembly GCF_023864275.1). Lineage (NCBI taxonomy): Eukaryota > Metazoa > Arthropoda > Insecta > Orthoptera > Acrididae > Schistocerca > Schistocerca cancellata. The sequence goes on from NC_064626.1 coordinate 371,836,783, forward strand.
ACCATTACTCTACCACGCAAACATAGGGGTTACACTCGTCTGGTGTGAGACGTTCCCTGGGGGTCCACCTGGGGCTGAACCGCACAGTAACCCTGAAAGAGTGGTTGGTGCGGGGCGCCGAAGGGGTGAAGTGGACTGCGGTAGTCGTTGTGGGGTTGTGGGCCACTGCGGCTGCGGCGGGGACGGAGTCTATCCGCCGTTTCTAGGCCCCGGTTAACATACAATACAATGACTAGGTGCGATGACGATTATGGTAATTAATGAAAAATTTTATATCTCACTCGTTCCTGTTTTCAAGTTGTTTTCCTTACAGCTTTAGTACACACACACACACACACACACACACACACACACACACACACACACACGTCTAGGTCTAGCAGTTTAGCTGTAGTTAGATTCTGATATGGATGCGTTTCCTTGAAGTGGTGTAAATGCTTTTCTATCCGTTTCAGATACATTCAAACAAATTCTTTATTCTGTCATTGTAGAAGCCATTGAAGGTGCTTAATATGAGTACGTCAAACAGAACTGAGTAATTTAAAAAGAACAGTTTACAATTTCAAGAGGCAGCGGACCATTAAAAGAAATTCACTCAAGTGATAGGAAAGCGAATAGCGCTCGTATAACTATCAGGCGAGATGATTCTTCCTTACTGCAGCAAGCCGCACTTCCTATACGGCAGCCTGTCTGTGTTCTGAATGCAAAACGGAATTTAGGTGCGTTAGTCATTGCGAGTCATTCCTAATTTAGATTTTCCTTGTCTCTTAAAGAAGGACAGACAAATTTCGAGGGTATCCTTCATCAAAACAAGACTGATGCGTTCCCCGTTTCGTTCAAATGGCTCTGAGCACTATGGGACTTAACATCTTAGGTCATCAGTCCCCTAGAACTTAGGTTAGTTAGGTTTAAGTAGTTCTAAGGACATCACACACATCTATGCCCGAGGCAGGATTCGAACCTGCGACCGTAGCAGTCGCGCGGTTCCGGACTGAGCGCCTAGAACCGTGAGACCATTGCGGCCGGCCCCCGTTTAGTCTCACACTCAGTAAGCACTTTGCCTATTCACAGGACGTTAAATGCTCCTCTTCCTAAATCCAGGATGAGGTCAGTATTCGGTAATCGTAACTCGTAAGATCTATATGACTATTCCAAACACGTAATTATGTAATGGAACAAATTTTCTGATAGTTTAACTGTCTAAGAGACAAACCAATGCCTTCAATAATCAATATTTTTACATTTATTGTGCTACCGTAAGTTCGTAGAGAAAATATACACGCCAGCGTTATACTATAATGCGAAAAAAGTTACAAACAAAAGTCGCAAAAGCTGACATGTTGCAACAGAAATGTAATGTATTTTATAAGGAAGGTTCCCCACAGGACGTAAATATTCATAGAAAGTCATTTTTATTCAAGAACGTAAGCTACTATTTGCAGACCTACCAGTTTGAGTCTTGCTGATCATCATCAGCAAAATGATCATAAGCCGGCCGCTGTGGCCGAGCGGTTCTAGGCTCTTCAGTCCGGATCCACGCTGCTCCTGCGGTCGCAGGTTCGAATCCTGCCTCGGGCATGGATGTGTGTGATGTCCTTAGGTTAGTTAGGTTTAAGTAGTTCTACGTCTAGATGACTGATGACCTCAGATGTCAAGTCCCACAGTGCTTAGAACCATTTGAACCATTTGAAAATAATCATAGTTACGGTAGCCAATGTAGTGTCATTAGGTCTGTGTTGTCAACAAAACAATTAAGTTATTAGCAGCTATCATGCGCCACTTTTGTCAAAATGCTAAAGTATATTTACACTTTCGAATAATGTCAATGTACTGTAAATTTTCTCATTCATTGCTGTTACTTAGCGTGTGCTCTGCACATTCATATGTACTTCACGTAATAACAAAGAATGCGGAAATAAACAATACACAAACATCATTCGAATGTATAAAAGTACTGTTATCCGTTTGATGACAGTGTCGCCTGATTGCTGCTTATAATTTTACGCAACGGCCTTAACGACGATATACAGGCTGCAATAACAATTCGCTCCTTCCCTGAAGACAATCACAAATATTAGAACTGGTAGTAAATAAACATTAATTTGTTCGCGACTCGTAGTGTTACATAAATATTACTTCCTACTTACAAATGTTTAATACTTCACGACGCTTTCTTCCTTGTTTCCACAGTTTTAAGCATTCGGAGCGCATTTACTAAAGTGAGAAGGAACGGAAAGAGATGTAGAACCTGACAGCGCCGAGTAATTGGCTTCTGTATGTCTGGTATCTCTCCTGCCGCAGTCGTGTTTACACGGTCAGTGTGGCGCTGCTTAGAGATAGTGTTATCACCATACGCCACGCCACAACAAGTTAGAAGCCGTTACTGTCTCGCCGGCAGCAAGTATCCAGCTGTGTCACAGGGTGGAGATTACGTTGTCTTCTCCTGACCCACTGATTCATTACTTACTATGTTCGTGAAAAAATATCCTAACTCTGTTATACGACAGTAATAGCTCCCAAGGATGCAGTCTCTTGTAAGTGATGCAACGCCTTTGCAGTGGCCGTATGGAAAAATTTTTCCACAGTTCACTTCCATGGTCACGATTGTTGTTACTACTTGATGCGATGTTTTCTCTTTCTTGCATGAATATTCAGCGTTCCATGCAAAAATATTTTCCTCGTTTTAACTGCTTTTTTCTCTTCTTTGGGTACCTGATTAATAACTCTCAAGACTTCTGCAGGGTGTAATGTATGTAAGGGCAGATATTTTTATACGTGTGGTTTCTTTATGTGTACAAATAACAGTGTGTTGGTTGCTTTTCTCTGACTCGAACAGTCTTCCCACAAACACATCGCATAATTTATTACCTGATGTTTTCTGCACAGTTCGTAACTGCGCCACTAAGTAGATTACGCCTGTCAGTGTAGATCAACCGTTTTGCGTCGGTGCCTCATACATCAATATCTCTTCTACAGCGCAGGGCAAAATTAGCACAAATGGCTTGCTATTGCTACATGTACTTGGAGGTCCTAACAAACCTATAAACATACTACATCTAACAGCTATCATTATTAATCTGCAAATGACGGAACTAATGATGTAATACTTGTTCAGTACACTGTCCTCAGTCATCAATAAAAATATCTGCGCTTACTCCCTGTATCTCCGTTTACTGTATAACTCAAACTTAAGATTATTCGTACTCATTCCGTTTTCCATATCCGTTAGTTAAAACTTTAAGATAATCCGAGACATTCTTAAAACTATTTTATGCATTTGTAATTCTTTTTAACAGCTCGGTTAGCTTGCTATTTTGCAATGAATATTTACGTTAAAACCTCGAATTTTCTTCAAGAACCATCGTTCGCTCTTCTATCATATAAACTTACTGGTACAATCTTGCAGAACATAACAGCATTTTGCTAGTGGAGTTAAAAACTTCTGGGTTATTAGGCCGCGTCATATTTCTACTAAAATTACCGATGTTTCCACCCCTCTGCTGAGATCTTCCTCAGAATCTTCTGGTGTCCACTACTGCTAGAATATTGTCAGAGACGAGTGTTGCGCCCTCTTGTAAAGGGGAGTTTTCTCGCGTTCGCGCTGGGGAATTGATAGTATTGATTAAAATTCATATGGCTACCATTGGTGGGCCATGGTCATAGGCTAATATTCTCGCTCTGGTGCAAAAGAAGGGGGCGTTGTTGGCTAATCTCCTGTGGACCCCATTGGCGGCCCATCGTCATTCGATAGAAAGGCACTATTACACACTTAAACTGGAGAAGGGCTATTGGTTGAAATTCCTACTATTGCTATTGATTGGGCGTCGTCATTGGCTAGATTCGAAACGGACAGAGCAAGAGAGGGGGAATGTTTTCTCAAATGTTATTGTCCGCCAAGGTGACTTGCAGCGCGTTGTTTATGCCGCTCACACATCGCGGCCACGTATTTACTTCCTTGATGGCGGGGAGCCACGATACCGGAAGTCTATAGCCGTCCTCTCTATTGAAATTAGATGCATTCTTGGAAATTTAAACCGCTTCTCGGACTTTCTTTCTATAAATGTTTGTTTCCTTAGCCAGTACACGTACGTTCTTAACATCGATGTCAGAGCCACACTTCTCATGATGTTCCGCTAATGTCGATTTTGCACTTTGTTTTAGCCGCATATGCCGTTGGTGTTCCTTAATGTGTTGCGTAACAGTTCTTCCCGTTTCGCCTACATACACTTTTCCGCAGCCCCATGTCACTTGACAGACGCCTGCATTGTGGAGGCATTTAGGTGCATCCGTTGTCCGTCGGAAAAAATCTTTTATTTTGTTTTGACTAAAGAAAAATGTATGAATACCATTTTTTTTTCAGAATGCTGCTTATGCGGTCAGTGACCCCAGAAACGAACGGTAACCTAACGGAGTGAAGAGGCAGTCCCTCGTCATTCTTATTAGCGTTATAAATATTCCGCCTAAAAGCCCTGTCGATTGGATAACTATCATACACATTTGCCTTTAATGTCTTCTTTAAAAAAAATTCAACTCCGAATCCAAATTGTCGGCCGGCCGGAGTGACCGAGCGGTTCTAGGCGCTACAGTCTGGGACCGCGCGACCGCTACGGTCGCAGATTCGAATCTTGACTCGGGCATGGATGTGTGTGATGTCCTTAGGTTAGTTAGGTTTAAGTAGTTCTAAGTTCTAGGGGACTGATGACCTGAGAAGTTAGGTCCCTTAGTGCTCAGAGCCATTTGATCCATTTGAACCAAATTGTCGTCATCGCTTATACGAAAGGCACGTGAAAACAGAGTGTTTAGTACGGCTGGCTTTTGGGCCGGGTGGTGAAGGCTTCTTGCTGGCTCCGCAATGTGGACGATACATTCGTTATATAGCCACACAGCGACGAAGAACTTCATGCGTTCCACAATTTCATAAATGGAATTCAACCCAGAATCAAATTTACCTTGGAGATTGTGAGTGAGGTCGGTCTCCCGTTCCTAGATGTGTTGGTATACAGAAGATCTGATAACACTATAGGTTACAGAGTGTACAGAAAGCCGACTAACACAAACAGGAATTTAGATGCCACTTCGCACTATCACCCAGTCCAGAAGCAAGCCGTACTCAACACACTGTCTTCATGTGCCTTCCGTACAAGCAGGGGACACGGGTTCGAATCCCGGTCCGGCACAAATTTTCAACTTTCCCCATTGATTTAAATCAGTGCCCACTCGTAGCCAAGTCTGTAATTTCTTTGTGTCTTAGTTATTGGTATTACTTCAAAACTTGTGTTATATTAAGTGTGGAATGATGTTTTTATTAGTGGTAGTCGCATGCTGGTGTGTTGAAAATCTGTAGAAATCGTTGTGTGAGTTTTTATTTTAGCGTATCCTCGTTCAATTTTTGAAACTCGAAGGCCATTTTATTGCTTCATTTTATATTTATTAAATTTCCAGACATGATTTTCCTTGTACAGTAAGGTGTGTTTAGTGCATTTAATCTGGAATAATACCGTTTTGTTTTTATATACCATACTTACAGATTATAAAACAGCTCATGACGTAATTTTTGAATTGATAAATTGCTATTAACGCTTAATCGTTTGTCAGCTTTAAATGTGCGTTTATTTCAACTGGTCATGTATTAGTGTTCGCTTGTCTCACAAAATATCGACACGTTTTCACGTGAAAGTGCGAACTCACACCTGCGACAAGAGTAGAAGTAATGCAGTTTTAGAACAGACAAACAAATAAACGTTAGAAATAATTTATTCATGTAAATATTAGGGCGTGAACTGTTTCCTAATCGAGTACATATGTTCAGGAAACAATTCCAGTGTGTTAAAATTTACATATTTTGTTTATTCGCGAAGCTTTTCCAGCCACTAGTACTCCTCAAGTAGTAGCTAAATAAGTCCTCTATCACGGAAAGATGTACACTATCAAATCGAAAGTATCCGGACACCCCTATCCAACGCGGAATAGGCCACCAGATGTGAGAGGCGCACGCGTCAGAATTAGAGGCGGCGGGAAGTATTGTGTTGTCAGTAGAGAAGCAGTACTAGCAGAATAGTTCAGTCAGGAAAGCTCAGTGACTTCTGACGTGGACTAGTCACTTCATGTCCCCTGACTAGCAGATCCATCAGGGACATTTCAGTCCTTCAAAAAGCTGCGCAAGTCGTCTGTTGGTGACGTGATTGCGAAGTGGAAACGCGAAGGGGCAGTCACAGCTAAACGACGACCAGACATATCTCATGCATGGACGGACAGGTTGATTGTAAAAAATCGCATGAAAGCACTTCTGAACCGGAAGTGCTACCGGCAATCCAGGTAGCACAATGACTGAATGACTGTGCGTAGGGGGCACCTACTCATGTCACTTACTCCTGTACTCATTGCTAAGTGACTCTTGAGGTAGTGCGGAGAACGGCGCCACTGGACTCTGGAAGACTGGAAACGAGTGATTTGGAGTGATGACTCTCATTCTCTGTGGCAGTCCAATGGTTGGATTTGGCGATTATGAGTAGCACCAACAGGGAAGTAGGGTGGAGGTAGTATTATGGTAGAGGGGTGTTTTTCATGGTTGAGTTGTTGTCCCTTTATTGCATTTCACAAAAATAAACAAACAAATTCGGACAGATGTCGTGGTGGTGGTGGTGGTGGTGGTGGTGTGGTGGTGGTGGTGATGACGTTTGGTTTGTATGGCGTTCATCAGCACCTGTCCCCCCAGGGGGTCCACAAATCTTTTGTGGATACGTGTGTAGCGAGCACGGGACCCCGAGCTAATGTGGCCTTCCTTCCTTTCCGGGCTGCATACCTTCCCTTTCCGCATCTTTCCCCATCCCCCATCTTCGTCCCTCCTCCCCTCACCTCTGGCTCTTTCCTTCCCTTTCTCCCCATCTGGGAGTATGGTTTGTGCCTACGTCCGGAGACGGACGCTCGTAAATGTAACGCATTCTTCGCCTTCTTTGCTTGTATGTCTCCTTCCTTCCTTTGTCCTTCTCTTTTCCTTACCTCTTCTCTTTCCCCTTTTCTCCGCTGCGGCGTTTGAGACCTCTCTTCTTTCCTTTCCCTTTCCCTTTCTCTTTCTTCCTCCCTGTGCGTGTCTGAAGGACGACCCACACATTTTTGTGCGTAGCCGGTGACGGGGTAACGCGTAATTCCCCGCCCCGGGTAGACAGGTAGGACACGTACGTACCCCCTGGTAACGGCCAGGCCCAGGGAGGGGTGATTACCCCAGCTGATACCTTCCGAAAGTGCCGATTGCTCCCTCCGTCCGTTTGTCGGGAGGTGTGACCTGAGGTGTGAACAATCACTTAAGACGGGAGTGCCCTCAGAGAGGGCCCCCACAAGGCAGGAGCGCGCCATCGGAGACGCCGGTAATCATGGGGGATTCTTCCGCAATGGTTTCCTCACCTTCCACTATGTCTGCTCACAAGCGTAAGTTCACTGAGTCTCAGCCACAGACAGTTCTTCCATCGTTGCCACAGTTCCTTGTTGTTTCTCGGTCTGACGAAGGTCACGACTTCTCCACGGTCAACCCTTTCATTATTCAGAAAGGTGTCGACGCAATTGCAGGTCCTGTAAAGTCTTGTTCCAGATTACGGAATGGCACCTTGTTGTTAGAAACAGTCAGTGCCCTCCAGGCACAACAATTGCTGCGTACTTTACTGCTCCACACCTTCCCTGTCCGGGTTGAAGCGCACCGCACTTTAAATTCCTCGCGTGGAGTCGTATATACACGCTCCTTCGATGGATTGTCTGATGAAGAAATTCAGCACTACCTGTCTGACCAGGGCGTAACGGCTGTTCATGAAAAGGGTTGACACGAACATCATTCCAACCCGCACTGTCTTCTTGACATTTGACAAAGTTCAACTCCCATCGAAAATCAAAGCAGGCTATGAGATAATTTCTGTTCGCCCTTACGTCCCAAACCCTACGCGTTGCTATCGGTGTCAGCGGTTCAATCACACCAGCCAGTCCTGTTCCAATCCGGCCAAATGTGTTACGTGTGGCAAGGATGCCCATGAGGATGCTTGTCCACCTCCAACCCCTCGCTGCATCAACTGTATGGGTGACCACGCTGCTTCCTCTCGAGATTGCCCCGTTTTTAAGGACGAAAAGCTCATCCAGGAAATCAGAGTGAAGGAAAAGGTGTCGACCTTTGCTGCTCGAAAATTATTCGCCAGTCGACAACCCACCGTGCCTCAGACAGGAAAATACAGCACTGTCCTTGCTTCTCCTCAGCCAACAACGGAGGCGGCCACGCAGACTTGCGACCTCACCTTTAGTGCCACAGTCGTCAGATCGGCCAGCGCAAAGATCGCCCGTTCAACCTCACCACTTTCGCCTGCCCACTCTATGGCTCACCCTTCATCGGGTTCTGCTAAATCTCGAGCCCAAAAGTCAGACACCAAGACTTCGAAAAAAGAGCATACTCGTGAAAATTTTTTATGTACCCCAACTTCCCAACCATCGGTTCCTCCTTCATCTAAACATCATATTTCCAAGAAGGCTACAAAGAAACCTAGTTCATCTCCTTCCCCGCCAAGGCGTGTCCCATCTAGAGCACCACCTGGCGGAAATCGCACTCAGCCGTCTTCTGTGTCGCCGAGGCGCAATGCTGGCGGCCGATCAACCGGCCGATCGCTGGTGGCAGGAGCTGCTCCTGAATAACCTATGGATCAGGATCTTCTGCCTTTGGCTGAATGCCATTCCATGCTGTCGGTCGCAAGCTCTGAGCAGTCGTGGAGTTGACGGCACCCTTGGTCACATTCCTCCATTTTCTGTTCCCCCTATGTCTATTGTCCACTGGAATATCCGCGGCATTTGAGCCAATCGGGATGAATTGTCTATCCTCTTACGATCCTACTCGCCGGTCATCTTCTGTCTTCAGTAAACAAAGCTGCGTCCCCATGACCGCTTTGTTCTCCCTCATTTTCAGTCCATCCGATATGATCTCCCCTGTGTTGAAGGCACTCCAGCCAATGGAGGACTCATGATTCTTCTCCATTATACTCTCCATTATCACCCAATCCACTTAAACACTTCCTTCCAAGCTGTCACCGTCCGTCTTTCCCTTTCTGGATACACGTTCTCTCTTTGTACTGTATACATTCCATCGTCCACACCAATGGCACGAGCTGATATCCTTCATCTTCTTGGTCAGCTTCCACCCCCCTATTTGCTGGTTGGGGACTTCAATGCCCACCACCCGCTTTGGGGATCTCCACATCCTTGTCCACGTGGCTCACTATTGCTAGACGTGTTCCACCAAGCGGATCTAGTTTGCCTCAACACTGGGGTCCCTACATTTTTGTCTGCCTCCACGACAAATTTATCTCATTTGGAACTTGCGGTCGGTACTGTTCCGCTAGCTCGGCGATTCGAATGGCTCGCCCTTGATGATACACACTCGAGTGACCACTTTCCATGTGTCCTTAGACTGCAGCCTCAACTGCCATATATGCGCCCGCGACGCTGGAAGTTTGCCCAAGCCGATTGGACACTTTTTTCGTCTCTAGCGACATTCGATGACCGTCACTTTCCTAGCGTCGACGATGAGGTCACTCATATTACAGACGTTATTCTTACAGCTGCGGAACGTTCAATACCACGCACCTCCGAATTGCCCCGGCGCCCCCCAGTTGGTGGAACGAGGCATGCCGTGACGCAATACGTGTGCGGCGACGTGCTCTTCGCGTTTTTCGCCACCATCCTACTTTGGCCAACTGTATCCGCTATAAGCAGTTCCGTGCGCGATGCCGTCGTGTAATCCGCGATAGCAAGAAGGCAAGCTGGAAATTCTTTATTAGCTCATTTAACACCTTCACTCCCTCCTCGGAAGTTTGTAGTCGGCTTCGACGGTTCTCAGGCGCGCCTAGTTTCTCCCTGGTCTCTGGGCTCACTGTCGCGCATGATACATTAGTGGACCCCGTCGCAATTTCTAACTCATTGGGTCAGCACTTTGCTGAGATTTCGAGCTCTTCAAATTACCCGCCAGCGTTTCTCCCGAAGAAACGTGCAGCGGAAGTGCAACATCTTGCTTTCTCCTCTCAAAATCGCGAAAGCTACAATACTGTTTTCTCCATGCGGGAACTCCAACATGCACTCTCTTCTTCTCGCTCCTCCGCCCCAGGACCGGATGGTATCCACGTCCAAATGTTGCCGCGTTTATCAACACACAGTCTGCGTTACCTCCTTCGCCTTTATAATCGAATTTGGACCGACAGTGCTCTTCCCAGACGATGGTGGGAAGCTATCGTCGTTCCTGTTCCGAAACCTGGAAAGGACAAACATCTCCCCTCTAGCTATCGCCCCATTTCTCTCACGAGTAGTGTCTGTAAGGTTTTGGAGCGTATGGTGAATTACCGTTTAGCTTGGTGGCTGGAATCCCGCAGTCTTTTGACACCTGCCCAATGCGGATTCCGAAAGCATCGTTCTGCAGTTGACCATCTTGTTGCTCTCTCCACTTACATCATGAACAATTTTCTCCGGAAACGCCAAACAGTAGCAATATTTTTTGATCTGGAAAGAGCATACGATACCTGTTGGAGGACAGGCATCCTCCGCACACTATTCTCTTGGGGCTTTCGAGGTCGGCTGCCCCTTTTTCTTCGGGAATTTATGGCAGAGCGCATATTTAGGGTGCGGGTGAACACTACTCTCTCCCGTACTTTCTCCCACGAAAACGGGGCACCCCAGGGCTCCGTGCTGAGTGTTGTACTGTTTGCCATTGCCATAAATCCAATTATGGATTGTCTCCTTCCTAATGTCTCGGGCTCCCTCTTTGTGGACGATTTTGCGATCTACTACAGCTCTCAACGGACCAGCCTTCTTGAACGACGTCTTCAAGGATGTCTCGATCGCCTCCACTCTTGGAGCGTCGAAACCGGCTTCCGTTTTTCTCCCAGTAAGACCGTTTGTGTTAATTTTTGGCGACGTAAGGAGTTTCTTCCACCCTCCTTACATCTAGGACCTCTCCACCTTCCGTTTTCGGACATCGCTAAATTCTTGGGTCTTATGTTTGACAGAAAACTGTGCTGGTCCTCCCACATTTCCTATCTTTCGGCTCGCTGTCTGCGATCCCTCAACACCCTCCGTGTCCTGAATGGTACCTCCTGGGGAGCAGACCGAGTGGTCCTTCTCCGCCTCTATCGCGCCTTAGTGCGCTCGAAATTGGATTATGGAAGCATAGTCTACTCCTTTGTTCGGCCGTCTATTCTTCGACGTCTCGACTCTATCCACCACCGTGGATTACGTTTAGTGTCTGGAGCTTTTTACACCAGCCCTGTGGAAAGCCTTTATGCTGCGACTGCTGAACCTCCGCTGTCCAATCGGCGAGCAGTCCTTCTGAGTCGTTATGCTAGCCATCTGTCTTCCATGCCTGCTAATCCAGCCCATGACATTTTTTTTGAAGCCTCCTTTGATGTAGGGTACGCAGGCCGCCCCTCCTCCCTACTACCACCGGGAGTCCCCTTCCGTCAACTGCTCCGTTCTCTTTCCTTCCGCTTTCCTAAAACCTTCTTGACAACTTGGCGTACAGCACCGCCTTGGCTCCGTCCCTGGATCTGCCTGCTCCGTGACCTTTGTCGATTTCCCAAGGATGGTACCCCTTGACTTGTTTATCGTCGGGCATCTGCTGCTCTATGTGCACAAATGAAGGAAGCCACATTTATTTACACCGATGGCTCGAAAACATCGTTAGGTGTAGGGAGCGCCTATATTGTTGGCGACACCCCAAATCACTTTCGGCTTCCCGACCAGTGTTCGGTTTATGCTGCGGAGCTTTACGCTGTTCTCCATGCGGTCCACTACATCCGCCGCCATCAGCGGATACAGTACGTTATCTGCTCAGATTCACTCAGCTCTCTCCTCAGTCTCCAAGCTCTTTACCCTGTGCACCCTCTGGTCCACCGGATTCAGGATTGTCTGCGCTTGCTCCACCTGGGGGGCGTCTCGGTGGCGTTCCTCTGGCTCCCGGGACAGGTTGGTATCTGCGGCAATGAGGCGGCCGATATTGCAGCCAAGGCTGCAGTCTCTCTTCTTCGGCCAGCTATTCAATCAATTCCCTTCGCCGATCTACGGAGCGTTTTATGTCGTCGTGTTGTTCTTTTATGGCACGCACACTTCCCCATAATAAATTGCGGGACGTGAAAGCTCTTCCTTGTGATTGGACCTGTTCCTCCCGAACGCTTCGTCGGGAGGAGGTAATTTTAGCTAGACTCCGGATAGGGCATTGTCTTTTTAGCCATCGACATCTTTTAAGCGGCGATCCTCCCCCACTCTGTCCCCACTGCTCTCAGCTGTGGACGGTAAGACACCTTTTAATTGAGTGCCCCTATTTTAATCCGTTACGCTCCCGTCTACAGTTGTCGCCTGATATATGGTCGATTTTAGCAGATGATACGCGCTCAGCCGATCGCGTTCTCGAGTTTATTAGTGCCAGTGAAATGACGTCAGTCATTTGAAGCTTTTTTTGGGGACAACCAACCCCTTCTGTAGAGGATTTTTAAGCCTTCCTTCTGTTTTTAGTTTCTTCAATTTTATGACTTTCGTTCCCATTGCTGCTGGTTTCCATTTTCGGTTTTTTACTGTTTCTTAAGTCCCGGACTGGGCGCTAATGACCATAGCAGTTTTGCGCCCTAAAACCAAAACCAAAACCAAAATCAGCACCCGTACACATTCAAAGTTTGTACACAGTCCAGTCTAGCTACTTTCATGAATGATGATGGAATGATGACGACGACACAAATACCTAGTCTCCGGGCAGAGAAAATCTCAAACCCGGCCGTGAATCCAACCCGGGACCCCGTGATTCAGAGGTAGCAACGCTAGCCACTAGACCACGAGCTGCGGGCTTCGGACGGATGTGAACACATTTCACAGCATTGTGTGCAGTAGAGAAACAGTTCGGAGGCGATGATTGCTTGTTTCAACTTTAGAATGCGCCCTATCGTAAAGCAGTATATGTGAGGCAATGAGCCGGCCTGGGTGGCCGAGCGGTTCTAGGTGCTACAGTCTGGAATAGCGCGACCGCTACGGTCGACGTTCGAATCCTGCCTCGTGCACGGATGTGTGTAATGTCCTTAGGTTAGTTAGGTTTAAGTAGTTCTAAGTTCTAGGGGACTGATGACCATAGATGTTAAGTCCCATAGTGCTCAGAGCCATTTGAACCATTCTTTTTTTTTTTTAAACTCTTCCAACACAGCAGCCTCGGAGAAACATCTAGTAAGTCTGCGTAAAAATACCGCCTCATTGTGTGTATATATATGAGTGCATCTTACTCGCTGAATGAAATCCCTATGCGATTTTCATTACTGTGTAGGGCACATTTTCTAAGACTCTCACTCTGAGAATCGCAGTAGTGGAGTAGCCTAGATGCTTATTTTATACCAGTAGCTCTTTTGTTGGTGTAAGTACTAACTTAAGAGATTCGGACGCATGGTGGTGAGCACCATGAATAAATAAATACATTAACCGTTTACGGTTCCGAAAAAAATGTTGAAAATTAATCGATCTGTTATTTAACGTTTGCTATCGTGTTAAGCCTTTAAGACGTAATCTCTCTCTCTCTCTCTCTCTCTCTCCCTCTCTCTCTCTGCGCGCTGGTGTGTGTGTTTGTGTGTGTGTGTGTGTGTGTGTGCGTGTGTGCGTGTGCGTGTGTGTGTGTGCGCGTGCGTTTGTCAGAGAGAGAGAGAGAGAGAGAAAGAGAGAGAGAGAGAGAGAGAGAGAGAGAGCGAGCGAGCGCAAGAGCAAGCAGGGAGGTCGTAATAAAACATTGTGGCCTCGAATGCTGTTGTCTCATACAGTTATCGCACGACTGTGATTGCTATCGAAGTTATGTGTAACACTAGAAGCTGTTTTCATATTATGGCTCAAGGTCTGTGTACGGGAGCAGAGTGCGGAAATTACTGGCAATGCGCTTTCCTAGGGAAGCAAGCCTTTCCCTGACGTCTTTCCGTTGTTGACGACGCAAGATCGAAAGTTGTAAAAGCGATTTCGGGAGGGCGCAAAGGGAGGTTACAATGTATACTATGGTATAGCGTATAACGACGAAGGCTCCGTGATGCTATTGTCAAACACTGCTATGGGCTACAGGCAGGTTTTATTTCCATACAGCCATCTCTATGTTTTAGAAACCTTTCTATAATATTGCTGAGTAAGGTTCATTTAGAAATTTTTTAATTCTTTGTAAAATTTATATATTATTTTGACGAAGAAGAGCTGCTATACTGGTTGGTGAGATATGATTAACTATTGTGTGAAATAAGTTTGCTGGTTTGGGGACAGTTTATATTTGAAAAAATATGATAGATATGTCCGTCACATTCACAGAAAGGATTATATCGAACACGTATTCGGTGAAAATGACCGGGGAATGATCCGTGATTATATCTCGCACGAATTATGGAACTCATAAACTTTCTGTTTGCCTTAATTGGGTAGGAACAAGGATTCAGGGGAATGTTTGACTGGATTTGTCCATAGTATTTTCTTTTACTGCGTGTCAGTTATTGATATTTGTCTTTCCACTAGCGCTTTGATCTTCCTGATATCGTAGTCTTCAGGTCTGATGATGGTAATAACACATGTAAGAACATACTGTTCTGAGCGGCTGTCTTCGCTCTGTTATAGATTAATTCATTATTTTTAATATTGGCGAGTTTCCTAGTCCACGTAAATTTTACCTCCGTTACCGGTGGATCAGTTTCATTGAGAAGGAATAATGTATGCTTATCTTCGAGCAAGATTTTACAATACGTTAAAATTAAAATTTTACTGTAATGAAGTTCTGCACATAATGTACGGCTGGAATTACAGCTGAAGCTTTCCCAGAAAAAGTATAAGTCACATTCAGAAGCGAAATCAATTCCTTGTATCCGATGCTTGGATACAGGAAAGTGCAACCCACTCTGCTGTTATCTGTGGTTTTGGAACCGTCACTATAATCTCGAAATGCTGAGGGAAATCGTGAGCAGTGTAGATTTTTACAACTGCTGTGCTCCAGCGAATCATTTTGTTGGAAAGTAGAAAGCGTCGGCTGCTGAATTTATTTCGTTGTACTGATAATCCTAATTAGGACATATTCCCATTCTTTGGGGATTGGATAAAATTTCTTTTAAATGTGTGAAGCATATACATAATTTTTCTTTGTTGCGTGGTGTTTATCTGTCCACTCAATTCTTCAAAAGTCCCTCTTTCGGATTTCAGTATTAGGAGGTGCTAAGTAAGTGGAAAATCTGTTCAGGTGGAATATGTCTGTCATCAATTTCCATTTCAAGACGTTGTGTATTTCCACAGCTTTCACTAACAAAGCAATTTTTAGCATGGAACGCACTGTTCCGAGGCTAGTCTTCACGGAGCTCAACTGGAATTTTTCTAGTTTCGAAAATAATTTCGTGTTACCTCCCTGGCACAACATGCTGCCATACGAAATACGATCCGCACCCCACCCTGCTCTAGAAACCGAGAACATCACTTTGATACGAGGCTGCATCTTGTCTACAAAATATGCAGTATGTCGCATCCATGAGACACGTGACCCCATTATGATTCCCATAAATTTAGTTTGATTCTTCACTGCCAAAGCTAATAATTTGTTCTCATGTATTTTAGTCCCTGTAGAATATTTCGCCTACCAAATATAACAACAGTCATCCGGAAAATTGAAAGCTGGAAGCCTTTAAATGCCAACGAGGTTTGTAATTGGGACGTTGTTGAAATCTCCTCGTTTCTTCAAAGGTGGTAACAGCAGTAGATATACATACATCATGAGCATTTGGAAGCACCTGAATAGCTGTTGACAGCTTGGTTCCCCCTGTCCGCCCTGTAAACATCGAACATTAGTGGACTTAATACTGATGATTATACACTCCTGGAAATGGAAAAAAGAACACATTGACACCGGTGTGTCAGACCCACCATACTTGCTCCGGACACTGCGAGAGGGCTGTACAAGCAATGATCACACGCACGGCACAGCGGACACACCAGGAACCGCGGTGTTGGCCGTCGAATGGCGCTAGCTGCGCAGCATTTGTGCACCGCCGCCGTCAGTGTCAGCCAGTTTGCCGTGGCATACGGAGCTCCATCGCAGTCTTTAACACTGGTAGCATGCCGCGACAGTGTGGACGTGAACCGTATGTGCAGTTGACGGACTTTGAGCGAGGGCGTATAGTGGGCATGCGGGAGGCCAGGTGGACGTACCGCCGAATTGCTCAACACGTGGGGCGTGAGGTCTCCACAGTACATCGATGTTGTCGCCAGTGGTCGGCGGAAGGTGCACGTGCCCGTCGACCTGGGACCGGACCGCAGCGACGCACGGATGCACGCCAAGACCGTAGGATCCTACGCAGTGCCGTAGGGGACCGCACCGCCACTTCCCAGCAAATTAGGGACACTGTTGCTCCTGGGGTATCGGCGAGGACCATTCGCAACCGTCTCCATGAAGCTGGGCTACGGTCCCGCACACCGTTAGGCCGTCTTCCGCTCACGCCCCAACATCGTGCAGCCCGCCTCCAGTGGTGTCGCGACAGGCGTGAATGGAGGGACGAATGGAGACGTGTCGTCTTCAGTGCTGAGAGTCGCTTCTGCCTTGGTGCCAATGATGGTCGTATGCGTGTTTGGCGCCGTGCAGGTGAGCGCCACAATCAGGACTGCATACGACCGAGGCACACAGGGCCAACACCCGGCATCATGGTGTGGGGAGCGATCTCCTACACTGGCCGTACACCACTGGTGATCGTCGAGGGGACACTGAATAGTGCACGGTACATCCAAACCGTCATCGAACCCATCGTTCTAGCATTCCTAGACCGGCATGGGAACTTGCTGTTCCAACAGGACAATGCACGTCCGCATGTATCCCGTGCCACCCAACGTGCTCTAGAAGGTGTAAGTCAACTACCCTGGCCAGCAAGATCTCCGGATCTGTCCCCCATTGAGCATGTTTGGGACTGGATGAAGCGTCGTCTCACGCTGTCTGCACGTCCAGCACGAACGCTGGTCCAACTGAGGCGCCATGTGGAAATGGCATGGCAAGCCGTTCCACAGGACTACATCCAGCATCTCTACGATCGTCTCCATGGGAGAATAGCAGCCTGCATTGCTGCGAAAGGTGGATATACACTGTACTAGTGCCGACATTGTGCATGCTCTGTTGCCTGTGTCTATGTGCCTGTGGTTTTGCAGTGTGATCATGTGTTGTATGTGACCCCAGGAATGTGTCAATAAAGTTTCCCCTTCCTGGGACAATGAATTCACGGTGTTCTTATTTCAATTTCCAGGAGTGTAGGATGACAACTGTGGCTCACCTTGGCCTACAGTTTTATTTTTAGGCGTAAAAGGACAAGCCTTACAACGAAAAGATTGCTTTTTTTCCAGAAACGAAGTTTTAGGGTGGTCCAGTGTCTCTCATTATTGATCATAATAAGTGACACTATCATATGCGCCTTTAGTATCCACAAACGAGAGTATAACTTACTGTCTTTGCTAAAATTATCATTGTATATCGTAAAGGCATTTTCAAATTATCTAATGCGCATAGATGTTTTCGAAAACCATTTTGATAATATTCCAGTATATTGTAAATTTAAAATGTTTATTTCATGAAATGATGTGATACTTCGTCTGTAACATGGAAACGTACCAAAGATGCTGAGGAAGGGCTATTTCTCTTGCCGTAGTATTCCTTAAACGTTCTGGATCCTACAAAGTGGTTGAATTTTTTATTTGATGTTTTGTTCATGGGTATTGTGTAGCCAGATGCTTTGTTTATTAGTTCTATAAACGCTACATGACCCCCCCGCCCTTCTACGATGAGGCTATACTTAGTACCGAAATTAGGCGCCGAGTCGATTTTTGCATTGTTCTCATTGCACTTATTTTGTTCTCAATTACCGACTGATGCCTACTTCATTGTCTGAATTACCTGTTATTTCTAGTTCAGTTTCAATTGGGAATGATCTGATCCCTATGAGTCACTCCCAACTGTCCATTGAGCTAAAGTAACCAATTCTGGAGAACATACGATTAAGTCCACCTCTGTCTGTCTTCTACACGAAGAAGATATTATTGCAGGTTTTCCGTCGTTAAACCCCACTATCCCATAGTTCTCAATTATCATTTCCAGTTGTCTCCCATACCAGCCTGTAACTTCACAGCCTCAAAAAACATTAACTGCATCTGGGTCTTCATATAGCAGTTATGACGGCTGCGTCTGCGTAAAAATATTTCTGTTCTTATGCCAATGAACTGTAACTACAACAACATGACGCTGTTCTGCTGGTGGTACCAGTATAGGCAACATTCCGTAACAAATATCCCCGTGGATAAGAATCGCCTCTCGCCCCTGCCACCCACCCTGTCTTCCCTTCTAACAAATGAATCAAATGGCTCTGAGCACTATGGGACTTAACATCTGAGGTCATCAGTCCCATAGAACTTAGAAATACTTAAACCTAACTAACCTAAGAACATCACACACATCCATGCCCGAGGCAGGATTCGAACCTGCGACCGTAGCGGTCGCACGGTTCCAGACTGAAGCGCCCAGAACCGCTCAGCTACAACGGCCGGCTCCCTTCTAACATCTTACGTAGGAAACACTACTCATAATGTAGGCTTAAATCTTGTTTCTTAGAGTGTAGCAACATTTACTTCATTTCGATGTAATTATTGTAGCTAACTTCGTTGGATACTGCTGACCGTGCATTCCATTGTAAAATTTAAAAGCATCATCTAGTTTTGTAAGGGTTGATACTTTTCCTGTTTTATAGTAATAAACAACAATCACCTTCAGCCACAAATTCCGATTTTATTAAAATGCGCGATTTATTTCGAGCCTTGGTGACTCATCTTCAGGTGCTGTAATAAAATCACTATTTGTGGATGAAGGCGGTTATTCTTTATTATTATGAAAGTAATACCGTCATGGAAGAAATACTGCAAACAATGGATAAAATTAAAATTTGTTGTTTTTAAAATTCAATCTTAATCACACCACGTATGTTACAAGAACATAGGTGACCGGTTTCGGTCATATCACATGACCATCATCAGACCCATGGCATCCTTCGAAGATGGTAGGTGGAGCACTCTTCTCAGCTGCTGTGATGTCAAAAAACGTTAAAAAAATTTAATCGTTGTTCCAAAAATGTTTATTAAAATTGGATATAACTAACTTTTCCTGTTTTCTTGCTCATATATATTTTTACCTTCCTTTGCTTTTAGCGACGTTTACCCTAGAGGTGAAGGTGTATACTGTTTGAATATATTGACTGCTGGATCCAGCTAACGCAACGCAAAGGAATTCCTGTCACACTAACGCGACGCGTGCGTGGTGTACACAGACGAGTCCTAGTTATGTGACGGTGTTTGTAGTGTCTATTGGATACCCCGAAGCAAACGACAAGGCCTACACAAGCTGGATCCTCGCTCCAATGTTATGACAGCCGAGCTGATCGCCGTATTGAAAACCCTGCTATTTGCTCAGACGACCACAGCAGACAATAGTCATCTCGGACACTACGTGGGCTATACAACTGATTAGAAAGCATCATAATAGCTGTACCAATCCCATAATTGCAGGAATTACTGGAGTTGTGTATCGGTCACATAGTAACTATCGCAACATCGTGATGATACGGATGAAAGGCCACTCTGGGATACATGGGAACGAACAAATGTGTGTCCTAACAAAGCAACCATCTCCACGTGGAACTATAAAAATATGATAAACTCATCTCATAGATATGATACCCGAACTCAAAAAGGAGTAGTCATCGGACTTACAAGGGGAATGGTCAAGGACATCTAACATTAATGCAACCACTGCGCACTTATTCATCCCACGATTCCAACCAAGAGTTCCGTGATAAAATAAGACGCAAACATCGAGGGGCTTCACGACAACTGTTGCACTGCTGAAGTTTAGTAATTGGAAGTTCAACAAACACTTCTACCGGCTCACCTTAAGCGTCATCCCTCTATGTCTTTGCGGAGAGGAAGATGATCCAAACAATCTATTCCTACAACTCGGGACACGTATTACATAAACGTCTTTGTAAGTAATTTTCGGACTCATTGTCATCAGCTCCCTCGCAGTCTCCGAACCTTGTTAGCGTCCAACGACATAGCGACGTATGGAAATACTGCAAGAGTTCAACAATGCCAACGTCGCGATATAGCTACCTGAATTGCTAATCTAATGCAACTTCGTAATTAGTGTGCCAGGGGCAGAACAAAGCACAGTTAAGTGACTGCACTCCCACGTGTTTCTCAGCAGGATATGGAACACTCTGCCTTTAAATGTACGTCACTATTTACCTCATTTACGTACGAGGGGCAGTCAGTAATTAAAGAACCACATTTATTCCTGAAATCAGGTTGGTTTTATTCAGAATTCCAATACTACTCATGACGCGAAATTTAACCGACAGGAAGAACATGCTGAGATATGCAAATGATTAGCTTTTCAGAGCATTCACACAAGGTTGGTGCTGGTGGCGACACCTACAACGTGCTGACATGAGGGAAGTTTCCAGCCGATTTCTCATACACAAACAGCAGTTGACCGGCGTTGCCTGGTGAAACGTTGTTGTGATGCCTCGTTCAAGGAGGAGAAATGCGTACCATCACGTTTCAGACTTTGATAAAGGTCGGATTTTAGCCTATCGCGATTGCGGTTTGTCGTATCGCGACATTGCTGCTCGCGTTGGTCGCGATTCAATGACTGTTTGCAGAATATAGAATTGGTGGGTTCAGAAGGGTAATACGGAACGCCGTGCTGGATCCCGACGGCCTCGTATCACTAGCAGTGGAGATGACAGGCATGTTATCCGCATGGCTGTAACTGATCGTGCAGCCACGTCTCGATCCCTGACTCAACAGATGGTGACGTTTGCAAGACAACAACCATCTGCACGAACAGTTCGACGACGTTAGCAGCAGCATGGACTATCAGCTCGGAGACCACGGCTGCGGTTACCCTTGACGCTGTATCACAGACAGGAGCGCCTGCGATGGTGTACTCAACGACACCTGGGTGCACGACTGGCAAAACGTCATTTTTTCGGATGAATCGAGGTTCTGTTTACAGCATCATGATGGTTCCATCCGTGTTTGGCGACATCGCGGTGAACGCACATTGGAAGCGTGTATTCGTCATCGCCATACTGGCGTATCACCCCGCGTGATGGTATGGGGTGCCATTGGTTACACGTCTCGATCACCTCTTGTTTGCATTGACGGTACTTTGTACAGTGGACGTTATATTTCAGATGAGTTACGACCCGTGGCGCTACCCTTCATTCGATCCCTACGAAACCCTACATTTCCGCGGGATAATGCACCACCGCGTGTTGCAGGTCCTGTACGGGCCTTTCTGGATACAGAAAATGTTCGACTGCTGCCCTCGCCAGCACATTCTCCAGATCTCCCACCAACTGAAAACGTCTGGTCAGTGGTGGCCGAGGAACTGGCTCGGGTCACAATAAGCCAGTCACTACTCTTGATGAACTGAGGTATCGTGTTGAAGGTGCATGGGCAGCTGTACATGTACACGCCATCGAAGCTCTATTTGACTCAATGCCCAGGCGTATCAAGGCCCTTATTACGGCCAGAGGTGGTTGTTCTGGGTACTGATTTCTCAGGATCTATGCACCCAAATTGCGTGAAAATGTAATCATATGTCAGTTCTTTTATAATATATTTGTCCAATGAATAAACGTTTATCATCTACATTTCCTCTTGGTGTATCAATTGTAATGGCTAGTAGTGTACTTAAATCTAACTAACCTAAGGACATCACACACATCCATGTCCAAGGCAGGATTCGAAACTGCGACAGTACCAGTCGCGCGGTTCCGGACTGAAGCGCCTAGAACCGCTCGGCCACCGCGACCGGTACACCTTACTCGATGTCCACGTGGCACCCTTTACTGGTCGATGTCGGAGCAAAAGTTTCGCTTGGTCAGTAACCTACTGATCATCTTCGTACCGCTTCTCTAGGAGTGCATTCTTAATAGGGCCAGAGAGATGGAAGTCGGAAAGTTCGGAATCCTGGCTGTAGGGTGGATGACGAAGAAAAGGCAAGTGATTTTTGATGAGCTCCTCCCGAGTGCGCAGACTTGTGCGAGGTCTTTTGTTGTCACGGAGGAGAAGTTCTTCTGCATTTATATGACGAACACGTTGAAATCCTCTCCTCAATTTCCTGAGGGTAGCGCAATACACTTCAGAGTTGATCGTTGTACCATGAGGGAGGACATCAAACAGAATAACCCATTCGTAGTCCCAGAAGACAGTCACCATGACATTGCCGGCAGAGGGTACAGTTTTGAACTTCAGAGGAGATGTGCTGCGATGCCGCTCCATGGCTTGCCGTTTTGTTTCAGGTTCCAATTAATGAATCTACACTCCTGGAAATTGAAATAAGAACACCGTGAATTCATTGTCCCAGGAAGGGGAAACTTTATTGACACATTCCTGTGGTCAGATACATCACATGATCACACTGACAGAACCACAGGCACATAGACACAGGCAACAGAGCATGCACAATGTCGGCACTAGTACAGTGTAGATCCACCTTTCGCAGCAATGCAGGCTGCTATTCTCCCATGGAGACGATCGTAGAGATGCTGGATGTAGTCCTGTGGAACGGCTTGCCATGCCATTTCCACCTGGCGCCTCAGTTGGACCAGCGTTCGTGCTGGACGTGCAGACCGCGTGAGACGACGCTTCATCCAGTCCCAAACATGCTCAATGGGGGACAGATCCCGAGATCTTGCTGGCCAGGGTAGTTGACTTACACCTTCTAGAGCACGTTGGGTGGCACGGGATACATGCGGACGTGCATTGTCCTGTTGGAACAGCAAGTTCCCTTGCCGGTCTAGGAATGGTAGAACGATTGGTTCGATGACGGTTTGGATGTGCCGTGCACTATTCAGTGTCCCCTCGACGATCACCAGTGGTGTACGGCCAGTGTAGGAGATCACTCCCCACACCATGATGCCGGGTGTTGGCCCTGTGTGCCTCGGTCGTATGCAGTCCTGATTGTGGCGCTCACCTGCACGGCGCCAAACACGCATACGACCATCATTGGCACCAAGGCAGAAGCGACTCTCATCGCTGAAGACGACACGCCTCCATTCGTCCCTCCATTCACGCCTGTCGCGACACCACTGGAGGCGGGCTGCACGATGTTGGGGCGTGAGCGGAAGACGGCCTAACGGTGTGCGGGACCGTAGCCCAGCTTCATGGAGACGGTTGCGAATGGTGCTCGCCGATACCCCAGGAGCAACAGTGTCCCTAATTTGCTGGGAAGTGGCGGTGCGGTCCCCTACGGCACTGCGTAGGATCCTACGGTCTTGGCGTGCATCCGTGCGTCGCTGCGGTCCGGTCCCAGGTCGACGGGCACGTGCACCTTCCGCCGACCACTGGCGACAACATCGATGTACTGTGGAGACCTCACGCCCCACGTGTTGAGCAATTCGGCGGTACGTCCACCCGGCCTCCCGCATGCCCACTATACGCCCTCGCTCAAAGTCCGTCAACTGCACATACGGTTCACGTCCACGCTGTCGCGGCATGCTACCAGTGTTAAAGACTGCGATGGAGCTCCGTATGCCACGGCAAACTGGCTGACACTGACGGCGGCGGTGCAC
This sequence comes from Schistocerca cancellata, assembly GCF_023864275.1. Lineage (NCBI taxonomy): Eukaryota > Metazoa > Arthropoda > Insecta > Orthoptera > Acrididae > Schistocerca > Schistocerca cancellata. The sequence continues at coordinate 371,860,437 of NC_064626.1, forward strand.
AAATGCTGCGCAGCTAGCGCCATTCGACGGCCAACACCGCGGTTCCTGGTGTGTCCGCTGTGCCGTGCGTGTGATCATTGCTTGTACAGCCCTCTCGCAGTGTCCGGAGCAAGTATGGTGGGTCTGACACACCGGTGTCAATGTGTTCTTTTTTCCATTTCCAGGAGTGTATGTTCCATAGCCTATGACATGTTCGACATAGAATTGTCACGATGAGCCCCGTAACGCGGAAACAGTTCCGCATAGATTGTTCTGGGTTGCCCTTCACGGTTCCCTTTTATGCGACGAGGCGCAAACCTTTCAGTATTCCAACTGCTGGACGAGTGTGTCAGTAATGTCAATAGAGGCGCCCACTTGAGCAGCGAGGTGTTTGATTGTGCTCCGTCGATTACCTCGAACGCTGCAGGAGTCACACCTGTGTGTGGTCGGCCAGCACGCAGGACATCGGACACGTTGTCGCGCCCTTGCTGCAGTTGTTGTTCGCTGCCAGACTCGGCGGATATTCTACAAGCGCCTATGAATATCTGCGGTGCCTATGAATGTCTTTTTCCGCCAGAAGAAATTCAATGACAGCTGTCTGTTTATAACACACCTCCGTTAAAGACGCCATTTTGAAGTCTACATACGATTATACCGCCGTCACCAATCGGAACTTCACGAAACTGTAAGGGCTGAAGCAGGAATATTCCACGATGTCACGCAACAAACTCGTGTGTATTTGGGTACTGGTGTATCTATCCATATGGCTGTATCTATCCATATGGCTGTAATACCCAATTCTAGTTCTTCGATGTATGTATGTATGTATGTATGTATGTATGTATTGAACTAGGGACCTAGAAACGACGGAGAGGTTTCGTCCTCCCCCCTTAGACCTCAGTGTTACACAACCCCACAACAGGCTACAGCAGTCCACTCACCCCACCACCGCTACACTCCGAACCCAGGGCTATTGTGCGGTTCGGCCCCCAGTGACCCCCTGGGAACGTCTCATTGCAGACGAGTGTAACCACAATATTTGCGTAGTAGAGTAATTATAGTGTACGCGTACGTGGAGACAATATTTGCGTAGCAATCGCCGACATAGTGTAACTCAGGCGGAATAAGGGGAACCAGCCCGCATTCGCCGAGGCAGATGGAAAATCGCCTTAAGAACCATCCACAGGTTGGTCGGCACGCCAGACCTCGACACTAATCCTCTGGGCCGATACGAGCCGGGGACCGGCACGTTTTCCCGCTCGGGAAGCAGTGCGTTAGATGGTTCAAATGGCTCTGAGCACTATGGGACTTAACAGCTATGGTCATCAGTCCCCTAGAACTTAGAACTACTTAAACCTAACTAACCTAAGGACAGCACACAACACCCAGCCATCACGAGGCAGAGAAAATCCCTGACCCCGCCGGGAAGCGAACCCGGGAACCCGGGCGTGGGAAGCGAGAACGCTACCGCAAGTGCGTTAGACCGCGGGCAGTTCTTGGATACTGTTCTCTTGTTCTGTCTAGATGGTACTTACAGGTCTCCACAAACATTCAGTGCCCTATCCGTACCTTTTGAAACAGTTCGTACAGAACATACAGAAGATTAGTTATTGCTAATTTAGATATTTAGTCATTAGCACAGATTGAACTGGCAATATCACAAATGTGTATCAAAAGCTATTAATCATCTGTTATTGTGTTACCAGTAATATTATTATCGTATACTACCTCTGTATACCCTGCGTTACCTTTTCCTCTTGTTTGCCGGCCGGAGTGGCCGAGCGGTTTCTAGGCGCTACCGTCTGGAACCGCGCGTCCGCTACGGTCGCAGGTTCGAATCCTGCCTCGGGCATGGATGTGTGTGATGTCCTTAGGTTAGTTAGGTTTAAGTAGTTCTAAGTTCTAGGGGACTGATGACCTCAGATGTTGAGTCTCATAGTGCTCAGAGCCATTTCGTCTTGTTTACTCGTTTCCGTATATTAAGATGTAAAATTTGTTTCATGCTGGAATCTGTCCGTTGTTAAGTCTATGTAACTTCATACCAGAGAGAGATACTCACTTGGAAGGTATGTAAGGTGAGCGACATGCACTGCAGATGCTGCTGTTGACCCGCTGCGGAATTTCCATGTTTATTATCCTGTTGTGCCGCTGAGTGCAGTAGTTTTTCCTCGGTCGTGACTGTTGGCTTACATTCACTTCCTGGTTCTCTACAGTGGAAGTAGTTCTTCCACGTCATTCGTTCCGAATATTATGATTATTCTGTTCTAATAAATGGCATGCTCCACTGTAGTAGTTATACGAATTTAAAATGTTCGTTGATTCGCTGTAAGATATGTTGTTGCAGATGGTTACTTCTTGTACTTGTTTCTGCCTGTGCTGAAATCATTGTCTTGAAAGTAAATAATTACAATGGTCGAAGGTGGGCATGTGTATGATGTTGCTTGTCCACCGCATCTTTCACAACTTGTCCGGCCATTGCATTGTTTACCACTGTGATCGTAGCGTAGACTTTCGAAACATTAAATTACAAGAGTTACGTACGATTGTACAGCATACAACATTCCAAGAGTATATTCAAATACGGGTAAAGATGATGCGTCAAACATTAGCAAATAAAATTTGATGTTTTCAGATCATTTCTACTCCATTCTGTATAAGTCGCTTCGAAAGTCTCCATACATTTGTAACTTTATATTCACTAATAATTTCGTCCATTATCTCCTCATCTGTCGAGGTTTCAACATACCTAATTGCACTGTTGACGACAAAGCATTGGAAAGAGCAGCTACCATACAATACCAAGGAGTAACCACCAGAATCGACTTAAGGTAGACTGACCACATGCACACATTCTGGGAAAAGCAGATGCCAGGTTGAGAGCCACTTAAAAACACAATTTATCTACGAAAGAACTGGCTTACAACATACTTTCTCGATCGGTTCTTGACTATTGCTCATTAGTCTGGGACGCTTGCCCGGTTGCTGAGAGCGACAAGATCCACCGAAGAGCGGTTTCGTCACGGGAGCGTTTACGAGGCGTGAGGACGTTTGGAATATTCTGAAAGAACACCAGTGGTTGCGCTACAGGGGATGAGGTGGGCATGATGAGGAGATTTACTATTGACGTTCCGAGAGTACGCGTTCCAAGAGGAGATCGGCAATACATCGCACTCTCTCCCACGTACCAGCGTCAACAGGCGAAGTTCTTCCTATTCACTAAATTATCCAATTTTTCTAAAGTTGTAATCATTTATTGGTCTGTACATGTCTTCTATCCTAACTTAGACCTAGAGCATATGCGGAGCTTAACCAACAACCATTCTTCTGACAGAGTATTCGTGGACGGAACGGAAACTGGGAGAACATACACACTAAGAAATAACGAAGGATTATCCAAATGGCTCGGACATCAGTAGGTGAGACGCACATGTACAAAGAAATGATTACAGTTTCAGAAAATTGGATAATCTATTGAACAGAAAGAGCTTCACAATCTCAGCAAGTCAATAAAGCGTTGGTCCACTTACGGCCCTTACGCAAGCACTTAATCGGCTTGTCATTGATTGACAGAGTTGTTGGTTGCCTTCCTGACGGATATTGTGCCAAACTCTGTCCAACTGGCGTGTTAGATCGTTAAAATTCCAAGCTGGTTGGAAGGCCCTGCCCCCCCCCCCCGGCCCCCCTCCCCCTGCCCCCCCCCCGCCCCCGCCAGCGTTCTCACTTGGGAAGAGATCTGGGCTGGGGACCTTACTGGCCAAAATAGGGTTTGTCAAGCATGAAGACGGGAAGTAGAAACTCTGTATGTGCGGGTGGGCATTATGTAAGCCCAGGATGTCTTGCCATAAAGGGCAATAGAACGGGGCGGATAGTATCGTCGACATACCACTGTGCTGTAAGGATGCTGTGGGTGACAGCCAAAGAGGTACTGCCATGAAAAGAAATGTCACCTGAACCACCACTCCTGGTTGTCGCGCCATATGGCGGTCAACAGTCAGGTTGGTATTGTAGTGCGGTTCAGGGCACCCTCCAGACACACATTCGTTGGTTGTCAGGGATTAATTCGAAACGGGACTCACCACTGAAAACAATTATACTTCAGTCAAAGATATTCCAAGCCGAGGACATGTCCAGAGATAATGTAGATCAATCTGTCACCTTAACCTTCATTAAAATAAAGAAAAAAGATAGCGATGTCGCCACTGACCTTAATAGATCGATATTGTCGTGAACTTTACCACTCTTCAATTCTTCCGTACCTCTCCTACAAAACACACACACAAGTAACTTGACTGGTCAATGGTGGGAATCTTGTGGGTAGTGGCCATTTGCTTAAAGTAGATCAAGATCAGGCTGAAGAGTCATATCTAGCTCGTGTCTAATACGTATAGAACATTACACCACGGCGCTATGTCCCTGTTATCAGATCATTACCTTAAATCAGATGTTGATATTGCTTACGTGTCCACGGTATTATCTATTAACATGTACAGAAAAAGAACTGTCACTAGTTTTACATTCATTACAACAGGGTCGAACTTAAATATCTGCTTGTTTGACTTTTTAGAGAAATAGATTTGTTGATTGTGTTATTTTCCAGGGGGTTTCGGCATTCGGCCGTGCATAAGTATCCTCTTCGTAATTTTGATTAATCGTCTTTATGCATCAACTATTTTTGCATAGTGTATCTTTTAATACGAGAATTTTTCTTGTAGAAATTTCCTAAAGAAGAACTCGCAGTTTTTATTGAGGCTGTAATGTAGTTATTCCAACTCTGTCCGTCCCACAGCTCTTTTTAATGAAAGATTATTAATTTAATTCATTTTCTTACTTGGAAGATAAGATGTGGCGCTGTGTTTCAACGTTAATTGAGCCTTTTAATTTCATCCAATCAAAGGACTCTCACTTTCTAATGGTATTAATTTCGGTAGATTCAATTAAAAACATTCTTTGCTGGAGCTCTCTTCCAGCTAATCCTCAAAGCTATAAAAATTCGAACCGTATGAGTCTCATTAAATCACAGCTGAAGTTTTCCCCTTTCCTCCCTTACACACTCTCTCTCTCACTTTCACACGATGTTGTCGTAACACACAACATTCTTCCAGTCTTCCTTTCATAAACGAACCATTTTTATATTTCGGTGCCTATAAATGTTTCGATCACATTAGACCGGTGACAACACCACATTGCTTAATACCTGAACGCCAGGACGGGATGGCAGAAGCCCAACTGGACACCAACCGAACTTTTTCAAAACTACACACTAGTAATTCTCAAATAACAGTTTAAAGAGAGTGTGGATCTTCCGGGGGTCACGTGGATCGCAATACATGAGATATTTCGGCATCGCTGGCTGCTCTTGCCGAGCGGTTCTAGGCGCTTCAGTACGGAACCTCGCTGTTACGACGGTCGCAAGTTCGAATCCTGCCTCGGGAATGGATGTGTGTCATGTCCTTTGGTTAGTTAGGTTTAGGTAGTTCTAAGTCTAGGGGATGATCTCAGATGTTAAGTCCCATAGTGCTTAGAGCCATTTGAACCATTTATTGCCGCATCCAGTGTCATGCTGTCGGTGTCTTACACAATCATGACGGTAGTGGTGGTCGGGTTTCTCCAGCTCGCTAAGTCGTCCTCGGATAGAAGCTCACACAAGAAAAACAAACATATCAAACAAACATGACTTTTAGCATAAACCAGTAACTCCCACCCCCTTTTTGTAATCAATCGAACTTTCATGTACAAAATAGCTGCATTTTAAGAAAATCTCGTTTTTCTCGCATTTTATTGTTGATGACGACGTATCTCCTGAACGCTCTCGTGTACAACGATGTAATTTTTCAGGTAAATTCCGTGGTATATGTGGATACTGTCCCCAAGTGTGTTGTGTATACACGTAGTAGTAAAGAAGCAATAAACTAAAACGTCATGCCTTATGCTGAAATTTTACTCTATGAACAGCGAAAATGTAGTAAGCGATAACCAGTCTTTTCCATTATCTTGTGGGGCTATCAGTGAGAAAAAGAATGGCAAAGGTTTAAAATTATTTGTAATTCTGTTCATAGTCCCTAAGTGTTCTCATTCTCAGGCACTGGATGAACACAGTCTGGAGAATTTGCACACCAGTGCCTGAATCTATAAACACAGTTTCTAACTGTAATACTCGTTTTATTATATTAAACCTTTAACGTAAGATTACATCTGTTAATGAGTGGATCATAACAGCATTTTAAATTGACCCAATAATCGTATGAAGTACTGGAAATCAAATTTTTTGCCGTTTGAAACTTAGATAGGCAACCCGCAACTGCCGTTTGGTGGCCGTATTAGCAATTCAGTATTAATAAAGATAACGTCAGTGTTAATCTGTGCTGTCGTTGGTTGTCAGACGTAAAGAAACACTTGTCAGTAATTTTGCTACTTAACACTTGTCTTTGTCCAACTGCTAACCCCGAACTAAAATAAAATTTGATGTGTTCCAGTATAAGGTCGTAGTTTTGTTTCAGGGATAGCTGAAAGTACCATACTAATAGGTAACGGTTCGGTGCATGAGTAGACGAGAACCAGAACCTTCCTGAGTGTCAGCATCAGTATTGTTCTACTGGAGTAGGTCACATCGATTCGACATACAGGCGTAACGTTGCGAAGCGAGAAAGACACAAAAATCAGTTGTAGAGAGCCTTCATGGACGACTCTGTAGAATAATTCATAGACACTGTTCAACAGCCATGAAGCAGGCCGCGTAGAAGAACCTTTTGCGACCTAATCTTGAGTAGAGTACAATTCGAGTATTGGCAACGTCTGGTTAAAAGGAAAAAGGTAGAAGAAACTCAGAGATGTGCTGTTGGGTTTGCAACCATACGACTCTATCTGTGCGAAAATATTACTGAGATGCTGACTAACTTAACACGCAAAATATATTTAAAAGTTAAACTAATTCCTTCCTTCGACATTTTTTATTCGTATTAAGACAACCAGCATTAGAGATATACTGTAAAGCTATGGAACTGTCTTCGTCGTGCACGTTGCGGAAGAAGCATATGAATAATAGAAGATGTATTAAGGCTAATACAGACAGAAAAAGAATATCATTTTCAATTACGTAAGCTCGAAACTTCTTAGTCTGAGGTTTGTTAATCTTTAGTAACGTGAATGGTCCTGTATGTGTAATTTAGCAATGTGAAGGTGCTTCTCGAAACGCCTTATTTCAAACGTGATTTAGCAATAATTATATGTCGTTGAACTAAAGGTTAAGATTCCACTAAAAAAGAGAATAGGAGCTATTAAAATTTAGCGATGCAAAAGAATGCAGGTGATCAGATGCGTGGAGCTGACAACTGTGGACAGGTACTGAACCGAATAAGAAAGAAATAAAATTTATGGCACAATGTGACAAAAGGAGGGGTTGGTTGATGGGACATACCCTACAGCATCAATGAACTGTTCGGTCTACAGCTACCAATCAACCAGCTGCATGGCCGAGAGATTTTCAGGCCAAAGTTACTTGATAACTGAGGGAAGTGTGCATGTAAAAACTATTGAAGCAAACCTAGTCTTTAATACAACAAGCACAGCTAAATACATGTAGTGTGTATGTCTATTAACTAGGCAGATATGAAAAGACATCCTGCAGCTAGAGTAGCATGGGGAGCGTTCTCAAACCAGACTTCGAACTGACGACGACGACGCAACAATAACAACAACAACAACAACAACAACTACTACTACTACTACTACTACTACTACTACTACTAAAACTCCGGCGTAAGTAATGCCACTTCGTCAGCTCCTCAGTGGCGAGGGGGACAGGAAACCAAAGGATACAGTATACAATGTCCAGTGTCCAGATGATTTTTTATAAGTGGACGAACTTTTTAAACTTATATACATTTCTGATGACTATCATTCCGGTTAGCAGTACGTGAACAGATGATGTAATATCACACTCCCGGTGAACTTCCTACTCCCAGTGGGTCGGTACAATGATGGAACAGCTCTATGTAGATGGGCGAGAGGAAAGGTCACGGAGATTGGAAAAACATAAAAACTGCGTTTTATACACGTATTCTAGGATTTGGTAGCTTAGGATGATCAAGTAGTCAGGAATCCATAATGTGTGTCATCGACTATTTAAATGACTCTTTCTACTTCGTATCATTAAGAAATTTATGAACTTTTAATTCATTTTGATAATAACAGATAAAGTAGTCACTGAATCTTTAAAGCGCAGTCTCCATATTTGTTACCACCACATCTCCGACTGAGAAGGCCATCGCATTTTGTTATTGTTGACATGTATTTGTCCCACGCTCGCACACACACACACACACACACACACACACACACACACACACACTCACACATACACACACACCAGCTATCTGGAAATAGTGTGCTGGAAGTAAAGACAACTTTGTAATGATTGCGACGTACTGTCACATTCTTCTGTCCCCACTCGGAATCAAATATTGTGAAAGAGGGTTAATACATGTTCTGTTCATGAGTTTCCAATACAATTAAGATTATTTGTGTCGCCGTTAAATATCAACTAGCAGCAATGTCGCGTTTAAATAGCCGCAAAATTCAGTTCCACTCATTGTATGCGAAATTTATTCTGTCACCAGAGACATATAAGTGTCCCATTAAGAGACCAGTTTGTCGAGGAGGAAGGTTAATGTCAGCGCGACAAGTTGCCGCTAGCTGTACGAAAGAAAAATTTTTCGAGGTTTGTATGACATTTACACAATAAAGCGCCGTGATAAATGTTCTTGTTTACAATAGCTGTGTTTCAAAACGCGCGGAATAAATTATGAATGTGTGCCAAGAGAAACTTTCTGTCACAGCAAACTCCTGCACGTTGCTGCCTACATATCTGCAGTCGTATATCACCGTAAATGTCATTTGTCTTCCACAACGTGGAAAACAAATACCCCTAATCTCTTAACACAGTCTCCCACGGCGACATCACTTGATGATAAAAACTGTCGCGTTTGTAGTCTCGTCAAAGGATGTGACATTTTTGTGTCCAGTATCTGCTATGAGATCAAGCATTTTCCTAAACGCAATTTTTAAGACAGTTACGTAAAAATATTTCTTAATCCCTGGTTCCATATTGTTGAAGAATAAGAAGACAGAGAATATTCTACTCAATTTGTTTTTGTTGAAAAGTTTCCGGCATACCGAGAAATCGCATACCAAACACTGACTAATGTCGGCGCTATGAAGTAGATAAACTTTTTAAAAACTTTTATTTTACTCCCAAAAGATTCCTGCAGCATACGAATAATCATTCAAAGTGCACGCGCGGCTGTAACAATGAAACATTAAGAAGCAAGGTCACAAATTAACGGCTGTACTGGTTACTGGCCAACACGTAGACAAGTCACACTGTACGTCAAAAAGTAAATTACAACTTATAACAGAGGAATCATCTACTGTCGTATTTTCAAAAGAATATCATTACAGAGAGTCGTTTAAGAATCTATTTTCCGAAATTCCACCCCTAAGGGAGTGAAATAGGGGATGAAAGGCTTTTTGAAAATGTGTCATCATAGAGGCAATTTTGAAACTAGAACTTCGAAAACAAATATTTGGTTTCTCGGTCAGAAATAAAAAAAACACATGTTTCAGAATTTTTGGATATTCAGCCACTAAGGGGGTAAAATAGTGGATGAAAGTTTGTGTGAAAATAATTCCTTATTGAAAAAACTAAAAATTAATGTTTAAAGCTAGAAAAACTGGTATTTTACTTCTCGTTTACAAAAAAATAATACGTTTTTCACTGTTTTTGGAAGTCCAACCCCTAAGAGGGCGAAATTTGGGTTAAAAATTTTTAATAAAATATTTATTTATATCAAAAATATTTAAAGCTAAATCTGTGGGAACTGGCATTTCACTTTCCGGTTAGATATAAAAAAATATGTGTTAAGGGATGAAAGTTTCTGTGGAAATACCTCCACAAGAACACAAAAGGCATGATGAACGAAAATCTCGGATTCCAGCTACTAGAAACTCTTTTTGGTCAGAAGCAAATTCCGAAAATATGCTTCTATGGCCTTAATTAGAGTGAAAAGTTCAGAAGGTGTTGCAGTTTGCGAACAACATAAAAATTCGATTAAAGAAAAATAAACAAAAAATTGTGTGCGGGCCACACAGTGTGCGCTAGCGAAGCAGCGGACGGTAAGTTAGTAAGCGTGTAATTAGATATTATCAAGATTTGCGCAGGGACATAATAATGTATGATATGTCCCAGAATTGAAACTGTAACTAATCAATGACTCCGTAGGAAACACAAAGATCAGTGGACTAGACATCGTGAGAAGTGGTGTTAAAAGTTCGAGGCGTTGACATGAAGTTAAAAAGAGATAACAAGATTTGCACAAATTAGAAAGAGCTCTAGAACTGAATTACTCTACCTGAAAAACAAATGGCTTAAAAAAAGGGCAGGAGAGGACTGGTGAAAAGTTGGACTCCATAATCCAACATAAGCTTTCCCGTTCTGGGCAGGAAAGCTAAGTTTCACAATGTATCTAGCATGATTTGAATACAAATGTTATACGATATCTATTTAGTTTTAAGAAATAAAAAAATTGTTAGCAGAGGATGATATCAGGTTGAGGCAATAAGTTTCGGAAATAAAACAAGAGTAACTGACATTTTCAACAGGTCAGTATGTTTCCGCTCCGCACACATTCTGGTAAAGATCTAGATAGTTAATGTTTATCAGTCAGCTGTTTTCTGCAATAGCGAGATGTCGTATTAAATATCGCCGCAATGTGGATTCCGGTCGTGACGCAAACGAAAAAGATGCAGTCCCTTGAAAAGAATGCAAGAGCAAATAAAATGTACGAGTCATGTCGCCAGACAAAGATCTGATGAAGAATCCCTCGGCAAACACCACTATGTGAAAAGGAATTCGCCTATTGATCATTGACACATGGTTTTTAAGCATTTGAAAACAAACTCACTAGTGTGACCTGAGTTTCTCCTGGCGTATACAACTTTCAAATAACTTCCGGGAATTCAGCCAGGTAACACTTTCAGCCACCGCACTAAACACTGGTGCCACCAAAGATGACCAAAGTCAGAGCTATCGATAGTGAGACTACGAACTCACAGGTGAGGTAGCACTGACTCTGTCGCTTTCTTTTTTGACAAGGGAGAGAGTCGGATTCCAAACAGAGTTTAAACAAAAATCTCAATACGAGTTAACGAGGGAATATCGGCGGTCGCTGAAAGTGTTACCTGGCCGAATTCCCGGAAGTTATTTGAAACTCACTAGTGTTTTCGCATGGAATTCTGTTAACTGAATATATAGTTCACGATCTGTGTAAAGGATGAACCGCATAAAGAACCGCGCGTCCGGAGGTGCTGCTTTCCCGAGAGGAGAGCGACGCTCCCGGATCGAATCCGCCCGACGTATTAACGATTAGGGCCGTAGTGCTGGCGAGCCTGGATTCCTACATCTCAGTATGTGAATACCGGGTTGGTACCCAAGCCACACCTCAGTTAGAAGATTCGCAAACATTTAGAGAAATTTCCACCTTCTTCAACTTACATAACACCACACGCAGACGGTTTTGGGTTCATGTATTCCATCCAGAGGGTACGGGGTGGCGACAGGAAAGCCAATCGACCACATCTTAAAATTAACCATGCCAAATCCGCTAATAACCACACCGATCCTGCGCTGATGAGGACAAATGGAAAAGCAAAATAAAATCTGTAGAAAATATTCGTAATTATGGAAAAAACTGATTGTTTTATAAATTCTAAATTCAGCAAAATTTGGGCGTATGTTTCGTACGTAATTAGTAAACCACTCTATAAATTCAGTCCTGTTGTAAAAAATTTCAGGTACGCGTATTCTAAATCTTTTTCTACAGCTGCCTTATATTTAAATATACACTCCTGGAAATGGAAAAAAGAACACATTGACACCGGTGTGTCAGACCCACCATACTTGCTCCGGACACTGCGAGAGGGCTGTACAAGCAATGATCACACGCACGGCACAGCGGACACACCAGGAACCGCGGTGTTGGCCGTCGAATGGCGCTAGCTGCGCAGCATTTGTGCACCGCCGCCGTCAGTGTCAGCCAGTTTGCCGTGGCATACTGAGCTCCATCGCAGTCTTTAACACTGGTAGCATGCCGCGACAGCGTGGACGTGAACCGTATGTGCAGTTGACGGACTTTGAGCGAGGGCGTATAGTGGGCATGCGGGAGGCCGGGTGGACGTACCGCCTAATTGCTCAACACGTGGGGCGTGAGGTCTCCACAGTACATCGATGTTGTCGCCAGTGGTCGGCGGAAGGTGCACGTGCCCGTCGACCTGGGACCGGACCGCAGCGACGCACGGATGCACGCCAAGACGGTAGGATCCTAGCAGTGCCGTAGGGGACCGCACCGCCACTTCCCAGCAAATTAGGGACACTGTTGCTCCTGGGGTATCGGCGAGGACCATTCGCAACCGTCTCCATGAAGCTGGGCTACGGTCCCGCACACCGTTAGGCCGTCTTCCGCTCACGCCCCAACATCGTGCAGCCCGCCTCCAGTGGTGTCGCGACAGGTGTGAATGGAGGGACGAATGGAGACGTGTCGTCTTCAGCGATGAGAGTCGCTTCTGCCTTGGTGCCAATGATGGTCGTATGCGTGTTTGGCGCCATGCAGGTGAACGCCACAATCAGGACTGCATACGACCGAGGCACACAGGGCCAACACCCGGCATCATGGTGTGGGGAGCGATCTCCTACACTGGCCGTACACCACTGGTGATCGTCGAGGGGACACTGAATAGTGCACGGTACATCCAAACCGTCATCGAACCCATCGTTCTACCATTCCTAGACCGGCAAGGGAACTTGCTGTTCCAACAGGACAATGCACGTCCGCATGTATCCCGTGCCACCCAACGTGCTCTAGAAGGTGTAAGTCAACTACCGTGGCCAGCAAGATCTCCGGATCTGTTCCCCATTGAGCATGTTTGGGACTGGATGTAGCGTCGTCTCACGCGGTCTGCACGTCCAGCACGAACGCTGGTCCAACTGAGGCGCCAGGTGGAAATGGCATGGCAAGCCGTTCCACAGGACTACATCCAGCATCTCTACGATCGTCTCCATGGGAGAATAGCAGCCTGCATTGCTGCGAAAGGTGGATATACACTGTACTAGTGCCGACATTGTGCATGCTCTGTTGCCTGTGTCTATGTGCCTGTGGTTCTGTCAGTGTGATCATGTGATGTATCTGACCCCAGGAATGTGTCAATAAAGTTTCCCCTTCCTGGGACAATGAATTCACGGTGTTCTTATTTCAATTTCCAGGAGTGTATTTAAAACTCTTTCAAGTATTTTCCAACATGTTTAGGTAGTTCTATCACTATTGTAACAGTAGCCCATGAACATAATTTGAGTTTTCTGTCAAACGGTGCTCTATGACGCTACTGTGGAGCCACAGAGCGAACCGTTTCCTAAACTCCACTCTCCAAATAGCCTCAATCTATTCCAGAGTCGCCATAGTCACATAAACATCGCTATTCTTTGGAACAAAATTTGAATCGCTGCATATGAACTGGTGGCGGTACCGTGACTCATCTGTTGGCAGAACGGCACTAGGCGTCGGTGAAGTCGGCCTCGCGCCTGTGGGAGCCTTGCAAAAATGTTGTTAAAATTCTTAAAATTTTAGCTCTTTAGTTATCCGTATTCACTTCCGGACGAGTGTAGTAGTATTTATCTAGGGTCGTATGGCAACGTTGCGAAAGTTAATCCCCTAATACGCGATGCACCTAGCGTTTTCACCTATGTAGCAGCGCCCCAAACGTACATGTATGGAACTACAGACTGGTTCAGGTAGACCTACTAGTGTTACGCGATACACGCGGGATATACCTGTCGCCAATTCGCGCATGCGCACTAGACGGCAGTTGCGCACAAAATTCAGAATGCCAGACACTCACAAGTACAAAACTTCTGGCTACGTATTTTTTCATTACACAGTGAAAAATTTGGTATTTGTTTACAGTTATAACTTATATTTTGATACATTTATCGTAGTTCTGCAATTTATTTCATATCTGTAGGGTAAGTCAGTATCTAAATGCATTTCTTGGCATATTTATTTGTCTGTAAAACGCTATTTATTTTGCTGAATTTTAATAAGTATTCTGTAAATAATTACTATACTTCAATATTTTTTATTCTGCCAGCAAACATGCCAGAAAAAAAAATTCTTCCATATACGATGATCGCGCATCCTATTCCCTCTATACTGCAACTCTGAGTACTTAAACTACTGTACATACCAACCTACTTAAATATTTTTTAGATCGTCATGTCTGGTGGACACTAAGTAGACAGAGATATACGGAGGAAATGGGAATCCAGTGCATCGAAGAGAAGCAGCTTAAGTGAGATGATTGTATTCACCCAAGCTATGAGTTAAAGTGTGATGAAATTTCTTAAAAAATATTGTTCAGGCGTAACTGCTCCTTAAGCCACGTGGATCTCTTCTCCAAGTCCCTTTAGTTTTTGAAACAGAACTAGCGTCAGTATCGAATGAATGTGTTACCCTTTGTGATGCATCATCACAGCTGGATGAAACTGCTGTGATCCAAGATTCTGAGCTGAGAAAAGAGATAAAAGGTGAAAAGATTAATGACTCATAAAATCAGGAGCAAACTGTTCACATAAGAGAAACATTTATTGAAGCAGATACGGTGAAGTGGATACCAGAAGAACGGAAGTTGTCCATAATATGCCCGATAAACAAGGCGGGATCCAAATGGAATCTACTTATACATCTACCTCCATACTCCGCAAGCCACCTGACGGTGTGTGGCGGAGGGTACCTTGAGTACCTCTATCGGTTCTCTCTTCTATTCCAGTCTCGTATTGTTCGTGGAAACCTCCTGCCGGGGTTCGAGTCCTCCCTCGGGCATGGGTGTGTGTGTTGTTCTTAGCATAAGTCAGTTTAAGTTCGTTTAAGTAGTGGGAAAGTCGAGGGACCGATGACCTCAGCAGTTTGGTCCCTTAGTAATTCACACTCATTTGAACATTTTGCTTCCTATGTGCGTGAAACAATCCTATGACTAATACGTAGTAAACTCCTTGCACCGTAACTGCTCGCTTCACGACACACACACACTCTCTCTCTCTCTCTCTCTCTCTCTCTCTCTCTCTCTCTCTCTCCTGTTCCTCCACTTGCCTTGTGTTGCGGGACCATCCCCATTTCGCTCCTTGGTCACGCTGGCCTCACGCTATGTGACTCGAACCACTGGGAGACTCTGGCAATATGCTGCCGCACTTTAATTCATCACCAGCGAATAGTTACTATGTTACATTAATTTATCTAGCTTGTCTTCAAGACGTGCAGAGCAGTGTATTAAAACGAATAATAATATCTGCGGAAGAGAGTGCGCACGTCTGTGTGCACTTTCGAAGGCCTTTCTTCAAGATTAAACAAATGGTTCAAATGGCTCTGAGCACTGTGGGACTTAACATCTATGGTCATCAGTCCCCTAGAACTTAGAACTACTTAAACCTAACTAACCTAAGGACATCACACACATCCACGCCCGAGGCAGGATTCGAACCTGCGACTGTAGCAGTCGCGCGGCTCCGGACTGAGCGCCTAGAACCGCTAGACCACCGCGGCCGGCCAAGATTAAACAAATCTATAGTATAGTCATGACATAATATAATACGTAAAACGAGAATTAATTGAAAACAGGGCTAAAAGTTGTTCCCTATTACATGTTATTGGCTGACCACTAATAAAAATAGAGAAAGAGACAATCACAACAAGTAAATATTGGGTAACTATTCTGTGCCTGGAGGTTTAAAGTGCTTCTATAAAAACTTGATTCTCGGTTAAAAATTTGTATTGAAAGAGTAATGGACACACCTTCGAAATTGAAACCTGATTAACATAACCGTGGGTGACAGTCTTAAAATAATGTACCCAATAATTTCGGCATGAGGTCAAATCAGAGAGCGGAACATTGTCCTCGACAACAAGAGCGCTGGCTGTCAACGTCGTATATCAGAGGTGAAACCACCGCATCGAGGTGTCATAGCAAGGCCTGCTTGCCCTTGACGGCGGCGTCAGATTCCCAGCGATAACACATGACGGCAGCAGCGGCGGCGGCGGCGGCGGCAGTCCTGCGACCCCGTTGGCGTTCGCCCAACGAGGCTACGATAAATGGAAGCCCGTTCTCCGGTTCATTTTCCGCACAAGGGGCAGTGACGCAACCTGCAATGCGAGAATCCATTCGTGTGCCATCTCTCACGTGTCTCCCTGCCCGCTCTACTTTCTGCACGGAGCTCTGTGCATCCCCCGGGGAAGTCCGGGGATGCCGCCAGAGCGAGTCACACCAAAAAGTGGTATTTGGTTCGCACCCAATACGTTAGTGACCTAAGTTGAGCGGATGAAGGGGAATCCTTTTATTTTTTATTTTTTGAGCTTTTCCTCATTACAGAGGCTTATCTCCAACATAATAATTTACTTGGAAAATACAATACAAACAATAAACGTTCTTAAACTATACTCTCAAAATATTTCTCCAGGTGTTTCGATCTTGCGTGTCCTCTTCCTCTGCGCCCATTCTCCTCATTGTGTGCTGTACATTTTGGAGCCAGGTGGTCACAGGTCGTCCTCTTCTTCTTCTCCCGTCCGGTTCCCACTCCAGTATCAGTTTTGGTATTCTGGCTTCCTCCATTCGTCGTACATGCCCGTACCACTGTAATTTCTTCCTATCCATTACGTCATATATTCTTTCTTTTATTTCCATTCTCCTCATTACTTCGGTGTTCCTTATCTTTTCTTTCCTGGAGATTCTTGCCGATCTTCTCCAAAAGTCCAACTCTAGAGCTTGTAATTTTTTAATGTGCTTCATGTTAATTGTCCAGGTCTCCGTTCCATACAGAACTACACTCTCTAATATGGATTTGTATATTAATTTTTTAGTTCTGCTCATTACATTCCTGCTCCATAAGACTGAGTTAAGCATCCCAATGACCCTCCGTCCGCTACTAATTCTTTTATTGATTTCTGACTCTGATTTTCCCTCGATTTCTAAAATGGATCCCAAATAACAGAAAGTGTTTACCTTTTTGATTTTATTTCCTTCAATGTAGAGCTCATCTGAATCATTAGTAAAGTATCTGTTTTTTGGTAATTAATCTTCAAACCCCAAGTTTTGTATGCTACTGCTAGTTGATTGCACATATAGTTAGCATCCTCCCCATCTTGTGCTATGACTACTTGATCATCAGCAAATAATAAATGATGTAGGTAAACTCCATCTCTTATTTCTAATCCCATACTATCCTTACATCTGCTTAATGTTGTTGTCACGACCTTACCACTCTCCACTCCAGTGCTGGGTAGACCGTCTATTTCAAGGCAGTATAATATAACTTGAAATTATCGAACCTCCCCTAGTTGTAAGAGGCGTGCGTCAGTCGAAGAGATCAAAAGAATCAACATCATTTCCGATCCTCCCATACATCAAAATATAGTAGGCACAAAAAGCCTATAGCGCTGTTACCTATTACACTGCTGAGCCAAAACATTACGACCACTGTCTACCACTAGACCGAATGCCGCCTGTTGGCGTCGCAGGCAGGTGACGCGGTACAAAAAAATGGTTCAAATGGCTCTGAGCGCTATGGGACTTAACATCTATGGTCATCAGTCCCCTAGAACTTAGAACTACTTAAACCTAACTAACCTAAGGACATCATACAACACCCAGTCATTGCGAGGCAGAGAAAATCCCTGACTCCGCCGGGAATCGAACCCGGGAACCCGGGCGCGGGAAGCGAGAACGCTACCACACGACCACGAGCTGCGGACAGTAGACGCGGTACAGAAGTACACAAGTGGAGCAGAGACGGACTGGAAATTACTCTAGCGACGATACGGACTGCAAATGGGGAAATGTAGTGACAGAAGGCAATTTGTACTGGTTCAGCGCGTGACAGCGAGAACTTCAGAAACGGCGAAGTTGGGCAAGTATTTGGCGGGTATTCACTTGCTAGCTAGGAAACGGTGAAGCTGGTCGAGTATTCGCGTGCTACTGTCGTCAGAGTCTATGGAAAGTGGTTGAAAGACGGTGAAATTGCGAAGGTGACATGGTGCTGGATATCCACCCGTCATCCCAGGAGAATATCCCGTTCTGGAAAAGCAGAATAAGCTGCGATCTGTGATGATTTGACGGAATCAATGCTGCTGGATACATAAGTGTTTCGGAGCACTTTGTTCAGCGCACAATAATTGACCATGGGGCTCTTACGCTGACGATCCCTGTGTATCCTCATGTTGATTCCGAGACTGAATCGTGGATCAGTGGAAACGAGTATCCTGGCCAGATGAGACATACTTCTTGTCACTGGAGATCGATGGTCACTTCCAGAAACGCCGTCAACCAGGCGACGGCTGTACCGCGCTTTGGGGCACAGACAAGTGGGGGCAATGTTATCTTATAGACGACATTCGCTGATCTTCCATGGGACCTGTGGTAGTAATCACAGGCACCACGTTAGCTGTGGACCACATGAACATTGTTACGGACGATTTGCATCCCATCAAGCCTGCTGTATTCCTCGATAGAGGAAGTGCCACAATTCCAGAGCCGTGTTACACAGGCTTGAAGAGCACGATGGTCAATTGAAGCTGATGTGTCGCCCGTGAAATGTAACTAATCTTAGCCCGGTGGAACACACTTCAAACATTAACCGGTGCCGAGGCCTTAAACCATCGGGCTGTGGTTTACAGGAATTGCGTGACGTTTGCATAGATGTCTGGTGCGATATACCTTCGTAAAACACAAAGAACAGCTGCTGTGTTGCATTCCATAGGTTGACGTATATACTGTTAAGCTGCTCATGATAATGTTTTGGCACATCAGTGTAGGTCAAGCACTAGACTAATTTGAGCCGAATAGGAGGAAGTGGGAGACGCTTTGGGGCAAATCTAGATGGAGGACCCACAGCTTTGACTGGTGCCACTAGTAAGAGGGGGGGGGGGGGTTGGAGAGGAGGGGAGGCGCTTCAACTTCATGAAAGACCTTTAGGTGGTTTTCAACTAGATAATGGCAAGGGTGGACAGATGAAGAAAGATGATGCGGGTGCTGGTTCTACGTGATGATCCTTGGCATTAGACAACGGGCATGCATCGTAAACCTATCGGTGTGCAACACATCAAGGCTAAAAAGGACCTAACAAATATGTGCAGTTCAGCAAGTACTACATTGAATTAGCTGAAGAAAATTAACTTCGTAGTGCCGAATCAACGGATCTATCTTTTTGTCATTACTAATATCTTGTCACAGACATCCATTTTTTTTACTAAGATAAAAATACCAGCACCAAAGCTTTTATTTTAAACACTACGAAGATCAGTTACTAACCGGAAAGTAAATGTAAAAAATAAACGCTTCTCTCTGGCACATAATATTCATCCGAAGAATTCGTCTTCATTGAGCCAAAGCTAGTGAAACAGTCCACCAAATCTTGTCGATTTCATGCAAATTAAAACAGCTAGTCACAACTAAAAATTTTGCCGTTTAGTTTGCAGAAAAAAATCGCAGTTATAAGTGTGAGAGTTGATTGAACTATTCAGAGGTGCACATCGGACAGTTTTAAAATAAAATGTGGAGAAAATCTGGTGTAGCCCTCTTTAATCCATGAAGGATATATTTATAATACTATAAACATCACTTCTGAAAGTAGAGGGAAGACGATGATGGATCGATAAGGTCTTCCAACCGCCATTTGCTATTGATGTGTGTCTCTCTTGTTTGGTTTCCTGTGTGATCATTTGAAGGCGGCGTTCTGCACCATGTTCTACGGTATACGGCACTAAGTTCCGGCGTGTGGGCTCGGGATTTTCCCTGACGTTGGTGACCCGCACTTGACTGAGCATTCGTGTTTTAGTAGGTGTGTAAAGAACCACACATTTTCAGATATGTTTGCAGCAGAGATCTATACACTTAATGAAACACTAAAGTGTCACATCCTTTTGCGGCGAAAATCTTCAGATTCCGTTGTATCTTATGTTGTACTCTTTTCGAATAATATTTCAAAAACTGACAGTTCTTGCCCTTGTATTGTAAGATTTCATAGTTTTTCAAGCATCGGCCTTTTCTCCATGCATTTTTAGATCGCCAAGACGGTGGAAATGATTTTGTAGTTAACACGAAGTAGATTATCCACTCCATTTCTAGCAAGTGTATCTTTAATTTCATGTATTTAAGAGATTACCATATTGGTGTCATGAGATACGCGCTTTTTTAAAATTATTTTGTGGGCAGGGCTCTGTGTGTTTGCTCTTCGAATTTTCTAGTGGAATAAGATCCACCGAATAGCTACAGCTTTCTCTGTGAATTTTATTTGTGGGCCGGCTTCGGAAACATATATTCCCATTATCAGTGTAGGATAAATCTGTCTTGATGCATTTCCACGTGCTGAATGCCTGGACTGCTTCAGCAGCTGCATAATCCATTTTGTAGGGAGAGAAGATCCACCAAACAGTTACAATTTGTCTTTGAACTTTATTTGTAAATAACATTAAAAATGTAGCCCTTCGGTAATCTTCTTCCCCTACAAAACGGATTACACAGGCGCAAATCCAACTCAGGTATCCACCACGTCAAATACAGCAAAATAAATTAAGGTTGCATTACGAGATTTTAAACCAACTGATCAATGTATTGCGATATCTCGTTGAAAGCTTATTATTGTAGAGTGCGAACTAGTGGTCGCCAGCTTACTGCTGATCCCAGTGGTCCCATGTAGACCACGAGTAGACTTCCCTACGTCCAAGTTGTCTTCCTAGAGAGGGACAGTTAAAGGCTCGAGTTTAATTTCGGTCATTCTTTCTCCTCTGGACAGTCAGTGGACAGTCTGGGCAGCCTCGTTTCTTTCGTCGAACGTTGTCATTTTTGTGGCACGAAAACTTGATGTAGTCTACAGGAACACAGCAGCCTGTAGAAGTTACGTGGGGGTCCAACAGACTGTCCACAGCTGCTGGTCTAGTGGCTAGCGTTGCTGCCTCTGGATCACGGGGTCTCTGTTTTGATTCCCGGCCGGTTGTTTGTGTTGTCCTCATCTGTTCATTCATCATCATCATTATTATCATCGTTCATGACAGTGGCTAGATTGGATTGGATTGTGTAAAAAATTGGACTGTGTAAAAAAAATTGGACTGTGTAAAAAAATTGGACTGTGTAAAAAAAAATCGGACTGTGTAAAAAAATTGGACTGTGTGAAAAAAATTGGACTGTGTGAAAAGAATTGGACTGTGTAAAAAGAATTGGACTGTGTAAAAAGAATTGGACTGTGTAAAAAGAATTGGACTGTGTAAAAAGAATTGGACTGTGTAAAAAGAATTGGACTGTGTAAAAAGAATTGAACTGTGTAAAAAAATTGGACTGTGTAAAAAATTGGGACTTTATGAGCGCTGATAACTGCGCAGTTGAGCATCGCACAAACCAAACATCATCATCCAACAGACTGGCGGATATTTGACCGCTTGCAACAGTACACACAACTTATTTGCTGGGGGAGGGGTCGTAAACTCCCAGCAGTTATTCAAATGGCTGCAACAATAAGACGAAAATGTCCATATTCAGATCGCTGTTCTGCGCTAAAAAACATACCATTCTAATTTATTTCTGTGATTCATAAAATCACTGAAACTTAGTGACATTTGTTTCGTGAGCTCATCATAACTTTTAGTCTAGGTGAAAAGAGAACACAAGTATCTTCAAAAGAGCGAAAGCTATTTGAAATGAAGAACGCGAGAGTCTCATCCTGCTTTGTCGTCGCAAACCAATGGGACAACTTTACATGTCGCCGATGGATAGATGATACAGGCTGAGATTTTTTATTCTATTTTCCTTGCAGATGACTATGGACCATTACATCAAGTAACATTTCCCAACCAATGTCACTTACTCAGTTTCGTCATTTCGGAGATGTCCTGCCAGTAAAACTGACATTTATAATGAAACCCTCGTCCTTATTCCTTCCTTACGTGTTTCGACATTTCACCACTGTCAAAGGAACTCCTTCAACACTGGCGAAATGCAGAAATACGGAAGGAAGAAATAAAATAAATATTTTGTGGTGAGGGCGAAAGTTTCCTTATAAGCGCAGAACGTGACCGCCATGTCTCCCAATTTACTTGCAACACATATTCAAAAGTGATAGTGTTGTTTTAAAAATGTATTCTAGTTTTTAAAAATGTTTAAGCAGTACATACAGTGTCACAATATCCATGGGAACTAAAAAGAGTCCATGAAGTATATGAGTTGACGTAGCTTTAGCATACAGGATCTTCGGACATTCACGCTACCACCCTTGTTCGCCAGTAGACTGCGCTTCCAACAAAGCAGAACAGCCGGACCCGGACGAGGAGTTTTACGCTGTTGAGAGCAGCTCCTCTGGGTAGCGGGCGCCACGCGGTTCGAGAGGCAGAGGCAGCGGCGGCAGCGGGAGCGCCGATAACCGATCTATTTCTGCCCGCCTTCTCGCCTCGTCTGGCCGGCTTGCGCAAACCGCGGCAGGCAGGGTTCACGGCTGGGTCCCCGTATCTGCCGCCGAATGCCTGCCAGTCATCAACCTCGCAACCCACGCGCACTCTCTCCTCAGCGGCCCGTCGAGTGCTGTTTCTAAAGAAACCTCGACTTCACTTTCAGGTGCCAGCCTTGTCCGGATACTTTACGGACGGCGATAACTCTAAGAATCTGCAAAAGTTGGAAATACTAGTGGAGTAACGAGTTCGTTAAAAAGTTTTCGAGCATCGTTCCTTTAAGACGTAATCAACTTCCTTCACTACATCTACAGGGTCGTTATACTTCAGCTTTCACACAGCTAAGAAATAGCACCACTGGCCATAATGATATCAGATTGCGACGGAATTTTATCGGAGAAGGGGGAAAACGTATGGCGGAAGAAAAATAAATAGAACAAAATGTAGCAATAGATGGCGCTGTAATTTAATAGTGGTCGACTACAAATGACAAATGAATCATACAGCAGTGCCTAAGATGTACGTTTGACGTTAAACAAACCGTGCAGCTCAGTGACCATGGGTGTACCGGTGTGATACTGTTATTTACGTAAGCCCATCCACCACGGCAAGGTCACATCACATCGGGTGGGAAAAAATCGGGTTTTTAATTGTCCTGAGGCCAAAAGTCGCGTAAGAAGCATCACTTACATCGATTTTTAGTTGTCCTGAAGCCGAAAACTGCATAAAAAGCATCAATCACATCGGTTTTTAATTGTGCTGAGGCCAAAAACCGCATAAAGCACATTAATCAATACCAAATCGGATTACTAATTTCCATGTGACTGGAGCAAAACATGTTCAATATGCTGTCCACCGTTTTCTGCAACAAGTTGAAATCGAGAAACAGCATGTTCTACAACTCATCGAAGTGTTTCCGGGGTCGAGTCCCGAATGTGTTGCGCAATGCGTGCCTTCAATGCAGCTAAATTTGCAGTCGGAACACTGAACACATCTTTGAGATAGTCTCACAGCCAGAAGTCACACAGGTTAAGATAAGGTGATCGGGACGGCCAGGCTATAGGGAAATGACGGCTGATAATTCTAGTACTTCCGAAATGACACTTCAGCAGCCGCTTAACTGGATTTGCTATGTGCGGAGGTGCGCCATCTTGCATAAAAATGATCCCATCCACACATCCACGATGTTGGAGAGCTGTAATGACGTGGTTGCGCAGAAGACACGCATAGCGCTTACTCTTCGAAAAAATATGCTCCTATGATAAATGATGCCGTAAACCCGCACCACACAGCGACCTTTTCAGGTTGAAGTGGTACTGGTTGATTTGCGTGTGGATTTTCCGTTGCCCATTTTGGACAGTTCTGTGTATTGACATATTGCGTCAGATGGAAGTGAGCTTCGTCTGTCCACAACATCTACCACGGCCAGTCATTGTCCACTTCCATGCGAGCAAGAAATTGTAAAGCAAAGGTCTCTGTTGCTGGATGGTCAACAGGAAGCAACTTCTGCATATGGGTAATTCAGAATGGATAACAAAGAAGGATGTTCCTTAGGATTTTACGCACCGTGCTCACGGCTATGTCCAATGTTCGGACAATTCCCCGTGCACTACACGGTTGCACTCCACCACTCTCCTTCTCCTGCGTTGCTGTGGCCACTGCTTCTACTAACGTCCAATCAGTTTGTTTCCTCCCTC
This sequence comes from Schistocerca cancellata, assembly GCF_023864275.1. Taxonomy (NCBI): domain Eukaryota; kingdom Metazoa; phylum Arthropoda; class Insecta; order Orthoptera; family Acrididae; genus Schistocerca; species Schistocerca cancellata. Next base: position 371,884,636 of record NC_064626.1, read on the forward strand.
TACCAGGTTGCATACCTAAAGAACCTGTCTTTTCGAATTACCGAATCACTTTCTCCAGACCCACGGCGGTCATCGGACCAGTGCCTTTTTTCAAACACTTCAGTGTCCGGAACTTCTACAGAGCGACATGTGCACAGTCATCATTCTTGTAATACAGCTTTACAAGCAGAGCGCGATTCTGTATCGAGACAGTCATGGCGATCGTCGCAGACGCGAAAGGAGGAAAAAGCCGTGTACCCGGCGTGTTTATACCAACTTCAGTGGGTCGTGCGCATGACCGGTGCTTTCATTTACGTATTCTGCCACATACAGCGCCATCTATTGATCAATTTTCACACTATTTTTTTCTTCTGCCATACTTTTTCCCCCCTTCTCCGATAGTATTCCGTTGCAATTTGACGTCATTCTGACCAGTTGTGTTAATTCTACAGCGTTTTGAAAGTTTAATTTTAATTGCAATCACCCTGTACATCTACATCTAGATGAACAATCTGGAATTCATATTTACATCTTCGACAGAGGGTTCACAGGACCACATTCAGATTAGTCCTCGACCGTCTCATTCTCGAGTACCATTTGGGAAAAACGAACACTTAAACATTTCCGTGCGTGCTCAGATATCTAGAAATAGTCATAAAACCTGGAGTGTGCTGAGGAGGTTAATGATACGAACTATAGATCCATATATGCCAACGTTTCTACCTATCAGATAGGTAATACTCTGCTTAGGAATGGTAAACCAGACTACCGCTTTCAGAAATCTTTAACTAAAATATGTTGATCTCCGAAAGAGGAATTGAGCGATCTTTCTCAACCATTTAATCAAGAAGGACGGAGGAGGGCAATATCAGGTGCTAAAGTTGGTAAAGCTGCTGGCTTACACGATATTAGAGTCCAGTAAACAAAACATTTTGGTCCATAAACTCACAACCGGCTGCTGTGCTTCTTAAATAATTGTCAATAACTGTCGGATCCCAAATTTACGGAGGAAGTCTCGTGTAGTCGCCACTGTGAAGCAAGCTGACGACCCAAAATGTTACAGACCAACCTCTCTTCATTCCACCCTCGAACAGCGCGAGAGAAATGAACACTTAAATCTTATTGTGCGAGCTCTGATTTCTCTTCCTTTGTTATGATGATCATTCCTCGCTATGTAGGTGGGCACCAATAAAATATTTTCACACACTGAGCAGAAAGTTGATGATTGAAATTTCTTGTGAAGATCCTGCGTCTTTCTTTTGATGATTGTCACCATAATTCGCGTATTATACCCGTAGTGGTCTCTCCCCTATTTCGCGATAAATACGTAACGAGCTGCCCTTCTTTGAACATTTTCGATGTCCTTCGTCGATCCTGTCTGATGTGGAGCACACACAAGGTGCAACAATGCTCCAAAAGAGGACGTAGAAAAGAAGTGTAGGCATTTTCTATGTGATCAGCCAACAAATCATAGTCTTTGGTTTCCTTTACCCTCAACATTAACTATGCGATCGTTCCAACTAAAACGATTCGTAAATGTATTTCCTTGGTATGTAGTTGAATTTACAGCCTCCAGCTTTGTGTGATCTATTGTGTAACCGAAGTTTAACAGATTTCTTTTAGCACTCATGTGGACGACCTCACACTTCTAATTATTTAGGGTCAATTGCCAATTTTCACACCATACAGCTATCTCATCTAAACTGTTTCGCAATTGGTTTTGATCTTTTGATGACGATAAACTACAACATCATGTGCAAACAACCAAAGACGGCTGAATAGAGGACCTATAACACTAACTTGGGGGACGCCAAAAATCACTTCGGTTTCATTTGACAACTTTGTCATCTATTACGAACTGTGACTTTCCTGATAGGGGATCAAGAATTCAGTCGCACAACTGAGACAACAGTCCATAGGCACGCAATTTTGATTAGAAGTCGTTTGTGTGGTTCGATGTCAAAAGACTTCTGAAAGTCTAAAAATATGGAATCAATTTGACATCCTCTGTCAATAGTACTCATTCCTTCGTGAGAATAAAGAGCTAGTTGTGTTTCAAAAGATCGATATATACTGAATCTGTGTTGGCTGTTTGTCAACAAGTCGTTTTCTTCGAGATAACTCTTAATGTTCGAACACAGTATATGTTCTAAAATCCTACTGCAAACCTACGTTAGCGATACGGATCCGTAATTCATCGGATTACTCCTATTTCCTTTCTTGGGTAGTGGCGTGTTTTGTGCAACTTTCCAGTCTTTAGGTACAGTTTCTTCGACGAGCGATCGGTTGTATATAATTTCTAAATATGGAGCTTATGTATCAGCGTCCACTGAGAGCTACCTGACTAGAAGCTTTGCCTTTACCACGCTATTTAAGCTGCCTTGCTGCACCGAGGATATCTGTTTGAAAGTTACTCGTGTTGGCAAGTGTTCTTGATTCGATTTTTGGGATGTTTACGTCGTCCTCTTCGGAGAAGGAATTTCGGAAAACCGCATTTAGTAACTCTACTTTAGTGGCGCTGTCTTCAGTGACATGAGCATTGTTATCGAGCAGTGAATGTATTGATCGCGTCTTTCCACTGGTGTACTTTGTGTACCACCAAATCTCTTTGGGTTTTCTGCCAAATTTCGAGACAGAGTTTCGTTGTGGAAAGTATTAAAAGCATCGCGCATTGAAGTTCGCGCTACGTTTCAAGAATCTGTAAAGCTTAGCTAGTCTTGATGGCTTTGCGAACTTATAAATTTGACATACTTTTTCCGTTGCTTCTGCAACAGTGTTCTGACCTTTTTTGTGTGCCATGGAGGAGCAGTACCATCTCTTATTAACTAATTTGGTAGATATATCTCAATAAATGTCGATACTCTTTCATTGAATGTAAATCACGTCTTGTCTACGCTTACATATTCAAACTGGAAGGTGTGGAGACTGTCTTTTAGGAAAGACTCAAGCGAATTTTTGTGTGCTGTTTTAAGGAGATATATTTTGTGTTTATTTTTGGTGGATTTGGATGTTACGGGATTCATTTTCGCCGCAAGAACCTTGTGATCAATAACACCTGTATCCATCATGATGCTCCCTATTTGCTCAGGATTATTTATTGCAAAGGGGTCAGGTACGTTTTCACAACTATTTACACTTCCAGTAGGCTCCTGAATTAATTATTGAAAATAATTTTCTGAGAACGCATTCAGAACGATTTCGGACAACATTTTATGCATACCACCGACTTTGAACATGCATTTTCGCTAACATATCGAGGGTAGGTTCAGGTCACCATCAACTATTAACTGTATGAAGGGGGTAACTATTTGAAATGAGACCCAAGTTTTCTTTGAATTGTTCAGCAACTGCAAATTCTGAGTCGAGGAGTCAGTAACAGAAATCAATTATTAATTCATTATACGAGGGCTGGAACTTAGAGTGGCAACTATTTGTTCACGACCGATACAAAAGAGATACATGTTTGTACCTGTTACTGTGCTTCATAATAGTCACCAGCGTTGTGTAGAACCCGTTGCCAGCGATGTGGAACGCGTAGTATACCGTTAGCAGAGTCCGTTCTGTTGATGGTGCGAATGGAGCGGTCTACTGCCTGTCGAATCTCTGGGACTGTTCTGAAGCGAATGCCACGAAGTGCTTCCTTCATCTTCGGAATCAAATTAAAGCCACAAGGACTTACGTCCGGGGACTATGGTGAATAGTACAGTAATTCCCAGTCCCTCCTGAATCATTCCACAGTCCGTTTTGATCTTCTGACGACTTTACTAGATGGTAAATGACACGATCATCTGCAAACAATTCAAGAGGGCTGCTTAGATTGTCCTATAAATGTTTTATATAGAATAGGAACATCACAGGGTCCACAACACTTCCCTGGGGAATCCCAGGTATCATTTGTATTTTACTAGATGACTTTCCGTGAATTACTACGAACGGAGACCTTTCTGGCAGGAAATCACGACTCAATTACAACAAATTAAATTCAGTTACAAGTCTCTTGTGAGGAGCCTTTAAAGAATTTAGAAATATAAAATCAACTTGAGATGGTCTGTCGATTGCACTCATTATTTCGTGTGAATAAAGAGATAATTGTGTTTCACAACAACGATACTTTCTGAATATGTACTGGTACTCCACAAGTTCCTTAAACATTGCTACAGATCACAGACATTCCGAAATTGTACCTGTAGAAACCATGGTCCACCTAGTGTACACAATCTCTGGGCAGGTGTTCCCCGTATTCCTCTAGTTTCATTTCCACACTCTCCTTATCGTGGTTCCCTGACCCCAATACCTATATCTGCTCTAATATCTGTTTCTCCTGTCAGTTATGTCTCTCTCCGCTCACGTCGACTACATCGAACAAGAACCCACTACATGATAATCAACTAGGGTACCCACATTCCAATACTTCGTCGTGCGTAGCTATGGCGAGGAACAGCTTCATTACTTTCTAAGACACATGAGAGTATCCATGCGTACATAAAACTTCCTATGGAGGTAGAAAAGGGTTAACAGCTACTTTTTCTATACAGGGTGACCGAGCCAAATATCTCACGAAATAAGCATCAAACGAAAAAACTACAAAGAGCGAAACTTGTCTAGTTTGAAGGGGGAAACCAGATGGCGCTATGGTTTTTTGGGTGGCCAGCAGTGTAGTTATTAATCTTTTTATTTTTTTAAAGTAAGAACGCTACGGAAAGTAGCAGTAGTATAAATTGAATATCACTAAGATTATCTTTCCTGAATGTCGATTTTGTTACTTTATTAAAAGTGATTAGAGGAGAAGAGTAGTGTAGTGCATTGGAAATGGAAATGCGGTGTGGTTAGGGCCTCCCGTCAGGTAGACCGTTCGCCTGGTGCGTGTCTTTCGAATTGACGCCACTTGGGCGACTTGCGCGTCAATGGGGATGAAATGATGATGATAAGGACAACACAACACCCAGTCCCTGACCGGAGAAAATCTCTGACCCAGCCGGGAACCGAAGCCGGGCCGTTAGGTATGACATTCCGTCGCGCTGACCACTCAGCTACTAGGGGCGGACCGTAGTGCATTCATCAGCCGATAGAACACAGGAACTGCAGTAGCGCTATAGAACCACAGTTAGTCTGCTGTCCTCACACTTCACTGCCGTTACGCATGCACGTAAGAAGCAAAACGTAAAGTAAAGCCTCAGTACACAACAATAAGAATTTTTCAAAAGTATTGTGATGCTGTGAAACAACTGTGGTGGCCATTTGGTTCAAGCTAAACTGACAATCACTTACATGATAAAAAGTGAGTGCATTTGTTCAGTGCTAGGAACACCAGTTGAAATCCATTAAAGAACGTAAGCTTCTGCAGTCGCAATTAATAACTGGTTACTTAGCCATTTAAAATAAATTCTTTTCCAAAGTTATTTTTACACTGTTACTACATGAACACAGACATGGCAACTAGATTCGTATCAGCAAACTTCATACGGAAGACACTATAACCACTTGTAACCACCTTTGTTTATAGAACATTGTGTTTGGTAAATACAAATCGTTATCTGGTTGTTCATAGCGTAGCCTTCCATTGCAGTGTGCACTCTCAAATTATATCACAACAGGCAGACAAAGAAATAGGTTCATTTTAGCCACGAAATTAAAGACTTCAATTGCTGAAGCAATATTACTATTGGTATATTCTCTGCACTATACTAAGCGCTCACAATCCCCAACATGAGCTTGATTCAGTTTAATGTTCGTATTGTTCGATATAAAAGTACTTGGATGTGATTCTGCACATATCCATTTCGTAATACCACAGTTTGGAGGACACTGAGAAATAACTGGCATACTGAGAGCTAAACCATTTGTCCTTTTATTGTTTAGGCAGCACCTCCAATCTTTTTTTAGGCGATTGATTTCTCCGATGTAAGCAGTTACTGGAACACACTATTATGTTGCAGTCTTGATATTCGGCTCAGCTGCCCTCAACAGTGTCTTCTGACGTACATTTCTTTCTTCTCGCCAGTGCTCAGTCAACAATTAGGTATCTCTAACATACATCAGATGGCCAACTTTTCCAAAGCGCATCTCTCTCGTACCAGACGTTAACAGGAATTTTACAATACATTCATTCATTTGATACTATACAGTCTCCTGTGTACCTTACAACAATTTTATTATTGAAATATGGCTGACCACAGCTTCAAATAATAACGGAAATAGAATTACAGTGTTAACACAGAGTAAAAGTAGTTGCAAAAGCCGCTAACAGCGGGCAATTGCCTGTAGACTCTATTACGTTTAGGAGACATTTACCGTAATGTATAAAAATGTCTTTGTATCGAAATGGCAAAAAATGAAAAAAAATAAGGAACATACCCTGAAATGTATAAAAATGCTTTTGTATTGAAATTGCAAAACGCGAAGAAAATAAATATCTACAAGCAAGTAGTGTAATCATCGTGTCAATAAAGCTTCTAAAGTTGCCGTTGCAACATCCAAGATATCTATTTACACCCGCTCGACGCCAGAAGCTGTCTTGTTTCCCGTGCTATGCTTCGCTGTGTGTTCTACGCGCCTTTTTATTGCTATTGCTCGTCTTTATAACATCTCCGTCTCATAACTCAGTCGTCCTTCATCGACAATGAAATCCATAAAAAGCTAGCCATTCAGTGTAACTCGGTAACATATTTATAGGCAATAGCCAATCATTCTCTGCGTTAGGATGAGTACGAAGTTATCATCTCATATTTGCTTGAAGTATTTAACTGTCAGAGACCACAAACTTTATCCTTATTTACATACTCTTCTTACCGCGTCCACGGTTTATAAAATATCCTTTAAAAGCCTACATGAATGGGCTACAAATTATCAATCTGTGGTCAGTTCCCATAACTCCAAGAAGAAATGTAGTCAGTAGTCAAGAAAGGGAAAAATTCCATGTGTGTGCAAGTGGACGCTAAATTATAAACGGCTTCAGTTTCGTGAAGTTCCTACTTATAAAGATTGTAATAAAAACGTTTGCATACTCAAACCAATTTTGCTATACTTATTGAAAGTAAGTGTACTGTTTGTGTACAATTTTGTACTTCTGTCATCACATTTTTGGTATATCAAATAATATAATGCAGAATAAAAAAAGCTCCTACGTCCAGATGATATGTGGTGAAAGAAATGTAATTATACAATGTACGTATAGTCTCAAACGTAGATTACGGGGTCGTTAAAACGAGTTATTACCGAAACTGTGCAGCGAACAAAATAAATAACAGACTCGCGCATGAAAATGTCTCTCTTGGAACGAGAATTTATAACATATTCTACGTTGCCTGATTACAGATGAATAAAAATTAAGTAAAGAATTTAAGAAAGGAGTGAAACATCACTAACCGGTGGAGCATCTTTTACCTGTGCCACAGTCCGATATTTACGAGCCATAGCTCGGATTTAATGCTATCCCGACATGGTACTGTTAGTTCCCTTGGATGCTAACAGAAACCACTAGGATTAACGAGGACCTAAAGCCCTCAATGAAGGGAGTAGCGGAAACCTGTTGTGTGTGGATTGCCGACAACTGAGCGCTGCCTTTGGTAGCTGAACGCCAAGTGGTACAAGGCAGCCGTTTGGCCCCAAGTAATACATGGGAGTAAGTGGGATAATTGAACTAATTAGCAATTAAGGTGTTTTGGGAGGAAAGGTCAATATTTTAAACAGTGATTGTATAAGTAATTCTGAACAAAATATGTTATATGAACATAGGTCTGCAAATGCTTCGTTCCAGTGTACGGGTACTGAAAGGAACTTTAATTCTGCAAAACTGATGTGCACAACGTTAACGTATACGCAATACAACTGTACCGTAACGTGATTTTCTTGCAAACAATGCACGGGTACAGACTATTTTCACGCTATGCAACCTACCACGTGTTACGGACATGTGACGTACGTACAATCATACGTTGTTTACGTAGTTGTGCCGTGTAAGCCGCATTGTGTTGTGTACCGGCGACAGCTCGGATAGCTGTGTAGTGTAAGGTGTTAACTGTGTTTGTACAAGCGCTGCTAACAATGCCACACGTTTACAGTAATGAGGAATACGCAGATCTGGTGTATGGTTCTGCGACGGTAGTGCTACCGCTGCAAGAGAAGAATGCCACAGGCGATTTCCGACTCGACTATTACCTGATCGCAGGGTGTTTACAAAAGTGTTTATCACTTTGCGTGCAACATGCTCTCTTCCAGGTAGACTTATTTCGTCCGTGAGTGCACATCAACAATCTTTGCAAGAACAGGAAGAAATTATCGCAAGTGTTGAGGGAAGTCCGAGTACGAGCATACGAAGAATGTCGCTGCGTATGAATGTCCCACAGACACATGTATGGGAAACATTACATGCGGGAAACCTCTATCTATTTCACATGCAGCGTGTCCAAAATCTCCACGTTGGCCACAATGCCCAACGACTTCAATTCCGTCACTGGGTAATTGAGAATAATCATTTGCTTCCATACATACTAGTCACTGACGAAGCCCAGTTTTCACGACATGGAATAAACAACACACCAAATAATCATCGATGGTCACTGGAAAATACACATACTTCAGTGGATAGCAATTTTCAAGTTCGTTTTGCCATAAACGTTTGGTGCGGTATGATCGGTAACCTTTTGATAGTTCCATTTATTATCAATCAGCGATTGACGGGACAAAGGTACCTGCATTTTATGGAAAATTGATTTGTGGAACTATTGGAAGATTTTCCTTTAGCCAAGTGAACTGGAATGTATTTTCAACATGACGGTGCCCCTCGACATTCTACCTTACGTGTGAGGGACCATCTCAACCGCACCTACCCTAATCGCTGGACTGGACGTGGCGGTGTTATTGACTGGCCTCCAAGATCACCTGACCTTACACCTTTAGATTTCTGTTCATCGGGTTGGATGACATCAAGAGGTGTCCAAAGTGAAGATAAATACACGAGATGAACGGCTTCGACGCATCGTTGACGCTGCTGAATTGATTAGGAACCAACCACAGGCAACTGAACAAGCAACACATGTTATCGCTAGAGCGCAAAGTGCATTGACGTCCATGGTGGGATATTCTAACCTGTTCTGTGAACTGTACAACATCTGTACGATAAGTGATAAAGCCGTTTGTAAAAGACCTGGTACGTCTTATTCAACTGAATACATGTAACATGCATGTTGTAATGCATTATGTACTAAATTCAAAGCAAATAAACATTATGTAAAAATGTGTAACATAACTGGCGGTGTCAGTGATTTTCTCTGCCTCGTGATGACTGGGTGTTGTGTGATATCCTTAGGTTAGTTAGGTTTAAGTAGTTCTAAGTTCTAGGGAACTGATGACCATAGCTGTTAAGTCCCATAGTGCTCAGAGCCATTTGAACCATTTTGTAACATAACTGTACTTCTCTGTAACATTGTTTTCAAGAAAATCACGTTGCAGTCCACTTGTACTGCGTGTACGTTCATTTTGTGCACATAAATTTTGCAGAATTATAGTTCCTTTCAGTACCCATAACTCCCCAACGAAGCATTTGCGGATCTATGTTCATGTAACATTTTTTGTTCAGAATTACTTATATACTATCACTATTACTTTCTTCCCCAAACACCCAGTATAGAGTTGTGTGGTGGAACATACAGATTCAATTTTTATTAAATCACGAGGCTAACAACACGTCTCAAATTCCGTCTTGTGAGGACTGCAGCAGTGTTGTACTGTAAAGTGCTATTCGAGGGCAGAGGCTGGCAGCTGATTTCTTCGAATTCCGCAGTACGAAAGGATTGCGCAAAGATGCAATCCACGGTTGCATCGGACTGAAGGGAGTGATAAATTACCCTATGAGTCTGATAGACTATGTGAAATAAACAAACATTTCTCTCATTGTATATTAGTTGGCAATGAATGCATGTATTCCGTATTTAGTTCTTGTATTCCGTTACCACCGGTAGCGTAATTGGCAGCGTGGTGGATTAATGCAATGTTAACAAGATCGACACTCAATCTGTGTACCTTTTTTTTTCTTTTTCCTTCCTGCACTGTTCGTTTAAACTGTCATCTTAAACTTACCTTATTCGAAATAAAATTATGTGGGAGCATTAAATTCCGTGTCATATTACGTTTTTATATCTATTTTCATTTATTAGTTTCATTTCACATCTGATCAGTTTGAGGAGAATCACGAGAATGGTGTTAGATAACTGAATTTCGCGCCTAATGTAGCCCTTATACTGAAGAATCTGAGAAACCGTATAACAATTTCCGACCGTTATTCTTCACAAACAAGTCGTTGGCGACAGTAATTTTCCACTTCCGATTGTCTTCAATGGGCCTGTGGTATAGCAGTATGCTTTCAGCAAAGAGAAGAAAAGAATATTCGTTGGAATCTATGAGAAAATGTAATATGACCAGGGCATTACTATGCACGTTTAAAGCTCAGTGTTTCAGCAGCAAATACGTATGTAGTAAAACAACAGATACCGTTACCTTAAGGGTCTGCTGTGTCAGCTACGTATTTTATAGACATAACTTCCTGGTGATTTAAATTATTCAGCTGGAGGAATATATAAACTGGCGAGTGTAAAGCTGTTGAAGGCAAACGCGATGATGCTTTGCAATTCCCCACGACTGTTCCTACACTGTTTCAAAATTTGAAAAAAAAACACCTGCAAAACAGTAGTAGTTCTGACAACAATCACAGCAATTAACAATCAGAATTAACTTAGAACTAAAAAAGGTTTCCAATATGTTGTATTATGCAGCCTACCACAAGATGTTCTGGGAAAACTTTTCGGCATGGTTCGAATAAATAATCCCGGTTCCAGACTCCATCAATTTTAAGACAATTTTGTGGCTTACTGCTGTGTCACAGTATTTTCATCTCAATCGCCTTAAAGTTAGCAGAAAGAAAACTCTTGATTCCTTTTCGACTACCCAGTACACAGGCGTCCTTGCGACGATTCACAAAGCAACATCGATGCAGCCGTGGCTGTAAGTTGTCAGTTATCTAGCTGGAAGAAGTGTAAAACTAGTTGAACAGAAATACATGTTATGTGGTGTGTACTGTGTACAACGTTCAGAAAGTCAACAGTTTGAATGAGAAAAAGTTCGTAGATAAATCAAAATCAATTTACACGACCGACGACAGCTCAGAATATGTATCGGAAGCAGTTTTAAACGTTATACAAGTGGCAACAAAAGTGTTCCGTGTCAATGAAAAACAAATTTTGGAATCGAGGTTATCGCTTAAAGTACTGGAGGAAAACGTGTGTAAAGCAGCCAAGAAGTTCTTTCATACTATTCCCTCTTGTGACAACGCTACGTATGTTTTTGACAGAAGAGTGTATATTCCTTTGAGGAAGTACAATCGCCAGGCAGGGAGGGACGCCGGTGCAAAATGTAGCAATAAAAGCGTAGGCAAGAGAAATGTGGTGAGACTGTTTTCAGAAGAGGCACTAGGCATATAATTCATTTGCTGTATTTTTTGCTAATTTTCATGTAAATAGAAAGGGTAATGCTCTGCAGAACAAACAGAAGCGTTAAAGACGTTAACCTAGAAAGAGCGTTTGTATTTAAATATGGCCTGCAGTTCACAAATATCTTTTTCAGACAAACTGAGTGGTCATCGTATATAACGCTAGTAACGCTTAGTAATACGGGTACTAGATGTAAGTGCAAAGAAGTTTTACCCGTGTAGTGGCGAAAATAAAATGCCATGATTTCATTGACGTACTTTCTAAAGTTGTCATTTTATTCACTCTATATTTCTGGTAGACACCATAAAATAGAAACGGTAATTCATTGTTTACTTTACGCAGTAGGGTATCTCTTGCACACGTGGTCCCGTTCACATTCTCATAAATGAGAATTTAACAGTTCTGGCCTTAACGATGCTGTAGCTGCTTGGGTCCAAAACGGCGGCCGCCAGTAAGTTGGCGGTACTTCCTTTACTCAGGGCATTTCAAGGACCTGAAAAAACTTTATGCATACGAATAACATTTTTGTGTCTGTTGTAAATTAATGGGAGTTTCTGTAGATGGAGCATTAGAGAGACAACGATAGAGGGAAAATAGTAAGTATTTTTCGGTGCTAGAATTTTAATGGCAACTGTTGTTGAAATTCAGTCTTGATGACCGCATATTGATGGATGTATGCCAACTCAACATACAATTTAATACGTTTATTGCATGCAACTTGCCCTCTTGGAAGTAGTGTTGCTTTTATTTAACCTCTAAGCTGTATTCATGCAATTATCGATCTTATTTTTCGTGAGTGCAAGCATTTAGTAGTTAGTCGTACATTTCTGATATAGTAAATGCAGTTTCTAACCTTAGTTAAATGTTCTGTTCACTTAATGTACGCCAAATTTACCAGTTTAGGCTGTAATTATAGTTTACCATATAGATAATAGAAATTCCGTATTTTGAAACTGATTTTATTCGTTTGTAACAAACATGTTTCGCGTATAAATGCTAGGCGGCTTTACTGGTCTATAAAACAAAAAAAATTATATTTTTTGATATGAGATTTGTTGTGATTCTTTGGTTGCTTATTTAAGTCTAGCTTTATATATGTGCAACTATGTGATTGTGTTTTTTTACTTACATTCACTTTGGCCTTTTTTAAGCATCCATTTGATGCTCTGTAAGTGCTGAAAGCGCATAATATAGTTCTCTTCCAATAAAATATATACCATAGCACACTGCAGATGCTTTAGAGCCGACTGAGGGATCATGGGAGCTGCAGAAGGGGAGAATGGAGTGGGACGGTGCACTGTATATATCATCATCATCATTTAAGACTGATTATACCTTTCAGCCTTCAGTCTGGAGCATAGCCCCCCTTATACAATTCCTCCATGATCCCCTATTCAGTGCTAACATTGGTGCCTCTTCTGATGTTAAACCTATTACTTCAAAATCATTCTTAACCGAATCCAGGTACCTTCTCCTTGGTCTGCCCCGACTCCTCCTACCCTCTACTGCTGAACCCATGAGTCTCTTGGGCAACATTGCTTCTCCCATGCGTGTAACATGACACCACCATCTAAGCCTGTTCGCCCTGACTGCTACATCTATAGAGTTCATTCCCAGTTTTTCTTTGATTTCCTCATTGTGCACACCCTCCTGCCATTGTTCCCATCTACTAGTACCTGCAATCATCCTAGCTACTTTCATATCCGTAACCTCAACCTTGTTGATAAGGTAACTTGAATCCACCCAGCTTTCGCTCCCATACAACAAAGTTGGTCGAAAGATTGAACGGTGCACAGATAACTTAGTCTTGGTACTGACTTCCTTCTTGCAGAAGAGAGTAGATCGTAGCTGAGCACTCACTGCATTAGCTTTGCTACACCTCGCTTCCAGTTCTTTCACTATGTCCTGTGAGAATATGCATCCTAAGTACTTGAAACCGTCCACCTGTTCTAACTTTGTTCCTCCTATTTGGCACTCAATCCGTTTATATTTCTTTCCCACTGACATTACTTTCGTTTTGGAGATGCTTATCTTCATACCATAGTCCTTATATTTCTGATCTAGCTCTGAAATATTACTCTGCAAACTTTCAATCGAACCTGCCATCACAACTAAGTCATCCGCATATGCAAGACTGCTTATTTTATGTTCACATATCTTAATCTCACCCAGCCCGTCTATTGTTTTCAACATATGATCCATAAATAATATGAACAACAGTGGAGACAGGTTGCAGCCTTGTCTTACCCCTGAAACTACTCTGAACCATGAAATCAATTTACCGTCAACTCTAACTGCTGCCTGACTATCCATGTAAAGACCTTTAATTGCTTGCAAAAGTTTGCCTCCTTTCCCATAATCTTGTAGAACAGACAATAACTTCCTACTAGGAACCCGGTCATATGCCTTTTCTAGATCTATAAAGCATAGATACAATTCCCTGTTCCACTCATAACACTTCTCCATTATTTGCCGTAAGCTAAAGATCTGGTCCTGACAACCTCTAAGAAGCCTAAACCCACATTGATTTTCATCCAATTGGTCCTCAACTAATACTTGCACTTTCCTTTCAACGATACCTGAGAAGATTTTACCCACAACGCTGATTAAAGAGATACCTCTGTAGTTGTTACAGTCTTTTCTGTTTCCATGTTTGAAGATTGGTGTGATTACTGCTTTTGTCCAGTCTGATGGAACCTGCCCCGACTCCCAGGCCATTTCAATTATCCTGTGTAGCCATTTAGGACCTGACATTCCACTGTATTTGATGAGTTCCGACTTAATTTCATCCACCCCAGCTGCTTTATTGCACTGCAATCTATTGACCATTTTCTCCACTTCCTCAAATGTGATCCTATTTCCATCATCATTCCTATCCCATTCTACCTCTAAATCTGAAACATTACTGACCGTATTTTCACCTACATTGAGCAACTCTTCAAAATATTCCCTCCATCTGCCCAAGGCATCCACAGGATTCACCAGCAGTTTTCCTGACCTGTCCAAGATACTTGTCATTTCCTTCTTACCTCCCTTTCGAAGACTGCTAATTACACTCCAGAATGGTTTTCTAGCAGCTTGACCCAATGTTTCCAACCTGTTTCCAAAGTCTTCCCAAGATTTCTCCTTGGATGCTGCAATTATCTGTTTGGCTTTGTTTCTTTCTTCAACATAACTTTCTCTGTCTACCTGAGTTCTAGTATGTAGCCATTTTTGATACGCCTTCTTTTTCCTTTTACAGACTGCCTTGACTGTGTCATTCCACCAAGCTGTTTGCTTCATCCTACTTTTACACACTACTGTTCCAAGACATTCTTCAGCCACTTCTAGTACTGTGTCCCTGTACCTTGTCCATTCCTTTTCCAATGACTGTAATTGACTACATTCAACTAACTGGTACCTTTCTGAGATCGCTGTTATGTACTTGTGCCTGATTTCCTTATCCTGAAGTTTCTCCACTCTTATCCTCCTACATATGGACCTGACCTCCTGCACTTTCGGCCTCACAATCCCAATTTCACTGCAGATTAAATAATGATCAGTGTCATCAAAGAATCCCCTGAATACACGAGTGTCCCTCACAGCCTTCCTGAATTCCTGATCTGTTATTATATAGTCAATGACAGATCTGGTTCCTCTGCTTTCCCAAGTATACCGGTGAATGTTCTTATGTTTAAAAAAGGAGTTTGTGATTACTAAGCCCATAATGGCACAGAAATCCAAGAGTTGTTTCCCGTTCCTGTTGGCCTCCATATCCTCTCAAAATTTATCCATAACCTTTTCATACCCTTCTGTTAGATTTCCAGTCATGGCGTTAAAATCACCCATGAGCAGAACACTGTCCTTGTCCTTCACTCTAACAACTGCATCACTGAGTGCCTCATAAAAACTATCCATCTTATCTTGATCTGTCCCTTCACAATGCGAATATACTGACACAATCCTAATTTTCTTGCTAGACACTGTCAAATCTATCCACATCAGTCGTTCGTTTACATAACTACACTGGGTTCCATTTCTTTCCTGATGTAAAGCCCTACACCCCATTGTGCTATTCCTGCTTTGACTCCTGACAGGTAGGCCTTGTATTCTCCCACTTCTTCTTCCTTCTCACTCCTTACCCGAATGTCACTAACAGCTAAAACGTCCAGCACCATCTTACTTGCAGCCTCTGCCAGCTCTACCTTCTTCCCAGAGTAGCACCCATTGATATTAATAGCTCCCCATCTCATTACCATTTGTTTGCCAAGTCGTATCTTAGGAGTCCCTGGTTTGTCAGTTAGAGGTGGGACTCCGTCACCTCCAAAGGTCCGAGGTATTTTGCTCTGATTGTTGCCAGCATCAAATTTAAAGTACCAGGGAAGCAGGTTGCTAGCCTTACTTGCCCCGAGTCCCATTGGTTTTTACCCCTAACGCCTGAGGGACTAACCGGTGGATTTGGTAGTCTTTGCCGTATGAGCCCAAAGGTGACCACGACTCAGAATATGTCCGAGATGCCCAGCCTTATTCCAAAGTAACTGGTATCCCGGCTGTCGGGACCACTTACTTGGCCACTCATACGTTGCTCGTGATTCATGAACTAGGACGTGACTACAGGAACCCACACCATGAACCACGCACTGTATTTAAAATAATAAAATATAATGTGTGTGTTGTTTTATGGTAAATTGTAAATTAGAGCCAACTATGGTCTCCTGTTAGTGCGCGTTTGGTCATTCAGAATATTTCCAATTTTTTTTATGGCCTTCTGTATGAAATATTCTTCTTACAGAATGAGAATTTCCTTTCTTCTGCTATTATGACATAACATTGCAAGGTCTATTTTTGTTCCAGTGTGGTGGTAATTTTCTTTCATTAGCTGTTCTGCTTACGTGGAGAGGGTATATTCACACTTCAGTGCCCTTACATGTACCTTGCATCTGATCAAATTTCTTTCAGTCGTCTCAATATACATAATAATTAGAGTTGTAGCTATTACACGTTAATTCATATATTCCTGAACTGTTGTATTTACTTTTTTCTTCTTTCACAGATTTTAGCTTCCCCTGTATGGCGCTATTTGTCTTGAAGGATATATTAATTTTACGTTTTTTGAATATGTTACTAATTTTGTGTGTGAGTTGGTTGTGGTATGTCATGCTGTGTCATTCTGTGTTCATTGCACGTACCAAGACCTTACACCTCTAATCGCGTTTACGTAAGGTAAACCCTTTTATATCAGGGGGTGGGCGGGACGGCTGCATACCATCTTAATTGTGTCATTGCCAGCATGAAGTTTCCAATTCTGTTATGCTTCGGAAAGTCAACTGTCAAAAGTGGCCTTATCTTTTCTCGCTGCATTTCAAGGTTTCTCTGTCTGTAACGCATGGTCTGAAGTTGTTGGCCTTAAAAAACATTCCTTGAACCTGCTTTCGGTTTTTGTAGAGAACAAGTGTACTTACTGATATGGTATCAAGCAATATTTTGGAAACATTGCACTCATTGAGACCAGTCTAACAAGTGTTTGTTTTAGTTTTGTCCTGGACATTATGAGTAATTAATTAAATGACCTCTGATTTCGCTTTCAAGTACGCGATTGGGAGGACAACATGAGAGAGAGAGAGAGAGAGAGAGAGAGAGAGAGAGAGAGAGAGAGAGAGAGAGAACAAATGCAACCCATGCGCTGCGCTGTCAGTTAACGCAGGGCTCCTATCACACATGAAGTCACCTCTTTCACGAGACAGTTTCGTCTAAGGCTGCTACTAACCGCGGACGAGTAGCGGCGCTACTTGTGACGTCACTAGTGGCACCCGTAGTTCCGTAGGCTTCACGAACATGACACAGTTTGAACAACAGGTCACTCCTTATCCGGGAACAGTCAACTGAGAAAGTATCAGCTTGTGAGGGGAATTTTTCTCCTTGAACTTCTACTGAAAAATAAAAACCTTAGGTTAAGAAAATGCGAAAGTATTACGTGTATGTTGCTAGCCTGACGTGAGGTGTATATTACGCACCGTTCAACGATTTAAGTGCAGACAAAATTAAATTTTAAAGTTATCCTTGACTGTCAAAAATGTCATTTACGAGTTACTTGACTATATTAAAAAAAAAGAGATCAGAAGAATCGATACAGAACTAAACAATGTGTTTTTCTCTAGAAGAAAAAATGGTTACCAAAATGAATAATTCATTCCACAGTCGTTATGTTGCTTTTCATTATGTATCTTCTGAAAAGGTTTGTAATTTTGAAAAAGTATTTATTAATGACTAGTAACAACTACTAGAAATGTACGGTACATATGTACTTATAAACAAAAAAAGTACACGATAACATGTTAAAACACAGCATATTATTTGCTTTTTACATATTTATTGAAGCAATGACCGCTGTCATAACGCACTGCCACAGGTATAACGTGTGTTACATTGCAGAAGAAAAGCTGTTGAATCATGATGCTGAGAACACATGCCAGGGTTACGTACTGAATGCGCGTGCACTGCCATCGGCCGACTAATGGCGCAACTAGTCGCCCGTGGCTAATTTGCTGCATTTACTGCGTGCTCTGTCACCGTTTTCGGCCACTCCTTGCTGAAGGGCTTGTGGCCGGACCCCGCAACTATGTAGAAGCTCAGTGACGTCACGAGCTGCAATGGGCTGAGGGATTCCATACGGTACACTGCTCTGGAAACTCTAGTGACGCCGCTAGTTCGCCTTGGCTAATTACAACGTAAAGACCTGGAGCTGTCGTTCTCTTCCTATAACGCTTTCGATGTCTATCATGCGATTAAAAAACCAGTGCTTCTTAAAATGTCAAACTGAGCGAAGTGGCGCAGCGGTTATCACACTAGAGGACGAAGGTTCGTATACGCTTTCGACCATCCACATTTATGTTTTCGGTGATCTCCCAAAATCGCTCAAGGTAAAAGCTGGGATAGTTCCCCCACAAGGGCACCGCAAATCTCCTTGCCCATCCTTGAAAGATTCCGAGCTTGTCCTCCGTCTCTAATGCCATCGTTGTCGATGCGACGTTAAACACTTATCTTCCTTCATTCCCTTAGTCATTTATTTATTTGTTTTTTTTTTAAGTGATAATATCTGTGACTGTTGATAGCGACCCATCTTCTAGTGATGGAATTAGAATAGTTGTCTCGAAAATGGCTCTGAGCACTATGGGACTTAACAGCTGTGGTCATCAGTCCCCTAGAACTTAGAACTACTTAAACCTAACTAACCTAAGCACATCACACACATCCGTGCCCGAGGCAGGATTCGAACCTGCGACCGTAGCAGTCGCGAGGTTCCGGACTGCGCGCCTAGAACCGCGAGACCACCGCGGCCGGCAATAGTTGTCTCGCACCACGCTGCTGTTTCAGAGGAAATTAGCGCAGGGTTTGCCCTTCTCTATTCTCCATGAACTGGAGAAACTCTGTATTAAAACACACGCAGTTGGCGGTGTATACCCACTAGCCACACATTTGACTCATATTTCGTTCGGGTGTGTTATCGGAAATACCCGAAATAACTAGATCTATGCTGTCGTTACGTGAGAGATAAACGTCAGTGTCTCCCACTACAGTCAACAGTCAATGATAGTATGTGACTCTACAAAACAGGCTCCACCTTTCTCTCCTCCTCGCGCTGCCCCACTTCACACACACACACACACACACACACACACACACACACACACACACACACACACAGACCACCGAATTGTGGGACGACAGAGTAACGGAGACTACCAATACTAGAATTTATGCAACGGGGAGGGACGCTATAAAGCACGGGATCTGCTGCTCAGTTTGCTTGCGTATCATAAGGAAGCGTAACGTTTCGACATAAGAAACTCCTCGGGGGACGATATGCAACGGGACACCAGTGTCGACTCCGGGAAACATTCACTGGTATAAATGTGTTGCGGGTAGCCTGTCGTGAGGGGAAATAGGTATGATTCTAGCGTACGTAAGATAAGGACATGTTGGTGCCGACGGATGATCCTTTCTTGACTAAGTTTTTTAGCACTCTGTCTTCAGGACACAAGCGACCCATCGGGACCATCCGGCCGCCGTGTCATCCTCAGCGGTGGATGCGGATAGGAGGGGCGTGTGGTCGTTATGATGGTATTCTTGACCGAAGCCGCTACTATCCGGTCGAGTAGCTCCTCAATTGGCATCACGAGGCTGAGTGCACCCCGAAAAACGGCAACAGCGCAGGGCAGCCTGGATGGTCACCCATCCAAGTGCCGACAACGCCCGACAGCTCTTAACTTCGGTGATCTCACGGGAACCGGTGTATCCGCTGCGGCAAGGCCGTTGCCCTTTCTTGACTAATACTATACCAAAACCGCTACAGAAAATCCCATTCCAAAATTCATTGAAGTAAGATCCAAAAATTTGACATGCGCTGAAGTCAATCTCAAGCTTGTGAAAAGTTGCTGACGTCACAGATCTGTTCGACAGTCCGTCTGTGTAGCTGAAAGTTAAGTCGGAGTCCATACAGCGGGTAACACAGATCTGCGCTCTATATCAGTGCTGAGAAACAGAGGGAGCGCAAGTCTAATGTTAAACGTTGCTTACATTAGAACTCAACGGACATATATGCATACATGAGCAACTATTCATGCGTATGTAATACACCTGTAAGTTAACATAAACATACATATAAATTAACAGAACACTGTTCAGTGCTAACACAATAGTCATTGCATCCGTATATAGTAATCGTGAAGCACAGTGGTTTCAGATGTAGTGGCAACGCCGCGAATCTTCGGTTGTACCGGCGAACTCGTGGACCCGCTTTCCTTCCTACGCTGGTGTGGTCGACTTGTACCGGACAACAGACTCAAGTGGCAGGTTTTTCGTGAAATGGGCAGCGGCGGACACTGGTGAGTCGATTCTACAAGCGTACGGAGAGCGCGAGTTCAGAGATGTCGTCACAAAAGGAAGTTTCTTCTTTAAATCCTTGCACGAACGTAAATGGCTGACATCGAAATAAGTGTCCAAGGAATAGAAAAGCAACTGAAATCACTCAGCAGAGGAAAGTCCACTGGACCTGACGGGATACCAATTCGATTCTACACAGAATACGCGAAGGAACTTGCCCCCTTCTAACAGCCGTGTACCGCAAGTCTCTAGAGGAACGGAAGGTTCCAAATGATTGGAAAAGAGCACAGGCAGTCCCAGTCTTCGAGAAGGGTCGTCGAGCAGATGCGCAAAACTGTAGGCCTATATCTCTGACATCGATCTGTTGTAGAATTTTAGAATATGTTTTTTGGTCGCATATCATGTCATTTCTGGAAACCCAGAAGCTACTATGTAGGAATCAACATGGATTCCGGAAACAGTGATCGTGTGAGATCCAACTCGTTTTATTTGTTCATGAGACCCAGAAATTATTAGATACAGGCTCCTAGGTAGATGACATTTTCCTTGACTTCCCGAAGGCGTTCGATACAGTTCCGCACTGTCGCCTGATAAACGAAGTAAGAGCCTACGGAATATCAGACCAGCTGTGTGGCTGGATTGAAGAGTTTTTAGCAAACAGAACACAGCATGTTGTTCTCAATGGAGAGACGTCTACAGACAAAGTAACCTCTGGAGTGCCACAGGGAGTGTTATGGGACCATTGCTTTTCACAATATATATAAATGACCTAGTAGATGGTGTCGGAAGTTCCATGCGGCTTTTCACGGATGATGCTGTAGTATACAGAGAAGTTGCAGCATTACAAAATTGCAACGAAATGCAGGAAGATCTGCAGCGGATAGGTACTTGGTGGAAGGGAGTAGCAACTGACCCTCAACATAGACAAATGTAATGTATTGCGAATACATAGAAAGAAGGATCCTTTATTGTATGATTATATGATAGCGGAACAAACACTGGTAGCAGTTACTTCCGTAAAATATCTGGAAGTATGCGTGCGGAACAATTTGAAGTGGAATGATCACATAAAATTAATTGTTGGTAAGGCGGGTACCAAGTTGAGATTCATTGGGAGAGTCCTTAGAAAATCTAGGCCATCAACAAAGGAGGTGGCTTACAAAACACTCGTTCGACCTATACTTGAGTATTGCCCATCAGTGTGGGATCCGTACCAGATCGGGTTGACGGAAGAGATAGAGAAGATCCAAAGAAGAGCGGCGCGTTTCTTCACAGGGTTATTTGGTAAGCGTGATAGCGTTACGGAGTAGTTTAGCAAACTCAAGTGGCAGACTCTGCAAGAGAGGCGCTCAGTATCGCGGTGTAGCTTGCTGTCCAGGTTTCGAGAGGGTGCGTTTCTGGATGAGGTATCGAATATATTGCTTCCCCTTACTTATACCTCCCCAGGTGATCACGAATGTAAAATTAAAGAGATTCGAGCGCGCACGGAGGCTTTCCGACAGTCATTCTTCCCGCGAACCATACGCGACTGGAACAGGAAAGGGAGGTAATGCCAGTGGCACGTAAAGTGCCCTCCACCACACACCGTTGGTTGGCTTGGAGAGTATAAATGTAGATGTAGATGTAGGAGACCCGTAGGCGAATTTACAGTGATTATATGGAACACTTTTCTGATCTTTATTCTGGACACCTGACGAAAACAGGTAACTTGTTGGAATATCGTCTAAAATAAATAAAATCAACTTCGCTGCTAACCAGAAAATCTGGAGATAGTAGTTTCGCCTAAAGATTCTCGCGTACCTCACTGCTTTTGCTATTACCCCTCTCCCATTTTCTGCCTCTTAATAAGACGACTGAAATGCGCGCTCGCGGGGGAACGTATGCCGGCAGCTGAAGGTCAGGCCTCGCTACACGGCTTGCCCCGGCGGCCTTAAGAAGCCCGCAGACAGGGACAGGCAGGCGGCCTGGCGATAAGACGGCGCAGAGCAGCTGCACGCCGATATGTGGGTCATCAGGGCGCAAGGCTGCGAGTGCACGCGAGCTCCTGTATGCACGCCGCCGCCCGCAGCTGGGTCTCGGCGCTTCCGCTGCACACAGCGACACTCAACGGACGCGGGTTTACAAGCGCGAGAGACGCCGCCGTGAATACGTAACCCTGTCCTGGTGACGTTCACTGCCGGATCTGCACTGAAACCTAAGCAGACTTTTTTATGTATATGTGTCCGAAAGAACAGACACCAGAGATACACAGGATAATTTTTCCCACCGTGTACAAACTCTAGGGATTCATCAATGAGATGATTTACTTGCTTTCTACTTTGCATGTGGCAAGGGCCTTATCGACCATACGCCTGCTCTATGAGTCTCTTCCACTTCAGCCTGTCCAATGCGCTGATTGTCCAGTTGCTGTTGCTGTTCATCCTAGTTGTGTCCTCCTGAATGTTATCCCGCCATCTGATTCTGGGTCTCCCTCTTCTTCTCGTTCCATCTATTGTTCTGCTCAATGCCATTCTAGGTAGTCTATTCTCTGTCATTCTTGCTATATGGCCTGCCCAATTCAACCTTTTCCTCTTGAGCACTTCGACGATGTTACGGCGTATGTACAGCCCTCTTAGTTCTTCATTTCTTCTTACTCTCCATTCCATGTTATTTTCGTCGTATACAGGTCCAAAAATTTTCCTTAGTACTTTTCTTTCGAATTGAAACGTCCCCTTAGAAAAATTTATGAATGACTGAGCTGATAAATCTCTTACATTATTTGATTTTCAAACAGCTGACCAGAACTGAACGTACTCAGACATTTCGCTCTTTACCTATTTTGATCAACACTAAGCTGACACACAATATTTTTAGCGCAACACAATCTTTCAACGATCTCTACAAAAAAATGGCCATGACTAACAATAACCTATAAATTTCATGAATCACTTACCTCACAAAAATCTTCGTTACTCGAACTACTGCAATACAGCGAGCGCCAATACTGCCAGCTAAATAAAAGATTCTAACTACTGAAGGCACTAACTATTGATAGGCGTACTTAGCAAATGAAAGATTTTGATAGAGAACAAACAATGTATTTACCTTAGTAGTGTTCAAAAGTCATTATATATATATATATATATATATATACTCTTTCTGGCGGACATACGTCCAGATCGTCCGCTCTTAAAATTCTGCCATCTTTCTCCCCACATCCACCACTGCTGGCGGCTCACCTCCAACTGCGCAACGCTACGCGCTGTTAACATCCATCCAACTGCACAACACTATAATAGCAAATTCCAACAATGCAAACCAGCCACAGACTGCACACAGCACAGCCAGTGATATTCATACAGAGCGTTACCAACATAGAAACCTAAACAGCCTACTTACAGAATGTTAACAGTTTTTCTTCATCTTTCTTTTTAAATATTAATATTTCACATCCATATAACATCACAGGTATAATGGTCGATTGATATAAGCGGATTTTGAAGTTACTGCTAAGTGATTTTTTCTTAGAATTTTGAGGAAACTAAAAAGTGTCTTGTTTGCTGTTGATAAACGGGCATGTATTTCTATATCTGTTCTGTTGTTATTACTAAAAATACTTCCTAGGTACTTGAAGTGGTCAGCAGTCTTGAAATTGAATCCATCTACATTCAGAGGTGCATCTTTTCTGGCTTTCTTACTTATGGGCAGGTATTCTGTCTTTTCTTCATTAACATGTAATCCTGTTTTCTCAGCAATTTTATAGTAATTTTCCATCGTTCTGATTAATTCTCTTTTGGAACTACTTATTAGTGCTACATCATCTGCATAGGCAAGTCTTGTGTGCTCCAGCTGGATCCCTTGAGGACTGCTTTTAGAAAATTCTCTATCGATCTTCTATAGGACAAGGTTAAATAAAATAGATGAAATGGCATCCCCATGGCATGATAAGGAACAAAAAATGTCTAATGAACTTACGTCCGGAAATGCATGGTTTCCATGTCAGAGACCGTTATTCAGTCACAAATTGTTACAGAGACTGCGGCCTAATTCGCGCTGCATCACGCAGACACAGTTACAGTATGTGTTCAGAATGGTTTCGACGTGCCTCAGCGTATGCGTGTACGCACCGTAGCATGTTCTGTCTCACACGTTCACATCACCCAGGCTGCCTCCGAACAATGTCAAAGACAGCATGAATACGATGCTCCAGTGTCTCCACATCTGGAATGCGCTCTACACACGATACTTTTGAGATGGCCCCATAACCAGAAGTCTCACGGGTTGAAATCCTGATAACGAACAGGCCATGCAACTAGGCGACCTCGTCCGAGCCATTGCGCAGGGAAGACACTACTCAGAGACGTCCAGAAGTTAACGGTGAAGTGGGCTGAAACACCATTATATAGCAGCCTTGTAACCCTTTGAATCATCAGTGGCTCTTCTTCCACTGACGACGACGAGGTCCCATACTCCGAGGAGCGCAGGTCCTAGCAGAGGTAGTTTGCCGTTGCCTTCCTCCGACCGTAATGGGGATGGTTTAGTTTGGTTGTTTGGGGAAGGAGACCAGACAGTTAGGTCATCGGTCTCATCGGATTAGGGAAGGACGGGGAAGGAAGTCGGCCCTTTGAAAGGAACCATCCCGGCATTTGCCTGGAGCGATTTAGGGAAATCACGGAAAACCTAAATCAGAATGGCCGGACGTGGGATTGAACCATCGACCTCCCGAATGCATAATGGGGATGGATGATGATAAAGAAGACGACACAACAACACCCATTCATCTCGAGGCAGGAAAAATCCCTGACCCCGCCGGGAATCGAACCTGGGACCCCATGCGCGGGAAGCCAGAACGCTACCGCAAGACCACAAGCTGCGGACCTTCTTCCACTAGGGGAGACAAAGTCACCCGCAACAAACTCCGAACGTCCTGTTAGGCGACCTGGAAGGAAGACTGGTCCCATATACGGTCGCCAATTATTCCAGGACCACACATTCCGGCTGCACCAATGCTGATGATTCGCTGTCCCACAGATGATTATTATGAAAGCAGAAGATACCACTCAGCGTATAGGTGGCCTCATATGTGAATAGAATGGACGACATAAATCCATGAATAGTAGTTGCCTAGTGAATAAATCACTAACAGTACTGCTCCCGATGTGGTAAGTCTGTCGCTAGTAAGCCCTGCACACGCTGTAAGCGATAAGGGTAGTAACAATTGTCATGGAGAATGTTCCACACTGTCGTCTGGCTTACCCTGTACTGGAGGACCAACTGTCTGCTACTGACACGACGGTCGCCTTCCACAGCGTTAATCACGTTTTCCTCCAAGTCTGGTATCCGAACATTTCGGGTACGTCCTTCATGATTTCCTGTTTCCTGAAACGACCCTGTATCAGACAAACGGCGAAACACTGTTGCAAAATTTTGAAGGCCGTGTTTATTGTTGTCGGCGGAGATGGGTCTCCTGATACAGTCTTCCTGCCCACCGCCCATGGCGTTTGCCTTTCCGTAAGTAAACTCCATATCGGCAAGCTCTCGTATCACGTCCACTACGAGGTGAGTCAGCAAGAGAAGTGAATCGGACACAGCATTACCAATTTCTATGGCATGGGAGGGCGCTAAGGCATGAGGTATGAGGAACAGTACCACCCTCTAGGAGGAAATCATGCATACTGCACCTGTGACTTAATGGTACTGCGCGTATCAGACCGCAGCCTATGTTCAAAGAAAGACTGAATAAATGGTCTGTAGCATGGAAACCATGCATTTCCGCACATTAGACTTTTTTTGTTCCGTATCTTCACATAAATCAGTCCCTATAGTTTGTACACGGTGGAAAAAGTCATCCTTTATAAATATGTACATATATGCGCCTTGACGGCGAAGTGGCATCTTCTGAACGGTTTATTCATTCGTCCGTACACTTGTGGGACTCAGCTGAATATCTCCGAGCAAATAGAGGGTAATGGGCGGCGTCCACTACAGCTGTAGTGTGCGCCATGTGGAACATTGCGATGGACGGGAGGCGTGCTCTGGTAGCCAATGCGGTTTAGGCCACCGTTCTAGAGGAGCGGAGCGGCCGGGTTCGAGTCCCGTTCTGGCACAAGTTTTCATGAGTGTCCGTTGCATTTAAGGCGATGTGCACATACAGCTGAGATCTGAAATTTTCCATTTAATTACGCAGATCTGTCATATATTAAAAAAAAAAGAAAAACTGGGGACGCATAGTGCCAATAACGCTACCATAGTTTCATTCCGCCTAGAAGACTGCACGGAAGTTCTCCTTGATTCCTGGAGAGCCTAGCACTTCCAGAAGGAAAGATATTGCGGAACATGGGTAGCACAACCTGGGGGATTGTTTCCAGAGTGAATTCTCATTCTGCAGCGAGCGGAGAGTGCGTTGATATGAAAATTCCAGGCAGGCTGTGGCTAAGCAGAGTCTGCGCAATATTCTTTCTTCCAGAACTGCTAGAGCCGCAAGGTATGCAGGAAAACTTCTGCGTAGTTATGAAGGTAGGACACTAGCTACTGGCGGAACTAAGATTATGAAGGTGGACTGTGAGTCGTGCTTGGCTATCTCAGTCGGCAGAACACCGTGAAAGGCAAAGATTCCAGGTTCGGATCCCCGTAAGGCACACAGTTTTACACCGCCAGGAAATCTCAAATCGACACACGGTCCGCTGAAGATCATTCCGGGGCGTTTAAAGTATCCTGGCTGTGATATGTCGCGACGCTGATCGAAAAAGGGGTGGGGCTCTCATAGTGTTCATACCATCTTCCCGCCCCGGTTCTCAGAAAAATTAGTAGAAGCTGCTTGTAGTGTATGAGTTTCCAAATTTCACAGCTAACTCGACAGTACATTAGCGTGCAAACTTAGAGCCTCGAAACTGCCAAGAAATTCCAGAACTTAGAAAGTGAACATTTCCTAATGTGAGGACCGAGAGCCTGCCAACGTGGATGAGCCTGCGACATCAGTGGTCACATTAAAGCCAGGTAAAAGTGAACACTCACAGCCTGAAAGCACCTATTGTCAACAAGCCCAATACTTTTGGTGAGTCCAGTCGTGGAATCTAAAAACCACAGGAGGTTAAGTAAGGAAAGACTGCAGGTGGAATACCCTTAACTAAGAGAGATCATAAACAGAAACGCTAACTTCCCGAACGTAGAAATTACTGAAAGAAATATCTTCTCCGCATTTACACACTCGTAGACCCTTAGTTTCCTGACCAGTGTTCACAGTCGTAGTGCTAGTGAACTACTGACACATGTGAGTGCACACTGCCACATTATGTTGAGTAAATTATGACGTTTTAAAGTTATGAGAGTTTCCAGAATGAGATTTTCACTCTGCAGCGGAGTGTGCGCTGATATGAAACTTCCTGGCAGATTAAAACTGTGTGCTGTGAGGGCCGGGCGTGAGTCGTGCTTCGGTAGCTCAGATGGTAGAGCACTTGCCCGCGAAAGGCAAAGGTCGCGAGTTCGAGTCTCGGTCGGGCACACAGTTTTAATCTGCCAGGAAGTTTTATGAGAGTTTGTTGGTATTGCACACTGAAGAGGCAAAGAAACTGTTACACCCGCCTAATATCGCGCAAGGCCCCCGCGAGCATGCAGAAGTGCCGCAACACGACGTTGCATAAACTCGACTAATGTCTGAATTAATACTAAACGCAGTTGACACTGTGAATCCTGCGGGGCTGTCCATCCGTGAGAGCACAAGAAGGGAGAGATCTCTTCTGAACAGCACATTGCAAAGCATCCCAGATAAGCTCAATAATCTTCATAACTGGGGAGTATGGTGACCAGCGGAAGTTTTTAAACTCAGAAGGGTGTTCTTGGAGCCAGTGTAGCAATTCTGGACGTATGGGGTGTCGCACTATCCTGATGGAATTGCCAAAGTCTGTCGCAATGCACAGTGGAGGTGAATGGATGCAGGTGATCTGGCTGGATGCTGACTTACATTTCACCTGTTAGCGTCGTACCTAGATGTATCAGGAGTCTCATATCACTCCAACTGCACACGGCCTACATCATTACAGCACTTCAACCAGCTTGAATAGTCTCCTGCTGACATGCAGGATCCATGGATTCAAAGGGTGTGTCCATACCTGTGTACGTCGACCCGCTCGACACAATTTGAAACGAGACTCGTCCGACCAGGCAACATGTTTCCAGTCAGCAACAGTCCAATGCCGGTGTTGACGGGCCCAGGCGAGGCGTAAAGCTCAGTGTCGTGCAGTCATGAAGGGTGCACCAGTGAGTCCAAATCGTGATGATTCGCTGAATAGTTTGCACCCGGACACTTGCTGATGGACCAGCATTGAAATCTGCAGTAATTTGCATTTCTGTCACGTTGAACGATTCTCCTCAGTCGTCTTTGATCCCGTTCTTGTAGGATCTTTTTCCGGCCGCAGCGATGTCTGAGATTTGATGTTTTGCGGGGTTCGTGACATTCACGGTACACACGTGAAATGGTCGTACGGGAAAATCCCCACTTCATCGCTACCTCGGAGATGCTGTGCCCCATCGCTCGCGAGCCGACTACCTCACTTAAATCTCGGTAACATGCCATTGTAGCAGCAGTAACCGATCTAACAACTGCGCTATACACTTGTTGTCTTATATAGGCGTTGTCGACCGAAACGCCATATTCTGCTCGCCTATTTGAATACGCATGCCTGTACCAATTTGCTTGGTGCTTCATTGTAGTTCTTAAATTAATTGCGTGACTCAAATGATTATAATATTTTCGGACGTATGGCTTTCAAAGAATATATTTTTCTGAATTGGAATCCCTTTGACGTTATGCAATATCAGTGTACTATTCACCGGTGTCAACAAACAGCCTGTTCCATTAAATAGCACCAAGAACACAGCTGCGTTATCGTCCCGACCCGACGAAGAATACATGACCATCGACAGTGTTTTGAGACGTCACAGAGTCGCTTACAATTTAATCAGGACATGGACGAAAAGTCGGGTGCTCACGAATTTTGCTGCCCCACCTCCCCTTGCGGGCCAAATCTGACCAACGAAAGTTCCTTCACTGGCCACCTTCGAATGGAGCGACACGGTACAGACATCCAATAGCGACCTCGCTTATTGCGCGATAATCCATGGCACTCATGAATCAAAACGTTACGACGGCAAACACAATAGTGTGACGGTCAGTCTTGGTTCCGCATAGACCTGTGACTTTTCGTAATAGACTTTCTGGGAGTGTGGCTGTTCGAAGATGGAAATAAATGTAATCACTAAAGTCGCAAATTCCAAGGGAAATTGCGGTGAGCTCTAATGTGGTAGTCCATAACGTCCAGACGGAACAGATGTTTGGCGAATTAGGGAGTCAATACAGCAACTGGAGTTCACTCTCATGTTCTTTAAGCAGATGCAGCACGATTCAGGACTTCTTACGAACACATTTGTCCGGCGGGCGTTCCTGTGTTGGTGGACCTGGTGTCGGTCATACAGATCTTCAGGCGGGTAGTAATAAGTCTGGCAAGGACCACTCACTCTGTGGTGCCTGCTGTTACCACTACAGCTCCGACAAAAACGAATGTCGTTAGAAGCGTTTCGTATCAACTTAAAATGGAGAAAGCGTATAGTTGTAGTTTGATCTCTGTGACCAGTCTACGAGATGAGTTCAAAATACAACAGCAGTTTTTGTTTGTGGGAAATAATTTCATTTATTTGTCTACATCATTGTTATCCCTTCATACACTGACTTCTGCAATAAATTTCGACTGGTAATAGCGAATGCTCTGTTCAAGAATCGCAAGAGGGAGGGAGTATACTTGGGAAAGGCCGGGAGATACGGGAAGATTTCAGTTTGATTTCATCATTGTCACAGATGGCTGATACAGAAACAGGCCATCGTTAAAGTATTATGGCCACAAATCAGTTTGCTTTTTCGGACTGTTTCACGCAAACGACGTTGAAGATTAATTCTCTTCAATCGACAGTTCG
The DNA here is from genome assembly GCF_023864275.1 of Schistocerca cancellata. Taxonomy (NCBI): domain Eukaryota; kingdom Metazoa; phylum Arthropoda; class Insecta; order Orthoptera; family Acrididae; genus Schistocerca; species Schistocerca cancellata. Next base: position 371,914,905 of record NC_064626.1, read on the forward strand.
ACCTTGCGGCAGGAACTCACGGTGCACTGTGCTGTCAAAGTAGTACACAGTGTGCTTCACATTTGACTCTACTTGGGTAGCTGTTTTCGATCTTGACGATTCAGAATCCTCCCGCTGGAACGACTGAACCGTAGTTTCGATGTCATATCTGTAAGCAGATGACAGAAACAAAATGACTGCCAGCAATATGTTGCAGTGAGACACATCTTTTTAGTGTAGATTCCACACTACAACTTTGTTGTGTACAATAACGAATCACCCTCTATGTTTGCGATGTTTTTTTTCTTCATATTTCTCCGTTTCAGTTTACTACTCCCTTCCAGTTGCTTTAATGGACTAATGAAGCGCTAAAGATAAGGTTCTGCTTACAGATATACACTGTTAATAGTCCTTATTCATTTAGAAAAGAGGCGTTCGCTAGAGATACCTGGAAGAAACTCCTCAAGATGTTGTAAGGTACACATTTAGATGTTAAATTCAGAACAACATTATGAAACATATTGAAAAACGAAAGGGTGAAGATAGAGATGAATGGGACGTAGTTTAAAGGTAAAATTAGAAAAGTGGTACGACAAAGTTGCTCTTTATCACTTTTTTAATTCCTTTATTCAAGAAAGCTATGAAGATATTCAAAGAAAAGATATTTATTGTTAAGGTGAATGGAATTCCCAGTTACCGTAGACGACGTAAGAATGACATTTTTCTAATAGCTAATAGTACAAAACATTTTAAAAATAATCTATTAATTAGCTGCAATTCTGAAGAATTTCGAAGTAATTATTAACTATAAAATATATGACAGGAAGCAAATGAAAAATGGAAAGAAGAGCTGACATTAAATCGAAGAAAATAAAATAGAAAAGGTTGAAAAATGTACTTTAACTTTTATCAACAGAAGACCACATACGCTGCATGAAAATTGAAGTAAGTATTGCAACAGCAAATCGAGCTATCAGTTAAAGAAGACAACTCTTAGTAAACAAGTAGTGTAATGTAAGAAACAAAAATCAGTTTGTCAACTCTTTCATCTGGAGTGTGTTCCAGTATTGCTGTGAAAGTTGAGCACTGTTATCAACATACAGAAAACGCTTAGGAGGGACGTAAATGTGATTTTGGAAAAGTCTAAGAAGGACCAGCTCAATAGAAAGAAACTCAAAGGAAGACGTTTTGAAAGGAATGAATGACTGAGGAAACGTTATACTAACTGTTCGAAAAGGAAAGCGAAGCTTTATGGACATTTTCATTGCAGTCTTTACTGTCGCGTCATCAAACAAAATACTAGAATATTAAAAGAACTGACGTTTTAGTTGCGTAGCAACGGATTACATCATGACATCAATTGTTTTTACGGAAGATGAGTATTTCAGTACAGTCTGTTACTACCGGTATAATAAAACGACCCTGAAAAACCACTGGTAGGTCGGCGAGCACAGGGAAGAGATGTACGGGAGACTGTCCGTAGACGGTGCAGCTCGTCGGTGGCTCACAATCCACTGTGACTGTACAAAAGATTGTGATGTCGTTTTTTCCGCCATTAGCAGCAGGAAATCATTTGAGCACACGTAGTCCACGGCTCGTGGTCTCGCAATAGCGTTCTCGCTTCCCGAGCACGAGGTCCCGGATTCGACTCCCAGTGGGGTCAGGGATTTTCACCTGCCTCGTTGTTGTGTCCATCATCATCATCATCATCATCATCATCATAGCAGTTTCAATAAAATAGACAGTGGCCACAGAAGCGTAGGTTTTTTGGGCATTTTTAAACACAACAAGTTGTTAACGAAAAAGCACAGCAAGCAAAAATTAATCAAATCCAAGAGACATCGCTCTAACACCGTGTAACACCGCCTCTAACTTCGATAATGGCCTCAGTTTGCGAGGAATAGTGTACACTTGTTTATTCTGGTATTCCATATCCAGCTGAAGCCACTCACTGGTGATCAGATCTTGAAGAACTGCCTAATTGAAGCGATGTTGACTGCTACATTTCACTCAAGGTTCCAAGTAGCCCAGACGATCATGCTTACAGCAACCAGAATTATACGTAAACTACCCCTAAAACGTGGCATAACCATCTCGTGCCGCCGGCCGGAGTGGCCGAGCGGTTCTAGGCGCTACAGTCTGGAACCGCGCTACCGCTACGGTCGCACGTTCGAATCCTGCCTCGGGCATGGATGTGTGTGATTTCCGTGGGTTACTTAGGTTTAAGTAATTCTGAGTTCTAGGGGACTGACTCAGAATTCAAGTCCCATAGTGCTCAGAGCCAGAGCCATCTCGTGTCTGAACTAACCTCCCCTCACATTGCGGGTTAAATGCTTTGTCCGGCCATTGGAGCTCTGGTCGCCTTGCATAGTCAGCACCGCGACTCGTGGGATCGCACTACACGTCTCTTTGACGGCAGCTGTCCCTCTTATGTGTTGTTTGGCTGACTGAAGATGTGTAGACTTCTATGCCGTTGTGACTGGTTCGTTGATTGACTTGGGGGAGGGACCAAACAGCGAGGTCATCGCTCCTATCGGATTGGAGAAGGATGGGGAAGCAAGACGGCCGTGCCCTTTCAAAGGAACCATTGTGGCATTTGCCTCAAGTTATTTAGAGAAATCATGGAAAACCTGAATCAGGATGGCTGGACGCGGGTTTGAACCGTCGTCCTCCCGAATGCCGTTGTGAACAACGACCCCTTGCGAGATATCTCACTCCACATGTCTACGGCATGATCAGTTCGCAACGTTGGCCTGGAAACTGGTTGAGAAGGATCTACATTCACTGAGAGCGGCACTGTCGAGTGTCGCTGACAAGTCGTTATAAACGCGCCTCTGGTCCTCGTCGGTTAGGATCGTTAACGACCATTCTTCTTATGCTGCGTTAAATGGCTGAGAGTGGTAAACCATTCCTTGGAGATACAATCGACAGTCCACGCTTATACATCAACATATTGTGTAACTTAACTCACATTGTGGTCAACGGGATGGTAGCTCATTTGTGTCATTGTGTCATGTCCTTACGTCACTGGCGCGCAAACACCAGCTGTCAGCACTTCACTTACAGCAGCGGAGGGTGATCGCCCCCCCCCTCCCCCTTTTTTCCCCAGTATTGTACTCCACAGCGACCAGTGTGCGCTTTTAAGAGGGTAACTATTACACTGTCCGGTGTTGTTATATTCGAACACTGAGAAACCGAAGCACGAGGAGTCCAAGAAATAAAATGGATTTATTAGAGATAATAAAACGCCAGCATTACCAAGAAATGGTATCAGCATACAGTAGAGAAGAGTGGTCGTAATGACAATTCATAACCTTTAGAAGTTGGTAATTATTGATGCACAAATAAAATGCGCTTGTCTAAGACTTTTAAGTTGTATGTCCCTCATTATCTTTTAATTAGACCGTCAACGTTTGTTATTATTCATTATCTTTAATTGATTTTATTCTTAGATTCATTTAAACTATATTTATTATGTAATATTTTAAATGGTTCAAATGGCTCTAAGCACTATGAGACTTAACATCTGAGGTCATCAGTCCCCTAGACTTAGAACTAATTAAACCTAACTAACCTAAGGACATCATATACATCCATGCCCGAGGCAGGGTTCGAACCTGCGACCGTAGCAGCAGCTCGGTTCCAGACTGAAGCGCCTAGAATCGCTTGTCCACAGCGGCCGGCATGTAATATTTCGCAGCATTGTTCGCGCTGCGCGTCGATAAGACGTATGCGCGCCTGTGAGTTCCTCACGTATTCGGTAATGTTGAACTGAAATAGTCCAAAATATTAGTAGTTGAAGTAGCTGTCATAATTTGGTGTGCAATTTTCAAAATATTTGAATAATGCGTGAAAGCATATTTTATTACGTTTTGCAAGACGATATGTAAGAAATTTATTAATAAACATGTCTATCGTTATAAATGATCGTTGTACCATAACTTTTGCTATTGTCTAACCTGACAACAGGGCTGGAGTGGCCGAGCGGTTCTAGGCGCTACAGTCTGGAACCGCACGACCGCTACGGTTGCAGGTTCGAATCCTGCCTCGGGCATGGGTGTGTGTGACGTCCTTAGGTTAGTTAGGTTTAAGTAGTTCTAAGTTCTAGGGGAATGATGACCACAGCAGTTAAGTCCCATAGTGCTCAGAGCCATTTGAACCATTTGACAACAAGATACTTATGTAGTAATTGGATTAAATTTGTTTATCTACTGCGACCGTTAGGAATCAAAAACGGAAAAGGGGAGCTTACAGACTGTCTACGAAATTGTGTAGCTAACCAAAACTGTTTTGGACCGAGAGACGTGTATCCACGTCATATTACACTACCAATAGCCTCACTGACTCTGGACTAATCATGCTGTTACGGAGTCCACATTGTTACCTAAGGGTGTAACGTTGAAATGAGTAAAAAATCTATGAAGACAATTTGTAGCTGTGTGGACGAAGCCTTGAGGAATGCAGGTGTATGTTTGTTGCAGTGTAACCATTAAACAGCCGCTTCCGGGCGCATGCGTGAGAACCGCCCTGTGGTTTTCTGGCGCCAAGGTGAGCCGCCCTCATCCGAGCGGGGGCTTCTGGCCCGGCGGCTGGCATATCCAGTCTCCAGCCCCAAGGCCGCCGTGTCGGGCAGGCTTGTAAACAAATCTATGTCCTCCCAGTCCGGTTCCGCTTCCCAGCTACTGCTCCGTGTTTCCTTTCTGTGCCTGCAGCAGGCGTTACTGCATTCTTACCCTGAGAAACACGTTTCAGAACACGAGTATCGATGTCCTCCTTCAGCTATTCACTTTTGCAGTATTTTTTTTCCATAATGCTGAATAGTCTGAATACGCCAGTGTGATTTAAATCTCCTTTTAACGATACCTTCCTCACCCCCCCCCCCCCCCCACCACCCACTCCCCGAACCCCACTTTTCGCTTTGTCTATATATTGGGCGAGGTATGATAGCACTCACGAGCCTGCTTTATTTAGCAGATGCAAAAATTGAGGTCAACGAAGCATTGACTTGCAGCATCTCTCCTTCCCTCCCTTCTCCACTTAAACCCATTCCGTCGGATTTCTACCTCAGTGTCTCTTTTGAGATACAGTTACTTTTGTTACAAGATTACAGATGCGGTCTTAATTTGTAAGTCTTTCAACGTTTCTAGCTTCCAATGTTTCAGCTGCCTTTTCTTCATAGTTTTCAATACCAACTGGAATTTCGTAAGGACTAGGGTATGGTCGCTATCTACGTCTACACATCTGAGTAGTTCTTATCGTTTTAACTTCATTACTAAACATTTGTTTTAACAAAACATATTCTCGTATCTTATTTGTTCCCCTGATATATTCAGTAAGTCTTCCTTGTAAAGGGAATTCATGAAAAGTCGCTATCAGCACAAAAATTTTGGAAATTTGTGGTAAGGTCTTACGGGACCAAACTGCTGAGGTAATCGGTCCCTAACCCTACACACTACTTAATATAACTTAAACTAAGGACAACACACATACCCATGCCCGAGGAAGGTCTCGAACCTCCGAAGAGGGGAGCCGCACGAACAATGGTAAGGCGCCTACGGCTGCGCGGTTACCCCGCGCGGCTATCAGCAATGAAACAGGTCTATTGGGAGGCTGTTATTTGCAATTCGGTACATACTGTGGCTCTCTGAGACGCTAAGCGTCAGTATTTAGTTGCTTATTATTTGCGCGAAGTCTTTGGTCACAGTAGCTGTGTCGCTTGAAGATGTGCTTGTTTCTGTCATCGGTGCTCGGCAGCAAGGAGCGAGGTAGTTCTATCGTTAGGCAAGTAGTGAGAGAGATGCCGAGCAGAGTACTTGGGGCAGTGTAGAAGTAAAGGTAAGTGCATCTGTGCTTAAGTAAAATGATTTGTGTTTGAATATTGTGAATCACAGGAGAAAGGTCCGATTAGTGATTCAGAATTAAATGAGATGTAATGAGATTAGAGAAACGTGTGAAGAGGAATGAACTTAATATTTTTTTTATTTAGTTACATTGCCGTCGCGCTTAGTTCTGAAAGCGTTGTTGAACGAGACATCCATATCAGGAAACTTTAGATTATTAATTAAAGATTGTGTAATTTTCGCTGTAAGGTATCTTTCATGTTTATCATTTATTTGTCTGTCATTTGCGAGACTAAGAGAGTGATATCAACGCTACCCTTTATCATTGTTAATGAGTGTTGTAACATGAATTTCGTACAATTAATAATATATCAAATAGTTTAAAAACACTTGATTAAAGGAATATTTCATCTAAGAGCATTGTTCACATCCTTGATCCAAGTAATTCTTATTTAAAGGAATGTCTTACTCAATGAAGAGTATAAAATAATTTTAATTGTTGTAAATTGGAAAATTTGTGGTAAGGTCTTACGGGACCAAACTGCTGAGGGACCACTTTGTTAGTTAAAGAGATTACTAGTAAAGTTTAGGATTTAATCAGTTTCTACATTTTTTTAGAAATATTATAAAACAAGGCAAAATTCGTGTTGTATTCTCTCAGGCAGATTTTTGATTTCTCCCGCATTTGAAAATGCACAGTCAAAGGAAACGATCATCAGTGAATTCTATTTATTTCATTTCATTTCACGAAATCAAACTCACTCTGTTTCCTATCCTCACGTACGATTGCATTCCAGCTCCCATTACGATTAATACGTTATCGTAACAACATGTAGGTCTTATATAACAATGACGAAAAATACAATTCAATTTTCGCCGGTCGGTGTGGCCGTTAGGTTCTGGGCGCTTCAGTCTGGAACCGCGCGACCGCTACGGTCGCAAGTTCGAATCCTGCCTCGGGCATGGATGTGTATGACGTCCTTAGGTTAGTTAGGTTTAAGTAGTTCTAAGTTCTGGGGGACTGATGACCTCAGATGTTAAGTCTCATAGTGCTCAGAGCCATTTGAGCCATTTGGGTGGAAAACAATATTATAGTCGCCTAAAGACGCCACTCAACTAATTACTTTGACAATGAAGTTCCCTACCCGAATTCCCTGTCATGGGCACGGAAATGCTTCATTCAGAGTTACAACCCATCTCCTACAACGATTTTACGACAGGTATCATGGGAAAAACACTCCCTCTGACACGATATTTTCGAAATATGCTCTTGGTTAAATCTGACATAACCTCTTATCTGGACCACAATGGTGTTAACAAGGAATATACCACGGATGTACTCAGTAGCACACCACCAGAAGTCGTCGTCTTCATTGTGACTCATGCTCTTTAATTGCCCTTACTACCTCCATACAAATATTGTTGTGACTAAATCGTCTTTCAACATCTTTAGCTGTATGGCTGAAACGCTTCCCACCTCTTGTATCACGGCCGCGCGGAGTGGCCGCGTGGTTTAAGGCGTCATGTCACGGACTGCGCGGCCCCTCCCACCAGAGGTTCGAGTCCTCCCTCGGGCATGGGTGCGTGTGTTGTTCTTAGCATAAGTTAAAGTTAGTTTAAGTAGTGTGTAAGTTTAGGGACCGATGACGTAAACAGTTTGGTCCCTTAGGAATTCACACACACATTTGAACATTCATCCATCAGGAAGACTTGGTGAAGTTACCAACATTTGGAATTGAGTTTTCAGTTGTTTATGTTACCGTAGCGCTAGATTTAGAAGAAAACAATGGTTTGTAAATAACATACTGGCTAGGGTAACAGTGAAATACTTTCGGCAGTGCATATGTATGTAATACAACTGCCACCCATGGCAGTATGGGTAGCCGCCTCGGTGATAACTAATATGATTTGGTAATGATATTTGTAGAACATTACAAGTGTAAATTTACCAACGTGTTCTTCGCGTTAATGGCTTCTAGTGCGAATCTGCTGTATTAAACTTTGATGTTTTTAACTCTCTTACCGGATTGCCTTCTTGGTGCCACACTCGCCATGTAGCTAAGAGATTGAAGTCATGTGCACCACCTGTCTGTGAATTGTGCAAACGTTCTTCTGTGTGTGATCATATTTCAGTTGTTGGAGAATCATATTTTCTGAGGCGGAGATTGGGGACCAACCAAGCATTTGCGTACACGGGCGCGGAAACAGCAAAAGACCACACTACCGCTGCCCAGTGCACCATTCTTGCTCGGTAATCATCCACGCGTATACAATTCTTATTTGGCTGGCAGGTTGTAAATACACCACTCCAATAAATGTCTAGCAAGAAGTAACTACTTGAGGGGCCAGTGTAATTAATCTTTCATTCGACCTTACTCTAACTGGTTTTACGTGCACACTAGAACTCATTTTGCACTGTAGCATTGCTGGTAAAGGTGTAACTCATGTCACTGGGCTAGATGATTTTTCGCTAAATATTTCATCCTGTTAGTGGCCGATGCCCTGTGTTTATCCACGTTTATGGCTGACTGCTATTCATCTGCAAGAAATTTTTCTTTAGTCGCTCTCGCTTTACTAAGGAATTTGCTACTTTCTCTCGGTGTTGTGGATACCGCTCCTTGAACGGCGTTACAGACCAGATAAAATATACCAGTGAGTGGCTAAGTGTTTTTGTTTGTGTCTGCGGCAAGCCAAATAGGGACAGTTTTGCGCTGCGCAAGCACGCGGTCACGGACAACCGCACATTAGGCCGGCGCATTAAATACTCTCTGCAAAGGCATTTCGAATGCTCGCTCGTAATGCAGCGGCTGCCGGGAATTAGTGGGACGCAGTGCTGTGCTTTGCCGCCGTTAGTCATGCCGTAACAGTGTCAATGTGGCGGCAGGCAGGCGGGTACTTCTTGCGGCGGCTGTCAGTCGCCGCGTGCCGGGCGCGTAATTGCGTGGAAAGAATTACCGTGGCCGCCGCCGGCGAAAGTGGTAGATCGCCGGCAAGGACTCGTTCAATCTTACCCTCTGCTTGGTTTCAGCTCCGGAACGCAAAGTCTGAGACAGACTTGCAGTCGAGAAGCCTGGGTCGTCGCATCCTAAACACCCGACACACTACTTGTCTAGACAAAGTCGTTAGATTTTGCGGTCCACTATAAATTGGCAACCTACTCCACCACTTTAATGCCTTTAGTAACAGGCGTGGAAGGTTCTCAGTTGTCGTAAAACATAGTGGCATATCATCTGCTTGTTATTTGTAGACGTGTTTGTTCGTAAATTACGCGGATAATGGTTTTAAATTGATGTTGTTGTTGTGGTCTTCAGTCCAGAGACTGGTTTGATGCAGCTCTCCATGCTACTCTATCCTTTGCAAGCTTCTTCATGTCCCAGTACCTACTGCAGCCTACATCCTTCTGAATCTGCTTAGTGTATTCATCTCTTGGTCTCCCTCTACGATTTTTACCCTCCATGCTGCCCTCCAGTACTAAATTGGTGATCCCTTGATGCCTCAGAACATGTCCTACTAACCGGTCCCTTATTTTTGTCAAGTTGTGCCACATACTCCTCCCCATTTCTATTCAATACTTCATCATTAGTCATGTAATCTACCCATATAGTCTTCAGCATTCTTCTGTAGCACCACATTTCGAAAGCTTCTATTCTCTTCTTGTCTAAACTATTTATCGTCCATGTTTCACTTCCATACATGGCTACACTTCATACAAATACTTTCAGAAACGACTTCCTGACACTTAAATCTATACTCGATGTTAACAAATTTCTCTTCTTCAGAAACGCTTTCCTTGCCATTGCCAGTCTACATTTTATATCCTCTCTACTTCGACCATCATCAGTCATTTTGCTCCCCAAATAGCAAAACTCCTTTACTACTTTAAGCGTCTCATTTCCTAATCTAATTCCCTCAGCATCACCCGACTTATTTTGACTACATTCCATTATCCTCGTTTTGCTTTTGTTGATGTTCATCTTATACCCTCCTTTCAAGACACTGTCGATTCCCTTCAACTGCTCTTCCAAATCCTTTGCTGTCTCTGACAGAATTACAATGTCATCGGCAAACCTCAAAGTTATTATTTCTTCTCCATGGATTTTAATACCTACTCCGAATTTTTCTTTTGTTTCCTTTACTGCTTGCTCAATATGCAGATTGAATAACATCGGGGAGAGGCTACAGCCCTGTCTCATTGCCTTCCCAACCTCTGCTTCCCTTTCATACCCCTCGACTCTTATAACTGCCATCTGCTTTCTGAACAAATTGTAAATAGCCTTACGCTCCCTGTGTTTTACCCCTGCCACCTTTAGAATTTGAAAGAGAGCATTCCAGTCAACATTGTCAAAACCTTTCTCAAAGTCTACAAATGCTAGAAACGTAGGTTTGCCTTTTCACATCTGTCAACACCTGCTTTCTTTGGGATTGGAATTATTATATTCTTCTTGAAGTGTATGTGAACTGATACGTAATGTAATTTATACATTGATAGCATTTAAGAACATAATCGCATAAGTTGTTACCTTCAAAGTACTCGTATGAGCTTGGAATAAGGATCATGGCAACTAATACACAGCCTGACCTTAAGTTAGATTTAATGGCTCTTGATACTCAGTCTAATATTGAAAGGCTAAAGATTCTCGCAGTGCAATCTGGCTTCAAAGTAAATCACTCAGAAACGCTACCTAACTGTAAAATTAAGTGGGAACCTGTGATTGACTGTGCAATAGTAGCAAGCAATTAACTGAACGTAATGCGCAATCAGAGATGAATCTATGAAAATGCATAGAACGAACTGTAGTTGAAATCAGGTCATTAGTAAATGCAAGTCTCAGTCTGGATTCTAAACTGGAATAAGTGGGGCTTATTGAGCACTGTTCGTCATATAAAATTCTCTACACCATAATTGCTGCTGGTTCGGTCTCACCATATTATCTGTTTAGATGCTGAAACCTGAGATTGCTGATGTGAAGTTATCGTCTGTGAAGACTGGGTTGCGGCACGGCGGTAGACAGATATTGCAGGTGTCGCAGAGCGGCGCTTCTCCGACGTGGTCAGCGGCGGAAATAATAATTGTTAAAAACTTCAGTCTGCTGTGGTTAACCACAACTTTTTTCAGTGGGCCAGAAATGTCCTCTCGACTCCCACTTCGTCGTCTCCAGCCAGTGATGGGATTCGCCTGAAGTTCTAACCAAAACTGGATTCCACAACACTACCACAACCCCAAGTGTGTATTTCTGACATACTAAGTTCACCTTTTAGTATTTGTTTACTAACAGCCGCTCACACAGTTGCAGATTTATGATGTACGCCAAGAAAAAACGGGAACAGAAGAAAGCACAGAAAATACGCCTTAAACAGTGAGATTCTTGAAAACATGTCATAACATACAATAAATAAGGTAATATGAAAGTATCCATAGAAAACTATATTTCAGAAAACGAACAGTAAAAATGTAACAATGTGTTACTGTGTTTGTGTAACTATGCTATTTTATGCATGTTATCGATAAAAAAACCTCACTGATGACGGAGATATTTGTCGCCGAAACTACACTCATGTTCATAAATTAAGGATAATGCTGATACATGGTGAAACAATGCTCTGGTGGGCGGTTTTTTGGTTTAAATCACTTCGGGGTATGACCATGCGGTGCATTTGACCTGGGGTTGTCGCACGGTGGCGCTGGCAGCAGTCCACATACGCAGAGGTGTGTTGGTGCTGGTCAGTGTACGGTGCAGCCAGTAAGTGTGCAGACGTTTTCAGACATGCTAATGGTGACTGTGTGTTGAAAATGGCTCATAGAACACATACTGATGACGTTATGAGGGGTAGAATACTAGGGCGACTGGAGGCTCGTCAAACACAGCAGGTCGTAGCGCGGTCCCTCCGTGTGCCACAAAGTGTGAACTCAAGATTATGGTAACGATTCCAGCTGACAGGAAACATGTCCAGTCGCTACAGTACGGGACGTCAACCGTGTACAACACCACAAGAAGACCGATATCTCATCATCAGTGCCCGCAGACGGCCACGGAGTACAGCAGGTAGCCTTGCTCGGGACCTTACAGCAGCCACTGGAACAGTTGTCCCCAGACACACAGTCTACAGACGACTGAACAGACATGGTTTATCCGCCCGGAGACCTGCAAGGTGCATTCCACTGACCCCTGGTCACAGGACAGCCCGTAAAACCTGGTGTCAAGAATACAGTTCATGGTCATTGGAACAGTGGTCCCAGGTTATGTTCACGGACGAATGCAGATATAGTCTGAACAGTGATTCTCGTCTTGTTTTCATCTTGTGTGAACCAAGAACCAGATACTAACCCCTTAATGTCCTTGAAAGGGACCTGTATGGAGGTCGTGGTTTGATGGTGTGGGGTGGGATTATGATTGGTGCACGTACACCCCTGCATGTCTTTGACAGAGGGACTGTAACAGGTCATGTGTAACGGGACCTCATTTTGCACCAGTATGTCCGCTTTTTCAGGGGTGCAGTGGGTCCCATCTTCCCCCGATGGATGATAATGCACGGCCCCATCGAGCTGCCATCGTGGAGGAGTACCTTGAAACAGAAAATATCAGGCGAATGGAGTGGCCTGCCTGTTCTTCAGACCTAAATCCCAACGAGCACGTCTTGGATGCTCTCGGTCGACGTATCGCTGCACGTCTTCAAACCCCTAGCACACTTCAGGAGATCCGACAGGCACTGGTGCAAGAATTGGAGGCTATACCCCTACAGCTGCTCGACCACCTGATCGAGAGTATGCCAACCCACTGTGTGGCCTGTGTACGTGCATACGTGCATGGTGATCATATCCCATATTGATGTCGGGGTACATGCGAAGGAAACAGTGGCGTTTTGTAGCACATGTGATTCGGGATGGTTTTCTCAACTGATCACCAATACCGTGGACTTACAGATCTGTGTTGTGTGCGTTCCCTATGTGCCTATGCTATTAGCGCCAGTTTTGTGTAGTGCCACGTTGTGTGGCACCATATTCTGCAATTATCCTTAATTTATGAGCATGATCGTAGTTTGTGAAAAATAAATAAGTAAACAAATAACAAGGTGTTTTTCATCAAGACGGACTCAATTTTCTGATGTTGTTGTTGTTAGACTAGTCGTGAGTGCAATATCCAGCAGCTTGTAACGAGTTCAGAGGTACAAGGGTTAACAAAAATGCGACCTTATTACTTCACCGCATACAGTTAATAGGCACTGTTATCTGCATTACGGTACAGGCCGTATGGTGGTCACGCCGGAGTATGAGGAAGCGAGGGCTGGAGAGTGCGTCCATCAGTTCAGCGACCCGTGCACCGGCTGCGACGCTGCGCCGCTGTTTGCCAGGCGCGTCGCGTCCCGCTAAATATTTGCCGCTGCGCTGTGGGTCGCGAGATCCGGTTTCCCGGGGACCAGGCACTCCCTCCCCTACACCTATTAAAGGCCGCTGTATGGAGCGTGGGGTGGCAGCACTGTGGGCGTGTGTCTTTTTTTTTTTCTCCTCTACGTTCGTATGTGTAGTTGTCCTTCGTGAGCGATCGTCTCTGCCGAAACGTACCAAAACTTGATACGATTTTGTTTGAGCTGGAGGTAGAGATTCACACAAATTTCGGTTGCAGCAATATCCTCCAAAGTTTTCCTAGGGGGTACCGAAGCAAGTGGACGTTAAATCAGTAAACGAATTTTTCCAGGCCAATTGTCATAATAGCATCGAAACGGTGGATGACACAGATGATGATCGCATTGTAGTTCCTACTTTAATTCGTCGCATGGACGTCAAAATTAGACACATGAGAAGTGACCATGGGATAGAAAAGCAACTGAAATCGCTCAACACAGGAAAGAACATTGGACCTGACGGGATACCGGTTCGATTCTGCGTAGCTCGAATATAAGTGTACCGTAGATCGTTGGAGGAGCGAAGCGCTCCTAAAGATTGGGAAAAAATGTAGATCATTCCTTTTCTCATGAAGAGTCGTCGAACAGACCCACAAATGTGTACTTCCGTATCTCTGGCGTGGGGCCGTTAGAGAAGTTTGGATCATGTTTTATGCTCGCGTATTCTAACAATCCTGGATACCGAAAATCTCTTCTGTAGGAATCAGCAAGCGTTATGAAAAAAACGATCAGGTGAAACCCATTTCGCTGTGGTCCTCCACGAGACCCAGAAAGTAGTATATATTGACGCACAGATTGATGCCGTGTTCCTTGACTCCCACCTAATGAACGAAATGCTAGCACGCGGATTATTGGACCGGCTGGCCTGTGTGGTCGAGCGGTTCTAGGCGCTTCAGTCCGGAACCGCGCGACTGCTACGGTCGCAGGTTCGAATCCTGCCTCGGGCATGGATGTGTGTGATGTCCTTAGGTTAGTTAGGTTTAAGGAGTTCTAAGTTCTAGGGGACTGATGACTTCAGATGTTAAGTCCCATAGTGCTCAAAGCCATTTGAACCATTTTGAGTATTGGACCAGCTGTGTGACTGTATTAAAAAGTTTCTAGCGAACTGAACACAGCATGCCATTCTCAGCGGAGAGAGGTCATCAGACGTAAAGGTAACTTCGGTCATACCCCAAAGGAGTATTGAAGGACCAATACTTCCCATAATATCTATAAACAGCCTAGTGGATAGTGTTGGAAGTTTCATGAAGCTTTCGCTGGATGAAGCTGTTGTATACAGACAAGTCGCAACGCTGAAGATTGTAGCGACGTGCAGGAAAACCTGCTGAGTATCGACGCTTGGTCCAGGGATTGCCAGCTGACTATCAACATAGTCAAATGTAATATATTGTTCATAAATAGGCGAAAATAACTAGAAGTAGTCACAACCATGAAATAGCTAGGAGCCTGCACATCGAGCGATTCGATTTAAAGGGAACGTCCTCGTGAAACGAACTGCAGGTAAAGCCAGACAGATTTGTTGGAAGAATCCACGAGAGATGTAGGCCACCCATAAATGAGGTAACTGACAAATCCCTCGTTCGACCAATACTTCAATATTGTTCAGAAGTCTGGCAATGATTTAAAATCCAAAATATTCCGGCATTATGCTGAATTAAAGGGGGTAACAGTGTACAGAATAAAGTAATAGTGCTTGACCAGGATGGGAGAGGGGGGGGGGGCGTCAGAAGGGACGGTTTCTAGATATAAGAATGAAATGTAATTTTGACTATATTCTCAAATGACCGTAGGGGGCGATCATTAGTCTGGGAGTGGGAAGTGGCAGAGAAAGTGGTTCGCGTAAAGTCTGGCTGGTGGTTGTTTGAGGGGAGCAGCTCGGACTGAAAGCTGGAGTCTTAAGAGGGAGACTCGAATGGCTTCTGCTTCCCAAGACACAGCCAGCAACAACCACGCGACCCTATTCTCGCTCCTCCTGTTGGCGGACTAAGGAGTCGGGTAGCTGGTTGATTCAACACAGAGGCGGCCTAATGCTGGTTTATTCAGCTAACAACAGGAAATGTGGCGTGATGCTAACGCTTACAGATTCTGTCAGGCACGTTGATACCTTAGTCGGAGCTTCGAACATGAAAGAAAATTTAGGTAATCAATAAAGTATTACTAGATTACTCCCGATTACCCAGACTGTCTAAGCGTACTGTACTGCAATTTTTGATGGTCTTGGTTCTGAATTGTGGAAAACCTAGTGTTCACCAGGAGATTATTTAGGAGTTTAAGTGGGTTGGCCTTCAGATGCTGCAACCTGAGCAGGGGTACTCTCAGTTACGGCCTTAACAAAAATGTGATATGTGATCTTTATCGCAAAAACGTGTTTACTACATACAAGGCGATAATACGGTACGATTTCACATTCTTTGAACCCATGAACTGCATTGCCGACTGTAGCTGCATTGAAATAAGCAGTCGTCAGTAGAGGTCGTCAGCTTGCCCCAATCAACTCGCCACAGTTGGGTATGTCAAATTTGGCAACGCACCACTCACGTTCTAGAGTGTGACGAGACGGTTTCTAAGAAAATGAAATAAGTGGCCAAAGGCCCCAGTGGTGGACGAAAAAAAAATCATACACACATCCGGGATGACAAACCGAGAATAATCCAAAATGTAGAAGTCAAGAATCGTCAACAGCGCACAAACAAAGTCATAGTAGGAAATGCAGAGAAAAACCAAGGGCAACCGAGTAACTGAGTGCGAAGGAAAAGTCGGCGATCGTAAAGTTTTGAAAGCATCAACGCAAGTGGACGAGGGACGCGGTCACACTTCCTCGAAGCTTACGCGGCTAGAGGGTCTTGTCAGCCGATGCCAACGAGGTCCGAGATACATGTGTTGCGGACGCGAATCCAAACAATTCTGCATTCGTCACGATCTCGATGTCGGAAACCGGCCAGGGTACGAAATTAAAAGTCTTTGATTTTTGGAGTAGGATTGATGAGAATCAGACACGAATAAATAGCGACTGTGAAACGCAATTTATCTAACATAGTCATATATAGCAAAGAATAAAAAAGTCTTTAAAATTGTGTAACTTAGAGAAATGTCCACGATAGTTACAAAACGTACGTACACTGAAATTGCGACAGAGGGTTTGCTGTGCGAGTTCTTAGTGCCTCATCTTGTGAAGTGTTAGTTGCACCCGTATGAGGATGATAGCTACAAAAATAGTTCAGATGGCTCTGAGCACTATGGGACTTAACATCTGTGGTCATCAGTCCCCTAGAACTCAGAACTACTTAAACCTAACTAACCTAAGGACATCACACACATCCATGCCCGAGGCAGGATTCGAACCTGCGACCGTAGCAGTCGCGCGGTTCCGGACTGAGCGCCTTAACCGCGAGACCACCGCGGCCGGCTGATAGCTACAAATATGAAGTTAAACTGAGTAATTAGTCATTTCACCCCACTTTTTAACATTCCCCTGTCTCCATCACATCACTGTATTAGTGGCGGAAACTAATATTAAATCCTTTTTGAGCCGCTAAATTTTCTGTAGGAGTAGGCCTATTCATGAAAGTAAACCTCATGAGAGATCTAATTAGCCTACGCAGAGCAGATGCATCTTACATGGCACTCAGGACCTGTATTGTGGTTGGCGGAGTCACAGCTTGAGTTTATCACTGTCACTGATGGTAGCCAAACTGCGCAGCTATGTGCATCCTTGCTGCAAACTTGAGAAATAGGAGAATACATAAAAGCTATGTGCACCCCTTGAGTGCGAGGTCGTAAGTTCAATCTTTAGCAACGCTTATTTGAAAGTGTTTCGTTAACAATAATGACAGGAAAAATGTTATCTGATAATGACTCACCATGTGCATCAGAAGGGCGACGGAAAATGATTGTCCGGGAGGTACAGAAATCAACCTTCTATGTGATGTACGTATTACACTTCACAAAATGGACACTGTCGACATGTAAGAAACGTTCATAACAAAACATTTACTTGCACCACGAACACCGAATGAAAAATGGCACGCCACAGTGGTCACGAAGGTTAGCACCGTAAACATCGAAGGCAAACTCCACGCAAGCTACAAACCGCCAAGGACGTTCAGCTAGGTATCCACTCCTAAAGAATGCATATGGAATAACATTGGTGTAACGGTGTGATGAGAACTGATGGAACGTATTTCTAACAGTCTTATCGTGAAACTGGCTATCCTTTACGGCCTAGTTGCAGATAGTGCGATACCGTGTTTTATAGGCACAGAAAAACAAACGTCCACAGGCTCAATTTGCTCAGTGGTTCCAGGTGGTTTTTAGGTGCGTTAATTTGGTCCAAAGGAATATAATTTTTATACGCAGGCCGTGAAACGAGTTAAAGTAAGTTATTATGACCAGCTATTGGTCAAATTCATACCGTAGCTGTAGTTCTCTTACGTCCGTTTTCCAACTCCTGCGCCGGCCAGAGTGGCCGAGCGGTTCTCGGCGCTTCAGTCTGGAGCCGCGCGACCGCTACGGTCGCTAGTTCGAATCCTGCCTCGGGCATGGATCTGTTTGATGTCCTTAGGTTAGTTAGGTTTAAGTAGTTCTAAGTTCTAAGGGACTGATGACCTCCGATGTTAAGTCCCATAATTCTCAGAGCCATTTGAACCATTTTTGAACCAACTCCTGCTTGCTGTGACGTAAATATTCCTTACTGCCCTTACAAGATCTCGTACACGAGAAAGAATCGTAGGGGACAGAGCATCTCCATCTTCTCGTAGCACAGTAAGTTACTTTCCAGCCAATTTACCATCCAGATCAACATTCGGCATATCTGATGTTAGCTGATCTTGTTACAGCACTCTGGGTAGTCTAATTTCTAGGATTCCTTTCAGACGCATTTCCTCTACAAATGCCGATTGGTCGCAGATGAAAACAAATTCCTTACTGAACGATCGGATAAAATTGTTTATCTCATCTATAAATTGTTCGACCGATTCCGCAGTTTGCTATGCATCGTCTTGTTATCTTACGCGTTCTAAGTCTGTAGCACTGTTGGAAGTTATGCAACCATCCAGTGCTTACCTTGAAACTATTGTAATCTCTGTCTCGCGGAATTCAGTATGCATAGCATAGTAGCTATCATACACATTCTGTAAATTGTATCGAGCATCACTGAAACGCGTGAACATCAGTTTTTTTACAAGTGCGCCTTGCCCTTCCTTGAGTATCGGTAGTTTTTCTTATGCACTACACGGTCTTATTGCTGCGGACTTACTCTAAATCTATTCATAATGTTTTTTCTTCTTCTTTTTTTCTGTGCTGTGGATGATCTTCCATGTGCATGACTATGTTTCGTACCCGCTCCTTGGACAAGGATTGTCCTTTACTACGTTTCTCTGGAGACGGGATTTGTGGTTTCCTGTCCGATACCACTCCGTCTTCAGGCTACGAGTGGCCTACGGGGACCATCCGACCGCTGTGTCATCCACAGCGGAGGATGCGAATGGGAGGGGCGTGGGGTCAGCACACCGCTCTCCCAGTCGTTATGATGGTATTCTTGACCGAAGTCGCTACTATTCGTTCGAGTAGCGCCTCAATTGGCATCACGAGGCTGAGTGCACCCCGAAAAATAGCAACAGCACATGGCGGCCTGGATAAGGGGTCACAGGTGGTCCCCTAATAACGTTCACGCAGTCCACAGCTTTCATAGTACCTTCGATTACTGCCGCAGGTCCTATAGAAGCACAGGCGAATGCCCACCATAACATAAAACGTCTCCCACCGGCCAGTGTTCGTAGCGCACTGCATGTTCCGAATAGCCGTTCGCCTAGATAACAGCGTATCTGGACACGACTATCGACTTGGAATGACAATAAACTGGCGTCATCCGACCAGGCGGCACGATTCCATTGACCCGTGGTCCAATCTCGATGATCCCATGTTCCTGTAATCATAACTAGCGATGTTGTTGGGTCACCATGGGAACATGTACGGGTCCTCTGTTGGGGAACACCTTGTTCAGCAATGTGCGCTGACCGGTTTGCTTCAAAACACTTGGGCTTGCGCCAACACCGTACTCTGTTGTCAGATCTGTTACAGATCGCCACCTATCCTGGTTTTGAGAGCGGGAAAGCCTCCGATGTATGGACGTCAAACTTCTTATCTCCTGCTTGTGGTTTCAGCACTCTTCAATCACTTTCCAGACTCCCACGACAGTAGCACGCGAACAGCCGACCGGATTCGCCGTTTCCGAGGTGCTCTCTCCCAGGCACTGAGCCATAACAATATGGCTTTTGTCAAAGTCACTTAAGTCGGCGGATTTCCGCATTTGCGCCACTTATCACAGCCAGAATGATTCCCATTCGTCTCTGCTCCGTTCATATACACTATGTGACCAAAAGTATCCGAACACCTGGCTGAAAAAGACTTAAGAGCTCGTGGCGCCCTCCATCGGTAATGCTGGAATTCAATATGGTGTTGGCCCACCCTTAGCCTTGATGACAGCTTCCACTCTCGCAGACATACGTTCAAGCAGGTGCTGCAAGGTTTCTTGGGGAATGGCAGCCCATTCTTCACTGAGTGCTGCACTGAGGAGAGGTATCGATGTCGGTCGGTGAGGCCTGGCACGAAGTTGGCGTTTCCGGACTCTGTGCAGGCCAGTCAATTACAGGGATGTTATTGTCGTGTAACCACTCCGCCATAGGCCGTGCATTATGAACAAGTGATCGATAGTTTTGAAAGATGCAATCGCCATCGCCGAATTGCTCTTCAACAGGGGCAAGCAAGAAGGTGCTTAAAACATCAATGTAGCCCTGTGTTGCGATAGTGCCATTCAAAATAACAAGGGGTGCAAGCCCCTCCATGAAAAACACGACCACACCATAACACCACCGACTCCGAATTTTACTGTTGGCACTACACACGCTGGCAGATGATGATCACCAGGCAGTCACCATACCCACATCCTGGCATCTGGTTGCCACATTGTGTACCGTGATTCATCACTCCACACAACATTTTTTCCACTGTTCAGTCGTCCTATGTTTCCGCTTCTTACACCATGCGAGGTGTCGTTTGGTATTTACCAGCCTGATGTGTTGCTTATGAGCAGCTGCTCAACTTTGAAATCCAAGTTTTCTCACCTCCCGCCTCACTTTCATGGTAGTTGCAGTGGGTCCTGGTGCAATTTGGAATTCCTGTGTGGTGGTCTGTACAGATGTCGGCCTATTACACCTTACGACCCTCTTCAACTGTCGGCGGTCTCTGTCAGTCAACAGACGAGGTCGGCCTGTACGCTTTAGCACTGTGTGTGTCCCTTCACGTTTCCGCTTCACTATCACATCGGAAACAGTGGATCTAGGGATTTTAAGGTGTGTGGAAATCTCACGTACAGACGTATGACACAAGTGAAACCCAAACACCTGACCACGTTCGAAGTCCGTGAGTTCCGCTGAGCGCTCCATTCTGCTCTCTCACGATGTGTATCGACGATTGACGTCGCTGATATGGAGTGCCTCGCAGTAGGTGGCAGTACAATGCACTTCATATGGAAAACGTATGTTTTCGGGGGTGTCCGGATACTTTTCATCAAACAGTTTACTTCCCTTACCGCGTTAGGTGTCCTCGGCGTCACCAGGCACCATACAGCTGTGAGCAGTGGTCATAACGTTTTGGCTCATCAGTGCATAGTTACCTAATGATCTCAGCTGAAGTGGGGCGCATGACAGGTTACACAACGTTCACTAGACCGATGAGCTGTACAGAATTTGTTGTTCATTATCTCCTGGTGGTACGAAGTCGAGGCTTAGTCTCTGACCCTTTGTAATAAGTGCAGTGATAAAAAAACATTGAAAGCATAAAATTTTGACGTTTAAGTTTATGTGTATTGAACTAATTCTGCATTCGCTATTTCGATACTCTCTAGCTTACTGTGTTTCTCTTCTGTTTCAGGTAAGCACAGCCCAGCTCTGCTAGCTTCTCATTCGATCAACAGAGGTAAGACGGGTTTCCGTGCGGTTTTACGCTCTAGCTTCTATGTCTGCATAGGATTAAAGTTAAATTCATACAAATTGCTGGAGACAGGCCCTGTCGCTGTATTAATATATTGCTTGGGTGTTTTAAATACTTCAGAGGTCAGAGATTGTGTTCGACATTATCTTTTACTTATACCCTAATCTGCTGAGCAGTGTTGCATAATCAAAATTTACGTAGATTTACAAGAAATCACTGCCACCTATGCAGGCGTGTAGAAAGAATAACCTTTCCCTCTTGACTGGTGCTACAGAGGGATTTAACAGCAAAAATGATTTCTTTTGGAGTCATTTGTCTCATTTGAAGGAGACTTTTGAATCCAATTTTGTATTCCTCATTCGTCGAGACCCTCTTTACTGGTACATACTACTTTCACACAGCAATTTCACCGATGGTGTATGTCAAGTTCTCTCGCTACGGTCATGACTGCAGTATTACGCAAATATTGAAATTAAGGGAAATCTTTCGTAGGGATAAGCGTTATTATTTGGCACGATTATGTAGCCTACTTCCTCATTTCGCTACTACGCCATTAAGGGAAATCTCTCGTAGGGATAAGCGTTATTATTTGGCACGATTATGTAGCCTACTTCCTCACTTCGCTACTGATTTTCTAGATGACCAATACTTCTTGTTTGAAATTTTGGGTTTACGATGTCAGTAAATTGTTGCTAGTAATAAAACAGAAAACCGAAAACAGAAATGAAATACCTTTACTCATATGTAAACGGCATTCGCCACAGCTCACGTCAGCTGCTGTGTCAACGAAGGCGTCTTTTGAAATCAATTGAAGCCTTGATGGCCCACATCTTAGGATATGCATCGGAATTTGACGGCGATAGATGTGCACTGACCCGTGATGGTTACTAATTCTAGAACGGGTTGACCTGGCAGCTCCAGGTCTCATCCCATTTGATGAAATATTGGATAGACGTGTCATTGAAATCTCTAGAAGTTTGAAATCTCCAGCAGTATTTGTCCGCGGTTCCTTGAGCTCGTAAATAAAAATGTAACGGTACTCCGTATCGTGATTAGACGCCAACTGGGGGGGGGGGGGGGGGGGCGTGTCTGTTATCTAACAACTTTTGTGTTTATGCAGGCACCAACTGAAACATTGGGACGGTTATTTCGGCTGAAAAACGTACACATTAATCGTTTCGAGTGGGTTTGCTTCGCTTTGGGTTCAAGGATATCGTCTGCGCTCGTCTTACAATTCGGGCTTATTTATCAATTGTGGCGCGGCACGGGAGGACAGCAGTTACAAAAAAGGTTAGAATTTAAATTTAAGAGTGTGAATACTCAACTAAAGCCAAGGGGTTAGTTAGCTACGTGCGTTACAGGTTTATTTGCACGAAAAATATTAATGACGTAAAAAGCAATTAATTTACTTAGTTCGGTATTTAAATGAGGCTGCATATAAACCATTTACAAACGTGTTCACCTAACAGAAAACAGTATTTAGATTAGTGACACAAATACGTACGTAACACTTTTTTTAGAATAATGCTAATAGTTTCTAAATAAACAAACTTTTGTGGAATAGTAGTAGTTATCTAGGAGGAAATTTTTCAACCTACATTCAAATTTAGCTTTGCTATATTTATCATTGCTTTCTAATATCACTGGGAAACCAATCAAATATTTTCATAGAAGCATGTTTAACCGTTTTTGAGGCGAAGTCAGTTCATTCAAACTGATGGTCATTTTTCTTCTCTTATTGCAAGTTTAGATGTTAGTAATATTTCCGAATTACTAACGTCCCGTTCCTACAGGCGGATTACCATCGATAGTGATACATGCCCTCATAATGAGACACACCCGAAAGGTATGGCATTAAATCCAGGACATCATTTTGAAGCTAGAGATGAGGCCCCTTTCCTCACCACTTCTCTTTCCCTTGCTGGCCAAATACTGGCGGTGGAACATTCGTCCACCACCAGGCTTCGAACCGACTACCCCGAATCGAACGCGACCA
This sequence comes from Schistocerca cancellata, assembly GCF_023864275.1. Lineage (NCBI taxonomy): Eukaryota > Metazoa > Arthropoda > Insecta > Orthoptera > Acrididae > Schistocerca > Schistocerca cancellata. The sequence continues at coordinate 371,938,110 of NC_064626.1, forward strand.
TACAGGCTACATACATGGACGGTACTACGGAATTCTCACTTTTACAATACATCTTCCAATTTAATAAATTTTGTGACACAATTGTTCTTAAAATCATTTCTGGACTTCCGGAATTCCCAAGCTGAATTCTAAGAGTGTTTGAGGCTTTTTAGCCATTTTTTCAGCTAGTAAATCATACGACAACCAAATTTTGAAATTACTCCACGTTTTCCATAGGTTTTAATCAGTAGTTACACACACTCACACATTTAGACATTCCATGACTTCATCTGGAGCAAATTTGACAAGTCAGTGATGATTTATATCCTAGTCTTGTGCTGCTTAGCTAGTGTTGTAAGTAGGCTGTTTAGGTTTTTATATAGGTAACGCCACGTAGCGCTCTGTATGTAAATCACTGGCTGTGCTGTGTGCAGTCTGTGGCTAGTTTGCATTGTTGTCTGCCATTGTAGTGTTGGGCAGTTGGATGTTAACAGCGCGTAGCGCCGTGCAGTTGGAGGTGAGCCGCCAGCAGTGGTGGATGTGGGGAGAGATATGGCGGAGTTTTGAAATTTGTAAGACTGGATGTCATGAACTGCTATATATATTATGACTATTAAGGTAAATACATTGTTTGTTCTCTATTAAAATCTTTCATTTGCTAACTATCCCTATCAGTAGTTAGTGCCTTCCGTAGTTTGAATCTTTTATTTAGGTGGCAGTAGTGGCGCTCGCTGTATTGCAGTAGGTCGAGTAATGAAGCTTTTTGTGAGGTAAGTGATTTGTGAAAGGTATAGGTTAATGTTAGTCAGGGCCATTCTTTTGTAGGGATTTTTGAAAGTCAGATTGCGTTGCGCTAAAAATATTGTGTGTCAGTTTAAACACAGTCATGTATAATGTTCAAAAGGGGACGTTTCGTGATGATTTATATCCTAGTCTTGTGCTGCTTAGCTAGTGTTCCGTGGGTAACGATGGCGCCATCTACAGAAGGTCTAACCCAGTGCAGAAAGAATTTTCGAAATCACGATACCTCGGTTAAATGAAGCACGACGTAAAGCAGTCTCATGAAATTAACGGAGTAGCAGCTTAATTTTATTTTACCACCTTTCATTTGTACAGGGTGAAAATTAAAAAACCGACAAACTATAGGGAGGATTCCTGACTGGAATTGGAGAAAAACAGATCGTATGAGTATGTGTCCGGAAATACAACGTGTGCCTGCAACGACAACAAATCGTGCCGGAATACTGCACAGAGTTGCATAGCATCCACGTCACAACAGATGTTCAAAGTGACCTCCATTGGTAGGGCTCACACCATGTTGGCGGACACTTGCCTGGAGCTTATACCAGGGTTCGTCTCAATATCATGTAGAGCCCTGTCCTCCAAATCTGATGTACGCACAGTCCGCCGCCTTCTTGCACGTTCGTCTGTCTGAAAGGACCCACGATCAAACAAACAACCAAAAAGGGCTTCAAATATTGTGTGATATGTTTAGTGTCTCTGAGGCTACAGTAGAGTTTCGCGAATTCGAACCCCAGTAATCTGAACGTTCGGTTAATCCGGACATGAAAAATGTTAGTCTAAGTATGGAAAACTGTGCGGTAAACTGCTGTACATACACACTATTTTAATTTACACAGTAGAGTAAACATGTATTAGAAAATATGGCAAGAAAACATTAGGTGCCGGCCGGAGTGGCCGTGCGGTTCTGGGCGCTACAGTCTGGAGCCGAGCGACCGCAACGGTCGCAGGTTCGAATCCTGCCTCGGGCATGGATGTGTGTGATGTCTTTAGGTTAGTTAGGTTTAGTTAGTTGTAAGTTCTAGGCGACTGATGACCTTAGAAGTTAAGTCGCATAGTGCTCAGAGCCATTTGAGCCAAAACATTAGGTTTAAACAATGCATAACAATGAAAGAAAAGCTGTCAAACTTACTAAAACAGAGCGGACATTTTATCCCTACTTTTTAGATGACAAAAACTCGTTGATTGTGACGTAATAAAGACAGTCTGTTACATGACGCATAATTGGGCAATCGTCACATAAACATCAAATCAGCAGGTGTAGCAGTGGGCTGTTGCTCCAAATAAGGTAGCACGAAGTCAAGGGCTTCTGCTGCGACACTGTGTGGCACCAGCTTTCAGGCTCATTGTCACTTCTGTCACAGCATTCCACTTCTTCCCGGTCTTGAGTCACAGCACCAACTAAATCAGCGTCAGTAAGGCTCTCCACACATGCCCCTTTCGCTGCCATCCACTCATCTACGTCTTCTTCACTATCTTCTTCACATCCAGTGATTGTCTGTATCATTTGTACTAGATTTTCCTCTTCATTTTCAACTAATTTTTCCTGAAATTCAAGAGATGTCCACAGTTTTCTCCACGATTTTCTCAGAGTATTTTCTGAAATATTCTGCCGTGCCTCGGTGGTCCAATAAACAACATCCATCGCATTGGTCTTTTTTATTTTGTCCACTAAAGGAATGCTATCATCTTGGATCAGCATTCTTAAAAATTGTTTTCTGTAAATCAGTTTCAGTGTCTTCAGTACGCCCTGGTCCCTTGGCGGTAGAAGTGGTGTCACATTCGGCGGCAAAAACTTCGCCACAATTTCTCCACACACAATTCCTCAGTGCTGGGGTGAGATGGCGTGTTATCAGTCAAAAGGATTGCACGGGGAGACAAGTGATTTTCCTTAGAAAACCGACGAACAGAGGGAACAAACTGGCCGTCAAACCTTTCTTTGAACAGCTTACCATCTAACCATGCTTTTTTCTGGTTGCGGTAATATACGGGCAGCGACTTCATGTTGCAGTTTTTAAAAGCTCTGGGCCTAGCAGTTTTGCCGATCAGCATTAAAGGCCGCTTGTGATTACCAGCAGCGTTTCTGCACGCTAATGAAGTCACACGATCTTTGCACATTTTAAAACCAGGAGCATGGTCTTCTGCTTTTGATGTAAGGCTTTTTGTTGGCAAAGCCCTAAAATTAAGGCTAGTCTCGTAAGTGTTATAAATTTGTTTGGGAGAATACTTTCCCTCTCTTATCATGTTTTCAAACTCATCCAAGTATTCCTTCGCTGCATCACGGTCAGAAGAAAGCTTGTCTCCAGTACTTGTTATTTGACGGATTCCATGACTTTTTAATCTGTCCAACCAAACCGTACTCGCACTAAAGCACTCTCATTATTCATTAACTTGTTCAGGTAAACAGCCTACTCCTGAACTAGTGCTCCACTCAAAGGAGTTCGTCTTTCTCTTTCCTGCGTTAACCAAAGGAAAAAAGCTTCATCCACTTTATTGTACTGAGTCTGTTTCTAAGTCTGCCGAATTTCGAGTGTTTTTCACGAACACGTTGCACAGGACTGTTGAAGCTTCACTCAGTTCTTCTCCCAATCACAAATGGTTGCTTTACCAACACCCACTTCCGTTGCCAGTTTAGATACATTCTCACCATTGTCTATCCACTTCAAAGCATTCAGCCGGCCGCTGTGGCCTAGCGGTTCTAGGCGCTTTAGTCAGGAACCGCGCGGCTGCTATGGTCGCAGTTTCGAAGCCTGCCTTGGGCATTGATGTGTGTGATGTCCTTAGGTTAGTTAGGTTTAAGTAGTTCTAAGTCAAGGCGACTGATGACCTCAGATGTTAAGTCCCATAGTGCTTACAGCCATTTGAACCATTTTTTCAAAGCGCTCCGTTTTTGTTTGAGAGTTAACGTTGTATGTTTCCGTTTACTCATGACGAAAATACGTGCACCACTACAAGAGAATGAATAAAACTGTTATGCGTGCCAGCGATCGATAACTAAGATAACCAGGCGCTTTGCGAGCCAACTGGCAGTGCACTGACCTCAGACACTACAAAGGTCTCAGCAACACATAACAACAAGGGCAGGGAGTGAGAGTGAGCCATTGTTCCCATTTGGTACCATGGTGTACCTACTTAATTGCTTGGTATACTTCAGTCTAGAAACTCGCCACCGTAATTCCGGATGATCCGAACAAATCGGTAATCCGAATAAGGTCCGGTACCACTTAGTTGCCGGCTGGTGTGGCCGTGCGGTTCTAGGCGCTTCAGTCTGGAACCGCGGGACAGCAACGGTCGCAGGTTCGAATCCTGCCTCGGGCATGGATGTGTGTGATGTCCTTAGGTTGGTTAGGTTTAAGTAGTTCTAAGTTCTAGGAGACTGATGACCTCAGAAGTTAAGTCCCATAGTGCTCAGAGCCATTTGAACCAATTAGTTCGGATTAACGGGACTCTACTGTAATTATTTTGGTATAGTCGTGCTGCCTCTTAACCGTTTCCATCTTCTTGGCTGTACGCCATATCGGCTTGTTCCCGACGTGAACACCGGACCATTCTGCCGCTTACAGTACGCTGCGTCACTCAACAGCCTGCAAGACGTAAGGAACACACGACACGTGATCAGAGAAATTTTCATTAGTCAGCGCCTCGTACAGTGGCAGCGATGCATTTCCTGATAGATGTTGATAGAACTGTTTTCCCTCCATGTCAGGTCAGCAATCCGACCCTACAGTTTGTCGGGTTTATTAACACTATGCCGTCCGGCAGCACCACAGTGGTGTCGTACGCGAAATAGCGGTCAACGGCCGACGACACCACTGTGGTGTCGTCTGCATAGTATTGCTCAGCGGCCGGCGACACCACAGTATTGTCGTGAGCATACTATCGCGCAGTGGCCGGCGACAGCACTTTAGTACCTTTTGCATTCTGTTGTTGTTTTGTTTAGGTAACACTAAGTTACACACGTCAACAAGTTTTTTGTTTTTGTAAGTACTTGTGCCCTTTCATCATGGCGGACGAAAGAGACAACAGGATTATTTACGATGAATGCGCGGACGTCTTGTCTGACGTTCAGGACGACTTGGCCGATTGGGAAGAAGACAATGGATATCAAAAAAATGAAAGTGAACCAGAATCGTACGAAGAAAGCGAAATATGGCGAACACTACGGTTGCCAACTGATTTGCCTGAATCTGACGAATAAGTGGTCAGACTTCGATTCAACGAGGGCCAATAATAAATTTGAGGGATCCCCGGGTCCAAACATATTTCCCGAAGATACACAGAGCGTCGAGGATATCGTAGAATTATATGGGGAACGGTCTATTTGAATATACAGGGTATTACAAAAAGGTACGGCCAAACTTTCAGGAAACATTCCTCACACACAAATAAAGAGAAGATGTTATGTGGACATGTGTCCGGAAACGCTTAATTTTCATGTTAGAGCTCATTTTAGTTTCGTCAGTATGTACTGTACTTCCTCGATTCACCGCCAGTTGGCCCAATTGAAGAAAGGTAATGTTAACTTCTGTGCTTGTGTTCACATGGGACTCATTGCTCTACAGTACTAGCATCAAGCATATCAGTACGTAGCATCAACAGGTTAGTTTTCATCACGAACGTGGTTTTGCAGTCAGTGCAATGTTTACAAATGCGGAGTTGGCAGATGCCCATTTGATGTATGGATTAGCACGGGGCAATAGCCGTGGCGCGGTACGTTTGTATCGAGACAGATTTCCAGAACGAAGGTGTCCCGACAGGAAGACGTTAGAAGCAATTGATCGACTTCTTAGGGAGCACGGAACATTCCAGCCTATGACTCGCGAGTGGGGAAGACCTAGAACGACGAGGGCACCTGCAATGGACGAGGCAATTCTTCGTGCAGTGACGATAACCCTAATGTCAGCATCAGAGAAGTCGCTGCTGTACAAGGTAACGTTGACCACGTCACTGTATGGAGAGTGCTACGGAAGTACCATGTACAGCGTGTGCAGCACTATCAGCAGCTGATTGGCCTCCACGGGTACACTTCTGCGAATGGTTCATCCAACAATGTGTCAATCCTCATTTCAGTGCAGATGTTTTCTTTACGGATGACGCTTCATTCCAACGTGATCAAATTGTAAATTTTCACAATCAACATGTGTGGGCTGACGAGAATCCGCACGCAATTGTGCAATCATGTCATCAACACAGATTTTCTGTGAACGTTTGGGCAGGCATTGTTGGTAATGTCTTGATTGGACCCCATGTTCTTCCACCTATGCTCAATGGAGCACGTTATCATGATTTCATACGGGATACTCTACCTGTATGCTAGAACATGTGCCTTTACAAGTACGACACAACATGTGGTTCATGCACGATGGAGCTCCTGCACATTTCAGTCGAAGTGTTCGTACGCTTCTCAACAACAGATTCGGTGACCGATGGGTTGGTAGAGGCGGACCAATTCCATGGCCTCCACGCTCTCCTGACCTCAACACTCTTGACTTTCATTTATGGGGGCATTTGAAAGCTCTTGTCTACGCAACCCCGGTACCAAACGTAGAGACTCTCCGTGCCCGTATTGTGTACGGCTGTGATACAATACGCCATTCCCCAGGGCTGCATCAGCGCATCTGGGATTCCATACGACGGAGGGTGGATGCATGTATCCTCGCTAACGGAGGACATTTTGAACATTTCCTGTAACAAAGTGTTTGAAGTCACGCTGGTACGTTCTGTTGCTGTGTGTTTCCATTCCATGATTAATGTGATTTGAAGAGAGGTAATAAAATGAGCTCTTACATGGAAAGTAAGCGTTTCCGGACACATGTCCGCATAACATATTTTCTTTCTTTGTGTGTGAGGAATGTTTTCTGAAAGTTTGACCGTACCTTTTTGTAACACCCTGTATTAGCAACGAAACCAACAAATAAGACATTCAAAATTGCAATAGAAGGAAACTGGATTAAAACAATGCCAAATTTGTCGACGTTACGGGAGCTGAACTTAGAAAATGGTTTAGTCTTGCTATCCTTATAGGAAATGTAGAAAATAAGCAAGGCTCGATGATTACTGGTCAACGAATCCGTTGATAGACACACCCGTATTTCGCTAAATGATGTCCCGCAACCAATTCAGACAGATATCATAATTTTTAAATTTTTCCGACAGCAACAAAAAGCCGGATAATACCGACCGGCTGGTCAAAGTGCAATTCGTAATTGATTATTTTTCCAAAAAGTTTAAAGAAACGTTTAATACAAGTCAAAACATCTCAACTGATGAAGGAATGATACCGTGGCGTGGACGGTTAAATTTTAAAGTTTACAATCCTTCGAAAATTACGAAATACAGCATACTCATTTGGATGCTGCGTGATTCGAGTAAGGGATACATTTCCTCATTAAAATATATTCCGACGGTGGACAACCTTTAGCAAAAACAGTGGTAGAACGATTGACACCTTCTGATGGAAAGTGGCGTCACCGCTGCATGGATAATTATTATAACAGTGTAGAACTTGCAGAGAGGTTACTTTAAAAGAAAATTCGAGTTTGTGGTACGATACGGCAAAACAGAGGATTTCCAGGAAAATTAAATCGCGCAAAAGTCAATGTGTTTGAAGCTTGTCGTCAACGGAAAGATGACTAGCGGCCGGCGACAAGCCAAGTAATCAGAATTAGCGCTGCCGGCGCCAAGCGAATAAATTTGTACGAGGGATGCGGACGGCAAAGTGTTAATGTTCATCATGCATATGTATAACAGAGAGCGAAAGAACGCACATTGAGTAAAGAGCTGTACAAAAGTACTTGTGTCTTCGAATCCCAGGTGTTATTACAATTCCGTACTATAAGCATGTTACTGCCGGAATTCAGCGTCAAAATTTGATGAATAAAAAAGTAAAAAGACTGTAGAAGACTTTGACAAACGGATTTATTCAAAATTGTCAGAGATTTTTTTGCTATGGATCTATATATGTCACACCAGCGGCACTCAACGACTAATCTGGAATCTGACTAAATAAGAGTTGAATTCATACACTGCAAAATGTAGCATTACATCGCCGGTTACTCCTTCTATCGTTCGTAAAAGCCGCTGGACGTATCTTCAATAACTTTCTCCTTTGGCCTTGGTAATACGAGTACGTATACTGTTCAAATATCAGCCGTGGTCCCACACCGATGAAAGCGGATTTTTCAGTAAATTATTTCGTTCTCCTTTGATAACTTCTTTTTCCTTGCCACGATCTCGGCTCGGCGTTCCCCCAAGGATTCAATATTTGGTCTCGCTGTGTAAGCATGCTGTGTAAACTGTAGTGAGCTAGTTTGTTTGCGCTCGCTTACTTCTGAAACTGTAACTCCCAACAATTTTGTTTGTTTGTTTTCCTTCCGGCGCGCTGTTTGGGGACTTTTATGATCTACAGAATAATAAAGAGAGAAAGAAAAAAGATAATAAAAATAAACTACCGGAAAAGCTTCTATTCTTGGGCTTCATATGTGTTTTGAAGAGCTACGGTATCTCATTAAGCGAGCAGAGATGTCAGATTTATTTCAATGTATGTCCATTACATATTGCATTATATAACTCCCTTTTATGGCACGTAATTAAATGTTCTCGTGTAATACAAGTTAGCTTAACGAAATACTTACCTACGCACACTGAGGTGACCAAAGTCATGGGTTACCTTCTAATATCGTGTCGGACTTCCTTTTGCAACTTAGTGCAGTAACTTGACGTAGCATGGACTAAACAAGTCGTTGGGAGCCCCTACAGATATACATGTACATCCATACTCCGCAAGTCACCTGACGGTGTGTGGCGTAGGGTACTTTGAGTACTTCTACCGGTTCTCCCTTCTATTCCAGTCTCGTATTGTTCGTGAAAAGAAAGATTGTCGGTACGCCTCTGTGTGGGCTCTAATCTCTCTGATTTTATCCTCATGGTCTCTTCGCGAGATATACGGAGAAGGGAGCAATATACTGCTTGACTCCTCGGTGAAGGTGTGTTCTCGAAACTCCAACAAAAGCCCGTATCGAGCTACTGAGCGTCTCTCCTGCAGAGTCTTCCACTGGAGTTTATCTGTCATCTCCGTAACGCTTTCGCGATTACTAAATGATCCTGTAACGAAGCGCGCTGCTCTCCGTTGTATCTTTTCTATCTCTTCTATCAACTCTATCTGGTACGGATCCCACACTGGTGAGCAATATTCAAGCAGTGGGCGAACAAGTGTACTGTAACCTACTTCCTTTGTTTTCGGATTGCATTTCCTTAGGATTCTTGCAATGAATCTCAGTCTGGCATCTGCTTTACCGACGATCAACATTATATGATCATTCCATTTTAAATCGCTCCTAATGCGTACTCCCAGATAATTTATGGAATTAACTGCTTCCAGCTGCTGACCTGCTATATTGTAGCTAAATGATAAAGGATCTTTCTTTCTATGTATTCGCAGCACATTACACTTGTCTACATTGAGATTCAATTGCCATTCCCTGCACCATGCGTCAATTCGATGCAGATCTTCCTGCATTTCAGTACAATTTTCCATTGTTACAACCTCTCGATATACTACAGCATCATCCGCAAAAAGCCTCAGTGAACTTCCGATGTCATCCACATATACTGCGTCATGCTGCCTCTATAGACGTCCATAATTGAGAAAGTGTTGCGGGTGTACGATTTTGTTGACGAACTGACCTCTCGATTGTGCCTCATAAATGTTCGATGGGATTTATTCGGGCCACCTGGGTGGCCAAATTATTTCCTCTGATTGCGCAGAATGTTCTTCAAACCAATCGCGAACGACTGTGGCCTAGTGACATGGCGCATAGTCATCCATAAGATCTACATCGTTGTTTGAGAACACCAAGTCTGTGAATGGCTGCGAATGGTCTTCAGGTAGCCGAACATAAACATTTTCGGTCAGTGATCGGTTCAGTTGGACCAGAGGACCGTGTCCATTCCATGTAAACACAGTCCATACCATTATGGAGCCACCAGCTTGCACAGTGCCCTGTTGACAACTTGGGGATCTGCGCCGCCCTCGAACCCTACCATGAGCTCTTACCAACTGAAATCGGGACTCATTTGACCAGACCAGACCAGAGTTTTCCAGTCGTCTAGGGTCCCACCAATATTGTCACGAGTCCAGGCCAGGAAAGCGCTGCAGGCGATGTCGTGCTGTTAGCAAAGGCACTGCCATCGGTCGTCTGCTGCTATTGTCCATTAACACCAAATTTCGCCGCACTGTCCTAACATTCGTCGTACGTCCCTCATTGATTTCCGCGGTTATTTCACGCAGTTTTTTTTTTTTGTGTTAGCCTTGACAACTCCACGCAAACTCCGCTACTCTCTGCCATTACGTGAAGCTTGACGGCCACTGCATTGACCGTGGTGACTGGGAATGCCTAAAATTTAGTGTTCTTGGCACGCACTCGACACTGAGGGTCTTACAGTATTGAACTCCCTAACGACTTCTGAAATGGAACATCCCCTGCATCTACCTACAGCTACATTTTCGGGTTCAAAATCTGTTCATTGCCATGATGCTTTTCTGTTAAACATGGAAACAGAAAAGATTGTAACAACTACAGAGGTATCTCTTTAATCAGCGTTGTGGGTAAAATCTTCTCAGGTATTGTTGAAAGGAAAGTGCGAGTATTAGTTGAGGACCAATTGGATGAAAATCAGTGTGGGTTTAGGCCTCTTAGAGGTTGTCAGGACCAGATATTTAGCTTACGACAAATAATGGAGAAGTGTTATGAGTGGAACAGGGAATTGTATCTATGCTTTATAGATCTAGAAAAGGTATATGACCGGGTTCCTAGGAGGAAGTTATTGTCTGTTCTACAAGATTATGGAATAGGAGGCAAACTTTTGCAAGCAATTAAAGGTCTTTACATGGATAGTCAGGCAGCAGAGTTGACAGTAAATTGAGTTCATGGTTCAGAGTAGTTTCAGGGGTAAGACAGGGCTGCAACCTGTCTCCACTGTTGTTCATATTATTTATGGATCATATGTTGAAAACAATAGACTGGCTGGGTGAGATTAAGATATGTGAACACAAAATAAGCAGTCTTGCATATGCGGATGACTTAGTTGTGATGGCAGATTCGATTGAAAGTTTGCAAAGTAATATTTTAGAGCTAGATCAGAAATGTAAGGACTATGGTATGAAGATTAGCATCTCCAAAACGAAAGTAATGTCAGTGGGAAAGAAATATAAACGGATTGAGTGCCAAATAGGAGGAACAAAGTTAGAACAGGTGGACGGTTTCAAGTACTTAAGATGCATATTCTCACAGGATGGCAACATAGTGGAAGAACTGGAAGCGAGGTGTAGCAAAGCTAATGCAGTGAGCGCTCAGCTACGATCTACTCTCTTCTGCAAGAAGGAAGTCAGTACCAAGACTAAGTTATCTGTGCACCGTTCAATCTTTCGACCAACTTTGTTGTATGGGAGCGAAAGCTGGGTGGATTCAGGTTACTTTATCAACAAGGTTGAGGTTACGGATATGAAAGTAGCTAGGATGATTGCAGGTACTAGTAGATGGGAACAATGGCAGGAGGGTGTCCACAATGAGGAAATCAAAGAAAAACTGGGAATGAACTCTATAGGTGTAGCAGTCAGGGCGAACAGGCTTAGATGGTGGGGTCATGTTACACGCATGAGAGAAGCAAGGTTACCCAAGAGACTCATGGATTCAGCAGTAGAGGGTAGGAGGAGTCGGGGCAGACCAAGGAGAAGGTACCTGGATTCGGTTAAGAATGATTTTGAAGTAATAGGTTTAACATCAGAAGAGGCACCAATGTTAGCACTGAATAGGGGATCATGGAGGAATTTTATAAGGGGGGCTATGCTCCAGACTGAACGATGAAATGCATAATCAGTCTTAAATGATGATGATGATGATGATGATGATGCCGTCACGCGGCTATAATCACGTTCGCACCCTCTTCACGTGACTCACCTGAGTACGGTCCGCCTGGTTAGCTGGGTGGTAACGTGCTCGTCTCCCATGCAAGCGGGCCCGGGTTCGATTGCCGGCTGGGTTGGAGATTTTCTCCTCTCAGGGACAGGGTGTTGTGTTGTCCTTATCACCATTCCATCCTCATCACCGGCGCGCAAGTCACCCCGTGTGGCCTCGAATGAAATAAGACTTGCACATGGCGGCCGAACTTCCCCGAATAGGGGCCGCCCGGCCAATTATGACATACGCTTATTTCCATTTACCGGAATACTGATGACAGCTCCGCTTTTATACTTCGTGTATGAGATACTGCCGCCATCTGTATATGTGCATATCGATATCCCACGACTTGTATTACATCTGAGTACACTTTTATGTCCATGTGAAGTTTATTTTGGATGGAGACAGTTGTGTTTGGCGACGTAATCCAAACTGCACAAATAACAAAAAATTGTATTTAAACAATTATTTACAGTGATAGCTTGTAGCGTAATGAAATGAGCTAGCCTCGTTCCTGAGAATGGCAACTTATTACCGGAAGCCATCAAATGGTTCAAATCGCTCTGAGCACTATGCGACTTAACTTCTGAGGTCATCAGTCGCCTAGAACTTAGAGCTAATTAAACCTAACTAACCTCAGGACATCACACACATCCATGCCCGAGGCAGGATTCGAACCTGCAACCGTAGCGGTCGCTCGGCTCCAGACTGTAGCGCCTAGAACCGCACGGCCACTGCGGCCGGCCCGGAAACCATCGTCTGTGTTTTTCATTTAAGCTATGTTTTTATTTTGCGATGGTTAGCAAAGCGTAAAGAACAGAGAACTACAAGCTTTAAGGTGTGTCTGAGTATGTTTACAGCGACACGGGGCAACGAATTGAGTAAAGCGATTTCTGAAAGAAACAACCTATCTGATAAGGAAAGCACAGTCTTTTAGAGATTCACTTTGGCTCTATCATATCTCTTGTTCATTTCCCGCCGTACGTCGGGCGTACATCATCTTCAACTGTACTTCCAAACCACTGTTTAGCGGATGGCAGAGGGTGCCTCCCAGTGCAGAAGTTTCTGCAGATTCTTCCCGTTCCATTCACGTATGGAGCGCGAAACGAATAATTGTTTACCTGCAAGCAGTCTAATCTCGTCTTTGTTATACATACGGGAGGGACAAGGTGTGGGTCCCAGTATATTCCTAGAATCTTCATTTGCAGCTGGTTCTTCTAACTTCGTTAGCAGGCTTTCACGGGATATCATGTCTTTTCAGCATCTCCGTGACGCTGTTCTAAGGGTCAGAGAAACCTATGACTAATCCTGTTGCCCGACATTCTTCGTATACATTCAGTATCCCTTGGTGGTACTATCTGGAACGGCTCCCACACACATGAGCTGTATTTTAGGATGTGTCGCACGAGTATTTCGTAGTCAATCTCCTTTGTAGACTAATAGAATTTTCCAAGTATTCAACCAATAAAACGATGTCTGCCATTGTTTCACCTACGGCTGAGCATGTGTGATAGTTCCGTTACATATCTCCACAAACTGTGACAGTGTTTGTATAACTTGACCGATGCCAGTTGTCACTGATTGATATTGTAGACATAGGGTACTAAACTTTTTCGGTTTGTGAAGTGTACAATTTTACATTTTTGATCATTTGAAGCACGTTGCCAATTTTTTCACCACTTTGAAATATTCATGTAGATATTTTTAGACAGTTAAAGAGGGAAGAGCGGAGACATCACTGTGTGAAGTCAGGATAGCTGTCCGGGCACCGTGGCGGATTGCCGGCGAACAGGCGCGACCTATTCCCAACATGATGTGGTCTCCAGCTGGTTGCTGGAATGTCGTCGCTCCCACTCCGAATTATATCATGACCCCCTTGATGACCCATCAGCGATACATCTGGTGTCGGTAGTCGAGTGGTCGGTTGATCTCCTCAAATTGGTTCAAATGGCTCTGAGCACTATGGGACTCAACATCTGAGGTCATCAGTCCCCTAGAACTTATAACTACAGGGCTATTACAAAAGATTGAAGCGATTTCACAGCTCTACAATAACTTTATTATTTGAGATATTTTCAAAATGCTTTGCACACACATTCAAAATCTCATAAAGTTTTTTTAGGCATTCACAAATGTTCGATATGTGCCCCTTTAGTGATTTGGCAGACATCAGGCCGATAATCAAGTTCCTCCCACACTCGGCGCAGCATGTCCCCATCAATGAGTTCGAAAGCATCGTTGATGCGAGCTCGCAGTTCTGACACGTTTCTTGGTAGAGGAGGTTTAAACACTGAATCTTTCACATAACCCCACAGAAAGAAATCACATGGGGTTAAGTCGAGAGAGCGTGGAGGCCATGACATGAATTGCTGATCATGATCACCACCACGACCGATCCATCGGTTTTCCAATCTCCTGTTTAAGAAATGCCGAACATCATGATGGAAGTGCGGTGGAACACCATCCTGTTGAAAGATGAAGTCGGCGCTGTCGGTCTCCAGTTGTGGCATGAGCCAATTTTCCGCGGGCTGCGCGTGAAACTTACCCGCGCGCGTTCAACCGTTTCTTCGCTCACTGCAAGCCGACCCGTTGATTTCCCCTTACAGAGGCATCCAGAAGCTTTGAACTGCGCATACCATCGCCGAATGGAGTTAGCAGTTGGTGGATCTCTGTTGAACTTCGTCCTGAAGTGTCGTTCCACTGTTATGACTGACTGATGTGAGTGCATTTCAAGCACGACATACGCTTTCTCGGATCCTGTCGCCATTTTGTCTCACTGCGCTCTCGAGCGCTCTGACGGCAGAAACCTGAAGTGCGGCTTCAGCCGAACAAAACTTTACGAGTTTTTCTACGTATCTGTAGTGTGTCGTGATCATATGTCAATGAATGGAGCTACAGTGAATTTATGAAATCGCTTCAATCATTTGTAATAGCCCTGTACTTAAACCTAACTAACCTAAGGACATCACACACATACATGCCCGAGGCGACCGTAGCGGTCGCGTGGTTCCAGACTGGAGCGCCTAGAACCGCTCGGCCACACCGGCCGGGTGGTTGATGTCCTCCCTATGTCTGGTAGGCTTCAGCACCTGAAGGCGCCCGAGTGCTGAAGATGAACATGGACCCCAACAAACCCTGTTGCTGCCTTCTGCGTTGAAGTACAGTGCTGCCAGCACCCTGCAATTTGGTGTCGTCTGAAGATAGTCAGTTCCTCCATCAGTTGAAAGTAGGTGGTGAGCATGAAGTTCATCACGTTAAGGCCATCATATCAAGTACATCTTCGGCTAGTTCTTAGCCCGTGCTGGACATGCAGGACATCGATTCTCTGTAGTATCGTAACTATGGAATCGAGTGCTGTTCCTGTGAATTCCATCCATGCCTATGATCAACTCATGACGACAGCTGGAGTATTTAAAGGGAGCCAGCATGAGGCTACGACATAAGGCTCAATTCGTAATGCCCGACTATGTTCTCCTTATCTTGCTGTATTCATTTAACAGGTTGTTAACTGATGTTTCAGTTCCCCGCTATGTGCTCTTGTGAAAGAGGTAGTAAGGCTCCTTGCAACACGTCTTATGAGCTAACGAAAATGCTTGTCTCGCTTCCTTTGGTTTTTTGTCGCAGTCTCCTTTCGGTTGAATACGTATATCATCTCGGCAGGCAGTGTCGCAATGTGTCGACGTCCTGACCAACTTGTGACATACTGGCTCGCTTCCTGTCTTTGGCGTGTCTTGATTTTAATAATTTTTTTACTTTTTTACCTGTTACTATACTTAGCTGTAACACAACACTTCAATATAGATAACTGCATTATCTGTGAAAAGTCTGAGACTACATAATCGATATTGACTGGGATGTCATTGAACCACTTCATGAACAGCAAGTGTCCCAGCACACTTCCGACTATAACTGAAAGTACTTGGACGTTTGTCGACGCCTCCCCATCCCTGATTGCTTTCTGTGTCCTCCCTGCCAACAAAACTTAACTCAGAAATTTTGCTTGAGACCTCATACGATCTTATTTTCAGTAAAAAGCGCTGTTATGGTACTGAGTCAAATGACATACTGGAAGCTAAGAAACACGGAATCTACCTGACTGCCTTTTCCACGGCTTTGAGGATTTCGTGTGAGAAATGCGCAAGTTTGAATTCCCATGACCGATGTTACCGGAGTTGATTGTGGTTGACAATTCAGTTTGAGCTGAGAATGTGTTCCATGACTTTGTAGCAGGGAGGCGTCGGTAATAGCTGACGATACTATCGTGCAACACTACTGCTACCCCTCTTGTAGACAGCTGCGACTTGTGCTCTCTTCCAACTATTGGGAACGTTTTTTTGTTCGAAGGATCTACGATATACTGTAGTTAAAAAAGAGGCCAACATCCACAAATTGTTTATAGCGTTTGAGAGTGGTTCCAAGAAGTTTTGTTCAGTTTTTGAGATTTCAGCGCTTCCTCAGTGTCATTGACACTAAAACATATCTCACTCGTTTTGACAGTGGTGCGAGAATTAATAGGTGTAATATTTGATATTCACGCCGCGCGTAGTGGCCGTGCGGTTTGAGGCGCTATGTCACGGATTGCGCGCCTCTTCCCGCCGGAGGTTCGAGTCCTCCCTCGGGCATGGCTGTGTGTATTGTTCTTAGCGTAAGTCAGTTTAAGTAGCGTGTACGTTAGGGACCGATGACCTCAGCAGTTTGGTCCCTTAGGAATTCACGCACATTTGAACATTTTCTGATAGTAATTTTACTAAGGTTTGAAGTTCCTATTGATGTTTTTCCGTGGCTGCGATTTAAAAATTGGGTTGTCTTAAATTCAGCCTTAAGCAAAAACAGTTAAGTTTTTTATTTTTATATATACCCAGACATATTTTTGACACCTATGTGTCCAGTTTTCATTTAATTAATTGTGTTTGCATAAGGCTGATTTTCAAAACAACCCAATTTGTAATATCTGATATTAACCGATGAGTACATGGTAACGTAGGCCTACTATTTATGAAGCAGCTAGGCATTAAGTGACTTTCAGGGCCAGCCTGTGTGACCGAGCGGTTCTAGGCGCTTCGATCTGGAACAGCGCGACCGCTACGGTGTGTGTGATGTCCTTAGGTTAATTAGGTTTAAGTAGTTCTGAGTTGTATTGGACTGATGACCTCATATGTTAAGTCCCATAGTGCTCAGAGCCATATGAACCATTTGACTTCCGTGTAATAAAGGGAGTGTGGGTTGTGCGCGCTTTCTCATTTGTTCCGGACAGCTTATGACCAGTTATCACTGAAAAACCGTGAGCCAGCGATTGCTAATTATCGCAAGGACATGACGTATAAGTGGCAACGCGACAGCACGGGCTCGCTTCAATATTAGCCACTACTTGCAGTATGTGAGCTCATTTGGCGATCGCTGAGAGTCGGTACTGACTGGGATACAGTTGAGCATTGGTCAGCCGGAACATCAGGACGAGTCATTCTGGACATCGTGACGTGCAATTCTGTTAGTATATGGCTCTTCCTCGGTACACACGTCAGCTGCATTCGTGGTGGTGTACACGTATTTTATAGCCACTCGCTACTTGGTAAGAGGCAGGCAGTACCGTATATCCACACAGGAGAACGTTTCTCTATCTCAAGTGATTTATAGGCAATAGAGTAATTGAGCTGTATTGGATTTCTTCGCTTATTTATGCACAACCCCTTGAATTTATATACGCTACCGGTCAAATGACAGTACTAGCCCCAGTCGTCGAGTGTCTGCAACTCGAATTGCATTTCGACACTGTTTTCTGGCGTTGTAACTTTTCTACAGACATCGCACGCGAAGACACTCGGGAAGCTTTCATTGCTACCCTCCACACCATTTACACACTCGTACGGAATAGGAACGGCCATATTACACACTCTTGGGATATCATAGCAGCAACTTTTCTATCTCCCGATTTCATTCCACTAAGAACGACGTGTTGAGTTCTGTCTCCTAGAAAATCCTGAATCCAGTAACAAACCAAGCCCGATAGCAAAGTCTTCTCACTGGGTGGAAGAGTATGTGTAGAGAAACTGGTCATAATTTTTCAAAGGAACTATCCAAATCTTTTACCTTAAGAGTTTAAAGGTAACCACATAAGGGTCGAGTTTTTTAAACACACCATCATTTTGCTCAGTTTTTATCTACCGAGGAACTGAAGCAATTTCTTCCCACTTACGTCTGTCTGTGTGCTGATTCGGTGGCATTAGAAAGCTCTTGGTAAGGAGAGTATAATATGCTTGATAAAGTAGCCGCAGGATCATTTTTAAAAATGAGGTAAATGTGCAAAATACGATGACCAAGAGCGCTGCATAATTTTCGTCCATTTAAACTAAAGCTGCTTAGCATTCGACGAGAGACTCCACTATGCCTATAGTGTTGTCTTTAACTTCATCTTTAATTTTGGGGCAACATTTAACTGCAAAAATTAATAAGGCTTTTATAAAAGTGGAAAAGAAATGTGTACTCGACAACGAACGCAGCGCTGGGTGGTACGCTACTGACTGATACCCTGTGCTCAGATGAAATGGTTAATACAGAAGTAAGTACCACATTTGACGGTCTCTCTTCACTTCTACGATGCAGAAATGTCTAAGAATGATGAGCATCCGTGTCCTGAGCGCGCTATAACAAGCACAGTTTATTTCCGGAATCGCACCGCTGTTCTTCCAAGCGCACACACACAGTACAGCCGGGCCTTGTATCACTTTCTCTCTCCACAAGAGTTACCGAATAACGTGAGAAATGTGTAACAACTTTAAAATGAACTATCTCGATGTAATGAAAAGTGAAATTGTAGTGGACTGGCCAGCAGCCAATCCACTATGACCGGTAGCCGAAAGACATGCGTCTAAGCTCACGCAGGCTGGCGTGAGGTCTGGAACAGTTATAGGAGTTTAGTCTAGTAACAAAGTACGGGTCTTCTGGAATACTTAACTATAATCCATAATAGGTGTACATCGGTCTGACGGTACAGGCATCACAAGATGAATAGCAATTGAATATGGCGCCTTGCTAGGTCGTAGCAAATGACGTAGCTGAAGGCTATGCTAACTATCGTCTCGGCAAATGAGAGCGTAATTTGTCAGTGAACCATTGCTAGCAACGTCGGCTGTACAACTGGGGCGAGTGCTAGGACGTCTGTCTAGACCTGCCGTGTGGCGGCGCTCGGTCTGCAGTCACTGACAGTGGCGACACGCGGGTCCGACGTATACTAGCGGACCGCGGCCGATTTAAAGGCTACCACCTAGCAAGTGTGGTGTCTGGCGGTGACACCACAGAAATTATTAACCATGCATGTGTTTACACTCTCTTTTTGGTGCTATTGTTGTGGTTTAGCCTCAGCTGCTGCCAACGTCTCTTTATCGATGGTGACACGTTGCTGTTTGTTCTTTTATCGAAAACTGGATTTAGTTTCAAATTTTCATCTCACACGTTACGTTCAGTCAAGGGACCGGCGGTAACAGTACAGAAGCCAACAGCTTGTGCTTATCGCTGCCAGTTTTACGACTCCCGTTCTCCATATACTATTATTCCAGTACCTTAGTCCGTATTTCTAAGGATAATTTCTAAAATCATTTGCAGGCTAAATAATAATTTGTTCCTTTTCCAGCAATTTCAGTTCCTTAGATACGTCAAATTAGTAAAACAGTGAAGAATATACTTTCGGCATACTCAGCTACATTGACACTAAATGAAATGACACCCGTTTCTAATGGTATTTACTTGAACGAATGAGTCGCTTTCTAGTGCAGTGAGCTCCATTTTGAAACATCCTGAAAGATTTAAGCTATTTACAATACCGCAACTAAAACAGGCCTTGCCTTTCCTTGGCAATGCCTTCACTAACATATCCCAACAGGTCTAGTGACAGTTCTCAGGGCTTCAGTTCCGCCATTAACACTTCCGAAACCTAGCAAAAGCTCACATACATATCTTGCTGACTATCTTATCTGTAAGGTACATACAATTTGTATAAAACATGTGTCAGGAACTTATGGGATGTATTCCTGGCATCACAACATTACAAAAACTCCATGTGAACGTGGGCCCGAATATCCTTCGTTACGGAGGTACAAAAGGATTTATTATTCACGACAGAGATATGTTACATTTACCAAACACATCTTTATTTACAAAAATTCTCGAAGTGACCAGCCGCCCGCATCTCGTGGTCGTGCGGTAGCGTTCTCGCTTCCCACGCCCGGATTCCCGGGTTCGATTCCCGGCGGGGTCAGGGATTTTCTCTGCCTCGTGATGGCTGGGTGTTGTGTGCTGTCCTTAGGTTAGTTAGGTTTAAGTAGTTCTAAGTTCCAGGGGACTAATAACCACAGCAGTTGAGTCCCATAGTGCTCAGAGCCATTTGAACCATTTTTTTTTTTTTTTTTTTCGAAGTGACCAGCTACTTTCATGCATCCCTTGAGTCTGCGTTCCATATTTTGCCGTATGTGCGTTCCGTGTTTTATCAAATACATTTTGGATATACTCCCTCAGAACATCGACACTGGGTCCGGGAGTTGTAGACTAAGGATTTTAAATGTCCTCAATGGAAAAAAAAATCTAAGTCTGGCTATCAGGCAGACCATACAACGGATCCTCTTCGAACAGTCCACCTGTTCGGAATCTAGGCACTGCAATCCTAGTTGCAGCACGTATTAATGATTCTCGATTCTCTCTGTCGTGGCTGACTGAGCATGAAAGAAATTTTTTTCCATCTACTGCATTTAACCGTAACCGACAGCAAACTTCTTTATCGTTTAGAGATAAAATACTTGCCATTCCCACAACAAGGCACCAGTCAATGAAGTATTAAGCTTCATCGTTACGTGTTATCATAAACCAAAACCACAGAGTTCCTGCTTATCATTCATTAGCAGCTATTTCACTGCAGTGGAACATTTCGGGTCGGAACTCAAATATTCCACTACGTGAAAACTTCCTGTTTCGATAGCTCGAAGCGGTTGGTGAGCGTCTATGAGTCCGCTTGAGTTGTACACCCTATTTATTAACAGCAGATAGGTAG
Organism: Schistocerca cancellata; assembly: GCF_023864275.1. Taxonomy (NCBI): domain Eukaryota; kingdom Metazoa; phylum Arthropoda; class Insecta; order Orthoptera; family Acrididae; genus Schistocerca; species Schistocerca cancellata. Next base: position 371,958,885 of record NC_064626.1, read on the forward strand.
TACTTGAAGTTGATGCCCTGTATAGTATACACAGAAAGACGAGACCGCAAAGCCAAAAGAGACTGCTGCCAGGTTGCTACCAACATACCAGCTGGAGGACAGCGACAGCAGGAAGAATATATCGGGACGAGTGCCTGTGGCACCGGCGAACGTAAACAAAGCGTCAGGAAGCGACCTGGCGCCTGGTTTGCATCTCCAGGCTGGAGGCGAGAAGCCGCATTCGCCTCGCGTTTCTGTTGGCGGACGCGGCTTGTTTATCCCGTGTCACCGATAAGTGTTTGGGGAAAGTTGTCTTCGTTGCCGTCGCTACTTCGAAAAATCCCTTCTGGACAGATTTAGCTACATACAAACCTACGTTCACTCCACGGTGCGCATCGTTCGAAATCAGTACAGTCTCTTTGTGTTATACCACAGCACCCTCTGACTACCGCCCCATCTGTCTTCTTAATGCACTATCAAAGGCCTTAGAACATATAGTCCATGACCATCTCTCCAACTACCTAACTACTGACAACCTACTTGACGAATACCAATCAGGTTTCCTTAAACATCGAAGCACGTCCGCACTGATAAAGGTGACAGATGACCTGAAACTTGTCATGGACAGACAAGAAGCGGCTATCTTAGATTTCAGCAAAGCATTTGATACTGTCGACTTCGACATCTTGCTAGCCGAACTTAGCGGTCTAAATTTCTCACCAAGTGCTCATACACGACGTCTAGTCAGCAACGCGTCCTGTCCGGGAATATAAAATCACAATGGGGGCAGGTAGTGTCAAGCGTTCCCCAAAGCTCAGTATTAGGTCCTATACTCTTCTCTCTGTATGTCAATGATGTGTCATCGGTTCTGACCAATTGCAAATATCATATGTATGCTGATGACCTTCAGTTGTATCTAAGTGCGAAACCAAGCAATCTTAAGAAAGCTATTGAAAATTTCAGTACTGACCTAGATGCACTATCAAAATGGGCACAGGACATAGGACTAAAACTAAACCCATCTAAAACCCAAGCAGTACTTGTTGGTCACTCTAAGCTCATTAGCCCAAAAACATCGGTAATCCGTACCGTCTCTTATCCTAAATGGAACAAATATTAACTTCTCTCCTTCAGCAAAGAGTTTGGGAGTAATAATGGATGAAATCTAAACTGGACAGAGCACGTAACTGCACTGTGCAAAAAAGCATCAGCATCCCTTCATGTCCTACAAAAATATAAAAAACTCTTTCCTTTCGATCTGAAAAAGAAATTAGTACAAACGCTTATACTCCCAATCATTGACTACAGCGATGTTATCCTACAACGCCCCTCTCAGGAAAATTCGCGACGTCTGGAACTGGTCATGAATGCCTGCGTCCGAAATATGTGTGACGTTCGACTTTTTGATCACATTTCACCAGCATATGCAAAATTGTCCTGGCTGCGTGCAAACAAACGCAGAAATTTCCATACACTCTGTCTCATCTACTGCCTTATAAATGTACACTGTCCCTCATATCTCTCCTCGTCCTTAACGCTTATGTCGGAACAACATGACAGAAACACACGTTCCCATCATAATAAAATCCTCTCTGTTCCACTGCATCGCTCAGTCACCTTCTCCAAGTCCTTTACAGTAGTGGGAACCAGACTCTGGAATAACCTCCCTCGTTATGTTAGAGAACTTAAAAACTGTCCGGTTTCAAAAAACAGTTAATGGCGTATCTACTTAAGCAACAGTAATGCCTTCCTCTGTACATGAATACACTTCACCTCATTAATTCCCTCTTTCCCCCTCCTTAAATCTCCCTTCCCCAAAACTCGCTATACTAGTAAACATCTACTTTACACACCAAGATATTAATGTAGATCTGCACAAATCTTCATTACTATTGCCAATTTTTCTCGTGTTTATCAGTATTATTTGATTTCTTTTACTGTTATTATTATTGCTTTTATCATAATTTGTATGTATAGCACCTGTTGTAAAAATACTGCCAACATTTGCTTTATTAGGTCTTAGTCATTACTCTTTATTCATATTGTCACTAGAGTAATCTCATTTTCTTATTTAAACTATTGTCATGATGTAACTCTGATGTGTGAAATGCTGCATGTGTGGAACATACTGGATGTAAGAAAGGACCTGATGGCCCTAATCTGATCAGGTTAAATAAATAAAATAAAATAAATATATTGTTATAAGTGGACAGGTTTGAGTACAGTAATCGAAAGATACAGTGTGAAAACGCCTGTAGGCCCCAACAGTGACTTTCTGTCAAATGAAGTACCGCTTAGGATACTAGCAGTGAAAGGTACGGATTTACAGAGTTAATCTTCCACTTTTGAGCGGAGTATGCGCTGTTTAGTAATCTCCTAGCCGATGGTAACTTGTCGGAACGTGATTCGAACCAGGGGTCCTTCCTTTGGCGGTCAGCCCTCTTCCCAACAGACATATTCACGCTCGAATAAAGATGAGCCCTCACCGCATAAACCCTTCTGCAGGGTGAACGATCATCTTCTGTGACGTGTAGCGCTTACTTCTCTCTCTCTCTCTCTCTCTCTCTCTCTCTCGCACAAACAACCCCCCCCCCCTTAACCTCCCTCTACATACTCCTCTCTTTCACTGCCTAGTTTTCCTCGACCTGCCCCTCCGTCTACTACTTCCATCTCTCTGAGCATTGTTTTCACCTCTATGCTTATTCTTCCCCTCTTTGATTAATGTGCTCTCCCATCTGGATCTGTGGGCCCCTCTCTGAATACTGAGTCCACCACTCTTCCAGTTTTGCCTAGTACTTACTCTCTACAATTTTTTCTTACTCCTCTGACTATCAATCTCCACCCTTTTCACTATTATTTTTCCTATGTGCTTATTACTTCGTCCCTTGCCACCAAACTACTATTCACCTTCTCTCTCTCTCTGTTATGTTCTCTACCTGTTAATTATTCCTCCATCCCACCTTCCTCCACGTTTCTTTTTCACGCGGACTAATCTTGACCGTCTCTGGCGCAAGGAAATATGTGGAACAGCAGTTAAGCTATCAAATTAGCTATCAAACCTATCAAATTCTGCAGGTATCGGATGCAAAGCTCAATTATTCATCACGGTTAACTATTGTGTGCTGCTGTTGGATCACTTAAAACAGATTTTTTCATGTCTCAGTACGCAACTTAAAACTAAGGAAGTTTTCAGCATTTAGTTAGGTGGATTTAGAGCTGCATGTCCATTATTCCACTAACGCTCCGTTTAGGGTGAAGTGACTACATATCATTTCATGAGTGTGACGCCACATATTTATGCTCCAAGGTGAATGTTGATGATAAAACAAGATCGTTTCGATTTCTGCTTGACCAGAACTGTGAATAACGACACCATATCCGAACCTTTAAGTACAATTACAATTTAGTTTGTGTAGTTATTATCAGTACGGTCGATGGCAAATACTTCTCCGATGGTGTTCTTGAGACGCTGTTTTATAATCTCCTGATCTGAAGCTGTGCAGCAAATCTTCGTGCAGAATGGCGAAAGCTTGTTTAGTCGTGTCCGTAGGTGTCGCTTTGTATTCGTCTGTTAATTACGCTGAATCAAAAATCTTAATTAACCATCATAGATCATGATCTTCTTGCATCTTTTTTTCAGGTGGTGGTATCCTGTTTCATAAATATCCATCCAGTCAGAGTATCTCTGTTTCTTGACCTTAGTTTAGTAATGAAGGCTGACGTCAACTTGCGCTGAAGGCGTAGGCGGGCAGAAGAAAACTAATCAAAACTTTAATTATGTTCGAGTCTTCGTGTTATGGACTCCACAGAATTAATTATGGCCCCTCCAGTAATACAGTGCAAAGCAGAAACTTGGCGCTCTTGCTTGTACCCTCTGCTAAGCAGTGAATAGTCTTCAGTGACTACAGTACTGCCTCGTACCTTAAACTCAAACAATCAAGTAATCAGCTATGTTAACTTAATACGCGTAGAGTCATAGACTGTGATAATCAAAACTAATAAGCCATTAAGAAGACAGATTATTATCATCATGGGTACAATATCAACATACTTTTGATGTGAGCGGTTTTTCTAAATGATATTACGAACATTTTTAATGCAGAGAGGATGGTCAAATAGTATAGAAACTTTCGTGATTTTATGCTTAATTTCTTGCTGTTAATTAGCAATCTATCTTCTTGAAAATATACGTGGCTCTATTAGTGAGCACAGCCCGTAACTAACATTTACTGACACGATCCCCGAATTAAAATCCACACTATCAGTCAGTCAATACCAATTTGCGAAACGGGTTCAGGCTGTGTAACTGTCCTGCATCTCTTAGACCAACACAGGGACAAACTTAGCCCATTGCTTTGAGAATACTTTTAGATACGTGGCTCATTCTGTTACTAAATCGCAGAATTGTGGCCATGGGAAAGATTGGACTAGTGAAATGGAATATAGCGAATATCAGGGAATATCAGGTAGAGGGTATATAAAATCAGTGACAATAATTTCGAGCCGGCCGCTGTAGCAGAGCGGTTCTAGGCGCTTCAGTCCGGAACCGCGCTGCTGCTGCTACGGTCGCAGGTTCGAATCCTACCTCGGGCATGGAAGTGTGTGATGTTCTTAGGTTGGTTAGGTTTAAGTAGTTCTCCGTCAAGGGGACTGATGACCTCAGATGTTACGTCCCATAGTGCTTAGCGACATTTGAGCCAATAATTTCGATTAAATCTACATTGACTGGAAAACAAGCAAAACAACGAGAATTTCGATCATGAAATATGCAGACACATGGAGAAATACTAAAAGCACACGATACGTGACCACGTGTCACCCAAAGTGCAAGCCTCGCCAACTCTTACAACATTTACGTTTAAAAAATTCGTTGAAAAATAAGAATGAACGTAACAGTATACAAGCAAAGAATGTGTGTGTCAGAACAGGTGACGAATTACCGATTAGTACCTAGTACGCGAGAGGAACTAATCGAAACTATGCGACCATAATGCTCTCAGAATGTAGCTTAAATTTCGACTGATAACACAAATAATAGGAATAATGGAAGCCCTTACATGAAACATGTATGAGAATAATGGAGGTTTCGTTAGCCACAGATTGTAGCGCTATCCGTCCGTAATAGCTCCGCTGTCTGTCACGGTCATCAAGAAATGGTTCCAATGGTTCGGAACACTATGGCACTTTACTGCTTTGGTCATCAGTCCCCTAGAACTTAGAACTACTTAAACCTAACTAACCTAAGGACATCACACACATCCATGCCCGAGGCAGGATTCGAACCTGCGACCGTAGCGGTCGCGCGGTTCCAGACTGTAGCGCCTAGAACCGCTTGGCCACTTCGGCCGGCGGTCACCAAGAAAATGCCACTGCGTTTTCGGGCAGCGCAGCTGGAAGTTCTCGTCACGTTCCATGACACACAGTTTGCTCGTGCTGAAAGAGTTTCCTGTTTCAGAAATATCCACCCAGTCAGAGTATCTCTATTTCACCAAAGACTGTTCAGTAGTATAATAAATGTTTATTATTATTACAGTACGCACAGGCAACACAAACAACTTCAAAATTTTCTTAGTATGCATTGCTTTTAGAAAAGGACTGTTTTGCGTCTGGAGGGACAATGAGATCTTAAATAATCACTTCGATGCTTTTGTGCTCAACTGTAATAAGTAATAGGAAAACAGTATAGCCTGCTCAAGCGGAAGTTATCGTTTATGTAATGGCCAAGAGTTTCATTTGTATGGAAGGCTAACAATCGTGGAAAACGAAGTGGATACAGTTGCAGCTCTAAAAGAAGTTGTCGTCTCGCTTTTCGCCTCCCTCTAAAATAGCCACACTAAAAAAAAAAAAAGAAAAAACTCATACTTCCCATATTCCACAAACACCCGTTCGGATGGTTATTTTATGTCCAAACTTCCCAGTAGCTGAAATAGTTATCACCGAAGATATCATGGTTACAATGCTGTTTCGATTCCCTCCAGAGTACTACAGTGTTGTACATACTCTTCATTTAGTTTGGTGTAATTGTAACGCCATTGATACGAGACTTGATATCATTGTCTCATATCTCCACAAGCTTAGCGCCCGCTTCTCAGGTCGCGTAGACTACACGGCCTACAGAGATTTTTTTGTTTTTATTTAATCTAATTTTTATGTTCGCAAATTGCAGCACCCTCTAAGCTTTTCAGAATAATCAAGTCCTTACAGGTATGGCCTTTTCCGAATGTACTTCTGACCAAAAAGCGATTCTGGTAGCTGAAATCCCGAAGTTTTGTTAATCATATCTTTTCTTGTGGAGATATTTCCGTAGCAACTTCCACCCCCTAACAATTATTTCTTTATATCTAACAGAGAAACAAAATACCAATTTTCATTAATTTAGGTTTAAAAATTTCTAAAGGTGAGGAAAAATTTTCTTAAAAAATGTTCATCCCCTATTACACTGCCTTAGGGGTTGAATTACAAAAAACAGTAAAACAAGTATTTTTTTATTTCTGGCCGAGAACTCAAATACCAGTTGTTATAGATGTAGCCTTAAAAATTCTTTACTAGCCCTGTAGTATTTTTTATTGTCAAAAAAATTTTCATCCACTATTTCCAAAAATGCTGAAACACGTTTTTTTTTCTGACTGAGGAACCAAATACCAGTTTCCATAGTCCTAGCTTCAAAATTTCCTTAATAGCGACATACATTCAAAAAGACTTTCATCGCCTATTTCATCCCTTAGGAGTGGCATTTCGGACAGTCCCTTCTTAAACGATACCTACAGTATGAGATCCATGACCTCTCCATATATTCAAGTTTCTATCCTTAGCGGTTTGGGCTGGGCGTTGAGGAGTCAGTCGGTGAGTCAGTCAGGACATTGCCTTTTGTACATAAATATATCGACACAGTTGTAAGGGAACTGCTCGATTCTCGGACATGAATAGCGATAGTATGAAATACCGTAATGTAGCTGGAACATGCGAATGCTAACACAATTTTGAGTTGAGGATCGCACTGTTGCTGCTAAATCTCGTAATACAGTAGCCCGAGTACACTCTACAAACGAAGTAGAATACACCACGTGTATGCTTGTTAACCTAGGATAGGTAACCCCGTAACTTTCAAATCGAAGGTAGAAATATATAGGTATAATTACAAAATCTACCTTGAGCTAGTTGCACTTCTGTGTCACTGCCAACAATAGAACATGTCCGCACATTTGACCAGTAACAGTAATTATTATCTGAAAATAAATCGTGTTGGGGAACAAATGCCGCTTTTCAAATGGAGTGTTGAACAGTCCCAAATAGAAACCGAAACTGCTGAAACTGAAATACTAATGAGCACCTTCATATTACAATCAAACTAGTCAAGAAAATATACTTTGAACGGAAATCAGTAGAGTGCAGTGCAGTGCGTCGTGACAGTTACTGCTGTTAGTAGTAAAAGAGTGTCAATTTTAATTACGCTGTGGCTATGCAAATCAGCGCGATTCCAAGCAGTTAATGAAAAGCATTTAATTAAAGTTCCTGTTTGCAGATACAAAACTCTGACACACTAAAAGCACTTCGATAACGTGTTACTGATTGCCTTCAGACGACAGTGTCGAACCTGATGGATCAGTAGTAAAGCACGTTCCTGGAAACCGGAAAGTTGCCGTATCGAATCCCGGTCGGACCACGGAATGTTTCAGTAAGCCTTTCACATAGCCTTGACCTCTTCACCATGTGCGGCACATGGTTCAAATGCTACGTTAAGCTGTAGGTCGCCTTCTACAGGTAGCGTTTTACGGCAGGTTAGCGATACTCAAGTCGCCGACTTGTCGTTCACTTGAAAGACTTGAACCAGGCCCTGGAGCCACACGATATTACCATTATTATATGACAGTGAACAACTGGCAGCGAATGATGAACAGGCATAAATAATGCGCTTTTCACTGAAATAATTTACTCTTGAAAAATAAAATTATTTGCAGGAATTCATTCTAATGAAATTAATGTTCTGACAGAAGTCCAGATGATGGTAATTTACACACACACACACACACACACACACACACACACACACACGCACACGCACACACACTACACACACACACACAAATTAAAATGGTTGCAGTCCTCGCTTCCGACCAAGATTTCGTAACGTTCCGAATGGTTACCAGGTGAATGCGGTTAACTAAAATTTACCTCTAAAATTCCTCTCCCAAATAATCCCAAATGGGACTCCTTCTGACCAACTGCCAGCCTACTCCTTTATTTGGTTAAAATGAAGAAACGTCAAAGACACCCCGATCAGGTCTTATCGGTAGGGAGTGAAAAACGTCAAAAAATATCCAAGAAATCTTTTTTTGTTCTTAAAGAGTGTTAATATTTTAATGTGTAAGAGAGATCGCTGTATCAAATGTGACTACGTTTTTATTTCATCTTCAAAGGGAATCATGGGCAGGTTTCACTTTTGGAGCAGTGGCCACTAAGAAACCATATCACAGATTATCTACTGCAAAGCAAATTCGTCTATATGATAACCTTGTCTTACTATTAATTTTATTGTAGTGTCTGTTTTGTATAACTATTCATTGTTTCTTTAGAGAAGAAGAAGCGACAGAGAATCAGTGATCGGCATAAAACTGAACCAAATCAGCGTATGTTGCCAAATAGGTTTAGTTTTAAATTACGGTATTCCAACAGTCCAACACGAAATCATAATTATTTATGCACAAGTGTTTGTTTTAAAAACACAGCGAAACGTTTGTACAGAATGAAACAATATAACAATGGCATGCACAGATTTACTGCGTTAAGAACATACAATGTTGTTGAATCTGTACCTTTATCAAGCTCTAAAGGAAACCAAAGAGAAATTGGGAAAGGCATTTAAAGTTCAAAGGGAACAGTGAAAACTTTTAGGTTTGCAGATGACACTGTAATTCTATCAGAGATGGAAAAGGACTTGGAAGATCGGATGGATGTAATGGGTAACGCCTTGAAATAAAATATCAACAAAGGCAAATGTAGTTGAATTAAATCGGAAGGTGCTGAAGAAACTATATTTTGAAACGGGAGACTAAAATCAGTAGATTAGTTTTACTATGTGGGAAGCTTATTAACTGACGAAGTACACAACGAAAGAAAAGCGTTTTTGGTAGGGGGAAATTTCCTAACGTCGAATATAAATTTAAATGTTACAAAGTCTCTTTTGACACCTGCCCGGATAGCAGCGAGTGTTGAAGCGTCGCTTCTGTGACGCGCTCCTGCCCCAGATCGAATCCGCCCGTCTGATTGAAGACGAGGATCTGTGTTCTGGTCAACATGTATTTGGTTTTTAGACGGTTTTCAACAACGCACTAGGTGAGTACCGGGCTGGTACTCAAGTGCCGCCTCAGTTGCACGATTCACAGATATCAGAAAATTTTCGCTCATTTTCACATGTATAACACTACACGCGGACAGTTGGGGTGCACATATTCCGTCCCAGGGGGTAACGTGCTGGCGCCAGGAAAGGTATCTGGCAACCCCTAAAACTAACATGCCACATCCGACCCTGCTCGAACAGGATAAAGAAGAAGAACAAGGAATTCTTTTCTGAAAGTATTTTTCTGAAATGTAGCCGTGCATGTAAGTGACACCTTTTTGAGAAACATTTTACACACGAAGAGAATTGAAGGTTTTGACATTTGGAGTTACTAAAGATTACTGAGGGTTAGATGGGTAGACCCAGTAACCAATGAGGAGTTACTAAATTAATTGGGTAGAAAGAAAATTTGTCGCACCACTTGACCAAAATAACGAATAGGTTGATAGGACATACCCTGAGGCACCACGGGCGCGTCAGTTCTGTAATGGGAGGAAGAATGGGAGGTACCAATTGTAGACAAACACCAACGCATGACTACAGTCAGAATGCTTAAAAAGATAAATTTTGCAATAGATATGCACAGTTGAAGAAGCTTCCCAGAATAGACCAGTATGGAAGGCAGCATTGGACAGCAGACTAGAACTACATTAATAACGCAAGACAAAACATAACGTGATCGTCCCGTATCTTACAGCTGATAAAAACCGATTTTGCTTAAGATTTGAATGAGCGAAAGAGCTATTTTATTTATGATTTAGCTGTCTAATGAAGAAATACTCATATCGAATGTAACAGCAAACTGTAACACACTTTTATCCACGCCACATGTCCTCTAGTGTTAATGAGGGACTCACTGTATAACACGAATGTATTTTCTACTATTTGAGAAAAGTCTGATGCTGACTGCCACGAATTCTTCTCCTGTGCCAAGTTCTCCAACTCATAGAGCTATTTGTTGTATGTATTCCAATCCCTGACTTCCCCTACAGTTTTTAAGGTGTTGTACGTATTCCAATCTCTGTCTTCCCTTACGGTTTGTACAATCTACAGTTCCTTCTAGTACCTTGGAATTTATTCTCTGCTGTCTTCACACATGTTCTATCATCCAGCCATTCTTCTTGCCAGTGTTTTCCATATCTTTGATTCTTCACCAATTCTGCGGAGAACCACCTCATTCATTTTCTTATCAGTACACCCAGTTTTCAACATCCTTCTGTAGCATCACATCGCAAACGCTTCGATTCTCTTCTGATTCGGTTTTCCCATAGTTGTTGATTCACTACCTTACAATATTCCAAACGCACATTCTCAGAAATTTCTTTCTCAAATTAAGGCCCATGTTTGATACCAGTGGACTTCTCTTAGCCAGGAATGCCATTTTGCCCTTGCTGGCCACCTTTTCATGTTCTCCTTGCTTTGTCCGTTATGAGTTACTTTGCTGCCTAGGTAGCAGAATTCCTTAACTTCATAATCGTTGTTTCCAGTTTTGATAAGTTTATCGCTGTTCTCATTTCCACTACTTCTCGTTACTCTTGTCTTTTCTGGTTTACTCTCGAATCATATTCTGTGCTCATTAGTCTGCTCCTTCCACTCGTCAGGTACCGTAATTCTTCTTCACCTGCACTGACGGTAGCAATGTTGTCAGCGAATCTTACCATTGACATTCTTTCACCCTGAATTTTGATCCCACTCTTGAACCTTTGCTTTGTTTCCATCAATGCATGTTCAGTGCGTAGATTGACAGTAGGGATGAAATACTGCATCCCTGTCTTACACCCTTTTTAATCCGAGCACTTCGTTATTGTCAGTCTTGGTTCTTGTACGTATTATATATTATCCGTCTTTTCCTACAGCTTACTCCTATTTTTCTCAGAATTTCGAACATCCTGTGACATTTTACGTTGTCGAACGAATTTTATGCAAAGAAACGAGCAGAAGACCACAATCTACATTTTTTATGCAATTTTAGATTTTAAAAAGGCGAGGTTCTCGAGTGTGAAATAAAGTCTACTTCTGGTCATAAATCGCACTGTACGCCTAGGTAACGATGTGGGGAAAGCTTTGAATCTGGTCTCTTTCTGCGTGAGGTGCTTAGCAAACTCCGCGGACTTTCTCAAGCTGTCTCCCTACTTTCGCGACTCAGCCTATATTACCTACGACCTGCTCCCCGATTTTACTGCAATGCCATATGTAGTACAATCCAGAACCATGGAAGCCATGTAGTCTTCGTCCAGTATTTATTGTTAGAGTTAGAATATTCAACGTACATACAGATACGGTAAAGTTAGCCAAATTTTCTATTCCCAGACCGTCAAATCCTTTGATTTGCACTCGATGGGCTGTAAAGTAGATGCAAAACAAAGCGTTTAGTTGTCAAGAAGGCAATGCTCTAAGCATTTCAACCCCACTTTAGCACAATATTGTTGAAGGACATGTTACGAAACCCAAAGAAATCCTAGTCATAAGTTAAGCTGCCAGTAGTACTAAATTTAGTGTCCAGAACCTGATGGACGAGTCAGGAATTGAAAGTAAGGGTAGCAAAGGAAAAACCAAAATTCTGAATTCAGTTTTCAAATGTCGCTTTACAAAAGCAACTTGAGGATTATTGCCCTAATTTAAGTCTCGCACAATTGTAAAGATGAGTGATACAGATGCTAGGGGCAGTAGCTTGAGAAAGAGCTGAAGTCGTTAAAACTGAACAAAGCTTCAGGGCCTCATGGAATCCCGGTTAGATTCTAAACCGAGTGCGGGATAGACTTAGCACCTCTTTTGCCCATAATCTGCTGTGGATACCTCGCATAGAAAACCGTGCCCCGTGGCTGGAAGAAAACACAGGTCACAGTTACATAACAGAAGGGTAACATAAGTGATCCACGAAACTACCGTCTCATATCCGTAATATCTATTTGTTCTAAATTCTTAGAAAATATTCTGCGCTCAAACCATGATGACTTATCTCGAACAGAATGACCTCGTGCGTGCCCGAAAACATCGGGCATGTGAAACCCAGCTCACGCTTTTCTCACATAACACCCTGGAAGCCATGGATGAAGACAGATAGACAGATGTAGTGTTTCTCGGTCCCCGAAAACCATTTGACTCGGTAGAACATCTACGCGTATTATCGAAGCTATGATTAGGCAAGGTACGAAGCGAAATTTGTGACTGTATTGCGGATGTCTTGTTAGGAAGGACGCAGCGTGTTGTTATGGATGCAGAGCCATCGATGTATGTAGAAGTAACTTTAGGTGCACCACAGGGAAGGGGAATTATAGTGGACGCTAGCTATTCATGTTGTATATTAAGAACGTTACAGTAAATATTAAAAGTAACCTGAGAATTTCGCGGATGCACAAATATTTGTTCGAATCTTGATAAGATTTTAAAGTGATGCAAAAGTGCTAAACTGCTTTCAGTGTTTAGAAATGTAAAATTGTGTACTTCTCAATATAAACAATTTGCAATTCCAGCGAGCTACTGATACTAATACCTGGCTGTGACAACTTGGAGGGACACAAAATGGAACGATCACACAGTACCAATCGTAAGTTCAGTGGTGTAATACTGGTGAAATGCCATCAGTCTACAAATGGGGCTTGTGCGACCCATCCTAGAACATTGCTCAGGTATGTGGGACCCATACCATATACAACTAAGAGGGGACATTGAACAGATGCAGAGAAGAGCTGCAGGAATGTTCCAGGTTTTTTGACCAGTGGGACAGAGTCACAAAGATTTTTAAAAAACTGAACTGCCAGACACTTGAAAATAGATGGAAAGTATCCAACGAAAACTACTTAGAAATTTTGTATAACTAGCTGAAAAAGATGACCCTAGGACTGCAATCCCCTACACATCGCACCTGTAGCGATCGTGATATTAAAATTAGATTAATTACAGCGTGCGTAGAGGCGTTTAAACAGTCGTTCTTCCCGCAATCCAAACGTGAATGGACTGGGAAAAAGTCTTAATAACTAATGTAGTTGGAAGTACTCGCTGCCATGCATTTCACAGTGGTTTTCAGAGTATGGATACAAATGTAAAACGTCGTCTGCAACAACAGTCATGCGTCCATTCTGAAATGCATACGAGAAACGAGCTAATCTTATAAAGAAAACACAAAAAATTCAGTAACAAGTAGTCTGGAAGGATGAAAAATAGAGTGCATATAATCGTATTTCTTTTGAAAACGGAAAACTATTGTTTGACAGGAGAGTAATCGAAGTACACATAACTGAGATCATTTCATCCACTCCCTAAAATACGCAAAAAAATGTTTTACGTTTTCTCTAGTGATGGTTAATAATAGTGTCTTTAAATGACGAAGGATATGAAGAGAATTGACGCCAGAATGGTTAATGTGCTAGAATTCCTCCTTCATTTACTGTTTCCACGCTCAAACATCTACGGCAATATCTTACAGTCTCTCGCCCACTTCAGGTCGCTCAGATGCGCGGCATAGCTTTCAGTTAGTAATAATAGTCCTATCGTTAGCTTCTTGTGGTAGCACGGGCATCTTGCTTTCACTCCTTACTGGAAGAAAGTGCCACAGCATACAGTGTTACATAGGCACACATAACACATCTCGTGTCGGTTATTGCTTCGGCTGTGGATATCGAAAGTGAGTAAACCCCGATTTTTATGAATCTATTTACAGTCTCCTCGCTGCCACGCAAACGCTTATTCGAACCCTATAATTATTTATGATACATGCGGCAGCTTTGTGGCTGGCAGGCTCTTGTAGTCTTCGTAGAGTCTGTACTATATGTATAACATCATAAGTTGCCAGTGGGCTGAAAACTGTGACATTATGAAAATGCTTTATATTTCCGACACCTCTAGAATTGCGTTGTAGAAAAGCCTTTTATGTGCCTCAGACACAAAGAGAAGTGCGGACAGTTTGTTTCCAATCATTATGAATGACGTAACGGACGATATGAACAGCGTTTTGAGACAGCCAGCAGACTCTTTCACCAAGAGAAGCCTTGTTTTTCTGAGAAGTGGTGACTTGTTTGTTTTAGAGGAAGCAGTAATGTTCGCCTAAGAAGTGGAGGTTGTCAGTATGTTTGTTCCCTAGAAGGAAATTTATTTTAAAAGAGAGATAGCGTTGTCCCGAAGGAGAAGTCGTGGCGTTCTAGAAGAGGAGCTTCATCTGCTCTAGACGGAGAAGAGAAGCTTGGTCTGTAAAAATTGTTGGAAGAGCATTTGTGTTAGACGAGGAGGACTGTTGGTTTCAGAAGACGAGTGTTGCTTATTTTTAGGAGATAAGTCGTCTTTGTTATAAAAGAGAAGTTTTACTGCTAGAGAAGTGGAATCTCACTTGCTCTAGAAGAGGAGTTTTATTTGCATCGGAAGAGGCCTCTTTGTTTTGCAAGATCCAATATGTTTGAGTTTTAAAAAGTTGTCTTGTTTGATGTTTAGAAGAGGAAGTGTAGCCTTAACAGAATATTGAAAAGTGAGAAGGTAGTGAGTGAGAGAGAGAGAGAGAGAGAGAGAGAGAGAGAGAGAGAGAGAGAGAGAGAGAAAGGGGGGAGGGAGGGAGTATTAGCTGTAAGGGGAGGTTGGAAATCCTGTAAAAACCGAAAAGAAGAAGATAAAACTCAGTAAATACTTGACTATTAATCTGAAAGTCTGAGGTTCATTCTTCAGTCCCACATTAGTGGAGGTACGAAATTCGCGGTGAACTGCATAAATAAGTTCTACGGTTACGTTAGTATCCCAGTCAGTTCTATTCCGTATGGGTCCCGCCTGTGTGACATATATTCAAAAATGGCACACACGATTGCTTTGAAAGAAGTCTCCTTTGTAACCACGCTCTCAAATAGTTCTTGAAGCATGATGCTTTCCAAATTTGGAAGTGGTTAATTTTTCATTTTGGGTCTTTCATTTCTGCGAAGGCTCTAGTGTCTAATCTCAGACTCTCTAGTATCTATAGTACCCCAAATTACTGGCTATGTGATGGACTGTTTAACTGGAAACAAGTGGGTCTCTCACGACCGTTGTTCTCCTTGTGGAACGAAAAAAAGCATAACGCTTCAAAACAAATGAATCACGGAGATCCTTACGACAAATAATGGTCTGGTGGCTACGAGAAGTTTCGTGGTACCATTTAATGTGTGACGCACGTGTCTCAAAAATTGTAAAACTGTTTCAGCACGTTGTTACGAAATCCATGCTGCATTTACTTTGACGATGGGCCACAGGGCTTTGAGCAGAGTGCAAAGCCTGAAGAGACATCATTCGTGCTTGACGTCCAAACTGTCTTTCTTATATCATCATCAACGTGAGCCAATCAGCAGTACATGTGAAAGACCCAGCCATTCTCTCACAAAGGGCAGATATTTTCCGCTTCCAAAAAATATTATCCTCTCACAGGCGCATTTCGTACTTAAAGGCTGTGAGGTGATAAATTAAAAAATATATATATTTATCAGTAACGTTTAACAGAGTTGAAATTATCAACAGGAAGCATTTAGAATATTACCAACAAGGTTTTAAGCAACAACAATCAAAGTTTATTGGAGTGTTGATATCAAATGATGATTTTCAAATAGGTGGTAGCTAGTCTTAGGGCAGCAACTTGAAACGCTGTTTAGCCCATTGTAACTGTGGCTTCCGGGCGTGGCTTCTACAGAGTACATCTCTCATGGTCTTCCAGGACGCTCAACGAGCTGAGCCTCAGAGAGCTGTACCAACGTCCACAAGACTTTAACTGCTTACAACAAGGGGGATCAACTGAGTGGCTGAACACTCATTCTCCAATACATGTCTCCGTCTCCCACTGTTAGTCTTTGATACGGCATTAACCGACGTTGAATATTAATATTTTGATAATACACTACTGGCCATTAAAATTGCTACACCAAGAAGAAATGCAGATGATAAACGGGTATTCATTGGACAAATATATCATACTAGAGTTGACATGTGATTACATTTTCAAGCAATTTGGGTGCATAGATCCTGAGAAATCAGTACCCAGAACAACCACCACTGGCCTTGATAGGTCTGGTTATTGAGTCAAACAGAGCTTGGATGGCGTGTGCAGGGACAGCTGCCCACGCAGCTTCAACACGATACCACAGTTCATCGAGAGTTGTGACTGCCGTATTGTGACGAGCCAGTTGCTCGGCCACCATTAACCAGACGTTTTCAATTGGTGAGAGATCTGGAGAATGTGCTGGCCGGGGCAGCAGTCGAACATTTTCTTTATCCAGAAAGGCCCGTACAGGACCTGCAACATGCGGTCGTGCACTATCCTGCTGAAATGTAGGGTTTCGCAGGGATCGAATGAAGGGTAGAGCCACGGGTCATAACACATCTGAAATGTAACGCCCACTGTTCAAAGTGCCGTCAATGCGAACAAGAGGTGACCGAGACGTGTAACCAATGGCACCGCATACCATCACGCCGGGTGATGGTATTTCAATGACGAATACACTCTTCCAATGTGCGTTCATCGCGATGTCGCCAAACACGGATGCGACCATCATGATGCTGTAAACAGAACCTGGATTAATCCGAAAAAATGACGTTTTGCCATTCGTGCACCCAGGTTCGTCGTTGAGTACACCATCGCAGCCATGGTCTCCGAGCTGATAGTCCATGCTGCTGCAAACGTCGTCGAACTGTTGGTGCAGATGGTTGTTGTCTTGCAAATGTTCCTATCTGTTGACTCGGGGATCGAATCGTGGCTGCACGATACTTTACTGCCATGCGGATAAGATGCCTGTCATCTCTACTGCTAGTGATATGAGGCCGTTGGGATCCAGCACGGCGTTCCGTATTACGTTCCTGAAACCACCAATTCCATATTCTGCTAACAGTCATTGGATATCGACCAACGCGAACAGCAATGTCGCGATACGATAAACCACAATCGCGATAGGCTACAATCCGACCTTTACCAAAGTCTGAAAAGTGATGGTACGCATTTCTCCTCCTTACACGACGCATCACAACAACGTTTCACCAGGCAACGCCGGTCAGCTGCTGTTTGTGTATGAGAAATTGGATGGAAACTTTCGTCGTGTCAGCACGTTGTAGGTGTCGCCACCGGCGCCAACCTTGTGTGAATGCTCTGAAAAGGTGATCATTTGCGTATCAGAGCATCTTCTTCCTGTCGGTTAAATTTCGCGTCTGTAGGACGTCATCTTCGTGGTGTAGCAATTTTAATGGCCAGTAGTGTATTAAAGATTCTTTTTTGTTTCTGGTGCTGGCAGTTCTAACGACTGTAGTAGAGGCATACGAATTTCGTAAATATCTCGCTATAGCATCCTGCAGTACTGCAATGTAAGTGGCACCCCCTGGCGAGAGTTCTGCGAACAGTTACATAAAATATGGGGGCGAAACATTGGTCGTGGCTTTCAGGTGATAATAAGTTCCTTGCTTGCTAGAGGCGTTTCCTTGAGAAATTGCATTATTTAACACAGTTGTTACTGTCACTAACTGAGGCGCATTTTGACGGTTTTCGCACCATGTTCGTTAGCTGTATCTACATAAAAAGTTATTTTTTATATTATAATTGAAGTCAACAAAAATCGTTAGGTCCTTTGGACACTCTAAAATTTTTTTCATGTTGGTGACAGGTTCGCAACCTTCTCTGATATAAGAACCACGTGCCACGACAACCCTTCACAGGAAGAGCTTCGCAACTGCAAGATTTACTATGGTGATTGTTTTACATAAGAATATACAGTATCCTACTAACTGAAGTGTCATTTACACAGGAGGACTACTGTTTTATAGACTGAAGTGGAAGGCATGTTCCTGCGTCTAACGTTCCGTCTGCCATTGCTCAAACGCTATTAAGACGGAATTTATTGACAGGACACGCTCTGAGGCATCAAAAAATCGCTAGTTTGTTAATGGAGGTAAGTGAGAACAAAGGACTGCAGAGTGAGACCAAGGATTGACAACAGTAGGCAGATTAAAGCGGATGCAGATTGCAACAGTTCTGCTGGAGTGAAAAGGCTTGCATAGCGTGCTTTAGCAAGGAGAGGTGCTTCGGACTGA
Source organism: Schistocerca cancellata (assembly GCF_023864275.1). Lineage (NCBI taxonomy): Eukaryota > Metazoa > Arthropoda > Insecta > Orthoptera > Acrididae > Schistocerca > Schistocerca cancellata. The sequence goes on from NC_064626.1 coordinate 371,977,219, forward strand.
AGAGCATCACGATAACACAGTGACAAAGTAATACTTTTTGGCACTGGCTTATCAGCCGTCTAGTTGGAAAAGATTCTGTTGTTTCACTCACAATGTTCTCTTTTCACGCCAAGTATGAGTGATATATTTCTTTAAGTGTATTTGTTTAACAACAGAGAGAAGCAGTTTCAAAACTATTGCTTGATTATACAACACCAGCTAATTGATCGACGATGCCTGGTTACTGTCTTATGCCAGGGCTATATTTGATAGGAAAGAAAGAATGAAGATGAGGTTTTAACTTCCCATCGACATTCTGGTAGTTAAAGTCGATATTAGATAGGAAAGGATTCCAACTTTCTATTGTGATAAAATAAACTTAGTGTATTGACGTACTACGTTTTTAATGAGGGTAGTGCATAATAGCACGTTTTAGTAACGTTAACTGAGTTTAAAGTTAACTATCAAGAGTGGTTATTTAGGTCTGTAGCTTCACTCGAGTGTAAAATCACATTTTTGTAATTTATGTTCCAAGCGTTCCACGTTTATCGATTACTTGCATGTCGCTGCCAACCTCAGCCCCTGGAGAAAAATGTCGTCAGAACTGTCACCACTTTGCCAACTGAACCCATAAGCTGTGGGCTCGACGCCGACATCGTTTGCTTAGAATTACTTTTACATGTCATACCTGCACCTCACACATGAGCTTGATGTCTTACACTGATATTTTTTTTCGGATCTAAACCCCATCCGTAAGGTTGATAGCACTGTCTTCCTCTAGCGTTTTTTAGGCAGTTAAGTCATATGTAAAAGAAGAGATAGGTTGATAGGACACAACCTGAGGCTTCAACAAATAATCTATTTTGTAATGGAAGGATGTGGGGGATAAGGGTGAAAGTTGTAGAGGGACACCAAAGTTTGACTACTGAATTAGTCTGAAGTGGACGTACGTTCAATATTCAGGGTTATCCGTAAGTACCTCCGTGGTTTTAGCCGACTGTGTGAAAACTACTACACATACAGAAAACAGACACGCATCAATGAATGGAGCATCTCTTAAAAGTTCAACTATTATCATAAGCAGTCAAGATGGGTACTGTTTGTGACGCGCCTAACGTCAATACGAGGGTGGAGTTAATTGAAATCGCTGGGAAGGCGCCCAGGGATGTACCGGTACAACGATAGCAGATCGCTTTGTATCTGTTCATCGGGTTGCCTATGTGCAAGCGCGACCCAATGGGGTGTGACCAAACGCAGCGGTTGATTTGTGAAGTCCGCTACGCACGATCGTGGTTGTGCCCTATGCAACTTCACAATGGCGTGTTCGCGAATCGGAACTTGGATAGACGCTTCATCCATTGATACATGCCATTTTTTGTATGTTTCTTGGTTTTCATGTAGTCTTCTTCTGAAAACCTCTATATGCTTGGATGACAAGGCTTTCACTGGTAGACTATAGTAGATAGATGCATCAAAAATAGAAAGGGAGGAAGATCAAGTTTTAACGTCCCGTCGATGGCGATTTCATTAGAGACGGATTGCGAGGTGCCAGGGCTAGCAGTGTATTTAACACTAAATTCTTCTAGAATCTTCACATATAAATGATGCTCTAAGCCCCCCCCCCCCCCCCTATTCTGACTCCGACTTCTGCTGTTGCACATGGATTAAAAAGAAGCGCGAACTGACTGTAATCGACCCTGCAAGTGGAGTAGAAAAGAGTTTAGCACCTGCAATAATTTAATTTGATAAATAAGTTAAATAAAGGAAAGTTTCATTAACGTAGTGAGAAATGAAAGGGTTGCTCTACCGATTAACTGAATGAAATTTCTGTCCAAAGTAACAACATGATTTATTGTGACTAAAATCAAAATACATGAAACATTTACAATACATCAAATTGGCTCAAATTGGATACTCAAATAAATGCTGTGAAGGTGAAGTTGTCCCTAAACTAGATTGTGACATTTATGACGAAGTGGTATGTGGAGCCAAAACCTTGCAACTCAAATCCTTAGAGAAACACACAGCCAACCCAACATTAATTCCTGCTACGGTAGTGAGAACTCAGACAATGAACACCCGATACAGAAAAAAGTTAGAAAATGACGAACAGGCGCGCTCTGCTGAGCTCTGATTATCACAGTGCAAATTCCCTAGTCTGCCAGTGCTGCGCACATACATTACCAAACTGTCTTCTTAACTGCAAGAACACGATCTGGCGTACCGGAGACGATGGCTGGTTGCTTCGACGTCCTGTCGTGGTGATGATAATGTCGCGAGTATAGCCCAAAACAAATTATCCGTGTCTGGTTGTTCCAGGCTAAAGACGTCCTAACAATACAAATGCGCCTCTGAGGGAGACGAAGAAGGCTCGCCACATAATCACTGACAGTGCAGTGATTGATTTTAACAAGCGAAGTCACACAGTAACTCCGATACAGTCAACTTTAGCCAAAACTGCTCAAGACAGACAACATAGGCCGCTTGTAAGCAGAACGCTCAATTGCCAACTGTACTCGGAAAGTTACGTTGAAGTCGAAACTTCAGCAACGTCGTGAAACAGTTACAGTTAAATAAAAGTGTATTAGACAGCCAACGGAAGGCAGGCTATCCAGAGCAGCGAGAGCTCAGTCTTGTAACCTACTCCCACCGAAAGGCGAGAGCCGACTACCACAAGAGCACCTGTACAAACCGAACACACAACATTCCCGCCCCCACGACAGTGGTCGTGGTTAAACGTTCCAATCAGCAACTCGAAAACCGGCGGAAAATTCCACTCTATTGCCGAAGAACTACCATTCCACCAATGGAGATTCTTGGCGCCAATTTCTGCGCCGATTTTGCTACGTCACGGAGCTGTGCCCTGAGCAAGCTAATCACAGTTACGATTTTGCAGAAAACGCCGGAATTTGCCCGCCAAGACTGCATGAGAACACAAGTCATTCCCACGCCTCGCTGGTAGCCCTCCAGAAAGTGTTTTCGCTAAGTTTCTGCGAAGTAACTGAATCTCTAGCCCAGCCGCTCCTTCACGCCCCTGCGGGCCAGTCTCCGCCGCTATTGACAATGTCGGCGTCTGGAAAGCATTCACTCGGCTCCCTCACACCCGTCGGCTTAACCCTTTCAAGATCAGCAGAGCCCACCTGTCACCGGACAACCCAGGTGACGAGAGATGCTGCGTGGGAAGACCGTATGTTAAGGAATAGCGACTTTTCACCGCATGCAATTAGAGAGGAAAATCTAATTACTCAGAGTAAGATAGAAATATGAGAGGGGGCTTCTGCCACCTCTCAGGATCACGAGCTAGTACTGGAGAAAGATGGGGAAGAAACAAGACCTTTGCCTTTCATCGAAAGCTGGCCGTGGTGGCCGAGCGGTTCTAAGCTCTACAGAATGGAACCACGCGACCGCTACAGTCGCAGGCTCGAATCCTGCCTCGGGCATGGATGTGTGTGATGTCCTTAGGTTAGTTAGGTTCAAAATGGCTCTGAGCACTATGGGACTTAACATCTATGGTCATCAGTCCCCTAGAACTTAGAACTACTTAAACATAACTAACATAAGGACAGCACACAACACCCAGCCATCACGAGGCAGAGAAAATCCCTGACACCGCCGGGAATCGAACCCGGGAACCCGGGCGTGGGAAGCGAGAACGCTACCACACGACTACGAGATGCGGGCGGTTAGTTAGGTTTAAGTAGTTCTGAGTTCTAGGGGACTGATGACCTCAGCAGTTGAGTCAGAGCCATTTGAACCACTTGATCATGCCGACTCGCATACAGTGATTCCTGTCAGACCACCCAAATTAAGCACCGTCGAGCGTGGCCATTACTTGGATGGGTGACCGTCCAAGTACTGCTGCACTGTTCACATTGTCCTCCTTTGCTTTACGGTGGAGGAGACAGTAGGGGTGGTGGCATTAAGTCTCTGATCAATATTCCTTGCGTCAAATGTCCTGGAGTCAGTTCCGAACCTCTCTGCAATATCTCGTGAAGTGAGTGCATGCGACAATGCTGATGGTGTTCCGTTCGTGGGGTGGGAATGCTAGCCTCATTAGTGCTCTTCGAAAGGAGTAGGCTGTGTGGCGGTACCTGGTTTCAACCTCTGCCTCCTCTCCAACACGAACATGACACTTCTCTGCTCACACAACCATCACAGTCATCTACATGTAACTATGCACTTACGTACACAGCTCTCATATTTCTCGAAGGAAAGGTGCCTACGGGCGCGTAGGATTTGAATTACTCGGCTGAACCTGCCTTAGGGGTCTCCCAGCCATTCGTGCCATACAACTTTACTTGTGTAGTCAAGGGCCCACAGCTTGCCTGTCCCGTAGTACTAGAAACTGCAGAACGTGCTTTCGGATCGGCGCGCTACGCTGGCTGGTGTGGAAGAGAGATGGCAGCTCGGCGACTGGTTGTGAGTCGCGGCAGGTACGTCGGCAGCCACGAAAGGCAGGCGGGCACACAGGCCCGTACTTGCAGCGCTGCCGGAAGGGGACGCCCGGGGGCCGTGTCCGACGGCCCAGCCGCGAGAGAAAGCCGGAGAGCCAGCCGCGGGTCAAGGCGACCGCACCGCACCGGAGGATCCCCGCCTCTTGCGTCAGCCCGCCATTACGCGGCGCTGCGCCGCACCGCGTCCTGGGATATTAAACCCACATCTCAGCCACTCATCGCTGCCTCGGCGCTGCAGCTCGCTCACTTGCACATCTCTCATTGTGCCGTGTAATGCATAAAGTAACGACTCAATTCCGTGCTGTACCTAATCGGCATTATCGCGACACATGTCCGGTTCTACACTGGTATATACACTCCTGGAAATGGAAAAAAGAACACATTGACACCGATGTGTCAGACCCGCCATACTTGCTCCGGACACTGCGAGAGGGCTGTACAAGCAATGATCGCACGCACGGCACAGTGGACACACCAGCAACCGCGGTGTTGGCCGTCGAATGGCGCTTGCTGCGCAGCATTTGTGCACCGCCGCCGTCAGTGTCAGCCAGTTTGCCGTGGAATACGGAGCTCCATCGCAGTCTTTAACACTGGTAGCATGCCGCGACAGCGTGGACGTGAACCGTATGTGCAGTTGACGGACTTTGAGCGAGGGCGTATAGTGGGCATGCGGGTGGCCGGGTGGACGTACCGCCGAATTGCTCAACACGTGGGGCGTGAGGTCTCCACAGTACATCGATGTTGTCGCCAGTGGTCGGCGGAAGGTGCACGTGCCCGTCGACCTGGGACCGGACCGCAGCGATGCACGGATGCACGCCAAGACCGTAGGATCCTACGCAGTGCCGTAGGGGACCGCACCGCCACTTCCCAGCAAATTAGGGACACTGTTGCTCCTGGGGTATCGGCGAGGACCATTCGCAACCGTCTCCATGAAGCTGGGCTACGGTCCCGCACACCGTTAGGCCGTCTTCCGCTCACGCCCCAACATCGTGCAGCCCGCCTCCAGTGGTGTCGCGACAGGCGTGAATGGAGGGACGAATGGAGACGTGTCGTCTTCAGCGATGAGAGTCGCTTCTGCCTTGGTGCCAATGATGGTCGTATGCGTGTTTGGCGCCGTGCAGGTGAGCGCCACAATCAGGACTGCATACGACCGAGGCACACAGGGCCAACACCCGGCATCATGGTGTGGGGAGCGATCTCCTACACTGGCCGTACACCACTGGTGATCGTCGAGGGGACACTGAATAGTGCACGGTACATCCAAACCGTCATCGAACCCATCGTTCTACCATTCCTAGACCGGCAAGGGAACTTGCTGCTCCAACAGGACAATGCACGTCCGCATGTATCCCGTGCCACCCAACGTGCTCTAGAAGGTGTAAGTCAACTACCCTGGCCAGCAAGATCTCCGGATCTGTCCCCCATTGAGCATGTTTGGGACTGGATGAAGCGTCGTCTCACGTGGTCTGCACGTCCAGCACGAACGCTGGTCCAACTGAGGCGCCAGGTGGAAATGGCATGGCAAGCCGTTCCACAGGACTACATCCAGCATCTCTACGATCGTCTCCATGGGAGAATAGCAGCCTGCATTGCTGCGAAAGGTGGATATACACTGTACTAGTGCCGACATTGTGCATGCTGTGTTGCCTGTGTCTATGTGCCTGTGGTTCTGTCAGTGTGATCATGTGATGTATCTGACCCCAGGAATGTGTCAATAAAGTTTCCCCTTCCTGGGACAATGAATTCACGGTGTTCTTATTTCAATTTCCAGGAGTGTATAACTGAAGGACAAAAGTAATTTTTCATGAAATGTCACTGCCGAGTAACACAGCTCCATGAAACTTATGCCGTACATAGATAGAACTACTACAGTATTGACTGAAGAGCCAAAGAAACTGGTACACCTGCCTAATATCGTGTAGGGCCCCGGAGAGCACGCAGAAGTGCGGCAACACGACGTAACATTGACTTGATGAATGTCAAACGTAGTTCTGCAGGGAATCGACACCATGAATCCTGCAGCGCTGTCCATAAATCCGTGAGAGTACGAGGGGGTGGAGATCTCTTCTGAACAGCACGTTGCAAGGCATCCCAGATATGCACAATAATATTCGTGGGTTGGGTTGTTTGGGGAAGGAGACCAGATAGCGAGGTCATCGGTCTCATCGGATTAGGGAAGGATGGGGGAAGGAAGTCGGCCGTGCCTTTTCAAAGGAACCATCTCGGCATTTGCCTGGAGCGATTTAGGGAAATCACGGAAAACCTAAATCAGGATGGCCGGACGCAATAATGTCCATGTCTGGGGAGTTTGGTGGCCAGCGGAAGTGTTTGCACACGGAAGAGACTTCCTAGAGCCACTCTGTAACGATTCTGGACGTGTGGGGTGTCGCGTTGCCCTGCTGGAATTACCCACGTCCATCGGAATGCACAATGTACATGAAAGGATTCAGATGATCAGACAGGATGCTTACGTACGTGTGACCTGTCAGAGTCGTATCTAGACGTATCAGGGTTCCATATCACTCGAACTGCACACGCCCCTCGCCATTACAGAGCCTCCACAAGCTTGAACAGTCCCCTGCTGACAGGCAGAGTCCATGGATTCATGAGGTTGTCTCCACACCCGTGCGCCTCCATCCGCTCGATACAATTTGAAACTCGTTCGACCAACCAACATGTTTCCAGTCGTCAATAGTCCAGAGTCTGTGTTGACGGGCCCAGACGACGTGTAAAGCCTTGTGTCGTGCAGTCATCAAGGGTACACGAGTGGGCCTTCAGCTCCGAAAGCCCATATCAATGAATCTTTTGTTGAATGGTTCGCGCGCTGACACCTGTTCAAGGCCCAGCATTGTAATTGTAGAGGATCGGCAGTTGGGTAGTTGCTTTTCTGCTATTTCAAGTCTAATGGAATTTACTCAGGCCTATAAATTTTGATGTTTTATAGTTGTTTACGAATCAAACATTATTTACCTACTATCCGTCCGTAGACGGAAACGGAGCAACAGAAAACGACATGATCAGCGGATCATTACTGTCCACTTTCTGTGTATCGACACTTTCTGTAGGGGGTGGCAATCGTTCCTCAACATAATTAAATGTAACGTATTGCGAATACATAGACAGAAAGACCCGTTAATGTATGATTACATGAGTGCAGAACGGCAGTCAGTGGAGGCAGTTACATCCATAAAGTACCTACGAGTATGCGATTTGAAATGTAAAGACGACATAAAATTTATCGCGGGTAATGGAGATGCCAGACTGAGATTCACTGGGAGAATCCTCAGGAAATGCAATCCATCAACAAAGGAAGTAGCTGACAAAGCACTCGTCCGCCAGTAGTTGAATATTGCTCACCAGAATGAGATTTGTACCGTATAAGATCGACAGAGGAAATAGAGAAGATCCGAAAAGGGCAGCACGTTTCTTTATAATTCCATTTACTGAGCGCGAAACCGTCACGCAGGTGCTGAGGCAACTCCAGCAGCAGACGTTGCAAGAGAGGCGTTCTGCATCGCGGTGTGCGTCACTGTTAAACTTCAGAGATCGTACGTTCCTGGAAGAGTCAACCAATATATTGCTTCCTTCTATGTATATCTTGCAAAAAATGCCTTGAAGATAAAATCAGACATTTGAGAGCATGTGGAGGCTTACCAGCAGTCCTTCGCGACTGGAACTGGAAAAGGGGGAAGTCTCAGTGCTACACAAAATATCTTCTGCCACACACAGTAAGGTGGCTTGAGCAGTACAGATGTAGATGTAGCTGTCCTGTTAATAAATTCACCATAGTCAGTAATTCGTACACGGAGCCTGTTCCGTATGGTTGGGATTTTGCTGTGTGCCTGCCTTTCATCAAATGGGGGAAATGCAGGAGTAGGTCTAATAATAAGAAAACAGAAATGTAGATAAGCTACTATGAGCAGCACAGTGAAAGCATTATCCTAGCCTAGAAAGATAGGAAGCCATCACCCGTCACAGTAGTACAGCTTTACATGGCAAAAAGCTCCGCAAATGATGATGAAATTGATACAATGTACGAAGAGTTAAAATAAATTATTCAAATAACTAAGGGAAAGGTAAATTTGTGATGGGGAGCTAGAATTCGATGCCAGGGAGATAAAGGCACTCAGAGGCCACAACTATCTTGCACAGGTAAAAAAAAAAGCCATGAGTCTACTATTGTGCACCCTAGAACATTGACAACTCCTCCTAGAGCATTCTGGGTCTCTTTCTTTTGAACTGAATTTAAATCAAGCGACTGATTTATGAAGCCGCACATTTCATGGTGTATCTTCCTCCCAGACTGGGACAAATCGTTGGAATATACACGCGGATGTTATGCGTGTGTTTAGCTGAGTCCTGTGTATAGTATCGCTCTCACGAATCGTTCAAGGACATCGGCTGGAAGTGGGCATCACTTCAACAGGGGCGAAAGTCTCGCATGTGTGCTAATAGTGCTCGGTGCCGTCTCGTGCAGAGAGGCCTTCCTGCTTGACACTATTGCACTGCCGTTATCCATAGCCCGACTCTACTGCTCTAGGACAGAGTTTCCTTAACTGTGCGCCGGCCGTGGTGCTCTGCGTGAAATGAGTAATTGCTCCACGAAAAACTGTTATAACATGGCATTTTTCTACATTTTTTATATTTTCTTAATTATACAGTATTAGGACTCCTATATTATAAGTTGTGATTTAAAATTCACGTAATCACTGAATAAAAAGTTTTTCCGTTTTTCAAACATTTTATTAATTTTATTAGCCTTCAGAATAAACAAGTTGTTCCATTACAGTATCAGGATTAACATAGTGTTCCGTGAGAGGGAAAGTCCCTGCTCTTGGGCAGCAAGTGCATATAACTGAATTTTTACTAGGTTACAAGCGTGTATTCGAGACACTTTTCACCAGCGCCACTTACACCCGGCAGTCAAGTGAGAAGTGTCAAACTTTATAACACCCTAATTATTTATTTCTCTTGCTTCAGTTGCAAGGAATAATCTCGCAGTGCTGCGAATGCTTCTAAGTGATGAGAAAAACTCCCCTACCTCTTGAACATGCCTATCTGCAAGAGTACGCGGTTGTATAAAAAAACATGGAGATTAAGGCTTTCGACACAGTACCTCGCAAGAGGTATGTAATTGGATTGCGTTGTTATGGAATATCGTCTCAGTTAAGAGACTGGATTCGTTATTTCCTGTCAGAGAATTACAGCTCGTAGTAATTGACCGAAAGTCATCAAGTGAAACGGAAGAGATTCCTGGCGTCCCCAAGGCCCTCCCTGTTTATCTGTATAAATAAAAATATAAATCTGAGCAGCACTCTTACGTTGTTTGCTGTTGATACCGTCGTTTACCGTTTAGTAAAGTCATTAGGAGATCAAAACAACGATTTAGCTATGTGTTTGGTGCGAAAACTGACAAGTGACCCTAAATAATGAAAAGTATGAGGCCATCCACATGAGTGCTACAAGTAATCGTTAAACTTCGGTTACACGACAAATCAATCGAATCTGAAGGCCCTAAATTCAACCAAATGCCAAGGAATTTCAGTTACGGGCAAATTAAATTTTAAATTTTGAAGAATGTGTAGAAAATTGGATGTAGAAGGCTAACCGAAGATTGCGACTTATTAGCAGAACACTTACGAGACGTAACAGATCTACTAAAGAGGCTGCCTAGACTACGGGCGTCCGTCCTCTTGTTTGGAATACTGCTGTGCGGTGTGAGATCCTTACCAGACAGGAAAGTTCAAAGAAGAGCAGCACGCTTTTTAGAATCGAGAAACAGGGAGAAGAGTGGTACGGACATGATAAAGGGTCTGAGGTGACATTAAAACAAAAGCGTTTTTCATTGCGGCAGAATCTTCTCACGAAATTTCAGTTTCTCAGGAGACCATGTTGGCATATGCCTTAAGCGATTTAGGTAAACTACGAACACCTAAACTTGAATGGTTGCTCGGGGACTTGAATCGCGGCTTTCCTCTACACTAGTCCAGTTCCTTAATCACTGCAGTCAGCGTGGTCATTGGTGAACCATGAGCCGACATCTCATACACCCGTTACAAGGTACGAAGCCCTGTATCGTTCACAGATATGAGGCAGTGACAGGCGTATCAGAACTCTCATTTCATCTTACGCTGACATCCGCTGCCTAAGAATACATTCACTACCTGCCTGAAGGGTGGATTTTTGCAAGCGGGTTGCGTCACATCACTTGTTTTTCAACGTACTAGCAGGGCTTCCGCAATATAAAATGGCCCCGGTGCACAAAAGCATTCTCTTCCTGAGAACGTCTTCTGTAAGAGCGGTCGACTCAGATGGGTTATTCTAGCCAACCTGCGCACTTCCAGCTTTCTCGTTGCTCTTTCTGGTAGCCCAGTCTCACCACATCGTAGTTGGAGTGAAAGTTATCTATGATCAGGCACGTGTGATTATAAGCAGTGCTACTGTATTTATCGGAAGAGACAAACGAGAAAGCAATAAATATAATATTTATGCTCGAGAGGATTCCAGGAACCATTAGCTATTCTAGTCACAAAGAAGAAAATAGTAAAGGAGGAAAGAGAAAACATAGTTACAAGTAGTTCTCGAGGCTTCAGTAGTTAGAGAAAGATGGAGAAAACAGAGAAGAATATTTTACACTTCCTGACAAAATCGGATGAAATAATCAGAAGATAATGTCGGATGTTAACCTGATTTTTTACATGTATACATTATCGGCGGTACGTTAATAATTAGAGTCTCAATTCTCTGTGAAAGGTGCAACGGCCACTAGAGTGTATTAGTGCTCTTCGTGTTTATTATTGTTACCAAGACTGTTAGGATATATAAGAGCCACAGATAGCGTCAGATGTTGAGTGAGCACTTCGAAGAATACAGAGATGCCGCGTACTAGTGTAAGACAGCGTTATCTGCGCTTTACAGAATTCGTAAGGGGCCTCATTGTCGTGTTTCATTCAGATTGGTGGAGCATGTAAAACTGCATTAGCTTGTGACGGTAGGTATGCCCATGATGAAGGATCTTGTCGAACACATCTAATCACCGCCGTATTGTGCACTAAGGTCATAGTAACCCCCTTCACAGCTGCGTCTCTCTCCTGAGAACAGGCAATGGACTCCCTGCAACATTTTGTGCATCAGTGGAAGGAGACTAGCAGCAACCGGAGTCGAGAGTTACCCTTCCTTGCAAAGGCTAACGTTAACACCACAACTCAACGGCTGCGTGTGGAATCGTGCCGTGACTGGGAAGCACTGGTCTGATGGAGAATGGCACCGCATTGTGTTCAGTGGCGAATCGCGTTTTTGCACGAATAACATCTATGGTCATCAGTCCCCTAGAACTTAGAACTGCTTAAACCTAACTAACCTAAGGACATCACACAACATCCAGCCACCACGAGGCAGAGAAAATCCCTGACCCCGCCGGGAATCGAACCCGGGAACCCGGGTTTCCGGTGATTAAAGTGATGACTTGGGGGGGGGGGGGGGGTGAAGGTATCATATTTCCAGTGTTTTCGAGAGGCGCAGCGGTGTTGCTCCTAGATTCATGGTGTGGGGAACCATCGGGTATGACTTCAGGTCACAGCTAGAAGTGACGCTGTAACAGTAGATAACGGACATCCTGCGTCCTCGTGTGCTGTCTCTCAGGCGACCCAATTGTGGTGCCATTTTCAAGAGGACACTGTTCCTTCACACATGTCTCGTGTCTCTTTGAACTGTATGCTTGATATTGAGGTACACCTCTGACCAGCAAGACCCCCAGATATGTCCCCTTGGATTTCATGTCTGTCCCACTGCAACTGTCCAGGATATTACGTACCAGTTACAACAGTGATGGACTAGCTTGCCTCACGAGTTATATAACGGCTTTGGGCCACCCTTCCCAACCGAATCCGTGCGTGCTGCCTGGCTAGAGAGTGTACAGCTTCATACTAATGAGAAGTCTCATACTGCCGAGTTCGCTGTAAATTTGACACGATTTTGTAATCTCTGAAAGACAGGAGCATCACAATACCCGAACCTATGAAGTTTCACAAAGAAACTGAAGAAGTGTATGATGAGATAAAAGAAATTATTCAGGTAGTGAAGGGAGACGAAAATTTAATAGTCATGGGTGACTGGAATTCGAGGGTAGGAAAAGGGAGAGAAGGAAACGTAGTAGGTGAATATGGATTGAGGCTAAGAAATGAAAGAGAAAGCCGCCTGGTAGAATTTTGCACAGAGCGCAACATAATCATAGCTAACACTTGGTTTAAGAATCATGAAAGAAGGTTGTATACATGGAAGAACCCTGGAGATACTAAAAGGTATCAGATAGATTATATAATGGTAAGACAGAGATTTAGGAACCAGGTTTTAAATTATAAGACATTTCCAGGGGCAGATGTGGACTCTGACCACAATCTATTGGTTATGACCTGTAGATTAAAACTGAAGAAACTGCAAAAAGGTGGGAATTTAAGGAGATGGGACCTGGATAAACTGACTAAACCAGAGGTTGTAAAGGGTTTCAGGGAGAGAATAAGGGAACAATTGACAGGAATGGGGGAAAGAGATACAGTAGAAGAAGAATGGGTAGCTCTGAGGGATGAAGTGGTGAAGGCAGCAGACGATCAAGTAGGTAAAAAGACGCGGGCTAATAGAAATCCTTGGGTAACAGAAGAAATATTGAATTTAATTGATGAAAGGAGAAAATATAAAAATGCAGTAAATGAAGCAGGCAAAAAGGAATACAAACGTCTCAAAAATGAGATGGAAGTGCAATATGGCTAAGCAGGCATTGCTAGAGGACAAATGTTAGTATGTAGAGGCTTATCTCACTAGGGGTAAGATAGATACTGCCTACAGGAAAATTAAAGAGACCTTTGGAGAAAAGAGAGCCACTTGTATGAAAATCAAGAGCTCAGATGAAAACCCAGTTCTAAGCAAAGAGGAGAAATCAGAAAGGTGGAAGGAGTATATAGAGGGTCTATACAAGGGCGATGAACTTCAGGACAATATTATGGAAATGGAAGAGGATGTAAATGAAGATGAAATTTGAGATACGATACTGCATGAAGAGTTTGACAGAGCACTGAAAGACCTGAGTCGAAACAAGGCCCCCGGAGTAGACAACATTCCATTTGAGCTACTGACGGCCTTGGGAGAGCCAGTCCTGACTAAACTCTACCATCTGGTGAGCAAGGTGTAAGAAACAGGCGAAATACCCTCACACTTCAATAATTCCAATCCCAAAGAAAGCAGATGTTGACAGATGTGAAAATTACCGAACTATCAGTTTAATAAGCCACAGCTTCAAAATACTAACGCGAATTATTTACAGACGAATGGAAAAACTGGTAGAAGCCGACCTCGGGGAATATCAGTTTAGATTCCGTAGAAATGTTGGAACACTTGAGGCAATGCTGACCTTACGACTCATCTTAGAAGAAAGATTAAGGAAAGCAAACCTACGTTTCTAGCATTTGTAGACTTAGAGAAAGCTTTTGACAATGTTGACTGGAATACTCTCTTTCAAATTCTAAAGGTGGCAGGGGTAAAATACAGGGAGCGAAAGGCTATTTACAATTTGTACAGAAACCAGATGCCAGTTATAAGAGTCGAGGGACATGAAAGGGAAGCAGTGGTTGGGAAGGGAGTAAGACAGGGCTGTAGCCTCTCCCCGATGTTATTCAATCTGTATATTGAGCAAGCAGTAAAGGCAACAAAAGAAAAATTTGGAGTAGGTATTAAAATCCATGGAGAAGAAATAAAAACTTTGAGGTTCGCCGATGACATTGTAATTCTGTCAGAGACAGCAAAGGACTTGGAAGAGCAGCTGAACGGAATGGACAGTGTCTTGAAAGGAGGATATAAGATGAACATCAACAAAAGCAAAACGAGGATAATGGAATGTAGTCGAATAAAGTCTGGTGATGCTGAGGGAATTAGATAGGAAATGAGACAAAGTAGTAAAGGAGTTTTGCTATTTGGGGAGCAAAATAACTGATGATGGTCGACGTAGAGAGGATATAAAATGTAGACTGGCAATGGCAAGGAAAGCGTTTGTGAAGAAGAGAAATTTCTTAACATCGAGTATATATTTAAGTGTCAGGAAGTCGTTTCTGAAAGTATTTGTATGGAGTGTAGCCATGTGTGGAAGTCAAACATGGACAATAAATAGTGAAGAGAGTAGAAGCTTTCGAAATGTGGTGCTACAGAAGAATGTTGAAGATTAGGTGGGTAGATCACGTAACTAATGAAGAGGTATTGAATAGGATTGGGGTGAAGAGATGTTTGTGGCCCATCTTAACTGGAAGAAAGGGTCGGTTGGTAGGACATGTCCTGAGACATCAAGGGATCACAAATTTCGCATTGGAGGGCAGCGTGGAGGGTAAAAATAATAAGAGATGAATACACTAATAAGAGATGAATAAGAGATGAATACACTAAGCAGATTCAGAAGTATATAGGTGCCGTAAGTACTCGGAGATGAAGGAGCTTGCACAGGATAGATTAGCACGGAGAGCTGCATCAAACCAGTCTCAGGACTGAAAGCCACAACAACAACAACATGAAGTTTCATTTCGTTTCCTTGTCCCCTTGTAGATGCTTTAGTTTATTTTGCCGAGCAGTGTGTATTTACGTAATGTTGACAAAACGCTTGCCAGGGCTGACACAGTTTCCATGTGATACACGTTCTTTACTTCACATTTCCAGTATCGTTGTAAGCTGCATTTGCCCGCTCAGTTAGCCGAGCGGTCTAACGCACGGCTTTCTGGAGTGGGAAGGAGCGCCTAGTCCCCGGCACGAATCCGCCCGGAGGACTTGCGTCGAGGTTCCGTGAACCGGCCAGTCTGTGGATGGTTTTTAGGCGGTTTTCCATCTGCCTCGACGAATGTGGGCTGGTTCCAGTTATTCCGCCTCAGCTACACAATGTCGGCGATTGCTGCGCAAACAAGTTCTCCACGGACGCGTACACCACCATTACTCTGCCACGCAAACATAGGGGTTACACTCGTTCAAATTGGTTCAAATGGCTATGAGCGCTATAGGACTTAACATCTGAGGTCATCAGTCCCCTACACTTAGAACTACTTAAACCTTACTAACCTAAGGACATCATACACATCCATGCCCGAGGCAGGATTCGAACCTGCGACCGTAGCAGCAGCGCGGTTACACTCGTCTGGTGTGAGACGTTCCCTGGGGGGCCACCGGGGGCCGAACCGCACAATAACCCTGGGTTTGGGGGGGGGGGGGGGGGACAGCGGTGGGGAGAAGTGGACTGCCGTAGTCTTTGTGGGTTTGTGGGCGGCTGCGGCGGAGACGGAGCCTCTCTGTCGTTTCTAGGTGCCTGGTTAACATACAAGCTGCATTTATTACATATTTACGACACTATTCCTATTGCTGGAACTCCAATGGGAACCTGCTGGCTTTGAACTTTTATATTTGGAATTATTGGTCGTGATGACATAAGCTGTTAATACGAGCGTTAGCAGACTCGCTAGCTATAGCTTAAAAGTTATGCGAGATATGCGTTTGCGCGTAGGTTTCAGTTGTTGAACCACACCTCTTCTAAAGCGTGGTGGCCATCCACGAGGGACACCTCCCCCCCCTCCCCCCAATACCATTTTCCTATCGTTCGTAGCGTTATCTGCGCAGGTGCATGCGATGTTATATAGTGTGCTCTCTTATCTTGGCATTGGCTGCAACTCTCCAGGTATTCCCTGTGTCGTATGGTGAATACACCTGGTTGTCGGGTGAGGGAGGGAGGGAAGAGTTGTATCATACGTTTGCTGTAGCAAGTAGGTGATTCTTTACGTTTTTTTTTTTGATGCCACGGCTGCTCACCTGTTGCCCAGCAGTAAACTTACAAATGATTTGCGGAACTGTGATCCGTCTATCACCCACTGCAATTTCCGACAGTTGGTCGCAATTCCTCACATCAAGATACTGTTTCCCACGGCCCCAAAATTTGATTTACAGCTGGGTTGGCGGGAAGGACACACAAATCGAGGTACCCTTGTTATGGTTTCCCAATGTGATCGGTAAGTAACGTATCTTAATATGAAATGCCCAGCTAAGTATTCCATTTTCACCCACAAAGTTTCAGGTACAGGTGTAGTTTTGCCCAAGTACTGCTGGTGGTGTCTGAGATACGGTCGCAAGATGATGGAGCAAGCCTGGCCATCACTGACTAAAACTCGTTAACGAATATAGTTTCTTTTTGTTGGACCACAGGAACCCAGTGGTTGAGCTTTCTCTGATGGCTGTATAGATCAAGTCTATAGGTGTGATATCGTCCACAATTATGACAAACGCTTATATCAATCACAGTTTTCTGAGGATTATTTATTGGGTTGTCATTTCTTCCATGTTTGGCATGGCTTACGCACTTTATAATCCAATTGTTGTGGGCCTTCATGAACAGGTCAAACAGGCCAACTCGATACTTGTCGTTCAGGTGTTGTAGCTTCCCATTTTGTATATACTTACACCATTCGTAAGACATGTACATAACTTTTCTTAAGATACGAGAGCATCTGACATTCAGCGTGTAAACTTTAATTCAGCCAGTTTAAAAAGTGGGTGCGGGGAACAGAGGAAGCAAGCCCAGCCACCCATTGGTCGCCACGTGGTAAGAAGCCGTACAGGGAACAAGCCACGCCTGCTTCCAGCAGTGCTGCCACCATAAATTGCACTTCAACAACGGAAGTGGAAATCGCTGGCATGTTCGTAAACGAAACAGATATCGCATTTAGTAAAGATCCTAACTGCAACAATTGCTTGCGCTTGTCGCAAGGAATCGAAACACTACTAAACTAATCGGAGTACAACAAAGTGACACAGCAAACGACAATGGCTTCCTTACAGAGTGCTTTCTGGTAGGTAACGTTAGCTGCAGCCGGAAAGAAATGACTACAGGCCTAAATATTCCTCCTTTCACCGACTTCTAATGACTGAGGATCTGCCAATTTAAGACACTTTACGGGCCACATAACCACTCCACCGAAGTTGACGTTTGATTATTGTCGCCTCATTGCTATTGGCATTTGCTTCTTCGAGGACGGTAGTGTTGGTACTCCACCGGCCGATGTGGCCGAGGGGTTCTAGGCGCTTCAGCCTGGAGCCGTGCGACCGCTACGGTCGCAGGTTCGACTCCTGCCTTGGGCATGGATGTGTATGATGTCCTTAGGTTAGTTAGGTTTAAGTAGTTCTAAGTTCTAGGGGACTGATGACCTCAGCTGTTAAGTCCCATTGAGCTCAGAGCCATTTGAACCATTTATGTTGGTACTCCAGTCTTCCCGTTTTATTTTAAGGATTCTTCTCAGAGAGTGGGTTCCACAGCCGTTGGCAAGGATTGGTGTTACTTTTACATGTGGTACCGAGTTCGAGTGCCTATGTCAGACTTGATAATATTATGCATAACAATGTAATCGCCAATCTCGCGGGCACCCGGTGATATAATTACAAACTTGCAGGTACTTTTTAGCGGCACAGTTATAAGGCAACGGTTAAATATTATGTGATTGTCTCGTAGTACTTTAACGTAGCAAAGACCTAAACTGAACATTAACGTTTCTTTCAGTCAGCACTATGGGACTTAACATCTGAGGTCATCAGTCCCCTAGAACTTAGAACTACTTAAACCTAACTAACCTAAAGACATCACGCAAATCCATGCCCGAGGCAGGATTCGAACCTGCGACCGTAGCGGTCCCGCGGTTCCAGACTGTAGCGCCTAGAACCACTCGGCCACTCCACCCGGCTATACAAGGAGTTGTCGAGAAGAAATTATTTTAGGTTAGATTTAAAATTTGCTGTACTATCCGTCCAACATTTTGTGTTACTGGACATAATAATAAACCATTTGATTGTTAATGCATATTAAACTCCTTTCTGAGCCACTGACGACAACAGCAGTTTTTTTTTTCTTTTTTGCGGAACATAAATTCCTCGTAAACTGCCCGGTCAGCCGCCATATGGGCCTGGATCTGTCCACAAGACTGACTTGTAAACTGTGCTACATTTCTCGGCTGTCTAAGCACACGTCACCCGACCGCGACTCCAGTGCTTCCGCCGTATGACAAGCGTGCGGACGCGGTCTCTCCGCTTCCGACAGGGAGGCCAAACGAGGTGCGGTCTTGGGCTAAATATAGATCCGACACTCGATCGCTAGAAGCTGCGCCGCCGGTGATCGGACACAGTATCGGGCAGTGTTCAGTCGCACGCCGACTGCTGTTAGTAAACAAAAGCGTAGCGTGATAAGCTCTGGCTGTTTGCAAGTGGGTGGGGGGTGTGGGGTCGGTTGGGGCCCTTGAACCGCGCCGCTCGCCTGGACGCCTCCGCCCGCGGCTGTCGCAACCGCAGGCCAGGGCATCTCACGTTCCGCATTAGCATAACGCGGCGCTGCGTGGCCTCGCCATTTGCAGCCGCCACCTGGCTCGTTTCCATGGTAACGGACGCCTGTCCCGGCGGCGATCTCGTGACACAACCAACTGCCATAAGGACAGCTCCAAGTGGTGCAAGCTCCGTCACTCATTCGCAAAAAAAAGAAAGAGTCATATGCCAGTGTTCGTTGGACGATTACGGGGGATAAGTTTAGCCACCTGATCCGGCAGTGTTTTCTTCCTCCTCATACAGCTGTCCCATTTTTGTGACGTGTGAGAGTTACGTGTCTTTAGAGTGCAGGTATTTCAGGCGCGGATCTAGGATTTGTGTGCGGAAGGGTGACAGTTTCTTACAGTCTTTCCCTTCCCTCTCCACCCCCCTCCCTCCCCACCAATCAACATTAAATTCATCCTACAGTCAGATCCACATTTAATGTGCCACTTACGACTATGATGCTAACGTCTTGCCACAGTCGTAACACCGGTTCCTGTCAGATCATCAAAGTTAAGCGCTGTTACGCTTGGCTAGCACTTCAGTGGGTGAGCGTCTGGGTCTGCCGAGTGCTGTTGGCGAGTGGGATGCACTCAGCCCTTGTGAGATAAATTGAGGAGCTACCTGACTGAGATGTAGCGGCTCCGAGAATGAAACCTGGCAACGGCCGGAAGAGCGTATGCTGACCACATGTCCCTACATATCCGCATTCAGTGACGCCCATCGTCTGAGGATGACACGGCAGTCGGTCGGTAACACTTGGCCTTCCAAGGCCTGTTCTGACGGAGTTTTATGCCTATGATAACAATAATTAAAGTGTTACAAGAAACAGTACCTCTCCTGGAATGGCAAACTAAGACACTGTAATTTTCTCGTGCCTTTGTCCCACATTCGCGCAGGGTCGACATTGTTACGAACAAGGTTAGCATGATAAATTTAAAGGGTGACCACACGTCCTTCCTGTCACCACCCTGTTAAGACCCCCCTCCCTTCCAACCTCTACCATGGCCGAAGATGTATAACCCAACTGTCTGCGTGTAGTGGTATACATATGAAAGTGAGCTAACGTTTTCCAAAAGTTTGCGAATCGTGTAACTGAGGCGGGACTTTGGTACAAGCCCTATATTCACCTATTGGGATGTGGGAAACCGCCTAAAATCCAGCTCACTAACTTTAGAAAAAGGCGTAGCTTGGTTTTTCCGATTGGGCCTTCTGTAGCCAGAGCGGCGGAGCAGTTTGAGCTATAGTTTTTCCTTAGGTCCCTAAATTTTTTCTTAGGTCCCTTGAACTTCGAGCCATAAACAGTTGATTGTAGCTCGCTGCCGATGTCATCTGAGTAACGAATCCCTCAAGGACATTTTAACCTTTCTAAATGTACCCCAGTGGGATGTTGCTAATAGGACTGTGAAGTAGAAACGCGAAGGAACTACCACAGCTAAACCACAACCAGGCTGTTCTCATGTGCTGACAGAAATGGACTGTGGAGCGTTGTGGATGGTGGTAGCAAAAAATCGCATGAAATCAGCGATAGGAATCACTCTTGAGTTCCAAAGTGCTGCCAGCAATCCAGTTACCACAATGATCGTGCTTAGGAAGTAAGATAAAAGTAAAAAAAAAAAAAAAAAAGTGGTACAGTGCTCGAGCAGCTCCTGATAAGTGACATATTTGTGTAGTCAGTGGTATAATTAGCGACAACTCAAATGGTTCATTTGGCTCTAAGCACTACGGGACCTAACATCTGGGGTCATCAGTCCCCTAGACTTAGAATTACTTAAACCTAACTAACCTAAGGACATCACACACATCCATGCCCGAGGCAGGATTCGAACAGCAGTCCGGTTCCAGACTGAAGCGCCTAGAACCACTCGGCCACGGCGGCCGGCATTAGCGACGGAAAACTATAAATGCGGAATGATATGAACACATTTTACAGCGTATTGTTCTGCGCACTATACAGCTGAACACTTACCAGCTCGGAGACAATGTTTGTTTGTATGAGAATGCACCTTGTCATACAGCAGCATTTGCGAGGCAATGGTTTGATGACAGTAATATTCCTGAAATGGACTGTCCGGCCCAGAATCTCGTCCTGTTGGCAAGGGAAGATGTGTTAGAACGTCTATTTCGCTACAGACCCCAGCATTCGACATCACTATCTCTGATGTCGGCTCTTCAAGAAGAAAGGGTTGCCATTTCGTGGTAAAATTTGTGGTAAACTTCTGTGGAACCAAACTGTTGAGGTCATCGGTCCCTAGACTTACACTAACCTAAACTAACTTAAGAACAAGACACACACCCCTGCCCGAGGGGGACTCGAACCTCCGACAGGGGGAGCCGCGCGAACCGTTAAAAGGCGCCCCAGGCCACGCGGCCAATTTTTCCGAGACATTCATACATTTCACTGAAAGTATACCCGGTAGAGTTCAAGCCTTCATAAAGGCGAAGGGAGGACAAAAACCATATTAATATCTACTTATGGGTGCCTGGATATTTATCAGACAGTTATCTCACTGAGTTCTCAGGATCTTGGACATTAAGTGACAGCAGTGTAACAAATTATTATTATTATTATTATTATTATTATTATTTAATGCGAATAGTCAATCTGACGACAACGTTCCAGTTTCAGTTCTTCTTTGTTTTTTTCTTTTCTTCCAGTATACTTTCATCTGTTCACAATGTTTCTTCTTTCTGTCTTCAGACCATTTTGAACCAGTCTTTTTAACCACCCTCTTGCAATCTTCCATTTTCAATACTTTTCCCCGAAATGCTTCTCTGTTGATTATACCTTCTGTTTTTATACTGTTTCTTTCTAAATCCTTTTTTATTCCGTTGACCCAGCTTGTTCGGGACTTCTCACATCCCAAATACTTGAAACTCCTACTTGTTAATCTACTGTTTTACATTCGAAACAAATGTCTAAAAGACATGTCTTCTTTTTCTCATTGCGTTTGAAATATTTTCTATATTTTGTTATATTTCAGCATTACTTCGTAATTCCTATCCTTCTGCTGTGTTTCGTGATTCTAATATTTTCCTTACAATTGGCCTTTCTAGTACTTCTAATTCATCTAAATTATAGTTTAATATAAGGTATTCACTTGCATATAGGCAGTCTAGCTTTAGTACGGTTTTGTAATGCCTTATTTTGCACTGGAACTTTTTATGGTAGAGGTCTTCCATAATACCATATGCTCTCCTTATTTTATGCAACCTCTCCACTGTTGCAGTTTTTCCGAAGCATTTTCTTGGATTATCTCTCTCAGATATTTGAATTTTTTTTACCCTCTCTATTTGGCCAATATCTGTTTCCAGGAATTTTGGAGCATCCTTACCGTTTGTTACAAATTTTATTTTTAATGAAGAAATTGTTAAGCCAGTTCTGTTAGCTATTTCTTACAGATTTATTTGCGTTACAGCAGATGCCACATTTTCGGAAAGTGTAGCACAATCATCTGCAAATCCAAGACAGATTATTTCGATGTTTTTGCTTCCTCTTCCTAACCTTACAGGCGAGATGTTGAGTTCAGTAAGTTTTTCGTCCCATATTCTCCCTGTTTTCTCTAATACACTATTAAAAAGAATTGGGGATAAGTCGTCACCTTGTCGTACACCAGCTTCTATTTTGAAAGGCTCTGAAATTTCTCCTGTCAGTTTTACTTTCCAGACTATCTGTATGTGTTTCACGGATTAATTTTGCCAGTTTAGACTCAGGCCAAATTGTCGAATTATTTTATCAATAGTTTCTCTGTCAACGGAATCAAAAGCCTTTCTGAAATCCAAATGTCCTTTGCATTAAGTAATCTGTGGCGAATCACTGACTTGAAATTAAATACTTGTTTCGAGCATCACCTTCTTTTCCTAAAATCACTCTGATATTCACCTAAATGAGTGTCTAGTGTTACTTCTATGCGGCTTAATAAAATATTGGAAACTACTGGCAGTAAAGAGATTCCTCTGTGGTTGTTCGCAACCTGTTTATTACTTTTTTGTGAGTGGATGTATCAGGGAAACTTTCCATTGCTCTGGGATTTTTTTCTGTTCTTCAGATTTATTATTACTGTATTTATTATTATTATTATTATTATTATTATTATTATTATTATTATTATTAGCGAATTCTCCCATTAAATGGAAGACTTGAAACAGTAACTGAATCAATTTTTGTTTAGGTTCTTCTTGTCGTTCCAATAGCCTTTCATTCTTTTTCAGAAGGCTTGTTTACATTCTTCCGACCACTTTTGTCTGTACCGTTTTTGTTGCTCTGATGTAACTTTCCATTTGTCTATAGTGTGGCTGAAGGTATCTGTTTCTAAAATGTCAGTAGTCTCATATTTGCGTTTTTGAGGTCATTTCTAACTTCGATCAGCCAAGGTATTCAGAACTTACGTGATGTTCCACAATCGACTATCATTTTTATCAGTTGCTTTCCTGGTAGTCTGTTGAGATGACTGAATAATTTCATACATCTTCTCGTAATGTCAGTTTCGATGTTTGAAAACTTCTCTGTTCTTTTGAGTGATTCTAGCCAGTACCCGTCTTGGGTATGTTTTGCTCGCAAAATTTTCCTAATTTCTCTTCTTTTCTGATTTCTTCAAATTCGTGTTTTCTGTTAAGTGTAAGTGGTTCGCTTGCTTAGAGGACTGTTGGTTTCATGCAGTGACGAATTTTTGTCTGTCTTGACCGATTTTTTGTCTGTCTTGGCATGATTTTTTGTTGTAGAGGTTTCGGGCTAACTCTAATGCTTTCTTTTTTGATTTTTTGGAGACGATTTTGCTGTGAGATTTTTTCAAGATCTGTCGTATCGATGAATTCTCCGAGCTGTTGAAGTATTAAACTATCAGTTTAATAAGTCACAGCTGCAAAATACTAACGCGAATTATTTACAGACGATTGGAAAAACTGGTAGAAGCCGACCTCGGGGAAGATCAGTTTGGATTCCGTAGAAATGTTGGACCACGTGAGGCAATACTGACCCTACAACTTATCTTAGAAAAAAGATTAAGGAAAGGCAAACCTACATTTCTAGCATTTGTAGACTTAGAGAAAGCTTTTGACAATGTTGACTGTAATACTCTGTTTCAAATTCTGAAGGTGGCAGAGGTAAAATACAGGGAGCGAAAGGCTATTTACAATTTGTACAGAAACCAGATGGCAGTTACAAGAGTCGAGGGACATGAAAGGGAAGCAGTGGTTGGAAAGGGAGTGAGACGGGGTTATAGCCTCTCCCCGGTGTTATTCAATCTGTATATTGAGCAAGCAGTAAAGGAAACAAAAGAAAAGTTCGGAGTAGGTATTAAAATCCATGGAGAAGATAAAAACTTTGAGGTTCGCCGATGACATAGTAATTCTGTCAGAGACAGCAAGGGACTTGGAAGAGCAGTTGAACGGAATGGACAGTGTCTTGAAAGGAGGATATAAGATGAACAAAAGCAAAACAAGGCTAATGGAATGTAGTCGAATTAAGTTGGGTGATGCAGAGGGAATTATATTAGGAAATGAGACATTTACAGTAGTAAAGGAGTTTTGCTATTTGGGGAGCAAAATGACCGATGATGGTCGAAGTAGAGAGGATATAAAATATAGACTGGCAATGGCAAGGAAAGCGTTTGTGAAGAAGAGAAATTTCTTAACATCGAGTATAGATTTAAGTGTCAGGAAGTCGTTTCTGAAAGTATTTGTATGAAGTGTAGCCATGTATGGAAGTGAAACATGGACGATAAATAGTTTAGACAAGAAGAGAATAGAAGCTTTCGAAATGTGGTGCTACAGAAGAATGCTGAAGATTAGATGGGTAGATCACGTAACTAATAAGGAGGTATTGAATAGAATTCGGGAGAACAGGAGTTTGTGGCACAACTTGACCAAAAGAAGGTATCGGTTGGTAGGACATGTTCTGAGGCATCAAGGGATCACCAATTTCATATTGGAGGGCAGCGTGGAGGGTAAAAATCGTAGAGGGAGACCAAGAGATGAATACACTAAGCAGATTCAGAAGGATGTAGGCTGCAGTAGGTACTGGGAGATGATGAAGCTTGCACAGGATAGAGAAGCATGGAGAGCTGCATCAAACCAGTCTCAGGACTGAAGACCACAACAACAACAACAACAACCGAATTCAGTTATCTCGAAGATGGACATCTGTAGTATGTTAAAAAAGTCGTGTTGATGGTAAGTAGTTGTATGTGATGAAGAGTAGCGGGAGGAAGACGAAGTTGGGAAGTTACAGCCAGTAAAAAGTGAGAGGCGTATTAGCCCCACTGCCCCCCCCCCCCTTCTCCCGCTTCCACATTAGAACCCAACCCTAAATCCGCGTCCGTCATGGCGCACAGTGAACCAGAACAGTGGACTTGGATTAATCTACAAACTTGAACCTAGTGACGTTAAGATAACACTGGGCGCAAGAATATCTGATCCGAACTCTCAGGATTATGTGTAGATATGCTAAAGGAGATGAGGGCAAAATGAAATTAGCACTGTGTGGTTGTGAATGCTACAATCGCATATACGTAATGACCTCACTTTACGGGTAGCTGCGTAACACGCAATGACCTTAGAAACGGGTTCCCAGGGAGGAGAACAGTGGGTCACGTCGGCAGTTCGCTTTTCCTCGGCTGTTGGTGGAGTAGCCGGGACCGAGGCGCCGCTGCCGCAGGCGGCAGGCGTCGCCACCCTGGCAGGGCACGAGGTCAGTGGGAAGCGGGCTGCGTGCTAGGGCAGGGGCTCGCCTGCCCAGGAGCGGGTTTCGCCGGCTCAGGCTCAGCTCTATCGAAATTATCACTGCGGGTCCCCGTACTGTAACTCGGTGCCGGAGCTGCTGAAAATGTTTCAACATTCGGGTTGTCCCAAACGTATTTGACAGTTTCGACTGGAGGGCAGACGTACGTGGTCAGTTATGTCGCGAGTTACAATAAAACGGAGTATTTAAAAATTGGGCTTAATCACCGGGCCGGCCGGAGTGGCCGAGCGGTTCTAAGGCGCTTCAGCCTGGAACCGCGTTGCTGCTACGGTCGCAGGTTCGAATTCTGCCTCGGGCATGGATGTGTGTGATGTCTAGGGGACTGATGACCACAGATGTTAAGTCCCGTAGTGCTCAGAGCCATTGAAACCTTCCCGTCTCCTCTATACCTACATCTACCTCTACATTCATACTCCGCAAGCCACCCAATGGTGTGTGGCGGAGGGCACTTTACATGCGACTGTCATTACCTCCCTTTTCTGTTCCAGTCGCGTATGCTTCGCGGGAAGAACGACTGTCGGAAAGCCTCGGTGCGCGCTGTAATCTCTCTAATTTTACATTCGTGATCTCCTCGGGAGGTATAAGTAGGGGGAAGCAATATATTCGATACTTCATCCAGAAACGCACCCTCTCGGAACCTGGACAGCAAGCTACACCGCGATGCAGAGCGCCTCTCTTGCAGAGTCTGCCACTTGAGTTTGCTAAACATCTCCGTAACGCTATCACGCTTACCAAATAACCCTGTGACGAAACGCGCCGCTCTTCTTTGGATCTTCTCTATCTCCTCCGTCAACCCGATCTGGTACGGATCCCACACTGATGAGCAATACTCAAGTATAGGTCGAACGAGTGTTTTGTAAGCCACCTCCTTTGTTGATGGACTACATTTTCTAAGGACTCTCCCAATGAATCTCAACCTGGTACCCGCCTTACCAACAATTAATTTTATATGATCATTCCACTTCAAATCGTTCCGTACGCGCATACTCCCAGATATTTTACAGAAGCAACTGCTACCAGTGTTTGTTCCACTGTCATATAATCATACAATAAAGGGTCCTTCTTTCTATGTATACGCAATACATTACATTTGTCTATGTTAAGGGTCAGTTGCCACTCCCTGCACCAAGTGCCTATCCCCTGTAGATCTTCCTGCATTCCGCTACAATTTTCTAATGCTGCAACTTCTCTGTATACTACAGCATCATCCCCGAAAAGCCGCATGGAATTTCCGACACTATCTACTAGGTCATTTATATACACACCTGGAAATGGAAAAAACAACACATTGACACCGGTGTGTCAGACCCACCATACTTGCTCCGGACACTGCGAGAGAGCTGTACAAGCAATGATCACACGCACGACACAGCGGACACACCAGGAACCGCGGTGTTGGCAGTCGAATGGCGCTAGCTGCGCAGCATTTGTGCACCGCCGCCGTCAGTGTCAGCCAGTTTACCGTGGCATACGGAGCTCCATCGCAGTCTTTAACACTGGTGGCATGCCGCGACAGCGTGGACGTGAACCGTATGTGCAGTTGACGGACTTTGAGCGAGGGCGTATAGTGGGCATGCGGGAGGCCGGGTGGACGTACCGCCGAATTGCTCAACACGTGGGGCGTGAGGTCTCCACAGTACATCGATGTTGTCGCCAGTGGTCGGCGGAAGGTGCACGTGCCCGTCGACCTGGGACCGGACCGCAGCGACGCACGGATGCACGCCAAGACCGTAGGATCCTACGCAGTGCCGTAGGGGACCGCACCGCCACTTCCCAGCAAATTAGGGACACTGTTGCTCCTGGGGTATCGGCGAGGACCATTCGCAACCGTCTCCATGAAGCCGGGCTACGGTCCCGCACACCGTTAGGCCGTCTTCCGCTCACGCCCCAACATCGTGCAGCCCGCCTCCAGTGGTGTCGCGACAGGCGTGAATGGAGGGACGAATGGAGACGTGTCGTCTTCAGCGATGAGAGTCGCTTCTGCCTTGGTGCCAATGATGGTCGTATGCGTGTTTGGCGCCGTGCAGGTGAGCGCCACAATCAGGACTGCATACGACCGAGGCACACAGGGCCAACACCCGGCATCATGGTGTGGGGAGCGATCTCCTACACTGGCCGTACACCACTGGTGATCGTCGAGGGGACACTGAATAGTGCACGGTACATCCAAACCGTCATCGAACCCATCGTTCTACCATTCCTAGACCGGCAAGGGAACTTGCTGTTCCAACAGGACAATGCACGTCCGCATGTATCCCGTGCCACCCAACGTGCTCTAGAAGGTGTAAGTCAACTACCCTGGCCAGCAAGATCCCCGGATCTGTCCTCCGTTGAGCATGTTTGGGACTGGATGAAGCGTCGTCTCACGCGGTCTGCACGTCCAGCACGAACACTGGTCCAACTGAGGCGCCAGGTGGAAATGGCATGGCAAGCCGTTCCACAGGACTACATCCAGCATCTCTACGATCGTCTCCATGGGAGAATAGCAGCCTGCATTGCTGCGAAAGGCTGATATACACTGTACTAGTGCCGACATTGTGCATGCTCTGTTGCCTGTGTCTATGTGCCTGTGGTTCTGTCAGTGTGATCATGTGATGTATCTGACCCCAGGAATGTGTCAATAAAGTTTCCCCTTCCTGGGACAATGAATTCACGGTGTTCTTATTTCAATTTCCAGGAGTGTATATTGTGAAAAGCAATGGTCCCATAACACTCCCCTGTGGCACGCCAGAGGTTACTTTAACGTCTATAGACGTCTCTCCATTGATAACAACATGCTGTGTAACGTCTCTTGTTATTGATAATCTTCCCTTTTACAATAGCCTATGTAACCTTCCCTTAGGATTTCTATCTCTCGCTTAATAATAATAAATTAAATCTTCCCTTCGAAATTTATTTACTTTCTCAATCTTCGCACACAAATTTAATTTCTGCTTTTTAGAAGCGATTTTCGGATTATTTCGACGAAACATAGAATGTGTCGTCGTCGTGTGGCCTCCAGTCGTTATTTGCTATAACCCAAAACTGTTCCTTACGTTTTTTACTGTTACTGGATCGCCATCTGACTGCTACATCGAACTGCGACATGAATATACTTACTCTGGTTTACTATACTGTATTAGCTGCTGGTGGGCTGTCATAATAAGTGGCTGTATTTATTACCAAAGCTGACGTTGTTCTTTATTAGCAACGCTGACGTTATTCTTTAATTAATTTGACTAAAATAACGTAATTCATAGTTACACTTTTTCTTGACACCAATAAAATTTTTGCAACGTTTTATGTTGATGGTTTTTGGGATGGATTATAATCAGTAATGCAACATTGCTGGTAAAAATTAATTATATTCTGAAAACGCTTCAAATATTTACCGTTGGTAATGAAATGATTTTACAAACGCTCAAATGGGACTTACTTTTTACAATAATCTTACAACTAGCATTGCGTAAACATACCTTCAGTAGTCCTGAGTTTCGCAAAGAAAATAATTCAATAATATTAGTTCCTCTTATGACAATAGTTAGTTGATGCCTCTGTACATCTGTCTGTAATCTCTTGTAAATCATAGCTAGTGGCTAGCAGGCACACCGCTCCTCTCAACCTCTCGCTTTAGACCTGCCACCGACTCGCTTCACTTCTCGCTTTCTACTGACTTCCTACGAACGCTAAAGTGCGGTCTCTCCTGCCAACAATGCTTCTGCCAACAATGCTTTCTGGTGCAGACAGTCCCTGCTACAATTACAAAATGTATCAATGTTCGGTCTTTCCTGCTCTTTTCTTAAAATGTATCCATACGCGGTCTCTCCCGCCCTTTTTAAAATTATATCAATTTGCGGTCTCTCTTGTCAACAATACTTTCGTGCAGACATTCCCTACTACCACAATTATTTCCAACGTCACAAATATTAATTATTCCTACTTAATCCTATTAATAAAATATAAACATCTTTCATAAATTGTGGTTTGAAAATAGACAATAGAAATATACACGTCTTACACCATTTGAACCATTTAATCACCGGAATTGTCAGACGCAGACTTAAATAGTTCATTTACGGTCCGAGGATGGTTAGATTGTGACCAAAATGTGTCAAAATAAAAATAATTTCAGCTGTCATATGATGCAGTACCCTGCCTTTATCACAACTTCCGAAATGAACTGTCACGCTGCTGAGTAGTGTGTGCTGAATTGAAACTTGATGGCATATTAAAACTGTGTACTGGATTGGGATTCGAACCTGGAATTTTTGCCTTTCGCACACGACGACTGTACTGTCTTGTATTCATTGCTCTAGCTGGCTGTTTCTTCGTCAGTTTTCGCATCAGTTGTGTGCGACTGACACGTGACACCTCGTAAATACCACTCCGTCTTCAGGCCACGAGTGGCCTACTGGGACCATCCGACCGTCGTGTCATCCTCGGTGGAGGATGCGGATAGGAGGGGCGTGGGGTCAGCACACCGCTCTCCCGGTCGTAAGATGGTATTCTCAACCGAAGCCGCTACTATTCGGTCGAGTAGCCCCTCAATTGGCATCACGAGGCTGAGTGCATCCTAAAAAATGGCAGCTGCGCATGGCGGCCTGGATGGTCACCCATCCAAGTGCCAACCACGCCCGACAGTGCTTAGCTTCGGTGATCTCACGGGAACCGGTGTATCCACTGCGGCAAGGCCGTTGCCACTCGTAAATGCCATCGACACTAATTTTTT
Organism: Schistocerca cancellata; assembly: GCF_023864275.1. Classification (NCBI taxonomy): domain Eukaryota; kingdom Metazoa; phylum Arthropoda; class Insecta; order Orthoptera; family Acrididae; genus Schistocerca; species Schistocerca cancellata. The sequence continues at coordinate 372,007,457 of NC_064626.1, forward strand.
TTTTATCGTGTAGGGTGGCCAGTCCCACGACCGACTATGATGAGCTATAGTGCTGTTTAAGTTACGCAAACACTACTTACGAACCCCGCCCTCACTCCTCTACTTCCGTATTTCCGACAGTACCTCATCTCCTATTTTCAGAAAGTTTCAAATCGTTGAACACTCCGCTGCACAATAAAAATAGGTGGCCAAGTCAAATATTCACAATATATTTTCTTCCAGGAGTGGTAGTCCCGCATGTTATGCGGGAAACCCTAATCATAGCGTTTAATATCCCGTTGGCAACAAGGTTTTGGGTGGCGGAGTACCAGCTCGGATTGTTTAAGGATCGGCCATCCTCTTTCAAAGGAATCATCCCGGGATTTGGCTAGAGCTGTTTAGGAAAATCGCTGAAAATCTAAATCTGGATGATCGGACGCGGATTTAAACCAATCCCAACAGGGAAGGAAGACGGAAAAGGAGCACGCGCCCGCACACACACACACACACACACACACACACACACACACAAATGATTCAAATGGCTCTGAGCACTATCGGACTTAACTGCTGAGGTCATCAGTCCCCTAGAACTTCGAACTATTTAAACCTCACTAACCTAAGGACATCACACACATCCATGTCCGAGCCAGGAATCGAACCTGCGACCGTAGCGGTAGCCGGCCGTGGTGACCAAGCGGTTAAAGGCGCTGCAGTCTGGAACCGCGCGACCGCTACGGTCGCAGGTTGGAATCATGACTCGAGCATGGATGCGTGTGATGTCCTTAGGTTAGTTAGGTTTAAGTAGTTCAAAGTTCTAGGGGACTAATGACCTTAGAAGTTGAGCCCCATAGTGCTCAGAGCCATTTGAACCATTTTGAACCGTAGCGGTAGCGCGTTTCCAGACTGGAGCGCCTAGAACCGCTCGGCCACACCAGCCAGCGCGCGCGCACACACACACACACACACACACACACACACACACACACACACACACACAGAGGGGGCTCGCCGATTTTTGGCGAGTTCGTGCTTGATTGCCTCAGGGCCCTACTCTTTGTATCATATTTTCCCTTCCTTGCTGCTCTTTTTCTCCTCCCTTGGGGAACTTGTGTGAGATGTTTTTGGGAATGTGTTTTGCATTTTCAGTAGCCGACATCAGAACAGTCTGTCCACTGTTTTTCGTTCCTTTTTTCTTTGTTTGTTCCCCTTCTCCTATTCTTCCTCCTCTTTGGCGTTTGAGGCTCCTCCTCCGTGTGCGCTCTTGAAGGCCGTCTGACACGTAGCAGGTGACTGGGAAACGCGTAATTCCCAGCCCCGAGACGACAGGTAGGGCTCGCACGTACCCGGTGTTACAGGCCAGGTCCAGGGAGGGGTGATTGCCTGAGCTGCTGCCTTCGCAAATTGCCGATCGGTCCCTTTGCCAGATGTTCCGGAGGCGTGACCTGAGGTATGGCTGCAGTACAGTAGGACATGTTTTTATAAAACAGATCTGAAGATGATCATTATACACCGAAACCGGTAGTCTGATGCCAAAAAAATATGTAATCATAGACGTAAGGGAAATTTAAACTCCTTCCTTCTAGTTATCGCCCCATTTCTGTCACCAGCTGTGTTCGCAAGGTGATGGACCTTTTTATTCATGGCCGGCAGGTATGGTGGCTCGCTTCTCGCAATTTACTAACCATTGCACAGTATGAATTTGGAGCGCGCCGTTCTGCAGGTGACCATCTCGTCACTATGTAACCCTTACGATGAATGGTTTTCTGCGGGAATATCAGGATGTGGCCGTGTTTCTCGATTTGGAAAAAGCTTACGATACCTGCTGGAGGACTGGTATCCTCTGTACTCCCTACGCGTGGCGATTCTGTGGCTGCATGCCCCGTTTACTTTAGGAGTTTTTAAAAGCCGGAGTTTTCAAGGTCCGTGTGGGTTCTACCTTGTCGGACACCTTTATCCAGGAAAACGGTGTGCCCCAGAGTTCCGTCCTGAGCATCGTTCCCTTTGCTGTCACCATTAACCCTATTATGGTCTGTTTCCCGCCAGCCATCTTCAGTTCCCTTTTCATTGACGATTTTGCCAACTATTGCTGTTCTCTGCAGTCTTGTCTAGTTGAGCAGCGTCCTCAGCATTGTCTCGATCTTCTTTACTCATGTAACATCGACATTGGCTTTCGCTTTTCCACTGTGTCCATTCGAAACTAGACTATGAGTGTTTCGTTTATGCATCCGCACGTCCGTCCCTCTTCACCGTCTCAGTACCATCCACCACAGCGGCATACCTTTGGCCTCTGGCGCCTTTTAAACTAGCCCGGTGAGAGTCTAAATGCAGAAGCTGCAGAACTACCGCTGTCATACCGCCATGATTTTCTCCTCAGCAGATATGCATCCCGTTTGTCTGCCATGCTAGGCCACCCATCCTATACTTCCTCCTTTGATCGCCAGTATGTGGCGCATCCCTCTTGTCTGTTACCCCCTGGAGCTCTAGCAACTCAGCTTCACACTACCCGCCACTTCCCCAATGGGTGTGACCCTACACCAAGTTGGCTTCGTGCGGCGGCCCGTATTCTCCCTGGCCTTCATTTCCTTTTTAAGGACAATATTCCAGCCTTGCTCTATCGCTGTAAGTTTCTCGATCCTCGCACGGAACTTCACGATAGTGCCTTTGTGTACATTGATGGCTCTTGGACTGACGGTGGTGTCGGGTGTTCCCTCGTCATTGACACCAACGGTTTTCGGTATCAGCTTCCGCAACACTGATCAGTATTTACAGCAGAGCTCTTCGCCCTGTATCAGGCAACGCAGTACATCCGGCGACACAGGCTTTTCAATTGCTCCGACACTCTCATTGCCCTTCAGAGCCTCAGTGTGCTGTACACCGTCCATCCCTTAGTGCAGCGGATTCAAGAGTCACTTGCTCACTCTTGATGGATCCACTGTCATGTTTATGTGGGTTCCTGGTCAAGTCTGTCTGACAAGAAACGAGGGCTCTGAAGCTGCTGCTAAGGCTGCAGTTCTCGTACGTCGGCCCGCTAGTTCTTTGACTCCCTCCGATGATCTCTGTGTTGCCGTCTGTCAGCAGGTGGTGTCACTTTGACATCACCACTGGTCCTCCCTTCATGGGAGCAAACTCCGGGGAATAAACCTCTCCCAGCGGCTTCGACAACTTCCTCTCGTCCTCTCGACGTGTAGAGATCATTTTAGCTAGGTTGCGTATTGGGCACTGTCTTTCTAGCCATCGCCATACGTTTAAGTGGTGCTTTCCCACCACTTTGTGCTCGTTGTCCTCAACCTTTGACGGTTTACCATTCTCTGGCGGAATGACCTTTTTTTAACTACTTACGTTCTCATTTATGTTTGCTATCTTAGTTATCGTTTTAGCGAACGACACGCGGCCTGACGACGTCGTTTTACTTTTTATCCGTCGTAGCAATATGGCGAAGGACATTTAATCTTCAATTCAGGACCTCCGTTTCTCTCTGGCGTATTTTATGGACTTTTCTCCACGTCCCTGTTTTCAGCTGTCTTTCCTTCCGTAAATTGGGCCTAACGTGTAGTCGTTTTTAACTCCTTTTTCATCTTCATGGTCTTCGTTTCTGACATGGACGCATATGACTCTAATTGTTTGTGCACCCTAAAAACAGAACAAAGCAAAAAACACACACACTCACGAGTCCATCCTAAACACCACAGAGGACCGTAACACAGACAATGACAACACGCAACACGTAGCGAACAACAGAACAAGAATACCCCCACAAAACAAAATGGCACTCCTTCTATTATGATAACAACAATAATAGTAATAATAAAATGGTCCACATAACAGGCAAAATTTCAACATCGGCTGCAAATAGGATACAGAATAGACAATACGACACAAAAAACACATTTCACTCAGTATACGTAGGACAAATAGGCAGAAATTGCAAAAATATCTAGTCTCAACGCCCCAGAGTCTTAGAAAAATAACAGTTTAGTTGATACACTTGCTGAACACGTAACAGCTCACAATCACCACCCACCTAAAGTATATACTGATTTCAAAATATGAAAAATTTCAGCCACAGCCTCTACAACGAACATAAAAACAGCTAAGCGTCAACCTGAACGTAACTGTAAACACTGTGACCTACGAAGTTCAAAGTTTAAATTCCCGAGTGTGGTTCACTAAAATGCTGTATCGGGTTTCCACGTCTACCTCTATAACAGACAAGAGTGATAATGACCGCAGGAGACACGAAAATAACCGTACGTAACTGCAAAATATTGTCGTGAAAATTTTTCACGCAACAAAACTGCGTTGACGGACAAGGTGATGCATTAGCTTGTCCACCCACATCAGACTAACATTATTTCATTGCTGATGACAAGCTAGTAATGTAATGGACGTCCTATAGATATAACTTTCTGGAGACTAAAGTGATAATCATAATCGACAAAAAAATGTTTAAGACCTAATTTTCGTTTCAGTAATTATTACTAAAATTTAGCTTGCCTTTTCTAGAACCGAATAAAAATACCCACTGACGTCACAAAATGTTTGCGTAATGGGCCGATTCGTATTCCCACACATATATAGAATGATCGTGCTACGAAATTTATTTAGCGGAGTAGTAGTAGTTTACCAGTAATAAATCCTTTACGATCCTCTGATTAACTAAACTTTCATAGTTGCCGACAACCTAGTGAAAATATGTATTCTTGAATAATGGAAACGTTTCTGGATCAAAATGAGTGATTAACTATAAGTCTTACTGAATATTGTGGCCTAAGATACACTGACGGGAAAAAATCGCAGCACCAACAAGGAGTTTTGCGACACAAATGACAATTGGTTATTCGTATTTATGCAGCTGAGAGATGACGTCTGTTCAAAATTTGCGCCTGTTGCATAAGAATGGCGCTAGTAACATCACCATGAAGATGCAAATCAGGACCGCGCGACTGCTACGGTCTCAGGTTCGAATCCTGCCTCGGGCATGTATGTGTGTGATGTCCTTAGGTTAGTTAGGTTTAAGTAGTTCTAAGTTGTAGGGGACTGATAAAAAATGGAAATGTCGTGTGGCTAGGGCCTCCCGTCGGGTAGACCGTTCGCCTGGTGCAGGTCTTCTGATTTGACGCCACTTCGGCGACCTGCGCGTCGATGGGGATGAAATGATGATGATTAGGACAACACAACACCCAGTCCCTGAGCGGATAAAATCTCCGACCCAGCCGGGAATCGAACCCGGGCCCTTAGGATTGACAGTCTGTCACGCTGACCACTTTTTTTTTTTTTTTTTTTTTTAAATCTCATTTTTGTTCGCTTTTGTTCGTTGCATCTGGTCGGTGCGGACGTCGTAAGACATCCATTTATATTCGTTGTTGATCGATTGACTCAGTTTTTTTTTTTATTACAGAGGGCACGTAACCCTCTGACCGAACACGCTGAGCTACCGTGCCGGCTACCACTCAGCTACCGGGGCGGACAGGGGACTGATGACCACAGATGTTAAGTCCCATAGTGCACAGAGCCACTTGAACCATTTTTTTGCAAATCAGGTTTGGTCAGATACACATTGTAACGGTCGTGAGCGTTATTTACCTTTGAGACAGGACGTGGTTGATGTTTGGTTTGTGGAGTGCTCAACCACGCGGTCATCAGTGCCCGTACGAAGTCCCAATTTTTAAACAGTCCAATTTTTTCTCAATCCAGTCTAGCCAACGTCGCGAATGATTATATGATGAGGACAACACAAACACCCAGTCCCTGGGCAGAGAGAATCTCCAACCCGGCCGGGAATCGAACCCGGGACCGCGTGACACCGAGGCAGCAACGCTAGCCACTACGCTACATGCTGCGGACACTGCACGTGGTGAGGTGATGTTAGTCAAGGATGTTTTTAATGCTACGAAGACGCTATTATCGACACCATACTGAGCTTGAACGAGATCATGTAATAGGGCTAGGTGAAGCTGGGTGTTCCTTCTGCGGTACTGCGGAAAGACTTGGCGGGAACGTAGCCACTGTACATGATTGCTGGCAGCGGTGGTAATAAAAATGTACGCTCGCAAGTAGACTGGGCTCTGGATGACCACGTGGTTCCACCGAAAGTGAAGACTATCGTATCCGGCAAATGGCTCTGGCGCATGGTACCGCATTTTCAGCAGTAATCTGAGCGGCAGCTTGCACCACAGTGACACAACGAACTGTTACAAATATGTTACTTACGGACAGCTGTGAGCCAGACGCCCTGTGGCGCGCATTCCACTAACCACGCCACCACCATTTGAGACTTCATTGGTATCAAGCGCGAGCTCAGTGGAGGACTGGGTAGAGGCCTGTTATGTACTCTGATGAAAACTGGATCTGCCTCGGTGCCAGCGGTGGCCGTTTGTCGCCTAAAAGGAGGCCAGTTGAGGGCCTGCAACCAACGTGTCTGCGTGCTACACGCAGTGAACCTACACCTGGTGCTATGGTCAGGGATGCGTTTTCGTATGAAAAAGGAGCACTCCCAACTGATTGCTAATTTGTACGTCAATCTGATGATTCGTCATGTTGTGCTGCCGTTCATGAATAGCTTGGGGGGGGGAGGGGGTGTTTTCCAGCAGGATAACGCTCGTCCGCGTACCGCTGTTGTAAGCCAACATGTTCTGCAGTGTGTCGGCATATTGCCTTGACTGCCCTATCGCCAGATCCAGCGTATATGGAACATCATACGACGACGACTCCAACGTCGTCTAGAAACAGCATTAACCGTCGCTGTTCTGAACAACCAAGTGCAACAGATATTGACCTATCCCCAAACTAACAGCCAGCACCTGCACAACACAACGCATGTACGTTTGCATGCTTGCATTCAACATTCTGGCGGTTACACCGGTTGTTAATAAATAAAGGCCGGCCTGGGTAGCCGAGCGGTTCTAGGCGCTACAGTCTAGAACCGCGCGACCGCTACGGTCACAGGTTCGAATCCTGCCTCGGGCATGCATGTGTGTGATGTCCTTAGGTTAGTTAGGTTTAAGTAGTTCTAAGTTCTAGGGGACTGATGCCCTCAGCAGTTGAGTCCTATAGTGCTTAGAGCCATTTGAACCAATAAATAAAAATAAATACATGTCTTGTGACTAGGGCCTTCCGTCGGGTAGACCGTTCGCCGGGTGCAAGTCTTTCGATCTACCACTTCGGCGACTTGCGCGTCGATGGGAATGAAATGATGATGATTAGGACAACGCAACACCCAGTCTCTGAGCGGATAAAATCTCTGACCCAGCCGGGAATCGAACCTGGGCCCCTTTTTTTAACGTTTATAAACTTTTATTTACAAAATAACAATTTTCGTTTTACAGATACAGTTTTCATTTTACTTGTTCCGATGAGACAATCCTTTCTGTTCTTTTATATTTCTGTTATTGTCCAGGTAATTATTTCATTTGGTGTTTTTTTTTCGAGTGTCTGTCAGACTGTGTTCGTTAGTAGTTCCTGAACCTGTTTATTATTTCAGTTTAGCGTTTTCTGAGTTTTGATACACTACATTTGTACATGTGGCAGAAGGTATTTGGAAGAAACCATTGATTGCAAGATCTAGTTATTTACACAGAATAATTGGTAGATAAAAGGTATTTTAAGGAGTTTCTTACTTATTGCTAGTTGGGTTATTATTATTTGTTTTATATATTTTGAGTTGTGGATGTTTTCTATGCATTTTAAAATAATGTTGTATTTTAACTAGTTTCTTATTAAATCTTGTGTTGGAAACCAAAAATGGGAGACATTTTACGTTCCGCCTTAAAAACCAGACCGTATTGGAATATACACTAGACATGTAATCAACCTGACAGAAAGCCGGCCGGGGTGGCCGAGCGGTTCTGGGGGCTACAGTCTGGAACCTGCGACCGCTGCGGTCGCAGGTTCGAACCCTGCCTCGGGCGTGGATGTGTGTGATATCCTTAGGTTGGTTAGGTTTAAGTAGTTCTGAGATCTAGGGGACTGATGACCTCAGCAGTTAAGTCCCATACTGCTCAGAGCCATTTGAACCATTTTTTGAACTTGACAGAAATATCAACGAATGTATCAACTGTCAGACGTTATTTGGTGAGCAAAGTGGTATCCATAGGAAAACATTCATGAATAACTATCTTAACATAGAAACAAAGAAAACAAACCATGATATAGTAAGTTAGAATTGACATTCTGTGCCGGCCGGAGTGGCCGAGCGGTTCTAGGCGCTACAGTCTGGATCTGCGCGACCGCTACGGTCGCAGGTTCGAATCTTGCCTCGGGCATGGATGTGCGTGATGTCTTTAGGTTAGTTAGGTTTAAGTAGTTCTGAGTTCTAGTGAACTGATGACCTCAGCAGTTAAGTCCCATAGTGCTCAGAGCCATTTTTGACATTCTGTCGCGCTAACCACTCATCTACCGGGGGCGGACACCGGTTGTTAATGTAGCAGAGTGAGTCCGTTTACCCTGTATGTGTGGATACTTCCTTGCGGCACGCGTTCACAGCAGAATCTATTCCACACCAAACATTTGTTTGTCTCGCATTAAAAAAGAAAGTCCTTAACAGCGTGTTCACTGTTGCTTTCGCTGCTCCAAAACTGAATTTCGCTCAGGAACAGGTGCTTTCTCCGCGCTTAGTTGCGGGAGCGTGGCTTGCAAGTGTCGGCGCTCTCGCCTGATCCGCTGTGTAGGTGCGGCAAAGTTGTTTCCTCGCGGCCGCCTGACAGAGACAGGCCAGGCGGTATGGATGGTCGTTTTGTTGCCGGCAGCGCCCGGGGCTCGGATGTGCCGACCTGATTCGATTATAATTGCCCCGCTGGCCGGCCGACCGGTTCCCTGACCCGAGGAGGAGGGAAGAACGGAGGAGCGTGGCTGCCGCCCACGGCCGCAGGGCGCTAGCTAGCCCGGAACTCTAGCCAGCCACGCTCCAGAGCCACGCTGTCACAGGGGCTCGATACACCGCACGGGTGGGAAAAACCGATACCGGTATTTTAGTCCGAATAATCGGTATAGAGGGTCTATTACAAGGGCGATGTACTTGAGGACAATATTATGGAAATGGAAGAGGATGTAGATGAAGATGAAATGGGAGATACGATACTGCGTGAAGAGTTTGACAGAGCACTGAAAGACCTGAGTCGAAACAAAGCCCCGGGAGTAGACAACATTAGAACTACTGACGGCCTTAGGAGAGCCAGTTCTGACAAAACTCTACCATCTGGTGAGCAAGATGTATGAGACAGGCGAAATACCCTCAGACTTCAAGAAGAATATAATAATCCCAATCCCAAAGAAAGCAGTTGTTGACAGATGTGAAAATTACCGAACTATCAGTTTAATAAGTCACAGCTGCAAAATACTAACGCGAATTATTTACAGACGAATGGAAAAACTGGTAGAAGCCGACCTCGGGAAGGTCAGTTTGGATTCCGTAGAAATGTCGGAACACGTGAGGCAATACTGACCCTACGACTTATCTTAGAAGAAAGGTTAAGGAAAGGCAAACTTACGTTTCTATCATTTGTAGACTTAGAGAAAACTTTTGACAATGTTGACTGGACTACTCTCTTTGAAATACTAAAGGTGGCAGGGGTAAAATACAGGGAGCGTAAGACTATTTACGATTTGTACAGAAAGCAGATGGTAGTTATAAGAGTTCAGGGACATGGAAGAGAAGTAGTGGTTGGGAAGGAGTGAGACAGGGCTGTAGCCTCTCCTCGATGTTATTCAATCTGTATATTGAGCAAGCAGTAAAGGAAACAAAAGAAAAATTCGGAGTAGCTATTAAAATCCATGGAGAAGAAATAAAAACTTTGCGGTTCGCCGATGACATTGTAATTCTGTCAGAGACAGCAAAGGACTTGGAAGAGCAGTTGAACGGGATGGACAGTGTCTTGAGAGGAGGATATGAGATGAACATCAACAAAAGCAAAACGAGGATAATGGAATGTAGTCGAATAAAGTCGGGTGATGCTGAGGGAATTAGATTAGGAAATGGGACACTTAAAGTAGTAAAGGAGTTTTGCTATTTGGGGAGCAAAATAACTGATGATGGTCGAAGTAGAGAGGATATAAAATGTAGACTGGCAAGGCAAGGAAAGCGTTCCTGAAGAAGAGAAATTTGTTAACATCGAGTATAGATTTAAGTGTCAGGAAGTCGCTTCTGAAAGTATTTGTATGGAGTGTAGCCATGTATGGATATGAAACACGGACGATAAATAGTTTGGACAAGAAGAGAATAGAAGCTTTCGAAATGTGGTGCTACAGAAGAATGCTGAAGATTAGATGGGTAGATTACATGACTAATGATGAAGTATTGAATAGAATTGGGGAGAAGAGGAGTATGTGGCACAACTTGACAAAAAGAAGGGACCGGTTAGCAGGACATGTTCTGAGGCATCAAGGTATCACAAATTTAGCATTGGAGGGCAGCGTGGAGGGTAAAAATCGTAGAGGGAGACCAAGAGATGAATACACTAAGCAGATTCAGAAGGATGTGGGTTTCAGTAAGTACTGGGAGATGAAACAGCTAGCACAGAATAGGGTAGCATGGAGAGCTGCATCAAACCAGTCTCAGGACTGAAGACCACAACAACAACAACAACAACAACAACAATCGGTATTTTGCATCATTTGTGCTCAGTTACAAAAGATGTTTACTATTTCGTTACTAATAATGGAATAATAAACGGAAATATCAATTTGCCGTGTCAGCAGTGCTAATTTTTTTCGTTTTTAAATAAACCTTTTTTTAAAAAAACACTTTTTTTATTTAAAATCTCCATTGATTTCAAATATTGCGCTTAAGAAAAACAGAAAAGCGACAAGTGCTATTTTAATAACAATGCCGACAGAAACGAGCAGCAAACGCATGGTGTAAGAACTGATACATCACTGTTGAGACAGTAATATACCTGTTACCATGTAGTCCGGCCTATTGGATAGTACGGGTGCACATGCAGTGTGCAACACTTCGCCTCGTAGTCTGTATGGTAGTTTGTCACTGTCGTCGCCGAACATCCGTTGTTGCTGTATTATACAGAGAAGTTGCAGCATTAGAAAATTGCAGCGAAATGCAGGAAGATCTGCAGCGGATAGGCACTTGGTACAGGGAGTGGCAGCTGACCCTTAACATAGATAAATGTAATGTATTGCGAATACATAGAAAGAAGGATCCTTTATTGTATGATAATATGATAGCGGAACAAACACTGGTAGCAGTTACTTCTGTAAAATATCTGAGAGTATGCGTACGGAACGATTTGAAGTGGAAAGATCATAAAAAATTAGTTGGTGGTAAGGCGGGTGCCAGGTTGAGATTCATTGGGAGAGTCCTTAGAAAATGTAGTCCATCAACAAAGGAGGTGGCTTACAAAACACTCGTTCGACCTATACTTGAGTATTGCTCATCAGTGTGGGATCCGTACCAGATCGGGTTGACGGAGGAGATAGAGAAGATCCAAAGAAGAGCGGCGCGTTTCGTCACAGGGATATTTGGTAAGCGTGATAGCGTTACGGAGATGTTTAGAAAACTCAAGTGGCAGACTCTGCAAGAGAGGCGCTGTGCATCGCGGTGTAGCTTGCTGTCCAGGTTTCGAGAGGGTGCGTTTCTGGATGAGGTATCGAATATATTGCTTCCCTCTACTTGTACCTCCCGAGGAGATCACGAATGTAAAATTAGAGAGATTCAAGCTCGCACGGAAACTTTCCGGCAGTCGTTCCTCCCGCGAACCATACGCGACTGGAACAGGAAAGGGAGGTAATAACAGTGGCACGTAAAGTGCCCTCCGCCACACACCGTTGGGTGGTTTGCGGAGTATAAATGTAAATGTTGATTTATATCGGAACGGCACCAACCCTTGTGTTTAAATACGAGAGAAATAGAGTTTTTCAACCACAGTTTTCACCGTTCGCTCTGGCTTCTCGTAGTGCTCAAATAGTGGTATGATCCCAGTTTACAATAGAATTTTTGAGCGGAATATCAGAAAATTAGAGTCAGTAGGAGAATACCGTGATTCTTTCAGTATTCAATCACTTTCAGAGAAAAACAGCGAACTTTGGAACAGATTAACTTTTTCTTTATTTCCTTATTTAATTTAATATTTTCATTCTAAGTACGAGGGCTGTTCAGAAAGTAAGCTCCGATTGATCGCGAAATGGGAACCACAGTGAAAATTAGAAATGTTTTATTTTTAACAGTTAGCTACACCATCCAGCTACTTCTCTACGTAGTTGCCGTTCTGACTAAGACATTTGTCGTAGCGTTGTACCAACTTTCCAATACCCTCATCATAAAAGACAGCCGCCAGTGCTTTCCGCCAATTCTCTACGCTGGCCTACAGCTCGTTTTCTGTGCCAAAATGTTGTATTCATAGCCAGCGGTTCATGTGAGCAGAAATGAAACGCAGGGGGAGTCAATTACGGGCTGTATTGTGGGTAGTCAAACATTTCCAATTGAAAAGGATGCAGGAGCATCTTCATTGCCCCTTCAGAATGCGGCTGAGAATATTGCCTTGTAGAAGAAACTGCACGACAGTTATGTAATGTTGGCTGTATAGCTTCAGGCGAAATTTCTCACCAGGTCCTCGTACTTGGCGGGAGACACTATTCTCTAGACAACTTTACGCGATCACTGTGAGCTCAGAAATGAGAGGAGTGACGTGATGCTATCTAGGGTCATACTAGAGACACTGCCCAACACATCTGTGCAAAGCTTTATCGGATTATCATAGTCGTTTCTATTTCGCGATCAATCGGAGCTTACTTTCTGAACAGCCCTCGTATTTTGAAACTGAGGGAGTCAAAATTTTTCTGCCCACGTTTATTACAGGAAACGACCAGAACAAAAAACTGAAAGTCAGTTGTTTCAGAAACCGGTTATTTTGAGCGGTTTTAACAGTGAGGTTAAAATGAGGTGGAAAAAGAATATGTGACCGAAAACAGGTTGTTTTAGCGTTGACCGCCGTCCCTACTACACAGTGTCCAGTGCGTGGAGCACATGCTAGATCCCACTTGCGGGTATTCGGGAACGACGCAGTAGCACCATTACCATTATCAAACCACATTTATTTAGCTATGACTCGTCGACGGGTTAGTACATTAATCGTTTTCGATTTCTGCAGCTTCTTCGGCATGATCAACTTCGAAAGACTAATTGTAAAAACGGAAAAGCAGTATTTTCTGGAAGAGTTCGAGAGCGCCGGCTGCGTTTAGTAAAGAGACTGTAAAAACCGCAATGGAAAGACAAAATATTAGATGTCTCTCAAGGATCAATGTTAGCTCCACTACTATTTTCCTTCTTTATTAACAACTACCCTCATAACTCCAACTCTCTGTCATCTGTATCCAATCGATCTTAACTTGCATGCGATAGGCAGGGCAGAAAATATGACTGCAGTTGTAATCCTTGTTAACAAAAATCTGCAAGCTGTTAGTGACTCAGTCAACAATATATTACCAAAGATGAACCTTACGAAATCACAAGCAGCTGCCGCGCTGCATCAGACACGCCAGCCCATATCTGCATGAAACGCTTTCACACGTCGTTTGTAAACCATGTAAGCCGGCCGCGGTGGTCTAGTGGTTCTAGGCGCGCAGTCCGGAACCGCGGGACTGCTACGGTCGCAGGTTCGAATCCTGCCTCCGGCATGGATGTGTGTGATGTCCTTAGGTTAGTTAGGTTTAAGTAGTTCTAAGTTCTAGGGGACTGATGACCACAGAAGTTAAGTCCCATAGTGCTCAGAGCCATTTGAACCATTTGTAAACCATGTAAATACTCCCTTCCTCTTCGTTGGTTCGAGAGCTTATTGTAATTCAGTATGAGCACTTAAAATGGAGTGAAAATATAGTCTCTGAGTGCTAGAAGGTATTTACATTACTCCGTATTTCACAAAAGCAAAGCAAAATTTTCCATAGACAGATGGAAAGTAATAGTTCAGGGGATATTTCTAGTCAATCTTCGATTATTGTGACGTGCTGCAACAACGTCAAAACGCTACCAGTTAGCAGCACCATAACATCCTAAATTCCGTGTCACATACATTAATGACACAGCGTTGTGTGTATGATAATACTGCCTCTTTGTAGAGATATGTCTCACTGGTTACGCACGGTCCAAAGGCGCCATTGCCATACTTTTGGTTTCCTGTATAAACACTTCCTTATTCACTACCCCAAATATCTGTCCGTGATTATAACATTCCCATGTCAACAGGAAATCCTTACATTCTAAATTAGTTCTAGTACTTCGCTCCCCCCATGCCACTGGTCTAATACAACGTTTGTTTATACTTAACTAGGGAAATGTTGGCACTTCAGCATCAGAGAAGCTACAAGGTTCTCAAATTTTAATAAAAACCAATGGCTTATCTCCTGATGTAATGGTTTCCATACCTATATATCTCACTGATATATACAGAATATTCTTTAGTGTCAGTGCTATTACCCAGTAGTTCACACATTTTAACTCTCAACTTTCTTGTCATTTCCTACGTTTTCTTTTACTCTCTTGTCTCCCCTCCTTGATTTTGTTAAACGATTAATATATACCAGTAATATAATTCTTACATTATACACCTTTAACAGTCTTTAGCTAGAAATGTGTGTGTACTCATCTTAAAGATGTATGATCCATTATAACACAGGGTCTCGGAATCCTAAACTGACCAGAATAAACAAGGGATTAAACAAATAAATTAAATAACAGGAGTTACGGACTAACAAACTTCAGACGGACGTAGACATTAAAATAAATTATGGTCCTCAGCAGTGTCAATAGCTCCATGTTGAATGAAAGTAGGAGCTGCGATCGACAGTATGACACTCTGTTCTGGTGCCCCCTACAGCGTGAGAATCATCAACATTCCCGCCGTCACTTCGCAATACTGGAATCTGGGCATTCACCTTCCTTCATTGGTGGTAAGGCTACACTATTTGATCAAGAAATGCGGAATCATTAGATCCCTCAAGAGGTGGACTCGCTAGAAGAAGGGGAGGCGGTGGTTACTGAGTTGTAGTAAAGAAGAAACAACGGAAAATGGTTCAAATGGCTCTGAGCACTATGGGACTTAACATCTGTGGTCATCAGTCCCCTAGAACTTAGAATTACTTAAACCTAACTAACCTAAGTACATCACACACATCCATGCCCGAGGCAGGATTCGAACCTGCGGCCGTAGCAGTCGCGCGGTTCCGGACTGAGCGCCTAGCACCGCTAGACCACCGCGGCCGGCAAGAAACAACAGAAGAATGGGTCAATGAGAGCACTTAGTGAATTCGAACACGGCTAGTCATTGGATGTCACCTGAGTAGCAGATACATCACGGACATATCAAACCCTCTAAAGCAGCCCAAGTCGACTATTGGGGACGTATCTGTGACCTGGAAAAGTGAAGGAACAACCACAGCGAAACCAGGACCAGTACTGACAAACAAGGGCCCTCGAGCATTGCAGAGGGCAGTTATAAAAACTCAAAGGAAATAAGGAACGATTCACTCATGGGATCCAAAGAGGCCATCAGTCCAGTTATCAATAACTGTGCGTAGTGTGTTAAAAGAAAAAAATGCTCAAATGTGTGTGAAATCTTATGGGACTTAACTGCTATGGTCATCAGTCCCTAAGCTTACACACTACTTAACCTAAATTATCCTAAGGACAAACACACACACCCATGACCGAGGGAGGACTCGAACCTCCGTCGGGACCAGCCGTGTGTAAAAAGAAATGAATGGGATACAGTGGTATTGCTGCTCCTCTTAAGCCACACTTTCCTGCCAAGCGACATTTTTGATGTAAATAGTGCCACTACTGAACAGTGGTTGATTGGAAACAAGTAATTTGGAGTGATGGATTATGCTATACCTTTTGGAAAATTGATGGAAGCGTTTGCGTTTGGCGAATGACCCGACAACGTTACTTCCCATCAAGTGTAACAACAACAGTCCTGTACGGAGGAGGTAGTGTTACAGTACAGGGGTGTTTTTAGTGGTTGGGGTGTCGTCCCCTTATTGCCCTTAAGAAAATGATACAAGCAGAAGCGTACGAACATATTTCACAGCACAGGAGAGGGACATTTCGGGGACGATGATTGTATCAGCATGTCAGTACATCCTGTTATGAGCAGCATCTGTGAGACGATGGTTTGTGGACAGTAACATTGCTGCAATGGACTGGCCTGCCTAGAGTCCCGATATGAATCCAATGAACTTCTCTCCAGACCCCAGCGTCCAACGTCACTACCTTCTCTGGTTGCGGCTCTTGAGGAAGAATGGGCTGCCATTCCTGCACAGTCTCTCAGACGCCTCACTGAAAGGGTCACCAGCAGAGTTCAAGCTGTCACACCTCGTATTAATGTCTGCTGATTGGTGACTGGATGCTTGTAATCAGATAGTGTAGTCCTATTTTATTGGTGTCCGCTCTTCCTTGCTTTCGAAGGTTGTAACGATTCTACGTGGACCGAAACGTACCTTGCGTCTCATCTGTCGACCTCAATTTTTTTCGAAAATGCGATCGTAGGGACGTCTACTTGTCATATCAATTCCCGCAGTCAGCATTTGTGACTTCCTGTCTGTTGTGTTTGTTTCTTTCCAGCTCTGTATCAATTTTTTACTATAAATCTTAATAATCTATGATCACTTGAATTACAAGGTTCAATGGTTCAAATGGCTCTGAGCACTATGGGACTTAACATCTATGGTCATAAGTCCCCTAGAACTTAGAACTACTTACACCTAACTAACCTAAGGACATCACACAACACACAGTCATCACGAGGCAGAGAAAATCCCTGACCCCGCCGGGAATCGAACCCGGGAACCCGGGCGTCGGAAGCGAGAACGCTACCGCACGACCACGAGCTGCGGACAAGCGAATTACAAGGTTTAGAGCTCTTACACACTGCACAATTATTTATTTTGTGGTAGAATATAGTCAAGTTACTTTATAATATGTTGTAGACCACCCTAAACTGCTTTTTTGGAAGTTAATACAAAAAGTTAATTGCGCGCATATACCATGAATGACGTTTTAGTCCGATATTACACCGTAATCAAATCAGGAGCTGTGGCTGTTCCAGCTAAGTAGCTTGGACACGCTCTATTGCGCTTTATCTCGTCCCTTGGATGCACTGTAGCCGCTGCTTGGAAACGAGGACACGCACAGTTAGATAACTGAGTGTTTTTTGTAGATGGTAGATATATTTATAAACAAGTTCTGTATGAACAGAGCAGCACAAATATCCAATGAGACCTTGATAAGATTTGAAAGATCTGCTGAGACTAGGATTTTGCTTCACAAAACGTAGAATTCTGTGACTACCGTGTCAGTGGGTTACAACTGGAATTGCCGACCGCTGTGGCCGAGCGGTTCTGGGCGCTTCAGTTCGGAACCGCGCGACCGCTACGGTCGCAGGTTCGAATCCTGCCTCGGACATGGATGTGCGTGATGTCATAGGATAATTAAGTTGAAGTAGTTCTAAGTTCTAGGTGACTGATGACCTCAGATGTTAAGTCCCATAGTGTTCGGAGCCATTTTTGAACAACTGGAATCAGTCAACTCACACAAATATCAGGGAGTAACTATTTTTAGAGACACGAAATGAAATGATCACGAAGTTTCAAGAAGATGGCATAGTAAGATACAATGACAGAATACTGGAAAAACTGAATCAGTCTACCGATGAAATGTCTTACAGATCACACGTGCAGCATATCACAGAACATCGCTGAAGCGTGTGGGACTCATAGCAAATAGGTCTAACATGGTGGACAAACAAGAGCAGCATGAATAGTCATAGGTTTGTTTGCAATATGGCAAAGCATTACGGAAATCCTTAAATTAGTGCACTCTAGACAGCAGACGCCAATTATCCTGCGAACAACTACATGCAAAGTTTCAAGAACCAGGTTTAAGTGAGGAACCTCGAAGTATACCACAGGAACCATGGTGACAAGACTTGACAAATCACAACACCCACAGAGGCTTCCAAGCAGCAATTCTTCCTCAGTTGCATAGGTCAATGGAATGGGAAGAAACCATAATGTGTTACAAACGAGAAGTACTTGCATTCACAGTGGTTTGCTGAGTATGGGTGTTAACTTACATGAGTCTTGTTATCGTTATTTCGTAGGGTGTTTACTTTCTCGCGGCCAATGATTAGACTGACAACTCGTAACGAGAGTTGTAGAACTACCGTAGGCTACCGTAAGTGCGTGTAGACAACTTTTGTTTTCCTAGTAGCTTTGGTCAGTTAAGATCATAATGTGTTACTTGTACATCAGGTATGTTGCATACCTACTGGGCGTTGCATCATTTCGATCGCTTTGTTTGCATGTGTGATCAGAGTAAAGTGAATGTGGATATTTAAAGAGTCGTGCAACCTATGGAACAATTTTGTTATACATAGTTATTCTCCAGTTCTTTTATGTAAAAAGTAAACAGTAGTTACAGCAAAATTATTTATTCGAAAATTGTTGATTTATAACATGAAACAGAGGGACGCTGTAGTAAAAATAATAAAAAAATTGATCACATAGCACCAGAAAACGCACTTTCTTCGGAAAAAAGGGAAACCAAAACCTATCAAACATCGTTTTAATACTTCGCTGAGCTTTTATAAAACATGTTTCTGTTATTGCTAAACAACTTTCGCGCTTATAAATCGTAACAGGACACTTTCGCCTTTGATAATTATGAATAACGTTCTGTTGAGTACAAAGTGACAATAATTATACGTATGTTTTTGTGTTTGTGCATATAAACTGTCTTTGCATCAAAAATAATTGTTTTGTTTACATTAAAGCGCAGAAGTTACACGACCAGCTAATTCTTTTCTTGTTGTTATTGTTGTTGTTGCTGTGATCTTCAGTCCGAAGACTGGTTTGTTGCAGCTCTCCATACTACTGTATCCTGTGTAAGCTTCTCCATATCTGAATAACTACCGCAACCTATAGCCTTCTGCATCCGCTTATGTATTCATCTCTTGCTCTCGCTCTACAATCTTTAGCCCCCCACTTACCCCTCCAGTACTACTTTAGTTATCCATTGATGTCTCTGAATGTGTCCTGTCAACCAATCCCTTCTTCTGTGCTCGTGTGGCGCAAACTCACAAATTATTTTTCTTCTCAGTTCTAATCAGTATCTCCTCATTAGTTCTATGATCGACTCTCTAATCTTCAGCAGTCTTCTGTAGCGCCACATTTCAAAAGCTTCAATTCCTTTTTTGTGTAAACTGTTTACCCTCCACGTTTCTCTTCCATACACGGCTACACTCCATAGAAATACTTTCAGAAAATATTTCCTAACACTTAACTCTGTATTCGATGTTAATAAATTTCTCTTCTTCACAAATGCTTTTCTTGCAATTGCGAGGCTAAATTTTATATCCTCTCTACTTCGGTCATTATCAATTACTTCACTGCTCGAATAGCAAAACTCACCTCGTTTTGTAATCTAAGTCCCTGATTTATTTAGACTACAGTCCATTATGCCCGTTTGGTTCTGTTGATGTTCATCTTATATCCACCTTTCAAGACCATGTCCATTTCGTTCAACTGCTCTTCCAAGTCCTGTACTGTCTTTGACAGAATTACAGTGTCATCGGCAAACCTCAAAGTTTTTGTTTATTCTCCCTGAACTTTTATTCCATCTCCAAATTTTTCTTTCGTGTCCTTTACTGCTTGCTCAGTATACAGATTTAATAACATCGTGGAGAGGCTACAACCCTGTCTTACTCCCTTCCCAACCACTGCTTCCCTTTCATGTCCCTCGACTCTTATAACTGCCATCTGGTTTCTGTACAAATTGTAAATCGCCTTTCGCTCCCTGTATTTTACCCCCGCAACCTTCAGAATTTGAAACAGAGTATTCCAGTCAACATTGTCAAAAGCTTTATCTAAGTCTACAAATGCTAGAGACGTAGGTTTGCCTTTCCTTAATCTATTTTCTAAAATAAGTCGTAAGGTCAGTATTGCCTCACGTGTTCCAACATTTCTACGGAATCTGAACTGATGTTCCCCGAGATCGGCTTCTACCAGTTTTTCCATTCTTCTGTAAAGAATCCGCTTTAGTATTTTGCAGCCGTGACTTGTTAAACTGCCAGCCGGTGTGGCCGAACGGTTCTAGGCGCTACGGTCGCAGGTTCGAATCGGGCATGGATGTGTGTGATGTCCTTAGGTTAGTTAGGTTTAAGTAGTTCTAAGTTCTAGGGGACTGATGACGTCAGATGTTAAGTCCCATAGTGCTCAGAGCCATTTGAACAATTTTTGAACTTATTAAACTGATAGTTCGGTATTTTCACATATGTCAACGCCTGCTTTCTTTCGGATTGGAATGATTATATTCTTCTTGAAGTCTGAGGGTATTTCGCCCGTCTCATACATCTTGCTCACCATATGGTGAGCTGGATAACGTCTGGGGTACGCTACAACGCTGTATTTTACCTAAAGTATTCCAGTCAACACTGTCAAAAGATTTCTCTAAGTTTATAAATTCTATAAACGTGGGTTTGCCTTTCCTTAACCTATCTTGTAGGATAAGTGTAGGGTCAGTGTGCCAACATTCCTCTGGAATCCAAACTGAACTTCCTCGAGGTCAGTGTCTACCATTTTCTCAATTCTTCTGCACAGCATTCTTATTAGTGTTTACCAACTGTGGCTTATGAAACTTCGGTAATTTTCACAGCTGTGAGCACCTGCTTTCTTCGGAATTGGAATTACTACATTCTTCTGAGAGTATTTCACCTGTCTTATACACTTATGCGCCAGAGATACTGGTATAATCATGCGTATTCAAATACAAAGATATGTAAACAGGCAGTATATGGTGCTGCGTTCGGCAATGCCTATGTAAGACAACAAGTGTCTGGGGCAGTTCTTGGATTTGTTACTGCTGCTACAACGGTACCTTATCAAGATTTAAATGAGTTTGAACGTGGTCTTACAGTCGACACACGAGCGATGGGACACAGCATCTCCGAGGTAGCGACGAAGTGGGGATTTTCCCGTACGACCATTTCGCAAGGGTGCCGTGAATGCCAGGAATCCGGTGAAATATAAAACCTCCGACATCGGTGTGACCCTAAGAAGATGTTGCAAGAACGGGACCAACGACGACTGAAGAGAATCGTTCAACATGACAGAAGTGCAACCCTTCCGCAAATTGCTGCAGATTTCAGTGCTGGGGGCCATCAACAAGTGTGAGCGTCTGAACCATTCAACGAAATATCATCGATATGATCTTTCCGAGACGAAGGCCCACTCGCGTACACTTGATAACTGAGCGACACAAAGCTTTACGCCTCAAATGGGCCCGTCAGCACCGACATCGGACTGTTGATGATTGGAAACATGTTACCTGGTCGAACGAGTCTCGTTTCGAGTTATATCGAGCGGATGGGCGTGTACGAGTATGGAGACAACCTCAGGCATCCATGGACCCTGCAAGTCAGCAGGAGACTTTTCAAGCTGGTAGAAGCGCTGTAAGTGTGGAGCTTGTGCAGTTGTAGTGATATGGAAACCCTGATACGTCTAGATACGACTCTGACAGCTGCATCCTGTTTGATCACCTGTATCGATTCGTGCCCCTTGTGCTTTCCGGCGGACTTGGGGAATTCTAGCAGGACAATGCGACGTCCACATATCCTGAATTTCTACAGAGTGGCTGGAGTAACACTCTTTTCAGTTTAAACACTTCCGCTGGCCACCAACCTCTCCAGACATGAACATTGTTGAGCATGTCTGGAATGCCTTGCAACGTGCTGTTCAGAAGAGATCTTCACCCCCTCGTACTCTTACGGATTTATGGACACGCCTGCAGGATTCGCAGTGTCAATTCTCCCCAGCACTACTTCAGATATTAGTCGAGTCCATGCCACGTCGTGTTGCGGCACTTCTGCGTGCTCGTGGGGTCCTTACACGATGTTAGGCAGGTGTACCACTTTCTTTGGCTCTTCAGTATGTATTTTGCACACCAGGCGGAAGGGTTTTGTCGGGGCTGGCTCTCCCAATGCTATCAGTAGACCGGACGGAATTTCGTCTACTCCAGGGGCCTTATTATGACTTCTTTTTACTTATAAAATGTAATTTATATTTTCGAAAGATATCAAATACGTAGTGGACTAGCGTTGAACGATGTGTAATCCTAATTATGTGCAAAACAAACAAAAAACAAAGAGACGTCGTCGGCTCCCGTTTCCTCTCTCACAGATTCGTTTGTTTCTTTCCATACCAATGATACCAATACTGTCGGTAATCCTCACATTTACTACGTCATTTATATGCTGCGTCAAAATGACTGAACCGTAGTTTTGATAGAGGGCTACTCTATTTGTAATTAAATCTTTTGGAACTGTGTCATTCTCTGGAAGAGCTGGCAGAATACTAACGTCTAATGAGCAAAAATACGAGCTTAACCCGCACATAGCCAGATTTGTGACTGGATTCAGGACGTTCTAGACCTTTTTTTCTAAACCAGATGAAATCGATGGATGTATAGGTAATTTCTGTAGCGCTCGAAAGGAGTGTTACTGGTCGAAAACTGTTTAGAATATACAGGATTAGTTGTGAGAGTACATATATTTTCTGTACATATAAATGATCTGGCGGACAGGGTGAGGAGCAGTTCTTATCTGAAGGTGCTGTGGCGTATGGGAAGGTGCGAAGATGAGTGACTGCAGGATGATACGAGATGACTTACACAAGATTTCAAGTTGGTCTGGTGAACAGCAGCTAGCTCTAGACTTATAAAAATGTAACCTAATTACGAGGAGTAGATAAAACAAAACCGTAACGGTCGGATACAGCATTAGCAGTACCCTGCTTGACACTGTTACGTCGTTTAAATATCTGGTCGTTAACACTGCAAAATGAGATGTACTTGTGAGGATTGTGGTAGTGAAGACGAATGGTTAATTTCAATGTATTTGGAGAATTTTCGGAAAATGTGGTTCATATGTTAAGAAGACCGCATGTAGGTCGCTAGGACGACCTATTATTGAGTATTGCTAGAGTGTTTCGGATCAGCAGTAAGTCGTATTAAAGGAAGACATCGAAGCAATTGAGAAGCGGACTGTTCGATACCTTACTTGCGTTTGAGGCTCATTGCAGAACGATCTCATTGCCGCCATCATATTTTTCCGTGAGGACTAGGATGAATAATAATCAGGAAGGATAATAATCAGGAAATAGGGCTGAGATGGAGGCATATAGAGAATCGTTTTTCCCTCGCTCTAACTGCGACTGGAACAGGAAGGGAAACGACTGTTAATGATACAGAGTATCCTCCGCCATGCAGCCTACAGTAGTTTGCGAAGTATGTATGGAGATGTAGACGTACTTCCATTCATACTTCTGAAACTGTTTTCAACCAGTTTATGTAACCATGAACGTTTATTATATGACTATGTATAGACATGCTTTATTGTGGAAGCACTTTTAATACTGAAACAAAGTAACAGCTTTTCTACGAGATGTTAGTTGTATACATTCTGCAGTATTTTCTGCATTAGCGATTCTCGATATCGCCTATTTTCTGATACTCTACGTGAAAAGTCCATGTCGAGTGGTAAGCTCCTTGCCATACTTGCTGTGACGTAAAGACGTCTGTTGGCCATCTCCAACCGCTGCACGCCGTCCAAATAGTATCTGAAATAATAATCAGACACAAACAAACATCTGTATTAGCACACAAAACCGTATGCAATAACACGGACCTACTTATTATTTAAAACGTACTTTCTAATATAACAGTAATTAACAACTCGCGCAGTCTTTTATAAATGACAAGGGTACAGAGAATTTCGCACATCTGAATTTTATGGCAAAAAAGCCCGCATTTAACACAGCAGAAATTGTCTACCCTCACATAACAACAGTAAAATACCCAGGAGAAACCATACGGAGCGACCTCAAGTGGAATGACGACATGAAACAAATTGTAGCAAGGCTGAAATTCATTAGAAGAAACTTAAAGAAATGTAATTCGTCCACGGAGGAAGTTGCTTACAAAACACTTTGTCGGCTGGTTCTTGAGTACTGTTTATCAGTCTGTGATACTTACCAAGTACGAATGACGGAGAAGATCCAACTTAAGTTGGCAAGTTTCCTAACGAAATCGTTTAGTAACAGTGATGGCTTTACGGAAATTCTCCACAAACTCCAGTGGCGTAGCTACACTAGAGGCATTGTGTCTCATGGAGAAGGTTACTCTTGAAATTCAAAGAGGGTATGTTCGAAGAAGAGTCGGCCAACGTACTACTTCCTCCCACATGCGTCTCGTGAAGTGACCACGACGAGAAAGTTCCAGAGATCATAGCTCATACGAAAGTTAATAGACAGGCGTTTGTCAAACGCATCATTCAAAAATGGAACAAGGAAGGACAAAACTGATGATAATACGAAAAGTATCCACTGCCGTACATATAAACGGGGCTTGCGGAGTATATATGTAAATGTAGTCAGCGAAAATGGATGTCATACTAATCAGTACTGTTTGTCGTATGTATGTGCTGCCCTACGACCTTAAGCAATATGATCAACTCCCTCTCCGTGATAGGCAATAAGCTAGGTGTACCCCCACCCTAGTGTCGGTCAGTACCGTAAATCGATGCCGCCAGAATTAATTCCGACTTAATCAGGCTAACTTATCTGCATGCAAATCCTGCAGCTCTGGGCGGAACTGGTTACTACCTGATCTCGTAATTAATGACTGCGGCCACATATAGTAGTCGCGCCTGATAGCTCCGATACGTCACGTTTACTGCCAACAACTATGCATGAAACTCCCGCTTCTAGCTCGCGAGATATTATTTTACACCTTTTGACGCATCAAAATAACGCTGGCGGTCCAACCTGCCATCTATACCAACTTGCCAATTGCATCTCACTTAACTGCTTAAATAAGTTTGGCACCATCTACACGACTGGAATATATTGTGTTTTTCTAACTGGAAACTCCTTTCTCGATGCGCTTTTGACCACAGGAAATCGCTACGTCCAACCAGACACCTGTAATTATAATAGAGCTAAAAGAGGAACTGCTTTCTCAGTGCAATTCAGCAGAGCTCGTCTCTCCAACTGGACAATGCGGGCTGTGTACACTGTTCAGTCAGTTGACAACCTCGAAGCTTCGTTTCCTCGTTGGTCTTTTTTATTACTTCTTAATTTTGGACGTGGCAGGTAAGTTCATTTCATTTTCAACATTGTACACTGATGCGTCAAAATGTTATGACTACTTACTTAAGGGTGGTAGGACGTCAAACGGGCCGACTTGGAGCAGGAGAGGCACCACAGGACATTTCAATTTCCACTGTCTATACTTTTACATATAAATTCATAAAACTTTGTCAGAATGACCAAGAAGGATTCAGAATTCACACTCATAGTAGTGAAAGTTCGAAAACATAACGAAATGATTTTTTTTACATGTGAAATTTCATCATTTTTTTCACTTACTAATGGCAGTATTTGTTGCTATAGGTACACTTTTGTTCATAAGTAAGAGAGATTCTTCGATGAATTTTGCACAGCATACAAACCATACTTAAAGGTGTATGAAACTCTAGAATTTTCCAAATCTATTAAAAACTGTGGTAAAAATTGAGGTAGTTAACTATAAAATTTGTGTTTTTTCTAAACATGAAGTTTAAAATATAACAGTTCATTCGTTTTTTCATAAATTATATAAATTCTAGAGTTTCATACACCTGTGAGTATGGTATGTATGCTGTGCAAAATTCATCGAAGAATCTCTCTAACCTATGAAGAAATGTGTACCTATAGCAACAAATTCAGCCATTAGCAAGTGAAGAAATGATGAAATTTCGCAAGTAAAAAAAATTATTTTGTTATGTTTTCGAACTTCCATTGCAATGAGTGTGAATTCTGAATCCTTCCTGGTGATGCTGACAAAGTTTTATTAATTTATTTGTAAAAGTATAGACACTGGAAATTAAAATGTCCTGTGATGCCTCTCCCGCTCCAATCGGCCCGTTTGACGTCCTACCCCCCTTAACGGAGCGTTGGTCCACCTGTGGAACGCAATACAGCAGCGATCCTGCGTGGGATAGATTCTACAAGTCTTGTCGTAGGCATGTCGTAACAGATGTCTGCGCACAGGTTACGCAATAATCGTTAACTACGGTCCGGTGATATATGGTCGCGGACTTGGCACCGGATAGCGTACCAAATGTCATCTATCGGATTCAGGTCATGCGGATTTGCTTACCAAGACATCATCGTGGGATTACTATTATGCCCTCAAACCATTGTAGCACGATTCTGGACTTGTGACATGTAAAGTATTTCTTTTGGAAGATGCCATCGCCATCGACAAACACATCAAGAATGAAGAGACAGAGATGGTCCGCAGTAAATGTTGACGTAGTCTACAGCTGTGATGCTGCCTTCGGTTACTACCCTACCAAAAATCCCATGGAAGAGAAGGTGAATGCTTCCCATAGCATAGCGCCTCCGCCATCCCCAAGCCTATAAAAACGTGACCACAGTCATGGAAAAAAAAGTGATTCATCTGATCACACGACACGTTCATATTGATCAATAGTCGAATCTGGATGATCCCGAGCGCACTTCATTGCGCAACAACAGTGATGTCATTGAGACAACATGCTAACACGTACGAGTCTTCGGCAACAAAGCCCCTGTTCAACAACGTACGTTGAATGGTGTGACGAAGAGGTGTATGCCTGGTTACGATCATGATTCTATCGGCAACCGCAGTGAGGTAGATGCTTTAACTGTTAGGGCGATTACTTTCGAAATAGTAAACAGTTTACTCACTTTTTTCCAACTGGCTCGTTTTCCATTGGCTGCCGTTTATAAAGGGTGATAAGAAACAGGCTGAAAAGCTTGTATGTATGTTGTAGGGTAGGTTGTGCTGAAAAACATTTATGAAGAAAAAATTCGATAAAGTGCGCCGTTTCCGAGTTAATTAGCTTTGAAATTAGTCATGAGGCTGTTGAGTTCGCAAATTCAATAGGCCTGCAAAAGACAGTATCGCCAAAAGTGTTGTTTATTTTCCTAAAACCGAACAAATGAGACATCGGAAGTTCACTGAGGCTTTTTGCGGATGATGCTGTGGTATATCGAGAGGTTGTAACAACGGAAAATTGTACTGAAATGCAGGAGGATCTGCAGCGAATTGACGCATGGTGCAGGGAATGGCAATTGAATCTCAATGTAGACAAGTGTAATGTGCTGCGAATACATAGAAAGAAAGATCCCTTATTATTTAGCTACCATATAGCAGGTCAGCAACTGGAAACAATTATCTGGGAGTATGCATTAGGAGTGATTTAAAATGGAATGATCATATAAAGTTGATCTTTGGTAAAGCAGATGCCAGACTGAGATTCAATGGAAGAATCCTAAGGAAATGCAATCCGAGAAGAAAGGAAGTAGGTTACAGTACGCTTGTTCGCCCACTGCTTGAATACTGCTCAGCAGTGTGGGATCCGTACTAGGTAGGGTTGATAGAAGAGATAGATAAGATCCAACGGAGAGCAGCGCGCTTCGTTACAGGATCATTTAGTAATCGCGAAAGCGTTACGGAGATGATAGATAAACTCCAATGGAGGCCTCTGCAGGAGAGACGCTCAGTAGCTCAGTACGGGCTTTTGTAGAAGTTTCAAGAACATACCTTCACCGGGGAGTCAAGCAATATATTGCTCCCTCCTACGTATATCTCGCTAAGAGACCATGAGGATAAAATCAGAGAGATTAGAGCCCACACAGAGGCATGCCGACAATCCTTCTTTCCACGAACAATACGAGACTGGAATAGAAGGGAGAACCGATAGAGGTACTCAAGGTACCCTCCGCCACACACCGTCAGGTGGCTTGTGGAGTATGGAGGTAGATGTAGATGTAGAAAAATTGGACATGGGACGTTAGTAAGGATCAAATCCTAGGGCTACCTTCAATGTTAATTAACTTGGTAACGGTGCAACGTATCGAATTTGTCTCGTTACATTTATTTCTCAGCACAACCTACGCTGCAACGCCCTTACAGGCTTTTCAGAATGCTGTATATTGCTCATCGTCCACTTTTCATTTCCATACAAGGCTACCTCTAACTAAATACCTTTAGAAAAGACTTTCAGACACTTAAATTTAAATCGATATTGAGATATCTCTCTCTCTTTCAGAAAGTTATTTCTTGCCATTGCCAACTGACATGCACCAACACACCTCTGCGTATGTGGACTGCTGCCAGCACCACCGTGCGACGACCGCAGGTCATATGCACTGCATGGTCATACTCCGGGGTGATTTAAAACCGCAAACCTCCCACCAGAGCGTTGTTTCACCATGTATCAGCATTATCCTTCATTTTTGAGCATGAGTGTATATAATTTATAACCGCTACATCAGACAAGTCGTCCGGCCATAATACTTAATGCTGTCTATGCGAAGCGGAGCGGATCGCTAGCGTAAAATAACTTCAAGTGCACTGGCAAGAAATAACTTTTTGAAAGAGAGAGAGATATCTCAATATCGATTTAAATTTAAGTGTCTGAAAGTGATATGCTCACTAATGCCCTCAGGGAATAGCACAGCAAATATTAACGATTAAGTACTCTACCAACTTAAAAAAAAAAATTGGACAAAAGTGCGTTGACCCAGGAGAGCTGTAAGCGGAAAAATGAGCGCATTTTTAACATAGGAAACACAGTTTTTGGGTGCAAGGTGTGGGAGCTTTTCACTTTGTCCTCGTAGAACAAAGAGGCTTGGCCGCGCACGCGTGGTAGTGAGTCTGCCCACAGGCAAAGGGCAGGTAATGGGAGCAGCTAGCAGCCAGCAGCTAGCGGTGGCGGGCTCGCGCCCGGGCTGCCGCCGGCAGCGGCGACATAATTCGCTTCCTGTTTGGGGACGGGGTGTCCGCCAAGGCCACGCCCGCCGGCCGCCGGCTCTGGCTGTGGGCCACACGTGCGTCCGCCCCCTACCCGGTGGCAGCTATAAATGCAGCTCACCGTGCGTGGGAGTCCGCGTCACGTGCGAGAGCGCTTCCACGTCCATCTGAGGGCGACGGCCCTCCCTGCTCCCTATCCCTTGCCCACAACGCGACACGCCTGTGCCACGCGCTCTTCGGCCCGCGTAAACAACACTGCCGCTACGGTCGGAAGGATATCCAAATAACACCTCAATATGCAGCCGCACGCCAAGGACAATGACAGAATTTTTCTCCTCCTTATTCGTCGCTCGTCACAAAAATAAAGACCTGTAACCTAGAAATGATGCTCATCCGACTCCGGTGCGATATTCACTAACCCACGTGCATTTGATCATACACTACTGGCCATTAAAATTGCTACACCAAGGAGAAATGCAGATGATAAACGGGTATTCATTGGACAAATACATTCATTGGACATTACTAGAACTGACATGTGATTACATTTTCACGCAATTTGGGTGCACAGATCCTGAGGAATCAGTACCCAGAACAATCATCTCTGGCCGTAATAACGGCCTTGATACGTCT
Organism: Schistocerca cancellata; assembly: GCF_023864275.1. NCBI lineage: Eukaryota > Metazoa > Arthropoda > Insecta > Orthoptera > Acrididae > Schistocerca > Schistocerca cancellata. The sequence goes on from NC_064626.1 coordinate 372,036,909, forward strand.
GGGCACTGAGTCAAACAGAGCTTGGATGGCGTGTACAGGTACAGCTACCCATGCAGCTTCAACACGATATCACAGTTCATCAAGAGTAGTGACTGGCGTATTGTGACGAGTCAGTTGCTCGGCCACCATTGACCAGACGTTTTCAGTTGGTGAGAGATCTGGAGAATGTGCTGGCCAGGCAAGGAGTCGAACATTTTCTGTATCCAGAAAGGCCCGTACAGGACCTGCAACATGCGGTCGTGCATTATCCTGCTGAAATGTAGGGTTTCGCAAGGATCGAATGAAGGGTAGAACTAGGCGCTCAGTCCGGAGCCGCGCAACTGCTACGGTCGGAGGTTCGAATCCTGCCTCGGGCATAGATGTGTGTGATGTCCTTAGGTTAGTTAGGTTTAAGTAGTTTTAAGTTCTAGGGGACTGATGACCATAGATGTTAAGTCCCATAGTGCTCAGAGCCATTTGAACCATTTGCAGGGTAGAAAATGGTTCAAATGGCTCTGAGCACTATACGACTTAACTTCTGAGGTCATCAGTCGCCTACAACTTAGAACTAATTAAACCTAACTAACCTAAGGACATGACACACATCCATGCCCGAGGCAGGATTCGAACCTGCGACCGTAGTGGTCGCTCGGTTCCAGATTGCAGCGCCTAGAACCGCACGGCCACTCCGGCCGGCCTGAAGGGTAGAGCCACGGGTCGGAACACATCTGAAATGTAACGTCCACTGTTCAACAAGAGGTGACCGAGACGCGTAACCAATGGCAACCCGTACCATCACGCCGGGTGATACGCCAGTATGGCGATGACGAATACACGCTTCCAATCGGCGGTTACCCTTGACGCCGAACACGGATGCGACCATCATGATGCTGTAAACAGAACCTGGATTCATCCGAAAAAATGACGTTTTGCCATTCGTGCACCCAGGTTCGTCGTTGAGCATACCATCACAGGCGCCCCTGTCTCTGATGCAGCGTCAATGGTAACCGCAGCCATGGTCTCCGAGCTGATAGTCCATGCTACTGCAAACTGTTCGTGCAGATGGTTGCTGTCTTGCAAACGTCCGCATCTGTAGACTCAATGATCGAGACGTGGTTGCACGATCCGTTACAGCCATGCGGATAAGATGCCTGTCATCTCGACTACTAGTGATACGAGGCCGTTGGGATCCAGCACGGCGTTCCGTATTACCCTCATGAACTCACCGATTCCATGTTCTACTAACAGTCATTGGATCTCGACCAACGAGAGCAGCAATGTCGCGATACGATAAACCGCAATCGCGATAGGCTACAATCCGACCTTTATCAAAGACGGAAACGTGATGATACGCATTTCTCCTCCTTACAAGAGGCATCACAACAACGTTTCACCAGGCAACGCCGGTCAATTGCTGTTCTTGTATGAGAAATCGGTTGGAAACATTCCTCATGTCAGCACGTTGTAGGTGTCGCCACCGGCGCCAACCTTGTGTGAATGCTCTGAAAAGCTAATCATTTGCATATCACAGCATCATCTTCCTGTCCGTTAAATATCGCGTCTGTAGCACGTCATCCTCGTGGTGTAGCAATTTTAATGGCCAGTAGTGTACTTTTACGACCGGATGTCCTAGTTGCTGATGAGTCTTCCGGGTTGTTCAGCTGTGGTCCACGAAACTTTCGTTCCTGTCGTTCGGTCCACAGCTGCGCTGGACATCTTTGGTGGTGCTACTGGCGAAATTAAGTCTTGCCGACTAACGGAGTGCAACATGAATGGAAAAGGGTGTAGTCGAGTTTATCTGTCATTATCAGAGATAATCCTTTTCAGAGATAAGACTTAACCATCGACTGTCGCCTGTCAAGGGCAAACATTTCGCTATGAATTCTGCAGAGCCACGCTCCGTATATTACTCAGTGTTTAGGCTTCTTCTTGCCTATTAAAAATTAAATTTCGATGGCTTCTCATTGTATAGTTCTGGTTTCAGAAAACTTCACTACATGATTTCCCGACTGAAGAGCATTTTCTGCCACAGTTGTCTTCTCTTCTTTCCCTAGTCTACAGAGACAGTTATGATCTTTCAGTCTTGTATTCACTCTTCCTTGGTAGTTCCAGTGCAGAGTTTTCCACAAGTAAATGGAGTCTTACATGCCCCACATGTCGACGGATGAGGCCGTTTGTCCTTTACAGATCGAAGTGGTTGGTTGGTTGATTTGGGCCAGAGGACCAAACGGCGAGGTTGTGGGTCCCATCGGGTTCTACATCTACATTTATACTCCGCAAACCACCCAACGGTGTGTGGCGGAGGGCACCTGACGTTCCACTGTCATTACCTCCCTTTCCTGTTCCAGTCGCGTATGGTTTGCGGGAAGAACGACTCCCAGAAAGCCTCCATGCGCGCTCGAATCTCTCTAATTTTACGTTCGTGGTCTCCTCTGGAGGTATAAGTAGGGGGAAGTAATATATTCGATACCTCATCCAGAAACGCACCCTCTCGAAACCTGGACAGCAAGCTACACCGCGATGCAGAGCGCCTCTCTTGCAGTCTGCCACTTGAGTTTGCTAAACATCTCCGTAACGCTATCACACTTACCAAATAACCCTGGATTAGGGAAGGCTGGGGAAGGAAGTCGGCCGTTCCATTTCAAAGGACTCACCCCGGAATTTGCCTGAAGCGATTTAGGGAAATCACGGTAAATCTGAGTCTGGATGGCCGGAAGTGGGTTTGAACCGTCGTCCTCTCGAATGCGAGTTCAGTGTGCTAATCACTGCACCACCACACTCGGTACAGATCGGAGTGCTAGACATATTTTCTTAGTTGGTCTAAAACCTGATCTGTAAAATCCTCCCGATCTAATGAGTTATTTTTTTGATGGGTGAGAAAAACCGTGTTCTTCCATTTCTATGTTTTAACGTTGTTCTGTGGCCTAGTATTATTTGCTCACGGAGCACTATTTACTTATTTGTCCTTTACCTATTTGCCATTTTTCTCGAAAGCTTGCTTCACTTGTTTTAACGTGGAATCCAGGTGTTGCGGCATGAAAATTCTTTTGACGCTGTCAAAAACACTTTTAATGACACCTCTCTTTTTTGTGCATGATTATTGGAGTTCTTACGGAAAGAGCTGTCTGTATGAGTGACTTTCCGTAAGACCCTATGTTTCAACCTTCCATCAGTCTGTCTCGTAATCAAACCATCCAAGAATGGTAGTGCACTGTCATTTTTCATTTCCATGGTACACTAGATTTTTGGATTCATATCATGTAGACAGCAAAAAATTTCTTCTAAACCCCTTTTTACCATGTGAACAAACTGCGTGTTTACTGTTACGGCACAGAGCAACACGGGTTCTAAGTTACAAAATTTTTAACGGAGTTCAACCACCTTGGCGTGGTTACCGCACGATTAGCGGCGGTCAAGGAAGCACGGTGATGCAAGAGAGGCGGGGAGCACAGTCTGCAACTCTACAGTAGCTGAGTGGGAGAGATAACACGCAGCGGGAAAACAGAGAATTACAGCGACTAGGCAAAATATCGCACACGCTCGTTCGCGCGGCCGAATGCCACAAGAAGCAATAACCACGACTAGGGAAAACACTCATAGACCAATTTAACTAGCTGCTTAGAGAGAATTAAAGGAAGGGTAGCAGAATAACGAGGCCACATGCGGTCATCGCTAGTAAACCGCACGTCGCAGAACAACGGAGAGCTCTTTAAATGCCCGAGCCCCAACTTCAAGTAGAGAGAACGGTACAAGTCAATGGGAACGGTGGAGTCCGTGTCGACGACATGCCATTCCACTACCATGTTGTTTTAGTAAGTCTTGTCTCAGATCAACCAGCGCAGTACCAGCCAGTGCCGCAGAACTGAACTCCACTGACGAACTTTACGCTGTGTCACACCAACCGCTACTGATGGGAGATCTGATGAACTACCAGCAGCAGTCTGGTACCAGGTGCTGTACTCCCTGAGTGTGGGACGGAAGACGACGACCAAAGTTCCTTCCTGGCGGTCCACCGTCCCGTGCGCCTAAGCGCATCCGGGTGCGAGGCCTACCAGGCCGGCAGTACTGGCTTCAAAACCTGACGCCTACACCACACCGCGCGTGGGGTGGTCCAGGGAAGAAGAGGCATGGAGTGGGATCGAGTACACTCCCTCAGCCGGTAGCAGCCATACATGGTGTACCAGGCTGGGCTAAGCAATCGTATCGATGCAAGGGGAACGACTTCTCGCTAGGATGCAGGCGCAAGGACTGGCGCAGCATCCGATTCCGAGAGTCCGTCCGTGACCAGGGCAGGAGGCAACTCAACTACAGCCAACAGTGCACCACCCTTTGTAAAGTTGTCACAGTACACGGTTCACTGAATAATCATGTTTCCTTAGCGCCATGAGCGCTTCGAGACGATTCCTGACATCGTGCAGAGGTGTCATCCGCTCGGCAGTTACTAACACTAAAAATTAATGAAACATATCCTAATCCTATTTTCTTCAAAAGATAATTATTCAGTTTCACCCTGCAACAGATGCATCGCTGTAAAATGTTAACTGAGTCTACAAGCTTTTTTTGAAAGAGGAAGCGTTACCTCCGGGACTTTGAATCGCAGATAGACACAACAAAAGGACTGTCACAATTAAATAAAGCTTGCGGCCACTAAGGCCTTTGTCAACAATAGACGTAGACACACACACACACACACACACACACACACACACACACACACACACACACACACACAAAGACGCAACTCAACCACACGACTGCAGTCTCGTGTGTGTGTGTGTGTGTGTGTGTGTGTGTGTGTGTGTGTGTGTGTGTGTGTATGTGTGGCTCTGAGCACTATGGGACTCAACATTTGAAGTCATCAGCCACTTAGAACTACTTAAACCTAACTAACCTAAGGACATCACACACATCCATGCCCGAGGCAGGATTCGAACCTGCGACCGCAGCGGTCGCGCGGTTCCAGACTGAAGCGCCTAGAACTGCTCGACCACACCGGCCAGCTCTGTTGTGTGTGTATTTATTTGTGTGTGTATTTATTTGTGTGTGTATTTATTTGTGACAGTCCTTACGTTGTGCCTATCTACGAGTCAGCATCTCCGCTATATGGTGAGTAGCAACTTTCTTTTTCATAATAATGTTACATTCTGTCCTGGATTTTCCATTGTTTGAAGAGTTACCTCGGATTCAGACGGTCCTAGGAGAATAATAATTTTTTTTTTATTCGTGAAAAAAGTCTGCAATATCTTCCTTTCAAAGTTGTCATAAAATAAAAATTGAGATAGTCAGTTTAAAATAAGAAGCCCAAGAAAAGCGTAAGTTTTTTTTGAAGTCATTTTTCCGAACTTTACAATAACAGAATCTTCACAATAGTTTAATAGCATGGCAGCACAACTCTTTGCGAAGATAATAAGACTGAAACCGTTACTGTATGATGATGATGATGATGTTTGGTTTGTGGGGCACTCAACTACGTGGTTATCAGCGCCCGTACAATTACCCAATCTTTGCTCAGTCCAATTTCGCCACTTCCCTGGATGATGATGAAATGATGAGGACAACACAAACACCCCGTTACTGTAGGCTTATCCCCTGATAAAATCTAACCAATTATCGATATATCACGAGGAAAATATTGTTTAATTTTTCAATAAGTACTATTTTGACTTACCGCGGACTGTGCTTAGAGTAAATAGCAATGCGAGTGTTAACGAGTTACAGAGAATCAGATTTAAACGTTTTTTTTTCCGATACATCTCGAAGTGTTGGAAAGCAATCGATTGATCTTTTTAAGCCCTTCAACTTTCTTACTTAACGTTTTTAGATAGCAGCTTTTCTTTTATTTACTTATTGAAACAAAATGTTTTTTGAAACTTCGCGACGGCCTGTGTGGCCGAGCGGTTCTAGGTGCTACAGTCTGGAACCGTGCGACCGCTACGGTCGCAGGTTCGAATCCTGCCTCGGGCATGGATGTGTGTGATGTCCTTAGGTTATTTAGGTTTAAGTAGTTTTAAGTCTAGGGGACTGATGACCTCAGATGTTAAGTCCCATAGTGCTTAGAGCCATTTGAACCATTTGGAACTTCGCGTATTTTGTTGGCCATGTTTGTCATCTTGGATCGAGTTTCATGAAAAAGAAATTCTATCTTAACTTTAATTTCCTATACGGTCATATTTTTTCAGGAAATGCCACTTATCCATAGTGCATCGACTGTCTTACCAAATAATAACATTCACCATCAGTATCCTTCTAGTAGACGATAAGATGGATACGCGGATGCGTGTCTCATTTCCTCTATCTTTTCATTTTGTGTCCAAAACGCATTCATATTCCAATTCATTTGAGGTTAACGTCCACTAGACGGAAGGATCGTCAGATGAGTAACAGTGCATCGACCGGTAAAGATTATAGTCCATATTCTCCCGTTTAAAATCGAACGAGATGATGCAGAGATTTCGCTAAGCAGGTGGCCGGTTCTACACTTTTTTTGTCTTGTCCCTGATTTGCTGGTATCACTTAAATAGAATGCAGGAATGAATATACATAGGCAATTTCTTACCCAGACTTTCCCCGTTCGAAATGTTATCACTCATCTGATGGTCCTTCCGTCCAGAGGACGTTAAACTCAAGAAAATTAGAATGTGATGACAGGTCCAGTGCGCTGTTTCCCTCTATACTGCAAGTTTCTGAATTTAGCCATACAGAATGTAATGTCCGATGTGGAGTGAACGATATGTCGTCATTACGCGATAACGGCAGCTATCAGAATCTTTGAAGGACTATGTTCCTACTTGGAACATTGCCAGTTATCACGGTCTTAGGAAACGGCAACTTTGTTGACTCGTTCTCGTTTTATCGCTTTCTGGTATTGTTTATGCTCGATCCGCTAAGCAGCTTGTGATAACAGCTCTCTGATGCAGTTTTTACATAACTTTCGTCATCCATAGTAGGCGTGTCTAGTTCTGCTATCGTATGGCGCATACTGAACAAATAATTCATGACTAAGAAGCGATCACCATTTGTGTTGGAGGAATGGAATATAATACTTTGTACTTAGAGCTGCAGGCGCATCTGCACTTGTAGAGTTTTCTGAAATAATTTTCCGTGGAAGTAAAAATAATGTTACCTGATTTCAGTAGATTCGCTGATGAGATGATAGACGAAACAAAAATTGTTAGAGCAAATAAAATTCGTAGGTCTTGATACTTACTTGTAGGATTTTAGTTTAGGCTACGCCAGCTTATGATGGTCACAAAAGAGTAATAGTAAAGAAGTAAATCCAGTGAATTTGCTTTTTTTAGACGTTTTTAGCGTAAGGGAACATTGCACAGAAAGCGATATTATTTCGTGAGCCTGCAGATACATTTGCCCACAGTTTTACCAAAGAATGTGCCGGCCGGAGTGGCCGAGCGGCTCTAGGCGCTACAGTCTTGAAGCGCGCGAACGCTAATGTCGCACGTTCGAATCCTGCCTCGGGCATGGATGTGTGTGATGTCCTTAGGTTAGTTAGATTTAAGTAGTTCTAAGTTCTAGGGGACTGATGACCACAGCTGTTAAGTCCCATAGTGCTCAGAGCCATTTAAACCATTTGAATCCTCGTAATGTGGAAGAGTATTTCACAAAAGAAGACACCCACTAACATACGTCTAAAATTTCTTTCTTTAAGATTTAAATCAAAACACCTCCTCAGTCTTCTCATCACTTTTACGTAACCTAATTTATTTCACCGAAAGTTCCATTACTGTGTCATTATATGACTGGCAATCACTTTCCATGAAAAGTCACAACCGTTAAATGTTAGTGACTTTTCACCGAGTACGATGTGCAACCGTGACGTAAAAGGAGTTGCAGAAAAATTAGGCCTTGTAATAACTGCAAGGAAACGTAATTTGCTAGCGGAAAAGCAGCTAAGGAGAAATATTGGGACTATTAATATACAGGATTATGAAAGGAACTACAGAAGGTCCAAAGACGAGCAGCGCCTTTTGTCACGCAACCCAGACGATAAACGTTGCAATAGAGGCCTTGTACATAACAGAAGGACTCCCTGTTAAACTTACGAGAGTGTGTGGTCGGTGAAGTATTAGGTAACACATACTCTGTATCTCACGAAATGATCATGATAGTAAATTCAAAGAAGTTGATTCTGAATCTTGGGTTACCGGCTGTGGTTCTTCCCGCGAATAGGGCAGGAAAGGGGACTAAATGATTGCGGTACACTAAGTAACTTACGCTACATACACTGTAAAATAGTTTGCGGAGTGTAGACATGATTATGGAGGTAGTATTGCACAAACCTGCATTTTTCAACATCATGTCCTCTATAGCTTGTACGTAATTTGTGTCATTGGAAGCTGTAGAACACTATATGCACATTATAATTGAAGGTATACACGAAGCACCAAAGACACTGGTATAGGCATGCGTACTCAAATATATATATATATATATATATATATATATATATATATAAACAGAATATGGCGCTGCGATAAGCAACGCCTATATAAGACAACAAATGTTTGGCGCAGTTCTTAGATCGGTTACTGCTGCTGCAATGGCAGGTTATCAAGACTTAAATTAGTTTCATCGTGGTGTTACAGTCGGCGCAAAATTGTTCAAATGGCTCTGAGCACTATGGGACTCAACATCTGAGGTCATCAGTCCCCTAGAACTTAGAACTACTTAAACGTAGCTAACCTAAGGACATCACGCACATCCATGCCCGAGGCAGGATTCGAACGTGTGACCGTAGCGGTGGCGCGCTTCCAGACAGTCGGCACACGAGCGATGGGACACAGAATCCCTGAGGTAGCGAAAAAGCGGAGATTTCCCCGTACGAGCATTTCATGAGTGTACCGTGAATATCCGGTAAAACATCAAATCTCCGACATCGCTACAGCCGGAAAAAGATCCTGCAAGAATGCGACCAACGACGATTGAAAAGTATTCTGTCACTTAGAAATACAACCCTTCCGCAAATTGCTGCAGATTTCAATGCTGAACTGTCAACATGTGTCAGCGTACGAAGCATTCAACGAAACATAATCGATGTGTGCCCACTCCTGTACCCTTCACGACTGCACGACACAAAGCTTTCTCCCTCGCCTGCGCCCGTGAACACCGCCGTTGGACTGGTAATGACCTGGAAACATGTTGCCTGATCGGATGAGTCTCGTTTCAAATTGTATCTAGCGGATGGATGTGTACGGGTATGGAGGCAACTTCACGAATCCATGGACCCTGCATGTCAGCAGGGAACTGTTCAAGCTGGTGGAGGCTCCGTAATGGTGTGGAGCGTGTGCAGTTGGAGTGACTGGGACCCCTGATACGTCCAGATACGACTCTGACAGGTGATACATACTAAAGCATCCATTCATGTCCACTGGGCGTTCCGACGGACGTGGGCAATTCCAGCAGGACAATGCGACACCCCAAACATACAGAATTGCTACAGAGTGGCTCTAGGAACACTCTTCTGAGTTTAAACACTTCCGCTGCCCATCGAACTCCCCAGACATCAACACTGTTTGAGCATATCTGGAATGCCTCGCAACGTGCTGTTCAGAAGAGATCACCACCCCCTCGTACTCTTACTGATTTATGGACAGCGCTCTAGGATTGATGGTGTCAGTTCCCTCCAGCACTACTTCACACATTAGATGAGTGCATGGCACGTCGTGTTGTGGCACTTACTCGTGCTCGCGGAGGCCCTGCACGATATTAGGCAGGTGTACCAGTGTCTTTGGCTCTTAAGCGTATCTCCTCCTGGATTTGTATGACATACGGATGGAATGCATGTTTATTCAAACTTTAGCATTTTTGCTGTTAGGACAGTCAGTCAATGACTTATTGGATCATTCTGTGTCGTCACCGTCGCTGCGTTACTAAAATTAACAGTATAAAGGCCTGCATAGTTACGCTTCCATTATCTTGTGTATTGTCTGTTTTTGTGTTTCGTTTTAAGTCGTAAATAAGCTCCTGTTTTTCAAATTTACCCAAGATAGGTCATTTATCTGCAAATAATCGACCTTAGGTATGCAACTCATCTCCGTGGTTGAGGTAATTAAAGAAGTGCATGAGAGAGACAGGCCGTGGCGTGTACGTCACAGCAAGTGATAGTGCACCTATTAAGACTGCCAGCTGCTGTCTCCGGTGGGGAACGAGTAATTATTTCACACGAGGCTAGTAATTATTGACTGTGTTTTTAAATGTATCAAAGTTCTCGATAGCAGACGACAAAATTAAGACCTTTACTAAGTACCTTTTCTGTTAAATACTGGAACTTGAAGGAGTTGAGTGTTGGCAAAGTGTGGTGGACAAGCTGACTAGTATGATGTCAAGTTAGTTGCAGGGGCCGTATATTTCGTTGGTCCTAAATGGTTAACAGCGTTTTACCCGGAATCGAGTGGTTCGAAGCCTGGCGATTATTGCCGATAGAAAGGAAGAAGAGGATGGGGTGTACATTACCGAGACGTGGGATGAAAAACATCCTGAGTTCTTAAACTAGGAATTCAGTAAGTATTTTGCATAGCAGACGGCAGTAAAAGATAGATAATTTCTGTGAATGAAGTAACACACGAAATAGATATGCTTTCTTTTCATTTCAATTTATTCGCTTTCAGTTCGTTCCCATTCGACCATCTCAGTACTGAAAAGACGACACCACAGTGTACTGGAGACGATTTCTTTGTCAGTTACGACAATACGAACGTCAGGACAAGACAACGCCCAGACCCTGAGCAGAGAACATCTCTGGTCCGGCTGGAAATCGAACACGGTGTCCTTCGGTTAGCAATCTGCAGCTCTGACTCCGCAGCTACCGAGGCGGACTAATAGATGTGCTTAACGTTGGTAGATTTGATCACCTTAAATTCCATTCAGCCTTTATATTGTGACATGGCGTTTTTACGTCGCTGGTCGTCAGCTCGCCAAACTCTGCCCCTTCAGGAACATGCAGGAAAGAGAATTACGTACGCTTCGATACTGGGCGATATGTGTCGTGTGTTTACGTTTTTTTTTTTCGTCTACTAGGAAATGAGAAATCACTGCTGCTATCATATGAGCAAGTCGGGTATGCTCAGTGACGAAGAATTCGTCGTATGTCGTACAGACTGGCGTTAGTTCAAGCAGCGGTTTTTAATCAGATCTTTTTGTCCAGTGATAAGAGGTTGGAGCGTTAAGTTTCAACTGTTGTAGTCGATGCAACAATAACACAATCGTGCTATTTATTTAATAGGACTTTGCTAAATTTTCAGTTATGTGTATAGTGTAGTACTGCATAGAAATCCTTCACTGTCATTCCTAGTGATGAAATTATCTTTTATTTTTCAGGTAAGCCAGTACCCGGCGCTATCATTAGCTTCCCTTTCAACAAACGGAGGTATGGGCATGCTTCTGCGTAACATTAATTTACAATTTGTATGCTTGTCTTTTAACAGAAACGTAGATCGACTACGATAAACAAGGTGAGACACCAAAGATGCCACCTGAATAACTCAGCCATTTTTAGCCATAGAAAAACTCTTTCGAACAAAAGCTTCTTATGTAAGAATCTGTAGTGTCACCGCCAGACACCACACTTGCTAGGTGGTAGCTTTTAAATCGGCCGCGGTCCGCTACTATACGACGGACCCGCGTGTCGCCACTGTCAGTGATGGCAGACCGAGCGCCGCCACACGGCAGGTCTAGTGAGACGTACTAGCACTCGCCCCAGTTGTACTGCCGACTTTGCTAGCGAAGCTACACTGACAAATACGCTCTCATTTGCCGAGACGATAGTTAGCATAGCCTTCAGCTACGTCATTTGCTACGACCTAGCAAGGCGCCATTTATCCTTTGCTATGTATCTAATGAAGCATGAACCATCAGACCGATGTACACCAATTATGGATTAAAGTTAAGTATTCTACCAGTTACTCTTGTTTTGCTAGTCTTATTTCTCTGACCTGTTCCAGACCTCACGCCAGCCTGCGTGAGCTTAATCGCGTGCCTTTCGGCTTCCTCCAAACTCCGTGAATTGGCTCCTGCCAATTCACAACAGAATCCAAAGTCTCATGGCGGTAACATTAAATGAAAAGTTCTCGGGTTTCCAACCGCGTCAAGAGATAAAAATTACACGGGTTTTCGGAAAAGCACTCCTTGGCCATTTTCAAGTGGTACGACTGACAGTAGCCTGCTGGTACGACCTAGCTTCCGGCAGTGACGTCACTAGTGCTCGCTGCATCGCCGTATATGGGCATACGTTGGTCGGCGTTTGATGTTCCCGCCTCAAACGCGCAATCGCTGGATCACACGCCATACTGAGCTGCAGCCCACCTTCTCTGTATAGTGTCTTTCAAGTGGTTCAAATGGCTCTGAGCACTATGGGACTTAACATCTGAGGTCGTCAGTCCCAGGACTTTCCGGTGATCTGTTTTCTATGACTTCTTTAATTACACTGTCCCAGAAGCCGTTAGCGCGAACCATGACAGAAGTTTCGAAGCTGTTAGTGCGAACAGAAGTTTCGTCTAATTTTATCCGGTGGCCGTTTTCTAAAGCATGCTCAGCTAAAGCCGATTTCTCGGGGTATTGGAGGCGATAAATCTCTCATACTCATTCATGCGATGGTCCACAGTGGGTGCCGTTTGAAATAAAACTCACCGATGACATTCTAAATAGAGACGGTGGCCTGCAGCTAAGCGCGGCTTGGGATCCAACGATTAGGCTGTTGAAGCTGCCACATCGAGCGACGAGTCGACGTATGCCGGTACCGTGAACACCAGTGACGTCACAACCGACAGCTAGTGTATACAGGGTGTTACAAAAAGGTACGGCCAAACTTTCAGGAAACATTCCTCACACACAAATAAAGAAAAGATGTTATGTGGACATGTGTCCGGAAACGCTTAATTTCCATGTTAGAGCTCATTTTAGTTTCGTCCACCTACGCTCAATGGAGCACGTTATAATGATTTCATAAGGGATACTCTACCTGTGCTGCTAGAACATGTGCCTTTCCAAGTACGACAGAACATGTGGTTCATGCACGGATGGAGCTCCTGCACATTTCAGTCGAAGTGTTCGTACGATTCTCAACAACAGATTCGGTGACCGATGGATTGATAGAGGCGGACCAATTCCATGGCCTCCACGCTCTCCTGACCTCAACCCTCTTGACTTTTTATGGGGGCATTTGAAAGCTCTTGTCTACGCAACCCCGCTACCAAATGTAGCGACTCTTCGTGCTCGTATTGTGGACGGCTGTGATACAATACGCCATTTTCCGGGGCTGCATCAGCGCATCAGGGATTCCATGCGATGGAGGGTGGATGCTTGTATCCTCGCTAACGGAGGACATTTTGAACATTTCCTGTAACAAAGTGTTTGAAGTCACGCTGGTACGTTCTGTTGCTGTGTGTTTCCATTCCATGATGAATGTGATTTGTAGAGAAGTAATAAAATGAGCTCTAACGTGGAAAGTAAGCGTTTCCGGACACATGTCCACATAACATATTTTCTTTCTTTGTGTGTGAGGAATGTTTCCTGAAAGTTTGGCCATACCTTTTTGTAACACCCTGTATAAGGGTCCAACAGCAACCCACTGGCAGTCATACCTCTTGACAATGGCCAAGGAGTGCTTGACCGAAAGCTCGTGTAATTTTAATCACTTGACACCGTTGGAAACCCGAGACCTTTTTATTCAAAAGCTTGATGTGGGACATAGTTTGGTGTTCATCACTTTTTCTTATGTGGAAGAGTGGAGGAGATATGATAGTCAGCTATGTTATTTTAAATGGAATCGAATCTTATATTATTTTCCCTTTAGTAATATGTTTGAAGAGATGGACAGCACATTAGGCTATACAGTAACTTTCTTTTCTTTCTTTTTCTTTTTATTTTGCTTGTGCCTTGTTCCCGCAGTGACGCAGAGTGGGCATGGTTAATCGAATGTGGTAAGGTTAATTTGAGGGGTGGCCGAATGCCCTTCTTGCCGTCACCCCGTACCGCCCGGGACGGAATTAGTGTACACCAACTGTCTGCGTCGAGTGTAATCCATGGAACACTGTGAATGAGTTCAGATGTCTGCGAGCCGTGTAACTGAGGCAGGACGTGGGGACCAGCCCGGTATCAACCTATTGGGATGTGGAAAACCGCCTAAAAAGCACATCCAGGCTGGCCCCGGGCGGATTCGACCCGGGGCCGGCGCGCCTACCCGAGTCCAGAAAGCAGCGCATTAGCGCTGTCGGCTAACCCGGCGGGTCAGGATGTACAGTAACTATATCACATCAGATCACGGTGTTGACCTTTTACAAGCGCATTTGCAAACGCATACGTTAAGACTATGATAAAATGTACAGTACGTAATCTGTTGTTCAGATCCTCTGTAATTTTCTGCGCAGTATGTGCACTACAACCATCGTGTTGACACAACATGACCCGTCGTATGTCCGATGGGATGTCTTCTAGTAATAGTGGCAGTATTCCTGCTAACGAATCAAAATACATCGCACAGTTTAAGTTCGCATTAAGCAAATAACAACTTGGTCGAAAACATGTCATTTGTTTGCATTTTCCTTAGTCCCCATTCGGAGAATTTTACGCTTCGTCGAAAGTCATTGTGATGGATCACCTGATGAAGCGATGTGTGGTATGGGCGAAATTTGTTAAAATGTGATATTTACAGAACAATTCGTTGACTGATTCCAACATCGCTTTCGAGCTGTCTTTTTACTATCATGTGGATTGTGTGCTACAGCTGCTAAGATGTCAACTGCATGTCGCTCGTCGGTTGCTGATTTGAGCGAAAAAATGATGGACACGACTCTAGTTGCCCCTTGAAGCTAAGTAGATTTTGTTTGAAAGATTTTCTTCTATTACTAGTAGTGGCTCAGTTATTGAAGTGGCCTGTATTAAGTGACTCGCCTTGTATAAAAATGAGCAACAAATGAGCTGTAGAAGTGTGGTGATATATTTAAACATTTATTATTGCAAACTGTTAGAAATAAAATGTAATTTTGTTCATAAGTATTACCTATCGTTGTTATGGCCTTGATGAGCTATCTAGCCTACTCACGAGGGAGCCCCATTCATCTAGTCGCAGTCATCAGCACATAAAAGAAACAGTGTACCTGTCCACTACGCCGATAGTTTATCGGAGCAAGCAGTTAAAATTCTTTTATTCTATTTCTCAGCCTCATGTCACACACATGGTGTTGTGGCAGGTTTTGACTTCATGATAAGTCATCAATAGATATTCCGTTTGAAAAAGAGAGAAAAAGTTGGATGGTAAATTACTAGGAAACTAAATTACGAATCTGTATAAAACTGTACGCAGTTTGAGCCTTTTACACAGTTTCTCGTGGACTGAACATCCTCTGGGAAGCCTCACAGTGCGAAGACATCTGCGCTCTAATTGCTAGAACTGAAGGTTACATTTAAATACGTAAAAGTGTGAATTAGGAGATTCACAAATATAAGATTGAAAATATTCGCAGTTTAAAAGTGGTTGTGAGAGAAAGCTTTCTCAGTGTGAAAACTAGTAAAAAAATTACGTAAGTGCAAGTGCAGGTAGGCTAGGCGATCCTGAAGAGGCGGTTAGTGAGAGCAGCCATCTGACAGCTGGCGATCGCAATTTCACGAAAGCAGACAGAATGAAACGAATGTTAAAAGAAGCTGCTGTTAGATAAGTGCGATCCGGGAGAGGTAAAGCCGTAAAACAGGGACAAGATGTATCATAATAGATAAAAAAAGTACTTTTAGAAAGACATTGTTACGGAAATCGCTTTGTTCTCTTAATAACTGCTGTGGCCTTTTTCTTAATATAAAAAAAGTTTTCAGTAATTCGATTATATCGAAATGGCAGACTTGAGAAATTTTCGTTACACGACTGTTACTGCATTCCGTTTAGACAGTATGTGTGTAGTTCGTTGCACCTCGATTCAGTGATCCGGGTAGCGTAAGTTGATCATTGATTTTTACAAATCAACGAAAAATAACTTTAAAAAACTAATTTTGAAAAACTTTAAACAATCGGTATAAAAGTTTTGTATGTTGTTGTTTGCAATATTTCTGCAAAAAACTACCTCGTGTAGCTACAGTCAACTAGAAAAATGTGAGAGTTAATGCCTGTAAGTTAACAGTATAGTGTGCCTGCAGAAGTCCATGTGAGCAGAGGCCTTGAAACGGAGTTTGGAAGACAGGAGCTTGAAGTTAATCTCGTTGCCGTCGCTACCGACGGAGAAGAAGCGCAAAAGATGGAGGTACAAATGGGCTGCAGCCTTCTTACAGGAGCCACACCCACTATTCGTCTGCAAAGATAGAGGAAACCTGCGAACATGCTGATCGCCATGTCCAGAAAGCGATTTAAAACGCTATCATCTTAAACAGTTCATCAGTATGGTAAAAACTGCGCCGCCATGCCTCGGTTCCCCGAAGTTAGTGAGACAGGTCACCTTCAGCAGGAGCCGTAGTCAAGCACGTGGGGCACAGACAGACGCTCCGCCGCTCATAGCACTCGTTATTTTCGCTCGCCTCACTTGTTCTACGCCAACTGGCGCGACCTCTGGCAGCCCATCAACTGGCGCGCCAGTAAACGGGTCAGTGCATCCGCCGGAAGCAGCGCTGGCGTTGCTCCGCCAACAGGCACCTCGCTGCCCATTGCATTAGGAAGGGAAAGGCAGCAGAACATAATACCGGGCATTCATATCTGCGAGATGCTTATCTCCGACACGACTTCATGTTCCGGACGCTGTATGTTAAGATTATACACTACTGGCCATTAAAATTACTACACCAAGAAGAAATGCAGATGATAAACGGGTATTCATTGGACAAATATATTATACTAGAAACATGTGATTACATTTTGACGCAATTTGGGTGCATACATCCTGAGTACTGATTTCTCAGAACAACCACGTCTGGCCGATAACGGCCTTGATACCCCTGGGCATTGAGTCAAACAGAGCTTGGATGGCGTGTCCAGGTACAGCTACCCATGCAGCTTCAACACGATACCACAGTTCATCGAGAGTAATGACGCGTATTGTGACGAGCCAGTTGCTCGGCCACCATTGACCAGACGTTTTCTGTTGGTGAGAGATCTGGAGAATGTGCTAGCCAGGACAGCAGTCGAACATTTTCTGTATTAAGAAAGGCCCGTACAGGACCTGCAACATGTGGTCGTGCATTATCCTGCTGAAATGTAGGGTTTCGCAGGGATCGAATGAAGGGTAGAGCCACGGGTCGTAACACATCATAAATGTAACGTCCACTGTTCAAAGTGCTATCAATGCGAACAAGAGGTAACAGAGACGTGTAAGCAATGCCACCCCATACCATCACGCCGCGTGGTACGCCAGTATGCCGATGACGAATACACGCATCCAGTGAGTGTTCACCGCGATGTCGCCATACACGGATGCGGCCACCATGATGCTGTAAACAGAACCTGAATTCATCCGGAAAAAATGACGTTTTGCCATTCGTGGACCCAGGTTCGTCGTTGTGTACACCATCGCAGGTGCTCCTGTCTGTGATGCAGCGTCAAGGTAACCGCAGCCATGGTCTCCGAGCTGATAGTCCATGCTACTGCAAACGTCGTCGAACTGTTCGTGCAGATGGTTGTTGTCTTGCAAACGTCCCCATCTGTTGACTCGGAGATCGAGACGTGGCTGCACGATCCGTTACAGCCATGCGGATAAGATGCCTGTCATCTCGACTACTAGTGATACGAGGCCGTTGGGATCCAGCACGGCGTTCCGTATTACTCTCCTGAACCCACCGATTCCATATTCTGCTGACAGTCATTGGATCTCGACCAACGCGAGCAGCAGTGTCGCGATACGATGAACCGCAATCGCGATAGGCTACAATGCGACCTTTATCAAAGTCGGAAACGTGACGGTATGCATTTCTCCTCCTTACACGAGGCATCACAACAATGTTTCACCAGGCAACGCCGGTCAGTTGCTGTTTGTGTATGAGAAATCGGTTGGACTTTCCTCATGTCAGCACGTTGTAGGTGTCGCCACCGGCGCCAACCTTGTGTGAATGCTCTGAAAAGCTAATCATTTGCATATCACAGCATCTTCTTCCTGTCGGTTAAATTTCGCGTCTGTAGCACGTCATCTTCGTGGTGTAGCAATGTTAATGGCCAGTAGTGTAGCTTGAGTGCAACGATGAACTTTTTTATTCTGCTTGGGCTTAAATGGTCCTCTGGCGCCTACGTCATTAGTGGCGGTACACGGTATCTGCACTGGAAATGATTACACATTCCGTTGCATTACTTAAAATAAACATCTATTCTCCGCCGGCCATCTTCCGCTGTGTGCCAGAGAGTATCTTCGGCACTCTGTAATTTTGTCGTTCTGTTCCTTTCGCGAATGGTCCATGGGAAGAACAACTCCCAAAAACTTATATCTGGGCTGTAATTTTTCTAATTTTCTCGTCGTAATCATTTCGCATGACAGATGTGGGAGGAAATGGTATATTGTCCATCTCTGGTTCCAAAATATGCGATCTGAATTTCGATAGCAGCTCTCCACCACTGCAGTGGCTAGCACACTGGACTCGCATTCGGGAGAGCGACGGTTCAATCTCGCGTCCGGCCATCCTGATTTAGGTTTTCCGTGATTTCCCTAAATCGCTCCAGGCAAATGCTGGGATGGTTCGTTTGAAAGGGCACGGCCGGCTTCCTTCCCCGTCGTTCCCTAATCCAATGAGACCGATAACCTCGATGTCTGGTCTCCTCCCCCAAACAATCCTATCCAATCTCCACCACTATCGCAGCGACTGCCATATGAGTATATTGTACATCTGCGTAACACGATAAACGATGCCGTTACGAAACGTGCTGCCTCTCTCTCTCTCTCTCTCTCTCTCTCTCTCTCTCTCTCTCTCTCTCTCTCCCTCTCTCTCTATTCACTAAGAATGCCATACAGATGAATGAATTCCATAACCGGCCAGCTAAGTGTTTCGTAAGCCACTTCTTTAGTAGATGATTCACATTTCCTTAATTGTCTCAACTTGGCATCTGTTTTCCTACAATTAGTTTTATGTGGTCATTCCACTTTAGGTCGCTCTAGATGGTTATTGCTAGGTGTTTTTACGGTTGTTACTGTTTCTAGTGATTTTTCACCAATAGAGTAACCTAACAGTAATTGACCTCTTCGCCTATTTTCTCGCAATACGTTACAGTTATTTAGGTTGTCTGTCAAATTCCAGTCCCCGAAAAAGTCGTTAAGCATCTGCAGTTCTTTCTGTGTTTCGCTACAGTCATTTCTGAGGCAGCTTGTTACTGTAAATATGAGCTTGTTTGGAGATGCAGACTGAGTTATGAACAGGAATACACATCCATAAGAATTTGAAGGGAGACCTATACGTTCTTGCTGAGGAGTTGAAAAGTTTCTGACGATCATACGGGGTTATTGTGTTATCATCTATGACGTCGTGACGATGGTGGGTAACACATAGAGGTATCAGGCTGGTATAACAGATTTATTGGAATGTTGGTTAAATGGTAAAACACAGTAGGTTACAAGCATGACGATTATGAGCTGTCTAATAGCTTTAAGGTAAACAGACTGGCCGGAATGGATGTATTTACGTCTGTAGGAGAAAGCTCTGCAATAGAAGGTGGATTATTAGCTTTGAGAGAGAAAATCGTGAAGGCAGGAGAGGTTCAAACAGGCAAAAAGACAAGACAAGCAGAAAAAACTTGGATAACATACGAAATATTGAATTAATTGATGATACGAGAAAGTAGGAAAATGCGGCAGATAAGCAGATGAGAGGGAATACAATGGTCTAAAAACGAGAGTGACTGAAAATGCAAAATGGCTTAGCAGGTACATGGTTAGTTGACAAACGCAAGGTTGTAGAAGCGTACTTGACGTGTGGGAAGGTAAATCTTACCTACAAAAAAATTAAACCGATGTTTGGAGAAAGGAGAAGCATTTGAGCGAATGTCCTTGCCGTTACTAAGAGAAGTAGGTAAAACTAAATGGTGAAATTAATATACAGAAGGGCTATACAAGGGAAATGAAACTCAAGGGCCTATTATACAAAGAGAAGAGGAATTAAATGAAGATGAACTGGGAGATATGATACTGCGAGTAGAATTCCAGAGAGCACTGAAAGATCTAAGTCGAAACAAGGCATCTGTAGTAGACGACATTTCCTCAGAATTACTGAGATACATAGGAGAGCCAGCCATGACGAAACTATTCGATTGGTATGTAATATACAGTCGAAATACCCTCAGATGTAAAGAAGAATATAATAATTCCATTTACAGAGGCAGTTGGTAATGAGAGATGTGAAAATACTATCAGTTTCATAAGTGACGATTGGAAAATACTGTCTTGTGGAAGATGAGTTTGGGTTCCGCTAACATGTGGAAACACGAGAGGCAATACTGATCATTAGGCCTATTTTAGAAGATAGTTTGAAGAAAGGCAAAGCTATGTCAATAGCATTTTTAGACTTAGAGAAAACTTTTGACAATGTTGACTGGGACACTACCTTCGAAATTAGTGAGGGTGCCAGAAATAAAATACAAAAAGTGAAAAGTTAACTAAAACGTACAGAAACCCGACTGCAGTTAGAAGAGTCGAACGATCTGAATAGGGAACCGTTCTTGATAAAGGAGTGAGACATGGCTGTAGCCTCTCCCAGATGTTATTCAGTCTGTATATCGAGGAAGCAGCAAAGAAAAGATCCAAGGAAGTGCGACACAATGCATCACGGTATGTTTTAGAGCGCGCGAGATGTTCAGCTAACATCAATGGCAGACGTTTAAAGAAGGACGAAGTACATCACGCAGAAGTTTACTATTGAATTTTCGACAGAATAGTTCCCAGGTAGATTTGAACAAGATATTACTTTCTCCCACATACTGTAAGTCTCGAGAAATGACCACAACGAGAAAATTTGGGAAATGAGAGCTAATACCGACAACCATTCTTCCAACCGCCATTCTCGAATGGAATAGGGTAGGGGAGGATTAGGTAGCGATACCAAAAGTTCCACGCGTCACATGCCATCAGGTGATTTGCGGAGTATTGATGTGAATTTAGATGCAAGGGAAACAAAGGTAAAGCTTGGGAAAGGAATTATAAATCAGGGACGAGATTTAAAATTGTTGACATTTGCCAAAGACATTGTAATTTTATCAGAGACGGAAAAGGACTTGAAAGAGCAGCTGAACGGAAGAGACAGTGTCTTGAAAAAAATGTTGCACTGCAACTTCAGTGTAATAGCAGTTCAAAAATGGGTCTGAGCACTATGGGACGCAACTTCTGTGGTCATCAGTCCCCTAGAACTTGGAACTACTTAAACCTAACTAACGTAAGCACAGCACACACATCCATGCCTGAGGCAGGATTCGAACCTGCGAGCGTAGTGGTCGCACGGTTCCAGACTGAAGCGCCTAGAACCGGTCGGCCACTCCGGCCGGCTGTAATAGCAGTGATGCTCTATACTTACGGCAGACCAGGAGAGCATTTGCAATAAGATTTAGAGTATGAAAGAGAACGGAAGTACGGTACCAGCCATTCAACAGAAAGGGCATCCGGCCACCCTAAAACACTAAATTGGTCAAATCCATATTAACATGTTAACCCCATAAGGGTAAGCGATTAAGGCCAGAAAAAAAGAGTAATACAGATGAAAGTAATTTTCGGAATCAGCATCACATACTGATCCTACACTGTAACTAGTGTGTGGTGTCTGTTTTTCTGAAGATGTTGGAAAGAACAGACACGACATATACAATTAATGCGATGACAGCTTACGATACCTTCAGTGCAGATGCCCTACAAGCTCGAAATCTTAGGTTAATAGATAAGCAGGGTCACTACATCATTGGTGGGTAGTATCACATAAGTTGAGAATTTGTATCTGACGGGAGGCATGCTAGGGTAGTCCATTTGGTCGAGGTGTCCATTATGTCCTGATGGGGTAGTGATCAGCGCATCTGCGTAGTGAGCAAGTGGTCAGTGTTCTAATCCTGGATGACTTTAATGTAGAAACACAGCTAATGCCTTTAATCCCTTTGACTCTTGATTCATAGTGACAACAGGATCAAAATGGTGTCTGTTCCTTCGGACGTGTCCAAAACATCAGACGCCACTTATATAATGAAGGCGATGACGATCAATGATACCTTCAGCGCAGATGCACACCAAGCTCGATTGTCTTTCGGGAATTGGCGATGTGCCGCGAGTAATGAGGCTAAACAGCAGGGGCCCCATACCAGCAGTGTGTAGTGCAAGTTGAAGATTTGGGTCTGACGTTGGTGAGGTTGTGGTAATCGTTCTTCGGATGGCGTAGTAGTAAGCTCATTTGCCTAGTAAACAGGAGACATGGGTGAAAATCCCGGTCCAGGAACAATTTTCAACTTGTCCCACTGATATAAATCAGTGCTTACTGGCAGCTAACGTTTTTAATTCCCATGTGTCTTGACTTAAGAATATTTTATTTTTCGGGTTCTCTACCCCAACGACAAACAAGGAACTGTCATAGGATCATTTTATTGTCCGTCCGTCCTTGTGACTGTCTGTCTGGCTGTTAATACCTTTTTCCTCAGGAACGTCTTAATTTGGAATATATGTGACATACTATCGTTTATGGTCCCTGGGCGGTGTATAAAAATTTAATCTTCCGAGTCAGTGTAATCAAACGATATGACTTCAGATGTCACATGAACTGCGTATATACATGTCGGGCGTGGTGATACGTTGATGGAGCGCTGGTGGCTATAGTCTTTAGTTACGCATTTGATCGCGTCATTTCATATGCACTTAACTGTCGGCCTTCAGAATACGCACTGCCCAAGCGCTTTCGTTGAGGTCGTGCTCCGTCTCCTACGTGGCGCACTTGGAAAGTGTTTGTCAATGGCAGACTGTCGAACAATGTGCAGATTCGCCGCTCTGTTAGGCAAGGATGCCCCTTATTGACAATACTGTACGCTTTAACATTGGAAGCGTTGTTGCGCGGTCTGCGACACCGTCTCACGTGATTGTCTCTCGGTGGCATCGTTCTTAGGTGTACCTGCGTATGCATCTGATCTGATGCCAACTCTTCGTGATGAACATGATATCCGCAGAACCATGGATTGGTTAGCCACTTAGAGGTGAAGTCTCGGGGAACCGTCTGGATGTACATAAATCGTGGTCTTGAATATTGACACTGGAATGAAACCTACAATTATCGCTCCACTTAGATTGTGTGATACAATCCGCTGTTTAGGTATCGACTTCACGGACAACATCTCACGTATGACGAGTTTTAACTATCGGAGCCTCTTGTAACATATCGGTGCTAGACTTGTGGACTATCATCTCCGTGATTTGGACCTTCATCAACGGGCCGAATTTATTAATGTCTATCAGGTATCACGAATTCCACGTGTAGCACCACAAATCCGTGAACATATCCCGGAGCCACATGGTTCATTTGTCAGCGCTGGGATGATATATAAGGTCCGATTAGACTCCTTCACACTGCCTATTGAAAGCGCCGGACTTGACGTTGTCAATGTTCATGATCGAACAGTGTCTCTGTACGTTAGTATACACCTTCAGTTTTGGCAGCGCCACCCTATCAGTGTCCCGGTCTTTCTGATCAGATTCTGGCACCGTTTTCCCTCGATCGTACTGTGGCGCTGTGAAACTGGTGTCATTTTCCTATTTTGGAACGTTATATGTGGAGTGTAGCTATCTACATGCACATGCGGGGAGGAAGGGCCCCAGAACACAGTCTTCTTCTGCGGGCAGTACGCAAACGATAGACATACACTACACTTAGACCACACAGAAACAGACGTAGATATATACACACACAGCAGTAAGAGACGAAGAACATTGGGCACAACGAAATGCATTCACAAACAGTACTTAGAAAACAATCTATGAAGTGCACTTGCAGATATGGCATAATAGACATGCCTATATGCAACGTAACAACAATTTCCAGAGGGTGGTCAGCGATATTCATAGCGATAGCGCAAACAGTGACACAAAAAGAGGAAGAGAAAGTCTAGATATAACAATAAATAAGCGTAAGGTACTGGCGATCTAACCAAGAAAGCACCAAATGTTATACATAGATAAGCACTGAATGTTAATGTATAGGATTAGCAATACTGTTTCTCTATTACTATCCAAACATTTTTGTTGTGACAGCTCTAAGAAACCATTCCGAGGTATTCAACGCTAGTCGCAATCGGTGATGGCACTCACAAATCTCTCCTCTATCGTACCATCATTTATATTCTTCTTAAAACAAAAATAAAGTTATTTATATTTCAACCTTAAATTATTGTTATCTTAAAAAAAGTATTCTTTTTCGTAAAATGTTGTAGACAAAAGAAAAACAATGTACAAAAATATAACAAAGGAAAACTGTAAGATGTAAGACCTGTTTCAAACCATCTCGTAAGATGTCCATAATTTCGCAATAAATAAATAGCACCTACGGGACGTTCTCCCTGTGTATCGTTTACCAACGGCCAGTGACATATGTCGCATCCCACTTCGCTGTCGGTCGCCTAATATCGAACTGGCACACCCTAACGTGCATTGGAAGATAGTCAACACGATAAAGCTAGATTCAGACGTACGTTCGATCTGATACGTGGCAGTGGACAAAAAACAGATTGCTCGAGAGAGACTCCATAGGACCCGTCTTGCCGATTCGCCTTTATGTGTGAACTACACACAGACGAACACTGACTATATCGTGGGCCGCTGGAAGAAATGCTGTATTTTGTGCGTTAAATTTTGGCTCTCTCTTTACGGGTATCGCCTGCTTCTGTGGATTCACTCAGTCTCCTCTATATGGATGCTGTTTACTATCGGAGGACGAAATAGAACGCCATCACGTGTATCAGAGGCCAAGCGATTCATAACTTGTTAGCAGGTGGTGTCATAGGTCTCACGGATTTTTGATACTATTTAAACGATCGTCGTTGTGCTATTGTGAACAACCTTATGTCAGCCAATACTTTCGCGGAGCATCTTCCACGATCCACCCCGCAGCAGGCTCATTCGTGACAAGAGATAAATTCGATACACCCACGTGTAGACGACTGAACAGATAACGGTGCCTATACATTACGAGAAAATGTGCAATGAAGGAGGGGTGACGGCGTTCGCAACTATCGATGCCTCATGTGCGTATTCCAGAAATATTGCCTTGCGTTTGTTTCCTTTTAATCCGCAGTTAGTACGTATTCCTTTATCTTTGAAAATGTTATTGATAGAGACGCATAATTTTTTTTGAGTCAATAAATAAATGGGTATGCTTCTACGGCCATTTAATCCTTCCATTTCTTCCTGTTTGGCGATGAAGTCGTTGTGGAAAGACTTAAAAAGGATCCCTGCCACTTTGTCCTCGGGATCATTGCCCCTTAATATATAAATGGTGGTAAAGCGCTTACCTGGAGACCAAGAGGTCGCAAGATAGGTCTCGGTCGAATACACGTTTTTCCGTGTAACCTAACCTTCACCTCTCAATGATGTGAAGAGTTGCCAAAAGAACGTGTGGTTTGGATTCCAAGTTAAATTGTAGGTCCTCTTTCCCGGTTGGACTACTGCGGTGAGGTTATGAAGACGCAAGTCGCCGTACTGTCATCCAGTGCAAAGATTTGCACCAGAACATTGAACCACACGAATTTATAACAATAATAATAATAATAATAATAATAATTATTATTATTATTATCATCATCATCGTCTATACTGGGTGGCCCATTGATAGTGACCGCGCCAAATATCTCACGAATAAGCATCAAACGAAAAAACTACAAACAACGAAACTCGTCTAGCTTGAAGGAGGAAACCATATGGCGCTATGGTTGGCCCGCTAGATGACGCTGCCATAGGTCAAACGGATATCAACTGCGTTTTTTTTAAAACAGGAACCCCCATTTTTAATTACATATTCGTGTAGTATGTAAAGAAATATGAATGTTTTAGTTGGACCACTTTTTTCGCTTTGTGGTAGCTGTAATAGTCACAAACGTATAAGTACGTGGTATCACGTAACATTCCGCCAGTGCGGATGGTATTTGCTAGTGTGATCAAAATGCCCAACGGGCGTGTGCTATGTATGCTGCTCGGTATCGTGGACGACATCATCCAAGTGTCCGGACCGTTGGCCGGTTAGTTACGTTATTTAAGGAAACAGGAAGTGTCAAACCACATGTGAAACGTCAACCACGACATGCAACAAATGATGATGCCCAAGTAGGTGTTTTAGCTGCTGTCGCGGCTAATCCGCACGTCAGTAGCAGACAAATTGCGCGAGAATCGGGAATCTCAAAAAGGTCGGTGTTGAGAATGCTACATCAACATCGATTGCACCCGTACCATATTTCTATGCACTAGGAATTACATGGCGACGACTTTGAACGTCGTGTACAGTTCTGCTACTGGGCACAAGAGAAATTACGGGTCGATGACAGATTTTTTGCACGCGTTCTATTTAGCGACGAAGCGTCATTCACTAAGTGCGGTAGCGTAAACCGGCATAATATGCACTACTGCGCAACAGAAAATCCACGATGGCTGCGACAATTGGAACATCAGCGACCTTGGCGGGTTAATGTATGGTGAGGCATTATGGTAGGAAGGATAATTGGCCCCCATTTTATCGATGACAATCTAAATGGTGCAATGTATGCTGATTTGGTACGTAATGTCCTACCGATGTTACTACAGGATGTTTCACTGCATGGCAGAATGGCGATGTACTTCCAACATGATGGGTGTACGGAACATAGCTCGCGTGCGGTTGAAGCGGTATTGAATAGCATATTTCATGACAGGTGGATTGGTCGTCGAAGCACCAGATGGCCCGCACGTTCACCGTATCTGACGCCCCCGGATTTCTTTCTGTGGGGAAGGTTGAAGGATATTTGCTATCGTAATCCACCGACAACGTCTGACAACATGCGTCAGCGCATTGTCAAAGCATGTGCGAACTTTACGGAAGGCGAACTACTGGCTGTTGAGAGGAATGTCGTTACACGTGTTGCCAAATGCATTGAGGCTGACGGACATCATTTTGAGCATTTATTGCATTAATGTGGTATTTACAGGTAATCACGCTGTAACAGCGTGAATGATAAGTTCAAATCCAAATGGATCAAATGGCTCTGAGCACTATGGGACTTAACATCTGTGGTCATCAGTCCCCTAGAACTTGGAACTACTTAAACCTAACTAACATAAGCACAGCACACACATCCATGCCCGAGGCAGGATTCGAACCTGCGACCGTAGCAGCCGCGCGGTTCCGGACTGCGCGCCTAGAACCGCTAGACCACCGCGGCCGGCAAATGATAAGTTCAAATGGTTCAAATGGCTCTGAGCACTATGGGACTCAACTGCTGTGGTCATAAGTCCCCTAGAACTTAGAACTACTTAAACCTAACTAACCTAAGGACATCACACACATCCATGCCCGAGGCAGGATTCGAACCTGCGACCGTAGCGGTCGTGCGGTTCCAGACTGTAGCGCCTTTAACCGCTCGGCCACTCCGGCCGGCCGATAAGTTCACAAAGGTAGATGTATCACATTGGAACGACCTAAATAAAATGTTCAAACGTACCTACGTTCTGTATTTTAATTTAAAAAACCTACCTGTTACCAACTGTTCGTCTAAAATTGTGATCCATATGTTTGTGACTATTACCAGCGCCATCTGCCACAAAGCGAAAAAAGTGGTCCAACTAAAACATTCATATTTCTTTACGTACCACACGAATATGTAATAAAAGATGGGGGTTCCTATTTAAAAAATCGCAGTTGATATCCGTTTGACCTATGGTAGCGCCATCTAGTGGGCCAACCAGAGTGCCATTTGGTTTTCCCCTTCAAGCTAGACAAGTTTCGTTCTTCGTAGTTTTTTCGTTTGACGCTTATTTCGTGAGATATTTGGCCCGGTCACGATCAATGGACCACGCTGTGTACGTAATAAGTTTGTACGGAAACGTCAGGGCGCGAGACCTGCTCCCGTTTGTTGAGAGAGAAGGAAGAAAGGGAAGATAGAGAGGGTCAATACCTGCCCGGGACGGCACGAAACGCTTGTGGATGGAAGAGCGCCGCGCACGGCGAGCTGCGGCCGCTTATAACGGAACGGCCAGCTGTAGAGGCAGCGGCCGACACGAAAGCTCGGCACAGCCGCGCCGCCGCGTTGCGTAACGTGCGCGGTGTTCCGGAGGCTGCGGCCGCGTCTGCGTGACGTGGCGTGACGACGCCGGCAGTCAGCTTCTCCGGCAGTCGGTCCCCGTTCCGCGCTGCCGAGTTCAGCTGGTGGGCCCCCGGCTGCGTGTCGTCTCGTCGTATGCGCTGCTCACCCGGGAGTGACTCGAAATCAGACTCGCATGGAAAACGGGACCGACTCTGAGACCAATGTCGAGGTTTGATACCGTTGGATGCACTTCCTGTACTGACAGCTATAAAGCGAAAGCAACAAGGGTGGT
This sequence comes from Schistocerca cancellata, assembly GCF_023864275.1. Taxonomy (NCBI): domain Eukaryota; kingdom Metazoa; phylum Arthropoda; class Insecta; order Orthoptera; family Acrididae; genus Schistocerca; species Schistocerca cancellata. Next base: position 372,065,357 of record NC_064626.1, read on the forward strand.
GGTCTTTCATTGAAAGTAGAACATACACTACACCTACAGTTAACCTACCTGACAAAAATTGTGAACTATCCAGGAGTCATGGTCCTATGTCAGTGTAGCTTCGTACACGTACATCCCATTAGCGGGTACGTACACGATTGGAGTTGAAATTCACTGTCACATATAGAGCGACCACCAGAGTGCATTAGTGTTGTCCGCGTTCAGTACTATTACCAGGTTTGCTAAAATATATAACGCACGGCAGCACAGTAGCGTCAGATGTTGACTGATCACTGTGAAGGACACAGAGATGCGTGTCAACAAGCGTTAGCACCGGCTGACAGAGTTCAAAATGGACCTCGTTGTGGATCTCAATTTCACTGGCTGGTCTAATTACGCAATATTCAACTTTTTGGGGCATTCGAATGTGACAGTGGTCCCATGTTGGAGTGCGTAGGATTGTGAGGGCAGGTATACTCGTCGCCAAGGCTCCAATCGAGCACGTGTGACCTCCACCAGGAAGGATCGCCATCTGGCGGACCAGGCACAACGTAATCGCTTCACAGCTGCGCCTGCCATTGGAGAACAAGAGATAAACTACTTGCAGCGTGCTGTGTCGTCCTGTACCACTTGTCGCAGAGACGCAGCAGCTGGACTCGGAATCACCGTCCATGAGCAGGTGCAGTTAATACTACATTACAAATGGCTGAATTTGGAGTGTTGCTGGGACCAGGGAGAATCGACCGCTGATGAGTGGTGTCACATTTTGATCAGCAGTGATCGCGGTTCTGCGATACCTCGAATAACTATCATCGTTAACTATGACGGCAACCTGGTGAGAGGTGCCATTCTTCTAATGTTTTGGAGAAAAATAGCGGTGCTTCTGGTGTCTTGGTTTTGGAAGACATCGGGCTAAGACTTCAGGTTGCGGGTGGTAGTGAGTGAGGCAACTCTGACGGCATGGCAGTACGTCACGACATCCTGTGTCCTCTACAAGACAGTACATGGTGCCATTTTCCAACAGGACAATGCTTGTCCACACATGGCACATGTCTCTGTGAGCTGTCTGCGTGATGTTGAAGTTCCACCATGGACAGCAATATCCCGAGAACTGACCCAGATAAAACGTGTGGGACCAGCTCAGATGTCTACTCCGCCCCACTGCCAGTATGCGGGCCAGGAAGGACCTGTTAAAACAATTCTGGGCCAGCTTACCCCAGAATGAGCTGTGTGGCACCTTTCCCAAGCGAATTAGGGCATGCACTCAGACCTGAGCTGGTGCAACGCCACACAGAAAAGTCGACTCATACCGCAAAACTATTTATAAACCTGAATTGACCATCACATAACTGTCAACTGGAGAAGTTTCATTTAGTTTCTTTCTTGCTTCAGTTTTTTTTTTTTTTGCCAGGCATTGTGTCGTAGGCATTACCCTGAGTGCTATTCTAAGATTGTGGCCTTTAATGCCCTGAAATACACTGCTCCCATTAAAACCGTGACACCAGGAGGGATAGGAAACAATTATATTTTACTTACCTTGCGTATGTCTCCTGACTGGTCTGATGGGGCCCGCCACAAATTCCTCTCCTGTGCCAAACTTTTTATCTCCGAGCAGCATTTGCAGTCTATGCCCTCAATTATTTGCTGTATGTGTTCCAGTCTTTGTCTTCCTATATAGTTTTTATCCTCTACAGCTCCCCTTAGTACCATGGAAATTATCCGTGACGTCTTAACAGATGTCCTACCATCCTGTCCCTTCGTCGTGTCAGTGTTTTGCATATACTGGTTGGTTGGTTGGTTTGGGGAAGGAGACCAGACAGCGTGGTCATCGGTCTCATCGGATTAGGGAAGGATGGGGAAGGAAGTCGGCCGTGCCCTTTCAGAGGAACCATCCCGGCATTGGCCTGGAGTGATTTAGGGAAATCACGGAAAACCTAAATCAGGATGGCCGGACGCGGGATTGAACCGTCGTCCTCCCGAATGCGAGTCCAGTGTCTAACCACTGCGCCACCTCGCTCGGTTTTGCATATACTCTTTTACTCGTCGATTCTGCGGAGACCTCCTCATTGAATACTTTACCAGTCTACCTAACATTCAACATTCTTCTGTTGCACCATCTCTGGAATGCTTCGATTCTCTTCTGTCTGGTTTTCCAGCAATCCATGTTTCGCTACAATTCAGTTCTGTGCTTTGAAATTTATTCCTCATATTGAGGCCTCTGTTTGATACTAGTAGAATTCTCTTCGCCAGTAATAGTGTATAGTAATTCTGTACAGCAATAAAATTACATGGTGAAATTCGTGGATTTAAGGAAGTACACGGTGCAAAAAATGGTTCAAATGGCTCTGAGCACCATGGGACAACTTCTGAGGTCATCAGTCCCCTAGAACTTAGAACTACTTAAACCCAACTAACCTAAGGACAGTACACACATGCCCGAGGCACGATTCGAACCTGCGTAGCGGTCTCGCGGTTCCAGACTGTAGCGCCTAGAACCGCTCGGCCCCTCCGACTGGCCTACACGGTGCAAAGTTTGGTACACACAATGACTTCTGATAGCAACTGTGGCTCTTACCTGGCTGACGATCAATTCGAACTCAGCTAGGATAACACATACATGCATGTCATTCCATGCTGTTTCAACTCCCAATCATAGTGGCCGGCGAGTTGTAGCATGTCAGTCACTCGTGCACCTGCGAGTGAGAGATGCGGAAAGCGTGCTAGTGAGGACAGCTGTTGAAATCCCTCTGTGTCAAGGAGAGTGAGGGCAGCGGTCTTGCAATATCTTGTTGAACGATTCGTCATGGACACCGCAAAAATAGATACAGCCGTGTGCCTTAACACGCCTGAAATTTAACGGCTGCCATCCAGGCTACGGTTTTTGTGAACCAGAGGTGACGGTGTTGTGTACCCAATGGCACCTCCATACGATAAAGCCAGGTACTGGGTTCGCATAACCGTGACGAATGCAACCTGAAAACGTTCGTTCTCCTCAGAGGCACAACACACGGAAACCTCGACCGTGGTGCAGCCAGCAGTACCTGGACGAGTCTTAAAAGACGAAGTAGTACCATTCTTCTGTTCAGTGATGCTGTTGGGCGCATCACTGTCGACGCTCATCACTCTGCTTCTCCTTCGGTAGAAGCGTTGACAATGATGGCAGTATTGACACTCTGTGGTTGGTCTAGAAATCATTGAACTGTCCGTATGGATTCATCTACTTGCATCAAGCCCGTGACAACGATCAAGGGACGTCATGTGTCTGTACGATACTGCACAGCGCAGCGAACACTGTGTCTGCTCTATCGGGCCTGTATGGCCATCTGAACCCATGGATTTTACATTCGAGTGTCAGTCGTTGGATCCCGACGAACGCAAGCAGCAGTATCTCGATAGGCAACGGTACTGGTTCCAGTTTGTAATGGTACTTTGACTTCCGCGCCTCCGCCAATACAAAGATATAATTTACGATCGCGCACGTAGAAGAGCGCTGCGCCAGCGACCGATTTTTATAAATAATTTTGTTCGTCTTTTTACTTTTGCGTAGGGTTTTTGTTTTTTAACAACTAATTGATGAGACACTCTCTCTCTCTTGTCTTCATACGAAAGACGTGTATTTTTCGGCGATGTGTTGAATGTGCTTTTGGATGGAAATTAAAATTACATTACAAAGCGAGGTTGTTTCAATAGTGATTCGAGGTGGTTATCGCCAAATTTGTAAATTGATCATGACAGTGACAACTTGAAGAAGTTTTCAACAGACGGAGAAAAGTGAAAGACGGGTCGTCCTACAAGAGAAATTAGGAGGACAGCCATGAAGACTATATTGTAATTAATACTGCATATCTAACAAGATTATAAGGTAAATTTCAATTAGTTTTCTGATGCTACAGTCGCTTTTTGTAGTGTTGCCGACCCGGTCTGCCATGCACGGTCAAATTACAGCACGATCTCAATCAATAATAAGTCCGCCTTATCCGTAACTGAAACCACCAAAATTCAAGATATCAATCAGATTTTCTATTTTATATTTTTCACGGCAGAGCCCCGAGGATAAGGGAACACTACAAGTTCTAACGCGTCGTGGCAGAAGTGTCTCCTTGATATACTGATAAGCCTAAACCGTATGACCGGTGCCCACCGCGACAGTGGATGCCGTCTAGCACCGTTGCGGGCACGTGACGCGGTAACAAAATTATGTAAGCGGAGCAGACACGGACGGGCTGTCGCCCTAGGAAAGATAAGGGCTGCAAATGGGCAAATGAACTGGGATAAGTGATTTTGACAAAGGGCAGTTTATCATTACTCAGAGCATGTGAACGAGTATCTCGAAAACGGGGAAGCTGGTCGAATGTTCACCTGCTACTGTCCTGAGCATCTATGGAAAGAGGTAGGAACTACCATTAGGCGTTAAGTGGTTGGACGACCACGACTCTTTATAGAACCTGGGGTTCGGAGGCTTGTCTCCTCTGCAAAGTAGGATAGATGGTGATCTGTGACACTTCTGCCGAAATAGCACAACGCTGCTACGTGCAGAGGTGTTTCGGAGCACACCGTACATTGTTGAACACGGAGCTCCGCTGCCAGACCACCCCTACGTGTTCACATGTTGACCCAACGACATCGTCAGATACAATTACAGTGGGCACGGGACCACCGGGATTCACTCGTCGATCAATGGGAACATGTCGGCTCTTCAGTTTTGCTACATTAAGTCGCTGTTCGTTTACATAAACGCCGTCATCGAAGTGAACGGTGTCTCGAAACACGCAGCACGCCACGGATGCAGGCTGGTGAGAGCAGTACTACGCGATGGGAGACATTCTCCTGTGCTCGCATGGGAACTGCGGTAGTAATCGAAGACACGGTGACAGCTGCGAACTACGTTTATCCCTTCATACTTGATGTCTTCCCCGACGGCGATGTCACCGTTCAGTAATGTAACTGTTCGCGTCTCGGAGCCAGAGCGCTATTACAGTGGTTTGAGTAGAGTATCTTATATCTCTTACAGGGAGTCACATTCCAGTTCGCGGTGCATTTCCTTAATAGTCGTGTGTTGGTCGAACCTACAGGCAACAAAGTTTGCAGCACACCTCTGAATTACTTCGGTATCTTCCTTCCATGCGCCCTAGTAAGTATCCCAAACACCCGAGCACTACTCAATAATGCGCCTCAAAAGTACTCTACGCTGTCCCCTTTGTAGATGAGATACACTTTCCTAGAATTCTCCCAATAAACCGAAGCCAACCATTCGTCTTCCCTACAGCTTACATTACGTGCTCGATCCATTATATATCGTTTTGCGACATAACGCCTGGATATTTAACCAACGCGATTGTCTAAAGCAGCATGCCACCTCTACTGCTAATACTGTATTCAAACATTACTGGATTTTATTTCTACTTATCTTCAGTAATTTACTATTTTCTGATTTAGAACAAGATACCATTCACACACCAAATATACACTCTGCCAAGTCATGAAGTATCCTTCTAATCACTCAACAACGAAACTTTCCCATAGTCTGTAGCCTCAGAAGCAAACCATCGCATATTACTGCTTGTAACGCCGGAAATGCGTATCCTCCTATTGCCATCTATCGTACTATAAATTTGTTTTCCTTATTTTTGTTACCTGAATATATAACATTTCTGTGTCTTCGTATATTGTAATTGTTTTACTATTTGTATATATATATTTATGCATTTATGTCGATGTATAATTGGTTTGTTTCGTAAATATTATTTGTATTTTTACGCTGGGTCTTGCCTAGGGAAAACTGCTATCGAACGATTACATCGATAGGTCGTGTGAAGAACGAAAGTGTTTAGGATCTTTGGTAGTGTTAACTCTGCCGCGTGGAGCGCGGGCTGAGCAGAGGGGTCTGGCTGGGGTAGTGCAGTGGAGCAGGTGTGTTGTGTGACGCTCCCGCGAGTTGCCGCGCTTTCGGGGTTTGGCAGCGTGTAATTGCGCTCGACTTGCGATGATAGTTTCTGACATGGTGTCCCGGACGGGAAGCATTAGCTGGCGCACATCAAGAGCCCGTTTCGTCTGGTGACAGTGTCGAGAAGAAGGCGCGCCAACATCCAGCTTCTGCAACAGCGACGGCCGACAATGAGTGGCTGTCACAACCTCCTCGATCGATGACTTCAAACCTTCAATCAACCAACAAGGAAGACTGGAAGCACGTAAAGTTTTAGAACTGTATGGCAGACCTCAGCTTTTAAAACTGTTCAAATCACAAAATTACAGCAACGTAGCATGAACCTTTGTTGCTCATTGTCCCAACTGCATTACCAAGCAGGGTCCCTTCCTTTTCCGAAATGAACCCGAGTGTCGTTGAAATTCAAACGCCAGCATTAAAATTATACCATTCGATTTCACTGCTTTAATTTCAAAGTTCAGTTAAAGTATTCATAGCTGGCTACAATATTCAGATTACACAAGCACGAATTAAGAGTGCGAGTTTTGTTACCATATTTTAGCTTACCTGTGACTGCAGCTCAGCTTGGTACGTACTAAATTTTACTGTTGTTAATTGTTCAGAATCATTTAATTCAAGTTCAAAGTTAAATCTCTTATTTCTAAATTGCGTAGATTCAAGTAGCTTTTGAAATGATTGTTGAGATAGTCCAAGACTAACCGTATTTTACTGAATTTCGATGTGCTTCAGAAAGAAAGCTCACTATTAACTTTAGTCACTAAATTAAATTTCGATTTTCCGGTTTTATTAATTTTTTGCTAAATTAAGTCAGAGTGTAGCGAAATTTATTACTTCTGACAGACTATCAGTTTTCACACTACACGTGTCAACCTTCAGTTGCCATGCTTCTAGTGCTAATTATATGTGTAATAACCTTTCTTTTTCAGTTACTATAGTAATTGTCGTTAGGACTGGCGACCATAATTTCCCCCAAATCTCAAATATCTAATTACCGCTAGTTAATTGTTAACGTAACGGCCGCACATTTACTTCCTTTATTAACTTTACCCCTTTTCAAACTTAATTTCCCCCAGTTTCATTTGCATTTTTCCTTTCATCAAGATGTAACCCTTTCCTCCCTCTTTACCGACAGATTAACTTCGGTGACGATTGCTTTTCCCAAATTTCCATTAGGTACACGCGGTTTAATTTTTCACTGTCATTAAGGTCGATAGTGAGGGGGAGGTTACATGCTCACCTTATCCGTCAAGACATTAAAGTGTATATGCTTGATTCTCTGATTTAAATACTTCTGGAAATTCGACTGAATAAAGATTTCATTGCTCTATCATCCACTAGAAGCAATGAAAGAATTGTGCATCAGCTTTATACATAAAACTTGCCAGTCCGGAGCACTCTGTATCTCTAAATGCTGGCTGTTGCTAATCCCATCGACTTCCAGAAACCAACTGGCCTAAGCTCGCACATCCAACTAATCAAGTTACTAAGTCGCAGTTCACACTGAAACGATGCGATATGCGATGCGACACTTTGCAATAAAGATCGCCAAACGCCGTACAATAAGCAACAAGGCAGCGTGAATCACGTTTCTATTTCATTTGCAATTATGACCTCTTCTGAAGGGGAAGTTATTATGACTAGTTATTATTTGAAGCTCAAAAAACAGAAAAAGAGAAGGTAGTACCAGGTGCACCCCTACAATGCTGTAAATACCAGACACGGCTCAGCTACGGTTCCTCGTGAGCTCTCTCAACAAGAACACAAATTCTACGAAGTGTTCGGTAAGAGTCAAGACAATTGGCAGTTTTTCGGGAAACTAGTATCAGCTACTCTAACAGAGCAGGATACAAAGTTTTAACTCCCTATTTCTTCTGCTGCGGAGCTAGTCATTACAATGAAGTGAAAGTGTGTGAATGATGTTAAAAATACCACCTTGAAACTTTTATTTTCTTTAAGACCACATATTATGGTTCTTTATTTAATGTGGCTTATACAGGGCGTTAAAAAGAGGTGTCCTACATTTTGATAGGTGGTATTACCCACCAAAACAAAAACCAGTAAACATGGGCTCTCAAATGCTAGTTTCGCATTTTAGAGCCTATGTTTATTGGACTTACTTTCTTTTTTTGGTGAGTTCTATCTCCTTTCAAAACATTGTAACACGCTGTGTATTGGAAAGTTATCGTTCTCCTTTCACCGTTAAAAACTATTTCGATATGTTAACTATACTTCGTGACTATGTAAGGTGTCAGGCAAATCCAACACCTTCCATGAAAACCCTGACATGATAAGCAAATCCAGTAGTACGTCACATAGCTCCGAATAAATCGAGACATTAAATTAACCAAAGTAATACGAGTAACGAGTGAGCAAATGGAATACCACAGTCTAACACAAGAATGTCTAAATGCATGTCATACCTTCCCACCGTGAGACAGACGCAGTTCCGAGGGGAGCAACGAGAACAGAAGCCGAGAGCAGAACCGTGTTAAGCTAGAAGGCCCTACGATAAGGGACGGACACCAACGTCGCGAGCTAACCACTAGGACCACACCCCCAGCCCATGTTAAAAGCTAGAGCCCTCCAGAAGAACAGTATAGATCTTACGATAACACTAAAAGGGCCACACCAGCCGCAAGTTTTAGCGTGAGACTTTTTCGCGTGATACTTTTTCGCGTCTCTGTTACGTTGCAAACGTTAAAAACATTACCCCAACACGAAAAGTAACTGCCAGGACCACCCCCCAGCCCATGTTAAAAGATAGAGCCCTCCAGAAGAACAGTATAGATCTTACGATAACACTAAAAGGACCACACCAGCTGCAAGTTTTAGCGTGAGACTTTTTCGCGTCTCTTTTACGTTGCAAACTTTAAAAACATTGCCCCACCACGAAAAGTATAACGCTTCTCATTGGATAGACAGAACTTTTGTAGGCGGAACTTAAGGTTAACATTGAGACCCTGACTGGTCAGATGAAAACACAACCAGACAGTTTTTTTTTAAACCAACTTCGGTAAATTGAAGTAAGGAGAAGTTAGGAGAGAGTTGCTTCCGAGTCGGCGAGGTGCGCGGAGCTCTGCCGAACGACTACCCCTGACACTGCCTAACCAACGACAAGGTAATGAACGCACGCGATGCCGCATAACAGCGCATCAAGCTTCACTCAGAACTGCACAAGTCTCATCTGTTGCACCCCCGTTTTTCGTAATACTATAGTTCAATTCATTTATCTTGGCGGTTCGCGCATGCCCGTCCAGACGCGGGAGATTGCTGCGTTGCCAGTTGTACGCGCCAAGAGAAGCAGCGCCATTGTATATAGTTCGCAAACTTACGTTTAGGGGGGAGCGCGCAGTTTATGAAATAAAGCCACCACGACCGCATTAACCCTTTCGCTGCTACAGAGACGTGCTCCTCGCATTCGGCGATGTGCGCGATTTTGTCATCATTGCACTGCTCGCCTGTGCAGACACATGGTGTTTCGACTGCTATGACACACTTTATCATTCGATTTCACAAAAACTATTTGGCTCAAAAATTTTATTTTTGCAGATCTTCTTGACTGATACCTTCACCCCATAAATGACTTAATTTTGTTTCGGAGTTGAACGCAGTTATTGTGCAGCATTAGATGTAGTAAACCATTGCACGAAATTTTGAAGAGTTTGCAGAGGTAAAAGTCCATAGCGTATACTTTCCGTATGGTCGATATTAGTTGCCACTAGAAATTTCAAAACATTACATTCAAACGAATGAAACTCATCAAGTTACACACTTTGATGTTGTTTTTAAATAAAGAAAATATTAAGCACCAAACTGGGTTTGAACTTAGAACCTCCCGCTTAGCAGTCATACACTTTAACAATTACGCTATCGCAGCTCATCGATTATTACAATTTCCAGAGGACTTTAAATACCGACAAACTGCTGGTATGACTATGAATTACTCACGTTTCGTCGAAGTACAATAGGAAATAAACTATTACCGCTGTTCTTTATTGCGAAAAAGCAGTTAGTGATAATGATAGAAATACCTTTCTTTGCCATCGCCTGAATTAGGAGGCTTATTGCTTGTTTGGTTTAATTAATTAATAGAATATGAAGCAATTGATATAAAGAATGCTTTTTCCAAACTTTCTATAGAAGAAAGTCTGCTATCAAGACACTGCTTTCGTTCAGTTACTTTATTTATGACTGAACGTTTCTACAACTGAAGTCACTCGTCCGTGCTCTGCCTGCAGTCGAGCTCTGGCAACGTCGTTCTCTGTTCATTGGCTGACTGTGTTTTGTGACGTCAGATGCGCAGAACGAACCTAAACTCGGCCGCCGTCATAAATGACGCGCACTTTAGTGTCGATCGTCAATTAAAGCTCATGGTATTCACATTTGCTACGTACGTTAAAATCTGAAACGCGGTGATTTTTCTGTTATACAATTATTGAGAAGCTACATCAGCCACTGTAATTTACGACAAGTTAGATAAGTAATTAAAGATAATTGAGGGTCACTGTAGACCATTTTGATAGTTTTCTCTTTTGTGAAACTTAATTTAAATCTAGATTATAGATGTGATATGGCATAGGTCATCCTTCGATCCATTGTGGAACTTGGAAACCCATTCAGGGAATATTTGTTCACTTTTTGTTGAACGCAGTTGGTTTTTATCATCCCGTATTAAAACATTTCCTTTTATCAATAGTGCAATTTATAAACAATGTTTTGCGAGTAGAATAAAAATTCCAATGGTAAACTTAACTGCTTTTTCGGCGTTATTGTACCAGCTAACTAAAAAGAGGAAAGCCTTGAACCGCTTCCACTAAATTTAGTTAGTATTAAGATTCTTTTACAGGGAGTGCAGTGGAGCTGACGCTGAAATCATTAAGTATTTGGTTATATCATCGCTAGTCTCACTGAACTCTTCTGAACTCTATATGTCATGTGTGATCTGGCGTCTCCTTACCAGCAACAGGCCCCAGGTTCAAACTAGTCAATTCCCTAAAAAACACGCTCAGGGCGTCGCTGCGCGAAAGTGGTAGGGAGACACGACATAGAACAACAGACACCACGCAGAATGTTAGAACTAGTATTATGCATCATAAAAAGCACCAAACGTAAACTGGCCAGCGACTACATTCGTCACTGTAAACTTCTAAAAATATGTGCAGGGTCTTACTTTACTTGGAAATATCACAATAACTGTGGGCAAGAACGAAAAGAAAACCAGTTCATCATCAAGCTTTGATTTCACATTATAAGATGTGGAAAAATCAATTTTTTTTTTGTCGAATAGTTTCCTCGGACTCGAGTAAGAGAGACTGCCCAGCGGAGAACGCGTGCGAATCCCAAAAGAGTGGTTTCTAATTTTTTTGCGCGTAAAATAAAAGTTTTACTGGGAAACTAACTACAGAGACTTCTGTAGCTTTGCTTCGTCTACGTAAAACAATTTTTTGAGGTACGTCAAATGAGTCGAAATTTTTCTCCACATGTATCATACGACACAAGTTGCGTGGAACAACCAGCATTCTGTGTTGCGCTGGCCAATACGACAGAGGTTAGGTGTAGATGTTTTATTGCTGTGGCCCCAATGTGAACCAGTTAAGGCGCTTCCTCCAGGTATGTTTCTCTGCGCTTCGACGATGAACGTTGCTTCTGCGCCTTATCGATAGGCACATAGTGTATCGCATCGCAGCTCGTATCGTCTCATCCGCCTGCTTAACCCTGGTCGATCTGAACTACATGATCGAGGAGTTACCGGCAACGAAGACAACGAGCCCGATAGACTATTAGCGCATCTATCAAGCACGACGACCCCACAACATCGTGGACAGCACCATCTGACAATCCGCTGGACCATGATGTGGCGAGCGTCCGCACCCCATACCTGCCAAGTACGTTCTTACGTGGTGGACAGCAAATTAATAACACTCCAGCACCGCCATTCCATCCATCTTACGGACGACCCTTTGTGCCCTCAATGCGCAGCTGTCGATTCAGACTGTCACCGTTTGACATGTACTGCACCTGGCAACTGCTGGGATCTTACAAAACGCATGCAGGTGCTCCTGATGGGACGACAGCCAACGTCCATCACGCCGGATGAACTCCTACGCCCGGGTACTGTTTACTTTCCCACTGGCAGAACGGACGTCGTCAACTAGCTGAAGGGCATGGTGCTGTACTACATTTTGTAAGCTGTGCCTGAAAGCACTCTCGTGGTTCCACCTGACGACGAGTCATGAGGCGTTCTGCATTATATCGGATACGACTGTCGAATTATTTAGACGCATTCTTCGAGGATCCTCCTGCACATTGGTGCGTTCCGAGTACCAGAAGACACACTAGAATGTGTTTCAAGGAACATGATTGATCCTCCGAGGAAAAGGTTTCGAGGGAATCCCCTCTCGATTAATTTGCGAGAAGACGACTCGGATGTTTCTGGTGGCGGTAGTAAGATCCGATCACAAAATATAAAATAAAAGTACAGAATAAATGAAAAACTGAAAAAGTAAAAAGTAAACAAAATAAAAAATATATACTACAAATAACTAAATAAATAAATTTCTTGATCCTGTAAGACCCCTTCCTTCCTGCCACGGCGGGAACGAAGCATTGAGGTCAGGCCTCGGAAAGCGATCCGTGCCATTTTTGCCCCCGACCTTCCTTTCGGGCTTGTATAAAAAAAAGGCAGCTCAATTGTAACGTGTTTGCCTACCATGCAGCTGTCCCGGGTTCGATTCCCGGCCCGATTGGAGATTTTCTCCGCTCGTTGGCTGGGTATTGTATTTTCCTCATCATCATTTCATCATTGCCGACACGCAAGTCGCCCAGTGTGGCGTCACCTCAATTAAGACCTGCAACTCAGCGACGAACATTTCATTCCATTTTTTCGTATCGCCTCAGTGAGAACTGGAAAGCCAAAGGTCGCTTCATAACCTTGAATGACTACCACATCAAACAACCTAATGCGCCAATGACATAGTCGACACAAATATAGAGAGACGGAACCTATTCGAATTTCAACGCGTGCACATCGAAAGGATGAGATCGACTGTAAAAGGAGATAAGGTAAAACAAACTCATTTCCACGTCCTGTTGATGGCTAGATCGTTAGAGGCGGAGCACAAGCTGCGATTGTAGAAGAATGTGCAAGGAAATCGTCCCTGCTCTTCTCAAAGGAAACCTTTTGGCACCTGCCTTAATCGATTTAGGCCAACTATGGGAAACCTCATTTTCGAAGGGCGGACAGGAATTTGAGTCACCGGCTACTTGAATATTAGTCCAATGTGCTATCGTTGTGCCACTTAGCTTCATGCTGAGGAAGGGATTGTTCCCTTTTACGTTCTTCGTAGTTTTTATTTACGAAAGAGATAAGGGAGCTGGGTGTATCGGGAAGCAGAAGAAAATGGAGAATCAAAATGTGAACTTGTTTAATCTGCGATTCTTCTACGGAAAAACTTACGCCCCGCAAAGGATGACAGCGGCAGGAAGCGCCATCATGTCGCTATCTCAGCCGACGCGGAGGCAGTGTTCACGAAAAAGCGGCAGCGGCCATAACGGATCCGAGCCGGGAAGTTGTCGGAGCTGCCGCGCCATGGTTCGTTTCTTTGTTAGCCGAACTGCTAGCCGGTTTTTCGTTCGGCGCAAACTGGGTGATCACTGTCAGACCAGTACAAGTTATCACACAGATGTTCCTCTTCACGTAACAGCTTCTTACAGCAACGCTCAGGCCGACCTTTTTCTAATGTCTCTCCTTGTTTCTCGAAGCAGTTATAAGACCGACGGTTATCCGGTTGCTTGCACTGAATAACTTTTACAGATAACTCGTTTTCACTTCTAACTTCTATGACGTTAATGTACACTCCTGGAAATTGAAATAAGAACACCGTCAATTCATTGTCCCAGGAAGGGGAAACTTTATTGACACATTCCTGGGGTCAGATACATCACATGATCACACTGACAGAACCACAGGCACATAGACACAGGCAACAGAGCATTCACAATGTCGGCACTAGTACAGTGTATATCCACCTTTCGCAGCAATGCAGGCTGCTATTCTCCAATGGAGACGATCGTAGAGATGCTGGATGTAGTCCTGTGGAACGGCTTGCCATGCCATTTCCACCTGGCGCCTCAGTTGGACCAGCGTTCGTGCTGGACGTGCAGACCGCGTGAGACGACGCTTCATCCAGTCCCAAACATGCTCAATGGGGGACAGATCCGGAGATCTTGCTGGCCAGGGTAGTTGACTTACACCTTCTAGAGCACGTTTGGTGGCACGGGATACATGCGGACGTGCATTGTCCTGTTGGAACAGCAAGTTCCCTTGCCGGTCTAGGATTGGTAGAACGATGGGTTCGATGACGGTTTGTATGTGCCGTGCACTATTCAGTGTCCCCTCGACGATCACCAGTGGTGTAAGGCCAGTGTAGGAGATCGCTCCCCACACCATGATGCCGGGTGTTGGCCCTGTGTGCCTCGGTCGTATGCAGTCCTGATTGTGGCGCTCACCTGCACGGCGCCAAACACGCATACGACCATCATTGGCACCAAGGCAGAAGCGACTCTCATCGCTGAAGACGACACGTCTCCATTCGTCCCTCCATTCACGCCTGTCGCGACACCACTGGAGGCGGGCTGCACGATGTTGGGGCGTGAGCGGAAGACGGCCTAACGGTGTTCGGGACCGTAGCCCAGCTTCATGGAGACGGTTGCGAATGGTCCTCGCCGATACCCCAGGAGCAACAGTGTCCCTAATTTGCTGGGACGTGGCGGTGCGGTCCCCTACGGCACTGCGTAGGATCCTACGGTCTTGGCGTGCATCCGTGCATCGCTGCGGTCCGGTCCCAGGTCGACGGGCACGTGCACCTTCCGCCGACCACTGGCGACAACATCGATGTACTGTGGAGACCTCACGCTCCACGTGTTGAGCAATTCGGCGGTACGTCCACCCGGCCTCCCGCATGCCCACTATACGCCCTCGCTCAAAGTCCGTCAACTGCACATACGGTTCACGTCCACGCTGTCGCGGCATGCTACCAGTGTTAAAGACTGCGATGGAGCTCCGTATGCCGCGGCAAACTGGCTGACACTGACGGCGGCGGTGCACAAATGCTGCGCAGCTAGCGCCATTCGACGGCCAACACCGCGGTTCCTGGTGTGTCCGCTGTGCCGTGCGTGTGATCATTGCTTGTACAGCCCTCTCGCAGTGTCCGGAGCAAGTATGGTGGGTCTGACACACCGGTGTCAATGTGTTCTTTTTTCCATTTCCAGGAGTGTATTTTCTCAGACGGTAGCCCGAAAGTATTCTCGTCTCCGGTCTTAATGCAGAGTAACCAAAGTAAGGCCAATGTAGGAGAAAAGCATTCGGGACCAAAGGAAATTCCACATTGCTGTCACAGGCAGAGGCCGTTACGGGGTGTCAAGTGTGTGTGTGTGTGTGTGTGTGTGTGTGTGTGTGTGTGTGTGTGTGTGTGTGTATTGTAGATAACTGTGATACATACAGAATGAAATTATGAAATTCTCACGCTACAGCGGAGTGTGCGCGGACAGCACTCTTCCTGGCAGATTAAAACCGTGTCCGGAACGGAGACTAGAACTAGGGAGCTCTGTCTTTCGCGGTAAAGTGCTCTACCGGCTGAGCTACCCAAGCACGACTCACGACCCGTCCTCACAGCTTTGCTTCCGCCAGTATCTCGTCTCCTACCTTCCAAACTTCACAGAAACTCTCCTGCAAAACTTGAAAGACTAGCACTCATGGAAGAAAGGATATTGCGGAGAAATAATTTACCCATACGTCGGGGATATTTTCGGCTGCAAAATATACACTGATACCAATCTTCCTGGCAAATTAAAACTGTGTGTCAGTCTCGAACTTGAGACTTTTGCCTTTCACAGGCAAGTGTTCTACCAACTGCATTCTCGAAACTGAGAACATGCGCGAAAAATTAGACTGGGCTGATAAAAAAATGCAATTCAACAGAAAGTAATCAAAAGTCCTGCTCATCGCAAGAAAAGGGCGTTATCACTCATAAAAAATTAGCTTTATTCTTAAGAAGACAAAATTCGACAGATAATTCTAAAAATCTCGTAACCATAACCGATAGTACGCTTACCATCAACAAATATATTCAACACACAGTACATAGTCTTACAGTTTTGATTAATGCTCTTTCAAGATCAGTTGAACTCAACTGTGCCTACGCAGTGACCCTGTAAGCGCTATTGATGAAGTAATCGGTATGTTATTGGAGGGACCCTCCACGGTATACAGTTACTGGAAAGCAACTCCTAAAGAAACAGAGACTACTGCGTAGCTGGTGTGAAAGCATAGGACTATGGATACAGAGACCCTGAATAAAAAGAGTTTGGCTGTCAAGAGAGCAATGTGTGAATCCTTCAATGACTACCGTAGCAGCATATTGCCAAATGAGCTTTCATAAAACCCATATGTATGTCTAGTCTCTAGAGAATGAGACAGGAACTAGAATTGAAGGTAGCAAAAAAAAGGGGGGGGGGGGGGGTCGAATGGCTCTGAGCATTACGGGACTTAACTGCTGAGGTCATCAGTCCCCTAGAACTTAGAACTACTTAAACCTAACTGACCTAAGGACATCACACACAACCGTGGCAGTCGCGCGGTTCTGGACTGAAGCGCCTAGAACCGCTCGGCCCCCGCGACCGGCCCAAGGTAGCAAAGCAAAGGCTGAAATGCGTAACTCTTTTTTCAAATGTTTCTATACAAACGCAATTGCCTATAAGAGCAACTGTCCCGATTTAATTCTTGTGCCACTGAAAAGATGAGTCAAAAACTTTTTAGTGTCAGTGGTGTTAAGAAACAGCTGCAATCGTTAAAATTTAACAAAGTTCCAAGGGCTGATGAAATACCTGTCAGATCTAAAACCGAATTTGCAGTTGAGTTAGCTACTCTTCTAATTATAATCTATCGTAGATCGTCGAACAAAATACCGTGCCCCGTAACTGGAAGAGACCACATGTCATGCCAGTCTGAAAGAAGGGCAGTAGAAGAGATCTACAAAATTACCGTCCAGTATACTTGACATCGTTTTATTGCAGGATCTTAGAACATATTCTGTGCTCAAACATAATGAGGTATCTTGATCAAAATGACCTCTCCAATGGCAACGCCGGCCGCTGTGGCCGAGCGGTTCTAGGCGCTTCAGTCCGGAACCGCACTACTGCGACGGTCACAGGTTCGAATCCTGCGTCGGACACGGATGTGTGTGATGTTCTTAGGTTAGTTAGGTGTAAGTAGTTCTAAGTTTAGGGGACTGATGACATCAGATGTTATGTCCCATAGTGCTCACAGCCATGTGAACCATTTTTGAACCCAGTGCCAACCGTCATGGATTCCGGAAAATCGATCATTTGAAACCTAACTCGCACTTTTCGCTCATGGCATACTGAAAGCTTTGGATCAAGGCAGTCAGGTAAATGCAGTATTTCTTGATTACCAAAGAGCGTTTGACGCAGTACCACACCTACGGCGAATTGTCAAAAGTACGATCGTATGATGTATTAAGTGAAATTTGTGACTGGACTGAAGACTTTTTGGTAGGGGATGCAGCATGTTATCTCGGATGGAGAGTCCTCATCAGATGTAGAAATAACTTCGGATGTGCCCCATGGAAGTGTGTTGGGACCCTTTTAGTTCATGCTGCATATTAATGACCCGGTTATCAACATTAATAGTAACTTTAGCGATTTTGCAGACGATGCAGTTATTTATAATGAAGTACTGTCTGAAAGAAGTTGGGTAAACATTGTCAGATTTTTATAAGATTTCAATGTGGTGCGAAGACTGGCAATGTTCAGAAACGTAAAATTGTTCACTTCACAAAAAGAAGAAACGTAGTATCCCATGACTGTAATGTCAGTAAGCCACAGTTGGAATCTACCAACTCATACAAGTATCTGGCTGTAACACGTTGTAGGGATATGAAGGGGAATGATCACATAGGCTAAGGTGTGGGTAAAGCAGACGGTAGACTTTGGGTTATTGGCAGAATACTGGATAAGTGCCGCCAGTCTAAAAAAATAGAAATTGCTTTAAGATCACTCATACGCCTCATTCTAGAATATTAATCAAGTGTGTGGGGCCCGTACCAAACAGGACTGACGTGGAATACTGAATGTATACAGATGGCGAAAACACGAATGGTCGCACATTTACTAGACACATGGGAGAGTTTCTCAGAGATACTGAAGAAACTCAGCTGGCAGGCTCTTGAAGATTCAATCCCTGCGAAACCCTGCATTTGAGCAGGATACTGCACGACCGCATGTTGCAGGTCCTGTACGGGCCTTTTTGGATACAGAAATGTTAGACTGCTGCCCTGGCCAGCACATTCTTCAGATCTCTCACCAATTGAAAACGTCTGGTCAATGGTGGCCGACCAACTGGCTCGTCACAATACGCCAGTCACTACTCTTGATGAACTGTGGTATCGTGCTAAAGCTGCATGGGCAGCTGTACCTGTACACGGCATCCAAGATCTGTTTGACTCAATGTCCAGGCGTATCAAGGCCGTTATTACGGCCAGAGGTGGTTGTTCTGGGTACTGATTTCTCAGAGTCTATGCACCCAAATTGCGTGCAAATGTAATCACATGTCAGTTCTAGTATAATATATTTGTCGGATGAATACCCGTTTATCATCTGCAGTTCTTCTTGGTGTAGCAATTTTAATGGCCAGTAGTGTAAAATAAGGTCAAGCAACATGGTGATTTTGGAACTTAGGGCGGAGACAGTAACAGATTTCAAGGCAGTTGGCCCTGATATGCATAGCGTTGCTCTTGTGTTCTTCAATTATGGCAGATATCCTTCTCCGAATTTTACTTGTTTGGATTTCTTCTGATGACGTTCCTGTCGACAGCATGTTCAAAACTAAATGTGAGAACGAGCAGTATTTTTAAACAATTACTGTAAGCTCGTGTCAGTGGGGTCCGAGTATTAATAGCCTACTGTCTGATGGCGACTGCACCCGTTAAGGCCACCCTTTTTCTCGAGCTTCGCAGTTTTCCTCTAGTAAAACACACACACAGAGACAGAGACAGACACACACACACACACACACACACACACACACACACACACACACACACACACACACGTACGTGTCATGAGCTTCGGCTGAGAGTCCGCCAACAACAGCCCAGTGGCCGCGCTGGCATTGTGCAGTGTGGGCGCTACACTCTGTTGGACGCACTCCAGGTCACGCTTCGCCGGGCAGGCAGGCCACGAATCAGGCAGCTTGCAGTGCTCATTCAGTCGACGGGAGGTTTAATTCACCGTGCCACCTCGTGTCAACCTGCTGATATCGTGAGGTAAAAGCGTGGCCCACTGCCCAGCGCACCGTGTGCAGACTCAAGTTTGGGTCAGTACAGTCAGTGGAACATAAACGCACAAATGGCATGTTCTCTACCCTTATGACATAAAGTATCGCAGTGTTCACGTGCCATAGAATTCCTCAGTTTGTCTTCTGTGTAGTGTTTGCATGGCAAGTTAACATATAGTGAACAGTGGACCTACTTGGAGATGCTGACAATGGGAGTTCGAATAGAAGTAGTAGTAGTAGTAGGAATCCTTTCTCATTTGTTCCACCTTTACCAGTGTTTGTTACTGAAAAAAATACCTAGTTGCACAGAGGTACAGAGCCACATTCATCTGTAGGTCCTATTTCAACAAGGTGGATAAGTCAAGTCAATGGTCGGAGGAAGGTAATATACCACCTCCACTAAGACGGCATCTACTGAAGCACTGTGGTGTTCACGTCAACCTTCGGGTTGATGACAACTTTACCTTTCCAGTAGAAAAAGCTGATAGTAAGCGAACAAGCCGAAGCAGTATGTCGCGTCCGACTTTAGACTGATATAACAATGCAGCACAATAGGCTGAACATTACAATAGTTGAGAAAAAAGAAGGTGTGGATCTCAATGGTGCTATTCTAGCCGACAGCAGAATCGATGAGAAATAATTGGAAGAGTTAAAAGTTAAGAAAGCCTGAAAATCGAGCTGCAGGGCTATGGCATGAAATAGTGAAAGTTGAAACAGTACTTGATGGCACAGTGGGTGCAGTGACGAAAGATTTTAGTCGATACTTGAAAATAACTGACTTCATTAAAACATCCATCTCCCAACAACAAGAAGCCGCCTTGCGGGAATCTGTACACAATATCCGCCGATACATTAGGCAGTCCTAGATACTTGGGAAATGTCCGACTATTGATAAAATAAGAAATCCAAGATAGAAAGCGCGTTTGTTTGCCGTGTTTTTTGTTATATGTAAAAAAACATTAGCAATAACAACAGGTCGATCAGAAGGGGAATGGTAGAGACAGACAGAGAGACAGGCATAGAGAGAGAGAGAGAGAGAGATATATATATATATATATATATATATATGTGTTGTAGAGACCTGCTGCAGGCAAACACACACGACAAATATTTCTCTGGTATATTGCCATCGGTATACGACGCAACGCAATTCAGGATCGTAACCCAACTTCCAGTAATCTGTTCCGTGACGTTTCGTGATCACACTCTACCTATAACCACTGCTCCAGGTCCAGCTGATTTTATCCCTGTATTCGCCAAAACCAGTCCAACTGTTCTACGATCTCGTAGTGGTTTAGTTCTTCTGGAAAGGACCCCGCATATTCTTCTTGCCACCCTGTTGTCCTGAGTCCATATCGTCACCAGTAATTTTGCAGTCACTGCACTACTATCAACTGTCTGCGCGATCTATCTATATTAACACTTTCCATTTCCGTCATTGTAGCTTGTCTTGCATTTCCTGCCGTCTTGGAGGTTCTTAATTTATTCAGTAGCTTATAAAATTTAATTTCAAATCCTAAAAAACCTTATTGCGTCATATATAAGGCATTCGGAGTGACTGTCTCCCGTTTCCACTAGGAATCGCTTCTAAATTAAACCTAAATTACTGAAGTAATCTTGGCACACGGTATCAGGTACCTCCAATTTAGGGCTTCTACATGCCGCTCCACGACCGTATCCTTACAAGATGTACAGCTACCCAAGCCAATATCCTGGCTGAATGACATGTATCGAGTTGTCGGCTCCAAGTCGACTACTGTTCTTAGGCTGTTAGAATAGCCTCAGTCCCTAGTGAAACGCTTCCAACTGCGTGCGATTTTTTTTAACACTCAAGGACTCTGCCCCACTGGGAGAAATTAGAAGCAAATGACATAACAGCTCGAATTTCTTGGGACAAAATAAACTATGCTGTCACATTAGCTGTCAAACTGCCCGGAAACTGCGAAATGGCGGCTTTTTTCCGGTAAATTTAAATATATATGCCAGACATTGTTCGTTATTAAATGACA
Organism: Schistocerca cancellata; assembly: GCF_023864275.1. Classification (NCBI taxonomy): domain Eukaryota; kingdom Metazoa; phylum Arthropoda; class Insecta; order Orthoptera; family Acrididae; genus Schistocerca; species Schistocerca cancellata. The sequence continues at coordinate 372,086,643 of NC_064626.1, forward strand.
CTGTTTCCGCCTGCGATTTTAAATATTTTTATCGTCCATAACTGCAATTTCGGCTGTTCACTGTTGAAAAAAATGAATGATGAATCCTAGCAGCGGGTTCTACTGCTCGCATGTCATGAATAAGTAAACTAGAACAGTTGTCGAATTACTGTAATGAAATTAATGTCATGACCTCGATGAATGCTTGTTTTTAAGCTACTTTTAATACCTGTGAAAACTATAGAGTTGACTTCGATTTTATATTGGCTTGGCATAAGTGTAAACACTCAGGAAAGTTTGGATGTAAGTAACAGTATCGAGAGGTCTTATCAGTAGATAATGCAAGCAGAAAAGCGAAGAGTATCTTTGACTGAGTCAAAAATGAAAATTGTTGCCACGCAAGTTAATCTGAAGGCGTGCTAACAATGTCTCACTCTCAAAACAAAATGGAAACCCCTCTATTCACACTTTCAGTGCCAGTTCATCGACCTGTCTGTGTTTACATATTGTACACTGTGTTCCACCACGTTTCGAACAGGACCACCGCTTGTGTGTATTGTCGGTTTCAGAGTAAGCATCACTATGTTCTGCTTCAGAGCATTCCGTTCCACTGAGTTGTGGTAGTTTCTATATTCTGAACTGTCACCAGTCAGAATTCAGCCGGCCAGTGTGACCGAACGTTTCTAGGCGCTTCAGTCTGGAACCGCGCGACCGCTACGGTCGCAGGCTCGAATCCTGCCTCGGGCAGGGATATGTGTGATGTCCTTAGGTTAGTTAGGTTTAAGCAGCTGTAAGTTCTATGGAAATGATTACCTCAGATGTTAAGTTCCATAGTGCTCAGAGCCATTTGAATCATTTGAACAGTCAGAATTCAATCATGTCAAAATTTCAGAACGTCAGCTCTGTAATGGCCGTCACGGGGCAACTTTCCAATGAGCAAATACCATTCATTATCATACAATGATGGCTTTCACGACCGGTCGGCTTAGCTGCTGTGAATGTTTCGAGTGGTAAGGTCGTATGTTCTGTGAAACTTTTCTGTTCCTAAACGTTTCGTTTAGAGCTCCAGAGCAGCTTTAGACGGAACGTTAGGACCAGAAAAGTTTCGTGGACCACTACCATTCAACCCTGAATATTCACCATCAACTGTACCCTCATGAGCTCGTTAAGTCACGGGAGTGTTTGGGACCAAAGTGATGCACTCGCTATAGTGGTTCCTCATCACCGGTATACGTATCAGTTGAGTACGAGGAAGCTCATTTATTGGCGGAAAGTTGCTAATTAAGATGTGCTTGCACAAAATACGATGACGACTAAAAGGTGAGTGACAGATATAGCAATGCAAAATATCTCAATGCTCTCAGCATAAAGACTATGCAGAAATTGTAACATCTCCGACATTTTTCTGTAGGAAATGAAAAGTGGCCCTGATCAATGGGAAGAATTAAACATAATTTCCAGTGAGTACGATTTTCTGTTGTTCTTCTTTCATTTTTTCCCTTCCTTCCTTCCACCTCCCCCTTCCCCGCACTCTCTTCCTCTCCCTCTCTCTCTCTCTCTCTCTCTCTCTCTCTCTCTCTCTCTCTCTCTCTCTCTTTCCCTTCCTTCCTTCCTTCCTTCCTCCTTTTCCCCCTTTCAATTCTTCCTTGCTCATTTCTTTCTGCCTTTCTTTCTTTTTCAGTCTTTGTGTGTTTCTTTCATTTCATATTTTTTAATAGACACTGTAGTCGCGATAAGAAACACCAAAGAGTCATAAAAGCTGAGACTGCTTTAACTATCTATTACCAAGTATAGTGTTTAATGTTCTCAAGGAGAGAGTGGCAGTACAAAGTTTCACTTTTGTAGAATAGTTAGTGGATGCCAGAATGAACGCATCCGTTAACATACTTCTGACTCATCCATTCGCCATTGTTCTTGGTATCTTGAGTTGGCGACATATTGATGCCTAGGTATGTGAATGACTGCACTCCGACTACAGCGCGTTGACCAATTCTTACAGCTGCATAACTGTGGGTCGATCTGATCTCCGTGGCCTTGGTGTTCCGTTGTTTCCGGCCTGCAGGTTTACGTTGACGGTGATTGTCTGGATATATATCTTCCTTTCACTAACACTACCATCTAATTCTTCCTTGATGATACAAATACGCCAGAATACTTATTAATTGATTTTTTTAAAATTTCTGAACGTTTAAACATCAGCAATTCGTAGTTATAATGTGCTAATGTGGTTTTACATTCAACACTACTGTTGGATTTAAGTCACAACAGTAAATGTCATAAATATCTGTAAATTATGCAGCTGTTTTTACCTTCCAAACAAAGCAAAAGCTTTGAGATTTGCGTTTCGAAAAGTAACATGAGTAACATGAAGCAGTGACGAAAAAGAAAGATACAGAGAATCTTAAAAGTTAGCACTCAAGGGAAATGTGACGACGAACATAAAATTAAGTTATCGTCTTACATCTAAATAGCTTTTACGAACTTTTGAGTGAAGCACACCCAAAGCAGCGCTGTGTTACATGTGCCCGAAGAGTTACACTGTCCTATGTGCAGCAGTTACATTCAACCTATGCTCATTGAGTGAGTTCATCTCCCGTTTTCGAAAGCCGTCTGACCACTCAGATTTAGCGTTTCCGTGATTTCCCTAAAACGTTTAAGGAAAATGCTGGGTTCTTTAAACATGGCCTATTCCCTGTCCAATCCTTGTCATATCCGAGCTTTTGCTCCGTCTCTGATGACCTCTTAGTCGAAGAAAACTTAAATACTAACGCTCTCTCCTTCCTTCCTTCCTTCCTCCTAATTCGAAAGGGCGGAAGCATTAGTCGGCGATCGTCTGTTGACCAATGCAACTGGAGTGTTCTTACTGTTATTACTCTCGTACATAGCACGGCATCGCAGTATAAAAAAAAGCTACGGAAGACTTTCCAGATGTCGTGCCATGCATATTTTGGGGCACGACCAAGTACTTGGGGAAACCACACGATTTCCTCCCACAAAGTGTTAAGTGGACGACCTAACACTGTCCATAAGTATAGGCTATAAGATGACAGCAGAGACGCGTCATAGACGTAATGAGTGATCGTCGTCAGCCGTGACTCGTCAGATGCGGGTAGAGGAATCTCGCCAAAAGACTATAAATGAGTTTTCGGAAAATATTACGGCAGTCATTCGAGGCGTCGGCATTTACTAGCACCCAAGGTGGCTTTAGGGCCATGACTAAACGCCTGGGCAGACGTTTCGCCGTTTACCACCGAGCTAACCGTGTGTTATTGACTCCCACGTATAATGGTAAAGGGGGATCTAGTGACAACAGGAACGTGCAATACAGAAATATGCCCACGTTCCCACATAGGTGCTCGTGGGTACTAATCAGCGGTTTTGTTATTGCTTGCCGGTCACTAAAGCTGTTCCTGTTTGAAAGGGTCCGTCCTTCTAACACGGTTATTTTCCTGAAGTAATTTCAAGGCTGTGCATGGAGATGGCGGTGGGTACAGTGTTTAGAAAATAGCTTGGCGTGTACTTGTACAGGTGGCGGGCTGGGGAGAGGACAACAAATATTGACAGTCTGGGAAGTCTGCAGAATGGCTGGGAGAGCACTGTGCCGACCACATGCGGCTCTACATCGCATCGTCATGACGTCGTAAAGCATAGGACGACACGGCGATCGGTAGACATATCGTGAGCCTTCTCAACCTGGCGAGGAGCTTGTTTTTTTTTTTTTTTGTTTTTTTTTTCATGGTAAATCAATACTGTCATATTCATAAACAGTATGTAAAACTGGATCTAAACTCTGCAGAAAACATATACCAATATACATCACGTTGCCCTCCGTGGGGTGGGTGCACGCAACGACTGTGGTTATACTGGGTTAGATAGAGCAGCAATCAGTCGTAGAATTAAGTTGCTTTAATATGACATTTATAGTCACAACGCAGATCAGATTTCGACCTGTGTCAGGTAATTATCAATGCAGTGCGGAATTGTAGCAGTTGTTAGTGCTCAAGCGAATGCTTACACAGTTCAACCATTACTCAATGGTTGAACTGTGTAAGCATTCGCTTGAGCACGAACAACTGCTACAATTCCGCACTGCATTGATAATGACCTGACACAGGTCGAAATCTGATCTGCGTTGTGACAATTATCACGCTCATTGTACAGAATATGGAACAATATCGCTCTGGAGAACATCCAACAGCTCTGTCAATCAGTGCTGAATAACTGTTAGCATAAATACTATCGGTGGACCAACGCGTTATTGAACCCAATTTTTTCTAAAATTGTAATCATTTGTTTGTCTGTACGTGTACGTCACATCTCCCTATTTCCGTCCCACTCCAATAATTCCTTCGTGGTGCTTTTTTTGTCATACAGTCTATGTTGAAAGAGCCAAATGAGGAAGCTCAGCAATTTTCCTGCCGCGGTGTGCAAGATCACAACGGAATCCCAAACCTGTACCACCAGTTAATGCTGTACCCTGCTCAACTGGTCGTGTCCCTTCCATCAATTCCATGTTCTACCTGTAATCATGCTCAAAAATACCTAATCCTGTTTTTCCAACGCAAGTTCACCTCAAACCCAGTGCTGCACAAAGTCTAGAAATAGTAACCACTCAAGTGTGGGTGGCTGCGATCGAAATTTCCAACTCCAGGCGGGAGGAGGAGTCTGGCGACTTTGTGGGGACAATTGATGTTTCCGTGAGAGTCTTGCTATTGACGCTTTCTGTTAAAGACATTGTAGGGGCGTTCAGCGAAAGCGCCAGTCCTGTTCTCTGCATTCTGCACTTTCCCACGCATCTGCATTGCTCACCGCTGCCTCGCCCATTTCACCGCATGATCCACTACAGAGTACACTAATGTGTAGAAGGGAAAAAATGCATATGTATTTCATCAGTGCAATGAACCTTCCCACAGAGGGGCTCGGGCAATTGAAAAGTCGAGGTTTAGAAGTACGATTTGTTGCAACAAGGACCCTGTTCACCAGACTTGCATTCTATGACTTCCACTAATTCCGAAGTCATATAAAGTTTGTGGGTGGGAAACATCTGAGTACAATGAAAAGGTTGTGGCAGCTGTAACAGGTACTTTGCACACATTCCAGACTCGCTATTCGGAGATATACTAAACGTTGAACATAAAGCTTTGGACCATAAGAGACTAGGTGAAGAAATAAAAGGATATTAAAAACGCAGTCTTTACTGTTAGGCTAGGAATTGTTCTCCTCCTTGCGCTGGTACACACTGTACGTCTAGCCTAGGAAGTCGATACTCTGTAACTGGGTAGAAACAGGCCACCTCCGCATCAGGTGTGCCACGACGACCCTCTAGCGAGTGCGTGGGAGAGACCGGCACGTGTCCGCGGCTGGTGCTGTTTACTGCTTTAGACCTCTCCGCCCCTCTCCCTCCTCCCCTACCCCTTCTCACCACACCTCCCCTCCCCGCCCCACCACAGAGGTCGTTCGACTCGCCTCGCGCACTGGCCGCCCGACGCGTGTCAAGGCAACTTGCACATAATACCTGCACTGTTCTGTTTACCGACTTGTTTGCTGTCACACGTGTTATTTATCTCTCAGCACATTGTGGAGAGCTTAATGACAAAGATTCGTTGATTCGCTTAGATGTAGCATTAGCGCCAGTTGGCAAACAGTTTCGAAGTGTTTCGTGCGACACGCTAGCGTGACCTGCATACCACTGTAAAAGAAACTGACTCACTAATCGTACCAATGTAATACATCAGCTCTCTCTGTGACACATCACATTCGTCAGTTTACCCGCCTCCGTATTCGAGGCCGATAACGCACGTGTCTACCGTGACGCTCAATTCGGATGTAATCGAGTCGACTCCTTGTTTCGGAATAAAATTCTGTTACTCGTTTCAGGTTGGTTCCTGTCAGTTCACACCGAGGGATAAATTCTAAGCTCAGCAGCGTCTCAAACAGTAGAGAGCTGTAACCTCTCTCCGGATATATATTATTTGATTTTTAATTGAATCAGTTTTCGTTGCTGCTGTCTGTAATAGATACGGGGTGGTTGTCACGGATCTGAAGCTTCGTACGAAGCCTGACTTTGTTACCTAAAACGAAAAGGTGACTCGTTTTCCGTACGACTGTTAAAGTTCTTCAGTTTGAAACGAGAAAGATTGTCACAAAAGGATAACAGTTCATACTATCTACTTCGTTCATTGCTTTTGTAAGTAATACATTTCCTAACAGTTCCCTGAACCACCCATGCACATATTAGCTGTTACATTTGGGTTCACTTTCACACTGAAAATTGTCATTGCTGTGTTCCTTTTCCAAATTAAACTGTCATGCTGTAACCGTTCACGGTCGACTTGATAATTGTTCAAATAAACTGCATGGTCCACCAACAGATGCTTGTGATTAGGAATGACGATACTGATTTGTTCACTGATTTCGTGTGTTATTACACGCACCGTCCACAAATAAACCGATTAATCACTCACTGTCGCCATACTATTCACTGAAAAACCTCCAATCTCTTCGGGCTGTTCATATACGAGTGCAATTTGACTGCATACGATCGTTCCACTCGAAACATAACTGGCTGCCTTCACCTAGCGCGAAGACGCATGAGCAAGGGCGTTGGAGCGCTTGAACATTGTTGAATAGCAGGACAAGGCTTCCTGTCCGAAAATGTGTGTTCCAGGAAATGAGTGGTATGTAAGGGTGACGACAGAGTACGTCATAACACCATCGATAATAGTACCTGTTACTATAGACGCAGAAATTTATCTGGAAGAGGGAGGGAAGTACAAGACTGTAAAATCGCCGTTTATGATGTAAATGAGTCGACTAGAGCCATGTCACAAGAACTAAATTTTATAGGTGATACAAAAAACTTGAGAAGTGATGGTTATCCATCCAACATTTGTTACACGTAGATGGCTTTGATACTTGAACAAGTACAAAAATTGCTAAAACCATTGTAGCGTCTCACTGCGATCAGCCACGTAATGTCACAATTGGCTAAACGAGGAGTTTAGCGGAATTACGGGAATTCATTTCTAGAAGTGTATGAGAATTCTGTAAGGAATGAAAACTCTGTACTCCAGTTTACTGAAGGAAAGTAGCCCCTGTTGCCCTTCACGCCCCCATTCCCACACATCTCCCATTTCGCGGACGCCTATGATCGGGAGCTTAAGATCCCCCTTGGTACTAGGTGCTGGTACTCGAGTTTATCCTCTACGTTTTATCTCGTCGTTTTCAACAAGAGAAATATGGTATTAAACATCTGTTCTTCAATGTGATCTAAATTTACGTCTTTTCACTGTAGCTGCCTAATGAGAGGTTCCGCCTGGACGCTTTCCACTTTCCTGTTTCGTGTGCCTCTGTTGGTGACCTGATCCATTTTTAATCTCAATGCCATTATAAGCTTTCTTCTTCCTCTCACTCTCTTCCCTACAATCTTTCCTTCAGCGATTCTTCGTTGCAGGAAATGTGTTCGCAGTACACGTTACGTGATCAGAAGTATCACGACACGTTTACTGGACTTCAATATGGGGTGTGTCCACCCTTCACCTTTACGACGCCTTAAATACTGCTGGAGACATTTTCGACGAGGTGCCTGAATGTCTGTGAAGGTATCGAAGCCTGTTCCTCCTCAAGAGCCGAAACCAGAAAAAGGTAGTGATGTTTGGCACAGGGGTCTGAGGCGAGGTCTAAATTCTGACCCATCCCAAAGGAGTTCCATTGGGTTCTGGTCGGACCTTTGGGCAGGCTATCTCATTTCAGGGAATGTAATTGTTCACAACCATTGTCTCACAGATACTGCTGTACGATGGCACGCATTGTCATGCTGAGACAATCATCATCTCCCTGAGCAGCAGGTCAAGTGTTGGACACAAAACGGGTAGTCTATACTGACAGGCGTCGTCCATCTAGTGGTTCATTGACAACGGTACCGAAAACATCAGGTAGTACAGTTTGTGACGTTTTTGTGGAAATTGAAATATGTACAAGTAAACACACGTATTAAGGTACCACTTACAAAAATATCTGCATATATACTCCACAAGCCACTGTAAGGTGCATGGTGGAGGGTAGCCAGTACCACTATTAGAAATTTCCTTTTCATTTCCACTTGCAAATAGAGCAAAGGAAGAACGACTGTCTGTATGCTTCCGAATGAACCCTAATTTCTCGTATGTTACCTTCGCGGTCTTTACGTGCAGTGTATGTCGGCAGCAGTCTTTTAGCAGTCAGCTTTAAAAGCTGGTTCTCCAAATTTTCTCAATAGTGCTCCTCGAAAAGAAGGTCATCGTACCTCCAGAGATTCCCATCTGAGTTTCCGAAGCATCTGGTACGGATCCCAAACCGAGCGAGGTGGCGCAGTGGTTAGCACACTGGACTCGCATTCTGGAGGACAACGGTTCAATCCCGTCTCCAGCCATCCTGATTTAGGTTTTCCGTGATTTCCCTAAATCGTTTCAGGCAAATCCCGGGATAAACAATTTTTCAGCCTTCAGTTGCAAGGTAATTTTATTTCGTTAAAGATTTGTAAATCCCGGGATAGTTCCTTTGAAAGGGCACGGCCGATTTCCTTCCCAATCCTTCCCTAACCCGAGCTTGCGCTCCGTCTCTAATGACCTCATTGTCGACGGGACGTTAAACACTAACCACCACCACCACGGATCCCAAACAGTCGAGCAGTACTCAGGAATAGGTCGCACAAGCGTCCTATATGCGGTCCCCTTTACAGGTAAACCACTCTTTCCTAAAGTTCTCCCAATAACACGAAGTCGACCAGTCACCTTCTCTACTACAGTTCTCACATGCTCGTTCCATTTCATATCGCTTTGCAACGTACGCCTAATTATTTAAACTACTTCACTGTGTCAAGCAGGAAACTAGTACGTAACCGAACATTATAGGTGTGTTATACCTACTCATCCGCATAAACTTACGCTTTCTTCACGTTTAGAGCTAGCTGTCATTCATCACACCTACTACAAATTCATGATATTGCAGTGCCAGAATAACACAGGCACTGAAATATTGCATTTATCTACCGATACTGGGCAAGCGGCTTTCAAATACAACGTCTGACCTGTACGGGAATATACATAATGGATGTACGAGCAGAGGTCGTAGACGCATGGTTGACGACATATGGAACTTTGGATCTGGCAGTGCTTCGTGTACCGATAACCAAATGGTAAGGCGACCGCTAGTGATAAGCAGGAAATCCGGATTCGAGTTCCGGTCCGGTACAAATTTTCCATGTCATCATTCCATTCTACAGCTGATGATTGTCCTGATTTGCAGTTGCGTATTCATATAATGTATAACTAGAAATTTTGTCCAGTCTTCTTGTTTCTTCCTACACTCACTCAACTTGGACACCTAACCATACACCACAGCATCATCAGCAAACAACCATAGAATGCTATTCACCCTGTACGTCAAATCATTCAGGTATATAGAGGGATACCCTTGTCTCTGATGAACATTCGCTGTCTAAGACGACATACTGGGTTCTACGTACATGAAAAAAAGTTTTGCATCACCCCAGTTCCCAGAACTCCTGAAGATAGACGTTGACTGTGGATACTGTATCATAGGCATAGTCCCTTTGACTGTTCAGAGATGTCACTAAACCTGCCCAGCCAGCCGGTGTGGCCGAGCGGTTCTAGGCGCTACAGTCTGGAACCGCGCGACCGCTACGGTCGCAGCTTCGAATCCTACCTCGGGCATGGATGTGTGTGATGTCCTTAGGTTAGATAGGTTTAAGTAGTTCTAAGTTCTAGGGGACTGATGACCTCAGATGTTAAGTCCCATAGTGCTCAGAGCCATTTGAACCAAACCCGCCCAAAGAGGTATTAGATGGAGGGGGTCCGACAGCCGATCAGTTCCAGTCATTCCACCATCAAGAAAGTAAACGGCACGTATTGATTGTAGTTCAACCATGCCAAGACGGTAAATACCGCGGTTCCATCGCGTCCACATTGTTACTTTGTGCGAGGAAGGGCTCTCAACAAGGGAAGTGTCCAGGCGTCTCGGACTGAACCAAAGCGATGTTGTTCAGACATGGAGGAAGCACAGAGAGAGATTAGGAACTGTCGATGACATGCCTCGCTCAGGACGTCCAAGGGCTACTGCTGCAGTGGATGACCGCTAACTATGGATTATGCCTCGGAGGAACTCTGACAGCAACGCCACCATGTTGAATAATGCTTTTTGTGCAGCCACTGGACATCGTGTTAGAACTCGAACGGTGAACAATGCGCAGCATGATGCGCAACATCACTGCCGACGTCCATGGCGAGATCCATCTTTGCAACCACAGCACCATACAGCGCGGTACAGATAGGCCCAACAACGCCGAATGGACCGCTCAGGATTGGCATCACGTTCTCATCACCGACGGGAGTCGCATATGCCTTCAACCAGGCAATCGTCGGAGACGTGTTTGGAGTTAGCCCGGTCAGGCTGAACGCCTTAGACACACTGTCCAGCGAGTGCAGCAAGGTGGAGGTTCCCTGATGTTTTGGGGTGGCATTATGTGTGGCCGACGTACGCCGCTGGTGTTCATGGAAGACGCCGTAACGGCTCTACGGTACGTGAATGCCATCCTCCGACTGATAGTACAACCATATCGGCAGCATATTGGCGAGGCATTGGTCTTCATGGACGACAATTCGCACCCCCACCGTGGACATCTTGTGAATGACTTCCTTCAGGATAATGACATCGCTCGACCAGAGTGGCCAATATGTTCTCCAGACATGAACCCTATCGCACATGCATGGGATAGATTGAAAAGGGCTGTTTATGGAGGACGTGACCCACCAACGACGGAGGGATCTTCGCCGAATCGCCGTTGAGGTGTGGGACAAAATGGACCAACAGTGCCTTGATGAACTTCTGGATAGTATGCCACGACGACTACATGCACACATCAATGCAAGAGGACGTGCTACTGGTATTAGAGGTACAGGTGTGTACAGCAGTCTTTACCACCACCCCTGATGGTCTCGCTGTGTGGTGGTACATCACGCAATGTGTGGTTTTCATGAGCAATAAAAAGGGCGGAAATGATGTTTATGTTGATCTCTTTTCGAGTTTTCTGTACAGATTTCTGAACTCTCGGAACAGAGATGATGCAAAATTTTTTTTTGATGTATGTATTACTTAAGAGTTCTCAGAGCCACTCACATATCTGTGAGCTTATCCCATACGCTCGTACCTTCGCTAACAGCCTGCAATGCGACACCGTGTCACGTGCTTTCCGGAAATCTAGAAGTATGGAATCTTCCTGTTGCCTTTCATCTATAGTTCGCAGTATACCATGTGAGAAAAGAGCAATCTGAGGTTTGCACGGGCGCTGCTTTCTAAAACCGTGCTAATTTGTGGACATATGTTTCTCAGTCTCCAGAAAGTTTATTATATTCGAATTGAGAATATGTTCAAGGATTCTACAGCAAACAGAAGTTAGTGATATTGGTCTGCAATTTTTCGGGTCCGTTTTTTTAGCCTTCTTATGTACAGGAGTCACCTGCGCTTTTTATACAGTCGATTGGGACCCTGTACTGGGCGAGAGATCCAGGATAAAAGCAAGCTAGGTAGGGGACCAATGCCGTAGAGTACTCTTTGTAAAATCGAATTGGAATTCCATCCGGACTTGGCGATTTATTTGCTTTCAAATCTTCCAGTTGTTTCTCAACGTCAGGGATGCTTCCTACTATGTCGCCCATACAGGAGTATGTCGGATCGTCAAGTGACGGTATGTTCGTATGATTCTCCTTTGTGAATGATTTTTGAACGTGAAATTTAAAACTGTACAGGGTTAACAACAACATACGGCACAAATTGCAGATGTAGATGTAGATGAAGAAATTATGTTATATAAACATGGATCTGGAAAATCTTTGTTTCCATCCTACAATTAATTTCCCCCAACTCATTAATAATGGGAAACACAAACACAACGCACTAGCACCACATGCGACTCTTTCTCACAGGAAATGTTCCATATCTCCCTGTGACCATTGATACGTGCATCAACCCACCGTCGTAATCAGCCTCGGATGCGTTGATGTACCCCTGGAGTATGGCGTAGGCTTTCGCAGCCTTCCATAATACGGGCAGAGATACTCTGAACATCTTGCACTGTGGTTCCACGCGTAAGAGCTTTGAAATTCCCGTACAAATAAATGTCTAGTGGGTTTAGGTCCGGAGAGGGTGCAGACTAGGCAACTGCTTCCTCTATACCTATCCATCTGTCACCGAATCTGTTATTTACCATAGGAGCCGACGGACATTAAAACTAAAATGAGAAAGTGCTCCATCGTGCATGAAGTACATATTTTGCCGCTCATCTAAATGCACGTCTGGTAACAGATCAGGTAAAACAGTCTCTGCAAAATTAACCTAACTTTCTCCGTTGAGCCTAGGTGGGAGAAACTGAGACCCTACTAAACAGTCACCAACAATGCCGGCCCAGATATTACAGAAAATCTTCGTTGATGACTGGCGGTGCATAATGTAACCAGACGTCACCAAGAGTGCATGATTCTAACGTTCTGTACTTATCTGTTTCCCATGATTAATGTGTTGGAGAAAATGAGTTATAACTTGGAAACAAAGCGTTTCTAGACTCATGTTCATATAACGTAACTTCTTCGTCTACGTGTGAGGAATGGGTTCTGCAATATGTTCCGTACATTTTTGTTTCACTCTTCAGTTACAATAAAATATACAATATGTTTTAAAACAACTGTGACTTTAATAATAATAATAATAATAATAATAATTTGTTTAGATCAGTGTTTGGTACCCGCTTTACTAAAATTGCCAAGAAATTACAGTTCACAGAAATATAGTATTCGAAAAGCATTCGTCCAAAAATTTGGAAAGTACATGGGTGATTCAATACGTATTACGTATAACATCGACAAACCTTCACAGTTTTGAGAACGTCATTACTTACACTATATAAAACCAAATTTTTCACTAACCGCTACCAGTGTTTCATTATGCACTACGACTGTGGACACAGGTAAGAGGACATGGCTACGCTAACTTGTAAAGGAGGGAACGCTCTTCCTTTCAGTCGTTTCCGCGTACCTTAGGGGAGAATTTATCTTGGGATGTTTTTTTTCTCTGGTTCTGCCTTTCTTTTCCCAACTTCCTGTGATTTGTCTGTCTCACCCACGGACTCAACCGTCTGTGCTTCGACGCTTTTACGAGGATGGGATGTTCGCGGCAGGCCGTCAGCACGCAAGCCCGGCCATGCGGACGGGTCTTCGTGGAAGCAGTTGAAAAGTATCCCGTGTTAAGCGTAGCTTATAATTTATAGAAATCCTTGCTGTTTACGAGGTTCTTATTTTTGAAAGTTTTTAGTTGAATTTGGACACTGATGCGTGAAAAATACAACCGCTTATACTATTTTTTTGTGAGGGGGGAGGGATTGGGGGCCATGACACCCTCCCCTTTCGATCGATGACTGGACATACGTTGCTTTTACATCATCGAGTCAAATGTTTACCTTTTCTCTGCAATATTTATGTCATGTGTCATAAACTTCCAGACAGTCTACGAGTTTGCATTCATTCTTACGAGTATTTCTAGGTGTTGTGATTTTCACAGACGTACGTGTAAATCAGGAAACAAAATGTTATTGGGCTCTACGCCTTAAGCTTATTGCAGATAGTTAAAGGGTATCTTTCACCAAACGCGTTTGTTTCACTTACCAACCACCTTCTCTGGTCATTCCGGATACGTCTATACATTTTGACATTTGTAGATTAAAACTGTAATTCCCTGTCAAACTGACGTACAGTTTTTTCCATTTATTGCAGTTTTATAAATAAATACTGTTTTTAATCCATAAATCCGGTACTATACGGACATATTAGGTATCCATAGGTCCAGAACGACCACGAAGATGCTTTATAAACAAAAGCTAAACGCGCCTGGTGAAAAATATTCTTTGGTTATTTTCTGCATGTATAATACGGAAAAACTGACGGCCGGATGCCAATAGGACTCGTACAAACTTAATTACGTATATGGACAATTCACCCATTCCAGGAATCGAAAATCTTGACAATTTTTTCCGATATCGACATTAATACCGGCAAGAATCGGTCCCAGGGATTCCGAGACTTTAAAGAATGTTGTAATTTCGAATTTGAAGTCGGATAACAAATGACAAGAGAAATCATATTTCGTATGATATAATTACAGTTAATAATTTCCGATTTTTCCCTTTGCTTGTACGGTGAAACATTGCTTCTTAACAAACTTAATGACACGAGACCAACGGGAAGTACTCCGTAGACTTTGATCAAGTTTGCGAGTATCAAAATATGCGACATAAATGGCCCTATCATTTGGTCGCACTGACTTAGAAGCTAACGCTCGTTATACCGCCAAGGCACTATAGACCTTAGTATGTCATGAATTTCAACTTGACACGTATATCCATTCCAAAAAAAGCTGGTGTTGACAGGTGTGAATATTACCGAATTATCAGTTTAATAAATCACGGTTGCAAAATATTAACGCGAATTTTTTACAGACGAATGGAAAACCCGGTAGAAGCCGACCTTGTAGAAGGTCAGTTGGAATTCTGTAGAAATTTAGGAACAAGCGAGGCAATGCTTACCCCATGGCTTATCTTAGAAGATAGGTTATTTCTGAAGGCAGCAGGGGTAAAATACAGCAAGCGAGAGGCTATTTTCAATTCGTACAGAAACCAGATGGCATTTATAAGAGCCAAGGGGCACGAAAGGGAAGCAGTGGTTGAGAAGGGAATGACACAGGGTTGTAGCCTATCCCCGATTTTAATCTGTATACTGAGCAAGCACTGAGGGAATTAGATTAGGAAATGAGACACTTAAAGCAGTAGATGATTTTTGCTATTTGGGCAGCAAAATACACTCCTGGAAATTGAAATAAGAACACCGTGAATTCATTGTCCCAGGAAGGGGAAACTTTATTGACACATTCCTGGGGTCAGATACATCACATGATCACACTGACAGAACCACAGGCACATAGACACAGGCAACAGAGCATGCACAATGTCGGCACTAGTACAGTGTATATCCACCTTTCGCAGCAATGCAGGCTGCTATTCTCCCATGGAGACGATCGTAGAGATGCTGGATGTAGTCCTGTGGAACGGCTTGCCATGCCATTTCCACCTGGCGCCTCAGTTGGACCAGCGTTCGTGCTGGACGTGCAGACCGCGTGAGACGACGCTTCATCCAGTCCCAAACATGCTCAATGGGGGACAGATCCGGAGATCTTGCTGGCCAGGGTAGTTGACTTACACCTTCTAGAGCACGTTGGGTGGCACGGGATACATGCGGACGTGCATTGTCCTGTCGGAACAGCAAGTTCCCTTGCCGGTCTAGGAATGGTAGAACGATGGGTTCGATGACGGTTTGGATGTACCGTGCACTATTCAGTGTCCCCTCGACGATCACCAGTGGTGTACGGCCAGTGTAGGAGATCGCTCCCCACACCATGATGCCGGGTGTTGGCCCTGTGTGCCTCGGTCGTATGCAGTCCTGATTGTGGCGCTCACCTGCACGGCGCCAAACACGCATACGACCATCATTGGCACCAAGGCAGAAGCGACTCTCATCGCTGAAGACGACACGTCTCCATTCGTCCTCCATTCACGCCTGTCGCGACACCACTGGAGGCGGGCTGCACGATGTTGGGGCGTGAGCGGAAGACGGCCTAACGGTGTGCGGGACCGTAGCCCAGCTTCATGGAGACGGTTGCGAATGGTCCTCGCCGATACCCCAGGAGCAACAGTGTCCCTAATTTGCTGGGAAGTGGCGGTGCGGTCCCCTACGGCACTGCGTAGGATCCTACGGTCTTGGCGTGCATCCGTGCGTCGCTGCGGTCCGGTCCCAGGTCGACGGGCACTTGCACCTTCCGCCGACCACTGGCGACAACATCGATGTACTGTGGAGACCTCACGCCCCACGTGTTGAGCAATTCGGCGGTACGTCCACCCGGCCTCCCGCATGCCCACTATACGCCCTCGCTCAAAGTCCGTCAACTGCACATACGGTTCACGTCCACGCTGTCGCGGTATGCTACCAGTGTTAAAGACTGCGATGGAGCTCCATATGCCACGGCAAACTGGCTGACACTGACGGCGGCGGTGCACAAATGCTGCGCAGCTAGCGCCATTCGACGGCCAACACCGTGGTTCCTGGTGTGTCCGCTGTGCCGTGCGTGTGATCATTGCTTGTACAGACCTCTCGCAGTGTCCGGAGCAAGTATGGTGGGTCTGACAAACCGGTGTCAATGTGTTCTTTTTTCCATTTCCAGGAGTGTAACTAATGACGGTCGAAGTATAGAGGATATAAAATGTAGACTGGCGATGGCAAGCAAAGCGTTTGTGAAGAAGAGAAATTTGTTAACATCGATTATAGATTTAAGTGTCAGGAGGTCGTTTCTGAAAGTATTTGTATGGAGTGTAGCCATGTATGGAAGTGAAACATGGACGATAAATAGTTTGTACAAGAAGAGAATAGCAGCTTTCGAAATGTGGTGCTACAGAAGAATGCTGAAGATTAGATGGGTAGATCACATAACTAATGAGGTGTTGAATAGAATTGGGGAGAAGAGGACTTTGTGGCACAACCTGCCTACAAGAAGGGATCGGTTGGTAGGATACGTACTGAGGAATCAAGGGATCACCAATTTAGTATTGGAAGGAAGCGTAGAGGGTATAAATCGTAGAGGGAGACCAAGAGATGAATAGACTAAGCAGATTCAGAAGGATGTAGGATGGAGAGGCTTGCACAGGATAGAGTAGTATGAAGAGCTGATCAAACCAGTCTTTGGACTGAACACCGCCACCGCCACCACCACCACCATCACCACCACCACCACAACAACAACAACAACAACAACTACAACTATTACAACACATTTACCCTTATCTCAGAAAAAGGGTTTTTGACAGTCGAACAGGCATACAACGAAAAAAATGTTCAAATGTGTGTGAAATCTTACGGGACGTAACTGCTAAGGTCATCAGTCCCTAAGCTTACACACTACTTAACCTAAATTATCCTAAGAACACACACACACAAACCGATGCCCGAGGGCGGACTCGAACCTCCGTCGGGACCAGCCGCACAGTCCATGACTGCAGCGCCCAAGACCGCTCGGCCATACAACAAAGTAATCCTGTACGGGTTTCCTTTTTGTGCCGAATGAGTTACAGGACCCTGAAACGAATAATAATTGATTATAACGGCTGCTGAGGAAGCGACCAGGCAAACAACTACGAGGGGAGTTCAATATGTAATGCAACACATTTGTTTCCGAAAGTTTTACTCAGGATTCCAATACACCATATTATTCTCCTCTCCTTTCTCTACGAAACCCTATTTTTAAACAATCTCCGTTCAGTGCGACGACTTTACGTCATCTGACTCGGAGGACATGTATGTATGCATAGTAGCACTATTCTTCTCCATGTCTTGCTGCATCAGCAACCTTCCCATGTTCCACGAACTACTTCCCGCGGAGCGCATCCTTCACTGGGCCAGACAGACAGATGTCGGAAGATGCGAGAACCGGGCTGTAGGATGGATGAGGAAGAAGAGTGCCCCAACTGGTGGGTAAGTGTGACATCACTACCAGCAGAGACGTCCAGCTGAACAGCGAGGTGTTTGATTGTGATCCGTCGATCACCTGGGATGAGAGTGTCCGCACGTTCCAGCATTGCAAGCGTCACAGTTGAGTGCGGCCGGCCGGCATACAGGATATCGCAGAGGTGACGATGATGACAGATGTGTCAACCAACGACCCACTCTGCTTTTGCTCACTGCCAGATCTGCGTATACATTCTGCAAGAGCCTCTGAATATTTACGATGCTCTGCTTTTCCGCCAAAGGAAAGTAAATGACAC
This sequence comes from Schistocerca cancellata, assembly GCF_023864275.1. NCBI lineage: Eukaryota > Metazoa > Arthropoda > Insecta > Orthoptera > Acrididae > Schistocerca > Schistocerca cancellata. Next base: position 372,104,533 of record NC_064626.1, read on the forward strand.
CATTTTGAAGACTCGTATAACTATACCATCTATCTGAAAATCTTGCAACTATAGAGACTGAAACGGGAATATTTAGCGATGTCCCGCAACAAATTCCACTTTTTTTCAACCTAAACACCCCTCGTATATTATCGTCCGCAGATCGTGGTCTCGCGGTCGCGTTCTCGCTTCCCGAGCACGGGGTCCCGGGTTCGATTCCCGGCGGGGTCAGGGATTTTCACCTGCCTCGAGACGACTGGGTGTTTGTGTTGTCCTCATCATTTCATCATCATTCCTGAAAGTGGCGAGTTTGGAGTGAGCAAAGGTTGGGAATTTGTATGGGCGCTGATAACCGCGCAGTTGAGCGCCCCACAAACCAAACATCATCATCATCATCATCATCATCATCATCATCGTATATTACCGGTAGTACATCAGAAAAATCACAAGACGTTTCTCTACAATTCATACCCACTTAACAATACTGAACGCGAGTTGTCAGTATTAAAATTTTACTGATATCGTGTTAGACCAGACTAACCGTTGACGTCTGACCTTTGACATCCTTAATATTGAATTCTGCCGTGAGAGGGAAGCAGCTTACATGCGCCGATCGGGCGAAGGGCGACGACCACAGTGACCGACATTCGGCGGCTGGTCGCCGCACTCTCACAGGTCAAGGGTCTGCCCGTGAATTACGATTCTCCGTGAAGTGTCTCCAGCCCAGGGAGGCACACAGAGCGCGTCACGCAGCCTCAGATTTATGCTAATGAATGCGACGGCGCGCCCTTGCCAGGACGTGCGCTCGCCCACGCTCGTCGGCCGATTAGGTGAAAAGCCGGTCCGTGCCCTCCTACAAAGGCGTACCAGGTGTGACCAGCCGCCCGGCGACTCGAAAGACGACGGAGAGCTCAGTAATAACTTGGCAGACACCGTCTCGGATTTGCATAACAGAAGACTCCGTGACGTATCCCTCGTGTCCTACTTTGTTACTGCAGTAGCTGCCTCGATCACTGCTGTAGCGCCGTCTGAGTAGATACTATCTGTGGGTAGCATTCATTTACGCACAAATGATCCGTAACTGCTAGCGAAAGAGACCTAGTCTGCTTCATAAACTACCGCATGCCCACACGTTTAGCGTTTGTTGGTATATGTAAAATGCTGCACTGGTAAGGCTGCGTAGTTTTTAATGCAAAATATCGTTAAGCTGTAAGGAGACTTAGAATTTCCTTCAATTCACTCAAATCGATAAATAAGTATTGTGATGATTCTTTCACTAGGCCATGGCCCATTACGTCCTCCTTACCTTCTGCAGACATCTCAGACTTCCAGAAGTACCAATTGTAAAAAAGGTAATTGCTGAAAAGTGTGACTGTTAGCGAACCATCAGTTTAATGTGTCATGGTTTCAAAATACTGTCACGAATTACTTACAGAAAAATAGAAAAACTGGCAGAAGCCGACCTCGGGAAATATCAGTTTGTGTTTCGAATGTAGGGGCACACGAGGCAGTACAGACCCAATGGGTTAGAAGACAGCTGAAGAGAAGCAAGCCTGCGAGGACCGTTCAGTAAGCAATGCAACTCCTTTTTTTCTGAAATAGGATTGGTTTTGTTCAGTATTCCACGACACCGTGCTGTTCCTCACTTTTATTTCTACAAAATCGTAGTTTTCAACATGATTATCGTTTAATGCGACGGCCTTACGCCACCTTACTGGAAGGGTCTATATGCCCGCACGGTACGACTCCACTGCTCGACGTCGTAACGCGCAAGAAATTCCGCGCGGATGGTGCTTCGTTGCTCTTTATGGTTTCCTGTTAGGAGGAAAGAAACCCAACGATTCAAAATGGTTCAAATGGCTCTGAGCACTATGGGACTCAACTGCTGTGGTCATAAGTCCCCTAGAACTTAGAACTACTTAAACCTAACTAACCTAAGGACAGCACACAACACCCAGCCATCACGAGGCAGAGAAAATCCCTGACCCCGCCGGGAATCGAACCCGGGAACCCTGGCGTGGGAAGCGAGAACGCTACCGCACGACCACGAGATGCGGGCAGAAACCCAACGGTAATATCATTCAGTATCTCAACTGGTGGACGAATGTGTCAGCGGTACCAAGTGCCAGTTGTGCAGCAATATTTTGATTGTGATCCGTCCATCACCTCGAATGAGAGTGTCCACACGTTCCAACATTGCACGAGTCACAGCTGTGTGCGCTCGGCCGGCACGCGGGAAAGGGGCAGCTTTTTCGCGACCTCGTTTTGATGGTGACAGAAACCTCATCCAACGACCCGCCATGCTTTTGTTCACTGCCAGGTAAACAAAGTCATTCTGCAAGAGAGTATGATATATTTGGAATGCTCTGGTTGTCGGGGAAAAAAACCTCAGTGATAACTCTCTGCTTGAAAAGCCCCTACGTTAGAGATACCATTTTGGAGGTGACTTATAGTGCCGTCATCTGTCGGAACCTCAAGAAACTGTAGAGTTGGAAGCGGAAATATTCCACGATGTCCCACAACAAATTCCGCACTTTTCAGCATAAAATGTCCGGGATAAAATGTGTTGCGTTATTTATTGAATGCACCTCGTAGCCGGCCGGAGTGGCCGAGCGGTTCTAGGCGCTACAGTCTGGGACCGCGCGACCGCTCAGGTCGCAGGTTCGAATCCTGCCTCGGGCATGGATGTGTGTGATGTCCTTGGGTTAGTTAGGTTTAAGTAGTTCTAAGTTCTAGGGGACTGATGACCACAGCAGTTAAGTCCCATAGTGCTCAGAGCCATTTGAACCATTGCACCTCGTATATTCAAGGTATTTGTACATTGAAAAAAGGCTTTGGACAACGTTGACTGGTATACACACTCTTCGAAATTCATAAGGTAGCAGGTATAAAACAAACGGAATGAAAGGTTATTCACAACCTGCACAGAAACCAGACAACAGTTCTGAGGGTCTCAGGACATATGAGGGAAGCAGTAGTTGCCAATGCAGTGATACAGGGTTGTAGATCATCCCCTATGTTATTTACTATGTACATTAAGTAAGCAGTAAGAGAAACCAAAGTGAAATCTGCAAAAGGAATGAAAGCTCATGTAGAAATGAAAAATTCTGATTTACCGATGCTGTAATTCTGTCATTGAGATATATATATCTCTCGGCGATGCTTGTTACGCGACAAAAACACAGTACACAGTAGCAACATCTCTTTAATAAGCTGGACATATTCTAAACAGTAAAAATCCACTTCAATCGGGCTACAAGATTCTTGGCAGCTTGATATGAGGTTCAACCTAAAATGAACACGTTCCGCGATAAAAAGATTTTTAAGACCTCAGGATGACAGCAAAGTATGTCGAAACCGGTTATCTGAAATGAAGAAATATTTCATACGATCTTGGCTGTTGAATGTTTTATAGCTAGTAAATACAGAATACGCAAAATGAGAAATTTCAATCTATTGATGTTTATTCTGACTGAAATCAGTTCCCTTCACTAGACCATAAATAAAGTGCGATACCGACAATTCCTTTTTACTTTTACTGCTGATTTTAGTTAAGAAAACTCAAAAGGTTATGTCACTAGTGGTGTTAGATGGTAACTCAAGTAGGAGCAATCGTAACGAAGTGATAAGACGTGAAATTAGAAATGACAAAACGGATTCTTTGCTCTTCGCCTGTCTGACTGAAACAAGCAAAGTATACAAACTGTAGCAGGAGCATTATTTGTGTAAAAGTCATAGTACTACTATTACAGGCTTTCTTGCACAAAGTGTTTCAGAGTGAGTAATGCAATTATCCTTCAACAGTGTAAAAAGAAATACCTTAATTGAAGTCAATGTTTTTTTTTTATGCTTTACTTCTGCAGTCAATCTACTTCCACTAAAACCATTGCTTCTTCTAATTTAATAACTGTGTACTTGGTTGTTTAATACTAAAAACTCCCAGACTCTCTACGGTAATATATATATATATATATATTTATATATATATATATATATATATATATATATATATTCAGCTACCCATAAATATGGGTTTTATGTAATCTGCAACGCCTTCAAAAACGAAGCGTGACATTTTCATATTCTCGCGCTCGCCATGCGCAAACTATTAGTGCTACAGAAAAATCGAACAGGACCTCTTTGTAGTAAATTTAGTTTTGAACTGGAATACGTTTTCGTTATTAAAAATTGGCAAACGAAAGTCAGAATTTGGGTATAACAAAGCCTATGGCACCAGCGTATTGAGAAGTGGCATGTGCATATCTCGTGATCGACTTCACGGAAAGAAGTTAGTTAGATAGCTTTTAGTTAAACATTTCCTCGACATAGAGGCGACTGAGATGGAATACTGCCCCTGTTGTTAAATGAAGGCCATATGTTCTCCTGTGTATTTTCTGGAAAAGCTGTTGTGACATTCACTTTAAGGCATGTAGTGAAATCACTGAAAGCCCTAGATCAAGATTTCCAGATGTACACCTTGGCCATCCCTTAATCCTTTTTTTCTTTCTGTTGAACTGCCCACAGCCAAACATCCCACATTAATGATTTGATTTTCGCTTCACGCAGTTACATTTCCCTACATGCCCAACAATAAGCCAGCCCTTTGCTGTTCCTTATCTATATTAACGATTTTGGAGACAATCTGAGCAGTCGTTTTCGGTTGTTTGCAGATGACGCTGTCCTTTAACGACTAATAAAGTCATCAGAAGACCAAAACAAACTGCAAAACGATTTAGAAGAAATATCGGAATGGTGCGATAAGTGGCAGTTGGCCCTAAACAACGAAAAGTGTGAGGTCATCCACATGAGTGCTAAAAAGGAACTCGTTAAACTCTAAGAGCCGTAAATTCAACGAAATACCTAGGTATTACAATTACGAACAACTTAAATAGGAAGGAACCCATAGAAAATGTTGTGTGGAAGGCTAACCAAAGACTGCGTTTTATTGGCAGGACAGTTAGAAAATGTAACTGACCTACAAAGGAGACTGCCTACACTACGCTCGTTCGTCCTTTTTAGAATACTGCTGCGCAGTGTGTGATCCTTACCAGACAGGACTGACGGAGCACATCGAAAAAGTTCAAAGAAAGGCAACGGGTTTTGTATTATCGCGAAATATGGGAGAGAGTGCCACAGAAATGATACAGGATTTGGACTGGACATCATTAAAAGAAAGACCTTTTTCGTTGCAACGGAATCTTCTCACGAAATTCCAATCACCAACTTTCTTCTCCGAATACGAAAATATTTTGTTGACACCGACCTACATTGGGAGGAACGATCACCGCGATAAAATAAGGGAAATCAGAGCTCGTACGGAAAGACATAGGTGTTCGGTCTTTCCGCGCGCTATACGAGATTGGAATAATAGAGAATTGTGAAGGTGGTTCGATGAACCCTCTGCCAGGCACTTGAATGTGATTTGCAGAGTATCCATGTAGATGTAGATGTAGAGTTGATGAGATTTCACTTACGAAAGGTGAAGCCTGAAACAAGTTTTACGTTATGATTGCTTTCTTCAAGTTGTAACAGTATTCTGCAGTTAATTTGATATTTACGTTTATCCCTCCTCGAGGAACTCTTCTGGATAAGAGAGTAAAAACACATTGTTCTCTGATACAGTTACAGGCTAAGACGGTGAGGAAGAGATATTTTCTTTCGTGGTGTTGGCTGTCAAAATGTTTGCAGCGCCGTACGCACAGGAGCGGCCGAAGGTCGCCTACAGATGAAGGCGGAAGACGAGCTCACGTTCGGCAGCGGCGGCGGTGTCGGGAAGAGACGGGAAGGGGCGCGTGCACCGACTGCCAAGGCCCCGGGGCTGGCCTTCACGCGGGGGCCTCGTTCCTGCGTCTGAATTTTAAACCGGTCTCCGGACAAGGTCGGAAACACACGCTCCCACACACTGGCTCTCTCTACTTCATAAATGTAGTAGCCGAAGACCCTCCTCTCAATACGAATAACTGCAGTCATCCTTAAGATGGTGCAACATGAGAGCCAAGAAAAGAGGACTAAGAAATTAAGCAGTAATAAAATGTGCTCTCATTTCCCATCTACAGGGGCTTGATGTTCATCCAAGAATAGAAGAAAAGGAAGGTTGAACGTCTCCGCCAGCGGCAGTTGGGCCGCGTGCCGTGGGTGATGTTTCCATGGAGGCGCAGTTTTGTAACAGACAGACAAAAGAGAGGAAGGGTAAAAGTAAACTGGAAGAAGAAGACTGAAACAGAATGGGGAAAAAGAAGGATTAGAATAAAGGAATGGTTTGGACGACTTGGAGGACACTAATATTGGAAGGGGACTGAAGTGTTTAAATAGGAATCTCGAGGATGAAAGGGGGTCTCCAGCAGATGCGGACTGCAGTACCTTGAACAGTAATTTCATATGACCTGCCCCTCTCTGATATAGAGTTGTTTATTCGTTGTTTTCAACTACTAGATGAAACCACTGCCGTTATGGCATATGAGCCATCGCAACGAAATTGAAGAGAACATATTTTCCGTTTGTTGCTTTGTTTGGTACAACTTCCCATTTATCGACAATGAAATAAGAATCGATTCTGTTGCAGGCAGTATGACTGTGTGTTGTTCAATGTTTTTAATTGCATCGTACGAAAAATAATTATTCAGATGCGTACGCATCTCTTCATTGTAAAATCGTATTGATTTCAATAAAGGAACAAACAGTACACGTACAAATGAAAAGCAAAGAAAAATTACTCCGTTGGAAGCTTTGGATTGAGGAAAAATGAAGAAGAAAAGTCGCCTTCGTTTTGTTTCAAGAACTATTTGAACATTCGGCACAAGCGGTTTAAGATAACAAGCATCATAACCACTTCGGCAGTAACAATGAGGACGTTAAAGAAGTTTATATCTGCTAGGGTCATCAGTCCCTAAGCTTACACACTACTTAACCTAAATTATCCTAAGGACACACACACACACACACACACACACACACACAGAGAGAGAGAGAGAGAGAGAGAGAGAGAGAGAGAGAGAGAGAGAGATAGGGGGGGTGAGGGAAAGAGGGGATAGAGTTCAGGCTCGGCCTCGATTCCTTAATGGTTAGTTTGTAATATTTAAAGAAAAATAGTGTTTTCACGTTTATATACGTTCGTATATTTGTGTAATCATATTTATGCATAAAAGCACTAAAAACGGATAGAACTTACTTTCTCGGTCTTTCTTTACCCGTTATTTATACACTGTTGAGTGAAATTCTCTCTTCCATAGTCTCATCTGAACGAAGGTTTGTGAATTCTGGCCCTTTAACACCTATACGTCAAAGAATTTCTGCAGTGTGACTGACTTTTCCTCGTCGAATTTTGTGCGAGGTAATTGCATCCGGGGACGATTTGAGCAGATAAACTGCCAGTTCAATTTTGGATTGTATCACAACTTTATTTAGTTATTCACCTCCAAACCAATTACTGCAGTGTTACTATCAATACTGGAATCACTATATGTTAGAATTACGTACACTATATTGTAGCAGAATTGTAACAGTGTAAAAGAGTATGCGTAACTGGCTTTTGTTGCACCTTTTATCTGTGCTGCACATACGGACTTGATTTCCATACTCACGAGGGAATTACATACCGAATTGTTTTCCTTCATCTTTCGCACCGTAGAAGCAAATATTTAGATGTAACAAATTTTGCTCTGTGCTTCTCAGTATTATTCAAGAATTGAGGTTCAAGGTTTTACGAACCTACTGAATACCTTGTGAATACCTGACGAGATCGACAATCATCCAGCAGAAGCGTTAAATTAACCACGTAAGCTGGGAGAGGAATAGCTTGCCCGCGTTGCATTCTGGTCTCGTTACCTTCCTTTTCCCCCCGAATGTTACATGAAAAACAGTTGTATCGCTACACTGAAACTGTTTCTTCGGAATGGGAACAATAATAATGGTGGTGGTGATAGTCATCGTGGCATACTCGTAGCGATTTATAAACAAGATATAATAACAAAATGACTATTTATTTATCGATACATTGACTCAACGTATCGCAGTGAAATCACACCGAGATATACTTGATTTGAATAATGTACACTGTATTTTCGACATACGCGTGAAAGAATCGGCAAGTATATGTTCAGTTCATCGCCATTTCTTACTGTAGCCTCGTTATAACTCGCCACGAATGCAATAGAATGCTTCCAAGCTTTATTATTTTTTCCTTCGACAGAAAAGTAATATCGTTTAGTTTTACACTTACACAAAAGTGTTTACAATCAAATGTAAACGACGAAATTTGGCAACAATTCCAGATAACTTGGTATTACTTGGCTCAGAATCCCCAGATCTTCGTCAAATGCTCGAAGTGGGCACTTCTTAGTAATTTGTTCTGTTATTTTCTGCTCTTCTCCGTAGATGTAGTCAGCAGATGAAAAGAACTCCCTCTTCTTCAAGATTTTACCACAGCTCCCTGATGCGGTTTAGCTTCGACCATGTACGGCGCGAAAGTTGGAAACCCTCAACCTTCCCTGTTGGATCTTGAACCAGATGAACATTTTTGGGTGGATGTTTGTTCCAACGCTGTCACCATTTAGAGGTCATAATCAAAAACCGAGTCTTTCTTAATCAAGCGAGAGTGGTTTGCGTCATTTCAGATAAGGTGCATCTTGTAGGGCGTCGCACAAGGGAATTCTTACGAAAAGTGAGCTTCAAGAAGTAGTTTACCCTCGCTGGTTTTCTCGTTAGATTTTGTGGAGAAGTATTAGTCGTGGAAGGTGACCACTGAATGGGATCTAGATCTGACAGTACCAGTGATAACTCTCATGGCGTCATCAAGCTGCACTTAATCTTCGCTCTGTGGGTGCTGTTTCCCCACGTAGGAGTGCAGTATTCACCAGCAGAATTCACAAGAGAGTACAGCAGAGCGTAGAGTATTGGTATCCGCACCGTACCTGTTTCCGACAATCTTGCAAGTAGATTCACTCCTGTGCCAAGCATTTTTTTTTTAGATAATTTGACGCACTGTTGTGCGGATATCAAGTACCGATCGGGAGTGTTTACTAGATACATTGAATCGAAATTGCGGTGTATTTCACTTCCTTCGAATGTCACATGACTTTCCTTTGAGATTGTTTTGTATCTAGGCCGAATACTAACCTTGTTTCACTTGTGTTAGGCTGGCCCCTTCATTTATGGAATTAATCATTCAGTTTCGTCAACTTTTCAGCACATTGTAACAGTGGATAAGATCTTTCTTCTGGAAGACTAATTCTAGGTCGACTGCATACGGGACTCTCATGGAGTCAGTGTCTCGCAAGCCGCAGATACAACTTAAATTGGAAAGAACACATAGAAAATGTTGTGGTGAAGGCTAACCAAAGACTGCGTTTTATTGGCAGAACACATAGAAAATGTAACAGACCTACTAAGGAGACTGCCTAAACTACGCTCGTTCGTCCTCTTTACTGCTGCGTGGTGTGGGATGCTTACTAGATAGGATTGACAGAGTACATAGAAAAAGTTCAAAGAAGGGCAGCACGTTTTGTATTATCGCGAGGTAGGGGAGAGTGTCACAGAAATGATACAGGATTAGGGCTGGACATCATTAAAAGAAAGGCGTTTTTCGTTGCGACGGAATCTTCTCACGAAATTCAAATCACAAACTTTCTCGTCCGAATGCGAAAATTTTGTTGACACCGACCTACATAGGGAGGAACGATCACCAAGATAAAATAAGGGAAATCAGAGCTCGTACGGAAAGATAGAGGTGTTCATTCTTTCCTCGAGCTATGCGAGATTGGAATAATACAGAATTGTGAAGGTGGTTCGATGAACCCTCTGACAGGCACTTCAATGTGATTTGCAGAGTATCGATGTACATGTAGATTAAACAGAATGGGGGTCAGAAACTGCTCCCTGAGGTAAGCCATCTGCTACCTCGTCCATTGAGGAGTACCTTAAAGCGCCCGTCAGAGAGCATTTTGTCTGCTAGAAACATAGGATATGACATGGGATGGTTTCAGTAAACTTCGACATCAGTCACTCCCTCCTGAAAGTACCATAAGCTGCCGAAAGATCCACGAAAATTGCTACTTATTTGGCACCTCATTGAAATTATAATTCATGCTAGAGGTTTCAATGTTAAGACTTGGTCACTGGAGCTCCTGTGTTTCCTAAAGTAACTTTGTTCGATGTGGATGATTAGAATAATGGCCCCCGGGATGCGACATAGTACAAGCCTCGGGTGAGGAGAAACACTGGTCGGTAGTGGGAAGCATCGTCTTGTTCTGATTTCGGGATGGGAATGATTCGTTGCACATCTACAAATGAAAAGTGTGCAGTAAGAAAGAAAACGACAAGGCTGTAATGGAGTACGGGAAAACAGCCGGATACGCTGAAGCCGCTACTGGACTGCTGGCACTCTCCTGTGGCATTCAACAGGCTCGGGAACTCTTGGACCTCAACTTCTCGAAAACTCTTCGGTACTCCATCGCACTGGGACAGAATTTGTTACCTCTAAGCTCTGCAAACCGTGCGGAAGATGAGCAGAATCGATGACCAGTTGAATTATGCTTCCCTTGTTAGTCACCCACCAGAATACTATTCATGCGAGTATATACACTACTGGCCATTAAAATTGCTACAGCAAGAAGAAATGCAGGTGATAAACGGGTGTTCACTGGACAAATATCTTATACTAGAACTGACATGTGATTACATTTTTACGCAATTTGGGTGCATAGATCCTGGGAAATCAGTACCCACAACAACCACCTCTGGCCGTAATAACGGCCGTGACACGCCTGGGCATTGAGTCAAACAGAGTTTGGATGGCGTGTACAGATACAGCTGTCCATGAAGCTTCAACACGATACCAGAGTTCATCAATAGTAGTGACTGGCGTATTGTGACAAGCCAGTTGCTCAGCCACCATTGACCAGACGTTTTCAGTTGCTGAGATATCTGGAGAATGTGCTGGCCAGGGCAGCAGTCGAACATTTTCTGTATCCAGAAAGGCCCGTACAGGACATGCAACGTGCGGTCGTGCATTATCCTGCTGAAATGTAGGGTTTCGCAGGGATAGAATGAAGGGTAGAGCCACGAGCCGTAACACATCTGAAGTGTACCGTCCGCTGTTCAAAGTGCCGTCAATGCGAACAAGAGCTGACAGAGACGTGTAACCAATGGCACCCCATACCATCACGTCGTGTGATACGCCAGTATGGCGATGACGAAAACACGCTTCCAATGTGCGATCACCGCGTTGTCGCCAAACACGGATGCGACCATCTTGATGCAGTGAACAGAACCAGGATTCATCCGAAAAAATGACGTTTTGCCATTCGTGCACCCAGTTCATCGTTGAGTACACCATCGCAGGCGCTCCTGTCTGTGATACAGCGTCAAGGATAACCGAAGCCACGGTCTCCGATCTGCTGCGTACAGTAGAGGAACATTTCAAAGGCGATGATTGTTTGCGTCAGCGTGACAGTGCACTGTGAGGCAATCCCTTGCGAACAATAAGCGCAGCCATGGTCTCCGAGCTGATAGTCCATGCTGCTGAAAACGTCGTCGAACTGTTCGTGCAGATGGTTGTTGTCTCGCAAACGTCCCCATCGAGACGTGGCTGCACGATCCGTTACAGCCATGCGGATAAGATGCCTGTTATTTCGACTGCTAGTGATACGAGGCCGTTGGGATCCAGCACGACGTTCCGTATTACCCTCCTGAACCCACCGATTCCATATCCTGCTAACAGCCATTGGACTTCGACCAACGCGAGCAGCAATGTCGCGATATGATAAACCGCAATCGCGATAGGCTACAATCCGACCTTTATCAAAGTCGGAAACGTGATGGTGCGCATTTCACCTCCTTACGCGAGTCATCACAACAACGTTTCACCAGGAAACGCCGTTCAACTGCTGTTTGTGTATGAGAAATCGGTTGGAAACTTTGCTCATGTCAGCACGTTGTAGGTGTCGCCACCGGCGCCAAGCTTGTGTGAATGCTCTGAATATCTAATCATTTTCATATCACAGCATCTTTTTCCTGTCGGTTAAATTTCACGTCAGTAGCACGTCATCTTCATGGTGTAGCAATTTTAATCGCCAGTAGTGTATTAGTGTCGTTGTATCATGTTTGTTTAATACCCCACAATGAATGTTTTCAGCAATCTCCACTGCCGGTACTGAGTAGCAGCTTATTGCCCCTTCAGTGGAAGCAACCGCTACATGGTTTTTCAAAATGTTTTACCTTACCTAGTTAACATGTACAGCTGCTGACAACATTACGACTATCGTACTGCTTCATATTAGCTACATCGTTCGCTTCCTATGTCTCATTAAATTCAGAAAATACTACTCTGATCTGAACGACCTCGGCGAAGTGATGTAAATGGAAAGCGTGCTCCTTTTTTAGACACGCAGGTACAGTGTTTTATTCGTGGCGACTGAAACCAACGTCGACGGGCTACGTGCTACGGCGCAGTTCCTGTTCGCTCCCAGATCGGCGCTGCCTGTTTGTAAACAAGTCCGTCGAGTCGCCACGTGTCGTCGCCCGACTTAGAGGCGATGTGCCTGCCTACCTGTCGCCTGGCAAAAGGCCAGGAACCGAGTGTTGCGCGAATGACAGGTCGTTTAGCACACGCGTAAGTTCTACCGGGGTGCCATGAGTTTTATAAATACTCTTCTGTTTGTGGTACACCTTTTAATGTGGTTTACATCTTTCGCCAAGGGCAATGGTGCAAGTGTGTGTGTGAAATCTCATGGGACTTAGCTGCTGAGGTCATCAGTTCCTAAGCTTACACACTACTTAACCTAAATTATCCTAAGGACAAACACACACACACACACACCCATGCCCGAGGGGGGAATCGAACCTTCGCCGGGACCAACCGCACAATCCATGACTGCAGCGCCTGAGACCGCTCAGCTAATCCCGCACAGCAACTGGTGCAAGTACAGGGTGATCAAAAAATTAGTATAAATTTGAAAACTGAATAAATCACGGAATAATGTAGATACAGAGGTACAAATTGACACACATGCTTGGAATGACATGGGATTTTATTAGAACAAAAAAAAAAAAAAAGAAAATACAAAAGTTCAATAAATGTCCGACAATGGTGCTTCATCTGATCAAAATAGCAATATTAGCATAACAAAGTAAGACAAAGTAAAGATGATGTTCTTTACAGGAAATGCTCAATATGTCCACCATCATTCCTCAACAATAGCTGTAGTCGAGGAATATTGTTGTGAACAGCACTGTAAAGCATGTCCGGAGTTATGGTGTGGCATTGGCGTCGGATGTTGCCTTTCAGCATCCCTAGACATGTCGGTCGATCATGATACACTTGCGACTTCAGGTAACCGCAAAGCCAATAATCGCACGGGCTGAGGTCTGGGGACCTGGGAGGCCAAGCATGACGAAAGTGGCTGCTGAACGTACGATCATCACCAAACGACTCGCGCAAGAGATCTTTCACGCGTCTAGCAATATGGGGTGGAGCGCCATCCTGCATAAACATCATACGGATAGCATCGGAGGGTACGCCTAAGTGCCAACCAAACAGTGGTGTATGGAATGCAGGTGCGACGTGCGACTACACGAGCGCTGACTTCCCCGTGCATAGACGAACCCTGTCTCAGCAGCATTACGCCTTGTGTTCGGTCGGCCACTACGGGGTATATCGTCTAAACAACCCGTGGCTTCGAACTTCGAAATCATTCTCGCCACAGCTGCATTTGTCAACGGACCTTTACTCGTTCGAATCCCCTTCCTATGGCGATAGGATCGTAACGCTGAATTAGCACATCCCCATTCTGATAATACAGCTTCACTAAAAGCACCTTTTCAGGTAATGTCAACATGCTGCGACTGCTGGCGCACCTGATTCTCTCTCTCTCATTACAGCTCCTTTTATACACGATTGTCATGTGCAGTCACTGACGTTTTGCTGTCCAGCGCCATCTGTCGGAAATTTTGTTAACTTTTTTTTTTTTTTTTTTTTTGTTCTAATACAACCCCATGTCATTCCAGGCATGTATGTCAATTTTTACCTCTCTATCTACATTATTCCGTGATTTATTACGTTCTCAAATTTATACTGAGTTTTTGATCACCCGGTACTTGGAGCTAATCTACTACCACTCTCATTGATACCTACTACCTCTCACAGATTTCCGTAATAAAAAAAGCTTCACAACGCTGGTTCATTAAAACTTAACCACGCAGCTCTTGGCACCTTTACCTAGTTGCCACTAAGACGGGTATGAAATTTCTTCGTTATTTTTTATTAATTTATTGCTGATTAATCAGGAACAGCCCTCGAGAATTTCTATTGCAAGTCGTCTGACACATATTATAATCTATCACTGTTCAGGAAATATAAATATAGAAAGCTGCGACTAGTCACTTACGAACTATTCCGTTATTTACTTGAACTAGTTTCCGAACATCTGCAAAATGAAGTTTACAAAAAAAAAATGGCTCTGAGCACTATGGGACTTAACAGCTATGGTCATCAGTCCCCTAGAACTTAGAACTACTTAAACCTAACTAACCTAAGGACAGCACACAACACCCAGTCATCACGAGACAGAGAAAATCCCTGACCCCACCGGGAATCGAACCCGGGAACCCGGGCGTGGGAAGCGAGAACGCTACCGCACGACCTGAAGTTTACAGGTTTCATGTTTTTAGTTTGATAATGAAAAGTAACAGCTGCAGTAAACTGAATCAGTGTTCACCGTAAGGCAATAAATGACATTGCACTTTAAGATTTAGAGACAAAGCAAACAGCTGTAATCTTGCGACCTCTATTTACTGTAAGGCTATTTTTGACCATTCATGTTAGAACCAGTCTAGTTCACTGTATGTACTCACACAACGATTTTTCCATATACACAACAAAAACAAAGAACTGACACAATATCTGTGAGCGAGGCTCTTTGTAGTTTACGTGAATTGTTCACATTCTGGGTGGATTTTGGCTGATTTCTGGTACCAGTTAGAGTTTAGATAGTGAATTATAGTGACTAGTGCCTACCGTCTAACTTGGTTGCTGATAGGCAGTGAAAACATAACTGCCAGTTGGATTTTAATACGATACTGCCCATAGCGCCTCAGTAAGTAAGGAATTTAGTTTTACGACACAACTTGCCAAATTGCTAATAGGCAAGGCGATACTTAGTGTTTCCTATCTCCTCGCCACAGTGAAGCAACTTCCAGTACACAGCATGAAGCTAGAAACATAAATATGTAAATTTCTGCTTGAATCATCTGAAGATGATTCTGAAAAGGTTCAGAAATCAGTTCATGAAAATAAAGAGGGATTTCATAAAAGACTGTTCGCAGCTCCATTAATGTTCATTCCTGGAATTGTAAAATACTGATAATCGATAAACGTAATTCGATCTTTCTTAAAGTATAATGATAAGCAAATTTGTCGCAAAACAATTGCTCCGTTTCAAGGAGACCACCGCAGCAACTGCCTTTAATCGACTTAGATAAATCACCGAAGCCCTTATCTACGAGTAGAAGGCTCGACGACGATTTTTGAACCAGTGTGCTCCGGAATGCCCACTGTGGTAACCGCGCTGCACAAAACTTTCCCACAGATAATTTTTGACCTAAAATTTTCGTAGGTGCTTCTGTTGATTGACTCGGGGCTTGCTGGAGGGCCTAAGGTGATCAAGAAAATCACTAAATGTTGTCCTCAAGGATCAATGTGCGCACCAAGTATGGGAGCTGAAGATAGTCTTGAAGCCATTTTAGAAAATGAAGCTATTGCTGCACTAAGACGATTCTTTACGGCAACAGTTTTTAATGTTTTTAAATACATTGTTTGAGACTGAGTGGTTTACTCTCGAAATTAGTTTTGTTCTAAATAAAAAGTATGGCTTTTTGTAGATATAATTTATATCATGTTTATGGAAAAAGAGAGATTTTTAGGAGGAAATATTTTTAGCTCTCTGACTTAGAATTATTCTGATACAAAAAGATATTTGTGAGTGGAAAACATTTTTAATTCAGCGTATTTCGCCGGCCATCCTCCATCGCATTTAAGTATTGGAATCTTTTGACGGGAAAAGGTGCATCGGTCTGAAAGGGCGCTGTTGTTGTTATCGTTGTTCTTATTCCGAATATTGGTTTGGTACAGCCGTTTACGCTGATCTATCCTTTTCAAGGCTCTTTCACGCTGCATAACTACTGCAACCTACATCCCTTTCTACCTGCTTACAGTAATCAGTCCTTGGTCTTCTTTTACAATTTCTACCCCATCTCCTCCCCCCTCGCCATCACCAAACGAACTATTGTTTGATATCTCAAAATGTGTCCTACTAACTGATTCCTTCGTTTAGTCGAGTTGTGCCATAGTTTTCTCTTCTCGCCAATTCGATTCAGTACCTCGTCGTTAATTGTTCCATCTACTCATCAAGTCGGCAGATTGCTTATGTAGCACCACATTTCAAAAGCTTGTATTCTCTTCTTGTCGGAAATGGTCGTTGCCCAGGTTTCGCTTCTGTGCAAGGCTCCACACCAGACCTTCAGACAATAGTGTATACGAACGAAATTTTCACTCTACGGTGGAATGTGCGCTGATATGAAGCTTCCTGGTAGATTAAAACTGTATGCCGGACCGAGGCTCGAAGTCGCGACCCTTGTATTTGGCGGATTGGTGCTCTACCAACTGAGCTACCCACGCACGATTCACGACACGCCCTCACAGCTTTACTGCTGCCAGTACCTTGTCTCCCGCCTTCCAAACTTCACAGAACACTTATTGCGAAACTTACAGGACTATCACTCCGCGGAAGAAAGGCTATTGTGAAAACATGGTTTAGTCACAGATGGGGAAGTTTGCAGAATGAAATTCTCAATCTCCAGCACAGTCCAAGGAACCATCACAAATCACGGTGACTGCAGTGTAATTATTGTCTTTAAATGAACGTATCGTTTCCGTTCGTCTCATTGCGTATTTGATTCAGTTAACTTCTTTGCTATACTGAGCAGTTCCTTCCATGCACAGCACAAGTTTCACGTTACTTGGCGAGAATCAACACGCGAAAGTTACTTTCGTTCTTAAATTTGGTACACCAGTGTATTTTCTGTGTTTTGAGGTGTACGTTGCTGTTGTTAACAATTGTAAGAACTGCGAAATTCTTATGAATTTTCCTGGTACACATTTTCCATTTATTTTTTTTCCTACAAAGAAGAAGTCTTTCGGAAAAGCAGCGTATTGCTAGGAGTTTGTGCGAACATATTTACCAAAGTTACGACAGCTTCACGGCGCTTCTGTAGGGACTCCCCAGTCTCCGCTGGGAGATCCGCATTGCAGATAAAGAGAAACACAGATAGCGGGCCTTTAAATCCGTACTTAAATTACGACACAGGTCATCGCTTTCAGAAATTTGCTTCATCACATATTGCGTCTTTCTATCGTCGTAATTACTCTGCGCCTTTGCTGTATGTGTGCTGCAGGAGTTATCTTGGCTAATTATTACCTGCTGTACAAGCTAGAGACTCGCTAGAGAAGTACTTTTATGGCGTGAGCTTTACATGCGAAATTTTATCGCAATACTCATTTGATTTATAATAAATGACGTATGTAGCCCCCTCCCCCTGTCGCCGGACCGTGTTTCTGGGATTCTGAGGAAACATGGCAGAATAAATTATTATCTTCAGCTCGCTTGAGATAATTAAGCAACACAAGTTTCTAAACAGCTGTCATATTCAACAAATAGGACTTGTCTTTACCAGCAAGTTCATACTCAGTGGAGGCATAATTATTAGCTTCAGACCAATCTGCAACAAAGAAAAATCGCTTTCCTATTTATGACACAAATTCTGATGACGCACCTTCCCATTTATATACCTGTATTTCACAAAGAACTTAAGGTTCGTGACAGTTGATACTTGATGTATCACTGTCACTCCCTCCAATTCCCTGGTTCTGTTGCAAATTATACGAGGGGATATCGATTGACAGTTAGGCTCTGCACGTAATCGAATCTCTCTTATCTTACCTTCAAGCACTTTTCGGAAAATATGTGCAGGAGAAAGCAACATATTGCATGAGGCTTCCATGAACGTTAGGTTTTGGAATTTTAACTGTACAATACTCGGTGATGCACGATTTCTCTTTTCATCTGCCTCTGAAACTGAATGCGCGTCTCCTTGGCGCTTTCGCGCTTATTATTCCAACCTCTGGCGGAATGCTCTCTCTTTCTTTGGATCTTCTCTAATTCCTCTATAAATCCTACCTGGATTGAGCAGCAATACCGGAGTACCGGTCAGACGAGACTAACTTTTCCTTGAGATGACTCCCTCTCCCTTGAATTCTTCGAATGAGTTTCAGTATGGAATCTCTAAATCCTGCGATTAGTTTTTAATTGCCGTTCCACCTTAAATATTTCCACACATATGGTCGCTGATATTTAATGAATGTGACTGTTTGCAGTAAAAAGAATGGCTCTTTCCCGTTTAACAATGCACAGTATGTTATACTGGTCTATGTTGAGGGTCAACAGCCAGTCCCTGAACCAAGCGTCGATCCTCAACAGGTCTTCTTGTTGGGTTGTGACCTTTGTAAGGCCACCATCTTCATCTCGAGCATTCTCATGGAGTTTCCAGCGTAATCCAGTACTTAATTTATATACCGGGTGATCAAAAAGTCAGTATAAATTTGAAAACTGAATAAATCACGGAATAATGTAGATACAGAGGTACAAATTGACACACATGCTTGTAATGGCATGGGGTTTTATTAGAACCAAAAAACTACAAACGTTTAAAAATTTCTGACTGATGGCGCTTCATCTGATCAGAACAGCAATAATTAGCATAACAAAGTAAGACAAAGCAAAGATGATGTTCTTTACAGGAAATCCGTAATATGTCCACCATGATTCCTCAACAATAGCTGTAATCGAGGAATAATGTTGTGAACAGTACTGTAAAGCATGTCCGGAGTTATGGTGAGGCATTGGCGTCGGATGTTGTCTTTCAGCATCCCTAGACATGTCGGTCGGTCACGATACACTTACGACTTCAGGTAACCCCAAAGCCAATAATTGCATGGACTGAGGTCTGGGGACTTGGGAGGCCAAGCATGACTAAAGTGGCGGCTCAACACACGATCATCACCATACGATGCGCGCAAGAGATCTTTCACGCGTCTAGCAATATGGGGTGTTTTTTTTTTTTTTTTTTTGTTCTAATAAAACCCCATGTCATTCCAAGCATGTGTGTCAATTTTTGCCTCTCTATCTACATTATTCCGTGGTTTATTCCGTTTTCAAATTTATACTGACTTTTTGATCACCCGGTATTTTGATCAGAAATGAGTCTATAACACTAGAGGCTTCTTTTCACGTCTACGTGTATCTCTCCGTTAAAAACGATAAGACGTCTTCATTTTCCTACAAACAGTAGAAAGTTTTGTTTGTTAACGATATTGTGTACACGCTCCCTGGTGCGTATATTGTTGTCTTTATCATATTATATTCACATTCATAATTGTATCATATACATCCACACATAATGGTGAGTCAAATAGAATTCGCGATTACGGGTTTGGATTACGAGCTATAAGTGCAAGCGCTGGACATAGAAATTACGAAGCAAGCTGATATCTAGACGGGATACCAAGGATCAGCTGCAGTTTCCATTCAGGCATTCTCATTTGTGGAGCATTCGGCTACCGTTGCCGCAGAGACATCTTCCATGGTCTTGAAGGACGTCTTCTCTTCCTTCTCCTTTCGGAATCCATTTCGAAATTCTTTTTGGCCACCTTTCGTCACCCATCCTTCCTGGACCGCCTGTTGGATGACAGCGATATTTCGAAGTATCTGAAAGTACCGCATTCTTTGATTTTTTTCAGTTCAGTGTCTACATCTACTAGATTTCTTCATCCTACTGTTAAACATTGAATTTTCTCTAGATTGTTTGCCTGTCCCAGTACCTCGTATTATTCTTCCAGCTTTCGCAGCGTTTGTCTTGCGTCGTGCTTGTCTCTAGCCGTTACAGCCTCATCCTTCTCTAGTTGAAACCTACTAGTACAACCTATAAAGAACTGCTGCTTAGATTTAACATGTGTGCGACACGCCCGCACTTACCATGCTGGTCTACAGCGAACGTTATGGAGCGAGGTCGTAGTCCACAAAGACTAAATGATTCACTATGCCGTTGCCTGTTTGGTTTCTTGGAAGATTGAGTGTAGTAAATATCCCATCTAAGCATGAACGCCCAGGTCTGAATCAGTTCCAATCTTCTGAATACTGTACTTCCACTCCTATTCTTTGCTTCAGGATTTGACTATTTATTCTTCCCAGGATTGGTTTCACACTAATTCCTCTGCAGTATTCCTTATACGGTATTTCATGCTGAACTGTAAGGACGAGGATAAAGTATTTGATACCGACGTATCCATTAACGTGAAGTGTCGATATTACACAAAGAACTAAGTAACAGATGTGGTGTAAAAAATACATTACTTAGAAAATTGTTTTTCTTTTCAGTCCACATTAACTTCGGACTCATCTTGATTAACACATCATCAAACACCTGGATCCGTTTTTTTATTTCCACTAAACTATGGTAATAGGTTACTCATTAATACCTCGTTTGATCTTCTTCCAATAGGTATGATTGCTTTTTACTAAGATATTATGTTTCAGAAATTCAACAATCATCTTCGTCATAAACTACGCCGGATGTTCGAAAGACCGTCGTGCTGTTCGTGGGTATTAATAAATTGGATGGTTTCTGCAGAATTCTACTTAGATGAGTTCACGCCGATGTTTTCCTTGGCTAAAAACTTGCCAATTTATTTACAAGTATTTACAAGGGGAAACAATAACCTACAGGAACGATCTAGTGATCGGCACGCGGAGTGAAAAGTGAAAGACAGTTGAACGCTACTATCCAGTAAGAGAGAACCCAATAAATTCGTGCACTGCTGAGAAAATTCCGGTTCGGTTAATATTCGATAGAATAGCCATTTTTGTTGGCATTTAGGTTACCAAGAGATGCAACGATCTTATGTTCAGTATACTCCCAGCTATCAACCCTATCGCATCAAATGACAATTTGTATTAGCAGGGGAAAAAAGAAGTGAAAAAAGAAGTTAAAGTGCTGTATAAAAAGTGTGGTGTTGCTCTACATTTGAAAGATTGTATTGAGGTCTACCAAACCCAACAATCCTGCTAGCTTATACTTAAAATAATCGTGATGTATATGAAGACTGAAGCGATGAATGAAAATTTGTGCCAAGGCCAGGATTCGAACCTGGGTCTCCTACTCACCAAATAGATGCGCTAAACACTATGCAACCATGTCATACTGACTTCGCCCAAGTTCAGTGTCCATCATAGCACGCCTCTCTCCTCAATCCAAACTCCCATTTACGCCTTAGGGGGCACCAAGAGGGTTGAAGCGTGAATGGGAATTTTGAGTAAGGAAGGAGGCGCGGTAGGGTATCCAGTGCAGTTGCGCGAAGCCGCTGTGCCAGAATAGTGCATGCCGACGCTGTAGCCCAGCGTGTTCAGCCAGAGGGCTAGCTGTGCTCTGTAGTAAAAGAACTTGGGTGAAGTATTCTACGATGAATTTGAAGGGCTGTGATGCGACGAACGTCCAGACCAAATGGCGTGAACAACGACGAACAAAATGAAAAAGAAGCGGCCTTAGTAGAAATTTTCATTCATCGCTTCAGTCTGCATATACACTACTGGCCATTAAAATTGCTACACCAGGAAGAAATGCAGATGATAAACGGGTGTTCATTGGACCAATATATTATACTAGAACTGACATGTGATTACATTTTTACGCAATTTGGGTGCATAGATCCTGGGAAATCAGTACCCACAACAACCACCTCTGGCCGTAATAACGGCCGTGACACAGCTGGGCATTGAGTCAAACAGAGTTTGGATGGCGTGTACAGATACAGCTGTCCATGAAGCTTCAACACGATACCAGAGTTCATCAACAGTAGTGACTGGCATATTGTGACGAGCCAGTTGCTCAGCAACCAGTGACCAGACGTTTTCAGTTGCTGAGATATCTGGAGAATGTGCTGGCCAGGGCAGCAGTCGAACATTTTCTGTATCGAGAAAGGCCCGTACAGGATCGGCAACATGCGGTCGTGCATTATGCTCCTGAAATGTATTGTTTCGCAGAGATCGAATGAAGGGTAGAGCCACGGGTTGTAACACATCTGAAATGTAACGTACACTGTTCAGAGTGCCGTCAATGCGAACAAGAGGTGACGGAGACGTGTAACCAATGGCACCCCATACCATCACGCCGGGTGATACGCCAGTATGGCGATGACAAATACACGCTTCCAATGTGCATTCACCGCCATGTCACCAAACAAGTATGCGACCACCATGATGCTGTAAACAGAACTGAGATTCACCCGGAAAAATGACGTTTTGCCATTCGTGCACCCAGGTTCGTCGTTGTGTACACCATCGCAGGTGCTCCTGTCTGTGATGCAGCGTCAAGGGTAACCGCAGGCACGGTCTCCGAGCTGATAGTCCATGCTGTTGCAAACGTCGTCGAACTGTTCGTGCAGATGGTTGTTGCCTTGCAAACGTCCCCATCTGTTGACTCAGATCGAGACGTGGCTGCACGATCCGTTATAGCCATTCGGATAAGATGCCTGTCATCTCGACTGCTAGTGATACGAGGCCGTTGGGATTCAGCACGGCGTTCCGCATTACCCTCCTGAACCCACCGATTCCATATTCTGATAACAGTCATTGGATCTCAACCAACGCGAGCAGCAATGTCACGATACGATAAACCGCAATCGCGATAGGCTACAATGCGACCTTTATCAAAGTCGGAAACGTGATTGTACGCATGTCTCCTCATTACACGTGGCATCACAACAACATTTCACCAGGCAACGCCGGTCAACTGCTGTTTGTGTATGTGAAATCGGTTGGAAACTTTCCTCATGTCAGCACGTTGCAGGTATCGCCACCGGCGCCAACCTTGTGTGAATGCTCTGAAATGCTAATTATTTGCATATCACAGCATCTTCTTCCTGTCGGTTAAATTTGGCGTCTGTAGCACGTCATCTTCGTGGTGTAGCAATTTTAATGGCCAGTAGTGTATACATCGTACGTGTTTTAGACTTGAAACGGTCTCTGGAACGATATAGTTTCATTTGCTTAAAACAAAATTATTAGCTGGCCCGTATTAAATCTGATTTCGTAGCAACCAGTAGTGTACTTAAATGCGATGCCTCTGGGTGAATCAGGTGGTCATGATGTTTCGGGTCATCAGTGTAAGTCGGCACACACTGTCCAGTGTAAAACTGCGACAGGAGGAGATTGCTTTCTCTCAAGCTGTAGCAGAAGGATAAATCGCTAGCTCACCGACCGGCCTTGCTGTCGGTAGTACACGGAGGAGCACCGGATGAAAGCAGCCGGGAAAGGAGTGGCGAGCGGGCGAGAGGCGGAGGACAGTGGCAGAGATTTACTGCGGCGGCGCTTTGTTGGCGCCAGGAGCCCCTCGGGTGGCGGGCCTCCACGGCCAGCCTCGCCGGCGCTCGCAGGCGAGGTCGCACGCCACACGACGCCGCATTTGCAGTGCTGACGCCTGTTTATCGCTCCGATCCGTGAGACCGCTTTCCAATCGCTCGCGGCTGCAGCTCCTCAAGCGTCTTTCGCCCGCCGACGAGATCCACGTAACTATATCAGTCTCCATTGCTCCACAAGGGCAGGACGAAAATTTGTCTGCCTGCCAGTGAAAGAATTTATATATATATTTTTAATGAAAGACGAACTTAACTCCTCTACAGGGCAGTAAAAGAAACGATACTTGAAATGCCCTGCTTAACCCGCAGGACAGGACAGGTAGAATAAATTGAGGAAAGGGGCCAAAATAAGGGGTTGTCAGTTACACTCGAACATACAACTTTGTAAGTAGAGTGTTTAGGTTTTTACGTTGGTAACGCCACGTAGCACTCTCATGTAAGTAGGATGTATAGGTTTTTATGTTGCTAACGTTATGTAGCGCTCTGTATGAAAATCACTGGCTTGTGGCTGGTTGGCATTGTTGGAATATTGTAGCGTTGCGAAGAAAAAGATTTCCCCAGTTGTGAAAACCGTGTCGAATATGGTTCAAATGGCTCTGAGCACTATGGAACTTAACATCTGTGGTCATCAGTTCCCTAGAACTTAGAACTATTTAAACCTAACTAACCTAAGCACATCACACACATCCATGCCCGAGGCATGTGTTTGTGTTTTCGAACCTGCGACCGTAGCAGTCGCGCGGTTCCGGACTGCGCGCCTAGCGAGTGGAATATCTCACAAGCGTTATCCTTACTGCTGCAGAAGGTTCCATTCCTCGCACTTCCTCTTTACTTCGTCGTGCACCAATGCCTTGTTGGACTGAGGTATGAGACGACGCAATTCGTGCACGGAGACGTGCTCTCCGCATGTTGTAAGTAGGCTGTTTAGGTGTAAGTAGCCTGTTTAGGTGTTTATGTTGGTAACGCCACGTACCGCTCTGTATGAAAATCACTGACTCTGCTGCTTTGCATTGTTGGAGATTTTGCTATTGTAGTGTTGGGCAGTTGGATGTGAACAGCGCGTAGCGTTGCGCAGTTGGAGGTGAGCCGCCAGCAGTGGTGGATGTGGGGAGAGAGATGGCGGAGTTTTGAGAGCGGATGATCTGGACGTGTGTCCATCAGAGACAGTAAATTTGTAAGACTGGATATCATGAACTGCTTGTTCTCTATCAAAATCTTTCATTTGCTAACCACGCTTATCAGAAGTTAGTGCCTTCAGTAGTTAGAATCTTTTATTTAGGTGGCAGTATTGGCGCTCGCTGTATTGAAGTAGTTCGAGTAACGAAGACTTTTGTGAGGTAAGTGATTCATGAAAGTTATAGGTTATTGTTAGTCAGGGCCATTCTTTTGTAGGAATTATTGAAAGTCAGATTGCGTTGCGCTAAAAATATTGTCTGTCAGTTTAGTGTTGGTCAGAATAAGTAAAGAGAGAAATGTCTGAGTACGTTCAGTTTTGCTCGGTTGTTTGAAAGTCAAATAACGTAGAGGTTTCCTAGCACTGTCATTTATAAAATTTTTCGAAGGGGAGGTTTCAACTTCATTATTTGATCATACATTACAAGCGCCCTAAAGGAATTTTTTAAACACACACTTTTAATCTTTGGGACTTAATTACCAGCTAAAAGCCACTTTAATTTAAATACGGCTGAAGGCAAATAACTTAAAACGCAAGCATAATCAGACATTTAAAAGGCAAGCCTTCTCTTGAAACAGTTCTTTAGTTAGGCTGAAGTAAACAAGTGAAATTCAAATCTGATGAAGGCCAAACACTTAAAACTCCAAAACATTAATTTTTTAAGTACCGTAGTCCTTACGTGAAACAGTACTTTAATTTAGGCTGTAGGCCTTAAGAACAAACAACTGAAACTCAAACCGGCTGAAGGCCGAAGACTTAAAAATTCAATAGGTTGAAGTAAACAAGTTAAATTCAAATCCGCCGAAGGCCGAAGACCTAGAAATTTAAAAATATTAAAATGCGAAAGGCTTACGTGAAACAGTACTTTAACTAGGCTGAAGGCTTAAGAGTAAAATAACTCTAATTTAAAACACAAACCGGCTAGAATACATACAAGTATCAACAACAATAACAAATTTTAAAAAAAGGCAGCACACAAAGTCGCCCAGATGTTCGAGGGTCGGCCTGTAAGTCAAACACCAACGCTCGCTTGGGTGAGACAGGCAGTCGGGCCAACCATTCACGATCCTAAGACAACCCAACCTACCGACAGTCAGCGGACCCACCGACAAGATAACTTCCACTTCACCCGACCAGGGCACAACAGGGAGTTCAACGGAACAACGTAGAAGATATTGGCGCACACAACCAATCATACACGGAGCTGTCAAACTACACACCGTGCTGGACATTAACCCACACGATGAGGAAACTATACTGTCTGAAATTTACGTCAGCGCCCTGGGTAGGTAACCGGAACGTTAACGGCCACAAGGCAGAAGATTCCGCTGGTGCACTTCAATTCAAATAATCAAATACAGTCAAACTCCACCGGAGGGTGGCTAGAATTTTCCAACTTGAAACCACGTTGTTGCTCGCGGGAATATCCCAACAGCCGACAACGAACTCCAAACGACACAATGTGAACAGTCTTGACTTGCTAGTAGGTTAAATCAACACTCAACTTTCGTGTACAGGGTCTGTAAGCCACGGACCTTGTAGCAATGGGAACAGCGCCACACTCTCTGACACCGCGTAGAGACCGCCAGCGAGCTCCGGCCAAACTACGCAGAGAATTCCTCACTGCTCCACGCCAACCGACCGACTCCTCACACACCGCCCAGCTGGAAACTATGAGCGCCAGGTCAAAGATAGTCCAAGGTGCGAATATCGATACCCACCGGTGCTGCCACCCGCCGAAGGAGAGGATAACAGCGTCATCGCGATAACCGCGAGAGACTAAAGACAGAATCGCAATGAAGGTTTAATCCAGCGCATAGCATGAGCCAGCCACGGCTCAATACTTTCATTCAGAGACAATAATTACACTGAAGTCACCGTAATTTGTGATGGTTGCCTGGACGTTACAAAAACAGGACTTGATCATAGCAGGGTACGTGATCAGCGCGTATCGCAGTGCATGCTCTGGAACGTGTTGCCACGCTGACCACAAGGCCGGTAAGGAGTTGTTGCGGTAGGGCGTTCCATCGCTCCATCAGCGTGATTGACAACGCCTGAATGGCCGCTGATGCGTGTGGGCTTGCTACAGTACGTCTCCCCAATGTATCCCACAAGTGCTCGATGGGACTGACGTCGGGGAAGGGGTAGGCCAGTCCATTCGCTGAGTATCGTCTCGTTCCAAGAGCTGCTCCACGTGAGCTCCGTTCGATGCAGTAGTGCACTCACATTTATAAAAATGACGACAGTGCCGAAGGCACCTCTGTAAGGAGCACATTGGGAAGGAGTACGTTGCTACAATAACGTTCAACGGTGAGTAATACCGTATTCAAAGGTTTGGCGTTCAATACGACCATGTACCATCGTGCCTTCCCACACCATAACTTCTGGACCACCAAAACGTTTGTCACCCTTTAGTTGGTATAGTTACAGCTGTCGTCGTCTTCTTGTGTTCATTGGCGCCACTCCGTTTGCAAGCGTCGTCTGGCCGCTAGTGGCAGCATCGGCGCTAATCGATATCTAGTAACGGTGGTACTATCTTTGGGACGACATTGTGGTGTTTCCGTGTGGTGTGAGTCGTTCGGTTGGTGACGTACGGGCCAGGACGGCGCAGTGCGCGAATACGCCGGGACCACTGGCGGTACACATGCACTGGAAGGGCTGTAGTGGCGAGGGGTACAACCTCGTTGTCAACCAGACCCAGGAAGTTTAAGTTGAGTGGACCTTAATTCAAGCCGTGAAACCTCCACCATTGTGAGATCTCGCCATTTGCTTGCGTGTTGCTGCTCGTAGTTTCGCCGAGACGTAGAGCAGCGAGTGTTACTATTAATCGTTGCATTCTATATGTTATTACACTCCTGGAAATGGAAAAAAGAACACATTGACACCGGTGTGTCAGACCCACCATACTTGCTCCGGACACTGCGAGAGGGCTGTACAAGCAATGATCACACGCACGGCACAGCGGACACACCAGGAACCGCGGTGTTGGCCGTCGAATGGCGCTAGCTGCGCAGCATTTGTGCACCGCCGCCGTCAGTGTCAGCCAGTTTGCCGTGGCATACGGAGCTCCATCGCAGTCTTTAACACTGGGAGCATGCCGCGACAGCGTGGACGTGAACCGTATGTGCAGTTGACAGACTTTGAGCGAGGGCGTATAGTGGGCATGCGGGAGGCCGGGTGGACGTACCGCCGAATTGCTCAACACGTGGGGCGTGAGGTCTCCACAGTACATCGATGTTGTCGCCAGTGGTCGGCGGAAGGTGCACGTGCCCGTCGACCTGGGACCGGACCGCAGCGACGCACGGATGCACGCCAAGACCGTAGGATCCTACGCAGTGCCGTAGGGGACCGCACCGCCACTTCCCAGCAAATTAGGGACACTGTTGCTCCTGGGGTATCGGCGAGGACCATTCGCAACCGTCTCCATGAAGCTGGGCTACGGCCCCGCACACCGTTAGGCCGTCTTCCGCTCACGCCACAACATCGTGCAGGCCGCCTCCAGTGGTGTCGCGACAGGCGTGAATGGAGGGACGAATGGAGACGTGTCGTCTTCAGCGATGAGAGTCGCTTCTGCCTTGGTGCCAATGATGGTCGTATGCGTGTTTGGCGTCGTGCAGGTGAGCGCCACAATCAGGACTGCATACGACCGAGGCACACAGGGCCAACACCCGGCATCATGGTGTGGGGAGCGATCTCCTACACTGGCCGTACACCACTGGTGATCGTCGAGGGGACACTGAATAGTGCACGGTACATCCAAACCGTCATCGAACCCATCGTTCTACCATTCCTAGACCGGCAAGGGAACTTGCTGTTCCAACAGGACAATGCACGTCCGCATGTATCCCGTGCCACCCAACGTGCTCTAGAAGGTGTAAGTCAACTACCCTGGCCAGCAAGATCTCCGGATCTGTTCCCCATTGAGCCTGTTTGGGACTGGATGAAGCGTCGTCTCACGCGGTCTGCACGTCCAGCACGAACGCTGGTCCAACTGAGGCGCCAGGTGGAAATGGCATGGCAAGCCGTTCCACAGGACTACATCCAGCATCTCTACGATCGTCTCCATGGGAGAATAGCAGCCTGCATTGCTGCGAAAGGTGGATATACACTGTACTAGTGCCGACATTGTGCATGCTCTGTTGCCTGTGTCTATGTGCCTGTGGTTCTGTCAGTGTGATCATGTGATGTATCTGACCCCAGGAATGTGTCAATAAAGTTTCCCCTTCCTGGGACAATGAATTCACGGTGTTCTTATTTCAATTTCCAGGAGTGTATTTGTGAAGTTCAACTAGTTGTATTTTTCCTGCCTAGTGGCCGCTAACGCCCCAGTTACCTGCCCTGGAGCTTAGTGTATGTTACAGCAGTGTGCTTTTCCTTGCCTTGACGCTGCTGTCCGGTAAGGCGTGTAGTTCGACAGCTTCCTTGATTTGTGGGCCGGGTGGTGTGTGTGTGTGTGTGTGTGTGTGTGTGTGTGTGTATGTGTTTCCTACTCTGGTAGTAGTAGTTCATTTCTGCTTCCGGATGCTCTAAACACCGGAGTCTGAAGGCGTAGTGCTGACCGTCGGCTCCAGCTTGGGTGTTATTCCGTAGTTGCATTGGTCATCGGACGTTAGGCAGATTCGGCAAATGATTATTGGTAATGCGCTTAAACAGCCACTAGTCTGAGTTACCATCTCGTGAAGTGAATGCAACTCTTGTCTACCTGTTTCATGGCTTGCGAAGTATTGAGGGACTTTCCCAGGTCAGATTTGATGATCGTTTTTATATTAAAAAAATAGTAACTGTAATTTCAATTTTGGAGATGTTTAACTGGTTCTTAAAGGATTGCTATTCAGGCTTTCAGCCGTGAAACAGTTTTAATATTATTACTATTGGGGCCTTCAGCCGAGAAATAGTTTGAATTTGTTGTCATTAAGGCCTTCAGCCGTTGAACACTTCTAATTTATGGTCACCTTTTATTTGTTGTTGTTGTTTCCAAATAAAGTGCACGTCATTAAAAAATAAACTAACCAACAGCAATTGATTACGGCCCCGTCCACAATTGTAACCCAATCCTGCCTTCCTTGGTACCAGGTCTCAACGATCATGTGCATTACGCTTTTTGAAGTAGGTCCCTTCTTGGCTGTTACACAAAGTAGCGATCATCTGCTACTGCAGTTGTCTGTGGTCGACCACCTCCTCTACTTCGGACAAAAAGTATCCGTTATTCCGAAAACTCCCCGCGCACGTGAAACAATTCTCTGGGTAATACTAAATGTCTGGCCTACACTCGTCATATTTCGTCTTTCTTGCAATTTCTCGATGATTCTTCCTGCTGTGAAGTCACCCAAATTTGGATTCCGGGCCATGTAATGAGGAAAACCAACACAGTGCAACGTACCTGCTCCCTGATTGACACGCACTGTCTTTTCTCGGCCCTTCAACTGCCTCTCATTCCGGGAATTGCCTCATTTGGCGCTACAGTCTCTCTGACCTCACGCCGTGTGTCGTTAAAGTTCCTGTGTACGGCTGGGAGACCTCTGGCAACGTGCTATCGCACTTTTATTCATTACTACGGAGTTGTTAATATGTTACGTTGCTTTATCTGTCTCCTCCTGCAGTTTTGCAGAGCAGTTTGTATTTGAATGCTTCTTCCAGTTTTTTTTCTTTGAAATTGTGAAAACCATCCATTAAAAGACACTGTTATTACCATACACACATGATAAAATGGTTATGAACACACAGGTGAAAAAGTCACAAGGAAGGAAGAAAGATTAGGATTTAGCTTCAAGTCGACGACGAGGTTATTAGAGACGGAGCACAATCTCGAAACGGGGAAGGAGATAGCTCTTGCGTGATTGAAAGGAGTTGGAATTTAGGGAGACGACGGAAATATTAGATTTGCATGGCCAGACATTTTAGCCGCCTTCTACTCGAATGCTAGGCCGGTGTCCGAGTAATGTGCTTCCTCAGGGTTGTCGAATCGATCTGCACTTCTGTTCTTCATACTAACGACTGGTAAAATTTCAAAGCCGTGAAACAAAACACAAATGTTGAAGAACATGCCAGTATGCCTGGTAGACATCAAATGGCACAACATAAGTACGTGACTGATTTCTAACGGGGCAGAATGGCGGCCTCTACAAACTTGGGCTTAGTCTTAGCAAGTTCACACATCCTTTATACCAGGGTTGACTGAAAAGTAATGCCTCCACCTTCGTAACTCTTCAGCAGTTGGCAGCATTGGTATGCGACAGGTACTGACTTGTTCTGTAACCTCTTCTCTACATCTCGAGTTGACAGGAAGCCTTAGCATTGAACGGTTGTGTTGTTGAAGTGTAAAGTATGGAACCCTGCGCAGACGGTCAGTCAATGCGATTTAAGCAACGTGCAGTCATTGAATTCTTGACAGCAGAAGGTGTCACCCCAAAGGAGATTCATCAGAGAATGAAAGCAGTTTATGGTGATTGTATTGATGTGAGTACAGTGCGTCTTCATTCTCGTAACGCGAGAGAAGTTCCTGGCAAATTTCAAGTCTGTGCGCTTTCATTTCAGGAGCCAGCATCCGGGGTACCCATCGTGCACAGATATTCCTAGAGCCAAACAAAGAAATAATGTGACCCCCACGTTCTTGTGAAATGCCGATTGTGCCTGCAATTTCTCTGTGATACGACGATCGTCCTGAATGAATCTGTCAACATTTTGTTTGTGAAACTCGGTGGTTGCTGTCACAACGCCGTCCAACTCTTTGTTTGTCACGCAGGTCAGATGTTTCCTCCTGAACATCTTTAAACTTACTCGCCCAACGACGCACTGTACTGAGATCAACACAATCATCATAAACTGCTTTCATTCTCTGATGAATCTCCTTTGTGGTTACACCTTCACCTGTCCAGAATTCAGTGACTGCACGTTGCTTAAATTGCATTGACCGACCGTCTGCACACGATTCCGTACTTTACACTGTAACAATACAACCGTTCAATGCTAAGGCTTCCCGCCAACTGGAGCTGCAGACAATAGGCTACGGAATACGCCAGTACCTGCCGCACACCAATGCTGCCAACTGTTGAAGAGTTACGAAGGTGGGGGAGTTGCTTTTCAGTCAACCCTCGTATGTATGTGGAACCAATTAACAGAAGAGTGCCGTATGCAAAGACATGAAATATGGCGGTAGCTCAGGACATGGCTCGTTCGCTGTCCGTACTGTTGCGACAAGAAGTCTGCCCGAAGCAGGAACACTGCAGTGGACGTTCAGCTGTTGCATCAACGGTTGGACTTCTTCTACAGTGTCACACCTCATGGGACACATGCCAAAGGAGAGTGGTTTACACTCCTGGAAATGGAAAAAAGAACACATTGACACCGGTGTGTCAGACCCACCATACTTGCTCCGGACACTGCGAGAGGGCTGTACAAGCAATGATCACACGCACGGCACAGCGGACACACCAGGAACCGCGGTGTTGGCCGTCGAATGGCGCTAGCTGCGCAGCATTTGTGCACCGCCGCCGTCAGTGTCAGCCAGTTTGCCGTGGCATACGGAGCTCCATCGCAGTCTTTAACACTGGTAGCATGCCGCGACAGCGTGGACGTGAACCGTATGTGCAGTTGACGGACTTTGAGCGAGGGCGTATAGTGAGCATGCGGGAGGCCGGGTGGACGTACCGCCGAATTGCTCAACACGTGGGGCGTGAGGTCTCCGCAGTACATCGATGTTGTCGCCAGTGGTCGGCGGAAGGTGCACGTGCCCGTCGACCTGGGACCGGACCGCAGCGACGCACGGATGCACGCCAAGACCGTAGGATCCTACGCAGTGCCGTAGGGGACCGCACCGCCACTTCCCAGCAAATTAGGGACACTGTTGCTCCTGGGGTATCGGCGAGGACCATTCGCAACCGTCTCCATGAAGCTGGGCTACGGTCCCGCACACCGTTAGGCCGTCTTCCGCTCACGCCCCAACATCGTGCAGCCCGCCTCCAGTGGTGTCGCGACAGGCGTGAATGGAGGGACGAGAGAGTCGCTTCTGCCTTGGTGCCAATGATGGTCGTATGCGTGTTTGGCGCCGTGCAGGTGAGCGCCACAATCAGGACTGCATACGACCGAGGCACACAGGGCCAACACCCGGCATCATGGTGTGGGGAGCGATCTCCTACACTGACCGTACACCACTGGTGATCGTCGAGGGGACACTGAATAGTGCACGGTACATCCAAACCGTCATCGAACCCATCGTTCTACCATTCCTAGACCGGCAAGGGAACTTGCTGTTCCAACAGGACAATGCACGTCCGCATGTATCCCGTGCCACCCAACGTGCTCTAGAAGGTGTAAGTCAACTACCCTGGCCAGCAAGATCTCCGGATCTGTCCCCCATTGAGCATGTTTGGGACTGGATGAAGCGTCGTCTCACGCGGTCTGCACGTCCAGCACGAACGCTGGTCCAACTGAGGCGCCAGGTGGAAATGGCATGGCAAGCCGTTCCACAGGACTACATCCAGCATCTCTACGATCGTCTCCATGGGAGAATAGCAGCCTGCATTGCTGCGAAAGGTGGATATACACTGTACTAGTGCCGACATTGTGCATGCTCTGTTGCCTGTGTCTATGTGCCTGTGGTTCTGTCAGTGTGATCATGTGATGTATCTGACCCCAGGAATGTGTCAATAAAGTTTCCCCTTCCTGGGACAATGAATTCACGGTGTTCTTATTTCAATTTCCAGGAGTGTAGTTACAGACAGGATTCCAGTGGTGGGGGAGGTGTGCCAGTAGTCTGTGTCAGGTGATATTGCAAGTGACAGTGACCACGAACAAATGCTTGAATATAGTTTAATAAGGAACGTATAAACTCTGTGAGACAAGTGAGGCGTTGTGATTTATATAGTAGCCTACGCGTTTGTGATGTAATTGTACCTAAGGGCATTATGATCACCTGCAAAGAATTATAATTACTCAGTATTTTAACCAGTCGCTCAGTATATGGACAGTTAATTATTAT
Source organism: Schistocerca cancellata (assembly GCF_023864275.1). Taxonomy (NCBI): domain Eukaryota; kingdom Metazoa; phylum Arthropoda; class Insecta; order Orthoptera; family Acrididae; genus Schistocerca; species Schistocerca cancellata. Next base: position 372,138,181 of record NC_064626.1, read on the forward strand.
TACAACTTCATGTATGAGACGCGGAAAGGGCTGTGCTGGTTCGGTACTTAACGACTCACACACTGACTGATCTACTAACAAGGGAACCTCTCCATCGCACCCCCCTCAGATTTAGTTATAAGTTGGCACAGTGGATAGGCCTTGAAAAACTGAAGACAGATCAATCGAGAAAACAGGAAGACGTTGTGCGGAAATATGAAAAAAATAAGCAAAATATACAAACTGAGTAGTCCATGGGCAAGATAAGCAACATCAAGGATAATGTGAGCTCAAGGCCGCCGTGGTCCCGTGGTTAGCGTGAGCAGCTCCGGAACGAGAGGTCCTTGGTTCAAGTCTTCCCTCGAGCGAAAAGTTTAATTTTTTATTTTCAGACAATTATCAAAGTTCAGGCACTCTCACATAATCATCTTCGCTCTCCAAAATTCCAGGACATGTTCAGATTTGCTTGGGCATATGCAGGATTTGACGGTCTACGCACGGAAAAATTTGAAAACGTTAAAAACATATGTTTTGACAGAGCACAGGGAAAACCGTGCGACTGTGAAACTGTTGCATTCATTTGTTGCAGTTTATGTGACAAACTCTTATGTTTTTATCACTTTTTTGGGAGTTATTATCACATCCACAAGAAAACCTAAATCGGGCAAGATAGAAGAATCTTTTTACCCATTTGCCAAGTGTACAAGTTAGGTGGGTCGACAACATATTCCTCTCATGTAACGCACATGCCGTCACTAGTGTCGTATAGAATATATCAGACGTGTTTTCCTGTGGAGGAATCGGTTGACCTATGACCTTGCGATCAAATGTTTTCGGTTCCCATTGGAGAGGCACGTCCTTTCGGCTACTAATCGCACGGTTTTGCGGTGCGGTCGCAAAACACAGACTCTAAACTTATTACAGTGAACAGAGACGTCAATGAACGAACGGACATATCACAATTTTGCGAAAATAAAGAAAGTTAACTTTTCACTTGAGAGAAGACTTGAACCAAGGACCTCTCGTTCCGCAGCTGCTCACGCTAACCACGGGACCACGGCGCTTCTCAGCTGACGTTCTCCTTGATCTTGCCTATCTTGCACATGGACTACTCAATTTGTATATTTTTCTTATTTTTTTTTCATAGTTCCATACAACTTCTTCCTGTTTTCACGAATGATCTGTGTTCAGTTTTTCAAGGCCTATCCACTGTGCCAACTTACAACTAAATCCGAGGGGGGTGCGATGCGGAGATTCCCTTGTAAGGAGACTGCCTACACTACGCTTGTCCGTCCTCTTTTTAGAATACTGCTGCGCGGTGTGGGGTCCTTACCAGATAGGACTGACAGAGTACTTCGAAAAAGTTCAAAGAAAGGCAACACGTTTTGTATTATCGCGAAATATGGAAGAGAGTGTCACAGAAATGATACAGGATTTGGGCTGGACATCATTAAAAGAACGACGTTTTTTGTTGCGACGGAATCTTCTCACGAAATTCTGATCACCAACTTTCTTCTCCGAATGCGAAAATACTTTGTTGACACCGATCTGCATAGGGAGAAACGATCACCGCTATAAAATAAGAGAAATCAGAGCTCATACAGAAAGATATAGGTGTTCGTCCTTTCCGCGCGCTGTGCGAGATTCGAATAATAAAGCATTGTGAAGGTGAATCGATGATCCCTCTGCTAGGTACTTAAATGTGATTTGCAGAGTATACACGTAGAGGTAGATGTAGGTGACCAGGAGGCTACTCACGTCACAGAATTCAAGTAATTTATATAGGGATAATATTTGTTGAAAAGTGCAGTTGGCTGTAAGATTACATTATTTTTGCACTCCGTTCAGCAAACCTCCAAGATATACCTTGGCAGCTCCAAAACAAAGGATGACAAAAGAAGTCCACGTAGTTGAAAACGTTAAAGGGCACGTAACAGCATTCTTATTTTTGTTCCTTTTTTATTTTCATTTTAAATCCTTATTAATCAATTAAGAATTTTGTGTATATTTGTTGTTAAAATGCGCTGTAGAAATTGATGATTATAGTGTTGCTTCATTAAGACTAAGAATTTGCATATTCTCTACACAAATTTGCACTCCGTGTTACTCGTCTTGTACGACCTGATTTAGAAACACAAGACGTAATTTTTCCAGAAGGCATTTATAAATAAATGACACTGCATTATCGGTTTCCGTTGTCCGGATATCCCAAACGCCTCAAACTGAAGTGGACACGTGGTCGTCTTTATGATCTGTTTGACAGTGTTCTTGGGTGCATTACGCATCGTCATATTGCGAGAACTGGAACACGTAATGGACCCAGGAACACCGTCTAACTTGATGGTTTTGCTGGTCCTGATGTTATGATAATGAGATGGTGGGGGGGACATAATGTTACTTCGGCGTACCGATCTTCAAATCTTTGCATGCGATACACTCGCTGCTCAACGTTATCATGACGCTGTACTGCTTCCCCATGTTCGTCTTTTCACGGGTGCATTCAGCCTTCACTTCACTTCAGTTTTGTGTATGATAGTGTGCGACCGAATCGAACTGTGCACGTTGAGAAGCTGTTGGGACAAAGAGAGGATATTCGGCGAATAGATTGGCCTGCGCGTTCCCCCACTTAAATTCCATCGGGAACGTTTGGGATGAAATCAAATGATCGTAAGGTATTGTTGACCGGGACTCCCCATTCGGGGAGTTCGGCCGCCGTATTGCAAGTCCTTTTTACTTTACGCCACTTCGGCGACTTGCGAGTCAATGATGATGAAGGACACACAAAACCCAGTGTTGGGGAGACGTATGGCATCACTCCCACTTGTACCAACGAACACCCAGCGGTTGTGAGCCGCACTGATGTAGGAATGGAACTTGCTGCTACATGACCTCTTTACCAGTCTCGTGGCCAGAGTGGAGGCACTTTACAGAGCATGTGGTGCCGCCAGTGGTGGTCTCACACAGTATAAAGAACCATGTCATGACGATTGTAATGTCCAAAGGACCATCACAAACCGCGGTGATTTCAGCGAAATCATTGTGTTTGAATAAAAGTGTCATTTCTGTACGTCTAATTGCGTATTTCTTTCAGTCAGCTTCTGTATTATGCTACAGCGATTGCTTCTACTAAATGGTCCTAGTTTCATCGACCTATCTTTTTTGCCGGAGAGACATGGTTGGATAGTGTTTATTGACGTAGATACTCTGTGAGACTAGTGAAGTGTTTTGACTTATACAGTAGCATATGTGTTTTTAATGTACGAGGGTCACTCCAAAAGAAATTCACACTATTTCTTTTTAATCCATCTTTTATTCTACATGTTTGAAAGTTTTATAGTGTGTAGATACATCCTTTAGGAACAATATTTTCATTTCTCCACATAATTTCCATCTCTCTCAACTGCCTTACGCCAACTTGGAACCAGCGCCTGCATATTCGCACGGTAAAATTCTGGACCAACCTGTTGGAGCCACTGTTCGGCAGCGTGCACAAGGGAATCATTATCTTCAAACCTTGCTCCATGAAGAGAGTCCTTCAGTTTTCCGAAGAGATTATAGTCACATGGAGCCAGGTCAGGACTGTAAGGCGGGTGTTTCAGTGTTGTCCATCCGAGTTTGTGATCCCTTCCATGGTTTTTTGACTGACATGTGGCCGTGCATTGTCGTGCGACAGCAAAACATCCTGCTTTTGCCGATGTGGTCGAACACGACTGACTCGAGCTTGAAGTTTCTTCAGTGTCATCACATATGCATCAGAATTTATGGTGGTTCCACTTGGCATGATGTCCATAAGCAAGAGCCCTTCGGAATCGAAAAACACCGTAGCCATAACTTTTCCAACAGAAGGTGTGGTTTTGAATTTTTTTTTTCCTTGGGTGAATTTGCATGATGCCACTCCATTGATTGCCTCTTCGTCTCTGGTGAAAAATGATGGAGCCATGTTTCATCACCTGTCACAATTCTTCCAAGAAATTCATCTCCACCATTCTCGTACTGTTCCAAAAGTTCGCTGCATACCGTTTTTCTTGTTTCTTTGTGAGCCACTGTAAACATCCTGGGAACCCACCTGGCACAAACCTTTTTGAACGCCAACACTTTCGGTATTCTGCAAACACTTCCTTCCTCTATCCCAACGTAGCGTGACAATTCGTTCACAGTGGTGCGTCTGTCAGCAGTCACCAATTCGTTAACTCTCTGCACATTGTCTGGAGTGTGTGCAGTACGAGGCCTGCCGCTGCGAGGACAAGCCTCAATATTGCCGTGTCCGCTTTCATCACGCCCACCGACTAACTGTACTGCGATCGACAGCAGCATCTCCATACACCTTTTTCAACCTCTTGTGGATGTTTCCCACTGTCTCGTTGTCACAGCACAGGAATTCTATGACAGCACGTTGCTTCTGACGAACGTCAAGTGTAGCAGCCATCTTGAAGACATGCTGTGACGGCGCCACTCACGGAAACAGGTTGAACGAAGTTTGAAAACAAGCGGGAAGGATGTATCTACACACTGTGAAACTTTCACACATGCAGAATGAAAACTGTTTTTTACATAAATAGTGTGCATTTCTTTTGGAGTGACCATTGTAATTTCGCGTAAAGGCATTACGTTCATCTGCAAAGAATTGTAATGACTGAATGTCGCGACTGCCCAGAGATTTCTTTGAGGCATAAAACACAACCGTGAGTTGCACGTTATGTGTGTTAAGGGGGCATCCTCTTAGGGCCGCCCTTTGTAAAGGAGTGAAAGACTTTTCACGTGAACTCCCTCTTTGCAAAAGCGTCAGCTGCGAGCCAGCGCAGCTGTATGGCGATAGCTTTCACTGTTTCGCAGCTGCCGTTGGCACACACGCGTTCGCAAACAGTTCAGCTTTACCATTTGCTGCTGATGCTGCCGTGGGAATGGACGTAGCGGTAAATAGCTGAAGAGCCTGCAGCGTTCTCTTTTCTGCACTCGATCCTCCAAGCTAGTTTGTTTCCCAACCCAACAGCTTTCATCTTGTTAGAATCTCAGTAACCCTTCCCAGACAACTTCACTGTAATCAGGACACCAATTTGGTTTCCAATTGAATACAAAAACACGGAGATTCTGGCTTGCACGTCCAGCTATTGGGATAGCGTTATTAAGGAAGATGTTGAAATAAAACTATCAAGCAATCTTATTAACAGAGATGGTGGATTTTGTTTAAATGCTGCTTGGAATCAGGCTCTGTCTCTCGTCAAAAAACAGAGGGACAGAATTAGTGCTACCTCACCTGTTGATTAGTCACTATCGATATTTATGATGTTGTCATCTTTGTTTGTGTTGACACTTGTTCTGTGTGTGGTATCTTCCTTGTTTCTCCTCTGTGAACCGAGATATTAAATTTCCTTGCACATTTCTTCCTCCTTGCACTTGTGCCTTGAGAATGGCAGGGTGTGCTCCTGTCGAAATATCGGCGGTGGTCGACGACGTCACCCGGCAGCAAACCCGTAAGACGTTTGAACAACATTCTCGTTATTCACGTACCTCGTTCACAACTCATCTAAAATTGGTTGGCACTAGTGCACATTCATTTATGCCTGGGAATTAAGCGTCCTTCCGGTTTCCTATGTCGCGCTTTAAGGAGATTTCAAGTATGTGGACCACCGCAGGCAATGTGAACTTGGCGCCTTCCTTCCGAAGGCCGCAGCCCCCGGTGACCACGGAAGACACTCCTCGTTCCAAATTACGCAGCGTGTAGAGGGGTTGGGCAGTAGTTTGGTAACACAGCGAGGGACTCACGTTTGAACGTCAATGCAGAAACTAGTCAAGCCTACAGGTTGCACCGTTGTATCTGACCGCGAACGCCACCTATACAATGTCCTTGACGCCTTCCAAGCATCACTTGTGATCAAAAAAATGGTTCAAATGGCTCTGAGCACTATGGGACTTAACGGCTATGGTCATCAGTCCCCTAGAACTTAGAACTACTTAAACCTAACTAACCTAAGGACAGCACACAACACCCAGCCATCACGAGGCAGAGAAAATCCCTGACCCCGCCGGGAATCGACCCGGGAACCCAGGCGTGGGAAGCTAGAACGCTACCGCACGACCACGAGATGCGGGCTTTGTGATCATAACAGTGCTCTGTGTAGTCGTGAGTGCGTGTTGTCGAAGCACTGCAGTAATGGTTGGCGTTGCTACCGTGCTTCTGTCCATTGGCGAACAGTTTCCACCAACAAGAGGTGACTGGAGCTCTTGCACTGACCGGACCGACCGTATCTTACGATTTCTTGACACATAGTCAGCACGGATTCAGAAAGAATTGTTCTTGTGAAACACAACTAGCACTTTATACTCATGAAGTAATAAGTGCTATCGACAGGGGATGTCAAATTGATTTCATATTTTAAGATTTCCAGAAGGCTTTCGACACCGTTCCTGACAAGCGTCTTGTAACCAAACTGCGTGCCTACGGAGTATCGCCTCAGTTGTGCGACTGGATTCGTGATTTCCTGTCGGAAAGGTCACAGTTCTTGGTAACAGACGAAAAGTCAGCGAGTAAAACAGAGAACCCCCTTTCTCATATTGCCAAGTAAAGTTGGTGCTGGTGACATTGAACTCCAAAATAAAAGTAAAACAGTAAAAAAGCCAGAAATAATACACCAGTACAGCCAGTATATGGGTGGAATAGACGCATCCAATATGATGCTGTATGCGTATTTGGATGAAAGGTGAACTCTTCGTTACTGGAAGAAGGTTCCCCAAGCAAGTGTTATAGGCCGTATATTGTTCCTGATCTATATTAACGACATAGGAGACAACTTAGTAGCCCTCTAAGATTATTTGCAGATGATGCTGTCATTTACCGTCTTGTAAAGTCATCAGATGATAAAAAAAAACGACTTGAAAAATGATTTAGATGTCTGTATGGTGCGAAAAGTGGCAATTGACCCTGAATAAAGAAAAGTGTGAAGTTATTCACATAAGTACTAAAAGAAATCAGCTAAATTTCGATTTCGCGATAAGTCACAAAAATCTGAAGACTGTAAATTCAGCTAAATACTTAGGGATTACAATTACAGATAACCTAAACTGGAACGATCACATAGATAATATTATGGATAGAGCAAACCAAAGTCTGCGATTCAAAGGCAGAACACTTAGAAAGTGCAACAGGTCTACCGAAGAGACTGCTTACACCACGCTTGTCCACCCTATTCTGGAGTATTGCTGTGCGGTGTGGGATCCTAATCAGGTGGGACTGACGGCTGACATCGAAAAAGAACAAAGAAGGGCAGCTCGTTTTGTATTATCGTGAAATAGGGGAGATAGTGTCACAGACATGATACGTGAATTGGAATGGCAGTCATTAAAACAAGGGCGTGTTTCGTTGCGACGGGATCTTCTCATGAAATTTTAATCACTAGTTTCCTCCTCCGATTGCAAAAACATTCTGTTGCCACCCACCTACATAGGGAGAAATGATTATGGCGGTAAAATAAGAGAAATCAGGGCTCGCACAGAAAAATTTAAGTGCTTTTTTTCCCCACGTGCCGTTCGAGTGTGGAACGGTAGAGAGACAGCTTGAAGGTGGTTCATTGAACCCTCTGACAGGCACTTTATTGTGAATAGCGGAGTAATCACGTAGATGTAGATGTTACCAAATAGCGTAATATCACATACCTGAAGAGGGAATTTTAAAATGTCGAAACCGGTCTTTGTTTGAAGACAACTGAAGCGGATCTCTCTAAATGAACTGTCGATAGTCATGTAGATGCAGACGCTGATGCAAATGTGCTACCGTACTATTATCCAGACTTCGTGTCTTCAGTTGATTAACTGTTCGCAAGTCACTGGTTTGCCTCATTCCTGTTTCCCTGCAAGTACTAGTGTTGCCGGATGCAATAAGGAACGCCCACAAGTACAGTGGCATCCGGCCGATGAATCAGCGTAGATCCCTTGAGTCCAACGTAACGGACTACGAACCAACGAGCAGCGGTCATCATAGAAGCCTTCTAGGCCTAGAGATGGCCACTGACCCGTCAGACCCGTAGACTGTGGGATGATTGCAGCTCCCCCATCACCGTGGCCAATCGTGCGGGAGACGAGGTCTGTGGCGGCGGACAAGCCTCTCCGCTGCACGCACGCTGGCGCCCGCGGCTGAACTGGCCGTCCAGTCCATTCCGGCAGAACCTGTTCGCTGGTAGCCGCCCTAGCGTCTCGTATCCGCAGCTCTCATCGCCCTTATTTGCTACCAGGCCGCACCACACGTGAAGTCCGTAACGAAACTACTGCCTCCTGACATTTACGACTCCCGTTAACGCCACTGTCATTGACATGCCTCACTTACCGAGTCATACGCCTAACCCACAGCAGTACATCATCTTGGTGGGGATGCTTAAGAATTAAATTTGGTTTTTTAGCTTGTCTTCTGCCGAACACATGCCATTTATTTTTAGGATTCCTCACCTCAGTCGTCAAAAACAGAACCTTTATAGGATCACTCTGTTATGCCGTCTCTCTGTTAACACCCGTTTTTCTCAGGAACCGAAAGACTTATCAAGTTGAAATTTATATCGCATACTAAGGTCTACAGTTCCTTGAAGGTGTAATATACAGGATGGTCGATTCATCGTCACTGGACCAAATATCTCACGACATAAGCGACAAACGAAAAAACTACAAAGAACGAAACTTGTCTAGCTTGAAGGGGGAAACCAGATGGCGCTATGGTTGGCCCACTAGATGGCGCTGCAATACTTCAAACGGATATCAACTGCGTTTTTTAAAATAGGAACCCCCATTTTTATTACATTTTCGCGTAGTACGTAAAGAAATATGACTGTTTTAGTTGGACCACTTTTTTCGCTTTGTGATAGATGGCGCTGTAATAGTCACAAACATATGGCTCACAATTTTAGACGAACAGTTGGTAACAGGTAGCTGTTTTAAATTAAAATACAAAATGTAGGTACGTTTCAACATTTTATTTCGGTTGTTCTAATGTGATACATGTACCTTTGTGAACTTATCACATCTGAAAACGCATGCTGTTACAGCGTGATTACCTGTAAATACCACATTAATGCAATAAATGCTCAAAATTATGTCCGTCAACCTCAATGCATTTGGCAATACGTGTGACGACATTCCCCTCAACGGCGAGTAGTTCGCCTTCCGTAACGTTCGCACATGTATTGACAATGCGCTAGCGCATATTGTCAGGCGTTGTCGGTGGATCACGATAGCAAATATCCTTCAACTTTCCCCACAGAAAGAAATCCAGGGACGTCAGATCCGGTGAACGTGCGGTCTTCGACAACCAATCCACCTGTCATGAAATATACTGTTCAGTACCGCTTCAACCGCACGCGAGCTATGTGCCGGACATCCATCAAGTTGGAAGTACATCGCCGTTCTGTCATGCAGTGAAACATCTAATAGTAACATCGGTAGAACATTACGTAGGAAATCAGCATACATTGCACCATTTAAATTGCCATCGATAAAATGGGGGCCAATTATCCTTCCTCCCATAATGCCGCACCATACATTAACCCGCAAAGGTCGCTGATGTTCCACTTGCCGCAGACATCGTGGATTTTTCGTTACCAAATAGTGCATATTATGCCGGTTTACGTTACCGCTCTTGATGAATGACGCTTCGTCGCTAATAGAACGCGTGCAAAAAATCTGTCATCGTCCCGTAATTTCTCTTGTGCCCAGTGGCAGAACTGTACTCGACGTTCAAAGTCGTCGCAATGCAATTCCTGGTGCATAGAAATATGGTACGGGTGCAATCGATGTTGCTGTAGCATTCTCAACACCGACTTTTTTGAGATTCTCGATTCTCGTGCAATTTGTCTGCTACTGATGTGCGAATTAGCCGCGACAGCAGCTAAAACACCTACTTGGGCATCATCATTTGTTGCAGGTCGTGGTTGACGTTTCACATGTGGCTGAATACTTCCTGTTCCCTTAAATAACGTAACTATCCGGCGAACGGCCCGGACACTTGGATGATGTCGTCCAGGATACCGAGCAGCGTACATAGTACATGCCCGTTGCGCCTTTTATCACAATAGCCATACATCAACACGATACCGACCTTTTCCGCAATTGGTCCATTTTAACACGGGTAATGTATCACGAAGCAATTACCGTCTGCACTGGCGAAATGTTACGTGATACCACGTACTTATACGTTTGTGACTATTACAGCGCCATCTATCACAAAGCGAAGAAAGTGGTCCAACTAAAACATTCATATTTCTTTACGTACAGCACGAATATGTAATAAAAAATGGGGGTTCCTATTTAAAAAAACGCAGTTGATATATGTTTGACCTATGGCAGCGCCATCTAGCGGGCCAACCATAGCGCCATCTGGTTTCCCTCTTCAAGATAGACGAGTTTCCTTCTTTGTAGTTTTTTCGTTTGATGCTTATGTCGTGAGATACTTGGCCTGGTCACTATCAATGGACCACCGGGTATAAGCTTCAGAGTCAATGCATCACATACTACACATCACATACTTTGACACTCGAAAACTCACTGGTAGTATAGAGTAGTTCCCGTTGACATAGAATCATGAAATTTGACCTGAAGTAACATTTCTTAGTACCTATAACGGGAAAAACCCGAAAACTGTTAATCTTTAGCTATATCACACGAAAAAAGTTATTATTCTTCCCATATCGATATGGATATCAGGCAAAAATCGTCGAGATTTGTGATTCCCGGGTTGGATGAACTGTTTATGTAAGTAATTAAGTTTGTAGGGAATTCTGGGTGCGCGACCCCTACCCGTGTCTATTCGGATTTTATTTTTTTTATATTTACCCAAACATGTTTCACACCTGTGTATTACCTTCTGTGTGTCTCGATTTATTTTTGTAAAAATGTTGTAGAGTTAGTGGTTATTTATGTGTTGTAATCCTATAATAAGTAAAAAATGTGCATTATTCATTTTGTTTTGATTGCTCACTTGAAACTACCTTAATTTTGAAAGTGTTTATGTATTTAGTAACAATAAAAAGCAAAGCACCGAAGATGTATTACAGGACGCAGACCCAACACTTCTACTACTCTCCAAACAAGTATTTCAGACTAATAATTCTTTAAGGAAGTTCTTCACGACTATTTTGCAGATGGCATATCGTCAAGGAATAAAAAAGGAACAATAGCAAGTCGACCTGTATAGATCCACATTCACAGTTAACTTAGTTTCAGATGAGCAATCAAAACAAAAGTGGCACAAGTTACAGTTTTTAAGTCTAAATAGAAAAAACACGAACTTTTTATAATATTTTTACAGAAATAAATTGAGCCACAGAAGACGGCACATACGGAGTTATGTGGCGCAGTGGTTAGCACACTGGACTCGCATATGGGAGGACGACGGTTCAAACCCGCATCCGGCCACCCTGATTTAGGTTTTCCGTGATTTTCCTAAAGCACTTCAGGCTAATGCCGCTATGGTTGCTTTGAAAGAGCACGGCCGACTTCCTTCCCCGTCCTTCCGTAACCCGATGTGACCGCACTCCCCTAGATCAACCACCCAACAAAATGACACACAAGTATTGAAATATGTTTCAGTAAATAGAAAAAATAAATACATTGCGTTCTGCGGAAGATGGCTTTCAAAACCCAATCGTTGTAGTATACTTGAACACAGATGGTGCAGGGAGCGGATATTTCTCGTCCAGGAAAGGAGGTGCAACGTTTCACTCTACTTCGAACCAAATAGAAAATGAGTACATTTCGTCAGTCTTCCTCTCCTTTTTTCTTCCTGCATTTGTTCCGACGGTACTAGAGTCTGTTAATAATGAGGAGTCACCCCATCTACGATTTGACAAGAATCTATATGTTTACCATGTGGTCTGCTACCTTTCTGTTGCTTAAACGTTAGCTATCGTAAAAGTCGTCTGATGAATGCAATCGTACATCACGTAAACGTTGCTCTGTGTTTTGATACTTACATGACATGGCCAACAAAGACAGTGAGACATCTACAAAAAGATAAAATAATAACAAGTATATTTACAATACCGATACTTAATAAATGAGGTATACATAACTTTGAAGTGTGGTAGATCCTCCTGTGGTGCTGAGTTGTATACGATGATGGTAATATTTTTGATACAGATTAATAGTCTTGAATGCTGATAGAAGCAGACAACTCATACATAGATATGCTTAGTAGCATCGTGCTACTTCGATACAATTTCCTCACAGCGATCTCTGTACTACGGTTGTTAAGTCAGTACAGTACTGCGTCTGGGGCGAAGTTCTGAGTACGACTGCTTAAAAAGACGTGTAGGCCAACAGAGTGGCAAGCAGTGAGATCACTTGGATAGCGTGCCCTCTGGTGGCGAGTATGAGTGGCGTCTCCGTTGTAGACACCTAGCAACGGAAGACCGAGCTCGCCACTGTATCGCTGGTGGGAGGTTTAAAAGTGCCGTCTCCCACGTAGCTGTGTGTAGCGCGTGGCACGCCGGGTGCGGTCGATGAAGGTGCCGTCGATACCACATTAACTGTTTTGTGTTGTGTTTGTCATATGGAGATAGGGAAAAGCGATGAATACAAATCGCAAGCTAGCCCGCGTACAAGACCAGTGTCGTTAATTAGGCATGTGTATTAAATCTGGGTCATATTTACGTCCCAGCCCTTCAAGCAATTGAGCTGTGCATTCAGCTACACGTTTCAGAAATGAAATTAATATTCAGGTTGAAATGAAACGAGTGATAAGATCCGCTAACGACATTGCTATCCACAGTGCATCTGAGAAATATTAAACGATCTATTGCACGAAATGGATAGCTGCTGAGGTCAAAATACGTATTTAGAGTCCTGCATGACCGAGTAAGCGAGCACAAAATACGAGGTGGGGCGAGCACACCCTAACTGGATAGGCTGCCCGCACTAGTTCTAGTGACCGAGTATAGATGCCGTGACCGAATACGTAGCACATAACTTCAAACACATTTACACGTGTTATTATCCGTGTGACACTGCAGCCAGTACGGGCTTCTCATTTGTGGTGTGTCTCTCTCTGTAATCATGCAGCGCGAGGAAGCCAGTGTAGTAAGACGTAAGATTGAAACCACTGTTTACACATTAAAGAAACAGGAAGGTCTAAAAAGCTAAGTATGGAGTACATTTCTGTTGGTTGAAGATCAAAACAGTGCGTCTACTGGGTACGTATCGTGCATAAACTACTCCACTTTATTGTTTTCCAAGTCGGGAACCACTCATTTAAAGAAACACAGTTGCAAGAAACCTCACAAAGATCGTTTCTTTGGCCGTCCTTCCGTGATCTTAATATGCTTGAAATAAGTGAAAAGCAGGAAATTCTTAGCATTGTGCGAAAAATGTGTGCTACGTACGCAGGTACAACATGCAATCATTAACATAATCGTTTTTGCATAGTTAGTGGAAAGTGTATTATAGAGAAACGGGAATGTTGTGACTCGTATAATATTTCATTAAAGTAAACACCTCGTTTTTATGGGAACGGGGTGTTTGGGGGGAGAGACCAAACAGCGAGGTCATCGGTCTCTTACGGGAACGTTTCGATGATCTCGATATCAGTTCTGTATTACTTGTCTCTTTTGTTTATTATCTTAGATCCTTCAAGTACTGTGTCATCACCACCCACAAAAAGAGATCGTTTCAAGGAATGGAGGAACAACAGATCATCCGCAGCAGATGAAGTAGATCTGTACATTTTAATGCACCCCGGAGATGATGATGACATCTTAAAGTGGTGGAGCAGACATGAAACAGATCTGCCAGATTTGGCTGCAGTTGCAAGACGTATTTTATGCATCCCAGCAACAAGCGCATCTAGTGAAAGCTGCTTTAGTAAAGCCGGAATGTTACTAACAAATTGCCGCAGCCAATTAAATCCGGAACGCGTTAGTGATTTACTGCTGATCCACAATAACTATAATTCTGTTTATGTTGCAAACAATTGAAAAGTACGACAAGCAACGTCTGTAAATGTTAAATGTTCTTTGTATGCTTTCTTTATGAAGATGGTTGTCTTCTAGATTACAGGGAGAGCACTAATGTTTCCTATAAATGAAAGGAAAAACATATCATTTGTTTGGGAACGAGACTCGTCTTCTATCCGCGATTGTATAGAAATATCATTTTTCTTTCCAGGTGCTTTATGAATTTAGCTGTGTCACGTACCCGTTCTTGGAAACGTTACTTTTGTATTAAAAGAGAGAGAGAGAGAGAGAGAGAGAGAGAGAGAGAGAGAGATAGAGAGAGAGAGAGAGAGAGAGAGAGAGAGAGGCGTTGCATTTATACAGTACAGTGCAGCGTGCCGGGGGGAGAGGAGGTGAGACGTCAGCGGTGACCGGTCATGCTCGGTTAACCGTGTGTCCGGAATCCGGACATCAGACATGGGACGAGTACGTGACCGAGCCGAGTCATGTGGGGCCGGACACGAGCGGCTCGGTCCCCCCGTCAACAGGCGAGCCGTGACAGGTCAAACACTGGGCGTTGCAGCACTCTAATTTAGAGCATGCTGAAGGAACATATACAGATTTACTAGTAGCAGATACGAGATTAACTACACTACTGGCCATTAATATTGCTACACCGCGAAGATGACTTGCTACAGACGCGAAATTTAACCGACAGGAAGAAGATGCTATGATATGCAAATGATTAGCTTTTCAGAGCATTCACACAAGGTTGACACCGGTGGCGACACCTACAACGTGCTGACGTGAGGAACGTTTCCAACCGATTTCTCATACACAAACAGCAGTTGACCGGCGTTGCCTGGTGAAACGTTGTTGTGATGCCTCGTGTAAGGAGCAGAAATGCATCTTGTCCGCATGGCTGTAACGGATCGTGCAGCCACGTCTCGATCCCTGAGTCAACAGATGGGGACGTTTGCAAGACCACAACCATCTGCACGAACAGTTCGACGACGTTTTCAGCAGCATGGACTATCAGCTCGGAGACCATGGCTGCGCTTATTGTTCGCAAGGGATTGCCTCACAGTGCACTGTCACGCTGACGCAAACAATCATCGCCTTTGAAATGTTCCTCTACTGTACGCAGTACACAGTTATACTAACATCGTAAAAAGTGTTTATATTCTTCTTACTTTACTTAAGCGTTTACTTAAGCGCAATAAGGCGTCATAACCACGTGAATTACTTCCTTACCGTAACACCACTGTCTCTGTACTTTACTCTTGGCACTACACATGATAGTAGGTAAGTTCTCCTGGCATTCGCCAAACCACACCCTTCCATCGGATCATCACAGGCTATAGCGTTATTCATTACTTCAAATCACTCGTCTCCAGTCATCCACTGTTAGGTGGCGTCACTCTATACACCATCTCACATTAGCAAAGACTAAAGAAATGTATGGTTTATGAGAAAATGGTTCAAATGGCTCCAAGCACTATGGGACTTGACATCTAAGGTCATCAGTCCCCTAGACTTAGAACTACTTAAACCTATCTATCCTAAGGACATCACACACACCCGTGCCCGAGGCAGGATTCGAACCTGCGACCGTAGCAGCTGCGTGGTTCCGGACTGAAGCGCCTAGAACCGCACGGCCACAGCGGCCGGTCGTTTACGAGAAGCTGCTCAACGAGTGTACCCCATTCTTCTTAACTCCCTACTCCGGGTTGCTCGTAGCACTTTGGAACCCACAAATGACTTCTTCCGCTGATTTGAAGCACTTTGCTACAACCACCTTCCACAGAGCCTCACGGTCCATGTCTGTGAGTGCACGAGGACTCCTCAGCTTGTTTTAACTATGGTTGTTGCTTCGCGTTTTCAGTTCACAATTACGTCACGAACGGGCAGCTTTGGTAGGCTTGAATGTTCAAACGGTTAAAATGGCTCTGAGCACTATGGGACTTAACTACTGAGGTCATCAGTCCCATAGACTTAGAACTACTTAAACCTAACTAACCTAAGGTCATCACACACATCTATGCCCGAGGCAGGATTCGAACCTGCGACCGTAGCGGTCGCGCGGCTCCAGAATATAGCGCCTAGACCCGCTCGGCTACTCCGGCCGGCGGGTTGAATGTATACGACTGATCTGTCACATAGGAGATGCCCAAGGACTAGTCCACATACGAAGTCGGTGGCGTCTCCTGACCGACCATGTACTGTTACTGCTTCTCTATTGACCATAAACACTCCCAGCCTCCTTTTATACTGGCGGGCCCTACTCTATTATCATCTAGTAGCCAATTCCGCACTACACACAGGCGCCCAGAAACGTCTGAACTTCTAGTGTATTCGCAGACCACATGGTGAGTGCGTATCCCAGTGCTTATCCCGTTAACTTTGCCAGTAAGACATTATGTACGGCCTGAAATGCTGGGAAGCAGATAGCGAGGGAAGCGCTTGTTGCACATGTCAGAGAAGGCGGCTTTTGTGGCGGCCTACCTGCCGGGCTGCTGGTGGCTCGCCTCCAAATGGGCACGCCGCCACAGCTGCTATATCTGTCGGCTAGGCGCCGCCTCATACAGGACGTGGCGCCTCACCTCAGAGCGCACATTAAGGTCACCGGCGTCGGCAACAGCCGGCGCCTGCGGTCAACGTACCGCCCACCAAGCACCGGAGGACGAAGAATGTGTGTGTCTTATGGTGTCGGCAACGCTCTGCCCAATCCATTTGTCATGCTGTCATCAACAAGTGACACTTTGTGTGCCAGGGGTATAGTCCAGTGAGGTACGCAGGAGAGATTGCGACGAATAAATCTGCACTCTGCAGTGGGAGTGTACAGTGATTTTGAAACATCCTCTTAGAAAAATGATTGCATGACTGTGCTGATAAGCCTCTTACGTTATTTGATTTTCAAACAGCTGATCAAAACTGAACGTAGTCAGACGTTTCTCTCTTTACTTATTCTGATCAACACTAAACTGACACACAATATTTTTAGCGCAACGCAATCTGACTTTCAATAATCCCTACAAAAGAATGGCCCTGACTAGCAATAACCTATACCTTTCATGAATCACTTACCTCACAAAAATCTTCGTTACTCGAACTACTGCAATACAGCGAGCGCCAATACTGCCACCTAAATAAAAGATTCTAACTACTGAAGGCACGAACTACTGATCGGAATAGGTAGCAAATGAAAGATTTTGATAGAGAACAAACAATGTATTTACCTTAATAATGTTCAAAAGTCATCATATATATATATATATATATATATATATATATATCAGTTCATGATATCCAATATTACAAATTTACTCTCTCTGATGGACACACGTCCAGATTGTCCACTCTCAAAATTCTGCCATCTCTCTCCCCACATCCACCACTGCTGGCGGCTAACCTCCAACTGCGCAACGCTACGTGCTGTTAACAGCCAACTGCCCAACACTACAATAGCGAATATTCCAACAATGCAAACCAGCCACAGACTTCACACAGCACAGTCAGTGATTTTCGTATAGAGCGCTACGTGGCGTTACCAACATAAACACCTAACAGCCTACTTACAATTTGAAACTTTCTGGCACAGTAAAACTGTGTATCAGACTGCGGTTCGAAACTCGGACCCTCGTTTTTCGAGAGAAAGTGCTCTACTGACTGAATTTTTTATTTTCCATTGCATTGGGCTACCGAGTACCATGATAACTTAAGTCTTGTTTCTTTTTTCCTTTCCATCTTTCAAGTAATTTTTCATTCTTTCTCTACGTTCTGTTATTTTAGTCTGTCCATGCTGTTACTGATTCCATACTGCAACTGACTTTTTTGTTGTTTTCCCCTGGAAGCCTTTGAAATGTTTTACTTTTGCTCTAAGCTTTCCCTGTTTCTTTCTCTGTTATTTCCATTTCGCTAATTTCTGCTGTAACATCTGAGATCCGTAATATCGATTTTTTGGGTTTCCGTCAAAAAGTTAAAAAATTGTTTTTGTTGTCCTTCCGTTATCTAGCCTTCTTAGTAGGCGCAACTACTCTCTTCGTCATTATGTATAATATTTATTCTATTAATTCATAAAATTCTTTATTACTTTT
Source organism: Schistocerca cancellata (assembly GCF_023864275.1). Taxonomy (NCBI): domain Eukaryota; kingdom Metazoa; phylum Arthropoda; class Insecta; order Orthoptera; family Acrididae; genus Schistocerca; species Schistocerca cancellata. Next base: position 372,156,161 of record NC_064626.1, read on the forward strand.
TAATTGGAATTTCGCATTGTCATAGTTTGGTCTCAAGATTTTCCATTTTTCCTGTTCTTTCTTTCTCTTTACTTTCTCTCTCTTGCCGGCCTGTGTGGCCGTGCGGTTAAAGGCGCTTCAGTCTGGAACCGCGTGACCGCTACGGTCGCAGGTTCGAATCCTGCCTCGGGCATGGATGTGTGTGATGTCCTTAGGTTAGTTAGGTTTAAGTAGTTCTAAGTTCTAGGGGACTGATGACCACAGATGTTAAGTCCCATAGTGCTCAGAGCCATTTGAACCATTTTTTTCTCTCTCTTTCCCTCTCTCTCTTCCACTTTATATATATTGTGTATGTCTGGAATCCCCAAAACACCTGGATCGATTTCAACCAGAGATAAACCTTGTCAAGGATAAAATATAACTATCGATTATAGTATGTCAAAGATAAAAACTTCTCATCGATTATGGACTGTGGCGACAGTCCATATATCACTGGGTTTCATAGCTTCTTCTTTTCTGTTAAAAGTATCCCCATGTTTATGTATTTCGATGACTTCTCTATATAGCCGTGGATAATAGTTCGTCATAGTACATAAAACTTCAGTTTCCGAAAATTTCACAACGTGATCACCCGACTGAAGAGCATGTTCCGCCACGGCTGACTTGTCTGTTTTCCCTAGTCGGCAGAGACTTTTATGTTCCTTCAACCGTGTACTCACACTTCTCTTTGTAGTTCCAATGTGGACCCTACACATGTACACGGAATCTTGTATACACTACTAGCAGACAGAGAGGGACGTTTATCCCTAACGGAACTAAGTGCTTGGCCTATTTTCTTAATGGGTCTGAAAATCGGTCGAACGTTATGTTTCCTTAAAATCTTGCCGATTTGATCCGTTACTTTTTTCATGAAGGGTATAGAAACCTGAGAAGTTCTTGTCTTTGACGTACTATGATCGATAGTTATATTTTAACCTTGACAAGGTTTATCTCTTCTATCACGTGAAATCCGGACCACGTCCACTTTCCACGATATTTAGGCCGTTCTTCGACGTCCGACTCGTCAGTCGACAAGACTAAGCACAACCAGGAGCACATCCGAAGATGCCCAACGTAGCTTTGGACGAAACGTCAGGATTAGAAGAGTTCCATAGACCACGGCCATACAACCCGTAAGAATTCTCGGCCACTGGGCCCTTGCTTTCAGAGGTTTCACGCTTTATACGCCAACTACCGCCTGTCTAATAACCATGAAAAGTGATTCATCTGAAAAGGCCATCTATTGCCACTCTTTAGACGTGCAGTTGCGGTACTGGCGTACAAATTCCAGCCTTCGTCGCCGACGAACAGCAGTCAGCATGGATCCGTGAACCTGGAGCCTGTCGAGGACGCCCATACACAGCGACGTTCGCTAAACTTTCGTTGAGGAAACAATGTTGATAGCCCTTTGGTTCATCTGGGCTGTCAGTTGTTCAAAATTTGGACGCCTATTCATCCGTACAGATCTCCGCAGCAGTCGTTCGCCCCTGTCATCTACGACGCTTGGTGCACCACACCGATTTTGGATAGCGACGTTTTGCCATGCACGGTATACTTTAACCACGGCGGCACACAAACAGTTTACAAACTTAGCCGTTTTGGAAAGCCAATGATCATGCCCATTTGAACGTATGATGAATCATTCCGTTTCCGCTTTACGATAACTACTGCACTGTTCATACTGCCCCGGACAAGCTATATATACCCTTCGATACTATTTCTGCCGCCAGCCGTCTCTGAGTGGCTATTGCATGTTAACGTCGAACATAGGTAGTGGTCACTTAAGTGTGACTGGGCGCTGTATGTTAAGATTATACACTACTGGCCATTAAAATTGCTACACCAAGAAGAAATGCAGATGATAAACGGGTATTCATTGGTCAAATATATTATACTAGAACTGACATGTGATTACATTTTCACTCAATTTGGGTGCATAGATCCTGAGAAATCAGTACCCAGAACAACCACCTCTGGCCGTAATAACGACCTTGATACGCCTGGGCATTGACTCAAACAGAGCTTGGATAGCGTGTACAGGTACAGCTGCCCATGCAGCTTCAGCACGATACCACAGTTCATCAAGAGTAGTGACTGGCGTATTGTGACGAGCCAGTTGCTCGGCCACCATTGACCAGACGTTTTCAATTGGAGACAGATCTGCAGTGCTGGCCAGGGCAGCAGTCGAACATTTTCTGTATCCAGAAAGGCCCGTACAGGACCTGCAACATGCGGTCGTGCATTATCCTGCTGAAATGTTGGGTTTCGCAGGGGTCGAATGAAGGGTAGAGCCACGGGTCGAAACACATCTGAAATGTAACGTCCACTGTTCAAAATGCGGTCAATGCGAACAAGAGGTGACCGATACGTGTAACCAATGGCACCCCATACCATCACGCCGGGTAATACGCCAGTATGGCGATGACGAATACACGCTTCTAATGTGCGTTCACCGCGATGTCGCCAAACACGATTGCGACCATCATGATGCTGTAATCAGAACCTGAATTCATCCGAAAAAATGTCGTTTCGCTATTCGTGCACCCAGGTTCGTCGTTGAGTACACCTTCGCAGGCGCTCCTGTCTTAAGTAAACGCTTAAGTAAAGTAAGAAGGATATGAACACTTTTTGCGATGTTAGTATAACTGTGTGCTGCGTACAGTAGAGGAACATTTCAAAGGCGATGATTGTTTGCGTCAGCGTGACAGTGCACTGTGTCGTAAAGCATTACCTGTGAGGCAATCCCTTGCGAGCAATAACTTTTCTGAAATGAACTGGTGTGCTCGCAGTCCCGACCTGAACACAACGGAACACCTTTGGGATGAGTTAGAAAATCAAATTCGCTCCAGATCCCAACGTTCAGCATGGCTACCTTCTTCCGTTTCGACTCTTGAGGAACAGTGGACTGCCATTTCTCCAAAGCAATTGAGACGGCTCCCCAGACGTGGCCGCAGCACAGATCAAATCGTCATAAAGGCGGAGGGTGGAAGCACCGCATATTAATGTCCACTAGTAGATGTCTGGATACTTCTGACCAGATACTACATTTATACTGGAACTTTAAGTACAAGTTTGTATCGCTTGTCATGTGTACATTAAGCGCCAAGCGCAGCTGAAGTTCGACAAAGGAACAATCAACTCTTTCCAAGCTCGATTATAATTTTTAATCAGGAACAGGTTTTATTTTTATTTATTCGTGCGAGAAATAAAAAACAGAAAGAAGGCTGAGCTTTAGGTCTTGTTGACACCGAGGTCTATCGTGGAAGTTTACGCCCATTGCCAATATGACAGGTGAGCTACATTGTTAACACGAGAGAGACATTTCAGAGAGCAGAACTGTCACCGGCAGCAGCTGTCGTACAGGTAGGTTTGCTCAGGACGGCGAATGGGCTTGTTCAGCCCATTGGAATGAAAAGGGAGACGCTTGAATTATCGCTGGATATACATCACAGGAACGTACTAGCAGAAATACACTCCTGGAAATGGAAAAAAGAACACATTGACACCGGTGTGTCAGACCCACCATACTTGCTCCGGACACTGCGAGAGGGCTGTACAAGCAATGATCACACGCACGGCACAGCGGACACACCAGGAACCGCGGTGTTGGCCGTCGAATGGCGCTAGCTGCGCAGCATTTGTGCACCGCCGCCGTCAGTGTCAGCCAGTTTGCCGTGACATACGGAGCTCCATCGCAGTCTTTAACACTGGTAGCATGCCGCGACAGCGTGGACGTGAACCGTATGTGCAGTTGACGGACTTTGAGCGAGGGCGTATAGTGGGAATGCGGGAGGCCGGGTGGACGTACCGCCGAATTGCTCAACACGTGGGGCGTGAGGTCTCCACAGTACATCGATGTTGTCGCCAGTGGTCGGCGGAAGGTGCACGTGCCCGTCGACCTGGGACCGGACCGCAGCGACGCACGGATGCACGCCAAGACCGTAGGATCCTACGCAGTGCCGTAGGGAACAGCACCGCCACTTCCCAGCAAATTAGGGACACTGTTGCTCCTGGGGTATCTGCGAGGACCATTCGCAACCGTCTCCATGAAGCTGGGCTACGGTCCCGCACACCGTTAGGCCGTCTTCCGCTCACGCCCCAACATCGTGCAGCCCGCCTCCAGTGGTGTCGCGACAGGCGTGAATGGGGGGACGAATGGAGACGTGTCGTCTTCAGCGATGAGAGTCGCTTCTGCCTTGGTGCCAATGATGGTCGTATGCGTGTTTGGCGCCGTGCAGGTGAGCGCCACAATCAGGACTGCATACGACCGAGGCACACAGGGCCAACACCCGGCATCATGGTGTGGGGAGTGATCTCCTACACTGGCCGTACACCACTGGTGATCGTCGAGGGGACACTGAATAGTGCACGGTACATCCAAACCGTCATCGAACCCTTCGTTCTACCATTCCTAGACCGGCAAGGGAACTTGCTGTTCCAACAGGACAATGCACGTCCGCATGTATCCCGTGCCACCCAACGTGCTCTAGAAGGTGTAAGTCAACTACCCTGGCTAGCAAGATCTCCGGATCTGACCCCCATTGAGCATGTTTGGGACTGGATGAAGCGTCGTCTCACGCGGTCTGCACGTCCAGCACGAACGCTGGTCCAACTGAGGCGCCAGGTGGAAATGGCATGGCAAGCCGTTCCACAGGACTACATTCAGCATCTCTACGATCGTCTCCATGGGAGAATAGCAGCCTGCATTGCTGCGAAAGGTGGATATACACTGTACTAGTGCCGACATTGTGCATGCTCTGTTGCCTGTGTCGATGTGCCTGTGGTTCTGTCAGTGTGATCATGTGATGTATCTGACCCCAGGAATGTGTCAATAAAGTTTCCCCTTCCTGGGACAATGAATTCACGGTGTTCTTATTTCAATTTCCAGGAGTGTACAAACTGAACAAGGTGATCACGTCAGTCAGCTGCCTACATTGCCATTTGAATGGTAGTTATGCTCCAGAACTTACTATAGAAGTTATATCGGCACAATTGTATGAACACAAGGAAATAAACCTTTCAAAATTAATAATTAGCAAACGCATTGAGCAATAATTACAGCGAGGTGTCTGACAATAGCTAAGGGAGTCTGCTGTAGTCACTGATCGTCAAGCATTGCTAATACACAGCCGTAATTGCAACGTATTTCAATGACAACCACTAAGGCAAATGTGTCAAAACGACGATTCTTCCACACACACACATTCATAATGAATGCGACGTTGTGTACACTTAACTTTTCCCTACTATACAGTATGTCATATGTATAATTATTAGCTAGATTTGCCGCTTCATTAAATATGTATTTGGTCATTAATCAAGACAACTCATTTAAAATCGGCTAAATTATGTATTTGTGACACGTACACGGAAAACAGCATGAAAAGTCTCAGCGTGCTACAGTTAATTTTACCACCACCAGCTGGTTATTAATATTTACTATCGGTAACTTCGGATGTTGATCATTTTTGGTTGTGTGGTAACGCCATATTTTTATAGTGTATGTTGTCTCTCTGAATATGCTGCATTGTGGCTCCTGATCGGCGTCGCTGGGGGTACCCAAGGGTATACGTTTCCATACTAGGCGCTCTCTCGTTGCGTTTGTGCCTCGAAAACGATGGAGTGTTCACCTGTCGAAATATCGGAAGTCGTTAAGAACCTCACGTCCTTGCTGAAAATGATTCTAACACTGTACCAAAGAGCCAAATTGCGCAACCTGTGATCCCTCACTGAAATCATTACTACAGTAACGTTCAAAAACTTTAACGTACGTTTAAAATTTCTCTTTCCTGCCGCTCCTGCGGCTCCTAGTGGGCGTGCAGAATCGGAGGGCTGTCGAGTGGTCGCCTGCCAGTGGGTGCCTAGGACTCTTGTCACAGTTTGTCTCTGTACAGGTACTGTCGTAAAATGTTCAACAAAGGCTGGTTGTTGGCAAAAAGGGTGTTGCCACCATGGGGGGCGGGGGACGGAGTCTTAGAGTGACCCTTTGCTGTTTTATTCACGCAGGTGTCAATGTCACACACCTCCGTGATCACAACGCATGATGGCGGGAAACAGAAGGGCTGAAAAAAGCATAAACACCCCTTACTGCTTGTATCACGTTGAAATTTCGTCGAATGTTTTTGAGCGCTCTCTAGTGGTTCCATTCTGTACAACATACAAAAAACTGCGGTTGCACTGCCCACCGGAGAGAGTGATCACGTTCATTGGTGTCGCTGGACTACGATCTCCTTAGAGAAGGGGTCAACTGTCAGGGCGTGTCAGTAGTGTCAAAAGTTGTCAAGACTGTCATCCTGTTGCTAATCACACTGCGAACTGTCGTTTTCGGCCGCTGAATGCGGAAGAAACAACGCTCCAACGGAAGGGGTTGTTTCATTGACACCCTTTATGCCACCTCCTGAGGTCATTTCGTGTCGATTTCGAACGGCGATGTGTCTGAAATGTTCTCCTCTGGCACCCATAAGAAAATCGCTTGACCTCAACTCTGGTCGTAGTTGTTCTGATCTCCATCGCAGAGGCGTCAAGAAGAGAAGTGAAATTTGGGGTGGCCGAGCGGTTCGAGGAGCTTCACTCTGTAACTGCGCGACCGCTACGGTCGCAGGTTCGAATCCTGCGTCGGGCATGGATGTGTGTGATGTCCCTAGGTTAGTTGGGTTTAAGTAGTTTTAAGTCTAGGGGACTGATGACCTCAAATGTTAAGTCCCGTAGTGCTCAGAGCCATATGAACCATTTTTGAAATTTGGGTAAGAAGGGGTGCAGTGACCTTCCCATCGTGTAACACATCCACGGCCTCGTTGGGCAGAATTGTAGTGAAATTAGGTGCCAACGTGACATCATCAACCATGAACTTCAGATCTATGACTTTTCTTTCACATTTTTGACACCTTGCTACTTGATACATCGCCGAGCCCGTGGGTGACGCCACAGGGCGCCTTACTTTCCCGCCATTACCGACGTTGCAGACACCTATGGGCCAAATTTCAAACTCCTACATAGCAGTGGGAGAAAATTTCGATGTTTGGGAAAAGTTGAACCTCTAACTGTTTTGCGTCCAGAAGTGTGTGGGCGCCCTCGTTACCTCTAGACGACGAAGACGACTCGATCCGTTGTGGCATAGAATCCACCAGCCCAGTCGATCCGTTTTGATACCAGACAGCCAATATAATTCAATCTACAGTAACTGAAGTAGGGTGATAGAGTAAGGAAGTGCGTAGGCTACTTCACTGGACTCACATTTGAGGTGCAGATGCACCTCAAGTGGATTTAGATTTTTCTTGTTTTTCTTAAACCCATTAAGGCCAATTCTGGGATGGTTTCTTTGGGAGGCATGCCGCCTTCCCATCCTTTCGCGACCGTGTGTCCCGTGTCTAACGATCTCTTTGTCGACGGGAAGTTGTACCCCAATTTTCCATTTTTCTGTCCTTCTTTCGTTCCTCTCTTGAAGCATACTCCGAGGCAAAGTCCTACTTTCGGAGTCTATAACATGAGTAACTTTCAGAACGGGAGTCGAATGGCATCGAAGATCTATTGCATCCTCTCGTGACTGTGCGAAATTTATCGACAAACTCTGACGAATTTCAGAAGCGCCTACTTGGTTTGTTTTACTCAGTATAGAGATCTCCAAGCACAATGAACAGGTTTCTTACATAGTCTTCGTAATGTGTTCCACAAACACAGACTTTTCAACGAAAAAACGGAACTAAAAAACGAAAGGTGTATCTGCAAGTTCACTCATATTCTGCTTACGCCTAATCAAAACCAAAGTAGCAGTACCATTTTGGCAGGTAGGTTTACTCATATCGTGTGTGTAGTATGCGAAATGTTGTAAAATTTTCTAGTTTTCTCTTTTGCTAAACTATATCTCCTTGACAGTTTAATTTTCATTTCTGTTACTTTTATTACATTTATTCTTTAGGTATATGTATTATTATACGTGAATACATGTTTGAATTTATTACTTGACCCTCACTTTCATTTGTTTGTCTGTATTATATCTCTGAACATTCCCATTTTATATGCACCAACACTCTGTCGAACTATCAAGAGTAGTACAATTTGCGGACCAAAACGGACAGAAACAACCCATGTGAATATGCTACAGTTTCATAAGTGTGACACCTTGTTGTAGGTAAACAGCTTTCCGTTAAATTACGTTCACATCGTGTTCCGGTTTCTGGCGGTAATGTAATTTGCTTTTTTACTGCAACATAAGTGCAGACTCAAGAAGTCTAAATAAATACAACTAAAGTGTGTGTCATAACTATTTCAGTTCCGGTTTTCGTAAAACATCGTTGCGCTGAAATATAATATTGACTTTCAAATTCTACCCACTATAACAGGTGTTAAAATATACCACGTCATTTTAAATATACTGTGTGTTTTAGTATGTCGATAGTACTAAATGACGAAATAAAATAACAAATTAAAAGTCAGTTGCATGAACACGCTGTGATCGTATAGAAGCTTTCGCTCGGGATGGTGGGAGGGGAGTGGAGCAGTTGGGCGAACAGTACTCTTATATCACATATCTTCACGCAAGGGGGAGACATGCTGCCCTTTGATGTTTAGCGGAAGCTTCTTTCCGATTGCAGCCTATTTAGGAGCGAAATTACGAGCAGCAGTGAGGCAGGATAGTGCTCAGCCTGGAAGACACTCTCCCCGCTCCTCGATTCAGATGGCACACTGGTAAGACACATGACTAGCATCTGGAAGGAACGAAGTTGAGGATCTCATCTGACATCAGGTTTATATTTTTTGTAATTTCCCTAAATACGTTAAGGCAAATACCAGGACGATCCCTTCGAGAACGGCACAGACAGTTTCCTTCCCCACCGAAGCCCAACACAAGATTTTGGACCGTCTCATGTGACCACGTCAGCGACGGGGCATTGAAGCCTTATTCGTTTTTCCTTCGCTCTTTTTTTGGACCAATGATCCTACCAGGGACATCGGTTTAATAAGTCATGGTTGCAGAAAACTGGCAGGAATTATTTACAGAATAATGGTACAATGTGGGAGCCGGCCTCCGCAGATATCAGTTTTGGTTCTGGAGAACTGTAGGGACACGCAAGGACATACTCACTCTACGGCTCCTCTGAGAAGGTAATTGGAGGAATGGCTGACATACTTTTCTGCCATTTAGAGAAAGCTATTGGCAATGACAATTACTTTTTTCAAATTCCGAAGGAAGCAATAATCAAGTGAAGGCAGTGAAAGGTAATTTATAAATTGTGCCGTGAGTTTCTGCCGACGTACGCAATGTCCAGATAACTGCGTCGACAACCGCTGATATTTCGACGAGAGCACACCCTGCCATTTTCAAGGCAAAACTTCAGCAAGTCAGCGCAGAATTTAAAACCTCATTTTGATCATTTTGCAGAGATATTCCGGGAAGATCACACATACACACACACACACACACACACACACACACACACACACACACACACACATCGTGATTCGTCACTCGAAATCACTCGTTTCCAGTATCCGTTGTCAACTGATGTCGCACAACATGTCCCCCGAGGCTCCAGCTGTTTCTGCGACGGAGAAACTCAACCACTTTACTCTTTCTCACCCTCTCTCACTTCTGTTTGCTTGTGTATCTTGATTTTATTGATCCTGAGTTGCAACCGGCTTCATCACGATTTGTCTTGTGTGTCCTTCCTCTGTGAGGACTATTTCCGCCTTGATACATGTGTGATGGAGCGACCGATGACTTCGCAGTTTGGTCACTTTAACCTCATCCATCCAGTCCAGTCCAGTGGTGTTCCAGTGGTGTCTATATTTAGACCGTCGCAAGCGTCGCTTAGCATTGACTGCAGAAATAGGTGGCTTATGCGGAGGTGCTCAGCCATTATACCCGATTATTTTTAATTCGTTACGGACAGTCATTGTACTAGCTCTGTTGCTGGCAGAACTTTGGAATACCGCTTATTTCATGTGATGATTTACAGCCACTCTCTGCAATGCTCAAAACTCCCTTTTCGTCAGTACGTAAAGTCTGGTTAAGGTTGCCCTTCATGTTTCCACTACACAGTCACGTCTCCAACCGCCGACTTGGGCAGCTTTAGAAGGTTGAAATATCCCTGATGGATGTGTTGCTCAGGTGACATTCAGAGACTAGCCCACGTTGGAAGTCACCACCGAGTTCTCCTCAGCGACCCATTCTGCTGTCATTGTATTACTTCTGACAACACAATAATCCCTGCTCCTTTTGTATTGGAGGGTCCACCTCAAGTAAGATCCAGTCGTTAATTACATTCAGAGATCCAGATACTGTTGACGAAATGTGTGTGTATATTTGTGTGTGTGTGTGTGTGTGTGTGTGTGTGTGTGTGTGTGTATGTGTGTGTGTGCGAATTTCTAAGATACCAAACTGCTGAGGTCTTCGGTCCCTAGACTTACACACTAAATTAAACTAACTTACGCTAAGGTCTACACACACACACACACACACACACACACACACACACACACACACACACACCCATGCCCGAGGGAGGTTTGGAACCTCCGGTTGGAGGGACCGCGCAGTTCGTGTAATGGAGCCTCTAACCGCGCGGCCACTCCGCGTGGCGCTATTGATCTGGTGGTGTAGATGTACAATGATGAGCGAAAGCATTACAACCATTGCCCACCGCGCGTTTGAATGCCTCCTGATTTTATTTCGAGCACGTCGCGTGGTAAGAAAATATACACTATGCGATCAAAACTATCCGGACACCACTAAAAAAAATACGCTTTTCATATTAGGTGCATTGTGCTGCCACTTATTGCCAGGTACTCCATATCAGCGACCTCAGTAGTCATTAGACATCGTGAGAGAGCAGAATGGGGCGCTATGGGGAACTCACGGACTTCGAACATGGTCAGGTGATTGTGTGTCACTTGTGTCATACGTCTGTTCACGAGATTTCCACACTTCTAAACATCCCTAGGTCCACTGTTTCCGATGTGATAGTGAAGTGGAAACGGTAAGGGACACGCGCAGCACAAAAGGGTACAGGCCGACCTTGTCTGTTGACTGACCGACAGTTGAAGAGGGTCGTAATGTGTAATAGGCAGACATCTATCCAGACCATCACACAGGAATTCCATACTGCATCAGGATCCACTGCAAGTACTGTGACATTTAGGCGGGAGGTGAGAAAACTTGGATTTCATGGTCGAGCGGCTGCTCATAAGCCACACATCACGCTGGTAAATGCCAGACGACGCCTCGCTTGGTGTAAGAAGCATGTTTTAAGCATCTTCTTGCTTTCCATTGTTGAAGAGCAGTTCGGAGATGGCGATTGCATCTTTCAACACTATCGAGCACCTGTTCAAAATGCACGGCCTATGGCGGAGTTGCTACACGGCACTAACATCCCTGTGATGGACGGGCCTGCACAGAGTCCTGACCTGAGTCCTGTAGAACACCTCCAGGATGTTTTGAACGCCGACTTGGTGCCAGGCCTCACCGACCGACATCGATACTTTCCTCATTGCAGGACGCCGTAAAGAATGGGCTGCCATTCCCCAAGAAAGCTTCCGGCACTTTACTGAACGAATGCCTGCGACAGTGAAACCTGTCATCAAGGCAGATGGTGGACCATCATCATATTGAATCCCAGCATTACCGATGGAGGGCGCCACTAACATGTAAGAGTCATTTTCAGCCTGTTGTCCGGATGCTTTTGATCACATAGTGTATAAGCGGAGCGGAATCGAACGAGGAATGATTCTAGAGACGATAAGGTCTGAGGTTGGAAGCTTGCCGCTCTATAAATAAAGGAAGGCAGTGATCTGTGTCAGATTCTGACGATAGAATAAAATAATGGCGCAGGCACGAGTCTTTTAGAGCACACCATTCATCTCACGTTGTTCAACATGGAGCCCCGCAGCCGAAGCCTCGTTCGCGTTCCAATGTTGTCTTAACGTATTCGTCAGTTACGATTGCAGACTGCGCTCGATCATCGAGATTGGATCATCGATCATTGTAAAAATGTCACCTCGCCGGATGAATCCCGTTTTTTTCTTTTATTTTTTTTTATACTATGTCGAAGATGGTGTCCGGATACGTCGTCATACAGGCAAGCACAGCATCACGGAGGCAGTCTTCTGTTATGGATGACATTCACCTGAGCTTCCGTGGCAACAGTAGTAGCAGTAATTAAAGGAACTGCCATGATCTTAGCAGATCACCTGCGTCGCTTGATGCTTGATGACTTCCGCGACGGCGACGGCATCTTCCTGCATCATAGCTACCCGTGTCAGAAGACCAGAATTGTTGTTTAGCAGTTTGAGGAACATAATACTGAACTCAAGTTGATGTCTTATGCATCCATTGCACCTGATCTGAACCCTGAGGAACACATCTGTGACGTTACTGGGTGCCAGATCCGCATCCACAAACCGCAGGCCTATAATTTACGGGAAATGCGTGACCTGTGCGTAAACATTGGGTGCCACATACCTCGAGGAACCTACCCAGGACTTGTTCAATTCATACCACGCAAAACCGCTCTTGTATTGCGTTCCAAAGATATACCAAAACGCTAGTAAATCGGTTGTCACAATGAACAGTATTCTTGGGTAAATCAGTCAAGTTTCTCCGCTTTCGTTCGTTCGAAATTATGCTGCACCTATTACGGTACAAGTTCTGCTGGTAGCGTTCGGCGTTTGGAGGGAACGGTAAACGACGCCAAAGATTTTTTTTCGGGCTTGAAGGTATACTTGAATACCCTAATCCTAACATCACTGCTCGCGCCAAACAGGATATTCAGGTTCCAGTTCTGGCCATGGGAACAATTTTCAGCTGTCGCTTAAGATGCATTAAATGCATTTGACTAAAGAGTCGTGCAGCAAGTGCTGGGGCTGGTTTTTGTGTGTCTCCTTGGCAGAGCGAGGTCCAGTTGGCGGCTCCGAGTTGTGCTGTGCGTGTGTCGCAGAGTCCTGTCTGCCTGCCGGCCATTGATCTTCATCAGGGGCGGCCTTGGTGTCGTTTAATCTCTGTTAGAGAGGAGCGCCCCACTTACGGGGCTGAACTTGATGGGGCAATACGGTCTATGTGGCTCTTGAGTTCGCTCTGCTGCCTCGACCAATTGGACCTTCAAACCAGCGGCTGACTTCGCTCTCGTTCAGGAAAATTATTCTTTAGTCCGCCAATAGAGTTTCTACTAGAAATAGACCTGTAGATTCGAAAGAGGGAAGCCTTTTACTGGCTACGAAGAGGAACAGGGATAGAATGTGGCAGTAACTGGATAGACCAAAGTGGTAATATAATAGGGGTTCTAGACGCTTCGTTCGGAACCACGTGTGTGCTACGGTCGCAGGTTCGAATACTGCCTCGGGCGTGGATGTGTGTGATCTCCTTAGGTTAGTTAGGTTTACGTAGTTCTAGGTCTAGGGGACTGATGACCTCAGATGTTAAGTCCCATAGTGCTTAGAGCCATTTTTTTTATAAATATAATAGGTTGGTGCATGAGTTCGCAGCGTTTCTGTTTTGCATGTTGGTAATTTCGTTGCTGTAGATTTATTTATCGATTTTCATTTTTTGTTTGTAGTTCGCTGTTGCCGTTTGAATTTATATATTGTCATTTGGAAATGAGTGGAGCAGTGAACGCTAGAAAATGTAGTGGCAAATGGAGAAATCGGAACATTTTCAATATTTTCTTCTTTTTGAGTTCAGTAGAGCGGAGTCAGCCAGAAATGTGATCATTCCACGACCGTGCGATATTTGCATGCAGTGGGGATGGTTCAAAAATCGGGTGTGTGTGCACCCCGTGTTCCAATCCAAAAACACAAAAATCAGCGGGTGGTATATGAGCATCTCCTCTTGCTCGTCATGAATTGGCTTTTGAACAGCACTGACCATTACTATCCTGTATCCTTACTGGTGGGGAGAAATGATATCTTGATGCTAGCATAAAGAAAGGAATGACTGAGACCAAACAAAGCAGCAACTCCCCGTGGAAAGATCTGTGGACATCCACAAAAAATAATGGCATGCATCTGGAGGGACAGCGACGGTGTGGTGTACTACAAATTGCTTCCCCGAGGTGTAGTTATCACTGCTAACATTTATTGTCGACAGGTCTTGCAGAACCAATCCAACAACAACGACTAGGAAGAACGCTTGTAGTGATACTACTATACAATAATCCCGGTCGCATTCTGCTACACTGACAAGAAACAATATACAGGAGTTGGTTTGGGAAGACATTTGGCACCCACCTTTTTCACCTGTTCCTGCTCCCTCAGATTTTCATCTCTTCTGCTGTCTACCGAACAGCCTTCAAGAAACTTTCTTTCCAGGTGAAAATGAGCTCCGAACGTGGCTCGGCGAGTCCTTCGCATAAAAACCAGGTAATTTCTATAGTCGTGGATACGAAAAGTGGTTTCAGCGTTGTCAGACTGCTATAAATAGTGAAACAGAATATATTGTTGATGACTGATGTCTCGTGTGTATCTGTTGAGCTTGTTAAACTTACGGAAAAACGCTGCGAACTTATGCGCCGATCCAATATGTGAGCAAATAAATCTAGTGGCAATACGGTGCGTTCAGTTCTCTATATGAAGATGGTTAAGGCTAACCGGCCATTTGACCATCTCCTTCTATGCGGAGGCACAAACAGTGCCCGAACTCTTAGAGGAATCGACAGTAAAGCCGTGCGTAATGAGTTTGATGGGTAGGGGCACTACGAATACATTGCGGGAAAGTAAATTGCGAATGTGGGTCTCACGGCAGGCGTGCCAGAGATAAGTCCCTGCAGCCGCACTATCCTCTGTGTCCTCGGTGGCTCAGATGGATGCTGGCATGGTAGCTCAGCGTGTTCGGTCAGAGGGCTGCGTGCTCTTTGTAATAAAAAAACTGAGTCAAGGAATCACCGATCAACTTGAACGGATGTCTTGTGACGTCCACCCAGACCAAACGAACTATATAGAACAAAAAAAAAATGGATAGAGCGTCTGCCATCTAAGCAGGAAGCAGGAGATCCCGGGTTCGAGTCCCGGTCGGGGCACACATTTTCAATTGTCCCACTTGACTTACATCAACCTCTGTATGCAGCTAGAGGTATTCATTTCATTGTAATTGCGTTCAGTTCTGCCAAAAGGAAAATAACAGAGTACAATGTACCTTTTAGTTTCTTCAAGAGATTTCGTACACTTCATTTCTGAGTCTGGATCCTATGCCTCGTATTTTTGTAGGTTTAAGCGTAAAGAAAATGACAGGTGTGCGTGGGGGGAGGGTTAGGGGGGCTACATTTTAACCCTGGATCACATCATTCATTGTAGGAGCGCCAGTCATGAGACAGAACTTTGCAGATAGGTCGACGCAGGTCATGCTACGACGCAGAGAGGTGTGTGGAGCTTTGTAGTGCCTTGCAGTGACTACTGACGAAAGCAACTGCAGGCTATGTACTTGAAGACGACAGTGATCGTCGGCGTCAGGATATGCACATATTTGGTACTGCAAGGACAAGACACAGCCAGCTCGGACAGTAACCGTGCAGGTCTCGTACAAGTATAGCACAAGCCCTAAAGCGATATATATTTTCTCTCTGGGTCGTCTCAAGCACCAACCCGCGATGCTCGACACTATCTGCCGAAGGTTAGGGATTCTGTCTCCGAAGCATTGAAGCATAAGGTGATTCAAATGGTTCAAATGGCTCTGAGCACTATGGGACGTAACATCTGAGGTCATCAGTCCCCTAGAACGTAGAACTATTTAAACCTAACTAACCTAAGGGCAAACACACACACCCATGCACGAGGGAGGACTCGAACCTCCGGCGGGACCGGCCGCACAGTCCAGGACTCCAGCGCCTTAGAACGCTCGGCTAATCCCGCGCGGCACACGTTGATTGTAATGGGTGTCTTCTGTAGATCCCATTTTAATGGTTCACTAAGGATCTGGTATCTGTCGACATTGTTCGAAACTTTGCTCCCATGCAGAAATATTAAATTCAAAGTACTTTATTTAAGACGAAGTCTAGTTATGTGCAGAGCATTCCGAAACGGAGTCACTTCGACAGCCTAAAAATTGTGACAGACACGTACGTTGGAAGACGAGCTAAGAACTTCTCCTTTCGTGCCCCTTCACCCAGTACTGCTTCGAGAACGCCGCTCAGCGATAACGGGTGGTGCTACTCATGTAGCTTCACGAGGTTGTCTGAACTCAGATAGGATCGCTCTAGTTGATGCTAAGCCAGTCACCAGGTATCAAACGTGAGATTTCTGTCGCCATTGGTAATGTTACCGACCGAGTGAAAGTTTTAAAAATAAAATAATTAATATTATGAATTACGAAAAAGAGCGAAAGACGTCGGTGCTTCAGGCCATACTCAAGGTATTTCTCTCTGTTACGAGAGTCTTTAAGTTTGTAAACAAGCGCCGTCTTTTGATATGACCTTCTCTCGACAGAGGAGTATCTTTTTGCTTTATTTGTTTAAGGCGGCTAAGTTCACTGCAGTGTATGCTTCCCGCGCAACACAAGTGTCGGTTCTGTTGCCTCCCGCATAAATTACAGGCTTTCCCCGTTAGACAGGCCTCACGCAGATACGACGACGACGGCGACATGACATTCATCTTGTGTCTTTAAAGTAAGTAACAGTTACAGCGCAAGACATGAATCGCGTGCACTTTTAGCTGTCATAATTCGATGTGTGGATAGTTGTGACAGATCGATAGGAGACAGAGATGAGTTAAGAAACTAGAGCATTACAAGGTACAAGAACGCATCCTTTAACATTACTATCCAAATGGCAAATGTCTGGTTGCTGCCATTCGTAAAGTGCGTTCTATTTTGAGAAGAAAAAAGTTCCAGACTCGTCAACTTCGAAAAGAATGATCGAAAAATTGGAAAATACTGGGTGAACGTTCAAATTCAAAAGACGACACGAGAATAGACCGGTGGTCGTTCAGAAACAAATACCGCCTGTCTTTGCGAGAGTGTGACCGAGACACCATCGACATCGATTCGTCATCGTGCACAAGAACTGGACACTTTACCTGCCTTTCTCCACACTATTCTCGATACGGATTTGCAGCCGGCCGCGGTGGTCTAGCGGTTCTAGGCGCTCAGTCCGGAACCGCGCGACTGCTACGGTCGCAGGTTCGAATCCTGCCTCGGGCATGGATGTGTGTGATGTCCTTAGGTTAGTTAGGTTTAAGTAGTTCTAAGTTCTAGGGGACTGATGACTACAGATGTTTTGTCCCATAGTGCTCAGAGCCATTTGAACCGTTTGAACGGATTTGCATCTCCCTGCTTAGAAAGTCCAATTGACTCAACAACTTCTGTCAATTGTCTATGCACAGTAAGGAGAGTTCAGCGACTGGTTCACTGAGCAACAAGAAGTTAATGCTAATTGCGTGAGGAAAAATCAACCAAAGCGACGAGTCCAATTTTCACCTCGATAGCTTCATTATTGGGAATTGGAAATTTGTGGTACGGTCTAATGGGACCAAACTACTGAAGTCATCGGTCCCTAAGCTTACGCACTACTTAATCTAACTTAAACTAACTTACGCTAAGGACAACACACCAATACACGAGGAAGGACTCGATCCTCCGAAGGAAGGACCGTGAAAAGACGCCTGAGACCGCGCGGCGCTTCATTATTACCATAGGTGTAGAAAAATCGTTGCCATACAAGAGAAGTGCCAGTAGTTTCGGAATGGATAAATACAGGTCTCCTATGGTTTTTGAGGGAATCTTACACCATTCTTCCTGCAATACTGTGCCAAGTTCAGGCAACGACGAAGGAGATCGCTAGCGATCACGCACCCTTCTCTCCAAAGCGGACCACAAAGGCTCAATAATATTAAGATCTCATGGCTGGTCGACAGGGGAGATGTGGCAATTCATATACCTGCTCATAAGACCGGCCATCTACGATGCTTGCTTTGTAAACGAGGCCATTGTTGTCTTGCAACACAGAATTACCATTGGGGAACAACTATTCTACCATGAGATTGACCTGATCAGCCAAAATGGTCCATTATCCTTGGCAGTAATGGGGGCTAATGGAATACCACAATATGGCTGCCAGATCAACAATGAACCCCCGTCGTATTGCACTCTTGGGATATAAACTCGGCCAGAAATTGGAAACAATGTGTAACCAGATTTATCTGTCCAAATAACTTTCTTCATTTGCTCCGTATTCCATGTTACATGGATTTGGCACCACGTTTTCCGGTTCAGGCATTTGCTTCACTGATGAGTGACTTCAGAAATCCAGTTCGCCCTGCAATTCTCAGCTAAAGGAGCTTTCTTCGTGCTGTTTTTGTGCTGAAAGAGTTCGTGAAGGCGAGATTTAGTTTCACAGTGACTTTTGCAGCTGTCGTCCGCTTATTTTTCGTGACAGTGGTCTTAAATGACAGACTGTGGTGACCACTCAACGCATACTTTCGTCCGCGTTGTGACTTAGCGGATTTTCCTTCTCCGCTTTCCCTGTATACGGTATAAATGTTGGATACGGTGCAACATCAAACACTTCGGCTACCTTGTTTGGAGCACCCACGATACGAGCATCTACAGTTCGCCCACGTTCGAATTCACTTAGTTGCGGCGTAATGCACTCCCGATTACACAGAACCCTGTTACGGCCACGACTTACTCTTGCAACGTATTGAGGATATTTCATAGGTGCCTTCGTGGTCAAATGCGACAGCGCCACCTGTGGGCTTGACTAGCATTTGCATTAATGCTCAGGCTAGGATTTCTCGCAGTGTTTCCATATATTTTGTCCGATCTCTGTACTCACAAAGTGTCAAGAAGCAGTACCAATTGAAGAATGTTCAGCTCCCTACGGATCGTTCCCGATGCGAAGGCATGATTTATACCGATTTCTACGAACTCATAAGAGTTTAAGCAGTAGTGTACTATGGGAAGCACCATCTAGAGATCAGAAATGAACCCCGTATACTCGTTTTAAACTCTCCAGCGAGTTTTGTGAGATCATCTCTGATCTCACCGCCTTTGTGTGCCCTTAGGCTCAACTCTAGAATCTACGCCGCAGCCTACTCGTCACCTGGGTCTGTTGTCGGTCTCTAGTGGACTCGACCCGCTCAGAAAGGACAGCGAGTACACGAGTTCTGAAGTGTTACTGCGGATTCGCGGCATCCCCACCATTACCATGTAAATTACCATTCATTTATTCCACCAAGTCATAATTTCGGCTTTATAACCATTCTCAAGAGCAAGTTGAAATGTCACAAAATGTCCGACGTGCCCAAATGACAGAAGCATGTTATATACCAGTATAACGGCTGACTGGTTTTCGGTGATTATTGTTCTGCTTATACACACATTTATGTAGGTAAAACTTTTTCGAAGACTGCCGTAATTTTTTAATATATAATATTTATTCACAGAACGTCTAACCATTACGTTGAAATATACACACTGTCTGTAACGACAGTACCAGAAAATATGACCTGAGGATGAAGTGCAGTCTCTAAATGGCGATTAATTTCTAGAGTATTTTACACAAATGAATGATCAGTTACACAATTCGCTGTTGGCCCTTAAACACAAGTTGCCATGACCAAATGAGTACATAAATAGGGATATTTGTTGCCGTAGAATTATAACAGGGAAGTTGCTCTGTGCTCAGTTTTCGTTTGATGCGGCACATACGTTTTCCCATGGTGGATGTGGAATTAACAAGAATACAACAATTTTGTTTGCGTTAAATGAAATTTATATGTTTTTCGTCTGAAGCTTGGAGCTCAACGTGAAACTTATTCCAGATATCACTCCTCCTCTATGGAATCTTCTTGCAATTGTGTACTTTGTATCCGTTAATTTTCGTCGTACACACTCGATAGTCTCACAAAACAAGACTCGGTTAAAAGCCGTCTGATCTAAATCGACTATTTAGCCTTGTCAGTGCTGGTTTACCTCAGCAAGATCGTGTAATCGTCTTCCGTACTAAAAATAAGTTACACTAGCTTTACTCCCCTGCATGCTTCAGTAAGAGAGAACGAGTCGACCAGTATGAAGCGGTGGTAGTCCCACTGGTCTCAGACTTGTCATACTCACGAAATTACTGCGGAATTTAAAAAAGATAGTTAGCACCAACGTACAGGGTGACAATTATTGAACTGCATGGAAAAACGTAAATTAATTACAAAATACAGCATGCACACACTTGATTCAACATCCAAACGTTCAAAAAAATGGTTCAAATGGCTCTGAGCACTATGCGACTTACCATCTGAGGTCATCAGTCCCCTAGAACGTAGAACTACTTACACCTAACTAACGTAAGGACATCACACACATTCATGCCCGAGGCAGGATTCGAACAATATCCAAACGTCACTAAAGATATTCGGATTTAGGTTATGACATGTTCGATACGCCTGCCAACACTGGCTATGATGTGGCGCAGATGAATAGCGGAATTCTGCATGACCCGCTGAAGTTTCGGAACATCGACGCAGTCAATGATCTCCTGAATCGCTGCTTTCAGCTCAGCAGTAGCTTTGTGGTTATTGCTGTACTCCTTGTCTTTAATATAGCCCTGCAAAAAGGAGTCGCATGTTCTCATATCCGGAGAATATGGTGGCCAATCGAGGCCCATGCCAGTGGCTTCTGGGTACCCCAGAGCTAGAATACGCTCCCCGAAGTGCTCCTCCAGGACATCAAACACTCTCATGCTTTGAGGGGTCGAGCTCCGTCTTACATGAACCACATCTTGTCGAAATCAGGGTCACTTTAGATAATGAGGATAAAATCATCTCCCAACATCTTCACGTACCGTTCTGTAGTCACCGTGCCATCAAGGAACATCGCACCGATTACTCCGTTACTGGACATTGCACACTACACATCACTCGTTGAGGTTGAAGAGACTGATCGATCGTGGGATATGGGTTCTCAGTCCCTCAAATGCGCCAATTTTACTTATTGACGAACCCATCCAAATGAAAGTAGGCTTCGTGGCTAAACCAAACCATGCATGCACATTCTAATTCCCATCATGCCCTGCGGTCAACAGTGCAATTTGAGCGTCCTAACGCAAACCGTTCAGAAGTTATGACGATTTGATTTCATGTAGTTCTATAATATTGTCACCCTGTAACAACGGTCGCTTGATCCACGAAGTATGCAAATACTGCTATACCACCCTGAGAAGACAGCTCCCTTCACCAGACCTTCATCTGGCCACATTGCGCCCTTTTGATTTCCTTCATTTGCAGTACTTTTCTGAAGTACCACTTTACTGTCTAGTGTCAGTGTTTTGGAAAAGGTAACGAATATCACTGTTTTATGAATTATTCGAAAGCGTTATATTTAGAACTACTGAACAAAGCTAGACGTAAAACATCATCGTTGACTGTATACATGTCACACACTATGAAATGGGGAACGTTAATGAAAGCTCTGGAAAATGAACATCCTGAATACCTTGCTGGTATCTTTCTGCCTTACAAACAGCCTGAGATAACGGCGATTTCAGCTTCTGAATGATAGCTACCAGCACATCTGTTAATTTCTGTAATGAAATCTCTGGAATCGGTGTACCATTAATTTTCTGCAGGTAGCCTCCCAGGTTGTCCAGAGCTATGCAGGCGACATATCGCGATATTGCGAGGACGAAGGAAACGACAATGCCGCCGAGAAGCTCGCCTAACACCGTTACTGTGCACAGCCATCCGTTATTTTGTTGGAAAATTGCTTTTGGAAGCTGTGCTAGAGATTACAGAATGTATTACCACATTTAACAGCACCTACAGGAATGTTGTTACCTCTTAAACTACATTTCAGCCTCAGAACTCTCTGTTTCCCTAAGGCAGCACTCCTAGTCTCCGTACCATTGTTACTGCCCAAAGCCTAACTAATAGCCGTGGGTCCGTACTGTATGCGATTGCCACATTACTTGGTGTGGGTGGAGCGACGCGGGTTAGCAAAGCAGGATTCAGAAGCTCATATACACTAGTGTGCAAAACTTAAAGACGAAAGTAACCTTCACGTGACGTGGCACTGCCAATTAATATATCTCGATGAAACTTGTACCATACACAGAAAGAGCTGCTAAAGTATAGTCCAGAAGTTAACTGAAAGAACCTAGCGGTGTCACACTATACGTGAGTTACTTCCGTACTTCAATTTTTCACTCCAGTCTATATACGTGGAGTGTTAAAAAAGAATGGCCTTGTTTGTTATTTGTATATTATCCTATTTATTCTTCTAAATAAATGTTATCCTCTTCAAAACATTCCCATCAGATACTGAAAACTTATGCCAGCGTTTTCCCCAGTTCCAGAAGCACTTCTGCAACACGCTTGGAATACCTTTCAGTTCTCTCGGCGATGCATTTTTGATATCTTCTATGCTTGAAAAACGACGGCTTTTAAAAATTTTCCCTATTTTTTTTGGGAACAGAAAAAGTGACATTGGGTCATGTTTGGCGATAATGGACGCTGGGGCATCATTATAGGATTGTCTCTGGTAAAAAAAGAAAAGTTCGAGGAGAAGCAACAAAGGGTGAAAAGGCTCATTGTCGTGGTGGAAAAGTCATGTGTTGCTTCGACACAAACTCTGGTGGTTTTTTATTTACGGAAATTGAACTTGTGAGTAGTACAACTTCTTGTTCGTGACAAGTGTCCATAGTAAACTGTGCTGTTGCAGTTGAAGGACACAGGCAGAGTAACCTTTGTATTTGAACGCACTTGTTAATTTTTCTCGGCCATCCAGACTGCTTACACTGGGTCAATTAAGCCTTATTTTCGACATCATATCCATAAACCCATTTTTCATAACCTGTTACGACTCGTTTCAGGAGTTCCGCAATGTTGTAGAGTTCTTGTAGCTACTCCTGAATAACTTCTGTTCATCGCTTTTTTTTTATTTAGTATTCAACAGTTTTGGAACAAATTTAGCCATCGCACGTTTCATACCCAAATTCCGTGCCATGAGGCTATTAATATGCCCGTACTCTCTGTTTGCGATTCGGCGATCGTTCATTATCATTTGTTTTATTTCTCCACGATTCCATCGTTTGATGATATGCTGCATCCAAGGCGTTCATCGTTTTATTTTACTCACGGTCTTCCTCTAAACACACCCCTCGTAACCCTCGTTTTACCCATAGCAAGCTCACCAAAATCTGTATTTAATGTTTCTAAAGTTTTTCTACACCTCATTCCATGCTTATAGTGGAAGTTGAAACAATATTTCTGATACTTCCAAACGACATGTAATTTTTTTACAGTTAATTACAGACAAAACATCCGATATGGTTAAAGCTGCAGAGAAATTTTGCACAAATACGAAACATGTGCATGAAATAGACTAACAGAACACACGAAATTATAAAAATAACGCCACCTTTTGGACACACCTTGTATAAACTCGTTGCCGTCAGTGAGTAGAAAGTAGTGAATTCGCTGCTAAACAGAATCTGATTGTTGTCCATTGCCTTCCAACGGATACAATTGCTCAAGGTGGGTTGAAGTCAATCGCAGGATACGTCATGAACACCCACATGGCGAATGTTCTATTGTCTAGAATCTAGAACTCAAGAACACACACACACACACACACACACACACACACACACACACACACACACACACCATTTTTCATACAATTCTCATGGCCAGGTGCCCCCACTTAAGCGTTGCATCATGTTCTGCAACAAATTACTTCATAAAACCTTATTCTACTATTCTATACGTCAACGAGGGATATATCTAACGATTTATCCATACAGTATACTCTAGGGATAGGCAGTTCCAATCGTCTGTAATGGAATTCAGTGTCGCTGTGACATCTGCGCTTCAGAGTAGCTTCCAACATCGAATCTGGCTTCGTGCAACACTATTACGGAACACCCACACGCCTGGACCTCTAGACTGATACTCCATCCAACTCGTTCTTTGCTGTCCGCGTATTCAGTGTCGCAAGAAACATGTGTTTAACACTGACACAGTTACTTCACTTCTATACTACCGGCTCCATACTATGGTTGCGTAGAGAATGCATTTAGTAGGTGACCGACGTCCTTTGGTCACGTGATATATGTCGAAACCTGATACATGTTTGGTGACGAGTGTGTGTTCGTTATCGGATACAGACGATGTCGCAACATACGATGGATCATCTTTGTCTGTACAAAATTCCTTTTGTCCTTTTTTCGCCGCCCGAGGCAGGATTCGAACCTGCGACCGTAGCGGTCGCGCGGTTCCAGACTGTACAGTCAGTTTCCCAAAAATTGCTGTCACCGTTCTTAATTACTTATCACTCAGAATAACACAAACATACGAACATTATTAATTTTTCTTTCATTGGCGGAAAGACGTTTACTCTGCCAGGTTAAGGATATTCACAATTGAAATTCGTATTCAAGTCGGAGTAAATTTTGTGACTTCCGTCGTTCGAGCTAAGGAACAACAGCGACTAGGGATTAACACTGTGAAAACTATAACTGTTTAGTGAATAAATCGTTACAAAGATTCTCGTTCTCTGGCATCAACTGACCGGCGTGCAAGGCCTCGGGTCAGTCATAGACTGAGATTGCTGTGGTTCCATTTCTTCCCAACTCACACATCTACGAAATGTATTGCTCAATGGGACGCAGATTTTTCGCTGTCGAGCACGGTTCCTGACGCTTGTGAAGAAGAGTTCGTATTTTGACGCTAATCGTTTGCAGTTTGCTGAGCTGTCTCCATTAAATTTTGGCTTTACTGAGGCAGAATGAAGATGATTTTGCAAGTGGGTGACAGTGAGCGCGTGGCCAGACAGGGCTGGTGAGTAAGCGGCAGTGAGTCAGGGTCGGGAGGCGCGCCGCTGACGCGCCAGATACTGTAGCTGCGGTGTCAGCGGGCAGTCAGCGCGCTGACCCGTCGCCAGTGGAGCGTGGTCTCTGCTTCAGCAGGCGCGACGCCTAATTTCTCTGTCATGCTCCGACTTCTCGGTCGGCAGCCTGTGGTGTACTCCAATTCCGGATTTCTAGTCCTGGCAGAAATTCTATTTCCATCTTATTCCTACCCCTCTTCCTATTCCTCCTCTTCCTGTCTCTTGACGTATGAAACCCCTCTTCACTCTCAATCCTCTCCTTCTTACCTACCCCTCTCCAGCTACCCCTTTTTTCAACTGAGGTTTCGGCTGTAGCTGTTTTCGAATTCCAGTTCAGCCATCCTGACGTAGATTCTGTAGTTTTCCCAAATCCCTTAATGGGTAATGCGGGTATGCTTTTTTCAAGAAAACTACGATTCGTTTCTTCCTTCCATCTTGCTTAACCGACTTAATGTACCGTGACTTTGTATTGACCTGGACTTTAACAGGATGTTAAACTTTATTTCACCCATTATTTAGTTGGCGTAATGAAGGTCATTTTTTTAACATTATTTGCAGACAGATGAAACGTCTCTGTGAAGTCGTTTCATAAGACGCTTGTCGAATTCAGTACAACTTATTCACTTTACTACCATATTTTAGCTCAATTCATGAACTCTTCCAAAAAAAATGAGCGCTCAAATCGCCTATTGAATATTGATATTATATTTGTGTTTTAATGTGGGGTTTCGGTTTTGTTTTGTGGGAAAGGCTGAGTTGGTCATCCTCTGAAGGAGAGCACAGGATGAGCAACTTAGGTTTCCAATACCTGACCAGAAAGGTTCACCCATCTGCGTCGAAGCCTGTGTCGAAGGCTGTTTTTGTGTGTGAGGTTGGTGACGGAGGGCTACCGCTGCACGTGGAGCTAGGTAATCTCGAAAGAGAAAGGGGCACTCTTCGGTGAACGCTTGGTGAGAACGGGTCGTAGCTCTTAAGGGGGGTTACAGGTGATAGGAATCAGGTTGAGTGAAATACTTAAGAACTTTAGCTTAACTGAAGCGTGTGAAGCGAGTTATTTTTTAATCTTACGTTTTGTGGAAATTGCTTTTGTCTTTGTGTGTCGATTTTGTGCCACGTGTCTGGTAATCAATGACCCTTCTGGTCCACCGCGCCACCACAATAGGCTTTATTTTAACAATTTGCTTGTATAATGAGCTACAATTTCTCCAAGAATATCTGTTCTTTCCTGCGCTTTCTACAAAGCAGCACAACAGTTTGAGTCAGAATGTACTGCGTGCTCTAGTTCGGCCGTTTGCAAGCAGCAGACGCAGTTAGTATGTTAAATAATTATCGCACAGCCTTATATATTGGTTAAACCTCTGTCCAGAATAGTGCATGCGTAGAATCATAATGCAAATCTCACTGAGATATTTTATGGTATTAACGCAAAGAAGCTGATAGTATAATTATCTCCCACCCCCGTTTTCTGTGTTTCTTCTTGCTGTAGTTAAACTGTGCTCTGTTTCATTCTCAGGTATATCTTGCTTAAATATTTCGAGTCAGGCACCAGTTATGTGTCGTTAGGATGTGCAACCAAATACTTAGTTACAATAAATAATTTACGTGGAACATAAATTCGTTGGTGTCGGGGTTACCCCATTTACTCCGATTTCCAATCCTGAATTAATCAAGTTGCTTCATGCACGACATGGTGTGCCATTAAACACTATAACGGGCAGCCTCCGCAGATGATCTCGCACTTCGAGTATCCAGTGTAGAGGCAACTGACTTGGCAGTAAAGTCTGCCAATGGAGTCTGTTGAGCGTCTCGTTAGCGCTCTGGCGCCGTCTGAACTATCCCGTAACGCAATGCACGGCTCTTCTTTGGATCTTCTCTCTCGCTTCTATCAGTCCTACCCGGTAAGGATACCATATTGATGAACAGTTGAACAACACTCAAGAATCAGTCGAACGAGTGGCTTCCTTCGTGGATGAATTACATTTCCTTAAGAATCTTCCCGTGAATCTCAGTCTGGCATCTGCTTTTCCTATTATTTGTTTTATGTGGTCATTCCACTTCAGGTCGCTTCGGATAGTTACTCCGAGGTTTCTACGGTAGATGCTGTTTCCAGCAGTTTCTCAAAAATATTGTAGTTGTACAGTAGTGGCCTTCTTTTCCTATGCATGCGCAATATGTTACATTTATTTACGTTCAGGGCCAACTGCCAGAGCCTGCACCATTCATAAATCCTCAGCAGGTCATTCTAAAAATAGATATTGTCTTCTGGCGTTGCAACTTTGTTATAAACAACCGCACCATCTGCGAACAGTCTTAAAGAGCTTCCGACGCTTTGTACAATATCATTTATTTACATTGTAAACAGTTAGAGTCCTGTCACACTTCCTTGGGGTACTGCAGAAATTACTTCCACAACTGTCGAATTTGTTCCGTTAAGAGCGACGTATTGAGTTCTAACTGGAAGTAAGTCTTGAATCCAGTCGCAGATCTGGTCCGATAATCGATTATCGGAGGGTGCAGGAGGGTTTCAAATAACTTCCTGAACTCAAGGAACACGTCATCAACCTAAGAACCATTGTCTATGGTAATGTGGATCTCATGGAAGAACAGAGCGAGCTGAGTTTCACAAGATCTCTGTTTGCGAAAACCATTTTGATTTTTGTAGAGGAGATTTTCTTTCTGCGAAACTTTTTAGTATAGAGCATGTCCATGATTGTGCACCTGATTGACATCAACGATTAAGTCTATAATTGTGTACGTCTATTCTATGGCCCTTCTTGAAAACAGTAGCGACTTGCACTTCTTCCCAGTCGCTAGATACCCTTCGTTGTTCAAGCGATCTACGATAAACTGCTGCTAGAAGGGAAGCAAGTTCTTTCGCATAATCTTAATTGAATCTTATAGATATCTCATCTGGTTCTGACGTCTTTCCTCTCACTACTAAGCGATTGAAGGTGCTTTCCTGTTGCGCAATCGGTTATCTCAATACCTTCCATTTCGACGTTCGTCCGGAGATGGAAAGGAGGGACCATGTTACAATCTTCCGCGCTGAAACGGTTTCGGAAGATCTGATTCAGCATAACGGTATAGTTTCCCTTCAAAGTCCATGTCTGGCGTCCTCTATTACTGCACAGCTCTTTCTCTAATGATCTCTACGTTGTCCGGATGTTACGCTGTAGCATCCTGCGCGTGGATATAGACTTTGCGGTGTGTACTCCCATGTATCCATCCGTGTGGCAGTATTGACGTATCGCCACATTTCGATGAATGTCATACACGTCATCTTCTGACGCAATTCGGGTGATACATTAATAGCACAATTCGCTTTTCGTAATGGAGTTTGATATCCAGACGACATTGAGGTTTCGTGACTTCTTTCCTTTTTTGTTATTAAAACCGTCCAAATTTTGTAAATTAGCACATAGACAAGAGTTTTGGTGACTTTAATGGATATGTGTGTACTGTTGTGTCCTGTTTCTGTTGTCTGATGACAGAAGGGAGGGGATGAAACACGGTACGTTTTTGTTCAGAATACTTGGATGCGGTAATAGTACCAGTGAAGAGAAAATACAAATTTTGTTTTTATCAATGTTCACATAAATGTTTTAATTCCTAAACCAGTATCAACTGTCTAGTCATTACCAATAGACCTATAAAAAATAAGAAACCGTAAACAAGAAGACTTGTTACGACATCGTGTTAATAAACTAAACAAATGACAGACTATATTACGTAAAATTCAAAAGTGATATAAATGATACTTAGTCGATAGCTATGTCAGAACATGCAAGGTGTCGATATTTCCATGAGGCTCCTGCTAGTGGATTGACTGGAACTAACAGATGTTCGTCACTGTATGGTAAGATATGACTGCAGGAGCTATTATAGTTTGGTTTTGTATGTAAAAGTAAGTTAACGTAGAACAAACGCCTTATGATCGCAACCAACTGCTTACAGAATTTTGGGATAGCATATAAAGTAAACAGCCAACGGTACAGGCAGAGATGTTATTGGTTGGTTAACGATTTAGTACGGAGGTGAACCCTAAATTCACCGACAGAATTTCCGAGGCTGATCTGGGGTATTTTCTGCGTATTTTGTTAAAGAGGCACCTGGTTTCCGCTGCAGAAGAATGCAGGTCGTTTGATATCTTATCCCTATCCCTATCGACTGAAATGTTGACATACATCTACATCGATGCTCTGTAAATCACATTTAAGTGCCTGGCAGAGTGTTCATCGAACCACCTTCACAATAATTCTCTGTTACTCCAATTTCGAGCAGCGGGCGTAAAAAAATAAACACCTACATCTTTCAGTGCGAGCTCTGATTTCCCTTATTTTATTATGATGATCGTTCCTCCCTATGTACGTCGATGTCAACAAAATATTTTCGCATTTGGAGGAGAAAGTTGGTCATTGAAATTCCGAGAGAAGATTCCGCTGCAACGAAAAACGCCTTTGTTTTAATGATGTCCAACCCAAATCCTGCGTCATTTCAGTGACTCTCTCTCCCCTATTTCACGATAATACAAAACATGCTGCCCTTCTTTGAACTTTTTCTATGTACTCCGTTAATCTTACCTGGTAAGGATCCCACACCGCGCAGCAGTATTCTAAAAGCGGACGGACAAGCTTAGTGCAGGCGGTCTCCTTAGTAGATCTGTTACATTTTCTAAGTGTCCTGACAATAAAACGCAGTTTTTGATTAGCTTTCCCCCACAACATTTTCTACGTGGTCTTTCCAATTTAAGTTTTTCGTAATTGTAATTGCTAGGTGTTTAGTTGAATTTACGGCCTTTAGATTAGACTGATTCATCGTGTAACCGAAGTACAACGGATTACTTTTAGCACTCATGTGGATGACCTCACACTTTTCCTTATTAGGATCAACTGCCAGTTTTTGCACTATACAGATATCTTTTCTATGCCGTTTTGCAATTTGTTTTAATCTTCTGATGACTTTACTAGTCGATAAATGACAGCATCATTTGCGAACAACCTAAGACGGTTATCCAGATTGTCTCTCAAATCGTTTATATAGACAAGGAACAGCAAAGGGGCTGTAACACTACCTTGGGGAACGCCAGAAATCATTTCTGTTTTACTCGATGACTTTGCGTCAGTTACTATTAACTGTGACCTCTTTGACAGGAAATCACGGATCCAGTCACATAACTGAGATGATAGTCCATAAACAAGCAATTTCACTACGAGCCGCTTGTGTTGTACGGTGTCAAAAGCCTTCTGGAAAACTGGAAATACAAAATAAATTCGAAATCTCTTGTCAATAGCACTCAACACTTCGTGCGTGTAAATTGTCAGTTGCGTTTCGCTAGAACGATGTTTTCTAAATTGTGTTGACTGTGTGTCAATAGACATTTCACTTCAAGGTAATTCATAATGTTCGAACACAATATATGTTCCAAAATCCTACTGTATATCGACGTTAATGGTACGGACCTGGAAATTTAGTGGATTACTGCTGCTAATTTTTTTGAATATTGGTGTACTGGTGCAACTTTCCAGTCTTCAGATACCGATATTTCGTCGAGCGAACGGTTGTATATGATTGTAAATATGGAGCTATTGTATCAACATACTCTGATATACAGTCTGGACCAGTACATCTGCTTTTGTTATGTGACTGAAGTTGCTTCACTACTCCGAGAATATCTACTTCTACGTTACCCATGTTGGCAGCTGTGCGTTTCGCGTCTTGTTTGAGAACGTACCTGTTCCACTCAGTCCCAGACTCTTGGTGAAGCAGCAGCAGCAGTAGATATGGATACTGAAGGAACTGATTGGCTGGACCATGAAACCGTAAGACAAGGGTAATGCTGTGTCGATGAGATAAAACGCTCTTCCTCTAAATTCAAGTTGAAGATAAAGTCAAAATGCAGCTTGTTTCAGAGGAAAGGTACTCAATACAAGTACTACAGAAGGTATACAGA
Organism: Schistocerca cancellata; assembly: GCF_023864275.1. Lineage (NCBI taxonomy): Eukaryota > Metazoa > Arthropoda > Insecta > Orthoptera > Acrididae > Schistocerca > Schistocerca cancellata. The sequence continues at coordinate 372,186,925 of NC_064626.1, forward strand.
GACTGGTGGTTACACTATTATGCCATGGGAAAGCACACCTCCTTAGAGCAGGGGATCCCAACAAAATTTTCTCGAGGACCCCCTCATCGAACATGATTGGAACATTGTCATATCACAGTTTCAAGTACCTAAAAAAGCCAAATTAAGAGTCTTTTTATACGTTTTCTATTTGACATATTCATTATTGAAAAAATATTGAGCTTAAAACTTTTTCAATTTAGCCATCATTGGCTAAAGCTCTGCTCGGGCAGGAAGCAGCCAAAACAAAAACTCTGTTATCATACGAAATATATTTAATATATTTTTTATTCTAATAGCATCTTGTGGACCCCTTTGGCATAGCTCGCGGACCCCTTGGGGTCCGCGGACGACCTGTTGGGAACCACTGACCTAGAGGTTCTCACAGAGTACACCACGAACATTGTTGCTGACCACTTTCCAACTTTGAGGGTGGTGGCTACACCTAAGACAAAGCTTTTTTCGACACAAGAACTAAGACGCGCTCGACAATGATTCAGTAGGATACCGTATTCTCGTTGGCGTGTTGACATTCAGAGTAGCCGGATGTAAAACAGCGGCTGTGGGATAGAAACACGTCAGTACTCACAATCCACATCCGCAGAAACTACAGAAATTTCGCGTGTGAACATGTTCATTTTGCATGATTTTCATCAGGTCACTTATCTGTCATGCCATAACAAACATCGAGTTGTAAGCTACCCAAAAGTTTACTAATATTTTAAGGGGGGAACGCTAGTAATATTCTGTATTTTACTGTATGTATCCTCGTTTCACCGTTCTGTCCTTGAACTGATAAGGTGAAGCACCTTGAATCTTGCGCAAAAAGACGGAGCTAGGATCCAATAGGCGCAGATGCCAAAGGCATCGGTCGTCGTTAGTCGTGTCCCACATAGTGTTTACCCACGGCACGTGTTGAGCGCGTCGAGTGCTATGAGAGGCAGCCTTGTGCAGCAGAAAGAGCCTTTGTGTCCTCCCGTTGCCACCACTTCGCGCCTCAGACAGGTGAGATTTACGGCGAACGCCAGGTAACGCTATACCGGCACTGCTACTGCTGCTGTCTCGTCGTCGCACTTTTCTCTTCTTGTGTCAGGGTGGCGTGTTCCTTTATTACTCTTTCCTCCCAGCGTACAACGTAACACCGAGAGAATTCGCTTGTGAGATGGAAGGTTAGCCAAACACCAGATCGATCCGTACGCTCAATTCCAAGGTTATGTTAGACTGAGTTTTATAATTTGACATTACCATGTCTTCATACACTGGAGGCATGCGTATTCAAACACATAGATACACTCCTGGAAATGGAAAAAAGAACACATTGACACCGGTGTGTCAGACCCACCATACTTGCTCCGCACACTGCGAGAGGGCTGTACAAGCAATGATCACACGCACGGCACAGCGGACACACCAGGAACCGCGGTGTTGGCCGTCGAATGGCGCTAGCTGCGCAGCATTTGTGCACCGCCGCCGTCAGTGTCAGCCAGTTTGCCGTGGCATACGGAGCTCCATCGCAGTCTTTAACACTGGTAGCATGCCGCGACAGCGTGGACGTGAACCGTATGTGCAGTTGACGGACTTTGAGCGAGGGCGTATAGTGGGCATGCGGGAGGCCGGGTGGACGTACCGCCGAATTGCTCAACACGTGGGGCGTGAGGTCTCCACAGTACATCGATGTTGTCGCCAGTGGTCGGCGGAAGGTGCACGTGTCCGTCGACCTGGGACCGGACCGCAGCGACGCACGGATGCACGCCAAGACCGTAGGATCCTACGCAGTGCCGTAGGGGACCGCACCGCCACTTCCCAGCAAATTAGGGACACTGTTGCTCCTGGGGTATCGGCGAGCACCATTCGCAACCGTCTCCATGAAGCTGGGCTACGGTCCCGCACACCGTTAGGCCGTCTTCCGCTCACGCCCCAACATCGTGCAGCCCGCCTCCAGTGGTGTCGCGACAGGCGTGAATGGAGGGACGAATGGAGACGTGTCGTCTTCAGCGATGAGAGTCGCTTCTGCCTTGGTGCCAATGATGGTCGTATGCGTTTTTGGCGCCGTGCAGGTGAGCGCCACAATCAGGACTGTATACGACCGAGGCACACAGGGCCAACACCCGGCATCATGGTGTGGGGAGCGATCTCCTACACTGGCCGTACACCACTGGTGATCGTCGAGGGGACACGGAATAGTGCACGGTACATCCAAACCGTCATCGAACCCATCGTTCTACCATTCCTAGACCGGCAAGGGAACTTGCTGTTCCAACAGGACAATGCACGTCCGCATGTATCCCGTGCCACCCAACGTGCTCTAGAAGGTGTAAGTCAACTACCCTGGCCAGAAAGATCTCCGGATCTGTCCCCCATTGAGCATGTTTGGGACTGGATGAAGCGTCGTCTCACGCGGTCTGCACGTCCAGCACGAACGCTGGTCCAACTGAGGCGCCAGGTGGAAATGGCATGGCAAGCCGTTCCACAGGACTACATCCAGCATCTCTACGATCGTCTCCATGGGAGAATAGCAGCCTGCATTGCTGCGAAAGGTGGATATACACTGTACTAGTGCCGACATTGTGCATGCTCTGTTGCCTGTGTCTATGTGCCTGTGGTTCTGTCAGTGTGATCATGTGATGTATCTGACCCCAGGAATGTGTCAATAAAGTTTCCCCTTCCTGGGACAATGAATTCACGGTGTTCTTATTTCAATTTCCAGGAGTGTAGGTAAACAGGCAGAATACGACGCTGCGGTGGGCAACGCCTATATAAGACAAGTGTCTGGCGCAGTTGTTAGATCGGTTACTGCTGCTACAATGGCAGATTATCAAGATGTGAGTGAGTTTCAACGTGGCGTTATAGTCGGCGCACGAGCCGTGGGACACAGCATCTCCGAGGTAGTAGCGATGAAGTGGGGATTTTCCTGTATGACCATTTCGTGACTGTGCCATGAATATCAGGGTTCCAGAGAACATCAAATCTCCGACATCGCTGCGGCCGGAAAAAGATCCTGCAAGAATGGGACCAATGACGACTGTAGAGAACCGTTCAACGTGACGGAAGTGCAACCCTTCCTCAAATTGCTGCAGATTTCATTGCTGGGCAATCAACAAGTGTCAGAGTGCGAACAATTCAACGAAACATCATTGATGTGGGCTTTCGGCTCCGAAAGCCCAATCGTGTACCCTTGATGACTGCACTACACAAAGCTTTACGCCTTGCTTAGGCCCGTCCACACCGACATTGGACTGTTGATGACTGGACACATGTTGCCTGGTCGGACGAGTCACGTTTCAAATTGTATCGAGCGAATGGACGTGTACGGGTATAAAGACAAGCTCATGAATCCATGGACCCTGCATGTCAGCGGCGGCTGTTCAAACTGGTGGATGCTCTCTAATGGTGTTCGGCATGTGCAGTTGGAGTGATAGTTGACCCCTGATACGTCTAGATACGACTCTTACAGGTGACACGTACGTAAGCACCCTATCTGTTCACCTGCATCCGTTCATGTTCATTGTGCATTCCGACGGACTTGGGCAATTCCAGCAGAACAATGCGACACCCCACACGTCCAGAATTGCTACAAAGTGGCTCCAGGTACACTCTTTTGAGTTTAAACACTTCTGCTGTCCACCATCCTCCCGAGACATGAGCATTATTGAGCATATCTGGGATGCCTTGCAACGTGCTGTTGAGAAGAGATCTCCATCCCCTCGTACTCTTACGGATTTATGTACTGCCCTGCAGGAGTCATGATGTCAATTCCTTCCAGGGCTACTTCAGACATTAGTCGAGTCCTTGCCACGTCGTGCGGAGGCACTTCTGCGTGTTCTCCATGCTGTGACAATGCCTCGTTTCACACAGCACATTTGAGAACTGATTATTTTACAAGAAATATCTCACAGTACGTTTTCACCTTATTCATCGCATAACGGTAAATGGGAGAGTTTTTTGCCAGACATACACACTCACGTTGAGAGGTCCAAATGATCATTTCATTTAGCTTTAAAAGAAGGAATATGAAATATTTAATTAATTTAAAATCCAAACGCAGATTAGAATTGTAAAATAGATGACGGATCAAACGATTGACAGCGTGCATAATTACTGAGCTAGTAAATTTGATACGCAAATTTCAACCTTCCCAGCGATTTCGCACCAACTGACAGGTTCCCAAGGAAAAGGACCAAAGGATAGGAAGGTCCGCGTAGTTTCTACATTTCTGGAAAGCAGATTACTGAAATACTCCCAACATGCCGTGTCGCTTGAAAAGGAAGTTCAGAGCACTGAGTTCAAACTCGCATCGCAGATACGCTTCCGCAGATGGAGACTTTTTTTCGCGAGGGCGCTGTTCTGACGTCACCGCAGAATGTCCAACCTAAACGTCAGGAGTCCCCTCACCACTCCGCGTGAAATGCCGAACGATGGTCAGTCAGCATTTCCCGTTGGTCAAGTTGGCAGTATGAAACAACTTTTTCCGAGAATAACCACACCACTGCGTCACTATCAAGGTAATAAAATCAAGAGACAAACGCTCCGACCCTACGGTCGGTGGATTTCGGTACGTAGATAAGACTGGTGTGCAAGTCAGTTGACACCTTAGTTGTAAACTGTTCTGTACTTCATTACTTTGAGGTTAGGTGTTGTGTCTAGACAAGACAGCCTAGACACAATGAGAGGAAGCCGAAAGGCACGCGCTTAAACTCACGCAGGCTGGCGTGAGGTCTGAAACAGGATACGTAATGAATGCTATAAAGAAAAGTACGTAGCTTCTGGAATACTTAACTTTAATCCACATTTGTAGAACATCGCTCTTGATGATACATTAATAGAATCTCAATATCAATTGAATACGGCGCCTTGCTAGGTCGTAGCAAATGTAGCTGAAGGCTATGCTAACTATCGCCTCGGCAAATGAGAGCGTAGTTGTCAGTGAACCGTTCCTTGCAAAGTTGGTTGTACAACTGGGCGAGTCCTAGGAAGTGTCTCTAGACTTGCCGTATGGTGGCGCTCGGTCTGCAATTACTGACAGTGGCGACACGCGGGTCCGTCGTATACTAGCGGACCGCGGCCGATTTAAAAGCTACCACCTAGTAAGTGTGGTGTCTGGCGGTGACACCACATTAGGTGTGCAAAGAAAATTCATGTTGGGAATCTGCACACAAGTTACGAAGATGAAAGTTAATGCTGCGATCGTGGTAACGACACGGGTTTGTTTTAACACTAGCATCAGTGTTATTTGTCTGTAGCCCTTCCTTCTGTTCCTAAATAATTGAAATACGGTACGTAAAAGATGTGTTGCCGTTTGCGAATTCTGATACTGAATGATCAAGGAGACAGATAGTTTTGCAGGTAAGCCCTAATTTACGTGTAAAACTGAAGGAAGTAGTGGTAGGGTTGCAGGTACGTTTGTGGTCGATCGTACACCACCTTTTCCTTTATTAATCTTGCCACGAGAGGGAACGAAACAATTATATAATCCTTTCCAGGGCTTCACAGATCTGGATTTTTATATTCATAGCAAGAGGGTTATATAACGATTTCTTTTTGTGCCCTCGCGTCAAAATTTAGAGAGGCAGACTTGGTAAATGGCATCCTTCTTGCTGCAACGGTCAGGCGGCTGCTTACATATCCGTTTGAGGTGAATACCAAGCTTGAATCGTATTTCCGAACTCGAGCATCGACGAATCCTCAGCATGTGTGGGCCCTTCAGTTTTTGAGAGATGATGGAAAACAAAATCAATCCCACTGCTGTCTATTGTTGATACAGAGTAACGAAATCTTAGTTCCTCCACGTGTGTTCTCATACTTCGTACTACGCTATTATACGACGTATCTGAAGATAGTGATACGTTCTTCACAGCATTACCGAGTCGTGTGTTTCCACGACTTTAAAGAATTATGTATTGAAAAAGAAAATTCATGCCTAACATACAATAAAATCTCTAAAGTTCCTCAATAAAAAACCTTCAAGTTGCAAGGCGAAAATTTTTCTTCTCGCCCAATAAAAGTCTGCAGTCAAAGGCCATTAATGAAATTTGACGGAAACATTAACAAACGACAGATATTGGTGCAGGGATACCGAAGAGAGAGATAATTACCTGATGGAGACGGCAGGTGCTCCAGATCACAGTGAAATGTTGCAGACAGGAAAATAATGAACGATATCATGTTATCAGTAAAATCTAGGATTGGGTTGGGTTGTTCGGGGGAAGAGACCAAACAGCGAGGTCATCGGTATCATCGGCTTAGGGAAGGACGGGAAAGGAAGTCGGCCGTGCCCTTTCAAAGGAACCATCCCAGCATTTGCCTGGAGCGATTTAGGGAAATCACGGAAAACCTAAATCAGGATGGCCGGGCGAGAGATTTATCCGTTGACCTCCCGAATGTGAGTCCTGGCCGGCCGGAGTGGTCGTGCGGTTCTAGGCGCTACAGTTTGGAGCCAAGTGACTGCTACGGTCGCAGGTTCGAATCCTGCCTCGGGCATGGATGTGTGTGATGTCCTTAGGTTAGTTAGGTTTAATTAGTTCTAAGTTCTAGGCGACTGATGACCTCAGAAGTTAAGTCGCATAGTGCTCAGTGCCATTTTTATGAGTCCTGTGTGCTAACCACTGTGCCACCTCGCTCAGTAAAATCTAGTATTGCACTCCAGTTAGAGAAATAGTATAATCTTATGGAAAAAATGAAGAAATCTTTTGTCTCTGGCAATAAGAAAAAGGTGATGTGGATGAACAGGGCTAAGGCGTTTCAGGTATCATAATTACATACACATACCTAACATACCTATATTTTGTGCAGTGCCCAGTTAGGACATATCCGTCTGCTGTTGGCGTTCCTTTAATAAAAATAAAGCATGACGTTGCACACTTCAAAATTTTGGTACTCTGTTCGTCAGAAGGTGTTACGAAAGGTAAGCGGCAAGTTATCACATTTCTGTAACAAGTTTTTTCCCGTACGGAGCCAAGAAAAGCTACTCTCACACCCAAGTCCGCCAGATCATATTTAAGCAGCACAGGAATAAACTGGAGACCGCTACTGTAGACGAATTGAAGGTCGTCAACTTGCCTCAGGATTTCGTGACAAGTCTTGTCTTTTATTGGCCCTGTTGCTACCACAGGACACATCACCCACCTGCAGCGCCCCGGCTCATATTAAATATTTCGCGTCGTATAGGCACCGTAACTATACATCGTTTGATTGATAACTGAGATGGCTGATTTTTCATATCTGTAGAAGCTACACAGTCAGTCGTTTCAGCGATCATAATTAAATGACCTCAAAGCATATAACACTTAATTGAAGTTAAAGTACCATGACACCGCGAAGTTTCGTACTCTTTCGTAACGTTATGTTTTCAACCACTTACATAAACGGAAAAACTGGTGGCAGCCGACATCGGGGAACATCAGTTTAGATTCCGGAGAAATACAGGAGCACGTGAGGCAATATTGACTCTACGATTTATCTTAGAAGATAGATTAAGGGAAGGCAGACCTATGTTTATAGCACTTGTAGACTTCGAAAAAGATTTTGACGATATTAACTGGAATACCATCTTTGAAATTGTGAAGGTAGTAGGAGTAAAATACAAGCAGCGAAAGGCTGTTTGCAACTTGCACAGAAATCAGACGGCAGTTACGAGCTGAGGGGGACGCAAGGGAAGTAGTGGTTGAGAACGGAGTGCTGCGGACGTATATTACCGCATCGCCCACCGTGCCTCTGCTTCCGTATTCTTCGACACGTCGACACGCCTGGTAACTCGAATCGCTCTTTCGTATTGTTTATCCCGTAGTACAGGGGTCCGCTGTATTCATGATATGGCAAACTCTATTCCATTTTAACTACGCGGCCGTCTGTTATTCTAAGACGGCGTAGTCGTGTGCGCCACGTGTCCGCGAATTTTCCTTAACGACCGAGGAGGACCGCCTAAACACGACAATCGGTCTGGCCGGTGTACTAGACCAGCGGTCATTAACCCGCCGTATGTATTCGGCACGGTTCAGGCTAACCTCCCTGCCTCGCGAGCCAGCGTGCTCCGCATTACGCTATACGAATAAGTTTTCACAGTTTTCATCGTCTTTTCTTACTCCGGGCTTAAGCAAGACATGGGGAATGTTTATTTACACCATTTACATAAACATATTATGTGTTTTTACTCGGCATATGCTTTCATGCTCTTGAAGCAATCCTAAAAATGTTTAGTTACTAGCCGCGCGGAGTGGCCGAGTGGTTTGAGGCGCTACGTCAGGGATTGCACGGACCCTCCCGCCGGAGGTTCGAGTCCTCCTTCGGGCATGCGTGTGTGTGTTGTTCTTAGCATAAGTTAGTTTAAGTAGTGTTTATGTCTAGAGACCGATGACCTCAGCGGTTGGGTCCCTTAGGAATTCACACACATCTGAACATCCTGTTATTTACTATTGTTGATCCAATTTTTTTTCTTCATTTTTGTTTGTGCTGTGGAACGCTAAGAAGTGCGAAAAATCAAAGAGTGTTTCACATCAGTCTTTACAAAATAAGTTTGTTTGGAGCGCCAGTTTTGGGAGAGGGGGAGTGGGAGCACAGTAGAGCACTGAATGTGGTGAAATTCCACTGGTAGCACTGATACCACAGATACTAGGAACTCAGTTACTTACATATTCCATTCGTTATTTACACGATATATTGTAATGACGTGGAACGAATCAGTTTATAGGTTATTAACTTAATTTAAATTTTAATGGGACTGCACCGTGACTATTTGCAGAAGAAGATATCCAATGTGTTGCACTAAATAAATAAAGCGATTCTAAATAAAAATTATTGTGCGAAACAGAATGAGCTGCCCAGAAGGCACACTCTGAGTTTACTTTTTAGTTAAGTTAGGCAGATAATATAGTTGGACAGGTGAACAAATATTTGGGTAAATGCAGATTACTTTTCGTCTAATGTCGTAATTATAAACATCATTAATCCGCTTGAACTCTAATTGACTATTTACGACGAAGTCCACGGAGGAAAATATTTTAAGACACCTAATTGCTTAAAACGTTACCTACAAGTCACTCGAGCTGACAGCGACATTTTATTCCTCAGTGAACAGAAATCTTTCGTTCTGAGAGGTGAGCTGTCTCAAAATATATGTCCAAATCACATTATCGATGAAAAGTAATGAAAGTTGCCTAGCATAGTGATTTCTTTTTCAGCTGGGCCTACAATGACCCGAGGTGCAAAATTAGCTGAACTGAGATGTTTGAGACGCTTTAAAATCTATAAACGTTTTCAGCTTAAATTCTCATCAGATGTAAACATTGTTCAGGCCTTTCTAGCTGTGTCCTATGCTTAAAATTTTTCATTTGGTTTCTTTCCATTGATGTACAGAATTGAATATCTTGTCATTTTCGCTCTTTTTTTTTTATTAAGGTGGAGGTCATTTGTTGAAAAGCAGTCGATAACTCTTTTGATCACCTTGTTTACATTTTGCTATGTTGCTGTGCGTCTATTCGGATTGATTAGAGTTCTTGTGCCATCTGCTACAGCTGCTTGATGTGTATGAAGTGGAAGATGATTAACATATATGAGAACCAAGTCGTGTGCTGTAATTGTAAACGCTGTATTTTCGGTTTAAATCTTGTGTCATCGCACATTATCTTTTCGTAGGCAGTTAATCAAACCGTAGTCTTCCATAAACCCTACTACAAAGCGTTGTGAGAATCCACCTGCAGCACTGCCATCTAACGGACTCCTCAGCTGTGTGATAAAAATAGTTGTGAACCTCAAAATTTATACAATAGTTATCCCCACCCGTTACACTTTTAATCTTGATCTGGTTGCTTCCATACACTGCGTCTTCTCGTATGGAATTTGAAGTCCAAGTTTTGGTACTTTTTCACGTACGTAAATACATAAAACTGCAATAAGTCACTTTTTTGAATAGTTATTTATTATTGCATGAACCGGTTTTCGAAGCTTTTCAGGGTCATCTTTAGATGGTTTTCTGGAAGCTATATCACTGTTTCTAGCGTAATGCAGGGTGCTGGCTTGTGACAGTATGGGCGGCTTTTTTCGTTAGTGTCCACCTGTCTGCTTCCGTTTTGATGGGCCGTTGGTACATCACTTCACACACTTGTAAATAATCTGTATTCATTTACACTGTGACAGCGAAACTTTGCCAGCATCCAGCATGTGCTACACAGCTTTTGTATAGTAGTTCAGTTCAGTTCAGCCAAAGCGGACCGGGTATAAAATGCCTCCTGGTAATAGCAAGAAAAGATTTTATGAAAATGAGAAATCTTTTAATATCGAACTTAAATTTAAATGTTAGGAAGTCTTTTCTAAAGTTATTTGGCTGGAGAGTTGCGTTCTGGAGAGTTGGAATGTAAACAATACGCAGCTGAAACAAAGAAAGAGTAGAAGTCTTAGAAATGTGTTGCTATAGAACAATGCTGAAGATTAGACGCGCAGATCGATTAACCAACTACAAGTTACTGGATTCAATTGGGGAAAGATGATATTTTTGGCACAACCTGACTAAAAGAATGTGATCTTGGCTGATAGGAAGCATTCTAAGGCTTCAAGGAATCATCAGTTTGCTACTGGACGGAAGAGAGAGAGAGAGAGAGAGAGAGAGAGAGAGAGAGAGAGAGAAAGTGAAGAGAGAGAGAGAGAGAGAGAGAGAAAGTGAAGGACACCAAAGACGGAATAGAACAAGCGAGTTCAAATGGATATGGGTTGCAGTAATTATGAAGAGATGAACAGACCTGCAAAGGATGGACTAGGGTGGAGAGATGTGTCAAACCAGTCTTCTGACCAAATTCCACGACATCAACAGTAATATTAACATATTTAGTTGAATAGACAGCCTTTAGAGTTGGGTGATTTATCGTGGAACGAAAAATCAAGGATTTTTTTTCTTTTATGTGGAGCAAATAGTTTTTTTTTTTTCAGAGTCGTTTCAGATGTCCTGTCTAAATCGTTGAGTAACTCGTTCTGATCACATGATGACTTTATTGGTCGGCAAAGGAAGGCATCGTCTTTAGACAATCCAAGAAGCTATGCTTCTCAGATTTTCTCCTAAATCGTTTAGTTACGACTTCTTAAAATGCTCATTACCAGTTAAAATGTGCCCTTTTCGGAAGTGATAGATTTAAGCAAGGTGAGCAAAAACTGCTTTTGTTCGGTTTGAGGAAATCAAATGAAGAACGCGTTTGGCGACACTGCCTCTGGCAGGCTCCTTGAATTTGCGATTTGATTTCCTAATTTCAGGACTAGATAACTCGGAGACGGCGCAACGTATCGAACTTTTTTCTCGAATTAATTGCAAAACAGTCTAGATCGCAAAGGCACGTTTATTTGTAGGTGACCGGTTTCAACCAGCACATGATCACTTTCATACCTTCAAAACTGCAATATGATGTAGGATATAAATTACAGTGATATATAAAAAGAACATGAAATTAGCTATAAAATTACAAAACATGGATATGTGCAAGGAGCAGGAACTATTTCCGTAGTAACCAATTACTTCCTACGTCTATAGTGTATCGTCTGCTGTACATCACCTGCCGATACTCCCAGACATCTCTTTGGAAATTGCCCTGCTGCTACATTTTTGGAACGGAATCCACAATCTCCATAGAAACCAACAACACAGTCATTATTTTTGCAGAATGGCCCTACTGGCAACCTATACTCAACGAATGCGATATTTATTTGTTTTCTTTTAAAAAGATTTTAGGATATATATGTCACAGCAGCTTCATTAACAAGGTGTTTGTTCTTTATTGTAAAATTGTTCTACATAATTTTGACTTTCTGTTTACTGATGAGTACATCTTTTTGTACATAATTCTTAAGACATACACCTGACTGTCTAAAGGTGACGGCGCGCTGTCAGCTGAACGCAGAGCATCCAGTATTTAAAAAATAGCTGTGCTGCTGTGTCCAGCAGTTGTCTATCGTCATTCAGCGATTCCTGCTGCGTGGATAGCCAATATCCATAAATAGGGACATATCTATATTTTGTATTTTTACAGCTAATTTCAAGTTCTTTTTATATATCCCCCTAATTTATAGCCTGTACAATTACATTTGTGAAGGAAAACCTCCCCTGTAACAACTTTACAGCCTTTCCAGACTCATTCAGACCATCCTCTATATTAAGAATATCAGTGAGCCTATAACGCTTCCTTGGGGAGCCGCAGGCATAACTGGTTTCGCTAAATGACTTATCGACAAGTACTGTCAACTATGACTTTCGTAACAGGAATTGGCTCAAATGGCTCTGAGCACTATGGGACTTAACATCTGAGGTCATTAGTCCCCTAGAACTTAGATTTACTTAAACCTAACTAACCTAAGGACATCATACACATCCATGTCCGAGGCAGGATTCGAATCTGCGACGGTAGCGGTCGCGCGGTTCCTGACTGTAGCGCCTAGAACCGCTCGACCACCCTGGCCGGCTAACAGGAATTCCAGTGGGGCATTCGTGAATAGTTACATCCTTAGGTTGATTTGCGATATGCAGTACCGCCATTATGGCGAAGTGCTCGTTTTAGTTATCTAGGCGTAAGACTGTCGTTCCATCAAGACTCCACTATTTCGTCTTACGGCCTCAGGAAGTTGTAACTGTAATCGGTACTGCCCATATCGGTTTGGACAAGTAAGGACGACACCCGCCCTGCCCGTATGCGCGGGGCAGTTGCGACAGCGCGGCTGACAGTGATAATGACGTGAAAGTAGATCAGTGAAACCCGGCAGCCAGCCGTGGACCGGCAACGGGGTCAAGAGCGGCGGGCTTTCACTGGTCTTCACCGGCTGTCCACGGCTCATCCCGCGCCGCGCCACGCCGACCACAGCTCACTCCGGAACACGATTTCACCCGCCGGCGACCGGCCGACCCCTCCTGCCCTGCACCAGGCACTGCGCCTGCGCGCCGTCCACTGCGTCCAATGGCTGCGACATCCGACTCTGCCAAGTGCCGCGTGTCGTCCAAGTTGAATCCGTTACGTCATCTGTAGCAGCCGGTTCTTGGCAGTAGGCACCTACAGGAAGAAAGGTTAGAGTTTAATGACTTGATGGGTGGTGTCTTTTAAAGATGGACAAACTCGTTGATCTTTGGCAACTAGTTCATTGGTGACTGGTCATTTCTGAGACCCGTCCGTTTATACTCATCCACCAATACTTTTAAAATCTAATTGTATAATGCTGTATGGCTTTAAAAAACTTCAAACTGGAAGTGGTGAACCCAATAAAAAGAGAGTGCCCAGGATTCGAGCTGGTGGGAGGGTGGAAGGCTTTTCACATTAATTTCGCAATCAACAACGATAAAGTTTTTAGGATTCACGAAAAATGTAGTGCACACTCTGTAGAGCACGGGCGTGTGTGGTTCGCACGTGTTTCGCATACATCGAACTGTCACCTTTGGTAGTGCTTTGATATAGTCAGATTTTCGACAAAAAGCGAGGAGAAATTTAGTACTTGTTCGTAAAGGAGCATAGAGGCTGCATAATGTCTTTAAGAAGCAATTCATTCGTCTTTGCTGAGTTCAAATGGCTCTGAGCACTATGGGACTTAACATCTGAGATCATCAGTCCCATAGACTTAGAACTACTTAAACCTAACTAACCTAAGGACATCACACACATCCATGCCCGGGGCAGGATTCGAACCTGCGACCGTAGCAGTAGCGCGGTTCCAGACTGAAGGGCCTAGAGCCGCTCGGCCACAGCGTTTGCTGAGTTATATTAAAATGTATGCATACTTAAAGAACGTAACATTATTTAATTCGATCATTATACTAACATGGTGTTCATGAACATCCGATATCGGTGTGTTGCTGTTGCTCATTAAATGCGTCTAGTGCATAAAATTGATAGGTTAGTTTTCATCACATTACACGAACAGTCATAGCGTTCCTGTAAATACAACCAGATCTGGTTTATAACGAAGCAATATTTATTTATCGTGTGGCAGTACGTATACAAAGATGTCAAAGTGTAAACACACCTCTCCGGCATAAAACAACAGAAATGACAAAGGCTATATACATGCGTCAAGGTCCTTAATGTCAGAAAATCTTCGGAAGGATCCTTGTACGCCGGCAGGACATGTTGATACAACATGAGCAACACTGTCTGTCGTTCCGCTCCAAAGTCACACGATGGTGATGAAGGTTTTCCCCACGTGTAGAAAGCCTCTTTACATCTTTCATGACCCGTTCGGATGCGGTTTAGGGTAGTCCAAGTTAACTAATGCTAGTCAAATCCTCGAGGTTTCTTCTGAATGCAGGACAGTTTCAGTCGTTGGGGAGGACATTTTTGTTGTTATTAGCTCTTACATTCATCGATGGTATTGAATTAAATTTCCATGAAAGTCTGGCTGTTACGAGAGCGGGATGTCTTGATCTTAGTATTTTTCTTTCTGCACGGAATACATCGTTCAATATTGAGAGGTAGGTGTTATCAGCAATCTTCTTGTATTCACTCAGTAGCACGCTCCTCTGCCTGATATCAAGAGGCTATCAGGGGGACAACAACTGTTGGCGTCCGTGACGTTCCCTAACTCACATGTGTCCTCTGAGTGGTACTAAAGAACAGTCACTTCAAGGCAAAGTCGACAAGCAGAGGTAGCCAGATAATCTCAACAACCTCCTGGCCGAAATGAATTTATATATGAAGATGGTATCTGACATGTCCGAAAGAACAGATACCATCTTCATGTATAATATATAGTTAAGGCTCACCAGCCATTGACCATCTTCTGTGCGGATGCACAGACAGTGCCCGAAATCTTACTGGAATCGGCAACACGCCGCAAGTAATGAGTATAATGGGCAGGGGAACTATGAATATAGTGCGGGTCAATAGGTTGGGAATGTGGGTCTCACGAGAGGAGTGCCAGTGATAAGTCCCTGCAGTCGCACTATCCTCTGTGTTCTCGGTGGCTCAGATGGATAGACCGTCTGCCATGTAAGCAGATCTTGGGTTCGAGTCCTGGTCGGGGCACACATTTTCATCTGTCCCAGTTGACTTACATCAACGCCTGTATGCAGCTAGGGGTATTCATTTCATTGAAATGAATTTGTCACAAGACATGGATTCGCACAGTCCTTCTCAGTACACTCCAGCTATTAGCTTTGGACCTGTTTTCAAAATATATCATATCAGTGTGTAAGATATAATTAAATCAAAATGCCAAGTCAAGTAAAGCAATGGAAACGAATATACGAAGGGTTCTCGAAAGTCTTGCTGCCCAGTTATACTTATTTTACTTTTTTAATGTAATCTGTATTTCACTCAGTGAATCTCTTCGTCTTTCGAAACAACTCGTCTTACCATTTTCCCCAAACTTTGTTCAGGTAGAGAGCCACATTCTTCCTCATGCGCTTACGGCAGCTATTATTCATCAGTAGAAATTTACTGTGTTTTCAGAAGAGTCTTGTTTTATAGAATCAAGACAAAGTCACATGTAGGCAGTTGAAAGCTAAAGGGGATTTGGACTGCCTTTCAAAAACTATTAAGAGTCCTTCAGCTTGTGAATCAATTCGGATGTGGGACCGATGCATTGCATCACTGCCATGGCGTAACTTGCAGCTGTGAGATCTCGCGTGGGATTAGTGATTTTCAGCGCCTGTATGCTTTCAGAGAGACATAGCTTTGCAGACAACTTGCAAAGTACTATTTCTTAATAACAAGTCACCTCATTTTTACAAAATTTGTTCGCAGTGGGCAAAGAAAGAACAGCCAACATTATCTTCTGAACAGAAGAGTATTTTCGCGTTGCGAAATGTCTTCCAACATCTACTTCTTGTGCTGTGGTTTCACAGTTATAGAAACAAATAAAATGTTACTCAGATTGCGAGTAACACAGCTTTGGGATGATTTTAGCACTAATTGTGCGAAGAGATGGGATATATTGTCTGTCCTTATAACAAGAGGAGTGGTAGCCATAACACTTCCCGACTGCAGAGCGATCCAATGGAATGGTATGGATAGCAGATACAGTTCAGGCCCAAGCATTCCTGTGTGAAGTAATAATCCACACACCTTGTTTCCTACAATAATTTCTTTTCAGTGACTGAAAAATGTTGCATAAGCAGAGAGAGTAATTGAGATTGGACCGAACCTTCTAACAGTCTGAATCTATGGACTAGCAGCACATGGTAAAACGGTGTGACTCTCCACATGATTAACACATTCCCTCAAAGAAGAGATCCACTTAATAAAACTGGACTCTGATTTAGCGACACTCTGATTTAGCGACTGCTTCTCTTCTATACTCCATTGCCACATTTCTCGATTCAAGCTGTAGCGTTACTCGCACGTAGACGAGTTATTCGGCCACCTGTAATTGGCAGTAGGTGAGATGTTTGAACAGCTGAAAGCTAACCAGCGGGCAGAGGGCGTGGCGAGGCAGGTCCAGCGAAGCGAACGTTGTCGGTCAGCCCAGGTACAGAGGCTGTCGGTGTATCTGGAAATGGGTAAACTCCAGAGCAGGTGGACAGCGGTAACTCGCTTGCCGGAGGACAGACGATGCATCAGCAATGGCGGAGTGTAAGAACGTCTGAAATATGGCTACGTACAGCTCTCAGAAATTCTATAATGAATCTCAATTAAATAATAGAGCAAATCTGAATACATCTGCTATCTCAGTGAAATGAGGTACATCCATAGAAACAATAATAATTTCAATCACTTAAAAATTACAGACGTTTGTATTTTACTGACACTAAAAATTTTCACAATGAACCTTAGAATTAACAACTTTAAAATGCTTCGTGCAATTTCAACAAACGATATATCAGATGATAACATTGCGCTATAGCTATCATCCCTGAAAGCTACAGATATGTAACTGTTTATTTGTTGATTTATTATATTTTTATTTCCTTTTCGTTATGCAAATATTTGTCATAATATCGTCCTCCACAAGAACACAGCATGAGTACAGCATGAATATACCTCATATCTTGTCACACTTTTGTAGTTACACTATGTGATCAAACGTATCCGGACACCCCCAAAAACATACGCTTTTCATATTAGGTGAATTGTGATGCCACCTACTGCCAGGTACTCCATATTAGCGGCCTCAGTAGTCATTAGCCATCGTTAGAGAGCAGAATGGGGCGCTCCGCGGAACTCATGTCGTCAGGTGATTGGGTGTCACTTGTGTCATACGTCTGTACGCGAGATTTCCACACTCCTAGACATCCCTACGTCCACTGTTTCCGATGTGATAGCGAAGTGGAAATGTGAAGGGACAGCACAAAAGACTACAGGCTGACCTCGTCTGTTGACTGAAATAGAAAGGCGACATCTATCCGCACCACCACACAGGAATTCCAAACTGCATCAGGATCCACTGCAAGTACTATGACAGTTAGGCGGGAGGTGAGAAAACTTGTACACTCCTGGAAATGGAAAAAAGAACACATTGACACCGGTGTGTCAGACCCACCATACTTGCTCCGGACACTGCGAGAGGGCTGTACAAGCAATGATCACACGCACGGCACAGCGGACACACCAGGAACCGCGGTGTTGGCCGTCGAATGGCGCTAGCTGCGCAGCATTTGTGCACCGCCGCCGTCAGTGTCAGCCAGTTTGCCGTGGCATACGGAGCTCCATCGCAGTCTTTAACACTGGTAGCATGCCGCGACAGCGTGGACGTGAACCGTATGTGCAGTTGACGGACTTTGAGCGAGGGCGTATAGTGGGCATGCGGGAGACCGGGTGGACGTACCGCCGAATTGCTCAACACGTGGGGCGTGAGGTCTCCACAGTACATCGATGTTGTCGCCAGTGGTCGGCGGAAGGTGCACGTGCCCGTCGACCTGGGACCGGACCGCAGCGACGCACGGATGCACGCCAAGACCGTAGGATCCTACGCAGTGCCGTAGGGGACCGCACCGCCACTTCCCAGCAAATTAGGGACACTGTTGCTCCTGGGGTATCGGCGAGGACCATTCGCAACCGTCTCCATGAAGCTGGGCTACGGTTCCGCACACCGTTAGGCCGTCTTCCGCTCACGCCCCAACATCGTGCAGCCCGCCTCCAGTGGTGTCGCGACAGGCGTGAATGGAGGGATGAATGGAGACGTGTCGTCTTCAGCGATGAGAGTCGCTTCTGCCTTGGTGCCAATGATGGTCGTATGCGTGTTTGGCGCCGTGCAGGTGAGCGCCACAATGAGGACTGCATACGACCGAGGCACACAGGGCCAACACCCGGCATCATGGTGTGGGGAGCGATCTCCTACACTGGCCGTACACCACTGGTGATCGTCGAGGGGACACTGAATAGTGCACGGTACATCCAAACCGTCATCGAACCCATCGTTCTACCATTCCTAGACCGGCAAGGGAACTTGCTGTTCCAACAGGACAATGCACGTCCGCATGTATCCCGTGCCACCCAACGTGCTCTAGAAGGTGTAAGTCAACTACCCTGGCCAGCAAGATCTCCGGATCTGTCCCCCATTGAGCATGTTTGGGACTGGATGAAGCGTCGTCTCACGCGGTCTACACGTCCAGCACGAACGCTGGTCCAACTGAGGCGCAAGATGGAAATGGCATGGCAAGCCGTTCCACAGGACTACATCCAGCATCTCTACGATCGTCTCCATGGGAGAATAGCAGCCTGCATTGCTGCGGAAGGTGGATATACACTGTACTAGTGCCGACATTGTGCATGCTCTGTTGCCTGTGTCTATGTGCCTGTGGTTCTGTCAGTGTGATCATGTGATGTATCTGACCCCAGGAATGTGTCAATAAAGTTTCCCCTTCCTGGGACAATGAATTCACGGTGTTCTTATTTCAATTTCCAGGAGTGTATTTCATGCTCGAGCGGCTGCCCATAAGCCAAAAATCACGCCGGGAAATACCAAACGAAGTCTCGCTTGGTGCAAGGAGCGTAAACATTGGACGATTGAACAGTGGAAAAACGTTGTGTGGATTGACGAATCACGGTACACAGTGTGGCGATCCGATAGCAGGGTGTGGGTATGGCGAATGCCCGGTGAACCTCATCCGCCAGCGGGTGTAGTGCCAACAGTAAAATTCTGAGGCAGTGTTGTTATGGTGTGGTCGTGTTTTTCATGGAAGGGGCTCGCACCCCTTGTTGTTTTGCGTGGCAATATCGCAGCACAGACCTACACTGATATTTTAAGCACCATCTTGCATTCCACTGTTGAAGAGCAATTCGGGGATGCCGATAGCATCTTTCAGCACGATCTAGCACCTGTTCATAATGTACGGTCTGATGGCGGAATGGTTACACGACAATAACATCCCTGTAATGGACTGGCCTGCACAGAGTCCTGACCTGAGTCCTATAGAACACCTTTGGGACGTTCTGGAACGCCGACTCCGTGCTAGGCCTCACCGACCGACGTCGATTCCTCTCCTTAGCGCAGCACTCCGTGAAGAATGAGCTGCCATTCTCCAAGACACCTTCCAGCACCTGATTGGACGTATGCCTGCGAGAGTAGAAGCTGTCATCAAGGCTAAGGGTGACCCAAAACCATACTGAATTCCAGAATTACCGATGGAGGGCGCCACGAACTTGTAAGTCATTTTCAGCCATGTGTCCGGATACTTTCGATCACATAGTGTATTTCAGAAATATGTTACTGTTTTTGCCAGTAGCATTGTTTAAATATGATTACAGTCGATATAAAAGACAGTGTGATTTAATACTGCTCAATAGCATGTGTTAGCTGACAAGAAAAGAATGCCAAAACGTTTCTATCAAGCAGACGTAAATAATTGTTTAAAGAATATTTAACAACAATTTGCTGCCAAATAACATGAGTACACTTGCTAGCTTATACCTATGAAGAAATCATTATTTATATTTTTTGTGGATGATTTGAGTTTGACTGTAAGTTTATAACACTTCTTTTGTTGAATGCTGTTGTAATATGTTAGTTTAGAGAGGAAAGCTGTCACATCGAGTGAAAATCATGTTTGTAGAACATAAGAACTAGATATTTTTGGTAGCGATGACCCTCATTCAGTGGATAAGTAAGCAGTGGCAGAACACCACTGAAGTCAAGTGGAGGCATACACTTTTTGAGTGGTGTGCACGAGGGAGCTATTGTGGACACGTCTACGTTGAAGCTGAAAGAGAGCAGACCTGTCTGTGATAACGTGCGTTATTTGAACGTGTAGGTGATTGATTCTGGACAGTGTATGACCGCTACAGTGCTTCTGAAGGAGCTGTTAAGTTTCGTAAAATCTGGATGTCCTCTAGTGAAGAACATTAAGATTTTCACTTGCATTACGGAACTGAGAAGAGAGCTGTAGATTATCTTCGTACATTTTGATTACAAAATTGATTTTGTTTTTCGTGCGTCTTGGACGAATGTTTGGCTTGGAGATTCTGCTGACATTCTCGTGACGATATCAATGCAGCTTTATTTGAACTTAAGTAGATTATTTTCTGTCAGTACGACAAGTGATTATTGTAGGATCACTTTCGATATATTTGTGATTTATCTGCTTCAATAAAAATTATTCAACATAATTCTCAGGTTGTCATCTACATCAATTATGTGTGTTCCAGAACCATTTTTATTAATTATTCATTTATATTTTAAATAATATTTTGTTTATTTTATTAATTCGTGATTCTAACCAATGCATAGACTTTTTGACTGCACGATCACAGCTATAGGTTATTATTTGTGAGCTAGCTCCTGGGCATGAATGCAGATGCATGCGGCTCGTCCGTAGAACATAATAGAGCTATTCAGTTAAACAGAGTCGTATTAACGCCGCAAAGCCGATCGACAGGAATGGATCAGAACGCAATCATATTATGCCTTCTCCGTATTGAGCCTCATGCGCAAACTTTCCTACTGTGGTCGTCACTTAGGTGTTGCAATTTTCCTCAGAAAATTATGACTTCCACTGGTATGTCTGATGGAAACGTTATAAAACTGTCATTATGTAAATCGCAAAGTACTGAAACTTCATTTCGTACTCTGAATACCTCCGATTTTTCTTGTTAAATCAACACTTATCATGTGGCATGTCTTATACACAGTGTTCCTCTCTTTTGTTGCAGGTGAGTGGCCGGCGAGCAGTGCGCCCTGGAGATTTCCCTCACAAACGCTGCAGGTCAGAGCTCTGTTATTTTCACT
Organism: Schistocerca cancellata; assembly: GCF_023864275.1. Lineage (NCBI taxonomy): Eukaryota > Metazoa > Arthropoda > Insecta > Orthoptera > Acrididae > Schistocerca > Schistocerca cancellata. The sequence goes on from NC_064626.1 coordinate 372,208,057, forward strand.
GTTGTCATTTCACGTCTAGAGTCTGCAGTGTCCATGAGTGACGGTCTGTGTCTACGAACTCACTCCATCTCATACTCATCTTGGAGCAAGTGGTTCGTTCGACTCGGACATTTAGCCGGCCTGAGTGGCCGAGCGGTTCTAGGCGCTGCAGTCTTGAACCGCGCTGACGCTACGGTCGCACGTTCGAATCCTGCCTCGGGCATGGATGTGTGTGATGTCCTTAGGTTAGTTAGGTTTAAGTAGTTCTAAGTTCTAGGGGACTGATGACCTCAGCAGTTAAGTCCCATAGTGCTCAGAGCCATTTGACTCGGACATTTACAGTGATGCGCAATGAATTATGCGGATGCTTTCTGAAAGATTGATATTATTTGCCGACCATCGACTTGAAACCGAGCTACATGCTTTACTAGCCGATTTAAAATTACTATGTGCCAGTCGAGAGAGATGTTACAGTGGTTAAGACACTGGACCGGCATTCGAGATAAGCAAGATTCAGATCTCCGTCCGCCTAGCCACGTTTAGGTTTTCGGTGATTTCTCTCCAGTTCGACTAACAAGAACAGCGGGATGGTTCTTTGAAAAGGAGACTCACAAGTTTGTTTCTGAGCCTTCAAAACTGAAGAATGTCAATATAACTGAAACTCAACCCAGAATTCATGACAATGATAATTAATGTATCTCCATTAAAATGCATTTGAAATTATTGAAATTTTTAAAAAGAAAATATTGTTGAGTGTAGTTCACATTTTAAGTAGCTGTGGTAGCCCTTCCATAAACAAAATAAAATTATTTGTAATTTGATTAGTAATACTATAGGTTATTAGCTTTGTTTAAAAGTTGTTATAATTTTTAAAACAATTAATACAACAAAATGAAATCGAGCTTGTAGGAACGATCGAAGTCGGATCGGCCGTACGATATTCTAGCACACTACTGGCTGAGCTATTTCACCTGTATGCTTGATTGCTGCTCTGATTGTATGTGCGGTGAGTTACGCTTAAATCTTTAGAGCCCTTTTTCTCGGAATTTTCTGGATAATGCTCTTTAAGACTTAATTGAGAAGGCATCCTTGGGATATACTGCCAACCTGCGAAGTCCCATCCCCAGACCGGAAGGCCCCCTTATGAGTGTAATCAGATTTACTGCACAGAAAATGAGATGGCTGATGAACGTGCCAGTGTTCGGTAAGCAGACTGACCATGCCAAGCACTGCTTCAGTATCCGCCTTATACAGTGGCTGTAAAACTGAATCACACATCGTACTAAAAGATGAGGTTCTGTTTGTAATAGAATGCCCAAAGAGTAACACGGGATCCGCGGTCCGTCTTTCAAACAACGAACGTCACAGTTCCCGACACACCGTCTCTAAAACAGAAAATACGCAGCATAAAAACATGTGAGGAATCCGTAGGTGAATACATTAATGGTAGGCACTTTTGCTGATTATACCAAGCTATTATTGAGAATGATATATAAAGTGCAGGATTTACTAGTTGTACATACCTACGTCTGCATTGCAAGACCGAATAAGCAAGAGTGACTAACTGGAAAAAGCTGCTTCCCTCAACAAATTTCTACTGTGTTGACAACTAAGAGAGAGTTTTTTTTTTTTTTTTTTTTTACAACTCGACACATTTATCCAGTTCATTGTCTTACATAAATAGTCGTTGCATTTGTACTCTTATTCAAGCGTCTGCAGAAGCTAACCATCCCAGAGTTTTCAGAGTTGGCCCATCTCCTTGAACTAGTACTATCCTATAACTACTTCACTTTTAATGATAAAATCTAACAACAGAAAGACGGATTACGTGTAGGTAACAACTTGTCAAGCCTCCTCGCTGACATATTCATCAACCACTCAAAAAAATAAATTTTTTGAAGGGATAAATAAACTTGCTGAAAAAATTGTATACGAGGGTTGTCCAGAAATTAAGTTCCGATCGGTCGCGAAATGGAAACCACTAGGAAAATCCGGTAAAGCTTTGCACAGATGTGTTGGGCAGTTTCCGTAGTATGCCCGTCGATCGTGTCGCGTCGCTCTTTTCAGTTTTGAGTGAACAGTGAGCACGTAAAGATGCATAGGGAACAGCGTCTCCCGCCAAATATGAAACCCTGGTTAGAGATTTCCCCTATGTCACGCAGGCCACGTAACACAACTTTCGAGCAGTTCCTTCTTCATGCCAGTTCTCGGCCTCACACTGAACGGCAATGAAGACGCTCCTGCAGTGTTTGATCACCCACATTACAGTCCGTAATTGTCTCCCCCTGAGTCTCATCTCAGCTCACAAGAATTGCTGGCTCTGAAGACAAAAATTTTCCACGGACAACGAGCTGCAGACCAGTGCAGATAACTGGCCGAAAGCACAGGCAGCTGCCTTCTATGACCAGGATATTGGAAAGGTGGTACAACACTACGACAAAACTTGAAGCTGGAGCGGCGACTATGTAGAGAATTAGGGTGGAGGTGTACCTAACTGTTGCAAATGAAACGTTCCTGGTTTTCACTGTGGGTTCCATTTCGCGACCGATCGGAACTTATTTTCTGGACAACCCTCGTAATACAGAAGATATGCGGATCCCCCTCTACACCTATTTCACGGCATAAACGATGAAATTGATGAGATTGTTACATTATTCGGTTCACTCCATGGTTAAATGAAGTTCACAACTGAACATGAAACAAATCAACCCATAAATTTCTTAGGCCTCACAGTTGTTAATGAACAACAAGAATATAAGTTTTTATTTTTACAGGAAACCAACTTACACTGATATAGCAATACATGAATCATCAAACCATCCAGACACACACAAGTATGCTGCCTTTATATCCATGTTGAACGAGACATAAATATTACCTTTGAAACCCAAAGCATTAACATAAGAAATTTATATGATGAAATCCATTGCAGTGAATAATGAGTATTTGGAAAAATCAGTTGAGGAACCATCTAACAAAATACAGGTCAACATTAGTACCGCTACAAGAATAACAACTTGCACAACACACTTCTTCACAAGCATTCCCTATTTAGACACAGTATCCCAAAGATTGCTAACACCAATATTAAAATATCATTCTCCACAAAACACGAACTTGCATACCGCTTATCTCACACAGTAAACACGAACATCCAAATAACAGAACATAGTAGAATATGTAAATTACAAAGTAACAGCTCCTCCTGCATTTTACAGAGGCAAAACAATAAGGACTATCCACACGTGATACTGCGAACACACTGATGGTTTTTATCTACTTTGAGAAAACCATAACAGCCACCCCATGTATCTTAAGAGAGACAAAGTGACATCCACAACAGCTTAGTTGTACTCCACACAGAAAACCATGGAAAAAACTTTATCTAACGCCACACAAAGAAAAATCTTGTGGAAACATATTGAATGAACAAATTGAGTTTTACAGCCACAGTTTTTTCATTAGTTTTAAAAGTTTGTTTTTTTCCTAAAGAAACAAATATTTATTAGTGCAACCATATGATCACATAATCCACATTTGACATACTCACAAATAGTCATTCTGTAAGTGATATCCTCTATAACTAATAATACGGCTTTTTATTTCCTTTGACATAATAACACTTGTGTATTTGTAGAAATGCAGGATCCTTACATTTGAAATCTTTTGGCTTGTGTTTACAATATGTACTGTAGAACGAAAAGTGTATATATGTACATAAACATGTTTACTCATACTGTGCTTCAAAAACCGTGTATCCACCACTGGAAACAGTCACCTACAGTATTTTTCGATTTGTATTAGCTTTGTAAATTTATATTCACAATGTACCCGTTTTTTAACGTACCGTTTATACGGTCTCTCCGTTAAAATATTTATTCTAAATAGTGAGATTTGAAAACTGTTAATTTTTATTGACTTGAACATTGCATTTAGACTACAATGTACTAAATAATCACGTAATAAGCCGATGGTTAGCTTCGCCGCCATCGATGCAGAAGGACCCGGGTTCGATTATCTACCTCAGTTTATTTGTGAGGCAGGGAAGGCTGGTTCGGGGTCTACTCAGCCTCGTCAGGTCATCTGAGGAGCTGCTTGAACAACGAAGCAGCGCCACCATCCTCATTCACCTTCTGGCAATAACGGCTGGAGGCATTGGCGACCTACGGGTCACATGTCCCACGATTAATGATCGCTCCTCGTACTGCCTCATATCCACCAGTCGGCAAGTCGGGACAGGCCCAAGGCCTAATCCTTGAGTACTGTTTACATTTCAAGTGTTTATTTTTTTCATTAGATTTTTTTTAATTGGGTAGTTTTTCTTTCCGTGTAAAACGACGAGGGTTAAGTTTTGTTTAACTGTTCATACCAGTTAATACATTTTCGACACTGCTTTCTCATCTGTATTCTCTCTTAACTCACGATTTACGGTACTTATATCTGTACCTATCCCAAATAAGTTACATAAATGAAAGTAATGAAGCCTTTAAAACAAAAATCTTGACTTCTTGCAACACGTGATAAGATCATTCACGGAGTTCCAAGTCTGGACGTGTATTAAGAGAGGGAGGGGCTTACTAAACTACGTCAGTATCAGAGTGTATGTGAGAGTAACAGGACCGGCTGCTCGTCAGCTTTAACTTAAAACTCGATCTGATGCGAGAAATGTCAGCTACAAGGGCAGTCAGCGCATTAAACCAGACGTACAACCCTGGTCCCTTTCTAACATCATATCAACGCGTCATCTTATTGCGACGAAAGTCGAAGCGCGTTTCTTTATAGTTCCTGTCGTCCTTCGTCCAACAAGCTTGAGATTCTGTTGGACACAATAAGAGCACGAGTTAGTTAGCATGGAAACAATTTCTCAAGTTTAACGCCAGAAAAAGGGAAAAAAAACGAGACATGATGAACAGAGTGGGCCAGCCGCTATAGGCTGGTGGCGATTAACGAGAGAACCATATTTTTGCTGTTTCAGACTTCCTACTGTAGTAAGTCTCTCCAGTGAAGCTCTGAAACAATTTACACGATTATCGAAATCGTTCATTTTGCTACTTTGTAGGCGAATATGTAACCGTTACCAGGAAATCCTCCTTATGAAGGGATTTAAAAAAAATAAGAAGAAGAAGCCAAAAACCAGATGGTTGTTGGTGCATGGTACATTTTCTGTGTAAGGTGAATTAGAATCCTTATAGAATATAATAAATACTCGTATCTTACTCTGTGCTAGAAAATTTTAGACACATATTCTGCTTATATCAACCACTACCAATCTTCAGTTTTTACGCTAACTGATAAGAGAAGCAAGAATGATTTTCGGGAGAGACTGTCAAAGAATCGCAGTGACTGCCAGCAACAGATTTTTTAATTTAAAACTATAAAAAACTCTGTTGAATGAAACGAAAATTCGCTCATAGCATATTTCAAAATCTTATACAAGGGTTGGACTAATAGTGATACGAGGATTGAAACTTTAATAGTGGCAACTACTTATTTACAGCTCGTACAAAATAGATATGTGTTTTGAAGTTTTATTGACCTTCAAAGTAGTCACCAGAATTGTGTATAACCCGTGCCAGCGATGTGGAAGGCGTAGGATACTGTTAGCAGGGCCAGCTGTGTTCATAGTTCCAGCGGCGCGGTCTACTGCCCGACGAATTTGTTGCAGCTCTGAAGCGGATGCCGTGAAGTGTTTCCTTCAGTTTAGAAAAGGAGTTGAACTCACGAGGGCATATGTCGGGGGAGTGCAGTAGGTGGTGTAGCACTTAGCAGCCCCATCAGTCAAACAAATCAGTAACAGCTTGCACTGTAGATGCTCGAGCATTGTCCTGCAAAATGATGGTCAGGTCCTGCAGAAAGTGTCATCACTTCTGTCTCTAAGCTGGTCGTAGGTTGTGTTCCAAAAATGAACCAGTAATCACATACATCACACCTTGTAATGAAGTTGTGGTTTGCGTATTTGATCTGTGAATAGATGCGATGAGTTGAAGCCGGCCGAAGTGTCCGTGCGGTTCTAGGCGCTGCAGTCTGGAACCGCGAGACCACTACGGTCGCAGATTCGAATCCTGCCTCGGGCATGGATGTGTGTGATGTCCTTAGGTTAGTTAGGTTTAACTAGTTCTAAGTTCTAGGGGACTAATGACCTCAGAAGTTGAGTCCCATAGTGCTCAGAGCCATTTGAACCATTTTTCATGAGTTGAAAATAAATTAGATAATTGTTGAAGCACACGTACTAAAGGGTGGTCACACTCATTGCGACTTTGTAGCAGTGCTGCACCTAAACTTTTGGAAGTGTGTAGCGTGCAAACATTTTGTACTCAAGTATGTATGTTTAACAGGTATCTTCATCACATCACAGTACTGGCAAATACTGTACAACCTTTTGTCTCTGGGCCGGCCGGAGTGGCCGTGCGGTTCTAGGCGCTACAGTCTGGAACCGAGCGACTGCTACGGTCGCAGGTTCGAATCCTCCCTCGGGCATGGATGTGTGTGATGTCCTTAGGTTGGTTAGCTTTAATTGGTTCTAAGTTCTAGGCAACTGATGACCTCAGAAGTTAAGTCGCATAGTGCTCAGAGGCATTTGAACCCATTTTTTGTCTCTGGAAAATACGTTCGGTACTTTTCGAAGAGAATTTTCTGTGGTTTCTCCTAAATCACTTAACGCTAATACCAATATAGGTCCTCTGAAAAGAAAAAAAGGTCTGTGCCATTTCCCATCCATATGTAGTGTAAGATGGTGCTCCGTCTGTATCGATCTCATTACTGCAATAATGTGAACTGTTGTGTATCATAATGATACTAGTAATGTGCGCAAAGCAAAACTAATGTAGCGTGGCTCGAACGAAATTTAGTGTATTTGATGCTCTGGCATTCTCAGGAACTAGGAATCAATTAGAGCGGCCGGATATTTAACAACACATGAAAGATGTCGTCCAATCTAAAAGATATGAGTAAATATACAACGGAAAAAATCGCAAAACCCAAAAAATAGTTAGTGTAGGGTAATAAAATTTCGGTAATACATTTGTCTATGTAACATTTTAAAGTAACATTGCAAGATCATAGGTTAACGTAGGCGCCAGATAAGCTTTTGCAAATGTGAAATACAGGTTCATTAATAACCACTGTAACCACCAGTCTGATGAATGCAAGCATTCAAACGTTGATGTCTTGTGTTGCTCAGGTACCGGATGTCAGTTTATGGTTAGAGTTCCTTGCCTTGTGCTCTTGGTCCTTCAATATAGGGACAGTTAATGCCTTTTCTGGATGACGCTGGAGTTGTCGTCCGATGACGTCCCATATGCTGTCGATTGGAGATCTGATGATCAAACAGGGGAAAGCAACATATCGACATCCTGTAGAGTGGTTTGCATGTGGGCGAGCATTATCCCGCTGGAAAACTCCCCCTGGAATGCTGTTCATGAATGGCAGAATAACACGTCGAACCACCAGACCGACACACGAATTTGCAATCAGGCTGCGTGGGATAACCACGAGAATGCTTCAGCTGTTATTTGAAATCGCGCCCGAGATCATAACTTCAGGTGTAGATGCAATGTTTCTTGCACGCAGCCAGGTTGTTTGTCAAATGGCATCCTCCTAATAAACACACGGCCATCACTGGCACCGAGGCAGAACCAGCTTCATGAGAAAACAGACCTCCATCGTGCCCTCCAATGAGCTCTCACTTGACAATTTGCACGAAAACTAAAAACGGCGAAAGTCGCAAACAAACGGGGGGAACGTTAAGGGTGCGGTGGGGAGTGGTGGAGAGGGAGAAGATGTAAGTACATCTACATCTACGTGATTACTCTGCTGTTCACAATAAAATGCCTGGCAGAGGGTTCAATGAACCACCTTCATGCTGTCTCTCTACCGTTCCACTCTCGAACGGCACACAGGAAAAACGAGCACTTAAATTTTTCCGTGCGAGCCCTGATTTCTCTTATTTTATCGTGATGATCATTTCTCCCAATGTAGGTGGGTGCCAACAGAATGTTTTCGCAATCGGAGGAGAAACTGGTGATTGAAATTTCATGAGAAGATCCCGTCGGAACGAAAAACGCCTTTGTTTTAATGATTACCACTCCAATGCACGTATCATGTCTGTGACAGTCTCCCCTATTTCGCGATAATACAAAGCGAGCTGCACTTCTTTGTACCTTTTCGATGTCATCCGTTTGTCCCACCTGATGCGGATCCCGCACCGCACAGCAGTCCACCAGTATAGGGTGGAGAAGCGTAGTGCAAGCAGTCTCTCTGGTAGACCTGTTGCGCCTTCTAAGTGTTCTGCCAATGAATCGCAGTCTTTGGTTTGCTCTATCCGCAACATTATATATGTGAACGTTCCAATTTAGGTTATTTGTAATTGTAATCCCTAAGTATTTAGTTGAATTTGCAGCCCTCAGATTTGTGTGACTTACCGCATAATCGAAATTTAGCTGATTTCTTTTAATACTCATGTGAATATCTTCGCACTTTTCTTTATTCAGGGGCAATTGCCACTTTTCGCACCATACAGATATCTTATCTAAATCATTTTGCAAGTCGTTTTGATCATATGATGACATTACAAGACGGTAAATGACAGCATCATCTGCAAACAATCTAAGACGGCTACTCAGATTGTCTCCTATGTCGTTAACATAGATCAGGAACAATGGAGGGCCTGTAACACTTCCTTGGGGATATTACTTCTGTTTTACTCGATGACTTTTCGTCTATTACTACGAACTATGACCTTTCTGACAGGAAATCACGAATCCAGTCGCACAACTGAGGCGATACTCCGTAGGCACGCAGTTTGGTTAGAAGACGCTTGTGAGGAACGGTGTCGAAAGCCTTCTGGAAGTCTAAAAATATGGAATCAAATTGACAGCGATGATGTGAGTTTGGAGGCTGGATTAAATGACAGGTGGCAGACCTCAGTGTCGCGGAGGTGCCTCCGTCGCACCCGCGCGCCAGCTTCTCGGAAATGCGGCCGTAACAAGAGCGGAGGCGAGGAAGCGCGTGGGACGCCTCGAGAAGCTGTGTTGTGTTGTTTGCGCTGACGTCAGCGTTACGTAAGGTGCTCCTCCATCAGCTGAGCTGAGCAGGGAGCCAGGCGGGCTCGCCGGGGTTCTCGCGACAAGTGTCTTCCCGGTCTGGCCGGTGGCGGGTAAGGGTAAGGGTAAGGGTAAGGGTAATGGAGCGCGCGCCCGCCTTCCTAAAAGCCAGCCAGCCCCGCCACCTCGCACGGCACCGAACAGCAAGCGCAGGCCGCTGCCACGCGACTGGCTTGAGTAATGGCCACAAGAGGTCAGACTCACTACGCTGCGGCGCTGTTCCTGCCTTCCTCAGAAAAGCATGTCTTTTATCTCGATGATAGTGGAGCGAAACCGCAATGGAACCACTTTATTCAGATACGGAAGAACTTCCAGAATGAATTCGGAGTGTGCTCTGATTTGAAACAACCTGACATCTCAAAACTATGTGTTGGGTCGGGATTCGAACCTGGGACCTTCACCTTTCGCGGGCAAGTGCTCTACCGGCTGAACTATCCGAGCTCGAATCACGACCCTCCCCGACAACTGGGCCGTGAGTCCTGCTTGGGTGGTTCAGTTGGTAGAGCGCTTAATCGAAAAGGGTAGAGGTCCCGGGTTCGATTCCCGATGTGACACACAGTTTTGATCTACCATGAACTTCCAGCAGTACAGCTCATGGACAGCAGTGTAACTAGGGTATTGTAGATGGGGCACATGCCATTTCCATGGCGGCACAGATTGACGACTTGGAAAAAAAATTAGAAAGGAGAAGAGGGTAGGTGACAGATGAGGGGCAAGAATACGAATAAGGAAAATGATTGCAGGGCACTGAACTTGTAACGGGGATGGATGTGTACGGAACGAAATTGATATAAGGTTAGGTGGCGCTGTGGTGAGGAGCAGTTCCGTAAGTCTTACAGTGACTCTCATAAGTACAGAGTCACTGGCTTTTTGTTTTTGGCTACTATATGTATACTAGTTAATTTTTTTCTCCTTGTAAAAACAAGTGTAAATTTTGTAATTACTGTTACTATTACTACTATTATTATTATTACGTGTGGCACAATGGTGAGGTGCAAATATTTCAACTAGACGCTACTTCAGCGACTTACCTGTCCCTAATGTATCCCACTTATTCAACTGGGGAAAGGGGGCCTACAACTTTAAGTGGAATCCGAACCGTGTGGCGTTCATGTTGACACCTTACTTCCTTGTGGGATGAAGGTAAAATTAAATACAGACTGAAAATTTCTGTGGTCCGAATGGGATTCGATCCCACGACGTCTCACTTTCCAATCACTCGCTTTATGCGGAAAGACCACTAGGCCCGAGTAACAAATATAATTCAACCTTTGACTGCGTAAAAAGCTCATTCCGTGTTTCTTTTGTGACGTTACGGTAGGTTTTTTTGTTGTTGTTGTGAAAACGCTGATCTGAAGAGCTTCTTAGATGTAAAAGAAGCCGCGCAGAGTGGCCGCGCGGTTAGAGGCGCCATGTCATTAATCGTGCGGCCCCTCCCGCCGGAGGTTGGAGTCCTCCCTCGGGCATGGATGTGAATGTTGTTCTTAGCGTTAAGTTAGTTTAAGTAGTCTAGGGACCAATGACCTCAGCAGCTTGGGCCCTTACGAATTCACACACATTTGAACATATAAAAGAAGTAGCTAAACACATGGTGTTTCAGAATTAATATACGGATATTAAAGCTGTATTGCATTTATTACATTTAACTTACAATTATAAATAAAACTTTATATGGAAGAGCAGCTGAAGCAGTTTTTATTACAAGTGTTCGGTGACAGCACCATTCGTCACACATCGAGTTGATACCCGAGGTTTTCTCAGACCTCTGTCAATGTGTCTCGAATAATTGTAGCAACGATGTTTCTAAAGCCAGGTAGCTCAGCTGGTAGCGGAGGCAAATACACAACGGTGCCGTTGGTTCGTGTGTGAACGTGAATATCATGCAAAACAAGCTGTTACCATCCGGCTCCTTGTGGGCAATCCAGCAATTAGGTACCCCTTCGCTTAACCATTCACTTACTGAGCTAAGACAGTGAGGCGGCGCACACTCTTCCTGGCAAACGAAGTTCTGCTTCTAGTTGAAAAAAATAGCTATAGTTCTAGCGCATATAGATAAGAAACACTAGTTGCAGTTCTTTCACCAAAAAAGAAAGGCCCATAAACTTTCTGCCGGGATGTGGCAGAAGAAACATTCAGTTGGGGAGTCTTGTTGCAACTGTACCATCTCGTGGGGATTTGCTGACCCCCAGATGCGCACATTGTGTGTGTTCACGGTTCCAAGTAGCTGGAAACTTCGGTTCATGAGCGAAGATGACCGACCCAGAAAATCTTCGTCATGCAGCAACATTACGTTTGCAACCCTTGTCTGTAGGCTTTAGAGGGTGCAACAGCTGCAAATGATAAGGACGCAGTTGCAACGGTCTTCCTACAAGTCCCCACACAGACGTCACTGGAATTACTAATGCATTATTAGACTTCCGAACTGATTTCTTGGTGCTAAAATACTCTTTCATTCGTTCAAAATGTTCTGCACTTACTGTTGATCGTTCCATACTCTTCCGTTTGCGCACAGGTACACAAACAAAACTGTTTGTGTTGCTCGGTCATTTGATGTATTATTTACAATTGTAAGAAAAATGTAATAAGTGCCACAAAGCCTTAAAGCTCGTATATTCATTTTGAAACACACTGTACTTTGTACAGCTTAAAATATGATAAATACTAAATGAGTTTGCCACACTCAGTGTGAGACTATGAGTCTAAAATTTTGCGGATCGATCACCAATCAGTCCTACGATTATTTTTCTGTCATTCATCACTAGTTTCTCCTTTGGCAGTGTTTGATAATGTGGAATATGTTGAGTAGCACCGTGCTGTGGACTAAACATTAAGCTGTAGGTCCTTCCATAGCTGGTGGAAGTTACTCGAACTCTCACGTTTGTGTGTTGCAAAAGGAAATTGCCAATTAAAAAATGCTAATAGTAGTAATATGAATGTTCTGGTCCTACCTCTTGAGTCGATCCCCCCCCTCCCCCCTCCCCCCCCCCCCCCCCGCTGCACTACGACCACCTCCACCTCACCCCATATCCCCAGGATTTTTCTTTCTAAGACACAATTTACGAAGCTGTTAATTCGAATTAGGCGTCCAATAATTTAGTTTTTCCTGCCTGTATCATTTTAATCAATGCCCTGTTCTCTTTAATGTCTTTTAATGTGTGTTCAGTGGATTTTCTTACAGACCAAGATATTTTTCTGAGTGCTCTCGATATCCACATCTCTGTTACTGTTAATTTCTTGTTTTCTTTTCTCCGCAGACTGCACAACCATAGCTTAAAATGCTCCAAGTAACTGTCTTCATGATTTTCTCTCCTGGTTCTATATTAAGGAGGTTGTTTGTTATTAAAATGCTGTTGTTTCTGTTGGCTTGTTTAGCCATTGTAATTACATCTTCAGTTGACATTATACTTAAGTTGTTATGTATTGCTGAACTTCCCAAGTACCAATATTCATTTACTTGAGTTAGTATTTTATTTCCTGTCTTAATATTACCCATAACTTGTTGGTTCGATTTATTTATCACCATTTCAGTTTGTTTGTGTTTATTTTCAGTTTATGGTTGTCCAAGTCATCAGACAACATTTTTAGCTTGTTGTTCATGTCCGTTTCAGAATATACACTTACGCATTTAATTCAGCCTGCTTTTGAGCCACATGTCTAGAAGCAAGTAGAGAAGATTTTGAAATTTTTCTACGGTTTTCTGACATGAGAACTTTGTAAAATATTTCTTGATTCTTAGCTATAAAACGAAGGAATGTAGGACATACGTTTCAAAGGGTTTCTTTCTGTTGTTTTCATGTGAAGAATCCTGACTTCCCACCTCTCTCTCCCTCTGAACCTACAACTTGTGAAACTGTTTCTGACACTCTGTGTGTATTAAATTACGGTAAGAGACATCCTGCGTAACAGACGGTAACTGAGAAATTTGTGGAAACATACAGGAAGCAAGATGATGGCGAAAAATTCGGGGGATAATCATGAAGAGGTAGTCTTTGTCTTAAACAGTGGAACAGTAGAAGGAGAGGGAGAAGTTCATCAGCGCACTTGGAGCTGCTTACAGAGTTACAAGCAGTGACAGGTGAAACCTTGTCACACCGGATATACCGCTCAGTCAGTGAGGTGGCCTGTAGCTGTAGAACGATGGTGAGGGTAACGCGGGGGGGGGGGGGGGGGGGCAGCGAGCGGTTACTGTCAGCCGCGGCTAAGGCCAGACGGGGCAGCACCAGAGAGGTGATTAATTGGTGGCCACTTGCTGTCAGCTGTTTCGGACGCTGTTGTCACCTAACCAGCTGTCTGACCGTCCCCAGTGACGTAATGTGTGCCGCTGTCGCGCTCGCATACCAGGCACGTAATTGCTTCCGTGCTAACACAATGCTTGTTGCGCCCAGTCTCATTCACATGTTTTCGTTTAGAGCGTACACAGTAACCACGATGTAGCACGTGTTGTTGTCCTCTGTGTCAGAAATTCTCGGAAATGAGACACTGATATAGTGGCTGTGATTAATGTAAGAGAGAGATGACATACTACGAGATTTTATCTGTGCCGGCTATCACTGAACAATGTGAGGGTGTGTGTTGTCGTCTCCAGTCAAATGACTGGTGTAACGCAGCTTTCCATGCCAGTTAATCCTCCGCAAGGTTCTTCATCTTTGAATAACTACTTCAACCTACCTACCGCATACTTGTTTTCGCAGTTCGATTCTGTATCTCCTCATTAGTTGCTCGATCCACACATCTAATCGTCAACATTGTTCTGTAGCACATTTCAGGTTTTCTGTTCTCTTTTTGCCTGAGTTTTTATCGCCCGCGTTTCACTTAAGTACAAGGCCACAGGGAACACTTCCTGACATATAAATTTCTATGCGATTTTAACAAATTTTCTGTTTGAGGAATACATTTTCTGCCGTTCCCCGTCTGTACTTTATTTCGCCTTTCTTTCAGTCATCGTCAGTTAGTTTACTGCACAAATAACCCAACTTCATTTCTAAATTCAGCATCTTAGTTCCTATCCTCATTGCTTCAGTATTGCCTGATTTAGTTCGACTACATCCCATTATCCTAGTTCTACTTCCGTTAATTTTATCTTATTATCTATTTTCAACTTACTATCTCTTCCACTCAATTGCTCTTGCAGTTCCATTGCCGGCTCTAAGAGACAATTTCATCGGCGGGAAAAATCGCAGTTCTATATCTGTTCCTGTATTTTAATTCCCCGTCCAGATTTCTTCTTAGTTTGTTTCATTGCTTGTTCTACATCTACATTGATACTCTGTAAATCACATTTAAGTTCCTGGCAGAGGGCTCATCGAACCACCTTTACAATTTTGTATTATTCCAACCTCGTACAGCGCGCTCAATGAACGAACACCTATATATTTCCGTACAAGCTCTGATTTCCCTTATTTCATCGTGGTGATCGTTTCTCCCAATGTAGGTCGGTGTCAGCAAAGTATTTTCGCATTTGGAGGAGAAAGTTGGTGATTGGAATTACGTGAGAAGATTCCGTCGCAACGAAAAACGCCTTTCTTTTAATGATGTCCGGCCCAGATCCTGTATCATTTCAGTGGCGCTCTCTCCCATATTTCACGATAGTACAAAACGTGCTGCCCTTTGAACTTTTCGATATACTCCGTCAGTCGTATCTGGTAAGGATCCCACATCGCGCAGCAGTATTTTAAAAGAGGACGGGGAAGTGTAGTGCAGGCAGTCTCCTTAGTAGGTTTGTTACATTTTCTAAGTGTCCTGCCAATAAAACGCAGTCTTTGGTTAGCCTTCCCCACAACATTTTCTTTGTGTTCCTTCCAATTTAAGTTGTTCGTAATTGTAATTCTTAGGCATTTAGTTGAATTTACGGCATCTAGATTTGGCTGATGTATCGTGTAACCGAAGTTTAACGAAATCCTTTTAGCACTCATGTGGATGACCTCACACTTTTCGCTATCTAGGGACAACTGCCAATTTTCGCACCATTCAGATATATTTTCTAAATCGTTTTGCAGTTTGTTTTGGTCTGATGACTTTATTATTCTACGTACAAATTGAAAAACATCGGAAATACGCTACCCTTTTTTTCAAACCATTCTCAACATTTCACATCCTACGACACTCTTTTTAACAGCAATCTGGTTTATGTACAAGTCCTAAATAATCTTTCGCTCCTTGTATTATTTCCCTGCTGCCTTCATAACTTCAAATTCTGTATTCTAATTAACTGTCTTAGAAGCTTTCTTTAAATCTACAATTGCTCTCGATGTAGATTTGCATTTCTTCATCCTGTCTTCTAAGGTAAATGATACCTTGTGTGTTTCTACATTTCTCGAGAATCCAAATGACCTTCCCTGAAGTTGGCTTCCACCTGTTTTTCCATCCATCTCTAATTAATTCGTGTCAGTACTTTGCATCTGTGACTTATAACACTGCCGGCTGGTGTAGCCGAGCGGTTCTAGGCGTTTCAGTCTGGAACTGCGCGACCGCTACAGTCGCAGGTTCGAATCCTGCCTCGGGCGTGGATGTGTGTGATGTCCTTAGGTTAGTTAGGTTTAAGTAGTTCTAAGTCTAGGGGACTGATGACCTTAGATGTTAAGTCCCATAGTGCTCAGAAGCATTTGAGCCATTTGAACTTATAACACTAATGGTTCGATAGTGTTCACACCTGCCATCATCTGCTTTCTTTGGAATTGTAGTTATTACATTATTCTCGAAGCCCGGACGTATATCGCCTGTCTCATCCACTTTTTCACGCCAGATATAATAGTTTTGTCAAGACTGGTTGTCTCAACGATCTAGATCATTCTGACGGAATGTCGTCTTCTCCAGGGGTCTTGTATCCACGGAGGTCTTTCAATGTTCTGTCAAATTCTTCTCGAAGTATCACATCTTCCTTCTTATCTTCATGTACTTCCTCTTCCCTTTCTGTAATATCGCCTTGAAGTTTGTTACTCCTGTAGAGTCCTTGTATACATTCCTTTGGCTTTAGGATTTTCCCTTATTTGCGTAGTACTAGCTTGCCATCTGAACTCCTTATATTAAAACAGCTGCTTCCTTTCTCTCCGAAGATGATTTAAATTTTCCTATAGACGCCATCTGTCTTTCCCCTAGTTATGTGTTCTTCTTCTACAGCAATGCATTGATATCCAGAAACAATTTTTTTCGTGCTGTGTAAATATCAATTCTCAGTGTTCCCTGATTCACATACCGTGACGATTGCAGAACAACACTGTGTATTCAGCACTACTACTTCTTGGTAGTACGTATCCATCTGTTCACTTTGCGCACTGTTGATTAGGGGCGGCTCTGTCGTGCTTGCGAACTTAGAGGTACCGTACGTCAGATACCTTTGCTTTACGACTATCTACGTCATAGAGGTGCCGTAACCGTAGCTAACGGCTCATAATTCACTCCCCGAGAATCTGCCGGAGGTCGCAAAGTAGAGAATCTTTCCTACACCGCGTAATAACGTCAGGGTAATGGGGGAAGGGCGCATGTGTCGAGCGTCGGAGCCAAGCTAGTTAAGCACAATGTGAGGTGAGGTGCCTCTGGCTCCTATCCAGGTAGGCGACCAGTTGACCTTGCTACAGAAACGACGGCCGTAAGCTACACGCCATTTCACTTACGTCTCCACGCTCCCGCCCGGGAAGACAATGAATGCAAACGTCTTTGTCAGGGACAGGACCTGTTTCCTCATTACGTTTCCCGTAAAAAAAAAAAAACGAAACGGAATGCGAACGCGGCGGAACGCTGGCAACAACAGCAGCGATGACAATCTTCATTACCACTTGGCGTGAGCGAAATAATTAGCTCCGCTAGACAGCGCGCCCTCACGAACAGTGTTAGTAAATTTTCAGAGGGCTGTTACGCTTGAAGAATCATTAACGCACTGTTGACCAGCTTACCGTTATTTTTCTCACAGATAGTTTTACTCCAAAGACTGGAAGGTTCCTACCATGAATCTGGTACTGTTATTCCATCATAAATATAATGTTCTAAGATTAGTACAAACGTTAGAATCCACAAATGCAATACAAAGCTGCACTTACTTTTATTTTAACAATCGATGGTGGTCACAATCTAGCACGCTCGAGATACCTGTACCAAAGGAGAGAAACTATTTATCCAAGTGCGAATAGTAATTGTACATAAAGACTGATGAGGTATTATTAGTCTATTATAGTTGCCTTATAAAAAGGGCGCCATTTAATTATACAACCAATGTACATAAAAAATTCACGTTTCACTATGCGTTCAATAATTGTTCAGTTGAAAATACCCCCTGCGGGAAGGGGAGGGGGGGGGGAGGGGTTAGAAAAGGCCCGAGGTATTCCTGCCTGTCTTAAGAGGCGACTAAAAGGAGTCTCATATTTTCGGCCCTATGAGCTCAGGTCCGAATCTATGGTTTGACCTGCCACATTCAAAATTCTACAGAAGTGCGGGCCATTTGGGTAAGGACGCGTTACATCGTGCACGAGTTATCCATAGTGTCCTTAGATTCATTCTCTTGACTCTCTTGTCATGGCTCTGCATCTCCACCTGCGATTCAACTATTTGGGTGAGGACACTTTCTGGGGTATGTCATCTTCTTCCGTTGACTCCAGTCCTCTTTCGCCCCCATGTCAATATTGGATTCCTCTGCACCCAATATCGAGCGCAGTAGCCAGTCCATTGTGTTGGAGCCATCATGTACCCATTTGGTGGTAGCCCTCTGACAACACAGGGATCACACTGCTGATGCCTGTGCTGTAAACTCCCCATGTATGCCAAGTAATAGATGCCTGTCTTCAGGGGGCATCAGGACTCCCAGCAAAGGCCGTCATGCCAATTGGCCTTTGCTGTGACTGGGTGGCTCAAGTGGTTCAAGTGGTTCAATTGGCTCTGAGCACTATGGGACTTAACATCTGAGGTCATCAGTCCCCTAGAACTTAGAACTACTTAAACCTAACTAACTTAAGGACATCACACACATCCATGCCCGAGGCAGGATCGAACCTGCGACAGTAGCTGTCTCGCGGTTCCGGACTGAAGCGCCTACAACCGCTCGGCCACCGCGGCCGGCGGTGTTCATTTCATCTTGCGCGTTTACAGGGGATCCAAAGACAACAGGGTTGCTACTGGCGCCTTCATCTTGGCCTTTGAGGGTGATTCATTGCCTAAAATAGGTCAAGGTGATGGTTTACCACTGTGACGTTAAACCCCTTCCCCTATGCAGTGCTTTAAGGGCTGGAAGTTCGGGCACATGTCTTTCCACTGCACTTCCAGCGCTACATGTTGAGATTGCGGACGTCCACTGCACCCAGATTCTCCGTGTGCGCCTCCTCCCATTTGCATCAACTGTGGAGAGCACCACTCCCCCTGCTCGCCAAACTGCCCAGTGCTCCAGAAGGAGCGGAAAATCGTGGAGTATGGGACTCTGGATCAGTTTACTTACACAGAGGCTAAACATAAATTTGAAAGATTACACCCCATTCGGTTGACATCGCCATACGCAAGTCACCATCGCCATCCCACGTGCCAGTGGATCCTCACTCTATATCACCAACAGTGGACCCTCCAGGCCACCAGAATACATCTGCCCCCTTGGTGGTAGGCGGCAAATCTTCCTCCGTTCCTTCCAAAGCACCTACTTTGGGAGCGAGCCCCCCCCCCCCCCCTGGGGACATCAGTCCCCTCCCCCAGCTGGAGAAGCAACAGCCTCCTCCGGCTCCTCTCGTGTGGAAGGGGTCCCTTAGGGCCCTCTCTCCCAAGGCCTCCACTAATGCCATGGTGGACACTCGCCAGTGGCTCCAGGAGCCAATACCTACTGGACGAAGAGCTTCATGGTCTTCCTTTGTGCCTGAAGCTGCTTTGGAGCAATCTTCCCAGCAAGCCCCTAAACAGAAGTCAGCTAAGAAACAGGACCCTCTGTGGCCCCAACACCACCACTCCCTGTCAATTCTGCATCTGAGGATGTGGTGGAGAATTTAGCGTCCGCTGCGGACCTGGATCTCACTGATGCCCCATCCACCATATAAATAGCTACAAATGCTCAGTCAATGGCAGCAGGTGACCCTGAGGCATAACCTGCCTCCTTGCAAAAAAATGCCTTATCAGCCTCACGATAGCGTCATCCCCCAGTGGAACTGTGGTGTTTTTTTCCACTGCCTGGGTGAGCTATGGCAGCTCTTAAGCTTTACACTTGCTTTCTGAATTGCCATTCAGGAAACCTGGTTCCCGGAATTGCAGACCCCTGCCCTCCACGGCTATAGGGGATATTACAAGAACTGTAGTGACTATAATATAGTGTCAGGTGGAATCTGTGTCCTTAAGTAAGTCCTGAACTCAATATGCAGTGAACCTGTGTCCTTTCAAACCCCTCTTGAAGCTGTGGTTGTCAGGATAAGGACGGCACAGGAAATAACTGTCTGCAATATGTATCTTCCTCCAGATGCTGCAGTACCCCTGAACGCATTGGCTGCACTGATTGATCAACTCCCTAAACCTTTCCTATTTTTGGGAGATTTTAACGCCCATAACCCCTTGTGGGCTGATACCTTGCTTGCTGGCCGAGGCAGAGATGTTGAAAAGATACCGCCACAACTCGACCTCCACCTCGACCTCTGCCTCTTAAATATACGTGCCCCCACACATTTCATTGTGCCACATGGCACCTATTGGGCCATTGATCTCTCGGTTTGCAGTCCTGACCTTCTCCCATCTATACACTGGAGAGCACATGACTACCTGTGTGGTAATGACTACTTCCCCATCTTCCTGTCACTGCCCCAGCGTCACGCCCACGGATGCCTGTCCAGCTAAGCTTTAAACAAGGGTTTCACCTCTGCTGACACCGTTGAATCTCCTCCACATGGTAACATGGATCTGGTGGTTGAGCATGTAACTACAACGATAGTTTCTGCGGCGGAAAACGCGATCCCCCGGCGAAAGACAGTCCCTTGGTGGTCGCCGGAAGCTGCTGAGGCAATTAAGGATCGTCGGCGAGCTCTACAGCGGCATAAGAGGCACCCTTCCCTGGAACACCATATGGCCTTTAAGCGGCACCGTGTCCGCTTTCGCCAGCTTATCAAAAGAAGGAAACAGGAGTGTTGGGAGAGATACGTCTCCACCATTGGGTGCCATGCGTCACCCTCCCAAGTCTGGGCAAAGATCAAACGAGTTTTTGGCTACCAGACTCCAACAGGTGTTCCTGGTGTTAACATAAATGGGATGTTATCTACCGAAGCAAACGCTGTTGCCGAGCACTTTGCTGATCACTATGCTCGCACCTCTGTGATTATTACCCCGTAGCATTTCGCATTCTCAAACGGCGGCTGGAGGGGAAAGGCCTCTCGTTCACTACACGCCACATTGAATCCTATAACGCCCCATTTACAGAGTGGGAGCTCCTCAGTGCTCTTTCACATTGCCCCGACACAGCTCCTGGGCCAGATCGGATCCACAGTCAGATGATTAAACATGTCTCATCTGACTACAAGCGACATCTTTTCATCATCTTCAACCGGATCTGTTGCGATGGCGTCTTTCCATCGCAGTGGCGGGAGAGCACCATCATACCAGTGCTCAGACCCGGCAAAAACCCGCTTGATGTGGATAGCTACCGGCACATCAGCCTCACCAACGTTCCTTGTAGGCTGCTGGAATGGTGTGTCGGCGGTTGGTTGGGTCCTGGAGTCACGTGGTCTACTGGCACCGTGCCAGGGCAGTTTCCGCCTGGGTAGTTCTACCAGTGATAATTTTGTGTCCGTTGAGTTAGCCACCCGATCAGCTTTTTCCAGACGCCAACACCTTGTTTTCGTCTTTATCGATTTACGAAAAGCATACGACCCCACCTGGAGACATATCGTTGCCACATTATATGAGTGGGGTCTCCGAGGCCCACACCCGATTTTTATCCAGAATTTCGCCTCCCATAGGTCCCCCCCCCCCCCCTATCCAGGAGAATGCGGTCCTGCAGGGCTCTGTATTGACTGTATCTCTATTTTTAGTGGCCATTAGCTGTCTAGCAGCAGTTGTAGGGCCGTCCGTCTCACCTCTCTGTATGCAGACGACTTCTGCATTTCGTTCTGCTCCAACAGTACTGGTGTTGCAGAGCGGTGCCTACAGGGAGCAATCCACAAGGCGCAGTCATGGGCTCTAGCCCCTCACTTTAGTGGAGGACTGGTTTTCGACGCCCAATTGACTTGGCTTCCTCACCTTCATCAGCTTAAGCGCAAGTGCTGGCAGCACCTCAATCCCTCCGCTGCGTGAGCAACACCAACTGGGGTGCAGATCGTTCTACACTGCTGCAGCTCTACAGAGCGCTTGTTCAATCCCGCCTTGGGAGTCTGGTTTATGGTTCGGCGGCGCCCTCAGCGTTGCGTTTACTCGAACCAATGCACCACTGTGGCGTTCGACTAGCGACGGGAGCGTTTAGGACGAGTCCTGTGACCAGTGCCCTGGGGGAGGCTGGAGTCCCTCCATTGCAGGTCAGGCGTGCGCAACTGCTCGCCAGTTATGTTGCATACGTTCTTAGTTCTTCTGCACATCCGAACTACCGTATCCTTTTTCCACCCATGGCGGTTCATCTCCCGCATCGACGGCCCAGGTCAGGGCTTACAATTGCTGTTCGCGTCCGATCCCTTCTATCTGAACTGGAGCCTTGCCTTTACTACCTATACTCGAGGTCCATTCGCGTACACCTCCATGGTGTACACCTAGGCTGCTGCTTTGCCTGGACCTTTCACACGGCACAAAGGACTCAGTTACCCCCGCGGCTCTCGCTGTCACTTCCTCTCGATTCTTGACATGTACCGAAGCCATGAAGTGGTTTACACCGACGGCTCGATGGCTTATGGTCACGTCGGCTTTGCGTATGTCCACGGGGGATATATTGAACGACATTCCTTGCCCAATGGCTGCAG
The DNA here is from genome assembly GCF_023864275.1 of Schistocerca cancellata. NCBI lineage: Eukaryota > Metazoa > Arthropoda > Insecta > Orthoptera > Acrididae > Schistocerca > Schistocerca cancellata. The sequence continues at coordinate 372,230,024 of NC_064626.1, forward strand.
TGATTTCACTGCAGAGCTGGTGGCTATATCTCGTGCTCTTGAGCACATCCGTTCATGCCCTGGCGAGTCGATCCTTCTGTGTACTTACTCCTTGAGCAGCCTGCAAGCTATCGACTAGTGCTACCCTCGTCATCCATTGGTAGCGACCATCTAGGAGTCCATCTATGTCCTGGAGCGGTCCGGTCGTTGAGTGGTGTTTGTGTGGATCCCAGGACACGTCGGAATCCCAGGCAATGAACTTGCTGCCAAGCTGGCCAAATAGGCGACACTGAAATCGCTTACGGAGATCGTCATTCCAATCACTGACCTGCGTTCGTTTTTACGCCGCCAGGTTTTTTCGGCTTTGGGAGACGGAATACCATAGTCTCAGTACGCACAACAAACTACATGCCAGTAAGAAGACTACTAATGTGTGGAAGTCTTCCATGTGGGCCTCTCGCAGGGAATCAGTTGTCCTCTGCCAGTTCCGCATTGGCCACGCTTGGGCGACCCACGGCTACCTCCTGCGCCTTGAAGACCCGCCTCAGAGTCGGTGCGGTTCTCAGTTGACAGTGGCCTATCTTCTGGTGCACTGTCCCACTTCGACTGCCCAGCGACGGAATCTTGGGTTACCGGACTCGTTGCCACTAATTTTATCTGACATCGCCTCATTGGCTCATTTAGTTTTACGTTTTATTCGTGAGGGTGGGTTTTATCATTTGATCTAAGTTTTAGCGCCTGTCCTTTCCCCCATGTGTCCTCCACCCTAGTGCTTTTAGGATGGAGGTTTTAATGTGTTGCAGAGTGGCTGGCTTCTCCTTTTTATTCTCATGGTCAGCCAGCCATGGTAATCTGTTTTATCTTTATAATCTCTTCTACCTGTTTCTTGCATTTCTGTGCTATTCTTCTTCCCTTTTGTCCATGTAAGTGTTTGTTGCCGTTCCGTCGTTCCTGTGATTTTTCCTTTCTCTCCGTTTTTTGTTTTGAGTTTCACTTGTTTTATTCTGACCCTTGTGTCATTGTTTTATTGGGGACCAATGACTTAGCAGTTTGGTCCCTTCCCCCCCTCATTTAAACAACCAACCAATCAATTGAGAATAGTGACTGTCATCTGTTTAACAAAGTAGGTTAGTGTACTTTGATATGTTTTAATTAGCATGCAATTTGGTGTACCGAATTAAAACAGCGAGAGCGAGAAACTGTAATTACATAGATCCTACTGTGGATGGTGTATGTGTTCGTAACCTGAAAAGAAAATAGTCACACAACACACACACCGTTATAAATTTAGCGCGAAGTAAGGAAATGAGCCTGCATACCTAATACTTGCCTGTCGCACAATGAGTGTTTAGGTTCGTAAAGTCAACGGATTGCGTTGAACAGATGTCAGATTTCTGCTCATAGCGTCCACTGAGTCTGCCTTCTCATTTAAGTAAACATAGATTTGGGATACAGAAAAGAAGTTATCCTGAGAAAAACATTAAATTGTGACTCTTCTTCCATATAACATCGTAATTGTGAGATGATGCGGTCTTACAAACAGTTGTCAATACAGTAGCAGATGTCGACGTACCTTTATCACCACCTGAAAGTTAATTCCTTGCCGAGGACAATTGCTTAGTACCAGTCTTGCTTAGTGGTGGCTCAACAGGTGATCCCGTATTCATCAGAGTACTTGTGAGTCGTGCAGTTAGCTTGCGTAAATAACAAGATGACGCCCACACTGTATGGCATGCACAAGTGGTGGAATACAAAGAATAATAAGATTTTCGGTAAAAAGAAACCGAGAGAAGTGAATTAACAAGTATTACAGTATCACTGAAAACAAGGAAATCAACGTATAATCCCGTAGGGATATTGCAATCTACATTTAGAGTTTTAGACGTACAACGAGGTGACAAACATCGTGTTGCGCCTCCTTTGCCCTGCGTAGTGCAGCAACTCTACGTGTAATGGACTCAACAGGCAGTTCGAAGTCACCTGCAGAAATATTGAGCCATGTTGCCACTATAGCCGTCAATAATTGCGGAAGTGTTGCCGGTGCAGGATTTTATGCCCGAACTGACCTTTAGATTACGTCCCATAAATGTTCGATGAGTTTCAAGTCGGGCTATCTGAGTGACTAAACCATTCCCTCGAACAGTCAAGAACGTTCTTCAATCAATCGGGAACAATTGTGGCCCGGTGACATGGCGCGTTGTCTTACATAAAAATTCCCTCTTTACTTGCGCACACGACGTACATAAATGGCTAAAAATGGTCTCCAACTAGCCGAACATAACCGTTTCCAATCAATGATCTGTTCAATTGGACCAGAGGACTCACTTCATTCGATGAAAACACAGCGCACACCATTATGGAGCCACCAGCAGTTTGCACCGTGCGTTGTTGACAAGTTGGGTCCATGAATTCGTGGGGTCTGCACCATACTCCAACCATACCACCAGCTCTTACCAACTGAAATACGCCAAGATTTCCAGTCATCTAGAGTCCAACCGATATGGTGACGAGCCCAGGAGAGGCACTCGTTGTCTGCTGCGATAGCCCATAAACGCCAAATTTCGTAGCACTGTCCTAACGGATACGCATTGATGCTTAGCACTGACAACTGTACGCAAACGCCGATGCTGTCAGTCGGTAAGTACGCTGTCAATGGTGAGAGGTAATGCCTGAAATTTGGTATTCTCGGCACCTTCGTACACTGTGGACATGAAATATTGAATTCCTTAACGATTTTCGAAATGGAATGTTCCTTACGTCTACCTGTAACTACCATCCCGCGTTCTAAGTTTGTTAATTCCTGTCGTGCAGTCATAATCACGTAGGAAACCTTTACCCATGAATCACCTGAGTACAAGTAAAATACCGCCAGTGCACTACCCTTTTATACTTTGTGTACTCGATTCTACCGCCATCTGTATTTGTGCATATCGCCATCCCATGACTTTTTGTATAAGTAGAAGTAACGTCATCTTCACAGTTCTTAATTCTGAGTGAAAAATTAGTCTTTACACTTCAGGAGAGAGAAACATCTTCTAATTTACAATAAGTGAACTAAAATAATATCCGATGCTATAACCACCTTCCGCTCAGTTAGGTTTACAGAGCACATGAGCCCGTATTTCACTGCGCGAGAATGAGACCCGATATCTGCTCGCGGAATAATCTTGACTAAGCAATGCCAAATCAAGCTCGCCTCGAAAACTAATCTTCATTACAGCGAATAAATTTATATGGTCTCCAGAAAACATCACAGATTGGACTCGTCGACTGCACAAAACAGCATCTGAACAGCGAAAATGAAATAGTGGTAAATACTCTTCAAACGAACAGAACCGCACGGAAAGTAACCCGCCAACGAGTCCCACTGGTCGGAAGCAGGAACTGACTGAAAAGACATAAAACTGCAGCAGTGACGAAGTAAAGAAGTTGCTGCAGATTTTGTCTCGATTAATCGAAAGTAATTACAGCGTACTGACATAGAGTATAGCAAAGATAAATCTCGCTATCTACTAGAAAGAACGTATAAAGGCAAGAGATGAAGGCGGTGAATAAATATGCACCTTTCAGCTAGTAATGTAAATAATAAAGTGAAAATCCTTCAATATTGTTCCTCAATGGAAATTCTGTTCAGCTTATAAGTACATCGTCAGATGCCTAAATGCTTAGTTTCTGTTTAGTTAAGTGGTGTATTGTCTATTTTTATAGTTGTACTTATTGATGAGTTACTTTTATTACTTGAATGCATTGACATTTGTATATTTCAATTTTTTTTGTAGAAGGTATTATAACAATTTAGTTTGAATAATTATTACTACCTAATGAAACAATAATTAATGTAAAACCTAGTTCTTGTTATGGTATACAGAATTTTAGAGCCATATCAGGTATCGGTCATGTTGTGAGTCAGAATACATCGACAGTCAAAATGTCTGGAGTATCTAGAGCCTGTAAGAAGAGATCTGCGGGTAGTTGTAGGAGTAGCCCCTTTATTCAGGTTGTTCCAGGCGTTTTGATAGTGGACATACGAAGACTGAAGTACACAACTGTGATATCACGAGTCATACCAGAATGGAGCATTTCAAAAGTCGTTGATTATTGCAATTGTGGGAAATGCAGTTACATTTGACCTTGTAAGTATTTTCTTTGTATAATTAACGCAGTACGTATAGGGCACGTATACTCAGTGAAAAACGTTTTATGAGGCGCCATGTGCAGTTATTGTATGCACTTTATGTATAATTGTTCTGATGTGCTATAGATGGCCCGAGGATAGCCATAATGTGACCGAAATCGATTGTGCAAATAAGAATTAGCACAGATGTGTACTGCGGGATGCCATTCGTAATCTTCATGGGAACTATTCAACACCGCCTACACAAAGCATTTCTCATAAAAAGTTTTTCTTGCCTTGTAGCGAGTGAAGACTTATACGATACTGTGGCAAGGCAGAAGTTTACTCATAAGCTATGACTGTTTGGCAAGATTCGAACTCTGAACTACATACGTAGAGTGTTACTAATCGCGCTATCCGATCGCACGTTACAAACCAACTAAACAATATAATCTATCACTAAGTATGATATACGATCTTTCGTATTTCGTTGGTTAACTAATGGAAATACCTTCGACGAATACAGAACATACGGCTTTCAACAACCCGTCAGGCCTATTGCACAGCTTACATTCATAACCCAAAGGTTAGTTTGCATATTGCAGTGCCTTAATAGGCATCGCCCTATCGGAGGCAGCATATGTATGCATTTGTCTTCCGCCGACCTTCGAAGTGACATGTCTAGACAGTTGTAATGGGATCAAAAGGTTAATGTACTCTCCCAAATGCAGTGTTCAAAACTTTTGCTGTGGAAATAGTAATCTTTACTCCGTAAGAAGTCATTTTCAGGGTGGAAGAAGTGATAAGTGACAGCAGGAAATGTGCTTGTATTCATTGACGATTGACTGACACACACACACACACACACACACACACACACACACACACAGAGAGAGAGAGAGAGAGAGAGAGAGAGAGAGAGAGAGAGAGAGAGAGAGAGTACACTCTGCCGATCCCGTGTGTTACACACATATTTTAAAGCGCAAAACCACAAATATTAACGAAAGAAGTTTCACTGTCCAGCAGTCTGAGCATGGTTGTGAAATTTTCTGAGAGGTGAAAACTGCTTCCCACGCCGGAACTCAAACCTGGAAGTTTTCCTTCCGCTGCCAATGCTCTTACCTACTGAACTACCCAGACATAACTCACCACACCCGCCCACCTTTCACATCTTCGTTACCGTCAGCATCTTCGTGCCTCCTTCGCGCAAACTTCATTTTGCTATTACTACCTTATTCCCATAAATCCCTCTGAACAATGTAGGCCTTTGGAAATCACAATTTCAGCTAATTACAGCACAGAGCGAGTAAAATGTCAGATCTCGATAATAGGGCAATAAAAACACGTAGGCCTTGATTAATAAGAGTTTCAGCTGACGCAGATTATGAAATAGCTCTTAACTTAATTAAAAGGAAATGGGCAGGCATTCAGTAATAACAGCTTCAGTTAACTAAAATTACCGAATAGAAAACAGAAGGCCTTCAATAATAACAGGTTCAGTTAAGCAAAATTACCAAATAGAAAACAGCGAGACCTTCAGTGATAACAGCTTCACTTAAGTAAAATTACCAAACAGAAAACAGCCAGACCTTCTTTAATAACAACTTCACTTAAGTAAAATTACCAAATACCGACAGGCAGGCCTTCCTTGACAACAGCTTCAGTTAAGTAAGAGTACCAAATAGAAAAAAGCTAGGCCTTCATTAATAACTGCTTCAGTTAAGTAACCAAGTGCTTGAATTGCCTCCTCACAAAGGGTGCAGCAGAAGGATTACTGTATAAGCAAGGAGCACAAGACTACACCAAATAGGAAGGCCACGAAAGGTTTCAGCGAGAGGATCGGCCTTCCAAGGTGATTTTCGTTGGGTACATACCGGCAAAACAAATATTAACACAGCAACGTTAATTACGTGAAAGCAACAATAACTAACCAAATAGTATACTCCTGTCACTGCAAGATACTGCCTCTACAACGATGGCGAAACGCCCGAAAGAAAATTAGGCTGCGAAACCCAATTACATAGCTTCAGCAATTGCAAATTTTGAGACGCAGGCACCTCCTATGTCAATATAATTAACACAGCGATGACGCCTGCAGTGTCCGAAGGTATCCCAAAACCGGCACCCGGTCTTATTACCAGAGAAAGGTACTTACCTGGTGTTAGAAGACGTTTCTCAGGGTGGTCGGCTAAAACCCAACCATCTAGGTATTACGTGACAACGGGGGGTCCGGCCACAGCAGAGAAGAAACATATTATCGCTCCGGCTCAGGAAACAACATCGGCTCACACAGTTTAAGATATCCTGTTAACAAACAACCAAAACGAGTATCGACCCAGAAAAAGCAAACAACAGCCAAACTACAAGATCAGCTAAGAAATCGCGATGATCGCAATGTATCAATAAGAAAATAACAGTTACGACCTCAAAATCCAATTCTTAACTGAAGTTCACGAATCGAAGCTGAAGCTGTCTGTTCCCAAGTGGGCCCGGAATTAAGCACATCGGAACGCTTCAACTCGCTCATCGGTGTGCATATCCCAGAGCTAGCCGGCCAGGTTACGCACGAAGACGGCACTCGAATTCAACCATGGATTCAAATGGGCCCACAAATACGCCCAGCAACAACCCGCCGGACCCCGTGCCCAAGACGCTTGCGCAAGTGCTCCCCTTATTCTAGTGGCCTCAAAGCATATTTACATCAAACGATAGATCAAGCTAGTGCCGACAGGAATTCGAAAGGCGACGCCAGCAAGCTCGCCACAGCTCACATTACTGCAGTACAATTGAGGGATGTAGGGACACTCTAGTTGTTGTTGTTGTGGTCTTCAGTCCTGAGACTGGTTTGATGCAGCTCTCCATGCTACTCTATCCTGTGCAAGCTTCTTCATCTCCCATTACCTACTGCAACCTACATCCTTCTGAATCTGCTTAGTGTATTCATCTCTTGGTCTCCCTCTACGATTTTTACCCTCCACGCTGCCCTCCAATACTAAATTGGTGATCCCTTGAAGCCTCAAAACATGTCCTACCAACCGATCCCTTCTTCTGGTCAAGTTGTGCCACAAACTTCTCTTCTCCCCAATCCTATTCAATACTTCCTCATTAGTTATGGATTCTTCTGTAGCACCACATTTCGAAAGCTTCTATTCTCTTCTTATCCAAACTATTTATCGTCTATGTTTCACTTCCATACATGGCTACACTCCATACAAATACTTTCAGAAATGACTTCCTGACACTTAAATAAGTACTCGATGTTAACAAATTTCTCTTCTTCAGAAACGCTTTCCTTGCCATTGCCAGTCTATATTTTATATCCTCTCTACTTCTACCATCATCAGTTATTTTGCTCCCCAAGTAGCAAAACTCCTTTACTACTTTAAGCGTCCCATTTCCTAATCTAATTCCCTCAGTATCACCCGACTTAATCCGACTACATTCCATTATCCTCGTTTTGCTTTTGTTGATGTTCATCTTATATCCTCCTTTCAAGACACTGTCCATTCGTTCAACTGCTCTTCGAAGTACTTTGCTGTCTCTGACAGAATTACAATGTCATCGGCGAACCTCAACGTTTTTATTTCTTCTCCATGGATTTTAATACCTACTCCGAATTTTTCTTTTGTTTCCTTTACTGCTTGCTCAATATACAGATTGAATAACATCGGGGAGAGGCTACAGCCCTGTCTCACTCCTTCCGAACCACTGCTTGTCTTCCATGTCCCTCAACTCTTATAACTACCATCTGCTTTCTGTACAAATTGTAAATAGCCTTTCGCTCCCTGAATTTACCCCTGCCACCTTTAGAATTTCAAAGAGAGTATTCCTGTAACATTGTCAAAACTTTCTCTAAGTCTACAAATGCTATAAACGCAGGTTTGCCTTTCCTTATTCTTTCTTCTAAGATAAGTCGTAAGGTCAGTATTGCCTCACGCGTTCCAGTATTTCTACGGAATCCAAACTGATCGTCCCCGAGGTCGGCTTCTACCAGTTTTTCCATTCGTCTGTAAAGAATTCGTGTTAGTATTTTGCAGCTGTGGCTTATTAAACTGATTGTTCGGTAATTTTCACATCTGTCAACACCTGCTTTCTTTGGGATTGGAATCATTATATTCTTCTTGAAGTCTGAGGGTATTTCGCCTGTTTCGTACGTCTTGCTCACCAGATGGTAGAGTTTTGTCAGGACTGGCTCTCCCAAGGCCGTCAGTAGTTCCAATGGAATGTTGTCTACTCCGGGGACCTTGTTTCGACTCAGGTCTTTCAGTGCTCTGTCAAACTCTTCAGGCAGTATCGTATCTCCCATTTCATCTTCATCTACATCCTCTTCCATTTCCATAATATTGTCCTCAAGTACATCGCCCTTGTATAGACCCTCTATATACTCCTTCTACCTTTCTGCTTTCCCTTCTTTGCTTAGAACTGGGTTTCCACCTGAGCTCTTGATGTTCATACAAATGGTTCTCTTATCTCCAAAGGTCTCTTTAATTTTCCTGTAGGCAGTATCTGTCTTACCCCTCGTGAGATAAGCCTCTACATCCTTACATTTGTCCTCTAGCCATCCCTGCTTAGCCATTTTGCACTTCCTGTCTATCTCATTTTTGAGACGTTTGTATTCCTTTTTGCCTGCTTCATTTACTGCATTTTTATATTTTCTCCTTTCATCTATTAAATTCAATATTTCTTCTATTACCCAAGGATTTCTACTAGCCCTCGTCTTTTTACCTACTTGATCCTCTGCTGCCTTCACTACTTCATCCCTCAAAGCTACCCACTCTTCTTCTACTGTATTTCTTTCCCCCATTCCTGTCAATTGTTCCCTTATGCTCTCCCTGAAACTCTGTACAACCTCTGGTTCTTTCAGTTTATCCAGGTTCCATCTCCTTAAATTCCCACCTTTTTGCAGTTCCTTCAGTTTTAATCTACAGGTCATAACCAACAGATTGTGGTCAGAGTCCACATCTGCCCCTGGAAATGTCCTACAATTTAAAACCTGGTTCCTAAATCTCTGTCTTACCATTATATAATCTATCTGATACCTTTTAGTATCTCCAGGGTTCTTCCATGTATACAACCTTCTTTCATGATTCTTGAACCAAGTGTTAGCTATGATTAAGTTGTGCTCTGTGCAAAATTCTACCAGGCCTCTTCCTCTTTCATTTCTTAGCCCCAATCCATATTCACATACTACGTTTCCTTCTCTCCCTTTTCCTACTACCGAATTCCAGTCACGCATGACTATTAAATTTTCGTCACCCTTCACGATCTGAATAATTTCTTTTATTTCATTATACATTTCTTCAATTTCTTCGTCATCTGCAGAGCTAGTTTGCATATAAACTTGTACTACTGTAGTAGGTGTGGGCTTCGTATCTATCTTGGCCACAATAATGCGTTCACTATGCTGTTTGTAGTAGCATACCCGCATTCCTATTTTCCTATTCATTATTAAACCTACTCCTGCATTACCCCTATTTGATTTTGTGTTTATAACCCTGTAGTCACTTGACCAGAAGTCTAGTTCCTCCTGCCACCGAACTTCACTAATTCCCACTGTATCTAACTTTAACCTACCCATTTCCCTTTTTAAATTTTCTAACCTGCCTGCCCGATTAAGGGATCTGACATTCCACGCTCCGATCCGTAGAACGCCAGTTTTCTTTCTCCTGATAACGACATCCGCTTGAGTAGTCCCCGCCCGGAGATCCGAATGGGGGACTATTTTACCTCCGCAATATTTTACCCAAGAGGAGGCCATCATCATTTAATCATACAGTAAAGCTGCATGCCCTCGGGAAAAATTACGGCCGTAGTTTCCCCTTGCTTTCAGCCGTTCGCAGTACCAGCACAGCAAGGCCGTTTTGGTTATTGTTACAAGGCCAGATCAGTCAATCACTCAGAATGTTGCCCCTGCAACTACTGAAAAGGCTGCTGCCCCTCGTCAGGAACCACACGTTTGTCTGGCCTCTCAACAGATACCCCTCCGTTGTGGTTGCACCTACGGTACGGCTATCTGTAACGCTGAGGCACGCAAGCCTCCCCACCAACGGCAAGGTCCATGGTTCATGGGGGGAGGGACACTGTTGTAGCGGATTGAAACTATTTAAAATATATCTGGCCGATTAGTCAGTGAAACTATCGCTTGCAAGAGGATCTTATAGACTGCACATCTTAAATTTTATTCATACTCACATGGTTTGAAGGTCAGAACCTGGAGATCAATTTTCTAAAGCAAAAAGACACAATTCTCACAGAAAAAACCAAAACTCACATTTGAACATTAACATTCCTAGCGCTGGTAAGTACAAAGTAATCTGACTCCCCTATGTAATGCACAATGGAGTCGCATTCGGGAAGACAACGGTTCAAACCCGCATCCGGTCATCCTGATTTAAGTTTTCCGTGATTTTCCCCAAATCGCTTCAGGCAAATGCCGACTTCCATCCCCACTCTTCCGTAATCCGATGGTACCTTCGACCTCGCTGTCTGATATCCTCCCCCAAAGCAACGAACCAACGAACCTACCTATGTAATGCGGATTTGACCACTAGATGTCACTGGAGGAGGGCCTGCCAGTATACAGGGTGTTACAAAAAGGTACGGGCAAACTTTCAGGAAATGTTCAAAATGTCCTCCGTTAGCGAGGATACATGCATCCACCCTCCGTCGCATGGAATCAGTGATGCGCTGATGCAACCCTGGAGAAGGGCGTATTGTGTCACAGCCGTCCACAATACGAGCGCGAAGAGTCTCTACATTTGGTACCGGGGTTGCGTAGACAAGAGCTTTCAAATGCCCCCATAAATGAAAGTCAAGAGGGCTGAGGTCAGGAGAGCGTGGAGGCCATGGAATTGGTCCGCCTCTACCAGTCCATCGGTCACCGAATCTGTTGTTGAGGAGCGTACGAACACTTCGACTGAAATGTGCAGGAGCTCCATCGTGCATGAACCACATGTTGTGTCGTACTTGTAAAGGCACATATTCTAGCAGCACAGGTAGAGTATCCCGTATGAAATCATGGCGGTGAATCGAGGAAGTACAGTACATACTGACGAAACTAAAATGAGCTCTAACATGGAAATTAAGCGGTTCCGGACACATGTCCACATAACACCTTTTCTTTATTTGTGTGTGAGGAATGTTTCCTGAAAGTTTGGCCGTACATTTTTGTTACACCCTGTATAAGGAGGCGGGGAGTATTGTGTTGTCAGTAGAAAAGCAATAATAGAAGAAGGGCCGGCCAGGATAGCTCGTTCAGTGACTTCGAACATGAACTAGTCATTCGATGTCACCTGAGTAACAAATCTACCAGGGACAGTTCGACCCTTCTATAGTTACCCAAGACGATAACTGGCGATGTGATTGTTAAGTTGAAACTATAAGGAACTACACAACAAAACAAAGATCACACAGACCTCGTGTACTGATGGATAGAAACCACCAGGAATTGAGCAGGATTGTTGTAAAAAGTCGCATGAAATCAGCGATTTGCGAGTTGAAAATGCTCTCAGCAGTCCAGCTAGCACTATGGTCGTGTGCAGGGAGTTAAGAAGAATGGCGTACGGTGATCAAGCAGTTCTTCGTGAGGCACACATTTGTGCAGTCAGCGCTAAGCGACGCTTGAGGTGGTGTGAAGAGCGTTGTCACTGGACAATGGATGACTGTACACCATTGTTTTAGAATGATGAATCACGCTCTACCGTGTAGCACTCCGATTTGTGTTTGGCGAATGTCTTTAGAATGCTAAATGTTTAGTGCTAACAGTGAAGTACAAGAGGCGGTGTGACAATATGGGAGTGTTTTCCGTGGTTCGGGTGAGTCCCCTTGTTGCGATTATGAAATCGGCAAATACAGGAGGATACGAAAATATTTCACAGGATTGCGTATTGCTTGTAGTAGAAGAGCAGTTCGGAGACGATGATTATTCGTATCAGCATGAGGAAGGATGGGGGTGCCATTCTTGCACAGATATTCAGACACCTCATTTAAAGTGTCCCTAGCAGAGTTCAAAAATTCATAAAGGCGGAGGGAAGACAAACCCAGTATTAATGTCCTCTAACAGGTGTCTGGCCGCTTTTGATCAGATGCTGTCTTCGTCAGTAGCTCTGTGCGTCGAGTAATAGCTTTATAATTGTGAAGTTAATGATTCGAAACAAAATGAACACTGCTACAGTCTACTATTATTCTTCTTCTTCTTATTATTATTATTGATATTGTTATTTCCTCCCTCAGTAAAGGAAATTTGAAGAATACTGATAATGGTTAAAGTATGTATCAACGTATCTGAAACGATGTAATTCACTGTATTTCAGTACAATAAAAGATTTTAATAAAAAAGAGTATGTCGCAAAGCAGAAAAATTATACCTTTACTTTTTAATAAACGGAAATATTACTTAACAAATACTGAACCATATGTTTTAATAAAAGTAACACATATTTGCCGGCCGGAGTCTCTGAGCGGTTCTAGGCGCTACAGTCTGGAACCGCGCGATCGCTACGGTCGCAGGTTCGAATCCTGCCGCGGGCATCGATGTGTGTGATGTCCTTAGGTTAGTTAGGTTTAAGTAGTTCTAAGTTCTAGGGGACTGATGACCTCAGAAGTTAAGTCCCATAGTTCTCAGAGCCATTTTAACACATATTTAATTACTGGCAGCATGACAGCAAATTAAAATTTCACGGAGTCATGCAAAATAACGTTTTGTAAATTGAAAAAATTCTACACCTAAATAATACTCGTAGATCTCCAGAAATAATAAAAAATTTACGATCCACTTGAATTTTCTCATTTCTGAACCTAATTTCAATTAACTGTGAATATTCGCAGTTTCATGGAATTGGTTGTTAAAAAGCAAAAGATCTGATTTTTATTAAAAAAGTATTGTTCAGTATTTGTTCATTTCCATTTTATAATAAATATTGAATTTAAAAAAGTAAATGAATGGTATGCTTCTAGTAAGGTTCCAAATAAGGACTTCACGATTACAATTCTACTACGCTACTCATTCACTTACCGCGAAATTAGATAACATGCCAAAAAGCTCGGAAATCTTTTAATCTTGAGGGGCATCATTCTCGGATTTTTTTTCATGAATTCGTCCTATTGAGATAGGAAAATTACGTCCGCGCAAATCCTATGAGTGCCAGTCCTTGACGTCTCCTTGTTAGTTGGTCTTTTTATTGACCTGAACCTGCTGCTTTTTCTCTCGAAAAAAATACCGACCAAGTTGACTTTGTAAAACTAATGGCATAGGTTTTTGTTGAAGTCTGATGTTACTTAGGAAGCGGTGCATGAAGTGAAAGACTTCGAGGCGTGCATGTTGAAGCAGTGGGGCAGTTCCGAAGGCAGATTCAATAGCCGTTTCAGCGTTGCTGCAGACCGCTTATCCGCGCTCAAGTTGTACAGCCAGCACCGAAGACAGCCCACCTGGCGCTACGGGATCAGCACTGTTACACCTAACTTTAGCCCCAGGAATGAATCACTTTTATCGTCCACCTGTTGCAGTCGAGCGTCTTGGCACAGAATTCTCAGCCACCTGTCCCCTCTCTTCTCAGTGCTCGGCATTCCCAGGTGTGCTTGTCCACCATTCCTCCATGAATCGAGAATCTATTTGCACGGCGCTCAACTGTTGTACACCTGTCTTTAATTTAATTGAGACCGCTATTTAGTAGAGACCCTTCAGGCGTCGTGCTATTTTACTTGCTGCTCAAGAGTTTTATATCTTGCTCTTAAATTTAAATAAGCTTTCTGTTTAATAGTTACCCTTCCCATGTATTCCGTTGACAGAAATATTTCCAATGTGAGCTTTGTCCACTGATGATTTCAACTCCACGTAAAATGTTGAGTTGTTACAAACTAAGTTTGAGATTCTGTATTAACTTATTGGTACTAGTCCACGTTTTTGAAAGAACAGAACAAAGAACCGTAAAACGATAATCGCCTGCAGCACAGTATTATGGTACGAGTACTTGGTAACAACAAATGACAAGTCTCTGTTAGATTCGTTTCATACTACCTAACTTGTGTTTCTTGCTGCCACGCTGAATCAGTTGTAATTCAGCTTTTTACTGCTTGTATGTCCCCTTTCAGTGGTACACAGTTACATTAAAGTATCAATTTTTCCAGTGAACACCTAATCCTAAATGCATTACCTACATATTGTACTCCCAAATTTCATTTCTCTCTTTATCATCTGTATGAATGAGTGAGTGAGTGTGTATGCTAATTTGTCTTACATGTGGTAGCAGTACAGTATCTGGCTGTCTTCTGTGGTAACAACAGTGTAGCCAATGTAGTTCTCTCAGTCAAGGCAGAGAGATGTGTACCTGCTCGGTAGTCACTCGACAGTAGTTCAGGTGGTGGCGGGAAAGACCCCTCTGGTCTCTTCCGGCAAGCTATGGAAGTTGAAGGGAGAGTTTGCTCTCAGCACTTGGGACTAGACCTTTGGTGAGTGAAGACGGTACTCTTAAGAGCGACTTGGCTGTCGTGAGTGTGTTAATGTCTGATGACATTTAGATCTTCTAACAGATGTACAGGTTGGATCTGCTGGTTCATGTTCAAGTTGGATAGTCGAATTCTTATATTTTTCAGAGTGTGGTCACTAGTATATTTTTCCGTGCTTAGTAAGGTTTTTCCGATCCTCGCTTTTTGTAAGCAGAACAAATAGGTTAGGAAGTTCGTTACTCCAGCACAGGTTTAAAATTCAGTTGACTGACGTCTCTGTTAACTGAAATGTATTTGTGAACTTTTCTCGTGTGTATGTTTTATTTCTTCTACTTATCATTTCATTTCAGTTTTAAAATTGTGTAGCTTTCTTCAGACCACGTGGTGGTGATTCCACAGTGAGAAATTTCAGTGCCATCTTGATAAGTTTATTCTTAATTCTGCATGATATTTTATTGCTGTCTGTTTCTGTACGGTTTACATATGTGTTCTTGAAGTTTTCACGAATCTTAGTAATTGTGCTTTGTTCATGAATATTCAATGGCATTTACGCATGCTTCACGCCAGCGTACCTCAGTTTCAAATGCAAAGCGGTGCAGATACATTTATTTTTCGGAAAGCGTTGCATAGTATTCGTGTTAACAATAATTCAGTAGTAGCGAAAGGGATGAGCCTCTGAGCCTTCGACTTACTGTGACGGGCAAAATTCTTTTTATCTCTTTTCTTGTGTGTGTGAATCTAGTATATTTCCGTGAACTTTTCCCATGCGCACCTAAGATTTCTTTTTCATTCATCACCGCAGTGTACGTCAGCACTCAATATAATAATACACGCATCAAAAAAGTTTTACTTCACCTCGGTTCCGAGAGTTCCGGAACCTGTAGAGAAAATTGGAATAGAGATCAACATAAACATCATTACCGCCCTTTTTATAGCTCATGAAAACCACATACTGCATGTTGTACCACCATACGACGAGACCTTCAGACGTGGTGGTCCAGATTGCTGTACACATCGGTACCTCTAATACCCCGTAGCACATCCTCTTGCGTTGATGCATGCCTGTACTCGTCGTGGCATACTATCCACAAGTTCATCAAGACACTGTTGGTCCAGATTGTCCCGCTCCTCAAAGGCTTTTCGGTGTAGATCCCTCAGAGTGGTTGGTGGGTCACGTCGTCCATAAACAGCTCTTTTCACTCTATCCCAGGCATGTTCGATAGGGTTCCTGTCGGGAGAACATACTGGCCACTCCAGTCGAGCGATGTTGTTATCTTGAAGGAAGTCATTCACAAGATTTGCACGATGGGCCGCTAATTGTCGTTCATGAAGACGGATGCCTCGCCAACATGCTGCCGATATGGTTGCACTATCGGTCGGAGGATGGCATTCACGTATCGCACAACGCCTTCCATGGCCACCAGCGGCGTACGTCGGCTCCACATAATGCCACCTCAAAACAGCGGGGAACCTCCACCTTGCTGCACTCGCTGGACAGTGTGTCTAAGGCGTTCAGCCTGACTGGGTTGCCTCCAAACACGTCTCCTATTAGCGTCTGGTTGAGGCCATATGCGACACTCATCGGTGAAGCGAACGTGATGCCAATCCTGAGCGGTCCATTCGGCATGGTGTTGGGCTCATCTGTACTGCGCTGCATGGTGTCGTGGTTGCTAACTTGGACCTCGCCATCGACGTCGGGAGTGAAGTTGCGCGTCATGCAGCGAATTGCAGCATATTACGACATGACGTCCTGTGGCTGCACGAAAAGCATTACTCTGTATGTTGACGTTGCTGTCAGGTTTCCTCCGAGCCATAATCCGTAGGTAGTTGTCATCCACTGCAGTAATAGACCTTGGACGGCCTGAGCGAAGCATGTCATCGACAGTTCCTCTCTCTCTCTATCTCCTCCATGTCCGAACAACATCGCTTTGGTTCACTCGGGACGCCTGGACACTTCCCTTGTTAAGAGCCCTTCCTGGTACAAAGTAACAATGCGGACGCGATGGAACCGCGGTATTGACCGTCTAGGCATGGTTAAACTAGAGACCACACGAGCCGTGTAGCTCCTTCCTGGTGGAATGACTATGACTGATAGGCTGTCGGACCCCCTCCGTTTAATAGGCGCTGCTCATGCATTGTTGTTTACATCTTTGGGAGGGTTTAGTGACATCTCTGAACAGTGAAAGGGACAGTGTCTGCAATACAATACCCACAGTCAACGTCTATCTTCAGGAGTTCTGGGAACCGGGGTGATGCAAAACTTTTTTTGATGGGTGTAGTATCAATGAGCTAATTAATTAAATAATAGCTTAGAATTACTTTGTGAATTTAATATGATATTTTATTTTAATAATGTTAAACTCTGATAACTGTATCTCAGACAGACCCGTCCCATTTTATAAGATAATTTTAATACATCCCACTTGATGTTTGTGAAGCGTGAAAGGCAGGCTTTATACCTGTAGAAATTCGTCTAATTATCTTACTGTTTCTGTTGAGTCTTAGGTTCCTGCCTGCTCTTAATTATTTAATTTTACGTTTGTATTTAAATTATTCCCGTATTCTCATTCCATACATTCACAAGGATCTTTTTATTTTTATTAGCACGTTAGTTATGCTTAGAAGTAAAATAATTTTAATTAAATTGGGTGGCGACCCAGCAAAATTTTGTGGCCGAGAAGACTTATAGTAGACTGCAGCGTTCCAGACCGACTAACGTCCCCTAGTTTCCGTTAGCAAATCGCTTTCCAGATAACTGTTCACCCTCTTATAACCGTTTGTAATATATTGTTGTGCCGCGTCTGTCGGTCTCCACCTGAGTTTAATAAATTTCTCGTGGCACATACTACGCCTCTACTGCTGAACTAATTATATAAAATATGTTTCCCATATCAATGTAAATGTAAAAAAAATGGAGTAGGAATTAAAATTCAGAGGGAAGAAATTAAAATTGTGAAGTTTACCGATGGCACTGTAATTCCACCAGAGACAGCTAAGGACTTGGTTGAGCTGTTTAACGGCATGGACACTGTCTTGAAAGGGGGACATAAGATGAAAATCAACAAAATGATAGCCTGCATCTCGTGGTCGTGCGGTAGCGTTCTCGCTTCCCACGCCCGGGTTCCCGGGTTCGATTCCCGGCGGGGTCAGGGATTTTCTCTGCCTCGTGATGGCTGGGTATTGTGTGCTGTCCTTAGGTTAGTTAGGTTTAGGTAGTTCTAAGTTCTAGGGGACTTATGACCACAGCAGTTGGGTCCCATAGTGCTCCGAGCCATTTGAACCATTTTTTGAACAAAATGATAAAAAGGGTAATGGAATGTAGCCGAATTAAATCGGGTGACGCTGAGGGAATTAGATTAGGAAACGAGACTTTAAAAGTAATAGATGAGTTTTTCTACTTGGGCAGTAATGTAATTGATGATGGCCTAAGGAGAGAGAATATAAAAAGTAGACTGGCAATGGCAAGAAAAGACTTCCGAAGAAGAGAAATTTGTTAACATCGAGTATAAAGCGTCAGTAAGTTTTTTTCCGAGGTATTTGTCCGGAGTGTAGCCTTGCATGGAAGTGAAACGTGGGCGATAATCAGTTTAGACAAGAAAAGAATAGAAGCTTTTGAAGTGCAGTGCAGCAGATGAATGCTGAAGATTAGGTGGGTAGATCACGTGACAAATGAGGACGTAGTGAATAGCACTGAGGAGAAAAGACGTTTGTGGCATAACCTGACGGGAAGGAGGAATAGGTTGATAGGACATTTTCTGAGGCATCAAGGAATCGGAGCGACGTTTGGGAGGGAAAATTCGTAGTTGTAGACAGAGAAATGACTACAGTAAGCAGGTTCAGAAGGGTGTACGCTGCAGTAGTTATTCGAAGATGAAGAAACTTGGACAGGATACAGTAGTATGGAGAGCTGCAACAAACCAGTCTTGGTGCAGAAGACCATAACAACAGCAACAACAAGAACAACGCGAATCCTGTGGAAGTGTACCTGTGGACATTAATCGAAACTGAAATGCTACGGATCAGAGGTAATTGTTTCCGCCTTGCTTGCACGGTTGGCCAGCAGTATTGTGACCGTTGATCGATCACAATGCTGCAAGAGGGGTGGATTACAACACAGTATATTTAATTTGAACTGATCATACAAAGGAATTTGTAAACGCAGAAATCCTAGTAAAACGTATTTCAGTGTATAAGTTATAAGCGTAAAAATGCACAGAAATCCGTTGAGCATGAGGGGAACAGTTATGTCGCGGTTTGGCTACACACAAGGATTTGCCTTCGTACTGCAACGTGGGTTGCTTCGGCGACAATGACCTGAGTGTCTCGCAGATCCGGCTTGGGAAGCAGATACTCTTCCATCATGGAGGTGGTCGCATGACACGTCCCTTTTCTGATACTGTCCGCCTACAAATGTTCTCTTGTTTCACCTCGTAAAGCATTTGACTTTTTCCGCTGTTGCCTTCAGAAAATTTCCTGCCCTAGCTCCAATACAATTGGTGCCGTAGACACATGACTCGCTCATGAACGTCAATAGAATTTTTCTCTGTTAAGTTTTCCTGTTAAGGTCTATTTTGCACGAAGCCTGAGAATGACATCATCTCTATCTTCTCCACCACATTTGGACGTAACGACTTTGCTCTCACTCCCTGTCCCAAAAAGCGGCCGTTGGACAAAATGAACCAAACACGCGACGATGACAACGTATCGACAAAAGCGCGCCATGCTGTTCGTCTGATATACCCATCGCTCACGGCACAGAGGTGTTTGTAAAATACACTGAAAAACCAAAGAAACTGGTACACCTACCTAATATCTTGTAGGGCCCCCACGAGCACGCAGAAGTGCCGCAACACGACGTGGCATGGTCTCGACTGATATCTGAAGTAGTGCTGGAGGGAAATGACACCATGAATCCTGCAGGGCTGTCCATAAATCTGTAAGAGTGCGATGAGATGAAGATTTATTCTGAACAGCAAGTTGCATGGTATCCCAGATATGCTCAATAATGTTCATGTCTCGTCAGTTTGGTGTCCAGCGGACACCTGGAGTCACTCTGTAACAGTTCTGGACGTGTGGGGTGTCGCATTGTCCTGCTGGAACTGCCGAAGTCCGTCGGAATGCATAATGGACATAATGGATCCAGGTGATCAGACAGCATGCTTACGTACGTGTCACCTGTCAGAGTCGTCCCAGAGGGGTTCCATATCACTTCAGAAGCACACGCCCCACACCATTACAGAGCCTCCACCTGCTTGAACAGTCCCCTGTTCACACGCAGGGTCCATGGATTCATGAGGTTGTCTCCATACCCGTACACGTCCATCCGCTTGATACAATTTGACACGAGACTCGTCCGACCAGGTAACATGTTTTCAGACATCAACAGTCCAATGTCAGTGTTGACGGGCCCATGCGATGCGTAAAGCTTTGTGTCGTGCGGTTATCAAGGGTACACTAGTGGGCCTTCGGCTCCGAAAGCCCATATTGAAGATGTTTCGTTGAATGGTTCTCATGCTGACACTTGTTCACGACCCAGCACTTTGCAGAAGGGTTGCCGTCCTGTCACGCTGAACTATTCTCTTCAGTCGTCATTGGTCCCGTTCTTGCAGGATCCTTTTCGTCTGCAGAGATGTCGGAGATTTGATGTTTTACCAGATTCCTGATATTCAAGGTACACTCGTGAAATGGTTGTTCGGGGAAGTCCCGATTTCTTCGCTACCTCGGAGATGTTATGTCCCATCGCTCGTGCGTCGACTATAACACCACGTTCAAACACATTTAAATCCTGATAACCAGCGATTGTAACAGCAGTAACTGATGTAACAACTGCGACAGAAACTTGTCTTGTATAGTCGTTGCCGACCACAGCGCAGCCGGCCGCGGTGGTCTAGCGGTTCTAGGTGCTCAGTTCGGAACAGCGCGACTGCTACGGTCGCAGGTTCGAATCCTGCCTCGGGCATGGATGTGTGTGATGTCCTTAGGTTAGTTAGGTTTAAGTAGTTCTAAGTTCTAGGGGACTGATGACCACAGATGTTAAGTCCCATAGTGCTCAGAGCCATTTGAACCATTTGAACCACAGCGCAGTATTCTTCCTGTTCACATATCTCTGTATTCGAATACGCATGCCTATACCAGTTTTTGGCGCTTGAGTATATACCTATAAATACCTATCATGGCCTCGATCTCACACCCTCATCTTCCTGGTGACGAATGAAACTATTCATATCACTACAGATAGCTACTGAAATACAGTTTTCTGCTATGTAAATGCGTATACACTGCCAAATAATATATTTTCTTACTTAACCATTCTACTAATTGCAGCAACCTGAGGAAATCTGATACGCGCCATAGAACACAAGGGAAGGCTGACGTCGCACATGTGGGCAGCTCCTGAGATCGACACCGTAAACTGTGGTCAAAACTGCAGAAGAGCTGTAAAACAGTCACAGGCGTCTATGGTGCACAACCTAATCAGGGACGGTGGAATGATCGCTTGCCTTCGCACATTAGGGGCAATTGACTGCCGTTAGCGTTCCAAGCTCCAAACTCGATTCAACTGCTAAAGTGCGCTGAAGCGTGAAGAATTATGAAGAAGACAGACGATTATTTCTTTTATTCGTACGTCTGCGCCCCCTTGTTAGCCGGTTTCATTAAAGAGTTTCCCGTAGTAAATTGGTTACGGAAAGGAAGATTATGGCTTGACGATCTGTCCGTGACGAGGTTATTAGAAACTTAGCACAGCTCGCAGTTCGGGAAGGATGGGAACCGTAATCGATCGTGCCCTTTCAAAGAAATCATCCTGGCAGTTGCAGTAAGCGGCTTAGGGATTACCGGGCAGAGAGTTGACCCGACGCACGCCCGAAAATCACTGTATCACCTTGGTCGGTAAATTGGTCACGATTTCTAGCTTCGTGGTACATGTAGGTGTGGACTTCGATATGTGTGTGTAATCTTTGCGTTGTCACACGTTACCAGCTTCCTAACAGCGTTGTCAGTGCGTGTGTGTGCTACCATTTTACACGTTTGTGTGAGATGCAATGCATTTGCATCGAGCATTCAAGTAACAGCTACGCTCTCCCCGTTGCACGAGATTGGCGCATTTATGTATGAACACAATCAACGGGTGTGCGTGGTACCTTGCGGCTATATCTTGCAGTTCGTATTCTGTGGTCTAGTACTCTTAGTGATTGTGGGTTCTGCGATAGCCACATGTTGGGAGGGGGATAAGATCACTGTTGGACTTCGCTGTACAACATTGTTCATATTGTATCTGTTTTGTACTTACTTTCGGCTGTTAGACATTTCCGAGCTGTGCATGCTGTTAAACAAGCACACGTCGTATATGTCTTACTGGCATGGAATGGACAGTAAGTTAATGAGACGCATATTCCAAGTGCACAGGTTATTTCTACAACTTGAAAATGGCTAGCAGTT
The DNA here is from genome assembly GCF_023864275.1 of Schistocerca cancellata. Taxonomy (NCBI): domain Eukaryota; kingdom Metazoa; phylum Arthropoda; class Insecta; order Orthoptera; family Acrididae; genus Schistocerca; species Schistocerca cancellata. Next base: position 372,251,997 of record NC_064626.1, read on the forward strand.
GAATCTAGTTTCAAAACTAAACCAAACTAAACTCCGTCCGAACAGGAAATGAAGGCGAACGGTACTAACCGGCTGGCGTGTCATCCTCAGCGTACAGGCGTCACTGGATGCAGGTATGAAGGAGTATGTGGTTAATACACCGCTTTCCCGACCATATGTCAGTTTACGAGATCGGAGATACTACATCTCAGTCAGGTAGCTCCTCAGTTTGCCTCACAAGGGTTACGTGCACCCCGCTTGAAAACAGCGCTTGGCAAACCGGATGGTCACCCGTCCAAGTGGTAGCCCAGCCCGACAGCACTTAGGTGATCTGATGGGAACCAGTGCTATCAGTGCGGCAAGGCCGTTGGAAATCTAGTTTCGAAGTAAATATAATAAAGACAGTTTTGTACAGTGGAGAAGTAATACTGGTGGGATCGTTCTTACAGAGTCAGGTCTGGAACAGAAAAAGGGAGAGAAATTATTATTATTATTATTATTATTATTATTGTTATTTCTTTCTATTCTCAAACGTTATGTCTGGTCAAAAATGGACAGTGACGCGGACCTTGATCAAGCGTGACTTCCTTTTAACTGTACGGTATATGCTATATTGCATTTAGGAACTTTCGGGTCATTGAACATGTATCAATAATTACAGATTTTTGTAGTTGTATATATATGTTTGGATGTAGCTGTATTGCATTGATGTACTGGTGGATATTGTGAGGTATGACTCCTGTAGTTGATAGTATAATTGGTATAATGTCGACTTTATCCTGATGCCACATGTCCTTGACTTCCTCAGCCAGTTGGATGTATTTTTCAATTTTTTCTCCTGTTTTCTTCTGTATATTTGTTGTATTGGGTATGGATATTTCAATTAGTTGTGTTAATTTCTTCTTTTTATTGGTGAGTATGATGTCAGGTTTGTTATGTGGTGTTGTTTTATCTGTTATAATCTTTCTGTTCCAGTATAATTTGTATTCATCATTCTCCAGTACATTTTGTGGTGTGTACTTGTATGTGGGAACGTGTTGTTTTATTAGTTTATGTTTTATGGCAAGTTGTTGATGTATTATTTTTGCTACATTGTCATGTCTTCTGGGGTATTCTGTATTTGCTAGTATTGTACATCCGCTTGTGATGTGATCTACTGTTTCTATTTGTTGTTTGCAAAGTCTGCATTTATCTGTTGTGGTATTCGGATCTTTAATATTATGCTTGCTGTAATATCTGGTGTTTATTGTTTGATCCTGTATTGCAATCATGAATCCTTCCATCTCACTGTATATATTGCCTTTTCTTAGCCATGTGTTGGATGCGTCTTGATCTATGTGTGGCTGTGTTAGATGATACGGGTGCTTGCCATGTAGTGTTTTCTTTTTCCAATTTACTTTCTTTGTATCTGTTGATGTTATGTGATCTAAAGGGTTGTAGAAGTGGTTATGAAATTGCAATTGTGTAGCTGATGTATTTATATGAGTGATTGCTTTGTGTATTTTGCTAGTTTCTGCTCGTTCTAGAAAGAATTTTCTTAAATTGTCTACCTGTCCATAATGTAGGTTTTTTATATCTATAAATCCCCTTCCACCTTCCTTTCTGCTTAATGTGAATCTTTCTTTTGCTGAATGTATGTGATGTATTGTATATTTGTGGCATTGTGATCGTGTAAGTGTATTGAGTGCTTCTAGGTCTGTGTCACTCCATTTCACTACTCTAAATGAGTAGGTCAATACTGGTATAGCATAAGTATTTATAGCTTTTGTCTTGTTTCTTGCTGTCAATTCTGTTTTCAGTATTTTTGTTAGTCTTTGTCTATATTTTTCTTTTAGTTCTTCTTTAATATTTGTATTATCTATTCCTATTTTTTGTCTGTATCCTAGATATTTATAGGAATCTGTTTTTTCCATCGCTTCTATGCAGTCGCTGTGGTTATCCAATATGTAATCATCTTGTTTAGTGTGTTTTCCCTTGACTATTCTATTTTTCTTACATTTGTCTGTTCCAAAAGCCATATTTATATCATTGCCGAATACTTCTGTTATCTTTAGTAATTGGTTGAGTTGTTGATTTGTTGCTGCCAGTAGTTTTAGATCATCCATGTATAGCAAATGTGTGATTTTGTGTGGGTATGTTCCAGTAATATTGTATCCATAATTTGTATTATTTAGCATGTTGGATAGTGGGTTCAGAGCAAGACAGAACCAGAAAGGTCTTAATGAGTCTCCTTGGTATATTCCACGCTTAATCTGTATTGGCTGTGATGTGATGTTATCTGAATTTGTTTGGATGTTAAGTGTGGTTTTCCAATTTTTCATTACTATGTTTAGAAACTGTATCAATTTAGGATCTACTTAATGTATTTCCAATATCTGTAGTAACCATGAGTGGGGTACACTATAGAAGGCTTTTTGGTAATCAATGTATGCGTAGTGTAGGGACCTTTGTTTAGTTTTAGCTTGATATGTCACCTCTGTATCTATTATCAGTTGCTCTTTACATCCTCGTGCTCCTTTGCAGCAGCCTTTTCGTTCTTCATTTATAATTTTGTTCTGTGTTGTATGTGTCATTAATTTCTGTGTGATGACTGAGGTTAATATTTTGTATATTGTTGGAAGGCATGTTATGGGGCGATATTTAGCTGGGTTTGCTGTGTCTGCTTGATCTTCAGGTTTCAGATAGGTTATTCCATGTGCAAGTGTATCAGGGAATGTGTATGGGTCTGCAATGTAACTGTTAAATAATTTAGTTAGATGTGAATGTGTTGAGGTGAACTTCTTTAGCCAGTAATTTGCTATTTTATCATTTCCAGGGGCTTTCCAATTGTGTGTAGAATTAATTTCTCGGGTGACTTCATGTTGCAAAATTATCACTTCACGCATTTGTGGTATCATCTTGTATGTGTCTGTTTCTGCTTGTATCCACCGTGCATGCCTGTTATGTTGTACCTGGTTTGACCATATGTTGCTCCAGAAGTGTTCCATGTCTGTTATGTTTGGTGGATTGTCTGTTTTAATGTGTGTGTTATCCATTGTTTGGTAAAATCTCTTTTGGTTTGTGTTGAATGTTTGGTTTTGTTTCCTTCTATTTTCACTTTTTTGTATCTTCTAAGTCGTTTGGCCAATGCTTGTAATTTCTGCTTTTTTTCATCTAATTGCTCTATTGCTTCTTGTTGTGAGATTTTACCTAACCTTTTTCTTTTTTTGTCTGATATTTCATTTCTTATAAATTGTGTTAGCTGTCCGATGTCTTTTCTCAGTTTTTCTATTCTGATCTGTAGCCTGTGTTGCCATGCTGGTTTTGTGGGTTTCTTCTGTGTGTTGGTTTGTTCTGATCACAGCCTAGTATGTATATTTAGTGTAGTGAGTGCTCCTATATAAACCAGTAGTTGTAACTCTTCCATAGTTGTGTTTTCATTTATTTTGTTGTGTATGATTGTGTTGATAGTTTTTATTGTTGTTTCGACTTGTGGGTTATTTGGCGGTCTATGCAAGAATGGTCTAATGTCTGTATTTGTGTCTTTGTATTCTATATATGTCAGCTGAAATTATTGTTATTATTATTATTATTATTATTATTATTATTATTATTATTTTACTTTCCGTGGCCTTCGACAATGTGCGATGAGTTTTAACACAGATTGAAGACGTAGTCAGTCAAATTTTCACATGTACTTCAAAAATGAGGCAGCCAACATATTCCCAGCAAATGTTAGTGTACGGACGTCCCCACTGGACAACTCGTTGAATTCTCAGAAAACAGTCTTAGCCTGTAAAAGGACGATTGGAGCCATATGCTGTATCACTACGCGAAAAAGTGTAGGTCGTTACTGAAGCATCTAAGAACTCTATCTACGCAATGCCCGTACATAAACTCACGCATATGAATTGTCTTAATAATAGGAAGTCATTCTAAAGGACCTGCAGCATTCTTTTACGGAATATGAAACTGAAGAACTATTTGCTCTCGTTGAAAATTTCGTCGGCATTTGACTGTAAGAGAGTGTACTCCTCTGCAGATACCATTCCCAGCAGCTTGCAACAGAACTAAAAAATGTGCGTAATGAACTTAAATTTCGAAATACAATCTGAAAAGTTAAATAATTGATGGAAATGCAGTGCCTTACATCCTCAACAACCACCGACATATCGAGAGGTGAATATCAATCATTTTGCAAGGCACTAATACAATAGATGGCTATACATGTCAGTTCAAACTCTCTGTGGCACTGGCTGCGCCGACGTGGAAACCAGAATAAGGTGTATGCAGGAAAACATCACACACAGTAAGCAACTAACGGTGCCACACAACGCAGAAGATATCGATAATGGAACATTAACCAACAACAGGTAAACATGCAGCTCTAAATCTTTGTTTCATTTATTTAACCCGGACAACAGTAGGATTCCAAACAGAATTCAGGAAGAAGGGCCTCCATTTATAAGGTCACTTCCTAGTTTTATCGTAACAGCTTCCTGAATAGCAGTATCTCAGGAGCCGCAGTTTCATAGCAGAATGTCTGTGTCGTTGCATCCCATAGGATGATTGGTATGAAGGCAATGATCTGCAGTCGCAGATTGTCGGACTATTGTAAGCTTGTGTTCGTGACGCTTTTGTTTTGTACAACGATCCTGTGCACCCGTAATGGTCTTACTAACGTGTGACATGTCACACCTGCAGAGTATGAGATAGAACTCCGTCTTGCACAAAACATATTTGTCCCTTAGGGACTGTAAAAGTGTCTTAACCTTAGGCTGTGATCGAAAAAACAAACTTCACACCATATTTATTCAGAATATGAGAAAAATGTTGGAAACTCAAGGTAAAAAAAGGACGTATACTTATTCATAACCTATGATTCGCCTGCTTGATATACTGCATTTTTATATTTTCCCCTTCCATCAACTAAATTCAATATGTTCGTCTTATCCAAGGAATTCTACTTAGCCTTGTCTTTTTACCTATTTGATCGTCTGTTGCTTTCAGTATTTCATCTCTTAAAGCTAACCATTCGTCTTGTATTGTATTCCTTTTCCCTGTTCTTGTCAGTCGTTGCCTAATGCTGCCTCTGAAACAGTCAACAACTTCTGGTTCTTTCAACTTATACAGGTCCATCTCATTAAATCCTTACCTCTTTGCAAATTCTTCAGCTTATATCTACAGTTTATAGCCAATAAATTGTGCTCCGAGTTCCAGTATATACACCTATAGAATATACAGTATCTTTCTACGGCCATAGAACAGGGGGTCGGCTGTGGCCTTGCTCAGGTATTTCCATTAACTGATTTAGGAAAACCACGGAAAGCCTAAATCAGGAGAAACTCCATTCTCCCGAGAAGTAGTCATTCTCTTGACAACTACACTGCTTCACTCCGTAGGTCCCAGTGTTCAATTTTCTTTCGACCATCACAGTTCGAACAGAATACCTTGTAACATAAAACACAGTTTTGCACTGCTCAAATGCACACAATGCACACCCAGTGGTGGCTCGATGACAAAAAACACACGCCTCTACATATTCTCCCTTCAGCCCGTCAGATAATCTGAGGTAGCATCCCCGTTGATGACTGAGATACTGAAACTCAGGTCACAGGCCCTGGTGAACCAGCCTCTTCCAGCGGCGTCACTGGATGTGGTACAGCGGGGCGTGGGGTCAGCTCGCCGATTCTCCGGCCGTTGTCAGTTTTCGTGACCTGGGGCCGCTACTGCTCGGTCAAGTTACTTCACAATCAGCTTTGCGAGGCTGAATACACCCAATTACAGACCTCGTACCAATGAAAAATGCTTGGCAGCAGAGGGCATCGAACCCAGGTCCTCCGCATGTCAGTCATTTGCACTGGCGACTCAGCTACAGAGGCTCCGGAGAGCTGCAACGGATGAATGTCATGTTCTATAGATGTCGACACATTTGCGTGTAAAGGCATTACATTGTGGTTATGTATTGTAGTGTTACAGAGTGCTGTAGTTGCCAACTTCTGTGATTAATTGAAGAATACTCAGTATTGTAGAACACTCAGTATAATGTCGTTTATTGAAACTGAACTACACTTCCCGAACAATCACTATATATACACAAAGAAAACAAATAGCATGTAAACGACTATTCATCAAGAGCGTCGGTGAGGTCTGTCGGAGCTGGACCTAGCTCGGCGAGGAACTGGCTGTACTGCTGCTGCGGTGGCCTTGTAAAGTCGGCGGACGTCGGTGGAGTACTCCAACTTTCCTTGTGCCCGTGAGGCGACCTCTGCACAAAAAGGTTCGCATTAGTCTCTAGCAAGTTCTGTTTATTTTGAAGAATTGTTTTCCTCTTGGTTGCGCCTGCAAGTGCTTGTGTATGTTATATGGTACACAGGGGTGTCTTGAGTGTAGTCTACCTGGTAGGGGCCGCCTGTGGCAGACGTAACATTAATTTTCCTCTTAACTTCGTAGTAGTGAGAAGCAAGGCTCTCAGTTCTTATTTAGACTGATTTTATAGTGAAATAAAGGAGGGAAATAATCTAGGTTCGCCAATAAACGTTTCCGATTAAATCCCCGGAGTAGTATGTCGCGTGATTTGTCTCACCCGCCGCACATCAATAAGAGTTCGTGAAATCTGCCCGCGGCCGCGAGTGTGCCTACGCGGGACGCCACGGAAGCCCCAAGTAATGGAATCTCCCGATACGTTCACCACGAAGACTGTTGCGAGCGGACGAACGGAGAGAGGAGTTAGCCGGCGGCGTATGACACCGTGTGGTTGTGCGCGCCGGCGTTGCCTATGCTGTCGGCGTCCACAGGCAGGGGCGCGGCCATTGTGGGCCTGCACCCGCCGGCATACAGATGCGGCGAACAATGGCGCATGAATAGGAATGTTGTTATTGTGCTCGCTACGGATTACACGGCTTATTTACATTCGTAATGGCTGCCGCGCCGCATTATCGCTGTTAAAGGGACTTCCCGCCTGCGAAAAGCAGCCCGCCGTGGGAAGTCTGTTATCTTTGAGAAACGCGGCTACCAAAGACTGTCCTGTCCCCATACGCTACTGTGTGAATGGTTTGAGGCCGCCGGAGGTGTGTCTGCCGACGCGGCGCGCTCAAGGCCGTCAACAGGATGTCCTCGCCCGCGAGAACGCGCCGCCGTCAATATTAATCTCCGTGCACAAACATGTTTATCGCACACTCTGTTGTTCGCTTGATATCTCTGCGAGCTGCATGCCACGATTGTTAATATCGCATGAGGTGACGTCGTCGAGTGCTGTACAACTTCCAGCTAAAGAGAGGGGCGCAGTGGTTGGCGTCATGGTTACATCGACACCGTCGACGAGTAACTTATCTTCCCTTCGAGATAGCCTGGAAGGAAGACACGCTTGTTAACAATGGACAAAAGGAGCTGCTATTCAGTGAGCCCTGAAATTGTTCCCAACCTATGGGTCAGATCACCACCTCTCCTGACAAGGGACAGTAACTTAATCACGACCAGATTCACTGATACTGTGCATGTCGTCCATCCTGCACTAGTGTCGTGCAGGCAACGTGTGTAAGTTGTCTTACGTTGTTGTTGTTGTGGTCTTCAGTCCTGAGACTGGTTTGATGCAGCTCTCCATGCTGCTCTATCCTGTGCAAGCTTCTTCATCTCCCAGTACCTACTGCAACCTACATCCTTCTGAATCTGCTTAGTGTATTCATCTCTTGGTCTCCCCCTATGATTTTTACCCTCCACGCTGCCCTCCAATACTAAATTGGTGATCCCTTGATGCCTCAGAACATGTCCTACCAACCGATCCCTTCTTCTAGTCAAGTTGTGCCACAAACGTCTCTTCTCCCCAATCCTATTCAATACTTCCTCATTAGTTATGTGATCTACCCATCTAATCTTCATCATTCTTCTGTAGCACCACATTTCAAAAGCTTCTATTCTCTTCTTGTCCAAACTATTTACCGTCCATGTTTCACTTCCATACATGGCTACACTCCATACAAATACTTTCAGAAATGACTTCCTGACACTTAAATCTATACTCGATGTTAACAAATTTCTCTTCTTCAGAAACGCTTTCCTTGCCATTGATAGTCTACATTTTATATCCTCTCTACTTCGACCATCATCAGTTATTTTGCTCCCCAAATAGCAAAACTCCTTTACTACTTTAAGTGTCTCATTTCCTAATCTAATACCCTCAGCATCACCCAACTTAATTCGACTACATTCCATTATCCGCGTTTTGCTTTTGCTGATGTTCATCTTATATCCTCCCTTCAAGACACCATCCATTCCGTTCAACTGCTCTTCCAAGTCCTTTGCTGTCTCTGACAGAATTACAATGTCATCGGCGAACCTCAAAGTTTTTATTTCTTCTCCACGGATTTTAATACCTACTCCAAATTTTTCTTTTGTTTCCTTTACTGCTTGCTCAATATACAGATTGAATAACATCGGGGAGAGGCTACAACCCTGTCTTACTCCCTTCCCATCCACTGCTTCCCTTTCATGTCCCTCGACTCTTATAACTGCCATCTGGTTTCTGTAAAAATTATAAATAGCCATTCGCTCCCTGTATTTTACCCCCGCCACCTTTAGAATTTGAAAGAGAGTATCCCAGTCAACATTGTCAAAAGCTTTCTCTAAGTCTACAAATGCTAGAAACGTAGGTTTGCCTTTCCTTAATCTTTCTTCTAAGATAAGTCGTAAGGTCAGTATTGCCTCACGTGTTCCAGTAATTCTACGGAATCCAAACTGATCTTCCCCGAGGTCGGCTTCTACTAGTTTTTCCATTCGTCTGTAAAGAATTCGTGTTAGTATTTTGCAGCTGTGGCTTATTAAACTGATTGTTCGTTGTCTTATATTAAACTTATTTTACCATAATGACTAGAAGCGTTCTCTCTCTCTCTCTCTCTCTCTCTCTCTCTCTATCTATCTATCTCAGCAGTTACTTCAGATTAAATTGTGGTTTTCCACCCTATACCTTTAAGCTTTCAGAGAACTGTGCAGAGTGACCTGGAAGTCCATACAAATACCGGTGTTAATACGTAATCACATGAACGTGTAATCATCCTGATGATTTGAATTTATTCAAGCACATGTGATGTTTTCATGTTGTACCTTTTTCTTTGAACGCAAATGAATTTGTTGTGAAACACAGTAGTAAATATTGATGGAAGAGACAAGAATTATTGATGCTCTTCCATCCAGTCACTTCAGACACATGGAGTGGTTGCAGGTCTCATCACGCCAAGTTCTAGAACATCCCCCCCCCCCCCCAAAGTCATACGCCTTTGTACCGAGTTTTAATGTTCAAATGCAATTTATGTTGGTTAACCTTTAAGATACAAATTCTGAAAGCAAGGAAACATGACAGCAAGTGAAGATGAAGCAAGGTGTTGTCTCCTGTCATAGTAACTTCTGTGGCTGGAGGTACCACACCATTAGTCCTTATTGAGCTGAAATGGATTCAGAGTGTTTCCTTTCTGTATTCGCTCTATCATTATAGTCCTCAGACACAGTTGGATCAGCATTAAAATCCTATTCTGACGATAGGTCGTGCATTTGTCACCCAACGTTATAACAATTGGTAGCGTGTTCTCCAAACGAGCCTTGAATGTCTAAATTCGGAGAGCGATGTCACAGCTGAGAGTGCTCGGATCGCGGTGCCGAATGGAGTAATATTCCATCTCTGGTGAGGTCGCTTTCTTTACAGAACACGTAATTTTTCTGCCAACACGTCTATGATAGGGTCACAACTTGACAAACCTTTCACAAGGTAGTTAATAGTTGCCGTATACAAATCAAAATCATGGCAGCACAAGTGAACTTACGGCAGGAGCTGGTTGTGGTATAATCAGTGCGAATCAACCAGTGATCATAACAGTCGTCGGTTACGCCGATCTTCAATACACCACCTTCTGTAGTTAAGTATCCCACAATCAACTGCAAAAGTAATAAGCTCAAAGGAGTAAAACATTTAAGGTGTATCTAATTTTGTACTTAAAAAAAGGAGACCTAACAGTATACGCACTCTCTTTGCTTGTAAATATGATACTTAGTAGTAGTTGTTTCCCAGCATATTTAAAAATGAGAAAAAAATTAGAAATTTGTGGTAAGTTCCTATGGGGCCTAACTGCTGAGGTCATCTGACGCTAGGCTTTCACACTACTTAATCTAACTTAAACTAACTTACGCTAAGGACAACACACATATCCATGCCCGAGGGAGGACTCGAACCTCCGACGGGGGAAACCGCGCGAACCATGCAAGGCGCCTAGGACGCGCGCCTGCCCCGCGCGGCTACAAATGAGTGTGTTCACGCGACCATACAAAAAATAAGGTAGTTCATGTCCAAGTAAGTATCGACCTATTTCTCTAGTACCAATTCTATCGAAAGTACTAGAGTACTGCATGAAATTCCAAACCGTTAAACATCTATCTGCCAATGGTGTTGTTAGAGTTCAGAAGTGACTTATCAGTTGTGGAGGCAGTGGAAAATATTATTTCTTTTTGTTTGTCTGTGGTCGAATCCAGACTTTCTCCAAATGTCACACCTGAAGATCAGAGTAAACTTTCGACTAGGTAAATAACCGGTTTTCGGTTATTCCAGTTTTATTGATTGGTTCAAATGGCTCTGAGCACTATGTGACTTAACTTCTGAGGTCATCAGTCCCCTAGAACTTAGAACTACTTAAACATAACTAACCTAAGGACATCACACACACCCAAGCCCGAAGCAGGATTCGAACCTGCAACCGTAGCGGTCTAGAACCGCTCGGCTACCACGGCCGGCCAGTTTTATTGAGCTCATGTTTAATCTGACGGATAAAACCACTCTAAAATAACCGTTTTTTGAATTTTCGTTTCTTAACTGTCGTTATTTCAAGCAATAAACGTAGACATGGAACGAAAATGGAATACTTCTAAGACTCCTTCAGATTTCAGCATTATACGTCGCAAGAGACATAGAATCGGAATATCAAGTAAAATAGGTAATTGAAAGGAAACTTAGTCTGCCCACTGTTTGCTCCTTTTCTCGAAAAGTAATAAGATGATGAATACCGTAGTAATTCGCCAATATTCTCCTACTGATTCTAATTTTTAAATCTCTGCTCAGACATCATGTTGTAATCGAGGATCATTACGAATATTCAGTGCTAAAGAGTAAAAATCGTTTCGAAGGACTTCTAGCAGATAAAGGCGTTTTACATGGACACAGTCGGCAGATAAGCTACTTTCTGTTTTTGCTGTAAACTATGAATGAATTGTTAAGAGTGAAACCTTCCCGTCTCCTCTATACCTCTTTTGTTACATAACCTTCCTTCTACAATAAGCTACGAAATCTTTCCTTAGGATTTCTATCTCTTGCTTAATAACAACATGGCGCTGCAGTCCGGAACCGCGGGACTGCTACGGTCGCAGGTTCGAATCCTGCCTCGGGCATGGGTGTGTGTGATGTCCTTAGGTTAGTTAGGTTTAAGTAGTTCTAAGTTCTAGGGGACTTATGATCTAAGATGTTGAGTCCCATGGTGCTCAGAGCCATTTGAACCATTTTTTTAATAACAACAAATGAAATCTCCCCTTTGAAATTTATTCTCTTTCTCAATCTTCGCATACAAATTTAATTGCTGCTTATTAAAAGTGATTTTCTGATTATTTCGACGAAACATAGAATGTGTCGTCGTCGTGGCCCTCAGTCGTTATGTGCAATAACCCAAAACTGTTCCTTACCTTTTATTTTACTGTTATTGGATCGCCATCTGACTGCTACATCGAACTGCGACATGAATATACTTACTCTGGTTTACTATACTCTATTAACTGCTGGTGGGCTGTCATAATAAGTGGCTGTATTTATTACCAAAGCTGACGTTATTCTTTAATAGGAAAGCTGTTTAATTAATTTGACTGAAGTTACGTAATTCATAGTTACACTTTTTCTTGACAACAGTAAGATTTTTGCAAAGTTTTATGTTGATGGTTTTTGGGAAGGATTATAATCAGTAATGCAACATTGCTGGCAAAAATTAATTATATTCTGAAAACGCTTCAAATATTTACTGTTGGTAATGAAATAATTGTACAAACGTTCAAATGGGACTTATTTTTACAATAATTTTACAACTAGCATTGGGCAAACATACCTTCAGTAGTCTTGAGTTTAGCAAAGAAAATAATTCAATAATATTAGTTCCTCTGATTATAATAGTTAGTTGATGTCTCTGTACATCCGTTTATAGTCTCCTGTAAATCATAGCTGGTGGCTGGCAGGCGCACTACTCCTCTCACTCCTCTCAACCTCTCGCTTCAGTCCTGCTTACTACTGACTTCCTACGAACGCTAAAGTGCGGTCTGTCCTGCCAACAATGCTTTCTGGTGCAGACAGTCCCTGCTACCATTACAAAATGTATCACTGCGCGGTCTTTCCCGCTCTTTTCTTAAAATGTATCCATATGCGGCCTCTCCCGCCCTTTTTAAAATTATATCAATTTACGGTCTCTCTTGTCAACAATACTTTCGTGCAGACATTCCCTGCTACCACAATTATTTCCAACATGACAAATAGTAATTATTCCTACTTAATCCTATTAATGAAATATAAACATCTTTCATAAATTGTGATTTGGCAATAGACAATAGAAATATAGACGTCTTACAAGATTTCAGTTTTTTACTATTGTCATAACTCTCATTATCATTTATTATTTTATAGAAATGGCAGACATTTAATAAGCCTTTGGGTCAATCTTCAGCGTTATTTTTCCTTAATTATTTCGAATGAAAAATCTGTTTAGTATTTAGACATGGTGGTTGACGTTCCTACCGTGCGGCCCCAGGAGCACACATTTTCCGCCAACGTGAAATGACTGTAACTCTTGCACCGACTGGCCCCACCGCATCTTACGTCTTATAAAATACTATAATTTCATACATCTGAAGATGTGATTGTAAAATTTCGAAACCGTTCGTAGTTTGAATACATATTAGTATAACTGATGCAGGGCTCTCGAAATTAATTATCATGCCTCTCAGATGCGGATATCCTAGTACCAAACCCATCTTTCATAACCACCTCACGCATGCAGCGCTGTTATGGGACAATTCGACTGGATGGAAGAGTTTTATTTGACAGAAAAAGGCCGTATGACGCGTTGTTGGACCAAGAAAACATGTAACATACGAAGAACACTTTAAAGAGCTCAAAATACTGACAGTTGCGTCACCGTTTATTCTGATTGGTTCATATCAGGCAAAACCAAGACAGTCATTAAACCGCGAGAACCTATGCTCTAAAATAACACACATCAGAGGGAGTTCGTGGACATTCCAGTTACTAGGCTTAAAAAATCCGAAATAGATACGCCTAAATAGGTATATAATTATTTAATATGTTACCACCTACAGCACGTAGTGTATCACTGAATGTCTCGAGAAATACTACAGAAGGATAGCTTGAACAAAAAGCCTTCTGCATGATAGAAGAATTTTAAATAGGTAATAATAACGATCTAATCTACTAAAGCTGTAGTATAATTTGACCATTATATGACTGGAGCTATACCGAATAAGGTACTGTATCATACTTTTCTGCTTTATTTTCATAATGCATTTATATTTAATGATTAACATGTATCAAGCATATCTCATATTTGCTAAAATGTTTTTCTCAGCATGTGTATTGTATCACACACACTGTTTCTCCGTTTGTCTTTCTGCATGTTACATTTATATTTAATGATTACTAAATGTACCCGGTATAAACGATACACATTCCTTCAATGTGTTAAAATGTATGATTTACTATGTAACTATACAAGGTATGCAAAATGACACATCAAGTCCCATAGAAAAGCTTGAAGATAAGTAAATTAAATAAAATCAAACCCACAGAGCGTATTAATAGCAGTGACTGAACGACATTTCTGCTGCCTGTAGTTAACCTTATCAGGTTTTATGCGGATATATGACTTACTTCCATGTAACAATACAGGTGCAGCCATGGTTTTATAAAATTTTAGTTTCGTTTGCTTCCGTATTTTGTTTTGGAATGTTTTGTTTATCAGATCTAGGAATCCCGTGCTTTCACGAAATCATATGAGGCAAAGGACTACTTGGTGGCTTGAAATCCATAACAGGCACTGGGAAAGTGAAGAGGGTGTGCAATGGCTTTATTTACGCACCGTGCTGTTAGCAGTGGAGGCCTGTCAGACCGACAATCGGCGTTCTTGGCCCTGTGAAGGCGACGTAACGTCGAGATCTAGCTCCGAATTTTGTGAAATGGCACCAATACGAGCCTCCACCAATAAAGTAGAACTCCACGTATGAAACTCCCTTCGCTATACTTACCTTGCGGTCGTTGCTTGTCCACAATTGCAGGTTAGTTTTTTTAGGAATTTTTCAACTTTACAAATAATAAACAAAGACTCTGCTTGAGATGATGATGATGGTGATGATGATGATGTTTGGATTGTGGGGCGTTCAACTACGCGGTTAGCAGCGCCTGTACAAATTCCCAACCGTTTCTCAGTCCAGTGATGATGAAATGATGAGGACATCACAAACACCCAGTCATCTCGAGGCAGGTGAAAATCCCTGACTCCGCCGGGAATCAAACCCGCGACCCCGTGATCGGGAAGTGAGAACGCAACCGCGAGACGACGAGCTGCGGACCTCTGCTCAAGAGCTGTTTATTTTGCTTTCAGGTATAAATAAAAACAATATAAATAAACTGAACAATCTTCCTGGAGGGGGAGACGTCATTCATGGCACATCATCAAACGGACTAAACCTTCCCCAGTCCGGTATTTGCGCTCCGCCTCTAATGGCATCGTGGACACGTTCAACCATAATCTGCCTTCTTCCATATTTCAGAAGTGCCAGGCTCCAGTTCTCCTCCAGATATCTAGAGTTTTGTTTTCTGTTGTTTCAACAGTATTGCTGCGGACGAATTTGATACTTCTTCAAAGAAATACACAACCATTTTCCTTCCCCAGTGTTCTTCAGCTCAGCTGGTATATTTGGATGTCGGTTACATCCTAACGTTTCAGGTTCTAAAAATAGTCAGTCTAAAATAATCTTAGCTATAAGATTCTTCGCATCTTCACTGTGTCAGCGTTCAGCCCTATTTCATCAACATTAACAGAATTGTGAAGGAGTGCTGAAGATAGACGCAGTGACGTGACTGAGACATGGGAATGGAGAATGCTTGACAACCACTGCCATATAACAGCTGAGAAGATTTCATACCGTTTGATTACAATCACCAAACCGTATAGATATACACAAATTGAATGTCTGTTACTACTGATACACAGTCACCGACTTGAAAGTTCCTCATTTATTAGTCGAAATCACGCTGTAGCGACCAATATGGCGCAGTCATTAAGACAGCCGATCCGTCTTCTGTAGGATAAAGGATAGATATTAACTTGTTCTTGATGTCAAAGCTACGAGAGACTGAACACTAGAGCGAATCGGACAAGCATCAATAATGGAATATGTCCTAGTTTCGTGTAGGGAACCATCCTAACGTCCTGGAAAGTTCCTTCTCGTCTCAAAGATACTGCGACGTCGGCCGAAGATGCGACCAGAGTCCACGCTCTCATGAGACACGTTTACACAGGCAATAGAAGTTGCATATTGCCGACGATATATCCCAGTAATGTTGTCAGGTAACATTTAGGCCCAAGAATTGCAGCCACAAATGGTTCAAATGGCTCTAAGCACTATGGGTCTTAACATCTGAGGTCATCAGTCTCCTAAACCTAACTAACCTAAGGACATCACACGCATCCATGCCCGAGGCAGGATTCGAACCTGCGACCGCAGCAGCAGCGCGGTTCCGGACTGAAGCGACTAGAACAGCTCGGTTACAGCGGCCGGCTGCAGCCACATGTACGACAACATTACCAGCCACAGTTGCCCAGTAAAGTCAGCAACAGTACATTTCCGGGCCAAAAGTTTTCAGGTGAGGCCACACGATTGGCACAAAATGGACGAACGCGAAGTAGTGAGAGTGCTGCAGTTTACATGGAAAAAAAATAAACTGCTCGTATGAGTGAGTGCGGCTCTCCCGCTTTTACATCAGACAGAGACTAATTTTTCGAAAGAACAAGAGAAATCGGTCTTTTAAATACGTTCTGTTTTAAATGAGCGAAATGATTCAGAAAAATTAACTAGAGAAGTGATGAAGGTTACATAATTGTCCCAGAATTTTACTTGAATGTCGAAACACGACTTAGATTATCTCGCACAAACGATACATCCGCGAACTGCTAAAACCCTTACAAAAATTAGAGACTGTATAGCAGTCACAAGCCACTTGACGACTACCCTTCGGCTTTTAGCTACTGGTGATTCACTCAGAAGCTTAACGCACCTTCTAAAATCCGCTATTCATCGATAACCATCTTGGTAATAGAAGTATGTATTGCTTTGGTCGAAGAACAGAAAGATTTCGTTAAGTGAGGCTTGAAATAAGAAAACAATTATTATTTTCTTTTTGGTCACCTATCCACACTAATGTTTACACAATCAATTAATGTTTCACGTGCGTCTCAAGGTAGTATGAAACTCATTACACCAAATGCAAACTTTGTAGGTAAAAATCCACCTGCACTTCCAGTTTTTTTCTGTGCAACCTTTTTGGCTCGCATTTGGCATAAGTTCGAAGACTACGGATTTTGTTTTTGCTTTACCAAGAGTGATTCGGAGAGTATGGGCTGCAGCTTGCCAATTGGTTTTCCAGATTGCGACCTATGTATGTCCTACAGAAGAATCGCATTTATAAAATACATTGTTCTTTCTTTTATCCACTGCTCCAGTGCTGTACACGACGCCCTCACTACATCGAACAACACCGCTACATGTGGCTACATATACGAGCGAACATTCGAACAAAAGCGAAACGATCTTGTTTTCGTCCAGGTGAGCGACAGAAGCGCTTTCGGTAAGATAAGTAGGAAGCAAAGGTGATAGCGAGAGGTAAGCATTCACAGACAGGAACAGAGATGAATATTTCCCTGAAATACGAAATATTCTTCACCCTTGGTGGACAACGCCGGCAACCGCTCGTCAACTCACCGGCAACTACCTGCAACAGCAACAATACTGCCCAGCCATACCGAAAAATTACCATATATTGCAGCCATATGGCCATGTTGACGGCCACGCTATTGTTAACAAATATTACCATAGAATATGGCCCATCTGAAAGTACTTTTGGCATCGTGCGGAGCGCGGAATGAACTACGCGGCTTATTGCTCCGCAGACTTCCTCGATAACATCTGTTGGTGGCTACAGATTATTTCTATGAATTGCGACACACATTGTACCAAGATGATGAAGGTCGTCAGACTTACTTTGAAGCGCGAGAAAGAGTTAAAATAGTCACAATAGTCACTTCTCATATACCACCAATCAATGTCCTGTTGCAGTTCAACCACTTTCAAAAGACCGACTGGATTGGAATGCGAGCGCCTCATGCAGTCACTACACTGTCTCCAAATACGGATTTACAGTACCTCCTGCATAAACAACACTTGGTAACAGTCTAATGTTAAAAGTGAGAAGGACAGACGTAATCATCATAAATTTTCAACGGAACAGATGGGATACACTGTCTTCTTTAAAACAC
This sequence comes from Schistocerca cancellata, assembly GCF_023864275.1. Taxonomy (NCBI): domain Eukaryota; kingdom Metazoa; phylum Arthropoda; class Insecta; order Orthoptera; family Acrididae; genus Schistocerca; species Schistocerca cancellata. Next base: position 372,269,573 of record NC_064626.1, read on the forward strand.
CGCCAAGTCCGCCTCGCTGTTGTCAAACTCTACCTCTACGTAGCTGACTTCCTGGTTCACGCCAGATGAAAACCCGGTGAGAATCACTGTTCAGACTACACCTGGACTCGTCCGTGAACATAACCTGGGACCACTGTTCCAATGACCATGTACTGTGTTCTTGATACCACGCTTTACGGGCTCTCCTGTGACCAGGGGTCAGTGGAATGCACCTTGCAGGTCTCCGGGCGAATAAACCATGTCTGTTCAGACGTCTGTAGACTGGGTGTCTGGAGATAACTGATCCAGTGGCTGCGGTAAGGTCCCGAGCAAGGCTACCTGCAGTACTCCGTGGCCGTCTGCGGTCACTGATGGTCAGATATCGGTCTTCTTGTTGTGTTGTACACTGTGGACGTCCCGTATTTAGCGCCTGGACACGTTTCCTGTCTGTTGGAATCGTTGCCATAATCTTGAGATTACGCTATGTGGCACACGGAGAGCCCGTGCTACGACCTGCTGTTTGACGAGCCTCCGGTCGCCCTACTATTCTACCCCTCATAACGTCATCAGTATATGTTCTTTGAGCCATTTTCAACGCACAGTCACCATTAGCACGTCTGAAAACGTCTGCACACTTACTCGCTGCACCGTTCTCTGACATGCACCAACACACCTCTGCGTATGTGGACTGCTGCCAGCGCCACCATGCGACGACCGCAGGTCAAATTCACCCCGTGGTCATACCCCGAGGTGATTTAAATCCGCAAACCGCCCACCAGAACATTGTTTCACCATGTATCAGCATTATCCTTAATTTATGAGCATGAGTGTAGTATGAGACGTCGGTCCACGCAGCAAGTGCTCGCTCATTAAGACACACCCTCTCTCACCAAAATCGAAAAACAGCTGTACCGATCGCCAAGGGTCGTTCTCTCCCGACTTCATAGACGCAACACGTTTAAAAACTCAGCTCCGCCACCCACTGCCTGCGATTCCTGTCCTAACCCCGCGACAGCTAACGCCTGACTCTCGATTTCGCGAGCTACCAAAAATCCCAACTGACGAAATTATTTTAATATGCAGACGTTTCGGTCAATCAGCCTGCAGAGCGGAATGTTGGCATTTCAATTGGTTATTTCCTGCCAACGCTAATAATACTTGCTGTAAGATGCTGCTTATTACCTACTTGTGAGAATTTTCAAGGCTGTTTATCAAACATCGGACATCCTGTGGGAATCACTCTCCTTTGAAAACACCAGGGACAGGCAAAACCACCTGAATTAACGGAATCCCAGCCCATTTTATCCATGTTGGAGAACAGCCCCGTCGTCCGGAAACCGGAAAACCGGTGCTGACTTGCACACATTAACGACAACCACCATCCGACAGACGAACCCAGGAACTGACACCTTACAATACGATACTGCAGAGCCTGTTTTTGTAAGAACTGCGATTTGATTGTACTTCTTACAGACACAGACACTGCAATACCAGACTGGCGACTTTCGATTAAACGTCTCGCCTCGACGAGAATTTCAATAAGTGTACGAGTGCAGGTTAATGACAAATGGCCGTGAAGCGTACACGGATAGCCGAAATGGTTAAGGCGACCGCTTATGATAAGCGGGAAATCCGGGTTCGAGTCCCAGTGCGGCATAGATTTTCAACGTCGTCATTTTATTGTACAGCTGAAAGTTGTCCGTATTCGCAACTGCGAATACATTTCCCAATATTTTACCGTCCACCCCAAATGAATTAAGGAAATCCCAGGTATCTAAACGAGGATTGATGAATGGGAATTTGATATCTATTTCTCCTCAATAAGAGTACACTGATCTCATTTTTTAGACTTTCCCGCTAATTCGTTATTATGTGGTAAAATCGGGTGTGCAGTGAGTGGTCCGCGTCTTACCAACACACTATTTCGACGCGGAGCTACGACACCCGTTTTTATATGACGAGACTCTAGTGGTTTCTACAGGGCTCATCTAGATTAGTCACTTTCTCGAGTAGCTCGGTCCAATCAAAGACCAGTTATGTTGACCTTCTATCCCTGTCTCATTTCGCTTTCGATTCTGCGACAACTGCTAGAAGTTAACAGAGGGTGTCCACGAACTCCCGCTGTCATTTCAAGTAATTAACAGAGGGTGTCCACGAACTCCCGCTGTCATTTCAAGTAATTAACTTGGGAACTATTATTGTAGATAGGTCATCGTGGTTTGGTGTAAAGCGTTTAGCAGGTTTCAAAGCTTTTTTTTATGTGTTTCAAGAATTTCAGAATGTGCCCTGCTCACCACTACTAGAACATCAAGGCGATATTAGAATTCTGCCCATGTAAGGATCAAGTCAGTAGGTTACTTCATCGTACACGAAGAGTCGTAAGGTCATTGACTGATGTTGTGTGCAGCCGATCCTTGGCAAAGAGAAGTCTAGTGGCGTGACACGGGAGTAGCGCGGGGGCCCTGCGATGGTACCATCACGACCCGTTCACCTCACAGGAAATTTCTCATTCAGCCCATCCTGCACGTTCAGACTACTACGTACGGCTGCACCATCATGCTGGAAGTTGATGGATGGCTTCAGTCCTTCTGCCGGTGATAGCAGGAACTGTTCGCTCATGTCCAGGTAAACATTTCTCGTTACGGCTTTTGTCTGCAAAGAAAATTGGCCTTCTATCGTGCAGTAGGAAACATCTAACATGTAGCTTCGGGCAATCACAGCTGAGTTGAAATTTGTTCTGTGGATTTTCGTTGCTTTAAATCCTAATATTGTGGCGATTGATGCGCATAGAAACGTGGAACCTTGCTTCATCTGAAAACAGGCACTTCCCAGGTACTCACTATCATGATCTATCGAACCCAGCATGGAACACGGGAATGCATATCGCTTCGCCGATTTGCTCTTTCTACGCAGTAAGATGTAACCAATTACGTAACAATTTATGGACAGAATGAGATTTTCTCTCTTCAGCGGAGTGTACGCTGATATGAAACTTCCTGGAAGATTAAAACTGTGTGCCGGACCGAGACTCGAACTCGGGACCTTTGTCTTTTGCGGGCAAGTGCTCTACCAACTGAGCTACCCAAGTACGATTCAGACTCACGCCCCGTCCTCACAGCTTTATTTCTGCCAGTACCTCGTCTGCTACTTTCCAAACTTTACAAAAGCTCTCCTGCGAACCTTGTCTTCCTTCCTTCATTTGGCGCACGATGAACTGACTTTTGCGAGCTGCGCGGAAATGCAGCTAGCACTCTGTCAGCACAGTTAGTCGTATGTTCCATGGATCATAAATCGTAATGATGTGTAATGAGTCATTTTACATTCACATTTCAAATTAATTTGTACATATGGTTACATGCTGAACATCTCTAAGGATTTTTTGATGTGAATTAGCAGTTCCTACCCACCACCTTTTGCACATTACAGTAACAGAAATTCTTCCACGGAGTAAGAGGAATTTCCAAGGAGAAACTGTCTGTCTGATTTCAAATTCTACTTTTCTGTCTGTCAGCCATTTTGCACCATTGGGTATGTGACGAAAAATTTTTGGTACAGAATTGTGCAGCCCTTTCTGTGCTAAATACAGCCTTCATGTGGAGTAATGGATCTAATTTTTCCTTCTGATACTGTAATTATGTACATCATTGTTCCTTTTGAAATGTACTAAACTACTTATAACAAAATTTATGAGGGTATAAATGTGCTGTGAAGCAGTAGTTAGAATGTCGATCTCCGCAGACAAGTGTCTACAAGATGAGCGTGGGTGAGCACATATTATTCTTATAGTACACTTCTGAGCAATGAAGATTTTGACTCTTAAAGATGAGTTACACCAGTACGTTATTCCATATGACGTTAAGGAATGAAAATATGCAAAATATGTCAACTCTGTGATTTGTCTCTCCCCAAGAGTTGCAATGTTTCTATGTGCAAATGTTGGTGAACTAAGTTGTTTTAGGAGTTCCGAAGTGTGCTTTTTCCAGTTTAAATTTTCATCGATATGGACACCTAATAATTTTGAGGTTTCCACCCTCTTTATTATTTCCTCATCATTTGTGACACTTATCTTTGGTGTAGTACACCTGGATGTACAGAACTGAATATATTCTCTTTTTTTTTAAATTGTGAGTGAGACCATTCGCAGAAAAACTGTCAGTGATACTTTTAAGGACATTGGTTACCATCTTCTCCGTTTTTATGTATATTCTTGTACAGATATTGTCATTTGCAAAAAAAAAAAAAAAAAAAAAAAATTATTGATGAATGTTAGACAGAAGGTCGTTTACATATATGAGGAACAATAGTGAATCTAAGACTAAGCCTTGGGGTAACCCACCCGTGAATTCTCTCTAAACAGAATTACATCGCGGGACTATATTGGTTGCATTACGAAATACACCTTTCTGTATTCTTTTGGTTAGATATGACATCATCCATTGGCTGAATACACTATCAGTTCCATAAAACTTCAATTTATCTAGGAGAATAGCCTCTCAAATGCCTTCGGCAATTCGTAGAAAATACCAACCGGTGCTGTTTTATTATTTAATATTTGTAAAATGTGGTGAGTGAACGTGTAAAAATGGTATTCTCAGTAGAGCAACACTCCTGGAAAGCAAACTGTGATTTGCCGAGGATATTATTGTTGCTAAGGTGAGATACTATTTTAGAATACATCACCTTCTCAAAAATTTTGGAAAATGAAGTCACCAGTGAAACAGGTCTGCAGTTATTGACGTATCTCTTATCTCCTTTCTTAAACAGGGATTTAATAGCGGCATTTTGAGGTAAGTCGTCGACACTGCCTGTCACTTTAAGGTTTTCTAATCACCTCAGTGTACTTGGTTTCACTGAGGGAGGGTATTACCCTGTGTAGATTATTTTCATTTTTTAAATAAAGGCTTTATTTCATGTATTAGCTAATTTCGCCCCCCTGGGTATTTTCAAGCTGATTGATAGCGAAACAAACGACAAAAGTTAGAGCAGCTTCATTATTTTACTTGCGTAATTCTGGCCTCTGAAAGTAAATTGTAACGTCATTTGACGGTAATACCAATATAAGTTATCACCATGTTCGCAAGTAACGTTTGTTAGGGATACCATTATGTGGCGCTTCCAAGAGACTAATATGAGGACGATAAGATGTGTGGCTACAGTTTTTCACTGTGACGTAGGTGTGTAAAAAGATGACAAGTACTTTTCTGATTTTGTTTTTCTACTCTTGAATCTGCTCTAACTTTTGTCATTTGTTCCATTACAAGGTAACCTGAAAATTCCCAAGGGGGTGAAATTAGCTAATAACGAAAAAGCATGAAATGAAGTGTTTGTTTTAAAAATAATAACAGCCTACGCAGGGCAATGACTTTCCTCAACAAATCTGTAACGGCTGTGGACCCTTAAATACAAAATACCATGCCAGTTTTGCCAGTGGTGTCCTCCCATATTGGCGTCGATGACTCCACAATACCGTTGTTACAGATGTGGATTCTGAACACCGTTTTGATGAACTCTAAGTAAAATCTGCAACAAAGAACAAAGAAGAAAAACATTTTACAACAAACCACGATTCTCTTTCTTTAATAGTTTCCAAGTTACAGTTTTTTTAAACGATGGCGGGATTTTATGCAGACCCCGTTCACTACGGAGAATTTGGATGAGACACAAGCTAATAGTGTGCAGCACCCTTTTGCCCTGGTGACGACGTTGACTGATCGTGATGCGTATGATGAGTACTCACAAGATCCCGGGCGTGTTGTGCACCATCTCGATCCATGACCGCTCATCGCCACTCAAAACTCGCAGAGATTGGTCAGTGCTGGGTGCAAAGGTACGCGCATCTCGCATGACAACGTATCGGCGGTGCTCCGTAAGATGGACGGCAGGTAACCTGCAAGAACCACACAAACACACTCACGTTTGTGGATTGTTACTCAAACCACTGTGATACAATTCGGGCGGGATAGGTGTTGCTGAAGGTACAGAACACCTGCGCGGTGCTGCCAGCGAACAATTGGGTATAGATGATAAATCAGGTGGTTCCTGTAGAGTCACCAGTGAGACAACATGGCAGACGTATCAGGAACTTTCCCATCATTTTTAACCAATAATAGCTCGATCATCTGCTTGAGAGATGCTCTCTGTTGACAACAGGTGCAACTCTTTCCCCTGGCGTCCATAGTGACTCCCAAACGGTGGAACGCACGACATAGAGAGAGAGAGGAGAGAGAGAGAGAGAGAATGAGAGAATGTGTACTACACTACTGGCCATTAAAATTGCTACACCAAGAAGAAATGCAGATGATAAACGGGTATTCATTGGACAAATATATTATACTAGAACTGACGTGTGATTACATTTTCACGCAATTTGGGTGCATAGATCTTGAGACGCGGGACTGCTACGGTCGCAGGTTCGAATCCTACCTCGGGCATGGATGTGTGTGATGTCCTTAGGTTAGTTAGGTTTAATTAGTTATAAGTTCTAGGCGACTGATGACCTCAGACGTTAAGTCGCATAGTGCTCAGAGCCATTTGAACCAAGATCTTGAGAAATCAGTACCCAGAACAACCTCTGGCCGTAATAACGGCCTTGATACGCCTGGGCATTGAGCCAAGCCGGCCGGACTGGCCGTGTGGTTCTAGGCGCTATAGTCTGGAACCGCGAGACCACTACGGTCGCAGGTTCGAATCCTGCCTTGGGCATGGATGTGTGTGATGTACTTAGGTTAGTTAGATTTAAGTAGTTCTAAGTTCTAGGGGACTGATGACCTCTGACCAGACGTTTTCAATTGGTGAGAGATCTGGAGAATGTGCTGGCCAGGGCAGCAGTCGAACATTTTCTGTATCCAGAAAGGCTCGTACATGACCTGTAACATGCGGTTGTGCATTATCCTGCTGAAATGTAGGGTTTCGCAGGGATCGAATGAAGGGTAGAGCCACGGGTCGTAACGCATCTGAAATGTAACGTCCACTGTTCAAATTGCCTTCAGTACGAACAAGAGGTGCCCGAGGCGTGTAACCAATAGCACCCCATACCATCACGCCGGGTATACGCCAGTATGGCGATGACGAATACACGCTTCCAATGTGCATTCACTGCGATGTCGCCAAACACGGATGCGACCATCATGATGCTGTAAACAGAATCTCGATTCATCCGAAACAATGACGTTTTGCCATTCGTGCACCCAGTTTCGTCGTTGAGTACACCATCGCAGGCGCTCCTGTCTGTGACGCAGCGTCAAGGGTAACCGCGGCCATGGTCTCCGAGCTGATAGTCCACGCTGCTGCAAACGTTGTCGAACTGTTCGTGCAGATGGTTGTTGTCTTGCAAACGTCCCCATCTGTTGACTCAGGGATCGAGACGTGGCTGCACGACCCGTTATAGAAAAGCGGGAAAAAATGCCTGTGATCTCGACTGGTCGTGATACGAGGCAGCTGGGATCCAGCACGGCGTTTCGTATTACCCTCCTGAACCCACCGATTCCATACTATGCTAACAGGCATTGGTTCTCGACCAACGCTAGCAGCTATGTGGCGATACGATAAACCGGAATAGCGATAGGCCACAATCCGACCTTTATCAAAGTCGGAAACGTGATGGCACGTATTTCTCTTCCTTGCACGAGGCATCACAACAACGTTTCACCAGGCAACGCCGGTCAACTGCTGTTTGTGTATGAGAAATCGGTTGGAAACTCTCGTCATGTCAACACGTTGTAGGTGTCGCCACCGGCGCCAACTTTGTGTGAATGCTCTGAAAAGCTAATCATTTACAAATCACAGCATCTTCTTCCTGTCGGTTAAATTTCGCGTCTGTAGCACGTCATTTTCGTGGTGGCCAGTAGTGTAATTGCCTCGTCAAGTATTTGTACGATTATAAGTGTGTTATTCTAGTAGCTAGGGCCATTGATAGCTCCTCTACTCCTCCTCCCGCTAATAGTGACAAGAAATAAGAGGTCTCCGTTTCGGGTAAGCGATGCTTAGTGGCTGAGTATCCTCATCGCGTACTGTTCCTAATGGTGAGGATACACCTATTGGAGAGGGACGGTAATGCGGTGATGGGCTGCGCGTCAGGCGTGGGCGAGCCGTCTACGGGCCCGGGAGCCCGGCGGCGTCCTTGATGGCGAGCACCAACAGCAGCGCGCGCCGCGCCGCTGTGAGCCGGGCGCCTCCGTCAATATTTGGGAGTCACTTAGCGGCCAGACCCCGCCCGCCGCTCGCCAGCCGAGTGCGTCGTACCTACCCACCTTGATACGTATCCCAAACATGGTAACGCCGAGACGTCTCCATATTTGGCGTGAATAACGTCAATCATTGTGTCCACACACTGCTCGGGGAAGATGTCTAACAGGCTTCGTTTGCCTTTTGATTCTTGGTTCCACACGAATCCAGTAATTTCGGTTAGTCTTCTGCTAATGTTTTATCTTAGCGAGACTCCCTCAGACGTCAGAAAAAGTGCGAGAAATCTTACTTATATACGACTACGTTTCACAACAGAGTTCACCAAACGAAGCGGAACGCGTTTATTTGCATTTCTTTCTGCCGCCAGTACTTCAAGCAAGTAAAGTTGTTATGAACTTCAGAGTTGATTGAAACGGTACACTGCTTTATTACGCGCGGTGCTTTTAAGGTACACTCTTGGTGCATGCAGTATACAGTCAATACCGTATCAACATTGGAAAATAGAGAGCTTACAATCGCCAAAAACGGAAACGGGATGTTAATGCCTGGTGAGCGACGGCACTGCTCTAAAAAGACTGCTATAACTACGAGGTGCATTCAAGTTCTAAGGCCTCCGATTTTTTTTCTAATTAACTACTCACCCGAAATCGATGAAACTGGCGTTACTTCTCGACGTAATCGCCCTGCAGACGTACACATTTTTCACAACGCTGACGCCATGATTCCATGGCAGCGGCGAAGGCTGCTTTAGGAGTCTGTTTCGACCACTGGAAAATCGCTGAAGCAATAGCAGCACGGCTGGTGAATGTGCGGCCACGGAGAGTGTCTTTCATTGTTGGAAAAAGCCAAAAGTCACTAGGAGCCAGGTCAGGTGAGAAGGGAGCATGAGGAATCACTTCAAAGTTGTTATCACGAAGAAACTGTTGCGTAACGTTAGCTCGATGTGCGGGTGCATTGTCTTGGTGAAACAGCACACGCGCAGCCCTTCCCGGACGTTTTTGTTGCAGTGCAGGAAGGAATTTGTTCTTCAAAACATTTTCGTAGGATGCACCTGTTACCGTAGTGCCCTTTGGAACGCAATGGGTAACGATTACGCCCTCGCTGTCCCAGAACATGGACACCATCATTTTTTCAGCACTGGCGGTTACCCGAAATTTTTTTGGTGGCGGTGAATCTGTGTGCTTCCATTGAGCTGACTGGCGCTTTGTTTCTGGATTGAAAAATGGCATCCACGTCTCATCCATTGACACAACCGACGAAAAGAAAGTCCCATTCGTGCTGTCGTTGCGCGTCAACATTGCTTGGCAACATGCCACAAGGGCAGCCATGTGGTCGTCCGTCAGCATTCGTGGCACCCACCTGGATGACACTTTTCGCATTTTCAGGTCTTCATGCAGGATTGTGTGCACAGAACCCACAGAAATGCCAACTCTGGAGGCGATCTGTTCAACAGTCATTCGGCGATCCCCCAAAACAGTTCTCTCCACTTTCTCGATCATGTCGTCAGACCGGCTTGTGCGAGCCCGAGGTTGTTTCGGTTTGTTGTCACACGATGTTCTGCCTTCATTAAACTGTCGCACCCACGAACGCACTTTTGACACATCCATAACTCCATCACCACATGTCTCCTTCAACTGTCGATGAATTTCAATTGGTTTCACACGACGCAAATTCAGAAAACGAATGATTGCACGCTTTTCAAGTAAGGGAAACGTCGCCATTTTAAGTATTTCAAACAGTTCTCATTCTCGCCGCTGGCGGTAAAATTCCATCTGCAATACGATGCTGCCATCTCTGAGACGTATTGACAATGAACGCGGCCTCATTTTAAAACAATGCGCATGTTTCTGTCTCTTTCCAGTGTGGAGAAAAAAAAATCGGAGGCCTTAGAACTTGAATGCACCTCGTACATCTCTTCATCTCTGGTTAGTACCGAATAGTTGGATCTCGAGGTGGATCGGAGACGGCAGAGTGGCAAGTGAAAATGAGAAAAAATTCAAGAGTTCTCTGTGAAAGAAACATAAATTTGAAACCATTTGAAGCCACATCGACTGTTAATCGACGGTAAATGAAAAGATTTTTCCAGATGTATCTACCCATTACGACATCTGTTGACTATTTCAATTATTTAATTTGGAACATGTTTCTAGATTAGACCGTCATCTGGCTATAGTACCTGTACAAAGACAGGTGCACAAAGATGCTGAAATACTATACGATCTTGGAATTGCTGCGGTCATCCTGTGAGAAAGGGAAGTTCAAATGGCTCTGAGCACTATGATACTTAACATCTGAGATCATTAGTCCCCTATAACTTAGAACTAATTAAACGTAACTAACCTAAAGACAGCACACACATCCATGCCCGAGACAGGATTTGAACCTGTGACCGTACCAGTCGGGCGATTCTGGACTGAAGCGCCTAGAACCGCTCGTCCACCGCGGCCGGCGGAAAGGGAGGGATAACCTAATGATAGACTATGTCTATCTGTCTATTGCTCTGCTGTTCACGTAATGACTCGCTTTGTTCGTCAATTCAACTCTCTTAAAATAGCAAATACATAAAAATTAAGATCATATATGAACCTAGGTACCAGCATTATCTTCGTGATTCTTTAAACAAAATTTTATAGTGTCGTTTTTAACATAAAATTGTCGCCGTCTCTCGTTTTATAATTTATATCGTCGACTAACATCAATAGTGTGACAGCAAGACGTACAGACGACACTGCGAGGGACTGACAGCACTAGGATAGACATCTCGATACTGAAATCGAAACAAGATTTAGTTAGGTCGCCATCTCGATTTTCTGCAGTGTTGAGCTGTTCGTGATATCGTGTTTCAAGTTACATCCAGAAGTTTGTGAACATACACTAACAAGTTAATAGTTCAAATGGGACTTAACATCTGAGGTCATCAGTCCCCTAGGCTTAGAACTACGTTAACCCAAATAACCTATGGACATCACACACATCTATGTCCGGGGCAGGATTCGAACGTGCGACCGTAGCAGCAGCGCGGTTCCGGACTGAAGCGCCTAGAACCGGTCGGCCACCGCAGCCGGCACTAACAAGTTTATATGAACCATATAAAGGGATGTATCTGAAAACAATATAAGAAGACAGCCGCACCGTAAGAACGAAGTGCGGTGTTACTTAAATTTTTCACGTGAACAGGTGGCCAACATACAAAGAAACATCGCATCTGCTTCGTTACCCATCCATTTGGCCACACAGGACGGCCCCATCACACACACACACATATATATATACAGGGTGTTTCAAAAATGACCGGTATATTTGAAACGGCAATAAAAACTAAACGAGCAGCGATAGAAATACACCGTTTGTTGCAATATGCTTGGGACAACAGCACATTTTGAGGCAGACAAACTTTAGAAATTACAGTAGTTACAATTTTCAACAACAGATGGCGCTGCGGTCTGGGAAACTCTATAGTACGAAATTTTCCACATATCCACCATGCGTAGCAATAATATGGCGTAGTCTCTGAATGAAATTACCCGAAACCTTTGACAACGTGTCTGGCGGAATGGCTTCACATGCAGATGAGATGAACTGCTTCAGCTGTTCAATTGTTTCTGGATTCTGGCGGTACACCTGGTCTTTTAAGTGTCCCCACAGAAAGAAGTCACAGGGGTTCATGTCTGGCGAATAGGGAGGCCAATCCACGCCGCCTCCTGTATGTTTCGGATAGCCCAAAGCAATCACACGATCATCGAAATATTCATTCAGGAAATTAAAGACGTCGGCCGTGCGATGTGGCCGGGCACCATCTTGCATAAACCACGAGGTGTTCGCAGTGTCGTCTAAGGCAGTTTGTACCGCCACAAATTCACGAAGAATGTCCAGATAGCGTGATGCAGTAATCGTTTCGGATCTGAAAAATGGGCCAATGATTCCTTTGGAAGAAATGGCGGCCCAGACCAGTACTTTTTGAGGCTGCAGGGACGATGGGACTGCAACATGGGGCTTTTCGGTTCCCCATATGCGCCAGTTCTGTTTATTGACGAAGCCGTCCAGGTAAAAATAAGCTTCGTCAGTAAAGCAAATGCTGCCCACATGCATATCGCCGTCATCAATCCTGTGCACTATATCGTTAGCGAATGTCTCTCGTGCAGCAATGGTAGCGGCGCTGAGGGGTTGCCGCGTTTGAATTTTGTATGGATAGAGGTGTAAACTCTGGCGCATGAGACGATACGTGGACGTTGGCGTCATTTGGACCGCAGCTGCAACACGGCGAACGGAAACCCGAGGCCGCTGTTGGATCACCTGCTGCACTAGCTGCGCGTTGCCCTCTGTGGTTGCCGTACGCGGTCGCCATACCTTTCCAGCACGTTCATCCGTCACGTTCCCAGTCCGTTGAAATTTTTGAAACAGATCCTTTATTGTATCGCTTTTCGGTCCTTTGGTTACATTAAACCTCCGTTGAAAACTTCGTCTTGTTGCAACAACACTGTGTTCTAGGCGGTGGAATTCCAACACCAGAAAAATCCTCTGTTCTAAGGAATAAACCATGTTGTCTACAGCACACTTGCACGTTGTGAACAGCACACGCTTACAGCAGAAAGACGACGTACAGAATGGCGCACCCACAGACTGCGTTGTCTTCTATATCTTTCACATCACTTGCAGCGCTATCTGTTGTTGAAAATTGTAACTACTGTAATTTCGAAAGTTTGTCCGCCTGAAAATGTACTGTTGTCCCAAGCATATTGCAACAAAGGGTGTATTTCTATTGCTGCTCGTTTAGTTTTTATTGCCGTTTCAAATATACCGGTCATTTTTTAAACACCCTGTATATATATTTGGGTTAAATGTTTTTGTACAGCCACTGCAGCCTGATGGCACAGTGTAACTTACAAACACGTTGCTGATAAAGTAATTGAAGAAGTTAACAACCTTTGTGCCAGGTAGCGGTATTTTAAAAACCATATCATAAATTTGAAAGTCAAAGGAATGGCGTTTGAGACAGTATGTCGACATTGCTGTACATGACGGAGACGTGGGCAACCACTAGGCTGCTAGATGCAGCCGACGTTAAGATGCTGAAACAGATTAGCGGAGACACAGAATCGGAAGAAGTCTGAAATCGAAAAATGCCAATACGTTTTCAACTTATTGATTTGTCCAAGAAATTCTAGCAGAAAAGGTTCAAGTGACTTGAGAACACCTCAGAATCACACTGTATGAACAGCACCGGCCTCCGTAGCCGAGGTCGCTACCGCAGATAGAGGTCGTCTCGGAGGTAACTGGTTTGAGAGTAGCTGACAGTGGAAATTTTCAGCCATTATTTGGCAAACAAGGAAAGGAGAGGTGGTGTCACAAAGTTCCTGATTACCAGCCTTCGCACCAAACCACTTCTCCACAGTATCTCTGGGGTGAGGGCATGGACAGTATGGGTGGCGACCCGTCTATCCGATATCGACATTAAATCGGGGTTCCCCTGGCGCTGTTTGACAGAAATAGCCTGCTGGTCGGTACAAGGATCACATCTTACAACACAAACATGACCAGACACTTTACACACATCCGTCAGAGGAACAAAAAATAAACAGGGCGCGCGCAGCTTATACCTCAGTACAGCACTGACTTATAAAGGAAAGTGAATTAAATTGAACAAGTATTAGCTTTCTGCTTATAGCATACAGCGGTCCAGTGACGACGTTTCCTCGCTTTTGTAATAGTTCTCTGAAAATACACTCCTGGAAATTGAAATAAGAACATCGTGAATTCATTGTCCCAGGAAGGGGAAACTTTATTGACACATTCCTGGGGTCAGATACATCACATGATCACACTGACAGAACCACAGGCACATAGACACAGGCAACAGAGCATGCACAATGTCGGCACTAGTACAGTGTATATCCACCTTTCGCAGCAATGCAGGCTGCTATTCTCCCATGGAGACGATCGTAGAGATGCTGGATGTAGTCCTGTGGAACGGCTTGCCATGCCATTTCCACCTGGCACCTCAGTTGGACCAGCGTTCGTGCTGGACGTGCAGACCGCGTGAGACGACGCTTCATCCAGTCCCAAACATGCTCAATGGGGGACAGATCCGGAGATCTTGCTCGCCAGGGTAGTTGACTTACACCTTCTAGAGCACGTTGGGTGGCACGGGATACATGCGGACGTGCATTGTCCTGTTGGAACAGCAAGTTCCCTTGCCGGTCTAGGAATGGTAGAATGATGGGTTCGATGACGGTTTGGATGTACCGTGCACTATTCAGTGTCCCCTCGACCATCACCAGTGGTGTACGGCCAGTGTAGGAGATCGCTCCCCACACCATGATGCCGGGTGTTGGCCCTGTGTGCCTCGGTCGTATGCAGTCCTGATTGTGGCGCTCACCTGCACGGCGCCAAACACGCATACGACCATCATTGGCACCAAGGCAGAAGCGACTCTCATCGCTGAAGACGACACGTCTCCATTCGTCCCTCCATTCACGCCTGTCGCGACACCACTGGAGGCGGGCTGCACGATGTTGGGGCGTGAGAGGAAGACGGCCTAACGGTGTGCGGGACCGTGGCCCAGCTTCATGGAGACGGTTGCGAATGGTCCTCGCCGATACCCCAGGAGCAACAGTGTCCCTAATTTGCTGGGAAGTGGCGGTGCGGTCCCCTACGGCACTGCGTAGGATCCTACGGTCTTGGCGTGCATCCGTGCGTCGTTGCGGTCCGGTCCCAGGTCGGCGGGCACGTGCACCTTCCGCCGACCACTGGCGACAACATCGATGTACTGTGGAGACCTCACGCCCCACGTGTTGAGTAATTCGGCGGTACGTCCACCCGGCCTCCCGCATGCCCACTATACGCCCTCGCTCAAAGTCCGTCAACTGCACATACGGTTCACGTCCACGCTGTCGCGGCATGCTACCAGTGTTAAAGACTGCGATGGAGCTCCGTATGCCACGGCAAACTGGCTGACACTGACGGCGGCGGTGCACAAATGCTGCGCAGCTAGCGCCATTCGACGGCCAACACCGCGGTTCCTGGTGTGTCCGCTGTGCCGTGCGTGTGATCATTGCTTGTACAGCCCTCTCGCAGTGTCCGGAGCAAGTATGGTGGGTCTGACACACCGGTGTCAATGTGTTCTTTTTTCCATTTCCAGGAGTGTTTAAACAATTTGTAAGCCATTTGATTCAAAAAGTAATTCGTGCATGTCATTTTCACGTAGAACAAAAATAGTGAGCGCGAAATCTAATCATGCGATATATAGCCAACAGCAATCGCCGAAGCATTCTCGTTCACCTTCCTTGACTGGACCTGAAATCTGATAGCATGCAAGGAAAAGCCGCTTGTTATCAACTTGTGAGATCGGATTTCGGTGACTGATTTCTGATACACCCTGAGTGGTTGTCAGAACAAGATAGCGCCCATGCAACGTGGCACGCTTCCGGGGCTTAGCACAAAGAATGATAAGGCATATTTTGCGACAAGTAAGCAATTACATTCCAACTGAACACAGGGAAATTATTTACAGCCCCTCAGGGATACTTAAACCCGGAAATACAAAACTAGGATTCACGGCAAACTCTAGAAAAATCGTATCTCATCTCCTGTATCTTGAATAAGTAAGAACTGTTTTATACTTCAGGGCAGGGTACGTCTCCGAATTTACAGCGCAATGAAGTGCAGAAACCATGCACGACGGTATAATAAGCTTCCATTTAACTAAGTATGAGCTAACTATAACCTTACATTTTCCTACACGCACGCACAAGGCCCGAATCCTACTCGTGGAGTAATCGTAATCACGACCAAGAAATCTAACCTCGCCACAGTAACCAGATCTCGCAGCGGCAAGTAAACTGGAATGGTCTCACCCAATGCTTCGTTTATTGTACAATCTGCACGACAGCATGGACCTCCACCAGACAAGGACTGTCTTTTCTCCAAACACAACTCTACCGACAAGCTTCCAAACCAACCTGGAACACAAACAGGCTCGAGTGTAAAATAACGGCGAATTCTCTTCCAGACAGTAAGGACTTCATAGGCTATAACCGGCGAATAATTCCCACTGGTCGAAAGCAAAGTGACTCCCCAAACACATAACACTACTTCAGTGACCAAACAAAGAGGTTGCTGGAGTGCTTTTATCGATCAATCAAAAGTGGATATCAAATTCGCGTACAATATTGCAAGGACAAATATCACGACCTAGTGGAAACAAAATGTAATGGGTAGAAATGAAACCGGCGAATAAACAGGTAACTTACAAAGTGTATCAGCTGTCTTAGATAGGACCGGATGGAGAAAGAACTGATGAGATGCGACACTGAAGGCCGGGTTAAGTTAAACTTGCCAAAAACGTCAGCCCTGTCTGAGGCAGCAGGAAAAGAAGATGAGGATGGTGAGATAGTATGTCGTTCCCTTACACCGACCGCGAGACCGGCTTACTCAACTATGAATATGGCGACCTGCAGTTTAAAATTGAATCCAATCGACAGTTCATCATTTTCCGCTAATGTAACTAAGTGACAGGGACGAAACTCGGGTAAAACTGAGGACTGAGGGAATATATTATGTACAGTACAACTGAGTACTGAATCACTCGGCAGGAGGTTTGCGTCGTAACGAAACTTTTTGTCAGATGAAACTTGTGTGTTAGACCGCCTATAGTCCGCAGCTCGTGGTCGTGCGGTAGCGTTCTCGCTTCCCACGCCCGGGTTCCCGGGTTCGATTCCCGGCGGGGTCAGGGATTTTCTGTGCCTCGTGATGACTGGGTGTTGTGTGATGTCCTTAGTTAGTTAGGTTTAAGTAGTTCTAAGTTCTAGGGGACTGGTGACCATAGATGTTAAGTCCCATAGTGCTCAGAGCCATTTGAACCATTTTTTTAGACCGCCTATAGCATTCGGAATCGTGCTACCAACTTACCATATTCTTCTCGCAACATCATCAGAACGTCTGCTGCCATCGTCAGGCGATATGCAACTAACACGGTGTTATACCCAATATAATTATGCGTTGTATAGTAAAGGCAACATTTCAGTCGAGTTCTCGGGCCATGTTCTGCACTGCAATCCCTATAAAAAAAATTTTGGCTGAGGCAGCACGCCCCGTTTAGATGTTGAAAGAGATTGATTATTGACCACTTCTTCACCTTCGACTTCAACCCTATAGCCATCTGATGGGATTCACAACTACAGATCGAACTACTAGACTATTTCTGACGCCAAGCTTAACGTTGGCAGCGTTAGGTAGTGCCGACACAGCAGGAGAGTGGAGAAACAGCACGTGTGACTCTAGAGTGGAAAGTCGCACAGGTCATACCATTACTCGAGAACCGAAATAGGAATGATCCACTGAATTACAGACCCTTACCACTGACTTCCATTTTCTGTAGGATTTTGGAAAACATACTCCGTTCGAACATTATAAGTTACCTTGAAGAAAACCATCTATTGACACGTAATCAGCACGAATTCAGAAAAAAGCTGTTGTTGTGAAATAGAGCTAGCTCTTTAGTCTCGTGAAGTAATGAGCACTAAAGGAAGGGGATCTCAGATTGATTCCATAGTCGTAGATTTATAGAATATTTTTGATGCTATTCCTCATAAGTGACTTCTAATCTCGTTAGTGTCGTCTGAATTGTGCCACTGGATTCGGGATTTCCTGTCACAAAATTCACGGTTCGTAGTGACAGGACGTGCGCTATTTATACGCACATGGAGATGGCGTGTTGTTGTGTGGAAGCCTCAGTCGTCACGCAGTCCCTCCGTCGAAACGCTGAAGTAGCGTCCTGGTTTTCGGTAACATCGCTGGTTGCTGAACAGAGGCCATACCGAGGTGATGGAGACAGTTGGTGGCGTGCGATGAATCGGCGGCTTCCAGTAACCCGCGGCAGTTATGCGGTCGTTAAGCTGTGACCTGCAACACGTACAGGATGCACGATTAGTTGCTACTAACAAGTAAACTGCAACTGCCCATTGCACTAAGAGTTAGAAGCTAAATTCGTTTACACCCATGATAATTCTGAGTCCTTTTTACAGGCAGCACTAACTGGTATGTAATCCTATAAGAAATAACATCACTGTATCTCTCCAGCTCAGTGTAACATGTTTATTTCCATGAGGCTTGGAGTGTGGGTAAAGCTTTATACAGGATATGTCCGAATTCAGAGGTTGGTCACGGCTATTTTGTCAGTGTTTTGCTACATGGCTTTGGCTCCGGCGCATCTTTTCAGTATTATTAGCTCGATATTTTACACAAATACACATATGCCTTTATTACACTTAGAATACCTGACACCCAGGTAAAAGCGTTTAATACATAACATGTATTTCCTTTATAAGGAAATCGTTCCCTTTATGCCATGGTAATCATTGCTGACAGCACAGTTAAATTCTTTCTTGCATTCTAGCCTCCCCCCGCCCCACCTTGCCACTAAGAGAGCTTGATTTTTCAGAACGGTTGGGCATGTGGAGCACATTAACCCTAATCGCGTGCAGTAAGCGGAAAAAAAGCTCAGACCTTCTCTTTACGGGTGCTACCCACAAATTTTGATCATCCATCACACGTCAGGTTGCAAAGTGGAGAACAGTACAGAGGTGATCTTTTGCCCCAATCAGAACTGCTTCAGTTGTGCCACGATTGGCAGGCACGGCGAAAACAGCCGTTTTCCTGCACGCCTTGATACAGTAACTACAGGGATTAAACGTTTGTTTAAGTATGTATCAGAATGTCATTCGTGGTACAAGGTGTACAACTTTGCTTCAGCTGTTTTTTTTCCAACGTTTGAGGCTTTAATCAAACAAATTGGTTACACATGTATCATTCAAAGTATTTTCCATCGCTGGCCACTACTTTCTCCCATCTTTCGGGCAGTGTACGAACCCCGTGTCGAAAAAATTGTTCGTCTTTTGAAGCGATCCACGAATCGATCCAATTTTTCACTTCTTCATGAGTTCAGCAGAGTTGGTCAGCCAGGCCATGCGTCATTAATCTAAATAGGTGACTGTCAGGGGGAGCAATGTCTGGAGAACACAGCGGGTGGGATAGGACTTCCCATTTTAACGTTTCCAAGTACATTTTGACCTCTTTTGCAACGTCGGGTCGAGCGTTGTCGTGCTGCAAAATCACTTTATCGTGCCTCTCGTTGTATTGCGGCCGTTCGTCTTTTAATGCTCTGCTCAAACGTATTAATTGCGTTTGATAACGAGCACCTGTGATGGTTTCGCTTGGTTTTAACACCTGATAGTACACGATGCCGGGCTAGTCCCACCAAATGCAGAGCATGATCTTGAAGCCGTGAATATTCGGTTTGGCCGTCGACGTGGAAGCATGGCCGATATATTCCCATGACTTTGCGTTCAGTGTTATCGTAATGAACCCATTTTTCGTCCCCGGTCACAATGCGATGCAGAAATCCCTTCCTTTTTTGCCTCTGAAGCAACTCTTCACAAACACACAAACGCCGTTCAACGCCTCTTGGTTTCAGCTCACACGGGACCCAAGTTCCTTCTTTCTGAATCATGCTAATAACCTTGAGACGTTTTGAAATGGCTTGCTGTGTCACTCCCACTAATCGTGCCAATTCTTCTTGAGTTTGACGCGAGTCTTCACTCAGCAGTGTCTCCAATTCTGAATCTTCGAAAACATTCTCTCTTCCACCTCTATGTCGGTCTACGACGTTAAAATCACCGTTCTTGAAGCTTTGAAACACTCACCACACGTTTTTTCACTAATAGCTTCCTTACCATACGTACTTGAGCATTAGATGAGACTCAGCCGCTGTTTTCTTCATGTTGAAACAGAACAGTAACACCTCCCACAAATGACGAGAATTAGGATCGTAAACTGACATTTTCAGCCAAGAACAACTTCATGATGCAGACACAAATCGGTGAGGTTATGTTGACCGATGTCCAAGCTAACTGCCTGACGTCTGCGATCTGTTTCTTTCGACCGCTACTACCGTTGCCGTCACCCATTGGCAAACGGCGGAAGCAAAGTTGTACACCTTTTAATATAACAAAAATATGTCGTACGTAAGTAATGGCTATTTACAAAGGATTCATGACACCATATTCTATAGCAATGCAGCCGATCATCAGAATGTAGTTGTCTACATACAGAACAACTAACGACTCCCATTATCTTAATGAGTGACAGAAGACTTATTTCTGAATTATTTTTCATTTACACAGCAGATCGTACCTATCAAGACTTCCGAGCAGCGAAAGTTCTGGTTGGAGAGAAAAGTAAATCACATATCCCCTCCAACTTCGTTGCGTGTTTCAAGCACCGTCGTGTTTCGCTCCAGTCCTCAGTCGGCAGAACTCGGAAAATTCGGAGGCCTTCCGTCAAACGGAATTTTTGCTTCAGCATCCGCTTCCCGATTTTCGCTACAGTAGCGAAGGAGCAGCAAGAATTCCGTTAATGAACGTGAACGAGCTGAGTAGGCTGCAGCTGTGGGAATCGAGCTCACTATGTTACGAAACTCATGTTATCTAAAGACGTCTGCTCGTTAGCACTTGTTTCTATTTGGACGAAAAGACACCGTTACGACAGCGTGCAGTTCAGTGGCAGACCAAGGGAAACGCCTCTTACTGTAGGCAGAGGAAAGAACATGAACGTTAGGATAACTCGCATACCTCTCTTCGTAATTATGCAGCCATCTTTTATGTCAATTTTTACGTCTCCTCTGTGCTTGCGCTCGCCTGAGGTGGCCATAACTCACCACATCCTCAGTTCGTAGAGGGTGTGGCTTCACATTCGTATTGAAAGATTTTCGCCCTTTTTTTTAAGAGGAATATCTTTATTAGACACAATCAAGAAAGTGTGATAAAAGTAATATTTAATTTACTGATAATTTATCGTCTGTGGAAGGCAGCGATATGCGAAGTGTGTAATCATTAATATCACTTATGAGTGACAAAGATGTTAGTGGCTATCAAATAATTATAAATACAGTAGGCCAATGTAAAATGGTTTCTTACTGTTAGGTCTCAGTTGCAACCGGATCTCTCCTGCAATTATTTCTACCTAGGTATTAGATCTTTCGTGATCGCTGTCGTTTAGCTGTATTATTTAACGTGTGTCTCATTTTCGTGTGTACACGGAAAGGTCATTAAAGTATAAAAAATATTTTTGTATTACGGATATGTCATTTGAAGTACCTCTTTCATTTTAGATACAAGTAAGAGATTGTTTGATCAGTGAAAGTGCTATAACTAAATATGAAGTTTGTCGTTTGGTTTGCGATTATTTCAAAGGTCATTTTGTGTGTAGTTACTAATTGCGTGTTACATTCATTATAATCTGCGACTATTTATTTTTCTAGAAGTCCGATAACTTTTCTGATTGCTATTATTCCGAAAGGAAACTTCATTTCTTTTCAAGGCCAGTAAAATACCGAACGAATTGCTTCCAAGCTTACTGTGGGCCACAACTACCTGGCTGCTTTGGAGTAAATCAAAGTTAAGATTATTATAAGCCCGCCCGGCTAGCCACGCGGTCTAACGCGCTGCTTCACGAGCGGGAAGGCGTGCCGGTCCCCGGCATGAATCCGCCCGGAAGATTAGTTTCGAGGTCCGGTGTACCGGCCAGCCTGTGGAAGGTTTTTAAGGCGGTTTTGCATCTGCCTCGGCGCTTGCGGTCTGGTTCCCCTTATTCCGCCTCAGTTACACTACGTTGGCGATTGCTGTGCAAACAGTCTCCTGCCGGCCGGAGTGGCCGTGCGGTTCTAAGTGCTAGTCTGGAGCCGAGCGACCGCTACGGTCGCAGGTTCGAATCCCGCCTCGGGCATGGATGTGTGTGATGTCCTTAGGTTAGTTAGTTTTAATTATTTCCAAGTTCTAGGCGACTGATGACCTCAGAAGTTAAGTCGCATAGTGCTCTGAGCCATTTGAACCAAACAGTCTCCACGTGCGCGTACACCTTAATTACTCTACCACGCAAACATTTGGGGTTAAACTCGTCTGGTATGAGTTCCCAGGGGGTTCCACTGGGGGCCGTACCGCACAGTAGCTCTGGCTTCGGTGTGGGGCGGCGATGGGGTGTGTGGACTGCTGTGGCCTGTTGTCGGGTTCTGAACCACTGAGGGCTACGGCGGGACGAAGCGTCTCCGTCGTTTCTAGGTCCCCGGTTTAATACACAACACAAAATGGTTCAAATGGCTTTAAGCACTATGGGACTTAACATCTGAGATCATCAGTCCTCTAGAACTTAGAACTACTTAAATCTAACTAACCTAAGGACATGACTCACATCCATGCCCGAGGCAGTTCCAGTTCCTGACTGGAGCGCCTAGAACCGCTCGGCCACCGCGGCCGGCAATACACAACACAGAATAAGATTATTATTATTTTTTACTTTTATGAGAGTAGTTGAGATTGAACCAAAACAACTTCACGCAATAGTTACTGCTCTTGATTATCAAATTCAGAATATAAAGTCAATTTCACGTAACCACAGGCGGTAATGTTAAGACAGGGACCCATCATGAAGTACCCGTCACGCTCAAGAATATTAGGAGAGTGAGGTACTATTTCAGCGTTGCGAGAATCTCACCAAACAAGTCCAAATGAGTATTGACTGTAGACAAGTAAATTACATTCTTCACATAATCATAAAAGTTATCGGCGTCGTACTCTGATAACTAAGCTCAGTGTGGTTCCTAGTGCGCCACGCCGCACGGGATTGGCCGAGCAGTCTCAGGCGCTGCAGTCATGGACTGTGCGGCTGGTCCCGGTGGAGGTTCGAGTCCTCCCTCGGGCATGGGTGTGTGTGTGTGTATGTGTGTGTGTGTGTGTGTGTGTGTGTGTGTGTGTGTGTGTGTTTGTGTTTGTCCTTAGGATGATTTGGGTTAAGTAGTGTGTAAGCTTAGGGACTGATGACCTTAGCAGTTAAGTCCCATAAGATTTCACACACTCCTAGTGTGCCACAGAACCAGACGATGAATTTTCAGTGTCAAACCTTGTAGCACTTCTGGGAGGTCACATTCAGGAAACAGTCCTGTGTAAAGTGTAATAAGAAAATGGCTGGAACAGCAGTCCATTCGTTCAAGATTATCGAAATAAATAATCCACTATAATATCGAAACAAGACTTTTTGACAACTGACGAGAGACTAAATATCCGACTCGTATAATAGGAACTTTTCAGAACATGTTAACCAACAGAACAACGAAAGAAATCTCGGGAATCGAACTTACAAAATTGTTGCTTTTTAAAACATACATGCAGAATACATTATAACCAAAAGCACACGGACACCCCTACGTAACGTAAAACTTTCAACTACATGTCACCATAGGTGGACCCTCCAGTATAAGATGAGGCAGGACAGTGTGGCGCTGTCAGCAGAGAAGATATAACGTCGGTCAGCATAGGTCAGCGACTTCGAATGTAGTGTAGTCATTGGATGTCAGCTGAGCAACAAATTCATCAGGGACATTTCAACACTTCCAAGACTGCCCCAGTCAATTGTTTGTGATATGACTGCGAAATGGGAACGCGATGGAATGGCTACAGTTAAACCAAGACGACCAGGTCTTACATAGTAACTGTCAAGGATTGTCGAGCATTGTGGAGGGTGGTTGTACAAAATTGAGTGAAATCAACAGAAGGAATCACTGGTAAGATCTAGAACGCTGGCGAAGAGACTGTACGCAGGGAGTTAAAAATAATGGAGTACAGTTGTCGAGTGGCTCGTAAGCCACACATTTATGTAGTTACTGATAAGCAGTGTATGAGGTGGTGTGAAGAGCGACAATGGATCTCTAGAAACACGTGATTTGCAGTGATAAGTCACGCTATACCCTGTCGAAACGTGTTGCTACAGAAGAATGCTGAAGATTAGATGGTTAGATCACATAACTAATGAGGAAGTATTGAATAGAATTGGGGAGAAGAAGGGATCGGTTGGTAGGACATGTTCTGAGGCATCAAGGGATCGCCAATTTAGTACTGGAGGGCAGCGTGGAGGGTAAAAATCGTAGAGGGAGACCAAGAGTTGAATACACTAAGCAGATTCAGAAGGATGTAGGCTGCAGTAGGTACTGGGAGATGAAGAAGCTTGCAGAGGATAGAGTAGCATGGAGAGCTGCATCTAACCAGTCTCAGGACTGAAGATCACAACAACAACCACCCTGTGGGAATACTGTGGAAGGGTTTCAGTTTGGCAGATGTCTGGAGAACGTTCCCTGCCATCTCGTAGTGCCAACAGGGAAGTACGCAGGAAGTTGTGTTGCAATATGTTAGTGCTTTTCCTTGTTAGACCGTGATTCTGTACTGCACTTAGGAAGAGGCTATATGCTGAAGGACGCGAACACATTTTACAGCATTGAGTACAGCGTACAGTGAAGTAACAGTGCGGAAGCTATGACTGTGTCACCAAGACATTGCAAGCTTCATAAAGCAGCTTCTGTAAAAATGGTTTGTGGATAATAACATTGTCGAAATGAAACTCTGTGGTTACAGATATCTTTTCAAGTCTCAAGCAACTGTGATGCAAAATATGCAGACTGAACCGACGAATGAAAATTTTAACCAAAGCAGGGACCCAAACCCGGTCTCCTGCACATTAGGCAAGTGCGCTAACCACTACGCCTCCCTGACGCTGTGGCTTTGCACAACTGCACGGACTAACCTAGCGCGCCTCCCTCCTGAATGCAAATTCCCATTCACGCCTCAACCCACTTGGCGTTCCCCCTAAACTCTTACGGCATTGCAGAGGCTCTCCAACTATGTTGGAATAACATCTCAACGTTGAACGAACCGGGGGATCCTGCCTGAAACCCAGGCAAAGGTGCTATAATCAAATAAAACTATATTGTTCCCGAGATCTTTTGCCGTCTCAAATATCTGTGATGTATATACACTGAAGCGCCAAAGACTATATTACACGCATGCGTATTCAAATTCAGAGATATGTAAACAGGCAGAATACGGCGCTGCGGTCGCCGACGCCCATATAAGACAAGTTCAAAAAATGGTTCAAATGGCTCTGAGCACTATGGGACTCAACTTCTTAGGTCATTAGTCCCCTAGAACTTAGAACTAGTTAAACCTAACTAACCTAAGGACATCACAAACATCCATGCCCGAGGCAGGATTCGAACCTGCGACCGTAGCGGTCTTGCGGTTCCAGACTGCAGCGCCTCTGACCGCACGGCCTATAAGACAAGTCTCTGGTGTAGTTGTTATATCGGTTACTGCTGCTACAATGGCAGATTATCAAGATGTGAGTTTCAATGTGGTGTAATAGTCGGCTCACGAGCGGTGGGACACAGCATTTCCGAGGTTGCTATGAAGTGAGGATTTTCCTGTATGACTGTTTCACGAGTGTACCGCGAATGTCAGGAATCCGGTGAAACATCAAGTGTGCGACATAGCTGCGTCCGGAAAAAGATCCTTCACGGAATGGACCAATGACGACTGAAGAGAATTGTTGAACGGGACAGAAGTTCAACACTTCCGCAAATTGCAGCAGATTTCAATGCTGGACCATCAACAACTGTCGGCGTGCGAACCATTCAACGAAACATCATCGATAGGGGCCCTCGGAGCCGAAGGCCCACTCGTGTACCCTTGATGACTGCACGACACGAAGCTTTACGCCTCTCCTGGGCCCATCAACAGTGACATTGAACTGTTGATGACTGGGAACATGATGCCTAGTCGGACGAATCTCATTTCAATTTGTATCGAGCGGATGGACGTGTACGGGTATGGAGACGTCCTCATGAACACATGGACCGTGCATATCAGCAGGGTACTGCTCAAGCCGGTGAAGTCTTTGTAATGGTGTTGGGCGTCTGTAGTTGGAGTGATACGTCTAGATACGACTCTGACAGGTGACACGTTCGTAAGCATTCTGTCTGATCACCTGCATCCATTCATGTTCATTGTGCATTCCGACAGACTTGGGCAATTCCAGCAGGACAATGCGACATCACGTCCAGAACGCTGCAAAGTGGCTCCAGGAACACTCTTATGAGTTTAAATACTTCCGCTGGCCTCATACTCCCCAGACATGAATATTATTGAGCACATCTGTGCTGTTCAAAAGAGATCTCAATCTCCTCGTACTCTTACGGATTCACTCTGTGGCTTGAGGTTCAGACAAAATTACGGATATACTTACTATTATGAAATACTGCTACTGTGTATATAATGAACATACTAAATTATGCTTGCAAGCCTAGATAACAATTAAGCAGCAAAGAGCAATACAACTATGATTTGAGCTTTGGGACCATATGGACATGAATATCCGGGAAATCGGTGAATTAGCTTTTCGAGAATGTTATTATAAACAATGTGTGCCTACAGATACAGATAAAATTAGTTCATCATAAGGACAACAGATGTCAGGAGCGTGCATACGTGCCACAATATCACAGTCGGTCACGTCGTGCTTTAGGCTATTATGGTTCTCAGCGACTCAACTATTTAAGTGTGTATTCTTCCAATATCAAGAAAGGGGGCACCCTAATTTAAGAAAATCGTATTACAGCGTCACTCACCATCTCCATATGTCACGGGGTAGGAGAGAGTTCCTTGACACCGAGTGAGGTGGCCCAATGGTTAGCACGCTGGACTCTCATTCGGGAGGACGTCAGTTGAAACCCGCGTCCGGCCATCCTGATTGAGGTATTCCGTGATTTTCCTAAATCACTGCAGGCAAAGAACAAACGGCATCAACGCGAGCTGGCCACAACTCAACATACACATTAGGGTAAGAAATCAAACAAAATGCCATTACAGAACTGTGTGACGTTCCACTGGAGACCATGAATCCGTTGTAACAAAACACTCACAGCAGCATAACAAAATTTACCGCACCTACCAAGAAACAGATTGGTTGATGAAAAGCACTGGAGAGATAGAATGATGTGATGAACGAAACGATCCTTGCTGCATTTGTAAGTAGCCTGTTTGTATGATGGCAGTGATATACACTGTGTTAATATCGCTGACAGCAAGAGATTCTGTGGTTGGACGGACTAGCAGTTATCAAGTGGATAGAGAAGTGTATGGACATGTTTTTCTTAATGGAGACTCTGTGTTGGTAGGAAACACAATGTAAAGTGAGATTAAATTTCTTATAAGAAAATATGCAAGGGAAGGTATGATAATGGATGTATGGTTGATAATGTATGTATAGTGGAATTACTGACAACTAGATAATTTTTGGAACAGGATGTCACATGAATAAGGTAAAATTTTCTAAATACATTGTTTGCTCTTCAACAAAATCTTTCTTTTGCTAACCATATGCCTCCTAGTAGTTAGAATCTATAGTAGTTAGAATCCTTTTATTTAGCTGGCTGTAATTGCTGTAGTTCGTGTCATGAAGATTTTCTGTGAAGTAAGCGAATCATGAAAACTAATGGGGTTTCCACTATCGGGATTAGTGACTGAAATGAGTTTAGGCAATTAACAGAGTTGGAGGTATTTTCATATTTCTTTCATTTCACATTTTTTCGATTTGTATTATTGTTAGGATTTCTTGTAATTCAGGGCAGTTCTTTTGTGTTACTTATTGGAAGCCATGTTGTCAATGTATAGCATTCAGACTGCGTTGGGCTTGTGTATTGTGGGTAATAAATGAATTGGTTAAGCTTGAGTTGTCATTGTCAGGGAAAATTCTGTTGGTCAGTGCTTAATAAAAAGAAAATAATTTAAGAGTTAGTTTCACATTACGTATTTCCACGTTTGCCCATAGAGCATACATCAAGCATTGTTGAACATGATGGTCGTGGTGGTGCAGGTGTTACGGTGCAGAGTCCACTACACACAGCAGGTGGCTACACGGGTAGCAGGAGTTGTGTGGCGTGGACTGGGCGGTTTTTTAGGTTAGATGGCCTCGGGCAAGTACAGCAAGGGCAACAGCCTCAAAGAGTGCGGGGCAAAGTCAGGACATGCGGGGACCAAGCAGCAATCGGTATTGTAATTGTAAACTGTCGAAGCTGCATTGGTAAAGAACCGGAACTTCAAGCGCTGATAGAAAGCACCGAAGCTGAAATCGTTATAGATACGGAAAGCTGGCTGAAGCCAGAGATAAATTCTGCCGAATGCAGATAACATCTTGGAC
Source organism: Schistocerca cancellata (assembly GCF_023864275.1). Classification (NCBI taxonomy): domain Eukaryota; kingdom Metazoa; phylum Arthropoda; class Insecta; order Orthoptera; family Acrididae; genus Schistocerca; species Schistocerca cancellata. The sequence goes on from NC_064626.1 coordinate 372,297,809, forward strand.
CTACTGATAACAAACAGACCCGAACTTTTCGACTCTGTAAGCGCAGAACAGGGAATCAGTGATCATAAGGGCGTTGCACCATCCCTGAATATGGAAGTAAATAGGAATATAAAAAAAGGGAGGAAGCTTTATCTGTTTAGCAAGAATAATAGAAGGCAGATTTCAGACTATCTAACAGATCAAAACGAAAATTTCTGTTTCGACACTGACAATGTTGAGTGTTTATGGAAAAAGTTCCAGGCAATCGTAAAACGCGTTTTAAACAGGCACGTGCCGAGTAAAACAGTGAGGGACGCGAAAAACCCACCGTGGTTCAACAACAAAGTTAGGAAACTACTGCGAAAGCAAAGACAGCTTCACTGTAAGTTTAAACGCAGCCAAAACCTCTCAGACAAACAGAAGCTAAACGGTGTCAAAGTTAGCGTAAGGACGGCTATGCGTGAAGCGTTCAGTGAACTCGAAAGTAAAATTCTATGTACCGACTTGACAGAAAATCCTAGGAAGTTCTGGTCTTACGTTAAATCAGTAAGTGGCTCGAAACAGCATATCCAGACACTCCGCGATGATAATGGCATTGAAACAGAGGATGACACGCGTAAAGCTGAAATACTAAACACCTTTTTCCAAAGCTGTTTCACAGAAGAAGACCGCACTGCAGTTCCTTCTCTAAATCCTCGCACAAACGAAAAAATGGCTGACATCGAAATAAGTGTCCAAGGAATAGAAAACCAACTGAATTCACTCAACAGAGGAAAGTTCACTGGACCTGACGGGATACCAATTCGATTCTACACAGAGTACGCGAAAGAACTTGCCCCCCTTGTAACAGCTGTGTAGCGCAAGTCTCTAGAGGAACGGAAGGTTCCAAATGATTGGAAAAGAGCACAGGTAGTTCCAGTCTTCAAGAAGGGTAGTCGAGCAGATGCGCAAAACTATAGACCTATATCTCTGACGTAGATCTGTTGCAGAATTTTAGAACATGTTTTTCGCTCGCGTATCATGTCGTTTCTGGAAACCCAGAATCTACTCTGTAGGAATCAACATGGACTACGGAAACAGCGATCGTGTGAGACCCAACTCGCTTTATTTGTTCAGCCGGCCAGTGTGGCCGTGCGGTTCTAAGCGATTCAGTTTGGAACCGCGTGACCGCTACGGTCGCGGGTTCGAATCCTGCTTCGGGCATGGATGTGTGTGACGTCCTTAGGTTAGTTAGGCATAAGTAGTTCTAAGTTGTAGGGGACTAATGACCTCAGATGTTAAGTCCCATAGTGCTCAGAGCCATTTGAACCATTTTTTTATTTGTTCATGAGACCCAGAAAATATTAGATACAGGCTCCCAGGTAGATGCCATTTTCCTTGACTTCCGGAAGTCGTTCGATACAGTTCCGCACTGTTGCCCGATAAACAAAATAAGAGCCTACGGAATATCAGACCAGCTGTGTGGCTGGATTGAAGAGTTTTTGGTAAACAAAAGACAGCATGTTGTTCTCAATGGAGAGACATCTACAGACGTTAAAGTAACCTCTGCCGTGCCACAGGGCAGTGTTATGGGACCATTGCTTTTCACAATATATGTAAATGACCTAGTAGATAGTGTCGGAAGTTCCATGCGGCTTTTCGCGGATGATGCTGTAGTATACAGAGAAGTTGCAGCATTAGAAAATTGCAGCGAAATGCAGAAAGATCTGCAGCGGATAGGCACTTGGTGCAGGGAGTGGCGACTAACCCTTAACGTAGACAAATGTAATGTATTGCGAATACATAGAAAGAAGGATCCTTTATTGTATTATTATATGATAGCGGAACAAACACTGGTAGCAGTTACTTCTGTAAAATATCTGGGAGTGTGCGTGCGGAACGATTTGAAGTGGAATGATCATATAAAATTAATTGTTGCTAAGGCGGGTGCCAGGTTGAGATTCATTGGGAGAGTCCTTAGAAAATGTAGTCCATCAACAAAGGAGGTGGCTTACAAAACACTCGTTCGACCTATACTTGAGTAGTGCTCATCAGTGTGGGATCCGTACCAGGTCGGGTTGACAGAGGAGATAGAGAAGATCCTAAGAAGAGCGGCGAGGAGATCACGAATGTAAAAGTAGAGAGAGTCGAGCGCGCACGGAGCTTTCCGGCAGTCGTGCTTCCCGCGAACCATACGCGACTGGAGCAGGAAAGGGAGGTAATGACAGTGGTACGCAAAGTGCCCTCCGCCACACACCGTTGCGTGGCTTGCGGAATATAAATGTAGCTGTAGATGTAGATGTAGATGTTGCACGGGAGTACTGACCTTCATGTATTTGAACATGGTACAGCCACCGGTCAACTTTAGTACAACGCTGTACGCCTTCCCCACGTGCGTCTTTTCAGGGGCGCACTTGGCCTTGACTTCATTATTATCGATGACAATGAGCGACCGTATCGAATAGCGCAGGTGGAGTAGCTCTTGGAAGGAGAAGATATGCGCCCAGTGGACTGGCGTGCCCGTTCCCCCACTGAAATATCATAGAGCACGTGTGGGGTGCGTTGGGGAGTCATATTGCGGCACGTTCCCACATACTAACGACCACCAAGCAATTGTCAACCGCTGTGGTGGAGAAGAGGATCGTCTCAGCACCGCAATTCCTTACAGACATTGTAGTCAGCGTGGGAGCAGAATGTGCACTGCTGTTCTTGATGATCATACATCCTACTAAGAAAAAGTCACACCTTTTGTAACGTCCAGGACACTATCATGAATCACGGTGACTTCAGTGTAATTATCGTCTTCGAATAAAATGTCATTTGTGTTACTCTCATTGCATATTTCTTTCGGTTACGTTCCGTACTATACTGTATGGGGTCTTCCTATGAATGATTCAAGTTAATCGAGATCTGTTACTTGGCGATGACACATAATGCGAAAGCTGCTGGCGTCCTTAATTTTTCTGCACTTGTTTAGACTTATGTATGTATTTACTTCATCTGAGATGATTATTGATAGGCTAGGACTTGGATGGGTGACCATCCGGTCTGCCGAGCGCTGTTGACAAGCGGGGTGCACTCAACCCTTGTGAGTCAAACTGAGGAGCTACTTGACTGGAAAGTAGCGGCTCCCGTCTCGGAAACTGCCTTACGGACGGGAGAACGGTGTGCTGACCACACGCCCCTCCAACCCGCATCCAGTAATGCTTATGAGCTGGGAATGACACGGCGGCCGGTCAGTACCGTCGGACCTTCATGGCCTGTTCGGGACTTAAGTTTAGTTTTAGAGAAGATTATTACTCTCAACGTCTCTCTTGCATCTAACTTGCGCTCCTAGAAAATCAACTTTGCAAAAAATGTTCAAATGTTTGTGAAATCTTATGGGACTTAACTGCTAAGGTCATCAGTCCCTAAGCTTACACACTACTTGCCCTAAATTATCCTAAGGACAAACACACACACCCATGCCCAAGGGAGGACTCGAACCTCCGCCGGGACCAGCCGCACAGCCCATGACTGCAGCGCCTGAGACTGCTTGGCTAATCCCGCGCGGCGAATCAACTTTGAAATTTATATAGTACATGAGCAATAATAAACAATAATAATAATAACAATGATAATAATAATAATAATAATCCTAAGACAGCCACCAGAACAAGCACAAATAGAACATGAAGTGACACACATGTTAGATATAGAAAAAAAATTCAGCTAACATATATAGAATATAAAGACACAAATGCAGACATTAGACCATTCTTGCATAAAACACCAAATAACCCACAAGTCGAAACAACAATAACAACTATCAACACAATCGTACACAACAAAAGAAATGAAAATACAACTATGTGATGTGTTGGCAAATGTGCCAACACCTTGTAGATAGAGGAGGCCGAAATGCTCTCTATAATCTAACGCAGACGGGCGTGAGGTCTGGAACAGGATACTTATTGAATGCTATAAAGAAAAGTACGTAGCTGCGGTTATACTTAACTTTTAATCCATCATTTGTATACAGCGTTCTTGATGATACAAGTGAGACTCTCTATAGAAATGGTTAATGGCGCCTTGCTAGGTCGTAGCCATGGACTTAGCTGAAGGCTATTCTAACTATCTCTCGGCAAATGAGAGAAAGGCTTCGTCAGTGTAGTCGCCAGCAAAGTCGTCGTACAAATGGGGCGAGTGCTAGTACGTCTCTCTAGACCTGCAGTGTGGTGGCGCTCGGTCTGCAATTACTGACAGTGGCGACACGCGGGTCCGACATGTACTAATGGACCGCGGCCGATTTAAAGCTACCACCTAGCAAGTGTGGTGTCTGGCGGTGACACCACACTATGGAAGAGTTACAACTACTGGTTTATATAGGAACACTCACTACACTAAAACCAAGCGAGGTGGCGCAGTGGTTAGCACACTGGACTCGCATTCGGGAGGACGACGGTTCAATCCCGTCTCCAGCCATCCTGATTTAGGTTTTCCGTGATTTCCCTAAATCGCTTCAGGCAAATGCCGGGATGGTTCCTTTGAAAGGGCACGGCCGATTTCCTTCCCCATTCTTCCCTCACCCGAGCTTGCGTTCCGTCTCAAATGGCCTCGTTGTCGACGGGACGTTAAACACTAATCTCCTCCTACTACACTAAATATACACACTAGGCAGAGATCAGAACAAACCAACACACAGAAGAAACCCACAAAACCAGCATGGCAACACAGGCTACAGATCAGAATAGAAAAACTGAGAAAAGACATTGGACAGCTAATACAATTTATAAGAAATGAAATATCAGATAAAAAACGAAAAAGGTTAGGTAAAATCTCACAACAAGAAGCGATAGAGCAATTAGATGAAAAGAAGCAGAAATTACAAGCATTGACCAAACGACTTAGAAGATACAAAAAAAGTGAAAATAGAAGGAAACAAAAGCAAACATTCAACACAAACCAAAAGAAATTTTACCAAACAATGGATAACACACACATTAAAATAGACAATCCACCAAACATAACAGACATGGAACACTTCTGGAGCAACATATGGTCAAACCCGGTACAACATAACAGGCATGCACGGTGGATACAACCAGAAACAGACTCATACAAGATGATACCACAAATGCCTGAAGTGATAATTTTGCAACATGAAGTCACCCAAGCAATTAATTCTACTCACAATTGGAAAGCCCCTGCAAAAGATAAAATAGCAAATTTCTGGCTAAAGTAGTTCACCTCAACACATTTACATCTAACTAAATTCTTTAACAGCTACATTTCAGACCCATACACAGTCCCTGATGCACTTACACAAAAATAACCTATCTGAAACCTAAAGCTCAAGCAGACACATTAAACCCAGCAAAATATCGCCTCATAATATGCCTACCAACAATATACAAAATATTAAATTCAGTCATTACACAGAAATTAATGACACTTACAACACAGAACAAAATTATAAATGAAAACAAAAAGGCTGCTGCAAAGGAGCACGTGGATGTAAAGAGCAAGTGATAATAGATGCAGAGGTGACATACCAAGCTAAAACTAAACAAAGGTCGCTACACTACGCATACATTGATTACCAAAAAGCTTTTGATAGTGTACCCCACTCATGGTTACTACAAATATTGGAAATATACAAAGTAGATCCTAAATTGATACAGTTTCTAAACACAGTAATGAAAAACTGGAAAACCACACTTAATATCCAAACAAATTCAGATAACATCACATCACAGCCAATACAGATTAAGCGTGGAATATACCAAGGAGACTCATTAAGTCCTTTCTGGTTCTGTCTTGCTCTGAACCCACTATCCAACATGCTAAATAATACAAATTATGGATACAATATTACTGGAACATACCCACACAAAATCACACATTTGCTATACAAGGATGATCTAAAACTACTGGCAACAACAAATCAACCAATTACTAAAGATAACAGAAGTATTCAGCAATGATATAAATATGGCTTTTGGAACAGACAAATGTAAGAAAAATAGCATAGTCAAGGGAAAACACACTAAACAAGAAGATTACATATTGGATAACCACAGAGACTGCATAGAAGCGATGGAAAAAACAGATGCCTATAAATATCTAGCATACAGACAAAAAATAGGAATAGATAATACAAATATTAAAGAAGAACTAAAAGAAAAATATAGACAAAGACTAACAAAAATACTGAAAACAGAATTGACAGCAAGAAACAAGACAAAAGTTATAAATACTTATGCTATACCAATATTGACCTACTCATTTGGGGTGGTGAAATGGAGTAACACAGACCTAGAAGCACTCAATACACTTACACGATCACAATGCCAATAATATAGAATACATCACATACATTCAGCAACAGAAAGATTCACATTAAGTTGAAAGGAAAGAGGAAGGGGATTTATCGACATAAAAAACCTATATTATGGACAGGTAGACAATTTAAGAAAATTCTTTATAGAACGAGCAGAAACTAGCAAAATACATAAAGCAATCACTCATATAAATACATCGGCTACACCATAGCAATTTCATAACCACTTCTACAACTCTTTAGATCATATAACATCAACAGATACGAAGAAAGTAAATTGGAAAAAGAAAACACTACATGGCAAGCACCCATATCATCTAACACAGCCACACATCGATCAAGACACATCCAACACATGGCTAAGAAAAGGCAATATATACAGTGAGACGGAAGGAATCATGATTGCAATACAGGATCAAACAATAAACACCAGATATTACAGCAAGCATAATATTAAAGATCCCAATACCACAACAAATAAATGCAGACTTTGCAAACAACAAATAGAAACTGTAGATCACATCACAAGCGGATGTGCAATACAAGCAAATACAGATTGCACCAGAAGACATGACAATGTAGCAAAAATAATACATCAACAGCTTGCCTTACAACATAAAGTTATAAAACAACACATTCCCACATACAAGTATGCACCACAAAATGTACTGGAGAATGATAAATACAAATTATACTGGAACAGAACCATTATAACAGATAAAACAACACCACATAACAAACCTGACATCACACTCACCAATAAAAAGAAGAAAATAACACAACTAATCGAAATATCCATACCCATTACAATAAATATACAGATGAAAACAGGAGAAAAAATTGAAAAATACATCCAACTGGCTGAGGAAGTCAAAGACATGTGGCATCAGGATAAAGTTGACATTATACCAATTATACTATCAACTACAGGACTCATACCACACAATATCCGCCAGCACATCAACACAATACAGCTACATCCAAACATATATGTATATATACAACTACAGAAATCTGTAATTATTGATACATGTTCAATTACCCGAAAGTTCCTAAATGCAATGTTACATATACCGTACAGTTAAAAGGAAGTCACGCTTGATCAAGGTCCGCGTCACTTTCCATTTGTGACCAGACATAACGTCTGAGAAAAGAAAGCCGTAATAATAATAATAATATAGCAATGAACATATGGAATTAAGGCATACCAGTCTTGTATGTTGTTAAGAAATTTCTAGTTCCTGCCGTACCTGCTGTGATGACACGCAACAGAAGCATGTGTCAACAGTACAGAGGAGGTCAGTGTTCACAAGTTAACTGCTTAGAGAAAGAGCGAGAAATAATGCGGTAAGACTGACAGATGAGATTGAAGGAAGAAGACAGAAATATAAAGTGAAGAGAAAATACGGATAGCTTACAATGAGACAGTTACGTGTCAGACGGAAAGCAAACAGCTAGGATATGCCGAGAGGAAAGTTACGCCGGTGAAAATAGATAAAGCTTTAATCTCGTCTTGAATGCAGAGTGGTTTCGCCTAAGACGTAGGTTACTGGGTGCTTTGTTCCGCAGTCGTATGGCTAGGATGGAGAGAGATCTATTGTTTCGCAAAGATTCAGCCAAGTTGTCGGACGTATACGATTTGATATTGCAGTTACGTAACGTTTACAGGTATCGGTTACGTGAAGAAAAGTATTGAGGACAACAGTGACTAACAAACTGATTAAGCAAAGAGAGCACTTGAAACACACTCCTCCTATCCGACGGAATCCAACATGAGTATGTGTATGATCAAACAACCGAATGTTGTTAAACGTATCTTACACATGCGTTGACAGCAAGCTCGGTTCGTCCGGAGCTGCACATTGCGCATCATGAAAAAAACTTACTGTTTTAATTCGTAGAGTGTGTATTCCAAGACGAATCAAGAAATATCTGCAAACATAGATCTTGCGAGACTAACCTCGCTTTGTTCCTCAACAGGATCAACAGTGTTATACGCAACTGCGTTCAGGTTGACGCCGTGTTCCTGTACTTCACAACGTCCGCACTGCAGTTTCGTGCAATAAACAGAAGCTACGCGAATATCGGATCAGATCTGACTTTGAATTCAAGACAAGATCGACAGATGCAAAGGCAATTCAGGGATTAACCCAGTAAAGGGTGCTACGACCGTAACTTTTTAGAGTATAAATAAATGATCAAGTAGAAAATGTCTGAAGCTCCATAAGGATTTTCGTAGACGATGCGGTTGCCTACAGAAAGGTATCAACGTCAGAAGACTTGCAAAATTACCCGCAAATAATCGATGAGTGGTGAGTCTCTATCAATTCATCCTGAACGTAAGTAAGTGTAATATATTGCATATACGTAGGAGAGAAAATCCACTACTACACAACTACGCCATTTTTGGAAGCAATATATATCGTAAAATACGTAGAAGTAGCGGAATGACCACATAAAACAGAGAGGAGGAAAAGCAGATGCCAGACCGAGATTCATAGGAAGAATATTAAGGAAATATAATTTGTCCACTAAAAAAGTGGCTTGAAAAGCGCTTGTTCGACCGATTCTGGAGTGTTGCTCATCACCCTGGAACCCTTATCAGGTAGGACTAATAGAAGAGATAGAGAAGATCCAACGGAGAAAGGCGCGTTTTCATCACGGGATCATTTAGTCGGCATGAGAGAGTAACACAGATTCTGAACCAACTCCACTGGCAGACGCTGCGAGAGAGGCGTTGTGCATCCCGGAGTTATTTGCTATTGAAATTCGGAGAGAGTACGTCCCGGGAAGAGTCGGACAACACACTACATCCTCTCACATACGTCTCGCGAAATGAACACAACGAGAAAATTCGAGTAACAAGAGCTAACGTAGAGATTTACCGACGATCGTTATTCCCACGAGCCTTTCGCGAATGGAACAGTGGAAGCAGACATACCCTCCGTCATCGGCAGGTTGCTTGTGAAATACTGATGTAGATGTATTTCTGTCTGCCGCACACGCCTTGAGTAATGATCATGTTCGAGAAATACGGGCTGTTTGGAGCCGTGATGGAAGCTGTTTCCGTCTGCTGAACACCCACTAACAGTGGAGTAATGAAGTAGTAGGGAGGGAACCTGGTATTAGCACACACTGAACCCTCCACCACATACCGGCTGCTTGCAGAGTAAAGTTGTAGGTGCAGTATTCAGATTGAGATTTTCACTCTGCAGCGGAGTGTGCGCTGATATGAAACTTCCTGACAGATTAAAATTGTGTGCCGGACCGATACTCGAACTCGGGACCTTTGCCTTTCGCAGGCAAGTGCTCTGCCAGAAGAGCAGAAGAGCTTCTGTGAAGTCTGGAAGATAGGAGACGAGGTACTGGCAGAATTGAAGCTGTGAGGACGGCACGTGAGTCGTGCTTGGGTAGCTCAGATGGTAGAGCACTTGCCAGCGAAAGGCAAAGATCCCGAGATCGAGTCTGTATCCGGCACACAGTTTTAATCTGCCAGGAATTTTCATATCAGCGCACACTCCGCTGCAGAGTGAAAATCTCATATTGGAAACATCCCCGAGGCTGTGGCTAAGCCATGTCTCTGCAACATCCTTTCTTCCGGGAATGCTAGTTCTGCAAGGTTCACAAAAAAGCTTCTGTGAAGTTTGGAAGGTAGGAGACGAGGTACTAGCAGGAGTGAAGCTGTTTTAGGTGCAGTAATGTATGTCGCTGACTTAGTACCATATACCTTTATTCTGCCTTTAATTACGAACCTGCGACCGTAGCGGTCGCATAGTTCCAGACTGTAGCGCCTAGAACCGCTACAGGTCTTCCATTTATTGTAAACTGAGTGGGATTACCAATATATTCGTTAATGACATATATGAGGAAAAGAATACATTGGTCCATTACAATGTTTCAATGGGCTGGGCACTGTTCAACGGCGACAAACGCCCAAGGCGGCGGAATCACCTCCGTCCACGCGGCGCCAGGGAGGCGACGTCTTATCTGGGAGCAGCGGCAGCGGCAGGTAATGGAGCCAGATTCCTGCTATCGCGCGATGGGCGCGCTTTCTCCGGCATTACTTATTCAAGGCGGCTCGGCGGGCCTCAGCGCCCCCTGGCCACTTCCTGTTCCCGCTTGTTTTTCTCTTAACACCAGCTCGTAACGGCGCCAGGGCAGGGCCCTGGTCGGGCAACAACTAAAAAGAGTTAACAGCTCGCTAGACAGTGCAATAGGCTCAAATGATGCACGCAAGCTTGTACATGCAGAACGTGAGGTTAAGGTGCCACAAACTGCATTAGATAAGCACTCGCAAGTACAGTCACGAAGTGACGAAAATGGAAAGTGTTACACCATGAAGCACCAATCTGGTACTATGCTAAGTTGTAGATCAAACTATGTTGAGCTGTTCATCACATACAACTATGTGACGTGGAAGAAAATAGCCAGCCAATGTTTTGTTGAAGACTTTCTTGCCATGCCTGAAACATAGGCTGTACTTTCGGGAAGTGCCCATTCAGCCATCTCAAAAGTAGAAAGACAGTGTGCTACAACTCAGAAGATTCATTAGGGTCAAGCCGTATCCTAGGCTCAGACTTCCCATTGGACGCCATACAGGCGATTTCCGTGTCACTTACGACAACACGAAGAAAAGGACAACACTACACTCAGTCCTCGAGGGCAGAAAGTCTCCGACCCGGCGGGAAATCGAACCCGGGTCCATTGCAGTGTCTGTTCATGAAAAATGCTGGCTCGAGGCTGGTATGACGGTATATGGTTTCATTACGCATCTCAGACATCCTTTATAGTTGGCGAATGAGGAAACCAGTCAGGACGTTCCTCAAGGCGTCTGTGGTGAGAAGTGCGGTGATGGTCTTGTGTTATCACGCTGGAAAATGCCATTTCGTATCCTCACCATGAAGGGCATGACAACAGGGCCTACCACTCTTGCACATAGTGGCTAGCATTCAGCCTACCATCAGAGTTATAAATTAGTTCTGTTGTCATGTCCAAAAGCTCTGTACTCAACGATTATAGACGTTGGAGAGATACGGTTCTCAAGAATCGGTGCTTCCTGTCATCTCAACGTGTTATCTGTAGAGAACATAGCGTCGATCTGTACGCCACAAACAGAATCGACAGTCATCGCTGATCATTGTAGAAGGCCACTCATTGTCCCAGTTGACTCTGGCTCGGCACCACGTGGCTCGGTGTTCTCTGCGTACGGTGTAAAAATGACGTAAGGCAGCTAGAGATCTAAACCTAGCTTCCATTAATTTCTTCCCGAAATCTCGTGGTGATACTGTGCCTGCTACATCTGCTATGATTTCAGCTGTTGTAATAAGTCTGTTCGTCAGAGTCATTTCAAAAAAACTTTGAACTTTTCGTGTTAGCCTCCATTTGGAATGATCTGAACCTATACTTCTTCACTGTTACCGTGACTCCAACTCGGCGCCACTCTTCTACAGACATTACATTAGAGCCAGTTGTCGGTATGCTGCTCAATTATCAAAATGTTCAAATGTGTGTGAAATCTTATGGGACATAACTGCTAAGGTCATCAGTCCCTAAGCTTACACACTACTTAACCTAAACTATCCTAAGGACAAACACACACACCCATGCCCGAGGGAGGACTCGAACCTCCCCCGGGACAACTCAATTATCAGACATCCTCATTATTCAACCAGTCGCAAAGTCGACAGGATGATGATTAGCTGCAAGTGCACGTCCTCTGGGCATGCATTGTTGCGATCTTCACCTGAAAAGTTTCACTAATGTTAGACACAAACAATGTTCTTACTATCGTTTCCTTGAAATCCTCGCCATCTCTGTTAATATTGAATCTCTTTCCGTTTCAGATTTTGTTTTCTTTTGTTTTTTTCGTACTTGCGACATGTTTTCATCTTTCTGTAAATGCTTTTGGTAAATAACCATCCGTTTTGTTTTTTTATCGTTTTTCGTTTTCAAGATGCTGAACTTAATTTAATTTCATGTCCCAGCTACTAAATAAATTCTAATTACCCTATGTTTCTTATTTTCTGCTTGGTGAGTTTGCTTCTTTCTAGCTTAGGTTCTATTATTACACTATCTATTATATCATTACCACCTGCAATTACGTGGAAACTGCTTTATGTTCTGAATCAAAAAATCAAGAATATTAACTTTTACGAGAAATTATTTATTAGACCACCATTCTTGGCGTAGTTATAGGAGAACTGGGGTGTGATAATCTTTGGTTCAAATGGCTCTGAGCACTATGGGACTTAACTTCTGAGGTCATCAGTCCCCTAGAACTTAGAACTACTTAAACCTAACTAACCTAAGGACATCACACACATCCATGCCCGAGGCAGGATTCGAACCTGCGACCGTAGCGGTCACGCGGTTCTGGACTGAAGCGCCTAGAACAGCTCGGCCACCGCGGCCGGCTGATAATCTTTGGTTTATTCTTTTCGCAAGACTCAAGAATGATAATAATAATTTTAACGTTCATTTACTTTAAAACTGCAAAAGGAGCTACTGTCCACAGTTTACTTGGAAACAGTTCGGTGGATATTCGACTGACCGTGAAAAGAAATGAACCTTAGTTCCGTAATAATCACGCTCAGAAAGATAATCGGGCTTCGAGAAAAATAAATGACTGCAAGTTCCAAAGAATGTAGTATTTAAATTGTAATTAGAAACACAATGGCTTTTGAAACAGTGGTGAACCAAATGAAAAGCAATCGTTTTTAATTTACTCTTTATTTGTGAATGTCATCTTTTTTTTTGTTTTCTCCAAAATGAAAGAGGATCTTCAAATAACGTAGTCGTAATACGCAGCTTACTTTTTATGCTTTACCGAATAATCAGCCTCCACACGTTAATAAAACTTACCATTAAAGCTCAGCAACAAAGACCTAATTCCATCGACGACCAGATTAACAAGAGCGCAGAACAAAGCTAAAGGACAAGATGGCAGCTAAAGAACAGGAAGGCAAGATCAAAGAGAGAATTTCACACTCGTACATGTCCTTTTATTATATTCTGACAGTGTTACTTTGGCGTAGTTTTTTTCTCAGTAGTAGTTACTAAGTTCATGCATCACTGAATTACAGAGATATTTTTAAAGAAATTAAATATTGTTACACATAAGCGTACTAGACGCTGTCGTTAGGTAACTATTTCCTTCGATACCGGGGAATTTAAGACTGGCTGTGGAGCCATGATGTTACAGGTGTACGATCATTTTGAAATTTGAAAATGTTTCAGGACTCTCACATCGCGTACAAGTTATTTATTACTTGATAAACTATAATCTATCTCGTTTGTAGTTTCGTTTGCTTTTCACCAAGGCTGTTGCCTTAAGTAAGATTATGACACGAACAGTTCTTCTGTCCTGTGTTAGCGACCGCTACGGTCGTAGGTTCGAATCCCGCCTTGGACATGGATGTGTGTGATGTCCTTAGGTTGGGTAGGTTTAAGTAGTTCTAAGTTCTAGGGCACTGATGACCTTAGAAGTTAACTCCCATGGTGTTCAGAGCCATTTGAACCATCTGTCCTGTGTTATTTTGGCGACATATCGGAAGTGCACGGATGTGGAGACAACCTCATGAATCCATGAACCCTGCATGTAAGCAGAGTGCTGTTCAAGCAGGTGAAAGCTCTGTAATGATGTGGGAGATTGCGGTTGGATTGATATGGGCCCTTGATACGTCTAGATAAGACTCTGACAGCTGACACGTATGTAAGCATCCTGTCTGTTCACCTGCATCCATTCATGTTCATTGTGCATTCCGACGGACTTAGGCAATACCAGCAGGACAATGCGACACACCACACGTCCAGAATTGCTACAGAGTGGCTCCAAGAACAGTCTCCTGAGTTTAAACACTTCCGTTGGCCACCAGACCAGACATGAACATTATTGAGCTTGTTTGGGATGCCTTGCAACGTGCTGTTCCGAATAGATCTCCTCCCCGTCGTACTCTTACGGATTTACGTCCTGCCCTGCAGGATTCATCGTGTCAGTTACCTCCAGCACTACTTTAGACGTCAGTCGAGTCCAACTCACGTCGTGTTGCAGCACTTCTGTGTGTTCGTGGGGGCCCTATTCGATGTTATGTAGGTGTACTAGTTTCTTTGGCTCTTTAGTGTAAAATGCATTAAGTACATTATATAATTCAGTTTGTATTTTTATCACCGTTTGCTTCCCATACGAGTAAGTGAACAATTAACTACTATTAAATCCATTACCAGCGATAAATTCTGCCAGAAAAATTCAAGTCAGATACTTTATGCGTAATGTTGACGGGAATACTCTCTTTCAAATTCAGAAGGTGGCAGGGGTAAAATACAGGGAGCGAAGGGCCATTTACAATTTGTACAGAACCCAGATGGCAGTTATAAGACTCGAGGGGCATGAAAGTGAAGCAGTGGTTGGGAAAGGAGTGAGACAGGGTTGTAGCCTCTCGCCGCTGTTATTCAATCTGTATATTGAGCAGGCAGTAAAGGAAACATAAGAAAAATTTGGAGTACGAAGTAAAATCCATGGAGAAGAAATAAAAGCTTTGTTTTTCGATGACAATGTAATTCTGTCAGAGACAGCAAAGGACTTTGGAAGAGCAGTTGAATGGAATGGACAGTGTCTTGAAAAGGAGGGTATAAGATGAACATCAACAAAAGCAAAACGAGGATAATGGAATGTAATCGAATTAAATCGGGTGATGTTGCCGGAATTAGATTAGGAAATTAGATGCTTAAAATAGTAAATGAGTTTTGCTATTTGGGGTCAAAATAACTGATGATGGTCGAAGTAGAGAGAATATAAACTGTAGACTGGCAATGGCAAGGAAAGCCTTTCTGAAGAAGAGAAATTTGTTAACATCGAGTATAGATTTAAATGTCTGGAAGTCGTTTCTGAAAGTATTTGTATGGAGTGTAGCCATGTATGGAAGTGAAACATGGACGATAAATAGTTTGGACAAGAAGAGAATAGCAGCTTTCGAAATGTGGTGCTACAGAAGAATGCTGAAGATTAGATGGGTAGATCACATAACTAATGAGGAAGTATTGAATAGGATTGGGGAGAAGAGAAGTTTGTGGCACAACTTGACTAGAAGAAGGGATCGGTTGGTAGGACATGTTCTGAGGCATCAAGGGAACACCAGTTTAGTATTGGAGGGCAACGTGGAGGGTAAAAATCGCAGAGGGAGACCAAGAGATGAATACACTAAGCAGATTCAGAAGGATGTAGGCTGCAGTAGGTACTGGAAGATGTAGAAGCTTGCACAGGATAGAGTAGCATGGAGAGCTGCATGAAACCAGTCTCAGGATTGAAGACCACAACAACAACAACAACAACAACAACAACAACAACCTTCTGCGTAAATTATATTATTTCAATATAATCGACGCGAGCACGCCGCTCGCGTCCGTTCCCCGGTCCCACTCCTAACAGAGTATACAGTGCCCTTGCTGCAACTCAAAGAGAACAAACGGTGGGAGAAAGGATGTAGCACCCGTGGCTGAGGTGAGCGTTGCACTTACTAGTTGACGGTGTGGATAGCGCCATTTCCAATGGTGGAATGTTTTGGTGTTCCGTTCCTCGACGTTGTGTGTGAATCAACCTTTAAGGCAGTTGGTCGTTTATCCATCGACAGTTGTGAGGACCAGTGGTGTTACCCGTAAAAACCTCGGAGGGATGTGCGTTACTTTCTGAGAGGCCTTTCAAGACGAGCAGTCGGAAACTCGACGGCAGACGGAGTGGGCGGCAAGCAGTGTGGGGGAGGGCCAGAGACGCCGACCTGCATGCTGATGAGCTGCCTCCCGGAAGGCGCGCCCGAGCCACGACGGCTACTGTGCTGCCGCCTGCCGGCTGCCTAAGCGCACCAGCTGCACTCGCTGGCTGGTGTCGAGGCGTGCGTCCCTTTTTTATCACCAACAGTTCTTTCATAACTTAGTAGTGCTACTTATCTGCTACGGCGTTCTTGAATATATACACTACAGGCCATTAAAATTGCTAGATCACGATAACGACGTGCTACAGACACGAAATTTAACCGGCGGGAAGAAGATGATGTGATATTTAAATGATTAGCTTTTCAGAGCATTCACACAAGGTTGGCGCCGGTGGCGAAACCTACAACGTGCTGACATGAGGAAAGTTTCCAACCGATTTCTCATACACAAACAGCAGTTGAACGGCGTTGCCTGGTGAAACGTTGTCGTGATGCGCACTATCACATTTGATGACTTTGATAAAGGTCGCATTGTAGCCTATCGCGATTGCGGTTTATCGTATCGCGACATTGCTGCTCGCGTTCGTCAAGATCCAATAACTGTTAGCAGAATATGGAGTCGGTGGGTTCAGGAGGGTAATACGGAACGCCGTGCTGGATCCCAACGGCCTCGTATCACTACTAGCAGTCGAGATGACAGGCATCTTATCCGCAGGGTTTTAACGGATCGTGCAGCCACGTCTAGATCCCAGTCAACAGATGGGGACGTTTGCAACACAACAACCATCTGCACGAACAGTTCGACGACGTTTGCAGCAGCATGGACTATCAGCTCGGAGATCATGGCTGCGGTTACTCTTGACGCTGCATCACAGACAGGAGCGCCTGCGATGGTGTACTCAACGACGAACCTAGGTGCACGAATGGCAAAACGTCATTTTTTCGGATGACTCCAGGCTCTGTTTACAGCATCATGATGGTCGCATCCGTGTTTGGCGACTTCGCGGTGAACGCACATTGGAAGCGTGTATTCGTCATCGCCATGCTGGCGTATCACCCAGCATGATGGTATGGGGTGCCATTGGTTACACGTCTCGGTCACCTCTTGTTCGCATTGACGGCACTTTGTACAGTGGACGTTACATTTCAGATGTGTTACGACCCGTGGCTCTACCGTTCATTCGATTCCTGCGAACCGAGCGAGGTGGCGCAGTGGTTAGCACACTGGACTCGCATTCGGGAGGACGACGGTTCAATCCCGTCTCCGGCCATCCTGATTTAGGTTTTCCGTGATTTCCCTAAATCGCTTCAGGCAAATGCCGGGATGGTTCCTTTGAAAGGGCACGGCCGATTTCCTTCCCCATCCATCCCTCACCCGAGCTTGCGCTCCGTCTCTAATGACCTCGTTGTCGACGGGACGTTAAACACTAATCTCCTCCTCCTCCTCCTCGATTCCTGCGAAACCCTACATTTCAGCAGGATAATGCACGACCGCATGTTGCAGGTCCTGTACGGGCTTTTCTGGATACAGAAAATCTTCTACTGCTGCCTGGCCAGCACGTTCTGGTCAATGGTGGCCGAGCAACTGTCTCGTCGCAATACGCCAGTCACTACTCTTGATGAACTGTGGTATCGTGTTGAAGTTGCATGGGCAGCTGTATCTGTACACGCCAACCAAGCTCTGTTTGACTCAATGCCCAGGCGTATCAAGGCCGTTATTACGGCCAGAGGTGGTTGTTCTGGGTACTGATTTCTCAGGATCTACGCACCCAATGAATAACCGTTTATCATCTGCATTTCTTCTTGGTGTGGCAATTTTAATGGCCAGTAGTGTAATAAATTTCCTAGAGAGAGAAAACAACTACTGTCCACAAATGGGTACTGATTTATGAAGCGTCGCTAGTGCGAAGCTCAGCTTACCCTTGCCAATTCTCTGCAAATCGTAGATGAAGGGTAACACACACATCCTATATTCCTAGATTTCCGGAAAACATTTCACCGGCGCCCCACTGAAGACTGTTCGCGGAGGTCCGAGCATACGGAGTAGGATTCTCAGATATGTGAGTAGCTCAAATACTTTTTTGAAGTAATTAGACCCAGGACATTGTCATAGACGGCGAGTGTTCACCTGAGACGAAGGAATCATTAGGAGTGCTCCAGGGAAGTGAGATAGTGTTAAGTAGGCTGTTTAGGTGTAAATAGGCTGTTTAGGTTTTCATGTTGGTAACTTCACCTAGCGCTCTGTATGAAAATCACTGGCTGTGCTGTGTGCAGTCTGTGACTGGTTGGCATTGTTAGAACATTCGCTATTGTAGTGTTGGGCAGCTGGATGTGAACAGCACGTAGCGTTGCGCAGTTGGAGGTGAGCTGTTAGCAGTGGTGGATGTGGGGGGAGAGAGGGCGGAGTTTTGTGAACGGATGATCTGGACGTGTGTCCATCAGAGACAGTAAATTTGTAAGACTGGATGTCATGAACTGATATATATATATGATGACTTTTGAACACTATTAAGGTAAACACATTGTTTGTTCTCTATCAAAATCTTTCATTTGATAACTATGCCTATCAGTAGTTAGAATCTTTTACTTAGCTGGCAGTGTTGGCGCTCGCTGTATTGCAGTAGTTTGAGTAACGAAGATTTTTGTGAATTAAGTGATTCGAGAAAGGTGTAGGTTAATGTTAGTCAGGGCCATTCTTTTGTAGGGATTATTGAAAGTCAGACTGCGTTGCGCTAAAAATATTGTGTGTCAATTTAGTGTTGATCAGAATAAGTAAAGAGTGAAATGTCTGAGTACGTTCAGTTCTGCTCAGCTGTTTGAAAATCAAATAATGTAAGAGGTTTATCAGCACAGTAATTCACTAATTTTTCAAAGGGGACGTTTCAATAGGACCACTCTTGTCGATACACACTGAGGTGACAAAAGTCATTGTATACCTCCTTCTATCGTGTCGGACCCGCTTTTGTCCAGCGTAATGAGGCAACTCGACGTGACAACTACTCAGTAAGCCATTGGAACTACGCTGCATACCTGCGAAATTATTGCCGGTGCAGGGTTTTTTGCTCGAACTGTCCCCTCGATTATGTGCCATAAATGTTCGATGGGATTCGTGTCAGAGGATCTGGCTGGCCAAGTCATTGGCTCGAATTGTCCAGAACGTTCTTGATACCAATCACAAACAATTGTGGCTCAGTGACGTGGCACAATGTAATCCATAAAAATTCTATCGTTGCTTGGGAACTTAAAGTCCTCGAATAGCTCCGAATGATCTCAAAGTAGTCGAACATAACCATTTCCAGTCAACGATGGGTTCAATTGGATCGGAGTACCCAGCCCATTCCATGGAAGCAAAGCCCACACGATTAGGGAGCCACCACAAGCTTCTACAGTGCCTTGCTCACCACACTCGAACCCTGCCCTCAGCTCCTAAAAACTGCAACTGGTGCTCATCTGACCAGACCAGTTTTCCAATCGTCTAGGGTCCAACCTATACGGCCAGAAGCTCTGGAAAGACGCTGCAGGCGATGTCGTTCTATTAGCAAACGCACTCGTGTCGGTTGCCTGCTGCCATAGCCCATTAACGCCAGATATCGCCGCACTATCCTATCGGAAACGTTCGCAATATCTCACATTCATTTCTCTGGTTGTTTCACGCAGTGTTGCTTGTCTCTTAGCACTGAAAACTCTACGTAAATGCACATTCTTACACCATAGATCTCGGAATAGTGAATTCCTTAACGATTTCCGAAATCGAATGTCACACGCGTCTAGCTCCAACTACCATTCCGCTTTCAAAGTCTGTTAATTCACGTCGTACGGCCATTATGAAGTTGGTGACCTTTCCACATGAACGACCTGAGTACAAATGACAGCACCGCCAATGCGCAGCTCTTTTACAGCTTTCGTACGTGATACTACCGTCGTCTGTCTGTGGGCATACCGCTACCCTGTGACTTTCGTCACCTCAGTTATAGTAAACGATCTGGTGGATTGGGGGTGCAACAACCTGCGGCTGTTTGCTGATAACGATGTAGTGTACGGGAAAGTGACGTCGTTGAGTGACTGTAGAAGAATGTTTTCGACAGAATTTCTATTTGGTGTGATGGATGTAGAAATATTTAAGTTAATAGAAGTGAGTCGGAAATAAACCCTGTAATTTTCGAATACGGTGTTAGTGTTGTGCTGCTGGAAAGAGTCACGTCGGTCAAATATCCAAGCATTAAGCTACAAAGCTATATGAAATGGCCAGAGCACGCAATTGCGGTGCTTGGTGAAGCCGAATGGTCGAATTTAGTTTGTAGGGAGAGCTATAGGAAAGTGTGTCTGATCTGTAAAGTAGACCGCGTATAGAATACTTACATGACCCATTCTTGAGTAGTGCTCGAGTGCTTGGCATGACCATATGGTCTGTTTAAAGGACGCCATCGAATCAGTTCAGAAGCATGTTGCTATGTTACTTACCGGCAGTTTCGATAAGCACGCGAGTATTACGAAAACGCTACGTGATCTCAAATGGGAATCTCTGGAAGGAAGATGATGATCTTTTCGGGTAACACTATTGAGAGAGTTTAGAGAACCGGCATTTGTGACGAACAGGAGAACCTATTTTACTGTAGCCAACAGACATTTAATTTAAAAATCACCAAGGCAAGATAAGAGAAATTAGGGCACATACGTGGGAATGTAACCAGTCGACTTCACTCGGTGTATTTCCGAATGGAACAGAAGAGGGAGTGGTTCGTACCTCTTGCCTGACACTGTATGGTGGCTTCCAGAGTATGTACGTATGTTTAGATATATTAAGAGGGTTTTTTGTTTTCACAGTTCTGACTACCTTGCTTTGTGTCAGTTATAGTTTTTCTACGCTTTAAGTTTACCTGCTTCATGAGAATGACGAGGACTTGAGCAGTTCCATAGTGTTTTCCGAGTTCACGTATCCCGATAGCTGCAGCCATGCTTCGTTAAGTAAGAGCGCAGCGCAACTTCAATCTGTTTAAAGACGCCACCAAATATTGCTGTAACATTTATTTATTTACAGACAATTAGTTTATGATGCGACTTTCATCACGCAGTACGGCGAAGACTGCAATGGTCTATAACAGATGTTGCAACTGAAAATACTTACCTATATGAGCCAAAGAACGTTCCTTTAACGTGATTTAGTACTAATCCGTGCGTTAAAGGTGGGTGATGTAATCACTTTACAGAACTAGTTATCTACGAATGAATAGACGCTAAAGCAGCGTAGAGATTCCATGATGCTGCTCGAAAAGAAGAAGAAGAAGAAGAAGAAGAAGAAGAAGAAGAAGAAGAAGAAGGAGGATTGAGGAGGAGGAGAATTTCCCTATCAATCCCTCCATCGTTCACATGCTACAGTAGCAGTTGCAGTACTACCGTCGATCAATAGAATTTGAATAAGTGAGACAATGCGCTGGCATTACTTCAGTATTCTTCAGTCTGCGTCTGTGCATCGTTCTGTGAACAATTTATGTTTACCTGCTACGAAATTCTAGAACCTGTGGCTGTGTTTTTGAATATAAATACAGAAAATTACAAACAGTCACTTTTCTGAAATACTTGTTTGTACCCATAAACTAGTTTTCAAACCTTCTGAGGCTCAAGTTGTGTTTGGTTCCCGAAGGGAGAGTCTGGAGAGAGTTTTTAGTCAGAAACGGCAAACTTGCAACAGTATTGGCTGGAATGCCGCAGATTTAAGTTCTGGGACCCTGCTGTGTTCTGTCTGCACCAACGACAAGCAGCTGGGAGGGGAAATCGCCATGTACGACGATGATACGTTGCTATTCAAGCGCTGCCACAACCTCAACTACATTGCTAGGCATCTCCAGAGACGTCTGGCCAAAGTCACCTAACGCTGTACTGTCCGTAAGGTGAAAACCAGTCCTAACAAGAGGCAAACAAGCTCAAATTTCCTAACCGCCACCTCACAACTGATGGTACGGCTTTGGTGTGACTCATTGAAATAGATTGATGTTACCATAGATAAGAGATTGACTTCTAGGTCTCTCATAACCATTGCAGCCAATCACGGTTGTGGGTTATTCAACCACTTGTACCCACTCTTCAAGAGCGACTCACGTTCTGACTACCGAAACTATTTGACATGCTATCACACTTCGGGATACGTTGAGAGGTTCGGAACTGTGGCAAATGGCGGCTGGTGCATACTTAAAACCACTGCAGACTCTTCAGAACAAGATTTTCAGTGTTATACCGAACACCCCCCACTACACTCTGAAAATACACATTGCGCAACTCTTAGAGCACTGATTTATCTAATCATCAAGAAGAAATTCGTAAGTTGCTGTGCGAAATCTACTACTTTGCCCCGCGACCTCATCAATTCATTAGGGACAAGACCTCCCAAATTCGCTTCGTAAAGTCCGAAGATGACCCTCACACAACACTTCATGGACTACACTATGGATTATGCAGCCAGTGACACTCCGTACAGTCATTTTTCCTCATTTTATACTCATCCATAGCACAGTCTGAAGTCGAATCCTATGGAGCTTCAGCTAGTGCTTTCTGACCATTACGTTTGGCAATTTCCTGCGTAAAAACGTGACTGAAGATGGCTCAAATGGCTCTGAGCACTATGGGACTTAACTGCTGAGGTCATCAGTCCCCTAGAACTTAGAACTACTTAAACCTAACTAACCTAAGGACATCACACACATCCATGCCCGAGGCAAGATTCGAACCTGCGACCGTAGCGGTCGCGCGGTTCCAGACTGTAGCGCCTAGAACCGCTCGGCCACTCAGGCCGGCCGACAATTTGGATTCGGAGTTGAATTTTTTTTAAAGAGTACATTAAAGGCAAATGTGTATGATAGTTATTCAATCGACAGGGCTTTTAGGCGGAATATTTATAACGCTAATAAGAATGACGAGGAACTGCTTCTTCACTCCGGTAGGTTACCGTTCGTTTCTGGGGTCACTGACCGCATAAGCAGCATTCTGAAAAAAAATGGTATTCATACAACCTAAGGACGTCACACACCCTAGCGGTCGCGCAGTTCCAAACTGTAGCGCCTAGAACCGCTCGGCCACCCCGGCCGGCGACTGAAGTTGACTGAATGGTTGTCAACCGACATATCGTGGCAAGGTGGCGATATCAACCAGCTGCAAGTCCAAAATCTCATGAAATACTTATTACACTGGTACAACTTTAAGAATTTTTTCTATTTTTTTGTTTTTTTTTAATTACTCGTATTATTTTTTTTTCTTGATACCACAGGGCATGTTTATCTATGGAGAACACCACGAGAAGAATATAATCCTGACTGTCTTCTCACAGCATCGTTTGTATATGTGACCGTTAATTATTTTCGCTCAGTCACCGTTACAGAAGATTGCTTGTGTCTACGTCAACAATATCACCTCCCTCCCCGTGTCACGTTCAGCAACTGTGGATTCTCTTCCGCAGAGTTTCATAGTCCGCCGCGTACCTCGGTGAAAGCCGAGCAGCAGCGGCATCGCTTTTTACGGTCCACAACAGACGGAGCATAAATGGCATCTTGCAAGCCGGCTATGCCTCCTATAGTTAGGCGCCCTGCGCTGGTCAGTGGGAACTTTCTTTCTGCGAACAGAGCCACCAACCGGGCCCAACACGAGTTTCTTCGACGCGGAAACGCGACTCGGATCGATTCGCTGCGGTCCGCAGGCGTTACGGTGCGTTTCTTGCGCGCATGCCCCGCTTTGTCTGCGAGTAGTATTGCCTTTGTGCCTGTGAATGTGTTCAAATGTCACCGCGGCCGACACGGCTGTCTGATGCAATGACGAGGCGTTGAACCCGCCGCTTGAAACGGGATCCATGGATGCGGTTATCGTTCTCTCTCTCTCTCTCTCTCTCTCTCTCTCTCTCTCTCACACACACACACACACACACACACACACACACACACACAGTGTTTCTCTCTTTGTCTTTAACGGTTAGTGGAAAGGGTTTATTGGCACATCCAGCGGAAGGGACAGCGAGGAGGAATGACGGAGAGCATGTGCAGGAGGAAATCCGAGTAACAAAGAGAAAAAGAAAGGAGAATTTAATTAATCTCCTGTTGTGTGGCGAACCGACATTTCTCTTGTCGGAAGATATTGCAAACTGGTTGCTGCGGTGAGGCCTGGATGACTAGTTCGTCGTTTTGTTGTGAAATTTGTAGCCCTCTGTACGAACCTTGTAGAATCCTGCAACACTGTAGCGTGATTTCTGGAGGACGAATCTCCAGATTTCGGCGAAGACATCGGTTTGTTGCAGGATTCTCGAACATATTCTCAGTTCGAATGTAATGAATTTCCTTGAGACAGAGAAGTTGCTGTCCATGCATCAGCACGGCTTTAGAAAGCATCGCTCCTGCGAAATGCAACTCACCCTTTTTTCACATAATATCTTCCGAACCATGGATGAAGGGTATCAAACAGATGCCATATTCCTTGACTTCCGGAAAGCGTTTGACTCGGTGCCCCACTGCAGACTCCTAACTAAGGTACGAGCACATGGAATTGGTTCCCAACTATGTGAGTGGCTCGAAGACTTCTTAAGTAATAGAACCCAGTACTTTGTCCTCGATGGTGAGTGTTCATCGGAGGTGAGGGTATCATCTGGAGTGCCCCAGGGAAGTGTGGTAGGTCCGCTGTTGTTTTCTATCTACATAAATGATCTTTTGGATAGGGTGGATAGCAATGTGCGGCTGTTTGCTGATGATGCTGTGGTGTACGGGAAGGTGTCGTTGTTGAGTGACTGTAGGAGGATACAAGATGACTTGGACAGGATTTGTGATTGGTGTAAAGAATGGCAGCTAACTCTAAATATAGATAAATGTAAATTAATGCAGATGAATAGGAAAAAGAATCCTGTAATGTTTGAATACTCCATTAGTAGTGTAGCGCTTGACACACTCACGTCGATTAAATATTTGGGCGTAACATTTCAGAGCGATATGAAGTGGGACAAGCATGTAATGGCAGTTGTGGGGAAGGCGGATAGTCTTCTTCGGTTCATTGGTACAATTTTGGGAAGATGTGGTTCGTCTGTAAAGGAGACCGCTTATAAAATACTAATATGACCTATTCTTGAGTACTGCTCGAGCGTTTGGGATCCCTATCAGGTCGGATTGAGGGAGGACATAGAAGCAATTCAGAGGCGGGCTGCTATATTTGTTACTGGTAGGTTTGATCATCACGCGAGTGTTACGGAAATGCTTCAGGAACTCGGGTGGGAGTCTTTAGAGGAAAGGAGGCGATCTTCTCGTGAATCGCTACTGAGGAAATTTAGAGAACCAGCATTTGAGGCTGACTGCAGTACAATTTTACTGCCACCAACTTACATTTCTCGGAAAGACCACAAAGATAAGATAAAAGAGATTAGCGCTCGCACAGAGGCGTATAGGCAGTCATTTTTCCCTCGTTCTGTTTGGGAGTGGAACAGGGTGAAAAGATGCTAGTTGTGGTACGAGGTACCCTCCGCCACACACCGTATGGTGCATTGCGGAGTATGTATGTAGACGTAGATGTAGATGTAGATGTAGAAGAAAAGAACAAACAGAAAGCACTGACAAGAGAATGATACGTCGTGCTTTAAGTCTCCCTTATCACGCTTGGAACTGTGAATGGCATGTCTCTCAGCACCCTAAGTGTGGCCACCTGGTGGCCACACAACCGAACACCTGTTCTCGACCGTGGTTCGCCTCGGTGCAGCTTTGTAGACGTCGTGTGACTTCCGTCATTTGCATGAGGCTGGGACACTGATGTTATCCGCGCCCCTATATCGGTTGAAGGTTATCATGTCTGGACACTGTGATAAGAAGACAACGGCGGTAGCGGATCTTAACCACATCATATTAGCATGTTCCAAGTACATGACTGCACAATCAGACTTGTATAAGAAATCGATTGCAAGAGGTTACCCCCACTCCAACAGTGTTCGTGTTTTTTCTCCACCGTTTTGATAAATATACTTATATCTTGCTCACAGAGTATTTGAAAGCCAGTGGGATCCAAATTTAATTTATGAGTTGCCGAGGTCTCCATTTTCAAATGTCATCATCTCGGTTCGCGTAATTTTGTGTTTTAATTTGCGTACGGAAATTTGTTTGTAGATTAAATTTTCATTATTGCTCTTTTTTGCATTTCATGTCACTGTTTTACTGGCACTATTGTACGTACCGTTTGTCGCACTGCGTTTGTACTTTTGGTTTGGATTTTTATTTATTTATTTGTTTTAAGCACATCTATCTGTATGCTATAATTCTCCGATTGTTATATGATGTTATTTGTAGTTCTAGTCTTCAGTTATTGTTGTACATATTGTATGATGTACGGTATTTGCAAATCATCGAGTAAAACTGAAGTGATATCAGGTGTTCCCCAGGGAAGCGTCCTTGGACCTCTGCTGTTCCTGATCTATATAAATGACCAGGGTGACAATCTGAGCAGTTCTCTTAGGCTGTTCGCAGATGATGCTGTAATTTACCGTCTAGTAAGGTCATCCGAAGACCAGTATCAATTGCAAAGCGATTTAGAAAAATATTGCTGTATGGTGTGGCAGGTGCCAGTTGACGCTAAATAACGAAAAGTGTGAGGTGATCCACATGAGTTCCAAAAGAAATTCGTTGGAATTCGATTACTCGATGAATAGTACAATTCTCAAGGCTCTCAATTCAACTAAGTACCTGGGTGTTAAAATTACGAACAACTTCAGTTGGAAAGACCACATAGATAATATTGTGGGGAAGGCGAGCCAAAGGTTGCGTTTCATTGGCAGGACACTTAGAAGATGCAACAAGTCTACTTTAGAGACAGCTTACACTACACTCGTTCGTCGTCTGTTAGAATATTGCTGCGCGGTGTGGGATCCTTACCAGGTGGGATTGACGGAGGACATCGAAAGGGTGCAAAAAAGGGCAGCTCGTTTTGTATTATCACGTAATAGGGGAGAGAGTGTGGCAGATATGATACGCGAGTTGGGATGGAAGTCATTAAAGCAAAGACGTTTTTCGTCGCGGCGAGATCTATTTACGAAATTTCAGTCACCAACTTTCTCTTCCGAATGCGAAAATATTTTTGAGCCCAACCTACATAGGTAGGAATGATCATCAAAATAAAATAAGAGAAATCAGAGCTCGAACAGAAAGGTTTAGGTGTTCGTTTTTCCCGCGCGCTGTTCGGGAGTGGAATGGTAGAGAGATAGTATGATTGTGGTTCGATGAACCTTCTGCCAAGCACTTAAATGTGAATTGCAGAGTAATCATGTATATGTAATGTTTTGTCTTTTGTATATGAGTGTATGTATCGAATGTTTGTCATGATGTTGCTGTATAGTGCTATTTGAAATCCTGCTCGAATGTCCTTGTTTTCTCTCTGTTGTTCGTCTAATTGCGCTTTTATTATACTTTAAGAGTGTCTTTATATGTTAACTTCGTCATTTTGTGCTAGTCTGCTTTTGTACGATTATATTTCTTTGGCACTTTATAACCGTTGTTGGCTTTATGGTGCTTGTAACCCAAAGCCAAAATAAAGAAATAAAGAATCTCCTAATTTCGTGCGCAAACTTTCGGCTCGCGGCTCAGGAAGTTATGTAAGAACGTCGTCTTATAGTGGAACATGCAAATCACGACTATGCCTACAATCATTTAAGAACAAACACGTGCAGGGTTCGTGGATAACTGTTGTACAGGTTGCCCACCCGGACTCATATTCTTTCGAATTTTTCGTTTTAATATTTTCTTGTGGATTCAGATGTAAGTCATTGTGACCTACATGCCAAGTGGGATCGTCACTTCAGTATTATCTGTTTAACTTTATTCTCATGAAACGCGAAGTGCTGACAATCGGCTTTCTATGGATTCGATGCGTTTAGTCAACAGTGATCGTGGGATAGAAATCCCGTGTTGACAGCTGACCGCTGTCGAACAGGGCTGACTCCTATCCACAAGCCCACACTTGTACCGACTACCAGCCTACTAGGACGTGCTTTACAACTGACAGCTTTGCGACTTAAGCTCTCTCATGCACAAACCACCAAGCCTAAAATGAAAAAAAAAGTCATGTATCTTTTGGTGTCTTAAAACCTACTATATACAGGCTTCATTACAGATAACCCAAAAAAATACTCTGCTGTGCAAACCTCAAGGACGATATAGATAAAGAAACGTAACATATTAACAACTCGATGGAAATGAATGAAAATTGGTGAAAATATTGGCAGAGGTCTCCCAGTCGTGCACAGAAAGTCGGACTTAACTTGGTGTGAGGTCAGCGTGACTGTAGCCCCAAATGGGGTTGACCCTACAGCAACAGACAATTGAAGGAACATGAAAAGACAGTGTGTGTCTATCAGAAGAACAGTTAGCGTGTACTGTGGTGGGTTCTTCATTACAACATATCCCGGAGATGAATGCACATGGGGAAAAATGATCGGGAAATTAGACGAAGGTAGAAGTTTGACGAGTGTAGTGCAGGAGTCTGTTACAACTCACAGCATTAACTTTATCTTGGAACTGTTTCATATGGTCCGTCTTTGCATAGAAAAACAGCAATATGAGAATTGTGAGTCAGCCTTGATGCAAAACACTTTTAGTTATTTATTTACTAATTTATTACATCATGTCATCTGATCATCGTTTGCGATGGTGTCAAGAGCATAGGGCCTGGACCAACGAGAAGTGGCCTCGCTTGCTCTTTTCAGATGAGAGCAGATTCAGTCTGAGTTGTGATTTTGGACTTAACATCAAAAAATGAGAGGTGGAAACACGTAATGCTCCCTGAAACATTGTAGAACATTATGATTACGGTATTCGAAGTTTAATGGTGTGTGTGTGTGTGTGTGTGTGTGTGTGTGTGTGTGTGTGTGTGTGTGTGTGTGTATGTGTGTGTGTGGGGGGGGGGGGAGGGGGGAGCATAATGTTGCATGAGTGACATCGTTATGGTAGTCCAGTTGTTATGGTGTGCGGTGGCATAATGTCGCCTGGGTGTACTGACCTCCAGATCTTTGATCACGGTACGCTCACCGGTCTATGACACTACACTCTTTCCTGATGTGCATCTTTTCTCAGGGGTGTACTCGGCCCTGCCTTCATTTTTGTGGATGACAGGACAGTGCCCGACTGCGTTATCAGCGCAGCTAGAGGAGCTCTTGGAACGAGATGACATTCTGTGGATAGACCAGCCTGCCCGTTGGCGCGACTTAAGTCCTATCGAGCACGTGTGGAAGACGTACTGTGGCTCATCCACCGGCACCAGCGACCATCAACCACTTGACAACGGGGCTGGTGGATGAATGGAACGCCGTACCACAAGAACTCCTTAGCAAACTTGTGGCCAGAGTGGAAGCACATTACAGAGCATGCATTGCTGTCCGCAGTGATCACACATCCAATTAAGAAGCACGTCCCGACGTTTGTAATGTCCAGAACAACATCATAAATCGCGGCGACTTCAGTGTAATGATTGCCTTTGACAAAAAGCGTCACCGGTGTTCCTCTTATTGCATATTTTTTTTTCCAGTTGCTGTTTGTATTATACTGTAGCAGTTCTTTCTGTGGTCCAAGTTTCATTGAAATATGGTACTCGGCAGTGACACGCCATGCAGAACTTACATTCGTCCTTGATTTTTGCACACCAGTGTCTTTTAGACCAATAGGGATGTGTCTTCACGTGAGGGCATTGAGAACGAAAACGACTACATATTTCATACAACTTTCAGTAGTACGAAGGTTGTCCAGAAAAAAATGCAAAGTTACTTTTTCTTCAACAGTTTATTTACTGAACATAATGAGAATTACACACAGGAAAGGATGGTGTCTTATCTACAAACCCTGTTTTTCCACGTGATGTCCATCCCGTTCTAAGGCCTTCCTCCAGAGCGAAACAAGGGCGTGTACGCTCTGTCAGTACCAATTCTTGCCCTGGTGACGGAGCCACGTCAAAATGTGTGTCAAAATGTCCCCCACGAATGGCATCCTTTAACGGCCCAAACAAGTGGAAATCCGAGGGGGCCAGGTCAGGGCTGTCAGGTGAGACACACGTGGATGGTCTCCCCGGCTGCTGCAAATCGTGGAGCTCCGCCGAACCGCCATCTGATGATCGCCCTCCGTGCCCAGTGACTAACTGTACTTCTGTTGATAGCAGATACTCCACCGTCTTTGCACAAGTGTTTGTGAATGTTCTCTGCAGTGAGAAATTCAATGACGGCACGTTGTTCTAACGTACATCATGTACAGACGCCATTTTGAAACTGCCCTGTCGAAAATAACGGAAACTTGGCGCGCTCACTCAGGAGACTTCAGATAATACACACGTAACGTTTCGCATTCGTAGCATTGTTTTCGGCTGAGAAAAAAATGCGGTGCATTACTTTCTGGGCTACCCTTGTAGTATCAAAGAAGACATCAAATCAGTATACAAACTATTTTGAATTTTATTTTGTGGAAAGAAATTGTTTCATAAATACAAGGCACACAGAAACATTGCTCTCCGCACGGAAGTAATGTACTTCACGTCACCAACCCCGGTCATGACACCTGTTGACATATGGACCAACTGACTTTGTAATCCACCGTGAAATCGTAATTTAATGGATATGGAATGACAGGCTCTCTTCTTCGAATGCCTGGTGTCAACCTATATTTTCTTGTAATGTCTGCTCCCCCCTTGAATATTATCCCAGAGGCCACTATACTTTTGAATGCTAATAGATCCATATTCCCTTTTCCATTTACCTTACATAGAATCCAAACAATTACTACAGTTAATTAGCATCTGATATAAAATCCTCGTGTACCTCTTACGGTTTCTAGTGTTATTCTGTGTAGGACAGGTAGAGAATCCATCAAGTCAAGATTTGCCTTGTGTTTACATCCCATTACAGAGTTTTTTTGACCAGTAAAAACTTTTGTCTTCCTACTAAACTGTTTAGCAGCCCTTTCCGGTTCTGTCTCAGCACATGATGATACAATAATTACAAGTGAACTGCCAGTAGGCCGGCCGCGGTGGTCTAGCGGTTCTAGGCGCTCAGTCCGGAACCGCGCGACAGCTACGGTCGCAGGTTCGAACCCTGCCTAAGGCATGGATGTGTGTGATGTCCTTAGGTTAGTTAGGTTTAAGTAGTTCTAAGTTCTAGGGGACTGATGACCTCAGAAGTTAAGTCCCATAGTGCTCAGAGCCATTTGAACTGCCAGCACATAATGTGATAGTGACGCCTTCCGCTGGTATTGCTCCTGTATGACGGCCGCGTCCGTACTTCGGTAATTATTTACCCACTGGCCAGCTGGCGACGGACAGGACCAGAAAAAAGCGAAGACAAACGTGACAGCCATAAGTTAAGTTAATCGGGCGACGACCCAAAGACTGGAGGAAGAAACGAAGAGTTTACCATACCCTAGAACACAGAAACCCAGCGATAATCTCTTGACTGTCTGACTAACTGGATTTTAGTTTTCAACTCGTTAATGAAGCCTCCATACACCGGTTTCTGGACTCGGACTTTCAACTGGAACTCTGTGTGATTGTGTGTTGCGGTTTAAGGCGATACCGGCTTCGTTCATCGGTACTGGCTTCACCTCCCTTTACTTGCAGATGTAACGTTCTCATTATACGACGTTTTCGCCAATCGACTCAGCGTCGATCTCGATTTCCCCACGCTGCGTGATTAGCGGATGTGACGTGCATAGTTTGTGTCAGACTATGACACAAAAGATACCACTCTTCACAATTTACTCTTTTTGAAACGAAAAAGTGTCGAAAAATAAGGTTTCGATTTCGATTCCCTGTTATGCATAAATTTGTAGTCTCCCATGGGGTTTCAAATGCAAAACGTAGACTCAAAAATGTCGCACAGGATAATACAGTTGTTGGGTATTCTACCTAATAATACCAATTTTCTGTTGAAGAGGTGCAACTTAAAGATTCTCACAAGTTTCTTTAAACAGGGTATCCATAACGTGCCACTATCATTTCAGAAAATCATAACTTGGAAACTATTAGACAAGGCACCGGAAACTATTAGACAAGGCATCAAGTTTTGTTGCAACACATTTAGCAAATCCCGAAGTTGCGCCAGAATTACAATATGTGCCCCACTCGTCGGTCGTGGAACGTGAAGGTCATATTCGAGAACTGTCCATACACTGGTCAACAGTGCTGATTGCGTCATTTGTTCGTGCACGCCATTGACTCATGTTGTGTACAAGCTATTCTTGTCGTAACCGCACACAACGGAGTCCGACGGCGTTACATCGGGAGAGCGTGGGGTCTATGCGATGGGACCATCACGACCCGTCGACCTCTCAGGAAATGTCTCATTCAGGCATTTCCCGCACGTTAAAGCTCGAATGTGGGTGTGTGCCATCGTGCTGGTAGTTGAGAGGTGACTACAGATCTTGGACCTATGGTAGCAGTAGCTGTTCGAACATGTCTGGGTAAAAGTTTTCCGTTATGGTCTTCTATGGAAAAAAAAGTATATCGCCCAATCTTGCGTCGTACATTTAGCTCAAACCAAACATAAAACTTTGGGCTGTAATGGGTACATTGTGTGGGTTTTCAGAACCCCAAATCCTAATGTTGGGGCGATTCGCATGTCCAGAAAAAAGGTAATTTTTCAGGTAGCCATTATCAGCAAAATGGTTCAAATGGCTCTGAGCACTATGCGACTTAACTTCTGAGGTCATCAGTCGCCTAGAACTTAGAACTAATTAAACCTAACTAACCTAAGGACATTACACACATCCATGCCCGAGGCAGGCGGTCGCTCGGTTCCAGACTGTAGCGCCTAGAACCGCACGGCCACTCTGGCCGGCCCATTATCAGCATCTGTGGTGGCCAACATGGAACACTCCAACGCATACCGCAGATGATGATCGTTTGACTGTACTCCTTGGACCTTCTGCACTTTGTTCACAAAAAAGGGTAAACGCTTATATAGCACTATATGGACATTTGATCTTGCGTCCTGCAGTTCTCGTTATGCACGACGAAGTGATTCTGGGTCTGCGTTAAAATGAAGCTTGCACTGTGTCAGCATGTACTTCAGACAAAGCAGGATGTCCAGTTAAAGGGATATCTTAGTCTCCAACGGTCTCTTTAAAGTTCTTAAACACTTCATTACACCTGTTTTTGTCGGTAGCTCGCTCATAATCTTTCGTGGATAATTCCGTTGTACCATTTTCATTGATTTAGAAGGAAGGAATATTTGGGTTTAGCGTCCCTTCAACAACGAGGGGTTCTAGGCGTTTCAGTCTGGAAAGGCGAGACCGGTACAATCGCTGGTTCGAATCCTGCCTCGGGCATGGATGTGTGTGATGTCCTTAGGTTAGTTAGGTTTAAGTAGTTCTAAGTTCTAGGGGACCTCAGATGTTAAGTCCCATAGTGCTCAGAGCCATTTGAACCATTTGAACAATGAGGTCATCAGAGAGGGAGCGCAAACTCAGATTAGGGAAGGATGGGGAAATAAATCGGCTAAGCCACTTCAAAGGAAGGAACAATCCCGGTATTTGGCTTTAGCGATGTAGGGAAATAACGGAAAACGTAAATCTGGTTGTTCTGATGGGAATTTGAACCGTCGTCCTCCAGAAAGCGATTGCAGTGTGCTGAGCATTGTACCACATCGCTCAGTAGACATTGGGATTCTGGCCTCTCACAATTTTCGTGCACTCTATGTCAAATATGGAACACAGGACAAATGAAAAAGCTTTGAGGACTGCTAAACGTGTTACAACAAATAATGATTCTCTGTCTCTAATATTTTTCAAGCGATTTTTTAAGTGTAACGGGACTTACAGAGTTCCTGTATTTTATTTTGAAATTATGTACTTTAACTCTGTTTCTTGTTACTTAATACACTTTTATAAAACAAGTAAATCACTGTTGACAGAGATCTCCGTTGTCCACTTCATAAAACTGCCCTAACATGAGGGAGTGTTTAAGTTGCCTCACATCGAAACACCCGAGTACTCTCACAACATTTGATTGCATATTTACTCAAAGCAAATTCTCCAGCAGTTAGTCTATTAACACAGCTGGTTTAGACTAAATTCCTGGCCCAACGTATTAAATAGTGAATTTTTTTTATTGCGGGTGACAATGACGCATCTAGCCCAGACTTACACATCTTATTATGTGACAGCAGTGTCTAAGGCGTAAACATTTAATACACTGGAGAATCACTCCCGATTGAGTCGAAATCGCATGCGTGGATAACAGTGCAACGTAATTGGAAAAATACTTCATAAAATCCAGGTTTATTAGTGATGTGGGATAATCCTAGCATCTCACTTTCCTCTAAACTTACCTGTCCATAATATATGACATTAACATGAAAATATAAACGATTTATTTCTTCATCCACACTATTCTGTACTGAAATTTTGTAAACACTTACAGTTATTTGGTAATGTCATATTTCATTTCGGTACCACTTCTCCTTCCAGAGCGCCTGCATCTTTTATAGTAGCTGTTCTGGCGAGCCGATTTAATATTTGAAAAATAATTAAATATTACATCTTCTTACAATAATGCATAGAATCTAAATTGAGTGAGACTCAATGATGGCACATCGGCTTTTAATATGAGATTTTCATTCCTTTATGAAAGAATTTACGAAATTACTAAAGGAAATTCACAACCCAGGTGAAACTTTTTCTTGAAAGAATACACTATCTCGAAGTTCCTGTCTCATATATGAATGAACAATTTCAAGTTCTACGGTTCCATTGATCTGTTACGAAAACCATTTACAAACAGAACCGAGAAAAACTGTTACTTGAAGCGTTCTAAATTTTGAAATCGTGTGCAAAAGTATTTACTTTTATTCAAAAGAATTGTATTAAATGTGGAGCAACTTCAGCAGGCTAATCACCCTGGCTCGGGACATGTCAGTGTAGACGTGCAGTAAATTGGAAGCACTTCATTTTTGTGTGAATAGGGACAGCATTTGGAGCCATAACCCTCATAATTATATTTATTGATCGTGAATAAATAAAATGGAACAGACCTAATTACCGAATTCATCGCTGCTGTCACGACGTCGCGCGTTGTCATTTTAATTACAAATGACGTCCGCAGTAGGACTGGCAGTGTATCATTTGTTTTATAAACGTGACGTGGACATGGAATGACTCGTTAATATGATGATACTGTAATAACCGTTACTGTTAATTACCATGCGCATAATAAATAGCACGGACGAGAAAGTAGTTATTTAGTTGTACGCAGAGGGTTTGTCAAATTTTGTTAGCTTCGGAAATGTGGGGATACGCATACGATACCGTAATGCGGAACTCAGGTTGTGAAAATTAAAACAATTTACAAACCACCGTTGATAAGGTGATTTACATGTACAGTAAAATTCGAAAACCAATCTTTGCTTGCACTCTGCCTTCAGACAAACCATCCGAAACATAGATAAGCAAGGAAACAACACATATATGCGTCGTGTGTGCAAATGCCAAATCAGCCTTGTACTTTAACAAGAAAAATACGTGCAAAGAACTTGAAGTGAGAGCATACTATTAAAAAACAATCTACAAATAGTAAGCCGCCCGTTGTGACCGAGCGGTTCGAAGTGCTTTAGTCCGGAACCGCGCTGCTGCTACTGTCGCAGGTTCGAATCCTGCCACTGGCATGGATATGTGTGATGTCCTTAAGTTAGTTAGGTTTAAGTAGTTCTAAGTCTAGAGGACTGATGACCTCAGATGTTAAGTACCTTAGTGCTCAGAGCCATTTTTTTACAAATGGTAAACAAGGCTAGAGACACAATCATGTTCTATACTACGGTCTGAAAGAGAAGTAACATTAGCGAACAGTTATGATGCTTCAAAAAGCAAATTACTCATGTTAACACACATCAATTAGTCTTTTGTCCATCTTAAACTTATTGCAACCAGGTTTATTTCGAATGTGCAACCAGGTTTATTTCGAAACCAAACTCCGCTAACAACGAGGGAAAAAGCAGTGCACCTCAAGACATGTAAATAAGAGGAAAAACACCAATGATCACTGAAGATCCATTGTAAATAAAAGCGGAGTGCATCTGGTGAAAAGGCCCTTACACTGCGATAAGCTTAGACATAAAAAACAATAACAACTGATATGTGTCCGCAGCTCGTGGTCGTGCGGTAGCGTTCTCGCTTCCCGCGCCCGGGTTCCCGGGTTCGATTCCCGGCGGGGTCAGGGATTTTCTCTGCCTCGTGATGACTGGGTGTTGTGTGATGTCCTTAGGTTAGTTAGGTTTAAGTAGTTCTAAGTTCTAGGGGACTGATGACCATAGATGTTAAGTCCCATAGTGCTCAGAGCCATTTGAACCATTTTTGAAGTGATATGTAGCAGCTGCTGCGTAAGATGGTCATGCAAACAAATATTACATATACGCTATCACAATGAGAAATCATAATCAAGTATAGCATGAAATCACTGCAACAAAAATCGTAACAAACAAAAAGTACTCTAAAATGTTGAGAAAATTGTGCGTTGTTATGGGTAAGTTACCACTACGATGAACTGTATAGTATTTAAATGCGAAAGTTACTCAAATGACGTGAGTAACACAACCAACTACAAAAATTCTCCCAAAATGCCAATAAGCTGAGTAAATCATCGCTATGCGGTTTGTGTTTGAGCGTGGTGTCATCGAAGGAACTGCGCGAATAATTCTAAAATTCGCATGTCGATGTACAAAATGGCACTGAGCACTGTGCTCTGTTGGCTGCACTTGAGTTATCACGCATACCCACTAGAACTCTCTTCCTCTAGCTCTGCAGGCTCATAACATTACGTTAACAGGCCAAGTAACAAATGAACATTCATATTACCTTCCTACGGTTAAACAGACCCTCACAGTTAGAGATTTTGTCTCCTGGTACTGCCACACATGGTGTTATTCTTTCGCAATTTGAGTGTGGGTGTTACATTTTTTCTTCTTTTTATATTTTACGTCAACTGTAGGATTTGTATCTGCCTGAAAAGTACAGTGTAATGAGAAATTTTGAAAGCATTAATTTCGTTTGTTGGATACCTGAACCATCTTCCTTTTAATTAAACATAAATTTTAATTTAGAGGGTATATTCATCAAATTTTCTGGCTATCATTTTGACTACGGTCGATTTTATAAAATTTTATAAAATTATTATTTACATATTTTAAACTATGTACATACGATTGGAAAATTACATGGTGAGAGCTGTCATGGGCGGAAGTACACAGCTTCATTCCAAGGCCTAGTACACCATCAGTTCTTAGGACGTCTGACGTTGAGTCTTCACGAAAATGCATAAATTATGGATTATATAAGTTCGTAATTTTTATCCATTCCTGTTACATATTTTCCCTGGTTCTGGTGTCCTGTATTTTTCGTGTTACAGTATTAAAAATCTGAAGTTCTTTCTGTTACCATACCTTATTTATACGGAGCCTTTCGAGGCAACCCTTTTCTACGCGTAGCAATCGCGTTTCTCCTGCTTCGATTTGAGATTCGTCTATCAGATGTAGGAATTATGTCTCATACCCTTCCAACAGAGACGTCGTTTTGTAAAATGTATTTTGTAAAATGTATTTTGTTTCCTTTCAGCAGTGCTGTCCCAAACCCCTGCAAATTTTGCGAAACATTCTAGAGTAAACTGTTACCTGGAGTTCAATGTTCCAGCCTTATTAGCGGGCAATGTCAGGGGTAAGATATTCCAATCAAAGAACCTGTTTAATATGTCAGTGTCGATACAGACTCTGTCTAATGGAGTATTTTTTTTTCGGAAGGTGATGATGTTGTTTTTAGTTGTTGTGATTTTACATTTGTATGCACTAGTAATGTTGTACAGCAGGTGACCAGATAAAAGCTGGATTTCCTGGTCGCAGATAATTGGTCGGTTATAAGCACTGGTACGTTTTGCAGCTCTACTAGCAGCCGTGTATGCATACTAAATTGTGATTATCCAGGTCCGCACATTATGAAAAAACAACTGTTATTTCAAAATGCTCAAACAGGTTTCAGCAGATTTGTGCTGTCATCAATTCAGTTCCCTAAAATGCAATCCGTTTTCAGTACTAATTATGATAACGAAATTAGGTGTACATCAGTTCGTATGTTGCGGTTATTACCTTATTTCCTACGTTGTTGGGTTCTGTAGAACCCGCTTTACATTATATATATATATATATATATATATATATATAATTAAATGTAGAGGGGCTATACAGGGGCGATGTTCTTGAGGACAATATTAAGGAAATGGCAGAGCAGGCAGATGAAGATGAAATGGGAGATATGATACTGCGTGAAGAGTTTGACAGAGCACTGAAAGACCTGAGTCGAAACAAGGCCGCGGGAGTAGACAACATTCCATTGGAACTACTGACAGCCTTGTCTCCCAAGGCTGTCAGTAGTTCTAACGGAATGTTGTCTACTCCCGGGGCCAGTCCTGACAAAACTCTACCATCTGGTGAGCAAGATGTATGAGACAGGCGAAATTCCCTCAGACTTCAAGAAGAATATAGTAATTCCAATCGCAAAGAATCCAGGTGTTGACAGATGTGAAAATTACCGAACTATCACTTTAATAAGTCACAGCTGCAAAATACTAACGCGAATTCTTTACAGACGAATGGAAGAACTGGTAAAAGCCGACCTCGGGGAAGATCAGT
Organism: Schistocerca cancellata; assembly: GCF_023864275.1. Lineage (NCBI taxonomy): Eukaryota > Metazoa > Arthropoda > Insecta > Orthoptera > Acrididae > Schistocerca > Schistocerca cancellata. Next base: position 372,336,435 of record NC_064626.1, read on the forward strand.
TTGGATTCCGTAGAAGTATTGGAACACGTGAGGCAATACTGACGTTACGACTTATCTTAGAAGAAAGATTAAAGAAAGGCAAACCTACGTTTCTAGCATTTGTAGACTTAGAGAAAGCTTTTGACAATGTTGACTGGAATACTCTCTTTCAAATTCTGAAGGTGGCAGGGGTAAAATACAGGGAGCGAAGGGCCAGTTACAATTTGTACAGAAAGCGGATGGCAGTTATAAGATTCGAGGGACATGAAAGGGAAGCAGTGGTTGGGAAGGGAGTGAGACAGGATTGTAGCGTTTCCCCGATGTTATTTAATCTGTATATTGAGCAAGCAGTGAAGGAAACAGAAGAAAAGTTCGGAGTAGGTATTAAAATCCATGGAGAAGAAATAAAAACTTTGAGGTTCGCCGATGACATTGTAATTCTGTCAGGGACAGCAAAGGACTTGGAAGAGCAGTTGAACGGAATGGACAGTGTCTTGAAAGGAGGGTATAAGATGAACATCAACAAAAGGAAAACAAGGATAATGGAATGTAGTCGAATTAAGTCGGGTGATGCTGAGAGAATTAGATTAGGAAATGAGACTCTTAAAGTAGTAAAGGAGTTTTGCTATTTGGGAAGCAAAATAACTGATGATGGTCGAAGTAGAGAGGATATAAAATGTAGACCGTCAATGGCAAGGAAAGCGCTTCTGAAGAAGAGAAATTTGTTAACATCGAGTATAGATTTAAGTGTCAGGATGTCGTTTCTGAAAGTATTTGTATGGAGTGTAGCCATGTATGGAAGTGAAACGTGGACGATAAATATCTTAGACAACAAGAGAATAGAAGCTTTCGAAATGTAGCGCTACAGAAGAATGCTGAAGATTAGATGGGTAGATCACATAAGTAATGAGGAGGAATTGAATAGGATTGGGAAGAAGAGGAGCTTGTGGCACAACTTGACCAGAAGAAGGGATCGATTGGTAGGACATGTTCTGAGGTATCAAGGGATCACCAATTTAGTACTGGAGGGCAGCGTGGAGGGTAAAAATGGTAGAGGGAGACCAAGGGATGAATACACTAAGCAGATTCACAAGGATGTAGGCTGCAGTAGGTACTGTGAGATGAAGCAGCTTGCACAGGATAGGGTAGTATGGAGAGCTGCATCAGACCAGTCTCAGGGCTGAAGACAACAACATATATATATATATATATATATATATATATATATATATATATATATATATATCTTGCTTTCTTTCTCCCTCTGTTCCTCTCTCTGTGCGTGTGTTTTATCTGTCTGTGACTTCTCTTTCGCATAGTTTGTTTAATGTGTCACTTAATGTGCTACTAAATAGTGCAATGTAGCCCATTATAGTGTTTTCCTGGTGATAATGCCTTCTGTATGAGGAAATTTTCTTCTGTTGTAAGCTTTTGTTATAGGCTATGGTTTGACTTAGCATATTTAAATACATCTATTTAAGTTGACTAGCAAAATTTAGGTAGATATTTCCTTTATTTTAAAGACTTATCTGGCTCCCAAATTTTTCTTTGGTAAGACTTGGAGAACCTTCATAAACATGTTACGCGCCTATTTCTGCCGTGCAACGGAACTCCCGTTCACGTCGTTCGGCGGAGCAACAGAACGTGGGCGGGGCTACAGCAGCCATTGCGGAAGAGGCGGCCAAGATTTTCGCCGCGGCAGTCGGCGTTGACAGGCCGATGGGCGGCCCGCCGTGTCTCCACACCGCCAGCGGCACTTGCCCCATTTCCGCCGTCCGTTCCATAACGGGGGTGGGGCGACCCGCTGTCTCACGGGATGACAGGTTTCCGGCGACTCGAGCCCAGAAAGCACTCTCTCTGTCTGCACAGTTGCTGCGGGGAACGCAGAGAAAGGCTTGGCTAATGAAATTCTCCTATCTCACTTTAAGCGTCATGCAGAGCAGCAGTTACTCGGATGGAGCACAGTGCCGTTTGCAAAAATGACACATACTTTAACAAAACACTTTCCAGTAATCGCAAATGTATCTTTGACGTTAGAAACGCCTTTGGCTCTATACCACACCAATATTTATCAACAGAAGTACGATCATATGAGGCATCGAATGAAATATCTGATAGTCCTGAGGACTTTCGATAGGGGGAATGCAGCATTGAATGCACAAGACTGGGCAGTAAGAACATTCTATAGCGGTAACCCACAGCCATCTCGTAGGTATCTCCAAAAGCAGTTCGGCATTCTAATTCATTTCCACATAGATGTGTTGCTGTTGAGTTCTCCAGTACAAGGACTGATTCGATACAGCCCTTTACGCAAGTCTACTTGTGCAAGCCTTTTCATCTCTGTCTACATGCTGCGCCATACACCCATGTGAACTCCATCCTGTATTCATCCGTTGGTCTCCCTCCATAGTTCTTACCTCTCAGACTTCCCTCCAATACCTTATAGATAAATCGTTGGTACCTCTGAATATGCACTATAAACCGAGCCCTTCTGTTGGTCAGATTGTGCCATAAAATTCCTTGTCTCCGCCATTCGTTTCAGTACCTTCTCGTTACTTATGTGATCCAGCCACCTAATCTTCACCGTATTTCAAAAGATTCTGTGCTTTTCATTTCTGAATTGCTTATTGGCCCCCTTTCGCTTTTGCGCAAGGCTACGCTACAGATAAACACTTTCAGCGGATACTTTGTAACACTTGAATCTATATTCGACGTTAACAATCTTCTCTTCTTCAGAAACGCTGTTCTTGCCATTGCCAGTCTACATTTTATAGCCTCTCTACTTCGTTCATCATCAATAATTGCGGTGGTGAAATAGCAAAACTCATCTCCGGAAGCCAAACTGATTTTCCCTGATGTCGACTTCTACCAATTTTCCTTTCTTCTGTGTCCACCTCCGTAGCGCAGATTCTGGACTAGCTGGTGTCATTGAAGGATAATTTGTTGTTGGAAGGCGGAAATTTGCAAAATACTTTGCCAGTATGGTATGGCCTATGTAGGACAAACAAAACGCACAGTGGAAGAACGCAGCACAGAACATAAACGTTGCACTCGCCTTCTGCAACCCAACAAGTCTGCAAATGCGGAACATTGTATCTCTAGCGGACATGCGATGAAGTATGGCAAAATATTACTTTTGCCCACAGCAACATCTTTTTGGGACTCCATTAAAGAAGAATCAGTTGAAATACGCATCGCGGAAAATCTAATGAACCGTGACTGCGGCTACCAGCTAGATAGCCGGCCGCGGTGGCTGTGCGGTTCTAGGCGCTTCAGTCCGGAACCGTGTGACTGCTACGGTCGCAGGTTCGAATCCTGCCTCGGGCATGGATGTGTGTGATGTCCTTAGGTTAGTTAGGTTTAAGTAGTTCTAAGTTCTAGGCGATTGATGACCTAAGATGTTAAGTCCCATAGTGCTCAGAGCCATTTGAACCATTTTGAACCAGCATAATCCCGTCATCTCCGAGATTTGCTCCAGACGAAGGCACCAGACTACTCCGATGGCTGCAGCGAGCGGCAACATCGAAGGCAGGTGATCTTTTGCAGTTCCATCAGCGAGAGCTCTGCCGCCGGGCGGTGCGGTCCTTCTGTCACAATGACACGAATGCGCGGCAATGCCCTCAGAGCGCTATATAAGGCGGATCGGAGGACGTCTTCGTCAGTCTTCTATGACTCACCTGAAGATGACTGGTAAGCGTTCAATCAAAATATCGTGGACTGCAGTTTACGATGACCGGCTGCATTTCCGAAATCTCTTCGAACATTTAATTCGCCGGGAAAAGTTTAAATTTGACAAATACTTTTGGTAAATCATTATAAAGTGATTGCTATGAGTTGTTTACTGATGAAATTGTTCTATACAATGTAACAATGAAAATGTAGTCATAAACAAAAAATTGCTGCGTGTACCCCGTATTTAGCGCCGCCTAGCGGTTTACTCCACGTCTTTTTCAGTTTCTCCCTTTTAAGCAGTTTGCGCTTCTCTCGGAATTGATAATGTTGATGAGATCCAAGTTATCTAATGAACAATTTTATATGATTGATATTACACTGGTAAGTCAGAAAGCAATATGGTGATCATTATACTATGTCTCTAATCAATGATAAAATGTAACAGGTCTCATATCTTTTGATATCAGATTTTTGTTGTATTATATAGGCTTTGACAATGACGAAATGTCGAAACGCGTAAGTCGATTTTGGAAATAATAAAACGAGTGGTCAAGACATCCAAAAGTTATTAAAGGTCATCCAAATGACCGTATCGTCTCGTAGCATTTCCATGCAAACTGCAGGACTTTACTCGTAACTGGACAGAGCATAAAAGGCGTCATCAGCTGGTTTAATTTGACGCCACTGGACTTTTTTCTCTGGGAAATAAACAAAGATAAAGTCTGTGCACGAGTTAATACGACAGAATTACTGTATGTTAATCTGTTCAGAAAATATCTGAGGTGAACATTGTAGCTGAATCGCCGTGTGTATAAGGACTGTCATTACCGAATATCTTACATTGATTCTCAGAATGTACATCCAGACACATATGGCGTGTCCAATTCCGCATATTTTCGAACATATTCGTGAGGCTGTATATTTCTTTCTCTTTCTTTCGTTTTTTTCATCTTTCATTCCCTCCCCAAAGAGTGCGAGGCGTTCATATGAAGAGCCTGTTTCTCTTTGGTGACTTGTATTATCTTCTATTCTTATATTATACTGTGAGGACACATTTTCTTTCTTCAGTGGCGTTTTCCTATTGTTTTTCTGCGTGTCTGTTGTCTAGTTATCATTTCTTTTGCGTGAGAGAGTCGTTGCTGATACTGACCCTAGTGCTGGGCGAAACCTCTCTAAAACCTTGGCAAGGATCTCTTGCTTCTGTTCTTGTGTCTTACTTTTGTTACCTTCTTCATCGTGTACTTAATATTGCGTTTCATCTTTTTTACTATTTTTTATTATTTTTATTTATTTTTTGTTGAATTTCGTGTTCTAGGAGGAGTCTTATTTTGCCTTTTTCGATGTCTGTGACGTTTAGCGTAGCCGTTGTCGGCGTGTAAACTGTTTTAATGCGGGTTTTGGTCATTTTCGGGGGATATACACTCCTGGAAATTGAAATAAGAACACCGTGAATTCATTGTCCCAGGAAGGGGAAACTTTATTGACACATTCCTGGGGTCAGATACATCACATGATCACACTGACAGAACCACAGGCACATAGACACAGGCAACAGAGCATGCACAATGTCGGCACTAGTACAGTGTATATCCACCTTTCGCAGCAGTGCAGGCTGCTATTCTCCCATGGAGACGATCGTAGAGATGCTGGATGTAGTCCTGTGGAACGGCTTGCCATGCCATTTCCACCTGGCGCCTCAGTTGGACCAGCGTTCGTGCTGGACGTGCAGACCGCGTGAGACGACGCTTCATCCAGTCCCAAACATGCTCAATGGGGGACAGATCCGGAGATCGTGCTCGCCAGGGTAGTTGACTTACACCTTCTAGAGCACGTTGGGTGGCACGGGATACATGCGGACGTGCATTGTCCTGTTGGAACAGCAAGTTCCCTTGCCGGTCTAGGAACGGTAGAACGATGGGTTCGATGACGGTTTGGATGTACCGTGCACTATTCAGTGTCCCCTCGACGATCACCAGTGGTGTACGGCCAGTGTAGGAGATCGCTCCCCACACCATGATGCCGGGTGTTGGCCCTGTGTGCCTCGGTCGTATGCAGTCCTGATTGTGGCGCTCACCTGCACGGCGCCAAACACGCATACGACCATCATTGGCACCAAGGCAGAAGCGACTCTCATCGCTGAAGACGACACGTCTCCATTCGTCCCTCCATTCACGCCTGTCGCGACACCACTGGAGGCGGGCTGCACGATGTTGGGGCGTGAGCGGAAGACGGCCTAACGGTGTGCGGGACCGTAGCCCAGCTTCATGGAGACGGTTGCGAATGGTCCTCGCCGATACCCCAGGAGCAACAGTGTCCCTAATTTGCTGGGAAGTGGCGGTGCGGTCCCCTACGGCACTGCGTAGGATCCTACGGTCTTGGCGTGCATCCGTGCGTCGCTGCGGTCCGGTCCCAGGTCGACGGGCACGTGCACCTTCCGCCGACCACTGGCGACAACATCGATGTACTGTGGAGACCTCACGCCCCACGTGTTGAGCAATTCGGCGGTACGTCCACCCGGCCTCCCGCATGCCCACTATACGCCCTCGCTCAAAGTCCGTCAACTGCACATACGGTTCACGTCCACGCTGTCGCGGCATGCTACCAGTGTTAAAGACTGCGATGGAGCTCCGTATGCCACGGCAAACTGGCTGACACTGACGGCGGCGGTGCACAAATGCTGCGCAGCTAGCGCCATTCGACGGCCAACACCGCGGTTCCTGGTGTGTCCGCTGTGCCGTGCGTGTGATCATTGCTTGTACAGCCCTCTCGCAGTGTCCGGAGCAAGTATGGTGGGTCTGACACACCGGTGTCAATGTGTTCTTTTTTCCATTTCCAGGAGTGTATATATTCTGTATATTGTTCTCCGGGTAGCGTAGGTGCGGATGACTTTGTATATCTGTTGGCGCCTATAATCGCTGTTAGTTCCACCAATCTTATCATTATTGGTTTTATGTCAGTGTTTTTGTAAAACATTTCGCTGGTGGTCCTGGGGTTCATTTTGCTGAGTATAATACCAATACTTTCCTTTCTGTCGCCATAATTGTTTGGCCTTGTTTTTATTTGCGATCGACTATGGCGCAGCATATTTTAAGATGAGGCGGAAAAGGCTCCGCAAGTGCAAACAGTGGTGTCTTTCCTTGATCCATTTGTTCTGCTTCGTAATGTTCGTCCAGTTGTACTTCAGTTCTGGTTGTAGTATCTTTGGTGTGCTGGTTTCACGACATGTGTTTACCTTAGATGAATATTACATATTTTGCAGTCTCTCTTGTTAAGACTGGCTGCCCACATAGTTCTTGATTTGCGTATTCTGGTTTTTACTTCACATAGCGTGTTGCTGTCTTGTGTCTGAAGACAATTATTTGCATATTTGCGGGGTTAGATTGTATTTGCCATTTGCTGAGCCAGTTTTCGAATTGTTGCAAGTAGTTCTGAGTTCGCTGGTTGATCTCTGTTAGACACTGGTGTGCAAAACAAAACTTAGGGACGAAAGTAGCTTTCACGTAATATGTCACTGCCAAGGAACATAGCTCGAAGGAACTTGGACCTCACATAAAAAGAACAGCTACGATGTAGTACATGAGGTATCTGAAAGAAATGCGCAGTGAGACGAATAAAGAAATGCGCAGTGAGACGAATAGAAAAAAAAAAACTTTGATTCCAAGACAATAATTACAATGAAGCTTCAGCGATTTATGATGGTCACCTGCGTGTTACAAAAAGCGGGACATGGTTCTTAATAGCGTGTGTGTCCAAGATGCTACTCTAGGCAGGTGTAAAATGAACGCGCGCAACGGAAAATAGTGAATGCGAAAATGAAGATTTGACCCTGGCTGACTACATCCTGAAGCAGATCCTAGGATCTCTTAATGGTAATTTTATCTCCTCCTTCTTGCTCTTTAACATATAAATTACAACATAAACATAAATTAATGATTAAGGGAACTAGTAAATACAAATGATAAATGTTGTTTCTGCTTATACATTTACTGTAGATTAAAACCCCTTTATATATTACAAATGCTTATATATCAATGTCCAATGGACATATAGAGATACAAATTAATTTCCTAACTAATATGATTGATCAATTGCACAAGTCTACCCCTTTTTATGGATACGCGATCTAATATAAATAACGCGAATGACTGACATCATCTACATACCAAACACTAGAGGACACTACTTTCGAAGATGATCTACATCTTCACAGGTGTGCAATCTCTGTGGAAATAAAATTTACGCGATCACAGCTGTTTAGCTTTATAGCCCTAATAAGCCGAAGCAGTTAGCAATATCACCGTATGCACTGTGTCCGGTGCGTCGGAGTGTTGGTTCTCGTTATACGTCTGCGACAACGGAAGAATTCGATCCACAAAACATATAAAAAAAACCTCATTCAAACACTAGGACGGCAGAAGACGGTCCTCCGACTAGTATAATCTAAGACTGTCTTCTCCTCTCTGTGTTTTACAGACGAGAAACGCGAACTCCCAGTCATAAGGACGGAGTTCAGGAAATGTCTCAAGGTGAGTATAGGCAAAAGTAGTGCTCTAAATCACTGAACGCTGCATACTCAACGACAACTCCCTAACCTGAGGAGAAGTCCACAATCGTATCAGTTCGCAACAATACAATGCCTAACCGTTCTAGCTATAAAATCTCCTTAGAGCAAAGACAGCAAGTCCGTCTGTAGCAACAAAGCTGATACTGAGCGACCGTCCAACACGGTCGCTCAAAACGGGAAACCTCTTTCTCTCCACTGCTGGCATCCCAGCAAAGCTCAGCTCCCCTCCCTCATAACTGCAAAAGGCGAATCATATTCTCAAAACCACAGAATATTCTCCCTCTCTATAGATTCTTCCGAAAGCTGACCAATCCAGCACTAAAAGTTTGCGAGGAAATACCTATCCTCGTTAATTAGGCTTCTCAAAGTAAAAATCCTCGGAAATAACCCATCCTGCGTGATTTCAAGGTAACGCTTTCATGTTCCTCTCTGCTGCGTCCAAGACTTTCAGTGTTTCCGAAGTATTATCCGGTTATCCGGCCCGCCACAATAGCGGCCGGTCGCCGCTGTATTGTGCTTCAGCGCTCAGGTGCTCCGACCATCCGTCTTGGCTACTTACCCTGTTACGCAGGACCAACACACCTGTGCAGGCTTTTCCACTCAGGACTTGAGTTACCCTGCCGTTTCATTTCCACTTGCGTTCCAACAACTACTAGTATAGGCAATCTTGCACTACGCCATTTCGATGATAAAGACACTCCATCACCTTTCATGTACTAGGCGTCAACAACTATTTACGAGTACAAGCTGTATGTGACAATGTCAGACATCTTTAATTATTCATATATACGATATACAACCTCTCAAATGATATCTAAAAACGTTCAAATGTGTGTGAAATCTTATGGGACTTAACTGCTAATTTCATCAGTCCCTAAGCTTACACACTACTTAACCTAAATTATCTTAAGGACAAACACAAACACCCATGCTTGAGGGAGGACTCGAACCTCCGCCGGGACCAGCCGCACAGTCCACGACTGCAGCGCTCAAATGATATCTAATTCCGGTTGTAAATCATGGCAAAGTATGTATATGAGTGCTTGTAAGGTGCGAAATTATAGCCACCTTACATGTGATTACGAAGTACAGTAACGCATGCTGTGCAGGGCAATTTATTCGGGGAATATCCTCTCTTTCAAAGAACTCTTCAATCTGCGCTATTCAGTGCAGTCGAGCAGTGGCATCCTTAAAAGTGAAGGCCGAAGTCCGCAGCTCGTGGTCGTGCGGTAGCGTTCTCGCTTCCCACGCCCGGGTTCCCGGGTTCGAGGGTTCGATTCCCGGCGGGGTCAGGGATTTTCTCTGCCTCGTGATGACTGGGTGTAGTGTGATGTCTTTAGGTTAGTTAGTTTTAAGTAGTTCTAAGTTCTAGGGGACTGATGACCATAGATGTTAAGTCCCATAGTGCTCAGAGCCATTTGAATCATTTTTTTTTTTTTTTTTTTTTTTTTTTTTTTTTAACACCGAATGCACTCCTGGCGAGTGTGCAGTGTTCGAAGATTCAGAGGTCAGTACGACCATGCAACGTAATGCCTCCCCTCACAATAACACTTGGACTACCACATGTTCGAGAATGTTCGCGGGTGCATTATCATCGCTCCCCATATGAGGGAAAGTCCAACATCACTAGTCGCATTGAATGTGCTCTCATCCGAGGTAAGCACGCAACACCACTCCTCGTTGGCCCAGCCCCTATGCCCTTGACGCCATAGCAAACGATGCTGCTGATATCCAGAGCACGAAGTACTGGTCGTCGGGCAAAGAGACCACCCCCATGCAGTCGCCGTGGCACTGTGGAGCATGAGATTGCGTACCTTGCTGCCCTGTTAAATATCGTTCCTTGATGGCTGTTCCACAATGTAGCGGTCATCTGCTTCAGTGGTTGACCGTGATCGACCACCTCCTTTCTTTCGAGTAGCAGTTCTTGGGTTTCGGAACAGTCCCAGTGCGCGTGAAACAATACTGTGAGCAATACCATACTCCTCAGCTACTTTCGTCGCTCTTCGTCCTTCTTCCATTTGAAGTCATCCAAATGTTATCTGCAGCCCATGTTGTTACGAACACTACTACAATGCAGCGTAACTGCTCGCTGACTGACACACATACAAACACGCTCTCTCTCTCTCTCTCTCTCTCTCTCTCTCTCTCTCTCTGTCTCTCTCTTTCTCTCTCCCTCTCTCTCTCTCCGCTTTTCTTCAACTGCCTTGTGGTGCGGGGCCAGCCCCACTTGGCGCTATAGTCAAGCTGACTCATCTTATGTGACGTCCATCTTACTGTGTTTTGCTGGGAGACCTGTGGCAATATGCTTCCTCACTTTCATTCATTTCCACTAGTAGTTCAAATGTTATGTTATTTTATCTGTCTCGTCCTTTAGTTTTGCAGAACAGTCTAGTTGGTTCATGGCACCAATACTCCATGTCATTGATGTAAAGTGTTAGTCCTTCATTCCAATTTTTTGAAATAAGGTTGTTTGGCGTGTAGAGGCTGTAAGGGACGGAGAGATAAGTGCCACCTTGTAGTACTAGTGGCTCTGGGATGAAGATTTTAGTTCGGAAATTAGGGACTCGTTAATTACGATTCTGGATGGAGAGTTGTCTAGAATGTTCGAGAAGAGTATGGTGGGTTATAGCGGAATCTTCGTTTTGTGTAGCTCCTGACGCTACACCTTGCAGAACGCCCTTTCACTGTCAGGGAACAGGACGCAGGCACAGTCAAGTATGTTGAGACCTTCTGTCAACGCAGCTACGTAGTCTCCCTGTAAGATAGATCGTGAGGCGTACAAGCCAGTCACAGAGATGTCAGCGCCGTCGGTTGCCAGTTTTCTTCAGTCTCTCGAGGAACAGCAGAGCCGGGCCGACTGGGCAACCTTTAACTGTGCTGGTCGTAAATCTTTGGGAGAAAAGCGGAAAACGTGTTGTGGCTGGCGGCCGTACGGCCGAAAATGATGGACGATAGCGACCGGGTAGGGCCGGGCTGCGCTCTGGAGGCCAGTGATTTACCGTGGAGGGGGCGTGTCGGAGAGGGGCGAGGGGGCGTCCTGACGGGACGGGCACCGAATTGTGGCCGCGGTGGCGGCCGTGCATCATGAGCGCGCGCCTAATCACTCAGGCCAGCCCGCGGGGCACGAATTAGGAACGGCAGAGGAGAGGAACCTGTTCCTCCGATAGGGCCACGCAACGGGATACGGGCAGGAAGCTACTCCAGGTGTCCTTCGAATGAGCAGATCTTAGTCTTCTTCTTCCTAGAGCCTTCCAGTTGGGAAGGGGTCCGCTTTCTGGATCAGTGCACGCCATTTTTTACGATCTAAAGCGTCCCGTGAATTTAGGCTTCTTGATCTTTGTGTTTATAGTGTCCAGCCGCCGTAATTTAGGTTTTCCTCGCTTTCTGTGACCTCCGACACTGAGATGATAGGCTACAAAATAATAACCACTACCAGCCACAGTAGAATGTGGTCTTGTTTAACACGCAACCGATTTAGGGCTTTGCCCATCTTCAGGCAGTTTACATTCATTTTCATGTTTGCATACCTACAGTGAACAGCAAATAGTGTCATGATGACTAAAAAGGCACAACTGGAGCAGTTGGAAGTGACTAACCAAGATTAAGTATTCGTGTACTTGGCGGGGGGAGGGGGGGGGGGGGGTAGCAGGAATATTCATATCGTTCCCCCATTACATTTATCACATTTTTTTATTTAGATTTTTTACTCTTGAGCTGTGTATTAGACATCTCAGTTTTTATTGGAACTTCCATATTTTGTTTCTGATAAAGTAGTGGCACTCTCGATGTTTGTAACTTCATAAACACACGCACTTACAACATCCAGCGTATCTGACATTAATCTCTATTTTCCAATGTAAACACAATGGATGTTGTGAATGCATGTGCTCCTGAAGTTACTAACGTCTAATGTGCCACTACTGCATCAAAGGCAAAATATGGCAATTCAAATGATTGCCATAGTAACTAACATAAAGTTAATGTGTAAAAAATTTGATGAATGTAATGTGGAAACGATTTGGATATTTCAGCTATGCACAAAGGGGACAAAATTCATGATACAGCGTTATGTACATGTAAAGATTGCTGTAGTATCTCGTGCACAAGGTATACAAGGGCAGTATTGGCGGAGCTGTCATTTGTACTTAGGTGATTCATGTGGAAAGATTTCCGGCGTAATTATGGTCGCCGATGGGAATTAACAGCCGTTGAACGCGGAATGATAGTTAGATCTAGACTCATTGGGTATTCCATTTCGGAAACCGTTGGGGAATTGGGTATTCTGAGATCCACAGTGTCAAGAGTGTGCTGAGAATAGCGCATTTCAAACATTACCTCCCACCACGGACAAAGCTGTGGCCGACGACCTTCACTTAACGACTGAGATCAAGGGGTTTTCCGTAGAGTAGCACGACATCGCATGCAGTGCCTCTCCTGGACTCGCGACCATATCAGTGGGAAACCGTGGCTCCTCACATGGGTCACGATTTGAGTTGGTAAGGACTGGTAGTGGGGTTCTAGTGTGGAGTAATTCCACGAAGCCTTGGACCAAAGTTCTCAACAAGCCACTGTACAAGCTGAAAGTGGCTACATAATGGCATGGGCTGTGTTCACGTGAAATTGACTGGGTCCTCTGGTCCAACTGAATCGATCATTGACTGGTTATTATTATGTTCAGCTGCTTGGAGACCATCTGCAGCCGTTCGTGGATTTTTTTCCCAAAAAACGATGTCATGTCACCGGGCCAAAATAGTTCACAATCAGTTTCAGGAACATTCTGGGTGATTCGAGCGAATGGTTTGGCCACCGAGATCGCCCGACCTTAGTCCCATCGAAACATTTATGGGACATAATCGACAGGTCAGTTCGTGCACAAAATCCTGCACCGACAACACTTTCGGAGTTACGGACGGTTACAGTGGCAGCATGGCTCAGATATCTGCAGGGTACTTCCAACGACTTGAGTACATGTCGCGTCGAGTTGCTCCACTACACTGGTCAGGAGGTAGTCCGACACGACATTATGGTGTATCCCATGATTTTTGTCGCTTCACTGTATGTAAGTACAAAAATGTTTTCAAAATATATCGGTTAGCCGCTTCTACTAGTTACAGTTGTGTCTATTTAGTCATCATCGCATTATTTACTATTTATTTAAATAGTGAACTCCAATACAGAGTGTGGAAACATGTATATGTAAACCACATCAATATGGGCACAAGCCCAAAACTTGTCGTGTGTTAAGTAAAATCATCTTCTGCTGCGACTGCTATCGGTTATTATTCTTTATTCTATAAAAGAACAGACATGTAGTTCAACAGCATCTATTACGAATAAAAGTCACCGAGATAATAGCCTCAGCTGGTGACGGAACATACCAGTGCCCATACGATGTTACATGCCAACGAAGTCTGCTTGCATGCGCATTTTGTAACGTCCTTCGGATCTCCGGTCTTGGCTAGCACTCAGCAATAGAGCAATGAGATTGTTATTTCTTATGTATCGGTTCGATGTTACAAACAGAACATTGATGAACTGAACTCGCGACTTGTGCAAGGTATTTACTTCACCAAGTGTCGTAATAAAATCGTTTATAATCGATGGTTTGTCAGTTGCTATTTAAATATTAATGATAAGTTCAAATTAGCTCCAGCGACACCAAATTCCCTATAGACTGGTTGTAATCCCAAATCTATAATCAGTCGTATTCCTAACGTCAAGGAGTTTCTATATAAGCGCAGAGCGCTTCAGTCAAATAATATCGCAGCACGTTATCTCTATAAATAATATTGTAAAACGTGAATGATAAATGCGTGAATTGACCCGATATGCTGGTTTATTACACAATATTAGTCACTTCCTAACAGAGCCGTGAGGAAGAAGCTTTCCCAGGTGCTAGGAGGGAATTATAAATTATATACTTCGTAACTATCGCAAAGTTCCATAGTCCATTAGTTATTACGAATGAAATTGTCTATAGTGTTCACTTCCTAAATAGTGTTAACTTCAGGTTATCTAATTAAAAGTCACTTCTGTCTAATATATACAAGTCCTCTATCTGAATGCTAAATAACGTAATATTTGAAGTCAAATTATCGTTTCACTGCTTCATAATAGATCGCAATAATCAATTCTGAAAAAACAATCTAATTGCTCCTACATATAAGAACATTCAAAAGTATGACCTGCTTCGGCTAACTCTCGTAACGTAGTGACAATGGATTGAATTATCCTTAGCCATCACTCACGAATCTCAAAGAGTACTCACACGGAGTATTCTTTGGGAACGTTGGTTCTACTTTGCGAATTTTTATTGTAATGATTTTGCGATTTACTATGATTTGGAATTTTGAGTTTTATTTTACTGCAATCCTATCTTTCTTTCGTATGTTAATCAATTACTAAGTATTAGATTCCTGAATCAGTTACTGGTTAATATTCAAATAATAGTGTTAACTGGAAATTTGTTTGCTTGTTCATTTTTCATGGAATTTGGAACTGGTTTTGGGGAAATCTTTGGGAATTTTGGAGCTAATTTTTTATTTCCGTTTCTCGTCCGAGGGCACTGTATTTCTAGATGCGAGCCAACATTCGGTGCCATACAATGCAACTGGCTTCACCATTGTTGGATATATCATCTTTTTCAGCCGGATAGGCATATTGTTGATACAAACACCAATGACCCCTCTGAACGGCATCCAGTCCGTTTTGAGTCTTACTCGCAAAACGTCGTTCACATAGCTGTCACTCTGTAGTCCTGAATTAATGTATCGGAATGTATCCACCTTCGTGAGAGGAGCTTCATCAATCTGAATAGTTCCAGGGTACGGAATCATGTCCAGTTACTGAGGCTTGTGTGTGTTTAAACGGAGGCCAAATCTTTGCGGACGGTCATGCCATGGTAAGACTTCAGTCTGAAGTTCCTCCGCAAGCATCACATCATACTACAGCATTGTCGATTGTACACGCTTCAGTAGGTCGCGCGTTGTGGTACTCATTATGGTGACAAAATTCTAGTGAGCAGAACTGGTTTGAAAATCAACATGCATTCCTCAAACTGAGATCTTACGAGACTCGGGTCGCTTTGTTCGTTCATGGAATCCAGAGACCTTTAAACAACGGTTCGCAGGTTGATGGCGTGTTTGTGGACCTCAGAAATTGAAGATAATTCCGCACTGTCTTTTATTTTAAAAAAATACCAGCTTATTGAATATCTGGACAATTCTATGATTTGATTCAGAAAAAAATTGCTGGCAGAACTCAACACGTCGTCCGGAACGAAACAGAATCTCCAAAAGCAAAGGTAATTTCTGGGGAATACCCACCCAAAGATGGAAATGGTTTGCTACGCAAATTTGGAAATCTGCCAGAACGACGGCAAAAGTTCATAAGCATTGACGGAAAATTTTTATTTTATTTATTTGCTGCTACCATTTATAAATGACCTGCCACTTAGTTACTAAACAAAGGTCGTATTTTCTACTTAATGTGGAACTTATTTGATATTTCGTATTTGTAATAGGGACCAGTTATATCGGAGCTTTAAATACTTGTAGACTTAAAAGTGATTAACAAATAAAACTCAAAAAATTAATGATTTGTGAATAGAAGGTAGAAATTTAGGAAGATGGATAGAGGTTTATGGCTTTATCACTTCATGAGATATATTAATTCGGAAAAAAATTTAAAATAACAAGAATTTTCATTTAAGATCAAGAAATAAAAGATAATAGAAACGTATATAGATTTGTGTTACAAATCTCACAACATGACTGTCTCGGATAGGAGTGCTCGGCAAATCATTGAGCCTGTCATATTCGAGGTAGCGTACAAAATATATCTTTGATTCTCAATTGATAATTTCTTTGTGCAGACATATCCGTAATATAACCTTATTCGTTTATCCAGTAAATGGCTCCTGTGAACACAAAAAATGATAGTGCTAATCGTTTTTGAAAGCCATGAGTTCGTCATTGTATGACGCATAGTTCAGGACCCATGACGTCATGAACACTGAGCTGCGTGAAAACGTAAGTGCAGGGCGAAATTCGCAAGAGACAGAGGTGTAACATGAGTACAAGTATGTATAAATATGTTAAATATAGGGTGAGGCAAATAAAATTAGAACGGAGAACCGAGTTCCAGGATGCAAAGGAACACAGCAGAGGAAAGGAAATACAGTACTAACCCGACTATAGCAGAGGTTGAAAGTGACATCTCTACATCCTTTGGCACGCATTTTGCTGAAGTTGTTGAAGGCGTATCGAAGCTGGACTTCTGGCGCTGGTATGGTCTCGTTGCAAATGTTCTGCTGCAGTTCTTGAAGACTATGGCGGCTGTTGAGATACACCTTAGGCTAGTAGTACACAAAGTAATCGCACACAGACAGATACGGTTACATTGGTGGCCATCTAGGGGTGCGACCTCCTAAACACCTAGATCGATTTGAGGCAAACTTGATACACACATTATTTCCTACCTGGAAAGAAATACGGTCGGGGTGAGAATCAGCAGCCTTCTATTGGGAGGGGTGTGATAACGTGGAGAAAGAATGAGGAGGAGCAGACGAGCAGACAGATTGGGGAAAGGACGAGGTAAATACAGATATGGGGAAAAGAAGATGAATACAGAATGGAGGAGATGGACAGGGTGAGGGGGAAGAGGGATTTGGACTAAGAGAATCGTAACACTAGGTCCTCAGCTGCTTGGTTAAAAAAAATGCTAAACTGCCTGGGCGATCTCCAGTTCGATGCAGTAACTCTTCATTATTACACTATCTACCTATCTGATCTTCAGCAGTCTCCTGTAGCACCACGTTTCAAAATCTTTTACTCTCTTCTTATGTGAGTTGTTAATCGTACACTTTTCACATCATGTTAGCAGATTTCTCTTTTTAAGAACAGCATTTTTTGCTCCTGCCAGTCTGGATTTTATATATTCTCTACTTCGGCCATCATAGTTACCTTGCTGCCCAAATAACAAAACGCATTTATTACTTTCAGTATCCAATTTCATAATGTAATTCCTCAGCATCGCCTTATTCGATTTTACTGCATTCATTTACCTTTGTTTCAATTATGTTGATATTCACCTATCACCTGTTTCCTTTCTTTTTTTAGTAACCATCTATTCCTTTCAGCTGTTATTTCACGTCCTTTACCGTACCTAACAGAATTATAAAGTCACCGTCAGATCTGAAAGTTAAATTTTTTTCTCCTTTTCTAAATTTCTCCGTGGTTCCCGTCACTGCTTGCTGAATGAACAGGCTGAATAACATGAGGGATAAGCTTCCATCCCGTCTCACACCATTCGCAATTCTGCTTCCCTTCCATTTCTTTCAGCTCTTATAACTACGTTCTAATTTCTGTGCACCTTAATTTTCGCTCCTTGTATTTTATCCCTGACAACTTTTTATAGGGATACGACCACAGACAATGGAACAGAGATTCGTTCACAGATCAGCAATATCAACAGAAGTCAAGGCTGCAGACCCGCTAATACATTGTGGCTCGCTTCGAACAACATAGAATAAACTCGACGATTGAAGGCAGACGGGAATAATTATGGAAGTTTGCCGTTCAATGACGTCATGCGTGCCCGCAAAGGATAAGACTGCAAAGCGCTGCGTGTATTGCCTTCCCTTGTGCACGAACTTTTGGTTAATCCTAGGCATTTTTGGTCTCTTTGGGGCCTTGCTCATAGCAGGGAAACATCGAGCAAATCCAATACGTTTACTGCTGATAGTAAAATTATTGTGACAGCAGACGAAAGACGTTCGATTTGAACCAGTTTGAAAATCGTCAAGTCTTCGTTCTGATGTTGCACCTCAAAAGACTCGGAGGACAAATATGACTGCACTTTCTGAAAACGCAAGCGAAAAGTATAGCCGGCTTGACGTTTAAGGCAGCATCTATTCATTGAATAAATCTGTCTAGTGTTGCTGAGTAAAGCCATTACCTTCGAAACAAAGTTAGTGTATGACGTAGCCTTACCAAGGCAGTAATAAAATTTGCCACCCGTGAAATTGCGCTATTAATCAAAATTACTCTATGTGCAATTGCCTTCTGTTGACCCTGCTTTCAACATAAAAACAACAGAAACAGTGTGTTTAAACTACGGCCTAAAAGCTTTTGCATGTTTGCGTAATAAAATTCTCTGTATGGGCAAGAGCTTACTCTGAATCCTCTAAAAGTCGGCGTTCCATTCGCTCAATTTACGATAATGGTCATCGCAGATTAATGGTCCGTTCTGTCGGCAGTGTTCGGGTCCTGTGTGCAGTATTTTACGATCAAACGACCTATCATTTCCGGCTATTTTGTTAGACGATTGCTGTCCAGTTGCTCAGATTTTCTTTGTATTTGCTTTGCGAGATATAAATTTCGCATTAACACTGCAGGGCTTGGAAATTGAACGACGATGTTTCAATTTGTAAAATGTCATTGAACGATACAAATCGATACATACACTTAGTTCATGGCGATACCGCTCTGTTTTGTACAATATATTCCAGTATATACAGTATATTCCAGTATATACAGTATATTCTAGTATTACTGAAGAGACAGACAATTACGTCTCAAACACAAATTTCTTGGTTTACTTGTCGCTTCAGAAAGAACTGTCATCGCAAGATGATTAGCCTGCTGCAGTCTTTACGTTCTTCAGAGTTTTTCAGATAAGGTATTCAGTTCGTTTTCCATCCACCAAGACAATTAGAGAGATTGTGGACCAGTAAAAAAAAAAAAATAAATAAAAAATAAAAATAAAAAATAAAGAGAGAGAGAGAGAGTTCAAATGTGTGTGAAATCTTATGGGACTTAACTGCTAAGGTCATCAGTCCCTAAGCTTACACACTAGTTAACCTAAATTATCCTAAGGACAAACACACACACCCATACCCGAGGGAGGACTCGAACCTCCGCCGGGACCAGTAAGAGATAACCTCAATCTTGTTCTGAAATACAAGGAATTCCTTGTAAATACGTTGGCAGTTCTATTCGTCAGTCGGTACGTACAGTTTCAGAATGCAGCGCGGAGTATCCAAGGTTCATTACATATTGCGGTTTTAAGAATCTGCTCGTGCGAAACACAGCCTCACAAACAAACATACGATTAATATAGTTTAAACGCATGGAAACGGGAACATGCAACATTGCAACTAAGATTTTTCCATACCAGACATGGACGTAATATCTGGTAGCACCAGGAAACTCCGTGTCGTCCCTATGACATAATTGTGTCAACAATATGCGAAAGTACCACACAGTCTGTTAGTACATCAGTTAACTCCATTCGATAACGACAGAGGAATCTGTTGAAAGATTGAGTAAACATTTATCGCATTGTAAGAACGTCGCTGCGAATAACAACGTTCTCGGGTCCCAATATATCCCCAGTATTCTTTGTGACAAGCACGGTGAAACTGTCGATAACTCACAGGAATGTTGAAAGTGATATCATTACGTTCCTATAAAGTGAAAAGCGCTATGATGAAACATATCGGCTGCAAGTAAGCGATGTAAATATTTACTCAGACCCTAGCACTGACGTCTTCCTGATGTTTACGAATAGTAGCTGTCGACGAGAGTTATTAACAACTGCTGATGTATGGGACGTAGGGCGTTCGGGGGACTTAGCGTAATTTTGCGTTGTTCTCTTTTGCAGTTGCCAACGCCTTATGGTATTGAAAGCTCTGATCATAAGTGAGAATATTATGTAACGTAACGACATAAATGCTAATTTTTTTCTAAGGTTATGCATTCGATTGAACGTCTATGTTAATATGATCGATAGCAACCTGAAAAGAAACAATGAAACACAATTGTACTAAGCGGCCAAGTGAAGAACAGAACAGAGTGGTACTTGCTTGTAGGCAGTGTCGTGCTGTATTTTATGTGTTGGAGCGCTCAGTTAAAATGTTAATTGTTGTGCCACGAAATTTTTTAATAAAGGATAAGGAAGTGCTGTGGTAATAAATTCACAGTTATAAACCTCCTCAATTTTTTCGGGCATGTAATGTGGCGAAGTAATTGCGCCACTGGTACTTCGAGAACAATGACCGTGGGAAGTATGTCTGTTGTATCCAAAAATACAAAACTGAAAGTTATGTATGCCGCGCATTATGTTGTGCCCTATTTATTGGCATTGTATTACCTTTACAAATCCTGTACCATTTTGTGATGGTCCTTCGATGAATAAAGATAAATAAATAAATTAACAGAGACGTGAAGAAACTGTGAAATATTGTTAGACGCTACAAATTACAACTGTTCATCAGCTACAATGCAAACATTTCAAGTACTCTCGTGTTTAGCCATGTATAGGTATAGTGTTTTAACTTCAATTTTTTGGAAGAATACGGTTTACTAATTTTGGGTAGCTGTTTTTATTAATAGTATCTACAAACAGTTCTTTTCCTGTTTCCTCCGTCAATTTGAAAATAATTTATTTATCAGCTAAGATTTCATTGAAAGTTTTTAATCGTAACGACAATAACAACACGTCACGTACAAAACGAAGCGAATATTTAAGATGCCTGTAAAAAATGAGGCCATAGTTTGAGTGCTCACATTTCACATTGCCATGATTAGTTTCGCCATACATTCAGATTTTCAGATTCATAGTGAATGATCTTTATTAATTATTCCAGATTATTTTTTTCTCAAACACGGTAGCAAGAAAACTACGTCGTAGTGGTCTTGCTTGCATCCATCACATTTTCAGCTGAATCTGCTGTATTGAAACAAAAACTGCCAATCATATTTTTCAGTTAACTACAAAAATAAAGAATTTGTCTCTTCTGGATTGGCGACCTTTACCTTTTAGTTTTACTTTTTATTTCGGTTAGAAATGCTAACAGTAAATCAGCTGCTGCTCTCATCTCAGTGCTGAATATGTGCATTGCTATATGGATATCGCTAAGTTATCTGAACGATAATTCAGATTGGAAGTATACTGAAGTGTTCACGGACTGTATTTTGTATGGAAGGGACTGGACCTTACTCGTATGTCCACCCATAGTTTCGTATCTTACTCGATAGCCTACTGCAGTAGTCCAGGCTGAGGTCTAAACACCTTGTATTACGTGACAATTGGTAGTAGTAATGTTGAAACGGGGATGCTGAGCACCCGCAATATTTGTTGTTTTTGGGACTCTCTCCAGCTCTCAGGGATCGTCTGAGTTTGCATTTGCATCCGTCACATCTATACCCTGCATGCCAATCAGATTAAGAAGGTTGACGTTAGAAAACCGGTCCAATAATTAAAATTATTTTATTGTTATTACACACAGTGGGTAACACTATGCTACGATAGCCATATGAAGGAGGTAGAGCCAGGTGACGTTACGGACAAGACTTCCAAATTCAGTAAATTTCTTCATCATCATTGGCTCTTTCTAAATTTCAGAATCTCAGATACGTAATGTGCACATGAACAACTTGAGGGCAAGGAGGCAGATTAAGGAATGAAGTGGTGTAACATGGCGTGCTAATAGCAAAAGCACTTCTCTCCGTAACAGCATCATACACCTACATGAACAAAACTTACGCTTTTCAAGAATAACCTGAACACATAGTCATATTTTCCATAAATAGTCCGTGAATAATCACTCGAGTAACGTAAATCGGTAACACAATCGAAGCAAACTATCTCAGCCCAGATTTAGGAAGTGTACAGCTGCACTATGTGACCAAAAGCATCCGGACACCTGGCTGAAAAAGACTTACAAGTTCGTGGCACCCTCCATCGGTAATGCTGGAATTCTGTATGGTGTTAGCCCACCCTTAGCCTTTATGACAGCTTCCACTCTTGCAGGCATGCGTTCAGTCAGGTGCTGGAAGGTTTCTTGGGGAATGGCAGCACATTCTGCACGGAGTGCTGCACTGAGGGCAGGTATCGATGTCGATCGGTGACACCAGGCACGAAGTCAGCGTTCCAAAACATCGCAAAGGTGTTCTGTAGCATTCAGGCCAGAACTCTGTGCATCCAGTCCATTACAGGGATGTTATTGTCGTGTAACCACTCCGCCACAGGCCATGCATTATGAACAGGTGCTCGATCGTGTTGAAAGATGCAATCGCTATCCCCGAATTGCTCTTCAACAGTGAAAATCAAGAAGGTGCTTAAAACATCAATGTATGCCTGTGCTGTGATAGTGCCACGCTTAACAACAAGGGTGCAAGCCCCCTCCATGAAAATAACGATCACACCATAACACCACCACCTCCGAATTTTACTGTTGGCACTACACACTCTGGCAGATGACGTTCCCCGAGCTGCGCCATACGCACACCCCACCATCGGATCGCCACATTATGAACCGTGATTCGTCACTCCACACAACGTTTTTCCACTGTTAAATCGTCCAATGTTTACACTCCTTACACCAAGCGAGGCGTCGTTTGACATTTACCTGCGTGATGTGTGGCTTATGAGCTGCCGCTCGACCATGAAATCCTAGTTTTCTGACATCCCGCCTATCTGTCATAGTACTGGCAGTGGATCGTCATGGAGTTTGGAATTCCTGTGTGATGGTCTGGATAGATGTCTGCCTATTACACATTACGACCCTCTTCAACTGTCGGCGGTCTCTGTCAGTCAACAGACGAAGTCGACCTGTACGCTTTTGTGCTGTATGTGTCCCTTCACGTTTCCACTTCATATCACATCGTTAACAGTTGACATAGTGTTGTTTAGGAGTGTGGAAATCTCGCGTAAAGACGTATGACACAAATGACACCCAATCACCTGACCTCGTTTGAGGTCCATTCTGCTCTCTCACGATAGCTAATGATTACTGAGGTCGTTGATATGGAGTACCTGGCAGTAGGTGGCAGCAAAATACACCTAATAAGATAAGCGTATGGTTTTGGGGGTGTCCGGATACTTTTGATCACATAGTGTACATAATAAGGGGAACAGAGAGCGCTCAAATCAAATCACGTGCAGGTGCAAGCGGGCAGCAGCCCTTATTTGAATGATTAGAGAGCAATCAGGAGCGTTGTGACGTGACTTGGGCTAGTGGAGGCGTCTCAACGCAAAAACGGACAAAAATTCTTAACTCAGCAGATGAAAGAATTTTTTCACACTGATAGGTGGTCATCTCACTGAGGATTAAGTGCGTAACAAAGTGAGTGGCAACACGGATCCGAAATGGAAGGACTCAAGACACGTAGTGGGCTAAAGGCCCCGATTCACACCATCTCCAATAAATTCAAAAATGCAGAAACTAAAGGTAATTCAACGTAGATATAGGTATACATTCAATTCTATGTTTTATAATCTGTAGTTTGAGAGCTACCCTTTGATCATAGCAAACAATTTTCAAGCACATTGGCAACATAATAGTCAGATGTGGCCCCGCCAGACGCATCTCGAGATGTTCGAAAACCATGTCTCACAGATTAACTCGCAGATCACCAAAGAAAAAAAATGGTTCAAATGGCTCTGAGCACTATGGGACTCAACTGCTGTGGTCATAAGTCCCCTAGAACTTAGAACTACTTAAACCTAACTAACCTAAGGACAGCACACAACACCCAGCCATCACGAGGCAGAGAAAATCGCTGACCCCGCCGGGAATCGAACCCGGGAACCCGGGCGTGGGAAGCGAGAACGCTACCGCACGACCACGAGATGCGGGCTCACCAAAGAATAAAATTCCATTATCAAACAATAGGTTAGGGATACTTTAATAGTATAGGGCAGAAATACCAGCCCAGTCACTTTACTATTAGAATAAAGGTTATCATTTCAAGTTTTTAAAAACGCACAAAATTATGCGAAAGTATGCAAGGAAGGAAACAACGCGGAGCACGCCTAACCACTTTGACTGAAATAAATGATATCAACTACCCTGAAAGTGAAACTTAAGTAACACCAAAACCTTTTTCCATACATCAACGGAACGCTAGTCCAAGCGTCCAATACTTACGCGGTCCAGGGGAAGAGAATAATACCGGAAAGCTTCCTTGTTCGGACCCTCCACCCTGCGATCAGTAGTGCCAGGAGGATGTTACCGTCAGCAGCGGCTGCATACCAACCGCGTTTTAGCGATGTACTAGACTGTCTCGCCCAGTCACTGATGGAAAAACTGTGTGTTCTCTGCGCTATCCCATCTACCAAGTTGGGATAGTAATAAACACCCATATATCTATGTAACTTTGGCCGTACTAGAGACAACTTCAAACCTCTCTTTCACTCTCCCGGTCGTTCACACACACACACACACACACACACACACACACACACACACACACACACATTTACAAAGAAGAGTGGGAATAAAAAATGATGTGATGAGATCAATTAACGAAACAAAATTGCTACTCCCTTTTTCAGAGGCGACTGTTCTTGAAGTTGCGCCATTGTGAAATGCTAAACGGACTACACACTGCCAATACTGCCAGTATGCTAAGAAGTCAGATGCGCATAACATTCATGAAACGGTTTCAGCTGACTCGTTTCAGTGTCCATTTCAATTTAGTAGCAAGTTCTATGCCCAAATGATCAATAAAAATTGTTAAACATTAGTTTTTCGACTCGAGTAGAGGTAAAAGTTTCGATTAGGGAGGGAGTCAAGTTCACTCGAACACACGCATTGGGTCACTGGAAACGTAACAGTTAAACGACAGGATCGAGCTACTAATTTTTAGACGATATAAGCAATAAGTGGATGAGGCTACAAACGCCCCACGTTTCTTACTGTTATGCTTTCATTTCACTGTTGTTGGTGTTCCAAACATGGCCATGGATCGCTTAGAAGGTATATAGTGGTTCAAATGGCTCTGAGCACTATGCGACTTAACTTTTGAGGTCATCAGTCGCCTAGAACTTAGAACTAATTAAACCTAACTAACCTAAGGACATCACACACATCCATGCCCGAGGCACGATTCGAACCTGCGACCGTAGGGGTCGCTCGGTTCCAGACTGTAGCGCCTAGAACCGCACGGCCACACCGGCCGGCAGAAGGACATAGAGAACACAATACCTTTTTCACATGATGAGAGACTGTTGTTTTACAGAACAAACGGCATCTTTTACATGCGATGGACATTTGTAGTGCATCTAGGGGGCTATTTATGTTTGAAGTAGGGCCTGTATGGTCCCAGCACTGCCAGCTTTCTTCGAGCTGCAGTAGTCTGCCTCATAAAGGCTAAGGTACGCGAATACACACACACACACACACACACACACACACACACACACACACACACCTATCGCCAGTTCTCCTGTACTTATGCACAAAATGTTTTTGGAAGTTTGTGGTAAGCTCCTGTGGGACCAAACTGCTGAGGTCATCGGTCCCTAGGCTTACACACTACTTAGCCAAACTTAAACTAACTTACGTTAAAGACAACACACACGCTCTTGCCCAAGGCAGGACTCGAACCTCCGACGGGGAAAGCCGTGCGAACCGTGGGAATGCGGCCTAGATCGCGCGGCTTACTTTTGCACACAAGGAACAAATTCCGCAGCTGTAAAAATGTTTGGCCGTATGTCTTATGTATGAGATATGATGGTAGACACTGAAAATGTGTTAAAAGTAATTTGAAGTGATTTCTGTTTCACAACTTCCGATCTGTAGACGAATTTATTAGTAAATTTTATTTGTGAGTTAGTCATGTCAGAAAAAACGAAAACAGTGTGATAATCGTGACTAGATGATAAGACTATTGCAGTTCTTCCCTTCTTCGGAGATGCGTCAAGTAGACTGGGCCGTCAAGGTTTTCAGTTCATTTGCTGACAATCCAAAAGATTGAGGAGATACTGCGCCCATGAAAAGGCAACCTTTGTCTCAGCGTTCCTTGAATATATAAAATTCCTTGCGGGTGATCATTTTTTTTAGATTAAGATTAAAGTATAAGCAAAATCCAATAATGTAAATGACCGGCATGTAGCCATGTACTCACTAAGAAAATGTATCGTATTTGTAAACTTATAGACATGTCCCACAGCCTAGCGAGCTGTTGGTGTTACTCACGGGACAGGCAAATAAGTAAGGAACTAATAACTCTGCTGTAATTTTGCAAGCTGGATCAGGGCTTATTTGTCTGGAGAACAGGATTAAGGACTTAATCTGTAGCCTACGGCATATTTTGGTGTGTCTGCTCCAAACCCCCATATCCCCGTGACGAACTGGACACCTAGTAGATCGCTTCGTATACGAAACTCCATTATGCCTTCCGTGCACTAAGCTCAGTGATAGAAGCCTTCTGGTGGCTGCAGAAAAGGCAGACTGTAAATGGGACGGGGTAGTGAAATGATTGCTTCAAGTACACATCACCTGTGGCAGTCATGCATATACTGTAACAATGTCCTTACGGTGTCTTTTACATTCCTTTTCCATTACTGTTTACTTTCTCGATGAGAATATCGTCTGAGTTATGTGACTGGATTTGTGATTTCCTGTCAGTGAGGTCACAGTTCTTAATAATTGACGGAAAGTCATCGAGTAAAACAGAAGTGATTTCTGGCGTTCCTCAAGGTATTGTTATAGGCCCTTTGCCGTTCCTTATCTATATAAACAATTTGGGAGACAATCTGAGAAGCCGTCTTAGGGTGTTTGCAGATGACGCTGTCGTTTATCGACTAATAAAGTCATCAGAAGATCAAAACAAACTGCAAAACGATTTAGAAAAGATATCTCAATGGGGCGAAAATTGGCAGTTGACCCTAAATAACGAAAAGTGTGAAGTCATCCACATGAGTGCTAAAAGGAACTCGTTAAACTTCGGTTACACGATAAATCAGTATAATGTAAAATCAGTAAATTCAACTAAATACCTAGGTATGACAACTACGAGCAACTTAAATTGGAAGGAACACTCAGAAAATGTTGTGGGGAAGGCTAACCAAAGACTTTTTGTATCGGCAGGACACTTAGAAAATGTAAAAGATCTACTAAGGAGACTGCCTACACTATGCTTGTTCGACCTCTTTTAGAATACTGCTCCGCGGTGAGGGATCTTTACCAGACAGGATTAACGACATCAGAAACTTAGAAGAAGAGCAGCACGTTTTGTGTTATGGAGAAATAGAGAAGAGAGTGTTACTAACATGACACAGGATTTGGGCTGGACATCATATAAAGAAAGGCGTTTTTCGTTGCGACGGAATCTTCTCACGAAATTCCAATCACGAATTTTCTCCTCCGAATGCGAAAATATTTTGTTGACACAGACCTACATAGGGGGGAACGATCACCACGATAAAATAAGGGAAATCTGAGCTCGTACGGGAAGATATAGGTGTTCGTTCTTTCCGCGATCTATACGAGATTGTTCAAAATATTCAAATGTGTTTGATATCTTATGGGACTCAACTGCTAAGGTCATCAGTCCCTAAGCTTACACACTACTTAACCTAAATTATCCTAAGGACAAACACACACACCCATGCCCGAGGGAGGACTCGAACCTCCTCTGGGATCATACGAGATTGTAATAATAGAGAATTGTGAAGGTGGTTCGATGAACCACCGATGCCAGGCACTTAAATGTGATTTGCAGAGTATTCATGTAGATGTAGATTATAAGACAGCATGCTGATATAACTTCTTCATATTTTAAAATTGCTTATGTCAGATGGGTGTCCCTAACCCGAACTGATGGCTTTAATATGTAATGCTCTCACAGCTTGAATAATTCAAGCGTGGATCACACCCAGATAAGTAACTTCGATCTGCTAGTACTTCTGTCACTGTCATCTTCGAATACAGTAATCAGTGAACCCAGTAATGCTTCACAAATGCTAAATGAGTATCGGTATTACACACTTTTCTTAATCTCCTTCTGCCCCTCACTCTATCCTTTTCCCCTTTCGCTTTGTTCTCTTCCTCCTCCTCCTCCACCACCCTCTATCTGTCTGTCACCTCACCACTCCATCTCTCTCTCCATGTCCTCCTTCCCATCTATCTCTCTCTCTCTCTCTCTCTCTCTCTCTCTCTCTCTCCCTCCCTCCCCTCCCTCCCCATCTCCTCCTTCCCTCTCTTTATGTTCATCTCCTCATTCCTCCCACACCTCTCTATCCATCTTATCTCCTCCCGCCTGTCTGACCTTGATCTTTGTTTGTTGTTATTGAAAAAGGAACCTAGATTAGGAATTAAACCGCTTAGAATGAATCGGTAAATCGGTTGGGATCATTGGTATAGGGGTATGAATGGGACCTCTCAAGGAGCATCTGGATCTGTGAGCGTAGTAGCTTCAATGACAGAATTTCACATAGCTTTAATCTACGATCGGGTACGTTTACAGATTTTCGGACAATTCAGATTCCGTAATAGTACTCTAATCAGAAGCCGATAAACCGAGAATATCGATTTCCTGTTTCCAGTTAAAACCAGCTGCGAGGACGGAAAAGAAACAGCACATTGCTGTGTTACAATTTTTGTTTAAAATTAATTATCAGGAAAAGAATATGTATGGGAGATACAATTCGTCTAATGATTTAATTGCCCTGTAGTCATAGTTGAAACCGACAGAAATAAAACGAAACCGCACATTTTCACAGCACTTTCACGCAGTCATTTATAACAGAAAACTAGTAAATTGTTGTTTAAAAATGCAGACAGCCTGTATACGTCCTAACGTTTGAGTATCGTGTAAAAACTTTGAAGTAAATTGGTCGACAAATTTTCGAGATTTTATCGAACAACATTTCGCCTTCATATATTACATACTCTTTAAATTTATACACCATATATATTAAAATATCTAGTCTTTGTCCTTCCGGACATTGGTTACAACATCGCGTAAAAATTTGAAGTAAACCAGTGGAAAACTTTTCGAGACTTTTGCTAACAACGTTTCACCACTGTCACATGTTTTTATATACCATATATATTCAGGATGATATGTAGCCTAGGTCCGTCCGAACATTCCTTAGATATATTGTGTAAAAATTTGATGTACCTGCGTCAAGATCTTTTCGACATTTTTGGTAATAACGTCAAACAAGGTTTTGTCTTCATACAATAGTATCGATTATAATAATGTTCAATTTACAGGGAAGATTCGACACGCTTTAACGTCCCGCCGATATCGATATGATTACAGATGGAGCACGAGCACATTAGGATAATATTACAGAATTCAATACGTATATCTGGGTAGTCGCACGGAAATTGCAATGATCAAGTATAAGAGCTTGCTGAATTCAGTCATTTTTGCACATCGGTGATTATGTATTGAAACGAAACATGCTAGCGAAGTAATTAGGTGCTGGATACCATTCTTTATGAGTAAAAAAATGAAACACAGATACTACATTTGTATTTCACAAGGACGCAATAAAACCAGTAACGAAGTATGTTAAAGTTTGAAGTGGAATTACACTGAAGTGCCATTTCGGTGCAACAAGTTCCACTTTATTTCCTCAGCGTGCTCTCGGATTAGTACGCGCACACGCGTTTTTCCGTCTGCTTGTGTTTGTGTGCGAGTGCACATGTCTGTTGGTGAGAGAGAGAGAGAGAGAGAGAGAGAGAGAGAGAGAGAGAGAGAGACGGTTGGCTTCATTATGAAGAAAGATACCCGCCGAGTCATGGGACGCGTAATAACCAAAAAACGCTGTATAATGTTAATGAAGGTATAATTAGTGTGTCGGTAGGGGAGGAAATGAAAGCCTGTGGGCGAAACAAAGGCCTGCGCACCCCCACAACGTTTACGTGTTCCATTCACAGTATTAGGTTTTCGTCTATAAACAACGTTCCTTTCGCCGAGACAAGATTACTGACTCTGTCAGCGCGAAGTAAAAGAGGAAAGCAAATCTGGCAATGATCACAGCCACAGCCACGAAGCAGGCTCAGTAATCGTTGCATTCTGGGTTGAGCACAGTGCAGCACACGTACTCAGTAACAGGAGGTTAATGAACTCGTGCATCTGATACCGCTATCAAACGTACTTTGAAATTGTATCTTTGTGTCATAAAAATATACCTTCCAGAAATATCTCATTTAGATGGTCTCCACGCAACTATTCCCACAATTCCTCCTTCTTCTTCTCTCTCCCCTCCCCCCCCTCTCTCTCCCCCCTCCCCCCTCTCTCTCTCCCTGTCCCCCCCCTCTCGCTCTCCCCCCTCCCCCCTCTCTCTCCCCCCTCCCCCCCCCCTCTCTCTCTCTCTCTCTCTCTCTCTCTCTCTCTCTCTCTCTCTCTCTCTCTCTCTCCCCCCTCCCTCCCTCCCTCCCTCCCCATTTTCGTCTCTCTAATAAAATTTCAACCACACGTTTTTATCGTTCCATGAGACAGGATATTATGTCTAATGAAAGTGATAAGAGAGCTATGAACATATCAAATAAATTGTAAAGAGATAAAGGGAAATCGTGTAGGAGACTGTCGTGTGGAATGTTTTTAGGTACTGATCGACTTTCCCGTATTGCACAAGGTGAAGTTAAAGAAAGGAGTATAATGCCCGTATTTAATACAGGTAGTCACCGTCAAATATTTTATTAAAGGTCTCTGACAGTGTTGCTTGGGGTGTCACACGGACCTAAAGAAGGCAGACGCGCGCTGCTTGATTCGTAATTGACCGGTGACGAAGTATGGGAGAATCACGCAAACGCTCAGTGAGCGTAAATGGAAATTTTTGGGAGGAGAGATGACATTTATTTCGTGGTATGTTGCAAAACTATGTACTGCTTTCATCCTACATCCTACGGGAGAGAAAACAGTAACAATAACGTAAGAGAGACACAAGTAAGCATAGAAGAAGAGAATAGAATGTCCAAGTATTCTTATATTCAAAATAACTCCTGGAAGAGAGAAAGTTCCATCTCCTCGGTAAGTCATACGCAAAGTGATCCCATAAGGGAACGTACGGGATAAAGGATACAACGGAGTAGGCGAAGATAATTCTCAGACAGGAGACAGCAAGGAAGTGCACCTAGAAGCAGATATGGACACCCTATAGGTGTGGCGACTGCAAGAGGACCCTTGCAGGGAGATGCAAACAAATGCATTACTAAACGACTAACCCGGTGCTCGGTCACCCAGCGGCAGTTGAAGATTACCTAACTAACGACTTCCAGGAGCAACAATATTGAAAATTATTGCATATAATTATTTACCGAATCTGACAATTTAAAATGCTCTCTAATGTACTCGTGAAGAGGTGTAATCTTATGTCAAAGGTTTAACAAAGTAAAGAAAGTATTACCGTTAGAAACTGAATATGACTTCAGGCCGCAGACCTCGCGACGGGCTTATTACCCAGACTATATTCATCCAATATTTCTGAATGAGAGCATTTAGGGACTTGCAACCAACTTTGCACGTAATTTCAAACCCGTGCGTAACACTTTATCGCTGACTCTCCCCGCAAAATAATGAAAGGAAAGAAAGTTTATCGCTTGATACATCTATCTTCAGCAAAACTGCTCATCAGGCATGTCGTTTGTATTCATTACTCCTTTACTACTAAATCTACTCGCAACGCATTTTGCAGTCACTACTACTCACTGTACGTGCAAAATTATATCATTGTACGACAGAAGTTCGGGAGATATGACGTTTTACACATGGGAGTTCGATTTTTTAAAGGATCTGTGGTGGGGTTTTATTGGTATGTAGTAATGTCAATTCATTACAACACTCTCATGAAGTAGGCTACCGGTTGCTCTCTGGGTAGCCAAAACCAATTCTGGTAATCTACTTGCTCTGCTGACGCTTTCCAGCACCCACTTCGTAGCGCCTCACCGTCCTAACATAAAGTGTGCGTTCACCAACCTACCAAAAGCCCACCTATATCCATGATTAGTGTGCTACCAACTTAAACTATCGTCGAGAATGGCAGGAACGTTGTGCCTTGAACCGTCTAAAAACGTCATTAAAAATTTGCGGAAGCATTATAAGTCATCATTCATGTGACTAGTTTGATGCGCCATGTCACAGTGTCCGCTCCTATTCCAAGATCATCACTTTATATCCAATATCCTTCCTATTCCAAGATCATCACTTTATATCCAATATCCTCAATTAGGAGTTAGATTTATTCCAATTTCTGTATTCCAGCACAGCTTTTGCCCTCTGCGACTACTATAGTACCTTGGATGTTATTCTGCCGCCCTTTGTGGCCGAGCGGTTCTAGGCCCTTCAGTCCGGAATCGCGCTGCTGCTACGGTCGCAGGTTCGAATCCTGCCTCGGGCATGGATGTGTGTGATGTCCTTAGGTTAGTCAGGTTTAAGTAGTTCTAAGTCTAGGGGACTGACGACCTCAGATGTTAAGTCCCATAGTGCTTGGAGCCATTTGAACCATTTTTTGAACCTTGAAGTCTTGAGATATGTCCTTGTCACTTCTTCTGTAATTGTTAGTGTTTTTCCCATATTCCCTTCATGTGCGATTCTGCGTAGAATCACCTCATTTCTTTTCTTATCAGGCCATTTAATTCTCATCACCATTCTGTAACACTACATCACAACTGCTCGAGTTTTCTACTTTTTCGATGTATCCACTTTCCATGATTTGCTTCTGTCGGGTGATGTGCTCCAGCCGTATATTCTCAGAAACTTGTTTCTCAGTTTGCAACTTGTTTGATACTTCTTTTGGCAACGCATGTTCTCTCCTCTTCTACAGTATGTCTTCTCTGCTTCGTCTGCCAAGCGTTATTTTGTTTCTGTGATAGGAGAATTCCGTTACTTCGTGCCTATATGGTTTCCAAGTTAAGTTTACCACTAATCTCATTTCTGCCTGCTCCTTCATACATTCGTCTTTCTTTGGTCCACTCTCGATCAAAATTTTATGCCGAGTAAACTCTTCATTCCCTTCAACACGTCCTGTAATTCTTCCTCCTTTTCACAGATGATAGCACTATCATTAGTGTATCTTATCATTGACATTCTTTTGGCCTGAATTTTAGTTCCATTTCTGTTCCATCTGAGTAATGCGGATAGCCCTAGTTAAAGATCGTAATGTACGGAGAAGTCTACAGGAAGTCTTTGTCCAGCAACAGTTTATGTAAAATGGCTGACTACACAAACAAAAAAGCCCACGCAGTCTGAGTAGAACAGGTATGTACTGCCTCCTGGACTTCTTATGTAGAAAGGTAAGTCATTAAAAAACATTTTTTCAGATGTAAGTTACAGATCTTGTTATCGCTTTATTTATGACACCCAGTTTATCAGCAAATTGATCCCTGTTGTCCACTCGTTTCTAGTGTCCTCCAGATTATTAAAAGAAATTACACAGACTATGCATACTGTCTAACGGGAACACAATGACTATTTTATAAGTGATTGCTTTTATTGTATATTTCAGCTTCGGGTCTCACAGAACTGTGTGATATGAAGCTGAAAAATACAATAAAAGAAAAAACTTGTTTGTCATGGGTTGTAACTACCTACCCGTCATCTTCGTGACCCAAGCCGAACCTGTAAGCCTCTACCCCGAGAAATGTCCTTTCAGAGGACCAAACAAGTGAATATCTGATAGTGCCATGTCCAAAATGCATGACCTGAATTTAAACAGCTTGTATTTCAGATGACGTGGTATATCCTTCTGATACATAGGAATCAGGCAGTGCGTTCCCTTGGAAGAGCAGCGCCTGTTGTGAAAGAAATCTCCAATGTTTTAATCATATGTCAAGCTTAACTGCTTTGCCAACATATTCCTGTAGCAAGAACGTGTTACAGTTATACCCTTTTAATTGCAGTGCACCAGATCACCCTAAAACATCGTCAGCATGAATTTCCTATTGCAGGCCCATGTACTGAACTTTTTGTTAACCTGAGATGTTCTATGTTCAAATGCGTGAATTTTCTGTATTTCGGGTTTCTATAGTTGCACAAAGGCATTCAACTCCTGCATCCCCTTTGCGGGCATAACTGCAGTCGCTTCTGAGGTACTGTCTATCATGCGCGATTGTAATCGTCCGACAGCCACCTTAGTACTCATCGGTCACGCGGTTTACTGTAATGAGTACCATCATGTGCAGAGCTCTGATTCACGCTGGATTGCCTCGGAATTCCATAAATAATGGCGCCCCTGTGGGAACGATCTCTCTGGTCGATCTGCTGTTCTTCCCTCTCAGATCGTATGCGGCCGGCCGGAGTGGCCGAGCGGTTATAGGCGCTACAGTCTGGAACCGCGCGACCGCTACGGTCGCAGGTTCGAATCCTGCCTCGGGCATGGATGTGTGTGATGTCCTTAGGTTAGTTAGGTTTAAGTAGTTCTAAGTTCTAGGGGACTGATGACCTCCGAAGTTAAGTCCCATAGTGCTTAGAGCCATTTGAACCATTTGAAGATCGTATGCACGCTACACTGGCTTCCCACTCCCATTTTCGTCACTGAGATTGTGTCTTCCGTTTGCGAATCCTTTCACCCAATGCGCTTTACTTACACTGTTATTCTTGTAATTGATCCCAGTTCTGTTTCAGGTTTAAAGTTAAGGTCTTTTCTTCCCTCTGATGAAAAAAATGGAACTGATAGAAATGGAGTGTGTTGCACCGTGGACACCTTGAACGATTCTCACCAACGTGATACTCAAGTATTTCCACACCTGTGGTATATGTCGATTAAATTTTCAATCTTATGGCAACTTATTTGCAATAATTTCGGTATTTCTTCTGCTGAAGAAGAATGGTGCGAATATGGTATGGCAGTAGGGTGTATTCGCAACACAGCACGTCCATAGGATGTGTAAGTGCAGCTTATCGCCAGTTTTCAGAGTATGAGTAAGATGGAATCATTGACATGAGAAACATGGGATCATCATGCCGGCAAGTCGCACAGACCCCTGGCTGAAGTACAGTGGCTTTAGACGAGTTGCGAGGTAGTAGACTCAGGACAAACGTGTGGCAGGAAGAATAGGAACGAGTCCACACAGAAGGACTACACCACGAGAAGATCGTAGGGCTGTTCGACTGGCTCTTCCAAATGCACGGATGACAACAGCTGAAATCCGGGCAGTGTGTCAACACTAACCGTTGAGAATGGATTATTGGAAACTGTGTCGAGATTTCCAGTAGCCATTCGCCATTTACCGTTGATACCACCTGCATTTGGCCTGACGCAACACGAGAAGTGGTGGCACCAATTACGTTATCAATAAACTTTACTCCAATGCCCTGGAATAAATTCCATACTTTCCCGTATTGTCTCATGAAGTGAGGGCTTGTGATACTTTTTTTATGGTGAACTGTCTATCTGATGGGAGCAGTAAGCTTCACGGGCCCTTTTTGCATGGTCTAGAGCTAGAATCATCTGGGGCATTGAGTAACGTTCTTTGATGTAGAGCAACGAGCCTCGCTTCTGCACTGCGCGAAAAAATTACAGGGTCCCTATTCTGAAACCTCGTCAGTTTCCCCCATGGCGACGTACGAGTGTAAAGCTTGGCTCAAGGATGCGGGCTGTCTACGGCTGTAATGGGGCAAAAGCGTGGCGCTCTGCGGCGTCACTGATGCGTCTCGGCGATGCTTCAATTGGCACGGTGTCGATGTTTGGAAAACGAAAAGGCAAGATCTCAGAAGTTCATGGAAGGTGTAAGGTCAGTTATAGGTGCCACATTGGTACCAAATTTCACTACCATTCTGTCCTATGTAACCGTGAAATGTAAATGTCTTGTGACTAGGGCCTCGAGCGGTCTAAGGCGCTGCAGTCATGGACTGTGCGACTGGTACCGGCGGAGGTTCGAGTCCTCCCTCGCGCATGGGCGTGTGTGTGTTTGTCCTTAGGATAATGTAGGTTAAGTAGTGTGTAAGCTTAGGGACTGATGACGTTAGCAGCTAAGTCCCATAAGATTTCATATACATCTGAACATTTGACTAGGGCCTCCCGTCGGGTAGACCGTTCGCCAGGTGCAAGTCTTTCGATTTGACGCCACTTCAGCGACTTGCGCGTCGATGGGAACGAAATGATGATGATTAGGACAACACAACACCCATTCCCTGACCGTAGAAAATCTGCGACCCAGCCGGGAATCGAACCCGGGCCCTTAGGATTGACATTCTGTCGCGCTGACCACTCAGCTGCTGGGAGCGGACTATGTCACCGTGCACGTGCCACACAATGGGAAGGTCGTAACCCCCCCCCCCCCCTCCTCGCCCCCGCCTACCCACGCTTTAACCATTTTCGTGATGGCTCTGTGATGGAGGTCAGAGCCGCGACACACAGAAGTCAAATCTGTGATTTTCCCTGCAGACACACTGCCGCTCAGAATTGACACGAAAAGATCAATAAAAGTGACATAATGGGCGTCAGTGAAACCATTCCTTCCCTAGGGTCGCTCATTTACACACACATCGCGATCGAAAACGACAGCTCGCAGTGCGACGTGCAACAGGACGACGTTCTTGATAACTTTTGACACTGCTCACATCCCCCGAACGATTCAATCCATCTCCAAGGATACTGTGGAGCTGCAACCACATGATACATGATCGGACCCTTTTGGAGTGTAGGATGATTGCAATATTTGCTTTAGTGTACAGGGTGGGACCACTAGGAACTGCACAGAACCATTTGAGGATATTTGAAATGATTTTGAGACCTCCCGTTTTGCGACCTCTTGTACGTGATTACAGGTGGTGGGGAAAGAGATTGCGACATTGACATGTGCGTGATTAAAACGGAAAAGTTCACTGTAAGACACCCCTCCCCCCTTTTGACGACAACTTTAGGTGCCAACTGTGCCAACTTGTTGAACACAGAGACATTTTTTGATCAGTTCCTAGGCGCCTGCAGCGGGTCAGCCACTATCACCCTTAACTGGGTGCCCGCTTGCAGGCATGCAGAATATGAGTTGCATCGAAGGCGTTGTCTGCCTACAGGCACTTGGGAATCAGCTTAGCCTTGCCTATGTACAGGTACATTTTCACAGTGCTCACCAGAGGTGCGCAGGTTGCACTGATGGTATTACTGAACTAGGGAGACCTTAGAGGAATACTTTGCCATTTTATTCACATATATCGTATATCTCAGTTCCCCCCCCCCCCCCCCCCCTCGCATGGCTACGCCACAGGTGGGCGCAAAATAGGAGGCATGAAAAAGCATGAACACCCTCTCCCGTTTCACATCTCGTTCAAATTATTCTGTATGGTTTGCGCAGTCCTTGTCTACCACAGCAAAAGCTAGGCTACGCTACACTCCAAAGGGTACAGATCACGTTCAGAAGGCTGCAGCATATGATGTTCTTGAAGAAAGATTAAAAGATTGCGAAAAAGGGGGGTGGGGGACAGAAGAGTCTCACCTGTGTCAGAGGCTGTCAAAGATGCCGTTCTGTTGCACATCGAACTACTAACTGTAGTTTTAGACCGGAAAATGTGTGTAAATATAGGCCGCAAGGAAAGGGGTAGTATCATTGACACCCTTTGTGCTACCTCCTGAGGCTTTTCCACGTCGTTCCTTGGTGGAGGAGTGTTTGAAATATTTTCGTCGGCCACCTAGAAGAAAAGCACGTGACTTTAGTGGTGGGTGTTGCGGTTCTGACCTCCATCGCAGAGCCGTCAAGAGAAGAGTTGAGACATGACTAAGGGGGTGGAGACGACCTTCCCTCGCTTGACATGTCTGCGGTGACGCTGGACAGAATTGTCATTAAGGTTGGTGCCAATGTGAAATCATTTACCCACCTTCGTCTCACACGAACTTACAGTCACTCGCCTTTTTTTTTTTTCACATGTGTCGACGCTTTGGTGTTTGAAGCGGCGTTGAATGAGAAATGGAAGGTGATGTTGCAGGGCGCCATCCATTGCATCACTACAGAGAAAACTTAAAGGAACCTTTAAGTCAAGCCGGCTGGAGTGGCCGTGCGGTTCTGGGTGCTACAGTCTGGAGCCGAGCGACCGCTACGGTCGCAGGTTCGAATCCTGCCTCGGGCATGGATGTGTATGATGTCCTTAGGTTAGTTAGGTTTAATTAGTTCTAAGTTCTAGGGGACTGATGACCTCAGAAGTTAAGTCGCATAGTGCTCAGAACCATTTGAACCATTTTTGAACCTTTAAGTCAAATTTCTAACTTCCGTATCGCATTGGGGGAAAATGACATGGTTTCTAAAAAGTTACCCATTAATTCTTTGGAGCAGTGTGTTTGTGACGATCAGATGGGCGCTAACGTGTCCGCAGAGAACCTGTTGAAAGATGAAGACGCAGTTATTGTCGAGATCCATACCTCACAAACACACTTAAAGATGGTATAAGGAGGTATTTCATATGGCAAAGGATTGGTTTGTTAATTGTTGAAAAGATAGTGAATGCTGCCAGTATGTGGCACGAAGGTAACGCTACCAAATGGCACATTCCAGCACTGTGATGCTAGGCTCCTCACTGCAGTTCAGACCGCAGATGCATTAAGGAATGTGCATTGTTCACTGGACTGATTAGTTCACTCATTTGTTACTCGCACAGGCTGTCTGGGATGCGCTGTGGAGACACAAATCTTGATACCAACCTCCCGGCAGCAATCTTCATGATCTGAAACAGTATGCCTTTCAGCAGCGGCGATAAAATCCTCGTTATGACGTTTGGGGCTGTTTTCTTCCCTACCACAACGCATACAAGTGTGTGTTCTTTAACATGGAAGTCACACGTCATGCTGATGCTGATGGTGGTGATGGAGATCAGTTCTGGATTGAATTGAAGTTAAATCGCTAATACAGGTGATGTGATGAACGTTTCCGTAAAATATAATAAATATTGGATTGGTTTTCCATGGAGTAACACCTTCGATTTCCGAAAGTGTAATAATCTAAGTGGTGCGGCCACGTTATATCCAGTAGACATCAAGCGCACACTACTCCATCATCGCCGGAAGGAGTGGCCCAGCGGTTCTAGGCGCTGCAGTATGGCACCGCGCGACCGCTACGGTCGCAGGTTCGAATCCTGCCTCGGGCATGGATGTGTGTGATGTCCTTAGGTTAGTTAGGTTTAACTACTTCTGTTCTAGGGGACTGATGACCTCATAACTTAAGTCCCATAGTGCTCAGAGCCATTTGAACCATTTTGAACTCCATCATCGTGGCTTTGCGTCATAGTGTTAGATCCAGCCTTACTTCTGTTATACAATATTTTGTTGGACATGTGCCTGCATGGGATTTATAATACACTTCATGCTATTTAATGACTGATCCTCGGAGATGAAAGAGCAGATGTTGAGGGACGATTCATATAAATGTTAGAGAAGAAAAGATTATGCCGCGCCAGTAAACGATTAGGAGCCCCAATGATGCCACTCATGAACTGAAAAGAGCAATACAACAACAGAGCAGGCAATCTATTCCTTAATGGACGCTAACCGCCTAGGGCGAGTAGAAGACGCGTGCTCAGAACCGACTGAGTAAGGAGCGGGCACCGTACGAGGTCTTGCGAAATCCCCGACGTCTCGACATTAAGGTTAGTGGGAGCAGAACAAAGCCACTGCAATTACGCAGGAATTTTCCACCAAGCGAAGAACTGGCGGAGGTCTTCAAACAGAGGCAGTTAGCGACAGCCATCTGTCGTCGTCTCTGAATGGCCGTTTTTGTGAATCGGACTGTTTTCGAACCAGATGGTACGGTTCTGAATGGAACAGTTGACTTGATATCTGCGGGGTCACCTTGCGTCGGAAAGACAAAAACATCTCCCATTGACCGCGAGTTGCAAACAATTCCATCAAAAGAAGTCTGAAAGTAAAATGAGAATAATAGTAGACGAATCAGCAACGAGACAACATTCATTCTGGATTTTTTTGTTTTTCTGTTAACTATTTCGCAGGCTACAGTAGGCTCTTCAGTTTTAAATTAATGATTTTTGGCTCGTTGCCTGTCGCCGTGAAACCAAGTTGCATGGTGCTGTTCGAGAGGTCATGTGCCAGCATAGATTAGAGATTAGATTAGATTAGATTAATACTTGTTGCAGGTCATGAATACGACACTTCGTAATGATGTGTCAGGTTAATAAAAGGTGTCTATACAAGATATTAAATTACACAAAATATTACATGACACTTAATATATTTAATTTTTTTGTGGGAGTTGGGGAAATTACCCACTTACTATATCCAAAAATTCATCTAATGAGTAGAAGGAGCTTCCATTAACAAATGCTTTTAATTTCCTTTTAAATGCTGTATGGCTATCTGTCAGACTTTTGATGCTATTAGGTAAGTGACCAAAGACTCTTGTGGCAGCATAATTTACCTCCTTCTGAGCCAAATTTAGATTTAACCTTGAATAGTGAAGATCATCCTTTCTCCTAGTGTTGTAGCCATGTACACTGCTATTACTTTTGAATTCATTCAGATTGTTAATAACAAATTTCATAAGTATATATATATATATATATATATATATATATATATATTGTGAGGCTACAGTGAAGATTTCTAGCTCTTTAAATAAGTGTCTGCAGGATGATCTTGGATGAGCTCCAGCAATTATTCTGATTACACGCTTTTGTGCAATGAACACTCTTTTACTCAATGATGAGTTACCCCAGAGTATGATACCATACGAAAGCAGAGAATGAAAATAGGCGTGGTAAGCTAATTTACTCAGATGTATATCGTCAAAATTTGCAATGACACTAATAGCATAAGTAGCTGAACTCAAACGTTTCAGCAGATCCTCAGTGTGTTTTATCCAGTTCAACCCCTCATCAATGCATACACCTAGAAATTTTGAATATTCTACCTTAGCTACCGATTTCTGATTGAAGTCTGTATTTATTAATGGGGTCATTCCATTTAATGTGTGGAACTGTATATACTGTGTTTTGTCAAAGTTTAATGAGAGCCCTTTTGCAGAGAACCACTTAATGATTTTCTGAAAAGCATCGTTTACAATTTCACCAGTTAATTCTTGTCTGTCGGGTGTGATAGCTATACTTCTATCATCGGCAAAAAGTACCAGCTTTGCGTCTTCGTGAATATAGAATGGCAAGTCATTAATATATATTAAGAACAGCAGAGGACCCAAGACCGAACCTTGCGGCACCCCATTCTTGTTTGTTCCCCAGTTTGAGAAATCGCCAACTTTTTGCATATTGTGTGAACTGCTTATTTCAGCTTTCTGCAGTCTTCCAGTTAGGTATGATTTAAACCA
This sequence comes from Schistocerca cancellata, assembly GCF_023864275.1. Lineage (NCBI taxonomy): Eukaryota > Metazoa > Arthropoda > Insecta > Orthoptera > Acrididae > Schistocerca > Schistocerca cancellata. The sequence goes on from NC_064626.1 coordinate 372,377,654, forward strand.
TTTGAGCACTGTCCCATTCATACCACAGTACTTGAGCTTATCTAGAAGTATTCCAGGATTTACACAATCAAAAGCCTTTGATAGATCACAAAAAATCCCAACAAGTGACTTCAGCCCCTCCCTTCTCTCGCCATTATAAAGCACTAATATGACGTCACACTATAAACACACCCAATACATCCATTTACGCTCAACGATTAGAAAAGACCATTTTTTGCGGAGGAACAAAACCGTTTGCGATTAGGCATCTGAACAAGCCCATGAATTTTCTCCTCCCCAGTGTCATCTTGACGTATTACGGGATCAATAACGCAGAAACATAGCAGGATGGTTGGCTGGACACCAGATACATAGAAACACGTCTTCGGTTACCGTGGAATCACAAATGCAGAAGTACCAACAACATGTTTATTTAGCAGAATTCATACAGCCGATGCAGACAATGTCCCAGTGGCGTGCGATGACTGTGGACGGAGACATGGGATGGTTTTTATTTCATGTGACACTGCAGTAAAACCGTTGCCAAATACTGGTCCAAATAGTCTCACGCGAGATTATTGCACTGTGCTAGTAAAGCTTTTGTGATCCTGTTCACCACATATCACTGCATTAATAGTGTAAGACTAATATTCAGTGTAAGATTTCTAGTTTCTAACATCTTATCTGTGTGAATGTCTAAGTGTCACTTTTCAAAAATGAGTTTTTATTTTTACATGGCAGATGTAATCTGAAAAAACAGTAACTGTAGCCTAAGTGCCTGATAATCAGTTTTGCTTATCTGTTACACAGCGGATAACTTAGCTAAACCCTGCAGTTGCATTCCACTACTATAAGCTGAAATACAATTACTTAAATCACTCTGCCGTGTGCAATGCAAGAGTATTTCGCGCCATCATGATACGCAGTTAATAGTCGGCTCTCGTAAACTGCAATGCGAGACCGAATTATTTTGTTTCAAAACTGTTTAATAGCAGTTGGGATGTTGAGGCTGTGTCTCGAAAGACGAAAACGGTTCGTATTAATCAGCGAAATTAAAAGTTTGAACAAGACTGCATTACTAATCATTGTTACTATAATGTAAGCACCGTACCCAAATTTCTTAACACTGATTCTATAGGCAAAATAGAATTAACTCTTTCAACCAATTTTACATTCATTATTTAAAAATGAAGCCCGCATCTAGTGGTCGTGCGGTTGCGTTCTCGCTTCCCACGCCCGGGTTCCCGGGTTTGATTCCCGGCGGGGTCAGGGATTTTCTCTGCCTCGTGATGGCTGGGTGTTGTGTGCTGTCCTTAGGTTAGTTAGGTTTAAGTAGTTCTCAGTTCTAGGGGACTTATGACCATAGCAGTTGAGTCCCATAGTGCTCAGAGCCATTTGAACCATTTAAAAATGAAAATGAGTAAAAGTCATGTATTCCTTTCCGGAGTTCATGCACGTAGACATATATGAAACAACAGCACCAAATAATTAAACGATGCGAGTTACGAAAATTTAAAAAGCAAAATTGAAAATGTTCCCTAAACACGACACCTCACTTTCTGTGAAGCCAGCGCACGTAACTGGATATTACCTTCAAATTCAAGAGGCGACTTTTCTGTAACATATATTACGAGGTGGCGTCTCTGGGACCCCTGAGGTTAGCCCGAAATTTAAGGCGCAAATCATTTGAAATTATGATATGTAATAATAATTTTTACAATCATTTAAGTGTTCATTAAATCCTCCTTGTTAATTTAATTGCACTAAATAATGCCCGCAGTATATTACTTTTATCACGCAAAATCAAAAACTTTTGTGCTTTTTTAAAGTAGTTCCTATAAACGATCTGTTAGACGACTGAATTTTACCCTCTGAAAAATTGTAGTATATCTGTAGGAACTAAATGTTCAAGTAAAACTAAATTCCATTGTTTAAACTTGCACATAAAAATTATACTCGAGGGGTATAAAAAGAATCCGCGAAACTGGCATTTAGTGCTGTGATCTACATTTTTTATCATCATTCAGGATATATTTGATTTTAATTAACACTTCAACTACTTTACTGAAGAAACAAAAAGATCCCAATCACAGTTGTTCTTAAGTTCTTCCTATGAGTGAACATCTTGTCCGCTAGCAGAATTGTGATCACAAGCTATTATAAAATCATATCATTTTTCGTCTGTTTATTGATCTGCGGACATCTCGCTCCATTCACGGAATAACACTTCATCAAACTTAGGATTGTTAAAACTGACATGCTACTGACAACACATTCTGTGCTATGCTGAAGAAACAAGGTACATAGTTCACGAGCGCGGTCTAAGAGACGCCGTCACGTTTCAATAAGGCATAAACAACGAGGCAATAATGCAACCGACAGCAAAACATTACAGGATTGGCGATTTAAGCAGGTTAGGAGAGGTTTAGAATTATTCCGCTAGAACTGAACTTGCATTCTACATTCTACATTCTACATTTATACTCCGCAAGCCACCCAACGGTGTGTGGCGGAGGGCACTTTACGTGCCACTGTCATTACCTCCCTTTCCTGTTCCAGTCGCGTATGGTTCGCGGGAAGAACGACTGTCTGAAAGCCTCCGTGCGCGCTCTAATCTCTCTAATTTTACATTCGTGATCTCCTCGGGAGGTGTAAGTAGGGGGAAGCAATATATTCGATACCTCATCCAGAAACGCACCCTCTCGAAATCTGGACAGCAAGCTACACCGCGATGCAGAGCGCCTCTCTTGCAGAGTCTGCCACTTGAGTTTGTTAAACATATCCGTAACGCTATCACGGTTACCAAATAACCCTGTGACGAAACACGCCGCTCTTCTTTGGATCTTCTCTATCTCCTCAGTCAACCCGATCTGGTACGGATCCCGCACTGATGAGCAATACTCAGGTATAGGTCGAACGAGTGTTTTGTAAGCCACCTCCTTTGTTGATGGACTACATTTTCTAAGGACTCTCCCAATGAATCTCAACCTGGTACCCGCCTTACCAACAATTAATTTTATATGATCATTCCACTTCAAATCGTTCCGCACGCATACTCCCAGATATTTTACAGAAGTAACTGCTACCAGTGTTTGTTCCGCTATCATATAATCATACAATAAAGGATCCTTCTTTCTATGTATTCGCAATACATTACATTTGTCTATGTTAAGGGTCAGTTTCCACTCCCTGCACCAAGTGCCTATCCGCTGCGGATCTTCCTGCATTTCGCTACAATTTTCTAATGCTGCAACTTCTCTGTATACTACAGCATCATCCGCGAAAAGCCGCATGGAACTTACGACACTATCTACTAGGTCATTTATATATATTGTGAAAAGCAATGGTCCCATAACACTCCCCTGTGGCACGCCAGAGGTTACTTTAACGTCTGTAGACGTCTCTCTGTTGATAACAACATGCTGTGTTCTGTTTGCTAAAAACTCTTCAATCCAGCCACACAGCTGGTCCGATATTCCGTAGGCTCTTACTTTGTTTATCAGGCGACAGTGTGGAACTGTATCGAACGCCATTCGGAGGTCAAGAAAAATAGCATCTACCTGGGAGCCTGTATATAACATTTTCTGGGTCTCATGAACAAATAAAGCGAGTTGGGTCTCACGCGATCGCTGTTTCTGGAATCCATGTTGATTCCTACATAGTAGATTCTGGGTTTCCAAAAACGACATGATACTCGAGCAAAAAACATGTTCTAAAATTCTACAACAGATCGACGTCAGAGATATAGGTCTATAGTTTTGCGCATCTGCTCGACGACCCTTCTTGGAGACTGGGACCACCTTTGCTCTTTTCCAATCATTTGGAACCTTCGCGTACTCTGTGTAGAATCGAATTGGTATCCCGTCAGATCCAGTGGACTTTCCTCTGTTCACTGAACGCTTCACGCATAGCCCTCCTTACGCTAACTTTGACATCGTTTAGCTTCTGTTTGTCTGAGAGGTTTTGGCTGCGTTTAAACTTGGAGTGAATCTCTCTTTGCTTTCGCAGTAGTTTCCTAACTTTGTTGTTGTACCACGGTGGGTTTTTCCCGTCCCTCACAGTTTTACTCGGCACGTACCTGTCTAAAACGCATTTTACGATTGCCTTGAACTTTTTACATTAACACTCAACATTGTCAGTGTCGGAACAGAAATTTTCGTTTTGATCTGTTAGGTAGTCAGAAATCTGCCTTCTATTACTCTTGCTAAACAGATAAACCTTCCTCCTCTTTTTTATATTCCTATTAACTTCCATATTCAGGGATTCTGCAACGGCCTTATGATCACTTATTCCCTGTTCTGCACATGCAGAGTCGAAAAGTTCGGGTCTGTTTGTTGTCAGTAGGTCCAAGATGTTATCTCCGCGAGTCGGTTCTCTGTTTAATTGCTCGAGGTAATTTTCGGATAGTGCACTCAGTATAATGTCACTCGATGCTCTGTCCCTACCACCCGTCCTAAACATCTGAGTGTCCCAGTCTATATCTGGTAAATTGAAATCTCCACCTAAGACTATAACATGCTGAGAAAATTTATGTGAAATGTATTCCAAATTTTCTCTCAGTTGTTCTGCCACTAATGCTGCTGAGTCGGGAGGTCGGTAAATGGAGCCAATTATTAACCTAAAAATTTAGGCAGAATTTATCTCTGGCTTCAGCCAGCTCTCTGTATCTATAACGATTTCAGCTTCGGTGCTTTCTACCAGCGCTTGAAGTTCCAGTACTTTACCAACGCAGCTTCGACAGTTTACATTTACAGTACCGATTGCTGCTTGGTCCCCGCATGTGCTGACTTTGACCCGCACCCGTTGAGGCTGTTGCCCTTTCTGTACTTGCCCAAGGCCATCTAACCTAAAAAACCGCCCAGCCCACGCCACACAACCCCTGCTACCCGTGTAGCCGCTTGTTGCGTGTAGTGGACTCCTAAACTATCCAGCGGAACCCGAAACCCCACCACCCTATGGTGCAAGTAGAGGAATCTGCAGCCCACACGGTCGCAGAACCGTCTCAGCCTCTGATTCAGACCCTCCACTCGGCTCTGTACCAAAGGTCCGCAGTCAGTCCTGTCGACGATGCTGCAGATGGTGAGCTCTGCTTTCATCCCGCTAGCGAGACTGGCAGTCTTCACCAAATCAGATAGCCGCCGGAAGCCAGAGAGGATTTCCTCCGATCCATAGCGACACACATCATTGGTGCCGACATGAGCGACCACCTGCAGATGGGTGCACCCTGTACCCTTCATGGCATCCGGAAGGACCCTTTCCACATCTGGAATGACTCCCCCCGGTGTGCACACGGAGTGCACATTGGTTTTCTTCCCCTCTCTTGCTGCCATATCCCTAAGGGGCCCCATTACGCGCCTGACGTTGGAGCTCCCAACTACCAGTAAGCCCACCCTCTGCGACCGCCCGGATCTTGCAGACTCAGGGGCAACCTCTGGAACAGGACAAGCAGCCATGTCAGGCCGAAGATCAGTATCAGCCTGAGACAGAGACTGAAACCGGTTCGTCAGACAAACTGGAGAGGCCTTCCGTTCAGCCCTCTGTAATGTCTTTCGCCCCCTGCCACACCTTGAGACGACCTCCCACTCTACCACAGGTGAAGGATCAGCCTCAATGCGGGCAGTATCCCAGGCAACCACAGTCTTAGTCCGATCGGGGGATGCGTGGGACGAGCTGGCCGTCCCCGACAAACCCCCATCCGGACCCCCGCAGTGATGCCCATTGGCAACAGCCTCAAGCTGTGTGACCGAAACCAACACTGCCTGAAGCTGGGAGCGAAGGGATGCCAACTCAGCCTGCATCCGAACACAGCAGTTGCAGTTCCTATCCATGCTAAAAACTGTTGTGCAAAGAACGTCTGAACTAATCTCCAGAGAGCGCAAACAAATCGACACAAAATTTAAACGGTTATTAAAATACAAGATTGCCTAGTAAATTCAGTAATTCTGCTACTTGCGCACTGCTGACCCACTGCTCGGCGGCGGAAGGAGACTACGCGATTTTACACTATTCAGGTACTAAAACGCGATGCTACAACTCTCAAATACTATAATACGCCCGAAATTTATGAATTAAACAATGCAAATACCAAAAACACGCAAAGAAATTAAGAATTAAACTATGTAACAAATGAGTGAGCTAGGAGTATACGACTTGCTGCTGCAGCTGCTTATCCAACGGCGGCAGGGAGCAGAGGGAGATCGCAAACATTCGCGCGGTGTGAGAGACCACAACTCGCTTGAGAGACCACAACTCGCTTTTAAGGGTTAATAAATTCTAGGTTGCCGCAACAGCATTCCAAAACTAGGCGTCGGTACCAGTACAGTCTGCTTCCAAACGCAATCAACACCTCTCTCTTTCACGCGGAGACGCGGGCTGGCTACTTCACAGCAAAAAATGGTTGAAATGGCTCTGAGCACTATGGGAGGTCATCAGTCCCCTAGAACTTAGAACTACTTAAACCTAACTAACCAAAGGACATCAGCCGGCCGGTGTGGCCGAGCGGTTCTAGGCGCTACATTCTGGAACCGCGCGACCGCTACGGTCGCAGGTTCGAATCCTGCCTCGGGCATGGATGTGTGTGATGTCCTTAGGTTAGTTAGGTTTAAGTAGTTCTAAGTTCTAGGGGACTGATGACCTCAGATGTTAAGTCCCATAGTGCTCAGAGCCATTTGAACCATTTTTTAAGGACATCACACACATGCATGCCCGAGGCAGGATTAGAACCTGCGACCGTAGCGGTCGCTCGTTTCCAGACTGAAGCGCCTAGAACGCTCGGACACACCGGCCGGCACTTCACAACAGCATAAACTTTTAAATCCAGAGGCTCTGCTTCATACCTGCACTCAGGAAAATTGTTATATGTGGCCAGTATCGCTTACAAAATTACCACTTCTCATACTGTAACAACTTTTCAGTAGTTGCACTGTAAGCATAATTCATGTGTTGACGCCGTTGCCGTACAGTGCCTGATGATCAGGCGATCTAACGGTAGTTGACAGTTTTATTTCATCAGCAGCCCATGGCGGTTCCGAAATAAGAGGTTTTTTACTTTTTTTCAAATATTGACGTGTTGTCAGGGCACAAAGTGTAGAAAATATTTTGGGAACAAAATCTATGCTAACATCTTTTTGTGGCTCTTCGTTTTCCTTTCCGAATCTCTTGTGCTGCATCGTGTGTTCTCCCCCATGTCTTGAGCTTTACGAAATGCGACAGTGAAAATTTTGAGTCGTCGCTGCTTTAGTGATTTTCATCGATTTATGGAAAGTAGGTGTGTTTTACAGCTGCCAGGCCCTGGTACTGGCCGTAAACGCCCGGTCGCAAAGGCAAGCGACTCCAGTAGGAAACAGCGCTAGCGTCGTAAAACGAGCTGCCCGTGGAGCCGCCCTCCCCCACTGGTTGCGTGTTACAGGGCCCAGCGTGGCGTGTGTAAGCGGCCGGGCCTCTGGGACGTTGTCCCCCTTCTGCAGCGGCCGGTCGTTACACACGCCAATTGATGCTCGCCCGCCGCTTTGCCAGACACTCGCTGCTGCTTTTGTCTGTCCACACCACGCGGTTGGTAGCTCCGTATATACAGGGGCAAGCACGATTCGCTGCCTCGCCCAGAGCTGAAGTGTCTGCCGTGTTCCTCGTAACGGGCAACGAGTGAGGTGGCGCAGTGGCTTCCATTCAGCAGGAAAGAATTTCATATCACTTCAGTTATTTAATAACTGTGCCACTTTCGATTGACCAGACGTTATCAATAGCTCATAGACACTTCTTACCCGATGGCAGCGGCGAAGCGTCCTAGGAAACAACACTTCTATTATACTGTTACTGGACAGAGGATTATGAATGGGCTGTGGAAAAATTGCTCTCTCTCTCTCTCTCTCTCTCTCTCTCTCCCGTGTGTGTGTGTGTGTGTGTGTGTGTGTGTGAGAGAGAGAGAGAGAGAGAGAGAGAGAGAGAGAGTGACAACAAACCGGGGACCTTTACCAATAGCACATAGTGTGGCGAAATTTGCTAACCCAGTCTTTTCTCAGCTATGTTTTACCTAAAATTGGAAGTCCGAAGTACAACAGGTGAGCCTACTTGATCGCTGTATCGTATGAAAATATTTATCTGCTCTTCATTCTTTTTGAAGTACTTCTGTAATACTTGGAAACATTTTTATTACTGATTTTAAAGAAGTTACTTATCCTGTAAATTCCATATGTTTCATCTGACCGAAAATGGCATACATTTCGCTCTTGGCAATATTTTGGTTACGGGAATTCTCGTAAGCACTGCAGTTGGTAGACAGCCTGCTGGATTTCGGACAACTGAAAATTTCGAAGAGTTACGCCCGTTGCAGTAGCGGTGCTGTAGATGAGTTTGCAGTGGACTACAACCCCTCCTCAAAATTTCCATAGATTATACGGAACGTGACGGCTTGTTGACGGGGCGGGAACGCTAGTTGAATGACGGGCTAAAAGTAAAATTTTGGTTTGAGCAACACAGTGTTCCTTACTGAGGAAGGACTTTACACTTCTTGCAGCCCGAAAGGAACCAAGTCGCTGACCGTGCTCAGGAGTTACCCACACTCCAACAGTTCTCCAGTTACTTTATGACCATTACGGCAGCGAAATTCAATACCAACTCCAATAGAACTGTCCGCAGCTCGTGGTCTTGTTGTCGCGTTCTCCATTCCCGAGCACATGCCGTCACGGTAGCTTAGCGTGTTCGGTCAGAGAGCCGGTTGGCCTCTGTAAAAAAAAAAAAAAAAAAAAAAAAAAAAAAAAAAAAAAAAAAATACTGAGTGGTAGGATCAACAAACGAATTTGAACGGAAGTCATGTGATGACCAAACACAACGATCAAGAACATAGCCAGCACGGTAACTCAGCGTGTTCGGTTAGAGGGTTAGCTGCCCTCTGCAATAAAAAACTAAGTTAAAGGATCAACGACGAACTGAAACGGGTGTCTCGCGACGTCCGCACCGATCAGATGCAACGAACGATAAAAACGAACAAAATGAGATACAAAAAAAAAGCACGGTGTCCCGGAATAGATTCCCGGCAAGATCAGGCATTTTCACCAGCCTCGAAATGACTGGGTGTAAAACTAGACCGCCGCTTTTGTTAGCAGCTGTAAGGAGACAAATTTCTTAAGATCAGTAGCTTACTTACTTCAATGATAACATTGTACGTTGCTTCTCGTAACCCTTGCCCTCCTCCTTAGTCTCTTCATTAATCAATTTAGAACATCGTGCAAGTAGGAATGAATTCGATCTCATTGCACGGTCAATAACGAGACCGGATATCTTAATTTTGTCATAGACAGGGCACAAGTTTGAGACAGTGCCCTCCCCTCAGCTGAAAGGAGTCACTTTCAATTAAAACCAGTTGTATCATCTCAACTTCTACTAACAGTTTTTGCTAGTGCAGCATCGCATTAGGAAAGCTGGCTACACTGTGTACTTGTTATTTTATTTGAAAGGCTGGGCACACTTTTGCCCCCTGTCTTTCAAGTCGAAGCCTCATGTGCTCAAAGGAATTAGCATCAAACAGCTAGATATGTAATCCTAATCTAGTATTTTCCCTTCGAAGAAACACTGGCTTTTTGCACGTGCTGTTCATACTGAATGCAAAGTACAGGGGTGGACAACACCATGGAAGCACCAAAAACGCAACACATTCCCATGGCTGATATGATGCAGGGAAGCCGCTGGGATTCGAGCAGCTTCCAGTAGTCTCGTAATTCATAAATAAAGATCCTGTATGCTTTTCAAGGTAACCTAACACTATTCTTCCTGTAAAACAGTGCCGAGTTCAATAAAAGATTATTGATGTGGGTATCGATCACACACTCTTCTCTGAGAAAGTAGACCAAAAAGGTTCAGTAATATTGATCCCGCCCTGGTTGTGGATTTTCTCCGCCCGGGGACTGGGTGTTAGTTTTCTCGTCGTCATTTCTCATTATCATCATCATTCGTGAAAGTGGATACATTGGATTGTGTAAAAATTGAACTGTTTAAGACTTGGGACTTTGTACGGGCGCTGATTAAAGTGCACTTGAGAGCCCAACAAACCAGACATCATCATCATCATCAGTAATATTGAGACCTGGTGACTGCGGTCGCAATCGATGATCCGACAATTCGTCCTCATGCTCAGAAAGCCACTCCCGGACAACGCGAGTTGCTTGAACAGGAGCCCTCTTGTATCCCAGCAAAGCGTCACCACTGGCGCAAACATCTTACCATGGGATGGACCTGATCAGCCAAAATGGTCGCATAATCCTTGGTACTAATACAAGTTTGCAGAGTATCCAAGGGGCCTATGGATCACCCCGATATGGCTGTCCAAACCATCATCGAATCACCGCCCTGTTCCACTTTTGGGACGTAAACTCGGCCAGAAGTTAGAAACAGTGTGAAACACTCATCCGACCAAATGTCATTCTTCCATTGCTCCTTAGTCCAGGCGTTACGGCTTCGGCAGCACGTTCCCTACTAAGGGCAATTGCTATCAGTGACGAGTGATTTTAGAAATCGAGCCCGCCCTGCAATTCCCTTCTTATGGAGCTCCTTTCGCGTTGTTTTGGAGCTAACAAAGTTCGCGATTGTCATATTCAGTAGTGCAATTACTTTTGCAGCCGTCATCCTCTTCCAGCGATCTACGGTCCCTCAACACACACTTCCCTCCGCATAGTGACTTAGTGGATGATGTTTTTCCGCTCTCCCTGTATGCGTTATAAATTTTCGATACGGTGCCACCTGGAAAACCAAACACATCGACTGCCATGGTGCAGAAACACCCGCCATACGACCACCAAAAATTGGCCCACGCTTTAATTCACTTAGCTCTGACAAAATGGACTCGCAACTACACAGATCACTGACCAAAACCTATAGCTCCAATACATATATTTTGGCTTGTCTTGTTTCCTTGTGTCGTGCGTGGTAGGTGCTGTAGGGTGTCGCGGCGACATACAGAGCGCCGTCCTGCGCAGGCGTCCCTGAGATGACGGATGTGGGGGCGGTCGGCGTACTTGACACGTGGCACCTGTGTCAACATACGTGTCACTGCCCCCCGGGCGGGCCGGAAGGAATGTAGCGCCGTGTGATGACAGCACGCTCGCAGCTAACGTGTCCTGCACCTCTTCCGCTACAACTTTGTGTGACAGGCCCCTACAAGCTAGATGTAGAAGCCGTTGGTTATAAACACTAGGTGTCTAAAAGGAGAATGGATGTGTATAACACCGAAAGAACCAAAACACAATGTCTGATACGGCAAAAGGAGGATTAATAGGGCTGCTAATAATCTCAATCTGCATAATGGGTTTATGATACAGAGTCAGCAATACTTTTAGCTAGTTCGGTGACGATGTCCACAAGAAAATATATCGTCGCTGTGCGATAGTAATGAAATGCATTATGACTCAAAACTATTTTTCCTTGGTATACCGATAAAGAACCATTAAATACAAGACAGTATTGTTTTATTTATTGCCGAATTATAGACCTGTTACCTGATGTTTAAAACAGGTCGTACATCTTACAATTTTCGTTTTTCATCTTTTTACAGTTTTCTTTTCTTTTGTTTTATTTACAACATTTACAAAGAATGATACTTTTCAAAATAACAATAATTTAAGGTTGAAATATAAATAATATTTTGTTGTTTTTTAATAAGAATATAAAAAGAAGATAGGATAGAGGAGAGATTTGTTAGTACCATCACCGAATGTGACTGCCGGTGAATACCTCGGAATGGTTCTTAGAGCTGTTGACCGCCAGTCAGCCCCCCCCCCCCCGCCCCCAACACACACACACAAATGGTTATTAGTAGAGAAATAATGGTGCTTATCCTATTTATTACTAATTCTATGTATTAACTACTTTAGGTGCCCATCCATGTACAGCATTTGGTGTTTTCTTGGCTAGATCGCCAGCACTTTTGCTTACTTAGCAAGACAGTATCCGCAACAAAGAGAAAAACCGATAAGAGGAATACTTCTAATCTTACAGAACCTGAGGTATCAGATTAATACCTAGGGAGAGCCGGCTGCGGTGGCCGAGCGGTTCTAGGCGCTTCAGTCCGGAACCGCGCGACTGCTACGGTCGCAGGTTCGAATCCTGCCTCGGGCATGGATATGTGTGCTGTCCTTAGGTTAGTTAGGTGTAAGTAGTTCTAATTCTAGGGGACTGATGACCTTAGATTTTAAGTCCCATAGTGCTCAGAGCCATTTGAATACCTAGGGAGAGCAGTATGAGGCTACAAGAAGCGTAAAGAAAGAAAAAAAAATAGGATTTTTTTTATAATGCTGGGAAAGTGCAGAGGATCTGTTAATGAAGCTGCACACAAGCCGTTAACGCATCCTATTCTCGACTGTTCGAAGCTCTTGTCAAGTGAGCCTAACAGAAGCAAAGCACAACTCGATAGAGACCGACCGACCGACACGTCATCATCTGCCAGTGGTGTCTTTGGCTGTTGTATGGAGGGGCCTGTGGTCAGCACACCGCTCTCCAGGCCGTTGTCAGCGTTCTTGACCCTTTGATCTGCCACATCTCTCTTAAGTAGCTCCTCAAGCGGCCTGACGAGGTGTTCACCCGATACCAGTCGTCCCAACGAGGAAAAATCCCCAACAGTACCGGGAATCGAACTCGGGTTCTCCAAATAGGACCCAGAATCGCCTGCGGCTGAGCTACAAAGTCTGACAGAAGACGTGGGAAAAACTGAGAGACGCGCTGCTACTATCTTAACAGATCGGTATACTCGACAGAAAGCGTAACAGAGACTCTCAGTGCATTTAAATGAGATCCACTGGGAGTATTGAGACGGTTTTCTCTCCAAAATCTGTAGTGTAAAGTCGTAGAGCTAGTTTTCGAAATAAGGAGTACAACAGTTTCCTGCTTCTGTCGTTCTTCCATCGCTCGATCCACGAAGGGAATAGGATAGGAATCGGCAGATGCTTGTACAAAATGCTCATCGTCAGTGTACAGTGGTTCCCGAAGAAAATTTCCTACTCTAGAATCATTCGAAGATAGCGATTGTGCGATTAAGTCTTACAGAAAGTCAACATTCAGCGTTCATACTAAAATATTTTGAGAAATACTTTTTAAGGCAAAAAAAAAACACCACGAAGGAATTATCAGAATGGATTGGAAATCGGCCGGCCGCGGTGGTCTCGCGGTTCTGGCGCTGCAGTCCGGAACCGCGGGACTGCTACGGTCGCAGGTTCGAATCCTGCCTCGGGCATGGGTGTGTGTGATGTCCTTAGGTTGGTTAGGTTTAAGTAGTTCTAAGTTCTAGGGGACTTATGACCTAAGATGTTGAGTCCCATAGTGCTCAGAGCCATTTTGATTGGAAATCGGTAGATGTGATGTTCATTTGCAGACAAGCAAATGATTACAATTTCAGAAAAATTTGATGATTCATTTAAGAGAAAGAGCGTCACAAACTTAGCAAGTAAATATCGCGTTGGTCCCTTATGCAAGCATTTATTCGGCTTGGAATTGATTGATTGAGTTGCCGGCTGTCCCCCTGAGGGATATCGTGCCTAATTCTGTCCAATTGGCGCCTTAGATCTTTAGTACCCCTAAATAACTGGAGGGCTCTGGGCATAATGCACCAAACGTTCTCAACTGGGAAGAGATCTGGTGACCTTTTTTGACCACGGTAGGTTTTAGAAAGCACGAAGACAAGCATTAGACACTCTAGCCGTGTGCGGGCGCGCATTATCTTGTTGAAATATAAGCCCAGAACGGTTTTCCTTGAAGGGGAAACAAAACGGGGAGTACAATATTGTCTACGTACCGCTGTGTTGCAGGTGTGCCACGGATAAGAATCAAAGGGGACCTACTATCAAAAGAAATGCCACCCGAGACGATCACTCCTGGTTGTTCGGCCTTATAGTAAGATTTGTGTCATACTGCTTTCCAGGGCGCCTCCAGACACGTCTTCGCTGAAGACAATTCTAGTCCAGTTAATGAGATCAAGACCCTTACAGCACATCGTACGTAAACGATATTCTATGCCCCGTTTTGCTAACCTCCATAGCAATCCATTCAGAGATTCTACTTCACCAAGATAATATCCGTGTGTATACGGCGATAGTTTCTACTGATCGTCTTCGTGCTTCCCAAACCCTTCTTTGGCCAGTAAAGTCGCCAGATTTCTTCACAGTTGAGAACGTTTGGAGCATTATGGGCAGGGCCCTTCAACCAGCTCGGGATTTTGACTGTCAAACGCGCCATTTGGACAGAACTTTGATGATATCCTTCAGAAGGACAACCAACAATGCCAGTCGATGCCCAGCCGAATGCTTGCATGAGGGCCAGAGATAGTCAAACGCATTGTTTTCTTGCTCAGCTTGTGACACCATTTCTCTTGAATAAATCATCCAATTTTTCTGAAACTACACTCCTGGAAATGGAGAAAAGAACACATTGACACCGGTGTGTCAGACCCACCATACTTGCTCCGGACACTGCGAGAGGGCTGTACAAGCAATGATCACACGCACGGCACAGCGGACACACCAGGAACCGCGGTGTTGGCCGTCGAATGGCGCTAGCTGCGCAGCATTTGTGCACCGCCGCCGTCAGTGTCAGCCAGTTTGCCGTGGCATACGGAGCTCCATCGCAGTCTTTAACACTGGTAGCATGCCGCGACAGCGTGGACGTGAACCGTATGTGCAGTTGACGGACTTTGAGCGAGGGCGTATAGTGGGCATGCGGGAGGCCGGGTGGACGTACCGCCGAATTGCTCAACACGTGGGGCGTGAGGTCTCCACAGTACATCGATGTTGTCGCCAGTGGTCTGCGGAAGGTGCACGTGCTCGTCGACCTGGGACCGGACCGCAGCGACGCACGGATGCACGCCAAGACCGTAGGATCCTACGCAGTGCCGTAGGGGACCGCACCGCCACTTCCCAGCAAATTAGGGACACTGTTGCTCCTGGGGTATCGGCGAGGACCATTCGCAACCGTCTCCATGAAGCTGGGCTACGGTCCCGCACACCGTTAGGCCGTCTTCCGCTCACGCCCCAACATCGTGCAGCCCGCCTCCAGTGGTGTCGCGACAGGCGTGAATGGAGGGACGAATGGAGACGTGTCGTCTTCAGCGATGAGAGTCGCTTCTGCCTTGGTGCCAATGATGGTCGTATGCGTGTTTGGCGCCGTGCAGGTGTGCGCCACAATCAGGACTGCATACGACCGAGGCACACAGGGCCAACACCCGGCATCATGGTGTGGGGAGCGATCTCCTACACTGGCCGTACACCACTGGTGATCGTCGAGGGGACACTGAATAGTGCACGGTACATCCAAACCGTCATCGAACCCATCGTTCTACCATTCCTAGACCGGCAAGGGAACTTGCTGTTCCAACAGGACAATGCACGTCCGCATGTATCCCGTGCCACCCAACGTGCTCTAGAAGGTGTAAGTCAACTACGCTGGCCAGCAAGATCTCCGGATCTGTCCCCCATTGAGCATGTTTGGGCCTGGATGAAGCGTCGTCTCACGCGGTCTGCACGTCCAGCACGAACGCTGGTCCAACTGAGGCGCCAGGTGGAAATGGCATGGCAAGCCGTTCCACAGGACTACATCCAGCATCTCTACGATCGTCTCCATGGGAGAATAGCAGCCTGCATTGCTGCGAAAGGTGGATATACACTGTACTAGTGCCGACATTGTGCATGCTCTGTTGCCTGTGTCTATGTGCCTGTGGTTCTGTCAGTGTGATCATGTGATGTATCTGACCCCAGGAAGTCACTAAAATTTTGATACCCTGCCTTTGTAGCAGCAGTAGCCGATCTAACAACTGCGGCAGACACTTGTTGTCTTGTACAGGCGTTGCCGATAGCAGCGCCGTATTCTACCTGTTTCATATCTCTGTATTTGAATACGCATGCCTATACCGGTTTCTTTGGCGCTTCAGTGTGTGTGTGTAATATACAAGAGAAATGGTGAGTATTCGGGGACATGACAAGAACGATCATTTGAAACAAAAGGTCTATTTATCATAGTCTCTAAAATGAATACCTTAAAACCTGTGAGCACTTGTTCGCTAGAAGAGATGTGTTTCGCAGTAGCGAAGGCGAACAAGTGTTCATAGCTGTTAAGGCATGCACTTTAGAGCCCATTCTTGCTGGACAGTTTTTTTTTCTCGTTTTGATCCAAATCTTCTTCTTCTGTAGTGGTCAATCCAAGGATTGGTTTGCAACAGCTACAATGGCAGCTTGTCTCCATTCTGTGCGTCTTTCAGCTTTTCTCTTCATTTCTTTATAGGTGTTACATCCCACTTCTTTCACGATTTGATCCATGTACCTCAGTCATGGTCTTCCTCTCGGTCTTTTTCCCTCGACATATCCCTCTATGATTGTGTTCAGGAGTCCTTTATGTCTTAATAGATGGCCTGTAAATTGCACTCTTCTTTTAACAATGAAACTCCAGAAGCTTCTCTTCTCACCTGCTCTTTCCAGAACCACTTCGTTTGTGACCTTGTCGATCCATTTTTATTTTGAGCATGCGTCTATAGCACCACATTTCAAAAGAATTTAGCTTCTGATCTTCCTCTGTCCCGAGAGTCCATGTTTCACATCCATAGCATGCCACACTCCACACATATGATTTCAAAGATCTTTTCCTGATTTCAAGGCTGATGCTCTTAGATGTTAATATGTTTTTCTTCTTGTTAAAAGCAGCCTTTGCTTGAGCTATTCTACTTCTCACTTCTGCCTTGCTCCTTCCATCCCTGGTAATATTACTGCCCAGATAAGTAAATTTATCAACTTGTTCAAGCAGTTCATTGCCTACATGAACTTGGACTTGCACTTGATCTTCTTTGTCGCATGCCATTACTTTTGTTTTTGCTTTATTAATTCTCATATTATATTCTTCACCCATAACTTTATCCATTCTATTCAGTAGGACTACAAGATCTTCTTCACTTTCAGCCAGGACAGCTATATCATCGGCATATCTTATCATATCTATTCGTTGGCCATGAATTACTACACCTGTCTGTGAATTTTCCCTTACTTTTTTCAGCGCCTCTTCAATGTATACGTTAAAGATAACAGGGGATAGTGCGCAACCTTGTCGGACACCTTTCCGTATCTGCACCTCTTCTTGTTTTGTTCGTCCACGGATAACTGCTGTCTCGTTTTTGTACAGGTTCCATATCATTTTTCTATCTTTATGGTCTATTCCTACTTTTTTGAGTACCTCAAACATCTTATCCCATTTAACATTATCAAAGGCTTTCTCTACATCTACGAAAGCTATGTATGTTTTCAGGTTCTTATCTAGTCGTTTCTCTATTATTAGTTTTAGAGCAAATATTGCTTCTCTGGTTCCTCTATCTTTCCGGAATCCAAACTGGTCTTCGGAGAGTGTAGCTTCGACTTTTTGTTCTATGCGTTTTAGGATAATTGAGGTTAATATTTTAGAGGCGTGAGTAACTAGGCTGAGCGTCCTATAATTTTCGCATCTTGTAGCATTTGCCATCTTTGGAATAGGGATCATAATGTTTTTCTCAAAGTCTGTAGGAATTTTACCCTGCTCGTACATGTTGAAAACAAGATTATACAACTCCTGATTCAGTTTTGCTCCTCCAGATTTCAGAAGTTCGGCTGGAATATTGTCTATACCAGGCGATTTGTTGTTTTTCAATTTTTTCAGAACTAGTTCAAACTCTTCCTTTAATGTAGGTTCACCTATGTTGTGTGCATCTACTTCTGTTTGTTCTTCCATGATGTTTTCAGACAGGTCTGGTCCGCTGTACAGTTTTCCTATATTTTGTTTCCATCTTGCAACTTCATCATCGTCATCCAACATATTGCCATTTTCATCCATCACAGCCCTACACTTGTTTCTTCTGTCTCCAAAGCAATGTCTCACACATTTATAGGCCTTGTCGATATTTCCCTTGCTCATGTTGTCCTCAACTGAAATACAGAGATCATCAAGGTATTTTTCTCTTGCTTGTTTTGCCTCTCTGTTGATTCTGTTTTTCAGACTCGTATTTCTCTTGGTCTTCCTTCTTCACAGAATTTTTTAATTTCCTTCTTTCTTCCATCATATTTAGTAGGTCATTAGTGATCCATTCCTTCCTTTTCTCTGTCCTTTCTTTTCCTATTACTTCTTCTGCTGCTTCTAAAATACCAGTTTTTATTTTTTCCCAGCTGCTTTGGATGTCATTGCAGCCCTGTGTATTTGTTTTCTTGTCTGTTTCTAGTTGATAGTGCTTCAGTGTATTTTCGTTTTTTAGGTTTCTCAAATCCCATTTACATGTACTTCTTTTTTTAATGTTCTTGAATTTTAGTTCAGTCGTCATCATAACGAGTATGTGCTCACTTTCCACATCACAGCCTGGATATGATCTGCTGTCCTTAACTTGGTTTTTAAATCTTTGCTTCACTAATATGAAGTCAATTTGATGTCTGTTAATGTCACCAGGCATTTTCCAAGTATATCTTCTTCTTGGATGATGATTGAAAAAGGTATTTGTAATACAAAGTTTATTTCTTTGACAGAATTCTACAAGTTTATCCCCTCTTTCATTTCTTAATCCTAATCCAAAATTCCCTGCCACATCCTCTTCTTTACCTTCCCCAACAACGGCATTCATATCTCCCATGATGACAAGGTTTTCAGCTCCTTTAATTCTGCCAATTACTTCTTCAAGGTGGTCATACATCATGTCGATTTCATCGTCCTCGTGCCTCGTAGTTGGCATGTATACTTGGATTATGATTGTGTCTCTTGGTTTAGTTTCCAATCGGACATAAATTATCCTCTCACTATGTTGAACAAATCCTTTTACTCTTAACCCCATCTCTTTATTGAGGATAATTCCCACTCCTGCAATCCCGGGATTGTCTTGTGCTGTTCCAGCGTGTATGATTCTGTAATCCCCTGACCAAAAGTCACCAGCGTTTGGCCATCTCATTTCTGAGACTCCCAGTACATCAATATCCATTCGTTTCATTTCCATTTTCAAGTTTTCCAGTTTACCACATTTAAGAAGTGAGTTGACGTTCCATGTTGCTATCCTTCTTACATTAATGCTTTTGGATTTTGGTATCTCTTTAGTTGTCCCCGCCCGGAGATCCGAATGGGGGACTATTTTACCTCCGGAGAATTTAACCAAAGAGCTTTCCATCATAAGCTGTTGATACTTGGGATACCCGCCCGGGTCTTTAATGGAGTGGTTTCCCGTTGCCTTCTCCATTCTATGCCGTTGGCCACCTTGTGGCTCCTCCGCCTTTAGGAGCAGTTTCCCACCCCAAGGGCAAGAGAGTGCCCTTCCTTCTAGCCGCTCATCCGCTCTCCTAGAAGGCCGTTGGCAATTGATAGAAGGTAATCTCCTTATCCCGGGAGATATTCGGCTCAGTAGAAGTATAGGTTGGAAATGGAAGACCCCTAGCCCTCGAAACCTAATAGCGTCAGGGTCGGAAAAGAACAAGAGTTGGCCAAGGGTGGCCAAATAGGAAAGATAAAAGTGAGGAGCAATACCAGTACTCAGCTCGGGACCCCGTGGTCGCCAGCCACGTACTCACTAGGTGTGAGTCCCTGAAGTTTGATCCAAATATGAAAAGCAAATAACTTGCAGTTGAAGAGATTTTTTTCGTTGTGTCGTAGATGATGTAGTGCTCAAAGCTCTTACGGTATACATGTTAGATCTCATGTTTCCTATACTTCCCTGATTTGAGTTATCGTTCCTCTCATATCCGTGAATATTCACCATTGTTGCTGTTGTTGTTGTGGTTTTCAGTCCTGACATTGGTTTGATGCAGCTCTCCATGCTACTCTACCCTGTGCAAGCTTCTTCATCTCCCAGTACCTACAGCAACCTACATCCTTCTGAATCTGCTTAGTGTATTCATCTCTTGGTCTCCCTCTACGATTTTTACCCTCCACGCTGCCCTCCAATACTAAATTGGTGATCCCTTGATGCCTCAACGCATGTCCTACCAACCGATCCCTTCTTCTAGTCAAGTTGTGCCACAAACTTCTCTTCTCCCCAATCCTATTCAATACTTCCTCATTAGTTATGTGATCTATCCATCTAATCTTCAGCATTTTTCTGTAGCACCACATTTCAAAAGCTTCTATTCTCTTCTTGTCCAAACTATTTATCGTCCATGTTTCACTTCCATACAGGGCTACACTCCATACAAATACTTTCAGAAACGACTTCCTGACATTTAAATCTATACTCGGTGTCAACAAATTTCTCTTCTTCAGAAACGCTTTCCTTTCCATTGCCAGTCTACATTTTATATCCCCTCTACTTCGACCATCATGTTATTTTGCTCCCAAAATAGCAAAACTCCTTTACTACTTTAAGTGTCTCATTTCCTAATCTAATTCCCTCAGCATCACCCGACTTAATTCGACTACATTCCATTATCCTCGTTTTGCTTCTGTTGATGTTCATCTTATACCCTGTCCGCCCCAGTAGCTGAGTGGTCAGCGTGACGGATTGCCGTCCTCCGGGCCCGGGTTCGATTCCCGGCTGGGTCGGAGATTTTCTCCGCTCAGGGACTGGGTGTTGTGTTGTGTTCATCATCATTTCATCCCCATCCGGCGTGCAGGTCGCCCAATGTGGCGCCGAATGTAATAAGACCTGCGCCAAGGCGGCCGGACCTGCCCCGCGAGGGGCCTCCCGGCCAATGACGCCAAACGCTCATCATCATCATCTTATACCCTCCTTTCAAGACACTATCCATTCCATTCAACTGCTCTTCCAAGTCCTTTGCTGACAGAATTACAATGTCATCGGCGAACCTCAAAGTTTTTATTTCTTCTCCATGGATTTTAATTTTTCTTTTGTTTCCTTTACTGCTTGCTCAATATACAGATTGAATAACATCGGGGAGAGGCTACAACCCTGTCTTACTCCCTTCCCAACCACTGCTTCCCTTTCATGCCCTCGACTCTTATAACTGCCATCTGGTTTCTGTCTACAAATGCTAGAAACGTAGGTTTGCCTTTCCTTAATCTATTTTCTAAGATAAGTCGTAGGGTCAGTATTGCCTCACGTGTTCCAACATTTCTACGGAATCCAAACTGATCTTCCCCGAGGTCGGATTCTACTAGTTTTTCCATTCGTCTGTAAAGAATCCGTGTTAGTATTTTGCAGCTGTGACTTATTAAACTGATAGTTCGGTAATTTTCATATTTGTCAACACCTGCTTTCTTTGGGATTGGAATTATTATATTCTTCTTGAAGTCTGAGGGTATTTCGCCTATCTCATACATCTTGCTCACCAGATGGTAGAGTTTCGTCAGGACTGGCTCTCCCAAGGCTGTCAGTAGTTCTAATGGAATGTTGTCTACTCCCGGGGCCTTGTTTCGACTTAGGTCTTTCAGTGCTCTGTCAAACTCTTCACGCAGTATTATATCTCCCATTTCATCTTCATCAACGTCCTCTGGGATATTCACCATTCTTACTGGAATACCCTGTATAAAGGGGAAACGGTATTACCAAAAACCTTGCAAAGTTCTCGATCGATATATATTTTTAAAATGTATAAATATACATGTAATATATAAAGGGGGAATGTTGTTAACAAAATCTCGAAAAGCTCTGGACAGATTTGTTTGAAATATTACATGATACGCTAATAAACATGCAGACGGACTTAAGATGTGTGTTTTTTTCGTATTCGTATTTTCCTCGCAGAAAGTTTCAGCCAGAATAGCAGGACATGAAAACCATTGGAAAAATTGTTTCTCCCATAGACATACATCAAAGAAAGATTAGCGTCACCTCGGTTCTCAGAACTACTGAAGATCGACGTTGACTGTGGATATTGTATCACAGACACAGTTTCTTTGACTGTTCAGAGATTTCACTAAACCCACCCAAAGATGTTAACAATCATGCATGAGCAGCGCCTATTAGACGGAGGGTGTCCGACAGCCGATCAGTTCCAGTCATTCAACCAGGAACGATGTACACTGCTCGTGTTGTCTGTATTTCAGCCATGCCTAGACGGTCGATACTGCGACTCGATCGCGTCCGGAAGGGCTCTCAACAAGGGAAGCGTCCAGGCTTCTCGGAGTTGTTCGGACATGGAGGAGGTACCGAGAGACAGGGACTGTCGATGCCTCGCTCAGGCCGCCCAAGGGCTACTACTGAAGTGAATGTCCGCTGCCTATGGACTATGGCTCGGAGGAACCCTGACAGCAACGCCACTGTGTTGAATAATGCTTTTCGTGGAACCACAGGACGTCGTGTTACGACTCAAACTATGCGCAATAGGCTACATGATACACAACCTTACTCCCGATGTCCATGGCGAGGTCCATCTTTGCAACCACGACCCCATGCAGCGCGGTACAGATAGGCCCAACAACATGCCGAATGGACCGCTCAGGATTGGCATCACGTTCTCTTCACCGATGAGTGTCTCACATGCCTTCAACCAGACAATCGTTGGAGACGTGTTTGGAGGCAAGCCTGTCAGGCTGAACGCCTTAGGCACACTGTCCGAGTGCAGCAAGGTGGAGATTCCCTGCTGTTAGGGGGTGGCATTATGTGGGGCCGACTTACACCGCTAATGGTCATGGAAGGTGCCGTAACGGCTGTACGATACGTGAATGCCATCTTCGGAACGATAGTGCAACCATATCGGCAGCATATTGGCAAGGCATTCGTTTTCATGGACGACAATTCGCTCCCCCATCGTGCATATCCTGTGAATGACTTCCTTCAGGACAACGACATCGCTCGACTAGAGCGGCCAGCATGTTCTCCAGACATGAACCCTATCGAACATGCCTCGTGTAGAATGAAAAGGGCTGTTGAAGGACGACGTGATCTACTAACCACTCTGAGGGATCTACGCCGAATAGCCGTTGAGGAGTGGGACAATCTGGACCAACAGTGCCTTGATGAACTTGTGGATAATATGGCACGACGAATAAAGGCATGCATCAATGCAAAAGGACCTGTTACTGGGTATTTTAGGTACCGGTGTGTACAGCAATCTGGACCACCACTTCTGGAGGCCTCGCTGTATGGTAGTAAAATATGCAATGTTTGGATTTCATGAGAAATAAAAAGGGCGGAAATGATGCTTATGTTGATCTGTGTTCCAATTTTCTGTACAGATCCGGAACTTTCGGAACTGAGGTGATGCAAAACGTTTTTTGATGTGTGTGTATATTCTTCCTCCTTCTCTAAAATATCGAACTAAAATTGTATTCAGAACTAGGTGCTGTTTTCTTTTATTCCTCGACATCCGTTTTATCAAACCAAGAAAGTTATATTTGTGGCTTATCGGCTTGCGATTAGAACACCACTACAAAATCTGAACCGTCCCAAACTCTGTAATGCTACCTATTGGCAGGTTAAAACCTTCCAAAACAGTGTGACTGAACCTAGCAACCTCATAGAGCCAGAAGATGGAGAAGTCTGTCTCGTATCCCGTACGCCAGTGATCCCAGCCGATGTACCCATTCATTTCAAGCGATTTCAGTAAAAATGAACGAGGCTCGAGGGCAAAGAGAGGGGTAAGAGGACAGAGAGGGGGGGTGAGAGGAAAGGTATATAGAGAGGGTGGGAGGAGGAGATGGATAGAGAGAAGGGGAGGGGAGGGGAGAGAGAGAGAGAGGGGGGGGGTGGAGAAGGAGATTGACAGACAGAGAGGGAAGGAATTTAGGATATATATTCAGTGCCCATACATATTTAGAAATTGCGAAACATTGATGCGTTCGCTAGTGTAGTGTAAACATTATTTACATGTAAACAACTGGCAATTCGTGAAGGACATCTAACGCTATGTGCACTGAATTGCCCATATAACTTAATATTATACGAAACTTTATTTGTTTCATAAGATACGCCTTAATTCTGACAAAGGGTTGTGTGATGCCATAGGAATGACGCCACAAGCCATCAGAACTGAAGCGGTGTCCTGCGCTGAGGGCAGCAGCTGCTGGGAGTCAGGGCACGAAATCGACTACTGAAGCAAGAGGCCGCTTCAATGCTACAGTTCAAGATGGCGCTGTATTGCTTCTGCGTAGTGTAAACACGTGCACGGAGATATTTTAGTGCGTCTCTACTCTGTTACTATTTTTGTATGAACAATTAAGAACAATCATTACTCATTGCTGCTCGCGGTAGCGTTCTCGCTTCCCGAGCACGAGGTCCCGGGTTCGATTCCCGGCGGGGTCAGGGATTTTCACCTGCCTCGAGATGACTGGGTGTTTGTGTTGTCCTCATCATTTCATCATCATCCAGGAAAGTGGCGAAATTGGACTGAGCAAAGATTGGATAATTGTACGGGCGCTGATAACCACGCAGTTGAGCGCCCCACAAACCAAACATCATCATCATCACCCCCAAAAACATACATTTTTCATACTAGGTGGGTTGTGCTGACACCTACTGCCAGGTACTCCATATCGGCGACCTCGGTGGTCATAAGACATCGTGAGAGAGCAGAATGGGGTGCTCCGCGGAACACACGGAGTTCGAACGTGGTCGGGTGATTGGGTGTCACTTGTGTCATACGTCTGTACGCGAGATTTCCACACTCTTAGTCATCCCTACGTCCTCTGTTTCCGATATGATAGCGAAGTGGAAACGTGAAGGGACACGTACAACACAAAAGAGTACAGGCCGGCCTCGTCTGTTGACTGACATGGAAAGGCGACAGTTGAAGAGGGTCGTTACGTGCAATAGGCAGACATTTATCCGCACCATCACACAGGAATTCCAAACCGCATGAGGATCCACTGCAAATACTATGACAGTTACGCGGGAAGTGAGAAAACTTGGATTTCATGGTCGAGCGGCTGCACATTAGCCACACATCACACCAGTAAATGCCAAACGAAGCCTCGCTTGGTGCAAGGAACGTAAACATTGGACGATTGAACAGTGGAAAAACGTTGTGTGGAGTGACGAATCACGGTACACAATGTGGCGATCCGATGGCAGGGTGTGGGTATAGCGAGTGCCCGGTGAACCTCATCTGTCATTGGGTGTCGTGCCAACAGTAAAATTCTGAGGCTGTGGTCTTATGGTGTGGTCGTGTTTTCCATGGAGGGGGTTTGCACCCCTTGTTGTTTTGCGAGGCACTATCATAGCACAGGCCTACATTGATGTTTTATCACCTTCTTGCTTCTCACTGTTGAAGAGTAATTCGGGAATGGCGATAGCATCTTTAAACACGGTCGAGCACCTGTTCATAACGCACGGCCTGTGGCGGAGTCGTTACACCACAATAACATCGCTGTAATGGACTGCCCAGCACGGAGTCCTGACCTGAAACCTATAGAACACCTTTGGGATGTTTTGGAATGCCGACTTCGCGCCAGGCCTCACCGACCGACATCGATACCTCTCCTCAGTGCAGCACTCCGCGGAGAATGGGCTGCCATTTCCCAAGAAACCTTCCAGCACCTGATTGAATGTATGGCTGCGAGAGTGGAAGCTGTGATCAAAGCTAAGGTTGAGCCAACACCATACTGAATTCCAGCACTACCGACGGAGGGCGCCACGGACTTGTAGGTCATTTTCAGCCTGGTGTCCGGATACTTTTGATCACATAGTGTATATCCACAGTAGTGGATTTGAGATTTTCCAATATTAGGGCGAGCTCATGGTAATGCTGTTTTAAATTAATACGGGTAGATCTCAAAGGCAAGTGGCAAATCTTACTGACTAGTGGAAGACTTATGAATTATTATTGTCTTTACAAAGGGCAGTACAGTTTGTGACCATCGGGTTAACCTGTGCGTCAACGTTCACTAATTCCGGTGGAAGAAGTGTTTTTTTTTTATATGAAGGGAAACACAGGAAATTTGACCAGCTCTTTAGAGATTGGAATATTTTGTGAGGACTGTTTGCACGTAAATCTGACACCGGCTGCTGAGGTTTCGATCACGAGAGCTCAGCACGTGCAGCGTTTTTGTCCTCTGTGGGCAGTTTTTGTGGACACTGGCGGTAACAGAGCTCTCACGCTAATTCGGCCATCGGGGCGCACGCGCCTCGCGTGTCTGTGGAGATGTCTGGAGCACTTAGCCGCTTGCCGTCATGGGCGGAACCCGCGCTCCTAATGGCTTGACAGTGAGTGCCTCTTTGCGTGGCAGCCGCTCTAACAGTGCAGTGGAAAAAACGTTAAACACAGCCAAATTACGAGGCGCTGGGCGACCAGGGCGTCTCTTCTAGGACAGAGACCACGACAGGCAGCTTTGATCGTGTTAGTCACGACTCTACGACAATTTTCATCTCTCTGACTACCATGTCTCACTTATTTTCCTACCATTTGTATACTTTTTTTCCTTTACGAATGCGGCATAGCCCTAGAGGGAATAAAGGCGACTGTCTGTGTTGTAGTTCCGCGGCAGTGGTTCGACACACATCGGAGAGCGAGTTGCTACTTTCCCAGTTCATTAGCCATGAGGAAGGTCCGCCTCCGACAACGTTGCTGACAACAGGGCAGAGGACCCGGCTTCGATTACCGGTAGAGCCTAAGATTTGCTCTGAAGACTCAGAATTATGAGGACAACAGAGAAGCCGCTTAAACGAGAAGCAGTGAGGAGTAGGCTGAACGGCCGGGAGAGTGACAAGTAGATCACGTGGCTCCCAACGGACGGGCAAATGATGCCGTTGCCAGATGGACGCGTCAGCGGTCGGTTTGCAGGGCGTGGCACACTGAGTCACCTCCCGGCACATAAATTCACTACTTATGATAACGAGGGAGAGAATGTTGGCGGTGTCAGAATATAGTCGACGTTGAAGCGTATTGGATTCGTGGTTCTTTGCCTTTGTTCGTCTTTACATTGCTTGTGGAGGGTATTGACTCATAGCCGCGCGAAAGTGGTCTCTAAATTGACAGTCGAGCAGCGCAATAATCTCAATTTCCGCCTGAAATAGAAACGTTTCGTAAAAAAAGTTTTGAGTCATTAACGGAGGATTTCAGTACTAATGAATTATCACGTACGTAAATATCTGAAAGACCTAAATTTTTTGTCTGAAGATCAGAAAGGGAGTGAAGATGACGATCATCAAGGTCACCAAGCTAATAGGTAAACATTTAGAAAATTTGTACATTTTATAGATAGATCGACGTCTGTTAATTTGAAGGATCACAGACTTTTCCTGACGACTTCAATAAGAAAAAAGTAAACGCAATGTTCACTGAAATAAGAGAACAATCGAAAAAACTTCCGATCTGACATAACTTTGCCGGCCGGGGTGGCCAAGCGGTTAAAGGCGCTACAGTCTGGAACCGCGTGACCGCTACGGTCGCAGGTTCGAATCCTGCCTCGGGCATGGATGTGTGTGATGTCCTTAGGTTAGTTAGGTTTAAGTAGTTCTAAGTTCTAGGGGACTGATGACCTTAGAAGTTAAGTCCCATAGTGCTCAGAGCCATTTGAACCATTGACATAACTTTATCGCGTGCTATTTTTCTGTACCACACTAAAATAAGTTGAGAAGACATGGCATAATCAAATGGAATAACATGAATGAGCGGAAAGAAATTGGAGCAATACTGATGTTATTTGCGTGGGTACCTCTGGGCCAAATACTGTTAGAGAGTATTAAGTGAGGCTCTGTCTATTCGTGATGACTGGGTGTTGTGTGATGTCCTTAGGTTAGTTAGGTTTAAGTAGTTCTAAGTTCTAGGGGACTGATGACCATAGATGTTAAGTCCCATAGTGCTCAGAGCCATTTTTTGAGCTCTGTCTATCCCAGCTGATGGAACGCGACGACGGAAATAAGTTTTGTGCGAAACTGTTTTACCAGAAGGATGCTTGCGTCAGTTTGATCACGTTTCTTACTCGCCAAATTCTGCTTCACGGAACTTTTAACTCTTCACGAAAGAGCTCATATTAGCCGGAAAAGAAAGAAAGGAAGGGCGAGGTATGCCAAAAAAATAGGCCATGTGCTTTTCAAGGAAACCACGAGAAACATAAATCTGAAGAGCCGGGGAGAGATTCATGCTCCTTCTTCCAAACTGTTAGTGCAATATCGTAACTACAGCATCACCGTTCTGGGTGGCTGTGGGGGAGGTGACAGCGAAAACGAGTCTGTTACAAAGGATAACAGTGATGGGCCGCAACACTACTTTAATACACGAACGAAATATTGTATAATTAACACAAGCGTGGAGTATGCTAAATGACATATGAGTTAACTGTTTGTTGTTACCCACAGTTCACGCACAGACTCGTTATTTCTCATGCTTTGAACGCTGTTTCTCTATCTGAGAACCATCCCGTCTTCGATATGATATGTATTTGTTCGATAAAAAGATTAGCGCATGACAGTGCGGAAAACTGAGATGATGATAAATGGTCAACACTTCTGGAGAGTGTACGAAAATCATTTTGTTCGCACACTGAACAATAGTATCACATGTCACTTCTGTAATTATTTTGTAGTGAGAAGAAGTTGAAGTTGTACTTAACAGTGGATTTGAAACTGCATTGTTAATTGGTGGAACTATAAAATATAGGCTTGATGTTTGTACTGTATATCACGTTTGTAGACTTGTTGAATAACATATTGCCTGAGTGAACGACTCTGTTATTACCTATCATTACCTACTATGTTTTAGGTCGGCTGGCGGCCGTGTTTATTTGCTAAAACTGCTGGCGATTGGCAGTTGGATCCAGTATGGGAGTTTCATTGCAGAATAATGTCATGGCTGGAACAATTGCGCAGCACAAAATAATGGACAGGACAATGGATTCAGCAGACTAACGTAAGGAGAAATCAGAGTTTGGAAAACAACCTGGTTAGATTGTTCAGATAACGGTCAGATTTATACATAAACGGAAATCACTGTTAAAAAACAAGTACTGCCCCATAATGGTTCATGGGAATCACTAACAGATTTTTTAATCAGGAATGTGAAATAAAGTCTATCCTATCACAAGCAAGGTGGTGAGCGCACATACCCTGACTCTAGTCTACTAATGACTTAAGAACACGCCGTGAGACTAATAACTAAGGCCGAAGTATAGTTGGGAATAGCAAAAAGACGTACCGAGGGTGAGAATTCTTGCTTAAAACTGACTTCCGAACGTAAGTTCCTTACCTGGCTTGGATTCACGTTTTGGAGGGGAGGTAGTAGCATATGGCGTTGCGGAAGCAACGCGCAGCGGTGAAGCTAACAACATCGAGTAGTGGTTCGTGAAATTAAAAGTCTGCAAAACATAGCTTAAAGCACAGAGGAATGTTTACCTTCTTCGTCTCGCCAATACTTGCTAACATGTCCGTATCAGAAAACAGACCAAGAAGGGCGTCCTTTGCTAACGGCTGTTCTTCTGACGGTGCATTGTCTTATACTGAAAATCTCCTCTCCATCAAAATCTGATCCGGCGAAAGGTCGCAGTTTTATTAGCTCGGATTCCTAAAAAAAAATAATAATAAAAAAGGAGACTGCCTAACAGGAATGGTGGTTATCGTGAAAACATCGGGTTTTCTGTTATACCGGTTCTTTCAGTTTAGCTGTTAAAACCAATCAAATAACCGGTTTCTGATATAACCGATTTCGATTTTTTATTGCTGTTATTTCGAGTAATAAAAGTAAACATCGAACAAAGATGACAGTGAAGGACAGTAGTTTACGATCGATGTGCGGTTGGGTCCGCAGCAAAGACTACGAAGATGAAGGCGACAGGCGCGATGACTGTGAGAGCAAAACGTCACATGTTGATGACATACCTGCACTATCACTTTTGGGTGGTACCAGTTTTTCACCCTGGTGAAATCACAAAATTAAGGTTTCACTTACTATCCCAAGTTTACAGCACGTCAATAAAATCACAGGTATATCAATCGAATTTAGCTTCTGTTCCAAGAAACGTTGTGGGTGTTTTCTCCTTATATGATAATGCAAGTTTGTTTTTTCACCCTCCTCTTTTTAAAATTCTAAGGCGAACGGAGAATTGTACGCTATTGCTACCACTGTTCGTAAAATACGAGTACTTCTGAAATAGGAATGCTACCATGCTGCACTACAACTTACGTCTAGGACGACAGCGAGAAGCTACCTTATAGACAAGGTGGAGGCTGTCCTGCCGCCTAATAGGCCATGCCGCA
This sequence comes from Schistocerca cancellata, assembly GCF_023864275.1. NCBI lineage: Eukaryota > Metazoa > Arthropoda > Insecta > Orthoptera > Acrididae > Schistocerca > Schistocerca cancellata. The sequence goes on from NC_064626.1 coordinate 372,407,673, forward strand.
TGGCAGCAGAAACATTTTTATTCCTGCAGTGCTGTACTTCTAATTGGAGGCGTTGATATTAAAATAGTGCTGATCTCTTTTTCCCGATTTCTGTTGGAACCCATATTTCAAATCATTGGAAATTTTACTAATGAACATTACTCGTCTATAAAAAAGTTTTAATTAAATGCTAAAAAATTTAGCACTGCCGCTATGGCAAACAGTCAGTTATTAGTTAAAAGTGTAAGAAAATCTCTTACAACAGAGACCAGACATGTGCCGAAAAACATCGGTTATTCAGAATTAAAACACCGGTATCGGGGGTATCGGTTTTAGCCCATCAGTTTATCCCACCCCAACTTCCTAAATTTCCATGTTACCAACGCTCCAGAGACGATGGTGCCAGCACCTCTAGACACCTTCTTCAACCTGGGAAGAGACCGTTGGGTCGGCATCCAGTTAGCAGCTTGTGCGTCGGGTAGAGGCGCTTTTAACGAAGTAGACATGTTCAAACAGTGCAAACAGTTGCTCCTCGTTGCAATTGATGTGTAATGCTACCAAGCTGAAACCTCGGGTACAGTGACTCCTGAATGTGGGAAAGTTGCTGAGAGCTGTCCTTGCTCAATACAACTTACTGAAACATATTAAATCCGGCCATAAAGATTCAATGAACCTAAACTAATTTCTGTATCAAATACAAATTACATTAATTGTTACTGATTAAAGATACAATAATCTACAGCAAGTTCTGAATATTTGAGCATTGGATTGCTACAGGATGTGAGAGTCCTTGTACCGACCTTTGGCTTGACACTCGACTTGGACAAAACCTGCGAATTTCTTCTCGGCCAGAGATTGGCTGCAATCGTCGTGGGCAATAACAAACTGATGTCAAGGATACCATCGACCACTGCGGATTTTAACGACATGTATTCTTCCAGTGAAGCAGATGATATTTCATTCAGTGTTGGAGGTCAACAAATGCTGAGCAGCCGTACCGTCTGGACCATTTTTTTTTTTTTTTTCATTAGGGAACAGAAGCCACTACAGTACACATCCACGTCTGTTCACCGCACGTCACCGGACACAAAAATCAATTTGAATGAAGAAATATCATTAGACATTCGAACAATGGAAAGATGTCTCCCGAAGTATCTGAGATACACGTCAGTACAAGCAAGTGACGGAATACGAATACGTGGAAAACCACAAGAGGCCATGCGTCCCGCGCTTACTAAAAGAACACCGTTCAGCCTGGTTGTGAAGATATTCGCGTGTGAGGGCTGTTTAGACAGGATGAAAAGGGACACCTGGTATGTTCGCCATTGTCTCTTAACGGCGAACAATACAGAAAACTACCTACCGATTACGTGTAGTCATTAGTTTGCTTAAAGTACCCTGCAGACGATGGTCTGAGTAACTCTTCACGCATTTAAGGGTGCTTATCAGGCTTCCACAAATCACGCGGTCCCTTTGTTATCTGGGACGCCACCGGATGCCCCCTTTGATCCCTGTGTGACCATCTCAGTGAGTTCCGGGCAGGGGGCTGAAGGATCGCGGAAGACAGTGGCTGCCCAAAGCTTTCAGTGTCTCGTGGAATCCACGCCACAATGTACAGTCGTGTCACGATGTCTCTTCTGTGACGAACGTGAATTGGCATTTTTAGATTGACCGTGTATTTCCAAAATTTACATAATTTCGTCTCTTAGGCAATAATAATTCAGTTGAACGTAACCGCTGTTTCCGAACAAACGCGCTTTTCTTTAATATGTGGGCCACAGAATAAAAAGTGTAATTTCAAAAGCAGTATTACAAGTTTTCTTATCGCCAACACGAGAATGAAAAGTTCTTGGAAGAATAGCGATGAACACTGCAGTATTACTTTTTGCAGTTTAGACTACGGCAATGTCAATTAACCTAAGTATCCGTCAAAGAGCGGCAGAGAGATCGGATATGCAGTTCCAGAAACAGCAGAAACAGTAAATAAAGTTCTTCACTGACGTAACAGTATACTCATACTCTTCAGTAAACATCACTCTGTAGATCTGTAACACATATACCCCAAGAAAAAAATCGTATCGTACAAAACGCCAAAGTGTTGACCGAGTACCTCCTTACTGAATAACGTCAGTCTCAGCAGAAAAAATTAGTGTAATTCAAAATTTGGGAATGACTTATCATGTATTCTATACGATCAAAAGTATCCGGTCACATGTATGTAGTGCGAACTTGACCACTAGATGTCACGAGAGGCAGACCAGCCTCCAGAGGTGGGCAGTAATGTGTTGAGATGCAGTAAGAAACAGGAAAGGGCAATGAGAGGGAAGGAGGAGGAAGAGAAGAAGCATTGAGAGCAGAAAGGATGGGTCCGGAGAGCTCAGTGACTTCGGACGTTCTCTATCACTGGATATCTCCTTAGTAACAAATCCACCGGACACGTTTCAACCCTTCTGAACCTGCCCAACTCGACTGCTTGTGATGGGGCTGTGAAGCGAAATCGAGAAGGAACAACAATAGTTAACTCAAGACTAGGCAGACCTCATGTCATGACTGACAGGGACCGTCAAGCACTGGTGCGAGTGGTTGTGAGAAATCGCAGGCAATCAGCAGTTGGAATCACTAGTCCAGCAGTCCAGTTAGCACAATGGCGGTGCGTGGGCAGTTACAAAGATTGGAGTACAATGGTCGGCCAGCTCCTCATAAGCCAGACATTATTGTAAGCAATGGCCGGCCGTTGTGGCCAAGCGGTTCTAGGCGCTTCAGTCTGGAACCGCGCAACTGCTACGGTCGCAGGTTCGAATCGTGCCTCGGACATGGATGTGTGTGATGTCCTTAGGTCAGTTAGGTTTAAGTAGTTCTAAGTTCTAGCGGACTAGTCCCATAGTGCTCAGAGCCATTTGAACCATTATGTAAACAGTGCCAAGTGACGTATTATGTGCTGTAAAGAAGGACGCCACACTGTACAGGAGCTAATTTTAAACGAATGATATGAAGTGATGCATCACGCTTTACCTCGTGGCAGTGCGATGGAGGGGCTCTGGATTTGGCGAATGCCGTCATGTGTAGTGCTAACAGTGCTGTACAGATGAAGTGGTGTTACGGCATTGGAGTGTTTTTCGTGGTTAGGGTGTGGTCCTCTTATTGCCCCCAACGAAATGCTAAACGCGGAAGAATGGGAATACGTTTTACAGCGTTGCATGCTGGTGCAATAGAGCAGTTCGGAGACGTTGATTGTTTGTTTTAGCAAGACAATGCTCCTTGTTATAAAGCAGTATATGCGAGGTAATATTTTGCAGACAATAATATTTCTTCAATGGACTGGTCTGCACAGAATCCCGAACTGAATCCAGTGCATCACATTTTTGTCGTATTAGAACGTCGACTTCTCTTCAGACTCGAGTGTCCAACATCACTTCTTTCAATGGTTTTAGTTACGGCGTAAAGTCAGCACCGGCACGTCAGTCGGGAACGATAGAGAAGAGATGGCTGTGAGAAGAGGTCAGCCGATCGCCGTCTGACCTCCCTCCCTCCAGGACGACAACGCTACAGCAGCGGCCCCTAGGTGAAGACGGCATAAGCGCCGCGCCCGACTGCTGGCAGCCCACTTCGACAGCAACTTTAACGTTAGCCACTTGGTTGGCGATGCATCGTGGCCTCTATCATTTGCGTATCACAGACGTTTGTTGGTCTATTCTGAGGAAGAGTAATTATTTTGTGTGTCGCCCTTTGCTTGCACACGTCTATCAGAGTTAACTATTTGTATATGAAGATGGTATCTGTTCTTTCGGACGTGTCCGAAAGAACAGATACCATCGGTGAGCATGCAGCTCATTGGAATGAAATTACAATGAAATGAATACCCTTAGCTGTATACAGGCGTTCATATAAGTCAACTGGGACAGTTGAAAATGTGTGCCCCGACCGGGACTCGAACCTGGGATCGCCGAAAGAACAGATACCATCTTCATATATATATATATATATATATATATATATATATATATGAGGCTCACTAGCCATTTGACCATCTTCTTCTGTGCGGATGCACAAACAGTGCCCGAACTCTTACGGGAATCGGCGGTAAAGCCGCGAGTAATGAGTATGATGGGCAGTGCGGGAAATAAGTTGGGAATGCGTGTCTCACGGGAGGCGTGCCAGATATAAGTCCCTGCAGTCGCAGTATCCTCTTTGTCCTCGGTGGCTCAGATGGGTAGAGCGTCTGCCATGTAAGCGGGAGATCCCGGGTTCGAGTCCCGGTAGGGGCACACATTTTCAACTGTCCCCGTTGGCTTATATCAATGCCTGTAGGCAGCTACGGGTATTTATCTCATTGTAATTAAGTACTTGTACTGTCTTGTGTAATAAAACTCATTAATACGAGCGAATGCAGTATACAGGATTCCTAGACACAAGAGTTTCGGCTGTTAAGGAAGAATGGGTTGCCATCCCTCCACAGACATTCAAACAATTCATTGAAAGTATACCCGGAAGAGTTCATACCTTCATAAAGGTGAAGGGTGGGCGCGCCAACTAAACTCCTGGAAATGGAAAAAAGAACACATTGACACCGGTGTGTCAGACCCACCATACTTGCTCCGGACACTGCGAGAGGGCTGTACAAGCAATGATCACACGCACGGCACAGCGGACACACCAGGAACTGCGGTGTTGGCCGTCGAATGGCGCTAGCTGCGCAGCATTTGTGCACCGCCGCCGTCAGTGTCAGCCAGTTTGCCGTGGCATACGGAGTTCCATCGCAGTCTTTAACACTGGTAGCATGCCGCGACAGCGTGGACGTGAACCGTATGTGCAGTTGACGGACTTTAAGCGAGGGCGTATAGTGGGCATGCGGGAGGCCGGGTGGACGTACCGCCGAATTGCTCAACACGTGGGGCGTGGGGTCTCCACAGTACATCGATGTTGTCGCCAGTGGTCGGCGGAAGGTGCACGTGCCCGTCGACCTGGGACCGGACCGCAGCGACGCACGGATGCACGCCAAGACCGTAGGATCCTACGCAGAGCCGTAGGGGACCGCACCGCCACTTCCCAGCAAATTAGGGACACTGTTGCTCCTGGGGTATCGGCGAGGAACATTCGCAACCGTCTCCATGAAGCTGGGCTACGGTCCCGCACACCGTTAGGCCGTCTTCCGCTCACGCCCCAACATCGTGCGGCCGGCCTCCAGTGGTGTCGCGACAGGCGTGAATGGAGGGACGAATGGAGACGTGACGTCTTCAGCGATGAGAGTCGCTTCTGTCTTGGTGCCAATGATGGTCGTATGCGTGTTTGGCGCCGTGCAGGTGAGCGCCACAATCAGGACTGCATACGACCGAGGCACACAGGGCCAACACCCGGCATCATGGTGTGGGGAGCGATCTCCTACACTGGCCGTACACCACTGGTGATCGTCGAGGGGACACTGAATAGTGCACGGTATATCCAAACCGTCATCGAACCCATCGTTCTACCATTCCTAGACCGGCAAGGGAACTTGCTGTTCCAACAGGACAATGCACGTCCGCATGTATCCCGTGCCACCCAACGTGCTCTAGAAGGTGTAAGTCAACTACCCTGGCCAGCAAGATCTCCGGATCTGTCCCCCATTGAGCATGTTTGGGACTGGATGAAGCGTCGTCTCACGCGGTCTGCACGTCCAGCACGAACGCTGGTTCAACTGAGGCGCCAGGTGGAAATGGCATGGCAAGCCGTTCCACAGGACTACATCCAGCATCTCTACGATCGTCTCCATGGGAGAATAGCAGCCTGCATTGCTGCGAAAGGTGGATATACACTGTACTAGTGCCGACATTGTGCATGCTCTGTTGCCTGTGTCTATGTGCCTGTGGTTCTGTCAGTGTGATCATGTGATGTATCTGACCCCAGGAATGTGTCAATAAAGTTTCCCCTTCCTGGGACAATAAATTCACGGTGTTCTTACTTCAATTTCCAGGAGTGTATTAATGTCTGTTAATAAGTGTCCGAATGTTTTTTATTCGATAATGTATCGTGCAATGACTCAACAGACACGTCGTACATTCTGTGGTTTCTAGACAGCGATCTGGCGGATTCTTTGCATGCGCTTAATGCGTATTTGATTCGCTGTTCAGAAGTAAGGACAGTCGACGTTCAGAGCGGTGTGTGCCTAATGTTTTAATAGACAGGTGCGGCGACGCGTCGTGTAATTTGGCGGCGTTTGAGAGGTCGCGCCCTGGGGGCCTGATGATGGTTCCTCGCCGCCCGGCCCCATCAGTACCAGCGCGCCTCCGTCTCCCGCCAGCTGATTTATCAGCGCCTTTCCCTTTGTTACGCACGAGAAATATAACCTCTTGTCCCCGGTGGCAGGCGTCGCTTTTTCTCCCCTGCTGGCAGCTGGGGTGTAGATTGATTGATCGATGCAACGGAGGGGCATCGTTTCTCAAAGCGAACAGGTATTCGGCGTATACTCAGCTGGGACAGCGGAAACTTTTCTAGAAAAATAGTGACTGATTCATTACAGTCTGACGTCTCCTGATCCGCTGAGCGCGAAACAGGAACTTGAAACGTTGATAGCTAGTCAGTATTTTTACAGATATTGTACATCGATAGGCTTACGTCGTCTCCTGCGTAAGACACAGTAAGCAACAGAATTCTCACATTTACTCTTCCTGACAGATTTCATTGACACGATGCTCAGAGTTTCTACTGCACGAGTAATAAGTTTTGTTTTTCCCTTCTTCCGCCCCGCTGAAAACTTCCTGTAGCTGCTTTCCTTCCGATACCGACGCGATGAGGTTGCACATTGTCATTTGTGGTTACTTCTGTGGTATAGATCACGTAGCCTATTTTTGTGTGTGTTTGCAAAAATGGTTCAAATGGCTCGGAGCACTATGGGACTTAACTGCTGAGGTCATCAGTCCCCTAGAACTTAGAACTACTTAAACCTAACTAACCTCAGGACATCACACACAGCCATGCCCGAGGCAGGATTCGAACCTGCGACCGAAGCGGTCGCGCGGTTCCAAACTGTAGCGCATAGAACCGCTCGGACACCCCGGCCGGCAGTGTGTTTGCAAGATTGACGCACATATCTAATACTTATGCTGTGTCGTAGATGTATATGGCGGGTGAGTCAGATGTAACACGCATGTATCAGAAATCTTGAAAGTATTGCCACAAGCGCGATGCTATTTTCGTGCAAATGTCCAGAAATACGTTACTAGATTACTGTTCTGTCAAATTAATTAAATTTTTCTTCGATTGTTTATGGTCTGCATATTTGGGACCGGCTGGGTTGAATCTGATACCAACGTGGACTTTGATCTATGACGTAATTAGGTGGGGTGTGGCGTCATATGTTCGCAAACAGACACCGAACAGAACGCTGACAATATTTATTTTACGCCTATATTATTATTATTATTATTATTATTATTATTATTATTATTATTATTTGGGAAACAAACTGTAACAACAAATTGATCTGTTGTGTAGCCTGATATTTAGGTTAAATTGAGACAGACAGTCATGTTGAGAAATGGCGAAACTAAAGCATGTGATGCCATATTGTAATGACATGTATGTTACACAAATTGGATTCTGTTAAGAGGTTTATGCCCGCCATTTGATGATGATACGGGAAAAGGGAGACGGGTTTTATCGGTAGTTTCACTATTCCCCTCGATTTGCTCCGCGTCATTATTTAAGCAGCTTTCCTATCTGTGCAGCGTTTGCGTTTCGGTATGCACTATTTATTTTTCATGTTTCTGCAATTTACCGCATTACTAAGGGAGCATTGTTTGATTTTAACTTCCTGTTGAAGATGAGATGATTCGAGACGCGGACAATGTGCTTGGATTTGCAAAGAATGCTGACGACATTCGGCCGTGTATTTTTCAGGAGAACCATCACACCATTTATCTTAAGCGACTTACGGACGAAACGCCTAAATATGGATGGCCGGACGAGGATTTCAACCATCGTCCTGAACGCGAGTCTAGTGTCTCAACCACTGAGCCACCTCGTCCACACTTCAGACACTATACCCCACAGGATTTAATTTTTGGTCTTGTTTCCGAAAGGGAACTGCCACTCATTACAAGAAAGTCATACAACACATTCAAGTAAAACATTACAAAAAGTCAAGACTATGAAAACTGAGTACCTTAACAGAACTGTAAAGCTGAAGTCTGAGAAACGCTTGTGCAGAGGGAGAGCCCTACGCCAACGTTTCTGAAAATTATAACATTCAGAATAACAGTTAGGACAAGCTCACTTACCAAAAAGCGACAGATGAAGCTGAAGCTTGAAAAGGCGTCCACGCAAGGTAGCCAAAATATAACAGGACCGGAAAATAGTTAAAAGGCCGGCACGAAGTAAATTGAAGTAGATGTCGAGCAACAAAAATGACCTTTACAAAACATGTTGGGAATGACCAATGTAAACTTCAATATATAATCACTGGGCTATTTACGTTATTGCGTCGTGAAATCCAGAAAACACTTGTAGGCGAGTTTCATTTTGGTAGCACAGTATATTTATCATTTCTGCTTGTATCGATCATGCTGCTACTAAAGTAATGATTGGGAGGAATAAGTGGATATTAGAGGGTCGTCACATGACCTATTGCACGGTATGACCACGACTCTGTCCACATTGTCTTAACGGACCTTACGGCTTCGTCCACAGCTTTAGTTGGACATTGGAGCACTGCATCTCTGCGTCGAAACAAATGCTTCACACTGCAGTGAACACACTGAGGTTACAGCTGGCGTGCTCTGCGGACGCACGCAGCTTTTCCTACTTCAAACTATTTCACAGTTATGACTGCTCTAGCCCTCATCTCGTGGTCGTGCGGTAGCGTTCTCGCTTCCCACGCCCGGGTTCCCGGGTTCGATTCCCGACGGGGTCAGGGATTTTCTCTGCCTCGTGATGGCTGGGTGTTGTGTGCTGTCCTTAGGTTAGTTAGGTTTAAGTAGTTCTAAGTTCTAGGGGACTTATGACCACAGCAGTTGAGTCCCATAGTGCTCAGAGCCATTTTTTATGACTGCTCAGGTGTTAGACGCTGCTGTCATGGCCGCAGTGACGAGCCGAGTATGGTAGCTTTTTAAAATTTTGCCCAGTATACGGACTCAAGCCTAAGCTTTTAAGTTGGAGGTATTAAAATCTTGCATAGGGGCTGGATTATCCCAGTGATCGTCCAGTAACATATGCCTGTAGGAATATCTTAGATTGTCGATGTTAGGGTGTTTCCATAATTTACTTGTTGAAGTGTTACAGTTTTAAAACCTTTAACACACTGCTCTCGTCAATGATTTTAGTGTGAGCGCTAGAGGTATGACTGTCATGCGCCAAAATTATGGTATGACATTAATCATCATCATCATCATCGGCCTCAGCGGCACTGTGTCAGCGTGTATTGCTGAGAGACAAAGCGGACAAACGCCAAGTGTGATTAATGGATCATCGTTGCCTTTTCATATTGAAACGTCCCCTTAGAAAAATTAATGAATTACTGTGCTGATAAACCCCTTACGTTATTTGATTTTCAAACAGCTGAGCGAAACTGAACGTACTCAGACATTACTCTGTTTACTGATTCTGATCAACACTAAACTGACACACAATATTTTTAGCGCAACGCAATCTGACGTTCACAAATCCATAGAAAAGAATGGCCCTGACTAACAATAACCTATACCTTTCATGAATCACTTACCTTACAAAAATCTTCGGTACTCGAACAACTGAAATACAGCGAGCGCCAATACTGCCAGCTAAATAAAAGATTCTAACTACTGAAGGCACTAACTACTGGTAGGCATAGTTAGCAAATGAAAGATTTTGATAAAGAACAAACAATGTATTTACCTTAATAGTGTTCAACAGTCATCATATATATATATCAGTTCATGATATCCAGTCTTACAAATTTACTCTTTCTGATGGACACACGTCCTGGTCTTCCGCTCTCAAAATTCTGCCGTCTCACTCCCCACATCCACCACTGCTGGCGGCTCACCTCCAACTGCACAATGCTATGCGCTGTTCACATCCAGCTGCCCAACACTACAATAGCGAATATTCCAACAATTCCAACCAGCCACAGACTGCACACAGCGCAGTCAGTGATTTTAATACAGAGCACTACGTGACGTTACCAACATAAAAACCTAAACAGCCTACTTACAATATTCCACAATTCTGTTCTACCACTTCTTTGGCTTGTGCGTTTGCGTACATGTTGCGCATCGAATACGCGTGGGATATGAGTGGCCGCCTACTTATTCGTCACAGCTCTCCAAAAATCACTGTCGACCCTTTTGCGAAGATAGAGACAAACTCCGTGGAGGGAGATTACTCCGCAGTAAATCCAGCTCCTCTTGGACTGTATCTGGGACCATGACGGCAGCACGTGGTAGTATCATGCCAAACAGAATTCTCGAAATCGGATTTCACATTCATTTCTGTAATCGTACTCACGTATTTTTAACGTGTATCAGATACACAGCATGAAGTTCATGTTAGTCATATGTATCCTTACAGACGTTGCAGTTTTCTAATTCTTTAGTGTATACAACACATTGCTTTTGAGATCGTTGGATCGGTCGTTCGAGAATTAAAAAATGGCCTGCTCGCTCACCACACTTCACGCCTCTGTACGTTTACCTGTGAGGCATGCTTGGACATAAATGCAGGTGTGAACCAAGCCTGCAGGTTGCGCTGTTGTACTTGACCACGAATGGCAGTTGGACGATGTCGTCGATACATTGCAAATGTTAGACGTGGTCGGAACAGTGTTCTGTGTAGTTGTGAGTGCATTATGTCGGAAATAAGTGAATACGAAAGTAAGTAAATTGCTGATGCCCCTATGGTGGATGCTTCCGTGACCAAGCTAGCGGAAGTATCTGGCGTTTCAAAAGGCACCGTATTGAAGATTTGTACTGCATACAGAAACGCCGAAAAACATCATCTGCTAAGTCACAGCTCGGACGATAATGTGTGTCGAGTAGTCGTGAAAGGTGGTCACTAGAAAGGATTGTGACAAAAAGTAAGAGAACATCAGCTGCAAAAGGCACTGTAGGACTGAATGTCGCGCTCACGAACCCTGTCAGTGTCCAAACAACACGAAGGGAGCTCTATAAGCAGGGATTTGCAGGAGGGAGCTAGAATTCGAGCAGGGAATTGCAGGAGCGAGTTGGAATTCCAAAATAAGTCATCAGTGATGGAAAGGCTCCTAACAAGAAAACAACTAGGCGAAGCCATGAAATCTGGACTGTGGAGCAATGAAGAAATGTCATTTGGTGGGATGAGTCTTGTGACAGACTGTCTCCAAAATCTGGCCGAGTTTACATCCCAAGCCGCGCGGTCTAAGACGCTGCAGTCATGGACTGTGCGGCTGGTCCTGGCGGAGGTTCGAGTCCTCCCTTGGGCGTGGGTTGGTTGGTTGAGTTGGGGAAGGAGACCAGACAGCGTGGTCATCGGTCTCATCGGATTAGGGAAGGATTGGGAAGGAAGTCGGCCGTGCCCTTTCAGAGGAACCATCCCGGCATTTGCCTGGAGTGATTTAGGGAAATCACGGAAAACCTAAATCAGGATGGCCGGACGCGGGATTGAACCGTCGTCCTCCCGAATGCGAGTCCAGTGTCTAACCACTGCGCCACCCCGCTCGGTCCCTTGGGCGTGGGTGTGTGTGTTTGTCCTTAGGATAATTTAGGTTAAGTAGTGTGATGGCTTAGGGACTGATGACCTTAGCAGTTAAGTCCCATAAGATTTCACATACATTTGAACATTTTACATCCCAAGAGTGAAACATGCCGAGGGTTCGGAGATGATTTGGGCAACCACATCGTGGTATTCCATGGGCCCCGTTGGTGCTCTGCAAAGTCGCATTACTGCCAAGGCTTGTGTGATCGTTTTGGCTGCTCAGGTCCATCCTGTGCTATGAGGGATATTCAGAAAGTAAGGCCCAATCAGGCGAGAAATGGAAACGACAGCAAAAATCCGATTAAGTTTTGCTCAGGTATGTTGGTCAGTGCCTCTTGTATGCCCGTCGATCGCGTCTCATTGCTCTTTCCAGTTCTCAGTGCACAGCGAACACGTAAAGATGCCTAGAAAATAGTGCCTTCAACCAACTACACTCCTGGAAATGGAAAAAAGAACACATTGACACCGGTGTGTCAGACCCACCATACTTGCTCCGGACACTGCGAGAGGGCTGTACAAGCAATGATCACACGCACGGCACAGCGGACACACCAGGAACCGCGGTGTTGGCCGTCGAATGGCGCTAGCTGCGCAGCATTTGTGCACCGCCGCCGTCAGTGTCAGCCAGTTTGCCGTGGCATACGGAGCTCCATCGCAGTCTTTAACACTGGTAGCATGCCGCGACAGCGTGGACGTGAACCGTATGTGCAGCTGACGGACTTTGAGCGAGGGCGTATAGTGGGCATGGGGGAGGCCGGGTGGACGTACCGCCGAATTGCTCAACACGTGGGGCGTGAGGTCTCCACAGTACATCGATGTTGTCGCCAGTGGTCGGCGGAAGGTGCACGTGCCCGTCGACCTGGGACCGGACCGCAGCGACGCACGTATGCACGCCAAGACCGTAGGATCCTACGCAGTGCCGTAGGGGACCGCACCGCCACTTCCCAGCAAATTAGGGACACTGTTGCTCCTGGGGTATCGGCGAGGACCATTCGCAACCGTCTCCATGAAGCTGGGCTACGGTCCCGCACACCGTTAGGCCGTCTTCCGCTCACGCCCCAACATCGTGCAGCCCGCCTCCAGTGGTGTCGCGACAGGTGTGAATGGAGGGACGAATGGAGACGTGTCGTCTTCAGCGATGAGAGTCGCTTCTGCCTTGGTGTCAATGATGGTCGTATGCGTGTTTGGCGCCGTGCAGGTGAGCGCCACAATCAGGACTGCATACGACCGAGGCACACAGGGCCGACACCCGGCATCATGGTGTGGGGAGCGATCTCCTACACTGGCCGTACACCACTGGTGATCGTCGAGGGGACACTGAATAGTGCACGGTACATCCAAACCGTCATCGAACCCATCGTTCTACCATTCCTAAACCGGCAAGGGAACTTGCTGTTCCAACAGGACAATGCACGTCCGCATGTATCCCGTGCCACCCAACGTGCTCTAGAAGGTGTAAGTCAACTACCCTGGCCAGCAAGATCTCCGGATCTGTCCCCCATTGAGCATGTTTGGGACTGGATGAAGCGTCGTCTCACGCGGTCTGCACGTCCAGCACGAACGCTGGTCCAACTGAGGCGCCAGGTGGAAATGGCATGGCAAGCCGTTCCACAGGACTACATCCAGCATCTCTACGATCGTCTCCATGGGAGAATAGCAGCCTGCATTGCTGCGAATGGTGGATATACACTGTACTAGTGCCGACATTGTGCATGCTCTGTTGCCTGTGTCTATGTGCCTGTGGTTCTGTCAGTGTGATCATGTGATGTATCTGACCCCAGGAATGTGTCAATAAAGTTTCCCCTTCCTGGGACAATGAATTCACGGTGTTCTTATTTCAATTTCCAGGAGTGTAGAAAGATAGTTCCCTCATCATTTAGCTACAAAATAGCAGGTCAGCAACTGGAAGCAGTTAATTCCACAAATTATCTGGGAGTAGGCATTCGGAGTGATTTAAAATGGAATGACCATATAAAATTAATCGTCGGTAAAGCAGATGCCAGACAGATTCATTGGAAGAATCATAAGGAAATGCAATCCAAAAACAAAGGAAGTAGGTTACAGTACACTTGTTCGCCCACTGCTTGAATACTGCTCACCGGTGTGGGATCCGAACCAGATAGGGTTGATAGAAGAGATAGAGAAGATCCAACGGAGAGCAGCGCGCTTCATTACAGGATCATTTAGTAATCGCGAAATCGTTATATAGATGATAGATAAATTCCAGTGGAAGACTCTGCAAGAGAGACGCTCAGTAGCTCGGTACGGGCTTTTGTTGAAGTATCGAGAACATACATTCACCGAGGAGTCAAGCAGTATATTGCTCCCTCCTACGTATATGTCGCGAAGAGACCATGAGGATAAAATCAGAGAGATTAGAGCCCACACAGAGGCATACCGACAATCTTTCTTTCCACGAACAATACGAGACTGGAATAGAAGGGAGAACCGATAGAGGTACTCAAGGTACCCTCCGCCACACACCGTCAGACGGCTTGCGAGTATGGATGTAGATGTAGATGTAGATGTAGATTTTTCAAAGTCGCAACGATTCGTGTGTGCTACGTTTCGTTTTGTTTCGCTCCGTTCTGGTGCGCTGGTATCACCTGAGCTTGTAGAAATTAAGTAGCTTTTGGTCCACAACAGATCTCACATACGATTCGTCCTAAAAAGAAAGAAAATCCTGAGTCCGCAGAGAGAGATAATAAACCCTTTATCCCCACATACTGAGATTCAAATTGGTTAATATATATAATCAATTCCTTCTGATTCACTTACTGAAGCACAGGACAACTGTGAACGCCCAGCGTTACTCGCAAGCCTTGAGCACCCTTCGCCAAGCGATCAAATCAAAACGACCAGACAATCTCACCTGTGGGGTCACTCTGTTCCACCTCTGCAGATCTGACTGGACACTTTTCAGCGATTTAGCTGTTTTGGAACACCGTGCTAGCGTCCACGAATGGGTCGACCATGTTACAGCCGTGATCTCCCATGCTGCTGAATTGTCGATCCCACGGTCCTCAAGTCATCCCAAGAGGCGCCCTGTCCCTTGGTGGAACACTGAGTGCCTCTCAGCCATCCGAGCCCGCCGTGCAGCTCTGCGCCGCTTCAAGTGCCGTCCCTCAGCTGACAATCTTGCGGCCTTTCGGGTGGCAAGAGCCAAAGCGCGGCGAGTGATTAAAGAGAGCAAACGACGGTAATGGCAATCGTTCCTGAACTCCATCTCCCGTTCCACTAGTTCTACAAAAGTATGGGAAGCCATAAGGAGGATTTCCGGGAAACGCAGCCAACTACCTGTCATGGCATTGCTGCATCAGGGTTGTCTACTCACGGCGCCGAGAGACATTGCCCAGACACTGGCCATGTATTTTGCGGAATCTACTGCCACTATTAACTGTGATCCAGATTTCTGCCGCTACCGCACTGCCATCGAGAGGGATCACTTGGACTTCCGGTCTCCAAATTCTGAACCCTACAACTGCCCCTTCACAATGTGGGAACTGAATTCGGCGCTGTCTGTGGCTCATGATACTGCGCCAGGTGATGATCAAATCCTGTACAGCATGCTGCAGCACTTGTTGCTGCCCTTCAAGGAAGTTCTCCTGAATTGTTTTAATATGATATGGTCATCCGGCACGTTCCCTGACTCGTGGAGGGAGGCGATTTTGATTCCCCTCCTCAAACCGGGAAAGGACCGAATGCATCCCAGTAGTTATCGGAGTATTGCTTTGACGAGCTGTGTCGGGAAGACATTGGAACGCATGGTCAACCGTCGCCTGGTTTGGCTGCTCGAGACCAGGCAGCTCCTTAGCCACTCTCAGTGTGGCTTTCGGAGATGTCGTTCAACTATAGACAACTTGACCCTGCTTGAGGCGGCCATCCAGCAGGCCTTCCTACGTGACCAGCATTGTCTAGGTGTATTCTTTGACATAAATAAGGCGTATGACACTACTTGGTGCCGCCTTATCCTCAATCAACTCCATCAGTGGGGCTTTCGTGGCCATCTCCCCATCTTCATTCGGTCCTTTCTTTCCCGCCGCCTCTTTCGATACCGGGTTGGTAATGTGCTATCTGATTTGTACGTGCAGGAGAATGGTGTTCCTCAGGGAAGCGTTTTAAGTGTCACCCTCCTTGCCGTCGCCATTAACAGTATCACGTCCACTATCCGGAGTCCTGCCCAGTGCTCCTTGTTTGAGGACGATTTTGCTGTTTTCTGTTCTTCCTCCAGTCTTGTTACTGCTAGTCGGCAGCTGCAGCTTACGATAAAGCTATTAGAGGCATGGACTGCGAAGACAGGTTTTACGTTTTCTGCAGACAAATGTGTGTGTGTTCATTTTAATCGTTCTCGACGTGCTTTTACCTCCCCTGAATTGCGTCTGAGGGGCACCATTCTTCCTTTTAGGGACACTGTGAGGTTCCTGGGCCTCACTTTTGATTCCAAGTTGTCGTGGTTGCCGCACCTTAAAGACCTCAAGGTGCGGGCCCTGAAGGCGCTGAATATTTTGAAGTGTCTGAGCCATCGGTCCTGGGGCGCAGATCGGGCACGTCTGCTGCAGTTTTATAGGGCTTTCGTCCGGTCGCGTCTTGACTATGGATGCACTGTGTATGGGTCAGCGAGGCCTTCGTATCTGAAGATTCTTGATGCAGTACACCATTAGGGTATCAGGCTGGCTACTGGTGCCTTCCGTACCAGTCCCATCCCCAGCCTGTGTGCTGAGGCAGGGGAACCGCCGCTCGCCATCCGGCGGAAACTCCTCATGGTGCGACGGGTGTGTCAATTCCTTGCCTGTCCTACCTCCCCTGCATACCCTACTGTTGCCCGACCGCCTATGGAACGTCTCTTTTCCAGTCGCCCAAGGGCAACGAGACCATTTGGGATTCGTGCCAAGCATTTGCTTGAGTCCCTTGGTGTGGAGCGTGTGGCACCCCAACTCCAGGGTTTTACCTGTCTGCCATCCTGGTTGCTCCAGAGGCCCAGCGTCCTTATAGACTTGTCAGAGTACCGGAGGAGCTGCACTCCTGCGTTTGTTTTTACCCCCTTATTTTATGATATTTTAAACCAGCATGCCGACCATGTACCAGTATTTACGGATGGATCTAAACAGGGGGACTCTGTTGGTTGTGCTGTTGTTTTCCCTGATCGAGTCGTCAAGTTACGGCTTCCTGCAGCGTTACCATCTTTGATGCCGAATTGTTTGCGATCTTGCGGGCATTGGAGCAGATGAGATGTGCTCCCAGTCTTAAGTTTCTCATCTGTTCTGACTCCCTGAGTGCCCTTCAGACCATGCAACACTTGTACCCAGCGGATACGGTCGTCCAGAACATCCATGATGCCCTACTCCACCAGCAACGGCAGGGGAAGGAGGTTTCTTTCTGGTGGGTGCCGGGGCACGTGGGAATTAGGGGAAACGAACTGGCGGATGTGGCTGCCAAAGGTGCATGTTCCCTCCCTCACGTTGTTGAATGTGCCGTCCCCCTCTATGCTGTTACCTCCCTTTTGCGTTTTCGTGTTATGCGTCAATGGGAAGAGGAGTGGCTGGCAGTCGGTGAAAATAAGCTGCGTCTGGTCAAGGCCACCACGCGGCCATGGCGTACGTCCTACCAGTCATGCAGGCGGGATGAGGTTCTCCTCACTCGCCTCCGCATCGGGCACAGTCCCTTAACGCACGGTTTTTTACTCCGCCGGGAGGACCCCCCAATCTGCAGTGCTTGTGGCGTCCAGATTACGGTCCGCCACATTTTACTTGACTGTCCTTTATTCTCTGACCAGAGGGCGGTGGTTTCCTTGCCACCGGATTTGCCCTCTATTTTGCAAGACGACGCAACGACTGTGGTTAAGGTCTTACGGTTTTGTGTCCTGTCCAATTTGTTGCCTCGGATTTTAGGGAGACGATTTTAATGTGCTGCTGGGTGACTGGCTCACCCAGGCTTTAGGTAAGAGGTCCGCCAGTCACGATTACCTACTTGTTTCACTTCGATTTCTGTTCTCTTTTCCTTGTGTTTCCTTTCCTCTTTTAGTGCGTTTCTTCTCCTCTTGTTTTGCCTCTGTATGTGAGGATTTGGAACTGCGTCAGGTCTGTGTCTTTTAGCCGTTCTCCTTGTTCGGTGTCCGTCTTTGTCCCTTCACTGCATGTGTTCCTGTTTCTATGCGTTTGGGCGCTGATGACCACGCTGTTTAGCGCCCGAAAACCTCAATCCACACACACACACACACACACACACACACACACACACACACACACGACAATGCAAAGCCCCATGCGGCCAACACAGTCGCGGCAATCCTGTAGAAACTCAAATGGGAGGTTCTCGGCCACCCCCCATACAGTCCGGACCTCTCTCCCAATGATTACGCCATTTTTGGTCCTCTTAAAAAGGCTTTGAGGGGCAAACGATTCACCTCGGACGCCAGCGCCCAGCGGTACGTGTGGAAATGGGTAACATGGCAGTCGCGGGAATTTTATCAGACTGCCATTCAGCGCTTTGTGTCACAGTGGGACAAGTGTCTCAACAGCCAGGGTCAATACTTTTAACATACAGGTACTGGTTTCTGTAATTATGCCTCCGGCTCGTTTCTTTTTGAACGCCCCTTATACATCCGATGTGTAGTTAACTATTACCGATAACAATCCCTTAATCATTACACAGGAGCCAGAGTGTAGCCTGATGCGACTGCGTAATATTTGTCTTTGACTCGCAGAATGAGAGTGTGTCTCGTTAAGTTCCGTAGTGATTTATCGTTTTTATTATCGCCAGATCTTGACACGTTTGTGTGCCTGTTAGAGTAATGTCCTTGGAGGTATTTGAAACACTGGACTCTTATTTGGAGAACAAATCCTTGTCAGGCCATTCTGAATTATAGTTCTGCGATTCGCTTAAGTTACATAGTCTTGTCCCTTCGGAACTTGTGCTCAGTTTTTCTTAAATATGTTGTCAATGGAATTCTAAGAACGCAATTTTCCTTCCTCATTTCCTTCTTTACATTCTTTCTGATTGACCCTTTATTCTCTCCCTGCTACCGCTGCACTCTTCTTGAAGATCTTAAACGCTCGGTTTCAACTTAAACCTACGTGAAATTAGGTTTGGCTTCAGGCCGTTCCCTGTGTTTTGTGGATCTCTAAATAAAAAAAAATTGTTTTATCTTAAAGTTCCTTTTCGCTACGCCAAAAAGAGATCAGGTTCAGTAGCTCTCAGAAATATACGAATATTAGCAGAAACTGGTTCGTCCAGTTATGTTCCTGTTATTTCGACAGTTAATAAGGCACTCTGTCCGGCTAGCCAGTTGAGACTGACTCACGTCTAATTAAAGATGAGGTCAGCAGGGACGCAAAACAACGACTGCTCTAGATTGCCTCCCCACACTGTGTATAAATTCATGTCTTCTTCCTCTCTGTCATCAGTCATCCTCAATTTCCTTTTTTAATGTAATAACTATTCTCATCTGCATACTTACCACGTAATATGTCCTCCTTCTTCTTCTTCCTCTTCTTCTTCTTCTTCTTTTTCTTTTCGCGTTAAGGATTTTTAGAGACCACATTTCTCCCAGTATACCTTCACTGTTTCGCTATGTTTCTGTATCCTGTCTTCGGACCCCTTTGTGGCAGTTTCCTTTTCCCTGCTACTGTGAAATCTTTCAGGTTACCATGTCGTCACATGCATTTGCTACATATATGACAACATTCGTCGTCTCTCACATTGCTTCCCTCTCTGATCCCACATCCATTTCTTAGTATTTTGTTTCTGCAGCCGTATTTCTATAGAACTATATTTGAGATACCCCCAGGTGCGTCTTTTCCACTTTTTCAGCAGTTTTCTTTTCACGTCTACTGAACACAATTAATTTCAAACATTTATGCATCAGGTTGAAGGTAATAGTTGGCATCAATAAATTTATTTCTTTCGGAATTACTTTCTTATCCAGTTCAAGTCTTCTCTTCATAAATGTGTTTCCAAACTATTCTCCTAAGACATTCGTGACATGTGTAGAGGATAGAGGTTAAATAATGGTTTGAATGTATTTCCAAACTATTCTCCTAAGACATTCGTGACATGTGTAGAGGATAGAGGTTAAATAATGGTTTGAACAAGAAGCTGTATGCAAAGACGAAATGTTAAAAGTCATTTAGGCAAAATAACTTGAACAAAAGTCCAGTATAATTTCTTGTATATTTCCACAGCTCATTCTTGTTGTATTACTGCTTAATAAAATCGGTGCTCTTTCCACGAATAATGTCGAAGTCTGCTTTACTGTTGTTCAGTCTCAAGTTCATGTTTGTGAGGACTGCGCTTCAAATCCTTATGTGACTGATCAGATTTACAGATTTCAAGGTATCCCTAAATAATGAGCCGGCCGGAGTGGTCGTGAGGTTCTAGGCGCTACAGTCTGGAACCGAGCGACCGCTACGGTCGCAGGTTCGAATCCTGCCTCGGGCATGGATGTGTGTGATGTCCTTAGGTTAGTTAGGTTTAATTAGTTCTAAGTTCTAGGTGACTGATGACCTCAGATGTCAAGTCGCATAGTGCTCAGAGCCATTAGCCTAAATAATGTTTTGCAGTTGTGTGGATATAAAAGTTTCTGCTCCAGTGAGAATGACCACAACTTCTACATATTATGAAACGCTAACCTTCCACTTCCTCTTTCGCGTACTGTTCGACATTCCACTCCCCTTCCTTTTAGTCTTCCCTGTTTTTTCCCTACCCATTCACCTTCCCTGTCCTCATCGTCTTCCCTTCCTCTTCTATTTCCCACTTCCATTTCCAATCACACTTTTCTTCTAGTTTCCACTTTTCCATTTTCTTTGTTCCAGCCACCCCTTCGTGTTTAATCCCACTCCTTTTTACCATTCTCAAAATAACTACACCAAATTATAGGATGGTTCCTTGCTGCTTCGGAATCTGTGCTGAATCTTAAACGCAGCATCATACACCACTGTTCATTTCGCTTTTCCCTATCTCCCTTCCCTGTTTTCATTGCTCCTTTCCCCTTTCCCATTTCTCAGTTCCCTTTTCCATTTCCAGTTTCCCGCTTCCTGTTTCTCCTTTCATGCTTCCCTTCCCTATTTCGTTTTTTTCAGTCCCTTTCCTCGTTTCCCCTTTCCCTTTTCCCACACCCTCTTTCCCCTCTCCATCTCCCACTTTCCCCTCTCCATTTTCCAACTTTCTCCTGTCCGTTTGCCACTTTTCCGGTTAGCATTACATTTGTTCTTACCCTTTCTCTCAACCCATTGTCTTCCACATTCGTCATCATTTTTCCGCCTACACCTTCAAACTTCCCCGTCACATCTCTGCTCGCATTTTATAGTCGTAGATGCAGATATTCCGACATTCGGGCGGGAGAGCAGTATGCTGACCACATGCCCCTCCATATCTGCATCCAGTGACGCCAGTGGCTGCGGATGACATGGCGGCCGGTCGGTACCGTTTGGCCTTCATGGCCTGTTCAGGTTGAGTTAGGTTTAGTGTTAGATGCAGATTTTAGCAAAATTATGCCGTACTCCGTGAGCTCTTCTTTTCCCTATTGTCACATATCGGTAAAAGTGTACAGACTGTTTTGTAGTACAGCACGCCACTTAATTTGTTCCAGTTGCTTGGTACTAGTTTACAGTCCCACCATGTGCGAAAAATTTGGATGCAGAGTCAGTCGTCATTGACTCTGTGTTAATGAAATGAATATGTTCTCAAACTCAACAGATAAAAGCTGTTTATCACGCCACTGGTGATAAAAACAAATACCGACAGTTGGAATTGTAATAAAGTTCACCGTAGAAGCAGAAATAGTAGCCAGGACACCAAATTAAATGAAACGCATTTTGTGGCAGTTTGATGGTGAGCGAGAAGGTAAATGTAAATGACATAATAAATCTCTCTCGCTGAAATTAGTTTGTCCTTTCTACTCCTCCTCCTCCTCCCTTGTCCCCGCAGGGCGGGCGTGTAATTTCGGGTGTGTCATTATTAGTGGTAGTGGTGGCGAGATGCCCTTCCTAACGCCATCAGTCCCCCACCGTCGGGTCGCATTTCGTGCACCCTAGTTGTTACCGTCTAGCGTTTGTGTAAGTTTGAGAACGTTACCTAAATGTTTGCGAATTGTGTAGTGGAGGCTGTACATGGGTACCAGCCCGGTATTCACCTAGTCGGATGTAGGAAACGGTCTAAAAACGCCGCCCAGTACGCCCTACACGCTGGCCCTCTGCCGGGAGGAATCTATCCGGGGCCGGTGTACCTGCCCATGTTCCAGAGGCTGGAGTTTTAACCTCTCGTCTCTCCAGGTCCATTTCGTACTTTCCATCATTGTAAGCCAATAAACCTTACAGTGTTTTCTACAAACATAGACTAATATAGAGAAGAGCAAACAGTTTATGTTGCACTCACCAGTAATGTCAACGGTAAAGACGTTGCATCCACTTCATTTTAGCGGTAGACAGAACGAGCGTATTCCGGTGCAAAAACAAAGCTGTAACCAGTGAGCAGACGTTACGGATGGTAAAAACTGACCTGTTAAAATCGATACCGGTATCTTGGCTCTGAGTACCCGCTATTTTTCGGAATTTTTTTTGTCTCGGGTTCAACAGGCGTATTGTAATTTTTTTACTAATAACCGAGGAGTAATTTTCATTCGTAAACTTTGCATTGGTTTAAAATAACGCGTTATTATAGAAAACGGGAAAAACGATCACTGCTGTTTTAATAACTTCGACAAAAACAAGCAACAAACACATGGCATAAAATTTGGTACAGCATTGTTGAGACAATAATATCACGGTTGCCGTGTGTCGTGCCTGAACGTACGCGTGTCCGTGGAGTGTGCAAGACTTAATCCCACGTGTCCAGTACGATAGTTTCTCCCTGTCGTGGCTAGGGATTTGTTCTATTGCAGAATGGCGCCAATCCTAGTCTGCAAATATTTTTAGGAAATGACGTAATAATGAAATAAAATGCTTCATTTCATTTAAGAGAGTAAACATTTGTCTGCCATTCCTATGAAATAATAAAACCATGAACCATGGACTTTGCCGTTGGTGGGGAGGCTTGCGTGCCTCAGCGATACAGATAGCCGTACCGTAGGTGCAACCACAACGGAGGGGTATCTGTTGAGAGGCCAGACAAACGTGTGGTTCCTGAAGAGGGGTAGCAGCCTTTTCAGTAGTTGCAGGGGCAACAGTCTGGATGATTGACTGATCTGGCCTTGTAACACTAACCAAAATGGCCTTGCTGTGCTGGTACTGCGAACGGCTGAAAGCAAGGGGAAACTACAGCCGAGGGCATCCAGCTTTACTGTATGGTTAAATGATGATGGCGTCCTCTTGGGTAAAATATTCCGGAGTAAAGTAGTCCCCTATTCGGATCTCCGGGCGGGGACTACTCAGGTGGACGTCGTTATCAGCAGAAACGAAACTAGCGTTCTAGGGAACGGGGCGTGGAATATCAGATCCGTCAATCGGGCAGATAAGTTAAAAAATTTAAAAAGGGAAATGGATGGTTTTAAGTTAAATATAGTGGGTATTAGTGAAGTTCGGTGGCAAGAGGAATAAGATTTCTGGTCAGGTGAATATAGGGTTATACATACAAAATCAAATAGGGGTAATGCAGGAGTAGGTTTAATAATGAATAAAAAATTAGGAGCGCGCGTAAGCTACTACAAACAGCATAGTGAACGCATTATTGTGGCCAAGATAGACACGAAGCCCATGCCTACTACAGTAGTACAAGTTTATATGCCAACTAGCAGCGCAGATGATGAAGAGATTGAAGAAATGCATGATGTCATAAAAGAAATTATTCAGATAGTGAAGGGAGACGATAATTTAATAGTCATGGGGGACTGGAATTCGATAGTAGAAAAAGGAAGAGAAGGAAAAGTAGTAGGTGAATATGGACTGGAGGTAAGGAAAGAAAGAGGAAGCCGCCTGGAAGAATTTTACACAGAGCATAAATTAATCATAGCTAACACTTGGTTTAAGAATCGTGACGTGGAATAGCCCTGGAGACACCGGAAGGTTTCAGATATATTATATAATAGTAAGACAGAGATTTAGGAGCTAAGTTTTAAATTGTAAGACATTTCCAGGGTCAGATGTGGACGCTGATCACAATTATTGGTTATGAACTGTAGACTAAAATTGAAGAAACTGCAAAAAGGTAGGAATTTAAGGAGGTGGAACGTGGATAAACGTAAATAACAAGAGGTTGTAGAGAGTTTCAGAGAGAGCATTAGCGAACGATTGACAAGAACAGGGGAAAGGGATACAGAAGAAGAAGAAGAAGAAGAAGAAGAAGAAGAATGGGTAGCTTTGAGAGATGAAATAGTGAAGGCAGCGGAGGACCCAGTACGTAAAAAGATGAGGGCTAGTAGAAATCCTTGGGTAACAGAAGAGATACTGAATTTAATTGATGAAAGGAGAAAATACAAAATCGCAGTTAAAGAATGAGATCGATATGAACTGCAAAATGGCAAAGCTGGGATGGCTAGAGGACAAATGTAAAGATGTAGAAGTATGTATCTCTAGGGGTAAGATAAATATTGCCTACAGGAAAATTAAAGAGACCTTTGGAGAAAATCACTTGCATGAATACCAAGAACTGAAACGGGAAACCAGTTCTAAGCGAAGAAGAGAAGGCAGAAAGGTGGAAGGAGTATATAGAGGGTCTATACAAGGGCGATGTACTTGAGGGCTATATTATGGAAATGGAAGAGGATGTAGATGAAGATGAAATGGGAGATACGATACTGCGTGAAGAGTTTGACAGAGCACTGAACGACCTGAGTCGAAACAAGGCCCCAGGAGTAGACAACATTCCATTAGAACTACTGGCGGCCTTGGGAGAGCCAGTCCTTACAAAACTCTGTATGAGACAGGCGAAATACCCTCAGACTTCAAGAAAAATGTAATAATTCCTATCCCAAATAAAGCATGTGTGGACAGGTGTGAAAATTACCGAACTGTCAGTTTAATATGTCACGGATGCAAAATACTAACACGAATTCTTTACGCTACGGTCGCAGGTTCGAATCCTGCCTTGGGCACGGCTGTGTGTGATGTCCTTAGGTTAGTTAGGTTTAAGTAGTTCTAAGTTCTAGGGGACTGATGACCAAAGTAGTTAAGTCCCATAGTGCTCAGAGCCATTTGAACCATTTTTTAACGAATTCTTTACAGACGAATCGAAAAACTGGTAGAAGCCGATCTCGGAGAAGATCAGTTTGCATTCTATAGAAATGTTGGAACACGCGAGACAATACTGAGTTATCTTAGAAGATAGTTTAAAGAAAGGCAAATCTACGTTTCTACCATTGGTAGACTTAGAGAAAGTTTTTGACAATGTTGACTGGAATACTCTTTTTCAAATTCTGAAGGTGGAAGAGGTAAAAAACACGGAGAGAAAGGCTATTCTGAATTTTTGCAGAAACAAGATGGTAGTCGTAAGTGTCGAGAGGCATGAAAGGGAAGCAGTGGTTGACGAGGGCTGAGACTGGGTTGTAGCCCATCCCCGATGTTATTCAATCTGTATATTGAGCAAGCAGTAAAGGAAACAAAAGAAAAATTTGGAGTACAAAGTAAAATCCAAGGAGAAGAAATAAAAGCTTTGTTTGCCGATGACAATGCAGTTCTGTCAGAGACAGCAAAGGACCTGGAACAGGAGCTGAATGGAATTGGCAGTGTCTTGAAAGGAGGATATAAGATGAACATCAACAAAAGCAAAACGAGGATAATTGAATACAGATGAATTAAATCAGGTGATTCTGAGATAATTAGATTAGGAAATGAGAAACTTAAAGCAGTAGATGAGTTTTGCTATTTTGGGAGTAAAATAACTGATGATGGTGCAAGCAGAGAGGATATAAAATGTAGACTGACTATGGCACGGGAAGCGTTACTCAAGTAGCGAAATTTGTTAACATCGAGTTTAGATTTAGGTGTCAGAAAATCTTTTCTGAAAGTATTTGTATGGAGTGTAGCCACGTATGGAAGTCAAACCTGGACGATAAATAGTTTAGACAAGAAGAGAATAGAAGCTTTCGAAATGTGGTGCTGCAAAAGAATGCTGAAATTTAGATGTAGATCACGTAACTAATGAGGAGGAACTGAATAGAATTGAGAAGAAGAGGAATCTGTGGCACAACGAAGGGTCGGTTGGTAGGACACGTTCTGAGGCATCGACGAATCACCAATTTAGTATTTTAGGGAAGCGTGGGGGGGGGGGGAGTAAAAATCGTAGAGGGAGACCGAGAGATGAATACAGTAAACAGATTCCGAAGAATGTAGGTTGCATAAGATAGAGTAGCATGGAGAGCTGCATCAAACCAGTCTCTGGACTGAAGACCATAACAACAACAATAAAAGAGGAATAAAATCATGGTGACAGTGATAAATTAAAAATTTAACAATAATTCATTCATAGTATACAGTAAAAATACAAAGTAGCTGATCTGCTGCCTGGCTCTACATAATATGTCGTCATCTGCTTGTAGCCCTTGAAAATGGATAAATTAATGCGAAAAATAGATTTCTTCAACCTCAGTTTCCACTATTGAGCAATGTCTACTCTTAATGCCCAGATAGTGGCATGATCCATGATTACAAAGATATTTTTGAGCAGAGTTGCAGGAAATTAGAATCACTAGGAGAATACTGGTGATTTGTTCTAGTATTCAGTAGTCTACCACTTTTCGAAGAAAGGAGCGAGCACTGAATGGAGTAAGTTTTCCTTTCAAATTCAAATGGTTCAAATGGCTCTGAGCACTATGGGACTTAACATCTGAGGTCATCAGTCCCCTAGAACTTAAAACTGCATAAATCCAACTAACCTAAGGACATCACACACATCCATGCCCGAGGCAGGATTCGAACCTGCGACCATAGCGGTCAGGCGGTTCCAGACTGAAGCGCCTAGAACCATTCGGCCACACCCGCCGGCAAGTTTTCCTTTATTTGCATGTTTAATTTAATGTTTTGATTCTATGTATCTTCAAACTGAGAGATTGAACATTTTTCAGTCTTTGTTCGATTTCTAGGTTTTTACAGGAAATAATAAAATATCGAAAATAGTTTATTTCAGAAAGCGGTTGTTTTGAGCGGTTTTAACAGGTAAAACTGGCGTGAAAGAAAGAGAGAGATATAAACGGTTGTCTCAGGGATAGAAGACGATGGCACACAGTGCTCGCTAGGGAGGGACAACTGCAGGCAGCGGAAGCGGTGTCCAGCAGCAGCAGTGGCTTTGTGTACTGGGACTCGTCTCCTCGCCTCGCCTAGCAACAGCGGCAATCGATCCGCGAGGGGGAATCCACCTGCTGGCGGCAGCGGATGGTCGGCCGTGCCCCCGCGCGCCGGCGTTTCCTGACAGCACACGGCCTACCGGCTTGCCGGATCCTCCCAGCACGCCGCAACCGCCACTGTGCTCACCTACCCACAGCAGCTATCGAAGCATCCACGCAGTGCCGGAAACTGCTTAGCTCTCCGTGTCACCAAGGGCCCGTAACAGTTACTTAACGAATGCTGTGTTCAGAGTCCACATCTACGAACGTGCTTCGCAAGCTATTGTCGAGTGCGTGGCACAGGATACTTTGTGCCAGTATTACCGATTTTGTGCCTTAATCCATACGCGTACTGGGCAAGGGAGACAGGACTGTCTATACATCTCTGAAAGCGTTGTAGCCTTTCATATCTCGTGACTCGTCGCGATGTGAATCATCTACATCTACATACATACTCCGCAATCCACCATACGGTGCGTGGCGGAAGGTACCTCGTACCACAACTAGCATCTTCTCTCCCTGTTCCACTCCCAAACAGAACGAGGGAAAAATGACTGCCTATATGCCTCTATACGAGCCCTAATCTCTCTTATCTTTGTGGTCTTTCACACAAATGTAAGTTGGCGGCAGTAATATTGTACTGCAGTCAGTCTCAAATGCTGGTTCTCTAAATTTCCTTAGTAGCGATTTACGAAAAGAACGCGTCCTCTCCTCAAGAGACTCCCACCCGAGTTCCTGAAGCATTTTCGTAACACTCGCGTGATGATCAAACTTACCAGTAACAAATCTAGCAGCCCGCCTCTGAATTGCTTCTATGTCCTCCCTCAATCCGACCTGATAGGGATCCCAAACGCTCGAGCAGTACTCAAGAATAGGTCGTACTAGTGGAGTCAACAGAAATGTCGTACAGTCTTCTTAGAATATCGGTCCTCTACGTATAGGGTGTCCGACGAAGAATGGTCAATATTCAGAGGTATGACAAGAACGCTCAACTGACGCAAAAAACTTCTGGTGGACATATGCCCTGTTCGGAGTGGTTTACGAGCTAGAAGAGATTCATAAAAAATACGAGTGGACCTAAAACTGAAACCTGCGGGACGCCCTTTATAATTTCTCTGCAGTAAAAGTAACTGGCCATCAAAAGATCACTATATTTACGCCATTAGATTTTTGTCTATGGGGTTGGTTGAAACCTGAGATGTGCAGGTGAAAGGTGAAAGGTGAAAACGCGAGATAAACTGCTTGGTCGTATTTCAAACGCTACTGTCCTTATTAGGAACTTGCAGAACGATTCACACAAGCAATACATGTTCTCTCGAAAGTGCACAAATGCTTAGGAGATGAAGGTGGGATATTCGAACCTTT
Organism: Schistocerca cancellata; assembly: GCF_023864275.1. Lineage (NCBI taxonomy): Eukaryota > Metazoa > Arthropoda > Insecta > Orthoptera > Acrididae > Schistocerca > Schistocerca cancellata. The sequence continues at coordinate 372,435,949 of NC_064626.1, forward strand.
ATTGTGAACTGTACAAAAGCTGTACTGTGATGTGAATCACAATGCTTACCTACAAATATGTAAAAAATATATATATATATGTACTTTTCAATTGATACTTTGTAAGCCGCGTGTTGTAAAGTGTACCATCTGTTGTGCATGTGTAAACCTGAAGATGTATTGAACAACACAGAACATTAATAACAGTGCACAGCAAATGTATTTCATCACGGAAATCATCTGTAATACACTGAGGTTACAACGTCATGGGATAGCGATGTGCTGATGGCGCTAGTCTCGCGTACACGATGTATAAAAGTGTAGTGCATTGGACGAGCTGTCATTTGTACATACGTGACTCATGTGAGATGGTGTCTGACGTGATTATGACCGCACGACGGGAATTAACATACTCTGAACGCGAAATTGTAGTTGGAGTTAGAGGCATGGGACATTCCATTTCGGAAATCGGTAGGGAATTCAGTATTCAGGGACCCACAGTGACACGAGAGAGCCAAGAATACTACATTTCAGGCATTACCCCTCACCACTGGCAACGCAGTGGCCGATGGTCTTCACTCAACGACCGAGAGCAACGGCGTTTGCATGGAGTTGTCAGTGCTAAAAGACGAACAACACTGCCTGAAATAATCGCAGAGATTAATGTGGTACGTACGACGAACGTATACGTTAGAACAGTGCTGCGAAATTTGGCGTTAATGGGCGGTGACAGCAGACGATCGACGCTAGTGTCTTTGCTAATAGCATGACATCGTATGCTTTCCCGGCGTAATAAGTCTTGAAAGTCTCTTCGGGTTTACTGCCGGATCCTAAAATCAACTCGATTCGATATTTCGGCGATCCAATTGGTCGCCATCTTCAGGAGAATGCGCTTCTGCTGGTGAGTCCCGCAGAAACAGCATTCTCCTGAAGATGGCGACCAGCTGGATCGCCGAAACATCAATTCGAGTTGATCGTAATATCCGGCAGAAAACCCGAAGAGACTTTCAAGCATGACATCGCCTGCAGCGCTTCTCCTGGGCTCTTGGGAAACCGTGGCCTGCTCAGAGGAGTCCCGATTTTACTTAGCAAGTGCTGATGGTAGTGTTCGACTGTGGCGCAGACTACAAGAAGCCTTCGACCCATGTTGTCAACAATTCACTGTGCAAGCTGGTGGTGATTCTATAAAGGTTACGGCTGTATTCACACGGAATGGACTGGGTCGTCTGGTCCAACTGAACCAATCATTGACTGGAAATGGTTAAGTTCAGCTGCTCGGAGACCATCTGCAGCCAGCCATTCATGGACTTTATGTTCCCGGACATGTCACTGGGCCACAGTTCGAAACTGGTGTGAAGTACATTATGGACAATTACAGCGAATGATATAGTCACCCATCGTCGTTATGAATCCCATCAAAAATTTATGGGACATGACCTAGAGGTCATTTCCTACACAAAATCGTGCACCGGCAATAGTTTCCCTATTATTGGTGGCTATAGAGGCAACATGACTTAATATTTATGCAGGGGCTTCCAGCGACTTGTTGCGTCCATGCCACCCACGTCTAGCTGCTGGGCTAAGCTGGGCAAAAGGATGTTTGACAAGATTTTAGGAGGTATCCTAAGACTTCTGCAACCTCAGTGTAGACTGCAATTTGCATGAAAATGCAGAGAGACGACGCGGCATCTGGACGCAACTTTAATAACTAACGTCTTGACCGCACTTTTATTTTTCACCAACCTTACGCGTTTCAACTTTCCGTATTTTCAAAGGCATTTCTGTGTCACACAAAAAAATTAGATATGTTGTATCACGTCAACATTCTCGAGCGCGAGACAAATGCAAACTGAACAACACAAAAAATAAATAGCAAATTACATTAAGGTGTTTTATCCCAGAAGTCGTTATAAATAGAGCATATGTCCACATGAAATTTTTTTATTTCAAAAGATCGTTCCTGTCATACCTCTGATTACTGACCATTCCTTCTGGTTCAAAATGGCTCTCAGCACTATGAGACTTAACTTCTGAGGTCATCAGTCCCCTAGAACTTAGAACTACCTAAACCTAACTAACCTAAGGACAGCACACACATCCATTCCCGAGGCAGGATTCGAACCTGCGACCGTAGCAGCAGCGCGGTTCCGGACTGAAGCGCCTACAACCGCTTGGCCACAACGGCCGGCCATTCCTTCTGGGACACTCTGTATATCCAGCAGGATTTCGCGAGTACAACGTCTCCTTTCTTGGAAAGGTTCCGCGTTCATTGTGTATGCTACATACACTGATTACCCGAATCCTTACGATCACTACCCACCGGGAGAGTGATACTTGACTGTGGCGTTGCAGGCACGCGACGACGGTAATGAAGATGTATAAGCGGAGCAGAGACCAATAGGGAGTCTTTCTAGGGACGACATGAGGCTGAATGAGTACCTTCCTTAGGTTAGTTAGGTTTAAGTAGTTCTAAGTTCTAGGGGACTGATGACCATAGATGTTACGTCCCATAGTGCTCAGAGCCATTTGAACCATTTGAGTACCTTCCCCCAAATGCGGAATGCACATTGTCATGGCCTGTTACATAGGAATTAGCATCGCGGCAACGATGAAGCTGGTCGGCTGTTCACGTGACAATGCCGTGATCGTCCAGGGAGAACGGTTGAAGGACAGTGAAACCAAGAGCAGACGAGAAGGTTTTGCACTCCCATGCTTCATCAGAGAACGTCGAAGTCGGAGGCTTGCCCACTTTGTAACACAGGATAGGTGGCGATCTGTGGCAGAACTGTTGCCCAGAGTACGATGCTGGCGCAGACACAAGTGTTTCAGAGCACACTATCCAGTGCACAGTGCTGATCATGGGTTTCAGCAGCATATTACCAGCAGGGGTTCCGATCTTGATCCAACGACACCGCCAGTTACCGCTGAGTGTGCTCGGGGTCATCGGGATTGGCCCGTGGATCAATGGAAGCGTGTGGCCTGCTCGAATGAATCATGTTTGTTGCTGCATCACCAGGCAACGTTCAGATGTACTACTTTGATAAGATGGATTATTAAGTTTTGCTGAGTGCTACTTGACAGTACTCTCATTGGCGACTATTTTCATTAGGAATGCGTCGGGCTGATGTCGAAATTCTACTTCGTGTATTCCGTACGTAAGTATATACAGGGCTATTACAAATGATTGAAGCGATTTCATAATTTCACTGTAACTCCATTCATTGACATATGGTCACGACACACTACAGATACGTAGAAAAACTCAGTTTTGTTCGGCCGAAGCCGCACTTCAGGTTTCTGCCGCCAGAGCGCTCGAGAGCGCAGTGAGACAAAATGGCGACAGGAGCCGAGAAAGCGTATGTCGTGCTTGAAATGCACTCACATCAGTCAGTCATAACAGTGCAACGACACTTCAGGACGAAGTTCAACAAAGATCCACCAACTGCTAACTCCATTCGGCGATGTTATGTGCAGTTTAAAGCTTCTGGATGCCTCTGTAAGGGGAAATCAACGGGTCGGCTTGCAGTCAGCGAAGAAACGGTCGAACGCGTGCGGGCAAGTTTCACGCGTAGCCCGCGGAAGTCGACGAATAAAGCAAGCAGGGAGCTAAACGTACCACAGCCGACGGTTTGGAAAATCTTACGGAAAAGGCTAAAGCAGAAGCCTTACCGTTTACAACTGCTACAAGCCCTGACACCCGATGACAAAGTCAAACGCTTTGAATTTTCGGCGCGGTTGCAACAGCTCACGGAAGAGGATGCGTTCAGTGCGAAACTTGTTTTCAGTGATGAAGCAACATTTTTTCTTAATGGTGAAGTGAACAGACACAATGTGCGAATCTGGGCGGTAGAGAATCCTCACGCATTCGTGCAGCAAATTCGCAATTCACCAAAAGTTAACATGTTTTGTGCAATCTCACGGTTTAAAGTTTACGGCCCCGTTTTCTTCTGCGAAAAAAACGTTACAGGACACGTGTATCTGGACATGCTGGAAAATTGGCTCATGCCACAACTGGAGACCGACAGCGCCGACTTCATCTTTCAACAGGATGGTGCTCCACCGCACTTCCATCATGATGTTCGGCATTTCTTAAACAGGAGATTGGAAAACCGATGGATCGGTCGTGGTGGAGATCATGATCAGCAATTCATGTCATGGCCTCCACGCTCTCCCGACTTAACCCCATGCGATTTCTTTCTGTGGGGTTATGTGAAAGATTCAGTGTTTAAACCTCCTCTACCAAGAAACGTGCCAGAACTGCGAGCTCGCATCAACGATGCTTTCGAACTCATTGATGGGGACATGCTGCGCCGAGTGTGGCAGGAACTTGATTATCGGCTTGATGTCTGCCGAATCCCTAAAGGGGCACATATCGAACATTTGTGAATGCCTAAAAAAAACTTTTTGAATTTTTGTATGTGTGTGCAAAGCATTGTGAAAATATCTCAAATAATAAAGTTATTGTAGAGCTGTGAAATCGCTTCAATCATTTGTAATAACCCTGTAGTTATTCGCAATTCAGCTATTTCTGCACGTGTTACAGACTAATACTCAAATATATCAGTCGCAGTAAGAAGAGGTACTGACACAGATTTCATCAAAAGAATTCTCGTAGCACATGTGGGACATCTTGCTCCGATAAACTTCAATGTGTAGCAGCTAGGACAATTAAACGACACATATTTAATAAATGCCCACTGTTTGATACTGCATTAAAATACCAAAATCTCCTTGCCCTGAGCTCATATCTGCCATGATGAAATTGTCCTCCAGATTTTTTTGTGTTTGTTTGTGCACTGTGGTGACAAAGGTCGTTGGACAGCGATATGCACTTATGCAGATGGCTGTGGTATGCCTTACACCTGGCATAATAGGGCAGGCGGAGCTGTGGTCTGTACTCAGGTGATTCATGTGAAAAGGTTTCCGACTTGATCATAGTCGCACGACAGGAATTAAGACTTTGAACGCAGAACGGCAGTTGGAAACAGACGCATGGGACATTCCATTTCGCAAATCGTTAGGGAATTCATTATTACGAGGCCCACAAGGTGAAGAGTGTTCCCAGAGTCTCGGAGTTTAGGCTTTACCTCTCACCATTGACAACACGGTGGCTGATGGCCTTAACTGAACGACCGGGAGAACCGGATTTTGCGAAGAATTGTCATTTCTAACAGACACGTAACAACGAGTAAAACAGCCGCAGAAATCAGTGTGACACGTGCGACAAGCGTGTCCGTTAGGACAGTGCGGCTAATTTTTGTGTTAGTGGGCTATGTCAGCAAACGACTTAACGCGAGTGCCTTTGCTAATAGCACGACATCGCTCGTGACCGTATCGGTTGGACCCTAGAAGGGTGGGTGACCGTGGCGTGCTCAAATGAGTCCCGATTTCAGTGAGGAACAGCTGATGGTAGGGTTCGACTTTGGTGCAGACTCCACGAACCCAAGGACCCAACTTGTCAACAAAGGCACTGCGGAAGCTGGTGGTGGCTCCCTAATGGTGTGGGCTATGTTTACATAGAATGGACTAGCTCCTCTGGTCCAAATGAACTGATCATTGACTGGAAATGGTTACGTTCGATACTTGGAGGTCATTTGCAGCTATCTGCGATGGAATTTTTGTCGCTGACAATTTGCTGTGTCACTGGGCCACAACGGTTCGCGTTTGGTTTGGAGTGTGTTTTGGACAATTCGAGTAAAAGATTTGGTCACAAAGATCGCCCTATATGAATCCAGTTGAACATTCATGAGAGATAATCGAGAGATCAGTTCGTGCACAAAATACTGCGCCGGCAACACTTTCGCAATTATGGACTGCTACAGAGCCAGCATGGCTCATTATTTCTGCAGGGGACTTCCAAAGTCTTGTTGAGTCCAGGTCACGTCGAGATGCTACACCTGGCAGACGGAGGTCCGACGCGATACTGGGAGGTATATATCAACATGCAGGTCTATAGAAAACATCTAGCGAATTCTTTACGTGCTGTTACTTATATGAAGCATATGTATTACTATTGATGGAACCGAAATCGGTATACTCTTAAAATATCGATTTGGTTCCAAAAAAGGTATTTTGTTTACTAGCCTTTGCCTCGTAAATGATTCTTCTAGATAATACATCTGTTCTTCTTCGGAAAAAGTACAGACTTAAGAATGTGGCACTGCCTGCTTTTTGCTTATATTCCCTGTTCCATTTGACAGGGTGGGCTTCTTTATATCTTTATATCTCAGCACACTGTAGAACTGGGATGTTTCCAGTACATTACACCCGCGAACGTAGCATATAACAGAGGTTTTCGTTCAGAGATGGCTGGATTGGGCTTTCCAGTTACGCCATTTGCTCCCCGAATACCTAGATTGGGACAGGGGATTGAAACTGTTTGGCCGGCCGAAGTGGCCGAGCGGTTCTAGGCGCTGCAGTCTGGAACCGCGCGACCGCTACGGTCGCAGGTTCGAATCCTGCCTCGGGCATGGATGTGTGTGATGTCCTTAGGTTAGTTAGGTTTAAATAGTTCTAAGTTCTAGGGGACTGATGACCTCAGAAGTTAAGTCCCATAGTGCTCAGAGCCATTTGAACCATTTGAAACTGTTCAATCAGTTGTTATTGATGTGAGAATACTGCGTTAGCCACAGTGTGTGTGTGTCTGTGTGTGTGTGTGTGTGTGTGTGTGTGTGTGTGTGTGTGTAGCGTACGTCATTTGTTTATGCGGGCGAAATGTACAGTTGGCGACAAGTCCGACAAGTACTAATCTGCATGTACAAATTATGATTTATTTTTAACTTTTTAAATATATTTCATTCCTTACATTGAAGAGTAAACCGAGTTGTCCAAAATGCGTCACATTTCAGCGCTCAGTTCGTTTTTACCAGATCTTAGCGAACATAGTACGTGCGTACATGTATCTCTAAATGTGTGTAGTCCCTGTTTCGCTTTGGTAAGGTACAGTGTATAATATTTACGACACCCTTTCAGTGTGACAGCGAGCAAGTAGCTAAGACACATACATCTATTGTGATATGGAGTCAAATGAATTATTCATCACGTGGTTTATTTCTTTCAGGTGAGCCAGAATCAACCCCCGATGCCATTCTTCATCTAACGTCTGTCGACATGTACGTATTCTCAATTAGTATTTTCTCCGTTAAGGGCGTTATCTGCAAACTAACGAACGTGTGCACGTTAGTGTGTGTGTGTGTGTGTGTGTGTGTGTGTGTGTGTGTGTGTGTGGGCGCGCGCGCACACGCACATGTCTACTTCCGTGATCCAAACTACAACTGAAACAAAGATCAACTTACAGGCTGAGCTTATTTTCAACAAGTTCAATTAACGAACACCTTATAAGGAGAGGGCGTCGATCTGTAAGCGCACTTGTTGGCTTAAAAGTGCGCTTTCTTGTTCGTCTTTAAGGCAACAAATAAATAAATAAATAAGTACATAAATAACTTCGCTCCTGTTGACATACATGGAGGGTCTTGAAGTATATAATGTGTGTTCTGTTAACTGCTTCATCTCTCCTTAATTACGCTATGAAGGTTCACGATAAGTCTCTCTATCAAGCCGTTAAAAGAGAAAAGTATTTGTTGAACACATGTAAGAGTCTCTAATCGAAATTTCAAAAATGATTTCATAGAATTAGAACCGACTTTCCATTGTAATATTACGTATTCTCTATCATCAGAGTCGTATCATAAATCGTTTTATGATAAGATTCTGCTAAGACAGTAGGCGGAATAGTACAGTGGACTGTCAATTTGTGCACTAAGCAATTAACAACAAAATTTATAACACAGTGGACGCATGCATAAGTGACATATGCGGGAATAGAAAATAATTCCGTACTTGTCTAAAAGGTATCTTCCTTTGGCCTGATGCGATAGTATCCGTGACTTTCTGATAGTCACTTGATTGAAACTTCTTGTCTACAAATAACACAGATTATAGCAGCCGTTTTCTTATATACACTGAAGTTCTGCAGCACTGTTGATAGAAAATATTAAAAATATATACCGTTCTGTGGAGCAATCTTAAGTACAAGTGCAGTTGAAGCCAATAAAATATTCATTATATAGAAATGCATAGTATGAATATTAAGTAAAAGCGAATAACCTGATGTCATGTAGAAATATCTTACGTTTCTTGATAACATATTAAATCTCTAGTAGTATTTGTCGTTAGTAATAAGACTGAATATTGGATAAACTACGAAATTCACAAGCGTAATATTTGGAAGCAAAAATACCGTTCAAGTAAGTTATGTGGAAGTTGCTGACACTGTAATTTTTATGCCACAACGCTACATACTACACACAGAACGCTATAAACATTAGGTGGTTCCCTTTCTCTAAAACAGCAGGTTCTTTTTTAGCTTCCAATTCCGAGTGCTAAGGTGAAGCAAAAATGCAAGTTTATTCTCATAACTTGGCTCGGGTGAACCAAAGCATTAAGGGGACTAATTAAATCTGTTAAAATCAATATAGAAATTGTAACTGGGACGCTAGATCAGCATCTGACTGCAATAAAAATGTTTCGCGACTGGGGGCGCCGCTGAACGCAAAGTATGAATGATTTTCGAAGATTGGCATAATAATTTAAAAACCTCTAAGTATGCAAGGTGACTTAAAATGAAATGAGCTCTCTGTGGTGTCTGTTCATTCTATAAATTGAACTATTGATCACAGAATGAAAAACATTATATTATTCCTATTAATACACAGACACTGCACCTCGTATAAATAATCTCTTTTTGGTTGTTTTAATCAGTAGTTTCAGCAGTATACCCAGTCTGAAGCAAATTTCCAGCCCGTCAGTATAAGACGAATACTAAACAAGAACTGACTATTTCAGAAACAAACCTAATTTGTTTCTCTTTTTAAAAGAGGTCAGCTAGTGATTCACACGGTGCATCTTGCGTAATGGCGACTGTTCCATACCTCCTTCACCGCACCAGACAAGTTTCATGGGGCCCCGCAGGGAGCTCGCCACTCTTTGGCAAGTTCGTACTTGGTTACCACGGGGCCCCAGCCTTTGCAGCATTTTTTCCCTTCCGTGCTGCATGTCTATCCTCTTGCTTTTCTTTTTCCCCTCCCTTGGGGAAAATGTCTGGGGTGTTATTAGGAAATGTTCCGCATTGTCTGTCACTGACGTAAGAACAGTCTCACCTTTGTTTTTCGCTCCCTTTTCCTTTCTTTGTTTCCCTTCTCCTCTCGTTCCTCCGCTTCGGCGTTTGAGGTTCCTCTTTCTCTTCTTCCTCCCTGTGCACTCCTGAAGGCCGGCCTACGCGTCCGATGCATAACAGGTGACTGTGTAACACGTAATTCCCAGCCCCGGGTCGACAGATAGGGTTAGCACGTACCCCTGATACAGGCCAGGCCCAGGGAAGGGTGATAGCCTGAGCTGCAACTTTCCCAGATTGCCGATTGGTCCCTCTGTCAGGTGTTCGGGAGGTGTAGCCTGAGTGTGAACCATCAACTAAGGTGGGTGCGCCCCCTTGTGAAGGGGACCCCCAGTTGGAAGGAGCGCGCCATAGAAGATGCTGGCAATTATGGGGAATTTTCTCACAATTAGTCAATCATCTTCCCAGTGAACGTCTACTAAACGTAAACATAATGAGGCTAATGATTCAAAGACCCTTCCTACTACACCACGGTTCCTCGAAGTCTCACATACTGGAGACAGTCCTTCGCCATGGTAAATCCGTCTGTTATTCAGAAAAGTGTTGATGCTATTGCCAGCCCTGTGGAATTCTGCTGTCTTTTACAGGACTGCATTTTGCTTTTTGAGACTACTTCTGGTTCTCAAGCACAACAACTGCTTGCCGCTTCGCTTCTCCTCGGCTACCCTGTTCGTGCTGAGGCCCATAGAACTTTGAATTCTTACCGTGCTATCGTTTACACTAGCCTGCTCGACGGTCTAACTGAGTCTGAAATCGAATGTTACCTCTCTGAACAGGGTGTCATTGCCATCCATCACGTAATACAAAAGGTACCTTCCTCCTTAGTGCCCACCTGCACCCTTTTTCTCACCTTTGATAGAGTGGTGCATCCGTCAAAGATAAAAGCAAGCTATGAAATGATCACAGTCTGGCCGTACATTCTCAACCCAATGCGCTGCTACCAGTGTCATCGTTTCAACCACACTAGAATGTCTTGTCGACACCCAGCCAGACGTGTAACCTGTTGTAGGGATGCTAACGACGGTGATTGTCTGCCTCCTTCTCCTCACTATATCAAATGCAATGGCGGCCATGCCGCCTCCTCTCGAGATTGTCCCGTGTATCTTGATGAGCGGGCTATCCAAGAGATCTGGGCCGGCCGCGGTGGTCTAGCGGTTCTAGGCGCTCAGTCCGGAGCCGCGCGACTGCTACGGTCGCAGGTTCGAATCCTGCCTCGGGTATGGATGTGCGTGATGTCCTTAGGTTAGTTAGGTTTAAGTAGTCTAAGTTCTAGGGGACTGATGACCATAGATGTTAAGTCCCATAGTGCTCAGAGCCATTTTTGAACCAAGAGATCTGGGTAAAGGAAAAATTGTCTTACTCAGTCGCTCGCAAGTGTTGGCTAGTCGCAAACCCTGCATTCTTCTATCTGGCACCTATAGTTCTGTTCCTATTACCGCTCGCTCGATGAAGGACATGGCCACACAGACATGCGGCCTCCAATTCAGCTCTGAGGTTGTGAAATCGCCCATTGTCAAGGCAGCATCGCCGTCCCCCTGTCCAGCTGTTTAAGCCATCGAACTGTTGCCTCAAGGAGGAAAGCCACCAGTTACACAACCGGTAGGCCAAAAAGGACAGAAGGAATACTCCTATAAACACTTCCTCTGTCGCTCCAGCCAAACACCACCCGAGTCTTCCTCTAACCAGAGAGGCTTGAAGAAGTCCACCAAAGGCAAACAGTCTTCTCCTTCGCCGACTCGAAGATCCTCTTCGACGGTGTCGCCACCTAATACCTTAGCCTAGCCGGCCTCTGAGTCGCCGGTGCGCACCACCAACCGTTTTTCAGCGTTGCACTCCACAGACCGACCGCACAAGCAAGCCGATGCGTCTGTGGACATCATGGAGCTGGATCCTCCTGCTTCTGTGCCCTGTAATAGCGACTCTTCATAGGCTGTCACTCACCAGTGGCCGCGATGACACCCCTACATCTCTTCCTCATCATGACTCTCCTACACTGGAACGTTTGCATCTTCGATCCCACAAAGAGGATTTACAGCTGGTTTTAACGTCACAACGTTCCCTTGTACTCTGCCTTCAGGAAATTAAATTTCACCCTCATGACCAGTTCGTTTTCACCTTCCCCCTGAGGTCGGCATTCCATCTCATGTGGGCGTCATGCTGCTCATACGAGATGACATTCATAGCGAATCCATCGTCCTGACTACCCATCTCCAAGCTGTTGCAGCTTACCTTTTCCATCCCCACCTGACTTCCTCACTCTGTACCATTCATGTCCCACAGTAATTCGATGTCACCAGGGTAGACTTCTTTCAGCTTATTGGGCAGCTACCTCTCCCATTTTTGCTACTCGGTGTCTTTAACGCGCATAATCCCTTTCGGATTCACCCAGGGCCTTCTTAACCAACTTAACCTCTTTTGCCTTAACACTGACGTGCCCACTTTCCTTTCCGACTCATCGCACACCTATTTCCATTTGGACCTATCCTTCTGCACCGCCCAGCTTGCCCATCGTCGTCTATTCTTTCTGACACCTACTCGAGCGACAATTTCCCTTGCGCTATCCGTTTGCTGATACCTACCCCATCTGCATGCACACCCAAATGGGAGCTTACTAAAGCTGACTGGAAGCTTTACTCCTCCCTGGCAATCTTCGAAGAACAAGATTTACCCAGTTGTGAAAACCATGTGGAATATCCCACAAACTTTATCCTTACTGCTGCAGAACGTTCCATTCCTCGCACTTCCTCGTTACCTCGTCGTGCACCAATGCCTTGGTGGACTGAGGTGTGACACGACGCAATTCTTGCACGGAGAGGTGCTCTCCGCATGTTTAACTGTCATCCTGTGATGGCAAACTGTGTTCATTATAAGCAGATGCGTGCAAAGTGCTGTCGCGTTCTTCGGGATAGTTCTTTTAACAGTTCCACCCCTTCCCCTGTCATGTGGGCCAACCCCCAACGGCTCTCTGGACCAAGATCCTGACAGTAGCAGACGATGTCATCGTGGACCCTATTGCCATCTCAAACACCTTAGGTTGCCATTTTGCGGACATTTCGAGCTCTTCCCACTATCACCCTGCCTTTCTCCATCGTAAACGAGTGGAGGAGGCCCGGGTGGTACCATTCTGTTCTCCGAATCGTGAGTGCTACAATGCCGCCTTTACTATGAGGGAGCTAGGTCATGCTCTCAGTTCATCTCGATCCTCCGCCAGACGCCGTCCAGACTCAGATGTTGCAGCACATTTCTCTTGCCGGCAAGCTCTTTCTGCTTAACACATACAACCGCATCTGAGCAGAGGGCACATTTCCCGAACGTTGGCGTGAAGCCACCGTCATACCAATACCTAAACCCAGTAAGGACAAAAACCTTCTTTCTAGCTACCGCCCCCATCTCTCTTACCAGCTGAGTTTGCAAGGTGATGGAACGAATGATTCATACCAGGCTGGTATGGCGGCTCAAGTCTCGCAATTTACTGACGAATGCACTGTGTGGATTTCGAACGTTGCGTTCTGCAGTTGACCATCTCATTACTTTGTCCACCCATGTCATGAATGGTTGTCTGCGGAGATCCCATATTGTGGCCGTGCTTGTCGATTTGGAGAAGGCCTACGACACCTGCTGGAGAACTGATTTCCTCCGTACTCTTTACACGTAGGGCTTCCATGGCCGCTTGCCATGTTTCCTTCAGGAATTTTTAAAAGACCGAGTTTTCAAGGTGCATGTGGGTTCTGCCTTATCGGACACCTTTATCCAGAAAACGGTGTGCCTCAGGGTTGCGTCCTGAATGCCGTCCTCTTTGCTATCGTCATTAACCCTACAATGGTAGGTCTCCCGCCGGGCATCTCCAGCTCCCTTTTTGTTGACGATCTGCCATCTATTGCAGTTCTCCACGGGCCTGTCTCACTGAGCGGCGTCTTCGGCGATGTCTTGATCGTCTTTACTCCTGGAGCATCGACAGTGGCTTTCGTTTTTACATTGACAAAACCGTCTGTATGAATTTCTGGCGGCGCAAAGGGTTTCTAATGGTTTCGACCACCATCTTTACATCTTGGGCCTGTTTCCCTCCTGTTCCTTGAAACTACGAAATTTCTGAGGCTAATGCTCGGTAGGAAACTCTCTTGGTCCTCCCATGTGTCTTACCTGGTAGCCCACTGTACGCGGTTCCTCAATGTCGTACATGCCCTCAATGGTGCTTCCTGGGATGCCGATCGAACCAGCCTTCTCCGTTTGTACCGGTCCCTTGTCCGTTCGAAACTGGACTATGGGTGCTTTTTTTATGCGTCTGCACGTCCATTCCTTTTACGGCGTCTCAACACTATCCACCATCATGGCATCCGTTTGGCCACTGGCGCCTTTTACACAAGCCTGGTTGAGAGTGTGTATGTTGAAGCTGCTGAACTACCACTGTCCTACCGCCGTGACTTTCTGCTCAGCAGGTATGCATGCAGGTTGTCTGCCATGCGTGACCACCCATCCTATGCCTCCTTGGCCGGCCAGAGTGGTCGAGCGGTTCTAGGCGCTACGGTCTGGAACCGCGCGCCCGCTACAGTCGCAGGTTCGAATCCTGCCTCGGGCATGGATGTGTGTGATGTCCTTCGGTTAGTTAGGTTTAAGTAGTTCTAAGTTCTAGGGGACTGATGACCACAGCAGTTAAGTCCCATAGTGCTCAGAGCCATTTGAACTATGCCTCCTTCTTTGATGATTCCTTTGATCGCCAATATGGGGCGCATCCCTCTTCTCTGTGACGTCCTGGAGTCCGCTTTCGGCACTTCTTACGGCGGCTTAACTTCACACTACGAGCAACTTTCCTGGTGAGTGTGAACCCTTCACCACCATGGCTTCGTGAAGCGGCCAGTGTTAACCTTGGCCTTCATTCGCTTCCTAAGGACACTACTCCAGCCTCGTTCTATCACCTTCAGTTTCACGAACTTCGCATGGAACTTCGCGATAGTACCTTTGTATACACCGATGGCTGTCGGACTGACCGTGGGGTCGGGTGTGCCTTCATCATTGGCTCCCGTGTCTTTCGATATAGGCTTCCGGCACACTGCTCAGTATTTACAGGCGAGCTCTTCGTCCTGTATCAGACCACGGAATACATACGGCGACACAGCCTTCTCAATTGTGTTCTCTGCTCAGACTCACTCAGCGCCCTTCAAAGTCTTTGTGCACTGTACACCGACCATCTCTTATTGCAGCGGGTCCAGGAAAACTGTCACTTGCTCACTCTTGGTGGAACCAGTTTGACGTTTCTTTGGCTTCCAGGCCGTGTCGGTCTGCCAGGAAACGAGGCAGCAGATGCTGCTGCCAAGGCTGCAGTCCTCGTACCTCAGCCTGCGAGTACCTGAATTCCCTCCGATGATCTCTTCGTTGTCGGCTGTCAGGAGGTGGTGTCCCTTTGGCATCGCCAATGGTCCTCTCTTCACGGGAATAAGCTCCGGTTATTAAGCCTTTCCCAGTAGCTTGGACGACCTCCTCCCGGCCCTTCCGCCGGGGAGGAGATCATTTTAACTAGGCTGCGTATTCGGCACTGCCTTTTTAGCCATCGTCATTTGACAAGTAGCGCTACCCCACCACTTTGTAAACATTGCGCGCAAGTTTTAACTGTCCGCCACTACGTGACGGAATACCCATTTTTTAACCGTTTACGTTCCCGCTTCGGTTTGCCGTCTGAGTTATCGGCCGATTTAGCAAATGCGTGGCTGTCGACCACGTTTTACTTTTTATCCGCCAAAGCAATATGGCGAAAGCCATTTAATTTTTAATTTTGGATCTCCGTTTCTGTATGGTGTCATTTTTAGCCTTTTCTCCACGTCACTGTTTTTAGCTGTCTTCTCGTATATCAGTCGGGACTGATGTATAGTCGTTTTTTTAACTCCTCTCTGTCTTCGTGTTCATGGTTTTGACTTGGGCGCGTATTACCCCAGTTCATTTTTGCACCCTTAAGCAAAACAAATCCAAAACCAAAACGTTTCGTGGGTATTCCACTGCCCGAAACGCAGTGCTGTACGGTGACTCGGATGTTCTTTGTAGCAAACCTACAACATTCTTTTACAAAACTCTTAATAAAAGTATTTATCCCTTTCCCGCTAATCGCCACTCCCTAAATTACTCACCAACTATTTGCAACTGTTTGAGGTTCGTTATCTTTCTATGATGCTGCCAATTCAATAAGCGGTTATTCTTAAGCACTCCGGGGATTTAGAAGACGGCTGTGCGAAAACAGAAAGTAGATATATATTAGTGGATAGAGCATCAACTCACTTTCCACATGGTCAGTATGGGCCCCGCCTGTGACTCCGGAAACGTCAATACATGCATGTGATTCACTGAAGTCACTGACACGAATTGCCTAGGAAGGCGAAACAGCAGCTCGTTTTGGAAAACTGTATATTTGGCTGCCTATCCGCAGGCGCGAACAAATTCGAAGCAGCAGTACGGATCTGATGTTTAACAAAACAAATGGCACTATGGGACTTAACATCCGAGGTCATCAGTCCCCTAGACTTAGATCTACTTATACCTAACTAACCTAAGGACATCACACACATCCATGCCCGAGGCAGGATTCGAACCTGCGACCGCAACACCCGCGTGGTTCCGGACTGAAGCACCTAGAACCTCTCACCCACCGCGGCCGGCCCGATGTTTAACACTGAAGAGGCAAAGAAACTTGTCCACCTGACTAATATCTTGCAGGGCCCTCGCGAGCACGCAGAAGTGCCGGAACACGACGTGGTAAGGAGCTGACTAACGTCTGAAGTAGTGTTGGAGGGAATTGACACCATGAATCCTGCAATGCTGTCAATAAATCCGTAAAGAACGAGAGAGTGGAGATCTCTTGTGAACAGCATGTTGCAAGGCATCCCAGATATGCTCAGTAATGTTCGTGACTGGAGATGGTTCAAATTGCTCTGAGCACTATGGGACTTAACATCTATGGTCATCAGTCCCCTA
This sequence comes from Schistocerca cancellata, assembly GCF_023864275.1. NCBI lineage: Eukaryota > Metazoa > Arthropoda > Insecta > Orthoptera > Acrididae > Schistocerca > Schistocerca cancellata. The sequence goes on from NC_064626.1 coordinate 372,452,057, forward strand.
GAAATTAGAACTACTTAAACCTAACTAACCTAAGGACATCACACAACACCCAGTCATCACGAGGCAGAGAAAATCCCTGACCCCGCCGGGAATCGAACCCGGGAACCCAGCGTGACTGGAGAGTTTGGTGGCCAGCGGAAGTGTTTAAACTCAGAAGTGTGTTCCTGGAGCCACTCTGTAGCAATGCTGGACGTGTGGGGCGTCGCACTTCTCTGCTGGAATTGCTCACGTCCGTCGGAATGCGCAATGGGCATGGATCAGACAGGGTGCTTACGTACGCGTCAAAGCCGTATCTAGACGTATGACGGGTCCCATATCACTCCGACTGCACACGCTCCACACTATTACAGAGCCTCCACCAGCTTGAAGAGTCTCCTGTTGACATACAGGGTTCCCTGGATTTAAGATTCATGAGGTTGTCTCCATACCCGTACACGTCCAACCGCTCGATACAATTTGAAACGAGGCTCTTCGGAACAGGCAACCGGTTTCCAAACATCAATATTCCAATATCGGTGCTGACGGGCCCAGGCGAGGCGTAAATCTTTGTGTCGTGCAGTCATCAAGGGTACACGTGTGGACCTTTTGGCTCCGAAAGCTCATATCGATTGATGTTTCGAAAGGGTTGCACTTCTGTCACGTTGAACGATTCTCATCAGCTGTCGGTTCCGTTCTCACACGATCATTTTCCGGCCGCACCGATGTGGCAGAATTGATGTTTTACCGGATCCTGATATTCACGGTACACTCGTGAAATGGTCGCACGGGAAAATCCCCACTTCATCGCTACCTCGGGGATGCTGTGTCCCATCGCTAGTGCTCCGACTGTTACACCAATTTCAAACTGGCTTCAGTCTTGATGCCATGCCATTGTAGCAGCAGTATCCGATCTAACAACTGCGCCAGACACTTGTTGTCTTATATAGACGTTGCGGGTTGCTGCACCGCATTCTGCTTGTTTATATATCTCTGTATTTGAATACGCATGCCTGTTCCAGTTTCTTTGGCGTTTCAGTGTATCTACACAGTAAGGTGATAAAAGTCATGAAGTACTTCCTAATATCGTGTCGGAGCTCCGTTTGCCCGGCGTAGCGCAACAACTCGACGTGGTATGGAATCAGCAAGTCGTTGGAAGTCGCCTGCAGAAATATTGAGCGCCGGCCGCTGTGGCCGGGCGGTTCTAGGCCCTCCAGTCCGGAACCGCGCTGCTGCTAAGGTCGCAGATTCGAATCCGGCCTCGGGCGTGGATGTGTGTGATGTCCTTAGGTTAGTTAGGTTTAAGTAGTTCTAAGTCCAGGGGACTGATGACCTCAGTCCCATAGTGCTCAGAGCCATTTGAACCGTTTGAAACACTGACCCATGGTGCCTGTATAGCCGTGCATAATGCGAAAGTGTTGCGGATGCAGGATTTTGTGCACGAACTGATCTCTCGGTTACGCCTCATAAATGTTCTATGGGACACATGTCGAGCGATCTGGGTAGCCAAATTATTCGCTCGAATTTTCCAGAATGTTCTTAAAAAATGGTTCAAATGGCTCTGAGCGCTATGGGACTTAACATCTGAGATCATCAGTCCTCTAGACTTAGAACTAATTAAACCTAACTAACCTAAGGACATCACACACGTCCATGCGCGAGGCAGGATTCGAACCTGCAACTATAGCGGTCGCGCGGTTCCAGACTGTAGCGCCTAGAACCACTCGGCCACGGCGGCCGGCAAATGTTCTCCAAACCAGTCGCCAATAGTTGTGATCCGGTGACATGGCGCATTGTCATTCATAAAAATTCCATCGTTGTTTGTGGACATGAAGTCCATAAATGGCTGCAAACGGTTTGCTAGTAGTCGAACATAACCATGTACAATCAATGATCGGTTCAGATGGACGCAGAGGACCCGGTTAATTTCATGTAAACACAGCCCACACCATTATCGAGTCACCACCAGCTTGCACAGTGCCTTGTTGACAACTGGGTTAATGGCTTCGTGGGGTCTGTGCCACACTCGAGGCCTACTCTTATCAAGTGAAATCAGGACTCAACTGAGCAGGCAATGAGTCACGGGCCCAGGCGAGGCAGTGCAGCCGATGAAGTGCTGTTAGCAGAGACACTCGCATCGGTCATCTGCTGCCATAGCCCGTGAACGCCAAATTTGTCGCACTGTCCGAAGGGATACGTTAGTCGCACGATCCACGTTAATTCATGCGGCTATTTCACGCATCGTTGCTTGTCAGTTTACACTGACATCTCTAGGCAAACGCCGGTGCTCTCTCATGTTAAGCGGAGGCCGTCGGCCTCTTTGTTAGCCGTGATGAGAGGCAATGCCTGAAACGTAGTATTCTCGGCACTCTCTTGACCCTGTGGATATCTGAATAATGAATTCCGTAACGATTTTAGAAATGGAATTTCGCAAGCGTCTAGCTCCACCTACCATACCACATTCGATGTCTTGTAATTCCCATAATCACTTCGGAAAGGTTTTCACACAAATCAGCTGAATACAAGTGACAGCCCCGCCAATGCACTGTCCCTTTACACAATGTGTACGGCATACTACCACCATCTGCACAGGTTCATATCGCTATCCCACGACTTTTGTCAACTCACTGTATGTTCTGCCACGCCTGCCTCCAAATACAACTCCACCACGACGCGTATTACGAATCGAAATCTGGAATGATGCTCCATTCGTTGACATGTGTCACTTTTCTGTATGTCTTGTAGGTTTCAGTCAGTCGTCTCTTGACATCCCACAGGTACTTACGAATAACCCTGTACCTGGGAGGGGGGGAGGGCTGGAATAAAAAATGTATGTAACTGGACCAGTACAATCTGGACCGATTAATCGGCTGAACTAGACAGCCAAAACAAGCGGGAAGATTTACGATGAAATACAAACATCCCCCAGGCTGTGGCTAAGTCATGTCTCCACAATATTTTGTAGAGAGCACATTGTGCTCATGTGGGAGAGACCTAGATGTTTGTAAAACAAGAAACTGGTAGCCAAGATCGCAGGAATTCTCTTTATTCCATGATTACCGGTTTCGGCGAAACTAAAGCCGCCATCATCGGATCTTAGGACATACACAGGTTACAACGTGAAGGCAAACAATGGTCATATTAGTAGTTGCCTTTAACATGCAGGTCTTACAAAATTTTCGCAAGTAGCACATATGTGTCCAAGAGAGATGACATTATAAATGTTAAGTGTCTCCGTCACATAGACACTTAACATTTATAATGTCATCTCTCTTGGACGCATATGTGCTACTTGCGACAATTCTGTAAGGCCTGCATGTTATAGGCAACTACTAATATTACCATTGTTTGCCTTGATGTTGTAACCAGCATGTGTCCTAAGATCCGATGATGGCGGCTTCAGTTTCGCCGAAACCGGTAATCGTGGAATAAAGAGAATTCCTGCGATCTTGGCTACCAGTTTATTGTCTTATCTCCACAATATCCTTTCTTCCAGAAGTGCTAGTTCTGCAAGGTTCGCAGGAGAGCTTCTCTGAAGTTTGGAACGTAGAAGGCGAGGTACTGGCAGGAGTAAAGCTGTGAGGACGGGGCGTGAGTCGTGCTTGGGTAGCTCAGGTGGTAGAGCACTTGCCCGCGAAAGGCAAAGATCCCGAGTTCGAATCTCGGTCCGGCACACAGTTTTAATCTGCCAGGAAGTTTCATATCAGCGCACACTCCGCTGCAGAGTGGAAATGTCATTTTGGAAACAAAATACAGTAAAAATAGTAAAGTGCAAAAAATACACTCCTGGAAATGGGAAAAAGTACACATTGACACCGGTGTGTCAGACCCACCATACTTGCTCCGGACACTGCGAGAGGGCTGTACAAGCAATGATCACACGCACGGCACAGCGGACACACCAGGAACCGCGGTGTTGGCCGTCGAATGGCGCTAGCTGCGCAGCATTTGTGCACCGCCGCCGTCAGTGTCAGCCAGTTTGCCGTGGCATACGGAGCTCCATCGCAGTCTTTAACACTGGTAGCATGCCGCGACAGCGTGGACGTGAACCGTATGTGCAGTTGACGGACTTTGAGCGAGGGCGTATAGTGGGCATGCGGGAGGCCGCGAGGACGTACCGCCGAATTGCTCAACACGTGGGGCGTGAGGTCTCCACAGTACATCGATGTTGTCGCCAGTGGTCGGCGGAAGGTGCACGTGCCCGTCGACCTGGGACCGGACCGCAGCGACGCACGGATGCGCGCCAAGACCGTAGGATCCTACGCAGTGCCGTAGGGGACCGCACCGCCACTTCCCAGCAAATTAGGGACACTGTTGCTCCTGGGGTATCGGCGAGGACCATTCGCAACCGTCTCCATGAAGCTGGACTACGGTCCCGCACACCGTTAGGCCGTCTTCCGCTCACGCCCCAACATCGTGCAGCCCGCCTCCAGTGGTGTCGCGACAGGCGTGAATGGAGGGACGAATGGAGACGTGTCGTCTTCAGCGATGAGAGTCGCTTCTGCCTTGGTGCCAATGATGATCGTATGCGTGTTTGGCGCCGTGCAGGTGAGCGCCACAATCAGGACTGCATACGACCGACGCACACAGGGCCAACACCCGGCATCATGGTGTGGGGAGAGATCTCCTACACTGGCCGTACACCACTGGTGATCGTCGAGGGGACACTGAATAGTGCACGGTACATCCAAACCGTCATCGAACCCATCGTTCTACAATTCCTAGACAGGCAAGGGAACTTGCTGTTCCAACAGGACAATGCACGTCCGCATGTATCCCGTGCCACCCAACGTGCTCTAGAAGGTGTAAGTCAACTACCCTGGCCAGCAAGATCTCCGGATCTGTCCCCCATTGAGCATGTTTGGGACTGGATGAAGCGTCGTCTCACGCGGTCTGCACGTCCAGCACGAACGCTGGTCCAACTGAGGCGCCAGGTGGAAATGGCATGGCAAGCCGTTCCACAGGACTACATCCAGCATCTCTACGATCGTCTCCATGGGAGAATAGCAGCCTGCATTGCTGCGAAAGGTGGATGTACACTGTACTAGTGCGGACATTGTGCATGCTCTGTTGCCTGTGTCTATGTGCCTGTGGTTCTGTCAGTGTGATCATGTGATGTATCTGACCCCAGGAATGTGTCAATAAAGTTTCCCCTTCCTGGGACAATGAATTCACGGTGTTCTTATTTCAATTTCCAGGAGTGTAGACGAAGCATGCATGACATTAGTGTAACGGGCGCGAGTTGAACTACGGCCGAGAACGGGACTAAATAAACGGTGACCCTGCATTCGACACCCGTTCGTTAGCGGACATTACCGCATCCGGGCCGGTCAGTTTTCCTCTCTGGCGCCGCGCAATGCTCGCCGCTTGCGTCACAGCGGGACGTCGAGTTGCAATTACGGGGCCATGGGCGGCGGGTGAGCCGCTGAATGGCGCTCTGATTGCGGACCGCGGGCTGCTGGGCGCGGAGTGGCTGCGTGCCACGGCAATTACCGCCGCGCCGCCCGCTGCCTCAATGGACGCGTGGGCGGCGCTACTGTGCTACGCGGCGCTGGCGGCCTTGCGGTGTACGCCTCGTGAAAATGCGGTATACGCATCTGGTCACGCCCACGGTGCTACTTTGTTCAGTCGACGGTACCATATTCTTCAGATGAGGTCGCTTGCTGGAATTACATGCAGAACTGTTACAGAGTCAAACAAGCTTGATAATACAAACTGAAGGTGGAGGCGGGAGAAAGGAAAGGGAAGAAACTGATGATGTTAGCTGCATCGGTAATTTATGCGGAATCAGCAGCGGCGAGTGAAAATATATGCCGAACTGGGCCTCGAATCTGGGACCTCCTGCTTGCTAGGCAGTTGCGTTAAGCACCGCGCGACGACGCAGAGTCAGTCGCAAATACGCAGACTATCTCGGCAAGCACCTCGGCCGACCCACATTCCCACGTAGTGCCAACGCTTATCCAGGGTCCCCATCCATGTCCTCCGTCCTCGCTAAACCTGAAGGTCGATGACCTCAGCAGTTTGGTCTCATAGGAATTTCCAAATTTCCATTCCTTTCCTTACTCCCTCTCCAACTTCAGTTTACGCGTTATGTATCACAGCTGCGCATGCCGCGTATTGGCATTCGTATGAACTTGGTCATGTTTAACACGGGCTGCATAAAATGTTTGCCTGAATGCTGGTCTTAAACACAATCGACAAAAAATTATAACACCCAGGAGACATCACACTGTCACCGTGAAGTCTGCCTCTTGGCCCTGATAATGGCTTTAAATTGGTGAGGAAAGAATCCACGTGTTTCTCCAGGTATGTCACACGCAGCTGAAATTACATTGATGCTACCAAACTGGGGGAATCATGATTGCTCCGTCTCACTCGCTGTTCCAGATAGTCCCAGACATTTTCTGTGGAGCTAAGATCGGGTGATTTAGCGGGGCAGTTGAGGTGCGGCAGGGTACTGTGTGTTCGTCAGACGAGGAATGTATGAATGACGCATTGTGAACACAGCTGTTTTCATATTGGAAGACAGGTGTCTCGACGGCATATGAAGATGTAGAACGAACAATTACACTTGGGCAGCGCGGATCTTGAAATAAACATCTTTGTTCTCATTCACGGTAACCAGAATGACTGGGCCCAACACATGTTACGAAAAACACCGATAAAATATTATGGAACCACTTCCTACCTGAACTACACCCTCTACACTCTACAGTCTACGCACTGCGTGTTAAACGAGTCATTCAGCCGTCTCTGTACCTGCCTCACAGCATAATTTGAAAAGAAGGGAAACCGCGACTTTAAAAAGCACGCTGTGTGCTTATAGTCAGCAACTGCTGGCTGGCCCACCGAAGGCGAGCAAGTTTACGTGTCGCTACGAACAATTGCCTTTTCCGAGTTACATACGCGACTCCGCATGCATATTGGTTTAACGAGTTCGTTTGCGTGGCCATCCTCCGCAGCAAGCACAGAAATATTTATTTTGTAAATGAATAACGTCTTCTCTTGCTACGCTGTATTTTATTCTCCCAGACGCATTTAGCCCTATTCCATTTATCGGTGGGATCTACAGTGATACAGTTACGATACACGTTTGTTTTTATATACACTATTCGTACATTATAAAACAGTTCTCTCATCGCTATTTATGCAAATGAGTTACAGTTCTTCGCTAAGAACTGCACGTTTTACGTAAAAAGCGAGAAGTGAACTGATTTACAATCTAAGAATACTACATATCAAAACCAAAGTGTATCATAATTGTGTCATTATAGATCCCAGTGATAATGCCTTAAAGCGAAAAAAGGCGAAACGCTTCTCAGAGAATAAAATGCAGTACAACAAGAGAAGGCGTTTTGTATTTACAAAACGAGTGGTACACTGGTTTGCTTTACCTGGGAGCGCTACTAAAGTCAGCTAATGCTGTGACTGTAGTTCGTATTGGGGTTGTTAAGGACATTGTGAATTGCTCGTTACTGAATAAACACGTTTAATGATTAGAACAAAATGGTTCAAATATCTCTAAGCACTATGGTACTTAACATCTGAGGCCATCAGTCCCCTAGACTTAGCAACTACTTAAACCTAACTAACCTAAGGAAATCACACACATCCATGCCCGAGGCAGGATTCGAGCTTGCGACCGTAGCAGCAGGACGGTTCCAGACGGAAGCGCCTAAAACCGCTCGGCCACAGCGGCCGGCTCTGAACAAAAAATGGTTCAAATGGCTCTGAGCGCTATGGGACTTAACATCTGTGGTCATCAGTCCCCTAGAACTTAGAACTACTTAAACCTAACTAACCTAAGGACATCACACACATCCATGCCCGTGGTAGGATTCGAACCTGCGACCGTAGCAGTCGCGCCAATCATCCTAATTTCGAACATAAGGATTTCTCGCATCCGTTGCTGTAGTCAGGCGAATGAGTTTTGTGCTGTCATAATTACAATAGGGATTGATGACGGCGCTCTCTTCTCAGCTTGTGTGCGTACCATGAAATGGGAGATTTGAAGGTGATCCGATATTCAAAGTTAGTTTATATCGAAACAGGACATTCCCGGACATTGGTTCCTCATCAAAACTTCATCTGCTAAGTCCCCTCTACAACCCCAGAAGCGTATAAAAGGAATTTTGAATCACTCCGTATTACCATTGGGAGAATAATACGAGTGATTTCAGAAAGCAAGTTTCACATTACTGTGGAAGGCGAGGTAGCTTTTATTGAATGCTCCACTACATCTTAAAGTGACACAGGTACGTGGTACTATTTTCCAATAGTCACCAGTTCGGTGTAAATAATGGTCACAATGTTCTGCCAATAGTTCAGTCCTTCGACGATAGAAATCCGCTCGTTGGTCACAGAGCTATTCTAGAGCCGTTATACGTACGTCCTACCCGTTGGAAAACCAGCAGTTACTGCGATTCGGTTTGTCGACAACCTGTACATCGTGATGGCCTTCCTTCCCGATAAACATTACCCAAGTCTTTGCGGCCTCGGTCAAATTGTTGGTACCATCCCTCTAGAGCTATATTCGATAGTGCATTTGATTCGTATACCGTCAGCATTCTTCTGTGAATCTCTGTGCAATTTAGCCGTTTTGCGCATAAGAATCGTACTGTGCCGCATACTCCAACTTTGGGGTAGGTCTCCAGCTGACGCCCCATTTCGCTCCCACACTGTGTTGCACCTGCTGTCCGTACCGCTGCAAAACTGTCTCTGCAGCACACCCGAAACATGTACTCTCTTCTGACAAGGCGCTGTTCTTGTTGCGAAATGGCTTTAGCGTAAAGCGACGTGTGTGATTCAACTTTTTGAACTATCTACATTATATTAATATAACTGAAATAAGAGAAGCTGACACTTCGAGGATGACGATGCACGTAAATCCGCAGTCATATCACTTCAAATAACGGCTGAATGTTTTAACGTAAAGTAAAAGGAAGGCAACATTAATAAAGGAAAGTAATTGGTTCAAATGGCTCTGACCATTATGGGACTTAACATCTAAGGTCATCAGACCCCTAGAACTTAGAACTACTTAAACCTAACTAACCTAAGGACATCACACACATTCATGCCCGAGGCAGGATTCGAACCTGCGACCGTAGCAGTCGCGCGGTTCCGGACTGAAGCGCCTAGAACCGCTCGGCCACAACGGTCAGCAGGAAACTACCTGAACGAGGTGCACCAGAATTAGCTGAGATGGTGACGGAGAACAAGATCCAAGGCGATGGAATAAATACTGATGTCAGTTTCGCCTTAGTGTGTACCATTTCACATTTAGTATCAAGTGTTACTACTTTCCGCAGTTGTGTCTTTGCGTATTAGAATTAGAATTTGCAGTTGAGTTCAGGAGATTACTTTTGAAGCCATTTTGACTATTTTTCGACCGTGACTGTCTCAAGAAATATGTAAAGGCTTTTTTGAATTACCGCTACCAGTCACAAACTCCGTCAACTATTGTATCACTTATTTATTTAGCGATATGTTTCAAGGGAATACCTTATCTTCAGGCTACATGGCATTACAAAAACAACTTTACAATAAGGTCATACTGATGTTACATAGTCTTTTCGTAAATGCTATGGTCAGTTTTGTTCTTCTGGCGTGACCACAGCATTTACGAAAAGACTATGTAACATCAGTATGACCATACTGTAAAGTTGTTTTTGTAATGCCATTTAGCCTGAAGATGAGGTATTCCCTCGAAACAGTCGCTAAGTAAATAAGTAATACAGTAGTTGACAACGTTTGTGACTGGTAGTGGTAGTTAAGAAAAAAAAAACATTACATATTTCAGGTGAATCCTTCTTTTCGATGTCGCAATTTTTTCCTTCTCGATTGGCATCGAGATGTTTAGTTGAGCTGTGTAGATCAACCGATGCTTTCTTAATTGCTGATTGCTTGCTTTCCATTATTGGTATCAGGCTTTTCAGTTGAGCTAGATAGTTTAAGTGATATTTTCGATACCATGTTTCGTCGATTGCTGACATTTTGGTTTTCTGTGTTGAGGTATAAAGGTCGAGAGATGTTTTCGACACAAGTTATAGTTGATTCGCGCTACATTTTCTTTCTTTTCCTTTTTGATGTATACCAACCGTTGTATCAATTTTTCGGACTATATTGGTCAGTTTATTTTTGTATTTTCGTGATGTAGTGGCTGTCTCCGACTAAAACAACAGTTTTCCTCTGTTGTCTTTGTAAGTTCGATATTTAGTATTCAGAACTTCTACGTTACTGTAGTTAATGTACACTACTGGCCATTACAATTGCTACACCACGAAGAGGACGTGCTACAGACGCGAAATTTAACCGACATGAAGAAGATGCTGTGATATGCAAATGATTAGCTTTTCAGAGCATTCACACAAGGTTGGCGCCGGTGGCGACACCTACAACGTGCTGACATGAGGAAAGTTTCCAACCGATTTCTCATACACAAACAGCAGTTGACCGGCGTTGCTTGGTGAAGCGTTGTTGTGATGCCTCGTGTAAGGAGGAGAAATGCGTACCATCACGTTTCCGACTTTGATATAGGTCGGATTGTAGCCTATCGCGATTGCGGTTTATAGTATCACGACATTGCTGCTCACGTTGGTCGAAATCCAATGACTGTTAGCAGAATATGGAATCGGTGGGTTCAGAAGGGTAATACGGAACGCCGTGCTGGACCCCAACGGCCTCGTATCACTAGCAGTCGAGATGACAGGCATCTTATCCGCATGGCTGTAACGGATAGTGCAGCCACGTCTCGAACCCTGAGTCAACAGATGGGGACGTTTACAAGACAACAAACATGTGCACGAACAGTTCGACGACGTTTGCAGCAGCACGGAATATCAGGTCGGAGACCATGGCTGCGGTTACCCTTACGCTGCGTCACAGACAGGACCGCCTGCGATGGCGTACTCAACGACGAACCTGGGAGCACGAATGGCAAAACGTCATTTTTTCGGATGAATCCAGGTTCTGTTTACAGCATCGTGATCGGCGCATCCGTGTTTGGCGACCTCGCGGTGAACGCACATTGGAAGCATGTATTCGTCATCACCATACTGGCGTATCACCTGGGGTGATGGTATGGGGTGCCATTGGTTACACGTCTCGGTCACCTCTTGTTCGCATTGACGGCACTTTGAACAGTGGACGTTACATGTCAAATGTGTTACGACCCGTGGCTCTACCCTTCATTCGATCCTTGCGAAACTCTACATTGCAGCACGATAATGCACGACCGCATGTTGCAGGTCCTGTAAGGGCCTTTCTGGATACAGAAAATGTTCGACTGCTGCCCTGGCCAGCACATTCTCCAGATCTCTCACCAATTGAAAATGTCTGGTCAATGGTGGCCGAGCAACTGACTCTATGCCCAGGCATATCAAGGCCGTTATTACGGCCAGAGGTGGTTGTTCTGGGTACTGATTTCTCATGATCTATGCACCCAAATTGCATGAAAATGTAATCATATGTCAGTTCTAGTATAATATATTTCTCCAATGAATACTCGTTTATCATCTGTATTTCTTCTTGGTGTAGCAATTTTAATGGCCAGTAGTGTATATTTTATGTTTCGCACCATGGGAAAGGGTGAGTATGACGTTATACTCGCTATTTTGAAGGGGTGTTTGTGTTGAATTTCAGGGCTTGCGAGGACTCTCGTTAGTAAATGGCGACGGGTGGTATCGAAGACTATGGTATATCCGAATGATTGGGTAGTGCCGTTGCTGTGGCCGAGACGGCGTAAGCAGCTCACTGACGGCTCGCAGCGCTGTTGGCACCTTTCAGCTGCGAAGCCCTAACGGCTGCAAGCGATGTCAGTAGCGGTCTACTGAGCTGTGGTAACACTGAGGCGTCGTTATATAGACTTTTGCAGAATAGTGTTACGGTATTAGTTGACGTAGGCGCGCGAAGCGCAGCCCACATATACTGACTCAGCTATAGGTGGCTGTGGTAGTGAAGCGTCTCGGTTATACACTGCCGCAACTACTGCGCGACATCGCGCCATTCCTCTACGAGAGAGATTAAGTTACCTGAACAGCAGTGTGTTTGCCTGGAGAACGCGCAGCGCCACAAAACCCTCGAGTAGCGAGTGCGCGGCTCGGAGTAGCGAGCGCCCGGGATTACGGTCGGGCACAAAGGGCGGTGGCCCATTAGCGCCTAGGCCGCGCCGAGCCGCCCGCTGCGCTCCTAATTGCGTTATGTGCTCCTAAACAATGGAGCGTGCCCCGCGACCCGCCGTAGAGGGCCTCGCCTCCTTAAATGGGTTTCCACTTTCTCGCCGCGAAGCGGGCTTACTTCTCAGCGCCTTCCCCGTTAACGCGACTCGCGGGAACCTAACGGCGCGGCGAAACGTTCATTAAGCACGAGTTATCCGCGCACGGGGTCAGGGACATTAGCCTCCTAGAAGGTGGGTGCGAAACAACGGACACAACTCCTTCCAAACACACTATCTAAATAAATAAATGCGACGCTCCCAAATACTTTTGGAAAGTTTGCCTTATCGGCATTAGGCCGTGGCCCAAAGCATATTCCTGTGCCTGACGTTTCTTGTCCTAATTATGGAGACATCATCATAGGCTACAAAATTAAACAAGCTAAACAAGCCTAAATGTTGATACGCATCCACGTAACTGTCGTGTCGTGACGTCATCAGACCGCCTTTCGAAAAACAGCTATAACAGAAATGAAGGAGGAGGAAATTAGGTAGGATGTGATGATGATGATGATGATGATGATGATGAGGTGCCATACTCCGAGGAGTGTAGGGGACGATCGGGAGACCCGCACCACCATTAGGCAAGGTCCTAGCGGAGGTCGTTTGCCATTGGCTTCCTCCGACCGTAATGGAGATGAATGATGATAATGAAGACGTCGCAACAACACCCAGTCATCTCGAAGTAGGGAAAATCCCTACGCCGACTCATTTTCCACCGCTAGCTCCATACCATACGTCGGAGTAAGTCCACAATCTTAGACAGCAGTCCGATTACGTACGACCCGACTGTTGTGTGGATACGTATATGCATTTCGGCTTGCTGAGTTTGTTTAAATCCAAAACTGCTTTCTGAGTATTTGTAGCCTCTATGTTTCAAACATTAGGAGACAAAACATTAGGTAGATAAATATGCCTTGGACTACATCCAAATACACATAAAACAGAATTCACAAGGGCTTCATGCACTAGCCATGAATGTCTACATTGTATTCTCAAAGCCTGTTTCAGTTTATTTGACGTTCTAGTCGAATAATACATTGACTGAAAATTACTTTTTATTTATTTATTGATTTACTTATCCTGGCAAGGTTAGTAACATCAGGCCATCTCTTACATATACCCAGACATTCTACATCGTGTATCTGTAATTCCATCTTGTGTATATGGAATGGGACTGCGGATTGTACTGAAGAAAACAGATATCAACAGCCGTAATTTTATTTAACAATTTTGTTTAGCTACCGGTTCCGGTGTCTTATTGACACCACCTTCAGGCCGCTATACACGAAACTAAGGATACCATCTAGTCGTTTGTGCTATTAAAGGGACCACTATATCCAACCGGTTTCCGTAGACTCCTGAACACTTCTCGGTCTACGTGGACTCTTCACACTCTAACGACACTGCTTAAGAAGTCTTACCTCAAGTAATTCTCATCTGTTACATTTATTTACGTCTTAATCCATCTGTAGACAGTTTTTATTTTATAGATGTGGTCACATATATGTAATTACTCTATGATAAATGTCCAGTCACTAAAAAAAGTCTTTAACTTAACCTGAAGGAGACGGGAATATGGACATTAACACTTTCATGGCAACATGGTAATCACACGCTCATATTCACATCTTCACAATACAGTATTACGCATTCACGACCACACTTCAATAGTGTACACCATGCACTACTTAATCTCTGCCACCTTACACTCTGGCACTCTCACTTTATTATAGCATGTTATTCAAGTCAACTGAGAAAAGGGCAAGCAGCAGCAGCAGCATCATTCTTATATAGTAAGGTAGTACATGTATTTTGTGTTTGTGCTTATTGGCTTAAGAATATACATTTTATGATGGCGTTCCTACTTCAACAAGATCATCGCTACTCTTTAGCTTATAGATATCCATTTGCACCATATAGGCCTAAGGAAATTAAACGAACTTTCAATTTGTTTCAATACTTTTCGTTCATGGTGGCAATTTATTGTGTAAAATGCACCCAGCAGTTATAGGATCTTTTCCGGATAACTTGAGGCGCTTCCTGTGTAGATGCTAATCATCTCTATTTCTCTCTCCATTTCTCCTATTTTAGTTGTGTGTATTTCTGTTCAACTGGATAGTTCACTTGCATAATTGTTTCATATATATATATATATATATATATATATATATATATATATATATATATATATATATATATATATATATATATATATATATGGAAGAGACTGTGATGACATTAAGATCCCTGAATTTACTTTTGCAGGACTGTCTTGGGGTCATATTTGCAATAATCTGACACCCTTCCTTTGAAGCCTGACTAGCCTATAGAATATGTTGGTGATTACTTTTGAGTATTCTTTGCTGATATGGTCCTCTCTTGTCAAATGCTTATTAATGATGACACCCAAGAATTTTTAATTTCTTACTTTTTTGAGAACTGCATTACTCAGTTCTGTCGAAATGCTGTCTGTCTCTGCAATTTTATTCGCTTGTAATCGTATGTACACTCCTGGAAATTGAAATAAGAACACCGTGAATTCATTGTCCCAGGAAGGGGAAACTTTATTGACACATTCTTGGGGTCAGATACATCACTTGATCACACTGACAGAACCACAGGCACATAGACACAGGCAACAGAGCATGCACAATGTCGGCACTAGTACAGTGTATATCCACCTTTCGCAGCAATGCAGGCTGCCATTCTCCCATGGAGACGATCGTAGAGATGCTGGATGTAGTCCTGTGGAACGGCTTGCCATGCCATTTCCACCTGGCGCCTCAGTTGGACCAGCGTTCGTGTTGGACGTGCAGACCGCGTGAGACGACGCTTCATCCAGTCCCAAACATGCTCAATGGTGGACAGATCCGGAGATCTTGCTGGCCAGGGTAGTTGACTTACACCTTCTAGAGTATGTTGGGTGGCACGGGATACATGCGGACGTGCATTGTCCTGTTGGAACAGCAAGTTCCCTTGCCGGTCTAGGAATGGTAGAACGATGGGTTCGATGACGGTTTGGATGTACCGTGCACTATTCAGTGCCCCCTCGACGATCACCAGTGGTGTACGGCCAGTGTAGGAGATCGCTCCCCACACCATGATGCCGGGTGTTGGCCCTGTGTGCCTCGGTCGTATGCAGTCCTGATTGTGGCGCTCACCTGCACGGCGCCAAGCACGCATACGACCATCATTGGCACCAAGGCAGAAGCGACTCTCATCGCTGAAGACGACACGTCTCCATTCGTCCCTCCATTCACGCCTGTCGTGACACCACTGGAGGCGGGCTGCACGATGTTGGGGCGTGAGCGGAAGACGGCCTAACGGTGCGCGGGACCGTAGCCCAGCTTCATGGAGACGGTTGCGAATGGTCCTCGCCGATACCCCAGGAGCAACAGTGTCCCTAATTTGCTGGGAAGTGGCGGTGCGGTCCCCTACGGCACTGCGTAGGATCCTACGGTCTTGGCGTGCATCCGTGCGTCGCTGCGGTCCGGTCCCAGGTCGACGGGCACGTGCACCTTCCGCCGACCACTGGCGACAACATCGATGTACTGTGGAGACCTCACGCCCCACGTGTTGAGCAATTCGGCGGTACGTCCACCTGCCCTCCCGCATGCCCACTATACGCCCTCGCTCAAAGTCCGTCAACTGCACATACGGTTCACGTCCACGCTGTCGCGGCATGCTACCAGTGTTAAAGACTGCGATGGAGCTCCGTATGCCACGGCAAACTGGCTGACACTGACGGCGGCGGTGCACAAATGCTGCGCAGCTAGCGCCATTCGACGGCCAACACCGCGGTTCTTGGTGTGTCCGCTGTGCCGTGCGTGTGATCATTGCTTGTACAGCCCTCTCGCAGTGTCCGGAGCAAGTATGGTGGGTCTGACACACCGGTGTCAATGTGTTCTTTTTTCCATTTCCAGGAGTGTATATTGACTTGTTACAAGAAGTTTCCGGTTTGCAACTGCATAAATTTCACTTCTTCTTCTTTTTCTTCTGATATTTCGGCTGTGTACCGTCCAGCTTTCTTCAGAGCCAGCCGGGTGGCTGACCATCCAGCACTTGCTCCGTCGTCCTAAAGACGCGGACCGCGCCACTGCGCATGCGGCCACAGACACACAAGGCGCCAGAGACGTTGATCGGCGGCAAAGAGGTAGAACATATGCATGAAATTAGATCTATGGCTGCAAGATCGATCCACACGGTAATATCGATGTATCACTGCGCGCTGCTTCGTTGCGACATCTTTGTGAGTGTATTACAGAAAGGGCCGGATTCCTTGATTTGTCCAAGTTGAAGCCGCTATCTCGATTAGTCAAGTTCGTCGCCTAACGAATTTCAGTTGCTTATTTCACTATTGGATCCCAGAAAGATGAAGTCGAGGCTAAAATTTTGACGTTTACGTACATCATATACTGACTAGCGTCAGTTCAGTGTTCTGCCCCCGCCGATTTATTAGGTTGCAGGCGCCGGGTGTACCTGCGGTGCTATCTGCATCTCTCATGGACTGTAGGTGTCGTCTGTCCGAACGGCCACAGTGACAGCGAATCTTCCAAACACCAGGCTTCCGAAGCACCAAATCATCATTAACCCAGGAGTGCTGCTATCTTTGGTAGAGGGAGAAAATTCATTTTCACTGTGAGTTTGCTGAGCATCAGTACTTTTTTTGTCGATAGACTTTCTAAGTATGATAGAAAAGCCGTGGATTTAAGACCCTCCTTGCCTTCTGCTGGATCCTCGTATCCGCTGTTGGCTTCATTCGTAGTCATACAATGAAGGTAGAATGAAATTTTCACTCTACAGCGGAGTGTGCAGACTAAAACTGTGTGCCGGGCCGAGACTCGAAATCGGGACCTTTGCCTTTCGCGGGGAAGTGCTCCACCAACTGAGCTACCCAAGCACGATTCACGCCCCGTCCTCACAGCTTTATTTCTGGCAGTATCTCGTCTCCTACCTTCCAAACTCTACAGGAGCTCTCCTGCGAACCTTGCAGAACTAGCACTCCTGAAAGAAAGGATATTGCGGAGACACGGCTTAGCCACAGCCTGGGGGATGTTTCTAGAATGAAATTTTCACTCTACAGCGGAGTGTGCGCTGATATGAAACTTCCTGGCAGATTAAAACTGTGTGCCGGACCGAGACTCGAACTTCTGTAAAGTTTGGAAGGTAGGAGACGAGGTACTGGCACAAGTAAAGCTGTGAGGGCGGGGCATGAGTCGTGCTTGGGTAGCTCAGTTGGTAGAGCACTTGCCCGCGAAAGGCAAAGGTCCAGAGTTCGAGTCTCGGTCCGGCACACAGTTTTAATCTGCCAGGAAGTTTCGTGCAATGAAGGCTTTCATGACCGGATGGTTCAGCTGCCGAGAATTCTTCCGGGTTGTATGGTCGCGGTCCATGGAACTCTTCTATCCCTGACGTTTCGTCCAAAGCTACTTTGGACATCTTCGGAGGTGCCCTTGGTTGTGTTGAGTCTTGCCGACTGACGAGTCGGACGTGAAAGAGCGGCCTAAATACCGTGGAAAGTGGGCGTGGACAGTGCAGAATCGATGAGAAGTTTTTATCTTCGACGTACTAAGATCCGTAGTTATATTTTATCCTTGACAAGATTTATCTCTGCTATCACGTGAAATCCAGACCACGCCCACTTTCCACTGTATTTAGGCCGTTCTTCGACGTCCAACTCGTCAGCCGGCAAGACTCAGCAGAACCAGGGGCACCTCCGAAGATGTCCAACGTAGCTTTGGACGAAACGTCAGGGATAGAAGAGTTCCATGGGCCACGTTCATTCGTAGTGCCTTTTACGTATCTGCAGTGGAGAATTCCCGTTGGCTTCAAAAACTCCTCTCAAGTGTAGAAGCTCGTCCACCAGACTGTTCCCGGCAGCAGTGACATGTGCTCTGCGTACTAGAGTTCTGAAGACATTGATCTTCTGCTAAGGATGTGGCAGCTATGTGCACGTAAATAAAAATCTGTATGGGCCAGTTTCAGATGTACTGCGTGTCCCAAAGTGCCATCATCTTTGCGTCGTACCAAAACATCCAAAAATGGAAGTTACCCGTGTTCGTCGATTTCAATTGTGAATTGAATTTATCTGTGAATGGAATTCAGTTGATTTAAAAACTCTTTTAATTTATCTTCACTATGAGACAACACCACAAACGTTTCATCAACATATCTCCAAACTACTGTGCGCTTCAAGCTAGCGGATTCCACCGCCTTTTCCTCAAAGTCCTACATAAAGAAGTTGGCCACCAAAGGCGATAGAGGACTATCCATGGCGACACCGTGAGTCTGTTCATAAAATGCGTTATTCGATATGCTGCTTTTGCTCATTACAGCCGCAAGTGATGATGATGTCTGTAGCTGGAGCTCCTGTCTGCAGAGTTGAAGACTCATCTGCTTGTGACAGTACCAGTGCTTGTGCTGGAACAGAACCAACTGCTGATAGAGATGTATTTACCAGCAGTTCTGACACTGTCAGATTCTGTTGAGTCTATGTCTGGCGAATGTAAATCCTCCTCTGCAACAGTTACTGGCTATTTTGTCCCTTGCTGGTGCAACTGGAACACTGTCCATAAGCACCTCTAATATTTTTTTTTTTTTGCATAGCATGATCTTCTCCCTATGATTTCTCTGTAGACCATGTTTGGTAAAATGTTCCCTCATATCACTAGTTTCCACAAATGTGGCACGGCGATATGTCCTGCAAGTCTTCTGGAACTTCTTGTATGTTGCGACAATTTCCTGATTCACAAAAGAGTTTTCTGTCGCATCGTGTCTGTGAGGGATACTAACAACAGAAACATTTGCTTGCACTTGTTTTTCGAGAACTTCTGTTAGCGCCCGTGTTGCAAGGCTTATGTCATTCCGCTAAACGTTGTTTCCTCCGCCAATTATGACACAACTGCAACCTTTTCTCACTAACTTCTCGTAATTTCTGAATACTTCACGTAATGGCGCACCAGGCTTCGTGTTTCGCGTCGCTCTAAACTGTTTCTGCGTTTAGGCCTTGATCGTAGCTGGGTCTTTTCCTTGACTTGCGGACAAGAGTAGTATTTCACCTATTTCCTTCCTTTGGCAAGTAACTTCTTTACTTAAGTTACTGCCTGTATTTCCTTCAACATACCTTCGGCATTTGGGAGTCTTCGGTTTAGATTGCGGCTTGTATGTTTGCCTACGGCTATTGTGGCTGATTAAGTCGTCTTCCATGGCACTGCAGTTCTTTTCATGGTTTTCGCCATCTTCGGACAGAACTTCATATATGTTTCTTAATGCTCGCTACATTTAAAGTCACAGGAGCCAGTGCAAAAGTAATGTCTACTTAAATTTTCTAAGGAGTCTTGCTCGCATTTTATTACAGGATCTTCCAGACATTTCATCATGTCTTTCAACATTATAGAGTAGTTTATAACAAAGATTATAGAATTCATCGAGGACGTTTAGCTCAAGTCCTTGTTTGTACAGTTCCATAGCTGATTCATGCTCGTAGCACACAACTCCACTGTCACAAAAATTTAAAGCAGATGTTCTCTGCACAGAACAACCTTTATGACACCATTTATGCATTACAGCACCTGTTCTAACAAAATGGCTCTGAGCACTATGAGACTTAACATCTTAGGTCATCAGTCCCCTAGAACTTAGAACTACTTAAACCTAACTAACCTAAGGACATCACACACATCCATGCCCGAGGCCGGATTCGAACCTGCGACCGGAGCAGTCCCGCGGTTCCGAACTGCAGCGCCTAGAACCGCACGGCCACCGCGGCCGGTGTCCTGTTCTAACACCTCTTATCACTTTCTCCCAGCATATAACACATTTTGCTAACATCTTGTACGTATTTGTTATGAAGCGATTCACAAGGACTAATAAATATGCCACCATCTTACCACGTTTTCTAAGTGATTTTGGCGGCTATAGAATCCCATCACAATGCTGCCCTTAATATCATATGTTATCAGTGCGAGACAGCTGTGAACCAAGTGATCAAAAAGTCAGTATAAATTTGAAAACTGAGTAAATCACGGAGTAATGTAGATAGAGAGGTACTAATTAACACACAGGCTTGGAATGACATGGGGTTTTATTACAACCAAAAAAATACAAAAGTTCAAAAAAAGTCCGACAGATGGCGCTTCATCTGATCGGAGTAGCACTAATTAGAATAACAAAGTAAGACAAAGCAAAGACGATGTTCTTTACAGGAAATGGTCAATATGTCCACCATATTCCTCAACAATAGCTGTAGTCGAGGAATAATGTTGTCAACTGCACTGTAAAGCATGTCTGGAGTTATAGTGAGGCATTGGCGACGGATGTTTTCTTTCATCATCCCTAGAGACGTCTGTCGATCATGATACACTTGCGACTCCAGGTAACCCCAAAGCCAATAATCGCACGGGCTAAGGTCTGGGGACCTGGGAGGCCAAGCATGACGAAAGTGGCGGCTGAGCACATGATCATCACCAAACGAAGCGCGCAAGAGATCTTTCACGCGTCTAGCAATACGGGGTGGAGCGCCATCCTGCATAAACATCGTGCGTTCCAGCAGGTGTTTATCAGCCAGGCTGGGGATGATGCGATTCTGTATATCGGCGTACATCTCACCCGTCACGGTAGCAGTTACAAAACCAGAATACGCATTTCCTCGAAGAAAAAAGGCCCGATAACGGTAGATGTGGTAAATCCAACCCATACTGTGACTTTCTCGTCGTGCAATGGAGTTTCCACGACAGTTCTAGGATTTTCGGTAGCCCACGTTTTGCAGTTGTGGGCGTTGACAGACCCTCGGAGCGTGAAATGAGCTTCGTCGATCCACAACACGTTACACAACCAATCGTCATTTTCCGCCATTTTTTGAAACGCCCAACTTCTGCAGTTGTGGGCGTTGACAGACCCTCGGAGCGTGAAATGAGCTTCGTCGGTCCACAACACGTTACACAACCAATCGTCATTTTCCGCCATTTTTTGAAACGCCCACACCGCAACTGCCCTCCGCTTCACTAAATCGCCAGGTAACAGTTCATTATGCCGATGGATTTTGTACGGATAGCATCGGAGGGTAGGCCTAAGTGCCAACCAAACAGTAGTGTATGGAATGCCGGTGCGACGTGCGACTGCGCGAGCGCTGACTTCCCCGTGCATAGACGAACCCGCCACAGTCTCCATTTCTTCCTTAACTGTCTCAGCAGCATTACGCCTTGTGCTCTGTCGGCCACTATGGGGTCTATCGTCTAAACAACTCGTGGCTTCGAACTTCGAAATCATTCTCGCTACAGCTGCATTTGTCAACGGACCTTTACCCGTTCGAATCCCCTTCCTATGGCGATAGGATCGTAACGCTGAACTAGCACATTCCCCATTATGATAATACAGCTTCACTAAAAGCGCCTTTTCAGGTAACGTCAACATGCTGCGACTTCTGGCGCACCTGATTCTCTCTCTCATTACAGCTCCTTTTATACACGATTGTCATGCGCAGACACTGACGTTTTGCTGTTCAGCGCCCTCTGTCGGACATTTTGTGAACTTTGATTTTTTTTTGTTCTAATAAAACCCCATGTCATTCCAAGCATGTGTGAATTTTTGCCTCTCTATATACATTATTCCGTGGTTTATTAAGTTTTCAAAATTATACTGACTTTTTGATCACACGGTAGATCTTGGCCATCAGTGTCTTTTTGTAAAGAATCTCATTGTACCATTGAAACAACAACAACAAAAGCAGCAATAGGAGATGATCACTTCATTTACTATTGCGTGTAATACCTTATTTCCCCCTGCAAACACCAAAGATGAAGAAGACTTACAGTTGATGGCCCCAACACTACAGCCTTCGTGTCGTCGAGGATTCTGACTAGTCCTAGATGGTACATTCACAGAAAACCTACACCCAGCACTAAAGATAGACGACTCTCTGAGAATACCAGAGGAGCTGTATACAACCATGTAGTGACGTAGGAACGGGCTTCGACAGAGGCCCAAGTGAGATTGTAGTTCTGCTGCTATCAGATCGTTCCCAGTGGTGCACTTGTGCGCCACGTAATACACAGGCCCAGATCTCTCCCCTGGACGCCGTTCGGCGGACAGCGCCGGTCGTACATCACGGCCGCGTTGACGTGCTCCTTTACGGCCGTACAGCTCCTGGACTGCGGGTGTTAATCGTTCCGTAGACCGCTACTGAAAGCAGCGACGGGTCTGCATTGTGGCCAACATGCAGAACAATCCAAGGAAAGATCCATCGGGTTTCCTACAGTCTGGCAACTAAAAAGACCAGTTATCACAGCGTCGCGTACATAATATGTTGAGTAAAACGCAACAAATGCAAAAAGAGCCAACCGATTTTCTCCATTTATCTAAGCAGGAGGAAGTCTGCAATATTCATACTTTGACCTTGTACTGTAGGATAGTGAGACTAGGTAGGTCATTCGGATGGGTAACAAATGGTCCCTAGTCCAAGGGCTATTAAAAAACCCCTGAGCCTATCGTTTCATCGTCAATAGAACCTGAGGTATGAGCACCGGGAAATCCCGTTTTTACACACGGCGTTTTGCAACATATTAATTTATTGGTTCATAACCACAATTACTTTTGTTTCTGTGAAAGTTCGAGGGCTATCATAAATTAACCTCTGTTTCACTATATTTCTTTTCGTCCATAAAAATTTTTTTTATTTTTTTATGGACGGTGTATACTTAAATGCTGAAATTTCTCCACACAACCGCCACCCAAATACAAAAAACTGGCTCTGAGCGCTATGAGACTCAACATCTTAGGTCATAAGTCCCCTAGAACTTAGAACTACTTAAACCTAACTAACCTAAGGACATCACACACACCCATGCCCGAGGCAGGATTCGAACCTGCGATCGTAGCAGTCCCGCGGTTCCGGACTGCAGCGCCAGAACCGCTAGACCACCGCGGCCAGCCACCCAAATACAGGCACTTCTCTTACCACGACATCAGATTCCTTATTCTTTCATCAAAGAACGTTGCCTCCTGGTGCTTCAGCCAGCTGTCGACAGCATGCTTGAGCTCTTCGTCGGTTGTGTAGGTCTGGGTAGCCAGCCATGACTTCATCTTGGGGAAGAGATGAATGTCGCTCGGTGCAAATTTCGGGCTATAGTGTGGACAATGAAAAGTCTCAAGCCCAAAATTGAGTTTTTTCTTCGTTCGGTTCGCAATATGAGGGTCATACGTTGTCGTGAAGAGAATAATACTTTTGGTAGTCATCCCATGCCGTTTTCTTTTGGATTGACCTGCGGAGTTTCATAAGAGTTTCACAGTAACCCTGTAATGTCACAGTATTCTCAAGTACTACTCTCATGAAATCTGTTCCCAAAATTCCTTTACCACCCCAAAAAGACAGTAGCCATCATTTTGTGGTTCTGCAGCGTTTGGTATAATGTTTAGGTTTTTTTTTTTTTTTTGGGAAAATGAGTATGCCCTGCTGTTTGGACTGCTTTTTAAGTTCATAATTCACATACTACACCCATGTCTCATCCCTAGACATTACTCTATCGAGAAATTCCTCGCCCTCTTCATTGTAGCTCTGAAGTAATGTCGAGACCGAAACTATTCTTTCAGTTTTGTAAACATACGTTTGATGTTTTGGTACCCACTGCGCGCAAAAGTTTCAATAATCGAGTCTCTCTGTGACAATGTTGAAGAGTGTTCTCCTTTAAATCTGACACTGATCTTCAGGAAGTTGAGAAATTTTGAACCGAGTCTTGCACGCACGCTTTCGTCCCATCCGTGAAAAAGCCTGTGATATATTCAATCAGCAAACCGTACGATAAAAAAAAGAGTAATGCAACTATCCTCAGGCGAAACACCTCTTTTTATAGCGTCTTCAATCTGTTCTGTCACTGTTCAATGTGCAGTATGGTATGCAACGAATTCAGAAATGTCCCCTCTCAGTACTGCTGAAGATGTCGGCAACCATGATAACGGCAGAATGCATTACCTTTAACGTACAAGTAGCATTGCCAGAAAAACAGACACAAGACAGAACCAAGTGGTATTGAATTCCAGCTCTGGTCGAAGAGTAAAGTAGGCATTACTCTATTCAGCAGCAAGTACCGCAAGTGAATGGAACAAATTTATTTCCAGACAAGACACATAGTGAATACGTCGACATCTGCATTCTGGGCAGATATTTTCAAAAATGGTTCAAATGGCTCTGAGCACTATGGGACTCAACTGCTGTGGTCATCAGTCCCCTAGAACTTAGAACTACGTAAACCGAACTAACCTAAGGACATCACACACATCCATGCCCGAGGCAGGATTCGAACCTGCGACCGTAGCAGCAGCGCGGCTCCGGACTGGTGCGCCTAGAACCGCACGGCCACCGCGGCTGGCAGATATTTTCAGTGTAATGCAGATACAAAAAGAGATGGGAATAAAAATTCAAACGAAACTCATCTAATATGTAATGAGCTATCAGAGGCAACGGGTTAGCTGCACCAAAGTACTCTATGGAAAAATAGTAAAGTTTTGGCAGTGAGGTAGAGTTCAACCTGTATAACTCAATTGTCTGTTAAACACATCAACTTCAAACTTGTTTTGTGATTTTTGTTTGAGTCCTTTACTTGTAATTTGAAACAACTGATACAGTTTTTCTTCTTTTTGGTGGGTGTCTTTATATGCACCTTGCACGTCGTTGTCCAGTGTGTATCTCGTAATGGATTCTTTAATGCTCTATACATTGTGCATAAGTGAATGCCTCGAGGGTCGAATCCCTTCTGTACAATCTAGCAACGTCCGTGTCACCAATGACAAAATAATTGATGAACCACGTCAGCTTTCCAGAGGGACGATATTGACGGAATGTAAGATGAGTCAGGAAAGCCGGCATCGCTATTGACCAGCAATTGTATTAAGTCTGAGAGAGGAGGCTGTACTGCCGTGCTAAGTCTCTCTCTATTTGCTGCTAATGGGTTACCTCTTCCCATACTGATGTATTCGATAACACGTCCTGACGTCAACTTACAAAGTAGTTATAAAGACGCAGTCCTCTCTCATAAGCTGTATATGTGTCTGCTAATGCTCAGAAACATGAAATGCGTTATACATCCCATGCGGCTTCATTTCTTGTCTAAATGTTGTCGATTTCCACTTGGGTTAGTAACCATCTCCTGTACTGCATGCCATCGTTCTAGCAGATCAACAACAGATGCCAAGTTGTGTCATACAGCAAGTGTTCCTCCATCAGGAGGACTAAGAAAATTTAAAAACGCCGTACGACGGAACCGGGGCGTATGTTACTTAAAAGATTCTAGAAAATACTTTTCCGTACTATTTTAACGACACTGTTGCAAATAATCGACAAGACAAAACATTTGCTATCTTGCTCCAAAAACAAGCAAAATTCCGAATAAATACTGTTTTCTGTTGTAGACCAAAACATTAACGTTGAACCAGTAACTCTTGATTGATTGACATGTGCATGTCTTTGAGAAGCTACATGCAATTTGTCATCAGTATAATCCTGACCCATTTATTCCACTGTTCAATAAAAGCCTATTGCAGATTTTCTTACTCGTTACTGTTTTCTGGTTTATGCGTCCATTTATGTTCTGCTCCTTTCCTGATCTGGTCAACACATTCTCAACTAACTCGTTGTGTGACAGTTGCTTATCTCCAGAAATTCAGACCATAGTTGTCTAGCCCATCTTCATTTTAGTTTCAAATAAATATCTCTTATGTTTTCTCAAACCTTCGAGTGCGTACTGAAACATTTTATGTGAAAACTCTTACGGCTTTTAAAATCAAACAAACAATATTGAAATTCTACACCTTTGTTATTCATATATACGAGGGTGAGTCAAATGAAAACCTTAAATTTGTAGTAACAAATCGAAATTGAGTTGAGAAGCGTGCTAGAAACAGCGTGCAGAATGGCCTGTAGGTGGCAGCATAGTGCAGATGCACACACATCGTCGCAGTAGACAGATAGCCACCCCACTTGCGAATTGCACCAGGGAAGAACAGCGTTCTGTTATTCGGTTTTTGTGTAGTGTAAGTGTGAAACCTATTGAAATTCATCGACGAATGAAGGTTCAGTACGGTGGTGCATGTTTGTCACAGCAGCAAGTCTACGAATGGAGTAGGAAGTTCGCAAATGGTGTGACTTCAGTGGAAGAAGCTCCTCGTCCAGGTCAGGCACAACGAGTTGTGACTCCACAGAACATTGCAGCAGTTGAAGCCATAGTGAAGGAAAACCGACGATTGACACTGAATGACACTGCAGCATGTTTACAGATTAGTCATGGGTCAGCACACCACATTGTACATTATGTGCTCCAGTTTCACAAAGTGTCTGCAAGATGGGTACCACGGCAGCTGATTCCTGAAATGAGAGAACGACGTGTTGATGCTTGTAAAGAACTTCTTCGGCGCTTTGAATGAGAAGGTGATGGCTTCCTTGCAAGAATCTTTACTGGGGACGAAACCTGGGTTCACTTCCACCAACCGGAAACGAATAGAGCGAGCAAGGAATGGCGCCATTCCTCATCACCAAAACCAAAGAAGTTTCTAACAGAATCATCAGCAGGGAAAGTTATGCTGACTCTCTTTTGGGACGAAAAAGGCGTCATTTTGGAGCATTACGTGCCTACAGGAACCACTGTCACCAGTGCATCATACACAGATCTCCTAAAAAATCCACTGCGGCCTGCAATCAAATCAAAGCGACGTAGATTGCTGTCAGCACGTGTCCTTTTGCAACATGACAATGCAAGGCAACATGGCAATAGTACAACAGTTGCAACAACCACATACCTGCATTTTGAGTGTCTTCCTCATCCAACATACTCACCAGACATTGCCCGAAGTGATTTCCATATGTTTGGACCAGTCAGAGACGCAATTGGAGGAAAGAAGTTCCATTCTTATGAATAGGTACGCCACGCGGTGCATGAGTGGTTGCGCGGACTACCAAAAGAAATTTTTTCTAAAGGAATTTATGCACTTTGTAAGCGCTGGAGGACTTGCATTGAGCGTGGGGGAGATTACGTTGAAAAGTGATACAGCTTTGTACCAATTCGGCACAATAAATAATATTTAAAAAAATATTTAAGGTTTTCATTTGACTCATCCTCGTACTTTTTTCCAGGCCTCTGCCAGTAGAGGGCCCCGAACTGTAGCGTGTAACATGATGGTGTGTAACGCAACCATGTCGGTGCATGACCAACCGCGTTTTGTAATCCTATTTCGAATTCGAAGAGTTCGTCCACACGCAGAGCACTCTCTCCTTCAGCAGGACAATGCCAGACCACACCCGAGCGCTGCGACATCTGCAACACTCTGACAGCTTGGTTTCATTGTCACTGACCATTCCCCCTACCGTACCGATTTGGCCCATCCTATTGCGATGTGTTTCCAAAACTTAAAGAAGAGATTCGAGGACTTCATTCTGATACTGATCAAGCGGTACATGAGCACGAGTGAGGTTGTGGCTCTGTCAACAAGGGCAAACATTTTTCAGTGACGCTACCAACAGAAAGGTCTCACGGTAGTAGAAGGTGTTCACACCAGCATGACTGTGTTGAGTATAGAAAGATGTAGATCGTTAATAACGTTTGTTGTATTTAAAAATTTATGAGAGTTTTCAGACAAAAAATCCGGGGTATAACTTTACAGCACGCTCTCGTATTTATTTTTTTGTCCCTTTTGGTTATTGCCAACACAGGTGTTCAAAAATGACAGTATTTAAAAGGGCAGATGGTTTAAACATTTAAGATCGATGCCCCACTATCATAGACTCAAATCAGCAGTACGAATCGGTGATAAGTCTGTCATGTATAGGTCAAATTATACAGTTTCTTATAAGTGAGACATTCAGTGACTTTAGTGAAGTGCAAAGCATTTTTTTTTCTGTTGTTTGTTTCTTTCTTCATCCATACGGTTCGTGAATTAAGTTCCATAGGGCACGTGATCGTTTTAACTGATTCAAACCTAGACTCTCCTGCTGTACGTTTCAGACAAATAATTGGAAATCATTTTGACTTCTTAATCAAGTTTCAGCCTTGTTGTAGTTCCCTGTAGAGCTTTTTTCCATTATTTGTTACCACCCTTTTCCAGCTGTAGTAAGTCATCTGCAAATCGAAGAAGGCCTAAGAGCAGAGGAACCGTATTCCCAATATTTATTTCTCCCTTCCAGTGCCACCGAAAACAGTTTCTCTAAAATCCAGTTTCTTGAGTTCTACGATTCTAGTCCTTGGATATAATCTAACTGCAGATGTTTCTTATTGTAGATATTGCATAAGAAAATTATATATGTCATTTCCATTACTCCTTTCTCATCTACTGTCTGCACGTAATTGTTCGAAACTTTCTCGAAAAGTTCACGTTCTTACAAAATAGTAATTCATATTTACTGCTTCTTTCTGTGACCTATATTAAAACCTGAGAGCGCGGTATCGTCCTGCGCATTTTTCCAAACGCGCAGGCCTACAATGAATATTTTTAAGAAAATTCAATGTTAGCAGTTTTTTGGACGAGTGTCACTTGTCCGCGTATGATTTATTCGCTGTCCCTTCTATGGAGAGGTCTTTAGGAACACTATCTCAGTTGGATTACGTCAGTATCATTACGAATCTGTGAACATTTTTTAGAAGCTTAGAACACATTCATAGGTAAGCATATTGTGAACAGTGAAACAGTGCATGTCAGTAATGTTTGTAAAGTCATGATAAAGTGATACTACCATCAACAAAAGTCGAAATTCCAGATGACAGATTGTGTTGAAATACGAGGGGGCGTTTAATAGTTAACGTAACACTTTTTCTGAAAGCAGGTTGGTTTTATTCAGGAGACCAGTACATCATTTATTCCCCACTCTTTTGCCTACAAACCCCTACTTTTCAACATAATCTCTGTTCAGAGCGACGACCTTACCCCACCATACCGGGGGGGGGGGGATCTGTATGCCCGCATGGTACCATCCTACTGGTCGACGTTGGAGCCAACGCCGTACTGCCTCAACACCCTCCACATTATACACATACTGCTTCACGTGCAGTGCATCTTTCATTGGGCCAAACAGGTTGAAGTCGAAAGGTGGGAGATCCGGGCTGTAGGGTTGGTGATGCCATTTTCCTTGACTTCCGGAAGGCGTTCGATACAGTTCCGCACTGTCGCCTGATAAACAAAGTAAGAGCCTACGGAATATCAGACCAGCTGTGTGGATGGATTGAAGAGTTTTTAGCAAACTGAACACAGCATGTTGTTATCAATGGAGAGACGTCTACAGACGTTAAAGTAACCTCTGGCGTGCCACAGGGGAGTGTTATGGGACCATTGCTTTTCACAATATATATAAATGACCTAGTAGATAGTGTCGGAAGCTCCATGCGGCTTTTCGCGGATGATGCTGTAGTACACAGAGAAGTTGCAGCATTAGAAAATTGCAGCGAAATGCAGGAAGATCTGCAGCGAATAGGCACTTGGTGCAGGGAGTGGCGACTGACCCTTAACATAGACAAATGTAATGTATTGCAAATATATAGAAGGAAGGATCCTTTATTGTATGATTATATGATAGCGGAACAAACACTGGTAGCAGTTACTTCTGTAAAATATCTGGGAGTGTGCGTGCGGAACGATTTGAAGTGCAATCATCATATAAAATTAATTGTTGGTAAGGTGGGTGCCAGGTTGAGATTCATTGGGAGAGTCCTTACAAAATGTAGTCCATCAACAAAGGAGGTGGCTTACAAAACACTCGTTCGACCTATACTTGAGTATTGCTCATCAGTGTGGGATCCGTACCAGGTCGGGTTGACAGAGGAGATAGAGAAGATCCAAAGAAGAGCGTCGCGTTTCGTCACAGGGCTACTTGGTAACCGTGATAGCGTTACGGAGATGTTTAACAAACTCAAGTGGCAGACTCTGCAAGAGAGGCGCTCTGCATCGCGGTGTAGCTTGCTGTCCAGGTTTCGGGAGGGTGCGTTTCTGGATGAGCTATCGAATATATTGCTTCCCCCTACTTATACCTCCCGAGGAGATCACGAATGTAAAATTAGAGAGATTCGAGCGCGCACGGAGGCTTTCCGGCAGTCGTTCTTCCCGCGAACCATACGCGACTGGAACAGCAAAGGGAGGTAATGACAGTGGCACGTAAAAGTGCCCTCCGCCACACACCGTTGGGTGGCTTGCGGAGTATAAATGTACATGTAGATGTAGAAGAACGGTCTAATGAAGTTTTGTGACTTCCTCTCAGCTGCCCAGACTTGTGTCACGCCCTGCGTTGTCGTGGAGAACAAGAAGTTAGTTTGTATATTTGTGGTGACGAACAAACTGCAGCTGCTGTACCTTCAATTATCTGAAGGCACTACACTACACTTCCGAGTTGATGGTTGCACCTCGAGGGAGGACATCAAACGGAATAACCCGTCCAGAATCCCAGAAACTGTCGTCATGAATTTACCGGCTGAAGGTGCGGCTTTTTCTTCGGAGGAGATATGGTGTGGCGCTACCCCATGAACTGCCGTTTTGTTTCCGTTGCGAAGAGATGAACTCAGGTTCCAAAAAAATTGTCACGATCAGCCTCGTAACGCTTAACCAACTCCGCACAGATGGTCCATCGTCGTTGTTTATGATCTTGTGTTAGGCGATGAGGAAACCGCGGATACATATCTTTGAGTACCCCAAACGGCAGACTGGCGTGTCAGCCTACCAACAGAGACGTCTAGTTCTGCAGTGAAGTGTTTGATTGTGTTCCGTCGATCACATCCAATACGAGTGTCCGCACGTTCCAGTATTGCAGTAGTCACAGCCTGTGTGCGGCCGGACGGCTCACGGGAGATTGGACAGATTTGCGCGATGCTAGACTTGCGATGATATCACGCTCCTAACCCAACGACTCATCACGCTTTTTTTCACTGCTAGGTCTCCGTAGACATTGTGCAACTTTAATCTTAGCAGAATTCAGTGCTCCTTTAACCCATACGGACACACTCTGATTCATATACTTTACGACGATTCCTTGTCCTAAGACCCAACGGCATTGTAGACATATAGTGAGATGAAGCACGATCTCTGTTATGCACTTCACATATCTGAAATGTACGATAAGCAATAACTTCTCGGCTGTTAAAAGCCTCGAGACCTGATACAGTCTCCACTTTACCACCACGAACTAGAGCCACAGCAAAAAAAAAAAAAAAAAAAAAAAAAAAGTTACGGTCGCAGGTTCGAATCCTGCCTCGGGCATGGATGTGTGTGATGTCCTTAGGTTAGTTAGGTTTAAGTAGTTCTAAGTTCTAGGGGACTAATGACCTCAGATGTTAAGTCCCATAGTGCTCAGAGCCATTTAAACCATTTTTTTTCAAATGTGTGTGAAATCTTATGGGACTTAACTGCTAAGGTCATCAGTCCCTAAACTTACACACTACTTATCCTAAATTATCCTAAGGACAAACACACACACCCATGCCCGAGGGAGGACTCGAACCTCCGCCGGGATCAGCCTCACAGTCCATGACTGCAGCGCCTGAGACCGCTCGGCTAATTCCGCGCGGTGGAGCCACAGCAACCCAACCATTACCATGTGCACTAGCATCAGCATTAGTAAGTGTAAAATTCAGTGTGCATCTACAGAACACTGAAGGACCATGAAGAATAACTTGCGCACCTACTCCGCTCTTCGTAGTAATAGATATATTATCAATAGCTTTTTACACTGTAAGGCGAGTACGCCTTCTCCTCCTAAAATAACGCGGCATAACTAGTCTTTTAGGTGGAGAAGGCGTACTCGCCTTACAGTGTATAAAGCTATTGATAATATATCTATTACTACGAAGAGCGGAGTAGGTGCGCAAGTTATTCTTCATGGTCCTTCAGTGTTTTGTGGATGCGTACTGAATTTTACACTTACTAATGCTGATGCTAGCACACATGGTAACGGTTCGGTTATTGTTCCTCTAGTTAGTGGTGGTAAATTGGAGACTGTATCAGGGCTGGAGACTTTTAACAGCCGAGAAGTTACTGCTTATCGTACATTTCAGATATGTGAAGTGTATAACAGAGATCGTCGTCTTCCGCCAAAAGAAACTAGATGGTACCTCTCTACTTGGAACGCAGCTCCGTTACAGACGCCATTTTTAAGGCTACATATAGCGCCGCCACTAATCGGGACTTCACGAATGTTTTGGGGGCTGAAGCGGAAATATTCCACGATGTTCCACAACAAATCTCGCATTTTATCAACCGAAACTGACCGAGAGAAAAAGTGATGCACTTCTTATTGAACGCCCCTCGTAACAGTATTACAGCCCAACAAGGACGTCGGCATGAACGATTGAGTGTATTGTTAATTGATGATAGTGTAACATGACGGAAATATGTGAGAGTAAAACGGAGATCAACCATAAATTGAGATTTTTTTTCTTCTCTCCAAGGCTGAATCGTCAAAGTATTTTTATTTTCTGAAGAAGACCACCTCAAAACGAATAATGAATTATGGATCTTTACTAATGTAACGTTGTGTCGGCGTAAACGAATTGATAACTTTCATCTGATTTTAACGTCAGGAATCTATGTTGCAGTCGCTTAGTTAAGCTGTTAGTGGTGGGATTTACGTACTTCCGTCAACAGAGCGTGTGATGCATCGGCTACATTTCTCAACTGGAAACTACTTGGTGGCTTCAAGAGCACACGCCAGTGCTTCATAGTCTTGGAAATCCGCCACTACGCGCCCTGTCACCTATCTCACTCCCTGCTCTGTCAAGCTGGTCTATTTAACGTCTACAGTCCGTGACCAGGCGCAACTTTGCGGACGGAGAATGTTCTGTCGTGTGCCAACATTGGGAAGTCTGCCATGACTTTTCTTAAGGCATATGGATGACAATTTTTTCCTTTCATATAACTATGTTGTGATTACATACACTGTGGTTCATAAAATTTAAACGTGATTGTATGTATGAGCGGTATTCGATGATAAAACAGTGTACGACGTTACCGAGGGACAGTTTATTTTTGTCAGCAAGAACATCTTCACTTAGTATGGCGTGGAATAAATTTGTTTCAAGGTGTATGCCTTTTATTTCATAATTTGCCTGAGGGTTAGGAAGATAGTTACGATGTTCCAATCTTATTCCTGATGTATAATCTTAAAAATTTAGTGCTTCAGTCTTAGCCTAAACGCTTGTTATTGCCACAACAGAAAGTTCCAGCTATGCAGTTCCCATAATCGAGTTCATAACGTAGAAACTGCAGTCTCAATTGTTTATGCGCAAAAAGGTCCTAAAAGTTTCCCCTCCGTCTCCTATACGTTACATTATTCTAATGTTGTTCATACAGACACGTTAGGAACAAGACTTACATCACATTCTGAAAGTTACGAGAGTCTCCCTGCACTCATTCGCTACTCGCTTGCTGTACGGATATGGTTAGAACCCTCTCTGAAGAGACGTCCTTAATGTTAGGCGCTGAATGTTATGTACTAAATTCCTTCGCTTTTCCATCTGCAGCTAATTTGCCATGTTATTGGCGGATAGCATCAGTGACCACATTAAATTTCACCATCAAGCTTATTTCAGTAAATATTCACATAAACTGTTCTATGGTTTCACAGGATTTGACTGTGTAGTCATTATCAAGTGTCTAAAAATATTGCTCGGGCCGTTGGCTGTGACTAAGCATACTGGGAGTCAACATTTCATTGAGGCTCCTTTGGAGGACATGTTGACTCGTAACACGCCATCGACAAAGAAATAGTTCTACGCAATTCTGCCCCACACCTTCATCCTCAAAGCTGAGCACTTCAGGTTGGCTACTTACATACTCTGCAGTTGCTCTAATCTCACCCTTGGCAACCAAAAATATTTTCCTACTTTGTTCAACATTCCTTGTAAACGCGTACTCATTAATATTATTACCACAACCTTACGATCACGGACACCCTCCTCGACATTAAATAATTGGAAAAGTTCATGTATATTACTTACTCCAAGGTCTAAGATATTGCCCTCGCGTGTTGGATCTTTAACTACCCGCATGAATTAATTTTAAAAATCAACAGTCGATGGCAGCAATATTTCTTTATTAATCGGTTTATATACACTAATGGCCATTAAAATTGCCACAGCAAGAAGAAATGCAGACTTATCATTTCATTGGACAAATATATTATACTAGAACTGATATACGATTACATTTTCACGCAATTTGGGTGCATAGATCCTGAGAAATAAGTACCCAGAACAACCACCTCTGGCCTTAATAACGGCCTTGATTCGCCTGGGCATTGAGTCAAACAGAGGTTGGATGGCGTGTATAAGTACAACTGCCCATGCAGCTTCAACACGATACCGCAGTTCGTCAAGAGTAGTTACTGGCGTATTGTGACGAGCCAGTTGCTCGGCCACCATTGACCAGACGTTTTCAAATGGTGAGAGATCTGGAGAATGTGCTGGTCAGGGCAGCCGTCGAACATTTTCTTTGTTCAGAAAGGCACGTACAGGACCTGCAACATGCGGTCGTGCATTATCCTGCTGGAATGTAGGGTTTCGCAGGGATCGAATCAAGGGTAGAACCACGAGTCGTAACACACCTGAAATGTAACGTCCACTGTTCAAAGTGCCGTCAATGTGAACAAGGGGTGATCGAGACGTGTAACCAATGGCACCCCATACCGTCACGCCGGGTGGTACGCCAGTATGGTGATGACGAATACATGCTTCCAATGTGCGTTCACCGCGATGTCGCCAAACACGGATGCGACCATCATGATGCTGTAAACACAACCTGGATTCATCCGAAAAAATGACGTTTTGCCATTCGTGCACCGAGGTTGGTCGTTGAATACACTGTCGCAGGCGCTCCTGTCTGTGATGCAGCGTCAAGGGTAACCGCAGCCATAGTCTCCGAGCTGATAGTCCATGCTGCTGCAAACGTCGTCGATCTGTTTGTGCAGATGGTTGTTGTCTTGCAAACGTCCCCATCTGTTGACTCAGGGATCGAGACGTGGCTGCACGATCCGTTACAGCCATGCGGATAAGACACCTGTCATCTCGACTGCTAGTGATACGAGGCCATTGGGATCCAGCACGGCGTTCCGTATTACCCTCCTGAACCTACCGATTCCATATTCTGCTAACAGTCATTGGATCTCCACCAACGCGAGCAGCATTGTCACGATACGATAAACCGCATTCGCGATAGGCTAGAACCCGACCTTTACAAAGTCGGAAACGTGATGGTACGCATTTCTCCTCCTTACACGAGGCATCACAACAACGTTTCACCAGGCAACGCCGGTCAACTGCTGTTTGCGTATGAGAAATCGGTTGGAAACTTTCCTCATGTCAGCACGTTGTAGGCGTCGCCACCAGCGCCAACCTTGTGTGAATGCTCTGAAAAGCTAATCATTTGCATATCACAGCATCTTCTTCCTGTCCGTTTTATTTTTTGCGTCTATAGCACGTGATCTTCGTGGTGTAGCAATTTTAATGGCCAGTATGTAAACAGCATTTGACCTACGTTTAAACAGTGACATTGGGAGAGGAGACTCTCTCTTAGGAAGGTGTCAAGCTAAATTTTATTTCCTTTTTTTTCAAATAGACGCGCTATGCATAAATTTTGGCGACATAGTCTACGGAGAGCAGCGACCTGATGTTATATTTAAGTTAAAATGTACAGTCGAGATGGCAGTAACATTTCTTTATTAACCGGTTTCGGCATATATACAAGCCATCGTCAGAATTCTTTGGCCCGCTATGGTTGGTGCTGGCGGCTCCTTGGATTTCTCGTGATACCACGATCGTATGCACTATGGTGGTATCACGAGAAATCTGAGGGGCCGCCAGCACCAACAACAGGGGCCAAACAATTCTGAAGATGTTTTGTATATATGCCGAAACCGGTTAATAAAGAAATGTTACTGCCATCTCGACTGTACATTTTAACTTAAATATAACATCAGGTCGCTGCTCTCCGTAGACTATGTCGCCAAAATTTATGCATAGCGCTTCTAATTGAAAAAAAGGAAATAAAATTTAGCTTGACACCTGCCCAAGAGAAAGTCTCCTCTCCCAATGTCACTGTTTAAACGTAGGTCAAATGCTGTTTACATTCAGAGAAATAGTACCAGCGATAATTGAAAGATATACACCAAATAAGTTAATAAGACATGGTACTGAGCCCGCATGGTACACAAAACAAGTCAGAACACTGTTGCAGAAGTAATGAAAAAAGGATGTCAAATTTAAAAGAACGCCAAATCATCAAGATCGGCGAAGTTTTACAGAAGCTCTAAATTTAGCGCAAACTTCAATGCGAGATGCTTTCGACAGTTTCCACATCGAAACTCTGTGTAGAAATTTGGCGGAAAACCGAGAGGGATTCAGGTCATATGTAAAGAACGTCATTGGCAAAACGCAATCAGTACCGTCACTGCTCGATAACAATGATCATGACATTGGTGACAGTACCACCAAAGCAGAGTTAATAAACACGGTTTTCTAAAATTCCTTCACAAAAAGAGACGAAGTAAATCTTCCAGAATTCGAATCAAGCAAGAACTGCCAACATGAGTATCTTAGAACTCGATATCCTCGGAGTTGTGAAGCAGCTTAAAACACTTCAGAAAGACAAGGCCTCCGGTCCAGTACCAGTCAGGTTTCTTTCACAGTATGATAATACAGTAGCTCCATTTTAGCAATCCTATACAACTGCTCGCCTGTAGAATACCTAAAACTGCAAAGTTGCACAAGTCACACACCGAACATGCTGTCATTTACCGTTAAGCGAAGTCATAAGATGACGAAAACGAATTGCAAAATGATTTATACGAGATATATGTACGGTCTAAAAAGTGGCAATTGACTAAATAATGAAAAAATGCGTATTCTTCCAAATGAGTACCAAAAGGAATCTGCTAAAATTAAATTACATGATAAATCATACAAATCTAAAGGCTGTTAACTCAACTAAATACGTAGGGGTTACAGTTATGAACAACTTATATGGAAACGATCACATAGACAATCTTGTGGAGGAAGCAGACCGAAGACTGCCATTTATTGACAGGACACCTACAAAATTTAAGGGTTTTACTAGAGAGACTGCTTACACTACGCTTGTCTCGCTCTTCTGCAGTTTGGGATCCGCATCTGATAGGAGTGACAGAGGACGTCTAAAAAGTCCGAAGACGGGCAGCTCGTTTTATATTAACGGGAAATAAGAGAGTGCCACAAATATGATACACGAACTGGGGGTGGTAGCCATTGAAATAAAAGCGTTTTCCGCTGCTGCAGGAGCTTCTCACTAAATATGAATCACTAACTTTCTCGTCAGAGTGTGAAAATATTTTGTTAGCACCCACCTCCAGAGGTAGAAATGAACATCATAATAAAATTTTAAGAAATCAGAGATCATACGGTAAGATTTAAGTTTCCCGCACGCTGTAATAAAACAGAAGGCAGAGAAGGAGCTTAAAGGTGATTCGATGTACCCCTGCCAGGCAATTAGCTGTGAACTGCAAAGTAACCATGTAGATGCAGACGCAGACTCACAACCGTATTGACTAACAGCATTCCATAGATTGCCACTATACAATTCAAAATTATACATCATCTCCTTTTCTTTCCAAAAGCCGTCGTAGTCGGCGCAAGTCGACCCGCGAGGCATCTTCTTGTTCCCCGTGGCTGCCGGCTGGATGGCGAATTCGACAGGACACTCATACGGCTGACTGAGTGGGCGAAGACTGCAGTCATAGTCGATTCCTTTCTGCGTCGCCCATGTAACATAAGGAAAAAGGAACGTCGTTTGTAGAACATTAGATAAACAAACATCTTACAGCCCAAAAGCAAGAAAATAAGTAACAGTTACACTTAATCTGTTACAATCCACCCGTTGCGCGGACCGAGAAAGCTGTTGAGAAACCTTCTTGTCCCGTTACACCTATCATCCAGTTCCTTCTTCTTGTCAGTGTTTCCCATATATACCTTTCCTCGCCGATTCTGCTGAGAACGTCTTCATTCGCTACCTTATTAGACCACCTCTTGGCCAGGACTCTCACCAAGATTCATAAAAGAAATAGAGAAGATGCAACAAAAAGCGGCGACTTTCGTCACCGCATCGTTTATTCGGCGGGAAGGCGTTACCAGAAATTCTCAAGAAACTCCAGTGGTAGACCTGACAAGAGAGGCGTTGTTAGTAATTATTTAGTGTTGGGTCTTGCCCACTCGTCTCGTATAGGGTGCCTAAGGGAGGCTGCGTTCTCGGAATGCTATACAATAATTCAAGCAAATAAAATTAGTACTTTTATTTCTATGAAACTGATTTAACAATACTTACCGTGAAAGTACAAAATGTTGTCGCAAGCAAAGGGCGATATGCAGTGTAATTCAGAGTCCTTGGCTATATGCTATGTTCCTACAAGTTGACACACGCCACTAGTACTGTTGTCGTAGCACTCTCTGCAAGGCAATGCTAATACACCGCGAATACTGTCCACCAAGGTCCGGCCGAGACTGGCAGGAGCGGTGCTTATATTTTCTTCAGCTAGAGGGCGCTCCTGTCGTGGCGCTGTCCTAATCAGCGCACCATTGGGCGACGCTTCGACCATAAATATAATAGACTGGCCCTGACGTCATTTTCGTGGCCCTAACATCTCTGGGCTAAAGTCACGTGAATGTTGGCAAAACATGGTTGTTTCGTGTTGCGCTTATGGCTGTACTCAGCGTTTTGTCGGGGGAAATGGCATTACATTTCACGTGTGTTTCTATGATAATGCAGTTTCGTTTATTGAAATCTGTGCTGAAGTGAAGTGACTTTTATATGTTTTTTACACTTGAAATAGAGTATCACGTAAATTAAAGTGTTGAAAGTGATGCCTGTAAAGTCAGACTCATATTACATTTTGGAAAGTATCTGTGATAATTCGGTTACAGAAGTAAGTATAAGTGTTTCTCGTTCCTACTCATAGGTTCCCTAAGGATGAAAACCGAAGACAGCTTTGGATACAGGCCCTGAAACGGAAAAACTTTAAGCCATCTGCACATAGGCGCCTTTTTGTATATACAAGTGAGTTATAATAAGGTAAGAGCACCTATAGTCGACACATGAAGAGCATTTTTTTCTACCTTCTAATACTATTAAATAAATGTAGGTTCCAAAATTATTTTCTGGAACTTCAGAGTCTCACCTTTCATCTAAAATACCATTTTTTTAAACTGATAGTTTAAACTTTTGTAAAAATAGTAGGAACTGAACCTTTGAAGTGCACCTAAAATTGATACTCTAAAATGGATCTACTCCTAAAGTCGACAAATTTGGGACCTATAGTTGACATAATTCCCATATCCCATTTTCTTTTATAAGTGACTAGAGCTTAAAACGCGGCGAATCCAATATTTAAAGTTTGACACGAGCCCACTCTTACTGTTTAAAAGAATTTTAACGACATTTTACTTTAACTGATAGTTACTAGTAATTTAGTCCCACTGCCCACCAGAGGGGTCTTCGATATATTTTTTAGATTTTATAAATGGTACTGTGAACAAATCCAGGTCAAATGTAGTTCTGACATAATTTTTCGCAAATAAAAAAGTAATTTTTGTTGGAAGTGTTTGGCAGTCAATTGAGAAATGTGGGTAAAATACGATACAAACACAGGATGGCAGACCGCTCATTTGAAATCCCGCCACGTTTTGCCAGCAGTCACGTGGTTTATGTTGGAGCCACACCATCCCTATAGCTCCTGCACAGCAAGGCCAGTCTACTAGTATCTATGGTCGAAGGGGCGACGTCGTTTCACCACCTTCTCTGATCAAGCGTTCTTCGTCCTCCTTCCGGCGCTTGTGGCTACGCCAGAAAAGCTAGTCACGTCTTCCATAGATCGTTTTAACGATTCTCTTAACCAAAATGATGTGGAACGAGTCAGTTACAGGGTATGTATATATGTTTAGTGTTAACTTTAATGAACAGATGCTTTTTAGTTTTACTTAAAGCCAGTAGTTATGTTTTTTTTTTTAATTATTTACAGGCTACCAGTTTTTATGTAGAAATTCGTGCGTGGAACAGGACGAGTGGTCCAGGAGAAACGATCGTAATTTCGATTTAAAACTTAATTTGTTACCGGTGAAACGTTTTATTTTACCAGGAAAACGACCAAAAAGTTTTGCTGCCATGTATTGAACTCCTTTCTGAGCTACTGACCGTTTTATTAATCGTAGTAATGAAGTTTACTGTTGAAATTTCGAGAGCTTAGTTGGAAGAAGAGCCGGGCAACATATAGCCTATTTCCACACACGTCTCGCGAAATATTCGTGATTTTAAAAAATCAGGCAAATTAGATGTCATATGGAGCTTCACCGACAGTCATTTTTCCCACTCGCCATTCGTGGAATGGAACAGGAAATAGGGGTAGCAGAAGTACTCTCTACCACATAGCTTAGTGTGGCTTCTGGGTATAGATGCAGATGCAGGGAGACAATGACTAGGAGGCCGAATCCTGTACAGTGATCACACGATGTATATGAGCATCGAGTGAAACAAACTTTGTAATGACGTTATTGCTAAACATTAAAAATGTAATAAATGAAGTGCAATAAATAATTAAAATGTAATGCTTTCGTTAGAAGATTAGTTGCGATCTCTAACAAGCCTGTAGACACGAGTCGTGGCATGTACTTAATGAAGCAGTTAAGAAACTGATTTAAAGCAAGTAAAGCGTAAGTTACATTTCACAGACGTCACTTCTCGTGAATGTGTTTCTCTGTCACGTGCGCATCGTTCTATTTCACAGTTCTGGAGAGCGGCCATCTCGCGACGTGTGTGGCTTTTTATTCCTCCTGGAAGTGAGGCTGTTATAATGCTAGCAGGCCAGAAGCCAGGCAGCGTGCTGGCAGCGTCACAAGAAACTGCAAGTCAGCTGGTCACTTTGCAGACTTTTCAGAATGACTAGGCAGCGAAATGTCTGTCAGACAGGAACAGCGCCAAAGCGAGTCCTACTGTCATCTATTCTTTCTGTATCTACATGTAAGTTCTGCAAGTAACCGCAACTTCCAAAGCAGAAAAACTTTTTTTTATTTTTCCACACAGTAAGGTTTCCTCACATTCGCTTCATGCACGGAGATTGCGAAGATGCTGATGATGAGATCCCATACTCCGAGGAGAGTAGAGGACGATGCGGGAAACCCGCACCGCCGTACTAGGCAAGGTCCTAGCGGAGGTGGTTTGCCATTGCCTTCCTCCGACCGTAATGGGGATGAATGATGGTGATGAAGACGACACAACACCCAGTCATCTCGAGGCAGGGAAAATCCCTGACCCCTCCGGGAATCCACTGGACTCGCATTCGGGAGGACGACGGTTCAATCCCGTCTCCAGCCATCCTGATTTAGGTTTTCCGTGATTTCCCTAAATCGTTTCAGGCAAATGCCGGGATGGTTCCTTTGAAAGGGCACGGCCGATTTCCTTCCCCATCCTTCCCTAACCCGAGCTTGCGCTCCGTCTCTAATGACCTCGTTGTCGACGGGACGTTAAACAACATTAACCTAACCTAACCTAAATCGTTTCAGGCAAATGCCGGGATGGTTCCTTTGAAAGGGCACGGCCGATTTCCTTCCCCATCCTTCCCTCACCCGAGCTTGCGCTTCGTCTGTAATGACCTCGTTGTCGACGGGACGTTAAACAACACTAACCTAACCTAACCTAAATCGTTTCAGGCAAATGCCGGGATGGTTCCTCTGAAAGGGCACGGCCGATTTCCTTCCCCATCCTTCCCTAACCCGAGCTTGCGCTCCGTCTCTAATGACCTCGTTGTCGACGGGACGTTAAAAAAAAACCAAAACCCTTCGGGAATCGAACCCAGAATCCCGTACGCGAGAAACGAGAACGCTACCGCAAGACCACGAGCTGCGGAGAACGATTGCTTAAAGGCCTCCGAGCGATGTGCCTTTGGTTTAATTTAGCTTCACATTATCTACTGCAAAGGAAGGAGCGAAGAAGAATATTTGCAGGTATCTTTCACCAAGAACACTTGTATCCCAGAAAAGGGCAGTTGCTGTATTGGCGGTGTCTGTTCGATAGCTTCGAAAAAGTCTTTGTTCAGGGCTCTCGTATTCGAACTCTCCCATCCCTATACATATGTACCTGAACATATTGCCAGGGAGAATAGTAAATGTACTTCCTGAAAGAAAGAACGAAATGATACTTGCCGAGCTGAAAGGGTATGTGAAGTTATTTGCGATGATCGGTCAAATTTCCAAAGAATTGGTAGTAACAGCCCAATTATCAACATGACGTAGCATCCTTTCTAGCATGGAAGCATGCACTGGATTGGTCGGGATGCGCCATAAAGCTGTTATGTCTTCTGCTGAGGCAAGCTGCCCTACGACTTTTGTAACTGGTCCTTGATGCTCTGGATACTGGCACAGGGACAGATTGAGATGCGAGGTGGTCCCACAACTACGACACATGGGGCGGATCTGCAGATCTTGTCGGCCACCTCTACGTCGCGCAGGGAATTCGTAGACACACGTGTTGCTCGTGGACGATTGGTTGGTTGGTTGATTTGGGGGGAAGGGACCAAACAGCGAGGTCATCGGTCCCATCGGATTATGGAAGGACGGGGAAGGAAGTCGGCTGTGCCCTTTCGAAGGAACCGTCGCGTCATATGTCTGAACCGATTTAGGGAAACCACGGAAAACTTATATCAGGATAGCCTGTGAGGTAGCAGACGAGTCGTGGCGCCTTGAAAATATTTGAAGTTCGGCGTTGGCGTGGCCGAGCTGTGACCTCTTGGTGGGTCGGGGCCCGGCAGCAACCATGTGGTGCCGGGCGTTAGCTTAGCAACAAAGGACAGTGCAGCCGCGTGGCTGCGAATTCCATGATGACACTGTGTTGATGAAGGAGACAAGGAGACATGCCGGGAGTGCCAAAGATGGCGGACTTTGTGAAACCTTAATGGCAGACATTTCACAGTTCGTATAGAAATTAATAGTAGCCAGATGAATCATGATACCTCAAAAAGAAATATGTGTATTACTATTATTTGCACGAGAATTCTGATGGTGTAATCAGATTTTCAGTATCTTTATTAGTTTAAAGTTTAGTATCTGACGGTAAATTATACAAGTAACATCCAGCAACGAATTTCCAAAATATAAACGCTTCATCCGATTTTGTCGA
Source organism: Schistocerca cancellata (assembly GCF_023864275.1). Taxonomy (NCBI): domain Eukaryota; kingdom Metazoa; phylum Arthropoda; class Insecta; order Orthoptera; family Acrididae; genus Schistocerca; species Schistocerca cancellata. The sequence continues at coordinate 372,495,393 of NC_064626.1, forward strand.
TCGCCATTTGCCATTGGTATGAATTACAGGCATGTAACTTAAATAGTACCTGAGTTATTGGAGGTCAAATTGGCCGATTACTATCGATCGCGTTAGGCCATAAATACTCCACAGTTAAACGAAAAAACGGTAGCAGCAGGCTTATAAATATATTTATTCATCTATGTCTTTGTTTATATTCGATATATACTACAGTATTCATGAAGAACTTGGTTAATATTTATTGTGTGTTAGAAAGCACAGAGACATTAGGCTCCTGGCCTATCTTTTGCTTCTTTTCTTTTGATATATGTTTATTTAATTGTTTATGTATTTAATAATGTGTGTTAGAGCGTGTTTATGGTCCAGCGGTAGGAATATTTATTTAATTTCAAGTATTTAAATGTAAATCTAGTATTTCGAATATGTTTCATTATGTTTGTGAGTGTGCGTTGGCTTGAAAACAGGGCGGAAGTGCTCTAGCCAATCACAGCGATCGTTGCAAAAAGGACACGTGGAGAGACTGTATGGAAGTGGGGAGGAGCATCGTTTCGGGACAGGACGGCACAGGACACGAGGAGGTAGGGAGAGTCGCGGGGGACTCGACGAACGCACGATCGCGAGAGAGACTTGGATTGTGGTCGCGGCAGATAGAAAAACTTCGGAGTGCCGACTTGTGCACTAGTGAGATTTCCGTGGTTTCTACAGTAAAGACTTAGTGTGAGTTTAGAAGTGAATATCTTACGTGCTATGTTGTTGTTCATGACTAATTACGTGCAGCAGGAATCTATTGTTTCCCTGTTATTCATCTTATATTTTATTTAATTGCTGAGCCATCGACACCAATAAGTGTTTTGCAGAAATATACCGCATTCTCAAAAGTACTACTTCTATCATACTCGTCATTTGAAGTCGTTAAGATAGTACCTGCAGATTTTATTTAATTGCTATCTTTCATTTATAAATTTATATGTTACTTTCATAATTTGCAATTGCCGAGTGATAGAAACCGTCGACCATTCGATTCATGTTTGTATTCTTATCGTATACTGTAGACACAGTAATATTTGGCCTGTAATGTGGCAACTACGTATCCCAGCACCTAGACAACGAAACCAGCCATAATTTTTAATATTGCAACTTTGAGTGTGAGGGTACGTAGTTGAGGGCCACCACCTCACATTCATTATTTCTATTTGAAAGCTCACAATCTGGACGTTGGCCAGTGTGCTAACCACTGTGCCACTCGGTCAGTTGTGTGGACGAGAATTGTGGTGTTGAAAATTGGCACCATGCTACAACGCATGACACTGAACAAGTGAGGATGCAGGCTGTCCGGGACGTACCATCGTCCCATCACACTTTCTTCAACCATTACCAGCCGTGGCTTGAAGTCATATCTAGTGGCTCCAGTGGCTACCAGGAGTAACACCGCTTTGCCTCTCCAAAACATCAGAAGAATGAGACCTCTCCCCAGGTAGCCGCTATTTTCGCATGGATGATCAAAACAGGACTCATCACTAAATACGTCATACATTGGCAGTTAACGCTTCTCAGCGACGGAACCACTCCAAATGGAGCCGTTTGTTTTGCGGTATTAACGGCAGCCTGAGCATGGGGTTGTGATTCCGTAGTCCGGCTGTTTCTGGGAGACATAGAATTACTTGTTCTCAGAAGACAGGCGCAGATGTGAACGGACTACTATGCGCCTGGTGCACAACACAGCGGTCTTCCCTTGTGTCGGTCAGAAGTCTTCGACCGGATCACTGACGATGAAATATACATCCCCTTATGATCCCACACAGTTCAACATTAGGCCACTGTCGAACCCCAATGCCCATTTTCGATATTGATCGATTTCTGGACAAATGGAGACCCAAAATGAGGCCCTTATAAAGATCTGTCAGCTGCTGATAATCCTGCCTCACGCGAGTACGCGGCATCTTCGTGTCCTTCAGTGATGGCACATCAACTGACGCTGTTCACTCCATGTATACACCCTAGCAATCCTGCTGGCAATACTGAACACTAACAACAATAATGCACTCCGGTGGCTGTTCTACCTGCCACAGAGAGTTTCAGCTCTCATCATTTACGTGTCCGACGTTGGTGTGTACTTGCACGAAATTTCACTGACAACCGACCGTGTCTTGTGGCTGCTTCGCTTTTCTTACCAGCCAGTGCATTTTAAGTGCTTGTGGTATAGATTACATCGAATGAAGTATTCCGTATAATGTGTGTCCAATTTTTACGCTTTCTTGACACACAACATTTGTTAATTTCCTGTCCGTTGAGCCTTCCCCTTTTAGTATAACGTACTGCACTCTAGAGGATAAAATTCTTTGAGCCAATCGTATATCATCGAAGATATTCTGTACGACGGTATTTCTTTCGGAAATCTAGTAAGAAGGAACCTACCTTCCACCCGCGTTACTGTTTGCAAGATATAATCGAGCATCTAGATAGACTTAATTGTTCACTCTGTAGCAGAGTGAGAGTTGTTCGAAACCTTGTGAGAGCTTAAAAATGTGTCCCACTCCAGGACTCTAACCCAGAACATTCCTATGATGTGGCTGAGCCATGCAGTCCAATATAGTATGCCGGAGAGCTTGTGTAATGTTTGGAAAATAGGGGAAAGTTATTGTCGTGTGTCACGCCTGGATAGCTCAAATGCCAAGAGCATTATCCGCGAAAGATACAATTCCGGGTGATTCTACCGGTTCGGTAGTCACCTTTAAGGTGTCAGGAAGTTCAAAGCGGTCTGTGTTTTAGAAGGGCAGTTTTCTTGAACCGTTGCTGATCCTTGTATGAAAACAAGTGCTGTATCAGACTATTCTGTTCAGAAGGTGGCATTAATTGGGATTTAGGTCGAAAGTGCCGTGGGTGTGGCGGCGCCGCTGGGAGCGTCACGTTTTGCCGTCGCCTGGAATTAGTTGTGATATTTCTGTGTCTGATTTTTTAGGTTTTCTTAAGCAAGAGCTAATTCACCGTTCTGCATCGACATAAAAAATGCTCATGCCACTGAACGGTGCATGTTGAAGGGTGCAGATATTATGAAATGGCTTTCCTAATCCATTAACGTATTGAGCGAGGGAAAAAATGACTGTCTTTCTAACTCTGCACGACGTATACGCTGTAATATCTCTTTATTTTTCGTGATCCTTGCGCGAGAATACGATGGTGGCAGTACAGGGTGTTTTCGTAGGGGCGTGCAAAAATGTAACAGGACATAGAGAATGCTCCGCTGAGCAATTTGAGGTAGGAAACCTGGGCTCGGAGAAGCCAGCTTAAGAAGATACCGCCGGCAGCGGTGGTCGAGCGGTTCTAGGCGCTTTTGTCCGGAACCGCGTGACCGCTACGGTCGCAGTTTCGAATCCTGCTTCGGGCATGGATCTGTGCGATGTCCTTAGGTTAGTTAGGTTTAAGTAGTTCTACGTTGTAGGGGACTGGTGACCTCAGATGTTAAGTCCCATAGTGCTCAGAGCCATTTGAACCGTCTGAAGAATGTACAGAAATAAACTTGTTTACCGCTTTGTCTAGCATCACTGTTTTGCAGCTTATTTACAACTAAGATTCGTACAAGTTTACACGTACTGCGCTGTTTATTTACATGCACATTTTTTGTTTGATGCATGGAAACAAGGAGGAAGAGTCTGATTACTAGGAAGTCTACCAGGCCGAGTGATTGGCCACCTGTATTTGAGGTTCGTGCAAAGAGTTCTACCTAAGCAGCTGGAGAACGTACCGTAGGCTGTTCGTGAGGGGATATGGACAGAACTTGACGGCTCACTTCAGTCTAAATATCGGCCACCATCTCAATGCTGTATTTCCTGGCCCCTGAATTGGATGTCTGAAGTCACATGCTGTATTTCCTGGCCCCTGCATTGGATGTCTGAAGTCACTTATATATGAGACACGAGTGGATACTGAGATGGAATTAGGTGCCAGAATTGTGGCAGTCTGTGATGTGATTCGAGACACACCAAGGATATTTGTCAGGGTGCGTCAGAATCTTATTCGCCCATGTCATTCTTGCACTAAGATTGATGGCTATCAGTTTCAGCACATTTTTTAAGATACGGTACAAATGGCACTTTCATCGTGTCAGTGATCGACTTGCAGTTAACTGTAACTAATGTAGGGAAAAAAGAACATAAACGGTTCTAATAGCTCTAAGCACTATGGGACTTAACATCTGAGGTCATCAGTCCCCTAGAACTTAGAACTACTTAGACCTAACTAACCTAAGGACATCACACGCATCCATGCCAGAGGCAGGATTCGAACCTGCGACCGCAGCAGCAGCGCGGTTCCGGACTGAAGCACCTGGAACCGCTCCTTCACAGCGGCCGGCAAAAGAACATAGTAATGTGATTTTATTCCTATTATCTCCTTAAACTAGCTTCTGCTACCCCAGGTTTCCTATTTCAAATTGCTCAGTTGAGCATCCTCTATGTCCTGCTAAACTTTTGCATGCGCTTACGAAAACACCGTGTATAGTTGTCGCACAGTCATCTTCGAAAACAAGTTATTTAAATTCGCTGGACATCGTTTTGTGAAAGTTACCTCATCTTTGTTCCAAGGACACCCACTCAATTTTCCCAAATAGGTCCGTTACACTTTTGAGTGGATTATATCGAAGTGTCATGGTGCCAGCACCGCGCCTCTGAGTTCGTTTGTCATGATTACTTCGTAAGGTCGCCAAACACTGAACAGTACCCTAGAATTGGTTGCACCATCGTCTTGTAAACGATTTACTTTGGAGACGCACAATTCTTTCCCAGAACCTGTCCAACAGATCGAAATTTTCGATTAGTTTTCCCTGATACTGGTTTTAGGTGGTGGTCCCATTTCACATCGCTTCTTAGCATTACCCCGCAATATTTATGTGACGTGACATGTTCAAGCTCAGCAACGGCTTTGGTATTATTGCTGTACACCTTTAACATGTTGTTGTTGTTGTGGTCTTCATTCCTGAGACTCGTTTGATGCAGCTCTCCACGTAACTCTATCCTGTGCAAGCTTCTTCATCTCCCAGTACCTACTGCAGCCTACATCCTTCTGAATCTGCTTAGTGTATTCTTCTCTTGGTCTTCCTCTAAGATTTTTACCCTCAACGCTGACCTCCAATGCTAAATTTGTGATCCCTTGATGCCTCAGAACATGTCCTACCAACCGGTCCCTTCTTCTTGTCAAGTTGTGCCACAAACTCCTCTTCTCCCCAATTCTATTCAATACCTCCTTATTAGTTATGTGATCTACCCATCTAATCTTCAGCATTCTTCTGTAGCACCACATTTCGAAAGCTTCTATTCTCTTCTTGTCTAAACTATTTATCGTCCATGTTTCACTTCCATACATGGCTACACTCCATACAAATACTTTCAGAAACGACTTTCTGACATTTAAATCTATACTCGATGTCAACAAATTTCTCTTCTTCAGAAACGCTTTCCTTGCCATTGCCAGTCTACATTTTGTATCCTCTCTACTTCGACCATCATCAGTTATTTTGCTCCCCAAATAGCAAAACTCCTTTACTACTTTAAGTGTCTCATTTCCTAATCTAATTCCCTCAGCATCACCCGACTTAATTCGACTACATTCCATTATCCTCGTTTTGCTTTTGTTGATGTTCATCTTATATCATCCTTTCAAGACACTGTCCATTCCGTTCAACTGCTCTTCCAAGTCCTTTGCTGTCTCCAACAGAATTACAATGTCATCGGCGAACCTCAAAGTTTTTATTCCTTCTCCATGGATTTTAACACCTACTCCGAACTTTTCTTTTGTTTCCTTTATTGCTTGCTCAATATACAGATGGAATAACATCGGGGATAGGCTACAACCCTGTCTCACTCCCTTCCCAACCACTGCTTCCCTTTCACCCCTCGACTCTAATAACTGCCATCTGCTTTCTGTACAAATTGTAAATAGACTTTCGCTCCCTGTAGTTTACCCCTGCCACCTTCATAATTTGAAAGAGAGTATTCCAGTCAACATTGTCAAAAGCTTTCTCTAAGTCTACAAATGCTAGAAACGTAGGTTTGCCTTTCGTTAACCTTTCTTCTAAGATAAGTCGTAGGGTCAGTATTGCCTCACGTGTTCCAACATTTCTACGGAATCCAGACTGATCTTCCCCAAGGTCGGCTTCTACTAGTTTTTCCATTCGTCTGTAAAGAATTCGCGTTAGTATTTCGCAGCTGTGACTTATTAAACTGATAGTTCGATAACTTTCACATCTGTCAGCACCTGCTTTCTTTGGGATTGGAATTATTACATTCTTCTTGAAGTCTGTGGGAATTTCGCCTGTCTCATACATCTTGCTCACCAGATGGTAGAGTTTTGTCAGGACTGGCTCTCCCAAGGCTGTCAGTAGTTCTAATGGAATGTTGTCTACTCCGGGGGCCTTGTATCGACTCATATTCACCACGAATCTAGTAACCCACGCTATCGGGTTTTCTTTTTTTGTTACCGGAATTAATTTACTTCTTCTTCTTCTTCTTCTTCTTCTTCTTCTGCAATTCAAAGCCCGGGCGATATGGGTGTTTCTACTTCACATAATTAATTCCCTCTCTTCGTCAGTCGTCCAGCATGTCCTTATCCTGAGGGTATGTACCTGTTTACCACGACTGGAACTCTGTGTTCATCCGACCGCTTGAGGTGCTGTCCGCGTTGTTCCCCGTGTTCTTCAGTTGTCTCATTTAAATTCCAAATTACCAATTCAACCCGGATGACATCATTTTTTATGTGGTCCCTCCTTGAGAAACCTTTTGACAGTGGTTAAAAATCTCATTTCTGCTGACGTTTGTTATTTTGTCCTCTTTTACTCGCAATCCAGGACTCACTGCCATAAAACAGCACAGACACTGTCACTGTTCCATAGAATTTCTATTTTATGGCATTGCTGTCTTTAAAAAATAAAGTTTTGTTTATAGTTCCACATATATCTTCAAATATGTTGATTTTCTTTTCCGTCCCTTTGTTTGAGTTCAGACTTTCGTCGCTGCCTAAATAACTGAAACTGGGGACTTTCTCAAGAACCTTTTTGTGATAACAATCTTAGATCAAACAGGGAATTTCCCGTAGTGAGCCATAACTTCTGTTTTAGTAGCTGATATTTGTACGTTATAATGTTTTTTTCCCAATTCATATAACATATACGGAGAGTGTTGGAAGTCTACCTGTCTATTTTGCAATGCAACATTGTATTGTCTACTTTTGTATTTTGCGATACAAGATCATTTATTGCATTATCTTAGTGTGTCCGCATTTATACATAATTGCCTTTCATTACACGTATTTAACATTTTGTTCAAGTCTTTCTGCATTTCCTTAAGATTTCCCAACAAATATATTATACTGTACACAACTGCATCGTCAGCGAACAATCTTACAGTGTTTTCTAATCACGTCTGATAAATAGTTTATGTATACTGAAAACGTCAGACATCTGTTATGCTTCCTTGGGGGACACCCGATGTTAGTTACGTTTCTCCACAACCTTCGGCGTCCAGTGTATTGTACTGGGTTCTATAAGTCAAATATTCCTCTGTCCAGACACATGTTTAAGAAAACACTTCATGTGATGGTATCGTGGTTAGTATTAAACACAGTGACGAATATCTTTCCGAAAAGTGGGACGATGAATTTTGCTTTCCACCGGCACTACTATTTGCAAGATGTCGTACGTGAGCAAAGCGAATTTCCCATATTGCATCGTGCAGTCTGCAGCAAAGTACAATTTCTTTTGAAAATTACAGCCAGACTAAAATTGTAACCCGCTCTCGGACTCTAACCAGGAAGTTGCCCAGGTAGTTGTATTCCTTCGCGATGTTTTTCTTGCAGAAATATAATCCACCTGACCATGCAGGCGGCTTTCTGAGGTGTCGAGACTTGCTGTCATTACTGAAGTGGGCGGTTCGTTCAAATGGTTCAAATGGCTCTAAGCACCTTGGGACTTAACATCTGAGGCCATCAGTCCTCTAGACTTAGAACTACTTAAACCTGAGTAACCTAAGGACATCACACACATCCATGCCCGAGGCAGGATTCGAACCTGCGACCGTAGCGGTCTCGCAGTTCCAGGCTGAAGCGCCTAAAACCGCTCGGCCGCAGCTGCTGGCGGGGGTCTCGTGTCACCAGTTTAAGTTAAGGTTCCGTGCTCGAACCGTGGGCAGTTGTAATGTATTATGAGATTTCAGAGCGACGTGTCCTTCGCACGAACGGGTTTTCCTGAACCCGTGCCGGTCTTGTATGGATACACGCGCTGTTCAGCACGATACTGTACACAGTTGGGACTCGTTTGCAAACTGTCGGATCAAGCTAAATAACTGCAATAATGCGCGTTACTAGGTTTGCCCGCCGAATATGCTGCTTGAAAATCTCTCGGACATGGAGCTGTCTGTGTATCGCGCCATCATCAACGGGTTACTCCTGGACCAATAGGTGCGATGTGTATACCGGTCGTCTCTCCCCAGTTCCGCTTCCCTCCCCCAAAAGGCCCCATGTATGGATTGCGCGATGAGCCAGCCGCTATGGTGGGGGTAGCTCGCGCTCGGAAATCGACCGGCGACCCTCAAGTACGCGCTCCTCCTTCGCCGTGCTCGGTGTTTCGTTTCCGTTGCTGTTGGAGAATTCTCAGCGCCGGAGCCTATGCTTGACTAAGTTGAAATGGGCTCCCGCACTGAAAATTTTCCGAACGCAGAGGAAATACCGAGCACGGCAAAGGCGGAGCGCAGAGTTGAGCGTCACCGGTCGATTATCAAGCGCGAGCTACCCCCACCACTGCGGCTGGCACATTGCGCAGTCGATACAGATGGGCAGTGGAGGGAGGAGACGACCGGTATATATATCTCACCTACTACGCCAGGACGTCAGTCAGCATGAGTAACGTCATGACGATAGCACGTTACGCCGCCAAAAATCTGCTTGCATGTCTGAGCGACTTTCAAGCAACTGCAGTAATAGCTGCGGCGAAGGCGTCGAGCGCCACCTGTTGGTGGCATTTATAATTAAATGTGAAATTTTTGTGTCTGATTCTTAATCTGTTTCCTACAAAGAGATCATTAGCCTTTCGCAACGCATTTCGCTTGGAAGTTAAGGATTCATTTTTTATCTACATCTAAATCATACTCCGCAAGCCACCTAATGGTGTGTGGCGGAGGGTATTTCGGTACCACTATCTGATCCCCCCAAACCTGTTCCACTCACGAGGAATGCTTGGGAAGAATGATTATCGGTAAGCCTCTAATTTCTCCAATTTTCTGCTCGTGGTCAACACGCGGGATGTATAGGGGGGAAGTAATATGTTGTCTGACTCCTCCTGAAAAGTGCTGTCCCGAAATTTCAATAGTAAATCCCTCTATGATGCACAACGCCTCTCTTGTGACGTCTGCCAATGGGGTTTGTTTATGATCTCCGTAACGCTCTCTCGCCAGCTGAACGAACCCGTGACGATCGTTGGATCTTCTCTATCTCCTCTACCTGGTAGTGGTCCCAGATAGATAAACAACACTCAAGAATCGGGCGAACAAGCGCCTTATAAGCCACTTCTTTCGTGGATGAGTTAGATTTCCTTACGATTCTTCAGATGGATCTGAGTCTGTTGTCTGCTTTTCCCACTATCTGTTTTATGTGGCCATTCCACTTAAGGTCGCTCTGCATTGTTGTTGTTGTTGTTGTCTTCAGTCCTGAGACTGGTTTGATGCAGCTCTCCATGCTACTCTATCCTGTGCAAGCTTCTTCATCTCCCAGTACCTACTGCAACCTACATCCTTCTGAATCTGCTTAGTATATTCATCTCTTGGTCTCCCCCTGCGATTTTTACCCTCCACGCTGCCTTCCAATACTAAATTGGTGATCCCTTGATGCCTCAGAATATGTCCTACCAACCGATCCCTTCTTCTGGTCAAGTTGTGCCACAAACTTCTCTTCTCCCCAATCCTATTCAATACTTCCTCATTAGTTATGTGATCTACCCATCTAATCTTCAGCATTCTTCTGTAGCACCACATTTCAAAAGCTTCTATTCTCTTCTTGTCCAAACTATTTACCGTCCATGTTTCACTTCCATACATGGCTACACTCCATACAAATACTTTCAGAAATGACTTCCTGACACTTAAATCTATACTCGATGTTAACAAATTTCTCTTCTTCAGAAACGCTTTCCTTGCCATTGCCAGTCTACATTTTATATCCTCTCTACTTCGACCATCATCAGTTATTTTGCTCCCCAAATAGCAAAACTCCTTTACTACTTTAAGTGTCTCATTTCCTAATCTAATACCCTCAACATCACCCGACTTAATTCGACTACATTCCATTATCCTCGTTTTGCTTTTGTTGATGTTCATCTTATATCCTCCCTTCAAGACACCATCCATTACGTTCAACTGCTCTTCCAAGTCCTTTGCTGTCTCTGACAGAATTACAATGTCATCGGCGAACCTCAAAGTTTTTATTTCTTCTCCATGGATTTTAATACCTACTCCAAATTTTTCTTTTGTTTCCTTTACTGCTTGCTCAATATACAGATTGAATAACATTGGGGAGAGGCTACAACCCTGTCTCACTCCCTTCCCAACCGCTGCTTCCCTCTCATGCCCCTCGACTCTTATAACTGCCATCTGGTTTCTGTACAAATTGTAAATAGCCTTTCGCTCCCTGTATTTTACCCCTGCCACCTTCAGAATTTGAAAGAGAGTATTCCAGTCAACATTGTCAAAAGCTTTCTCTAAGTCTACAAATGCTAGAAACGTAGGTTTGCCTTTCCTTAATCTTTCTTCTAAGATAAGTCGTAAGGTCAGTATTGCCTCACGTGTTCCAGTATTTCTACGGAATCCAAACTGATCTTCCCCGAGGTCGGCTTCTACTAGTTTTTCCATTCGTCTGTAAAGAATTCGTGTTAGTATTTTGCGGCTGTGGCTTATTAAACTGATTGTTCGGTAATTTTCACATCTGTCAACACCTGTTTTCTTTGGGATTGGAATTATTACATTCTTCTTGAAGTCTGAGGGTATTTCGCCTGTTTCATACATCTTGCTCACCAGATGGTAGAGTTTTGTCAGGACTGGCTCTCCCAAGGCCGTCAGTAGTTCCAATGGAATGTTGTCTACTCCGGGGGCCTTGTTTCGACTCAGGTCTTTCAGTGCTGTGTCAAACTCTACACGCAGTATCGTATCTCCCATTTCATCTTCATCTACATTCTCTTCCATTTCCATAATATTGTCCTCAAGTACATCGCCCTTGTATAGACCCTCTATATACTCCTTCCACCTTTCTGCTTTCCCTTCTTTGCTTAGAACTGGGTTTCCATCTGAGCTCTTGATGTTCATACAAGTGGTTCTCTTATCTCCAAAGGTCTCTTTAATTTTCCTGTAGGCAGTATCTATCTTACCCCTAGTGAGATAAGCCTCTACATCCTTACATTTGTCCTCTAGCCATCCCTGCTTAGCCATTTTGCACTTCCTGTCGATCTCATTTTTGATACGTTTGTATTCCTTTTTGCCTGCTTCATTTACTGCATTTTTATATTTTCTCCTTTCATCAATTAAATTCAATATTTCTTCTGTTACCCAAGGATTTCTACTAGCCCTCGTCTTTTTACCTACTTGATCCTCTGCTGCCTTCACTATTTCATCCCTCAAAGCTACCCATTCTTCTTCTACTGTATTTCTTTCCCCCATTCCTGTCAATTGTTCCCTTATGCTCTCCCTGAAACTCTGTACAACCTCTGGTTCTTTCAGTTTATCCAGGTCCCATCTCCTTAAATTCCCAGCTTTTTGCAGTTTCTTCAGTTTTAATCTACAGGTCATAACCAGTAGATTGTGGTCAGAGTCCACATCTGCCCCTGGAAATGTCTTACAATTTAAAACCTGGTTCCTAAATCTCTGTCTTACCATTATATAATCTATCTGATACCTTTTAGTATCTCCAGGGTTCTTCCATGTATACAATCGCTCTGCATAGTTATTCCCAAATATTTTACGGCAGGCGCTGTCTCCAGCTGTTTGTCATCAACTGTGTAACTGCACAGTAGTGGATTTCTTTTCCTATGTATGCGCAATATATTACATTTATTTACTTCCAGGAACAGTTGCCAGAGCCTGCACCATTCATCAATTCTCTGCAGGTCGTTCTGCAAATTCTTATTATCTTCTGCCGTTGCTACTTTGATATAGACAACTTCATCATTTACGAATAGCCTCAAACAGTATCCGACGCTGTCTACTAGATCATTTATACAGAGTGGTCCATTGATCGCGCCCGGACCAAATATCTCACGAAATAAGCGTCAAACGAAAAAACTACAAAGAACGAAACTCGTCTAGCCTGAAGGGGGAAACCAGATGGCGCTATGGTTGGGCCGCTAGATGGCGCTGCCATAGGTCAAACGGACATCAAATGCGTTTTTTAAATAGGAATCCCCATTTTTATTACATATTCGGGTAGTACGTAAAGAAATATGAATGTTTTAGTTGGACCGCTTTTTTCGCTTTTTGATAGATAGCGCTGTAATAGTCACAAACATGTGGCTCACAATTTTAGACGAACAGTTGGTAACAGATAGGTTTTTAAAATTAAAACACACAACGTAGGTACGTTTGAACATTTTATTTCGGTTGCTCCAATGCGATACATGTGCGACAAGTGGAACATCAGCGACCTTGGCGGGTTAATGTATGGTGCGGCATTATGGGAGGAAGGATAATTGGCCCCCATTTTATCGATGGCACTCTAAATGGTGCAGTGTATGCTGATTTCCTACGTAATGTTCTATCGATGTAACTACAAGATATTTCACTGCATGACAGAATGGCGATGTACTTCCAGCATGATGGATGTCCGGCACATAGCTCGCGTGCGGTTGAAGCGGTATAAAAGAGCACATTTCACGCCAGGTGGATTGGTCGTCGAAGCAGCATACCACTGCCCCCACGTTCACCGGATCCGACGTCCCCGGATTTCTTTCTGTGAGGAAAGTTGAAGGATATTTGCTATCGTGATCCACCGACAACGACTGACAACATGCGTCAGCACATTGTTAATGCATGTGCGAACATTACGGAAGGCGAACTACTCGCTGTTGAGAGAAATGTCGTCACATGTATTGTCAAATGCATTGAGGTTGACGGACATCATTTTGAGCATTTATTGCATTAACGTGGTATTTACAGGTAATCACGCTTTAACAGCATGCGTTCTCAGAAATGATAAGTTCACAAAGGTAAATGTATCACATTGGAACAACCGAAATAAAATGTTCAGACGTACCTACTTTCTGTATTTTAATTTAAAACCCTACCTGTTACCAACTGTTCGTTTAAAATTGTGAGCCATATGTTAGTGACTATTACAGCGCCATCTATCACGAAGCGAAAAACGTGGTCCAACTAAAACATTCATATTTATTTACGTACTACACGAATATGTAATAAAAATGAGGGTTTGTATTCAAAGAAACGCAGTTGATGTCCTTTTGACCTATGTCAGCGCCATTTAGCGGGCCAACCATAGCGCCATCTGGCTTCCCCCTTCAAGCTAGACGAGTTTCATTCTTTGCAGTTTTTTCGTTTGATGCTTATTTCGTGAGATATTTGGCCCAGTCACGACCAATGGACCACCCTGGATATATCGTAAACAGCAACGGTCCTACCACACTTCGCTGTCGTACTCCGGATATTACCTTTACATCTGTCGATATTGTTTCGTTAAGAGCGATACGTCGAGTTCTATCTGAAAGAAAGTCTTGAATCCAATCGCAAGTCTGCTCCGATACTCCCTAAGCTCGTATTTGTTTTCGTTAAACGGCAATTCGAGACGATATCAAATACCTTACTGAAATCAAGTAACGCGGCATCAACCAGAGCTCCATTGTCAAACTACGCTGTGAATCTCATGGAGGGTCAAAGCGAGCTGAGATTCGCAGGATCTCTGTTTGCACAATCCATTTTTATAGAGCCGGCCGGAGTGGCCGTGCGGTTCTAGGCGCTACAGTCTGGAGCCGAGCGACCGCTTCGGTCGCAGGTTCGACTCCTGCCTCGGGCATGGATGTGTGTGACGTCCTTAGGTTAGTTAGGTTTAATTAGTTCTAAGTTCTAGGCGACTGATGACCTCAGAAGTTAAGTCGCATACTGCTCAGAGCCAAGCCATTTTTATAGAGGAGATGTTCATTTACCGAAAACTTCATAATTTTTTAGCATAAAACGTATTCCATAATTCTACAACAGATAGACGTCAACGATATAGGTCTATAATTCTGTTGATCTGTCTTGCGGCCTTTCTTAAAATCAGGAATAACTGTGCGGCTGGTCCCGGCGGAGGTTCGAGTCCTCCCTCGGGCATGGTGTGTGTGTTTGTCCTTAGGATAATTTAGATTAAGTAGTGTGTAAGATTAGAGACTCGTGACCTTAGCAGTTAAGTCCCACAAGATATTTTTTTAAAAAAAGAAAAAGACGGGAATAGCCCTCGAATTTCTCCAGTCGTTAGGTACCTTTCGTTGCTCAAGCGATGTACGATAAATTACTGCTAGAAGTGGTGCAAGTTCCTTCAAAATGGTTCAAATGGCTCAAAGCACTATGGGACTTAACATCTGAGGTCGTCAGTCCCCTAGACTTACAACTGCTTAAACCTAACTAACCTAAGGACGTCACACACATGCATGCCCGAGGCAGGATTCGAACCTGCGACGTCGCAGCAGCGGGTTTCCGGACTGAAGCGCCTAGAACCGCAGGGCCACAACGGCCGGCTCAAGTTCTTTCGCATGGTCTTTATAGAACCTTATAGGTATCTCATCTGGTCCTGACGCATTTCCGCTTCTGAGCGGCTGTAGTTGCTTTTCTATTCCGCGATCGGTTATGTAAATATCTGCCATTTTCAAGCCTCCTGTGAGGAGGTGACATACGAGACACGGCTCACCTGATAGTTGTTAAGTACGTGGCAGCGCCAGCTGCGCGCCGTGCGCATCTCACGAGGCTGGAGGGCGTCCAGCTGGGGCCAGAGGCAGGCTGATGTATCGGCCACCAGCCGTCACCAAGAGCCGTGCCGCTGTCGCCGCCGCCGCCTGAGAAACCGGCCGCGTCGCTCGCGTTTGTCACCGCTTTGTGAGCGCGCGCCGCGACCCAGCAAATCTCTCGCTGGCTCTAAACTTAGCCTCCGTCCTGCGACGTCCGTCCCAAATATTTGCCCACAGGGACCGTCAGCTGGCCGCACTCGTGCAGTCTCTTTCTCCAGACCGCCGCCTCCGCTTCCAGAGGCGGTGACGAGCAGCGCCGGGCGCTGGAGAGCTGCCAATACGCGACGAATTAACGGAGTCGCTCGGCTGAGCAGGTCGTGCGTTGTTGTCTGCCGCTCCGCCCACTGAAGGAACGGATTAATTAACCGCGGCGTACAGGCGTTTGTTTTAGTCGCAGCTCCCGCTGCGCGTCTGTCCATTGTAGCCGGTACAAAGGGCTCTGCTGGCACCGATTAATGATACATCACAGCCGGCTGAAACACAACAACCCGTACGCTTCTGATGTGTTATTTTCTAATATTTCCACTTTTGCAAGGCCAGCGCTTAATACACTGCTGCTCATTAATACTGCAATACAGTGAAGGCGGCATACATGCTTCGGTATGCAAATGATAAGCATTTCAACGCAACAGATCAAAGTCCACTACTGGCCATTAAAATTGCTACGCCACGAAGACGCGAAATTTAACCGACAGGAAGAAGATGCTGTAATATGCAAATGATTAGCTTCTCAAAGCATTCAGACAAGGTTGTTGCCGGTGGTGACACCTACAAAGTGCTCACATGAGGAAAGTTTACAACCGATTTCTCATACACGAACAGCAGTTGACCGGCGTTGCCTGGTGAAACGTTGTCGTGATGCCTCGTGTAAGGAGGAGCAATGCGTACCATCACGTTTCCGACTTTGATAAAGGTCGGATTGTAGCCTATCGCGATTGCGGTTTATCGTATCGCGACATTGCTGCTCGCGTTGGTCGAGATCCAATGACTGTTAGCAGAATATGGAATCGGTGTGTTCTGGAGGGTAATACGGAACGCCGTGCTGGATCCCAACGGCTTCGTGTCACTAGCAGTCGAGATGACAGGCATCTTATCCATATGGCTGTAACGGATCGTGCAGCCACGTCTCGATCCCTGAGTCAACAGATGGGGACGTTTGCAAGACAACAACCATCTGCACGAACAGTTCGACGACGTTTGCAGCAGCATGGACTATCAGCTCGGAGACTATGGCTGCGGTTACCCTTAACGCTGCATCACAGACAGGAGCGCCTGCGATGGTGTACTCAGCGACGAACCTGGGTGCACGAATGGCAAAACATCATTTTTTCGGATGAATCCAGGTTCTGTTTACAGCATCATGATGGTCGCATCCGTGTTTAGCTACATCGCGGTGAGCGCACATTGGAAGCATGTTTTCGTCATCGCCATACTGGCGTTTCACTCGGCGTGATGGTAAGGGTTGCCATTGGTTACACGTCTCGGTCACCTCTTGTTCGCATTGACGGCACTTTGAACAGTGGACATTACATTTCAGATGTGTTACGACCCGTGGCTCTACCCTTCATTCGATCCCTGCGAAACCCTACATTTCAGCAGGATAATGCACGACCATATGTTTCAGGTCCTGTACGGGTCTTTCTGGATACAGAAAATGTTCGACTGCTGCCCTGGCCAGCACATTCTCCAGATTTCTCACCAATTGAAAACGTCTGGTCAATGTTGGACGAGCAACTGGCTCGTCACAATACGCCAGTCACTACTCTTGACGAACTGTGGTATCGTGTTGAAGCTGCATGGGTAGCCGTACCTGTACACGCCATCCAAGCTCTGTTTGACAGGCGTTCAAGGCCGTTATCACGGCCAGAGGTGGTTGTTCTTGGTGTTGATTTCTCAGGATGTGTGCACCCAAATTGCGTGAAAATGTAATCACATGTGAGTTATAGTATACTATATTTGTCCAATGAATATCCGTTTATCATCTGCATTTCTTCTTGGTGTAGCAATTTTAATGGCCAGTAGTGTAGGTTGGAGTCTACATTCCCTCTTCACTTAGGTGACAGAAGTAATGGGTTACCTCCTAATATCGTGTCGGATCTTCTTTTGCCTCGCGTAGTTCAACAGTTTAATGTGACAGATACTCAACAAGTAGTTACATGTCTCGTATAGAAAAATGAGTCATGTTGCCTCTGTTGCCGTTCGTAATTGCGAAAGTGTTGCGGTGCACGATTTCGTGCACGGACTGATGCCTCGATTATGTACTGTAAATCTTCGATGCCATTCATGTCTGGCGATATGGATGGCTAAACTATTCCCTCCAATGTAAAGATGGTTTCTGTTCATTCGGACATGTCCGAAAGAACAGATACATTTGGCCATCTTGCAGCTTTCGAAGAATGAAATTACAATGAAATACAGAACTTTAACTGCTTACAGGCATTGATAAATATCAACGGGGACAGTTGAAAATGTGTGCCCCGACCAGGATTGGAACCCGAGATCTCCTGCTTATATGGCAGACACTCTAACCGTCTGAGCCACCCAGGACGCAGAGGATAGTGCGACTGCAGGGACTTCTCTCCAAACCCTCCTCGTAAGACCCATAGTCTCAACTTGCTGTCCACACACATTTGTAGTGCCCCTGCCCTCTATACTCAATACTCGCGGCAGTCAATCTACCGATTCCCGTAAGAGTTCGAGAAATGTGAGTGCATCCGCACTGAAGAAGATCATTGACCGGTAAGCCTTATCTATATGCAGATGGTATCTGTTCTTTCGGATCGCAAACTATTTTTGCTGATCGTAATCAGAATTAA
The DNA here is from genome assembly GCF_023864275.1 of Schistocerca cancellata. Lineage (NCBI taxonomy): Eukaryota > Metazoa > Arthropoda > Insecta > Orthoptera > Acrididae > Schistocerca > Schistocerca cancellata. The sequence continues at coordinate 372,513,207 of NC_064626.1, forward strand.
GATAATTTGCTGCTGCACTTCACATTGATGCGCTATTTGTAGCCATCTGTTGATGGTGCCTAAAGCACCGCAATCTGTCATATTTTAAGAAAAATATTTTGCCATTAAGAAAGAAAATCTTTATATTATTAATAGTATTGCGATCGCTACAGCCCAGTGACGACATAGCAGTACCGATTTTTTTTTTTCATTTGTATACAAGAAAGCGGCGATTAAATCAAAAGTCGGTCTACACTTCAGGGAAAAATCCATCAATTCCAGAATCTACGTTCCCGTGCGGGTGGAGTCACCGGTCATGATAGTAGAAGTTCGTTTCTTGGTTTATCGCGTTTTCGTACCACGGATTTTGTTCCACCTAGGACAAAATTCACACTACATAGAAATCATCCTGCATTTTCATACCGGAACATAAAATGATAGGTATCTTCTTTCGTCTGATATATTAATGTATTGTTGCTCATATTCATTCGGTTTATAGAAAAATACTTTATCCATACCATATTGATAACTATGGTTACTTGCTTCAAACTCTGCGTTTATGTGTACAGAGATATTTAAGACATGTAACAATGACATGTCTGGTTCAGACAGCGTGCTCTCACTTTGGTGCTCTTCTCAGTTACTCGTCGAGCTGCCCGGAACCTTCATTGCGCAATATTTCTAGAGGTAAGGACAATGATAGCTTTATCACTTTCTTTCTTTACGAAACAATGATAAATATTGTCTTAAAACACCATTCGTACGTTTCCCGAAATGGTTTTAATTTAACGACGACATTAACAACAATTACTCTGTGTTTAATTATGTGCTGTGAGTTGGACGTTTTCTTTCTTTTGATAATACAGAATGGCAGTGGGAATTTTCTAATATTCATCTCATAATTCGTGGAAGAGGGAAAGGTACGTGTTTTGCGCTTCTGCTCTTGGGAGGTGCGTACAGTCCTCAGTGTGGTGTTCTGCATATGGTGTGGTCATCAAAATGTTTTTTTTTTCTTTTTTAACTGTCGGTTTGCTCACACATCACCAGTCCTGTTCCCTCAAAGTATAATAAATTCCGGTCCTGGTGAGACCATCTACCGCCAGGGGAGCCTAATTTTAAATCCCGAGAATGACACGTAACCGTTTCTTAGATTGATGGCCCTAAATGAAATGATCTGACTGTGTTGTACTCAGTTCTTCCCAGCAGGTGAAATCTTAAATTCCAAATCTGTCAGAAGTTCTAGTATTTCCAAAGAGTAATATTATGCACTGTTTGTAAAAACAAACACAGTGCACCACTATCACTGAAACAGTTTCAAACTACCAATCGCAAAGAGGATAAATGCTGTAATGTAGTTCCCATACATTTTCCCGAAAAATATTATATACGATGCGCCGTATTTTCTCATGCCTGTTTTGAATACTTCTATTCAAATTAAATCGCAGTAACGTGCCGTGGCTTGGCGCAACGTAAATAATTCATCCCAGTGAATCAGGAATATATACGCGAGGCTGGCGATATATAATTTAATTTCTCATTTATTCTTCAGTAGTATCGGCGTCCCGACATTATATGACTGCCGCATTATTTTCACCGTGGCGTCGTTGATCACACATTCTAGGCCAGGTAGTTTTACCTCCACCGGCACTTCCGGATACTCCGTGGCTTCGCTAAAAACGTTCTTTCTGGAACATGTTTTTGTACACACTATCGCGACACATACTCTACTTGTAGCGTCACATGGGCGCTCAGCAGCGTCCTCTAAAATATTGTCCTCTTCTTCTTCTTCTTATTCTTCTTCTTCTTCTTCTGGGCGTATATCCCGCTCTAGGACGATCCTTTTGTTGACTCATCATCTGCCTGCATTTGAGTCTGTCAAGGGCATCATCAGTGCCACCTATGAGGATGCCCTTGACAGACCCAAATGGAGGGAGGTGTGTAAAGAAGCGGATCCTCCTAGCAGCGGACAAACGCGAAGAAGAAGGAAGAAGAAGACGACAATATGTTAAAGATTACTGTTGTGCGCCCGTGTGACGGTAGAAGTAGGGTATGTGTCATGCTAATGTGGGTAAAAACGTATTTCAGAAAGAAAGTTTTTAGCGTTTGTCCAATCCTCAGTTATTTACGCAACGAGTAAAATTACGTGCAAACGGTCGTTACGCGTGTAAGTGACCTACTCTTAAAACAAAAGCATCACAGTAATGTTTCCCCCATTGTTACTCACAAATAGTTTCTTCTTACTGAGAGTGCTCAAAATGAGTTTTGCGAGATTGTTCCAGAAGTTGAACGGAAAGATTTATAAGCAGCAGTTGCTGACCCCCGCAGAGGTTGACGTCATAGCCGCGCGGAGTCATTCATCTTGGCTCCTTGCAAGTTCCGTGTTCATCCCAGCCGCTTTGATCAGCTCACACGTCGTGAACTGCAGCGTGTTGTCAAATATGCTGTAGTTGACAGCTGAGCCTGTCGTTTACATCGTCTGTTCTCGCTTAGACTGGACCTGCTAAGTCCGAAACTGGTGCACGTACTCAAAGCAGTTCAGTGGTAGGCCAATGAAACGATTTTCTCGTTTTAGAGTGGTATATAGATCCTATTGTCTTATCCGAAATCCAAATACACAGTCACTCAGCAAGTCATCATTTGTCAACGCGAGAAATGCAATCTGTGTGCAAATAAAAAATTCGTCGGTGCACAGTATAACACTTGTAATGTTGCTTTAATTTGTTCTGAAAGCGGTGCTGATATTCAAGACCATAAAAGTGGGTTAAAAGCTGTGACCTATCTGAGGAAGTTAACCTTGCATTACTGCGCAACTGTTTTACCAGTATCCAGTCTAGCTTACCAAATTCCCAACCAGACTAACATTAATTATAATCTTTTTGTACTCATCTTGCGATAACCGATAAAGACAATTTAAATAAAAAGAAATAAATCAGTATACATATATATATTGAAACATACGCAAGAGGAAATTAACCACAACCAACCAATTCAATTTTCACCCAAAGAAGTTACGTTCGTAGCGCAATCCTCTCTGTCATGAAATTACCACACACTGGTATATTAAATTCATACTAACTCTCTGTGAAATGTTCCCAAAAAGAATAGCTGAGGGCTACTTTGATGCTGACACCACATGCTTCACGTGGTTAACTTGGTTTACACGCTAACGTAAATCGCTGCTAAAGTAGTTTCGCTGTCACTTTTAAGCACTTTATATATTAAGGAGAAGCATTTGCGAATACAGACATTCAATAACCGTAAATAATATAAAAATTAAAAAGAACCGTGAAATTATGTAGTAAATTATAGGCTCAATTTTGTCGTATCTTTGAAACTCTCTTACACGATCACGATAAAAACTGGATCCAATAAATCTAAGAGCATTTTGACGGTTATTAAATTTTTCAAGATAATTGTATACAGATTTGAGGACTGCTTAGAAACCTAAAATAAATTACATCGAAATGCAATATACAAAAGAAAAACCTCGAACAGATTACTATCGTCTTACTATTAACGTGATGCGTCAAACAATTGTATAAGCACGTGGTACTGGTCTCACAAAGTACACCCCAAGTGGGTTGAACGTAAATAAAAGTTGCTATGTTCACGTAAATTCGCATTTTAGATTAATGATCTTAGTTAGAGTTACTGATCAACACGTGGTTCCACTTTACTCGCAAAGTAGTGACAAAGCAACTACCGGAAGATATTCTGAACTTCACACTCGAATTACACTGCGTTGCAATTTAAGATAACATTAGATATTTTAGAGCTAAACCTGAAATTAAGGTGATTAAATTTTCAGTTAGGCTGAACTTAAGAAATCCATTGTCCTACAGACTTAGCAGACACATGCTTAGCTGGAGATCTTACCACTTCAGACGCTCGCCGCGGACAGACTGACCTGGGGCCCTACTGAGCGTGCTTAACAGATACAAACGGAAGTGACCAGAGAGGCAGCTTCCTATACCAACATGACAAGGGACGGACAGGACCATACTAAGAATAGAAACCTCTCTGCTTTTAGAAAGCGTAGCTACCTGTTCCGACGTTTGTCCTACTGTTCTCTAGCAGACAGGCTTGTCTGCTACCATCAAGCATGCAACTAGAAATACATTTGCTCATTCATCCTTTCACATAGAAGAGAAGGGGGATGACAGTATCTTATCATATACAGTATATAAAAGAAAGCAGATGTAGGTTCTGTAAGAGACTGTGTGACATGAATTACATATAAACTGTGTTTTAAAGTGTAGTAGTGTGACAGATCGTTCTTGTTACGTGCAAAAGTAACACGTTTCACTGCTCAGTCTCCTCCCAGATAGTCAGAAACACCACAGTAAATTTAGAAGAGGAATTTATGCCGTAAATGACAACAGATTTAAGAAATTAACATGAAAGGAATCCAACAGAGACCTTTCACACTGTGTTCGTTTTCGGTCAAAAAACGAATGTATTTTTCTACTTGGTCTCATTTGACGTCAGTCAACTTCAGATGATTTTTGTTGAATGAGTAGATTCAATCCCTGAAGCGCTATTCTATAAGGTGTGCAGAAAACCTACCTATGTCTGCCATAGCCTCTTGGACGGACTCAAGTACTTCAGTTACCAATACTTTAGATATTGGAGTAGGTGGAAGTCTGAGGGTTTTCCATCGTATGAATACATCAGTTTTTCCTTTGCCATAGCATCTTTCTAGGAAGGTAAATTTCTCTGGCGAAAGGTTGCTTCATCATCATTTATATTCAGGTCTCTCTAATTACTCTGCTTTTTTTTTCAGTGTAGTCATTTCACGAGGCTTACGTGGAAATGATGTGTCGCCCGACAATAACCACAACGTACTGTGTCGGAATTTCAACAGTAAAGATCTCCGAGATGTGCAGCTCCCCTCTTGTAGCGTATGCCACTGGTGTTTTATTCGTATCTCCGTAACGCTCTCGCGCTGACAGAACTACCCCGTGACAAAACTACCCCGTGACAAAACGCGCCACTCTTTTTTGGATCTTGCCTAAATCTCCTACAAACCCAACCCAGTAAAGGTCTCAGACTGATGAGCGGTAATCGAGAATAGGTCAGACAAGTGTTTTGTAAGCCATTATTTTCATGAAGGAATTACATTTCCTTAATATTCTTCCGATGAACCTCAGCCTGGCGTCTGCTTTCCAGACAGTTTGTGTTACAAGCTCATGCCTCTTTTGGCCGCCCCTTTTGGGTACTGCTAGTTATTTTAGAGTAGTTTCTGTTGCCTATATTTCATCTTCAGTGGTGTAATAGAACGGTAGTGAAGTTCCTCGACTGTTTAAGGCCTTCTTGCATCTCGCTACAGTCTTCCGGCGGTGCTACCTTTCTCCACACAACCGTCTGGACGAACGCACAGCATATCGTTATCAGACGCCGTAAGCTCTCCGCTCCTCGCGTGTCGTATACGACACACGGAACTGTTAACCTTTATGAGCATAAGGAAGCCATGTAACGCCGAAGATACACCCACCAGTATGTTATTCACCTTTCGCGATGTATCGTTACCTATCGCAACAAGATTCTGCGTACTGCGCCGCCAGTTACAAATATTAGAAAATAAACATATTTTTCTATTAGTGGAACTGAAGAGGTTAATCGCGGGTATCCGTATTAGCAATTGCTGCATGGAATTTCTGGACTGCCGTCCTTTAATGCATTCGAAGAGAACGATGCACGTCCAATACTTAGAAGCCAGTTTCAAGACTCCCTCACCGAATGGTATATTGTCATTTATCGTGATAATTTACGGAATATTTCGGTAGTTGAACATGTCGGTACTTCGTCCATCTGCCACACGAGTAATGCATATATCATTCGATGATTCGTTGTGTAGAAACTCGCATCACAGTGCGTGGCAACTCTACTACCAAATGCTCATCGATGTTTCTAATACTGTTTTACAATTTTATGTTACTAATCTGTTCCGTGTGTCATTATAGGTTACATGTGGGCCAAATTTCACTCTTCTGTAACAGGAGTATCTTTTGCGTTTTTCGCATACTGTTATTTAGCTCTTTCACCGCAAATATGTTTAGCTGCCTTAAAGTTATTAGTACTAAGTTATAAACGACGTGAATAGCAACAAGGAAATCGTAAAACTTTGACCACTGTGTTTTCGGGGCCTTGATAACCATTGAGACTTACGTCATTTATTAAAATAGATTGGAGAGAAATTACGCCTAAAGCAAAGCATCGTTTAATGAGTTATGTTTTAGACAAACGTGTTTGAGCACTTTCTGTGCTGCCTTCAGTGGGTTTATATTCATTTTCTTTCTCTCATGACGCTATCGTTTACGTATATTGGTGGTTTTACACTGAAGTGCGAAAAACTGGTTTGGGCATGCGTAATTAAATAAAGAGATATGTAAACCGGCAGAATACGGCGCTGCAGTCGGCAACGCCTATATATTCTGTCTCTCGCAGTTCTTAGATCGGTTACTGCTGCTACAATGGCAGGTTACCAAGATTTAAGTGAATATGAACATGGTGTTATATTCGGCGCACGAGCGATGGGACACAGCATCTCCGAGGTAGCGATGAAGTGAGGATTTTCCCGTACGACCATTTCCGAGTGTACCATGAATATCAGTAATCATGTAAAACATCAGATCTGCGACATCGCTGCTGCCGGAAAAAGTTCCTGCAAGAACGGAACGGACGACATCCGAAGAGAATCATTCAACGTGTCAAAAGTGCAACCCTTCCGCAAATTGATGCAGATTTCAATGCTGGGCCCTCGACACGTGTCAGCGTGTGAACCATTCAACGAAACATCATCGATATTGGCTTTCAGAGCCGAAGGTCCACTCGTGTACCCTTGATGGCTGGACGACACAAAGCTTTACGCCCTCCCTGGGCCCGTCAACACCGACATTGAACTGTTGATGACTGCAAACATGTTGCCTGGTCGGACGAGTCTCGTTCCAAATTATATCAAGCGGGTGGACGGGTACTGGTATGGAGACAACCTCACGAACCCATGGAACCTGCATGTAAGCAGGGGACTGTTCAAGGTGATGCAGGCTCTGTAATCGTGTTGGGGGTGTGCAGTTGGAGTGATATGGTTCAAATGGCTCTGAGCACTATGGGACTCAACTGCTGTGGTCATAAGTCCCCTAGAAGTTAGAACTACTTAAACCTAACTAACCTAAGGACATCATACACATCCATGCCCGAGGCAGAATTCGAACCTGCGACCGTAGCGGTCGCGCGGTTCCAGACTGTAGCGCCTTTAACCGCGCGGCCACTCCGGCCGGCACTTGGGCAATTCCAGCAGGATAATGCGACACCCCACACGTCCAGAATTGCTACAGAGTGGCTCCAGGAACACTCTTCTGAGTCTAAACACTTCCTCAGGCCACCAGACTCCCCAGACATGAATGTTATGGAGCATATATGGAATACCTTACAAAGTGCTGTTCAGAACAGACCTACAGCATCTCGTACTATCACGGGCTTATGGACGGCCTTGCAGGATTCATGATCAGAAGATATCTCCGCCCCCCCTCGTACTCCTACGGATTTATGGACAGCCCTGCAGGATTCATGGTGTCAGTTCCCTCGAGAACTACTTCAGACATAAGTCGAGTCCATGCCACGTCGTGTTGCGGAATTTCTGCGTGCTCGTGAGGGCCCTACACGGTATTAGGCAGGTGTACCAGTTTGTTTGGCTCTTCAGTGTATATCATCTACATGTACTCTACACTGTGCCATAATTGTTTGATGCTGTAGTCTGCTCGCCTTGTTTTCGTCTTATCTGAGGACTTGTGTCACTTGCTGTTCTATTTTTTAGCTGTACCCGCACGCTTTTGTCGTATCCATGTATCATAAAAATACAAAATACAAATTCATTTGTTTCTTGATAAAACGTGACAAATCCTAAGAAATAAAACATAAATAAAACCCATTCAGGGTAGCACAGAATGTGTTGAAACACGTTTCAGTAAAACAAAATAAATCAAAGAGAGTCTTATAAAGACGGAATTTCTCTCAGAGTTTTCTTATCTGGCTCGGGAAGTATGAAGGGCTCTAAATTGCAAAAGATGTTTCTCTTCAAATAAAATTACGCTGTTTTTGTGCGTACAACCCATTTCTCGATTAGACACACTGAATAGCTGCAGTGCGTCACTATAAAATACACACATTATCAGTAATACAGAATCGATGTTAGGTATACCAAGATTTATATGCAGTAGGTTCTTCATAAAATATTTGCATTGTCGAATGCTTATTAATTCGTAAATAGTATTAGGTATTAAACGAATTTCTAAAATATAGACTTGGTTAACTTGTGATTAATTTATATACACAGATACTGAAGTGCATCCAAAACCACATAACGCTATGTAACCAAGTGTAATTCCGCAAAATATGTTAAATGCTGAAACCAGATAATACTGCGTGACCGCTACGGTCGCAGGTTCGAATCCTGCCTCGGACATGGATGTGTGTGATGTCCTTAGGTTAGTTAGGTTTAAGTAGTTCTAAGTTCTAGGGGACTGATGACTTCAGAAGTTGTCCCATAGTGCTAAGAGCCATTTGAACCATTTTGAACCAGATAATATTAGATTAATATTTGAAAGCTGCCCTTATGATTCTAGTCACTAACAAACATTTCATTACCAGAGACAAACGCCCCCACGGATATCTCGTTGTTGTTGTTGTTGTTGTGGTTTCAGTCCTGAGACTGGTTTGATGCAGCTCTCCATGACGGATATCTCAGTACTAGTCAAAACGTAATGACAGATAATAATTCTGCGACCTTTCTGCCTGTTAGATGATAGTTGCTAGCGGTGTAAAATTTTCCGTAAAACTGCTCAGTAATTGGTACAAAAAACTGTTACACACTCCATAGAATGAGCCACAGTTCTATTCCGTTTAGTCACATTTCTCTTCAGAGTTGTATATATGTCGCCTGAAGTATTATTCAACCTGCCTAACAAATACCAGAGGAAGAGGCTAAATTTGTCTTCTAGAACTGTTACTTTGGTTGAAGAAATGCTAGCGTAATTTCAATTTGGGCATTCAATAATAATGCAACACTTTTTTTTCTAGGTCAGTTTTGGTTGATAAAATAAAGGAATTGTTGTGAAACATCCTAGAGTATTCCCTCTTCAGCTCGTATATTTTCATGAAGTTCCGATCGGTGGCGGGATTATCTGTAGCCTTCAAAATGGCGTGTGTAACGGAGGCGAGTTCCAAGCAGGCATTTCTAAACAAATTTCTTCCGGCAGAAAACCAGAGTATCGCTGATATCCATAGGCGCTTTTTAAGGACTCATCTGCACGCGAAAGCGATAATATAATTTTTTTCGCCCTGTCAAAGAATGATATGAAGCGCTATCGATAAACAATACGTAGTTGCGGAGAAAAAACACCAAATTTTCTAATATTGTGCTTCAGATCTGACTCCTCTCGCGCTACTCAGAGTGGCAAGACAATCTGTTTCTGTACGACGCATTTTGTGATTGCTCTGTAACTCCATACATTTTGTTAGATACTGAACATGGCAGATTTAAAGAGGCACATCGACGTACTCATTTATATTAATATACTGCCAAGCAAATATTATTTATATGTAAGTGTCTGTTCATAATTTATGTGCATATGCTATTTTTTGAACATATATCTTATAAATGTCAATGTCTTTTTTTCATTTTAATAGTTTTAAGAATGATGCAAGCGGCTGCGACGTGGCAGATTTTTGTGTGCAATCTGATATAAATTATGAAGTCCTAGCATAACAGAACCTTAAGTCAATCTTCACGGCAATTTTACTGCAAGAACTCGGATATTTTGTTTTAGGAACTTGCAAGGCAGACGGTAACACAAAAAATACTTAGCAAACGCACGACCTCAGCCACCAATGCCATTGTTCGCACGCCAGACAATGTGTGAGGAAACAATATTGTTTAATCTTAATACTTTGAAATATTGTTAATTATCTGATCTGTATTCTCATCCTCACACGCAGAAGTACGGTATATTATTTATATTATAGCTTGCAAAATGTTTACAGAGACATGGAAGTGTACAAAAGCACGGTGAGTCGTTGGCAAGGCACTGACACCATCGCCACTAGGTCGTGCAAAGCTGTCCGATTTCCCGCCGGCGTCCGCACACGCCTCTGATTCCTGCAGTGATGAAACGTGCGGATACTCTCATTCGAGGTGATTGTCAGATCACAAAAAACCACCTCGCTGCACAACTGGACGTCTCTGTTGGTAGTGCCGTCACACCCGTCCGCCAGTTGTGTTACTCAAACGTGTGTGCCCGCTCGGATCTTCGGCGCGTAACAGAGCACTGTAAAAAGTAACTGAGTTTAATTGTTTGCGCCTTACGAGGCTGATTGTGTCGTTTTTTTGTCGAACATCGCACTGACGATGAAACCTGCTTTCATCACCTCGAACCGGAAATAAAATGGCAATCCATGGATTGGCGCTACACCATGTCTCCTCCGAAGAAAAAGTTTAAAGCTCCAACTTCAGCCGGTAAAGTCATGGCGACTCTCTTCTGGGACTCTGAAGGGGTTATCCTGCTTGATGTCTCCCTCGTGGTGCAACAGTCAGCTGTGAAGTGCATTCAGGTATCTTCAGGAAATTGAAGCGTGTTGGTCGCCATAAAACTGCAAACGAACTTCACCTTCTCCATGGCAACGCAAAGCCTCATGCAAGTCTGCGCAGCCGAGAGCAGCTCACAAAACTTCACTGCAGTGTTCGTCCTCATCCACCCTACAGCCCGAATGTCGCACCTTCCGACTTCCAACTATTTCGCCCAATGAAGAATGACCTCCACGGGAAACAGTAGGTGGATGTTGGGGAGGTTTTGATGCAGCTAGACATCTCTTTCGATGTTGACCAGTAGAGTGGTACCATGTGGGCGTACAGGCCCTTTCAGTAAGGTGGAGTAAGACGGTCGCACTGAACGGAGATTATGCTGGAAAAATACGGCTTCGTAGCCAGATGAGTGGGGAATAATATGTTGTATTGGAACCCAGAATAAAAACATCACCGCGCGGGATTAGCCGAGCGGTCTCTGGCGCTGCAGTAATGGACTGTGCGGCTGGTCCCGGCGGAGGTTCGAGTTCTCCTTCGGGCATCGGTGTGTGTGTGTTTGTCCTTAGGATAATTTAGGTTAAATAGTGTGTAAACTTAGGGACTGATGACCTTAGCAGTTAAGTCCCATAAGATTTCACACACATTTCAACATTTTTGAACAATAAAAACATCCTGCTTTCAAATAAAGTGTTGCGTTACTTATTGATCACCCCCTCATAAATAGAAAACAGGTTAATGCCATTTTGTCTAAAACTGACATGGTGAGGTCGTGGCTGTGTACAATTAATGTGGGTTGATTCTTGCAAAGAAGAAGACAGCAACCAGCCACTATTAACACTGTTAGTTATGTAAGTATATAGCGCCGTAACTAGTTTCGAACTGACAACTTTAACATCAGACAGCTGTTCACAAGATCTACAAGATGCGCTTTACATAATCGTCAGTTTTCGACTTTTATTCTTCCATTGTAGCGAAATATTCTTGGCGTGTTGGTGCCCTACGGTAGAAAACAGTGTTAGAAGCGCCCTATGTGAACGTAACTAACTTCCAAACGATGAAATACAGAGTAAACAAATATGTGAGGTTAAGTGGTTATAGTACTTACATCGAAAATTCCGCGCAATTTTGTTGCGAATTTGCAGGATTGTATTTTTAAAATATTGCAAAATGCTTTTATCTCTGAATTTTATGTGGCTAAGTAAATACTTGAACCACTTCTTGATGAACAAAATGGTTCAAATGGCTCTGAGCTCTATGGGACTTAACTTCCGCGGTCATCAGTCCCCTAGAACTTAGAACTACTTAAACCTAATTAACCTAAGAACGTCACACACATCCATGCTGGAGGCAGTATTCGAACCTGCGACCATAGTGGTCACACCAGCCCTGATAAACATTTTGCAGCCCTTGGTCTAGGTCTCTAGTTGAAAACAAATAACCAATATTTTAAGGCGAAAGTTACGTGACACAAAGAACAACATCCTACCAGCGTTGCTTGAAGACTGCAGATATAATTCTTGTAGGTGTGTGGATTTCTCGCTTCCTGCTCGACCGGTTTTTCAGGGCAAGCGTAGCAGGGTAACGTAAGGTGTATTGGCCCTTCAATGAAAGTGCCTGTTACTCTTTTTAGTGGTCTTTCGGACTCGAAGTCAATTACAATTAATTTTCTCTGCAAGTAAACCCTGGATTCCAGATGGACTAATGCTGTTTCCTGGTACCAGATGGCCCGTCAGGTAGCGCTACGCAGCTGTTAACTCTGAAGGCAAATTAAACTTTACGGCAGTAGAGACACTCACGGATGTGGCAATCCGAGTGTTTCGCACCGCGATTTTCTTTCCCCTTCTCGCTTTCGTCCTTGCTTCAGTCGGTTTGCATATTTAAAACTGTTTGATCAGGTACACACCACTCATAAAGCGTCAGTAAGTAAAATACTGCGTGGCTGCTTCGTGGATAAGATCGTAACACAATTCAAGAGCAGAGGTAGCACCAGGGGTTTATCTGAAGCGTTGGGTGTCCGCGAATGAGCATCCTCCCCCTCTTTCATCCCTCTTGCGTGCCATCCCCATCCCCATTACCAACAAAACAAACAGTAGACCGCATATCGTTTGTCACCAGTGGAGCATGATGAAATGATACATTTTATAGATGTTTTTAATTTTTCCAAAATACAGGGCTGCTTGTTGATTAGCCTCTTAGCCTCTGCAGCTCATTTAAAGGGACCACACCCTGCCTATCTAACCCATGTTAATTTAGGCAAGTATTTGACCCATGAAGCAGGACCTTAAAATTTTTACTGTGTCTACATGATGCTAATAGTCATTTTATAGGTTTTAAGAAATATATTTTTAAATTTATTAAGAAAAATATTTAGTTTTTTTCTGCAGAAAATATTTTTTTGTGAACTTCCTAATGGGGGAATATTAATGAATGTAGTACCAGAGGTGGATTTTTATGTTATGCAGACACTCTGAAAATTTCATTCATTTATCAAATGGTTCAAATGGCTCTGAGCACTATGGGACCTAACATCTGAGATCATCAGTCCCCTAGAACTTAGAACTACTTAAACCTAACTAACCTAAGGACATCACAAACATCCACGCCCGAGGCAGGATTCGAACCTGCGACCGTAGCGGTCGCACGGTTCCAGACTGTAGCGGCTAGAACCGCTCGGCCACACCGGCCGGCCATTCATTTATCTATGATAGTTTCTGATATAATGGGGCATATGTACTGAAAATTTTAGTTTGCGGGAAATTGACTTTAAAGAAAAAAACTTTTGAAATTTGTTACTTACAGTTAATTAAAACTGTCCTGCTGCATATTATGGCCCTTCTTTGGCCTCTAGCAGGTCTTCCAGCTTCTTTTTCACCTTCCTAGATGTTTGTCTTGCTTTCTTGGCCATATTAGATGCAGACCTGTCTGCATCGGCTATCCTCGTTTTATCGCAATGTTGCAGCCCAGTGATCATATTTTCACCAAGATTAATTCCCCGCTTTCTCAGTACCCAACTCTTTCCAGTATTACCACAACTGAATGTAATAATAGCATCATGAACTCCTAGTTTCATTATATGCATGCCTACAAATACAGTTTTAGGAAGGCGGTTCCAAATTATGCTGTTGAAACATTCATTTGGGTTCTGTGTATGCCCATGCAGACATGTCCTTAGAAGGTCAGGATGAGCCAAGTCTCTGAAAATAGGTTTAATTGCTCTAATAACAGCAGCAGTAGTCAGTGCTGCGCACGCCTCTTCAGATGCATCTTCAGAAAGCTTTCTAAACTTGTGTCCTCTAAATTTTCATTTCTTGAAAATGCCTTTACGTTTCGTCATCACCAATAAACACAATAAAACACACGTAAACAAGCACTGCAAACGTAAGTATAACAACTACTCGCAATCACACTTGAACGAAACTAACCGCGTGTTTGAAAGCTTGTTGTTTGCAAACAGCAGAAACAAAAGAATACCAACCATTGCATTCCAAGGATAACCAACACACTCGGGAGAAAACAAAACTCTAACGTGCAATGTAGGGGATATAAAGATCTGAAATATTTGCAGAAAAGTGGGAGTGGCACATAAACACACGTGGTAGGAAAATGCTTTTTAAATGCTCGAAAAAATTTTTTTTCAGCAAAATCCTTTTCAGAGTACTTAAATAGTGATGGGGAGCTCGTGAATGAGTCGTTCAAATGAACGCTTCACTCCAGTGAAGTGTGAACTAACCACTCAATTTCAATGAACTGGTACTTCAAACTCTTCACAGATAGCACACTCCACACTTTTTTCTAGTTCACTCACTCTCTTCCCCTCTTCCCCTCTCCCACTACGTCGGCGGTACGTCATTCATTCTCCCTTCACTTCTATGCTCCCTCTACTGCCTGTCGACGAATCGCGCGGCGAAATACACTTAGAACAACAGTTGCACTTTACTTTCCCATCACCTAAATTGGCGAAGAAATCCCAAATTTCACTACTTTTACGCGATCGCGAGTTGCTAGCCATTGTATAAGCGTGAACAGACACAAAAACTGGTTTCCGAATAAAATAAAGAGGGATTTTACCTGAAATCGTACCAATGACTACAGGTGACAGTTTACGTTTTGAATTTAGAGGGGTTATTATTCTCAACAAAAATAAAATAAACAAGGAAACTTCTGAATAATTACTTAACGTAGGTATATAGACTTTGTGACAGTGGTAAACGTACTCATTCTATTTTGGATTAAATTTTAAAAGGAACATAAAATCGGACTGCATTTCGTTGGAAGCCTTAGTTTTCAGTCCATGAATACAACAAATAAAGTTTCACTTGGCAGATAAAGATTTTTTTGGGCGCTTCATGAGAAAATGTCGAGCAAGATTAAACGTAATACCTTCTTTATATGTGACAGGCTTCTCTATATATCTTTCCTTTGTCGCCTTTGACCATGCTCTACTTAGACCGTAAAATGTTGCGTGCACATTACTGCATAGTTCGGCCATCTGTTGGTAAAATTATGAAGTATTACGAAGCTTTATTGTACGAGCGAGGCGAAGCGAGCATAGCTGCGGCTGAGCGGCGAACTGGGCAACTTAGCCAGGCTTCCGTACTTCATGAATGAACTACTTCATTTGAACGCTTCACGGCAAAGAGTGAAATGAATGAAGTAGTTCACGGGAATGAACGAGTTCGACCCATCTCTATATTTAAATAAAACCTTAATATATCTAAATATGATGAAAACCGAAAATCGATTTTTTCGACCTGAACCACGGTGTGGTTCCCTTAAGGACTAGATTAGAGATGTAACTGAATTCTTTTTTTGCACACCTCTGTACACGCCACTCATGATAAAAGCTCCGTCGCAGCCTTCGTCAAAACACTTGGTCACATAATGTTGCTTTCATCCTACAGACTCAGATAACTCATGTTTGAGAATGAACTATGACTTGGGCAAAGGGGGTAAATGAATCTGAGAAACTATCCTATCAAAAATTTCCGGACACTTTAGGTAATGAGAAAGTGACCACCAGCCGTCAGGAGTGGCAAACCATCCGTTGTAAAGGGAGGCGGAGAGTAATGTGTTATCAGCAGAGAGGCAGCAACAGCAAAATGTGTCGGTCAGGAGAGCTCAGTCAACTTCGAACATGGACTAGTCATTAGATGTCAGCTGAATAACAAATCCAGCAGACACATTTCGACCCTTCTAAAGCTACCCAAGTCGACTATTGGTGATTGCCGGCCGGAGTGGACGCGCGCTTCTAGGCGCTATAGTCTGGAACTGAGCAGCCGCTACGGTCGCAGGTTCGAATCTTGCCTCGGGCATGGATGTGTGTGATGTCCTTAGGTTGGTTAGGTTTAAGTAGTTCTTAGTTCTAGGAGACTGATGACCTGAGAAGTTAAGTCGCATAGTGCTCAGAGCCATTTTTGACGATTGGTGATTGACTGTGAAGTAGTAACGCGAAGGAACAATCACAGCCAAACCAAGATCAGACAGATCTCAAATACTGACGAGACCGCAACTTGTGGTGTCGCGGTCGAGTTCTCGCTTCCCGAGCACGGGGTCCCGGATTCGATTCCCGGCGGGGTCAGGGATTTTTACCTGCCTCGAGATGAGTGGGTGTTTGTGTTGTCCTCATCAGTTCATCATCATTCATGAAAGTGGCGAGATTGGACTGAGCAAAGGTTGGGAATTCTGTAAGGGCGCTGATAACCGCGCAGTTGAGCGCCCCGCAAACCAAACATCATCATCATCATCAAATACTGACGGAAAGCGATCATCGAGCATTGCGAAGGGCAGTTGTAAAAAAATCACGTCAGATCAGCTTAGGGAATCACTTGAGAGTTCCAAAATGCTACCAGCAGTCCATCTAACGCAGTGACTATGCGTAGAGAGTTAAAAAGTATGGGATATAATAGTTGTGCAGCTTCTGGAGGGCCTAACATTCCTGTAGTCAATACTAAGTGACGCTTGGTGAGGTGGGTACGCTATAACCTGTGGCAACCAGATAGAAGGGTCTGGGTTTGGCGAATGCCTGGAAAACGTTATCTTCCATCATGCAGAGCACCAACAGTTAAGTATGGGAGGATGCGATGTTATTTGATGTGGGGTTTTTTGGTGGTAAGCTTGTGGTCTTTTTATTGCCCTCAAGGAGACACAATTTACAGCATTGTGTACTACATACTGTGGACGAACAGTTCGGAGACGATGATTGATTGTATCAGCATCACAATGCATCTTCTCATAAAGCAGCATCTGTGACGAAATGGTTTGTGGACAACAACATTCCTCAAGTGGAATGGCCTGCTCGAAGTCCCGACCTGAGCCCAAATGAGCGCCTTTGGGACGAGATAGAATGTCGACTTGCCTCTAGTTCTCTTTCGGAAGAATGGGCTGCAGTTCCTCCATAGACATTCAGAAATATCATTAAATATGTCACCCCCCCACCCCCCCACCCCCCTCAGTGGAGTTCCAGCCATCATAAAGGCGAGAGTTGGATATATGCCAGATTGATATCTGGTAATAACTGTCCAGATACGTTTGATCCGCTAGTGTATATTATCCTCAGAATGATTTTCAAAACAGTCTTTGATTATGTTGACATAGCAAAACGCTTGTCTTGACTGATCAATTTTACTAATTTTTTCACTTTATTTCCAGTTTTAATGTTTCGTTATTTCTTTCCTTTCTTCCCTACGGTTGCCAGGGGCTCCTTATTCTCGTTCATACTAATGTCTCTAGAGACCTTTCTTTAATTTAATAGTGAATATTTTACGCTTATCTCCTTAGACTCTCAGAGAAAACAACACAAATCGTGGCGTGACTTAGTTCTCAACAATACAGGAGTCTCTCCAATGGCACAGGCCGTTGCGTAGCAACAGTCCGAGACGAGGCGAATGGCGAGCAACACGAATATTCCTGTCTCCAGTCAGCAAAATCTTAAGAAAGCCGTGAAATGCAGCAAGGGCACGGAGGAACGATGGAACTCAGAAGGTAAGCAATCGATCAGCATCTGATTTCTGCCAGTCCCTGACATGTAAAACACAGTTGTTAAGTTAATTCCGCCTTTCTGTGCACGCATACCACAAATAATCACAAGCATGTATGTGTAATGAATCTGGAGATATTCAACACAGCAGTTATATTAAGGGCAATCTGATTTTGCAAACCCGTAAGACTGTTTACCCTTAGTTATCTGAGGCAGTTTGTGTTGGAGAAACATGAATTTCGTGAAATTATAATTAGAAGAATACTGGAACTTTGTTCCCTTGTACAGATCATAGTAGAAAAGTTGAGTATATTAATATGGTGTCTTCAAACACGTTTTTTACGGAAATATTGTAAGAAACTATACGTTTCTTTAAAAATTTCTGACGCATTATATGTGGATTTTATGCATTAAGCTACCATTTTAGCAAAAATCTAGTTAACGTTTTATATCATAGATCTCTTATTAATGGAACGAAAAGCAGTTTGGAACTGTTGTTTCTGCTTTCGTTGGAAACCGTCAGCAAACACAGCGTATTGTGGAATAGCTCGAAGCACGTTTGTCACGAACAACGTCTGCGAAGCGTCAAGCTGTTCAGGGATAATTTAAGGCGGGAAAACAGAAAGAAGTCTGCCGGCGCTAAATCTGGAGAGTGAGGAAGATGTTGAACAACACTATGTTTGCACTGAGCGTGAAATGTGAGAACGCAGACGTTGTGGATATCCAACAGAGCGTGTCTACGGTGCCTCGAGCGATTCCACGAGAAATGTTTGTTGAAGGCGGCCGACAACTTCATAACTGATGTCAAAAGAGTGTTGTAGCTAATGGCGATCACTTTGAAGTTCGATTCTAACTCTTGTTTGCATTATTTTCCGAGACCATTAACCGAATTTTTCAGACGCTCAGCGTAAAATAAGGTGAGCCAGTTTTATGTTTTTCTGCCAGTCTAGTACGTATCCTCATTATCAGTACAGTGCGCCCACATATTCCGGACCTCTCGCGTCCATAGTGCTGAATCGGAAAGGTCGTTGAAATTCGAACTGCTAATATGATGATTCCAATCGCTGCCGCCTTTGCCAATGAAGTCACATTGTGTACCATACGCCTAAGGCTATAGCAGTAATTGATTAATGCTGTGTCTCATTTCGGTGATACCTAATTTGCAGCAGCGATCCCCTGCGCCATTGACAACCCCTGACCTGACATAGTAAATAGTTCCGACGGTCCATGAAGTGCTACAGACGCGAGCCATGTACTGCTGGCAATGCTGCGAGCGAGTATCTCCTGCTGTCGGTTACACGTTATTGATTTACCAAGCGTTTTTAACTACTACGAGGGCAGTTTTTGTTTTCGGCCTCCGGTAGGCTATATATAAAAGACGCGTTCACAGAAAACAATTATTTTATTACCAAACGTTTTGCACCCTTATGGTTACTTTTCAACATAATCACCGAAGAGATTGAGACATTTATCGTACCTGTGGACAAGCTTTAAAATACCCCCTTCAAAAAATGTTGCCGCCAATGATTGCAAATGAGCACTGACGTTGTTTTGAAGGTCTTCGTTGGTTTGAAAGTGCTGCTCCCCTAGCTACGTCTTCAGTTCAGGGAAAAGGTGAGAGGCGCTGGGTGCCATGTCAGGACTGTACGGCGAATTACCGAAAATGTCCCACTGAAACTGTTAAAGGAGCTGTTTGGTTGTACCAGCAGTGTATGGATGAGCGTTGTCATGGATCAACACAACTCAAATGCAAATTTGGTCATTCGAAACAAACGAAGGGGAATACTGACAGAAGAGCAACACTTTCAAACCAAAGAAGATGTTCAAAACAACGTCAATGCTCATTTGCAATCATTGGTGGCAACATTTTTTGAACAGGGTATGGCAAAGCTTGTCCACAGTTACCATAAATGTCTCAATCTTGTCGGTGATTATGTTGAAAAGTAACCTAAGTGTACAAAACTTTTGGTAATAAAATAACTGTTGTCTATGAACTTGTCTTTCATTTACTGCCTATCGGAGGTTGAAAAAAAAGAGGCCCTCGTATTGCGAACCACACTTATCGAAAATTATCTGCTACGTTTAACAAAATTGCCTATGTCGGCTACTACTGGTTGAAATGTATTCAACTGGTCTTGGAATGTTTCTGGTTGTAAACGTAAGTGAAAGAATACTCAGTCAGACTGAAACTCAGAAGAAGCAACGCCACTATTTTAAAGATATATGCAGCAGGAAGAGGAAATCAGGATAGGTCTAGAACCTTATATGAAGAATTACACAAGACTCAGAAAAAATACACTACTGCTAATCTCATTATTATGAAGGGTGATTTGAATGCCAGAACAGGAAATATCCCAGTAGCGAATATTTCAGGGCATTTTGGATAACCGGTGTGTAATGAAAATTATAAAATACTAAAAGATTTTGCCGCTTACAATAATCTAAAAATAACAAATTCACTTTTTAGGAAACAATGTATACGTAATTTACTTGTAGAGGTCTAAGGTCAATAATTTTAGCAAACGATAAGCCAGTGGGTCAAATGAGGGTACGAGGTTTAGGAGCAGATCTTTTTCTACTTATCTCTATAATAGAGCTTTTTGTCAAATGAAAGAAAATGACAAAGCAAATAACTAGGAAACTTGCAAAGCAAAGATAATATAGAAGAAGAATGGCAGTATCTAAAGAATTTGATATATAGGATAGTATGAGAAGCTCTTGGTAAAAAAAAAGGTAAGGAAAATAAAGGGCGTAAAAATTTAGAATTAGGATATAAGAAAAGCTGTTAAAGGGAAACAGCACGCATATCTAAAATACTTATGCAACTCCACAGCTGAAAAGATGCAGTCCTGTAAGGAAAGAAGAAATACTGCTAAACGTTCAGCAAGCAAGGCACACCAAGAATATTGGGATCCATTTATTCCAAATATCGACGATGGTGATCACGGGAGACAGCAAATGACGTTTAAGGTTTCAAAAACTTTAAACACAAAAGAATAAGAGAAGATGAAATAAACAATACTGAAAAAGAATAATGTAAAATTATTACCAAGGATTATGGTTTGATGATACAGTACAAGGAACTGAAACAATAGACGACAAGGGATTAGATGAAATACAGTCCGACTAAATAAAATCTGTTTTAAGATCAC
Organism: Schistocerca cancellata; assembly: GCF_023864275.1. Classification (NCBI taxonomy): domain Eukaryota; kingdom Metazoa; phylum Arthropoda; class Insecta; order Orthoptera; family Acrididae; genus Schistocerca; species Schistocerca cancellata. Next base: position 372,533,893 of record NC_064626.1, read on the forward strand.
TTAATAACAGAAAGGCGGCAGGAAGAGCTGATATTAATGCTGAATCGCTGAAATATGGTGAGTGATGTTACATCCACGACTGTTACATCGCTTGAAAGAATGCTGGAAGAGCAAAAGTATCCCCAAAGACAGGAAGATCGCTAGGATGAGATCATTTTTTAAAAAAAAAAAAAAAGAAGACGAAAGCCTATGCTGTAATGACAGAGGAAAGAGTTTACTAGACTCAGCATACAAGATAGAAGTTTAAACACAAGACTTGAAAATACAACAGCAGTAGGGCTGCTTGAAGAACAAATGGGTTTTAGGTAAGGTCACTCTACGATAGATGCAGTTTTTACTTTACAACACATAATACAAAAACGCAGAGAACATAATAAACACAAATAGGTTTTACCGATTTTCAAAAATGTTTTGACGATGTCAGTGGAAACTTTGGAAGATAATGACGAATCGCGGATATCTGAAACATCTAATATACAATATTGAAAAGTTTGTATCAGGACACAACTGTCATTCTAGATCTCAACGGGAAAATGACTAACGAGAGACCAACTAACAAAGGAATACGACAAGGCTACTGCATCTCCCCAACTTTAATTAACATTTACTTTCATGTCCGCCTGCTTAGCTGAGTGGTAGCGTGTTTGCCTATTGTGCAGCGGGCCCGGGTCAGATTCCCGGCCGGTTTGGAGATTTTCTCAGCTCGTGGAATCGGTGTTGTGTTGTCCTCATCATCATTCCATCGTCACCGATACTCAAGTCGCCCAGAGTGGCGTCACCTGAATTAAGATAAGTAACCCGGTGGGCAACTTCACCGGATGGGCTCTCCCGGCCATCAATGCCACACGATCATTTCATTTCATTTATATACATGAAATAAAGCATATATGGAAAACAGAATTTCAAAAAGAGATATACCTAGGCAGGAGGACTCTTTTAAAAAACTTACTGTATGCCGAGGATGTAGTGATCCTAGCAGATAAAGAGGTCCTCCAGAAAGGACTTACTGAAACAAATAAATGCGAAATTTGACTTGGATATCTCAACAAAAAGTCTAAGAGAATGGCCTTCTTTGGGAAAGAACACATTATAACCAAAATAATGGTAGATCAAAGGATTTTAGAGCAAGTAAACTACCTCAGTTATCTAGCGTGTGAGGCTACATATGGCTACAGCAAATATACAGGGTGTTACAAAAATGTACGGTCAAACTTTCAGGAAACATTCCTCACACACAAATAAAGGAAAGATGTTATGGGGACATGTGTCCCGAAACGCTTAATTTCCATGTTAGAGCTCATTTTAGTTTCGTCAGTATGTACTGTACTTACTCGATTCACCGCCAGTTGGCCCAATTGAAGGAAGGTAATGTTGACTTCGGTGCTTGTGTTGACATGCGACACATTGCTCTACAGTATTAGCATCAAGCACATCAGTAATGTCAGCGTCAGATAAATTGCTGCTCTACAAGGTAACGTTGACCACGTCACTGTATGGAGAGTGCTACGGGAGAACCAGTTGTTTTCGTACCATGTACAGCGTGTGCAGGTACTATCAGCAGCTGATTGGCCTCCACGGGTACACTTCTGCGAATGGTTCATCCGACAATGTGTCAATCCTCATTTCAGTGCAAATTTTCCCTTTACGGATGAGGCTTCATTCCAACGTGATCAACTTGTAAATTTTCACAATCAACATGTGCGGGCTGACGAGAATCCGCACGCAAATGTGCAATCACGTCATCAACACAGATTTTCTGTGAACGTTTGAGCAGGCATTGTTGGTGATGGCTTGATAGGGCCCCATGTTCTTCCACCTACGCTCAATGGAGCACGCTATCATGATTTCATACGAGATACTCTACCTGTGCTGCTAGAATATGTGCCTTTACAAGTACGACACAACATGTGGTTCACGCACGATGGAGCTCCTGCACATTTCAGTCGAAGTGTTCGTACGCTTCTCAACAACAGATTCGGTGACCGATGGATTGGTAGAGGCGGACCAATTCCATGGCCTCCACGCTCTCCTGACCTCAACCCTCTTGACTTTCATTTATGGGGGCATTTGAAAGCTCTTGTCTACGCAACCCCGGTACCAAATGTAGAGACTCTTCGTGCTCGTATTGTGGACGGCTGTAATACAATACGCCATTCTCCAGGACTGCATCAGCGCATCAGGGATTCCATGCGACGGAGGGTGGATGCATGTATCCTCGCTAACGGAGGACATTTTGAACATTTCCTGTAACAAAGTGTTTGAAGTCACGCCGGTACGTTCTGTTGCTGTGTGTTTCCTTCCATTCCATGATTAATGTGATTTGAAGAGAAGTAATAAAATAAGCTCTAACATGGAAAATAAGCGTTTCCGGACACTTGTCCACGCCGGCCGGAGTGGCCGAGCGGTTCTAGGCGCTACAGTCTGGAGCCGCGCGACCGCTACGGTCGCAGGTTCGAATCCTGCCTCGGGCATAGATGTGTGTGATGTCCTTAGGTTAATTAGGTTTAAGAAGTACTAAGGTACTGATGACCTCAGAAGTTAAGTCCCATAGTGCTCAGAGCCATTTGAACCATTTTGAACACTTGTCCACATAACATATTTTCTTTCTTTGTGTGTGAGGAATGTTTCCTGAAAGTTTGGCCGTACCTTTTTGTAACATCCTGTATAGAAATTAAGCTTAGTAAATTTAGGAAAGTTACTCAAATTAAACACTACAAGACAGTTTCAGTCCCCACACTGATCTATGGAAGCGAGGTCTAGGCGATTATCAAGAAGCACAAAAGCCGTATTAAGGCACAAGAAATGAAATTCCTCTGAGGAGTTACAGGTTCCACAGTAAAAGACAGACTAAGGAATCAAGATATTAGAGAAAAAATTTTAGTCTAAATGATAAAATTCTAAAGTATAGGGGAAAATGGAACGAATACCTAGAAAGAATTGAGAGTGACAGATTCCCCTGAAAGGTTAGAGATAGAGGAAGACGCTAGCAACGATGGGTACTGTAACAGGCAATTTGCCAATTCGCTTAATACCTGAAGGAAGAGAAGAAATGTAGCGTAAAATTATATGCCACTTATATAAGAAAAACTTCTTGACAATTTTCATAATATTAGGAATATCGTTGATCGGTTCATTATTAACCTAAAAAATTACCTCATTTTGCTGAATCCACTTTCCTCTTTCACTTTTTACAGTGTTCCATACAGTTTCTATATTGTTGCTGAAATAATGTATTCTTTGTTGTAAATATGTACAGTGATAAAACACTCTACTCATATTCGGGAGAACGAGAGTTCAAATGATTAACTGACCACAGACATCTACATTTTCTCTAAATCACTTACGGCGAATGCCGGGATGGTTCCCATTAAATGTCACGGCCGATTTCCTCCCTTATTCATCCCGAATTTGACCTCGTGCCTCACCTATAATGACCTCGTCGTGGACGAGAAAATACCTACATTTTGATTCTACGATGATTTTGCTTAGAATTTTTCAGTTCAGTTTCTAATGCGATTTAAGTTAATACATCATGTCTCTTGATGTTTACTCTGGGTTATTTGCTGATTCTATCTGTTCAAAATGTGTGTCAAATCTTATGAGACTTAACTGCTAAGGTCATCAGTCCCTAAGCTTACACACTACTTAATCTAAATTATCCTAAGGACAAATACACACACCCATGCCCGAGGAAGGACTCGAACCTCCGCCGGGACCAACCACACAGTCCATGACTGTAGCGCCGTAGACCGCTCGGCTAGTCCCGCGCGGCATTCTATCTGCTACCTGGGATTTTGGTGCATTTACTTTACACGTCTCAAATTTTAGGACAACTCTTTCCAAAGAGGCTTACAGGATACGTTATATTATTGATTTTCACAAAATATGTTGTGTATATCGTTCCAATCTGACTTGCGAAAATACGCCTTAAAGTCCTCAATACCGTCGTAGCTTTGGCCGCAATATTTGCTCGCATCTAGTCCCTTTCAGTCTACAGATCTAGTTAATTGATGTACGAATTGTAATACAAATTGATCTTTGGACTGGGTAAAGCAGTTAAATGCTTCGCATATCCTTACATCTGAAGGATTACTAAATCCATCTTTGATTATTTTAGTGCAGTGAAATACAGATGGTGGACAAAAATATGAAAACGCCACAAACACAACGTGTTATCATGTCTAATAGGGTGTAGGAAAACCGCTGGCATTCAAAACAGCTTCCAGTCGTCTCGAATGGACAAACACAGGCGCCGGCCGGTGTGGCCGAGTGGTTCTAGGCGCTTCAGTCTAGATCCGCGCGACCGCTGCGGTCGCAGGTTCGAATCCTGCCGCGGTCATGGATGTGTGTGATGTCCTTAGGTTAGTTAGGTTTAAGTAGTTCTAAGTTCTAGGGGACTGATGACCTCAGCTGTTAAGTTCCATAGTGCTCAGAGCCAAATGTCACACAGTTCTATAGTGATACAGGAAATCTGATTTTCTGCTGTTTTAGCGTTCTTCTGGGAAAGGCAGCTCCACCCGCCACCTGCGCTGCTCGCTTTTCAGTTTACTGACAGACTATTTCTTCCAGCGTTTCATGTCCACTTCTTTTATGTAAATAGGCAAAATAACTCGAATGAGCTGCTGTTAATGTAGTGGAGTTATTTTCAATGTCTTAAATATGAATTCATTCGCAGTTGTAAAGCGCGCTTTCGTTTATAGTACATTCCTATAAACAATGCCTGAGAATTGCTTCATTTGTAAGTGTGATATTGTCGACTTACGTAGTATCGGTGGGAAGGGTATTGGATTGGTAAATGTGGCAGCTTGGTGCTGTCAGTCGTTGGCAGAATATTGATAACCGGTGTAACCATGTTGTAGTCATTTGGTGGAGAATTAATGAATAACTGGGACTCGGAAGTTATTGCACTTCTCTCACCTTGCCGCGCGTGGTAGCCGAGCGGTGTAGGGCGTCTTATCACGGCCGGCGCGGCTTCCCCCGTCGGGGGTTCGAGTCCTTCCTCGGGCATGGGTGTGTGTATCGTTCTTAGCGTAAGATAGTTTAATTTAGATTAAGTAGTGTGTAAGCTTAGGGACCGATGACCTCAGCAGTTTGGTCCCATAAGACCGTACCACAAAATTCCACCAATTCTCTCACCGATAATTGTCTTTCTGGTAGACTGCATTCAGGAACTGCTGGCACTTACAGAGTGGGCTTTACTGAGTCGACTCACTCACCACACATCCGCGGTATATCTTGCAAGGTGGGTGTCAGTATGTCTGACGGAACAACAATCTGCTGTAATGCAGTGCATGACTTTCAGTATCTGACGTTCCGTAACTGCTAGATGACCTACTTCCGTTACAGAGGGAGCCAGTTTAAGGCTCTGGGCCTCTTCAGAGGTTGGGAGAGCTGAGGCTGGGGTGGTACATTTGATGACCCAAGTTGCGAAATGTGTTCCAGCCGTTGATAGTGGAGACAATGAAATCGACATTGTGAAAAGAAGAAAAAAGGAAAAACTCCTCTTACGGTTTGGGCAGGCTCTTCAGTGTAGCCCAGCTGAGAGCTCCAACTGTCGAGCTTTTTTACATAACATCTCATTTAACAACTGCAAATAAATACTCTCTTAATAAACTGAAAATGTCTCCACTATATAAGAATGAGCTCAGTGAATTTATTTTATATACTAATGAAAGAGAACAGTACAGGAAATTCTGGAGAGGTCTAGTCTGTCCAACGCCCGTGGTGGTTGTAGTGGCCATGGGGGAGGGAGGCGGGACTTACATTTTCCGGAAGCCGTCGTCTAGAATGACAAAGACTCAGATTCCCTCTAGCATTCAAGTATGGTGCGAAAAGTGGGAATTGACCCTGAATAAAGAAAAGTGTGAAGTTATTCACATGACTACTAAAAGCAATCAGCTAAATTTCGATTACTCGATAAGTAACACAAATCTGAAGGCTGTAAATTCAACTAAACACTTAGTTATTACAATTACAGATAACCTAAATTGGAACGATCACGTAGATAATATTGTGGGTAGAGCAAACCAAAGACTGCGATTCATTGGCAGAACACTTAGAAGGTGCAACAGGTCTACTAAAGAGACTGCTTACACCACGCATGTTCGCCCTATTCTGGAGTACTGCTGTACGGTGTGGGATCCGCATGAGGTGAGACTGACGGATGACATCGAAAAAGTACAAAAAAGGGCAGCTCGTTTTGTATTATCGCGAAATAGGGGAGATAGTGTCACAGACATGATACATGAATTGGAGTGGCAATCATTAAAACAAAGGCGTTTTTCGTTGCGACGGGATCTTCTCATGAAATTTCAATCACAAGTTTTCTACTCTCGATTGCGAGAACACACTATTGGCACCCACCTACATAGGGAGAAATGATCATCACGGTAAAATAAGAGAAATCAGGGCTCGAGCAGAAAAATTTGAGTGCTTTTTTTCCCACGTGCCGTCCGAGAGTGGAACGGTAGAGAGATACAGCTTGAAGGTGGTTCATTGAACCCTCTGCCAGGCACTTTATTTTGAATAGCAGAGTAATGACGTAGATGTAGATGTACAGTGTGCAGAGATTTAAGTAGATTCCATCCGTGTGAGTTTCTTGCTTTAATATTATTAGTAATTCATATCTGTATTCCATGTAGTGTCCTTGTGAAAATTAAACACCCCTGGCTACGTCTCCACAATGTGTCGCCAGTGATTCGTAACGCGAGCCGCGAAAGGGTCTGTATAACTTCGTGAAACACCTTGTAATTGTTTATATGATTGCATGGTGTCTGTTCCTTCGAAAGAACAGACACGATGCAAATCCCGCAGGTATGAAACACTATATTCAAATGGAATGGGGATCACTGCTGTCAGCTGCTGAGGGGCACTAAGCGGAATCAGCGACGACTAGCGAAAATGTGTACCGGACCAGGGATTCCCACAGGAATGAACAGGGACTGCGGATAGGTGGCGCTCGGTGAGAGTGTGGATATCCCGTAAGGCGTACCGAGACAATTAGTGCAGTTGCGATAACGCTGTGTCCTGGATGGCGTAGTGGTTACCGCACCTGCCTAGTAAGAAGGAGATCATGGGTTCCAATCACAGTCCGTATACATTTTCGCTCGCCGCCGCTGATTCCGCTTAACGCTCCGCTGGAGTTGACAGCAGTGATCCCCCTTCCATTCTTATACCTTGTAGCTGCTTTTGGTTACGTAGTTCGATAGCGAGAACGGGGAACTGCCTGCTCACCCTTCATTTTGCGGATGTATGAATGAGAGAAGTGCATGACGACAATCCGGAGACCTGCCTTCTCTCACACTTCTAATTTCTCTCCCCACCCACCATTCCACCCTGTGTCACACCCAGTACACGATTAATCCCTTAATACGGTTCCGATGCACTTAGATGCGGTACACAAATATTTGTTCATATCCCACATCAGTTAACAATAAATATCAGTTTTACACCATTAAACACTATTTTAATAATCTGCGACTTCTCCATACCCTGCAACGCGGAATCTATTAGTCACAGAGAAAAACTGAATACATCTACATCCAAACTCCGCAAGCCACCTGACGGTGTGTGGCGGAGGGTACCTTGAGGACCTTTATCGGTTCTCCCTTCTATTCCAGTCTCGTATTGTTCGTGGAAAGAAAGATTGTCGGTATGCCTCTGTGTGGGCTCTAATCTCTCTGATTTTATCCTCATGGTCTCTTCGCGAGATATGCGTAGGAGGGAGCAATATACTGCTTGACTCTTCGGTGAAGGTATGTTGTCGAAACTTCAACAAAAGCCCGTACCGAGCTACCCTGCAGCGTCTTCCACTGGAATTTATCTATCATCTCCGTAACGCTTTCGCGATTACTAAATGATCCTGTAACGAAGCGCGCTGCTCTCCGTTGGATCTTCTCTATCAACCCTATCTGGTACGGATCCCACACTGGTGAGCAGTATTCAAGCAGTGGGCGAACAAGTGTACTGTAACCTACTTCCTTTGTTTTTGGATTGCATTTCCTTAGGATTCTTCCAATGAATCTGTCTGGCATCTGCTTTACCGACGATCAACTTTATATGATCATTCCATTTTAAATCACTCCTAAGGCGTACTCCCAGATAATTTATGGAATTAACTGCTTCCAGTTTCTGACCTGCTATATTGTAGCTAAATGGTAAAGGATCTTTCTTTCTATATATTCGCAGCACATTACACTTGTCTACATTGAGATATTGCCATTCCCAGCACCATGCGTCAATTCGCTGCAGATCCTCCTGCCTTTCAGTACAATTTTCCATTGTTACAACCGCTCGATACACCACAGCATCATCCGCAAAAAGCCTCAGTGAACTTCCGATGTCATCCACAAGGTCATTTATGTGTATTGTGAATAGCAACGGTCCTATGACACTCCCCTGCGGCACACCTGAAATCACTCTTACTTCGGAAGACTTCTCTCCATTGAGAATGACATGCTGCGCTCTGCCGTCCAGGAACTCTTCAATCCAATCACACAATTGGTCTGATAGTCCATATGCTCTTACATTGTTCATTAAACGACTGAGGGGAACTGTATCAAACGCCTTGCGGAAGTCTAAGAAACACGGCATCTACGTGGGAACCCGTGTCTATGGCCCTTTGAGTCTCGTGGACGAATAGCGCGAGCTGGGTTTCACAAGATCGTCTTTTTCGAAGCCCATACTGATTCCTACAGAGTAGATGTCTAGTGTCCAGAAAAGTCATTATACTCGAACATAATACGTGTTCCAAAATTCTACAACTGATCGACGTTAGAGATATAGGTCTATAGTTCTGCACATCTGTTCGACGTCCCTTCTTGAAAACGGGGATGACCTGTGCCCTTTTCCAATCCTTTGGAACGCTACGCTCTTCTAGAGACCTACGGTACACCGCTGCAAGAAGGGGGCAAGTTCCTTCGCGTACTCTGTGTAAAATCGGACTGGTATCCCATCAGGTCCAGTGGCCTTTCCTCTTTTGAGCCATTGTAATTGTTTTTTCTATCTCTCTCTCATCTATTTCGATATCTACCATTTTGTCATCTGTGTGACAATCTAGAGAAGGAACTACAGTGCAGTCTTCCTCTGTAAAACAGCTTTGGAAAAAGACATTTAGTATTTCGGCCTTTAGTCTGTCATCCTCTGTTTCAGTACCATTTTGGTCACAGAGTGTCTGGACATTTTGTTTTGATCCACCTACCGCTTTGACATACGACCAAAATTTCTTAGGATTTTCTGCCAAGTCAGTACATAGAACTTTACTCTCGAATTCATTGAACGCCTCTCGCATAGCCCTCCTCACACTACATTTCGCTTCGCGTAATTTTTGTTTGTTTGCATGGCTTTGGCTATGTTTATGTTTGCTGTGAAGTTCCCTTTGCTTCCGCAACAGTTTTCTAACTCAGTTGTTGTACCACGGTGGCTTTTTTCAATCTCTTACGATCTTGCTTGGCACATACTCATCTAATGCATATTGTACGATGGTTTTGAACTTTGTCCACTGATCCTCAACACTATCTGTATTTGAGACAAAACTTTTGTGTTGAGCCGTCAAGTACTCTGAAATCTGCTTTTTGTCACTTTCGCTAAACAGAAAAATCTTCCTACCTCTTTTATTATTTCTATTTACGGCTGAAATTATCAATGCAGTAACTGCTTTATGATCGCTGATTACCTGTTCTGCGTTAACTGTTTCAAATAGTTCAGGTCCGTTTGTCACCAGAAGATCTAATATGTTATCGCCACGAGTCGGTTCGACCTCGGTAGGACGAAATTTAATGCGGTTTCATTTTGTACGAGGAAACATTTTCGCTAGAAGCTGCGATTTTCGAGATTGTCAAGAAAAACATAAACAAGGTGACGTGTAAACAACACCCACCACACATCCAACCCCGCCTCCACGCTAATACCACCACACCCCACCGGTCAGGATTCTTAGAATGTATTCATTTCAGTCCCCCCTACCCTCGTACAATAATGCGATACTACAAGATTTTTTTTTCTCTGCTTCCCCCTCGTTGACTAGACTATGTCACATGTCCACCAAGACACGCCGATAAGTCTGCTCGACTTACCCAATGTTCCGCACTGAGTGCAGTGCACTCTGGACACACATTCGGAAACCTGTAACGTTTCTCAATAAAAGAAATAAAAAATAAAAAGAAACATGTTATAATGGCTCTGAGCACTATGAGACTTAACATCCATGGTCATCAGTCCCCTAGAACTTAGAACTACTTAAACCTAACTAACCTAAGGACATCACACAACACCCAGTCATCACGAGGCAGAGAAAATCCCCGACCCCGCCGGGAATCGAACCCGGGCGTGGGAATCGAGAACGCTACCGCACGACCACGAGCTGCGGACGAAACATTTTATATTATTATTATTACTGGTTAGGTGGATACACATTAATTAATTAAAATTGAATGTTAAAGGATTTTATCTCTGCTAGTATATTTGACTTTCAGGAAGCATTGAATAATTGATAAGTACTGGTTGGGAACACTGCATGAATGTTTTCTACTTTGCTGGAGGAAATCCTATTGAAATAATAAAACATGGCAAGAAAAATTTTACTTCGTTTTCTAATTAAGCTGAACACTGCTTTCCAGCATCGTCAGTACATCTGACCGGCTAGTGCATAGGTAAACGACATTGTTTGGAGGCTAAAGACCGATCTGAATATTGCGCGGTTCGCGTAATAACATTGCCCGTATTTTGACAGAAAAACATCGGTAAAAATGATCTCAGGGGCGTATAAATTATAATCTGATGAATTGAAGAGCGAATTCACACTAACAGTGTTCGGCATGGTCACCGAACAATGCGCAAGCAACTTCCCTTCGAGGCAGCTTGATACTGGACTAAAAATATGCATTCTAAAATCACATAACGAGAACAGTAAGGAAAGGGATCTTCAAATGAAACACGGCTACATAACATGAAGTAACGTAATTGTTCAGGAAAAGCGAACAGGTGACACACAGATTATCTCGATAGCATAGGACGAGAGAGAGAGAGAGAGAGAGAGAGAGAGAGAGAGAGAGAGAGAGAGAGCTCTATCGCGGTTCCGCATTCTTATATCGTTAAACAAACGAAGGAACTTACTGTGTTTTGTTTCACAGCGTTTTCTTTACACATTTAAACTTGTAAATATTTCTTTTGTAAAATTATTCACTAATAATTAAAAATACATCATCTCATTGGTACACCGTTTCTTTGAAACTTCCTGGCACATTAAAAGTTTTTTTACTTGCTAGTTCTGGAAGGTTCGCAGGAGAGCTTTTGTAAAGTTTGGAAAGTAGGAGACGAGGTACTGGCAGAAGTAAAGCTGTGAGAATGGGGCGTGAGTCGTGCTTGGGTAGCTCAGTTGGTAGAGCACTTGCCCGTGAAAGGCAGAGGTCCCGAGTTCGAGTCTCGGTTCAGTACAGTTTTAATCTGCCAGGAAGTTTCATATCAGCGGTTAATCCGCTGCAGAATGAAAATCTCAGCTGGCCGAGGTGGCCGAGCGGTTCTAGGCGCTTCAGTCTGGAACCGCGCCAACGCTACGGTCGCAGGTTCGAATCCTGCCTCGGGCATGGATGTATGTGAAGTCCTTAGGTTAGTTAGGTATAAGTAGTTCTAAGTTCTAGGGGACTGATGACCTCAGACGTTAAGTCCCATACTGCTCAGAGCCATTTTAACCATTTTTTAAAAAATCTCATTCAGTATACAAATTTATTCCTATTTGTAAATGTATTTAAAATGTTTTCAGGCGTTAATTAAAATTAGGGATACTATTTATTCATTTGTAAAGTAACACTTCGAACCCGTCCCAATTTAGTTTTTTCTGTCGTTTTCCAAAGTCGATTAAGGCAAATGGGAGTTGTTTCCTTTGATAAAAGATGCGCTGTATTTTCTCCCTAGTCCTTGTCCTACCGGAGCGTACGGTCCGGCTTTAACGACCTCTTCGTCAACGGAACGTTAAAGCCAAATCAACCTTCTTTTACTTTCCATTGTTCTCAAAAGTAGACAGATAACTGCGCTCGAGTACCAGAACTGAAATATGCTTGAACTCACTGGAACCAGAATGTTATGTGCGTTGTAGGCGGTTCCGTGCTCAGCGGTCGCGTAAGTGTGGTACGCAGATACTAATAGTAAACTAGTCCAACTGGACGTGCTGGTAGAAGTGCGGGTCCAAGAAAAATGGTCACCGACACCTGCCGGTAGATAGATCTAACAGTAATCTTATGCGAGCTCTCCTAGTTCGCGTGGGCCCATTTCCGCTGTTAACATAACCGGTAAGCGTAAACCAGGCTTCATGTAGGAATAACTCATGTATTTGTGTGGCAGACAATATCATTAGCATTCTGATGAAGAAAGCGTTTTACGCAAATGGCTTGTGTTGTTGTTGTTGTTGTTGTTGTTCTCCTCGTCGTCGTCGTCATGTCGTCTTCAGTCAGAAGATGATTTGATGCAGGGCTCTACATTAGTTTATACTGTGCAAGCCTGTTCATCTCTGAATAACCTCTGCAATCTAAATCAATTTGAACCTGCTTACTGACTTGGTCTCCCACTTCAGTACTCACCTCCCCCTTCGTTCCCCTTCATTACCAAATCGCCTCAAAATATGTCTTATGGACCGATCCCTTCTTTTAGTCAAGTAGTTCCATAAATTACTTTATATCTCATCTACTCGATCTACTCATCTAATCTTCAACAGTCTTCTGCAGCACCAAGTTTCAAGAGCTTCTAATTTCTTCTTGTTTGAACTGTTCATCGTTCAAGTTTCGCTTACGTTCAAGGCTACTACTTCGTCATTGTCAAATACTTTCCTGCCATAACAGAACGGATGTGCTACATTCACTTCTCGTAACCTAATTCTCTCAGCAAATTTATTTCTAATGCATTCCATTAATCTTGGTTTGCTTTCATCATGTGCATTTCATAATCTCTCTTTCAGTACACGACGCATTTAGTTCGATGATTCTTCCAAGTTCTTTGCCGTTTTTTTTCCTGAACTTCAATTAACTTTCCAAATTTATCCTCGGTTTCTTTCACAGCTTGCCGAATGTGCAGATTGAGTAACAACGAGGATAGGCTAAAACCTTTACCCATTATCTTCTCAACTACAAATTCCCTTTCATTCCTTTCAACTCTTACTACTGCAATCCGGTTTCTGGATAACATGTAGACAACCCTACGCTCCTTACTTCTTTCGTAATTTCAAAGAGAACATTGTCAAAAGCTTTCTGTTAATCTATGAATCCTAAAATGGAGATTCCCATTTCTACAATAATTTTTCTAAGATAGATCATTAGGTCAGTCCTATCTCACGTGTTCCTACATTACTCCGGAAGTTAGCCGGGTCTTCCACGGGTCGGCTCCTATCAGTTTTTCATTCTTCTATAAATAATTCCCGTCAGTGTTTTGCAACTATGACTTACTAAACCCATTGTCAGCACCTACCTTCTTTGGAATTGGAATTTTTACTTCATTTTTTACTTTAAATTTTTATTTAATTTTTTTATTTTTATTTTTTTTATTTATTTTTTATTTCAATTATTTTTTATTCAATTTTTACCTTAATTTTTTACCTTAATTTTCCGTTGGTGCTTGGCAGATTATGATAGTACTAAATAGGTTAATGATATTCAAAATTATATTTATTTGGTCACGAACGGGGTTTTGACTTCTTGGACTATCTTTGGAAGATAATCGAATGTTACAAACACAAATAAAACAGTATATGACACAGATACTATTATACATAAGGTACAAAAATCATTACAGGGTGAGTCACCTAACGTTACCGCTGGATATATTTCGTAAACCACATCAAATACTGACGAACCGATTCCACAAACCGAACGTGAGGACAGGGGCTAGTGTAATTGTTTAATACAAACCATACAAAAATGCACGGAAGTATGTTTTTTAACACAAACCTACGTATTTTTAAATGGAACTACGTTAGTTTTATTAGCACATCTGAACATATAAACAAATACTTAATCAGTGCCGTTTGTTGCATTGTAAAATGTTAATTACATCCGGAGATATCGTAACCTAAAGTTGACGCTTGAAACCTCCGACGTTCAGTTGCGTGCTGTAACAAACACTGGCCAGGCCGGCTGTGGTGGCCGAGCGGTTCTAGGCGCTGCAGTCAGGAACCGCGCTGCTGCTACGGTCGCAGTTTCGAATCCTGCCTCGGGCATGGATGTGTGTGATGTCCTTAGGTTAGTTAGGTTTAAGTAGTTCTAAGTCTATGGGACTGATGATCTCAGATGTTAAGTCCCATAGTGCTCAGAGCCATTTGAACCAAACACTGGCCACGGTCGGCGAGCAGCATCTGCAGGGACATGTTTACGATGACGACCGTGTTTACGAGTGTGGCTCTTGTACACTGTTGTGGTTTGGTCTAGCTGTCGCAGTGTCCGCATGTAGCGCTTGCTGCTATTGTTATTCTGCATTCGTCTCCGCACGCAGACCAACTGTAGTACACCGTGTTACCAGACGTAGGAACTGTGACCATGGTGTATTCGAACTCTGAAAAGGCGGAGATGATACTCATCTATGGCGAGTGTCGACGAAATGCAGCTGAAGCCTGCAGTGTGTATGCCGAACGGTACCCGGACAGAGAGCATCCAACGTGCCGCACGTTGCTCTGAGCACTATTGGACTTAACATCTATGGTCATCAGTCGCACGTTGCAAAACATCTACTGCCAACTGTATGCAACAGGTATGGTCGTAGCACGCAAACGGGTCCGTAACAGGCCCGACACAGGAGAAGCGGGTGCAGTTGGTGTGTTAGCTGCTGTTGATGTGAACCCACACGTGAGTACACGGGACATTGCGACAGCCGGTGGACTGAGTCAAAGTAGTGTCATGCGCATACTGCATCGTCACCGCTTTCACCCGTTTCATGTGTCGCTACATCAGCAATTACATGGTGATGACTTTAATCATCGAGTGCAATTCTGTCAATGGGCATTAACAGAGAATGCATTGCAGTTCTGCCTGTTTACCGATGAAGCGGGTTTCACAAACCACGGGGCAGTGAATCTACGGAACATACATTACTGGTCCGTGGACAATCCTCGCTGGCTCAGACAGGTAGAGCGACAGCGACCGTGGACTGTAAATGTACGGTGCTGAATCATTGGCGACCACCTCATTGGTCCTCACTTCATTGCAGGGGCCCAAACAGCTGCAACATACATCGCGTTTCTACAGAATGATCTGCCAACATTGCTCGAAAATGTCCCGCTGGAAACGCGTGGACGTATGTGGTATCAGCATGATGGAGCACCTGCACATTCCGCAATTAACACTAGGCCGACCCTTGACAGGATGTTCGACGGGCGTTTCATAGGACGTGGAGGAGGCATAAATTGGCCAGCCCGTTCTCCTGATCTTACTCTTCTGGACTTCTTTCTCTGGGGTACGTTAAAGGAGAATGTGTACCGTGATGTGCCTACAACCCCAGAGGATATGAAACAACATATTGTGGCAGCCTGTGGCGACATTACACCAGATGTACTGAGGCGTGTACGACATTCATTACGCCAGAGATTGCAATTGTGTGCAGCAAATGATGGCCACCACGTTGAACATCTATTGGCCTGACATGTCGGGACACACTCTATTCCACTCCGTAATTGAAAACGGAAACTACGTGTGTACGTGTACCTCACCCCTCATGGTAATGTACATGTGCGTCAGTGAAAAAGACCAATAAAAAGATGTTAGCATGTGGACGTAACGTGCTGTTCCAGCCTCTTCTGTACCTAAGGTCCATCACCGTTTTGGATCCCTACGTAATTCGGTGATCTCCGATACACACGATCGAAAAGCGGAGGAGTGGTACTCAAGTGTCAACTTTAGGTTACAATATCTCCGGATGTAATTAACATTTTACAATGCAACAAACGGCACTGATTACGTATTTGTTTATATGTTCAAATGTGCTAACAAAACTAACGGGGCTCCATTTAAAAAAACGTAGGTTTGTGTTAAAATCATAATTCCGTGCATTTTTGTATGGTTTGTATTAACCAATTACACTAGCCCCTCTCCTCACGTTCGGTCTGTGGAATCTATTCGTCAGTATTTGATGTGGTTTACGAAATATAGCCAATGGTAATGTTAGGTGACTCACCCTGTATAGTGTTTACATAGGAAAGCCTAAAATTTTTGTCAAGCAGAAATAGTTACATTAACTAAAAACTAAACTCAGTTTTTTTATGTGGACATACACTCAACAACTAATGAAAATAAATCTGAGTTTAAAATTTTAATCTATTGCCGGTAACTTCAACTTAATTACAGAAGACGCAAAAGGAAACAGTTATGTCGTGTAATACATTGTGTGTCATTTGTTTATCGATGTCTAGCATTTCCCGTAGGGTGGTCTTTCAGATTTTTCTTAACGCAGCGTAAAACTTCACGTTCTGCATCTTATCAGTGTTTTTCTGTTAAAAGTTAATCGGCGAATGTTAACTCTTTTTTCTTTGCTAACCTACTGCTCCTCTCGTGTTCAAATAACATGACTGCCAAAGCTCGCCATGACTAATAGTTATATACCTTCCTGTAGTGGTTGCACATTCTTTTACACACACCTCTCTGAGCTAGAGAGTGCAGTTTGTCTTGACTATTGAATAAAAATTCTGATGTTACTATATTATAAAAATCAGATCTGTATTTGTGCGACTTCAATTTTTTGTGAGGTTATCTGAAATTTGGCGATATATAGGACGGTGCAGCAGTTTTTGTAACTACTGACTGGTTGCTATTGCCCAGCTACAGAGGTTGTATAATTTCGCGTATTTTCCTTTTTTCAATTTACTTTGTCAATCAGGGATAGGTATAGTCGTTACTGGAAGCAATATGTTATATGACGTGTAGTTCTGTTTGAAAGGCAGATTCAGGTGATTAAAGAGATATGAAGCGATACGTCACTGAATGGGAAGCTTTATATTCGTGGCTGTGTGGGTGCTGGAAGCTTGCAGGGATTACCGCATGTGTAGCTACAGTTTCTCTGTAAAATGCTAAATAAGTGTGTCTTGTGCCAACAGCATTGAGGACAAGAAATTTGTAGAAGAGCCTTCCAGCTCCATTTTCTTATTTTGGTAGTTTGAATATTCTAGTAATGTATCCAACTGCCTCGTAGTGTCGGTCCAAGAAAACAGCACATCCTCCACGTATCTGCACCAATACAGTGAACAAGACCCGCTCTCAGTCAGCAGTTTGCTGATCGATTTACGAACTTCTCAAATATAGCAGTAACCGCGGATCAGTGCAAAGTGTTAAATAGAGGTACTAAATATGCTCCACTATGCACAGCTTCTGATAAACAACTAGACGCACTAAAAGTAGATGTTCCACACATATTAGGCGATAATGTTTCGTAGAAACATTTAGCAGCCCACGGTTTAAAAAGTGCAGTTGTTGGTACTGATCCGTTCACGCAATGTGACATTAATATGTTACGCAAATTTAAGAGGAGGATATGTCCAACTATGTCACTGCTACGAAAGCAAACAAAAAACTCTTTTGAACGAAAGAAATTACGTTCTCAAAGTGAAACCAAATCGTTCTGTCCAACATCTACACAAATATCCAACTCCAGCTTAAAATGAACAAGTATAAACCACCATCATACACTCCTGGAAATTGAAATAAGAACACCGTGAATTCATTGTCCCAGGAAGGGGAAACTTTATTGACACATTCCTGGGGTCAGATACATCACATGATCACACTGACAGAACCACAGGCACATAGACACAGGCAACAGAACATGCACAATGTCGGCACTAGTACAGTGTATATCCACCTTTCGCAGCAATGCAGGCTGCTATTCTCCCATGGAGACGATCGTAGAGATGCTGGATGTAGTCCTGTGGAACGGCTTGCCATGCCATTTCCACCTGGCGCCTCAGTTGGACCAGCGTTCGTGCTGGACGTGCAGACCACGTGAGACGACGCTTCATCCAGTCCCAAACATGCTCAATGGGGGACAGATCCGGAGGTCTTGCTGGCCAGGGTAGTTGACTTACACCTTCTAGAGCACGTTGGGTGGCACGGGATACATGCGGACGTGCATTGTCCTGTTGGAACAGCAAGTTCCCTTACCGGTCTAGGAATGGTAGAACGATGGGTTCGATGACGGTTTGGATGTACCGTGCACTATTCAGTGTCCCCTCGACGATCACCAGTGGTGTACGGCCAGTGTAAGAGATCGCTCCCCACACCATGATGCCGGGTGTTGGCCCTGTGTGCCTCGGTCGTATGTAGTCCTGATTGTGGCGCTCACCTGCACGGCGCCAAACACGCATACGACCATCATTGGCACCAAGGCAGAAGCGACTCTCATCGCTGAAGACGACACGTCTCCATTCGTCCCTCCATTCACGCCTGTCGCGACACCACTGGAGGCGGGCTGCACGATGTTGGGGCGTGAGCGGAAGACGGCCTAACGGTGTGCGGGACCGTAGCCCAGCTTCATGGAGACGGTTGCGAATGGTCCTCGCCGATACCCCAGGGGCAACAGTGTCCCTAATTTGCTGGGAAGTGGCGGTGCGGTCCCCTACGGCACTGCGTAGGATCCTACGGTCTTGGCGTGCATCCGTGCGTCGCTGCGGTCCGGTCCCAGGTCGACGGGCACGTGCACCTCCCGCCGACCACTGGCGACAACATCGATGTACTGTGGAGACCTCACGCCCCACGTGTTGTGCAATTCGGCGGTACGTCCACCCGGCCTCCCGCATGCCCACTATACGCCCTCGCTCAGAGTCCGTCAACTGCACATACGGTTCACGTCCACGCTGTCGCGGCATGCTACCAGTGTTAAAGACTGCGATGGAGCTCCGTATGCTACGGCAAACTGGCTGACACTGACGGCGGCGGTGCACAAATGCTGCGCAGCTAGCGCCATTCGACGGCCAACACCGCGGTTCCTGGTGTGTCCGCTGTGCCGTGCGTGTGATCATTGCTTGTACAGCCCTCTCGCAGTGTCCGGAGCAAGTATGGTGGGTCTGACACACCGGTGTCAATGTGTTCTTTTTTCCATTTCCAGGAGTGTATCTTGTGTTAAGTATTATATCTGAAACCAACATTCGTATGTTTGTTAATAGGAGTCGTATGGCTCCCAGATTTTATGGGTTACCCAAATTTCATAAAGGTGACAGATGACATTCTCATACTCCCTTTTCTGCTATTTATTACCTACTAGCCATAAGGCTAGGTTACATCATTATGAAGAAGACGAATTTTAAAGCAAGTTTGCTTTAAAAAATTCTATATGGTTCTTGTTGATGAAACTAAAGCTATAAAAAGTCCCAGCCAGTTCTAAACTACTGCTGTTGGACGTTACTAGCTTATTTACAAATGTTCCTACTGATGAGTGTATGAACGTGTCGACAGGTGAGTTGCACAAATACAACGTAAATCCTGTAGCGACGCAATAGTTAATACTCAAATGTGTGTAAAACACAATTATTTCCATAATGTGAAAGACTATCAAACAATTTAAAATCAGAGATAATCAAATAGTAATATAAATACTAGTGAAAGTCCCAATCTGCAATAGCTGTTTATTGTATTTTCGCTGTGTGACGACCGGTTTCATAAAAATGGTTCAAATGGCTCTGATCAATATGGGTCTCAACTTCTGAGGTCATCAGTTCAAAATGGTTCAAATGGCTCTGAGCACTATGGGTCTCAACTTCTGAGGTCATCAGTCCACTAGAACTTAGAACTACTTAAACCTAACTACATCACAAACATCCATGCCCGAGGCAGGATTCGAACCTGCGACCGTAATGGGTCGCGCGGTTCCAGACTGTAGCGCCTAGAACCGCTCGGCCACCGGTTTCATACCCTGGAAGTATATCTTCAGGTGATATGGTTCAAATGGCTCTGAGCACTATGGGACTTAACAGCTATGGTCATCAGTCCCCTAGAACTTAGAACTACTTAAACCTAACTATCCTAAGGACATCACACAACACGCAGTCATCACGAGACAGAGAAAATCCCTGACCCCGCCGGGAATCGAACCCGGAAACCCGGGCGTGGGAAGCGAGAACGCTACCGCACGACCACGAGCTGCGGACTTCAGGTGATGTCTTCATACATAATGAAACTGCATAAGTAAAAGTAGTAGTACTCAACATAACCTACCGTACAAAGTACACGGTAAAGCGATGTACTCATAAAACTAATTCTTCATGTGCCACTAATTCCAAGGTACAAGTGCGCGTGAAAACATGTCACTCCTCGGAAAAATCGTGGACGAAATGGCAGATGGGCGTCAGATCCGAATATGCATGATCACTAATACATCTCCAAAACACAGTCGAAAGACGAACCCGGGCTGCACATGACAATCCACGTATGATAGCATAAAAACGACGAGCACAAAATATTGCAGAATGAACCCAACGTAAATTAAACACAGCTCACGGTATCAGAAGAGTATAAAACAGAAGAAACCTACCATTGCCAAAATCCGCGGGATAAACAAAGAAGCAAGAGAGACACAATCCTTGGGAGTCATCAACATACTAAAATATACTGGCATGCATCAAACAAAACTACACGTCCCAACGCCACACATTAAACTCTGTGAAGCCAAGCACACGCCACACCATCGCGAGTCGAAGATCGTGACATCTAGCGGTAGAAACCAAATTAAAAGGACTCGTTGACTGGACATTGGAAATCGCAATAACAAAACGGATCTCACCGTTAAATAATAATCCTGTACAAGAGACAGAAAATGTTAACCATTACACCTACGAGAAATAAGATACAAATAAAATTACTTAAAGCTAAAGAACTGGACTACGTGGTTTCATATACAACAATAGAACCCGACTGAAGTCCTAGTCCTTGATGGCAAAATATATTAAACCAATGAAACTATAAAAATATATTAAAAAATCAGAAATAAAAAAAATCAAAAGTGAATATCTAAAGTGGCGCTACAAGTAATGCTAGATAAAGTTACCTTAAAATCCGCCCCCTACGATTTTTTAACTAAAGCAAATTAACATGGTGAATATACAGACCATATGATGGAACTTGTTGACAGCCCGTGGTCTTGCGGTAGCGTTCTCGCTTCCCGCGCACGGGGTGCCGGGTTCGATTCTCTGCGGGGTCAGGAATTTTCCTTGCCTCAAGATGACTGGACGTTGTGTCGTTTTCCTCATCACCATTCGGAGGAAGGCAATGGTAAACCCTCTCCGCTAGGATCTCGCCCAATCAGCAGTGCGGATCTCGCGCATCGTCCCCTACGCTCCTCGGAGTATGGGACCTCATCATCATCATCATCATCATCATGCAACTTAGTGAAACTAGACCGGAACTCTAAAAACACAAATTCAAGGGCCATGATTACGCTGTGGTTTGGTGAAGTGCAAAATGCTTTTACGACCATATTTGTGAAAATATGTGTCATAATTAGGCCTACGTGTGCTTCACAATTCCTCATCAGGATTCTGAGAAAAAAGAGCCTATAAAACAAAAACATGACTAACTACCTGTAGTAAATAACACAAGTGGTCCTGAAAAACGATGCGAACCGAGTATAAAGATCAAATAAAACAGAAGCCCACTGACGATGGCACAAGATGCTTAAACATGTTTGGGAACATGGAAAAAGGGGTTTTACACAACTGATGGACCTTACATCCAACAATTTTAACTGCTTTATATTCAAGCATGCATTTCTCGCAGTGTTTCCATATTTTTGGACACAGCTCGTTCATTTCCACAGTGATGATCGCTTTTGGTCGTATTTGTCACATCACAAGACTACAATTCGAGGGCAAAAACAGGTGCAAACTAACAGGCAACAACAAACAATTCTGCAGTAACGCATTCGGTTTAAATTCTGTTACAATTCGTATCATCATACTACACTCCGCCGTGCGATATATGCTACAGTATCCTGGAGTGCACAGGCGTAACTTTGGTTGATGTCTCAAACACAAGCTCGAGATAGTAGCTAGTATGCAGTTCTACATTGTAACTTTACGAAGATCGATTTGTGGTGAAAATCGAAAGCTAGCTGTTATAGTCCGATACACGAAGGATGGCGGTTCGCACAGCTCGAGACGCGGACGGGGATAGCATTGTTGCCGGTTCCAAGCGACGGTTGCGTTTAAAGTGCATATACGTGCTCTGCACTTGAAGAAAGCGTGTCCACTGCGAATAATGTCTCTCGCTTGCTTGTTCAGAATTTGTCGTTCACCACCATTAGCCGTGACAATCCGCAATAAATGGATTAAAAATTCACTAAACAAATCGCTACGATCACGTTTAATGCTCGCACCGGCTACGACATCCACAGCAGGCCGGTGAAATCACGTAACTCACTGGTTGTCGGAGAATGAGTGACGTAGATGCACAGAACAATGAACGTGCTTAAACTCGACCGCCATCGTTCATGACTCCAACTACAGTAATAGTTTGTACGGAAACATCTGGAGAAGGTAAAACGGTGTGCGGACATTTGCCACGCCGGACATTTGCCACGATTTTACCTGCTCCGCAGGGTTGGGTCCCTTGTCTCCCCCTCCTCCTCTCCTTTCCCCTCCCACTAGTCCTCCCCATCACTTACTGAGCCTTTCCGCTGGTTTACTTAACATAGAGCCATAATCTCTCTGGATTTTCCACCACATGTCTAGAGAGAGTTTCCTTGTGGAAAGTATTAAATGCATCTCCCATTGAAATCCGCACCAAATTTCGAACCTCAGTAAAACTTCGCCAGTCTTGGAGATTTTGCGTTCGTCTACATCATATGGTCTTCACTTACATAGCTTGGAAGGATTGGAAGACTGTCTCTTAGAAAGACGTCAACAGAATTTTTAGTTGATTTTATAAATAGATATATTTCGCGTTTGTAGATTAAAACTGAAGAAACTGCAAAAAAGGTGGGAATTTTTAGGAGATGGAACATGGATAAACTGAAAGAACCAGAGGTTGTACAGAGTTTCAGGGAGGACATAAGGGAACAACTGACAGGAATGGATGACAGAAATACAGTAGAAGAAGAATGGGTAGTTTTTAGGGATGAAATAGTGAAGGCAGCAGAGGATCAAATAGGTAAAAAGACGAGGGCTAGTAGAAATCCTTGGGTAACAGAAGAAATATTGAATTTAATTGATGAAAGGAAAAAATATAAAAATGCAGTAAATGAAGCAGGCAAAAATGAATACAAATGTCTCAAAAATGAGACCGACAGGAAGTGCAAAATGGCTAAGCAGGTATGACTAGAGGACAAATGTAAGGATGTAGAGGTCTATCTCACTAGGGGTAAGATAGATACTGCCTACAGCAAAATTTAAGAAACCTTTGGAGAAAGGAGAACCACTTGCAAGAATATCAAGAGCTTTGATGGAAACCCAGTTCTAAGCAAAGAAGGGAAAGCAGAAAGGTGGAAGGAGTATATAGAGGGTCTATACAAGGGCGATGTACTTGACGACAATATTATGGAAATGGAAGAAGATGTAGATGAAGATGAAATGGGAGATGATGATACTGCGTGAAGAGTGGAAACAAGGCCCCGGGAGTAGACAACATTCCATTAGAACTACTGACGGCCTTGGGAGAGCCAGTCCTGACAAAACTCTACCATCTGGTGAGCAAGATGTATGAGACTGGCGAAATACCCTCAGACTTCAAGAAGAATATAATAATTACTATCCCAAAGAAAGCAGGTGTTGACAGATGTGAAAATTATCCAACTATCAGTTTAATAAGTCACGGCTGCAAAATACTAACGCGATTTCTTTATAGACGAATGGAAAAACTAGTAGAAGCCGACCTTGGGGAAGATCAGTTTGGATTCCGTAGAAATATTGGAACACGTGAGGCAATACTGACCCTACGACTTCTCTTAGAAGCTAGATTAAGGAAAGGTCAACCTACGTTTCTAGCATTTGTTGACTTAAAGAAAGCTTTTGACAATGTTGACTGGAATACTCTCTTTCAAATTCTGAAGGTGGCAGGGGTAAAATATAGGGAGCGAAAGGCTATTTACAATTTGTATAGAAACCAAATGGCAGTTGTAAGAGTTGAGGGGCATGAAAGGGAAGCAGTGGTTGGGAAGGGACTGAGACAGGGTTGTAGCCTCTTCCCGATGTTATACAATCTGTATATTGAGCAAGCAGTGAAGGAAACAAAAGAAAAATTCTGAGTAGGTATTAAAGTCCATGGAGAAGAAATAAAAACTTTGAGGTTCGCCGATGACATTGTAATTCTGTCAGAGACAGCAAAGGACTTGGAAGAGCAGTTGAACGGAATGGATAGTATCTTGAAAGGAGGATATAAGATAAACATCAACAAAAGCAAAACGAGGATAATGGGATGTAGTCGAATTACGTCGGATGATGCTGAGGGAATTAGATTAGGAAATGAGACACTTAAAGTAGTAAAGGAGTTTTGCTATTTGGGGAGCAAAATAACTGATGATTGTCGAAGTAGAGAGGATATAAAATGTAGACTGGCAATAGGAAGGAAAGCGTTTCTGAAGAAGAGAAATTTGTTAACATCGAGTATAGATTTAAGTGACAGGAAGTCGTTTCTGAAAGTATCTGTATGGAGTGTAGCCATGTATGGAAGTGAAACATGGACGATAAATAGTTTAGACAAGAAGAGAATAGAAGCTTTCGAAATATGGTGCTACAGAAGAATGCTGAAGATTATGTGGGTAGATCACATAACTAATGAGGAGGTGTTAAATAGGATTGGGGAGAAGAGACGTTTGTGGCACAACTTGACTAGAAGAAGGGATCGGTTGGTAGGACATGTTCTGAGGCATCAAGGGATCACCAATTTAGTATTGGAGGGCAGCGTGGAGGGTAAAAATCGCAGAGGGAGACCAAGAGATGAATACACCAAGCAGATTCAGAAGGATGTAGGTTGCAGTAGATACTGGGAGATGAAGAAGCTTGCACAGGATAGAGTAGCATGGAGAGCTGCATCAAACCAGTCTCAGGACTGAAGACCACAACAACAACATTTCGCGTTTATTTTTGGTGAATTTCTTTGATACGGAATTGAGTCTCGCTATGACTGTGTGTTCACTAATCCCTGGGTCCGTCTTGATGCTCAGGATTATTTGTGGCTAAGAGGTCAAGTGTGTTTTCGTAACCATTTACAATGTGAATGGCCTCGTGAACTAATTCTTCAAAATAATTTTAAAAAAGCATTTAGAATAATTACGGAAGTTGTTTTCTATCTACAGTAGGGTCTGAAAATATATTTTTGTCAACATACGGAAGGTAGATTGAAGTCACTGCCAACTATGATTGTATGAGTAGGGTACCTATTTGTGATGCGACTCAAGTTTTCTTTGAACTGTTCAGCAACTGTTTCATCTGAGACAGGGGGTCGGTAAAAGGAGCCAGTTATTAATTTATTCCGGTTGTCGAATATAACCTCTGCCCAAACTGCTTCAATGTTGTTTGTGAGCTGCAACACACATTACATTATTTTTCCTTAAGTTGTGCTTCTTGTCTCTGTTGTAGTGCAGATCATTACAATTACGGCTTTTCTCTCCAAAACCTAGGATGCTTTCTCTGTGACCCTGTAAATACCAGAGCTAAACAATGTAGAACAACAATGTACGTTACAAGCATAGCTTTCTGTATTACTTCATTTCCTTATTTCTAACATTTTCAAATTGTACGTCGACTTTAGATGACATGTCAATCATATATGTTCTTATCTCTATTTAGTGAACGTATTTTCAGTCATGTTTTGAACATTGTCCCGCTACACTTTATTAACTAATGTTTCGCCGCAAGGGATATTGTATTTTAGAGAGTGAATTAATATGAAATTACGATGAAATGAACACCCTTAGCTGCTTACAGGCGTTGACGTACGTCAACGGGAACAGATGAAAATGTGTGCCCCGACCGGGACTCGAACCCGGGATCTCCTGCTTACATGGCAGACGCTCTATCCATCCTTTTTTTTTCAGCAATCCAATTTTTTTAATCACTTTTATTTTTTATTTATTTTTATTTTTAGGATGGGCAGGGCGTGGTACACGCCGCTCTAGCAGTGGGGTCTCTTCACGGCAGTGCCAGTGCGTCGAGGCCCAAACCCCTCCCACCCCTTTTTTCATGTCCCCTGTTGGGTCATAGCACTAAGTGTGCAGAAATCTTAACACAAAACTCCCATTCTCCGATGTAAGAAAGACAAAGAAACCTCTTCTCTGAGTAGAAACTGAACACTGATAATAACTTAACAATTCTTCTTGAATCACACAAATACTTTGGAAGTCGAACACGAGTAATATGGAACAAAATGTTTTGGAAAAAAACAGATACCATCTTAGTATATATATAATTAATATGAAGTATGTTGTTCTTCTTTTCAAACATTCGCATACCCATTTCGTCTTTCCTTGTTGTCTTTTGGGCATGCAGTTGCAGTACTTAAAGTATGCACAAATGCAGTGATCAAAATGAAATGATTAGCGTACATTCGCATTCTCTTTACATCGTTCCTTTCTTGTTGCTCCCATGGCGATGGACTGTTTCTATCGCAATCAGTAAGCGTGAAAGGATGCTACCGTACAGAGAGAGGAATCTACATTTATACTTGGCAGAACTAATTACATACTGACACAATCGTCGGTATTACTTTCGTTTGCCAAAAGTTATAAATATTTCGATTTCGCAAAAGAAGCTCTGTATTTGGCCAAGATGTCGAAGAAGGTTCCTTACGTACTGGTTGTATCGAATAAGATTTGGAGACCGCAGTTTGAAAGCGTACAGAAGAAGTACGAGGAAGGGCGTCCCTTACCCGAGGGATCGCTACTCAAGCTTACCTGGCGAAGGGGCAAGTGTGGCAAATGTCCGGCATTTGGTAAAACGTGTCTCCTTATTTTTGATTTGAAGTCGTAATGACAAGATTTAAAGAGTGGTCTGTTGTTTAACAGCAAGGAGTCGAGCGGTGTGGCAGAGTGCCGTGTTCATCGGCCACGACTGTCCCGCACAGCCGGGGTATCGGAGGTCGAGTTCTGGCACGGGGCGCACATAACTCAGGGTCCGGCCCTTGTGCGGCTGTCGGGCCGGGGGCTGCCCAGCCACGTGGGTGGTCCACCAGCTCATGGCGCGCATATAACACCGATTCGCCCCGGTGGCGAACACATTCGGGAACGGACACGGTACTGAATGTGAAGTATCGATACTTGTTTCACGATTATTATCGTAGGAAAGCTACACTACTCATAAAAATATCGGAATAAAACTGTCGATATCATGAGATACCGATTCTTACCTTTGATAAAAGTATTTACAGATAATTATTCCGTCCGATCAGATTTGTCGCGGCCGATCACTTTGCTGAGATATGATTTCCTAGGATAGCTTTTTAATACCGTATCTTTTGGAACTCCATTATATCAAAGCTGCATTTTTTTTTTACATGCACCAGTCTTGTGTCTAATGTGAATCACCCACAAGGGACGGTCGAATATCATGTCAGCGTAAGTTCGGTCACGTACACAGCATTTGTCAGAGTTGCAGCACGCTGTGACAGGTAGAATGGCAACCAGAGTGTTTTCAGTCAAAGCCTCATTTAATGTGACTCAGATTTCACCGATGGCCTACCTTAACAAGAAATATTATAATATTTCAGCACGTCACATGACAGAATTTACTGAATACTTCTGTATCTTAAAGCAAGTGTTCTACGTGTCCTCATCGCATTTGGATGCAATACTGCTATCGTCTCTGTAATATATTCTTCCACACGCACCCAAATTGTCTGCTGAATTTTGAAAGAGACTGTAAAATTCGCTGTTCTCGTTCTCTGAGACGTGAATAGCAACGCTGTACACTTGCCACCTCCAACAGAAAATTAAAGAGGATTGACGTGATTTTGTAGGACAAGTTACGCTGCCTGCTCAGTGCGTCAGTCCTGGATTATGGTTCAAATGGCTCTGACCACTATGGGACTTAACATCTGAGGTCATCAGTCCCCTAGAACTTAGAACTACTTAAACCTAAGTAACCTAAGGACGTAACACAAATCCATGCCCGAGGCAGGATTCGAACCTGCGACTGTAGCGGTCGCGCCGTTCCAGACTGAAGCGCCTAGAACCGCTCGGCCATTCCGGCCGGCAATCCTGGACGATCTCGCACCTTAGAGTTCGTCTAACAACATCAATCAAATGTGACAGTGTCCCATCTTTCATGTACCACATTCATTAAGCGTGGCCCAA
The DNA here is from genome assembly GCF_023864275.1 of Schistocerca cancellata. NCBI lineage: Eukaryota > Metazoa > Arthropoda > Insecta > Orthoptera > Acrididae > Schistocerca > Schistocerca cancellata. The sequence goes on from NC_064626.1 coordinate 372,562,129, forward strand.
AGTGAAATATGAGACTAATCGAAAAGTTTACATTTAAAAAACATTTGTAGCATACTAACTTGGACAGTACATCATACTGCAGTCAGCGCTGATTCGTAAGCAGAGCAGACACATTTGATTATCTCGCAAACGTCGAGTTATCGGGCCCACGGTTAGTGGAACGTCTTGTTTACTTATGTTATCCTACTCTTTCAGTTGTGTCGGTTTTCGCTATTAATTATGACAAACTATGTACGTACAAAAGAGCTGGCAAAATTGATTAGTATACAGTCAACAGCTGTCGGAGAATAACTGGTGTGTAATATACGTCTCTTCACCCTCCGTTGTTCTCTTTATCGAGTGTGGCCAGAAAGCACTCCATGAATCGAGAGATCAATAGAGCGAAAAAGTGGATATATGCAGACTAAAGCGACAAATGAGAATTGTATCAAGCCAGGATTCGAACCTAGTAATCCTGCAACCTAGGCAGGCATAGTGGCTTTGCATAACTACACAGACTACGCATATACGCTTCCCTCTTCAATTCAAATTACCTACCATTCACGCCTCAGCCCAAATGATATTCCAGCAAAATACAAAAAGCATAGCCGAGGCTCTCCAGCTCATTGAGGAGGGAGGCGTGTTGGTGTAGATCGAACAGTTGTGCAAAGCCACTGTGCCAGGGTGTGGTAGTGATTGACGCATCTGCCTAGGCTGCAGGAGACCTGGGTTCGAAACCCGAACTTGGTAAACATTTTTATTCGTTGCTTCAGTCTACATACATAAATCGATGATATTTGCGACTTGATAAGGTCTCAGGAATCATACAGTTTCATTTGATCAAAATAATGGCGTCAAGCTTCAGGGAGAGACTGTGGGTATACCGTGACTTGAAGATGCTACAGATGACTTAGCAGAAAACAAAACAGAAAACATTCTTGCTGCCCAGTCTTGCTACTGTCGTGGGGAACAATTTAATGTCTTGTTTATCAACCCCAGCGACGATGCAGCACTAAAATTACGGATATAGACAATCGTAGGATATCATCATGGTTGTTGTCTGTTACTCATTACTTCCATCTGTAGCCGCAGTTCGTCACCCCGTAGCGCAGGGCGTCGCGAATTCGCGTCATACTAGTGCGACTATAGTACGTGTAAGGTTAAATGTTTTCTAGCGCCAATGGTGGTAGATGCAGATTCTACGGGAACCACCAACGCTTCTGACTTGTGCTGCCATGTCGGGTACTTCTAGAGTGGCATAATTTTTTATTTTTTCGTTCCGTGAAGGAATTTATTCAGGCATTAAGGGGTTAATGCCTACGGGAACAGTCGCCGTAACTCCTTATCGTGCTGTTTTGGAATATCGCCTTTGGAAGCAGGAGAAGCGTTTACACGGACGTTTCTCCACTGCAAGAGAACATCTCCCTGACGATGTGCGAACGGCTACATTGTGGGCCGGAAGATGTTTTTTGGATGTGCCCTGAACTGTGTGAGCCGGCCAGTGTGGCCGAGCGGTTCTAGGCGCTTCAGTCTGGAACCGCGCGACCGCTACGGTCGCAGGTTCGAATCCTGCCTCGGGCAAGGATGTTGTGATATCCTTAGGTTAGTTAGGTTCAAGTAGTTCTAAGTTCTAGTGGACTGATGACCTCAGATGTTAAGTCCCATAGTGCTCAGAGCCATTTTTGAAAAATTTGGAATGGGATTTAAAATCCATGCAGAGGAAATAAAAACTTGGGGGTCTACCGATGACATTACAATTCTGTCGGAGACAGTAAAGGACCTGGAAAACCAGTTTAACGGAGTGGACAGTGTCCTGAAATGAGGATATAAGATGAACGTCAACGAAAGCAAAACAAGGATAATGGAACGTAGTCGAATTAAATCAGGTGATGCTGAGGGAATTAGATTAGGAAATGAGACACTTAAAGTAGTAAATGAATTTTGCTATTTGGGGAGCAAAATAACTGATGATGGTCGAAGTAGAGAGAATATAAAATGTAGACTGGCAATGACAAGGAAAGCGTTTCTGAAGAAGAGAAATTTTTTAACATTGAGTATATATTTAAATGTCAGGAAGTCGTTTCTGAAAGTATTTGTATGGAGTGTGGCCTTGTATGTAACTGAAATGTGGACGATAAATAGTTTGGACAAGGAGAAAATAGAAGCTTTCGAAATTTGGTGCTACAGAATAATGCTGAAGATTAGATGGATAGATCACGTAACTAATGAGGAGGTACTGAATAGATTGGGGAGAAGAGGAATTTGTAGCACAACTTGACTAGAAGAAGGGATCGGTTGGTAGGACATGTTCTGAGGCATCAAAGGATGAGAAATTTAGTATTGGCGGGCAACGTGGAGGATAAAAATCGTAGGGGGAGACAGAGAGACGAATACACTAAGCAGATTCAGAAGGATGTAGGTTACAGTAGTTACTTGGAGACGAAGAAGATTGCACAGGATACTTTAGCATGGAGAGCTGCATGAAACCAGTCTCTGGACTGAAGACCGCAGCAACAACAGTGTTTTACCTTGCCAGGCTAGGAGCTTCACATTATTAGTATTTGTACTTTTTATGTGGATTTTAAGTATGGATGTAATTCCACGTATAGTATCTCAGTACATGTTTTATTGTCAGAAACTCGTTTTGTCATGTGGAGTAATTTTAATTAATTACTATGCATACCACATTGATTAATCACGTAGCCTAGCTGTAGTGCCCTCTGCCAGCGTCATTTTCTTTGTATAAATACCAGACTCATTCTGATCATCACCAGCACTTGTTGAAATATACGTATCACAACTGTGAACTGTAAAAAAATGAGATATGCATATCTCAACAGTGAACTGTAAACGAATGATGTATAATATTTTGCAACAGTTATTCATTCACAATTGTAAATATTTTGTACCGAAAGTTTCTCTGAATGTTAATATGTAACAACAATATTACGGTAAGAAAATAAAATAACCCACTGGAGATAGCACAAAAAGTGCTGAAACGTGTCTGGGTAAAACGAAACTGAAAAGGTGTCTTGCGTAAGGCGGAATCCCTCGTCCTACAGTGGTGAATAAATATTCGAGTAACATAATTATGAGATAGTGCAGGCAGAAACGATAGTTACACCGGTATAATACTGGTCCTAGATAAATAACTCTTTCTTTTCTTTTGCTTGTACCGTTTTTCCCGTGGATACACAGGGTCGGCATGGTTAATCGGATGTGGCAATGTTAGTTGAAGGGGTGGCCGGATTCCCTTCCTGCCGCCACCTTGTACCCCCCATGAAGGTATTAGTGTACCCAAACTGTCTGCGACTAGTGTAATCCATGGAATAATGCGAAAGTGTTCAGATGTCTGCGGGCCGTGTTACTGAGGCGGTACGTGGGGACCAGCCCAGTATTCACCTAAGGGGATGTGGAAAACCGCCAAAAAACAACATCCAGGCTGGCCGGCACGCGGGCCCTCGTCGTTAATCCGCCGGGCGGATGCGACCCGGGGCCGGTGCGCCTACCCGAGTCCAGGAAGCAGCGTATTAGCGCGCTTTTTTTTTTTTTAAATCTCATTTTGTTCGTTTTATCTGCTCGGGGCGGACGTCGGAAGACACCCGTTTCAGTTCGTTGTTGATTCATTAACTCAGTTTTTTTTTTTTTTTTTTTTTTAAGACGCTGACCTGGCGGGTTCCTAGATGAACAATCTATTTCTAAGTAAACGAAAGTAACAAGACGGGAAAAAGAGAGAACGGAGAAACATAGCCAGAGAGTGCGGGATTACTGGGCAAACATCAAATCCCTCTCCAGGCTGAAAAGTTGAATATCGTGGTCCTTTGCTGGCCCATTCGAAAGAAAGAAGAAAAGTGCTGGAGCGCACAGAATTTGCAGAGATACGACTTGAATTAATGATACGTTTGCTTCAGACACGATGCCCAGTTCCGTTACAAGCGGTAGTCGACAAGAAGCTAGTCGTCCCGCCTACGGTGGTTAATGTCGATTACGCAACAGCCGACTCGACAGTTCCGATTACTGAATGCAGTGTCGTGTCGTCACAAGTTGCGTTTTACGGGATATTACTTCTAGAATTACGCTCAAAACTATAACTGTAAGAAGCGTTTTTTATCACCGCTTAACCTGGGACACTAATTACGTATGCCAGAAAGCCAGAGGACAGAAACGCCCAAACCCACTGCTTCTGACAGCTGTAGGATCGAGCCAGCGTATTCTCTACTCGTTCGGGAGCCTTGTTCGTTAGTAATGCCCGACCCTCCAGACTCGGCCACGGCGACCTGAACTTTTACAAAGGGCCGTGCTTCCTCGGAGTGGCGTCCTACTTGCCGCGCCGGGCGTAAATAATGAGTTTAGGACAGGCGTTAGAGCAGTGGCGGCGGCCGGCGTGTCCAGATAAAGCGACTTGTTTACGTCTGGCGCCGAGCCCTGGGCGGTGTCGCGTGGCCTGTGTGCGATGTGGTCGGGCTGCTTTCTCACTGGCTGACCCACATCGCCCCGGTCGCGATGGTAACGCGCCCACTCGGCGCGGACTCTCTTTACGAGCGCCGTCGCTAAGCACAGCGCAGCACGCGGGCACTCGCGGCTGGATCGGCCGCGTGACGGCTTTACGGTGGCGTTCACCTTCGGAGCGCCGGCGCTGTCCGGCTGTGTAGGCCAGGCCCGTTTGTCTTGTCACGGCTGTCAGTGTGTGAGGGGTGCCGGGACGCGTGTAGCAGCGCTGCGGACAAGACTCGGACTGCGCTCGCCGAAGACAGGGTTACGATGTTCCGGAGCGGGCGGCCGCTTGCTTGTCGCCGCGCGTTAGCGTCAGGGACAGGGGGAGGCCGAAGGACGGAGGCTGCGGTCCTGCTTCGACTTTCTCTTACTTTTATCACCTCCCTCACTACAGGGCGAATGCTACTCGTCACCTAGCGCTTCGTTTCCTCGACTCTAACGCGGTAAATAGCTTAGTACAGGGTGGTTATAATTAAACTTTTGCTTCTTGAGCCAGTGTAGAATAAAAACTATTTGTTCTTTAGGTAGCCACCTTTATGGGAAAGATGTTCAGACTGTTCATTACAGGATGTGCGTTCTTAGTAGTGTTAGTGACATGAAATCGCAATGAATTACAAATATCAGCTGCGTACGGCACGTTGAAAGAAATCAACGGAGAGAGCTGAAAATGTGTTTCCGACCCGGATTCGAACCCCGCAGCTCCTGCTGACTAGGCAGACGCTCTAACTCCCTTTTTCTCGTGGAACAGGAAAGCAGGGTAAACAAACGACCTTTATTCGTATAATTGTGCTGTCTAAGGGATAAGAAGGTATCGAGACAGCAAAAACAATTTTGAAACCATAAAATCAACATAAAGACCGCCTTTTTTTTTTACATGAATAAAGTAAATGACAATCCTTGTCATGGACGGGAATGAAAACGAAGTTATCGTCTGCATCACAATCCCCGCAGCATGCGGTGTCGCATCGTGAATCTGGCATCTAGCCATATAATCTTCACCATACCTGCCATTGTGGGCGGCATGTATTTATTGTGCGTCGACCATTCGAAGGACCATTATCTGAGACGGTTTCGGTGTTTACCATCGCCTTTTTTTGACACGTTAACATAATCCAGACATATCTGGCGACAACAGGTTGTCTTCTCAGTGTGCAATATGCCAATATACTGGAACCGTGCAGTAGTGTCTCTAGTCGTTGTGCTGCAAAGAGTCTTCTCTTTTCAGGGACACCGCAGCTGTCGGGCGGTTGTGAAAACACTTCCTAAAGGATTGGGAAAGTAAGTCCTGTATTTTGTATGAGTCTGTATGAGCTCGCGTTGTTCTTGTAAGGATATCTTAATCCATCATGGACTTAATGTCGTACGAAAACAAATATTTCGTCGCATGTCCAGCGATCCAATTGATCGCATACGTCTTTTGTTTGGGAAGAAAGTCTTGTCCGCTAGAAAAAGTACATCCGATGTGATTTCTGTGTAGTTAGTGCGCCAAAGGAAGGCCAGTATTCGACGCGTCAGCATCCAGACGTCCCTCGCCGTGCCACACACTAAACCATATTCTTCCGTTGCTAACAGTCCACAGTTCGTGCAAAGAAGACAATCTACCATATTAATTGTATGTAATCGACCCCTGGTCACAAGTTTACGGTTTATAAGAATATACCATATCGATCTCGCTGCTGTTGACAGTAATGTGCTTCTAAGTTCTCGTTGGGTATTTGAATTCCATTATGTTGCGGCCATGGTGATCCATCAAGCACCAATAGATCTCCCGCGTCGTGGGTATTCTCATCGAAGGTACTTTCAGACGAACATAACTATAATCAGTAAGAAATGAGGCAATGTGTGCAAGAGGAGGCGAAATGTTGCCCACCGCTACTGGGGGTTCGTACGAAGGCGGAACAAGTACTCCTATCAGAGCTGATGTTATAGTATGCTTTCGTTGTTGCCAATTTCGTATCATCGCTCGCATGTAAAGCGCCAGAGCTTTGTTTCGCACGTTCGTGTGGTTGAGGCTAACCCCTGAGCCACCGAGGACGCAAGAATTAGCGCTGCTGCTCTGACTTATCCCAAGCACCCCCCCCTCCCCCCTAGCCCCCCCCCCAACAGCAGACCCACATTCTCAATTCAACAAACATTCTCAATTCAACACATATTGGGCATGCACACATACGCTCCAACTCAGGCGGTAATACATTGCCACGAGCATTGAGTTAGTCTCCTTTCGTACTGTGAGGAGTCAGTACAGAATATGGGTCTGCTGAAGGGTATGCTTGTGATATGTCCGCGCAGCTGCGCTGATTCCTGTCCCCTCCGTGGCTCAGGGGTTAGAGCGCCTGCCTAGAAAGCAGAAAATCGCGGGTTTAATCCCAGTCGGGCACACATTTTCAACTCTCCCCGTCGATTTCTGTCAACGTCCCGTACACAGCTGATGTTTGTAATTCGCTGCAACTTCGTTCTTCACGGCTGCCGCGATCCACCATGGTGTCTTTTCTTTCGGACATGTGGGGCGAAAGAACAGGTACCATACACATATATTAGTGTCATGACTTGCCGTTACTGGTACGGCGACGTAGGGTTCAAACACAAGTGTCAGTGTGCGTTACAGTTGCAGGCATTTATTTTGTATATTTATTTATTCCATCCACTGGAACCTGTTACTCGTAATTTAAACACAGCCTATATTGATTCTTAGAGAAAGTATGCAATTTACATTAATACTTAATACTGTCCGACACAATGCTATCTCGCTTCACCGTAACTATTTCTACTATTAATAACAAAAATAATAATAGTAGTGGTGGTAGTAGTACTAGTATCAGTATCATAAGTAGTAGCAGCAGCAGCAGCAGTGATAATGATAATAATAATAATTTTATAACACTATTTTTACTATGAATAAATACTACACCTATTGCCAAATCCATATCTACCTCTGCTATAGTAACTTCAGTTTTTGTCTGTCGTTCTATGCGCTCAGTCCGGAGCCGCGCGACTGCTACGGTCGCAGGTTCGAATCCTGCCTCGGGCATGGATGTGTGTGATGTCCTTAGGTTAGTTAGGTTTAAGTAGTTCTAAGTTCTAGGGGACTGATGACCATAGATGTTAAGTCACATAGTGCTCAGAGCCATTTTAACCATTTTTGTCTGTCACATTCCAGAATGCACTCACTTCCTGGCCTGTGGGTATGCCCTGTCGCTTGCTTGGGCGCTTGGAGGGCTCTGTGGTTGCATCTGCGTCTTCCAATGTTTGGTGGTTCTCTGGTTGCAGCGGAGAATTCTCCTGTTTCGAGAGAGCATCGTTGTTCCCAGGTCACACCTGTTCTGGTTCCTTCGGTGGCGAGAGACGGCCGACGGCGGCGTTTCTCTCTTGTGTTGTTACGATGGCTGCGCTTACGGTGTTGGCAGCTCCTCTGTCGCAGCTGTTGACCCCAGCTGCCGTCATTGTGTTGCTTCTCGATCTTCTGTCGAAACCTCTCGTAGTGCAGTACACTGGGTTTAGTTGGTAAGGTAACGAGCTACTCAAGCCTTTCTTGAAATAGCGTCAGTAGTGTTGTCCCAGATGGGTCATTTCGATTCCAAACGCAGTATCTCGACGTCGAGTCTTCCATTCCGACTCAGTAACTGGCGATCAGTGTCGGCTACATCGGCATACAGCGGACATCCCCAGATAGTATTTTCTGGCATATCTTCTTCGCCACAGGTACACTCGGAGGTTCATCTTCTACCAGTTCGATGTTAGTAGATGGCGTAGAGCCCATGACCAGTCAGAAAGATTGTCAGCCCTCTGTAGGCATTCGGGTGCTTCATTGCCAGCGTCCCTTTTACATTTGGCAAAAAACCATACGTGCGCCCCGCTGTTTGGGCATCATCCCATCGTTTCTGCCATAGGTGGAGATTCTGATTTTGAATTTGCTGTTTGCTTTCGGCCTGTATTCCTGCAGACAGTCAACATGGGTCTGCGTTAGGTGAGCAGAGCTTCACATGTAAAGCTGTTTTATCAAAAAAAAAAAAACAGCAATAGTGCCGCTGCTCTTCGCAAATATCGACACAGTAGAGGGATACTGAGAGGTCCTCTTTCTGCACCGAGACTGAAGACGATGATTCGAAAATTCGAACTACCTGACGATTTCGGGGTTGCTCCTGGGAGAGACCGATGGGCAATTTTGCCACAAATCGTTGAAGTAGTTACTGTTACCATGGCTATAATAATGTCGGGTGACGAGGGCCTCCCGTCGGGTAGACCGCCCGCCTGGTGCAAGTCTTTCGATTTGACGCCACTTCGGCGACTTGCGCATCGATGGGGATGAAATGATGATGATTAGGACAACATAACACCAAGTCCCTGAGCGGAGAAAATCTGCGACCCAGCCGGGAATCGAACCGGGCCCTTAGGATTGACAGTCTGTCGCGCTGACAACTCAGCTACCGGGGGCGGACCATGTTACCATGGTGATAATGTTGAACGCCATGTGCGATCTACATGCCGTGCACAAGCTTTATCGCGACACCTCAACATTCCGTGGTGCACGGTTCAAAGAGTGCTGCGATCAACTGTGAAGTGGTATCTGTACAGATCTCCAGGCTGCCGTGGATGCAGATGGTCGTCACATCGAACAATGTTTGCAACCTGGAGCGTAAACATACCACGGAATTAACAAATGTTACCCTCATATGTGAAAATTAAAAACGGGTTTCTGTCATCGGTTTATTCGTTATTTCTCTTCCGCAAGCCTTTACGAAAACTTCCACAAAGTTTCGTTGTTCTACGAGCACTCACTTTTCACGGAGGCCCTTACAAACAGCTACTTCAGTCCGGAGCCGCGCTTCTGCTACAGTCGCAGGTTCGAATCCAGCCTCGGGCATGGATGTGTGTATTGCCCTCAGGTTAGTTAGGTTTAAGTAGTTCTAAGTCTATGGGACTCATGACCTTAGATGTTAAGTCATATAGTGCTTAGAGCCATTAAAACCTGACAAATAGTGAAAGTTTAATTATAACCCCTCTGTATCAGGGGCGATCAAAAAGTTTCTGTTCGAATACCCGACAGTCGAGAATCGGTATGCCAGTCAAGCAGAACCGCCGTGAACAATGCGGCAGTCATCTCCACGACGCACCAGGTTGAAGATGTTCGAAGAGATTTCGGAATTGCAGCCTGTCATCGTAAACTGCACTCCGCGATATTCGACTGGCCACCTGCCAGTCATCTTTAGGTGAGCCATCGAAGACTGGCGAAGACGTTCTCCGTTCCGACTTACGTAGCGCGCTGAGAGTATTGCCGAGCATGCGTTTCGCGGTGACAGAAGGACCACACCGCCCAGCGACAGCGCTCTCGCTGATGTAACTGCAAAGATCATCAGTCTTCGGCGTTGTCACTCGCCGCAGTCATAGGGTATTCTGGCGTCTTGGTCTGGAGCAAATCTCGGGGATGACGGGATTCCACGCATTATTCAGCTCGTTGCCGCTGTCACGATTAATTACATTTGCCACGATGCACATTTCAATGGGTTCTTCTATAATGGAGTCCCAAAAAAGATGTTGCTGCGGCCAAAATTAATGTTTTATCATATGCCATTGAATGTCCGTTGGAGATATAATATTCCGCGATTGCAGACTTGTTGGAGTGCAGAGGCCGTGTGCAACGTTTATCTTTTGTCCAACGTCCTTCCACTGTGCATCTCATTTGTCCTGAGTAGGTCATACGACATTAGCAAGGTATTTTGTAAATTCCCGCCTTCCGCAACAACAAATTGTCCTTCACTGATCCCAGCAGGTCAGAAATCTTAGGTGGTGGGCAGAAAATCAGTTTCACGTGAAAATACTAAGGACTGTTGCTATTTTGAGGGAAATATTAACAGCGAATGGAAGAAAAACCAGGCACTGTTCTGCCGCGTTCTCCTCTTTATCCACTTCCCGGTTCTTGGTTTTAGCTGAGAATTCTCTGTTATTTGCCAAGTAGAGTCTCCATTGTCTCTGAACACGGTCTCCAAATGTCCAAGCTTTTTAGGAAAACTACCTCCATCCGACACTGCATGGGCTCTGTGTACAAGGGTTTTATGCACACTCATTGTTTGGAATGGGTGATGGCAACTTGAAGAGTGTAAGTACAAATCAGTGTGACTGGCTCAAACGGCTCTGAGCACTATGGGACTTAACATCTGAGGTCATCAGTCCCCTAAAACTTAGAACTACGTAAACCTAACTAACCTAAGGACATCACAGCCATCCATGCCCGAGGCAGGATTCGAACCTGCGACCGTAGCGGTCGCGCGGTTCCAGACTGAAGCGCCTAGAACCGCTCGGCCACACTGGCCGGCCAGTGGGACTGGGCTTACGATAAACAGAACGTCGCAGAGAGCCCGTACCTTTGTAAAAAGAGGTACCTCTTTTCCTGCTGCGTGAAGAAGTCCGTAGCTGCATGCTCCATATCCTCGTCTAACAGCAATGTTCGACGCTTCGAGGCTTTTTTTAAGGGACCAAATGAGTGATCATCGCACTGGGTGAGATCCGGCCTATAGGGTGTTTGCTCGAGTGTGTCTCACATGAGTTGGCGTAAGTTCTGCGTTACGACTTCTGCAATATAGGGACGTGTATTATCATGAAGCAGCATGGAATTTCGCGCGTCATTCGACAACGGCGGTTTTGGACAGACATGTTGGCCCAAACACTTTTTTCATACTCCGATAGATGTCTACTGATGTTTGTTATTCGGCAGCCAAGAAAAGAATAACAGCATGCTGAAATAATAATTAAATCTATACCTTAAGCTGTCGACAGGCGTTTATATACATCAACGGGGACAGTTGAAAATATGTGCCCCGACCGGGACTCGAACCCGGGATCTCCTACTTACATGGCAGACGCTCTATCCATCTGAGCCATCGAGGGCACAGAGGATAGTGTGACTGCAGTGATTTATCTCTTGCACGCTTCCCGTGAGACCCACATTCCCAGCTTAATGTCCACACACTACATATGTAGTGCTCCTACCCACTACACTCATTACTCGCGGCATACAATCTTACCGAGTCCCGTAAGAGTTCGGGCAATGCGTGTTCATCCAGCACAGAAGAAGGAGGTCAATGGCTGGTTAGCCTGAACTATATGGTGATGATATCTGTTCTTTCGGACATGTCCGAAAGAACAGATACCATCTCCATAACAGCATGTTGGTCCTGCTTGGACGCATTTGGCAATAACGTCGCCATCGTTCACCTTTCACGTTTACCGCACGCAAGTTGAGAAGACCCGTATGTCACACTGATCCGTTGCCTATACGCTGCAGAAGTGCCCTAATAAGGAAACTGTTTGATCGTCCCTTTTAATTAAGATACTGGATTCGCTAGTGTGACCAGTTCTACATATTTGGAGTCAAGTAGGTATGAGAACAGACATGAAATGAATTCATATATGCGCTGTTAGGATCGTAACAGGTATGTATGGCCCATTTTCAGGGTATCACGTCTGTTGCTAGTAGCGTGATAAATTATTCTCGTCGTTAGACCTGCTTAGTGAACTTGCTTAACGTCGCTAGGGCAAAACAGAATTTGAATCACCTTGAAGCGCATTTCTGGACCCTTCCTCTCGCAGATTAAATGTGATTTCAAGTCAACGCTGTCCCTGTTAAAACAGCAATGTAATAGAATCACGACCACACTGGGTTTCCGTCTGAGTCGTCGGTCGTTTTAGCTAACGACGCGCGGGCTGTCGTCTGCGTTTTACTTTTTCTCCGTCGTAGCGACATGGCGAAGGCCATTCAATTTTTAGTCCTGGACCTCCGTTTCTCTATGGTGTATTTTATAGCCCGTTTTCCACGTCCCTGTTTTTAACGGTCTTCTCTTATGTCGATTGGGGTTGATGTGTAGTCGTCTTTTAACTCCTCTCTGTCTTCGTGTTTTTTTTTTTTTTTTTTTGCTCGCTGAAACATAACAAACAAATGCCCTCACTGGCAGTTGCTCCTGAAATTCCATTACAGCCCACATGTATTTATTGTTGGCAGCTGTTACGTACTTACGACCGTGTCGTTCACAATTCACTGGCATATAAATTACTATCCAGACCTGTGTTAAAAACAGTGATTCAGGTATCACTGAACATTTGTTCTCCACTAGAAATATAAGTATCAACCGTTGTACTGGCCGTTAAATAAATCAACTAGGATATAACTCTTTTGAACACATAATATTACCATACATTCTTAACTCAAAACACCCAGTCTCTCATCTTTTTTTTAAATTAACAGTACCTTAGAATTATTATATGAAAACACTGCGCCTTGCGTTATTCTGAGGTAACATTCATTTCAGAAGAGTTTCTGCAAACGTGAGGTCATTTGGATGCTACGAGCAGTGCCGACAACCGCAGGATTTGCTATCGACTTTGTGACGTGGAAAAATATGAATGTTAATGCTCCTCGTGCAACTTGTTTCAATTTAAGCTGTCCTCTTATGTTCCAGTCTAATTAAACACTAGAAAATCGCCAAAATATTTATTTCATCCTTCGTTCTCCAATCAGATCGAACTGTAAATAACATCAGTTATTGCTGAACATACTTGTATTGCGCTCATAAGGAAGTCCCAGAATGTGTGAACTTCGCTAAGATGAAAGAAAAAATATTTGCAAGTCTCGAGATACCAACCTACATCCTTCAGCTCTGTTAATCACAACATTATCCATTATGCTGGTGCCTCATCATGTTATATTAGTCTCCTGTGAAGGGTATCATAGTATTGGTTGAAGGCTTATGTCGTTGATGCATTATTAACTGATATTTTATGATAATAGTGACATGTTTTTGATACATTTTCAGTGCGTCGTTGCCTTGAAACTGCATACAACAACTTACGATACAAGGGTGTTTCAAGTTTAATTTGTAAATTACAAACGATAACAGAATGAAGGCTTTCACGACCGGGTGACATGGCTGTTGATATACTTTCCGGGATGTGAGGTCGTGGTCCAAGAACTTTTCTGCTCCTTACGTTTCGTACAGGACTGCGCTGGACTTCCTCAGAGGCGCTGCTCCGCTGAGTCTTGCCGACTGAGGCTGCTCTTGCCGGAGCAGCGCCTCTGAGGAAGTCCAGCGCAGTCCTGGACGAAACTAAGGAACAGGAAAGTTCTTGGACCACGACCTCACATCCCGGAAAGTATATCAACAGCCACAAACGATAACAACTCAGTCGTGAGGGAGCGCTGTTACATGAAACCTTAACCAGCGATAAATCACTGGTGACGTTTAATTATGACAATAGTTATAATAAATCGTACCAAGGACGATGCGTTCTTATATATTTCCGATAGGCGTGCAGGAAGTCTTGCGAGAGGCCCGTATCGAACGCTAACGAAAGTCGACAGCAATTCCTGCGGTTGTCGATATTGCGCATGACATTAAAATGATGTCACACCCGCAGGAAGTCTTCCGAAATGAGCATTACCCTTTACTCCTAATGGTTCTTTCACATTAATATTGTCTTTGGTTCCGCTGCTGCGTTCTAAATGCGATTTTCATAATAGACGCCTGCGCCATTTCCTATCTTCGTTCACACATTATTCCGTCTTCGTTTGATAACGTTTAGCATCTTCTTAATCGTCATTTACATTAGCACCCGTTCCCACTGCTGTTCTAGTAAGTTGACAAGAGGAAAATGCAAAGAAAAAAATATTACACTTGAGCTACGTTGTAAGTAGGCTGTTTAGGTTCTTATATTGGTAACGCCGCCGCCAAGTAGCGCTCTCTATATGAAAATCACTGGCTGTGCTGTGTGCAGTCTGTGGCTAGTTTGCATTGTTGTCTGCCATTGTAGTGTGGGGCAGCTGGATGTGAACAGCGCGTAGCGTTGCGCAGTCTGTGGCTAGTTTGCATTGTTGTCTGCCATTGTAGTGTTGGGCAGCTGGATGTGAACAGCGCGTAGCGTTGCGCAGTTGGAGGTGAGCCGCCAGCAGTGGTGGATGTGGGAAATGAGATGGCGGATTTTTGAGTACAGAATGGATGTCATGAACTGATATATACACTCCTGGAAATGGAAAACAGAACACATTGACACCGGTGTGTCAGACCCACCATACTTGCTCCGGACACTGCGAGAGGGCTGTACAAGCAATGATCACACGCACGGCACAGCGGACACACCAGGAACCGCGGTGTTGGCCGTCGAATGGCGCTAGCTGCGCAGCATTTGTGCACCGCCGCCGTCAGTGTCAGCCAGTTTGCCGTGGCATACGGAGCTCCATCGCAGTCTTTAACACTGGTAGCATGCCGCGACAGCGTGGACGTGAACCGTATGTGCAGTTGACGGACTTTGAGCGAGGGCGTATAGTGGGCATGCGGGAGGCCGGGTGGACGTACCGCCGAATTGCTCAACACGTGGGGCGTGAGGTCTCCACAGTACTTCGATGTTGTCGCCAGTGGTCGGCGGAAGGTGCACGTGCCCGTCGACCTGGGACCGGACCGCAGCGACGCACGGATGCACGCCAAGACCGTAGGATCCTACGCAGTGCCGTAGGGTACCGCACCGCCACTTCCCAGCAAATTAGGGACACTGTTGCTTCTGGGGTATCGGCGAGGACCATTCGCAACCGTCTCCATGAAGCTGGGCTACGGTCCCGCACACCGTTAGGCCGTCTTCCGCTCACGCTCCAACATCGTGCAGCCCGCCTCCAGTGGTGTCGCGACAGGCGTGAATGGAGGGACGAATGGAGACGTGTCGTCTTCAGCGATGAGAGTCGCTTCTGCCTTGGTGCCAATGATGGTCGTATGCGTGTTTGGCGCCGTGCAGGTGAGCGCCACAATCAGGACTGCATACGATCGAGGCACACAGGGCCAACACCCGGCATCATGGTGTGGGGAGCGATCTCCTACACTGGCCGTACACCACTGGTGATCGTCGAGGGGACACTGAATAGTGCACGGTACATCCAAACCGTCATCGAACCCATCGTTCTACCATTCCTAGACCGGCAAGGGAACTTGCTGTTCCAACAGGACAATGCACGTCCGCATGTATCCCGTGCCACCCAACGTGCTCTAGAAGGTGTAAGTCAACTACCCTGGCCAGCAAGATCTCCGGATCTGTCCCCCATTGAGCATGTTTGGGACTGGATGAAGCGTCGTCTCACGCGGTCTGCACGTCCAGCACGAACGCTGGTCCAACTGAGGCGCCAGGTGGAAATGGCATGGCAAGCCGTTCCACAGGACTACATTCAGCATCTCTACGATCGTCTCCATGGGAGAATAGCAGCCTGCATTGCTGCGAAAGGTGGATATACACTGTACTAGTGCCGACATTGTGCATGCTCTGTTGCCTGTGTCTGTGTGCCTGTGGTTCTGTCAGTGTGATCATGTGATGTATCTGACCCCAGGAATGTGTCAATAAAGTTTCCCCTTCCTGGGACAATGAATTCACGGTGTTCTTATTTCAATTTCCAGGAGTGTATATTATGACTATTAACGTAAATACATTGTTTGTTCTCTATTAAAATATTTCATTTGCTAACTATCCCTATCAGTAGTTAGTGCCTTCCGTAGTTTGAATCTTTTATTTAGCTGGCAGTAGTGGTGCTCGCTGTATTGCGGTAGTTCGAGTAACCAAGATTTTTGGTGAGGTAAGTGATTTGTGAAAGGTACAGGTCAATGTTAGTCAGGGCCATTCCTTTGTAGGGATTTCTGAAAGTCAGATTGCGTTGCGAAAAAAAATATTGTTATGTAACGTCCCCTTTGAAAAATTATACAAGACTGTGCTTAAACTGACACACAATATTTTTAGCGCAGCCAGCAGCCATCTGCTGTGACTGTGCTCCAACTGCGCAACGCTACGCGCTGTTCACATCCAGCTGCCCAACACTACAATGGCAGACAACAATGCAAACTAGCCACAGACTGCACACAGCACACCCAGTGATTTTCATACAGAGAGCGCTACGTGGCGGCGGCGTTACCAATATAAGAACCTAAACAGCCTACTTACAACGTATATCAGAACTAAGTATAATGACACGCCAAGGACCGAACCGCTGGGATGGTGAGATTCGCTGCCGCAAAGGTCGTGCGCAGAAAGGACGCAAAAATTGGCCATAAAAAAATAAGAAAGACAGTTTAAGAATTAATCGGAATAACTACGTGAGTTATCTTGTCCCTCTTTACTGCCTACAAGAAGGAGCCTCGCTCTTGGCCCTTATTGTACACACACGTTGTTGTCATAGTGTCATTTGCAGTCTCAGTTTGACCCTCTAGCATCATACAGAAACGGCTATCTCTGAACAGACGTCTGTAGCAAGCATGTGGGAACCAGTGCGGGGTTAACACAGTTGCCGCCTACACTCCTCGTTCTTGTTCAAGAACTCAGTTCCTGCAGCTGCTTCATTACGGAAATGTAGAATATAAAACGGACTGTTCGTTTTTTTTTTAAAAAAAAAAGAAAGGCGGGGGGCTGAGCTGGAACGAGATGCAGTGGTGGAGTAAGCCAGCAATGGAGTGACGGGCGTTTCACCACCTACTTCTTTACCACCAGGGACCACGTCCGTGGTCAGTATAATAATGCGCACAGTATTACTGAATCTGTCAGAGTGTACACAGTATAACGTGCAGAAACCAATACTTCCCCTTAAAAGGACGAATGCATCAGGTACAGAACACCATCACTTTATAACTCAGAGCATTGGTCTTCATCGGTGATTCGCCATTTGTGTAATGTTGTTTTGACCACAGCGTTGCCAGTTCTGATACAGTTGAGGGAGCTCCGTATTTCGCTTAGTTGGTTTGCACCCCAGGAGTTGGGTAGTCGGATTTGTTTAACCCAACTTCTTATGATCATGGAAGGACGCCCACCGATTTCTGCATTCATCTCTTAGATTGTAACTTTCTGGAGTGATTTGGCTAGTGTTTATCCAGACTGGTTTTCTAGATTTTAATCAGGTGCGTGGTAAGTGGTTCAATGTGTCATGAATTGGTTTGTTTCTGGATCTTATGAGTTTCATCCAGTCATGTGTTACTGCTTGTTATCGTCGGAGATTTGTAGCGGGCAACAATGGGATTTACTGACAGCCATGGCGTGGATTTGAGAGTTCGTGTCAAGATCCCCATACCGTCATTTAGATGGATATCTGTTTTGTTAACGTGGGTACTTCTGCTCCAAAAAGGAGAACACTATCCGTCGGCAGAATTGTGTTGGGATCTGTCGAGAGTCACTCCCAAATATTTTGGGTGTCCACACTGTCGTAATTTTTTATCTCGGAATATTACATTCAGTTCTTTTAATTGTGACAGGTGCTCAAGTAGCCATGAACCATCTCAATACTCCTCTTCCAGTAGGTCCTACCTTGGGTCTCAGATAGCTATTCGGATTTCATGTTTAGCATTTTCATGTTGTCTGTGACGTAGACTTTGCACTTTTTTCTGGCTCTCCGTACATACTAGTACATCTCATCACATATCATGGGGCTGTTGATGGATATGATTTACTTAGGGAGACAAAAAAGCAGTGGTCTTAGCCCCCTGTTGCGCTTACAGAAACCGAGCTTATCGTGCTATTTCTCCAGCCGTCATTCTGTTTTAAATCCACCTAGTACCCTTGACGAGTACCAGGGAACCCTTTACTAGGTGTCTGTTGGAAGTTTCTTAAGGAATTAGTGACAAAATTGACCTCCAATGCTTTGCACTGGAAGATTAAGTGCGGTGTGGTTTCCTTCCCACACCACATTGTCTGCACATTGGGCTTCCATTTTCTATAGTCACCGTGTGCAGGTGTTCCCTATAGTTTCCATAGTCAGTCATTAGTCCTGCCATACGTTTACTCTGCCTCCTGTTCAAGCCCAGGGGTGCAGAACTTCGCTTAAAACTTGGTTTCAGCCTCAGTAACTTGTCATGTTCTTTATGTATTTTTGGCTCTTAGACCATTATTACAGACGGCTATTACTATATCTTCATACAGTAGGATGACACCTTCAGCTGTATTTTATTTGCAGTCAATTTCGGTGTTACATTACGCCATCTTCAGGCCCCTCTAGGGTTACAGGTGATCATGTGGGTGCAGCGTGACCATCGTTACATGTCTGAAAGAGGGTAAAAAGAAATCGATGTCCGCTATGTTGAGTCCTTTTTCGTGCTTATTGTGTGAAAGGAGGCAGCACACCAAGAAGACTGCTTTCCCTTCTTCTAGTGCAGCTGGGTCTCTACACGGAAATACACACGGTAACCTATTCTATAACATGCTAGCTATGCGACTGGCCCATTGTAGTCTTCTCTCCTTCGAGCATCCTAAATGTAGCACTGTTTGCACAGCGTTCGTAATTCTTCCATTTCTCTTGATCCTCAGTTACTGGACGCACTGATAAACAGCGGTAAAAATATACGTATCTTTGGAAATTTCTTTCAGATGCAACTCCTTTGTCTTCATCTTTTTTGAAAGTTACTGTCTTACATCCATGTAGCAGCACTGGCGAAATGACAGATTGATAGAAGGAAATTCTAAAATTTGGAGAGTTACCTTTTCCGCGGCGCTTGCAAAAAGCTATAAACTGTTCTGTGGGTAGCCGTTAACTATTTATTAATTTATGTGGCGTTTGGTTCCCTTTCGAAAGACCAAGCGAGACTGCACGGTAGTTGTGACACTCGACTCGCATACGGGAGGACGCCAGTTTAAATCCTTGTACGACGTGCAGATTTTCGTTTTTTGTGGGTTCCCCAAATCAGCGAGGAAACTGTCAGGACGGTTCCTTTAAAAAAGGACACGGCCGATTTCCTTCCTCATCCTCCCTCAATCTTAGCTTATGCTCCATATCTAATGTCGTCATCGTCGTCGTCTTCGTCGTCACGATAATCAACCACATTCTTGCTTTCTTCCTCCCTCACAGAAATGCAATCTGTTTATCTGATTGATTCAGTAAAACTTGGAATCATTTCGTTCCAAGTCATTGTCACCAACTCGAATTTGATATCAATAAGATCTCAGTTTGCAGCTGCTCCTCACTGCAGTCCAGTACACGTGGAAAGAGGCAAGGCAAACAACCGCTCGCGGAAGACAAACGAATCCACACCTATCTGTGTAAACAACGCACCACTAAAGATATGTCTTGTGATAACGACGGAATAAATAAACGCCAGCTCATATTAACCGTTCTGAAGACAAAACATGATCAACTGAGTGCTTACACGTTTTATCTAGAATGATAACACTGAGAAACACAGAACAATACATCGTGTGGCAACAGAATTGTGAGCACCCGCCCCGGAGTGTCTAGGACCACCCACTGTTTTTATGGCGACTGGTATCCTACGTGATATGAAGTAAAATCTTCTTGAGGTTGTGCTCCAGTCCGACGCTCACATGAAACATCTTTTTATGTATGACACGACTAATCTGCTAAAATCTTTATTCAGTATTGTATCTAACTTCAACAGTTTGTCATTATCTGGCAGACTTCATAGTTTTTAAAATATGTCCATAATTTTAAAATAAAATACATTTGTAGCTAATGCTGTAACCCATTGTTAAATAGCAGTTGTGTGTTACATAACTTCCAATTCTAAAGTCTGCCAGATAATGTCGAAACTAGTTTAATAATAATAATAATAATAATAATAATAATAACTGCATAGAAGCGATGGAAAAAACAGATGCCTATAAATATCTAGGATACAGGCAAAAAATAGGAATAGATAATACAAGTATTAAAGAAGAACTAAAAGAAAAATATAGACAAAGACTAACAAAAATACTGGAAACAGAATTGACAGCAAGAAACAAGACAAAAGCTATAAATACTTATGCTATACCAATATTGACCTATTCATTTGCAGTAGTGAAATGGAGTAACACAGAACTAGAAGCACTCAATACACTTACACGATCGCAAAGCCACAAATAGAGAATACATCACATACATTCAGCAACAGAAAGATTCACATTAAGCAGAAAGGAAGGAGGAAGGGGATTTATCGACATAAAAAACCTACATTATGGGCAGGTAGACAATTTAAGAAAATTCTTTATAGAACCAGCAGAAACTAGCAAAATACACAAAGCAATCACTCATATAAATACATCGGCTACATCATTGCAATTTCATAACCACTTCCACAACCCTTTAGATCACATAACATCAACAGACACGAAGAAAGTAAATTGGAAAAAGAAAACACTACATGGCAAGCACCCGCATCATCTAACACAGCCACATATTGATCAAGAAGCATCCAACACATAGCTAAGAAAAGGCAATATATACAGTGAGACGGAAGGATTCATGATTGCAATACAAGATCAAACAATAAACACCAGATATTACAGCAAGCATATTATTAAAGATCCCAATACCACAACAAATAAATGCAGACTTTGCAAACAACAAACAGAAACAGTAGATCACATCACAAGCGGATGTACAATACTAGCAAATACAGAATACACCAGAAGACATGACAATGTAGCAAAAATAATACATCAACAACTTGCCATACAACATAAACTAATAAACACGTTCCCACATACAAGTATGCACCACAAAATGTACTGGAGAATGATGAATACAAATTATACTGGAACAGAACCATTATAACAGATAAAACAACACCACATAACAAACCTGACCTCATACTCACCAATAAAAAGAAGAAATTAACACAACTAATCAAAATATCCATACCCAATACAACAAATATACAGAAGAAAACAGGAGAAAAAAATTGAAAAATACATCCAACTGGCTGAGAAAGTCAAGGACAAGGGGCATCAGGATAAAGTTGACATTATAGCAATTATACTATCAACTAAAGGAGTCATACCACACAATATCCAGCAGTACATCAACGTAATACAGCTACATCCAAACATATATATACAACTACAGAAATCTGTAATTATTGATACATATTCAATTACCCGAAAGTTCCTAAATGCAATGTAACATACACCGTACAGTTAAAAGGAAGTCACGCTTGATCAAGGTCCGCGTGACTTTCCATTTTTGACCAGACATAACATCTGAGAAAGGAAAGAAATAATAATAATAATAATAATGATTTTAGCAGCTTTGTAGTGGCACACGTGTAAATGTGTGGTACGATGTGCACCAGATATTTATCATATGCCCTATGCAACCATATTGCCAGAACTAACGTGACTGGCGCGTCCTATTCAGATACCTCTGTACATCCTGAAAGCGATTTAAATCTGGTGTATTATCATATTTGGGAACTCGGATAAATGACGTCGAAGAAACCCTGTATGAAGTATCATGGCATATTTATTAGAGCTGTCACAAAAATTATCATCGTAGCAGTATATCCTCTATTTGACAGTTGGCGATGACCATTGCATGAAATCAATATTCTTTCTAAGAACGTGCCCTGTGTAATGTCTCTTGCAGCGGTTTCTCTGCGATATTTTCAGAAATTTTATAAGTTACATAACTCAGTACATATCTCGAAATATCTCTTCTTATCTTAACGATTCCTAAACTTTAATATACGATTATTATCAATGCAAAGTAGTTTCAAGCCCTATTATTCCTTGGAGCGTGCATTTACTCCATGGAATAGCTTCTCTGCTATTTATGTTTTCTCTTATGAAAAGAATGATTGAGATTTTGCCGATTAGCCGTGAAAGAACGAAGATGTATATGTATGTATTGTTGAGCTAGTCACCATCTTGATGAGATTATGTATAAGAAGGAATTTAATACATGAACTAAACTAAAGTAAGTGTGTTCGTGTATTATTTAACTGATTATTATTGACAGTGTCTGCTTACTACGCTGTGTTGCACGGGATCAGTGGGGAACGTCCGATTTACACTCGACGAACCTGCCGTTTTGTGCGCTCAAGTTTATTACTTTCAATAAATGGGCTAACACGGTCTTACCAGCAGATCTCCGGTCTTCCTGTTTTCAGGAGATCGACTGACAATTTTCGTCGCACCGAGACTTCGAAATTGCTTCACTGCCTTATGGAATTTAAGTTAAGCTCAATTTAATCAGGACAAAACAGTATTGAACTGTATGAATGTGATAAGCCTGCTTTCTGAATGAAAATTCCCTTAATATACGCATGTTTTTTACTATCCTGATCAGTGAAGCTAAATCAGGCCGGTGTGAGAGAGGTTTTTAAATTTCAGATCCCACAAAAAAAAATATTAAACCTGCTCTTTACGGCGATCAGGCTTCCATTTCACTTTCACGTCTTCACAGGGTGAGACGAAGGTACTCCTAATATCATGATGAATATTCCTTAGTCCTGTGGAAGGAAACATTTTAACGACAGGTCGGGAATACCTTCGTTCCCTACACAGAAATAATATCCAGAAGAGTCAACAGTACCGCTCTGATCTATGAAATGTGGTTAACTGTTCGCTGCTGGTACACCTCTGAAGTGAGCCCCATGATACTTGCTTGTTCTTAGAAACTTACAGATCCTATCACACAACTGGATGTTATACGTCACGAGTTAAACGCTGACTCGTTAGTGAATGTCCTTGGATCGCAGGGAGAGTGTCCTGGAATCTTGCACCATAGAAATAACACCTTTTATTTGTCGTATTAACAAATCTATCCAATTCTGTTCCCTAGAGAAGTGCTTGCTCTTATCCATACCGTCCCACTCACTTCTGCCAAGAGAAAAGTCATATAGTTCTTACACCTTACAACATGCAACGTTTATAGAGTTCTTTCGACTACACAGCGTACTCCTTGGCTAAATATGAAGTCTGCACTTCCAGGGAAAACTTCTACCTCTGCTGTCCATCAGATAAATCGAAACAGCGACTTCCAGTTCCCTCCTCACTCTTTCACCGTCACTGCACAAGTTCATCTACATTTACTATCGTCTTAAGTACATGATCTCTTCCATTCCATTTGCAGGTTGCCAGCAGCAGTTGGTTCGAAAAAAGCCAGAGTAACTGATTGCTCAACCTCCGAGCAGAATCCAAATACTGTAAAGCGTTCAACTTTCCAACCCATCATAGTTGATTCACTGGTTGTTGCTTAAGTAGGGAACACTCTCATTTTAATGTTTAATCTGATAATCGTAATACAGCCACGTCTCCCAACATGTCAACATTTGACAGGATAGGATTCTCACTTGTGCTGCCTGCTATTACGCTAGCTCTTTCTACTTGACGCTGATGTTTGCTAGGATCGGCGGTTGCTTAATATTACGAAAAGCTTCCACTGACGCCACGCAAAATCATCCGACACGGACAGAGATCAGAAAACCTTCAAGGAGCGCCAAAAACAGGAACCCATCTCCCAATAATGGTTCAAATGGTTCAAATGGCTCTGAGCACTATGGGACTTAACAGCTGTGGTCATCAGTCCCCTAGAACTTAGAACTACTTAAACCTAACTGACCTAAGGACATCACACACATCCATGCCCGAGGCAGGATTCGAACCTGCGACCGTAGCAGTCGCGCGGTTCCGGACTGCGCGCCTAGAACCGCGAGACCAACGCGGCCGGCCCTAATAATGGTCTACAAGAAGACTTGACTATACATGTAGCATCTGAAAGTGCATTGCTGGTCATTCACCAGAGCCAGAAGTGGTTTTCTGTTGCGACAGTTTTCTACATCTTGCCTAAACCCCATCCCAGAATTAAAATGGGGATCGGGTGTGACTTGCATGACTGATTATGCTATCCAATACTATCTATAAGTTTCTAACTTTTCCTTCGCTTTCCGTAAAGCGACACTTGTAATGACTCTTAAAATATCAAACCACA
This sequence comes from Schistocerca cancellata, assembly GCF_023864275.1. Taxonomy (NCBI): domain Eukaryota; kingdom Metazoa; phylum Arthropoda; class Insecta; order Orthoptera; family Acrididae; genus Schistocerca; species Schistocerca cancellata. The sequence continues at coordinate 372,586,304 of NC_064626.1, forward strand.
TGATAACGAGAACTTGGAGGAAACTGATTCCTTCTTGCACGTCAATACTGAAACAATATCGTTCACGTAGATTATTGCCGGGAGTTGTACTTTCGAACAGCGATCCACATTATTTGGCCGGAAAGGAAAAGAAAAGTGGTAGCATGAATTTTTCGATAACTACACGTTGCACCCATATCGCTGGTTAAGCCGAAACATATATCCAGTGAACGAGGATATCTACATCGGGTGGGGACGGCATGCGTAGCGACCCTACAGGTGCAGTGTATCTCATGTTATTCCCATTATACCTGCGCGAGATAGACGATCATGACTGCACAATAGTCTCACGCTCTTTTTCAACCATAAGTTCTGTAAATTATTCATTGCGGTTCTTCCTTAAAGGCTTCCCATTTAATCCTCCGAGCATTAGTGTTACACTTTCATGTGAGCATGCAGTACCAAGGTAATCTTGCTTCCCTGGCAGAGCTACGATATGCCCCCCCCCCCCTGCCCCTCCCTCCCACAATGGAAGTTACCTTTCTGCAACTGTTTCTACGCAGATTTAGAAAATTATAGATCGTGTAAGAACGTTTAATAAAATAAAACATTACTGAAAATTTAATATAGTGAAGCAAAAAAATGCAGACAACAAATTAAATGTATTATTATAGTAAATAAATTACTTATGGCATAAAGTTTCTAAAAAATCTGAAAGTAAAGCAAAATGTATATCTTATTTCTTGTGACGTTAGTTTTAGTACTATTTACAATACAGAACGTATTTTATTTGCTCCTTATGGCCTATTAATAGTACATAAACTATGAGTTAGAAATAAAGAAAAATATTGCTTTGCAGTAATTATGTTACTTATATAATTATAATTTTACTTTGCATTTTGTTGGTTTGAGTTAAGAAGACGCATTTATTATGGCAATGAAGTTAATTTTAGCAGCCGAATAACAGCAAAATACCTAATACGTTAAGAAAGGCCTGCTTCAATTGATTTTAAGATGCCCGACAGTTGAGCTATGTCGCTGATGACCAGTAGCAGAGCGTACCTTTGGCTATGCGATCTTCAGCTTACATGAGCAGAGCTCAGCTGTCTACAGGCACAACGACTAACAACTCCCGTAATATTTTTAATTAGCCTCAGAAGACGACTCCTCCTCGAATCCATTTTTATTTACTCAGCGGATCGTACCAACTCACTTGGGAACAGCAAATGCTATGACTGGAGGAACAAGTAAATTACACGTACCTATTGTTACCGATACTGGTCAAATCAGGCCAAACATGAGTCTATGAGATAATCAAAAAGAAACCATACGGTCTCTGAAGGATGTATTACACCTCCACGATGAACTAATACCTTAGCTAGAATCTCATTACGCCATTGTCTTCAGCCAAATGCGCAGAACCCTCCAAATGCATCTGATACGTTTGAATATTACATTGTATACAGAGAAATTATCATGCAAATGTGTTATCATCTAGATTTTAAAAATTCATCTACCGTAAAAAGAAACTCTGTGTTATTTCTTCAACGTAAGGTAGATATTCGGGACTCTTTGGTAGAAGTGTTGTCATAAAGCTAACTCACCTTACATTTAATATTACATCCTGTACGTTGTCGATGTTGTTTTTGGGAGAATGATTTACCAGTCCTCTGTCAGCAGGTAAAAGAATTCTCAGATGCCAATCTTCTGTCCGCTGGGCGTGGAGACATCAGATATCTTCTTTTACTGCAAGTGTTTCCGTTACTAGAATTAATTATAAAAAGAAACGGAGGGAGAGAGGGGAAACTACAGAAAATGAACAGAAGGCAATTTTTAAAAAGTCAAAATATGTTGTACGTCTAAAACAAGATAAATGCCAGGTAGTCCTGTTACATAATTCGAACGAAATAAACACACAGTACTTGACTAGAAGAAAGGATCGGTTAGTAGGACATATTCTGAGGCATCAAGGGATCGCCAATTTAGTATTGGAGGGTAGCGTGGAGGGTAAAAATCGTAGGGGGAGACTAAGACATGCATACACTAAACAGATTCAGAAGGATGTAGCTTGCAGTAGGTTCTGGGAGATGAAGAAAGCTTGCAGAGGATAGAGTAGCATGCAGAGCTGCATCCAACCAGTCTCTGGTCTGAAGACAACAACAACAAACTCACAATTCTGAATTGTTTAGCACGCAGCTTTTTCAGCAGGGAGAGAAAAATACAAGGAGCACTATAAAATGCAAATGAGAAATTGTTCAGTCACTAGAGAGTGATATTCAGATAAAGGTCTCTTAAATTTAAATAATGAGAAAAAATGTGATTAGCCATGAGGAGCTACGGATACGAAAGCAAAATCTGAGGCATCAGTGAGGTCCTATGTCCATCCAGTCATCTTGATTCAGTAAATTAATCAGTTAGGATTCCTTCAACGAAGTCACCTGTTTATGTAGACTACTACGCCAGCGCTCCGTATCTATTGACCTCAGTGATGGTGTCGTGTTCCGTCTTTCCTAACAACGCTTCCACGATATGTCAAAAATATGCACAACGGTCACCAGAGCGCCTCCAAGCTAGTCTTCGCCTGCTGGCGATGCGGAAATTACCCTGGGTCTGGAGAGCTCATAACTGCAGGCAGTTAGTGAGCGATTTAATGTCTGAATCCTTGTAACTCAGTTAGCGCTGTACTTAATATGACATTGAACATGAGCAAAAATGCAACAGCTGTGCAAACTGAAACCTTCGTGTTATGGCACAGCACGTGTTACAAGTCATTCGTGTGTGTCACACTATTTTGACTATCGGTTGCCTTTGAACAGAGATTCTACACCAGTAATAAATCCCATTCTCGTTTTTCTTTAATGATATCGCCCCAGAAATAAAAAGGCTTGTAAAAGTGGATCAACTAGAAAATATAATTATTTTACCCAAATTAGTGCTAATATTGTCTCAAAATGCGAAGTTATTGTTCAGTTGCAGTATTCTTTCGTTGCCCTGTGGCGCGCATTTCATTGGGATATGTAGAGCGTTCGATACTAATGGATGGATAGACGAAGAAGAAAGAAAGAAAGAAATAGGGAGAGAGAGAGAGAGAGAGAGAGAGAGAGAGAGAGAGAGAGAACTAACGATGAACACAACTGGGTTACAGTAGTATTCCTGCGATAGGCCAAACTCAGTTCAATAAAGTACTGCTTACAGACAAGGAGGTCAGTGTGAAACAAGTAAGTTTGTTTGTTGATTGATATTCGCACTATTAGGCTTTTTTGTCGTTATCAAAGACATACTGGTGGACACCGTCAGGAAAGGTACAACAAACGTGTTGCTTGTTGCAGAAATAAGAGAATAATAGCTGATTTTGACAGTGAAACACACTCAAAACATAAAACGTTAAAAATGAACACGAAAGGAGTGAGATAAGCTGTATTTTAATATCTTTGTAGATTTAAGGAAAGCTTAAGGTAGTGTTGACCTAAATACAGTCTTTAAAGATAGCAGAGATAAAACACATGAAGAAAAAGGTTATCTACAATTTGAAAGTTGGCTGTTAAATTGCCAGAATGACACGAAAGCTTGAATACGATAAGCTAGTTCAAATTGATGTAGGTATAGTAGTTATGCAGACATTAATAGTCCTGTACTGGATAGTCTAGCACGGTGAACATCAAACCTGTCTCCGGATTGAAAACAGCAGCAACGCCAACTTTCCTCTACTACCCTGCTGAATCACCCATCGTTCATCCAATAAAAATGCTTAGTACTAGTGCGAACACAGGATGAAACGTAGCTCAAAATTATGACGCTTATGGAAAATGAACACCTCCTCTATAAAAATCAGTTGGATTCCGCAAACAGAGAGCCTGCGAAACTCAGATCGCTCTGTTCCTCCATGAGATCCACACCGCAGTGGACAACGGCGCTCAGTTTGATGCCGTGTACCTTGATTTCAGTAAGGCATTTGACACCGTCCCGCATTGCCGTTTAATGAAAAAAATACGACCTTACGGGCTATCGGAGCAGAGCTGCGATTTGATTCAAGACCTTCTTGCAGACAGAACTCAACACATCGCTCTTAACGGAACTAAATCGACAGATGTAAAGGTAATATCCGGAGTACCACAGGGAAGTGTGATAGGACCGTTGCTGTTTACAATATATATAAATGATCTAGTAGAAAGTTTCGGATGCTCTTTAAGGCTATCCGCAGATGATGCAGTTGTATATGCCAAAATAGCAGCGCCAGAAGATTATAAGAATTTGCAGAACGACCTGCAGAGAATTGATGACTGATGCAGACTCTGGCAGTTGACCCTGAACGTAAATAAATGTAACATATTGCGTATACGTAGGAAAAGAAATCCACTACTGTACGGCTACACTGTAGATGACAAACAGCTGGAGGCAGCGACTGCCGTAAAATATCTAGGCGTAACTATCCAGAGCGACCTTAAGTGGAATGACCATATAAAACAGATAGTGGGAAAGCAGGCACTACACTCAGATTCATCGGAAGAATTTTAAGGAAATGTAACTCATCCACGAAAGAAGTGGCTTATACGGCGCTTGTTCGCCCGCTTCTTGAGTGTTGGGGATCCCTATCAGGTAGAACTGATAGAGGAGATAGAGAGGATCCAAAGAAGAGCGTTTCGTCACTGGATTGCTTAGCTGTCGAGAGAGCGTTACGGAGATGCTAAACAAACTCCACTGGCAGTAGAGGCGTTATGCATCACAGAGAGATTTACTATTGAAATTTCGGGATAGCACTTTTGAGGAGGAGTCTAACAACAATTACTTGCCCCCACATACATCTCGCGTATTGACCACGAGGAGAAAATTCGAGAAGTTAGAGAAAATACAGAGGCTTACCGACTATCATTTTTCCCACACACTATTCGCGAGTGGAAAAGGGTTGGAGGGATCAGATAGTGGTACCGAAAGTACCCTCCGACACACACCATTAGGTGGCTTGCAGAGTATGATGTAGATGTAGATGTATCAGTATCAGTCTACACACACACCTCCCATCCACTCCCCTATTTGGTAGTTAAGTGAAACACAATGATAAATGAAAAACTTTAGCTTCACGTGGCATATCTGAAGAACTTTTGGATTCTGTTCTTCACCTAATTGTTGTCCTTATCAAGGCTAGAGACGATGTTACATGAATTATCTTGTTATACGCTGGTGGTGCACTTATATTTATGAAAACGACAACGTTAAAGTAAACATTTCAGTAACTAAAAACATAATAGGAGTAGTTACCGAAATATCGATCTGCTTGACTGAACGGAGAGTATTTGCTTCGTTTATTAGTAACAAGCAGCCAAGCATTTAATATTTCATGATACTGGAGGGTGCGGCTTCCGCAGACGTTCCGATCGTCACCCGGAAACCGATAGTGCATCTCACAAGGCCAGTGCGATGCTGCTGCCCGCTTAACACCTCTGTATGGCGGGTGGACAGCATTGTAGGCGCATAATATGTCGGAGCCAACTTCAGTTAAGCACAACTGAAGCTACCGATGATGTTATCGCCAAGAGAATTAATACTGTGTACGAACTATTCACACAAAGTCGATGTAACAGTGAAGCAGTCGATTTCTGCTTTTCGGTTGTTTACCGACTTGATTAACAAGATTTGCGAGGCCCCATCAATGCAGCAAACACGCAGATAATCAAATCCATTGCTTGTAACTTCTGTTCTGTCCCCTCGTTGTTTCATCCGGATTTCTTCAGGTGTTAAGTTTTGAAATCATGTGTTTCCAAAGAGTAGGCGTGTTGGCTTACGTATTATTTCGAAACAAATCATCAGTGGTGATATAGTAGAAAAATTTTGAACGTATTTAAAAATCAATGTTACACTAGTAATAGTCGTATATGTCGCTTATATCGTACGTCAACCTTTAAGTGCTTGGCTTCAGTCGAGGTAGTTCATTTTATATTTGTCACGCTTGACGTCCCATTTTGTAAGGAAGATTAGGGTTTAACATATCGCGGATGAAGAAGTCATTAGAGGCGGACGAGCTCGAAATGGGGAAGGATTAAAAAAAATACCTCGACTTTTCGGTCGAACTATCCAGGCATTTGCCTTAAATAATTTAAGGAAGTCGTAAGAAAATTTGAATCTCAGTGGCCAAATGGGGATATGAGCCCCCGTCCTTACGAATACGAGTGCAGTGCCTTACCACCGTGGCAAATCTTTCAGTGTGTGTCAGCGTTCACAACAACGGTGTGACTTAAGAGTTCGTGAATTATTAGTTAATTATTATTTAATGCATTACTTACGCAATTTGAGCTGGAAGAGTACTACTGCTCCGACCAGAAATCCTGTTCTTCCAAGCACCGCACCTCATTAATTCCCACTACATCTAACGCCAGCCCATCCATTTACCTTTTCAAGTTCTCTAACCTACCTACCCGATTAAGGGACCTAACAGTAACGATAGTGTGCTGAATGTTCGCCAAACATAGAACGTAAGAGTGCAACCCTGTGAATTTGGCTGTTGTCATCTTGGAAGACATGACTGTCCACACTATATTAATCACCAATATGCAAAATAAAGAATAACAGTCGATCACCCAGGATGTTGGAATAAACATCCAGGTTGATGTTAACGGTAACCTGAAAGAGAAGGCCCAAGTTATATAGTGAAATACCTCACATAACATCACAGAACCATCTCCGGCCTGAATACACCTCCCGCACAATGCTGTTAAATGGCTCATTGAGCTGTCAGTTTACTCGACGCCTTGAGTCGTTTGAAAACGAGTAAAAATGCGATTCGTCGAACGTCACTACAAATCCCACCTCTGCGATTGTCTAGTTTTTGTATTGTTTGGTCCGCTGACGACGTACAGCTTTTTGCGCCTCTGTGAGTAGCGTCCACTGCATGTAGTTCGCTCGGAAACTGGTTGAGATAGTTCTGCATGCACTGACAGCAACGATTCCTGTCACGTGTAAAACTTATTGTCATTGACAAGGCGTGAATGTCGACTCTGGTCCGTGTAGGTTAGGATATTTTTACGAACATTGTTCTTACGCCGTGTTTAAAGCTCGAGCATAATCGTACATCATACGAAGTCTTGGTCCACAGAACCTAGCAACAATTGCACATGAGATTCCAAAATCTCCTCACGGTAACTTACAGCAGTAAAACCTGTTGATTAACCCGTACAATTTTATGAAGGGGTGTTCGAGTGCTCCATATCATCTCTGCCCACACCTTTAGGGATCTTCCTCAATATCAGTCTCTTTCCACAATATTTGGGTCCCGAAATCGTATTCCAAGTGCCCTCCAGATGCGAATCTGTCAAGAATCACTCTCGAGATCAAACAGGGGCTATCTGTTCAAAAAAAACAGTGGCCCACCGTTCGACCGTCCAGGTGGCATGTTGACGGTTTCATCTGTGAAGACACTCTAGAGGTAAATAGACAGCAGGTCTCCAACAATAAAGGCCACTCTGTTGCAGCCTTCTGTACGCCGTTTGTCTCGATACAAAACGTCCAGGGGATGCTGCGAGGTCAGCTGCCAGTTGCAGTGGAGTACTAGTGCGGTACTGTCGTGCCCGTACAGCCAAATAAAGGTTAACTCTTTCTGATGTCACACGTGATTGGCCCTCTCCAGGGCTCCGGGATACAGTTTCGCTCTCTCTAAACGGTCGCCTCATCCGAGAAACAAAAGAACGATTCATACTGAATCATCGAGCCACATGAATTTGCGACTGTCCTGTTTCCATTCTTCCTATGGACCTCCATAACAAAGAGTCTGTAGGCGTCTTCTCTATGCCATACTGCACCATCTGTGACTGTGTACACAGCGATTGTGGATGTGGGAGCAACCGGCAAATTTTCTCCCGTTTAATAGGTGCCTTGACGTCTTCGTTGGCGTGGTTGTGCGATGACCGGAATCGTGCAGGACACGATCGTAATGACGTCTGTTGACACTTTGTATGATTATATCGTGAATTAGCCACAGGACGGCGAAATATCAGTTTGTTGCTTTAAATTTGGACACCTGTGTACATCTACAATGCCGGAAAGAAATGCAGCGCCTTTAACGCCTGTGTTCAGTGGCACCAGAATATAATGTTCATATTGAGGGGTTGTAGTGCTAGTGATTCATTTGTCACGGTCATCAGCGTCCAGATGGTGCTCTATAGGTCTGTCTCTTAGCTCTCTGTTCTGACTCTGCAGACAGTAGAATTTAGAGGCGAACAGTGTTTGCAACATGCACCACTGTCGAGTACATACCCCTGTTGAACTTCTCCCTTTTTGAACGTGGTCGCATTTTGGGCCTCTTGGGAACTGGATGGACTTATCGCTGGGTTCGTGCACGTGTTGGACACAATATATCCGAGGTGTGTCGCTACATTCAACGGTAGTCTTTGGAACATTCCCACACTCGTAGACCAGGTTCTGGACGTCAGCTTAGTCGAGACGCACGTCAAGATCGACACATTGTGCTAGCAGCGGTTGCCAACCAAACCCCGGGAAGAAATTCGGGCACATGTTGCATCTGCTGTCATCAGCGACCATTGGGAACTGTCTGCTTGCAACAGATTAAGATCACGTGTATCTCTGCCTGGGCTACCCCTGACATCACGCCACTGGCAAGCATGGCTACTCTGGTGCCGTAGAAGAGTTGACAGTGGAATGGCGCTCTGTTGTCTTCGGTAATGAGAGTATGTTCTGTCTGTTGCAAGGGATGGACGCATACGTGTGTGGCGTAGATCTGGTGAGGGCCTATTACACGCTTCATCCGCCCACGACACACAGATCCCACACCAGGATTCATGATGTGAGGGCCAACAGTTACAACTCGCGGGTACATTTGGTGTTTCTGCAGAGTAAAGCAACTACTGCCCGCTACACGACATAACCTATCCCCGTATCCTTGTGCAACTGCCATTTCTTCGACAGGAAGGTGATATGCCTTCTAGTCAGGATAACGTTCGTTCTCATACGTCTGCTATGACACAACACGGTCTTCATGGTGTACAACAACTGTCCTCAACTGTCCTAGCCAGCAAGATCACCAGATCTCTCCCCAACTGAACACTGTATGCGACAGGGTGAAGCGGAACTTTGTCGCTCTAAAAGGCCTGCAGGAACGATTGCAGAAGTACATCAAAAGGTGCAAGGTGATTGGGACAATCTGTCGCAGGATGTTATTCGGAATCTTTGCAATCATTAGCACGCGAGAATACACGCCTCCGTTCCCGCCAGAGGTGGGTGCACTGTGTATTGATGCCACTGCTTGGCCACTCTTTACTGTGACATGTGTGTTTTCCTTCTTCTGAATTTGTTACCATATACTGCTACGATCATGAACTACGTGTCACCTCACTTGTCAATAAAATAACCTTGTCCTGGAGGATGCTGCATTTTTTTCGACATTGTATTTACTAATATTTGGTATTTGCGTGTATGAGACGTAAACACACAAAAAACAAAGATCGGCAAGTCTATCAGCATATTGAAAGGTCTCTGTTGGATTCCTTTCATGTTTGATTTCTTAAATCTGTTGTCATTTACGGCATAAATTCCTCTTCTAAATTTACTGTGGCGTTTCTGACTATCTGGGAGGAGACTGAGTAGTGGAAAGTGTTACTTTTACACATAAACAAGAACGATCTGTCACACTACTACACTTTAAAACACAGTTTATATGTAATTCATGTCACACAGTCTCATACGGAACCTACATCCGCTTTCTTTTATATACTGTATATGATAAGATACTGTCATCCCCCTTCCCTTCTGTGTGAGAGGATGAATGAGCAAATGTATTTCTAGGTGCATGCTTCAGGGTAGCAGACAAGCCTGTCTGCTAGAGAACAGTAGGACCAACGTCGGACAGGTAGCTACGCTTTCTAAAAGCAAAGAGGTTTCTATCCTTAGTATGGTCCTGTCTGTCCCTTGTCATGTTGGTATAGGAAGCTGCCCTTCTGGCCACTTCCGTTTGTATTTGCGAGCCACCCTCAGGAAGGGACCAAGTCAGTCTGTCCGTGGCGAGCGTCTGAAGTGGTAAGATCTCCGGCTAAGCGCGTGTCTGCTAAGTCCGTAGGACAATGGATTTCTTAAGTTCAGCCTAACTGAAAATTTAATCACCTTTATTTCAGGTTTAGCTCTAAAATATCTAATGTTATCTTAAATTTCAACGCAGTGTAATTCGCTTGTGAAGTTCAGAATATCTTCCGGTAGTTGCTTTGTTACTACTTTGTGAGTAAAGTGGAACCACGTGTTGATCAGTAACTCTAACTAGCATCATCAATCTTCAATGCGAATGTGCGTGAGATTATAACGTCTCATCTTGACAATATTTTTCAATATAGCAACTTTTCTTTATGTTCAACCCACGTGGGGTGTACTTTGTGAGACCAGTACCACGTGCTCATGCAATGGTTTGACCCATCAGGTTAATAGTAAGACGATAGTAATCAGTTTGAGGTTTTTCTTTTGTAAATTGCTTTTCGATCTAATTTATTTTAATTATCAAAATTATTGTGGAGTTACACTCTTTGTGTAAACCAAGTTGACCACGTGAAGCATGTGGTGTAATCATCAAAGTAGCCCTCAGCTATTCTTTTCGGGAAGATATCACAGAGAATTAGTATGAATTTAGTATACCAGTGTGTGGTAATTACATGACGGACAGGATTGTGCTACGAACGTAACTTCTTTGGGTGAAAATTGAATCGGTTGGTTGTGGTTAATTTCCTCTTGCATATGTTTCAACGTTCTTCGTGTGTTATTCTATGAATGCAGTGTTGTATGCAGTGTCCCAATCTTGGCTCCATATTTGATGTGTTCCGTAAGATTGCAAACTCACATTTACACAATCGTAAATAAGGCACCAGTTTAGTTATGAATCAAGTTTGATATGCTGAAATTTTAACGGAACAATGATCAATGTTAAAATAAATGTCCAAATATAAACTGATTTATTTATTTTTATTTAAATTGTCTTTATATATATATAATCACCGGTTATCGTAAGATGAGTACTAAAAGATTATAATTAATGTTAGTCTGTTTGGGAATTTGGTAAGCTAGACTGGATACCTGGTGAAACATTTGCGCAGTAATGCAAGGTTAACTTCCCCAGACAGCTCACAGCTTTTAACCCACTTTTATTGTCTATCAGTACCGCTTTCAAATCAAATCAAAGCAACAACCTTACAAAATTTTCAAAATCTTTAGGAACTTTTGTCACTTGTTATGTAACCATGTATACAATTTCTATTGTGCACAGCTCGTGAATGTACATAACACCCAAGAAATGAAAGTTCTCTAGGTTGCCTCCGTAGCTATCGACTTATCGGCAACTAGTAACATCCACAGCTTCAACTACACTTCGCCAAGTCATCTTGTGGAGAGTGGCGGAGGGCACTGTGTGTACCAATGGCACTTCTCCACTTTCCTGTTCCAGTCACGAATGGTTCGCAGAAATATTGATTGCCACTAAGCCTCCGTGTTAAAATTTCATAAGACGTCACTTTAAAATGAAATTTTACTTAATATCGTCGTAGTTGGCCAACGGCCTTGCCGCAGTGGTAACACCGGTTCCCGTCGGATCACCGAAGTTAAGCGCTGTGGAGCTGGGCTAGCACTTGGGTGGGTGACTATCCGGTCTGCCGAGCGCTGCTGGCACGCTGGGTGCACTCAACCCTTGTGATGGAAACTAAGGAGGTGATTGACTGAGAAGTAGCACCTCTGGTCTCGTAAACTGACGTACGGTCGGGAGAGCGGTTTGTTGACCACATGCCATTCCATATCCGCATCCAGTGACGCCTGTAGCTGAGGATGACACGGCGGCCGGTCAGTCCGCTTTAGCCTTCTTGGCCTTTTCGGACGGAGTTAGTTAGTTAATCGTCGTAGTTATCTATTTATTGACAAATTTCTTGTTACGAAAGCGTCATACTATTTACTACTTTTAAAATTGCTTTTGAAATGAAAACTTTATCATTTTTTTTTAATTTCTGGCTTCGTTACTGTAGAGATACACACATTTGTTTATGTATAAGGTACTAAAAATATAATAACAGTATTTCGCATAAAATTATCAGCGACGGCAAAACCTTTGCATATAGAAGAAATGTTGGAATGGCTCGTCGCTAGGTGCATAGTTTCATCAACAGCCCCCAAAATACTAATTCTTCTCAAAAATGAGAGAAACGAATCTGAATCTCTCCAAAAATGTGAAATACTGATTATTTTTGTTTTTATTCCATTGCAAAGTAGAAACGATGCCTGCGTGTTTCCTATGCACCGAGATAACGTTGCCTGATTACTCTTGAAACATACGCTCTCGGAATTTTAACATCAAATCTCCCCGTTATGCACAACGTCTCTTTTTCATAGCTTGTGCTTTTGGACTTGGATGAGCATTATCTCACCCGCTCAGAAACGTGCTGATCCTATTAGGATCTCCATATCGTCCATTCATCCGCCATAGTAACGGTCCTAGACTGACGAATAGCATCATCGTTCGAGAGAGACTATTGTATGCTACGTCCTTCGTGAGTGTGTTGTTTCTGCTTAGTAGGATTCTGGCGAGGAATCTTAGCCTGTCATGTATTTTCCCACGAATCGTTTTCATGCGATCGTTCCATTTTATGCCGCTCGTGACACATTCTCCTAGATATGTTGCAGCTGGCACTGTCTCTAGTGACTGATTGTCAATCGTATATTCGAACAATGATGGATTTTTCAACTAATTTTGCAAACTGCATTACATTTATTTATTTTTGAGGATCAAAGTAGGATCCTTACACCGATCGTCAGAGTTCTGCATGTTTTCCTGCATTCCGTTTCAAGTTTCTGAGTACACGACTCTCGACGATGCTTATCTATCCTGTACCAGTTCTTCCCCTAACCCCCATCCCCCACCCCCCGCTTTCTCCCCCCGCCCACCTCACACACACACACACACACACACACACACACACACACACACACACACTACTTTTAGTCAACTCAGGTCATAAATTTCTTTTCTTCCCCATTAGATTTAGTACGCCTCCTTACTTACCCGATCTATCCATCTAACGTTCAGAATTCTTCTGTTGCGTCACATTTCAAAAGCTTCTCTTCTCCTCTTGTCTGAACTGCTTATTGTCCACTTTCACTTCCGTACAAGGCAATACTACACACACACACACACACACACACACACACATATATATACCATCAGAACAGTCTTCCTGACACTTAAATTCATGTTATATTAGTTATATATGTTATGTTAGTAGATATCTCTTTTCCAGAAATGCTTTTCTTACTGTAGCTAGTCTGAATTTTATTCCTCTTTACATCGACCATCATCATTTGTTTGGTACACAAATAGCGAAACTCACATATTTCTTTTCGTGTAATTCCTTCAGCTTGGTTCGATGTAATTCGACTACTCTCCATCACCTTTGTTTCAGATTTGTTGATATTCGTCCCATAATCTCTTTTCCGGACCCTACACATTCCGTTCAGCTAATCTACCAAGTCCTTAGCCGTCTCTGACAGAATTACAAAATCGTCGCCAAAGCGTGAAGTTTTATTTCTTTTCCCTGAACTTTAATTCTGTTTCTCGGTTTCTTCTCGGTTGCTTCACTAGTTGCTCAACGTACAGACTGAAAAGCCTCGGGTATATGCTACAACCATTTTTCACGTCTGTAACTATTTCCCCCCTTTCACGTCCTTCGACTCCTAAAACGGCAGTCTCGTTCCTGTACGAGTTATTCATAACTTTTCGCTCCTTGTATTTTATCCCTGCCACTTTCTGAATTTCAAGGACTGTTTTCAAGAAGGTATGGTCAGAAGCTTTCTGTAAATTTAAGAATGATGAAATTGTAGGCTTGCCCTTCTTCGTTCTATCTTCTAAGACAAGTCGTAAAGGCAACCTGGTGCATTCCCAAATACCTCCGGAGCTGATATTCCCTGAAATCGGGGTCTACCATTTTTTTCCATTCTTAGTTCGATAGTTTTTACACACGCCAGCACCTTTTTTACAGCTAACATACTACAGTAATCTTCACGAACATCCTCACTTACGTTCTGATGCCATTTTCCCTTTAAGAAGCAGTTTGACGAAATCATTTCAGGCTAATGCTAAGATGTTTCCTTAAGTCCACCTAGTTTCTGTTCCTTCCGAGATCTTTATAATTTTTCTTTCTCTTTTTTCGGTCTAGTGACGTGTATTTCATTTGGGTCTCCAAGTAGCAATGCTTCCTTTGCCGTAGAAGAATGATGATAAGAATTAGCAAAACAAATCCTGTAAGATGTGTCACTTTTTGTAAGTGTGTTTGGGAGATGTAGCTATTGATAAAGAACTCATTAATACAGGTGGACCGAGCGAGGTGGCGCAGTGGTTAGCACACTGGACTCGCATTCGGGAGGACGACGGTTCAATCCCGTCTCCAGCCATCCTGATTTAGGTTTTCCGTGATTTCCCTAAATCGCTTCAGGCAAATGCCGGGATGGTTCCTTTGAAAGGGCACGGCCGATTTCCTTCCCCATCCTTCCCTAACCCGAGCTTGTGCTCCGTCTCTAATGACCTCGTTGTCGACGGGACGTCAAACAACACTCACCACCACCACCAATACAGGTGGGAAACAGGAATCAGGAGAAGACACTCTGATTTTAAGATTTGCATCTGTCATATTTATGTACATATAGTGATCCATAGTAATTTTCTCGGAAAGGAGCTGTGAACATCATTAAGCATTGCGTTACGTTTCTCAAGTAACTGTGAAATGTTTTGTGCAGTTCGTGTAACTGACCTGCCCCTAGCGGGCAAACACTCTGGCCGCCCACTGGAGGGTGATCCAGCTGCCCTGGCGTGCACTTTGGCCACAGCAGGTGCTGCGCATTGTTTCCGCGTGCAGCCGCCAGGATTAATTTTAGCGCCACGGTGCAGCGCGCGCTCCCGGCTGCACTTCAGCCGTCGTCGCCGCTGGACGGCGTTCAACACCGCCAAGGATACGGGCCCGGCTGGCAGCGGGCTGCTTCCGCCATAGCCCAGACCCCGCGTCCTAGACGCCGTCTCCAGTTACACGGCGGGTTCTGGCCATTCTCCTGTCCCTGCCGGCACATCACACTTCGCACTTGTTCCCGGCGCAAACATTTGCAAAACAACAGGCTCTGACCTTTGGCATACTCTGGCCTGTTCCAAATTTAAGTGTCGGGAGGTCACTATCAGATCCGTGTGAAAGATGTGAGCCCATTTTCGTTGTTGATTGTTCTGCGTGCCTCACTGCTCTACGGAGGATCCGGTTAAATTCATGGAGCGCCAGAGGTCCAGATCAATCTCCGCGATAATTTGCGTTTCCAGTTCTTGGAGGAAACCTAAGCCTGGTGGGATGTTGCTTGAAACGTTCATGTTAGGCCTTTCCTTTTGATAATCATCTCTGGTGTCGGTCTGGAACAAATCGCAATGTAAAATTATCCCGTGAGTCTCAGAAACTCCCCAACCTGTTCCTGCGACTCAAAATCAGAACGTGATACGAATCACCTGTTGATTTTGTGTGAGCAGTATCGTGATGAGAAAATCATTTTGTAAAAGAGGCTAGGCAACTTGTAACAATGATTTGCCACTAACGCCAACGCCATCCTTACATTACGAAATACAACTTGCAGAATCATCGTGGACTTTTTAAGAGGTATAGTCTGCACAGTTGGGTGTCTGGCGTTATGAAGAGCTTCTGTACCACCCCATGGACTGCCACGTTGGCCGGCTTGGGTGGCCGAGCGGTTCTAGGCGCTACAGTCTGGAACCGCGCGAGCGCTACGGTCGCAGGTTCGAATCCTGCCTCGGGCATGGATGTATGTGATGTCCTTAGGTTTGTTAGGTTTAAGTAGTTCTAAGTTCTAGGGGACTGATCACCTCAGCAGTTAAGTCCCGTAGTGCTCAGAGCCATTTGAACTGGCACGTGGTAGCGTCTTATTTGCTTATCGCATAATCTTTACCTTACTGAAACAATAGTATAAACAGAATACTACGTCGCAGCATCACTTCACAACAAATTAGTAATCTAAAACAATTGTACTTATTGCCAATTTTTCCCGGCATTATCCGATGTATTACTCTGATCCATTATCAGCTAATGTGTACTATGTATTTCTTTACACATTTTTTTTAAAAATTGAGAAGTGTCCCACTTGGATAATAAGGTGCTGGCTGCATTTTATATACATCAAGTGGCAATAAAAAGTAAAAATATGTACGACACGAATGAAAGAATTGACGAGTGACGAGCAACGAGATCTTCTTCTATAAACTGCTTTATAAGCAACATATTGCTGCTTGTAGGAAACAGATGCAAACGGAGCGTCACTTAACTGACGCATATGAACAACAGCGTTAAAAAGCAACATCAGAAATAGATCACTCCCAATACTCATAGTAGGTAGTTTTCTATCACAAAACCTTTCTTCTACTTCAACCAACAGTTGGATGCTCCTATACTCTCATTCTCCTTCCCCCCCCCCCCTTTCTCTCTCTCTCTCTCTCTCTCTCTCTCTCTCTCTCTCTCTCTCTCTCTCTCACACACACACACACACACACACACACACACACACACACACACACACCTTTTCCGCTAGGATGCTGGGATAGCATGAATAGTAAAAAAGGGCACCTCGTTTTCTACTGTCTTGAAATAGAGGCCAGAGTTATAGGGATGTCATACGCGAGCTGGGGTGGCACTAATTGAAACAAAGGCCTTTTTCATCGTGCCAGATATTCTTAAGAAATTTTCATCACCTGCTTCTTCCTCCAAATGCGAAAATATGTTATGTAACCGCACCAAAATTGAGAAGAATGACCATGGTAATAAAATGAGACAAATGAATGCTTGCGTGGAAAGATATAAATGTTTATTTTTCTCATGCGCTGTTCGAGATAGAAGGCTGGAGAAATAGTCTGAAAGTGGGTCTATAAACCTTTCACCTAAGACTTAAGTGTAAATTTCAGAGTAATAATATAAATGTAGATGCATCTATCGCGAAGGCTTAGTTATAAACACCCAACAAAGATTGGAAAATGAAGCATAGGACCTGCAGTCACTTTCCTGTTAATTTCTTATATTTATATCAGATTCAGCACATATTTCACTTTTTATATGAAATAGGGTAATGGAAAGGAAAACGAAAGGGTTGGTGGGAAACTAGTGACTTGCAGCCACACAATACATAGACGAAATGCAATGACGAAAGTTGAAAATTTGTGCTAGACCGGGACTCGAACCCGGATTTACCGTTTTTCACGAGCGGTAGCCTTAACCACTTCGGCCATCGGAACACGTTGCCTGACCGATTGAAATTTCCAACTCCTCGCACGCTGCAGTGCTGCGTCCCTCGTTCATTTACCCCTTACTCGCAAACTGTTTATTCCCATAGGAGGTCGTACGATGCACTCGCAAATCCGCACTGAAGGAAACACCATGGATCCTTCATCCTGTCACAGAAGCTGTGATGATTGTGGGTATCTTATTCAGGCAGTCCTGACCTGTCTTGGTCTTGCAACTCGCACTTAATTAATCTTTCAGCTGGTGGACCTAAGTGCGTGCGGTGACTGCATGTTTCGTGCACGGTAATGGAGATGGTACTCGGAGGCGGCTTGTCGTGAGAGTATATATAGGAGTGAGTGCGAGGGAACGTTGTTTACGGGTTGGCGCGCCGCAGATGGGTCCCCGGCGCCGGCGCCAAGGCCCTCGGTCGCTGCTTTGCATTGCATAGTGCCCCGCTCAGCGGAATGGCAGCGACCAAGGCTGCTCGCTCTGGCACCGCCGCTTACTACTGGCAACCAGCAACCTTAGCAACAGTGGATACAACTGCAAGACGCCACAAGGCGGCATCCTCCTAAATAGCTTAGTGCCTACGCAAGTACCTCAGTGCAATACCTCTCTCGCACCTAGACCCTTTCTTTATTTCGCTTACGACATAGTCCCGCAACGATAGCAGGGTCGACGTGGTTACAACGGATTTGGCAGTGTTAGGGATGGCCGGATGCCCTTCTTGCCGCCACCCCGTACCCCCCAGGACAGAATCAGTGTACCCCAACTGTCTGCAGCTAGTGTAAATCGTGAAATAGTGCGGACGTGTTTCAAATGTCTGCGACGCGTGTAACTGAGGCGGAACGTGGGGACCAGCCCGGTATTCACCTATCGGGATGTGGAAAACCGCCTAAAAACCACATCCAGGTTGGCCGGCACACCAGCCCTCGTCGTTAATCCGGCCGGCGCGCCTACCCAGAAAGCAGCGCGTGAGCGCTCTCGGCTATCCTGGCGGGTTCTCGCACCTAGACCATAACATCGCTCAAATGAAACTGTATGGTTCCAGAGAACTTTTCAGATCTCAAACATCTATGATGTGTGTACGTAGACTGAGACTAGAATGAAAATCTGTACCAATGGCGGGATTCGAACGCTGGTCTCTTGTTTCGTTCGATGCTGAAGAGCTATTCAAATACAGTTGGAGAGACTCTGGTATGCTGTTCGAGCTTAGGGGGAATATCAGTTGCGCTGAGACGTGAATGGGTATTTGGATTGAGAAGGGAGACGTGCCACAATGCCCGGCTGGCGTGGTGGTTAGCTCACGTGCCTAGTGAGAAGGAGACCCCAGTTCGAATCCCAGCCAAAATGCAAATTTTCATTCGTCGCTTCATTCTGCGTATATAAACCTAACATCGCTTTAAGAAGCAGACGCTTCGCCTATGAGCAGTGATCTTGGCGCCGTATATATACGCAGGGCAAAGACATTTCACTTAAGGGGCAAGGTTTGCTGCAGAAATCCTTAGTGTGTTCGAACTATAACTTGCCCTTTTCTCACGCGATACAAGAAATGGATGAAGGGCAACAGGATACCACATTCCTAGGTTTCCAGAAAACTTTTGACACGGTGCCCCGCTACACACGAAATTGCTAGCATGCGGAATAGGTCCTCCGATATGTGAATGGCTCGAAGACTTATTGAATACAAATGAAGAAACAGTAAGCAAACTTATTCCTTAAGTAATCGCCGTAACTGTTACTACATTTATCCTACAGTGAGACTAGGCGGTGGAAAAACTTTTGGGCTTGACTAAGTAACCATGATTGTACCGAAACTTGCACGCCGGCCTGTGTGGCCGTGAGGTTCTAGGCGCTTCACTCTGGAACCGCGTGACCGCTACAGTCGCAGGTTCGAATCCTGCCTCGGGCATGAATGTGTGATGTCCTAGGTTACTTAGGTTTAAGTAGTTTTAAGTTCTAGGCGACTGATGATCTCAGATGTTAAGTCCCATAGTGCTTAGAGCCATTTGAACCATTGACCGTGTTGTCTCACAGTGGGACAAATTTGCTAACAGTTAGACCGATTACTTTTGAAATAATAAACATTATTACTAACAGTGTTTTCCGTTCGTCTCGTTTTCATTGGATGGCCCCGTATAATTGAACTCAGTGCGTTGTCATGGACGCCGAGTATTCATCAGAGACGGGGGAGTGCCTCAGGGAAGTGTGGTAGGACAGCTGTTGTTCTCTCTATGCATAAATGATCTGAAGGATAGGGTGAGCAACAATCTGTGAGTGAGTGTTCCCTGATGGCTCTGTGGTGTACGGCAGTCTCGTTGTTGACCGACTGTAGGAGAATACAGGATGAATTACACAGAATTCCCTACTTGGGTGATGAATAATCGTTCGACGATGTTGCTGAATTCATTGCCTCTTTCCACCTCTCGTCATAGGTGGGCACGTCCAGCATTGTTGGAAATGTCCGTTTTGGTGGTCCAGGTGTAACGGTGTGAGGGAGGCATAATGTTGCCTAGGACACACTAATATGCAAAATTTTTAAACACGGTACACTCGCACGCCGACGTCATTGTGATGCTGTACTCCTTCCTCCCTGTGCGTCTTTCCAGTGATGCACTCAGCCCTGACTTCATTTTTATGGATGACTGCTCGCGACCGCATCTACCTGCGCATGTGGAGGTGCCCTTGGGACGAGGATATTCCCCCGACTTAAGTCCCACTGAGCACGTGTGAGACGCGTTGTGGAGACGTGTTGCCGCACATCCAAATGTACCAACGACCATCCAGTAGTTCAACAGTAGTGGTTTGAGGAATGAAACGCCCTACCGCAGAACGTTGCTGACAATACGCTACCGTCCGTGGTGATAACACATCCCGTTAAAAAACGTGTCGCACCTTATGTAACGTCCAGGGGACCATCCTTAATCGCGGTGGCTTCAGTGTAATTATTCTCTTTGGACGAAAGGGTAGTGTTTCTTTGTCTCATTGCGTATTTCTTTGAGTTACCCCTTCTGTGTTATACGGTGGCAGATCTTTCCATGTGTGCACAAAGTTTCATCGAGCTATATTATTCGTTGGTGACACATCATGCGAAAGTTACTTTTGTCCTTAACTTTCGCACACCAGTGTATTAGGAAGAATTTCTTGAAACTGTTTGTTTGGAGTGTGACCTTATAAGGAAGCGAAAGCTCTACATCTACATCATACTCCGCAAGCCATCTAATGGTGTGTGGCGGAGGGTACTTCCGGTACCAATATCTGATCCCTCCAACCATGTTACACTCACGAATAGTGTATGAGAAGAGTGATTGTAAGTAAGCCTCTGTATTGGCTCTAATTTCTCGAATTTTCTCCTCGTGGTCAATACGCGAGATGTATGTGGGGGGAACTAATATGTTGGTCGACTGCTCCTGAAAAGTGCTGTCCCGAAATTTCAAAAGTAAATCTCTCTGTGATGCAAAACGCCTCTCTTGTAACGTCTGCCAGTGGAGTTTGTTTATCATTTCCGTAACGCTCTCTCGCCAGCTAAACGATCCCGTGACGAAACGCGTCGCTCTTCTATGGATCTTCTCGATCTCCTCTATCAGTCCTACCTGATAGGGATCCCAGTTAGGTGAACAACACTCGAGAATCATGAGAACAAGCGCCTTATAAGCCGCTTCTTTCGTGGATGAAATACATTTCCTTAAGATTCTCCCTATGAATATGAGTCTGGTGTATGCTTTTCTCACTATCTGTTTTATATGGTCATTGCACTTAAGGTCGCTCTGGTCTCCAGCTGTTTGTCATCAATAGTGTAGCTGTACAGTAGTGGATTTCTTTTCCGATGTATGCGTAATATGTTACATTTATTTACGTTCAGGGTCAACTGCCGGAGTCTGCACCAGTCATCAATTCTTTGCAGGTTCGTTCTGCAAATTCTTACTGTCTTCTGGCGTTGCTACTTTGCATCGTAAGCTAATAGCCTTAAAGAGCATCCGACGCTTTCTCCTAGATCATTTATACATAGTGTGGACAGCAACGGTCCTATCACACTTCCCTGCGATACTCCGCATATTACCTTCACATCTGTCGATTTTGTTCCGTTAAGATCGACGTGTATCTGCAAGAAAGTCTTGAATGCAATCGCAAGTCTGCTCCGATACTTCGAAAGCTCATTTTTTTTCATTATTCGGCAATGCAGGATGGAGTCAAATGCCTTAGTGAAATCAAGGAACACGGCATCAACCTGAGCGCCGTTCTCCATTGCGCTGTGGACCTCATGGAGGAACAGAGAGAGCCGAGTTTCGCAGGATCTCTGTTTGCGAAATCCATGTTGATTTTTCTAGAGGAGATGTTGATTTTCCAAAAACGTTACAATTCTTGAGTATAAAGATGGCCTATAAAACTGCTGCCAAGAAGAGAACAAAAGTTCTTGAAATATGGTGTTACAGAAGAATGCTAGAAAGTTAAATGAGTGTATCGGGTAAACTTTAAAGAGGTACTGAAATCAATTGCGGTTATAAGGGCAGGTTGACAGGAAACTTTGAGCATCAAGGACTAGTTAAGCGGTAATGCGTTGAACTTTAGTGAGTAAAAATTGTAAAGGAAGAACATGGTATGAGTACAGTACGCAGTTTCAGGAGGATGTTGGCTACAGTAGTTACGTGGAGGTGGAGCGATGTAGAGATACGCAGGATAGGGTAGGAAGGAGAACTGTATCGAACCAGACTGAAGATTACAAATATTTATAAAGCGCTAAGGAAGATAAAAATGATGAGGATCAAGTTGCAACTCATCGGAATCTAATTTGGAGTGCAGTAGAAAGGGTTTGAGCGATGCGTGACTGACAGAACTGGCTGCCGCTGCAAGTGAACTGATTTTTACATACGTCTAGGTAGCTGGAGATGTGAATTCCTGCAAGACATCACAAAACATCGGAATGTGGGATATTGCAGTAATGTTGAGAGATTACTTATAGTTTAAACGTGACCGTGAGGTCACATTTCATTGTATTCATGAAGGAGACGTTTAATTTGGACTGAATTCCACAGCATTTCCTAAACCTCACATCACAGCTGCAGCTCTTACATATACAGTACAGCATGTTTCGTCATATCACAGTCATAATTTGATGCATTCTAGTGTCGCACATAACATTATGTTTACTTTATATAATTAAGCTAAGTGTCAGGAATAAAAGAGTATATTAGCAAATAAAAGCTATTCATTCCAATAGAATATAATTTACTTCGTCTTAAAAGAAAACACTGACGCAACAAAAAAAACAAATATAGACTGCACAGCCTATATTCTAATATTTTTCATATGTAATTAATTCTATGTGAAACTTTATAACTAACTTGAAAAACACAGTTCCGCTTCAACTTTCAGGCGATGCGTGAGCTTTTGGGGTTCTGTACACTAGACAAACGTTAAGACAGTTTCTTGCGATAGATATTGCAGACTTCATTTGATTTTGTCTTTATGATTTGCGGAAGCTGGAAACCTTCTCCTTTTCGAGAGGCACGGCTGCAGCCAACAGGTTTAGTGAGGTGTATGGCAGGCTACAAGCTGTCATAACGCTGTAGTTATGTTCCTCCCGCCGTTGCAAGTGCTAACCTTGGGCGGCGCTGACTCACTGTTGACAGCCAACGTTATGGTCCTACTAACTGTAGGCCCGTTACTCATGTGTAATAAACTTACGGAAAACCATTAGAGCTTAATCTCTTAGCTCCGTATCGTTGGTACGTAATGTTTGTTTAGAATCTTAATTTACTGCGACGCGGAAACCGAGTAGCCACTAAAACACAGGGTTCTGTGGAGCAAGAGTTCCATTCCCTGACAGTCTTGATGTCGATGTTCATACACATGCTAGTACAAACACATGAAGAGAAATACCGTATGTCAGTTAATAATGCATCACCAATGCACACCGGGCGCTGATAACCTCGTTGTCATCACCAATACACACCTTCAAATGGTTCAAATGGCTCTGAGCACTATGGGGCGTAACATCTGTGGTCATCAGTCCCCTAGAACTGAGAACTACTTAAACCTAACTAACCTAAGGACATCACACACATCCATGCCCGAGGCAGGATTCGAACCTGCGACCGTAGCAGCAGCGCGCCTCCGGACTGGAGCGCCTAGAACCGCACGACCACCGCGGCCGGCAATATACACACCTTCAAGAGATAGTATACTAACTAAAACAGAAGACAAATATCAGATGATGAAGTGCTAGCGTATTGAATTATGTAGTGGTTAATGGAGCTGAAGGATGTAGGGTCGCATCTCGTTTTTTCTTTCATCTTAGCGTTGTCAACACATTCTAACGTGTGTGTGAAATCTTATGGGACTTAACTGCTAAGGCCATCAGTCCCTAAGCTTACACACTATTTAACCTAAATTATCCTAAGGACAAACACACACACCCATGCCCGAGGGAGGACTCGAACCTCCGCCGGGACCAGCAGCACAGTCCAGGACTGCAGCGCCTAAGACCGCTCGGCTAATCCCGCGCGGCACACATACAAATGACTGTAGTAAAAGTACGTTCTGCAATATTCTATGTTATTTACATTTCCTTCTGGTTATAGAACGAAGGATTAAATAATTACTTGGCGATTTCCGAATGTTTAGTTAGACAGGAACATAACAGGTCAGGAAAAATTTCTGCGAGTGAAACGAGGAGCAATAACATACAAATTCTTCCACCTCACAAACATTTCACGTTTATTTTCGAATATTTGGCGATTTCTGAGTTTGTGATAATGCGGGGACCAAAGAGGACAGTTTTAATTGCTGCGACAAATATCTGGATCTTCATTTCTGAGTATGTGGCTATCTCCAAGTGTGTGGTTATACAGGTACCTAAGAGGACAGGTTTAATTGCTCCAAGTGAAACGACCAACAATAAAATTCACTTTCCTCCTTTTCACAAATGACGTCACGTTTGCAGAAAGTCTTGTGAAATGAGTGTTACCCGGTTGGATTCTTTCGTGGCTGCTCATGCCCGCCCGTCCGTCGGTCGCCGGCTGGCCGCTGCTATTGACCAGCTACTCAGTTCACTGATTGTTTAGCTGTAGCGTCGCCCCATTACTCATACTAATCCTTCTGTAACAGTTTACAATTCCCATTATTACAAAAACACGTCGTCCCCGATTTCGGACAGTGATAGCACCTTCTCAGGTGCCTTTACGACTTCGTATGCCAACATGCCGATTCCGCGTGAACTCTTGAGTGTTAGAATTAAAGACGGCTGATATACACTAGTGCCCATTGAAATTGCTACACCAAGAAGAAGTGCAGATGATAAACGGGTATTCATCGGACAAATATATTATACTAGAACTGATATGTGATTACATTTTCACGCAATTTGGGTGCATAGATCCTGAGAAATCAGTACCCAGAACAAACACCTCTGGCCTTAATAACGACCTTGATACGCCTGGGCATTGAGTCAAACAGAGCTTGGATGGCGTGTACAGGTACAGCTGCCCATGCAGCTTCAACACGATACCACAGTTCATCAAGAGTAGTGACTGGCGTATTGCGACAAGACAGTTGCTCGGCCACCATTGACCAGACGTTTTCAGTTGGTGACAGATCTGGAGAATGTGCTGGCCAGGCAGCAGTGGAACATTTTCTGTATCCAGAAAGGCCCGTACAGGACCTGCAACATGCGGTCGTGCATTATCCTGCTGAAATGTAGGGTTTCGCAGGAATCAAATGAAGGGTAGAGCCACGGGTCGTAACACATCGGAAATGTAGCGTCCACTGTTCAAAGTGCCGTCAATGCGAACAAGAGGCGACCGAGACGTGTAACCAATGGCACCCCATACTATCACGCCGGGTGATACGCCAGTATGGCGATGACGAATACACGCTTCCAATGTGCGTTCACCGCGATGTCGCCAAACACGGATGCGACCATCATGATGCTATAAACAGAACACGAAATCATTCGAAAAAATGACGTTTTGCCATTCGTGCACCCAGGTTCGTCGTTGAGAGCACCATCGCAGGAGCTCCTGTCTGTGATGCAGCGTCAAGGGTAAACGCAGCCATGGTCTCCGAGCTGATAGTCCATGCTGCTGCAAACGTCGTCGAACTGTTCGTGCAGATGGTTGTTGTCTTGCAAACGTCTCCACCTGTTGACTCAGGGATCGAGACGCGGCTGCACGATCCGTTACAGCCATGCGGATAAGATGCCTGTCATCTCGACTGCTAGTGATACGAGGCCGTTGGGATCCAGCACTTCGTTCCGTATTACCCTCCCGAACCCACCGATTCCATATTTTGCTAATAGTCATTAGATCTCGACCAAAGCGAGCAGCAATGTCGCGATACGATAAAGCGCAATCGCGCTTAGGCTACAATCCGACCTTTATCAAAGTCGGAAACGCGATGGTATGCATTTCTCCTCTTTACACGAGGCATCAGAACCATGTTTCACCAGGCAAGGCCGGTTAACTGCTGTTTGTGTATGAGAAATCGGTTGGAAACTTTCCTTGTCTCAGCACGTTGTACGCGTCGCCACCGGCGCCAACCTTGTGTGAATGCTCTGAAAAGCTAATCATTTGCATATCACAGCATCTTCTTCCCGTCGGTTAAATTTCGCGTCTGTAGCATGTCATCTTCGTGGTGTAGCAATTTTAATGGCCAGTGGTGTATTTGGACCGCCATAACGTCGTAGGGTCAGTAAGGCCACGCGTACTGGTACATTTCCGGGAAACCAAGCTCATCTTCCCCGATATCGCCATTAAACGTCTAATTTAAACATAGTACTGTGAGCACTGCGCTAAATTCTGTCTCGTTATAATTTTAGTCACCTGATTTTAGTTCAGTTCCTCTCCGCTCAGTCGCCAAAATGAACGTCATTTCCCGCTGCAGCCTCAGCTCAAAATAGAATGCCCCGAGAGGAAACCTCGGTGTTAAGAGCGGCTGATAAGATAGCCGTCCCACGGCGCGTGCGTCATCTGCATGTAAACTATGAATTCTGCATCTGACACGAAGACACACTTGTGAAATGACAGACGGGGATATTTCAACCAAGCGAGAATGCATTTATTTTGGGCTGTATAATCTGAGTTACATTCACTGAAATGAAGTACTTGGGGATCAGATCAATTAAAGTAGAGTGATATGAAACGATACTAGAGAAATTTGGTGAGAAATGCTGGACCAACACCATAATGTCATACGAAATGAAAATTTGAGGCAGACTGGAGACCTGCAGCCACATCTAGTCATTGCGTTCATTCACTTTAAAATATTAGACATTCAAATATGCACTACTATCGCAACAGATTAGTTTCATTACAATTGCAACATTCTTTTGTTGATTTCATTGATACTATTTCGTCTCATTTCATCTTCA
Source organism: Schistocerca cancellata (assembly GCF_023864275.1). Lineage (NCBI taxonomy): Eukaryota > Metazoa > Arthropoda > Insecta > Orthoptera > Acrididae > Schistocerca > Schistocerca cancellata. The sequence continues at coordinate 372,612,926 of NC_064626.1, forward strand.
CTGACTTCAAAGTAATTGTATCAAATCATATCATTTTTCTGAATTAAAGACAATTAATTTACATTGACGTGCTGCTTTCTGATTTATTCTCGACACAATGACGACACCGAAGATCAACAAGTTTCTTTAAAAAATAGATGCGAAGATATTAAAAAATGTTCTCGAATTTTTAAGTTAAATATCGGAATCACTTCCTTAACTGAAACTGAAGGTTCATAAATGTCAATAATTAAGTCACGAATGCTGTTGGCACAAGCGTAAAATTTATTCGTGCTCTACACGGCGCTACAGAGAGCGAGAGACAGAGAGAGAGAAGGAAAAAATGTGAAGGTATACGAAGTATCGTCGAGGGCCCGTAGGGTAAATAAGAATAAGAATGCCAAATTTCAAGAGATAGATGAGTTAAGTGAGTATTAGCGAAACAAGAAAAAACACGTTAAGCAATTAGACAGAGGAGAAAGAAGCTAAACAGACGCTAAACAGATTTGAAAGTATAAATGCTGGGATAATTCTAAAAGAAAAAAAATGTTGCTTATAAAAGGGTAGAACTTTGAAGATAAACTGAAAATCAGTTGAGACCAGAAAGAAGAGAGATTCGCGATAAGATCAACAAAAAAGTGGCGCAGTGAGTTAAATAAAAGTTAACAAACAGGACCTGTACCTGTGAAAGTTGGGATAATGTTAGAACTTATAAAATACGATAGTCAATCTTTAATACATGACACACATGCACTAATAAGTAACATAACAGCAATTGAAAGCATGCCCGAGGACTGGAAAACTGACGTAATATTGCCAGTATGTGAGACAGAAGAAAAGTTATCCGATAAGGACTTAAGAGACATAACATTATTGATTACGACTTACAGCGATTGATAGGGTTACTGAATCTAAGGTTAAAAATTTGCACGTCGGCGGAGAAACCAGTGTTTTTATATCAAATAGAGACATTCAGACTAGTTGTTTGTCATTAGCTAAATAATGGAAAAAATTACGAAAATGACATAGATCTGCAATTTCTAGTTTTCTATTTTAAGCTTGTTTACAGGGAAACATGTGTAAGGCATTAAGAGATTTTGGTATCCTATACAAATTAAGAAGACTAGTTGGGATGACAATGACCGACGAAAAGGCAAAAATACAGATAAATAACAAAATTAGCAGATTCTTTAACTTTATATCTCGTGCAGTCCTGTCTTACTTAGCAGTGCATAGTGATATTCACATAGTATGATACCAAAAAAGGTACATTATGATGAAATGCAGTTAAATGTATGCATATGTAATTGATATTACTGTTATAGGGAGAGATGCTAACATCCTTAAGCAAATAGAGGAGGTAATGGAGCAGCCCACTGTAAATGGAAATAAGACAAAATAGGTGATTATGTCGACGTATAAGACCAGAACAACATGAAATCACAGGAAGGCCTCTAAATAATGCTTTAGATATATAGTTGTCTTTTTAAATAGTAATGATGTTTTACCGAATGAGTAGTAGCAAGAAATAGATACTGTTTTTCAAACTTAAATGTATTGCACAAAGAAAAGACATGGCCAAATTTATGAATCGCAGAGAATACACTGATAAGAATATACAGAGAGGATGGAAGGTGAAAGAATATCTAAGGAAGTAGTGAAAGGTAGAGTGCGTCCCACCAGAAGGAAAGAACGACTTGGAACAAGATAGGAAGACAAACTGTTAGCTGACCTTACCAAGGTAGAGATCGGAAATAAAATAGAATAGCAGAAGACAGAGACGCGTAGAGGCGGATAGTTGAGGAAGCTCATGATCATCAAGGGCTGTGTGCGAAATAACAACGTAATAGGTTCTGTAGCACTGAAGCTGTTACCATGTCACCACATGACAAAAATAAAAAAAATTTTGAATGTACTAATGTACAGTCTCGCAGTGATAGAAACCAGCGACGTCAGAACCGCCACATAAGAACGGCACCGTCAGGACCGACGAACAGCAGCTACGACTTGTCAATGGCCCGAGACGACTCAGTAGAAAGATCGTGATCTCTGAAATAAATGATGCGTTTAGAAGCCCAAAGAATGTCCTTTATTACCTCTAGTCATGCTGCACAATTCAGTCACTGTTAAATTACGAGTCTGCAACACTACTTATTTGTAGATAAGATTTTTCTTTACACTAGCACCTTCCTCTAACGGTCTGATAAATTCCCTTGTAAAATGAATGACAAAAGGAAGAACACTATGACAAAGGTACTGTCATCGCTTGATTTTATTCCATCAGCTTAATTGTAATCGACGTGGTTAGTGCCGCCGGGTCAGGGAGAAGACAGTATGAAGTGAAGAACTCCCCGTGAAACAGGCTTGGTGGCGAGCCCAGAGCTGGTTATCGCAGCGCAAGGCAGCGGCAAGAGTTGAATGTCTTTCGGGCCCGGACTAGGCAATGGCAGCTGGTTTTGTCGCGGCGTAAACAAGTGGCAGCGATAGAAGTGGCCTATCGCCGCGTCACGCCTTCCGTGGATTATTTCTAGAGCCTTTCCGCCTCGGTGCGTTGCGTAAGCACGCCGGCACCGGATTGCTTTAAATGGTGTGCGGCAGATCACAGAGAGCTTTCCAATTTAGCTATGAACGCGTGTATTACCCCCACAGAACTTTTTAGACTTTTCTCACGTACTATCCTTTGAACGCTATTCTCTGTGAGTTCCAACCGACTGTCAGGTTTTTGATTCCAACGTTAGGCGAGGTGATGCCGATTTTCGTCCCTACAGCGTCAGCTTCAGACACAGCAGCCGTCGCACTAGGACGATGAGTATCCGCCACATCTTCAATGCAAGCTTACACACGTGCATCCTAATCTCGTGTCAGACCTCATTTTGACTGGCATAGTGCAGCAGCTCCACGTGGCAATGACTGAATAAGTCGTTGGAAGACCCCTACAGAAATATTAAGCCATGCTGTCTCTATGTTTGTTGTTGTGGTCTTCAGTCCTGAGACTGGTTTGATGCAGCTCTCCATGCTACTCTATCCTGTGCAAGCTTCTTCATCTCCCAGTACCTACTGCAATCTACATCCTTCTGAATCTGCTTAGTGTATTCATCTCTTGGTCTCCCCCTACGATTTTTACCCTCCACGCTGCCCTCCAATACTAAATTGGTGATCCCTTGATGCCTCAGAACATGTCCTACCAACCGATCCCTTCTTCTGGTCAAGTTGTGCCACAAACTTCTCTTCTCCCCAATCCGATTCAATACTTCCTCATTAGTTATGTGATCTACCCATATAATCTTCAGCATTCTTCTGTAGCACCACATTTCGAAAGCTTCTATTCTCTTCTTGTCCAAACTATTTATCGTCCATGTTTCACTTCCATACATGGCTACACTCCATACAAATACTTTCAGAAACGACTTCCTGACACTTAAATCTATACTCGATGTTAACAAATTTCTCTTCTTCAGAAACGCTTTCCTTGCCATTGCCAGTTTACATTTTATATCCTCTCTACTTCGACGATCATCAGATATTTTGCTCCCCAAATAGCAAAACTCCTTTACTACTTTGAGTGTCTCATTTCCTAATCTAATACCCTCAGCATCACCCGACTTAATTCGACTACGTTCCATTATCCTCGTTTTGCTTTTGTTGATGTTCATCTTATATCTGTCTCTATAACCATCCATAATTGCGAAAGTGTTGATGTAGGATTTTTTGCACGAACTGACCTCTTCATTACGTCCCATAGATGTTTGATGGATTCATTCGAACAACCGTGGCCCGATGACATGGCCCATAGACATCCATAAAAAGTCCATCGTTTTTTGGGAAGATGAAGTCCATGAATCGCTGCAAGTGGTCTCCAAGTAGACGAACACAATCATTTATAATCAATGATTGGTTCATTTGGACCAGAGGACCCAATCCATTTCGTCTTAACACAGCCCACATCTTTATGGACCCACCACCAGCTTGCACCGTTCCTTGTTGACAACCTGGGTCCATGGCCTCGTGAGGTCTGCGCCACACTCGAACCTTACCATCAACTCTTACCAACTGAAATCGGGACTCATATGACGGGGCCACGATTTTCCCGTCGTCTAGGATCCAACCGATATGGCCACGAACTCGGGAGAGATGATGTCGTGCTGTTAACAATGGTTCTCTTGTCGCTCCTCTGCTGCCGTAGCCATTTAACACCAAATTTCACCACAATGTCCTAATGGTACGTTTCTCTCACGTCCCACGTCGATTTCTGCGGCTATTTCCGTCAATATTACTTGTCTGTCGGCACTCACAATTCTTCGCAAATGCCGCTGCTCTCGGTCGTTAAAGTGAAGGCTGTCGGCGACTGTGTTGTCCGTGGTGTGAAGTAAAGCCTGAAATTCGTTATTATCGACACAGTTGTGACGCTGTGGATCTCCGAATTTTGAATTCCCAATATCCGAAATGGGATGTCCCTTTCACGTGGCCCCAACTACCAATCCGCGTTCAGAGTCTGTTAATTCCTATCGTATGGCCATAACCACGTCGGAAACATTTTCACGTGAATCACCTGAGTACAAATGAGAGCCCTGCTGACGCACAGCCCTTTTATACCTTGTGTGCGCAGTACTATAGCCATTTTACATGGGCATATCGTTAACATATGACTTCTGTCACGTAAGTGTAACGCTCGGCGTGATTGATAAAAGATACGATATCGGGCGTCACGTGCACAGTTAAGGCAAAACACTATGACCAGCACCATTTGGAACGGAATGCAGGAGTAACTCTGCGTGGCTTGGTTTCGACAAACGTAGTAACTTTCCGAAAGTATGTGGCAGCAGATATTATCTCTCTGGTCACTCAATTACTGTAAATTACTGGCTTCTGGCTTATGCGAGCGCAGCTGGTGACGAGTAGCATGCCAGATTTGTGCCGTTGACTTCAGTTGAGGCGAATTTGGTAGTCAAGACATCAACTTGAGTCGACTCTCGTATTTCTGAAACCACTGTAGCACGATTCTGACCCTGTGACACGGACAGTTACGCCTTCGGGGAATAACATAATACTGACCCCCACTCCCCCGCCCTTCTCCGGGCTGCGTCGTTCTGTTTTGAGACGTGGACGTCCAAGACCTCAAGATCTTAACGACAACTAGTGATTTCGCCGTCGCTGAAATCATTTTCAATAGAAGCTCACGAGGCGGCACGCAAACAGCCGACCATTTACGCCATTTCCCAGACGCTCGTTTCCCGGCGTCGAGCTTTAACAATCTGCTCTTTGTCAAACTCGTTTGCGTCAGTGAATCTCCTCATTTGCGGCCCGTGTCGTCGCTAGAATGGTACCCATTCGTCGCAGCTCCGCTAATGTACTTCCCTCACTGCCTTACGTGACCGAAACGCCAACAGGCGCCGTGTAATCTTGCTGCAGGCAATGGTTATAATGCTTTGCCTCGTCACTGTAGGTTCACGAAACGATTTCTAAGCACAATATTTCGACGACTACCTTCCACCATCGTCTGTTATTTAGAGCGTTCACCTTAATTTTTTTCGGTTTGGTGGAGCCCCTCCACGCCCACAACGGCATGATGGCCAATACAGAAGGTCTACTGCCATCTCTGCATATTGGTTACGTTTCATTATGTGAGGTTTCGCAGGACGTTGGGACTGCGATGTTTGCGTACGCCTGGTTTTAATTAACCATTAATACACGCTCATCTGGAGATAGATTGTGTCTAGAGTTGAACGAAGAATAGCGGTTTGAAAGCAGAGGGGAAAAAAGTGCCAAAGCAAGAGCGAAGAGGAAAAAACCTCTGCGATAGTTGAGTAAAGTTGCAAGAGCAGTAGCAGTTTCCTTGCCGCCTGCAACAGGTCATGCAAGGATAAGCTCTGTTAGTAGTGGGGATCATGCAGGTGTACAGGTATACCTTTGACGTTGTGTAGCGGTGTTACTCGTCGGCTGCAGCTGTGTAGCCGCTGGGTCAAACGCGCCTTGCCACGGTTCGGGCAGCTCCTCCGGTCGGAGGTTCGAGTCCTCCGTCGGGCATGGTTGTCTGTGTGTTGTCCTTAGCGTAAGTCACTTTAAGTTAGATTAAGTAGTGTGTAAGCCGAGGGACCTATGACCTCAGCAGTTTGGTCCCGTAGAAACTTACCACAAATTTCCAAGTTTTTGCAGCTAGCCGGCCGGAGTGGCCAAGCGGTTAAAGGCGCTACGGTCTGGAACCGCGAGACCGCTACGGACGCAGGTTCGAATCCTGCCTCGGGCATGGATGTGTGTGATGTCCTTAGGTTCGTTAGGTTTAAGTAGTTCTAAGTTCTAGGGGACTGATGACCTTAGAAGTTAAGTCCCATAGTGCTCAGAGCCGTTTTTTTTGCAGCTAGGTACTGGTGTTCGTTTCTCGGTCAGCATCAGCATACCTGTAACAGTTGGGATCATCATCGTTCAGTTTCCGATAGGTCATATATCGAATTCACAGAGTAGGGTAGTCTTGGCGGTTTGTTTGGCCTTCGTGTGCGAGCTTGTCAGCTTCCCTACTGTAGCCTGTTGCTCGGCTTTCGTAGCAGTTGGTATATCCAGTCAATGTTGCTGATTTGCAGGGGTTATGCTCTAGCTAGCAGTGTCTTTGGCCGCTTATGCTGCCACCTATGGTTGGGGTCATAGTTTCCCAGAATAAGGATGAAAGGATTTTTCGAGTGTCTGTATAGTCGTGTGACGAGTTTTCTGAATACTACCTTGAGAGTTTGGCCGTGCGTTTCTAGGCGCTTCAGTCCGGAACCGCGAGACTGCTACGGTCGCAGGTTCGAATCCTGCCTCGGGCATGGATGTGTGTGATGTCCTTAGGTTAGTTAGGTTTAAATAGTTCTAAGTTCTAGGTAACTGATGACCTCAGATGTTAAGTCCCATAGTGCTCAGAGCCATTTGGACCATTTGAACCTTGAGAGTTTCAAAGCTGTATTCATTGTAAAGAACCACGGTGCGGGTGTAGCGAGCGGCCTTGCTAACGATGCGTAGTACTTTGTTCTGTGTGCTCTTCAGGCTCGACATCCTCCTATTGAGTGTACTTTCCCTGTTGAGCATTGGATAGAGTTGTTTGAGCCTCACGTGCGCTTTGTTGGCAACGTTTTCTACATAGTCCCCCCCATGTAAGTTTCTGGTCCAGCCAGACACCGAGTTAACTGATTTTCTCTCTGAAACGGATTGGGCGTGCATGTAGCGTTACCTGTCTGCATTGTTGATGTTTGCGCAATAGTTTCGGGATGAGTGTGAATAGAACTGCTTCACACTTGTCTACGTTTACTTTAATTCGCCGTCTCTTCAACCAAGACTCGATAGTTCTGAGTGCCGTCTTATTTGTGAATTTATGTCCGACCGTTTCCATTCTTGCGCAAGGGTGGCTTTGCTATTCGCGTAAATGGCTAACATCGTGCTTTGTGTTTCTAGAAAGTCATTAATGTAGAGGTTGAACAAATGGGCCCCAGAATGCTTCCCTGGGGTACTCCAGCTTGGGTACCATGTTGTGTCGATTGTTTGCCCTGCTCGTCAGTGTTGAAACATCTGTCCGTGAGATATGAGTGTATGAGATGTAAGAGTTCGTCGAGGAAACCAGCTTCGCTTGATTTGCGTGAAATGTCGTTCTGCTTGAGACGGCTTTTACGATGTCCAGGAACACGGTCCCTGCGGCTTTTTTCGCGTTGTAACCGTGTGTTGTATGTTAGAATATGAGGAGGAGTTGTTGTGTTGTTGAGTGGTGATTCCTAAAGCCGAACTGCGCGGTCTTAGGGTGTCATTGGCGATACAATATCTAGTGATGCGTTTTAGTATTACTATCTCAACAATCTTGGAGAAAGAGCACAGCAGACTGATGAGTCGGTAATTTTGCGGGAGGGAGTGGTCTTTCCCAGCCTTCCTGGACATCAGGACCTTGGCCGCTTCCAAATGACAAGGAAGTGTTGGTGTTGTAAGATGGCATTCATGCACCTTAGATGTGTTCACGGTCAGAACTCCGCTCACGAGTGTCGAGTGGTCATACACCGCAGTTCATATCCATGGTCGGCGTAATGGGCATAACTTTCACAATCTCCCTCATGTTTGTAGCTGTTATCTCCACGAGGATACCTTCCATTCTTTCTCATTATGTAGTTATTTGTTTTCGTTGTTTTTTTTCTGAATGTACGGCAACTTGGCGGCATTCTGTTCCTCATTTCTTCTCAGTGACAAGGTATAGTCGTTACCTGTTCACAGAGATAAAAAGCAGACGTAAGTACAATAATAAATTTATCTGCTTCATCGAGACAAATGAAAACGCCGTATAGACCTCTCGCACGAGTTTCGATGGAAAGTTCGTAAATATTGACTAATGACATGCTGCTGTCATTGTAACTGGTTTTTGGGAAACTACAACATGGTGTTTCGAAATTTCTCGAACATACTCCAAAAATATTCCAAGAGAATAGTAATAATTTGAACACGGACCGGTGCTCAGAGTATTCGAACTGTATGCCTAATACAGAAATGAATCTTTTCTATTCTCCCACAATTTCTGAATATTCAGGTATTTACTGAGTCATATTGGTAAGAGTGTGACCTTGAGCGTCTGGAGAGTACAGCACCAGACTCAGACCCTGGAGGTCCCGGTATCAACCACTGACAGGGACGTGTTGGAGGGATATTTCCTCGTTCTAGTCCATCCACATAGTCGCAGGTCCACTCGGTCTGCTATTAAATGAATTGCTCTCTATTTACAGTCAGGGCAAGAGCCAGGTCACGGGCTTGCACCACAGGAATTACTTATTTTAAAAAGTTAAGAGTACTCATGTGGTAAGATACAATCTAACTCTTCTTACATTTATGGTCCACATTTTGATCCTGCACTAGAACTGCGGTTGAAAGAAAGAGTCGTTTGGCGTTGTTGACTGGTAGATTCCGAGGGGTAGGTTCAGCCGTCTAACGGGAAAGACTTTATCTCCTCTTCCCACAAATGCCTTTTTCCTCTTCGCATGTGACGGTCGTGTCTTAAACGCATCTGTTAAGTGTAGGTGTCTGTAACGGATTGCCGTCCGATGTGGCCGAGCGGTTCTAGGCGCTTCAGTCCGGAACCGCGCTGCTGCTACGGTCGCAGGTTCGAATCCTGCCTCGGGCTTAGATGTGTGTGATGTCCTTAGATTAGTTAGGTTTAAGTAGTTCTAAGTTCTAGGAGGCTATTGACCTTAGAAGTTAAGTCCCATAGTGCTTAGAGCCATTTGAACCATTTTCTTTGGTAACGGATTTGTGTGCAGTGTAATGTTATGTAGGTGTTCCATGACGGTCAGAGGAGTGAGAGGGCGGAACCCTGTGCCGGCACACTGCCTTCCCCTTTCGAATAGCTCCGAAGTCACCACCGGACTTAACGTCCCTATCCGAGGGCCGGTTCACCATCAACAGCGCCACCTACCGTCACTACATGAGATACTGCGGAGAGGAATGGAATTTAACCGAGGACATTGGTGCAAAGTCTGGTAATCAGGAACTTTACACCGTTATCTCTCCTTACTTTGCTGTCATACACGGGCGGTGAAGACTTTATCCATCACCGAGATTTTGACCGGCAACCACAGAGCTGAACAGCTAGGCTCAGGCGATTACCAACTTCGGCTTCGAAGGTGGGTAGGAGGGCAGATAGCATTTGACACTTTGACCACTTCAGCAAGCTGGTTAAAAATTTAATATTCATCGGTGCCACAGGATTTTAATACCACCCTATCAACAGTCGGCATGGCCGAAACCAAGGAAAAATAATAAATTAAGTCATATTTACCCTGTAGTCTTAGCTAAATCAGACTGCGCACGGCAGTACAGTATGTTCCAAAACGCCGCACGCGAAAATCCGAATTCACTGTTGATCACAGAGATAAGATCGTAACTGTTGTGGATAACAGTAGTCCTAATGAGCGTTCCTATACCTGTCGGAAGAACTGGCGTACTGTAGCTAAGTTACAGTACAGGGTCCAAATTTACTCATTACCCATTTCGTCCAGCCTAGACGAATTGAGTGAATCGGTTGTGGTCTAGGTTGATGCTTAGGCGGATTATAAAAGCACGATTTGTTCATGGGTGGTACCGAAGAAAACCCCGAGAAACCATGATTTTTGTGTACTAAAAGTACCACTTGCGGGAATGACCAGTTCTGTGATATCTGCTTATGGCAACTCGTGGAAATTTTTGCCGTATGTTCTTAAGATCATTTCTCGGGGAACTTCTAGAAGTTTTTCGATATCATTATCCATTACAGAGATCCAGAGGTTCAACGTTACCGTACTTACGTACGTATAATATTCACCCATTATCCATGAATGTAGTTTTGGCTAATGTAGTGTACACATGGCAAGAGTTCTGGGGTCATCAGAATGGTTATGGGGTCACCAAACTACGTTTCCAGTCGCCATACTTTCACCAATAAAACATTATGTCGCGGTGTCTCTCTATAATGAGCACGTCATCCCTATGAAGGCTGTCTTGGCAAGAAAATTATTCGATGTTGCCACTTGGCGGCTTAAGCATCTTAAAAGCATTGTTTTGTGATATGAAATTCCTTGTACTTGCAAATCAAACACAGCATTTTTTGGTAGACTGCAGGTGTAGCCTATCGATGCTGACTTTTTATGTACAGCAAATAGAGCTTGAGTCGAATGGTAGATTATGTTGTGTTACCGTTATATTGGGAGTACTTACGTGTGGTTTAAATGTTTTCAAAGTATGTAAATGTGTCGAAGTGTATCAACAGACTGTCAAAATTTTACTGATGTACAAGCAGCAGAGCGTGCTGTAAAACGGAAAAGAAGGGAACCAACTGGAAGACGCTTCTGTCGAAGCACAGAAAGCGCGAATACGCTCCTCTTTAAAAGATTCTGACAGGAAGTGGGGAACCACCTGCCTCATTCCTCATTCCTCACCAAAAATTTTGGTGTGCGAACATATTACCACTTTTTTGTGCTGAAAGAGGGTACCAGAGAGAAAGTGACAGAGGAAGAGAGACGAGACAGTTCCAGTGGGAGAGAAAGAGAGAGGAGACACATGGTAGCAGACAGAAAAATTTGAAATTTGTGGTAAGCGTCTATGGGACCAAACTGCTGAGGTCATCCGTCCCTAGGTTTACACGCTGCTTAATTTAACTTTCACTTACGCTAAGGACAACTCACACACGCATTCCCGAGGGAGGACTCGAACCCCCGACGGGGGGAGCCGCGCGAACAGTGACAGGACGCTTCAGAACTCGCGGCTACGCCGCGTGGCACAGACAGAAAGTGGTAGTGAAAGAGACATGGACGAAGACGACAGCAGTGGGAGACAAAGAGAGAGGAGTTAACGAGGGACAGTGGCAGTAAAAGAAGCAGTACAAGAGAAAGATAGATAAATGGAGATACTAACAGTGGGAGCAAAAGAGATGGGAGACAGTGGAAATGAGAAAGAGAGAGATGAGTGCGGGCGATACATAGGCTTGGGAGGTCTTGACATGCCCCTCCCCTCCTCCCTTCCCTCCTACCTCCCTCCCCATAATACTGGGAAACGAAAAATTTGCCAACTCTTTCCCCCCAACCCCTGTATCCACGTGTTGAAGTTTTCAAGTCTAGTGGTCAAAACTCTGAGCAAACCATCCTCAAGGACATGTGTGGAGAGGATAAAGTGGTAGTTGAAGAGAAAGACAGCAGACTGTAAGCAAGAAAGAAAGAGAGTGGGAGAGAGGCAGTGGGAGAGAAAAAAGTGGGACTAGCACAATGTGCAGTGGGACAGAGAGACAGAGAAATTGGCAGAGAAGGAACACTGGAACGGAAAAACGAAAGAAAGAGACGAAGACAGTGGCATTGGGATAGACAGAAGAAAGAGCCAATGGGAGAAAGAAAAGACAGTGGAAGAGAGACATACATAGACAGTAGCAGGAAAGGGAGATACTGAGTTGAAGGCTTCACAACGTAGGGAGAGACAAAGGTTACAGGATTTAGAATGTTCTGTGTTAAAAGAGCACAAATGCGTTTGCATGCCAAAATTTTTGCTGAGGAAGGCGTTATGATGATTGAGGCAGACTCTTTTAAAGAGGAGAGTGTTTTTTGTCTTATGCTCCGACAGGTACATTTCTCAGCTGGTGGTTCCCTGTATTTGTACTCAACATCTGGATCTGGTAGCCACACGGACACTTCCCCTTCAGATATAACATACCATCACCAGTGGTATTGCTAAAGATGAGTTAAAATTATTTATATTATCGCTTGTACCAGTACTGTAAGTTCACTATTAGAGTCGCAAAGGTTTTATTGGAGAAACAAGCAATAACTTTGACTAACATGAGCATCGCTACATCTTTTGCGTAGTAAGCACAGAAATTTATCACTTGTTACCAAGTACATCAACAGTCTAGAGGCTCCATCCCCTCCAAGATACCGCTAACTTAAAATTTGCACACGAACTGCTTCACGCTGAAGCGATTGTAACGTATGCATCAAACTACAATGTCCCTAAGATTGCTAATAAGTGGCGCGTTCCAACCCAGACGTTACGAAACAATGGGCATGACACAGTTTTCCTCCGCGTTCTGCCGTAGGCTACCAAATGTCACGGTAAGATAACTGTCTCAGTGCCGTGTCGGCAAAAAGACCAGGTGACTCATAAATAGTGAGTAACAACATTACTAAGGCTATGTGACAGTTACATTCTATTGTTTTAAGGAATGTGGTATTACGAGATACGTCTTGCAATCAAGAGAAAGATTTTCGCTAGCTGAGGCTGTCATGTATAATTTCTGAAGCTGTAATAAACAGAAATTTCAGACCATGATATGTGTTTATATAGTTTAATGTAATGGTAAGTTAATCATTGAACTGTACACTAAGGTGAATAAAGTCATTGGATAGCGATATGTACATACACAGGCGGTGGTAGTATCGCCTACGTCAGGTATAAAAAGGCTGTGCACTGAGGAAGCGTCATTTGTGCTCAGGTGATTCACGTGAAAAGGTTACCGACGAAATTGTTGTTTTTGTTGTTGTTGTTGTTGTTGATGATGATGATGATGATGATGATGATGATGATGATGATGATGATGATGATGTGGTCCTCAGTCCAAAAACTGGTTTGATGAAGCTCTCCATGCTACTCTATCCTGTGCCAGCTTCTTCATCTCCAAGTACCTACTGCAACCTACATCCATCTGAAACTGCTTAGCGTATTTATCTCTTGGTCCCCCCTCTACGATTTTTACCCTCGACGCTGCCGTCCAATACTAAATTAGTGATCCCTTGTTGCCTCAGAAAATGTCCTACCAACCGATCACATCCTCTAGTTGATTTGTGCCACAGACTCCTCTTCGCCCCAATTCTGTTCAGTACCTCCTCATTAGTTACATGATCTACCTATCTGATCTTCAGCATTCTTCTGTAGCACCATATTTCGAAAACTTCTGTTCTCTTCTTGTCTAAACTATTTATCGTCCATGTTTCACTTCCTAACATGACTACACTCCATACAAATACTTTCAGAAAAGACTTCCTGACACTTAATTCTATACTTGATGTTAACAAATTTCTCTTCTTTAGAAACGCTTTTTTTGCCATTGCTAGTCTACATTTTATATCCTCTCTACTTCGACCATCATCAGTTATTTTGCTCCCCAAACAGCAAAACTCATCTACTAATATAAATGTCTCACTTTGTAACCTAATTCCCTCAGCATCACCCGACTTAATTCGACTACATTCCATTATCCTCGTTTTGCTTTTGTTGATGTTCGTTTCATATCCTCCTTTCAAGACACTGTCCATTTCGTTCAACTGCTGTTCCAGATCCTTTACTGTCTCTGACAGAATTAAAATGTCATCGGCGAACCTTAAAGTATTTATTTCTTCTCCATGGATTTTAATTCCTACTCTGAATTTTTCTTTTGTTTCCTTTACTGCTTGCTCAATATACAGATTGAATAACATCGGGGATAGGCTACAACCCTGTCTCACTCCCTTCCCAACCACTGCTTCCCTTTCATACCCCTCGACTCTAATAACTGCCATCTGGTTTCTGTACGAATTGTAAATAGCCTTTCGCTCCCTGTATTTGAGCCCTGCCACCTATGGAATTTGAAAGAGAGTATTCGAATCAACATTGTCAAAAGCTTTCCCTAAGTCTACAATTGCTAGAAACTTACGTTTGCCTTTTCTTAATCTATCTTCTAAGATGAGTCATAGGGACAGTATTGCCTCACATGTTCCAGCATTTCTACGGACCCAAACTGATGTTCCTCGAAGTCGGTTTCTACCAGTTTTTCCATTCGTCTATAAAAAATTTGTGTTAGTATTTTGCAGCCGTGACTTATTAAACTGATAGTTCGGTAACTTTCCCGTCTGTCAACACCTGCTTTCTTTGGGATTTGAATTATTATATTCTCCTTGAAGTCTGAGGGTATTTCACCTGTCTCATACATCTTGCTCACCAGATGGTAGAGTTTCGTCAGGGCTGGCTCTCCCAAGGCTATTAGTAGTTCTAATAGAACGTCGTTTACTCCCAGGGCTTTGTTTCGACTTAGGCCTTTCAGTGCTCTGTCAAACTCTACACGCAGTATCATATCTCCCATTTCATCTTCATCTACGTCCTCTTCCATTTCCATAATATTTCCCTCAACTACATCGCCCTTGTACTGACCCTCTATATACTCCTTCCACCTCTCTGCTTTCCCTTCTTTGCTTAGGACTGGTTTCCCATCTGAGCTCTTGATATTCATGCAAGTGGTTCTCTTTTCTCCAAAGGTCTCTTTAATTTTCTTGTAGGCAGTATCCATCTTACCCCTAGTGATGTGTGCCTCTGCATTCTTACATTTGTCTTCTAGCCATCCCTGCTTAGCCATTTGCACTTCCTGTCGATCTCATTTTTGAGACGTTTGTATTCCATTGTGCCTGCTTCATTATCTGCATTGTTATATTTTCGTCTTTCATAAATTAAATTCAATATCTCTTCTGTTACCCAAGGATTTCTACTAGCCCTCGTCTTTTTACCTACTTGACCCTCTGCTGCCTTCACTATTTCATCTCTCAATGTTACCCATTCTTCTTCTACTGTATTTCTTTCCCTCATTCTTGACAGTCGTTCCCTAATGCTCTCTCTGAAACTTTCTACAACCTCTGGTTCTTTGACTTTATCCAGGTCGCATCTCCGTAAATTGCCACATTTGTGCAGTTTCTTCAGTATTAATCTACAGTTCATAACCAATATATTGTGGTCTGAATCCACGTCTGCCCTTGAAATGTCTTACAATTTAAAACCTGGTTCCTAAATCTCTGTCTTTCCATTATATAATCTGTCTGAAACCTTCCAGTGTCTCCAGGCCTCATCCATGTATACAACCTTCTTTCATGATTCTCAAACAAAGTGTTAGCTATGATTAAGTTCTGCTCTGTGAAAAATTTACCAGACGACTTCCTTTTTCATGCGTTGTCCCCATTGCATATTCACCTGCTACTTTTCCTTCTCTTCGTTTTCCTACTACCGAATTCCAGTTACCCATGACTGTTAAATTTTCGTCTCCCTTCACTATATGAATAATTTCTTTTATCTTATCATACATTTCTTCAATCTCTTCATCATGTGCGGAGGTAGTTGGCATATAAACTTGTACTACTGTGGTTGGCGTGGGTTTCGTGTCTATCTTGGCTACAATAACGCGTTCACTATGCTGTTCGTAGTAGCTTACCCGCGCTTCTATTTTTTTATTCATTATTAAACCCGCTCCTGCATTACCCCTATTTGATTTTGTATTTATTACCCTGTATTCACCTGACCGGAAGTCTTGTTCCTCCTGCTACCGAACTTCACTAATTCCCACCATATCTAACTTTAACCTATTTATTTCCCTTTTTAAATTTTCTGTCCTACCTGCCCGATTAAGAGATTTGACATTCCAAGCTCCGATCCGTAGAACGCCAGTTTTGTTTCTCCTTATAACGACGTCCTCCTGAGTAGTCCCCACCCAGAGATCCGAATGGGGGACTATTTTACCTCCGGAATATTTTACCCAAGAGGTAAACCATACAGTAAAGCTGCATGCCGTCGGGAAAAATTACGGCTGTATTTTCCCCTTGCTTTCAGCCGTTCGCAGTACCAACACAGCAAGGCCGTTTTGATTAATGTTACAAGGCCACATCAGTCAATCAACCAGACTGTTGCCCCTGCAACTACTGAAAAGGTTGCTGCCCCTCTTCAGAAACCACACATTTGTCTGGCCTCTCAACAGATACCCCTCCGTTGTGGTCGAACCTACAGTACGGCTATCTGTATCGCTGAGGCACGCAAGCCTCCCCACTAACGATAAGGTCCATGGTAAATCGTTAGGGAACTCAGTATTGCGAGATCATAGTCTCAGGAGTGTGCCGAGAATAGCAAATTTCGGGCATTACCACTTACCACGCACAGTACGGTGACCGATGGCCTTCACTTAACGACGGAGAACGGTGACGTGTTCGTAGAATTGTCAGTGCTAACAGACAAGCTACAGTGCACTAAATAACGGCAGAAATCAATGTGGGACGAACGACGAACTTATCCGTTACGATAGTGCAGCGATGTTTGGCGTTAATGGGCTATGGCAGCAGACGACAGAATCGGACGTGTTTTGCTAACAGCACGACATCGCCTGCAGTACCTTTCCTGCGCCCGTGGCCATATCGGTTATACCCGAGACGACTGGGGAACAGTAGCTTGGTCTGATGAGTCCCGATTTCAGTTGGTAAGAGCTGATGGTAGGGTTCGAGTGTGTCGCAGACCATACGACGCCATGGATCCTAGCTGTCAACAAGGCACGGTACAAGCAGGTTGTTGCTGCGTAATGCTGTGGCTTGTGTTTATGTAGAGTGGACTGGGTTCTTTGGTCCAATTGAGCCGTTCATTGACTGGAGATAGTTATGTTCGGCTACTTGGAGAGAATATTAGTCATTTATGGCCTTCATGTCCCCAGAAAACGATGTAATTTTTATGGATGACAATGCACTATGGCGCCGGTCCACAATTGTTCGCGACTGGATTGAAGAACCTTCTGGACAATCCGAGCAAATGGTTTGGCCACCGAGGTCGCCCAATATGAATCGCATCGAACAGTTACGGGACGTAATCGAGAGTTGAGTTCGTGCGCAAAATCCTGCACCAGCAGCACCATCGCAGGTATGGACAGCTATAGAGGCAGGATGGCTCAGTATTTCCGCAAGGGACTTGCAACGATTTGCTGAGTGCATGCCACGTCGAGTTGCTGCACTTTTTTTTCTCTTTTAGTCATCAGTCTTCTGAATGGTTTGATACCGCCCGCCTTGGATTCCTCTCCTGTGCCAATCTCTTCATCTCTGAGCAGCATTTGGAACCTACGTCCTCAATTATTTGCTTGACGTATTCCAATCTCTGTCTTCCTGTACAGTTTTTGCCCTCTACAGCTCCCAATAGTACCCTGAAAGCCATTCCCTGTCGTCTTAACAGCCGGCGTATCGTCCTGTCCCTTCTCCTTGACCGAGCGGGGTGGCGCAGTGGTTAGACACTGGACTCGCATTCGGGAGGACGACGGTTCAATCCCGCGTCCGGCCATCCTGATTTAGGTTTTCCGTGATTTCCCTAAATCACTCTAGGCAAATGCCGGGATGGTTCCTCTGAAAGGGCACGGCCGACTTCCTTCCCAATCCTTCCGTAATCCGATGAGACCGATGACCACGCTGTCTGGTCTCCTTCCCCAAACCAAACAACCAACCAACCCTTCTCCTTGACAGTGTTTTCAACATGTTCTTTTCCTCTCCGATTCTCCACAGAACCTCCTCATTCCTTACCTTATCAGTCCACCTAATTTTCAACATTCGTCTGTAGCACCACATCTCAAATGCTTCGATTCTCTTCTGTTCCGGTTTTCCCGCAGTCCATGTTTCACTACCATACAATATTGTTCTCCAAACGCACACTCTCAGAAATGTCCTCCTGAAATGAAGACTTATGTTTGATACTAATATTCTCTTAACCAGTAATGCTCTTTTTGCCAATGCTAGTCTGCTTTTTATGTCCTCCTCTCTCCACCCGTCATTCGTTATTGTGCTGCCTAGGTAGTAAAATTTCTTTACTTCATGTACTTCTTTACCATCAATTACGATGTTAAGCTTCTCGCTGTCCTCGTTTCTGCTACTTCTCATCACTTTCGTCTTTCTTCGACTTAGTCTCAAACCATATTCTGTACTCAGTAGGCTCTTCATTGCATTGTCCGCCCTTGGTAGCTGAGTGGTCAGCGCTACGGAATGTCATACCTAACGGCCCGAGTTCGATTCCCGTCTGGGTCGGAGATTTTCTCCGTTCAGGGACTGGGTATTGTGTTCTCCTTATCATCCTCATTTCATCCCCATCGACACGCAAGTCGCCGAAGTGGCGTCAACTCGAAAGACTTGCACCAAGCGAACAGTCTACCCGACGGGAGGCCCTAGCCACACGGCATTTCCATTTCCATTTCCATTGCATTCAGCAGATCATGTAATTCTTCTTCTCTTTCACTGAGGATAGCTATGTCATCATCGAATAGTATCATTGAATTTTAATTCCAATACTGCACCTTCCTTTTATTTCCATCATTGCTTCTTCGATGTTCAGATTGAACAGTACGGACGAAATACTGCATCCATGTCTTACACATTTTTTAATCCGAGCACTTCGTTCTTGGTTGTCCATTCTAAATTATTTTCCCTTGGCTCTTCCACATATTGTGTATTACCCGTCTCTCCGTATAGCTTGCGCCTATTTTTCTCAGAATTTCGAACAACTTGCACCATTTTACATTGGCGAGCGCTTTTTCCATGTCGACAAATCCTTTGAAAGTGTATTGATTTTTCTTTAGTTTTGCTACCATTATCAACCGTAACGTCAGAATTGCGTCTTTGGTATCTTTACCTCTCCTAAAGCGAAACTGATCGTAATCTAACCCACCCTTAATTTTCTTTTCCATTGTTCTGCATATTATTCTTGTCAGAAACTTGGATGCCTGAGCCGTTTAGCTTATTGTGTGACCATTCTCGCACTTGTCGGCTCTTGAAGTCTTCAGAATTGTGTGGATGAATTTTTTCCGAAAGACAGGTGGTATGTCGCCGAACTCATACATTCTACACAGCAACATGAATTGTCGTTTTTTTGGTACTTCCCCCGATGATTTTAAAAATTCTAATGGAAAATTCTCTATCCCTTCTGTTTTATTTGATATTAAGTCCTCCAAAGCTATTCTAAATTCTGATTCTAGTACTAGATCCCCTATCTCTTCTAAATCAACTCCTGTTCCTTCTTCAATCACGTCACACAAATCTTCCCCTCACAGAAGCCTTCAGTGTACTCCTTTCACCTATCCGCTCTCTCCTCTGCATTTAACAGAGGAATTCCCGTTTTACGCTTAATGTTGCCACCCTTGTTTTCTAATATGCTGAGTCAGTCCTTCCGACAATCATTTCTTTTTCGATTTCTTCACTTTTTTCATGCAGCCATTTCGTCTTAGTTTTCCTGCACTTCCTATTTATTTCATTCCTGAGCGGCTTTATTTCTGTATTCCTGAATTTCTATGAACATTTTTGTACTTTCTTCTTTCATCGATCAACGGAAGTATTTCTTCTGTTACCCATGGCTTCTTCGCAGTTACCTTCTTTGTACCTACGTTTTTCTTTCCAACTTCTGTGATTGCCCTTTTTAGAGTTATCCATTCCTCTTCAACTGTACTGCCTACAGAGCTCTTCTTTATTGCTACAACTACAACATTAGAGAACTTCAAGCGTATCTCTTCATTATCTAGCACTTTCGTATCGTACTTCCTGATCACTCTGAAATAGAGGGTGGATAGGGGGAAAGGGGATAGACAGAGAGAGAGAAAGAGAGAGAGAGAGATAGAGATAGAGATAGAGAGAGAGAGAGAGAGAGAGAGAGAGCGAGAGCGAGAGCGAGATAGCGAGAGCGGAGGTAATCAGGGAAGTAAGGACAAGTGTAAGGTGGAGGGGAGTATAAGACGGAGTAAGAGAGGAATACGTGCATATGTATGTCGCTTGGAATGCAGCAGTGGAACATTCATCTGATTTGCTTTCGAAGGGAGTCAGAGTTTCTTTTGTATCCACTGTACCTCCTCTAAGCATTGGTCACTCGGTTATAGATGATTCTGATGAGGACTAAAGCACATACGAAAATGCAGCTACAAGTACGAGTTTCTCAAGTAGTTGCGATCCTGTTGTACATAAATATACTTCGTTGTGTCAGAATAATTTACAGGAAATACTCGACAAGAAACTGAGTAGAATTTTCTCCTTCAAGAAACAGAAAGTATAGTCTTACATAAAATCACTATCGTCCGTGATACAGCTGAAACATCCCTCGCTCCGTGGTTCTTGCAAGTTGCAGTGCAAGCAGAGCTGCATAAACAAACGACACGGAAGAAATTTCACTTTTACGAACCATGGACTGATGCCCTCATAATAAATTAATGAAATGCAGCTTGTGCTCGATAGTACTATATCACTGCAACCCTTTACGTCACTAACGCAAGCCACTACTCCCTTCCTCATATTTAACTCTCATTCTGTAACTGTTACCTGTGTATTTATGGAGGCTGTAGACCCACATTATAAGAAATTAACTAATGAAATACTAATCAGTCATTGGTGCTTAATGCACATCTACTTCGTGTAACTGGTATAGAATCATCCTTTGCTGATAACAGTGCTATTTTCACTTGTAGTGTTCCAAAGCACAGATAATCTAGCATTTCAGTGATAATTGCAAATGTAGCTTGCAGAAGGAGCTGTTGATGTGAACCTTGACACTATATATTACTAGAAATTCTCCTTCATTATTTGATTTAAGAAACATGATTTTGAAAAGAGAGGTAAGTTTGAAGGTCAGTACACTTTTTGCAGCAAAGGTTCTTACAGAAGTAATTGAGCTATGAATGGAGGTGTGTATTAGCGCTTCCTTTAACGCAGCCTCTTTTCACGATGGAGAAAGGCGTATTTATAAACGATGACTTAATGCTAAACTTTCACGTTAGATGGTGCGCGTTGCAAGGAGCACGCTGCACTTGAACTTTGATCTGAAGGTCACAGGGGAAGTCGAGGGCAGGACATGCGCTGGCCGTGCTCTCGACGACCTCCATCCCACTTGTTAATGCTGCAGGGAGTCAAGCGAAACATTATTAGACTTTAGTAATCGAAGTGTGATGGTCAGTAAAAACTGAGTAACATAGATAACGGTAAAATTCCATCTGCTAGTGTAACTTAACTTGCAGCACGCTAATTCAAGAGACAGGGACGAGAGATGGCGCCGTATGGAATCTGCAAAGCGGATTAATGACCTCAAAGTGGTTAAACGCGGTTCTCCGCGTTCTTTTACGCAATGCTGGGCTATACTAACTACAATGTAGACAACTTACAGTGATAATATTAAAACACTTTATACATTTTATGCTTATTATTATTATTATTATTATTATTATTATTATTATTATTATTAAAATCCTGTTTAACTGTGGCACGTTAAACACGGGGGGGGGGGGGGGCTGGGGAAATTATATTGTGTATTTGTGTGTGTGTGTGTGTGTGTGTGTGTGTGTGTGTGTGTGTGTGTGTGGGTGTGTGTTTGAGAGAGGGGAGGTAGGAGGGAGGAGGGGAGGAATTGCAGAGTCGGTGAAAAACTGCAAAACCCTTGGATAACCAAATCCTTGATCTGTGCCTTGTAGCGGAGAGAGAGAGAGAGAGATAGATAGAGAGAGAACGATTAAATAATGCAAATTTATCAAAACAAATTTATTGTGTTAACATGTGGAAAAACGTTAATCATAACTCGTGGTGCGTGATTTCCGATAAATTTGTTGCAGGCGAACAGTTCTGGTGCGTGATTTCCGATAAATTTGTTGCAGGCGAACAGTTCTTCCATCGTAAGAGATACAAAAAAAAATGGTCAGTGTTGAGGATTGTAGTAGTTCGTAATTACGTAGAACGTTCTTGACTTTTCTCGTGAGAATATCGTAGTTTTCTTGAGATATGTGTCATTTAATACAGAGAAACAAGTAAAACACACTGACAGAAAAAAAATCCCAACACCAAGAAATAACGAAAATAGAGTAAAGTAATTTCGGGAATACATTTGTCTGGGCAATATACACTCCTGGAAATTGAAATAAGAACACCGTGAATTCATTGTCCCAGGAAGGGGAAACCTTATTGACACATTCCTGGGGTCAGATAAATCACATGATCACACTGACAGAACCACAGGCACATAGACACAGGCAACAGAGCATGCACAATGTCGGCACTAGTACAGTGTATATCCACCTTTCGCAGCAATGCAGGTTGCTATTCTCCCATGGAGACGATCGTAGAGATGCTGGATGTAGTCCTGTGGAACGGCTTGCCATGCCATTTCCACCTGGCGCCTCAGTTGGACCAGCGTTCGTGCTGGACTTGCAGACCGCGTGAGACGACGCTTCATCCAGTCCCAAACATGCTCAATGGGGGACAGATCCGGAGATCTTGCTGGCCAGGGTAGTTGACTTACACCTTCTAGAGCACGTTGGGTGGCACGGGATACATGCGGACGTGCATTGTCCTGTTGGAACAGCAAGTTCCCTTGCCGGTCTAGGAATGGTAGAACGATGGGTTCGATGACGGTTTGGATGTACCGTGCACTATTCAGTGTCCCCTCGACGATCACCAGTGGTGTACGGCCAGTGTAGGAGATCGCTCCCCACACCATGATGCCGGGTGTTGGCCCTGTGTGCCTCGGTCGTATGCAGTCCTGATTGTGGCGCTCACCTGCACGGCGCCAAACACGCATACGGTCATCATTGGCACCAAGGCAGAAGCGACTCTCATCGCTGAAGACGACACGTCTCCATTCGTCCCTCCATTCACGCCTGTCGCGACACCACTGGAGGCGGGCTGCACGATGTTGGGGCGTGAGCGGAAGACGGCCTAACGGTGTGCGGGACCGTAGCCCAGCTTCATGGAGAGGGTTGCGAATGGTCCTCGCCGATACCCCAGGAGCAACAGTGTCCCTAATTTGCTGGGAAGTGGCGGTGCGGTCCCCTACGGCACTGCGTAGGATCCTACGGTCTTGGCGTGCATCCGTGCGTCGCTGCGGTCCGGTCCCAGGTCGACGGGCACGTGCACCTTCCGCCGACCACTGGCGACAACATCGATGTACTGTGGAGACCTCACGCCCCACGTGTTGAGCAATTCGGCGGTACGTCCACCCGGCCTCCCGCATGCCCACTATACGCCCTCGCTCAAAGTCCGTCAACTGCACATACGGTTCACGTCCACGCTGTCGCGGCATGCTACCAGTGTTAAAGACTGCGATGGAGCTCCGTATGCCACGGCAAACTGGCTGACACTGACGGCGGCGGTGCACAAATGCTGCGCAGCTAGCGCCATTCGACGGCCAACACCGCGGTTCCTGGTGTGTCCGTTGTGCCGTGCGTGTGATCATTGCTTGTACAGCCCTCTCGCAGTGTCCGGAGCAAGTATGGTGGGTCTGACACACCGGTGTCAATGTGTTCTTTTTTCCATTTCCAGGAGTGTATTTAAGTGATTAATGTTGCAAGATCACAGGTTAACGTAAGCACGAGAAAAGCCATTGCAAATGTGAAATGCTGGTACATTAGTAACTGGTGTAGCCGCCAGAATGTTGAATGCAAGCAAGCAGACGTGACTGCATTGTGTCGTACACCTGTTTATGGGATGGAGTTCCATGCCTGTTGCACTCAGTCGGTCAATGCGGGGATAGTTAATGGTTCAAATGGCTCTAAGCACTATAGGACTTAACATCTGAGGTCATCAGTCCCCTAGACTTAGAACTACTTAAACCTAACTATCCTACGGACAGCACACACATCCATGCCCGAGGCAGTTGTGTGGTGTCCTTAGGTTAGTTAGAACTACTTAAACCTAAGTTCTAGGGGACTCATGAGCTCAGATGTTACGTCCCATAGTGCTCAGAGGCATTTGAATTTTTTTTTTTTTCTGCACTGTAGTGCCAACTGCTGCTCCAGACACAATACGATGCGCCATAGCCATACACCAAACACGATGGTCTTCAGTCTCGGTAGTGCCAGGTGATTGTCTGGAACTGGGTCTTCTTGCGACTTCGCCTCCCAGTGATCACCGCTGCCAGCAGTCACGTGCTGTGGCTACATTCCTGCGAAGATTTTCTGCAGTATGACGGAAGGAACATCCAGCTTCTCGTAACCCCTTTACACGAACTCGTTCAAACTCAGTGAGCTGCTGCTAATGATTTTTTTCGTCGTCTTGAAGGCGTTCATGACCAACATCAACTCACTATGTCCAGTCACGCCCACGACCATAATAGCGCCTATTTAAACTAAACCTGATTTGCAACCTCACAGCAGCGCTACTGCCGACTGGCGTGAAATTTCAGTAGACGTCATCTTTTTGATGTAGAAATACGCCTACCAACTTCCGTTTATCTCGCAGAACACCCTTGAGCTCAACGATTACTGCACCTGCTGCACTGTACGTTTCTAGGTAACTATGTTTTTTTTCCTGTTTATGGTGCCATAGACCCCCACTTCCTGGATGTGTCCATCATTTTCATATAAAGCAAACTACAAAACTAGTAATTCCAGTAGGGTAACCAAAAAGTATATTTCAAAATGAGGTATTACAGAACTTAATTTATGTATAAGTCCTCTAAGCATTAACTCTGTTAAAATACAGTTACGAACAACACCACTCATAATCACGTCTAGATGAACTAATTATTAGTAAACTGAAGTAAAGTTTCCTCTACTAGAAAATTACGTTTGCTCTTCCCGAAAAATGGAAGCAAGATGTTGCTAAGAAAGCAGCCGAATCCACCTATCAAAAGGTACTGATCTACAATGTACCAGGTGATCAAAAAGTCAGTATAAATTTGAAAACTTAATAAACCACGGAATAATGTAGATAGAGTGGTAAAAATTGACACACATGCTTGGAATGGCATGGGGTTTTATTAGAACCAAAAAAAAAACAAAGTTCACAAAATGTCCGACAGATGCGCGTCGTTTGGTGATGATCGTGTGCTCAGCCGCCACTTTCGTCCCCAGACCTCAGTCCGTGCGATTATTGGCTTTGGGGCTACCTGAAGTCGCAAGTCTATGGTGATCGACCGACACCTCTAGGGATGCTGAAGGCAACATCCGACGCCAGTGCCTCACCATAACTCCGGACACGCTTTACAGTGCTGTTCACAACATTATTCCTCGACTACAGCTATTGTTGAGGAATGATGGTGGACATATTGAGCATTTCCTGTAAAGAACATCATCTTTGCTTTGTCTTACTTTGTTATGCTAATTATTGCTATTCTGATCAGATGAAGCGCCGTCTGTCGGACATTTTTTGAACTTTTGTATTTTTTGATTATAATAAAACCCCATGTCATTACAAGCATGTGTGTCAATTTGTACCTCTCTATCTACACTATTCCGTGATTTATTCAGTTTTCAAATTTATACTGACTTTTGATCACCCTGTACGTCACTGGTTTCACAACCCTAATTTTTCTCGAAATTGGTTTGATTCCATTTTTATAGGTGAGTCCTAAGACAACGGAAAACGCGAAACGATTTAATACGTGGAAAAAATTATGCGAAAAGTATCGACGTTAGCCTTCCCTCTCCCCTCCCCCCCCCCTCTCTCTCTCTCTCTCTCTCTCTCTCTCTCTCTCTTTCTCTCTAAGCGCTTCGTGGTGAGACAAACGGTTGCCTCATTGAAATTCAGATTTCTCGGAGCGCATAGGGTCGAGTGCACTCCCAATTTCCCATGGAGATGGAGATCCAATAGAAATCAACAGCACCCTAACAATGCGTAGTATCCGCTTTGAACACCATGACTATTCTGGTCGGTCACTAGATATGTTTACTCTCACAATTCGGTACCTTCCTCACAGAACAAAATAGTACTAGGCGTTACTCGAAGCAGATTCATACTTGAGGCGCTGTCTTATTCAAATCTCCATTTATGGATATGAAAGGCTGAATGTGGTCTTGACTTTCACGCGGGGTCACTGGTGATGAAACGTTTGAAGGTATCACGGAGTTGTTTACGTCATAAGCTGGAGCCGGGTGCAGTGGCTGAGGGAACGCTGGGGTCACCGTGGCTGCGGCTTAGTCACACAGATGTGTTGCCGGGTGTGTGGTCAGCTCTGGAACACGGCTCAGCGGCAGACGGGCTGTCCTTGGACGGCTGTTTGTTCGGCCGCGCTGGCCTTGTCAGCCGATAAGATAACCACCAGCCGATACACACAGACAGGGCCCCGCCTGCCGTCACACCATCTGCCGCAGCACCGTGCCTCAGGCCACAGTCGCACTTAACTGTTAGCATGTACTACACTCCTGGAAATTGAAATAAGAACACCGTGAATTCATTGTCCCAGGAAGGGGAAACTTTATTGACACATTCCTGGGGTCAGATACATCACATGATCACACTGACAGAACCACAGGCACATAGACACAGTCAACAGAGCATGCACAATGTCGGCACTAGTACAGTGTATATCCACCTTTCGCAGCAATGCAGGCTGCTATTCTCCCATGGAGACGATCGTAGAGATGCTGGATGTAGTCCTGTGGAACGGCTTGCCATGCCATTTCCACCTGGCGCCTCAGTTGGACCAGCGTTCGTGCTGGACGTGCAGACCGCGTGAGACGACGCTTCATCCAGTCCCAAACATGCTCAATGGGGGACAGATCCGGAGATCTTGCTGGCCAGGGTAGTTGACTTACACCTTCTAGAGCACGTTTGGTGGCACGGGATACATGCGGACGTGCATTGTCCTGTTGGAACAGCAAGTTCCCTTGCCGGTCTAGGAATGGTAGAACGATAGGTTCGATGACGGTTTGGATGTACCGTGCACTATTCAGTGTCCCCTCGACGATCACCAGTGGTGTACGGCCAGTGTAGGAGATCGCTCCCCACACCATGATGCCGGGTGTTGGCCCTGTGTGCCTCGGTCGTATGCAGTCCTGATTGTGGCGCTCACCTGCACGGCGCCAAACACGCATACGACCATCATTGGCACCAAGGCAGAAGCGAGTCTCATCGCTGAAGACGACGCGTCTCCATTCGTCCCTCCATTCACGCCTGTCGCGACACCACTGGAGGCGGGCTGCACGATGTTGGGGCGTGAGCGGAAGACGGCCTAACGGTGTGCGGGACCGTAGCCCAGCTCCATGGAGACGGTTGCGAATGGTCCTCGCCGATACCTCAGGAGCAACAGTGTCCCTAATTTGCTGGGAAGTGGCGGTGCGGTCCCCTACGGCACTGCGTAGGATCCTACAGTCTTGGCGTGCATCCGTGCTTCGCTGCGGTCCGGTCCAAGGCGACGGGCACGTGCACCTTCCGCCGACCACTGGCGACAACAACGATGTACTGTGGAGACCTCACGCCCCACGTGTTGAGCAATTCGGCGGTACGTCCACCCGGCCTCCCGCATGCCCACTATACGCCCTCGCTCAAAGTCCGTCAACTGCACATACGGTTCACGTCCACGCTGTCGCGGCATGCTACCAGTGTTAAAGACTGCGATGGAGCTCCGTATGCCACGGCAAACTGGCTGACACTGACGGCGGCGGTGCACAAATGCTGCGCAGCTAGCGCCATTCGACGGCCAACACCGCGGTTCCTGGTGTGTCCGCTGTGCCG
The DNA here is from genome assembly GCF_023864275.1 of Schistocerca cancellata. Taxonomy (NCBI): domain Eukaryota; kingdom Metazoa; phylum Arthropoda; class Insecta; order Orthoptera; family Acrididae; genus Schistocerca; species Schistocerca cancellata. Next base: position 372,640,582 of record NC_064626.1, read on the forward strand.
TGCGTGTGATCATTGCTTGTACAGCCCTCTCGCAGTGTCCGGAGCAAGTATGGTGGGTCTGACACACCGGTGTCAATGTGTTCTTTTTTCCATTTCCAGGAGTGTACATACGGTGAAAAGAAAGGCAAAGAAAAAACATATCTGAGCTTCAGATATTGCACGTTAACCTCAGAGTGTCACAGATCGACGTAGTAGCGACGTCTGCTATCATTTGGGGGATCATCGAAGTGGTATAGATGTAGTTGGTAGATTTTACGATTTTACGATCATCATCCTCACCAACATGCAACAACAGTTAAAGGGTTGCTCAAGTTTTGCGACTACACAAGCCATCGACGGTATGGTCTTCATACACTGAAGAGCCAAAGAAACTGGTACACCTGCCTGATACCGTGGTGAGACCCCGCGAGCACGCAGAAGTGCCGCAGCATCACGTGGCGTGGACTCGACTAATGTCTGAAGTAGTACTGGAGGGAACTGACACCATCAATCCTGCAGGGCTGTCCATAAATCCATGACATTACGAGGGGGTGGAGATCTCTTCTGAACTGCACGTTGTGAGGCATCCCATATATGCTCAGTAATGTTCATGTTTGGGGAGTTTGATGTCCAGTGGAAGTGTTTAAACTCAGAAGAGCGTTACTGGAGGCACTCTGTAGCAATTCTGGACGTGTGGGGTGTTGCATTGTCCTGCTGGAATTGCTCAAATTCTTCGGAATGCACAATGGACATGAATGGATGCAGGTGATCAGAATGGATGCTTACGTACGTGTCACCTGTCAGAGTCGTATCTAGACGTATCAGGGGTTTCATATCACTCCAATTGCACACGCCCCACACCATTACAGAGTCACGACCATCTTGAACAGTCCTCTGCTGACACGCAGGGTCCATGGAGTCATGAGGTGGTCTCCACACCCATACACGTCCATCCACTGGGTACAACGTGAAACGAGACTCTTCCGACCAAGGAACATTTTTCCAGTCATCAACAGTCCAATGTCGGTGTTGATGTACCGAGTCGAGCCGTAAAGCTTTGTGTCGTGCAGTCATCAACGATCCATGAATATGTCTTCCCTTCCGAAAGCCCATATCGATGATGTTTAGTTGAATGGTTCGTACGCTCACACTTGTTGATGGCCCAGCATTGAAATCTGCAGCAACTTGCGGAAGGGTTGCATTTCTGTCATGTTGAACGATTTTCTCCAGTCGTCATTGGTCCCGTTCTTGCAGGGTCTATTTCCGGCCCCAGTGATGTTTGAGATTTGATGTTTTACCGGATTCCTGATATTCAATATTCACGGTAACTCGTGACATGATCGTACGGGAAAATCCCAACTTCATCGCTACTTCGGAGATGCTAAGTCCCATCGCACGTGCAACGACTTTAGCACCACGTTCGAACTCAATTAAACCTTGAAAAACTGGCATTGAAACAGCAGTAACCGATTTAAAAATTGCGCCAAATGCTTGTTGTCTTATATAGGCGCTGTCGACCACAGCGCCGTATTCTGCCTGTTTACACATCTCTGTATTTGAATACGCACGACGATACCAGTTTCTCTGGCGCTTCAGTCTAAATCTCTCCTTCCTCAGGACTGGTAGTGGATTTACACTAGTCGTCCCACGTAATTCTTTCTTTCAAATAGATTCCTACGGATCGAAAATCTTGGTTATTTGTTCTCACCCGGACGAGTAACTAGTAGTGACAATGGAACTAGTAGTGACAATGGAACTAGTAGTGACAATGGAACTAGTAGTGACAATGGAAGCTTAAAACTTGTTCACGAATGCGTTTTCGCCATGTTACTAAACTTCGTAATAAAAACACCTACACTGTATAAAAAAAATGCCATTTCACGATTCCCAAATTTTCGCCGAAACGAAATCTGTGATAAAACCACAATATTTTTGAGCTACCATGGTCACTTTTCGACGTGTTGGCTGTTGGCAATCGGTTGTTGCCTAGGGATCTGCGGCTGTCATTTGAGTAATAACTTTCCTGACATTTCGCCAGCAGGGGTGGTTGCCATTGTTGTAGGCTGCTAATGGCGAACTGGAGTCGAGCTTGCATCCGGAATTTGTGTGTACTTACCGCGCTAACATCTGAGGGCCTTTCCCTGGTCATCACTCTGTGATTCTCTTCTTCTTACACACAACAGTCGTTTGCTGCAGCACAGGAATATACAGGGGATAAGCAAAATAATGTGACCACCTGTACTTACTCGGGAATGGTTAATTAATAAGGGGTTGGATCCCCATTTGCCAGTAATACAGCTGCGATTTTTCTTGGAATACTGGCATATAATGATTGTATAGTCTCCAGTGGAATGTTATGCCACACTTCGATCAGAACCTCTTCTAACTCCTGTTGTGACGAGGGAGGCAGAAATATGCGCTGGAGGTGCGCTCCAGTACCACCCACAAGGGTTCGATAATATTCCAGTTCGGGGACTGTGCTGGCCAGGGAAGACGGTGCAGTTCAGTTGCATGCTCCTCATGCCACGATTGTGTTTTCCAGGTTGTGTGAATGGGTGCATTACCGTCCTGAAATATGACGTCATTGTTGGGGAACAACATTTGAAGGGATGCACCCGATTATGTAAAATGTTTACATAATCGTTGACTGTAACACGGCTTTGAGAATAATGATCGGACCAGCAGAATACCATGATATGGCTGCCCACGCCATCACACTTCCACCTCCATGCTTAACCGTTGCAATCAAGCAGTCAGGGTTGTAGGCTTGTTCTGTCGTTCTCCAGACGTAATTCCGGCCCGATGTTGGAATTAACGAAAACGTTGACCCAACGGACCATATGACGCGTTTCCACTGATCACCCGTCTAGGATTTATGCCCCTGCCACCACGTTTTATGCTTCTTTGCGCTGCTTGTCGTTACTAATGGTTTCGGTATAGCAGCTCGTCCATGAATATTCGCTTTACGGAGTTCTCGGCAGACAGTGTTGATAGATACTAGGTCTCGAAGATGGCTGCTGAGCTCTGCAGTCACTTTAGCCGCCATAGTTTTGTGTTGTTTTGACACAATTCGTGTTCGCGTACAACGATCTCATTCATTTAGTTTTGCTTTGCGCTCACTATTACGTTTACACGATGATATCTTTCCATTTTTTGTATAGGCTGTCATGACTGCTGAAACAGTTGCTCTTGAAACATTCAGTTAAGTTGACTGCCTTGGTTACTGATGCTCCAGCTAATCGGGCCCCCACAACCTTTGGAACTCTTAGGTCTTTCACTGCACGTCGACCACGGCCTCTGAAAGCAAATACGAAGTGTACACTACTTGTAAACAACCTGCACTGATGCCTAGTTCGTACTGAACACGCACAGTCCAGCGCGACACGTGCCTTACCTGCGTTGTTGACCGCCAAACACAGCCATCCCACTATTGCCACTGTTCACATTACTTTGTCTATCCCCTGTACACTGGTGTGCAACAGTTAAGGACGAAAGTAACTTTCGCATAATGTGCCACTACCAAGTAAGTAACATAACTCGATGAAACTCGACCCATACGTAGAAAGAATTGCTACTTATAATAAAGCAGGTATCTGAAATAAATACGCAATTTCTTCAGACAACAGTTCCACTGAAGTCGCCGCGGTTTCTAGTGATCTACTGGACGTTACAAAGGGTGAGAGCTGGTTGTTACTACCGCGCGTGATCGCCACGGATAGCAAGGCATGCTCTGCAACGCGCTCCCAAGCATGCCGCAAGGTTGGTAAGAAGTCTTCGTGGTAAGGCTTTCCATTCCTCCACCAGAGCGGTTGACATCAGCTGGATGACCGCTGGTTCATATGGGCGCACTGCAATCCGTCTCTCCAATGCATCCTACACATACTCTGTGGGGACTTAAATTGGGGAAACGCGTAGGCCAGTCCATTTGCCGAATATTCTCTCTTTCCAAGAGCGGCTTCACCCTCACTGTTCGACGCGATCGCGCATTGTCATCCATAAAACTGAAGTCGGCCTCAAACGCACCCCAGAAAAGAGGCAGATGGGGAAGGAGTACAGTGTCAGAATAGCTTTAACAGGCTAGTGCACAGTGTTCACAGATTTTCAGGTCACTACACACATGCAACATTATGCCTCCCCATACCATAACACTTCGAGCATGAAACTGATCATGTTGGTCAGTCTTGCTGGGCTCATTAAGTGTTCCCACCTCTCCCCATGAGAGGGTACGTCCAGTATTAGTACTGAGACCGAATTTTCTCTCATCCGAAAAGAGCACGCTACCCCGCTCCTCAATGGTGTACTCGCTAAGCGATGCTGCCGATATGCGGGTGTCAAGGAAACGCAACGTACTGGTCGTCGGGGAGAGAGACCACCCCAATGCTGTCGTCGTGCCATTCTGGAGCATGAGTTTGCCTGCTTACAGCTCTGTTAACTGTGGCTGCAGTTGTTTGACGGGGTCCCTTCTTGCCTGTAGAACAATGTAGCGATCAGCTGCTGCTGTAGTTCAACGTGATCGACCATCTGTCTTTTGGGCGCAGTGCCCACTGTTCTGAACGCTGCACATGGAACAATGCTGTAATACCAAACGCCTGGGCTACGCTCGTCACACTTGTCCCTTCTTCCAGTTTCCCGATGATGCTTCCCGCTGCGAAGTCATGTCGTCTCTGGACCATGGTGCAATGAAGAACACCTCCAAATTGCACCATAATTACTGGCTGATTGACATCACTGTCTTTTCCCGTTGCTTCAACTGCCTCTATTTGCCCCATTTGGTGCTACTGTCACGTGACCTTATGCCATATGACGTCCAACTGTCTGTGCAGGACTGGAAGACATCTAGCAGATGCTCCCGCACTTTCGACCATTTCCACCTAGCACTTATGTTACTTTATCTACCTCGTCCGTAAGTTTTGCATAGTAGTGTAGTATCTTTCTTGTTAAAACTATTGTCATGCCACTGAATTTCAGTGCCTTCCCTGGACAAATAGGCTTTATAGCTCTTCTCCATCCCGGGAATCTGCGTGTTAGTGAATTTTATTCCGTTGTTTGTCTCACACTACGCATACTCCTCCGTGGCCGATTTTTCCAGCTGTCCCAGCTTGCAGTACCGCCCGCCGATGATGCTGGTATTGATGGATCGTCCACTCATTCCAACTTCTTCACATGTACGCTGTAAGCGGTAAACTCCCAACATTGGCGAATATATCTTTCTAGTCCTTTGTCAACCTTGAGACACTCTGATCTTCTACGCCAGTTCGTATAGGACTTTTACGCCGTGTTAACACAACACACGGGACGGCCGATTTTGCCCATTGCTTTAGGGCTGCTCGGCAAAAGCCTAAAGTCAGTATTAAGTGAGAAGTTTAGATATATATTTCCGTAGGGACCACGACGAAAAAATCAGAGTAATTTCAGAGCTCACAAAGAGATTTAAGCATTCGTTCTTTTCGCGTCCCAGTCGTGCATAGAACGAAGAAAAAACGTAAACGTTGTACACTAGAAGTACCCCCTGTCACGCACTGCGCATTGGTTTGCATGGTACCTAATAATTATGGATACTCTGGGCAATTCTTCATTTTTCTAAACCATCATCCATCCATTTTAAAATAGACCCCTACATTCAGTTGGGGATAAAGCATTCTGTAGGGCCTCGCATGTGGTGCCCTTTGGTTGACTATTAATTCGAACGCTTTGAGATGTGCGAGTTATCACGAATGTATGTAATGACATGCGCACTTGTTTCAGTTTATAAGAAACTGCTCGGTGTCATGAGGTTCACGGATGCTCCAAGGCTGACTTGATTAACGAGTATTTTTTGAACGTTGCCGCGCAGCTCCGAGATAAAGTAGAGCGTCGTTTTAGACCGTGCAAAGACTATTTTACAGGTATACAGCGTGTTTCCGAAAGAGCGCGCAAAAATTTAACAGGACATAGAGGATGCTCCACTGAACAATCTGAGGTAGGGATCCTGGGATCGGAAAGCCAGCTTAACGAGATAATAGGAATAAAATCGCGTTACCGTGTACTTTTTTATTTACGTGAGTTACAGTTAACTGCAAATACCATCATTGACACAAAGAAACGTAGGATTTGTACTGTATCTTACAAAATGTGCTGAATTTGACGGTCATCAACCTCAGCGCAAGCGCGACATCGGCGAACATCTTCAAAATCAGGTGTGCGAGTGGTCCTCATGTTGCCAGGTCCCTCGTTTCTTCTTTCCAATGGACCAGTCTCCCGCATCCATCGATCGAAAGAAATAAACGCTCGTCTTGACGCATGACGCCTGTTAGGAAATCGATGCCTGTACAGCCTTTCAGCAGCGAGAGCATTGCAACGTACTTCCCCATACACAAGGTGCATGTCAGTGATTAAGCTTATCCATTATGGATATTTTAGAACCCGTAGCTCTTAATTGAATGTAAAGACATAAAACTGCAACCAGCCACTTTGTTGAATAGTTATTAATTATCCCATGAAACGGATTTTGAACCTTTTCAGGTTCATCTTCAGATGGTTTCCTGGAAGTTACATCGCAGTTCCTAGCATAATGCCTGGTGCTGGCTCTGTGACAAGAAGATGGAACACGCTTTAATGTATCGCCATGAGTATTCTTTATCTGTCAATACGGATGCAAAATTTTAGTTTTGTACTTACTGCGACGGTATGGGAGGCTCTTTCCGTTAGTGTCCATCTGTCTGCTTTCATCAAAATGGACTGTATATGTCCATATTACGGATTACAGGAATCATTGAAAATAATTTACATTTGCCGCTTCTTCCTTTAATTTACAGATAAAAGTGACGATAGCAATAAATTCGCGAGATCCAGCATGAATAAAATAACAATAAATTGTAAGACAGTATAACCAGTTATAAACATCACACGCTCTGAGTGACGATGATAGTGGTGGTGGAAGCTCCTGGTAATCCTAACCGTAAGCAACGAATTTATATGTGGACGGTATTAGAGAAGATGTATGAAATAAGGGTGTAGGATGTATGGTGGAACGAACTGGCAGCTAGGGTACATAATTAGGTGTTTGAATGATTTCTGTTAAGAAGGAAGAGGCTGGATTAGAGCATTCATATACGTCTTATAACTCATATTAATAAGAACTGGGCTAGTTAAATTGACGATGGGTCTACGAATTTAAAAATACTACGACAAAATGTATTAATCTCAGGGAATAACTGGCTTGGCTTCGCGTTTTCACGACCGTGAAAGTTTGCAATATTTTAAGTGCGATAATTTAATTCACACTTGGCAATCGGAATTTTCAATTAAATGAAGGACTGGTTCTCAACAATTACAACAACTCTTAGTTATCTCTGTGAGATGGCAGCAATGTCTGCTGTGCAAACTCATCGACTTATCCACTTGGCAGTCCATTGGTAACAGAAAGATTAATGTTAAGAAGTAATAAAATACAAAATAGATAATCATTCACATTAATACATTTTTAACGATACGTACATCTTAACACACTGAGACGAGGAGGAGGAAAGGTATCGAGAGCAGAGCTATAAGAAGAAAGACAGACAAATGATAAACAAAACTTAAAAGATATAAACTCGACCCTGGCCTTTTGAAACAGTATGGATTTACATTTAAAAATAAGGCTCCTTCCGTTGCCTTTAATTACTCAGTGTATAATCGTTTCAGGATGTTTACTAAAGTAATCTTATAAGCACAGAAAAAGACCCTTATATTGTTATATTCCATATCACTACTCCGCAAGCTACGGTCTGGTGCATAGTGGAGGGTATCCTGTACCATTAATAGTCATATCCTGTTCTATTCCATTTGCAAATGGGTTGAGAGAAAAAGGACTGCCTACATGCTCCGTACGAGTCCTAATTTCTCTTATCTTGTCTTCGCGATCCTTACGTGAAAGATACATTGGTGGCATTAGAATCGTTCTGCAGTCAGCAGTAAATGCTGGTTCTCTATTTCTCAAGAGCGTTTCGCGAAAAAAATGTTTATCTGGGTAGGGATGGATGGGATAGGAATTTGATAGGATGGGTAGCTATCGGGATTGTCTCATGGTCTGGGAGAGACAGTAATTGGAAATGCGCTGGGAAAGGATGTGCGGCCGGCCACTGTGGCCGAGCGGTTCTAGGCGCTTCAGTCTGGAACCGCGCGACCGCTACGGTCGTATGTTAGAATCCTGCCTCGGGCATGGATGTGTGTGATGTGCTTAGGTTAGTTAGGTTAAAGTAGTTCTAAGTTCTAGGGGACTGATGACCTCAGAAGTTAAGTCCCATAGTGCTCAGAGCCATTTGAACCATTTTTTGAAAGGATGTGAGAAGTCTATGGTGACGCTGGTATCATTGCGGTATCAAGGAAACATTCACGAGAATCTTCTTCTTAGCGTTCTTCCCGTTTCATACAGGGTCCGCTGTACTCAAGGTTTCTCAAATTTATTTTATTTACCTTCGCGGCTGGATGCCATTCCCGTCGCCGCATTTTAACATACATATGTCGTATTTTATGAAACGGAAACTGCGGATCAGCCAAGCATTTGCCTAAACGAGCGTGAGAAGCAACCTAAAAACCAGTTACCTTGGTCGGCGCATCAGCCACGGTCGTTAAGTCGATCGAGGTCTGACTCACCTCCGTGTCTTACAAGCTAGCGCGCTGTACACAAGCGTATCTAATGTTCTCCAGAATTAGTCCCTTCTTCCCAGTTAGACAACGTAGCTGTCAACAGCTGCTGTACTGGGCCGTAGCCGACCACCTGCTCTTCTTCGGGCATCAGCGCCTGTGGTTCGGAACGCTCCCCATGCACGTGAATCGATGCTGTGAGTAATACCAACGTCCTGGGCTCCTTTCGTCACACTTCGTCCTCCTTACAGTTTCCTGGTGACTCTTCTCCGTGTTATGGGATCCCAGTGACGTCTCTGGGCCATGTTACAGCGAAGAGCACCGTCACAGTTCACCATAACTACTCACTGATTGACACACACTCTGTTTCCCCGTTGCTTCAACTGCCTCGTTTTGCAGGGTGTAGTCCAACTTGGCGTTATTAGGAATACCCTGTCCAATCAGGAGCCTTCAGGACAGCTAAAAATGATCTTGATGTTAAATAACGCATTAAATATGTGACTCCGTGGGCTTTCCCGACGTAATACGTTTTGACAGTCTCTTTGCGTTTCCTGCCAGATACTAAAATCAACTCGATTCAATATTTCGGCGATCCAATTGTTCGGCATCTTCAGGAGAACGCTGCTTCCGCTGCTGAATCCCAGTGAGAACTGATGACACTTACCAACCCCCTGCATGCGTAAATAGTTTGAACAAGTCCTGCCCTCATAAATGTTACAGTTGGCAACCCTGTGCATGCGTGTTCACAAACACTCACTTGGCAAACCCTCATAAATATTACAACTCTTCAGCAGAAACAGCGTTCTCCTGAAGATGACGAACTGTTGGATCGCCGAAATATTGAGTCGACTTGATTTTAGTATCCGGCAGCAAATCCGAAGAGACTTTGAAGAACGTATTAAATAGTATTTAAGTCGGAAGCATCCACAGCGTGTGCTCCGAACTGAGGTTTGTGCATATGGCGCGTGAGCAGTAACAGCGAAGGGCAGCTGCAAGCCGTGGCGAGAGGTAGAATGAGTTACTTGCTGTACACGCCCACTTATGCTTTATGGCAGGCTTAGTGGTTTCCTGAAATCCTAGAATTAAGAGGGCCGCTGACAATATCATTGGGGATCCTGAACAAATGAATGACGGAATGACGGGCTTCCAGTTTGGATGTACCACTTGAGATTCGGACGACGCATACGTTATATTGACGATGGCTGACAAAGCTTTTTTGTGAACTACATGATTTGGAATCTATCTATTACCGAGCAGAAGATTTTTAATACAGAAGAGCTTTTATGGAAGAGTCGAATTCATTTAGTAGGTCGAAATAGTTAATACTTTCTAACCTGGCAAGGAAACGAAGCCCATAAGAAGTTCTTCATACAAGGCTGTGGGATAGATTAGCCGGACCACAAGAACAATCGAGAAAGACGACCATATATTTGCATGATTTATTAAAGATAACATGCACTGAGAGAGTGACAATCCAAGGCGACTGTGACGTATCACACATACCTATATAAGGCGCGTTACATCGTAAGGGTCAGTGCCATTTGGCGCTATACCCAGGCTGACCTCGCGTCATGTGTCGTCCGGCTTTCTATGCAAGACTGGGAGACCTCTGGCACTTGAATTCATTCCTACCGAGTGGTTAATATGTTTCTTTACAAGAATTGTACAAGCTGAAGAGAAATGGAGTAAGGACTTATCCTTATGGTAGATCGTTCTTTAGGTTTCTTGGGGAGCTAATGTTGAAACAAATTTATGAATTTCTGTGCTGGTAAAACCCTTATGTTATTTGATATTCAAACAGCCGAGCAGAACTGAACGTCCTCAGACATTTCTCTCTTTACTTATTCTGATCAACACTAAACTGACACATAATATTTTTAGCGCAACACAATCTGACTTTCAATAATCCCTACAAAAGAATGGCCCTGACTAATAATAACCTATACCTTTCATGAATCACTTACCCCACAAAAATCTTCGTTACTCGAACTACTGCAACACAGCGAGCGCCATTACTGCCAGCTAAATAAAAGATTCTAACTACTGAAGGCACTAACTACTGATAGGCGTAGTTAGCAAATGAAAGATTTTGATAGAGAACAAACAATGTATTTACCTTAATAATGTTCAAAAGTCGTCATAATATATATATCAGCTCATGATATCCAATATTACAAATTTACTCTTTCTGATGAACACACGTCCAGATCGTCCGCGCTCAGAATTCTGCCATCTCTCTTCTGCTGGCGGCTCACCTCCAACTGCGCAACGCTACGCGCTGTTCACATCCAACTGCCCAACACTACAATAGCGAATATTCCAACAATGCAAACCAGTCACAGACCGCACACAGCACAGTCAGTGATTTTCATACAGGGCGCTGCGTGGCGTTACCAACATAAAAACCTAAGCAGCTTATTTACAATGTAATACCCCATGACTACTTGGAGAAAGCTAGTTTTGGGCGAGGGGAAGAAAGGGGCGCAGCTGTTAGCAGTTCTGGCAGGGTCACCTTGGTACACCTCTGGCTCGGGTCACATCCTGGGTCCTGTTTAGCGCAAGTCAATCCCTCGCGCCGCCGATGCCACACAATAAACGCACTCACTAGAAGCGGCGACAGGCGATTTGTCCTTGCCAGGAGGACCTCGGCTCGCCGTGCGGTGTGTGCCTTGGGGCGGATGCGCCCGCCGGACAAACAAGGGCGCAGCCGGCCAGCACGTGTCGCCCCGCCCCTCCCACGTGTGTGTTCCTCCGGCCCCGGGCCCGGGCCACGCCGCACGACGAAATCCGCCCGAGGTGATGTCAGCGGCATTAGGCCCCATTACGGCGAGTGCTGTGGGTGTCTGCCTCCCGAGCTCCGCCTCCCAAATTGCTGTGGAGCTCCTAGTCTCCAGCGCGTCGTGTAATGCGTGCTGGCGCTAAAGCGGCCCCACTGTCACTCGCAACTCATTCCCAGTAGCTATACGCTCGTTCCCAGCAAGCGGCCCTGAAGTCTGTACCGACCACTCTAGACTACCACCACGTCAGTCGTAGAACTGGTAGCTTAGGTAACTTTGTGTTCGGAGCGCTCAGATTTGAGGTTATTAGCACCCTTACACAGCTTAAAGCAGTAATAGCTTTTTCTTTGTATTCAGTACAACAGTACAGTAATTTTAGACAAGATGTCTGTAGAACTACAGTGATTGCTGTGTCTCGACTGAAAAAATTATTCTCAGCTGCGGTTATTTACTGCTAATGTTGTTGGTGCTTTTCGTCTGTAGACCATCTCCACACAGCATGTCAGGCGTTACATGGGCTTCGAAGTGATGCCGAATGTTGTCAGTCACGCGCAGAGCAAAATTCTACCACATCACCGTTGGCATAAGTATTGTCTGATTATGGTCTGATGACTGAAAGTGCGAACAACACGGGCGTAAAACGAACGCGATTAGGACGCTTTTGTATAGAGGAAATAATAAGTGTTGTTTTGAGATTAAATACGTCTCGGTTACTATAAAGAGTAACACACGAGAGCTCCACTTTTTATAAAACTCTAATGGAATGAGATAAAGTAATACATAAGTAATTGTTGTTTTCTTTCTGGTCAAGTGTGTTACCGTAACGAAACAAGATGAAAATTACACAATCGGTTGCTATCTGAATTTTCGTAACCACTCAAAGAGTGCAAAATGGACAAATAGGATATGCCATAGACCAGCCAAAGGTGTAGTTTTACAAAAAATAAAAATAAAAGTAATTGCTTGAAAGAAACCCGAGTAATTCAGGAAAACTTAATTAGTGATTTGAGGGGAAGTTACACAATCGTTTTTTACGAATGATTATAGTCAAACTAAGACTGAAAAATGCACAAATAGAATAATAAATTGACTCGTGTGAGGTCTAGTTTTCCAAAACAAAAATTCAGTTGCTTGAAAGTAGTCAGGGTAGTTCAGAATAACTTAATGATTCGATGGAAAACGGAATTATTTCGCGCAGAGCTGCTGATGGCTATATAAATGAAATTGTGACAAAATAAAACAGCTGCAGCCGTCCTTATGATTTTATTTTATTTTGTTGCAACCAGTTTCAACGCTTCAGTGCGTCATCTTCAGGCCTGTATGTATAAAACAGTAACGATAGCATTATCAACTTACCAGTGATGTAATCGAAAGACCTAAGAGTGTACTGGTTACAATGCATTTATTCATAACTATATATTATTTTATATTTCAATTATTTCTTCATGATCACTTATGTTTGACACACATGAGTACTTTTTGAGTGGTATGCTGCTCAGTAAGCTTACCTGGGCTTTTTTCATATATATATATATATATCGTTGAGACATCCTTTATGATACGCTACATCCTTGCGGGCTACTTAGTATCCCTGTGTGTGATTGTTTCATAGCAGTACACGATATATGATGCATTCACATACGTATGTTTGCATCATGCACGGTTTCCTTGTTGGCGTCTTTCATAAGTTCTACATATGTTATGATCTGAGGTGGGTCCCACATTCGGTTTATAACACGTCTTGGACTTTCATGTTATAGATATGACATAGTGTATGCCCCTCATCTGTGTACAACTAAGCATTTTACACTTTGACAAGACACGTAGGTCATGTTCCTTCTTTTTACTTGTTTTTGATGTAGTGTTTCCTTCCATTTATCACCTTCTACAATCATTTTGTCTTACAGTAGGTTGATAAGTTGATAATGCTATCGTTACTGTTTTATGCATACAGGCCTGAAGATGGCGCATTGAAGCGTTGAAACTGCTTGCAATAAAATAAAGTAAAATCGTAAGGATGGCTGTAGGTGTTTCATTTTGTCACAATAGTAAACTGCCGTCGTCCCAGAGACCTCCTGTGAAAAGGATTGACATACAGAACTACCACATTACAGAATAAATTTAAAGTTCTCCGCTTTCTCTCTATCTATATCTTCTAATAACACTATAATATCGATTGATATTTCCGTATATTACATTTCATACTCCGTGAAGAAAACCTGAAAATAAAAAAAAAATAAAAAGAATTGAAAAACTCACACAAATGTTTTATGAATTGATTTACCTACAAATACGTAACAAAATAGATTAGAAAAATATTTGACTCGCCTTTGAATGTCACTCGAAATAACGTGCAGCAAATGCCGATTGAGAATTTAAAGTTCAATATTTAGCTTAGAATCTTGAAATTTTAAAGAGTTGCAAAGGATATTTGTATATTGGCATTTCACTCAGTGGTCTCCTTACGTCACTAACGCATCGATATATCATCATTGAAAAGTGTCAAATGTTCCTCTAATTTTATGTCTTATTTTTAGACAAATCATTTAGCAAAATGTACATCCTATCTGGCTTTCTTAGTATTGGTCATGGCATATTAATGTTCTCAGACATGTGTGTGCGCTCGAAGAAATTTCAAATAATAGAACCTCATACGTTGCCCTGGAGGGCGAGTATTCATGAGAGTCAAAGGTATCTGAGGAGTGTCCCAGGAAAGTATGACTGGATCGCTCTTTTCCTCTATCTACAACAGCGATCTGGCGGATTTGGTGAGCATCAGCAATTTGTTGATGATGCTGTAGTGTACAGGAAACTGTCGCCGCGGAGTGACTGCAGGAGGATAGAAAATTACGTTGATACGATTTATATTTAGTATAACGAATGGCAGCTTGCTCTAAATGCGGAAAAGTTAATGCAGATGTTTAGGATAAATAATCGTTTAATGTTCGAATACAGTACTACTGATGTGCTGCAGGACATAGTCAAGTCGATTAAATAAAAAGTAACGTACCAAAGAGGCATGAAATGGGACGAGCAGTGAAGGTCGGTCGTAAGGAAGGCATGGGATACGTTGATTTGAATTTCTGCCGTATGTGAACTTAGTGTCAGAATTTTCAGTAGAGGAAGCAGCCATTCCTACACATGAAGAATGCCGGCCGTAGTGGCCGTTTTGTTATAGGCGCTGCAGTCTGGAACCGCGAGACCGCTACGGTCGCAGGTTCGAATCCTGCCTCGGGCATGGGTGTGTGTGATGTCCTTAGGTTAGTTAGGTTTAACTAGTTCTAAGTTCTAGGGGACTAATGACCTCAGAAGTTGAGTCCCATACTGCTCAGAGCCATTTGAACCATTTTTTGAACACATGACGAATGGCGTGGGTACATGATAGCTACAGGATGTGGATAACGTTACTGAAGTTTCTCAAGTGAAGTTCGCAACACAGTATGAGCATAGGATTTGCACGTGCAACGTATCGCTGACTTCGAGAAAGCCGTATGTGAACCTGTTGTCAGCATTTTCAGTACAGGAAGCAGCCATTCCCACAGATGAAGAATGGTGTGGTTACATGATAGCCATAGGATGAAGCTTCTCAAGTGAAGTTCGTAACACATTATGAGCATAAGATTTACACGTGCAGCATGTCGCTGACTTCGAGAAAGATCAGATCATTGGCGTGGAAATATTGGAGCACCAGTTTGGTTGCCTTCGCCCCGGTGTTCGAGGTGTAACAATATCCATTTCCGTCAGTGTAATAAGCAAAAACATTTTCTTCCTTAACTGTCAGATGTTTGTTTTCTTCCTCTTTTTCCACGCTATGTGTCGAAGTGCCGTTTTACTTGGTGGCTATTAGAGTAATATTTGACCCCCGATCGTTTTTTAACTACTTTGGTGCTGTATTCAGCGTAAGTAATACAGTCGGCATAAGACTAGTAGGAATAAACTAAAGCTAACATTTTCTCGTTATCTGACATTTCTTTCTATTTCTGTGCGTGAATGTGTGTGTGTGTGTGTGTGTGTGTGTGTGTGTGTGTGTGTGTGTGAGAGAGAGAGAGAGAGAGAGAGAGAGAGAGAGAGAGTGAGTTTAACTACGGTGACAATATTAATGGTCTCGTAGATGATGCAGTTAACTAAAGTGAAGTGGAACAAATGTTGGGTCAGGTATGACTTGAAAGTGGTGTTAACGTTGGCAGCTTGCCTCTCGGAATATCCTAGCTGTTTCGCTTGTGTCCAACACGGATCCAGCATTTTCGTCACATTGTACATCTGTAAGCTTTTCTCATCCCTTTCAATTTCTGTTTACTTTCTTCTCACCAGCAAGTATTACCCAGTTATGTCTCGCTCTTTCTCTGACCAATCAACTTCTTCGCCACGTCGATTCCTTCTGTTCTGCTGTCAAAAATTTCTGTTAGATGTCGCTACTCACATTTCACAAGAACGTAATGAGGGAATAGCTTAACACAATGTTAATAAGACCGACATTCCTTAAATTCCATATATTCATTACTGTGTACATTATCAGTTTTATTATTACTGTTATCATTATATATTGCTCGTGCACTACACAGATCGTCGTGTTGACTCAGTTTCCAAGTCTGGTTCGATGTAAGAGAGGAACTTAAGACGCTAATTTTTGTAGGTGAAATTATAGATGAATAAAATCGTGCACGTCACAAGTCACAAAAGGAGAAACTGTACGAGTCACAATTGGACTCGGTCATGTCATGCAAATACCTTGATCTTAGAATCTGCAGTGATATAAAATCGAACAATCACATGGACTCAGCCGTAGGTAAAGCTATAGTACGCTACGAAAACGCGGCCAATGTACGAAGTAGACTGCTCACAAATCACTCGTGTGACCTATCTTAGAGTATTGCACAGTTTTGTGGGACCCATACCAAATAGAACAGGGGAAACTGAACGTATAAAAAGAACGGCAAGGCGTTTGGTCACAGGTTTGTTTGACGCATGGGAGAGCGTTGCGGAGATACTGGGAAAACTGAGCTGTCGCACGCTAATTATGCCGAGAAAGAAAGGGAACAATTTCAGATCTCAGCTGCATATGGGCTTTGCATTAAATGCAACGTTGGCATGTGACAATTTGTACCGTATCGACTCTCGAATCCGGATGCTCCGCTTCTCTGTACATACGGCGGCCGAATCATACAAGCGGTGTCCGTAATGTAATTAGGTAATTGCCTAGCACAACGTTAACAAGAAAGAACAGACAACACGATATAAGTATGTTTCCCGAGAAAGCCTGCTTACGAAATTTCAAGAAGCAACTTTATGTGGCGAATACAGGAACATACTACAACCCCATAATTGTTGCTCCCGCAGTGATCGCGGGAACAAGATTACACTAATAAGTGAGCCGTTTAAGTAATCACTCTTCCTTTTCTAATTTTGACTGTGTATCCGATCACTGAGTGGCCGCATAGCCCCTCGTAGACTGTACTCGGCAAGAATTCAAGTAGCACTCTATACACGTGAAGAGTAAAGAAACTGCATTGAATAGTCCATGAGGGACTATGCCAAATAACGGCTGAAATGTGTTAACTTTATCTGCTGCATTGATGGTTGTCACTCAGTGACCGATATCTATATCTGTTACAATAAGTAGAAGGTGCGACTGATTGCTGTACCTTCTTTCACCAACTGGAATTATTCTTCCCGTATTCCATATGTGAATTGGACGGGAAAAAACCCCAATAATAAGTGGTACAATATGAAGTACTGTCTGCCATCCACTTCGCATTACTTTCAGGCTATAGCTGTAGATACACTCCTGGAAATGGAAAAAAGAACACATTGACACCGGTGTGTCAGACCCACCATACTTGCTCCGGACACCGCGAGAGGGCTGTACAAGCAATGATCACACGCACGGCACAGCGAACACACCTGGAACCGCGGTTTTGGCCGTCGAATGGCGCTAGCTGCGCAGCATTTGTGCACCGCCACCGTCAGTGTCAGCCAGTTTGCCGTGGCATACGGAGCTCCACCGCAGTCTTTAACACTGGTAGCATGCCGCGACAGCGTGGACGTGAACCGTATGTGCAGTTGACGGACTTTGAGCGAGGGCGTATAGTGGGCATGCGGGAGGCCGGGTGGACGTACCGCCGAATTGCTCAACACCTGGGGCGTGAGGTCTCCACAGTACATCGATGTTGTCGCCAGTGGTCGGTGGAAGGTGCACGTGCCCGTCGACCTGGGACCGGACTGCAGCGACGCACGGATGCACGCCAAGACCGTAGGATCCTACGCAGTGCCGTAGGGGACCGCACCGCCACTTCCCAGCAAATTAGGGACACTGTTGCTCCTGGGGTATCGGCGAGGACCATTCGCAACCGTCTCCATGAAGCTGAGCTACGGTCCCGCACACCGTTAGGCCGTCTTCCGCTGACGCCCCAACATCGTGCAGCCCGCCTCCAGTGGTGTCGCGACAGGCGTGAATGGAGGGACGAATGGAGACGTGTCGTCTTCAGCGATGAGAGTCGCTTCTGCCTTGGTGCCAATGATGGTCGTATGCGTGTTTGGCGCCGTGCAGGTGAGCGCCACAATCAGGACTGCATACGACCGAGGCACACAGGGCCAACACCCGGCATCATGGTGTGGGGAGCGATCTCCTACACTGGCCGTACACCACTGGTGATCGTCGAGGGGACACTGAATTGTGCACGGTACATCCAAACCGTCATCGAACGCATCGTTCTACCATTCCTAGACCGGCAAGGGAACTTGCTGTTCCAACAGGACAATGCACGTCCGCATGTCTCCCGTGCCACCCAACGTGCTCTAGAAGGTGTAAGTCAACTACCTTGGCCAGCAAGATCTCCGGATCTGTCCCCCATTGAGCATGTTTGGGACTGGATGAAGCGTCGTCTCACGTGGTCTGCACGTCCAGCACGAACGCTGGTCCACCTGAGGCGCCAGGTGGAAATGGCATGGCAAGCCGTTCCACAGGACTACATCCAGCATCTCTACGATCGTCTCCATGGGAGAATAGCAGCCTGCATTGCTGCGAAAGGTGGATATACACTGTACTAGTGCCGACATTGTGCATGCTCTGTTGCCTGTGTCTATGTGCCTGTGGTTCTGTCAGTGTGATCACGTGATGTATCTGACCCCAGGAATGTGTCAATAAAGTTTCCCCTTCCTGGGACAATGAATTCACGGTGTTCTTATTTCAATTTCCAGGAGTGTATATACATAAATAAAGACGTAGGATGTTGTGGCGTATCAAGACAGCCACGCCACTCGGAAGTAGCCGAAATGCACACGTTACACACGCCGGCTGGCGTGAGGTCTGAAACAGGATACGTAATGAATGCTATAAAGAAAAGTACGTAGCTGCTGTAATACTTAACTTTAATCCATGATTTGTATACAGCATTCTCGATTATACAAGTGAGACTCTCTCCAGAAATGGTTAATGGCGCCTTGCTAGGTAGTAGCCATGGACTCAGCTGAAGGCTATTCTATCTATCTTTCGGCAAATGAGAGAAAGGCTTAGTCAGTGTAGTCGCTAGCAAAGTCGTCGTACAACTGGGGCGAGTCCTAGTACGTCTCTCTAGACCTGCCGTGTGGTGGCGCTCGGTCTGCAATTACTGACAGTGGCGACACGCGGGTCCGACATGTACTAATGGACCGCGGCCGATTTAAAGCTACCACCTAGCAAGTGTGGTGTCTGGCTGTGACACCACATAGGACTCATAGAAAACAGTGTATCCGGCACTTCCACGTGTGTGTTGCTTCTGTCGGACGCGCACTTTCGCTGTCGGCCTGCCGTCGACCTCCGGTTGTCCTCGAGTCTCCGGTGTCGCAGGAAACCACGCGCTACGGCTCGGACGCTCTCCCGACTGCCTCGGTGTCGCTTTGCAGCACAACACGTGTCCGCTAGCAGAGGGCGCCAGCCAGAGATTATACTCGTATTGCTCCACTTACGGAAACCGTGTCGATAAGAGACGAGCTTGGTGGAAACCGGTATCAATCACAGTGCCTGTTATGCCACCCAAGTCTTCCACTGGGTCTCTTTTCTCGTAAACAATACTTTCCGACGATTACATTGAATTCAGTGTGTTTTTTGTCGTAGTGATACTCCTATGGCACCGTGCGAGGTGGTGAAGGTGAAGTGGTTAGCACACTGGACTTGAATTCGGGCCGGCCGGGTGGCCGAGCGGTTCTAGGCGCTGCAGTCTGGAACCGCGCGACCGCTACGGTCGCAGGTTCGAATCCTGCCTCGGGCATGGATGTGTGTGATGTCCTTAGGTTAGTTAGGTTTCGGTAGTTATAAGTTCTAGGGGACTGATGACCTCAGATGTTAAGTCCCATAGTGCTCAGAGCCATTTGAACCATTTGAACTTGAATTCGGGAGAACGACGGTTCAAACATCCGTCCGACCATCGTGATTTAGTTTTCAGTCATTTCCCTAAATCGCTTCAGGTAAATGCCGGAATGGTTCCTGTGAAAGGGCAGTGGCGACTTCCTTCTCCACCCTCCACAGGTGATTTCAAATGGTTCAAATGGCTCTGAGCACTACGGGACTTAACATCTGAGGTCATCAGTCCCCTAGAACTTAGAACTACTTAAACCTAAATAACCGATGGACATCACACACATCGATGCCCGATGCAGGATTCGAACCTGCGACCATAGCGGTCGCGCGGTTCCAGCCCGCAGCGCCTAGAACCGTTCGGTCACTCCGGCCGGCCAGGTGACTTCGCTGTTTGGTCCCGTCCCCCAAATCAACCATCCAACTTCTATGGATTCCATATTCGTCGCTTACATATTTTCTTAAGGGCGGCAACACTTTCTATTCGTATTCGCGCAGCTGATGGGCTACAACACAGCCGATATGCGGGCGAGCATTGTCGTGTAGAATAAGTGGCCCAGACTCGAGCAACTGAGGGCGGGTTTTGTGCATTTTTCTGCGCAGATTTTGCAGGAAGTTAAAATAACACACTAATTCCACAACTGAAACTTCCTGGCAGATTAAAACTGTGTGCGGGACCGAGACTCGAACTCGGGACCTTTGCCTTTCGCGGGCAAGTGCTCTACCAACTGAGCTACCCAAGCACGACTCACAGCATGTACTGGTGGAATTAAAGCTGTGAGGACGGGGCGTGAGTCGTGCTTGGGTAGCTCAGTTGGTAGAGCACTTGCCCGCGAAAGGCAAAGGTCCCGAGTTCGAGTCTCGGTCCGGCACACGGTTTCAATCTGCCAGAAAGTTTCATATCAGCGCACACACCGCTGTAGAGTGAAAATTTCATTCTAGAAATTCCGCAATTGACTCTACCCTCAAGATCATTCCTTGGTGATCAGAAGTGTGGCGTCCTCTCCACACGTTTCTTATAGTGTGCCTAAAGGATGCTGCTTTCTCGGATAACTATACAACAGTTCAAGCAAATCACATTGATCCTTTTTATTACAATGAAGTAGATTGACAATACTTAACTTCGGGTCGCAAGCAAAGGGCGACATGAAGATAATGAATGTTGTGGTGTCACCGCCAGACACCACACTTGCTAGGTGGTAGCCTTTAAATCGGCCGCGGTCCGTTAGTATACGTCGGACCCGCGTGTCGCCACTATCAGTGATTGCAGACCGAGCGCCGCCACACGGCAGGTCTAGAGAGACTTCCTAGCACTCGCCCCAGTTGCACAACCGACTTTGCTAGCGATGGTTCACTGACAAAATACGCTCTCATTTACGGAGACGATAGTTTAGCATAGTCTTCAGCTACGACATTTGCTACGACCTAGCAAGGCGCCGTTATCAGTTACTATTGATATTGTGAATCATGTACCGTCAAGACCGACGTTCTTCATTAACGGATTAAAGTTAAGTATTCCACCAGCTACGTCCGTTTTTCTAAATTCTAATTTCCTTGTCCTGTTCCAGACCTCACGCGAGCATGCGTGAGCTAAAACGAGTGCCTTTCGGCCTCCTCTAGTAACCCGGTGTTGGCTCTCCTGCCAACCAAAACAAATGTCCTTCGCTATGTACAATATAATTCTCACAAGTTCGTATGGATCACTAATCACGGCCCTTCTAGTGCCTCTCTTGTAGTGCGTGGTTTCCAATCCGAGTCTGCCAGTGCGTGTCTTCTACTGTCCGGCCGAGGCTCACAGGAGCGGCGCTCATATTCTCTTCGTACAGAGGCCGCTCCTGTCTTCTTGCGGTCCTAGTCAGAGGCTGACGTCGTCTCACAGCTTTCTCTGCTTTTGCGTTCTTCATCTTCGTGCCGGCGCTTGTCGTTACGCTGGAACAAAAAGCAAAAGTCATCAGTTGCTTAAGCTTTGATTGAGCGCGTCGAAATGTTTTTGGACGTGGAGAATGACTCATTGGACTGAGTGTCATTTTAACTCCGGTTCAGAGATTCTAATCTACGTTTCTTCAGTGGCGACAATTCGATACAAGAATCCTTGACTTCACGGACGAATCGTTTTTTCAGCAAGGTAGCAATTTCCAGGCGTTTCCGTTTCTCTTCAGCAGTCAAATAGTGTGGGACCCATCTGGCAGAAATTTTTCTCTTTCTCAAATCCTTTGTCAGAATACCGAATACTGCCGTTGGCGGAATTCCCATGGCTTCAGACAGTTCCTTACAATTCGCACTGCGATCTTCAAGAGTATCGTCCACAAGTTTCACACGTCTTTTATCTTGTTATTTTTGGCCTTCCGGGTCTTGGATTATCGTCTGTGCTCATAAGAGTATTAGACTACCACGAGAATGAATCACCCAACGTGAAACTGTACTACGGTCCACCGTAAACTCTCCACAAACGTTACTTAACGCGTTGTGGGTTTCTGTCTGGTTTTTGCCGCGTCAAGTTTCGATCTTGATGTACGACCTCTGGTCTCCAATAGTCACAGTACCCGAGATCTCTGCAAGGTCCACTTCTGCCTCTCGCCAATTTTATGTTAGAGTACACAGCGAAAAAACAAAAACACCTGCGTAATCCTCAAGCTGCCAACTACATATGACGCAATTTTCGTTGTCGTTGCATCAGACAGTCCGCATAGATGTCAACATGTGCATTATTTATGAAATGTCCCTCGTATATTTCTAGTAGTTGTCAACAGTGCTTCAAAGTACGTGTGTAGTTTTACCAACAATCGCAAGTAAAGGAGAAAGTCTGAAAATTTTTAAGCTATATACTTGCTCTGTTGTCTCTTTCGTCTCATATCCACGTGACATAAGTTACTTTAAGGATACGAGTAGTGGCGATACCGTTAAAGCCAGTTATCCCACGAAGGACTTTTTATATCTTCTGAAACCTACGAATTAGTGACAAGCTGAAACTTTTGAGGCAGTCCGTGAGCTTCCTTGCATAGCTAAAATGGCTATGGTCAGCCAGTTGAAGTTATGGGGCAGAAAATCTTGCAGAACATTGGTCTTATTGTTAGTTAGTACGCTGATCATAGAGCTCTGCCCTTATTGTGACCTTAATGGCATCGGAGCGGAGTATGACAGACAGAAGGAAGAAATACTAAATTCCATTTTCCGAAATCGTTTCACGGAGGAAGGTCGTATTGGGTTACACCTTTCAGTTGGTGCACGACTGTCAGAATGACAGATGGTAGAAATAACTGACCGCTCGATGTATGAAAAAAGAACTAAAATGGCCCAATAGGGGCACTGCGACTGGTCCTGATGGGTATGTTGCAGCGGTCCACGGCAGTTCGCTGTAGGAGCGAAGCGTACCTAGTGATTGGGAAAACGTGCAGTCATTCCCATTATCATAAAAGGGTCCTCGAACAGACTCGTAAAACTATGGGCTGCAACGCTGACGTCAGTCTGTTGTACAATTGTAGGACAAGTACTACGGCCCTTCCGCAGATGGATGGCTCTAAAAAATGGCTCTAAGCACTATCTGAGGTCATCAGTCCGCTAGACTTAGAACTACTACTGTTCAGTCGTCCAATGTTTACGCTCCTTACACCAAGGGAGGCGGTGTTTGGCATTTACCAGCGTGATGTGTGGCTTATGAGCAGCCACTCGACCATGAAATCGAAGTTTTCTCACCTCTCGCCTAACTATCATAGTACTTGATGTGGATCCTGATGCAGTTTGGAACTCCTCTGTGACGGTCTGGATAGATGTCTGCCTATTACGCATTATCACCCTCTTCAACTTTCGGCTGTCTCTGTCAGTCAACAGACGTGGTCGGCCTATACGCTTTTGTGCTGCACGTGCCCCTTCACGTTTCCACTTAACTATCACATCGGAAACAGTGGACGTAGGGATGTTTAGCAGTGTGAAAATCTCGCATACAGACGTACGACTCAAGTGACACCCAATTACCTGACCACGTTCGAAGTCCGTGAGTTCCGCGGAGCGCCCGATTCTACTCTCTCACGGAGTCTAATGACTACTGAGGTCACTGATATGGAGTACCTGGCGGTAAGTGGCAGCACAATGCGCCCAATATGAAAAACGTATGTCTTTTAAGGTGTCCGGATACTTTTGATCACATAGTGTAGATAGGATCCAAAGGAGAACAGCGCGTTTTGTCACAGCTTAGTTAATGAAAGTGAAGACATCACGGAAATGCTGATTCAACTCTAGTGATAAACGTCACAAGAGAATCACTGCGTGTCAGAGTGTGGTTTACTGTTAAAATTTTGCGATAGGTCTTTCGTAGAAGGATGCTTTCTTCAACGCTGAAAGACTTCGAAAGTAAAATGGGAGAGAATCGAAAGCTTACCAACAAGCATTCTGCCTTGCACCCTCAACTGGAACAGGAAAGGGGGAAGTGAAATTGGTACTCAGTGTACCCTCCAACACACGCCATGAGACTGCATGCTGGGTATAGATGTAGCTCTGTGATCTAGATTAGACACACACATGTAACACGCCGCACTTGCTGTTCGAAAATGTGGTACATACTATTTGCTGCATTAAGCAATGAACCTAGACGTTATCTCTCGAGGGTACTTATAACTTCATTATACGTTCTCCAAAGCTTATTCGACATCGTGACAAAGATTAAATAAATTATGAAAGGTAACTAATTAAAAGTTTAGCACATAGTGCGTCAGAAATCAGCGATTTTACGCAACCAGCATTTCGTGTTTGTAAGCGCTGTTGATTTGACTATGTAGGAGAATAGATACAAAAGTTAATTAGGCAGTAAATAAGCTATTAACCATTATTACGGCACCATTTTTATAAGACCTAGCTCTTACTGTCATGTAATTACATGCTGTACTGGATGTATTGATGAGAAACCCTCAACAGCGGGTTAGGCAGCTAGCATCGATCTCTTCTTTCTCTGATAAATGTACTTCACGTGCAGCGGGTCTAAAAACTCATCCACTCCCCGTTAATAAACTGTGGTAGAAGCACTGAAGTATTTGTTGTTTACGTGAAACCAACAGATGGAGCTACAGTCTCAAAAAAGCACAAGTTCGTCATTGTTTCGTCTCCTGAATATTGCGATGTCCAAAACAAAACAGCAGCAATAAATTACCGAACCTTCCCATTACCGTCATCAGAATAGTATCCTTCTCCTCTCCTAAAACTTTTGTCGGCTGCAAAGAGAGAAACTGAGAATCTATGTTTCTGAAACAGATGGACTAATTATACTGCAGCTTACGTAGCCTCAGCGTCGTCAGAGGCAGCCAACAATTTTTTTGTTTGTTTGTTTTATTGAACAACGAAATCAAACGGAAATTTTGAAAACATCATCTTTGTAGCCGAGTTATGTAGGTGGGAATCTTAAAATTGCAGCAAACTTCGTTGTGGACAAGCGGTGCCGAGATAATTATTTAACCCGCAGGATGCGTGCGCGCGCGCCTTTGTGTGTGTGTGTGTGTGTGTGTGTGTGTGTGTGTGTGCGTGCGTGTGCGCGCGCGCTTGCGTTCATGTGTGTGTGTGTGTTTCCAAACTATTTCCAGAGTTTAAAGATTATGGAACTTGGGTTGATATTCTAAGAAGGGCTGTGAGTAAACGGAAACGGAATTCGGAGTATGGATTTCCGTAGCCTTTTCTCAAATTCTTGGCTATCGAAGTTGGCAAGTTAATCACCACTGGAGTTCATGAAACATAACCTCGTAAAACTTGCAGTGTAAAGGATATAATAAGCTGAGGAACAAGAGATTCTTAGCACAGGTAAGAGTTACTCACTTTAAGATACGAGTATTGGTACTTGGTTGCTAAAAAGACTACATAATTAATATCTGTGGTAATAAGAAAAACACAAGCCTACGTTTGTTTGTTTTTTTCTTCTGTATCAACAGACTCGTATAATTTTGTGTATATAGACTGAAGTGGTGAGTGAAACCTTGTACCAAGGGCGGGAATCGAACCCGCATCTCGTGCTTAGTAGGCAGGTGCGTTAGCCACTAAGCCAACTTGGCACAGCGATTCACACAACTGCATTGATTACACTGGCATACCTCCCCCGAAGATCCAAACTGTCACTGCCACCCCAGTCTACTTTAAATTCACACGCCACTTCAGTCGACCTACATAAAATATCTGCATGAGACCAGTTCAAAAATGGCTCTGAGCACTATGGGACTTAACATCTATGGTCATCAGTCCCCTAGAACTTAGAACTACTTAAACCTAACTAACCTAAGGACATCACACAACACCCAGTCATCACGAGGCAGAGAAAATCCCTGACCCCGTGACCAGTAAAACCCTCTGAAATTGTCTCATTTCAATTGTAGACTCGTGTAAAATCATCTCTTCCCTGAGTTTTGTCCTTTAAGGTCGTAAATGAGTTTTCTTCGCAACTCGGAGTCTCGATGCACTTGTTTGAAATTTCGCCAGTAAATAAACTAGTATCCAGTCGTTTATCTTGCATATTTCATATGTACGAATATGTGCGTCTTAAAATCTTTGTTCTGAAACTGCAAATTGACTTAGACGTTATGAACACATATTTTTCACGAAACGTTGCAGTTACTGTAACGAGTCGTTTGCAACATTCACCCACTCTTTCACCCTCGTGTTCGTTCATAGATCCTTTCACTAAGTCTCATCGCTGAAAGAAGGATCTATCAGTGTGGGGAAAGAGTCGAGGTTCGTCCGTTCGTTCATAGGACGCTCACTACAGGTGCGGAAAGAGACGACGTCCTTAAAATGAATGACCCAGTCTTAGAGACTATTTCACCAAGCCACACTAACAAAGTAGTAAAATCTGAGTTAAAGCAGATGAGTAGGAAAAACGATCCTGTGATGTTCGAATTCATTATCAGTGGTGCTCTGCTTGACACAGTCATTGGCCGGCCGCAGTGGCCGTGCGGTTAAAGGCGCTGCAGGTTGGAACCGCAGGACCGCTACGGTCGCAGGTTCGAATCCTGCCTCGGGCATGGATGTTTGTGATGTCCTTAGGTTAGTTAGGTTTAACTAGTTCTAAGTTCTAGAGGACTACTGACCTCAGCAGTTGAGTCCCGTAGTGCTCAGAGCCATTTTGACACAATCATTTCGATTAAGCTTAAAGTTTCAAAGCTATATGATAAGGAACGAGCACACGGTAAGCTGGTTGGTAGTAGCGAAGGCGAAAGGGATTCTAGGAAAGTGTATTTCATTTGCAAAGGAGACCGCGAACACTATTGCAAACCATTCTTTAGTACTGCTCGAGTGTTTGGGATCCCCATCAGGTCGCATTAAAGGAAGACATCGAAGCAATTCAGAGGCGTGTTGCTAAATTTGTTACTCGTAGATTCAATAAACCATCGAGTGTTACTGAAATGCTTCGTGAACTCAAATAGGAATCCCTGAAAGGAAGACAACGGTCTTCTCGCAAAAAACGATTGAAAAAATTTAGAGAACCGATAATCGTGGCTGACTGTGGAATGATTTTGTTGTCGCTGAAGTATAAAAGGTCTGCTAAGACAATATAAGAGAAATTTAGAGCTCGTACAGTGACACGTAGATAGTTGTTTTTCCCTCGCTCCATTTGCGAATGAAAGAGAAACGGAACGATTAACAGTGCTACGACGTACCCTCTGTCTACCACCGTATGGTGGTTCATGGCATATATGTGTAGATTTAGTTGAACTGTGACTAAACAACTAGAAACAACTAAACAACTCAGCTGTCACTCAACATCTACACGATTTTCGGCTGCAATGCTAAGCTTCGAAATAAAAGTTCGAAAGCCTATGATTCGATCCACTATTGGATCTTCGATCTTTTCTTCCCTCTAATGTGCCTTTTACATTTAGCAATACTTCGTGTGCGCCGGCCAGAGTGGCCGAGCGATACTAGGCGCTTCAGTTTGGAACTGCGCGACCGCTACGGTCGCAGGTTCGAATCCTGCCTCGGGCATGGATGTGTGTGATGTCCTTAGGTTAATTACGTTTAAGTAGTTCTAAGTTCTAGGGGAGTGATGACCTCAGATGTTAAGTCCCATAGTGCTCAGAGCCTTTTGAACCGTCATTTAGAAATCACGTTTAACAACATGCTAAGGAAATAAGTTCTCAGTTCGGAGGAATGAATTAAGGAAGGGAGGAAAGAACAGAAGAAGATGGAGATTAGGATACAACATCCCGATGATGGCGTAATCATTCGGAATAGAACAAAAGTACGGATTAAGGAAAGAAATCGGCCATTTTCGTTTCCAAGTAACAGTTCTGGCATTAGCCATAAGCGTTTTGTGAAACTCGTGCAAAACCTAAATCCGAAAGGCCGTACGGATGTTTGATCAGACATCTTTCCGAATGTACCATTTCGCTGGGTCATTTCAAAGGAAGGCAAGGGCACACTACCACAAACAGGACCATGCTTCGGGTTATACGAAAAAAGGTGCTACTTTCGAAGGCAAAAAGGTCATCCTTGTACGTTAAACTGAATAGTTATTGTTCACTTCGTCCCCTGTCTTCCTATTTAACGACTGCCAAAGAGTAAGATATCTATAAAGGAGTCCGATCTACTTGAACATTGTTTCTTAACTAACAGAAATTCTGCAGTCCCTAAATTAACACACTAATTTAATTTACAGTAAAGCACAGAAAGTTACTCGTAAGCGAAAACAAGAAACCAAACTAGAGCATTGCAAAACTCTCTGCCAAAAATATGCGATGACTCAGAATATATAGGCTCTTGTTTAGAACAGCTATGAAATGATAAGACGATCTTTGATCAAAGATAACCGGTATTTCACCTCATGAAGGAGGACGTAAATAATTACATAACTATGACAAAGTCTTTTTCCGGCTTCATCGTTCGTTATAGTATATCATTTTTATCTAACGTTTGATCGCTTCGAGTGTTTGTAAAGTTTGAACAAGTAAATCTTTTATCTCTGCTCTCCCTACTCTAAATGCCGTTAAAGCTGCACTGCAGATACTGATTACTGCATAATATCGTCTGCAGAGCCGAAAGAGTGTATTTTAGAAAGTGTTGTCATATGACGAAATAAATTAGAGATAAACGTGTCATTTTCCTCTCCATGAATCCATTCCGCTGTGATTTCTTGTATCTGAATAAATACCACAACAGTGTTTCTTTCCCCTACTGCGTTTCCATCTCAGCGGAAGAGGAACGTATTTCTTGGGACACGACTGTCAACAATTCACATTTAGCCTGGGAATGCTATCTCTGATGTGAATAAGAAGATCCACTACTGCAAAAGCCACTCAGCAGTGAAAGTAAATTTTTACTGCAGTCAAGCAGAGTAACATTTTACCAATCAGACTATCTTTGAAACAAAGCTAGTAAGTGGTACAAAGTCAATCGGAGTAACATTTTACCAGTCACGACTTACTAGTTTTGTTTTAAATGGATGCTGCTCCGTACTCTTGCATTATTTTGTATTAAAATTAAAATTTCTATGATCTCTGTGGTTTCTAATTAGTATTTCTGTTGTATTTCCACCTTCTTAAAAGCTCTCACGCCAATAATTATGCTTTAATTACATTGGCTGTGAAGAGAGTTTCTGGCGACATTGATTCAAGTTGAACAGTACCAGATCTATACAAATATCTCGATATTTCAAAGTAAACCTCCAATACTGAATTGACGTTGTTGTTTTTACTTCCTATTAACACCTGACTTCCTCCTGAAATGATCCTAAATCTACACATACATAGGAAAAATACAATGGTTTTTTTTTTAAGACTGGTCTAAAATTATTCAACATTACATTGTAATTTTGTACCAGTATTAAAACAGAAAATTTACTCTAATAGGGCATAGCTAGTCTACATTTTCACTTTCCCAAGCACTCGGTAACTATAGATCTAAAATGTTAATATTTCTGTTGTGATGTGTAACGTGTCTTGCGTCCAGTGTTTCCAGAAAATGGAAAAAACGGATTCAAAGTTACCCCGATTGACTGTAGGTTTTAGCCTGGACACAGTTGTTATAAACGAGTCAACTCAGTAATTTTCAAAGGTTGTGATTTTTACTGCAGAGAGCGGCAAGTGCTTAGTTAAAAAAAATTCACTGTACTGTTTACTATTGTACATCTTGCTTCTGCACCCGATTTTCTTGCTTGAATTAACGTTTGTTACAATCTCATTCGATTAGCGCATCATTTCCAAGCACTCATTACTTGTTAGCTCTTTTGTCTTTATGATACCCAGAGGATGCAAAGAAGCAGCATATGACCGGTGTTGAAACAAGTGGCAATTGCTAACTAGAGTATGACTGACTGAAATATTCACTCAAGTGAGAATTCAAAACTACCTTTTGCAGTCATTGTCTGTCGTGAACTCGCTGCAGTAACGTGCGTATTTGTTTTTCTTTACTTCTACCATAATGAGAATGAGGAGAGTCGCATGAAAGAAACAGGCAGGATGAAGCACCGTTTCGCTCAGGTTTTGTGAGAGAAATGGAACTTATGTTACGTTCTTGTGCAGAGCACCTACAGATAGACGTTAAGACGACATACGGAGCGGAGGAAAAGTTAAATACTTTATGCGACTGTAGCTCAAACGCCTTGCAATCTAATATTTATTTACTAGCTGTAAGTGCTACTCTCCTTCTCCCCCCGTCTCTGCGCACCTCCCCCTCCCCCTTTCTTTGTACATCTCCTCCCATCTGCCTCCCTCTCTGTCCATCACATCCTCCCCTTTTCTCTGTCCATCCTCTCCTTCCTCATTCTCTCTCTCCATTTTCCCCTGTTCCTCTTCTTTATTGTAACTTCAGCGGCAGATTCTGTAGTAGTATTCTGATCGTAAACCAATAAGCCATAAACACAGCTTTCCTGTTTGCCAGCAACATCTCGCTATCATATATTATATGATATATATTATATGTTATATGATATACAGGGTGATCAAAAAGTCAGTATAAATTTGAAAACTTAACAAGCCACTGAATAATGTAGATAGAGACGTAAAAATTGACACACATGCTTGGAATGACATGGGGTTATATTAGAACAAAAAAAAAAAAATTCACCAAATGTTCGACAGATGGCGTTGCACAGCAAAACTGCTACCGTGACGGGTGAGAGGTACGCCGATGTGTTACAGAATCGCATCATCCCCAGCCTGGCTGATAAACACCTGCTGGAACGTACGACGTTTATGCAGAATGGCGCTCCACCCCATATTGCTAGACGCGTGAAAGATCTGTTGCGCGCGTCGTTTGGTGATGATCGTGTGCTCAGCCGCCACTTTCGTCATGCTTGGCCTCCCAGGTCCCCAGACCTCAGTCCGTGCGATTATTGGCTTTGGGGTTACCTGAAGTCGCAAGTGTATCGTGATCGACCGACATCTCTAGGGATGCTGAAAGACAACATCCGACGCCAATGCCTCACCATAACTCTGGACATACTTTACAGGGCTGTTCACAACATTATTCCTCGACTACAGCTATTGTTGAGGGTTGAAGGTGGACATATTGAGCATTTCCTGTAAAGATCATCATCTTTGCTTTGTCTTACTTCGTTATGCTAATTTTGCTATTCTGATCAGATGAAGCGCCATCTGTCGGACATTTTTTGAACGTTTGTATTTTTTTGTTCTAATAAAACCCCGTGTCATTCCAAGCATGTGTGTCAATTTGTACCTCTCTATCTACATTATTCCGTGGTTTATTCAGTTTTGAAATTTATACTGACTTTTTGATCACCTGGTATGCGATATAATTATTATATATTATAGATTATATAAGTCAGTATAAATTTCAAAACTGAATAAACCACGGAATAATGTAGATAGAGAGGTACACTTTTAATATATATATATATATATATATATATATATATATATATATATATATATATATATATATATTAAAAGTGTATAGTTTATATGTGTCCAAACGTTTACTACACTAACGTGTAAAAATTTTAAATATAATTATGTACCTAAAAACGCCCCCGTATTAGAATTCAGTGTTGTGTCAAAATTTGAAAGCAGTCGGTCAAGAACTTTCGGAGATTCACTATCTTCAACAGACGAACATTTACATTTTTATTCATAGATTCATTCATTCATTCATTCACTCATTGCGGACCCATTTTAATGGGAGAAAAAATGGACCATTATAGGTAATCTTTATAAGTACTAGTAATTTAAAATATTAGTTTAATATTTTACAAAAATTTACGTTACCGAACCTAACTGTGCAATACTAAATTTGTTATAATTCTTGACTCCAGCAACTGCCACACGGATTTTTTGAAATGATTAAATCTATCTGACTACGAGTGTACCTCTAGAAAAACCTGTATTTCATTTAATTGGTTACTGTTTCTGTGCGCCAGAATACGGTCAATCTGCCAAAAAGAAATCCAGAAATAAAGTAATATTCTCAAGTGGCACTCTACTCGTATATTGGTTTTAACGAAATGATATCGTTTTGCAAAGTACCTAAAGGCTACCTAGCAGTAACGCAGTAGTATTTCAGTCCCGTGCATGTGTACTACACAAGCTGCATTCACAAACACATGAAGAAATAACGAGAGGAGGAAGGGGTAGGGAGGAAAAGAACTTCATGGAGCGATCAAACTGCTACACAAGTTGACTGCCTAAAGATTACGGACGCGACGTTCACACAACGATGTCTGCTGTGGATGCGGAGGTTGGTGTGGCTTGCCTCATTACTTGACGATGTGGTTGTGCAGGGAGCCCAGCAGTACACAGGCGCACGCTGTAAAGAACCCTCCGACAGGAAGTGCTCTCCAAACATCGGAGAGCTGTTGAGCTTTATAGTTGACTGTAAGTATTCATGGCTTTCTTATCAGCAAGCAGATGCAAAGTGCGGTTAGAGGTTGCTTGTAAAGTGACTCAAAGGAAAACATACTACATATGCATAACCCAGCTGACGAATCATTACCGACACTAGCGACAAGAATTGGCCTTGCAGTCTGTGCCGGGTGGAAGAGGGCAGCTAACCGAGAGCGGTTAGGTGTGTGTGTGTACCGCACGGCTTTGTAGGGGGAGTACCGAACTGCTCTCAAAATAATATATCACTCCGTTACAGACAGAATAATGTAAAGAAGATGCTATACAACCTAAAACTGTATAGAATAAGGAAATAAGCACAGTAGGCATGAAATGATATAGACTTAATTTTCGAACGTAGGCTTCCGCGGCCGGTGTTATAGTCGTGCCCTGAGGAAGGTCGTTGCAATTCGGCCGAAACGTCGGTTTTAGTTTATTATTGTCCATGTCCTCCTGCCCCTCTCCCTGTCTATCTCCTTGTCCCCCTCTTTCTGTCCATCACCTCTATCTGCCCTCTGTCCATGTCCTCCTGCCCCTCTCCCTGTCTATCTCCTTGTCCCCCTCATTCTGTCCATCACCTCCATCTGCCCTCTCTGTCCATGTCCTCCTGCCCCTCTCCCTGTCTATCTCCTTGTCCCCCTCTTTATGTCCATCACCTCTATCTGCCCTCTGTCCATGTCCTCCTGCCCCTCTCCCTGTCTATCTCCTTGTCCCCCTCATTCTGCCCATCACCTCCATCTGCCCTCTCTGTCCATGTCCTCCTGCCCCTCTCCCTGTCTGCCCCTTGTCCCGCTCTTTCTGTCCATCACCTCCATCTACCCTCTCTGTCCATGTCCTCCTGCCCCTCTCCCCGTCCATCTCCTTGTCCCCCTCTTTCTGTCCATCACCTCCATCTGCCCTCTCCGTCCATGTCCTCCTGTCCCTGTCCCTGTCCATCTCCTTGTCTCCCTCTTTCTATCCATCACCTCCACCTGTTTTAGCAATGACGCGGCATAATACCCAGAAGAATTTTAATCACCATTAATTTTCGAAATTTGGAAATTTGTGGTAAGGTCTTGTGGGTCCCTGAGCTTACACACTACTTAATCTAACTTAAACTAACTTACGCTAAGGAGAACACACACACCCATGCCCGAGGGAGGACTCGAACCTCCGACGGGGGGAGCCGCGCGAACCGTGACAAGGCACCTGATACCGCTCGGCTACCCCGCGCGGCTTAATTTTCGATTCAATATGTTATGATCAGACGGAACTGCAATCGCCTCGCCACAACTGGGGTCCTTTTATTGCTCCAGGAGACGCTCTGAACTACACATATGAAGTACAGGGTGGCGCAAAAATCATGGTACAAAGTTTTGTCTACTGTAGTTTAATCATACAACATAAATGATCCTCTTTGTAATATTGCTGTGTTGTAGTTATGAAAATTCTATAGGTCACACCGATGCATCAATTCCAATTACAGAATGTTTGCACTAAGACTGGGGCAGCGGCATTGTGAATCCACACGTTCAAGCGGCGGTTCCACTGCAACCAGGAGGAGTCACGTTTGATGCGCAATCCAGAGCTCGATGCACCATTTGGCTCATTTTTACTGAGCAACCTATCTCAGAAGACAAATACCGACGAGTCTTGAAAGGAGCAGCTGCATGCCGTACTGCAGACATCTTCCACTTTTTTCAAGCGACATTCAGACATCGGGTCGTCGCTCTGGACACCTTAGCATTCACCGACAGGTTGTGGGTTGGCGCCGTTATAGTCACGATCTCAACCAGGGTGATTATTTGTTATTGGCTTATCTAAAAGACAGAGTCTCCAAAAATATTCCTACAATACCCCAGGATCTTCGCACTGCAGTTTCTAGACAGTCATAAAGAAATTCAGTTCATGGCTCCACACACTCACTGCTGCAGAAGGAAACCACTTTGAAAACCTGCATTAAATTTCAATTTGTCTCCTGTAGCATGACTGTGATAACGAGAGTGAAACACCTCTTATTAAACCGCAGTAGCCAAAAACTTTCGAGTGCCTACTATCCTGTACTAGTTCACTTTAGCACGTGAATGACGACAAGATTTCGGCTGGGCGCGGTGGAGGTTCGAGTCCTCCCTCGGGCATGGGTGTGTGTGTTTGTCCTTAGGATAGTTTAGGTTAACTTGTGTGTAAGCTTAGGGACTGATGACCTTAGCAGTTAAGTCCCGTAAGATTTCACACACATTTGAACATTTGAACAACAAGATTTATTTAACTTTATACAATCCTTTGCCATAGGAGTGCTTGGTAATTTACAACTGTCGTTGACTATTAAAGCATCTCTTGCTGCACTAATTAACAATCTCGTAAAATGTACAATATTTACAAAAGTACATTTCCATCTGCGACGTGAATAACTCCTTAGTCCTACTCGATGATGCAGACTGCTTCACCTGAGGTCACAAACTGGGGCAGAGCGCTTCCATGCTTAACCTCGGTGTGAGAGCGTTGCTGTACGGAGAGAGAGAGAGAGGACTTGTCTTCCTCAGACTCTCCCATTCGCAGTTGCTAACTACAACGAGACATCCCTAATGTCTGTAGTATCGATGTGTGTTGCCGACTGTGGTGTGGCCCCACGATCTCTGAACTATACCACACAATAATCATTACTTAAACATGTTTTCATTTTACAGACTTGCACAAAAATACTGGTGACCGAGCGAGATGGCGCAGTAGTTAGCACACTGGACTCGAATTCGAGAGGACGACGGTTCAAACTCGTGTACGGCCATCCTGATTTAGGTTTTCCGTGGTTTCCCTAAATCGCTTCAGGTAAATTCCGGGATGGTTCCTTTGAAAGGGCACGGCCGACTTCCTGCCCCATACTTCCATAATCCGATGGGACCGATGACGTTGCTGTTTGGTTCCCTACCCCAAATCAACCAACCAACAAGCTGGTGAAGGCACAAATGTGTCCAAACATGTCTGGGCGTTAAAAAGGACAGTTGTCTGCGTAATAAGCCGATCTGAATTTTCATAAATTAGTCTGCTAACACAGAAACCGTTCGAGCTTTAAAACTAAACGATGATAATTAGAATTAATATGTGCTGCACTGTTACCATTTGCTTCACAGTTACTGTTAGCTGCAGAGTTCAGACCAACCAATAGTGTTCAGTAACAAGTGACATTAGGGCGAGGCACAGAGATGGCTAAGTTCTTTCACTTTTTCCTGGCCTTTATACCGTATCTTGGTATGGATTGGAATGTTAGTTTTTTGGGTTTTGGCAGTGTTGGTGGAAGAGCATCAGTGGAAGGCCTTCCTGTCGCCAACCCCCAGACCCCTCTCCCCACTCTCTCCGCGGACGTGTTCTCAAAGAGTAACTGCCCATCTTCTTCTAACGTAGGTGAATGCACCGCCTGTGGTCTTCCTGCGTTGTGCCTGCGTACCATCAACGCGCCGGCATTGCCCAGTCGAATGCAGACTGCAGTAAACGTGCAATAATGCCAGAATCTTCGTGGCACATTCGCGAAGGCCTTAGACCACTGCCTTCAGCTGCTCCGTAAAAACAGTTCATGTCTTGCAGTTCTCACAATGTGTAGCTCTCCATGTTACGTACTGCGACCTTTAAACCGGCACTAAGGCGCTGCATGCTGTTTAATAGGTCAATGTGATCTTCGGGACGACACTGCACTACATGTCTCAAATCAGATTTGGTGTAACGATGTTTGAGGACGCTGCTTTTCGCTTACAATCTAGGTCACAGGCTATGATAGGCAGCCAGCCGTTGTGGCCGAGCGGTTCTAGGCGCTTCAGTTTGGAACCGCGTGACCCCTATGGTGGCAGGTTCAAATCCTGCCTCGGGCATAGATGTGTGTGAAGTCCTTAGGTTAGTCAGGTTTAAGTAGTTCTAAGTTCTAGGGGACTGATGACCTCAGATGTTAAGTCCCATAGTGCTCAGAGCCATTTGAACCATTTTGATCATAGGCATGTGGTTGCTGAACAAAATATATTTGTTGTTGGCTCCGTCGTAATACCTATAAATTTGGGCAGTGAATTTTTGGGCATCCTGTATACATACTCACACATTTTTCTCTCTCTCTCTCTCTCTCTCTCTCTCTCTCTCTCTCTCTCTCTCTCACACACACACACACACACACACACACACACTCTTTCTCACATCACAGCTCTTAAAGTTGCACTTCTTCCTTAAGCATAGTCCACCACAGAGGTGTTGGTTTTAAATGCGTGATTGTCATACCTCCATACCCTCTGCTGTAAGGAAGTTCGGTAATAGTTTAAAGACTTCTATGACGGTGGCAGATAGAAGGAGCACTGTGATGTTGTGAAGTCCCGTGTGCCCCAAGTTACGCAACTGATGATGTATGACGCCCACTGTGTATTTCCATCGCTGGCAGATGGGCAATTTTTCTCGTTTCACAGTCCCTTCGTTCTTAACGCTTCCGTGGAATACGAAATCTGGTCATGGGATCTTATCGTACTTCTTACTAATCATGCTAACGGCTTCTTTCGCTAACTTGCCAGCTATTTCATTCCGGTAAAGGTCGCAATGGCCTTTTGCCCGTACGAAATTAACATCGTCAGCCAATCGTGCTCCAAATTATGGCTGATAGTATACACTAGGTGGCTGTTCTGGCGTTGCTTTCTGTAGTATTTCTCTACTTGTACTGCTGCCTGAGAGCACGTTAGTATAATAACGTTCGGATCAACCATTTTTTATGTGTACGTCAGCATCCGCGAAACTGCTGTTAATTCTGCTGACAAATCGTCTTCCTCGTTGATCTTTAATGTAAGGTTGGTTGGCGCCCAGAACAAGAGTGACGGAAAAGGTGGAAGTAGAGGATAAGAAACGTGTTGGCAGAGACTTCCATCTTGCAGAGTGATGTCAGATTTTTTCTTTTCCCGGCGCTCATTACAAG
Source organism: Schistocerca cancellata (assembly GCF_023864275.1). Lineage (NCBI taxonomy): Eukaryota > Metazoa > Arthropoda > Insecta > Orthoptera > Acrididae > Schistocerca > Schistocerca cancellata. The sequence goes on from NC_064626.1 coordinate 372,677,992, forward strand.
TCCCCCATTACGTTGGGACTAAGCGGTATCACACTCCTGTTGTAACCTGACGACCGATAAATGTGTTAGGAAAGCAAACCGCTGACTGTGTAAGTCCCATGTGATGACCAGAGAACGGGGACCGAAAGGTACCAAGCAATTCACGTTCCATGGTTGGCATTTGTTTTTCCAGAGCTACAGATCCGATGACGTCGCCCCGTGAACTATTTAGGCTCCTATAGCACAAACATAAAGTTCTCAAATTAAAAAAAAAACTGCTACAATTCTTGTTTATAAATTGAAGAAAGAAGGAAAAATTAGGATTTAATGTTTAATCGACGACGGGGACATTAGATGCGAAGCACAAGTTACATCTGAACAAGGATGAAAAGAAGAAATCGATCATATCCTTTTCAAGGGAGTCATCCCTGTCTTCGCCGTACGCGATTTAACGAAAACCCGGAAAACTAAATTTGGATGATTCTCGAAGGAGAGTCCAGAGTGAGTGCTTATAAATCGCTGTGTGTCCTTATGGCTTACCCGACAATTACTGTCATTACTGTGTAATATTTCAGTATGGATTACGCGTGATAATGGTCGCGTTGACATTAACATCAGCCATTGAATCGGGGTCAGCAATTGACCACTATTGCGAAAAACAGCGGGATGCTGTTAAAACACATGCGCTTAAACAAAATATCATGCCCAGTTATGTTACCAGCATTGCTGCATTGCTTCATGCTCCCCCAAATGAATTTCTGCCCAGTCTGGCCGATCCTCAATATCCATGTCACTTTATCTCGTAACAAATCTTAATAGACGCCATGATAACTCTTCCCATCTTATCGACAGGTGAGCTCAAGTAAATTCCATATTTCTAGATTTCCAGAAGGAATTTCCCTCCGTTCCTCACAAGATGCTTGTGTATACGGAATATCGTCTCTTTCGTGACTGGATTCCTGATTTCTTGTCAGAAAGGGACAGTTCGCATATCTTTCGGAAAATCATATAGTGAAACTGACGTCATATCTGCTGTATCCCAAGGAAGTGTTACACGCTCCCAGCTGTTCACAAGCTGTAAGAACAATTTAGGTGACAATTTGAGCAGTCTAGATTGATTTTTTTTTTGGGAGATGATATTATTTTTACCGTCTAGTAAAGTGATGAGAAGATCGAAACAGATAACAAAATGATTTAGCCTATTGGCTTCTGTCTCGGGTTCTTCGGCCGACGTTCATCTAATGATTTTTCTGACGTTTCGCCAGCACTAGTGGCTGACATTGTCAAAGCTTCACCCTCCATTGCCGGTGGTGAACTGGGTGAAGCTTTGACAATGCCAGCCACTCGTGCTGGCAAAACGTCAGAAAAATCATTAGATGAACGAAGGTCGAAGAACCCGAGACAGAAGCCAATAGGCAGTTTGTCAACAAGTGGCCACGAAAGCCTTAACTGTTTTGTAAAATGATTTAGACAAAATATCAGCGTGGTACGAAAAGTGGCCATTGACCCTAAATAATGAAAAGCGTGACGTCCTCCACTTAAGTATTTCAAAAATACCGTTATATTTTGGTTACACGAAAAATAAGACAAATTTAAAAGCTGTCGATTAAAATAAATGTATAGGAATTACAGTCACGAACAACTGAAATTCGACCCATCACGTAGTAAATGCTGTGGAGATGTCGTGCCGAAAATTACGTTTTGTTGGTGCAATAATTAGAATGTGCAGCCGAGTATTTAAAGAGGACGTTTCTCCATTGTCTCCTGCAGAACTGCAGCGCGGTATGGGATCCTTATTAGATAGGATTGACGGAGGACATCGAAAAAGTCCAAAGAAGGGCCGCCCGGTTATGTATGAAAGCAAAACAGGGGAGAGAGTGTCACTGTTACCTTAAGCGAGTTATAATAGGAATTATTAAAACAAAGGAGATTTTACTTGCAGCGAGATCGTTTCATGCAATTTCAATCAGTAAATTTTTTCTCCGAATGCCAAAGTATTTTGTTGATTCCCATCGACATTGGAAGATTTGGTCATGAGCTTAAAATAAGAGAGCTCACACGGAAAGATAAGTATTCATTTTTCCCATGTGCTATCCGAGAGTGAAACGGTAGCGAAATAGTCTCACAGTGGCTCTAATACACCCGGTCCCATGCACATAACTGTGTGCCGGCCGCTGTGGCCGGGCGGCTCTAGGCGCTGCTGCTACGGTCGCAGGCTCGAATCCTGCCTTGGGCATGGATGTGTGTGATGTCCTTAGGTTAGTTAGGTTTAAGTAGTTCTAAGTTCTAGTGGACTGATGACTTCAGATGTTAAGTCCCATAGTGCTCAGAGCCATTTGAACCATTTGAACTTAACTGTGAAGTGCAGAATGATCATGCAGATGTAGAATATACCATCACCGAAAAGCTGAAAGAAGTAAGTCCTCATCCGTAACAGCGTAATCATCCACGTGACAGTACCAGCACGTGAATACGTGTCCAGAAAGATGAAACCTACATACATTCAAGGTTTTCAGGTTTCGTACTGTGTTGATAAGCCACACTAAGCAGGCAGGGAAGCGACTCTGCTCATATAAGGCTATATGATCGTACCACACATGACGTCAACAGAAGACGACTCAGGACAGAAGGAAAACCAAGGTCATGCACGTGAAAAGGTTATGGGTGTCAAAGAGTGTTACTGTTAATCCTTTTGACACGTTTTATACATGGTGTTCATTTATTTTGAGTTTGGAGAACGCGTCGTCAGAAAGACATCCTCATGCATGTAAGCTAGGGCGTCAAAAATAGGCAGCTCATCGAGACAGAAGCACAGTCAGTCCTGTGGAAAATGCGGCGGTGCACGGGAATAATCCGTGGCTGACGTTCGTGCTTACGTCACAAACTACGTCACATCGCACATGTCGATTATAGTGGCTGGTCTTTTATTTCTGCAACTAATATTCATTGTACCTGCTGCACTTTCACGGCCTAAATATGATTTTCCGAATGGAATCTGCAATCCTACAAAAAATGGTTCAAATGGCTCTAAGCACTATGGGACTTAACATCTGAGGTCATCAGTTCCCTAGAACTTAGAACTATTTAAACCTAACTAAACTAAGGACATCATACACATCCATGCCCGAGGTAGGATTCGAACCTGCGACCGTAGCAGCAGCACGGTTCCAGACTGAAGCGCCTAGAACCGCTCGGTCACAGCGGCCGGCTGCAATCCTCCGTTCATCATATAAGCGCCCTGTAACTGCTTCTACTTTTTGTAATTTCCAGTACTTCTCCTGATTTTGTTTTTCTCTTCTTGATTTCACTATCGTAGGCAATTATTTTACTTTGAAACGTATTCTTAGATACACTTATGTGGCAATCCTGTAATACTACTTTAACAACTACTTAAAATTAAGACTAGAAAACCAGCGCGTATAATTTAAAGCAGCGTTTTTCATATGTATAAATAATTTATCATTAATGAAGTAGTTTATAATAGTGAGTACTGCTGATCTTCGAAGTTCCAGAATTTAGGTAATGGGCGTAATATAATTAAGTGTTAATGTTATCTGAAGGTGATTCGCTGAGAAGCGAAACAGGTTGAGCCTAACTAAAAATAAACATAAAATCCAAGTAGCATAACACTATAACAATCCGATATGATAAATTTCAGTTAACGTTAGTTACGAAAATTAATCAAGTGCCAAGCGTGGTACATTTTGTTGAAACAACATTTATTGTTATCAGTAGAATAGTACAAACTGTTCTTCATTGCGAATTTCACATAAGCCTCAGTATTTTCATTTTCCACCAATTTCTCCAACTTATAAATTGGTGAGAACACCCGATGCGAGTTGCCAAATCACACAGCGTACGTGGTATGGTCCAATAATCTTCCTCCTTCACCCACCTTCACAAGAGGAAGTTGGACGGTGTTGCCCAATCATGAGGACCGCAGCGGCTCTACCGAAATCCCGGGAAGTGATGGTCAAGGGCCGGCCGGAGTAGCCAAGCGGTTCTAGGCGCTACAGTCTGGAACCGCGCGACCGCTACGGTCGTAGGTTCGAATCCTGCCTCGGGCATGGATGTGTGTGACGTAAGTAGGTTAGTTAGGTTTAAGTAGTTCAAAGTTCTAGGGGACTGATGACCTCAGAAGTTAAGTCCCATAGTGCTCAGAGCCATTTGATTTTTGATGGTCATGTTATTTCTTTGCGCACGCTGATTGCAGAACGTAGTTGGTCACCGTTTAAGCAAAAATGAGACATTGATACTGTCTTACGTGAACACAACTGGCCAGACCCTATTTTACAACATGGCTAAATATCGGTATATTTTCATTCTGTCCGGAAGAACTGACGGACCGATAAGTTCCTTTGATGTCATACCGTACTATGTCGTTAGTATGGAGTGATTGGCTTTTTCTCAACTGTGTATAGTGGAGAACCTTTCATCCAGTAATGGGAATTATGGCGGTTTACAAATCCCCCCAAGCAGCTTCGTCACTCCACACCATGTTTGAAAACAATGGGGGCATGTTTTCTCCGTAGGCCTACACTATCCGGTGATCCCAAGCTTCCGAAGACATATCCTGCAAGTAATGTAGCTTCCACGACTGAAACTTAAAACAGTTTGTTAAGTATATTTTCGATCGTGTACAGCATTGGTCCATTTTCTCAGGCTGCCTGCTGTGTTGATTTTTTGAGGCTTCTGGTGAACATTTCTGGCAGCAACCGCACATTTTCGTCTGATGTGGATGGCCCTGGAATTACCAACTCGTCTAATGTGCACCATGGATGTCGTAATCATAAGTTTTGTATGACCATTCCTGATAGTCCTTACAGTTAGATACAAAGTAACTCGAAGCCAAAGCACAGTCCTACACCATCCCTGTACCAAAAGTACAGAAAGCCACACTTCATATCGAACGGCTACTTGAACCAAGTGATAAATTTCCATCAATGTAAAGAAACAAACACATTTTTAAATCATATCATGGATATTTATGGAACTGCGTTAAAAGCCTTCCAATAAAAAGCGAAGCACCGACAAACGGAGAAGTACACAAAAAGAAACTTCCGAGGTCGAGAGGATATGTGATATTATTTCATTGACTACAAAATCGGGTCACATTTACAAAGAAATTGGCAATATGAGCCCATTTATCAGTATGAACTTATACACTCAAATAGCCTGGATGAAGGTTGGGAAGAGCGTCATAGAGCCGTTCTATCATTCCTAAGGCATGTTGGCCCACAACTCTTCGAACTGATACTGGATATTGTGGACAGTGAAGTTGGAACAGAGTTGGTTTCCGAGTTGGTCCCATACATGATCTTTTGGGGACATATTTGGGGATCTTGCTGGCCATGATGGTACATCAGTATCACGCAGACAGTTCACAGAGACACGTTCTATGTGCGGCTGAGCATTGTCCTGTTGAAAAATGGCACCAGGATACTGTTGCAAGAGAAGTAAGACACGAGGACACAGGATGTCCGTGAAGCAGCATTGTGGCATCAGAGATCCCTCAGTCACTAACAGCGGTAAACTGCAATAATAACAGATGGTTCTGCTCACCATGATGCCAGGAATAACTCCGCTGTGTCTCTCCAAAACACTGGAAAAATGGGAACTCTCCTTAGGTGGCCACCATATTCGCCGCATTAACAGCTCATGCTTCCCGGTCCGCCACTACTCCAAACGCAGCCGTTTGTGTTCAGCTGTTACCAGCAGCCTACGGGTGGGGTGGTAATTCCCTAATACTTCTGCTGCCAGTATCGGACCAATAGTGCGGGATAACACAGAATGTTGTAGGGAGTCCATTAACTATCTTCGAATGGCAGGCGCAGATGTGAAGGTGTTACGATGTGTTTGCAGGTGGTCAGATGAGCTCGACCGGAAACTTGACGTCGAGTATGCCTGTCCTCATGTTACCATGCAGTTCCACACTGTGCCACGACCCACAAATTATCCGCAACTCGTAGTCTAGTGGCTAGCGTTGCTGCCTTTGGATCATGGGGTCCCGGGTTCTATTCCCAGCCGGACTGGTGATTTTCTCTGCCCAGGGACTGAGTGTGTGTGTTGTTATCCTCATCATCATCATTCGTGACAGTGGCACGATTGGATTGTTTAAAAATTGGACTGTGTAAAAATTGAGACTTTGTATGGGCGCTGATGACCGAACAGCTGAGCGCCCCACAAACCAAACCTCATCATTATCAACGCCCCAGAAATCTACGAGGGTAATCCCAAAAGTAAGATCTCCTATTTTTTTATAAGTACAGAACTCTGTTTGTGTGGCAGTTGGTCACACTGTTACGAACAGTGCTTCACGCGCTGTGTGTAAACATGTGCATGCCGCGCTCAGACGCTCAGTCTTGGCTTGGCAGCCGTTGAGAATGGAGCTCCCGTTGGATGTTACCGCCAGGTGCGAATTGCGTACAGTTATTCGGTTTTTAAACGCAAAGGGTATTGCGTCAGTTGAAATCCTTCGCCAATTGACGGAAGCATATGGAGAGTCATGCATGGATGTCAAAAACGTTCGTAAGTGGTGTAGAGAGTTTGCAGCTGGTCGGACCGAAATTCACGACGAACAAAGGAGCGGGAGACCGTCAGTTTCTGAGGAGACAGTGTTGAAGGTTGAGCAAAGCATGCGTGAAGATCGTTGGATCACCCTGGACGATCTCTGCACGTTGGTTCCTGAGGTTTCCCGAAGCACCGCTCACAGAATTTTAACGGAAACATTGAACTACCGGAAGGTGTGCGCAAGATGGGTGCCACGCATGCTGACTGAGGACTACATGCGGCAACGAGTTGATGCTTCCCGCGCATTTCTTCACTGCCTTGCAGCCGAACAGGACAACTTTCTGGACTCAATTGTCACGGGTGACGAAACCTGGACGTAACACTTCACACCTGTGACCAAGCAACAATCACGCCATTGGCGGTAAACTTCTTCCCCAAAGCCGCGGAAATTCAAACAAATACAGTCTGCCGGTAAAGTCAAGACAACCGTTTTTTCGAATCGGAAAGGGGTATTGTTGGTCGACTTTATGCCCACTGGGACCACAATTAACGCTGACAGGCACTGTGAGACTCTGAAAAAACTCAAACGGGCAATTCAGAATCTGAGAAGAGGAATGGTGAGCAAGGGCGTACACATTCTCCATGACAACGCTCGCCCATACATCGCTCGGCAAACCGTTGCTCTCCTGCAACAGTTTCAGAGGAACATAATCACCCACCCACCCTATAGACCCGCCTTGGCGCCCAATGACTCACCTGTTCCCTAGGTTAAAAGAACATTTGGCCGCAAAGCGATTCAGCTCCGACGACGAGGTGAAAGAAGTGGTTCATAACTTTCTGAACAGCATGGCGGCGAGCTGGTATGACATGGGCATACAAAAACTGCCACAGCGTCTACAAAAATGCACCGACAAAAATTGTGGTTATGTCGAAAAATAGCTAAATGTTCAAACTGTAAAATTATGTAAACCATTGTAGAAATAAACAGGTCCATGTACTTATAAAAAAATAGGAGACCTACTTTTGGGATTACCTTCGTAGATATTATATGTAAGAAAAAGGAAGATTTAGCGTTCCGTCGACATCGAGGTTATTAGTTCGGGTTGTGTCAAGGGTGGGGAAGGGAACTGCCCGTGCCCTTTGAATGGAACCATCCAGTCATTTGCCTGGAGTGATGTAGGGAGATGAACGAAAACCTAAACCCGAATGCGAGTCTAGTGTGCTAACCACTGCGCCACCGCGCTCGGTGATATTGTACGAGACCCACAATGAGACACCTTTCAAATTCTGTCAGGTGCTGATAACGTTGTCTCAGACGACTATATAGCATCTCCGTGTCATTCACAGTGATCTCTGTCCACCCCGGGTAGCTGAGTGGTCAGCGCGACAGAATGTCAATTCTAAGGGCCCGGGTTCGATTCCCGGCTGGGGACTGAGATTTTCTCCGCTCAGGGACTGGGAGATGTGTTGTCCTAATCATCATTATTTGATCCCCGTCGACACGCAAGTCGCCGAGTGGCGTCAAATCGAAAGACTTGCATCCGGCGAACGGTCTACCCGACGGGAGGCCCTAGTCACACGATATTACAGTGATCACTCAACATCTGACGCTGTTCACGTACCTTACGTGTCCTACCACTAACGCTTATCACTAACGGCACGAATGCATACTCACGCGACCGTTATATCTGTCACAGAGAACTGCAACTCTAACCAGTTCCATACCCGCCCATGGTATGCCGATGTACGAAGTTACAGTGACAGGCAACCGTATCTCGTGAATGCTTCATTTTTTTTGTCAGACAATATATTTACAGTAGGCACTTACTTCCCGCCATTATAGACGATCAGAAGTGGTACAGATAAGAGCTAGAAGTTTCATCGCTACCCTTAATTACACATATGTATTAACAGTTCACGTTCACATCGCTGTAGTAAACGGCGAAACACCAATGTTTATCAACTGAAACTCTGAGAGTAACGGGACTGGGTAGAAATTTACTCAGAGATTGCAATTGTCTCAGTGCTCTAAATACGCATGGAAGTGTCTTAAATAGATGGTGACGTCTACGCGGGTGATTGTATTACGGGCGTCCATCAGCGCCGGGCCATTGCGTGCGTGCAGAGCAGGGGGCAGTGAGCGCATTACCGTGTCCCCAGAGCGCGTTATCGGATTGCCCGCAGGACTGTTAATTAACATTAATCCCTCCGGCGGCTCCCAGTGTAGTGCTGTCAGCTGGCCACCAGGAGCGGCTTCCCTGGCCGACCGCTTCACGGTTGCTGCACACGCCATCCAACCAATGTAAGGTATCCGAACGATAGTGCAAAAAAAAAACATTCAAATGGCTCTGAGCACTATGGGACTTAACTTCTGAGGTCATCACTCCCCTAGAACTTAGAACTACTTAAACCTAACCAACCTAAGGACATCGCACACATCCATGCCCGAGGCAGGATTCGAACCTGTGACCGTAGCGACCGCGCGGTTCCAGACTGTAGCGCCTAGAACCGCTCGGCCACACAGCCGGCGAACGACAGTGCAGAAAGCTTCGTTACGATCACAGTTCGTTTTAATTTTCCGCGTAACTGATACACTGTGAGGTCCTGCCTAAGTGAGTGGGGGGAATAGGGGGTGGGGGGAGAAACAACCTGTAATAAGGTTGGAGCATGGTGGGGGAACGAGGGGTGGAGCTAACTTCACCAGATAGGCGTGGGTCGGAAATGAGCCGCTCTGGAACTGTTGCCACAAATCGACTATCAGCGACGTGCTTATAGACTTTTTTCCGGTAATCGAGATTGTTTGGCTGTGACTACCAGTGCGATTTTGTCCGACCTATCAGTAAAATGTGAAAGGGTCATTTTTGCGAAGACATCGATTGTAACGTAGCACATTCTGCATTTCCCGTGTTCTCATTTCTGTTAACGAAATGCCAGCGAGGCCTTTCTTTGTGGTAGTTTATTATTACACAGCGTCACTGGTTCAGATCCGGTCCAACTGCCTCGGTTCTCGGTGGGCAGGTGAGAGGAGATTCATAGCAACGGCTGAAGAGCAGCCGAGCATGCCACTTTGTAGGTGTGGCGGTGGAACTGTGGGTTCCATACCACCCCCCAACGATGGACGTGCAGTGGAGGGGTGAAGTAATGCTCAAACTCAGTAGTGAAGGAAAGAAGTCACTGGTTGAAAACGTTAACACACCAAAAAAAAAAAAATTTTTTTTGGGACAATCTCTTACTTCTGACTGCGAGAGATAAGCTATGAGTTCTGTAGTGCGCAGCACTCTGGACTTGACTAGTAAGCAGTGAACGAATCATGGAAGGACAATGTGCTTCTAGTTCTGCGATTGAGTAATAGTGTAACGAGTTCTTGTCTAAAGCTGCTGTGATGCATTGTTGAAAATCAGCCATCTAGTTACATTTGGAACTGAAAAAATTTAAGTATTTATTTAAGTCGTTGGCTCTGAGCACTATGGGACTTAACATCTATGGTCATCAGTCCCCTAGAACTTAGAACTACTTAAACCTAACTAACCTCAAGGACAGCACACCACACCCAGCCATCACGAGGCAGAGAAAATCCCTGACCCCGCCGGGAATCGAACCCGGGAACCCGGGCGTGGGAAGCGAGAACGCTACCGCACGACCACGAGGTGCGGGCTATTTAAGTCTTAAAAAACATAGATATAAAATAGTTTTGTTGTTGTGCCATAGGAAAATACACCGTTAGTTAATGTGTAAAGGTATCTACGAATTTTATTTCAAGTAACACAGCATACACTCCTGGAAATGGAAAAAAGAACACATTGACACCGGTGTGTCAGACCCACCATACTTACTCCGGACACTGCGAGAGGACTGTACAAGCAATGATCACACGCACGGCACAGCGGACACACCAGGAACCGCGGTGTTGGCCGTCGAATGGCGCTAGCTGCGCAGCATTTGTGCACCGCCGCCGTCAGTGTCAGCCAGTTTGCCGTGGCATACGGAGCTCCATCGCAGTCTTTAACACTGGTAGCATGCCGCGACAGCGTGGACGTGAACCGTATGTGCAGTTGACGGACTTTGAGCGAGGGCGTATAGTGGGCATGCGGGAGGCCGGGTGGACGTACCGCCGAATTGCTCAACACGTGGGGCGTGAGGTCTCCACAGTACATCGATGTTGTCGCCAGTGGTCGGCGGAAGGTGCACGTGCCCGTCGACCTGGGACCGGACCGCAGCGACGCACGGATGCACGCCAAGACCGTAGGATCCTACGCAGTGCCGTAGGGGACCGCACCGCCACTTCCCAGCAAATTAGGGACACTGTTGCTCCTGGGGTATCGGCGAGGACCATTCGCAACCGTCTCCATGAAGCTGGGCTACGGTCCCGCACACCGTTAGGCCGTCTTCCGCTCACGCTCCAACATCGTGCAGCCCGCCTCCAGTGGTGTCGCGACAGGCGTGAATGGAGGGACGAATGGAGACGTGTCGTCTTCAGCGATGAGAGTCGCTTCTGCCTTGGTGCCAATGATGGTCGTATGCGTGTTTGGCGCTGTGCAGGTGAGCGCCACAATCAGGACTGCATACGACCGAGGCACACAGGGCCAACACCCGGCATCATGGTGTGGGGAGCGATCTCCTACACTGGCCGTACACCACTGGTGATCGTCGAGGGGACACTGAATAGTGCACGGTACATCCAAACCGTCATCGAACCCATCGTTCTACCATTCCTAGACCGGCAAGGGAACTTGCTGTTCCAACAGGACAATGCACGTCCGCATGTATCCCGTGCCACCCAAAGTGCTCTAGAAGGTGTAAGTCAACTACCCTGGCCAGCAAGATCTCCAAATCTGTCCCCCATTGAGCATGTTTGGGACTGGATGAAGCGTCGTCTCACGCGGTCTGCACGTCCAGCACGAACGCTGACGTTTCGCTCATCGGAACAGACCTTTGAGTGGATAGACTTCGGCAGCAACCTGAAAGCCTGCGCACACTCATGCCTTTTCTTAGGGAATTTTGTTCGCCGCAAAAGTGTTTTCCTCCTTTTTTAAGGGTTTTCCTAGGACGGAAATGCAGTCTAGAATCTTGGTACTGCTTGGACAATTTCCGAACGGTCTGTTGCGAGCAGTTTAATCTCTCCCTGACTTGCGGCGTATGACGAATTTAGCAGCATGATACCGAGCACCTGAAGACTCATTTCGCCGCGCTGCAGTAATCTTCCACACCAGAATAGAGAGCCACTTAATAAGCGCGTTACTAAATACAAGAAGCGTTACACACATGGAGTTTTGGTTTCTCGGTTAGTAGATGGGACATCATTTTCGATATTGCAAGATTAACGAAATCCAACAAAATTCCAGTTAATAACATTTTTTTTTTTTTTTTTTTTTTGTCAATTCACAACTTTCTAGCGATCTTGGAGGCATTCGAGCATTTGCTGCAAAAGTAGTTTGTGGATACAGAAAAAGATTGTTTACAATCTATCTTTTTCGCCATTGTCTTATCCACACTTAATTGATTTGCTTTAACTTAGTCATAAAAACAAAAGTTCAGTCTTGCTCCCTCAATATTAGCAGCAACTAAACCACGTAGCCTTCACAAATTATTATGAGAAGATTGCACCTTACGATGCCACGTGTCGACTGTAATACTACACAGGTGTTTCTGCGCCGTAACGTATTATCCTAAAAGATTAATGGCGTTAGGGTACTTTTTTTGGTTAATGACTTCATAGCTAAGCTTTACCCAGCAAACGTCACGGAAAATTCGCATCTAATGTAACCAGCCGCGTGTAGGAATTTAAAGTTTGCCTAGCTCTGGCTGTTCAGCTAAAGTATTTATCTTCAGCTAATTTAACTAGCAGCTGCGCTCTGTAGCATAACAGGTAATAGCTGAACCAAGCTAGGGATGGCGGTTATCACCGAAACAACCGTTTTTGGGATATATCGGTTTTTTCCTACGCCAGTTTAACCTGAGTGTTAAAACCGCTCAGAATAATCGGTTTCTGAAATAACCGATTTTCCGTTTTTTATTCGAATTATTTCCTTTAATAAGCGTAGGAATCGAACAAAGATTGAAAATTTTTGGCCGTTTGTTTCATGATAAATAGAATCAAAATATTAAATGAAATAGGCAAATAAAAGAAAACGCTGTCCGTTCACCGTTCGCTGCTGTTCTCGAAAAGTGGTAAGTGGTCGAATACTGCAAAAATCAGCAGCATTCTTCTACTGAGTTTTTGAAACTCTGCTCTAAAATCGTTTTGTAATCGCAGATCATACCACTTTTTGGACAGTACGAACAGTCAATGCTAAACGGTAAAAACTGAGATTGAAGAACTCCGGTTTTCGTGTTAATGTGCCTATTTTGAAGGGCTACGAGCCGATAAATGCATGTTATGTACACACAGGCTGCAAATTTCAGTTATTTTCTTTTTTTATTGTATGCTATGAAGGAATAGTTGTTAAGTTTATAACTTACTACTGTTACCATAATTTCTTTACTCATTTATTGTTGCATAGAAATGACAGAGAAACCTTTGATCTCTTAGCAAATGATGCGCCTTACTTCATTGCTACATCACTTCGTAAAAATATTTCCAGGCTGAGGTTGGTACCACTGTAGAATACAACGTTATGTCTGGCGACGACAGGGAGAAATTGTCGTGTAGACTACGTGGGGGCAAGTCCCGCACACGCGCGCCCTAAGCCACGAAACACGGCAACAGCAATGTTGAACCAATTCATATGCCATATATCTATCTGTTGCTCGTTTCTGCCAGCATTATAATTAAAATAGCACTGATCGCTTTTCCTGTTTTCTATAATATCTCAATAATTCGGACCAATGCAAATTTTACAAATAAAAGTTACTGCTTTTTTTTTTAAAAAAAAAAAAAAGAAAAGGACTAATTAAAAACGAACAGTTTTAACACTGTTGTATTGATAATTGATATTTCGGTTTTTTTTTACTCGGTTATTAATATAACATAACAAACGCTTGTTAAAACAGAGACCAAACAAATATCTGAAAATTCCAGTTATTCAGAACTAAAATCCGGCATCGGTTTTAACCGGTCGGTTTTCTCTAGTGCAAGCTAGCTTAAATGCGCGCGCCCCTCGCTGATTGTCGTGTCATAACCGTAGCACCTGGGATTATCTGGAAAATTTTGCTCAGCTTGTCGTTCCCTACACTGTCCTGATCTAGTTATCAGGTGGATTTTTCACCATGTATACAGGTTGCGATTAGTCCTTTAAAGACCCATCAGATCAGACTTGCTATCACGGAGAAGCTTGCAGTTCGTTTGTTTGATATTGACGTCATCAACGTCCTTAGTGGGAAAGCCACCTTACAGAATGTGGCGGTGGGTGCTTCAGGGAGCCACTACCACTCCCCCACATCGCTGTTTCACACGTGAAGAGTGAGTGAGGTGAACAGCTGCCGACAAACCTCCACAGTGAACTCTAATTTCTCTTTTTTCCTCTTCCTGATAATTTCACATGACATAGAGGGGGTGGGGGGGGGAGGGTGAACAAAAACATGGAATTACCTAAAACACAACACATTACCGTTGTTAATACGGTGTAGGAAAACCGTTGGCGTTCAGAACTGCTTCCAGTGTCATCTCGGAATGGACAAGTACGGGTTCTGAATTATCGTCAAGGAAATCTTACACTATTCTCCCTGCAAAATGGTGTCACGTTCAGGTAACTGTGTGAAACTACCTCCTTAATTATTTTTATCAATCACTGACCTACAGAATTTTCCCTGACAAAGACAACTCAAACTTAACCTATTCATTTATTACCCACAATATACAATTCCAACTCAATCTGACTGCTATACAATGACAATATGACTTCCAATAATTAACTCAAAGGAATGGCCCTGGATTGCAAGAAATCCTAACAATAATACAAATCCAAAATATATGAAAGTAAAGAAATATGAAACTACCTCAAACTCCATTTATTGCCTTAACAAATTTCAGTCACGAATCCCAACAGTGCAAACCACATTCTGTTTCGTAAGTCTTTTACCTCACAGAAAATCATAGCACGAACTACAGCAATTTGCAACTTCCTTCCTTCTTTGGGCCCTTGTCCCGCTTCATCGTGGGGTCGGCCTTTTTATTACGGATTTGGCAGAGTTAGTTGCAGATGGTGGCCAGATGCCTTCCTACCACCACCCTGAACGCCCCAGGTCGTAAGTAGTGTACCTCAGCTGTCTGCGTCTAGTGTAAGCCATGAAATAGTGCGGACGTCTTCAAATGTCTGTGAGTCGTGTAACTGCACGGTATTCACCCAGCGCGATGTCGAAAACCGCCTAAAAACCACATCCAGGCTAGCCGGCATACCGCCCCTCGTCGTTAACCCGCCGGGTAAATTCGATCCGGGGCCGGCGCGCCTACCCGCGTCCAGGAAGCAGGGAATTAGCGCTCTCGGCTACACTGGGCGGGTTACAGCAAGTAGCAACTACAGCCAGCTAAATAAAAAGATTCTAAATACTAGGACGCATAAGGCTAGCGAAAGAAAGATTTTGTGGAAGAGCAAACATTGTATTTAGAAAATTTTACGTTATTCATGTGACAAAGAGTTCCAAAAATTATATAGTTGTCAATAATTCCACTGCCCAAACATTGTCAACCAGACATCTATCATCATACATTTCCTGGCGTATTTTCTTATAAACACATCATTTCATCTGACTACAATGCATGTCCTACCAACACAGAATATCATGTGCATACACTTCCCTACCCATTCGATAACTGCTAGTCGGTCCAACCAAAGAATCTCTTGCCGAGGTCGCAGAGCGCTGTCAGCGATATTAACAGTCTATAGCGCTGCCAACATACAAACAGGCTACTTATGGATAATGGAGGTGAACAGCGATCACGTATCCTTTTCCAAGGTAGCACTAGGCTACTAAGGCTCAATAATACTGAGTTCTGAAATCTGGTGACTGTGGTGTACAAGGGAGACGCGACAATTCATGTTTGCGCTCACCGAACAGGTTCTGGACGATTTAAGCCGTGTGAACAGGGACACTGCGCCTTGAAACACAGCATCACCATTGGGGAACAAACCACGAAATGGACATAATCAACAAAAGTTGCCATATAATCGTTGGCAGTAATGCGGCCTTCCAGAGTAACCACGAGCGTCATGGAATACCACAATATGGCTGGCAAAATCGTCATCGACTTTTACCATGTTTCACTCTTGGGAGTAAACTCGGTGAAAAGTTGCATACAGTGTGAAACAAGACTCATCCAACTGAATGACATTCTTACATTGCTCCACAGGCCAGGGTTTATGGATCCTGTACTACATTTTCCTGTTAGGGCATTCGTGTCACTGAGGAGCGCTTTTGGAATTCCATCTCGCCCTGCAGTTTCCCGCTTATGGAGCTCTCTCCGTGTTGTTTAGATGCTGAGAGGATTCGCAGGTGCGATATTCAGTTCTGTAGTGATTTTTGCAACTGTCGTCCACTTTTTTTGTCACAATCCACTCCAATGGGTGTCTGTCCGACCACTCACCACACACTTTCGTCCGCGTTAACTGATGATGTTTTTTCGCTTTCCTTGTACGCAGTATAAGTCGTCGATATGGTGCATCTTGAAACATCAAACACTTCGACTACTTTGGTTAGTTACGGAAACGCCCACTGTACGAGCAGCAACAATCTGCCGACGTTCGAAGTTATTTAGCTGCAACGCAGTGCACTCAGAACTACATAGAACACTGCTCTGACCACGACTGACAGTTGCCACGTACTGAGGGCATAGCACAGATGCCGTTCGTGGTTGATGCAACAGCGCAATCTGCAGGCATAGAAAGCATCAGCATTTATGTTCAAGAATGCATTCCTAGCGGTTTTTCCACATTTTCATCCAATCCTCGTACATGGGATGAAGTAATAGTTGCCCGATTATTGTTGCAACATCCGCCTCCGTAGCGTAGCGGTAGCGTTTCCTACTGTCAGGCAGGGTGCCCGGGTTCGATTCCCGGCAAGGGACTGGGTGTTGTGTGTCCATCATCATTTTTATCATCATTGGCCCGCAGGTCACCGAAGTGGCGTCCACTAAAAAGGACGCACTACGGCGGCCGAACTCCCCCGCATGGGGCCTCCAAGCCAACAATGCCATACGCTCATTTCATTTCTTTCTTACAACAAACACATTCGGAATTTCAGCACAAAACCCTCCGTGATGCACAACAACTCTCTTGCGAGGTTTGCCAGTGGAGTTCTTTGACCATTTCCGTTGTAATATAAACAACAGCAAAAAACTGGATTCAGCATATTACTAAGCTACGTAAAATTTGTAAACCCTTGTTTCAAAAAAAAGGAAAAAATCCTTGAAGATACCACAACAGTGTTAACATAGGTTGGGAATCGAAAAAAAAGAAAGAAAAATTGTGCTCTTGCAAGAAGGCAGACCCCTTTTAACTCACTATCATTCAGACCTATTTCATAACAATGGAAACGCCTGCGCCTCCTAACCACTGGGAATCAAAAAAACAAAAATTGTGCTCTTGCAAGAAGGCAGACCCCTTTTAATTCACTATCATTCAGACCTATTTCATAACAATGGAAACGTCTGCGCCTCCTAACCACTGGGAATCAAAAAAACAAAAATTGTGCTCTTGCAAGAAGGCAGACCCCTTTTAATTCACTATCATTCAGACCTATTTCATAACAATGGAAACGTCTGCGCCTCCTAACCACTGGGAATCAAAAAAACAAAAATTGTGCTCTTTGCATGATGGCAGACCCTTTTAAATTCACTATAATCCAGGCCTATTTCACAACAATGGAAACGTCTGCGCCTCCAAACCACTAGACATACGATGGTGCAGAGTCGCTGCACACTTCCACCAACCCGGCATAAACTGTTGATTGAGTCCCGGCTAGTCTACCGAATTTGCCGAGTTGTTTAGATGTAGAGCCCCGTTTTCCTCAACAGCAGATACTGTTTCAGCACTGTTCCCATTCACAAGGGGGGGACGAATTACCACCGATACTCCATTTTATCAATGAGCTGCAGTCTTTTGGTAATACTGATGGCGGTGGTGGTAGTATTCGCAGTAGTAATAGTGATAGTAATTTTCGCTAAGTCTTTGTAAAATTACCATTTAACTTCTCGTTGATGTTAAAGTACACTGTCTAGTCACATTAATGTGACCAACACATATGTTCGACGTCAGCGTGTAATAACCCCTCACATATGGCAGGTCGCAGCAATAGCAGTGAATGGTTCAGGAAGTGTGTAGAGTGGGTGGGGGTGGGGGACCCGGAAGACAGTGCAGACGTCGTAATGCGAGAACGGAGTGACTTGTCTGACGCCCAAAAGGGCATGATCATTGGCTTTCGGCCATTTCCGAAACGGATAACAATTCTGTAAACTGTTTGCATGTCGCCTTGATTGAAGTATACCGTCACCGAGGCAAATGTGATGTTCCTCGGGCCATAAATGAGAAGGGCGATAACGGCTGGGGAGATGTGCACGGGCGAATACAAGTGCAGCTGTTGAGAAACTAACCAGCCAGATGAACCCAGAGGTTGCCAACAATGTATCCTCAACGAACATCGCTGCGCATGGACCTCCGTAGCAGGCATCTTGTTCATGCACCCACGAGGACTGCTGTTCATCGGCGAAGAAGGCTGGTGTTTGCACGCCAATACCTGAACTGTATGTCCACTGAATGGCGACAGGTGGTCTATCCATATGGATCTCGTTTTATGCTCCATCGAACCCACGGCCATTGGCGTGTACAGTGTAAAACGTCTGAAAGCGAACACCCTGCAATAGCTTTACGGTCTGGCGAATGTTTTCGTGGCACTCCCTGGTGACCTTGTCATTCTGGAACACACATGGATCAACTTAACCCTTTGTTGCCTGACGGTACTTAAAAGTACCAGTAAGTTTCGACTCTCATTATTTTCTCGTGGTGCAGTTTCGTGATCTGAAAGCCTGTCGGTACGTAACAGTAACTCTGCTCTACTGTTTCATAGATGTTATTGTGCAATACATAGACCTCTCTGGCGGTCAGAGCTTGAAATTGTTTTTCGCGCGCTGCTGTGAAAACAGAAGATTGTATGTGCTTGTTTCCATGGTGTTGCCTGAATTTGTGTGCAGTTTATTGAAACTTCCGTTGAGTTTTCCATTGTACGTACTTACCTTCTTTGTTTTTTTATAATAGCTTGAAGCATTACGTTACAAGTGAATGAGATAAAGTGGAAAATATAAGGCGGACTTATTAGTACCGTCAAGTTGTGCGAACAGTATACTGTAGCAACAATACGTTACCTCTCACTAGTTGTTCTGTCCACTTTTTCTCACACAGAAATCCGTAAATACATTTGCCTGTGGAACAATTAGAACAAACAGGAAAGGTTTGCCGGGGGAATTTACCTAAAGAAAAATGTCTAAACCGTGGGGAATCTAATCACAGAGAGTCATCTTTAGACCTGACAGTATTTCAATGGAGGGAAAATAAAGTAGTGTATTTTGCGTCAAACTTCCATGGCACTGAACAGAGCGTAGTGACAAGAAAACAGAAAGCTGGAACTAGTATGACTATACCATGACCAGTTATTGTATGTGATTACAATAAACACATGGGTAGTGTGGATCATGCAGACAGATTACGTTCAACTTATGGTCTTGACAGGCGATCAAAGAAACAGTGGCACCGTCTCTTCTGGGGAGCAATATAAATTGCTTTTGTCAATGCATACGTCATTTCCAGTGATCTACATGGGGCACTGCCACTGCTGGAATTCAAGAGTGCTTTGGCACTAGGGTAATGAATGAACAGCAAGTGCCAAATCTCAAAAAGAGAAACTCTGGTAAAGATGAAATAACTCCCCCAAAGAGAAGGAAGGATAACTTTTCTGTTCCGCAGAATGTACGTCTTGGCAACTGAGAAAACCATTTTGTAGTGTTCAGTTGTAAAAGAGGACGATGCGAAATGTGTGCGAAAAATAAAATTCAGTCGACACCACATTCACAATGTAGTACATGTAAAGTGTATTTGTACTACAATGAGAAAAAGAACTGTTTCCTACAATTTCATGAGGTATCACTAACACTAAATATGTGATATGTATATACTGTCAAAAAGGTATAGCTAAGTTACTATGTATTGTGAAGTTGCTCTAGAATAAATTTATGCGAAATTTTTAAAAAAAATTAAGAAATATCGTATTTCAGTTAATTAATTTTCTATTGTAAAAATATTTAATATTTATGTGGAATAAAGTACAAGTTATAAAAATTGGAGCATTTTTCTGCGCATATTGTGATTCTGTCCATGGAGTCTGACGGTACTTCTGAGTACCAGGAGAGAAAAAAGTTGTGAAAAATAAAATAAAATTTTACAAAAAATCCTACCGTCATTTGAGGCCACAATAGCATCAACTCTGCAAAGAAAGTGTTAAAAAGTAAATTTTTTCTTATGTCAGGAAACAAAGGGTTAAGTATGCAGCTATCTTTGGGGACTATATCCACCCCGGTATTCAGTTTTTACTACTTCGGCACGATAGCATCTACCAGTAGAACAGTGCAAACGTGTCACACAGGTGTGCAACGTGTCAACCAAAATCAGTCCAGCCGAGAATGTGTGGGACCACCTCAACCGGACTGTTCGCGACATGGATCATCAGCCGAGAAACCTACCGCAGCCATCCACGACACTGGAGTCGACATGGCTCCACATACTTGTCAGTATCTTCCAGAGCCTCGCTCACTCTCTTCCTGCACGTCTTGCAGCGGTACTTGCAGCAAATGGTGGTTATTCAGGCTTTTGACAGATGTTCACATTTGTTTATTTAATTGTATGACTAACGCCCCCCGTCGGGCAGGCCGTTCGCCGGATGCCGGTCTTTCAATTTGACGCCACTTCGGCGACCTGCAGTCGATGAGGATGATAGGATGATAGGATGATGATGATGATGGCAGTACAACACCCAGTCTCTGGGCGGAGAAGAACCCCGACCCAGCCGGGAATCGAACCTGGGCCCAGAGGATTGACAATCCGACACGCTGACCATTCAGCTACCGGGGGCGGACGATGTTCTCATTAATGTGACTGGACAATGTATATTTGTACGTAGGAAATAATGTTAATGGTAGGGTACAGAGATACGGATTACAGTTGTACAGCAAATTAATAAATATCTGTTGGTAAAGTTCTCCCAGTAGCAGAGGTATTTTCTCGAAGCTCTTCACTGTCAACACTCGAGGGAGATTGTAACCTAGCGTGCGCACGCTCTCTCTTAGCGTATTTGTTTCGCGTTTTTGCATTCTAGGCTAGAGTGCGTCCACGTTTGCCTAGCTACTTGTCGGGTATTAATGCGCTACCACCCGGTTGATAGCCTCTACGTGGCCAGCATCTGCATCGACGCCTCTGGTAATACGGTCACGTCCAGCATCGTGCGAGAAGGCCGCGCTTCTCATGTGTGCCTGCTGACCTCTCAAGCTGCTTCCTGCGGACCGCCAGAGCGCTATGCTGTCACTCCTGAGAGTCTTACGGAAAACTACCGACGTGAAATAGGCGAGGTACAAGGAAATTCCATTTCAGTGACAGGAAACAGCGACTATCACGCTCTGAACAGCTTGACAGAACGCTACCAGACTAAAAGCCCGGTACTTATATACCTGTGGGAGACGTTGATTAAAATTTTCTCTTCATACGGCCCTGTATCCTTTGTGTTCAGTGCAGAAAAATATCGGTCCGAAAGTGTGCGCGTGTAACGGTATTGGAACAGGTGGATGTCGCTACATAACACGCTCAGACGACGTGGACCTTGTAACTTATAGTCGTCTTTCGGGCGTGGGTAAGTGTAATGTTTTGTGCCTTCCGACCAGACCAAAAGAATCAAAGAGAACACATCGGACAACGTTTGACTTCGTAATACTGAAGGAACCCACCTGCATACGATCATGGGAAAAATATTGAATCCAAGTCAAATGCCTCACTACCTGACAAAGAAAAGATGAAGCACCCACGCCAGGTAGGGTGCTGCTGGGCGTGAATAGCGTCATGTGGTGAGTTATTAGTGCGAAGGTCATGGAGATGCCGAATACTCGTGAGATACGAGGGGCGTTTGAAAAGTCCCTGCAAAAATAAAAACTACTTACGTGTTTGGTGTAAACCTTTTTTATTTTTCGACATAGTCTCCTTTTAGACTTATACACTTCGTCCAGCGCTGTTCTTATTTGTTGATCTCTTCCGAATAACAGGAATTGTCCAAGTCAGAAAAATAGCTATTAGTTGCTGCAGTCACCTCCTCGTTTGAATAAAATCTTTGTCCAGCCAGCCATTTGTTCAAATTGGGAAACAAATAGTAGTCCGAGGGAACCAAGTCTGGAGAATAGGGGGGATATGAAACGAGTTGGAATCCTATTTCCAATAATTTTGTTACGACAACTGCTGAGGTGTGTGCTTGTGCATAGTCGTGATGGAAAAGGACTTTTTTGCGGTCCAATTGAGAGTTGGCAATACTCTCTTAGGATGTAAAGGTTGGCTACAGCGCGCATAACCAAGCTCTGGAATCTAAGATATTGTTGTCGCGCTTCGCAGCGCACGGATTAACTAGTAGTAATTTGGAGGCCAGTGTAGGAGCCCGCCTGCTGTGGTGCGCACATGTGTTGGGCGAGGAGTCGTCGCCGAGCTGCCATACTGCCGTGTCCGCCAGCAGCGACACAGGATTTGGTATTGAGTTGATATTTTTTATAATTTGCAGCGCGCTTATTAATTTAAAGAAAAGGGTTTGTGTATGTGCGTAGCAGCAGACGGTAATTTTGATAATGATAGGAGTTGAATTCTTAAGGGGAAACCATTGTTAGATTAAGTATTGATTTTTGTCATTGATTTCTTTTGTAATTGTCAGGGAATTGTTTCACTATGTATTCAGTTGAGAAGTATTTCAGTCTGTCTCAAGAGTTTGATTAATTTGTAATATTGCTTTAATGCCACTGGAGGCAGATTTACAAACGATGCGATTGTTCAAATAGCTTCTAGCGTTTCGTTAATTAAAAGAGAAAGAATCGCTTTCAGAATATAGTTTTTTGTTTGAGTTATCATTTATCGAGTTTAGATTTGACCAAACACTTTCTCTTGAATTATATGTAGTTGTAGTAAGCAGCAGCAGCCGAAGCAACAGCAGGAGCCGCCATACAGAACATGCATTGCACTCAGCATGAATAATAGGTTTTTTATGTTTTTGTTAAATAATGGAATGCTGCAGATCAAGCAGTGGCAGCAGTAACACCAAGTAAGTTATTTGTTGCGCACGGGACCAATAAAAAAAGAGTAAAGTTTTGGCGATCTCTGTAATAGTAAAGTTAACAAGAGTACAAGCACGAGATTTTCAGTAGAAAACACGAGATAAGAAGATAGAACTCGCGACTTTCACAATCGCCGGCATTTTTCTTGCCGCTCGGTTTTCAAATGGTCCAGTAACGATGAATAATATGCACCTGTAATAGTTTTACCCTTTTCCAGATAGTCGATGAGGATTATCCGTTGCGCATCCCAATAGACAGTCACCATAATCTTTCCGGCCGAAGAAATGGTCTTCGCCTTTTTTGGTGCAGATTATCCCTTGGTAACCAATCGGTTAGATTGTTGTTTCGTCTCAGGAGTATAGTAATGTATCCATGTTTCATCCACATTGGTGGCTCTAAGCACTGTGGGACTTAACATCTGAGGTCATCAGGCCCCTAGACTTAGAACTACCTAAATCTAACCAACCTAAAGACATCACACATATCCATGCCCGATGCAGGATTCGAACCTGCGACCGTAGCAGCAGCGCGGTTCTAGACTGAAACGCCTACAATCGCTCGGCCACAGCGGCCGGCTAAACGTTGAGTCATTTTTTACGTGAAGTGAATACAGAATCATAGCTGCAGACAGTAAATAAGACCTCTTGTAGAATACTAACAAGGGAACCTCCCCATCGCACCCCCCTCAGATTTAGTTATAAGTTGGCACTGTGGATAGGCCTTGAAAAACTGAACACAGATCAATCGAGAAAACAGGAAGAAGTTGTGTGGAACTATGAAAAAAATAAGAAAAATATACAAATGGAGTAGTCCATG
Source organism: Schistocerca cancellata (assembly GCF_023864275.1). Classification (NCBI taxonomy): domain Eukaryota; kingdom Metazoa; phylum Arthropoda; class Insecta; order Orthoptera; family Acrididae; genus Schistocerca; species Schistocerca cancellata. The sequence continues at coordinate 372,701,573 of NC_064626.1, forward strand.
CGCAGGACAGCGTCAGCTCAGGAGCGCCGTGGTCCCGCGGTTAGCGTGAGCAGTTGCGGAACGAGAGGTCCTTGGTTCAAGTCTTCCGTCGAGTGAAAAGTGTTATGATCTCTCCGTTCGTTCATTGACGTCTCTGTTCACTGTAATAAGTTTAGTGTCTGTGTTTTGCGACCGCACTGCAAAACCGTGCGATTAGTAGACGAAAGGACGTGCCTCTCCCATGGGAACGGAAACATTTGATCGCAAGGTCATAGGTCAACCGATTCCTCCACAGAAAAACACCTCTGACATATTCTATACGACACTGGTGACGGCATGTGCGTCACATGACAGGAATATGTTGTCGACCCACCTAACTTGTACACTTGGCAAATGGGTAATAAGATTCTTCTACCTTGCCCGATTTAGGTTTTCTTGTGGATGTGATAATCACTCTCAAAAAAGTGATGAAAACATAAGAGTTTGTCACATAAACTGCAACAAATGAATGCAACAGTTTCACAGTCGCACAGTTTTCCCTGTGCTCTGTCAAAACATATATTTTTAACGTTTTCAAATTTTTCCGTGTGTAGACCGTCAAATCCTGCATATGTCCAAGCAAATCTGAACATGTCCTGGAATTTTGGAGAGCGAAGTTGATTATGTGTGAGTGCCTGAACTTTGATAATTGTCTGAAAATAAAAAAATTAAAATTTTCGCTCCAGGGAAGATTTGAACCAACGAGCTCTTGTTCCGCAGCTGCTCACGCTAACCACGGGACCACGGCGTTCCTGAGCTCACTCTATCCTCAAATTTAATTATCATGCCCATGGAATACTCAGTTTTTATATTTTGTTTATTTTTTTCTTAGTTCCACATAACTTCTTCCTGTTTTTTCGATTGATCTGTGCCAACTTATAACTAAATCTGAGGGGGGTGCGATGGGGAGGTTCCCTTGTAAGTAACAGGCTATAAGGTAAAGTGAATAAATAAATATCCATAGTTCCGTTCACGTCACAGACGACGGCTCAAAATCGACCAGCGTAGATCTGGTTCTCCAACAGAGGGGCGGCAGTGCGTGTACTCCAGATAGTCTAACGGTTGTCTGGCGCCAGCGGCCACCGTCTCACGGGCTAGTCGACAGCCCGTAACCGTTAGCTTCCGCTAGCAGATTCAATCTGTTGCCGCAGGCACAGTCAGTGTCGTCCTAGGTGGACTTTGCCTTGGGTTTAATATAGCACAGCATATTGCGACTGTGCGACTCGTTTCCGAAGATTCTGCTCGCTGATACGACAGTGCCCGATACAATAACTTACACCAGTGCGTAGGCCGCATTAGACTTTAAGATTTTTAGGGTTCGATTATCTCAATCTGTGAAAACACAACCCGCGTTGTTGACGGTCCGTCTGTCTGCCTCTCTGTCTGTCTGGTTGTTAAGACCACTTTTTCTCAGGAACGCGTAGACGTGTCAAGTTGAAATTTATGTCCCATACTAAGGTCTATAGTCCCTTGGCGGTGTAGTAAGCCTGTAAGCCAGTGTAGTCAAAAGATAGGCCATATATGTCACATATTTTGATACTAGCGAACTCTCTCATCTAAAGCTATATAGTACTATAGTACTTCCTGCCAAACTAGAATCGTTAAATTTGGCAAACGGCAAGCTTTCACCGTAAAAGTAAAGGAAAAAGTCTGAAAATTGTTAATTCGCACTTATATCACACGAAAAAATATTTTTTGACATACGTTATCCCACTGTCTGCTCAGACCTCTATTTCTCAGAAACCTGTGAACGTGTCAAGTTGAATTTTATGTCACGTAGAAAGATCTATGATCCCTTGGTGGTGTAGTAAGCCGATTGTTTTCTGGCACTTTCGAAAGCCCCTAAATAGCCTCTTACACGCAATCACTAGCAATGTTAACTTGTTGACATGGGTGTCACGCATTACACAGAGGTGATAAAAGTCGTGGGATATCGATATGTTCATATATAGATGGCGATAGCATCGCATGTACAAGGTATAAAAAGGCAATGCATCGGAGGAGCTGTCATTTGTATTCAGTTGATTTCCGGCGTGATTATGGCCGCGCGGTGGGAATTAACGCTCTGTTAATGCGGAATGATAGTTCAAACTAGACGTATGGGACATTCTACTTCGAAAATCGTTAGGGAATTCGATATTCCGAGATCCACAGTGTCAAGAGTGTGCGAGAATACCACATTTAAGGCATTACCTATCGCCATGGACAATGCAGTGGCCGATGGCCTTCACTTAACGACCGAAAGCAGCGGAGTTTGCGTATAGTTATCAGTGTTAACATAGAAGCAACACTGCCTGAAATAGCCGCAAAAATCAATGTGGAACTTAACGACGAACGTATCCATTCGGACAACGCGGCGAAGGCGTTAATTGGCTGTGGCTGCAGACGATAGACGTGAGCGTCTTTGCTAATAGCATGTCAATGCCTGCTGCGCTTCTGGGTGCGTTACGATATCGGTTGGACCCTTGACGACTGGAAAACCCGTCGCCTGGTCAGATGAGTTCCGATATACAGTACTGGCCATTAAAATTGCTACACCAAGAAGAAATGCAGATTATAAACAGGTATTCATTGAACACATATATTATACAAGAACTCACATGTGATTACATTTTCACGCAATTTGGATGCATAGATCCGGAGAAATCAGTACCCAGAACAACCACCTCTGACCGTAATAACAGCCTAGATACGCCTGGGCATTGAGACAAACAGAGCATGGATGACGTGTACAGGTACAGCTGCCCATGCAGCTTCAACACGATATCACAGTTCATCAAGAATAGTGACTGGCGTATTGTGACGAGCCAGTTGCTCGACCACCATTGACCACACGTTTTCAATTGGTGAGAGATCTGGAGAATGTGCTGGCGAGGGCAGCAGTCGAACATTTTCTGTATCCAGAAAGGCCCGTACAGGACCTACAACGTGCGGTCGTGCATTATCCTGCTGAAATGTAGGGTTTCGCAGGGATCGAATGAAGGGTAGAGCCACGGGTCGTAACACATCTGAAATGTAACTTCCACTTTTCAAAGTGCCGTCAATGCGAACAAGAGGTGACTGAGACGTGTAACCAATGACACCCCATACCATTACGCCAGGTGATACGCCAGTATGAGGATGGCGGATACACGCTTCCAATGTGCGTTCACCGCGATATCGCCAAACACGGATGCGACCATCATGATGCTGTAAACAGAACCTGGATTCATCCGAAAAAATGACGTTTTGCCATTCGTGCACCCAGGTTCGTCGTTGAGTACACCATCGCAGGCGTCCTGTCTGTGATGCAACGTCAAGGGTAACCGCAGCCATGGTCTCCGAGCTGATAGTCCATGCTGCTGCATACGTCGTTGAACTGTTCGTGCAGGTGGTTGGTGTCTTGTAAACCTCCCCATCTGTTGACTCAGGGATCGAAACATGGCTGCACGATCCGTTACAGCCATGCGGATAAGATGTCCATCATCTCGGCTGCTAGTGATACAAGGCCGTTGGGATCCAGCACGGCGTTCCGTGTTATCCTCCTGAACCCACGGATTCCATATTTTGCTAACAGTCATTGCATCTCGACAAACTCGAGCAGCAATGTCGCGATACGATAAACCGCAATCGCGAGAGGCTACAATCCGACCTTTATCAATGTCGGAAACGTGATGGTACGCATTTCTCCTCCTTGCACGAGGCATCACAACAACGTTTCACCAGGCAACGCCGGTCAACTACTGTTTGTGTATGAGAAAGGGTTGGAAACTTTCCTCATGTCAGCAAGTTGTAGGTGTCGCCACCGGCGCCAACCTTGTGTGAATGCTCTGAAAAGCTAATCATTTGCCATTTGCATATCACAGCATCTTCTTCGTGTCGGTTAAATTTCGCATCTGTAGCACGTCACGTTCGTGGTGTAGCAATTTTAATGGCCAGTAGTGTAAGTTAGTAAGAGCTGATGGTAGGGTTCAACTGCGGCGCAGACCCCACGAAGCCATGGACCCACTGTGAAAGCTGGTGCTGGCTCTATAATGGTGTGGGCAGTGTTTACGTGGAATGGACTGTGTTCTCTGGTCCAACCGAACCGATGATTGACTGGAAATGGCTATATTCCTCTACTTGGAGACCACTTGCAGCCATTCATGGCGTTCATGTTCCCAAACAGCCACGGAATTTTTATGATGACAAATGCGCCACGTCAGTGGGCCACAACTGTTCACCATTGGTTTTAAGAACATTGTGGACAATCCGAGCAAAGATTTGGCCACTCAGATCGCCCGGCATCAATCTCATCGAACATGTATTGGACATAATCGAGAGGTCAATTCGTGCACAAAAAAAAATGGTTCAAATGGCTCCAAGCAGAATGGGACTTAACATCTGAGGTCATCAGTCCCCTAGACTTAGGACTGCTTAAACCTGACTAACCTAAGGACATCACACACATCCATGCTCGAGGCAGGATTCGAACGTGCGAACGCGCAGCAGCGAGGTTCCAGACTAGATCGCCTACAACCGGTTGCACGAGCAAGACAATCGCTGTTGTGGACGGCTAGAGAGGCAGCATGGCTCAACATGTCTGCAGGGCACTTCCAGCGACTTGTTGAGTCCATGTCACGTCAAGCTGCTGCACTACGCTGGTCAAAATGTGGTCTGAAACGATGTTTGGAGGTACCCCATGACATTTGTCTTCTGAGTGTAATAAAGGGAGGAGGAGTCGGCTAGACAAAGCAAAGATTGGGAAATCATGGGATGATGGTGGTACTACAGTTAACGGATTCCATATCACGATACTGTCCACGTAGCAATGGTGGTGATTCACTAAGAATAAAGACAGGTTCGAGTCCTCCCTCGGGCATGGCTGTGTGTGTTGTCCTTAGAGTAAGTTAGTTAAAGTTAGGTTAAGTAGTCTGTAAGCCTACCCGCCAGGGTAGCCGAGAGCTCTAATAATGCGCTGGTTCCTGGACTTGGGTAGGCGCGCCAGCCCCGGATCGAATCCGCCCGGCGGATAAACGAGGAGGACCGGTGTGCTGGCCAGCCTGGATGTGGTTTTTAGGCGGTTTTCCACACCCCACTATGTGAATACTGGGCTGGTCTCCACGTCCGGCCTCAATTACACGAATCGCAGACATCTGAAACACATTCACACTATTTCATGATTTACACTAGACACAGACAGCTGGGGTACACTAATTCCGTCCCGAGGGGGGGGGGGGTATGGGGTTGTGGCAGGAAGGACATCCGGCCACCCCTTAAAATTAACCATGCCAAATACGTACTGGACCCTGCCGACAATGCGAGACAAAGGTAGTAGCAAAAGAAGAAGAAGTAGTGTGTAAGGCTAGGGACCGATGACCTCAGCAGTTTGGTCACATAGGAACTTACCACAAATTTCCAAACTCTATGTCATGAAAACGATTTTGGTAGTTAGTTTCTAGTTAGCGCGATATTGTATGCACTACTCTAATGGACACCAGATGCTGCAATATTTGTTTTACGCGGGCTTTACCCACCTCGTGACGTGATTTCGTAATTAGTCCCTGCTGCAGTCATTTTGACCGCTAATTAATCTTTGTCAGCAATAATTCATTGATAATGCTATTCGGCAACGCTGCATTATTCGCGGCGACAGCAGAGATCGCAACTGAGAGATAAGCAGATGATATGGAAACAGACGTTACACGGGGATGGAAATGAGGTGGCTCCCATTTTTCCATACGGAGCTGCTAACAGAGAACTGCTTCGCAAAGACTGAAGTGTAGCAATTTTTAGTGAAGAACCTACAGCGACATTGGCAAAGTTTTCACATCTAGAGAGGGCAAGAGTAAAATTAGATGAAGCAGTTTTGATTTCATATATTTGCAATTTATAGTTCGCGTAAAATACTTCTGTGTTTCCTTCCAGTGTAAAGTCGCACCGGTTTCGCTGAAGTATTGAACATGTTCGGATCATAGTTGTTACAGAGCACACTGTCATTTGCAAGTTGTAAGTGCGGTCGCCCATATCTGTGTGTTCTGCAAGTACGAGCAGATGACGCGTTGTTCTGTAGCTACTACAATCCAAACATATTCAGAATTTTATCGCAACCGACAATATGTGTGAAAAAACTGCGACATTACTCTACAATCAAACATTTTCCGAATGCCGTTGTCGTGTTCCTCCTGTACACAGTTTGTCACGCCTTCATAAATGATTTATACTGATAGGAAGCACACTTGAGATGGCAGTGTGCGGTTGATTCATTCCGTGGTGTTCTGCTGCACTGAACATCGTGTTGAACAGAAATGACAGCAGTGTGTCTCAAGCAAGGGGCAAAAAGTTCTCACTGAAAAGACTAGTGTAGCAATTTCGTTACGTATTATTCCACAATTTACTTTATGGTAGGCCCCTGGAAAATCCTTATAACGCAATAACGTAACTGGTGTAATTTTGCTACTCCTTGGCCGCAGCAGGACGAGACAAGAAAACCATCAATAGTGCTGTGCTCGAGCACAACTAGAATCGCTCCAGCTGTTTACGTCACAGCTCGAGAAATTTCTAGTTCTGCTCTTCGACTGTCCTGCAATGTAGCGACTACCTTTGGTTCTGCCTCCACAACGTGCCTTACTGTTGTTAATGTACTACGGATTTTAGTGATAAAAATAAATATGAAACCTGGACTGCGCCGGCCGTTGTGGCCGAGCGGTTCTAGGCACAACAATCTGGAACCGCGCGACCGCTACGGTCGCAGGTTCGAATCCTGCCTCGGGCATGGATGTGTGTGATGTCCTTAGGTTAGTCAGGTTTAAGTAAACTCCTGGAAATTCAAATAAGAACACCGTGAATTCATTGTCCCAGGAAGGAGAAACTTTATTGACACATTCCTGGGGTCAGATACATCACATGATCACACTGACAGAACCACAGGCACATAGACACAGGCAACAGAGCATGCATAATGTCGGCACTAGTACAGTGTATATCCACCTTTCGCAGCAATGCAGGCTGCTATTCTCCCATGGAGATGATCGTAGAGATGCTGGATGTAGTCCTGTGGAACGGCTTGCCATGCCATTTCCACCTGGCGCCTCAGTTGGACCAGCGTTCGTGCTGGACGTGCAGACCGCGTGAGACGACGCTTCATCCAGTCCCAAACATGCTCAATGGGGGACAGATCCGGAGATCTTGCTGGCCAGGGTAGTTGACTTACGCCTTCTAGAGCACGTTGGGTGGCACGGGATACATGCGGACGTGCATTGTCCTGTTGGAACAGCAAGTTCCCTTGCCGGTCTAGGAATGGTAGAACGATGGGTTCGATGACGGTTTGGATGTACCGTGCACTATTCAGTGTCCCCTCGACGATCACCAGTGGTGTACGGCCAGTGTAGGAGATCGCTCCCCACACCATGATGCCGGGTGTTGGCCCTGTATGCAGTCCTGATTGTGGCGCTCACCTGCACGGCGCCAAACACGCATACGACCATCATTGGCACCAAGGCAGAAGCGACTCTCATCGCTGAAGACGACACGTCTCCATTCGTCCCTCCATTCACGCCTGTCGCGACACCACTGGAGGCGGGCTGCACGATGTTGGGGCGTGAGCGGAAGACGGCCTAACGGTGTGCGGGACCGTAGCCCAGCTTCATGGAGACGGTTGCGAATGGTCCTCGCCGATACCCCAGGAGCAACAGTGTCCCTAATTTGCTGGAAAGTGGCGGTGAGGTCCCCTACGGCACTGCGTAGGATCCTACGGTCTTGGCGTGCATCCGTGCGTCGCTGCGGTCCGGTCCCAGGTCGACGGGCACGTGTACCTTCCGCCGACCACTGGCGACAACATCGAGACCTCACGCCCCACGTGTTGAGCAATTCGGCGGTACGTCCACCCGACCTCCCGCATGCCCACTATACGCCCTCGCTCAAAGTCCGTCAACTGCACATACGGTTCACGTCCACGCTGTCGCGGCATGCTACCAGTGTTAAAGACTGCGATGGCGCTCCGTATGCCACGGCAAACTGGCTGACACTGACGGCGGCGGTGCACAAATGCTGCGCAGCTAGCGCCATTCGACGGCCAACACCGCGGTTCCTGGTGTGTCCGCTGTGCCGTGCGTGTGATCATTGCTTGTACAGCCCTCTCGCAGTGTCCGGAGCAAGTATGGTGGGTCTGACACACCGGTGTCAATGTGTTCTTTTTTCCATTTCCAGGAGTGTAGTTCTAAGTTCTAGGGGACTGATGCCCTCAGAAGTTAAGTCCCATAGTGCTCAGAGCCATTTTTGAAACATTAACTGCAATATCTCCTACGGTGCAGCACTCATGTCTATATATAAAAGGCAATGTCTTGATTAACTGAATAACTGACTGACTGTTTGGTCGGTTTGGCTGAGTGGACCAGACAGCAAGGTCATTGGTCACAGCGGATTAAGGAAGGACATCGACCCTGGCCTTTCAAAGGGACAATACAGTATGCGAGTACAGTGTGCTCGGTGTGCTAAGTGACTAACTCATCATCGCCGTGCCCAAACAGCTAAGGAAATAAACCTGAAATTTGGAGATGATGTGGACCTTACGTTGTAGGCATCGTTTAAGATGGGATTTTTCAAAATTCCAACCCTAATGGGATGAAATAAGGGATGAAGATGTCTTTTTGCCTTTTTTTCTTTTTTGTCAATTATCGCTTTAAGGTAATTTTGAAGCTAGTCCTACGAAAATTGGTATTTGGTTTCTCGGTCAGAAATAAAGAAATACGTGTTTCAGGATTTTCAGAAATTTGACCCTATGAGTGCGAAAGCTTTTTTTGAAAATACATCATTATTAAAGAAGAGGGGGAAACACAGGATGAAAACCTTTCTGAAAGTATGACGCTGAGGTAAATTTGAAGCTAGAACTGCGAAAACTGGTACTTGTTTTCTCAGTTAGAATATAAAAAATACATGTTTCAGCATTTTTGGGTATTCAATCGCTATTGGGGTAACACAGCTTTATTAGTTCTTTAATAATTATGTATTTTCAAAAAAAAGCATTCACCCACTATTTCACCCTCACAGGGTTATATTTCCGAAAATACTGAAACATGTATTTCTTTATTTCTGACCGAGAAACCAAATACTAGTTTTCGTAGGACTGGCTTCAAAATTACCTTAATAGTGACATTTTCAAAAAAGAAAAAAAAGGCAAAAGAAAATTCTTCATCCCTTATTTCATCCCCTTAGGGTTGGAATTCTGAGAAATCCCTTCTTAAACGATGCCTGCAACATAAGGTCCACGTCTTCTCGAAATTTCAGGTTTCTATCCTTAGCGGATTGGGCACGGCGATGAGTTAGTCACTTAGCACACAGAGCACACTTGAGTCGCATACTATATGGTTCCTTTGAAAGGCCACATATCAGAGTCGTATCATGGATCCCATATCACTCCAACTGCATACGCCCCACACCATTACAGAGCCTTCACCAGCTTGAACAGTCCTTTGCTGACATGCAGGGTGTAACATCCCCACAAAAATTTGATTCTCATTTAGTGTAACCTCAAAACAGAAAAATTCCTAAACCTCTCAACAGTAAAAAAATATAATTATGTCGTTCATTCACATTCAGCGTAACCTCCCTCAGTGTTTTCTGTTCCGTTATGTGTAAATGTTCTGAGTTTTTATCTTGACACCCGTCTCACTATGATACTGAACGGGCGCTGAAGACCTTGCTGTCGTGCGCCCACAAAACCCTTCTATAATAATAATAATAATAATAATAATAATAATAATAATAATAGATAAAGTCCGTAATCTTTCAATAATACAATGTGACTAATTTCTCAATAATAAATGTGACTCAGTTACAACCTTTGAATAATTGACTGTTAATTTAACCTAGTAAATTGTGGACGTCAACAGTGCTGCGTCATGGCCCTGAAAGATCATTCTGAATAAAAAAAGAAAAATTCTTACCTCAATGAAGGTCGCCGGACAACACATATATATCTGCTCTTACAATAAATTTTTCTGGCACTGCCCTGTGCAATGCTGGCCGATAGATTTGTCATTTATGAAAGGAAACAACAGATTTTTCTTTTTGCAATAATCGGGATGATCATGGATTGGAGAAATTAGTAAATTCTTTAACTTGAAATGAATGGTTGTTAAAAGTTACTTTTTATGAGAAAGATTATTATTAGGGGATTTTTTAAAACATTTACATGGGACTTGAGATAACAATACTACATATGCGCGAGGCTGCTTTTTACCTTATACAATAATGCTCAGGCTCCGGCATCGCTGCACCACGACCGGCCCAGCCAACACGATACACCAGACCAGACTGCTCGCTAGCAACAACTTACTCCTATTGCTACACAGTTCCTACTGCAGTCAACACTGCTCTCTGGTCTGAGATTCTTTTATACCTTACATATCGCAGGCAGCGCGTGAGCAATACATCGAAATTACATCTGCTCGGACCTCTTACAAGGGTCCATGGATTCATGAGGTTGTATCCATACCCGTACGCGTCCATCCGCTCGATACACTTTGAAACAAGGCTCGTCCGATCAAGCAACATGTTTCCAGTCATTAACTGTCCAATATCGGTGTTGACGGGCCCAGGCGAGGCGTAAAGCCTTGTACCGTGCGGTCGTCAAGGGTACACGAGTGCGCCTTCGGTTCCGAAAGACCATATCGATGATGTTACGTTGACATTGTCGATGGCCCAGCATTTAAATCTGCAGCAGTTTGGGGAAGGGTTGCACAACTGTCACGTTGAACTATTCTCTTCACTCGTCGTTGGCCGCGTTCGTGCAGGATCTTTTTCCGGTCGCAGCGAATTTATGATATTCACTGTACACTAGTGAAACGGTCGTACGGGGAAGTCGCCACTTCATCGCTACCTCGGATATGCTGTGCCCCATCGCTCGTACGCCGGTTATAACACCACGTACAAATTCACTTAAATCTTGATAACCTGACATTGTAGCAGCAGTAACCAATCTAACAACAGCGCCATCACTTCTTGTATTGTATAGGCGTTGCCGACCACAGAGCCGTATTCTGCCAGTTCACAGATCTCTGCTTTCGAATACGCATTCCTACACCATTTTTTTGGCGCTTCAGTGTTTGAAAAAGTACTGAATCTACAAGGGGAAAAAATAAATTAGTAGTATAAATGAATTGAAAAGAATGCGTAGATGGGAGGAAACATGCTGGGACACCAAGGAGCAATCTGTTTACTAATGGAGAGAAATGTAGGGGATACAAATTGGATATGAAAACCAAGACTTGACAACACAATGCACGTTTCAGTGGATGTAGTTCGCAGCAATTCTGTTGACATTTCGTATGCAGGATAGACTACACTGGGGAACTGTATCAAATTAATTCTCGCACCAAGACCACGACTGCAACAGACAGATCGATCGCGTTCCAACTGACCACGGAGTTTCTCGTATTAAGCGTACACATCTACATCGAGGCTTACACTGTAAGTCGTACTTAAATATATGGCAGAGGATGCATACAACCAATTTCATCCTGTTTCTCTACTGTTCCATTCAGGAATAGCACATGAGGAGAATGAATATCTAAATCTTTCCGTGTAAGCTCTGTTTTCTCTTACCAGGACTGTCATCAACATTTTCACATTCGGAGGAGGTAGATGGTAATCGAATTTTCGTTACAGGATGCCGTCATAACGAAAATCTCCTTTGTTTCAATGATTTTCATCTTAATTCATTTATCATATCCTAAACACTCTCCCTCTACTTCATGGTAACACAAAACGAGCTATCCTTCTGTGATCTTTTTCGATATCCTGCGTTAATACTGTCTGGGAAGTATTCCATAACACGCAGGAATATTCCAAAAGAGGACAGAGAACCATCATGACGGCAGACTGTGTAGCAGATTTGTTGCATCTTCGAAGTGTTTTGAAAACGAAAACGTACTCTTTGGTTCGCCTTCTCCACAACGTTTTCTATTTTTCTTACTTGGTATCTGCAATCCGTAGGTATGTAGCTGAATAACAGAAAGCCACGATTTATGAGAGGGACATTTTCATCCACGAGACGTTTTCCGAGAAGTATAAGAAGATAGTGTGTCCATGGAATATTCTGGAGTAAGTGGTAAAATGCCATTACTTGATAGGAATGTGCTGGAACCACATGTCACATTTATCAAACCACACAAAATAGATTCCTAAACAGCCTATGTATGCGTGTCGTAACGCAGCCGTTGCGTTTTAATCCTTTCCTGATAAGGAATAGTGATTGTTAATCGGACACCAACTTCATTTTACAAAAAAAAAAAAAAAAAAATCAGTCACAAGTATAACGTGTACCGTAACTTGGCCTGTGTATTGAAATGAAATAATTCAGTGAAATCATCCTGTAAAATCAATGTTGGTCGTGCGGTAGCGTTCTCGCTTCCCGCGCCTGGGTTCCCGGGTTCGATTCCCGGCGGGGTCAGGGATTTTCTCTGCCTCGTGATGACTGGGTGTTGTGTGATGTCCTAAGGTTAGTTAGGTTTAAGTAGTTCTAAGTTCTAGGGGACTTACGACCATAGATGTTGAGTCCCATAGTGCTGAGAGCCATTTTTGAATCAATGTTGACGAACGTGTGGTTAGTGGTTTGTGATAAGAACTGCCAGAACTGCATTTACGTGACAAATGACATAGCCACAGTAAAGCATTTCCAGAAACATTTATGTTCCTTGTGTTGTTATTAAACATGCACAGAATAATAATGCAGATTCAGTATACTATCGAAAGTGCTGAGCAGCTAGTACAATACTGTGAAATTACTTTTCAGTAGGTAATGGTGGTTCAAATGGCTCTGAGCCCTATGGGACTTAACATCTATGAGCATCAGTCCCCTAGAACTACTTAAACCTAACTAACCTAAGGACATCACACAACACCCAGTCATCACGAGTACCAAACTGTTTCATGAAACGAGAATGTGGTCCTTTAAAATGAAGTCCGGAACCGCGCGCCTGCTACGGTCGCAGGTTCGAATCCTGCCTCGGGCGTGGATGTGTGTGATGTCCTTAGGTTAGTTAAGTTTAAGTAGTTGTAAGTCTAGGGGACTGATGACCTCAGAGGTTAAGTCCCATAGTGCTTAGAGCCATTTGAATCATTTAAAATGAATTTTAGCGCCGTATAGCGTTACTGAAGCTAAGTAGTAGTAGTAGTAGTAGTTGTTGTTGTTGTTGTTGTTGTTGTTGTTGTATTAATACATGTGACTCGATGGCCAGGTGCAAATTTTTCAACTGGACGCCACTTCGGCAAGTTGGGTGTCTATACTCTACCTCACTTGCTCAACTGAGGAAAGGGGACCTACATTTTAACGTGGAATCTGAATAAAGTGTCGTCCCTGGGGTCTCCATTGAGAGGTGAAGGCTAGATTAAAAGCAAATTGAAAATTTTCGTGGTCCGACCGGGCTTCGATAACGCTACTTCTCTGTTTTCAAGGACACGCTTTTCCACTATATCACAGGACCCTTCACGAATCTACGTATATGACATCACTCGGCCGGCCGCTGTCGCCGAGCGATTCTAGGCGCTTCAGTCCCGAACCGCGCTGCTACAACGGTCGCAGGTTCGAATCCTGCCTCAGGTACGGATGTGTGTGATGTCTTTAGGTTAGTTAGGTGTAATTAGTTCTTTGTCCAGGGTACTGATGACCTCAGATGTTAAGACCCATAGTGCTTAGAGCCATTTTTGACATTACTCGAAATTATCATTTCATATCAATGCAACAATTAATTCTTTCAGTCACTGTTTTAACAGTTCGCCACGTATATAATTTTATCATGATGGTAAATTAGTCAGCAGAGCTCCGACGTCACTCACAGCTCATTTTGAAAGCTGAGATCGTTCAAGAAAGATGGAGAGCTCCACTTTGTAAAGTTCGTGAGACCTGTGTTGCCGCACGAACGTATTGTCGAAGTAGGGACCGCAATTAATTTTCTGTAATTAATTTTACTGACTAATTTAGTATTTCTCTTTCTCTCTCTCTCTCTCTCTCTCTCTCTCTCTCTCTCTCTCTCTCTCTGCCAGTGCCTCCACAATTGTAATTTGGTGGTTAATACTTCAATGGCTTTTACAGGTTTCTTCATCCCCTCAAAAAACATATCAGTATATTGCCAGTTCGCTTCCTGTGATCGGTATTTCTTCCGTAAAGTACAATTACACAACATTATTGCACACACACACACACACACACACACACACACACACACACACACTAGCTCTGTGCTTCTTCTCTCTCCATTTTTAACAAATTGTTTACAAATAAATATTGTCTCTTATACTACACATTCCACTATTTCCATATTATTTAGAGCGTTAGAAAAACAAGTGGAAGTGTTTCACTAAAAAATAATGAAAAAATACAATTGTAATTTTACAAGGACAAAACGAAAACCGGAATAGTTCCGCCCGTACTAATAGGTGGCACTGGTTTTACTTTCGTTACATCTTGGCGCTCCGCACGAAGTGGTCGCCGGCACGGTAGCTCAGCGTGTTCGGTCAGAGAGCTGGCTGGCCTCTGTTAGAAAAAAAAACTGAGTGGAAGGATCAACAAACGAACTAGAGTGGATGTGATGTGACGCCCACAACGACCAAATACAACGATCAACAACAAACAAAATGAAAAAAAGTGGCCGCGCGGTAAGAGGCGCCAGTCACGGATTGCGCGGCCCGTCCCGCCGGAGGTTCGAGTCCTCCCTCGGGCATGGGTGTGTGTGTTGTTATTAAAATGGTTCAAATGGCTCTGAGCACTATGGGACTCAACTGCTGTGGTCATAAGTCCCCTAGAACTTAGAACTACTTAAACCTAACTAACCTAAGGACAGCACACAACACCCAGCCATCAGAGAAAATCCCTGATCCCGCCGGGAATCGAACCCGGGAACCCGGGCGTGGGAAGCGAGAACGCTACCGCACGACCACGAGATGCGGGCGTGTGTTGTTATTAGCTTAAGTTAGTTTAAGTAGTGTGTAAGTCTATGGACCGATGACCTCTGCAGTTTGGTCCCTTAGGAATCCACACACATTTAAACATTTTTGAACATCCAGAATGAGATTTTCACTCTGCAGCGGAGTGTGCGCTGAAATGAAACTTCCTGGCAGATTAAAACTGTGTGCCCGACCGAGACTCGAACTCGGGACCTTTGTCTTTCGCGAGCAAGTGCTCTGCCATCTGAGCTACCGAAGCACGACTTTTGGAAGGTAGGAGACGAGATACTGGCAGAAGTAAAGCTGTGAGTACCGGGCGTGAGTCGTGCTTCGGTAGCTCAGATGGTAGCCGGCACGGTAGCTCAGCGTGTTCGGTCAGAGGGTAAGCAGCCCTCTGTAATAAAAAAACTGAGTTAATGGATCCACAACGAACTTAAACGGAAGTCTTACGACGTCCGCCCGGAGCAGATTCAACGAACAAAACCGAACAAAATGAAACTTAAAAAAAAAAAAAATGGTAGAGCGCTTGCCCGCGAAAGGCAAAGGTCCCGAGTTCGAGTCTCGGTCGGGCACACAGTTTTAATCTGCCAGGAAGTTTCATTTTTGAACATGTTGGCGCCTATATTGACGAGACATTTCGAAGTAAATTATATAATTATATATAATACACTGCGATAGAAGAGAATGAAAAATTGTCTGTCAGTGTCTCGAATTTACTGGGTCATCACTGTGCCCATAAGAGTTCTCTCTACTCTGTGGTTGCTGCTCCTTAAGTTCTGGTACTTCGAATTCATCCTCAGCGCGGTACCACAGTCGTACGAAGAAGATGCCGGCCAGTCCTACTGAACGGGGCCTCTGTTTACGACCGGGAGGAAGCGCAGTGGCAAAGCGGCCCCTGCCGGCCGATTCAGTCAGCTGCCAACGGCGGGGTTTAAAAGAAATGCGGCTGAGTCAAGGCGGAGAGGCGCCGCAAACATCACGCCACTCGCCGCGCCTCGTGGAGGGGGCCCTGCGAGGCTTCTGCGCACTCCGCCCGCGCTCCAGCTGGCTCGCCCATTGCCTCCCTGCCGAAGGACGCGGCGTCCTCATCTCTCCGCGACCGCACTTAAACTGTGAATGACAACGTCTTCACTCCTACCTTTTTCAGATCTACATTTTTCCCACGTATACTCTCAGAATTACATTGCAGCGATTAACACACGTATCTACTTTCTTTTTAACATTTTTATGCAGCGACAGCAACTGATATTGTTTATATAAGAATATACAGCCTACATTTGCAGGTTAACTTTATCGTTTACCTAGCTTTCAACGTTAGTAATAACGTCTTCTTCAGAACCTGCAAAAAGTTAATATTATAATGTGCTAGTAAATTATATAAGATATGGTCATCCTACAGGATGCAACGTGTAGTACTTTCACAAAATATTATTTAAATGTTTGCCTAAAACAAGCCATGTCCTAAATCAACTGTATAAAACTTGATTCATAATCATAAGGTTTTGTCACTTCTATTAAACAAGCTGTAGCAGATTCACTTTAAGCCCGTTGTATGGGCCTCGTCGGGCTTCGCGTTCTGCCTCACAGAGGGCGGCGCGCATGCGCGAGACTTATAGAATCAAACTCCTATTACGCGCGCGTCAGATAATATTTTTGCTATGAATTAATTTCATACTTTACTATTCTAAGTTAATTACAGTATCCAGCATGATTACGTTTCACATTCTACTACAGAGCCTTGTAAACTGACCAACAAATATCGTATGAACATCTGTAGGAAAGGTTCTATTATTACAGAAACTGTAATGGTCACATGCATTACGAATTATTGTAAACCTAATACAGGCTGGAAGCCTTCGAAGTATGCCCTATTTTTTAGATACAGTTGATCGTTCAGTAAATTGCCTCTATCTGTAATTAGGCGTGCATAAATTTGTAGTTCCTCAAGCGTGTCGAATCTATATCCCTTAACTTCATGATGTAGTAGCTCTATGTCACGTAAAGGTTTAGGTGCAAATGGCCCATACACCTAAACCTTAGGATGACCATATCTAATATAATTTACTAGCACATTATAATATTAACTTTTTGCGGGTTCTGAAGAAGACGTTATTGCTAATGTTGAAACCTAGGTAAACGATAAAGTTAACCTGCAACTGTAGGCTGTATATTCTTATACATACATCTACACAAATATACGCAACTACATAGCGGAGGGTACATCGTATCGTACCAGTCTCATCAGATTTCTCTCCTATTCCATAAGCGTACTGAACAAGAGTGAAATGCCTGTCTACGTGCCTATGTACAGGGAGTGGACAAAAACATAGAAACACCAAAAGCACAACTAGTTACCATGCCTGTTACGATGTAGAGAAACCGCTGACACTCCAAACAGCTTCCAGTCGTGCCAAAATGGATAAAAAAGGTCCTATATTGTTTTCATAGGAATGTTATACTACACTCCTGGAAATTGAATTAAGAACACCGTGAATTCATTGTCCCAGGAAAGGGAAACTTTATTGACACATTCCTGGGGTCAGATACATCACATGATCACACTGACAGAACCACAGGCACATAGACACAGGCAACAGAGAATGCACAATGTCGGCACTAGTACAGTGTATATCCACCTTTCGCAGCAATGCAGGCTGCTATTCTCCCATAGAGACGATCGTAGAGATGCTGGATGTAGTCCTGTGGAACGGCTTGCCATGCCATTTCCACCTGGCGCCTCAGTTGGACCAGCGTTCGTGCTGGACGTGCAGACCGCGTGAGACGACGCTTCATCCAGTCCCAAACATGCTCAATGGGGGACAGATCCGGAGATCTTGCTGGCCAGGGTAGTTGACTTACACCTTCTAGAGCACGTTGGGTGGCACGGGATACATGCGGAAGTGCATTGTCCTGTTGGAACAGCAAGTTCCCTTGCCGGTCTAGGAATGGTAGAACGATGGGTTCAATGACGGTTTGGATGTACCGTGCACTATTCAGTGTCCCCTCGACGATCACCAGTGGTGTACGGCCAGTGTAGGAGATCGCTCCCCACACCACGATGCCGGGTGTTGGCCCTGTGTGCCTCGGTCGTATGCAGTCCTGATTGTGGCGCTCACCTGCACGGCGCCACACACGCATACGACCATCATTGGCACCAAGGCAGAAGCGACTCTCATCGCTGAAGACGACACGTCTCCATTCGTCCCTCCATTCACGCCTGTCGCGACACCACTGGAAGCGGGCTGCACGATGTTGGGGCGTGAGCGGAAGACGGCCTAACGGTGTGCGGGACCGTAGCCCAGCTTCATGGAGACGGTTGCGAATGGTCCTCGCCGATACCCCAGGAGCAACAGTGTCCCTAATTTGCTGGGAAGTGGCGGTGCGGTCTCCTACGGCACTGCGTAGGATCCAACGGTCTTGGCGTGCATCCGTGCGTCGCTGCGGTCCGGTCCCAGGTCGACGGGCACGTGCACCTTCCGCCGACCACTGGCGACAACATCGATGTACTGTGGAGACCTCACGCCCCACGTGTTGAGCAATTCGGCGGTACGTCCACCCGGCCTCCCGCATGCCCACTATACGCCCTCGCTCAAAGTCCGTCAACTGCACATACGGTTCACGTCCACGCTGTCGCGGCATGCTACCAGTGTTAAAGACTGCGATGGAGCTCCGTATGCCACGGCAAACTGGCTGACACTGACGGCGGCGGTGCACAAATGCTGTGCAGCTAGCGCCATTCGACGGCCAACACCGCGGTTCCTGGTGTGTCCGCTGTGCCGTGCGTGTGATCATTGCTTGTACAGCCCTCTCGCAGTGTCCGGAGCAAGTATGGTGGGTCTGACACAACGGTGTCAATGTGTTCTTTTTTCCATTTCCAGGAGTGTATTTTTCCAGATGAGTAGTGGCAAGAGCGGGCAATAATGGAGGTAGAGAGGGATCATGCAACCTTGTCTCCAAAGTAGACCACAAGGGCTCAATAATACACACGTCGAAAAATGTTTTGCATCACCCTGGTTCGCAGAACTCCTGAAGATAGACATTGACTGTGGATATTGTATCACAGACACAGTCCCTTTGACGGTTCAAAGATGTCACTAAACCCTCCCAAAGATGTAAAAAACCATGCATGGGCGGCGCCTATTAGGCCATTGGGGTCCGACAGCAGATCAGTTCCAGTCATTCCACTAGGAAGGAGGTACATGGCTCGTGTTGTCTGTACTTCAACCATGCCTAGACGGTGAATACCGCGGTTCGATCGCGTCCGCAATGTTACTTTGTGCCGCCGGCCGCGGTGGCCGTGCGGTTCTAGGCGCTCCAGTCCGGAGCCGCGCTGCTGCTACGGTCGCAGGTTCGAATCCTCCCTCGGGCATGGGTGTGTGTGATGTCCTTAGGTTAGTTAGGTTTAAGTAATTCTAAGTTCTAGGGGACTGATGACCGCGTGCTCAGAGCCATTTGAACCATTTTTTTACTTTGTGCCAGGAAGGGCTCTCAACTTGGGAAGTGTCCATGCGTCTCGGAGTGAGTTGAAGAGATGTTGTTCGGACCTGGAGGAGATACAGAGAGACAGGAACTGTCGATGAGAAGCCTCGCTCAGGCCGCCCAAGGGTTACTACTGCAGTGGATGACTATTACCTACGGATTATGGCTCGGAGGGACCCTGGGAGGAACGCCACCACGTTGAATAATGCTTTTCGTGCAGCGACAGGACGTCATGTTACGACTGAAACTGTGCGCAATAGAACGCATAATGCGCAACTTCATTGCCGACGTCCATGGCGACGTCCATCTTTGCAACCACGACACCACACAGCGCAGTAGAGATGGGCCCACCAACATGCCGAATGGATCGTTCAAGATTGGCATCACGTTCTCTTCGTCGATGAGTGTCGCATTTGCCTTCAACCAGCAATCGTCGGACACGTGTTTGGAGTCAACCCAGTCAGGATGAACGCCTTAGACACACTGTCCAGCGAGTGCAAAAAGGTGGAGGTTCCCTGGTGTTTTGGGGTGGCATTATGTGAGGCCGACGTACGCCGCTGGTGGTCATGGAAGGCGCCGTAACGGCTGTACGATACGTGAATGCCATCTTCCGACCGATAGTGCAACCATATCGGCAGCGTATTGTCGAGGCATTCGTCTTCATGGATGACAATTCGAGCCCCCGTCGTGCACATCTTGTGAATAACTTCCTTCAGGATAACGACATCGCTCGACTAGAGTGGCCGGCATGTTCTCCAGACATGAACCCTATCGAACATGCCTGGGATAGATTGAAAAGGGCTGTTTATAGACAACGTGACCCACCAACCACTCTGAGGGATCTACGCCGAATCGCCGTCCAGGTGTGGGACAATCTGGACCAACAGTGCCTTGATGAACTTGTGGATAGTATGCCACGACGAATTCAGGCACGCATAAATGCAAGAGGACATGTTATTTGGTATTAGAGGTACCAGTGTGTACAGCGAGCTGGACCACCACCACTGAAGGTCTCGCTGTATGGTGGTACAACATGCAGTGTATGGTTTTCATGAGCAATAAAAAGGGCGGAAATTATGTTTATGTTGATCTCCATTCCAATTTTGAGCACACTTTCCGGAAGTCTGAGAACCGAGATGATGCAAAACTGTTTTTGGTGTGTTTATAGTACACTCCGAAAGAAGATAGATAAAAATTGTGTGTCAGTGTCTCGAATTTACTGGGTCATTACTGTGAGTTCTCTCTACTCTGTGGTTGCTACTCCTTAAATTTTTGATCTTTGAATTCATCCTCAGCGCCATACTAAGGCCCCACGAAACAGCTTCCAGTCGTTCCAGAATGGATAAAAACAGGTCCTGCATGGTTTTCATGCGAATGTTATACCATTCTTCCAGCTAAATAGTGGCAAGAGCAGGTAACGGTGGAGTTAGATAGTGATCATGCAGCCTTGTCTCCTAAATAGACCACAAGGTCTCAATAATATTAAGATTTGCTGACTGTGGTGGCCAGGGGAAATGTGACAGTTTATCTTCTGCTCACAAAACCAGTCCTGAACAATGCGAGCTCTGTGAATAGGGGCCCTCAAAACAGCATCATCATTGGGGAACGACCATTCTACCATGGAATCTGATCTGCCAAAATGGTCACATAATAAATGGCAGTAATGCCACCTTGCGCAGTAACCATGAGCCCCATGGAATACGACGATACGGCTGCCCAAACCATCTCCGAACTCCAGCCATGACTCATTCCTGGGATGTAAACTCGACCAGCTGGTGAAAACATTGTGCTACAAGACCCATCCGAGCAAATGACTTGATTCCATCGCTCCACAGTCCAGGTTTTACGGCTTCGGCACCACGTTTTCCTGTTATTGGCATCAGTGATGTGTGGTTTTGAAATTTCAGCTCGCCCTGCAATTCACTTGTTATGGAGCTCCCTTCGTTTTGTTTTGGTGCAGACAGTGTTCACGAGTACGACATTCAGTTCCGCAGTGACTACTGCAGCTGTCGTCCTATCAGTTTTCTTCAGCTCGTCTTCAACGATTGTCGGTCACGATCACTCAGCCCACACTTTCGACCGCGTTGTGGCGTAGCAGATGATTTTCTTCAACTGTAGTACGAATCTTCAGTATGGAATCTCTTGGAACACTTCGACACCTTGATTAGAGAATCACCCACCGTAAGAACACCAGCAGTCTGCTCACGTTGGAATTCACTTGGCTCCGACATAACGCACTCACACCAACCCAGACCACATGTGACACTTGCAGTTTATTGAGGACGTTGCACAGGTGCCGTTTGTGGTCAAATACAGCAGCACCACCTGCAGCATGCACTGCTCCCGGTGTTTCCATATTTTTGTCCAACGCTGTAGCTGCTCTAACTCTCGTTTTTTTCTTTCTCATGCTCCATAAACGTGATACACGTGCGTAGCATATAATGGTCATATATTCTTCTTCGAACACAGCTTATCTAAATGTTGCCAACGGCCTTGCAAGTGGTAACACCGGTTCCCGTCATATCAACGAAGTTAAGCGCTGTCGGGCTGGGTGACCATCCGGTCTGCCGAGCGTTGTTGGCAAGCGGGGTGCAGTCAGCCCTTGTGAGGCAAACTGAGGAGCTACTTCACTGAGAAGTAGCGGCTCCGGTCGCAGAAACTGACATTCGGCCGCGAGAGCTGTGTGATGGCCACATGCCACATGCCGCTTTTTTGTTCATGCTATTTTCCTTGACTTCCGGAAGGCGTTCGATACAGTTCCGCACTGTCGCCTGATAAACAAAGTAACAGCCTACGGAATATCAGACCAGCTGTGTGGCTGGATTGAAGAGTTTTTAGCAAACAGAACTCAGCATGTTGTTATCAATGGAGAGACGTCTACAGACGTTAAGGTGTGCCACAGGGGAGTGTTATGGGACCATTGCTTTTCACAATATATATAAATGACCTAGTAGATAGTGTCGGAAGTTCCATGCGGCTTTTCGCGGATGATGCTGTAGTATACAGAGAAGTTGCAGCATTAGAAAATTGTAGCGAAATGCAGGAAGATCTGCAGCGGATAGGCACTTGGTGCAGGGAGTGGCAACTGACCCTTAACATAGATAAATGTAATGTATTGCGAATACATAGAAAGAAGGATCCTTTATTGTATGATTATATGATAGCGGAACAAACACTGGTAGCAGTTACTTCTGTAAAATATCTGGGAGTATGCGTACGGAACGATTTGAAGTGGAATGATCATATAAAATTAATTGTTGGTAAAGCGGGTGCCAGGTCGAGATTCTTTGGGAGAGACCTTAGAAAATGTAATCCATCAACAAAGGAGGTGGCTTACAAAACACTCGTTCGACCTATACTTGAGTATTGCTCATCAGTGTGGGATCCGTACCAGATCGGGTTGACGGAGGAGATAGAGAAGATCCAAAGAAGAGCGGTGCGTTTCGTCACAGGGTTATTTGGTAAGCGTGATAGCGTTACGGAAATGTTTAGCAAACTCAAGTGGCAGACTCTGCAAGAGAGGCGCTCTGCATCGCGGTGTAGCTTGCTCGCCAGGTTTCGAGAGGGTGCGTTTCTGGATGAGGTATCGAATATATTGCTTCCCCCTACTTATACCTCCCGAGGAGATCACGAATGTAAAATTAGAGAGATTCGAGCGCGCACGGAGGCTTTCAGACAGTCGTTTTTCCCGCGAACCATACGCGACTTGAACAGAAAAGGGAGGTAATGACAGTGGCACGTAAAGTGCCCTCCGCCACACACCGTTGGGTGGCTTGCGGAGTATAAATGTAGATATAGATGTAGATGCCCCTCTATATCCACATCCAGTGAAGCCTGTGGGCTGGGGATGACACGGCGGCCGGTCGGTACCTTTGGGCTTTCATGGCCTGAGGGGGAGGAGTTTAGTTTATCTAAATATTTCCAACTGGGTTTTATGAGAGCTACGTCGTCTTTCATCCGAAGATTCCCACTGAAATTTCCCAAGCATTTCCGGTATCCTTTAGTACGGATCATACTGACCAGTTAGGACGATAGCAGCGCATCTACGAACTCGTTCGATGTTTGTTGTCACGCGTCGTTGATAAGATCTGTAACAATATTCTATAATAGGTTGTTCTAGCATCTTGTATGTCATTTCCTTCTCAGAAGCACTGTACTTTTCCAGAACCGTTACAGTAAATCTAAGTCTTCCATACACCGTTCCTAATACTGATTTTACGCGATCATTTCATATAATATCGCTTCTTAGTGTTACCCCTCAGTACTTATACAATGTGGCATTCCCAAGATGTCCACCAATAGGCGTGTAATCAGATACTATACAGTTCTTCCTCTTTGCTATATTTACTTAATGTGCCTCTTCTTATGGCAACCAGGCTTTCTCTTACTTCGGACCTGGGTTTCACACATGCAGTACCTTTTTTTACATCACCGCTACCTAGTAATAGCAATCTTAATGTGACAAATAGAATTGGTTCAAATGGCTCTGAGCACTATGGGACTTAACTTCTGAGGTCATCAGTCCCCTAGAACTTAGAACTACTTACACCTAACTAACCTAAGGACATCACCTGTGACGGAAGCGGTCGCGCGGTTCCAGACTGAAGCGCCTAGAACCGCTGGGCCACAACTGCCGGGTACAAACTATATGTTTTCTGTATAGTGACTTCTGGGGAAAGGAAATTTAAGTAGACTACACAGCCTTAGAATGCTGAGAAATGACGAACATCCGGCTGGTAAACAGAAATTTACAGCGTAACGAATATGCATAGGAACAATGGTAATCCTTAGTGTTGCTTCAGTAGATATGTCATTAACTGTCTTCTGAAGCTAGAGATATTACTCAGTTCTCTAATATAATGCAATCGATTGTTCCAGCATCAGATTCCTGCCGTTTGGAAGAACGTCGAGAAGGTTGCTGAGCGATGGAGTGGGGGAGAAAGAGTTTTGCTCTGATGGGAGCGGGTGTTTCTACAATGCTGTTCAAACAAAAGCGTTAAGGTCGACGGCACATATGAGGGACAGTTTTCTTTGATAAGAGAGTAGAGAAGACATAGGGTATGGAAATCTCTGCGCTTGTGTGCACGCAGCCAGGTTAGCTGTGCATGAGATGGTGAAATGTAATGAAAGAGTCGAACAACACAGATTTAACTAACACGGGCAGCCATAACCAGTTCCAGACGCCGTCATCTTTCCTGAGAAAGGCTTTTCAGGACAACATCGCTGTGATCAATACTTGGAGATACAAGTATTTGTACAAGTTTCTTTTACAGGTCAAGAGGGAACACCTTTTTTTTTTAAGGGCCTGGTGAGACGCTAATGTCTCCTTGGGCACTGCAGTTATGTCCTTAGTCCAGTTTTCAGCTCATTGTTAAACCGCCCTTCTATTGCCGCTGGAGATTTTCTCAAAAATGTCCCACCGCACCCTCCAAAACCCTGGATGGCTGATCCTCCAACTTTTCAAGAATTTTGCAAGGCACTCAAGAGTGCGAAACCTGGGAAACTAGACTCTTCTCACTCATTCTATTAATGTGGTAAACCTACAAGGTACCAGCTGACTTGAAGGACTCCACAATTGTCACCATCTTCAAGAAGGGCGACATAAGCGTCTGTGGTAACTACCGGGGGATATCTCTACTCTCTGTCACTGGCAAAATTTTTGCGAGAATCCTTTTAAATCGCCTCCAGACACTTTCAGAGACTATACTACCTGAGTCTCAATGCGGGTTTCGACCTTCAACCTTCAAGAGGGACAATTGACATGATTTTCTGTGCACTACAGGAGAGGTGCATAGAACAGCAAAAGCCTTTACTACTTGTTTTCTATGATTTAGAAAAGGCCTTAGATACAGTTCCCAGAGAAGCCATGTGGATGGTCTTAAAACGCTTCGGCTGCCCTGAACATTTTGTTGACTTGATTGAAGTTCTGCACGATGATATGACTGGACAGGGCCTCTGCCAGAATGAAACAACTGGTGAATTCCCAATAACAAATGGGCTTAAACAAGGATGCGTTCTTGCACCAACATTGTTCGCATTGTATCTGGCAGCTATGCTTTACGAGACATCCGTAAACAATGCAGGAATAGAACTAAATTACAGGTTCGAGGGAGGATTATTCAACCAGTCCAGACTCCATTCAGAAAGGTTCACCAGTACCACTCGTGTGACAGAGCTACAGTATGCTGATGACAATGCTTCTCCAGCTCATTCACCTGCAGAGTTGCAGCTGTCAGTTGATGCCTTCAGCAGGCCATACGAACGATTTGGTCTCTCCATCAATACTCCAAAGACAAAGGTGATGGCGCAGCCAACTCCTGGCTCCTCCGTTCCTGAGTTCAGCATATCCTTTTATGATACACCTTTGGAACAAGTGGACCATTCCCTCTACCTAGGAAGCATACTGTCTTCTAACTGCTCATCTGGAAAAGATGTGGAGAATAGATTACGTGCTGCCCATGTAGCATTTGGACGTCTTACAAAGTGTGTCTTCCTGAATAAAGACCTGACAGTGTACACCAAACTGATGATGTACAAAGCTGTAGTCATTTCCACCCTGCTATATGATTGCGAAACCTGGACGTTATATTGCTGTGATCTGAAGAAACTAGAACGCTTCAACCAACAGAAGCTAAGATATATCACGAAGCTGAAATGGGATGACTTCATATCCAACACGGCTGTTCTTGAAAAAGCAAAAATGTATAGCATGGAAGCTCTTAACATTGGGCATCAACTCAGATGGGTCGGACATGTCCAGCGGATGAAAAATGACAGACTTCCACGCCAAATGCTGTACAGCGAAGTGAGCACAGGTAAAAGGCCACGAGGTGCCCCTCTCAAACGTTATAAGGATCAGTACAAGAAAAATCTGAAAAACTTGAACATCGATCCGAGTAACTGGTCCACAGTAGCAGAAGATCGAAGTCGCTGGCGCTCAGTTACCTCAAATGCTCTTCAAAACTTTGAGCTGGAACGTCGAAGAATGGAGAATGACAAACGCCGGAGACGTAAACTTCTCCAGGCTCAGCCACGTCCTCCACCTTCCATCAGCTGTAATGTCCGTGGCCGCCTGTTCCACGCTAGTATTGGATTGCTAAGCCATCAACGACACTTCCACGCCTGAACCGTGACAAGGGAAATCTCAGGAGAGAAATGAAAACTCAGATACGAGTATCAGCCGACAACGACGACCAGTTTTCACCTACTATTACGCCCAGACACTTTGCTGTAGGAAAGAAGTTGATATTTGTCCCCTTTCGGTTCAAAGACAGTAGGAATTTTGGGCTAATGAGCCTAGAATGACCAACCAGTACCGCTAGGGTTTTCAGTGAGTTTAGCTTTAACCCTACATCCTGCGCCCATATCGAAAGCACGCACAGGTCAGTACTGAGATTCTCGATAGATGACTTCGTGTCTGTTAGTTTTGCACTCATTTATAACTGGAAGTCATCAGCGTACATGTGGTATTTGCAGTAGTGACGCATCATTTGTGTGCAATGAAAAGAGTATAAGACGTATTACTGAACCTTGGTGGATGCCTGAAACTACCTGCCTCTATTGTGACTTCATGGTGCCAGACATGAAGCACTCATGGCGAGATGTGTGGTATGAGTGAAACCAGTGCACTGCACTTGGCGAGAAATTTAGGCTGCTAACCTTGGCAAGGAAAACTTCTAAGTCGACAGTGTCAAAGACTCTTCTGAAGTCAAAGAATCAAGTGATAGTTGCTTCTTGTGGTTCCATGGCAAGCTTCAGGTCGCCTGTTACCTTTATTAAGGCGGACGTTGTGTTGCGATGTTTACGGAAAGGTTATGGTTTTCGGCTAGTATGTTGTTTCTGACTAGGTAGTTTGTTAGCTGGTCTTGGTCTTTAAATTCTAAGGCTTTGGAAGTTGCAGGAAGAATGCTAATAGGTCGGTAATCAGGTAATGGCGCAACTAGTCCTTGTTTCCAGGCCTTTGGGAAAACACTTGTGGTCTAGAAGTGCTTGAAGATAACTGTCACGTTGGGTACTAGTGGATCAATAATCAGCATCTTTTGAACTGTGATGCCATCGTGTCCTCTAGACGCTCACAATATTGCAAGTAAAATGCTTTAAATTGAGTTGTTCGTGTCTGCATGATGTAATGAATGACTCTCTCGTTCCTTTGCGGTTCAAGTATGGAGGTAAGTAATGTGAAGTACCGGTTCAGTTAATCGGCTGGTACAGTGGGGACAGCTGCAGCTTTTACTTTCTTTATACTAAGACCACACACGTTTTTCAGTAAGACAGCTGGTGTATTTCTGTTGTCGGTTAACGTAGGGGCACTCCTGAGATTTGCATTTCTCACAGTTTGACTGAGTAGGTTTCGCTTCCGCTTGTAAGTAATATGATTTTCAGGCGTGGGAACATTATCTTGCATTTATCCACACACGTATTTAGAGAGATCTGCCATTCATTGCACCGAGTGGTCCATTTATGAATGGAAAGTGGTTTCTGTTGTCGCAATGTAAAAACGCCGTGTTACTGGCGCTCGAACAGAGGAAAAATAAGTCACGAAAAGAAAACTTCCACCGACAGAATTTTTATGCTGACCTTCGCAGGACTGTTTCCGCGGTTACGGGCAGAACAACAAACATGTTTGTTTCAGTGTTTCTAACAGATCATGCATTATGAATATTTTTCCCCTTTTTTGCCTCGTGTGTTACTTCCATTAACCGGTTCAGTTCATCGGTATATAGACGCCATATTTCGTAACGTAGTACATTGATCTCTTGTATCACATAACCTTTTTTGGATCTATTTAATTCTAGCCAGCAAGGAGGAACAATGGACAAAACACTGGACTTTTATTCGAGAGCCATAATGAATTATTTTTGGTGGTGTTTCTTAGAAATCATCAACCGCGCCCTAAATTCGTTGTATTTTGAGATCAACAAGTCATCGCAGTTCGCTGATCGATTATTATATCTGTTTCAGTAAACTGACTCCATTTTTAATTTAGGAAGAACGCTAGAATTTAACTTACCATTTTACGTCTCAGGTGAACTATAAGCTAACAAGATATTTTGACTCCTACCTTATTTCTCCAACATTTCGACTCTTATATGTGTTGCGTTGCGGAGTATACAAGGAAGTCCCCGACCGAGCTCACCTATTACAAACTTAAATATGCCACTAACAACGTAGTTGGCGTGCAAAGGTGTTATTCTTTCGCCCGTCGTCAGAGCTACCGTGATACCACACGAAATCCCAATGGCGATTTGCGAAGTTCGAGGCAAATTAAGAGATATAACGCTCTGCAGATTTAATTGCAAACATTCTTTGGTGGACTCGGATTAATCCTCCACATTGTACAGTGTGCCAAAATGTGTCAGTCCGCAGCTCGTGGTCGTGCGGTAGCGTTCTCGCTTCCCGCGCCCGGGTTCCCGGGTTCGATTCCCGGCGGGGTCAGGGATTTTCTCTGCCTCGTGACGACTGGGTGTTGTGTGATGTCCTTAGGTTAGTTAGGTTTAAGTAGTTCTAAGTTCTAGGGGACTGATGACCATAGATGTTAAGTCCCATAGTGCTCAGAGCCATTTGAACCATTTGAACCAAAATGTGTCGTACGTCGTGTAGTTTGCCTCAACTCTTTACGGAATATATGCCTAAAATACGATTACTGTGAGTTATTTAGTACGTTTTGTAAATTGTTGTGTCTGTCAGAGAGAGAGAGAGAGAGAGAGAGAGAGAAGAAATTACAAATGCGTTGTCGTGGGGGAAGGAAAAGACGCGCCGTGATTCAACAGCTATGTAAGAAGACTGCTACGAAAGCAAAGAGAGCTTCAATGCAAATTTAAACGTGCCAGAGCCTCACAGACCGACCAAATTACAAAAAAAAATGGCTCAAATGGCTCTGAGCACTATGGGACTCAACATCTTAGGTCATAAGTCCCCTAGAACTTAGAACTACTTAAACCTAACTAACCTAAGGACATCACACACACCCATGCCCGAGGCAGGATTCGAACCTGCGACCGTAACAGTCCCGCGGTTCCGGACTGCAGCGCCAGAACCGCACGGTCACCGCGGCCGGCACAAAAATTACACAAAACCAAAATAACCGTAAGGACAGCTATGCCTAAAGCGTTCAGCGAATTCGGTAGTAAAATTCTGCCTACCGACTTGACAGAAGATCCTAAGAAGTCTTGGTCTTAGATTAAATCAGTAAACGGATCGAAGCCATCTGTCCAGGCACTCGGTGACCGTAATGACAGTGAAAAAGGAGCCGACACAGAAAAGACCGAAATACTAAACCAAAGAAGTGATAAGTTCAGGATAACTAGATCCTGCGACGGTGTCACCAGCTAAATGCGAAATCTTTAGTGCCTTACGGTGTGAGGACATGACAAACTGTTGGTGATAATCCATCACCAGAAAGAGAACGCTAAATTTGGCGGTGCCCCCGGCAACAATGGAAAGTGTAGGCAACGTGGCGACAAAAGCTTTCTTTCACGTTTCGCCTACGTTTCATTCGATAAAACCCTATACCAAAGCAAACGTAACGCAACTTGGCAAGCGCCCATCACACTTATCCAAAAGGCTATCTACAGATCAGAAGGATGAGCAGCACACTCCACACACCAAAATTATGGCAAGTGATCTGCAATGGATTCCTGAATTTGTGTCCAACGGTCGTTAGTGGCTATTAGATTGACTTGGTTTTCATTTAGTAAATAACGTAATTCGAACTTACGTGGGTCACCTGATTTTCTATATAGTGGTTAGACGATTCAATAACCATGATGTTTTGCACTAGATCGGTTACAAAGCATGGCGCCCATTTCGACAGTGGTTCACACAGTTTTATTGGAACCTAGTAACGCCCATTTACTGTCTGGTGTGGCGGTTTTGGTGTGACCCCTCCCCCCCCTCTCCAGCACCCCTTCTCACCCCGACCACCTCTTTCTCGCCCTCGCTTAATCGGAACGTTTTCATAGAGAAAAGTTATGCTGTCACCACGCAGTTTTTACTTGGCAAGTTAATTAGCCCTGGTCATTAATTGAACTTAACATAAATCGGATGCAGATCGTATGGAGAGAGGCAGTACTGCAGACGAGGAAATGATATAGTAATCTAACTATATCACCTGTGTATTCTCAGCAATGCAATGTAAAATATGTAGTTACACCACGAACTCCATCGGCATGGTACTGACGATAAAGTTCGTACAACAGAAAAGTGCCGAAGTCAGGTGGAAACCATGGATTTAGTGAACGTAAAAATCGGTTTTCCGGCACCGTACGGTTTTGCCACTGGCTGAAGTGGGATTACAACACAACATTAAAAGATATCTTTGTGTTCTGCCTTATGGCAGGTCTTGTCATGGGGGAAGCCTCGTCAGAGAGGTCCACCGCATGAGCGTCTAGGAAAGTGATTCCAGTGGTGGTTTCCCGTTGCCTTCCACTGATGATGATGAAATAATAATGAGGACAACACAACACCCAGTCCCTGAGCGGAGAGAAATCTCCAACCCAGCCAGGAATCGAACCCGGGAGCCTTGGCGTGACAGACCGCCGCGCTGACCACTCAGCTATCGGGGCGGACTACATTAAAAAGAGACCCATCACTAATCTTGTGAAATAATTGGATTATGTGAAAGAAATGAGAGCCAGCGATAAATCTGAATTGAAATGGCGGCAGCGCGACACAGTTTAAATAGATTATTTAGTCATATTCTACTGATAAAAAGTTGACAACGTCGCAGAATACATCTACATCTCAGTTGTTGGCGACCGTGCAGATATTGTCGTTAACGCAAGGAGATTTTGTCGAACTGAGAGAGGCAAGTTGACAGCCTCAATTAACATAATCGCGCCTAGAAGGTAATAACGTTTTAGAGCTACGATATGGCAGTTATCAAATAAGAAGAGTCTGCGTACGCGAAAAGTAAGTATTTACGCATATCTGCATGTCCTGTAATGTTGTTACTGTCGTTCTCCTATCTGGAAAAAGTTATCCTCTCAGCTGTACCCTTATTTATGAAAATAGTATTTCCATACTCGGAATGTTAATACGAATCTAATTATGCTGAAATACAGGGTGTACATAAAGTCGGGGAACACTTTCAATTATTTATTGCACAAGAACCAAACATTATAAAGATATCATACATATATCATTTTGAAGAGAAACGCTGAAAGTTTTTTTTTTTTTTTTCATGTATACCGCCACAGTGTAGTTTGGTAATTTGCCGATAGTCAGCGCTAGTCGCATACATGGCGAGTTCAGGTGCGGAGCAAGCTTTCTGTACGTTGGAGTTCGACAGAAACAACCAAGTACGGTAAGAAGCCACAAACAAGGAAGGCCATTTACCACTGGCACAACAAATTCCTTACGGCGGGTTGCTCGTGCACGGCAGAAGTGGACGTCCCAGTGTGAGTGAAGTGAATGTGGAGCGCGTACGAGAGACATTCATAAGAAGTGCATCCCGTGAACTCGAAGTGGCTCCCATGATAGTGTGGAAAGTCCTGCGACGGAAGCTGTCTATGAAACCATTCAAATTGGAGCTGAACACGGAGCTGCCCCATCGATGGATCGGCCGTGCTGAAGGGGACAGCTGTTTCATGTAATGGCCTCCCCGATCACCAGATCTCACTCCGTGTGACGTTTTTCTGAGGGGACACATTAAAGATCTGGTGTATGTACCGCCTCTACCACGTGACGTAGCAGAGCTCCGGGACAGAATACGAGAAGCGACTGCCACAGTCGACGATGCCATGCTGGGACGGGTATGGCAAGAATTCGATTACCTTATTGACTTCTGCCGGGTCACTCATGGTTCGCATATCGAATTTTTGTAAAAAAAAAGCTTTCAGAGTTTCCCTTCAAAATGCAATATGCATGAGATCTGATAATGTTTAGTTCTTCTGCAATAAATAATAGAAAGTGTTCCTGGACTTTATTTATACCCTGTACTCTTGAAATTTAATGATACTTTCCTCGTTTCACGCTTAGTTAGAAAAAGCAGAGTATTTTGACAAATTAATCTGAAATTTGCTTATTACACATAGTTTCACATGTAATCTCTCTCTACAACGGCTAAAAAGCTATTGCTGAACTCAATAACAGTCTCTTTAGTGTACTTCACGCTCCTACCCTACTTCACCCCACCACCATACCTACTTTTTCAGTATGTTGCAATCAGATACGATTCAGTCTTGGTAGATTATATTTCTTTAATCCTTCTAGAAGAAAAATAAAATTTACATACGGCATAGTCGAAAACCAGGTATAAATAACATGCGTACCACGCTGATAGCCGGCCGGAGTAGCCGAACGATTCTAGGCGCTTCAATCTGGAACCGCGCGACCGCTACGGTCGCAGGTTCGAATCCTGCCTCGGGCATGGATGTGTGTGATGTCCTTAGGTTAGCTAGGTTTAACTAGTTCTAAGTTCTAGGGGACTGATGACCTCAGATGTTAAGTCCCATAGCGCTCAGAGCCATTTGAACCATTTTTGAACCACGCTGATACGATTTTCTGTTTATAAATAACATGTCACGGAAGCTCACATAACATCTACATCTACATCTACATCTACATCTATACTCCGCGAGCCACCTTACGGTGTGTGGCGGAGGGTACTTATTGTACCACTATCTGATCCCCCCTTCCCTGTTCCATTCACGAATTGTGCGTGGGAAGAACGACTGCTTGTAAGTCTCCGTATTTGCTCTAATTTCTCGGATCTTTTCGTTGTGATCATTACGCGAGATATATGTGGGCGGTAGTAATATGTTGCCCATCTCTTCCCGGAATGTGCTCTCTCGTAATTTCGATAATAAACCTCTCCGTATTGCTTAACAGTGAATGGTCAGGAGGCGCCTGCCAAAATATACGTGCATACTATCTGGGATTTACATACGGATTGCTTGGCGAATAAATCAAAAGATCGACTGCCAATCTGATGTTAAGTGTACATTCTGACTCCTGTACACTCATAAGCGTTACTCAATATTATTCCGGTCTTACAACATAATACCATTTTAGTGATTACTGTGATTACGTCGTAGCACTACGCAAGTGTTCCGCTGCAAAGCCTTGCTCGACGTTCCAAGCTCTTTAAAACGTAAAAGAAACTGTAAACACTGAAGTTAGACTAACACCCGAAACTTCTTTGGCGACTTACTGTCTTCAGTAATTAGAGATGTAGAGTGCATATGAATGATAACTACACTAACCCCCTAACGTAACCCTCTTTAAACAACAAGTTTCCTTTCTGAATGGCTAAATAGCGGAAATAAAAAGTATGAGAATGTGATTCTATACATGTTCGCGATACTAAAGAGACCCTGTCAGTATGAGACGCTTAATGTTTAGAACCTATCCTGATGCACAATTAACCACATGTATTGCGTTGTGTGGTCAGCCCTGTGAACTAGCTATTGATTAGTAGTACAAGTTTTGGTTTCACATTTTGCCTAGTAGCTTGTGTGTTCTCCGCTCTGTGGCTGAGATATATGCTGCAGGAAAACGCGTGGATAACTGCTTACATAAAATTCACACACCAAACCCGTTTGTTCACGCCTCTCTCTCTCTCTCTCTCTTTTTTCGAATAGAGCTTCTTGATGGGTGTGCCCATTACGCTCTTACCCAAAGCGTGGCGCAACTGACACTGGAATTAATTTGTTTGTACCTGCTGCGTTTTCTTTCAAATTGGCGTACGGTCCTCTCTCTCTCTCCCTTTCTTTCTCTCTCTAGAACTGCTAAACTGTTACTGCTGAACTCAATAACAGTCTGTTTAGTGTACTTCACCCTCCTACCCTACTTCACCCCACAGCCATACCTACTTTTTCAGTATGTATATAATTTTTTTTTCTCCATATAAACATCTTAGAGACTGAGGTACTGCTGGGGACAGTTTCTCTGTTACTCAGAGTAACTAAAGTATTTTGAGATCAACAAATCATCGCAGTTCGCTGATCGATTATTAATCTGTTTCAGTAAACTGACGCCATTTTTACTGCCGTAATTTAGGAAGAACGCTAGAATTTAACTTAACATTTAGGTCAGTAGAGGGGCACTGTACAAGGACGAGGAAAGACAGTCGTGGTCTTGTTTAGCCAACCATCCCAGCTTTCGGCTCAGTCGATAAAGTAAACCACAACATTCCTAAATCAGGGTGTTCGGACAGCTAGCACTTGAAAGGCTTATTCTCAGCACTCCAGTCATCAACAGAATCCCAATCAACTCCTGTATTTCAGTTGTATCTGTAGGAGGTTTAGCATCTCTCTCTCTCTCTCTCTCTCTCTCTCTCTCTCTCTCTCTTCGTCCGAATGGGAAACGCAATCTTCAATTATAGCTTTCTGTCGTGCACTTCCTTTAGGACCGGGAGGAATATAAATAATGTTACGGCTTCGAATTCTTTCTGTATTCAGGAGAGGAGTCTTAACCAGACGTTGTCAACTACGCCAGTGAAAAAGTCAACCCGCAAGATTCTCCGAGATGGTTTCTCACATGCAAACTCAGCACTATTCTCCCCCGCACGTGGGCCTAAATCTTCTGGCTCAGACACTGACTGACAGTCGTGTTCTTCCAGAACATCGTCGTCACAGCTAGAACTCGAGTCAGGAAAATCTTCCTCGTTCTCCCTCTCTACGAGCCACTCTAGAATTCGCGTTTATTGCCTCTGATCCAAGATTCTGCTAAAATTTAGTGAAATTACACGATTATTTCACTTGATCATACCTCTAAAGGAATAATTAGCCAATATAATAAACATATTTTAACAATATAAGTGGAATACATCACTAACAAAAACTGCATTTCAAAAATACATACGTAATAGGTCGCGTGGATTGAATGGTAGATCGCCGAATTTGCAAAATCCATGTAACGCAGCAAGCCATCAGGTAGTACTAGAGTACACTGGCCTCGAAACACTGTCGCTACCCGACTTCCACATATCTTTTATTCCCACAAGCGGATTACAGAATTATGTAATCTACGCCACCACCTCAGGATTAAAAAGTCTAACGTGAGTGAACGGCTCTCAGGAAACCAATTAAATATCCCTCCTGCAAGAAAATTGCCTAGTTGTGAAGACTGAGAAGCTGTACCATTTTTTGCGGCAGGTGGCGATGCCTTTGGGCTAGGAAATCACATATTACTTCCACATGCGGAAAACAATTATACAACACCAAGAGAGATTTCAACTACAGACAACTCCAACTAACGTCCGTTGCAGGGTCTAAAGTACTTTCGGAATTATGTCCAACAAGTGGCCTGTTTCACCGCCCAATAGACCTTAATATAACTTACCCTACACAATTACGAACGAATAAAAGAAAAAAATGTTCAAATGTGTGTGAAATCTTATGGGACTTAACTGCTAAGGTCATCAGTCCCTAAGCTTACACACTACTTAACCTAAATTATCGTAAGGACAAACACAAACTCCCATGCCCGAGGGAGGACTCGAACCTCCGTCGGGACCAGCCGCACAGTCCATGACTGCAGCGCCTAAGACCGCTCGGCTAATCCCGCGCGGCACGAATAAAAGAGGGAGTGAAATCCACAGATACACTCAATGATTCTCCTGCGGATAATTTCATAGTTAATGAAAACAACAGAGGAAGAAATAACAATACTTAACTTCGTTTTTCACTTCACAAAATGGTTCAAATGGCTCTGAGCACTATGGGACTCAACATCTTAGGTCATAAGTCCCCTAGAACTTAGAACTACTTAAACCTAACTAACCTAAGGACATCACACACACCCATGCCCGAGGCAGGATTCGAACCTGCGACCGTAGCAGTCCCGCGGTTCCGGACTGCAGCGCCAGAACCGATAGACCACCGCGGCCGGCTTCATTTCACAACGAGGCTCAGTTTCATGTCAGTATGATAACGTGCTATGAGGTAAATTTGTGTATAAAATATAAGAAAAACTGAAATACATAAATGCGTACACATCTTGTTTTATTTTTTCTAGCCAGCCACATAGATTCCATCTCGCAACAACTGCTTCACATATTTCCAACCATAGATTTTGCTTTATATTTGTATCTGAGTATTCCTTTGAGAGCCCGCATCTCGTGGTCGTGCGGTACCGTTCTCGCTTCCCACGCCCGGGTTCCCGGGTTCGATTCCCGGCGGGGTCAGGGATTTTCTCTGCCTCGTGATGGCTGGGTGTTGTGTGATGTCCTTAGGTTAGTTAAGTTTAAGTAGTTCTAAGTTCTAGGGGACTGCTGACCATAGATGTTAAGTCCCATAGTGCTCAGAGCCATTCCTTTGAGATCGTTTTATACAAAGCTGGTCTATTCTCTAACTCCTATATTAAAATAGCAATCAATTCACCTGTTATAAGTGCCATTTCACCACGTCATATTATGTATGGAAAAAAGTGTCAGGCAAAAAATGAACTAAGTAATCGTCCACTCTCCGCACTGTAACATTGATGCCATAGTCCCTGGCAGCAGTCGATTCCTTTCATCATTGCTCTGACAGCCGTTGTTCGCATTACATTGAGAAAGAATCGTCTTATCAAATCGCTTTTCAAATGGGAACTGCTCAAATCTTTCGCGTGGGGCTGGTTAAATAGCTGCAGCCCTGTACTACTGGAGAAGTCTGGTAATTTCTCGTATGATGGTGCTATATCTAGAAGGTTCTCGCATCGTCGATATGGGATATGCAACATGCAACGCTATCTGTGAGACGATCTTGTCAACATAAACTTGTTTAGATAAATAAAACTGAGACTGCATTTACATGTTGCACTAACACATGGGATACGCCCGCCCGGTTAGCCATGCCGTCTAACGCACGGCTTTCCGGATTGGGAAGGAGCGCCTGGTCCCCGGCACGAATCCGCCCGGCCAGTCTGTGGATGGTTTTTAGGCGGTTTCCCATCTGCCTCGGCGAATGCAGGCTGGTTCCCTTTATTCCGCCTCAGCTACACAATGTCGGCGATTGCTGCGCAAACAAGTTCTCCACGTACGCGTACGCACCATTACTCTACCACGCAAACATAGGGGTTACACTCGTTTAGTGTGAGACGTTCCCGGGGGCTGGGGCAGGGGAGGGGGGTGGGGGTTCACTGGGGGCCGAACCGCACAATAACCCTGAAAGAGTGGTTCGGTTCGGTGCGGGGCGGCGGAGAGGTGAAGTGGACTGCGGTAGTCGTCGTGGGGTTGTGGACCACTGCGGCTGCGGCGGGGACGGAGCCTCTCCGTCGTTTCTAGGCCCCCGGTTAACATACAATACAATACAACACATGGCGTTACTTTAGTACTTGAGCCAAGCTCGTAACAGTATTTTGCAAAATCTGGACAAAATTGGGTCTTGTCGGGATGTCGGAACAAGAAGATCCGTAACGGTGACAGTACCGACAACATCGGCGCGGATGGCAGCCCTATGTTTAAACAGTCGTCCTGTTGCTGGCAGACATTGGTTGGGATCGTAGCGCCCATGAAATTTTGTCTGACGATTTTAAATCGTTTGCTTGTGCGGACCAATGGAACTACAAGCCGCTCAGAAATCTATAGGGCTAGGTGTCATTAAGATTCCCATTGGGGAACCCCAGATATCACTTTGGTTATATTTGATGACTTTTCACCAGTTACTAATAAATGAGAACATTCTGATAGGAATTCTGAATCCAGTCGCCTAGTTGGGACGGTGTTACACAGTTTCATAAAAGCTGCACATGGAATCAGTTTGCGTGGACGGCCACACAAAGGCGCAACTATATTTGCTCCACGTGCGTCAAATTGCGCTTGCATTACCTCGGAACTACAGGAAGCTGTACAAACCGGTCGACGTCAGCATCTCTACGGTCGGCTGCCTCTGGTGAGCACCTGCGCCTCCACACGC
This sequence comes from Schistocerca cancellata, assembly GCF_023864275.1. Classification (NCBI taxonomy): domain Eukaryota; kingdom Metazoa; phylum Arthropoda; class Insecta; order Orthoptera; family Acrididae; genus Schistocerca; species Schistocerca cancellata. Next base: position 372,739,810 of record NC_064626.1, read on the forward strand.
CCCCGTCCCGCCAGGTAATCGGCGCGTGGGCGTGCTGTGTATTAAACGCCGCTGCCGCCCACCAGTTCCTAGAAGCGGACGTCTGCGCAGGAGGCGGCAAACAATATTAGCCGGCGCGATCACGGAGCCGGTGTTTGGCAATCGATGGTTCTCATGGCAGGCCTCTTACATACGCTGCACGAGCCCGTCGTGTCCAACACCAGCTTTGTAGTGGTGGCTGCCGTGCAGTGATGGGAACAGTCGGATGAAAACGATAAATTCAGTCGCTTCTTGGAAAACAATCGACTCATTCGGTTGTAGTTTTACGGATCTGTTGAATAATTCATTCATTCATTCTTTTGAGTGAAACCGGTCTGTGGAAGCAACCGCACGAAAACAGTCGATTGTAGTTTTACGTATCCGAAGAATTATTATGCATTCAGGTCCTTCGAGTGCAACTAGTCTGTGGAGCAGCCGAATGAAAACCGGTCGACGCAGTCCGGCTAATTCAGTTCTGAGCCGGCACATCCGCTTTTGTCGACTGCACTCTGTAATCGACTGTCGTCATTGCTATTGCTGTTCCGACATTTGCTATTTATTGGATGCCAATAAGTAGCTCATAGTTTCATTTTTCGTCCATGATTATGAACATTTTCTTAATAGCGAGCTTTGTATCCGGAACAGAATACCGAACGTCACGGTGGAGTGGGAATGGAAGAAACCGTGACTGGATACAAAGTGATCCCAAAGATAAATTCAGTACAATATACGGTATCAGCAAGATAATTTATATTATGAAACCATATTAATTAAAGAAATTCGAAGAAAATTAGTGAATGACAACAAATCTTCCTCGTATAGAAAACACCTACGACAGGTTTCTGTACGCGGTTAAAAAGCAAGTCACGAAATAATTTAAGGAATTGTATCTTATATACAGGGAGCGAAAGACTATTTACAATTTGTACTGAAACCAGATGGCAGTTATAAGAGACGACGGGCACGAAAGGGAAGCAGTGGTTGGGAAGGGAGTGAGACAGGGTTGTAGCCTCTCCCCGGTGTTGTTCAATCTGTATATTGAGCAAGCAGTAAAGGAAACAAAAGAAAAATTTGGAGTAGGAATTAAAATCCATGGAGAAGAAATAAAAACTTTAAGGTTCGCCGATGACATTGTAATTCTATCAGAGACAACAAAGGACTTGGAAGAGCAGTTGAACGGAATGGACAGTGTCTTGAAAGGAGGATATAAGATGAACATCAACAAAAGCAAAACGTGGATAATGGAATGTAGTCGAATTAAGTCGGGTGATGCTGAGGGAATTAGATTAGGAAATGAGACACTTAAAGTAGTAAAAGAGTTTTGCTATTTGGGGAGCAAAATAACTGATGATGGTCGAAGTAGAGAGGATATAAAATGTAGACTGGCAGTGGCAAGGAAAGCGTTTCTGAAGAAGAGAAATTTGTTAACATCGAGTATAGATTTAAGTATCAGGAAGTCGTTTCTGAAAGTACACTCCTGGAAATGGAAAAAAGAACACATTGACACCGGTGTGTCAGATCCACCATACTTGTTCCGGACACTGCGAGAGGGCTGTACAAGCAATGATCACACGCACGGCACAGCGGACACACCAGGAACCGCGGTGTTGGCCGTCGAATGGCGCTAGCTGCGCAGCATTTGTGCACCGCCGCCGTCAGTGTCAGCCAGTTTGCCGTGGCATACGGAGCTCCATCGCAGTCTTTAACTCTGGTAGCATGCCGCGACAGCGTGGACGTGAACCGTATGTGCAGTTGACGGACTTTGAGCGAGGGCGTATAGTGGGCATGCGGGACGCCGGGTGGACGTACCGCCGAATTGCTCAACACGTGGGGCGTGAGGTCTCCACAGTACATCGATGTTGTCGCCAGTGGTCGGCGGAAGGTGCACGTGCCCGTCGACCTGGGACCGGACCGCAGCGACGCACGGATGCACGCCAAGACCGTAGGATCCTACGCAGTGCCGTAGGGGACCGCACCGCCACTTCCCAGCAAATTAGGGACACTGTTGCTCCTGGGGTATCGGCGAGGACCATTCGCAACCGTCTCCATGAAGCTGGGCTACGGTCCCGCACACCGTTAGGCCGTCTTCCGCTCACGCCCCAACATCGTGCAGCCCGCCTCCAGTGGTGTCGCGACAGGCGTGAATGGAGGGACGAATGGAGACGTGTCGTCTTCAGCGATATGAGTCGCTTCTGCCTTGGTGCCAATGATGGTCGTATGCGTGTTTGGCGCCGTGCAGGTGAGCGCCACAATCAGGACTGCATACGACCGAGGCACACAGGGCCAACACCCGGCATCATGGTGTGGGGAGCGATCTCCTACACTGGCCGTACACCACTGGTGATCGTCGAGGGAACACTGAATAGTGCACGGTACATCCAAACCGTCATCGAACCCATCGTTCTACCATTCCTAGACCGGCAAGGGAACTTGCTGTTCCAACAGGACAATGCACGTCCGCATGTATCCCGTGCCACCCAACGTGCTCTAGAAGGTGTAAGTCAACTACCCTGGCCAGCAAGATCTCCGGATCTGTCCCCCATTGAGCATGTTTGGGACTGGATGAAGCGTCGTCTCACGCGGTCTGCACGTCCAGCACGAACGCTGGTCCAACTGAGGCGCCAGGTGGAAATGGCATGGCAAGCCGTTCCACAGGACTACATCCAGCATCTCTACGATCGTCTCCATGGGAGAATAGCAGCCTGCATTGCTGCGAAAGGTGGATATACACTGTACTAGTGCCGACATTGTGCATGCTCTGTTGCCTTTGTCTATGTGCCTGTGGTTCTGTCAGTGTGATCATGTGATGTATCTGACCCCAGGAATGTGTCAATAAAGTTTCCCCTTCCTGGGACAATGAATTCACGGTGTTCTTATTTCAATTTCCAGGAGTGTATTTGTATGGAGTGTGTGAAAGTGAAACATGGACGATAAATAATCTGGACGAGAAGAGAATAGAAGCTTTCGAAATGTGGTGCTATAGAAGAATGCTGAAGATTAAATGGGTAGATCACATAACTAATGATGAAGTATTGAATAGAATTGGGGAGAAGAGGAGTTTGTGGCACAACTTGACAAGAAGAAGGGACCAGTTGGTAGGACATGTTCTGAGGCATCAAGGGATCACATATTTATCATTGGAGGGCAGCGTGGAGGGTAAAAATGGTAGAGGGAGACCAAGAGATGAATACACTAAGCAGATTCAGAAGGATGTAGGTTGCAGTAAGTACTGGGAGATGAAGAAGCTTGCACAGGATAGAGTAGCATGGAGAGCTGCATCAAACCAGTCTCGGGACTGAGGACCACAACAACAACAACAACAACAACAACAACAGCAACACGCTTCCCGTTCAAGTCACTTCATCAATTACCAAAATAGAGTTATCGGTGTTCGGAACAAATCAGTATGAAGAGAGAGTCAGAACTGTAATAAATTTAAATTAATAAGTAATTGTTCACTAATTTGAACATACATGTATAATGTAGCACGAGTTATTAACCGTATTAAAACCAGCCAAAAATCCATATTTAATACCAGAAGTACGAAATATTCGTATTTAAGTAAAAAATTACGCAAATTTTGAAAATAATACATTTTTAAAAATACACTTCCTATTAAGCTCTCCTTGAAGTAAGATCCATTATATGTTTTCAAAAATTTTACAGCCCTATTCATATGTAACAGAAAAGGCTGAAACCGATTCTATATGAAAACACTCGAACTCAGAGATAGAGCGGAAACGTTCGTTTAACTGTCGTAACTGTCTGTCTTCTGTCAGTCTGTCATCTCACATTGAGCGAAGCCACTCTAAGCCCGGAGAGTGAGTGAAAACATTCATACAGTTGACGTGGCAGCAGAGACAAGCTTCATTCGGCTGAAAAAAGAACTCGCTCGTCAATCGCCCGTCGAAACCAGTCGTTTGTCCCATCCTGCTGCCGTGTGCAAATACCAGTAGCTAGCAACAAGAAGCTGAATGACGTTAAAACGCAGAATCCTGTCCTCAGCGGTAACAATGTCGATCTTAAATGTTGGCAGACAAGAGTTTTGTTGTGATAAAATTGTCTACGTGTGCAGAAGTGAAATAGGTTAGTCAGGGCGGAGATGTGGTTTGCTTGATAGACCCCCAAACCAGCTGCAGTTTACCAGATACATTTTGCGATTTTTATCGTCGTCTGACGTAATGCATCTACTAATGAAAAAGTAAAAAGTATGCGACTTTTTAAAATTGCTTTCTGTCTGTTGAAAAGAGTAATTTATCTATCATACACTTTTTTTCATTTTGTACGAAATCACATAATACGACAAAAGTCAAGAGCGATTTTAGCCACACGTTGGCCATCTTTAGATTCTACGATAGGGAAAAAAATAAATCTGTATATGAAAATGTTAAAATCTATTGTTTTTCTTCTTTTTCGTTCCTACTTGCACATAACCTAAAATAAAAAGCGGAAGACCTGTGGGAATTAGTGGTAGAAACAGATGCTGCTTCGCTTTCCATACTCTAGTAATAAGAGCACGCATCCACTATACTAGCCTCCCGTCACCTAAGTTGCCGTCCACAAACAAATGCTTCCAAAACCATGGACATTTGCGTCAAATCGGATTTTTCCCGGACGCACGTAGTATGTCGGCGATATGTTGGCCAGTGGTCACAGTGTGCCTCAGGGAGCGGGAAGGACGAGTTGAGGAATGTTTCCACGTTGGGATCCCGGGTTCGATTCCCGGCCTGGTTGAAGATTTTCTCCGCTCGTGGGCTGGGTGTAGTGTTGTCATCATCGTCTCATCATCAGCGACAAATTGTTCTCCCCCCTCCCCCCCCCCCCCCCTCCGGCGTCGTCTGAAATAAGACTTGCACCCCAGTGGTCGAACTTCGCCGGATGGGGCCTCCCGGGCAACAATGCCATACGATCATCTCATTTCGTTTCTTTTTCCTCGTTTGCCTTCCATTAGAGAAAACGTGTACGCGCCTCTTGCCTGTTTACACTGACGGAAAAAAGAAACAAAAAAAAAAATTACTGTAGAGTAATGAAATGTCAGGAATACATTTGTGTGGGGAACATTTTTAACTCTAGGACGCCTAAGGGGGGGGGGGGGGGGGGCGGGGTTCGTTGAACCCACAATTTTTTTATGTCCCCTGCTTTTGATCAAGTAACTTTCACACTACATATTCCCTTTGAGTTATTGTTTGTTGGCTATTTTATGATACGTTAGTGTCAATATATTTCATAGAAAATTCCTGCCTTGAAAGAAAAAATAAATAAACTCATTATGGGTCCAACAAACCCCCCCCCTTAGGCTTCCATGATATAGAAAATTTCCCTTAGTAGGATTTCGTATTTCTCATCTCTACAACAATGCAAGTTAGTTTCTCGTTGGTTGGTATTCTTGATATTCACAACAATCTGTTTACTTTCAGAGGAAGTGATTGTTGATGTCAGTCAGCTGTTATTTATCTTGTAAACTTGCAGTGAGTTCGTGCAGTTCCCAACACGTAGGCCTCCGGTAACTTTGGTGTCCTACACAGCAAAAACGAAACCAAGTAAAAACTTACTGATGTTGTCAACAATGCACCAAGATAAAGGCACTGTTGGAGGAGAGAAGAATAAAACCGAAATAAATGCATATTATAATTCTACTAAAGGTGGAATTGATACCATTGATCAAATGGCGCGTATGTACACCTACAAGAGGGGAACAGAGAGATGGCCTCTATCTGTATTTTACTCTCTTACCGACATTTGTGCTATCAATGCAACCACCATATTCATCCAGCAACATCCAAGATGGAATGAAAAGAAACACAACAAACGGAAACTTTATTTTCTGCATGCTGGGATGGAACTAGTAAAATTGCAGGTAGAAGAGAGAAGTGCCAATGCAAGAGGGCTATCTAACCAAATTGTTCAATCAGTGGAGACTATTCTACAAAAGAAAATTAAAGAAGTGACAACAGAAGCATGCCAGCCCCCTGCAGGGAAAGGTCGGTGCCATATTTGTGTAAGAAATGCTAAAACAAAGAAGCAGAAGTACAACAATCTAAGTAAACCAAAACAGTATTATGGACAGTGTCATAAACATGTGGGTAACACACATTCAGAAAAAATTGTGAAGCATCTCTCTTGCCTTGAAGTTGAGGACTCAGAGTAGTCTATTGTATATGAACACATCTGTGTTTTGTATTGTAATATGTCAATTTTTTATTCACTCCATCCAATATTTATAACAATTAACAACATTTATAAACCGATGCCTTAGTTAAAATACATACAGCATTTTGAAAGTTGTAATTTTTCGTCAGTAAACTTATTTAATACCTGTGGGCTCGCCGAACCCCCCCCCCCCCCCCTCCCTCCAAGTTAGAAAAAAAGGCTTGGACATCCTAGGGTTAAGTGTTTAATGTTAAAAGGTCACAGGTTAATGTAAGCGTGAGAAAAACCATTGCAAATGTGAAATGCTGCTACATTAAAAAAACGGTGTATGCACTGTGTCGTACAGGCGCCGGATGGCAGTTTGTGTTCCGAGCCTGTTGCACTTGGTCGGTCAAAACACGGGCGGATAATGACGGTTGTGTATGAAGCTGGACTTGTCGTCCCATGATGTCTCATATGTGCTCGTTTGGGGACAGATCTGGTGATCGAGCAGGCTAAAGCTGTAAGTCGACACTCTGTAGAGCATGTTGGGTTACAACATCAGTCTGTGGGCAAGCATTATCCTGATGGAAACCGCTCCCTGGACTGCTGTTCAGGAGCGGCAGCACGACAGGTCGAATCAGCCAGACTGACGTACAAATTTGCAGTCGAAATGCGTGGGATAACCACGAGAGCGCTCTTGCTGTCATACGAAATACCACCACCAGACCCATAACTTCTGACGTAGGTCCAGTGTGTCTACAACTTAGACATGTTGATTGTAGACCCTCAGATGGCCTCCTCCTAATCAATACACGGCCGTCACTGGCACAGAGGCAGAAATAGCTTCCATCAAAAAAACTTAACATACCTCCACCATGCCCTCTAACGAGCTCTCGCTTGACACCATTGAGGTCGCAAATGGCAGCGGTTTGGGGTCAGTGGAATGCACGCCACGGGGAGCCTGGCTTGAAGTTCTCCTTGACGAAACCTATTTGTAACGGTTCTTTTTGTCACTGCGATGCCAATTGCTGCTACAGGCGCTCGTCTGTACGATTCGCTTCAGCCAAGTGCCGAACACAACAGTCTTGCCTCTCAATCGTGCCACGTGACTGTCCGAAGCTCGGACTTCCTGCATCCCTACCTTCCCGTGACCCTAGCTCCCAGCAATCATGTAGAGGGGCTACGTTCCTGTCAAGCCTTTCTGCAATATCGTGGATTAAACATACAGCTCGTAGCCCTGTTACACGACCTCGCTCAAACTATAAACTCGATAATGGCGTCTTCGACGGCTTCAAGGCATTCTTGACTAACGTCAACTCACCACGTTAAGTGTCAAAGGCAATTGCCTCTGACGATCGTTACACCGCGCATTTAAAGGAAATTTGATGTGCATTTTTATTGTGGCGCTACTAGCCCCACTGGACTGGAATACTCTCTTTCAAATTCTAAAGGTGGCAGGGGTAAAATACAGGGAGCGAAAAGCTATTTACAATTTGTACAGAAACCAGATGGCAGTTATAAGAGTCGAGGGACATGAAAGGGAAGCAGTGGTTGGGAAAGGGAGTAAGACAGGGTTGTAGCCTCTCCCCGATGTTATTCAATCTGTATATTGAGCAAGCAGTAAAGGAAACAAAAGAAGAATTCGGAGTAGGTATTAAAATCCATGGAGAACAAATAAAAACGTTGAGGTTCGCCGATGACATTGTAATTCTGTCAGAGACAGCAAAGGACTTGGAAGTGCAGTTGAACGGAATGGATGGTGTCTTGAAGGGAGGATATAAGATGAACATCAACAAAAGCAAAACGAGGATAATGGAATGTAGTCGAATTAAGTCGGGTGATGTTGAGGGTATTAGATTAGGAAATGAGACACTTAAAGTATTAAAAGAGTTTTGCTATTTGGGGAGCAAAATAACTGATGATGGTCGAAGTAGAGAGGATATAAAATGTAGACTGGCAATGGCAAGGAAAGCGTTTCTGAAGAAGAGAAATTTGTTAACATCGAGTATAGATTTAAGTGTCAGGAAGTCATTTCTGAAAGTATTTGTATGGAGTGTAGCCATGTATGGAAGTGAAACATGGACGGTAAATAGTTTGGACAAGAAGAGAATAGAAGCTTTCGAAATGTGGTGCTACAGAAGAATGCTGAAGATTAGATGGGTAGATCACATAACTAATGAGGAAGTATTGAATAGGATTGGGGAGAAGAGAAGTTTGTGGCACAACCTGACTAGAAGAAGGGATCGGTTGATAGGACATGTTCTGAGGCATCAAGGGATCACCAATTTAGTATTGGAGGGCAGCGTGGAGGGTAAAAATCGTAGGGGGAGACCGAGAGATGAATACACTAAGCAGATTCAGAAGGATGTAGGTTGCAGTAGGTACTGGGAGATGAAGAAGCTTGCACAGGATAGAGTAGCATGGAGAGCTGCATCAAACCAGTCTCAGGACTTAAGACCACAACAACAACACAACTAGCCCCACTCTTCTGCAATCAACGGGAAATTTGAATAGACGTCATCGTTCAGATATAGAAACACGGCTGCCAAGTTTCGTTTACTTCGCACAACTCCTTCTTTGTGATAGGATTTTTTCCCTCATCAGTTTATATAAAAGGAAATGTCCTGACTGACTCCTCATCGCCCAGCCCAAACCACAAGGATAAAAACTTGAAAATATAGGGTATTGATCTTATACTACGATATAAGAATAAGTTTCCTTTTTCGCCATACCAACTATTTGCAGAGGTACTCGGAATTTCTTCTTCTGAATTAATATAAAACACAACCACAACCCGAACAACAGTCAGTTCCAACCATTATCAGAACTTTGAGTGCTAATATTCAATTAACAACAGAAACGGTTGCAAGCGTGGCTCAACGTCAGTGTTGCCGAACCACCTTCATTTCTTGGAGGTAGATTTCTGGACTGAGCGTCGTGTACGGTAATTAGTTGTAGACATATTGATTATTTTTGAGCGGCAAAATCTGCAAAACATTTAAGTTAAGCGTCACAGAAGTAACCAATATACAGCGTTTGCAAGAACTTTGATAGCAGAGAGTACCGTGACACAGTAACGCTGGGCCTGGCAGCCAAACCCTGGTACCGTTTCTGGATTCAGCCCCAAAGACTTAGCAAAAAACCACCATTAGCGTTCTTTGCAAAAAAAAGTTGATGACTAGTGTTGTGATGGTTTTTAAATTAATAAATTCTGCTTATGAGTTTTTGATTAGTAAATACGGAAGAAACCTGCGCTCCTTCCTGGCTGCTTCCTAAAAAACACACTTCACTTCTCGCAAGTTTCACTGCAGGCAACTCCAAACGAAGAAGTATTCAGTAGCTGGAAACTTACTACTTAGTAATAAAAGCGCTGTAGGAAACGTTCTGTTCTGAAGATGATAGTATCTGTTGTTTGTCATGCGAAGGAAGATAAGATGTGCGATGTTTCTCTCAAGTGGGTGCTTCTCACTTACTGATAGCAACTACATTGCAAGAGGCTCTCTGCACTTCTTACTGTAAACATATAAACTGAGCGCGTATATCAGTCGTTGGAGTTCGATGACTTCCCCATTAGACTGGATCACTTAGTAGACAAGTATGGACGCCTCCGCTTAAGCACAGCACCATTCGTTAAGCGATGCGAGTGTATGCGGTACAAATGGCGGAAGAATCGATCGACTTTTTCGATTAAAATATTATGCCCGACCTCGTCGTTTTATCAGTTCCCTGCAGTTCTGATTCATAGTGACGGAATGCCAACGTTAAGATACGTGTGTTATTAACTGAGGTTCTCATACAGCGGAATGTTACAGTATTCCACTTTTGCGTTCTTTCTTTCATGTCACCAGGTTTATCCTTCTCTACAGGGCCAGGCCAGCTAGTCCAGGATGCCTTAGCACATGTTTCCTTCTTATGATACGGATATTCCATAAGTTATTTCCTTAGCTCGCCTGTTAGTTACAATACCTGTTACTTAAATGCTTTACCTGACACCTTAATTTTTAATTTTTTTCTGCGGTATATCAGTGTTCTTGATTTCACTTCTGCACGACGTTACATTCCAGGCGCGCAGTTTCATTAACTTTTTATTCAATTTTGTGTCAACTTTTAACACAAAAAGACTTTCCGGTCGAAAAAAACTGCGGAAGTTGCTTTCCATCTTCCTTGCTTAAGCCATACACCATTATCTTACTTTCTAGAGAGCTGAATTCGTACACGCCTTTGTGGCGTTCAGCAAGTAACTTATTCTAATTTTATTATTTTCATTACATTCTTGTTGGCTTATTGAGCCTTAACCGTCATTGTGTGCCAAGTGGTCTCCTCATTCAATTTAGCAGTCTGCTCTGTAGATGACTGTGTCCATTTGGGCCCTTACATCAGTCGGTACTTTTTTTCACTTATTTCATTCCTTCTTGGAGATACTACTTGAACAGGAGTGACTGAGCTTTATCTCGGGTTCGTATATTTGTAAGAAAAGTTTATCTTTTTGTTTTTCCACCTTTGATGACCTCACTTGCTTGCTGTCGGAGCTATTGGTTACTAGTCTATGTATGACCTCTCAGTCTCCTTAAGATTTAAATACTTTACTCAAAACTACGGAGTTAAAGGCTTCGGTAAGTTTGGTCTTGATATATCTAGTTTACTATTTTGCTGAAGTAGTTTATCGTAAACATAAAGGAATATCTTCTTTCTTCAAACTGGTATGCACCACTATTTAAATTCAGAATGATAAACTGTTAGAAAATGACAAAAAAACGCTGTTTTTGATTTTATTTAAATGAAATGTGCGTTAATTATCTTTATTATTTCTTCAGGGTACGCGAAAATAAACTTCGACATTAGAAAACAGTAGGACACTTGTTGTTCCTCGAAAACGACTGTTGCGCATGAGTGCAGCTAGATCTTGCTTTCATTCGAGTAAGGGAAAATGAGGTAACATATAACATGTGGGCCGGTCGCGGTGGCCGTGCGGTTCTAGGCGCTCCAGTCCGGAGCCGCGCTGCTGCTGCGGTCGCAGGTTCGAATCCTGCCTCGGGCATGGGTGTGTGTGATGTCCTTAGGTTAGTTAGGTTTAAGTAGTTCTAAGTTCTAGGGGACTGATGACCACAGCAGTTGAGTCCCATAGTGCTCAGAGCCATATAACATGTGGAAGAAACAAGAGAAAATTGAGAATGACCTGCTGAATAGAATGAGCTGTGTTACCACGGAATACGGATTCAGAGTTAATCGAAGCCGGCCGGAGTGGCCGAGCGGTTCTAGGCACTACAGTCTGGAACCGCGCGACCGCTACTGTCGCAGGTTCGAATCCTACCTCGGACATGGATGTGTGTGATGTCCTTAGGCTAGTTAGGTTTAAATAGTTCTAAGTTCTAGGGGACTGATGACCGCAGAAGTTAAGTCCCACAGTGCTCAGAGCCATTTTTGAAATTAATCGAACACCGAAAGTAATGAAAAGTAGAAGAAAAGAGATTAGCGACAAGCCTAATATCAAAATTGGGGACCACGAAGAAGACGAAAACCAAATCGCATAACGGACGATACAAGGAAGATACAAAAAAAAAAAAAAAAAATAGACTGGCCTACGTAAGAGGTAGATGCAAAAAAAAAAAAGACTGTCCTACGTAAAGAGCGCATTACTGGCCGTTATTACTATCAAATACCGTTCTTAAATTCAGGAAGAAATTTCTCAGAATGTGCATCTGGAAAACAGAAATCCTGTGGGAAAGAAGGAGATCCGAAGCGTTTAGGACGTGTTGGTATAGAAAGATGATGTAATTTGGGTTGACTGACAAGTTAAGAGAGAAGATGGTACTCTGCAGGAGAGGATAGGAGTGTGTCGAATTTACTAAGAAAAAGAAATTACATGGTGACAGCCCATTTGTTAACTCCATGGTGACAGAGGGAGCTATGGAGGCCAAAAGCTATAGGAGAAGGCATTGGAATAAATCCAGCAAATAATTGAGGTCATTGCTTCCCTAAGATGAAGAGATTGACATAAGAGAGGAAGTATTGGCGGCCCACATTAAACCTGGCAGAAATCTGATGATAAAAATAAATAATTCATAAAGTCAGTCACAGTATGGCCCTCAGTGTACTGACAGAGAAACCAAAGCGGTTCACTACCCCATAGACATCGTGTATGCCACGAGGAGCTCGCGTATTCATAAATGGAGTATTCCACAAGAAAGGGCTGTGCCGTGTTTCAGTGTACTTGACGCCTCTATTAATACATGTTGCCACAACGAGGTATCACATTTTGTATCCTCATACCAGATACCACAGAGAGCGTTACCGGTAATTATAAAGATGCTCTTGCTGGTAATGAAAGCTTTCAGGTGCAGTGCCAGATGAGATGAAAATCAGAGCGAGGTGATGTAGGCATTCTGAGCAAGGGAGCAAAAAAATCATATTGTAATGTTTAGTCGACTACCAAGTAATTAGACATAAAGGGCAAACGAGGGTGTGACAAGGATGAAACGGAAGTTAACCGTGTTCTTTTCAAAGCAACCACACCCAGTCGTTTTAGTGGATTTAGGGAAACGACGGAAAAATTAAATTGGGCGTGAGGACATAGTTCACAAAGTCATTGGTGAGTTGTTTCATTACAACCCTTGTATTGTAACTACTATTGTCGTGGAGGCTAACAACATAACGTCTCAGCATGTCTTACCACTTGCTTTTGACTACGCCAGGCAGTGTGTGCTTTGTGCCGTAAAAGATGTCGGCCTTGATGGGTGCTTGTGCTCCAAAAATATGAGTCACAGTTCCAATAAAATAACTTTGCTATTGGAAGAGTGCAGTGGTGGGGGGCAGTGTTGCATTTGAACAGTGAGCCGCAGCTTCACAAGGCTCAGCACGCTCCTACACAGCGAGCACGTGGCGATTCAGAAAGAACTGCCATTGGCTAGCGACTGGCCACTCGAGTAGTAGGACACTGAACAGTGAACATGAAGTTATTTTAGTCGGAGTATAGCAGTACGGCTTGTCTGTCCCGAAATACTGTTCGGTAGTGATCAAGTGTCGTCTTTGGTGGGGTACTCTCCAATGACATATTCTAACATATTGAAACTACACTACGAGGCGGAAATTGGCAGACTTCCAATGCTGCTTTTGCCACGTATGCCAACCAAGTAGCTAATAACAAGAAGAACATCATTTCACCACTGTTCCGGAGCTTCCTATGTTGTTTTTATAATTTTGTTTTCTATGGCTTTCGGGTGATCATTGAAGAACGTGTATTAACACTTAGCGTTACGGGTGGAAACATATTTAGAGTAGCTTCGTTGTCACTGTACAGTTGTAGCAGACGCATTAAAAGTTATAGTTACTTCCGTGTCAAAAGTCGGATTTGAAGCACACCTAATGAGGAACTCTGGAGCTATACAAACGTTCATTGGTATCATGCGCTCTGCCGTTAAATGTTTTCCTGTGTTTGACAGTACATGAGAATTAAGCCGCTTCGCACTAACAAACTTATTTCGTGCATATCAAATGTGCCTTCCGCCCGCACCTCAGACAAACTAACCCCCTATTTCAAGATGATGTTATCATCAGCGTTTTAGTACTTTTGAGTTTCGTTAAGTAAGTGTACTGCACTGATACTGACCTATGTGAAATGTGTAAGTTTTCTAAAAGAAAATTGTAAGTGATAAAAGTGAATACATTGATTCCAAAAACTTTCTCGTCATGTAACATGTACTATAGGTATTGTATTCATTTGCTGAACAGAACTGACTTTTTGTTGGCCCTTTGTTGCGGATGTGAACAGTGCCATGGATAAAACATTAAACTCCATGAAATGCACAGTCTTATAAGTGACAAAATAAACTAATTGTGTACTTAGCGAAAACTGTATAACTAAAACTCAGTACCGAGGTATATTACGAACTTTGCGTGATATGAAGTGCAATTTTGTCATGGAATAACCACAAAGATAAATTACTGCTCTGCTCGAAGAAAATAACTGTTTGAAACTACCAATGTTGTTCACTGAAAATTAATCTGCTCGTTAGCACTATAACTGCCAATTCCGACTAGACACTGTTTACTCAGGAATGCAAGGTGAGATCTGTCCTGAAATAAAAGTGAGTTACCCCTTGCTCAGCATGCTATATTTGTGTCTGCGGTTCTGACATTCTCAAAAGCAAACACAAATAAACTACGCACCACTAATTGCTTTCGTTTTGCTTCTCAGAAACGGTCTATGACTTCGTGCGCCGTAAAGTTCAATGCACACATGACAACATATTCAAAGCTTTACTGTGAATCATAGAGGTGGGTTTTACTTTAAAGAAAAATCCTGCTTGAGGAATCAAACTTTGACTATTGACAAAAAGACTGCACAACATAAGAAGACTCTAACAATTACGAAATTCTCTCACTACCAAAACAAGCCAGTTGTGTTATTTGTGACATAATGAAGAACAAAGCTATCAACTTAACACTAATCACGAACCTCATTGGTTATCTCAGAGACAAAGATTTAATTCAATTAAGAGTTCTGATTAACAAACATTTCATTCTTGCACATGCCTTCGTTACCTATGCCTGCAAAACCTTTTCCATCAATATAAAGAACGAGAAGGTATTATAAAAATGAGTTTTCATTTCCGTAATGAAGCATTCCAGATAGCTTCTCCCAGATTCACGAAAAAACAGATCTCATTCTCGGAAGAACTCAACTGCTCGCTACAAAACCTCAAATAAGAATCCCCCAACGATGCACAGCTGTATAACCAGCAAGTCAATCACAGATAAAATTAAACACAGAGTCAAGAATCGTTTTCACTACTCATGCAGCGTGCTCATTCATCTTTGTCCGAGTACAGTAATGGTGAATTATTTACTCGTACATTAGCAAACACATAGGAACCTTACAAATGTTACGACTACACAACTGCTTTCTATCTCCTTCCTTTCTGTTCCCTTCGTTACCTATCAGTGGAGGACAGAAAAATGGAGGTATACGCGGAAAATTTTTTATATGAAGCTGGAGCGACTGTTTAGCTGCACGTTTCCGGTGTGTGCGATGACGGTATCACTAAAATACACACATCAAAAATAGTTTTGCTTAACCCTGGGTCACAGAACTCCTGAAGACAGACGTTGACTAAGGATATTGTATCACAGACACAGTCCCTTTGATTGTTCAGAGAAGTCACTAAACCGCCCAAAGATGTAAACAAACATGCATGAGCAGCGCCTATTAGACGGAGGGGTTCCGACAGCCGATCAGTTCCAGTCAACCCACCAGGAAGGAGGTACACGGCTCGTGTTGTCTGTAGTTCAACCATGCCTAGACGGTCAATACCGCGGTTCGGTCGCGTTCGCATTGTTACTTTGTGCCAGGAAGAGCTCTCAACAAGGGAAGTGTCTAGGCGTCTCGGAGTGAACCAAAGCGATGTTGTTCGGACATGGAGGAGATACAGAGAGACAGGAACTGTCGATAACATGCCTCGCTCAGGCCACCGAAGGGCTACTACTGCAGTGGATGACCGCTACCTACGGATTATGGCTCGGAGGAACCCTGACAGCAACGCCACCGTGTTGAATAATGCATTTCGTGCAGCCACAGGAAGTCGTGTCACGACTCAAACTGTGCACAATAGGCTGCATGATGCGCAACTTCACTTCCAATGTCCATGGCGAGGTCCACCCTTGCAACCACAACACAATGCAGCGCGGTACAGATGGGCCCAACAACATGACGAATGTACCGCTCAGGATTGGCATCGCGTTCTCTTCACCAATGAGTGTCGCATATGCCTTCAACCAGACAATCGTCGGTACGTGTTTGGAGGCAACCCGGTCAGGATGAACGCCTTTAAGCTGGGTTTACACTAGCAAGTCGCTTGCAGAAGTTATTGCTGCAAGTTATTGCTAGCCGCTTGCAGCTCTGTTTGCCAGCCGCGTGGTCTAGCGGTTCTATGCGCGCAGTCCGGAACCGCGCGACTGCTACGGTCGCAGGTTCGAATCCTGCCTCGGGCATGGATGTGTGTGATGTCCTTAGGTTAGTTAGGTTTAAGTAGATCTAAGTTCTAGGGGACTGATGACCACAGATGTTAAGTCCCATAAAGCTCAGAGCCATTTGAACCATTTTTTTTGCAGCTGTGTTTACACAGCAGCGCAAGAATTAAGCAAGGTTCTTCCGCAAGTTCTTTGGCAAGAAACATGCGTTAACAACTTGCTGATACTGTTTACATATGCTTTCAGTAGCACTACGAGTGTCAGCCGAAGTGTAAAATGACAAGTAGGCCGGTGAGATATGCTGCAGCTCTTGTAGTTGTAATGCAAAACGTGAAAAAGAAAAAGAGAAGTATTTGGGTTAGTGAGTAGATAATGAGAAGATCGCAAAATGGTGCCTATAATAACCTTTTGCAAGAACTTAGTATCGAGAGCATGGATACCTTTGAAAACTTTTGCAGAATGTCTTCAAATGATCTGGAGTATTTGTTGATGTTAATAGCGCCCGCTACATCAAAATGAGACACAAACTTCCGTACTGCTATTCCAGCAAAGGAACGTTTGCTAGTCACTCTATGATTTATAGCTACCGGTGAGCTAGGAATAAAATAGGCATTTCATTTATTTATGTGAAACATACAAACAAAAAATTTTGAATTTTGAAATCTTTTCTTTGTAAGAGACTCATACAAGACCCTAATGTACTTGTTTCATATTCCCGTCAGCACGATTTCTCTGATCGTACCCGATGTATGTAGAGTCATTTTTAAAGTCTTGAAAAGGGAAAATTATGTGAAGGTATGTGAAAACACAACAATGAAATTAAATTTTTATGGAAATAAACTGCATTTTACAGAATGGTATGCTTAGAAAAATGTTTTTTTTTCTAATGCTCATAAAATGGAAAGTGACAAGCTAATTAAATACAACATGTGATAATTACACATCGTTTTTTTTTTCTAGACTCCTAAAACAACAGGCGAGTGGATGCAGGTGACAAAGGGGTTGTGTCTTCAAGTTATGCACTTTCTATGTGCTTCTTTTACAGATATGTCGAAAATCGACGAGATTTCATTTAATGCGCTCGTCTTCTTCACTTTATCCTTAAAGTCTCGGTTATGCACGTTCCATATTTCGGGGTAGCTCTCCATGGCTGCAATAAAATGTGCTGTATCCTGCTTCACCCAATCCCGTTTCTCCTCCATTTCTGAAATTTGTTTGTATATAATACGTAAGGTGGTTGCATAAAATTAAGTCACCACATTTAGTAAAATGTTAAATATGAGTGTTATACAGACGACATACTCACTATAACTAGCGCTTCCTACTTGCAGGAAATAGAAATAAATCCTAAAAGCTGCAAGTTACTTGCAGATACTTCTTGCGTGGTGTTCACACTGGAAGCGGAAAACGTGCAGCAAGTCACTTCCGCAGTAAACTGCTACGGTCGCAAGTCGACTTCGCGATATGTTTACACTCGCAAATCGCGCGGCAAGTTCCACCGCGCAAGTAAATTGCTGCAATAACTTGCTAGTGTAAACCGAGCATTAGACACACTGTCCAGCGAGAGCAGCAAGGTGGAGGTTCCGTGCTGTTTTGGGGTGGCATTATGTGGGGCCGACGTACGCCGCTGGTGGTCATGGAAGGCGCCATAACGGCTGTAGCATACGTGAATGCCATCCTCCGACCGATAGTGCAACCATATTGGCAACATACTGGCGAGGCATCCGTCTTCATGGGAGACAATTCGCGCCACCATAGTTCAGGATAACTACATCGCTCGACTAGAGTGGCCAGCATATTCTCCATACATTAACCCTATCGAACGTGCCTAGGTTAGATTGAAAAGGGCTGTTTATGGACGACGTGGCCCATCAACCACTCTGAGGGATCTACGCCGAATCGCCGTTGAGGAGTGGGACAATCTGGACCAACAGTGCAACAGGCATGCATCAATGCAAGAGGACGTGCTACTGGGTATTAGAGGTTGAAAGGTGGCTACACTGAGCCACAGCGCCAGAGATCGCGCCAGAGAGTTTTGTTCCGCCGCCTCCACTGGCAGTGATTATTGAGAAGTAGCGGTGGGCAGTTCTTGTTCAGATGTAGTGGAGAGTGGTTGTCGTGAAGTCGGAGTGGAGAGTTGTTGAGATGTCGTTGTAGTGAGTGCCTGTTCCATGTTTTATGCAGTTGTTTGATGGGAGAGACTGCAGATGTTGTTCCAATGGAGATATTGTAATGATTAGAGTGCATTTCGTCAATATATATGAAGGTAACAAAACACTATTTTTTTCATTATTTCTGTGTCTTAAATAATGCGTCATTACAGGTTCAGTCAACAAAGCATCTGGCTTGTGTTCTTGGATTAGAGTGTAATTCTGGTTTTCTTGCGTAAATATAGTATTTCTATTTTCTTTTAATTACTTCAATATATATGGTGTTAAAATTATCTTATCTTATTAAAAAAGAACCGTGCCAGATGTGTACGTTGAGTCACACTTCACACACAGAACAGCTATACTTGTGTTTTGGTTTCGTAAGTTTTATAGTTGCTGTAACTGGCCCTGACAACTAATTGTTACGCTATCTGACTGCATAGAATGACAACAAAGAATGAAAAGAAAATTTTCGTTAACACAATTAATTAATTAAGTCCCCAGCAACTATAAAACCTACGAAACCAAAGCACAAGTATAATTGTTCTGTGTGTGGGAGTGTGACTCAACGCACATCTGGCACGGTTCTTCTTCAACAAGACAAGAAATTTTAAATACCATTTACTGACGTGATAAAAGAAAATTACAAATACTATAATTGTGCAAGAAACCCAGAATTACACTCTAATACAAGAACACACGCCAGATGCTTTGTTGACTGAACCTGTAATGAAGCGTTATTCAGGACACACAAATAATAAGAAAATAAAGAACAGTTGTTAGTTACCTTAATTTATATTGACGAAAAGCACTCAGATCATTACAATATCTCCATTGGAACAACATCTGCTATCTCTCCCATCAAACCACTGCATAACATGTAACAACACTCTCGACTACCGCATCTCACTCTAACTTCAGATACAAGCAGTGTCCACCACAACTGCTCGGCAAGAACTGCTTGCCGCTACGTCTCAATAATCACTGCCAGTGGAGGCGGCGGAACAATACTCTCTCTGGCGCGATTTTTGGCGCTGTGGCTCAGTGTAGCCACCTTTCAACTTATGGTTGTCTGCCGAAAGCTGTAGCTGCGGAATCGCACCAGAGCGTAAATTGGTTTAAGTAGTGTGTACTCTTAGAGGCCGATGACCTCAGCAGCATAAGACCTTACGACAAATTTCCAAATTTCCTGGACGTAGAGGGGTGGTAGCGCACCCACTCTTCCAATGTGAAATGAGTTTCACCAGTTATATAGTTACGAATTTCTGTAAATATTGATTAGTAGTTATTTTTCTGGTAGTAGCAAGTTAGATGTTTCTAAAAAAGAAAAATTTGTTAACACTGAATATAAATTTGACGGAGTTGTTAAACAGGCGCAGCATACTCATACTAGCACATCAGGAAACCAGATACGGCGATGAGAACGCATTTGAAACAGAGGGCTACAGGATCTATAAAGAAAAACCGGCCATAAAGAATAAATTGAAAGTCACTATGTTTGGAACAGCTTTCACGGTCAAACGGAATCTAACAGAAGTCATAACGAATTTTTGTGTCTCCGTCGGAGCGAATACCACTTCTCTCGTTTAGATCAGCAAACAAGGGCTATACCGTCATAAATGCACGTGCACCTACCAACAATGACAACAGAAAAATCCATAAAAAATCGAACAGTTTTGAGAGACACTAGAAGATGAGACATCAAAAATACCAAAGCGCCATCTACAAAAACTCGTAGAGGACTACACTGCACAGATCGGCAGGGAAGAGAAATACAAGGCAATAGCAGGAAATTTTCCTGCACACAAACGCGCCAGTAACAATGGAGAAAGGCTCATCAACTTCTGCAGACATTTTGACTTAAAACTAATGTCAACCTTTGCCAGGAAATTACCAAGGAGAGAGAGAAGACTGGTCTTCCCCTAATATACATTTAGGCTCATGGCACTCGATCATGTAGCAATAGGAACAAAAGTACAGAGAAATTATGAACATACGGATCAGAAGAAGATTGGGCATAGATTCGGACTACTTTTTAACAGAAACTAAAGGCAAATTTCAGCGTAAAAAAGCAAAACCCAAAATTAAAGTCCACAGAATTCGTTAAAAAGCTTTATGCAAAGAAGATGAGAAACTTAAATGATATCAGAGAAGCAGTGATAAAAACGGTGAAAGAACTAGAACAACCACGAAGAAGAAAGAAACAAAGTGGCGGAATAAGATATGTGACGAAGCGATAGAGCATAGGCTACTGCTTGGAAAAACAAGCAAGAAAATACACTCCTGGAAATGGAAAAAAGAACACATTGACACCGGTGTGTCAGACCCACCATACTTGCTCCGGACACTGCGAGAGGGCTGTACAAGCAATGATCACACGCACGGCACAGCGGACACACCAGGAACCGCGGTGTTGGCCGTCGAATGGCGCTAGCTGCGCAGCATTTGTGCACCGCCGCCGTCAGTGTCAGCCAGTTTGCCGTGGCATACGGAGCTCCATCGCAGTCTTTAACACTGGTAGCATGCCGCGACAGCGTGGACGTGAACCGTATGTGCAGTTGACGGACTTTGAGCGAGGGCGTATAGTGGGCATGCGGGAGGCCGGGTGGACGTACCGCCGAATTGCTCAACGCGTGGGGCGTGAGGTCTCCACAGTACATCGATGTTGTCGCCAGTGGTCGGCGGAAGGTGCACGTGCCCGTCGACCTGGGACCGGACCGCAGCGACGCACGGATGCACGCCAAGACCGTAGGATCCTACGCAGTGCCGTAGGGGACCGCACCGCCAACTCCCAGCAAATTAGGGACACTGTTGCTCCTGGGGTATCGGCGAGGACCATTCGCAACCGTCTCCATGAAGCTGGGCTACGGTCCCGCACACCGTTAGGCCGTCTTCCGCTCACGCCCCAACATCGTGCAGCCCGCCTCCAGTGGTGTCGCGACAGGCGTGAATGGAGGGACGAATGGAGACGTGTCGTCTTCAGCGATGCGAGTCGCTTCTGCCTTGGTGCCAATGATGGTCGTATGCGTGTTTGGCGCCGTGCAGGTGAGCGCCACAATCAGGACTGCATACGACCGAGGCACACAGGGCCAACACCCGGCATCATGGTGTGGGGAGCGATCTCCTACACTGGCCGTACACCACTGGTGATCGTCGAGGGGACACTGAATAGTGCACGGTACATCCAAACCGTCATCGAACCCATCGTTCTACCATTCCTAGACCGGCAAGGGAACTTGCTGTTCCAACAGGACAATGCACGTCCGCATGTATCCCGTGCCACCCAACGTGCTCTAGAAGGTGTAAGTCAACTACCCTGGCCAGCAAGATCTCCGTATCTGTCTCCCATTGAGCATGTTTGGGACTGGATGAAGCGTCGTCTCACGCGGTCTGCACTTCCAGCACGAACGCTGGTCCAACTGAGGCACCAGGTGGAAATGGCATGGCAAGCCGTTCCACAGGACTACATCCAGCATCTCTACGATCGTCTCCATGGGAGAATAGCAGCCTGCATTGCTGCGAAAGGTGGATATACACTGTACTAGTGCCGACATTGTGCATGCTCTGTTGCCTGTGTCTATGTGCCTGTGGTTCTGTCAGTGTGATCATGTGATGTATCTGACCCCAGGAATGTGTCAATAAAGTTTCACATTCCTGGGACAATGAATTCACGGTGTTCTTATTTCAATTTCCAGGAGTGTACAACTTTCAGGCAAGATATTGCGTTAAGCACATAGTATCGCCCGCATACAGAAGTCCCAGCAGAAAACCGCCGCGGTCAGTATTTGAGAAAACGTTATGCGGTGTCCTAGAAGATATGAATAAAATATGTCGGAATATGGCCGATAAGATGTTCAGAAGCCAGCAGACAGTGTAATGCACTAAAAGCCCAAAAAACACTCAAATAACATATAAAATATATAAATAACAACTTACTTATTTAGAAGATATTAACTACACCTGAAACCGCAACTAAAGCACATGAAAACCGCAGCAGCTAGTTGTCCTTGTTAAAGTGTCATTTTCTGTCTATTTATACACATATACGTACTTCTAGTGAGACTAAGCCTGTTTTTTGTTTTGTGATACTCCTTGGCTTTTCTTGACGTGATGCGTTTTATAGCACACCGCGCGAGATCTTTCTTTTAAAAATAATTGACAAAGGCAAGTAGCTGCTGGGGCTTTCAGGAGCGGTTTCCCGTGTATTTTTATGTCAGTAAGTTTTTTTATATGCATATAAATTTTGTTTGAGTGTGTTTTGGGCTTTTAGTGCGTTTATTGACTTCTGTACATTTTATCGGCGATATTGCCATAAATTTTACTCTTGTCTTGTAGGACACCACAGAGTGCTTTTTTTTTGTTTTTTTTCCAAATTCTGACCACGGCAGTTTCCTGCTTGTACTTCTGTCTGCGCAGCATCCTATGTGCTTAACACTATATCTTTCCCGAAAGTTAATTTTCCTTGCAAGTCAGACTTTGCTTATTCGGGGTCACGCCACTCATATGAAAAGTTGTATCTTTTCTCGTAAGCCAATCTGAAGATGCCTCATACAAGGCGAGACGCGTCATAGGATGATAGATAAAACAAAAAATCGAGTTTTGCAGCCAAGAATTATTGTGAAACATCCTGGCAAATTAAAACTGTGTGCCGGACCGAGACTCGAATTCGGGACCTTTGCCTTTCGCAAGCTAATGCTCTACCAGCTTTTTTTATCTCCTTTTCTTCTATATTGTTTGTTTAATTTGTTCTGGGCGGACGATCGATGACACCCATTCAGGTTGTTCGTTGATCCGTTCACTCAGATTTTTATTACCTCACAGCTCCAATTCCGCCAGTACCTGGTGTATTACCTTCCCACAGAAATACAGAAACTGCCGAGAATATCCTTACGAGTGATCTAGGGATTCTCAGCGAGTACTTTAGAAAATGAAGGCTACAACCTAGTGCTACGAACACGGAAGTATCTGCCTTCCATTTGAACAAGAAAATGGCCAACAGAGAACTACAAGTATATTTAGACGGGAAAATACTAAATCACATCAGACACCCAAAGTACCTTGGGGTTACCCTAGATAGGACACTAACATTCAAAGAACACCTGACGAAAACTGCAGCGAAACACAAAACACGCAACAACATATAGCAGAAGCTCTGTGGCACCACTTGGGGCTCCTCAGCATCTACCTTAAGAACATCCGCACTTGGCTTGGTGTATCCGGTGGCAGAATACTGTGCCCCAGTGTGGCTCAACAGCAAACACACATACATGGTAGATAGCCAACTTAATGCAACAATGCGACTTATATCAGGCACAATCAGGCCAACTCCTACAGTGTGGCTGCCCGTTCTCAGAAACATAGCCCCTCCTAACCTGCGCCGAGAACACGCTCTGGTTAGAGAATTTCAAAAACTCATGACCAACCCTCAATTACAAATCCACGAAGATACTCACGACATCCAAGGAAACCGACTCCGGTCTAGGCATCCTCCACTAAAGACCGCACAGGCGCTGCACCAAACCAACTCTAAAATAAATGACCGATGGAAAGAGGAATGGGAGAGCAGAACAGCAGTAAACTGCCACAGTATGCCATGCATCTTTAGTAAATCAAAAGGATTTGATTGCTCTCTCAAAGTTTGGTCAACTCTTAATCGCATCAGAACCAACTGTGGAAGATGCGCCGACTGCTTACAGAGATGGGGTAAACTTCCTTCGGCCGCTTGCGACTGTGGCGCTGAGAGACAGACGGTCAAACACATCGTGCAGGAATGTCCACTAAGGGCATATGAGGGTGACCCACAGGATTTCCTAATGGCGACCCAAGAGGCAATCGACTATATATAATCTAAGCTGGACGTTTGTTTGTGATTGCTCTTCTTGGAGTGTAAATTTACAATTGATGGTGTCCTTATATACAAACTGTTATTTATTGTTCTGTTTATACATATGTAATTTTTCTTTTTTAAATCGTGTTGTTTCTGTAATTTTTACTGTGATGTTATGAGCCATACGCTAAATAAATAAATAAATAAATAAAAACCTTCCCAATTTCACAGAAGAAGATTCATAACAGCGCACACTTCGCCGTAGAGTGAAAATTTCATTCTGGGGAGATTTATTGTGCTCTCATCGTGTTACGAAGGTCTTTATGTGGAGTGAAGACTTCTACGGGAGTGAAACATGGAGGACAAGCAGTTGAGAGAAGAAGTAATGGTACAGCAGAAAAAAATGCGGTAAAAATGTGGTACAGTAGAAAAATGCTGAAGGAATGGATGAGACACGAGATTCCACAAAAGTTGGCGTTAGGGAATGAACAATAAACTGAACGCGGACGCGGTCGATTTCCTTTCCAATCCGAGCTTGTATTCTCCTCCAACGACCTCGTCGTCGACAGGACGATAAACGGTAATCTTCCTGACTGCTGCTTTTGACCTAAGAACCAGAGTCTTTCAGTGTCTTGCAGGGAAGATGTCAGCTTGCAGTCGTACTGCACAGAGAGCGGCTGCTGTGCGCGGCACGCGGGGGATTTGAACGTGCGGGGGCGGACCCACCGTTTCCGGCAACTGCGCGCGGCGCGGCATATTAACGCGGCGGCAGTCTGTCAGCGCGGCACATGCGGGCAATTGCGGCGCCTAATTGCGACAATTCACCGGCGCGAGCTGGGGACGGCACGTGGGCAGCCCGTCTCTGTCGCCCCATCTGTCGCCGCTCTCCCCGCTACAACCACCACGCCGCGTCCTGTTCCCCTAATGAACAGCAGCACCTCAGGGGCAAGTGCTAGAGCATAGCGTTCATACAGTCCATTACAGATGTGCGACAACGTCGTAGGTTAAAAACATTTCAATTCATCGTACAATTTAAAAAAAATAGTCCAGAAGGTTCTGAGCACTATGGAACTTAACATCTGAGGTCATCAGTCCCCTAGACTTAGAACTACTTCAACCTAACTGACCTAAGGACGTCACACACATCCATACCTGAGGTAGGATTCGAACCTGCGACCGTAGCAGCCTACAATCCTACAATCCAAACTCCCCAGACATGAACATTGTTGATATCTGGGATGTCTTGCGACGAGCCGTTCAGAGGAGATCTCCACCTCTTCGTACTCTTACGGATTTATGTACAGCCCTGCAGGATTCATGGTGTCAGTTCCCTCCAGCACCACTTCAGACATTAGTCGAGTCCATGCCACATCGTGTTGCTGCATGCTCGCAGCGGCCCTACACGATATTAGGCCGGTGTACCATTTTCTTTGGTTCTTCGGTGTACTTGGTTCGTAGATGCGCAGACGGCTTCGTAAGGCAGCGGAAAACGGTAGGGGTGGGGGCCCCGAAGTGTAGTTCCACAGTTGAAACCTACACACGAACACACATCATGCAGAACTTTCAAGTCACTTCGAGCTAGTCTTCAAAGGATCGTATTAACACGTCCACCAGTATTTCGACAAGTCAGCCGTTTATTACGAATGAAAACACGCACAACGCTAGTGTAATAATCTATAATGTTTATTATTTATTTCAGGAACCGTTTTGCGGCTGTTGTGCCACCTTCAGGATGGGGATGCAGTGAAATTTTGACGGATCAAAGATTTTAAACATTTCCAGAGATAAAAAAAGTGAGATTGAAAGGGTACAGTACCACCCGACATAGGTACAACGTTCTTCGTTATTCTTGTCAGAACAACATATGTTTGTAATAATAACTCAATTTCACTTATTACATCGAAGCCGGATACCAGTGTAGGAAAGAAGGACAGTTTATTTATTTAATTGATCACATGTGCACTCCTACAAAATAAATCCCTACACCCAATTTGGTGAGATCTGTGAAATGAATGAATGTATGGTCGTCTGCTAACCGCAGATAGTGAATGTGCAATATATGATCATCTTTGAGATGGTCCTTTGGTCACCTTTGGTAGAACTAAAGAGATGAAATTTACCTGAGCTTTGAGCGCCTGAAATGTGGCTGACCAATAAGGTAGCATGGTGCTCCCCCACCTCGGCGGAGGTGCGAGATGATCTGAAGAATCGCCATGTTTCAGCACTCTGGCGCTGGATCTTGTGTTGGTAAGACCTGTCTTAGGTGTGCTCCGTAAAGACAAAAGAGTGGAGAGATGGTATGCATGTGAAATACTTAAGAGTAGTTTGGAATAATTATTTTTCTATTTCAGGAACTTTTGGGGGGGGGGGGAGAATTAAATGACAGGCAGGTAATATTAAGGGGATCGTAGTGATCTTCGGAAGTGACCAACGGTCACTACTACGTGTAGCAGTAAGTTGAAATACTTGCGAGTGCTAGTACTAAGTTGAAATACTTCCGAGTGCTAAAGTTAAGCTGAATTACTGGCGTGTGTACTATAAGTTGGAAATATTTAAGAAATGGCGTGTGCAGGACTTGAAATTAGAGACGAGTACTTCCACATGGTGAGTACTATGTGAGTCTCAATCTGTGCATGAGACAAAGGACAATGAGAAGTACTCGTCCATGGTATCAGTTGAGGACTCGCGTGTGTGACGAATATGTTCTTAATATTACTTTGCGTGTTATGTTTCCGAGTGACGCTAGATTCAAACTCTAATATTCTGAGAGAGAAGCAAGGTGAGTCAGCCGTCTATCCAGCAAAGCCACTTGGCTTGCATTGCACAGGAAGACGTGCATATATCCTCCAGAGTTCGTAGTAGGAAAGAAAAGTTACGAAGTGGGGCAGTGTCGTGTGTAACTGGGATGAATACTAATTTAAGTGGGAAAGCTGAAAGTGAAGAGATTCTAACGTTGTGAATATTCTTTGTGATGTATTATATATTGCCAGTGTGATGTATTTTACGTAATTTAAGTATGTGTGGTTTGGATGGGAGAGTAGCAAGGTAGTTTCAGAGGCAGTGGGTTATGCATGTTCCTTTTTGTACCGCTCGGTCTGGAGGAAATTTTCGTGATGATGGGTGTGAGAGCCGAAGTGTGAGGTATAGCAAAAGATCCACCATCCTATCCAGAAAGTGCACTGTAGCGTTAGATAATTACGAGGCCATAAGATAGAGAATCACCAATGTAAAGCCATGCCCACTGGGCGGAGTTTCTCATGTGTAATTGTTGTATAAAATGTAATGGTGTGTTTAGGTTATCTTTGAATCATAATAGAATTATCGGAATAAAAAAGATAGTGAAAAGAAAAAGATTGGTGGCTTTGTTCTTCAAATAGTGTGTAGTCATGATATCCAGAATTTATAATATGTGCGCCATTCATATTCAGTGCGATGGCCACGTGTTGATCAAAGCCGTTGAATAAGAAAGAAAATGTGGTACTGCCAGAGCGTAGTGAACAATCAGGGTTGTGTAAATTCCCAATAGTCAGATGTGCGTTATCCGTTTCCGTTGCGTAATATTCAAACAGGAGAATAATTTGTAGCTTAGCTGTGGGTACTAGAGCTCATAATCAGTCATTGATGTTTTTGCGAGAAATAGAATAAATCCACTCGCTTGGCAGACTACTCATCATGTAGCCCTGACTGCTTGATGGCACAGTACGAGCAAGGCACGTGGGTGCTTCTCAAGATTTATGAATAAAAAAAGAGGTATTATTTTAGTTTAAATACGATATAAGATCATTAATCAAGATAAAAGGTGTGACATATTAACTAATGAACTATGTACAAATTACAGTAGTTGTTCGTAGACGAAAACTAGGTGAAAAATAAACTTTGGTGATTTATTCCAAACGCGAGGCTGAACGAAATATTCACGTCTTTAATCGATCCTAACTTATAAACAGATAAGACATACCAGTCAGATTAAGCAGGTAAGTGAGGCTGCTGTTATTATACAAAATTACAATTTTTTCGTATAATCACAGCAGAAGAGTAATGTATAAAATATTCTACCAATAACTGACGGACAACAATCAATTCAACTGTATATAATTAAAAACAGGGTGGGTAAAGCATTACGCTGAAATTCCAACAGATAGGGCGAATTATTGTATCCTGTCTTTTATTCCTTTCTTTCTTTTTGTTATTGGAGTGTCAGAATTAGTTTCTTCTTTTACACAATTTGAGCTCACCGACGTGTTAATGTAGTTGCAACAACGACAGTATTCTGAAACAAACAACAGAGGACAATTAAGATCAGCCGGCCGAAGTGGCCGTGCGGTTAAAGGCGCTGCAGTCTGGAACCGCAAGACCGCTACGGTCGCAGGTTCGAATCCTGCCTCGGGAATGGATGTTTGTGATGTCCTTAGGTTAGGTAGGTTTAACTAGTTCTAAGTTCTAGGGGACTAATACCCTCAGCAGTTGAGTCCCATAGTGCTCAGAGCCATTTGAACCAATTAAGATCAACAACTGATGAAAATCTCCAGCTCGGTATAAATATGAAAGTGTAATTGCTTCTCTTACTTTGTTACAAATCATTACTAATTCACATTTCACCAGTTATCGATATCCTTAAAAATAATTACATTATTTCATTGAACAAAAAGTGCAGCCACTCACATATCGCAGTAGCTAATAAAGTTTTGCATTTTAAATCTGTGACAAAATAGTCTCCACTTCCTGAGCCATCATTTGCCAAAAACCCTTATCGGGATCTGGAACTGTCTATGACCGAAGAGGGATTATGAATATTTCACTTCTACTGTGTCATTGGCAGATGCCATCGGAAGTAATACACAATGAAGCGCGAAAGAAATTGGTATAGGCATGCGAATTCAAACACAGAGAGATGTATACAAGCAGAATACGGCTCTGCCCTTGGCAACGCCTATATAAGACAAGTATCTGGCGCAGTTGTTAGAGCGGTTACTGCTGCTACATTGGCAGGTTATCAATACTTCAGTGAGTTTGAACGTGGTGTTATAGTCGGCGCACGAGCGATGGGACACAACATCTCCGAGGTAGCGATGAGGTGGGGATTTTCCCGTACGACCACTTCACGAGTGTACCGTGAACATCAGGAATCCGGTAAAACATCGAATCTCTGACATCGATGCGGCCGGAAAAAGATCCTGCAAGAACGCGGCCAAGGACGACTGAAGAGAATCGTTCAACGTGACGTAAGAGGAACCCTTCCGCAGGTTGCTGCAGAATTCAATGCTGGGCCATCAGCAAGTGTCAGCGTGCGAACAATTCAACGAAATATCATCGATATGATCTTTCGGGTCCGGCGGCCCACTCGTGTAACCTTGGTGACTGCACGACACAAAGCTTTACGCCTCACCTGGGCCCGTCAACACCAACATTGGGCTATTGAAGACAGGAAACATGTTGCCTGGTCGGAAGAGTCTCGTTTCAATTCGTGTCGAGCGGATGGACGTGTACTGGTATGGAGACAGGCTCATGAATGCATGGACCCCTAATACGTCTAGATACGACTCTGACAGGTGACACGTGCGTAAACATCCTGTCTGATCACCTGCATCCGTTCATGTCCATTGTGCGCTCCGACGGACTTGGGGAATTCCAGCAGGACAGTGCAACACCCACGCGTCCAGAATTGCTAGAGTGGCTCAGGAATACTCTTCTGAGTTTTAACATTTCCGCTGGCCACCAAGCTCCCCATACGTGAACATTATTGAGCATATCTGGGATGCCTTGCAATGTGCTGTTGAGAAGAGATCTCCACCACATCGTACTCTTACGGATTTATGGTCAGCCCTGCTGGCTTCAAGGTGTCAGTTCCCTCCAGCACTACTTCAGACATTACTCGAGTCCAAGCCGCGTCATATTGCGGCACTTCTACGTGTTCCCAGAGCCCAACACTATATTATATTTACAGGGTGTAAACTTTAAGTTGACAAAGCAAAATAACTCGAAAGATAAACGTCACACGAAAAAATGTGTAGAGTCCAAAGTTGATTATTTTCGAGGGGGACATCTGCCGGTGCTAAAATTAGCGCGCCACCCCAGCCCCCTGGGGGTTAGTGAGTTAGTTAGTCAGATGCTTTGTTTGATAATTAAAAGTTGTGTGGCCTCATGACCACGAAACAAACAAAACTTATCCGAATCTGCGGAATAAATTAATATTTGGGTCAACATTTGTAGAACTTTAACTCCTCTCTCTCTCAAACCCCACCCTATGGGGAGAGAGGGAGAGTTTTAGTTATAGCGTATCAAAATTTACGAAGGAAATAAGTATTTTTTTTATTTATCCGTAACCATTTTCCACGCAGAAATGAGAACATGGATTTTCTTGAATTACAGCGCCAACTACCCAGAATCAAAACAAATGTTTTAGGCAAATTGTACGTAGTATTTTTTATGTAGAATCTGATTCTGCAATAAAAAATGGGGGTTCCCATTTGAAATTTTAAAGTTGTCTCCCGCCTCACCTCCAGGGAGCTGTGGTGGCGGGCTAATTTTAGCAATAGCAAATGTCCCCCTCGAAAATAATCAACTTTGGATTCTACACATATTTTCGTGTGAAGCTTATTTTTCGAGTTATTTCCTACATCTACATCTACGTGATTACTCTGTTATTCACAATAAAGTGCCTGGCTACCTTCAAGCTGTCTCTCTACCGTTCCACTCTCGAATGGCACGCGGGAAAAACGAGCACTTAAATTTTTCTGTGCGAGTCCTGATTTCTCTTATTTTATCATGATTATCATTCCTTCCTATGTAGCTGGGTGCCAACAGAATGTTTTCGCAATCGGAGGGGAAAACTGGTGATTGAAATTCCATGAGAAGATCTCGTCGCAACGAAAACGTCTTTGTTTTAATGATTGCCACTCCAATTCACGTATCATGTCCGTGGCACTATCTCCGCTATTTCGCGATAATACAAAACGAGTTGCCCTTCTTTGTCAACTTAAAATTTACACCCTGTATATATCACTTTCTCAGACTAGAGCTAGATATAGATCTTGTCTCAATATTAAAGGGAAATAAGTATGTCAGTAGCATTTGCTACGCAGCAGTTGACGACTAAACCATGCACCAAATGCAAATTCATAGCCAACATTGTTTTTTCTTGCACACATCCGAATTTCGCGCAGTACCTGAGATAATGTCAAAATACCACAATAACTGTGACCACCAACGAAATGATAGGCAGTTCACCATGAACCTGGCGAATAAGGCTATGAGATGTAGGAGAATCAATTTGTTTACCAAATATTTTCAAAAAATGGTTCAAATGGCTCTGAGCACTATGGGACTCAACTGCTGTGGTCATAAGTCCCCTAGAACTTAGAGCTACTTAAACCTAACTAACCTAAGGACATCACACACATCCATGCCCGAGGCAGGATTCGAACCTGCGACCGTAGCGGTCGTGCGGTTCCAGACTGTAGCGCCTTTAACCGCTCGGCCACTTCGGCCGGCCCAAATATTTTCTCTAAAATCGTTTGACAAAGAGTGTAGAATACCCGGCATGTGCACGCCTCCGTTCCCGCAGTGAAGCGAAAGCAGGCACAGAACGTTTCATTTGTAATGGACGAAACGTACAGCTCAGTAGGCAGCGGCGAACTAAGGCGGCCACCCCTTCTGGACAGACGGGTGAACTCGCCCAGTGCTGAGCATGAGACCGCCGTCAGCACAGGCCAAGTTATTTGGCTTGAGCTCTACCAGGCAGTTACGTGTCCCTCCACTTCTAACGAACGTCATGGCACTCAAGTGGCGTACATGTGCTAGTCGGTTGTATAGGATTCGTGCACTAAAATGGAAGATGTGGAGAACTTACGTAGTGATGGATACTATTCGCCTAGTTTGCACTTCTCCACGACTAAAGTGTGTATCAGTGCAGATGGTCCAATGTCTCTACAAGGAATGCTGTACCGCTCGCAGCCATCAGTGGTCGTAAAAAGATCCTGAGTCATATGGACTGAAGATCAGACTCATACATGTTCAATGACAATCGGTTCCAAACCAAACAGGAATTGCTGTTGCCAGAGAATGCAGGTTCAGAGCTAACATTTTGAAGGAGACTAATTGCAATGGGCAATTGGAGTAGGGTAGCCTGCGAAAGACCATCGCTAACATTGCTATATAAAGCTGTCCTCCTTCTGTGGGCCAAACAACACAGCGGCTGGACAGTAGTTGGGTGGAGGCATGTAGCATGCTCTGACAAGTCGCGGTTTTAGGTTTAAGGGATGTAAAGCGTAGAGTGCACTGAAAACCCAATGAGACGAGCAACCAGTAGTGTGTGGCGTGTAGTTCATGCCAGAGGTGGCTCTGCGATGTTGTGGATATGGTTATGGTATCATGATTTGGATTCAGTCATTCACGTTACTGTGAACATGAAACAGCATGTTCATTTCAACATTCTCGCTGATACACTGTTGCCCTTTCTCATGTGTGATTGTGATGAATGTGTTGTTTATACTCCCGAGTCCAAAGATGACAACAACATGTTCACATGGCTGCACATATTCGTTCCCAGTTGGCATACACTCTGGCTATGGACATTATCCCTTCTGATAGTACTACTTACAACGTACGTAGATACTACTGTGAATTAACGACATAGGTATTTTTAGTGCAAATGCTTCTTATTATCTGCAGTTTGTATTGCACTGCGTATTAAATCGGAGGAATTATACAGACAATACGAATCTCTGATGTTCCTGAACAGCTAACAAGGAGATCACTCGCATACACGCACCTTCTCGATCCAAGCGATGGTACAAAGGATTAAACTTGTGTTCCTCTGTAGCAGCCGGTGCAGTTGTGTTCCCTTGCACCGTTTTGCTGATACACACGCTGCATTTCACCTGTAGGGGTGCATCTGACTGGAACATCGGAACCTGCGTAAGGGGCCATCCGGTGACGGCCGTGAGTCAGTTACAGCTGTTCCACGTGCGCCGTGTGTTCGTTGTGCTATGCGTATTGCGGTACAAGCGCCCGTTTGTCGGACGCCGCATGTAGCACAGTGAAGGGGAAGACAACGCATTTGCCCTGCGTCACATCGACAACAATGTCCACACAAACTCTCTAATTACAGGAAGACGTGTGCCAGCTTGTGGGGCGGCGGGTAAAAGTTATTCATTTGTTTGTTCGCCGTTTTTCTCACGCGAGCCTGGCAACTGATTTTCTGGTCAGCCAGAAAGCGAAGGGAAACATGCTGCCTTAGTTTCCAGTCCGCGTGGCCACATTCTGGTCCACCCCACTGAAAGAAAAGTTTCTATCCTCCTGTTTCTTTGCGGGATCAGGACTATGATTTTAACTAAAAGTATAAAGTTCCAATCAAAATTGTATTTCGTAAAGTTTCTCACATACAATACTTGGAAATTTACTATGTTCAATTGAAAACTAATTTTCTATTCTAACGGTACACACAGCAGTTCAGAGGCGACCTCTACGGTACGTTCCTACCAGATTGTCTTTCGCCCTGACTAAAATTTCTCAAATGAAAGTTTGCAATAAATATTCAAAATTAATGCTCGCCATAAAAGTGGAAATAAACTCAGTACTTGCCACGCGGTATTGGTAATTCACACGGACGGCACACTAACAGTTACTCTGGCGAATTCTAAGCTATCCAGGATGGTGTACAGTCCTCGCGAGTTCACTATCCGTTTTACTGCAAAATACGCGCTTTGACATAGTTCGGCTCTGACGTCATCCGAGGCAGAGTGCGATCCGACGTTTGACAGACGTGGATCTTACAGTGGCTGAGCGCAAAGTGAACGTTACTGCTGCCTCTCGGGCTGTGTTTGTATAGGTGCCGGAGCGGACGGCCGAGGGAACATCTGTTGTCTACGGCTATCTGCATACTGCAGCAGCTTCCGAACGATCGCTTTCTCGGGCACATAAACTTTAATAATATAGTTACAAATTACTTCAGAAACGTCTTAATTTTTACTTGTATACATTTAAGCTGTTTGAAATCACAGAAAAGGTTTCAACTCGCTAGAATGAAAACTTAGCCTTCTAGAATTTTTATAGTGGAACTAAGCGTAGATCGTTACCTCTGAACCATATCTTTACTAGAACTTATCTCAGCTGTTATTAATACTACAACTCTCAAATTTGGTATAGCTCTGTCTCTTGGTATGTTTTATCATCAACGTTAACCAAAATTGTCTATCATTAAAATTACAGCTACTTAAACTACGACAACTGGGTACATCTTAGTTACAAAATTGGTTTTTTACTTAATTACTCGAAAACTATAAGAGGTAGCTTAACGTGGTCTTTCAGTTATTATTTCTGAGGTGAACTGAAGCATAAAACAAATTTTCATGTTTGTAAGTCCATTATTTAGCGCCTCTGATTTTTCCTAAAAACGTGAATTCCAGCGTTAATTTTTGTTATTGGTTTTGGAAACCTGCACCACTTATTTATGAACTCTAACTACACCTTCTGATAAGATTCTGTCTTTTTAGCTTCATTATTTATCGCCACTTATTTTTCTCTTAAAACGGCATTTTTACGTAAACTATTAAGTCTAGAACATAAAGACTTGATATTTGGAACATTGTAACACTAAACTATATTTTAACAACGTTGTGGCGCTACTAGCAGTGAACTGGGGTAAGTCCAGGCACACTCGCTCGCCTCTGTATCTCACACACGATAACAGAGCTTGCATTGCTTCAAGCTGTGTATGGTAGCTGGTAACATTCATTTGACTGTCAGAATCACTTTGTACATTGCAATACATCTGCATTTTGTTTAGGAAATTAGAGAAGAAAGTATAAATATTTCTTGCAGTAGTTATAAGGAGATTATTGTCACTCCATGATATTTACTGTTCGTGAGTGTACACTTATCCTGCGGCTGTTACTTAACTTTCAACATACATATCACAATCACTGCAGTTATCGTTGTTACTTTCGCCTCTAACCGCCCCCACCCTCCCCTCAACCCTCACCCCTTTCTGCATCAATGAAGATGAGAGTAATAGTAAGCAAATGTTTAATTTTTGTCTTCTAACATATCGGTAACTGTCACTGCCGGTTGCTTGGGAATGTAGAATACGGTGCACCAGATTCACCACTGCCATTTGTCAATCAAGGAATATTTTTGCTCGAGTTGCTGTAAGGGATACTTCCTTAAATGGGTGAATGCACAAGTTGCTCTGCAGATAAACAGGACAAAGAGAAGAATAAAAACCGTGACAAATTATAGGATAAAGACGTAACATCAAAACTGAAAGTAGGCAGACTGATACGGTACATTTATACTAACGTAATTAACAATATCGTACATGGCTGTCAGAGTAATCCAGGCATGAGGGGAGAAGTGACGAGGTTAAGAGAGAAAAAAAAAAGATTCTTTCTTAGAAAGAGCTGTGGGGGTCCGGTTCCACAATTGCCTAAAATTCACGAAGAAGTTTCTGAAACTGTAAGCAAAGTATAAAATGAAATTTCGATGCTGGGAAAAACCAGAAAAGTAATACAGAGCGAGAAACTTTAGCTGATGAAAGATTATACTATGTAGGGAAATCAGAGGAAATTAACTAGGCACTAGACAGACAAACACAACGTTGAAATAAGCAGCGTAAAATACGTGCCGTAAAATACTGAGGGCATCAGATGTCATAGCAGACGTGGCAATCACGAGGTTCAAGAAATATTGCTAACTGATATCTTATATCTTTCTTTCGCGAGAGTATCTGGTTTTTCCGGAAGTGGATTAAAGAAGGCACTGATAGCTTGAACTTGAAGTTTTATAGCTTAGGTGCAATGTGTTACGGTTAAATTATTTATGTATGTGTATAATGAACACTAAGTGCTACGGCGTCAGCTTTTTCATATAC
Source organism: Schistocerca cancellata (assembly GCF_023864275.1). Lineage (NCBI taxonomy): Eukaryota > Metazoa > Arthropoda > Insecta > Orthoptera > Acrididae > Schistocerca > Schistocerca cancellata. The sequence continues at coordinate 372,775,772 of NC_064626.1, forward strand.
AGACTTTTTACAAACGTTGACCAAACGTTGAATGAATGTTCTTAGGGGGTAGCCGCCCAAAGCATATTTTGTGCCTCCAAGGAATTCCAGTTTATCACATCGCGTATAAAAATAAACCACAGAGTAAATTGGCGCTTATAATTACATTATTGCAACGCGTACCAATATAAACAAATGAAATCTCGTTACTGTCACCGTGTCAGGTCCAGTAATTGACGCGGCGGAGGCGTCCGTGAGGTGCCACACGTGTCCAGCGTGCTGTATTGATCCTGCCCCACACCCGTGCTCTCTCCCATAGCAGCGGTTCTGTGTTTGCTGGCATTCAGCTAACAACACATGTTGCTACCAGATTCCACAAACATTCCGCTACCAGATAATTCATATCAGCATGGATGTTCGTCCTCACTTCTGAAAGGAGTTCTCCTCAAAATCAAATCTTTTCTAACTTTTCTTTCTTGAGAAAACTTGTGGTGTCCGTTTATTCTTATGGTGTACATCCATCTATATCTTACAGTAGCAAGTGCATGCAACCTTAAACTCTAATAAAATTTACACTATAAATTTCAGTTCATATAACCCTCAAATGGAAGTCAGTTATAGAGGAAAAGAACGATAAATATTAATAATCATTTTCCCCCTTCATGTTGACAGGAAAAATATGAAACTGGATCATGGACCTTATAAATGGCATTACTTTATTATGTGTCTTAAACTGAAGCTGCTATTAATTAAACACGCCTTCACATTCACACTTGACGAAGAATTCAATAAAGGCGTGATTTTCGGACCCGTTGAAGCTGTCCGAACCTCGGGAGAATGTATCAGTTCTGCAGTGTATCCTATAAAATATACTAGTGGGCAAAACTTAAGGACAAAACTAAGTTTCGCATGATGTGTCACTCGCAAGCAATGTACTTCGATGAAACTACATTCACATGGTTCAAATGGCTCTCAGTACTATGGGACTTAACTACTGAGGTCATCAGTCCCTTAGAACTACTATGTCAGAGTACGGTGCAGCGAGTAAGTGTGCAGACGTTTTCAGACGTGCTAGTGGTGACTGTGTATCGAAAATGGCTCAGAGAACACACATTGAAAACGTTATGAGGGGTAGAATAGTAGGGCAACTGGAGGCTGGTCAAACACAGCAGGTCGTAGCACGGGCCCTACGTGTGCCACAAAGTGTGATCTCAAGATTATGGCAACGATTCCAGCAGACAGGAAGCGTGTCCAGGTGCTACAGTACGGGGCATCCACAGTGTGCAACACCACAAGAAGTCCGATATCTCCCCATCAGTGCCCACAGACGGCCACGGACTACTGCAGGTAGCCTTGCTCGGGACCTTACCGCAGCCACTGCAACAGTTGTCTCCAGACACACAGTCTACATACGAGTGAACAGACATGGTTTATTCGCCCGGAAACCTGCAAGATGCATTTCACTGACTCCTGGTCACAGACGAGCCCGTAAAGCCTGTTGTCAAGAACACAGTACACGGTCATTGGAACAGTGGTCCCAGGTTATGTTCACGGACGAGTCGAGGTATAGTCTGAACAGTGATTCTCGCCTGGTTTTCATCTGGCGTGAACCAGGAACCGGATACTAACCCCTTAATGTCCTTGAAAGGGACCTATATGGAGGTCGTGGTTTGATGGTGTGGGTGGGATTATGATTGGTGCACGTACACCCCTGCATGTCTTTGACAGAGGAACTGTAACAGGTCAGGTGTATCGGGACGTCTTTTTGCACCAGTATGGCCGTCTTTTCAGGGGTGCAGTGGGTCCCACCTTCCTTCTAATGCATGATAACGCACGGCCCCACAGAGCTGCCATTGTGGAGGAGTACCTTGAAACAGAAGATATCAGGCGAATGGAGTGGCCTACCTGTTCTCCAGACCTAAACCCCATCGAGCACGTCTGGGATGTTCTCGGTCGACGTGTCGCTGCACGTCTTCACACCCCTACGACACTTCACGAGCTCCGACAGGCACTGGTGCAAGAATGGGAGGCTATACCCCAGCAGCTGCTCGATCACCTGATCCAGAATATGCCAACCCGTTGCGCAGCCTATGTACGTGTGCATAGTGATCATATCCCGTATTGATGTCGGGGTATATGCGCAGGAAACAGTGGTGTTTTGTAGCACATGTGTTTCGCGACGGTTTTCTTAACTTATCACCAATAGCGTGGACTTACAGATCTGTGTCTCGTGTGTTCCCTATGTGCCTTTGCTGTTAGCACCAGTTTTGTGTAGTGCCACGTCGTGTCGCACTACATTGTGCAATTATCCTTAATTTATGTGCATGAGTGTAGTATCATACATACAAAGTACTGCTATAGTTACTACAAAAGGTAACTGAATAAACTGAATAAAGCACAAAGTGAGGCGAACAGTGACGACACGACGTTTATGGACATGGAGAAAATCTCATGAAGCCATGGACCCTGCATGTCATCAGGGGTGTGTTCAAGTTGGTGGAGGCTCTGTAACGGTGTGGTGTGTGTGCAGTTAGAGTGATAAGGGACCTCTGATACGTCTAGATACGACCCTGACAGGTGACACGTATGTAAGCATTCTGTCTGATGACCTGCATTCATTAATATCCATTGTGCATTCTGACGTACTTGGGCAATTCCAGCAGGACCATGCGACACGCCAAACGTCCAGAATTGCTACAGAGTGGCTCCAGGAACACTCCTCGGAATTTAAACATTTCCGCTGGTCACCAAACTTCCCAGACATGAACATTATTGAGCATATCTGGGATGCCTTGCAACGTGCTCTTACGGATTTATGGACAGCTCTGCAGGATTCATGGTATCATTTCCCTCCAGCAGTACTTCAGACATTAGTCGAGTCCATTCCGCGTCATGCTTCTCCGTGCTCCTGGGGGCTCTACACGATATTAGGCAGGTGTACCAGTTTCTTTGGCTCTTCATTGTATATAAAAATAAAAGATTTACTTAACATTGATGCGATTCTTTATCACAGGTATACTGACTGTCTAATTTACAACTGTCATTGCCTAGCAATCTACGCTTGATGCACTTATTACAAAACTATTCTCTTCAGGCACAATTTTCAGTGTTTAATAAGTCCATCAGAAACTTTAACTACCACGTTGGCCCTAGACGATGATGATGATGATGATGAGCGCTGTAGTTGAGTTATCGATCTGGGGCTGAGATCCTGCCTACTCAGTATTACACTAACGTCAGTACGAAGGTGCTAGTGTTGCTGAGAAGGGAGCGTGGTCTTTTGGAGCGCTTCCCTTAAGTCGTTGCGGACTATAGCGAGCTCTCGCCAATGTTTGTGGTATCGATTCGCGTTTCGGGCTTCGGTGTAGCAACGGGGTCTCTGTGTCGTAGCATAGTTTCTTACAGTTACCTTCTTTCTACGTATAATCCGAGTTCATCAAGCGCTGTTACTTAGCAGTGATACATTATGGAAAAGTTTAATCGGTCCTTAGGTTTTGCACACAAATGTAGTTCTTATGTCGTAACAATTCAAAAATCACCTACATATATGTATAAAAAAAATGACAATTTTAGTCTTCCATCCCAATCCCCTCCCTCCCGGGTAAATTTCTGCGGACACTCATTCATGTTAGGTGCAAATCCGTGAGATTCCACTCTCGACGATGTAGTTGTATATTTATAACAAATCGAATGTCTGCAGACAAGCTGAAGTTACACCATAGAGTTAATTAACGACACAATGCGGAAGCCGTCAAGGCAGAAGACAGTCGAAGGCGGCGTGTAAGCGCGTAAAAGGACTGCTTCCAGAGACAAGCCGACAATGCTGCTGCGCAGCGGCTTCCTTTGAAGAGCGCTGGAAGTTAAGAGGCTTAATATGGAACAAAAATACAAACAATTCTAGGGAGAAACTGAACGGACATTTCTGTACCACTTAGAGTGTGTGCTTCGATGCATCAGCTTTGTGTTTAAGCTATTCAGCCATGGTCGCAGTTACACGTTTTGTTAATAAACAGTACAATACAGAGTTTTGAAAATTTGCATTTATAATTAAGATGTCATAATCCACATCAGATTAACGACCTCCATCCAACATGTCTGACTACTGATTACAACTGGACACCATATGTACTATTGTTCTTTCCGTTCCTCCTTATAATTCCTAGAAACCCCAAGTATCTCAGGAACTCAGCTGTTGAGGCTAAGAAAATGAAAATATGCTCTCCAACTTGTCACAGGCTCTGTATACCGTTGCCTGAAGCGGGCACCGTTCCATAATTTGCAATTAGAGACCAGTTTCTTAAGAATTTTGCAATTATTTTGGATGTTGCCAAATGATATTACAATCACGATAGTTCTACAGCTGAAACCTAGTTATTGCAACCCTTACCTTTTGTCTTCCATTTCACTATTCATGTCCCGTTGCCTTTGCACCTCAGTTTCCTGTAAAATATCTTGAGGAAATATTTTATTTTGTCTGTGTATTCAATTCTTTCCTGTGCGTTATATGTAAGAAATTCATTAGTGCCGGCCGCGGTGGTTTCGCGGTTCTAGGCGCGACTGCTACGGTCGCAGGTTCGAATCCTGCCTCGGGCATGGATGTGTGTGATGTCCTTAGGTTAGTTAGGTTTAAGTAGTTCTAAGTTCTAGGGGACTGATGACCACAGCTGTTAAGTCCCATAGTGCTCAGAGCCATTTGAACCATTCATTAGTGGGGAGATATCCACAATACTGCGACCTCACGTTACGGTTGCTGAAAATTGTCTCGTTAGTGGGTTTTACTTATTTTATCTTTCTATTTCTGTAAGGAGAAGTCATTCCTAATAAACTTCGTTTGCTGTCTTTCTCATCCTAGGGATTAGTTCAGAGTCGGTATTAATCGATTGTAGTCGGAAGACTTCGGGCTGCTAGTGTTTTGCTTTGTGTCCAGCCACTGCCAGACTTCTGGGCCTAAGAATAACAATATTGTGTGTAGCAATATGGCAGCCATGGGGCATGTTTGTTCAAAATGTAGTATGAAGCTATTCCAGGAACATTGCAGGATGTACCTAAGACTTATAGGCAAAGCTTTGTTAAAATATGGCGTGAAGAATAATTAAAAATATCGCGGGAATCGGTTTCATAACTTACACAGAGCTGTTAGCAGTAAGTATACCATAACTGGAAGGAGCTTTCATGAAATATTAGTGATCGTTACTTCCGTGTGTCATTTCGTATTAGTGTTTGATATGAAAAACACAGCACATTTATTGTACCAGCACTGCGTGATGTAAACGTAATTTGTTCCCCTCAACCGCCACACACATGCTCTCTCTTCTTCCTGCGACGATTTGTCTAATCCGTGTGGTGAGGAGAGATTATTTCCTGCAGTCTTCAAAACCCTCTCTGTAATCGACCAGGAAGACGTCGACAAATAAAAGGAATCAAAGGAAGAGAGGCGCCAATAAGATACTGGACCCGTATACATGTGTGGCAGGGCTAAAATAGCCTTCTACTGGTGGGGATTTTGGTTTTCTGTGGTTTAAAGCAGGGATGGTTTCTTTAACAAGGTCGCGACCGACTTTCTTCCCCATTCTTGCTAATGCTCCTTCCGTAACGACCTTGCTGTTGACATGAATTTAAATGGCAAGCAGCGTTTTTTAATTTTTAATTTTTTTAATTCGATTTCTCTGTGTTCCTAATCCTCTTTTGCCTTTGAATATTGGATCTTATTTTTCCCCATTCCCAGGGTCATGCCGTCACAGAAAAACGTACTCCAGACATAGAGACCTGACAGAATTTTCTAATCTAGAAGCCAAAGAAACCAACGGCCTTGCCGCAGTGATAACACCGGGTCCCGTCAGATCATCGGAGTTAAGCGTCCGCCCCGATAGCTGAGTGGTCAACGTGATAGATTGCCGTCCTACGGGCCCAGGTTCGATTCCCGTCTGGGTCGGGGATTTTCTCCGCTCAGGGACTGGGTGTTGTGTTTTCTTCATCATCATTTCATCCCATCCGGCCCGCAGGTCGCCCAATGTGGCGTCGAATGTAATAAGACCTGCAACAATGCAGCCAGACCTGCCAAGTAAGGGGCCTCCCGGCCAATGACGCCAAACGCTCATTTCCATTACCGGGGTTAAGCATTGTCGGGCTGGGCCAGCACTTGGATGTGGTGGTGGTGGTGGTTAGGGTTTAACGTCCCGTCGACAACGAGGTCATTAGAGACGGAGCGCAAGCTCGGTTTAGGGAAGGATTGGGAAGGAAATCGGCCGTGCCCTTTCAAAGGAACCATCCCGGCATTTGCCTGAAACGATTTAGGGAAATCACGGAAAACCTAAATCAGGATAGCCGAGCACTTGGATGGGTGGCTATCCGGCCTGCCGTGCGCTGTTGGCGTGCTGGGTGCATTCAGCCCTTGTGAGGCACTCTGAGGAGCTACTTGACTCAGAAGTAGCAGATTCGGTCTTGTAAATTGACATACTGCCGGGAGAGCGGTGTGCTGACCACATGCCCCTCTATAATCGCATCCAGTGACGCCTCTGACCTAAGGATGACACGGCGACCGATCGGTACCTGTTCGAGGGAGAGATAGAGAGAGAGAGAGAGAGAGAGAGAGAGAGAGAGAGAGAGAGAGAGAGAGATGGAGATGCCAAAGAATATAGTGCAGTTGTCAAAGTACTAGACTCGCATTCGTAAGGAGTGGGGTTCAAATCCCCGTTAGACCAGCTGCATTTACGTTTTGCGTAGTTTCCCTAAATCACGTAAGACAAATGGTAGGGTAGATCGTTTGTAAAGAACACTGGGGCTTCCCTTCTCATCCTCCCCCATATGAACTTGTGTCGCATCTCTGACGTCCTGTTAATCAGGTCCTTCCCTCCCTTCAAAAATGGTTCAGATGGCTCTAAGCACCATGGGAATTAATATCTGAGGTTATCAGTACCCTAGGCTTAGAACTACTTAAACCTGACTAACCTAAGGACATCACACACATCCATGCCCGAACCAGGATTCGAGCCTGCGACCGTAACAGCAGCGCGGTTCCGGACTGAAGTGCCTAGAACCGCACGGCCTCAACAGCCGGCTTCCCTCCCTTCCTCCTTTCGATGCTCATTAACTTACTCGTTAGAAGATTACACTCGTCTTTAGAGAAGGGTTAACAAAAGATCTCGTTGTTACGTTCGAAATTATCCTTTTAAAAAAATCAGTACGTACTAAATCTACGACTACATGAATACTCTGCAATTCGCACTCAAGTGTTTGGCAGAGGGTTCATAGAACCACTCTCTCACAGTTTCTCGACCATTCCATTCTCGAGCAGCAAGTGAGCAATTTGATCGCCTATATCTTACGGTATGAGCTGTAATTTGTGTTACTTTATTATAATGGTAACTTCTCCCCGTGTTAGTGTGCGTCAACATAATAATTTCACACTCGAAGGAGAAAGATGGTGATTGAACTTCTGTGGATATTGCCGCAAAGAGAAATACCTTTCCTTTCATGATTTCAACCCAAAGTCGCGCATCATATCAGTGACACTCTCTCATCTTTTTCGCGATGTTACAAAACCAGCCTTCTTCGAAATTTTTCTATGTTCTCCGTCAATCTTATCAAGTAATGATTTCATACCGCACGGTAATACTCCGTAAGAGTACGGTTGGCGTAGTGTAGGCAGTCTCTTCAGTAGATTTGTAGCATCTTCAAAGCTTTCTGCCAATAAAACGCAGTCTTTGGTTCGCCTTCCCCACAACATTTTCTATGTGATTGATCGAGCTCAAGTTGTTTGTAACTGTAACTATATTTAGCTGAACCTTTAAATTCGTGCGATTTATCGTGTAACGCAAACTTAACGAATTGTTGTTTAGTGCTCATAACGAGGACCTCCCACTTTTTATTGTTTGAGGTCAGTTGCCACTTTTCGCACGGTACAGATATCGTGTCTAAATAAATTTGCAATAATTGACTATGTAACGTTATAACCTCTTGGGAGGGGGAGGGTGGCGTAAGATTGCCAGTAGAAGTATAGAAAACCCATCATTTCTGTACCTGATACGAATACTTGATACAAATATTGTCGTGTCTAGGTTGGGAGCTTCGTTATTTACGTATGTGGCGCTGATGTTTTTATTCTACTGCCAGTGACCTGTGACCTGAATTTTAAAGCATTTCAGATGCCTTCATTTTCCAGCAAACGAATAACATCTAGCCCCATGAAAGAAAAGGTAAAGAAGAATTTGTACGCTGTTTTTGACTTGCACTTTAGGATGTTAAAAGTAGTTGACTACGCGTGACGCTTCTTTGTTTTACATTTTCGGTGGTTTTTTATAGCCCTCGCCCAATACTAACAGCGTCTTTTTATTGTTTTTTGTCTTTAACGTATGAGCTTTTGACCGCTTTGTTATCAAACTGGAAATTTTTAAATACTTGTACCTCTGTAGTGTCTGCGACAAGGGTAGGAATTATTTTCACGCCTTTCTTGTTTTCGATGAATTGCTACGTAGAACAGTCCGAAACTCAAGTCTGTGCTTTCAGCTGTAGGAAAATCCAACACTCATTGTGAAGCCATTGCAAAGCGGTTGCGTTGAATATGCAATACGTGGTGGTGACACCAAATAAAGCGCCAGGCGGCGTGTCATGACAACACGAAACTGATAAATGGTTATCGATACTTTTTTAACCTTTCTTATCATGTATATAAAAACGCAGTAAATGAAGCAGGTAAAAAGGAATACAAACGTCTCGAAAACGAGATCGACAGGAAGTGCAAAATGGCTAAGCAGGGATGGTTAGAGGACATATGTAAGGATGTAGAGGCTTATTTCACTATGGGTAAGATAGATACTGCCTACAGGAAAATTAAAGAGACCTTTGGAGAAAAGAGAGCCACTTGTTTGAATATCAAGAGCTCAGATGGAAACCCAGTTCTAAGCAAAGAAGGGAAAGCACAAAGGTGGAACGAGTATATAGAGGGTCTATACAAGGGCGATCTACTTGAGGACAATATTATGGAAATGGAAGAGGATGTAGATGAAGATGAAATGGGAGATATGATACTGCGTGAAGAGTTTGACAGAGTACTGAAAGAGCTAAGTCGAAACAAAGCCCTGGGAGTAGACAACATTCCATTAGAACTACTGACGGCCATGGGAGAGCCAGTCCTGACAAAACTCTACCATCTGGTGAGCACGATGTATGAGACAGGCGAAATACCCTCAGACTTCAAGAAGGATATAATAATTCCAATCCCAAAGAGGGCAGGTGTCGACAGATGTGAAAATTACCGAACTATCAGTTTAATAAGTCCAGCTGCAAAATTCTAACGCGAATTCTTTACAGACGTAATGTTACTTAAAATCCGTCTTGATTGCAAATTTTTTTTTTATTTTTTATTATTCATATGACCGGTTTCGGTTCATTCAGAACCATCTTCAGATCTGTAAAAATAATTACGCTAATTTACTATTTCACGAAAGCAAATCTTTTTCATCCTATCTAATCAACATCAAATGTACCAGAACGTACCTGATATTTCAGTTACAGGAGTAACCCGTCCAAATCCAGCACCTTTCACATGCTACGTCACATAAAATTGGTTGGCAAAGTGCACGTCATTTATATTAAATATAACACTATTACCGACAGGTGGCGTCTGGTACATTTGTTACATTCCATTTGCACATACTGTATTCAGTAGATCTTTTTTATATTAAAAAATTTTAATTAAAATATGTAGATGTCAAAGCTAAAATCTGTACTTGTCAGGATTAAAAAACAGTAAAATTATCGTTTTTATACGATCTAAAAAGGCATAGGGCGATTTATATATCTATGGTGCTGGTGTGAACTTGTTTTCTTCTACGGTCTGCTTCCGTGGTTCCCGCCACTTCGGTGTTGTGCCGCGGTCCGCTCAGTCGTCTGCTGTCCATCGCCGCGGGCAAGAGGGCCACAGAGGAGGGCCCTGTCAACGACGCCAGGCGTTGCACGCGTCCTCCGGCTTCTCCACCGCGCACCGTATCTCATCCCTCGGCCTGGATCTCCATACGCAACAGTTGTCATCTTAGTAGGTCGTCATAAATGTTAAAATAGGCGTTATGATTGAATTCGCTTTGTTCGTTGAGGATTAAATCAGGATCTTTATTTTTGTGGGTGTATATTTCGATCTCTTCTAAAATGTTAAGAAACCGTCCCTTGTGAGCTCTATGCAGGATGTCTAAGTTGTTTTCAATATTTGTGACTGAGTGCTTTGTCGAAGCCATATGCGCCCCAAAAGCTGTTTTGTTTTGAGAGTAGGTGTGCTCCCTGAATCTGGTTTCAAAGTTCCTACCAGTCTGCCCTATATATTGTTTACAGCAGTCATTACATTTGATTTTATATACACCTGAATCCTGAAATTTATTCCTACTATTACATATTCTATGCCGGAGCTTCAATTTTAACGTGTTATTTGTTCGGAACCCTATTTTAACGTCGGATTTACGAAAGCATCTTTCAATTTTGTCTGCAATTCTTCCATTGTAAGTGAGAGCTACATATTTTTTCTTGTTGTTCCTCTTAACTGCTACTTGACTTCCTTCTGTTTGTTCCATTTGCCTCTTCTTTGTCTTTCTATAAATATTCATCACCTGCTTACACGTATATCCGTTCGTTACGGCCACTTGTTTTAAAATACTTAACTCCTTTTCTACTTCGTGTTGGCTTAGTGGCAATCTTAGTAGCCTGTATACCATCGAAGTAAAATATGCCCATTTGTATCGCGGTGGGTGACAAGAGCGCTCATTGATAACTAGATCTGTACACGTAGGTTTTCTGAATATGCTAAATTCGTGCTTCCCATTTTTCTTTATTAGTGTTAAATCTAAGTAATCTATACGGTTGTTTTCTTCAAATTCCATGGTGAATCTAATTTTCGGGTGTTGAGAGCTCATTTTTTGTGCTAAGTTTTCGATATCATTTTTATCTCCTTTGTATAATACAATGGAATCGTCCACATATCTTCTGTAATATACAATTTTCTCAGCGATATTAGGATTTTCATCAAAGAATTTGTTTTCTAAATGATTTACAAAAATGTCAGCCAGCGTCCCAGCTAAACTGTTCCCCATTGCCAGCCCGTCTTTCTGTTGATAAATTTTACCATTGAAAGTAAAGTAATTGAACGACAAGACTTGTTCCAACATTTCCACTAGTTCAATCACTTCCCCCAGTGCCAATTTACCATGAGTGAGGAGATTGTTCTTAATGATCTCAATCGTTTCTTTTACGGGAATGTTTGTGTACAGATTGGTGACATCCAATGAAGCTAGTGACGCGTTCTGCGGTATAAGTACGTCTTTAATTTGTTCGGCAAATTCGTAGCTGTTGCTAATGTTGAAAGTCCGACGATATGTATATGCCGCCTTCAATCTGTTATTTAGCTCTTTATTTAATTTATAACTTGGGCTGCTAGTGTTATTAACGATTGGGCGAATCGATTTTTCAACTTTATGGAGCTTTATTTGTGATCGTAATTCGGGTAATCGTGGATTCATTACTTTCAGTTTAAACTTTTCCTCCTCTGTAAATAGAAACACACTGTTATCTATTTGTTTCCTTATTTCTGTTTGAAATTTCTTGGTTGGATCTTTCTTGACTTCTACTATTCCGTTTTCCATAAAGAATTTTTCAGTTTTCTCTATATAGTCTGTATCGTGTATTAAAACCATAGTGCCGCCCTTATCTGCCTTTGTGATGATAGCCTTACGTGATTCTAACTTCTTATTCAAGCCCTTAAGAGTTAGTAGTTCGTTTCTGTTCTTGTGAGCAGAGTGCATTTCATCTATAATCGACTTCTTTACTTTAATTGCCGTGTTTGTCTGTTCGTATCTATCATTTAGAAAACAAATTCTTTGATGAAAATCCTAATATCGCTGAGAAAATTGTATATTACAGAAGATATGTGGACGATTCCATTGTATTATACAAAGGAGATAAAAATGATATCGAAAACTTAGCACAAAAAATGAGCTCTCAACACCCGAAAATTAGATTCACCATGGAATTTGAAGAAAACAACCGTATAGATTACTTAGATTTAACACTAATAAAGAAAAATGGGAAGCACGAATTTAGCATATTCAGAAAACCTACGTGTACAGATCTAGTTATCAATGAGCGCTCTTGTCACCCACCGCGATACAAATGGGCATATTTTACTTCGATGGTATACAGGCTACTAAGATTGCCACTAAGCCAACACGAAGTAGAAAAGGAGTTAAGTATTTTAAAACAAGTGGCCGTAGCGAACGGATATACGTGTAAGCAGGTGATGAATATTTATAGAAAGATAAAGAAGAGGCAAATGGAACAAACAGAAGGAAGTCAAGTAGCAGTTAAGAGGAACAACAAGAAAAAATATGTAGCTCTCACTTACAATGGAAGAATTGCAGACAAAATTGAAAGATGCTTTCGTAAATCCGACGTTAAAATAGGGTTCCGAACAAATAACACGTTAAAATTGAAGCTCCGGCATAGAATATGTAATAGTAGGAATAAATTTCAGGATTCAGGTGTATATAAAATCAAATGTAATGACTGCTGTAAACAATATATAGGGCAGACTGGTAGGAACTTTGAAACCAGATTCAGGGAGCACACCTACTCTCAAAACAAAACAGCTTTTGGGGCGCATATGGCTGCGACAAAGCACTCAGTCACAAATATTGAAAACAACTTAGACATCCTGCATAGAGCTCACAAGGGACGGTTTCTTAACATTTAGAAGAGATCGAAATATACACCCACAAAAATAAAGATCCTGATTTAATCCTCAACGAACAAAGCGAATTCAATCATAACGCCTATTTTAACATTTATGACGACCTACTAAGATGACAACTGTTGCGTATGGAGATCCAGGCCGAGGGATGAGATACGGTGCGCGGTGGAGAAGCCGGAGGACGCGTGCAACGCCTGGCGTCGTTGACAGGGCCCTCCTGTGTGGCCCTCTTGCCCGCGGCGATGGACAGCAGACGACTGAGCGGACCGCGGCACAACACCAAAGTGGCGGGAACCACGGAAGCAGACCGTAGAAGAAAACAAGTTCACACCAGCACCATAGATATATAAATCGCCCTATGCCTTTTTAGATCGTATAAAAACGATAATTTTACTGTTTTTTAATCCTGACAAGTACAGATTTTAGCTTTGACATCTACATATTTTAATTAAAATTTTTTAATATAAAAAAGATCTACTGAATACAGTATGTGCAAATGGAATGTAACAAATGTACCAGACGCCACCTGTCGGTAATAGTGTTATATTTAATATAAATGACGTGCACTTTGCCAACCAATTTTATGTGACGTAGCATGTGAAAGGTGCTGGATTTGGACGGGTTACTCCTGTAACTGAAATATCAGGTACGTTCTGGTACATTTGATGTTGATTAGATAGGATGAAAAAGATTTGCTTTCGTGAAATAGTAAATTAGCGTAATTATTTTTACAGATCTGAAGATGGTTCTGAATGAACCGAAACCGGTCATATGAATAATAAAAAAAAAAAAATTTGCAATCAAGACGGATTTTAAGTAACATTATAAAATCACTGATTGCGGTTATCCCGTAAGACATTATGTCTGTTTTTGCAAAATCTTTACAGACGAATGAAAAAACTGGTAGAAGCCGACCTCGGGGAAGATCAGTTTGGATTCTGTATAAATGTTGGAACACTTGAGGCAATACTGACCCTATGACTTATCTAAGAAGCTAGATTAAGAAATGCAAACCTGCGTTTCTAGCATTTGTAGACTTAGAGAAAGCTTTTGACAATGCTGGAATACTCTGTTTCAAATTCTGAAGCTGGCAGGGGTAAAATACAGGGAGCGAAAGGCTATATACAATTTGTGCAGAAGCCAGATGGCAGTTATAAGAGTCATGCGACATGAAAGGGAAGTAGTGGTTGGGAAGGGAGTGAGACAGGGTTGTAGCCTCTCCCCGATGTTATTCAATCAGTATATTGAGCAAGCAGTAAAGGAAACAAAAGAAAAGTTCGGAGTAGGCATTAAAATCCATGGAGAAGAAATAAAAACTTTGAGGTTCGCCGATGACATTGTAATCCTGTTAGAGACAGCAAAGAACTTGGAAGAGCAGTTCAACGGAATGGACAGTGTCTTGAAAGAAGGATATAAGATGAACATCAACAAAAGCAAAACGAGGATAATGGAATGTAGTCGAATTAAGTCGGGTGATGCTGAGGGAATTAGATTAGGAAATGAGACACTTCAAGTAATAAAGGAGTTTTTCTATTTAGCAAAATAACTGATGATGGTCGAAGTAGAGAGGATATAAAATGTAGAGTGGCAATGGCAAGGAAAGCGTTTCTGAAGAAGAGAAATTTGTTAACATCGAGTATAGATTTAAGTGTCAGGAAGTCGTTTCTGAAAGTATTTATATGGAGTGTAGCCATGTATGGAAGTGAAACATGGACGATAAATAGTTTAGACAAGAAGAGAATAGAAGCTTTCGAAATGTGGTGCTACAGAAAAATGCTGAAAATTAGATGGATAGATCACATAACTAATGAGGAAGTATTGAACAGAATTTGGGAGAAGAGGAGTTTGTGGCACAACTTGACGAGAAGAAGGGACCTGTTGGTAGACATGTTCTGAGGCATCAAGGGAGCACAAATTTAGCATGGAGGGCAGCGTGGAGGGTAAAAATCGTAGAGGGAGACCAAGAGATGAATACACTAAGCAGATTCAGAAGGATGTAGGTTTCAGTAAGTACTGGGAGATGAAGAAGCTTGCACAGGATAGAGTAGCATGGAGAGCTGCATCAAACCAGTCTCAGGACTGAAGACCACATCAACAACAACAAATATTAGTTTTGCTATACTGAATATTACTGCTATTGGTGCCTTGTAGCATTCACGAATGGAACAGGAAGTACCCCCCCCCCCCCACCACCACCACCACCACCACGCACGATAAGGCGGGATGAGGAGTGTACGGTGCCTGGTCGAAAGTATCCGAACAGCTATTATTGGACATAAATATGGAGTGTGCCCATCCTTGACCTTTATTACTTCTTGAATTCTGTCGGGAGGAGGTATCTGAGTGTATATGGAGAAATGACGGCTCATTCTCCCTCAAGAGCCGGAACCAGAAGGAAGTCATGTTGGACGATGGTATCTTTATGGACGTCAACATTCTGACTCAGCCCCAAAGTGTTCCATTGGGTTCAATACGATATTCTGGACAGTCCAGTATATTTCAGGAGTGTCATTGCCCACAATCCATTGTCTCACATATGCTGATTTATGAGAGGGTGCATTGTCGTACTGAAACAATCATCGTGTCCGAAATCTCCTCTACTGTGTGTGGTGCACAATCATACAAAAATCTGTTCATATCCTTCCGCATTTAACGTTTACTTGAGCGCAGTAAGGGCTAACCCTAACTATGAAAAACACCCCGTACGATAACACCACCTCCTCCGTGATTCACTGTTTGCTCTACACGTGATGGCAGGCAACGTTCTCTAGACATACGCTAAACGCCGTCACTTCCGTCGTATTGCCATAGGGTACAGTGTGATTCATCTCTCCAAGTCATTCGTTTCCAGTCATCCGCTGTCCAGTGTCATGGCTGTTTACACCACCTCAGCGTCGCTTCGCGTAGACTAAAGAAATGTGTGACATCTGCCCGACCACAGTACCGCTTGATTTTCACTCCCTAGGCTCACTCGTTGTGTTAGCTGGAACGCTCTACGGTCCCTGTCCCTCAGTGGATGCCTGCTCTTGGTTCATCCGTGGTTGTTCTTCGTGTGTCCCCTTCAGTCACTTCACCGACATCGGACTAGAGCAGCCTTAGTGGGGTTGAAATGTCCCTGATTGATTTGTTATTAAGGTGACATGCAGTCTGCTGTCACTGCTGAAAGACAGGATACACTGCGTGAAATAACCGCAGAAATCAATGTGGAACGTACGACAGATGTATCCGTTAGCATACACGAAATATAGCGTTCATGGCCTATGGCAGCGGACGACCGACGCGAGTGTCTTTGTTAACATCAAACCGGCTGCGGCGCCACTCCTGGGCTCTTTACCACATCGGAAGGAGACTAGAGGACTGAAAAACCGTACCCTGGTCAGACGATCCCGGTTTCTGTTGGTAAGAGCTGATGGAAGGGTTCGAGTGCGGTGCAGACCCCACGACGGCATGTACTAGATTTGTCAACAAAAGGCACTGTGCAAGCTGGTGGTGGCTCCATAATGGTGTGAGCTGTCTTTACATGGACTAAGACTCAGTGCTCCAGTCGATCTGAACCGATCACTGAGTGGATGTTCGACTACTGGGAAACCATTTGCAGCGGTTCATGGACTTCATGTTACCAACAATGGAATTTTTATGGATGACAATGCTCCATGTCACCATGCCACAGTTATTAGCGATTGGTTTGAAGAATATTCTGAGCAGTTCTAGCGAATGATTTGGCCATCCAGATCGCCCGACGTGAATCCTATTGTAATATTTATGGGACATAATTCATAGATCTACTGTAGCACAAAATCCTGGAATGGCAACACGTGGGTGATTACGGATGCGTACAGAGGCAGCATAGCTCAGTGCTTCTGCAGGAGGGTTCCAGCGACTTGTTTGGTCCCTGCCACGTAGAGCTGCTATACCTCGATGGGCAAAAGGGGCGGTCCCGACAGTATTAACAGATAGCCCATGGCTTTTGTCACCGTAGTGTATAATGAAACATATACTGTGAATATGATTCATATTAATAGTCTATACTCGCCTTCTGGCGAGCTGAGGTTCAAAAAGCAGTGTAAATTTTACTTATGAAAATAAAATATTTTGCTGTAGTTAAAGACCGCTCCAACTGAATTTAAAAAACTTATTTTATAGTTCTCTAAGTAAGTAATTTTGTTATTATTAACAGAAGTTAATATTGTATACTCTTTCTTCCTGACGCACCAAAATTCTACATCAGAGAAATTCACGCAAAAAGAATAACTTATTTTATCGATTTATGTTGTATATGCACTTTCAGAAGCAGGTATTATCGCTGCGTAAGGGACAAACATGTTTACTTCGTGATACAGCATTCCTGATTAACGGTCAGCATGCGAGATCGATTGACCGACCTATGGAAGCAGAGACAGGTCACCGCATATTTTACTCTTTACTTCACCAGGCAGCTAGCAGATTCGCGCATTAAAGTGTTAACGCAAAGCAGTGGGATTAGTACAGGGAAAAGTTGCCGCAGTTATTACGTTATATGGTTGGTGATTCCGACATTGCTTTTGCAGGGCCTGCCGTACCATGAGCAAACTTGTTTATTCGGATTGTAGCATTGGAAACTATCCCAACTCACTAATTCGAATTGGAAATTACAGTAAAGTGCGGATATTTTCACCCGAACAGACAAGAGAAAAAAATTTCAAAATTTCGTAACACCAAAAGACCAGCCGGCCGGAGTGGCCGAGCGGTTCTAGGCGCTACAGTCTGGAACCGTGCGACCGCTACGGTCGCAGGTTCGAATCCTGCCTCTGGCATGAATGTGTATGATGTCCTTAGGTTAGTTAGGTTTAAGTAGTTCTAAGTTATAGGGGACTGATGACCTCATAAGTTAAGTCTCATAGTACTCAGAGCCATTTGAACCAAAAGACCAGGTCGTTTTTCCTGTCATTTTCACTTTGCGGATGTAGTAGAGATTTCTTCTTGTGTAGGGTTAATGGGATTCCTTGAAAGAAAGATCACATTGTTTTCGGGAAAACTTGTTTTTGAGAACCTATATTCGACGAAGACTGTGGCACCATTATGCCGCCGCCATTGTATACCTCTCGTAGGGATCGCGAGAATGAGATGAGAGAGATTAGGGCACACACCACAGGCACGTTGTTGTGGTCTTCAGTCCTGAGACTGGTTTGATGAAGCTCTCCATGCTACTATGTCTTGTGCAAGCTTCTTCATGTCCCAGAACCTACTGCAGCCTACACCCTTCTGAATCTGCTTGGTCTACATTTTTACCCTCCACGCTGCCCTCCAATACTAAATTGGTGATCCTTCGATGTTCTACCAACCGATCCCTTCTTCTAGCCAAGTTGTGCCACAAGCTCCTCTTCTCCCCAATTCTATTCAATACCTCCTCATTAGTTATATGATCTACCCATCTAATCTTCAACATTCTTCTGTAGCACCACATTTCGAAAGCTTCTATTCTCTTCTTGTCTAAACTATTTATCGTCCACGTTTCACTTCCATACATGGCTACACTCCATACAAATACTTTCAGAAACGACTTCCTGACACTTAAATCTATACTCGATGTTAACAAATTTCTCCTCTTCAGAAACGCTTTCCTTGCCATTGCCAGTCTACATTTTATATCCTCTCTACTTCGACCATCATCAGTTACTTTGCTCCCCAAATAGCAAAACTCCTCTACTGCTTTAAGTGTCTATTCCCTAGTCTAATTCCCTCAGCATCACCCGAGTTAACTCAACTACATTCCATTATCCTCGTTTTGCTTTTGTTGATGTTCCTCCTTTCAAGACACTGTTCATTCCGTTCAACTGCTCTTCCAAGTCCTTTGCTGTCTCTGACAGAATTACAATGTCATCGGCGAACCGCAAAGCTTTTATTTCTTCTCCATGGATTTTAATACCTACTCCGAACTTTTCTTTTGTTTCCTTTACGCTTGCTCAATATACAGGTTGAATAGCATCGGGGATATGCTACAACCCTGTCTTACTCCCTTCCCAACCACTGCTTCCCTTTCATGTCCCTCGACTCTTATAACTGCCATCTGCTTTCTGTGCAAATTGTAAATAGCCTTTCGCTCCCTGTATTTTACCCCTGCCACCTTCAGAATTTGAAAGAGAGTATTCCAGTCAACATTGTCAAAAGCTTTCTCTAAGTCTACAAATGCTAGAAACGTAGGTTTGCCTTTCCTTAATCTTTCTTCTAAGAAAAGTCGTAGGGTCAGTAGTGCCTCACGTGTGCCAATATTTCTACGGAATCCAAACTGATTTTCCCCGAGGTCGGCTTCTATCAGTTTTTCCATTCGTCTGTAAAGAATTCGCGTTAATATTTTGCAGCTGTGAGTTATTAAACTGATAGTTCGGTAATTTTCACATCTGTCAACATCTGCTTTCTTTGGGATTGGAATTATTATATTTTTCTTGAAGTCTGAGGGTATTTCGCCTGTGTCATACATCTTGCTCACCGGCATAAAGATATGATTTTTCCGTCGCTCAGTACGCGAATGGAATAGGAAACAAAACCGGTAGCAGGGGTGCAGTCAGCCTCTGCCATGCACTGTACTGTGACTTGCTGAGTGTGTAGAGAGCCTAACGAAACCTATCCAAAACCTTGATCGGAAACGGAGGATTGGAAGTATTTTGAATATATTTCTGCAACAATGTTCTCCAATGTCCCAGACTGACTCTGTGTGTGTGTGTGTGTGTGTGTGTGTGTGTGTGTGCGCGCATGCGTGCTTGCGTGCGAGCTCGTGTTTTGTGATGCTGTGTTTACGGGACCAGAGACAGATATCGTTCCAGCTGTGGACATTAAGGAGGAACTACAGACCAGTGCGCACGGCACCGTCGTTGCTGCAGAGGACAGCGGAGTGCCTCTGGTGACGGCCTAATGTGCGGGTCCTGTCGGTGGGCGGGGCTTATGCCAGCCAGCGTCATGGAGTCACACTGAAGGCTCTGAGGCGGGAGAGAAATACACCGGGAGTTCTCCGTCTCCCTCTGTGCAAGAAATACGGTCGAGCGAGGCCTTATTGGGATACCACTTGATGTCCTACTGCCGTCTGGATAAGGACGGCTATAGCGGCCAGGGAGGGTGAAGGGAACGCTTCGTTTTATTCTCTTGGAGACTGTTGCAGACTAGTGGGAAACATTGAAAGCAATTCAAAGAGATTTCTTTTGTCAGCGAGTTTCATCGCCATAGTTGCACGCGCTCCTATGTGGTGAAATACAGGGTGATTCAAAAAGAATACCACAACGTTAGGAATTTAAAACTCTGCAACGACAAAAGGCAGAGCTAAGCACTATCTGTCGGCGAATTAAGGGAGCTATAAAGTTTCATTTAGTTGCACATTTGTTCGCTTGAGGCGCTGTTGACTAGGCGTCAGCGTCAGTTGATGCTAAGATGGCGACCGCTCAACAGAAAGCTTTTTGTGTTATTGAGTACGGCAGAAGTGAATCAACGACAGTTGTTCAGCGTGCATTTCGAACGAAGTATGGTGTTAAACCTCCTGATAGGTGGTGTATTAAACGTTGATATAAACAGTTTACAGAGAATGGGTGTTTGTGCAAAGGGAAAAGTTCTGGACAGCCGAGAACGAGTATCTGGAGATGTTAGAGAATTGGCTGTTCCCTCAGCTCGAACAAGAAGCACAACAGTTCATATTTCAGCAGGATGGAGCGCCATCACATTGGCACTTATCTGTCCATAACTACCTGAACGTCAACTACCCGAGGTGATGGATCGGCCGCCAGGCAGCCCGTGACAGAGCACTTCATCACTGGCCTCCAAGAAGCCCTGATCTTACCCCCTGCGATTTTTTCTTATGGGGGTATGTTAAGGATATGGTGTTTCGGCCACCTCTCCCAGCCACCATTGATGATTTGAAACGAGAAATAACAGCAGCTATCCAAACTGTTACGCCTGATATGCTACAGAGAGTGTGGAATGAGTTGGAGTACCGGGTTGATATTGCTCGAGTGTCTGGAGGGGGCCATATTGAACATCTCTGAACTTGTTTTTGAATGAAAAAAAAACCTTTTTAAATACTCTTTGTAATGATGTATAACAGAAGGTTATATTATGTTTCTTTCATTAAATACACATTTTTAAAGTTGTGGTATTCTTTTTGAATCACCCTGTACTTTGTCGTTCCTCTATGCGAGGTGCATTCAACTTCTAAGGCCTCCGATTTTTTTTTCTAATTAACTACTCACCCGAAATCGATGAAACTGGCGTTATTTCTCGACGTAATCGCCCTGCAGACGTACACATTTTTCACAACGCTGACGCCATGATTCCATGGCAGCGGCGAAGGCTTCTTTAGGAGTCTGTATTGACCACTGGAAAATCGCTGAGACAATAGCAGCACGGCTGGTGAATGTGCAGCCACGGAGAGTGTCTTTCAGTGTTGGAAAAAGTCAGAAGTCACTAGGAGCCAGGTCAAGTGAGTAGGGAGCATGAGGAATCACTTCAAAGTTGTTATCACGAAGAAGCTGTTGCGTAACGTTAGCTCGATGTGCAGGTGCGTTGTCTTGGTGAAGCAGCACACGCGCAGCCCTTCCCGGACGTTTTTGTTGCAGTGCAGGAAGGAATTTGTTCTTCAAAACATTTTCGTGGGATGCATCTGTTACCGTAGTGCCCTTTGGAACGCAATGGGTAAGGATTACGCCCTCGCTGCCCCAGAACATGGACACTATCATTTTCTCAGCACTGGCGGTTACCCGAATTTTTTTTGGTGGTGGTGAATCTGTGTGCTTCCATTGAGCTGACTGGCGCTTTGTTTCTGGATTGAAAAATGGCATCCACGTCTCATCCATTGTCACAACCGACGAAAAGAAAGTCCCATTCATGCTGTCGTTGCGCGTCAACATTGCTTGGCAACATGCCACACGGGCAGCCATGTGGTCGTCCGTCAGCATTCTTGGCTCCCACCTGGATGACACTTTCCGCATTTTCAGGTCGTCATGCAGGATTGTGTGCACAGAACCCACAGAAATGCCAACTCTGGAGGCGATCTGTTCAACAGTCATTCGGCAATCCCTCAAAACAATTCTCTCCACTTTCTCGATCATGTCGTCAGACCGGCTTGTGTGAGCCCGAGGTTGTTTCGGTTTGTTGTCACACGATGTTCTGCCTTCATTAAACTGTCGCACCCACGAACGCACTTTCGACACATCCATAACTCCATCACCACATGTCTCCTTCAACTGTCGATGAATTTCAATTGGTTTCACACCACGCAAATTCAGAAAACGAATGATTGCACGCTGTTCAAGTAAGGAAAACGTCGCCATTTTAAGTATTTAAAACGATTCTCATTCTCGACGCTGACGGTAAAATTCCATCTGCCGTACGGTGCTGCCATCTCTGGGACGTATTGACAATGAACGCGGTCTCATTTTAAAACAATGCGCATGTTTCTATCGCTTTCCAGTCCGGAGAAAAAAAATCGGAGGCCTTAGAACTTGAATGCACCTCGGACAAAGGAGTGCGCATTTTGAATCGAAATTTTGAACACATGTCTAGGGGAACAATAAATTGGAGCCCTATAATTTCTGAGCGCCGAGGTACGGTGAAGACAGTGACAGTGGGACAAAAGGAAACAGTTTTAAGTGAGGCAGGAGGCAGTGGCAGTACTACGTACAGTACACCAACGAGAGCAGAAGGAGGCAGTGGGAGACAGACGTACATAGACAGAAGCACTGAGAGGGAGATGTTAAGTATGAAGACTGAGCTGCAGAGACGGACTGGGCAAAGGGATTGAGAATGTTCTTTCTTGAAAAGGGCACGAATATGTCCGCTTGCCAAAATTTTTGGCGGGAAATAGAAATGATGATAGTCGCAGCTGGTTACTCTGTTCTGTCAGAACCTTTTAAAGAGAAACATATACGCCTTTTTTGTGCTACAACAGAACCACTTCCTGCTTTACGTCTATACTTCTTTTTAAAACTTCACGTACGTTGGATTTCTATCTGTGTTTCTTGCTATGAGACAGTTCATCATTTATTCTGATTCACATTACGTCGTGTGATAAAGTGTTAGGACAAGTGCGCAGCGTGTTTACATATTACAGAGATTTTGTTTGATACACAACGTGGTATATGCCAGAATAGTATGCGTTTCCTTTCGACGACGGAGGTCACCAAAACATGGAGCGTAAGTTCAGATTAGACAAGCTTTGAGGGGAGGCACTGGAATGTCCTCTTCAAAGGGACACTAAGGCATTCACCTTCAGTAGTTTAGCGAAACTACGTAGAAGCGAGACCTGATTGACTGAGGGCCAGAAAACCCTCTCCTCCCGAACACGGATAACCATTTAATTTTCTGTGAATCCATATATTTACCCACCCGTTATGAGAGCAAGGATAATTAGTAACACGACCAATAGGTACTGCAGTGTCTGCGTATGAAATTTGTAACAGATAGCCGACATTGTTCATTAAATAAGACAGTAAACACCTTTTATTAAACACTGTTTTAATTTACATGTTTGCCGAACTTTATAATGGCTATTTCATTGAAAACGGCGTTGTCTGTTTCTTTTTGTGCGAGGGTACGTTACAAAGAGACGTCTTGGCGTTTGGAGCGGTATTGGGAAGGGCGGCGCAACTTCCCTATGGTTAATCTTGAGAACTGAAACTGTGGTAAACTGAACTGCTGTTCTTTATAACTCGTGTACCTCTATTGTAATGCCGAACATTGCTAGTGGTATAGTTACGGAATCGCTGCTAAATGAGTCGCCAGAACTGAAATTGTGTAATTGTGTTTTAATTGACGTCAACCAAATTAATTAGAAAGCTGAAACTATAAACTAAATAAACTGTCGTGTGAAACACTACATTACGCGGTACAGTCAGCAGCACTACATGCGAGACGTCACAGTACGTGACTTGTAGTTCCAACACACAAAACTAACAGGATAAAAATTACAGAAATTTACCAAGGATTTGAAGTAATAAGTAACCACCAACATTTCTATAAAAATGCCCTGTGAATTTATTTATTCAAACTGACTAAATAGAAATCCAGACACTGAGTAATAGTCCGCAGCTCGTGGACGTGTAGTAGCGTTCTCGCTTCCCACGCCCGGATTCCCGGGTTCGATTCCCGGCGGGGTCAGGGATTTTCTCTGCCTCGTGATGACTGGGTGTTGTGTGCTGTCCTTAGAATAGTTAGGTTTAAGTAGTTCTAAGTTCTAGGGGACAGATGACCATAGCTGTTAAGTCCCATAGTGTTAAGAGCCATTTGAACCATGTAATAAACACCCGAATGTAAACTACATTGTCGGAGTAAGACTGTCTGCACATGAAATGAAATCTGAAATGAACTTTATCCAAACTCAACTTCTAACGAATTTTAAAAACCAAAGATGTCTCAGAATGACCTAACTGTAACCCGAGTGTAGCGTAAAACTGACCCTAAAAAATTTCGTTTGGCTCACCTGTGGCAACGGAATCTTGGTGCTGAAGTGATGAACATAAAAATGCACCGCAACAGCAAGCAAGCTAAATAAAAGAGTAGCCTTGTGCAAGTGGAATGCAAGGACGTGCAACTATTCTAAAAAGATAACGTATCAGCGTTAGCCACTGTGTAACTCAAGAGTCGAATGCGGCGACACACACAATCAGAAAATGAAAGTCGTGACAGGATGGTGGTGGATTTTAAATTTCTAAATGATTCCAAAAAAGCCTGGTTTTTAAGAAAACTGTATTGTGAATAATGAAATCATTCTCTGACTGTCCCAGTGACCTTTACAAAAAAAATTACGTTTTTGTAAGATATATTTCTCTGCCATGAACTTAATTACTGAAGTAATGAAGGAGTGTCCAATCTCTAACCTCTGAGTGCAAGCCATGTGAACTGATAAATTTCCTTACACCTCAACAATGAAACTAAACCACACCAATGAAGAAAAATTCCTCTAAAACCTTCCGTTATTCAAGAACATCTTAAATACGCACAAACAAGCAGCGCGGTGACAACTTTACGTCGTAATCTTTACTTGTCTACACCAGTACTCTGCAAACCACCGAGTGGTGCATGATAGACGGTACGTCCCATTCTACCAGTTATTAGGGTTCTTCCCTTGCCATTCACGAATGGAGCGTGGGAAGAATGACTGTTTGAAAGCCTCTGCGCGGGCTGTAATTATTTTAATATTACCCTTGCGATCCGTGTGTCAGCGATACGTAGCGGGTTGTAGTATATTTTTAGAATCATAATTTAAAACCGGTTGTTGAAAATTTGTTAACAGACTTCAGATTTCCTTGGGATAGCTGACTCCTATCTTCAAAAAAATGGTTCAAATGGCTCTAAGCACTATGGGACTTAATATCTGAGGTCATCAGTCTCCTAGAACTTAGAACTACTTAAACCTAACTAACCTAAGGACATCAAACACAGATCCATGCCCGAGGCAAGATTCGAATCTGCGACCGTAGCAGCAGCGCGGTTCCGGACGGGAGCGCCTAGAACCGCTCGGCCACAGCGGCCGGCTCTTCTATCTTCAATTATCTTCCATTCAATTCCTTCAGTGTCTCTGCTACGGATGTAACAAACCTGTGACCATTCGTGCCGCCCTTCTCTGTATACGTTCAACATCCCGTATTTGTCCTATTTGGTACGGGTCCCACATACTTGAGCAATATTCTAGAATCGGTCGCAGGAGTGATTTGTAACCAAGCTCCTTTCTAGACTGACTGCACTTTCTCAGTATTCTAGCAATAAACTGAAGTCTACCACCTGCTTTACCCACAACCGAACCTATGTTATCATTTCATTCCATATCCCTGCAAAGTGTTACACACGGGTATTTGTATGAGTTGACCGATTCCAGCAGTGACTCTTTGATATTATAGTCACAGGATACTGCTAAGTTTTATTTTTTTTTCGTATTGTGAAGTGCACAGCTTTTCATTTCGGGAACATCTGAAGCAAGTTGCCAATCTTTGCACACTGGTGAATATTTACCAAATTATGTTGCACAATTTATCCTTCTCTGTATCTTTATATCCGTGCCCTGCAAATTATTTCAATCCGTTCACTAGCAGATCCAACACCCGACTCACTCACTAGCTTCACTTAGAACTCATACTGCAACGACAAAACAACTGACAACCAAAGATCACAGTGCTTGTACTCGGACACTTTGTGGCGAAACATACCGACTACTGAAAATTATTGTTCGACAAAATTTTTTAGTGTACAGATACGAAATACGACACGTCCAATGAAACATAAAGCTCACGTCACTTTCCTTGAATACCGGAAGTAAACTAGAAATCTTTCTTTGAAGACTGGTACACAGTTGGCAGGAATATCTTAAATGACCCCGTGCCACCTGCAACTGATAGCGTTTAGTTTGTTATTGCACTATTGCACAATTTCGGCCTTATGCCAGTTTCATGTACCATTCATTGGCTGAAACTTCCTGACAGATTAAAACTGTGTGCCGGACCGAGACCCGAAATAGGGACCTTTGCCATTCACAAACAAGTTTCACAGAAGAGCTTCTGTGAAGTTTGGAGGGTAAGAGAAGAGGTACTGGCGGAATTGAAGCCGTGAAGGTGGGTCGTGCGTCGTGCTTGGGTAGCTCAGTTGGTAGAGCACTTGCCCGCGAAATGCACAGGTCCCGAGTTCGAGTCTCGGTCCGGCACACAGTTTTAATCTCTCAGGAAGTTTCATATCAACGCACACTCCGCTGCAGAGTAAAAATCTCATTCTGGACCATTCATTGGCTGTTTGCTAATCAAAATTTCCGATGGCAAATATTGCCACACAATTCGGTTGGACGTGCAGTACTTGAAACACGCCCTTCAGCATAATGCTACTGACTGCAGTCGCCTTACACTGATGAGCCAAAACGTTATGACCACCTGCGTGTTAGCTTCTTTGTCCTCCTTTCGAACTAAATACATAACTGATTCTGCATATCAGGTAACCGACAGTTCGTTGGTAGAACTGTAGAAGTAAGTGGCATTAGATTGAGAGGTGGCATGAGCCCCCTCTCATATTTCTATCTTACGAGTTTCCTCTCTAATTGCATGCAGTGAAAAGTCGCTATTCCTTCACACGCGGACTTCCCATGCAGCGTCTCTCGTCACCCGGATGGTCCGGTGACAGGCGGGCTCTGCTGATCTGGAAAGGGTTAAGCCGACGGGTGTGAGGAAGTCGAGTGAATGCTTTGCAGACGCCGACATTGTCAAAAGACACGCCCGGAGGGGTCTGAAGTAGCGGCTGGGCAAGAGGTTCCGTTACTTCGCAGAAACTTAGTGAAAACACTTTCTGGCGGGCTACCAGCGAGGCGTGGGAATGACTTGTGTACCCAGGCAGTTGTGGCGGGAAAATTCCCGCGCTTTCTGCAAAATAGTAACTGTGATTGGCTTGCTCAGGGCATAGCTCCGTGAGGTAGCAATATCAGCGCAGAAATTGGCGCCAAGAATCTCCATTGGTGGAATGGTAGTGCTCCGGCAATAGAGTGGAATTTTCCGCCGGTTTTCGAGTTGCTGATTGGAACGTTTAACCACGGCCACTGTCGTGGGGGTGGGAATGTTGTGTGTTCGGCCTGTACGGGTGCTCTAGGTAGTCGGCTCTCGCCTTTCGGTCGAGGACGTCGAAGCAACCAGCCATCGCCTCCGGTACGCCAGATCGTGTTCTGGCAGTTAAGAAGACAGTTTGGTAATGTATGTCCGCAGCACCGGCAGATAGGGATTTTCCTAGGTGTTAATCAGAGCTCAGCAGAGCGCGCCTGTTCGTCTTTTTCTAACTTTGTTCTGTCTTGAGTAGCAGCAATTAATGTTGGGTTAGCTGTGTGTCTCTCTTAAGATTTGAGTGGCAAGGAATTGGCTCCACATACCACTTCGTCTTAAACCTCACAATCTAGTTTAGGGACAACTTCACCTTCATAGCGTTTGTTTGTGTATCCAATTTGAGCCAATTTGATGTATTATAAATGTTTCATGTGTTTTTGTTTATTATTTTGTGTTTAGTCTTAATAAATCATATTGTTATTTTGGACAGAACTTTCATTCTGTTAATCGGTAGAGCAACCCATCATTCCTCACTATGTTAATGAGACCTTCGTTTATTTAACTTATTTATCAAATTAAATTATTGCAGGTGCCAAACTCTTTTCTACTCCACTTGAAGGGTTGATTACAGTCAATTCGCGTATATTTTTTAATCCATGTGCAACAGCAAAAGTCGGAGTTAGAATAGGGGGGGGGGGCTTAGAGCATCATTTACATATGGAGATTCTAGAAGAATTTAGTGTTAAATACACTGCTTGCTCCGGCACCCCGCAAGATGTCTACGCACAGGTCATGTAATTCACGTAAGTAACGGGCCACTGATTTGCGATCGCGGTGATGGCGCCGATGGCGACCCAGATGGGTTCCATAGGATTTACATCAGTCGAATTTGGTCGAAAACACATCAGCGTAATATGAAACTTCCTGGCAGATTAAAACTGTGTGCCCGACCGAGACTCGAACTCGGGACCTTTGCCTTTCGCGGGCAAGTGCTCTACAATCTGAGCTACCGAAGCACGACTCACGCCCGGTACTCACAGCTTTACTTCCGCCAGTATCTTGTCTCCTACCTTCCAAACTTAACAGAAGCTCTCCTGCGAAACTTGCAGAACTAGCACTCCTGAAAGAAAGGATATAGCGGAGACATGGCTTAGCCACAGCCTGGGGGATGTTTCCAGAATGAGATTTTCACTCTGCAGCGGAGTGTGCGCTGATATGAAACTTCCTGGCAGATAAGAACTGTGTGCCCGACCGAGACTCGAACTCGGGACCTTTGCCTTTTGCGGGCAAGTGCTCTACCATCCGAGCTACCGAAGCACGACTCACGCCCGGTACTCACAGCTTTACTTCCGCCAGTATCTCGTCTCCTACCTTCCAAACTTAACAGAAGCTCTCCTGCGAAACGTGCAGAACTAGCACTCCTGAAAGAAAGGATATAGCGGAGACATGGCTTAGCCACAGCCTGGGGGATGTTTCCAGAATGAGATTTTCACTCTGCAGCGGAGTGTGCGCTGATATGAAACTTCCTGGCAGATTAAAACTGTGTGCCCGACCGAGAGTCGAACTCGGGACCTTTGCCTTTCGCGGGCAAGTGCTCTACCATCTGAGCTACCGAAGCACGACTCACGCCCGGTACTCACGGCTTTACTTCCGCCAGTATCTCGTCTCCTACCTTCCAAACTTAACAGAAGCTCTCCTGCGAAACTTGCAGAACTAGCACTCCTGAAAGAAAGGATATAGCGGAGACATGGCTTAGCCACAGCCTGGGGGATGTTTCCAGAATGAGATTTTCACTCTGCAGCGGACTGTGCGCTGATATGAAACTTCCTGGCAGATTAAAACTGCGTGCCCGACCGAGACTCGAACTCGGGACCTTTGCCTTTTGCGGGCAAGTGCTCTACCATCTGAGCTACCGAAGCACGACTCACGCCCGGTACTCACAGCTTTACTTCCGCCAGTATCTCGTCTCCTACCTTCCAAACTTAACAGAAGCTCTCCTGCGAAACTTGCAGAACTAGCACTCCTGAAAGAAAGGATATAGCGGAGACATGGCTTAGCCACAGCCTGGGGGATGTTTCCAGAATGAGATTTTCACTCTGCAGCGGTGTGTGCGCTGATATGAAACTTCCTGGCAGATTAAAACTGTGTGCCCGACCGAGACTCGAACTCGGGAGTTCGAGTCTCGGTCGGGCACACAGTTTTAATCTGCCAGGAAGTTTCATATCAGCGCACACTCCGCTGCAGAGTGAAAATCTCATTCTGGAAACATCAGCGTAAGTTTACTATAATGTTCCTCAAACCACTGTAGCACGGTCCTGGCTCCGAGACACGGACAAATACAGCGCTGAAAGATTCCATCGCCGTCGGGGAAGACATCAAGCATGAAGAGATGCAGGTGGTTCTCAGCCGTCAGCGTGTCTTCGATGACTGTCACAGATCGCATGCAAGCGAAGGAGAATATGTAGCATAATACTGCTCCCACCAGTTTGCGTCCGTGTCGCCGTTCACATCGGCGACGGCGCTAGTGGAGACGACCATCGACGTAGAGCAGCAAAAATGTGGTTCACCCGAAGAGCTGACACATTTCCATCGATCGACGGTCGAATCCCGATGGTCCCGTGCCCACTGCAATGGCAATTGACAACGTCGTTGCGCCAATACGAGAACCTCTAGGGATGATCTGTTGCGGAGCTCCACGTTCAACAATGTACGATGAACGGTGTGCTCTGAAACACTTGTGTGGGCGCCATCATTGTGCTCTTTCGGCAGAGATGCTACAGATCACCGTCTATCCTCCTTACCCGAGCAGACAAGCCTCCGAACTCCACGTTCTGTGAAGAGTCATTGACGTCCAACCATTTAGCGACTAGTGGTAGTTTCACTGTCCTCCTACTTCTTTCCGTAGATGCTCACGACTGTAGCATTGGAACATTCGACCAGCTTCGCCGTTTTAGAGATACTCGTCCACGGGCTCTCCATGATGATAACTGTCCTTTTTAAAAGAAAATGGTTCTGAGCGCTATGGGACTTAACTTCTGAGGTCATCAGTCCCCTATAACTTAGAACTACTTAAACCTAACTAACCTAAGGACATCACACACACCCATGCCCGAGGCAGGATTCGAACCTGCGACCGTACCGGTCGCACGATTCCAGACTGTAGCGCCTAGAACCGCTCGACCACTCTGGCCGGCCCTTTTTCAGAGTCGCTTATCTCAGTGGATTTCCTCAATTTCAGCAAATATCTAAGCTAAGTTGATCCCATGTCCATGTCTACTTGGCCTACGTACTTTTGTTACCGTGTCACGTGCCCGCAACGCCAGCAGGTGGCATCCAACGTCGCGGTGGGCTGTGGTCATAATGCTTTGGCTTATCAGCGTATGTTTGATTAAAACGGCCTTACTAATACCGCAAGCGGTACGTGGTCAAAATCACGTGTGATATTAAAGCACATAATCATACTCTATGTCTAACATTCTGCGTGGTGTCTGTTTGTTCTAAGTCGTGTGTCCCTACCACTTTCGCGCAACGACGCTCTGAGCGTGTTTTTTAGGGAAATGACTAGTTTGAACCTGAGACCTGTTGCTGGTAAGGAGACGCCAGACCACACGTGACATGTAGAGTTCAGTGAGACTAGCGATGATGTAATCAAATACTGAATGATTTCAGCGTCAGCTCCACTGCACTCCCTGTAAAAGAATCTTAATACTAACTAAATTTAGTGGAAGGGTTCAAGGCTTTCCTATTTTTAGTTAGCTGGTAAAATAACGTCGAGAAAGCAGTTAAGTTTACCATTGTAATTTTTATTCTACTCGCAAAACATTGTTTATAAATTGCACTATTGATAAAAGGAAATATTTTAATATGGGATGATAAAATCCAACTGCGTTCAACAAAAATGTGAACGAATATTCACTGAATGGGTTTCCAAGTTCTACAATGTATCGAAGGATGACCTATGCCATATCACATCTATAATCTAGGTTTAAGTTAAATTTCATGAAAGAGAAAACTATCAAAATGGTCTACAGTGACCCTCAATTATATTTAATCACTTATTTAACTTGTCGTAAATTAAAGTGGTTGGTGTGGCTTCTCAATAATTATATAACAGAAAAATCATCACGTTTCAGATTTTAACTTCTAATAGCAAATGTGAATACCACAAAGTTTAATTGACGATCGACACTAGTATTACGTAGAAAGGGGATGTAACAGATGAGACTTCTACAGTTCTGAGTGAAGCCTTATGCGCTCTTATGCGGCATCGCATGCGTTCATTAAGTTGTCGTTGGTTAGGCAGCATCAGGGAGTGGCGGGCGGCGCAGCTCCATACACCTCGCTGTCTCGAAAGCAACTCTCTCAAACTTCTCCTTACTACAATTTACCGAAGTTGGATTAAGAAAAGCTATCTGGCTGTGTTTTAAACTGACCAATTAGGGTCTCAATGTTAACCTTAAGCTCTGCCTACAAAAATTCTGTCTATCCAATGAGAAACGTTATACACTTCTGGAAATTGAAATAAGAACACCGTGAATTCATTGGCCCAGGAAGGGGAAACTTTATTGACACATTCCTGGGGTCAGATACATCACATGATCACACTGACAGAACCACAGGCACATAGACACAGGCAACAGAGCATGCACAATGTCGGCACTAGTACAGTGTATATCCACCTTTCGCAGCAATGCAGGCTGCTATTCTCCCATGGAGACGATCGTAGAGATGCTGGATGTAGTCCTGTGGAACGGCTTGCCATGCCATTTCCACCTGGCGCCTCAGTTGGACCAGCGTTCGTGCTGGACGTGCAGACCGCGTGAGACGACGCTTCATCCAGTCCCAAACATGCTCAATGGGGGACAGATCCGGAGATCTTGCTGGCCAGGGTAGTTGACTTACACCTTCTAGAGCACGTTGGGTGGCACGGGATACATGCGGACGTGCATTGTCCTGTTGGAACAGCAAGTTCCCTTGCCGGTCTAGGAATGGTAGAACGATGGGTTCGATGACGGTTTGGATGTACCGTGCACTATTCAGTGTCCCCTCGACGATCACAGTGGTGTACGGCCATTGTAGGAGGTCGCTCCCCACACCATGATGCCGGGTGTTGGCCCTGTGTGCCTCGGTCGTATGCAGTCCTGATTGTGGCGCTCACCTGCACGGCACCAAACACGCATACGACCATCATTGGCACCAAGGCAGAAGCGACTCTCATCGCTGAAGACGACACGTCTCCATTCGTCCCTCCATTCACGCCTGTCGCGACACCACTGGAGGCGGGCTGCATGATGTTGGGGCGTGAGCGGAAGACGGCCTAACGGTGTGCGGGACCGTAGCCCAGCTTCATGGAGACGGTTGCGAATGGTCCTCGCCGATACCCCAGGAGCAACAGTGTCCCTAATTTGCTGGGAAGTGGCGGTGCGGTCCCCTACGGCACTGCGTAGGATCCTACGGTCTTGGCGTGCATCCGTGCGTCGCTGCGGTCCGGTCCCAGGTCGACGGGCACGTGCACCTTCCGCCGACCACTGGCGACAACATCGATGTACTGTGGAGACCTCACGCCCCACGTGTTGAGCAATTCGGCGGTACGTCCACCCGGCCTCCCGCATGCCCACTATACGCCCTCGCTCAAAGTCCATCAACTGCACATACGGTTCACGTCCACGCTGTCGCGGCATGCTACCAGTGTTAAAGACTGCGATGGAGCTCCGTATGCCACGGCAAACTGGCTGACACTGACGGCGGCGGTGCACAAATGCTGCGCAGCTAGCGCCATTCGACGGCCAACACCGCGGTTCCTGGTGTGTCCGCTGTGCCGTGCGTGTGATCATTGCTTGTACAGCCCTCTCGCAGTGTCCGGAGCAAGTATGGTGGGTCTGACACACCGGTCTCAATGTGTTCTTTTTTCCATTTCCAGGAGTGTACTTTTCGTGGTGGGGCAGTGTTTTTAATGTTTGCAACGTAACAGAGACGCGTATAGTCTCACGATAAAACTTTCAGCTGGTGTGGCCCTTTTAGTGTAATCATAAGATCTATACTGTTCTTCTGGAGGGCTCTATCTTTCATCATGGGCTGAGGGTTGGTCTTGGCGGTCGGCGGGCGATGTGGGTGTCCCTTATCGTAGGGCCTTCTAGCTTACACGACTCTGCTCTCAGCTTCTGTTCTTGTTTCTCCCATCGGAACTGCGTCTGTTTCACGGTGGGAAGGTATGACATGCATTTAGGCGTTCTTGTGTTAGTCTGTGGTATTCCATTTGCTCACTCGTTGATCGTATTACTTTGGTTAATTTAACGTCAGGATTTATTCTGAGCTATGTGACATACTGCCGGATTTGCTATTATGTCAGGGTTTTCATTGAAGGTGTTGGATTTGCCTGACACCTTACAAATGTATTGATTCTGACCGAACAGCAGTTTGTGTGAATAATGTTGAAATAATTGGACAAAATACAGAATCTGAACAGCCGGATTCCCCGTGTGGTCTGTGCAAATTAAGATCGTCGCATCGCCTGGAAAGGCAGATAGTAGCTATATGTCGAAATAGTATTAAAACGTATGTGAAAAATTAGTATTCATTCGAGGAAGACTGCTTTGAACTCTGTGTGCCAGCGATTTTCTTGCATACACTAATTCTGCTTGAAAACTGGTACCACCGGTGCGAAGGATTGTGGAGGTAATCCACGAATTAGAGTAAACAGTAATATGAAATACGTTCTACTAAGAGTCTTACATTGATTTGGAGAGTGTGTGGGTGCAAGTTAGAACTTTCTGTTGTTTCTTCAGCTTTCGTTGACGTATCTCTCTATTCCTGCATCTTGTCTTGTGTTGCAAAGATGGTACGCCGGCCGTTGTGGCCGATAGGTTCGAGGCGCTTCAGTCCGGAACCGCGCTGCCGCTGCGGTCGCAGGTTCCAATCCTGCCGCGGGCATGGATGTGTGTGACGTCCTTAGGTTAATTATGTTTAAGTAGTTCTATGTCCAGGGGACTGATGACCTCAGATGTTAAGTCCCATAGTGCTTAGAGCTAATTTGCAAAGATGGTGCTTATCTCGCCGCTCATTGGAAGACGTCTTGTGGCTGTATTGTTGCTGTTCTCAAGCAATGGACTATCCAACAGCAGCAAGTACACTATGTGATCAAAAGTATACCGACACCTGGCTGAAAATGACTTACAAGTTCGTGCCGCCCTCCATCGGTAATGCGGGAATTCAGTATGGTGTTGGCCCACCCTTAGCCTTGATGACAGCTTCCACTCTCGCAGGCATACGTTCAATCTGGTGCTGCAAGGTTTCTTGCAGAATGTCAGCCCATTCTTCACGGAGTGATGCACTGAGGAGAGGTATAGATGTTGGTTGGTGAGGCCTGGCACGAAGTCGGCGTTCCAAAACATCCCAAAGGTGTTCTATACGATTCAGGTCAGGACTCTGTGCAGGTCAGTCCATTACAGGGATGTTATTGTCGTGTAACCACTCCGCCACAGCTCGTGCATTATGAACAGGTGCTCGATCGTGTTGAAAGATGCACTCGCCATCCCCGAATTGCTCTTCAACAGTGGGAGCAAGAAGGTGCTTAAAACATCAATGTAGGCCTGTACTGCGATAGTGCCACGCAAAACAACAAGGGGTGCAAGCCCCTTCCACGAAAAACACGGCCACACCATAACACCACCGCCTACGAATTTTACTGTTGGCACTACTCACGCTGGCAGATGACGTTCACCGGGCATTCGCCATACCCACACCCTGCCATCGGATCGTCACATTGTGTACCGTGATTCGTCACTCCACACAACGTTTCTCCACTGTTCAATCGTCCAATGTTTACGCTCCTTACCCATGCGAGGCGTCGTTTGGCATTTACTTGTTTGATGTATGGCTTATGAGCAGCCGCTCGACCATGAAATCCAAGTTTTCTCGCTCCCACCTAACTGTCGTAGTACTTGCAGTGAATCCTGATGAAGTTTGGAATTCCTGTGCGATGGTCTGGACAGACGCCTGCCTATTACTCTTTACGACCTTCTTCAACTATCGGCGGTCTCTGTCAGTCAACAGACGAGGTCGGCCTGCAAGCTTTTTTGCTGTACGTGTCCCTTCACGTTTCCACTTCACTGTCACATCGGAAACAGTTGACGTAGGGGTGTTTAGCAGTGTGGAAATCTCGTGCACCGACGTATGACACAAGTGACAATCAATCACCCGACCACGTTCGAAGTCCGTGAGTTCCGCGGAGCGCCCCATTCTGATCTCCCACGATGCCCAATGTCTACTGAGGTCGCTGATATGGACTACCTAGCAGTTGGTGGCAGAACAAAGCACCTAATACGAAAAACGTATGTTTTTGGGGGTGTCCGGATACTTTTGATCACACAGTGTATCTACTTCTTTCATTTACTTCCTCATACACAACAACACAAATACAACGTTAAGCACCGAAGCATAATAAACACCCCCACCGGCAGCACTGGATCCCAACAAGCGTTGTTACACGATATTTACTGACAGTAGTTGAATAATTTCACACAGAAAATGTCTTGAACAAAGGACACGATGAAAAAGTTCTAGTTGTTGTTTTCTCGTGCCGAGCCATATGTGTTAACGTCATCGCTGGTCACGCCTTCTTTTGCGGATAATGAAGGCAAGCGATCTCGTAACACCGCTCTGCAGGAAATATTGTATCTTAATTACTTTGTTTTTCTGTTTACGAACATAGGAAACGACCACTGATAATATTTATCTCTTGCTCATAATCCAGGCACTTTTGCGGAACCTTCATCACGGGAGCAGGTTCATTTCATAAAAATCCGTAGGTATTCGTTGGCTTTTTTGAGTTATTGACTAAATTCGATTCTTTGCCTTCACCTAGAGTTTTTACTATCCACAGCTTTCTCAAGTATCATGGACATTATTCCTTTTTGTCTTAACATGTCTTGTCATTCTGCACCTTCATCTTGTCAATGTTTTTCTCACATACTCCTCTCTTCGCCGATTTTGCTAAGAATCACCCCAAAATGGGCATAGGTAATAACGTTATAATCTCATTGAGCTCGAATGACATTCGTCGGTATTCATGCATTTAGGGACGTTATATGGTTTGCCTTCAATTTAGACTGTACTTCTGTATAAATCTTTGTTTTATGTACCTCGGATTTTCATCGGAGTGAGTTGATATGAGACAGTTCGTCAGCTGTGGCTTTTGGGCGATGGAAGAGCAAACATTTAAATTTATCCGTCGATTATTAAAACGTCGTGCTCGTAGCGAGTAGTGACAAATCGAAAGAATTTAGAAGCCTGAGAAAGTCGTTACGATAATTATGAAACGAGCAATGTGCGTATGAACTGGGAAAAATGGCTAAGTAAACAGGTGTGTCGTCGTAATGCGATACTGTAAATGCAAGTCAACAAACTTCTTTTGCTTTAACTCTTTCTATACGTGTCAGAAACATCAATACAAAGAAACAAAACAAAAAATAAAGGAGCATCAATCCAAACAAAGTAAAGAATACGTAAGCAACTTACATAAATCGGACACGTCCAGGAATAGTTGCTCGACAGAGTGCATAATGGATGACCAAAACCAGGCAACCTGACTCAACAGCTGGCTGAACTTTTCACCGTAAGGAAGTAACGCCGGCTCTTCTCAAATCCTAAGATTTCTTTTTCTTCTTTTTTCATCTATCTTCTCACTGGTTTGATCGGGACCGCCGCGAATTTTTCACATCTGAAGGTCTCTTTCTTCTCAGAGTACCACGTGCACCCAACGCCCTCGACTATTTATTGACTAAATTTCATTCTCTGCCTTCCCCTACAGATTTTTACCATCTACAGCTTCCTCAAGTATCATGGACATTATTCCTTTTTGTCGTAGCACGTTTTGTCATCCTATCCCTTCATCTTGCAAATGTTTTTTTTTTCGCATGTTCCTCTCTTCGCCGATTTTGCGAAGAACCTCTCCATGTCTTATCAATCCACTAAGTTTCACCGTACTTCCGCAGCATCACATCTTAAACGCTTCAGTTCTCTTCTTTTCCAGTTCTTGATTCAGTTCCATACAATTCTGTGCTCCAAGCTGCTACCTTGATTTACGCTTTTTTAATCCTAGCACATCGTTCTAGGTGCCACTCTTAATTCTTATACACACATCAAAAAAAAAAAAAAAATTTGCATCACCGCTGTTCCGAGAGTTCCGGAACCTGTACAGAAAACTGGAAAACAGATCAACATAAACATCATTTCCGCCCTTTTTATTGCTCATGAAAACCACGCAGTGCATGTTCTATCACCATGCTCCGAGACTTTCAGAGGTGGCGATTCAGATTGCTGTACACACCGGTACCTTTAATACCCAGTAGCACGTCCTCTTGCATTGATGCGTGCCTGTATTCGTCGTGGCACACTATCCACAAGTTCATCAAGGCACTGTTGATCCAGATTGTCCCACTCCTGAACGGCGATTCGGCGTAGATCCTGAGTGGTTGGTGGGTCACATCGTCCATAAACAGCCCATTTCAGTCTATCCCAGGCATGTTCGATAGCGTTCATGTCTGGAGAGCATGCTGACCACTCTAATCGAACGATGTCGTTATCCTGAAGGAAGTCATTCACAAGATGTGCACAATGGTGGCACGAATTGTCGTCGATGAAGACGATTGCCTCGCCAATATGCTGCCGATATGGTTGCACTATCGGTCGGAGGATGGCACTGACGTATCGTACAGCCGTTACGGCGCCTCCCATGACCACCTCACATAATGCCACCCGAAAACAGCAGGGAACCTCCACCTCGCTGCACTCACTGGACAATGTGTCCATGGCGTTAATCCTGGCCGGGTTGCTTCCAAACACGTCTCCGACGATTGTCTGGCTGAAGTCTCCGACAATTATCTGGTTGAAGGCATATGCGACACTCATCGTTGAAGAGAACGTGATGTCAATCTTGAGCGGTCCATTCGGCATGTTGCTGGGTCAATCTGTACCGCGCTGCACGTTGTCGTGGTTGCAAAGGACGACCTCGCCATGGACGTCGGGAATGAAGTTGCGCATCATGCAGCTTTGTTGCGCACAGTTTGTCTCGTATCATGACGTCCTGTGGGTGCACGAAAAACATTTTTCAACATGGTAGCGTTGCTGTCAGAGTTCCTACGATCTATAATCCGTAGGTAGCGGTCATCCACTGCAGTATTAGCCCTTGGACGGCCTGAGCGAGGCATGCTATCGACAGTTTCTGTCTCTCTGTATCTCCCCCATGTCCGAACAACATCGCTTTGCTTCACTAGGTGACGCCTGGACACCCTCCTAGTTGAGAGCCCTTCCTAGCACAAAGTAACAATGAGGACGAGATCGAACCGCGGTATTGACTGTCTAGGCATGGTTGAACTACAGACAACACGAGCTCTGTACCTCCTTCCTGGTGGAATGACTGGAACTGATCGGCTGTCGGACCCCCTCCATCTAATAGGCGCTGCTCATGCTTGGTTGGTTACATATTTGGGCGGGTTTAGTGACATCTCTGAACAATCAAAGGCACTGTGTCTGTGATACAATATTGATAGTCAATGTCTTTGCTCTTATCTCTGAACCCACTGATGGAATTCCATTATGGTGCTGGGAACCGGGGTGATGCAAAACATTTTTGATGTATGTACAGTGTGCATATTGCATTTTGCCCGTATTTCCCTGTAGCTTACACCTACTTGCCTGAGAATTTAGAAAAACTTGCACCATTTTACAATATCGACACTGCACTCACATTCGGGAGGTTGACTATTCAAACCGGCGGCCGCTCATACTGATTTATGTTTTCCGCGATTTTCCCAGATCGCTGTTGGAAAATGCGGGAAAGAACAAGGCCGATTTCTTTCCCCATCCTTCCCAAATCCGATGGGACCGACGACCTCACTGTTTTGTCCCCTCCTCCAAATCATCCAACCAACGATATCGAACACTTATGCTGGATCGACAAATCCTATGAGCAGATCATTTTTCCTGAATCTAGATTCTGTTATGAAGCGCAAAGTCAGAACTGCCCCTCTGGTGAATTTATCCCTCGCAAAGACAAATTGATATCGTGCAACAGATTCACGATTTTCTTTTTCATTATTTTGTACAGTATTCATGTTAGCACCTTAGGTGCATGGGCTGCTGAGCTGATTGTGCTATATTTCACGTAATTATCTGCCTTTGCTGTCTCTGAGATTGTGTGCACGATACTTTTCCACGAGTGTGATGTATGTCTCCGTACTAACAGACTCTCCAAACCATGTGAATATTCGCTTGGTTGCCGCATTCCGCAATTATTTTAGAAATTACGAGGAATGACATTTACGCCTTCCACCTTACTTGATTGCGATGTTACTCAATTACTACCTTTCCTGCTTCTTCCATATCGACGTCATCAGACAGCAACTCATCCTAATAGAAGCCTTAAGATGTACTCTCTCCAGCTATCTGCTGTCGCCTCGGCATTTAACCGTGGAACTAACTCCCCTTGCCCTTTTAATGTTGTCGCATTTGATTTTAATTTCACCGGATGTTAGATTGCCTATTCCATGCACTTCCTATTAATTTCATTCGTAAGTGACTTATATTGCAATATTCTTCTCTTTTTCTGAACATTTTTGTGCTTCCTTTCTTCGTCGATCAATTGATACCCAAAGTTTCTATGTAGCTACTTTCTTTGTACTTATATTTATCTGTCGAAATTTGTAGAGATGTCAACTCCTCCTCAACTGAACTGCCTAATGTGGTATTCGTTACCGCAGTGTGTAAAGCGTTGGAGAATTTTTTTCTGTAATTTTTTGCAACGCTAATATAACGTAGGATTGTTTGCCGGATAATCAGACTGTGTACTTTTCATTTGTATGTAGTTTAAAGCTCTTTCAAGCTTAAAAGACCAAAATATTTATTTGTGAATTCGCATCATCACAGTACTATAAAATCAGAGATATACTGTTGATGTTCAGCACTTCTCAAAATTAAAAGTCTTGTTCATATACGTGTTATCAGTTTATTAGGGATGTGTACCTGAGACAGCTGAAACAGTCTACTTTTTAGACGAATAAAATAGCATGTATTATTCAGTGGTTATTAATCATTTTTCATAAACATTTTAAGTGGGTTTATTTTCACCAGTGTTATACAGTGATGGGCCGTAGTGAAAGCTGTGTATTGTATTTGCACATTTGTCTGCTTCCATAGTTTCCGTGACGATCTTCCGCATGAAACCTTTGCTGTTATCTCTTAACCCAGTGATGGAATTCCATTATGGTGCCTGCTACTGTAGGGTACTGTCTCTGCTGAGGTTCTTTGGCGTTCGAGCGGCGTAGCTAATGAAATGGTTAGGCGCGCCATTGTTGGCCATGCTTTGTCAATTTCGGAGGAGTCGGACAGCGTCGTATTAATCGTTGTTTATTCATTTTTTTTTTATAACGGCAACCTTTTTGTTGGACTTAATCGCTACCAAGTGTTGCACTTTAGAATACAAGCAAGAGCGATCGACAGTATTAATGCTTATTTAGCCTGTCCAGATTAGGACCTTAAGGCTCTCTCTTACATCTTACCAGGAACTCATAGCAATAATGGTAATAATAATAATAATAATAATAATAATAATAATAATAATAAAGGTCTTAACTTATTCCATAAGCCGTCCGGAGTGGCTGAGCGGTTCTAGGCGCTACGGTCGCAGATTCGAATCCTGCCTCGGGCATGGATGTGTGTGATGTCCTTAGGTTAGTTAGGTTTAAGTAGTTCTAAGTTCTAGGGGACTGATGACCACAGCAGTTAAGTCCCATAGTGCTCAGAGCCATTTACTCCATAAAAACAGATTCTGGAGTGGCCGAGAAGAGACTGACTACGATTTTACCCACATACATTACATTGAACATTCATTCTTTCATTTCATTATCAGACCATTATGACCGCAGGAGATGTACTATAGCTTCAGGCTTCTAGTTGCAGAGGACGGCCGTTACGACTTGAGTATTGTATCCGGCGGCGTGTTAACTCGTCGCATGCGAATTATAAGGCCTTCAGCATTCACCTGATCTCCACGCTGTACATGTAACAAGCAAAAACAAACAAAACACAAAAATGTTATTGTGATAAACTTATTGTATTAATTATATACTGTAGAATGTGTACGTAGCAAAGTTTCTGTGAAACTGTTTAATTTCTGTATCTTTACAACATACACAACCTGATAATAAGTGTCCGGACACCCATACGTAATGCGTAATTACCACTAGATGTCACTGAGGGCCGACTCGGCAATATAAATGGAGGGATGGGAATTGAGTGTAGAGAGAAGAGTAACAGCAGAGTACATAAGCCAGGAGAGCTCACTGACCTCGAACATGAACCAGTCATTGCATGTCACCTGAGGAACAAATCCATCAGGCACATTTCAACCCTTCTAAAGCTGCCGAAGTCTTCTGTTGGTGACGTGATTGTGAAATGGATGCCTGCCCTGAAATTACATAAGTTTGCACATTCAAAATTCTTCAGACTATATTTGATGCCTGAAGTGAAGATTTCGCCCAGCAAAACAGATACCTAATGAGGTCGTAGGTGACATTTTCTCTTTCTAGTTCCGTGCTCCCTTACACCCGCGGACTCCAAAGTGTGTTGTTGCTGTACTGCTGGGACTTGCTGTGGTTCTCTAGCCGTCAACACTGCATTTGTGTCCGGAGCTGTCACAGCTTGAATGCGACAACCCAATGAGACGTTTACACTCAGTGCGTGAGTTCGCAGTTTAGGCTGGGGGCGGGTCTGTAATATTTTTGGGTCATTTTTCGTACCATTATTTGGGTTCATACAGCTGGATGATGGTGACCAGGATATGGTTCTCTCGACGTGACTAATTAATGCTGGATTTCCGGGTATTCAGCCCACTTGTTGTGATATTACGACGACCGACTCATCCGTTTCAGTCAGGTGGCGCGAATTTTCTGTTGTGTATATTCGCTGGCTGGGCTCCAACTAGGCTGTGAACTGCTGTTGATCTCGCGCCAAATTCGACTCCCGACGCCCACTATGTCCTTCGATACACTTCTGTTATTTAGCGGGAGTGTGCGCTGACATGAAACTTCCTGGCAGATTAAAACTGTGTGCCGGACCGAGACTCGAACTCGGGACCTTTGCCTTTCGCGGGCAAGTGCTCTACCAACTGAGCTACCCAAGCACGACTCACGCCCCGTCCTCACAGCTTTACTTCTGCCAGTACCTCGTCTCCTACCTTCCAAACTTTACAGAAACTCTCCTGCGATCCAAACACGAGAGCTT
Source organism: Schistocerca cancellata (assembly GCF_023864275.1). Taxonomy (NCBI): domain Eukaryota; kingdom Metazoa; phylum Arthropoda; class Insecta; order Orthoptera; family Acrididae; genus Schistocerca; species Schistocerca cancellata. Next base: position 372,818,282 of record NC_064626.1, read on the forward strand.
CTGTAAAGTTTGGAAGGTAGGAGACGAGGTACTGGCAGAAGTAAAGCTGTCAGGACGGGGCGTGAGTCGTGCTTGGGTAGCTCAGTTGGTAGAGCTCTTGCCCGCGAAAGGCAAAGGTCCCGACATCGAGTCTCGGTCCGGCACACAGTTTCAATCTGCCAGGAATTTTCACACATTTTCTCAGTTTTTCCTATCTCAGGTGAACGGGAAGTGCGTCGAGAAGTTCATGTCAAGCGAAGAGAGACGCAAAAGACATCAGCGACTCACCAGACCAAAAGAACCACGCAAAGCATCTGTCACCGAGCACTGTCTCGAATTTCATCACGAAAGGAAGTACAGTGGCGTAAACGTCACGCCAGGTGCTGTGGCCGAGCGTTTCTAGGCGCTGCAGTCCGGAACCGCGCTGCTGCTACGGTCGCAGGTTCGAACCTTGCCTCGGGCATGGATGTGTGTGATGTCCTTAGGTTAGTTAGGTTTAAGTAGTTCTAAGTCTAAGGGACTGATGATGTCAGATGTTATTTCCCATAGTGCTTAGAGTCATTTGAACCACTTGTAAACGTCACGTTCCTGGGACAGCGTAAATAAGGAGTCTATCTAAATAAAGATATCGGAGAGTCTAATACACAGAGCCGAAGATTTCAATTTAAACAAAGCTTGGAGTTCTTCAGTCAATTCATCAAGATCTCGCTGGCCTTCACATGCACCAGACCTGTGGGACGCTGAGATATTGTTCGTTTGACGGAATATCATCAATGCGACAAGCAAAAAATACAACAGGGTCAAAGAGCGAAATGGGGGCCGAGAATAAAACGCAGCTACAGGGACTGGAGAAAAATATGGAAACAGCTCGAGAGACGCTTGCTTTAACATAAATACAGACGCTAGCCCAGCCTGCAGATGGCGCAGTTGTAATTCACCACGAACGGCAACTGAGCAGTATCCACGATATGTTGCAAGTGTCAGTCGTGGTCAGAAAAGCGTGCTCTACATCTACATCTACATGGTTACTCTGCAATTCACATGTAAGTACCTGGCAAAGGGTTCATCGAACCATTTTTATACTACTACTCTACGATTCCACACTCGAATGGCGCGCAGGGGGTCCCGGGTTCGATTCCCGGCGGGGTCAGGGATTTTCACCTGCCTCGAGATGACTGGGTGTTGTCCTCATCATTTCATCATCATCCAGGAAAGTGGCGAAATTGGACTGAGCAAAGATTGGGTAATTGTACGGGCGCTAATAACCACGCAGTTGAGCGCCCCACAAATCAAACGTCATCATCATCATCATCGAATGGCGCGTGGGAAAAAGGAACAGCGAAATCTTTCCGTTCGAGCTCTGATTTCTCTTATTTTATTATGATGATCATTTCTCCCTACGTAGGTGGGTGTCAACAAAATATTTTTGCATTCGGAAGAGAAAATAGGAGATTGAATTTCGCAAATACACTCCTGGAAATGGAAAAAAGAACACATTGACACCGGTGTGTCAGACCCACCATACTTGCTCCGGACACTGCGAGAGGGCTGTACAAGCAATGATCACACGCACGGCACAGCGGACACACCAGGAACCGCGGTGTTGGCCGTCGAATGGCGCTAGCTGCGCAGCATTTGTGCACCGCCGCCGTCAGTGTCAGCCAGTTTGCCGTGGCATACGGAGCTCCATCGCAGTCTTTAACACTGGTAGCATGCCGCGACAGCGTGGACGTGAACCGTATGTGCAGTTGACGGACTTTGAGCGAGGGCGTATAGTGGGCATGCGGGAGGCCGGGTGGGCGTACCGCCGAATTGCTCAACACGTGGGGCGTGAGGTCTCCACAGTACATCGATGTTGTCGCCAGTGGTCGGCGGAAGGTGCACGTGCCCGTCGACCTGGGACCGGACCGCAGCGACGCACGGATGCACACCAAGACCGTAGGATCCTACGCAGTGCCGTAGGGGACCGCACCGCCACTTCCCAGCAAATTAGGGACACTGTTGCTCCTGGGGTATCGGCGAGGACCATTCGCAACCGTCTCCATGAAGCTGGGCTACGGTCCCGCACACCGTTAGGCCGTCTTCCGCTCACGCCCCAACATCGTGCAGCCCGCCTCCAGTGGTGTCGCGACAGGCGTGAATGGAGGGACGAATGGAGACGTGTCGTCTTCAGCGATGAGAGTCGCTTCTGCCTTGGTGCCAATGATGGTCGTATGCGTGTTTGGCGCCGTGCAGGTGAGCGCCACAATCAGGACTGCATACGACCGAGGCACACAGGGCCAACACCCGGCATCATGGTGTGGGGAGCGACCTCCTACAATGGCCGTACACCACTGGTGATCGTCGAGGGGACACTGAATAGTGCACGGTACATCCAAACTGTCATCGAACCCATCGTTCTACCATTCCTAGACCGGCAAGGGAACTTGCTGTTCCAACAGGACAATGCACGTCCGCATGTATCCCGTGCCACCCAACGTGCTCTAGAAGGTGTAAGTCAACTACCCTGGCCAGCAAGATCTCCGGATCTGTCCCCCATTGAGCATGTTTGGGACTGGATGAAGCGTCGTCTCACGCGGTCTGCACGTCCAGCACGAACGCTGGTCCAACTGAGGCGCCAGGTGGAAATGGCATGGCAAGCCGTTCCACAGGACTACATCCAGCATCTCTACGATCGTCTCCATGGGAGAATAGCAGCCTGCATTGCTGCGAAAGGTGGATATACACTGTACTAGTGCCGACATTGTGCATGCTCTGTTGCCTGTGTCTATGTGCCTGTGGTTCTGTCAGTGTGATCATGTGATGTATCTGACCCCAGGAATGTGTCAATAAAGTTTCCCCTTCCTGGGACAATGAATTCACGGTGTTCTTATTTCAATTTCCAGGAGTGTATATCTCGCCGCCTTTGTTTCTGTGACACTCTCACCCCTGTTGCGCGATAACACGAAACGAGCTGCTCTTCTTTGCATTTTTTCGATGTCCTCCGCCAATCCTGCCTGGTAAGGATCCCATACGGCGCAGCAATATTCCAGCAGAGAACGGACAAGTGTAATGTAGGCTGTCTCTTTAGTGAGCTTGTCACATCTTCTAAGTGTTCTGCCAACAAAGGGCAGTCTTTGTTTCTTCTTCCCCACAACATTTTCTATGTGGTCGTTGCAATTTAAGTTGCTCGTGATTGTAATTCCTAGGTATTTAGTCGAATTGACAGCCCTTAGATCTGTGCGATTATTCGTATACCCGAAATTTATCGGATTTCTCTTATTACCCATGTGGATGACCTCGCACTTTCCTTTGTTTAGTGCTAATTGCCACTTTGCGCACCATACAGAAATTCTCTCTAGATCATTTTGTAATTGGAATTGGCCGTCTGATGATTTTACTAGACGGTAAATTACAGCGTCATCTGCAAACAATCTATGTGGGCTGCTCAGATTATCACCTAAATCATTTAAATAAATCAGGAATAGCAGAGGACCTACGTCACTACCTTGCGGAACGCCAGATATCACTTCTGTTGTACTCGTTGTTCTACTCGATGATTTACCGTCTATCACTACGAACTGTGACCTCTCTGAGAGGAAATCACGAATCCAGTCACACTACTGAGACGATACTCCATATGCACGCAATTTTATTAATAGTCGCTTGTGACGAACGGTATCAAAAGCCTTCTGGAAATCTAGGAATATAGAATCGATCTGAGATCCCTTGTCGACAGCACTCATTACTTCATGGGAATAAAGAGCTAGCTGTGTTGCACAAGAACGATATTTTCTTAATCCGTGTTGGTTATGTATCAATAAGTCATTTTCTTCAATGTGATTCATAATGTTCGAGTACAGTATATGCTCCAAAATCCTAAAGCAAATTGAGGTCAGTGATATGGGTCTGTAATTCAGTGGATTATTCCTATTTCCTTTCTTGAATATTGGTGTGATCTGTGCTACTTTCCAGTCTTTAGGAACAGACCTTTCGTTAAGTGAGCGGTTGTATATGATTGCCAAGAAAGGCGCTATTGTGTCTGCATACTCTGAAAGGAACCTGATTGGTATACCATCTGGACCGGAAGACTTGCCTTTCTTAAGTGATTTGAGGTGTTTCGCAACACCTAAGATATTTACTTCCATGTCATTCATGCTAACAGCTGTTCTGGTTTCGAATTCTGGAATATTTACTTCGTCTTCTTTCGTGAAGGAATTACGGAAAACTGTATTTAGTTACTTCGCTTTAGTGGCACCACCATCGGTAACATTTCCATCGCTATCGTGCAGTGACGGTATTGACTGTTTTTTGCCACTGATGTACTTTACATACGACCAGAATCTCTTTGGGTTTTCTACCAAATTTTGAGACAATGATTCATTGTGGAAGCTATTAAAAGCATCTCGCATTGACGTCCGCACTAAATTTCGAACTTCCGTGAAACTTAGCCAGTCTTGGGGATTTTGCGTTCTTCTGAATTTTGCATGCTTTTTTCGTTACTTTTGCAACAGTGTTCTGACGTGTTTTGTGTACTATGGTGGATCGGTCCTGCCTCTTATTAATTTACGCGGTATGAATCTATCTATTGCTGTGTGGCTGCGGCGAAGTGTGGCTTTAATGGGCTATGGCAACTGTGTGGCTGAGAGTGCGTTATGTCGGAGCTAAGTGAATTTGAACGTGTGCAAACTGTTGGTGCCCATATCGTGAGTGCTTCAAGGTAGCCGCTGTGGCTCGTGTTCTACATGGGATCGTATCGAAGATTTAAACGGAGGTGACAAAAGTGACGACATAGCGATATGCACATGTCTGAATGGCGGTAGTATCGCGTACAAAGGTGTAAAAGGGTGCAATGGCGGAGCTGCCTCTAGTATCCAGATTATTCATTTGAAAAAGTTTCCGACGTGATTACGGCCGCACCACGGAATTATCAGACTTTGAAGGCACAATGGTAGTTGGAGCTAGACTCATGGGATTCCATTTCGGAAAACGTTAGGGAATTCAATGCTGAGAGAACCACACCTTCAAGAGCGTGCCGCGAATACTAAATTTCAGGTATTACCTCTCACCAGCGACATAGCAGTGGCCGATGGCCTTCACTTAACGACAGAGAGCAGCGACGTTTGCGTTGAGTTGACAGTGCTAACAAACAAGCATCACTGCGTGAAATGGCCACAGAAATGAATGTGGCACGTACAATGAACGTATCCGTTAGGACACTGCGGCGAAGTTTGCCTGTCCTGGGCTTGTCGCCATATCGGTTGAGCGCTAGATGACTGGAAAATCGTCTCGATTTTAGGTGGTAAGATCTGGTGGTAAGGTTCGAGTGTGGCGCAGACCGCACGAAACCATGGACCTAAGTCGTCAACAAGGCACTGTGGAAGCTGGTGGCTCCTCCATAATGATGTGGGCTGTGTTTACATGGAATGGGCTGAATCCTCTGGTTCAACTTAATGGATCACTGACTGGAAATGGTTATGTTCGGCTACTTTGCGGTGGAATTTTTCTGGATGTCACTGCGTCATTTCGCTGTGCCACAGTTGTTCGCGATTGGTTTGAAGAACATTCCGGACAGTTCGAGCAAATGGTTTGGCCACACAGACTGCCCGAAATAAATCCCATTTATGGGAAGTAATCGAGAGGTCAGTTTATCTATAAGACTCCGCTCCGCAACACTTTCACATTTAGGGACAGCTATAGAGACAGCATGGCTCAATGCTTGGGCAGGGGATGTGGGACGACTTGTCGAATCCATTCCATGTCGAGTTGCTGCACTACGCCGTGCATAAGGTTGTTCGACACGATATTTTAAGGGTCTCCGTGATTTTTGTCACCTCAGTGTATTCCGCATACAGGAAAATCGGAAAATCATCATCCGCTAAGCCACAACGTGGACGAAAGCGTGTGTTCAGTGATCGCGACGGACTATCAAAGAAGATAATTCTGACGAAAAATAAGGTGGCGAAAATCACTGCAGAATTGGATGTCCCACTTGCGAACCCCTTCAGCGCCAAAACAACACGGATGTAGCTTCATAAACAGTGAATTTCATGGTGAGCTAGAATTTCAAACATCACTTTAGTGATGGAAACGCTCGCAATAGGAAAACGTGTTGTCGAAGTCATAAAAACCTGGAGTACGAAGCAGTGGTGGAAAGTCATTTGTTCGGATAAGTTTTGTTTCACACTGTTTCTAACTTCTGGCCGACTTTACATTTGGCGTACGCCATCCCAAGTCAGAGATGCAGATTGCTTGCTGCGAAGAGTTAAACATATCGGGGGTTCGATGATGATTTGGGCAGCCATCTCGTGGTATTCCATGGGAGCAGTGGTTACCCAGAAAGATCTCATCATACAGCGTTTGTTCTCCAGTTGTCATACTGTATTGCAAGATGACGAGGACTATGGTCACACACCATGTTCGTCCAGGATCGATTTTGTGAGCACGAGGATGAATTGTCGCGCCTCGCCTGGTCACCACAGCCACCAGATTTCAATATTATTGAGTCTTTGTGGCCTACCTTGGAGAGAAGTGTGTGTGATCGCTGTGCACCGCCATCGTTGACTGAAACTGTCACTATATGGTATAAAATACAAGGGCCTGTATTTTTCCATTTCGAGGCGATTGGAAGCTGTTTTGAATGCCAACAGGTTTCCTACAAGATATTAGGCTTGGTAATGTAAGGTGTTTTGGTGTTTTCCTATGTCAATAGTAGCGCAAGATCAACATTAATTCACAGTGTGGTTGAGATTCAGGCAGTGAGTATATACAGGGTGACTCTGCTGCCCCTACCGATAGGTTTTAGGCAACACACAACACCTTCAAATACCACATGCGAAATTTGCATACCCTGTCACTCACTACCTGCTAACTGTTAGTCCTGCATAAAAAATGAACAAGATCTGTTTCCCAAGCTGCGACATTGTCGCATTTCTTGCAACGGAGTGCCGCAGGGTACGAAGGGCCCTTTGGCGGTCACGTTCCTCCAACCTCTTCCCGCCTATGCGGAATTCTAGCGTTAGCGCTAACAGAGGGCGCTGATTATATGTGAAACGTCCCCTTTGAACAATTTTATATGTGAAACGTCCACTTAGAACAATTATACAAGCCTGTACTTAACCTGACACACAATATTATTTAGCGCAACGCAATCTGACTTTCAATAACCCCTACAAAACAATGGCCCTGACTAACTTTAACCTATACCTTTTACAAATCACTTACCTCACAAAAATCTTCGCTACTCAAGCTACTGCAAAACAGCGAGCGCCACTACTGCCAGCTAAATAAAAGATTCAAACCACTGAAGGTACTAACTACTGATAGGGATAGTTAGCAAATGAAAGATATTAATAGAGAACAAACAATGTATTTACCTTAATATTCATAATTGACATTCAGTCTTACAGATTATCAAAACTCCGCCATCTCTCTCCCCACGTCCACCACTGCTGGCGGCTCACCTCCAACTGCCCAGCGCTACGCGCTGTTCGCATCCAGCTATAGCAGTTCATGACAACAATGGCAGGCAACAATGCAAACTAGCCACAGACTGCACACAGCACAGCCAGTGATTTTCATATAGAGCGCTACGTAACTTTGCCAATAAGAAAGTATAAACAGCCTACTTACATAGAGAAAACATAAACAGCCTACTTACATAGCCCCCATGCTCCCCACAAAAAATTTTACAAAATGTTTTTGGCCAGTGGCCAATACAGATTTGATAAAATTTTTCATAATTACAATAACAAAGATATCCAATGCACACACTTATTGATACAATGTTGGTCAACAGCTAATATTGTTTCACAGTCAATAAAGACAGTCCTGATCATTCATCATAAGAGTAAACCTGCAGTTTGTTTGCTCAAAGTCTGAGCAGTAAAATACAATGCACACGGAAGTAGTGGATTTCCATGCAGTCTTGAAGAAGTAGTATTGTCCTTCCAACGGTAAGATAGTGCTGACTCTTGACATGCTGACATGTAATGGGCCACAACAGAGCAAACCCACAGCAGAGTCAGTCGACGTGTTGAAGAATATTGGTAGGTAGGTCATCACAGAGCAGACCCACTGCAGTCCTGGTAGAGAGTATTGGTGGGCCACCAGAGGTGCAGACCCACTGTAGTCCTTGTAGAAAGTGGTATTGGTGGGCCTCCAGAGATGCAGACCCACTGTTGTCCTTGTAGAGAGTATTGGTGGGCCACCAGAGGTGTAGACCCACTGTAGTCCTTGTAGAGATAATGGTATTGGTGGGTCATCAGAGATGCAGACCCACTGTAGTCCTTGTAGAGATGGCTAGCAGCCATCCGTTGCGACTGTGCAGGTGCACAATCACCATTGAAGAGTCTTGCGGATAATATAGCAAGTCCATAACCACCACTTGTGCACTCACAAACTTTTTGGAGTTGTCCTTAGAACCAGCAATGCTGTTATCCAGTCCCTTGCTGAATTAGTAACACACGTGCAAACACTAACAGTCCCAACTTCTCACATAGTGTCCATATAGTATGACCAACAGAAAAGTGTGCAGTGAAATGAATGCTTACAAGTTAATAATATGATGAACGGGTGTCAATTACAATTATGTAACATAAGAATACAATTACAAAGATACAAAATACATCATTAAAAACATAACAATACAGATAACATTTGTAGTACAGGCTTTACAAAAGAATAGAAATAAACATATACATCAGTGTTACAAGAATTGTGACATGAGTACAAAAATAAAAGATCAGAATCACTTTTAAAAATTCAACTTCACACATGAGCATGAAAACAACACAGAATAAATAATGTCTAAGCATCTTTACAAAGAAAATAACAGAGTATTAGAAAAATTCTACAGCATAGCTTTCATCAGCTAAACACATAAAGACAGGAAAAACACAAATACACACAGGTACCCAAACACATAGTGGGATAACACAAAAGGAAAGGACAGGGTTTGTTTTCAGTGTAACATTTGGTACTGCAGTCCACCCCACAACTTCATTCGATAGATCTTTCGTCTTATTTCAACATTTGTTTCCACCAAAAAAATCCTATCTAAGCATGCTTTCTGTATTTATATGTTCACACATTGCTTACCTCATCATTTATTTCCAAGAAAATCCTACCTATACCTCCTTCCTGTATTCTATTCATATTTCTTTCAAAATGATTATTTCTGATTGTACAACACTCATTTGGGCCCAAATCTTTTTCATGTAACCTTGCAATGCATACTTTACCTATTCTCCATAGTCAGTTTCTTATATAGTCTACCCCCTCTTAAGCTAACTTAAATCTACTGAGCTCAGATATATACCAAGGGACGAGGCAATGCAGCATCACAAAACACAGTTAATATAAACAGCAATAAAAAAAAACGCAGATTTGCAAAGCAAGCAGCATTAAGAAATTAGCAAAAGTCAAATTCAATAACACTATGCCTGGCAAACAGCAGCAACTTATACCTAAACATGACATAGCGCAAGCAGAAAAAATATTACACTAAAATGGCCATGTCTAATACCTATGTCACATCTTAACATTAGAGTGATGCATCACAAAAACTTACGCTAGTAGATAAGTTACCAAATCATAAAAAATAATTTATGCAATTCCTGTGAAGGGAAATGTCTTTTTGTGCTCCCTCATTTTTTTGGATAGATCATAAAATTATTTACTGGATCTGTAGGCATAAAATATTTATATTAGTACATATATTAAATTTTATTTTAACCAATGCTGCAGTGCAGCTAGAAACTTGATATTAAACAAAATATGTAAATAAATACATAAAGCAAGCCATATGGCATTTTTCTCAACTAGCAAGACAATAGCTGTGAAATGTTTCGCATCGTTTCATTAGGCATTTCAATAAATATCATAAATTACGAGCTCCACAGTATGCTTTCAGTAGCGCGTACAATGGCCTTCCCTTTCTGTTTTTTTCTACCTGTGCTTCTAACGAGGCACTCAAACTAATGGCTTGTTCTCCAGGTGTCTGACACAGCTGTGTGCCCACGACGCACATGCAGGTGGTCACTTAACATTCTTATGGAAATATTTACGACAGCAGTTTCCACTACAGTGACAGTCTCATATAAAAACATTTCACAGGTCAAGAATTTTATTGACATAAACATACCTCAACAGCATAATACACATCGTCGTCGTAAAAATAACATCATAACACCTCAGTCAAATGTCAAAAACGTCATAGCTTCCTCCAATGATTTCAAAACCTAAAGAAAATTCTCTGCTCATTTCGGTAGTGTCATCTACCTCAAACGTACTTTAAAAATTATGATCTCATACCAAAATACATCATTCAAAGCTCTCATAGTATCACAATGGTACCAAAAAAATATGAACAGTGCAAAAGGTACAGACAAAGTACAATTTCTTAAGTGTGAAGTAATCCAACTCTGTAATTGCGTAAACATGTGTCACTGACGTAGAAAAAAAATGTTTGTTTCTCTGTTAAATGATCAGATAGCTGTGTAATTTATGTGTTAGAGAAATATGGTACCGATGTGTTAAATTGTATAAGCAAATACCATATTAGCTAGGGCTCCTTGTGCTTGCCAAACACATGGTACACAAAGTAGGCGTGTACCCCCCTGAGGTTTATTGTAATTGTATCCTCAGGTATTACAGCTTACAGCAATGAAGTGAAATGTGTCACGAAAAACTTTCTTTGTAATTCAAAAATCTCTAAAAATAAATGTCTTAAGTACAAAATTAATCACTCAAATACGTGTCCAGTAGCGCTAAATGTGCGTCTTGCTCTAAGATAATCTCTGGGAAGTGTCGTAGTTATTGTCCTCCGAAAGCTAAGTTCTGCAGAAGTCAATGTACTTACCTCATGATACACAAAAGTGGAATGCTTTGCGTATAGATATCATACTTATTACGCTTATTGCCGTGATGAAGAAAGAACTGTGCTGTAACGTATTGTTGTGCTACAGAAAAGGCTGTCTCATTGTAGCAATAGCACAAAAGTCACCACTAAAACATGTCTCACTTTATAGAAGAATTCAGAAAGACGAAAGATCTATCGAATGAAGTTGTGGGGTGGACTGCAGTACCAAATGTTACACTGAAAACAAACCCTGTCCTTTCCTTTTGTGTTATCCCACTATGTGTTTGGGTACCCTTGTGTATTTGTGTTTTTCCTGTCTTTATGTGTTTAGCTGATGAGAGCTCTGTTGTAGACTTTTTCTAATAATATGTTATTTACTTTGTAAAGATGCTTAGACATTATTTATTCTGTGTTGTTTTAATGCTCATGTGTGAAGTTGAATTTTTAAAAGTGATTCTGATCTTTTATGTATGTACTCATGTCATCATTCCTGTAACACTGATGTATATGTTTATTTCTATTGTTTTGTAAAGCCTGCACTACAAATATTATCTGTATTGTTATGTTTTTAATGATGTATTTTGTATCTTTGTAATTGTATTCTTATGTTATATAATTGTAATTGACACCAGTTACTCAAATTAAGTAACTTGTAAGCATTCATTTCACTGCACACATTTCTGTTGGTCATAGTATATGGACAATATGTGAGAAGTAGGGACTGTTAGTGTTTGCACGTGTGTTAATAATTCAGCAAGGGACTGGATAACAGCATTGCTGGTTCTAAGGACAATTCCAAAAACTTTGTGAGTGCACAAGTGGTGGTTATGGACTTGCTCTATTATCCGCAAGACTCTTCAATGGTGATTGTGCACCTGCACAGTCGCAACAGATGGCTGCTGGCCATCTCTACAAGGACAACAGTGGGTCTGCTCCTCTGGTGGCCCACCAATCGCATACTCTCTACCAGGACTACAGTGGGTCTGCTCTGTGATGACCTACCTACCAATCTTCTTCAAAACGTCGAATGACTCTGCTGTGGGTTTGCTCTGTTGTGGCCCATTACCTGTCAGCATGTCAAGAGTCAGCACTGTCTTTCCGTTGTAAGGACAACACTACTTCTTCAAGACTGCATGGAAATCCACTACTTCTGTGTGCAATTTTTTTTTACTAATGAGACTTTGTGAACAAACACCTGTAATTACTATTATGATGAACAATCTGGACTGTCTTTATGGACTGTGAGAAAATTTTAGCTTTTGACCAACATTGTATCAATAAGTGTGTGCATTGGATATCTTTGTTAGTGTAATTATGAAAAATTTTATCAAATCATTATTGGCCACCGGCCAAAAACATTTTGTAAAATTTTTTGTGGGGAGCATGGGGGCTATGTAAGTAGGCTGTTTAGGCTTTCTTTATGTAAGTTTGCTGTTTATGTTTTTTATTGGCAACGTTACATAGCACTCTGTATGAAAATCACTGGCTGTGCTGTGTGCAGTATGTCGCTAGTTTGCATTGTTGCCTGCCATTGTTGTCATGAACTGCTGTAGCTGGATGTGAACAGCAGATAGCGTTGGGCAGTTGGAGGGGAGCCGCCAGCAGTGGTGGATGTGAGGACAGAGATGGCGGAGTTTGAAATTTGTAAAAATTGATGTCATGAGCTGCTGTATATATTATGACTATTGATGACTATTAAGGTAAATACAGTGTTTGTTCTCTATTAATATCTTTCATTTGCTAACTATCCCTATCAGTAGTTAGTGCCTTCAGTAGTTTGAATCTTTTATTTAGCTGGCAGTAGTGGCGCTCGCCGTATTGCCGTAGTTCCAGTAACGAAGATTTTTGTGAGGTAAGTGATTTCTGAAAGGTGTAGTTTAATGTTACTCAGGGCCATTCTTTTGCAGGGATTTTTGATAGTCAGATTGCGTTGCGCTAAAATTATTGTGTGCCAGGTTAAGCACAGGCTTGTATAATTGTTCTAAGTGGACGTTTCACATGTATAAATTGTTCAAAGGGGACGTTTCATAATGAAACGTCCCCTTAGAACAATTGTACATATGAAACGTCCACTTAGAACAATTGTACAAGACTGTGCTTAACCTGGCACACAATAATTTTAGCGCAACGCAATCTGACTATCAAAATTCCCTGCAAAAGAATGGCCCTGACAAACATTAAACTATACCTTTCACAAATCACTTACCTCACAAAAATCTGCGCTGCTCGAACTACTGCAATACAGCGAGTGCCACTACTGCCAGCTAAATAAAAGATTCAAACTACTGGAGGCACTAACTACTGATAGGGATAGTTAGCAAATGAAAGATATTAGTGTTTGCACGTGTGTTACTAATTCAGCAAGGGACTGGATAACAGCATTGCTGGTTCTAAGGACAATTCCAAAAACTTTGTGAGTGCACAAGTGGTGGTTATGGACTTACTCTATTATCCGCAAGACTCTTCAATGGTGATTGTGCACCTGCACAGTCGCAACAGATGGCTGCTGGCCATCTCTACAAGGACTACAGTGGGTCTGCACCTCTGGTGGCCCACCAATACCACAATCTCTACCAGGACTACAGTGGGTCTACTCTGTGATGACCTACCTACCAATATTCTTCGAAACGTCGACTGACTCTGCTGTGGGTTTGCTCTGTTGTGGCCCATTACCTGTCAGATGTCAAGAGTCAGCACTGTCTTACCGTTGGAAGGACAATACTACTTCTTCAAGACTGCATGGAAATCCACTACTTCCGTGTGCATTGTATTTTACTGCTCAGACTTTGAGCAAACAAACTGCAGGTTTACTCTTATGATGAATGATCAGGACTGTCTTTATTGACTGTGAAAAAAATTTTAGCTGTTGACCAACATTGTATCAATAAGTGTGTGCATTTGATATCTTTGTTATTGTAATTATGAAAAATTTTATCAAATCTTTATTGGCCACTGCCCAAAAATATTTTGTAAAATTTTTTGTGGGGAGCATGGGGGCTATGTAAGTAGGCTGTTTAGATTTTTATATGGGTAATGCCACATAGCGCTCTATATGAAAATCACTGGCTGTGCTGTGTGCAGTATGTGGCTAGTTTGCATTGTTGTCTGCCATTGTTGTCATGAACTGCTACAGCTGGATGTGAACAGCGCGTAGCGTTGGGCAGTTGGAGGTGAGCCGCCAGCAGTGGTGGACGTGGGGAGAGAGATGGCGGAGTTTTGATAATCTGTAAGACTGAATGTCAATTATGAATATTAAGGTAAATACATTGTTTGTTCTCTATTAATATCTTTCATTTGCTAACTATCCCTATCAGTAGTTAGTACCTTCAGTGGTTTGAATCTTTTATTTAGCTGGCAGTAGTGGCGCTCGCTGTTTTGCAGTAGCTTGAGTAGCGAAGATTTTTGTGAGGTAAGTGATTTGTGAAAGGTATAGTTTAATGTTTGTCAGGGCCATTCTTTTGCAGGGATTTTTGATAGTCAGATCGCGTTGCGCTAAAATTATTGTGTGCCAGGTTAAGCACAGTCACAGATTATCAAAACTCCGCCATCTCTCTCCCCACGTCCACCACTGCTGGCGGCTCACCTCCAACTGCCCAGCGCTACGCGCTGTTCGCATCCAGCTATAGCAGTTCATGACAACAATGGCAGGCAACAATGCAAACTAGCCACAGACTGCACACAGCACAGCCAGTGATTTTCATATAGAGCGCTACGTAACTTTGCCAATAAGAAAGTATAAACAGCCTACTTACATAGAGAAAACATAAACAGCCTACTTACATATGCAGCAGCATGTTTCCTTTCATTGTGCCTTCATTAGCGATTTGTTTTATTGTTTTTTAATATTATCCTGTGCACTATCTAAGAAATTTATTATTTATCTCATATCTAGAATATTGGCACTAGAGCATATGTCAACTACTGTTTCTTAACTCTTCCACTTTTTAACAATATCACTTTTTTTGCGTTCTATTTCACTGATTTTCATTACTGCAATGCCTTTTATACGTTACAAGCTCATTACAAAGTTCAACTATTGTACCCCCTTTATTTTCGCTGCGCAAATAGTTATTGAAAACTAGTGTATGCTGACATTAGTGGCATGTGGTGAACTTACAACACAAACATTTTGTGGCTACTGTACGGCAGCTTGTTTTGAACAGTAGTGCTACTGACAACATGACTCGTGCATGTGATATTATTTGTATGTATTTGACGAGGCTGGTGCTGATTCTGCATTTAACATTTAACGATGCCACTATGGCTGCAGTACATTAGGACTTTTTTTTTATAAAACAGGTATGCCTCTTCATATTTAAAGCGTACAAATGCATATATTTGTCAGTAGTACTTTTCATTATGGTCTATTTATTGTTTTTAACCTGTAGACAGTCTGCGAGTGTATTTAAGTTTTTTCCCATTTTTTGCTGCAGATCTGATGATGGTCATCATAGACCGAAACCGCTAATCTGTTAACAAAAAGTTTGTGATCATATACGTAAATTAAAGGAAACTTAAGATCTTTTTCTATGAAATTCAATGTAATCAAATTTTGTACTGGGCTCCTTTTTCGCTAGAGGCTGTAGTTTTCGAATTATTCAAGAAGAACGTATAAAAGTGCACTTCATACTCCTGAGGAACTCGAAGACTGTGGCCTCCGGTGCAAACGTATCCCAGTACACAGTTTAACTACATTAACATTCCTACAAAAAGATCCAGTTCATTTTTTCTGTAGGGCTAATGGTTTGTGCGTAGCAAGTGAGACAATATGAAAATCTCACGTCTGCTTTTTGAACGCATTGCTGGTTGAATAAAACCTGTCAATAGGGGCAGCTGAATCACTCTACATAACAGCAAAACTCGGAGTACCATAACAAGGTAACTGGGTCTGTTGTCGAAACGTCGTTCGTGAAATGGAAACTACAGCCTGGCTGAAAACGTGAAAGATCACAATTTATGAATGAGGATGTTTCTTTCAGTGTCCTCGCAGAATCGCCCTTTCTATTACTTCTTCATTATGAGTATGCTATGGACACTCCCATCTTCCAGGATGACAACAGCCGTGTTTACAGGTCTGCTCTCAAATGTTCCTGGCTGATGAACACTGGGGCACCTCATCACATCTCGACTGGCCCACTAAATCAGACGACCTTAATCCATAATAAATTCCTGGGGCCATTTGTAACAGTGGGTGACGTGTAGGAGTCAACATCCCTTAATTTTCGTAGCTCTACTGCACTGAATCACCGACGAGTGGCCCTGGTTGGATATAGCATACGTGAGGAAACTTGTGGACTCTGCTCCTCGTCGAACTGAGGCCATTTTCTGGGTAAGAGGCGTTAGTACACAGCTATTAGCGGAATGCCTCCTGTTAGTGACTGAATTTTTGCCCAGTATGTTTAAGATGTGTAGCGTTACTCCACGGGGACAAATCATCTTCAGAATACTCCTAATTTACTTATGCCTGCTGTAATATATCCTGTATAAGTTGTCACATATTACCAGACACTCAATATGAGTATAAATTTATTTACATTTTGTTTTGCAATTCTGAAAAACACTTCGCTTCCACAACGAAGAGTCATTGGAGTCATTGGAAAGATGATTAAGAAGTGCGGCGATGTAAGCGTCAAAAACTCTGTCTTGTAAAGACATATGTAGTAAAAACTGGCAGATTCATACAGGTTCTCATAACAAAAGCTTTCTTGTGTTCGAAAATGTTGCGAAATTATATCCATATACACTATGTTGTAGCCCTCTTGAAAAGCGTTCATGTTTCCTGTAACATCGAAAAAACATCTGCTAAGACGCATTAAACTCATTTAAGTTTCTAAAACTCGCTGTGTTGTTTGTCTGCAGGAGCGCATTCGATTGCGTAACCTCCGCGCTGCCGTCTAATCCCTAGCGACAGCTGTGTATCAGCCAGCCCTGGTGATGTAATCGCTCGCTCTTCACCGCGGCGTCTCTTCTAGACGCGCGAAGCCCAGCTAGCCGTACATAGCGATGCTTGTCACGCACCCCGTGCTTTCCCACGCAGGCCATGTGGGCTTTCCTCTCCTTCACGCCGACTTCCTCCTTTCAAACACTTCTGAGCTTCTCAGTTGCAGCTTAGGAGCTGCAAGTACATCACACCACACGCATGTCGTATTGTACGGCAACATTTTTACGTACGCCGTACGTAGAAACGCCCCTTCTTCTTCTTTATTTTAACACCTCAGAAATGATTTACTAAGTGAATGGACTAATTCAAGTTTTAGTTAGTAATTACCCTAGTCGGAAAGAGAAGATGGACACCCCTTAGGCAATGATAACAAGTAGAGATTTTTTTGACATATAATGCAGGTTGTATCCTTCATTCACTACTGGCCATTAAAATTGATACACCAAGAAGAAATGCAGATGATAAACGGCTATTCATTGGACAAATATATTATACTAGAACTAACATGTGATTACATTTTCACGCAATTTCGGTGCACAGATACTGAGAAATCAGTACCCAGAACAACCACCTCTGGCCGTAATAACAGCCTTGATACGCCTGGGCATTAAGTCAAACAGAGCTTGGATGGCGTGTACAGGTACAGCTGCCCATGCAGCTTCACCACGATACCACAGTTCATCAAGAGTAGTGATTGGCGTATTGTGACGAGCCAGTTGCTCGGCCACCATTGACCGGACGTTTTCAATTGGTGAGAGATCTGGAGAATGTGCTGGCCAGGGCTGCAGTGGAACATTTTCTGTATCCAGAAAGGCAGTACAGGACCTGCAACATGCGGTCGTGCATTATCCTGCTGAAATGTACGGTTTCGCAGGGATCGAATGAAGGGTAGAGCCACGGGTCGTAACACATCTGAAATGTAACGTCCACTGCTCAAAGCGCCGTCAATGTGAACAAGACGCGACCGAGACTTGTAACAAATGGCACCCTATACCATCACGCCGGGTGATACGCCAGTATGGTGATGACGAATAGACGCTTCCAATGTGCGCCCACCGCGATGTCGCCAAACACGGATGCGACCATCATGATGCTGTAAACAGAACCTGGATTCATCCGGAAAAATGGCGTTTTGCCATTCGTGCACCCAGGTCCGTCGTTGAGTACACCATCGCAGCCGCTCCTGCCTGTGATGCAGCGTCAAGGGTAACCGCAGCCATGGTCTACGAGCTGATAGTCCATTCTGCTGCAAACGTCCCTCCTGAACCCACCGATTCCATATTGTGCTAACAGTCATTGGATCTCGACGAACGCGAGCAGCAATGTCGAGATACGATAAATCGCAATCGCGATAGGTTGCAATCCGACCTTTATCAAAGTCGGAAACGTGATGGTACGCATGTCTCCTCCTTACACGAGGCATCACAACATCGTTTCACCAGGAAACGCCGGTCAACTGCTGTTTGTGTATGAGAAATCGGTTGGAAACTTTCCTCATGCCAGCACGTTGTAGGTGTCGCCACCGGCGCCAACCTTGTGTGAATGCTCTGAAAAGCTAATCATTTGCCATTTGCATATCACAGCATCTTCTTCCTGTCGGTTAAATTTCGCGTCTGTAGCACGTCATCTTCGTGGTGTAGCAATTTTAATGGCCAAAGTGTATTATCAGTATCACAGGCGTGTATACACACACGAACTAAAGTTTTGCATCACCCCATTGTCCGCAGCTCGTGGTCGTGCGGTAGCGTTCTCGCTTCCCACGCCCGGGTTCCCGGGTTCGATTCCCGGCGGGGTCAGGGATTTTCTCTGCCTCGTGATGACTGGTGTTGTGTGATGTCCTTAGGTTAGTTAGGTTTAAGTAGTTCTAAGTTCTAGGGGACTGATGACCATAGATGTTAAGTCCCATAGTGCTCAGAGCCATTTGAGCCATCACCCCATTATTTCAATATTCATGGCACAGAAGAAAATGTGCTCCGAGGCAGGCGTTTATATTCATTTGCAGTGTGTCCAGATAACGCGACAAAAAAGTCTGTAATGACATAATTGTCTGTTTCCCACCCAGACTTTTTTGCAGTGCTCATGTGCAATGTCAGTATGTCGTGGAACGTCCCCTTGCTCGTGTGCAGTGTTCAGTCCGTCGTGGCATACCATTGGTGAGATCGTCAAGGTAGCACTAGTCCAAATTGTCCGACTCCACCATGCCGATTCTGCTAAGTCTCGCACAGTGCGTAGTCGTTGACCACAACCAAAAACAGTTTATTTCAGTAGATCCCATACGTGTTCGATTGGGTTCATGTCCGGTGAACTGACTGGACAACCCAATCTGGTGAAGGAAAGTGTTCAAGAGAACATAACGATCAGCACTCGCGTTATCATTCATCAAGATTTAATTTGCGTAGTTGTTGACAACAACCAAAAACAGTTCATTTCAGTAGATCCCACACGTGTTCGATTGGGTTCATGTCCAGGGAACTGACTGGACAATCAAATCTTGTGATCCCAGCTTGGTGAAGGAACGTGTTCAAGAGAACATAACGATCAGCACGCACGTTATCATTCATCAGGGTTAAATTTCCTCCAAATTGTTGACCTTACGACACCACTGTTGGTAGCACAATCTTGTTCCTGTACCGTAGAGCAATGAGATTGCCCTGAACAATCAAGAGAGGTGCTAAGTTCCCCATGTAACGCCCCGCAGAACATCACAGTACCACTACGTAGTTGCACACGTGGGGACACAGTGTTGGAGCCATTCGATATTGCCGGGTTGGTTTGAGTCCGCCGCTCGTGGTCTCGCGGTAGCGTTCTCGCTTCCCGAGCATGGGGTCCCGGGTTCGATTCCCGGCGGGGTCAGGGATTTTCACCTGCCTCGAGATGACTGGGTGTTTGTGTTGTCCTCATCATTTCATCATCATCCCGGAAAGTGGCGAAATTGGACTGAGCAAAGATTGGATAATTGTACGGGCGCTGATAACCACGCAGTTGAGCGCACCACAAACCAAACATCATCATCATCATTGCCGGGTTGACTCCAGAGACGTTGTCTGTGATTATCAGGGTACAAACGGATCCGAGTTTCGTTTGTAAACAACACGCGGCGCCCATCCAGGGGCGTCCAGTCTGCATGATTTCTTGCCCACCGATAACACCGTCCATGAGTTGTAGTGTACGACGTGACGCTCGCCTAGGTCGTCGGGAATTGAGATTCCCGTCATGCCATCATCTCTAGCAGTTTGACGCGATGCATGATGTCCTGTGCCTCTTCGAACGCTGAGTTCAATTCTGGGCCACTCAGCCCACCGTTCCTTTAACTCAAAAGTCGTTGATATCGATCATCGTGTGCACCCGTGTGGTGTGTCTGCAGCACTACCTGTCAGTTGGAACCTCATCACTGTGACTCCAGTGCACAGGTTCGAATGGCTCTGAGCACTATGGGACTTTACTTCTAAGGTCATCAGGCCCCTAGAACTTAGAACTACTTAAAACTAACTAACCTAAGGACATCACACACATCCATGCCCGAGGCAGAATTCGAACCTGCGACCGTAACGGTCGCGCGGTTCCAGACTGTAGCGCCTAGAACCGGTCGACCACTCTGGCCGGCCCCAGTGCACAGGTCGAGCAACTTTCCTGTTCATAAATACGAGGGCTGAAACTTTAATAGTGGCAACTATTTATTTACAGCTCGTACAAAATAGATACGTGTTTCAAAGTTTTACTGACCTTCAAAGTAGTCACCAGCGTTGTGTATAACCCGTTGCCAGCGATGTGGAAGTCGTAGGGTACTCTTAGCAGTGCAAGTTGTGTTGACAGTTCGAGCGGCGCGGTCTGTTGCCCGACGAATTTGTAGCAGTTCTGAAACGAATGCCGTGAAGTGTTTCCTTCAGTTCAGAAATCGAGTTGAACTCACGAGGGCATAATTCAGGGGAGTGCAATAGGTGGTATAGCACTTAGCAGCCCCATCAGTCAAA
Organism: Schistocerca cancellata; assembly: GCF_023864275.1. Classification (NCBI taxonomy): domain Eukaryota; kingdom Metazoa; phylum Arthropoda; class Insecta; order Orthoptera; family Acrididae; genus Schistocerca; species Schistocerca cancellata. Next base: position 372,839,013 of record NC_064626.1, read on the forward strand.
CAAATCAGTAACTGCTTGCACTGTACGTGCTTGAGCATTGTCCTGCAAAATGATGGTCAGGTCCTGCAGAAAGTGTCAAAAAAATGGTTCAAATGGCTCTGAGCACTATGGGACTTAACATCTATGGTCATCAGTCCCCTAGAACTTAGAACTACTTAAACCTAACTAACCTAAGGACATCACACAACACCCAGCCATCACGAGGCAGAGAAAATCCCTGACCCCGCCGGGAATCGAACCCGGGAACCCGGGCGTGGGAAGCGAGAACGCTACCGCACGACCACGAGATGCGGGCAAGAAAGTGTCATCACTTGTGTCTCTAAGCTGGTCGTAGGTTGTGTTCCAAAAATGAACAGCATAGAGACAGAAACGATGGCACTTTCTGCAGGACCTGAACATCATTTTGCAGATCAGCGCTCAAGCACATACGGTGCAAGCTCTTACTGATTTGTTTGACTGATGGGGCTGCTAAGTGCTATACCACCTACTGCACTCCGCTGACTTACGCCCTCGTGAGTTCAACTCGATTTCTAAACTGAAGGAAACACTTCACGGCATTCACTTCAGAGCTGCTACAAATTCGTCGGGCAATAGACCGTGCCGGTCGAACTGTCAACACAACTGGCGCTGCTAAGAGTATCCTACGACTTCCTCATCGCTGGCAACGGGTTATACACAATGCTGGCGACTACTTTGAATAACAGTAAAACTTTGAAACACGTATCTATTTTGTACGATCTGTAAATAAATAGTTGCCACTATTAAAGTTCCAACCCTCGTACTTCTGTTGTCAATCATAAACGATGCGTCGGCCGCTGTGGCCGAGCGGTTCTAGCCGCTTCAGCCCGGAACCACGCCACTGCTACGGTCGCAGGTTCTAATCCTGCATCGGGCATGGACTTGTGTGATGTCCTTAGGTTAGTTAGGTTTACGTAGTTGTAAGTTCTAGGGGACTGATGACCTCAGATGTTAAGTCCCATAGTGCTCAGAGCCATTTGAACAATTTTTGAACCATAAACGATGCTGGAGGTGGTGTAAAGAGCGACGCCAGTAGATAATGGACAAATAGAAACAAGTTACTTGCTATACCCTCTGGCAATCAGATAGGTTGGGATTTGGCGAACGCATAGAGAATGTTAGCTGTTATCTTGTACAGGGGAAACTGAGGTACGGAGGTGTTCGTTCTCCTGCATGGGGGTACTGCTCGTAGTTAGGGTTTGCTCCCCCTACAGCGCTTAAGAAAACGCTAAATGCGGAAGGATATGAACTTATTTTTTAGGATTACGTATCACGTACATTAGAGAAATAGTTCGGAGACTCTCGCAAAGAACCATATGTGGGAAAATGGCTTGTCAATAACAGAATTTCTGAAATTGGCTAGAACACCTAGAGTCCCGACCTGAACACACTGAAACATCTTTGGGACGAGTCAGAACGTCTACTTAGCGCCAGATCTCATGTAAACTCTAACTATATATAAAAAAAAAAAACTTGAGATTTGCCCGTGAGATATACAAGGTGAAAATAAATAAAACCGACAAACTGCTGGGATGGATTCGTCACTGGAAATGGAGGAAAAAAGGTCGTACAAACATGTGCCCAGAAATCGCGGAACACAGAACTGAGCCGCATCGCATCCACGTCACAACATCAAAGTGGCGCCCACGTGATGCAGTGTCATGCTGGGTACGCACAATCGTACTGTGGCTTACACCATGTTGGCTGGCCACTTGCCTGGAGCTTGTACTAGGGTTCGTCTTCGTATCCTGTAGATCCGGTCCTGCAAATCTTGTGTACGCACACTGCGCCGCTTCCCTGCACGTTCGTCTGTCTGAAAGGACCCATGATCGCACAAACGCTCAAGAACGGCTTGAAATGTTGTGTGATGTGGGTGGTGTCTGCGAAGGTACTTTTTTTGTTACAGCTGTGCTGTCTCTCGGCCGTTTCCACCTGTTTGGTTCCCGACATGAATGCAGGATCATTCGGCTGCTTACAGTGCGCAGCGTCAATAAAAGGCTGCAACACATAAGCAACACACGGCACTTGATCAAAATGTTCAAATGTGTGTGAATTCCTAAGGGACCACACTTCTGAGGTCATCGGTCCCTAGACTTACACACTACTTAAACTAAGTTGAACTAACTTATGCTAAGAATAACACACACACCCATGCCCGAGGGAGGACTCGAACTTCCGGTGGGAGGGACAGCGCAATCCGTGACATGGCGCCTCTAACCGCGCGGCCACTCCGCGCGGCTGCACGTTATCAGAGCAACTGTCATTCGTCAGCGCTATCTGCCGTGGCAACGATGCGTTTCCAAATACGTCTTCATAGGATCTTTCTTCCTCTATTTCTAGTCAGGAATCCGTTCATGCATTTTGTCGGTTTTATGAATGTTCGCCCGGTATAAGTTCGGTATTGGCTTAGAAATGTTGGAAGTTGCAGAGAGATCAAATGTATCAGAGATCGTTGTGGAACACGTTGCTGTGACACCAATGAAAATGAAAAGGAGGTAAGCAGGACATACCAGTTGAGGTCACAAAGTTCTTTGTCAGATTCCTAGACATAAGAGAAGACTGGGGAGACGCCCTAATGGGTTGATTGATAAAATAAGAGAAGGTACAGGTTGCGCATCGTTGGAAACATTGCAAAACATGGAGAAATCTGGACGAATTTTTTACCAGCAGGAGCTGAGAAGTGTCCGATATTATTTAGAGTGTTACCCATATATGCGGTTCACATGGTGTCGTTTACTCCGAATATGATGTATAGAGCGTGTTACTATTTAATCTGGAGTTCGTTCTTAATCCACTGCTTTGATTTCTTCGACCGGAAATACCGCACCTGAAAGAAACGTTTCGAAACGTTCAAAAAGGTCCAAATGGCTCTGAGCACTGTGGGACTTAACATCTGAGGTCACCTAAGGACATCACACACATCAATGCCCGAGGCAGGATTCGAACCTTCTACCTTAGCGGTCGCGCGGTTCCATACTGAAGCGCCTAGAACCGCTCGGCCACACTGGCCGGCCGTTTGGAAACGTATCTTTTGATTTACAAGAAGACAACATCCCCATTCGTTGAAAACAAAAGCACAAATGGATTGTTTACATCTGACATATTGGCATAGAGCGTCAAGTGTGCACTAAATTTGACTACACAGGTTATCAGTAAGTGTTCATCTATTCTGTTTGTTGACAAGACTGGTTTCGATAGTTCTGTCATTGTCAGTAGCCCTATGAAACAAAAAGCAATATTCAGAAATACGCTTGTCACCATGAAGTTAAATAAACACTTACAATACATGAATTCAAAGTGATACCATATTACTCGTTAGCCGATGGCCCGTTTGGTATGAAATATATCTCCCCTCGTCTCCTACTAAAGGAGTGACTGTGAGTGGGGCTAGTCGGTAGGAGTCGTTATGTTGTTAGCCCTGTCTGTATAAACTAATTACAGTGTTCAAGTAACTTACGTAAATGCAGCCGATAGGTGACGATCCTTTTTACTTTCGAGGAAAAACTGCAGGAACTAAGCGCTGTGCAAGGGACTTTAAAACCTCGGATTACTGAACAACTCGGGAAAGATAAAACACACACACACACACACACACACACACACACACACACACACACACACACACTGGCGCCACCACACAACGAAAGATGACCGCTGCCAGAAGTTATCGATAGTGAAAATTACTAAACAACGGGCAGTGTAGCATCAACTCTATCCCTCTACATTTTGACAAGGCATAGAGCAGTTTTCCGCTCAGAATTTAAGCAAGCACCTCTCTGTATTTTTAAGGCTTGTAACACTATAGTTCTAATGCTGTACTGACTTACTTTGCCTTTTGTTTCGTTTAGTGTTATATCGTTGAGTTTCTGTAAATGTTGCTGGATTGAATCGATACCATGAGAGTGGTTATTCTTTTCTGTGTACAAAACTTTGATGTCATGGTTTGATTCTATGCAATGTAGTGTATCTATCATTTGAATTCTATGCCTCATTTGGAGGGAACAAAACTTAATATATATAATTGTAATTTTGTTTAAATAATTTTTTGTAGAAATGTCAATATATGCAAATGTTCTGTTTTATTTAAAATGTTTGTTTGATGTTATGTAAACTGCTGACCTTCACTTAGGGTTCATAGTTATTTTGTATGCAAAAGGTGGTGTGGTTCCCCTCGGGAATGGCACTGAGTAGTGTGCTCAAATTGTGGTTGGCGTAGGTAGAAGAGGTGGATTGAGAGTCAATCGGGAACGAGCTACCAAACTGTCAACTGCTCATGTAAAAGTTGTATATTGTGCTGGTGCCGAGAGAGGCTTTCCGTGCCGCTTTCCAATGCCTCGGATGGGTGGATAAAGAGCTGGAGCCGGCCGGCGTGGCCGAGCGGCTCTAGGCGCTACAGTCTGGAACCGCGCGACCGCTACAGTCGCAGGTTAGAATCCTGCCTCGGGCATGCATGTATGTGATGTCCTTAGGTTAGTTAGGTTTAAGTAGTTCTAAGTTCTAGGGGACTGATGTCCTCAGATGTTAAGTCCCATAATGCTCAGAGCCATTTGAACCATTTTGAAAGAGCTGGAACTATTCTGGAATTGATATCTATCATCGCCACCTAGAAATGACAGAGTCCAAAAATTCTATCCGCAAATCCACCTACCAACATGCAATCGCCACCACATTGCGCAATCACTGAAAAGGAACCAAGGAATAGTAGAAATGTATGGTGAAGGATCAGCTCATTAGATGTTTCAGTGTGCGCAAATATAAGGTAACTTACACTCGAACTCTTATACCTACCTTGATTTTTTATCCGTAGTCACACAACCACGTTGGGTCCTTCCCAGGTCAAAAATGCTTACCGAGTGTCCATATTGTGAAAATAGGAAAGGCCAGTGTTTTGCTAGTTAATGCCACTTGAACATAGTAAAAAGAAAGTTAAAGTTTATGTAGCGGAACTGAGTAATATAGTAAATGATGCTTGTTGAAAATAATCTTTCTATTAAAACTGTTTATTAATATTTTGTTGCCAACTTCCAAAGTGAATGTTCTCAAAACTGTGGCTTGTAGAGTTTTGCAAATTAAATGATCACAGTGCAGTCTGTTGAAAATCACCCAAAGGCGAACTATTGTCTTATAACCACATCAAGTTGTGTTCTACTGCAGTAAAAGTTGAGAACTATTACTGTTGAAAGTTACATGTTCATGTTTGTTAAGGGCTTGTTTCTTTAGTGTATTGAAAGTTTGTTTAGTTTTCTCTGCTACAGTGATCAAGATTAAGGACCCTCCTCCATTGAAAGTAGTTCAAATGCACAAAGTTACTTAATTATAGAAAGTTTTAATTACTCTTACTATTCAAGTGAAATTCTATACAATATTGGGTTCCTCTTGTGTATTGAAAGTGCATATTAATGGTGTAACAGAATCCACAGTTTGTCTATTGTGCTCATGCTCGGGATTGTAATTCTAAAGAATTATTATGAACCCTCAGCCAGGCACTTATGTGTGATTTGCGGAGAATCCTTGTGAATGGAGATGTAGATGTACTAAGCACCCCTCTTACTTCCACTGGCTAGGCCCACTCACTGTCAGTCCTCTACCAGGCGACCAGAAGAATGAATCATTGGCTCGGGAGTAATATGGTACATTTTTAAATTATGTATTGTAGGAAAGTGTTTATATAATGTAGCGATTACAAGTGTGCTTTTGTGTATTGCCCGTTTCATAGGGCTATTGGGAATGATGTAAGTGTCGAAACCGGTCTAGTCAATAAACAATAAGTGTGAGCTGTGACTGTTGATCTTTGTAGTAAAATAGATTGGTTGACTGAAATCTTCCTGAAAAATGGACGCACTTAAAATGGCGATGGCAGGATCTGCATCATATTGACTTAGTAATGGCAGTAGGGAACACTATTAAAAACAGAAGTGCTGTTAGCAAATTAAGTAGAATTACACCTGTCACGAGCACAGTATAATTGTTTGCTCCAGATGAGGCACGCCGCTATAGATCGGAAGCAGACGCACTCGTGGGATGTTTACAGGGGGCGGCGAGGCTTATGTAAATGGGAGCAGCCGTCTAGGCGGGGCGAGGATTATCTTTGTGGGTCACAGGTGTGCGCCCGCCTTATCTTTTCTCAGCTGGGTGCGCTCGGCGTCGCTGTTCCAGATGCCACGGTGCACAGCGCCAGCCAACTAGGTCCTTCTTTCTATGGTTCCAGAGCAGCCTATTACCTTCTACAGGCGTGAAGTTCGAAAAAAAAAAGTATAAGTAGGAAGTACTTCCATAGAAAGAAATTAAAAATGAACTATGCCCTAAAGCATGTAAGATCACGCATGTATGAACTTACAAATCGTTATCAGAGTCAGACTTCAACACATCCGTTAAGACCCAATGTTAGACCGAGTGAGGTGGCGCAGTAGTTAGCACTCTGGACTAGCATTCGGGAGGACGACGGTTCAAAGTCGCGTCCGGCCATCCTGGTTTAGGTTTTCCATAATTTCCCTTAATCGCTTCGGTCAAATGCCTGGATGGGTCCTCTGAAAAGGCACGGCCGACATCCTTCCCCCATCGTTCCCTAATCCGATGGGACCGATGACCTCGCTGTTTGGTCCCCTTCCACAAAGCAACCAACAAACTCAATGTTGATACACCTAACAATGGAAATATGCCATATGAAATTTGGTCCTAACATGAGATGATAACGTTGGGAATTGCTATAAACTCAATTAACAATTGCATTTTAAAAGCACTTGGTAATTTAGGAAGGGAACACTGCCTACTTTAAATGAAATTCAAATCAGAATAAACTAGTGATTTACTCCGAAAGTCCGTCGTCGTACACAAGAAAACCAAAAGATTGACAATACGAATCTAATATGATAAACAATTAATTTGCATAAGTGTGATGGCCAGGGAAGGATAATGGATTCAAGATGCACATTCCATTAATGATTCGAATAATCTCCAAGAATGTGAATTTTACTGTACAGTGGTTGATTGTCCAAACTAAAATCGAAACAGCCTTCTTCATACGCGGCGTTGGTGTACTGCTACAAAATGGTTAACTCCCATCTAACGAGCCGGTGCTGCACAATATACTCAGGCTGTTGTCTTGGCGGATGTGAAGATGTGGGACAGCACGAAATCTGCATCACTCCGGAATCTGCGGATCACGCTAAGTTGTCTGGATGAAGTAACAGCGCTTTACTGACATTCCACATAAAAGCAGTTATTCTCACACCAAAGAAAATATGGGCTTCAAACTTTTATTTATTTCATCCAAGACTAGACTGTGCGTCTAAAAAAGCAGAGGAAAATATATGTTTTATTTTATGCTATGCTGTGACAAGGTGTGGGCGATTCTAACAACACCACCACTTGCAAAGTAGGTTAGAAATCAGATTAATAATGTTGCTCACGCAGCATATGTTCGCTTTATCGGGCAACAACAAAGTTATTGACTGTGGATGGTATCGTCAGAATGGAAATAATGAAGTCACTGTAAAAAAATTCATTAATTTTGGCACTTATCTTGAATGGATTCCCACGTAGATTTCGTCGAAGTTGTTATGGCTCACCTTGATTCTAGGGTGATTCCACTTTGACTGCTGGAAGGTCCAGATCTGTATTTTAGCAACATTTGAAGACCTAACAAATGCGTTTTTCAGGAAATTCTTAATGATCAAACAATCCCAGATCAGAACAATAGTATGGTAGAAATAATTTTTGACTTGGTGGTCACGATGCACATTGTTATTAAACTTCTTGTAAATTCACATATACTTCTTCTTAATTGTCATATCATCAAGAAAACAGTTTTGTATCAATCTTCATATATTTAATTTCCACTTTAACCAAACACAAGACTTGACTGTTCTTTTACAAAGCGAAATAACAACTTAGCTTCTGCAAAATGAAACAAAGACTGCCCTGTGCGCATTCGCGCCAAAACGGTTACAAGTAAGTCAAAGATTATGACAGTCTCACAGAAATGAATACACACAAGAACCATATCACTGTAATATATCGATACATCGAAGTACCTATACATTAATAAAATCAAATGTGAATATTGTCACAAAAATATGTCTATTACTTCGCAGAAAAGTAGTACGGTATTACTGGTATCGAGAACTGGGGTTGAAATGCCGTAATGGTCACGTAAATAAAGAACCATTACAGCGATTTTTGTCCTCAGATACAGAGTAAATAATATAATTGCGTAGGCGTCCGGGGCCAGAGTCAGTTGACATAAAAGTTTTCTGGGTATGGTACCGCGTCATATTGTGTAAAACTACTTTTATGTCATAGAGTAAATAATGTTTGTGATAATGAAGAAACTAATTACAATTTTTTGAGGTTTTAAAATCCGCCTTACGCAAACACTAAAAAGTATATAAATTGTAGAATCATCATACTCAGGTTTGAAGCTAATCTTGACGTTTTTACGTGTTTGCAATTTAAAATAATAAATAGTGTCTGCATAAGGCAAATTTCAAAACAACCCAAATTTTAAATGGCAAACACGGAAAAAGCCAAGAGAAGTTTCAAACCTGAGTAAGATGATTCTACAATTTGTGTACTTACCTTTTGTCATAGAAGTAGAGGCATACAGTGTTGGAGGTGAACACTTGAATAGATTAAAACAAATGTGGAACTATCCCAGCAAGCCTGCTTCATTGTACTGATTTTTTTTCTATCACTTTCTGTTGACTAGCACATGTGAAACCAACAGGCGAACATATGTGTCTGTCACTTGTTTGTTTCTCTGCTCGTAAACCAGTTTCAATAGGTAGTGGTTAGAGAGAGGGTTTAGTAGGTCAGATATTTTGACAGCTTCTCCTGAAAATGCCAGTAATTTAATGTTTACTTATTTATTATTTGCTTATTATTTTCATTCACGTATAAAACATATAATTGTAACAGCAGTTTACTTTGTAGACAGTGAGCTGAGCTATAGTTCTAAACTTAGAAAGCTCTAACTCATTGCATTACTGCTTCCAAAAATCTCGCTTCTGTTCTACTGTTCCCTAATTGGTATAAATATTGCAATCCCAACTACAAAGTCCCTGTTTTCATATACACTTGAAACAAAAAATAGGCCAGATTACGAGATTAAAGAAATTCAAACATCTCGGTGAGACTGTACATCGAAAACGTACCAGAAAAAACTGCGATAGGCAGTCAGATATCAACAATGGGCAGAGTTGTTGTTGTTGTGGTCTTCAGTCCTGAGACTGGTTTGATGCAGCTCTCCATGCTACTCTATCCTGTGCAAGCTTCTTCATCTCCCAGTACCTACTGCAACCTACATCCTTCTGAATCTGCTTGGTGTATTCATCTCTTGGTCTCCCTCTACGATTTTTACCCTTCATGCTGCCCTCCAATACTAAATTGGTGATCCCTTGATGCCTCAGAACATGTCCTACCAACCGATCCCTTCTTCTAGTCAAGTTGTGCCACAAACTTCTCTTCTCCCCAATCCTGTTCAACACCTCCTGATTAGTTATGTGATCTACCCATCTAATCTTCAGCATTCTTCCGTAGCACCACATTTCGAAAGCTTGTATTCTATGGGGAGAGTATAAGGGCTGATTAAAAAGTTATATCAAAATAGAGCAACACTTAGAATGCCGAACTAAGACACCCTAATACTATGATCAAAACAGAAACTTGTCCGACGGAGAATGCCTGTCTATGAATGCAAGCTAGAGAAGTCGTAGATCCTGGAAATGTGAATCCTACGAAATTTCATGGGCGCAATCCAGGCTGAAAGCCGTTGGAAACTTCGGAGCGACAAAGAAGTCTTGAGAGAATGTGGCGTGGATCCCGGAGATCATGAGGGAAATAAGGCTGATATTTCTTGAACACCTGTGCAGAATGAACAAAAATAAGACTGTCCAAAGAATAATTGATAACCCCTGGAACAGGAAGACCACTGGGCGTGTTGGTTGAGGAGGCTCGGAAAGGCCTTGAGTGCTCCAACACCCTGGAAAGCTCCTGTGTTCGAACTGGACGTGTTCTGAAACAATACAAAGTTTAGAGGGTGTTCATATTGAAAGAAGCACTACAAAGAAAGGAAGAACGTGGACAGAAGAACAAAAGCAGCAGCGTAGCGACCGTATGAAGTAGGACTGGAAGTAGAGGAGAGTCGCGACAAAGTTGTCACGTGATCTCAGGTGGTCAATTCGTCAATACAAAAGGAAGCAATGCAGTCTTTTAAAGTTATTGAATTACCTGCCTTGTTAAGATCATGGACGGATTTTCACAATAAACGAAAGATTTACAGTAGTAAAAAAAAAAAAAAAATGGGTGAAGTATCTGCTCACGAAAAACTGCGGTCCCAGGTTCGAGTCCCGGTCCGGCAAGCAGTTTTAGTCTGCCTGTTGTCAGTGTTTTGTTTTTTATAAACTAACATTTGCATCTGCGTGTGGCGATTTTACTTTAGATATTTCCACCCAACACGTTTCAGGAAGTAATTTCTATTATCAAACGCGTTTCTGGTGTATATTGCGCGTCTAGGAGAGATATTCGCGAACTGTGAGTTGCTGCAGTATTCTGCTGCCTTTAATGTAACACAAACGACTGAAGTTTCGTAATTACTGTTGTGTTATATACTTCTGTGAATAATGATGTATGTGGAAGTAACTTTTAGTTGGGGATTTCTCTTCATCTTCTTATGTGGACAATTCTATACATATTATACTTCACTTACATAGCTGACAGTACACAATACACCAACAAAAAGTAAAAACTGTAAGTTATTCGTTTATTCAGCTCCTGTAGAGGGCCATGCCCATTTGACTAATGCATTACATGTGATGTGTTCGCCTCTGCCCTTTGTTCGTGGATGCCAAAGTGAGAACTCTATGCCGTACAAATAATATTGCCAACACTCACCGAGTGTCTCGCTTCACAGTGGCGGAATATTAGAGTTACTGTTTGCCAAGCAAGAGTTTGAGAGAGGGGAGGGGGAGGGGTGGAGGGAGGTGTGTACTTCCCTAGGAACGCTAATAGCAGAAAATGGCTCATCAGGTAACAGCTGTTATTCAGCGATGCGCCGGTGATAAGAAAATTCTCGGAAGTGCCTCCAGAGACATGTAATGTCTGTATCGGCGTAGCTGACAAAACTGTCAATGTTTACTGGTAGATATCTAGAGAAACCCAGGGAAACAGAAGACGTATCAACGCATCGGGACTTAAGTCGACTTCATGTGAAGCATTCGTTTGAAGGAGGGTGTTCATACTTCCATGACATTGGAAAATATTCTGCAGTACTTCGTGGCTTTACAGAATTGTAAGGAAGATAGAGAAAACAAGAAAATACAAGAAACTAAGTTATAACTACAATAGAAGGAAAAGATACATTGATACTTCCCGTAAAGATGATACATTAAGTTGCGGAAAAACACAACTAAAAGACACTTCCACATAATCTTTAGACCAAATCCTTTGTCAGAAAAAGAAACGCACATAAATTCATTCAGACAAGCAAGCACACCTCACGCACATATGGCCGCTATCTCCGCCAGCTCGCACCGAACTACGTAATAAAGATTATGGAGCTCAAAACGCACGGGTATGGCGCCTTGTGGGTGATTAATTAAATAAAGTAAAGCTACTATCAAGCTCAAGGCTTGTTTGAACCCCGCAGAGATTTGCTGTGCATGATCGTATTGTAGGTGCTATAAGCCTTTGCCTTCCTCCGTCCACTTAACCGACTTACCCAGGTAGTTAAGGGGACTCACAATTTATCATCGATTCCATATCAGGGTGGAATTTTGTATTTTTCACATATGTAAGCCATTGACATAGATGAAATATATGTGAAGTGTCGCAAAGATCCTACGACCGGCCGAGAATTGCTGGTCTGTCGCTTACAAGCTGCAAAAGTGAACCACCAAAGTCACAATGATTAATGTTCAAATATAATGCAGTCGATTTCGCGATCATAAGAATAAATCTTCAGACATATGTCGAGGACTTCTTGACATATCTAGAACCAACTAATTAGAAACTCTCGCAGTAAATCAGGAAAGATGAAAGCATCCAGTAATTCTGCAGTAGAGACTGGCACCTACCAGAAATATCTGTAGGTTCCGTAATTAGTGACCACCTCAGCCCCCCGTCGGACAGAGATATTAACTGCGGTGACAAATGCTAGCGTAAGATGCCGTCCATTCTTTGGAAGTTATGGACGCAGGCTGTGGCAGCCTGGTAGTTCAGTACTCGGGATAATATCCACAACAATGCGTGTTTATTCACACGGTGTTAGCTGAACTGTCGTTTTTGAGAAACGTCTTTCATCCGCTTAGTTCATTTCGAAACTGAGCTACCCACTGCAATATTTTGGGTTGCCCTGACTGACATTCGAAGCAGATGTTGTCCTCTCACATCAGTGGCACGCAGTATGATACCATTTTCATACTGCTCAATTGCTTTTTAATTTTATCCATATTTCGCAGCTTCAAACGTGACTGTATTCAGTACACTGGAAGAATGAATTAAAAAACGCATTCAGTCACAATCTTTCGTGTTTTATTAAGTACACGATGTATTTCGGACCCTGTGGGTCCATCATCAGGTGTAATTTGTCTCAATACATGCTTTATTTCTTCTCTTGAATGGTGTGAAATGCATATTCCTGTCACGAAAAGGTTTAATGTTAGGTTATGAATTTCGTAAGTCCAACGCCCAAAATAAAGTGACACATTGTATCAAGACCGCGCTTTCAAGTTCATTACGCGTAACGCCAGTCGTCGCGCGTTGTGGCCGTGTGGTTTGAGGCGTCATGTCACGGACTGCGCTGCCCCTCCCGCCGGAGGTTCGAGTCCTCCCTCGGGCATGGGTGTGTGTGTTGTTCTTAGCGTAAGTTAGTTTACGTAGTGTGTAAGTATAAGGACTGATGACCTAAGCAATTTAGTCCCTTAGGAATTCACATACATTTGAACATTTGTAACGCCAGACTGGCCCTGGTGAAGGTGGGGGTTCGCTTTACTCACCGTGAACTGGAAGCCATTTCAAATCAGCTGTTTTATTTGCACACGGAGATTGCAACCAATCTTTCTTCCCTCTCCCACGAATGGGTAAACAGCGTAACCTGGGCAAAATAGCACTGGTTCCATTAGGAATTTAGTTCAAGGCAGTCATCGAAGTTAAACTCCATGTCAGGAACGTCACCGTAAGAAGTTGCTTTTCGACGCTTCGCGGTCAATTTCACGGATAAGGTACGAGATTTCCGCCTCAGAAGAGTAATATTTCCTCCATGGTAACGGCCGCATTACGCAAGCTACGAGAAGATACTCATTCGGCGGTCCTTCCAGCGGATAAATGAAATGCCACTGTAGTGTTGCATGTGAAATCTACGGCGAGATGACAGATTATTGAGTGAACCTACGTAGGTTTAGCAAAAGACTGATAAAAGCCCTACGGAGAGAAAAGAAAGAAAACCGTCAGCTTTATTAAATTCTCCTTTACATTGGCGAGAATTTGGGAAAAGGTTAAAATCTCACAGCTGTGTTCCTCCAAGGTTATACGGTCATCCAACAACTTCATAAAAAAAACTAACATTACGTCCTATTGTGAGCAATACGGGCGTACCGATGTATGACTGAGCTAAACATCTTGCTTCGTTAGTGAGATCTTCTGTCGCAACTCTGCTGACTTCATTATTAGACTGAGGTCACTACGACCCAATCAGTCATACTTACTATTAAATTTCGATCTCGTCTCACTTCTTCTAGGATAGTTCTCAGGGATACGTCGTCACTCATCGGCAATAAATTCGATATAGTTAAGTTATTCTTAGAAGGGAACGTCTTGCCATTCTGGCTTGACTAGTTCCATTTTATTTTTGTCAGCAACGAGTAAAAATAACGTAACGATGGATATTTTATAAATCTTGGTGGATTACTCTCTTGTCAGCCAGAGCGTGGATCAGTTTTTCGTTCTTGTTGTCGTTACATAAAGGTTTCTCACTGTATTACCTGTTATGCAAATGCACGTAATGGATGACTGATGTAATTTTAGTTACGGAACTGCCCCCTCCTCTTTTTTATCTACACCTTGCAAGGTTATGGGTTACGTACTGGCTCGCCCTTCATGATGGTTTTAACGTCAATATTGTCTAGGTCGGGTTGTTTTTTAATACGAATGCATGTTTTTTGCGTGATGTTCGCTACTGATACTCTGCAATACATGTTACACCTGCATTTACCATACGAGCGATCTGAAGAAGATTGTTATACACAACGAAACTAGTCATCACGTTTCAATTGTATAATGTAAATTGTGGGCTAGAAAGTTTCTTGTACAAATTTTTTAAAAATTTTGATAAAGTATTTTAAAAATCGGTATACCGGCGCTATTTCATCATGCTCTTTCCTTAGCCTATTTTCTTTTCAACATGAAATATTTTGAGCAATTTGACGACGTTACCATGGGTAGTCCTCTAACCGCCTCTGGTTCTTATGAGACTTTTAAGGGAGGACACTAGATTCAGTGGATACTTTCGTAGTGTGGCCACACGGTCAAGAACATCTATCACGATTTTTACAGGATCTGAATTTAATCCACGATGGAAGTGGGAAAAGGCGGCTATCTGTTGTTTCTAGATGTTTAGTTAGTCGGTTAGTGGAGGGGCCATTGGGGCATATCTTTTGCCGTAAGCCCATACTTAAAGAACGATATTTGTAGGCTCCTAGATGCCACCCTACACAAACCATGGGCATCCTTCGAACGCTGTTGCACCAGGAACTTAATGTGTCTCATCCCTAAAGAAATACATTGACGGAAAAAAATCGCAACACCAAAGAATGATGTAAACACGAGATATGCCATTGCAAACGTCAAATGCTAGTACATTAATAACCGGTATAAACGAAGAATGTTGAATGCAAGCATCAAAAATGTCGTGCAGGTATCGGATGTCAGTTTGTGAGACTCAGTTCCAAGCCTGTTGAACTTCGTCGGTCAATACACAGACGGTTGATGCAGTCTGTGGATGAGGCTGGAGTTGTCGTCCAATGATGTCCAATATGTACTCAATTGGATCTGATGATCGAGGAGGCCAAGGCAACATGTCGACAGTCTGTACAGCACGTTGGGTTACAATAGTGATAAGTAGACGAGCGTTATCCTGTTGGAAACACCCCCTCGAATGCTGGTCATGAATGACAGCACAACAGGCTGAATCACCAGATGCTCCTCCTGTCGTACGAAATCACACAGTAGGCGATAGTTCCAGGCGTAGGTCAGTTGCGTCTAGTACGCTGAGAGGTTGGTTGCAGGCCACCGACTGCCCTTCTACTGACCAACTCATGGGCGTCACTGGAACGCAGGCAGAACCGGCTTTCATCAGAAAACACAACAGACCTCCACCGTGCCCTCTAATTAGCTCTCGATTGACACTACTGCAGTCGCAAATAGCCGTGGTTTGGGGTCAGTGGAATGCTCGCTAAAGGGCGTCTCGCTCCGAGGTGTCGAAGTCACCGACTGAACAGTTCGTTGCTTCAGTGTGATGCCAACAGCTGCCCAAATTGCTGCTGCAGATGTAGTTCCTTGCGTCATAGCCATACGCCAAACATCATGGTCTTCAAAAATGATTGAAATGGCTCTGAGCACTATGGGACTTAACATCTATGGTCATCAGTCCCCTAGAACTTAGAACTACTTAAACCTAACTAACCTAAGGACGTCACACAACACCCAGTCACCACGAGGCAGAGAAAATCCCTGACCCCGCCGGGAATCGAACCCGGGAACCCGGGCGTGGGAAGCGAGAACGCTACCGCACGGCCACGAGCTGCGGACTTATGGTCTTCCCTCTCGGTTCTAGGCGCTTCAGTCCGGAACCGCGCGACCGCTACGATCGCAGGTTCGAATCCTGCCTCGGGCATGGATGTGTGTGATGTCCTTAGGTTAGTTAGGTTTAAGTAGTTCTAAGTTCTAGGGGACTGATGACCACAGAAGTTAAGTCCCATAGTACTCAGAGCCATTTGAACCATTTTTTTTTTTCCTTTGCTATGAAATTCTGCAGTCCGAATGGAGAAAGATACGTCTGGACACAGTACTACGGCTAATTTAATGTAACCTGCAAGATGTGCTGTCGTAATGTCAGCAAAGGGTTATGCAACAAAGTAATAACATTGCCTGTCACAGAAGGTGTATCTATCTTGAATCTTTTTACTGTATTAAAAGTTCAATTTATTGTCAAACACACCTGAGATGTGAATTTCTGAACTTTGTTTTCTAATACAAGCTATATTTTTGGCAGAATAATTAATTTTGCTGTCAAAGTATAACTTCTATTGTTTGTTTTCTGTACCTTATGTACTCAAACGTATCTCAACACCAAATTAGTGGACACTGGAAATGGAAATGAGCGTTTGGCGTCATTGGCCGGGAGGCCCCTTGCGGGGCAGGTCCGGCTGCCTTGGTGCAGGTCTTATTACATTCGACGCCACATTGGGCGACCTGCGCGCCGGATGGGTTGAAATGATCAAGAAGACAACACAACACAACACCCAGTCCCTGAGCGGAGAAAATCTCCGAGCAAGCCGGAAATCGAACCCGGGCCAGTAGGATGGCAATCCGTCACGCTGACCACTCAGCTATCGGGGCGGACATTAATATGGTGTCAATTCACTTTTCACCTTTGTAGTGATTTGAACTCTGCTGCGGACACTTTCAACGAAGGTCGGAATGCCCTTGGAGGAATAGTTGCCAGTTCCTTCTCAAAAGCTGAGACCAAAGACTGTAGCGATACTGGACGCTAGGTCTGGAGCAAAGTCTCCTTTCTAAATCATTCCAGACGTGTTCCATTAGGTTCAGGTCGGAAGTCTGGGCTTACCAGTCGATCTCACGAATGTTTTTGTCCACAAAGCATTACTCACCGATGCTGCTTTATGACAGCGTGCATTATTATGCTGGTAGAGACAATCATCGTCTCCGAACTGTTTCTCTCCTTTACGCAGTTCATAATGCTGTAAAACGTGTCACCACCCATCCTCACTTAGTATTATCGTGAACGCAATAAGGGGACCGCACCATAACCACAAAACCACTCAGTACAGTATCACCACGGCCTCTGTACTTCGCTGTTGGTACTACACGTGACACAGGTAACGTGCTCCAGGCATTCGCCGAACCCAAACTCTTTCACTAGATTGCCACAGCGAATAGACTGTCCACCTCACTCTTTATACCACGCCAAAGAGTCACTTAGTACCGAGTATTGAAATTTGTGTCGCATGAGGAGCTGCTCGACCATTATACCCAATTCTTTGTAACTACCTACACTAGCTGCACAGTTGGTAGTACTTTCGAACTCTCGATTGATTTCTTCCGCTGATTTCATGCGATTTTTACAACAACCCTCCTCAATGCTCAACAGTCCTTGTTCGCCAGTACATGACACCTGCTTGATCTTGGTTTAGCTGTGATGGTTTCTTCGCAGTCCCACTTCACAATGACATCACCAACTTGGACAGTCTTAGATGCGTTGAAATGCCCTTAATGTATTTGTTACTCAGCTGACATCCAGTGGCTAGTCGACGTTCAAAGTTACTGAGCTCTCATAACCCATACTTTCTGCTGTTTCTGCTTCTCTGCTGACAGCACAATACTCCCCGCCACGTTTTGCACTGGCTGGTCCGCATCTTGTGATCTCTAGCTTTGATGAGGTAGTGTACGAACAACAGGTTGCTCTTTACCTCCAACAAAATAGCTAACAAAACAGTCGCTCTCAAAACACTTTCGAGCAGCACTATACAGGGTGGTCCACTGATCGTGACCGGGCCAAATATCTCACGAAATAAGCGTCAAACGAAAAAACTACAAAGAACGAAACTCGTCTAGCTTGAAGGGGCAAACCAGATGGCGCTATGGCTGACCCGCTAGATGGCGCTGCCATAGGTCAAACGGATATCAACTGCGCTTTTTTAAATAGGAACCCCCATTTTTTATTACATATTCGTGTTGTACGTAAAGAAATATGAATGTTTTAGTAGGACCACTTTTTTCGCTTTGTGATAGATTGCGCTTTAATAGTCACAAACGTATAAGTACGTGGTATTGCGTAACAATCCGGCAGTGCGGACGGTATTTGCCCGTGTTAAAATGGACCGTTTACCAACTGCGGAAAAGGTCGATATGGCGTTGATGTATGGTTATTATGATAAAAATGCCAACGGGCGTGTGCTATGTATGCTACTCGGTATCCTGGACGACATAATCCTAGTGTCCTGACCGTTCACCGGATAGTTACGTTATTTACGGCAACAGGAAGTGTTCAGCCATATGTGAAACGTCAACCACGATCTGCAACAAATGATGATGCCCAAGTAGGTGTGGTTAGCTGCTGTCGCAGCTAATCCGCACATCAGTAGCAGACAAACTGCGCGAGAATCGGGAATCTCAAAAAGGTCGGTGTTGAGAATGCTACATCAACATCGATTGCACCCGTACCATATTTCTATGCACCAGAAATTGCATGGCGACGACTTTGAACGTCGTGTACAGTTCTGCCACTGGGCGCAAGAGAAATTACGGGACGATGACAGATTTTTTGCACGCGTTCTATTTAGCGACGAAACGTCATTCACCAACAGCGGTAACGTAAACCGGCATAATATGCACTATTGGGCAACAGAAAATCCACGATGGCTGCGACCTTGGCGGGTTAATGTATGGTGCGGCATTATGGGAGGAAGAATAATTGACCCCTATTTTATCGGTGGCAGTCTAAATGGTACAATGTATGCTGATTTCCTACGTAATGTTCTACCGATGTTACTACAATATGTTTCAGTAAATGACAGAATGGATATGTACTTCCAACATGATGGATGGCCGGCACATAGCTCGCGTGCGGTTGAAGCGGTATTGGATAGCACATTTCATGACAGGTGGATTGGTCGTCGAAGCACCATACCATGGCCCGCACGTTCACCGGATCTGACGTCCCCGGGTTTCTTTCTGTGGGGAAATTTGAAGGATATTTGCTATCTTGATCCACCGACAACGCCTGACAACACGCGTCAGCGCATTGTCAATGCATGTGCGAACATTACGGAAGGCGAACTACTCGCTGTTGAGAGGAATGTCGTTACACGTATTGCCAAATGCATTGAGGTTGACGGACATCATTTTGAGCATTTATTGCATTAATGTGGTATTTACTGGTAATAACGGTGTAACAGCATGCGTTCTCAGAAATGATAAGTTCACAAAGGTACATGTATCACATTGGATCAACCGAAATAAAATGTTCAAACGTACCTACGTTCTGTATTTTAATTTAAAGAACCTACCTGTTTCCAAGTGTTCGTCTAAAATTGTGAGCCATATTCTTGTGACTGTTACACCGCCATCTATCACAAAGCGAAAAAAGTGGTCCAACTAAAACATTCATATTTCTTTACGTACTACACGAATATGTAATAAAAAATGGGGCTTCGTATTTTTAAAAAACGCGGTTGATATCCGTTTGATCTATGACAGCGCCATCTAGCGGGCCAACCATAGCGCCGTCTTGTTTCCCCCTTCAAGCTAGACAAGTTTCGTTCTTTGTAGTTTTTTCGTTTGACGCTTATTTCGTGAGATATTTGGCCCGGTCAGGATCAATGGACCACCCTGTATAGTGTGCCGCACCACTACGCGTGTCATTGTTCAATTCGGAAAAAGCGTTATTTGTACATTTGTGATAAAGTTTCGCCACGGAAGAATTGAACCATTGCCTTGTATCGTTCGGCACTGACATAACGAGACCGGACATTCACAACTCGCATCTGTGAGAATTATTTCACCGAAGTTCTTAGGCTTCGGTCGGGTTTGAACATTCACGACCTACACACACCGCACAGTGAAGTAACTATTCTGGAACGAGACTCACATTTTCTGCCCTGAATTAGTAGTACCACCGTTTTCCACAGACAAAAACGAGAAACACAGCTTCAGACGACTTGTTCCGCACTGATTTATGCGCGAAGCCAGCTCACGGCGGCCGACTCAGTACTGACGTCAAACGCAGCAGGCAGTTATGATAATGCGACTCAACTGTATAATGTTGTTAACTACATTCTGCTGCCTGCTTGCACTTGTTTTCTATCGGAAATCCTTCTTAAAGGTGAGCTGCCACGGCAGTAGAATGAGATAACTTCTTGGCCGCCGGCGATATAACTCATTCGGCAGAGTAGGCTCGGGCTAAAAACAGACGTTCCTTTGGCCGCAACGCAGGTATTTTGTTTATCGGGCCTAGATTTCGCTTTCAGGTACAGGTGAACCGTCTATAAATAGTCGGCGAACTACTAAATCGAGGTGGTGCGGCTTAATTATAACGCGTCAGCGTGGCCGGCGCAGGGGACGAGAAAGACGCTACGGACGCCGGCAAGGAGAGCAGCGACCGGTATTAAGAGCTTGACGCGGCGGTGCTCGGGCAAGTAAACAAGGCGAGGTGACGGCAGCATTGTTCGCCGTATTTGGCCCCGTTTCGGCGCTGCTGCTTCTCGGCGCTAGCAAATAGCCAAGCCGCTCGCGGCCTCATTAGCACTCGCTGGCAGCAGGCCGCCTTGTTCGGAACACTCGTGTGCGGAGATGGTGTGCCTGTTCCTATTAGGCCGCCGCGCCGCCTGGATCGCAGACAAGACACCAAACGCTCTCTTCGGTGAAGGTACAGCGCGGCAAAAAGAGAAGTTTACTGTTTTCTGGTTTCTGCCAAGTCGTGAAAGAATGGCACCTCGAGACATGCTGATGCCTTCTTGCACGCTATAGTTACGAGCTCAGTCAAATTTGGATCTTCCTTTATTATTACTTCCAGACTACGCTGAATGAGAAAAGCTGATATTCGCCTCATTTGGGTTTAAAAGTAGCAGCGATTCCCGATATTTCGGGCAGACGAGCCTAGAATGACCAGCCCGTACCGCTTGGGTTTTGGCTGGGTTGAACTTAAACCCTACAATCGCACCAAAAAGTATCGGCACAGTTACATATTAGTGGTTGTAGGTTAAACGAAACATATATTTCAGAACAGAACCCAGACACGTGCCATCTTACATTGCATAGGTTACAAATATGTCCAAATCACCTGTGCGTAAAGTGTTATGAAAATAAACATAGCTCTTCTGCATCGAAAAAAGTATTGGCACACACTGAAACGTCCCCTTTGAAAAATTAGTGAATTACTGTGCTGATGAATCACATTATTTGATTTTCAAACAGCTGAGCAAAACTGAACGTACTCAGACATTCGCTCTTTACCTATTCTGATCAACACTAAACTGACACACAAAATTTTTTTAGCGCAACGCAATCTGACTTCCAATAATCCCTATAAGAGAACGGTCCTGACTAAATTAACCTATACGTTTCACAAATCACTTACTTCACAAAAATCTTCGTTAATCGAACTACTGCAATACAGCGAGCGCCACTACTGCCAGCTAAATAAAAAATTCAAACTACTGATGGCACTAACTACTGATACGCATAGTTAGCAAAAGAAAGATTTTGATAGAGAACAAACAATGTATTTACTTTAATAGTGTTCCAAAGTCATAATATATATAGCAGTTCATGACATACATTCTTACAAATGTACTGTTTCTGATGGACACACGTCCAGATCATCCACTATCAAAAATCCCCTATCTCTCTTCCCCACATCCACCACTGCTGGCGGCTCACCTCCAACTGCGCAACGCTACGCGTCGTTAACATCCAGCTGCCCAACACTACAGTAGCAAACAACAATGCAAACCAGCCACAGACTACACACAGCATAGCCAGTGATTTTCATACAGAGCACTACGTGGCGTTACCAATATAAAAACCTAAACAGCCTACTTACAACACGTATGAATCGGATAGTGTGTTCGTTTTCTTCATTGATGTTCACCTTCTAATAGCTAGTGTGCATCCCTTTAGCATCTATAACAGCACCTAAACGCCTAGGAATGCTTTGTATTAAATTCCGGGTGATATCAAGGGTAATTTTCGACCATTCCTCCAGGAGCACTTTCACCAAATCGTTTTTACCGGACGGACGCCTTTTTCTGACTTGTGTGTCAAGATGAGACCACAGGTTCTCAATGGGGTTCAAATTAGAGCTCTGAGGTGGTTTTAGAACCATTCTGGGGACATTGTACAGTAACCACTCACGGGTTTTCATGGCGGTATGTTTTGGATCATTGTCTTACTGGAAATGAAACACCCCAGTAAGGCCCAATGTCTGTGCACTAGGGCGTAAATTACCCCGCAACACGTCGATGTACCGTGGATTACAGCTAGATTTCTAAAATCGGACGCCGCCATACAGCCCCAGACCATGATACCGCCTCCTCCGTGTTTGACTGTGGGATTCATGTGTTTGATGTCGAAGTGCGTATTCGGCTTGCGCCAACCTTTCTTTCTTGCATCAAATCCGAACACATTAAACTTCGATTCGTCGCTAAATATCACAGTGTTCCAAAACTCCATCGGCTTGCTGATGTAGTCCTTGGCAAACTGCAGGCGTTTCTGCCGGTTAATTTCCGATATGTATGACTTTTTGCCGTCTTGTCGGGCGTTGTCTGAACAACCTCAGCAATAATTGCTGCACGTGTAACATGTCCGCAGCTCGTGGTCGTGCGGTAGCGTTCTCGCTTCCCACGCCCGGGTTCCCGGGTTCGATTCCCGGCGGGGTCAGGGATTTTCTCTGCCTCGTGATGACTGGGTGTTGTGTGATGTCCTTAGGTTAGTTAGGTTTAAGTAGTTCTAAGTTCAAGGGGACTGATGACCATAGATGTTAAGTCCCATAGTGCTCAGAGCCATTTGAACCATTTTTTTGTAGCATGTTCTTTTCGAGCAAGTGCGATGATTCGGCGACGCTCTCGGGTTGTAAGCACTTTTGGACGTCCAGGACAACACTTATTCAGTCTCTTAATATTTATGAATGATGGCTCGTACCGTGGTGTAGCTAACAGACACCTCTGCTCCGATTTGTCGATAGCTTCTCCCTTGTGAATCGAGCAATACCACTCTCTCACGCAACGCCACTGAATGTTCCTTCTTCTTCAGCCCCATGCTGACCACTATCGCGCATTACAGCAACATACTAGCAACTGGGCCGTCAACAACGCGCAGTGTCTATTGCGTCAACACATTGCTTTCCGGTACCTGAAAATTGACCAATATACCGAGAAGCCACACTCTCTACCAACACTTTTTGTGTACAGAGGAGTACATGTTTATCCTTAACACTGTATTTCTTTGTTAATGGTAGGCACTGTGGGCAGAATGGTAATGTGTGGTATGTGAGGTAGCACGTACATGTGCTGTGTACCGGAAGGTGCGGCGTTTGTAACCAACAACGATAAATACCCACGTGTGCCAATACTTTTTGGTGCGATTGTATATCCTGCGCCCATTATTATAGTGCACACAAGTCAATACGCGATACTTTCGCAACAACTGTCTTGAGATTTATAGGTAAAAATACAAATAGTTTTAGTAAAGTCTTACTTTGAAGGAGCTCGTAGCTCCCGTGACTCTCTCCTTGGATCCCCTTCTGATCATCAGTACAACTTCCTTCGATTTGACGAGTGTAGCATCTACAGTACGCAGCGTCGAACAAACCGGCCGGGTTGGGGATATTCTCTGCCCGGGGACTGCGTGTTTGTGTTGTTATTTCATCATCCTTTGTGACAGTGGCTCGATTGGACTGTGTAACACTTTGGACTGTGTAACACTTTGGACTGTGTAAAAACTGGGACTTTGTACGGGCGCTGATGACCGCGCAGTTCAGCGCCCCGCAAACCAAACATCATCAGCATCACCATCATCATGATCATGATGATGATCATCATCATCATCATCGAACAAACCGTGCGGTAAGTGAGGCTAGGATTGCTGGAAGGGTCCTTCCTCTCATCCCCTTCCACCAAGCCACTGCCTTCAGTATTCCAGCAATGATATGGATTCTGCGTTGGTCCCGAATATCGATATGGGCTTCATACTACGAAACATCGTACTCCCGCAGTGGCTGTCGCCGAAGGCCTATCAGGGCATGCTACGGGGGACGTCCACAGCCGCGTAAGTA
This sequence comes from Schistocerca cancellata, assembly GCF_023864275.1. Taxonomy (NCBI): domain Eukaryota; kingdom Metazoa; phylum Arthropoda; class Insecta; order Orthoptera; family Acrididae; genus Schistocerca; species Schistocerca cancellata. The sequence continues at coordinate 372,863,095 of NC_064626.1, forward strand.
CCAGTAAATAGAATGAGGTGAAAGAAATGGTTCTAGTAGCTGGAAGCCAAATTTCTTCTTAATCATACCTTTTGCGTTCTTTTGGAGATACTTCCATAGCAACTTTCATCCCCTAATAAATATCCTTTATACCTAACCATGAAGTGAAATACTAGTTTTCATAAATTTAACTTCAAAAATTTTGTAACGTAACGAAAGATTTTTGTAAAAATTTTCATCGTCTTTTGCACACCCTTAATGCTGAATTTCCAGAAACATTGAAACACGTTTTTTTTTTATTTCGAACAAGGAAGTTAAATATCAGTTCTCATAGATGTAGCCTTAAAAGTGCTTTAGTACTTCTTTAACAGTTATCTATATTAAAAAAAAACTTTCACCCACTATTTTACCTCCTTAGTGGTTGAATTTCCAAAAAATGCTGAAACAAGTATTTTCTTTTATTTTCTGACTGAGAAACCAAGTACCAGCTTTCGTAGTTCTAGCTTCAAAATAGCCTCAATAGTCACATTTTTCAAAAATAAAACCTTTATTTCCCATTTCTCTACCTTAGAGTTTTAATTTCGAAAAATCGCTCCATAAACGACACTTACAGTATAAGTTCCACAGCTTCTCCAAATTATCCTTACGGTTCGGGCCGGGCGGTGATGAGTCAGTCAGCTAGGACACTACATTTTATTCAGGGTGTTACAAAAAGGTACGGCCAAACTTTCAGGAAACATTCCTCACACACAAAGAAAGAAAATACACTCCTGGAAATTGAAATAAGAACACCGTGAATTCATTGTCCCAGGAAGGGGAAACTTTATTGACACATTCCTGGGGTCAGATACATCACATGATCACACTGACAGAACCACAGGCACATAGACACAGGCAACAGAGCATGCACAATGTCGGCACTAGTACAGTGTATATCCACCTTTCGCAGCAATGCAGGCTGCTATTCTCCCATGGAGACGAGACGATCGTAGAGATGCTGGATGTAGTCCTGTGGAACGGCTTGCCATGCCATTTCCACCTGGCGCCTCAGTTGGACCAGCGTTCGTGCTGGACGTGCAGACCGCGTGAGACGACGCTTCATCCAGTCCCAAACATGCTCAATGGGGGACAGATCCGGACATCTTGCTGGCCAGGGTAGTTGACTTACACCTTCTAGAGCACGTTGGGTGGCATGGGATACATGCGGACGTGCATTGTCCTGTTGGAACAACAAGTTCCCTTGCCGGTCTAGGAATGGTAGAACGATGGGTTCGATGACGGTTTGGATGTACCGTGCACTATTCAGTGTCCCCTCGACGATCACCAGTGGTGTACGGCCAGTGTAGGAGATCGCTCCCCACACCATGATGCCGGGTGTTGGCCCTGTGTGCCTCGGTCGTATGCAGTCCTGATTGTGGCGCTCACCTGCACGGCGCCAAACACGCATACGACCATCATTGGCACCAAGGCAGAAGCGACTCTCATCGCTGAAGACGACACGTCTCCATTCGTCCCTCCATTCACGCCTGTCGCGACACCACTGGAGGCGGGCTGCACGATGTTGGGGCGTGAGCGGAAGACGGCCTAACGGTGTGCGGGACCGTAGCCCAGCTTCATGGAGACGGTTGCGAATGGTCCTCGCCGATACCCCAGGAGCAACAGTGTCCCTAATTTGCTGGGAAGTGGCGGTGCGGTCCCCTACGGCACTGCGTAGGATCCTACGGTCTTGGCATGCATCCGTGCGTCGCTGCGGTCCGGTCCCAGGTCGACGGGCACGTGCACCTTCCGCCGACCACTGGCGACAACATCGATGTGCTGTGGAGACCTCAAGCCCCACGTGTTGAGCAATTCGGCGGTACGTCCACCCGGCCTCCCGCATGCCCACTATACGCCCTCGCTCAAAGTCCGTCAACTGCACATACGGTTCACGTCCACGCTGTCGCGGCATGCTACCAGTGTTAAAGACTGCGATGGAGCTCCGTATGCCACGGCAAACTGGCTGACACTGACGGCGGCGGTGCACAAATGCTGCGCAGCTAGCGCCATTTGACGGCCAACACCGCGGTTCCTGGTGTGTCCGCTGTGCCGTGCGTGTGATCATTACTTGTACAGCCCTCTCGCAGTGTCCGGAGCAAGTGTGGTGGGTCTGACGCACCGGTGTCAATGTGTTCTTTTTTCCATTTCCGGGAGTGTATGTTATGTGGATATGTGTCCCGAAACGCTTACTTTCCATGTTAGAGCTCATTTTATTACTTCTCTTCAAATCACATTAATCATGGAACGGAAACACACAACAACAGAACGTACCAGCGTGACTTCAAACACTTTGTTACAGGAAATGTTCAAAATGTTCTCCGTTAGTGAGGATACATGCATCCACCCTCCGTCGCATGGAATCCCTGATGCGCTGATGCAACCCTGGAGAATGGCGTATTGTATCACAGCCGTCCACAATACGAGCACGAAGAGTCTCTACATTTGGTACCGGGGTTGCGTAGACAACAGCTTTCAAATGTCCCCGTAAATGAAAGTCAAGAGGGGTGAGGCCAGGAGAGCGTGGAGGCCATGGAATTGGTCCGCCTCTACCAATCCATCGGTCACCGAATCTGTTGTTGAGGAGCGTACGAACACTTCGACTGAAATCTGCAGGAGCTCCATCGTGCAAGAACCACATGTTATGTCGTACTTGTAAAGGCACATGTTCTAGCAGCACAGGTGGAGAATCCCGTATGAAATCATGATAACGTGCTCCATTGAGCGTAGGTGGAAGAACACTAACCTGTTGATGCTACGTACTGATGTGCTTGATGCTAGTACTTACTGTAGAGCAATGAGTCGCATGTCAACACAAACACCGAAGTCAACATTACCTTCCTTCAATTGGGCCAACTGGCGGTGAATCGAGGAAGTACAGTACATACTGACGAAACTAAAATGAGCTCTAACATGGAAAGTAAGCGTTTCCGGACACATGTCCACATAACATCTTTTCTTTATTTGTGTGTGAGGAATGTTTCCTGAAAGTTTGGCCGTACCTTTTTGTAACACCCTGTATGTAGAGCTTCACGAAGGCAGCGCGGGATTCCGTAAAACTGTAGGCACTTTCCAGCAAAAACAAAGCGAGCTAATACTGGAGCAATGGGTTTCCCAGTTGAAAATATTTGCGAGAGGATTTCCATTTCTTGGGTTTCCCTCACAGTCATGAGACAACTCTCAGAAACTTTAGTTGAAACCAACAGAACTGGTCTATTTCAATTTTCTATGAGACACTACTTGTTAGATGGTGTTAGATAGCCGTATTTTACTTATTTTTATCTGTCCATGAGGCGCTTTCTTATATCTAACCAGGAATTCTACATATTTTACTTTATGATCACACAACGATATAGAAACTACAAAAAGACTTGACTTACATTTAAAATGGAAATCGGCATGTGGCAGTAACTGCACTGCCAGACAAAATAAAAGGCAAGCAACTAGAAGGGGCAGAGGAAAAGAAATGAAACTTCACGCTTCGGGAGTGCATGTGGTGTTATTCCAGTGATTATAATATCGAGACAAATATGCAGGAAAACTTGCCAGTAAGACCCGACTTATCAGTATATAGCTGACCCTGTCTGATGTGCATACATGCACTGATTCGGTTGGGAAGGCTGCCGTGAACCTCTTGTCCTCTCTTGAGATAAGCTGGCTCATAACTGTTGCAACAGGTCCCCGATAACCTGGATCCTGGCACTGGGAAGGTGTTGATGTCCAAACTGGTCCCCGCACACTCTTCAGGAATAGATGTCGGGTTCTTTTTTAGCCACAGACGTTCCTCAACATAACGCAGGCACTTCATAGAGCACGTGCTGTGTGTGGACGAGCACCGCCCTGTTGAAAAATAGCACCACGATACTGTCGCATCAAAGGCAACACGTGAGACAATTGATGTCCGCGACGTACCATTGTGCCAGCAGAGTTCCCTCAGTCACCAACAGCCGAGACCTAAATTCATATCCGATGGCTTCCCACACCATGACGCAATGAGTAACACCGCTGTGCCTTATGAAAATACACTGAAGAGCCAAAGAAACTGGTATACTTGCGTAATATCGTGTAGGACCCCGCGAGCACGCAGAAGTGACACAACACGACGTAACATGGACTGAACTAATGTCTAATACCATGAATCTTACAGGGCTGTCCAAAAATCCATAAGTTTACGAGGGGATGGAGATGTTTTCTGAACAGCACGTTGCAAGGTATCCCAGATATGCTCAATAATGTTCATGTCTGGGGAGTTTGGTGGCCAGAGGAAGGGTTTAAACTCGGAAGAGCATTCCTGGAGCTACTCTATAGCAATTCTCCACGTGTGGGGTGTCGCATTGCCCTGCTGGGATTGCCCAAGTGCGTCGGAACGCACAATGGATATGAATGGATGCAGGTGATCAGATACGATGCTTACATACGTCTCACCTGTCAGAGCCGTATCTAGACGTATCAGGTCTCCCATATCACTCGTTGCATACGCCCCACACCATTACAGAGCCTCCACCAGCCTGAACAGTCCCCTGCTGACATGCGGGGTCCATGAGGTTGTTTCCACACCCGTACAAATCGATCCGCTCGATACAATCAGAAACGACACTCGTCCGACCAGGCAACATGTTTCCAGTCATCAACAGTCCAATGTCGGTGTTGACAGACCCAGGCGAGGCGTAAAGCTTTGTGTCGTGCAGTCACCAAGATTACACGAGTGGGCCGCCGGACCCGAAAGCCCATATCGATGATGCTTCGTTGAACGGTTCGCACTTGCTGATGACCCAGCACTGAAATCTGCAGCAATTTGCGTTCGCAGCTCGTGGTCGTGCGATAGCGTTCTCGCTTCCCGCGCCGGGTTCCCGGGTTCGATTCCCGGCGGGGTCAGGGATTTTCTCTGCCTCGTGATGTCTGCGTGTTGTGTGCTGTCCTTAGGTTAGTTAGGCTTAAGTAGTTCTAAGTTCTAGGGGACTGATGACCATAGATGTTAAGTCCCATAGTGCTCAGAGCCATTTGAACCATTTTTGCAGCAATTTGCGGAAGGGTGGCACTTCTGTCACGTTGAACGATTCTATTCAATCGTCATTGGTCCCGTTGTTGCAGCATCTTTTACCGTCCGCAGCGATCTCGGAGATTTGATGTTTTACCGCATCCCTAATATTCGCAGTGCACTCGTGAAATGGTCGTACGAGAAAATCCCCATTTTATCGCCACCTCGGAGATGCTGTGTCCCATCGCTCGTGCGCCGACTATAACACCACGTTCAAACTCACTGAAGTCTTGATAACCTGCCGTTGTTGCAGCAGTAACCGATCTAACTGCGCCAGTTGTCTTATATAGGCGTTGCCGACGGCAGCGCGGTATTCTGCCTGTTTACGTATCTCTGTATTTGAATACGCATGCCCATATCCGTTTCTTTGGCGCTTCAGTGACCTCTGCCTAGCTCGCCCCCATACTCACCTACAGTGATCATCCGGAGTTGTGCAGAACCGCAATGCAGTGTCATTCGTCATCAGTCGTTGCTTCCCTTTCAGGGCACCGCCCCAAATGCAGCCGTTTGTGTTGTGGTGTTAACGACAGCCTACCCATGAGACGATTGTTGCCTGTCTCTAATAGTGCAGTGTAACACAGAATGTTGCAATTAATCCATTACTTTGTCTCGGATGATAGGCGCAGATGTGAAAGTGTTACGATGTAGTTGGTGCACAGTACGGTGATCCTCCCTTGTGGTGGGCAGATGCGATCCACAGGAACCTTGACGACGAGTATGCCTGCCCTCCGTTTCCCATGAAGTCTAACATCCGGCCACTGTCGGATCCGAATGCCTTATAAATGTGGATATTGCACGATTTGGCTAGCCGACCAAATGGAGTCCTGCAATGAAGTCCCTTTCAAACTCATTCAGGTGCTGATAACCCTGTGTCACAGGAGTTCTAGGCGCCTCCGCATCTTTCACAGTGATCACTGAGCGCATGACTCTGTTTTCGACGCTTGTATACCCTAACAGACCTGGTAAAAACACTAAATACGAAAAATAGTAATACATTCTGGGGGTCGTTCAGCCTTTCACAGGAAATTGCATCTCTACTCATTTTCATATCCGCCGCAGTTTGCACGTTTTCTACGTCCGACCATGTCGTCTGAGTAGTTCACTTTTTTTTACCATGCAGTTTACTACAGAAATAGTAGCGAGGAGTAGCAACTGTTGAGGAACACGTGTACCTCGGCCATAAAATTATACTGCGGGAAAACAGTCAAAATACAAAAATTCCTTGCGGAATGGGAATGAGCTGGGCAGCATTCCAGAAACTACGATTTGTCCTACCCAATAAGAGTGTCCCAAATAGCCTGAAGGGTAAGGACTACGATATGTACCTACTACCAGTTGTAACCTATGGTCTAGAAACATTTACTCCGACAAAGCAAGTGGTCGTTAACAACATCGCATACAAGCTATGTAGTGACATAGGCTAGGAGTGAACCGTACCTACTACCAGTTGTAACCTATGGTCTAGAAACATTTACTCCGACAAAGCAAGTGGTCGTTAACAACATCGCATACAAGCTATGTAGTGACATAGGCTAGGAGTGAACCTCAGGGACAGGATTCGATCAGAGGACATTAGGAGAACAAAGGTAAGAGACATCTTAGAGAGAATTGCAAGACTGAAGTGGCAATGGGTCGGACACGTAGCTCGATAAGACTTCAACAGTTGGACCCCCAGTGTTGTTGCCGGCCCTGTGGACGAGCGGTTCTAGGCGCTTCAGTCTGGAACCGCGCGACCGCTACGGTCGCAGGTTCGAATCCTGCCTCGGGCATGGATGTATGTGATGTCCTTAGGTTAGTTAGGTTTAAGTAGTTGTAAGTTATAGGCAACTCATGACCTCCGATGTTAAGTCCCATAGTGCTCAGAGCCATTTGAACCATTTTGAACCCAGTGTTATTCGCTGGAGACCATAAGACCACAAGAGAGGCATTGGAGGACACCAAAAGAAGTTGCTTGATGATGTGAAGCTAGTGGCTGGAACACAATGGTAACAGGTGGCTCAAAATCGAAGGCAGTGGAAACATACGGAAGAGGCCTATATACAGCAGTGGACTGAGATAATAAAAGAAGAAGAAGAAGCTTAAGTAGGAAAAAGTAGAATTTACGTTACTTCATGGCAGGTCAGAGGCGGCTGGATTCAAACTGATGGCTCTGGCTGCAGTGATCGTGAGAAAGAGGTATGAGAGAAACATGAAGAGTAGCTCGATAGAAACACACGTATTGAAGTGAGAGGATGAGAAAGTGGCCTGAGTTACATGTAAACCAAAAGGAAGAGAATTAAAACTAGGGGAAGATGAAGAAATTTGACAAAGAGGGAACAGTTCATTTGTATTAATTTGTAGGGAAATTTTATGAGTTACGATACTGAGGAAAGGAAGTGCTTCAGCGTTTTCTGCTATGCAACGGAACACTGAATTGTGAACAAAATGCCAGGTTACTTGTTCCAGAAGCGAACAGTAGCAACAGAGATGTAGTTTGCGAATGTTTTGTTTCTGGACAGGCAATGCTAGAATACAAGATAGCCGGCCGGTGTGGCCGTGCGGTTAAAGGCGCTTCACTCTGGAACCGCGTGACCGCTACGGTCGCAGGTTCGAATCCTGCCTCGGGCATGGATGTGTGTGATGTCCTTAGGTTAGTTAGGTTTAATTAGTTCTAAGTTCTAGGCGACTGATGACCTCAGAAGTTAAGTCGCATAGTGCTCAGAGCCATTTTTGAATACAAGATGATTTTGTGTGTCTATGTTTACAGTATGTATAAAACGCTTATTTCAATAATATTCTCTGGCTGTCGTTTCGTACGATTGGATTGCATGAACAGTGTTATGAAATACTTGCGAGAGATTATATTTGATACGAGCAGCAAAAGCGAATGGTCGTCGTACGTCAGCAGTACCTGAAAACGGAGCAAACAAGACGAGCTACTGCCAGGCGAATGAGTTTCATAGCGGGTTCCAGCCAGTAAACCTGGTTACGGTCCATAATACGAGTAGGTTTACGTTACAGTTAAGCAGATGACCACATTACTGGTATTTTATTCTCGTCTGTTATCTCTTTAGTGTTCTAAAGTTGTGTCTCCTGATTAGCAAAATACACACTGTAACAGGTGAGACCATCTCCATAGTAACTCTATCCTCAACGAACTCGATGTTCGGGCGTTGAACCCTAACATTTCTTCCTAGAACTTCCGGATGTGAGCGTATGATTTCTCCCAAGTATCTACAGTGTGAGAATTAGTAATCGCGCCAAAGAAGTGAGTGATCACTGTTGGTCATTAGGGACAGAAGAACGAGGAGAACAACAATTATCAGAGGTGGCGTGTTGAGATTACAGTGTTTGCGAGAGAAGAGGAGGGGGCTCCGGCTAACGGCAGGGAATCCCGCAGATTATGGGGCGCTGACGGCTAGCACGTAGTACTCCAAGTGTGCCTAGCGGATGTATATGGCTCCCAGGCACAGCTATCTGTGACAGCGAAATCTCCGTTATGGCAACTACTTAATGAAGCCGTGTATTAAACAAAGTTATGACCAAAAAACAGAAACAGATGTTACGCAGTCGCGTAAACTCATAAACAGGAAAGCAGTAGTTACGGTAGACGTTGGGATTGCCTGTCCTTTAACTTCTCCTGATCTGATATAGCGAGGTAGCACATCGCGTTCGAGCAGACGGTGCTTTAGATCTCCGTTCTATCATCCAGATTTAGGTTTACCTGATTTCCTCAAATCGCTAAAGTAGTGAAACTGACTCGGCCGATTTCCTTCCCCATCTTGAGTTCCTGCTGCTTCTCTAATGACCTCATCGTAGATGGGACGTTAAGGGGAGACGTACGTGAAAGCGTACAAAATTGTGAAAATTTTTTATTGGTTTTTTATTTACTATGTATTATTGAAATTTCAAATCCTGAATATTACGTTGCAGTTTCTCTCGTAAGTGTGATACAAATGATAAATGACAAAAGCTTGCACGGCGGGGCAACGCCCTTTCTTTGTTCTGCATTCTCTCATATTACTTATTTTTGCCACGTTTTCTTCCAGTTTTGTGTAATCACCATGCAGGGAATGTTTGTGTAGTACATCAAGAAGGCTGAGGATTAACGTCACTGCCGCCGGCCGCGGTGGTCTAGCGGTTCTAGGCGCTCAGTCCGGAGCCGCGCGACTGCTACAGTCGCAGGTTCGAATCCTGCCTCGGGCATGGATATGTGTGATGTCCTTAGGTTAGTTAGGTTTAAGTAGTTCTAAGTTCTAGGGGACTGATGACCATAGATGTTAAGTCCCATAGTGCTCAGAGCCATTTGAAAACGGTTTATTGACAACTTGTCAGCAAGAATTCAGAAGATAATGGTCTCGTGAAACACAACTAGCTCTTCATGCTCACGAAGTAATGAGTGCTAACGACAAGCGATGTTAAATCGATTCCACATTTTTAAATTCCCAGGACTTGACACTGTTCCTCACAAGCGACTTATAGTAAAATTGCACGCCTGTGGAGTATCGCCTCGGTTGTGTGACTAGATTTGTAATTTTCCGTCAGAGAATTCACAGTCCGTAGTAACTGAAGGAAAGTCATCGGGTAAAACATAAGTGATATCTGATGTTTACCAAGAAAGAGTTATAGGCCCTCTGCTGTTCCTAATGAAACGGGATACGAGACAATCTGAGGAGCCCTCTTAGATTATTTGCAGATGATGCTGTCATTTACCGTCTCGTAAAGTCATTAGATCATCAAAAGCAGTTGTAAAACTAATTAGACAACATATCCGTACGGCGAGAAAAGTGTCAATCGAGACTAAGTAAGGAAAATTGTGAAGTCGTCTGTATGAAATCTGCTAAGGTTGGGTTGCACAATAAGTCAAACAAATCTAAAGGCTGTAAATTCAGCTAAACGCTTAGGGATTACGGTTACGAACAACTTAAATTGGAACGATCCCACAGATAATGATTTGAGGAAAGCAAACTGAAGAACGTAATTTATTGCCAGGACATCTGGAAAGTGCAACAGGTCTCTTAAGTGACACCACGCTTATCCACCCTCTTCTGGAGTATTGCTGTGCGTGTGAAATCCGCATCAGATGAGACTGACGGAGGACATCAAAAAGGTTCAAAGAAGGGCAGTTCGTTTTGTATTATCGCGAATTACGGGAGAGAGTGCCAATGGCATGATACGTGAATTGGGTTGGCAATAATTAAAACAAAGGCGTTTTTCATTGCGGCAGGATCTTCTCGTGAAATTTCAGTCTCCCACTTTCTCCTCCGATTGCGAAAATATTTTGTTGGTGCACGTCTACATAGGGAGAATTGATCATCATAATAAAATAATAGAAATCAAAGTTCGCATAGGAAGATTTAGGCGCTCGTTTTTCCCACGCACCGTTAGAAACTGGATCGGTAGAGAAGCAACTTGTAGGTGGCTCGATGGACCCTCTGCCACGCACCTAATCGTGAATTGCGGAGTGATCATGTGGATGTAGATACGTGGTAGGGAATCTGGCGTCTTAATCTTTATTCGTCACTTGCGAAACGTGTGGCACAAAGCAGATAGACTTGCTTAATAAACTAAGCTACGTCTGAACAGGCCTTGGAAGGCCCAACGGTACCGACTGGCCGCCGTTTCATCTTGAACCACAGGCGTCACTGCATGCGTATACGGCGAGAATTGCTTAATACTAACACAAAAATGAAAGTTTATAATATTCCGCTCTTGAAGACATACTACATGTTTCATCGTTCTCTCTGTTACAGTATCACAAAATACCTTTCTTTTTTTCTTGCTGATCCATTGTGAGTATTCCTTCCTCTGCTTCAGTTATATTAATCCCACCTCCCTTTTTACTTACTCCGGCTTCTCGTATCTTCTACTATTAAATTCACACTTCTCCTAGATAGATCTCCTCTAATCTCAAATATCGCATAGCCACTTTATTTAGGTATACTGTAGAAAAAAAAGTTAATTTTGGATCTGCAATATTAAAAACTCTGTTAATGATACAATTTGTGCCATAAATTAATAACTGTAGCTCAGTGGTCTTACAACCTTCTCAGGACACTACAATAAAATTTTCAGATTAATTGCATGATTAGAATTCGAGTTATGGCTTTTTATGAAAAGACTATAAAAAATTAAAAATCCAAATTTCTGGAAAAATATTAATCCTGTATATTTTATTATATTTTTCCTTTGAAACAGAGCTCTTTTGCTTTAAACATGCAAAATGTTAGATTTGTACATTAATATTTATGGCTGTAATGATTTTTTAAATAAATGTTTACATTTTCCATTGCATCCTCCCTTAAATTATACCCGTTTATGTTAAGGATATGCTTTTACAATGGGAAATTCTAGTTTGTGTCACGGGGACCAGTGGAAGCCACGTAAAGTAAATCATTTCGGGTTTGATAACACAAAGTTTTTGAGTTGTATAAACGATTAAGATCTCTGTCCGTCTTCGAGAAAACAGCCTACTACTGTCGAGTAACACAAACATGCTCGTCGGAGGTAAATTCCCCTTCCAGTTGATGAATCCCCAATGACACATGTTCTAATGACGTTAGACACGGTTGGATAGTTCAACGAAGTAACGCAGAATTTAGGCTCAACACCTGATGATATAAATCCTTACACAGTTACACATGTCTGCGACATAAAAATTGTTTCAAATCTATTAAGTGATTTTTATAGTGTTTTCAACGCTGATTTCGGGAAAAATAGTGAAAAAATTCCGTCACGTGCAGTTATTTCACAAACTTCCTGTCTAGTTTTAGCCTTTTTCGATATTTCAGCACTCTAGTGGGTTTGAGTTTTGGTTTTTAGGATCCCCATAAACTGTTATTTAGCCGTTCTTATACTTGATATGCGTAAAATAAGGAGTAATTAGGATAAACCAGCAGTATTCTCATGTCAGTGCCTGTCTGTCGCGCTTCCCCTTCCCCCGCCATTACCAAGCAGTGAGCTTCTGCTATTGTACTTCAGTTCACAGTAACTCTTCACTCTGTGCTGTTCACGTGTTGTTGTTACTAGTGCTTTAAAATAGTGACTGTTTTTCTTGTGTTATGAAGTTGTTTTATGGACAATGGACACCAGAGGATGTATAAACTCGCCAGATTGGTTCTGCTTGATTTGTGGTAACTATACCGTTAAAAAGCAACAAAGAAACATTTCCGATTTTTTTGAAAAGTATATTTCGCGTATTTTGGTATAAAGTTAGGCGATCAAGATAAGCCTTGGGCCCCACACAAAGTTTGTTCAGTGTGTGTTGAAGAACTGAGGCGATGGTTTCAACGTAAGAAGCAGTCCTTACGCTTTGGAATACCAGTTGTTTGGAGGGTGCCCAAAAACATAGTGATGACTGCTATTTTTGTTCTTGCAACGTACGAGGTTTGAGTTTGTTATCCTAACATTCAATCAGCCATTCGCCCTGTTTCTGAAGTACCAATAACCTCTCCTCCAGGTTCTTTGGATGATATAGGTGATCACGAGCTATTGGCTCAGCAAGGTGATAGTGAAGAAGACAGAGATTGCTACGATCCTGGCGCAACCGATCCCATTCCATTCTCACGTTCTGAACTGAACGATCTAGTTAGTCTTTCTAAAGAATCGGCAGAGCTTTTAGGATCAAGATTGAAAGATAAACATATGTTGGCTCCGTGTACATCCTTTTCCTGGTATCGATCGAGGGAAAAGGAGTTTGCATATTTCTTCTCTCAAGAATGTGACCTGGTGTTCTGTAGTTGTATTCGTGGACTTATGGCACGTTTCAAAATAGAATATGCTCCTGATAAGTGGGGACTTTTTATTGATTCTTCAAAAAGAAGTCTTAAAGCAGTACTTCTACACAATGGCAACAAGTATGCTTCTATGCCAGTCGGACACTTGGTTCACTTAAAGGAATGTGCCTTGAACTGTTTTTAAGCAAACTCTGCTATTCAGACCACAAATGGACACTATATGGTGATTTAAAAGTGATTTAAATGCAGCTTTGTCAACAAAGTGGTTATACAAAGTTCCCTTGCTTTCTCATTGAGTGGAACAGTAGGGACAGAAAGCAACGCTACATAAAAAAGGCGTGGCCCTTGAGAAAAACCTTACAGGTAGGGGCTAAAAATGTTGAGAAGAAAAGCCCTGTATATCCAAAAAAGGTGTTACTTCCACCACTTCACATTAAATTGGGGCTGATGAAGCAGTTTGTTAAGGCATTGCCAAAAGAAGCGGAGTGTTTCAGGTATCTTTGTGGACAGTTTCCTGGTTTATCCGAGGCAAAGATAAAGGAAGGAATCTTTGTCGGACCAGATATTAGAAAACTAATGGCAGATCCCAACTTTGTGGACAAAATGGAAACAAAATAAAAGGCAGCATGGACATCTTTTAAATTAGTTGTTACTCGTTTCCTAGGAAACAAAAGAGATCCAGACTACAAGACAACCGTCGCAGATATATTCGACAACTTTAAGAAGCTGGGCTGTAACACGAGAATTAAAGTTCATTTTCTCCACTCACATCTTGAGTACTTCCCTGCAAACCTTGGTGATGTAAGTGAAGAGCAGGGCGAAAGATTCCATCAAGACATCAAAGAAATAGAAAGAAGATATTAAGGAAGATGGAACGTCAACATGATAGCGGACTACTGCTGGATGATAAAAAGAGATGATCCTCAACGAGACCACAGCCGGAAAGGCAATAAAAGGAGCTTCGACAGAAAGCGAAAGCATTATTATAAGGACTTATGAGCTTAAAGAGAAATGGAAGTGTACTAGAAATGTAGTTTAGAACATGATTTATAAATAAAATAAAATTTTATATCGTTGGATAAAAGGTGATAAATTGATTAAATTTTGTTATTATACCCAAAAATACTCCCTTTTTTGTGAGAAAACCTGTTTTGATAGAAAAAAATGGATTGCATTTTTGAAATCAGAGGTTAAAAGTACATTAAAGTCAGTTATCAAATTTCAGACAACTTTCAAAAAATATTTTTTTTCAGACCTGTGTTATCACATCTTTTTTTTCCTGGCCAAATGCAGGTTACCTGAATTCGACCTGGGTACCAGCAAAAAAGACCCACCGCCCTGTTACACTTTAGCGACCTTGTTTACGGAAGTACCGTGTCGACTCACCTGTCCGTATTACTGGAAATATCTGCTGTGAAGATGTCTCTTGTCTCTACTGATCCAACTATTATAACGACACATGCATGTTAAAACGACTGAAATTGAAACAGTAGGCAGCGAGCGCTGAGATGAACTATTTATAGACGAGAACGAGACACACGAATGTAGAAATAAACCTGTGACGTAATTCAGATATGCAAACAAGAAAATAAAACAGTTGATAGAAGTAGTATAACGTACAAGAGCACGGATAAGAAAAGAAATGACGAAGTAACTAAGCCAACGAAATTATTCTTGGTCAAGCAGCCTGGCAGTATTTCGTTCATGTTTCAGTCTAGGGAATGGACGTTACGGTTGCTGGTGAATCGAGCACAGAGCTGTCGAATGCAGGTTGTGTGAATGCAGTGGCCAGGAATAGCTCAGCAGGGAGCACCGGTTGTGACTGGACACCCATTTATTTTGTCGCCATTCAGGAAAACATGTGCTGCCCGGCAGGTACAAAATACTGTTAGCCGGGTAAACACGGCCATAACTCCCTGTGTCCGCGCGCGGCCGCCATTCGCCCGAAATTAATGAAGAAAGCTGGAGGCGACTATTCGTGTCACGCGTTGTCACCGCAAGGTGCAAAAAACTGGTTCCCCAGGAGCGAACGCTCTTTCCCTCCCTCCTCGCGTACGTAAATCCCACGTTTCAATGCACGCTTCTTCCCGTTTTAGTTGCTTTTCCCCGATTTCCTGCCCTGCTTTGATTTCCCAAGAGGTGGTAGACAAGAAATACAAGCATTTCAGTTTCGTACAAACTCACTGACTCTTTGTTGTCAATGTCGAATTTTCAGCTATAATTAGCGGGTGTGGCGGTGCCATGCTATAATGCCACACGGTACTTGCTGAGTACAAGATTTCTCTATACACATACTTGCTAAGCAAAATTCATTTGTATAATTAAATGGTAGTTGACTGTTCGTTTTGTTCAATAAATTAGTTGCGAGTGCCCAGACGTATATTTTGGGCATACTGATCGGCACAAAGAATTGTTGCAGCCCACGATAATATTCTGGCGGATATTAAAATATTGTTTAAGTCCTTCCCTGGAATGTCAGAGGAAGAAGAGAATGGGTCAACGGCCAGGCAAAATGCCAGCGAGAGAGATAGGCTGATGGAGTGTTAGAGGACTCAGGAACTATTGCAATACCCTGCCTGGGATGAGCGCTCAAACAGAAGCAATGCAACAGAATGACATCATGGTGAGAGACGCGTATGGTCATAATATTGACTGTGCAAAGTGACACAAGAAAGCTCAGATCGAATGCAAGAGTAACTGTCCAGTTGCTGACACAGAAAAAAAAGAGCATATGAAAGGCGAAGTTGTGACATCCTAAAGCGACCAAGAACGTTGATGAGCTCCGAAAACTGCGACAGTTTTGGTCATCACGCATGAGGCTAATGTCATTGGCAAAGCCTGACAAATACAACTGACTTCCACGGGATAGTACTCAATTGTTGTTCAGTGTTGCATCTGACTAGTATGGAGGCGAAACATGTGGAGCTCAGTCAGTGGTCTACTTAGGTGACTACGGTCTACGATGCCACTGACGACGGGAGCTGACAGACTCTACTGCCAAGAGCTGCTGGTGCTTCATCCTCGACTTTGGTGATGGGAAGGCTTCAGTGTCTTCCAACGCCAGACCTCTGCAGAACTCACTGATGGACCTTGGCGAGATGAACAACTACTGTCGTTCTAGAGCAGTGCAGTAGTTGCTGCTCCCCAGCTTGCAGCTACGAGCCGACTCCAGTATCATGGGCCTGTCTCTAGCAAAGGGGTTGTGATGTAACTCTCCACTATTACGTCCACCTTGTGCAGAGCTACTGCCTGCCTGTCCAGGGCATTGTCTGTGACGTTAACGAGAGTGCACTGGTAATCCGGAGAGCAGATCTGCAGGCCAACCAACTGTTCTGGATTTTTTTGCAGCGGTAACCGGTGTAAAGTATGTATGTAGAAATGTAAACGGATCATATCCCAAGGCTCGACATACGTTACGTACCAAGAATAATGGAGATGTAACCCTTGTGCGCAATTTCTGGTTAAGCCACCTCGCAAGGACAATTATAAATTTCAGAATTACAGGGTCGCCACCAGCCCAAGCCCTTCCTAACAATTAAGAAAAGACCGAACTGGAAATTATCAAGTTATTTAAATTATGAATTTAATTATAAGAATGCTAATTTTTCAAAGAAAGTAACAAGATGAACAGCATTGCATGTCGTACTTCAATGAGCTTGTTTAATTAAACGTGAATTCCTTAATTTTGAGGCATTACACCCGTTCACTTTGATTTTTCCCCCCATTTTTGTTCATCACAAGCAAGCAGATTAACTTTAAAAAAAAACTCAGGGAATAAAATATTAATTTGAAAAGTGGCATCAATGAGAAAGATAAAGGACGAAGAATTTATCTTTTACGTAGCACATTTATTTCATGACTGAATTTGATGCACATCCTATGAATACACATGACTGGTGCCTGAATAAAAAATTTAACTAAATAATTCGCTAAAAATGATAGAACAGAGCAATTAAAAAGAAAAAAAAACACACAAAAGGGAAGTCGACCACAATAATTCAGTCATTCTATCTACATACCAACGACAGATGCACTAGCTTGGAAAGAGGTTTATCCGATTCGCAAGGTTTTGTAGAGTAGATATACGACATGGAAACCGCGCCTACCGCTTACGAACGGCTGAACTTCAGCACGTGCCAAAACTTGATTACGAGTTAACTGTTCAGAAATCAGACATTAAACCAAGCACAAATGTAAGAAATTTTAATGGTGCAATACCAGAACGATTTTGCCACCACAAAATAAAATTAACTCGGCGGGCAGAAACCCCCCCCCCCCCCCCATCCGTTACAAACATTTCCTCTATGCGCACGAAAAACTGATGTTTTACTGAAATTATAACACACGAAACAACTAAACTGGTAATATGAAAACCTATTGCAGCGCAGTAGTAGACCAGAAGGATCATCGGTTACGAAAAACGAGGTACATGACGAGCACAAAGACAGGTATAGTCCAGGTATAGTCTGAACAGTGATTCTCGTCGGGTTTTCATCTGGCGTGAACCAGTAACCAGATAACATACTCATAATGTCCTTGAAAGGGACCTGTAAGGAGGTCGTGGTTTGATGGTGTGGGGTGGGATTATGATTGGTGCACGTACACCACTATACGTCTTTGACAGAGGAACTGTAACAGGTCAGGGGTATCGGGACATCATTTTGCACCAGTATGTCCGCCTTTTCACTGGGGACGCTATAACTGGTCCTGATGGATGATAAAAAATGGTTCAAATGGCTCTGAGCACTATGGGACTTAACATCTGAGGTCATCAGTCCCCTAGAACTTAGAACTACTTAAACCTAACTAACCTAAGGACATCACACACATCCATGCCCGAGGCAGGATTCGAACCTGCGACCGTAGTGGTCGCGCGGTGCCAGACTGTAGCGCCTAGAACCGCTCGGCCACTTCGGTCGGCGATGGATGATAACGCACGTCTCCACAGAGCTGCCATCGTGAAAAAGTACCTTCAAACAGAAGATATCAGGTGAATTGAGTGGCCTGCCTGTTCTCCTGACCTAAACCCCAAGGAGCTCGTCTGGGATGCTCTCGGTCGATGTATCGCTGCACGTCTTCAAACCCCTAGGACACTTCAGGAGCTCCGACAGGCACTGGTGCAAGAATGGGAGGCTATACGCCAGCAGCTGCTCGACCACCTGATCCAGAGTATGCCAACCCGTTGTGCGGCCTGTGTACTTGTGTGCGTGGTGATCATATCCCATATTGATGTCGGGGTACATGCGCAGGAAGCAGTGGCGTTTTCTAGCACATGTGTTTCGGGGCGGTTTTCTCAACTTATCACCAATACCGAGGACTTACAGATCTGTGTCGTGTGTGTATCCTATGTGCCTATGCTATTTGCGCCAGTTTTGTATAGTGCCACGTTCTGTGGCACCACGTTCTACAAATACCCTTAATCTATGACCATGAGTGTAGTTACTCAAATTACTAGAACAAATAGTCTGACTGGCCTGTCACTTTGACTCAAACCTTTAAAAGGAACCAGTTTCATACTGCTAAAAGCGAGCCCTCAGGTTCCGTTACGCGTCACTCTGTAAGTGACAGCTAGCCATAGGTACTAGTAAGCCATGATAGACTAACTACCGACAGTCCACAGGTACGTACAGGCCAAAATGCAAGTCGTTCTTAGTGTACAAGCTTAATTGAATAGATTCTTTCCCTCACATAATTTTCTGCTGTAGGCTGACCAACACCCTTGGCTCGTCTACTCCCAGGAACTCTCGTACTGTTGAATTCTGCCCTGCTTGTTGACTGGCGGCCTCTTTACACTGTTTTGGAACTGTTTGCTTATGGGTGGTGTCGAATTTTTACCCTCAATTCGCAGTTCGGCGGCTTGAAATCAGCAGTTTCCTAATGCTCACGGCCTCATATTGGTCTGGCGATAGCATCAAGCACTGTACGTCTCCAGCTAGGTTTCCAGACTCTACTTCTTAAAATTCTTTCCAAGATCACTATTTTTTTTTTACTCTGTCATTACAGTGCATTCGAATGACGGCAAACCAGCGACATTTGCGACTTCAGTGGTGTCAAGCGAGAGGACCCCGGAGGTGTATTGTTTTTTCTGACGAAAGCTGGTTCTGCCTCGGTGCAAGTGATGGCCATGTGTTGGTTAGAAAGAGTCCAGTTGAGGGCCTGCGACCAGCTAGTCTGTGCGCTAGACAAACTGGACTCACAGCTGGAGTTATTGTCTGGGGTGTGGTTTCGTACGACAGCTGGAGTAATCTCGTGGTTATCTCATGCACCCTGATTGCAAATTTATACGTCAGTCTGATGATTCGACCTCCTGTACTGTCATTCACGAATAGCTTTCCAGGGGGGTTTTCCCAACAGCATAAATCTTGACTGAGATTTTCACTCTGCAGCGGAGTGTGCGCTGATATGAAACTTCCTGGCAGATTAAAAGTGTGTGCCGGACCGAGACTCGAACTCGGGACCTTTGCCTTTCGCGGGCACCTGGCCGCAAAAGGTAAAGGACCCGAGTTCGAGTCTCGGTCCGGCACACTGTTTTAATCTGCCCGGAAGTTTCAGGATAAAGCTTACCCACATACCGCTGTTGTAAATCATACTGACATGTTGTCTTGGCCTGCTCGATCGCCAGAGCTGTCTCTAATTAAGAGCACGTGTAGCGGGCGATTCCGCAGCGTCATCCATAACCAGCATTAAGCGTCCCTGTTTTGAACGACCACGTGCAACATGTGTTGGACTCAATCCCAAAAGTCCACAGCTCGTGGTCCAGTGGCTAGCTTTTCTACCTCTGGATCATGGTGTCCGGGGTTCGATTACCGGCCGTGTGGATATTTTCTCTGTTCTGTCGTCATTGGTGAAATTGGCTAGATTGGAATATGTACAGATTGAGATTGTGTACAGGCGATAATGACCATCAGTTCAGTGCCCCACAAACCAAACATCATCATCATCACCACCATCATCCATCCCATAAACTGACATACGACACCGGTACGACACGATGCATGCGCATTTGGATGCTGGCATTCAACATTCTGGCAGTTACAGGGCTATTAATGTGCTAGCGTTTCGTGCTTGCAATTGCGTTTCGTATTTGCAATTGACATTAACCAGTGAGCTTCCAAAGTTAATAATTTAAATACGTTTGATGTATACATACAAACTCAGGCGCCGAATGAAATTTGTACCAAGCCCAAAATTCGAAGCTAGGTCTCCTGGTCCCTAGGCAGGTGTGCTAACCACCACGCCACCCTGGCACTGTGGCCTTACACACTGCACTGCCTTCGTCCTCAGTCCAAATTCCCATTCGCGCCTCAGCCCTCGTGGTATTCCCTCCTAAAGTCGAACAGCAGACTGAGGAGGGAGGCGTGCTAGAACAGCCTGCGCAGTTGTGCAGAGCCAATGTGCCAGAATCGCATAGTGGTTAGCGCATCTGCCTAAAGAACAGGACACCCAGGTTCGAATCCCGGCCTTGGTACAAATCTTCTTTTGCCTCTTCAGTCTGCATATATACATCATAGTTGTTAGAGACTTGAAAACATATCTGGGACCATATAGTTTTATTTGTTTACTTCAATATGTTACCTCGACAAATGTATTCCTAAAGTTTCGCTACTCTACATTAGTTATTTCTTGTTGCTGGCATTTTTTCCGTCATTGTAGCTGCGAAGACGGATTTAAGATAGCTTAAATAATTTTGCATCACCTTGGCCTCACGAGTAGAGTTCTTTTCAACAGTCTAGAAACATGAGGACTTCCTCCATACTACATATTATACACTACTGGCCATTAAAATTGGTACACCAAGAAGAAATGCAGATGATAAACGGGTATTCATTGGACAAATATATTATACTAGAACTGATATGTGATTACATTTTTATTCAATTTGGGTGCATAGATCCTGAGAAATCAGTACCCACAACAACCACCTCTGGCCGTAATAGCGGCCTTCATACGCCTGGGCATTGAGTCAAACAGAGCTTGGATGACGCGTACAGGTACAGCTGCCCATGCAGCTTCAACACGATACCACAGTTCATCAAGAGTAATGACTGGCGTATTGTGACGAGCCAGTTGCTCGGCTACCATTGACCAGACGTTTTCGATTGGTGAGAGATCTGGAGAATGTGCTGGCCAGGGCAACAGTCGAACATTTTCTGTACCCAGAAAGGCCCGTACAGGACCTGCAACATGTGATCGTGCGTTATCCTGCTGAAATGTAGGGTTTCGCAGGGATCGAATGAAAGGCAGAGCCACGGGTCGTAAGACATCTGAAATGTAGCGTCCACTGTTCAAAGTGCCGTCAATGCGAACAAGAGGTGACCGAGACGTGTAACCAATGGCACCCCGTACCTTCACGCCGGGTGATACACCAGTATGGCGATGACGAATACACGCTTCCAATGTGCGTTCACGGCGATGTCGCCAAACACGGATGTGACCATCATCATGCTGTAAACAGAACCTGGATTCATCCGAAAAAACGACGTTTTGCCATTCGTGCACCCATGTTCGTCGTTGAGGACACCATCGCGGGCGCTCCTGTCTGTGGTGCAGCGTCAAGGGTAACTGCAGCCATGGTCTCCGAGCTGATAGTCCATGCTGCTGCAAACGTCGTCGAACTGTTCGTGCAGATGGTTGTTGTCTTGGAAACGTCCCCATCTGTTGACTCAGGGATCGAGATGTGGCTGCACGATCCGTTACAGCCATGCGGATAAGATCCCTGTCATCTCGACTGCTAGTGATATGAGGCCTTTGGGATCCAGCACGGCGTTCCATATTACCCTCCTGAACACACCGATTCCATATTCTGCTAACAGTCATTGAATCCCGGCCAACGCGAGCAGCAGTGTCGCGATACGATAATCCGCAATCGCGATAGGCTACAATCCGACCTTTATCGAAGTCGGAAACGTGATGGTACGCATTTCTCCTCCTTACACGAGGCATCACAACAACGTTTCACCAGGCAACGCCGGTCAACTACTGTTTGTGTATGAGAAATCGGTTGTAAACTTTCCTCATGTCAGCATGTTGTAGGTGTCGCCACCGGCGCCAACCTTGTGTGAATGCTCTGAAAAGCTAGTAATTTGCATATCACAGCATCTTCTTCCTGTCGGTTAAATTTCGCGTCTGTAGCACGTCATCTTCGTGGTGTAGCAATTTTGATGGCCAGTAGTGTACATTGTGTGTAAACAGATCGACAGCAACAATGATGCAAAAGACACACTGCTGCCTCCAAAGCACATTTCACACTTCGCTATAAAATCCTTCAGCTGCTTCCTGTCTAACCTGAACGTAGAAGGTGTTCGCCAAAAAGGATGAGATGTATGTCTGTGTTTTTTAGGACACTGCTTCCTGTCGTGACTCTTGCTACCGTCACGACGAGAGCTTTCGGCAGTAATTGTCCGTGCGCAGCTGACGGCAGACCCGCCCAGCATGTGTTTATCTGGCGGTGCCGGCTCAGCCGGACGTTTTCCCCACGGACCCACGGCGGTCCGGTGACGGCGTTGCTCAAGGCCGGCTCGTCCTTCCGCTGCCAGGGCGACCGACAAACCGGTTCCCCACCACTCGCCAGCGCCCTGCTGCTGCTGCTGCTCTCGCAGCTGGGCTCTCAGTGTCACAGTGACAACTAGCTGCCCGCCCTATAGCACTTCCACGCCTGCACTACACCTGAGCGCACGGATTAGCGCGTCAGCTGCGAACTGTTTGCTCTCTGCGAGATGTATTGTTGTTACTGTTGTTATTTTCAGCCTGAAAACTAGTTGCTTGCAGCTATCCACGCCAGTCTGTCATCTGCTAACCTCTTCATCTCTGCGACGACCACCACCATCACTCTTTTCAACGAGTTCAAATGTGTGTGAAATTTTATGGGACTTGACTGCTAAGGTCATCGGTCCCTAAGCTTACATACTACTTAACCTAAATTATCCTAAGGACAAACACACACACCCATGCCCGAGGGAGGACTCGAACCTCCTCCGGGACCAGCCGCACAGTCTATGACTGCAGCGCCTGAGACCGCTCGGCTAATCCCGCGCGGCTCTACGGAGACCTGGCAGTTAACAAAAGCACGGTGAGTCGTTGGGCGAGGCAACTCTCATAATCGCAACAATATCGCGCGAACTTGACCGATCTCCCATGTGCCAGCCGGCCACACACAGCTGTCACTCTGCTACGGTCGCAGGTTCGAATCCTGCCTCGGGCATGGGTGTGTGTGATGTCCTTAGGTTAGTTAGGTTTAAGTAGTTCTAAGTTCTAGGGGACTTATGACCTAAGATGTTGAGTCCCATAGTGCTCAGAGCCATTTGAATCACAGCTGTCACTCCTCAACTGCTGAAACTTGCGGACCCACTCTTTGAGGTGATCGTCGGATTACAGTCAGACACATCGCTGCACAACTGGACGTCTCTGTTGGTGGACAGATTTGTCCACCAGTTGAGGTACTCAAAGCTAGGTCAAAAATGGCTCTGAGCACTATGGGACTCAACTGCTGTGGTAGAACTACTTAAACCTAACTAACCTAAGGACATCACACACATCCATGCCCGAGGCAGGATTCGAACCTGCGACCGTAGCGGTCGTGCGGTTCCAGACTGTAGCGCCTTTAACCGCTCGGCCACTCTGGCCGGCTCAAAGCTAGGTGCCCACTGGGTTCCTAGCCGCATAAAGACCATGAAGAGCAACCAAGGACCATCAGTGCGAAATTGTTTAAGCGTTACGAGGTTGATCGTGACTTCAGCGTGTTTGTCGCCACTTAAGTTCAAACGTACGTCTCCTTCTCCATGACAGCGCAAGAACTCTCACAAGTCGGCGCACACGGGGGAGCTCACAAATCTTCACTGGACTGTTCTTCCTCATCCACCCTACAGCCCTGTTCTCGCACCTCCAGGCTTCCATCTGTTTGCCCCAATGAAGGGTACACTCTGCAGCAAGCAGTAATTGGATGATGTGTGGCTTATTGATGCAGAAAGATGTTGGCTACGACGTCGATAAGTAAAGTGCTACTACGCGGGCATAGAAACCCTCCCAGTAAGGTGGTGTAAGGCCGTCGTATTGAACGGAGGTTATGTTGACCAAAAGGGTTTTGTAGGCAAACGAGTGGGAAATAATCTGGTGTATTGGTATCCTGAATAAAACGAACCTGCTTCCAGAGAAAAGAAAAAGTGTTGCATTACTTACATAACGCGCCTGGTACATCTACATCTACATGACTAATCTGCAATTCATACTAAAATGCTTACCAGAGATTTCATACGGGGTGTTCAAAAAGTCTCTCCACAGTGCCGTATGATAGCCGCGGGTGCCGTATGCCGCAGTGAATGTACCGAAATGTAACCCAGTGAAATAAAAGTTATTAATTTATTGAATATTCATTTTTACTTACAAATTTTCACATTAAATGTTGAAAGTGTCCCCCCTGTTGTTGAATACACAATTCAATTCGTCTAATCATGATTCCAAACACAAACTGTAACATTTCTTCTGTAACAGAAGCAGTGAAAGTGGATATTGGAGTTTTCAATTCATCGATGGATTTTGGACGGTTTTTATAGACAGTTGCTTTCGCTGCATCCCAGAAGAAAAGGTCAGGTGGTGTTAGGTCAGGCGATCGCGGAGGCCAAAGTCGCTGTGAAATTATGCGATCACCAAAAACATCAGCAAGCAGTGATATTGAAACGCGAGCTGTATGCGCGGTTGCTCCATCTTGTTGAAGATAACCATTCAGTATTTCACTTAACACAAGCTCTCCTATGAATGGGTACAGAATATCACTGCAGTATTGTTGTGCGTTTATTGTTGCGTTGAAAAACATGGGACCTACAATCCGACGTCTAGAAATTGCAATCCAAACTCCTATTTTCACAGAATGAAGTGGTTCCTCATGAATACACAATGGATTTGCAGTACTCCACATACGAGAATTTTGCAAGTTCATGTACCCGGATAAATGAAACCACGCCTCATCAGTGAAAAATGTTCCATTAAGAATAGTCCTTCCATTTTGTTGAACGAAATTTTTGAACCATTGACAATAATGCAGTCTCTTGCCATGATCAATATTTTTCAGTTCTTGCACGACTGCCACTTCCTACGGGGAAAGTTCTAATTTTTTCCTTACAGCTGTGTGGGCCGTTCCGACATTAATATCGATTTCCTGACCGAGTTTTCTAACTGATTTGTTCGGACTCCTGGATATTTTATCGGAAATATCGAGTAGTTTATCCTCAGACAAAATGCTAGAACGACCACTTCTCGGTGCATCCGTCACTGAAGGCGTACTTCGAAATTTGTTAATCAAATCTCACACGGTATCGCGTGTTGTCTCCGGGAAAACTGATTTAAATGTTTGACGAACTGAAACTGTGAATTTACCTCCAGCTTTGAACACCTGTTCGATTAAAAACACACGTTCTTCAGTGGTTAGCATTTTAACAGTGACAAAAACGAAACAACGGAACTAAAACGTTCACGTCACGTAACGACACACACCAACGATACTGCTGACGACGGCTGAGATAAAAGAAACAGTGGGATGTTGGGAGAGTCCACTTGAAGGGAAGGAATCCAGGCAGGCGAACAAGCATACGGCACGCGCGGCTAACAATCATACGTCACTGCGTAGAGACTTTTTGAACACCCTGTACAATCACTTTCGGACCATTTCTCTACTGTTCCACGCTCAAATAGCACGTGGGATAAGTGATCACCTAAATCTTCCCGTGCGAGCTCTGATTTGTTTAATTTCATTACGATGTTCATTTTTATCTATGTAGGCGGGCGTCAACAAAACACACTGTCCAGTCACATTAATGTGACCATCTGTCAGGAGCCTGTATAACTACCTTTTACAGCGCTAGACGTGCAGGAAGAAAGTCAGTGAGGTTCTGGAAGGAACCGACAGAGATGTGGAGCCATGGCGACTCCAGTTCCGTGGTCAACTGCTCCAGATTTCTCGGTTGAGGATCCATGGAACGAACAGCCCGATCGCGGTAATCTCACGGATTGTCGACTGTGTTTAAATTCGCTGAGTTTGGTGGCCAGGAGAGTACGATAAACTAATCCTAGTGCTCTTCGAACCGCGCACATACACTGTGACCTGTGTGGCACGGTGCATTGTCCTGCTGATAGATGTCATCGCGCCGAGAATAAACAAACTGCATGTAGGGGTGGTCATGGTCCCCAAGGAGAGTTACATACTTGTCTTGATCCATCGTGTCTTCCAGAATGACGAGATCACCAGGGGAATGCCTCGAGAACATACCCCCAAACCATAACTCGTCCTCCGAGTTACAGCATGTTTGACATCAAACATTCCACTCCTTACACTGTGCATTGTCCCGCTGGTAGATGTCATCGCTCCGAGAAGAAACAAACTGCATGTAGGGGTGGTCATGGTTCCCAAGGAGAGTTACATACTTGTCTTGATCCATCGTGTCTTTCAGAATGACGAGATCACCAGGGGAATGCCACGAGAACATTCCCCAAACCATAACGCGTCCTCCGAGTTACAGTATGTTTGACATCAAACATTCCACTCCTTACACTGTGCATTGTCCCGCTGGTAGATGTCATCGCTCCGAGAAGAAACAAACTGCATGTAGGGGTGGTCATGGTTCCCAAGGAGAGTTACATACTTGTCTTGATCCATCGTGTCTTCCAGAATGACGAGATCACCAGGGGAACGCCACGAGAACATTCCCCAAACCATAACGCGACCTCCGAGTTACAATACGTTTGCCATCAAACATTCCACTCCTTACACGCCGACGGCCATCTGCCCGATGGAACATAAAACATGATTGATCTGAAAATGCCATCTATTGTTACTCAGTGGACGTCTAGTTGCGTTACTGGCGTGCAAATTCCAGCTTTCGTCGCCGATGGACAGCAGTCAGCATGGGCGCATGTACCAGGCGCCCGCCGTGTAAGCCCATACCCAGCAGCGTTCGCTGAACGGTCGTTGAAGAGACACCGTCAGTAACCCCTTGCTTCATACGGGCAGTCAGCTGCTCAACAGTTGCACGTCTATTCGCTCCCACCCATCCCCTCAACCGTCGGTCACCCTTGTCATCTTTGGTCCGTTGTGCACCGCACTTGCCTCGGTTTCTGTAGTATATGGCGCCATTGTGCCACGCACGGTATACTTCAACTATGGCAGCACGTGAACAGTTCACATACTTATTAGTTTCGAGAATATATCTAGCCTTGGCCCAAAAGTCACTGTTTCAAATGGCTCTAAGCACTATGGGACTTAACATCTGAGGTCATCAGTTCCCTAAACCTAGAACTGCTTAAACCCAACCAACCTAAGGACATCACACACAACCATACCCGAGGCGGGATTCGAACCTGCGACTGTAGCAGCCGCGTGGTTCCGGAATGAAGCGCCTAGAAAGTCAATGTTCATGCCCTTTTGTATGTCAGCTAAATCGCCCCATTTCCGCATTACCAGTACTATATTCCGCGTTGTCCAGTCACGCTTTATACACTACTGGCCATTCAAATTGCTACACCATGAAGATGACGTGCTACAGACGCGAAATTTAACGAACAGGAATACCATGCTATGATATACAAATGATTAGCTTTTCAGAGCATTCACACAAGGTTGGCGCCGGTGGCGACACTTACAACGTGCTGACATGAGGAAAGTTTCCAACCAGTTCCTCATACACAAACAGCAGTTGACCGGCGTTGCCTGGTGAAACGTTGTGATGCCTCGTGTAAGGAGGAGAAATGCGTACCATCACGTTTATCGCGATTGCGGTTTATCGTATCGTGACATTGCTGCTCGCGTTGGTCCAGATCCATTGACTGTTAGCAGAATATGGAATCGGTGTGTTCAGGAGGGTAATACGGAACGCCGTGCTGGATCCCAACGGCCTCGTATCACGAGCAGTCGAGATGACAGGCATCTTATCCGCATGGCTGTAACGGATCGTGCAACCACGTCTCGATCCCAGAGTCAACAGATGGGGACGTTTTCAAGACAACAACCATCTGCACGAACAGTTCGGCTACGTTTGCAGCAGCATGAACTATCAGCTCGGAGACCATGGCTGTGGTTACCCTTGACGCTGCATCACAGACAGGAGCGCCTGCAATGGTGTACTTAACGACGACGAACCTGGATGCACGAATGGCAAAACGACATTTTTTCGATGAATTCAGGTTCTGTTTACAGCATCATGATGGTCGCATCCGTGTTTGGCGACATCGCAGTGAACGCACAGTGGAAACGTGTATTCGTCATCGCCACACTGGCGTATCACCCGGCGTGATGGTATGGGTTGCCATTGGTTACACGTCTCGGTCACCTCTTGTTCGCATTGACGGCACTTTGAACAGTGGACGTTACATTTCGCATGTGTTACGATCCGTGGCTCTACCCTTCATTCGATCCCTGCGAAACCCTACATTTCAGCAGTATAATGCACGACGGCATGTTGCAGGTCCTGTACGGGTCTTTCTGGATACAGAAAAATGTTCGACAGCTGCTCTTGCCAGCACATTCTGCAGATCTCTCACCAACTGAAAACGTCTGGTCAATGGTGGCCGATCAACTGGATTGTCACAATACGCCAGTCACTTCTCTTGATGCACTGTGGTATCGTGTTGAAGCTGCATGGGCAGCTGTACCTGTACACGCCATCCAAGCTCCGTTTGACTCAATGGCGAGGCGTATCAAGGCCGCTATAACGGCCAGAGGTGGTTGTTCTGGGTACTGATTTCTCAGGATCTATGCACCCAAATTGCGTGAAAATGTTATCACATGTCAGTTGTAGTATAATATATTTGTCCAATGAATATCCGTTTATCATCTGCATTTCGTCTTTGTGTAGCAATTTTAATGGCCAGTAGTGTATACCCTCCACTCCCGTATGTGAGTAGTAATTGCACGTTCACGTCGAACACAGGTAGTGGCCACAAAAATGTGGCTGGATCGTGTACTTTCGCATCCGAAGGAAAAAGTTGGTGACTTAAATTTCGTGAAAAGATCTCGCCACAACGAGGAACGCCACTGTTTTAATGACCACCACCCCAACTCGCGTATCATATCGCATATTCCGCGAATAATGCAAAACGAGCTGCGCTGCTTTGAACTTAGCCTGTCTGGTAAGTATCCCGTCCCATGCAATAATACTCCAAAACACAACGGCAACGTAGTGAAGGCAGTATCTTTAGTAGGTTTGCTGCAACTTGTGAATGTTCTACCAATACAAAGCAGTCTTTGGTTCGCCTTATCGCGTAACTATTTGAAAAAATGAATGGAATAAAATATCCTGTTAAATTTGGAACAAAATGTTTTATTAGAAAATTTCTTTTATGTACGTTAAAAGCCACGGCTAAATTTTCTCAGGGCACTATCGCCAGAAACATCATACGTATTCCAACGTGAAGACACTCGTCCTACTCACGATGGATAAAAAAATATCTTTCTTTAATGTTACGTGATAAGCAAATTAAATATAATACTCAATTAATTATTTATTTTTCTCAATGAGGCTTGAGGCTCGAGTATAGCTGCCTATGTGCAGTTGCAGCATATAGAATTGAAATAATTGTTTTTAATAACACTGTACGTCTGGCCTACAAAAAGAAACGAAAAATATTACAAGCCGCCGTTCTGCATTTTGTTAGATTATTGTCTTTAATACGTTTTGCAATTAAATAATTATTAAAATAGTTTTATCATTTTTAACACCAATGGCGTCGCTGCGAAATGGACTTACACAAAATGCCCAGGGCAATATTTAATTATTACGTAAATGATAATTATAGGTCAGAGAAGGTACTTTTTGCTACTAACAAAAAACACATACTACCAAGCTGTTTGCATATATATATCTAAAAAACTTATCATGGCACTACATATAATTGAAATAATTATTTACAGATCGTGATCTATATGCGACCGTCAGATAGGACATCAGAACCAATCAGACACAGAAGGCAAAGAAGAAGCCAAGAGCGTGAAACAACTACCATACATAGATAACAACAACTACCATACATAGATAATAGTAATTACAATTCTATGAGCACGTATAGCGTTTCCATTGTAGTTACATGTCGATAAGTTGACTTACATCACTTTATTCAAGAAGCGTTGCTATAGCCTCCTCCACAACGCTTCCTATGTGATCGTTCGAATTTAAGGTGTTCCTAGTAGTAGTCCCAAAGTATTTACTTGAATCAACAGTCTTTAAATATGTGTGATTCATCGTGATACCGAAATTTAATGTGCTTTTTTAAGTGCTGATTTGGAGGACCTCACACTAGTTATTTCTTGCCAGTTGCAACTTTTCTCTCCAAGCAGATGGCTTGTCTAAATCACTTTATAGTCCCTTTTGCTGGGTCATGATTTTAGTAGATGGCAAACGCCGGTATCATCCTGCAACAATCTGAGAGAAATGCTCAGATTGTTTCGAAACTCGTTTATGTAGATCAATAAAAACTCTTTCCTGGAGAACTTCAGATGTCACCTACGTTTTATTAGATGATTTGGCATCAGATACTACGAACTGTGACCTACATGTACATCTACGTGATTCCTCTGCTATTCACAATACAGAGCGTGGCAGAGGATTCAATAAACCACACCCAAGCCTGACAGGAGGTGGTCAGGAAGACCTGACAGGAAGTACTCCATAGGTACGCAGCTTGATTAGAAGCCATTTGTAAGGAACGTTGTCAAAGGCCTTCTGAAAAATTTAGGAATGAGGAATGAATTTTAGCTCTCCTGTTGATGATACTAATTACGTCGTGTGCAGAAGAGTCAGCTGTGTTCACAATATATTTTCAAAATCTTAAAATCGTTGTCATTTATATGGATGAAGCATTGTTCTTCCTCTTCATATACTACCATTAGCAAATTGACTGTTTCTTGCAGTCCCAGGCTGTGCCACAAATTTCTTTTCTCCCCAGTGTAATTCATTACTCATTCATCATCAGATCTGTCCATCTAACTTTCAGCACTCGTCTGTAGCACCACATTTCAAAAGCTTCTAGTCTCTTCTCGTCTGAATAGTTTGTCATCCATATTTTTCTTCTGTAGAAGACTACACTCCAGGCAAATGTATTCCGAAAAGAGCCGCGGGGTCTTGGACGCCTTGTCACGGTTCGCGCGGCTCCCTCCCCCCCCCCCCCCCGGATGTTCGAGTCATCCCTCGGGCATGTGTGTGTGTGTGTGTGTGTGTGTGTGTGTGTGTGTGTGTGTGTGTGTGTGTGTGTGTGTGTGTGTTGTCCTTAGCGTATGTTAGTATAAGTTAAATTAAGTAGTGTATAAGCTTAGGGACTGGTGACCTCAGTAGTTGGTCTCATAGTATCTTACCACAAATTTTCAATTTTTCCGGAAAGATCTCATATACATTGTTAACGGATTTCTATTTTTTAGAAAGCTTTTGTTTCTGCTGCGAGTCTAAATTTTATATTCTCTCAGGTGCGGCCATCGTTAGTTATTTTGCTCTGCAATTAGCAGAACTCATCTGTTAAACGTGTGCCATTACTCATCACTCCTGCAGTATCAGAAAATCTACTCATGTCACGCGTAACCGCACCCATTTAATCTGACTTTACCTGTATCTGCTTAGTTATTTGTCCACTGAGGGAGCATGTTTAAACTCGGTTGTGGCTTGATTCGTTCTGTTTATCATTCTTCTGACCACTTCATGCCAGTCTTAGTTTTAAGTCTCCGTGAATCTGTGCTTCATTACGAATGTTCCGAAGGGTAAACGATTTATTATGTTTTCTTCTGTGACTCTCGTGTCTTGTAAATCTTCCATATTTTCTCCTGACCAGCTGGTTTTGAGAATTTTAAATTTATTAATATTGCATAATTTTTTGTAGGTTGACTCTTAGAGAGAAGATAACAGCTACCAGCCAATTTTTTCAGTGCTATTTATTTATTCAAGTAGCGCCGTTACCGGTTTCCATCCGACAGGTTCATCTTCAGACGGCTAGTCCACGTTAATATACATTTTACATTAGCTCCCATTTTTTTGTTTTTCCATATAATGAAATTTCCTTGGGGTGATGGTGCCCTACAACCAAACCAGGATATGAGACAATGTCTTTTTAACTGTAACTGTGCCTCACAACGATTTTAAATGATGTAAAAAAATTATTAAAATGAAGATGTTTTGGTTACTTACGTTGAAAAATCCGCGCCATTACGTTTCCGTCTGAAAACTTGTGACCACGCAGTAAAATAGGTAAACATGGAAACTTCTTAATGACAAAGACATTCAATACAGCTTCCTTTTGTATCTGCGAGTAATTCTTTTGCTGATCGTATCATTGTTTACCGTTCAGTAGGGAAAAAATGGTGAGGTCCATCCATATGCGTAGTAAAAAATTCCATTAACTGAGTTAGACAGCCGGCCGAAGTGGCCGTGCGGTTAAAGGCGCTGTAGTCTGGAACCGCAAGACCGCTACGGTCGCAGGTTCGAATCCTGCCTCGGGCATGGATGTTTGTGATGTCCCTAGGTTAGTTAGGTTAACTAGTTCTAAGTCCTAGGGGACTAATGACCTCAGCAGTTGAGTCCCATAGTGCTCAGAGCCATTTGAACCATTTTTCTGAGTTAGACAATAAAGCACAAAAATCAAAAGGTTGAAGGTTCAACTAAGCGCCTGGGGGTTGCTCTAGTAAATAACTTAAAATGGAACCATTTACTTCATTTTATCTTATTTTATTCTGCATCCTTCATTGATGTATTTATAGGTAGTTTTTCATTAGTTACGTAACCAAAATCATATGTGTGAAATCTTACGGAACTTAACTGCTAAGGTCGTTAGCACCTAAGCTTACACACTACTTAACCTAAATTATCCTAAGGACAAACACACACACACACACCCATGCCCGAGGGAGGACTCGAACCTCCGCCGGGACTAGCCACACAATCCATGACTGTAACACCCTTGACCGCTCGGCTAATCCCGCGCGGCAGTTACGCAACCATTGTAAATCATGTGTGTAGCCCCATACGCTAAATAATAAATATTAGAACCATCGCAAAGAAAATGCTGCTTCAAAACAAACCAAAGATTGAGTTTCATTGACAAAACACGTAGCAGACGCACCGTAACTACTAAAGAGACAACCTACATTGCGCTTGTCCGTCCTCTTCGGTAGTATTACTGCGCGATGTGAGATCCCTCCCAGATAGACTGAAGGAGGACACTGAAAAAGTTCAAACAAGGGTCGTTCGTTATGTGTTACCGCGAAAAATGGGAGAGAATGACAGGGATACGATGCGCAAGTTCAGATGGCAGTCACCAAAATAAAGGCGTTTCTCGCTGCGGCGAGATCATCCTGCGAAATTTCAGTCACCAGCTTTTTCTTCCAGTACGAAAATATGATGTTGAGTTCCATGTACATTGGGGAAAAATGTCATCATAATGAAATAAGAGCAATCATAGCCCGCAGGGAAAGATATAAGCATTCGTTTTTCCCATTTACTACTCGAGAATTGAACGGACACATATGAACAGCAGAATAGTCATGTAGGTTTAGATATCTCTGTTAACAATAATCCTGGTACATGTAAGTTAGCTTGTAAGAAAGAAATATCGATATGAGAGACCAAAAACACCTGGAAAGGCCGCCTGAACCGACCAATCGCGATAGGTCTTGGTATATCTACATAATCTACATCTCTGCTCCGAAATTCACGTTACAGTGGGTAACGGCGTGTACTTGGTCCTCCATACAAGCAGGTATGAAGACTGGTAATAGCACAAAGGCCAACAGACTAATCCTTTTATCACGACCAGCAGCATACGAAGAAGCAAGCGCTTTTATGTATCAAAACAGCGGAAATGTTAAATTAAGAACATAAGCATCGAGTACTGTTGCACATCAGGTTCACTTTGCTAAAGAAAATCTGTGAGCACAGTGTAAGACAAATCTTGTCCACAAGCCATTATCGAATCTTACTGCTTTGCGTGCAATGCTGGCTCGACATTGGAGCACAACACTGATTGCTGACATGTCTTTGTCGATTATTAAACGTTGTCTGACGAGCACATTACGATATATTAGTCGTATTCCACGGATCCACGGAAATACGGGTTTTGTTTTATTTCATTGAAGTTCAACACAGTGAAATGTGTCGTTACTACGAAAGACGATTATTTTGTAGCGATAATTCTAATTATAAAGTAACGTAAAACATTAAATTTATGAGTTGCTGTGAAGATACTTGTCAGTGGAATAGAAGGAGTTGCCCACGAGAAAGTTTATTCCATAAATCCAAAGTGAGGAGATCCTCGAGAATGTAGAACATGTCATACATATTTACAAATAGGAACAGACATGCTAATGTACCTTTCATAGATCCCAAGTTCAAGGGTCCTCTTGTATGTGAAATACATAAAAAAATCTGAAACATATTTTCATTTAAGAGGTAATACGAAACTTGTCAAAAAAAAAAAAAAAAGAAAGAAACACGTAAATGTACAATTCACTGAGATACATGCGGTAATTCTCATGCTGTTGTAGCCACTTACCAAGTGCCGGCCGCTGTGGCCGAGCGGTTCTAGGGGCTTCAGTCCGGAACCGCGCTGCTGCTACGGTCGCAGGTTCGAATCCTGCCTCGGGCATGGATGTGTGTGATGACTTTAGGTTAGTTAGATTAAAGTAGTTCTAAGTCTAGGGGACTGATGACCTCAGATGTTAAGTCCCATAGTGCTTAGAGCCATTTGAACAGCAAATCAAGAACACTTAGTTGATTAAATCCCATTACTGCAATGAAGATGTCAAGAAGTCAGATTTTATGTAACAAAGACGCTATTTGATCTTGTTAATAATATATACACACAGTTCGGTCCAACTAAAAAATTCATCAACGGCGTTCAATGAATTGACATCAATAAATCCTTTAGGACGCTCTTTAAGTGAACTTAATTAGTAGGAACACATCTTATTCCTTCCTACAAGCTGTTGAAAAAGTGCGTTTCTGAAAATGTGGACACCTTTCTGGTCCAAAGTAAGCGAGTTTAAATCACTGTGAAGTGTATCCAAAGAATTATCGTGTGCAGCTAGGTGTACTCAGTACATTTACGTGGTAAGTTTGTTATTACCTCTTAAGCCGCTTGCTGAAAAGACAAAGATCAAGTCGATCTTCAACCTCCGAAAAAAATCCGTCAATTACTGACATGAGTTACAGATGCAGCAGGTCGAAGAACACATGGGGTCTGCAACGTACTCTGCGAGTGTGGCCCGTCTTACGTGGGGCAAGTAGTATACACTGCAGGAAGGAGCATGAGAGGTTTTATCGCCTACGCTACCCTGAGAAATCAGCATTAGCTGAGCATGCTTTATAAAACGGCGGCCGTATAAAATTTGACGAAACCTCCGTCGTGGCTCACATAACGGCTTCTGGAACTTTGTAATCAAAGAAAACACTGAAATAAAAATCACCGGTAACTCCGTAAATAGAGACGGTGTTCCGGTGTTCCGGTGTTCCGGTGTTCTGCAGCTCAGCACTGCGTGGAATCCGGCGATCGTGCTGTTGAAGAGAGCACACCGAACGCAGAGTCAACGTATGCCCATATATGGCAATGCGGCGAGCACCAGTGACGTCACAGCGGGCAACTAGTGTATATAAGAGGTGTACCAGCAGCCCACTGGCAGTCATATCATTTCATAATATCCAAGGGGTGCTTGACCGAAAGCTCGCGTAATTTTAATCATTTGGCGCTGCTGGAAATCCAGGCTGCTTCTTGCTTTTTCTTGTTTCCAGTCTGCATTCCACGGACCATGAGCTGTTGATTTAAATATGACATGTATTATTTATCACACATTTCGTTAAGGAATAAATATATGCTCTGGCAGGCCTGATGCTCCTGCTTCGACCTGCCCTTTAGCGATGGCCGCATACGAGTTACATGCTATCGAGGTAACCGCCGGTTCGCAGTGAATTCTCGACGTCAGAGACAATGAAAAGTTCTGCAACTTTTTCTGTGGTTGAGTACAAAATCAGTAGTGTAAAACAGGTTTAACTCAGTTCCATCTGTCTTGATATGGCAGTTTATCATATGAGGTTTTGATAGTAGCATAATTTACATCCTTCTAAGAATGCTTAAGCAAATGCCCACAAGATGATAGTGGCCGAGTACCAACGAATTGAAAATTTTCTTCTTTACGTATGAGTTACGTAGCAGTGTAATTCCATAAAATGCTATTCCACTAGACGACGAAGAATGAAATTAATGTTGTCGATGGGAATGAAATCAATGGACTATAATAAAATGAAATAATGGTTTTATTCATAGCTGTAGTTCAGCGGCTACAAAATATTTCAACAAAGACAAAAAGTGAACCAAATAAAGGTTTTCTTGTGCAGCTGACGACTGAATTTTTAACTTTGTTAGAAATGAAATAATATTGATTAAATCCGTTCAAAAATACTGAAGCTGCAATTTCGTGATATGTCTTGACCAAAGAAAAGTTGCGCCAGGCAGAAAGTAGACCCCGGAAATTGTGGTTATGAGGAGGAGTCGTTTTACAAAGCTCATAACTTATTTTCACTTGCGCCTTCCTCCAACTTTTTCCGAGAAATTAATCAGAGACTCTATCTTCGAGAAAAGCACCATCAAAGAAAGACATAAGACAGAGAACTGTGACTTACCCTGCCATAGGAAGATCCTTTGAGATGAATAAAGGTACCCGAAATGAAATCATTGGTGTCAGTTGAAATGAAAAATAATAGGAGAACCTCTGGTTGTTTGTTCGGAGCCAGTAGGATGAAATATGAATGGCAACGAATATTTGAGTCGGATCTGAAAGTGTGTTCAGATCACCTTATAATTAAAAAAATTAGAAAAAAACGGTTAAGGCAAATGCTCGTGATATGCTGGAAACCAGGGCTAGAATCCCAGCCCCAGCCTGACCTTTTTTTTTTTTTTTTTTTTTTTTTTTTTTTTTTTTTTTTTCAAGGTTGTTTCAGAAACTCGTGAGTCTGTTTTGCTTCTCAAATAAGTTTACACAGGTTGCATATTAAATGGGTTGCTACTTACGAGTACGTACATAAGAAATAATAACCGTTCGAAAGCTTTCGTAAAGTCATGAACAATTTGTATATTATCTACCCCTTTCATTGTTTGTTTTCTTGAAACACTGTTGCGAACCGAGCGAAGGGCTCAGAAGTCGTACTGAACTTTCCTGAGCAACTGACACAGCCGTGACGTGTGTCTGGTACGGACCTTGACGGTCGCTCGGACAATGCTGGGTACGGATGATAATCAAAGAATGAGAATTCTGAGAGCTGAAATGTCGTGGTATTCTCAGTAAAGCACAGGGATAAGTTTACAGCGGAAGCGAGAAAATGGCAGCCGCCGAATGAGGACAAACAGGTCGTAAAGTAGTCGAGCGAGAGTCGTAGACATTTATGGTGGGTGTCATAATTTGTTGTGGAGTTTAGAGAGAGAATTAGGGAGATATATTTTAGGTTTAAGTAAAGAAATAGCTGTAAGAAAGCATGTAAGGCGTAAGATTCGGTTAGACACGAAAATAATGTAAAATATTTCAACTGCAAGGAGCTATAAAGAGATTTCTAAAACAGCATCTTCAAGGCTTAAGAAGACAAAACGGAACAGTGGAATCACGAAGACGTAGAAGTATAGATGGGTGGAGAGCCCGTTTCTGTAAATCTATATGACGTTAAAAAATAAATCTACACTTAATATTTTTTATTCACATGTGCTAACTGCAACACATACAGTCTTTATTTTTTGTGTATGGGTCCAAGGACGCTGTAACGGAGGTAATTTTTCTGCATAGACCGTGTTTTTATTTGAAAAAAGTACTGTATTTCACTATTTGTCAATTAGTTAGTTTTCTCCTTTGATCAGTGTCAGGCTAATTGGTAGTAAAAACAGTAACAAAAGTTATTGCAGTTCCAAGCAAAACGTGAAATAAACATCAAAACTACAAAAAAGTCATGCCTCAGGAGGTTAAATCACAATAATAGTTGTTATGATTGCACCATGTTATACACTGAAGAGCGAAAGAAACTGGTACACCTGCCTAATGTCTTGTAGGCCCCCGGAAGCACGCAGAAGTGCCGCAACATGACGTGGCATGGACTCGACTAATGTCTGAAGTGTGCTGGAGAGAATAGGCACCATGAATACTGCAATGCTGTCCATAAATCCGTAAAAGTATGAGGAGGTGGAGATTTCTTCTAAACAGCAAGTTGCAAGGTATCCCAGATATGCCCATAAAGCGGTATTTGGGCGAGCATTATCCTGCTGGAAAACATCCCCTGGAATGTTGTTCATGAATGGGAGCACAACAGGACCAATCACCGGACTGACGCACAAATTTGCAGTCAGGGTGCTTGGGATAACCATGAGAGTGCTACTACTGTCATACGAAACCGCACCCCAGACCATAACTTCAGCTGTGGATCCAGTGTGTCTAACAAGCCGACAGGTTGGTTCAAATGGCTTTGAGCACTTTGGGACTTAACTTCTCAGGTCATTAGTCCTCTAGAACCTAGAACTACTCAAACCTAACCAACCTAAGGACATTACACACATCCATGCCCGAGTCAGGATTCGAACCTGCGACCGTAGCGGTCGCGCGGTTCCAGACTGTAGCGCCTAGAACCGCTCGGCTATCCCGGCCGGCCCGACAGGTTGGTTGCAGGCCCTCGACTTGCCTTCTCTAACCAACACGCGGTCGTTACTGGCACCGAGACAGAACCAGCTTTTGTCAGAAAACACAACAGGCATCCACCTCGCCCTCCAGTGAGCTCTCGCTTGACACCGCTGAAGTAGCAAATGGCTGTCGTTTGGAGTCAGTGTAATGCACGCTACAGGTCGTCTGGCTCGCAGCTGTCCTTGAAGTAACCGACTTTTCACAGTTCGGTGTGTCGCTGTGGTGCCAACTGGTGCTGTAACTGCTGCTGCAGTTCAAATGTTCAAATGTGTGTGAAATCTTATGGGACTTAACTCCTAAGGACATCAGTCCCTAAGCTTACACACTACTTAACCTAAATTACCCTAAGGCCAAACACACACACCCATGCCCGAGGGAGGTCTCGAACCTCCACCGGGACCAGCCGCACAGTCCATGACTGCAGCGCCTGAGACCGCTCGGCTAATCCCGCGCGGCTGGAGGTGCAGTAGGATGGGCCAGCGCCATATGCCGGACACAATGGTTTTCCCTCTCGATAGCACCACGTGGCCGTTCGGAGCCCATTCTTTTTGTGAGTGTACATTTCTCGCGAACACTGCTGCCAGGAATCATGTACAGTGGCTACATTCTTGCCAAGTCTTTCTGCAATATCGCAGAAGGAATATCCAGCTTCTCGTAGCCCTATTACACCTTTCAAACTCAGCGAAGTGATGATAATGGCTTCTTTATCGCCTTAAAGGCTGCCAAGATGCTACTCCAGGCGGGTGTAAAATGAATGTGCGCAACGGAAAATAATAAATGCTAAAATGAAATTTCGGCCCTGTCTGACTACCCCCTGAAGCATATCTTATGATCTCTTAATTCTTTAGATTACAATCTAAACATAAATGAATTATGAAGGCAACCAATCCTACTAAATGATAAACGTCGTTCCTGCTTATATATTTATTGTAGATTAAAAAAAAAACTTTATATTACAAAGTTGACATTTCCTAAGTAAAATTAATAATAAATTGCCCAACTCTACCCTTTATTATGATTGCGCGGTCTAATATCAATAACCCGAAATGACTGACATCATCTACGTACCAAACACTAGAAGACACTACTTTCAAAGATGATCTACAATGGTGTGGAACCTCAGTGGAAATAAACTAACGTGATCACAGCTGTTTAGCTTTTATAGCCCTAATAAGCCGAAGCAATTTGCGATATCACCGTATGTACTGCATCCGGTGCGTCGAAGTGATGGTTTTCGTACTCGTCTGCGACGATGGAAGAACTCCAGCCACAAATAAACTCTTTCAAACTCTAGGGCGGCAGAAGGCGGTCGTCTGGCTAATACACTCTAATACTGTCGTCTCCTCTCTGTGTTCTACAGACGAGAAACACGAACCCCCAGCCACAAGGACGGAGTTCAGATAACGTCTCAACGTAAGTATAGGCAGAGGAAGTGCTCTCAGTTGCTGAACGCTGCATACTCAACGACGACTTCCAACCCGGATGTGAAGTCCAGAATTGTATAGTTTCGCAACAGTACAGTGCCTAGCCGTTCTAACTATAAACTATCCTGAGAACAAAGACAGCAAATCCGTCTGTACCAACAAAAGCTGATGAGCGACCGTCACACACGGGCGCTCACAACGGAAGACCACGTCTCTCCAGCGCTGGTCTTCCAGCAAGGCTCGGCTCCCCCCCATCGTAACTCCAAAAACGAATAATATTCCCGAAACCACGGAATATTCTCCCTCTCTACAGATTCTTCCGAACGCTGACCAACCATATTTTAGTCTTTTGTCGTCCAGCGCGGAAAGTTCGCGAGGAAAAACCTATACTCGCACAATGGTACGCTTCTGAGTAAAAATCCTTGGAAATAACCCATCCTGCGTGGTTTCCGAGGTGCCGCATCTTCGTTCCTCTCACCTGCGTCCAAGATTTTCAGCGTTCGGAACTATTATTCGGTTATCCTTCCGGCCCCTATTACAACAGCGACCAACCGTCGCCACATTGTGCACCAGATCTCAGGTGCCACGACGTCCATCAAACTACTTCCTGTGTTTAATCAGAACCAACACCTGTGCGGGCCTTCCACCCAGAGCTTGAGTTCTGCCTGCCGTTTCATCTCCACTGGCGTTCCAACCTCTACTAGTATAGGCAGTCATTCATTAAGCCGTTTTTATTTAAAAAAAAAAAAAACAATCCGTCACCTTTCATGCAATAAGCGTTAATAGTTATTTACAAGGCATACGTGACAATGTTAGTCTCCTATATATGAAGGGCTTATTTCAATAGTGGTACAAGTCCATTGCCTCCACTTCTCTGTCTATAATGCTTCCGACATTAATGGTCCAAACAAACACAAGGAAAGGTTCGTTCAT
Source organism: Schistocerca cancellata (assembly GCF_023864275.1). NCBI lineage: Eukaryota > Metazoa > Arthropoda > Insecta > Orthoptera > Acrididae > Schistocerca > Schistocerca cancellata. Next base: position 372,903,883 of record NC_064626.1, read on the forward strand.
CTCTAGCAAGAACCCATATGCTAGCATATTTCTGGTATCCCAACTGCAGATTTTTCAGCGTTCATTTAATTTTGGGACTCTGAATCTCATACGGTCGCAGGTTCGAATCCTGCCTCGGGCATGGATGTTGTGATGTCCTTAGGTTAGTTAGGTTTAACTAGTTCTAAGTTCTAGGGGACTTATGACCTAAGATGTTGAGTCCCATAGTGCTCAGAGCCATTTGCCATTTTTGCACTCTGTATCTCAGAATGAAAAAAAAATGGACTTGTACTACTATTGAAATAAGGCCTTCATATATTCATATATATGATGTACAACCTATCACATGATACCTAGTTGTGTTTGTACATCACGGCAAAGTATGTGGATGAGTTCTTGTAAGGTGCGAAATTATAGCCACTTACGTCAACTCATCACCTCCAATCTCAAAGCTAACTTATGTTCACAATCATTACAGCTTGTATGTCACTCACTGATCAGTGTGGCCTGGCAACGGAAGACAACAAAACGAAAGACGAAATTTTAAATTTAGCATTTGAGAAACCTTTCACGCAGGAGGATCGTTCAAACATACCGCCGTTTGAGTCTCGTACAGATTCCCGTATAGAGGACATAGTGATACACATCCCTGGGGTTGTGAAGCAGCTGAATGGGTTGAAAATAAATAAATCGCCAGGTCCTGATGGGATTCCAGTTCGGTTTTACAGAGAGTACTCTACTGCATTGGCTCCTTACTTAGCTTGCATTTATCGCGAATCTCTTGCCCAACGTAAAGTCCCGAGCGACTGGAAAAAAGCGCAGGTGACGCCTGTATATAAGAAGGGTACCAGGACTGATCCTCAAAATTACAGACCAATATCCTTAACATCGGTTTGTTGCAGGATTCTCGAACATACTCTCAGTTCGAATATAATGAATATCCTTGAGACAGAGAAGTTTCTGTCCATGCATCAGCACGGCTTTAGAAAGCATCGCTCTTGCGAAACGCAACTCGTCCTTTTTTCACATGATATCTTGCGAACCATGGATGAAGGGTATCAGACGGATGCCATATTCCTTGATTTCCGGAAAACATTTGACTCGGTGTCGCACTGCAGGGTACGAAGGTACGAGCATATGGGATTGGTTCCCAAGTATGTGAGTGGCTCGAAGACTTCTTAAGTAATAGAACCCAGTACGTTGTCCTCGATGGAGAGTTTTCATCGGAGGTGAGGGTATCATCTGGAGTGCCCCAGGGAAGTGTGGTAGGTCCGCTGTTGTTTTCTATCTACATAAATGATCTTTTGGATTGCGTGGGTAGCAATGTGCGGCTGTTTGCTGATGATGCTGTGGTGTACGGGAAGGTGTCGTCGTTGAGTGACTGTAGGAGGATGCAAGATGATTTGGACAGGATTTGTGATTGGGCTAAAGAATGGCAGCTAACTCTAAATATAGATAAATGTAAATTAATGGAGATGAGTAGGAAAAAGAATCCTGTAATGTTTGAGTACTCCATTAGTAGTGTAGCGCTTGACACAGTCACGTCGATTAAATATTTGGGCGTAACATTGCAGAGCGATATGAAGTGGGACAAGCATGTAATGGCAGTTGTGGGGAAGGCGGATAGTCGTCTTCGGTTCATTGGTACAATTTTGGGAAGATGTGGTTCATCTGTAAAGGAGACCGCTTATAAAACACTAATACGACCTATTCTTGAGTACTGCTCGAGCGTTTGAGATCCCTATCAGGTCGGATTAAGGGAGGACATAGAAGCAATTCAGAGGCGGGCTGCTAGATTTGTTACTGGTAGGTTTGATCATCACGCGAGTGTTACGGAAATGCTTCAGGAACTCGGGTGGGAGTCTCTAGAGGAAAGGAGGCGTTCTTTTCGTGAATCGCTACTGAGGAAATTTAGAGAACCAGCATTTGAGGCTGACTGCAGTACAATTTTACTGCCGCCAACTTACATTTCGCGGAAAGACCACAAAGATAAGATAATAGAGATTAGCGCTCGTACAGAGGCATATAGGCAGTCATTTTTCCCTCGTTCTGTTTGGGAGTGGAACAGGTACAGAAGATGCTAGTTGTGCTACGAGGTACCCTCCGCCACGCACCGTATGGTGGACTGCGGAGTATGTATGTAGATGTAGATATGTAAACGAAACGTGGTTTGCATCCTCTTAGTAGCGCTGCCAGCGGCACTCTTACGCGACTGATGCGAAATGTGAAGAGACATCATGATTCAAATGTAGAAACACGCCTACCAACATTTGTTTACGTCGCACAACTCCTCCTTGGTGTTGCGATTTTTTTTCCCGTCAGTGTACTTATGTGTAAGCTGCAGTAATGTCTTGGCAAGCTTTGCTGTTTACGCTTCACACTGATCGACTACGAGGTCAGTGCGCTTTTTCTAGTTTCAGGCAACTGCAAGGAGGCTACAAGGTTCCTAATTCTTTAGAATGGTACCGTCAACAAACTGCAATCGTAGAGTAGTTTATTGCGCTACGCAAGAACCGTGTCATTGCATAAGTGGCAGAACTGCAGCTGTAGGCTGCACCTCGACACGGACCAGAAACAGAGCGCAGCGAATGCGGCCTTCGCAGCCGCGGCAAAAAACGCGGTCCTCCGTGCAGGCGTGCCGTATGGCCGGCCTGGGGTCGCGTCAACAGCTCGCCCTCCCCTGTGGGTCGCTGCGGAGGCGTAAGGCTGACCCGGTCTCCAGCTTGCAGTACACCGCTGTGTTGTTCCACAGATATGAAAAAACTCTTACGATAACGTCTGCTGACGGGAATTGCTCAAAATCAGGAACAGATGTATGAGTTTGAAACCGAGCTGTGTGACGTTAGACGCACACTGATTCCTCAAGATAGTAGTGTAAAAGAACAGGGTACTCGTGGTTACCATTCACAGAGCAGTGTATTAATTTTAGGAAAAATTTAGTTTTTCAGTCTTAGCTGCAAGTCGTAACTCACTAATGACTACTTCGGGTCGTACATAATGATCGTCTGCATATCTGAGTGTTCACTGCTGAAGAGTAGGAATATCAAATGTTATAAGTTCTAGTTTTTCACAAAAAACAGTGCTATTGTTTTTTTGTTACTGTACTGCATGTCCCGAGTCTTGTTCGAAGTGCCAAATCGTATAAAAATGTTTCAAACATTCATTACTGGATGCTGCATGGTCTTCGTGTCAAGCAGTGCATCTCTGCATCTCCAAGTGCCATGCGTCAGAGCTTTTGTTCCGCAAGATTTACATAAGACTGTTGTGTCAGCTAAAGCAATGAACCTGTTACATGTAACGGCAATGCAGAAAAAGACTTCCCTGACTTTAAAGACGCTACTGATACATTGTTGTCAATGCATGAGTGCAAGATCTCCAAATGCATTGTGTGATCCAAATTTCTCATACATCACCTTACATATACTATGTGATCAAAAGTATTTGGACAGCCGACCGGAGTGGCCGTGCTGTTCTAGGCGCTACAGTCTGGAACCAAGCGACCTCTACGCTCGCAGGTTCGAATCCTGTCTCGGGCATGGATGTGTGTGATGCCCTTAGCTTAGTTAGGTTTAATTAGTTCTAAGTTCTAGGCGACTGATGACCTCAGAAGTTAAGTCGCATAGTTCTCAGAGCCATTTGAACCAAGCCATATTTGGACACCCCCGAAAACGTACGTTTTTCATAATAGGCGTATTTTGTTGCCAGCTACTGCTAGGTACTCCATATCAGTGACCTCAGCAGTCATTAGACATCGTGAGAGAGCAGAATGGAGCGCTTCGTGGAACATACCCACTTCGATCGTGGTCAGGTGATGGCGTGTCACTTCTGTCACACGTCTGTACACGAAATTTCCACACTCCTAAACATCCCTAGGTCCAGTGTTTCCGATGTGATAGTGAAGTGGAAAAGTGAAGGGACACGTACAGCGCAAAAGCTACACGCAGACCTCGTCTGTTGACTGACAGAAAAAAAAGATGGCTCTGAGCACTATGGGACTTAACATCTGAGGTCATCAGTCCCCTAGAACTTAGAACTACCTAAACCTGACTAACCTAAGGACATCACACACATCCAAACCCGAGGCAGGATTCGAACCTGCGACCGTAGCAGCAGCGCGGTTCCGTACTGTAGCGCCTAGAACCGCTCGGTCACAAAGGCCGGCGACTGACAGAGATCGCCGAAAGTTGAAGAGGGTCGTAATGTGTAATAGGCAGACGTCTATCCAGACCATCACACAGGAATTCCGAACTGCATCACGATCCACTGCAAGTACTATGACAGTTAGGGGGGTGGTGAGAAAACTTAGATTTCATGGTCGAGCGACTGCTCATAAGCCACATATCATGCCGGTAAATGATAAACGACGACTCGCTTGGTATATGGAGCGTAAATACTGGACGATTGAACAGTGGAAAAATGTTGTGTGGAGTGACGAATCACGGTATAACAGTGTGGCGATCCGATGGCAGGTTGTGGGTTTGGCGAGCGCCCGGTGAACGTCATCAGCTAGTGTTTGTAGTGCCAACAGTAAATTTCGGAGACGGTGGTGTTATGGTGTGGCCGTGTGGCCGTGTTTTTCATGGAGAGGGCTTGCACCCCTTGTTGTTTTGTGTGGCACTATCACAGCACAGGCCTACATTGATGTTTTAAGCACCTTCTTGCTTCCCACTGTCGAAGAGCAATTCGGGGATGTCGATTGCATCTTTCAACACGATCGAGCACCTGTTCATAATGCACGGGCTGTTGCGGAGTGGTTACACGACTGTAACATCCCTCTTATGGACTGGCCTGCACAGAGTCCTGACCTGAATCCTATAAACACCTTTGGGATGTCCTGGAACTCCGACTTCGTGCCAGGCCTCACCGACCGACATCGACATCTCTCCTCAGTGCAGTGCAGAATGGGCTGCCATTCCCTAAGAAAGCTTCCAGCAGCTGACTGAACGTATGCCTGCGAGAGTGGAAGCACTCATCAAGGCTAAGGGTGGGCCAACACCATATTGAATTCCAGCATTACCGATGGAGGGCGCCACGAACTTCTAAGTCCTTTTCAGCCAGGTGTCCAGATACTTTTGATCGCATTGTGTAGGTGTTAAAATTCTTGCACTGAAAGAGTGGGAAAATGTCTTTGTATTCAACAGACGAAAGACCATGGCTGATATATGCCAGACCCTTCTTCATCTGAAAGACGAGTCATGTTTATCAGTTGCAGAAGTGAAGGACCTGTTGGTGATGTTTCCTTTTTTCCTCAACAGCACAGGGAGTTCTACATGAAACTTAGCCAGATCTGATTCCAACAATGGACTAGGGTAAGAAACAGAGATACATACAGTTTAAGACAAAAAAAGGACGCATCACGAAGGAGGTATGCAAATTGTTCACAATTTGTTATTCAAACAGCCATTGATGCAAAACGCAAAACTGTAAACTTTGGCAGCAGATGGATCAAGATGTGACACTGCAGCACAGTTTCACCGCACAGCTGGCAAGGATATTAAGTAGGAGACATTTCGATATCAGAGCATAAAATCTTTCCGAATTTCATTTCATGTACTCACCTGGACAGTAACCATGCCTCAGACACAAGCGCATGAAAAATATAAGCAGATGCCAGCATTTGAGGGAGGAAGTGCAGTTGCACTGAAAGAAGCCAGTTGCAGTAACCGGCGAATCGATCGACATTTGAACAAAAGCAAGGTCACTATTTCACCTTGTTGGCATGGCCGAACACAACGTTAAGACGGAAGAGGTGACCTAGAGACAAGACGGAACGTAAGGACCGAGAAACCATCAGGCAGGCACACACATCACGAGATTCATCATTATCATCGATTCGACTTGCAACTCGTGCTTCAGTGACCACAAAAACCATTAATAGGTGGATCACAAACACGAGCCCGAGCTCACAGTGCTCCGTGCACCGACTACCACTGACTTCTGTACACCAATAATCCGGTTTGCAGTGGTGCCGGACGAATTCGGCCTGAAATCTCACTGACTGAAGTAGAATTTATAACACTTCCGTCCCCTACTGCTATACTATAACCTTAAAGTTGGAGGCAGATCGTAAAATGGAACTATTTTATTAAAGCAATTACAGTATAAAGAAGCAGAGCAGTGTTACCCTCTCAAACGAATTTTGTTATGTTGACCGTGATGTACCTAAACGAAGGTGGCTTATCGGGAGTGAAAGTCAGAATTCCATAAACACTTAAACAGTAACAAACAATATCTTACCTATCCACACTGTCCAAATGATGATAAAAAACGGTCGCCAGCCTAATTAAGCGTAAGAATGAGTAACATTCTTGATCGAGAAACTAATTATGAGAACTTTCATGGACAGACACAGCCTATACTTTATCACATGAGAGTGCAATGAACTCTGTCACTAACAGTTATAGGAAAACAAGACTATTTGCATAAGGACAACAGAAAATGACATACACTTTTACCTTGAAGGCTTGGTCGAACTGAATGGTTTCAATAATATTACAATTAAAGTGCACTTTAGGAATATACAATTAAGCATAGATTAAGCATAGATACAATTAAGCATACATTAAGCATAGATCTCACCTTTCACACATTTTCCTATCTGACATGAGATGTGAATAAAGCTCACTGCAAAATTATAAATTTGGCATAGGTTTAATCTTTTTTTTACCAATTACTTTTCTAACTGACATGGGAAAAAACTCATTAGTAAATATTTCTCACTGTCCCCTGAATAACAGAAGTTACTGTTTTCGTAGATAGTGGTCTTTCTGTTACTGGTTACCTAGCATAACCACAATAGACAAACTGTGGATCCTGTTACACTATTAATATGCACTTCCAATACACAAGAGAGACAAGCACTTAGCAAACATGAGTATATAACTTTCCACAAATGCAGTTCACACTTTTACTGCAATGAGACACAATATTGACAGATTTCCAGAAAACTAACTCACCTTTAAAAATTCAAAACAGGCAGCACTATGATCATTAACTAAGCAAAACTTTATAAGCCTCAGTTTTAAGAACTTTTAATTTTTTAAAAGTAACAACAAATTGTCCTTTTTTACTCCAGTTTTCTACTTTCAAGTCAATGATTAAATAAGTAACTTTGAAAGTCCACTAAACTTTAAATCGGACTGTTTCAATCACTGGGAGGCTTTCACAAAGCTACATTTACTACCTCCCACAATTTTACAGAATCCACAGTAAATCTGAATACTGCCTCCTTACCAAATATCAAACAACATTATTTAATTATCTGTTTGGCTTTGAGGCTTTCATTTTTTCCACAACAAGGACACTCGATAATCATAGTTAAAATGGCTTTACATATCTACAATTCCTTGGTTCCTTTTCAGTGATTGCGCAACGTGGTGACGAGTGCATGTCAATGGGTGGATTTGCAGGGAGAAATGCTGGACTCTGTCATTTCGTGGTGGCAATGATAGGTACCAATTCCAGAACAGTTCCAGCTCTTTATCCGCCCATCCGAGGCATTGGGAAGCGGCACGAAAATCCTCTCTCGGCACCAGCACAATACACAACTTTTACATGAGCAGTTGACAGTTTGGTAGCTCGTCCCCGACTGACTCTTGGTTCCACCTTTCTATCCACGCCCACCACATTTTACGAGCGCTACATGCTTCCGTTCCCGAGGGGAACCACAACACCTTTTACATACAAAATAATTAAGAACCCGAAGTGAAGGTCAGCAGTTTACGTAACAGCAACCAAACATACTAAATAAAACAGAACCTTAGCACATACTGACATTTCCACAAAAAAATTATTTAAACAAAATTATTCAACCTCAAAGATAACCAAAGAGATTATGTGAGAAAGACAAAACATGTCATTTGCTTATATTGTGCATATTACAGAGATTACCCTTCATTATAGTATCGAATTAATCATACACTAATTACAGAAGTTCAACGATGGGATGCTGAACAAAACAGAAAGCTAAATGAATCAACAAAAGGTATGTAGTGCCTAAGCTATGGTGTTACAAATTGTCTTCATTAATGAGTCCAACTTCGAATTCTGCTCCGATGACCACCGGAGACGTGTCTGGAGACGTTCCAGACAGCAGTGGGATGCGAACCCGGCTGTCGCCTGCCACGTGACACGACGGCCAGGAGTGATGGTTTGGGTTTCCGTTTCATTTCATAACAGGACCCTTTGGTTGTCACCTGCGGCACTCTTACAGCACAGCGGTGTGTCAACGATATTGTGCACGCCGTTTTTTCGCCCTTCATGACAAGCCTCCTGGACTTACATTTCAACAAGATAATGGCCACCCACATGGCGACAGTTGTTACTTATTGTCTTCATGTTTGCCAAACCCTACCTTGGTCAGCAAGGTCGCCGGATCTCTAACAAGTTGAGAATGTTTGGAGCATTATGGGCCGAGCCCGCCAACCAGCTGGGGTTCTCACGATCTTTGTCACTAAACTTTGAAAAAACACACTACATGCAGTTCAGAACTTGTAAGGGGTGTCCCACGAGTATATGCCTAACATACGATGACGAGCAGATAGGAGAAATGGACAGTGTTAAATTCTTGGGATTACAGCTTGATAATAGATTCAACTGGGAGGAGCACACCACAGAACTGCTGAAGCGTCTTAACAAATCTCTATTTGCAATGCGAATTGTGTCAGACATAGGGGATATAAAAATGAAAAAGCTGACATACTATGCTTACTTTCATTCCATAATGTCATATGGGATTATTTTTGGGGGCAATTCATCAAGCCAAGCTAAAGTTTTCCGGGCACAAAAACGTGCAGTAAGAATTATACGTGGTGTGAACTCAAGAACATCCTGCAGAAGCCTGTTTAGGGAACTAGGGATACTAACTACTGCTTCCCAATATATTTATTCCTTAATGAAATTCATCATTAAAAATATATCACTTTTTCAAACCAACAGCTCAATTCATGGAATCAATATTAGAAATAAGAATAATCTTCACAAGGATTTAAAGTCACTTAGTCTTGTACAAAAAGGTGTGCATTATTCAGGAACACACATTTTCAATAACTTGCCAGCAGCCATAAAAAGCTTAACAACCAATGAAATTCAGTTTAAGAGAAACCTAAAGGCGTAAAAACAAGAGAAATATCACCTACCTAGTTAGCATCAACATCAACTCTTTGCTGAAACTAAGTAACCTGAAGCATACTAAGTGTTCTGGTGTAAAAGTCAAGTGCCGGCACGACGATCAGTAACGGTAGAGTAGAGAGGACTGTGAACAAGCCGGCCGGAGTGGCCGAGCGGTTCTAGGCGCTACAGTCTGGAACTGCGCGACCGCTACGGTCGCAGGTTCGAATCCTCCCTCGGGCATGGATGTGTTTGATGTCCTTAGGTTAGTTAGGTTTAAGTAGTTCTAAGTTTTAGGGGACTGATGACCTCAGATGTTAAGTCCCATAGTGCTCAGAGCCATTTGAACCCGTTTGACTGTGAACACGACGTCAGCCAATAGTACGCTAAGTGACCCCTCTCTAGGACGACACAGGAACAGCAGCGGCGTCTAGGCCTGGCCGCGGCCCGGTTGAAGTCTAGCCGTTCTACGAGCTCTGCAGCAGCGACTTAGGCACTGTATTGTTTCGCTTGTGTTAGGAGTTGTGTATACTCTGATGCCTGTCTCCTATAAGATTTTCTCTAGAGCTTTGATAACTACAGTCACCACCCAACTTGATTACGAACTAGGCGAATATCAGGCTGTTTTTCGAGCTAGTAGATCTTGCATAGAGCAAATATAGTACTCCAAGACCATCCTTACATACCGGAGCTGTGGCGGACATGCCAGGGTAGCCATCATATGGACTTCAAAAAGTATATGATTCGATAGAGAAGTAGAACCTGATCTCCACGCTACGAGAACAGTGCGTAGATGAGACCACCAGATTAGTCAAGGCCATTCTGAGGAACACAATGCTCAAAGCAAAATGTAGACATGAGGTCTCGGATAAGAGTTAGACAAGGTGACGGCCTCGTGTGCATGCTTTTCAACAACATACTGGAGAAGATTATTGCGGAATCGACTTGCACACTGCCATCGGGAACTGGAATGAAGCCTGGATACAAGAAAGTTAACTTCAGTGTACCCAGCCTACTGTTAGCAGATGACATCGTCTTTTTAGCTAACAATATGGAGAAGCCTACTCACCAACAGCAGAGTCTCCACTTCATAGCAACTAAGACCATAGCAACTAATATCAGAATACAAAGAACTAAGTTCCTTACTAACATAATGGGAATTCTGTCCACTCCCATTAGAAGACACCACCATTCGTAAATTTCCTGCAGTCAAGTATTTAGAAGAGTAGATTTCAGCAAATTAGACTGAGAACATGACAATAGATATCAGATTTCTGAAGTTGGAGGGGTCTATCACTCCTGCAAGGGCATTTACATATCCAAGTACCTTTCCAAAGAATTGTAAACTAAAACATTACAACCTCAGTAATAAGGCCCTATGTACTGTACACCTGTGGATGCATCTTGATGAACAGAAACCTAGAGCTCCAAGCAACGGAAAATCCTAAGGAGAATACTAGGGCCATTAAGGGAAGAGGATGCCACCTACAGGTTCAGACACAACAGTGAGCTGTACCAACTCCAAGAAAACATGACCACGTCTGTGAAAAAATTTTAACTGCACAGGCCCACCTCTTCCTTAGAAAAAGGGGACGGATGGACGGAGAGGTAGTCGGATAACAGATAACAAAAATGTTCTCCCATGGAACGTAATTACAAATTCACAAATTTCGGATTCATTCCTGTGGTTGTACTGTATAATCCTGCTTATTGGCAAATTTCATGATTCTAGGTCAACGGGTTTTGATGAGTGAATTTGCGAGTATCAGTTTACATGACATAACTGGGGAAAAGAGGAATTTGTGGCACAACTTGACTAGAAGTAGGAATCGGTTGGTAGGGCACGCTCTGAGGCATCAAGGGATCCCCAGTTAGTTTAGTATAGAAGGGGAGCGTGGAAGGTAAAAATCGTAGAGGGAGACCAAGAGTTGAATACCAGATTCAGAAAGATGTAGGCTGCAGTAGGTACTGGAAGATGATGAGGCTTGCACAGGATAGAGTAGCATGTACCGCTGCATCAAACCAGTCTCTGGCCTGAAGACCACAACAGCAGCAAATGGCCGTATCTGTTGGTTGCATAGACTTAGTAGCTTCAATTTTGTACACCGCTAAAGGACCGTAGATCTCCATATATGACACAAAATTCAACTCGATACGTGTACCCGTTCCGGTAAAAATGGGCTCTTAATATCTGGACAGACTGACAAAGGGATGGATCCTATATGGGTTCTGTTTTTACCGACTGATATACTTAACCCTAATAACGACCACAGTTAGGAACTTGCAAGATACCTTGAAGCTAATTCTGTGTTAATAGACAAAATACTGTATTTTGAAATTATTAATAAACTTACAAACGACATGTAATACACACATCAAAAAAAGTTTTGCATCACCCCAGTTCCCAGAACCCCTGAAGATAGACGCTGACTTTGGATACTGTATCACAGACACAGTGCCTTTGACTGTTCAAAGATGTCACTAAACCCGCCGAAAATGTAAACAACCATGCCTGACCAGCGCCTATTAGACAGAGGGGGTCCGACAGCCGATCAGTTCCAATCATTCCACCAGGAAGGAGGTACACGGCTCGTATTGTCTGTAGTTCAACCATGCCTAGACAGTCAATACCGCGGTTCGATCGCGTCCGGATCGTTTCTTTGTACTAGGAAGGGCTCTCAACAAGGGAAGTGTCCAGACATCTCGTAGTGAACCAAAGCGATGTTGTTCGGACATGGAGGAGATACAGACAGACAGGGACTGTCGATGACATGCCACGCTCAGGCAGCCCAAGAGCTACTATTGCAGTGGATGACCGCTATCTACGAATTAAGGCTCGGCGGTACCCTGACAGCAACGCCACCATGTAGAATAATGCTTTTCGTGCAGTCACAGGACGTCGTGTTACGACTCACGCTGTGCGCAGTAGACGGCATGATGGGCAACTTCACTCCCGACGTCCATGGCGAGGTGCATCTTTGCAACCACGACACTGTGCAGCGCGGTACAGATGGGCCCAACAACGTGCCGAATGGACCGCTCAGTATTGGCATCATGCCTTCTTCGCCGATGAGTGTCGCATATGTCTTCAACCAGACAATCGTCGGAGGCAACCCAGTCAGGCTGAACGCCTCAGACACACTGTCCAGCGAATGCAGCAAGGTGGAGGTTCCCTGCTGTTTTGGGGTGGCATTATGTGGGGCCGATGCGCAGGTGGTCATGGAAGGCGCCGTAACGGCTCTACGATACGTGAATGTGTAAGGTGTCAGACAAATCCAACACCTTCCATGCAAACCCTGACATGATAGCAAATCCGGCAGTATGTCACATAGCTCCGAATAAATCCTGACATTAAATTAACCAAAGTAATACGGTCAACAGGTGAGCAAATGGAATACCACAGACTAATACAACAACGCCTAAATGCATGTGATACCTTCCCACGCTGACACAGACGCAGTTCCGAGGGATGAAATGAGAAGCCGAGAGCAGAATCGTGTTAAGCTAGGAGGGCCTACGATAAGGGTCAGACACCCACGTCGCCAGCCGACCGCCAAAACCAACCTCCAGCCCATGTTAAAAGATAGAGCCCTCCAGAAGAACAGTATAGATCTTATGATAACACTAAAAGGGCCACACCAGCTGAAAGTTTTAGCATGAGACTATACGCGTCTCTTTTACGTTGCAAACGTTAAAAACATTGCTCCAGCACGAAAAGTATAACGTTCCTCATTGGATAGACAGAATTTTGTAGGCGGAGTTTAAGGTTAACATTGAGAACTTGATTGGTCAGTTGAAAACACAGCCAGATAGCTTTTTTTAAACCAACTTCGGTAAATTGTAGTAAGGAGAAGTTAGGAGAGAGTTGCTTCCGAGACGGCGAGGTGCGTGGAGCTGTGCCGCCCGCCGCCCCCTGACGCTGCCTAAACACCGACAAGGTAATGAACGCACGCGATGCCGCATCTTTGAGCGCATAAGGCTTCACTCAGAACTGCAGAAGTCTCATCTGTTACATCCTCTTTTTACGTAATCCTAGTGTCGATCGTCAATTAAATCGCCTGGTGTTCACATTTGCTACTTGAAGTAAAAATCTGAAATGCAATGATTTTTCTGTTATATAATTATTGAGAAGCCACATCAGCCACTGTAATTTACGAGAAGTTAGATAAGTAATTAAAGATAATTGAGAGTCACTGTAGACCATTTTGATAGTTTTCTCTTTCATGAAAATTAACTTAAACCTAGATTATAGATGTGATATGGCGTAGGTCATCTGTCGATCCATTGTAGAACTTGGAAACCCATTCAGGGAATATTCGTTCACATTTTTGTTGAACGCAGTTGGTTTTTATCATCCTGTATAAAAATATTTCCTTTTATCAATAGTGCAATTTAGAAACAATGTTTTGTGAGTAGAATAAAATTTCCAATGGTAAACTTAACTGCTTTTTCGACGTTATTTTACCAGCTAACTAAAAATAGGAAAGCCTTGAACTCCTTCCACTAAATTTAGTTAGTATTAAGATTCTTTTACAGGGAGTGCAGTGGAGCTGACGCTGGAATCATTGAGTATTTGATTATATCATCGCTAGTGTCACTGAACTCTTCTGAACTCTACATGTCATGTGTGGTCTGGCGTCTCCTTACCAGCAACAGGTCCCAGGTTCATACTAGTCAATTCCCTAAAAAACACGCTCAGGGCGTCGTTGCGCGAAAGTGCTAGGGGGACAAGACTTAGAACAAACAGACACCACGCAGAATGTTAGAAATGCCATCCTCCGGCCGATAGGGCAACCATATCGGCAGCATATTGGCGAGGCAATCGTCTTCATGGACGACAATTCGCGCGCCCATCGTGCACATCCTGTGAATGACTCGCCTAGAATGTCCAGCATGTTCTCCAGACATGAACCCTATCGGACATGCCTGGGATAGATTGAAAAGGGCTGTTTCTGGACGACGTGACCTACTAACCACTCTGAGGGATCCAAAAACTGTTCAGATGTGTGTGAAATCTTATGGGACTTAACTGCTAAGGTCGTCAGTCCCTAAGCTTACACACTACTTAACCTAAATTATCCTAAGGACAAACACACACACCCATGTCCGAGGGAGGACTCAAACCTCCGCTGGGACAGTCCATGACTGCAGCGCCTAAGACCGCTCGGCTAATCCAGCGCGGCTGAGGGATCCACGCGGAACCGCCGTTGAGGGGTGGGACAATCTGGACCAACAGTGCTTTGATGAACTTGTGGATAGTATGCCACTACGAATACAGGCATGCATCAATGCAAGAGGACGTGCTACTGGGTATTAAAGGTACCGGTGTGTACAGCAATCTGGAGTACCATCTCTGAAGGTCTCGCTGTATGGTGGTACAACATGCACTGTGTGGTTTTCATGAGCAATGAAAGGGCAGAAATGATGTTTATGTTGATCTCTATTCCAGTTTTCTGTACAGGTTCCGGAACTCTCGGAACCGAGGTGATGCAATTTTTTTTCTTTTTTTCTTTGTGTGTTACAGTTTTAGTTGCCATAAACTCTCATACTCTTAATTCGTAGGGTTTAAAGGTGATCAATGATTTTTATGTGCATATATCTTGTATGCTCGTTGTGAATGCAGTTTTGCCACCAGAGTACAGATAAGCAACAGAAAGCGTAGGCAAGAAAATAAGAACAATATGGTAACAATTTAAAAAAGAACTATGTACTTTGCGTCCTGTGAACACTAACCTACTCTTCGCAAGCAGTTACCTACCACACTGTCGTGTTTGATCTGATCTGCACGTATCTATAGTTAACAATAGTCTCGATGTGCGAGGTGACAGACCTTCGATCCGGTGAACTAATGTACAGAGTTACACTGAAGTTAGCAGCATACAACAGTAAATTCTTAAATTCGCCACATGTTGGAACTCGCTGTAATCTAGGTCGTTACGTCTGAACGGATACGAAATCCGCAGCAAAACTCGCCCTGACGGTCGGCGCGGCCTTTCTTTCGCAGACATGTAAATTGCGCGACATTCGCCACCCAACAGGAGAAACCGGACACCGTGTTTACGATTTTCTGTTGCGACCTGCGCGCTGTATTTCACCCGAAATGACCTACACTGGTGCTGCACCATTCACACAAGGACAGAACCGGTATTTCCCAACAGCTGTTTTTACCTGCTCATTGCAGAGGTCAGTGTTATGCAACTTTCTAGTCACCCAGCGTCACCCCTGTAACCCCACCAATCTTGAGTGTGCGGCCGATGTGAGGTCCCCAGGTCGCATTAGCGCGGCATTTGACGGGTTATTCATAGTAGAAAGCAAGGAGTGACTTCGTTGTTAGCATTAGCACGCTAATAACGTTTAGCACCCCTTCCAGCCTTGATACTGGCGTTCATTCTGCGGATTCCATACAGAGGTGAAAAAAACATTAGACAGAGGATGCATTTTTTGTTGTGTCTGTCAGCTTGCATAAACCGTTAGTAGGCTACATTCAGATGTGCTACTTGGACGTGCTGGAGTATTATGTTTTGCTAACTGGTGTTCTTGGAGACTACCTTCATTTGGAGGGATGTCAGGCTGATCTCCAAGTTCTGCTTAATTTATCCTGTACACAACAAGTATACCGCGATTGCCATTTGAGCGAGTTATGCGCGGATCAGTTAACAGCCTAGTGCTCAAACAAATCACTCCCTGAGATCAGAGGTAGAGATACAGCCTATACAATAGGAAATGTTCGACGCCCGTTTGGATGGTCTACTTCAAATATGCAACAGGTACGAAAATTAAATCATAGACTTTTTGTAAGTGCTGCGCTCGCACGCGTTTGTGTGTGTGTGTGTGTGTGTGTGTGTGCGAGAGAGAGAGACTGCGTCAAAATATCAGATTCCTTAGTCCAGCATTCACATCTGCCACGGTGAAAACGTGTTAGTGATTTTTTCACCTTTGTATGTATGTACATATGTGTATGAAGGCACACTGTTTACAAAAGATCCATGGAAAAAATCTAGCAAATTAATTACATTTCGACATTAACTGCATGCTGTACATAAATATCACTTTTTTTAGAGTCGAAATGGTTATTTTTCTTTTCCGTCCCTAAAATACTTTATTTCAAGTACTATGTTGCCTTGGATATTATTTTAACTGATAATACAACTGAATGTCAAATCAGAAACACCTTTCAGCTGTCTATTTGTCAACTGTTAGTTTATTTCGATACCAGTTTCGGTGATTTACTAAGCGTCTTTAGGTTGCCTGACTGACGTGTAGGAAACTTCCAACCTTGGTTCCGGTCGAAATAGGGGCCAACATGCAAAGACTGACATCTGTAGATTTCTGATTGATACAGCGGTCACTTCAATCTTCATTTGCCCAAAAGGGCAGAAATCTACGGATACCAGTCTTTGAACGCTGGCTCCTATTTTGACCGTAACCGAGTCTGGAAACTTTCTACACGTTGGTCACGGGGCATGTAGATGGCGTACTAAATCACCGAAACTGCTAGCCAAATAAAATAACAGTTTGAAAATTAGACGGCTGAAAGATGTTTGATTTGACGTCGTGTACTGAACAGCTGGGTCCCGCAACCATCTCTGAAAAGATGGACTAGGGAGATAATACAACTATTCTTCTTCAGAAGAAGTACAAACATAGGGTATTATCCACTGGCTGTGTTCTGCTTCTATACCTCCAAACAGACAGGACAGGTCGCTTTACTCTGTCTGATCAAAAGGATTCGGAGTCCTATAAGTGGACATTAATAGAAGATATGTCAACCACCCGCCTTTGTGACGACTCTGCTGGAAACACTTCCAGTGAGGTATCTGATCGTCTGAGGCCGAGTGGAAGCCCACCCTTCCTCAAGAGCCAAAAGCAGGGACATTAGCAATGTTGCCTTTGGACTCTTAGCGAAGTCGACGTTCTTATTCGTCCCAAAGGTTTTGGTTCAGGTCGGGACTCTTGGTGGGGTGGGGCGGAGCAGTCCATTTTAGGAATATTACTGTCAACAAACCATTGCCTCATACAGTCTCTTTATGACAGAGTGCATTGCCACACTCGTACGATCGTCTCCGAACTGTTCCCCTACTGTACACAGTACACAATACTGTAAAATGTCTTCACCTCCTTCTGCATTTAGCGTCTTCTTAATTGCAGTAAAGGAATCACTCCTTACCCACGAGCAGCAGCCCCATACTGTAACACCACCTCCTTCGTACTTCGCTACTGGCACTACACATGATGGCAGATAACATTCTCCAGGCAGTAGCCAAACCCAGAACCCCCGTCCGCCACCGGACTGCTAAGGGGTGTAGCGTGACTCATCACTCCAAATCACCCGTTTGCCATCATCAAAATGGTTCAAATGGCTCTGAGCACTATGGGACTTAACATCCGAGGTCATCAGTCCCCTAGACTTAGAACTATTTAAACCTAACTAACCTAAGGACATCACACACATCCATGCTCGAGGCAGGATTCGAACCTGCGACCGTATCAGCAGCCCGGTTCCAGACTGAAGCGCCTAGAACCGCTCGGCAACACCGGCCGCCTTTGTCATCATCCACACCGAGCGAGGCGGCGCAGTGGTTAGCACACCGGGCTCGGATTCGGGAGGACGACGGTTCAAACCCGCGTTCAGCCATCCAGATTTAGGTTTACCGTGATTTCCCTAAATCGCTCCAGGCAAATGCCGGGATGGTTCCTTTGAAAGGGCACGGCCGACTTCCTTCTCCATCCTTCCCCAATCCGATGGGACCAATCACCTCGCTGTTTTTTTCCCCTCCCCCAAAACAACCAAACAACCATCATCCAATGTTCTGTGGCGTGATCACTTACACCATCTCAAGCATCACTTAGCACGTGCTGCAGAAATGTGTGCCTCATGAAGAGCTGCACGACCATTGTACCCAATCATTTTTAACTCCCTACTAGAGTAATTTGGACTGCCCGAAGCACTTTCACTCTCACGAGTGATTCCTTCTGCTGATCCGAGCCGATTTTTCCCAACACCTACCACAGTGCTCGAACGAACGAAGAAAGTTTATGGTTCAACTCCCGTCGACGTCGAGGTCATTGGAGACGGAGCACAGGTTCGGATTGCTTCAAGGATGGCGAAGGAAATCGGTCGTCCCCTTTCAAAGGGGACATCCCGGAACACTTGCCTGGAGCGATTTAGGAAAGTCACGGAAAACCTAAATCTGGATGGTCTGACAGAGATTTGAACCTTCGTACTCCTGAATGCGAGTCGAGTGTGCTAACCACTGCGCTACCTCGCTCGGTAGCAATGCACGAACTTCCTTGTCCGTCAGTACGTGACGTCTGTCAGGCCTTGGTTTAGCGGTGGTTGTTCCTTCGCGTTTCCACTTCAGAGTCACATCACCAACTGTCCATTTGGGCAGATGTAGTAGGTTAGAAACGCTCCGGACGGTTTATTACTCAGGTCACATCCAATCACTCGTCCGCGTTCGAAGTCTCTGAGCTCTCCTGGCCAAACGATTCTGCTGTAACTGTTTCTGTACTGAGAACTGAATACTCTCCGGCTTTTGTGACTCTAGCGGGTCCGCCCCTCGTGATATCTCGTGGTCAATTCGGCAGATACTTTTGATCAGGTGTTGTGTGTAGATCTCGGGCCTTTGCAGCGCTGAGATCTTCCCCTACCCTGAAGAGCAATAGGAAAATGGAATTGGGATAAGTGATTCACAGTTTAGAATGTTCAGAAGAGGATTTAGGGTTTTAGCATTTAACGTATATACAAGGAAAGAAATCCGAAACTCGTAGTTTGACTCGGGGGATTGGCGCTATTTCTCAATTTCTTTCTGAGACAAGACGTCTCAAACAAAACAAATGTGAGCGTGTATGCACCTATCAGAATGTGAAGCAGAGTTCAGTTGGTACCCCGCTCTACATGTGTTGCACTGTGCCTCACCTCACCATCCCTTGATTGGCTTGGTGTAATGCATAATATTCACAACGTGTATACGGTGTAATAGCGAGCAACCTGCTAAGGCAAACATGTTTGTTGTGGTTTGGTGTTAAATGAGATACTAATTACACAATTTGTGTGTTTCAGGTGAGCCAAAATCACCGCCTGCTGCCATTCTCGAATGACATCTGTTGTCAAGTACGTATTCTCCAACGACAAATTCGCTATTAAGGATGCAATCTAGAAACGAATGAATATGTGTATGTATGTCCACATCCGTGTCCCCTCACAACCGAAGCAAACACTAGCTTATACGCTGAGCTTATTTTCACCCATTTGAACTAATTACTAATAGAAAGAAGAATTTATTTATTTAGCGTATGAACAATCACTAAACACATAAAATACAGTACCACAGACACATTAAAATACAGTTTGTATCTTTATATCCAAGCCATTGATCCAATCCAATCCACCACTTCGGAAGTAACCACGTTCGAATCCACTAGAATTCCAGGGAAGGCACGGAGGGGCAGTCCATTGCTATATGCTTCGCTGTTTGTGGAATGTCAGCACAGTCACAGTATTGGTTGTCCACCCAGCCCTATTTATGAAGAATCGAAGCACTTCTTCCCACACCACATCTGAAACGGTTAAGCCTGCTCCAAGTGTGTCTTGGCAAGCTGAAACCATTGAGCCTTATTGTTGGACCTTCAACTTTCAAGATGCCGTGTGGAGTAGATGATGTCCATTCTTTCCGCCAGCTGTCTTTCGGGTCGAAATGGTTTCCTAACAATTCCATGGCCGTTTTACATGCCGGTTTACAGGACTTCAACCTGTATGATTCTAGCTGTCTCACGTCTTCGTGAATGGGAGTGATGAGTTATTCAGTATTCTTGACCACAGATGACCAAGATGTTTTTGTGTTCTGATGTGGTGGTATGTTACACAACACCGGCAGCCATTGGACTGGGGTAGCAAGTAATGTTCCAGATATGATACGCATAGTGTGACGAAGTTGAGTGTCCACAAGGTGAGTATGGCAGCTATTAAGCCATACTGCAGAGCAGTACCCTGCTGAGGAATAGACGAGTGCTAGAACAGATGTTCTCAATGTGTTGGCGTCAGCTCCCCATGATGTACCAGCTAGACGCTGCAGAAGGTTATTACGGTTCTTCAGTTTTGCAGCAGATTTACGTAATTGCGCTTTATATGTTAGGGTCCTTTCCAAAGTCATACCCGGATATGTAGGCGTGCCATTGAACCGTAATGCTTCCCCTCTAAGATTGACTCTTGGTTGGTAATTTTAGAGCCTATTGTGTAGGTAAAAGGTAGATACCTCACTTTTGTGAGGGTTCGGTTTCAAACGCCATTTCTTAAAGTATTCATCCAGGAGTACAAGGTCTTGGTTGAGGATATTCTCTGCTTCTGCAAAATTAGTGCGTTGAACAGTGAGGTTGATATCATCCTCATTTTGAATTTGCGGGAGAGTGTGTCAGGCAGATCATGAGTGTATAAATTGAAAAGCGCTGGAGAGAGGACCAAACCTTGTGGTAGACCATTACTCAGTTTGCGGATCGGCTTCAGCTGTTTTCTGAGTAAACTTGAATTAGTCTGTCACTTAGCATGTTTTCGACTAAAGTTGATATCTTCACACAGGGGACCACCTTGGTCAGTTTTAATAAGACCTTCCTTCCAAATGGTGTCGTAAGCTGCCGTGAGATCAAGGAAGACAGAGATACTCTTCACTTCTTCTCAAAACCAGGAAGTATAGGCTTACGTATCCCTAAGGATGAAAAACCACAATGACGTTGTGCTCAGCGTTAAATCAACGTCTTTTCAGCTATGTCCGAAGCCCGGGAGTATATTGTCCACGACCAAATTACTGAACGCGTATATGACAAATATTATTCCGGCTTTTGTAAATACCGTAGCACCAACACTGCATTAACTGAGGTAACTGATGACTTGAAATATGCCATAGACAAATGGGAGACTATAGTATTCATACTACTAGACGCTAGCTAAGCTTTTAATGCCGTCAGCTTTGACAGAATTCTAAGAAAAATGCTACAGCTTTTTCTCCAGATAGAACGCTGATGTGTCCCCAAAGCTACTTGCAAGACAAACAACAAAGTTTTGTTTGGGGGAATCACAAGTCGTCCTAGAAGATATTTTCACAGGAGTGCCATAGGCGAACCGTTCCACTACTGTTCTACTTATTTGTCAATAATATCTTGTCGGACCTGTCCTCCTGAAAATATCATATTTCTGTGCCGACGATCTCCAAATTTACGTAAGCGCTAGACTGTGATGATCCACGTGACTGATGACCTGTCTTCAGGTGCAAAACCTGGCACGAGCTAAATACGAAAAATTTGCAAGAAATTTTAGCATCCAATCAGGGATTGATAAGTTATGAATTCCACGAACAGTTGCCTCCATTCTCTCTCGACGGTACTCCAAAAAACAGCGAAGAACTTAGGATGAGCACCTTAACTGGACAGAAAACACTATCACCCTCAAAAAGTTTCGTAACATATTTCCACTGGATGTGTTTAAACGTAAACTTCTTCAATCGCTCCTTCTCTACAATTTTCGTTATTGCGATGTAATACAGCACGGCGTGAACAGTAAGAACACTAGACGGTAAGAACTAATCATGAAAGCCTGTGTGCGTTACATCTGCAACATGCCTCTGTATGACCATGTATACATACACCCAGACAGGTTGACTGCAGCCAGACAAGTTACGTGATTGACACACGATATGTTTATTTCATCAGCTCCTCAGTGCATAAGCACCCCAGAACCTTGCGTCAGAGATTAAGTACCAATTGTACGCTTGCTACACATTACATTACTCAACCAGTCACGTTACTTTCTTTCTCCTATCTTCATTAAGGCCCCTTGAGTAGACGACATTCCATAGGAACTACTGATTGCGTTGGGAGAGACTGCCAAGACAAAACTCTTCCATCTGGTGTGCAAGATATATGGGACAGGCAAAATACCCTCAGGCTTCGAGAAGAATGCAATAATACCAATTTAAAAAAAAAAACCGCAGATGCTGATATGTGTGAAAATTACCAAATATCAGTTTCATAAGTCACGGCTGCAAAATACTAACACGAATCCTTTAGAGAAGTATGGAAAAACTGGTAGAAGCTGACCTCGGCGAAGATAAGTTTGGGTTCCGCAGAAATGTAGAAACACGTGAGGCGCTACTGACCCTACAACTTACCTTAGAAGATAGGTTAAGGAAAGGCAACCCTATGTTTTAGCATTTGTAGACTTAAAGAAAGCTTTTGAAAATGCTGACTTGAATACTCTCTTTGAAATTCTGCAGGTAACAGGCGTAAAATGCACGGAGCGAAAGGCTGTTTGCAACTTGTACAGAAACTAGATGGCAGTTATAAGAGTCGAGTGGCATGAAAGGAGTGAGACAGGTTGTAGTCTATCCCCGATGTTATTCAATCAGTACATTGAACAAGCACCAGAGAGAACTAAAGAAAAATTTGGAGTAGGAATTAAAGTTCGGGGAGAAGAAATAAAAGCTTTGAGGTCAGAGACAGCAAACGACATGGAAGAGCAGTTAAATGGAATGGACAGTGTTTTGAAAGGAGAATGTGAGGTGAACATCAGCAAAAGAAAAACAAGGATAATGGAATATAGGGGAATTAAATCAGGTGATGCTAAGGGAATGAGATTAAGAAACGAGACAATTAAAGTAGTAAAAGAGTATTGCTATTTCGGCATCAAAATAACTGACGATGACCGAAGTAGAGAGAATATAAATGTAAGGTGGCACTCGCAGGCAAAGTATTTCTGAAGAAAAAAAATCTGTTGACATCGAGTATAGATTCAAGTGTTAGGAAGTCTTTCCTAAAAGTATGTGTGTAGAGTGTAGCCATGTATGGAAGTGAAACATGGACGATAAAAAGTTTAGATAAAAAGAGAAAAAACCTTTCGAAATGTGGTGCTACAGAAGACTGCTGAAGATTTGATGAGTCGATCACGTAACTAGGGAGACAAGAGATTTGTGGCACAACTTGATCAGACGAAAGGATCGGCTGATAGGACACGATCTGAGACATCGAGGAACCACCAATTTAGTACAGGAGGGAAGTGCAGGGGATAAAACTCGTAGAGGGAGACCGAGAGATGAATACAGTAAACAGATTCAGAAAGATGTAGGTTGCAGTAGTTACTCGCAGATGAAGAGGCAGGAGAGCTGCATCAAACCAGTCTTCGAACTGGAGACCACAACAACAACAACAACTTCTTCATTAATTTCTTTTTACCTCTTTCTCTTTCACTCTCTCCCCCTCTCCTTTGTCTCAAGCCTGTTGCTGCTATGCCTAGTTTAAAACTGCCTACCTGTAACTTGTCTCTGTCGTTACACCCATGAGCGAATGTAAACTGTGTCTTTTTCCTCTTTCTGCATTATAGTAATTACTAAACACACTCCGAGAAAAATACACTCATGCTCATAAATTAAGGATAATTGCAGAATGCAATGCCACACAACGTGGCACTACACAAAACTGGCGCTAATAGCATAGGCACATAGGATACACACACGACACAGATCTGTAAGTCCACGGTATTGGTGATAAGTTGAGAAGACCGTCCCGAAACACATGTGCTACAAAACGCCACTGTTTCCTGCGCATGTACCCGGACATCAATATGGGATATGATCACCATGCACATGTACACAGGCCGCATAACACGTTGGCATACTCTGGATCAGGTGGTCGAGCAGCTGCTGGGTTATAGCCTCCCATTCTTGCACCAGTGCCTGTCGGAGCTCCTGAAGAGTCGTAGGGGTTTAAAGACGTGCAGCGTTACGTCGACCGAGAGCATCCCAGACGTGCACAATGGGGTTTAGGTCTGGTGAACAGGCAGGTCACTCCATTCACCTGATATCTTCTGTTCCAAGGTACTCCTCCACGATGGCAGCTCGGTGGTGCCGGAGCGCTATCATCCATCTGGAGGAGGGTGGGACCCACTGCACCCCTGAAAAGGCGGACATACTGGTGGAAAATGACGTCCCGATACACCTGACCTGTTACAGTTCCTCTGTCAAAGACATGCAGGGGTGTACGTGCACCAATCATAATCCCACCCCACACCATCAAATCACGACCTGCATACAGGTCCCTTTCAAGGATATTAAGGGGTTGGTATCTGGTTCCTGGTACACACCAGATGAAAACCCGGTGAGAATCACTGTTCAGACTATACCTGGACCCGTCCATGAACATAACCTGGAACCACTGTTCCAATGACCATGTACTGTGTTCTTGACACCAGGCTTTACGGGCTCTCCTGTGACCAGGGGTCAGTGGAATGCACCTTGCAGGTCTCCGGTCGAATGACCCATGTCTATTCAGTCGTCTGTAAGCTATGTGTCTGGAGGCAACAGTTCCAGTGGCTGCGGTAAGGTCCCTGCAGTACTCGCTGGCCGTCTGCGGGCACTGATGGTGATATATCGGTCTTCTTGTGGTGTTGTACACAGTCGATGTCCCGTACTGTAGCGGCTGGACACGTTTCCTGTCTGCTGGAATCGTTGCCATAATCTTGAGATCACTCTTTGTGGCGCACAGAGGGCCCGTGCCACGACGTGCTGTGTTTGACCAGCCTCCGGTCGCCCTAGTACTCTACCCCTCATAACGTCATCAATATGTGGTCTTTGAGCCATTTTCAACACACAGTCGCGATTAGCACGTCTGAAAACGTCTGCACACTTACTCGCTGCACCGTACTCTGACATGCACCAACACACCTCTGCGTATGTGGACTGCTGCCAGCGCCACGGTGCGACGACCGCTGGTCAAATGCATCGCATGGTCATACGCCGAGGTGGTTTAAACCCGCAAACTGCCCACCATGTATCAGCATTATCCTTAATTTATGTGCATTAGTGTAGTACACCTTTTACAGGTTTCCAGTTCGTTCAGGATTTATTGTTGCAAGAGTGCATATGGAGATATGAAAAGATTACATTTACAGATCAATAATGCAAGCAGTTCTGAGGTACCAAGTATCGAACCATGTTGAAACACCCGTACTAGTACGTGCCCTGACTCTGGCACCCAGTTGATCGTACAGATGGCGAATACTGTTATGCCACGCCTGCTCGACCTGTTTACGTACTTGTGTAAGAGTTGTCGGCTGACGAGTCGCACGACTCGCTTCTCGTCCCATCACATCCCACAAGTGCTCAATTGGAGACTAGTCCGAAGGTCATGCTGGCCAGAGAAGTTTCCGCACGTCTTGCAGAGCACTTTGAGTTTCACTGGCAGTGTGTGGGTGAGCATTATCCTTTTGGAGCAACACATCACCTTCCTGATGCACGAATGGTAAAAGAACGGGTCTGACCACATACTGCACCTACCGAAAGCTGGTTAGTGTGCCTTCTAGGTACACCGAAAATGAACGAGAGTTGTAGCTTATCACACCCCAGACTGCAAGGCCTGGGGTGGGGCCAGCGTGCCATGAAAGAGTGCACTCTGCGAGACGGCACACACCAGGTCTACGTCGTACGCGAAAATGACCACCACTTAGGTGCAGCCAGAAGATGCTTTCATCGCTGAAGACCACGGTGCGCCATTCCACCTTCCAAGTGATCCTAAGACGGCACGAGTCGAACCATGCACATCTATACAGTGACGTGAGTGAGTGGAAGATGGGCTAGAGGTGTGCGTGCCCATAGTCCCTCAGCTAGTAACTGGTTCGCAACAGTCTGCATTGACAGATCTGGGCTCACAGGCCATCTTATCTCTGTTGTGGTAACTGTACGATCTGCCACTGGTGCCGTTAGAATACGACGATCTTGGCACGCGTTTGTGCAGCTTGGACGTCCAGAACCTCGCCTACAGGTGTGAGAATGTTCACGTGGCCACTGATACAAGCGTCGTTGCGCAGCTGACCGAGCACGTCCATCTTGGTGCTCAACAAAACAGTCGAGAAATGAAAACGGAGAAAACTATCTTTATAAAATGCTCGAACTTTATGTTCTAAATCTGTTATTTCTGTCATTTTAGCTTTCATAAGCTCTCGCTATGAAGCGCGAAACTCACTTAGGATTCGTGCAGTGACTCACAGGCCAAGATTACCGAAAATAATAACAGCTACAAACAATAGCCTTCTAAAAAAAATGGAGAGCACAAACACCGCAACATCAAAGGTTATTACATTACACATAAACATTCCTACAAAGACTGATTGTATATTGAAACTTTAAGTAAGCAGACTTTTCCTAGCCGGTCCAAAAAATTTTATACTTACAATAAGGATGTCTTTCGAAGGGATTTGCTTCAACATCGAGGGACAATTTTAGTTTTTGCATTGCTCTAACGAAAGCAACGATACCGCAAATCCTGCATTTTCACCACAACTCCTTTCTTCATTTTCCAATATAATGGAGCAAAACATCTAATGTTTAATTTGTATTGAAATTTGTTGTATACCGACTCAATACTTACTTATTTACTATTTCAATAAACGGAAAAAATCTTGAATGGGAGAAATTTTAGTCAGCTGAAGATAACATCTGTGAGCAGGCATTATTCTGCACTGGAAAAAAATCTTTTCTAAACGCCTAAAATACTGCAAGCTAGTTTGACCAAACGCATACAGTTTAATTGATATTATATTCATAAATACATCTTGCTCTTGCAAAAAATGTTATTTGGGTTTACTATGTAGTTCACCAAAGCTATCAGTCCACATTCGTATTATTCGCAGATAACTGGTGACGTTTCGTTCCGCCTCACCTTCGATCGCGAAAGTTGTTGTCGAGCACGCAAAGGCACACACAGCAGTGGTAATTAGCAACTAGCTTCGGATGCTATCGGCTTTGCAAAAAAGTACTATGTGTCTCGTTTGTATTATTGTTCGAGAAATGAAACCAGTGGTTTCGTAGTATTTCAGTGTTTAATTTATATTAATAGAAAGCATCAGAAATTCAGTGAATTCAGATCTATGTTTTTCTTGTCAGGGACTACCCCTGAAACCATAATGACATATCTCTAGCCCTCTGAACAGAAATTTGAAATGTTGGAACGTTAAGCACTTTTGGCGTTGTAAACGAAAGGGACATACGAATTTTTGACAACATGCTGGAGCATCAGCGATTGTAAAAAGTATCACAGTTATCGCATTAATTTTAATTTTAATCCTGTTTAGAGGTTTAGGGACTGATGACCTTAACAGTTAAGTCCCATAAGATTTCACACACATTTTAGAGGTTTCGGGTATATAAGAGCCATCATGACGTCAGTTTCAGATGCATCTGAGGATACAGTGCGTGGAGCTGCTGTGTAATCAAATGGTATCTTGACAGTCGGTGACGGAAACGTTTCTTAATAAAACATCTGCCCTGCGCCCTGCCTGCTCGCGTGGATTTGGAGTTGGTCTGATGTTGGCTGTTATATACGAGAAACAGTGACCACCAGTAAAATTAAAAACTAATGCTGTTTAGACTAATACTTTTTATCTACAAAAGGAAAATATTTGTAAGTTGTGACTAAACGTCTCATCGACATCTATGTCATTACAAATCGAGAAACAGCGCAACTGGAGACGGGCGAAACTGGAAGTCTTCTGTTTATGCAGTAGTCTCAGGATTCGAATGAGCGTGTCTGCGTAGTGGTTATCAAACTGGACTCGTATCAGGAGGACCACAGTTCAAGTCGTTCCATGTTTTCCACAAATTGCATACGGTAAATACCGGAGCTGCTAGCTGGAAATAGCGCGACCAATTTCCTTCTTCAACCTTCTCCCACTGTCGTAACTTGTGCTCCGTATCTATTATCTCGCCGTCAATGGAATAAGGGGCAGTCAAATGAAAAAAATGAGACCTTTTTTTTTATTATTTTGAAAATAATCGCCATAACTGTTAACACCTCTATCCCACTGTGAGATAAGACGGTCAATGCATTCATGCAAAAATGTGTATTGTTACATACGCAACAATAATTGTACGGGGGCGTGCGTCTCTTTGTCCGAAGCAAATAGACGGCTACGAATGTTTTTCTACCGGGTTCCAGAAATGCAGAAGTCGCATGGGGAGAGATCGGGACTGTGTGGAGGATGGTCGGCACTCGTATTGCCAAGTGTGCTTCGAGTACGCTGCGGAAGTTCCACTTGGAAACCCTGACTCATCCTCAATACAGCCTTGATCTCTCCCCATGCGATTTCCATATTTTTGTTGCCCTGAAGAAAGACGTTCATGGCCGTCGATTGGCTACGTGCGAAGAGGTGTACGCCTGTGTAAAATTATAGTCCTGTAAGCAACCGCAAACATTTTTCCATGAAGGTGATGATGCTGATGGTGGTTTGTGGAGGACTCAATATCGTGGTCACTAGCGCCCGTACAAGTTCCCAAACTTTCCATTTCCAGTCTAGTCACTTTCCGAATGATGATGGGATGATGAGGGGAACACAAACACCCAGTCCTCGGGCGCAGAAAAATCCCCAACACGGCCGGGAATCGAACTCGGGACCCCGTGATTCAGAGGCAGCAACGCTAGCACCTGGATCACGAGCTGCGGACATATCATGAAGGTATTGTCTGTGTTGCCTAATAGTGGGCTAAATGTATTAACAGTTATGGCCTCTACTTTTAAGACGATAAACAGTTGACTTTCTTATTCTCCCCCTGTCTCGTTTTCGTTTGACTCTCCTTTACACTTAAAACCTAAATCTTCTCTCTGAAAAAGGAATGAAAGCCATTAGTCTAGAACACGATTTTTAACGGATTCGCAACCACCTGCAGAGCATTATAAAAATTTTACGGTGCTTATCCGGAAAACAAAATTATGATGATGCTGATGATGAGGTCCCATACTCCGAGGAGCGTAGGGGACGATGCGGGAGACCCGCACCGCTGACTAGGCAAGGTCCTAGTGGAGGTGGTTTGCCATTGCCTTCCTCCAACCGTAATAGGGATGAATGATGATGATTAAGACAACACAACAACACCCAGTCATCACGAGGCAGGAAAAATCCCTGACCCCGCCGGGAATCGAGCCCGGGACCTCGTGCGCGGGAAGCGAGAACGCTAACGCAAGACCACGAGCTGCGGAACGCAAAATTATGATTCATGCAAAAAATTTTAAAACTTTTTCTGATCACGAACAAATTATTGAATCAGACACTCACCGAATAGCATATACAAAGGTACTTCAAAAACAAGTTACAGTTATTGTGGCATGACAAGTAACCTTTACTGAATGCACCACTACACTTCAAAGTGACGAACTTATTATTTTTCAACACAGTCGTCAGACCTCTGTAGACAACAGTCGAGGCATTCTATCAATCGGTTGATTCCTCGATGATAAAAATCCCCACGTTGCTCAAGAAGCCATTGGAAAACCGTTGGTTGAACGTCCTCATCGCTTCAAAAAACTGTTTCCCCCAAAATGTTCCTGCAGTTTCCCGAAAAGATGGAAGTCGCATGGTGCCAAATATGGACTTCCCGATCAGTATCACGTACATCTGTGCGACCTTCATCAAACTGTTGGCACTATAGCACAACGGCTGGACACACACTGCATTTGGTACGCATACGCGTGTGTGCAGTTTAAGTCTGCGTCAATGCCACTGCTTTGCAGTTCACACTTAAGTGACGGGCTGAGGTTTCTTCCAACTATCTTCAGACTATTTTTCTACCGTTACAATCTCTAACAACGCGTGGGAAAAATGAACATTTAAAAGTTTCTGTACGAGCTCTGATTCCTCTTGTTTTGTGATGGTGATCATTTCTCCCTACGTCGGTTGGCGATAATAAAATGTTTTCACATTCAGAGGAGAAAGTTGGTGAATAAAATTTCGTGAAAGACCTCACCACAACGAAAAACGCCTTTGTTTTAATTTTTGTCGTCCCTGCTCGTATATCATATCCGTGACACTCCCTCCACTATTCCGCGATAATACAAAACAAGATGCCCTTTTTTGAACTTTTTCGATCTCCTTCGTCAATCCTAACGTGTAAGGATCCCATAACGCACAGCAGTACTCCAGCGGAGGACGAACGAGCGTAGTGTAAACAGTTTCTTTAGTAGACATGTTCCGTTTTGTAAGCGTTCTGCCAATATAACGCAGGCTTTGGTTTGTCTACCCCACATAATTATTTATCGTTCCAATTTAAGCTGCTTGTAATTGTAATTCCTAGGCATTCAATCGAATTGACAGCCTTTAAATTTTTGTGATATTTCGTGTAATCCAAATTTAACGGATTTCTTTTTGTACTATTGTGGGTGACCTCACACTTTTTCTTATTTAGGGTCAATTGCCACCTTTCGCACCATACAGACGTCTTTCCTGAATCATTTTGCGGTTGGTTTTGATATTCGGATAACTTTACTAGATGATAAGCGACAGCATCATCTGCAAACAATCTAAGAGATCTGCTCAGATTGTCCCCTAAATAGTTTATGTAGATTAGGAACAGCAGAGGGCCAGTAACACTTCCTCGGGGAACGCCGGATATCGCTCCTGCTTTACTCGATGATTTTCCGTCGAGTACTAGCTAGTGTTACCTTCCTGACATGAAACCATAAACCACTAGCACTACTACAGCAATACTCCATAGACAAGGAATTTGATTAGAGGTCTCTTTACACGTTTTACCCACAAGAATCTTACTGTCGCTGCGTACTTCAGCTTTAGAGCAAGTTTCCAGCCAGATTTTCATGATAATTAATGTTAACGTTTTGCTCAGTCAATCACCCTTCGTTTGTTGTTGCGTTACCGAAGACAGTTAATAACGTCTTTGGATATTAGCTACTATTTACCGATACACACGCTAGTGTGGAAATCACTTTAGTTTTTTATGAACAACATTTGATGATAATTAAATGATCATGAATCATTGCGTTATAGGGAAAAGGAGTGTTGGTCCTACAATTACTCTCAACAATTACGGCAACTAAAATGTCCGTGATTTTTATAGTTCATCAGTCAAAGATATATAGTAAAGACTATGGTCCATTATTATACATCGATACAGTCATTCAAACTTGGTGCGCTTTTACTTTCACAAAGCTAAGAGTCCAGTCCAGCTCCGTTCTTATATTCAATTTAATTTCTTCGTATAGTCCACAGATCCTGTTAACGATTATTCGACATGTAATAGAATTTAATACTGAGCGCTACTTTTCTCGCGCACACAATTCCTCAGGTATTCTTAGTCCGTGACCTTACGGCAAAAGTCTGCCCCGTATAAATTAACTATAGACAATTTTCTTGCAGTTTAACAAAAGTGACCTGATCCCTTCCATAGCATATCACACGGAAACGCCCACTATATCCTGATGAGAGATTATATATCGATAATTCTAATTAAATTTTTTTCATTGCTGTTAATTATTTTTGATATTATCGATCACTTCTTCCCCATATGATAATAAGCCTGATAATATAGTTCTTAATTAAAAGAGCGGTTATGCAGCCTATAGTTCCATTTAGAGAAGATGTGACACAAATCCCTTTTTACTGTAATTCGTTCAGTGTCTCCTCATTAGTAACTCGATTTAATATTCCAACTTCTACCCCTCCCGATCCTTCAGTTATGGAGTATGTTTTAGTAATGAGAAAGATGAAGCAAGACGAGATGATATTGTCCGTTGGCGGATTATCGTGCAATTCAGTGGAGAAATTTACCCGTAGGACTCGTTTATCATATAGAGTGAATAACATATGGATTTAAAAGATGCGAAGAAGGAGAAGATTTTTTTTCTCATTCTGTGAAATACTTTAAAAGCGAAAGCCTTGGCGCGTGGAACTGTGATTAGTTGTGCATCACCACCATCCAGCTAGCTGTACTTTCTGCCTGTGATACACTAACACTTCCAGAATCTAACTGTTTGAAAACTAAACTCTACCAAAGAAGGGTAATGAGAAGAATAGTTGCCCTTTTAAAAATAGTGAAAAATGGAAAGAATGAACATATGAAATGATACATGTTACAATGCATATACTGGTCATATGGTTAGAATGTCTGCAAAAGCTATACCCAGAGCTGTCATTGAGAAAACGGAGTGAACACTTGCTTTTGACAGCCATTCAGCTGTCAGGGAGAGCTGGAAAACTAAATAATTCATCTAGGTGGTGTTGAAATATGGAAAGAGGAGGTGCTAAATGCTTGTAAGTTGTTACGGTAGGGCGTGGTTTTATGAGAACGGCATCACTGGATTATGGAAGTTGAAGAGAAAAGCAGTCATAAACCGTACGTTAAGTCCAATCACTACTGTCCATTATCAAAAATGGCTCTATTGAAGATGGTACGTTTTTAGCTTCGTACGATCTGTGAGCGACCCTAGGAAAGCGGAAGGATGTGAATTAGGCTATAGCTTGGTATATTTTCACATTGGTTCAAATGGCTCTGAGCACTATGGGACTTAACTTCTGAGGTCATCAGTCCCCTAGAACTTAGAATTACTTAAACCTAAGGACATCACACACATCCACGCCCGAGGCAGGATTCTAACCTGCGACCGTAGCGGTCGCGCGGTCACGGACTGTAGCGGCTACAACCGCTCGGTCACTCCGGCCGGCATTTTCACATTCACGGAGTGTTACCAGCGATGAAAATCATATTGAATGACAGAAGAAATCATGAAGCCAATTACGGGAGGTTCGCTGTATGTCCGATTGGTGGTTTGAGGCTTCACAAAATGCGTTGTCGAGTGACACCTGTCTGTCGAAATAACTGTAGGATTAGTGCCCACTGCACGAAGACTTTCCCCAAGATGCCTTGAGACGTCCGTGGCAACAACGCTGTCTCGCTTCGTTTCCCGGTGCTCTTGAAGTCTTATCTGACACCTGAGCGGAACGGACGTCCCACGATTATTTCCCATTGCTCCGTCCCGTGTTTATAAGCGTGTAATTGTCGTTACATAATGTGTTTACCAAGTCCTAGCTCTTTGTTCTCATTTCCTTTTCCTTTTGACACCACGGCTTCCGCCTGTCAGCGACGTGAAAAGAATGAAGAATAAAGAAAAAAGCTCCTAGGTCACCGTGAGATTTCTAAACTGTACTCTTACTTACAGCGTTCTGTGACAATACTCCTGGGAGAGAGAGAGAGAGAGAGAGATGATCGATAGTATAAAGCGAAGAGGAGAGGCTCTTTAAAATGTAGATTAATGCAAAATGTGATGCAGATTGGCGTAGAGAGAAATAACACCTACAAATATATTCACTTGCAAAATTATGTCGTTCACTATCAATCTTCCTGATAAGTAGGCTAGAAGCCTACCGCAAGAGACAACGTAGACACAGATGAGCCAAAATGAGAAACTGAATGCGGTGGACCATAAGTTACGGGAACTGAATGACATGTGAGTACACATCTGGAAACCTACCAACGACATGTCGAATCCATGCCATGCAAGTTCGCTGCTGTATTGCCTTCCAACTGTGGACCAAAAAGCTATTCAGCAAGTGTTCCTAATGTTTCGGCTTATCAGTTTGTGTTCGTGCTAAGGAAGAACAGAAAATTATCATACATTGAAGAGAACCAAACGAAGTGCAAAAGAAGTAGAAGCACTCTGCGATCAGGAAGAATAAACGCTGATGGTGATCTCTCTCCGTAGATACTATAACAAGCTGTGACAGCCCTCTGCCCAATAGAACCGAACTCTAGATGCGCACCTGACAGACCGATTGTTAAAGGAATCTGTGATCGGCTATTGAAATCCACACGCTGCCGACCGGCAGACATGCCATCCTCTGCCTAGGCCGACAGTTTGATGCGTTTAGCAGTCAGGTAGTTCAACATAACATGCACTGAGGCAAGGGGGGTGTTGCTTAAATGGATTTTTGTGGGTTTTTTCTTTGATCTGTTGACTAATTCAGCAGTCATGGGTGGTTTTCGTGGATGCAACTAGTTGTATCATTTCATTTCCTGTTTCACTTACCTGTGCCAATAGACTATCACGCACCTTTCATAATTCATTGGAACCTTTATGCACTTTATAATTGTTTGTTTTGCCTATTCAGTGATTAGAATCAAATTAATGTATCTTAGTAATAAAAACGATTTTATTGTGATATTTGGTTGCATTTCATAGTTAGATAACGCCCCCTTCTTAGTAGATCCATGCGAATTATAGTACCAATATTTCATGTTTAGTCGAGCCCAATCGATTGGAGTTGGGCGTAAGCTATGGTCCCTTGCCAGCTGTCTGAGTCCAGTGCTAGTCCAGGGCGAGCTACATTTTGTGTGTGACGTTTCCGAAATTTCAGTTAACACCCATAAAACATTAACTTTGTACAAAAAAATTACTTCTGATGGGCTTCATACGTGACAGTGCTGCATCGCAGGTCGTTCAGAAGTCTGCAGTAGATCGCACTGGCTGTTCAATACGTATGGATGATTCTAAGAAATTCTGTCATTCACTACTAGATGCCACTGGCATAGTTTTCACAGTGGCAGGGGATTTTCATTCAACATAACTGAGCCAGTTTGAATGAAATATCTGTGAATTATTTACACAGAGCTCCCTCCTGAATCAGTCTTTGTACCTGGTGCAGCTACCCACAGAGATCCAGTGTGGGATGTAATTATCGTACGGTAGCAAAACTTGGTAGATACGCTAATGCGTTAATGCAGAACCAATTTACGTTGGAAAAAAATTAGTCCCGGTTCTCGCCGCCAGGTGCAACTCAGTCGCTGTTCACTGTTTGTATGATGGTATTACATCCTCGCTGTCATTTGAGAAGCCGTAATGTGAGTGAACAGTACGGCTATCGGGAGTATAGACTACGCACCTTTAGTGAAACTGTTTTATGTGAACGGCGGCAATTACAGCGCTACGTTGAGAGAATGTCGGGTGACTAAAAGATCTGAGGAGAGGCCCGATGTCATTAAATGGTTCAAAGAAGATGATAATGAAATTCGAAAATACGAGTGAGCTTGTTGTGGCAATTACAAGAGGCGGCGTCCTGCCGCGGTGGAAGTTAATGTCGGGGTTGCTGTTGCTGTAGCTGATCGTGCAATACGTGCGCCGGGTAGTGCAGCATCACGAGAATTGTCCATCCGATGGTCAATAGTGTAGAACGTTTTGCGGTCTATTTTACACTGGTATCCATACAAGATTCAGATGGTGCAGTAACTAAAATTTCATGATCCGCAGCAACATTCTGAATTTGCTCTTTGGTTTCCGGCACAGTTCGAAGTTGACGAAATTTGGCTGGACAGTATTCCATGGAATGGTTCAAATGGCTCTGAGCACTATAGGACTTAACTGCTGAGGTCATCAGTCCTCTAGAACTTAGAACTACTTAAACCTGACTAACCTAAGGACATCACACAAATCCATGCCCGAGGCAGGATTCGAACCTGCGACCGTAGCGGTCGCGCGGTTCCAGACTGTAGCGCTTAGAACCGCTCGGCCACTTCGGCCGGCTTTCCATGGAATGATGAGACACATTTTACACCGCAGGAGGGAATGAATACACTAAACTGCCGAATTTTGGGGTATTGTTAAACCGCGCGTTGTGCACGAAGAGCCATTGCACTCGCCGTATGTGACTGTGTGGTCTGCATTCACAAGGAACTTCACTCTCGGCCCTTTCTTGTATGAAGAGGGTACACCCAGAAGGCCTGCCAGGTGTACCGTGACATCTGCACGTTATCGGCACCTCCTTGTACAGCAAGTGATTCCTGCTTTGGAAGGGCACAACTGTGTGGAAACCACTGTTTTCATGGAAGATGGCACAACGCCTCGTGTCGTTCACCAGTGATACACTCCTGGAAATTGAAATAAGAACACCGTGAATTCATTGTCCCAGGAAGGGGAAACTTTATTGACACATTCCTGGGGTCAGATACATCACATGATCACACTGACAGAACCACAGGCACATAGACACAGGCAACAGAGCATGCACAATGTCGGCACTAGTACAGTGTATATCCACCTTTCGCAGCAATGCAGGCTGCTATTCTCCCATGGAGACGATCGTAGAGATGCTGGATATAGTCCTGTGGAACGGCTTGCCATGCCATTTCCACCTGCCGCCTCAGTTAGACCAGCGTTCGTGATGGACGTGCAGACCGCGTGAGACGACGCTTCATCCAGTCCCAAACATGCTCAATGGGGGACAGATCCGGAGATTTTGCTGGCCAGGGTAGTTGACTTACACCTTCTAGAGCACGTTGGGTGGCACGGGATACATGCGGACGTGCATTGTCCTGTTGGAACAGCAAGTTCCCTTGCCGGTCTAGGAATGGTAGAACGATGGGTTCGATGACGGTTTGGATGTACCGTGCACTATTCAGTGTCCCCTCGACGATCACAGTGGTGTACGGCCAGTGTAGGAGATCGCTCCCCACACCATGATGCCGGGTGTTGGCCCTGTGTGCCTCGGTCGTATGCAGTCCTGATTGTGGCGCTCACCTGCACGGCGCCAAACACGCATACGACCATCATTGGCACCAAGGCAGAAGCGACTCTCATCGCTGAAGACGACACGTCTCCATTCGTCCCTCCATTCACGCCTGTCGCGACACCACTGGAGGCGGGCTGCACGATGTTGGGGCGTGAGCGGAAGACGGCCTAACGGTGTGCGGGACCGTAGCCCAGCTTCATGGAGACGGTTGCGAATGGTCCTCACCGATACCCCAGGAGCAACAGTGTCCCTAATTTGCTGGGAAGTGGCGGTGCGGTCCCCTACGGCACTGCGTAGGATCCTACGGTCTTGGCGTGCATCCGTGCGTCGCTGCGGTCCGGTCCCAGGTCGACGGGCACGTGCACCTTCCGCCGACCACTGGCGACAACATCGATGTACTGTGGAGACCTCACGCCCCACGTGTTGAGCAATTCGGCGGTACGTCCACCCGGCCTCCCGCATGCCCACTATACGCCCTCGCTCAAAGTCCGTCAACTGCACATACGGTTCACGTCCACGCTGTCGCGGCATGCTACCAGTGTTAAAGACTGCGATGGAGCTCCGTATGCCACGGCAAACTGGCTGACACTGACGGCGGCGGTGCACAAATGCTGCGCAGCTAGCGCCATTCGACGGCCAACACCGCGGTTCCTGGTGTGTCCGCTGTGCCGTGCGTGTGATCATTGCTTGTACAGCCCTCTCGCAGTGTCCGGAGCAAGTATGGTGGGTCTGACACACCGGTGTTAATGTGTTCTTTTTTCCATTTCCATGAGTGTAGATCTGCTTGATGCAACCTTCCACGAACACGTTATCCCCAGAGTTTTCCACGGGGTCCCGGATTCGACTCCCACCCCGGTTGGGGAGTTTCTCTGCCCTGGGACTGGGTGTTTGTGTTGTCCTGATCATTTCATCACCACCACCATTGGTAACAGTGGCTCAATTGGACGGAGTAAAGAAAGTGGACTGTCTGAAAAAATTTGAACTATGTATGGGCGCTGATGACCTCGCAGTTCAGCGCCCAGCAAAACCAAACATCATCACCAGAGGTTTTCCAGATGCGTGGTCTGCAAGATCACATGATCAGAATCCACGTGACCTCTCGGATCTGGGGTATCTAAGCGGCCAGTTCCACCCGAATCGCTGCGAGCAACTATTGGTCACATCGTTTTACGAATACAGCATCTCATGGATCTCTCCGGTGCTCATACTGAACAAATTGTGTAAGCGACGGTTAATTATGAAAGAAACATTATGCGCTTCTCACTTGTTTGACCTTTTGTGTCCACGCCATTTCTAATCCATTACATACGGAAACATTTCTGTGCGTCTTTTTTGTATTCAGAGCAACAGCTTTGCACCTGGTGGCCAAAATTCGAACTAACTTTTTTCCAGCATAAATCGGTTCCGAATTAATGCATTAGAAAATCTACAAGCTTCGCTGCCATATGATCATTACAGCCCACACTGGTCCTCTGTGAGTAGCTGCACTTAATTATAACCAGCCGGTTTTAGTGGAAACTGTAGCAAAATCCCTACAGCGTTTCCTGAGATTAGACCAAGCTTACGCCGACCGCAGTGACCGAGCGGTTCTAGGCGCTTCACTCTGGAACCGCGCGACCGCTGCGGTCTCAAGTTCGAATCTTGCCTCGGGCTTGGATGTGTGTGATGTCCTTAGGTTAGTCAGGTTTAAGTAGTTCTAAGTCTAGGGGACTTATGACCTCAGATGTTAAGTCCCATAGTGCTCAGAGCCATTTGAACCATTTTGAAGACCAAACTCACGGATAGAAACCGCACCGGGGATTTTAATTTACATATGTATAGATAGAAGATAGATAGATCGAGATGTCTAAAATCATATACACTGTCCTAAGAGGAATGGTCAGTACTCAGGTCTAAGACAGGGACGATGATACGAAAGCACTGAAGTCTCGTGAACATGGCTTCTAAAGTATATACCTTAATAGCTATAAACACTTGTTCATATTCGCTACTGTGAAGCACTTTTCTTCTGCTTCACAAGTGTTCATAGTCCTTACAGTACGCGTTTCAGTGCCCACATTTACTAGACAATTTTTTCTTGTTTTGGTCCATACTTCCTCCTCCCAAAATATGGAAAGGAAAGAGTTGTAGTAGAAGAGATTTGTTTCACGGAATCGAAGATCAACAAGTGCTCATAGCTCTGAAGGTATGCGTT
The DNA here is from genome assembly GCF_023864275.1 of Schistocerca cancellata. Taxonomy (NCBI): domain Eukaryota; kingdom Metazoa; phylum Arthropoda; class Insecta; order Orthoptera; family Acrididae; genus Schistocerca; species Schistocerca cancellata. The sequence continues at coordinate 372,942,489 of NC_064626.1, forward strand.
TTAGAGCCTATAGTTACTAGACTTTCTCTTGTCGATCTCTTGTTCGAATGATCGTCCCGAAAACCTCAAACCCCTCTCGAATGATCGTTCATTTCTCATCCCTGAATATTGACCATTTCTCCTGGGACGCCCCGTATAACATTGAAAGAATCTATGACTTGTAGGTCGATGAAATACTCGTTTCGTGCTGCGATGGTTTGCCCAGTTTACTGCGACAAGCAGTGCCTAGTTCGGTCTCGCGTTTAGCAATCGCGGACGCTGTAAGTTTCCACTGGGTTTTCGTCCCGCCTTTAGAGAGTACTCCACCTGTTTTCTCCTCTGTTCTCAGATTCACCGTAGAAGGCCACACGTTGGTCTCACCGGCGCTTTTTTTGGCACTCCTTGCCCACCGAAATAGCCAGCGGACCATGCGAACTGTTGCACCGCTCCGCCCAGTTGCACGGTGATACGACAGGAATTCTCACAAGGGAACCTCCCCATCGCACCCCCCTCAGATTTAGTTATAAGTTGGCACAGGGATAGGCCTTGAAAAACTGAACACAGATCAATTGAGAAAACAGGAAGAAGTTGTGTGGAACTATGAAAAAAATAAGCAAAATATACAAACTGAGTAGTCCATGCGCAATGTAGGCAACATCAAGGAGAATGTGGGCTTATGAGCGCCGTGGTCCCCGTGGTTAGTGTGAGCAGCTGCGGAACGAGAGGTCCTTGGTTCAAGTCTTCCCTCGAGTAAACAGTTTAATTTTTTATTTTCAGATAATTATCAAAGTTCAGGCACTCACACATAGTCAACTTCGCTCTCCAAAATTCCAGGACATGTTCAGATTTGCTTGGACATATGCAGGATTTGACGGTCTACACAGGGAAACATTTGAAAACGTAAAAAACATATGTTTTGACAGAGCACAGGGGAAACTGTGCGACTGTGAAACTCTTGCATTCATTTGTTGCAGTTTATGTGACAGATTCTTATGTTTTCATAACTTTTTTGGGAGTGATTATCACATCCACAAGAAAACCTAAATTGGGCAAGGTAGAAGAATTTTTTTACCCATTCGCCAGGTGTGCAAGTTAGGTGGGTCGACAACATATTCCTGTCATGTGACGCACATACCGTCACCAGTGTCGTATAGAATATATCAGACGTTTTTTCCTGTATTGACCTATGACCTTGCGATCAATGAATGAACGGACAGATCGTAACTTTGCGAAAATAAAGAAAGTAAAATTTTCACTCGAGGGAAGACTCGAACCAAGAACCTCTCGTTCCGCAGCTGCTCACCCTAACCACGGGACCACGGCGCTCATCAGCTCTCATTGTCCTTGATGTTGCATATCTTGCACATGGACTACTCAGTTTGTATATTTTGCTTATTTTTTCATAGTTCCACACAACTTCTTCCTGTTTTCTCGATTTATCTGTGTTCAGTTTTTCAAGGCCTATCCACCGTGTCAATTTATAACTAAATCTATGGGAGGTGCGATGGGGAGGTTCCCTTGTCAGGGAGAGAATGGTGTACAGCTAACGCCATCAGCATACACTCTGTGGCTCTGGTTACTATGACGAGCAAGGTGGAACGATGATAGCACGCTGGACTCATATTCTGAAAGACAGTGGTGCAAATGGGCGACCGGCCCTCCAGAATTAAGTTTTCTCGAAGTTTTCCTAAATATCGTGACATTGGCAGGTAGAATACATGATTGGTAGAAATTAGTTGGACAGGGAGTGTTCAAGAGAAGCGAAAATAGTATCAGATGTACACCAAAAAGCGTACTGGCAAAGTTGATGACTCGGTATACATAATAGATTCATCAGACGGCAGCCGGCCTCGGTGGCCGTGCGCTTCTAGGCGCTGCAGTCCGGAACCGCGGGACCGCTACGGTCGCAGGTTCGAATCCTGCCTCGGGCATGGATGTGTGTGATGTCCTTAGGTTAGTTAGGTTTAAGTAGTTATAAGTTCTAGGGGACTGATGACCTAAGATGTTAGGTCCCATAGTGCTCAGAGCCATTTGAACCATTTCATCAGACGGCATTTTCCGACAATGCTTTCATCTACAGAGAAGAATCGCCCGTTGGCGATTTTAAGGACGACGTAGACAGTATTTGCACTTGTCATAGGCTATGTCAGCTTGTGATATAATTCCGTTGAACTTGCCGTCTTTTCGTTAATCTCATTTCGATTGCGTTCACTTGATCTTCTCCATGTCGATTTCTTTAGATGAATACGCCTTTGTAAAATGTAACCTGAAATCCTACGCTTTCGGTCACAACACGAAACCGCTTGAAATTATCCTTCCCACTGCATACCGATCTCTTCATTTCAATTTATTTTATCAGGTTTCTTCGTAATGTTCATGTTTTAATATAAGGTTTCTCTTTTAGAGATTAACTTCAGTTTTACTGAGCTATGTTGAAAGTCAGAACCACCGCTTTTTCGCAGTGGCATAAAACGTTTAATGGGGGATTGCTTCCATCAACAAAGCATGCAAAACCTGATATCAGGAAACTGCTCATGTCAATTTTTGACACTGTTTCAGACATGTATTTTGAAACAATTAAGATATTCCATTCCAAGCACGAAGTCAAAATACCTCGCCCTGATAAATAATTTTACTTGAAAGATGATGTTTTATTTACTGTTAATTACTTAAAAAACCGATAAAGGTACTTCTATAACTCTCGTTATACATTGACTACGCAAAATACAATTCAGGTTCATTATCCTCCGACCATATGGAATCGTTATACGCTTGTTTTGGCATTTTTCTGCTGATTTTTGTTGTTATAAGTTTGCAGCCCTGTAAGGTGTCAGGCAAATCCAACACCTTCCATGAAAACCCTGACATGACAAGCAAATCCAGTAGTATGTCACATAGCTCCGAATAAATCGCGACATTAAATTAACCAATGTAATACGAGTAACGAGTGAGCAAATGGAATACCACAGACTAACAAAAGAAGGCCTAAATGCATGTCATACCTTCCCACCGTAAGACAGACGCAGTTCCGAGGGGAGAAACGAGAACGGAAGCCGAGAGCCGAACCGTGGTAAGCTGGAAGGCCCTAGGATAAGGTTCGGACACCCACGTCGCCATCTAACAGCTAGGACCACCCCCAGACCATGTTAAAAGCTAGAGCCTTCCAGAAGAACAGTATAGATCTTACGATAACACAAAAAGGACCACCCCAGCCGCAAGTTTTAGCGTGAGACTTTTTCGCGTCTCTGTTACGTCAGGACCACCCCCCAGCCCATGTTAAAAGATAGAGCCTTCCAGAAGAACAGTATAGATCTTACGATAACACTAAAAGGACCACACCAGCTGCAAGTTTTAGCGTGAGACTTTTTCGCGTCTCTGTTACTTTGCAAACTTTGAAAACATTGCCCCACCACGAAAAGTATAACGTTTCTCATTGGATAGACAGAATTTTTCTAGGCGGATCTTAAGGTTAACATTGAGACCCTGATTGGTCAGATGAAAACACAGCCAGATAGTTTTTTTTTAACCAACTTCGGTAAATTGTAGTAAGGAGAAGTTAGGAGAGAGTTGCTTCCGAAACGGCGAGGTGAGTGGAGCTGTGCTGCCCGCCGCCCCCCTGACGAACACCGACAAGGTAATGAACGCACGCCATGCCGCATTACAGCGCATAAGGCTTCACTCAGAACTGCAGAAGTCCCATCTGTTACACCCCCTTTTTGCGTAATACTAGTGTCGATCGTCAATGAAAGCTCATGGTGTTCTCATTTGCCACTTGAAGTAAAAATCTGAAACGCGATGATTTTTCTGTTATATAATTATTGAGAAGCCACATCAGCCACTGTAATTTACGACAAGTTAGATAAGTAATTAAAGATAATTGAGGGTCACTGTAGACCATTTTGATAGTTTTCTCTTTTGTGAAACTTAATTTAAACCTAGATTATAGATGTGATATGGCATAGGTCATCCTTCGATCCATTGTAGATCTTGGAAACCCATTCAGAGAATATTCGTTCACATTTTTGTTGAACGCAGTTGGTTTTTACCATCCTGTATTAAAACATTTCCTTTTATCAATAGTTCAATTTATAAAATAGAATAAAATTTCCAATGGTAAACTTAACTGCTTTTTCGACGTTATTTTACCAGCTAACTAAAAATAGGAAAGCCTTGAACCCCTTCCACTAAATTTAGTTAGTATTAAGATTCTTTTACAGGGAGTGCAGTGGAGCTCACGCTGAAATCATTAAGTATTGGTTATATCATCGCTAGTGTCACTGAACTCTTCTGAACTCTACATGTCATGTGTGGTCTGGCGTCTCCTTACCAGCAACAGGTCCCAGGTTCAAACTAGTCAATTCCCTAAAAAACACGCTCAAAGCGTCGTTGCGCGAAAGTGGTAGGGAGACGCGATATAGAACAGACACCACGCAGAATGTTAGAGCCCTTCCACTCAACTGCAAACCCGGCTCAACCAAATTATTATAAACACGATTTGCATGTAGACATAACCAGCAGTCTCCGAGAGGCCTGAATACTATTTCGATCCATTAAATCAGACGAGAAAATGGCCCTTAGCGTAAATACAAATTATGTGAAACTTGATTTGATTCACGAGACACGTTGTAATTCTGATGTGGGTCTTGCTTGACGCTTTGTGAATGACGTAACATGCCATCAGGACGAGGCAAAAACAAGCATCAAATGTAGGTGGGCAGCTGTGAGGACAGTTTTTTAAATTACTGTGTTTGTTTTGGTATATGAAGCCTGTGAATGGCTGCAAATGGTCCCCGAGTAGCCGAACGTAACCATTTTCAGTCAAGACCGGTTCAGTTGGACGAGACACCCAGTCTATTCCACGTAAACACAGCCCACACCATTGTAGAACCACGACCAACTTGCAGATTGCCTTGTTGACAACTAGGGTCTATGGCGACCTGCGTTCCGCGCCACAATCAAACCCTACTACCAGCTCTTGCCAACTGAAATTGGGACTTAGCTGACTAGGCCACGGTTTTGCAGTCGGCTAGGGTCCAACCGATATCGTCACGAGCTCAGGAGAGGTGCTGCAGGCGATGTCGCGCTGCATTAACAAAGGCACTCGCGTCGGTCGTCTACTGCGATAGGCCATTAATGGTGGTATAACGCATGTGTTCGCCGTGCGACCCTCATCACGGAGTGTTGCTTGTCTGTTAGCACCGACAACTCTACGCAAACGCCGCCGCTCACGGTCGCTGAAGGAAGGCCGTCGGCCACTGCTTTGTCTGTGGTGAGACGTACTGCCTGAAATTTTGTATTCTCGGCACACTCTTGACACTGTGGATCTCTGAGTACTGAATTTCCTAACGATTTCCGAGATAGAGTGTCCCATGCGTCTAGCAGCATGCACCATTCCACGTAAAAAGTCTATTAATTTCCGTCTTGCGGCCATAATCACGTCGGAAACCTGTTCACATGACTCACCGAGTACAAATAACAGCTGCGCCAATGGTTCAAATGGCTCTGAGCACTATGGGACTTAACTTCTGAGGTCATCAGTCGCCTAGAACTTAGAACTACTTCAACCTGACTAACCTAAGGACATCACACACATCCATGCCCGAGGCAGGATTCGAAACTGCGACCGTAGCAGTTGCGCAGTTCCGGACTGAAGCGCCTAGAACCGCTAGACCACCGCGGCCAGCTGCGCCAATGTACGCGATAGTTCCGCCCTCTGTATATGTGCCTGTCGCTGTCTCATTGTTTTCCTCACGTCAATTTACGTTGGCATTGCTGACTACGCCAGGTGCACGAGGTCTTTGTTTTTGAGTTGAACGATAATAAACCAACAATTCATATGTTATTTGTTAAGCCAAGTTCACCTCAGTGATTAAATGTATCCGTTGACGTGCAGCCATAGATAGCCAAGAACTATGATGTAAGTATATCAACGGCAGTTATGGGTTTGTGAAACTGCTAATAGGCACTCGCTTTTTGTAAAATGCAGAATCAGCGTAGGTAGATCTGAATTTCTGTAAATGAGGGTAAATGGAAAATCGGCCATTTAAATTTATTGTACATGCCAAATTCAAACAGGCTCTGAGCACTATGCGACTTAACTTCTGAGGTCATCAGTCGCCTAGAACTTAGAACTACTTGAACCTGACTAGCCTAAGGACATCACACACATCCATGCCCGAGGCAGGATTCGAACCTGCGACCATAGTGGTCGCTCGCTTCCAGACTGTAGCCGCACAGCCACTTCGGCCGGCCCAAATTCAAACAGACGCAAAATTCCCAAGTTTGGCCATTTTTTACAGAAGTTCGAAATTCAGCGCGGACCTCAATGCGAGATGCTTATAACAGTTTCCACAACGAAACTTCGTCTCGAAACCTGGAAGAAAATCTAAAGAGATTCTGATCGTATGTGAAGTATGTTGGCGGCAAGAAACAATCAATGCCTTCTCTGCGCGATAGCAATGGAGATACTATCGAAGACAGTGCTGCCAAAGCAGAGTTACTAAACACAGCCTTCCGAAATGGCTTCACAAAACAAGACGAAGTAAATATTCCAGAATTCGAGTCAAGAACAGCTGCCAACATGAGTAAAATAGAAGTAAATATCCTCGGAGTAGTGAAGCAACTTAAACCACTTTATAAAAGCAGGTCTTCTGGCCCAGACTGTACACCAATTAGGTTCCCTTTAGGGTATGCTGATGCATTAGCTCCATACTTGACAATCATATGCAACCGTTCGCTCGACGACAGATCCGTACCCAAAGACTGAAAAATTGCACAGGTCACACCAGTATTTAAGAAAGGTAGTTGGAGTAATTCATTTCATTAGAGGCCAATATCATTAACGTCGATATGACAAGGAATTTCAGATGGATCCCGTATTTCTGGATTTCCGGAAGGCTTTTGACACTGTACCACACAAGCGGCTTGTAGTGAAATTGCGTGCTTATGGAATATCCTCTCAGTTATGTGACTGGATCTGTGACTTCTTGTCAGAGAGGTCACAGTTCGTAGTAACTGACGGAAAGTCATCGAGTAACACAGAAGTGATTTCTGGCGTTCCCCAAGGTAGTGTTATAGGCCCTTTGCTGTTCCTTATCTACATATAAGATTTTGAAGACAATCTGAGCAGCCGTCTTAGGTTGTTTGCAGATTGGCCTGTCATTCATCGACTAATAAAGTAATCAGAAGATCAAAACAAATTGCAAAACGATTTATAAAAGATATCTGATTGGGGCGAAATTGGCAGCTGACCCTAAATAAGGAAAAGGGCGAGGTCATCCACATGAGTGCTAAAAGGATTTCGTTAAACTTCGGGTACACGATAAATCAGTCTAATGTAAAGGCAGTAAATTCAGCTAAATACCTAAGAATTACGATTACGAACAAGGTAATCGCAAGGAACACATAGAAAATTTTGTGGGGAAGGCTAACCAAAGACTGCGTTTTATTGGCAGGACACTTAGAAAATGTAACTGATCTACTAAGGAGACTGCATACACTACGCACGTCTGCCCTCTTTTAGAATACTGCTGCGCCATGTGGGTTCCTTACCAGATGAACTGACGGAGTACATCGAAAAAGTTCAAAGAAGGGCAGCACGTTTTGTATTGTCGCGAAATATGGGAGAGAGTGTCACTGAAATGATACAGGATTTGGGCTGGACATCATTTAAAGAAAGGCGCTTTTCGTTGCGACAGAACCTTCTCACGAAATTCCAATCACCAACTTTCTCTTCCGAATGCGAAAATACACTCCTGGAAATTGAAATAAGAACACCGTGAATTCATTGTCCCAGGAAGGGGAAACTTTATTGACACATTCCTGGGTCAGATACATCACATGATCACACTGACAGAACCACAGGCACATAGACACAGGCAACAGAGCATGCACAATGTCGGCACTAGTACAGTGTATATCCACCTTTCGCAGCAATGCAGGCTGCTATTCTCCCATGGAGACGATCGTAGATATGCTGGATGTAGTCCTGTGGAACGGCTTGCCATGCCATTTCCACCTGGCGCCTCAGTTGGACCAGCGTTCGTGCTGGACGTGCAGACCGCGTGAGACGACGCTTCATCCAGTCCCAAACATGCTCATTGGGGGACAGATCCGGAGATCTTGCTGGCCAGGGTAGTTGACTTACACCTTCTAGAGCACGTTGGGTGGCACGGGATACATGCGGACGTGCATTGTCCTGTTGGAACAGCAAGTTCCCTTGCCGGTCTAGGAATGGTAGAACGATGGGTTCGATGACGGTTTGGATGTACCGTGCACTATTCAGTGTCCCCTCGACGATCGCCAGTGGTGTACGGCCAGTGTAGGAGATCGCTCCCCACACCATGAAGCCGGGTGTTGGCCCTGTGTGCCTCGGTCGTATGCAGTCCTGATTGTGGCGCTCACCTGCACGGCGCCAAACACGCATACGACCATCATTGGCACCAAGGCAGAAGCGACTCTCATCGCTGAAGACGACACGTCTCCATTCGTCCCTCCATTCACGCCTGTCGCGACACCATTGAAGGCGGGCTGCACGATGTTGGGGCGTGAGCGGAAGACGGCCTAACGGTGTGCGGGACCGTAGCCCAGCTTCATGGAGACGGTTGCGAATGGTCCTCGCCGATACCCCAGGAGCAACAGTGTCCCTAATTTGCTGGGAAGTGGCGGGGCGGTCCCCTACGGCACTGCGTAGGATCCTACGGTCTTGGCGTGCATCCGTGCGTCGCTGCGGTCCGGTCCCAGGTCGACGGGCACGTGCACCTACCGCCGACCACTGGCGACAACATCGATGTACTGTGGAGACCTCACGCCCCACGTGTTGAGCAATTCGGCGGTACGTCCACCCGGCCTCCCGCATGCCCACTATACGCCCTCGCTCAAAGTCCGTCAACTGCACATACGGTTCACGTCCACGCTGTCGCGGCATGCTACCAGTGTTAAAGACTGCGATGGAGCTCCGTATGCCACGGCAAACTGGCTGACACTGACGGCGGCGGTGCACAAACGCTGCGCAGCTAGCGCCATTCGACGGCCAACACCGCGGTTCCTGGTGTGTCCGCTGTGCCGTGCGTGTGATCATTGCTTGTACAGCCCTCTCGCAGTGTCCGGAGTAAGTATGGTGGGTCTGACACACCGGTGTCAATGTGTTCTTTTTTCCATTTCCAGGAGTGTATTTTGTTGACTCCGACCTACATAGGGAGAAGCGATCACCACGATAAAATAAAGGAAATCACAGCTCGTACGGAAAGATATAGTTGTTCGTTCTTTCCGCGCGCTATAGGAGATTGGAATAATAGAGAATTGTAAAGGTGGTTCGATGATCCCTCTGCCAGGCACTTAAATGTGATTTGCAGAGTATCCATTTAGATATATGTAGATGTAGATCAGTAGAAAAGGAGTTTTGCTATTTGGGGAGCAAAATAACTGATGATGGTCGAAGTAGAGAGGATATAAAATGTAGACTGGCAATGGGAAGGAAAGCGTTTCTGAAGAAGATCAATTTGTTAACATCGAGTATTGATTTAAGTGTTGGGAAGTCGTTTCTGAAAGTATTTGTATGGAGTGTAGCCATGTATGGAAGTGAAACATGGACGATAAATAGTTTAGACAAGAAGAGAATAGAAACTTTCGAAATGTGGTGCTACAGAAGAATGCTGAAGATTATATGGGTAGATCACATAACTAATGAGGAGGTGTAGAATAGGATTGGGGAGAAGAGAAGTTTGTGGCACAACTTGACAAGAAGAAGTGATCGGTTGGTAGGACATGTTCTGAGGCATCAAGGGATCACCAATTTAGTATTGGAGGGCAGCGTGGAGGGTAAAAATCGTAGAGGGAGACCAAGAGATGAATACACCAAGCAGATTCAGAAGGATGTAGGTTGCTGTAGGTACTGGGAGATGAAGAAGCTTGCACAGGATAGAGTAGCATGGAGAGCTGCGTCAAACCAGTGTTAGGACTGAAGACCACAACAGCAACAACAGATGTAGATGGGTGAGTTTCTTATCTTAAAACAACGACATATCTCAAAAGCTATGCATCTGATGAAGTACGGAAAAATGTGGTTTCATTATTTTTTAAACTACTATACGGTGGTACAAATGATGCCTCCCCCCCCCCCCCCCCTGTGCCCCACCCCATTTTTACAGTAGATCTGATTATATAGACAAAAATACTAATTCGTGTACGCAACGCTTTTGTCTTTCGTTAATAGATGGCGATGTAATCGAAAAATAATACCATTTAGTTCCAAAAATGGTGTCATCTTGAGAAAAATCCATTGGATCAAAAAAATAAAAACAGACGTGTGTGGAAAACGACACTGTGTTATGCATTTTCCTTCATATAGCAGTTTTGAAGCACTCATTCAATCATTATGTAACTTGATCTCTTTGCGTGCATGTAGTCTCTCGTTTCTTAAATACGTTCCTTCATGACATGACTACGTTGTTTGTTAGGATGCAGGCTTGTGCGACAGAAGAAAAACGTTGAAATGGCTTACATCTATGGAGAAAGTGACAGGAATTTAGATAATGCTGCAACACTTTATGCCCAACGTTCTCCATCAGAGGGCAACCTCACTATTCTTTTTGTTGGGTTATTCTACAGTTCTACAGAAAGGGAGCTGGACAACCACGAAAAAAGAACAGTCTAACAACAGTTGCTGGAGAAAATAATGAAACTGCGATATTAGCTGCAGTGAATCATATCTCCCACATTAGTACTCAGCGAAGTGGTGAATCGGGAATTATTCAGAGTTCCGTTTGCCGAATTTCGAAAAGTAGGAAACATCATCCGATTCATGTTTCTCTCCATCAGGAAGTTCATAGCAATGATTTCCAGAACTGAGTAACATTTTGCCAGCGGTCGCCTCAGCGAATACAGGGAGAGCCCAATTGCTTTGCTTGAGTATTGTTCTCTGACTATCGACCTTGACAAGGCACGGTACGCTTAATCGACGCAGCACGCATTACTGGAGTGTGGAAAACCACATTGGTTACGTCAAGCTGTACATATTCGTTCGTGGAATGTCAATGTTTGGTGTGGAATAATTGGTCACGGACTAATTCGTCCATTCTTTGTCGGAGACATTTTAAATTATCATAAATATAGAAAGTTCCTTGAGGACGATTTTCCAGTATTGCCTGCAGACCTTCCTTTGGACTGCCGACAAACAATGTAGTTTCAACATGGTGGTTGTCCAGCACATTATTCTGCAGCAGCACGGGAAGTATTACTCATAGACCACGAGTATAATCATCGGTAGATCAGAAGAGGCGGTTCCAGTATCTTGGCTTGCAAGATCACCAAATCTAGCTTCGCCTGAATTTTGTTTGTGGCGTTGCTTCAAGAGTAAAGTTTATAATGAAGTGCCTACAACGCGCGATAACATGATGCAGCGTATCACGAATGCATGTCAGTAGATTACATCGGAAACACTTGTCAGTTGTGTCGAATCATTCAATGTGCAGCAGATAAGTGGATCGAAGTGGGCGTCAACAGTCCGAGCACGTAATGCGAAATGTTTCTTAGTGACAAGCGCATCATTGGTGAAAGGTCAGAGGACACGCCTCAAACAAACTTTTTCCACAATTACTGAAAACGACTGGTTTCTTTTTTTTTTTATCCATTGCATTTTCCTCCAGATAACACCGGTTTGGAAGTCAACTGTGATATCTGTCGATTGCAGCACCACCTATCACGCCGCGACATTATATAGTTTTTCCGTACAATCCCAATCTACAATAAAAATGGGTACGTCGTATCTAAGATCTCAAAGTTGTTCCACGCCCTACCCCTTCGGGGGGGGGGGGGGGGGGGAAGGAGGGCAGCATTGGTATCGCCGGATAGCATTTTTAAAAATAGTGAACATGTATTTTTCCGTTTTTTAATCCGGTATGTAATTTTTGAGATATTTCGTTGTCTCAAGATAAAAAAACTCACAATATATATCCAAGCGATTGGTGGAATAAAGAATTATTATACGAACAAAACAAAGATCGAAAACTTCCAGTTGTCAGAATGTCAAATTTTAAAAAAACAAATACGCAGAGCAACTGAAAATAAAGCATCAATTCAGTAAGACAGAAAAGAAAGCCGATAACCACGTGTACTGTGGTTTTATGAATCAATATGAAGGCTTAAGGCTGAGGACAGCTGGATGTACGAATCTACAGCAAGCGGCAAGTTTCAGCAAGGAGCAAGTTGGCAGATTTGTTGACAAGAGCAAATGATCAAGTTCAAGTTTACAACTATTTAAGGTCCACTTAAAACATTTTTGTAACAAAAATGACTCTTTTACACATTACAATTTTATGCCCGATACAACCCTCCAAAAAATGTTGACCAGCTTATATTTTTACGATACTGAATTTTACAGTTTCATTAAATAACGTCCTATAATGTTCCTCACTGTCAAGAATGTATCAAAACAACTTGCAGAAAAAATAACAATTTTGGAAAGGTTTTGTGTCCGGTAGTATCTGACCTTTCCCTGCACTTCACCATGCATTGCGTTGTGGCTTGCGAGGAATATATTTACACAGAATGTTATGACGGTGGATTGTCTAACATGTTCTGCGTGAGTGCAGTGATTTCTATTGGCCGTACTTTTGCTTGAGCTAACCGCTTCAAAATTAAGTTTTGCGCAACGAAGACCACTTAGATTTCCTGGAGACAGTCAGCCTGAAGTACAGGGTGATTCAAAAAGAATACCACAACTTTAAAAATGTTTATTTAATGAAAGAAACATAATATAACCTTCTGTTATACCTCATTACAAAGAGTATTTAAAAAGGTTTTTTTCACTCAAAAACAAGTTCAGAGATGTTCAATATGGCCCCCTCCAGACACTCGAGCAATATCAACCCGATACTCCAACTCGTTCCACACTCTCTGTAGCATAGCAGGCGTAACAGTTTGGATAGCTGCTGTTCTTTCTCGTTTCAAATCATCAATGGTGGCTGGGAGAGGTGGCCGAAACACCATATCCTTAACATACCCACATAAGAAAAAATCGCAGGGGGTAAGATCAGGGCTTCTTGGAGACCAGGCTACATTTTCATCACTCGTTCTCGGCCGTCCAGAACTTTTCCCTTCGCACAAACACCCATTCTCTGTAAACTGTTTATACCAACGTTTAATACACCACCTATCAGGAGGTTTAACACCATACTTCGTTCGAAATGCACGCTGAACAACTGTCGTCGATTCACTTCTGCCGTACTCAATAACACAAAAAGCTTTCTGTTGAGCGGTCGCCATCTTAGCATCAACTGACGCTGACGCCTAGTCAACAGCGCCTCAAGCGAACAAATGTACAACTAAATGAAACTTTATAGCTCCCTTAATTCGGCGACAGATAGTGCTTAGCTCTGCCTTTTGTCGTTGCAGAGTTTTAAATTCCTAAAGTTGTGGTATTCTTTTTGAATCACCCTGTATATGATAATCTCACGCATCTTCCTAGTAGTTTTTTTTTTTTATTGGCTTTCCGAATTGCACAACATTTTAGTAAAAACATTTAAAAATTCGCGTAAAAGTTTCAAAGGGCAGTTTTCACATACATTATTCAATGAAAATAATTGATTAGACGAGTATATGAGATAAGATGCACTGTGCAGTATAGCTGGTAGAACAGCATAAATCTTTAAATTTCTTTTTATAAATATTAACCGTGGTTTGTGTCCATACCATAGCACGATGTACAAGCCAGCTTGAAAATTACAGGGACGTGTTACAACTGTTGAAGACACAACACAAGTTTTTTTTACTTTAATAGTTTAGTTTACAATACTGTGATGTTTGCGTAGATAACAAACTCTTACTTGCTATACCGCTAATACCTAACGAAGTTTGAACACTAATCAGGAACTGTGACTAAGTCCCCTAAGATTTTTTCTGTTATTTTTATGTGCTTCGTATTCATAACACACAAAAAATTGGTTTGGATTGCCTTTCTTCCTTTAGACTCCTAAGTAAGTGGTGCTTTGATCTGTTGAAGTACCAATAATTAACTTTTTGTCGATCCATGGTACTGCTGGAATTATTGGATGAATTAACACATCATGTCTGTCATTGATTTTGCCATTCCGCTGTCAATCACTTTCTGATCAAAAGTATCATATGCGTTACTGGGATTTTCTCCTATTAAAGAGTCCTGTTCGCAGATGCTTGCTTAGCGAAAGCGCCTACTTTTCATTTTTACAGTTTCCGGGGCTTCCAGAGTGTCCCTTGATCCACAACATTCCTGTTTTGCAGTGTGTTCTCATCATCATGAACATGATGTACATGACTGCGTTAGCTATTGAATTAGCCGCTGTTCGCCGACATAGTAATGCATTGTCAAGAGAGATGTGAAATCTCATCTGACGATCAGTTGCATTGAGCAGTTCCACATGAATTTTTGCGGCACATCCGCTAGCTGTCAACTGCTCTCCGCGCAAACGTCCAGTGCAGCAGAACCTACCTATGTCAGTTAAAGGTGAACTCGCCGGTGATCGCGTCAGAGACTTTCTGGAGGCTGACCTCTGCCGACCTCGACGTTCGTTAGGGACGGGTCAGTGCACCCGGCACTGCTTGAACGAGAAGAAATGGGTAATGGGCCCTCATTAGCCCCAAGCCCAGTATTTCTGCCGTTCGTGTGCCGGACAGGTCATGGGTAATGGCGTCATACTGCGCAGGCTTGCTGCCTGTAATGCTGAAGAGTTTATCACTCAGGAACTGAGCGTACCACGGCTGGTATTGCGCACTTTTCTCGATCGCATGCTCAATTTTGTGACCTTATGCTGCGTAAAGGTGAGTGAAACTGTAGAAATCCACGTCGTATTATCCATTACTTGCGAAAATTCCGTTTACATTCCTTACGTAGGAATTTCTCCGACATTTAGGCCTGTTATAAAGAGTGTTAATATATTACTTCAAGAAATACAGCATGCTGACACTTTTCATATCTATATCTGTAAACAAGCGAATGTCTAGCAGGCATATGTTCAATCAAGTGCTGGAAGCCTTTCTTCGGGAATGGCAGCCCATTCTTCACGAAGTGCTGCACTGAGGAGAGGTATCGATATTGGTCGGTGACGCGTGGCGCGAAGTCGGCGTTCCAACACATCCCAAAGGTGTTCTGCAGGAGTCAGGTCAGGACTCTGTGCAGGCCACTCCATTCCAGGGACCTTATTGTCTTGTAACCACTCCGCCACAGGCCGTGCATTATGAACAGGTGCTGGATCGTGTTGAAAGATGCAGTCGCCATCCCCGAATTGCTCTTCAACAGTGGGAAGCAAGAAAGTGATTAAAACATCTTTGTAGGCCTGTGCTGTAATAGTGCTTCGCAAAACTGCAAGGGGCGCAAGCCACCTCCATGAAAAACACGACCACCGCCTCCGAATTTTACTGTTGGCACTACACACGCTGGCAGATGACGTTCACCGGGCATTCGCCATACCCACACTCCGTCATCAGATCACCACATTATGTACCGTGATTCGTCACTCCACACTACGTTTTTCCACTGTTCAATCGTCCAATGTATACTCTCCTTACACCAAGTGAGGCGTCGCTTGGCATTTATCGGCATGATGTGTGGCTTATGAGCAGCCGCTCGACCATGAATTCCAAGTTTTCTCACCTCCCGCCTAACTGTCATAGTACTTGCAGTGGATCCTGATGCAGTTTGGAATTCCTGTGTGATCGTCTTGACATACGTCTGCCTGTTACTCTCCAGCTGTCGGTGATCTCTGTCAGTCAACAGACGAGGTCGGCCTATACGCTTTTGTGCTGTACGTGTCCCTTCACGTTTCCACTTCACTATCACATAGGAAACAGTGGACCTAGGGATGTTTAGACGTATGACATACTGTAAGTAACACCCAATCACCTCACCACGTTCGAAGTCCGTGAGTTCCGCGAAGCGCACCTTTTGCTCTCTCACGATGTCTGATGACTACTGAGGTCGCTGATACGGATTACCTGGCAGTAGGTGGCAGCACAATGCACCTATTATGAAAAACGTATGTTTCTGTAGGTGTCCGGATACTTCTGATCATATAGTGTGTATTTAGCAGGAAAATATTAGGCCCATGACAATCTATGGAGGGTTGGAAATTACGAAATAACGATGAAATTTATCGAAACACATAAAACATATCAGAGGTAATGACAAAAAGAAGACATTTTCGGACATTAATATCGAATGCAACACAGTAGACTGACGGAAAAAATCTTCAGATATTTGTGTGTTAAGAAGTCAGTAGGGTTGGATCCCATGATCAAAAAGAGTTATTTAGAAAAATATAATTTACATGCTCAAGAAACAAGTGACAGAGAAGTGTTCAGGGAGAAAATATTGAGTATGAAGGGATTTCAAGGTAGGCGGCTGAAAAAACCTGGTCTGAAATTGTTCAGGAAACAGGAAAAGAAAAGAGCAACGAACAAGCAATTGAAATTGGCGTGTTGTCCTTCGTTGACGCATCAGAGAAGGAAATAAAAATTGGCAGGTGCGAGCAGGACTTGGGCAGTGACGCTCCGGTACAAACTTAATTAGATGTATGGACAGTTCATCCATTCCCGGAATCGAGGATCTCGAAGGTTTCTGCCAGTTATCGGTATCATCGATACTGGCAAGATATCGGTGCCAGGGATTCCAATACTTTGGAGAACATTTAGATTTCCAAGTTTGAATTCAGATAACAAAAGACAGAAAAATAATTTTTCGTATGATTTAATTACAAATTAACAGTTTTCGGTTTCTTTTCCTTAGGTTGTAATGCGAAAAATTGCTTCCTGTCAAGTTTTATGGTTCTAGACCAACGGGCGGTGCCTTGTAGCGTTTTAGGACTGACTTTGAGTTTGCAAGTCTTTGTTCAAACTGCCTTTTTTATTTTTTTGTTTAGTCTTCTGGCTGGCTTGATGCGGCCTGCCTCTTCATCTCAGAATAGCACTTGCAATCTACACTACTGGGCATTAAATTTGCAACACCAAGACAAAATACAGATGATAAACGGGTATTCATTGGACAAATATATTATACTAGAACTGACATGTGATTACAAAAAATGGTTCAAATGGCTCTGAGCACTATGGGACTTAACATCTGAGGTCATCAGTCCCCTAGAACTTAGAACTACTTAAACCTAACTAACCTAGGGACATTACACACATCCATACGCGAGGCAGGATTCGAACCTGCGACCGTAGCGGTCGCCCGGCTCCAGACTGAAGCGCCTAGAACCGCTCGGCCACGCCGGCCGGCACATGTGATTCCATTTTCACGCAATTTGGGTGCATAGATCCTTAGAAATCAGTACCCAGAATAACCACCTCCGGCCGTAATAACGGCCTTGATACGCCTGGGCATTGAGTCAAACAGAGCTTGGACGGCGTGTACAGGTACAGCTGCCCATGCAGCTTCAACACGATACCACAGTTCATCAAGAGTAGTGACTGGTGTGTTGTGACGAGCCAGTTGCTCGGCCACCATTGATGAGACGTTTTCAGTTGGTGAGAGATCTGGAAAATGTGCTGGCCAGGGCAGCAGCCGAATATTTTCCTTATCCAGAAAGGCCCGTACATGACCTGCAACATGCGGTCGTGCATTATCCTGCTGAAATGTAGGGTTTCGCAGGGATCGAATGAAGGGTAGAGCCACGGGTCGTAACACATCTGAAATGTAACGTCCACTGTTCAAAGTGCCGACAATACGAACAAGAGGTGACCGAGAGGTGTCACCAATGGCACCCATACCATCACGCCGGGTGATACGCCAGTACGGCGATGACGAATACACGCTTCCAATGTGCGTTCACCGCGATGTCGCCAAACACGGATGCGACTATCATGATGCCGTAAACAGAACCTGGATTCATCCGAAAAAATGACGTTTTGCATTCTTGCACCCAGATTCGTCGTTGAGTACACCATCGCAGGCGCTCCTGTCTGTGATGCAGCGTCAAGAGTAACCGCAGCCATGGTCTCCGAGCTGATAGTCCATGCTGCTGCAAACGTCGTCGAACTGTTCGTGCAGATGATTGTTGACTTGCAAACGTCCCCATCTGTTGACTCAGGGATCGAGACGTGGCTGCACGATCCGTTACAGCCATGCGGATAAGATGCCTGTTACCTCGACTGCTCGTGATACGAGGCCGTTGGGATCCAGTACGGCGTTCCGTATTACCCTCCTGAACTCACCGATTCCATATTCTGGTCATAGTCATTGGATCTCGACCAATGCGAGCAGCAATGTCGCGATACGATAACCCGCAATCGCGATAGGCTACAATCCAACCTTTATCAAAGTCGGAAACGTGATGGTACGCATTTCTCCTCCTTATACGAGGCATCACAATAACGTTTCACCAGGCAACGCCGGTCAACTGCTGTTTGTGTGTGAGAAATCGGTTGGAAACTTTCCTCGTGGCAGCACGTTGTAGGTGTTGCCACCGCCGCCAACCTTGTGTGAATGCTCTGAAAAGCTAATCATTTGCATATCACAGCGTCTGTAGCACTTCGTCTTCGTGGTGTAGCAATTTTAATGGCCAGTAGTGTACGTCCTCAGTTATTAGTTGCATGTATTCCAATCTCTGTTTTTCCGCTCTACAGCTTCCTCTAGTACCATCTTTCCTTGATGTCCTAACAGATGTCCTATCATCCTGTCCCCTCTCTCTGTCAGTGTTTTCCACATATCCCTTTTCTCTCCGATTCTGCGCAGAATATCCTCATTCCGTTCTTTATCTGTCCACATAATTTTCATCATTCGTCTGTAGCACCACATCTCAAATGCTTCGATTCTCTTCTGTTCCGGTTTTTTCGCAGTCCAGACTTAGGAACGTCCCCACAGCTTTACTTCCGCCAGTACCTCATCTCCTATACCCCAACATTTCGGAAGTTCTCCTACATACCTAGCAGACCTAACACCTCTGGAAACAGGGATAACAGGGAAGAATGGCTTATCTAGAGCCTTTCCACGAATCTCTCACTTTACGGTACTGTGTGCGCGTTTTTGTTTTTTACCAAAAATGTTCGCTCCGGTGTCGCTGGAATGTTATCCTGTGCAGCCATCTGCCTATGCGGCATTATGCTGCCCCAACTTCCGACGCTGTGATTTTCCACTAATTGTGATTGTAGTATATGAAACCTTCATCGCCTTTTCTGCTGAGACATTAAAAAACCGTATTTAAAAATAACCAATTTTGATGCTGGATCGCAGTTTCCATAGTAACTGAAATTAGGTTGTAGAATAACAACAGCTACCACTGATAGTAGAAGGTGATTTTATTTAACACACGACTGCTTTCGGGTCTCTGCCCATCTTCAGGTGGTTTACATTCGTGAATATGTTTCCACACGCAGTGCTGGAGACCAATATAGCTGATGTATCCATAGTCACGGAGTTCAACTATATCTATTATCGATAAAATACGTTACATGTAACTGAGATTACTGCTGACGTTTAAATCCAAGTTTGATCTGTTAGGACGATTGCCGCGCGGGATTAGCCGAGCGGTCCCAGGCGCTGCAGTCATAGACCGCGCTGCTGGTCCCGGCGGAGGTTCGAGTTCTCCCTCGGACATGGGTTTGTGTCTTTGTCCTTAGGGTAATTTAGGTTAAGTAGTGTGTAAGCTTAGGGACTGATGACCTTAGTAGTTAAGTCCCACAAGATTTCACACGCATTTGAACTTTTTTTTTTTTTTTTTTTTTGTTAGGGCGGTTGATTGAAGAATGTTGTGCATATTTATACGAACTATTGGAGCTCTGTACAAACTTGCAGAGCGGACTAAACATGCTTTTACTTTCGAAGACATGTTTCGTATTGCTTTACATAGACTTAATGCATCCGCGTTATGCGTGATCTTTGTGAGATTAGGAGTGTGCTAGGGAGAGTGCTATATGACGTTTTGTGAGAAATACGTATCATAATAAATTTATAAAACATATTTTGACATAATAGGATCACTGTACTTTTAAAATGAAACATTGCACGCCTAGTAAAATGCTGCGATAATAAGTGAATAGACAGCAGTGGGTAATAAATTAGTTGTGTATTGACAAACCTTTCGGCTCCTCGTTGTATGGCCCATGCTATTTTTATAGTTCCAAACAGAAAGCGCCACAATCCACTGCGTATCAGTTTAAACGTACTCAAAACTTATTCGACTGTAACAGTTGCAGTAAGCTGTGTACCAAGAGCTGCCACCTTCACTGGAATATGTTAAAATACAGACAACCTGCTGGAGGCGTAAGAAAGAATGTGTGTACAGTCGTTTTTTTCGGTCCTCTTTCTGTTGTTGATATCAAGATTAATATAATAGTAGTTCATTATTGAAAATTACTGTAATTGAGCTTCTCGGTCGCACCGTCGTGTTTAGGAAAATAGAATGAACTAGCGATGGAAGAATATTTCCTTGTCAAATGAAGTACTAAAAGCACTACTCCGCGGTATTGACAGAAAAGAAAATCCTCGTGATACGTAACAACAAAAGACCCTACTCCATTTTTAAAACAAAGACGGACAAAGTTTTTAATTTTTTCATTACAAACGGTTACTGGAAGTCTGCAACTGTAAAATAGTGGTTTTGTTTGTATATGAAATAATTTTTGCTGCTGCCTTGCTCTTATTTGTTTCCTGCACGACACGTTTTGTGGAACAGTTCTCAATATCAGGTGCCTTTTTCGAGTATTATGACATTTATGACTGAATTCCGCGATGTGTTCAAAATGGTTCAAATGGCTCTGAGCACCATGGGACTTAACATCTATGGTCATCAGTCCCCTAGAACTGAGAACTACTTAAACCTAACTAACGTAAGGACATCACACAACACCCAGTCATCACGAGGCAGAGAAAATCCCTGACCCCGCCGGGAATCGAACCCGGGAACCCGGGCGCGGGAAGCGAGAACGCTACCGCACTACCACGAGCTGCGGACCCGCGATGTGTGAGTCGGTCTATTATTCTGATGATTTTTCTGTAATACAAGGTGTATAACATATTTCAGGAACTTTAGGGATTCATTCTTGACATCAAAACATTACAAAAATTTCTTCTTAACATTGGTGTGACATTCCTACGGTACGGAGGTACGAAAGGATTTATTACTCACGGCAGAAAAGTGATACATTCACCAAACACATTTAAGTGTGTGAAAGGATTCATTATTCATGATACAAATATGATACATTTAGCGAACACATTTACATTTACATTTACAGAAATTTCTCGAAGTGACCATGACCTGCTTCCGAGCATTCCTTGAGTGTGCATTCCAAATTTCGCCGTATGTTATGGAAAACTCCTGAAGTGTTCCGTATTTTCTTAAAAGCATTTTGGACACGCTCCATTAGAACATCGAATTTTCAATGCCCACAAAGGAAATAATCCATTGGTTTCGTCTTTCGCGGTCGGATAGGCCATGCCGTGGATCATCCTCGACCAGTCCACCTAATTGTCAAGATGGTTCAAATGGCTCTGAGCACTATGGGACTCAACTGCTGTGGTCATCAGTCCCCTAGAACTTAGAACTACTTAAACCTAACTAACCTAAGGACATCACATACATCCATGCCCGAGGCAGGATTCGAACCTGCGACCGTAGCAGCAGCGCGGCTCCGGACTGGAGCGCCTAGAACCGCACGGCCACCGCGGCCGGCGATTGTCAAGATAATGGTGACCTATTCGTGTGTGTGGTGTGAGGTGGAGCACCCTCAAGCATAAACCACATTCACTGGCTGACGTCTAGAGATACAGCATCAAGTAAATGAAGCAACTCTTGTCTGAGAAACTGCAGGAACGGGAAGAAGTAGGGATAATTGAGATGATCGCGTATGATCTCACCCCACCTATTGAGGATGAACATCTGTTGGGTTCTGTCTTTTCGCACTTCATGACGTTTTCGATAAGCCAAAGCGTGATTGTTGTGACAACTGATGATCCCGGCACAAGAACAGCGAATCTCATTACTCCTTTCACCAGTTCAAGGTGATAATAACACAATAGATTTTTATGCAGAATTTTCCAGGTTATCATGTGACAATGCCTTTCCTTCTTGCAGTCTTATTCTATTAATTGTTGGAGTTTCATCTAAAGTAAGAAGAACACGTTCTTCAAATTCAGATGTTCGTACATCATGCTGTCTCCCACCATCTGCAGTGCTCTTCTCAACTGAGTCTGTCTCTCACAAGCGTTGATGGAGCCGTACAAACGTTCCTGCACAAGGTAAATAAATGCCTCTCGGCGTATCGTCCGGCGTAGACATCACGTGCTGAGTGCGCATACCATCTCCTACGCCGTACATGTAGTGCACGTCCGCCATATCAGACACTGAATACATTGTTGTGATGCGTTGTGATGGAAGTGGCTCTAAAACAGAACCAACGACGATAAGACAAAACAAAACAAAAGTGAGTAAAAATGCACTTCTGAGGGTAATTACCGAATCAGAATTCTCTACATGGAATTTCTTTCGTAACTCCTAACGAAACATTTACGGACTATTGTTAATATGAACTTTTTGGGTTTTATTCTTTACATAAAAACATAACATAAAGTCTCTGAGACATATTTTTACCAATATTTATATAAAAGTGCACAGTTTCACAGTTAGTGCTGTTAAAGATGGATCCTCAGCCCTTAATCATGTAGAAATATCCATCAACAATTAGGCAAGCTAGGCATTTTTGTGTTTACGTTAAATTCACTAGGTCGCAGTGCAAATCACTTTTCCATGTCTTATTTTTTTTCTGAATTTGTCTCTCTCTCTCTGATACAGTATAGATTATTAACAGCAGATTTCAACAATGCAGAATATATTTTCAATTAACGATCAATATTTCCTGTTACCTTAATGAATTCCATTCATAATATCATTATTTTGACTTGCCCAGGAAATACCTTTTTGTGTAAGTGAAGTATTACTCCAGAAATATAACATCGTAGAACATCAGTGAATGAAACTAGGCAAAATACTGTAACCTAAAATAATGTGCTTAAAGCAGGCAGTTATTCGTCTGATAAAAGTAGCTGAAAACATATGTTTTAGCAGAGCTCCAGTCCAAGTTTTCATCATACGCACACCTATGATCTTAGAACTATCCGCTACATTTATTATTTGTTGTTGCTACAGTACATTAAATGGAGGTAAAGTATTTCTGACAGTAGTGTATATAAATGGATAAGCTGTTTTTCATTTAAAAACTAACCAGTTGTGCAAATCCAGTTAAATTATCATCGAAACGCTGACTCTGCAGGCTCATTATCTACGTCTTTCTTTTCACGAATAGTAATTACGTTTTGAGAATTCTGCCGTATGCAAAAGACAGTGCCATATTTTTCTCTTTTAACCCATACATGTTTTAGTAATGCAACACCATCATCAGTGGGCTTCTATTTATTCTACTGTAATAAAAAAGACATATACTTTAACAGGACGCCTCGTTGTTAATCTTACTGTCCAACATACATAGTATATCATGTATTTTTACATAAACTAATAAGGTTGATTTAGAGTGTTGTAAATTCTACGGTGCGTAAAGTTGGGCCTGAAATGCTCAGACACTAGTAGTCCCATTTAGGCCAAAATTTTCGTTCCTTAAGAAGCACAGCATTGTATCAAATCCAAATTAATTGCACGTGACAACTGTTTAAAAATAGCTGTTGTACTGTACGCTAATAAACATACAATAACAAGCAAATGTGCTGTTAAGACATATGTTTTCGTCGAAACAGTTTCATGCCAACTTACACTTTTTACATTCAAAGTTTACTTGTGTTTTACAACAGAACAAATCAAACTTCAATGACGATGGTGTCACATCCCCGAAACGTCACAGATAAACACAGGAAAATAAGAAATTACGTTTACTCGCGGCGGAAGATTTATATAGTACTTGGGAAGTGCCCCGTTCCAGATACGAAAATCGCAAAAGCCCAACGAATTATCGCTTCCTACTCCTGCGTAACATGGCAGTACATTTCAGTTGTTTACCAAACAATGCGAACTAAATCTATTTACTAAAGCTGCGAGCGTTCCTTGCTGATAATTTCCGAGGTCGACGAGTGGCTATTGCGCATCTATGTGTCCTCAGCTGTGATATTCAGCCGGTGAAAACCAGATGCCTCTATCGCACTACAACTCCGATCAGGGATTGTGAATAAAACTGTCATTTGTCTGCTCCCGCTGAGCGTCCTGTAGTATGGAGATACTTTGCAGAATCGCGGGAGGCAAGGATTAAGTGGAAAATACTGACTAGGAAAATGCACATGTGTCGAAATATCAAGGAATATCCCCTGTGGTCCTACAGAGAGGTAAAAGAGGTATAGAGGGCAAAATGTGATTCGGAAAACAGTTATTAAAATACACACGACATGTAGCTGAAGACGGCACGAACTCCGAAACTCTTATCTGGTCAGCAGCACACGAACTCGCAACTATCCCGCAACTTCCCTTACCGCTAATAGCCGAATTTCGCAACTACCAACAGACCTGTGACAAATTATTGAGCTCTCCGTAACCTCGTCATCGACGGGACTACAGTGATTTCCTTCCTTCCATCAGTAAATATTCACATCTCAAACATCGATGACACTGAACACAGTTATACGTTAATGAACAAGAGACTCATTTGTAAGCGGGCTCAGTTGTCATCCCTGTATCCAGGAGTAACAAGGCGTGGTGTTATGAAGAGGAACGATCACGCAGCATTATCGAAGGTATAGCAAATGTCAGGCTGAGATTCATACGCTGAATAAGGAAAATCGCACTTTGTCTTCGAAGGAGGTAATGCCTTACTGCTGAAGAACATTTATCACACTGAACAAACTACATAGTTCCTTTACAAAGAAGAGCGACCATAGTCATCTTTGACTGAGACGTGAAACTTGCGCCACAAGTAGACATCAAAGAATGCAATATCTTACAAAAAATTATTTTATAAATTCAAGTACAGGGTTCCTTTTAGGAAGCTACGAATTTTAACGCAAACGTTTTATGTTAGGCCTTACTGTGACGGTTAATATTAACCGAAACTACAAGTCTACTGTTACCAGTCACAGTTTATTTTACACACATCAGAAAAAGTTTTGCTTCACCCCTGTTCCCAGAATTCCTGAAGATAGACGTTGACTCTGGATATTGTATCGCAGACACAGTCCCTTTGACTGTTAAGAGAAGTCACTAAACCTACACAAAGACGTAAACAATCATGCATGAGCAGCGCCTATCAGACGGAGGGGGTCCGATAGCCGATCAGTTCCAGTCGTTTCACCAGGAAGGAGGTACACACCTCGTGTTGTCTGTAGTTCAGCCATGCCTAGGCGGTCAATATCGCGGTTCGATCGCATCCGGTATTGTTACCTTGTGCCAGGAAGGGCTCTCAGCAAGGGAAGTGTCCAGGCTTCTCGGAGTGAACCAAAGCGATGTTGTTCGGATATGGAGGAGAGACAGGAACTGTCGATACCTCGCTCAAGCCGCCTTTAATATTTTTTGTGGAATCTAAAAGTTAAAAACCTCTCTCACAGCGGCCTGATTTAGCTTCACTGATCAGGACAGTAAAAACATGCGTATATTAAAGGAATTTTCATTGACAAAGCAGGCTTATCACATTCACACAGTTCAATACTGTTCTATCCTGATTAAATTGAGCTTAACTTAAATTCGATTAGGCAGTGAAGCAATTTCGAAGTCTCGGTGCGACGAAAATTGTCAGTCGATCTCCTGGAAATATTTGTAATAATTATTAACTTTCGGTGATCACATGGGGAAGACCGGAGATCTGCTGGTAAGACCGTGTTAGCCTATTTATTTGAAATAACTGGATATCTTGAGCATACAAAACGGCAGGTTCGTCCAGTGTAAATCAGACGTTCCCCACTAATCCCGTGCAATACAGCGTAGTAAGCAGACACTGTCAATAATAATCAGTTAAATAATACGCGAACACACTTACTTCAGTTTAGTTCATGTATTAAATTCCTTCTCATACATAATCTCATCAAGATGGCGACTAGCTCAGCAATACATACATATACATCCTCCTTCTTTCACGACTAATCGGCAAGAATTCCTTCCTTCTTTTCGTAAGAGAAAACGTAGATAGCAGAGAAGCTATTCCATGGAATAAATGGACGCTCCAAGGAATAATTGGGCTTGAAACTACTTTGCATTGATAATCGGTAAGATAAGAAGAGATATTTCGAGATATGTACTGAGTTATATAATTTATAAAATTTCTGAAAATATCGCGGAGAGACGGTGCAAGAGACATTACACGCCCAAGGGCTACTACTGCAGTGTATGACCGCTGCCTGCGGACTATGGCTCGGAGGAACCCTGACAGCGACGCCACCATGTTGAATAACGCTTTTCGTGCAGCCACAGGACGTCGTGTTACGACTCAAACTCTGCGTAATAGGCTGCAAGGTGGACAACCTCAGTCCTGATGCCCATGGCGAGCTCCATCTTTGCAATTGCAACACCACGCAGCGCGGTACAGATGCGCCCAGCAACATGCCGAATGGATCGCTCAGGATTGGCATCACGTTCTCTTCCCCAATGAGTGTCACACATGTTTCAACCAGACAATCGTTGGAGACGTGTTTGGAGGCAACCCGGTCAGGCTGAACGCCTTAGACACACTGTCCAGCGAGTGCAGCATGCTGGAGGTTCCCTGCCGTATTGGGGTGGCATTATGTGGGACCGACGTACGCCGCTAGTCGTCATGGAAGGCGCCGAAACGGCTGCACGATACGTGAATGCCATCCTCCAGCCGATAGTGCAACTAGTAGATTCAATTGAAACTACGAAAATTCTTTGGTTACTACGTATAGCTACCACAAGTATCGTGAAGGTAAGACTAAGTAAGACTAAATAAAGGAGAAGTAAGACTAAAAAGAGATAAGAGTAGCAGTGAGGCCTCTATGCAATCATTCTTCCCACGTTTCATCCGTGTAAATTGCAGAGTATAGATGCGGATATAGGTTTCCTAAAAGCCTATTAGAGCTATGAAATGTCTCACCTATATAGTAAACTTCCGCTTTACTGGTAATTCTAACGAGTTTTTGCAATTGAAGCTGAAGCTACGCTAGACAAACGTGATGCGTAGACTTTGCAAAATGCGTCTCCCACCATATACTGCGAATACAAACAGCAGTTGCGAAAGTTGACTACAAGAACGGACATTCACACATTCACTTTATCGTAAACGACGTGCAGCATGCTTCTGCATCATACTCTCATCCAGCTATTAACCTCCACTTACTGCACTGGGAACCTCATCTTCTCCGTTACTTCTGCAGGTAAGGCGTACCCATGGTGCCGCATGTTTCAACTTCGCATTCAGTACAGGGCATTAATCTCTTCAGTTTCCCTATAGTGCTAACATAAAACGACCATTCAGCATGTTTTGTAAGGCATATGAAAAACTATGAATGTAGCGTGTGCACAGTTACATGAATCTAACGCCCAGTGTGAAACCGGTCGTCGGTCTAATGGGAAAAATGAACAACAGCGAAACGAAAGTAACTGGTTTCTTTCGTCAATCATTTCCAGTTCTCGTAACGCCCTTTGATCCCCCGTGCGGATATTCAAACAGCTTTACAACTGACCTGCGTGCCCTGACGTATCCATTACCTGCTGTGTGCTGTGAATGATGTGTCTCTACACGACTGAGTGGCTGGGTGCTGCGAAGGGAAAGCTAGCGAGCTCACAGAAGCCACCTGGCTCTTGATGTATAATTTTAGTTGACAGTCTTTACACTGTTTCGAAGAGGTCTTGAAACTCTTTCCACCCTGCGATAACGTATTCGTCATTGCGTATGTTGCGTACTTCAACGCCCTCGAATAAACTGTGCATATACTCTTTTTGCTTCTTCCTGGTGTTAAACTAATTATTTGTTACGTATTTGCTGATTGTAGTGTGGCTTATAGACGCTAAAAATATCCTATACTGTGCGAACATGTAATGTTACACTGACATACAGACTAAATTCCGATTCAGGAACTTGTGTACAGCGTTGCTATACAGTGTGCAGCAAAAGAGCTAATAATAATTAATAATAAGATCAAAATTTACCTAAACTATACCTCTGTAACTTCTTGAGATTGCTGTTGTGAACTACACTGGACTGAACTGGTTTCCTGTCATTTGACTTCTAATGCGTTTGTGTTGTAATCCTGAAAAATGCAAGTGATGTAATTATGAAAAAGCCAATTCACAAAATGAGTCGCCAAAATCTGTCTTAATATTGTCTAACTGTATTTGAATTAACTTGCAGAAAACGTGAACTTATACTAAATAAGCTGTCCTGGGAAATTCTGTGTCGTAAATGTAGTGAACAATGCAAAACGTCACAGTACGCGATTTGCAGTCTCAACGCAAAAAATCCTACATAAGATCACAAACAGAATTCTTAAGGAATAACTATCAAAAGCGCTTATATGAAAATGCACTGTACACAAACTGACTAAATAAAATTCCAAGCATTAAATGACACACAAGCAAATGTAACAGTGCACTGTACGAAAAAGACTGCCTGGAAAAGTAAATCAGATCTGAACATGAAGATAATTTTGCAATGCATCGCGTAACTATGAGTGATCATATTGTCATGACTGTGTTGTAAGAAGTAGTAGTAGAAGTAGTAGTGGGTTAAGCCCCTTCCACTTTTGTCTGTCCATAGCCAGTCTTTTCATTTCTGAATACTTGTCTCCTTTGTTATTGTCCAGCATTGATGTCTTCTTTTTCCTCATCCCCTTTTTATCTCCACCATTCCTTCTGTTCTTTCCTTCAATAAACAGTCCCTCTTAAAACCATGTCCAATCCAGTTCCGTTTTCTCTTTCAGCATGTTTCTTTCTTCTCCAACTCTTCTTAATACTCCTTCATTCCTTACTCGGTCTTCCTATTTCACTTTTTCCATTCTTCTCCATATCCACATCTATAGTGCCTCCAATATTCTTTCATCTTCCTTCCTCAATGTCCAGATCTCTGCACCATATAGTGCAACGCTCCAGATGCAGCATTTGGGAAGTTTTTTCCTCAGATATTTGTTTAGTGGTACAGTAATTTCTGTTTCCTCTTGACTGCTTCTTTTACCATCGCAATTATTTTCCTAATTTCTATTGAGCTGTGCATATCATCCATTATTACACTTCCCAAATAATTGAAGTTATTCACTTGCTCCATTTCCTCTCCCCCTATTTTCATACAGCATTTTCTCCCCTTTCCTCCAATTACCATGCTTTTCGATTTCTTCTTGTTAATCTTTATTCCATATTCTTCTAGTTTTGTGTTTAGATTATCTAACATTTGTTCCATCTGTTTTTCACTTTCTGCCATCACAACCAGGTCGCCTGCAAATCTTATATACTCCACTCTCCGACCCCCTATAGAAACTCCTCTCCTTCCTTCAAAATTTTCACTAATAATTTCCGAAGATATATATTGAACAGTGTTGGTGATAAACAACAATCTTGTCTTACACCTCTTCCCAGTACAGTTTCTTTACTCATCACACCTTTTATTCTTACTCTTGCTCTGTCTGATGCAAATATAAATTTCTAATTAGCCGTCTATCTCTCCAGTCAACTCCATGTTTCCTTAGGATTTCCATCAGATTGTCCCATCTGACACAGTGAAAAGCCGTCTCAAGATCAATGAACACAACATACACCTTCCTTATCTTCTCCATGTACCTCTCCCCTATCACTCTCAGTAGCCCAATGGCATCTCTAGTTCCCACTCCTCGCCTGAAACCAAATTGTTCATCTCCTATTACGCAGTTCAGCTTTCCATATAGCCTTCGGTTGAGCGTCCTCATCAAGACTGTGTTGTAAAACCGCCCCAAATAAATTTTTTGGCTTACCTGTGGCAACAGAAACCCCGTAGTGCTCGAAAGTGATGAACATAAAAATACAAGGCAGCAGAACTCAGCTAAAGAGGGAAGTGTCTCGCGCAGCGCAGTGCAAGGACGTGCGGGCATGCTAAGCACATAATGCTTTCCTGAATGGCCGTGTTCCGTTCTGTGCAATGCGACGACACACGATCAGAAAATGAAACTTTCGTGAGGAGACGGTGAAAGATATTAAACAGATAGGATTTTCTGAATGATTAAAAAAGACATTATCATTCAAAAACTATGTTGCACACTACTGATATCTAAACAGCTGCAATCATGTTTATAAAACCACTTTTTGCTAGCAAAAATATTATTCTGCCATTCAGTTGATGACTGAGATGGTAAAGGAGTGGTAAATTTATATTTTCTAAGTGCAAGCAATGTGAACAAATTTTACTTAGTCATGTCTCGATTGTCAAATTAACTAACCCGAAGCAATAAAGAAAAATCCTAAAACTCTATGCGCAAGAAAGCGTTGCAGTAACAACATTACCAGAGTATCTTCATTCCGCTCAGACTAATCTTCACAAAATCATATTTCCAAGATTAAACATTCTCTGTGTTTTTGCACATCAGTGTTCTGTTAGCTATTTCCAGACCGCTCAGTCGCGTGACCGGCACCCGACTTCCTCTGACTTAACTCTGCGTGCTGCGGGCAACGACAATGCTTCTTAGCTCCTGACAACCAGAGATCGCATTGCTTGTACTCAGAACCTGTGTAACATTAACATATCGACTACCAAAGTCTCTGTTTGAAAAATAACCAGTGTACAGATATGAAGTGAGACATACGGAACGAAAATAGAGCTCATTCACCTAGAATGACAAAAGTAAGCAAGAAACTTTAAAACCCTTATGGTATTACTGCTGTAAAACAGTGATCACTAAAAGAGAAGGGGGAGAAAGTGTGTGTGATGCTACAGAACGTAGTAACTGGTTAAATTAGCTCAAGCCATTTGTTCGTGTTGAACAATTAAAGCTACGAAAACTGTAAAATCCTGTCTGTGGCTGATTTCCTTACGCACGAGTTCCCCTTTCCATTTACTTTACTATTGAATCAGCTACGTTACAAGTAATTACATTAATTTGTCGAGGTAGTAAGCTGCTCTCCAGAAAAAGCACTGCCTTGAGCTAGTTCACATGTGGAATTTAAGATGCGATGTTTCCATGAATGAACTTTAAAAATCACGTGTTTCACATTTTAATAGTCTGCAGAGAGTGTGAATCAACTTTGATTCTAAGGACTGCATTAACAACTACAAACCAGACAGTTATGAAGAAAAAATCCCGAATTAAATGTTAATCGTCCTTATTTTCTCAAATATATTTTTAAGTAAATTTAGTGAAATAGCAACTAAGTTGGTACAATTGAAGAAGCGATAAACTCAACATCTCGGAAATTCTTGGGCGTATTGGGAATGATAGTTGCCACGTCAAATATCGGTGGGAAATGGAGCCTCTTCTTTCCAGCACTAGCATGGTGACCAACACAAAAAGCAGTACTGTCGCCTCTGCGAAAATGTTGGCATTCGAATCTAGGAGCCACACGATACGGCTTTCCGGCGTCGTGCGGACGTTTGCGTTCGCCCATTAATACGGCCCCATCGAAGAGATAGTAGCGACTGAAGGGTAGCGGTTTATGGCAATGGGAAAAATTTGAGTAATTTGTGTACATAGCTCAATAATGTACATTATAGAAAGAGATCTGATACAGATACCACAAGGCAGTGCACTGTAAGTACCTAAAATATTAAAAAATTACGGTCTCGTAAAAATTTCGTCACCGGTTACCAAATATCCGTCATTACCACCACAAGCATCAGCAATGCATCTAGCTACATCTGGTCGACAACAAAATGTTCTTGTAACATCTCCATCTGAGGATGAAGTTGCAGGTGCTCGAAAACATGTTCATGGTTGAATGTTGTTGTTGTTGTGGTCTTCAGTCCTGAGACTGGTTTGATGCAGCTCTCCATGCTACTCTATCCTGTGCAAGCTTCTTCATCTCCCAGTATCTACTGCAACCTACATCCTTCTGAATCTGCTTAGTGTATTCATCTCTTGGTCTCCCTCTACGATTTTTACCCTCCACACTGCCCTCCAATGCTAAATTTGTGATCCCTTGATGCCTCAAAACATGTCCTACCAACCGATCCCTTCTTCTAGTCAAGTTGTGCCACAAACTTCTCTTCTCCCCAATCCTATTCAATACCTCCTCATTAGTTACGTGATCTACCCACCTTATCTTCAGCATTCTTCTGTAGCACCACATTTCGAAAGCTTCTATTCTCTTCTTGTCCAAACTAGTTATCGTCCATGTTTCACTTCCATACATGGCTACACTCCATACAAATACTTTCAGAAACGACTTCCTGACACTTAAATCTATACTCGATGTTAACAAATTCCTCTTCTTGAGAAACACTTTCCTTGCCATTGCCAGTCTACATTTTATATCCTCTCTACTTCGACCATCATCGGTTATTTTACTCCCTAAATAGCAAAACTCCTTTACTACTTTAAGTGTCTCATTTCCTAATCTAATTCCCTCAGCATCACCCGACTTAATTTGACTACATTCCATTATCCTCGTTTTGCTTTTGTTGATGTTCATCTTATATCCTCCTTTCAAGACACTGTCCATTCCGTTCAACTGCTCTTCCAAGTCCTTTGCTGTCTCTGACAGAATTACAATGTCATCGGCGAACCTCAAAGTTTTTACTTCTTCTCCATGAATTTTAATACCTACTCCGAATTTTTCTTTTGTTTCCTTTACTGCTTGCTCAATATACAGATTGAATAACATCGGGGAGAGGCTACAACCCTGTCTTACTCCTTTCCCAACCACTGCTTCCGTTTCATGCCCCTCGACTCTTATAACTGCCATCTGGTTTCTGTACAAACTGTAAATAGCCTTTCGTTCCCTGTATTTTACCCCTGCCACCTTCAGAACTCGAAAGAGAGTATTCCAGTTAACATTGTCAAAAGCTTTCTCTAAGTCTACAAATGCTAGAAACGTAGGTTTGCCTTTTCTTAATCTTTCTTCCAAGATAAGTCGTAAGGTCAGTATTGCCTCACGTGTTCCAACATTTCTACGGAATCCAAACTGATCTTCCCCGAGGTCGGCTTCTACCAATTTTTCCATTCGTCTGTAAAGAATTCGCGTTAGTATTTTGCAGCTGTGACTTATTAAACTGATAGTTCGGTAATTTTCACATCTGTCAACACCTGCTTTCTTTGGGATTGGAATTATTATATTCTTCTTGAAGTCTGAGGGTATTTCGCCTGTCTCATACATCGTGCTCACCAGATGGTAGAGTTTTGTCATGACTGGCTCTCCCGAGGCCATCAGTAGTTCAAATGGAATGTTGTCTACTCCCGGGGCCTTGTTTCGACTCAGGTCTTTCAGTGCTCTGTCAAATTCTTCACGCAGTATCTTATCACCCATTTCGTCTTCATCTACATCCTCTTCCATTTCCATAATATTGTCCTCAAGTACATCGCCCTTGTATAAACCCTCTATATACTCCTTCCACCTTTCTGCCTTCCCTTCTTTGCTTAGAACTGGGTTGCCATCTGAGCTCTTGATATTCATACAAGTGGTTCTCTTCTCTCCAAAGGTCTCTTTAATTTTCCTGTAGGCAGTATCTATCTTACCCCTAGTGAGACAAGCCTCTACATCCTTACATTTGTCCTCTAGCCATTCCTGCTTAGCCATTTTGCACTTCCTGTCGATATCATTTTTGAGACGTCTGTATTCCTTTTTACCTGCTTCATTTACTGCATTTTTGTATTTTCTCCTTTCATCAATTAAATTCAATATTTCTTCTGTTACCCAAGGATTTCTATTAGCCCTCGTCTTTTTACCTACTTGATCCTCTGCTGCCTTCACTACTTCATCCCTCAGAGCTACCCATTCTTCTTCTACTGTATTTCTTTCCCCCATTCCTGTCAATTGTTCCCTTATGCTCTCCCTGAAACTCTCTACAACCTCTGGTTCTTTCAGTTTATCCAGGTCCCATCTCCTTAAATTCCCACCTTTTTGCAGTTTCTTCAGTTTCAATCTGCAGTTCATAACCAATAGATTGTGGTCAGAATCCACATCTGCCCCAGGAAACGTCTTACAATTTAAAACCTGGTTCCTAAATCTCTGTCTTACCATTATATAATCTATCTGATACCTACTAGTATCTCCAGGATTCTTCCAGGTATACAACCTTCTTTTATGATTCTTGAACCAAGTGTTGACTATGATTAAGTTATGCTCTGTGCAAAATTCTACAAGGCGGCTTCCTCTTTCATTCCTTCCCCCCAATCCATAATCACCTACTATGTTTCCTTCTCTCCCTTTTCCTACACTCGAATTCCAGTCACCCATGACTATTAAATTTTCGTCTCCTTTCACTACCTGAATAATTTCTTTTATCTCGTCATACATTTCATCTATTTCTTCATCATCTGCAGAGGTAGTTGGCATATAAACTTGTACTACTGTAGTAGGCATGGGCTTTGTGTCTATCTTGGCCACAATAACGCGTTCACTATGCTGTTTGTAGTAGCTAACCCGCACTCCTATTTTTTTATTCATTATTAAACCTACTCCTGCATTACCCCTATTTGATTTTGTATTTATAACCCTGTAATCACCCGACCAAAAGTCTTGTTCCTCCTGCCACCGAACTTCACTAATTCCCACTATATCTAACTTTAACCTATCCATTTCCCTTTTTAAATTTTCTAACCTACCTGTCCGATTAAGGGATCTAACATTCCACGCTCCGATCCGTAGAACGCCAGTTTTCTTTCTCCTGATAACGACGTCCTCCTGAGTAGTCCCCGCCCGGAGATCCGAATGGGGGACTATTTTACCTCCGGAATATTTTACCCAAGAGGACGCCATCATCATTTAATCATACAGTAGAGCTGCATGTCCTCGGGAAAAATTACGGCTGTAGTTTCCCCTTGCTTTCAGCCGTTCGCAGTACCAGCACAGCAAGGCCGTTTTGGTTAATGTTACAAGGCCAGATCAGTCAATCATCCAGACTGTTGCCCCTGCAACTACTGAAAAGGCTGCTGCCCCTCTTCAGGAACCACATGTTTGTCTGGCCTCTCAACAGATACCCCTCCGTTGTGGTTGCACCTACGGTACGGCCATCTGTATCGCTGAGGCACGCAAGCCTCCCCACCAGCGGCAAGGTCCATGGTTCATGGGGGGGCATGGTTGAATAAATCGTTAAAAAAAAAAAAAAAAAAAAAAAATCGTTAAAAAAAAGCGATTGGTTGCAATTTTATTACCAGATTAATCGTCAGTTTAAATCACAACAGCAGTTCATCATCCACAATGGATATACTGAAATGAGTGCTTTTTGTAGTTGTGAGTTAATCTTTGATGGTTTCCAATCTTGCGCTGGAAAGGCAGCGTTATCTGTATAGCTGGCAACGATGGCGTGTTGGTGGAATATCATTTATGTCGATGTTAAACCAAGATGGGTTCCTGGATGCTGCCATTGGGTAGTCCTGCTTGAATACCATGTTGTGTTGATTGTTTATCCTGAATGTCATTGTTGAAACTTCCGTTAGCGGGCTATTAGGGTATGAAATACATGAGCCGGTCGGGGAAACTAGTGTTGATGAGTTTGCGGATGTTCCCATTGTGCCGTAGACGATTGAAGGCTTTTTAGATGTCCAGGAACACGGCCTCCGGTGTTTCACTGGTATTGCAGCCCTCTGGTATATCTTCTATCACCCTGCAGAGTTACTGCGTTGCAAATTAAAGCTATCTGCCCTCCAGGGGGGTTGGTTTCTGAGCAGTGCTGAGCAGCTGCTGTTATGTGCTCGAGGGCCAGTACTCGGCATTTTTGGAAAAATTTGGATATTTGTGGTAAGATCTTATGGGACCAAACTGCTGAGGTCATTGCTCCCTAAGCTTACACACCACTTAACTTAGGCTACGGACAACACACACACACACACACACACACATGCCCGAGGGAGGACTCGAACCTTCGACGGGAGGAGCCGCGCGAACTCGGAATTTTGATTCAAGGATTTATTTCATTTCACAAGATTAAAGCCATCGGGCCCTGCCTTACATCTAATTAAGCATTTGTATACACACATAAAAAAAAGTTTTGCATCACCCCGGTTCCCAGAACTCCTGAAGATAGACGTTGACTCTGGATATTGTATCACAAATAGTTCCTTTGACTGTTCAGAGATGTCACTAATGCCGCCCAAAGACGTAACAACTATGCCTGCGCAGAGCCTATTAGACGGAGAGGGAACGGCAGCCGATCAGTTACATAATTGCATTAGGAAGGTGGTACACAGCTCGTGTTGTCTGATGTTCGACCATGCCTAGACGATCAATACCGCGGTTCGATCGCGTCCGCATTGTTATTTTGTACCAGGAAGGGCTCTCAACAAGGGAAGTGTCCAGGCGTCTCGGAGTGAACTAAAGCGATGTTGTTCGGATATGGAGGAGATACAGAGAGACATGAACTGACGATGACATGCCTCGCTCTGGCCGCCCAAGGGCTACTACTGCACTGGATGACCGCTAGCTACGGCTTATGGCTTGGAGAAACCCTGACAGTAACGCCACCATGTTGAATAATGCTTTTCGTCCAGCCACAGGAGGTCGTGTTACGACTCAAACTGTGCTCAATAGGCTGCATGTTGCGTAAGGCCCAGCAACATGCCGAATGGACCGCTCAGGATTGGCATTACGTTCTCTTCACTGATGAGTGTCTCATATGCCTTCAACCAGACAACCGTCGAGGACGTGTTTGGAGGCAACACGGTCGGACTGAACGCCTTAGACACGTTGTCCAGCGAGTGTAGCAAGGTGGAGGTCCCCTTCTGTTCTGTGGTGGCATTATGTGGTGGCGACGTACTCCGCTGGTTGTCATGGAAGGCGCCGTAACGGCTGTAAGATACGGGATGCCATCCTCCGATCGATGGTGCAACCATATCGGCAACATATTGGCGTGGCATTGGTCTTCATGGACGACAATTCGCGCGCCCATCTTGCACATCTTGTGAATGATTTCCTTCAGGATAACGACATCGCTCGACTAGAGTGGCCAGCATGTTCTCCAGGCATGAACCCTATCGAACAGGGCTCTACGCCGAATCGCTGTTGAGGAGTGGGACAATCTGGACAAACAGTGCCTTGATGAACTTGTGGATAGCATGCCACGACGAATACAGTCTTGTATCAATGCAAGAGGACGTGCTACTGGGTATTAGAGGTACCGGTGTGTAAAACAATCTGGACCACCCCCTCTGAAGGTCTCGCTGTATGGTGGTACAACATGCAATGTGTGGTTTTCGTGAACAATAAAAAGGGCGGAAATGATGTTTGTGTTTCTCTCTATAGCAATTTTCTGTACAGGTTCCAGAACCTCGTAACCGAGATGACGCAAAACTTTTTTTGGTGTTTGGATTTTTTTATGATAAGCATGTTACAAAATACATGTAATGTACAGCATTTAGAAGTAATTCTAGTGCAGAAAGACAAACAAAGAAACACAGTTTACATTCGTTCATGAAAAATAAACAATAGAGAAAAGACACAAGAATGCAGATTTAGTTAGTGTTCAGTGTCTGTGCGCGGCTGACTGCGACATTATCAGCGCACCTGCGTGAAGTAAAGAGGAGGGTGGTTAAAATATATTAAACAATTAATCCTGAAATTAAGCTGTGTGAGTAAACACAGCACAATAAACAGTAATTTAAAATGGAAGGTATATTTCAGCCGTGAGCGTCAGCAGCATTCGACATGAGAGAGGAGATGGTCGAGGCAGATATGGAGGAACGTGATGAAACTCTGTTAGTTAAGGTAGGAGAACAGAAAGTAACGAGATTGACCGAGAGATTAAAAGAGAAAGAAGCGTAAGTGGGAAAAGGTGGGAGCATCTGCTTTAGTGTTTGACAGAGGGGAAATGGGCCGTGAACAACGATTAGAAAAATAATGTGGAAACACCGTGAGAAATGCATGCTAGAACATTAATGCAAAAGTTACCCAAACCTGCAGGTTGCGCTGTTGTATTTGATCACGAACGGCACCTGTGCATTGCCCTCAAGCAGGTTGCAAGTGTAGTCGCAGTTCGATCAGTGTTCTTCGTAGTTGTGAATGCTTTATGTCGGGACCAATGAAATCGAACATGGGCAAATGGCTGGTGCTCGCTTACTGGATATTTCCGTAACCAAGGTAGCTGATGAAATGTTCGGTGTTTCAAGGGGCTCGGAGTCGAAGTTTTATACCGCACACTGGAAAGCGGAAAAACATCACCAACTAAGTAACAACGTGGACGAAAGTGTGTGTGTGTTGAGTGACAGTAACATCAGGTCATTGCAGACGATTGTAACAAAAAATAAGAGGACGACAGCTGCAAAAGTCAATACAGAACTGCATGTCAGATTCGGGAGCCCTCTCAGCGCAAAATAACACTAAGGTAGGTCCATAAGTTGCCGATCGCAGTGCGAGCTTGATCAGTGAAACAAACGCCTGTGATAGAAAAACGTGGTACCGAAGCCATAAAACATGGACTATAGACCAATGGAAGCATGTCAGTTGATCGGACGAGTCGCATCCCACAGTTTTCAACTTCTGGCAAAGATTACGTCCCAAGAGTGAAACATGGTGTACATTTGGTGACCTTTTGGTAGCCATATCGTGGTATTCCAGGTCGCGTTACCACTAAGTGTTCCAAGGCGACTGAGCCCCTGTCCACACAGCTCGCATCATTCAGGACTGGTTTTGTGAGCACGAGGATGAATTGTCGCATCTCCTCTGGCCACCAACTTCACAAGAGGTTAAAGTTACTGAGCCTTTGTGGTCTATTTTGGAGAGAAGGGTGCGTGGTCGCTATCCATCTCCATCATCACTGGCTGAAGTTGCCCCTATTTTGCAGGAGGAATGGTATACCATTCACTTGAAAACAATACAGGACCTGTATTTATCCATTCCGAGACAACTGGAAGCTGTTTTAAATGCCAACCGGTTTCCTACACTGCACGATAATGTGTTGTGTTTTTCATGTTTCCATATTTTTGTCCACCTCCTGTATGTTTCCATTTTCTGAGCGTATAGCACATTTTGCTGGACTGTATGTCCCCTACCCAAACTTCATCTTTTTTTTTTTGTTTGCACTTATATGCTGCATTTCTTATAAAAAATTTCTTAACAGTATGCAACTTACAACTTGGTAAGTTACTTAACCCCTACTTCTACACCTGTTAAAACTATGTATGTATGTTTCTCTACATATAGTATATACTTTTTGTTTAAAACTTCATAAAAGTGAATAGTATTTTGACTTACCCTTACTGGCTAAAAATGTCTTCTAGCACTTACATTGAGGTTCAGCTATCTCTAGGTCAAACACCAGGGCACCGGTGTAATCGTATTTCGGATTTAAGAGGCCGATATCAATAGGAAAAATTTCAATTACAAAGTGTATTTAGTAGTGAATAGGCTTAGCATTTTCTTTAATTCGACTCTTAGTCTTTTTGTGAGTCTCTGAGTAAAATCCAACGCAGTCTTGAGCGTCCTCACCAAAAACCCTGACAATTCAAAGTACCTTGCTTTCTGTGGTTGCTTTCTATTTCTTCGTGCAGTCCAACCTAATACTGACTTTACGTGGATCAGAATGCATCGAATGCCTTCAGCGATGCAGCGGTTCTGTGGATAAAGTTCTAGTATGACCGTTCGTGTTCGGTGTTGAGTGCTTGCGGAGTCTGGCGTGAGAAGGGGTGTGGATGGCGGATATTTATGGAACACAAACTGAAATATTTATAGTTTGCGATAACTTTCGTGAACGAACGTTGATTACAAAGGACGCTATTTGTACTGAGGAACTTTCTCAGTAGGGTGATTCAGTCTGGATCGATCTCAGGTATGTGTTGCAGAGAGAGGGCTATGGTATCAATCACTTTGGTAACAAGAACTTTGGTATCACGCACTTTGGTGTCAAGGACTTTGGTATCAAGGACTTTGGCATCAAGCACTTTGGTATCAAGGACTTTGGTATCAAGGACTTTGGTATCAAGGACTTTGGTATCAAGCACTTTGGTATCAAGGACTTTGGTATCAAGGACTTTGGTGTCACGCACTTTGGTATCAAGACACAACCAATTTCCCCATCTTCCGAAATCAGACGAAAGTATTGTTAGAAAATCTACGTTTGATACTTAATCTACACAGTCTAGTGATATGAGGTGAGGCGATCGTGGCGGCTGCCGAAACGCGCCATCTCGTCCAATCTACCTAGCCGCATCCTTGCTGTCGAGGAAGTGCTGTTCTAATCATCTCATCGTCATTCTGGAAGTATCGAGAAAGATTTGGAACTTGCACGGGCGCTAATGTCCACGATGTTGAACGCCCCACTAACGACATCATCATCACCATCACCATCATCATCTTCATCATCGAGAAAGTGCCGGAAAAACAAAGACCAATGATGCAGTGCGTCAGTGTGCATCAGGCATTGACAATGATACTTTTTCCATTTCACGTCTAACATGAGAACACTTCACCCCCATGTACCAACATTATGATGATCCTCAGATGAATTCTCATTTGCTAATAATGACTACCATCAGCTGTAGAATGGAATGTGGCAATGAAAATTTGTGCCGGGCCACAATTGCGAATTCATCTGAGGTGTTCAGTAACGGCTATACTCGCCGCAGTGCGTCGTTATCAGAAAAACACCGGCACTGCAATCCTGTTATATGAAAGGTGACGCATCGAACAAATACACTCCTGGAAATGGAAAAAAGAACACATTGACACCGGTGTGTCAGACCCACCATACTTGCTCCGGACACTGCGAGAGGGCTGTACAAGCAATGATCACACGCACGGCACAGCGGACACACCAGGAACCGCGGTGTTGGCCGTCGAATGGCGCTAGCTGCGCAGCATTTGTGCACCGCCGCCGTCAGTGTCAGCCAGTTTGCCGTGGCATACGGAGCTCCATCGCAGTCTTTAACACTGGTAGCATGCCGCGACAGCGTGGACGTGAACCGTATGTGCAGTTGACGGACTTTGAGCGAGGGCGCAGTGCCGTAGGGGACCGCACCGCCACTTCCCAGCAAATTAGGGACACTGTTGCTCCTGGGGTATCGGCGCGGACCATTCGCAACCGTCTCCATGAAGCTGGGCTACGGTCCCGCACACCGTTAGGCCGTCTTCCGCTCACGCCCCAACATCGTGCAGCCCGCCTCCAGGTGTGTCGCGACAGGCGTGAATGGAGGGACGAATGGAGACGTGTCGTCTTCAGCGATGAGAGTCGCTTCTACCTTGGTGCCAATGATGGTCGTATGCGTGTTTGGCTCCGTGCAGGTGAGCGCCACAATCAGGACTGCATACGACCGAGGCACACAGGGCCAACACCCGGCATCATGGTGTGGGGAGCGATCTCCTACACTGGCCGAACACCACTGGTGATCGTCGAGGGGACACTGAACAGTGCACGGTACATCCAAACCGTCATCGAACCCATCGTTCTACCATTCCTAGACCGGCAAGGGAACTTGCTGTTCCAACAGGACAATGCACGTCCGCATGTATCCCGTACCACCCAATGTGCTCTAGAAGGTGTAAGTCAACTACCCTGGCCAGCAAGATCTCCGTATCTGTCCCCCATTGAGCATGTTTGGGACTGGATGAAGCGTCGTCTCACGCGGTCTGCACGTCCAGCACGAACGCTGGTCCAACTGAGGCGCCAGGTGGAAATGGCATGGCAAGCCGTTCCACAGGACTACATCCAGCATCTCTACGATCGTCTCCATGGGAGAATAGCAGCCTGCATTGCTGCGAAAGGTGGATATACACTGTACTAGTGCCGACATTGTGCATGCTCTGTTGCCTGTGTCTATGTGCCTGTGGTTCTGTCAGTGTGATCATGTGATGTATCTGACCCCAGGAATGTGTCAATAAAGTTTCCCCTTCCTGGGACAATGAATTCACGGTGTTCTTATTTCAATTTCCAGGAGTGTATATCTTTTACAAAAAGTCACTCTTTGCCTCACTCTTGGCTATGATATCCACTATAACTGTTCCTGAAGCAGCAGGACTTTGTAGGCATAAATTTGCAACCTATTACGTCAGACTTTGTGCGCTGTTGATCGTAGCATTTCCAACTCTATGGGCGCCGTACACACTGATTTGCCGTGCACCGTCGACGTTGGTGTTTGAAAAGGATGGCCAACCAGACCCTTATTAACGCACAACAATGTTTCCACAAATGACGTGCTATCCTTATGAGGTGATAGGGCTGGAGGTTCACATGCATACTATGTCCGAAAGTTCCGTTGCGCTTTGGTACCACACTTCGCCTTTGTGAACCAGGTTACCCATTGAGCTTTCTCCTGGGTTCAACGTTTATCGCAAAATCTGTTCCACGCATAAAATAATAAAATTGGCCAGGCGCGAGAAGGACTCGCTCTGTGAAGGGTTCCGTAAAAACCCGATTAGCTATGTGTACAGATACTCCATCCATCCCAGGAGTCGAGGATCTCGACGATTTTTGCCTCTTATCGACGCTGATAGCGGCGAGGTACCGGCTGCGAGAATTCCAATACTTCCGAAAATTTTAAGTCTGAAGTCGATAACAGATGACAAGAAAAATATTTTTTGTCTGATATAATTACAAATTATAAATTTTTCTGGTCATGTTTTCCCTGTAAGTTAACTGTGAAACCTTGCTTTTGGCCATATTTCATGACTGTAGACCCATGAGAAGTACTGTATACATTTTAATGAGTGAGTTCGCGAATATCAAAATATGTGACGTAAATGACCGTGACTTTTGACGGCATTGACTCAGAAGCGTACGTTTCATACGCCGCCAAGGAACTATAGACCTCCAGACAGACAGACAGACAGACAGAATGATAACAAATGAAAAAAAATTTTTCCTCTGATGTATCTACAAATTAACAATTTCTGGTTTTTTCCTTTATGTTTCCTGTGAATTTTTTTCTCTTCTGACATGTTATGATTCTTGACCAACGTGACACGCCCTATAGGTGTTGATGAGTGAGTTTGGGAGTACCAGAATATGTAACATAAATAACCGTATCTTTTGATTGCATTGACTTAGGTTTTTTTAAAACCGCCAAGGAACTATGGACTTTAGTAAGTGACGTAAATTTAAACTTGATGCGTGTACCCGTTCCTGAAGAAAGGGGTCTTACGAGGTGGATGGACAGACAGAAAGTCGAGTAACAAATGACAGAAGTTTTTTTCGTTTGACGTAATTACAAATTCACAATTTTCGGATTTTTTCATTTGGTTGTACTGTGAAACCTTGGTTCTTGCTGAATATCATGATTCTAGGTCAACGAGAAGTACCCTATAGCTTTTGATGATGAGTGAGTTTGGGAGTATCAAAATATGTCATACAGATGGCCGTATCTTTCGACTGCATTGATTTGGAAGCT
Organism: Schistocerca cancellata; assembly: GCF_023864275.1. Classification (NCBI taxonomy): domain Eukaryota; kingdom Metazoa; phylum Arthropoda; class Insecta; order Orthoptera; family Acrididae; genus Schistocerca; species Schistocerca cancellata. Next base: position 372,985,804 of record NC_064626.1, read on the forward strand.
TCCATTTTTTACATCGCTAATGGCCCGTAGACATAAGTAAGTGACATGAATTTCAAGTTGATACGTCTACCAGTTCCTGAGGAGAACAGTTCTGAAAACTCGGAAGGACAGACAGACAACCAAGTGAACCTACACATGTGCTCAAAAGTATCCCGACATCCCCAAAAACATACGTTTTCCATATTAGGTGCATTGTGCTGCCACCTGCTGCCAGTTACTCCTAATCAGCAACGTCTGTAGTCATTATACATCGTGGAAGAGCAGAATGGGGCGCCCCGTGGAACTCACGGACTTCGAACGTGGTCAGGTGGTTGGGTGTCACTTGTGTCATACGTCTGTAGGCGAGATTTTCACAGTCCTAAACATCCCTAGGTCCACTGTTTCCGTTGCGATAGTGAAGTGAAATGTTAAGGTACACGTACAGCACAAAAGCATACCGGCCGACCTCGTCTGTTGACTGACAGAGACCGCCAACAGTAGAAGAGGATCGTAATGTGTAATACGCAGACATCTATGTAGGCCATTACACAGGAATTGCAAACTGCGTCAGGATCCACTGCAAGTACTATGACAGTTAGGCGAGAGGTGAGAAAAGTTGGATTTCATGATCGAGCGGCTGCTTATAAGCCACACATCACGCCGGTAAATGCCAAACGACACCTCATTTGGTGTAAGGAGCGTAAAAATTGGACGAAACGTGGAAAAACGTTGTGACGAATCACAGTACACAATCCAAGCTCTGTATCATCATACGATAAATAAATAATAATAAATAACAGTACACTGTGTGGCGATCCGTTGGCAGGGTGTGGTCATGGCGAATGCCCGATGAATGTCATATGTCAGCATGTGTAGTGCCAACAGCAAAATTCGGAGGTGGTGGTGGTGTTATGGTGTGGTCGTGTTTTTCATGGAGGCGGCCTGCACCACCTGGTGTTTTGCGAGGCACTATCACAGCACAGGGCTACACTGGTTTTTAAGCACCTTCTTGCTTCCCACTGTTGAGGAGCAATTCAGGAACGGCAATTGCACCTTTCAACACGACTCACCTGATCATAATAAAGGCCTGTGGCGGAGTTGTTACAAGACAATAACATCGCTGTAATGGACTGGCCAGCACAGAGTCCTGACCTAAATCCTACAGAACACGTTTGGGATGTTTTGGAACGCCGACTTCGTGCCAGGCCTCACCGACCGACATCGATACCACTCCTCAGTGCATCACTCCGTGAAGAATGGACTGCTATTCCCCAAGAAATCTTCCAGCACCTGATTGAACGTATGCCTGCGAGAACGGAAGCTGTAATCAAGGCTAATGGTGGGCCAACACCATACTGAGTTCCACCATACTGAGTTCCATCATTACTGATGGAGAGAGCCACGAACTTGTAAGTCATTTTCAGCCAGGTCTCCGGATACTTTTGATCACATAGTGTATAAGGATTCGGCACGGAAGCCTAACAAAAAGCTTTGTGAGTTATTATATCTTATGTTGAATACCAGCTGTTTTGGTTCTAAATTTAAATAAATCTCAAGTTCTTTTGTTAAGTACTGCCTTCTGTCACGAAATTTATTTTAGAAAACCATTTTTATTAGGATATATTTCAACCCTCCGAAATAGTTTTTTATTTATTTTCATTATTTTTTTCTGTACATTGTTTTTTTAGTTAAGCCACAACTTTCGTTGTATTTAATACACAGTGTCACAGGGAATCGACGGCCAATCGCGGAGTGAACAGTGTAACACGGAGGTAGCGCGCCAGGCACGTGCTAGGGGCTTTTTGAACGCCCGGCTGATTGTGTACGATGGACAAGCCCGATACCGTTACACACACACGCCTGTTCACAACGGTGGCGGAAGTTCGGTGCGTTGTTCCCTTTCACGCAGCGGCCCTAACTTTCCAGGAAACCGACACACTGATGACACGGTCAGATGTCGTTCGCCATTGCAGATCACACATGCTGCTCTTCCGAACTGTATAGTTACGTAACGAGCCTCTCAACAATTTTTTCCTACTTCCGCTCGTCGTGAATCGCAACGTAACACGCTGATTTTAACGCGTGTTACAGCAAGAACTGTCCTCTGGGCTCGTTAGCGACAGCTGACACAATTACGGAAGAGGAAGCAGAGTTCGACGAATTTCCTCCTTTGTTTGAATTTTTTCTCAGTCTTCCGTGTACCTAAGCCACTTTAACTTACAGGTGCTATATTCCTTTGTAGGTATTTGTTCCTCACTTTCCTAGGTCTCTCAAAATGTAACTGATGTGTAGAAAATGTTGTACCAGGCATGAATAAAACAATTAAGGCTCCAGGTGCATCAGGGACTGAGGAAGGAAGAACTTTACCACTAGAAGAAAAGAGACTGTGGTGTCTGCAGTAGAGTCAGCTGTTTCCCCCCATTGGTGGTTCGAGTCCTCCCTCGTGAATAAGTGTGTGTGTTGTCCTCAGCGTTAGTTAGTTTAAGTTAGATTAAGTAGTGTGTAAGCTTAGGGACCGATGACCTCAGCAGTTTGGTCCCATAGGATCTTACCACAAATTTCCAAAAAATAGAGTCAGCTGTTAATAAATTTGCCAATGGAAAATGCTGAGACGATACGTAAAACTTACTCGATTCATCAGAAGACAATTTGGATCATATATATTTATAGGGGCGTAAGTCAATCGATACATACTTGTGGGAATTTGCGAAAAATGTTTAATTTGCATAATAATAAATTATGGGCCTCTTTATTGGCACTGTTATACACTGAAGCGACAAAGAAACTGGTATAGTCATGCGTATTCAAATACAGAGATACGTAAACAGGCAGAATACGGCGCAGCGGTTTGCAACGCCTATATAAGACGACAAGTGGGTGGAGCAATGGCTCATACAGTGGCAGCTTATCGAAATTCAAGTCGGTTTGAACGTGATGTTATCATCGGCGCACGAGCGATGGAACACAGCATCTCCGAGGTATCGATGAAGTGGGGATTTTCACGTACGACCATATCACGGGTGTACCGTGAATATCAGGAATCCGGTAAAACATCAAATCTCCGACATCGCTGCGGCCGGAAAAAATTCCTGCAAGAACGGGACCAACGACGACTGAAGAAAACCGTTCAATGTGACAGAAGTGCAACCCTCCCGCAAATTGCTGCCGATTTCAGTGCTGGGCCATCAACAGGTGTCAGCGTGCGAACCATTCAACGAGACATCATCGCTAAGGGCTCTCGGAGCCGAAGACCCATTCGTGTACCCTTGATGACTGGCCTTACGCCTCGCCTGGGCCCTTCGGCAGCGATATTGGACTGTTGATGGCTGGAAACATGTTGCCTGGTCGGACGACTCTCGTTTCAAGTTGTATCGAGCGGATGGATGTGTACGGGTGTGTAGACAGCCTCCCGAACCCATGGACTGTGCATGTGACCAGAGGACTGTTCAAGCTGGTGGAGGCTCTGTAATGGTATGGGGCGTGTGCAGTTGGAGTGACACGGGACTCCTGATACGTCTAAATACCACTCTGACAGATGACACGTACGTAAGCATCCTGTCTGATCACCTGCATCCATTCATGTCAATTATGCATTCCGACGGACTTGGGCAGTTCCAGCAAGACAGGGCGACGTCTCATACGTCCAGAATTGCTGCAGGGTGCCTCCAGGAACGCACTTCCGATTTGAAACGCATCCGCTGGCCACCAGATTCCCCAGGCATTACATTATTGAGCATATCTGGGATGCCTTGCAACATGCTATTCAGAAGAGATCTCCACACCGTCGTACTCGTACGGATTTATGATCAGTCTTGCAGGATTCATGGTGTCAATTCCTTCCAACACTACTTCAGACGTTAGTCGAGTTCATATTACGTCGTGTTACGGGGCTTCTGACTGCTTACGGGAGCCCTACACGATATTTGGCAGCTGTACGAGTGTCTTTGCCTCTCCGGTGTATTATATGATGCAAATATGATTGTGAGACAAGACAGGGGTTTTTAAGTTATAATTAGGTAATATGATTAATCGTTAAAAGATGGATACTGATGCTTTTTTAAAAAAAAATACATGTATAATATTGTGAAAACGAACATTTCTTACTGTTCACATAAACATTATATCGACTGCATACAATATAACATACACAGTTTGAAACGTCCCCTTAGAAAAATTATACATGACTGTGCTTAAACTGACACACAATATTTTTTTAGCGCAACGCAATCTGACTTTCAAAAATCCCTACAAAAGAATGGCCCTGACTAACATTAACCTATACCTTTCGCAAATCACTTACCTCACCAAAAATCTTCGTTACTCGAACTACTGCAATACAGCGAGCGCCACTACTGCCAGCTAAATAAAAGATTCAAACTACTGAAGGCACTAACTACTGACAGGCATAGTTAGCAAATGAAAGATTTTGATAGAGAACAAACAATGTATTTACCTTAACAGTGTTCAAAAGTCATAATATATATAGCAAATTTCAAAACTCCGCCATTTCTCTCCACACATCCACCACTGCTGGCGGCTCGCCTCCAACTGCGCAACGCTACGCGCTGCTAACATCCAGCTGCCCAACACTACAATGGCGAGTATTAGTCACTGTGGACGTATCGTACGATGATAAGGTCGTCACACCGCCTGTTACACACAAGTCAGACCTTCTTTTACCACCTCTGCACTGGAAGTCAGAACCACGACAGCAAGCGTTGAAATCACCTGATTTTCTTATGGATGACGGAGGAAAACATTTCAGACGCACCGTCGCTCAGAATCGGCAGCAAAAGGCCTTAGAGAGTGGCGTCAAGGGCGTCAGTGAAACCACCCCCTCCCCTTGGGCCCTTAATTCCCACGCATTGTAGACGCTTTTATGTTTTTGTGTGTAAACTGTACTTTCCTCAAAAGTAATACATAAAAGCATGGAAGTTAGGCGAACAACTAATTTTCACTGGATATAAAATACACATTGAATTAATGCGGAACAATATATGATTCTAATCACGTGCAAAACAAACAAACAAAGATATAAAAAGAAAGAAAAAAGAAGTCTTCGCTCTCAGTTTCTCTTTCACACACTCGTTCATCTTTCTGTGCCTACCAGTACTACCAGTAATCGAACCATGTAAAACGTCATTTACGTTCTGTACCAAAACTACAGAACGCTAGTTTTGGTAGAAGCCGCTTCAAGATTTCTTCAAGGAAAGGGAGGTGTTCGTCAAGCAGATAACGTTGGAGTTTTTCCAAGTCATCGAATGTATTAGACTTAATTGGAATCTTTCGTGAGGGACGAGCTACTTTTTCTGGTGCAGTCAGTGAATCAAATGGTTCAAATGGCTCTGAGCACTATGGGACTTAACTTCTGAGGTCATCAGTCCCCTAGAACTTAGAACTACTTAAACCTAACTAACCTAAGGACATCACACACATCCATTCCCGAGGCAGGATTCGAACCTGCGACCGTAGCGGTCGCGCGGTTCCAGACTGTAGCGCCTAGAACCGCTCGGCCACCTCGGCCTGCAGTCAGCGAATCACGTTGGAGTGTCAGACGACAATTGTGACAAATCAATCAGTTGATCCTAGTAGATGCCGTAATGCAACCGTTCTTCGTCTTATTAAAAAAAGAATGTGAAAAGTTGTCGGTAGAGAATGTCGTCTTACTTTGTCTTACTATAATTTCGGTTTCTCCTGAAATTCTGGTCTTCTTTTAGTGCAGCTTCCACCATGACTTGAAGTCTCGTATTTCAGTAGCAGCAGTCTCACCAATGAGAAATCTACCACGTTTTGAACTTACAAGGATCATCTCTGTGATGTCATGCACTGTTAACGATCTGTCCTGTTCCCACAGTTTCCTTCCTACAATGCCGAAAATCCCTATTGCAGGGTAAAAACTGTGTCCTCTCAGTGGAAATCAATGCAAGAGGACGTGTTACTGGGTATTAGAGGTACTGGTGTGTGCAGCAATCTAGACCATCACCCCTGAAGATCTCGCTGTATGGTGGTACAGCATGCAATGTGTGGTTTTCATGAGCAGTAAAAAGGGCGATGTTTATGTTGATCTCTGTTCCAATTTTCTGTACAGTTTCCGGAACTCTCAGAACTGAGGTGATGCAAAACTTTTTTTGATGTGTGTATTTACATATATATCAACGCTCTTGTTTCTCTGGTGACATTCGGAACATAAAGTAGCACGAAAATTCCGACTAATTCTAGAAAATTACTAGCTGTGTTCAGGAAAGGTTATTTTCAGTTGCTCGCTTGTGACTGGCGCGCATAGATGCATTTGCAGACTGACTGGCTACACAAACCAATCCAGCCAGGAACAGGTGCCCATTCACACGCTGGCTACAACTTCCTGACACAAAAAATTCGATATGGTTCGTGGGTACACGAATAGAGCCCGCAAATTACTGGAAGATGAATTAAGCAAGATAGAAAGGACAAGCTACCACACTTACACTGACTTTTTTGAAAGGAAACTGAAAGGATTGAAAGAAACAGCATTCCACTATTTACCTGCTCACATAGCCATAGTCCGTAGATCAGTTATGACAATCGTGTTGTAAGTAAATTAGGAATTGTGAGAACACCAGCTTCCTTTCCCCCCACCCCTCCCCTCCAACCACCCACCTCTCCCCACCCTCTTTAAACCAAAGCCTCTATCCACGCCTATAGTAATTAATAATCGGCGATCAACCGTAACAGCTATCATGTTTTCTGACAGTATTTTTTTTTTATTTGGTTTGAATTTACTGAACCATATAGATGACAGTTTGGGACAGCTACAAAATCACGTATACAGATAAAATATAAATAGTTTGAACAGTGATTTAAGATTTGATTACAAGGCCGATATAGGCATAATACTAATAATCAAAGAATACTGACGTGATATCTACTATAGACAAAACAATATAAAAAAGAACTCAACAGAGTCTTGAAATCATACACCTGGAGATAAGTGTTCATGTGGAAAACAGATAGTACACCCAATTTCGTAAACAAGTGTTACTATCCTATCTCAAATGAAAATGGGCTTTGCATATTTGAGTTCTTTCACGACACAATAAAATAGAAGCACTTGCCGGAAGGACCACGTTCATTTTTCACAAGATTTAGCATTCAGCATTTTAGCTGTGCTTGATAGAAACTACAGAAAATCAGCAAGTTGTTTACATTTCCTTCTTCTTTCCTCCGACACTAGCGGAAATGATTACTCTTAATACACATCCTATGTAAGTGGGTACCACCAATGTAGTTGTCAGCTTTCTGCTCGACTGAAATTTTCTGTACCTCAGGGAGCTTCTAGTTACTTGTTGGATCGCAACGGATTATTGAGTTTTATGGCAGCATCAAGGCGCCCCATGTTCTGCCCTTTCTTCCTCGGCCATTTTCCGTATACACAACTTGAAATCGGAGGACTGTAGAAACTGACGTGTATTACAGGCCAGCTGATCGACCCTGTATTTGTAAATCATTCCGATATGAGCTCGGGCCCACAGAAGCAAGATTCTCATCTCTCTTCATTTGTGGTTGTATACAAGGTAAACATGGGTAGACGGAAGAGGAAGCGTAGCTGTTAGTAGAGATTTGAGGCAACACTTTTTAAAATATGTGTTAAACGATATTTTTAGACTGTGGGAAGACAAGGCCAACTGAGGCATTAAAGTAGCAACAATAAATGGATAAATGTCATGATGTTCGGTGACGTCAAAAACCTATTACAAGAAAATGGAGGCGATGTGGAGGAAGTGCGCTTTATACTTGGACCAGGTATGCAAGGAGGACAGTTTTAATATTTCTCTGAGATTGACGAAGATTATTATTTAAAGAACGAGTACGTACCAAAACAGTTCTAAGTTGTTTTAGAGCATGTTTCCTGTTTCAGCTTCTTAGATATCGACGTAAGTTAACAGACCGAAAATGACATCCATACGTCCATACATATTAGACGTAAATAGATGTTTGTATGTTCCACATTTCCTCTAAATCTCTGGATCGATTTGAATGTGTTTAAATGTGTGTGAAATCCTAAGGGACTTAACTGCTAAGGGCATCAGTGCCTAAGCTTACACACTACTTACCTAAATTATCCTAAGGACAAACACACACACACTCATGCCCGAGGGAGGACTCGAACCTCCGCCAAGACCAGCCGCACAGTCCATGGCAGCAGCGCCTTAGACCGCTCGGCTAGGATCGATTTGAACCAAACGCGCTACACCTAACACTTACTGTCTGGAAAGAATCACTTTGTGAATAAGAAATAGTTCCTCTCAGTGGAGTGGGGAATGGGAGTGAAAAAGTATCGTAGTTCTCGACGTGCAAATATTCAGACTAAATTCATCCAGTATTTGAGAATGAGAGCAATTACGAGACTTTTTCTCTGCAACACCCGCAACAAAATGTTAAAGGAAAAACGTTTATCACTTACTACATTTTCGCTGTAGATCCAGTTAAACTGCCACCTCACGCCTGATGTTTTAATTTATTACATCTTTACTATTAACTCTATTCACTACACATTTCGTAGACAGTGTCCACATAAGCTACTGGATGTAGTAGCAAAATTATACCATTGTACAACACATAGTTCAAGAGATATATCGTCAAAAAAATTGAGCTGCGTCATAACACAGCTCCAGGACCAAATTCGCTAAAAATGAAGGTGACATATGTATAAACTATTTGAAATATATGTGAAAAACGCTTACACGATCAAAGCTGGAGGTAAAAAAATGCTTGTAAACACTTGGATCGATTTCAACGTAGCTTGGTACAAATATTACTTACTCTCAGGGAAGAAGTACTGCGAGGATAAGAACCAGCAGCCTCCTATTGGGATTAGGGTAAAAGCGTGGAGAGAAAACGAGACAGACAGAGATGGAAAGGAGGAAACGACCACAGATACGGAGGAGGAAGAAAAGTATAGAGGATGGGGCGGAGAAGATGGAAAGAGACAGGGGAGGGGGTGATGGACAGGGTGAGAGGGGAAGAGGAGATGGACAGGCAGAGGGAAGAGGAAGAAATAAACAGAGAGAGGGGAGGAGCATGTGGCCAAGGAGAGGGAGGAGCAGGAGATAGACAGGGAGGGGCGGGGGTTTAAGATGATGGAGATGGCGAAGAAGAAGATGGGGTAATAGATAGAAATAAATCTATACCCGAGCATCACCGGCTTCTCAGCTAGTACAGAGTAAATCAAGGTTAGGAACTGCAAAATACAATACACTGAAGTACTTAACTTTTATTTTACAGTCGATTTTGATCACAGACTGACCATTCTCAGGCCATAAAAGACGTATTTAACCGTACGTTCCAGAATTGCAATAATTTATAAAATTCTTGAAATGCTGCGTTATGGTCATACAACTAATCATGTACTTTTGTCTACCAATCCAAAATATCAACACTCTTGGAACAGCTCTACTGCTTTCTCTAGCACTCGTATGTCTAAATTAGGATAGCCGTAGACAAGGCACAAGGGTTTTTCCAAGTATGTCAACAGTATGCATTAGAAGACAGTAGTGCGTCATTAGTTAAAACATAAGTTACACTGAAATACAACATTTCAAGGTTTTGATCAATTGCTGGAATCTTGAATGCACAGCTAAATATGTCTTTTATTGGACAAAAATAGTCAATTTTTAAAATAAAAAAAATCAGCTTTGTATTGCATGACTCAGTTCCCAACCGTTATTGAAACTGTTCAACACCGCTTACGCAAAATACAGTCGGGGTTGATGGTGTAATGATAAACAGCGAGCCTTCATCATTCAGTGATGCGAAGATATGCCAGAAATGATTGGTAGTTCGAATTCTGCGTTAAGGTATAGACCTCTTTCCCCGGTAGCATTATGGGTTCAAATGGCTCTGAGCACTATGGGACTTAACATCTATGGTCATGAGTCCCCTAGAACTTAGAACTATTTAAACCTAACCAACCTAAGGACATCACACAACACCCAGTCATCACGAGGCAGAGAAAATCCCTGACCCCGCCGGGAATCGAACCCGGGAACCCGGGCGCGGGAACCGAGAACGCTACCGCACAACCACGCGCTGCGGTCATTATGGGTTACTTAAAGGGCGAGCAAATCGCTGAAATGGCGTCCAATTGAGGGAACTTGCACACAGACGGCTGAATATCCCTCTTGGTCAATCATGTCGTACGAATTTACTTTTTTACACAAAATATATTGGAATAAATTAATAAATATCAGATTATGAATGGTACAATACATAGAATAATGAGCAACAATGTGCGGAAAGAAACAAAAGTAAAATTTCATAAACAATGATTACACCTCTCTTGACATACGTTTCAGAGTCATGGACAATAAGAAAGCAAGACGAAATGAGTATACAAGCCAGTAAAATGATATTTATGAGATACACGAAAAGTTCCTGTCTGAGGGAGCAGAAAAAAATTAAAGAGTAAAACGCCTAGATTGCCAAAAGGAAGACAAACAAAACAATGAAATCTAGATGCCAGAAGACCACGGAAGAGATGGGTAGTCTGAGACCAAAAAAGATGAGGGGCCTACTCCTTGAGGAGAATAACAAGAAGAAGAAGAAGAAGAAGAAGAAGAAAAAGAAGGAGAAGATAAATTCTGACAGCGTTTAAACTAAGATGATGTTCATATTAGAGGCAATGAAGGTGGAGATCAACTGGCAAAAATGGTGCAGTATCTACTCCTCACCGACGTACCGCTGTCGTATAGTGATTTTCGTAATATACTCGCCACCCAAGCAAAAATGGAATTTACAGTGTTTGTGGACATGGACCGAAATATCAAAGCCACATGGTACAGAACAGTTCAGCAACACAGGCCACCATTCATTTCTCAGCTAGGCGCTCATGAAAAAAGAAATCGTTACTTTTATCAGATAAACAGCAGGGGACATGAACACTAATAAAACGACACAGTTGACCAAAATCAATACCGTCTCCAAGCTTTGATCCCTATCACTTGGAAGAGGTTATTGTATGAATAATAATAGAATCTGATAAAGACAGTTTCCTAAGAGCAATTACAACTATTCAGTTCTATAGCTGTTTCTTCCATTATGTAACATGAATGTATCTGGTGAAAAGGGGTTTGCGTAAACTATCAACAAAAAAATCATAGAAAACTTGGGGTGATGTTGGTGGATAGTGCAGTTATCGGTGAAGCAGGGGAGGGCGGGAGGTGGGGAAGGGGGGCCGTTGAGGCAGGGGGCGATGGTCCTACTTTAAGACTATCGGGGCGCCTATGGAACATGGAGCAGGCGTTCGGTTGAGAACCTCTGCTCTGTGGTATATGAAAAACGTGTGTAGAAGTTTATATTAGGGATGACGTTTAGCGCTGAAAAGACCGGTTTTCGATTGTACCGGTTTTCTCCACGCTAGTTTAACCCGGTTGTTAAAACCACTAAAAATAACCGGTCTCTTAAGTAATCGAGTTTCGATTTTTTATTCCTATTATTTTCTGTAATCGGACAAAGACTGAAAAATTTTGCCTACCTCAGTTTCAAAATTGAATCAAGATATTAAATTTAATAGGCAAATAAAGGAAAACTTGTCCGTCCACCGTTCGCTGCTTTTCTCCAAAAGCAGTAAATGGTCGAATATTACAACAACAACAAAAAAAATCACCTGTATTCTCTTTCTGCTTCTAATTTTTTGAATCTCTGCTCAGTAATTACGTAATGTGGGATAATAGCACTATTTGGCCATTACGATTAGTCAGTAATAAAGGGTGAAAACTGAAGTTTTTCGTATTAATTTGTCCGTTTCCAAGGGCTGCAAGCAGATAAAGGCATGATATGTAGGCACAGGCAGCAGATCAGCTACTTTCTATTTTTATTGTGTCCTTCCGATGAATTGTTGTGACGTTTTAAATGTACTACACTTTCCATAATTTCTTTCCTCTTCTATCAAAAAATGGCACTGACCACTATGGGACTTAACATCTGTGGTAATCAGTCCCCTAGAACTTAGAACTACTTAAACCTAACTAACCTAAGGACATCACACACATCCATGCCCGAGGCAGGATTCGAACCTGCGACCGTAGCAGTCGCGCGGTTCCGGACTGAGCGCCTAGAACCGCTAGACCACCGCGGCCGGCCCTCTTTTATCATTTTATAGAAATAACAAACAGATCTTTCATCTTCTAAAACATACGAAGCATTGTACTTCATTGTCACATCAATTCGTAAAAATTTTCCGGTTTAGAGTTGGTGCCACTCTGCAATACATTGGATGTCCAGGGGCGACAGAGAGAAACTAGCATATGGACCAGGTTGGGACCAGTGTTGAATATTGCACATATACGCATACCTTAAGCTACGACAAACGGCAACAGGAATGTCATTGTCTCAGCAATGTGTACCAGTTCTTATGCCGGGTATTTGTTGCTCGTTTCTGTCGGCATTTTTATTACAATAGCGCTGATCGCTTTTTTCATTTTCTGTAACAAAAGAATATTTCAAACCAGTGCAAATTTTACAAATAAAAATTAACCATTATTTGAAAAACGGTTATTTAAAAACGAAAAATTTTAGCCTGCTGCTATGACTAACTGATATTTTTCGTTTTTACTCGTTTATCACTACAAAATAAAAAACACCTGTTGTAACCGAGAACGATCAAACACCCAAGAATACCGTTTTTTTTTTTCAGAACTGAAATGCCGGTATGGATTTTAACCGGCCAGTTTTTCCCATCCCTAGTTTACAATGATAAGCCAAAGCATTTGACCACTGCCCACCGCGACGTAGAGTGCCGCCTGCTGGCGTTGCGGGCACGTGACGCGGCAGCAAAAGTATGTAAGCGGAGCAGACGCGGACGGAAGTAACTCTAGCGAAGATACGGGCAGCAAGTGGCGAAATCCATTGAGATAAGCTACTCTGACGAAGGATAGATTATTATTACAGAGAGCCTGTGAACATCTCTGAAACGGTGAAGTTCGTCGAATGTTCGCGTGCTACTGTTGTGAGCATCTAGGAAAATAGGTAGAAGGGCAGTAAAACTACCACTAGGCGCTAAATAGTTGGGCGTCCACGACTCTGCACAGAACGTGGTATTCGGAGGCATGTCTGCTCTGTAAAGTAAGATGGATGGTGATCTGTAGCATCTCTGCCGAAAGAGCACAACGCTGGTGCACGCACAAGTGTTTCCGAGCACACCGTTCATCGTACATTGTTGAACGTGGGGCTGCGTAGCAGACCACTCCTACGTGTTTACATGTCGACCCAACGTTATCGACAGTTACGATTGGAGTGGGTACAGAACCATCGGGATTCGACCGTCGATCAATCGAAACGTGTCGGCTCTTCGGACGAATCATATTTTTGTTATACTAGGTCGACGGTCGTCTCCACAAACGCTGTCATTGTGGTGAACGGCCGCTCGAAATGTGCAGCGCGCCACGAACGGGGGCTGGTGGGAGTAGTTTTCTGCCATGCGAGACATTTTTCTGCTCCAGCAGCTGCGAACCACCTGCATCCCATGGCGCATTATGTTTTCCCCGAAGGTGATGTCATCTTTCAGCAGTATAATTGTCCATGTCTCGGGGCCAGAACCGTGCTACAGTGGTCTGAGGTTCATTACAGTGAACCCACGTTGATGTCTCGGGGACCAGATTCGCCCGATGTAAATCCTATGAAACCCATTTGGATCGCTATCGGGCACCATCAGCGCTTAGGTACACAGCTCGTGGTCTAGCGTCTAGCGTTGCTGCATTCTGGATCACGGGGTCCCGGGTTCGATTCCTGGCCGGCTTGGGGATTTTCTCTGCCCGGGGACTGGGTGCTTGTGCTGTCCTCATCATATCATCATCATCGTTCGTGACAGTGGCTAGACTGCATTGTGTAAAAAGAAATAATTGGGCTGTACAAGAATTGGGACTTCGTACAGGCGCTGATGACCACGCACTTGAGCGCCCCACGAAACAATCATCATCATCAGCGTATACTGAAGTCACCGGCTCGTTATTCACGCGAATTACATGGCTTGTGCGTAGCCACCTAATACCAAGTAACTTCAAAAGCCTGTCAAGTCACTGTTGGATCCCTGATATACAGAATCAGTGTATTCCGTTCCAAAGACGGACAAACAACTATTAATCAGGTGGTCATCGCCACTGCCTCTGCGTACATCCTGAAAGAGAGTGCGTAGACTTTGGATTTAATGTGTGTGAATTCCTAAGGGACCAAACTGCGGAGGTCATCGGTCCCTAGTCTTACACACTACTGATACTAACTTTAACTTATGCTACACTACTGGCCATTAAAATTGCTAGACCACGAAGACGCGAAATTTAACCTCCAGGAAGAAGCTGCTGTGATATGCAAATGATTAGCTTTTCAAAGCATTCACACAAGGTTGGCGGCGGTGGCAACACCTACAACGTGCTGACATGAGGAAAGTTTCCAACCGATTTCTCATACACAAACAGCAGTTACTGGCGTTGCCTGGTGAAACGTTATTGTGAAGCCTCGTGTAAGGAGGAGAAATGCGTACCATCACGTTTCCGACTTTGATAAAGGTCGGATTGTAGCCAATCGCGATTGCGTTTTATCGTATCGCGACATTGCTGCTCGCGTTGGTCGAGATTCAATGACTGTTAGCAGAATATGGAATAGATGGTTTCAGGGGGGTAACACGGGAGGCGTCCCGTGCTGGATCCCAACGGCCTCGTATCACTAGCAGTCGAGATGACAGGCGTCTTATACGCATGGCTGTAACGGATCGTGCAGCCACGTCTCGATCCCTGAGTCAACAGACGGGGACGTTTGCAAGACAACAACCATCTGCACGAACAGTTCGACGACGTTTGCAGCAGCATCGACTATCAGCTCGGAGACCATGGTTGCGGTTACCCTTGACGCTGCATCACAGACAGGAGCGCCTGCGATGGTGTACTCAACGACGAACCTGGGTGCACGAATGGTAAAACGTAATTTTTTCGGATGAATCCAGGTTCTGCTTAAAGCATCCTGATGGTCGCATCCGTGTTTGGCGACATCACGGTGAACGCGCATTGGAAGCGCGCATTCGTCATCGCCCTACTGGCGTATCACCCGGCGTGATGGCATGGGGTGCCATTGGTTACACATCTCGGTCACCTTTTGTTCACATTGACGGCACTTTGAACAGTGGACGTTACATTTCAGATGTGTTACGACCCGTGGCTCTACCCTTCATTCGATCCCTGCGAAACCCTACATTTCAGCAGGATAATGCACGACCGGATGTTTCAGGTCCTGTACGGACCTTTCTGGATACAGAAAATGTTCGACTGCTGCCCTGGCCAGCACATTCTCCAGATCTCTCACCAATTGGAAACGTCTGGTCAATAGTGGCCGAGCAACTGGCTCGTCACAATACGCCAGCCACTACTCGTGATGAACTGTGGTATCGTGTTGAAGCTGCATGGGCAGCTGTACCTGTACACGTCATCCAAGCTCTGTTTGACTCAATGCCCAGGCGTATGAAGGCCGTTACTACGGCCAGAGGTGTTCGTTCTGGGTACCGATTTCTCAGGATCTATGCACCCACATTGCGTGAAAATGTAATCACATGTCAGTTCTAGTATAATATATTTGTCCAATGAATACCCGTTTATCATCTGCATTTCTTCTTGGTGTAGTAATTTTAATGGCCAGTAGTGTAAGAACAACACTTAAGAACAACACTCTCTTGCCCGAGGGAGGACTCGAACCTCCGGTGGGAGGGGCCACGCAGTCAGTGACAAGACGCCTCAAACCGCGCGGGCACTCCGCATGGCTGAGTTTGGATTAAGAAGAGAGTCTGAGAAGAAAAACGAGGCACACGAGTGTGTGTGTATGATAGTATAGAGAGCAGACGGTGAGGTAAGGTGAGGCAAGGCGAGGGACCGCTTGCGCAACCAACCGGCCGCGCCCGGGCTTGCCCGACGCCCTCACCTGGTGTTGTTGTGCTCGGCCCGGGCCACTAACCGCCGCTACCAGCGTCAGCAGGCCTTAGCCGCAGCGTCGCGCCGTCCCACGCCTGGCGGAGCGCCGTCAACAGCAGACCCGGGCGACCTGGCCCGCCGGCGGCTTTCGCGGAGTTCCATCAGGTGCGGCCGCACTCAGGCTGGACGCGCGCCACGTCACCTGCTGCCCGGCATACGATCAGCTTTTCGCACGGTGTGGTATTTGTTACAAGTCATCAGCCAGGGAATGCTGTTGTTGTTGTTGTTGTTGTTGTTGCTGTCGTCGTCGTCTTCAGTGTGAAGACTGGTTTGATACAGCTTGTGGCGTCCCCGCACTCCAACCGCATGCTGATATTGTCGACGCCGTCGAGCTGCTACTGCCACAGCTCTCGCAGTGGAGTTGAGACACGATGCGCGATGACGTAGGTCCCCGTCGGTGAACGGGAGACAGAAATACGAACTCGTACGATGGATGCTTCTTCTAATTTAAGATTGAATGATTCATTGCCCGAATATGCAGTAGTTGTTAAATCTTATCTCCTCCGCATCGTACACCCCACCAATTGCGAGGAAACATTGTAATTATGAGTCTTCTCGTACGTTGTTGGCTCGTTGCTATGGAGTTGTTGAACCTGTATGAAGCGAGATCCACAGATACTCTTTGATCACGACTGAGTGAACCTACACCGTAATGTTAAAAAAAATGTTCAAAAGTTCTCTTTTCAATTAATGAATTAGGTATTTTGATATTCAGATTAAATTGTCCCTGCTGAATAGTCGTTGGTTAACTATAATTGATTAAATCACTTAATAATGTAGTCCACACTTGATATTTCACTTGGAACGAACAGTTTATTGTTCCTTGGCCACTAAATACTTTATAACTTTCGCACCACACGCACACGCAGTTGGTTGGTAAAGTCAGTTCTATTAAAATTACGTTTCTTGAAAAATACGACAACTTGACTCTTCAGCGTAATTGTATTATCTTCGTGAAGTCGTGTAATTGTGTCCTACTCGAGACTAATTGATTGTAGTCCGTTGATATACTATCCACTTATCTTTTAGTTCCAACTATTTGAAAGTCAAGTCCAATACTCACTAGTTTCGTCAATAAAGTTCAATTAACCCGTTATGCACGGTTAAAGGCGATCAGTTCCTGTCTCTGCTTAGAAAATCAGTTTCCGAAGTTCGTGAATCGCGTCACGCAAGAAACACTTCTGAACGCAAAACAATCTCGTCGCGTTCCGTACTCTCAATAACTAAGACAAGAATTGTTCTCGCACGTCTTTAAAGGACGAGAGCCAGCAAGCGACTTCTTCTGTGAAAGAGTATTGTAGGCGCATTGAACTTCTTCGTTGCGTTTACAACTCTCTTCCACATTAAAGTTATCTCTGACTAACATCACCTTGGACTTAGCCTTCAAGATATTAATTGCAATTATCAATTGGATATTTGTCCATTAATTAAATCTGAGGTTTCTTCGTCCTCTTTTCATAACAAAAATTCTCAGTGATGTATAATGTTGTTGTTATCAAAACTTCTTGGTGTTAGCTTATCGGCAAAGATGCAGTATTTGCCAAGACAACTCTTCCCTACTTCATATTATGATATTCTGTCTTAATTGACTTTAAAGGGATAGTTGAGGTGTTATAAGCTCTCCATGCTCTCCTATCCTGTGAAAACCTCTTCACTTCGGAATAATTACTGCAACCTACGTCCTTCTCAATCTGCTTACTGTATTCATCTCTTGATCGCCCTCTACGATTTTTACCTCCCACGCTTTCCTGCAGTATAAACTGGTGATCCTTTGATGCCTAAGAACGTGTCCTATCAACCCATCACTTCTTCTAGTCAGTTCGTACAACAAATTTCTTGTCTCCCCAAATCTCTTTAGTATCTCCTCATTAGTTATGTGACCTACCCTTCTGATCTTCAACATTCTTGTGTAGCATCGCGTTTCAAAAGGTTCTATTCTCTTCTTGCCTGAACTGTTTATCATCCACGTTTCACTTCCATACAAGGCTACACTCCAGACAAATGCCTTCAGGAAAGGCTTGCTGACATTTAAATCTGTATTCGCTGTTAACCCTGCATTGCTACTGGTGGGTCTCCCGGACCCTGACTTGTGTGATCGATTCGTTTTCGTTAGGTTCACGACACTGTACACGAGCAGCGTTCCTTGTAGCTTCCTACCTTGCACAGCTGTGCCATTCGCTCGGCTAGAGACGTCGGAAGTTCACTGTCTAGGAGTGCTTGTAGTGTGTTTGGTTCAGCCAGACTGACCGTAGCAAGTAGATAAGTTCTTGTTGGGGCTATAGGATACAGAGTAGCAATGATGGTATCGTTTAATTGGACCATGTATTCCTAATAGCTGCTGTGGCTGAGCGGTTCTAAGCGCTTAAGTCCGGAACCGCGCTGCTGCTACGGTCGCAGGTTCGAATCTTGCCTCGGGCATGGCTGTGTGTGATGTCCTTAGGTTAGTTAGGTCTAAGTAGTTCTAAGTCTAGGGGACTGATGACCTCAAGTCCCATAGTGCTTACAGCCATTTGAATTTGATGGTGCAGCGCTGGATTAGCCGAGCGGTCTAGGACGCTGCAGTCATGGACTGTGCGGCTGGTCCCGGCGGAGGTTCGAGTCCTCCCTCGGGCATGGGTGTGTGTGTTTGTCCTTAGGATAATTTAGGTTAAGTAGTGTGTAAGCTTAGGGACTGATGACCTTAGCAGTTAAGTCCTATACAATTTCACACACATTTGAACAATTTGATGGTATCGTTTGTCCCAACACAAATACGTTTGTAGCACACACGTCAGCATATCAACCGATCTCTCAAAATATCTGTCAACAGACTGGCGGGGGTCGAACATCGAGACGATGGGAGTGTGAACCACAGTACGGTGCCTAAGAGAGGACGGTGCTATGGGTGTGAAGATAGCAAAACGCTATATATGTGTTACAAATGCTCCAAGTTTGTGTGTCTCAAGAAACACTCAAGCTTAATTTTTAAAGACTGCATGTAGTGGTCTGGTTTGGTAAAACGACATGTGGAAATAGGACGTTCAAAAGACATTGTGGAGACTCTCCGTTTACTTACAACGTTTCCGTGCATGTTTTCTACTCATCTGTTCATACCTGAGTTTGGTCATCATAGCCTTCATTGTTCTACTTCGTGTGCTATAACACACGACAATCACATTGTGTAACCATTTTTGTCCTGTACGGTATGTAAATGTTAGAATCACTGTCTAATTTCCTTACGTAGTAATAAAGGACAACAATTTATTCAAACCCAAAGCAAAACGTGTTTGTTTACTTCATCTAGACAACATATGTGAATGTGAAGCCCTTTTGTGCTCCCTATCCTTAACAAATCAGATTGATAAATATATAATCTTAAATCAATCATTTGCCTCAGATTGCTGAATTCAAAAGGTCAGTATTTTTTCTTTGAAATTGCCTCTAGCGTATTGCGCAAGCGTAGAGTATGAGGCACTTTACAGCTCCATTGTTAAGACACTGCTGTGAGCGAGTGGTGTAAACGCATTGCCGGCATGGTAGCTCAGCGTGTCCGACCAGAAGGTTAGCTGTCCTCTGTCATAAAAAGAAACTGTGTGAACGGATCAACGATGAACTTGAACAAGTGCCAGGGGACGTCCGTCGCAAACAAACACAAAGACCAATAACGAATAAAATGATATCAAAAAGAAACGCTAAAGCATTGACTAGTAATTCGTGGACACAGGTTCGATTCCTGTAGAGACCATTTTCTTTTGTCATTTTTTTATATCTTGCAATGATAACCGTTAATTATAAAATTTAAATATTTTTAAATAGTTTAATTAGTGTACATAAAATTTATACATTCAGTTTGGTTATGATTACTACCATTGTAAAACAGAACGCTATACGCCACCGCACTGAGGCACATTAGTACGTTTTTACAACAGCCACGACTGCATAAGAGCGAAAGTCGTAATGCACTGTCGACGCGAATGCGCTGGAATAGTAAACTCAAGGTCTTCGTGGTGGCTTTAGTCTAAGAGATGTAGTATTGCAGCAGGCGAAGCTGGGAGTTCATAAGCTAAGGCGCAAACAGCTGCAGCAGGACCGGTCCTTATTTACGCGGTCAGTAAGGTCGGTCGGGCTCGAACTGGCCGATAGCCAGACCATCGTGTTTGTCGTCGGTGGCGTCGTCGCGGGCAGTAATTTCGCCAGCGATTATTTTCGCTCTCTTCAGCGCCAGCGCGAAGAGGGAGGGGGGGAAAAGGGAGGAGTGCGAGCTAGCCGGTTATAGACCTCAGAGCGCGAAAATGGTCGCGCCTGTTTCTATTTTCGACGTCGTAAACAATGGTGGACCGTACTATCGCTAGTACTACGATCGTCGCTATGCGAAGATGTGGCTCGCAGCGCGTGCCATGTCGAGCAGATAAACAACTGGCTGCGTGAGGCGAGTCGGCGGTAAAAAATAGACGAGGAGGAGTAGGAGTAGGAGGAGGAGGAGATGGCAAGAATAGGCAGCGCGGAAGAGAGGAGAGTAATTTCTGGACCAAGGCCGGCGGCCGCGTGTTGCTTTGACGCACTCGCAGTTGGCAGATTTGTGAGCCCCCCCCCCCCCCCCCCCTCTAGCTCCGCTCGAAGTCTTTGTTCTCGGAACACTTGACAAGTACCCGAGGCCTTCGGCACGCAGTCAGGAATTCCGTTTAACTTGGCACTTTAAAGAGTCACTGCGGTAGAGGCCCACGTCATTCTTTTCTCCTTTTGTTAATGGTTTGGCAAAGATCATTTCGCAATGAATAATTACGTCACATAATGAAAGAAACATTTGTTATGACTTCTTTACAAATTATAAAACACGTTGTGTTACACAAACAAATTATGTAAATATAAGTCAACGGTTTTGCAGATGCATTGACGAGCTAAAACATTATGACCACCTCTTTAATAAGTTGTTTGTCCATCTTGGGCGGGCTTGCCGCAGTGGATACACCTGTTCCCGTCAGGTCACCGCAGTTAAGCGCTATCGGGCGTGGCCGGCACTTGGATGGGTGACCTTCCGGGCCACCGTGTGCTGTTGTCATTTTCTGGAGTGCACTCAGCCTCGTGATGCCAATTGAGGAGTTAATCGACCGAATAGTAGCGACTCCGGTCACAGAAAACCATCTTAACGACCGGGAAAGTGGTGAGTTGACCACACGCCCCTCCTATCCTCATCGTCAGTTGAGGTGAGGATGACACGGCGGTCGGATGGTCCCGATGGGCCACCTGTTGCCTGAAGACGGAGTGCTGCCATCTTGGGAACTCAATACTTCACCGATTCAGCGTGTCATGGATTCGACAGTTTGTTTTTAGGTTTGTGGATGTATGTTGCACCAAATGGTTCAAATGGCTCTGAGCACTATGGGACTTAACTCTTGAGGTCATCAGTCCCCTAGGCTTAAAACTACTTAAACCTAACTAACCTAATGACATCACACATATCCATGCCCGAGGCAGGATTCGAACCTGCGACCGTAGCGGTCGCGTGGTTCCAGACTGAAGCGCCTAGAACCGCTCGGCCACACCGGCCGGCTATGTCGCACCAGATGTCCATGCACAAGTCGTGTAATTTCCTTAAAGAGCTGGCTGCTGATTTGTGTACTCACTGACAGCGCCTGATAGCGACCCAAATAGGTTCCACTGGATCCATATCAAGCTATGTTGTGTCCAAGCCGCCAGTATTGGTGCACTATCATGCTCCTCAAACCACTGTAGCACGGTTCTGGCTTTGAGACATGGACAATTATCGTGCTGGAAGATGACATCGCCTGCGGTGAAGATATCCAGCATGAGAGGGTGCAGGTGGTCCACAGCTGTCAGCTTGTCTTCGATTACCATCACAGGTCGCATGCGAGCGCAGTAGAATGTTTCCCACACCATAATACCACTCCCAACAGCCTGCATTCTTCGCGCGGTGCACATTGCGAACCGCCGTCCGCTTGGATGACGGCGTTGGTGGAGATGACCAACCACTTTATTCATCCGACGAGACGACACGTTTCCATTGATCCACGGTCCAATGTCGAAGATGTCGAGGCCACTGCAGTCGTAATTGGCGATGTCGTTGGGCCAACGTGGGAACACGTATGGGTTGTCTGCTGCGGGGCCACATGTTGAACAATGCACGATGAACGGTGTTCTCCGAAACACTTACGAGTGCGCCAGCATTCCACTCTTTCGTCAGAGATGCCAGAGATCGCCACCTATCATGCATTACAGAGCAGGCAAGCCTCTAAATTACACGTTCTGTGAGGAGTCATATACGTCAAGTCACTTATCGTCCGCTGGTAGTTTCACTGTCGTTCTACAACTTTCCACAGATGCTCACTACAGTAGCACGTAAACGTTACATCAGGTTCGCAGTTTTCGAGATACTAGTTCATAGGCTCTTCGTAATCATAATACTATCTTTGTCAAAGCCGTTTTTGTCAGCAGATTTCCCCACTTGCGTCCCGTGTCCTGCTAGAATGATTCCCCATCCGTCTTGTTCCACTAGGCGACATCTAACCACACGGTGGGTAGTGGTCACAATGTTTACCTCGTCAGTTTATTTAGTCTACAAAGTACATTAGTCTGACTGCACGATTGCAGTAAAAGCTACAAATCAATATGTACGTATAATCTGAAGTCCCCCAACGCATTTGTCAGTCTGAACGTGAAGGTTGATCTCAAAAATATGGAAACGTCATGGGAAATTCGTGGCTGAACATGCAGTTGACAATCAAGCCCGCAGGTTGCACAGTTGTATTTGACCACGAACGGCACGTCTAGAACGTCCTCAATACGTTGAAACAGTCAGCGGTGGTCTGTACAAAATGGCTCTCAGCACTATGGGACTTAACTTCTGAGGTCATCAGTCCCCTAGCAGTTAGAACTACTTAAACCTAACTA
This sequence comes from Schistocerca cancellata, assembly GCF_023864275.1. Classification (NCBI taxonomy): domain Eukaryota; kingdom Metazoa; phylum Arthropoda; class Insecta; order Orthoptera; family Acrididae; genus Schistocerca; species Schistocerca cancellata. The sequence goes on from NC_064626.1 coordinate 373,008,657, forward strand.
ACCTAAGGACATCACGCACATCCATGTCCGAGGCAGGTTTCGAACCTGCGACCGTAACGGTCGCGCGGTTCCAGACTGTAGCGCCTAGAACCGCTCGGCCACTCCGGCCGTCGGTGGTCTGTACAGTGTTCTGTGTAGCCGTGAAGGCATTATGTCGGACATAAGTGAATTCTGACGTAGACAAACTACTGATGCCCGTGTGGTAGGTGGTTTCGCAACGAAGGTAGGCTAAGTGTTCGGTGTTTTAAGAGTCACATCATAGAAGATTTACATTGCATATTACTCGATCGAGTTTCCCACTTCCCAAGTTGCAACCCTCTGCTGCTAGAGGGCTACAAATTGTAGCATGCAATATGGCGGTGAGTAATGTAGCTACATCACTGCGTGTGAAACAGTATGCTGTGCTAACCGTCCACACATGGAGCGTCCTCTCCTTCGACGTGATAGAACCATACCACACACGGGCGCTTAGACATCTGCATAGTCCGACGCTTTGGGTTCATTTCATTCGTTTCAAAAACTTAAGGAATGCCGTCGAGGAGTTCACTTTGATAGTGATGAAGCACTGCAAGCAGAGTTGAGGTTGTGGCTCCGTCAGTAAGGTCGAACATCTACAGCGACGGAATCAAGAAGCTGGTCTCTCTTTGGATGAACTGTGTTCATCGTTAGGGTTATTACGCTGATAAATAAATATGTAGATATCGAGAGTACAAATATAGAATGTTGATAATGTTCGTTTTGTTTTAAAAGCTTTAAGAGTATCCACATAAAAATTTGAGAGACGTTTCGCCACGAACGGCACTTCTACAATGTCCTTAACATGTAGCAAGCGTCAGTTGTGGTCAGTTCAGTGTTCTACACTCAAGCTCATAAATTAAGGATAATGCTGATACTTGGTGAAACAACGATCTGGTGGGCGGTTTGCGGGTTTAAATCACCTCGGGGTATGACCATGCGGTGCATTTGACCTGTGGTCGTCGCCCGGTGGCGCTGGCAGCAGTCCACATACGCAGAGGTGTGTTGGTGCATGTCAAAATACGGTGCAGCGAGTAAGTGTGCAGACGTTTTCAGACGTGCTAATGGTCACTGTGTGTTGAAAATGACTCAAAGAACACACACTGATGACGTTATGAGGGATAGAGTACTAGGGTGACTGGAGGCTGGTCAAACACAGCAGCTCGTAGCACTGGCCCTCCGTGTGTCACAAAGTGTGATTTCAAGATTATGGCAACGATTCCAGCAGACACGAAACATGTCCAGGCGCTACAGTACGGGACGTCCACAGGGTACAACACCACAAGAAGACCGATATCTCACGGAGTACTGCAGATAGCCTTGCTCGGGACCTTACCGCAGCCACTGGAACAGATGTCTCCAAACACACAGTCTACATATGCCTGAACAGACATGGTTTATTCGCCCGGAGACCTGCAAGGTGCATTCCACTGACCCTTGGTCACAGGAGAACCCGTAAAGCCTGGTGTCAAGAACACAGCGCATGGTCATTGGAACATTGGTCCCAGGTTATGTTCACGGACGAGTCGAGGTATAGTCTGAACAGTGATTCTCGCCGGGTTTTCACGCCAGATGGCGTGAACCAGGAACCAGATACCAACCCCTTAGTGTCCTTGAAAGAGACCTGTGTGGAGGTCGTGGTTTGATGGTGTGAGGTGGGGTTATGATTGGTGCACGTACACCACTGCATGTCTTTGACAGAGGAACTGTAACAAGTCAGGTGTATCGGGACATCATTTTGCACCAGCATGTCCGCCTTTTCAGGGGTGCAGTGGGTCCCACCTTCCTCTTGATGGATGATACCGCACGGACCCATCGAGCTGCCATCGTGGAGGCGTACCTTTAAACAGAAGATACCAGGCGAATGGAGTGGCCTGCCTGTTCTCCAGACCTAAAGCCCATCGAGCACGTCTGGGATGCTCTCGGTCGACGTAACGCTGCACGTCTTCAAACCCCAAGGACACTTCAGGAGCTCCGATAGGCAATGGTTCAAGAATGGTAGGCTATACCTCAGCAGCTGCTCGACCACCTGATCCAGAATGTGTCAACTCGTTGTGCGGCCTGTGTACGTGTGCATGGTGATCATATCCCATTTCATGTCAGGGTACACAGCCAGAAAACAGTTGCGTTTCGTAGCACATGTGTTTCGGGACGGTTTTCTCAACTTATCACCAATACCGTGGACTTAGTTATCTGTGTCGTGTGTGTTAACTATGTGCCTATGCTATTAGCGCCACTTTTGTGTGATGACACGTTGTGTGGCAACACGTTGTGCAATTATCCTTAATTTGTGAGCGTGAGTGTATATAGTTGTGAGTGTGTTACGTCACAGTGAAGTAAATTCGAACATGGGCAAATTGTTAGTGTTCGCATGGTGAGTGGTTTCAATCGGAGGGTAGCCGAAGCGTTCTGTGTTTCAAGAGGCATCCTGTCGAACACTTATACTGCAGGCAGGGAAAGCGGAAAAACGTCATCCACTAAGTCGCAATGCGTGTTTTTGAGTGATAGTGACGGACGAAAAATAAGAAGAAGACAGCTGCAAAAGTCGCTGCAGAATTGAATGTAGCACTCGCGAATCCTATCAGCACGAAAACTACACGGAGTGGGAGATTCATAAGCAGGGAATCACAGGGGGAGTTGGAACTCCAAAACAACTCATTAGCAATGGAAATGCCCGCAACAGGTCAACACGGTAGCGAAGCCACAAAACCTGGACTATGGGGCAATGTAAGAGTGTCATAAGGTCGGATGTGTCTTGTAACACAACGTTTCCAACTTCTGGCCGAATTAACGTCCCGAGAGTGAAACACAGTGAGAGCTCGACGATGTTTTGGGCACCCATATCGCGGTCTTCCATGGGCCGCGTTGTCACTGGTGCGGTTGTGGTATGTTCCTATGGGACCAAACTGTCCCTAGGCCTACACGCTATTTAATATAACTTTAAATTAACTTACGCTAAGGATAAAACACACACACACATGGGCCGAGGGAGGACTCGAACCTCCGACGGGGGAAGCCGCGCGAACCGTGGCAAGGCGCCCTAGATCGCGCGGTTACGCCGCTCGGCCCCGTGGTTACTCTGCAAGGCCGCATTCCTATGACCATTTTGGATCATCAGGCGCTTCCCACTGTACAGTATTTGTCCCTCAATGGTAACGTTATGTCCAAGACGGCAGGGCTACTGTTAATACAGGTCACATTGTCGAGGAATGGTGTGAGCATAAGGCTGCATTCCGCATCTCCCCTGGCCACCAAAATCACTATATATCAACATTATTCAGCCTTTGTGATCCACTGTAGAGAGAAGATGCGTGAACGCCGTCTACCTTCATCATTGGTACCTGCACCGACCACTGTATTGCAGGTACAATGGTATACAGAGTGTTACAAAAAGGTACGGCCAAACTTTCAGAAAACATTCCTCACACACCAATAAAGAAAAGATGTTATGTGGACACGTGTCCGGAAACGCTTACTTTCCATGTTAGAGCTCATTTTATTACTTCTCTTCAAATCACATCAATCATGGAATGGAAACACACAGCAACAGAACATTTGCACTGAAATGAAGATTGACACATTGTTGGATGAACCATTCGCAGAAGTGTACCCGTGGAGGCCAATCAGCTGCTGATAGTGCCTGCACACGCTGTACATGGTACGGAAACAACTGGTTCTCCCGTAGCACTCTCCATACAGTGACGTGGTCAACTTTACCTTGTACAGCAGCAACTTCTCTGACGCTGACATTAGGGTTATCGTCAACTGCACGAAGAATTGCCTCGTCCATTGCAGGTGTCCTCGTCATTCTAGGTCTTCCCCAGTCGCGAGTCAATGGCTGGAATGTTCCGTGCTCCCTAAGACGCCGATCAATTGCTTCGAACGTCTTTCTGTCGGGACACCTACGTTCTGGAAATCTGTCTCGATACAAAGGTATCGCGCCACAGCTATTGCCCCGTGCTAATCCATACATCAAATGGGCATCTGCCAACTCCGCATTTGTAAACATTGCACTGACTGACTGCAAAATCACGTTCGTGATGAACACTAACCTGTTGATGCTACGTACTGATGTGCTTGACGCCAGTACTGTAGAGCAATGAGTCGCATGTCAACACAAGCACCGAAATCAACAGTACCATCCTTCAATTGGGCCAACTGGCGGTCAATCGAGGAAGTACAGTCCATACTGACGAAACTAAAATGAGCTCTAACATGGAAATTAAGCGTTTCCGGACACATGTCCACATAACATCTTTTCTTTATTTGTGTGTGAGGAATGTTTCCTGAAAGGTTGGCCGTACCTTTTTGTAACACCCTGTATTACATTCCCTGGAAAACCATAAAGGACTTGTATTTATCCATTGGCAGACGACTGGAAGCTGTTTCGGATGCAATGGATTTCCTACACTGTATTAGTCATGGTAATGCGTTGCGCTTGCCGTGTTTCAATATTTTGGTCCACGCCCTGTGTCTTGTTGTTGTTGTTGTTGTTGTTCTTCTTCTTCTTCACATATTATAAAGTCCCCCCATCGCGTTTATCTGTCTATATGTTAAGGCTGATCTCAGGAACTATTGTAGAGAGTTTGATACGGTGTTCACAAACAGACAGTCTAATCCATGAAAAAGGTTTGTTAGTATAATTTATTATCGCTACGCCAGTCAAGTTGTCCGGATGTAGATACCTACCGATACCCATAAGAAGACGGGACAGGCCCTGCTTTTTAAAATCATGGTGTTTCAACGTCTTTGCTGCAAATGTCCAGGACTGATAGATCACGTAATAGGGAACAACCTTTATTAGAGACAAAGTGTATGCTGATTATTCCGGGGGTTGGGCGCTGACAGGCGGCGGACTGTAGGCACTCTGCGGCTTTCTTATGCAGTGTGTGTTGCCTGTGATCCAGTCATCTGTTCCACTTGAAAGGGGGTAGACCGAGCTCCTAAAATATTTGTCTTTGTTTAGAGATATAAATTTTTAAAGTTTTCTTGTTACATAAATCATCCTGTCTGTTTACTGGGGTAGGTAGTACGCAGATGCTCCACGCTTAATTAAAAGACTATGCTAGTTTGCTGAAATGTCACCAGCTCAGGACCAGCGAATTCAATTAAAGAAACGACTAGTTTCGCTGGGTAGCATCAGCAGACATTTTGTCTCTCACAAAGGTCACTCGTAGGCGTCATATCAAAAGACTTTGAAGCACGCTTGTGTAAACAAAAGTATATATCAGCAAACGCAGTAAAAGCTCCTCAGATCTTAAAGTGTCTTTCTACAAAGACGCATAAAATGACAAATACATTAGCAGCAGACCTATTCAAGAAAACTAAGAGCTATTATAGGACAAAAATAATTCTAAGTTTTTGAAGTATTGTAAAGTATAAGTGCTCTAGGATAGCTTGCGTTTATTTCATTCTATTATTATATGTACAATACTCTCTTCAATGAGAGAGGCATCACATCATCGAGATGGTACTAATTTTTAATAAATATTTCGTTGTATTAGTGTTCATCCGATCTACTGTTAGCCTGTTAATAGTAATGGTTTACATTCTCGTGAGCTTCGAGTTGAGAAAACAAGGGGCGTGGTATCTGTTGCTGATATGTCCAGTACCATGTGCATTTGAAGTTACGTTCCATGCACACTATCATTGTTCATTCCATTTTTGTTTAGTTGGCTAGCTTACCATGAAAGCAACTTTATAGCAAGAGTATGTCAATAGGATGTGTGAGTAAATATTGCACCATTTTTGGCCGTTGGTTTTCACGTTATTTGCCCCTAATAACAACTTGCCGCGGTCAGTTTATCGTGTGCCGTGGAATTTACAGCTTTTCCTTCGGCCACCTTCATAAGGGACTGTGCGACACTTATCGAGTCAGTACGTATTAAGACTTCGTCACCTTGTAAATCGACTGCGTAAGAACAGTTTGATTAATGACAAGCATCTCCACACTTTGTACCGCAGCTTCTGCACGCAATGAGGAGGATTGTCCGCACCATGTTTAGTCGTCAAAAAATACGAATCCTGCTGAGACATGCATTTTGGAATCATCCGTGTACAACGTGTACCAATCATGCCACTTACGATCCAGTTTTGACAGAGTAGAGGCTTTCTGTTCACTCGAACATTGAGTTCAGCCAAACAACCCTTTGTTGATATTACTTTTGTGTAAACTGAAGTTCACATTTAAAGGATGCGCCTCCTAAGAGTTGTCAAGGGCATTTTCTCTAGTGTTTCAGCAGATATTTACAATTTCGGTTTTGTAAATATTATGCATTACTTCGTTCGAGGGACACCCAACGTCGACGGAAAGCGTCGATTTGTCTCCAGTTAGAAATAAAATGATTTACGATTTAATATAATCCATTATGGAGTCGAGGTAGCAGTTGTCGTTATACTGGTTATCACTGTCAGCATTCAACCGCGATTCTTGTACATGTATTTTAACAACGCGTTTCAAGAGACTTTTTAGTCCGTTTAATTTCATGACATAGATTTTACAACCTGATGATGGGAACATTGTCTCTTGAAACGCGTTGTTAAAATACATGTACAAGAATCGCGGTTGAATGCTAACAATGATAACCAAAATGATTTACTTTTCACGATATATATAAGTTGTACACACTGCGGTGACTAAAGTCATGGGACAGCGATATGCACATATACAGAAGGCAGTAGTATCGCGCACACTATGTTGAAAAGGGCTGTGCATTCTCAGAGATGTTTTTGTACTCAGGTGATTCACGTAAAAAGACGTGATCATGGCTGTACGAAGGGAATCAACAGACTCTGAATGTAGAATGGTAGTTGAAGCTAGAGATATGGGACATCCATTTCGGAAATCGTTAGTGAATTCAATATTCCGAGAGCCAAAGTGTCAAGAATGTGCCGAGAACACCACTTTTCAAGCATTATCTCTCGCCACTGAGAACACAGTGGCCGACGGCCTTCACTTAAGGACTTCGAGCAGCGGTGTCTACGTAGAATTGTCACTGCTAAAAGCCGGCCGCGGTGGCCGTGCGGTTCTGGCGCTGCAGTCCGGAACCGCGGGGCTGCTACGGTCGCAGATTCGAATCCTGCCTCGGGCATGGGTGTGTGTGATGTCCTTAGGTTTGTTAGGTTTAAGTAGTTCTAAGTTCTAGGGGACTTATGACCTAAGATGTTGAGTCCCATAGTGCTCAGAGCCATTTGAACCATTTTTTTTTCAGTGCTAAAAGGCAAGCAACACTGCTTGAAATAAACACAGAAATCAGTGTGGAACGTACGACGACCGTATCCGTTAGGACAGTGTGGCGAAATTTGGCATTAATGGGCTACGGCAGCAGACGACCGAAGCGAGTGCCTTTGCTAACAGCACTACATCACGTGCAGCGTCTCTCCTGGGCTCGTGGCCTTATTGGTTGGACCCCAGACTGCAAAACAGTGGACTGGTCAGATGAGTCCCGGTTTTAGTTGGTAAGAGCTGATGGTAGGGTTCAGTGTGGCGCAGACCACACGAACCATGGACACGTCAACAAGGCACTGTGAAAGCTAGTGGTGGCTCGATAACGGTGTAGGCTGTCCTCTGCTGTACTGATCATTTGAGGGTAAATGGTTACTTTCGTCTACTTGGACCATTTGCAGCCATTCATTGACCTCATGGTCCCAAACAACGACGGGGTTTTTTTGGATGACAATGCGCAGTGTCTCCAGGCCACAATTGTTCTAGATTGATCTGAAGAACATTCTGGACAGTTCGAGCGAATGATTTCGACACCCAGATCGCCTGGCAGAAATCCCATCGGATATTTAAGGGACATAATCAAGAGGTCACTTTGTGCCCAACATGCTGCATCATTAACACTTAAGCAATTACGGACCGCTATATGGGCAGTATCGCTCAGTGTTTCCGCTGAGGACATCCAACTACTTGTTGAGTCCGTGCCACGTCGAGTTCCTGTATTACGCTGGGCACATGGAGGTCCGACACGGTGTTGGGAGGTATCCCATGACTTTTGTTAGCTCAGCATAGTGGATAACGTTGAAACTTTCGGAGGGCTTTCCGCGGGTGATGCCGTTCTTTACGAAGTCGTAGCCCTAGAAAATTGTAGAGAAATGCAAGAAGAATTATGGAGGGTCGACGCTTGGTGCTGGGATTGGCAGTTGACTCTCAATATAAACAAAGGTATAAACAGGCAGAATAACCCATTATTGTATCATTATACGATTGGGGGACATTCAGTGGAAGCTGTTACATTGATAGAATATCTAAGAGTAAGCGAAAGGAGCAATTTAAAGAGCAACATACAAATACACTCAAGCGCCAAATAAACTGTTATAGGCATGTTTATTCAAATACAAAGATATGTAAACAGGCAGAATACGGCGCTGCGGTCGGCAACGCCAATGTAAGGTAGTTGTTAGATCGGTTACTGTTGCTACAATGGCAGGTTATCAAAATTTAAGTTAGTTTGAACGTGGTGTTAGAGCCGACGGACGAGCGATGGGACACAGCATCTCCGAGGTAGCGATGAATTGGGGATTTTCCCGTACGACCATTGCAGGAGTGTACTGTGAATATCAGGAATCCGGTAGAACATATAATCTCCGACATCGCTGCGGCCGGAAAAAGATGCTGCAAGAAGGGACCAACGACGAGTGACGAGAATCGTTCAACGTGACAGAAGTGCAACCCTTCCGCAAATTGCTGCAGATTCCAATGCTGGGGTGGAGGCTCTGTAATGGTGTGGGGCATGTGCAGTTGAAGTGATATGGGATATCTGAAACGTTTAGATACGACTCTGACAGGTGACACATACGTAAGCATCATGTCTGATCACTTGCGAGCAAACATGTCCATTGTGCATTCCGACGGAGTTGGGCAACTACAGCAGGACAATGTGACACCCCACACGCCCAGAATTGCTACAGAGTGTCTCCAGGAACACTTTTCTGAGTTTAAACACTTCCGCTGGTCACCAAACTCCCCAGACATGAACATTATTGAGCATGTCTTTTGATACTTTGCAACGTACTGTTCAGAAGAGTTCTTCACCCCTTCGTACTCTTACGGGTTTATGGACAGCCCTGCAGGATTCATCGTGTCAGTTCCCTCCAGAATTACTTGCGGCATTAGTGGAGTCCATGCCCCGTCGTGTTGCGACATTTCTGCGTGCTTACGGTGGCCCTACACAATATTAAGCACGCGTGCTAGCTTCTGTGGCTCATCAGTGTATACGCAGTCGCATGTAAGGCAAATGCCAGACAGAGGTTCATCAGAAGCATCTTCTGAATGTGTATATCCGCGAGGGAGGCGTCGTACAAAACCTTCGTTAGACCGATACTTGTAGCTTGTCACTCTGGGATCAATAGCAGGTTAGATATTCGAAGAAGAGCAGTGGGTTTCTCTATGGGTTCATTCAGTGAGCGCGAAATCGTCATCGAGACGTTCAGTCAACTCGAGTGGGACAGATGTTACAAGGTTGGATTGATTTGGGGGAAAGAGACCAAACAGCGAGGTCATCGGTCTCGGGGGAAGGAAGTCGGTCGTGCCCTGTCAAAGGAACCAGCTCGGCATTTGCCTGAAGCGATTTAGGGAAATCACGGAAAACCTAAATCAGGATGGCCGGACGCGGGATTGAACCGTCGTCCTCTCGAATGCGAGTCCATGGTGCTAACCACTGCGCCACCTCGCTCGGTACGTTACAAGAGAGGCACTCTGAATCGCGGTGTAGTTTACCTTTGCTATCCAGAGGGTGTGCGTTGCTTGATGAGTCAACCAGCATACTGATTCCTCGTACGAATATCCCTTGGAAAGATCTTAGTGGTAAAATTAGAGAAATTCGAGCGCACACGGAGGCTTACCAACAATCATTCTTCCGGCAGTCCGTTTGCGACTGGAACAGGAAAAGGGACGTGAAGTGGTACACAAATTGGTTTCCACTGCAGGAACCCCTTTCGTATAGTGTAGTACTAAGATAATTATACCCATCTGGTGAAACCGTTAGTCATTCATAAGGTCCATGTGACACGATCGGACGTGATCTGACACGGAATAGGCGACCCTTTATGAAGTGGACAGCGTGGTACACACTCGGCTTGTAGCTATCTGTATCTCATAATTCTCATAAAAATATTTGTTAATTTAAAAGAAAGAGCCGTTGTCCTGATGAAATGTGCAAGCAGGGGAGGGGGGGGGGGATGGATGGATTTGGTCGGAGCCTTAATGTGTGAACTACCGTTGCATCTGTCTTAGGAAAGCCTTGGAAAAATCGATGTAGGGGTAACATTTGCCGAATATGAGTCTACTTTGTTTTCCCTGTGTCTCCTTTGTCATGGAAGTCCGAGCAAAAATTGTGCAGCAAGAAGAGATCTATAAAGGACTCCAGGAGTGACAACTAGGTATCAAACCTCAAATGTTTGGATTTTTTGTCAGTTAAGGAATTAGGACTCTGACGAAGATTTAAGTTTCCGAAAATTCCAACTCCGTGAATGTATTGTGAAAAAAAGTTATAGTTATGCACTGTTCGACTAATAGTGGCGAAATAAGGACTTAGTATTTTTTAGATTTAGCACGAGGTTTATGATGCCTATCTTGTGTTGTGGTGAAAAATCCTTACAGCTTCACCTCTTTGGTATGTTTACACATACTTTATTTGCATCTTTCGGAAATTTGTATTTGGCAGGTGCTATTGTCTGTTGTGTGGTGGCACTTATATTAACATTAGCTCACTTGTTGGGTAATATTGTTACCTAATCATCAAGAAAAATTTTAACATCATCACAATTGTAAAGTAGTAGCATTGAGGCTAAATTTCTGCTTGTAAATCACCGAAGTTGCCGTCAGATTCCAGAATCCTCTTTTACGATCAAAAATTCCAGTAAGGAGTAGCTTTAAGGCCGCAGTGTTATCGGAGAAATGTTCTTCTTTCCCAGCTTCTTCCTGTCGAACTGTTTCCAATTGATTTCACGTTTCGTTGAAAGTCATACGGATGTAGCTTTGGGAAAGTCGTCAGGTAAACAGCTGTGAAAAAGGTTGCTGCTGTCAGTAGTGCTGTAGAAAATGGTTGATAATTGTCCGTCGGCAAGCAATTATTTCGGAAAGCGTTGCAATTACAGGAAGGTTTTGTTGGTTAGCTGTGAAAATAGTAATTATTACATTAAATAAACATACGTAAACCATTTCCAATTAATGCAGTTATTATTAACTAAGAATTACAAATGCTTACATAAGCAGTGACCAAGACTGAAGAGAGCAGACTAACTGAAGTAGAAGAAAAAAGGAATGTTTCAAAACAAGTGATGCAAAGTTTACAAAAAATAAGACGTAACATTTTGTTGATATTTATCGCAATTACTCATATTGCTCTGAGCACTATGGGACTTAACATCTGAGGTCATCAGTCCCCTAGAACTTAGAACTACTTAAACCTAACTAACCTAAGGACATCACACACATCCATTCCCGAGGCAGGATTCGAACCTGCGACCGAAGCGGCCGCGCGGTTCCAGACTGAAGCGCCTAGAACCGCTCGGCCACCAGTGGCCGGCTATCGCAATTACTAGGATGGATTAAGTTGTCGTCTCTGGCTATATGTACAGGTCATTTAATTATTCCTAATATCGTTTATAATAAACAATATATGTAGCTTAATATAACGTTTTAAAAGAAAATTCTGAACAAGGGCAGTTTGAGGGGCAACGGCCTTGCCACAGTGAATGCGCCGGTTCCCGTCAAAATTCAAATAGCTCTGAGCACTATGGGACTTAACATCTGAGGTCATCAGTCCCCTAGAACTTAGAACTACTTAAAGCTAACTAACCTAAGGACATCACACACATCCATGCCCGAGGCAGGATTCGAACCTGCGACCGTAGCAGTCGCGCGGTTCCGGACTGAGCGCCTAGAACCGCTAGACCACCGCGGCCGGCCGATAGATACAGCGCAGTTTGTAGGGGCTCTAACAATTTCAGTCTACTCCTTGCTTATTCGAGAATGGATAAATCGAATTTCTCGATGAATCTAACTCTTTGCCAAGTCCGTGTCAAAAATTTCATAAATCGAAGAAATTTTGTGTGTTCTGGTACACTGGGGCATAAACTTAAGCGACATTCATGACAGAACGCCCCACAAAAACACTATAGTTCCAAGTCACCGGCTCTCGAACACTACATAATTCGAATTATTTCTCATTTGTTCAGTTAACTGTTTTGTCATTCAACCTATCGCGGTACGAATATGATTTCTGGACAATGCATAACTAACGACAATACATAAATCACTTGTAAGTACGACTTCAGAGTGGTGAAAGTGCTCGACTTTTGCATAAAATACGCAGAATACGGAGCTCGTGGAAAGTGGATGAAAAAAAGAAAAAAGAAGGATGCAGCAAAAGACTTCGAGATTCCGTCGTCCACGCTGTCGACAATCCCGAAGCAGAAGGTAGGACTACTGAAAACGAATCATAAAACCGCCATCACACGGGAAGCGTTTCTCTCCGTTAAGCACGTCAGACGTGATTTAAATCGTGGTTGGTGCACGCTTAGAAACGAACTGCAGCATCACGTGGAACATAACGTGTTCCCCATCGTGATCTGCAACCGCACTGCTCTCCAGCGGCACCTATCACGTGCACCTGTCTCATAAATCACACACTTCCTTTATGGAAATGGACACGAGCAAAATTGTTACGTTAGCTTTATGTTTTTCGTGATGACGGAAACGTGTGTTCATATTCACGGTGCTGTGTGAGTTACAGTTCGAAAGCAGAACATCAGCTTTCCAATCAGCAAAGCGAGAACTTGTGTACGGCAGCAGCTAAAAACTTTGCTACTGATGATGCCTGACAAAAAAAAAAGCGAAACGTGTATATGACGATAAAATAAGGTTTTATTCAGATGCACATAGACGGAACTAACGTGGCTATTATCGACATGAAACTTACAATCGCCTTTCAAATAATATAAAATTTATTTCATCAATGCCATTTTTAGTAAGCCTACCGAGACCATTCTTACTTGATCATTGTTTTCGTTCAGTAGCAAAATTTTTTGAGCACGTCGAACCCAAGACTTTAAACAATAAAGTGCAAAATATCTTACTGCAGTTATTGCAAGCTCTCTTCTACATGAAACCAAAACATTCATTTAGTTACTGCAGTATTTTTAATATTTTTTACTTTGTGGAAGAGAGCGCGCGCGCGCGTCTGTGTGTGTGTGTGTGTGTGTGTGTGTGTGTGTGTGTGTGTGTGTGTGCGGGCGCCACTGTTCGGGCGTGCGTGTGTTTGAATTGCTACTGAATCAGACAGTGACGTAGAAAGCAGACTTGCAGTCTGTTGGTCCATATTCCCTGATATTTTCAGAAAATCAAACAAACTCTTGCCTGAGAAAGAGCACTCTTACGTATACATAATATGGAATATTACTGAATATACTTATATTAAATTAATAAGGAAGTCCCCAAAACTACTAGCAAACGCTAAGATGAATTAAAAAAAAAACTTAAACGGAAAAGGCAGGATGTGAGCGATGTATCTGTGCTTCCACAGTTCCATGCTTCTATACACTATACTGCTGCAAACTGGTAATGTGGACGACTGTTCGTTTATGATATGATGTCGTGAGGACTTTAAGCGCCGGTATGTCATTAACAAACATTTAATTACAACCAGTCGTTATAAACACGACTCGTTTTTGATAAATCTTCAATGCAACGTTGCTTTGAAACGGCATACTTCCACAAGAGGCTAGTCATAATATGGAAAGAACCAAATACGAAAATTCTTTAACAACCAGTGTAGCACTTAGTCATTTTATGGAAACAAATTAGGCAGAAAACGACACACTCTCCAGAGTACGTCAGTGTATTAGTAGGGCGTAAATTATATCATAAAACTCACCAATTATGGCGTAAAAGTGAGAATAACATAATCCAATATGGCGTCAACCAAATTCTGTTTGTGGCGTAGAATATGATCTTGCATCTCATTTACCACGTTCCTATCCACGACACAAATATCTGACTTGCCTTACTCACACTTTCATGCGACGGGAATGCTGTTGAACGTGAAATTCCACGTTGTAATGACACAAAATTCTACCAGCTCCTAGTTCACGGATGTTTTCACGTCGCGTGTGAGGAGGGCTCAAGGAGGTAGAAAGCGTACACGGCGAGGTAAAGGTACGATCGCTTGAAGAGAACTTACTGAAGTGGCTTAATGAATGTAGAGGATAAAGCATACCTGCGCAGGTTATGTGCTTTAAAAAAAACTAAGTCGTTCACGGTTAGTCCCAGCATTAGCAGATTCGCTGTACCTGGGGAGTGGCTCACTTGCCTTAAAAGAGGGACATAACCTCGTTTTCCAGCTGATATGTGGACAAAATACGAGCGTTGGAGACACAAATGGGTCAGTATTGAAAAATAAATGAAATTAAAGTTTCCTTTTGTGTTCTTGGAAATGTATGTTTGCTTTTCGTTCGAAATCTTAAAATAAAAGCCGGCCTGGGCGGCCGAGCGGTTCTAGGCGCTACAGTCTAGAACCGTGCGACCACAACGGTCGCAGGGCATGGATGTGTGTGATGTCCTTAGGTTAGTTAGGTTTAAGTAGTTCTAAGTTCTAGGGGACTGATGACTTTAGAAGTTAAGTCTCATAGTGCTCAGAGCCATATTAAAATAAAATAAAAATGAAACTGGTTGCAAATTACACTTTGAGTTCTAGCTGTACCTTTCTGCTTTCGTTTTTAAAGAAACAGGCATGTTATTACTCTATAGTACAATTTTTTAACTTGTCCTCTGATGTAGACTCTTTCCTGATTCCGCCTTGATGAGTCTACATCTACGTGATTACTCTGCTATTCACAATGAAGTGCCTGGCAGAGGGTTCAGTGAACCACCTTCAAGCTATCTCTCTACCGTTCCACTCTCGAACGGCTCGCGTTAAATTCGCCTATCAGTTATTCGGCCGGCCGCTGTGGCCGAGCGGTTCTAGGCGCTTCAGTGCGGAACCGCGCTGCTGCTACGGTCGCAGGTTCGAATCCTGCCTCGGGCATGGATATTTGTGATGTCCCTACCTTAGTTAGGTTTAAGTAGTTTTAAGTCTAGGGGACTGATGACCTCAGATGTTAAGTCCCATAGTGCTTAGAGCTATTTGAACCATTTGAGTTATTCGAAAGTTTTGGTATATCTCTTCAACTGCGAATTACCAAGGGTCTACTACACTGTAAATTTGTTGTGTGGAAGTGCCTTAATAGTACCTAACAGTAGCAAAACTACTTACGGCATTAAACCATTGAAGGTAATCGACGCCACTAGTTCGCTTTTGTAATCTGATTTTGTCTTTACCCTTTACAGTTCAGACTGTAAATTCCAGTTTATAGGCCATAATATCAGTCGAGATGCCCAAGCGATGACCGTTAATGCTTCCGCCAGAGCAGAGCCTGTTGTGCATCTATTCGGAGAGGAGAATGCGGCGTAGCGTCGTCGTGTTTACGGCTGGAGGCGTTGGCCGGGGAGCTGACCCCGCCATCTGGCATCGGACAGCGGGCCGATTCAGACGGCACACTGCGCGCCTTGTCCCCAGTTACTGCCGGCAGGGCTGTTGCTGTTGGCCGAAGCTGAAGCCAGCTGAAGGAAGTCGCCGGCGCACGGCGCCAGGTCCATCCACCTGGCAACAGAATAGCATCTTCTGTGCGAAACAGCTTTGCTAAATCAACAAACAAAGGGTAGCAGTGCATTCGGGAAAGCAATTTTATCCTAAAGAGCGCATAAACTAAGCACAGTAAAAGGGTTATTTCTGACCACAGCAGTTTGTGGAAACTTCTCCGGCTGTTGAACCGTGCCAGAAAACTTTTCCGGCTGTTGAACAGTGGCAGAGAAAATGCCTTCGTTCTAGATAATCATCCATATTCGTGATTGTATGCAGAATGAATATGGTAGTTACACGAACACCTGTTAGTGAACATTAACATGGTGTGTTGTCCACTCTGTCCTTTTATTACGGCTTGAACACCGCTGGGAACACTGCCATTAGGCTTCCTGATATCTATGGAGGAATGATAGCCCAACCAGAGAAGGTACTGATGATGGACGCTGGGGTCTGAGGCGCAATCGACCTTCTAATAAATACCCAAGGTGCTCGACCGGGTTAAAGCCAACCGATTTCAGGAATGTTGTTTTTGGCTCTGGCTCTGAGCACTATGGGACTCAACTGCTGTGGTCATAAGTCCCCTAGAACTTAGAACTACTTAAACCTAACTACCCTAAGGACATCACACAACACCCAGCCATCACAAGGCAGAGAAAATCCCTAACCCCGCCGGGAAATGTTGTTTTTCACAAACTATGGCCTTACTGGTGCTGCTTTATGACGGGGTGCACTGTCATGCTGATTCAAACATTCATCGCCTCCGAACTGTTCTTCTACTGCTCCATTAAGTTTCGGGAATGCAGCCGCATGAATTCTGCTTCTTCTTCTTCTAATATTTCGGCTGTATACCTTTCAGCCATCTTCAGAGAGAGCCGTACGACTGACGCTCCAGCGCTCGCTCCATCCTTTTAAACTCGCGGACCGCGCCACTGCGCATGCGGCCACAGATAAACAAGGCGCCAGTGATGTTGATCGGCGGCAAAGACGTACAATATGCATGAGTTACGTCTGTGGCTGCGCATTCGATCCATGCTGGGAGGTCGATGTATTACTGGGAGCTGAACTGTAGCGACGTCTTTGTAAGTTCAATATTGAAAGTGCCGGATTCCATGATTTATCTAATGTGAAACCGCTGTCTCTATTAATTAAATTCTTCGTCAAGCGGATTTCAATGGCCTCTTTTACTACGGAGTCCCAGAAAGATGAAACAGAAGTCAGAATTTCGACATTTTCATATACCATAGAGTGACCAGAATCAATACAATGCTCTGCCACAGCCGATTTACTGGGTTGTAAGAGCCGATTGTACCTGCGATGTTTCGTACACCTCTCTTGGACTGTACGATTCGTTTGTCCGATATACGAAAGGCCAAATTCACGTGGTATCTTGTAAACTCCAGGCTTGCGGAGTAGTAAGTCATCTTTAACGGAACCCAGGAGTGCAGCCGTCTTCGCCGGTGGACGAAAAATCACTTTTACTTTATGTTTAGTGAGGATCCGTCCTATTTTGGATGAAAGGCTTCCCACATACGGCAGGAAAGCCATGGATTTAAATGTTTCCTCGTCATCTTCTGCATTCCTTACGGACACCTTAGGTTTTATTTGTAGTGCCTTACGTATCTGTTGTAGAGAATACCCGTTGTCCTCAAAAACTCTCTTCAGATGTAAAAGTTCGTCTTTTAAACTACTTTCATCAGATATGACGTGTGCTCGGTGTACCGAAGTTCTTAGAATACTACTCGTCTGCGAAGGATGGTGACAGCTATTTGCATGTAAATACACTCCTGGGAATGGAAAGAAGAACACATTGACACCGGTGCGTCAGACCCACCATACTTGCTCCGGACACTGCGAGAGGGCTGTACAAGCAATGATCACACGCAGGGCACAGCGGACACACCAGGAACCGCGGTGTTGGCCGTCGAATGGCGCTAGCTGCGCAGCATTTGTGCACCGGCTCCATCGCAGTCTTTAACACTGGTAGCATGCCGCGACAGCGTGGACGTGAACCGTATGTGCAGTTGACGGACTTTGAGCGAGGGCGTATAGTGGGCATGCGGGAGGCCGGGTGGACGTACCGCCGAATTGCTCAACACGTGCGGCGTGAGGTCTCCACAGTACATCGATGTTGTCGCCAGTGGTCGGCGGAAGGTGCACGTGCCCGTCGACCTGGGACCGGACCGCAGCGACGCACGGATGCACGCCAAGACCGTAGGATCCTACGCAGTGCCGTAGGGGACCGCACTGCCACTTCCCAGCAAATTAGGGACACTGTTGCTCCTGGGGTATCGGCGAGGACCATTCGCAACCGTCTCCATGAAGCTGGGCTACGGTCCCGCACACCGTTAGGCCGTCTTCCGCTCACGCCCCAACATCGTGCAGCCCGCCTCCAGTGGTGTCGCGACAGGCGTGAATGGAGGGACGAATGGAGACGTGTCGTCTTCAGCGATGAGAGTCGCTTCTGCCTTGGTGCCAATGATGGTCGTATGCGTGTTTGGCGCCGTACAGGTGAGCGCCACAATCAGGACTGCATACGACCGAGGCACACAGGCCAACACCCGGCATCATGGTGTGGGGAGCGATCTCCTACACTGGCCGTACACCACTGGTGATCGTCGAGGGGACACTGAATAGTGCACGGTACATCCAAACCGTCATCGAACCCATCGTTCTACCATTCCTAGACCGGCAAGGGAACTTGCTGTTCCAACAGGACAATGCACGTCCGCATGTATCCCGTGCCACCCAACGTGCTCTAGAAGGTGTAAGTCAACTACCCTGGCCAGCAAGATCTCCGGATCTGTCCCCCATTGAGCATGTTTGGGACTGGATGAAGCGTCGTCTCACGCGGTCTGCACGTCAAGCACGAACGCTGGTCCAACTGAGGCGCCAGGTGGAAATGGCATGGCAAGCCGTTCCACAGGACTACATCCAGCATCTCTACGATCGTCTCCATGGGAGAATAGCAGCCTGCATTGCTGCGAAAGGTGGATATACACTGTACTAGTGCCGACATTGTGCATGCTCTGTTGCCTGTGTCTATGTGCCTGTGGTTCTGTCAGTGTGATCATGTGATGTATCTGACCCCAGGAATGTGTCAATAAAGTTTCCCCTTCCTGGGACAATGAATCCACGGTGTTCTTATTTCAATTTCCAGGAGTGTATAAGTCCGTATGGATCGGTTTCCGATATACTGCATGACCCAAAGTGCCATCTTCTTTGCGCCGAACCAAGACATCCAAAAATGGAAGACATCCCTCCTTTTCCACTTCCATTGTAAACTGAATTTGTCCATGGTTGGAATTCAGATGGTTACTTGACTTACTACTCCGCAAGCCTGGAGTTTACAAGATACCATGTGAATGTGGCCTTTCATATATCGGACAAACGAATCGTACAGTCCAAGAGAGGTGTACGGAACATCGCAGGTACAATCGGCTCTTACAACCCAGTAAATCGGCTGTGGCAGAGCATTGTATTGATTCTGGTCACTCTATGGTATATGAAAATGTCGAAATTCTGACTTCTGTTTCATCTTTCTGGGACTCCGTAGTAAAAGAGGCCATTGAAATCCGCTTGACGAAGAATTTAATTAATAGAGACAGCGGTTTCACATTAGATAAATCATGGAATCCGGCACTTTCAATATTGAACTTACAAAGACGTCGCTACAGTTCAGCTCCCAGTAATACATCGACCTCCCAGCATGGATCGAATGCGCAGCCACAGACGTAACTCATGCATATTGTACGTCTTTGCCGCCGATCAACATCACTGGCGCCTTGTTTATCTGTGGCCGCATGCGCAGTGGCGCGGTCCGCGAGTTTAAAAGGATGGAGCGAGCGCTGGAGCGTCAGTCGTACGGCTCTCTCTGAAGATGGCTGAAAGGTATACAGCCGAAATATTAGAAGAAGAAGAAGCAGAATTCATGCGGCTGCATTCCCGAGACTTAATGGAGCAGTCTTTGCGCCGCGAAATCCTGAAGTGTTCTTCTACTCTTTGCAGGCTCTTTTATTTTTTTATTTTATTTATTTATTTAATTTTTTTTTTTGTCGTCAGTGTCAGTCTTCTGACTGGTTTGATACGGTCCGCCATGAATTCCTCTATTACAGCGCCATCTGTCATAAAGCGAAAAAAGTAGTCCAACTAAAACATTCATATTTCTTTACGTACTACACGAATATGTAATAAAAAATGGGGCTTCCTATTTAAAAAAAAACGCAGTTGATATCCGTTTGACCTATGGCAGCGCCATCTAGCGGGCTAACCATAGCGCCATCTGGTTTCTCCCTTCAAGCTAGACGAGTTTCGTTCTTTGTAGTTTTTTCGTTTGATGCTTATTTCGTGAGATATTTGGCCCGGTCACTATCAATGGACCACCCTGTATATAGATTGAGCCTTTGCATTTCCATTTTCAGATTTTCTAGTTTCCCTACCACGTTCAGGCTTCTGACATTCCACACCCCGATTATTAAATATTTTTCTCATGGTAACCTCCCCCTTAGCAGTCCCCTCCCAGAGATCCGAAAGGGGGACTATTCCGGAATCTTTTGTCAATGTAGAGATCATCATGCCACTTCTTCAACTACAGGCCACGTGTCCTGTGAATACACGTTACGTGTCTTAAATGCAGTGGTTTCCATTGCCTTCTGCATCCTCATGCCGTTGATCATTGCTGATTCTTCCGCCTTTAGGGGCAGTTTCCCACCCCTAGGACAAGAGAGTGCCCTGAACCTCTATCCGCTCCTCCGCCCTCTTTGACAAGGCCTTTGGCAGAATGAGGGTGACTTCTTATGCTGGAAGTCTTCGGCCGCCAATGCTGATTATTTATCAAAAGTTAAGCAGGAGCGGGATTCGAACCCAGAACCGAGGACGTTTTGATTATGAATCAAAGACGCTACCCCTTTTTTTCCATTTTTTTTTGTTTGTTGTTGATCGTTGTGTTTGGTCGTTGCGGACGTCACATGACATCCGTTCAAGTTCGTTGTTGATCCTTTCGCATTTGACGACATTCGAACATATAACCTTCTACGCGTTAGATTTACACGCTGACCACTGCGCTACTCCACTCCAATGCGTTAAGTATTGATATGTTTATGACTCTGATGACCCAGTCGCAACGATGAATTGCAGGCTTCAAATGTGCGGCTTCACACAATGTTGTACGGAGCTTTTCTAGTCTAAGACAATCTTTGTGATTATAACAACTTTGTACGTGACGCTGAATTGCATCTTGTGCGGAAGGATCCCGCAGTATTTGGTTAGTGCTGCTTATGAAACGCGTGTATTTCGTTAGCATGGTTAAGTGAGTGTGTGTGTGTGTGTGTGTGTGTGTGTGTGTGTGTGTGTGGGTGTGGTTATCACGTATCACGAAAAACGAGAAACGAAATAAAAGTGGCAGACCAAGGATTCCGGATCGAAACCCATCAAGAAAGAAAGACAGGCAAGGAATTTAAAGTGAACGGACCAATGTTTGTGTGGCAATTTGGCAGCGGCAAAAGTCCAGGGCTGACGTTACCGCTCTGATAGGAGGAAACGAGCTCAGACACGTGAAGTGTCAACTATTAAGTAATTTTATTTGGACTGTAGTTTTTCATTGTATATGTCGCTTGTATTCTTGCTTGTTCATTACTACTTGTATTTATGCTATGAAGACTATTATAAGGGTGATCAATATGTCACCTTTGTTTTCTGTTGGATCCTGATGATGAGGCTATACAGTTTTACAGTCGATTGAACATGAATTGGAAATCAAAAATAACTTGGGTTATACAACTGTATGGAGAAACTGACATTGTTGCAAGGAACAACTGAACAACAGCTGATAAAATATCATGCATATGTCCAACCAACAACGGACTCCGGAACAAGTAAACTTACAATGGAATTCCAGAATGAGATTTTCACTCTGCAGCGGAGTGTGCGCTGGTATGAAACTTCCTGGCAGATTAAAACTGTGTGCCGGACCGAGACTCGAACTCGGGACCTTTGCCTTTCGCGGGCAAGTGTTCTACCAACTGAGCTACCCAAGCACGACTCACGCCCCGTCCTCACAGCTTTACTTCTGCCAGTACCTCGTCTCCTACCTTTCAAACTTTACAGAAGCTCTTCTGCGAACCTTGCAGAACTAGCACTCCTGAAAGAAAGGATATTGCGGAGACGTGGCTTAGCAACAGCCTAGGCTATCTTTCCAGAATGAGATTTTCACTCTGCAGCGGAGTGTGCACTGATATGAAACTTCCTGGCAGATTAAAACTGTGTGCCGGACCGAGACTCAAACTCGGGACCTTTGCTTTTCGCGGGCAAGTGCTCTACCACAACAGAATGATTCACGTTAAGCCATTGGGCCACATCAGTTTGGGACTGTCCTGCCTCCGTTCTTCCCACGGCGCTCCAGAGCAGAGAGCCTGGTAAGTGTCTTCTCTGTGCCATATTGCACCATCTTTGACTGTTACACAGCGACTGTGGATGTGGGACTACCCGGCAAACACTATCTCGTTTAATAGATGATCTGACGTCATCGCTGGCTTGGTTGTCCTTTGACCGGAATGCCATCTTCCGTGCAAGACACGACCGTACGGACATCTGTTAACAGTTTGTATGATTCTATCGTGAATTAGACACAGGGCGTGGAAACAGTGGTTTCTTGCTTTAATTTTACACACCAGTGTATAACGGAAGTGATACTAACATGTCGAATCAAAACACCTTTCAACCGCCTACATTTCCAATTATCATATCATCTGAGCAAACAGTTTCGGCGCTACAGTACGCCATCCTCAGGCCTCATGATCGACATGCAGGAAGAATACCACATCTGGTCGGGGCCAGCATTCACTGACTCGTCGGCAAGTGACGATCGAAGGGATCGCTGTGTCAAAAGTCTATGCGTATCAGTAACTGAATGTTGGCCGCTATTTTGACTGGACCAGAGGTGGAAATATTCCTACATGTCGGTCAGGGGGCCTGAATATGGTGTAATGCAAAGCCGAAACTTGTCGCTTAGCGAAAATAACAATTAGAAATTTAGACGTCTAAAAGATGTTTTGTTTCGACATTTTAAACTGAACAGCCGCATTACCGCAATCATCTGTATGATGGATTTACAGAGAAGTGATATCTGGCGTTCGCCAAGGCTATTTCTAATCTATACAAACGATTTAAGAGACAATCTGAGCAACTGTTCTAGATTATTATGCGAAAGATTATGCAATTTCCGGTCTAATAAAGTCATTCTAAGATCAAAACCAGTTGCGAAACGATGTAGATAACATATCTGCATGATGCGAAAAGTGGCAGTTAACGTTTGACAAAAAAAGAGTGTGATGTCACCCTCGTGAGTACTAAAATTTCAGTTACACGAAAAATCACACAAAATTAAACGGTGCCAATTCAGCTAGATACTGCGGACAACAGTTAAAGACAACTTAAATTAGAACTATCACGCAGAAAATGTCGCAGGGAGGGCGAAATAAAGACTGCACTTTATTGTCAAAACAGAAGATGCCACGAATCCACTAAAGTCGCTGCCGACAATACGCTTGTCCGTCCTCTGCTAGAGTACTGCTGTGCCATATGGAATCCTTATCAGATAGGGTTGACGGAGGACATGTAAAAGGTTCAAAGAAACGCCGCTCATTCTATATAATCACGATGTAGGGTAGAGAGAGTCATGGACATGACACCCATGTTGGGGTGGCAGTCATTAAAACAAACGCGTTTTTCGTTGGGCGGAAACCATTTCGCGAAATTTCAGTCACCAGTTTTCTGCTTCGAATGTCAAAAATATTTTGCTGACTGCCACCTATATAGGGAAAAATGATCGTTATAATAAAGTAAGAGAAACCTGGGGTCGCTCAGAAAGATTTAGGTGTTCGTTTTGCCCACGTGCTGTTTTTCGAGAGTGAGACGGTTGAGAAATGGTCTGAAAGTAGTTCGATGAAACCTCTGCCAAGCACGAAAGTGGGAGGCGCAATGTAAACATGTAGACGTAGATGTAGGTGTGACTGCCTGGCGCAATAGCGCAACCGAAATGTTGGAAACTCTTAACTAGAAGAAAAGACGCTGTACACTTCTCTAGGACCTGTTTAGAAAATTACAAGAACTTTCGGGCCACAAACAAAAAATTATCTTCATCCGTCTCCACTTGTCTGTTGCTGAAATCGTGCGTACAAAATTAGGCAAAGAACAGTTTGCACAGATGCGAACTGCAATCGGACATTTCCCCACGCTCCATCCGTGAAAGTATCAGGAAGAAATTTTAGTTTAGGAGGGGGAAGTCATAAAGTGTTATTTATCGCTTCGAAAAAATGAAGTTACTTGATCCATTTTTTGTTACCTGCAGGCTCATGTCTGTCCTCCTGGGACATTTTGAAATTCGAGCGCCACAGTACCATAGCACACTGTTCAACGAACCAAAAACAAACAGCACAGTCCATCTTCACTACAACAAACTGCCACGTATATTACACAATAAAAAGTACTCTCTGCCTCGCATTTTACAGTGATTATCAAAGTATGCATCTGCAAATAGAAAATTATTTTAAGAACAAAAGAGAATCGTTCTGCAGGAATCGCTTGTACTTGTATTAGATCCTTTAAGCATGTAGGCATAACTCAGCAGATACTAGAACTATCAGCGAATATTTTTAAACCTGAGGGTGCCAAAATAGCGTTCCAGAAAAATAATTTAGTTAGTCACAGTGTGATGCATGATTGCGGTATAAATATAGACAAGTTTGAAAGATCAGGAACATATAAAACTCACTGTGCGTCCTTTGATGCAAATTATTCTGAACAGATCGGAAGAATATTTTCGTCCGCAGCTCGTGGTCTCGTGGTTGCGTTCTCGCTTCCCGAGCTCGGGGTCCCGGGTTCGATTCCCGGCGGGGTCAGGTATTATCACCTGCCTCGAGATGACTGCGTGTTTGTGTTGTCCTCATCACTTCATCATCATTCATGAAAGTGGCGAGTTTGAACTGAGCAGATGTTGGAAATTTGTACGGGCGCTGATAACCACGCAGTTGAGCGCCTCACAAACCAGACATCATTATCAGAATATTTTCGATCAGTTACACGGAAGATGAAGACGCATCCAGACTAACAAGGCGAGACCACGACTTTGGGATCACAGGTATTCTTCAAACATTGTACACGTTTAGTAGGAAGGCGTACTACTTAAGTAATTTGGAGAAAATCAGAAGAGAAGTTTTACGCTTGAGTGATGTACCTGTGCGTTGCGACCATTATCACGAGATGGCAGCAGTGATGTCGTTTGCATTCAAGCACCGTAATCGCTGGATCGAGTCCCGCTCATGATTTTTTTTAACGCTAATTATGTCGCTTCGCACATGTTACATTTGAAAGGTTATACAATTAAAAGAGAAGTGTATTTGCATGAACTTTCATTGAGTTTCAAAGTTATTTCGTTTTCTGTTAATTTTTATTATCATAACAAAGATTGTATTTATAATTATCGACAAGTAAATGAACGATGGATGACAACTCGATGCAAGCAGGTAACGGTCCATGTGCGTAGGCTTTCGATAAACACTGTGTCCCAGTGTCCCATCATCCTTTCTGTAAACTAAAACGTGTACAAACGGAAGATTGCCCTCTCTTTCACCGTCCACTGTGAACATAGCGCTGGAATGAAGGCACCTGAAATGATACAGGAAACGGTTAGGAGCGTTTCTCCTACAAGGCCATACTATGAACGTATCGTAGACGGACCTCCAAAAACAAGTAGGTTTTAAAAACGCCGTCCTCAGCGCTGTGTCTTGAAAATCTTCCAAAAATAATTGGCGACTATTGGGGACAATGGGCACACCATAGCGACTCCGTCAGTTTCTTCAAAAAAATTCCGGCAAGTTTGTGCAGCAGCATACTCACCTGAAGATAGCAGTCAGGTGGACCGCGGAAATATTGAAATTACAATTAAATCCAGACCATTAGCTGCTTACAGGCGTTGATCAATATCAACGGGGACAGTTGAAAATGTGTGCCCCGACCGGGACTCGAACCTGGCATCTCTGCTTACATGACAGATGCTCTATCCGAGTTTTTGTTGATTTCATTTAGTTCGGTATGGTTGGCTCTATTTGTTCGGGGTGGACGTTCCATGACGCTTGTTCAAGTTCATCGTTATGCGCCCCCGGTAGCTGAGTGGTCCCGGGTTCGATTCCCGGCTGGGTCGGAGATTTCCTCCGCTCAGGGACTGGGTGTTGTGTTGTCTTAATCATCATTTCATCCCCAGCGATGTGAAAATCGAGAGACTTGGACCCGGCGATCCGTCTACCCGACGGAAGGCCCTAGTCCCACGACATTTGCATTTTTTTAAGTTCATCGTTAATCCGATCACTCAGTTCTTTTTTTTATTTTTTATTTTATTTATTTATTGATTTTTTGTATACTAAGGGCAGTAACACTCTGACCGAACACGCTGAGCTACCACGCCGGCCACTGAGTCATTGAGGACACAGACGATAGTACGCCTGCAGGGGCTTATCTCTGGCACACTCCCCGTGAAACCCACATTTGTAGTGCCCCTGAGCACTATACTCATTACTCACGGCATTCAATCTACCAAATCCCGTAAGAGTTTGAGCAATGCGAATGCATCCGCACTGAAGATCATTGGCCTTATGTATATGAAGATAGTATCCGTCCTTTCAGACATGTCCAAAAGAACAGATACTATCTTCATGCGTAAATATTGTGTCAAGATGACTTCATGATCCGGCTATAGACCCTGGAAGAATATTACAAGGCTTTTTAGTGCTTTAACCTCCAGAGCTAAGTTTGACAATCTGATGATGAAAGCATTGTTACTCGAAACGCGTTGCTGACTCGTTTGTATGACAGAAAAAAGGTCGAATGCCATCAGTAGTTAAACCTGTTACATGGAATTAAATGGCAGTGTTTCGGATGTGGACGCGTTCGCAGGCGCGCGCTGACACCTGAACGCCGCGAAGCCACACGTGGTTGTTGGGCCACGACCGGCCTGCTACTGCTCAACGAGATTAGTGGGCCAGGAAGAAGGGGCCCGGCTGCCCGTGCATCACCCAGAAATACTGCCCGTGTTCCCCGAGTTTAGGAGCGGTGGGCCATTAGTCGGCCATCTGCTCGCCGTTGCAGAAACCGTCATGGATAATATCCATCAGGACGGAGTCACACGCTAGTGAAGCGCGGCGTTGAGTCCATTCACGTGTAAACATATGACAAACTGAACTAATTGTACACTAATGGCCATTAAAATTGCTACACCACGAAGATCACGTGCTACAGACGCGAAATTTAACCGACAAGAAGAAGATGCTCTGATATGCAAATGATTAGCTTTTCAGACCCCTCACACAAGGTTGGCGACGGTGGCGACACCTACAACGTGCTGACATGAGGAAAGCTTCCAACCGATTTCTCATACACAAACAGCAGTTGACCGGCGTTGCCTGGTGAGACGTTGTTGTGATGCCTCGTGTAAGGAGGAGAAATGCGTACCATCACGTTTCCGACATTGATAAAGGTCGGATTGTAGCCTATCGCGATTGCGGTTTATCGTATCGCGACATTGCTGCTCGCCGCGTTGGTCGAGATCCAATGACTGTTAGCAGAATATGGAACCGGTGGGTTCAGGAGGGTAATACGGAACGCTGTGCTGGATCCCAACGGCCTCGTATCACTAGCAGTCGAGATGACAGGCATCTTACCCGCATGGCTGTAACGGATCGTGCAGCCACGTCTCGATCCCTGAGTCAACAGATGGGGACATCTGCAAGACAACAACCATCTGCACAAACAGTTCGACGACGTTTTCAGCAGCATGAACTGTCACCTCTGGGACCTTGGCTGCGGTTACCCTGGACGCTGGATCACAGACAGGAGCGCCTGCGATTTTTTCGGATGAATCCAGGTTCTGTTTACAGCATCATGATGGTCGCATCCGTGTTTGGCGACATCGCGGTGAACGCACATTGGAAGCGTGTATTCCTCATCGCCATACTGGCGTATCACCCGGCGTGATGGTATGGGGTGCCATTGGTTACACGTCTCGGTCACTTCTTGTTCGCATTGACGACACTTTGAACAGTGGACGTTACATTTCAGATGTGTTACGACCCGTGGCTCTACCCTTCTTCTCTCCCTCGTGATCACTGGGTATTGTGTGATGTCCTTAGGTTAGTTAGGTTTAAGTAGTTCTAAGTTCTAGGGGACTGATGACCATAGCTGTTAAGTCCCATAGTGCTCAGAGCCATTTTTTTCTACCCTTCATTCGATCCCCAAGAAACCCTACATTTCAGCAGGATAATGCACGACCGCATGTTGCAGGTCCTGTACGGGCCTTTCTGGATACAGAAAATGTTCGGCTGCTGCCCTGGCCAGCACATTCTCCAGACCTCTCACCAATTGAAAACGTCTGGTCAATGGTGGCCGAGCAACTGGCTCGTCTCAATACGCCAGTCACTTGATGAACTATGGTATCGTGTTGAAGCTGCATGGGCAGCTGTACCTGTACACGCCATCCAAGCTCTGTTTGACTCAATGTCCAGGCGTATCAAGGCCGTTATTACGGCCAGAGGTGGTTGTTCGGGGTACTGATTTCTCAGGATCTGTACACTCAAATTGCTTGAAAATGTAACACATGTCAGTTCTAGTATAACATATTTGTCCAATGAATACCCGTTTATCATCTGCATTTCTTGTTGGTGTAGTAATTTTAATGGCCACACACACACACACACACACACACACACACACACACACACACACACACAGTGTTTTGTTGCACAGTGCTGTATTTTCATTCAGGACTCTCTTTCCTTGTATTATTTCTTTTGTATATGGTAGTTCTCCTCTATTGTGAGTTTTTGATTGAAACTGTTGCTTTGTCTGAAAATCTTAAGATCAGTCTCCATGTTTTTTTGGATTGTAGTTTTTCTTGTATTAAATGATTTGCATAATTAGAGTGTGTACTATTACTTCTTAGGGCTCTGAGGTGTTCAGAGTAACTCGTTTTAAATAACTCTTTATATATCCCAATGGTCACCCAACATTGGTTCTGAAGACAAACGATGAACAAGTGAGCAGCGACAGTAACGTAACACCTCTCACTGGGTATGGAGTCAGAAGTGTTTGCTCAGATTACGTTTCGCCGCATTTTGTGAAAGTGCATGTGAGCTTAACTAGTGAGCGAAAAATTTTGTGAAAAACTGTTTGGAAAAAGTCACTGAGTAGCAGTTGATCGAGACGTGAACCAGAGACAGCAGTAGGACGAAAAATTCATGGCTAGTTTGCAGATGACATTATGTCAAAAAAAAGACGAAAAAGGGCACAAAAACCGATATATAACAATGCACTTCATCAAGTGATGTAACTTTAAGGTGAGCGCCTATACAAAACAAAGCAAAATGCACATATCGTAATTCTTAGGCGTACAATAGATAAGTTATCATAGATATTGTACTGTACAGAAATAAAAATTTGACCCACAGAAGATTACATATACGTATCAAAAATATAAAAATAAAAAATTACTTAATTGTGTTTGCACAAGGCTGTTTTTCAAAACAACCCAATTTTGAAATCGAAAACACGGAAAAATATCAAGAGGTGCCTCTTACCTTAGTAAAATGAGATGTTCTGCATTAACTTCTGGATTTTATCGGTGCGTAATCCATTTAAGGCCCTCAGAACCATAAAGCACATAATCATCGATTGTGAGATTATATTATTTATTTATCTTTCCAAGCTGTGTTGATCTTATGCTGGATCAAGTTTATCTGTGCTGTAGGCCCACACTGTGTATATGAACATTCACAAAAAGCTGACTCACTGATTTCTCTGATATTGACTTAAATGTGGGACGGACGACGGTGTGCTTTAGGCCCTTATGGTTCTCAGCGCCTCACTTGTGTTCTAGTTAAGTGACCATGTTGCCATGTTGGTACACAGTACTGCGCGAATCAAATCATTTCCACAAACGGCAGTTCGTTTTTGGAGTTGGTTGTTTGCTGTGTAGGGACTGACTTTCGTGTGCAGCGCCAACATGAACTCGGTTGAATCTGTTTTAAGTGTTAACAGAAAAAAATTACCGGGAGAAGTTAATCCCAAAGGAACTAGAGTCTTCCAGACCAGGTCTGTTGACTGAGAAAGTGACGAAATCAAATACACGTGACTACAAGCGAACATTTAACAATGAAGTGTGTAATGAGCGTAAGTTGTTGTATGGGTGCAACTTAAGAATGTCTGATTTTCAGCTCGGAATTTCATTTTTTAGTTAATACCTTCTTGTACATTGTCTGTCAAAAGCACAAAAACCCCCACTTACACGAAAGTGCGACATGAAGAGTAGCGAAACCTTAAATATTATTTCGTTCTTAATTATGTACAAAACAACAAAATTCCACAAATATAATTCATTCTTTTTTTGAGGCAACCTATGCATATTATTATTATTATTATTATTATTATTATTATTACTGCTGTTGTTATTGTAGTGGCTGTAATTGTGTAAATATGTTGATAAGCGTAACTGTTACACAGCAGACGCTATTAATTTCACACTCTCACATTTACCCGAATATAAAAATTTGTGAACATCCAGAATATATATTCACGATATTCCACTGCACACTGGTGCTCGATGGGAGTTACATCGGGGAGAACGGGCAGGCCAGCGAATTTGCTGAACCTACTTTCGTTCCAAGATCACCTGCGCTGTTCTACGCGGTCGCGCATAAAAATGAAACCAGGGCTGAATACACCTCCAAAAAGGCGGATACGGGGAATGAGTACACTGTCGTAATAACGATGTCAGGCAAGATGGTTCAAATGGCTCTGAGCACTATGGGACTTAACTACTGTGGTCATCAGTCCCCTAGAACTTAGAACTACTTAAATCTAACTAACCTAAGGACATCACACACATCCATGCCCGAGGCAGGATTCGAACCTGCGACCGTAGCAGTCGCGCGGTTCCAGACTGAGCGCCTTAACCGCGAGACCACCGCGGCCGGCGTCAGGCAAGAGTACCGAGTTCAAATACTTGGCCAGTCTGCCCATGCAACATTATGCCTCCCCATACCATAAAACCTGGACCACCAGAACGATCATCAGTGTTCCTGGATACATTACGTGTTCCCACTTGTCGCCATATGAATGGATGTTCAAAATCACTAATCAGACTGAAACTGCTCTTACCTGATACTAGCACGCGACCCCCACTCCTCGTTGGCCCAGTCCTTATGGTCCTTGGCACCATCTGTGCGAGCGTCAACCAAACACAACATACTGGTCGTCGGGCGAACAGGCAACCCACATATAGTCTCCGTGCACCTATGGAGAGTGAGATTGCGTGCGTTCCTACCCTGTTAAATGTGGTTGCAGTTGCACCCGCTGTTTGAGATGGGTCCCTTATTGCCTGTTGTACAATCCAGCGGTCACCTGCTGCTGTATTTGATCGTGGTCGAACACCTCCTCTACTTCGGGCAGCAGTGCCTGTGGTTCGGATCGCTGCCCGTGCACGTCAACCAATGCTATGAGCAGTACCAAACTCTTGGGCTACAATCGTCACACTTTGTCCTTCTTCCACTTAACTGACGATTCTTCCCCGTGTGAAGTCATCCGAATGTCGTCTCTGGGCCAAGTTGTAGTGAAGAACATCAGGACAGTGCACCGTAGCTGCTCACTGATGGACACACGGTTCTTTTCCCATTTATCTGCCTCTTGTGTGTGTGTGTGGGGGGGGCATATAGTCACACTGACCATATGCTGAATGAGGTCCAACTTCCTATGCACGACTCGAAGACCCCTGGCAACGTGCCGCACTTCAATTCGTTTCCACCGAGTAGTTAGTATACTACACTCCTGGAAATGGAAAAAAGAACACATTGACACCGGTGTGTCAGACCCACCATACTTGCTCCGGACACTGCGAGAAGGCTGTACAAGCAATGATCACACGCACGGCACAGCGGACACACCAGGAACCGCGGTGTTGGCCGTCGAATGGCGCTAGCTGCGCAGCATTTGTGCACCGCCGCCGTCAGTGTCAGCCAGTTTGCCGTGGCATACGGAGCTCCATCGCAGTCTTTAACACTGGTAGCATGCCGCGACAGCGTGGACGTGAACCATATGTGCAGTTGACGGACTTTGAGCAAGGGCGTATAGTGGGCATGCGGGAGGCCGGGTGGACGTACCGCCGAATTGCTCAACACGTGGGGCGTGAGGTCTCCACAGTACATCGATGTTGTCGCCAGTGGTCGGCGGAAGGTGCACGTGCCCGTCGACCTGGGACCGGACCGCAGCGATGCACGGATGCACGCCAAGACCGTAGGATCCTACGCAGTGCCGTAGGGGACCGCACCGCCACTTCCCAGCAAATTAGGGACACTGTTGCTCCTGGGCTATCGGCGAGGACCATTCGCAACCGTCTCCATGAAGCTGGGCTACGGTCCCGCACACCGTTAGGCCGTCTTCCGCTCACGCCCCAACATCGTGCAGCCCGCCTCCAGTGGTGTCGCGACAGGCGTGAATGGAGGGACGAATGGAGACGTGTCGTCTTCAGCGATGAGAGTCGCTTCTGCCTTGGTGCCAATGATGGTCGTATGCGTGTTTGGCTCCGTGCAGGTGAGCGCCACAATCAGGACTGCATACGACCGAGGCACACAGGGCCAACACCCGGCATCATGGTGTGGGGAGCGATCTCCTACACTGGCCGTACACCACTGGTGATCGTCGAGGGGACACTGAATAGTGCACGGTACATCCAAACCGTCATCGAACCCATCGTTCTACCATTCCTAGACCGGCAAGGGAACTTGCTGTTCCAACAGGACAATGCACGTCCGCATGTATCCCGTGCCACCCAACGTGCTCTAGAAGGTGTAAGTCAACTACCCTGGCCAGCAAGATCTCCGGATCTGTCCCCCATTGAGCATGTTTGGGACTGGATGAAGCGTCGTCTCACGCGGTCTGCACGTCCAGCACGAACGCTGGTCCAACTGAGGCGCCAGGTGGAAATGGCATGGCAAGCCGTTCCACAGGACTACATCCAGCATCTCTACGATCGTCTCCATGGGAGAATAGCAGCCTGCATTGCTGCGAAAGGTGGATATACACTGTACTAGTGCCGACATTGTGCATGCTCTGTTGCCTGTGTCTGTGTGCCTGTGGTTCTGTCAGTGTGATCATGTGATGTATCTGACCCCAGGAATGTGTCAATAAAGTTTCCCCTTCCTGGGACAATGAATTCACGGTGTTCTTATTTCAATTTCCAGGAGTGTATATTGACCAAAACACCCAGAAGAAGACCGCTGCAACCATGGTCGAAACGTTGGTTTTTCTCCAGCAGCAGTAGTTTTATACAATATGCCGCGGTACCACCCCCCGAAAACTTTTATGTCGACTATACTATATTACTTGTGACAAGGTGTAAAGTTATCACCATGCAATCCAAATCTTACGATATTTACAGTTAATGGCCACATATCCCATGCAATCTGTACTTTCCTCGGGGCATCTCAACAAAAAAAGAGCGAAAAGGAAAGGAAACAAGGGAGAGATGACGGGCTAGTCACGCGATCTCGTGAGTCCCACGATGGACAGGTTGTCCTTGGACCTGCGCACGCTTGACCGACGATGTAAAGAAACCGAAATGGGAAGAGAAAATCAAACCTCAGACTAATTGCAGCGGTTACTATTTCGTTCTCGATAATACGGTGCTTTAGGGATCAATTATTTTCGTGTTAGAAAGTTAAATGATAGGTAAGAGACCGACACAAAATTAACAGCTCAGTGTCACAATTTTGGCTTCCTGCATATCGCAACGTTATATTTACTGCCTAAAGTGCAATCAGGGGCACGAAGCCACTGTTGACATCTGCATTAAGGGACACGAAGGCGAGTATAATAAATACTCTTCTCGAACCAAATTTTCCCTATACTGCAAATACGTATACACAGCACCACGTGTAGGACAAAAAACATATATATGCAAATGGTTTTCCCCATGTATTTTAATGCTACACAATCCACAATTTTATTGCTGGTGACTGATTATGACCATGTTTCAGCTCCAGTACGTTGAGCTTTCAGTGAGGTTTTACATCGGGAGACTATAAAAAATCACGTCGATGTAATATCTAGAAATAAAATTGCGTATGACATGAGGTGGAACGATCACTAAGATCAAATATAAAAAGTACAGGAGGATGGGTTCGATTTCTGTAGAGAAATATAGGATAGGAAGGCTTAAGGGGTCCGTGGCACAAGACTTTAGAGTGACTTACTTTTCGACAGTATTTCACATTCCGAGTACGTCGTAATACAGAAAAAAAGTCAATGTGATTCCGTGCTAAGAAGACTGGTTGGTTGATTTGGGGGGAGGGGATCAAACAGCGAGGTCATCGGTCCCATCGATTAGGGATGGATGGGGAAACAAGTCGGCCGTGTCCTTTCAAAGGAACCATCCCGACATTTGCCTGAAGCGATTTAGAGAAATCACGGAAAACCTAAATGAGGATGGTCACACACGGGCTTGAACCGTCGTCCTCCCGCATGCGATTCCAGTGTGCTAACAACTGTGCCACCTCGCTCGGTGCTAAGAAGAGACAGAAATTTTATGATACATGGTGCTGAATCTACGAGGTGTGCCCAAAGAATATAGTGAATAATTTGATTAGAAACAAAGTAATAAGCATACATGGAATTCGATTTAATCTCCTTCAAAGTACTGTACTTGGCTAGCAAAACACTTACCCCAACGTTGATCCACGACTGGAAACATTTGTGAAAGGGCGTTCAGCTGCTCTGTCGTGGCCGTCTCAGTGTCAGGAATGGTTTTAAAACGTTTTCCTTTAACCACGGTTTTAATTGTTGGGAAGAGCCAGAAGTCACATCGTTGTAAATCTGGTGAGTAAGGCGGATGTGGACAGACAGTAACACATTTTCCGGCCAGAAACTCGCGAATCAAAAGCGAGGTGTGGCACAGCGCGTTGTCGTGATGAAGAAGTAAGCTACTGGCCCATTATTCTGGTCTCTTTATTCCTACATTATTCCTAGATTATTTCCCAAACGTTGCAGTACGTCCTTGTAAAATTCGACGTTTACAGATTTTTCACTTGGAACAAACTCTGATCGAACTAAGCCCTCAATATGTAAAAAAGTAATAAGCATTACTTTGAAATTCGATTTTGACTAACTTGTCTTTTTAGGGCGATTAGATTCACTGGTTATCAATTGGGAACTCTGAATTTTCGTCTCAGGGTCATACATATACACCCTAGTTTCATCTCCACTTAGGATTTTCTGCATGATGTCCGTATCTGAATGAACACGATCCTTCGAGTCCGTGCAAACTGAGACAGGATTTTCCTTCTGTTCATCATTCAAAAGTCAGGGAACAAGTTTTGCATCCAATCGTATCATTTGCAAATTACTGGTTAAAGAGTTTTACACGAACCCGTACGAGATGCTAAGTTCTTCGGTAAGCTCTCGAATAGTTATTCGCCTCTTTGAACGAACAATTTTTGCCACCTTTTGCACGTTTTCTTTTGTTTTTGACGTTAATGGTTCTTTCGAACGTTGCTCGTCTTCTACCGACTCATTTCTGCTTTCAAATCGCTCATACCGCTTATGAACAGTCTTCAGAGTTACAGCATTATCACCATATACAAATTTCAGCAGGCCATGCGTTCCCTCGGCACTCTTTTACAACTTGAAACAGAACTTAATGTTCACGCGTTGTTCGAAATCCACAATGCGCGACAGACACGGTAAACACAACCTCACTCTAGCATCTCTTTACGCTAACAAGTCAGAAAGTCTTCCAACTAGTTGCCTGTCTCAACGGATCAGGCTATCGCATAAATTACATCGAATGGTTGCAGCGACAATATTTGTTGTATGAGAAATTCGTTCACCGTATTTTTTTCTCACGCTCCTTATACATTGATAATTAAATAAAAAAGAGAAAAGGATATCGATTTTAAAGTCACCTCGGTAAAGTCGGAAACGGCACTCTAGGTCAGGTGAAGAGGAAAGCCGAGAGGTGAGGAAATCGGCCGTGACCGTACTGCCGTGACCGTACTGATGTGATTTGAGGAAACCACTGAAAATCTCACGGGGATTTCGTCCGCATACACGACAGTCAGTCGCTGCTCCATCTCAATCGGCATCCGGTCGGTACGCAAGGTTCGTGTCAGTTGCGTAATTTTTTCCCAAGTAACTGGAGGTCAAATCTCCAGTCAGCTATTGAGATTTAGATTGTCTGTGATTTCTCTAAATCGCTTGAGGTGAACGCGCGGACGGTTCATTTGAAAGGGATCGGGCGATTTCGTTCACCATCGTTCTTTCCAGTCTGAACTCCTCCACCGTCTCTAGCAACTTCGTCGTCGGTGTTAAACCCTAATCTTGCTACCTTCCATCCCAGTTGTTGCCACTTCGGGAATTTTCATTTGTAAGTAGCCGACCGAGACAGACGCAGCAACAGGGAAGTAACCGCTTTTGTGACATTTACGAGCCTGCCGGTGTAGCCGAGCGGTTCTAAGCGCTTCAGTTTGTAACCGCGCGACCGCTACGGTTGCAGGTTCGAATCCTGCCTCGGGCATGGATGTGTGTGATGTCCTTAGGTTAGTTAGGTTTAAGCAGTTCTAAGTTCTAGGGGACTGATGACCTCAGAAGTTAAGTCCAATAGTGCTCAGTCATTTGAACCATTTTTGACATTTACGAGTTGCTAACCAGGAGCTAATTTTATTATATCATCTGTGTGCTTTAACAGTTTAGTTTCTTGAGTTTCTGCGTTTAAATTTTATATCTAATAGCCACAGTTCTCCCGTTTTCGTTTGCGTCCGAAAGTAAATCGATTTTGTGACATATTACGAGTTCCTAATAGGGGGCGAATTATTTAGTATCACCTGGGTGCTTCGGTAGTTAGGTTTTTGAATGTCTGCGTATTATTAGACACAGTTGGTGCGTTTTCGTCAGGGTCTACAGAAGAGTTGCGAAGCCCACGTGCCGATAGTCCGTTAAACTGCAAAGTTCAGTTTTCCACGGTCTTTAGTATGGACAGGGACTGTGATTGTTGTGTGCGGATGCGAGCCGAGTTGGTGACACTTCGCTCTCAGCTTCAGGCTCTGATGGCTTCGGTTACACAGCTTGAGCCTGCAGTGGATAGGCACCACTGTTGTGGGCCGGCCGTGGGGATCCAACGGACGTCCAGCACGTCCGAGTCCTCCGTTCGGTCCTCACCGGAGGCAACCCAGTTACTGCTCGCACTGAGGCTGACCCCTCAACTGTCGTCGATTGGGAGGTCGCCCTGGGACGAAGCAGGCGACGAAAGACTACCTAGGCGGCCGCACGTAAGGCCTCCCCGGTTTGTCCGACAAACAGGTTCCAGGTGCTGTCTGTGACTGACACTGTCGCAGAGCCAGATGCTGTCGCCTGTACTGTTTCAGAGGAAACCACTCAGCCTGCAAGATCCGGGCAACCACAGAGGGTGGGATTATTGGTAGTTGAGAGCTCCAACGTTAGGCGCATTATGGGGCCCCTAGGGACTTCGCTGACAAGAAGGGAAAGAAAACTAATGTGCACTCCGTATGCATGCCGGGTGGAGTCACTTCAGATGTGGAAAGGGTCCTCCCGGATGCCATGAAGAGCACAGAGTGCAGCCAACTGCAGGTGGTTGCTGACGTCGGTACCAATGTTGTGTGTCCCTTTGGATCAGAAGAGATTCTCTCTGGTTTTGAGCGGCTAACAGAAGTGGTAAGACTGCCAGTCTTGCTTGCAAGATGAAAGCAGAGCTGACCATTTGCAACACAGTCGACAGGACTGATTTCGGACCTCTGGTACAGAGCCGAGTGGAGGATCTGAATCAGAGGTTCAGACGGTTCTGCGACCGTGTACGCTGCAGATTCCTCGACTTGCGCCAGAGGGTGGTTAGGTTTCGGGTTCCGCTGAATAGGTCAGGTGTCCACTATACGCAGGAGGCTGCTACACAGGTAGCAGCGGCTGTGTGGCGTGGACCGGGCGGTTTTTGAGGTTAGAGGGTTTCGGGAAAACACAAGAAGGGCTTCAGTCACAAAGGGTGCAGGCTGAACACAGGAAGAACATAGATACAGGAACCATTGGTATAACAGTTGTAAATTGTAGTAGCTGTGTTGGGAAAGTACCATAGCTCCAAGCGCTAGTAGAAAGCACTGATGCTCAAATCGTTATAGACACTGAAAGCTGGCTAAAGCTGGATATAAGCTCAGCCAAAGTTTTTGCAAAGAACCTAACGGTGTTCCGAAAGGATAGGCTAAACACGAGTGGAGGTGGCGTGTTTGTTGCTGTTAAAGGTAGTTTAACTTGCCGCGAAATTGAAGTAGATACTTCTTGTGAATTAGTATGGGCAGAGGTCATTGTTGGCAACCGGAATAAAATAATAATAGGATCCTTTTACCGACCTCCCAATTCAGATGATACAGTTGCTGAAAGGTTCAAAGAAAACTTGAGTTTGATTTCAAACACGTACCCGACTCATACGATTATAGTTGGTGGTGACTTTAATTTACCCTCGATATGTTGGCGAAAATACATGTTTAATTCCGGAGGTATGCCTAAAATATCATCCGAAATTGTACCAACTGCATTCTCTGAAAATTATTTTGGGTAGTTAGTTCATGAGCCCACGCGAGTAGTAAACGGTTGTGAAAACACGCTTGACCTCTTAGCAACAATAATCCTGAGTTAATAACGAGCATCAAAACCGATACAGGGATTAGTGAACACAGGGTTGTCGTAGCGAGACTGAATATTGTAATCCCCAAATCCTCCAAAAATAAGCGAAAAATATACCTATTCAAAAAAGCAGATAAAAATTCACTTGACGCCTTCCTGAGAGACAATCTCCACTCATTCCAAATTAATAAAGTAAGTGTAGACCAGATGTGGCTTAAATTCAAAGAAATGGTATCGGCGGCAATTGAGAGGTTTATACCAAATAAGCAACCAACGACGGAGCTGATCCTCCTTGGTACATAAAACGGGTCGGAACACAGTTGCAAAAACAACGAAACAAACATGCCAAATTTAAACAGACGCAAAATCCCCAAGATTGGCGATCTTTTGCAGAAGCTCTAAATTTAACGCGGACTTCAATGCGAGATACTTATAACAGTTTCCACAACAAAACTTTGTCTCGAAACCTGGCAGAAAATCCAAAGAGATTCTGGTCGTATGTGAAGTATGTTAGCAGCAAGGAACAATCAGTGCCCTCTCTGCGCGATAGCAATGGAGATACTATCTAAGACAGTGCTGCCAAAGCAGAGTTACTAAACACAGCCTTCCGAAATGCCTTCACAAAAAATGACGAAGTAAATATTCCAGAATTCGAATCGAGAACAGCTGCCAATATGAGTAACGTAGAAGTAAATATCCTTGGAGTAGTGAAGCAACTTAAATCGATTAATAAAAGCAAGTCTTCTGGTCCAACCTGCATAACAATTAGGTTCCTTTCGGAGTATACTGATGCATTAGCTCCGTACTTGACAATCATATACAATCGTTCGCTGAATGAAAGATCCGTACCCAAAGACTGGAAAGTTGCGCAGGTCACACCAATATTCAAGAAAGGTAGTAGGAGTAATCCACTAAATTACAGGCCCATATCGTTAACGTCGATATGCCAGCATTTTGCAACGTATATTGTGTTTAAACATTATGAATTACCTCGAAGGAAACGGTCTATTGACACACAGTCAACATGGGTTTAGAAAACATCGTTGCTGTAAAACACAACTAGCTCTGTATTGACATGAAGTGCTGAGTGCTATTGACAAGGGATTTCAGATCGATTACGTATTTATGGATTTCGGGAAGGCTTTTGACACTGTACCACACAAGCGGCTTGTAGTGAAATTGCGTGCTTATGGAATATCATCTCGGTTATGTGACTGGATTTGTGACTTCCTGTCAGAGAGGTCACAGTTGGTAGCAGTTGACGGAAAGTCATCGAATAAAACAGAAGTGAATTGTGGCGTTCCCCAAGGTAGTGTTACTGGCCCTTTCGTGATCCTTATCTATGTGAGTGATTTGGGAAACAATGTGAACAGCCGTCTTATGTTGTTTACAGATGACGCTGTCTTTTATCGACTAATAAAGTCATCAGAAGATTAAAACAAATTGCAAAACGATTTACAAAAGATATCTGAATGGTGCGAAAACTGGCAGTTGACCCTAAATAACGAAAAGTGTGAGGTCATCCACATGAGTGCTACAAGGAATTCGTTTAACTTCGGTTACACGATAAATCAGTCTAATCTAAAATCCGTAAATTCAACTAAATACCTAGGTATTGCAATTATGAAGAACGTAAATTGGAAGGAACACATAGAAAATGTTGTGGGGAAGGCTAACCAAAGACGGCGTCTTGTTGGCAGGACACTTAGAAAATGTAACAGATCTACTAAGCAAGCTGCCTACACAACGCTTGTCCGTCCTCTCTTAGAATACTGCTGCGCGGACTACATCGAAAAAGTTCAAAGAAGGGCACCACGTTTTGTATTATCGGGAAATATGGGAGAGTGTGTCACAGAAATGATACAGGATTTGGGCTGAAAATCATTAAAAGAAAGGTGTTTTTCGTTGCGACGGAATCTTCTCACGGAATTCCAATCACCAACTTTCTCCTCCGAATGCGAAAATATTTTGTTGACACCGACCTACATAGGGAGAAACGATCACCACGATAACATAGGGG
Source organism: Schistocerca cancellata (assembly GCF_023864275.1). Lineage (NCBI taxonomy): Eukaryota > Metazoa > Arthropoda > Insecta > Orthoptera > Acrididae > Schistocerca > Schistocerca cancellata. The sequence continues at coordinate 373,049,034 of NC_064626.1, forward strand.
AAATCAGAGCTCGTACGGAAAGATATAGGTATTCATTCTTTCCGCGCGCTATACGAAATTCGAAGAACAGAGAATTCTTAAGGTGATTCAATGAACCCTCTGCCAGGCACTTAAATGTGATTTGCAGAGTATCCATGTAGATGAAGATGTAAGAGGTATTGTGTCACTGGCGGACTGCATCAGTCTGTTAAGACGTGGAAGTGAATTGAGCAGCGGGCAGGTACCACCAGCACCAGAGTTGGGCGTCAGCTGTCCGCTGCGGCGGCCGGCGACCCCGCAGTGGGCGACAGATCAGTGAACCCGGTAACCGAGATCGTCTGGCAACGGCGCGCGACGCGATTCGGCCCATCTTAAAAGCAAATGGCCGGCGGCACGGCAGTTTAAAATACATAAGCTAGTGGCGACCGACGTGGTGGCGTAACGCCGGTATCAAAGGAGCAGGCACCTTCTTGTGTCTTTATGTCCCTTCCGGGTTCGTCAAATAGTGTCCCACAGAGGACAGTGCCGTTTCGGACGGCTAATGAAGCTTCGATTACCTACAGGCTTCCCGAAAACTGTTTCGGAGAGGGGTGGATAGTAAAGGGTTTACCGTTCGTCAATGAAGACGCCTATAGAGAAAGAGATTCAAACGATTTGCATCGTCTACGCACGATAGATTACATGATGGGGAACAACTTTTGCTGTAGGCAGATTGGTCGCCGGCCGTTGTGGCTGAGCGGTTCTAGGCGCTTCAGTCCGGAACCGCGCTGCTGCTACGGTCGCAGGTTCGAATCCTGCCACGTTCATGGATGTGTGTTACGTCCTTAGGTTAGTTCACTTTAAGTAGTTCTAAGTCTAGGGGACTGATGACCTCAGATGTTAAGTCCCATAGTGCTTAGACCCATTTGAAATGACACAAATTGGTCGCTGACGCTAAGCGTCCTTATATCGAATTGGTCTGCCTTGGGAAGATATCACCGAATTAGCGGGGTCTGCCAGGTGTGTTTATCTGCGTACTACCTACCACAGTAAATCGGTAGGGTGATTTTCAGCAAGGAGACCTTAGGAATGAGTGTCTCTAAGCAGAGAAGAGTATTTTAGACGTGAATCTGGAACTCGCCCGACCCCTTTCATGTTTAAACAAGGGACATTCCATAAGCAATGCAACACATTTTTTTTCTGAATGCAGATTGGGTTTATTCAGAATTCCAATACACCTCATTATTCTCCACTCTCTTGGCTATAAAACACTATTTTTCGACATAATCTCCGCTCAATATGATGGCGTTAATCACTCTACTAGGAGACCTGTATGCCCGCATTATACCACTTTACATCTCGACGTAGGAGCAAAGGTCTTTCTGCATCAGTAGCCTGCCCATCATCTACGTACTGCTTCCCGCGCAGTGCTAACTTCATTGGCCCAGACAGATGGAACTCGGAAGGTTTGAGACCCGGGCTGTAGGGTGAATGAGGAACGACAGTCCAGGGAAGATTTCTGACCTCCTCTCGGACGCTTTGTCACGGAGAAGGAGAAGTTCGTTTGCATTTTTGTGTCGACGATCAAGCTGAAGATGTTTCTTCAATTTCCTGGGGGTCCCACACAAATTTCAGAACTGGTCGTTGCACCATGAGAGAGGACTCAAACATAATAACTCCACAGTCCCTGAACAACGTCGCCATTACCGGCTGCGACTTTGAACTTTCTCTTCTGAGAGGTGGTGTGGTGCCACTCCATGGATTGCCGCTTCGTTTCCGGTTCTAAGAGATGAAACCAGCGAGGTGTTTGGTTGTGATGAGACGATCACCTCGAGTGAGTGTGTCCGCACGTTCCAACAGCTACAGTTGTGTGCGGCCGGCCGGCACAGGTGGAGACTGGACAGGTTTCTGTGGCCTTGTTGCGATGATGAAAGACGCTTCGCGCAACGACTCACTGTGCTTTTGTTCACTGCTAGGTCTCCGTAGACATTCTGCAAGCGCCTATGAATATCTGCGATGCTCTGATTTTCCGCCAAAAGAAACCAAGTGACAACTCTCTACTTGGAAAGCACCTCCGATACAGACCTATCGGAATTTCATGGAACTGTAGGGGTCTGAAGCGAAAATATTCCACGAGGTCCTCCAACAAATTCCGCATTTTTTCAACCGATACTGGCCGAGAAAAAAAGTCTTTCATTACTTATTGAACGCTCCTCGCAGAATAAAACAATCCGTTTCAGTTGCCTGTAATTTCTTAATTTATGGCATGACCTATTTCGAAGCCTAAAGCTTGATCTTCAGGTGCCACTAACTGCTATTGAAGTACAAGTGCTGTAGGTAAAATCGTGAAAAGTGGTGCAGTCACAAAATTACAAAAACATAACTTTGTGGCGGTCGGGCCAACCAGTCATGGGTGGGAGGTGTCTCACGCACGTTAAACGCCGCATGGCACAGGAAGAAAGAGGCTGCGTTGAGAAAGGGAGGGCTCCTTTCTACGTGGAGGAGATGACTGGGTTATAAACAATACAGACTGCATACGCACGCTGAGAGTACCTACATCCTACCACCTCTCATGGCGTAAGTATTAAAATGCGCTTCAGCGAACGTTTTGTATCTAAGAGAAATTTTTGCTCATAATGTCTCATATAATAACTTTGAAACATAGTGGTAGTAGTAATTCGAATAAAACATGCCATATAACGTGTCTAGAAGACAGATGGATAGCTCTGAGAAGTGAAATAGTGAAGGAAGAAGAGAATCGTATAGGTAAAAAGACATGGCCTAGTAGAAATCCTTGGGTAACACAGCAGATACTAGATTTAAAGTATGAAAGGAGAAAATGTAAAAATGCAGCAAATGGAGCAGGCGAAAGGGAATACAAAATCTAAAAAATGAGATTGACGGCTGCGCGGGATAGCCGCGTGGTCTCAGGCGCCTTGCCTCGGTTCGCGCGGCTCCCCCAGTCGAGTCCTCCCTCGGGTATGGGTATGCGTGTTGCCCTTAGTGTTAGTTTAAGTTAGATTAAGTAGTGTGTAAGCCTACGGAACCAATTACCTCATCAATTTGGTCCCATAGGTGCCTTAAAAAAAAAAAAAAAATTACGGGAAGTGCAAAACGGCTAAGTAGGAGTGGCTAGAGAAGAGATGTAAGGATTTAGAAGCATATTTCGTTAGCTGTAACACAGAGACCGCCTACATGAAAATTAAAGAGACCCTCGGAGAAAAGAGAACCACCTGCATTTTATATCAAACGCTCACGTGGAAAACAAGTCCTCAGCGGAGAAGGGAAAACTGAAAGGTGGAAGGAGTATGTAGAGGATCTATAAAAGGAAAATGAACTTGACGGCCGTATTATAGGAATGGAAGAAGACGTAGATGAAGATGAGATGGGAGATACTATACTGTGAGGAGAATCTGAAAGACCTAAATCGAAACAAGGCACCGGGAGTAAACGATATTCCGCCAGAACTACTGACAGCATTGGGAGAGCCAGCCATTACAAAACTCCTCCATCTGGTGGCGACATAACCCCAGACATCAAAAAGAATGTAATAATTCCGATCCCAAAGAGAGCAGATGCTGAGAGGTGTGAATATTACCGAACTGTCGTTTATTAAGTCGTGGTTTAAAAATACTAATCCCAGTTCTTTAAAGAAGACTGAAAAAACTGGTAGAAGCTGACCTTGGGGAATATCACTTTGGTTTCCTGAGAAGTGAAGGAACACGCGAGGCGGTACTGACCTTACTACTTATCTTAGAAGATAAGTTAACGAAAGGCTTTTGACAATGTTGACTGGAATATTCTCTTTGAAATTCTAAAGGTAGCAGGGGTAGAACACAGGGAGCGAAAAGCTATTTACAATTTGTACACAAACCAGATGGCACTAATACGAGTTGAAGGGCATGAAAGGGAAGGCTGAGAAGGGAGTGAAACGGGGTTGTCACGTATCGCCGATGTTATTCAATCTGTGCATTGAACAAGCACTAAATGAAACCCAAGGAAAATTAGGGGTGGATTGGATTGAGGAGGAGACCAGACAGCGAGGTCATCGGTCTCATCGGATTAGGGAAGGACAGGGAAGGAAGTCGGCCGTGCTCTTTTAGAGGAACCATCCCGCCATTTGCCTGGAGCGATTAAGGGAAATAACAGAAAACCTAAATCAGGATGGCCGGACACGGGATTGAATCGTCGTCCTCCCGCATGCGAGTCCAGTGTGGAAAATTAGCAGTAGGAATCAAAGTTCAGGGAGAAGAAATAAAAACTTAGCAGTTTGCCGCGGACTTTCTAATTCTGTCAGAGACAGGAAAAGGACTTGGGAGAGCAGTTGAACGTTACAGACAGTGTCTTGAAAGGTGGATATAAGTGATGCCGAGGGAATTAGATTGTGAAACGAGGCACTTAAATCAGTAAATGAGTTTCGTTATTTAGGCAGCCAAATAACTGATGATGCCCGAAGCAAAGAGGATGTAAAATGTAGACTGCCAAAGGCAAGAAAATCGTTTCTGAGGAACAGAAATTTGTTAATATCAAACATACACTTAAGTGTTAGGAATCTTTTCTGTAAGTATTTTTATGGAGTGTAGCCATGTATGGAAGTGAAACATGGACGATAACAAAAAGAGAATGGAACCTTTTGAAATGTAATGGTACAGGAAGAATGCTGAAGATCAAGGGGTAGATCACGTAACTAATGAGGAGATAATGAATAGAATTGGGGAGATAAGAAATTTGCGGCACAACCTTGTAACCTCGCCCCAGTTTCGCACCGAATTATATTATTCGCATACGCTGTAGGTGAAGTTATATTTTAATTATTTCAGCGTAATATATATCTTTCCTCCTTGTCATGATACTCATTGTTGTCCACTTCCGTTATTGTGAAAACTACTAAATGATAACATCTCCTTTCTTAAATGCTGGAATTTATTAATTAAATAACTCAATTTATAAACATTTATGAACATCAAACATTGTGTGCCATTCTGCCACTCATCTCCGGCCTCGCTACTGAGCAACCTCTCTCTCTAGCCTCTCACGCCCGACTTCCATCCACGGACTCCAACACTCGACTACTGCTTACCCACTCGCACGCACATTGTTGACTGCACTGCAGTCTTTGCTTAAACCATGTATGATCTCTGCATAGTGCATAATCGATACTACGTAAGGGTACTTACCCTTACAACCTGAATAGAAGAAGGGATCTGTTCGTAGGAACCATTCTGAGCATCAAGGGATTTCCAATTTAGCACTGGAGGGAAATGGGGAGGGGGGGGGGGGGGAAATTGTAAAGGAAGAAAAAAAAGGTTCAAATGGCTCTGAGTACTATGGGACTTAACATCTGTGGTCATCAGTCCCCTAGAACTTAGAACTAATTAAACCTAACTAACCTAAGGACATCACACACATCCATGCCCGAGGCAGGATTCGAACCTGCGACCGTAGCGGTCACGCGGTTCCAGACTGAAGCGCCTAGAACCGCACGGCCACACCGGCCGGCCCTGTAAAGGAAGACCAGGAGATGAATACAGTAAACAGATTCAGAAGTATGTTAGTTGCAGACTGGTACAGGATAGAGTACCATGGAGAGCGGCATCAGACCAGCACACCAACAACCCGATGTTGCCAATTTTTATCGGTTACAGGGATACAGCTCTTAGAATGTAAACGAAACTAATACCCACAGGAGGAAGTAAGCGAAGGCAAACGATATACTTCAAAACTGATTTTGGTAACTTCCACCTCCTTTCGAATTCCATTCACAAACCACAAGTAGCTCTTCTGAGGTCGTCTTGGCCTTATTTTATGAGGGAAAAACTATTCATAATCCAAACTATCAGTTCATCACTTCTGTTTTATGTGTAGAATTCGCAACCGGATCTTACCAGCGAGGAAGAATCTGAAGGGGTGATGTCCGGGCACTTTCGTAACCAAGAAACGAGACCATTCCTACATGTCCATCTTCCGGGGAGTGTTGAGTATAGATGACGCGTCACGTGAGTTGCTCAACGTGCAGTGGCCCTCTCATGCTGGCATATACCCATCCTTGCAGCCAAAGTAACCGCTCCCGGTGACGTTGCGTGCTCGTTTTCGAGAGATTCGTGAAAACGGTGCCCAGTAAGACGATGCGCTGACACAACAGGCCCATTCAACTGATGTCTGTCATAAGACGTCACACATTTACAGAGAAGCGTTCTTCAAAACGTGTTCTCCACAAAGGCATACGTGTTTTCGTTGGACCTTCTGTCTGTGTTGTTAGTATTATTTTTACCGGTATGAGAGAAAGTGCCTTGGTCTGTGAATAGTACGAATTATTCGAGGTTCTCAGTTAACGACGAAATTCCAGTCGCTTATCTTAATCTCCTTCTCAAAGGTGTTGAATCCGTTGATATGTAAGGATAGGGGCCATGCATACGTAATGTCCGCCATACTCTTGTGCGTGGAACACCGACACATGTAGAAAATCTGCATGTGGTTGTTGGAAAAAGTGTGCTCGACAAACTGAATAATGTGTTCTACTTCATCCACGCTCTGTTCAAGTGCACGTTCAGTGCAGATATGATTGGTGGACACAGTGCCAGCCTCGCGCAGTTTAGTGAAAAACACAAGTAAACTCTCCGGAGTCTGGTACTCTGTGATTAGGAAACCGTCTACCGTGTTTTCTACCAGCAGCGAAAGCGATTACGTTACAAAACCCGTGCACAGTTACCAAATCGGCGTACTCACAATTTGTAAATATGCGTGGCACTGTTAAACGATACTGTACAATTTGCCATCAAATCACTTCAATTACATACTCAAGAACAATTTCACAACCTGAGCTTCAAAATAACAATGACAGCCAGTAATAAACACCATAGCAAATGGAGCAGCAACACAAGAATTAAAACCTATCTCTGTAACTGGCTGTATCCCTGTAGGCTTAAAAAATTGGACACATGATACATGGGATGTTTTATTCGAGTTAGGCTATGCCACCAACTATAAAATATTTAGTATTCCTCCTGAAATACCCCGCAGAGGAGGATATCAGACTCTGTTGAGAAAATGTTGGAAATCACAAGACAGTCGTACCTATTTCAAAGGAACCGTTAAATTGATTCAGGAAAGCCATGGAAAATCGAAATATATGTCGCCGGACGAGTATTTGAACTCCAGTCGTCCCAGTGGAAGTCCACTCCTGAAGTACTATGGTACCTCGCTCGATTTATTTTAGCGAACTTGAACGTTTTTAGAAAGTGATGGTAAAGTTCTTCGTCGACGCTAAATCACATGACCAGGAACGATTCAACACAATTCGTTACATGTGTTATTTTATTTTTTTATTTAACTTTGTCTGGTTAGGTAAAAACGGAAATGTCGTGTGGCTAGGGCCTCCCGTCGGGTAGACCGTTCGCCTGGTGCAGGTCTTTCGATTTGACGCCACTTCGGCGACCTGCGCGTCGATGGGGATGAAATGACGATGATTAAGACAACACAACACCCAGTCCCTGAGCGGAGAAAATCTCCAACCCAGCCAGGAATCGAACCCGGGCCCTTAGGATTGACAGTCTGTCACGCTGACCACTCAGCTACCGGGGCGGACGTCTGGTTAGGTCTATCAGGCCCTTGCTTACATCGGCCCAAGGCTTCACACATACAGTATCTTTTTTACATCGTAGTTTCCTAAGAAATAACAGTTTTAATACAATAAATAGTATTAAAATGATTTCAGTGTCTGAAGTGGCAATGTGAGTAAGGAATACTTACGACGAACTCGTAAAATTAATACTGACAGTATTTGTATTACTGCAGCTACTGCCGCAAATAATGACAATAATAACAATAGTGATAGTGGAGAACGAAATTTATGGAGACTGCGCCAGCAAAGAATACTGGAAAAAAAGAAGATTCCGTTGAAAATAAGGATGTACAAGGGTAACGATTGCGTATAGGGACAATGGTGATCCTTATTGTTGCTTTAGTACATATGTCATTAACTGTGTTCTGAAACTTGAGATGATATTCATTTCTCTAATATAACGCGAGAGGTTATTCTAGAGTCGAGTTCCTGTTACTGAGAAGGGCTTCGAGAAAGTGGGCGAACGATGGAGTGGAACGGAAATAATTTTGCTCTTTTATGGAAACTGGTATTTCTCCCATGTTCAGATAAGAGCATTAAGGTCGAGGATAGATATGAGAGACAGTTTTCATTGATACGAGAGTAGAGAAGACAAAGGGTACGGTAATATCTGCGCTTGTCTGCATGCAGCCAGGATAGTTTTGCATATGATGGTGAAATATGATCAGCAAGTCGAACCTCACAGATATGACGGACACTGGCTTCATAACCGGTCGCATGCGGCCTGAGAAATGCTTTGCAGGATAACATCGCTCTAATGAATGATTGGAAGCGTTTGTACAAGTTTCTTTTTCAGATCAAGAGGGAATTGCTCAGTCCATTTTATATTTTCATCTATGATTATTCCTAGACTCTTTGTTGAAGGAGATAAATTGATATTGGTCTCCATTATGCTTAAAAATGATAGGGATTCCCGATATTTGTGGCTAATGAGCCTAGAATAACCAACGAGTTCCGATTGGGTTTTGGATGGGTTGAGTTTTAATCCTATTCTCCTGCGCCCTTTTGGTAGTGCACACGGGTCTGTATTGAGATTTTCGACAGCTGTCTTCAGGTTTATTGGGTTTGCACTTACGTACAACGGGAGGACGTCAGCGTACTCGTGGTATTTGTAGCAGACAAAACCTGATGACACATCATTCACGAACAATGAAACAATGAGGACCTAATACCGAATCCTGGAGGACGCCTGATACCGCCTGCCTTCATTGTGACTTTCTGGTGGAGGAGGAGGAGATTAGTGTTTAACGTCCCGTCGACAACGAGGTCATTAGAGACGGAGCGCAAGCTCGGGTGAGGGAAGGATGGGGAAGGAAATCGGCCGTGCCCTTTCAAAGGAACCATCCCGGCATTTGCCTGAAGCGATTTAGGGAAATCACGGAAAACCTAAATCAGGATGGCCGGAGACGGGATTGAACCGTCGTCCTCCCGAATGCGAGTCCAGTGTGCTAACCACTGCGCCACCTCGCTCGGTGACTTTCTGGTGCTAGACTTAACGTACTGCTGACTGGCAAGACGTGAGGTACGAGTGAAACTACTGCACTACACATGGCGAGACATTTAGGCTGTTGAGTTTGGCAAGTCGACAGTGTAAAAGGCTTTGCTAAAGTCTAAGAAGCACATGATAGTTACCTCTTGTGCATCCGCGGCAGCTTCTAGTCATCTATTAACTTTATTAAGGCAACTGTTGTTTTGCCATATTTGCGGTAACTGACTAGTATTCGTCTTGCAGTTTGTTTGTAGTTAAGTAGTTTGTTAGCTGGTCGTGAACTAGACATTGTAAAGCCTTGGACATTACACGAAGAATGCAATAGATCGGTAATCGCGGGGGTGCTGGTGACAACGTCCTTTTTAGGTAGACCCTTAAATAGTCCCTGTTTCGAGGCCTCAGGGGAAACACTTAAGGTTAAGGAGGCGTTGAAGATGCTTATTACATCGGGCCGTAGAGGGTCAGTAATAAGCTTCTTTGTTTGGACTGCAATGCCATCATGTCCAGTAGATGTTGATTTGATGTGTATGTTGGCTTCTTCGATGGTACTGCAAGAAACGTGGTATGTATGGACGTGGAGAACTCTTGGCTCGATGCTCTTGACAGGATGTTGGAACGACTTCCGTCCATTCCGATTCAACTTTTACATGATTTCCCAAAACACTAAAGACAAATGCCGAGACCGTTTCTTCGAAAAGAACACGGACGATTTTCTTTTCCCATTCTTTTGTATTATGAGTATGCATTGCTTTTCTAATGAGGTTTTTGTCGACGGGATGTTATACTTAATCTTCATTTCTTTCCTCTTTCATTTCACAAAAACAGTTAACATATTTCAAAGAACAATAACAGTTTTTAATCTGAAATTTCTTATCATTGCTAATTAAAAAACAGATGCGTGGAAAAATCGAAAATATGTGTTATGACTTGTCCAAATACAAGTTCATATGCTGCGTTTCTTAAGACATAAAGTGCAGTCATTACAGTATCCAAAATGATGGCGATGTGGTGTAAAAACGATCTCGTGTCGTCTTCCATTTGACCCAAACAGCAGAGAAAAAAAAACCGACAAACCTTTAACACCAATACGGTCGTATTCCGAGAGAATACGATGATGCACGAGAAACAGACTCTTTGTTTTGTGTTATCGATTTGGTGGCTCCAGGCAGCAGTATTTTGCCACTCAACTTTATTGGCGCTCAGGCCTTCGGACAGGAATTGCTTTTACTTCGCTTTCTTACTGCCACGCTTTCGAAGCCGACAAGAACAACACTGTTGAGAATCGGTGATTCGATACGCTATTGTTCGCTTCGCACCAACTCGCTAGGCGTCGGGAAAATTCAGTACCTTGGTGTAAACATATGTAAGAATCGCCTAATAAGAACAGCTGGAGCCTCCTTTTTCCACGCCAGTATTATTTCATGATACTCGTTAGAACTTCCAGCTCTCCTGAGACATTTAAGTGTGTAGAAAATTTAAGGAAAAAAAAATGGAAATGTGTGGTAAGGTCTTATGGGACGAAACTGCTGAGGTCATCGGTCCCTAAGCATACACACTACTTAATCTAACTTAAACTAATTTATGCTAAGGACAACACACACACACCCATGTCCGAGGGATGACTGGAACTCCGACGGGGGGAGCCGCACGGACCGTGACATGGCGCCTAAGACCGCACGGCTACCTCGGGCGGCAAAATTTAAGAGATACAGCTATGTCGTATTTATACAAACACTGTTGCTGCCTCCCACACGGTAACAGCTGAAGTGATGAACAACGGGGAGAAAGGCAAGAACACACTCCCTCCAAAAAGAGAGTCGAGTGAAGCAGCGCTGTGGCTAAGAAACTGGAATCATAATCGGAAACACGGGGATTCAAACACCCGTTCGGCCATCCTGACTGAGATTTTCTATAGTTTCCCTAAATTCCTTACTGAGATTTTCTGTGGTTTCCCTAAATTGTTCAGAGGAATGGTGGGATAGTTCTTTTAACGAGACTTAGCGCCTTATTCCTTCCCCTTTGCCGTCTGACTGAGCTCGTGTCCTCTCTCTACTGACTTCCATTTCCACATAATGCCAGTAAAGTAAATTAATTCTTTTATTTCACCTGGTAAGATTACATCTGTCAGGACCTTCTTAGGAGACAAAATTACAACGAGCAATGTGTTAGCAATACTAATACTACTACTTATAATAATTATTATTATTATGATAATAATAATAATAAGGCCCGGGAAAAGAATAGGCCTCCGGTATGTTCTGCCAGCCGTAAAAGGCGACGAAACGAACAAACCACTAATAGGGCTAACACCCCTTTTAGTGTGATTACTTCGTTCAGGACAGAACTAAAGAAGCCTCGGACAAGCGCTGTCATGGTCGGGGACGACGCTTGAACCCTATGTCCGCCCACAATGGTAACGACACTGCTAGCCACACGGAAAATAATTTAAATCCAAATAGAGGTGTTTTGCAGGCCATGCTTCCTGCAACCACCCTAGAAGGAAAACAACGACAGAGGATGAGATGGTCAGATGAAGTTAACCGACACCTCATGTTCTGTTATTACCAAGCAACAAACTTAGGAACCAACACAACTGGATACAGATCACAAGTATACACAACATTTATTACCAGACACCCAGAATTAAAATTTTTAACAGAACAACGACTAGCTGATCAGATCCGTGTAGTAATCAAAAATAACAGGATACCCCAGTCAGAATTAGAAAACATCAAACAACAAGTACAACAAATACTGGAACAAAATATTGTGCAATCAGAAGAAGAAGAAAATACAGTAATGGACTCAAATATCCCAGAGCAAACAAACAAAGAACAACACGCATCAATTAAACAATCAGAGGAAAACGAAATCTTAAGAAAGCCACCAGAACAAGCACAAATAGAACATGAAGTGACACACATGTTAGATGTAGAAGAAAAATTTCAGCTGACATATATAGAATACAAAGACACAAATACAGACATTAGACCATTCTTGCATAGACCACCAAATAACCCACAAGTCGAAACAACAATAACAACTATCAACTCAATCATACACAACAAAATAAATGAAAACACAACTATGGAAGAGTTACAACTACTGGTTTATATAGGAGCACACACTACACTAAATATACACACTAGGCCGAGATCAGAACAAACCAACAAACAGAAGAAACCCAAAAAACCAGCATGGCAACACAGGCTACAGATCAGAATAGAAAAACTGAGAAAAGACATCGGACAGCTAACACAATTTATAAGAAACGAAATATCAGACAAAAAACGAAAAAGGTTAGGTAAAATCTCACAACAAGAAGTGATAGAGCAATTAGATGAAAAGAAGCAGAAATTACACGCATTGGTCAAACTACTTAGGAGATACAAAAAAAGTGAAAATAGAAGGAAACAAAACCAAACATTCAACACAAACCAGAAGAGATTTTACCAGACAATAGATAACACACACATTAAAATAGACAATCCACCAAACATAACAGACATGGAACACTTCTGGAGCAACATATGGTCAAACCCGGTACAACATAACAGACATGCACGGTGGATACAAGCAGAAACAGACACATACAAGATGATACCGCAAATGCCTGAAGTGGTAATTTTGCAACATGAAGTCACCCGAGCTATTAATTCTTCGCACAATTGGAAAGCCCCTGGAAATGATAAAATAGCAAATTTCTGGCTAAAGTAGTTCACCTCAACACATTCACATCTCACTAAGTTATGTAACAGTTACATTGCAGACCCATACACATTCCCTGATACACTTACACATGGAATAACTTATCTGAAACCTAAAGATCAAGCAGACACAGCAAACCCAGCTAAATATCGCCCCATAACATGCCTACCAACAATATACAAAATATTAACTTCAGTAATTGCACAGAAATTAATGACACATGTAACACAGAACAAAATTATAAATGAAGAACAGAAAGGCTGTTGCAAAGGAGCATGAGAATGTAAAGAGCAACTGATAATAGATGCAGAGGTGACATATCAAGCTAAAACTAAACAAAGGTCGCTACACTACGCATACATTGATTACCAAAAAGCTTTTGATAGTGTACCCCAACTACAAATATTGGAAATATACAAAGTAGATACTAAACTGATACAGTTCCTAAACATAGTAATGAAAAATTGGAAATCCACACTTAATATCCAAACAAGTTCAAATAATATCACATCACAGTCAATACAGATCAAGCGTGGAATATACCAAGGAGACTCATTAAGTCCTTTCTGGTTCTACCTTGCTCTGAACTCACTATCCAACATGTTAAAAAATACAAATTATGGATACAATATTACTGGAACATACCCACACAAAATCACACATTTGTTTTACATGGATGATCTAAAACTACTGGCAGCAACAAATCAACATCTCAACCAATTACTAAAGATAGTATTCAGCAATGATATAAATATGGCTTTTGGAACAGACAAATGTAAGAAAAATGGCATAGTTAAGGGAAAACACACTAAACATGAAGATTACATATTGGATAACCACAGCGACTGCATAGAAGCGATGGAAAAAACAGATGCCTATAAATATCTAGGATACAGACAAAAAATAGGAATAGATAATACAAATATTAAAGAAGAATTAAAAGAAAAATATAGACAAAGACTAACAAAACTACTGAAAACTGAATTGACAGCAAGAAACAAGACAAAAGCTATAAATACTTATGATATACCAATATTGACCTACTCATTTGGAGTAGTGAAATGGAGTAACACAGACCTAGAAGCACTCAATACACTTACACGATCACAATGCCACAAATATAGAATACATCACATACATTCAGCAACTGAAAGATTCACATTAAGCAGAAAGGAAGGTGGAAGGGGATTTATAGATATAAAAAACCTACATTATGGACAGGTAGACAATTGAAGAAAATTCTTTCCAGAACGAGCAGAAACTAGCAAAATACACAAAGCAATCACTCATATAAATACATCGGCTACACCACTGCAATTTTATAACCACTTCTACAACCCTTTAGATCACATAACATCAACAGATACGAAGAAAGTAAATTGGAAAAAGAAAACACTACATGGCAAGCACCCGTACCATCTAACACAGCCACACATCGATCAAGACGCATCCAACACATGGCTAAGAAAAGGCAATATAGACAGTGAGACGGAAGGATTCATGATTGCAATACAGGATCAAACAATAAAAACCAGATACTACAGCAAGCATATTATTAAAGATCCCAATTCCACAACAAATAAATGCAGACTTTTCAAACAACAAATAGAAACAGTAGATCACATCACAAGCGGGTGTACAATACTAGCAAATACAGAATACCCCAGAAGACATGACAATGTAGCAAAAATAATACCACATCAACAGCTTGCCTTACAACATAAACTTATAAAACAACAAGTTCCCACATACAAGTATGCACCACAAAATGTACTGGAGAATGATGAATACAAATTATACTGGAACAGAACCATTATAACAGATAAAACAACACCACATAACAAACCTGACATCATACTCACCAATAAAAAGAAGAAATTAACACAACTAATCGAAATATCCATACCAAATACAACAAATATACAAAAGAAAACAGGGGAAAAAATTGAAAAATACATCCAACTGGCTGAGGAAGTCAAGGACATGTGGCATCAGGATAAAGTTTACATTATACCAATTATACTATCAACTACAGGAGTCATACCACACAATATCCACCAGTACATCAATGCAATACAGCTACATCCAAACTTATATATACAACTACAGAAATCCGTAATTATTGATACATGTTCAATTACCCGAAAGTTCCTAAATGCAATATAACATATACCATACAGTTAAAAGGAAGTCACGCTTGATCAAGGTCCGCGTCACTTTCCATTTTTGACCAGACATAACGTTTGAGAAAAGAAAGAAAGAATAATAATGAAAATATGTATAGTGATGAAAATGTGTAATTTTGATAAATTGCAGTCTTATTATCATCATCAATTTCTTCATTACGGACGTGTCGGACGTGAGTAGTGTCATGTCACAACAGTGCAAAAGGAATGAGTGTGCAGAAGAACGAGAAATATATAATGAGGTAACGTCAGCAGATGCGGTGGAAAGAAGAAAGCAGAAATAGACAGGGACGAGAAAAGCATAGATTGCTTACAATGTGACAGAGGTAATGATACCCTATTGGACAGAAAAAAACCAGTTGTGTTATAGCAAGGAGGTAGCTACGCTGCTGATAAAAAATGAAGCTTTAATATCATCTTCAGTGCAAAGTGGTTGTGGGTACAGTTTACAGGGTAATTTACTACATAGTCGCATGGCAGTAATAGAGAAAGAAATGTAGGGAGATTTAGTGTTATGCAAATGTACATCCAAGATGCTGGACGTATCTGTTCTAGTATTGCAGTTGTGGAATTCTCATAAGCATATGATATACTATGTGTTTAAAAGTATCCGGAAAATAACCAACAAGATCGGGGCGACCTCCATCGGTAATGATGGAATTCAGTATGGTGTTGGCCCACCCTTAGCTTTGATGACAGCTTCCACTCTCGCAGGCATACGTTCAATCAGGTACTGGAGGATTTCTTGGGGAATGGAAGCCCATTCTTCGCGGAGTGCTACACTGATGAGAGGTATCGATGTCAGTCGGTGAGGCCTGGCACGAAGTAGGCGTTCCAAAAGATCTCAGAGGTGTTCTATAGGATTCAGGTCAGGACTCTGTGCAGGCCAGTCCATTACAGGGATGTTACTGTCTTGTAACCACGCCGCCACAGGCCGTGCATTATGAACAGCTGCTCTATCGTGTTGCAATATGCAGTCGCCATCCCCGAACTGCTCTTCAACAGTGGGAAGCAAGAGCCGCGCGGGATTAGCCGAGAGGTCTACGGCGCTGCAGTAATGGACTGAGCGGCTGATCCCGGCGGAGGTTCGAGTCCTCCCTTGGGCATGGGTGTGTGTGTTTGTCCTTAGTATAATTTAGGTTAAGTAGTGTGTAAGCTTAGGGACTGATGACCTTAGCAGTTAAGTCCCATAAGATTTCATACACATTTGAACATTTTTTTGGAAGCAAGAAGGTGCTTAAAACCTCAATGTAGGTCAGTGCTGTGATAGTGGCACACAAAACAACAAGAGGTGCAAGCCCCTCCATAAAAATTTCGACCACACCATAACACCACCGCCTCCGAAATTTACTGTTGGTACTACACACGCTGACAGATGACGTTCACCAGGCATTCGCCATACCCTCACCCTGCCATCGGATCGCCACATTGTGGTACTGTGATTCGTCAGTCCACACAACGTTTTTCCACTGTTCAATCGTCCAATGTTTACACTCCTTACACCAAGCGAGGCGTCGTTTGGCATTTACCAGTGTGATGTGTGGCTTATGAGCAGCCGCTCAACCATGAAATCCAAGTTTTCTCATTTCCCGCCTAACTCTCATAGTACAGGGCTATTACAAATGATTGAAGCGATTTCATAAATTCACTGTAGCTCCATTCATTGACATATGGTCACGACACACTACAGATACGTAGAAAAACTCATAAAGTTTTGTTCGGCTGAAGCCGCACTTCAGGTTTCTGCCGCCAGAGCGCTCGAAAGCGCAGTGAGACAAAATGGCGACAGGAGCCGAGAAAGCGTATGTCGTGCTTGAAATGCACTCACATCAGTCAGTCATAACAGTGCAACGACACTTCAGGACCAAGTTCAACAAAGATCCACCAACTGCTAACTCCATTCAGCGATGGTATGCGCAGTTTAAAGCTTCTGGATGCCTCTGTAAGGGGAAAGCAACGGGTCGGCCTGCAGTGAGCGAAGAAACGGTTGAACGCGTGCGGGCAAGTTTCACGCGTAGCCCGCGGAAGTCTACGAATAAAGCAAGCAGGGAGCTAAACGTACCACAGCCGACGGTTTGGAAAATCTTACGGGAAAGGCTAAAGCAGAAGCCTCGCCGTTTACAATTGCTACAAGCCCTGACACCCGATGACAAACGCTTTGAATTTTCGGCGCGGTTGCAACAGCTCATGGAAGAGGATGCGTTCAGTGCGAAACTTGTTTTCAGTGATGAAGCAAAATTTTTTCTTAATGGTGAAGTGAACAGACACAATGTGCGAATCTGGGCGGTAGAGAATCCTCACGCATTCGTGCAGCAAATTCGCAATTCACCAAAAGTTAACGTGTTTTGTGCAATCTCACGGTTTAAAGTTTACGGCCCCTTTTTCTTCTGCGAAAAAAAAAACGTTACAGGACACGTGTATCTGGACATGCTGGAAAATCGGCTCATGTCACAACTGGAGACCGACAGCGCCGACTTCATCTTTCAACAGGATGGTGCTCCACCGCACTTCCATCATGATGTTCGGCATTTCTTAAACAGGAGATTGGAAAACCGATGGATCGGTCGTGGTGGAGATCATGATCAGCAATTCATGTCATGGCCTCCACGCTCTCCCGACTTAACCCCATGCGATTTCTTTCTGTGGGGTTATGTGAAAGATTCAGTGTTTAAACCTCCTCTACCAAGAAACGTGCCAGAACTGCGAGCTCGCATCAACGATGCTTTCGAACTCATTGATGGGGACATGCTGCGCCGAGTGTGGGAGGAACTTGATTATCGGCTTGATGTCTGCCGAATCACTAAAGGGGCACATATCGAACATTTGTGAATGCCTAAAAAAACTTTTTGAGTTTTTGTATGTGTGTGCAAAGCATTGTGAAAATATCTCAAATAATAAAGTTATTGTAGAGCTGTGAAATCGCTTCAATCATTTGTAATAACCCTGTACTTGTGGACCCTGATGCAGTTTGGAATTCCTGTGTGATGGTCTGGATATATGTCTGCCTATTACTCATTACGACCCTCTTCAACTGTCGGCGGTCTCTGTCAGACAACAGACGAAATCGGCCTGTACGCTTTTGTGCTGTACGTGTCCCTTCACGATTCCACTTCACTATCATACCGGAAACAGTGGACGTAGGAATGTTTAGGAGTGTGGAAATCTCGCGTGCAGACGTATGACACACGTGACAGCCAATCATCTGACTACGTTCGAAGTCTATGAATTCCGCGGAGCGCCCCGTTCTCCTAGCTCAAGACGTCTAATGACTACTGAGGTCGCTGATATGGAGCACCTAGCAGTAGGTGGCAGCAGAGTGCACCTAATATGAAAAACGTATTTTGTTGGGGGTGTCCGGATACTTTTGATCACATAGTGTATGTCAGTAAGAAACCGATGAATTAAACAGAGCGTGTGACAATTACGCCATCTATACGTCGCATCCAATCTGAGTGCAGAAAGGACTGGTATGATCAAACAACCGAATATTGCACACATACCTTACCTCAGTGTTCATCGCTATCAAGAACCGTCGGAATTTTCGTATTTGTACCGTGTTGAACTACATCGTAGATGAGAAGATTTGGCTGGACTGGAGACTAGACTATCTTTTGTTTCATTAGAGGTGGAAATGTTTTACTAAATTTTTGCATTACTTGAGACAGATGAGATAAATGTGCTAGAATGAAGGCAAACGTCTCTCGCAAGATTGCTAGACTGGTGAAGGATAAGAATGTTGCGCTTCAGTGTAAACTGTAGCTAATGACTTTGTCATCGAAGAAACAGTGTCACATTTGGTCTTAACCCTCATTTACTTGTTGCTATATGGAGTATACAAATATAGAATATATGCAATATGATTTTTGCTGATATTTTTCTGTTTAAGTAGTGTTGACCCGCTGTTGGAGTGTGGGAAGTCTCTTGACGTTAAATACGATCTGAACGGTGTTCAACATCTTGTTATTTATTCGCTATAACATTTACCAATGAAAATCCCAGGATAACAGTCTTACAAGCGTGTTAATATCAACGCTGTGCGTTTCTTTTTCCTTTTAATTTCTCTCTCCATATTCGTCGACATAGTTTTTGGTAACAGCGAACATCCTGTAATTCTACAGTTATTTCGACGAATCCGCTGATTCCTTCATACGTAGAGGGAGGTCCTGCAAAAGAGACACGTGTTATTGGCATGCCATTGTAACACTACCCATTATTAATATATCGCAAGAGGGTATTTAACGACAAAAACAAAAGACGTTTCTTTCGAACTGGAAAAGTCTTCACCGAACTGATGGGCAAGCATGCTCATATCATAAGCGAACGACGTTTGAACGCACGGTTAAACCACTGTGGTGTCGCCAACTTTTACTGTGCGATACAATATAAAGTATTATCACGCATCCTCACTCTAGGTGTCGTATGACATCCGACTAGGAGCACGAGGTGACGACACGGGATTTTCCGTGTTCTAATTTCGTTCTCGGATGATACGCGGGCTCATAGGGATGGCAGCGATGTGTACCATCAGATTACACGCTTCAGGGAGGACGAAAGGTCGGGAGAGGTGTTGTGCTGATAGAGAATGTTGACAGATGACTCGCGCTTTGTTGGGGCTGTAACCACATTCACTTGACTTCTATCGGGTTCTTGTCATTCATAGCATGATAGCGTAACATGCGAACTAATCTTCTCACTCTTAATCGTCACGAAGTAGCTACAACAGCCAACCATATAGTCCAAAACTGGCACACACATAACGAAATGCAGAACAGCCCAACTTTACATAACACAGAAATGAAGACGAAAACTTCTACGTCAGTTAGAGCGACGTGAAGTACATTTTCAGAGCACGTTAAAGTTCATAACGAACGTCTTGTAGAGGTCTCTTCAGGGACCTTGGAACTTTGACGTCTGCATGGGAAATCGTATACTTCCTAGTGGAGTTTGTGGTTAGTAATAATAGTGAACACAGGATAAATGTTAAGTTCGTAACCACAATAGAAGTACATGTAAGTTCTTTATAATGCATTCTTGACTGGGGTTCAGAAAGCAGTTTCATATTCAGGTGCTAAATCCTCCAAAAGGTTGCCAACAGGCATGAGGCAGGAAACTGGAAATTCCCAAGTATTGAAACTAGAGTCAAATGGTACCTCACGAGGCACTCTTTCTATAATTACCAGGAATTTTGTCCTTAGGGACATCAATTCCAATTGAAATTAATGTTCAAATTAAATAGATTTTTAACGTTTCTAGTATATTGATGGCTGACGGCGTTCTGTGTACAGCTACGTTCATAATACACTTAATTTGAATCATTAGATAGCTGCTGAGGAATGTAGGAGGAGAAGCAGCGGCGTTCGAGAAAGTAACTAACATTTACTGACAATTAATTTACATGTAGTTATTATAATTATGAAACTGAATAGATTAGCACTGGTCATAATTTATTGTTAGTACCCTGTGCAGAAATTGCTGCAGTTAACGTATAATTTTGACTCGCTGCACATCTCTGAACGTTGCTCTCTGAATTGACCTGTGGCTAATGCGATGATATGATATGATGTGTCCATCTCGGTTTCATTGATTCCGAGCGATTTCATCCAAAAAAAGATACCGTAATAGCTTCCTGGCCCTGTCGTGTGCCTTGTATTTTGAAGCGTTCGAACGAAATGGGTGTCAGATTTACGGCGTTATACACGTGTGCTTATGTCCTTCACATTGCTGTCTCATCGATCTCGTTTCCTTTGCAAATAGTTTTTCAGAGCTGTCCGATTTCACGGTCAGGTCCACATCGACATTCAACTTCCTGAATCAAGTTCTTATTCTTACACCAAGTTTTACTTTTTTGTTTGAAACAAACTCTTAATTCCATTTACCGTTAGCTTATTTTCCTCTGTAGGGCATTATCAAACAGCATCTCAGAAAAATGTATGCTGTACACGTTCATCTCTACACCTACATCGACATTCTCAGAAATCCACTGTGATGAGAATGGCAGAGAATATTTCCCACTGTACCATCTATTATGGCTTCTTACGATTCCATTCACGTATGGAACGTAATAACATTAGTTTTTATATCCTCTGTGTGCGCTGTTATTAAGTAGGAGGTTTTAGAATATTCCTAAACGCGTCACTTAACGTTGATTCTTGAAATTTTGTAAATAAGCTTTGGCGGGATAGTATGCCAGTTTAGGTATTTAAGTATCTCCGTGGGCTCTCCCAGGGGTCAAACTTATGACTATTCGTGATGTCCTTTTTGGAATGCTCAGTAACCCCTGTTAGTCGTATTGTCACACAATTTTACGAGTATTGTAGAATGGGCCAGAGGAGTGTTCCGTGAGCAATCTCCTTTGTAGACTGATGAATCGAAGTCTGCCACTGTTTTGTATATTACTGAGCTTATGTCAACGCTCCATTTCATATCTCAACAAACTGTTGAATTCAGATTTGTATGAGATGAGTGATTCCAATATTTTCCCATTGATCAACCAGGCACAGTTCCCTGTTATACTATTTAAGATGTTATGTAGTTGTATATGTATTTTTGGTACAAACTAGCCTTCAGGCTTACGTCTTTTAGTGTTTTGTGTGAAAATAAGTGATAGAGTGTTCCAGGGAGGATGCGGAATACATCTTACACTGATCAGCGAGAATATTATGACCACCTACCTAATAGCTGGTATGTCCACCTTTGACACGGATAAGAGCGGCGACGCGTGGTGGCATGCAACCAGTGAGGCTTTCCTAGATGGCTGGAGGGAGCTGACACCACATCTGCACACATGTCATCTCATTCCCGTAAATTCCAGGGAAGGAGGCGATGAGCTCTGACGACACTTTGTCACATCCCAGATGTGTTAGATCGGGTTCAGATCTGGCGAGCTGGGGGGGGGGGGGGCACATCAACTGGAACTCGTCACTGTGTTCCTCGGATCATTGCATCACTCTCCTGGCCTTGTGATATGGTGTATTATCTTGTTGAAAAATGCCTCTGCCGTCGGGAAATAGGATCGTCATGAAAGGGTGTAGCTTGTCTGAAAGTAGTGTACGATACTCAAACGTTCAAATGTTTGTGAATTCTTAAGGGACCAAACAGCTGAGGTCATTGGTCCCTAGACATAAACACTACTTAAACTAACTTATACTAAGAACAACACACACGCTCATGCCCGAGGGAGGACTCGAACCTCCGGAGGGAGGGGCTGTATGGTACCCCTTGGCTGTCATTGTGCCTTACATGTGCTCCACTGGAACCATGGATGCCCACGTCAATGTTCCCTAGAACATAACTGAGCCGCCGCCATCTTGTCTCCGTCCCGCAGTACAGCTGTCAAGGATCTTTTCCCCTGGAAGACAACGGATTCGCGCCCTCCCATCGATATGATGAAGAAGGCAGCGAGATTCATCAGACCATGCAACGCTCTGGTAGTGCCCCAACGTCCACTGCCGACGGTCACGTGCCCATTTCAACCGTAGTGGCCGATGTCGTGGTGTTAACAATGGCACATGGGTTGATCGTCGGGTGCGGAGGTCGGTCGTTAGGGGTGCTCGGTGCACTGTGTGTTCAGACGCACTTGTACTCTACCCAGCGTTAAAAGTCTGATGTTAATTCTACCGCAGTTCGCCGCCTGTGCTGTTTTACCACTCTGCACAGACTACGACGTCCGCCATACGTAACGCGAGGTGGCCACCCAAACCCACGACATCTGGATGTGGTTTCACTTTGGTTCCGCCACCACAGCACTCCTCGGTCACCGGACAGGTCGTGCAGTCTCCGAAATGCTCGCGCCGAGCCTCGGGGCCATCACAGTCTGCCATCGGTCGGATACGAGGTGCATTCAAGTTCTAAGGCCTCCGATTTTTTTTCTCCAGACTGGAAAGAGATAGAAACATGCGCATTGTTTTAAAATGAGGCCGCGTTCATTGTCAATACGTCCCAGAGATGGCAGCACCGTACGGCAGATGGAATTTTACCGCCAGCGGCGAGAATGAGAACTGTTTTAAATACTTAAAATGGCGACGTTTTCCTTACTTGAACAGCGTGCAATCATTCGTTTTCTGAATTTGCGTGGTGTGAAACCAATTGAAATTCATCGACAGTTGAAGGAGACATGTGGTGATGGAGTTATGGATGTGTCGAAAGTGCGTTTGTGGGTGCGACAGTTTAATGAAGGCAGAACATCGTGTGACAACAAACCGAAACAACCTCGGGCTCGCACAAACCGGTCTGACGACATGATCGAGAAAGTGGAGAGAATTGTTTTGGGGGATCGCCGAATGACTGTTGAACAGATCGCCTCCAGATTTGGCATATCTGTGGGTTCTGTGCACACAATCCTGCATGACGACCTGAAAATGCGAAAAGTGTCATCCACGTGGGTGCCACGAATGCTGACGGACGACCACATGGCTGCCCGTGTGGCATGTTGCCGAGCAATGTTGACGCGCAACGACAGCATGAATGGGACTTTCTTTTCGTCGGTTGTGACAATGGATGAGACGTGGATGCCATTTTTCAATCCAGAAACAAAGCGCCAGTCAGCTCAATGGAAGCACACAGATTCACCGCCACCAAAAAAATTTCGGGTAACCGCCAGTGCTGAAAAAATGATGGTGTCCATGTTCTGGGACAGCGAGGGCGTAATCCTTACCCATTGCGTTCCAAAGGGCACTACGGTAACAGGTGCATCCTACGAAAATGTTTTGAAGAACAAATTCCTTCCAACAAAAACGTCCGGGAAGGGCTGCGCGTGTGCTGTTTCACCGAGACAACGCACCCGCACATCGAGCTATCGTTACGCAACAGTTTCTTCGTGATAACAACTTTGAAGTGATTCCTCATGCTCCCTACTCACCTGACCTGGCTCCTAGTGACTTTTGGCTTTTTCCAACAATGAAAGACACTCTCCGTGGCCGCACATTCACCAGCCGTGCTGCTATTACCTCAGCGATTTTCCAGTGGTCAAAACAGACTCCTAAAGAAGCCTTCGCCGCTGCCATGGAATCATGGCGTCAGCGTTGTGAAAAATGTGTACGTCTGCAGGACGATTATGTCGAGAAGTAACGCCAGTTTCGTCGATTTCGGATGAGTAGTTAATTAGAAAAAAAAAATCGGAGGCCTTAGAACTTGAATGCACCTCGTAGATCGCGCGCCTTCTCCATTCTACACACGGACAGCACACTCACTGACATTACATGCACCGTCCATGTTTCATACTCGCAGGCATTCCTCGCCAGAAGGCGCTGCTATCTCCTGGACTAGTTTATGTCGATAGTAGGTTGGTGGTCATAATTTTCTGGCTGGTCAGTGTATATTTTACCTTTTGGATGGTGCTCTTCACAAAACAAAACCTCCTCATACGTATCCCATTAGCTGAGCGGGGCCACTGATGTACTCGGTGATGATCGCTATACCACTAACACCACCACCGCCATCTTATTCCAATAGCGACTCTCAGATTTTGTAGCGCTTTCGTTTTGCAAAATGCACAACATGTCTGTGAACATTTAAGGGGGGTAGGACGTCAAACGGGCCGACTTAGTGCAGGAGAGGCGCAACAGGACATTTTTAATTTCCACTGTCTATACTTTTAAAAATAAATTCTTAAAACTTTGTCGGCATGGCCCAGAAGGATTCAGGATTCACTCTCATAGCAGTGGAAGTTCAAGAACATAACAAAATAAATTTTTTGTTCATGTGAAATTTCATGAGTTTTTCACTTACTCTTGGCTGCATTTGTTGCTCTAGGTACACTTTTCTTCATCAGTAAGAGAGATTCTTCGATGAATTTTGCACACCCTAACAACAATACGTACAGGTGTGTGAGACCCTGCAATTTATTTAATTTATGAAAATAGAATGAGATGTTACATATTAAACTTCATGGTTAGAAAAAATTGAAATTATATAGTTAATTATCTCAATTTTTATACAGTTTTTAATAGATTCAGAAAATTCTAGAGTTTCATACACCTGTAAGTATGGTTTGTATGTTGTGTAAAATTCATCGATGACTCTCTCTTATGAAGAAAAGTGAACCTATAGCAACAAATGCAGCCAATAGGAAGTGAGATAGTGATCATACATGTAAAAAAAAATATTTTGTTATGTTTTTGAACTTCCACTGCTATGAATGTGAATACTGAATCCTTCCTTGTCATGCTGACAAAGTTTCACGCATTTGTTTGTAAAAGTATAGACAGTGGAAATTGAAATGTCCTGTGGTGCCTCTCTTGCTCCAAGTCAGCCAGTTTGACGTCCTACCCCCGTTTAAAGCGGGGTGCCACTTGACATTAGTTTGAAATCTTATCACGTTCTGATAGTGTAGGACATATCATCAAATATTCTCAAAAAATGGCTCAGTATGGTACGTGCAGAGATACTAGTTTCTATATCCACAACGAAAAAGTGCGAGTCATATTCGAGTCTTGTCACTACAGTAGCATCCTAACAC
This sequence comes from Schistocerca cancellata, assembly GCF_023864275.1. Lineage (NCBI taxonomy): Eukaryota > Metazoa > Arthropoda > Insecta > Orthoptera > Acrididae > Schistocerca > Schistocerca cancellata. The sequence goes on from NC_064626.1 coordinate 373,074,452, forward strand.
TGTGTGAGGTGTTGATACATTCCGCACTGTTGTGTGAATCAAAACATGCGTCTGATATATGTTTTGTGTAACGTTGTTTGTTAATGACCAATGGTGCAAAATTGACATAGTATTTTGAACTGAAATACGGCTACATGCAGGAAAAAATTCTTCGTACGAGAAATTCCTCCATAAACTAGGCTTTTTTCCCGTAAGTACCCTAGAGTTTGCCTCCAGGAAGGAATTGATTGGAACGAGATTATCTTGAACCTTCTCAGATTCTCTATGGCTCGCACGTCTCGCTTCCTCCTTTTAGGTCACTTCTAGATTCCCTTCACTCCTTTTTTTCCACTCTGTCCAAAACAGCAGGGTACGGCTTGCGTAGAAAGAAGTGCGGATTCGTCCTCGCTGAGTGAGTCGCGCACCGCCGCCGACGTAAATGAGGTGGCGAGCTGTCGCTGTCGAGCTGAAAAGGGAAGACACGGTCAGCGCGTCGCGTCCGGCCCAATTTGGACGCGAGGAGACAGCGAAGCGGACGCCTGCCGCCAGCTGCATGCAGTGTCTCGCGGCCGTAGCGACGCAAACACCGACACCGCACGCATACATCGGCTCCGCTCGCGCGGCTTGCGACAGGGGCGTAGCTGAAATGCTGAGCAGTCCGTCTGACGATGGCCTTCTACGGTGGCGACAAATGACGTTGCAGACCTACCGTCCGGGAGTCATCGAAAATGTCACGTCTACCCTTTCACGGAAAGCGGTTTAATGGAGCGTCAACACTGGCGGCAATCGGCAGCCGTCCTGCCAACGCAGTCACTCTGAAATGTGTCGCAGGTGGGTACTTTAGATCGCACCGTTCCACGTCTAAAGTGCAACATCTCGATGTGGTATGGACTTCACACCTTGTTGGGAGTTCCCTGCAGAAATATTGATCCATGCTGCCTCTATAGCCGTACGTAATTCCGAAAGCGTGGGCGGTGCACGAGGTTATGCACGAAGTAACCTCTCGACTGCATCCAATAAATATTCAATAGGATTCATGTCAGGAGTATGAGCTGCCAAGTCGTTCACTCGAATTGTCCAGAATGTTCTTAAAACCAATCGCAAATAATTGTGACCTGGTGACATGACATTGTTGTTTCGGAAAATGACATCCACACATGGCTGCAAATGGCCTCCATGTTGCCGAACACTTCCATTTACAGTGAACGATCGCTTCAGTTGGACCGGACCACCCACTCCATTCCCTAGAAACGGAGCCCACAACATTATGAGGCCATTACCAGCGGGACTCATTTGACCAAGCCGCGGTTTTCCAGTCGTCTAACGTCCAACTGATATTTATTTATAAAACTTCCCGTCATTTTCGACTTTCTTCGGCTGACGAAAATCTGAAACTCCGAGAAGTCACGGTCGGACGTTAGTGTAACTTTTCATACGTACACACCATTCGCGAATATGTACATGATGACGGTTGTAATTCTCTGTGACATACAGAAAGGCCATAAAAGTGCATTTGTGTTGTTTGTATTTCGTTTTGTTACCGGTTCTGATAAGGTATTAGGGTGGGATAATTTTTAGAAATATCGTTAACTAGCTGACCCGGCGAACTTCGTACCGCCTAACAGTCAATGAATGTCGTGTTACCTTTTAGCTGAACTAATTTAGGCTTTGATGAACGTAATACAGTGATACAAAATAATATTAATATAGATAGAAATATAAAAGTATTTTATTTTGATGAATGATGATGAATACATACAGAATGAGAATAAAAATTAAAAAAATAATAATAATTAAGTATTTCAAACACATGTCAGAAAAAAATCATTGAAAACTATGTTGTGCAGGTTGGGATACACTCTGATTAATTCATTAATCGGATTTTCATTCAAGCACCTTGTGGTAAACGACATTCTTTGTTTTTTGGTCAGGCGCAAGAACAAATAATGCGGATGGTTTGCCGCCACGTGAGCATGCCACGTATAATTGACCATGAGAAAAACACGCATTTTCTAGATTGAGGCCACAAATAGTCAAGGATTGGCCCTGTGATTTGTTGATCGTCATGGCGAAGGCAAGACGAATCGGGAATTGAATTCGTTTAAACTCAAAGGGCATATCTGTTGGGATCATCGGAATCCTTGGAATAAGAACTTCCTCATCTTTAAATTTTCCTGTAAGTATCGACGCCATTCAATGGATTAATCATTTTGATATTAAAGTGATATCCATCGTTTCCTTGCCAAAACATCAGCGGGTATTGTAACGCGTCATATGAATGGTGTGTTTCATATATTCTTTGTAGTTGTCCAGTATTGCGTCGTGTAAGCACAATATCACGTGTTTCCAAGTTTTCACCAACAATCAGGATCATCGATTGTTGGAGCATTAAATGTGCGTTCATGTGTTCCAGCTGGTCTTTTATCTGCTCTGATGACAACTTTATAGTCATCACTTGGCATGCGCTCTAAAGCAGTCTTGAACAGCCTGACCATTGCATGATGTTCATGAAGCATTTGCTGCAAATCTTGGAGAATTGCTCTTTTCGTAGCTGTGTTGATCCCTTGACGCCGGTCAAGTTGTTCTTCCGTATTGCCCATGAAGTATATTTGCAAGAATTTGTGCTGTGCACCTTCAATAGGTTGCAATGATCCAATGCGATGGCAAATCTGGCCTTGAATCTGTAAATTCAAAGCCAAAGTTATAGTTAGATTTACAAACACTTTTTTTTTCAAATAATAACATACCATTTTTATTTTAGAGACAAATACAGAAATCTAACAAACTACATTCCAAATTTTTTTTTACAATCATAGAAAATAAAGTTTTTAACGTAAATTACCTTAAATGTCGGATTATATCCGTGTTCTTCGATAATTTCCGCCCCAAATGAAGTCATTTGGAAACAGACATTGTATTTTTGAGTGTTCGCTAGAAAATGTCGTGATTCTAGTGTTTCGCCATAAAGCAGAGAACGCAATGGCTCTGGTGGCGGGACCACTAATGGCAATGTCACTTTACCACTAAGGCAGCACAAACCAGGCGTTTCACCAGCAAACTTCAATGCGCCACAATGCTGGCAAACAACGTCCATTGGACCAATGCAAACTAAACGATGCAAGCTGTAGTCGATGGTGCAATCATATCGAAACGCTGCTCGATTCAAATCAATACTTGAACCATTTCTTCTTGCACTTCGAAGATTATTCCTCTGTTCATCTGTACGATAAGCTCGACGATTTCTCGTTTCTAATCTAGCCGTTTCACGGGCTGCCTCTGTTTGCTCTTGTGTTTGAGAAGCACGAATTAAGGCCCTTCTTTGCTCCATCCTAACGCGGCGCTCTTCTCGGGCAATTTCTCGTTCTTCGTCAGATAATTGACTCGCGATATTCCGTTGCCTAATTGCATTACGGCTCCGCTGGGAAAGATTAGATCTTCTAGGACGCGGCATTTTTATTAATAGTAATACTGAATATGCACTCGCACAAAACCACATAAAACAATCGAGACATAGATAATAGCTTATCAAGAAAAATCATAGACAACCTATGAAAAGACATTTACACTTTTGTTAACCTGTAGAATAAATCTTTAATTAATTTAATAAATAATTTACACAAATTAATGTCTAAAACAAACAAATATAACAGTACCTACCTGAACTTTCGAGACATTTTACACAAAATAAATTTCTGAACGCACACATAAATAGTTGTTACAGTATTTGACAGGATTGGACAGCAAATGTTTGACATGTAATAAACAAATGAGCATTTATTGAAATGATTAAGTATTCAGTCGTTAGGACACTGGACTCGCATTCGGGAGGACGACGGTTCAATCCCACGTCTGGCCATCCTGATTTAGGTTTTCCGTGATTTCCCTAAATCGCTCCAGGCAAATGCCGGGATGGTTCCTTTGAAAGGGCACGGCCGACTTCCTTCCCCGTCCTTCCTTAATCCAATGAGACCGATGACCTCGCTGTTTGGTCTCTTCGCCCAAACAATCCAATCCAAAATCAAAATGGATTAAGTATTCATTACACATTTCTGAACGCACGCGTAATATTTTTCAATCTTTTTTTTAAAAAAAATACACATAATAGTTTATTCATCCATTTTAATAGTTTATTAACGCACGCATAAATGTCAATCATTACTTACAGATTTTGACAAAAAAATTTGACAGCTCCGAAACTAAAGAACTTTTACGGAAAATAACGCATTTTTCAAGTATTCGTCAATTTTTCATTATTTGTAAGATGTATTCTGCTATTCGGGGCGGAGACAAATCCAACAAATCAAAAACCATGAAAATTTTTATTCGTCAATTTTTCATTATTTTTAAGATGTATTCTGCTATTCGGGGCGGAGACAAATCCAACAAATCAAAAACCATGAAAATTTTTATTCGTCAATTTTTCATTATTTTTAAGATGTATTCTGCTATTCGGGGCGGAGACAAATCCAACAAATCAAAAACCATGAAAATTGGTCCAGCAGATCTCGAGTTATAAGTGTTGTAACAAACCCGACTTTGTTTTATATATATAGAAGATTAAGATTATTGTATCGATATTTGTAAATGATATCGATGCTATAGAGAAAAAAGTATCGATATATTGGAATACCGATATAGGGCCCATCGCTAAGCGTGAGAAGCCTCGGGACTGAAATACTTCCGAATCGTATCCTGCGCATGAAATATTGTACTAACGATAAGCATTTCAGACTACAAGAGTCCATTTTCCATTCACTACAAGTACAGTATAGTATTGTGTGTAACTTTGCCGAGTCTACGTTACTTTTACAGTGCGTCTATGTTTTCGTTATTAAGGCATTCAGGGTGCCAGGAGAGCGCACATTCTGCCTCATAATTGGGAGCAGGGAATGGTAATTTCCACCATTCTCATGCAGTGCTGTCACCAAAAGTGTTCGTCTTGCACCTCGTACCTGTCGTTTGCAATGGTAGAAATGACATGCGGAAGTAACAAACTTCCATGAATATGCAGTAGAGGTTGAAATCTGATGTTTATTTGTAGCACCGATAAATTGAAAAGGTTGGTAGTAGCTGGAATGGGCAATAAATGTGGCGATGAGACTTATAGTGCCAATGAGACAAGAAAAGAAAAACAATAAAAAGTATCACTTTGCATTCTCGGTATTTAATTTCAATTACTCAAAATATCGTTAATTTAGGTATTGGAGATATATGTCTAAATTGCTACGAAAAAGTATCGATATTGGCTTTATGTGTCATGAAAAAGTATCGATATTTTGATATATCGATGTTTGCGCATCTCTTTAATGCAAAAATGGACGTGAACAGCGTCAGATGTTGAGTGATCACTATGAAGGCCATGGAGACGCAGCATAGTCGTGTGACGATGATGATGGTGATTGGTTTGTCGGGCTTTCAACTGCACGGTCATCAATACCCGTACAAAGTCCCAATTTCTACACAGCCCAATTTTTTTTCCACAGCCCAATCGAGCCACTGTCACGATGATGATGATGATGATGAAATGACGATGGTGATGAAATGATGACAACACAAACACCCAGTCCCCGGGCAGAGAAAATTACAAAGCCGGCCGGGAATCGAACCCGGGACCCCGTGATCCATACGCAGCAACACTACTCCTAGACCACGAGCTGCGGACTGCGTACTCGTGTGAGACAGCGTTATCAGCACCTGACAGAATTTGAAATGGGCCTCATTATGAATCTCCATTTCGCCTGCTACTCGAATCGTGTAGTATCCATAAATGTGAAGCGTTCACACGTGACTGACAGCGGCCTCATGTTGGACTGCAAGGGAACGTGGTGGTAAGGTTCCTGTCGACCACATCTGACCACCACGTATTGTGCACCAAGCAGTTCGCTACACCTTCTCATCTGCGCCTGCCGTCAGAGAGCAAGTAATGGACTCACTGTGGCATTCTGTGTCGTCCCGTACCACTGGTCGGAGACCGGCAGCAGCATGACTAGGGAATTACCGTCCCAAGCGTGGGCTTCCGTGTACGCTGCAACACAAATCGCAGCGTGTAGAGTGATTCCGTGGCCGGGAGGCACGGGACGTGTCTCTATGAACCTTCTACGTGATGTTGAGCTACTGCCCGTGACAAGCAGCAGCTCCAGATACGTGTGCGATAGAGTATATGTCCAACCGATATGGTCACGAACCCAGAAGAGGCGCTGCAAGCGATGTTGTGCCCTCAGCTAAAGCACTCACGTCGGTCATCTGCTGCCATAACCCATGAACGCCACATTTCGCCGCACTGTCCTAACAGATGCGATCATATGTCGCACATTCAAGCGGTTATTTCACGCATTGTCTCTTGTATGTTAGTATTGACAGCTCTAGGCAAATGCCGCTGCTCTGGGTCACTCAGTGTGGTCCGTTGCCCGTGGTGAATGATAATGCCTAAAATTTGATATTCTCGGCACACAATTGACACTTAGAATCTCGGAATATTGAATTCTGTAACGATTTCCGAAATGGAATGTCCCACGCGTCTGGCTCCAACTACCATTCTGTTAATTACCGCCGTGCTGCCGTAATCACGTCGGAAATCTTTTCATATGAATCACCTGATAACAAATGAAAACTCCGCCAATAAGGCGTATTTTTATGCGTTGTGTACGTGATACTATTGCGATCTGTATATGTCCATCTCTCTATCCCCTGGCTTGTGTCAGGTCAGTGTGTACCAGAGACAGCCAAAAACTCTGCTCGTGCACGCGTGCGAATCTCTCTGGCCCGAGTCGACACTTACTCCTGTACCATACCATGCGGCTTTCTTTCCTATTTCATATTTCTCAGCAACGCAGATCACAAACAAAACAAATTTGTAGTGGTATTTAAATATTTTTCCCTTGCTGTAGACGTAATAAATTTTATATCTGGCACAAATTGTCGGCATACGGACAGATGCAGATAGTTTTGCTGATTTTCGTCACTCAGTTTGCAACGTAATCGTGACTTACTTAGTTTCACTATCGAAAAGCGTTCCACACGTATATGTTGAATTGATATCGCGTTTGCAACCGCATTATGCAGATGTAGAGACTCTTCTCGAGGGAAACAAAGTAGAACTCCTTGACAGTTTTAGCGTAAGAAAATTTGTCTTTTAGGTGGGAATTATACTGCAGATCGACCAGTTCCATCTGCAGATGTATAATGGCGCTTTCAACTGAAATGGCGTCCGCTCCCAGTAGCTGAGTGGTGCCGGCACGGTAGCTCACCGTGTTCGGTCAGAGGGTTTAGCTACCCTCAGTAATAAAAAAAAAAAAAAAAAAAAAAAAAAACCTGAGTGAACAGAACAAGGAACAACCTAAACGGGTGTCATCGAACGTCCGCCACGAAAAATTTCAACGAACAATGTAGAACAAAAGCGAGATCAACACAAAAAAGGTGGTCAGCGCGACAGAATGTCAATCCTAAAGCCCGGGATCGACTCCCGGCTGGCCGGTCGGTTTTGCCGAGCGGTTCTAGGCGCTTCAGTCTGGAATCGCGCGACCGCTGCGGTCGCAGGTTCGAATCCTGCCTCGGGCATGGATGTGTGTGATGTCTTTAGGTTAGTTAGGTTTAAGTAGTTCTAAGTTCAAGGGGACTGATGACGTCAGATGTCAAGTCCCATAGTGCTCAGAGCCATCTGAACCATTTTTAATCCCGGCTGGGTCGGGGATTTTTCTCCGCTCAGGCACTGGGTGTTGTGTTGTCCTAATCATCATCATTTCATCCTCATCGACACGCAAACTCGCCGAAGTTGCTTCACATCGAAAGACTTGCACCCGGCGAACGGGCGAGCGAACGAACTGAAATGGCAAACAGTCTCGAAAACATCTCAGAAACGGGTGTAAGATTAGCGCTCTCTTGGAACATTTAGAAGAAAATTGTTTAGAAAACTATTCCTGTAATTCTTCAACGCCGCAATGAATTGCTCATAATCTGATTTTTCCTTAACGCCAGTGAGCTTAGGGATGGACGGTGTTCCTTGTCAGAGTTGTTCCTTCACATGAGATTTTCTTTTTAACTGCATCCAGCTTCAGCATAACTCGGAAATAATCTGCTCCTTACGTTGCGGTTTCTTACTGAGCGCAGTCTGAAGCCAATTCTGTTTATAATGGGAGGTCTGCAGTTCATTCCTGATTTTATAATTTTCGTTTTTGCCTTTCTTTTTCCTTCAGAACGTCAACAGTAGCGGCTCTCAAATCGAACACTTGTGCCCAGCATATCCTTTAACTTAATCAATGTACTTTCCAGTAATATAAAAGAAACGACACATCACGAAGGAATTATCCGAATGGGATGGAACTCGCTAAATGTGATTTGCATACACAGACATTCAAATGATTACAGTCTCAAAGAAGTTGAATGATTTACTCAAGAGAAAGAGCTTCACAAAGTGCGCGTTGGTCCACTTTCGGTCCTTACGCAAGCAGTTTTTCGGCTTAGCGTTGATTGGTAAACTCGTTGGACACCCTCCTGAGCGATATCGTGCCAAATTCTGTTCAATTGGTGCGTGAGATCGTCAAAATCCCGAGATCGTTGGAAGGCGCTGGCCATAATGTTCCAAACATTCTCAATTGGGGAGAGACCCGGCGACCCTGCCGGCCAAGGTAGTGTTTGTCAAGCATGAAGATATGCAGCAGAAACTCTCGCCGTGTGGGGGCCCAGGATGGTTGAAGCGCAACAAAACGTGGCTCAGAATATCGTCGACGTCGACGCTGTGCTGTTAGAGCGCTGCGGATAGCAACCAAAGGGGTTCTGCCATGAAAAGAAATGGCACTCCAGACCATCACTAATGGTTGTCGGGCCAGATGGCAGGGGACAGGTTGGTACTCCACTGCTGTTCGAGGCGTTACCAGACAATCAATTATTTGCTGGTCATCAGGGTTAAGTTCGAAGATTGTATTGTATTGTATGTTAACCGGGGACCTAGAAACGACGGAGAGGCTCCGTCCCCGCCGCAGCCGCAGTGGTCCACAACCCAACGACGACTACCGCAGTCCACTTCACCCCTCCCCTACACCGAACCCAGGGTTGTTATGCGGTTCGGCCCCCCGGTGGACCCCCCCTCCCCCTCCCCCCCCCCAGCGAACGTCTCACACCAGACGAGTGTAACCCATATGTTAGCGTGGTAGAGTAATGGTGGTGTACGCGTGCATGGAGAACTTGTTTGCGTAGCAATCGCCGACATAGTGTAGCTGAGGCGGAATAAGGGGAACCAGCCCGCATTCGCAGAGGCAGTTGGAAAACCGCCTAAAAACCATCCACAGACTGGCCGGCTCATCAGACCTCGACACAAGTCCGCCGGACGGATTCGTGCCGGGGACCAGGTGCTCCTTCCCACTCCGGAAAGCCGTACGTTAGACCGCTCGGCAAGTTCGAAGATAATTCTGCTCCAGTCAGTGAGATTCCAGGCCGACGACATGCTTGGATCAGGCACTGTCAGCCTGTCAATGTAAGCCTTTTCCCGGCTGCAACACTCTTTGTAGTCGCCCATGCTGGAAGTCCATTCACATGGGCTAGCCCTCAAGCAAGCAACTGATATGTGTCCCGTGTTAAACATAGTTAGTTATTTATAAAACTTGGAACCACGCGACCGCTACGGTCGCAGGTTCGAATCCTGCCTCGGGCATGGATGTGTGTGATGTCCTTAGAACTACTTAAACCTAACTAACCTAAGTTCTGGGGGACTGATGACCTCAGATGTTAAGTCCCTTAGTGCTCAGAGCCATTTGAGCCATTTATAAAACTTCCCGCCGTTTTCGACTTCCTTAGTTTTCCCAACCTTATTTTTCAAAAGTTATTTCACAAATTTGGAAACTGAGATATATACAGATTCACTGGCTGACAAAAAATGTGAAACAACCAGAAGTCACTTAGCATACGTACACACCATTGGCGGATATGTAAATCATGGCGGTTGTAATTCTATGTAACACATAGAAAGGCCACAAAAGTGCATTTGTGTTGTTTGTATTTAGTTTTGTTACCGGTTCTGATAAGGTATTAGGGTAGGCAAATTTTTAGATATATCGTTAATTATTGTATCGATATTTGTAAATGATATCGATGCTATAGAGACAAAAGTATCGATGTATAGAAATACCGATATTCGACTCATCACTACGTGTGAGAAGCCTCGGGACTGTAATACTTCTGACACGTGTCCTTCGCATGAAATATTGTACTAACAATGAACATTTCAGACAATAAGAGTCCATTTTCCATTAAATACAAGTATAGTATTGTGTGTAACTTTGCCCAGTCTATGTTACTTTTACAGTGCGTCTACCTTTCCGTTATTCAGGCACTCAGGGGGTAAGGACAGCGCACATTCTGCCTCATAGTTGGGAGCAAGGAATGGTAATTTCCACCATTCCCATACACTGCTGTCAGCAAAAGTGTTCGTTTTGCAGCTCGTACCTGTCGTTTGCAGTGGTAGAAATGACATGCGGAAGTAACAAACTTCCATGATAAGCAGTAGAGGTAGAAATCTGATGTTTATTTGTCGCACTGATAGACTGAAAAGATTGGTAGTAGCTGGAATGGGCAAGAAATCTGGCGATGAGACTTATAGTGCCTACGAGCCATGAAAAGAAAAACAATAAAAAGTATCACTATCGATTCGCAGTATTTAATAGCAATTAATCAAAATATCGCTAATTTAGGTATTGGAGATATATGTCTAAATTGTTACGAAAAAGTATCGATATTGGCTATATGTTTCATGAAAAGGTATCGATATTTTGATATATAGATTTTTACGCATCTCTTTAATACATAAATGGAACGTGAACAGCGTCAGATGTTGAGTGATCACTATGAAGGTCTTGGAGACGCAGCGTAGTCGTGTGACGATGATGATGATGATGATCCGTTTTTGGGGCGCTCAACTGCACGGTCATCAGCGCTCGTACAAAATCCCGATTTTTATACAGCCCAATTTTTTTTCCACAATCCAATCGAGCCATTGTCACGAATGACGATGATCGTGATGGTGATGATGGTGAAATGATTACACAAACACTCAGCATCCAGGCAGAGAAAATACCCAAGCCGGCCGGAAATCAAACCCGGGACCCCGTGATCCAGAGGCAGCAACGCTAGCTACTAGACCACGAGCTGAGGACTGCGTACTGGTGTGAGGAAACGTTATCAGCACCTGATAATTTGAAACGGGCCTCACTGTGAATGTCTACTTCACCTGCTACTCTAATCGTGCAGTATCCATGTATGTGAAGCGTTCAGATGTGACTGACAGTGGTCCGATGTTGTACTGCATGGGGAAAGTGGGGGCAAGGTTACTGTTGACCACATCTGACCACCATGTATTGTGCACCAAGCAGTTCGCCACACCTTCACATCTGCGCCCGCCATCAGAGAGCAAGTAATGGACTCCCTGTAGCATTCTGTGTCGTCCCGTACCACTCGTCAGAGACTGGCGGCAACCTGACCAGGGAATTATCGTCCCAAGCGTAGGCTTCCGTGTACACTGCTACACAAATCGCAGCTTGTAGAGTGATGCCGTGGCTGAGAAGCATGGGACGTGTCTCTATGAACGGTCTACGTGATGTTGACCTACTGCCCGTCACAAGCAACAGCTCCAGATACGTGCCCGATAGATATGTGTGGGTCCAGGTCGGACGTCAACTCCTTTCAAGTGCCAGTGTTCATGGTATTAAGGACCAACTAAAAAAGTTGTGGTCCAGCTTTGGGATTACTGATGTAACACCAGTCATTTTACTGAATCTTGGGGGGAGGGGGGGGGGAAGGAGGAGGGGAGTGATGTTCATAACCCTCATGACGTCTTTCCCCTCCTCCCCCTCTTCCTCTTCCTCTTCCTCTTCCTCTCCCTCCCCCTCCCTGGTATCTAAGCAGGATCTTATAAACTTTCTTGTTTGGGATAATAGTGAAGTCATATATATATATATACACTCCTGGAAATTGAAATAAGAACACCGTGATTTCATTGTCCCAGGAAGGGGAAACTTTATTGACACATTCCTGGGGTGAGATACATCACATGATCACACTGACAGAACTACAGGCACATAGACACAGGCAACAGAGCATGCACGATGTCGGCACTAGTACAGTGTATATCCACCTTTCGCAGCAATGCAGGCTGCTATTCTCCCATGGAGACGATCGTAGAGATGCTGGATGTAGTCCTGTGGAACGGCTTGCCATGCCATTTCCACCTGGCGCCTCAGTTGGACCAGCGTTCGTGCTGGACGTGCAGACCGCGTGAGACGACGCTTCATCCAGTCCCAAACATGCTCAATGGGGGACAGATCCGGAGATCTTGCTGGCCAGGGTAGTTGACTTACACCTTCTAGAGCACGTTGGGTGGCACGGGATACATGCGGACGTGCATTGTCCTGTTGGAACAGCAAGTTCCCTTGACGGTCTAGGAATGGTAGAACGATGGGTTCGATGACGGTTTGGATGTACAGTGCACTATTCAGTGTCCCCTCGACGATCACCAGTGGTGTACGGCCAGTGTAGGAGATCGCTCCCCACACCATGATGCCGGGTGTTGTCCCTGTGTGCCTCGGTCGTATGCAGTCCTGACTGTGGCGCTCACCTGCACGGCGCCAAACACGCATACGACCATCATTGGCACCAAGGCAGAAGCGACTCTCATCGCTGAAGACGACACGTCTCCATTCGTCCCTCCATTCACGCCTGTCGCGACACCACTGGAGGCGGGCTGCACGATGTTGGGGCGTGAGCGGAAGACGGCGTAACGGTGTGCGGGACCGTAGCCCAGCTTCATGGAGACGGTTGCGAATGGTCCTCGCCGATACCCCAGGAGTAACAGTGTCCCTAATTTGCTGGGAAGTGGCGATGAGGTCCCCTACGGCACTGCGTAGGATCCTACGGTCTTGGCGTGCATCCGTGCGTCGCTGCGCTCCGGTCCCCGGTCGACGGGCACGTGCACCATCCGCCGACCACTGGCGACAACATCGATGTACTGTGGAGACCTCACGCCCAACGTGTTGAGCAATTCGGCGGTACGTCCACCCGGCCTCCCGCATGCCCACTATACGCCCTCGCTCAAAGTCCGTCAACTGCACATACGGTTCACGTCCACGCTGTCGCGGCATGCTACCAGTGTTAAAGACTGCGATGGAGCTCCGTATGCCACGGCAAACTGGCTGACACTGACGGCGGCGGTGCACAAATGCTGCGCAGCTAGCGCCATTCGACGGCCAACACCGCGGTTCCTGGTGTGTCCGCTGTGCCGTGCGTGTGATCATTGCTTGTACAGCCCTCTCGCAGTGTCCGGAGCAAGTATGGTGGGTCTGACACACCGGTGTCAATGTGTTCTTTTTTCCATTTCCAGGAGTATATATATATATATATATATATATATATATATATATATATATATATATATATATATAGAAACTAATATGTATCCGTATGCCTACAGCAAGAAAGGTGGGATACTCTTGGTGTTTGTGAAAGTCATCGCTCGCAGAACCGTATTAGTTTTTTTCGTAACTTAGATGTCATACCATTGGTGAACCGCTCCGTGTCGTGGAGTATAAGGCTGGAGGCTTCTCCGTAAGGCCTACAATGCAGGATGTGACGCACCTGTGTCAGACAGCTGGCGCGTGCAGAAATCGACTGCAGCTGACCGTGATGCGGCAAGCGTGCTAACTCCACCTGCGGCACGCGGGCGAAACAAGTCTGCGAAGGCTGTGCAGCTGCAACAAGTAACGCGAATGATAGTATCCGGTGGCGGACGCTTACCTCTGCTTCCAAATGAGGGCGGTCTTCCTTTTAAATGTCCATCCCGAAGGCCGAACTCTGCCGCATTTTGTTTCAGAAGGATACGTACCAGTGGAAAATGAACACACTGAGCCCTGTGAGAGACGTTGTATTCACATGTTGTGGAGCTATAAATGTACATGGTTATAATCTCGTAGTCTAATACATACGGATACTTATTTATGTACAGTGTGGTCCATAGAACAGAGTTCCACTGTACAAAGAAATACGGCAGGCGGAAGGCAAAACAGTATTAACCTGACTGTAGCAGATGTTGAGACCACCATTCATCAAATGGTTCAAATGGCTCTGAGCACTATGGGACTTAACTGCTAAGGTCATCAGTTCCCTAGAACTTAGAACTACTTAAACCTAACTAACCTAAGGACATCACACATATCCATGCCCGAGGCAGGATTCCAACTTGCGATCGTAGCGGTCGCGCTGGTTCCAGGCTGTAGCGCCTAGAACCGCTCGGTCACCCCGGCCGGCCCACCATTCATCTCTTGACACTTTTGGTCCCTCTTCAACAAGTTTCTGAAGGCGGACCGAAGCACTGCTGGAATTGCTGCATTCTCATCCGAAATGTTCTGCTACAGTTCTTGAAGACTATGAAGGCTGTTGCTGTACATCCCAGACCTGAGCGCTCCCCACACAAAATAATCTCTTCACTGACACATCAGGTGACGTGCGTGGCCTGCTGGGGACGCGACTAGGCTGACCTCTGCTAACAACCTTGTCAGGCGTGAAGATTGTGTAAATGTGCTCCCAGATTCGGCCGGCTGTTTGGGCAGAGACTCTATCCTGTTGGAAGTAATTGTAAATCTTTTCTTTCTCCGTTAATCCTGTCACAGTTTCAAAATGTTCACAATGTAACGCACCGAAGTCAGCGTCTGATGAAAGAAGATGGGACCAGTAATGCGGCGTGCAGACACTGCACACCTAACCCCAATCTTTTGATCTGTCCAAAAGCTGTGATTCTGTGAGTTGACATAACCACTTAGGTGAAACCAGGCTTCATCCGACATAAAGAACAGATTCGTGTCCAAGCTATTCGTAGTTATCCCAATGAACAGCTACTCACAAAACTGGGGACACTGAGGCGCATCTGCTACTTTTAATGCATGAGCAACAGACTCTCGGTATGGATGCATGTACAGGTCCAGGTGGAGTATTGGTCCGCATTATCGACGTGATATGCCGGTCTCTTGCGACAGGCGTCAGGTTGATTTGGTAGGACTCTGAACTGCAGCCACATTTTCTGGTGGGCAGACACATTTCGGAATGTTTTCTGGACTTGTACAAAACAGATCCTGCCTGACGCTATTTTCGGACTGGGCGTGGCATGGCACTCTTTGCTAGCACTTTGAACACCATAAAACTTCTCAGCAAACAACTGACCACACCGGTTCCACGACTTTCTTCTCACGTAACTTTCCACAACGAACACCCGTTGTTCCACTGTGAGTAACATCGTTCCCTTTGCACTGCTCCACTGACACTGTCACACCCCACACTACCCTATGAACTAGAGTTCTGGCGATTCGTGAATGATTCGTTAATTTGGACGACTCTAAATGAAGAATCGTAAGAATCGAATCGTGATACGGACGAATCGTCGTTCAAAAGAATCGTAAGAACGATTGCGTGTTTCCGAGTCGTGGCGATTCCAAGTTCCAACGATTCATCGATTCTTAGTACGCTATGCTTCGAAGGCAACTTCCGAAACATGCCGAGTCGTGCCGAATGATTACGAACGCCAGATGGCAGTCAACTGGAGGATGTGTGTGAACAAAGGAAGCTCGGAACGAACAAACGAAGTTCGTGTGCCGTAATATTACTCGTGGAAACCAAGCTGACATTTGGCGGTGGGCCCGCATCTCGTGGTCGTGCGGTAGCGTTCTCGCTTCCCACGCCCGGGTTCCCGGATTCGATTCCCGGCGGGGTCAGGGATTTTCTCTGCCTCGTGATGGCTGGGTGTTGTGTGCTGTCCTTAGGTTAGTTAGATTTAAGTAGTTCTAAGTTCTAGGGGACTTATGACCACAGCAGTTGAGTTCCATAGTGCTCAGAGCCATTTGAACCATTTGGCGGTGGCTGACGGGAACGAGCGTAAAGGCATTTCCCATTTACTATCCCTATATAGTGCACATGCGCGGATTCATATCATGCTACGTTTTTCTGTGCTCTTTGCAATTCCACAGCACCTTATATTTCACAATAAAGCCCTCACACACTGCAAATTTAGTTTAACTTTTGTTTCGTCGAAATACAAAGCGTAAGTGTTTTGCTTTTAATTTGTCTGAGAACTTGCTTCTGCCACTACTGTTTACGAGAGAAGACGACATACTTCGAAAGTTTAGGATACAATCGTATACAGCTACATTATTTCTCTGCTAATTTGCTAATTCTGTTAGTTCCACCAGTGCCGCCACTAAATGGCTGTCGCACTAGCCCAATATTGCATAGCCTATACAGGGTGTTACAAAAAGGTACGGCCAATCTTTCAGGAAACATTCCTCACACACAAATAAAGAAAAGATGTTATGTGGACATCTGTCCGGAAACGCTTAATTTCCATGTTAGAGCTCATTTTAGTTTCGTCAGTATGTTCTTCCACCTACGCTCAATGGAGCACGTTATCATGATTTCATACGGGATACTCTACCTGTGCCCGCATCTCGTGGTCGTGCGGTAGCGTTCTCGCTTCCCACACCCGGGTTCCCGGGTTCGATTCCCGGCGGGGTCAGGGATTTTCTCTGCCTCGTGATGGCTGGGTGTTGTGTGCTGTCCTTAGGTTAGTTCGGTTCAAGTAGTTCTAAGTTCTAGGGGACTGATGACCATAGATGTTAAGTCCCATAGTGCTCAGAGCCACTCTACCTGTGCTGCTAGAACATGTGCCTTTACAGGTACGACGCAACATGTGGTTCATGCACGATGGAGCTGCTGCACATTTCAGTCGAAGTGTTCGTACGCTTCTCAGCAACAGATTCGGTGACCGATGGATTGGTACAGGCGGACCAATTCCATGGCCTCCACGCTCTCCTGACCTCAACCCTCTTGACTTTCATTTATGGGGGCATTTCAAAGCTCTTGTCTACGCAACCCCGGTACCAAATGCAGAGACTCTTCGTGCTCGTATTGTGGACGGCTGTGATATAATACGCCATTCTCCAGGGCTGCATCAGCGCATCAGGGATTCCAGGCGACGGAGGGTGGATGCATGTATCCTCGCTAACGGAGGACATTTTGAACATTTCCTGTAACAAAGTGTTTGAAGTCACGCTGGTACGTTCTGTTGCTGTGTGTTTCCATTCCATGATTAATGTGATTTGAAGAGAAGTAATAAAATGAGCTCTAACATGGAAAGTAAGCGTTTCTGGACACATGTCCACATAACATATTTTCTTTCTTTGTGTGTGAGGAATGTTTCCTGTAAGTTTGGCCGTACCCTTTCGTAGCACCCTGTATAGAGAGAATGTAGGCGCTCTAACCAATACCTTTCTTGGCGGATCGCCGTGCAATACCGTCTTTAAAGTTCGAGTTTTCGAATGGTATCGTGTTCAGATTCATTTTAAATTTTAGTGAAGTAATGTCGCTGTATACGATTGAATCCTATTGTTTAGAGGTATGTCGTCTTCTCAGACAGCGGCAAGTTCTCAGACAAATTAAAAGCAAAATACCTATGCTTTGTATTTAGAAGAAATGAAAGTTAAGTTAAATTTGCTGTGTGGGAGGGCTGTCAGCTGCGTTATGAATTACAAGGATGATGTGGTCTTGGAAAGACATTTAGCACAGAAAAACTTAGGATGATATGAGACAAACCACGTCTGCCTCACTGCTAGATTTTGTTACTATAAAACAGACGTCTGTTGTTAGATACGTTCAAGCCACACAACCAAACTGGCATACCACGTAATTTTGCACCACCATCCGCACAAATCGACTCCTCTTTCCTGGCATACTGAAATAAAACAATAGATGCAATGAAATCAAATGTGACCTTTCAACAATTAAGGCATTACACGTATAAATCGAGAATCACACTTGTAACGTCATTTGCATGTTTACTCATAAATAAACTATTTCTGGCATATCTTATCATGACTCAGTTCGATTCTAACCCCATTGACAATTTTAGACGTGTCCTGCCATCTGTGAGTAAGATGTAGAACTTTTTGCATTCCGTAAGAATCGTGCCATCGCAGACTAGAATGAATCGTGAAAGAATCGTGAACGAATCGTAGGAATCGATCCGCAAAGTGAGATTGAATCGTAGGAATCGAATCGGGAAAAAGAATCGTGTTGCTCAACTCTACTATGAACCAGTGTGGATCACGTGGTGTTTACGTGGTTTATGTGTCACGGGGTTTGGCTATATGCATATACACTCCTAGAAATAGAACAAAGAACACATTGACACCGGTGTGTCAGACCCACCATACTTGCTCCGGACAGTGCGAGAGGGCTGTACAAGCAATGATCACACGCACGGCACAGCGGACACACCAGGAACCGCGGTGTTGGCCGTCGAATGGCGCTAGCTGCGCAGCATTTGTGCACCGCCGCCGTCAGTGTCAGCCAGTTTGCCGTGGCATACGGAGTTCCATCGCAGTCTTTAACACTGGTAGCATGCCGCGACAGCGTGGACGTGAACCGTATGTGCAGTTGACGGACTTTGAGCGAGGGCGTATAGTGGGCATGCGGGAGGCCGGGTGGACGTACCGCCGAATTGCTCAACACGTGGGGCGTGAGGTCTCCACAGTACATCGATGTTGTCGCCAGTGGTCGGCGGTAGAGGTGGATCGAACTCTTTCATTCCCGTGAACTACTTCATTCATTTCACTCTTTGCCGTGAAGCGTTCAAATGAAGTAGTTCATTCGTGAAGTACGGAAGCCTAGCGAAGTTGCCCAGTTCGCCGCTCAGCCGCTGCTACGCTCGCTTCGCCTCGCTCGTACAATAAAGCTTCGTAATACTTCACAATTTTACCAACAGATGGCGGAACTATGGCGTAACGTGCACGCAACGTTTTACGCTCTTACAGCGTCTGAGTTATCTTAAATAGAGCATGGTCGAAGGGGACAAAGGGCGTTTCTGTCTGTGTCCAAGTGTCTGAACAATTTTATCTTGGACTCTACGCCCGTGAACGGCACCTTGTATTTTAAAAAGTGTTTGGCTCCGTTTATATGTCCACCATCTTTTTTCTCTAATTGTCTTCATTTCTATCTTTTCTGTTTCTCTGCTGCCAAAGAGCGGCGTAGTATGCTGCTGCAGGCCTGCCTGTATACAGGTTTCAAAATGACAATAAAGAAAAAAAAAGGGGGACAAAGGAAAGATAAACAGAGAAGGCTGTCACATATAAAGAAGGTACTACATTTAATCTTGCTCGACATTTTCTCTTGAAGCGCCCAAAAAAGTCTTTATCTGCCAAATGAAACATTATTTGTTGTATTCATGAACTGAAAAATAGGGCTACCAACGAAATGCAGTCCAATTTTTGTTCCTTTTAAAATTTAATCCAAAATAGAATGAGTATGTTTAACACTGTCACAAAGTCTGTATACCTACGTTACGTAATTATTCAGAAGTTTTCCTGTAGACTTTATTTTTGTTGACAATAATAACCCACTAGATTCAAAACGTAAACTGTCACTTGTAGTCATTGGTACGATTTCAGGTAAAATCCCTCTTTCAGTGTTATCAAACCTTTTATTTTCATGTTTGCTGTGCGTGCTCACACAGATAGCGTCTTCGTTTCTATCTTTAATATTCATTTGTCTTCAAGCGCTGCCAACGGTAGGCTACCCGTAGACGCGAATTTTAACTGCACAAATAGTCACGGGTAATGATGCCAGCACTGCAGGTAGCAGCTGACGCTGCCTTCTCCTCACCCCTCACCTCCCCCACCCGTCCTAAACCTATCGTTCCCCACCAACACCGCGTGATTCGTCGACAGGCAGGACAGGGAGGAGTGAAGTGATGCGAGAAGGAGTGACGTGGGTGAGGGAGAGGGGAAGAGAGTGAGTGAACTAGAAAAAAGTGTGGAGTGTGCTATCTGTGAAGAGTTTGAAGTACCAGTTCATTGAAATTGAATGGTTAGTTCACACTTCACAGGAGTGAAGCGTTCATTTGAACGACTCATTCACGAGCTCCCCATCACTAGTCGGCGGAAGGTGCACGTGCCCGTCGACCTGGGACCGGACCGCAGCGACGCACGGATGCACGCCAAGACCGTAGGATCCTACGCAGTGCCGTAGGGGACCGCACCGCCACTTCCCAGCAAATTAGGGACACTGTTGCTCCTGGGGTATCGGCGAGGACCATTCGCAACCGTCTCCATGAAGCTGGGCTACGGTCCCGCACACCGTTAGGCCGTCTTCCGCTCACGCCCCAACATCGTGCAGCCCGCCTCCAGTGGTGTCGCGACAGGCGTGAATGGAGGGACGAATGGAGACGTGTCGTCTTCAGCGATGAGAGTCGCTTCTGCCTTTGTGGCAATGATGGTCGTATGCGTGTTTGGCGCCGTGCAGGTGAGCGCCGCAATCAGGACTGCATACGACCGAGGCACACAGGGCCAACACCCGGCATCATGGTGTGGGGAGCGATCTCCTACACTGGCCGTACACCACTGGTGATCGTCGAGGGGACACTGAATAGTGCACGGTACATCCAAACCGTCATCGAACCCATCGTTCTACCATTCCTAGACCGGCAAGGGAACTTGCTGTTCCAACAGGACAATGCTCGTCCGCATGTATCCCGTGCCACCCAACGTGCTCTAGAAGGTGTAAGTCAACTACCCTGGCCAGCAAGATCTCCGGATCTGTCCCCCATTGAGCATGTTTGGGACTGGATGAAGCGTCGTCTCACGCGGTCTGCACGTCCAGCACGAACGCTGGTCCAACTGAGGCGCCAGGTGGAAATGGCATGGCAAGCCGTTCCACAGGACTACATCCAGCATCTCTACGATCGTCTCCATGGGAGAATAGCAGCCTGCATTGCTGCGAAAGGTGGATATACACTGTACTAGTGCCGACATTGTGCATGCTCTGTTGCCTGTGTCTATGTGCCTGTGGTTCTGTCAGTGTGATCATGTGATGTATCTGACCCCAGGAATGTGTCAATAAAGTTTCCCCTTCCTGGGACAATGAATTCACGGTGTTCTTATTTCAATTTCCAGGAGTGTATTCATTTTCAATGTATCCATACGTCCAGCCCACTTTTATTTGTCCCGCCCTCTATGTGCTATTATATATCTGGTTTGCCACCTAGAAACAAAGGCAGCCTATATAACTGCTACTACTATCATAATGAGAATAAAAGAAAGATACAGGGTGTCCACAATGAGACTCCAACATTTGAACTCATAAAATCTGAGAGGAAACACAATTTATTGACGAACAATACAGGGAAATCATACAGCAATTCATCAAGTTTTCATACACAGGTGGACGGTTCAGTACACTTGAACATGGGAGCCACGGGTAGCGCGAAGAATATCTAGTCTATAACCGATTTCGTGCCGTGTGTTGCGGAGCATCTGTTCTGTGACAGAGTTGATAACAATTCTTAGGCGCTGTTTCAAGTCTTGCAGGTCCTTTACTGGTGTAGCGTATACCCGGTCTTTCACATAACCCCACAAGAAAAAATCGAGGGGGGTTATGTCGGGCGAACGTGGCAGCCAAAGAATTGGACCTCCACGGCCAATCCATCGTTGCGGGAATGTGTCATTTAAAAATTTTCGGACATCAAGGCTCCAATGGGGTGGTGCACCGTCCTGTTGAAACATCACATTTGGCTGCAGGTCTGTTATCTGTGGCACGGCAAATGTTCCAACTCCATGCACAGTCGGCTCCTGAAGGAAAAACAGCCCAACAATGCGATTTATCATCAAACCACAGCACACATTTCGGACTGTCGCGCATGTGTTCCCTAGGTGCATGTGGATTTTCGGACCCCCATATACGCACATTGTGACGATTGACAGCCCCTGACACGTGAAAGGTTGCCTCGTCAGTAAACATCACGCGTGATAAAAATGTCTAGTCCGCGGCAATGAGATCTAACACGACACATGCAAATTCTTCTCGCTTTGGTCGATCGTCAGGCTTGATTTCTCGCACAACCTGGACTTTATATGCGTACAAACGTAATCGCTGATAAAGCACTGTGTGCACTGTTGAACGTTTCATACGAAGTTCTCGTGCTGCCTGTCGCACTGACTTCTGTGGACTCTGTTCGAATGACCGCCGCACTTGTTCCACATGATGTTCCCTGATCCCAGGCTTACCACCACCATGCCCTTCCGCAACACTCCCAGTAGCCAAAAACTGATCACCCCACTTTCTTTATAGTCTTGAACGACGGGGGCGCTTTGTTGTAAACTCGACGAAAGTTTCTTTGCACTTGGGTCACCGATTTTGTCTCTGCATACCACCAGACCACTTGTGAGCGCTCCTTCATATCCTCCATTTTGCTAAAACAATTGATTGCAGCTCCACTACGGCCACTTGGCGTATCAAATTTGCACACCACAAACTTGTTGAGTTGCTCTGTCTGCCCCTTCAGGATTCACAGGTCCACCATCTGAAATGAGAAAAATATAGGATATTAAAATGTTGGAGTCTCACTGTGGACACCCTGTACATTAATTATACAACGAAATAAATTGTAGCAATAAAAACCTGATTACCTTACTAAAGACTCTAAAACTCCCCTTAAAAACTTCTAGGACTTGTAGAGGGTACTGAGTAGATAATAGTTTGAATTGTAACTATTTGAAAACATGGTTGTAACTTCTGCAACTATTTTATTAGGCGTGACCCAGTACACCATTTGTTTTACAATTGTACTCATTAATAATCAATGAAATAAAATCAGTTCTCCCAAACACTGTTTTTTACAGTTAAACGGTTTTTGAGCTTCTGAAAGGAGGGTTAGCATTCTGGTTCACTGCAAGTAAGATTCGACGTGGCGACCACCAAGTTCGGTGCATACATTGTAACTACGAATCGTGTTGTGGTTCGCACGCTCTGTGACACCTGGTGTCTCTGCAGTCTATCCTACAGCGGCCACAACTCGTGCCAGCAGATCTTCTTCTGTCTCCACAGGAGCCTCATAAATCAAACTCTTCATTCGACCCCAGAGGAAAAAGTGCGATGGAGTCAAATCCATTGATTGTTATTAACTGCAGCAGTGGCATGTACCACAATTGCACTGTGTGCACGTGTGGAAGAGAAGCGGGGGAAAAAGAGGAAAAGTATCTGGGTGAAGCCGTGGGTTTTACGACGAGACAATAAAAGCATTCAACTAAACTTTTTACGTGAGCTTCTAGTGGAGGACGTCAAGTCGTACATAAATTACTTAAGAATGGATGAACATACATTTCAGCATTTGCTCAGTGAAATTGCAAGGAGGCAGCGAAATATTGACTGTTGGAAGAATATCTTTTCCAGTCGACCGTCTGAAAAAACAACTTACCCACACAAACTTTCAGCAGAAGACTGAATTTTGACTGAATGACCAGAGTGCAATTTCCTAGTGTTATTCTCTTTGCCATAAACAGTGTAATGTCTACGGTAAGGAGCACTGTACAATGCTGACTATAATTATTTGTGGGCCGTTTTGTAGTTTTCTGTTCTTCTTACAATATTGCAACAGCGACTCGTCAGTTGCAACTTACAGTGCTGAAGTTACAACAGCGGACAGCAAAGAAGTGTTTCCCGTTTTTTGCTGACACGTGTCTGTGTGTTCACTATAGAGCTCGTCGTATATTTAATTTACCTGTCTTGCATGTGAGGGGTAGCATTCCATATTTTAAAGGCTCGGTGAAGTTTTTGGGTCTCATTTCTTATTCCAAACTCTCGTTGTTACCACACCTGAAGGTCAGAAGGTATTGAACATCTTGAAGAGACCTAGCCATACGTCTTGTGGTGCGGACGGGGCACATCTGCTCCAGTGTTGTAGAGCTTTCGAGCAATCGCGGCTGGACTGTGTGTGCACAGTATACGGATCAGAGAGATACCCTTGCCTGGAGCTCGTTGACGCTGTCCACAATGAGGGGATCAGACTGGCCATTGGTGCTTACAGGACCAACTTCATATCCAGTCTCTGTGTTGAGGCTGGAGAACCACCACTCACCATCCGATGGCAACTCCTCTTGGAGTGTCAGGCATGGAAGTTCTTCGCTGCTCCGAATTCATTCGCATACAATACTGTTGCTTGTCCGCCTCTGGAACGCATTTTCTCTAATCGTCCAAGGGCAACAACGCTGTTTGCGATATGCGTGAAGCCTGCACCGGTGTCACTTGGTGTGGAACAAATACAGCCTCAAACCCAGAGTTTTAACCGACTACTACCCTGGTTATTGCAGAGGCCTAGAGTAATTTCAGATATAGTGCAGTGGACAGAGACTGCACTCGTGCATCTGTTTTTAATACATTACTTCATGACATTTTGACTAAGCACCACAACTGTGTAGCTGTATTTACCGGATGGATCTAAACAAGGGGACTCCGTTGGTTGCTCTATTGTTTTCCCTGATAGGTCCTCAACATCCAACTGCCTCGAGACTTTACTATTTACAAGCGGGATTATTCACGACCTTGCGGACACTGGAAGAGATGAGATGTGTTGCGAGTGCGAAATACGTCGTTTTTTTCAACTTCTTGGGTGCCCTTCATTCGTACAACGCTTGTACTCAGCGAATAAAACAATCCAGAATATCCAGGACGCCTTTGACCACCCATAAAGGCTAAGGAAGTAGGTCTCCTTCTGCTGGGTGCCAGAGCTCATACGTATTAAGGGGAATGAAATGTCGGCTGTAACAGCCAAGCAGGCGCACCATCCTCCTAAATGCAGGTCTACCAACATCTTTAATACTGTCCATCGCTGTTGAGCTACAGAGCCATGCGTCTATGGGCAGAAGAGTGACCAGAAGTGACCGACAATAAACTGCTTCTAGTAAACTCGACGACGCGGCCGTGGCGTACCTCTTTCCAGCCGCGAAGATCCTTCCGATTCGTCTTCGCATAGGACACAGTCCTATGACGCATGACCGAGCGAGGTGGCGAAGTGGCTAGCACACTGGACTCGCATTCGAGAGGACGACGGTTCAATCTCGCGTCCGGCCATCCTGATTTAGATTTTCCGTGATTTCCCTTAATCACATCAGGCAAATGCTGGGATGGTTCCTTTGAAAGGGCACGGCCGACTTCCTTCCCCGTCCTTCCCTAATCCGATGAGACCGATGACCTCGCTGTTTGATCTCTTCCCCCAAACAACCCAACCCTATGGCGCATGGTTCTCTTGCGCCCGCGAAAGGATCTTCCCATGTGTGGTACTTCTAGGGTGCTGATCACAGTACGCCCTCTTTTAGTGATTGTATTTCGTCAATCTTTGTAACTATTTAATTATTTTTTTATTAAACACTGACCTACAGAATTTTCCCTGACAAAGACGTCTCAAACTTAACCTATTCATTTATTACCCAGAATAGACAAACCCAGCGCAGTATGACTACTATACATTGGCAACGTGACTACCAATAATTAACACAAAAGAATGGCCCTGAGTTGCAAGAAATCCTAACAATAATACAAATCCAAAAAATATGAAATTAAAGAAATATGAAACTGCCTCCAACTCTGTAACTGTTACTGAACAGAAAACACTTTATTTAGAAAATTTTACCTTATTCAGGTCACATAAATTTCCCAAAATTATATAGTTGTCAATAATTCCACTACCCAAACATTATCAACAACATGCATCCTCATACATTTCCTTGCGTATTTTCTTATAAACACATCATTTCATCTCACTTTACAATGCATGTCCTACCAACACAGAGTCTCCACTAAGAATATCATGTCCGTATACTTCCCTATCCACTGGCTAACTGCTAGTCCGTCCAAGCACAGAATCTCTTGCCGAGGGCGCAGAGCGCTGTCAGCGATATTAACACAGTCTATAGCGCTGCCAACATACAAACAGGCTACTTACACCTTTTTGTCCTCTACTTTAAATAAGAGAGACACGAATGTGGTACGTCTTTTTAGGTTTTGTGTAGTGTCCGACAAGCTCCCTAAAACTGACGTTTCTAATGCGTTATCAGGGAGCAGATTCCCTATTGTCTTACTCTTTTATCGCATTTTCTACGTTTTAACCACATTCGTTTTTACTCATTTTCTGTTAGGCGCTATTAACCTCGTCGTTGAGTGCCCCTTCAACAAACACGCCGGCCGGTGTGACCGTGCGGTTCTAGGCGCTTCAGTCTGGAACCGCGTCACCGCTAAGGTCGCAGGTTCGAATCCTGCCTCGGGCATGGATGTGTGTGATGTCCTTAGATTAGTTAGGTTTAAGTAGTTCTAAGTTCTAGGGGACTGATGACCTCAGAAGTTAAGTACCATAGTGCTCAGAGCCATTTGAACCATTTTTTACAACAAACACACACACACACACACACACACACACACACACACACACACCTTGTATTTCTATTTGTCTAGCAAATGGACGAATTCCATTTCCCCGGGTATCTGCGGTGTATGCTAGTACACGAGAGTCTCCGGCCGGTGTGGCCGAGCGGTTCTAGGCGCTACAGTCTAGAACTGCGCGACTGCTACGGTTGCAGGTTCGAATCCTGCCTCGGGCATGGATGTGTGTGATGTCCTTAGGTTACTTAGGTTTAAGTAGTTCTACGTTCTAGGGGACTGATGACCTCAGAAGTTAAGTCCCATAGTGCTCAGAGCCATTTTTGAACACGAGAGTCAAAAGTCAGTTTAGTGTTACGTTTTGTATAAAGTCGTGTTTATGCAAATGATACACTGTGACACGGTTCTGAATTGACGTTGAGGAGAGGAGTGGATTACCGAATAAAAATTTAAGGGTGCTATTTAAAAAAAGACGTATTGCTGATTTTATGTTCTTAACGAACAAAGTTAAAAGAAAGGCAGTCATGCTGGCTAATGTTCCCTGGGGACAAAAAACAGTTTGGTGGAGTCAAGATAAATGATACACTGCGTGTAATGGAATAAAAAAGGGTGATGTTATAAAAAGTGCATTCTGCTTCACACTTCATAGCGATTCGCAGAGAACACGTGTGGGCGTTCCCCAGTACACAGCAGCTACAGCCTTCTGCACATCTGGAGCGACTCGAGCAGAAATAATCCGCGCAGTGTACCAACTTGGGGTGCCAACGACCTGCTGAATAACAAACACACGGGAGGTAACAGTACTCCTTCAGCTAGAAGCGGCGTCCCACTCCTGGCGTAAACAGAGTGGCGCCGTTGGCGCTCGCGATCCACCGCGAACTGGCTCTGCCAGAGATGAGAGGAGCCGCCGCGTGGCTGATGGCCGTGGCCACCTGCCCAGAGGCATTACGGTGCGACCCAGTAGGGCTGCCCGCGAGACTAAAAGCTGCCGCCCCGGGCCGCACGACGGCGCGCCCGAACCAGCTGCGACGAAGTGGGAGCACTCGAGTAAACCAGGTACCAGCAACCAGAACTAGGCGCATTGCGTCAGGGCTTAAACAGCAGGGAGGAAATGAATTTGAGGCACATCGCCCTGCCCACCTTCTTTTGAGTCCCACTGAATATCAAAACAAATTTGTTTCTTGAAACTTCCTGGCAGATTAAAACTGTGTGCCGGACCGAGACTCGAACTCGGGACCTTTGCCTTTCGCGGGCAAGTGCTCTAAAGTTTGGAAGGTAGGAGGCGAGGTACTGGCAGAAGTAAAGCTGTGAGGACGGGGCGTGAGTCGTGCTTGGGTAACTCAGTTGGTAGAGCACATGCCCGCGAAAGGCAAAGGTCCCGAGTTCGAGTCTCGGTCCGGCACACAGTTTTAATCTGCCTGGAAGTTTCATATCAGCGCACACTCCGCTGCAGAGTGAAAATCTCATTCTGGAAATTGTTTCTTACGCGCACGAGAGTCTAATACCGATACGCGGTGCTCCGACTAAATTGCGAACTGTTGCGGAACACGTCCAAAAATGCTCCAAGTCAGGAGATCCCGATGCGCGACTTCAGCCAGGATGTTTGGAGCCGATATATAACCAGAACGGATGTCCCCAAGTACATGGTAGGAGTAAACAAGTAGTCCCAGCTGTATCCAAATAGAAATCTAAGTCCAGAGCGAAATATTAAACAATGTACTACATTTGTGTCCTCGGAGTCTTTCGCGACGGCATACACGAATAAAACGTTCTCGGTTTTCCAGCCGCGTCAATTCGAATAAAATGCTCGAGCTTTCGATGGCCATCTCCGCCATCATCGTCAGGAGTTTACTGACTGCCGGGGCTGTTACGGTCTCTCGCTTACATAGGCATGATGGCATCAGCAGCAGCCAATCAGATCGATCCAATGAGGCGCGCGCGCGTAAGTCGACCCGGGCAGCTCGTGGCAGTGCCGGTGACGTCAGGTGGCACCAGGGGGAGGCGCCACGTTTGAAATTGCCGCTCCCGCGTCGCGCATCTGTCTCTGCTTTCTTTCGATGTCCAACGCGTGTCCCCATGCCCTGCAGAGTGTGTATCCCTGGTCTCTGTTGAAATTGTTGTTTAAGCGAATCTCGGCAGCTCATGCTTCTACATATTGGGACTCCGTTATAAAGGAAGCTGCCGAGATTCGCTTAAACAACAACAATTTCAACAGAGACCAGGGATACACACTCAGCAAGGCATGGGGACCGGAGTTGGACATCGAAAGAAAGCAGAGACAGATGGGCGACGCGGGAGCGGCAGTTTCAAACGTGGCGCCTCCCCCTGCCAGGTTCGCAGGAGAGCTTCTGTAAAGACGAGGTACTGGCAGAAGTAAAGCTGTGAGGACGGGCGTGAGTCGTGCTTGGTAGAGCACTTGACCGCGAAAGGCAAAGGTCCTGAGTTCGAGTCTCGGTCCGGCACACAGTTTTAATCTGCCAGGAAGTTTCATATGAGCGCACACTCCGCTGCAGCGTGATAATCTCATTAAGGTAGTAATAGTTCTCCGCGGTCAGGCCCAGAGTACCGCGCGGTGCCGATCGGCCGCCGAGTCACCCTTTGCCACCTGGCGTCGTTAGGGTGCGGTATGGGGGGACGTAGGGTCACACCAGTCTCCCAACCGTTGTTGGCTTTTCCGGCCTTGGAGATGCTACTTCTCATTAAAGTAGCCCCTCAATTGACGTTACGAGGCTGAGAGTAGCCCTTTAGATTGCTCCCACGAAGGAAAAAATCCATCAAAATCCCTCACAGAAACAGGAACTGAACCCGGGTTAACCGCTAAGTTACGAACGCCGACTTGGATGACACCTTACAAAGGAAAATGCCAAATACCAAGCAGTTGTCACCAAACTCAGTTTGGCTGAAACTTTCCACGTCGCGGGGTGAGGGCTACACTCCTTTGTTTAACATTTCGGCAATGGGAGAGAGAGATCTGTAGCCAGTGGTTGTTTGTTATGTTATGCCTCGCAAACGAATTACCTCCGTTGGCGTGCTTTATGTTCTGTACACGACCCCGTGCGCAAGAAATTTATGCCGACTCGTGAAACGGCTGCTTTCACAGAGCAGGACGGGTGCGCTCACCGCTTTGTAGTCAGTCCTGCAGCTGGTTCGCAATGTACGACTTCCTATTTACCAGGTATGCCAGGCGTCGGGCCGGCAGTAAAAGCACCACCCTGCCAGCTCCCGGTGAGTAAGTATGCGATCCCCGGGAGGCCAGCTGCGAGGTGAGGTGAGGTGAGGTTCAGTGGCCGGCGCGTGGGCGGCGCTGGGCGGCGCCGTGTTTACACCGCCGAGGTGCGGCCTGCCGGCCCGTCGTGCGCCGGATTCCACTCTGCTCCGAAATAGACCGCGCGGACCCGCAGCTGGCCATTGAGCGGCGCTCTTTATGGCTACACGTGAGCCACGTGACAAACTGAATTACACTGAAGAGCCAAAGAAACTTCTACCCCTGCCTCATATCACGTAGGGCCCCCGCGAGCACGCAGAAGTGCCGCAACACGACGCATCATGACTTTACTAATATTTTAAGTTTTGCTGGAGGGAATTGACACCATGAATCCTGCAAGGGCTGCCACCTGCCAGAGTCATGTCTAGACGTATCAGGGGTCCCATATCACTGCACACGTCTCACGTCATTACAGAGCCTCCACCAGCTTGAACATCCCCTCCTGAAATGCAGGGTCCATGGATTCATCATGCTGTCACCATACACGTACACGTCCATACGCTCGATACAATACGGAACGAGGCTCGTCTATCCAGGCAACATGTTTCCAGTCATCAAAAGTCCAATGACGGTGTACGAGGGTGTGGAGATCTCTTCTGAATAGCACGTTGCAAGGCATCCTAGATATGCTCAATAACGTTAATGTTTGGGGAGTTTTGTGGCCAGAGGAAGAGTTTAAATTCAGAAGAGTGTTCATGGAACCCATCTGTAGCAGCTATGGACGTGTGGGGTGTCGCATTGTCCTGCTGGAATTGCCTAAGTCAGTCGGAATGCACAATGGACATGAATGGATGCAGGTGATCAGATAGGATGCTCACGTGCGTGCCACCTGCCAGAGTCATATCTAGACGTATCAGGGGTCCCATATCAATCCAACCGCACACGCCCCACACCATCACAGAGCCTCCACCAGCTTGGAACAGTCCCCTCCTGACATGCAGGATCCATGGATGCATGAGGTTGTCTCCATACCCGTACACGTCCATCCGCTCGATACAATTTGACTCGTCCAACCAGGCAACATGTTCCCTGCCATCAACAGTTCAATGTCGATTTTGAAGGGCGCAGCTTCGAATCCTGCCTCGGACATGGACGTGTTGGGTTGGGTTATTTGGGGGAGGAGACCAGACAGCGAGGTCATTGGTCTCATCGGATTAAGGAAGGACGGGGAAGGAAGTCGGCCGTGCCCTTTCAGAGGAACCATCCCGGCATTTGCCTGGAGCGATTTAGGGAAATCACGGATAACCTAAATCAGGATGGCCGGACGTGGGTTGAACCGTCGTCATCCCGAATGCGGGTCCAGTGTGCTAGCCACTGCGCCACCTCGCTCGGTGACATGGATGTGTGTGATGTCCTTAGGTTAGTTAGGTTTAAGTAGTTTTAAGTAGTTTTAAGTTCTAGGGGACTGATGACCTCAGAAGTTAAGTCCCATAGTTCTCAGGGCCATTTGATTTGAAGGGCGCAGACGAGGCGTAAAGCTTTGTGTCGTTCAGTCATCAAGTTTACACGAGTGGGCCTTCGGCTCGGAAAGCCCATATCGATGATGTTTCGTTGAGTGGTTCGCACTTGTTGATGGCTCAGCATTGAAATCTGCATCAGTTTGGGGAAGGGTTGCACTTCTGTTACGTTGAACGATTCTCTTCAGTCGTCGTTGGCCCCGTTCTTGTAGGATCGTTTTCCGGGCGCAGCGATGTCGGAGATTTTATGTTTCACCGGATTCCTCATATTCACGGTACACTCGTGAAATGGTCGTACGGGAAAATCGCGGCTTCATTGCTACCTCGGAGATGCTGTGTCCCGTCGCTCGTGCCCCGACTGCAACACCACGTTCAAACTCACTTAAATCTTGATAACGTGCCATTGTAGCAGCAGAAAGCAATCTGATAACTGCTCCAGACGCTTGTCTTATATAGGCGTTGCCGACCGCAGTGCCATATTCTGCCTGTTTACATACCTCTGTATTTGAAAACACATATCTGTACAAGTTTCTTTGGCGCTTCAGTGTACTTTCCATTCCTTAACGTCGGGAACATTTATGAGAAAGTGTCATCACACACTCAGAGTTGTGGTTAAATCAACATTCTTAACCAGCTCCTGATATGTCAACCTCGACGCCTTTCATTAAAAGAAAAATTCAGACTTCGGTCCATTGGTTACTACATAGAAACTGCGTTGGTTTCCCCAAAGGAAATGCAAAGGCCTGAATACGACGCTTGAATCTTTATTTCTTATCTTACGAAATGTATCTGACTCGGTACCATATCTACATTTATTATCGGATGTGCTGGTTAAATTTTCGACGGGGTTGGAGATTTAGTGGTAGGAAGAACACAGTATGTTGTTTTCAATGCAGTCACCGACATACGTATTTTGTCCACCCTTGTAAGAGGTGAATGAAGCCTCTAGATCATAACAAACACTACAGACTGGTTGAAACGTAAATTATTTCTTTACAATATGCACATATTATGCATAGCAGGTGGTTATAATTAAAAGTGCAGGTCTTCGCGGAGATAAAATGGTTCAAATGGCTCTGTGCTCTATGGGACTTAACTTCTGAGGTCATCAGCCCCCTACAACTTAGAACTACTTAAACATAACTAGCCTAAGGGCATCACACACATCCATGCCCGAGACAGGATTCGAACCTGCGATCGTAGCGGTCGCGCGGTTCCAGACTGAAGCGCCTAGAACCGCTCGACCACTCCGTTCACGGAGATACACTGTAATTATCGTATGGCAACAAACTTGGTATATGTGCTAGCGCGGAAGCAATTTACGCTGGAAAAATATTTAGTTCTGGTTTTGGCCATCAGGTGGTAATCTGGCGCTCCGAACGCAAAAAGACGTGTATAAATGTTTCCATATGTCATGGATTAGGAAAACGTCAAACAAGAGAGAGAGGCATATTTTGATTATATTACTAACCATCTTCCATGAACGCAGTGGTTTCCATGCAGTTGTGCTCTGGCAATGCAGGAACAACATGCTGTTCAAGAAGTTACCTATAACGTGCAGATGTCACGGTACAACTGACAGGCCCCCTGGATGTATTCTCTTCAAAGAAGAACGGATCGAGAATAAAACTGCTTGTCAATCCACAACACGCAGTCACATACGCCGGGTACAATGACTCTTCATCCACAACACGCGGTTTAACGGTACTCCAGGTGCGGCGGTTCTGTTTTTTCACTGCCTCTTGTAGTGTAAAATAAGCCGCCTCACTCCACAGAACAGTGCCAAGCCATACGTCATCAACTTCGATACGCATCAGAAACGGAAGAGCAAATTCAGAACGTTGCTGCAGATCACGCCGTTTCTAGTGCTGTACCGTCGGGATCTTGTACGGATACCATTGTAAAATAGACCGCAAAACTTTACGTAACGTTGGCCATGGGATAGCCAATTCTCGTGCCATTGCGCGACCAGTAGCACTACCCCGGGAACGTATGTTATGGTGAGTTATACAGCAACAGCAACCTCTACATAACTACCACCGGGATTAGGCCTCTCCTGTGACCTTTTATTCGCCGCTACTTTCTCAATGCAGAGTTGTAATTGCTGCCGTTCATGTCAGATGACAGCGTGGGTATTGTACCGTCATACGAACTGCGTACGCCGGCCGCTGTGGCCGAGCGGTTCTAGGCACTTCAGTCTGGAACCGCGCTACTGCTACGATCGCAGCTTTGAATCCTGCCTCGGGCATGAATGTGTGCGATGTCCTTAGGTTTAAGTAGTTCTAAGTCTAGGTGACTGATGACCTCAGATGTTAAGTCCCATGCTGCTTAGAGCCATTTGAACCATTTGAACTGCGTACAGCGCGTTATTCGCTCCTGGTGGCCACAAGTGGAACTAATTTTTTTTCAGCGTAAATTGATTCCTCATTTGTACGAAGCTTCGCCGACATAAGATAATTACTATACACTGCACTTTATTCATAGCACCTGGTACATAACTAGTACTGGATTACTATCTTCACTAGCAGTCAGAACAGCCATAGCGTCGTGTTACTTTCGTAATACGTCGCTGCGCTCTCTTCTCTAAGCTCAGCGTGATATCAGACTAGCTTGGTTATGATATGAGATCGGGTGCTCTGAGTGCGATGGCTTAAAAAGACGCGGGATACAGTCACAATCAAAGGCAGCGAGGTGACGCAAATCCAGTGTCCTCTGACGACGTGTGTAGCGCGGTGCCTCTACAGCAGCGTTTCGTGGCGTCCGATTTGAGTATCTCATTTGCGAAGATCTGAGCGGCTCGCGACGCGCCGTGTGCCGTCGACAAAGACAACATCGATGCCGCAATATGTGCAGTATTTTCAGGTGCGCCCCATGGCAGTGCGTTGGAATCCTTGCTGTTATGTTGTGTATTAATGATCCTGCAGACAATGTTACGAGCAACCGCACACTTTTGTAGGGCCCCCCTCCCCAAATCAACCAACCAACTTTTCGTACATGATGCGGTCATATGTCATGACTGAAGTACTATCTGGAAAAAACTACAGATATATTCAGTCAGTAGTGCAAAAAATTGTAGATTTCTTGCAGATAATACGGTTTTCTGTAATGAGGTACTCTCCATGAAGAGCTGCGAAAATGAACTTTGGTGCAAAAGAT
This sequence comes from Schistocerca cancellata, assembly GCF_023864275.1. Taxonomy (NCBI): domain Eukaryota; kingdom Metazoa; phylum Arthropoda; class Insecta; order Orthoptera; family Acrididae; genus Schistocerca; species Schistocerca cancellata. The sequence goes on from NC_064626.1 coordinate 373,108,535, forward strand.
GATAACACTCTTTAAATGCTCAGAAACGTAAAACTGCGCATCGTACAAAAACACGTAGTATCCTACACACGCAATATCAGTGACTTTTCAATTGGAGGAGGTCAACTCATACGGATCTGACACTGGAGTTGGGGCGACAGTCATAAAGGTAGAGAAATAGTCTCAAGGCCTTTCCACGAACCTCCTGCCAGGCATTTAATACTGAACTGCAGTGCAGTCATGTAGAGGTAGATACAAATACCTGAGCGGCAGACTTCGGTTCATTAGCAGGGTACTTGGGAAATGCAGTCAGTCTACAAAGAAGATTGTTGACCAAACACTTTCGCGAACCATCCTAGAATATTGCTGAAGTGTGTGGGACCTGTGCCATATAGGACTAACAGGTGACGTTGAAGGTATGCAGAGAAGGGCAGCATGAATAGTCCCACGTTTGCTCGGCCTAAGGGAGAGTGTCACGGAGAAACTGAACCGAGAGGCTATTGGAGATAGACGCAAACTCTCCCGCAAAAGGCCTCTTACGTTGTTCCAAGAATCATTTTAAGTGATGGATCTAGGAATATATTGTAGCCCCTATTTATCGCCCTCACAGTGTCGTGACGACAAGCTAAATACAGCTCACACAGAGGTATTCTTCCTGCGCTCCTTATGTGATAGGAACAGGAAGAAGCCGTGATAACTGGTATAATGGGAAATACCCTCCTCCATGCACTTCAATATTGTTTACAGAGAATGGATGTAGATTTAGATGTAGATGAACTAAGTAACCAGAGTTGTTAGCTAATTAACATTCTTAACTAGTACCCGATACAAGTACCTCTAGAGATTTCACTATAGCGAACATTCAGACGCCCGTCCACTGGTTTCCCCATGCACAGTCCGATAATTTAGTAACCTCATATAGCTCATCGATTTGTAGGAAAAGTTGTTTACTAAAACTTCGATGTATTTTTGGTAACCTTAAGCTATCAGTGTCAGACTATAAATCCCAAGGTCTGGTCCCTAAACGGTCCTAGAAATTTTTCTGTCATTGCTTCCTTCATCTCTTTTTCTAGCAGCGACTTGTACATACCAAAAATGGCGGAGTTCCACCGTGATTTGGAGTCCGTGTTTAACTGTTGGTCACCCTATAACTGGCTGCTTAAGTCAGTTCAGAGGCCGTAAGTAGAAAAGGGTATTATTAGTACATAATTGCGATGTTTAGACCAACTTTTTTTTGACAACACCGTATCTACAAAAAAATGGTTCAAATGGCTCTGAGCACTATGGGACATAACATCGGAGGTCATCAGTCCCCTAGAACTTAGAACTACTTAAACCTAACCAACCTAAGTACATCACACACATCCATGCCCGAGGCAGTATTCGAACCTGCGACCGTAGCGGTCGCGCGGTTCCAGACTGAAGTGCCTAGAACCGCTCGGCCACTCCGACCGGTCGTTATCTACAGTTTTAGTTATTATTTTACATTGGGAATGTATATAACGAAACAAGACACGGAAACCTATAAATCTGGCTGGCAATCACGTACACACTAAGATCATTTAGTTGGAGATGACAGCCTACCATTACCGGATAATGTACCTGAGGGCCTGGGTAACCCTGTCATGTGTCACGACGACAAGAAAAAATGTCTTAGGCCAAATTTTCATATGCTAATTATTTAAAATATGTTCACATTTTAAAGATTTGAATAAAAAACACTAACTATGATACAAAGAAACTGAAAAATGTTTGGGTTATGTGGAAAACAGTGTTTTGCACAACAGGCGGACCTTATGTCGATGTGGAGCAATTACAGCTGATGTTCTGAGTCACGTATGTAATGCATCACTAACTTAAGGTATTTTCCCAGACAGGTTAAAATATGCCATTGTCAGGTCTCTCTACGAAAAGGGGGACATCGCAAGTGTCAATAATTATCGGCCAGTATCCTTGCTTACTCCATTTTCAAACCTCTTCGAGAAAATAATGTACTCAAGAGTGGTTAGCCACTTAGTAAATCACAGTTCGGATTTCAAAACTTCCATTCCACTGAGAAAGCAATATACAGTTTCACTGTCCACATAATAGAGCCTTTAAATAGTAAAATGTGACCAATAGGAATTTTCTGCGACTTGTCCAAAACATTTACTGTATGAACCGTGACATTGTTACAGAAATTACAATTCTATGGTATAAATGGAATATCACATGAGTGGTTTAAGTCCTACCTGCAGAACAGGAAAAAAAAGTTTCTTTATATTGGTCAAATAATTTAAATAAGTTTGCCACTTCATCTAACTGGAGTGAAATTACATTAGGTTTTCCACAGGGTTCAATCATTGGTCCTTTTCTGTTCTTGGTATGTGTGAACGACCTCCCTTCTTATCTGAAACAAGAAGCTGAACTGACATTGTTTGCTGATGATACCAACATCATTATTAATCCAATAAAAAAACTCCAACTGAAAATGATACAAATAAGGTTGTTACAAAAGTCATTGATTTTCTGCAAATGGGCTTGCTCTAAACTTTGAAAAAACACAATACATTCAATTTTCTGCTGCAAAAATTACAGTTCCTTCAATAAATATAACACATCAAGAGAAGTCAGTAGACAGGGTAGATCCGGCCGCGGTGACCGAGCGGTTCTAGGCGCTTCAGTCCGGAACCGCGCGACTGCTACGGTCGCAGGTTCCAGTCCTGCCTCGGGCATGGATGTGTGTGATGTCCTTAAGTTAGTTAGGTTTAAGTAGTTCTAAGTTCTAGGGGACTGGTGGCCACAGTAGTTGGAGTCCCATAGTACTCAGAGCCATTTGAACCATTAGGCAGGGTAGAGCATACTAAGTTTTTGGATGTGCATATAGACGAGAATCATAACTGGAAAATTTATATTTTGGATCTTCTAAAGTGACTAAGTTCAGAAACTTTTGCAATCAGAATAATTGCCAATTTTGAGGATACAGAAATTAGTAAGTTAACATACTTCGCATACTTTCACTCTCTGTTGTCACACAGAATAATATTTTGGGGTAACTCAACACTTAGACAAATGTATTCACTGCTCAAAAGAAAGTGGTTAGAATAATGTGTGGGGTTCATAGTCACACATCTTGCAGGCATCTTTTTAAAAGATTGGGAATTCTTACAACAGCCTCACAGTCCTTATACTCACTAAAGAAATTTGTCCTCAACAACGTCGACCAATTAAAAAAAAACAGTGACATTCATGATATAATACCAGAAAAAAAGACACTATCCTTTACTCAACCTATCTTTGGCACAGAAAGGAGTAAAATATCCTGCTATAAAAATTTCTGACATATTACCAGATGACATAAAATGTTTGACAGACAGCAGTAATACCTTCAAAAATAAATTGAAATCATATCTCCTTGACAACTCCTTCTATACCATAGATGAATTCTTGAACAGGAATAAATAAATCTATCAATATAGTATATGCATGTTGTGCCATTTAAGGGAATAGGGTAAATAATAAAAATATTAGTCTTTAACACTGTACTGTGTATTTCTTGTGCACTTGACACGTACCACGTCATAACGGCTTCCGTACGGAGCGATTGATCAATGGAACACGCAACCAACTAACTAACTAACTAGCTTAATTTTATATGCAAGCATGGCAAGTGCAAGGGCAGCAAAACCAAATGATGAATAATAATTTTTGGTGTTAATCCACTATTCGCTAGTGAAATATGTTACAAGAAGTCCATCGCAGATAGAGAAGAATAGCGGTGTCCTACGAGACTGGAAGAAAAGTTCCTCCTTAGTACACATTATTTAAGCTGCCTTGGTTCAGAAATGATTTTAGGTTAGATTTAAAACTTGGTTTAGTATCTGTCAGCAACAATATTTTTGATCACTTGCTCCTAAAAGCATTTCTTCTAGACAACTCCGTAGATGAATTTTTATTTCAAAACTGGTAGCCTATGAAAAAAAATCCCTAGTTTTAAGTGTAGCTGCACGAGTAGGACCGGAATATAATGTGTTCATTAATGTTAAATTCAGGCCAGTGTTCCTTTTAGGAACATCTAACTGACCAGCATGTGGCCACGCACTGAAACTAATCATGTACACATATCCTGTAAACTGCCTCATTTCACAACATTTCGATGATCAAATTTCTCAAATGATCTGTAGAGCCTGTCACTAACTAATTTTCATATCATGCCGTCCTTTAAGTATTTAAATAGTCTTACTGGCACCAGAAGTAATGCTGTAATTTATTTCTGCTTCTTCTTTCCCCTTGTGCAGCTGTCCACATTTAAGGAGAGCTATTTTCCAGTACTCCTAGTGGAAATACTACCAAAATCTCTCTGCATTTCGTTACTGTCATTCGCCGATGTCACTCTCACGTTGGCAGAAGCACCGCAACACAAGTTTCAGAGCACTGCTGACTCCGTCTATAAATCGTTGTTGAGTATATTGGCGGCACCACTCGCATTCGTGCATCACGTCGGATGTTAAGTCTGTTTCTTACAAGCATGAGTTGTTGGGCTGTACCTAAACAGTTGTCAGGAAAGTGATGTGAGGTGACTGCGGCGCAGAGAATTACTCCAGTAACTCTTACCGCATTGCGCTTCCTTCCCAGTAGAGTGAAGCTGTAAAATAGTTACTCGCTTTCTTGGAAGAGCTCCTGCAGCCGATTTACGCCCTATTGTTAATGAGGTGGAAACATTACCGGCTCCTCAGTGTCCGAACACGTGACCTCCGTGGGTAAGAGCAACCGTATTTTCCGCGGGCAGTGGATAGGCGTTACGTGTCCGCGGGGGAATGTTAACGAGTTGGAGTTGTCTCGACTCGCTTTCTGTACTCTGAGTCACCGCCGCCACCGCCCGCGACTGCCGCATGTGGCCCAAACGTCTTTCAGCTCCGTGTTCTAGCCATAAATATACGGCTACAAATTGCTGCGGTTCCTGTTGTATACGCATGTGCTCTAATACTGAACAGATCGCTACATTTATCACCAGCGAGAGAAAACTTCCGAGCTCGATGAAATAAACAGGCTGAAAATGGTTCCATTTCCTCTCCCACCAAACCACCTCTACAAATACGCTAGTATATCCACTCGTACTAGAAATTACGAAGTGAAATATATTAAATCAGAACGCTAACAGCATAGTTCGGAAATCTTTTTGGAAGGTGTTTCCATGTTTCATTTCCAGTTGCTCACATTTTCAAAAAACTGCCACTTTCACCCGGAATATTTCAAAGAATATGGTGGTGGTAATATAGACCTGTTGGGGTGTCAGGAGACCTTGAGTGTATCTCCAAGTGGGTCCGCCTCCAGGCGCTATAAACTGTCCCACGCAAATTAAATTATAGATGACGATCTCCTCAATAAACTATGCAGCATATAACGGGTTTACATTCAGATATTTTTATATATGGTACCTTAACTTGTATGCACGATAGTTTGTTGGTCGTTTTTTCTCATTGTCGAACAGTCTTCCCACAAACACGTAGCAAACTCTACGACCTGACGTTTTCTGCATGGTCATAACTGCACCACTAAGTGAATTACACTTCTGGCCATTAAAATTGCTACACCAAGAAGAAATGCAGATGATAAACGGGTATTCATTGGACAAATATATTATACGAGAGCTGACATGTGATTACATTTTCACGCAATTTGGGTGTATAGATCCTCAGAAATAATTATCCAGAACAACCACCTCTGGCCGTAATAACAGCCCTGATACGCCTGGGCATTGAGTTAAACAGACCTTGGACGGCGTGTACAGGTACAGCTGCCCATGCAGCTTCAACACGTTACCACAGTTCATCAAGAGTAGCGACTGGCGTATTGTGACGAGGCAGTTGCTCGGCCACCATTGACCAGACGTTTTCAGTTGGTGAGAGATCTGGAGAATGTGCTGGCCAGGGCAGCAGTCGAACATTTTCTGTATCCAGAAAGGCCCGTCCAGGACCTGCAACATCCGGTCGTGCATTATCCTGCTGAAATGTAGAGTTTCGCAGGGATCGAATGAAGAGTAGAGCCACGGGTCATAACACATCTGAAATGTAACGTCCACTGTTCAAAGTGCCGTCAATGCGAACAAGAGGTGACAGAGACGTGTAACCAATGGCACCCCATACCATCACGCCGGGTGATACGACAGTATGGCGATGACGAATACACGCTTCCAATGTGCGTTCACCGCGATGTCGCTAAACACGGATGCGACCATCATGATGCTGTAAACAGAACCTGGATTCATCCGAAAAAATGACGTTTTGCCATTGGTGCACCGAGGTTCGTTGTTGAGTACACCATCGCAGGCGCTCCTGTCTGTGATGCAGCGTCAAGGGTAACCGCAGCCAAGGTCTCCGAGCTGATAGTCCATGCTGCTGTAAACGTCGTTGAACTGATCGTGCAGATGGTTGTTGTCTTGCAAACGTCCCCATCTGTTGACTCAGGGATCGAGACGTGGCTGCACGATCCGTTACAGCCATGCGGATAAGATGCCTGCCATCTCGACTGCTAGTGATACGATGCCGTTGGGATCCAGCACTGCGTTCCGTATTACCCTCCTGAACCTACCGATTCCATATTCTGCTAACAGTCATTCGATCTCGACCAACGAGAGCAGCAATGTCACGATACGATAAACCGTAATCGCGATAGGCTACAATCCGACCTTTATCAAAGTGGGAAACGTGATGGTACGCATTTCTCCTCCTTACACGAGGCATCACAACAACGTTTCACCAGGCAACGCCGGTCAACTGCTGTTTGTGTATGAGAAATCAGTTGGAAACTTTCCTCATGTCAGCACGTTGTAGGTGTCGGCACCGGTGCCAACCTTGTGTGAATGCTCTGAAAATCTAATCATTTGCATATCAGAGCATCTTCTTCCTGTCGGTTAAATTTCGCGTCTGTAGCACGCTTCTTCGTGGTGTAGCAATTTTAATGGCCAGTAGTGTATGTCTGGCAGTACAGACTAACCGTTGTACGTCTATACATCAACGCTTCAGTACCTGATTTGCTGCCCTGGGGAAAACAAGCATTAATGGCTTACTCTTGTCACATATACCAGGAGGTACTAACCAACCTAAAAACATACCACTTGTAATAGCTAAAATTATTAGTCTGCAAATGATGCAAATAGTAATGTAACGTTGTTCAATACACCGCCCTAAGTCACCAACAGAAATATCTGCCCTTACAACAGCTACACCCAGTATAAGGTCTTCTTTTGGTTGATCTATGATTGGAGAAAAACAACACGGGATTTTTACATGCGTCCTGATGCAGACACTAGGATTGTTACCTCCAAACTACACTGATATCCAACAAACCACTACTTCTCCATCCTGTGCCTAATTAACGATACAATCATACAGACTGTCAACAGACGTCCGTACGATCGTGTTCCGATGGCATTCGGTCAACGGACAACCACGCCAACGATGACGTCAGGACATTTAGCAAACGGAGTAATGTTTGCCGGAAAATCACACATCCACAATCGCTTTGTACATAGTCATAGAAGGACAGAGAAGATGCTTACCAGACTCTCTGCAGTGGAGGGCCATAGGAAGAATGCAAGCAGGTCAGTCGCAAACTTATGTGGCCCGATGCCTTAATGTGAATCGTTCTGTTTCTCGGATGTGGCGACAGTTTATAGAGACGGAAACAATCCCGAAGACGAGAGCAGGGCCGACCACGTGTGACAGCGAGAAGAGAGGGCCGTTATTTGGCTGTAAGGGGACGACGGTACCGCCTTGGTACTGCACGGTAACAAGCATCTGATCTCGCAGCATCCACTGAACGTGTTGTATGGAGGCAAACGATACGAAAGAGAAGGCTTCGTCAGAGTGGCTTTTACTGTCGGAGACCTGCTGTGTGTGCACCGCTGACGCGTTTTCACAGAAGGGAACCTCTAGAGTGGAGTCGTCAACATGCCCACCTGGATGTTCTAACAGTGCGCCAATGTTCTTTACACAGATGAGTCCCGATTTGATCTGCAGAGTGATTCTCGACAGATTTGCATCTGGAGGGATCGTGGCTCACGATTTCAGGACCCAAACATTGTGGAAAGAGACAGAAATCGAGGAGGGACCCTAACGGTGTGGGCAGGGATTATGTTGACAAGTCGAACGCCTCTTCATAAAATTGTTGGCGTGAATCGGCAAGGTTTAGCTGCCGTCAGGTATCGTGACGAGCTCTTGGGATCTCATGTGCCGTTGTTGCGAGGTGGTGTGGGTGCTGACTTCGTACTGATGGACGATAATGCTCGACCTCATAGAGCACAGGTGGTTGATGTTTTCTTGGAAACGGAAGATACTGCAAACTGGCGTGCTCTGCTCGCTCTCTCCATTTGAATCCCAAGGAGCATGTCCGAGATTCTCTAGGGAAACGGGTTGCATCACATGAGCGTCCACCAACCACTCTAAAGAACTTTCAGCATTGCAGCGCGTCAGCAATCGTAAGTAATGAAATAATTATGAGAAGTCCGCCTCGATTGCACAAACTACCTGGTGTTTACCTATGTTCCAGCGTGGGTAACCACGCCTTCTTCAGAACAAATATAAAACAGCTTGCCTAAATAGGCATAGTCAAAGGCTAAAATCAACACCTACAGCGGCAAGACCCCATAAATTTTTTTTTTTACAAATACACGGTACTTATGTACCAAGTCAGTAATATTATTTATCTCAACCCTGCGTGTGCTCCTCGCCCCCAGCCAACGTACGATGGTGACAGGCTCTCCACTGAACTGAGGCACCACAGCCACCTCACATGTGCGGCTATCGAAATCACTGGGCATGCGCGCGGCCAGGAAGCGCTCTTCTTATAAATGGGAGCGGGATTACAAAGTTAACACGGATCGGGACCTAACTGATTGCCATAAGTTGTCGCACAAATAGCAAATTGAGCAAATGATAGAAGCGATGATGCGGGAATTAAGACATATTGAATAGCAACGCACGACGAACATTGTGCACGGATGGTAAATCAGCCACATCTTGCCGCTGTAGGTATTGATTTTAGCCTTTGACTGTTTTATATTTGTTCTGAAGAAGGCGTGGTTACCCACGCTGAAACATAGGTAAACACCAGGTAGTTTGTGCAATCGAGGCGGATTTTTCATTATTATTTCACTTTCAAAGACTTACGAGCAGCTGTGTAGGAAGAATAGGCGTTGTTGCCTCAATAGGCGACTGATGACGTCATTCACGGCTTGCCCCGGCGTTGACAGGCCTGTATTGCTGCCAGAGGTGTCATACCCCATACTGAGCAAGTTAACCAGTTGTTGGAATGCCTCTGCAAATCAGTTAATTTACAAAAAACGAAGAATAGTTTTGTCTACCGTTATGCGTGTTGCAGTTGTTTACGTACTGTAGTCTTTACATTGTTTCTACTTTACTGCCGGCCGCGGTGGTCTAGCGGTTCTAGGCGCTCAGTCCGGAACCGCGGGACTGCTACGGTCGCAGGTTCGAATCCTGCCTCGGGCATGGATGTGTGTGATGTCCTTAGGTTAGTTAGGTTTAAGTAGTTCTAAGTTCTAGGGGACTGATGACCACAGATGTTAAGTCTCATAGTGCTCAGAGCCATTTGAACTATTTTTTTCTACTTTACTATCATTTGTTTGTGCTGTTTTGTGGCAAAATAAACGCAAACTTGCAAAATTTCTGTTTGCTGCTTTAATTTTGAACATCAGTGCTCTTTTAATGATGTATGACCACGCTAGTGCTTTGTTTTCTAATTCTAGCACATGTGAAATTTAGATTCACACACAGTGAAAATTTTAAAGTGTAGTACGATAAATTTCATGCTTATGGTCACTGTGGAATGTTTTACTTCCTCTGTTCCTTAATTTTTTTTTACTTTGATAGTATATGTTTCCTCACACAGAATGCCATTTGCAATTTGAGTGGCATTCGGTATTTTAGGTCAAAAACCAGTTTCGTTAACAGCAGGCGGCTGTACTAAAGAAGACATGCTCTACGAACAAGCACAACCTTTTATCGAAGCACTGACATGTACGGAATAGAAGGTACTGTAACGGACATATGCATGAAATTAAACAAAACAACATTTAAAATTAACCTTTCGTCGTGTAACAATCGACGTTTCGGGCGTTTTATAATTAAAAACAAACGCACTGACTATGATGAGATATCGCCGAAACAAGTTTGGGGATAAAAGTTGGCATTAAAGGGGAACCATGTTACACTTTATAAAATAAGCCACATTAACTGTCGTGGTTTCTACATCAGCCGAGTAGCATGGTCGCTATGCACATGGGCGAAGTGGGAACTATGTATTTCCCGTCGTCGTTACAAAGAAAATTACACGTAAACTACAAGCTATGGGTGATCTGACAGATTTAATTGTATGGCGTCGTTGACACATTTACGGATGTGATCTCTTTCATGTGAGCAGGTGGGTGGTAACCCATCCTGTATTTAACACTGTTATATTAGTAAGCATTCTCATTTTTCACGGTGATCAGGATGGACCGCTGTAAAGCTCTCCTTTCTTTTCATCCAAACCATAGCGATTTGGCAGCAACGGAAACGTGTTCCCAACGGGGAATGTTTAGTGTTTATGTACCCCACCTGTTTTACGGCTAAACTGGAAATTAAAGTCGTGTGCCCCATCTGTCAGCACAATGTGCAAATATGGTTACATGCGTTTACACGTGTTAAAAGTAAACTATTTGTGTGCTGTGTTTTTGAGGCAGGAGTACGGGGAGGAAGCAGCTTCAGATTTACCTACGTAACTGATAATACGCTACACCTAAAAAAAATTTAAAAAATCTTGATCTTTAATTTTTTAAATGCATCTCCTTTATATCTTCACCAACGTTGTTCTTGGCACCCTCCTTCGCCTACTGTTTTTCTTTATCGAGTCTTTAGCTATTATCAGACGATCGAAACGTCAATGTACTCCATTATTTTGCAATATAAATTGTACATAGTATTACATTTATTTGTTAATGCTGGTGTTCTGCTGGTTGTGGCCATAATTATGTCTACAAAATTGAGCGCGAAATAACTGTCACCACGTATTAACAATTTTATGAACATTACGGCAAGAACCATGGCCCTTTACCGAGGTGAAATGGCTTGTATCTCTCAACGATACAGATAGTTGTACCGCAGGTGCAGTTGCAACGAAGGGGTACCTGTGGAGAGGCAGATAAAGTGGTTCCTGAAGATGGACAACAGTCTTCTCACTAGTTGCTGTGCCAACAGCACGGATGATTGATTGATCTGGCCTTGTAACTTCAGTCAACATGGCCTTGGTACGTTGATACTGCGAAAACGGCTGAAAGCAAGAGGAAATGGCATCCGTTATTTTTCCCGAAGGTCTACGGGTCTATCGAATGGTCAAATGATCGCGGCGTCATCTTGTGTGAAATAGTCCGAAGGTAAAGTGGTCCCATTTTCGGATCTCCAAGCGGTTACTATTGATGAGGATGTCGTCAATCTAGAAAAAAAAAAACTGGCATACTACGGATCGGAGCGTGGAATGTTTTATCTCTCCCTGTCAGTCGGGTAGATAGGTTGGAGAATTTAAAAAGGGAAATAGATAGGTTGAAGCAAAATGTAGCGGCAATTTGTAAAGTGCTGTGCAAGAAGAACACGACTTCCAGTCAGGTGAGTACAGGGGTTATAAATGAAAGTCAAATAGGAGTCATGAAGGAGTGGATCTAATAATGAATAAGAAAACACGAATGAGGGTAAGCTTCTATAAACAGCGTAGTGAGCATATTATTTTAGTCAGGAGAGGCGCGAAGCCAACATCCACCACAGCAGTGCAAGCTCATATGCGAACTAGCGTCGGAGATGATAAAGTGCCTGAAATAATGAGATAAAAGAAATTAGCGGATTTAACAGTGGCGGAGGACTGGAATTCTGTTGTAAGAAACAGAAAAGAAGAAAAAATATTAGGTGAGTATGGACAGGGGCGAGAGGAATGAAAGAGAAAGCCGCTTTGTACAACTTTGCAAAGAGCGGAATATAATCGTCACTAACACTTGATTCAATGAGTAAGAAGATGGTATACGTGAAAGATGCCTGAAGACACTGGAAGATTTCAGATTATTTATGTAATGGTGTAACTAACCTGTTTCTACGGGTTATTACGTTAAGAGTGGAAATGGAAATGCTTATTGATAGTGAAATTAACGTGGGAAAATTAGGGTCGCGACCGACTCTAACCACACAACTAATCAAAGGTTTGGCCGAGTCGGAAAATAAATTAATTTGATCACAGACCAAAAACTCATAAAAATACGTACGTCGTGATATCGATCATAGGGGATGCGATGTAATTAATAGTATTTCCCGTGCACTGTCCACGAGAATCAACCATGTAAAATAAAATAGTACATGCATGAACACTGTGCAGAAGATCAGCTCCCAGCAACACACCTGAAAATAAGACTTAATCTAAAGCGTTTGTTTTAAAATAAAAGGGGAAACTAATCACTGGACCTGTGCGTAAGGAAACCCGTTGGATGTGCTAACAGGAAGGCTACGAGGTGAGTGGCTTAGGTGCAAAAACGTAACCTCGGAATGCAAGAGAAAATTGTGTATAAAATCATTTATTCCTAAGATATGAATGTGAGGCATGTACACAATTCCTGATAACATTAATTCCTAAAACACTAAAGAAAAGCATCGATACATACACCGTTATAATCTACACCTAAAATCATTGGTGTGAATCATTCATACAACTGCTGTTGCCTGATAACTGATCGCAATAACTCTTGAAACGGTACACGTTTCGCAGTACACCCGCGTGACCACGTGGTTTGCGGAGACGCAATTTCTAGGTATCGTGGCCAAGTTGCAACAATATCACATCACACAATCATGAACAGTTAATATTCTTTAAAACAAACATCAGACCGGACAGTTAGTGATGGTAGCCCAACAAACTATAATGTTCTACGACGTGGTTGGCTCCCCACGGACGAAAGACACATAAAGCAAGGAAAATTTACGAGAAGGCAAAGCTATAAATATTTAGAAAAATGAAAGCTTATGCAGGCACAGCTGAAGGCAAACAGACATTCATACAGAAGCGAGCGCTCACTTCTTATCGACACATTTGTGTGGCGCTCTTCCGGTGGATCCAAGTCTGCTATAGAAATTTACTAAAAGAAAAATCTGCCAAAGTTTTGCATTCCTTGCTGCGACAAGGCAAAGCAATCTTTCAGAGTTGAAAAGCGAGACCAAAAGCTAACAGCTCTCCTCTCGCCAAGTAAAAACGCGCCACGCGGTCAGTCTAACTCACCCTTCTTCGACTGGAGCACAGCTGTGGACGCTTCCCGTACCGGCGGCAGACTGCCTCCCTTTTTCATCTCCAGCCTCCTCCACGCTCCGCGTGGCCCGGAAAACCCAAAGATGCCATTTCCGCCACCAAACTAACGCAGGTGGATCTCTCACAAGTAGCGCAAACCTCTTTGCCTACTTGACCACTACGAGAGTTGTCTATTCTGTACAATTGCTGCTGAATCTGTATCACTATCGCAGACTTTCTGCAGCAGACAACGCCACCGTCTAGCAGCTTGACACACAACCACATTCATTCAAACACGCCACTATGAGAGTTATGAGAAAAGATAAACAAGGAAAAGAGAGATAAATGCTAGAGAAAATGGGCTACCGGACTAATGAAAGGTGGCTACAGGACCCTTTCAATGGTAAGAGGGGGATTTTAGAACCAGATTTTAAACTGTCACACATTTCCACGAGCAGATGTGTATTCTGACCGTAATTTATTGGTCATGGACAGCAGACTAAACTGAAGAAATTGTTGGTTAAATTATTAGCCGCAGCAGTATTACAACGTTGTCAGTTATTAACAGAACTGATGATATATGTCCATGTACTGCTGGAACTGATCACGAAATCACCATGTCGTTAAGTGAGGGTTATGATAAATTTGCTGAATACGCTTTCCGCTCATCACACATATAGGTGTTCTTCTACCACACTGACTTGTGCATGGAAATTTACCAGTGAAATATGCGGTATAACTAGGGTAGGGCATCATGGGTGCCGTTTCCTTGGGGACGCAGTTTTCTAACAGACGAGGATGTTAAGAAAGATAAGAAGAAAGACGAAGTGGCTAGGTGAAGGAGGATGGGGAACAGTGGAAAGAAGAAGAAGAGAAAGGACTGGAGGGCACAAAATGTGGAAGGATGTGGAGATATGTTGCTGTCGTGGTCTTCAATCCGAAGATGTAGCACCCCACACTAGACCTTCCTGTGCATGTGTCTTCGTCTCTGCACAACCATTGTAACTTGCGTCCATTCGAATCTGCTTATTGTATTCGAACTTCTCTGCAATTTACACCTCCCCTCTCCTATTTCTCTCCGTTACCAAAATGGTTTTCTTGATGCTTCGGGATGTGTGCTATCAACCGATCCCTTCTTTTAACTGAGTAGTGCCATAATTTTCTTTCTCCCTTTCTATTAAACGCCTGCTCCTAAGTTATTTGATCAGACCATCTGACCTTCAGGTTCCTTCTCTAGTACCACTTTTCAACAGCTCTTCTCTTCTCGTCTGCATTCGTTACCGTCCACATATTCGTATACTCCCGTACAACGCTACACTCCACATAAATACCTTCAGAAAAGACTACCTAAAATTTTAAATTTATGTTCGATGTCGAAATATTTATCTTCTTCAGAAATAGTTTTCTGTTCTCCCTACTTCGGCCATCATCAGTTATTTTACTGCCCAAACAGCAAAACCCATCTCCAGCTTTTAGTGTCTCACTTTCTGATCAATTCCCTCGGCATCGCCTGACATTCCATTAGCCTTCTTTTACTTTTCTCATGTTCATCTAACAATCTCTTTTCAGAACACTATGCATACCGCTCAACTGTTCTTCCAAGTCTCTGTCAGAACCACAATCTCATCGGCAAACCGCCAAGCCAAGGTTTTATTTATTCTATCTCTACTGCAATTCATTTTCCAAACTCCTCCTTGGTTTCCTTAACAGCTTGCTGAGTGTACAGATTGAATAACATCGGGGATAGCCCACAATCTTTTCTCACTTCGTTCTCCACTACGACTTCCTTTTCATGTCTTTCGGCTCTCATTAGTGTACGAGTTGTAGATAACGTTTCGCTCCCTGCCACTTTCAGATTTTCCAAGAGTATATGCCATTCAGTTCTACCAAAACCTTCCCCTAAATCCACAAATGTTATAAAGGTACACTATTTGATCAAAAGTATCCGGACACCTAGCTGAAAATGACTTACAAGTTGGAGGCGCCATCCATCGATAATGCTGGAATTCAATATGGTGTTCGTCCACCCTTAGCCGTGATGGTAGCTTCCCCTCCGCAGGCATACGTTCAGTCCGGTGCTGGGAGGTTTCTTGGGGAATGGCAGCCCATTCTTCACGGAGTCCTGCACTGAGGAGAGGTATCGATGTCGGTCGGTGATGGAGGAGTGCAAGCAGAGGTGAGGTTGTGGCTCCGTTGACAAAGTGAAAGACTCTACAGCGAGGGTTCAACGAACTGGTCTCTCTTTGGGAGAAATGTGTTAGTTGCCATGGTGACTATGTTGAGAATTAAATGTGTAGACGTGAAGAATAAAGATCCAGAATGTTAATACAGTGTGTTTCGTTTAAAAGTGTTAAGAGTTTTCAAATGAAAACTCTAAGGTATTACTTTTGAGCACGCCCTCGTATGAGACAAGCGGAACACCCTCGCACATCGAGTGCGACGTAATAATTCCACAGGTGCCGACAGGTGTAATTACTACCAAAGTATCGGTTTAACAGGTCATGGTTGCAAATAGTGACATGAATTGTTTACTGATGATTCGGAAAATTGGTAAGGACCGACCTCGGTGAACATAAATTTGAGTGCCGGAGAAATATAGGAATAAACGAGACTTACCTTGGAATATAAGTTAAAGAGGGCAAACCTACAGTATGTGATCAAAAGTATACGTTTCTCATATTAGGTGCCTTGTGCTGCCACCTACTGAAAGGTAGTCCATATCAGCGACCTCAGTAGTCATTAAACATCGTCGTGGCAGAGCAGAATGGGTCGCTCCGCGGACTCACGGACTTCGAACTTGATCAGGTCATTGGATGTCACTTGTGTCATACGTATGTACGTGAGATTTCCACACTCCCAAACACCCCTAGGTACACTGTTTCCGACGTGATAGTGAAGAGGAAAAATGGTCCAAATGGCTCTGAGCACTATGGGACTTAACTGCTGTGGTAATCAGTCCCTTAGAACTTAGAACTACTTAAACCTAACTAACCTAAGGACATCACACACATCCATGCCCGAACCGTAGCGGTCGCGCGGGTCCAGACTGTAGCGCCTAGAACCGCTCGGCCACTCCGGCCGGCAGTGAAGTGGAAACTTTAAGGGACACGTACAGCACAAAAGCGTACAGTCCGACCTCGTCTGTTGACTAACAGAGACCGCCGACTGTTGAAGAGGGGGTCGTATTGTGTAATAGGCAAACATCTATCCAGACCATCACACAGGAATCCCAAACTGCATCAGGATCCACTGCAAGTACTATGAGCGGCGGAAGATGAGAAAACTTTGATTTCATGGTCGAGCGGCTGCCACACATCACGCCAGTAAATACCAAACGACATCTCGCTTCGTGTAAGGGACGTAAACATTGAACGATTGAACAGTCCAAAAACGTTGTGTGGAGTGACGAATCATAGTACACAATGATGCGGTCCGATGACAGGGTCTGGGTATGGCGAATGCCCGGTGAACAACTGCCAGCGTGTATAGTGCCAACAGTACAATTCGGAGGCGGTGGTGTTACGATGTGGTCGTGTTTTTCATGGAGGGGCCTTGGACCCCTTGTTGTTTTGCGTGCCACTTCCATAGCACAGGCCTAAACTGATGTTTTAAGCACCTTCTTGCTGTTGAAGAGCAATTCGGGGACGGCCATTGCATCTTTCAACACGATCGAGCAACTGTACATAGTGCACGGCCTTTGGCGGAGTGGTTACACGACAATAACATCCCCGTAATGAACTGGCCTGCACAAAGTCCTGACCTGAATCCTGTAGAACACCTTTGGGATGTTTTGGAACGCCGACTTCGTGCCAGGCCTCACCGACAGACATCGATACATCTCCTCAGTGCATCACTCCGTGAAGAATGGGCTGCCATTCCCCAAGAAACCTTCCAGCACCTGATTGTACGTATCCCTGCGAGAGTGGAAGCTGTCATCAAGGTTAAGGCTGGACCAACACCATATTCAACTCTAACATTACGGATGGAGGGCGCCACGAACTTGTATGTCATTTTCAGCCTGGTATCCGGATACTTTTGATCACATAGTGTATCAGGAGCAATCAAAAAGTTATTTGAGGGCGTGTAGGCAAAGAATTTGTGTGCATTCTTGTCTTTCCGAAGTGCGCGCAGTAAATCTGGCAACGTGAACTATGGCGACATTATTGCAAAATGCGTCCAACGAGGACCAACATGCTGTTATTGTTTTCTTGGCTGCCGAAGGACAAACACCGTTAGACGTCCGTCGGAGAACGAAGAGTGTTTTTGGGGCAGCATAGAAATCCACAGTTGTGGAAATGTACGACAACGAGTGTTGTTGCTTCGTGATACCGCACGTCACCATATCGCAAATGTTGTAACGTAGAAGTTACGCCAACTCAAGTGGAATATACTCGAGCACCCAGCCTATAGTTCTGATCTGACTATGACGCCTTCACACCTCAGAAAATGCCTTGAAGGGTTGACGAGTGTTGTCGGATGAGGATGTGTAGGGGTCATAGGGGTCAGTTACAGATTACTTCACACGGCACAACGAAGTGTTTTACCACCGAGCGGGGTAGCGCAGTGGTTAGCAAGAGCATTGGACTCGCATTCAGGAAGACGACAGTTCAAACCCGCATTCGGCTACCTTGCCGTGATTTCCCTAAATCGCTTCTGGCAGATGCCGGGATGGTTTCTTCGAAATGGCACTGTCGCTTCCTTCTTCATCCTTCCCGAATCCGAGCTTGCGCTCCGTCCCAAATGACTTCGTCGTCAAATGGCTCTGAGCACTAAGCGACTTAACTTCTGAGGTCAACAGTCGCCTAGAACTTAGAACTAATTAAACCTAACTAACCTAAGGACATCACACACATCCATGCCCGAGGCAGGATTCGAACCTGCGACCGTAGCGGTCGCTTGGTTCCAGACTGTAGCGCCTAGAACCGCACGGCCACTCCAGCCGGCTGACTTCGTCGTCGATGGGACGTTAAACACTAATCTCCTCCTCCTCCTACGGTGTCTTACCAAAGGGGTATCTTCAAGCCGGTGGGATGATTTCCTCAGTGCTCAGGGAGATTTTGCGTTAGTGGTATACCGATTCTGGACTATACGGGCTTCGAATGGAAACTTTTTGAACGCCTATTAAATACACATACACTCTCTTCCTATGCATGTTGCAGACTAATGTCCCTCACCTCTTTTCCTGCCTACAAATGTAGGCTAATCTCATGCACTCCTATAGTAATTTTAATAACACTGTCACTAATAGATGTACTTGTGAAGACTACTCACAGGAACTACTGTAGGGATTTTTGTACTCGTAGCGCACTGGTGTGACGACTCCGTAGAGGAATGACCAGTGCTGCGGCTCCTTTGATGCCCTGTGTGTATTATAACAGCGTGTTGCGGCCGGGACGTCTGCTCACGGTTGCAGTATTCCGCAAGCGGCGTGCGCTGCTTCGTTTAATTTCCATGAAGAATCGTGATATTCAGCTACCTGAAGTTGTTCTCTAATTTTTAATCATAACGCTACGCGGTGCTCTGTTAACAAAATTACCGCTATGCCAGACAAATCGTCCGGCCCTATATACAGGGTGTACGTAAGTCCGGAAACACTTTAAATTATTTATTGCACAAGAACTAAACATTATACAGATGTCATACATATTGCATTTCGAAGAGAAACTCTGAAATTATTTTTTTACAAACATTCGATTTTCGAACCATCAGTGACCCGGCAGACGTCAATACGGTAATCGAATCCTTGCCATACCCGTCCCAGCAAGTCTCTCGTACGCGCTCCACATTCACTTCACTCACAATCAGACGTCCGCTTCTCTTTGCCGGGCACAAGCAACCCATCGTAACGATTTTGTTGTGCCAATGATACATGGCCTTCCTTGTTGGTGGCTTCTTACCGTACTTGCTCCTAAACATCCGTAGAACAGCTATAGCACAGTTGCTTTTGTCGCACTCCAACACAAAGAAATCTCGCTCCGCACCTGAACTCGCTATGTTTGCGACTGGAGCTGACTATCGGCAAATTCGCAAACTACGCGCGGTATACATGAAAAAAAAACTTTCATGGTTTCTCTTCAAAATGACATACGTATGATATCTGTACACTGTTTGGTTGTTGTGCAATAAATTATTGAAAACGTTCCCGGACTAATGTACACCTTGTACTTTGTGTTGTCCTTTCGAAGCCAGGGCGCGTCGCTAGTTTCGTGAATCTTTCTTTTAGCAAAGTTCTTGGTAAGTTAATTGTGGGTGGGACCTGAGGGGGGGAGGGGGCTGAGGGAGAGAAAAGACCATGAACCTCCCAGAACCAAGCACGAAAACAACGATGGGTTAAATGCCTCTTTGCACATTGTGATTAGTCTTATCTCGTTTTCGTGTTCGCTACGGGAGTGATACGTTGTAGTAAATTCTGTGATTTTTCACTTAATTCTCTTTTTTCTAAATTGGTAAGCAGGTTTTCGCCGGAACAGCTGTTGTTTTCAAGCGTCTGTGACTTCAGGATGTCCAGCATCTCCGTGACGCTAATCCGAACCAGCACCCGGAATCTCGCATTGAGTCTTCGACCAGTGTATCTGCGGGGTAGTTCAACCGCCCCATTCCCCTGTAGCGAAGTTCACGGGGCTGGCCGGATCCTGCCGTAGACGGCGTGTGCTACAGCGCCACTAGGAGACTGGCAGTGCTCGGCGGACGTGCGTGATGCCTAGCAGCGGCGAGCCCAGTTCCCCCTCTCCTGGACCCCATTACCCCCCACCCAAGCCTGTTCCCCCACCACCTCAGTGCGTGGGCCCGTCGTAATCTAGAGAGGCCAGTTTTTACCACGTACTGTCAAGGCTAAATAAATCACCGCCTCATCCTTGAAGACCCCAGCCACGGATACCGTTCGTGCCGCGTCCAGTAATTGCTGCCTCTAATTTACGACGGATGCCCATTCTCTTGCCGCTCAGGACGCGGCGGTCAGAGGAGTAGAGAGACGCGGTCACAGCAACTGCTATCGCTGTTTTTTTTTTCCTGTACGCTAAGTGCGGTATAGAGTAAGTACTATCTCTGCACGTTGCACAACACGTGCACGGCCAGTCCTGTTACTTGGCTCCGGTACATGCAGTGACAGTCCGCAAAAATCAGCGCTTCTAATGTATGCGTACAGCTGCAGGCAGCATTCAACAGGAAGGCTACAAAAACGACCACTCATACATGATCTTATTTCCAGTGAAAGATTCCTGTACATATTTGAAAGGCTCCTGTTACGGGAAACGTTCGTTTCATGGAGATATCTTTGTTAGCAGAACAAGTAGAAAGATTCCTGCCCATGTGTAGGGTTAATAAAGGGTTCTCCTTCTAACGTTTCTAGCTTATTTATTAATTACTTCTCTGATTTTCATTCTCGGATTCTATTTTAATTGTTTGGAATAATACACTACTGGCCATTACAATTGCTACACCACGAAGATGCTACAGACTTGCTACAGACTCGAACTTTAACCGACAGGAAGAAGATGCTGTGGCATGAAAATGATTAGCTTTTCAGAGTATTCACCGATTTCTCATTCACAAACAGCAGTTGACCGGCGTTGCCTGGTGAAACGTTGTTGCGATGCCTTGTGTAAGGAGGAGAAATTCGTACAATCACGTTTCCGACTTTGATAAAGGCCGCATTGTAGCCTGCCGCGATTGCGGTTTATCGTATCGCGACATTGCTGCTCGCGTTGGTCGAGATCCGATGACTGATAGCAAAATATGGAATCTGTGGGTTTAGGAGGGTAATACGGAACGCCGTTCTGGATCCCAACGGCCTCGTATCACTAGCAGTCGAGATGACAGGCATCTTACCCGCATGGCTGTAACGGATCGTGCAGCCACGTCTCGATCCCGGAGTCAACAGATGGCGACGTTTGCAAGACAACAACCATCTGCACGAACAGTTCGAGGACGTATGCAGCAGCATGGACAATCCAGCTCGGAGACCTTGGCTGCGGTTACCCTTGACGCTGCATCACAGACAGGAGCGCCTGCGATGGTGTACTCAACAACGAACCTGGGTGCACGAATGGCAAAACGGCATTTTTTCGGGTGAATGCAGGTTCTGTTTACAGCATCGTGATGGTCGCATCCGTGTTTGGCGACATCGCGGTGAACGCACATTGGAAGCGTGTATTCGTCATCGCCATACTGGCGTATCACCCGGTGTGATGGAAGGGGTGCCATTGGTTACACGTCTCGGTCACCTCTTGTTCGCATTGACAGCACTTTGAACAGTGGACGTTACATTTCAGATGTGTTACGATCCGTGGCCCTACCCTTCATTCGATCCCTGCGAAACCCTACATTTCAGCAGGATAATGCAAGACCGCATGTCGCAGGTCCTGTACGAGCCTTTCTGGATGTAGAAAATGTTCGACTGCTGTCCTGGCCAGCACATTCTCCAGATTTCTCACCAATTGAAAACGTCTGGTCAATGGTGGCCGAGCAACTGGCTCGTCACAATACGCCAGTCACTACTCTTGATGAACTGTGGTAACATGTTGAAGCTGCATGGGCAGCTGTACCGGTACACGCCATCCAAGCTCTGTTTGACTCAATGTCCAGGCGCATCAAGGCCGTTATTACGGCCAGAGTTGGTTGTTCTGGGTACTGATTTCTCAGGATCTATGCACCTAAATTGCGTGAAAATGTAATCACATGTCAGCTCTAGTATAATATATGTGTCCAATGAGTATCCGTTTATCATCTGCATTTCTTCATGGTGTAGCGATTTTAAGGGACAGTAGTGTAGATAATGTTCCGATAAGCAACCACAGATCGCTTGTAATTATTTGTAATCTGTCTGGTTTCGCCGGTCACACGCGACCTTCCCCCCGTATATGCATCTTCACGACAAACATTTAATATTAACAATGTTAAGTTCTTCACTCTAAAATTGTTTTCTTTTTATAGTTGCATACAGCCATTGGACAGTATTATGGTGAATTAAAACACTCGTTAAATCCTTCTCTGGTCAGAAAAGCTTCAGTCGAGCTTCTACAGGTGCTTGGAGCAGGCGACACAAGCTGACAGTGGTGCCATTTCCTCCTCCTCAGCGAGATAATCTGACACAATCAGTCCTCAAGTAATTATGCAAAATGCCGTTTAAACACACGAAATCTGAGACTTAATATACCAGATGCACACTTAAAAAGTTTGAGAAGCACCAGAAAGTCTGTAGCTAAAAACTTTATTTTCGTCTTTAGCAGTAACTCGGCATTTAGGGTATGATAGCATTAACTTTTTAATAATGGAAATTGTCGCACCCACAGATTAAAAAAAAAGGGGGAATCGGATTCATTGCGCTGACGAGAATCGACAGCGGCCAGGCGTCACGCGACGGTGAATCCAAGGCCGGCGCCAGGGTAGTGGCGACCAAGAACAGACGGGATGTGAACTCAGCAGCATTGCATTGTATCCTTTCCGCGTGTAATGAATACACATCTAAGTCAAAATTAAGAAACGGAAAATTTTCCCAAGTAACTGCGAGCACAGTGCTAGAAGACGACGGAGGCGAAACCAGTGATAGGCTAAAAACGCAGTATATAGACTAGCTCCTCTCCTCCTCTCTCCAGCGTATGGAAAGTTATAAGGCCGAGCGAAGATTAGAGCCAATGAGGAGGTAACACGCCTTCAGTATCGCCTAAAGTCAGAGGCAGACGGGGATGAAGGGGAAAGGTTGAACAAAACTACGGAGCACAGCGCTTCTCGAGAGTAGGTAGCACGGTTTGAGAGTAGTAGAGAAATAGAGGTAGAGTGTCTGAGAGTCAGGAAGGAATTCTGGTTGTAGAGAGAGTACAGTACCAGCTAACAGTGAAGTTCATTGTTCAGTATAGACGGAACGGTGCCATCAAATCACCGTCTGTGTCAAAGACTTGGTCTCTTGTGGGTACGAACCCCAACCAGTAAGTGTTGCAGAAGACAAGCCATTTTAGGAAATAAACTAGGAATTGTAACGCATTTCTTGTGGAGATCATCTCAAGCTACCTTCCAATATCTAAGTGTAGACTACCTCTCACATAGACCATTCGGCTAACTCACTCCTAGCGAACTCCTGTTGCTGAATCCCTCACAACACTCACGTTTGGGACGCGACAAAATGCCTCATCGCCTACGAAAACGTAAAGGGCTCCTGATTTCCTGAGTTCCCAGTTAGAGTTGGAATCTAAGTTCGACTGCATAGACAGACTCGCGGTGGAAACCGAAGGGCACTCTGGGCTTAGCGCGCGCTGGGCCACTACCGACAAGTTGAAACGCCCCCTTAGAAAAAAATATGAATGTCTGTGTTGGTAAGCTTCTACTTCATTTGAATTTCAAATAGCTGAGCAAAATTGGACGTACTCAAACAGTTTTCTCTTTACTTATTCTTCTCATCACTAAACTGACACACAATATTTTTAGCGAACGCAATCTGACTTTCAACAACCCCTACAAAAGAATGGCCCTGACAAACAATAACCTATACCTTTCATGAATCACTTACCTCAAAAAAATCTTCCTTAATCGAACTACTGCAATACAGCGAGCGCCAATACTGCCAGCTAAATAAAAGATCCTAACTACTGAAGGCACTAACTACCGATAGGCATAGTTAGCAAATGAAAGATTTTGATAGAGAACGAACAATGTATTTACTTTAATAGTGTTCAAAAGTCATAATACACTCCTGGAAATGGAAAAAAGAACACATTGACACCGGTGTGTCAGACCCACCATACTTCCTCCGGACACTGCGAGAGGGCTGTACAAGCAATGATCACACGCACGGCACAGCGGACACACCAGGAACCGCGGTGTTGGCCGTCGAATGGCGCTAGCTGCGCAGCATTTGTGCACCGCCGCCGTCAATGTCAGCCAGTTTGCCGTGGCATACGGAGCTCCATCGCAGTCTTTAACACTGGTAGCATGCCGCGACAGCGTGGACGTGAACCGTATGTGCAGTTGACGGACTTTGAGCGAGGGCGTATAGTGGGCATGCGGGAGGCCGGGTGGACGTACCGCCGAATTGCTCAACACGTGGGGCGTGAGGTCTCCACAGTACATCGATGTTGTCGCCAGTGGTCGGCGGAAGGTGCACGAGCCCGTCGACCTGGGACCGGACCGCAGCGACGCACGGATGCACGCCAAGACCGTAGGATCCTACGCAGTGCCGTAGGGGACCGCGCCGCCACTTCCCAGCAAATTAGGGACACTGTTGCTCCTGGGGTATCGGCTAGGAACATTCGCAACCGTCTCCATGAAGCTGGGCTACGGTCCCGCACACCGTTAGGCCGTCTTCCGCTCACGCCCCAACATCGTGCAGCCCGCCTCCAGTGGTGTCGCGACAGGCGTGAATGGAGGGACGAATGGAGACGTGTCGTCTTCAGCGATGAGAGTCGCTTCTGCCTTGGTGCCAATGATGGTCGTATGCGTGTTTGGCGCCGTGCAGGTGAACGCCACAATCAGGACTGCATACGACCGAGGCACACAGGGCCAACACCCGGCATCATGGTGTGGGGAGCGATCTCCTACACTGGCCGTACACCACTGGTGATCGTCGAGGGGACACTGAATAGTGCACGGTACATCCAAACCGTCATCGAACCCATCGTTCTACCATTCCTAGACCGGCAAGGGAACTTGCTGTTCCAACAGGACAATGCACGTCCGCATGTATCCCGTGCCACCCAACGTGCTCTAGAAGGTGTAAGTCAACTACCCTGGCCAGCAATATCTCCGGATCTGTCCCCCATTGAGCATGTTTGAGACTGGATGAAGCGTCGTCTCACGCGGTCTGCACGTCCAGCACGAACGCTGGTCCAACTGAGACGCCAGGTGGAAATGGCATGGCAAGCCGTTCCACAGGACTACATCCAGCATCTCTACGATCGTCTCCATGGGAGAATAGTAGCCTGCATTGCTGCGAAAGGTGGATATACACTGTACTAGTGCCGACATTGTGCATGCTCTGTTGCCTGTGTCTATGTGCCTGTGGTTCTGTCAGTGTGATCATGTGATGTATCTGACCCCAGGAATGTGTCAATAAAGTTTCCCCTTCCTGGGACAATGAATTCACGGTGTTCTTATTTCAATTTCCAGGAGTGTATATATCAGTTCATGACATCCAATCTTACAGATTTCCTTTTTCTGACGGACATACGTCCAGATAGTTCGCTCATAATAACATCTCAAAACTGTGGTATCTCTGTATCCACATCCACCACTCCTGGCGACTCACATCCAACTGCGCAACGCTACGCGCTGTTCACATCCAACTGCCCAACATTACAGTAGCGAATATTCCAACAATGCCAACCAGCCACAGACTGCACACAGCACAGTCTGTGATTTTCATACAGAGAAGTACGTGGCGTTACCAACATAAAAACCTAAACAGCTTACTTACAAAGTGAGCTCTGCCGTGCCCTTGCTGCGTACGGTGGGCGCTGACCTGCAGCTCTGTCTCTGCTGCGCAGAGCCTGAACCCGCGCCTACTCATTGCCCTGGTGCCAACGCGGAACGCTCTTTCCCGTCTTTCGTCTCGGAGTCTTCTTAGTGTCGGGCGAGGACACACTTACGGCCGCGACGAGAATCTATGCGCTCAACTCCGTGAGGTGCACGAGACAAATTAAGCTACGTATTTCTTCGTAGACTTCATCCGGAACGTTTGTTGGAGGGCTTGGATTATTTCGGCGCACTGCTACACGCATATCATTATGGGCTATTCAAAAAAAGGAACAGATTTCAAACATTTACTGCTCCCAAACTACAAAAGGTAGAAACACAATTCCGACGAACCTGGAAAGAAAAAAGTTCAAATTTTTACGCATTCAGTGTGATGAGCACCATGTGTTGCATGACAAGTATCAAAAAGGTGGCTCATTTCATACCACACACGAAGCAGCTGGTCTCTAACCAAATTCATAGCTTCAACAACGCGATGTCACAGACTTCCAAGAGTGTTAGGCATAGGGGGGATAAAAACGCGGTCTTTTACGTAAGCCCACAGATAAAAAGTCACAAAGTGTGAGATCTGAAGACATGGGAGGCCGCCGGCAATGAAGTTCATCTTCTGCTCTTTCTCTTCAAATCCAACGTCCTGGAACGGTGTCATTCAGGTACCGTCGGACGTACTTAGGGAAATAAGACGGGACACCATCTAGCACGAAGATGAAATCATTTAAATCATCTTCAAGTTGTGGAAATAACCAGTTTAGAACCATGTCGAAGTTCGGTTAATCGTGTCACAGTTTTCTCCACGAAGAATAAAACAATAACTCCAAACTGTTCAAATTTTAGACTGTTGTCTGTCCAGGGATGTTAGTATTAGGGTTCTACCTTTTGCAATTGGGAATACATAAAAAGGTTTGAAATCTGCCCCGTCTCTTTGATTACAATGTTAACGTTATGGGGTTGCAAAAATTGTACTGAGTGCCTGTTTTGCGGATAGAGACTTCTGCGGAGCATGGGATCCTTGCTGGTATAAGCGGCTTTTCGCAGGTAGCATACAGTTAACCTCAGAATTTGTTTCTTGTCTAGTACTGTAGCACAGCGTGCTGTGGTCTGTGGCGCGTGTTACTAGGAACTGGTTTCAGTATATGTTGAAACGTTGAAAAAACTACAACCAGGCACTTTTTTATGACAATTTCTTTTGCTTTTACCACTTCAGGACGATTTCCCTATCTTCAGACCAGGACTAATTTAGGTCGGACTGTGACAGTTCGGTTGTGAGTTTGGAAAGCCAACGATAACCTTGTGGCGACAGACTGATCAGTAGCATAGGCCAAGATCTATGATACTTTGGAATGTGACAGTCTACATCTACATCTACGTGATTACTTTGCTATTCACAATAAAGTGCCTGGCACGGGGTTCAATGAACCACCTTCAAGCTGTCTCACTACCGTTTCACTCTCGAACGGCACGCGGGAAAAACGAGCACTTAAATTTTTCTGTGCGAGCCCTGATTTCTCTTATTTTATCGTGATCATCATTTCTCCCTATGTAGGTGGGTGCCAACAGAATGTTTTCGCAATCGGAGGAGAAAACTGATGATTGAAATTTCATGAGAAGATCCCGTCGCAACGAAAAACGCCTTTGTTTTAATGATTGCCACTCCAATTCACGTACCGTGTCTGTGACACCATCTCCCCTATTTCGCAATAATACAAAGCGAGCTGCCCTTCTTTGTACTTTTTCGACGTCATCCGTCAGTCCCACATGATGCGGATCCTACACCGCACAGCAATACTCCAGAATAGGGCGGACAAGCGTGGTGTAAGCAGTCTCTTTAGTAGACCTGTTGTACCTTCTAAGTGTTCTGCCTATGAATCGCAGTCTTTGGTTTGCTCCACCCACAACATTATCTATGTCATCGTTCCAATTTAGGTTATTTGTAAATTTAATCACTAAGTATTTAGTTGAATTTATAGCCTTCAGATTTGTGGGACTCATCACGTAATCGAAATTTAGCGGATTTCTTTTACTACTCATGTGAATAACTTCACACTTTTCTTTGTTCAGGTTCAATTGCCACTTTTCGCACCATACAGATATCTTATCTAAATCATTTTGCAATTCGTTTTGATCATCTGATGACTTTACAAGACGGCAAATGACAGCATCAACTGCAAACAATCTAATAGGGCTACTCAGATTGTCTGCTATGTCGTTAATATAGATCAGGAAAATAGAGGACCTATAACACTTCCTTGGGGAACGTCGTATATTACTTCTGCTTTACTCGATGACTTTCTGTCTATTACTATGAACTGTGACGTTTCCGACAGCAATTCACGAATCCAGTCGCATAACTGAGGCGATATTTCATATGCACGCAGTTTGGTTAGAAGACGCTTGTGAGGAACGATGTAGACAGCCTTCTGGAAATCTAAAAATAGGGAATCAATTTGACATCCCCTGTCGGTAGCACTCATTACTTCGAGAGTATAAAGAGCTAGTTGTGTTTCATAAGAATGATGTTTTCTGAATCTGTGCTATGTGTTAATAAATCGTTTTCTTCGAGGTAATTCGTAATGTTCGAACACAGTATATGTTCCAAAACCCTACTACAAATCTACGTTAGTGATATGGGCCTGTAATTCAGCGGATTACTCCTATTTCGTTTTTTGGGTTTTGGTGCGACTTGAGAAATTTTCCATTCTTTAGGTACGGAACTTTCTGTGAGCGAGCGGTTGTATATATAGTTGCTAAATATGGAGCTATTGTACCAGTATACTCTGAAAGGAACCTGACTGGTATACAAGCTGGATCGGAGGCCTTGCCTGTATTAAGTGATTTAAGCTGCTTTGCTACACCGAGGATATCTATTTCTATGTTTATCTTGGCAGTTGTTCTTGATTGGAATTCAGGAATATTTACTTCGTCTTCTTTGGTGAAGGAGTTTCGGAAAATCGTGTTTAATAACTCTGCTTCAGTGGCACTGTCATCAGTGACTTCACCGTTGTTATCGCACACTGAAGGTATTGAATTCGTCGTGCCACTGGTGTGCTTTATGTATGGCCAGAATCTCTTTCTGCCAGATTCCGAGACAGAGTTTCGTCGTGGAAATGATTAAAAGCATCTCGCATTGAAGTACGCACTATATTTCGAACTTCGGCAAAACTTTGCCAATCTTGGGGATTTTGCGTTCTTGTAAATTTGGCATTCTTTCGTTGCTTCTGCAACGACTCGTTTTGTGTACCATGGGGGATCAGTACCATCACTTATTAATTTATGTGGTATATATCTGTCAATTGCCGTCGATATAATCAGTTTGAAATCTTTCCACATCTTTTCTACGCTTTTCTATGCTGACGTGATCAGATCGGAAGGAGTTGAGACTGTCTTTTAAAAAGGAGTCAAGCGTATTTTTATCAGCCATTTTAAATAGATGTAGATGTTGCGTTTATTTTTGATGGTTGTAGGTTTTACGGTATTCAGCCTAGGAGCAACTGTCTGGCTGTGAATTGGCGAAGCCAACGAATGGGGAAGCAAAAAACCGATTTGATGAGAGGGTTGTGAATTGGTGAAGTCAGAGAATGTGAAAGCAAAGAACCGATACGATGTCACACTGATCTGTAGCTTACTGTAGCTTAGCCTGATGTCTATGTTAGGTTCGAATGTAATACTTTCGTTGTGAGCTGGCGAAGACCACGCATGTGAAAGCAGAATAACTGTCTGTGTTGACATACTGACCTGTAACTTAGCCTGAGGTTTAGGTTAGGGTTGAAATGACAATTTCGTTGTGCGTTGGAGAAGAGAACGAATACGAGAGTAAAAAAATCGACTCTGGGCACACAGATCTCTAGCTTAGCTCGAGGTCTAGTTTAGGTTGGAAAGCAACAGTTCGTTTGTTCAAATGGCTCTGAGCACTATGGGACTTAACATCTGAGGTCATCAGTCCCCTAGAACTACTTAAACCTAATAACCTAAGGACATCACACACATCCATGCCCGAGGCAGGATTCGAACCTGCGACCGTAGCGGTCGCGCGGTTCCAGACTGAAGCGCCTAGAACCGCTCGGCCACACCGAGTTCATTTGTGACTCGGTAAAGTAAACGTGTGTGAAACTAAAAACCAGGTTGTGATAACAGACTGAGAAGTAGGTTAGCCCGAGGTCTATGTTAGGTTGCGATTTGACAGAGTATGTGTGAGTTGACGAAGTCAGCGAATATGAAGGCAAAGCATTACCTGTAGTGTCCAGCGAAAACGAAAGCAAAGCATTACCTGTAGTGTCTTGGGCTCCGCAGACGCAGAAATGTCGACGCATTCCCTCTCCGCACAAATATCACTCCGCACATCTGTCACAAATTCAGAATAGTCACTTCTTCTATACGGCTAATCAGAGCCCTTTAGCTGTTCAGCGTTTTTCAAAAGACTCCCAGACCTGACCACTGGATTGGGAAACGAGCATTGTAATCAGTCAGTACACTGAAACTTCCTGGCAGATTAAAAGTGTGTGCCGGACCCAGACTCGAACTCGAGACCTTTGCCTTTCGCAGGCAAGTGCTCTACCAACTGAGCTACCCAAGCACGACTCACGCCCCGTCCTCACAGCTTCACTTCTGCCAGTACCTCGTCTCCTACCTTCCAAACTTTACAGAAGCTCTCCTGCGAACCTTTCTTTGCTAATTCTCCAGGTTCGCAGGAGAGTTTCTGTAAAGTTTGGAAGGTAGGAGACGAGGTACTGGCAGAAGTGAAGCTGTGAGGACGGGGCGTGAGTCGTGCTTGGGTAGCTCAGTTGGTAGAGCACTTGCCCGCGAAAGGCAAAGATCCCGAGTTCGAGTCTCGGTCCGGCATACAGTTTTAATCTGCCAGGAAGTTCCATATCACCGCACACTCCGCTGCAGAGTGAAAATCTCATTCTGGAGTCAATACAGTGACTGTAACCCGTATATAATATCTCCTCCAAACACAAACAGGATTGCAATCGAAAATTAAAGCAAACGCAACTAGTTTTTACTGGAACAAGTGGACTTTATTGTTTCCTATAACGCCTTTCCAAGTCCACCTCATTGTTGTCAAACAGTACCTCCAGGTAGCCCACCTAGGGCCCACAAATTCCGTCCTCGCGAGGGCTGCCAGCCAATATTTCTTTTCGCGAGCTATGGGTCCCGAAATTACTGAAAATACGCTAGCCTTTCGGCCAGTCAGCCGCGCCGAACAGAACCTGCCATTTCAATTGACCACGCCCTGCTAACACAGATTGTATTCGCTGTAAGGTACTTCCTACCAACTCTTCGAGAAGTCTCTTTTTCCAAAGTGCATTGGGAAACATCGACCATCCTGTAGAAACCGCCTCTGAGAACAGCGTAGTCAGGTCAGACCACCACCATTTAGCTGGTTCAAGAAAAGGCCAGTTCATTAACTCTAAGTTGGAGAACATTCCCTGTCCCCCCGGAAACCGTTAAACCAGCGCTGGCGTTTCACGACAGCGACCAACACTTGCCGACGGACGCGGCTAGGAACTGATACGTTGCAAATACGTTAGGAGCTCAACGTATTGCCACCAGGGCCATGATTATCTGCGACCGCTCGCATGTGGCAAGTCAAAATAAAACAAATTATACACGTCCTACGGCGGTCTATTGGTTTGTCAGATGTCATTATGTCCTGTGTCGAAATCTACATGTCTGGTTGTGTCGTAAGACAAACATAACTTGCAGTCTACACTGCGCAACAAAATTAAACGATCACTTTTTCGAAACCCCATAATTGTCTCCCTTGCTTAAGTATGAAATTGGATGAAATGGGCCTACAACCTCTGTAATGATGCAAAAAGTGTGGCGCCCTACTATGTTACCCTGGGACTCAATGGCGCTTCAAACAGCAAAGTGTCGCCGACACATGTGAAAAAAAGGCCACAGCTCAGAAGTTCATGTAATATATAAAGTGGGTTAATGATGTCACACTGGCATCAGATATCACCACAATTCTGCCCAACGCCATCGTGGACGTGTCACACGATGGGGAAGGTCGTCACCACCCCCTCTTACCCATATTTCACCCCTTCTTCTGACGCCTTTTGCGACGGAACTCAGAACCGCGACGCTCAGCGTTGAAATCATGCTGTTTGGTTATGAGCGACCGAGGAAGACATTTCAGACACACCAGCGCTCTGAATCGACATGAAAAGGCAGCAATGTGTGGCATAAAAGGCGTCAGTGAAACCAAACCTTTCTTGTGTTACCGCTCTTTAGAGAGTGGGTATTCAGAAACGAATATTAGATTAAATTCTGTAAAACTAAATGATCCAAGAGCCAAAAAACGGTAGTAGTTTTTCGGAGAAACGGTTAGTTAAAATTTTACAAAGAGTAGATTGTGGTGTGCGTACTGTAAGATCTTCGGTACACACACCATCAGATTATTTGACTTGTCGCTCTAACGAAGTAGGCGAGTGTCATCAATATGTCTCGTGGTCTTATCGTGGCGTGTTTATCTTCTGCCGTTAGGTCAGACGATAGAAATGCCACTTGCACGCTTAAGAGTAGCAGATTGATGGTGACTAACTTTAAACAGAACTTGATTAATTTTCACACACATTTATTAAAATAATGAAAAGCATAGACATTACGTAACTTGATTCTGGATGCTATTTACAATTCACAATCTGAAGTTCCTTTGGTCTTGGTACATTAATCTTATTCTCACATATCTCTGATACTTGACAAAGTATCTATACATTCATCTTCATGGCTATGTACAGGAATATGATAATCTTCTTAGGCGTAGACTGAAACTTGACTGTAGACTGGTACAGACTAATGTAGACTGGTACAGACTAATGCAGACAAATGCAGACTGACTAATCGGAGGTCTGTACACTCGTTATAATACCTCGCACGTTCATGTATCACTGCACGAGTGTGATCCGTGAGGAGAAAAGGTTCTACGTTAGCAGCAATCTCATTGGCTGCGTTACATGTTAATACGCTGATCGGCGGAAACAGAATTTGGTCCGTCTCTAAGGCAGCGCCATCTCGTTGTGCGGAGACGGACGAGCGCTGCGCCTGCGCTGTTGTGCTTACAAGGGAACCTCCCCATCGCACCCCCCCTCAGATTTAGTTATAAGTTGGCACAGTGGATAGGCCTTGAAAAACTGAACACAGATCAATCGAGAAAACAGGAAGAAGTAGTGTGGAACTATGAAAAAAAATAAGCAAAATATACAAGCTGAGTAGTCGATGCGAAAGATATGCAACATCAAGGCTAATGTGAGCTCAGGAGCGCCGTGGTCCCGTGGTTAGCGTGAGCAACTGCGGAATGAGAGGTCCTTGGTTCGAGTCTTCCCTCCAGTGAAAAGTTTATTTTCGCAAAGTTTTGATCTGTCCGTTCGTTCACTGACGTCTCTGTTCACTGTAATAAGTTCAGTGTCTGTGTTTTGCGACTGCACCGCAAAACCGTGCGATTAGTAGACAGACAAAAGGACGTGCCTCTCCAATGGGAACCGAAAACATTTGATCTCAAGGTCATAGGTCAACCGATTCCTCCGCAGGAAAACACGTCTGATATATTCTATACGACACTGGTGACGGCACGTTCGTCACATGACAGGAATATGTTGTCGGCCCACCTAACTTGTACTCTTGGCGAATGGGCAGAAAGATTCTCCTACCTTGCCCGATTTAGGTTTTCTTGTGGATGTAATAATCACTCCCAAAAAAGTGTGTTTCGATGTTTGTTTAGGTGTAGCGTCCCCATACTACGGCGCAGTTACCTCGCAACGGTTGGACCAACGGACAGATAATAATTGTGTAAAAATAAAAAAATAAATTTTTCACTCTAGGGAAGACTTGAAACAAGAACCTCTCGCTCCGCAGCTGCTCTCGCTAACCACGGGATCTCGGTGCTCCTGAGCTCACACTATCCTTGATGTTACCTCTGTTGCGCATGAACTACTCAGTTTGTACATTTTGCTTATTTTTTCATAGTTCCACACAACTTCTTCCTGTTTTCTCGATTGATCTGTGTTCAGTTTTTCATGGCCTATCCACTGTGCCAACTTATAACTAAATCTGAGGAGGGTGCGATGGGGAGGTTCCCTTGTTAGCGGGGCGCGCTCTAGTGGGAAAGTTGTGTACGCACTGACTACGCGGAACTATGTACACAACATAGATATTCGAAATAGAGTAACGCAAAGTAGTACAAAGGGAATCCAAGGAAGACGTGATTGAGCTGACTTTGTTTTGAACATAATATATTGGCCAATGCGCGGCATTGTTTGCCCGCTTGAGTCTTTGTTTTCAATGGTGCATGTTCGCAGTTTTCCGTGGTAGTCGTAATCTAGGGATTATAAGCCTAATTAAATATCGTTCTGATAACTGGGTTAGACATTGGAGTGGTGAATAATAGATTATTTTGAGATATTCGGATGGAAAATAGTTGGACCTTCTCATACTAATATCTTTGCCGAGCGTTGTCAAGGCGATTCTGCTAATAAACAAGCCGTGAGATAAAGCGCCCGTGAAAAGGCGAAATTTGTGCTGAATATACATTGAAAGAACTCGAACTTCTAATTAATATCGTGTCAGAGAATTAAGAAGCTTAGACAATGTAAAGCCGAAGACATATTTATGATTTATCAGATATTAATAGTAAAGGACAGTTTCGTGGAAATCATATCTTTGGTGTTAGGAACGCGAAGGAATATGGTATGATACATACTAAGATCAACTCTTTCTTCATTGATTCTCCAGTGCCATCTCTCATTAATTTAAGAATTGAAGTGTTTCAATAAAACAATATATACGAGACTTTCTCCGTGTTTTCTAAATCCCAAAAATCAGCTAGTACATAGACAATTATATCTGTGAACATTCAAGGGTTATAGAGAAAAGCTGATCAACCTGTTACAAACAGATAATAGGATTTATCGTAGACATATTGACTACGAAGGTAACTAAATCAAATTATTTGGGGAACAAAAATTACAAAAAATAGACTGGAACCCGATTGCTATGTTACTCCCGAGTAATAAATAAAATCACTGTTTTTGGATCCGTCGTGGTTAAAAGTGTATGAGATATCTCTGGAAATAAAAAGCGAGATCAATTTCTAACTGCTAGTTCACACAATTAGATTCACAACGTAATTCAAAGATGTTTTATGCCCGACTCACACGGCAGGGAATGGTTCTCAACTAGCCGGGACAATAGATATACAAACGTGTGAGATCAGCTCCGCTGCCGAAGGGGGACACGTCGAAGCGATATCGTTGCAATTGCAACGACGGTGGGTGAGCAGGTATTCTTGGGACATCGATTCCCACATATTTCGCGGTAGAGGAGGACAGTTTGCATTGTGATAAGCAAGAGGGAGACATTCTTGACATCCTTTGACATTGTTGGCACGTCGTGGGCGACTTCACAATTTCGCTTCTGGTGTACAGGATGGAATCACTAGGAACCGTTCAAAACCATTCGGCGAAATTTGACCGTGATTCGATCCACCAAAGAGTGCTTATGCTTTTTCAGCTCTCCTGTTTCATGTTCTCATGTGGCATTATTATGGAGGGGTGCGACATTCACACATATGTGAATACAACTCCAAAGGGTCCCTCTAAGGACCCCCAGTTCCGCAGTAACCTCAGTGGCACATGCGCGCATATATTGAGAATTTTAAAAAATCTCTATGTGGAGAAAACCTGTGAAGTAGTCCTCGGCACCTGCAGATAGGCAACCACTTGACTCACGTCTGATGCCATTTCCCTGCCTGCAGGTGCTTACGACTTTTTGGTTAGTTTTCATGTTCTGTGAACAGTCATGGGCGTCCAACCTTTCAGCGACTAGTAGTAGTTCCACTCTCCTAGCTCTTTCCGTAGATGCTCACGACAGTAGCATATGAACATTAGACCAACTTCGCTGTGTTCGAGATACTCGTTCACAGGCTCTGTGTAATAATACTCTCCCCTTTGTTACGACGCTTATCTCGATGAATTTCCCCATTTGCAGCCCATATCTTCGTTAGGGTGATCCCCCGTTCGTGTTTGCTCCTCTTAATTTTGTTATCGCGTCACGTGCGCGAAACGCCACCAGGCGTCATCCATCGTCGCGGTGGGCAGTGGTCATAATGTTTTGTCTGATCTGTGTATGCTGTTCCAATAGTTAATGACGACCGACTTATGTCAACTATCACTAAAAGGAGGAAGAGGTGGATTTCCTGTCTAAATGGTAATATGCGAACTAGCTAATAAACAGATTCTGCAAATATGTCTCAGTCTCGGAACACAATCTAAAAATAGTAGAGTCCCTCAGCGCTCCGACGGCCGCTAGTGGCCGAGCGGTTCTAAGCGCTTCAGTCTGGAACCGGGCGACCGCTACGGTCGCAGGTTCGAATACTGCCTCGGGCATGGATGTGTGTGATGTCCTCAGGTTAGTTAAGTTTAAGTAGTTCTAAGTTCTAGGGGACTGATGACTTCAGATGTTAAATCCCATAGCGCTCAGAGCCAATTGAACCAGAC
Source organism: Schistocerca cancellata (assembly GCF_023864275.1). NCBI lineage: Eukaryota > Metazoa > Arthropoda > Insecta > Orthoptera > Acrididae > Schistocerca > Schistocerca cancellata. The sequence continues at coordinate 373,144,765 of NC_064626.1, forward strand.
TGAAGCGCCTAGAACCGCTCGGTCCCAACGGCCGGCTGCAGTGAAGAATGGAGGTGTCATCCTCCGAAATGGGCAGTATAAAGATAACCTATAGCGGCTGGTTACAGTTAATTGTGCATTTCAGCTGATATTCATAACAACCAAGGTCAGAAGTATCCCAAAATGTTTTCAGTCAAACTCCGTTCCAGGAAAAAGAAAAAAAAAAAAAAAAACTTTGTCGAGAGACTTTGCCTAACACGAGAAATCCTACTGTCACACAAAAGGCTTTTCAGCTGAAAGATATAGCCATTGTGCTAAAATATCGAAGAGACAAGAATCATTTTCACTTCGAGAAATGTATTAGGTTTATAAAGGCGAGATGATGAGTTTATAAATGATTCATAGGCTAGTACTAATTTCCACCTCGGTATGTGATCATGTTAAGGACGAAGAACAAAGACGGCGAGCATCAAAATAGAAACGCTGAAGTATCGAACACACAGTACAAATGTTATACGATGACACCATTGGCACTTCCACAATACACAATTAGTTTTTGCGTTTCACATCTCCAAGAACAATTCTGGAAGTAATGGCATTCCTTTCAGATTTTTTTCAGAGTTAGCATCTGTTAGGTATGTAGTCAAGGAAGCTTATTTCCATACGGAACCTTCATAGATTAGCCACTTAAAATCCACAAAAAAGTGAAATTTTTTTTCTTTTGTCTTTACAAAAGCCCGCATCTCGTGGTCGTGCGGTAGCGTTCTCGCTTCCCACGCCCGGGTTCCCGGGTTCGATTCCCGGCGGGGTTAGGGATTTTCTCTGCCTCGTGATGGCTGGGTGTTGTGTGATGTCCTTAGGTTAGTTAGGTTTAAGTAGTTCTAAGTTCTAGGGGACTGATGACAATAGATGTTAAGTCCCATAGTGCTCAGAGCCATTTGAACTATTTTCTTTACAAAATGCAAGAACTGTTACTATTACATTATATATATATATATATATATATATATATATATATATATATATATATATGTGTGTGTGTGTGTGTGTGTGTGTGTGTGTGTGTGTGTGTGTGTTTTTATAGTAACTGATGAAATGTGAAGACTTTCTTATCTTATATCGACACGTTTTCGAAAGCAGTTCGAAGCGTCGAATAAAGAAAATCCACTTTAATTTTCGTGAGCGTTCCTACCTTTGGAAATAATTTGCAGCGATATGTTTCTTATCAGTCTCATTTAAGATCAAATAAAGGAACTAAGTGAGGTTACTACTTTGATGATTGTAATCAAGAAATTAGAACAGGAAGGTTGAAGCTAAGGAATTCACTTTCACCGTTCGACACAGACGACACAAAATAAGACTTGCAACCAGTCGTCTCTTAGGCCGAGGTGGAATGGCGATCTCGTGTTTTCTTTCCTGAATGGGTGTAATTTATGGTTTGTCGTGCAGAAAGCGGCCATGTGTTATCGTCAGCGGGAGATAGAGTTTGCTTTATATTTAGAGCGTGATGCGCGAGGAAAGTCCTGGACGCTTACCTGTTTGTCAGTGCTGAGTCGAGGTGAACTGGCGTTTTACTCCAGCACGGAAACCTGGGAGTCCTCCACAGGAAACATACCCCGCAATTAACGGCGGCCTGTTACCAGCCATTTGAGTGCCGCTGCCGTAGAGTGTAGGTGAAAGTGTCCCAGGCAACACTTGTAGAAACATAGGCGATCTGTTCGAAAAGTAATTGTAATTTTGTAATTTCACGTGTTGTATTATTTATTTACTTATTTATATATCTATTTCAACAGGCAAGCTAAGGCCCTTCAGACCCTCGCTTACATCTTACAATACTTTCTCAATTAGTAAATATTACAGTTTGTATGGTACATCAGCAATATGCAATGATAATGATGATAATAGTAATAATATTTGCCAACATTTTACCAAACAGCGTAGAAACAACACTGAACAGCCGTTTAAGTGAATATCAAGGAATTTTTAAGAAGGGCAGATCGTATTCTGAACAAATATTTACTCTGAAATCAATCACACGCCACAGATTACTGAAGTCAAAAGATATTATAGTAATGTTTATTGAGTTCATAAAGGTCTTTAATTCCGTTGACAAAAAAAACTATGGGCAAAATAATCCGAAAACTTGGCGTAAATTCTAAATAAGCAAATTTTATTCGTGAAACACTTACAGGCACAGTATCTAAAGAGAAATTTATAGGAGTAATATCCTGGCCGTTCCAAATAAACATAGGTGGATGGCAAGATGGTGGCCTATCACCAATTCTTTTTAATTGTGTTGTAGAAAAAATAGTGAGAATTTGGAATGAAAAGCTGAATAAATATATATTTCAACAATGAGATTGGGAAGAGGAAACAAAAATAATGGAATAAATTGTCTCACATTTGCTGATGACTTTGCTATGCTTTCCGAAATTGAGATATCTCCTGTAACAAAATTAATCTTTTAGAAGAAATGGCCAATAGGACCGGCTTAAGAATTTCTGCACAGAAAATCAAATTTATTTACAAACATTGAAAACGCATCGAAATTTCTGTAAACAGATATTGCCCTTATCGAAAGGGCTAAAAAATTTAAATAACTTTGGGACATAATCCAAGAAACTGGTTTGGGAAAAGCTGCTGTAGAGGACAGGATACATAAAATGGGAAGGGCATATGTTACGGCCAAAGACTTCTACAACAAAAAATGCTTGTCTAAAAATGTAAAAATAAGGCATTACAATAGAGTAGTAAAGCCAGAATGCCTAAATGTAAGCGAATGTCTAGCATTAACCTATAATTTAGATTAACTGTAAATACTAGAAAGTCGAAACATTAGGAAAATATTAGGTCCACGAAGAACTATGGAACGTCGGAAATTGCGCAGTAATAATGAAATTTCTCGAAACATAGAAATTATGTAAGAAGTAATGAGAAAAATAAGACTTGTATTTTTTGAACATTTACATCGCACGCAAGACAGCAGATCAACCAAACAGACCTTCAAATATTTTGTCCTATAAATAGTCAACAAAAAATTGGATCGATGAAGTAAAAAAAGGATTTATATAAAAATAATAAAAAAGCTGAAGAAACTGTTGATAGGAGTGTTCAGCGGGGGAAAAAAATTTAATAGGGAAGGATTCCGAGCCGGAGGAATGAAAACAATTTGGTGTGGCGTGATCAGAATACAGGGAAAAAAACATAGTAAAAAGAGGAAAGAATACTGGAAGGAAAGAGGAGAACAACGAATGAGGAACGGAAATGGGCGTGTAGTCGAAATCAAGAATACCAGAAGGCTTGTCGAAATTGACCGGTGTCAAAAATGTGGTTTCACGTTAGTCCGTTGCATGTTTGATGTCGTCAGTTACTTTGATTTAATTCAGTTGCTGTAATGCGTTATTTTCGGATTGATTGGTTGGTTGAAGGGAACCAAACAGCGAGGTCATCGCTCGCAACGGAGGAGGGAAAGATGGGGAAGGAAGTCGGCCGTGCCCTTTCAGAGGAACTATACCGGCATTTGCCTGGAGTGATTTAGTGAAATCACGGAAAACCTTAATCAGGATGGCCAGACACGGGTTTGAACCGTCGTCCTCCAAAATGCGGATCCAGTGTTCTAACCACTGCGCCCTAACGCTCGGTGTACAAATCTGATGTTTATCGTGCAAGTTGTAAGTTCTGAAGTAATTCGTCAGCTGTTCATGAACAGTATACTCCAAGGCTTTAGACACTGCAGACAATTTGTCGATCGGCCTACATTCACCTGGCGATTTTCGGTTATCATTATTCGCTGTTTGTTGGACTGAGTTTTGCTTCCGCTCAAAAGGGTGTGTACCACCAACAAGCGAGAGATTGAATTAGTCCGTGAGAACTGGTATAATACTATTGACAATGTTTTTAATCACACTTGTTCTCACTCCACCACTATCTACTCCCTCAGAACAGATTATTATGATTGCTTTATGTACCATATATGTAGAAATATATTTGAAAATTCACACGAGTTTTTCATTGTTGTGTTGGTAAACATGCCTGGAAAGCATTTGTACAGTGTAAGCTATCTCGAATATTTAGTCTTTTGTCAGTTGTCAAAAACTTACACGAGTTTTGGTATTATCGGAGATATTTTCTATAAACACAGACAAGAGAAATTGTGTTACATTTTACTCAAAGAATGAAACAATGTGGCGCTAAGTTTTAAAATAATGCTTTCGGTGAGTCTGCGAAGAGTAAAACCTTTTTCAGACAAGTAGTTCAGCCGACCGCTGTGGCTGAGCGGTTCTAGGCGCTCAGTCCGGAACCGCGCTGCTGCTACGGTCGCAGGTTCGGATCCAGCCTCGGGCATGGATGTGTGTGATGTCCTTAGGTTAGTTAGGCTTAAGTAGTTCTAAGTCCAGGGGACTGATGACCTCAGATGTTAAGTCCCATAGTGCTTAGAGTCATTTGAACCATTAAAAGAAGTAATTCACGATACTTTTAAATTGCTTGATAGACATTATCAAGTAGACGAAATGGAAGAATTCCTCCTTCCTCGGAATCAAGCAAGATACAAGAAACAGATTAGCACAGGCAAAGAGCACATTCCTCGCTATAAGAAGTCCACTGGTATCAAACATCGGCCTCAGTTAGAAATTTCCGAGAATGTATGTTTGGAGTACAGCATTGTTTGGAAGTGGAGCATAGCCTTTCAGAAAACCGTAAAAAAGAAATCGACCCGTTTGAGATGTGATGCTATAGAAGGATGTTGGAGATTAAGTACACTGATGAGAAATAACAAGTTTTTCCGTACTATCGACGAGGAAAGGAATGTGTGGAAAGCATTGAACAGAAGAAGGGACAGGATGATAGGATATATGTTGCGATCTCGAGGAACAGCTTTTATTGTCCTAGAAGGAGCTGTAAAGGATAAAAACTGTATGGGAAAACAGAGATTGGAAGATATGCAACAACTGAGGAATTTGTGTGTTGGAAGTAAGTGCCTCCCTCTTACTCTCTCGAGTGATTACTGTGACGGTACGAATTTCTAAACAATATTCACCAGCTCAGATATGCATATTAAGCTATAAATTTTCAATTCAAAAGTAAATATTTTAACGTCGGATGGATATGTCAAATTGTCGTTGTTGCCCGTAGTGCACGTTTAACAGATTGTGGAGTCAATATGAAAGTGTCTTAATGCGTGAAGATCGAGAAACGCATGTTGGTTAAGATATTATCAGACATTAATCAATAACAGTAATCGATTCCTAATTACTGAAAGGAAAATAGACGTGTTTTTGCGTTTGACATTTACGACATGTTGTCTTAAGATAACGGTATCAAATGAGCCACGCCTACATATACAGACACGTCCAGTAGGTCACGGTGAGGGTGTGAGATATTAGCCTATTTTCATTACCATAGGACTTGCTTCTTAATACCATTGATATGTTATACCACCTGGGATATAACACAAGTCATGGTAATATAGAACGAGAACTGCACTACCGGTAATTAAAAGTCCAACAGACTAAAGGGCAGACAACAACATTGTACCTTTTTTGGATATTTAATCTAGTACAAAGAATACATGATTCAATATATAGAAGATTTTGGGGTGTACAGAGAGCGAAATTAAGCACAAAGAGCTGGCTCCTGTGGCAGAAATCACCAATCACGGCTCTAACCCGGATGAGCCTGGATGACAAACACGGAAATGTCGTTACTTGCCGCTTCGACTTTATGCTAGAGATCACGAAACGTAGTTGTTGACTAGTGGTGGTATAGCAGTTTCTCGGCGAAACATGACCATATGTTACAGCGCCATCTATCACAAAGCGAAAAAAGTGGTCCAACTAAAATATTCATATTTATTTACGTAATACACGACATTATAATAATAAATGGGGGTTCCTGTTTAAAAAACGTAGTTGATATCCGTTTGACCTATGGCAGTGCCATCTAGTGGGCCAACCATAGCGCCATCTGGTTTCCCCCTTCGGGCTAGACGAGTTTCGTTCTTTATAGTTTTTTCGTTTGATGCTTATTTCGTGAGATACTTGGCCCGGTGACTATCAATGGACCACACTGTATAACGAAAAACGCGATCTGGCAATGTTAGTTCCCCATGGAGCATCAACACACTGACACGTGTGTCGTGGTGTTGTATGCAAAACTGGGACTCGTCTGAGAAGGCGGCATAGTGTCCAGTGTTACTATTGAGCGCACCATTGCCGCGTTAAGGGAAGCTGTGATAGTGATTACCGTGCTGGCATCCATGTTGCCCCAGACGTCGTCGAACAGTTCTTGTGGATACTTGTCTTGCTTCAAACAAGCAAACTCGGCGCGTGTCTCGTGGCTGTACGATCCTGTACGGACAATATGTTCATCCTCTCTGGCACTAGTCACACAGGTCCGCTGAGAGCCTTCATAGTGTTGAGTATGGCAGTGCCGAACCGGTTCGTTTCCGTACGATGTTCGTGGTATCGCGGATCGATAAACCCCAATCTGGACAGGCCACGATGCTAACACTTGAAGCTGTACGTTTCTGCCTCTCGCAAGAGGCAAAAGAAGGTCTTCACGCGCTCATCGTTCCAATGCGATTTCTCATTGAGAAACACACTGCGTAATGTACTGCCGAAAAAAAAATGTACACTCTCATAGAGTTTTCCAATTCACTCAAGAGTTATTGTTGCAACAGTGCTTAAAATTGGTTCAAATGGCTCTGAGCACTATGGGACTTAACATCTGACGTTATCAGTCGTCTAGAACTTAGAACTACTTAAATCTAACTAACCTAAGGAAATCACACACATCCATGCCCGAGGCAGGATTCGAACCTGCGACCGTAGCAGCCGCGTCGTTTCGGACTGAAGCACTTAGAACCGCTCGGCCACAGCGGCCGGCTTGCAACAGTGCATATAAAGTACGTGAAATAATTACATTTACAGATCAATAGCACAAGCGGTTCTGAGGTACTAGGTATCGGCCCATGCTGAAACACCGGTATTAGTATGTGGTATAGCCTCCACAGACGCTCAATCTGGCCTCCAGCCGATCGTACAGATGGCAAATACTGTTATGCCGCGCCTGCTTGACGTGTTCTCGTATATCTGTAACAGTTGTTGGTTGACGAGCCGCATAAGTCACTACTAGCCCCATCATATCCCACGCGTGTTCGATTGGAGACAAGTCTGGAGATCGTGCTCGCCACCGAAGCTGTTACACGTCTTGCAGAGCACATTGAGTTTCACGGGCAGTGTGTGGCGAGTGTTACCCTGTTGGAACAACAGATCATCTGCCTGGTGCAAGAACGGGTCTGACAACATTCTGCACGTACCGAGTGCTGGTTAGCGTTCCCTCCAGAAACAGCTAAGGTGAACGACAGTTGTATCTTACCGCACCACAGACCATAAGGCCTGGAATTCGGGCCAGTGTGTCTTGTACGAATGCATTCCGTGAAATAGCGCTCGCCAGGTCTACGTCGTACGTGCAAACTACGGTTACTTGCGTACACGCAGTATCTACTTTCGTCGCTGGAGACTACGGCGCACTGTTCCAAATTTTCCAAGTGATCTTGTGACGGCATCGGTCGAGCCTTGCACGTCGATGATGAGATGTGGGCGGAAGACGGGCTACAGGTGTGCGTGTCCGTGGTCCCGCTGCTAGTGACTGGTTCGTGTAGACACGTCTGGACTCAGAATCCCTCGTCTCTGTGCTATGGTCTGGCTCGCGCAAAATACCTTGGCCGATGCGCAGTGATCATCCTTCATCCAAAGCGCTGTCCGCCCCGATAACTGAGTGGTCAGTATGACGGATTGCCGCCTTTGACGGATTGCCGTCCTGCGGGCCCGGGTTCGATTCCCGGCTGGGTGCTGTGTTGTCTTCATCATCATTTCATCCCCATCCGGCGCGCAGGTCGCCCAATGTGGCGTCGAATGTAACAAGACCTGCACCACGGCGGCCGGACCTGCCCCGCAAGGGGCCTTTCGGCCAATGACGCCAAACGCTTATTTCCATTTCCATCCAAAGCGCTGGGCGATTTCATTCGTTTGTTCAGAAGGGGAGGCCGGTAAGTGTTTGCCACGTTTCGGCCGGTCAGCAATGACAGATCGAGGCACGCACCCTGCAATCTTCTTCAAACGATTTTGCAGAAACTATTCGGTAAGAAAATTCATTTTTACTTTACTTACAGCTTCATACGACAGGTTCATGATGATGTGGTCATCATTTCGTTAATGGTCACAGTTTTGTGATATTTACGTGAAAGCAAGACACTACACATAATTCGTCCGCCGCTCGTGGTCTCGCGGTAGCGTTCTCGCTTCCCGAGCACGGGGTCCCGGGTTCGATTCCCGGCGGGGTCAGGGATTTTCACCAGCCTCGAGATGACTGGGTGTTTGTGTTGTCCTCATCATTTAATCATCATCCAGGAAAGTGGCGAAATTGGACTGAGCAAAGATTGGGTAATTGTACGGGCGCTGATAACCACGCAGTTGAGCGCCCCACAAACCAAACATCATCATCATCACTACACATAATTCGGAAAAGTGTGCAATGAAAATTAGAGGTCACTATGATTTTGCGTTGGGTGCATATTACGTAATATGTTGTTCCGTATGAAATATAGCTAACATACTAAATTTTCCTCAAGACTTGGGTTGAGGTATCTATCTGTCACCAATCTTGAGAAAACAGATCTGCTGTAGCGCACTCATTTGCGATCGCGCCACGCCATTGATAAAACCAGAGTGAAATATCCACAAGATTCCTGGTATTTCATAAATGGTTTCAGATATCGAAATGAGATTTTGGCATATGATAGCACGCAAAGAGGAGAGTATTTTACCATATCGTTATTATGTAAAACTTCATTATCCACTGTGTTATTCCAGTAACAACAACCTTTTTCGGTAAAAATGTAGTTTTTGTGGACTGTTGACAGCTGTTGAACTGAGAAATGCTGTGGGGTTTTTAACAACATATGTGAGGACATAACAAGATTCTTTTGTACCAAGGATGTGCTTTTTCGTAGACTACTGACTTTACTTTTCCTCAATTCCTCACTTAATAAGCCACTTTTTCAGAATCCTCTCGCAGTTGTGTCTGCACAACGTGTTAATGAGATGAGGCAGTGTGAACTACTCCATGTTTTAGCAAAAGAAGCAAATTTTCACATGGCAACCAGAGAAATACACTATGTGATCAGAAGTATCCGAACCCCCACAAAAACGTACGTTTTTTTTTTATATCAGGTGTATTGTGCTGCCACCTACTGCCACGTACTCCATATCAGCGATACGATGGCAGGGTGTGGGTATGGCGAATGCCCGATGAACGTCATCTGCCAGCGTGTGTGATGCCAACAGTAAAATTCGGAGGCGGTGGTGTTATGGTGTGGTCGTGTTTTCCATGGAGGGGGCTTACAACCTTTGTTGTTCTGCGTGGCACTGTCACAGCACAGGCCTACATTGATGTTTTAATCACCTTCTTGCTTCCCACTGTTGAAGAGCAATTCGGGGATGGCGATTGCATCTTTCATCACGATCGATCACCTGTTCGTAAGGCACGGCCTGTGGCGGAGTGGTTACACGACAATAAAATCCATGTAATGGACTGTCCTGCACAGAGTCCTGACCTGAACCCTACAGAACACCTTTGGGATGGTCCGCCGCTCGTGGTCTCGCGGTAGCGTTCTCGCTTCCCGAGCACGGGGTCCCGGGTTCGATTCCCGGCGGGGTCAGGGATTTTCACCTGTCTCGAGATGACTGGGTGTTTGTGTTGTCCTCATCATTTCATCATCATCCAGGAAAGTGGCGAAATTGGACTGAGCACAGGTTGGGAAATTGTACGGGCGCTGATAACCTCGCAGTTGAGCGCCCCACAATCCAAACATCATCATCATCATCACCTTTGGGATGTTTTGTAACGCCGACTTCATGCCAGGCCTCACCGACCGACATCGATACCTCTCCTCAGTGCAGCACTCCGTGAAGAATGGGCTGCTATTCCCCCAGAAACCTTCCAGCACCTGCTTAAACGTATCCCTGCCAGTGTGGAAGCTGTCATTAAAGCTAAGGGTGGTCCAACACCAAATTAAATTCCACCGTCGCTGATCGAGGGCGCCACGAACTTGTAAATCATTTTCAGCCAGGTGTCCAGATACTTTTGATCACATAGTGTATATAGGTTTTACTCAAAATTCGCCACTCATGGCGCTTCCCTGAATGCTACAAATGGTTAACAAGCCAGGCGAAAATAAATCGCTGCATTTTCGGCGGAATTCTGTTTAGGTACTAACGAAAGCAGAGGTTACATTAGATCGTTCTGAATGGTCACAATGCGAATGTGGGCGTGGAGGGGCCCTACTTACTACATACAAATAATGTGAATATAGGCTTCAGTGTAGGGCGGCACTTCCCCTTCAGCGCTCGCCATTTCCTCTACAGCGTTTCGAGCGACTTTCCACCACTGCCGCTCTCCCGACGAATACCCAGCCGATGCGCATATAGCGGCCAAGGCATTTTGCGCGCACTATAGCTGTACGGCATGTCACTGCTTCCCTTACCATACGACGATCCTGACGGGTGTCCGCGACGCGTGGTCGACTAGAACCTCGTCTTCAGGTGTGACAAAACGTGATCACTGTTACCAGCATCGTTGCACAGCTTAGGCAGCACGTCCAACTCGTGGGGCAGTTCACTCAAAGGACCATCCCGCCACTGGGAAGGCCACAATTTGACCCCCTTCAAATGCGCTCATTTGGCTGTAGGAAGCACGAGTGCGCCTGAAAGGCACTGTCGTCTGCTTACTTCACACGTTTGTCCCATAGTGAGCCTTATGTCTGCGAGCATTCCCTATTAAAGGGTGCAACTACGCTATCTGTTAGCAGACGACGTTGAAACCATTATAGCAGCATCTACTATACCCCAGGTGTCATATGTCGTCATCGAATCAAAATCGACGTCCGCTTACCAGATGTACTAACTTTTGTTTGCGGCAAAGTATTTAGTTACATAAAAAATGTACACTCCTGGAAATGGAAAAAAGAACACATTGACACCGGTGTGTCAGACCCACCATACTTGCTCCGGACACTGCGAGAGGGCTGTACAAGCAATGATCACACGCACGGCACAGCGGACACACCAGGAACCGCGGTGTTGGCCGTCGAATGGCGGTAGCTGCGCAGCATTTGTGCACCGCCGCCGTCGGTGTCAGCCAGTTTGCCGTGGCATACGGAGCTCCATCGCAGTCTTTAACACTGGTAGCATGCCGCGACAGCGTGGACGTGAACCGTATGTGTAGTTGACGGACTTTGAGCGAGGGCGTATAGTGGGCATGCGGGAGGCCGGGTGGACGGACCGCCGAATTGCTCAACACGTGGGGCGTGAGGTCTCCACAGTACATCGATGTTGTCGCCAGTGGTCGGCAGAAGGTGCACGTGCCCGTCGACCTGGGACCGGACCGCAGCGACGCACGGATGCACGCCAAGACCGTAGGATCCTACGCAGTGCCGTAGGGCACCGCACCGCCACTTCCCAGCAAATTAGGGACACTGTTGCTCCTGGGGTATCGGCGAGGACCATTCGCAACGTCTCCATGAAGCTGGGCTACGGTCCCGCACACCGTTAGGCCGTCTTCCGCTCACGCCCCAACATCGTGCAGCCCGCCTCCAGTGGTGTCGCGACAGGCGTGAATGGAGGGACGAATGGAGACGTGTCGTCTTCAGCGATGAGAGTCGCTTCTGCCTTGGTGCCAATGATGGTCGTATGCGTGTTTGGCGCCGTGCAGGTGAGCGCCACAATCGGGACTGCATACGACCGAGGCACACAGGGCCAACACCCGGCATCATGGTGTGGGGAGCGATCTCCTACACTGGCCGTACACCACTGGTGATCGTCGAGGGGACACTGAATAGTGCACGGTACATCCAAACCGTCATCGAACCCATCGTTCTACCATTCCTAGACCGGCAAGGGAACTTGCTGTTCCAACAGGACAATGCACGTCCGCATGTATCCTGTGCCACCCAACTTGCTCTAGAAGGTGTAAGTCAACTACCCTGGCCAGCAAGATCTCCGGATCTGTCCCCCATTGAGCATGTTTGGGACTGGATGAAGCGTCGTCTCACGCGGTCTGCACGTCCAGCACGAACGCTGGTCCAACTGAGGCGCCAGGTGGAAATGGCATGGCAAGCCGTTCCACAGGACTACATCCAGCATCTCTACGATCGTCTCCATGGGAGAATAGCAGCCTGCATTGCTGCGAAAGGTGGATATACACTGTACTAGTGCCGACATTGTGCATGCTCTGTTGCCTGTGTCTATGTGCCTGTGGTTCTGTCAGTGTGATCATTTGATGTATCTGACCCCAGGAATGTGTCAATAAAGTTTCCCCTTCCTGGGACAATGAATTCACGGTGTTCTTATTTCAATTTCCAGGAGTGTAGATGGCGTAACCCCTATGCACGTACTTTGGTTGCGCCGAAATGCTGTTTGTTTGTCCAAGTATACAGTACACTTCATGGCAATTTGATATTTAAATGCGAACATTTTTAGGTTAGGCTTTACCGCGACTGTTACTGACATTAAATGAAACAACAAGTTTACTGTTACCAGTCACCGTTGGTGGTAACAGTAAACTTGTTGTTTCATTTAATTTGATATTTGTTACATGCCGCTTTCATGATGATGCAGCTTCAGTGGCCAGCAGTGTATAAAAGTCAACCATGTAGCTATCAGTTTGTTTCAGTGGCATACAATAATACAGTGTAATGTTAAAATGCATTCCAGGTTTGAATAACCTCCTCGGAAATCGCTGTAGCTCTCAACGATAAGGATTTTTACACATTAACTCTAAATCGCATCAAGGTAAGAATTGTGTATGCCTAGATTCTTCAGAAATGCTTATATACTTTCTCTAACGGTACACATCGGAGAAAATCTGCTCACATTTACGTGCACAGTACTGATAGCATTCAGTTACAGTGACGGTAGGAGGGGAGCTCGTCCTCTCTCATGGGAATTGGACTCTGAGGTAATTTGCGTCGAAGAGTTTGCTCGAGACAAACGTTATAAGTGCGTTGTGGCTGGCTCTGAGCACTATGGGACTTCACATCTGAGGTCATCAGTCCCCTAGAACTCAGAACTACTTAAACATATCTAACCTAAGGACATCACACACATCCATGCCCGAGTCAGCATTCGAATCTGCGACCGTAGCGGTCTCGCGGTTCCAGACTGTAGCGCCTAGAACCCCTCGGCCACTCCGGCCGGCTCGTACGTTAGGCAGGTGTTCCTACAGAAATGACTCATTATTATATTATAACATGTAATCTCGCACCTTCACAGATATACACTCCTGGAAATTGAAATAAGAACACCGTGAATTCATTGTCCCAGGAAGGGGAAACTTTATTGACACATTCCTGGGGTCAGATACATCACATGATCACACTGACAGAACCACAGGCACATAGACACAGGCAACAGAGCATGCACAATGTCGGCACTAGTACAGTGTATATCCACCTTTCGCAGCAATGCAGGCTGCTATTCTCCCATGGAGACGATCGTAGAGATGCTGGATGTAGTCCTGTGGAACGGCTTGCCATGCCATTTCCACCTGGCGCCTCAGTTGGACCAGCGTTCGTGCTGGACGTGCAGACCGCGTGAGACGACACTTCATCCAGTCCCAAACATGCTCAATGGGGGACAGATCCGGAGATCTTGCTGGCCAGGGTAGTTGACTTACACCTTCTAGAGCACGTTGGGTGGCACGGGATACATGCGGACGTGCATTGTCCTGTTGGAACAGCAAGTTCCCTTGCCGGTCTAGGAATGGTAGAACGATGGGTTCGATGACGGTTTGGATGTACCGTGCACTATTCAGTGTCCCCTCGACGATCACCAGTGGTGTACGGCCAGTGTAGGAGATCGCTCCCCACACCATGATGCCGGGTGTTGGCCCTGTGTGCCTCGGTCGTATGCAGTCCTGATTGTGGCGCTCACCTGCACGGCGCCAAACACGCATACGACCATCATTGGCACCAAGGCAGAAGCGACTCTCATCGCTGAAGACGACACGTCTCCATTCGTCCCTCCATTCACGCCTGTCGCGACACCACTGGAGGCGGGCTGCACGATGTTGGGGCGTGAGCGGAAGACGGCCTAACGGTGTGTGGGACCGTAGCCCAGCTTCATGGAGACGGTTGCGAATGGTCCTCGCCGAGACCCCAGGAGCAACAGTGTCCCTAATTTGCTGGGAAGTGGCGGTGCGGTCCCCTACGGCACTGCGTAGGATCCTACGGTCTTGGCGTGCATCCGTGCGTCGCTGCGGTCCGGTCCCAGGTCGACGGGCACGTGCACCTTCCGCCGACCACTGGCGACAACATCGATGTACTGTGGAGACCTCACGCCCCACGTGTTGAGCAATTCGGCGGTACGTCCACCCGGCCTCCCGCATGCCCACTATACGCCCTCGCTCAAAGTCCGTCAAGTGCACATACGGTTCACGTCCACGCTGTCGCGGCATGCTACCAGTGTTAAAGACTGCGATGGAGCTCCGTATGCCACGGCAAACTGGCTGACACTGACGGCGGCGGTGCACAAATGCTGCGCAGCTAGCGCCATTCGACGGCCAACACCGCGGTTCCTGGTGTGTCCGCTGTGCCGTGCGTGTGATCATTGCTTGTACAGCCCTCTCGCAGTGTCCGGAGCAAGTATGGTGGGTCTGACACTCCGGTGTCAATGTGTTCTTTTTTCCATTTCCAGGAGTGTAGATATTTTACATACATAATTTACAAATGTTCAAATGTGAGTGAATTCCTAAGGGACCAAACTGCTGAGGTCATCGGTCGCTAGACTTACACACTATTTAAACCAACTTATGTTAAGGACAACACATACACCCATGCCCGAAGGAGGACTCGAACCTCCGGCGGGAGGGGCAGCGCAATCCGCATAATTTACATAAATTAATATTTTTCAATAGGTAAATATATCTGACCCATTATAAGCATACCCCAAACATATGCAATCTCTTCTTCTGTTTTTAATGTCCTGACGAACACTGTAATTGAGTTCATGGTTCAGAGTAGTTGCAGGGGTAAGACAAGGCTGCAACCTGTCTCCACTGGTGTTCATATTATTCATGGATCATATGTTGAAAACAATAGACTGGCTGGGTGAGATTAAGATATGTGAACACAAAATAAGCAGTCTTGCATATGCGGATGACTTAGTTGTGATGGTAGATTCGATTGAAAGTTTGCAAAGTAATATTTCAGAGCTAGATCAGAAATGTAAGGACTATGGTATGAAGATTAGCATCTCCAAAACGAAAGTAATGTCAGTGGGAAAGAAATATAAACGGATTGAGTGCCAAATAGGAGGAACAAAGTTAGAACAGGTGGACGGTTTCAAGTACTTAGAATGCATATTCTCACACTATGGCAACATAGTGAAAGAACTGGAAGCGAGGTGTAGCAAAGCTAATGTAGTGAGCTCTCAGCTACGATCTACTCTCTTCTGCAAGAAGGAAGTCAGTACCAAGACTAAGTTATCTGTGCACCGTTCAATCTTTCGACCAACTTTGTTGTATGGGAGCGAAAGCTGGGTGGATTCAGGTTACCTTATCAACAAGGTTGAGGTTACGGATATGAAAGTAGCTTGGATGATTGCAGGTACTAGTAGATGGGAACAATGGCAGGAGGGTGTCCACAATGAGGAAATCAAAGAAAAACTGGGAATGAACTCTATAGATGTAGCAGTCAGGGCGAACAGGCTTAGATGGTCGGGTCATGTTACACGCATGGGAGAAGCAAGGTTACCCAAGAGACTCATGGATTCAGCAGTAGAGGGTAGGAGGAGACGGGGCAGACCGAGGAGAAGGTACCTGGATTCGGTTAAGAATGATTTTGAAGTAATAGGTTTAACATCAGAAGAGGCATCAATGTTAGCACTGAATAGGGGATCATGGAGGAACTGTATAAGGGGGGCTATGCTCCAGACTGAACGCTGAAAGGCATAATCAGTCTTAAATGATGACGATGATGATGATGATGATGATGATGATGATGATGATGATGACGAACACTGTTATCAAAAATTCGGTGGGAGGTAACTTCGACACCTGCAAAATATTGAAAAAAATGACATCTAACCACGAGCCTTGGTGCCATCAAATTCAGTTAAAATATTCATTCTCTAGCGCCGTACCAGCCATTCTTCACGTGATTCTTACACGCTGTTAGGTGAACTGCCGTATTTATAATTACCGACAGTATAGAACTACGCGTGCAATTACAGGCATTCCACATGTGATTCTTTATTCTGGGATACATATGTACTGTCGAGCCAGTGGTGTTGCGTATCGACATCTCACTTTCGTTACCACACTCCTTTCTATGTACTTACATGCTGAGCACGTGCCTGTAGTAACAGTTGCCTTTTTCTCTCTTATCTTGCAGGTGAGTCAGCCAACAGCCGCAGTCGTAGCCGCTCTCGTGCCAGTTGCCTGCGTCCAGTAGGTAGGTCTCAGCTCGCTGCCTGCGTTTGCTATGTAATCTGCGTATCGTGACATTGAACATGCCACTGGTAAAGAAGTAGGTCACTTTCTTTGTGCTTCATTAGGAAGCACATTAGACCGGACGTTTGAATCGGCTGCATCTCTAGTTAGAATACGAATTTACACTACTGGCCATTAAAATTGCTAACCCAGAATAAATGCAGATGATAAACGGGTATTCATTGGACAAATATATTATACTAGAACTGACATGTGATTACATTTTCACGCAATTTGAGTGCATAGATGCTGAGAAATCACTACACAGAACAACCACCTCTGGCCGTAATAACGGCCTTGACACGCCTGGGCGTTGAGTCAAACAGACCTTGGATGGCGTGAACAGGTACAGCTGCCCATGCAGCTTCAACACTATAACACAGTTCATCAAGAGTAGTGACTGCCGTATTGTGACGAGCCATTTTCTCGGCCACCATTGACCAGCCGTTTTCAGTTGGTGAGAGAACTGGAGAATGAGTCGGCCAGGGCAGCAGTCGAACATTTTCTGCATCCAGAAAGGCCCGTACAGGACCTGCAACATGCGGTCGTGCATTATCCTGCTGAGATGTAGGGTTTCGCAGGGTTCGAATGAAGGGTCGTAATACATCTGAAAAGTAACTTCCACTGTTCAAAGTGCCGTCAATGTGAACAAGAGGTGACCGAGGCGTGTAACCAATGCCACCTCACACCATCACGCCAGGTGATACACCAGTATGGCCGTGACGAATACACACTTCCAATGTGCGTTCACCGCGATGTCACCAAACACGGATGCGACCATCATGATGCTGAAAACAGAACCTGGATTCATCCGAAAAAATGACGTTTTGCCATTTGTGCACCCAGATTCGTCGTTGAGTACACCATCGCAGGCTCTCCTGTCTGTGATGCAGCGTCAAGGGTAACCGCAGCCAAGATCTCCGAGCTGATAGTCCATGCTACTGCAAACGTCGTCGAAGTGTTCGTGCAGATGGTTGTTGTCTTGCAAACGTCCCCATCTGTTGACTCAGGGATCGAGACGTGGCTGCACGATCCGTTACAGAAATGCGGATAAGATGTCTGTCATCTCGACTGCTAGTTGTACGATGCCTTTGGGATCCAGCACGGCGTTCTGTATTACCCTCCTGAACCCACCGATTCCATATTCTGCTAACATTCATTGGATCTCGACGAACGCGAGCAGCAATGTCGCGATACGATAAACAGCAATCGCGATAAGCTACAGTCCGACCTTTTTCAAAGTCGTAAACGTGATGGTATCCCTATAAGATATCGAAGCTAGTAACGAGCAGATCATACGCATTCACACTGAGGTGACATTAGTCATAGGACAGCTATATGTGCATATACAGATGGCAATAGTGTAGGGTACACGAGGTATAAAAGGGCAGTGCTCTGGCGAAACAGTCATTGCACTCAGGCGATTCTTGTGAAAAGGTTTACGATGTGATTATGACCGCACGACGGGAATTAACAGGCTTTGAATGTGGAAGGTAGTTGGAGCTAGATGCTTGGGACATTTCATTTCTGAATTCATTCGGGAATTCTGTCTTCCGAGATCCACAGTGTCACGAGTGTACCCTGAACACCATATATCAGGCATTACCTCTCGCCACAGTCTACGCAGGGACAATCAGCCTTCACTTAACGACACCAAGAGCAGCAACGTTTGCGTAGGGTTATCGGTGTTAACAGACCAGCAGTACTGCGTGAAATAACAGCAGAAAAGAGTGTGGGACATACGATGAACGTATCCTTTAGGGCAATGCTGCGAAAGTTGATGGACTATGGCACAGACAACCGACGCGAGTGCCTTCGCTTATACGCTACTGGCCATTAAAATTGCTACACCACGAAAATGACGTGCTACAGACGCGAAATTTCACCGACAGGAAAAAGATGGAGTGATAGCAAATGATTGGCTTTGCAGAGCATTCACACAAAGTTGGCGCCGGTGGCGACACCTACAACGTGGTGACATGAGGAAAGTTTCCAACTGATATCTCATATACAAACAGCAGTTGACCGGCGTTGCCTGGTGAAACGTTGTGATGCCTCGTGTAAGGAGGAGAAATGCGTACCATCACGTTTACGACTTTGATAAAGGTCGACATTGCTGCTAGCTTTGGTCGAGATCCAATGACTGTTATCAGAATATGGAATCGGTCGGTTCAGGAAGGTAATCTGGAATGCCGTGCTGGATCCCAACGGCCTCGTATCACTAGCAGTCGAGATGAGAGGCATCTTATCCGCATGGCTGTAACGGATCGTGCAGCCACGTCTCGATCCCTGAGTCAAAAGATGGGGACGTTTGCAAGACAACAACCATCTGCACGAACAGTTCAACGACGTTTGCAGCAGCATGGACTATCAGCTCGGAGACCATGGCTGCGGTTACCCTTGACGCTGCATCACAGACAGGAGCGCCCGCGATGGTGTACTCAACGACGAACCTGGGTGCACGAATGGCAAAACGTCATTTTTTCGGATGAATCCAGGTTCTGGTTACAGCATCATGATGGTCGCATCCGTGTTTGGCGACATCGCAGTGAACGCACATTGAACGCGTGTATTCGTCATCGCCATACTAGCGTATCACCCGGCGTGATGGTATGGGGTGCCATTGGTTACACGTCTCGGTCACCTCTTGTTCGCATTGACGGCACTTTGAACAGTGGAGGTTACATTTCAGATGTGTTACGACGTTACATTTCAGATGTGTTACGACCCGTGGCTCTACGCATCATTCGATCCCTTCGAAACCCTACATTTCAGCAGGATAATGCTCGACCGCATGTTGCAGGTACTTTACGGGCGTTTCTGGATACAGAAAATGTTCGACTGCTTCCCTGGCCGGCACATTCTCCAGATCTCTCACCAACTGAAAACGTCTGGTCAATGTTGGCCGAGCAACTGGCTCGTCACAATACGCCAGTCACTACTCTTGATGGACTGTGGTATCGTGTTGAAGCTGCATGGGAAGCTGTACCTGCACACGCCATCCAAGCACTGTTTGACTCAACGCCCAGGTGTATCAAGGCCGTTATTACGGACAGAGGTGGTTGTTTTGGGTACTGATTTCTCAGTATCTATGCACTCAAATTGCGTGAAAATGTAATCACATTTCAGTTCTAGTATAATAAATTTGTGCAATGGATATCCATTTATCATCTGCGTTTATTCTTGGTGTAGCAGTTTTAATGGCGAGTAGTGTAGTACGAGATCATTTGCATGGCCTATCCTGGACTTGTGACTATATCGGTTGGATTCTGAACGACTTGAGAAGCGTTGACTGCTCAGACGTGTCCCGATTTCAGTTGGTAAAAGCTGACGGTGGGGTTCGAGAGTGACGCAGAGCCCCCGAAGCTATGGACCCAAGTTGTCAACAAGACACTGAGCAAGCTGGTGGTGGCTCCGTAATGATGTGGGCTGCGTTTACATGGAATAGACTGGATTCTCTGGTCCAATTGTTTGCGACTGGGCTGGAGAACATTCTGGACAGTTCGAGCGAACGATCTGGCCACACAGATCGCCCAACGTGAATCCCATCGAACACTTATGGGGCATAATCGAGAAGTAGTTCACGCACAAAATCCTGCTCCGGCAACACTTTCACAATTACGGAGTGATGTAGAGGCAGTATAGCTCAGTATTTTTGCAGGGGACTTCCAAGAGCTGGTTGAGTCCATGCCACGTCGAGTTGCTACAGTATGGCGGGAAACGGCACGATGTTAGGAGGTACCCCAAAATCTTTGTCACCTCTGTATTTGCGAGAACTGTACAAGGCGTTCGACTACTGGTAGGTGCAAACTGAAGGGGCGGGAAGAGGACAACGAAACCAGAAAGTAACCCTAATAAACTACGGGTTTCTTTGGTACGGCATATTACGATTGAGTACATGAACACTTTATAACAGATTTTGAGGGACAGACACATTCCAAGAATGAGATTTTCACTCTGCAGCGGAGAGTGCGCTAATATGAAACTTCCTGGCAGATTAAAACTGTGTGCCGGACCGAGACTCGAAATCGGGACCTTTGCCTTTCGCGGGCAAGTGCTCTACCATCTCAGCTACCCACGCACGACTCACGCCCCGTCCTCACAGTTTTCTGTGAAGTTCGGAAAGTTGGAGATGAGGTACTGGCGGAAGTAAAGCTGTGAGGACGGGGCATGAGTCGTGCTTATGTAGCTCAGATGGCAGAGCACTTGCCGGCGAAAGGCAAAGGTCTCGAGTTCGAGTCTGGGTCCGGCACACAGTTTTAATCTGCCAGGAAGTTTCACATTACAAGAAGTGTTCCTCATGGCAAGTGATCAGGCGAATGTCTTCTGATCGATGTCTGTACAAGTTCAAAAATCCAAGTCACCTTCTAAATACACTGCTAGCCATTAAAATTGCTACACCATGAAGATGACGTGCTGCAGACGCGAAATTTAACTGACGGGAAGAAGATGCTGTGATATGCAAATGATTAGCTTTTCAGAGCATTCACACAAGGTTGGCACCGGTGGCGACACCTACAACGTCCTGACATGAGGAAAGTTTCCAACCGATTTCTCAAACACATACAGCAGTTGACCGGCGTTGCCTGGTGAAACGTTGTTTTGATGCCTCGTGCAAGGAGGAGAAATGCGCACCATCACGTTTCCGCCTTTGATAAAGGTCGGATTGTAGCCTGTCGCGATTGCGATTTACCGTATCGCGACACTGCTGCTCGAGTTGGCCGAGATCCAATGACTGTTAGCAGAATATGGAATCGGTGGGTTCAGGAGGGTAACACGGAACACCATGCTGGATCCCAACGGCGATATGACAGGCATCTTATCCGCATGGCTGTAACGAATCGTGGAGCCACGTCTCGATCCCTGAGTCAACAGATGGGGACGTTTGCAAGACAACAACCATCTGCAAGAACAGTTCGACGACGTTTGCAGCAGCATGGACTATCAGCTCGGAAACCATGGCTGCGGTTACCCCTGACGCTGCATTACAGACAGGAGGGCCTGCGATGGTGTACTCAACGACGAATCTGGGTGCACGGATGGCCAAACGTCATTTTTTCGGATGAATCCAGGTTCTATTTACAGCATCACGATGGTCGCATCCGTGTTTGGCGACATCGCGGTGAACGCACATTGGAATCGTGTATTCGTCATCCCCACACAGGTGTATGACCTGGCGTGATGGTATGGGGTGCTATTGGTTACACGTCTCGGTCACCTCTTGATCGCGTTGACGGCACTTTGAACAGTGGACGTCACATTTCAGATGTGTTACGGCCCGTGCCTCTACCCTTCATTCGATCCCTGCAAAACCCTACAATTCAGCAGGATAATGCACGACCGCATGTTGCACGTCCTGTACGGGCCTTTCTGGACGCAGAAAATGTTCGACTGCTGCCCTGGCCAGCACACTCTCCAGATCTCTCATCAATTGAAAACTTCTGGGCAATGGTGGCCGAGCAACTGGCTCGTCACAATACGCCAGTCACTACTCTTGATGAACTGTGGTATCGTGTTGAAGCTGCATGGGCAGCTGTACCTGTACACGCCATCCAAGCTCTGCTTGACTCAATGCCCAGGCGTATCAAGGCCGTTATTACAGCCAGAGGTGGTTGTTCTGTGTACTGATTTCTCAGGATCTATGCACTCAAATTGCGTGAAAATGTAATCACATGTCAGTTCTAGTATAATATATTTGTCCAATGAATACCCGTTTATCATCTGCATTTCTTCTTGGTGTAGCAATTTTGATGGCCAGTAGTGTACATTGACAACAATGCGCTCCCGGGGTACATTGACACTATCAACTGGGCTGGAATACACCAAAATGTATTAAATTTTGCCATACAAAAATAGCCAGTGGGTTCAAGCGGGAGGGCCTGGGCCAGACAGTGAAATGGCGAGCCACGACCGATACACCTGTTGCCGAAACAGGTACATGGAATGATGATATAGTCAAAGTAGGGTACTTTACCAGCTTGTAATTTACGCCTCACTTGCAGTGTTTCGAAATAAACTTAGCCTTCCTTAGGCATGAACAGTGTTGTAACATTGGCATGACTGCACTTGTTAGTAAGCTGTGATGTGGAAACCACTGGTTTCTGAACGTCAGTTTATTAGGATTAGTTGATTATTTCATTGTCCTCTACTCCCCCCATTCGTTTGTACCTATAATAGTTAAAAACCCTGTATATTATCTACTTCCATGGCTGAAAGCACAGTGTGTGAAACAGCGATACAGATGACCCGGCTTCAGTGCAAAGTACTGACAGGAATTTTTCCACGGTGGGGTACCAGAATAGGGTAACTGAGGAGCTGCTTGAGTGGGGTGCAGAGGTTCTGAGGTCAGGGATTGCGACATGGCTGGGATAGCGGTGTGCTGACCACGTGCCCCTCGATACCGTATCCAAATGACGCCATTGGCACTGAAAGTGGAGCTGTTTTGGTCGTAATATGTGTGTGCAGACCTGAATGAAATGGATAATAATTATTGTAGAAAAACAAAAGGTGGTTTTCACCACGAGTCTTGTCTTAGTTGCTCAGTGATAAATGAAGGAAGACACACAAGCCCATGAACCAAGCCACAAAGTCGGATAGGGGAAGAAAAGGGAAGCAACAGTTCAGATACTTGTCTTACGTGATTTAAGGTGACCATACTCTGGATTGACCTATGGGGAAAAGAAGCCCAGTTGACCCGAATGCGAGTCCATTGTCTTAAGCACTAAGCCACATTTATTTATTTATTAAACTTATTCATTGCGTATATTTGTGAACCCTTGACTGTTAATTGAATGTAAATACTTAAAACTGCAACCAGTCACTTTTATGAACAGTTGTTTATTATTCCATGAACCGGTTTTTGAACGTTTTCAGCATTCCGGCATAATGCTAATTGCTGGCTCTGTGACAAGAATGTGGAACACGCTTTAATATATCGCCATGACTATTGTTTACCTGTCGACATGGGTGCAAAATTTAATTTCTTTCTTACTGCCACAGTATGGGCGGCATTTTTCGTTGGTGTCCATCTGTCTGCTTCCATTTTGATGGCCAGTTGGCACGTCTCTTCCCACACTTTTATACAAGTGACTGGTTGCAGTGTTACGTATTTACATTTCTTTATTTGTTACTGGATTTGGCGTCATGCGTCGAATGAGAAAACTTCATCAAGGAAGTGGCATTTTGCGTGTTAACGCGGACGAGAGGAAAAAAACTCGAAGAAATGGTAATAAACGAACAGGGAAAACTATCCGGCCGCGGTGGTCTAGCGGTTCTAGGCGCGCAGTCCGGAACCGCGCGGCTGCTACGGTCGCAGGTTCGAATCCTGCCTCGGGCATGCATATGTGTGATGTCCTTAGGTTAGTTAGGTTTAAGTCGTTCTAAGTTCTAGGGGACTGATGACCACAGATGTTAAGTCCCATAGTGCTCAGAGCCATTTGAACCAGGGAAAACTAACCCAAGTAGGACTCCTACAAAATAACGTGCCACCGGCACAGAAACACGCACTCTCGTCCTGAGCACTGACGGGTCTAGCCCTTTGTTCCGAAAGGCAGCTAACATACGAAGATGGTATCTGTTCTTTCGCACACAGCCCTCGAAGAATGAAATTACAATGAAATCCAGACCATTAGCTGCTTACAGGCGTTGATAATTATCAACGAGGACAGTTGGAAATGTGTGCCCCGACCGGACTCGTACCGCCGATCTCTAGCTTACATGGAATACGCTCTATCCGACTGAGCCATCGAGAACACGGAGGATAGTGCGAGTGCAGGGATTTATTCTGGCCCTACCCCGTGAGACCCACATTTCCCACTTACTGTCCACACACTACATTTGTAGTGCTCCTGCCCACTATACTCATTACTCGCGACAGTCAGTCTACTGACTCCCGTAAGAGTTTGAGCAATGTAAGTGCATCCGCACTGAAGAAGATGATTTGGCGGTAAGCCTTACCTATATGAAGATGGTATCTGTTTTTTCGGACTCTTACGGGAATCGGTAGATTGAGTGCCGCGACTAAAGAGCATAGTGGGCAGGGCCACTACAAATGTAGTGTGTGGACAGGGCGCTGGAAGTGTGGGTTTCACGGAGAGCGTGCCAGAGATAAGTCCCTGCAGTCGCACTATCCTGTGTGTTCTCGATGGCTCAGTCGGATAGAGCGTCTTCCATGTAAGCAGGAGATACCGGATTCGACTCCCGGTCGGGGCACACATTTTCAAGTCTCGCCGATTGATATTTATCAACGCCTGTAAGGAGCTAATGGTCTGGATTTCATTGAAATTTCATACTTCAGTTGGCTGTCGCCTGCACAATTTGAGCGTTCTCATTGCCGTCTCTCTTTCCTAAATAGCGTCTTGAATCGTAGGCGGAGGGAAAGTTCGTTATCATTAGTCACGTTTGACAAGATTGTATGATTATAGGATAGTAGTTACTTCTGAAAAATATCTGGGAGTATGCGTACGAAACGATTTGAAGTGGAATGATCATATAAAATTAATTGTTGGTAAGGCGGGTGCCAGGTTGAGATTCACTGGGAGAGTCCTTAGAAAATGTAGTCCATCAAAAAAGGAGGTGGCTTACAATACACTCGTTCGACCTATACTTGAGTATTGCTCATCAGTGTGGGATCCGTACCAGGTCGGATTGACAGAGGAGATAGAGAAGATCCAAAGAAGAGCGGCGCGTTTCGTCACAGGATTATTTGGTAAGCGTGATAGCGTTACGGAGATGTTTAGCAAACTCAAGTGGCAGACTCTGCAAGAGAGGCGCTGTGCATCGCGGTGTAGCTTGCTGTCCAGGTTTCGAGAGGGTGCGTTTCTGGATGAGGTATCGAATAGATATTATAGACTTATACCTCCCGAGGAGATCACCGATGTAAAATTAGAGAGATTCGAGCGCGCACGGAGGCTTTGCAGCAGTCGTTCTTCCCGCGAACCATAGGTGAATGGAACAGGAAAGGGAGGTAATGACAGCGGCACGTAAAGTGCCCTCCGCCACACACCGTTGGGTGGCTTGCGGAGTATAAATGTACATCTAGATATAGATTACAAGCATTGTGTAAATCGGTCAATAAAGCGAATAAAACATGGCGACTAATACTTTCTAAAGCTGTACCACCTCAAAAATAAGTGGAAGAAAGAGCAGAAAATTTCTTTGTTACGTAATACGTATTGCCGTCCACGTTGTCAGGGGACTCACTCATAATTTCCAAATTACACATTTTCTTTATTTTACATGGCCAATATCGAATAAGCGATGTTGTCCTCTCCGCTGCATCTTTTCCCCCCTTTTTTGTTTTATGAGATTTTATTCTAGCAGCACCATGTGTATTTCTTATTTTGTTTTGCATGATTCTTTGTTTATGTTATCATCCTTCTTTTGGTTCTCTAGCGAGAAACTATTGACTTCGAACGTATACAGGGTGTTACAAAAAGGTACGGCCAAACTTTCAGGAAACATTCCTCACACACAAAGAAAGAAAAGATGTTATGTGGACATGTGTCCGGAAACGCTTAATTTCCATGTTAGAGCTCATTTTAGTTTCGTCAGTATGGACTGTACTTCCTCGATTCACCGCCAGTTGCCCAATTGAAGGAAGGTAATGTTGACTTCGGTGTTTGTGTTGACATACGACTCATTGCTCTACAGTACTAGCATCAAGCACATCAGTACGTAGCATCAACAGGTTGGTGTTCATCACGAACGTGGTTTTCCAGTCAGTGCAATGTTTACAAATGCGGAGTTGGCAAATGCCCATTTGATGTATGGATTAGCACGGGGCAATAGCCGTGGCGCGGTACGTTTGTATCGAGGCAGATTTCCAGAAAAAATGTGTCCCGACAGGAAGACGTTCGAAGCAATTGATCGGCGTCTTAGGGAGCACGGAACATTCCAGCCATTGACTCGCGACTGGGGAAGACCTAGAACGACGAGGACACCTGCAATGGACGAGGCAATTCTTCGTGCAGTTGACGATAACCCTAGCGCAGCGTCAGTGAAGTTGCTGCTGTACAAGGTAACGTTGACCACGTCACTGTATGGAGAGAGCTACGGGAGAACCAGTTGTTGCGTACCATGTACAGCGTGTGCAGGCACTATCAGCAGCTGATTGGACTCCACGGGTACACTTCTGCGAATGGTACATCCTACAATGTGTCAATCCTCATTTCAGTGCAAATGTTCTCTTTACGGATGAGGCTTCATTCCAACGTGATCAAATTGTAAAATTTTACAATCAACATGTGTGGGGTGACGAGAATCCGCACGCAATTGTGCAATCACGTCATCAACACAGATGTTCTGTGAACGTTTGGGCCGGCATTGTTGGTGATGCCTTGATTGGGCCCCATGTTTTCCACCTACGCTCAATGGAGCACGTTATCATGATTTCATACGGGATACTCTACCTGTGCTGCTAGAACATGTGCCTTTACAAGTACGACACAACATCTGGTTCATGCACGATGGAGCTCCTGCACATTTCAGTCGAAGTGTTCGTACGCTTCTCAACAACAGATTCGGTGACCGATGGATTGGTATAGGCAGACCAATTCCATGGCCTCCACGCTCTCCTGACCTCAACCCTCTTCACTTTCATTTATGGGGGCATATTAAAGCTCTTGTCTACGCAACCCCGGTACCAAATGTAGAGACTGCTCGTATTGTGGACGGCTTTGATACAATACGCCATTCTCCAGGGCTGCATCAGCGCATCAGGGATTCCATGCGACGGAGGGTGGATGCATGTATCTACGCTAACGGAGGACATTTTGAACATTTCCTGTAACAAAGTGTTTGAAGTCACGCTGGTACTTTCTGTTGCTGTGTGTTTCCATTCCATGATTAATGTGATTTGAAGAGAAGTAATAAAATGAGCTCTAACATGGTAAGTAAGCGTTTCCGGACACACGTCCAAATAACATATTTTCTTTCTTTGTGTGTGAGGAATGTTTCCTGAAAGTTTGGCCGTACCTTTTTGTAACATCCTGTATATTTGTCGAATTGTTAGTCATACTGACCTAGCCTGTTAATATGACCGTCTGTAGGCTATTAGCTGGAGTTTACATGTTATGTGAGATATACATGTCCACAGCCTTCACCTGTCGAAAAGCACCTCCCCTACACGTTCACAATGGAACCTCCCACCACTATCGTTGTCCTCTCCTCCACCGAGACGGCTCGCACTTAGGAGAAAGGTAATTAAGATCATGAAAGCGGAGACTTGCAAACAGAAAATTCCGTTACCGTGACGAGGATTCATTATCGATATCATCGACCTGTTGCAAACGAGAGAAAAGCACCCATCATAAGCAGTTGCCTCAGGAAAACATCTATACGCTAGCACCTAGCACTTCTAAACGCTTTTGATGATGATGATGATGATGATGATGATGATGATGATGATTCGTTTGTGAGGCGTTTAACAGGGCGCTCGTCAGCGCCCGTACAAAGTCCCAATCTTCACACAGTCCAATCTAACTACTGTCACGAATGATGATGATGAAATGATGAGGGCAACACAAACACCAAGTCCCCGGGCAGAAACAATCCCTAACCCGGCCGGGAATCTAACCCGGGACCTAGTGATCCATCGGTAGCCACTAGACCACGAGCTGCGGACTTCTAATCATTGCGATGATGTTTCCGTGGCACTAAAAGACACACCGGAAACACCAGAAGCCATCATGAAACCTAGGCGCACAGAACGTTCTTTATTGCTGAAGATACACTACTTGCCATTAAAATTGCTACACGAAGAAGAATTGCAGATGACAAAACGGGTATTCATTGGACAAATATATTATACTAGAACTGACATGTGATTACATTTTCACGCAATTTGAGTGCATAGATCCCGAGAAATCATTACCGAGAACAACCACCTCTGTCCGTAACAGTACGCAGCTCGCGGTCGTGCGGTAGCGTTCTCGCTTCCCGCGCCCGGGTTCCCGGGTTCGATTCCCGGCGCGATCAGGGATTTTCTCTGCCTCGTGATGACTGGGTGTTGTGTGATGTCATTAGGTTAGTTAGGTTTAAGTAGTTCTAAGTTCTAGGGGACTGATCACCATAGATGTTAAGTCCCATAGTGCTCAGAGCCATTTGAACCATTTTTTTTGTCCGTAATAACGGCCTTGATTCGCTTGGGCAATTAGTCAGACAGAACTTGGAAGGCGTGTACAGGTACAGCTGCCCATGCAGCTTCAACACGATACCACAGTTCATCAAGAGTACTGACTGGCGTATTGTGACGAGCCAGTTGCTCGGCCACCATTGACCAGACGTTTTCAATTGGAGAGAGATCAGGAGAATGTGCTGGCCACGGCAGCAGTCGAACATTTTCTGCGTCCACAAAGGCCCGTACAGGACCTGCAACATGCGGTCGTGCATTATCCTGCTGAAATGTAGGGTTTCGCAGGGATGGAATGAAGTGTAGAGCCACGGGTCGTAACACATCTGAAATGCAACGTCCACTGTTCAGAGTGCCGCCAATGCGAACAACAGGTGACCGACACGTGTAACCAATGGCACCCCATACCATCACGCCGGGAGATACGACAGTATGGCGATGACGAATACCAGCTTCCAATGTGCGTTCACCGCGATGTCGCCAAACAAAGATGCGACCATCATGATGCTGTAAAGAGAACCTGGATTCATCCGAAAAAATGACGTTTTGCCATTCATGCACCCAGGTTCGTCGTTGAGTACACCATCGCAGGACCTCCTGTCTGTGATGCAGCGTCAAGGGTAACCGCAGCCGTGGTCTCCGAGCAGATAGTCCATGCTGCTGCAAACGACGTCGAACTGTTCGTGCCGATGGTTGTTGTCTTGCAAACGTCCCCATCTGTTGGCTCAGGGATCGAGACGTGGCTGCACGATCCGTTGCAGCTATGCGGATAAGATGCCTGTCATCTCGACTGCTAGTGATACGAGGCCGTTGGGATCCAGCACAGCGTTCCGTATTACCCTCCTGAACCCACCCATTCCATATTCTGCTAACAGTCATTGGATCTCGACCAACGCGAGCGTCGATGTAGCGATACGATAAACCGCAAACGCAAACGCATTTCTCCTCCTTATACGAGGCATCTCAACGTTTCACCAGGCAACGCCAGTCAACTGCTGTTTGTGAATGAGAAATCGGTTGGAAACTTTCCTCATGTTAGCACGTTGTAGGTGTCGCCACCGGCGCCAACCTTGTGTGTATGCTCTGAAAAGCTAATCATTTGCATATCACAGCATCTTCCTGTCGGTCCAATCTGTAGCACGCCATCCTCGTGGTGTAGCAATTTTAATGACAAGTAGTGTATTTTCGTATTTGAAGCACTGTAGACCTAATACTTAACGTGGACTTCTGTTGACACTATTTGCCATGCTTGCAGGAAAAAGAAATGAATAATTATTTGAAAACCACATTCTTATATAACGTAGAAGTGTTCTTTTTTCAAACAAATTACAATACTGCCACATCCTCATCAGGAGTTGTTGAGCGTTTTCTCTGTTTTCTCAAAATATTTCATCACATTATGGACAAAAAAAAGCGAACCTGTAATGAATTTTTCAAGTCTTGAAAATATTTCCGACTATTTCTGCAACTTTCTTAGGCAGTCGCGCACAAGGAAATACTCACCGAAAGCATGATTCATCTTTGTGGAATGTGAACGTCGATGGTTGCAAGAAATCGTCGTCCAAGACATAATTTATTCTCTTTCTAAGGAAGGAATGTATTGACCTACCTGCGTAAAGTATGTCGCGCAGTGCACCAGCTTGCGAAACGGGGGAGGGGCTGAGCAAGACCCAAATCGAAACCGCGCTGCGGATTAACGATCGTTGTATGTGGCGCACCAATACGCCTTCGTGTTGATTTTTGGCTGCTTTCCACTCGCTCTCTTTTGGGCAAATGCTGAATTCACCCATGACCTCTGCCACATAAAATACATTACACAACAGTTAAAATACGACAACACAGGGAACAAAAGCCGGCAGTTGTGGCCGAGCGGTTCTAGGCGCTTCAGTCCGGAACCGCGCAGCTGCTACGGTCGCAGGTTCGAATCCTCCGTCGGGCATGGATGTGTGTGATGTTCTTAAGTTAGTTAGGTTTACGTAGTTCTAAGTCTAGGGATCTGATGACCTCAGCCAGCCGATGTGACCGAGCGGTTCTAGGCGCTTCAGTCTGGAACCGCGCAACCGCTACGCTCGCAGATTTAAATCCTGCCTCGGGCATGAATGTGTGTGATGGCCTTAGGTTAGTTAGGTTTAAGTAGTTCTAAGTTGTAGGGGACTGATGACCTCAGATGTTAGGTCCCATAGTGCTCAGAGCCAGGGAACAAAATTTTTACTTTTAACAGATAGATGGCGCACAAGACTTACCTGCGTTAGGTTAACTGACAACTGTGGTGACTTGAACGGCATCGGGTCACAAAGTTAAGTAATAACAAAAAATTTGCCAAATTATGAAATCAGCGGTCCATGAACGACGGGGTAGAGAGATAAGAAAGAAATGTGATAGCCTGTTATTCACTTGTATCCCGGTTTAAGATCAGAGTCAACTGACATCTGACTAATACCAACTCACTGACGTTGCCAATTTCTTTAGTCCGGAAAAGACTAAATTGTAACTGACAGGCGCCATCAGCAAGCTATATCGTACGCTATTGCGACAGTGATAAAGACACTGAATAAGAATTGTAAGGTCCTGGGTTTAAAAGAATAGATGATTCTCTATTAGTTTAGTTTCCCTAATTGTTCTCTCCCTTCGTTGAACATCAGTGGTTAGCACACTGGTCTCGCATTCGGGAGGACGACGGTTGAATCCCACGTCCGGCCATTCTGATTTAGGTTTTCCGTGATTTCCCTAAATCGCTTCAGGCAAATGCCGGGATGGTTCCTTTGAAAGGGCACGGCCGACTACCTTCCCCATTGTTCCCTAATCCGATGGGGCCGATGACATCGCTGTTTGGTCCCTTTCCCCGAATCAACCAAACCAAACGTTACACATCTCAGATCCCTTTTAATAGGCTTTATATCGACAGCATGTAACATTAATTTATCTTTTGCCCCCCCCCCCCCCTATGAATGATAAGCCCCCTCCCCTCATGAGAAACCATTATTGGTTATTAACAAGAACAGGAAGTCCATATCAAAGCTTCTTTCTAATTCCATTTCTTCGTCCCAAACACAAGATTCCAGGTTCCGTAAGTTCACTTGACTGAAAAGCGATTATCACCACTGCTCTTTCTAGATAGCGTTCATTTAAACATTACTCTCGGACTGACTTCGAGCTGATTATTTATTCTATCAAAGTGTTTGAACAAGATGTACAAAAATGTCTAAAACGTAGGCGACATGAATCCGCTGGTGTCATAACAAAGTCCAGAAACCTTCCCACTAGGAAAAAGGGACTGCGGGGATCACGTGAAAAGTTTATGCAACCGACTCGCAAATTACCGCTGGCGAAAGCCCTGCGCCGATTTCTCACTTCTTTGCCATTTATATTGGACAGATTACTTGCCGTACAGTTTTAACTGTAAGATATGAATGAAGCTGCCCTCAACCCGAATGTTGGTTTCAACACACCACTGCCCTGCTAGCCGCGTTGCTGTTGTAGGTAATATGCCGTTATCTCCCTCCCACCTTTGTGCTGACTTGTCCAGCCACTTACGTCACGAACACAAGTAGTTTCAGCTTATATGACCTTTTTCAAGCGTTGACATTTTCTAGTTTCCAGTAGATGTCAAAAATCATGAATGACGCTTATGCTCAGGTGCTACAGTACACGTTATGAAGCAGCCTATTAGAGCATACATAGAGCAAGTTGTAACAGACGGGAAAAGAACAGCGAAATCACACGATGTGCTACCGTCGGTAACGGTTTGGCGTAAGTAATTGCGCTTAAGACGAGAAGTAGCTGTGCGAAACGCAGTGGTGAATGTCATAGCAGAAGAAGAGCTTTGTTAAGCGCACTATACCGTGGTACAGCCAGAAACACCTCCCAACGATATATGGAACGTCTATTATTAGGATACGTTTGGGACCCTTGAGTTTCCGTGCGAACTTTTACAGGATTGGAATGATAGACACTTCCACATACAGCAGGCATCGAGGAGAGGACGGGGATCTTGATCATAATATTTTGAGATATTTCAGATACGTTCCGCAACAAAATAAATTCTGAGAAACCTTGCAAAAAGGAAGATCCCATGCCAGCAAATGTGAAAACATTAAGAAGTGAGAACACCCTCAAAATTGCCGGCCGCTAAGCGGCTCTATGCGCTTCAGCCCGGAAACGCGCGGCTGCTACGGTCGCAGGTTCGAATCCTGCCTTGGACATGGATGTGTGTGATGTCCTTAGGTTAGTTAGGTTTCAGTAATTCTAAGTTCTAGGGGACTGATGATGGTTCAAATGGCTCTTAGCACTATGGGACTTTACTGCTGTGGTCATCAGTCCCCTAGAACTTAGAACTACTTAAACCTAACTAACCTAAGGACATCATACACATCCATGCCCGAGGCAGGATTCGAGCCTGCGTCTGTAGCGGTCGCACGGTTCCAGATTGTAGCGCCTAGAAACTGCTCGGCCACGCCGGCCGGCGGGACTGATGACCTCAGATGTTAAGTCCCGTAGTGCTTAGAGCCTTTGAACGAACCTCAAAATTAAATGTTCTAGCTCTGGCGTAGCAAATACTGAACTTGTAATTTTATTTGTGTACAAAATAGCTGTGTCTTTAAAATTCAATATTAGTCACTAACATAAGCAGTTCAATGGCTGTATTGTTTGCTGCAGAAAGCCAATAAAATTGATTAAAGGAATTAAGACTATCTTCGGTGATATGGTCGCTTTACCCTTAGAGTCGCAGTGCCATTACAATACTATTGACAGCTCCGGCTCACTATTTCTTGTTGTATAGCTCTATATAGGCGGGATAATCTTTTTATCCTTGCACGCCCATTGTAAAGATACAGTTTACTTAATGTCACACGCACTACTTAGGCTACATATCCGCTAAAATATTACTGCATAATTGGCAGCAGTAACTTGTGCTGTTCGGTCGCGGCGGTTGCACTTGCAGCGGATAGAAAAACCGCTGCAAGGAACAACAGTCAGTGGAATGTGACACCGCTCAGACTGTAATTGAATTTGAGGGGCAAAAACAGAGAGCAGAGCTAATCCATAATCTCAATTGTAAGGGGCTGAGCTACCTGTCGGAATGCGGGTGGAAAAGTGCAGGATTTTATTCATTTGCTCGTGCACCAGTATGGCGTTTCCAAATAGCTATGTTCCAAAGTTCTGCACTCTGGTGGCATTTAGTGTCAGCTACCACGACAAGAAGCACACTGTTGTTAATAACAACAACAGGGCGCGGTGGCATGGACGTAAGTGAAACAAAGTTTTTTTTTCCCCTCATGCAGCCCACTGATGAAAGTCAGGGAACACTCTAAACCGCAAAACTGCCGGTAACAGTAGACGAAGATTCTTGTGACACTGTACGGAAGTATTTCCCGAAAAGCACCTTGAACAGTTGATTACACGATACACTGGCAAGTGACACACTACTAAACTGAAGCTCCAAAGAAACTGATGTAGGCATGCGTATTCAAACACAGAGATATGTGAACAGGGAGAATACGGCGCTGCGGTCGGCAGCTTCTCTGTAAGGCAAGTGTCTGCCGCAGTTACTTGATCGGTTGCTGTTCTACAGTGGCAGGCTATCAAGATTCAAGTGAGTTTGAATATAGTATTATAGTCGGCACACGGCATCTCCAAGATAACGATGAAGTGGGGATTTTCCGGTACGACCTTTTCTCGAATGTACTGTGAATATCAGGAATGCGGTGAAACATCAAATCTGCGACATCACTACGGCCGGATAAAGATACTACTGGGGCCAACGACGATTGACAAGAATCGTTCAATGTAACAGTAGTGCAATCCTTCCGCAAATTACTGCAGCTTTCAATGCTGAGCCATCAACAAGTGTCAGCTTACGGACCATTCAACGAAACATCATCGACATGGGCTTTCGGAGCCGAAGGCCAACTCGTGTACCCTTGATGACTGCACGACATAAAGTTTTATGCCTCTCCGGGGCCCGTCAACACCTATATTGGACTGTTGATGACTGGAAACATGTTGCCTGGTCGGACGAGACTCGTTTCAAATTGTATCGACCGAATGGACGTGTACGGGTATGGAGACAACTCATGAATCCATGGACGCTGCATGCCAGGGGTGGACTGCTCAAGCTGGTGCAGGCTCTGTTGTGGTGTGGGGCGTGTGCAGTTGGAGTGATACGGTACGCTGATACGTCTAGATACGGCTCTGACAGGTGGCAGGTACGTAAGTATCCTGTCTGATCACCTGCATCCATTCATGTCCATTGTGCTTTCCGACGGACTTGGGCAATGCGACACCCCACACGTCCATAATTGCTACAGAGTGGCTCCAGGAACACTCTTCTGAGTTTAAACACTTCCGCTGGCCACCAAACTGTCCAGACACGAATATTATTGAGGATATCTTGGTTGAAATGGCTGTGAGCACTATGGGACTCAACATCTGAGGTCATCAGTCCCCTAGAACTTAAAACTACTTAAACCTAACTAACCTAAGGACATCACACACATCCATGCCCGAGGCAGATTCGAACCTGCGACCGTAGCAGTCACGCGGTTCCGGACTGAAGTGCCTAGAACCGCACGGCCACTGCGGCCGGCTGAGGATATCTGGGATACCTTGCAACGTGTTGTTCAGAAGAGATCTCCACATCCTTGTACTCTTACGGATTTATGGACAGCCATATAGCATTCGTGGTATCAAATCCCTCCAGCACTACTTCAGACATTAGTCGAGTCCATGCTGCGTTGTGTTGCGGCACTTCTTGCGTGCTCGCGGTGGACCTACACCTTATTAGGGTATTAGGTAGGTGTACAAGTTTCTTTAGCTCTTCAGTGTAATTCAGTGTGTCACAAGGATTTATAGACAGTCCTGCAATATTCATAGCATCAATTCCCTCTACGCAGAATACAACGAAACAGATTCCGTCCTGTGTAACTTCGAAAGCCTCGTACTCGATCTGCTTATAGGCACTAGTCAAGCAGTGATGTTGTACACTGACTACCAACGATAATCACGGAAAAAGAAAAAAACGTTAGTACCGCAATCACAATACAGCCTAGAACCCAAACGTGTGCACCAAAACTTTACATTTATTCCCGTAACCAAGTATTTTACCCTGAAATCGGAGGAAAGAGGGCACTTGTAACGGTCATAAGGTTTCACAGGTTAATAAAATTGGAACAGTCTAAAATACGCTGGGACGTTAATATTTTATGATGTTTAGAAAACAGGTATCGACTGGAGACGAACGAGAGATACAAGTACTGATGCTACGTCTTAACGTAGAACACTGGTTGAAGAAAAGTGGACCAACGTTCGTAACATTTGCAGATTTACAGAAAGCTATTGAAAAATCTTGGCTGGGCTACATTTTGAAATTTTGAAGGTTCAGGAACAAAATATATGGAGCGAAAAGTTATTTGCAACCAGTACAGAAAACAGCCGGCAGTAATAAGAGTCGAAGACACGAAAGGCAAATAGTAGCTGAAAAGAGAGTGAGACAGGTTTGTAGCCTATCCCACATGTTATTGAAGCTGTACGTGGAAGAAGCAGTAAAAGAAACCTATGAGTAATTTGAAAAGGGAATTAAAAGTGAGGGAGAAGAAATAAAAATTTTGAGAATTGCCGGTGACGTTGCAATTATGTCAGAGACGGCAAAGAACTTGAAAGGGCAGTTGAACGGAATGGACAGTGTCATGAAAAGAGGATAGAATATGAACATCAACAAAAGCAAACCAAAGATAATCGAATGTAGTCGAATGAAGTTAAGTGATGCTGAGGGACTTAGATTAGAAAATGACACACTGAAAGTAGTAAATGAGTTACGCTATTTGGACCTCAAACTTAGGAACGAGGATCGAAGAAGTGAAGATATAAAATGCCGACGGGAAATACCAAGAAAATCATTTCTCAAAAAGAGAAATATGTTAACATCTAACATAAATTTGAGCGTTAGAAAGTCTTGTCTAAAGGCGTTAGTCCGGAGTGTAGCCTTGGACGATAAGCGGTTCAGACAAGAGGAGAATACGACATTTTGAAATGTGGTGCAACAGAAGAATGTTGAAGATTATATGGGAAGATCGAATAGCTACTCAGGAGGTACTGAATGTAATTGGGGAAAAACAATTTAATGGCGCAATTTGACTAAAGGAAGTTCAAAAATGGTTCAAATGGCTCTGGGCACTATGGGACTTAACGTCTATGGTCATCAGTCCCCTAGAACTTAGAACTACTTAAACCTAACTAACCTAAGGACATCACACACATCCATGACCGAGGCAGGATTCGAATCTGCGACCGTAGCAGTCGCGCGGCTCCTGACTGAGCGCCTAGAACCGCTAGACCACAGCGGCCGGCCTAAAGGAAGTGACCGGTTGATACGACACTTCACGGGGCTACAAGGAATCATCTGTAACGGACGTTCGAATCCTGCCTCGGGCATGGATGTGTGTGATGTCCTTAGGTTAGTCAGGTTTAATTAGTTCTAAGTTCTAGGCGACTGATGACCTCAGAAGTTAAGTCGTATAGTGCTCAGAGCCATTTGTAACGGAGGAAAGCGTAAACGGAAAAAATTATAGAATAACCAAGGCATGAATACCGTAAATGGGTTCACATCTATGTAGGTTGCAGTCGTTATTCAGAGATGAAGAGAGTTGCACAGGATAGAATAGCGAGCAGAGCCGCATCAAACCAGTCTACGCACTGAAGACCAGCACAACAACAATATCTTGCTGATTATGAAGGTATGTTACTCCTCGATCTGCATTTGAGGATCCTATTACTGTTCTCAGTGCGAGAACGCTCGTCCCTCTGGGTCCTATTTTAAAGACACGGTCTCAGGAAGAAAATACTTTACTTTTGCGGACTGCGCTATTTCTTGTTTCCATCCTATGGCGTCCTTTTTCCACCCCAACGAAGCACGTTGACCGCAAAATCCACGAAAAGTTTCAGGCGTGAGCCAAGAGAAAGAGGGAAGTGACTTTGGAAACATCGTAGTTTCTCTGAACTTGGCAGACAGCGCTATAGTACAGTTACGCTGTTACCAGTCATACTTTTCTTTATTTCCATTAAGCGTTTCAAAGGATTAATCTTCTCATCATCTGGATGTATATGAATTACTGCGACACCTGTGCATTGTGTTTATGACCTTGGGGTGTGTTGTGGCACTGGAAATTGGAAATTTGTGGTACGGTCTTATAGGACCAAACTGCTGAGGTCATCGGTCCCTAAGCTTACACAGTATTTAATCTAACTTAAACTAACTTACGGTAAGGACGACACGCACACACACACACACACACACACACACACACACACACACACACACACTTATGCCTGAGGTAGGCCTCGAACCTCCGACGGCGTCAGCCGCACGGACCGTGACAAAGCGCCCTAGACCCCGTGGCTGCCCCGCGTGGCATCATGTGGCACTGTCTGGTTGCAGAAAACAAAAACAAAACACCATTTTAGTAAATGGCTCATAGTTTTGTAGGGACCTTTGCTTCCTAAGATGAGCAAGAAATGTAAATGTAAAAGTAAAAAGTGCCTCCAGTGGTCACAGTCTCATTTTCCTGTTATTACATCACATTCGATACCACATGCACTTTGTAGACACTGAATGAGCAATTATGGCGTCTGGAATCTAATAAGTGCAAAGAGCATATAAAATAATAATGTTGCCAGCAGTGCTGGCCGCGGTGGTCTCGCGGTTCTAGGCGCTCAGTCCGGAACCGCGCGACTGCTACGGTCGCAGGTTCGAATCCTGCCTCGGGCATGGATGTGTGTGATGTCCTTAGGTTAGTTAGGTTTAAGTAGTTGTAAGTTCTAGGGGACTGATGACCGCAGATGTTAAGTCCCATAGTGCTCAGAGCCATTTGAACCATTTTGTTGCCAGCAGTGGCAAGAACAAAAACAAATTACTATCTTGTACAAGTCCTTCCATTCCTCTCTGTAACCAGAGACTTCCACGATGCTTTGGGACTTCTTCCAGACATGTGTTGGTTTTACTAAGGCTGATCACCTTAACCTTCTCAACAGAGTTTTGTGAGAAAATGATTTTCTTTTTAATTCCGTTCTGAGGATTCCCCTCTAAGCTCACGGGGCTGTTCCCTAGCACTCTGGTACTGATCGAACGACGGATAACAAATACAGCAGTACCCCTCTAAGCTGCTTCGAAGTCTTCCGACATGGTGGGGGTCAGGAATGCGTACACGAACGCTCCGTGTGCGGTGTCCTTTGTAAACTGAGTGGCCAAAAGTGATGGGAACGGTTGCCCACGTGAAGACGCACCGTGTACGACGCCCGAATGTTGGGGCTGAATGTGGTGCAAGGCGATATTCTAGCAATCTGTGTAATTAACTAGGCAGCAAGTCGCGAATTACTCTACTTTTAACGTGGGATGAGGACCACTGCAACACACATGGGTCATAGCACGTCGGAGATTACACATGAATTCCGGTATACGAGTTCAAAATTGGGTCTACAGTACCGCGGGGACAATGTTTCCACATGAACAAACCGCCAGACAGGGCTACAGCAAGTATCCGAAGAACAGACGTCACTTCGTCTCAGCAGATCTGTACGGGGCCATCGACTGTATCCCGTGTATCTGTTTAACGCCGTTTTGAATGAGGGGCGTCAGGAACACAGAATTGTACGAAAACAAATGCACGCCATACACTCGCGGTGGTCTAGGTTCAAATGGCTCTGAGAACTATGGGACTTAACATCTGAGGTCATCAGTCCCCTAGAACTACTTAAACCTAACTAACCTAAGGACATCACACACATCCCTGCCCGAGGCAGGATTCGAACCTGCGACCGTAGCAGTCGCGCGGTTCCGGACTGTAGCGCTTCGAACCGCTCGTCCACCGTGACCGGCTGCGAACATTTCTTCCATCGTAAGAGATAGAAAAGAGAATGGTTAGTGTTGAGGATCGAAGTAACTCGTAATTACGTAGAACGTTCTTGGCTTTTCTTGTGAGAATATCATAGTTTTCTTGAGGTATGTCATTTAATACAAAGAAACAAGCAACACACACTGACAGAAAAAAAGCGCCTAGAACCGCACGGCCACCGCGGTGATCTAGGGGTAGCGCCTTTGACCAGTTAATCAAAACGTCCTGGGTCCCGAGATCGATTCTAGCCACTGCTTAAAAATCATCAACAGTGGCGGCCATGGCCTTGTCAAACAGGGCAGAGCAATGGACAGCGGTTGGGACTAGATATTTCTGCTCTTTGGATGGGAAACTGCTCCTATTAGGCGAAACGTTTAGCACCTACCAGGGGATGGAACAATCCGATGACATGATGGGAGAATAGATAGTAGTCGACAATGAAGACATGGTGAATCCAGTACTGGAGTTTCAAACAGCTTTGGAAGACTTACACCGCACGACCGCTACGGTCGCAGGTTCGAATGCTGCCTCGGGCATGGATGTGTGTGATGTCCTTAGGTTAGTTAGGTTTAAGTAGTTCTAAGTTCTAGGGGACTTATGACCACAGCATTTGAGTCCCATAGTGCTCAGAGCCATTTGAACCATTTTTTTTTTTTAAGACTTACGACGAAATAGGGCGCAAAGCACAGATAACATTTCTACGGAATTTGTAAAATCAGTTTGGGAAGAGACAGCAAACGGCTTTTGAAAGAGGTTTGTAGAATATATGAATCTGGAGACATAAACCACCACAATATCGGAAAAAAACCATGAACACAAACACGAAGATATCAAGGACAGTTAACTGCGAGAACTGTCGAACAACCATCTTAACATCGCATGTATCCAGGTTACTAACAAGAACAATATACAGAAGAATTGAAAATAACTTAGAGGAGCTGTTACACGACGATGAGTTTGGCTTTAGGAAAGGTATGCGCACAAGAGACATTTCTGACGCTGCACTTGATAATGGAAGCAAGACTTAAGAAAACTCAGGACACGTTCGTAGGATTTGTCGAGCTGTGAATAGCTTTTGACAGTGTAAAATGGATCAAGATGTTCGAAATTCTTGTGAAAACAGGGGTAAAATATAAGTAGAGATGGGTGATATACGATACACTACTGGCCATTAAAATTGCTACACCACGAAGATGACGTGCTACAGACGCGAAATTTAACCGACAGGAAGAAGATGCTGTGATATGCAAATGATTAGCTTTTCAGAGTATTCACAAAAGGTTGGCGCCGGCGGCGAAACCTAAAAAGTGCTGACATAAGGAAAGTTTCCAACCGATTTCTCATACACAAACAGCAGTTGACCGGCGATGCCTGGTGAAACGTTGTTGTGATGCCTCGTATAAGGAGGAGAAATACGTACCATCACGTTTCCGACTTTGATAAAGATCGGATTGTAGCCTATAACGATTGCGGTTTATCGTATCGCGACATTGCTGTTCGCGTTGGTCGAGATCCAATGACTGTTAGCAGAATATGGAATCGGTGGGTTCAGGAGGGTAATACGGAACACCGTGCTGGATCCCAACGGCCTCGTATCACTAGCAGTCGAGATGACAGGCATCTTATCCGCATAGCTGTAACGGATCGTAAAGCTACATCTCGATCCCTGAGTCAACAGATGGGGACGTTTGCAAGACAACAACCATCTGCACGAACACTTCGACGTTTGCAGCATCATGGACTATCAGCTCGGAGACCATGGCTGTGGTTACCCTTGACGCTGCATCAAAGACAAGAGCGCCTGCAGTGGTGTACTCGATGACGAACCTGGGTGCACGAATGGCAAAACGTCATTTTTTCGGATGAATCCAGGTTATGTTTACAGCATCGTGATGGTCGCATCCGTGTTTGGCGACATCGCGGTGAACGCACATTCTAAGCGTGTATTCTTCATCACCATACTAGCGTATCACCCGGCGTAATGGTACGGGGTGCCATTGGTTACACGTCTCTGTCACCTCTTGTTTGCACTGACGGCACTTTGAACAGTGGACGTTACATTTCAGATGTGGTCCGACCCGTAGATCTAACCTTCATTCGATCCCTGTGAAACCCTACATTTCAGCAGAATAAAGCACGACCACATGTTGCAGGTCCTGTATGGGCCTTTCTGGATACAGAAAACGTTCGACTGCTGCCCTGGCCAGCGCATTCTCCAGATCTCTCACCAATTGAAAACGTCTGGTCAATGGTGGCCGAGCTACTGGCTCCTCACAATACGGCAGTCACTACTCTTGATGAACTGTAGCATCGTGTTGAAGCTGCATGGGAAGCTGTACCTGCACACGCCATCCAAGCTCTGTTTGACTCAATGCCCAGGCGTATCAAGGCCGTTATTACGGCCAGAGGTGGTTGTTCTGGGTACTGATTTATCAGGATCTATGCACCCAAATTGCGTGAAAATGTAATCACATGTCAGTTCTAGTGTAATACATTTGTCCAATGAATACTCGTTTATCATCTGCATTTCTTCTTGGTGTAGCAATTTAAATGGGCAGTAGTGTATGTATAAGAACCACAAGGGGAAAAATAAGAATGGAAGCGCAAGAACGAAATACTTGTATTATAGAATGTATAAGACGGATATAGCATCTCGGCTATAAAGTTCAATCTCTACATAGAAGAAGCAATGACGGAAACGAAAGAAAGTTTTAAAAGTGCGATTAAAATTGAGTAAGGTAGGATATAAGGTTAGCTATCATTATGAAAGTGAGAAAGAATTGCAGGAGCTATAATAAATTTGGTAGCCCAAGGGACCCACAGTTCCGGTTGAGAGCAAAACGAAGAAAGATGGAAGTAATGAGATTAGCGATTAATGTTAACAAAACTGATAACCACGAAGCAGGCAACATGAACGAATTCTGCTGCCTTAAAGCAAACTATCACATGAGGGAAGAAGCGAGGAAGACATAAAAAAAGCGTAGTAAAAGAGGGCATTCTTGGCCAAAAGAAGTCGGTATTAATTTGAGAAGTAAATGTATGTTTGGAGGACAGCACTGGGTGGTAGTGAATCATGGACTGTGGACGGAGGGGGAGGGAACCGTAGAAGAAGAGAATCTAAGCGTTAAGATATGGTACTAAAGAAAGATGTACAGACTCAGGTGGACTGACAAGGAAT
The DNA here is from genome assembly GCF_023864275.1 of Schistocerca cancellata. NCBI lineage: Eukaryota > Metazoa > Arthropoda > Insecta > Orthoptera > Acrididae > Schistocerca > Schistocerca cancellata. Next base: position 373,187,486 of record NC_064626.1, read on the forward strand.
TAGAAGGTTGTCCGCTGAATCGGCGAAGAAATGAACAAGAAGAAGGGGCGGGCTGATAGCACTTAAGATATCAAGTAAAACTTCCATGGTATCTGAGGGATTTGTCGAGGATAAAATTTGTAGGGTAAGACAGAGATTGGAATACGTCTAATAAATCGTTGAGGACATTGACGTTGATGTAAGTGCTACTCTTAAATGAAGTGTTTGGCACCCCTCAAAAAACCATTCCTAAGACCGTTGATTTTAAAACACGTTCCTTCCCACGACTTCTAACCATTCAGCGTAAAGAGTCCAGTGCCCCTCCTCACGACACGAGAGCGAAACAGTGATGCCGAAGCGTTTCGAAAGCGCGCGTGCGCGCGCGCGCATATTTGCTTCTGTTCGCCGTCGCCTGTTAAGTCCTCGCGGAAAGTTCCCAGCGGCGGCAGCGCCTCAGCCCGGGAGGTTGCCAGCTAATCCCGGGGATGAGCGCCGCCCCCGTCTCGCAATGTGAGCCACCGCGCACAGGGCCTCGGCGCAGCCTTAAGGCGATTACTCCGCCGCCCACGCCACTTGGCTGGCTTCTCCTCTGTCACTAAACAGCCGCCACCGTCAGCCGCTTGGACGCCTGGGGCTCACTCTCACTTTAATGTACAACTGTGCTGCTACACCACTGGCCATTAAAATTGCTACACCAAAAAGACATGCAGATGATAAACGGGTATTCATAGCACCAATATCTTATACTAGAACTGACATGTGATTACAGTTTCATGCAATTTGGGTGCATATATCCTGAGAAATCAGTACCCAGAACAACCACCTCCGGCCGTAATAACGGCCTTGATACGCCTGGGCATTGAGTCAAACAGAGCTTGGATGGCGTGTACAGGTACAGCTGCCCATGCAGCTTCAACACGATACCACATTTCATCAAGAGTAGTGACTGGCGTATTGTGACGAACCAGTTGCTCGGCCACCATTGACCAGACGTTTTCAGTTGGTGAGAGATCTGGAGAATGTGCTGGGCAGGGCAGCAGTCGAAAATTTTCTGTATCCAGAAAGGCGCGTACAGGACCTGCAACATGCGGTCGAGCATTATCCTGCTGAAATGTACGGTTTCGCAGGGATCGAATGAAGGGTAGAGCCACGGGTCGTAACACATCTGAAATGTAACGTCCACTGTTCAAAGTGCCGTCAATGCGAACAAGAGGTGACCGAGACGTGTAACCAATGCCACCTCACACCATCACGCCAGGTGATACACCATTATGGCGATGACAAATACACGCGTCCAATGTGCGTTCACCGCGATGTCGCCAAACACGGATGCGACCATCATGATGCTGTAAACAGAACCTGGATTCATCCTAAAAAATGACGTTTTGCCATTTGTGCACCCAGGTTCGTCGTTGAGTACACCATCGCAGGCGCTCCTGTCTGTGATGCAGCATCAAGGGAAACCGCAGCCATGATCTGTGAGCTGATAGTCCATGCTGCTGAAAATGTCGTCGAACTGTTCGTGCATGTGGTTGTTGTCTTGCAAACGTCACCATCTGTTCACTCAGAGATCGAGAGGGGGCTGCACGACCCGTTACAGCCATGAGGATAAGATGCCTGTCATCTCGACTGCTAGTGATACGAGGCCCTCGGGATCCAGCACGTCAGGATCTATATGATGTAAAAATTCCTGGAGACGGTCCACGCCATGAGGCGTATGTAGAAGAGAGAGTACGCTCGAACAACGTTGTAATATCTGCATCAAACATATTTTACATTCAACAATGAATTTTATGAACAATCTGACGGTGTCGCCATGGGGAGTCCTTTGCCTCCCCTGGTGGCAAATTTTTTTATGGAAGATTTTAAAGAGAGAGCTTTCAACTCTGCTACTTTTAAATCGACAGTGTTTTGGCGTTACGTGGATGACACCTTTATAGTATGGCCTCATGGCGTGGACCGTCTCCAGGAGTTTTTACATCATATGAATTCCATACTTGAAAATATTAAGTTCACTATGGAAACTGAAAAAGATGGTTGTTTGCCATTTTTAGATGTTCTGGTACGGCGCAAGAATGATGGCACACTTGGTCATTCGGTGTATAGGAAACCGACCCATACAGATTTGTATCTGCAAGCTACCAGTTGCCACCATCCAGCACAAACAATGGGTATCCTTAAAACTTTAATCCACCGTGCCCATACTATTTCTGATGTCGACAGTCTTCAAGCGGAACTGAAACACCTGCAAAAAGTATTCCTCATCTAAACATTCTGCGTGGTGTCTGTTTGTTCTATATCATGTCTCGCTACCACTTTAGCGCAACGACGCTCTGAGCGTGTTTTTTAGGGAATTGACTAGTTTGAACCTGGGACCTGTTGCTGGTAAGGAGACGCCAGACCACACATGACATGTAGAGTTCAGAAGAGTTCAGTGAGACTAGCGATGATATAACCAAATACTTAATGATTTCAGCGTCAGCTCCACTGCACTCCCTGTAAAGCAATCTTAATACTAACTAAATTTAGTGGAAGGGGTTCAAGGCTTTCCTATTTTTAGTTAGCTGGTAAAATAACGTCGAGAAAGCAGTAAAGTTTACCATTGGAAATTTTATTCTACTCACAAAACATCGTTTATAAATTGCTCTATTGATAAAAGGAAATGTTTTAATACAGGATGGTAAAAACCAACTGCGTTCAAGAAAAATGTGAACGAATATTCCCTGAATGGGTTTCCAAGTTCCACAATGGATCGAAGGATGACCTATGCCATATCACATCTATAATCTAGGTTTAAATTAAGTTTTACAAAAGAGAAAACTATCAAAATGGTCTACAGTGACCCTCAATTATCTTTAATTACTTATCTAGCTTGTCGTAAATTACAGTGGCTGATGTGGCTTCTCAATAACTATATAACAGAAAAATCATCGCGTTTCAGACTTTTACTTCAAGTGGCGAATGTGAACACCATGAGCTTTAATTGACGATCGACACTAGTATTGCACAAGAAGGGGTTGTAACAGATGAGACTTCTGGAGTTCTGAGTGAAGCCTTATGCACTCAAAAATGCGGCATCGCGTGCGTTCAGTACCTTGTCGGTGTTCGTCAGGGGGTGGCGGCCGGTGCAGCTCCGTCCAGCTCGCCCTCTCGGAAGCAACTCCCCAGCAACTCTCTCCTAACTTCTCCTTACTATAATTTACCGAAGTTGGTTTAAAAAAAACTATCTGGCTGTGTTTTCATCTGTCCAATCAGGGTCTCAATGTTAACCTTAATCTCCGCCTACAAAAATTCTGTCTATCCAATGAGAAACGTTATACTTTTCGTGGTGGGGCAATGTTTTCAAAGTTTGCAACGTAACAGAGAAGCGAAAAAGTCTCACGCTAAAACTTGCAGCTGGTGTGGTCCTTTTAGCGTTATCGTAAGATCTATACTGTTCTTCTGGAGGGCTCTATCTTTTAACATGGGCTGGGGGGTGGTCCAAACGTAACAGAGACGCGAAAAAGTCTCACGCTAAAACTTGCGGGTGGTGTGGTCCTAGCAGTTAGCTGGCGACGTGGGTGTCCGTCCCTTATCGTAGGGCCTTCCAGCTTAACACGATTCTGCTCTCGGCTTCTGTTCTCGTTTCTCCCCTCGGAACTGCGTCTGTCTCACGGTGGGAAGGTATGACATGCATTTAGGCATTCTTGTGTTAGTCTGTAGTATTCCATTTGCTCACTCGTTATTCGTATTACTTTGGTTAATTTAATGTCACGATTTATTCGGAGCTATGTGACATACTATTGGATTTGCTTATCATGTCAGGGTTTTCATGGAAGGTGTTGGATTTGCCTGACACCTTACACTCATGAATGGCTTTTCAACTAAGCAAATGAACAGAGCTATGCAGTCCTACAAACGACGCAACAAGGAAGAAGAAGAGGTCTTCAGGTCAATGGCTTATCTACCTTTTATTGGGAACATCTCGTCACAGATAGGTAGAATATTGTGGAAGCATCAAGTTAGAGTCATCTTTCGCCCTCCTCCTAAAATATCATCACTGGTGGGATCCGTTAAGGATGACCTGGGCCTTCGTAAATCAGTTGTCTACAAGATTCCGTGTGATTGCGGCAAGTCATATACAGGGCAGACAACAAGAATGGTGCAGGAACGTATTGTGGAACACCAGCTGCATACTCGCCTTCTCCAACCCACCAAGTCCGCAATCGCTGAACATTGCATTTCTACTGGCCATTCTATGAATTACAATGATACAAAAATTGTGGCTCAAACATCAAATTTCTGGAGTTCAGTTATAAATGAATCCATAGAAATAAAATTGTCAGACAGCGAGACTCTTATCAATCGAGATAGCGGTTGCCAGTTAAATTCCGCTTGGAATCCCGTTGTAGAGAAACTTCGTAGTCAACGTAGTTATCGGTATAAAGATGAAGATCGATCTGATATCGAAATGCCAAGTTTTCACCGCGGAGGGTGCCAGGCGCAGCGCACGGAGTTGTGAACGCGCACGCTAAACAGTACATGCTCAGCGCATGCGCAATGGAGCCCCCTTTGGCTTTAAATAGCAGAGCTCAGCGCGTATTCGCCAGTACTTCTCTAGCTGTACTCACCTGAAGATGGCCAAAAGACTTTGTGCTGAAATATCGTGGCAAGATTTTACTGACGTACGGCAGTTCTCCCGTATTTTTATGGGACAATCAGTACGCTGGGAAAATTTCAAACATCACAATAATATCGTTGTTAAGTACAATTTAAAGTATTATCACCGTACCGGTACCTGTAGTTCAACTAAAACTTTCAATTTCAAGTAAAGGACTCTGAGCACAATGGGACTTAACGTCTGAGGTCATCAGTCCCCTAGAACTTACAACTACTTAAACCTATCTAACCTAAGGACATCACACACATCCATGCCCGAGGCAGGATCCGAACCTGCCACCGTAGCGGTCGCACGGTTCCAGACTGTAGCGCCTAGAACCGCTCGGCCACCCCAGCCGGCTTCAAGAAAAGTTTATTAAGTTAATTTAAGGGTTCTTGGAGAGGGGGGGGGGGTGGACAAGATGCAGTGTCGAGTATTGAAAAAGGTATGTTGAGATAGTTTGGACATGCAGAGAGCATGAACGAAATGAGGTAGACGAAACAAGTATAGATGACGATTGTGAATGGGAGAATTGAATAAATGAAATGATCGTATGGCTTTGTTGGCCGGTTCAAAAAAATGTTCAAATGTGTGTGAAATCTTATGGGACTTAACTGCTAAGGTCATCAGTCCCTAAGCTTACACACTACTTAACCTAAATTATCCTAAGGACAAACATACACACCCATGCCCGAGGGAGGACTCGAACCTCCGCCGGGACCAGCCGTACAGTTGGCCGGTTCGGCCGCCAAGTGCAAGTCTTATTTCAGTCGATGCGATATTGGGCGACTTGTAGAAAAGACTATGAGGACAACACAGCACCCAGTCCACGAACGGAGAAAATCTCGAATCCGGCCGGGAATCGAACCCGGGCCCGCTGCATGGGAGGCAAGAACGTTACCACTCAGTTAAGCAGGCGGACAATGGGAGAATTGGAAAGGATCTTCCTCTGCCAACATACCTCGAGCAGTATGAACAAGTTTTTAGCAATGACCAGCCCTAATAAATTACAAACAATGTACCTACCTATGTATTATAAGTTTAAAAAAATTTAGCTATGAAAAGAAATTACAGTAGTTGTGCTGTTGATATTTGGCTCTGATGATTAATGAGTTTACCGACCACTGGCCCTGACAAATCACGGATGAGGATTTGAATGACATCGCACCGAAATGTGAATGTGCTTTCTTACGTAACAGGAGTGATTAGGAACGTTATTTGCACTGACTTTTTATGTTCTCTTTTCTGTTCAGTGTTCCGCAGGCCTCGAGAGAGCCCTGAAGAATGGCTTAACGCGCGGTGCAGCGGGAAGTCGGTGAGCGGCTGCCTCGGGCCGATTGCATTGTGTTGCCCAAGCCATCCGCCGGGATGAGCTCAACTTTCCGCACGTGCCCGCTGATACGTGCCTCGATGTCCTCGCTCGTTTCCTCTCTTGCTTTTCCGGGCGAGTTCTGCATAATCAGATTTACGCACACACACAATACGTGACGAAAACAATGAAAAGTTAAGAGCAAGGACGAGCGCGCAACCTGATTTTAATTTCTTACCTGTGCTGCAGTATACGTTCACTACAGCAGAAAAGAAATGCTGACAAAGTACCGCACCTGGCCAAGGAGAGCAAAGCTATGATCATTTACACTGATCAACTAAAACGTTAATAGCCGGTATGTCCACCTTTGGCACAAATAACAGCGGCGGCGCATCGTGGTGTAAAACCAATGAGGAGGCCTTCGTTGGTCGCTGGAGGGAGTTGGGCACATGAGTCAACTATATCACGTAAATTCTGGGGAAGGGCGTTGAGCTCTGACGACATGTTCAATCACGTCCCAGATGTGTTCGATCGGGTTCAGATGATGATGATGATGATGTTTGGTTTGTGGGGCGCTCAACTGCGTGGTTATCAGCGCCCGTACAATTATCCAATCTTTGCTCAGTCCAATTTCGCCACTTTCCCGGATGATGATGAAATGATGAGGACAACACAAACACCCAGTCATCTCGAGGCAGGTGAAAATCCCTGACCCCGCCGGGAATCGAACCCGGGACCCCGTGCTCGGGAAGCGAGAACGCTACCGCGAGACCACGAGCGGCGGACAATCGGGTTCAGATCTGGCGAGTTGGGTGCCAGCACATCGACTGGAACTCGCCACTCTCTTCCTCGAACCACTCCATCACACTCCTGGCCTTGTGACATGGCGCATTATCTTGCTGAAAAATGCCACTGCTGTTGGGAAACATGATCGTCATGAAGGGGTGTACATGGTCTGCAACAATTGTACGATACTCCTTGGCCGTCATGGTGCCTTGTACTCTGCCCAACATTAAAGTTCGATGTAAGTTCCACCACAGATCGTCTTTCGCCTGTCCTGTTTTACCAGTCTGCCCAGCTTACGGCGCTCGATGCGTGTAATGGGTGGGGGGGGGGGAGGCCGCCCAAGGCCACGACGTTTGGACACGGTTCCACCTTGGTTTCGCCACGTGTTTGAAAACACTCCCCACAGCATTCGTCGAACACCCGACAAGTCGTGCAGTTTCCGAAATGCTCGTCCCCAGCCTCCGGGTCATCACAATCTCCCCTTGATCAAACACAGATCGCGCACCTTACCCATTCTACGCACGGACAGCATTCTCACTGATACTTCATACACCGTGCGCGTGTCTGAGTAGCAGTCATTCCTCGCCAGACTTCGCAGCTTTCGCCTGGACGGGATTATATCGATAACAGGTCGGTTGTGAATATATTCTGGCTGATCACAGTATTTCTATAGGTGAACATCTTCTGATGGCAACCTAACTGACGAGATTTCCCAAATGAATTTTTACCACCACCCGCCCTCACTCCTTCACTTCCACCAACACATCTCCTACAGCTTCCAAACACCGCAGAAGTTCTCCTACATACCCCAGGTTCGAATCCCAATCCGGCACACAGTTTCAATCTGCCAGGAAGTGTCAAATCAGCGCACACTGCGCCGCAGAGTCGAAATTCAATCTGTAAACTATCTTCTAGGCTGCGGCTGAGCCATTTCTCCGCAGTACCCTTCATTCCAGGAGTGCTGTTCCCGCGAGGTTCGCAGGATAACATGTCTGAAGATTGGAAGGTAGGAGAAGAAGAAAGGAATGGAGGAAGTCAGATGTGTGGGCACGTCGTGAGTCGTGCTTGGACAGCTCAGTTGGTGCAGCACTTGCCTATGGAGGGCAAAGGTTTCAAGCTCGCGTCCAGGTCTAGCACACAATTTTAATCTGCATATATACTCCTGGAAATGGAAAAAAGAACACATTGACACCGGTGTGTCAGACCCACCATACTTGCTCCGGAAACTGCGAGAGGGCTGTACAAGCAATGATCACACGCACGGCACAGCGGACACACCAGGAACCGCGGTGTTGGCCGTCGAACGGCGCTAGCTGCGCAGCATTTGTGCACCGCCGCCGTCAGTGTCAGCCAGTTTGCCGTGGCATACGGAGCTCCATCGCAGTCTTTAACACTGGTAGCATGCCGCGACAGCGTGGACGTGAACCGTATGTGCAGTTGACGGACTTTGAGCGAGGGCGTATAGTGGGCATGCGGGAGGCCGGATGGACGTACCGCCGAATTGCTCACCACGTGGGGCGTGAGGTCTCCACAGTACATCGATGTTGTCGCCAGTGGTCGGCGGAAGGTGCACATGCCCGTCGACCTAGGACCGGACCGCAGCGACGCACGGATGCACGCCAAGACCGTAGGATCCTACGCAGTGCTGTAGGGGACTGCACCGCCACTTCCCAGCAAATTAGGGACACTGTTGCTCCTGGGGTATCGGCGAGGACCATCCGCAACCGTCTCCATGAAGCTGGGCTACGGTCCCGCACACCGTTAGGCCGTCTTCCGCTCACGCCCCAACATCGTGCAGCCTGCCTCCAGTGGTGTCGCGACAGGCGTGAATGGAGGGACGAATGGAGACGTGTCGTCTTCAGCGATGAGAGTCGCTTCTGCCTTGGTGCCAATGATGGTCGTATGCGTGTTTGGCGCCGTGCAGGTGAGCGCCACAATCAGGACTGCGTACGACCGAGGCACACAGGGCCAACACCCGGCAGCATGGTGTGGGGAGCGATCTCCTACACTGGCCGTACACCACTGGTGATCGTCGAGGGGACACTGAATAGTGCACGGTACATCCAAACCGTCATCGAACCCATCGTTCTACCATTCCTAGACCGGCAAGGGAACTTGCTGTTCCAACAGGACAATGCACGTCCGCATGTATCCCGTGCCACCCAACGTGCTCTAGAAGGTGTAAGTCAACTACCCTGGCCAGCAAGATCTCCGGATCTGTCCCCCATTGAGCATGTTTGGGACTGGATGAAGCGTCGTCTCACGCGGTCTGCACGTCCAGCACGAACGCTGGTCCAACTGAGGCGCCAGGTGGAAATGGCATGGCAAGCCGTTCCACAGGACTACATCCAGCATCTCTACGATCGTCCCCATGGGAGAATAGCAGCCTGCATTGCTGCGAAAGGTGGATATACACTGTACTAGTGCGACATTGTGCATGCTCTGTTGCCTGTGTCTATGTGCCTGTGGTTCTGTCAGTGTGATCATGTGATGTATCTGACCCCAGGAATGTGTCAATAAAGTTTCCCCTTCCTGGGACAATGAATTCACGGTGTTCTTATTTCAACTTCCAGGAGTGTACATCTATCTACATGGATACTCTGCAAATCACATTTAAGTGCCTGGCAGAGGGTTCATCGAACCACCTTCACAATTCTCTATTATTCTGATCTCGTATAGCACGCGGAAAGAATGAACACCTGTATCTTTTCGTACGAGCTCTGATTTCCCTTATTTTGGCGAGGTGATCGTTCCTGCCTATGTAGGTCGGTGTCAACAAAATATTTTCCCATTCGGAGGAGAAAGTTGGTGATGGAATTTCGTGAGAAGATGCCGTCGCAACGAAAAACGCCTTCCTTTTAATGATTTTCACCTCAAATCCTGTATCATTTCTGTGACACTCTCTCCCATATTGCGCGATAATACAAAACGTGCTGCCTTTCTTTGAACTATTTCGGTGTACTCCGTCAGTCCTACCTGGTAAGGATCCCACACCGCGCAGCAGTATTCTAAAAGAGGACGGACAAGCGTAGTGCAGGCAGTCTCCTTAGTAGGTCTGTTACATTTTATAAGTACCCTGCCAAAAAACGCAGTCTTTGATTAGCCTTCCCCACAACATTTTCTATGTGTTCCTTCCAATTTAAGTTGTTCGTAATTGTAATACCTAGGTATTTAGTTGAATTTACGGCTTTTAGATTAGACTGATTTATTGTGTAACCGAAGTTTAACGAGTTCCTTTTAGCACTCATGTGGATGACCTCACACTTTTCGTTATTTAGCGTCAACTGCCCCACCTTTCAGATACCTTTTCCAAATCGTTCTGCAGTTTGTTTTGATCTTCTGATGACTTTATTAGTCGATAAACGACAGCGTCATCTACGAACAACCGAAGACGTCTGCTCAGATTGTCTCCAAAGTCGTTTATACAAAGGAACAGAAAAGGGCCTATAACACTATCTCGGGGAACGCCAGAAATCACTTCTGTTGTAATCGATGACTTTCCGTCAGTTACTACGAACTGTGACCTCTCTGACAGGAAATCACAAATCCAGTCACATAACCGTTGTCCTCCCGAATGCGAGTCCAGTGTGCTAACCACTGCACCACCTCACTCGGTACATTAACGATATGGGCCTGTAATTAAGTGGATTACTCCTACTACCTTTCTTGACCTGTACAACTTTCCAGTCTTTGGGTACGGATCTTTCGTCGAGCGAACGGTTGTATATGATTGTCAAGTATGGAGCTAAGGCATCAGCATACTGCGAAAGGAACCTAGTTGGTATACATTCTGGACCAGAAGACTTGCTTTTATTAAGTGATATAAGTTGCTTCACTACTCAGAGGATGTTTACTTCTACATTACTCATACAGGAACTTTTAAATGATCAGAGTTGCCCAATGACATATGCTCACACATTATGTATATATTTCTCTCACAATTTCTCAGCAAGAACAGTCACGACAAAAAAATAAGAAAAGGTAGAATTTTGTATTTCCATCCGCGTAGCTGCAAACCTTGTAGTAATAATGAGATCGCTAATATTGAGGGGGGGGCCGGGGGAGGGGAAGTCCGATGCAGACCAGCCCGATCCGGCCGCCGCCACCCCCTCCGGAAAATATTAAGAATTAGAAGCCAGATTTAGGCCTTTAAAAGCCTTATTTCATACTTTTCCAACTCTAAATAAAGAAAATTTTACTGAAATAAAAACAACTGTAAATGAAAAAAAATCAGATTAAGCGGAAAAGACTAAAACGAGATTAATAAACATCAAGGGTGCTTTAGAAGCATTTCTGTAATTTTCAAATATTGCAAAATTAATACACATATATCTCACAAATTATAGTGAATGAATGGCATGCTGTATGAGCTGACTTTGGAAGACGGTTCTGGTTTGCATAATTTCACTAAGTTGTCGCCGTCCAATTTTGAAATTCTAATGAATACTACAGGACCAGTTGTTTCAGAGAAAGTCACAGCTTTCAGAGAAGCAGTTCCTGTGAAGTAAAGACTTGCTGATACTCATCGTTTTTTGCAGCAAGACATTCCTATCAACGCCTTGCATATTTATTCCACATCTCAAAGCCTGGCAGATCTCAAACAGCACCTGCAGTTTGCAAAGTTGTGGTTGAAGAATTATGTAAACGTAATTCATTTATGTTAATAGCAGTGAAACATATATTCAATTGATCATATGTTTATTAAGATTTCATATTAAAATTAATCCAAATTATTCTTTTCAATACAGAAGTGTTCTTCAACCTGAGTGTCACTCGCAATTCCAATGAATATGGCGGCGGAATCTGCAGTTGATGATCCCCCTGCCACATCCATATTTATAACTGATTGCTGCCTCGTACATACGTCCATTTCTACCTCGTAGAAAGCGTCGTAAATCTTGTTTGCTGTCTCCACCCTTTCGTAAGGCGGCAGCTCACGTAACTTGCTAGCGCTGCGTAGCGGCGTTGAGTGGTAGCAGGCTAGAAACAATGCTCCTTTGATCTGCACCGACACAGCCGTGGCACAATGGTTTTGTGTTGCTAAGATGTACACGCCATCGGTAGTCCAGCCGCGAACGATGTTGCAGAACATGTTTCCAACCCAGTGTTCCAACGGCTTTTAGTAAGCCGGGGTGTAAAATCATCCGTAGCCAAGTTCACTGCGTACTCAGGAAGGAACCATTACAATCTATACATCTTAATAGTATACGATAATTATACTACTTCGGAGGTTAACAGCCCTTTTTCTCAACGCATACTAATCGTACAGGGATAAATGAGGTATCGTTAGATAGGTTTTTAACCAGGTTCTGAAATTACATACCGATTTTGCGCTAAGACTTACTACTTCTGAAAATTTTTAACGTAAGAGACTTTTAACTAACATAGGCAAAACGGTATCACGATTGCCCAGATTCATACCTATAATTTACGAAGCTTAATGTTAATCACGAATAAAATACTCACTTTTCATATTGTTTTATTACAAATACAATATTATTTGTTTTAAAGTACTTGTTAGCTTAATAATGTGTATGCAGCATTGTCATAGATCATAACAGTGACATCGTTCGGTTCATTTTTAAAAATGTTAGCTCTTCACTCGCACGACTACCTTTATTCCAGTGACTGCACTTATTTCAAATACTATTGTTATTTAAAGCTATAAATAAACGAAAGTTCCGCGTGGGTCCCCCGATCAGCGAAATATAAACAGTAGCTCTTTCTATTTTTAAGCGTCAAATTGTAATACGTATATTTACGTAATTTTATAGTAACTTACACGTAACTCCGTAATTAAGGTAATAGATTCGTAACAGTTACGGACAATCCGTAATAGTCGGCAGCAATGCATTGTACTTAGCAAGTGTGGCAAATGGTTTATGTGGCAGCACTATGGACGCCCCACTGTCCTGTTCCATTCGCAAGAGGCGCTCGTGAGGAACGTTCGTCGGAGAGTCTCTGTATGACGGCCAGTTCTCCTGATTTTCCAGTCGTGTACGAGGTGCATTCAAGTTCTAAGGCCTCCGATTTTTTTTCTCCGGACTGGAAACAGATAGAAACATGCGCATTGTTTTAAAATGAGGCCGCGTTCATTGTTAATACGTCCCAGAGATGGCAGCACCGTACGGCAGATGGAATTTTACCGCCAGCGGCGAGAATGAGAACTGTTTTAAATACTTAAAATGGCGACGTTTTCCTTACTTGAACAGCGTGCAATCATTCGTTTTCTGAATTTGCGTGGTGTGAAACCAATTGAAATTCATCGACAGTTGAAGGAGACATGTGGTGATGGAGCTATGGATGTGTCGAAAGTGCGTTCGTGGGTGCGACAGTTTAATGAAGGCAGAACATTGTGTGACAACAAACCGAAACAACCTCGGGCTCGCACAAGCCGGTCTGACGACATGATCGAGAAAGTGGAGAGCATTGTTTTGGGGGATCGCCGAATGACTGTCGAACAGATCGCCTCCAGAGTTGGCATTTCTGTGGGTTCTGTGCACACAATCATGCATGACGACCTGAAAATGCGAAAAATGTCATCCAGGTGGGTGCCACGAATGCTGACGGACGACCACACGGCTGCCCGTGTGGTATGTTGCCAAGCAATGTTGACGCGCAATGACAGCACGAATGGGACTTTCTTTTCGTCGGTTGTGACAATGGATGAGACGTGGATGCCATTTTTCAATCCAGAAACAAAGCGCCAGTCAGCTCAATGGAAGCACACAGATTCACCGCCACCAAAAAAATTTCGGGTAACCGCCAGTGCTGAAAAAATGATGGTGTCCATGTTCTGGGACAGCGAGGGCATAATCCTTACCCATTGCGTTCCAAAGGGCACTACGGTAACAGGTGCATCCTACGAAAATGTTTTGAAGAACAAATTCCTTCCTGCACTGCAAGAAAAACGTCCGGGAATAGCTGCGCGTGTGCTGTTTCACCAAGACAACGCACCCGCACATCGAGCTAACGTTACGCAACAGTTTCTTCGTGATAACAACTTTGAAGTGATCCCTCGTGCTCCCTACTCACCTGACCTGGCTCCTAGTGACTTTTGGCTTTTTCCAACAATGAAAGACACTCTCCGTGGCCGCACATTCACCAGCCGTGCTGCTATTGCCTCAGCGATTTTCCAGTGGTCGCTACCATGGAATCGTGGCGTCAGCGTTGTGAAAAATGTGTACGTCTGCAGGGCGATTACGTCGAGAAGTAACGCCAGTTTCATCGATTTCGGGTGAGTAGTTAATTAGAAAAAAAATCGGAGGCCTTTGAACTTGAATGCACCTCGTATGTGTTGCTTGACTCTCCGTGCCGCATTCGCTCTTAAGATGTCAATAGTAATTCCTCCGCAGTGCAGAATGCCACTTGGACAGCGCCTGCTATTGGAGTTTGATGATCGGCTCCGAACTCTCTCATGCTTACTAAATGAACCAGTGACAAAACTCTCCGCTGTGCTTGGATCTCCTCCATTAATACGACCTGGTAAGCCAGGAACAGGCTGGGGCGCGCAAGCAGATATCCTGCGCATCGGCGCAGAATCCCTAGTGCACTCAGCCGCAGAGTATTGTGGAAAACACCAAAACAAACAAAATACGTGTACAGCTAAATGATACAATGTGAATCATGACTGTCGAAACACACACCGATGCCTTGACTGTACGCCTTCTCAGACATCGCTCTGGTAGACCCCAAACGACAACAGGCGACAATTAGAGAATGGAAGAAGCTTCATGCCCCCATGCGTGCGAGAATACATTCGAGCCAGATCGTGCTGGATAATGCCCCCCACTCTCGACTGTAGTTTCGCACAAGGGCCCGTTCTGCTGCAGCGTCAACCCTTTATGCTGGAAGGAGCACGGAAAGGGAGACGGAATTTAATCGTTACGCGTACGTAGGTCCCATTATACCAACGCCGGGGGCCCAACTACTCAGGGTGATTTGGGACCGCCTAAACAGGATCAGAGCAAACCACGCCATAACCATTGTTGCCCAACACAGATGGGGCATCGTCCATAGGTATCCCTCAGTAGCAGAGCGGTCCATGGACCACACTGCCCAAAGGTGAGGCAGTATTTAGGACCACCGGCCCCTAGGCCGAACGCGTGGTGCGTTCTCTTCAAGGGGTATTTTGCGATGGATAAGTCGCAAAACTGCCTGTTGAGTTGCCCATTGAACAGGCTGATCGCAGTAACTGAAGAATAAATTGAGAACTACCGATGCGGTTTTCGTAGAAATAGATCCACAATGGATCATGTATTCACTCTGAGACAAATAACTGCGAAGGCACGTGATTTGAGTGCAATATCCACGTAAATTTCAAGGTTTGAAATAGGCCTGTGGTACGAAACACCGACAGACATTCCTAAATATAATGCTGGAACTTTAGTTAGCCTCAGAGTTAATCAGACTGCTTAAAATGTGTATAGATGAAACTTCATATCGTATAAACACAACTGTGGGAATAACTGAAAATTTGAAAATGTACTCTGTACTGAAACAAGGGGACGCCGTTTCATCTATATTTAACATCGTCTTACAGAAGATTGATAGGATATTTACTAAAACTAGTTCTCAAGGGATAGAACTGTAGGGGTTGTGAACTACTCGACTTGCTGGCACAGATTATACCGAATTAATAAGTAGTTCCGAAACAGAATTGATCGGAATGATACAGAATTATTACAAAATCGCTAAAAACAGTATTACTTGTGAGTGAAGACAAGACAGAATATCTGGAATATCTGGTCGCAAATCAGAAAATCCGGAGTGATGCACCTTTGACTGTAGATAGATTCGCTTTCAAGATGGTTAACCACTTCAAGTACACTACCGGAAAGAAATGTGTTGTGTCGAGACAAGACAGTCTAGACACAGGGTGAGGTTACCGATAGGGCACGCGTCAACTCACACCGACTGGCGTGAAGTCTGGAACAGGATAAGTATGAATGCACTAAAGAAAAGGACGTATATAAATTAATACTCAACTTTTACTTTATCCTTGTGGTACATCACTATTGGTTATACAAGCACTGTAAGGCTAATGGCGCCTTGCTAGGTCGTAGTCATGGACTTAGCTGAAGGCTATTCTAACGGTCTCTCGGCAAATGAGAGAAAGGCTTCGTCAGTGTAGTCGCTAGCAAAGTCGTCGTACAACTGGGGCGAGTGCTAGTCCGTCTTTCTAGACCTGCCATATGGTGGCGCTAGGTCTGCAAGTACTGACAGTGGCGACACGCGGGTCCGACATGTACTAATGGACCGCGGCCGATTTAAGCTACCACCTAGCAAGTGTGGTGTCTGGCGGTGACACCACAAAATGCAATACCCTTATGGGTCAGGTCATTTTATTGACAAGTGAGGTGACAAGTACCTCATTATTGTAGCTGTATATGGTAACAAATTCAGGCCGAATACAAAAGCTAACTGTAAAGTGTGGCCAAACTGTGGCATCAGTACATAGTGTACTTCTTCTGGCGCAACGCAGGCGTTCATTCTCGCATGCGCACGATGATATACATTCATGTGCAGAAAAAAAAAGAACACCTTCAACGACGAGAGATAGGACGTTCATATTCACAGGATATATACATTGGTATGTTCTGCATTAGCATTTAAACCATAGCGACCCACGGGTTTAAGGTCAACATCGATATCGCGGCGCAACACCACCTATCGGTAAAATGTGCAGAAACATGCTAGTCAGCAGTGATGTATGGAACAACATCGCTGGGGAAAGGAATGGCGTCATATAATGTTATCGAACGAATCCAGGTTCTGTTTGTATGAAAATTATGGCCGCATTTTAGTTCGCATCAGAAAGGGGCAGCGGCATCACAGTGACTGCATTCCCACAAGATATACAGCGCCAAGATTGCTATTGGGTACAACTACAAATCAAAGTTGGTAGTGTCCAGGGCACCAGTGTAACGTATGTGAATGACATCTTGCAACCCGTAGCCGATCCCATCTGCACAGTACCCCAGACGACTTCTTAGAAAGACAACACATGACCTCACGTTACTGCACGAACACGTGTCTTCTTGGCGTCTGCTTTCTGCGCTGGCCCGCCAGATGACCAGACATGTTGCCAGTCGGAAATGTGAGAGATATGGTGGAACGACGGATGCAGCGCTATGTTCCAATGCCAACCATCACAGGTGAACTTTCGAACCAGGTGAATGCAGCATGGATGGCTATACCATACGACGCCATTCGCGCCTTATAGGCGTCGATGCCATCACGCATGGAGCAATTTGTCAGGGCCCATGGTGGACCCCGTGCCTACTAGCCAACAGGGCACATGCTTAACCGAGGTGACTGAAATGGTAATCATTTCTGCAAAACATACTAATGTCCACGTGCTGTGAATATGAATTGCCTATCTCTAGTCGTTCAATGTGTTCTGTTTTTTTCTGAACATGAGTGTATGTCCCGAATAGCATCGTGCGGTAGTTTGGCACAAGCATCTTGCGCCTTTCTCTCCGGTTGGACAGTGGTTCGTGCTGGCCCTGGATAACGAGTAAGTTCTCGCGTGATCATGTCTCATACGTCTTCAGTTGGCGAGAGAGCTGGTGATCTTGCTGCAGTTGTTGTACACCAAGAACAGTACGTTGCGTCGCATGAGACGTATGTGGTCGTGCATTGTCATGCTGAAAGTGCACATAACGTTCATGTCGAAGAAATGGCAGTAGCATGGGGGTGACAGCTTGTGCATTGCAGTGGGCACTGTTTACTTTACCATGCAGAAACACAAAATGTGAGCGCGAGTTGTAACTGGTGTCTCCACACACCACGAAGCCTGGTATGGGACCTGTGTATCGTGGGAGAATGCACTCTGGAGCCGGCCGGAGTGGCCAAGCGGTTCTAGGCGCTTCAGTCTGGAACCGCGCGACCGCTACGGTCGCAGGTTCGAATCCTGCCTCGCACATGGATGTGTGTGATGTCTTTAGGTTAGTTAGGTTTAAGTAGTTCAAAGTTCTAGGGGACTGATGACCTCAGATGTTGAGTCCCATAGTGCTCAGAGCCACTTGAACCATTTTGCACTCTGGAACATATCGTGGAGAATGCACTCTGGAACAAACAGCTTTCCACACTACGCCGTACACGAGTACGGCCATTACTCGCTTACAGACAGAGCCTACTCTCATTACGGAAGACAACACAGTGGCATCCCACTTTCCAGTCTATCGTTTCACGACACCAGAGTAGCCATGCTTGCGTGCCTACTAGGATTGCATGTCCGAAGGAACATTGCATCTGAATTCGGAATAACACAGGCACTGCAGTATCGTATTTGTCTAGCAGCACTGGGCAAGCGATTTTCTTGTAAAATGTCTTGCCTGTACAGGAGTATAAATAATGGGTGTACAAGTACAGGTTGTGGCAGCCCGCCCGGTTGGCTGTGCAGTCTAACGCACGGCCTTCCCGGCGGGATGGAGCGCCTGGTCCCCGGCACGAATCAACCCGGCGGACTTTTGTTGAAGTCCGGTGATCCGGACAGTCTGTGGATGGTTTTTAGGCGGTTTTTCATCTGCCATGGCAAATGCGGGCTGGTTCCCCTTATTCCGCCTCAGCTACACCATGTCGGCGACTGCTTCTCAAACAAGTTCTCCGCGTACATCACCATTACTCTACCACGTAAACATAGGGGTTACACTCGTCTGGTGTGAGACGTTCCCTGAAGGGAGGGGGTGGGGGGGGGCACCGTGGGCCGAACCGCACAATAACCCTGGGTTCGGTGTGGGGCGGCAGAGGGGTGAAGTGGACTGCGGTAGCCGTCGTGGGGCTGTGGACCACTGCGGCTGCGGCGGGGACGGAGCCTCTCCGTCGTTTCTAGGCCCCCGTTTGACATACAATACAATACAGGTTGTGACGAGTGGTTGACGACATATGGAAGTTTGGGTCTGATCATGAGTCGTTTTGGATAGCCTAATGGTAAGATGGCATCTCGCGATATGCAAGAAATCCCGGCTCGACTCCCGGTGCGGCACAAATTTTTCATTGTCGTCATTCCATTATGCAGTTGATGGTTATCCATATTCGCAACTGCGAATACATTTGATGTACTGTTTAAAGTAGCGACACACCACTGTGTCCAACATGTGCAGCAGTCCATCGATACGTCCATCCAACTTTATGAACGCTCACAGTGCGACCACGTTCAAATGGCTGAAGCTGTTCAGTAGGAGTACATACTCGTCGCTGGGGCGTAGTGTCACCCTAGAATGAATAGTGCAAACGTTGTTCACCCCTGAACTCAGCACAGTTGCTGATTATAGAGTCAAAATGGAGGTTGTACAGACAGGCCACCTGAGCGTCGTCTGATCGATGACCATGACAAATGAACCACTAACACTGCAACACATCAACACACAACTCAACAGAGCCCTTTAGGATGTTGCATTTTCTTCCGGCAGTGTTCAGGGAGTCTTCTTAGCAACAGCAACAGGAAAGATGTAGAAATAGATCCCTGACTAGAAGCAGCTAACAAGCTCTTTGTAGTAGTATCAATATCTGAAGGAAAATATTCGACTTACTTCAGGATTCGCTTGTATCAATCAACCATTGAGCCGGTAACATTATACGAACGTCAGGCGCAAAATGTTCAAATGTGTGTGAAATCTTATGGGACTTAACTGCTAAGTTCATCAGTCCCTAAGCTTACACACTACTTAATCTAAATTATCCTAAGAACAAACACACACACCCATGCCCGAGGGAGGACTCAAACCTCCGCCGGGACCAGCCACACAGTCCATGACTGCAGCGCCCCAGACCGCTCGGCTAATCCCGCGCGGCGAACGTAAGGCATTTATATTTAGAAAGAAAGATGAAAAACAGTTAATATCTAATGGAAAACACTAAGGAAAATTTTTGGACCTGTAACTGAAGAAAATAATGTGAAATGTAGGATAAGAGAAAAATGAAAAACTACGGGAGGTGTAGAAAGACCGTAACATTCGTCGAAGTGCTGAAGATGAGAAGGGTGTACAGGGCTGGTCACGTAGCAAGAATGACGGACAATAAACTACCTAGAATAGCGTTCTGCAAGACAATAGACGGAACGATACGAAGAAGATGACTCTTAATTAGGTGACGAGATAACATCCGGGAGGACAAAGTTAGGATGACAATCAACAGCATATGGACAAACAGTGCCCTCGACAGAAAGAAGTGGAAGAGCGTATGGTCGAAAAGGCCTTTGCGACATCTAAAGTAAAGTCGAGTAGCTCGCAAAAATAGCATTTTACAGCAATTTTCGAATTAAAAGCCTTTAATGCAAAATTTAAGATTTATTATTTCATTGTATAAAATTTGACGGTAGATTTTATGATTTACTGAATGAGATTCAAGAACGAAAAGAATTGAGACCATTAACGTATTGAGGGATTTATGAACATCGATTTGAACAAACATACTTTTTTAAAGGAAGAACAAAAAGTTTAGGCTCACTTCCAAGCTACAATCAGTGTTTTAATTTTAAAAAAGGGTATTGCAGGTAAAAGGAAATATGTTAGTTTGGGAAATGCAAGAGAACAAAAGCGATGTATCAACAAATGATATTTTACCTATATAAAGTTGGAACATAATACGTTCCCAAATAATGAACTTTAAAACAAAAGTTTTAAAAAATTATTTTGGCTAATTGTTTTGCACCTGCATTCGATACCAATGAAATTACTTGTAATATCATCATAATTAAGCTGTCTTAAAATATAACCATCAATGCTGGGCAAGCCAAAATGTTGCACCTGTCGTCTAACATGGAGGTTCGAAGCCTGTTTTTTGATCAAACCAGTTTTGAAAATGACCTTTCTCCACGGATGATCGTCAACTTAAATAACTTCTTTTGCATTCTTAGAGCGATCTCGACTCCAAGAAAACACCTTTGTCGTGTAATAGATACCTCTCCGGCTGAAATGAGACATGGAAGAAATAGGCTTGTCACGAAATCTGACTTACTTTACACTGCCAGAATTCCGTTTCCCCTTGTTTTTTAAGAGCCTTAGCGGTTTTATCAACTGAAATATCATGCATTTGACAAAGCGCCATTGGGAATTTGACGCGAGGTAGCGCCAGGTTTGAAGGATGAGCTGTGATATAATTCACATCAGCTGCTCACTGACAATCTCAGGCGAATAGGCACGTCTTTTAAGGTTACGAAGGGGCCTACACCACCTTATTAATACTAAGTTTTTTTTGTTGTAAATTTTCCTGACTGGAGTCCGCAGCCGCCAGCGTAGATAGCCTGCGCTTCGTGCGGCCATGCGCAGCAGTACGTCAAACAGAAACACTCGAAGAAGCGTAGTGACGTCATGGAACCTATAGCTGAAGCTGTCAGCTGTGTATCGTTTATTGATACAGATAATCACCTAGCTCGGATCTAAATCTCCTGTCGACATTTCTGCCACGCTTGTGAATCAGATTTGGGTTTTTAAATCTTCACCTTACGCAAGACACCATGTCTGTCTTTTTCTGTCTACCCAGACATGTTTAGACACCTAGGCGTCATCTTCTGTGGGTCTTGATTCATTTCTGTAAAATAACACGCAAAGTTTGTGTCTGTTTTTTATGTTTTAGGCCTAAAAACTGTAACACGTCCATTTTTTAAAATATGGTTTCGATTAGTTGTGGAAATTGTTTATTTTTGTGCCTTTTCATAGACTTAGGAGAGTATCTAGTGTCTTACTAATGCATCACATCGCTCCTTTCTGATGGGAGATGTTTTGTAACACAGAAAATGAAACAGCTTCAGCGCTTACAAGAAATGGTTGATAATTTTAAAAGGGAATACGGAAATTGTGTGGGAATGGGAATAGCTTTAAAGTTTATTAGGGCTGAGACCGTGCTCGTGATATAACGTAAAATCCTTGATGTTTCTATTCATCCTGCTAAGAAGGATTAATAGAAACAGCAGTGCTGTACTCATTATACTTTCTATTTATCGGTCTTTGGAGTCAAAACCAGTTTTGGATCTAGGAGGAAAACAAACAAGATTTATCTGATTCAAATAAAGTGTTATTCAATACAGAAAGTAATAATATTGTATGATTTGTGGTTTCTTATTGTTCCGAAAAAAATTGTTGTATCTCTAATTACTTTATTGTAACATTCAATTGCATAACTCCTTTGTAACATTCAATTGCTGAACTCCTTTGTAACATTCAATTTCTGAACTCCTTTTGTTCGTTAATACATTCGGTCACTGACATAATGTTTAAAAATGATTTAATTGAATATACAGGCCGTACCCACAGAAGTAATGAAGTGGTTTAGAGCATCATTTGTTAAAATAAACGTGCTTAATAGGTCTTGTTTTTTTTTTTTAAAAAAAAAGGAAATCGTTGCCATCTAATAACAAATTTTATATACTTGGAATCTAAATGTCTGCTTACTTCTTCCATATATTTTAAACCCAGCATAATCTTCTGGGTTGAGAACAGTGCCAATGTAGTTCATCATTTCATACAACTTGCTGAGACACTTATGATTACTGTTTCTATTCACCCCACAGATAACGAAAACACAATCATATTTACCTAACTAGCCGAAACTCAAGTCAGATTAAAGTTTACATTAAAATTGACCTTTTGGTGAATAAAACGAAATTGCAACTTTGCTTCAATGTGTTTCAGTTAAATGAACATAATTTAGATTGGTATTTGCAGATAGAGCTCGAAGTATGCAAATCAGCGCCACTTCCAAAGTTTGTCATTGTGCGAACAAAACATCAACTGATAATGTTACCAACTTTGAAATTCATATTTTCCATGTTATATTGGTTTACTGCCAACCTAGACAAACAAATCTATGAATTATATTCCCATTTGCCTTCCGATACGATAGCATGGAACTTTTTTGAAAGTTTCGTTATATTCACGCCATTGTTGCTATTCATCCCATTTGACGGTACCGCTCATGAGAACTGCAAACTAACGGAGGGACCTGACCCAGCAACTGAGTAGCAATTTATCCACTACTGCGTAATGCTGCTCTCCTTTCACGGACTTGATAACAGATGCCGTCCTTTTACGACCACAAAAAAACTACTTAATCCCGTTCCCTTCAGCCGGTATCTTGATTAATATTTCTTAATCCCTTTTACTCTTGCCCTGGCAGGTGAAATGCGGCACTGCACTTGATACAGATTTTGACACGGAGATTTGTGGTCTGTGTTTTGTTGGGATCCGCTCTGTTACCGAACGTTCGAATCGAACTGACTTTTGTGCAACCCATATATGGTAGCCATAATAGATTAATGAGAGACAAGGACACAGTGTCCGTATCAGATTAGCTGACGAGCCGGGTGAATGGCAACATAATGAACTTAGCTCCGGTGCATTGCATAACGTGTTGACGTTGCTGGGTCATTAGCTTTCTGATGCGGTGTTCCAGATTACCACGCAGCATTACCTTCACTCAGCCAATCGAGCAAGAAATTGGTAATGTGCAGTAGATTACCTGGAAAGTGTGTATCGTTGATGGACCTAGATGCCACGGAGGTTCCGTTTTGCACGAACACAGCACAAAAGCTATTGTTTCTGCGGAGTTTATGCACCATTTACACTAGTTGTGAACTGAATAATTGTAGTTTTCACTTATTCTTCTGTTAAACTGATGAATTATTAACCTTTCTCATCGTTGCCTAGTGGGTGAACCGATCGTCGTTGGGCCCAAAAGAAAAACAATCTTTGAATCATCTGCAGACATTCTTCGGTGTATTTCTGAAACCTTCCCCCACAGGTGAGTGTAATGCTTAGTTTACGCTGTCCGTGACTGCAACGGCAATATACGAGGGTGAGTCAAAAGAAAATCTTAAATATTTTTTAAATTATTTATTGTGCAGACGTGATACAAAACTGTATCACTTTTCAACATAATCTCCTCCACGCTCAGTGCAAGTCCTCCAGCACTTACAAAGTGCATAAATTCCTTTAGAAAAAAATTCTTTTGGTAGTCCGCGCAACCACTCATGCACCGCGTGGCGTACCTCTTCATCAGAATGGAACTTCTTTCCTCCCATTGCGTCTTTGAGTGGTCGAAACATCTGGAAATCACTTGGCGGCAAGGTCTTGTGAGTATGGCGGATGAGGAACACACTCAAAATTCAGGTCTGTGATTGTTGCAACTGTTGTACGGGCAGTGTGGGGTCTTGCATTTTCATTTTGCAAAAAGACACCTGCTGACAGCAATCCACGTCGCTTTGATTTGATTGCAGACCGCAGATTATTTTTTAGGAGATCTGTGTATGATGCACTGGTGACAGTGGTCCCTCTAGACATGTAATCTTCCAAAATGACGCCTTTTTCGTTCCAAAAGAGAGTCAGCATAACCTTCCCTGCTGATGGTTCTGTTCGAAACTCCTTTGGTTTTGGTGATGAGGAATGGCGCCATTCCTTGCTTGCTCTCTTCGTTTCCGGTTGGTGGAAGTGAACCCAGGTTTCGTCCACAGTAACGATTCTTGCAAGGAAGCCATCACCTTCTCGTTCAAAGTGCCGCAGAAGTTCTTGACAAGCATCAACACGTCGTTCTCTCATTTCAGGACTCAGCTGCCGTGGCACCCACCTTGTAGACACTTTGTGAAACTGGAGCAGATCATGCACAATGTGGTGTGCTCACCCATGACTAATCTTAAAACATGCTGCAATGTCATTCAGTATGACTCGGCGGTTTTCCTTCACTATGGCTTCAACTGCTGCAATGTTCTGTGGGTCACAGCTCGTTGTGCCTGACCTGGACGAGGAGCAAAAAAAAAATGGTTCAAATGCCTCTAAGCAGTATGGGACTTAACATCTGAGGTCATCAGTCCCCTAGGCTTAGAAACTACTTAAACCTAACCACCCTAAGGACATCACACACATCCAGCCCGAGGCAGGATTCGAACCTGCGACCGTAGCAGCAGTGCGGTTCCCGGACTTAAGCGCCTAGAACAGCTCGGCCACAACGGCCGGCGGACGTAGTTTACCACTGTCGAAAGTACACATGTAGATATAGACATGTATTAAAAATAAAGTATCGCCTATCACTGAATATTTATTATCCACTAGGAATGCTGCTTTTAAGTGGTTCGTTGGTCATTAAAATAATAAACACAGAACACAGTTTTTTTCTTACGAACTTAAAAGTGACAGTAATTTTTCTTTATAATCAAGACACTTCCACATTCGTTTATATAAGACTTCGAGCCTTGAAATGCTCTGTGATATTGTTCTTCTCTTTACTTAAAATTTCCGATTTCGATGTTAACTGTCCCTTCGTCCTCAGTTGCTCTCTGTTGGTGATTTTTATAATCGTAGACTGCACTCTATTCCGTAACATCGTTCAAACAGTGCGCCGTCTTCGTCTGGTACAAGTGTATCACGATAGTCCACTCGCACTGCGTTAGGGATTAACAGAAAAACAAGTTAAGATCTTATTTATAGTATCAAAACATATATTCACACTCATTCTGATTGCTTTTCTAATAAGCTGAAAAAGAGAAAAATGCAAAGAAAAACAAAAAATCACGGAACAATTACGTATGTCAGGACAAATTATAGCCTGACATGTTACGTGAGCAAAAATGCCTCCTGTTGGGCCACCTTTTAAGTTTCTACAAAAGCAATGAAAACAAAACCTTTTTCTTTACAAGTTATTTCAATTCTTCCAAAAAAATCCACCTTTAAAATTTTTATATTTTCACATGCGTCCCCATTCATTCTGGGAAATTCTTGTACTCTGATGTTACCTCAGAAACATTGTTCTGTAGTGATATAACGGCTTCTTGAAGTGATCTTAATTAACATCTAGGCATTTTTTTATGTAAGAGAACAAAAAGAAGTCGTTAGGCAATAAATCAGGTGACAACTGGGAATAAGGTGTTGTTTTTCTCCATCAGATAACCAATTAGTTTGACATTTTGTGTGACAGCTGCCATTGGTACGATGAAGAATGATGCAACGTTTCCGGTTATTAGTTCTGAATTCATAGATATCATACGGCGAACAAATTGTTGTATACTATTCATCTTTAACTGTTTTCGGATTTTCTAAAACACTGGTCGCGACATGTCCCGTGTAACTAAACTGACATATGACATTTTCTTGGAAATGATTCCAAACCGTATTTGTTAGTTTCTGTTCATCTTGGTAAACCCAAACAGTTCAGTGTTGTTCTGAAAGCGGTGCTGATATTCAAGACAATAAAATTGGGTTAAAAGCTGTGAGCTATCGGTGGGGAAGTTAACCTTGCATTACTGAGCAACTGTTTAAACAGATATCCAGTCTAGCTTACCAAATTCCCAACCAGACTAACATTAATTAGAATCTTTTAATAGTCATCTTACGACAACCGGTGATATATATATAAAAAAGAGAATTTAAATAAAAAGAAATAAATCAGTTTATATTTGGACATTTATTTTAACATTGATCATTGTTCCGTTAAAATTTCAGCTCATTAAACTTGATTCATAACTAAACTGGTGCCTTATTTAGGATTGTGAAAATGTGAGATTGTAATCTTATGGAACACATCAAATATGAAGCCAAGATTGGGAGACTGCATACAACACTGCATTCATAAAATAACACACGAAGAATGTTGAAACATATGCAAGAGGAAATTAACCACAACCAACAGATTCAATTTTCACCCAAAGTAGTTCCGTTCGTAGCGCAATACTGTCCGTCATGTAATTACCACACACTGGTATCCTAAATTCATACTAACTCTCTGTGAAATCTTTCCGAAAAGAATAGCTGAGGGCTACTTCGATGATTACACCACATGCTTCACATGGTCAACTTGTTTTACACAAAGAGTGTAACTCCACAATAATTTTGATAATTAAAATAAAGTACATCGAAACGCAATTTACAAAAGAAAAACCTCGAACTGGTTACTACCGTCTTACTATTAACCTGATGGGTCAAACAATTGTATAAGCACGTGGTACTGGTCTCACAAAGTACACCCCACGTGGGTTGAACATAAAGAAAAGTTGCTATATTGAAAAATATTGTCAAGACGAGACGTTATAATCTCACGCACATTCGCTTTTAAGATTGATGATCTTAGTTAGAGTTACTGATCAACACATGGTTCCACTTTACTCACAAAGTAGTGACAAAGCAACTACTGGAAGATATTCTGAACTTCACACTCGAATTACACTGCGTTGCAATTTAAGATAACATTAGATATTTTAGATCCAAACCTGAAATAAAGGTGATTAAATTTTCAGTTAGTCTGAACTTAACAAATCCATTGTCCTACAGACTTACCAGAGACGCGCTTACCCGGAGATCTTACCACTTCAGATGCTCGCTGCGGACAGACTGGCATGGGCCCCTACCGAGGGTGCTTCACAGAAACAAACGGAAGTGACCAGAGAGGCAGCTTCCTATACCAACGTGACAAGGGACAGACAGGACCATACTAAGAATAGAAACCTCTTTGCTTCTAGAAAGCGTAGCTACCTGTTCCGACATTGGTCCTACTGTTCTCTAGCAGACAGGCTTGTTTGCTACCATCAAGCATGCAACTAGAAATACATTTGCTCATTCATCCTTTCACACGGAAGGGAAGGGGGATGACGGTATCTTATCATATACACTATATAAAGAAAAAGCATGTAGGTTCCATTTGAGACTGTGTGACATGAATTACGTACAAACTGTGTTTTAAAGAGTATTAGTGTGACAGATCGTTCTTGTTTATGTGTAAAAGTAACACGTTCCACGGCTCAGTCTCCTCCCAGATGGAGTCAGAAACACCACAGTAAATTTAGAAGAGGAATTTATGCCGTAAATGACAACATATTTAAGAAATTAACATGAAAGGAATCCAACAGAGACCTTTCAGTGTTACTTAGGTTCCAGCTCGCACGAATAGAACGTACAAACGTCGTCTCTAATTACGAAAACAGACAACGCCCTGGAGAGCGATATGCTGACCATATGCCCCTCCTCGCCCGCATCCAGTGACGTCTATCGGCTGACAATGACATGTCGGTCGGTTGGTATTGTTGGACCTTCTAGGCCTTTCCGGACGGAGTTTGGTTTAGTTCAGTTTATTACGATATCATATATCGATTGTGCATTGACTCGGTCAGTTTTTTGAGCATTTTCCTACACTAATTAAGATGTGCTTCTTTTCGAAAGACAGTTCCGTTTTCGATCCTGTCTGTTACAGAATCGCTATACTGACACCATTATCAGCTGTTTACGACCGTTAGCCATTTTAAAATGCGTGCTGTTATATTCTGAAAAACACGAACGAGAACAACGTCCTGGAGCCGTCAACGATTTAAAATAATGCTGCCGCAGTGTTATATGTAAAAAAAAAAGGTCAGCAACATAAAACTCTCCGCTCTACTATTACAGAATATTGCCCTGCCCAGGATGATTTGACACTGTTCACTTTACAGCAACTCGTGGTCTCGCGGTACCGTTCTCGTTTGCCGAGCACGGGGTCCCGGGTTCGATTCCCGGCGGGGTCAGGGATTTTCACCTGCCTCGATATGATGTTGTTGTGTCGTCTTCATCAGGGATTTTCACCTTCCTCGAGATGACTGGGTATTGTTGTGTCGTCTTCATCATCATCATTCATCCACATTATGGTCGGAGGAAGGCAATGGTAAACCACCTCCGCAAGGACCTTGCCTAGTACAGCGGCGCGAGTCTCCCGCGTCGTCCCCTACGCTCTGTCAAGGAGTATGGGACTTCATCATCATCATGTTTACAGCAAACAGCTCTTCAAAGATGTACCGACAAACAGTCACCACTGCCCAGCTGACCGCACCTACCTATATGTGTCGCGGACGTGGTGCCTCATTATCAGCATCTTTTGACGTTGAGTTAAAGTAATTATTATATATGTATTTTTACCTCGTATACAAAAATATATTCATGCTTATATCATTTCATTAACTGAGGGGAAGAAAGTCGTGGGATAGCGATATGCCCACATACAGCTGGCGGTAGTATTGCGTACGCAGTGTATGAAAGAGCAGTGCATTGGTGGAGCTGTCATGTGTACTCAGGCGATTCAGGTGAAAAGGTTTTCGACGTGATGATGCCTGCACAGCAGACAGTAACAGGCTTTGAATACGGAATGATAGTTGGAGTTAGACGCATGGGACATTCCATTTTGGAAATCGTTAGGGAATTCATTATTTCGAGATCCACAGTGTCAAGAGTGTGGAGAGAGTACGAAATTTCACGGAATTACCCCTCACCGTGGACAACGCACTTTACGACCGACAGCAGCCGTTTTTCCGTGTTTCCGTACAGTTGCCAGTGCTAAAAGACAAGAATCACTATGTGAAATAACCGCAGAAACCAATACGTACGATCGAACGTATCCTTCAGCACAGAGCGGCGAAATGTGGCGTTAATGTGCTGTGGGAACAGACCACCGACGCGGGTGCCTTTGCTAACAGCACGACATCGCCTGCAACGCCTTTCCCGGCATCGTGACCATGTCATTTGAACACTAGACGACTAGAAAACCATAGCCTAGTCAGATGAGTCCCGCTTTCAGTAGGTAAGCGCTGATGGTAGGGTTCGACTGTGGTGCAGAGCCCACAGAGCCATGGACCCAAGTTGTCAACAAAGCACTGTGCAAGCTGGTGGTGACTCCATAATGGTGTGGGCTGTGTTAACATGGAATGGACTGGATCCTCTGGTCCAATTGAACCTATCGTTGCCTGCAAACGGCTATGTTCGGCTACTTGGAGACCATTTGCAGTGATTCATGGTCTTCACGTGCCCAAACAACGATGGGATTTCTTTGGATGACAATGCGCCACATCACCGGGCCATACTTGTTTACGACTGGTTTTAAGTACATTCTGGACAGTTCGAGCGAATGATTAGGCCACCGAGATCGCCCGACATAAATCCCATCGAACATTTATGGGACATAATCGAGAGATCAGTTCGTGCCCAAAATCCTGCACCGGCAACAGTTTCGCAATTATGGCCGGCTAGAGAGGCAATATGGCTCAGTATTTCTGCACGAGACTTCAAATTGGTTCAAATGCCTCTGAGCACTATGAGACTTAACATGTGTGGTCATCAATCACCTAGACGTAGAACTACTTAAACCTAACTAACCTAAGGACATCACAAACATACATGACCGAGGCAGGAATCTAACCTGCGACCGTAGCAGCAGCGCGGTTCCGCACTGAAGCGCCTAGAATCACTCGGTCACAACGACCGGCGCAGGAGACTTACAACGGCCTGTTGAGTCCCTGTGACGTTGAGCTGCTGCACTACGCCGATCAAAAGGAGGCCCGGCACAATATCCCACGGCTTTTGTCACCTCAGTGTATAGTAAGTCATCCTATAAAATGAAGTCAAATTATTAGCAAGCGTTGAAACTGAAACCTTTCACTAGCTTGACGAAGTTAAATGTCGTACCTGGTGTTCGCAGCTCGTGGTCTCCCGGTCGCGTTCTCGCTTCCCAAGCGCGGGGTCCCGGGTTCGATTCTCGGCGCGTCAGGGATTTTCACCTGCGTCGAGATGACTGGGCATTTGTGTTGTCCTCATCATTTCATCATCATTCATGAAAGTGGCGAGTTCGGACTGAGCAAAGGTTGGGAATTTGTACGGGCTCTGATAACCGCGCAGTTGAGCGCCCCACAAACCAGGCATCATCATCGTGCCTGGACAATTATTTGCAACATTTATGTCGTTCGGTACCAACGAATACTCGCTAAAATTCTGCAAAAACCCTGTGCTATGTAATTCTATTTGTTCGTGCAGCATTTGTCTCATTCTCTTTTAGTATGCATGTATATTTCTATTTCCCCGATTGCACCCGTAACTCTTACTTTCTAGCTTGTGTGTAGTATTTGTAGGGCTTTGATGTGTTCTGAAGTTGTGTGGGCGGTCTCTGTCAGATGTGAAATTGTTGCTCTCAGTCAGTCTTGCGTGTTCTTTAAATCTGGTGTTATTGCGTCCCGTCTGATCCATACAAAATTTTCGACAGCAGTCACAGTTGTTTCCCTAATTCCCAGACCTTGATAAATGTTTCACTTCGTTGTTTCTGTGGCACGTCAGTCTCTCTGATGTATGTGCAGAACGTTAATTTTGGAATATCGGTCAAATTGTGCGGAAACCGTCGGGAACAGATCTTTTTCACAGCTAACTGTTCAAGCAAATTGGAATGTACCGCAGAGCCCCATATGTCTAACGATGTTCTCTGTCCCATGATAAGCAACATGTTAAGCCGTGTTTGGCAGCTTGTTGTTTTGAAACGACAACCAATATTCGGCAATTTTCACGAACTTTTGAACTGATGGAAGCACGACGGCTACGAAATCCGCAATCTAATTGTTAACAGTCTTTCCGGTAGGTGACTGATTACCAAAAATTCAACGAAACGATTCGAGGGCTTGCTGCTGTTTGGTTAGGCTGCATGAAAGTAGTAAGAAAAAATCATCCACCGAAACACAGCACGTGCAACTTTCGTTTTTTAGCAGACAATGTTAAATCGGCCAACTGGAA
Organism: Schistocerca cancellata; assembly: GCF_023864275.1. Taxonomy (NCBI): domain Eukaryota; kingdom Metazoa; phylum Arthropoda; class Insecta; order Orthoptera; family Acrididae; genus Schistocerca; species Schistocerca cancellata. The sequence continues at coordinate 373,218,696 of NC_064626.1, forward strand.
ATCATGCTGTAAGTAGGCTGTTTAGGTTTTTATATTGGTAACGCCACGTAGCGCTCTGTATGAAAATCACTGGCGGTGCTGTGTGCAGTCTTTGGCTGGTTTGCATTGTTGTTGCCTATTGTAGTGTTGGGCAGTTAGCTGTTAACAGCGCGTAGCACTGCGCAGTTGGAGGTGAGCCGCCAACAGTCGTGGATGTGGGGAAGTGAGATGGCGGATTTTTGAGAGCGGATGATCTGGACGTGTGTCCATCAGAGACAGTACATTTGTACGACTGGATGTCATGAACTGATATATATAATATGACTTTTGAACAATATTAAGGTAAATACATTGTTTGTTCTCTATCAAAATCTTTCTTTTGCTATCTGTGCGTATCAGTAGTAAGTGCCTTCAGTAGTTTGAATCTTTTATTTAGCTGGCAGTAGTGGCGCTCGCTGTATTGCAGTAGTTGGAGTAACGAAGATTTTTGTGAGGTAAGTGATTTGTGAAACGTATAGGTTAATGCTGGTCAGGGCCATTCTATTGTAGAGATTTTTGAAAGTCAGATTGCGTTGCGCTAAAAATATTGTTTGTCAGTTTAAGCACAGTCAGGTATAATTGTTCAAAGGGGACGTTTCAATGCATGAAATATGTAACTGCATGTGGAATAATGGAACATGGGTAGAGGACTGGACCATGTCGGTAATGATTCCAAGAAAGGAAACGCACAGCGTTGTGAGAACTACAGAACCATTTCGTTAATTTCACATGGCAGCCTGAGTATTCTAAATGTCATCTACTTGGAATCTACGTAAATAAAGAAATACCACCAGAGTAAGCTGGATTCTCAACGTCAGACAGCTAACTGAAAAATGTAGGGAATTCAGTACCCCGTCAGTTCTTTGTTTCTTTGACTATAGCAATGCTTTCTACTGTGTTCGACGGAAAGAACTGTGGAGCGTACTGGTGGAAAAGGGCGTTCCTGATCATCTTGCCTACTCTGATAGTAAAGTAATAATCATACTAGATAAAAATATTTCAAATCCTTTTGAACCATGTAAAGGAGTTAGACAAGGGTGCATTCATCACCGGTTCCAGTTAACACCTCTGGGGAATACATTATGAGAAAACTCATCATGGCTGGGTCGGTGGGATCCGAATTGGAGAACAAAGAATCTGTAATTTAAGATTTGCTGATGACACCACACTATGCGAAGAATCGCAAGTGGAAACGAAGGAACTACTGAATAGAATTCAGAAAGAAAGCCAGGAACTTGGATTGTCAATTAATGAGAAAAAGATCAAGACCCTGATAAATCACAGAGGGAAGTCGCTACCAGCTGCTAATGTACTTTCAGAATATGAAGAAGTCGATCAGTCTGTCTACCTGAGCTTAGTGGTTCAGAAAGCGGGTGGTTCCGCAGAGGAAATACGACGTAATATTGTTCTAGGTAGGGATGCTACATCGACGCTGATAGTGATTTGGAGAGACCGAGCGCTACCCAGACGAGAATTCTGAAATCTCTAGTGTTACCAGTTTTCCTTTATGGCGCTGAAACATGGACAATAACTGAAGGAGACCGCAAAAGAATTGATGCTTCTGGGATACGGACGTGTAGGAGGTTTCTGAGAATATCATGGATGGACAAGCGGACCAACTAATCAATCCGTCAATAACTCAGGGTTGAAAAGAGGTTGTCCAGTATTTTTTTTTCAGCGAATTCTGCAGTTCTTTTGTCATGACTTGGAAAATGTGATCATTCAAGGCGAAGACGAAAGGAAAAAACTGCAGGGAAGACAACTGAGATGATGGATAGACTAGATAAAGGAGAAGACACACCAGACATGGGCCAACTATTCCGAGATGCAGAAGACCGGGAGTAATGGAGACAGACTGTTACAAGGACTGTGTGATGGGTCTCTAGATTTCAACTGTAAAAGACAGAGTGTTGATGATGAGTGATGGTGAAAAAGCTACAGTACGTGTAATAACATCTGCCTGTTTGGGTAAGCACAGCTCGTGATGTGAGCCTCCCTCAACTGCGCCACCACACAATGACAAAGCAGGTGTAGCGTCGCTGCCGAACAGTGCATGCAGATGTGCGTGGACATAATGTGAATATTACGCAACAAATTTAATAATTTTTTAACATCGTTTACGTTCTCTGACGTAAGAAAAGCGTTCTATTCGTTACACCCCCCACTTAGGGGTCGACTTTTATTTTATTTATTTGTTTTACTTTCTGAAGTAGTTTACGTTCTTCCTCAGGTTTCAAGTATTTCCACACCAAATTTCATGGAAATAGGTTCAGCGGTTTAGTCATGAAAATATAACCGGAAGAGTTACTTTCGCATTTAATATTATTAGCATGGAAATATGGATTAAACATTTTGAGGATTGTATAAACATTGTATTCTGGCTGTTACTCACGGCTGCACTCGCATATTAGTAACGTAATTATGAAATGTACGCGTGGTTTTGCTGACCAAGAGACACCGTTCGGGATATTCAGCCTCTTGATGAAACTCATTTTATTTGTCGCCACTTCGGTGATTTACGAGTTGAATATGATAAAATGGTAGGGACAATAGACATATCCAGTCTAGAGCAGAGAAAATCCTACCCGACCGGGTATCTAACCACAGACCACGTAATCGAAGGTAGCAACGCTAACCACCAGACCATGAGTTGTTGAAACGTAATCATAGTATGGGACGAAAACAAAATGTGGATTTTCTCTTTAAAATGACGAAGAAAGAAAATAAATAATCTGTAGTTCGGTGCAGCTCAAATTTCACAATATTTGTACGTACAATAACATCAGACGCCCTCACGTATCAGCCCATTACCCGCGGCTGCCTTTGCATATCATAATATTAGTGTGGACAGTGTGACTTCTCAGTCGCGCAATCTGATTATTAGAAACACAAACCCTGGTACGAACTTCGGGCAGCCATTCGGTTTTTCATAGAGGTAAACAGCGCAGCGTTCAACTGACGTCGTCTACAGGCACGCAGTAATGGTCAACATTCACTACGAAAACCGAAATGTGCAGGCATCCAAAGCGACCAGCGAATTGGCGAGAAACGTAAATGTAGCAATAGAGGACGGATGTTTCACAGTGACGACACCAATTACCACGAGGACGACACAATGAAAGACACTGTCATTAAGCAATTATAACCACGTACGGGAATTATTTGGACAAGAAGCGGAAGATATTACTGGGCTGACTGCCTTCTGCGCGTGTTTTGTTGCCACAGTAATAGCGACCATTAAGGCAGAGGAGGTAGTATTTATAATCACTTACAAAAAATTGTTAAGTACAGATGAAATATCAGCATAAATATCTTTTGTATGTAAATTCCTCGCAGCAATGTCTGAAGTGGAGGCACAGATGTCCTCAGTCGAACGCTTTGTTAGATACGATCTTATTGGAAGTGATATGCCGTTGCCTTTCTTCGACCTTGGACTGACTTATCCAGCCAGCCATAGGGCAGCCTGTACAGTCATCAGTCAGAATATTATGACCATCGACCTGCTATCGATATAAACCCGTCCAGGCGATAGCAGCCTACCCTGGCGAGGGATACTCCTAGTCACACGCACTCACACTGCATGTAGTATCAGGGAGCGTGCAGTGTTGATAGGGGAAGGCGTGCGATCTATCTGTGACCGATGGCAGATTGTGATGGCCCAGAGGCTCGGCACGATCATTTCGGAAACTGCACGACTTGTCGGTGTTCCAGGAGTGCTGTTGTGTCTTCAGCACGTGGCGAAACCAACGTGAGACCACGCCTAGACGTCGTCGGGTTGGGCGGCCATCCCTCACTACACATGTCGGATGTCGTATGCTGGGCAGACTGGTAAAACAAGACAGCCAGCGAACGGTGGCGGAACTAACATCAGACTTTCATGCTGGGCGTACAATTGTGTCTGAACACACAGTGACCGAACACTCCTAGCGATGGGCCTCCGCAGCCATGCATGTGCCAACGTTAACACCACGACATCGGCAACCAAGACTGAAATGGGTACATGCCAAATGGCACTGGACGTTGGCGCTGTACAAAGCGTTGCATGGTCTGATGATTCCCGATACCTTCGGTCATCATGTCGATGGGATGGCGCGAATCCATTGTCTTCCAGGGGAACAACTCCTTGACACCTGTACTGTGGGATGGAAACAGGCTGACGGCGGCTCCGTTACACTCTGCGGAACATTCACATGGACATCCATGGGTCCAGTGTAGCCTCGTGCAAAGTACCATGACGGCCAAGGAGTACCGTGAACTGGTTGCAGACCACGCACATTCCGCCGAGCGGTTCTAAGCGCTTCAGACCGGAACCGCGCTGCTGCTACGGTCGCAGGTTCGAATCATGCCTCGGGCATGGATGTGTGTGATGTCCTTAGGTTAGTTAGGTTTAAGTAGTTCTAAGTTCTAGGGGGCTGATGACCTCAGATGATAAGTCCCATAGTGCTTAGAGCCATTTGAACCACGCACATTCCTTCACGACTATCATGTTTCCCGACGACACCGGCATTTTTCAGCAAGATAACGCGCCGTGACACAAGGCCAGAATTGTGATGAAGTGGTTTGAGAAACACATTGGCGAGTTCCAGTCACTGTGCTGGCCCGCAACTCGCCAGATATGAACGCTATCGAACACGTCTGGGACGAGACTGAATGTGGTGTCTGAGCTCATCGCCTCCTTCCCCCTTAATTTACGGGAATTAGGTGACGCGTGTGTTTGCAAATACGGCGCCAACTCCCTCCAACGACTTACCAAGGCCTCACTGCTTCCATGCCAAGACGCATCGCCGTTGTTATCCGTGCCAAAGGTGAACGTACCTGCAATTAGGTAGGTGGTCATAGTGTTCGGGCTGATTGTGGACTCCAAACGACGGTGTAGCTTGGGACGTTTCGTAAACACAAATTATTGCCAAAGTGACAGAAGAAAGCCGGCCGTTGTGACCGAGCGGTTATAGCCGCTTCAGTCTGGAACCGTACGACCGCTACGGTCGAAGGTTCGAATCCTGCCTCGGGCATGGATGCGTGCGTTGTCTTTAGGTTAGGTAGGTTTAAGTAGTTCTAAGTCTAGGGGACTGATGACCTCAGATGTTAAGTCACATAGTGCTCAGAGCCATTTTTATTTTTATTTATTTATTTATTTTTTTTTTTTTTTTTTTTGAGAGAAGAATAATCCTATGATTAATCTTGGGTAATCTTGAACCTTTGCATTTGTGTGCTATTTTTTACACCCTTAGCTTACTCACGAATATCCGCTGAATACGGTGTGAGTCTCAAATTATGATGTAAAAAGAAACTGTGTGAAGGTGGAAGGAGCCCACCACAGACAGATCGTTAAAAGTTGACAGGATACGGAACACTTCGTGTCGACTGTTCTGTTTCAGACTGCCATCATCCTCAGTGACTCCAGAGTTGTGACAACGTAATTGCTTAACGAAGTGTTGTAATGTTGTCCGTGATACCGAAAGGTGAATTGATTAACACTTTGATTGCTGGCCACGTAAACCTTGCAGTTTCTTAGAATGTCAGTCACTTTTATGCCGGCACGGTAGCTCAGCGTGTTCGGTCAGAGGGTTTAGCTCCTCTGTAATAAAAAACTGAGTGAACTGATCAACGAACAACCTGCACGAGCGTCATCGGACGTCCACCACGAACAAAGTTAACGAACAATATCGAACAACATGAGATTTAAAGAAAAAAATGGTAGAGCACTTGCCCGCGAAAGGCAAAGGTCCCGAGTTCGAGTCTCGGCCGGGCACACAGTTTTAATCTGCCAGGAAGTTTCATATCGCGCACACTCCGCTGCAGAGTGAAAATCTCATTCTGGAATTTTATTTATACTTAACTGCAGTGTGCAGTATGTGACAAGACCACACGTCTTTACTAAATGTTTTGAATGTCATTTTTGTTCTAATAATGGTTTGTATCACAACAGCGTTAATTTAGAGGACGTTCTGTACAATGCGCATTCACGAGTCCCTGTTGCTTCCGTTTGAAATTTATATCATGTAGCATCTGATCGGTACGCGTCTCGCAGTACTGGTTATCAGTACTGGAAGACAAGTAATAAAACATTTCCCCTCTCACATGCTCTAACCCGTAGTGGCCGCAGTCTGACGACAGCTGCTTTAACTATGAGCATCGTGAGAAGGTTAATCGTACAAATTAAATGTACCTTCATATACAGTAGCCACAATTTTACAGATAATTTCTCCTCCCCCTTTCTCATCATCTCTCCCGGTCGAAATATAGAATAAAATCGCTAATACGGAGTCAGTGATGCTACGCTGAGCTAAATGTGGCCCTTGAACAGAAAATGAAAGTACAGTGCTGCTGCCTATCTAAAATCAGATCTATGCATAAGTATCTACAATTCTTAGCCATAAGGATGCTTGGACAGTTTCTCAGTAGGTTTAATGTCGCTTATTCGTGTGCGCCCTGATCTTCAGGATGTAGACTACTTCACGTCAGAAGGTTGCGCTCACGATAATATCTTTGCCTGCAGGAAGCGGCACATTTTCTGGATAGTTTATGTATCTTTCACGCTGCAGTTTCCTGTTTACTCTTGTGTCTCACTTAGGTAATCATTTTCAATTTATTCACAGCTGTTTAAATTCTTGTGTCCTAAGAACTGTGCAGTGCCTTGGATTCCTGCCAAATCTGTCATTCTTCTCTCAGGTTTGTAATATAAGCGGCTACGACATATACCGTGCAACAGCTGTGGCTGACTATACAATAATAATAATGATAATAATAATAATAATTTCAATTTCGTACTGCTCACAGATTTGTACTACTTTCTGATGTTACACCATTTAGGCAGCTCACGTGCTGCTTCTTATTTCCTGAAGCGACTTCGCAGCCGGAGTCATTAAGAAAAGGTCCTGATCCGTTCCTTCCGACAACACAAAAATCTCAGATAATCAACGGGAATCGATCTTTAGATCTCTGTGTGGTTTCTGTCATTATTACGCTACGAAAATCAGTTATAATGACTTCGATATCGACGAGAAGTTTAATTTTAAACCCTACCATTTCCTTGTCCTCGGTGCTTTAAAAATGACCATATTCCATGTATGTTTTGGCATTCTGAATGCCCTTGGTACGAAGGTAGGCTTGACACCTTGATAAAAATACTGCATCATTGTCCTAACAAGTAAGATCGTTCTAGTGTACGGCTGCATTAGGAACCGAAGTCTGTTGTAACTGGCTATGAAAAATGAATTTCAGTAATCTCAGTGTTTGCAACCTTCAAGGCGAAATCCTTTTTGCTTTTAATACTAACACTGAAAACGCGAATGAAATGTTCAGGAGCAAAATTATTTCGCAGTGGTCTAAACGTGTTTCACCCTAGAGCATGTGCTGTTTATTTGGGTTAAACTCAAAACTGCAACGCAAGACAATTATGAGGCCAGTTATAGGGGCTGAAAATAGGACCCTACATTCCATCACAAAAACCGTTAGTAATATTCTAGCAGGCATATCAGTTAAAAATAAAACAATTTTTTTCACCCAAAAAATACATTTGTTTAACAATGTGACTGAAATACTCGTAACTCAACAGGTTGCTGACCGATCATTTATTCACGTTTACAGTAACCGCTTTGACAGCCAAAATGAATATTGTCTGATGTTTGACCTTCAGTAATTTCCCTAAAACGAAAGACTGTCAACCGAAATATTTTCTATTTTTGTCTTTGTGGAAATGGAGGTTACTTATACGTGATAATAGCTAAGTGTGAGCTGTGTGCTCTAGTATTTTAATCTCCAGTGAAGAGTAGCATTTCCCACTGAGGTAAGAAGACTGGAACCCAGTATTTGTCAGCCTATCTCTTCGTAAATACCGCGATTTTTCCATTGAAGTATGAATACTGTATCGTTCAGGATGTTTGTGAGATAAGGCGAGCCCGTGCGCCAATCTGGAAACAGATGGCGTGTAATATTAAGTGACTAAAATACAGATAACTGGATATTGCAACTACTGCAAATACTCAGGAAGCAGTTGTTTACTCCCTTTTATCTCTTGACACCTCTGGGGATCTCCCATTAAAAATCGATGTCAGAGCCTGAAGCTGCTTCGTAACAGCATCGCAGAATTGTTCAAATGGCTCTGAGCTCTATGGGACTTAACTTTGAGGTCATCAGTCCCCTAGAACTTAGAACTACTGAAACCTAACTAACCTAAGGACATCACACACATCCATGCCCGAGGCAGCATTCGAAACCGCGACTGCAGCGGTCGCGCGGTTCCAGACTGCAGCGCCTAGAACCGCTGGGTCACTCCGGTCGCAGAATAGTAACGGCACAGCCAGCGTAAGACTCGGGAACGTTGGCGATACATTCCTTCCTTCTCCTTCCCCTCAGGCGTACAAATGTGTTACAACCTTCACAGATAAATTGAAGGAATTATAGCGTATATGGAGGCCGCCTCCGTAGCCGAGTAGTCACTGCGTGTGACTCTTACGCGGAGGACCGCGTTCAGTTACTGGTACTGCTAGAGATTTTCCCATGGTTGGACGAGTGTAACGGGCTGCGTTTAGCCTCGAGATGTTAATTATGGAGCTACTTGATAGAGAATTAGTGACTCCAAAGTCTGAAAAACGGGCAGGAGGGCGATGTACTGGCCCCATGTCACCTCCGGCGTTTCCGACCCTTTTGTAGGTGTCGCAGGAACGGTAGTACTTCTTGCCAACTAATTTGCAGGTAGTATTTGCTGGAATACTCTCGTTCAAATTCTAAAGGTGGTAGGGCTAAAATTAAGGGAGAGGAATCTATTTACAATTTAGACAGAAACCAGATGGCAGTTATAAGAATCGAGGGACTTGAAAGGGAAGCAGTGGTTGAGAAGGGGCTGAGACAGGGTTGTAGCCTATCCCCGATGTTACTCAGTCTGAACAGACATATCTCACACACAGTCTACTGGGAAAGTGGATTGAAAAGAACTGCGACAATATATATATATAATGTCGTTGTGTTGTTGTGGTCTTCAGTCCTGAGACTTGTTTGATGCAGCTCTCCATGCTACTGTATCCTGTGCAAGCTTCTTCATCTCACAGTACCTACTGCAACCTACATCCTTCTGAATCTGCTTAGTGTATTCATCTCTTGGTCTCCCCCTACGATTTTTACCCTCCACGCTGCCCTCCAATACTAAATTGGTGATCCCTTGATGCCTCAGAACATCTCCTACCAACCGATCCCTTCTTCTGGTCAAGTTGTGCCACAAACTTCTCTTCTCCCCAATCCTATTCAATACTTCCTCATTAGTTATGTGATCTACCCATCTAATCTTCAGCATTCTTCTGTAGCACCTCATTTCGAAAGCTTCTATTCTCTTCTTGTCCAAACTGTTTATCGTCCATGTTTCACTTCCGTACATGGCTACACTTCATACAAATACTTTCAGAAACGACTTCCTGGCACTTAAATCTATACTCGATGTCAACAAATTTCTCTTCTTCAGAAACACTTTTCTTGCCATTGCCAGTCTACATTCTATATCCTCTCTACTTCGACCATCATCAGTTATTTTTCTCCCCAAATAGCAAAACTTCTTTACTACTTTAAGTGTCTCATTTCCTAATCTAATTCCCTCAGCATCACCCGACTTAATTCGACTACATTCCATTATCCTCGTTTTGCTTTTGTTGATGTTCATCTTATATCCTCCTTTCAAGACACTGTCCATTCCGTTCAACTGCTCTTCCAGGTCCTTTGCTGTCTCTGACAGAATTACAATGTCATCGGCAAACCTCAAGGTTTTTATTTCTTCTCCCTGGATTTTAATACCTACTCCGAATTTTTCTTTTGTTTCCTTTACTGCTTGCTCCCTTCCCAACCACTGCTTCCCTTTCATGTCCCTCGACTCTTATAATTGCCATCTGGTTTCTGTACAAATTGTAAATAGCCTTTCGCTCCCTGTATTTTACCCCTGCCACCTTTAGAACTTGAAAGAGAGTGTTCCAGTCAACATTGTCAAAACCTTTCTCTAAGTCTACAAATGCTAGAAACGTAGGTTTGCCTTTCCTTATTCTTTCTTCTAAGATAAGTCGTAAGGTCAGTATTGCCTCACGTGTTCCAGTATTTCTACGGAATCCAAACTGATCTTCCCCGAGGTCGGCTTCTACCAGTTTTTCCATTCGTCTGTAAAGAATTCGTGTTAGTATTTTGCAGCTGTGGCTTATTAAACTGATTGTTCGGTAATTTTCACATCTGTCAACACCTGCTTTCTTTGGGATTGGAATTATTATATTCTTCTTGAAGTCTGAGGGTATTTCGCCTGTTTCATACATCTTGCTCACCAGATGGTAGAGTTTTGTCAGGACTGGCTCTCCCAAGGCCGTCAGTAGTTCCAATGGAACGTTGTCTACTCCGGGGGCCTTGTTTCGACTCAGGTCTTTCAGTACTCTGTCAAACTCTTCACGCAGTATCGTATCTCCCATTTCATCTTCATCTACATCCTCTTCCATTTCCATAATATTGTCCTCAAGTACATCGCCCTTGTATAGACCCTCTATATACTCCTTCCACCTTTCTGCTTTCCCTTCTTTGCTTAGAACTGGGTTTCCATCTGAGCTCTTGATGTTCATACAAGTGGTTCTCTTATCTCCAAAGGTCTCTTTAATTTTCCTGTAGGCAGTATCTATCTTACCCCTAGTGAGATAAGCCTCTACATCCTTACATTTGTCCTCTAGCCATCCCTGCTTAGCCATTTTGTACTTCCTGTCGATCTCATTTTTGAGACGTTTGTATTCCTTTTTGCCTGCTTCATTAACTGCATTTTTATATTTCCTCCTTTCATCAAGTATATTTAATATTTCTTCTGTTACCCAATGATTTCTAAGAGCCCTGGTTTTTTTACCTACTTGATCCTCTGCTGCCTTCACTACTTCATCCCTCAAAGCTACCCATTCTTCTTCTACTGTATTTCTTTCCCCCATTCCTGTCAATTGTTCCCTTATGCTCTCCCTGAAACTCTGTACAACCTCTGGTTCTTTCAGTTTATCCAGGTCCCATCTCCTTAAACTCCCACCTTTTTGCAGTTTCTTCAGTTTTAATCTACAGTTCATAACCAATAGATTGTGGTCAGAGTCCACATCTGCCCCTGGAAATGTCTTACAATTTAAAACCTGGTTCCTAAATCTCTGTCTTACCATTATATAATCTATCTGATACCTTTTAGTATCTCCAGGGTTCTTCCATGTATACAACCTTCTATCATGATTCTTAAACCAAGTGTTAGCTATAATTAAGTTGTGCTCTGTGCAAAATTCTACCAGGCGGCTTCCTCTTTCATTTCTTAGCCCCAATCCATATTCACCTACTACGTTTCCTTCTCTCCCTTTTCCTACACTCGAATTCCAGTCACCCGTGACTATTAAATTTTCGTCTCCCTTCACTATCTGAATAATTTCTTTTATTTCATCATACATTTCTTCAATTTCTTCGTCATCTGCGGAGCTAGTTGGCATATAGACTTGTACTACTGTAGTAGGCGTGGGCTTCGTGTCTATCTTGGCCACAATAATGCGTTCACTATGCTGTTTGTAGTAGCTTACCCGCATTCCTATTTTCCTATTCATTATTAAACCTACTCCTGCATTACCCCTATTTGACTTTGTGTTTATAACCCTGTAGTGACCTGAACAGAAGTCTTGTTCCTCCTGCCACCGAACTTCACTAATTCCCACTATATCTAACTTTAACCTATCCATTTCCCTTTTTAAATTTTCTAACCTACCTGCCCGATTAAGGGATCTGACATTCCACGCTCCGATCCGTAGGACGTCAGTTTTCTTTCTCCTGATAACGACATCCTCTTGAGTAGTCCCCGCCCGGAGATCCGAATGGGGGACTATTTTACCTCCGGAATATTTTACCCAAGAGGACGCCATCATCATTTAATCATACAGTAAAGCTGCATGCCCTCCGGAAAAATTACGGCATATATATATATATATATATATATATATATATATATATATATATATATATAATATTCCAAAAAATATCGATATCAAAACGGCAGTATCGAGTGCCGATATTTTTATTTTATATTTTTTGCAAAATTTCCGGAAAATATTTGCAGTAGTTCTTTTGATATTCTAGTAGGACAGAATTTTACTTTCACTGTGTGAAGGAGTCTTACTACTTTTTAGCTTTCATCACGTCCAATCTTTCTCTTTGACTGTGTAAAGCAAGTGCGTGTGACACAACAGAACAACTCCGTGACATTTAGTGTTCCATTCCGCATTACCTATGGATGTCCGGATACTTTTGATTAGGCAGTGTGTAGACTGAGGTGACAAAAGTCATAGGATACCTCCTAACATGGTGTCGGACCCTTCCTTCGCCAGGAATAGTGCAGCAACGTGGCATGTACTCAAGAAATCAGTGGAAGTCTCCAGCAGAAATATTGATCCTTGCTGCCTCCATAGCCGCCCATAACTGCGCGAGTGTTGCCGGTGCAGCATACTGTCCACAAACTGACCTTTCTTTTATGTGCCATAAATGTACGATGGGATTCATGTCGGGCGACCTGGGTGGCCAAGTCATTCGCTCGAATTGTCCAGAATGTTCTACAAACAATCGCGAACAATTCCGGTCCGGTAACATGGTGCATTGTTACCCATAAAAATTCCTTTGTTGTTCGGGAGCATGGAGTTCATGAATCGCTGCAAATGGTTTCCAAGTATTCAGTCAGTGATCAGTTCAAATCGACCAGAGGACCCGTTCCACACCATGTAAACACAGCCCATACCATTATGGAGCCACCGCCAGCTTGCACAGTGGCTTGTTGACAACCTGCGTCCACGGCTTCGTAGCGTCTGCGCAACACTAGAACCTTACCGTAAGCTCTTACCAACTGAAATCTGGACTCGTATGACCAGGCCACGTCGTTCGAGTTGTCTACGATCCACCCGATACGGTCAGGAGCCCAGGAGAGGCGCTGCACGCGATGCCGTGTTGTTAGCAAAGACACACGCGTAGATCGTTTGCTGCCGTAGTACATTAACCCCAAATTTCACCGCACTGTCCTTACGGATACGTTCTTCGTTCGTCCCACATAGATTTCGAAATGGGATGTCCCATGCGTCTAGCTCCAACTACCATTACGCGTTCAGAACCTGTCAGTTTCCGTCGTGCGATTATGTTCACGTCAGAAGCCTTGTAACGTATTACTATGTTTACGACGTTTCTCATCGAGCCATATACGTTATCTCGCATTTCCAGGTGCTTCTCTCACACAAATAATGATAAAATTTCAGAAATTCAGGGTCGCCACCAGCCCAAGCCCTTCCTAAACATTTAGAAAAAAAACGGAGCTGGAAAATCATTAGTTTAATTATTGTAATAATTTAATTACAAATATGCAAATTTCTTTAAGTAGCCAGATAAATAGCTCTCCATGTCGTGCATAAAGCAACTTGATTAGTTCAGGATTGGAAATCGGAGTAGGTGGGTAAGATCAACACCACAGAATTTATCTTTCACGTAGATTATTTATCGTATCTAAGTATTTGGTTGCACATCCTAACTACACATAACTGGTGCCTGACTAGAAATATTTACGTGAGAATGTAACAGAGCACAATTTAGCTACAGCAAAAAGAAACACACAAAACGGGGGTGGGAGACAATGATACTATCATCTCCTTTGCATTAATACCATAAAAATATCTCAGTGAGACTTGCATTACGATTCTACTCATGCACTGTTCTGGAGAGAGGTTTAACCAATACACGAGGCTGCGCGATAATTATTTAACATACTAACTGCGTCTGCTGCTTGCAAACGGCCGAACTAGAGCACGTGGTGCATTCCGAATCAAACTGTTGTGCTGCTTTGTAGAAAGCGCACGAAGGAACAGATATTCTTGCAGAAATTATAGCTCCTTAAACAAGCAAACTGTTAAAATAAAGCCTATTGCGGTGTCGTGGTGGACCAGGTATTGATTACCAAACACGTGGCACAAAATCGACACAGAAAGACAAAAACAACTTCCACAAAATACAAGATTAAAAATCATTAAAAATCATACCCCCTACGACACAGTATTGCACTCGTGTACGGTTGAAGTGATCCTAACCAGCTTTTCCTAATCAGATTTACCGTTTGAAATTCTGCTTCATCGTTGTTCATAATGAACAAAGCAACTTCCACACTTTTAACTGAAACACCCAAAAATCGCCTATTTAAAGCAGTATAATTATGGCACATTCGGAAAAATAACTCGCTTTACACGCTTCAGTTAAGCTGAAGTTCTTAAGGATTTCAACAGTTAAACGTAACGAAGTCCTAACTCAATCTACTTCCTATCAGCTGAAACCCCCCTTAAGAGCTACGATCCGTACTCACCAAGCGTTCACCGAAGAGTGCCGCTTTCTATTACCTAGCTCCCCGTGCAGCGGAAGCTACGAGAGGGGTAGCCCTCCGTCACCAGCCTCACACACAAAAACAGCCTTCGACTAAGATGGGTAAACCTCTCTGTTCAGGTATTGGAAACCTAAGTCGGTCATCCTGTGCTCTCCTTCGAACGAGAAGCAACATCGTCTGCTCCCAGCAGACGATGAGCAACTCAGCGTTTCCCACAAAACAAAACCGAAACCCCACATTAAAACACACATATAATATTCAATAGGCCTTATCTGAGTCCTCAGTCTTTCTGGAAGAGTTTAAGAATTGAGCTAAAATCAGGTAGTAAAGTGAATACGTGGTACCGAATTCGAAAAGCGTCTTATGAAATGACTTTACAGAGACGTTTCAGCTTTTTCAACGGAATCACCTGATTGCAAATGACAGCTCCACTTGTAACTCTTCCCCACAGTCGTTTAATGAACAAAGTAAGAGCATATGGACTATCAGACCAATTGTGTGATTGGATTGAAGAGTTCCTAGATAACAGAACGCAGCATGTCATTCTCAATGGAGAGAAGTCTTCCGAAGTAAGAGTGATTTCAGGCGTGCCGCAGAGGAGTGTCGTAGGACCGTTGCAATTCACAATATACATAAATGACCTTGTGGATGACATCGGAAGTTCACTGAGGCTTTTTACCGATGATGCTGTGGTATATCGAGGGGTTGCAACAATGGAAAATTGTACTGAAATGCAGGAGGATCTGCAGCGAATTGACGCATGGTGTAGGGAATGGCAATTGAATCTCAATGTAGACAAGTGTAATGTGCTGCGAATGCATAGAAAGAAAGATCCCTTATCATTTAGCTACAATATAGCAGGTCAGCAACTGGAAGCAGTTAATTCCATAAATTATCTGGGGGTACGCATTAGGAGTGATTTAAAATGGAATGATCATATAAAGTTGATCGTCTGTAAAGCAGATGCCAGACAGATTCATTGGAAGAATCCTAAGGAAATGCAATCCGAAAACAAAGGAAGTAGGTTACAGTACACTTCTTCGCCCACTGCTTGAATACTGCTCAGCAGTGTGGGATCCGTACCAGACAGGGTTGATAGAATAGATAGAGAAGATCCAACGGAGAGCTGCGCGCTTCATTACAGGATCATTTTGTAATCGCGAAAGCGTTACGGAGATGATAGATAAACCCCAGTGGAAGACTCTGCAGGAGAGACGCTCAGTAGTTCGGTACGGGCTTTTTGTTGAAGTTTCGAGAACATACCTTCACCGAGGAGTGAAGCAATATATTGATCCCTCCTACGTATATCTCGTGAAGAGACCATGAGGATAAAATCAGAGAGATTAGGGCCCACACGGAGGCATACCGACAATCTTTCTTTCCACGAACACTGCTAGACTGGAATAGAAGGGAGAACTGATAAAGGTACTCCAAGTACTCTCCGCCACACACCGTCGGGTGGCTTGCGGAGTATGGATATAGCTGTAGATGTAGAAATCTGGACTCATATGACCAGGCCACGTTGTTCCAATTGTCTAGGATCCGACCGCTACGGTCACGAGCCCAGGAGAGGCGCACTAGATCGTTTGCTGCCGTAGTACATTAACCCCAAATTTCACCGCACTGTCCTAATGGATACGTTCTTCGTTCGATGGTTCAAATGGCTCTGAGCACTATGGGACTCAACTGCTGTGGTCATAAGTCCCCTAGAACTTAGAACTACTTAAACCTAACTAACCTAAGGACAGCACGCAACACCCAGCCATCACGAGGCAGAGAAAATCCCTGACCCCGCCGGGAATCGAACCCGGGAACCCGGGCGTGGGAAGCGAGAACGCTACCGCACGACCACGAGATGCGGGCGTTCTTCGTTCGTCCCACATAGATTTCTGCGGTTATTTCACGCAATGTTGATTTTCTGTTAGCACTGACAACTGTACGCAAACACTGCTGCTTTCGGTCGTTAAGTGAAGGCATGCGTCCAGCTCCAACTACCATTCCGCGTTCAGAACCTGTTAGTTTTGGTCGTGCGGTTATATTCACGTCAGAAGCCTTTTCACGTGAGTCACCTGATTACAAATGACAGCTCCACTTGTAACTTGTGAACGGTATACTGCTGTCATCTCTATATGTCGATATTGCTATCCCACGACTTTTGTCACCTCAGTGTACATACACTACTGGTCACTAAAATTGCTACACCACGAAGATGACGCGCTACAGACGCGAAATTTAACCGACAGGAAGAAGATGCTGTGATATGCAAATGATTAGCTTTTCAGAGCATTCACACAAGGTTGGCGCCGGTGGCGACACCTACAACGTGCTGACATGAGGAACGTTTCCAACCGATTTCTCATACACAAACGGCAGTTGACCGGCATTGGCTGGTGAAACGTTGTTTTGATGCTTCGTGCAAGGAGGAGAAACGCGTACCATCACGTTTCCGACTTTCATAAAGGTCGGATTTTAACCTATCGCGATTGCGGTTTATCGTATCGCGACATTGCTGCTCGCGTTGGTCGCGATCCAATGACTGTTAGCAGAATATGGAATCGGTGGGTTCAGGAGAGTCATACGGAACGCCGCGCTGGATCGCGACGGCCTCGTATCACTAGCAGTCGAGATGACAGGCATCTTATCCGCATGGCTGTAACGGATCGTGCAGCCACGTCTCGATCCCTGAGACACCAGACGGGGACGTTTGCAAGACAACAACCATCTGCACGAACAGTTCGACGACGTTTGCAGCAGCATGGACTATCAGCTCGCAGACCGTGGCTGCGATTACCCTTGACGCTGCATCACAGACAGGAGCGCCTGCGATGGTGTACTCGACGACGAACCTGGGTGCACGAATGGCAAAACGTCATTTTTTCGGGTGAATCCAGTTTCTGTTTACAGCATCATGATGGTCGCATCCATGTTTGGCGACATCGCGGTGAACGCACGTTGGAAACGTGTATTCGTCATCGCCATACTGGCGCATCACCCGGCGTCGTGGTGTGAAGTGCCATTGGTTACACGTCTCGGTCACCTCTTGTTCACATTGACAGCACTTTGAACAGTGGACATTACATTTCAGATGTATTACGACCCGTGGCTCTACCCTTCATTCGATCGCTGTGAAACCCTACATTTCAGCAGGATAATGCACGACCGTATGTTGCAGGTCCTGTACGGGCCTTTCTGGATACAGAAAATGTTCGACTGTTTCCTTGGCCAGCACATTCTCCAGATGTCTCACCAATTGAAAACGTCTGGTCAACGGTGGCCGAGCAACTGGCTCGTCACAATACGGCAGTCACTAGTCTTGATGAACTGTGGTATCGTGTTTAAGCTGCATGGTCAGCTGTACCTGTACACGCCATCCAAGCTCTGCTTGACTCAAATCCCAGGCGTATCAAGGCCGTTATTACGGCCAGAGGGGTACTGATTTCTCAGGATCTATGCACCCAAATTGCGTGAAAATGTAATCACATGTCAGTTCTAGTATAATATATTTGTCCAATGAATACCCGTTTATCATCTGCATTTCTTCTTGGTGTAGCAATGTTAATGGCCAGTTGTGTATCATAAGCAGTGATGTGCTGAGATCGCCCTTTTGCTTCCTGCGGGTGAAGGAGGTCGCCAGATGCGCTGGCAGCCGGCAAGTGCGCCCGTCAGCGTAACTCTGTTAGCGCAGCAGCATCAACGCATCCAGTCCAGCGATATGGTCCGTGACGGTTCCCGCGACGGCGCCCGCATAGCAAGCAGGCGCCGCGTGACGCGCGAGGCAGCGGCCGTCCGACCCCGGCAGCGCGAGGGGCGTGTGGTGACGTCAGGGGCGGCTGCGCGCCGCATTGGTCGCCAGCGGCAGTCATCCTTGGCTGCGGGTGTCTCGTTGCAGTCGGCTCTGTCACTGATTTCACAATGCGCCCGCTGCGAGCTGTGACGTGACGTGCGCGCCACTGGTTTCGCCCACGCACGGCGGCGTCGAATTCGTTTTAATGGGCCTGACCGCCGCGTACGTCACGCCGGACGGCTTGTAAATCTCGGCGTGCGCTCGTACGTGCCGTGCCTCGCGATGCTTTATCTGGAGGTGGTGTGGTGCAACCTTCTGCTTCCCACAGGGCATTCCATTTGGTCCCTTGTTTTCCTTGACTCGCGCAGGTGACCTTTGAGTGGACTGAACGAGACATCCGAGGACGTATTTCGAAAGCGCCGCCGGTTTCGCAAGCAGTGTTTCCCGAAATGTCGTCAACTAGTTGACACACAATGATCTGATCACATATCTGGAGCACTATCTTAGGATACTACAAGGAAAAGTCCCTTAAACCAAGTGCCTCAAAGTCACAAGCCAGTCCCTCCTATGTTGGAATACTAGAAGGAAAAGTCTCGTAAACCAAGTGCCTTCCATCTTCGCCCATCGAAACATCATTGTTCAAATTTAACCTTCTTACGTTGTTAAAATGCTACCGTCCCAATGAGACGGTATGTCGAAATCGTGTTGTGGCTCGGCAGTTGTGTTTGTTATCTGCCTACTCACTTGCGACTTCAACGTCGAAATGCTAAATGAGCGAGCGCAATGCTAATTACACGTTGATTTAAATAAATTAATCAGAATGCCCGAAGCGTAGACACCTGTACTGCAACGGAAATATCATTACAGTGAGGCAACAACAAATTACATACGCAAGTAAGCAACTATATATATATATATTACGGGATGCCTAGTTAGGAGTACTTACAGGATAATCCGCTTTAGGATCGCAAAGCAGGATTGCACTGAACGATATCGGTTTGTTGTATACGAAGCTGCACATGAACCAAAGAGAATTATTACTGAGCAGTTACTACCATGTGAATAATCAGTTCTCTGAATATTAACCGCAAACAGTGGCTCACTAGAAACTTATGTGTACCTTGATGTACCACTACCACATTAGAGGACAGATGCGCATCTCTACAGACAGGGTCCATACCAGTGCCCGACTTCGTCTCAAGTGTCGGAAAGTGTGCTTACCCTGGGTTCCGCGATCATTGTCACAGGTACAGCAAGGCGCAGAGTTTCCGGACTTCCTTGGGCGTTACTTCTAGGAAGGCAATGATTTTCTTTGCCGTCTCATTACAGGCGATGAGACGTGGGCCCATCACTTCATACCTGCAACGAAGAGAGCATCTATGGAACGCAGACACATCACCTGGCTTCCGCGCAAGAAATGCGAAGTTGCGCCATCAGCAAGGAAAGTTACGGCCAGCGCTTTCTTCGACTGTGGAGAAACTGTGTACGCAGAGTTTATGACAAAGGGCGCAACCATTAACGCCGCCAAAAAAAACGAGAGGAGTGGAAAATTAAGCAAAGAATTGTTCTGTACGGTAATGCAACACCCCATAGGTTGCGCACAACACAATATTTGCATCAGCGTTTTCGATGGGAGGTTTGGAAGCATGTACAGTATAATCCAGATCTTGCACCATGTGATTTCCGTCTTTTCGACCTCTGAAAGAGCATTTGGAGGGAAAAGAGCTTTGCCAACGATGAGGACGTTCGTACGGTGGTTCTCAGGTGGTTCCGTGAGCAAGGAGCGGGTTTTTATCGTCGAGAAACTGAACCATTGGTAGAACGTTCTGACCGTTGTCTACAGGAACTTGGTGACCACGATGAAAAATAGTGTTACGTGTCTGTGTTACTCGGAGGTGTAGAGCGGCATTGAGTAAAGATTAGCCTGCTATAACAATCTGTACGTAACTTTTTAAGGTCCCCTCGTGCACGCAAAGCATCATGAATCGCGGAGAGCCTTTCTCGCAAAACTGCGAGAGCCCTCATCCCAAATTAGTAAAAAACAAAAAACAAACGAACTACTTTCTCCAACATACGGTACATCTCAGACAATGCCCTCGACGCTAATAGTAGTGAAGTGCCGGCTCATACTCAGTAGGACCGATAGTCTTTCTTTCTTATCAATGTGAGGTGTGCATGTCATCTTGGTCATTACAGAATTGTTAACTCCAAAATGTAATTTTCAGTCTGTAGCTGAATAGGCGCTAATATGAAACTTCCTGGCAGATTAAAACGGTGTGCCGGATCGAGACTTGAACGCAGGGCCTTTGCCATTCGAGGTAGGTAGAGGTCCCTAGTCGGAGTCTCGGTCCGGAGCACAGTTTTAATCTGCCAGGAAGTTTGAGGATTGTTATTACTTTTACATATCGACATGCACACATTTGAAAGCAAAACCATATTTATCCGCGATCTTTGGTTGAGATGCTGCACCGTCTCTGCCCGAAGGCGCTCATCATTAGTCGAGGTGTGTTGGGAAGCAGGCGTGGAACTGAATGGTCAAGGAATTTTTATCTGGAATTGCGCTGCTGATTACGGAATACAGCTATACTGGAAATGATTGAATAAGATGAAAATGAGAGTTCGGATTTTGAAAACAGTTTTGTAAATAATTAATTGTCGTACCGAAATTTGGTTATAGCATTTCTCATGGATTGCTCAGAACTAGAAAAGTTAGTTCTTCTCCCCCTCACATACATTTTATGAAAGAATAAAGATCATTTTGGGTACGTTAATTTTATGTGTAAAATAAAATTTTGAATAATCAACCTGTTGGAATGGTTTCTAAAACTTGTCATTTTTGTGTAAAGTCAATATTGTTCACGATCTTGAAAGTGAAGTTATAAAGTAATTCTTTAGTATAAAACTGTTTTAAGTAAAATCATTCGTAGAAAATTAGTACCCAAAGTTATTCCCAAGCAAGAAATTACATGTTGCTTGTGTCCGTATTGCATGTGGCGGTGCACACGCTTTTGAATGTCACTTTTGGCGTACCGTCTTACTGTATCTTTGCTGCGGCGCTGCTTGCTGTGCTCCACTTTTGAAACAACTTTTACTGCGCCGAGGTAAGTGCAAGAATAGCTCAGTGTCATAGTCACACAGTTACACTATACATACAGAACAGTGTCATTATACAATTAATCAGTGATTAGGTCGGATAGCTTACGTTCAGTTTGGAAGTTATTTTCTTGTTATACAAAGTACATTTCAGTTAACAGTGTGATATAGCCATGTGTGAAACGTTTTTCGAATTCTGAGATTTATAAATCACAAGTGGACTTTAATTAAAATAATCTGAATAATTTATTCAGACAAAGATGGAGGAATTCATTTGAGATAAATTTTTATTGCTTTTATGTTGGCTTATTGTCCACTGTGACGGCGGGCAACACGCCAGTGTTCACTCGACTGCAAAATACAAGGCTTAAGTAACCACATTTTTCAGTAATTAGTCACGTGCACTTACACTCTACACTATGCTCACATAGAGATATACAAGACGAAAAGTTACACGTAGTACTGTCTGTGAATGGAACAGGAAGGGGAAAAACAATTCTGGTGCTCTGTATCCCCCGCTGCGAACCATTCGTTGCACTGCGGAGTACAGAAGTAGATGCAGATCTGTGTGGCGGTTCAAACTTACATCGCTCCCGGTGGATATCCAAGATACCTTAACATTACATCTGCTTCAGAGGACGATGAAATTGAACATTATCGAGCCTTCTTGTTTATCCTTGCGAAATACATTTGCTTGTGTTGAATCAGATACAAACATTTGCACGGAATGATGATAATTTGTAAGTCTTCTGTCTTTGCCTACCCTGATCAGCGAGATTGTGTATTGCCTAAAGCACTAGCCTCTGCAGTAGGCAGGGACAGGGTGCTGGTCTTCACCTGGCCTCTCTGACTCAGCGCTTACACGATTTTCCCAAGCCACAGAACTCCAATGTTGGGGGCGTTTCTGTAACAAGAACATAGATGTTTTATTGCGACTTCATAGTCCAGCTTACTAGTAGTTGGTTTTTATTGCCCTAGAAGTTTACATTACATTTGGTCTTCCTTCGTGTTACAGCTATATTGGTACCAAAGTTGATGAAATACACTCCTGGAAATTGAAATAAGAACACCGTGAATTCATTGTCCCAGGAAGGGGAAACTTTATTGACACATTCCTGGGGTCAGATACATCACATGATCACACTGACAGAACCACAGGCACATAGACACAGGCAACAGAGCATGCACAATGTCGGCACTAGTACAGTGTATATCCACCTTTCGCAGCAATGCAGGCTGCTATTCTCCCATGGAGACGATCGTAGAGATGCTGGATGTAGTCCTGTGGAACGGCTTGCCATGCCATTTCCACCTGGCGCCTCAGTTGGACCAGCGTTCGTGCTGGACGTGCAGACCGCGTGAGACGACGCTTCATCCAGTCCCAAACATGCTCAATGGGGGACAGATCCGGAGATCTTGCTGGCCAGGGTAGTTGACTTACACCTTCTACAGCACGTTGGGTGGCACGGGATACATGCGGACGTTCATTGTCCTGTTGGAACAGCAAGTTCCCTTGTCGGTCTAGGAATGGTAGAACGATGGGTTCGATGACGGTTTGGATGTACCGTGCACTATTCAGTGTCCCCTCGACGATCACCAGTGGTGTAAGGCCAGTGTAGGAGATCGCTCCCCACACCATGATGCCGGGTGTTGGCCCTGTGTGCCTCGGTCGTATGCAGTCCTGATTGTGGCGCTCACCTGCACGGCGCCAAACACGCATACGACCATCATTGGCACCAAGGCAGAAGCGACTCTCATCGCTGAAGACGACACGTCTCCATTCGTCCCTCCATTCACGCCTGTCGCGACACCACTGGAGGCGGGCTGCACGATGTTGGGGCGTGAGCGGAAGACGGCCTAACGGTGTGCGGGACCGTAGCCCAGCTTCATGGAGACGGTTGCGAATGGTCCTCGCCGATACCCCAGGAGCAACAGTGTCTCTAATTTGCTGGGAAGTGGCGGTGCGGTCCCCTACGGCACTGCGTAGGATCCCTACGGTCTTGGCGTGCATCCGTGCGTCGCTGCGGTCCGGTCCCAGGTCGACGTGCACGTGCACCTTCCGCCGACCACTGGCGACAACATCGATGTACTGTGGAGACCTCACGCCCCACGTGTTGAGCAATTCGGCGGTACGTCCACCCGGCCTCCCGCATGCCCACTATACGCCCTCGCTCAAAGTCCGTCAACTGCACATACGGTTCACGTCCACGCTGTCGCGGCATGCTACCAGTGTTAAAGACTGCGATGGAGCTCCGTATGCCACGGCAAACTGGCTGACACTGACGGCGGCGGTGCACAAATGCTGCGCAGCTAGCGCCATTCGACGGCCAACACCGCGGTTCCTGGTGTGTCCGCTGTGCCGTGCGTGTGATCATTGCTTGTACAGCCCTCTCGCAGTGTCCGGAGCAAGTATGGTGGGTCTGACACACCGGTGTCAATGTGTTCTTTTTCCCATTTCCAGGAGTGTATGACAAGTATAATGGGGGCTTAAACTAGGGACTAGAAAAGGATAAGATAGGTCCGTGGGAAAAGTTAACTGTCGCGTTTATTTATCTAGAATTACGGAAAACATGGTTCAAATGGCTCTGAGCACTGTGGGACTTGACTTCTGAGGTCATCAGTCCCATAGAACTTAGAACTACTTAAACCTAAATAACCTAAGGACATCACACACATCCATGCCCGAGGTAGGATTCGAACCTGCGACCGTAGCAGTCGCTCGGTTCCGGACTGAAGCGCCTAGAACCGCTCGGCCACCGCGGCCGGCTAGAATTACGAAAGAAGTTTCATAATTACTCGCACATCTAAAGCACAATGGTGTACGGAGGAGCTGTGAGAAATGATGAAAATACAAAGCAAAGAAACTGGAACCATTTAAAATGTGGTGTTACAGGAGGTTCTTGAAACTGAAGTGTACAATTAGTGTACGAAACGGATAGATGTCACACACAAAACGTGAGGTACGTAGCTTACAGGAAAATGTTACAAGGTGGAAGGCTAGGCTGTTGGAACTCCTAATAAGGCCTACACGGCTAGACCATTTAGTAACGATAAGAGAAGCGAAGAATAGGAATGGTGGTGTTGTGCTAAGAGTGTTTGATGCAGTTTCGAAGAGAACTGGA
This sequence comes from Schistocerca cancellata, assembly GCF_023864275.1. Taxonomy (NCBI): domain Eukaryota; kingdom Metazoa; phylum Arthropoda; class Insecta; order Orthoptera; family Acrididae; genus Schistocerca; species Schistocerca cancellata. The sequence goes on from NC_064626.1 coordinate 373,243,084, forward strand.
TTCGACCGCCATCTAATCCACTGCACTATAGACCTGTTTGTGATCGTTTTTCCAAGTTACTGCTATGTTAGTGACAATTTGTGAACAGTGACCAGGAGAGTCACAGTAATGGAGGCACCCCAGCACATCACAACGAGACTGCCACGCCATAAGAAAAAAGTGAGTCACCGTTACAAAACAGTTTCGTGCCAACATCAGTCCGGCTTCCAAAGTGACATCACCTCTTACTAAGTTTTCTCTTTTTCTACAGATGACCACAGCATTTACAAAAGGTATATGTAACATCAGTATGGCCTTATTGTAAAGTTGTTTTTGTAATGCCATTTAGCCTGAAGATGAGGTATTAACTTGAAACATGTCGCTAAATAAATAAGTAGTACAATAGTTGACAAAGTTTGTGACTGGTAGCGGTACTTTAAAAAAAAAAACCTTTACTTATTTGAGCCAGTCACGGTCGAAAAATAATCAAAACGGCATCAAATTCAGAAGAATATGTCGGAGATGTTCCAGTTTCTCCACTTGGCATAACATTTTATAGCGCCCACAGCTCCACTCACTAGCTCTAAATGACAAAATGACGATATGTAAACACCGACATCAACACTGAACTACAAATAAAAAAGACAATGAAAAAATAAACCCATAGCATCCGCAATACCAACAGGCAAAACAAAAACCCTAAGAGCTTATGCACCAATGTAATACTTCCTTCTTGTTTGAGTTACTCGTCGTCCACGTTCCACCTCCGTTCGACTACACTCGAGACAAACACCTTAATAAAACTTTTAAATTTATACTCTATTCTAACAAATTTCTCTGCTTCAGAAAAGGAGGACAGAACAGTGATATTATCAGGAAACTGTAATTTGGTTACTAAGGAGATTATGTTGCACAGATCAAGATGTAGATAGTGACAGGGTTCATAAAAATACTTCACAGCACATATTCAAAAGACTGTCGACGAGGAGGAAAAAGACAAACAATGATAAACCGTTAGTCATTGTCAGCCTGCACCATCCACGAATGTACTATCGCACGATAGTGCACTATCCAAATTTATCGTAGGGCTGTGTATATGTTTACAAAAGCGTTAACAATACGTTGGAGCCAAGTATTTTCCTGATACTTGGTTTGTGGAACTTTCCTCTTAGATCTGACTGAACGTCACTGAGCGAGGCAGAGCAGTGGTGAAGATACTGCACTCGCGTTCAGGAGGAAGGAACTTGCTGCTGTTTCCCTAAACCAATTTAGATAAATCCCTTAACAAGTATACTGCTTTCTTTCCACCCATTTTTGTACTGTCCGGGATTGTGCAGACTCCGTAAAGACCTCGTCGTCAACGGGCCGTTAAATCCTAGCCTACCTTCCTGAATGATTTCCAGGGTCCTTGTGTTTGCCGTAGCTCTTCACTGAGTGATCGCGAAACGAAATTAACATGTACGAAAGCGCTGATAGCGTATTTGAGACTTAGAGAAGCTTCCTTTTCCGTATAAAATTATATTAACATAAAAAATTCGTTAGTGTTGTTGGGCATATGACGCACTAGCTGTCTCCATATGAGCAGACTGCGATCGCCGCATGGCGCCCCGGTCCGTTGCTGGGATTGAGTGACTTGTGGCTATCTGTCTTAACCGAGAATAAACTGGACAAGTTAGGAGTGGGCTTCGATCGAAGTACAAGAAAATAATTAGCCTTCTTACCATTTCAGACGAGTGTCCAGACACTCTAGGACAAGGAATGAAGTTGAGGGTAGCACAGGAAAAGTAGACACGCTGAACTCGGTTTTTAGATGTTCCGACACAAATGAAAATCCACGGATATTGGACCAATTTAATTCCCGCAAACTGTAGAGACGAGTGGTGTAGATATAATGCCAATGATGTTGAGAAACAACTAAATCGCTATAATTGAACAAAGCTCCAGATTCTATACAGAATTTATGGCTTATTTAGCTCCGTTATTGACCATAGATTTCTCAAACAAAAATCCGTCCCCAGTAATTCGAAGAAAGCACAGGTCACGCCTGACCACAAGAAGGGTGGCAGAAGTGATCTACAGAACTACCGTCCAATTTACTTGGCGTCTGTTGTGAAGGCCATGGATCAAGGCAATCATGAAAATGCCATATTTCTTTATTTCCGGAAAGCAATTGACCCAGAAAGTAGGATCGTATGGGATATGAATTGACATTTTTGACTAGATTGAGGAGTTTTTGGTAGGGAGGACGTAGGATGTTATCTTGGATGGATAGTCATCGGCAGATGCGGAAATAATTCCCGATACGCTCACGGGTGGTGTGTCGGGACCTTTGTTGTTCATATTGTATATTAATGGCCTTGCAGACAATATTATTAGCTACCTCAGACTTTTCGCAGATAATGCAGTCGTATATATTGAAGTACTGCCTGAAAAACGTCGCACAAATATGGCCCGATCTTGATAAGATCTCAAAGTAGTGCAAAGATTGGCAACTTGCTGTAAGTGTTCAAGAATGTAAAATTGTCCACTCAACAAAACGAAAAACATTGTATCCTATGACTACAATATGAGAAAGTCACAGTTAGAATCGATTATCTCATACAAATATCTGCATATAACATTCGTAGGGATATGAAATGCAACGATCCGATTGAGTGCCGTAGCTAAAGTAGGTGACAGACTTCGGTTTATTGATAGAGTACTAGCGAAATGCAGTCAGTCAGCAGAGAAGACTGTTTACAAATCACCCATCTTAGAATATTGCTCACGTGTGTGGTACTCTTACCAGACATGACTAACAGGTAATATTGTACGTATACAGAAAAGAGGAGGCCTAATGGTTCAGGTTTGTTTCATCCATGGGAGACTGTCACAGAGATACTGAAGAAACTGAACTAACTTTTGAAGACAGACGCAAAGTCCCGAGGAAGACTATTTATAAAATTACAAGAACCGGCTTTAAAAGAATACTCTAGGTATACATAATCGAGGCATATGGAAAAAGTGCGTGAACTGTTTATTATTTCCAAAGTAATCGTCATAACTACACTCCTGGAAATTGAAATAAGAACACCGTGAATTCATTGTCCCAGGAAGGGGAAACTTTATTGACACATTCCTGGGGTCAGATACATCACATGATCACACTGACAGAACCACAGGCACATAGACACAGGCAACAGAGCACGCACAATGTCGGCACTAGTACAGTGTATATCCACCTTTCGCAGCAATGCAGGCTGCTATTCTCCCATGGAGACGATCGTAGAGATGCTGGATGTAGTCCTGTGGAACGGCTTGCCATGCCATTTCCACCTGGCGCCTCAGTTGGACCAGCGTTCGTGCTGGACGTGCAGACCGCGTGAGACGACGCTTCATCCAGTCCCAAACATGCTCAATGGGGGACAGATCCGGAGATCTTGCTGGCCAGGGTAGTTGACTTACACCTTCTAGAGCACGTTGGGTGGCACGGGATACATGCGGACGTGCATTGTCCTGTTGGAACAGCAAGTTCCCTTGCCGGTCTAGGAATGGTAGAACGATGGGTTCGATGACGGTTTGGATGTACCGTGCACTATTCAGTGTCCCCTCGACGATCACCAGTGGTGTACGGCCAGTGTAGGAGATCGCTCCCCACACCATGATGCCGGGTGTTGGCCCTGTGTGCCTCGGTCGTATGCAGTCCTGATTGTGGCGCTCACCTGCACGGCGCCAAACACGCATACGACCATCATTGGCACCAAGGCAGAAGCGACTCTCATCGCTGAAGACGACACGTCTCCATTCGTCCCTCCATTCACGCCTGTCGCGACACCACTGGAGGCGGGCTGCACGATGTTGGGGCGTGAGCGGAAGACGGCCTAACGGTGTGCGGGACCGTAGCCCAGCTTCATGGAGACAGTTGCGAATGGTCCTCGCCGATACCCCAGGAGCAACAGTGTCCCTAATTTGCTGGGAAGTGGCAGTGCGGTCCCCTACGGCACTGCGTAGGATCCTACGGTCTTGGCGTGCATCCGTGCGTCGCTGCGGTTCGGTCCCAGGTCGACGGGCACGTGCACCTTCCGCCGACCACTGGCGACAACATCGATGTACTGTGGAGACCTCACGCCCCACGTGTTGAGCAATTCGGCGGTACGTCCACCCGGCCTCCCGCATGCCCACTATACGCCCTCGCTCAAAGTCCGTCAACTGCACATACGGTTCAGGTCCACGCTGTTGCGGCATGCTACCAGTGTTAAAGACTGCGATGGAGCTCCGTATGCCACGGCAAACTGGCTGACACTGACGGCGGCGGTGCACAAATGCTGCGCAGCTAGCGCCATTCGACGGCCAACACCGCGGTTCCTGGTGTGTCCGCTGTGCCGTGCGTGTGATCATTGCTTGTACAGCTCTCTCGCAGTGTCCGGAGCAAGTATGGTGGGTCTGACACACCGGTGTCAATGTGTTCTTTTTTCCATTTCCAGGAGTGTATTAATATTAGATTTATCCCCACTGTGAGACAAGACAGTCATTCCCTTCATGGAAAGATGTTCGCGGTTGCCTACGGAACCGTGATTGTACCCAGGAGTGCACATCTTTGTACCTCTACGTAGAAGCACAAGTGTATATCAAACAAATACGTCTCTCGTAACCGATAAGCTCCAGATAGCGAGTTTGCAAACGATCTTATTAACGGATTATGTCAATACGAGCAGTAATTTGACATACACAGGCGTTTAAAGTCACTAGTTTCTCAGTAGGTACCGAAAAAGCAATATTCCACAAACAAAAGTTTAACCAAAGCAAAAAAGTCCGAGCACGGCGGCACTGCACGAGGGAAATCTCATAAATCAAAATGAGATAAAAAATTAAGTATAATGGGAAGCGCCGCTTACTACTGCTGTATATCGACAGTGTAAAATGAAGAACCTATCTCACTTGGGAATTACGTACCAGTCGACTAATAACGTGTTCGTTAAACTTTACTTTTTCTCCGTCTTCGGCAACGTTCCTGAAGTAGTGAAGCCCTGAGAAGTGGTTGTAGTTACGTTTCTCCCTGTTTATTTATTCTCTTTATTGTGAGGTATGAGTAGCTAGCTGCTAGCGGCTTCTGCGGCTCTCCCAAGAACAATTTTAATGAGGGTTTTCCTTCTTCGGTTACCTCTTCTGACATAAATTTAACGATACTATACACAGTGTAATCACAGGTGCCTGATTATGAAGTACTTTCCACAGCTACACCTAACCCCACATACATACTCGTCAAGCTACCACACGGTGCATGACGAAGGGCTACTTTGCACCACTACTAACCATACCCTTGCCTGTTCCGCTTGAAAATGGAGCGAGTGACTTACGACTGTCTGTAAGCTTCCTTACGATCCCTAATTTCTCTTATTTTGTCTTCGTGTTCCTTACGCGAACTGTATGTTCGGTGGCAATAGGATCGCTCTGCAGTCTGTCGTACGCCAGTTCTCTAAACTTTCTCAGTAGTGTTTCGCGAAAAGAAGGTCTACATCCCTCCATGGATTCCCGTTTGAGTCACAGAGCGCTTCCGTATCACTCGCGTGTTGATCGAAACTACCGCCAATAAACGTAGCAACACGCCTCTGAATTCCTTCGATAGGTTCTTTTAATCTGACCTGGTGGAGATCCTAAACCGTGAGCAGAGCAACATGCCTTACAGGAGATATCGACCTCGTCGTCGCACAACAGTTTACAAAAATATAGAAAACATCGAACTAACAACAATAGGCGACAAGAAGAATCGCATTCCAGTGAAGAGTGTCGCCGCCAACGCGCTCGTTGATGGACCATGTGTATTTCTTGGATGTACTCTTAATTTTAGTTTGGACATAAACGATACCTTCTCTCATGGTAATGGATGGTTGGCAGTTGCCATAGTAAGAGGAGGTAGCGGAGTTCCAAGTGTACCTGGACTCGAAAGTTTTAATGATAGAGATGTAATTTCGTTTCGCATTTATCATATGTTTGAAACTGCTAATAAAGACTTGGGTAAATCTGCTTATGACTCGTCTCCACTTGTACTGTATACACGTAACAAAAGAAAACTCAATCCTAATGAATCTGTATGCGGTCTCCTTTATAGATGAGCTACACTTTCTTAGAATTCACACCATAATCCGAAGTTGATCGCCACCTTCGCTGCAACCAAGCTTACGAGTACGTTCCATTGCAACGTTTTGTCTAGATATTTAATTGCAGTGGCAGTATGAAATAATACACCACTAATACCCTATTTAAACATTGCAAGACTATTTTTGCTACTCGTCTGTATTAACGAGAGTGAACGAAGACTGCGGTCCATGGCTCACGAGTAGTAAAAAGAGAGCAACGAGAGCGATCGCATTGCTCAGATCGGCGCTTTGGAATGGTGCCATGACCGGGAACCATGGACTGCTGATGAATGGTGTCGCACTGCGATGAATCATGGCTCAGCGCTGTCCGCATGACCATATTTGGCGAGTATGGCGGCGACGTGGGGAGAAGTCCCATTCTTCTAATTTTTTGGGATGACACTGCGGTGTTACTTCTGGTATCATGGTGTGGGAAACCATGTAAGTAGGCTGTTTAGGTTCTTATATTGGTAACGCCACCGCCACGTAGCGCTCTGTATGAAAATCACTGGCTGTGCCGTGTGCAGTCTGTGGCTGGGTGGCATTGTTGGAATTTGCTATTGTAGTGTTGGGCAGTTGGCTGTTAACAGCGGGTAGCGTTGCGCAATTGGAGGTGAGCCGCCAGCAGTGGTGGATGTGGGGAGAGAGGTGGAGGAGTTTTGAGAGCGGATGATCTGGACGTGTGTCCATCAGAGACAGTACATTTGTAAGACTGGATGTCATGAACTGCTATATAATATGACTTTTGAACAATATTAAGGTAAATACATTGTTTGTTCTCTATCAGAATCTTTCTTTTGCTAACTGTGCCTATCAGTAGTAAGTGCCTTCAGTAGTTTGAATCTTTTATTTAGCTGGCAGTAGTGGCGCTCGCTGTATTGCAGTAGTTCGAGTGACGAAGATTTTTGTGAGGTAAGTGCTTTGTGAAAGGTATAGTTTAATGTTAGTCAGGGCCATTCTTTTGCAGGGATTATTGAAAGTCAGATTGCGTTGCACTAAAAATATTGTGTGTCAGTTTAGTGTTGATCAGAATAGGTAAAGAGCGAAATGTCTGAGTACGTTCAGTTCTGCTCAGCTGTTTGAAAATCAAATAATGTAAGAGGTTTATCGGCACAGTAATTCAATAATTTTTCTAAGGGGACGTTTCAACCATCGCGTATGTCTTGAGTTCACGGGCGGTAGTGATTGAGGGAAACCTGACGCTACAAAAAAATGGTTCACATGGCTCTGAGCACTATGGGACTCAACATCTGTGGTCATAAGTCCCCTAGAACTTAGAACTACTGAAACCTAACTAACCTAAGGACATCACACACATCCATGCCCGAGGCAGGATTCGAACCTGCGACCGTAGCGGTCGCGCGGCTCCGGACTGAGCGCCTAGAACCGCTAGACCACTGCGGCCGGCCCTGACGCTACAGCTGTACTTTAAGGAATATACTGCACCCTCATTTGTTACCTCCTGGGATAGTATCGTGGCGCCATTTTCAAGAGAACAATGTTCGTCCACACGAGGCACTCAACTATATCAACTTTCTACTTGATTTTGACGTACTGCCATTGCCAGAAAAGTCTCAGATCTGTCCCCGTTAGAACATGTGTGTGACCAGACAGGATTTAACTCCGCCCCAGTGCCAATATCCTGGATATCAAGGACCAATTACAGCAGCTGCGGACCAGATTACCTCAGTAGATTATACAACGGCTTCATGACATCCAGCCGATCAAAATTTTGCAACCGAGTTAGCAGAAATAGATTCTAGTCAAGCTTCGCTGCTCTCTGGACTTGGGGGCTGTTTACCGCTGTTACCGCCATATGTCGCCTCCTCTGTAGACGACCAGCTCGTAACTCTCATCACTGCCACGAGATTTCATCCCGAACGCGAATAAATAAATTATATAATTACATACACAAACCTTCCTGGCGAGTCAGTCCATTTTCCAATAAAAACTCTATCAAATGCCCTACAATAATTCCCGAAATTAGGCTGAACATGCTGACGGAAACCGCTGCAGGGGATTTTAATTTGTGATATGTACAGATGATGGAGCTTAACGCATCGAAGCCGGGCATATGTTAATAAAAATAAATTGCTCAAAAGAATTTGGGTGTCTGCCGTAATTCATTGAGCAATAATTGAGGGCTGGATATGTCATCAGATTATGTTTTTATCTTTCATAAATTAAGTACACAACAAAATACCATTACGTCCTCGATCATTCACATAAAAATAACTTAAACGTTCGACATTTGTTGAAAACAAAGTGGAAACAGTCATTCATCTCGTCATCTTGGTGCACTTTGAGAACTTCAATAACGTGTATGCCCTGTTTGAGTGTTTATAAGTGCAGGAAATCTATGCGGCATGCCCCATGTAAGTCTAGGGGGGGGGGGGGGGTACCCCATTCTTCAGTGAGAGACTTGAGAGTTGTTGGACAGTCTGTGGTGGAATAGGAAGACCACGGACATGTCCCTTAAGCATGGCCCACATATACAGAATTGGGTTGAGGGCGGGACTCACCATCGACCATTCTATTACTTCAATGTCCAGGCTTCGCACGATAACGTCCCCTTAGAAAAATTACTGAATTACTGTGCTGACGCCCGCCGAGTAGTTCCTGTCATGAAAAGAAATTCAGGCCCATAACTGTATGCAGCAGCTACGAGATGGTCCAACAGGATCTTTTCGGTGTACTGCATGGTGATAAGTCGACCACGGACAACGACAAGATCCGTACAACTGTCAACAATGGAGCCTCCTCACAACGCCACTGATCTCTGGGAATCTGTCGATTTCCTGGCACGCATTTGGCAGGAACCGCTCATCAGGGGTTTCTGCACACGAACGCGGCCTTGCATCAGAGCATTCTCGTCTGCAAATAACACGTTTCGCCAGTGAAAAAGTTGCCAGTTGACACGGGAACGGCAGAACTGAAGGCGAGTTGCAAGAGCGTCAAGCGGGGGACTCGAACAGGACGTCTGGGTCGTAAACGTTCTTCTTCCTAAGCTGTTCACTACATTCTGATCAGACCCAGCGGCTCCAGTGGCCCTTTGAAATCGACTTGCAGTGCTCTGGCGGTATCCGTACGACGCCGCATCGCAGAGACGGCCAAACACCGGTCTTCACGTGGGGTTATAATGTGGCGACCTTGTCCAACTCACCTACTGTACTGACCTGTATTCCTGCGGCGTGTCGACAACCGATGAATCATACATGGAGAGACATCGGCACCTGCAGCAACACAATCCAAAGTCCATTCTTTTGGGATCGAGCAGACCGCCCTTGCAACTTGAACTGCATTAAGACATCGCATTGCATGTGCTTGGTGGAATACAACGTCCACAAATGAGAACTGCCTCCCGTGTAACTCACTAGCAATCACTTGACATAATTACTCAGTTCCTTCTTAGGGGTTACCTTGCACTCTGAGGCATAACACAGCCTGTAGAAGGTGAAAGAAGCCGGCCGCTGTGGCCGAAAGGTTCTAGGCGCTTCAATCAGGAACCGCGCCGCTGCTACGGTCGCAGGTTCGAATCCTGCCTCGGGCATGGATGTGTATGATGTCCTTAGGTTAGTTCGGTTTAAGTAGTTCTAAGTCTTGGGGACCGATGACCTCAGATGTTAAGTCTCATAGTGCTTAGAGCCATTTGAATCATTTTTGAACGGCAAATGATATTAATTGTTGCCTACGTTGATAGCGAAGGCCTCAAGCCATGCAAAAAGTCCGCAGGTACTGCCTATATCGAAATAGGATGATACACTTGCCCCCCCCCCTCCCCCAATTGTTTTGAACAGCATATTTGCGATGGAGAAAGAAAATTTTTATATTGCTAGCAGCATTGCGATCGCGACACCCAGCGACGGTGTCACCATTTCATTCTACAATTTTGTCTCCAACAACCTCTCTTATTTGTATAGGGCGCTCTTGAAATTACTTTGTCCTTGTTTTGTAGACAAAAGCTTTCAAATCACAAGATGCTGCTGTTTTTTCTGTTCAAAAATATCCGGCCGGAGTGACCGAGCAGTTCTAGACGTTTCAGTCTGTAACCGCGCGACCGGTACGGTCGCAGGTTCGAATCCTGCCTCGGGCATGGATGTGTGTGATGCCCTTAGGTTACTTAGGTTTAAGTAATTCTAAGTTCTCGGGGACTGATGACCTCAGAAGTTAATTCCCTTAGTGCTCAGAGCCATTTGAACCATTTGTTCAAAAATATCTTCATACTTTCCTGGCAGTATGCAAAGCCGAGAAACTGGACGAGTGGGCGATCCCTTGTATCCCGGCGCTGCTAGCTTGCTGTGACCGCCGTCGAAAGCGGCTGCCGGTGTTGTTAAGCCGGCCTATCCGTGTATCTCAGATCGGAGTCTAATTGTGAGCAGCCGTCAGACAGCGGTACTCGGGCAGGCGACGGTCTGTGGCACCATTAAAAGGCGACGGAGCGCCGCTGTTAATTAGGCGCAGAGTTCCGGGAGGGCCCCGACACGCTCGCGATTAATGGCCGGGGGCGGACTAATGTCGTGTGAAGGAGTCCCCTCTGGTACGAGTAACGGCTCGGCACGCCGTAAAAATCTGCATCGGACGCCTAACGAGTGCGGTGCTCCGCTTCTGCACAACCCTGATGGTTTTTGCATTCTTTAATTACGTTAATTGGCCCTGATTCTCTATCGGAGTTGAGCTTTAACGCCACGTCCCGTCCTCGCTTGCGGCGTTAGGCACTATTGGACGCTGAATAAGGCACAGTGACGTCACAGCAAACACACCGCACAGCGAAAGTTAATTTTTGCGTATTTAACGTTGTGATGTGCTTCACGATAGGCTGGATGTTCTGTGATCCGTGAAATTGTGGCGTTGGCGACAGGAAAAGTATCTGTTCTGCTTTACTCCATATCAAAGCAAGAGCTTGCCAGGCCGGGCAGGCCAAGACAACCGTCTCCTGAAATTCACACATCACAACTGGAATACAGGTGACAATACCGCAGTTGACACCCATATTAGACTGCGTTGTTGACACAGCAAGAGTTGCTTCCTACATGATTGATACACATGAATACGCTCCTCTGTACAACAATGCGAAATTGTACAACAAGCTGCATATGGTAAAATGAAAGCCGAAATATACTGCCTGAGCAAAAAAAAAAAAAAAAAAAGTACCCAGAAATAGAGAGAAAAACGAAATGAGGATATGTGAAGTTATCTGAGTGACTACAAGTCAAGTTTACCAAGAACTTGAAACTTCCTGGCAGGTTAAAACTGTGTGCCGGACCGAGACTCGAACTCGAGACCTTTGCCTTTTCGCGGGCAAGTGCTCTACCATCTTTTTTAATTTTGTTTATTAATCTCATTTTGTTCGTTGTATCTTCTCGGGGCGGACGTCGCAAGACACCCGTTTCGGTTCGTCGTTGATCCATTAACTCAGTTTTTTATTACAGAGGGAAGCTAACCCTCTGACCGAACGCGCTGAGTTACCGTGCCGGCATTTAGAGAAGCTCTCCTGCGAACCTTGCAGAACTAGCATTCCTGAAAGAAAGGATACTGCGGAGACATGGCTTAGCCACAGCCTGGGGATGTTTCCAGAATGAGATTTTCATTCTGCAGCGGAGTGTGCGCTGATATCTGCCAGGAAGTTTCATATCAGCGCACACTCCACTGCAGAGTGAAAATCTCATTCTACCAAGAACTTGACGGTACGAGCCCACTTATCAGCATAATGTTTTTGATTTATCGTGGCTTTTGCTGTCTAGTTAGAGAATATCAGAAAACAGACAATTAATACTAGATAATGATAATAGTATGTTATCAGTTTATGCAAACTTTGCGCGCTTGACAATGGTTTTTTGCGTGAGGTCCGTTTATTGTAGGTTTTACCGTGGGTGATTTTTCTAAAAATTTATCTTTATCGGACTTCGTAGATTGAATAATTCCAAAGTTTTGGTTCGTGCTGGGTCATTGATAATATGTGTAACACGGAACCTTTAGCCTTCGCAAGACGCCGTTTAATCGGAACAATAGTTTGCAAAATAAATGAAACGCAAGACTGAATAATATCACTGTATTCACAAAATATTATACTAAATTAAATTACATAGACACTTATATTAATTCTCTTGCTATGTGCAACTATGAGTACGCCTACTGAGGTTGCGTCTCAATAAAACAGAATAATGGCGGTCTGCCATATAATTATCTACAGTGATGGCAGATATGCGTCCGATCAAAAAAGGTGCCGTCTTCTCGGCAAGACAACTGAACTGCGTAATTATTCTAACGTTTCAGCGGTTGCACGCCACAATCGATACAACCTCTTATACTAATTAATATATTAAGTAATCCTTTATTTATATTCTGAACTTATATCTACGTTTTTGCAATATATCAATGCCCATCCTGCAAATGTGCCTTTAAATGTTGCACACCTCTGCTCTCGAGGCATGCACTGATTCGGTTGGGAGTGATGCCATAACACCGTTACATCATCTCCTGAGCTAAGCTGGTCCACAATTGTTGTTAAGTGGTTTTTAATGTCCTGAGTACTGGCCCTGCGACAAATTTCACGCCCGAACAGGTCACACACATGCTCTGTCAAGGACAGATCTGGGTGTGTCGCTGGCCACTGGAGTAGCTCAACATTATCCAGACATTACACTGAGACATGTACCATGTGTACACAAGCGTTGTTCTGTTGAAAAATCGCAGCACAACATCGTCGCGTGAGAAGTAACACAAGAGGACACAGGATGTCCGTGACGTACTGTTGCGCCGTTAGTTTTTCATCAGTCACTACCAGCCATAGCCGGTCCCAAGCCCGGTTGAGAAAGGAGGAGGGGGAGGAGTAACAGCTCGTTAAAAAAACCTTGGTTCACCTGGCTCGTGAGGGCCCCTTGCCAGGGATACGGTGAAGACCACAACGGCAGCGAAGGCGGAGAAGATGGGCTTCGGTACGGCGGAGCTGGCGGAAGAGGCACCTTTTCTCTTTGGGTACAAAAAGAGTACAAGTAGCGACTGAACCCCAGAGGGGCGGCTACAGACAGCGTCTGACTCATGGTGAGCGGCTAACTTCAGCCTGGGCATCCTACTGCCTATGTGGAAAGTAACGGGAAACTACCACATTACATTCCCAAGCAGTACATGGTATGTGTCTCCATGTGAAAGATTCTGGAGTTAAAACTTCCCCTCATTCGGATCCCCGGGAGGGGAACACATTAAGAGTAGGCATATTTCAAAGGAAGAAAGGGACAATGAAGGGAGGAAAGATACGGATTGGAACATGGAATGTGAGGACACTTCTGCAAGCAGGAAAGCTAGAGAATGCAAAACAGGAGATGAAAAGGAACAGATTAGATGCCATCGGTTTGTGTGAAATGAGATGGGGAGAGAATGGGGAGATAGAAAGTGGAGATTATAAACTCTTTTACTCAGGGGAAATCAAGAGTAGTGGAAATGGAGTAGGAATAATGATAGGGCAAAAGTTGAAAAATAAGGTAATGAAGGTGCAATATATTGATGGAAGACTGATGATGATACGACTGAAGGCTAGTTCAAAAGATTTGGTATTAATACAGGTATATATGCCAACCAGCCAGCACAGAGATGAGGAAGTGGAAGAATATTATGAGAAAATACAAGAACTCATCGAGAAAGGAAATAGAAATGCCTGCATTATCATCATGGGGGACTGGAATGCAGTGGTGGGTGAAGGAAGAGATGAAGATACAGTAGGAAAATTTGGATTAGGAATAAGAAATGAGAGAGGTGAACGACCAACTAGTTTCTGTAAAGAAAATTCATTAGCAGTGGGTAACACATTATTTGAACACCACAAAAGGAGACGTTACACATGGATATCAAATTTGAATACGGAAAGATATCAGCTGGACTACATACAAAAAAGGTTTAAGAACTGTTTGGAGAATGCTAAAGCTTATTCAGGAGCGGATAGGAAAGGCATCAGATTTGGAGAACAGATTTATGGAAAAATGGCAAAGAGGTAGTGTTGATGAAAGTGTTAATGACAAGTGGATAAAATGAGGGAAGGACTCATGGACTCTGCCAAATAAGTGCTAGGAATTAGTGTATCCCAAAGCACCAGGAAAGAATGGATAACAGAAAACATATTGAAAAAGATGGAAGAGCGCAGAAAGTGGAAAAGTGTAGAAACTGAAGAAGGCAAAAAGAGGTACAGGAAACTGAATAATGAATTAAGAAGAGAAACTGAAGAAGCAAGAGAAAAATGGATGAAACCGAAACGCGACGAAATAGAGAAAATGGAGAGAGAGGGAAAGTATGAAATGATGTATAGACTGGCTAGTGAGATAGTTTTTGAACGTAAAAGAAAGAGGAATAACATGGAAATAGAAAGAGCGGATGGTACTCTAGCAGAAGAACCACAGGAGGTTTTGAACAGATGGCAGGAATATATTGAATGTCTGTATAAGGGGGATGAAATGCAAAGCGAAATTAAGGTTGAAGAGGAGCAATATGTGCCGGAAGATGGAAAGGGATTTACCATCTTGGAAGCAGAAATAGAAAAGGCGCTGAAGGAGATGAAGAATAGGAAGGCATGTGGAATAGATGATTGGCCAGCAGAACTGTTGAGTCTGGGAAGCAAGGCAAGAAAAGAAATAGTGTTCCTCTGTAACGAGATACACTCCTGGAAATGGAAAAAAGAACACATTGACACCGGTGTGTCAGACCCACCATACTTGCTCCGGACACTGCGAGAGGGCTGTACAAGCAATGATCACACGCACGGCACAGCGGACACACCAGGAACCGCGGTGTTGGCCGTCGAATGGCGCTAGCTGCGCAGCATTTGTGCACCGCCGCCGTCAGTGTCAGCCAGTTTGCCGTGGCATACGGAGCTCCATCGCAGTCTTTAACACTGGTAGCATGCCGCGACAGCGTGGGCGTGAACCGTATGTGCAGTTGACGGACTTTGAGCGAGGGCGTATAGTTGGCATGCGGGAGGCCGGGTGGACTTACCGCCGAATTGCTCAACACGTGGGGCGTGAGGTCTCCACAGTACATCGATGTTGTCGCCAGTGGTCGGCGGAAGGTGCACGTGCCCGTCGACCTGGGAACGGACCGCAGCGACGCACGGATGCAAGCCAAGACCGTAGGATCCTACGCAGTGCCGTAGGGGACCGCACCGCCACTTCCCAGCAAATTAGGGCCACTGTTGCTCCTGGGGTATCGGCGAGGACCATTCGCAACCGTCTCCATGAAGCTGGGCTACGGTCCCGCACACCGTTAGGCCGTCTTCCGCTCACGCCCCAACATCGTGCAGCCCGCCTCCAGTGGTGTCGCGACAGGCGTGAATGGAGGGACGAATGGAGACGTGTCGTCTTCAGCGATGAGAGTCGCTTCTGCCTTGGTGCCAATGATGGTCGTATGCGTGTTTGGCGCCGTGCAGGTGAGCGCCACAATCAGGACTGCATACGACCGAGGCACACAGGGCCAACACCCGGCATCATGGTGTGGGGAGCGATCTCCTACACTGGTCGTACACCACTGGTGATCGTCGAGGGGACACTGAATAGTGCACGGTACATCCAAACCGTCATCGAACCCATCGTTCTACCATTCCTAGACCGGCAAGGGAACTTGCTGTTCCAACAGGACAATGCACGTCCGCATGTATCCCGTGCCACCCAACGTGCTCTAGAAGGTGTAAGTCAACTACCCTGGCCAGCAAGATCTCCGGATCTGTCCCCCATTGAGCATGTTTGGGACTGGATGAAGCGTCGTCTCACGCGGTCTGCACGTCCAGCACGAACGCTGGTCCAACTGAGGCGCCAGGTGGAAATGGCATGGCAATCCGTTCCACAGGACTACATCCAGCATCTCTGCGATCGTCTCCATGGGAGAATAGCAGCCTGCATTGCTGCGAAAGGTGGATATACACTGTACTAGTGCCGACATTGTGCATGCTCTGTTGCCTGTGTCTATGTGCCTGTGGTTCTGTCAGTGTGATCATGTGATGTATCTGACCCCAGGAATGTGTCAATAAAGTTTCCCCTTCCTGGGACAATAAATTCACGGTGTTCTTATTTCAATTTCCAGGAGTGTATATGACAAAGGGGAATGGCCTGAGGACTTCGCTGCAACAGTTTTGATACCTGTAGAGAAAAAGGGAAATACTAAAAAATGTGAAGAGCACCAGACCATCAGTCTAATTTCTCATGCAGCTAAAGTCTTGCTGAGAGTGTTGAACAGAAGGTTACATGGCAAGCTAGATAGAGGGATTGCAGAGGAGCAGTTCGGATTTAGAAGAGGAAAAGGAACAAGAGATGCTAATGGCCTGCTAAGAACTATAGGGGAAAGATATATGGAAAAGGGTAGAGAAATCTTTGCTGTCTTTATAGATTTAGAAAAGGCTTTTGACAGAGTTCAGTGGAACAACCTGATGGATATCTTGAAGAGGAAAGGAGTAGATTGGAAAGAGAGACGACTGATACAGAATCTATATTTACACCAGAAAATAAGGATAAGGATTGGAAATGAAATGTCAGAAGGAAGCAGCATTGGACGAGGTGTTAGTCAAGGTTGTTGCCTTTCCCCACTGTTGTTTAACGTATACCTTGAAGAGATTATTGCGAAAAGTTTAGATGGGAAAAGAGGAATATGTATTGGTGGAAAGAGAATAGAATGTATAAGATTTGCTGATGACATGGTGTTAGTGGCAGAAAGTGAGCGGACAGTGAATAACATGCTCAAAGATCTGAATGAAGCTTGTGTGGAATATGGGATGCAAATAAACACAGCAAAAACAGAGTATGGTCATCAGTACAAGACGCAGACTGTGTAACCTCCCCCTCACTTATCGACCTTAATGACAGTGAAAAATTAAACCGCGTGTACCTAATGGAAATTTGGGAAAAGCAATCGTCACCGAAGTTAATCTGTCGGTAAAGAGGGAGGAAAGGGTTACATCTAAATGAAAGGAAAAATGCAAATGAAACTGGTGGAAATTAATTTTGAAAAGGGGTAAAGTTAATAAAGAAAGTAAATGTGCGGCGGCTACGTTAACAATTAACTAGCGGTAATTAGATATTTGAGATATGGGGGAAATTACGGTCGCCAGTCCTATGGACAATTACTATAGTAACTGAAAAAGAAAGGTTATTACACATATAATTAGCACTAGAAGCGTGGCAACTGAAGGTCGACACGTGTAGTGTGAAAACTGAAAGTTTGTCAGAAGTAATAAATTTCGCTACACTCTGACTTAATTTAGCAAAAGAATTAATAAAACCGCAAAATTGAAAGTCAATTTAGTGACTGAAATTAATAGTGAGCTTTGTTTCTGAAGCACATCGAAATTCAGTAAAATACGGTTAGTCTTGGGCTACCTCAACAATCATTTCAAAAGCTACTTGAATCTACGCAATTTAGAAATAAGAGATTTAACTTTGAACTTGAATTAAATGATTCTGAACAATTAACAATAGTAAAATTTAGTACGTACCAAGCTGAGCTGCAGTCACAGGTAAGCTAAAATACGGTAACAAAACGCGCACTCTTAATTTGTGCTTGTGTAATCTAAATATTGTAGCCAGCTATGAATACCTTAACTGAACTTTAAAATTAAAGCAGTGAAATCGAATGATGCTGGCGTTTGAATTTCAACGACACTCGGGTTCATTCCGGAAAAGGAAGGTACCCTGCTTGGTAATGCAATTAGGACAATGAGCAACAAAGGTTCATGCTACGTTGCTGTAATTTAGTGAGAAAAATTTAACAGTTTGAAAAGCTGAGGTCTGCCATACAGCTCTAAAACTTTACGTGCTACAGTCTTCCTTGTTGGTTGATTGAAGGTTTGAAGTCGTCGATCGAGGAGGTGGCGACAGTCACTCATTGTCGGCCGTCGCTGTTGCAGAAGCTGGATGTTGGCGCGCCTTCTTCTCGACACGGTCTCCAGCCGAAACGGGCTCTTGATGTGTGCCAGCTAACACTTCCGTCCGCGACACCATGTCAGAAACTAACATAGTAATTACATGCTGCCGAACCCCGAAAGCGCGGCAACTCGCGGGAGCGTCACACAACACACCTGCTCCACTGCCCTCCTCCAGCCAGACCCCCTTCTTCCCGCGCTCCACGCGACAGAGTGAACACTACCAAAGATCAAAGATCCTAAACACTTTGGTTCTCCACACGACCTATCGATGTATTCGTTCGATAGCATAGTTTTCCCTAGGCCAGACCCAGCGTAAAAATACAAATAGTATTTACAAAACAAACCAATTATACATCGACATAAATGCATATATATATATATATATATATATATATATATATATATATATGTGTGTGTGTGTGTGTGTGTGTGTGTGTGTGTGTGTGTGTGTGTGTGTACGAACAGTAAAACAATTACAATATATAAAGAGACAGAAATGTCATATCTTCAGTCCACAAAATAAGGAAAACGTTTATAGTATAATAGATGGAAATAGGAGGATATGTATTTCCGGCGTTACAACTGTCCAATTTTAAAATAGGACAATCTACCATTAGCCAAGTAAGTCAGTTTAAATACCTCGGTAGCACAATAACTGAAGACTTGAGATGTCACCAGGAGGTGAAATCTCGAATTGCCATAGCGAAGGAGGCATTCAACAGAAAGAGGAGACTCTTATGTGGCAAATTAGATAAAGGACTAAGGAAAAGGCTTGGTAAATGTTTTGTCTGGAGTGTGGCACTATATGGGGCAGAAACATGGACACTGAGACGAGAGGATGAAAAAAGGTTAGAAGCATTTGAGATGTGGATGTGGAGGAGAATGGAGAGAATAAGCTGGATGGAAAGAGTGAGTAATGAAAGAGTATTGGAAGGGGTTGGTGAGAGAAGACGTCTGCTGAAGGTTGTAAGAGAAAGGAAGAAGAACTGGTTGGGACATTCATTGAGAAGGGAGTGCTTGCTAGTAGATGCTTTGGAAGGATTGGTTTGTGGGAGAAGACTGAGAGGAAGAAGGAGATACAAGGTGATAGATGACATAAAGGGAAGAGGAAATTATGCAGACCTGAAGAGGATGGCAGAAGACTGGACAGCATGGAGAACTACCATGTGAAAACCTGCCTTTAGGCAGAACACTGATGATGATGATGACTGCCAGCCGCGACGTTAAGTCATGCACGATGGCTCCCCATACCAAGACTCCAGGAGTAACACCATTGCGCCTCTCCGAAACCTTGGAAAAAAGGGACCTCGTCACAGCTAACTACCATGCTCGCCGACGATGACCATCGGGGATGACGCAAAACAACGGTTAACCCTCTCGGGACGGAGCGCGTTTCCCCAAAGCGAAGCAATTCCACGGCGCTTTGCGAGTTCCATATCCCTTAGGTTTCTTTCGTCGCTTATAAAATCTACAGTTTTTGACTTATCGATGTAATTTTTTTTGTAAATGAAGCTTAAAACACACTCTTCACTGGCATACCATTTTCATTATTCCATATCGCGCACTTTTTGACTTGGCGGTTGTGTTAAAATATAAGGAAATGAAAAATTTGATTTTTTTACTTTTTTTTTAGTTGGGAGGTGATGCACTGAATTAGACATATTAAAATTAGTTGTATCTTATTCTTTAAAGTTTTAGCTTTAAAACGACATATAGAATACAATTTTATCTCTAAAGGGACGTCCGTAGGAAGAAAAATAAGAAGTCCATTTTGAGTGATGCAAAATTTGATTTATGTCAATAAACTACAAAATTTCATAAAATATGCTTAAAACATACTCTACAACTTTGGCATATCGATTTTTCGATAGTCAATCATCTTTTACAAATGCTTTCGGTACTTTGTGATACCTATTGAAGCACTCAGGCATATGAAGAGAATGGTTGGACGGACAAGTTTCGCAAGAAAAGGGAAACCGTTTTCGCCCTCCTGGCTTGGAGTGATCACTGAAGATGACACAGTCACCCTGTTTTCCGGTGTCCGTTCTTGCGATAGAACGGTACAGACCGTCCATCCTGTGTAGGTCACCATGCTCAGAGCGTGGCCTCTTCCTCGATGGGTTGGTTGAGCCCTGACGTCGCCCACAAGCTCCTTGACGAGACACTTCCGAAACTGCAAATGACTCTTTGGTGTCTCCTCTTTTCTTTGCTATGATGACATAGCAAGTAAGCGTTGCAGATCCCCACCTGAAATTAGCCAGAATAATTACCCTTTTGTCAGTATGCGCCACGTCCCGTGTCGATACTCCAAGCCAGTCCCTAGATACAGGACTGGATGTGCGACGCGACAATCGGGCCACGTATACGGGCCTCCCGTCCCGAAAGGGTTAATTTTTAATGTTAGCGCGACGCCATTCATTTGCAGTCAATGCTTCCTGGCCAATGCACCGGTTCAAATGCAGTCGTCTGTGTTGTGTTAACGGCAGCCTCTGCATGCGACCACAATTCTCTAATCCGGCTGCTGCTAGTTCCGACCATGGTGCAGGGTGAGACAGAACGTTGAAGAACGTCCATAATTTTTTCTCGGATGGCAGCCTCGGATGTGGAGGGGATGCGATTTGCTTGGTGCACAATATGTCAACCCTGTCTCGTCGTGATGAGACGTGGTCGGCCAGAACCTTGATGGCGAGTGTGCTTGCCCTCGCGTTCGACTGGAGTCCAACGTGGACCATTGTCACATCCAAAAACCCCACAAATCTTGATACTGCACGATTCGACCAGTCGGTCAAATGGAGACCCACAATGAGGTCCCCTTTCGAACTCTGTCAGGTGCTGATGATGCTGCCTCGCACGCTACGCAGCATCTCCGTGTCCTTTTCTGTGACCACTCTACATCCGACGCTGTTCATACTCCTTATACACCCTACCAGTCCTAGTAACAACACTGATGTACGCTGGCGCCCGTTCTACCTGTCGCAGAGAATTGCAACTCCATAATCCGTTTATCATAAGAATAAACAAACACAAACGCGATTATTGGTTAGAAGCCGTAGCACACGTACACTGGCGTTGTTACGCTCTTGGAAATAAGTTCTGCTTATGTATTAGTTATCTTATTACTAAGTTACGTTAAATGCAACTTTAAGATATTCAAATATAATAACAGCCATCAACGTTTTTCTTAATCACGCTTCAGCTGCGTAGTTTTTATTTTAAAAAAATGTGTACAGTGACAGCGTCTGCAGCGTTGTGCTCTGATTGCCGCGCTGTTAATGCGCAATATGAAAATGGCTAAGGCTGCTTTCTGTTGCGTAGTGAAACACAGCTAAAAAGCGCCGAGAAATAGGATGTTCTTAATGTTTTTCATTAATTTAGGGAGATAATCGGCTTTGAAGTTTTCCCAGCTTTGTAAATAATGCAGTTGACAAACACTCCCACATTCAATGTGTAGCGCAGTACGTAGCGTAATGGAATCTGAACCAAATGCGGTTATATGTGCGTGAATACAAGTCTCCCCAGTTTCAATTTTTCTTCTCGTTCAAATTGAAATACCTGCATGTCGTAATTGTAAAACTCATCATGTTTTATGAGTAATGCACGTCTTCTTGTTTCTAATTACATGTTGTTGTTATTGTGGTCTTCAGTCCTGAGACTGGTTTGATGCAGCTCTCCATGCTACTCTATCCTGTGCAAGCCCCTTCATCTCCCAGTACCTACTGCAACCTACATCCTTTTGAATCTGCTTAGTGTATTCATCTCTTGATCTCCCTCTACGATTTTTACCCTCCACGCTGCCCTCCAATACTAAATTGGTGATCCCTTAATGCCTCAGAACATGTCATCGGACGCGAAATTCCTGCTTCCATTTCAAATACAAATTCTTAATTATCGATGATTTTAAGGCAAAAATGAAAAACTAAAATCCTCTTTATTTGAACTATGTCCGTCGTCTTATACCACAGAGATAGATAAGTATCGTAGAACGACGACAAACAATCATTTTGACAGCATCGATTACATTTGCTACTGTAACATTACAATATGAACCCTACAGAACCGATCTGGAGCCAAGCTGCGGGATTTGGCCCGAGAAGTAACAAGACTGTTAAGCTGTCTGGAACTAACGCACGCAGCTTTTTAACACTTCACTGCTAAACGCTGGCGGGATACAGAACGGCTCGTCATAAAAGAAGAAGAGAAAATGCTGCGCCTGATTGGCTTCGTGGATTCTGTTATTGATAGGTTCGTTATCAACGTAGCAGGTGACACTTCCAGAACTGAAATGTATTTCTCGGATTCGCATGAGGAAGGAGCTAAGCGATTACCAGACGACTCACTGTAACTAATACCTTCAGTGGCTTCAATACTGAACTATACAGTGAAATCCTTCAGTACTCTCTTACATTACACACGACTTATGCAGAAAATTGCATCTTACTCTTTGTGACCTCACTCTGACGTAAAGGAAGGGTTGCTGCAGTTGTAGAACCTCGATCCTGCCGAAGGCGAGGCGTCGAAGAAATAATAATAATAATAATAATAATAATAATAATAAAGTGGTCCCTCGGGAGGCTCCTGTTAATGAGGAGGTGAAACGATTGTGATGGAAATCTAGTACAAAAAGAAAATTATTATTGGAACACTGCCTTAGTATCTCTTATTTTTACTGTAAACATTAGTTCGCATTTCGGTGGTCGTGCCACCATATTCAGGTGGACTGTGGTACTTTTACACGGTTAATTTGTTTGTGACATACACATGACTCTTTTATTTCGCAAAAAGCACCGTGGCAGGTAGACAATGTGTCACCTTCTACTGGAGGAGACACATTACCGTTGTTTAAAGGAATAAAAGGATTTACGTATTTTCCTGTATGTATGCTGCTGGTGTAATTACTGCATATCTGGGAGAATGTATTTGCTGTGTGCTACCATAGCGAAGGCCACGCGTTCGTAGCTTTTCAGTGTTAAAATTTACAAGTCTTACAGCTCAAAGATGTTTCGAAAAGAGCGAAATTTAAGTCGATCTGAAGACGCGTAATGATGGTTTTGTAAATAATTTACTGTCGGAACAATCATAATAATTTCAAACGAAACTTCGTTTGCAATTATTGTGAGTGTTCTGGCAATAAATTATTTTAAAAGGTGGTTGCTTTCAGACAGAATTTTCTGATCTGGCAAGTCTTGCTTGAAAGACGTGGAGGTACATTAATGTAATGGAAGCTTATTTCGACATAGTTGTACAGTAATGTGGAGTTAATTACTTTAATTTTAAAACTGAAAAAGTGGTGAAAATCTGCAATTTGGAATAAAGCTAACGCTTCTTTACCAGTGCAAGATGGGACAAACCCTCATGAAACAGCGCCCTCCGCCAAAGGAGAATACACGTGTGTGTCACGCACAGATTATATATATATATATGAAGATGGTATATGTTCTTTCGCACATGTCTGAAAGAACAGACACCATCTTCATTTGACCATCTTCTTCTGTTCAAAATGTTCAAATGTGTGTGAAATCTTATGGGACTTAACTGCTAAGGTCATCAGTCTCTAAGCTTACACACTACGTAACCTAAATTATCCTAAGGACAAACACACACACACACACACACACACACCCATGCCCGAGGGAGGACTCGAACCTCCGCCGAGACCAGCCTTCTGTGCGGATGCACAGTGCCCGAATTCTTACGGGAATCGGCAGTACAGCCGCGAGTAATGAGAATGATGGGCAGGGGCACTATGAATATAGTGCAGGACAATAAGTTGCGAATGGGGGTCTTACAGGAGGCGTGCCAGAGATAAGTCCCTGCAGTCGCACTATCCTCTGTGTCCTCGGTGGAGCATATGAATAGCCGGCACGGTAGTTCAGCGTGTTCGGTCAGAGGGTTTAGCTGCCCTCTGTAATAAAAAAAACTGCGTGAACGGATCATCGGACAACCTCAATGGGTGTCATCGGACGTCCGCCACGAAGACATTCAACGAACAGTACACAACAAAATGAGATTAAAAAAAAATGGGTAGAGCGTCTGCCACGTAAGCAGGAGATCCCGGGTTCGAGTCCCGGTCGGGACACACATTTTCACTTGTCCCCGCTGACTTATATCAACGCCTGTATGCAGCTAAGGATATTCATTTCGTTGTAATTACTTACAAATTCAACGATGTAACAGTACCGTAGTCTAATTGCAGACGATGACGTGACTACAGTTCATTGCGGAGGACGTATTTGTTGAGAAAAGACAAGGGTCTTTTTTTGCGGTAGAATTTCTACTGGCAAGTGGCACTCTTAAAGGAAGGCCAGTCGACAATTTCGCAGGAGTCCGAACAATGTGGTGCCGATGAGCGTTCTGCAGAACGCCTGACCGGGACTGCGGCTACCGGCGCGCAAAGAGGAACAAAGGCGGTGCGTATCGGGCGCTGATAACACACGCACAGCGCGCCCTTTGTGCAGCTCTCCCACGCTACCGCCGCCGCTCCGCCCCACTACACACAGCTTAAGGACGTGTCCGCAATACACAACTTTTTTTTCCGCGTCGTGACTTTCCTAACCGCCCGGAATAGTCCGCACATGACGGTGGTATAATAGGGACTCCCAGAACACGTAGTGCCACCCTGGAACAAAAGCATGCTGTGTGACATAGGACTGTCGAAATTTCCAAAAAATATCGGCAATCCGATATATCGCTATTTACAAAAATATCATCAGCCCTCGATATGTCGGAAAAGGTTCTGATATATCGATACATCGACGAGAAAGATACCGACGTACTAGCCTACAAAAATATCAGCTGCACATTGTAAATATACTACCGGTTTTAGATCTATATGTTTAAGTATTGATTTATTACTAAATATTCTGTACATCAACAAGTTGCTGCCTGTTCATCCCCCTTACAGCAAGAATTGAAAGGAAAACAATGCACTTTCACGCTTGGCGATAACTGCTTTGCTAACAATGGTAATTGCAAGTAAGTGACACAATACAGTAAAAGGTATCCGATGGATAGGTCGTTCGATTTCATCACATAGCGGATTTGTCTGGCACGCTTTATGCCGACTTCCCTGTTTCTTCCTATCTGCAAAAGCCAGCGACTTAACAGCTGTAGTGTCAAAATTGCGTGGTGGAGTTAAACGTTGCAGTTTCTCGATTGCGTCAGCATGTCCCCTCACACGTCTCCGCCCACGCAAAAACCAATCTTGTCATTTAGATTATGGCTATGTTTTTGAGCAACTTATTTTCAAGCATGCCGATGTCAAGAAATAGCGTACTATTTGCGTTAAAAATTGTTTTTTAACGCGGATGGTGTGCCATTTCTCCACATCGGAAATCATGTTGTTCAATTCACACGGCCATCCCCCAGTGGAATGGGTTGGTTCAAATGGCTCTGAGCACTATGGGACTTAACATCTGAGGTCATCAGTCCCATAGAACTTAGAACTACTTAAACCTAACTAATGTAAGGACATCACACACATCCATGCCCGAGGCAGGATTCGAACCTGCGACCGTAGCAGTCTACCGGTTCCGGACTGAAGCGCCTAGAACCGCTCGGCCACAACGGCCGGCAGTGGAATGGGACTTCTTTTCTTCCTGCCACCTATGTTTGCTTTACACAGACAAACAGAAAGAGTGGACGTGATGAGAGCTCGAATAGTAGTGATAATCCTTCCCACAGTGAATGTAAAACTATGGTCCACTACAGTTTCAAAAGAACAATTTCACATATTTACCAAAATTTGAGAAAAAAAATACAAAATAAAATTATCGGCACTCGATATTGCTATTTCGATATCCATGTATCGATATATATGAGGAAAATTTACCCTATATACACTGAAGAGCCAAAGAAACTGATACACCTGCCTAATACTGTGTAGGATGCATGAGTGCCGCAACACGACTTGGCATAGAGTCGAATAGTATCTGAAGAAGTGCTGGAGGGAACTGACACCACGAATCTTGCAGGGCTGTCCATAAATCCGTGACAATACGAAGGGGTGAAGATCTCTTCTGACCAGCACGTTGCAGGGCACCAGAGATATGATCAATAATGTTTGTGTCTGGGGAGTTTGGTGGCCAGCGGAAGTGTTTAAACACAGAAGAATGTTCCTGGAGCCACTCTGTAGCAATTCTGGACGTGTGGGGTGCCGCATTGTCTTGTTGGAATTGTCCAGGTTCGTCGGAATGCCCAACGGACATGAATGGATTCAGGTGATCAGAATGCTTAAGTACGAGTCACCTGTCAGAGTCGTATCTAGAATCATCAGGGGCCCCATTACAAGGGGCGGGTGTAAAGTGAATGTGCGCAACGGAAAATAATAAACGCTTAAATGATCATTTGGCCCTGTCTGACCACCCCCTGAAGCAGATCTTGGGATATCTTAATTCTCTTTAAGATATAAATTACAACCTAAACATAAATTAATGATGAAGGCAACTAATACTACTAAATTATAAACGTTATTGCTCAATATATTTTTTATTATAGATTAAAATCAACCCTTTAAGTACAATTGTCTATATTTCCTAACTAAAACTGAAAATCAGTTGCCCAGCCTGCCTCTTCTTATGGCAATGCAATATAACATAAATAACTCGATATGACTTGACATCATCTACATACCAAACACTAGAAGACACTATTTTCAAAATGATCTACAGTGGTGTGGAACCTCAATGGAAATAAACTAACGTGATCACAGCTGTTTAGCCTTTATAGCCCCAAATAAGCCGAAGCAATCTGCGATATCACCGTAGGTACTGCGACTGGTGCGTCGGCGTGCATGTTCTCGTACACGTCTGCGTCGATCTAAGAACTCCAGCCACAAAAAAAATTCTTTCAGACACTAGGACGGCAGAAGGCGGTCCTCTGACTATTATAATCTAATACTATCTTTGTTCTACATATGAGAAACGCGAACTCCCAGCCACAAGGACGAAGTTCAAATAACGTCTCAACGTAAGTGTAGGCAGAAGATGTGCTCTCAATTACTGAACGCTCAGTACTCAACGACGACTTCCAACCCGGATGTGAAGTCCAGAATCGTATAGGTTCGCAAAAGTACAGTGCCTAGCTGTTCTGACTATAAACTCTCCTGAGAGCAAAGACAGCAAGTCCGTCTGTACCAACAAAAGCTGATACCGAGCGTCCGTCACACACGGGCGGTCAAAAACGGAAGACCTCGTCTTTCCACAGCTGGCTTCCCAGCAAGGCTCGGCTCCCCACCCCTGTAATTCCGAACTCGAATCATATTCCCGAAACCACGGAATATTCTCCCTCTCTAGGGATTCTTCCGAACGCTACCAACCATATTTTAGTCTTCTGTCGTCCAGCGTGGAGAGTTTGCGAGGAAAAATTTATACTCAAACAATGGTACGCCTCTGAGTAAAAATCCTTGGAAATAACCCAGTCTGCGTGGATTCCGAGGTGCCGTGTCTTCGTTCCTCTTACCTGCGTCCAAGATTTGCAGAGTTCCGGCTCTACTATAATATCGGCCGATAGCGGCCGCCCGACCCTGTATTGTGTCTTCACGCTCAGGTGTCCAGACTGTTCGTCTTGGCACTTCCTGAAAGGAGCTGGACCATCACACGTGTGTGGGCCTTCCACCCAGGTCTTGAGTTCCGCCTGCCGTTTCATTCCCACTGTCGTTTCAATCTCTAGTAGTGTAGGCAATCATTCATTCCGCCGTTCTGATAATAAAGACACTCCGTCACCTTTCATGCCATAAGCGTTAACAATTATTTACAAGGCGTATGTGATAATGTCAGTCTCATATATAGGGTGAGTCACCTAGCGTTACCGCTGGATATATTACGTAAACCACATCAAATACTGACGAATCGATTCCACAGACCGAACGTGAGGAGAGGGGCTAGTGTAATTGGTTAATACAAACCATACAAAAATGCACGGAAGTATGTTTTTTTAACGCAAACCTACGTTTTTTTAAATGGAACCCCGTTAGTTTTGTTAGCACATCTGAACATATAAACATATACGTAATCAGTGCCGTTTGTTGCATTGTAAAATGTTAATTACATCCGAGGATATTGTAACCTAAAGTTGACGCTTGAGTACCACTGCTCCGCTGTTCGATCGTGTGTATCGGAGAGCACCGAATTACGTAGGGATCCAAAGGGAACGGTGATGGACCTTAGGTACAGAAGGGACTGGAACAGCACATTACGTCCACATGCTAACACCTTTTTATTGGTCTTTTTCACTGAGCACATGTACATTACCATGAGGGGTGAGGTACACGTACACACGTGGTTTCCGTTTACAATTACGGAGTGGAATAGAGTGTGTCCCGACATGTCAGGCCAATAGATGTTCAATGTGGTGGCCATCATTTGCTGCACACAATTGCAATTCCTGGCGTAATGAATGTCGTACACGCCGCAGTACATCTGGTGTAATGTCGCCGCAGGCTGCTACAATACGTTGTTTCATATCCTCTAGGGTTGTAGGCACATCACGGCACACATTCTCCTTTAACGTACCCACAGAAAGAAGTCCGGAGGTGTAAGATTAGGAGAACGGGCTGGCCAATTTATGCGTCCTCCACGTCCTATGAAACGCCCGTCGAACATCCTGTCAAGGGTCAGCCTAGTGTTAATTGCGGAATGTGCAGGTGCACCATCATGATGATACCACATACGCCGACGCGTTTCCAGTGGGACATTTTCGAGCAACGTTTGCAGATCATTCTGTAGAAACGCGATGTATGTTGCAGTGCTCTCCGATACACACGATCGAACAGCCGAGGAGTGGTACTCAAGCGTCAACTTTAGGTTACAATATCTCCGGATGTAATTAACATTTTACAATGCAGCAAACGGCACTGATTACGTATTTGTTTATATGTTCAGATGTGCTAACAAAACTAACGGAGTTCCATTTAAAAAAACGTAGGTTTGTGTTAAAAAACATACTTCCGTGCATTTTTTTATGGTTTGTATTAACCAATTACACTAGCCCCTCTCCTCACGTTCGGTCTGTGGAATCGATTCGTCAGTATTTGATGTGGTTTACGAAATATATCCAGCGGTGACGTTAGGTGACTCACCCTGTATATACGATGTACAACCTATCACATGATACCTAATCGTGTTTGTAGATCATGGCAAAGTCTGTGGCTGAGTGCTTGTAAGGTGCGAAATTGTAGCCACCTTACACATATCACTCCAGCTGTACGCGCCCCACACCATTACAAAGCCTCCACCAGCTTGAAGAGACCATGCCGACGTGCAGGGTCCATGGATTCATGAAGTTTTCTCCACACCCGTACACGTCCATCCGATCGATACAATTTGAAACAATACTCGTCCGACCAGGCAACATGTTTCCAGTCATCAACAGTCCAATGTCAGTGTTGACGGGCGAAGGCGAGGCGTAAAGCCTTATATCGTGCAGTCGTCAAGAGTACACACGACTACATCTACATCTACATCTACATTTATACTCCGCAAGCCACCCAACGGTGTGTGGCGGAGGGCACTTTACGTGCCACTGTCATTATCTCCCTTTCCTATTCCAGTCGCGTATGGTTCGCGGGAAGAACGACTGTCTGAAAGCCTCTGTGCGCGCTCTAATCTCTCTAATTTTACATTCGTGATCTCCTCGGGAGGTATAAGTAGGGGGAAGCAATATATTCGATACCTCATCCAGAAACGCACCCTCTCGAAATCTGGCGAGCAAGCTACACCGCGATGCAGAGCGCCTCTCTTGCAGAGTCTGCCACTTGAGTTTGTTAAACATCTCAGTAACGCTATCACGGTTACCAAATAACCCTGTGACGAAACGCGCCGCTCTTCTTTGGATCTTCTCTATCTCCTCCGTCAACCCGATCTGGTACGGGTCTTTCGACTCCAAAAGTCCATATAGATGATGTTTCGTTGAATGGTTCGCTAGCTGACTCTTGGTTGATGGCCCAGCATTGAAATCTGCAGCAATTTGCGGAAGGGTTTCACTTCCGTCACGCTGAACGAATCTCTTCAGTCGTCGTCGGTTCCGTTCTTGCAGGATCTTTTTCCCGGGCGTAGCGATGTTGGGTATTTGATTTTATTTTTACCGGATTCCTAATATTCATGGTACACTCGTGAAATGGTCGTTCGGGAAAATCTCCACTTCACTGCTATCTCGGAGATGCTGTGTCTCATCTCTCGTGCGACGAGTATGACACCACGTTGAAACTCACGTAAATCTTGATACCTGCCATTGTAGCAGCAGTCGCCGATCTAGCAACTGTGCCAGACACTTGTTGTCTTGGGCCGGCCAGGGTGGCCGAGCGGTTCTAGGCGCTACAGTCTGGAACCGCGCGACCGCTACGGTCGCAGGTTCGAATCCTGCCTCGGGCATGGATGTTTGTGATGTCCTTAGGTTAGTTAGGTTTAAGTAGTTCTAAGTTCTAGGGGACTGATGACCTCAGATGTTAAGTCCCATAGTGCTCAGAGCCATTTGAACCATTTGAACTTGTTGTCTTGTAGAGTCTCTGCCGACCGCAGCGCCATATTCTGCCTGTTTACATATCTCTTTATTTGAATACGCCGCCGTGCTGTCTTTTGACACTTCAAAGGAGTGTGTAGGCAATTCTAGATGTTGTCGGTGAAGGTGCTGCAGAGAAAACTGAAGAAATTTATGACAGTAATGCAAAAGAAAATATCAGGTGTACATTGACACAGGCGAAGAAAGCTGTCGTCTGTTGAAGCACTCTACTGGTATCAGAGGCTGATAAGTAAATGACGAGGAAATTCCCCAAAGTGTGCATCTGGAGCAAGGTCCGAAACGTACGGGTACATAATAAATACACAGCGTGGCGCACGAAGAACCGGCCCTGAGTACACTAATCGCCAGTTACGCACGAATTATCGCCCGCTAAGAGCAGATACAACAAATAGATAAACATGTAATAATTAGATAATAAAGAAATAACAAATAAGCCAATGCAAAGGTCTACATATACTGAATTCATCTTGTCTTTTACATTACATTAGGTGCGGAAAATGACCTCTTCTGCTTCAGTGCACTTTTGCACGCTCCCTACATGTTTAAATGTTCTTTGCGCAATTCTTTCGCATCAGTTTCCAAAATTTAATTACGAATATTGTCCTTCATGTCTTCTAATGTTATTGAGTTATTTGCGTATTCTTTTTCTCTTCAGACTGTCCCACAGATAAAAGTCGCAAGTGGTTATGTCCGCCGGCCGGTGTGGCCGTGTGGTTCTAGGCGCTTCAGTCTGGAGCCGCGTGACCGCTACGGTCGCAGGTTCGAATCCTGCCTCGGGCATGGATGTGTGTGATGTCCTTGGGTTAGTTAAGTTTAAGTAGTTCTAAGTTCTAGGGGACTGATGACCACAGATGTTAAGTCCCATAGTGCTCAGAGCCATTTGAACCATTTGGTTATGTCCAGCGCACGCGGCGGCCACAATCCTTTGCTGGCAGCCCTTTCTTTTGTGACTCTTTCATGAATTCGTGGGACTGACTTAGTGAAGCATTGACCAGTATCTGAGAGTTCACATGTCCTGTCGAATGGAAGCAGGCTTCATCACTCAAGTAATACAGCAGCGGATCCCTTATTCCAGTCTCAGTAGTTTTACATAGCGAAGAAAAGCAATTCCCACGTTTTCTCTTATCTTCCTCCCTTCAGTTCTTGGACGCATATCATCTTGTAGGACGTCTTCTCTATATAGTGTGAAACATGTCGACAAAACCTACGCGATACGTTCACTTGTTGTGACGAGTTACGTGTCGATTTCTTCGGACTGTGGATCATTCGTGCTCGAGTATCCGCGATCATAGCAGATGGCCGCGCGGCTAGAGGCGCCATGCAAGGATTGCGCGGCCGCTCCCGCCGGAGCTTCAGGTCCTCCCTCGGGCATAGGTGTGTGTGTGTTGTTCCTAGCGTTAGTTCAAGTTAGTTTAAATAGTGTATAGCTCTAGGGACCGATGACCTCAGCAGTTTGGTTACTAGGAATTCACACACATTTGAACATTTTAACATAGCGCATGTAGAACGGACGGGGCTCGATTCCTTTTTGTATTTGCAACTGACCCCCATAGTACGCCACTTTGTCACCATATCGTTTGCTGGTATGGAAACGCCAGGAAACATCTTTGCAAAAATCTCCCGCGTTTCCTTAAATGAACCGGCAGACAAGCACGTTTTCACCAATAGGTTCAAATGGCTCTGAGCACTATGAGACTCAACTGCTGAGGTCATTAGTCCCCTAGAACTTAGATCTAGTTAAACCTAACTAACCTAAGGACATCACAAACATCCATGCCCGAGGCAGGATTCGAACCTGCGACCGTAGCGGTCTTGCGGTTCCAGACTGCAGCGCCTTTAACCGCACGGCCACTTCGGCCGGCCCACCAATAGGGTTCTTTCTAGAAGTTGCTACATTTCGCTGAGATATTGACTTCACGCGTCATAACTATATCGCGACGGCTTTGTACTGCCTTAACGGAAGCGAACAGAAGGATTGCATTGACAAAACCAGCCATTTGTGACTAAGAAAAACATTTTGATCATCTAACTGTGACTATAGATATCAGATATTTCTTTGCATAAGCCTTTGTATGGAGTACACTGTTCTATAGAAAATAAAGCTCTGTGTAAACTGGAAAGGAATCAGCTTAAAGCAGCTGAAACGCGAATAAACGGT
Organism: Schistocerca cancellata; assembly: GCF_023864275.1. NCBI lineage: Eukaryota > Metazoa > Arthropoda > Insecta > Orthoptera > Acrididae > Schistocerca > Schistocerca cancellata. The sequence continues at coordinate 373,275,743 of NC_064626.1, forward strand.
AAGGGACAAGGACGAACTGGACTGAAAGAAAACCAATCTGGGAGTCTTAAGGAAAGTCAACAAAGAGCGAAGATTATCAAAGGAAATGGAAAAAGCGAAAAATAAAATTTTTTAGTCCTGTCATCAGAGACAATACTTCCATCATTATCAATTTTGAAGGGAATGTGGTAGGTGTGAAGGAAGAAGACGGCCTAGGAAGAAGTATTTGGATGACATAGACAGGAGGATAGGATGTAATAGTTACATACAACCGGAAAGACCAGCTAAAAACAGAAGAGAGTGATTGCATCGACAAGGCATTAGCCTTCAGAATGTTTATCTATGTCTTTTGAAGTATGTACGTGCAACACTCAGTACTGTTATGACCTCATCTCAGATGCCTGTTCGCCCTGTGCTCCTAGACAGTGATTCACACATTAGACATGGCAGGGCAACAGCAGAAGGGCAGTGACTCACGATCTGCTTCGGCACATACTGTGCAGGTACCGGCGCCTGCTGGAGCGCGCCTAACGAAGCGAACACGGGTGCCCCGTCACCAGAGAAACGCAGACAATCGCGGATGTGACTCAGCGCGTCACGTGAGGCGCTCAGGTTGCTCGACGGCCACTCAGGCGAGCAAATAGACCAACCTGTCACCTGAGCCATCAGCTGCCAACCGCAGGCGACCTCTCTCTTCGAACGTGTGGGTCATCCGAGGCCAAGCAAATCCTCACTTGGCGTACGAAAACCGACGAAGGAAGATTGATAATTCTTTTCAAATGTTTTTCTTGCTTTTCTGTAAACTGTAATATTTTGAAATTATTCACCTTTCAAAGGAATTGTATCACATGAAATGAAATGGATACGTCGACGGCGATGAAATAATTGAATATGAAATGACATGCAGCGACGTTCAGGTATACTGAACTTTCGGTGTGGCCGATATACAGGGTGATTCAAAAAGAATACCACAACTTTAAAAATGTGTATTTAATGAAAGAAACATAATATAACCTTCTGTTATACATCATTACAAAGAGTATTTAAAAAGGTTTTTTTTCACTCAAAAACAAGTTCAGAGATGTTCAATATGGCCCCCTCCAGACACTCGAGCAATATCAACCCGATACTCCAACTCGTTCCACATTCTCTGTAGCATATCAGGCGTGACAGTTTGGATAGCTGCTGTTATTTCTCGTTTCAAATCATCAATGGTGGCTGGGAGAGGTGGCCGAAACACCATATCCTTAACATACCCCCATAAGAAAAAATCGCTGGGGGTAAGATCAGGGCTTCTTGGAGGCCAGTGATGAAGTGCTCTGTCACCGGCTGCATGGCGGCCGATCCATCGCCTCGGGTAGTTGACGTTCAGGTTTCATAACTAACCTTTTTCGTAGGACTCTCCATACAGTTGATTGTGGAATTTGCAGCTCTCTGCTAGCTCTGCGAGTCGATTTTCCTGGGCTGCGAACAAATGCTTGCTGGATGCGTGCTACATTTTCATCACTCGTTCTCGGCCGTCCAGAACTTTTCCCTTTGCACAAACACCCATTCTCTGTAAACTGTTTATACCAACGTTTAATACACCACCTATCAGGAGGTTTAACACCATACTTCGTTCGAAATGCGCGCTGAACAACTGTCGTCGATTCACTTCTGCCGTACTCAATAACACAAAAATCTTTTTGTTGAGCGGTCGCCATCTTAGCATCAACTGACGCTGACGCCTACTCAACAGCGCCCCAAGCGAACAAATGTACAACTAAATAAAACTTTATAGCTCCCTTAATTCGCCGACAGATAGTGCTTAGCTCTGCCTTTTGTCGTTGCAGAGTTTTAAATTCCTAAAGTTGTGGTATTCTTTTTGAATCACCCTGTATAATGAGGTGATACACTATGTGATCAAAAGTATCCTGACATCCCCAAAAACATACGTTTTTCATATTGGTGCATTGTGCTGCCACCTACTGCCAGCTACTCCGTGTCAGCGACCTCAGTAGTCATTAGACATCGTGAGAGAGCAGAATGGGGCGCTCCGCGGAACTCACGGACTTCGAACGTGGTCAGATGATTGGTGTCACTTGTGTCATACGTCTGTACGCGAGATTTCCATACTCCTAAACAATCCTACGTCCAATGTTTCCGGTGTGATAGTGAAGTGGAATCATGAATGGACACATACAGCACAAAACTGTACAGGCCGACCTCGCATGTTGATTGACATAGAGGGTCGTAATGGGTCATAGGCAGACAACTATCCAGACCATCACATAGGAATTCCAAACTGCATCAGGATCCACTGCAAGTAATGTGACAGTTAGGTGGCAGGTGAGAAAACTTGGATTTCAAGGTCGAGCGGCTGCTCATAAGCCACACATCACGCCGGTAAATGCCAGACGACGCCTCGCTTGATGTAAGGAGTGTAAACATTGGACGGTTCAACAGTGGAAAAACGTTGTGTGGAGTGATGAATCATGGTACAGAATGTGGCAATCCTATGGCAAGGTGTGGGTATGGCGAATGCCCACTGAACGTAATCTGCCACCGTGTGTTGTGCCAACAATAAAATTTGGAGGCCGTTTGTTATGGCGTGGTCGGGTTTTTCAAGGAGAGGGCTTGCACCCCTTGTTGTTTTGCGTGGTACTATGACAGCACAGGCCCACATTGATGTTTGAAGCACCTTTTTGCTTCCCACTGTTCAAGAGCAATTCGGGGATGGCGATTGCATCCTTCAACACGATCGAGCACCTGTTCATAATGTGGCGGTGTGGTTACACGACAGTAACATCCCCGTAATGGACTGCCCTGGACAGAGTCCTGGCCTGAATCCTGTATGACACCTTTGGGATGTTTTGGAACGTCGACGTCGTACCAGGCCTCACCGACCGCATCGATACCGCTCCTCAGTGCAGCACTCCGTGAAGAATGGGTTGTTATTCTCCAAGAAACCTTCCAGCACCTGATTGAACGTACGCCTGAGAGAGTGGAAACTATCATCAAGGCTAATGGTGGGACAACACCATATTGAATTCCAGCATTACCGATGGCCGGCGCCACGAACTTGTAAGTCATTTTCAGCCAGGTGTCCTAATACTTTTGATCACGTAGTGTAGCAGTCAAGGAATACCTCTTAATATCGTGTTGGACCTCCTTTTCACCAGAGTAGTGCAACAACTCAACGTGACATGGACTCCACAAGTAGCTGGAGTCCATTGCAGAAACACTGATCCATGCTGTCGCTGTAGGCGTCCATAACTGCGCATGTGTTGCCGGTGCAGGGTTTTGTGTACGAGCTGACCTCTCTATTATATCCGGTATATGTTCTATGGGATTCATGTCGGGCGATCTGGGTTGTCAAATCATGCACTCTACCAGTCCAGAATATCCTTCTAATCAGTCGGACCAGTTGTGGTACGATGCAATGGCACATTGTCATCCACAAAAATTCCATCGTTGTTTGGGAATGTGAAGTCCATGAATGGTGCAAATGGTCTGCAGGAAGCCGAAAATATCCAGTCCCAGTCAGTGATTGGTTCAGTTGGACCAGAGGATCCATTTCATTCCCTGTAAATACAGCTCACATCATTATGGAGTCTTCACCAGCTTGCACAGTGCCTTGTTGACAACTTGCGTCCATTGCTTCGTAGGGTTTGGGATCTGCGACACACTCAGACCCTACCATCAATTCTTACCAACTGAAATCGGGACTCATGTGACCAGGCCACGGTTTCTAGTCGTCTAGGATTCAACAGATATGGTCACGAGGCCAGGAAAGGTGCTGCAGGCCATGCTATTAGCAAAGGCATTCGCGTTGGTCATCTGCTGCCATAGCCCATTAACGCCGAATTTCGCCACACTACTCTAAATGATACGTTCGATTTCCGTCCCATATTGATTTCTGCGGTTATTTCACGCAGTCTTGCTTGTCTGTTAGTACAGACAACTCTATGCAAACGCCACTACCCCCGGCTTTTAATTGAAGGCCATTGGGCCGGCCGGAGTGGCCGTGCGGTTCTGGGCGCTACAGTCTGGAGCCGAGCGACCGCTACGGTCGCAGGTTCGAATCCTGCCTCGGGCATGGATGTGTGTGATGTCCTTAGGTTAGTTAGGTTTAATTAGTTGTAAGTTCTAGGCGACTGATGACCTCAGAAGTTAAGTCGCATAGTGCTCAGAGCCATTTGAAGGCCATCGGCCTCTGCGTTATCCGCGGTGCTTTTGACACTGTGGATCTCGAATCATGAAATTCCGTAACGATATACGAAATGTAATGTCCCATGCGTCTTTCACCGACTACCACACTGGGTCAGAGTCTGTTAATTCCGGTCGGAGTGGCCGAGCGGTTAAAGGCGCTACAGTCTGGAACCGCCCGACCGCTACGGTCGCAGGTTCGAATCCTGCCTCGGGCATGCGTGTGTGTGATGTCCTTAGGTTAGTTAGGTTTAAGTAGTTCTAAGTTCCAGGGGACTTTTGACCACAGCAGTTGAGTCCCATAGTGCTCAGAGCCATTTGAACCATTTTTTTGTTAATTCCCGTTGTGCGGCCTTAACCACATTAAAAACCTTTTTCATATCTTGTGAACGCGATACTACCGCCATCTGCGTATATGTATATCGCTATCCGATAACTTTTGTCATCTCAGTGTATTGAAATAAATAATAATTTGTACCAGACTAGGATCTGACCCCGCTCCCCCAGTCTCATACCCAGTATGGGAAGCAATGGGAGTCTTTTATTTAGTGCTCTACCCTGGTTTGCAGCAGTACACCATTTGACACTTCTATCTGCCTTCCTCTTTTCCGCATATGTAGCACACCCTACATCACTCAGAATCGGCTGCATGTATGATATCCTGGGTCGTCCTCGTCGATTCCTTCCTTCAATAGCTCCTTTAGTTATTGTTTGCCGCGAGGGATAGCCGCGTGGTCTCAAGCGCTTTGCCACGGTTCGCGCGACTCCCCCCGTCTGAGATTCGAGTCCTCCCTCGAGCATGGGTGTGTGTGTTGTCCTTAGCGTAAGTTAGTTTAAGTAACATTAAGCAGTGTGTAAACCTAGGGACCGATGACCTCAGCAGTTTGGTTCCAAAGGAACTTAATACTACCACTACCACCATAGGCTTCACAAGAATAGTGGGGAAATCCAGAATTGAAAGAAGAGTCAACCCAAGCAGTGTTAATGCACTTTGTGGAAAACAAACACCCCCGAAGGTCTGCACAGTTCATCCCCAGTGATTCATAACCTAATCTGCAAAAGAATCGCTATAACGCTATAGAAAACAAAACACGCTGTAGTTGTTTTCTTCGTGTAGTGTGGTAGAGGAGAGGGAATCGCCTGCTTGATCTTTAGTTTGCAAATCTGTGTAGGTGGGAAACGCATACCACAATGCAGCGACCTACCTTCCCTCACATTTCTAACCTCCACCCCTCCATCCCCCCGTTTCCACCCTGATATACCCACATAACACAATTTATCCCATAATGCTGCTCCACGTAGATGCGGTACACTTATTTAATATTTGTTCTTAACGAACTTCATTTAACAAACCGAGTGGGGTAGCGCAGTGTAGACCCGCCAGGGTAGCCGAGCGCGCTAACGCGCTGCTTCCTGGACTCGGGTAGGCGCGACGGCCCCGGATCGAATCCGCCCGGCGGATTAACGACGAGGGCCGGTGTGCCGGCCAGCCTGGATGTGGTTTTTAGGCGGTTTTCCACATACCGCTACGTGAAGACCGGGCTGGTCTCCACGTTCCGCCTCAGTTACACGCGACGCAGACATTTGAAACACGTCCGCAATCTTTCACGATTTACAAAGAGACGCAGACAGTTGGGGTACACCGATTCCATCCTGGGGGGTACGGGGTAGCGGCAGAAAGGGCATCCGGCCATCCCTAACACTAACACTGCCAAATCCGTTGTAACCACGCCGACCCTGCGATCGCTGCGGGACTATGGCGTAAGCGAAAGAAGAAGATGACGGTTCAAACTCGCGTCCGGCCATCCAGATTTCGGTTCTCCGTGATTTCCCTACATCGCTTAACGAAAATTTCAGGATGGTTCCTTCGAAAGGGCAAGGCCCTTTGTTTCTCCATCTTTCCGTAATCCGAGCTTGTGCTCCGTCTCTAATGACCTCGTTGTCGACGGGACGTTAAACACTTATCTCCTCCTCCTTCTCCTCATTTAACAATTAACTTTAATTTTATAGTATTAAAACACGGTACTTAATAACTTGCGATTTTTCCATTCTGTGCAGCGCGCGAATTATTAGTGCTAGAGTAAAATAACTAGGACCTTTTGTAGTAAATTTAATTTTATTTTGTACTGGAAAATATTTTTGCTCCTCCGATATTCCAGGCTAAAATATAAAGATTTTGAAAACCTGATGATGTGTTGCTGTCCTTGTGCTGCTGAATTCTTCAGTCTGCTGCTCCACAGCTAATACATGTGGTGTGAGCACTATCGCTGTATCACCACAACCAGAAAGTCGTTTAGTCGTGATTATTAGGGAATTATCGTGTCTGTTATGCTTGACTTTTCTTTTTTTTCATTTTACAGAGTGATGTTTGGCTGCATTTCGGGAAATTAGTTCATTCTGGGAACTCACTGGATGCCAATAACGCAACTACCACATCCGACGCACCCAAAACGTTTAATTTATGAAGTAAAAATTACTGTACGCACTTAAACAATGATTCGGTCACAGTTCAAACATTAAAATAGCTTTTCTTCGAGCTTTATGAAAATCCATCCTTTGCCGTCTTGTAGAAACTGAGTATCATCCGCATATTTTTGTATTTGAGTCGTGCTTTATTCTGCTCTCTGATAGTAGTGTTCGGAAACTGAAAGTGGAAATATCGGTGACAAGAAAAGTTTGAGTCAGGCCTGGAGGTGTGCTGATGCAGGGTAATGGTTAACGCTCATTTTATGTCATGTGGTCTACGGATCCCAATTCGAACGTCAGACGTTTTGTACCAATTTTATCTCCATGTTTTCTAAACGGCTAAAGAAAGATATGCAAATTTCTAGTTCACGAAATGTTGTACTTTTCCTAGCGAGGAGAAGCAGTGTGTTAGTAATTGTTGATCTTAGCAAGTAGTCTATTATTAACTATGTATGTGCTGGCAAAAGGAAAGATTTTGTTACACTATTGTCGCTACCGATCAGAAAAATTGATTTATAAAAAAGACAGATTTTAGATTCATTGCTGGAACTTACGAAGAACGACTCAACAACAGCTCGCTCTCCAATATTTTGCAGCTTTTTCATGGAATTACTGGAATTATTAGTCAGCAAGTGGTAACCTGATGCATCCAGATTACCAAAAGTACTTTTTTACCGGTTTTCTTCAAGTGTTGAATCCACCAGAGTCCGGAAACAACAATACGAAAACTCAAATGCAAAAACTAGATTGGATTAAATGACTTGACAGTTGATTACTATTTTCTTATATAAGACGTTTCGGAAATGTTGAAAAATTACAGAGCAACTCTCCTGTTCCATTTTTATTTAAAGTACACTTAATTTGTGCAAGTATTTAGTACTGCTTTTCAACAAACCATGTGATCTTGAACATTATTCTCCAAAATAGTGATTGGTATAATAAATGTAAATGGATACTTGCAGGCCTTCACCAAACGTGAAATATTGATATTTTGTAGAAAAAAATCCACTTTCAAAAGGTGGTTACCACATGTATGGAGCAGGCGCCCTTTTGATATATACAGTGACTTAAAAGTCAATTATTTTTGCGACATTTCGCTACAACTACATAGCGTATGCCCAAAACATAAAACGTGCAGGTGTTATAAACAAACAAAAAAGTCACAAAAGAAGAGCTTCGTGATCAAATTTTCTGATGAGGTTAGCCTACATGAACCTGTAAGAAATTTCGTCGTGGCGGAGTTTGACTACTCTGAATGCCACTTGGAGCAAAAAATTGGCTAACCAAGTTACATAAAACATTCAGAATGTGCACAGTGCAAAATGTTCAGCCATTTGACCAGTTTTGCAGTTTTGTCACCAAGTAATTGGGTTTATTCCCATGCTTATGTGCGCCCTGTAATTAGTTTAATTTCATCTAGACTGTACCTGCGGCAGCGATGCGTAGGAGACTAGTATATTCATAGATTTCTCACCTGGTACTAGTATTTGAAATTCTGTAAGTAGGCTTCACCGGAATAATTGACGCCCATTTTCAAGCATTTACCAGTTTAGTTTTTTCAGTTTTTCAGAATGAAATAGTACCGAAAATGCAGACGCTAGTTACTTTTTTTTGGGAAACAACAAATTGATTCGCTCATCTACATTTGGCTAGTGTCATTAAGTTAACAGAAATTTGCAACGGTGTCTCCGGCATTACGAAAGTAAAATCGGAATTATCGTCAAATACGAGTATAAGAAGCCAATTGAACGCCATAAACAGTTATAAATTATGAATCCTTTCAATTTTATACGATACGGTTTATAATTTAACATCGTACCATGAGATGTATTATACGTATTTATCTTTCACGCCTTTAGGCTTACTGTTTCTGTGACCGAAGTTGTATTGCGTTCTTGCAACGTAAGTAACTGAAATAATCACTAGCGACGTAGAAGTGCGTATTAGTCTCAATGGAAATTTTGGTTACTTTATATACACGTCGGTTTTTTATATGAAAAAATTCCATTAATTCCGTAATTTTGGCTACTGAGATAGCTAACCGCTCCGGTACTTACGGAGTCTCTTCAGGAATGACAACAGAACAAATTTTGAGCTAGATACACGCTTGCAGATGCCAAAAGAACACCTTACACTAATATAAGAATCCTAAAGAAAAGAAGAAACAACATCATAATCGAATTTCTTTAATATCACTCAATTTTAAGGTCGGTATTACAAAACCGATGAGGGACAACTATTAACGTTCGAAAGGATAGAGTTAAGGAATATATTTAGACCTGTAATCGATGAAGAACCCACGGGACGTAAAAGCCTAAAGAAGAGAAGGTTCGCCATATAGTAAAAATGTCGGATGCTATAGAATCTAGTATAACATTCTTTAGGAAAATAAATAGAATGTTAGAAAGAGGAGGACGATGACAGGGCAATATCCAATATGATGTAGCAAGCATGAATATCCCAGCTATTGGACAACCAAGACATTTGATAAAAAGAAACGAAGTAGGCTTGTGGAACAGGTGTATGGCCGATTAGGCTCTTACAAAACGAAAGAATAACATCGTTATCCAACGCCATTGTGACAGAACGGGCGATAAAAAAAACCACAGATTGGCTTCCGGGAGGACGGCGGTTCTAATCCTCGCGTGGCCATTCAGATTTAGGATTTCCGTAGTTTTCCTCAATCGATTACGGCAAATGCCGGGATTTTTCTTTCGAAAGGATACTGGTGACCTCCTTCCCTACCCAACGCCGATTGTAAACTTGTACTGCGTGTCTAATGACCTCGTCCTCGATGTCACGTTTAAGCGTATTCTTTTGTTCATTCTTTTTTTTTAAAAGAGACTAGAAGGTGCAGAGGTTTGTAGCCGATTTATATCGCGCTAAACGACAGACAACGAAAGTATTCTTTGCTGCTAACCTGTTGTAGAGGGACCACAACTTACGCCACTTCAAATTCAGAATATAACAGTTATAGTACCCAAGTCATCGGAACCGCTATGCGCTCCTCTTCGTTACGACTGTCTAGACCACACAACGGGGTCGAGTACCCTACTCCCTTTTACCGAAGATCCGTTTCCAGTTGCATGAGTACGCTAGGCGACGACTGTTGGAACGCCCGCTATTACGAGAAGTGACTTCGCAGAATGATTTCCCGTCTCGTTGTGAAATAAAAGGAGCTGTTCTGGAGGCGTATTTGAGGCCTTACCTTTCCCACGGAGCGAGAGCCGCATGCGAGGGCAATGGCCATGCTTTCCGATTTTACTGCACTGTGTGGCTCCCCACAGAGGAGGAGGCGAAACGACGCTTGAGTCTTGGCTGGATGGTCTCTGGATGTATCCCTGTGATTGTCTGATGGACGAGGCCACGAACTGCCACGTCCAGCGCAGAGGAGCCAAATGAAACTTAAGAACTACGGAGGAAAAACCATATAGAATGCACGAAGTGTTCGTTATGTGTCAGTATATGTCAAAATGTGTACAGATTTTTCATTATCTTTTCCATTACTTTTCAAGGACAATTTTATTTTGCTTGTTTATCTTTAGTTCTTGCTAGTACTTGAACTTGAAGAGTTCCTAGGTGACAGACCGCAGCATGTCATTCTCAATGGAGAGAAGACTTCCGAAGTAAGAGTGATTTCAGGTGTGCCGCAGGGGAATGTCGTAGGACCGTTGCTATTCACAATATACATAAATGACCTTGTGGATGACATCGGAAGTTCACTGAGGCCTTTTACCGATGATGCTGTGGTATATCGAGGGGTTGCAACAATGGCAAATTGTACTGAAATGCAGGAGGATCTGCAGCGAATTGCCGCATGGTGCAGGGAATGGCAACTGAATCTCAATGTAGACAAGTGTAATGTGCTGCGAAAGAATGGAAAGAAAGATCCCTTATCATTTAGCTACGATATATAAGGTCAGCAACTGGAAGCAGTTAATTCCATAAATTATCTGGGAGTTCGCATTAGGAGTGATTGAAAATGGAATGATCATATAAAGTTGATCGTCGGTAAAGCAGATGCCCGACTGAGATTCATTGGAAGAATCCTAAGGAAATGCAATCCGAAATCAAAGGAAGTAGGTTACAGTACGCTTGTTCGCCCAGTGCTTGAATACTGCTCAGTAGTGTGGGATCCGTACCAGATAGAGTTGATAGAAGAGATAGAGAAGATCCAACGGAGAGCAGCGCGCTTTGTTACAGGATCGTTTAGTAATCGCGGGAGCGTTACGGAGATGATAGATAAACTCCAGTGGAAGACTCTGCAAGAGAGACGCTCAGTAGCTCGGTACGGGCTTTTGTTGAAGTTTCAAGAACATACCTCCAAATGGCTCTGAGCACTATGCGACTTAACTTCTGAGGTCATCAGTCGCCTAGAACTTAGAACTAATTAAACCTAACTAACCTAAGGACATCACACACATCCATGCCCGAGGCAGGATTCGAACCTGCGACCGTAGCGGTCGCGCGGTTCCAGACTGAAGCGCCTTTAACCGCACGGCCTCACCGGCCGGCGAACATACCTCCACCGAGGAGTCAAGCAGTATATTGCTCCCTTCTACGTATATCTCGCGAGAGACCATGAGGATCATGAGGATAAAATCAGAGAGATTAGAGCCCACACAGAGGCATACCGACAATCCTCCTTTCCACGAACAATACGAGGCTGGAATAGAAGGGAGAACCGATAGAGGTACTCAAGGTACCCTCCGCCACACACCGTCAGGTGGCTTGCGGAGTATGAATGTAGATGTAGATACTTTCGCGGCCGTAGCATAATTTTCAAGCAATCGCTCCTGCCCCCAATCAAGCCGTCAGGTAGCGATGCGGCATCACCACTGGCCTTTGTCTTAGCCACAGCCAAAGTTAGACTATTTGGCGAAGACGGATCCCAGTTGACGGCCTGGCTGGTGTCTGAAACAATTGTTTAGAAATGGTGCTACGACCTAGATACTACTAACAGGGACAAAAGATAAACAAGTAAAATAAAAATAGAGGAGCTCTGTAGCGTCTACGTCCGCAGCTCGTGGTCGTGCGGTAGCGTTCTCGCTTCCCACGCCCGGGTTTCCGGGTTCGATTCCCGGCGGGGTCAGGGATTTTCTCTGCCACGTGATGACTGGGTGTCTAAGTTATAGGGGACTGATGACCATAGATGTTAAGTCCCATAATGCTCAGAGCCATTTTTTTTGTAGCGTCTACACCCAAAACAAATGCGTGCACAGATGTTGCGCTGAAAGCGCCAAGCCTGTTTCATATGTTAGAGTGACTCGTAGAGTGAATGTAGAAGAGAATAAGACATCTAATTTGTCTCTCTTGCGTGTCCAAATTGGTACATTGCCAGATAAACTCTTTCACGAAAGCTCCAGTAATTCGGCAGTTGTAAGTCGACTCTAGTGATAAAACTGTTACTCGGATGTCTAAGATACTGCACAGTACGTGAAGTGTTGTACTTATTTGTAAAAAAAAATAAACGGACAACTTTCCTATTAATAGCGGAGTATTCAAGTATTTTTTTAAATAGGGGTGGAGGTTTTTACTACAGTTCTGCGTAAAATCCTGCGCTCTCCCTTGTCAAAAAGCAGAGGGACAGAGTTGATACTATCTACCTCGTTGTTTAGTAATTTTCACAAACGATAACTTCTGGCGTCGGTAAACTTTGGTTGTGTGGTGTCGCTAATACTCACGTTTTGTGTGTGTGTGTGTGTGTGTGTGTGTGTGTGTGTGTGTGTGTGCGTGCGTGCGTGCGTGCGTGCGTGCGTGCGTGCGAGAGAGAGAGAGAGAGAGTGAGAGAGAGTGAGTGAGTGAGTGAGTGTGTTGTCTTTCCGGGATTGTTCTGCAAGCCGATGTTTTAAATTCGTCTGCACAGCGCTTACTTTCTGCAGTTTTTCCTTGATAATGACAGGATGGTCACCTGTCGAAATATCGACCGTTGTCGACAACGTCACCCGGCAGCAAAAAAATGGTTCAAATGGCTCTGAGCACTATGGGACTCAACATCTGTGGTCATAAGTCCCCTAGGACTTAGAACTACTTAAACCTAACTAACCTAAGGACATCATACATATCCATGTCCGAGGCAGGATTTGTACCTGCGACCGTAGCGGTCGCGCGGTTCCGGACTGAGAGCCTAGAACCGCTAGACCACCGCGGCCGGCCCCGGCACCAGGAAAGAAGATTACAGTTGATGGAGTAAAAGATCCACGCAGTGGACACCAAATGAAAAAGCTACTCCTTATGTTTCTGATCTAGACTGCCATAAAAATGGAAGGCACTGTTAACGAGCATCAAAACCGATTCAGGGATTAGTGAACACAGTGTTGTCATAGCGAGTATGAATATTGTAATCCCCAAATCCTCGAAAAATAAGCGAAAAATATACCTATTCAAAAAAAGAAGATAAAAATTTGATTGACGCCTTCCTGAAAGACAATCTTCACTCATTCCAAATTAATAATATAAGTATAGACTAGATGTGGCTTAAATTGAAAGAAATAGTATCGGCAGCAATTGAGAGATTTATACCAAATAAATTAACAAACGACGGAGCTGATCCTCCTTGGTACACAAAACGGGTTAGAACACTGTTGCAGAAACAGCGAAACAAACCTGCCAAATTTAAACAGACACAAAATCCCCAAGATTGGCGATCTTTTACAGAAGCTCGAAATTTAGCGCGAACTTCAATGCGAGATGCCTATAACAGTTTCCACAATGAAACTTTGTCTCTAAACCTGGCAGAAAATCCAAAGAGATTCTGGTCGTATGTGAAGTATGTTAGTGGCAAGAAACAATCAATGCCTTCTCTGCTCAATAGCAATGGAGATACTATCGACGACATTGCTGCCAAAACAGAGTTACTAAACACAGCCTTTCGAAACGCCTCCACAAAATAAGACGAAGTAAATATTCCAGAATTCAAATCGAGAACAGCTGCCAACATGAGTAGCGTAGAAGTAAATATCCTCGGAGTAGTGAAGCAATTTAAATCACTTAATAAAAGCAAGTCTTCTGGTCCAAACTGTATACCAATTAGGTTACTTTCTGAGTATGCTGGTGCATTATCTCCATACTTAACAATCATATACAACCATTCGCTCGACGAAAGATCCGTACCCAAAGACGAAAGCTGCACAGGTCACACCAATATTCAAGAAAGGTAGTAGGAGTAATCCACTAAATTACAGGCCCATATTATTAACGTCAATATGCAGTAGGGTTTTAGAACATATATTGTGCTCAAACAATATGAATTACCTCGAAGAAACGAATTTATTGACACACAGTCAACATGGGCTTAGAAAACACCGTTCCTGTGAAACACAACTAGCTCTTTATTCACATGAAGTGGTGAGTGGTTCAAAATGGTTCAAATGGCTCTGAGCACTATGGGACTCAACTGCTGTGGTCATCAGTCCCCTAGAACTTAGAACTACTTAAACCTAACTAACCTACATCTACATCTACATCTACATCTATACTCCGCGAGCCACCTTACGGTGTGTGGCGGAGGGTACTTATTGTACCACTATCTGATCCCCCCTTCCCTGTTCCATTCACGAATTGTGCGTGGGAAGAACGACTGCTTGTAAGTCGCCGTATTTGCTCTAATTTCTCGGCTCTTTTCGTTGTGATCATTACGCGAGATATATGTGGGCGGTAGTAATATGTTGCCCATCTCTTCCCGGAATGTGCTCTCTCGTAATTTCGATAATAAACCTCTCCGTATTGCGTAACGCCTTTCTTGAAGTGTCCACCACTGGAGCTTGTTCAGCATCTCCGTAACTCTCTCGCGCTGACTAAATGTCCCCATGACGAATCGCGCTGCTTTTCGCTGGATCATGTCTATCTCTTCTATTAATCCAACCTGGTAAGGGTCCCATACTGATGAGCAATACTCAAGAATCGGACGAACAAGCGTTTTGTAAGCTACTTCTTTCGTCGATGAGTCACATTTTCTTAGAATTCTTCCTATGAATCTCAACCTGGCGCCTGCTTTTCCCACTATTTGTTTTATGTGATCATTCCACTTCAGATCGCTCCGGATAGTAACTCCTAAGTATTTTACGGTCGTTACCGCTTCCAATGATTTACCACCTATGGCATAATCGTACTGGAATGGATTTCTGTCCCTATGTATGCGCATTATATTACATTTATCTACGTTTAGGGAAAGCTGCCAGCTGTCGCACCATGCATTAATCCTCTGCAGGTCTTCCTGGAGTACGTACGAGTCTTCTGATGTTGCTACTTTCTTGTAGACAACCGTGTCATCTGCAAATAGCCTCACGGAGCTACCGATGTTGTCAACTAAGTCATTTATGTATATTGTAAACAATAAAGGTCCTATCACGCTTCCTTGCGGTACTCCCGAAATTACCTCTACATCTGCAGATTTTGAACCGTTAAGAATGACATGTTGTGTTCTTTCTTCTAGGAAATCCTGAATCCAATCACAAACCTGGTCCGATATTCCGTAAGCTCGTATTTTTTTCACTAAACGTAAGTGCGGAACCGTATCAAATGCCTTCCTGAAGTCCAGGAATACGGCATCAATCTGCTCGCCAGTGTCTACGGCACTGTGAATTTCTTGGGCAAATAGGGCGAGCTGAGTTTCACATGATCTCTGTTTGCGGAATCCATGTTGGTTATGATGAAGGAGATTTGTATTATCTAAGAACGTCATAATAAACCTAAGGACATCACACACACCCATGCCCGAGGCAGGATTCGAACCTGCGACCGTAGCAGCAGCGCGGCTCCGGACTGGAGCGCCTAGAACCGCACGGCCACCGCGGCCGGCAGTGGTGAGTGCTATTGACAAAAGATTTCAGATCGATTCCGTATTTATGGGTTTCCGGAAGGCTTTTGACACTGTACCACACAAGCTTCTCGTAGTGAAATTGCCTGTTTGAATATCATCTCAGTTATGTGACTGGATTTGTGATTTCCTGTCAGAGAGGTCACAGGTCATAGTAATTGACGGAAAGTCATTGAGTAAAACAGAAGTGATTTCTGGCGTTCCCCAAGGCAGTGTTATAGGCCCTTTGCTGTTTCTTATCTATATTAATGATTTTGGAGACAATCTGAGCAGCCGCCTTCGGTTGTTTGCTGATGATGCTGTCGTTTATCGACTAATAAAGTCATCAGAAGATCAAAACAAACTGCAAAACAATTTAGAATAGGTATCTGAATGATGGGAAAAGTGGCAGTTGACCCTAAATAACGAAAAGTGTGAGATCATCCACATGAGTGCTAAAAGGAACTCTTTAAACTTCGGTTACACGATAAACCAGTCTAATCTAAAAGCCATAAATTCAACTAAATACTTAGGTATTACAATTACGAACAACTTAGATTGGAAGGAACACATAGAAAATGTTGTGGGGGAAGGCTAGCCAAAGACTACGTTTTATTGACAGGACACTTAGAAAATGTAACAGGTCTACTAAGGAGACTCCCTACACTACGCTTGTCCGTCCTCTGTTAGAATACTGCTGCGCAGTGTGGGATCCTTACCAGATAGGACTGATGGAGTACATCAAAAAAGTCCAAAGAAAGGCAGCACGTTTTATATTATCGCGAAATATGGGAGAGAGTGTCACAGAAATGATACAGGATTTGGGCTGGACATAATTAAAAGAAAGGCGTTTTCATTGAGATGAAATCTCACGAAATTTCAATCACCAACTTTCTCCTCCAAATGCGAAAATATTTTTTTGACACCGACCTACATAGGGAGGAATGATCACCTGGAAATCAGAGCTCGTACGGAAATATATAGGTGTTCATTCTTTCTGCGCGCTATATGAGATTCGAATAATAGAGAATTGTGAAGGTGGTTCGATGAACCCTCTGCCAGGCACTTAAATGTGATTTGCAGAGTATCCATGTAGATGTAGATGTAGATGTAGATGTAATCAGAACTCAGGGAGAATTTGGAGTCTAATTCACAATCGATTTATTGATCTTAAACAAGACAGCAAAATTGTTAAAGAAACATTATACAAAAAAAATTTTTATTTAACAAAAGCCTTACTATGGTGGAGAAAGTGATCTACTGGGGATCGACACACGACATTAATCAGAACACTACTCGCTCTATCTCACTTCATACACGTGAATCCAGGTAATGGCATCAAACTACGCCACCTCCAAGCATCTGTATTCTGCCATACAAAATAGGGAAAAATATGGTTCGAAAGAACAGGGCGCTGAGAAATAGATATTATAGCCCTACGTCGCAGCAGCGAATACTTTATCGTCCTACTGGTAAAGGTGGCACACTACGATGCGTTCGGCGACTGAAGTCATGGATGGTGGCAACCTGTCATTAAATGCGTGTTCCCGAAAAATGCAAGTACGCGGTCTCGCGTTCGGTTAATTCAGAACACAGGTATTTCCCTAAGAGCCTCTGAAACCCCGACGGATTCCAGTGTGCGGGTGGACCCGTTTGCTAGTCTGCCAAACCAATTTGACTCCGTGCCACGACTGTGCGTGACGGAATATGTCAAATGTTTAGATGGCTCAAGACAAATAAGTACACCCACGCGTCACTCATTGTGATATAAGCAGTACCTCTGATGGTTCAGAAGATGACTGGCACGGGTTCTAAGTCGCGCCCTAGTAAAGGACACAAGTCTCACCGTTTAAGTAGAGACCTGCAGTTCTTTACTAGTACAAGAGACTTGTACAAGAGTCCTGTACCAGAGTGTCGATCCCCCTTTCTCTCCGTTTCCTCATCAGCTCGGTTCCAAAAGCACATTTCTCTTTTTTGACTTCCCCCATTTTCACACAAGCCAATCACGAGCTGGGGTCCCGCATTCTAAGCTCGATGGATGGTCTTTGCACTGCAAACCGATTTGACCAATCAGAGACTTAAAGGTAATTGGCAGAAAACGGAAAAAAATTCAGCTTCTTGGCCTCTTTTCCACATGTTTGCCATGTCTCTTGCTAACACAATACAGGGTGGAAGCGCAGCCCTCCATAAACAGCTTGTTATCTCCCCTGTTGCGTCCATTTCAAAGTTTGCAAAGAATGGCCATAAACTCACATTGAGAAAACATGTTTTGAAACAGAGGCTGGACGTCTGTTTCCCTGTCCCACAGACATTTGCAGAACGTTTACATTTCGTTTGGCGGCTTGCTCACTAACAACGCCTACAATGCGCTGTCGGCGACATCGGCGCTAGGCCGTATACCGGGACGTCTGACGCCAAAGCTAATGTGTTTTGCACAATGCGACCGCTGCACGCGGCCGTCTGGAAACGTCTCTCCATCGCTCCCCAGAAAAAACGCGCTTTGTTGCCCCACCAACGACGTGCTTTAACTGCAGTCATCTTAGTCGGTACCCTGTTCCTTTGAACGCAGGTAAAGCTTACCGTATTTCTTTCCCTAGAGCACGCAAACAAGAACATAAACTGCTGCCCACCATTTCATCACAATGTATGAAGTCAAATCGCCGTAGATCGTATTCCCTACACCAAAGCAGAAGTGAGAGTGCCCTGCAATCTCTAAAGCATTCCCATAAGTTATTTGAATTTTTTACATTCTTTCCTTTGCGGACACTACGCACTGTGACTGTGGTAAAAGAAGATGATCATTGACATTGAAATTACGTCCATCCGCTTTAAATGATTTTAAAATTTTTATTTTTTCATTCGCCAGCTTTCGAGGCTATTATAGGCTGATAACAGATGGAGGGTATTTATAGCTACTTCATACTTGTTACTTGGTACAGCAGGTCGCTGTATTGTGGTTCTGCTGAACATAGTTGGGTTTACATAGATCTTGCGGAATTAATTCAGATTGTGACGATATTTTGTTTCTTCCACTTTGCACTTAGGTGAAATACTTGGACACTTGTAAGTGCCGTTTTTCTCTCAGTGCTGTACAGCCGATAGTTTTAAAGTGCTATATTTACAATTACCGGAGTTACTTGATGTTTAAGTAAAACAATAATATTGCCATCATCTGTTTATATACATATTTCGACAAATCTGTCGAAATTCATCGTCGTTACGAACCAGGCTACTTGCTGCACTTGTTACAAAATGTAAAGAGCCTGTAAATCCCCGCCATCAATTGATCAACCTATAGTTTCTCTAAGGCTCGCTGTTGGGTAGATGAGAATTAGAAGAAGAAATAGGAAGCGACTGGTTGCGGTTTCGATATGTATCATCTGCTAGTCAAGTAATGTTTAAGTCAAAAGATATTTTTTCCGGCCAAAGACATTTTACATGCCTACTCAATGTGACCATTTCGACGCTACAGTTGAACGACGGCTTTCTAACAGTACCGCATGAGACAGATGTGTAGTCTTCCACAGATTAAGAAGGTAATTTCTCAGATTCTAGTAAACGATCAGTATTTCACGTTTGCTAAAGGCCTACAAGTATCCATTTACATTTATTATGTCAAGCACTATTTTGGAGAATACTTTCAAGGTCACATGGTTTGTTAAAAAGCAGTACTAAATACTTGCACAAATTAAGTGTACCTTGAATAAAAATGGGACAAGAGAGATGCTCTGTAATTTTTCAACATTTCTGAAACGTCTTATACTAGAAAATATCTGCCGACAGTCGTATGTATGTAGCTGCTAGAGGATGCCACCTTTTGTTGTTTGTCTGATGTTTATAAATCTCACAAATACCAGTAGTTATTACTCAATGTGTTTCCAGCACTTCGTTGTTCTGTATGCTCCAAGCCTCTAGATGATACAACCGCCTTATTTGATACGTTGTGATACGCTGTTAACCGGTATATGAGGCAAAGTATTTTCGCTTTTAAATTCTCTCCTCTCGAAGCTTAAAACTACGACGCCATTCCCTTGCGACTGGCAGAAATTTCGACTGAATGCAGTGGACTGGAATGTGAGCGCTCAACGTCAAAGTTATTACGATAAATCGAGTGTATACAATGAATTAATCACTTTACTTAGCCTTTTTTATATGTTAACAAGCATCATTTATAAAGTAAAAATAGTCACATCTACAAATATAGAATACACGCCAATTGCGGGGTACTTCTCCATAGTCATCTTAAATATAATTTTGACTTATATTGACAGCAATGTAAGTAATCGCTCAGTTTAGTTCCTCAGTGACCTTTAGAGCTAGAACCAGTGTATCTTTCGTGAGACTTTCGACTGATGTCTCGTAAGACTGGTTACGGTGTAACAATTACATTTAATACCAAATGTGACTAGAAGTTAACGCTGGAGATAAACGGCTGTTCCAGATAATATTTAAATCCACTCAGACAGCAACTGAAATATACTGAGAAAGGTAAGGGAATAGAGGATGATGTTCTCAGATGTTACTTAATAGGTGGTGGGGATCTGTCGTGCATTGTACTTAGTTAGCTCTGTAAGAAACATTTTCACTGCTTGTACTCATCTTCTGATGGCACAGCTTAGCGTTCTGTAACAGTACTGAGATCACACGCGTTTGCGAACTTATGTGGAGTTTTCACACCTGTCGAGGTGAGGCAGGAGGAGATACCAGAGTCCACTGTAGAAGGAACAGATATCCAGTATCTTAAATAATGGACTAT
The DNA here is from genome assembly GCF_023864275.1 of Schistocerca cancellata. Taxonomy (NCBI): domain Eukaryota; kingdom Metazoa; phylum Arthropoda; class Insecta; order Orthoptera; family Acrididae; genus Schistocerca; species Schistocerca cancellata. Next base: position 373,295,929 of record NC_064626.1, read on the forward strand.
AACTTTAAATTGTCTCTTTCGTCTTTGTGCAAATGAACGATCGTGGTGTCTTTGGGAAGTTCGCCATCGAAAGAACAAACTCTTCTAGAAGCAAAAAAAGGTATCATTTTTAAGTCTGTAGATAATCTAGAAATAGCGAGAATTCTGAATTCCTGTTTTCATCTGTTTTGTTTACTATATTGGAAAACCTTTGACCGTGTTGTCTCAGAAAACTTTTGGCAAGAGCTTACAGAGTTCTGTGTACCACGACACTTGAAAGCACTGATCAGGAATCTGTACAGTACTCATTTCGTAGCTGCGAAGACAAGTGCTGCCATGTCTGATTTCTTCGGTGTATCAGAAGATGTCAGACAGAGTTGTATCCTATAAGCCCAACTGTAAAACATCTATACGGAACACGTCATTAGGAATGCTCTTGATGGATGGACTAAAGGCACCTCAGTTAGCGCTAGAAATATTAACATCCCCTGATTTTCTGATACACAGTGCTTTTACCCAGCAGCGAAGATGAACGTGCTCAGCTGCTGACAAAGGTGAAGGATATTTGTCTGTGACATGGATTAGATATCAGTCTCAGCAAGTCGACCCTCATGATAACTGATCGAGGAACATAGGTCAATTAAAAGAGCGGGAAGACGTGCATTCTTTTATCTGATTTGGGTCAACCATCTGCGACACGGGAAGCTTGAAGATGAGTTAAAAAGAATCACGCTAGAGTGAGTGGCTATGGAGAAGCTCACAAAGATCTGGCAGAACAGAGCTATAACATACTGTGAAATGAAATGGTCCGGCTTAATGAAACATTCATGTTTTCCGTCTTCTTTTACGAGGTGCATTCAAGTTCTAAGGCCTCCGATTTTTTATCTAATTAACTACTCACCCGAAATCAATGAAACTGGCGTTACTTCTCGACGTAATCTCCCTGCAGACGTACACATTTTTCACAACGCTGATGCCATGATTCCATGGCAGCGGCGAAGGCTTCTTTAGGAGTCTGTTTTGACCACTGGAAAATCGCTGAGGCAATAGCAGCACGGCTGGTGAATGGGCGGCCACGGAGAGTGTCTTTCATTGTTGGAAAAACCCAAAAGTCACTAGGAGCCAGGTCAGGTGAGTAGGGAGCATGAGGAATCACTTCAAAGTTGTTATCACGAAGAAACTGTTGCGTAACGTTAGCTCGATGTGCAGGTGCATTGTCTTGGTGAAACAGCACACACGCAGCCCTTCCCGGACTTTTTGTTGCAGTGCAGGAAGGAATTTGTTCTTCAAAACATTTTCGTAGGATGCACCTGTTACCGTAGTGCCCTTTGGAACGCAATGGGTAAGGATTACGCCCTCGCTGTCCCAGAACATGGACACCATCATTTTTTCAGCACTGGCGGTTACCCGAAATTTTTTTGGTGGCGGTGAATCTGTGTGCTTCCATTGAGCTGACTGGCGCTTTGTTTCTGGATTGAAAAATGGCATCCCCATCTCATGCTGTCGTTGCGCGTCAACATTGCTTGGCAACATGCCACACGGGCAGCCATGTGGTCGTCCGTCAGCATTCGTGGCACCCACCTGTATGACACTCTTCGCATTTTCAGGTCGTCATGCAGGATTGTGTGCACAGAACCCACAGAAATGCCAACCAACTCTGGAGGCGATCTGTTCAACAGTCATTCGGCGATCCCCCAAAACAATTCTCTCCACTTTCTCGATCATGTCGTCAGACCGGCTTGTACGAGCCCGAGGTTGTTTTGGTTTGTTGTCACACGATGTTCTGCCTTCATTAAACTGTCGCACCCACGAACGCACTTTCGACTCATCCATAACTCCATCACCACATGTCTCCTTCAACTGTCGATGAATTTCAATTAGTTTCACACCACGCAAATTCAGAAAACGAATGATTGCACGCTGTTCAAGTAAGGAAAACGTCGCCATTTTAAGTATTTAAAAGAGTTCTCATTCTCGCTGCTGGCGGTAAAATTCCATCTGCAGTGGGTGCTGCCATCTCTGGGACGTATTGACAGTGAACGCGGCCTCATTTTAAAACAATGCGCATGTTTCTATCTCTTTCCAGTCCGGAGAAAAAAATCGGAGGCCTTAGAACATGAATGCACCTCGTATGATTGCGAAACATGGACCCTTAAGGCCAAAGACAAGCAGCATATGAGTTTTGGCGCTGGTGTAGGATGCTGCGCATAAAATTGACCAAAAGGAGAACAGATGTGTTCTTCATTGAGCAACACAATATCTCCAGGCGCCATTCTAGTTGGGCCAACCAGAAATTTCTTCAGTTCGTTAGTCATTTTGCGATATGAGATGGAGAAAATCTAGAGAAAATAATCATGGAAGGATCGTGGGTAAGAGACTGAGGGGAAGATCAGCTAACAGGTAGATGGATGAGATCAAGATCGTCTCTGGTCTACCTTTTCAGCGTGATGGAGACCTGAAATGCTGAAATGATACTTTTTACTCAATCTGCTAATCTTTCAGTTTCTGTTTAAATCCTGGGAGTGGGGGCTGAACGAAGTACTTGCCGCTGGGATGTTTAAATTTTATGAATTACTTTTTGTTTTTTGTTTTTTTGAGAAGAATAATATTATTCGAGCCGACATTAGCTGCACTATAAATTTAGTTTTATTTATAGATTATGGAATGTTCCAGGACATGTCCGTCTTACATGGTCCTGATTAAGCACATTGTTTTAATAGCGTTTACACGCCAACGCTTTGACAAAATACTTCAAATTGAGAGTGTTTAAATACTGTTGATACAGTTTTATTGTATGTCGGAGAGCTGAAAATAGGCAAGATCCAAAAAATTTCTTGAGTTATATTTTAATGAAATTTATAGCTTGGCTGGTGATGTTTTATATGAAATCCAAAAACACTGGGAAGTTGCTACGCGTTAACACTGTGAAGTTGCCCGTGGTCTCAAACTGGCGTTTGCCCCGGTTGGTGAGGTCAGTTTTTAACGTATTCTAAGGGTAAATCGTTTCTCTGAACAACAGGAAACTACTCGTATAGTTGTCCTAGTCCAGCTACTTGTAAATCGAAATTAGATAACAAACCGGTCTGCATGACGTTACGACGTAATCTGTCGCACTTCTGCTACCTCGTCAACTCCAAGAAACTATAGCGTACCCTTTAATTACCTCACTGCTGATGAAAGAAAAAGAAAGGAGATAAAACCAGCTCTGTGGAGGTGCGTGGGAGAAATTTCTGGTTTCTTCCTTAAGTCATTTGTCGGACAGTAATTTACAAGATTATTTCTGCTGTTATCAATTGCCCACTTCCTCTGCTATCAACCAGCTGATATTGGAATGGAGTAGGTAGTTGTATTTTTCCTTTACACTGATACCATAATGGTCTTCTAGTTACAGAAGGCCATACTGCACTCTCTCAACTAACTGATGTGTTGGCACTGGCCTTGTATTTCTTGAACATGTTCGAATAGTTGTCGAGCACGGAAGTGTACCGTAATATGGAAAGACTTGACTGGCAACATCGCAAAAAAGCGCAAAATCCAAAGTAAATATGTTGATACAAACTTAGATGTTCAGACCGTCAGGTACCGAGCGACTGCGCGCATTAGTTGTCGTACAGGACTCGCACACGGAAGAGCAGGGTTGAGCCCTCTGTCTAATTAAATTTATTCTGGTTTTCCGAGGTATCCCTACATTTATTTAGGGCAGTGTCAGGGCGGTATCGTTGAGAAGGATACGACCATTCTCCTAGCCCACGTATGCCCGACTGTAATTTGTGCTTCATCCCTAATTGCTTTGTCGCCGACAGAGCGATAAATCCTCATGTAATTTCCGACGTTGTCCACTAAGTCACGTAAATATATTTTAAAATGTAATGCCGTATAAGACTTTCTTGGTGTACTTCTGTAACGTTGTCGCATTAATTTGCTATGAAAGCGGTGCTTATAGACAATAAAAGCGGGTTAAAAGCTGTGAGCTGTCTGGGGAAGTTAACCTTGCATTACTGCGCAACTGTTTCACCAGGTATTCAGTCTAGCTTACCAAATTCCCAACCAGACTAACATTAATTATAATCTTTTAATAGTCATACGACAACCGGTGATATATATATATAAGAGAATTTAAATAACAAGAAATAAATCAGTTTATATTTGGAAATTTATTTTAACATTGATCATTGAAATTTCAGCATATTAAACGTGAGTCATAACTAAGCTGGTGCCTTATTTAGGACTGTGAAAATGTGAGTTTGTAATCTTACAGAACACATCAAATAGAGAGCCAAGATTGGGGGACTACATACAACACTGCATTCATAAAATAACACACGAAGAACGTTGAAACATATGGAAGAGGAAATTAACCACAACCAACCGATTTAATTTTCACCCAAAGAAGTTACGTTCGTAGCGCAGTCCTGTCCATCATGTAATTACCACACACTGGTATACTAAATTCATACTAACTCTCTGTGAAATCTTCCCGAAAAGAATAGCTGAGGGCTACTTTGATGATTACACCACATGCTTCACGTGGTCAACTTGGTTTACACAAAGAGTGTAACTCCACAATAATTTTGATAATTAAAATAAATTAGATCGAAAAGCAATTTACAAAAGAAAAACCTCGAACTGGTTACTATCGTCTTGCTATTAACCTGATGGGTCAAACAATTGTATAAGCATGTGGTACTGGTCTCACAAAGTACACCCCACGTGGGTTGAACATAAAGAAAAGTTGCAATATTGAAAAATATTGTCAAGACGAGACGTTATAATCTCACGCACATTCGCATTGAAGATTGATGATGTTAGTTAGAGTTACTGATCAACGCGTGGTTACACTTTACTCACAAAGTAGTGACAAAGCAACTACCGGAAGATATTCTGAACTTCACACTCGAATTACACTGCGTTGCAATTTAAGATAACATTAGATATTTTAGAGCTAAACCTGAAATAAAAGTGATTAAATTTTCAGTTAGGCTGAACTTAAGAAATCCATTGTCCAACGGACTTAGCAGACACGCGCTTAGCCGGAGATCTTACCACTTCAGACGCTCGCCACGGACAGACTGACCTGGTCCCTTCCCGAGGGTGGCTCACAAATACAAACGGAAGTGGCCAGAGGGGCAGCTTCCTATACCAACATGACAAGGGACGGACAGGACCATACTAAGGATAGAAACCTCTCTGCTTTTAGAAAGCGTAGCTACCTGTTCCGACGTTGGTCCTACTGTTCTCTAGCAGACAGGCTTGTCTGCTACCCTCAAGCATTCAACTAGAAATACATTTGCTCATTCATCCTCTCACGCAGAAGGGATTGGGGATGACAGTATCTTATCATATACAGTATATAAAAGAAAGCGGATGTAGGTTCCGTATGAGACTGTGTGACATGAATTACATATAAACTGTGTTTTAAAGTGTAGTGGTGTGACAGATCGTTCTTGTTTATGTGTAAAAGTAACACGTTCCACTACTCAGTCTCCTCCCAGATAGTCAGAAACGCCACAGTAAATTTAGAAGAGGAATTTATGCCGCAAATGACAACAGATTTTAGAAATTAACATGAAAGGAATCCAACAGAGACCTTTCACTTCGGAAGTTACTTTTACGTCCGAAGATTTATCTCCGATAAGAATGACCATGCTGTTTTATGTTTGCTACGAACTCATCAGTCTAATCTCGTTGATGGTCTTATATTCGGTATTCTCGTATTTTGTTCAGTAGGCCGCGTGGGGACTGCATCGCACACCTTCTGGAAGCCAAGGAACACGGCAACATTGCTGTCTTTCAGAGTAATTGCTTTCTTCGGAATAAGACGGTATTTCCAGTAAAGAGACTATCGTAGAATTCTCTGCATACCCCCGAAAATGTCATCTTTTGCTCACAAAGCTTCAATAGTGTATCTCGATATCTGATATAAAAATCCCCATTGCGTTTGTCTTTGGGACTACGTCATTGTTTGTCCGTATCCAGGCAACGTCCATTACGCCGGGATATCGGACGAAAAAACTGAGGTTCTCCGAATTCAAGAGACGTGGAGCCCCGTAGCCTGGTGAGTTAATACCAGTCAATTTATTCTTCACATTCCAACGTAACAATTCTATCTAATTTGAGACTTCGATCCAGTTTTCGATTAAATCAATGAAGCTATCGAATTCTGATTGGCAGACATTCGAGTGAGAGATGTTGTCAACAAAATTAAGGCCTGGAATATTTAGATACCTGCTATTTATTCCTTTTTCCCCTAGAATGCCAGAACCGTTACTTAACAAGTCATAAAATTTAGTCACGGAAAGCGTTGTCGTTCTTAGATTTCATGTCTGCAGTGTACACAGTTTCTCGCGATTCCGGTGTTGCAAGTCGCTAAATCACAATAGAAATTACGCCATTCGACTCAGGGGGAGTTGTTTCGAATTCTATCTGGGAGAGAAACATCAATTTGTAGGATTTTGAAGGCAAGTAGTGATCAGATGCTATGCATCCGTTTCGCTGGTTAAATGTATCGCACAGAATCCCCTACGCATGTTGCAGTGAATAGATATTACCGGTAGTCATCCGTTCTCCACTTGTATCAGTTAGCTCAGCGTTTTTCCTTGGCACTTTTCATTTGGTATAGGCGATGTGCTGACATTTTTTTATCGGTCTCTCTCTCTCTCTCTCTCTCTCTCTCTCTCTCTCTCTCTCTCTCTCTCTCTCTCTCTCTTTCTATTTCTCTTTCTTTTTCTTTCTTTCTTTCTTTCTTTCTTTCATGTGTACAGTTATTCATTATTACACCACCAAAACCATGAGGACTCGCGGTCTCTTATGGAGGCCATCTGCCATCATTTAACGCAAGCTGGCATTTACTTTCCACATTCTAGCTGGATATTAGGTGTGGATCCTGCCGTCGTCCAGTGAGTATTTATCAGCGTTGTTTCCATTTGACAGTATTTTCTCTTACTCGATTCGGTCTCGCTAACATACAGTGCATGTACGACTACAAACAATAAAAAAAGGCGGCGAGTTTGGAATAACACCTTATTGATTAAATGATAACATTTTCGCCAGACTACTGAAACGAATTTGGTATCCAACTTATTCGGCGTTCTATTTAGGTATGTACCCCGTTCTCAAGTAGTTCTGCCATATCATGGTGTGTTGAAACACGAATATTTGAAATAAAATCCATACAATTTATCAAAGACATATTTATGTATTTACATCATCAGATGCTGTCGAAAACTCTCTTAAGATGCAACTCGTTTTGGTTGTATACGTGGACACACTTCCAGCTCTGCTGGAAAATTTCGTTATCCTGCATTTTACTTTCTGATGCATTACAAATTGTTGTCTTAATATTAAGTTAAACAGGCGAGCACCTTGTTATCAAATGTCACTATACACTTCTGTAATCTGGACTCATCTGTCCATTCCTTCTACAAGACTCCTGTTAAGACCTGCGTAGTTATTCTTAATATGCTCAAATCAGAAACACATCGCGTCACTGTCACATCCGAGACACATCGCGTCACTGTCACATCCGAGCGTCCCACATATCTGGATATTGCACGATTCGACCAACTGGACAACTGGAGACGCACGATGAGGCCACTCGCTGATAACTCTTCCTCGTACGAGTATGCGGCGTCTTTCTGTCCTTCACAGCCATCACTCAATAACTGACGCTGTTCGTGCCCCTTACAAATCCTTTCAGGCCTGATAACAACAATAAACTCGACATTAATGCACTCTGAGGGTTGTTCTACCTGTCGCAGATAACGGCGACTTTACATACCTACCTATGGTGTGCACATGCGCACATATATGAGGTCACACTGTAAGTTCCAATATTTGTGGTTTAATTATTCTGCCGACCGCGGTGGTCTAGCGGTTCTAGGCGCTCAGTCCGGAACCGCGCAACCGCTACGGTCGCAGGTTCGAATCCTGCCTCGGGCATGGATGTGTGTGATGTCCTTAGGTTGGTTAGGTTTAAGTAGTTCTAAGTTCTAGGGGACTTATGACCACAGATGTTGAGTCCCATAGTGCTCAGAGCCATTTGAACCGTTTTTTTTAATTATTCTAGGATTGAAGTCAACTGTGTAAGTTGAAATGACATGTTTAATGCAGCAATATTAGCACAAAAATACATGGTTGAGCACAGTTTTCAATGTGACAACAAAAAACAGTTGTCAGAATAACGCATCTCGTTAACATCAAAAAGTGAAATAATCCTAAACACAACAATATTAAATATTAACTATCAGAAGCTGAAAGTGTCCTAAACATGACGATATTAAAGTTTAACTAGAAGTTTCTTTACAAAATTGTTCCTACACTTACATTATGATGTTGGTCAGTACTACGAAAATCGTCCGACTACGGTTCAAATTTCGGTACTGTTTTTAGGATGACAAGTCTTTGCTGGATGGTTAGTTACGTGACAAATTGAGCAAAAGGTTAGCCAAGGTCGCTCGAGTTTACAGTGGACGCAAGCTGGTGAACCAACAAGTTTACGCCTCTGCAAGTGGTATCTACCTTAAGCTGCGATGAGCTGTTGTCTGCTAGGCCGCTTTCTTCCATTGAAATTCCTATAAAACTAATTACACCTTTGCTGAATTTTCCAGTAGTAACTTTCCCTATGTTTCTCGTTATGCAAGAGACGATACTCATCCCTAGTCTTAGAATGTAGCGATATACACGCGCATGGTTGGAGCAGCATGCATATTATAATGCCCTCTCAATTCTCGAAAGAACAATTAACTAATTGGCTGGTTCGTTTCTCCACAGTTGGAGCTAAACGATACTACAGCTAATATCTAGCTGGATATCAGCCGCTGTGAACGCAGTGTTCACACAAATTACTCCTCTGCGTTGTACAGAGCGTTATGTTCTCCTTTCTGCACTTGACGCCAGTTCAGAGAAGAGTCCACGAAAATTTCCGTCTTGTCTTAGTCATAGCCGAACTGTCTCCCCACCTGGGTTCTTTCGTTCTTCACGTTACAGCTTTCATCGACCAATATGAGCATTCCTCTTATTTTGTGGAAACTCTCTCTACCAATCGCAAGGTCCCTACCATTAAATTTCATAGAAACTTTGGCTCTTTTCTCCATCCTAGCGCGTTTCCGCCAATCGGACGTTTTGTGCCCATTCCAGACGCCTAAATGCACACACGGATTCTCTCACGTGTGTACCACTCGCTGGACTTGTGATCGAAAATGCGTCACTGATCTTCTTTCGTATCCATTTGGAATTCCGAAATGCAGTTTTCTAAAAGCTTTCTTTCCTGTCCTCCTTCAGATGGACCGTTACACTCGCTGTGCCCGTCACCTGGTTAGTCGTTGACTTTCCGCCTGGGACACCCCTTTGAGTGGTTTCCGTGGTACCTCCTGTAGCTCGGCCATGCCTCTGCCGTTTTCCATCTGAATTCCAAACTAAAACGCCTCTTGCTGCTTGTTTCACCTTCCGCTCAAACATGCATTATAGGAACGGTGTGTCAATTACTATCGATTGAAGAAACAATAATACTGTTGCTTGTGCATTACTTGTATCTAGAGGATAGCGACTGTTACTAAGAAAACAAGACCAGGCGTCAGTTGCACCGTATAACCACTCTTCACAGGTATCCGCTTGATATCCATCATCCACTGGTAGGAGGAAGGCAGTGACTAACCGCCTCTAACAGGGGCGGATATCCACAATTTTTGCAACCCATGCTCAGGAGCGTGTGCAAGCACTCAGTCGGTCGGCCAGATTTTTCTATTTGCGTGTATTAACCGTCATCAGTTGCTTTCCCACAATGTTACCATCGATGTCTATACAGTTTGTACTTATGCATTTTTTATTGTTAAAGACCTATTACCTTATCCCTAGATACACGTTACCACTGCCTGTAGAAGCTCAGCAGAACTAGCGAAATACAATGTTACTATGCTCGCCCATTGGTTGCTTGAACGAATCCATGAGAACTGCGTCCAGTGAAATTTGTGTCCAACCGGAAATCTGTGAAATATGCGCCCAATACTCGCTCCCTTTGTGTTACGGCTTATCCCTGCGCCCGGAGAATCGTAAATACTCGAAACTACCTGCTCCCTATACACAGTCGAACTGCGCCCCTGTAGACGTCATCTTCACAGTAGCCGACTATCTGAAAAAACAGCCTTATTTGTGTATTTCTATCACAATAGTTCCGATAGGGAAGTTCAACGATCATTCGTGGTAAGCTATGTTGCCACTATGAAGGTTCTTCTTACATATGAAGAAAAGGAAAGAAGAACGGAATGTGGCGTAGCGCCGTTCGAGACAGAAGGCAAACCATTGCCGAGGAATGCTTTAAACTAAGGATTCGACGGTGCTTTTTTCACTCGACCATTAATGTGTAGCTCCGGATGACACGCAGTTGAACGTAGGGAAGACTTGAATCAGGCAAAGAAAAGGGCACGAGAGGAAGAGACTTCTGTTTCCAAAATTTATTCATAGGAGCTGGCTTGCCGGCACAATCGAGGATACGGTTTTATCACTGGAATGCCAGAGCCGCAAGCAACTAGGAGAACCTTGTACTACCGGCGGGCAAAATCACATGAAAATAAGAGAGATCCGCGGATAAGAGAAGAAATTGACCTCAAGGCAGAGTTACTAGCAATGAATGATGGCAGCAGTTATCTGTTAAGCAACGATATATTCGGAGAAAGGATAACAGTTTTTGGCGGACGAGCAGGAAGATAAGCTCTAAGAGGTAAACAAGACTTCTTCGTTCATGGTACGTTGAAGTGCTGTAACAAACAGTTTTCGCAAATATACACCATTCACGCCGACTTTGGAGTACAAATAATGAGACAAACGTATATATCCAGTTACCTTTGCATTATTGCCCAACAAAAGAAGAATGACTTATAACCGTTTTTTTCCGAAATTTGGTGGAAAGTATTCCAGAAACGAATGACCGCAGACGAATCAGCGGCGATTTCTGCGATTGAAGTTGTACTACCGACAGCCGAAGAGCGTGGATGTTATTTCCACAATAAAAAGTCTGTCTCCAGAAAAGTGCAAGATCTAGGAGTTACTCTTGAATACAAAGAAAAAGAAGAACTGAGACAACAAATTCGCATGTGTACGAAAGCTAAATCTCTAACGATAATAACAGTCGACGCGACGTAAAGCAACAAACGCAAAATTTGTCTTCGCTGGATTGTTATGACGATGAGTGAGGATATACTGTGCTAAAATTAATAAACTTTGTTTCTGTGACCGAACTTGTCATTCACTTTATAAAGCTTCTAAGATACATTACACACACTTTAATGACGTAAAGATGAGACTCACGAGCTGTTTAAATGTTACTGCATGTCTTGGCGATATTTGCTGTGATCAATTTCGAACTTCTACAGAACTGTACAAAGAATTCCGTATTTGGTTGCCTACGCATTCAATGTTTTACTCTGGTTCGGACTGACTTTTACATAGTGGTGCAGCTAGGTAGTTGTTACTACTTCCCTAACAGTTTTTTAGGACGAAATCGAATTAAGAAAGCCCATTAAAAAGCATATGCGCACAGTTAACTAATTGTTAAGAAAGCAGAACAAGTAACCTAAGATTTTCTTAGTGACAGGTGACTAGTACGTAGCTTAGAATTTCTTCATTCTTTTTCGGCTGAAAATTTTGAAATTGCTTCATCAATATCGATATCTTTCAAAAAAATTGTTCAAATGGCTCTGAGCACTATGCGACTTAACTTCTGAGGTCATCAGTCGCCTAGAACTTAGAACTAATTAAACCTAACTAACCTAAGGAAATCACACACATCCATGCCTGAGGCAGGATTCGAACCTGCGACCGTAGCGGTCACGCGGTTCCAGACTGAAGCACCTAGAACCGCACGGCCACACCGGCCGGCCGATATCTTTAGCTAGTCCATTTTTGATTGATTAACTGCTAAATTACACACTCTTGCCTTACTCATTGCGAACTCAAGATAATTCTTAATTAATTTAACTTTTCTTTTGTTTTTTTAAAACAGAATTCTTTTACATAACGTTATCGAAACACACAAAGTTAAGTAAAATCTTAACACCAAAATAGAAATTTTTGCAAGGAACCTCATAATAACTGTCAGCTGATTTTTATATAAACGTGGGTAGTTTCGTTTCTGATCGCATGACTAGGACCTGAAACAGCATCCGATACACCTTCCATGATTTTGCAACGTTTATCGATTTATTGTGCACTCTTAACATTGTCCTCCTCAGTTCGCAGTGTTTATGTAGTATGGCCTGAAAATGCGAGCCTGGAAGCGTCCAGGTAGCGTCCCGTAGCTCTTCTACCTGCCGGGAAAGAGGGTTAGTGGACCCTTTCTGGGCGCAAATTTGAGAGGGCGCAGTTTTCAGTACACCGCTTGAATTCGTCAAACTAGACAAATAGTCCAACGAAATTACAAGCGTCTATGTAAGACAAAAAAATTTCGATATGCTAATGCGTTTGTGACTTACCATACCGTTTATTTGCTTTCTTTCCGACAACACGATGTGATATCATGGTTTGTGCGCACGTATATTGTATTAGGAGAACTAAAAGAAAAAAAAAAAGGATAAACCACTCAGCTGCCGCATTTGTTCGAGAATCTCGCAGTCGTCTAAGAACTAGCACGTACACAGGATTTCATAACTCATTTGCAACACGGCATCCGTAATGGAGTCAGTGACGTCACGCTAATCGTGTTCTCTGTCACGGGATTCAGAGCAGACGTACACTCCCTGTTTTCTTATACATAGCCTATCCTTCACAGAGCCGATTAATACGGCTAGATATCCTGTCTCTTTTTTTTTTTTTTAACTTTAATTCAGCGCGTCTTGGCAGGTACCATTCGTTGTTATTGCCACAAAATTGTTCGGTTTCATTTAATAAGTGGTAGAAATGTTCAAATACGGAAGAATCACAAGAACAGCAAATGTTTTTCAGAGATAAGGTGCCCATTGCACAGACTCCGAGGAAGTCTTAATGTTTCATCTGCAATCAGAGTTCCTCGACTTTCGCAGAGTTTCTACGATAATGATTCGAATTATTTCGCCATAATCTTCAGAGGAAGTTTGCTCAGTTTATAAGTCGAAGGGAAACAATAACGTAACACGTAGTAAAGCTCTGTGGTCTTCGGATCGACGGTTATTTTACTTTCTTGTAACCTTATAACATCGCCATTGCAGTGGCGGGAATCTGATGCGTGAACAGAGCCAGACATCGAGGTTTGACGAGCGTCATGGAAAGTAACCAAACGAGAAACCATTTCAGAGAAACGGATATATGCACCACCGTAAAAAACACAAATATTGTCATTTATTTATGGTCTACAACTAACTTCATTATCATTTTTCGACGTGGTAAACATCCTATCGTTTAAACGTATTCGAACAAAGCTTCCATGGTTTCCATGTGAAATGTCGCATTGTCCTGTAAGTCGACATGTGCACACGCGATTCGCAACACAACAGACTCTCATGGTAAGAGAAAGAGTTCCCTCTATACGCAGCAACTGGACACGTTTCCTTGTCGAACGTTGTGTGTTGTGTCTTAACCATAACTTAACCATAACTGCGATAAATGCGCTTAGAGCACAGTCTCGAGTTGTTGTTGACGAGGGGGGGGGGGGGGAGGGAGGGAGAGAGAGAGAGAGAGAGAGAGAGAGAGAGAGAGAGAGAGAGAGAGTGAGTCTGGGGGGGGGGGGAGGGGAGGGTCAAAGGGTGTGAACCGGTGACGTATAAATGTGATATTTAAAGTAGTCTCGTGGTCAACAAATAAATGTCCCCATAGCTTCGCCCTGCACATCAAATGAGGAGCGCCGGAACAAAAACCGATAAATCCGCATTTGCTGTTAATACAGAAAGTGACAAACAGTGATCTCTAAATGGCTCCACAAGCTATAAAAAGGAGAAACACACCATAAAACACTTGATGTCGCGTTGTGCTGAAAATTATTTTGTATCAGCATGTATTATTACTCCCGTATCTCTCCCCTACAGCTCAAATACGCGAATACAGCAAAAGTGGATATATCGGGTTTTGTTCCGGCGCTTCTCAAATATTGTTGATGATTCTGCTTTCCTTTCCGCACCACGATTCATAAAGGTTACCCTCAGAATGACGTGTGCCGCGCTAGTTCAGATCAGATTAGTGACACCTGTTATAGAGGCTGGTAGCTTGTACATAACGTCGGCGTTGACAGCTTCACGAAGTATGGGATGTGGGTTAGTACTGCAAATAAGCATGTTGATGTTGGCACTTCCACGCACGTTTTCCAGATGCGACATATCCTCTTGCTGTTTTGGTCATCAGGCCGAACACTTGCTTGATGCAGCTCTTCATACTAGCCTATCGTGTACAAGCCCATTCATTTCTGAATAGCTACTTTAACATCCATCTGTAGGAACCTCCTTACTGTATTCATGGCTTGATCTCACTCTACTCTACCCCGACACTTCCCTGCACTACCAAACTGACGATTCCTTGATCTCTCAGAATATGTCCTAGCAACCGATCCCTTCTTTTAATGAAGTTGTGCAATAAATTTCTTTTTTCATGAATTTAATTCAGTGCCTCGTCATTATTTACTCAATCTTCCTACCTGATCTTCAGCATTCTTCTGTGGCACCGCACTTCAAAAGCCTCTGTTCTCTTCTTGTCTGAACTGTTTATGGTCCACGTTTCGCTTCCACACAAGGCTGCGCTCCAGGCAAAAACTTTCAAAAAACATGTTGCTCCATGCTAACAAATTCCTGTTTCTCATACGTGCTTTTCTTGCTATTGCGATATGATATGATATTGCAACAAAAAGCAGGCATAACTCAGCGTCTACAGATGTTTAAATGAAGCTCAAAAACATCGAAACAATGGGCAGTGTTTGCGATTGGAAAAGTATATCTAATCCGAATTGTTCGTAGATGGGAGGCAGGCAAAGAGCAACAACAAAGAGTCCTGGCAAAAGCAGAACTTAAAAAACTGCCGTGTTGTAAGAAAAGGGCAAAATCTAAGGAAACTACCAGCCGACACAGAGACGTGTGTGTTATTGTTTTTTAGGGTTCCATATCTCAAACGGTAAAAATGGAAGCCTTACGGGATCACTTTTTTGCCCGTCTGTCTGTCTTTCGGTCTCTCTGACTATTCAAAACCTTTTCCAGGAACGGGTAGACGTGTCAAGCTGAGATTTTACATCATGTATTAAGGCCTATGGGCTCTTGGTGATGTAGAAAAGAGAAACTTCTAAGTCAATGCAGCCAAAAGATGCAGACATTTATGTCATTTATTTTGACTGATTCATCAAAATCTACAGAATAATTCCCGTAGACCTGGAGTTATAAAGTTTGCGAAGAAGCTGGGTTTTAAGCTACAATCAAAGGAAACAATTCGAAAATTGTTAATTTGTAATTATATCACACGGAAAAGAATTTTTTTGTCATTTGGCCAGGTGCGAGTAGTGTACATAATAATGAACATATACAGTTCGTCCATTTCAGAAATCGAGGACCTCGACGAATTTAGCCTCCTATCGACTCTGATACTGGAAAGATATCGCCCCAGGGATTCCAAGACTTTCGAGAATGTTTTAATTTTGCAGTTTGAAGTCTGATAACAAATGACAAAAGAAATATTTTTTTTTCCTATGATACAATTAGAAATTACAGTTTCGGATTTCCCGTTTACTTGTACTGTGAAACGTTTCTACTTTCCACATATCATGATTCTACGTCAACGGTAAGCAACCCACAGGTTTTAATGAGTTATCGAGTATTAAAATATGTGGCATAAATGGTCGCGTCTTTTGAATCCATTGACCTAGAAGCTAATGTTCATTATACAGCCAAGGTACCGTACACCTCAATACGTGACAAAAATTTCAGCATGGTATGTCTACCCGCTACCGAAAAAAGGAAGTCTCAATAGACGGACAGATAGACACAGATCTTCGATTGCCGGAGTCGATGAACTAACTGTGTACACAATTAAGTTTGTTTGCAAACCGAATAATAAAGTTTGTACGCAGTCCTTAATGCGCGAGTGCTACTCGCAGCTAGCCAGTTGTTCCTAGCACGCTACGTGCACTCGGGCTGTCTCCATCTCCAGCTGCTGTCGCCAAGTGAGTTCCTGTACGAGCAGTAGCAGGTTGTCGCCGCGACACCAACCGCTCTCGTGTGAATCCCTGTAGCTGCCCTCAGGGCTCCCCCCTCGCGGTGATCCCAACGGACACCTGTGAGGCTACGTAATCTGTTCTAGGAAGCGAGCGTGTTTTTCTTTTGTGAGGAAGCGAGTCAGGTGAGCTGGGCCGAGCCGCTCGGCAACCCGGGGCTGAAGCGGGCGGAGGAGCGTCGGTTGCAGCAGCTCTCTGAGGAGTTGGGTAAGGGGGGGGAGGGGGGAAGAGAGCGAGAGGGGGGGAGGGAGAGACTATTTCAAGGTTAGGGCGAGGGCCCGGTACCTACGCGCTGCCAGCAGCAGCTCTGGCTCTGCGGGAACGGGTGGAGAAAGGCGTGAAAGGAAGGAGGCAGAAGGCGAGGCGAGGAGAGGATAACGAAGAGGTGGAGGAGAGAAGGAGCGGAGAGGGGGAGGTGCATGGAGAGGGCTGAGGCTGGAGCGCGGCCCGCGTGATTTTCCACTGGCACCAGGCAGTCTGAGCCTGCCGCAGCCAGCGGCTATCGCAACAGCCTGCCCTGGCGGATGTTGCATTCTCTTTGTGACGACCATCCTGCCAGTCACTTCATTATTACCTGTGCCCCACAGAGACAGCCAATAACCCGACACGACTGCAGCTGCAGCTCGCCGCTCAAATTTGGCACCCATCTTTATAGGTTTTGCGCAATTTACTACTTTTCCTTTTTTTAGTGTGGATGTTACTCATCATCAGTCTCGTGGCCCGTCTGATGCGCCCTGCCTTCCTCTACGCTCTACTGCAGTGGTAGTCAACCTGGTCCCTACCACCCGGTAGTAAAGGGCGTACCAGTTTTCATGGTGGGCAGCAATTGGCAGGGATTTTTAAAAACATTTTCATTAGGTTTTAACATAATTTTGACATTAAGTATTCGGTAAGTAATTATTATTACACGCTTTAACCTGCTGTAACTCTGCTTTATAAATTTTATAAAGTAAAACTACTTCCCAGCTTTATAAATCACCGTTATGTGTAACTGATGGGCGATTAGAAAATTTTACTACCAACAGAGGTACAAAAGTGGGCGTAGGTACGAGATGTTGGTAACCACTGCTCTACAGTGTTTGCCTCTACGGCACCCCGTAGTACCATGCAAGGTATTGCTTGATGTCTTAACACATGCCATGTATCGAATCTCTTCTTCTCGTCGTAGCCGGCCAATTGATAATACTGACACATGGCGGTCCCTACACCTATACCTACTTCTACCTTCCAGAAGCCATTTTACGGTGTGTGGCGTAAGGTTCTCCTGATACCACTATGTCTTACACCCTTCACTTTTCCGTTCGCGAATGGTGCATGGGAATGACTGTCCGTAAACCTCCGTAACGACTTTACTTTCTGGTTTTCTTGTCGCGGTCATTTTGTGAAACGAATGTAGGAAGAATTTACATGGGGTCCAACTCTCCTGGCACAGCGAGCTCTCGCAGTTTCGTCAGTAATCCTCTCGGTGACGCACAACGCCTCTCTTGTACTGCGAACTAAATGATCCCATGACGAAACGCATCGCCCTTCATTGGATTTTGTCTGTCTCTTCTATCGATCCTACTTGGTAACGGTCCGAGACTGATGAGAATACTCAAGAAGCAGTCTTACAAATGATTTGACAGCCACTTCTTTTACAGAAGAATTAGATTGCCTAATGATTTTTCTAATAAATCTCAGCCTGGCATCTGATTTTCCTTAAGTTTGTGTTATGTAATCATTTCACTTTAGGTCGCTCTACACCTGACTTTTTTACAGTAGCTACTGTATCCAGTGATTTGTTGTCAGTAGCGTATTTTACAGTAGCTACTGTTTCCATTGATTTGTTGTCAGTAGCGTATTTGAAAAGTTGTTGATATCGTCGTCTAACTATGCACAACACGTTAAATTTATTCAAATTCGGGGTCATCTGCCAGTTCCTGCTCCGATAGCTGATCCTCTGCCGGTCTTCCTGCATTTCGCTTAGTCACCTGGAGTTGCTCGGTGAGTGGTAAGGAGAAAAAAAAAAGGGAGTCGTCGCGAGTAACTGCTATGCACGGGACTCGAGTTCTGTTCCCGGTCTCGCTACGGCCATGGAGTTTTCCTAGGTGGCAGGACTGGAATGTGGTGCACTGTGCCTCGTGATGACAGTCGGGGAGCTAATCGACCGAGTAGTGGCGGTGCCGGTTCTGTTAAACCGGCATCGGCCGGGAGAGTGGTGTGCTGCCCACATGCCTCTCCATATCGCATCTCGATGACGCCATTCATGAGGGTGACATGGCAGTCTGTCGGTTCTGATACGCCGATCTATGGCCAGAACGGCGGTGCTTTCCTTCACTTTTTTTGCCGTTGCAACCCACCGCAACTGAAAGGTGCTGGAAGGTACTAGACTTCTAACGTAAGTAATGTTAACAGTTTGGGCGATGCACTGACAGTGCAGCATGTAAGAATCTTGTTATTTTAGAAAAAAATTCCCAAATTATGTCATCAAGTGGTATTACGTCATAGCCTCTTTTCTGTCTTCCTAAACTCCTATCGTTCGTTCATAAATCGTTCTTAATTAAGTCTATAAGTATTTTAAGCTGCAATATCATTAATCCTTATTTACAAGTAACAAATATCAAATAAGCTTCACATTCTGTACACGTGCAATTTCATATTATGAAAATGCGACCTATCTGAGTGACTAGATGGCAGGTCATTTATAAATGGCAGTAAATAAAATAAAAATTATAAAGTAAAGCATGGCACAGCATAGTTATGTTCTAATCTGCTCGTGCTATTCCATGCTCTGGTTACTCATGTTCTCATTAATCCAACTAGACATTTAGTTCGTAAACGTGAGTTTTGAAACCGGGTGTTAAGTTGCGACGTCATAATTTACCCAGGTTTCTGATCTGCAACTAAAGTGAGGGACTTCCCACACGCTTTTATCTTGGACGTATTATCGGTAGTTGCAGTTGAGGCATAACTGTTGCGAGTAGTGAGCGTATACCTGGGGAAGATAATAAGCTATGATTTGCATTCTCCATATATTGACAGTGCTGTTAAATTGTGACTGCCATAAAAAAACTTGATAACTTAAACTTAATCATTTCCAGAAGAATATACACTGATTAACCTGCTTGTACATTTTAACGTGCAGCGAGCTAGCTTGCAAACCACGGGGGGGGGGGGGGGGGGGGGGATTCGAGGTTGCCTACCGGATCGAATCCGCGCGGCGGATTACCGGCAGTCGCTCTGGTACACCAACCGGCTTAGCGTAATTTTTATGCTGTTTTCGACGGTCTTTTCAGCAAATGATGCGCCTTTCCGCAATCTAGGAATCTACGCCCTGGGAAACGCAATACGCAGACACGAAAATAGCATAACAGGCAGAAACATGCATACTCGACTCTGGGAGGGGGAGGGGGAGGGGAAAGAGAGGAAGTGGGAGAGAGAGAGAGAGAGAGAGAGAGAGAGAGAGAGAGAGAGAGAGAGAGAGAGAGAGAGAGAGGGAGGGAGGGAGGAAGGGGGGTGTTTCTTCCCTGACAGGTATGGAGTTAGAAGGGCATTTACCCACATACAGTTAAACATTGTACAACAAACACGTAATGGAGTCGCAATATTTACGTTGTGAGAAACAGTGTACGACGAAATAGTTGTATCGAGTGACAAAAGAACAATAGTCCACCACGAAAAGAGCGAGAAACACGGTGAACAGTGTGTGGAAGGCGAGAACACAAAGATGTGATTATATGGCACTGATACGAGGGTCACTACAAAAGAAATGCACACTTCAAATGGTTCAAATGGCTCTGAGCACTATGGGACTTAACATCAGCTGTCATCAGTCCCCTAGAACTTAGAACTACTTAAACCTAACTAACCTAAGGCCATCACACACACCCATGCCCGAGGCAGGATTCGAACCTGCGACCGTAGCAGTCGCGCGGTTCCGGACTGAGCGCCTAGAACCGCGAGACCACCGCGGCCGGCGAAATGCACACTATTTCCTTTAAAATCAATCTTTTATTCTACATGTTTTAAAGTTGTACAATGCGTAGATACATCCTTTAGGAACAATATTTTCATTTCTCCACGTAATTTATATCCCTCTCAACTGCCTTACGCCATCTTGGAGCCAGCACCTGTATACCAACAAGGTCAAATTCTCGACCAATCTGTTGGAGCTACTGTTTGGCAGCGTGCACAAGGGAGTCATCATCTTCAAATCTTGTTCCACGAAGAGATTCTTTCAGTTTCCCAAAGAGATGATAGTCACATGGAGCCAGGTCAGCACTGTAAGGCGAATGTTTCAGTGTTGTCCAACCGAGTTTTGTGAAGGGGACACGTATAGCACAAAAGCGTACAGGCCGACCTCCTCTGTTGACTGACAGAGATCGCCGACAGTTGAAGAGGGTCGTAATGTGTAATAAGCAGACATCTATCCAGACCGCCGGCCGGAGTGGCCGGAGTGGCAGTCTGGAACCGAGCGACCGCTAAGGTCGAAGGTTCGAATCCTGCCTCGGGCATGGATGTGCGTGGTGTCCTTAGGTAGTTAGGTTTAATTACTTCTAAGTTCTAGGCGACTGATGACCTCAGAAGTTATGTCGCATAGTGCTCAGAGCCATTTTTCTATCCAGACCATCACACAGGAATTCCAAACTGCATCATGATTCATTGCCAGTACTATAACAGTTAGGTGGGAGGTGAGAAAACTTGGATTTCATGGTCGAACGGCTGTTCATAAGCCACACGTCATACCGGTAAATGCCAAGCGACGCCTCGCTTGGTGTAAGGAGCGTAAACACTGGATGACTGAACAGTGGAAAAACTTTCTGTGGAGTGACGAATCACGTATACAATGTAGAGATCCGATGGCATGGTGTGGGTATGGCGAATGCCCGGTGAACGTCATCTGCCACCGTGTGTAATGCCAACAGTAAAATTCGGAGGCGGAGGTGTTATGGTGTGGTCGTGTTTTTGATGGAGGGGGCTTGAACCCCTTGTTGTTTTGTGTGGCACTATCACAGTACAGGCCTACATCGATGTTTTAAGCACCTTCTTGCTTCCCACTGTTGAAGAGCAATGCGGGGATGGCGATTGCATCTGTCAGTACGATCGAGCACCTGTTCATAAAGTACGGCCTGTGGCAGATTGGTTACACGACAAAAACATCCCTGTAATGGACTGGCCTGCACAGAATGCTGACGTGAATCCTATAGAGCACCTTTGGGATGTTTTGGAACGCCTACTTCGTGCCAGGCGTCACAGACCGACATCGATACCTCTTCTCAGTGCAGCACTCCGTGAAGAATGGGCTGCCATTCTGCAAGAAACCTTCCAGCACCTGATTGAACGCATGCCTGCGAGAGTGGAAGCTGTCATCAAGGCTAAGGGTGGGCCAACACCATACTGAATTCCAGTATTACCTCGAGATGGCACAGTGAACTTGTAAGTAATTTTCAGCCCGGTGTCCGGATATTTTTATCACGTAGTGTACCTAGACGCTGATCTCGTCTTCGGTTCTGTGTAGGGGTCACTGTTTCCTACCGTCTACCCCATTCCACCCTCCTTCCACCCTCCTCCCAATTATAACTTTCGTCATCCGCCACTTTTAATGTGCCACAGATACTTGTTTCTTTTTTTATATATAATAATAACAAGTGCTCGACAAAAAAGTGAAGTATCAAGTAGTAATGGTCGGATGTCAATGTACCTCTGTACAGGTGGACATGAACCGCTGGTTTATAAATGATTCGCGGGTTTGTAAGTGATTAGTTTTGCAATTCTGTGTGCATTAGCGTTCGTGTTTAAGATGCCTGGTAGCGTATATAAGGTGCGTGAACAGTGTCAGATGTTGAGCGATCACTTTGAAGGACATGGAGATATGCATATCGTGTGAGACAGCGTCATCAGCGCCTGACAGAGTTCGATAGGGGATCCATTTTGGGCTCCACTTGGCAGGCTAGTCGAAATTCGCAGTACCCAGATTTGTGGGGTATTCCAGAGTGACAGTTGCCCGATGAGGAGTGCATGGAATCGTGAGGTCAGGCATACACGTTGTCGAAGTTCTAGACCACAAGGAAGGACCACCGTATTTTGCACCATGCACACCGTAACCTCTTCACATCTGCGCCTGCCAAGTAATAGACTCCCTGAAACATTCTGTGTAATCCCCACCATTGGTCGGAGAACCGCAGCAAGTGCACTAAAGAATTACCTCCGCCATGTGTAGGCTGCCGTTAACACCACAAACCAAACGACCCCGTTGCTAATGGTGCCGTAACAGGGATGAGTGAGGTCGCACCGTGTGCAGCGATAAATCACGGCTCTGCACTATCACGTCGGCGAGTATGATGTGAGGAGAGGTCTTACTCTTCCAGTGTTTTGGCGAGGCACATAGGTTTTACTACTGCCGACATGATGGTAGGAGCCTTTGGGTGTGACTTGAGCTCACGACCGATAGTGATCGAGGGAATTGTGACGACACAACGGTACTGCACGGGTATCCTGTGTCCACATGTGTTATATCTCATGCTACAGTATCTTGGTTCCACTTTCCTATAGGACAGTGCTCGTGTACATGTGTACTGCTGTGGCCAGCAAGATCCTCAGATCTGTCACCTAATGAACGAGCGTGGATCCAGCTCCGACATCAACTCGTCCCACTGCCAGTATCTAGTGTATAAAGGACCAGCTACAACAGCTGTGCACCAGTGTGCCTCAGGAGAGGAGAGACCAGCTTTATGACTGCCTCCGCAGCCTAGCCGGACGGGGTGGCCGAGCGGTTCTGGGCGCTACAGTCTGGGACCGCGCGACCGCTACGGTCGCAGGTTCGAATCCTGCCTCGGGCATGGATGTGTGTGATGTCTTTAGGTTAGTTAGGTTTAAGTAGTTCTAAGTTCTAGGGGACTGATGACCTCAGAAGTTAAGTCCCATTGTGCTCAGAGCCATTTGAACCATTTTTGAGCGTCCGCAGCCGAAACAGAGCACGCATTCGCACCACATAGGTGCGACCTCATACTCCTGAATGGGCTCACGCCGCCAAAGTTTTAGTACATTTGACTCGATTTTGTAATCAGTTGACTAATCCTCTCAACCCGCTTAGCTTCATTTCGCTTCCTGGTTCCCTTCTGCGTGCTTCAGTTTTTTGTCACCCAGTGTATACAAAAGGTTTCAATATTATAATGACAAATTGTTTGATTACAGTAAAATACATAAAATGTTTTAAGATGCTAGTAAGAATTTGTTTACATCAGTCCTTAGTATACTGCTTTAGCACAATGCGTAAAAAATTACAGTTACCATTAGTATACCGTTTGAAAAGTTGACGTGCCAAAATTTGAGAACTGTATGCGTCACGTATTTAATTAAAGAATAATAATAGAAACAAGCTGGTACAACTTCGACAGTGTCACAATTGACACAGTCTAAAATCTAAAGGTACTCTCACTGTTACCAGTATTTGCCTTTGGACTATGATGATGAACACATGTCTGCCAACTAATGCTACAAGAGCTTGTAAATCAAGGAGATGATGTAGCAATGTCGCGATACGATAAACCGCAATCGCGATAGGCTACAATCCGATCTTTATCAAAGTCGGAAACGTGATAGTACGGATTTCTCCTCCTTACACGGGGCATGACAACAACGTTTCAAGAGGGAACGCCAGTCAACTGGTGTTTGTGTATGAGAAATCGGTTGGAAACTTTCCTCATGTCAACACGTTGTAGGTGTCTCCACCGGCGCCAACCTTGTGTGAATGCTCTGAAAAGCTAATCATTCGCATATCACAGCATCTTCTTCCTGTCGGTTAAATTTCGCGTCTGTAGCACGTCATCTTCGTGGTGTAGCAATTTTAATGGCGAGTAGTGTATATACTATTTACACCATTAATTGTATACTTCAAGCTGATAGGGATTACAAGCTGTTGGTGTGTTTCTATGTTTGTAAAAGTGGTCATCCATTGTTCATTTGAGGAGGTTTTGTGTGTGTGTGTGTGTGTGTGTGTGTGTGTGTGTGTGTGCATTTAAACTTTAATAATGTAGGTTGCTGTTAACCATACAGTTTTACCTTATTCACTTTAATGAGACACTATGTGTGAGAGAGATTCAAGAGTTTTACACCTGCGTAGCAAAATACCCGCTATTTTCTGTCATTGGCTCTTTTCTTCTTGTTTTGTGTGCGCCTGGTTGTGGCTGAAAAGAGTAATAGCACTGCGGAATATGCGCCCAGCCCATGACTGTCCTGCAGAAGTACCACCTCTGTTTTGTCCTGCATCCTCTTGTTCCCTCGTTTTCTCTATTTTTCTGAGGGGGCGGAGTGGGGGTGGGGAGGGAGGCGAAATCGACAAGCGAGTTGCGAGTGTCTCGCTCGCTGAGAACGTGACTGTGCTGACGCAACGCGTCGCTGTGTCTAACTAAGTGTGCAGAGTGGAAGGCACGTAGGGGCGCGGTGTGTTTTACAGAGCTTTTCCATCTGCAGGCCGACGTGTCCGCTGAAGAACTGGAGAAAGGCGGCACGCGGTGAGGCAACGCGCTATTATGTGCGAGAGCCGACAAAAAGTGCGACGATAGGCACCGTACAGTTGCATGTCCGCCTCCTGCGTATGCGCAGCAATTTTTTGTCGAGCCATACGAGCTGAAAACTCGCCGCTAGGATGGAGGTCACGTCGATGCAGGGGAGGCCGCGTGTCTTCAGACCGTTGTCTTGTTTATTTCATGGGCACCATTGGTCAGTCACTTCCCTACATTGAATGGCTTGGCTTTTTAGAAATACAAGACATTTACATTACAAAAAAAGTGAAATCACCACCTTTAAAGAGGTGACGTAGATAAACTATTTTTTCCCATGGAACACAGGTATTGTGAGTGACATGTAGCTTGGTGCGTGGACTCCGTAGCAATCGAAAACAGTCGGGAGACTCTGTAGCTTGCTATGGCCGCCAACTTTGTAGCTGATGTGCTGGCGTGTTTTATTGTTGTAGCTTACGGGTGGACAGAAGTTGGCGTGATGGAAGAAATTCGCCATGTTACTCCTAGCTCAATGAAATTACATAAAACTTTTAAAAAAATAGTTACTTATTCTTTCCATGAACCAGTTTTCGAAACTTCTCAGGCTTATCTTCAGAAGGTTTTCCAGAAGTTACTTAGCTATTTGAAGCACAAAGCTGACTACTGGCTCTGTGACAAGGAGATGGAACGTGCTTTAATGTATCGCCATGAATATTGTTTATCTGTCGATTTGGATCCAAAGTTTAGTTTCGTACTTACTGGCGCACTATGGGTGACTTGTTAACAACAAAAGCCGCCCATACCGTCGCTGTAAGTACAAAACTAAATTTTGGATCCAGATCGACAGATAAACAATACTCATGGCGATACATTAAAGCATGTTCCAATCTCTTGTCACAGAGCCAGCACCCAGCATTGTGTTTGAAATAGCTATGTATCTGCTGTTTTATGTATTTACATTGAATAAACAGTTACGGGTTCTAAGACATCCATAATGGATAAGCTTAATATTCTCCTAGTTGCTTGTCGACTGTAATGGCCTCTCTCATTGCCATATTTTGTTTTATATTCTTTCTCGTATTGACTTTAGTAAATAATTCTTGACCGTTGTGAATGTACTAGAAAAATGCAACTGTTGAAACTGAAGGAAATTTATAGTGAGTTAGATATAACCAATTGCTTTTACAGGCGTTTAATTTTCCATGAGGGCGTTTCAAGGTGCCTGTCAACCAGTGACCAGTTATTTACATATATTTACATATCGTGAACATTGATGCTTTATTAATGGCGATGCAGAATTTTGCAGTGCAAGTTTTTAAGACAGCTGTTGTAAAACGTTGTAAATAAAGGTACGATGTTCAAGTCGCGTAAATAAATGTAATAATATGAAGAGGGAGTGAACATAAAATGAATGGAACTTTCAAAAACTTGTGTTTTGAGGCATAATTTGTTGGCGTGGCACGTCAGGAAAGAGATACGCGTTACACCAAAAACGTTAACGTAGTTTTGACTTTATACATTGGGAGAACAGATCTCACACCACGTGACGAGATGATCCGCGAGCTTAAGTAAGCATGTGAATCAGGCCCGCGTGTCATCAGAAGTTGCCCATGCCTGTTGTAGCTTATCCTCGATGTTGTTCAGTCTGTACGTTGGGCAAGCAGAAAAGCAAACCGAAGAAAAGTTTGGAGTAGGAATTAAAATTCATGGAGAAGAAATAAAAACGTTGAGGTTTGCGACGACACTGTAATTCCGTCAGAGGCAGCAAAGGACCTGGAAGAGCAGTTGAAGGAATGGAAAGTGTCTTGAAAGGACGATATAAGATGGACATCAACAAAAGAAAAAAAAGTATAATGGAACGTAGTCGAACTCAATCAGGTGACGTTGAGGGAATTAGATTAGAAAATTAGACACTAAAAATAGCAAATATTTGAGAGTAAAATAACTGATGATGACCAAAGTAGAGAGGATATGAAATGTAGACTGGCAGTGGCAAGAAAAGCGTTTGTGATAAAAAGTCTTTTCTAAAGGTATTTGTCTGGATGGTAGCCTTGTATGGAAGTGTTGACAATAAACAGTTCAAAGAAGAAGAGAATACAAGCTTCTGAAATTTGGTGCTGCATAATATTAAAAAAATGTTTAAATGTGTGTGAAATCTTATGGGACTTAACTGCGAAGGTCATCAGTCCCTAAGCTTACACACTACTTAACCTAAATTATCCTAAGGACAAACACACACAACCATGCCCGAGGGAGGACTCGAACCTCCGCCTGCACCAGCCGCACAGTCGATGACTGCAGCGCGTTACATAATATTACTGAAGATTAGCTGGGTAAATCATCTAACTGATGAAGAAGAATGGCTCTGAGCACTATGGGACTCAACTGCTGTGGTCATAAGTCCCCTAGAACTTAGAAGTACTTAAACCTAACTAATCTAAGGACATCACACACATCTATGCCCGAGGCAGGATTCGAACCTGCGACCGTAGCGGTCGTGCGGTTCCAGACTGTAGCGCCTTTAACCGCTCGGCCACTCCGGGTGGCGATGAAGAAGAGATGAATAAATCTGAAGAGGAAACAAATTCGTGCCACAGCTTGATTAAAAGAAGGGACCTGTTAATTGGAAAAGTTCTGAGACATCAGGGGATATGCAATTTAGTATTCGAGGGAAGTTTGGGGGGAGGAAGGGGATAAAAATTGTAGAGGAAGACCAAGAGATAAATTCAGTAAGCAGATTGAAAAAAATGTAGGTTGCAGTATTTATTGCACGTGATAGAATAGCATGGAGAGCTGCATCAAACAAGTCTTTCGGACTGAAGATATCAACAACATATGAAAATTTAATGAATGGTAGTGGTATTAATCTCTGTTTAATGACACCAAACGAATAACAGATTAAATGATAGCATAGTGATTTTGGTGACTGTCGCACTTGCCGGCCTAAGTGAAACTTTTTCGCCTGTCTATAGATAACCAATATCTTATCTGAAGATCTTCGTATCTTCTTGACTTCGCCAGCGTCAGAGATCGAACTTAGAGCGAGCTTCACAGCAAGAAAATGGTGCAGAAAAGAGGCAATGTATAGATTACAAGCACATAACAGAAAGGTTAAAAATTAATAGCGACCCATCCCAGCTTCACACGGGTAACCTTAAGAATGTACAGCTAGATGATTTGTCTCACATAGCGGTAATTTCGTTTACATGCCACTGCGTAGAACTATTATTAAAATTTGGAGAACAGCTTTCGGTAACTGAACATTATCACTTTCACTTCACTTGAACATTTTTTATGCAGTACAAGTCAGGAAAGCTGTCAGGAGACACGAATGTAATCCTTTCTATATTTAATTGGCCTTTAGAGTGACATACCTAAGCAATGATTGGTCTGTGAGCTACCACACCGCCTGGTCCGTCAGACTGCAGCGTCAATCCGCCATGACACACATTTTCTGTGTTTTTAGAACATTTCCCTCCACACCCCTTAAACAGTAAGTCTGTGCAAGAAAACCGTTTCTTATCACATTATTATTTGGTACATCCTGCATTGCAGATCGTTTAGGAAGTCAGCAATAGCCCATGCTGACCCCCCATTAGCAGAAGCTCGAGCCGGCCCGACTCTGCAGTCGAATGGCCTCACACGACTACAAGGAGTTCTGCAGTTTCACCGCTAGATGGCAGTGGCATCGTTTTCACACTGGTGGTAAAATATTTATAAAGTATGAACACAAACCTTTATCGTGAGTCAGTCCATCTGTTATTGGAAATCATATTAAAAACCTTACAGTAGTTCCTGAGATTAGCTAGAACATACAGACAGAAAGTGTGACAGGGGCCTTATATACAGTGTGTTTCCGTAAGAGCGTGCAAACATTTAACAGGACATAGAGAATGCTCCACTGAACAATTTGAGGTAGGGAACCTGGGGTCGGATAAGCCAGCTTAAGGAGATAATAGGAATAAAATCACATTACTCTGTACCTTTTTATTTGCACTAGTTAACTGCAAATTCCATCGCTGACACAATGAACGTACCATTTGTAATGTAACTTATAAAATGTGCTGAAACTGACGACCATCAACCTCAAAATATGCATGACATCGGCGAACAACATTCTAACGCACCCTGCCAAATATCCCTGGCGCATTTAGAATCACGTCATAGATACCTACAATTCTAGCAACTAATTCCATCTTCGTATCCACCAGGGTATTATACAAAGGAGACTTTAGATATCCTCATAGGAAAAAATGAAGGGGATTCAGATCAGGTGACCTCGCAGGCCATGGAATAGGACGTCCCGTTCCAATCCACCGACCAGCAAACACTGTACCGGTAGGGCTCCATTGTATTGTACTGTACGTCTCTGAATAGCACTGTGTAATGAATGGGTCTGTCGTTGATTCATAGCACGTTCTGTCACGGATCAGTGTAAATACAATACAACAGAGCCACGTTATGGACAAGTAAAGTAAACAGAACCTCCCTCGTGACCTCGTGGTAATAAGGCTCGTCGCCCTTATTTCTTTGGAGGGAATAACGACTGTACATGTAACTAAACACCAGAGTACGTGTAAACTTGTACGCGTGTTAGTTTTAAATACGCTGGAAAACAGTAATGCTAAACAAAGTGGCAGACATTTAATTCCAGTTCTTGTTCAGTGGAGCATTCTCTACGCCCTGTTACATTTTTGAACGCTCTTACGGAAACACACTGTAGATACATATCAGCTAACCGGACAAAAAGTTAGTTCCCCCTCTGGAATTCATTACACGTTGAATTTGATACCATGTACTTCCGCACCTGAACTCGATAGCCGCATGGATCCGGTTAGGAAGTGAGTCTGCAAGTCTATGCAGGTGTGTGGCTTTCCAGTGAAGTCCTCGCTGAGGATTTGACCGCTTAATTGCACCAAGTTTTGAGGATTCTGATGTCGGCCTTTTAACACTGTTCCAATATGTCCCACAGATTTCGTATGGGTTTCAAGTTAGATGATACAAAACAAGCACTTATAAAGTATCCTCCAAAAGTTCAACGATGATTCTTCAGTCTGACAACGATGGACATGTACTTAATAATCTCACTGAAAACTATACACCAACGGCTACGTGCCAACACTTAAAACCGTATTTTATATTTTGTAAATCAAATTATTTTTAAGATAGTAAAATTTATCTTTCCGTTAATTTTAAGTTTCGCCAATCTAACTACGGCGTCAGGCGATCACAGATCAACAAATCGTGGGCAGGTGTCGCCAAAAATGGTTGGGGATTGTTAATTTATAGATAAATGTGAAAATCTGACATGCATTAATTAATAACCCTCCAAAACAATGATTTACGAGTGCTGTGACTACTAAATGTTAGGAGAACCACAATTACTGTGGTTTATTCTGATAAATTTATTCATAAAACAATTAACAAAATATGACAGTGTTATTAAATTAGGACTTTGGCACATCTGACAAAGACGTCAAGGGGAATCGCACAAGTACATTAACTGCAGTCGTGAATTGCACAGTGACTGGTGTGTTGTTAATTGAAAGGCGTATAGTATTAAACAAGGGAATACGTCGTGCCTGTGGTTGCAGTTGAAAGCAGACTGTTCATCAAATTAGAAATGCAGGCCTTGAAAGGAAGGCTGTAAATGGTTGAAATTTTTCAAATGACTTTTAATTTTCTTACGATAGTGTCGCAACTGCAGCTTGATCTCACCGTAGAGTTGTAATGAAGGCCGAAGTGGCTCAGAATTAGCAGCTATTGATGGCACCAACAACCCCTGTCAATGGCAAAGTGTAAACCAGCCGAAATTTCGGTAGTGGGAGCCCATCAGAAGCTGTCAGCGGACAGGTCTGAGACGAAGGCCAGTGTGACGTCTCTGAAGAAGCGGGCTGAGATGAAGTGATTTCTGAATGAATGTTTCCTACAAGGAAACGTCTATTTCTGCGTTTTCTGTCTACTGTATTCACATTGGCTGGGCTTCAGATCTTGCTCCTTAGAACACGCCACTACCCTCCCATGCGCTATCTTCTACACTCCTGGAAATGGAAAAAAGAACACACTGACACCGGTGTCAGACCCACCATACTTGCTCCGGGGAATGCGAGAGGACTGTACAAGCAATGATCACACGCACGGCACAGCGGACACACCAGGAACCGCGGTGTTGGCCGTCGAATGGCGCTAGCTGCGCAGCATTTGTGCACCGCCGCCGTCAGTGTCAGCCAGTTTGCCGTGGCATACGGAGCTCCATCGCAGTCTTTAACACTGGTAGCATGCCGCGACAGCGTGGACGTGAACCGTATGTGCAGTTGACGGACTTTGAGCGAGGGCGTATAGTGGGCATGCGGGAGGCCGGGTGGACGTACCGCCGAATTGCTCAACACGTGGGGCGTGAGGTCTCCACAGTACATCGATGTTGTCGCCAGTGGTCGGCGGAAGGTGCACGTGCCCGTCGACCTGGAACCGGACCGCAACGACGTACGGATGCACGCCAAGACCGTAGGATCCTACGCAGTGCCGTAGGGGACCGCACCGCCACTTCCCAGCAAATTAGGGACACTGTTGCTCCTGGGGTATCGGCGAGGACCATTCGCAACCGTCTCCATGAAGCTGGACTACGGTCCCGCACACCGTTAGGCCGTCTTCCGCTCACGCCCCAACATCGTGCAGCCCGCCTCCAGTGGTGTCGCGACAGGCGTGAATGGAGGGACGAATGGAGACGTGTCGCCTTCAGCGATGAGAGTCGCTTCTGCCTTGGTGCCAATGATGGTCGTACGCGTGTTTGGCGCCGTGCAGGTGAGCGCCACAATCAGGACTGCATACGACCGAGGCACACAGGGCCAACACCCGGCATCATGGTGTGGGGAGCGATCTCCTACACTGGCCGTACACCACTGGTGATCGTCGAGGGGACACTGAGTAGTGCACGGTACATCCAAACCGTCATCGAACCCATCGTTCTACCATTCCTAGACCGGCAAGGAAACGTGCTGTTCCAACAGGACAATGCACGACCGCATGTATCCCGTGCCACCCAACGTGCTCTAGAAGGTGTAAGTCAACTACCCTGGCCAGCAAGATCTCCGGATCTGTCCCCCATTGAGCATGTTTGGGACTGGATGAAGCGTCGTCTCACGCGGTCTGCACGTCCAGCACGAACGCTGGTCCAACTGAGGCGCCAGGTGGAAATGGCATGGCAAGCCGTTCCACAGGACTACATCCAGCATCTGTACGATCGTCTCCATGGGAGAATAGCAGCCTGCATTGCTGCGAAAGGTGGATATACACTGTACTAGTGCCGACATTGTGCATGCTCTGTTGCCTGTGTCTATGTGCCTGTGGTTCTGTCAGTGTGATCATGTGATGTATCTGACCCCAGGAATGTGTCAATAAAGTTTCCCCTTCGTGGGACAATGAATTCACGGTGTTCTTATTTCAATTTCCAGGAGTGTATTTCTTTAACCAGTAACTTGAGTTCTACCATTTTACGCAGAAAACAGTCATTCGCTGTCTCTTCATCTCCGTCTGTGACCACTGAGGCGGTTCTCCTCAGCACAGAAGAGCTTCTCTGTCTAACCTCTTGTTTATTTACGTTACCTAATGCCCGTGTTTCTTACATTGCGTAAACATTTGATTTTTGGGAAGTCAACATGTGCAGCAGTGTCTCACAGCTTCAAAGGGCCAAAAAACTGCGGGCCCCCATTCCATTTTCGAGATGTTTATCTCTGGCAGCCAGTGCTTTACGGAGGAAAAATTTAGTTTTCTACTTTTGTGCACAGTAGTGTTAAAAACGTTCTCCTTTTTCCACTTTCCTGGGCTATAAACCGTTTTGCGTTAGTGGGTTCGTACCATAGGATATCCTGTCTGTGTTTATCCGCGATGGCTCTGGGTGCGCCACTGCGGCAATGCAAAGAGCTGTCTGGCCCATGGGCTGCTGACCTGAGTCTCCATCGGGTGTCCTTCTATGGAATGGCTCTCAGCATGGTGGCTTATTCTTACTCCCCTGTCAGCCCGTGTTTTTCTGTACACAGCCCAGAATGCTTTCAACATCCTCTCATTTATATAAGGCATGCAAACTAAATCAGGAGTAAATGAAGAGTAGGGTTACATTAGTCAACTGTTGACAATCACTAGTACTGCGGTTTATCACATTCCTCGGTGTTGTTTAAATATTCCGATCAAATGGGTCTTTCATTACGATTCGACATGGGTTACGTGACCGTTTCCGGAAAAACAGATGCATAACAAAAGGCGACATCTGACCATTCATAACGTGTAAACAAACACGCCGGTTCACTTTCGTTGTCACCTCAGAGAGTAAGCCCAATTCATGATAGGGAAAACATCCCCCAAACATCACAGACCCATTTCGGGCTTGAAATTGCCCTTGCACACATTCAGAATGATATGCTTCATTTAACCTTCGGTGCACTCGACGACGTGTCTGATTTGAATATAGGCAAGAACTTGTTTCGTCAGACCACAGTATGTTCTATCAGTCAACTACTTACCACGTTCGATATTTTTTAGCCCACTGAAGACGTGGAGCCGGCCGGAGTGGCCGTGCGGTTCTAGGCGCTACAGTCTGGAACCGAGCGACCGCTACGGTCGCAGGTTCGAATCCTGCCTCGGGCATGGATGTGTGTGATGTCCTTAAGTTAGTTAGGTTTAACTAGTTCTACGTTCTAGGCGACTGATGACCTCAGAAGTTAACTCACATAGTTCTCAGAGCCATTTAATCATTTTGAAGACGTGGAGCCTTATGCGCCTGTGTGAGCAGTGGTCTCATGTGAGGTGGTTAACTCCAAATGTTCAGTGCATGGCATTCCAATTGCATTGTTCTCTCACTGGCAGTTTGAGATGGACCTTCATCCAGTGCCTGCAGCAATTCCTGTCAGGTTTGGAAGCGATTTTGATTTACAAGCCGTGAAACGCATATCCGTTTCCTCTCAGGCAGGATCTTTTCCGACCACAATGCTGACGTCGCGTTTCGTTGCTATATGTGTTGCACCACTGCTTCTAGACATCTTGAACAGTCTGCCGCGAAACATCAACAAATCCAGCAACTTTACGCACCGTATGGCCATGAGCATGGCCAAACACAATTGCCTCTTTTACTACTGTCACATCTCTACGTTTATTCACGTTTATGTACAATGTTCGCTTGAAACATAAATGTTTCACTGATCGCTCTTGCCTTAAGATGGATTCACCCTTGATGGAACGTCACGTCACCGTCACCTCCGTCACTTCAAAAAATTCTGCTCTGTTGTTCATAGGGTGGCACTACTCACACTCCGCCAACGGAACGTCATTGACACGTCACGTCACGTCAAGGTTTCTCGGGAAGAATGTATCGACAGGCTGTTGACGGAATCACGTAATATTTGAAACTTCCTCGCAGATTAAAACTGTGTGCCGGACCGAGTGCTAGTTGTGCAGGTTCGCAGGAGAGCTTCTGTGAAGTTTTGAAGGTAGGAGAAGAGGAACTGGCGGAATTAAAGCTGACGCCGGCACGGTAGCTCAGCGTGTTCGGTCAGAGGGCTGTTTGTTCTCGGTAATAAATAAAATAAAATAAAATAAAATAAAAAAAAACCTGAGTAAAGGAATCAACGTTCAACTTGGGCGGATGTCTTGTGACGTCCGCCCAGACCAAACGCAACGAATAATACCAACCAAACGCAAAAAAAGATGGTAGAGCACTTGCCCGTGAAAGGCAAAGGCCCCGAGTTCGAGTCTCGGTCCGGCACACAGTTTTGATCTGCCAGGAAGTTTCATATCAGCGCACACTCCGCTGCAGGGTTAAAATTTCATCGTGGGCACGTGATATTTCTCTGTTGCTGTCGGCAAATAGCACCTCCATATTTGTTTTGTGTAGTTCAGCAAAACCGCCCATGTGTCTTAGGCAAACCATCAGCTCCTGCCGTGGTGACACTGGGCGCCAAAATCTTGACTTTCTCTTCGTAATCTTTATTTAGAAAATCAAATAGGGCTAATGCAGGAGTAGGTATAATAATGAATAAAAAATAGGAGTGCGGTTAAGCTACTACAAACAGCATAGTGAACGCATTATTGTGGCCAAAATAGACACAAAGCCCATGCCTACCACAGTAGTACAAGTTTATATGCCAACTAGCTCTGCAGATGACGAAGAAATTGATGAAATGTATGGTGAGATAAATTATTCAGATAGTGAAGGGAGACGAAAATTTAATAGTCATGGGTGACTGGAATTCGGTAGAAGGAAAAGGAAGAGAAAGAAACGTAGTAGGTGAATATGGATTGGGGCTAAGAAATGAAAGAGGAAGCCCCCTGGTGGAGTTTTGCACAGAGCACAACTTAATCATAGCTAACACTTGGTTCAAGAACCATAAAAGAAGGTTGTATACATGGAAGAAGCCTAGAGATACTCGAAGGTTTCAGATAGATTGTATAATAGTAAGGCAGAGATTTAGGAACCATGATTTAAATTGTAAGACATTTCAAGGGGCAGATGTGGACTCTGACCACAATCTATTGGTTATGAACTGTAGATTAAAACTAAAGAAACAGCAAAAAGGTGGGAATTTAAGAAGATGGGATCTGGATAAACTGACAGAACCAGAGGTTGTAGAGAGTTTCAGGGAGAGCATTAGGGAACGATTGATAGGAATGGGGGAAAGAAATACAGTAGATGAATGGGTAGCTTTGAGGGATGCGATAGTGAAGGCGGCAGAGGATCAAGTAGGTAAAAAGACGAGGGTTAGTAGAAATCCTTGGGTAACAGAAGAAATATTGAATTTAATTGATGAAAGGAGAAAATATAAAAATGCAGTAAATGAAGCAAGCATAAAGGAATACAAACGTCTCAAAAATGCGATCGACAGGAAGTGCAAAATGGCTAAGCAGGGATGGCTAGAGGACAAATGTAAGGATGTAGAGGCATATATCACTAGGGGTAAGATAGATACTGCCTACAGGAAAATTAAAGAGAACCACTTGTATGAACATCAAGAGCTCAGATGGAAACCCAGTTCTAAGCAAAGAAGAGAAAGCAAAGACGTGGAAGGAGTACATAGAGGGTCTGTACAAGGGTGCTGTGCTGGACAATATTATGCAAATGGAAGAGGATGTAGATGAAGATGAAATGGGAGATATGATACTCCGTGAAGAGTTTGGCAGAGCACTGAAAGACCTGAGTCGAAACAAGGCCCCGGGAGTAGACAACATTCTATTAGAACTACTGATAGCCCTGACAAAACTTTATCATTTAGTGAGCAAGATGTATGAGACAGGCGAAATACCCTCAGACTTCAAGAAGAATGTAATAATTCCAATCCCAAAGAAAGCAGGTGTTGACAGAAGTGAAAATTACCGAACTATCAGTTTACTAAGCTACAACTGCAAAATACTAAAACCAGATGGCAGTTTTAAGAGTCGAGGGGCATGAAAGGGAAGCAGTGGTTGGGAAGGGAGTGAGACAGGGTTATAGCCTATCCCCGATGTTCTTCAATCTGTATATTGAGCAAATAGTAAAGGAAACAAAGAAAATCTTGGAGTAGGAATTAAAATCCTTGGAGAAGAAATAAAAACTTTGAGGTTCACCGATGACATTGTAAGCCTGTCAGACAGAGCAAAGGACCTGGAAGAGCAGTTGAACGGAATGGACAGTGTCTTGAAAGGAGGATATAAGATGAACACCAACAAAAGCAAAATGAGGGTAATGGAATGTAGTCGAATTATATCAGGTGATGCTGAGAGAATTAGGTTAGGAAATAGAGACACTTAGAGTAGTCAATGAGTGTTGTTATTTGGGAAGCAAAATAATTAATGAGTGTCGAAGTAAGGAGCTTATGAAATGTAGACTGGCAATGGCAAGGAAAGCCTTTCTGAAGAAGAGAAATTTGTTAACATCGAGTATAGATTTAAGTGTCAGGAAGTCGTTTCTGAATGTATTTGTATGGATTGTGTCCATGTATGGAAGTGAAACGTGGACGATAAATAGTTTGGACAAGAAGAGAATAGAAGCTTTCGAAAAGTGGTGCTACAGATGAATGCTGAAGATTAGATGGGTAGATCACATAACTAATGAGATATTGAATAGGATTAGGGCGAATAGAAATTTTTGGCACACCTTGACTAGAAGAAGGGATCGGTTGATAGGACATGTTCTGAGGCATCAAGGGACCATCAATTTAGTATTGGAGGGCGGAGTGATTGTTGAAAATCGTAGAGGGAGACCAAGAGATGAATACACTAAGCAGTTTCAGAAGGATGTACGTTCAGTAGGTACTGGGAGATGAAGAAGCTTGCACAGGATAGAATAGCATGGAGAGCTGCATCAATCCAGTCTCTGGACTGAAGACCACAACATCAAGATCTTGCTTAACAGGTAAAAAACTGTTGTTTAGACATTGTGAAATATTTACAGAAAGATGACTACTCCTCTTCCAGCTGTTTGTATAGAGTGTGAAAATCCTTCACAGTCTCGATTTCTTAACATTGTTTCTCTAACACAGACTCTTTTTGCTCGCTGTTACTGCTCCTAATCATCAAGTGAAACAGAAATGATTGCAAACTGTTTAAACTAAATTTCGGCATTTTATGAAGATCTACCATGAACTACGAAATAATCCTCTAGTGGGTTTTTTATGAACCAGCTTTAACGTCACGACTCTCTTTCGACGTTGACGTACCATGTAGTGTGAATGCTCAGGAATTCCTCTGACCGTCGACGCTCAAAAACATGACGGTTACGTGACGGTGCGTTCCGACATGTGTGAACCCACCTTTATGCTCACATAGAGGCAGCGCGTGAGGGCGAGCACATGACTTGATCACTGCGGTATCTGTAAGGGCTTAACGATTCATCTGCGCATTTACATCGGAGTGACTAACTTTTTGTCCATTGAACTTATACAGGGTGTTACAAAAAGGTACGGCCAAACTTTCAGGAAACATTCCTCACACACAAATAAAGAAAAGATGTTATGTGGACATGTGTCCGGAAACGCCAAATTTCCATGTTAGAGCTCATTTTAGTTTCGTCCGGCTACGCTCGATGGAGCACGTTATCATGATTTCATACGGGATACTCTACCTGTGCTGCTAGAACATGTGCCTTTACAAGTACGACACAACATGTGGTTCATGCACGATGTAGCTCCTGCACATTTCAGTCGAAAAGTTCGTACGCTTCTCAACAACAGATTCGGTGACCGATGGATTGGTATAGGCGGACCAATTCCATGGCCTCCACGCTCTCCTGACCTCAACCCTCTTGACTTTCATTTATGGGGGCATTTGAAAGCTCTTGTCTACGCAACCCCGGTACCAAATGTAGAGACTCTTCGTGCTCGTATTGTGGACGGCTGTGATACAATACGCCATTCTCCAGGGCTGCATCAGCGCATCAGGGATTCCATGCGACGGAGGGTGGATGCATCTATCCTCCCTAACGGAGAACATTTTGAACATTTCCTGTAACAAAGTGTTTGAAGTCGCGCTGGTACGTTCTGTTGCTGTGAGTTTCCATTCCATGATTAATGTGATTTGAAGAGAAGTAATAAAATGAGCTCTAACGTGGAAAGTAAGCGTTTCCGGACACATGTCCACATAACATATTTTCTGTCTTTGTGTGTGAGGAATGTTTCCTGAAAGTTTGGCCATACCTTTCTGTAACACCCTGTATATACATATATACAACCATTAACCACAGTAATTGTGAGGGAGCACTTACAGAATGGGACGACACCAATCCACAATACCGGATTTTCTGTAGTATCGGCAGTACTCTCTGAGAATAAGAATTTGTGAGAGACAATTACGAAAGATGGGTAAAAGTTTCGTCCAGCCCTAAACAGTAAAACGTGCAGGTCAACCCTAAGAGTAAGTTGGCCACAAAGTTTTCCAACTTATTCAATATCCACACAATTGACCCGTGATTGCAGTCACCAGCATTGTAATTTCTCCTCCGATATGAATCTGCGATTGGATTTTATATTAAGTACCGTAAATCGTTCGGTACTTTGTCTTTGTAAAGTCTCAACGAAACGGTCGCTAAAGCCTCTCTTGCTATGTGGGAAACGTCGGGGAAAAGTCCCAGATTTAAAATGTCATGCCCGTGATTTACAAATGTTTTCACCAACTCTGCAGTGCACTTTTAGCCTGTGTTGACTACGTTGTCTGCTGTGCCGCGTCATGTTCCACTATTGCCACTGCGATGTTTTGTTTTCTGAAAATTAGTAGTGAGCCGGTTGCTAACCCATCTGTGGAGTTAGCTTCTAATCCCATTCCGCTAGGGAAGTCCCAGTTAAGGACTGGATCACGCGTCCGTTGCTAGGGTTTTGGTGTATGGTTGTCAGTTCTCTTTAATCGTTGCAACTAGAGAGGAAGTTCGGCTGCAGAGTTTGTACAGGCATAGACGACCAGAATGCCGACGTTAGCCGCTATGGTCAAAAGGTTTCTAAATAATATTATTTACAGTCCCAGCTCTTCAACTGTCTGTATGTGGAAGAAAACAGCAATAATAGTATCAATGTTCCAGTTAATATTTATATGTACGTGAATTTTGTCGTTGGCTAGTGCTGTATCTCCTACTGACACTAGTAAGGGATTGTGATCAGAATTTGCGTAAAAAAGATATTTACATTGATAAGGGTTGATAGGTATTTTTGTAGTACGATATCCAGAACGTCCGATAAAAAAGACGTAGTCGCGAGACATTTTCAGCTTTTTTTTGTTAGAAGTCACCTCAACCGTCCCTCTTTGTCTCCTCAATCGTTATCTCATGGATCACGTCTCTCTATCATGTTCGGATTCTCCCAACCATTCATATTTTTGCCGCACATTAGTAGTGCAGGTTGTAATGGTCGCCTGGTCGTAGATATTGCTAATTGCTATAATCGCACTATTTCACTCCCATTTACGGAGCTTGTTAGCACTTGATGTTAGGTTGGCGCCATTAAAATGCATTGTGTTGTGGTAATCGCTGCTACTTGCTGGATCGCTGCTGTCTCTCGATGCTGATGCTGGCTCTACATCTGGTTGTCTAGGGTTAAAAACATGAGGTCTCGTGTTTTTTATGTGCTTTTGATGATAAAGAACGATCGAAACCAACAAATATGTAAACTTCAAATATTTATTACTCTGGTGGCCATCTTAATTCCACTGTCCACCAAAGACCATGACTCAACACAAAGTAGTACTTCCGTTACATGTTCTTTGCATTGTTTATCCACCTCAAACAATAACACACAAACACACTTTACCAAAGTGACATTCCGACTGCCTCTCGACCCTTCTTGCTGCTCGTATTTATAACATTGTCAAAGAACTACTAAAAAGAGATATAGTTTATAAGTCACATGAACATCTGTTATCATAATTTGTGCAGAAAAGTTATTAATTTGCATCGAGTGACATAATTTAACATGTTATTAAAATGACAGACAGATTTGTTGACTTGACAGA
Organism: Schistocerca cancellata; assembly: GCF_023864275.1. Lineage (NCBI taxonomy): Eukaryota > Metazoa > Arthropoda > Insecta > Orthoptera > Acrididae > Schistocerca > Schistocerca cancellata. Next base: position 373,335,994 of record NC_064626.1, read on the forward strand.
ATAATTCTTTGTTACAAAAAGGCCGTTTTTTAGAAGTTTGTCAACTGACTTCTCTAATTTGCATAAATAAGTAAATAACATGAATTATTAAGAATTACATTGGTTTTCGTCTAAAATAGGATTGATTTCGTGAATACTGAGTGAAAACGCTCCTAGTGAACAAATAGGTTTCACTGGGTGATTTTTATTTAAGGAGATCCAAAATACCTAAGTTGGCCACTATTTTTCGTACTTCATATTAATTATTTAAGATGAACTTAGTGTTTTTACATGATGACATTTGCTGTATCAGTGATCAAGTGATATTAACTTTTGTGTGGGTCAGTTATTCAGTATAATTTAATGGGTTGACTGTTTATGGAGACATGTTATGCATTCATTGTTAACATACACAATACCTTTGCTATAATCATAAATACTCATTAAACTGGTTGAATTTGGAGGGTATCGCATACTTCGGTAAAGTAAAGCCTTCAATATGTTCCGTTACAAGGTGACACTTAAGGCATTTTGTAATTTCGTGTACTGATTCCTGCATCCACTGGTTGATATCACTGTCAACGTTTCCATGGTATGGAAGTAGTATTAGAGAGTCAGTGATGGCTGCTGTCAGCTGTATAATTGTGAATTCTGACAGAATACATCTCATTGTTAATCTTTAACCTGTTCTCTTAGCGTTGAGCCCCCTGTCCACTTTCATCAGTCTCCTACTTAACTGAGACCCCTGCGAGTAAGGAAGAAGTCGATTGCCTCTTATGGTCGAGGCTGAGTTGGTCGGGACATTCTGAAATGGTGTGTGGTAATGAAATAAAAAAAAATATTTAATGTAATTATTTTCTAATTAAAACAAAATTAAATGGAACTTCTTGCGACAGAAGTTGTCGGTGCAGCACAGTTTTCGGAAGATTTCATTTTTTCAGAAAGTACTTTTTCCCCTCTACGTATTTACAAAATTCAATGCAAGTCAGGTTGTAGTTAGACACCGTAAGATTGGTTCCAAAGTCTCTGGCAGCAGTTGATTTCTTTCATCAGTCCACTGGGCCGACATAAGTGAAAAACTCTTTCCACAGCGATGTTGTGCGCAGGAATAGAAAATAAATACTCGAATAATTTTAGCTGCTGGCATCTGCTTCAGGTTTTACAGCTTCCTTAAGAAAGTAAATCCACCTTTCTTCCATGGAGTGTTTAGACCTCCATTCTTCCGAGTCACGCTGAATTTCTAAAAATCTCTTCAGATACATATATTCGTGAAAACAATTTTCGCTTAAAATCTTCACACCATTTTTAGTCTGAGCTTACAATAGCGTCATCCAATCAAATACTTGATATTTATTAAAATATGTAGCCCAACCCTCTAACTAAACAAATGCTGTGGTATAGAAATCCATTCACTCTTCCTCAAATTTCGAAGTAAAATTAATTACACTCCTGGAAATGGAAAAAAGAACACATTGACACCGGTGTGTCAGACCCACCATACTTGCTCCGGACACTGCGAGAGGGCTGTACAAGCAATGATCACACGCACGGCACAGCGGACACACCAGTAACCGCGGTGTTGGCCGTCGAATGGCGCTAGCTGCGCAGCATTTGTGCACCGCCGCCGTCAGTGTCAAGGCCGGTTCCCACTAGGGCTGCCGCGCGTCAAAACCGCGCGTCTGCGGCGTGGTTGCCATGGAAACGGCGTCAGCGGCAAGGCGCGGTGGGCTCTGCGTCGCGGTTTGCCCATGTCGAACCGCTTCCGCTGCCGCGTGACGCGCTCCAGGTGCGCGCCGCCAATCACAGAACGCGCTGAGCGTGACGTCAGGTACGCCACCCCGGGCCACACGAACTTCCGCCGAAGCGCTGGCGCGGACGCGGCGGCAGCTATGAAAAACATATCATCCGATTCCAAGGAAACTATTCGGTAGAAAAATTTGATTCTTGGGCATGTTATAGCCTGATATCTTCTCTCGATAAAGGACCGAATTTCTTTTCGTTATTCGTCGTAGTTACTTGCTGTATCGCATTTAAATAAACCTTTACACAAAATTTTAATGAGTGTGCAGAGGTGAAAACGCATTGCGTGGACTTTGCGTACAGTTCATTTTAGGTTATACATTATTGCGTATGAAATTTAGTCAACATATCGAAATTGTTTTTAAAGCTGAGAGCAGATCGATAGCTATCACCGTTCTCGAGATATTGGATGATATGTCGGCGGACGGGCTGTGCGGTGACCGCGCTAGGCTCGCTCGCGACGCGACCGATACTTCGTCCTGCTCGTCGTAAACCACGTGGTTGTATCAACCGCAAATTTCGTAAACGTTTCAAGAAATCGAAACGTGTTTTTTTTGCAAACGATAACTTGTGAAAAGTCATGTATTTCGTCGCATGATAAATATCCTAAATCTGTTTATCTAACGAGATATGAAAGTAACTACAGTTTTTCAGAAGGGATAGATGAATTTTTTTAAACGGCGTTAATAGCATGTCGAATGAGAAGTTAAACCGAAGCTAATTTTCTGGTATGTCATAAGATGTAATTTACTAAATATGTAGAGCTATTGATTATTTCCTTTCTTTTTTCTTTATCCAGTGTACTTTACTGATTCAAGACGCGTTTCGCCTTTTACTTTAAGGCATCTTCGGTGGAATCTAGAATGATTCAGTTTTGTTTTGATATGTGATACTTGCAGATTATAAAACAGTTAACATCTTTTTTTACGTGAATGACTGATTACTTACAGTGAATCGAGTTTTTGGCGGACATATACGTTTCCCCTCACCTGGTCACATGCTGGAGGTTGAACTAAAACTTAGATTATGGAACATAAGCACATTTTCATGTTCGCTCTTTTTTTTTTCTGTCACTAGAAGTAGACGTTTTACTGAAAACTCTGATTTGACGTCGTAACTACAGTGTGTTCACCTCATGTCCCTTCCTGTCTGGTTTGTTTATGTAAATGTTTCCAAACTGCAGAATTATATGCTGAAAACTAATGTTTGTTTATTTTCGTTCTCCTTATATCTGTATGTTTGTGTGGCTAGCTGGTGATAGTTATAGAAAGTTGAAAGTGAATCCAGTAGTTGTCAGACAGTGGTTGAAAGATTTCGTGTTCAGCTGATTTCAGTTTTGGTTTAAATGTTTTGTGGAGGAGGGCATGGAAGAGTAAATTCACTGCTTACATTAATAGATAAAATAGTAGAATAGTATTTCAACAGATGATTATTATCAGAATAGTATCACCCAACCCCTTTGTCCTCACTCTTTGACGCCCCATAATACGTCCTGTCAACTAACCCCTATTGTTGTCAAAGTTGTGCCGTAATTTCCTCTTCCTCCTCTATTTAATTCCGTACCTCTTCTTTAGTCACACGATCCTCGTACCTAATGTTCAGCATTCTTATGAATCACCACGTTTTGAAAGCGTCCATTGTCTTCTTGACAGAACTGTTCATCGTCCATGTTTCACTTACGTACAAGGCTGCACTCCACACAAATATCTTTGTAAATTAGTATCAAACCATTAGAATTTATATTCGGCGTGAACAAATTTTCTTTTTCAGAACGCTTTTCTTGCTATTGACAGTCTTCAGTCAGGTTTGCGTCTGCACCAGGAAATGCCTTACAATTTAAAATCTGGCTTCGAAAACTGTTCGAAAAATATATTATTCTTTCGTGATTCTTAAGCAAGGTGCTGGCGATGATTACATTATGCTCTGTTGGAAATTCTATCAGGTGGCTTCCACTTTCATCCCTTCCACCTAGCCTTTGTGTTCTTACTGTTTCGTGTACCTGCTACCGTATCACATTTTAAATTTTTGTCTCGCTTAACTATCTGAATAATTTCTTTTGTCGTACATTGTTTCAATGTGTTAGGAGATAGTGAACAATCGTGAACGGTAGTCATGAAATCTGTTCATGGTGAAATGAGAAAACATGAATAATGAAATATGTGAAAGAGTACATCGTACAGAAAATGAAAAATTGGTATGTCTTCACCCAACTTCGTCTTTCCTTCATGTAGGTGTAAGATACAGTTAATCAAACGCACCGCGCGTTTCAGTGGGTCCTGCCCCGTACCTCAGTGGCTGTCCGTCATTGGCTACCGCTAACGTCTGCCGCTTCCAGATGGGAACGCCAATTCCGCGAGCCGCCGCGTCAACGCGGAAAACGCTTGCCGCTGCCGTTTCCGCACGCCGCGCTGCCGCGCTCTAGTGGGAACCGGCCTTCAGCCAGTTTGCCGTGGCATACGGAGCTCCATCGCAGTCTTTAACATTGGTAGCATGCCGCGACAGCGTGGACGTGAACCGTATGTGCAGTTGACGGACTTTGAGCGAGGGCGTATAGTGGGCATGCGGGAGGCCGGGTGGACGTACCGCCGAATTGCTCAACACGTGGGGCGTGAGGTCTCCACGGTACATCGATGTTGTCGCCAGTGGTCGGCGGAAGGTGCACGTGCCCGTCGACCTGGGACCGGACCGCAGCGACGCACGGATGCACGCCAAGACCGTAGGATCCTACGCAGTGCCGTAGGGGACCGCACCGCCACTTCCCAGCAAATTAGGGACACTGTTGCTCCTGGGGTATCGGCGAGGACCATTCGCAACCGTCTCCATGAAGCTGGGCTACGGTCCCGCACACCGTTAGGCCGTCTTCCGCTCACGCCCCAACATCGTGCAGCCCGCCTCCAGTGGTGTCGCGACAGGCGTGAATGGAGGGACGAATGGAGACGTGTCGTCTTCAGCGATGAGAGTCGCTTCTGCCTTGGTGCCAATGATGGTCGTATGCGTGTTTGGCGCCGTGCAGGTGAGCGCCACAATCAGGACTGCATACGACCGAGGCACACAGGGCCAACACCCGGCATCATGGTGTGGGGAGCGATCTCCTACACTGGCCGTACACCACTGGTGATGGTCGAGGGGACACTGAATAGTGCACGGTACATCCAAACCGTCATCGAACCCATCGTTCTACCATTTCTAGACCGGCAAGGGAACTTGCTGTTTCAACAGGACATTGCACGTCCGCATGTATCATGTGCCACCCAACGTGCTCTAGAAGGTGTAAGTCAACTACCCTGGCCAGCAAGATCTCCGGATCTGTCCCCCATTGAGCATGTTTGGGACTGGATGAAGCGTCGTCTCACGCGGTCTGCACGTCCAGCACGAACGCTGGTCCAACTGAGGCGCCAGGTGGAAATGGCATGGCAAGCCGTTCCACAGGACTACATCCAGCATCTCTACGATCGTCTCCATGGGAGAATAGCAGCCTGCATTGCTGCGAAAGGTGGATATACACTGTACTAGTGCCGACATTGTGCATGCTCTGTTGCCTGTGTCTATGTGCCTGTGGTTCTGTCAGTGTGATCATGTGATGTATCTGACCCCAGGAATGTGTCAATAAAGTTTCCCCTTCCTGGGACAATGAATTCACGGTGTTCTTATTTCATTTTCCAGGAGTGTATTTCTCTGTTAGGGTTCTCATTCTTTAATTTGTTCAAATTCACCTTGTTTTGTATGCCAATAAAATTGGCAATCTTCCCGTCTTTCAGACATCTCTGAATGCCGATAAACATATTTCCTATTTCAACTATCAAGACTTCATTCTTCATATAGCCAAGTTTGATTTCAGATACATTAGGTAAATTTCGCTGATCGGACTACTGAAAAAACCTGAAATTATTTTAGGTGGCCTCCCTTCGACGTCAAAAACTTGTTTTAGTGGAATCCACAGCTTAAGAATTCTCTCAGCTGTGAGCATTAACGACAGGCATCTTGTATTTGAGTGAGATAGAAAAGCCTTACGATCGTCATCAACGTATAAGCAGTGTGTATTGAAAAGTAATTAAATATTTTCATGACAATTATTTCAATGGTTACAGTTAAGAATCCAGTAGCGCTTGACACAGTATTGTGGAGAACATGGACAGGACATCCAATTCCTTTTACACTTTTTTCCTGGTTCAAATGGCTCTGAGCACTATGGGACTTAACATCTGAGGTCGTCAGTCCCCTACAACATAGAACTACTTAAACCTAACTAATCTGAGGACATCACACACATCCATGCCCAAGGCAGGATTCGAACCTGCGACCGCAGCGGTCGCGCGGTTCCAGACTGGAGCTCCTGGAACCGCTTGGCCACTCCGGCCGGCCATTTCCTCCTGGTTCTTCATTATTTTGGTGAAACACATTCCACTTGCCGCATCGATAAAGTCCCCCATAACTGGTTTTGATACTGTCTCCACAAAAAGCGGTTAAGTTATTTAATGCCTTAAAATGTCTGCACAAAACTTTGCAATCGTCTCCGATGTTTCGTTATTTCGCGAATCAAACTTAAAGCTTCTGCTGGATTCTGCCAGTTTCAGCAAAGTATTGTACAACTAAAGGAAACATCTTTTCAGCCTTGCGGTACGATGCGTCGATGCTGATACCGTAAAATGAAACTTCTTGCAATTGTTTTATGCATTCGGGCACGGAGTGTAGTGCGAAAATATTTTTAACAATTCCTGTAGCTGTGGTCCTGGCTGTAGACTGCTTTGCGGCGACTTTGGAGGCAGGATGCATTGCGGCATTCAGTTTTACGGTGCATCAAGAGAACTGAAGGATTGACGATGCTTGACAAATTTATAACCTGCTGTTAGTTCTGCAGCAGCAACGAGCAATTCTTCCTGGGTATCTTCTTTAGAAATAGATTTTGATGTCCGTGCTACAGCGAGTCTGTTTGTATGATTCTTCGTAGAAATATGATGGCTCACATCTGCCTTACCTTCCTGAGTTACTGGGATGAAACAGTTACAAATCTCACAAAACGCTTCCTGATCCGTGCGCCCTTTCTCGACAAAAATCACTCTTTTAGGTAATCATCCGAAAAGTGGCAATTTGTCATTCCATCCTTAGGCATTTTCGTAAGCGATGGTAAGTTTATTAGATGGAAATGGAAATGAGCGTTTGGCGTCTTTGGCCGGGAGGTCCCTTACGGGGCTAGTCCGGCCGCCTTGTTGCAGGTCTTATTGCATTCGTCGCCACACTGGGCGACCTGCGCGCCGGATGGGGATTAAATGATGATGAAGACAACACAACGCCCAGTCCCTGAGCGGAGAAAATCTCCGAGCCAGCGGGGAATCGAACCCCGGCCCTTAGGACGGCAATCCGTCACGATTAGATGGTAAACAGTCCATAATAACACTTTAGTCGTCGAAGTACACGTCCTTGTACACTTCTAGACCCAAAGACCCCAGTAAACACTTTAAACATTACTAACTTGCACTCGTTGTCCGTATTACGTTTAGAAATAATCGTCTTAACAGATCGCAGTGACCGATTTTTTCGCGCTGGTTTACTTCCAGGCCTGTAATACTGGAGAAGGCTGGTATTTTCTCGAATGATGGAGGTAGATCTAGCATCGTCGATACAGGATACGAACGTGCAATGCTATCTGTGAGACGACCTTTTCAACATAAACTTGGTGATATACATTAAATTAACTGAGGCTGCACGTACTTGTTGCGCTAGCAGATGGTGTTACTGTAGTCTTGAACCAAGCTCGTAACAGAATTGGGTCGTGTCGGGATGTCTGGACAAGAAGGTCCATAACGGTGACGGTCCCGATATATCGTGACGCATGACAGCCCTATGTTAGGTATCATAACCATTCCCTCTTGTTTGTAAATTTCCTTTTCATAAGGCAGACCCGGTGGCTGTAACCTAGGAACTCTGGGGACAGCTATTTACAACCTGCCACCCGTTGTTTTTTGGACGGATCATGAAAGGGGAGGGGGGGGGGAGGCGGAGGGACGTACAATGGTGTACAACCAGTATGCAGCATTGCCCATCTGTTTAATACGAGTGGCGTTCGGAAACGATTTACATAAGCAGCTTCTTGTACCTTATTTCTTAACAAATGTGAGTCAATGTAGATGGGGCCAACGGCCTTGCCGCAGTGGTAGCGCCGGTTCCCGTCAGATCACCGAAGTCAAGCGCTGTCGGGATGGGGTAGTACTTGGAAGGGTGACCATCCGGTCTGCCGAGCGCTGTTGGTAAGCGGAGTGCACTCAGCCCTTGTGAGGCAAACTGAGGAGCTACTTGATTGAGAAGTAGCGGCTCCGGTCTCGGAAACTGACATACGGCAGGGAGAGCAGTGTGCTGACCACATGCCCCTCCGTATCCGCATCCAGTGACGCCTGTGGTCTGAGGATGACACGGCGGTCGGTCGGTACCTTTGGGCCTTCATGGCCTGTTCGGGAGAAGAGAGAGAGAGAATGTAGATGGGATCTCTCAATACACTCCCCACCGGTGTTAATACATCGCTGCCCAGACTTCTTGGCAAATTCATTATTGCCTCTCCGGACCATTATTTGAGGATGCTTCGCATCCTCTGGTGACAGCTGCCTGCAATTCAACATTGTACCGAACTTCTTATCCAACAGTTTGTCCTTCATGGTATCGAACAAAGCATAATCAGACAGAGCGAGACGTGGTAAACATGGTGGGCGTGGTACAACTAACCTCATGGATGTCAACTTTGTAGTTGTGGCATTGTTGGAGTGGACCCGTCAGTCTTGTGCTGCAGGAGCACTTCTTTCGACCACCTTCCTGGACGCCTATGCTGAATCCTGTTTCTGTTTTGACTTCTTCCATCCACAAAAACCATGCGATCGAACTTTGTACATGATAATCGCCTTCCCTCTCGTCCATAGCTTTCTCCATATAACAACAAATGAGCGTCGTCCTTTTACTACAAACATTGTTAACAACTGCCATCTAGGGTCTGCTTGGTGTACTGGAATCAGTTCATCGTACCACAAAAGGACGTGCTTATAGTTCGAGTGGTATTTGTAAAACAATCCAATTGTAAACCATTTCTGAATGCCTCTCGTAGCTCTGGCGATGATCGGGTACGTATTCCACCAACCATGACGTCAAGTGGAAGGACTCGATGCCAGCCTCACAACAGAAGGATCACGACGTAACTGATCATGACTGACAACAAAGGTTATACACAGCCACCTGTAACTCTGGGAGGGAGCGATAGTCGAGTGATGCCCCCCTTTCGTCTCGGTCTCTCTCACCTTTTACTTTCCCCTCCTTGGGGAAGTGTATACAGGAGTTTGTAGCCTGTTGGCTTTTACTCCACAATGTGTGTTGTGGGTGTGTGATTGTATTTGACTGTTTTTGCTGTCTGTGTGTTGTGTTGGTGTTCTGGTGGTGTCTAGTACTTGCCTGAGGTTGGCGAGATGTTTGGTATTTTAAAGATTAAGGATTGATGTTAGGGTTTGGAGATTTTTGGGATTTTTCTCTTCGACTTAGTCGTCGAAGATCGTCATAGGGTGTTTGTGCTAATCGCGGGACATGTCATACCGACCTAAGGAGTGGATGAGGTTATTTCCAGATCTGAAAGAGCTCTCGTAGAAAGCCCTTGCCAGATCCTGGAATCTTCCTTTGAGGAGTGGGATTTCGGCAGCAGCGTGCGTCTGTGGGGAATCCCAGGAATAGGTGCAGTGCCCTCCTGAGGGCGCGCTTCTGCAGCCTCTGGAGTTTGTCCAGCTGCTGCTTCGCCGCGTATCCCCAGACAGGGCACGCATGCTCCATTACTGGCCGTATGAGGGCCTGATAGACGTTTAGTCCTACAGAGCAGGTAAGGGAGCTGGTTGTGTTGAGGACTGGGTATAGGATGGACATTCTGGCGCAGGCCTTTCTGAGGATCTCGTTTATATGGGTTTTCCACGTTAGTCTCGAGTCCAAGGTTACGCCGAGATACTTGGTGGATCTGCGCCAGGGGAGTCGGAATCCACAAATGGCAGTTGAAAGAGGGGGGGGGGGGGGGCGTTGGGGGGTCCGCGTCTCCTGAGTCTCCGGGTGATCAGCATAGCCTGTGTCTTTTCAGGATTGATGGTGATGCGCCAGCGATGGGCCCAGGTTTCTGTGTTATCTAAAACCCTTTGTAGCCTACGAATGACCAGCTCCACATTACGAGTGTAAAAGGCGGTGTCGTCAGCGTACTGTGCGGTGTGCACCAGGGGGGTTATTGCAGTGTCCGCAGTGCACAGACAGTACAAAACGGGCCCCAGGACCTATCCCTGTAGCACCCCAGCAAGAATACGCCTTTTGATGGAGGTGGCTGTTTCTACCTGGACAGAGAATGTGCTATTCGTGAGATAGCTTTGGATTAACCTGACTATGCTCCCGGGCTAGTGAATCCCTTAGGCGTCACGACCGCGCCGCTGGCGTTCGTGGACCGCCTCGGAGAGCGGCCGTGTCGTGTGCAGCGGCCTGCTATCTAATCGCTGCTTCCTGTTTGGACGCCTCGTTAAAATATATGCCGCGAGCGCCCATGTGCCGGCGTGACGTCAGCGGCCGTTTGTCGTGTCCTCGGCGCTCAAAACAGCGCGCGCCGCGGCCCGCAAGCCTGTTGGTCTCCCGCCGCCGTTGCGCGCGGAGCTGCACGGCCACAGACAGGGTGGTAGCGCCCAGATCCGGCACCTCGGGGCTTCAGAGGCTTGTTTCCGAGACTTCTTTAGACAGACTCCCATCTGTACCATTCGCTGACACAGCTAAACTGCAACAGTTACATTATGTGATCAAAAGTACTCGGACATCGCTGTTTAATGGGGAATTGATCACTAGACGTTGCAAGAGGCAGACCCGATAGTACAAGAGAAGACGGGGAGTGGTGTGATAGAAGCAGAAAAGCAGTATCAGCAGAATGAGTCGGTCACGAGAGCTCAGTGGACTAGTCATTCGGTATCATCTGAGTAACCAATCCCTCAGGTACATTTCACTCCACTTAAAGACACTAACTATGAAGTGGAAACGCGAAGGAACAACTACAGCCGAACCACGACGAGGCATACTGCGTGTACTGGCGGACAGGGATCGTAGAGCATCAGGGAGGCTGGTTGTGAAAATTGTATGAAATTAGCAGCAAGAATCACTCCGTCGTGCTACCAGCAGTCAAGCTACACTACTGGCCATTAAAATTGCTACACTAAGAAGAAATGCAGATGATAAACGGGTAGTCATTGGACAAATATATTAAACTAGAACTGACATGTGATTACATTTTCGCGCAATTTGAGTGCATAGATCCTGAGAAATCTGTATCCAGAACAACCACCTCTGGCCGTAATAACGGCCTTGATATGCTTGGGCATTGACTCCAACAGAGCTTGGATGGCGTGTACAAGTACAGGTGCCCATGCAGCTTCAACACAGTTCATCAAGAGCAGTGACTGGCGTATTACGATGAGCCAAATGCTCGGCCACCATTGACCAGACGTTTTCAATTGGTGAGAGATCTGGAGAATGTGCTGGCCAGGGCAGCAGTCGAACATTTTCTGTACCCAGATAGGCCCGTACAGGACCTGCAACATGCGGTTGTGCATTATCCTGCTGAAATGTAGGGTATCGCAGGGATCGAATGAAGGTAGAGCCACGGGTCGTAACACATCTGAAATGTAACGTGCACTGTTAAAAGTGCCGTCAATGCGAACAAGAGGTGACCGAGACGTGCAAGCAATGGCACCCCATACCATCACGCCCGGTAATACGCCAGTACGGCGAAAGAATACACGCTTCCAATGTCCGTTCACCGCGATGTCGCCAAACACGGATGCGACCATCATGATGCTGTAATCAGAATCTGGATTCATCCGAAAAAATGACGTTTTGCCATTCGTGCACCCAGGTTTGTCGTTGAGTACACCATCGCAGGCGCTCCTGTCTGTGATGCAGCGTCAAGGGTAACCGCAACCATGGTCTCCGAGCTGATAGTCTATGCTGCTGCTAACGTCGCCGAACTGTTCGTGCAGGTGGTTGTTGTTTTGCAAACGTCCCCATTTGTTGACTCAGGGATCGAGACGTAGTCTGAAAGCGCGTGACCGCTACGGTCGCAGGTTCGAATCCTGCCTCGGCATGGATGTCTCTGATGTCCTTAGATTAGTTAGGTTTAAGTAGTTCTAAGTTATAGGGGACTGATGACCTGAGATGTTAAGTCCCATAGTCCTCAGAGCCATTTGAACCATTTTTGATCGAGACGTGGTTGCACGATCCGTTACTGCCATGCGGATAAGATGCCTGTCATCTCGACAGCTAGTGACACGAGGCCATTGGGATCGAGCACGGTGATCCGTATTACCCTCCTGAAACCACCGATTCCATATTCCACTAACAGTCATTGGATCTCGACCAACGCGAGCAGCAATGTCGCGATACGATAAACCGCAATCGCGATAGGCTACAATCCGACATTTATCAAAGTCGGAAACGTGATGGTACGCGTTTCTCCTCCTTACAGGAGGCATCACAACAACGTTTCACCAGGCAACGCCGGTCAACTGCTGTTTGTGTATGAGAAATCGGTTGGAAACTCTCCTAATGTCAGCACGTTGCAGGTGTCGCCACCGGCGCCAACCTTGTGTGAATGCTCTTAAAAGCTAATCATTTGCATATCACAGCATCTTCTTCCTGTCGGTTAAATTTCGCGTCTGTAGCACGTCATCTTCGTGGTGTAGAAATTTTAGTGGCCAGTAGTGTAATACAATGACTTGCATTCGGAGTTAAAGAGGATGGTGAACAGTGGTAGAGCAGTACGGTTCTATGCGACATTAGTGATGGTGTCAAGTGCGAAGCCACTGGACAGTGAGTGACTGGGAATGAGTGATTTGGAGCGGTGAATCGCGCTATTCCTTGTGGCAACCCGGTGCTAGGGTAACTCTATACCCTGGTTATGCGGTGCAAAGGTTTGGTTTTGGCGAATGCTAAGAGAATGTTATCTGCCATCATTTGTAGTGCTAACAGTGAAATACAGAATTGTGGTTTTATGGTAGGGGGATGTTTTTAGTTAGGGTGTGATCCCCTTACTGCGCTAAAGTAAACACTTAGTGGGAAAGGATGTCAACACATTTTACAGTATTACGGACTGCATAGAGTGGAGGTTTTTATGAGTGTGACAATGTACCCCATCGTAAAGCAGCATCTGTGAGGCAGTGGTATGCGGACAACATTCCTGGAATGGACTGACCTAACCAGACTCCCAGCCTGAAGTGAATGGAACAGCCTTGGGATAAGATATTCGCGGTATACTCGTGAAATAGTCGTACGGGAAAACCCCCACTTCATCGCTTCCTCGGAGATGCTGTGTCCCATCGCTCGTCCGCCGACTATAACATCACATTCAAACTCACTTAAATCTTAATAACCTTCCATTGTAGCAGCAGTAACCGATCTAACAACTGCGCCAGACATTTGTTGCCTTATATAGGCGTTGCCGACCGCAGTGCCGTCTTGTTCCTGTTTACACATATCTCTGTATTTGAATACGCATGCCTATACCAGTTTCTTTAGTGCTGTCGAGTCGCGGGAGGATGCACGCGGGATGCACGCGGCTATTGCGATGGCTGAAATTACGCGCACACGAAGGTCTGCTCTGCGAACCGGCTGCACACCATACGCTGACGCCTCATGTGTAAGGATCGGCGCACAAGCCGCCCTTTGCATTCATATCTCGTTTTCCCTCATGGTCAACCATGTCTCTCATCTTCCTTTCAGGGTTGTTTCCCGCGCTTTCACTATTATGCACTCCGTAGGGGCTGGACGAACATTTTGTTCATCTTTGGAAACTTTCATATTCCCAAGGAGGACAGGCGATACTACGTGAAATCCGGAACCGTCAATTGGTACTACCCCATTCAGTAAAGGTTGCCTGTGCTTAATGGTTCGACGTATACTGTATATAGGGTGATTCTGTGATAGTCTTAAAAACTTTCATAGATAATGGAGAAAGTTAAGTGTATCAATTTGGGGCTAGGGATCCTGGTCCGGAAACGACCGAGTCGAGTGTTATAAGGGAAAATTGTTCTGATACCTCTGACAGTGGAATACATGCAGCGGTAGTGTTACTGCTTAACTGTAGGATAGCCAACTACACTCCTGGAAATTGAAATAAGAACACCGTGAATTCATTGTCCCAGGAAGGGGAAACTTTATTGACACATTCCTGGGGTCAGATAAATCACATGATCACACTGACAGAACCACAGGCACATAGACACAGGCAACAGAGCATGCACAATGTCGGCACTAGTACAGTGTATATCCACCTTTCGCAGCAATGCAGGCTGCTATTCTCCCATGGAGACGATCGTAGAGATGCTGGATGTAGTCCTGTGGAACGGCTTGCCATGCCATTTCCACCTGGCGCCTCAGTTGGACCAGCGTTCGTGCTGGACGTGCAGAACGCGTGAGACGACGCTTCATCCAGTCCCAAACATGCTCAATGGGGGACAGATACGGAGATCTTGCTGGGCAGGGTAGTTGACTTACACCTTCTAGAGCACGTTGGGTGGCACGGGATACATGCGGACGTGCATTGTCCTGTTGGAACAGCAAGTTCCCTTGCCGGTCTAGGAATGGTAGAAAGATGGGTTCGATGACGGTTTGGATGTACCGTGCACTATTCAGTGTCCCCTCGACGATCACCAGTGGTGTACGGCCAGTGTAGGAGATCGCTCCCCACACCATGATGCCGGGTGTTGGCCCTGTGTGCCTCGGTCGTATGCAGTCCTCATTGTGGCGCTCACCTGCACGGCGCCAAACACGCATACGACCTTCATTGGCACCAAGGCAGAAGCGACTCTCATCGCTGAAGACGACACGTCTCCATTCGTCCCTCCATTCACGCCTGTCGCGACACCACTGGAGGCGGGCTGCACGATGTTGGGGCGTGAGCGGAAGACGGCCTAACGGTGTGCGGGACTGTAGCCCAGCTTCATGGAGACGGTTGCGAATGGTCCTCGCCGATACCCCAGGAGCAACAGTGTCCCTAATTTGCTGGGAAGTGGCGGTGCGGTCCCCTCCGTCACTGCGTAGGATCCTACGGTCTTGGCGTGCATCCGTGCGTCGCTGCGGTCCGGTCCCAGGTCGACGGGCACGTGCACCTTCCGCCGACCACTGGCGACAACATCGATGTACTGTGGAGACCTCACGCCCCACGTGTTGAGCAATTCGGCGGTACGTCCACCCGGCCTCCCGCATGCCCACTATACGCCCTCGCTCAAAGTCCGTCAACTGCACATACGGTTCACGTCCACGCTGTCGCGGCATGCTACCAGTGTTAAAGACTGCGATGGAGCTCCGTATGCCACGGCAAACTGGCTGACACTGACGGCGGCGGTGCACAAATGCTGCGCAGCTAGCGCCATTCGACGGCCAACACCGCGGTTCCTGGTGTGTCCGCTGTGCCGTGCGTGTGATCATTGCTTGCACAGCCCTCTCGCAGTGTCCGGAGCAAGTATGGTGGGTCTGACACACCGGTGTCAATGTGTTCTTTTTTCCATTTCCAGGAGTGTAGTAACCATGGCTCCAAAATGAGTGCCTCATGAGCTATGAGCACTTGTTAACTTTCCATATAGTGAAATACAACTCTTCTACTGCAAGCTCTTTAGTCTCTATATTTTTAGGAGGTACTATGGACTAATGCAAGGAAAAGAAGTTCAGTAAATATAGGCTCTAAAAGGCGTAACTTAGACCTTCAGGCACTTACTCATTAGAGGAGATGTATTTCACAGTAGCGAAGATGAACAACTGCCCATGTTTAATACATTTTTTTTTCTTTTTTTGGTCCATATGACCAACTCTGAATCTTGCCTATCTTGCAGTCTTAGCAACAACAGCGCTGTTACATGTATTCCGCTGTCAGAAGTATCAGAACGATTTTCGCTTATAAATTTCGACTCGCTCGTTTTCGGACTAGGGTCCCTGAAAGTTCATATCTCATCACGGAATAACCGTGTATAAAAAATGAACCGACTTTCTACTTCCGTATTACTTGTCTGTGGCCATCCCGCTGTCCCTTATTCTACATTTTCTGATTGAAACACCTGTTGTAGTTTCGATTTCCCATTCTGCCATGACTAGGGTGACCAGACGTCCGGATTAATCCGGACATGTCCTCCTTTTTAGCTCTTTGTCCGGGGTCCAGGTGGATTTTCACAGTGTCCGGCTTTTTCGCAAAGTTGACCGTAATACAGTTAAATTTACAATTCGTCCCGGTCTATTGCTCTTTTCTTAAATACTTTAACAATTGGCACAGCCCTCGTGATAAACACGCACAAAGACGGAGTTAGTAGGTGGCACCAGGATCGTCGATGTTATCGTTGATCGACGTATAAGCACAGGGGACTGATGAGAGGAATAGATTAAACCTTGAATCAGTGAAAGGTCTGTTGATGGTCCAATATAATTTAAAAGAAATTTCATGTGTGTCATTTTACAATTAACTGTTAAGAAAGCCTAAACTTCTGGAAAAAATTGGTTCCTCCGAGAAGTATCAATAATTGTTAAGGAATGTATGTATGTTATGTTTATAAATAATAAAATCGTTTATTAAAATTGAACGTATGTTTGATGGGGAATACTGCAGATGAGGATAACACCCGTCAGCTTTGGACAAGTCACATGAAAGTAGCCAATCAGGAGTGGCGTTTAGGCAGCTGTCTTTGTTAAATCTTAAAACTACGCGTAAATATAAAAACAATTGATGCCACACTGTCACCAAAATCATTGTTATTAATTTAGAATAGAAAAATATTGCTCTGGGAATCACCACTTGACCGCCAGTAACAATTAACTACTAGTTTTACCGGTAATGTCACGTGACTTGTCCAAAGCTGATGGGATGTTATCCTCATCTGTAGTTGACCCATTTGATGTGTCCTCTTTTTTCTTCCTTTGTCCTCCTTTTTGAAGCTGTTTGCCCTAGCCATGACCAAAGAGACGGGAAGATTTTCTGGTAAGCTCTCGTTTACTTGGAGTTAGGGAAAGAAATTGCAGTTAGGGCAGCAGGTGCGATATTCATCATAAACAGTATTCCACCATTTAATCTAGTTATCACTTTGGCGTCATTCTATTGAAACTAAAATCCCTACCTTTCATAAGACACGCGTATCCACCAGCCCAACAGCAACAGCATGGTTGACGCACAAACTTACATTAGCTACAACCACAGTGTCAGAAAAAGTATTGCTACTTTACCCTGCACTATCTTCACAGTGCGTACTAGGGTTGTTGATAAAATTTCTTTATATCGATAATTTTTCAAAAAATATCGGTGTATATCGGTGATTTTTCTCCTCCCAATATATCCGTAACGAAATAGCAGTATCGAATGTCGATATTGTTACTTTAAATTATATTTTTTCGCAGTTTTCGGTAGATATTTGAAATTGTAGTAACATATGATTTTACTTTCACTGTGTGAAGGAGTCTTGCTACTTTTTGAGCTTTTATCGCGTCCAGTCATTGTGGACGCACTTAGGGGTGGCGGTGTTAAAGGAATAGCCGGCCGGAGTAGCCGAGCGGTTCTAGGCGCTACAGTCTGGAACCGCGCGAGCGCTACGGTCGCAGTTTCGAATCCTGCCTCGGGCATGGATGTGTGTGATGTCCTTAGGTTAGTTAGGTTTAAGTAGTTCCAAGTTCTAGGGGACTGATGACCTCAGAAGTTAAGTCCCATAGTGCTCAGAGCCATTTGAACCACTTTTGTTAATGGAATAACAAGATTTCCGATGTGAAGAAATAGCACACCAGTAGCGTTAAAAAGAATTTTAACGCAATTTGTGTACTATTTCTTCACATCGGGATTCTAGAAAAACAGTTCTGAAAATGAAGAACGAAAATCTAAATGATAATATTGGTCTTCGCAGAGGGCGGAGACATGCGGAGGGAAACGTTGACGTAATCGACGCTTGACGCTACTAACAGAGAACAGCAACGTTTCACTACACCACTCAATTTTGACATTGCAAAAGCTAGGTCGCTAGCGTTTACAGAAATGAAAAACCTCGGAAGCAGACATTCAGTATTCCGGACAAAACCTATATGTGACGAAACCAAACGACAGACCCATCGCACACGTTTCACTGTGCCACTTACATGCAGTTACCGTTGTTAGCAAAGTGATTATCGCCAAAGGTGAACATACATCGTTTGCCTTTGAGTTCTTTCTCCAAGGGGGATAAGCAGGCTGCTAACTTTTTGACGTAGAGAATGTCTAACAATGAATCAACACTTACGTATACAACTCTAAAACCGACAGTATATTTACAACGTGCAGCTGATATTTTTATAGGCCAGTACGTCGATATTTCTTCCGTCGATATATCGATACCTTTTTTGACATGGCTAGAGCCTACAATATTTTTTAAATATCGATATATCGTTTTCACGACTTTTTAAAAATATCAGCAGTCCTAGTGCGTGGACGGGACACACTGTTCAGTGCACATTTCGCGTCCTTTGTATGAGTTCGCTCCGCTGTTTCTAGGAACGCTATAGCGCCGCCGATATTCTGTGAAGCTTCAGGGCCAGCCTCGGCGGTTCCCGGCGCTCACCGGGCTCCGAAGGCGGGCTCGCAGCCTCCGAAGCGTGACTCACGTAGCCGACCGCGCCCTAATGGCTCTCGCCTTGGCTTACTGCTGGCCGTAACCGCGTTTTTTCCTGCCCGTTCCCTGAACTGAGTCAGCTGGCCCCCGCATTATCTCTTTCTTGCTGCGCCGTCCGTACTGTTCGCGAATGTTCCACCACTTTTCTCGGTTGCATACTCCCTCTGTTGTGTCCCCGAGAGCGGCGTTCAGTTGCAAGACCACTGGACAGCTGATTTACTACTGCACTGGTCGTTAAGTATTTTTCCATCGCATTTTTCGGCGATAATCGAGATAAATATTGCTGGCTAACGTGTTTTGCAACTGTGTATGTCCACGCGGCGATAAAATAACCTGGTCCACTTAACGTGAGCGGGAACGAATTTCATACAAATTTTCTGGGGAAAAAACGGTTAAATTATGTTCATTATTTGGATTTGCTGCTCTTGCATTGGCCATGTTTGCAGATCATACATATATGAATCCAAATGCAGCACTTGTCCGTCAGTAGAGAGACGACAGACATGCAGGAACTTTAAAACAAGATATTCTTAACACCTCAGAGCTCTAAAAAGTAACAGCACCAACAGCACATTTGTTGACCACCTAATTGTCCACAACCACAACCCAACTGAAATCTAAGCAGATTTAAAATTACTAAAATCCAGCCACAGCCTGCACCATAAAGTTACAGAAGAAGAAGAAAACTTCCACGTACAGAAGGTATTAGCAGGAGGAAAACGGATTATAAATAAATACACACTATATAGTACATTAGTACATTAACGGAAGTTTACGGGGAAGACGACAGGTACAGCTAAGGATATCTCTCTCTCTCTCTCTCTCTCTCTCTCTCTCTCTCTCTCTCTCTCTCTAAAACACACACACACACACACACACACACACACACACACACACACACAGAGAGAGAGAGAGAGAGAGAGAGAGAGAAAGAAACCAAAATTCAAATTTGGCGCCAGACACACTTGAGGAGAAGTGAACACCAACTGGGCCTGAACACAAAATAACAATGTTTACGCTGTATTCTGACAAAATGAAAAGTGTTATTTACTAACGTAATTCTGGAAAATACGTGCAGTATTTGTGCATGATTCTTAACAACTCATGAGAACGCAAATGGAATAGGAATTGCCAAAGCTAACAAAGCTAAGCGTAAACATAGGAAAAAAATGGCTCTGAGCACTATTGGACTTGACTTCTGAGGTCATCAGAACTTACAACTACTTAAACCTAACTAACCTAAGGACATCACACACACCCATGCCCGAGGCAGGATTCGAACCTGCGACCGTAGCGGTCGCGTGGTTACAGACTGTAGCGCCTAGAACCGCTCGGCCACCCCGGCCGGCGTAAACATAGGAGCGGAACATCTTGACACAACGAAAGTACTTTTAGAAATATAGTGATGTTTTAGCTCGCCAACCAAATTCACATTAACATCATTTAGATGCAGAAGACAAGCTACCACTACATGATAATGAACAAAGAGTCCTGCATAATCGTATAATATAAAATTAAGGTAATGTCAACAACAAATAAAAACTGCCATTAGCATAATTCTCGTAGTTTAGTTATCACTTTAAATATGTTCACAATCCACGGATTTGAATAAAGGAAAACAAATGACGATGGCACAATGGTCCTGAAACATGTTTGGGTGCCGACCGTTGTGGCCGAGCGGTTCTAGGCGCTTCAGTCCGGAACCGCGCGACTGGTACGGTCGCAGGTTCGAATCCTGCCTCGGTATGGATGTGTGTGATGTCCTTAGGTTAGTTAGGTTTAAGTAGTTCTATGTTCTAGGGGACTGATGACCTCAGATGTTAAGTCCCATAGTGCTCAGAGCCATTTGAACCATGTTTGGGTCATATGAAAAAACAGTGTTTTCATAACAGGCGGACCTTATATCCTGATTAAATTACGACTGCAGATAGAAATTTGAAAACCATCGCCTCCACGCCCAGTGGCAATTATTATGATCACTTTAGATGTTTGTTTCTGAAGTTCAAATTTGTTCGTCGCCACCAAAAAAATGGTACTGCAGAAAACACATGACAGGAAAACAACCTTAATGGGAAAACACCTTGTCTCTTTCACATACAGTGTAAGGTCGCGACAACATTAAAATCATTAGCTCCACTGCTGAAGACATTTGCCATTTTGATACCAATGTAGAGCAGTAAGTCTGGTAAAAAGTTATATTTTCTAAAATGTTATACCATTTCTCAACATAATCTCCTTCAGGCACACTTGGCGCAGTCATTTCTTATTTTTTCATCCTATCGGAGGCTGATTTGATTTCATTTGATTTATTGCTCATTTAGACACCTGTTGCCTTACATTCTATAACAGCTTTTCATGTAGATTACAAAACATATTCCATATTACAAACAGCAATTACTGTTTCCAGCAATTACACTGGAAGTAATAATAAATTAGAAACACATTAGAAACTGGAAAAACACAAAAATTGTTCAAATTTTAAGAAGATATGATGGCAGATTATAAGAACGACTTGGATAGAAAGAGAGAGAGAGAGATGTTACCCTGTCTGAGCCAGCCTGATCTGAAAGCCTCGGAACTACTTCGAGCCTTGCATCTCAGTTCTCTACAGTTTAATTTACGGATTAATATTTCTAAACACTATTTACGAAAACTATTATGCACACTGTGGAAAATGCTGTAGTGTGTGAGTGTATTCCTTAGTGATTCGGTGGTCAAGATGCAGCTACAAAAAAGTGATCAACATTTACTTGATCCTTCGTTCTTGGAACAGACGCTTTTTGCATCGTGCGGAAACCGTAGAAAGTCGTTCTGCTAACATTTGCTTAGACTCTGGATTGAAGTAACAGTGCCGGGCTAAAACGTTTGCGATTGTGTTTTGCATATGAGAGTACTTCCTACCAAATGGGCCAATCAAGTCTCTCTAATAGATTCCATCTGAGTCTCATTTCATTCGTCAGTCGGTTTGTGTGAAACGAATTGGGGAAAATCTCTTCCGCTTCATCGAATAGTCTGTTTCACGCGCGCGGTATACCTCGCTGGCGTTTTGCAGGATCCAATACTCCGATTCGCTGCTCGAATACATGCGGCAGCTGGCCTATCCATTTTAGCCGAGAATGATCTGTACGTGTTAGGCGCGATCTTGGAAAGAAGCCTGAGAAAATCGTTGTGCCATTTAGCACTACACACAGGTATGTAAGTAGTGTGTGCTCAAACAGCTCTGCACAAACTCAAGCTAAAACCTCACATAGTTACCGCTGCTAATGACAATTGACGTTGTGCCCCCTAAAACCACATAGTTACCGTATTACGTCGACTGACCAACTCAGTTACTATTGCTCGACTTTAGTTCTTCAACTGGCTATTTCAGTCTGTCCGTATCTGGGGGTCGATCTTGTAACGTCCTTTTATTCTGATTCACAGCTGCAGTTATTGGGGTACGTGACCTCGCAGAACAATGAAGTTGGAGTTACGAAAATCAACAGTCCCACAACAGTCTTTACATGACGTCAAAACAGGTGTCAGGTGAGCAATTAGTGCAACGCGAACTAGCTGGCCGATCGATTTCTACAAAACTATAGCTTCTGGTGGAAATGTGAATATTATACACTGGTGTGCACAACTGAGGGCTGGTACAGATAAAGTAATATAATATATTAAATATTCGGAAGGAAATGAATGAAAGTGCGAGAGCGTGTTGCCAGAGGTCTTCCAGTCTTACACAGAAAGCTGGACGTCACTCGACGTGAGGTTAGGGTGACTATAGCGCCAAATGCGGTTGGCACCACAGCACGAGGCAGTTTGAGGAACGTGAAAAGAGCAGTTACGGTGCACTGTGACATTCTTCATTAAAACATGGACCGGAGACAACATCCTGATTCCACACGGGGAAGGATCATCCGGCAAGTGGAAGTACTACAAAGTATGATGAGTGTAGCCTGAGAGTTCGGTATTACTCGCAGCATTGATTCATTGATTCACCTGCCTGGGTAGCCTTCCGAAACACACCCAGTGCTGACCGAAGGAGTGGATGTGGTCAGCCACGATCAACTATAGCAGCAGATGACCGCTGCATTATGCAAGAAGCAACAAGGGACCCACGTCAAACACATTCAGCAGGACAGAAATGCACGCAGACTCACGCCCCACGCTGCCCGACTGCCAGTATCTTGTGTACCGGTTACATCCAAACATCGACAGCGCAATTTGCAATGGTGCAAGGAGCATAGGGGCTGGACCAACGAGGTTCTTTTCTCGCATCAGAGCAGGTACAGTCTGAGTAGTGATTCTGGAGGCAGCCTCATATGGTGAGAGGTGGTAGCAACCAGGAACATGTCGAACATGATCGTTGTGGTTGTCCAGGTGTTTTGGTGTGTTGTTGCATAGGCGCTGATCTCTGAATCTTTGAGCACGGTACACTCACCGGTCAAAGTTATGGTGACAACATACTACATCTACATCTACATCTACATGGTTACTCTGCAATTCACACTTAAGCGCCTGGCAGAGGGTTCATCGAACCATTTTCGTACTACTTTTCTATCATTCCACTCTCGAATGGCGCGTGAGAAATAGGAACACCTAAACTTTCCGTTCGAGCTCTGATTTCTCTTATTTTATTATTATGATCATTTCTCCCTACGTAGGTGGGTGTCAACAAAATATTTACGCATTCGGAAGAGAAAGTTGGTGATTGAAATTTTGTAAACAGATCTCGCCGCAAAGAAAACCGCCTTTGTTTCAGTGACTGCCACCCCAACTCGCGTATCATATCAGTGACACTCTCACCCCTACTGCGCGATAACACGAAACGAGCTGCCCCTCTTTGCACCCCTTCGATGTCCTCCGTCAATCCTACCTGGTAAGGATCCCATACAGCGCAGCAATATTCCAGAAGAAGACGGACAAGTGTAATTTAGGCTCTCTCTTTAGTGGGTTTGTCGCATTTTCTGTGTTCTGCCAACAAAGCGTAATCTTTGTTTCGCCTTCCCCACAATATTATCTATGCGGTCTTTACAATTTAAGTTGTTCGTAATTGTAATTCCTAGGTATTTAGTCGAATTGACAGCCCTTAGATTTGTGCGATTTATCGTATACCCAAAATTTATCGGATTTCTTTCAATACCCATGTGAATGACATCGCACTTTTCTTTGTTTAGTGCCAATTGACACCTGTCGCACCATACAGAAATTCTCTCTAGATAATTTTGTAATTGGAAATGATCGTCTGATGGTTTTACTATACGGTAAATTACAGCTTCATCTGCAAACAATCTAAGGGGACTTCTCAGATTATCACCTAGATCATTTATGTAAATCAGGAGCAGCAGAGGGCCTATGACACTACCTTGGGGAACGCCAGATATCAGTTCTGTTCTACTCGAGGATTTACCACCTATCACTACTGTGACCTCTCTGAGAGGAAATCACGAATCCAGTCACACAACTGAGACGATAGTCCATATGCACGCAATTTGATTAATGGTCGCTTGGGAGGAACGGTATCAAAAGCCTTCCGGAAATGTAGGAATATGGAATCGATCTGAAATCCCCTGTCGACAGCACTCATTACTTTATGGGAATAAAGAGCTAGCTATGTTTTCTGAATCCGTGTTGGTTATGTATCAATAAGTCATTTTCTTCAAGGTGATTCATAATGTTCGAGTACAGTATATGCTTCAGAATCCTACTGCAAATTGAGGTCAGTGATATGGGTCTGTAATTCAATGGGTTATTCCTATTTCCTTTCTTGAATATTGGTGTGACCTGTGCCAACTTTCCAGTCTTTAGAAACAGAGCTTTCGTCAAGTGAGCGGTTGTATATGATTGCTAAGGAAGGCGCTATTGTGTCTGCATACTCTGAAAGGAACCTGATTGGTATAGCATCTGGACCGGAAGACTTGCCTTTCTTAAATGATTTGAGTTGTTTCGCAACACCTAAGATATCTACTTTTATGTCACTCATGCTAACAGCTGCTATGGTTTCGAATTCTGGAATATTTACTTCGTTTTCTTTCGTGAAGGAATTACGGAAAACTGTATTTAGTAACTCCGCTTCAGTGGCACCATCATCGGTAACATCGCGCAGTGACGGTATTGACTGTTTTTTTGCCACTGATGTACTTTACATACGACCAGAATCTCTTTGGGATTTCTACCATATTTTGAGACAATATTTCATTGTGGAAATTATTAAAAGCATCTCGAATTGACGTCGGCACTAAATTTCGAGCTTCCGTGAGACTTAGCCAGTCTTGGGGATTTTGCGTGCTTCTTAATTTGGCATGCTTTTTTCGTTGCTTCTGCAACAGTGTTCTGACGTGTTTTGTGTACCATGGTGGATCAGTCCCCATGTACTTCTTTTCGTTCGTTCATTCGGCCCTGACTTCATGGATGACGATGGCCGACTCCGTCCAAGTGAGCGGGTGCACCAGCTCATGGAACGAGTGTGTGTTCAGCGAATAGATCGGCCTGCCCGTTCTCCCAACTTAAATCCCATCGAGTACGTGTGGGATGCGTTGCGGGGACGTATTGCAGCATGTCCACAAGGACCAACGACCATCCAGGAATTATGAGTCGCGCTGGTGGTGGAATGGAACGACCTACCGGAAAAACTCCTTACCAACTTTGTGGCCAGGATGGGAGCACACTGCAGAGCATTCATTGCTGTCCTCGACGGTCATATGCCCAATTAAGAACCACGTCCCGCCTTTTGCACACTGGACTCGCATTCGGGAGGACGACGGTTCAATCCCGCGTCAGGCCATCCTGATTTAGGTTTTCCGTGATTTCCCTAAATCGCTCCAGGCAAATGCCGGGATGGTTCCTTTCAAAGGGCACGGCCGACTTCCTTCCCCGTCGTTCCCTAATCCGATGAGACCGATGACCTCGCTGTCTGGTCTCCTTCCCCAAACAACCCAACCCAACCACACCTTTTGTAATGCCCAGCAGATGGTCGTGAATCGCGGTGACTTCGGTTTATTCGTAGTCTTTGAATAAAAATGTCATGTCTGTTCATCTCTAGCTTATCTCTTTTAGTTTCAAAAAATGTTTCAAATGTCCCTAAGCACTATGGGACTTAACATCTGAGGTCATCAGTCCCCTAGAACTTAGAACTACTTAAACCCAACCAACCTGAGGACATCACACACATCCAAGCCCGAGGCAGGATTCGAAACTGTGACCGTAACAGCAGCGCGGTTTCGGACTGAATCGCCTAGAAACGCTCGGCCACAGCGGCCGGCTCTTTTAGTTTCCTTTCGTACTGCGCTATACCAGTTCTTTCTGTGTACGGGTCTAGTTGCTTGGAAGTGACACATCATGCGAAATTTACTTTCCTCCTTCCTTTCAGGGCACTAATAAATAATGAAAAGATCTACGATTATACTCTGCAGGACAGTGTAAGAACAAACCCCCCTAAAGCGACTATGTGAGTGGTAAGAGACGTTTCTGATGGTGAGAACTGCCCACTCGACCTCTACACCGTGCACACACTGCAGCGGCCTGGAACGTGCCTTTCGGCTGTACCTTGGGGCTTTCGGACGTCACGTGAAGTCACACTGGCGGCCGTGGCCAGGATCCACGGACTCGTAGCGGTGTGCGGCGCACGGGACCAATTACGCGACGTACCGCTTCGCGAAATTAATCGGAAATGCGTATTGGCGGATCCTTATTAATTCACTGCGCAGCTTGCACATGTAAAATCAATCTAATTAAGGGTCGCCAGCCTCGCTTTGACCCGCGAAACGGGGTTTAACCTCTCAATGTTACAAAATCAGTAATTAAAAGTCCTATAGCAATCAAACGACTTTCAGAATTCAGAGATCTCAGGACTGGAATATGTACATCGCAAACGTTTCAGTGCACGCCCTGAAAATAGGTTCCAGCAGCTCTCGCCGCAAATTACAACAACAAAGCCGGCCGGTGTGGCCGAGGGGTTCTAGGCGCTTCAGTCTGGAACCGCGCGGCCGCTACGGTAGCAGGTTCGAATCCTGCCTCAGGCATGGACGTGTGTGATGTCCTTAGTTCTAAGTTCTAGGGGACTGATGACCTCAGATGTTAAGTCCCATAGTGCTCAGAGCCATTTGAACCATTTGAACAACAACAAAACAGGAATATATTTCGTAGTCACTAGGGATGGAGAGTCACAAAAACACCACTCGCAGACTTGCAACAAATAAATAAAATTTATTGGCATGATTAAAGTGAACTCCGACATTTTTATCCAACAGCACCTCCAGCTAACTAGTGGCTCCATGTCCACCTTCGTGGCGTAGCAGTAGTGTTACCGCCTACCACACAGGGGGCCCGAGTTCGATTCCCGGCATGGGACTGGGTGTTGTGTGTCCATCATCATCATTTTCATCATCATTGACTAGCAAGTCGCTGATGTGGCGTCACCTAAAAAGGACTTGCAATATGGCGGCCAAACTCCTCCGATGGGGCCTCCAGGCCAACAATGCCATATGATCATTTCATTTTTCATTTCAGTGGCTCCATATTCTGCTCTGGTTAATCTACAAACCTCGACTAGAAAAATAGGAAAGTGTTGTAGCAGTATTCGACGCACGCGCACAGAATTTCAGATGATATACAGGCTTTTCGTACCGGAAACTTAACCTCGTTGTTCACGACGAAACTTAAAAAAAAAAAAAAAGTTCAAATGTGTGTGAAGTCTTATGGGACTTAATTCGTAAGGTCATCAGCCCCTAAGCTTACACACTACTTAACCTAAATTATCCTAAGGACAAACACACACACCCATGTCCGAAGGAGGACTCGAACCTCCGCCGGGACCAGCCGCACAGTCCATGACTGCTGCGCCCTAGAGCACTCGGCTAATCCCACGCGGCGACGGAACTCCAACTGCAAACTTTCGAAATAACTTCTTTAGAAGTCAAACTCCGCCCCAGTTGGCCCACGACTTGCCACCTCAGACCCACAAGAGCTGCCGGCCGACTCCTCGATTCCGCTAGCTCCAAACCGCTCTACGAAATAATGTAACATTCAGGACTTTCTGCCAGTCTCCATTAGAAATAGAATGTACGCGTTTTCATTGGCCATTTCCTCCTCCTGCTTCTAGGGCTTCTGTGAGGTGCTGCTTTCGGGAAGGACCTTAAGAACTCACTCTGCAATGAGTGCTGGCAACACTGGTCGTTCTACGGAAATTACACACTCTTTAAGTCAGCTATGTAGGCTCAAGCCATAACCCATATTGGAAGAAAGACCGGCCCATCAGCTCCAGTCTAGAGAAAACCTCCTTCCCCCACTAATCGACTCTGTCGTACTTCAGAGACCAATCGCGTCAGTGAGACCACCTGTCAAAAACGAGAATAACTATCGTTTGCAGTGCGGACCACTGAGCGATGTCCAGAACGACAGTCGGTGAAGTTCAGTCTGTGAGGTTCTGGAAGGTATCGACATCGGTTTCTCGGTTTTGGAGCCAAGACGTGAATAGTCCGATCGATGTGGTCCCACAGATCCTCGATCGCGTATAAATCCGGGGGGTTTGGTGGCCTGGCCAGGGGAGTGTTGTAAACTCATAGTCGTACTCTTCGAACCACGCACGTATGCCGTGAGCTGTATGACACGTTGTATCGTGCTGCTGGTAGATTTCACTGGATAACCACTTTTGGCACCGCGGACCGCTGTTAGGCGTGCATAAAGAGAGCCAGTGAGGTTGTTGAACGTACCGACACGGATGTGGAGCAAAGCCGACTCCAGTGTCATGGATGGCTACGCTAGAGGATCCATGGCCCGAACAGCCCGGTCGAAATGGTTCCACAGATAGCCGACTGGGTTTAGATCCCGGATGTTTGGTGGCCGGGAGTATGATAAACTCATCTTGGTGCTCTTTGAACCATAACGTACACTACGAGCTGTGTGACCAGTTGCATTGTTTTGCTGGTACACACCATCGTGCCAAGGAAAAAGAAACTACGAGGCGTGTTTTTTAAGTAAGTGCCCTTTTGAAATTAAAAAAGACGTGCTAAGATATCTCAATAATTTTATTTTTACATGAAAGCCTGTACCTTAATCTACGCACTGACGCCATTACAGTCTGATTCTTCCTTGTTTACGTTGTGTACTGAGTGTTTAACATGCGTCCGATAATCGTGAGTACCACCGACTGTGAAGTACGGACTGATATAAGATTTCTTAGTGCTAAAAGCCTAAAAGCGATCGATACGCATCGTGAGATCTGTGCAGTTTACGGAGAAAACATTATGAATGATGGAATGGTAAAAAAATGGGTGAGAGCATTTAAAGATGGCCGCACAAATGTGCATGATGAACAACGGAGTGGGCGTCCTTCGGTCGTTAATGAAAGTTTGGTGCAGGAAATGGACAATGAGGTGAGAGAAAACAGACGCTTTACGATTTCCTCCTTGCGGGATGACTTTCCTAATGTTTGTTGTAGTGTTTTGTATGGCATTGTGACCGATCACTTGAATTGCCGAAAATTGTGCGCACGTTGGGTACCGAAAATGTTGACGGATGTGCACAAAACCAAACGTTTAGACAGTGCATTGACTTACCTTGAGTGGTACCACAACGGCGTTGATGATTTCTTAAGCCAAATTGTTACGGGCGATGAAACATGGGTGGCCTACATCACACCAGTGTCAAAGCAACAGTCCATGGAAGCTTTTCGATGGGAAGCTCTAGATCATCCGTACAGCCCCGATCTTGCGCCCAGTGACTACCATCTGTTCCTGCACTTGAAGAAACACCTGGGCGGTCAGCGTCTTCAAGACGATGACGGAGTCAAAACAGTGGTGATGCAGTGGTTAAAAAGTCAGATGGCAGACTTCTATGAGGAGGGTATTCAAAAACTGGTACAAGTTACGACAAGTATCTCAATATTGACGGAAATTATGTAGGAAAGTAGATGAAGGTACAGGCTTTCATGTAAAAATAAAATTCTTGAGATATCTTAGCACGTCTTTTTTTAAATTTCAAAACGGTACTAACTTAAAAAACACGCCTCGTATATGTAGTGGTAGACATGATCCCCAAGGATAAATGCCTACAAGAGTTGATCTACTGTGCCTTCCACAATGAGGAGATCGCCCAACAAATGCCATGAAAACATTCCCCACACCATAAAGCTATTGCAGGATCTTAGCTTTTAGGCGTTTTACACCTTACACGCCAACGGCCACGGGTCCGATGGAGCATAAAACGAGATTCGTCTAGAAAGACGTCCGCCCCTGGTAGCTGAGCGGTCAGCGCCACGGAATCTCATACCTAACGGCCCGGGTTCGATTCTCGGCTGGGTCACCATCATTTCACCCCCATCGACACGCAAGTCGCCGAAGTGGCGTCAACTCGAAAGACTTGTACCAGGCGAACGGTTTACCGGACGGGAGGCCCTAGCCACACGGCATTTCCATCTGGAATGGCCACCTATCGCCGCTCAGTGGACGTCCAGTTCAGGTATTGGCGGGCGAATTCCAGCCTACGTTGCCGATCAATAGTAACCAGCATGGGTGCATGAACCAGGCGCCTGCTGCGAAGGTCCTTAAACAGCAACGTTCGCTGTACGGTTGTTCAGGAGACACTGTTGGTAGCCCTTCGGATCGCCTGCGTGGTCAGTTGCTCAACAGTTGCGCTTCTATTCGCCCATACACATCTCCGCAGCCATCACTCACCCTGCCATCTGTGGCGTTTGGTGCACCACAGTTGCCTCCGCACTGTTTTGCCATGCACGGTATACTTCAACCACGGTTGCGCGCGAACAGTCTACGGACTTAGCCATTTCGGAAATGTTTCCACCCTTAGCCCGAAAACCAATGATCATGCCCTTCTGGACGTCAGATACAGCGCTCCGTTCCCGCATTACTACAACGAGTGCACTGTTTTCCGCATCCACCCCCCCCCCCCCACCCCCCGACACGCTTTGTATGCCGTCCACTGTTAGTGCTGCCACATGCCGTCTGTAACTGGTTATTGCACACTGACATGTCATTCTCAATGGAGAGAAGTCTTCCGAGGTAAGAGTGATTTCAGGTCTGCCGCAGGGGAGTGTCGTAGGACCGTTGCTATTCACAATATACATAAATGACCTTGTGGATAACATCGGAAGTTCACTGTGGCTTTTTGCGGATGATGCTGTGGTATATCGAGAGGTTGTAACAATGGAAAGTTGTACTGAAATGCAGGAGGATCTGCAACGAATTGACGCATGGTGCAGGGAACGGCAATTGAACCTCAATGTAGACAAGTGTAATGTGCTAAGAATACATAAACAGAAACATCCTTTATCATTTAGCTACAATATAGCAGGTCAGCAACTGGAAGCAGTTAATTCCATAAATTATGTGGGAATAGGCATTATGACTGATTTAAAATGGAGTGATCATATAATGTTGATCGTCGGTAAAGCAGATGCCAGACTGAGATTCATTGGAAGAATCCTAAGGAAATGCAATCCGAAAACAAAGGAAGTAGGTTACAGTGCACTCGTTCGCCCATTGCTTGAATATTGCCCACCAGTGTGGGATCCGTACCAGATAGGGCTGATAGAAGAGATAGAGAAGATCCAACGGAGAGCAGCGCGCTTCGTTACGGGATCATTTAGTAATCGCGAAAGCTTTACGGAGATGATAGATAAACTCCAGTGGAAGACTCTGCAGAAGAGACGCTCAGTGGCTCGATACGCGCTTTTGTTGAAGTTTCGAGAACATACCTTCATCGAGGAGGCAAGCAGTATATTGCTCCCTCCTACGTATATCTCGCGAAGAGACCATGAGGATAAAATCAGAGAGACTGGAGCCCACACAGAGGCGTAGCGACAATCTTTCTTTCCACGAACAATACGAGACTGGAATAGAAGGGAGAACCGATAGAGGTACTCAAAGTACCCTCCGCCACACACCGTCAGGTGGCTTGCGCAGTATGGATGTAGATGTAGATCTAGACATCGAACAGTGGAAGTGTAGTAGCCATAGACACACAACAGGCACAGCCAGGAAGCATATTACAAACCAACTGCAGCACTGATGTCAAGAACCATTACCTGAATTGATCAGTCGATGTACTGCCGTTTCTTCGCAAGTTTTCAGATAGAGTCTGTGCAGAGATGTGTGAATAACTGCTACTGACACAGTAGTACGAAGTGTGGCGCAACGGCTCTCTCGGACGTCTTTCCAATGCATTCCCTAACTCGTCTAGGTTTTTCTGGCTAAGACTGATACGCCACTTGCCACCCTATTGGAGCAGCGGATTGTTGTGTCATGCACCGATCGAAGTCTGCCTACAACGGTATTGGTTCCCGCGAAACGCTGAAGACTACACTGGCCTCGTATGTGGAACAAGCTGTATTTGCGAATGATGGCGCTAAACCTGTGGGGTTTGCCGTTCCCGTTGCCTCCCTCTGTGTAAATCGCGGGCGAGTTTCTTTTGCAATACTGTGGGAACGTAGGAGTCGATTATGTGGTGGTAAATGGTGCAGAAAGATAGACTTACGGGGAGACATGGTCGTGCATGTGTAATTACTTCACTCCTAGTGAGGATGGTTAAATAATTTACCTCTCGTACAAATCATGCAGGCTTCTTTACCTACTCGCAGGAGAAGTTTGTGTCCTGTAATTTTACTGATACTGACCGCGTCTTGCGATGGATGAAGTAACTCGTCCCTACTGCTGTTACTCAACGCAATAAAAAGTTACGTTCATGAGTGAAAAAAAAGTACAAGAAGCTTATTGCGTAGTTCAGCAGTGAGGTAAATCGTTGGCCTGCCAGACTGAGTTCAATGTATTTGAATGGCACTTAGCTGTTGGCAACGGGTGCACTGAAATTAAATGAAACAATGTATGACTGACTGAGTCGCTTCGATAACTACAACATAACTGCCCGTAGACGGAGAACAGACATTGAGTACTAAACCCTGAAAATCGACAGCTGAGAACCTTGTGAATGAGGGCTTAACAACGGGATGCTGGCGTCTTTTTAACCTCGCCGATGGAATTTCTCCGTTGAGCAGCCCCCACCCCCTCCCCCCCACAGCCTGGCTCCAGATACCAATTCGTGAGGGAGTGACCACCCCCGACTCCTCCTTGCTTAAACATCTGCTAGAGTTGGCAAGGCGTCGGTGGCCATATAGTGCCGAAGGAGATGGAGGTGTAGTGCGTTCGATACCCTTGGTGCTAGACTGTCGTGTGCATGCCACCCCACCTACCGGGTAAAACTGGCGTGGACTCGCATTCGGGAGGACGACGGTTTAATCCCGTGTCCGGCAAACCTGATTTAGGTTTTCCGTGATTTTCCTAAATCGCTCCAGGGAAATTCCCGGATGGTTCCTTCGAAGGGGCACAGCCAACTTCCTTTCCTAATACGATGAGACCGATGACCTCGCTGTCTGGTCTCCTCCCCCAAAATAACGCAACCAACCAAAACTGGCGGCCTTTTTACCTCCCCAAAACTTTCGAGACAACTTTCCTGCCCTTGTTTGCAACATTGAGGATTAATGAATCAAATCCGCTATCGATGTCGGGTTTCACATGACGAGAATAAAAGTGGGGGATAGTTAGCCAATTTGCAGTATTTTTCAGTCGTTTAAAGATTGTTACTGCCGAGCGGTTCTAGGCGCTACAGTCTGGAACCGCGCGACCGCTACGGTCGCAGGTTCGAATCCTGCCTCGGGCATGGATGTGTGTGATGTCCTTAGGTTAGTTAGGTTTAAGTAGTTCTAAGTTCTAGGGGACTGATGACCTCAGTCATAGTGCTCAGAGCCATTTGAGCCAAAGATTGTTACTACTTGGATAACACATTTTTACTTAAATGTTTCTGGCGAATTCGCTTCCCGCGCACGAGGTCTGGGTTAGATTCCCGATGGGGTCATGGATTTTCCTTGCCTCGAGATGACTGGGTACTGTTGTGTCGTCATCATCATCATTCATCCCCATTACGGTCGGAGGAAGGCAAAGGCAAACCACCACCGCTAGGACCTTGCCTAGTAGGCGGTGCGGACTTCCCACATCGTTCCCTACGCTCTTCGGAGTAAGGGACCTCGGCATCATCATCGTCATACCGCTGATTCACTTGTACAATTGACAATATACTCGTAACTATTATATTTAAATTACGGCTATTTGAAGAGAGGGCGGCAGATACAGTCTTTCGCACCCGTTTTAGAAGCCAATTGCTACACTTTACCGTTAGTGTTCGATTGATAGAGCGGTCTACCCCTGAAGACAAAGTCGTCAGTAGGGCGTTAAACGCCAGTCCCCTCCCATTCCGCCCGAAATTTCGATTAACTGGTTCGTCCGTTGCCTGCAAACAGCCACAGCAGCGCGAAGCATCTCGGCACGCTGTTGCTCTACGTCCGATCACAGCGTGCTGGCGTTTAGACGCGGAAGCCCGCTACGAGAGCGGAAACGTGAGAGCAGAGTTGTTGAAATAAAGCGCTAACGGAGCTTCATAACGGCGACCGCACACGTTCTGACGTTCTGCACGCAGCACGGCGGATGTTTTCTTCTTGCTCTTGTTATTCGTAGAATTAGCACGTCCGCGGCAATGGCCTGTGTTCCGTTAAACGTCCGCAGCTGCGGCGGTTGCTCTGCTTGGCCGTTACTAATAATCGCCATTGCTGGTGACTAGCGCCTGCCCGTCGAGATGGTGACTGAACAACGATCGCCAGCAGTGAAGATGCAAATCGTCCTAGGGTAATATTTTATTTATTTTATAATTACGAGGGCCATTCCGAAACTAATACGTCCCATTTATTTTCATGCCAGTTAGAACTGGTACACAAGCGCAATAAGAAAGTTAAGTAGACCAAGTTTTCGTCTATGTACTGCCATTTCTCGACTCAGTCAACATAATTCTTTTCTCACTTTCGCCGGCGAGGAACAAGAACAGAGTTCGTAAAATCCTGAACTGACCGAGTCTAACCACCGACCTCTACAGCTTTTCCGACAGCGCCTGACACTGGAAAATGCTGACCGCGTGGCCAGTCTTTCAAAGGCCCGAAGAAATGGAAGTCTTTAGGTGCTAAATAAGACTGTATGGTGGATGTGATCCAGCTAAATTTGGCAGTGAGTTCTATGGTCACAGGTCTATTCTGGGGCCTGGCTTTATTATGTTGCCGGCCGCGGTGGTCTAGCGGTTCTGGCGCTGCAGTCCGGAATCTCGGGACTGCTACGGTCGCAGGTTCGAATCCTGCCTCGGACATGGGTGTGTGTGATGTCCTTAGGTTAGTTAGGTTTAAGTAGTTCTAAGTTCTAGGGGACTTATGACCTAAGATGTTGAGTCCCATAGTGCTCAGAGCCATTTGAACCATTTTATTATGTTACAAGGGGAAGTCCTCTTCTTCTCTGGCTCGATTCTGGAAATTTGGGCTTTTATCGTACTCGGAATGGTCTCGCAGCGTTCCGTACTTACAGTTGCCTTAAGCTCCAAGACGTCCAAATAACCACGTCTTGCCCATCCCGAAGGCAGTGCATATAACTTTTGAGATATTATCCATAGAGCATGATGCGACACCAAAGTCGGGAACACACATGGATATCACAGACATTAGCGAGAGCTCGCTACAATCCGCAATGAAACTGGCAGAAGTAAAGCTGTGAGGACCGGGTGTGAGTCGTGCTTCGGAAGCTCAGATGGTAGAGCACTTGCCCGTGAAAGGCAAAGGTCCCGAGTTCGAGTCTCGGTCGGGCACACAGTTGTAATCTGCCAGGAAGTTTCATATCAGCGCACACTCCGCTGCAGAGTGAAAATCTCATTCTGGAAACATCCCCCAGGCTGTGGCTAAGCCATGTCTCCGCAATATCCTTTCTTTCGGGAGTGCTCGTTCTGCAAGGTTCGCAGGAGAGCTTCTGTAAAGTTTGGAAGGTAGGAGACGAGATACTGGCAGAAGTAAAGCTGTGAGGACCGGGCGTGAGTCGTGCTTCGGTAGCTCAGATGGTAGAGCACTTGCCCGCGAAAGGCAAAGGTCCCGAGTTCGAGTCTCGGTCGGGCACACAGTTTTAATCCGCCAGGAAGTTTCATATCAGCGCACACTCCGCTGCAGAGTGAAAATCTCATTCTGGTAATATTTCACCTGTCGCAGTGTCCCCAGCTCATGATCTAGTGGCTAACGTTGCTGCCTCTGGATCACGGGTTTCCGGGTTCGATTCCCGGCCGGGTTGGGGATTTTCTCTGCTCGGGCACTGGGTGTTTGTGTTGTCCTCATCATTTCATCATCATCATCATCATCATCATCATCATCATCATCATCATCATTCAAGACAGTGGCTGGATTGGACTGTGTAAAAAAACTGGACTGTGTAAGAACTGGGACTTCGTACAGGCGCTGATGACCGCGCAGTTGAGCGCCCCACAAACCAAACGTCATCATCACCTGTTGCAGTTAAATATGAACCATTTCCCACAGCACTGAAAGAACACACAGTTGTGACCGGACGATTGTAGTTTCGTCTGGTTCAAATGGTTCAAATGGCTCTGAGCACTATTGGACTTAACTTCTGTGGTCATCAGTCCCCTAGAACTTAGAACTACTTAAACCTAACTAACCTAAGGACATCACACACATCCATGCCCGAGGCAGGATTCGAACCTGCGACCGTAGCAGTCCCGCGGTTCCGGACTGCGCGCCTAGCACCACTAGACCACCGCGGCCGGCAGTTTCGTCTGGTCACACGAACTTTAGCAGTAGATGATTGTGCCTTTAATCTCTTTCTTGGAAAATTCGGATACCACCACACTATGGAGTGTCTTTTGGATTACACCTCGAGGTGGTGTCATCACAACTCATCTCCGCCATAAACTGAGATTGTCTAACATCTTGTCTAAGGCATTACAGTAAATATTGAACTGTATGTACGCACAACTGCTTGGTTAGAATCTCCCGATCGTCACGGATGAGCTGTGCGAGACACTGTTCATTATCAAGGATGTCACCTGGGCAAGACTGACTGGCGCGAGGTTTTCTTACACGTGATGTTACGCACGACTGCTACAACGTCTCCATCAGCAAGCGTCAGTGGATTTCAATTGGCACTATTTGTTCAGCAGTAAGGAATTCAGTGACACATTTCTGTTTTGTGTCCTCGAAGCCTTTCGTGGCGGCATGTCTGAATAAAATCTTTTCGGTTTTCAAGCAGCGTCAGTTCGAATAAAAGTCTCGAGCTTTCGATGGCTATCCCCACTATTCGAAATGACGCGGCTTCAAAAACGAGAAGATTTTATTCATATCTCTGTTTTATATACATCTCACAGTGAGATATCATTATGGAATGTTTCCCTGCTGCTGTTGCAGTCACGGGACAATGAAACCAGCAGGAAATTAGTAGAAGCATAAAAAATTAGGACGACACCAGCATAATCTGGCTCGGACACACAAGTCAACGCTAAAAACCTGAGACATTAGTTTCGGAATCACACTCCTCTTACTATTTTGTTCGAGCCTTCAAAAAGGATGTGGAACCAGTTGTTAGCTTTAGTGTCCTTATCTTCCGAAAGCATCTTCATCCAGTCATTGTGGGCCTCTCGCCGCGTGTGTGTGGATGCTCTTTCTTTAATGGCTCTGAGCACTACAGAAATTAACATCTGAGGTCATCAGTCCCCTAGAACTTAGAACTACTTAAACCTAACTAACCCAAGGACATCACACACATCCATGCCCGAGGCCAGGATTCGAACCTGCGACCGTAGCGGTCGCGCGGTTCCAGACTGAAGCACCTAGAACCGCTCGGCCACTTCAGCCGGCTTTGATGGCTCCATAATGATGTGATCTGTGTTTACATAATATAGACTGTGTAACACCCCACCCATCACTTAGCTGGTTTTGGCGTGTGCTCACCCCAACTAATTGACTGACAGGTCAACAAAGTGTGCAAAACTGCCGCAATATCGGATAACGCAAAAAAGTAATATGGCCCTGTGACTCCTGATTGAACTGCGGTGGCAGTGTTGACATTAATTTATTCAGAATTGATCACTTTTAAATAAAAAGGGGTGCACATTGATGTTATATTCAGCTATTGAACACCAGATGCAAATATTGAACATAAAATTAATTAAGAAAGTGATTTGGGATTTCAACTACTTGATTGAAAACAGATTCAGTCGATTTGCACAGGTTTATTTTAAATCACGACCTTCAATCATCACATTACATGACTCTCCTAACAGGCAGTGGTAATAAATTGCGTTTGCGTGGAGTAAAGCGCGATAAGTCAAAAGTAATTCCTATCGACTGACCCAGGCGTAATGCGAAGTGCGAGAAGAATTCTACAATACACGGCCCATGAAACACTCGTGGAAACTTTACCGACGTGATCCAACAAACTAATTAGCGGCCGGAGCGGGCGCAATATCACCGAATTCAGCGTGGCTGGGCGGCGTCGTTTTGCGGACGTCGGCCGACCTCGTGGTGCTGCAAGGCTGCGCTCGTCTATTCACTCCTAGCTATCTTGCTCAGTACATAGCTGAACCAAAACTTCGTATCTCCAAGCTCAATCATTCCATTTGCTAAGTCCTAAACTGCAGAGATGCTCACTCTTTCTCAGGCAAGGTGAGTCAAGAACGCCACGTCCGCACTCTAGGCATGCTGGGAACGGAAGACCTCTACGGAGACTTCTCCAACTCCGCTCTTCGCCTAAGTTTTCCCTCCAGCAAAATCACTTACGCCAATTGCAGCGCAAGTCGCGTTAATTATGCGTCGCTTCCCAGTGCCAACCAATGCCTGCTATGGGAAGTGAACAAATTCCCACAAAATTTCCCTTCCTCTCAACTTCTGCTATTTCGCTCCTCCCAGACCACCCATCAAGGTTAGCATCTGCACAAACACCAATTTTTCCGGAATTCTGACTCCCAGGAGAGTACCTCAGATTCCTCAGTCCTACGTTCCCATTGGAGGCCGTCATATTTCATTCTGTCGCTCTTCACCTGATTTACTTCAGACTCTGTGGACCGTGAATTCAGCGTGAAGTTGCTATAGTCACGAACACGCATATTTTGACCTCTGTTGACCGCTCCACCGTAGCTTTGCGCGGCTTTCTCGCATGTTTCACTGAAAACAGGACGACGGACATTTATCAACAGCAGTACCAGTTCTCCATCTGCTTCCTGGTACACCAGCATGGAGTCGGGGTCAACCACCCACTAACTGTCACTCATCTTAAGGCAGCTGGAGGCCGCACCCCGTTACCGTTTTCTCAGAGCTTGAGCCACCCTAAGCTGCCTATTGTCGCTTCCCTTCGCCGTTCCCCTGCCGGCCGGCCACAGTCAACTCTGTATACTTCCCTGGGGTAAACTAGCCTCCATTAAATCGACGCGTTTCCACAAAGTTTTTCATGTTGTGTGAATTACTTTAAAACCATCACCCGACATTAATTATTTCAATACGTCCATACTATACCCTCTACAACATACATTGTGCCTTGTAAGTCATTTTTGTTCAGCCCCACTGTTCGCTCAACGTGAGTTAGGTGATCTTTAATGACTTCATGTAAGGGGCATAGTTCTTGCCATCTTACAACTGTATCCTCTGGTCCAACTGACTGAAAATGATTAAGTTCGGCTACGTGCAGACCATTTGCAGCCATTCATGGACTTTATGTTCCCATGCAACGATGGAATTTTTAGGGATGAGAGTGCGCCATGTGGGCTAAAATTGTTCGCGATTAGCATGAGAAACATTCCCGACAATTCGAGCGAATGATTTGCTACACAGACTGGCCGATATGAATCCCATCGAACATTTATAGGACGTAATCGAGAGGTCAGTGCCTGGACAGAATCCTCCACTGCCAGCCGCTGTGACCGAGCTGTTCTAGGCGCTTCAAGCTGGAACCGCACTGCTGCTACGGTCACAGGTTCAAATCCTGCCTAGGTCATGGATGTGTGTGATGTCCTTAGGTTAGTTAGGTTTAAGTAGTTCTAAGTCTAGGGGACTGATGACCTGAGATGTTAAGTACCATAGTGCTTAGAGCCATTTGAACCATTTTTGAATCCTCCACTGGCAACACTTTCGCAATTACGGACGGGTGTAGAGGTACCATGGGTCAATGGGTCAATATCTCTGCAAGGAACTTCGAAAAACTTGGTTGAGTCTATGTACGTCGAGCCGCTACATTACGGCGAGCAAAAGGTGGTCTGACAAGATATGAGGAAGTATTCCATGAATTTTGTTGCCTCCCTGTACTTTCTCGCTTTTAATTATGACGCAGCCTGCACATCGGCCCAGACTCTGTAAAGGAGTAGTGGGAATAATTCACTGCACGGCCGTCAGCATCAGAGACTGTGGGGTGCCATTTGCGTGTAAGCTGACTGTACCGCGCGGGAGCGGACCAGGCGACTCGTTTTTGTCGTGTGGTGATGACGAGGCGGTCGGGCGGCCACGCGGGCGTCAAGTCGAGCCGAGCGGAGTGAACACCGGCGGTCGGCGAGCGCACACCCCGGTCACGACCTCGCCCACAGCACCTTCTCCTCCTCCGACGGAACTGACCACTCAGACCCACGTGCATGCTCACGATCATCAACGTGAGATTCGGTTAATTTGTTTATTGCGACCTGCCACCAATTAGAGCCCAGTTCTTCAAGCAGAAAAGTGTGATTATTATCAACAAGCTTCACAACCGATGAAAGCTCTTAGCTGCTGATTAGACAATGCATTGCCCTGTCTCGATATTTACGAGGAGCATTCAGTAATTCTACATCGACATTCATACTCCGCAAGCCATCTGACGGTGTGTGGCGGAGGGTACTTTGAGTACCTCTATCGGTTCTCCCTTCTATTCCAGTCTCGAATTGTTCGTGGAAAGAAAGATTGTCGCTACGCCTCTGTGTGGGCTCTTAATCTCTCTGATTTTATCCTCATGGTCTCTTCGCGAGATATACGTAGGAGGGAGCAATATACTGCTTGCCTCCTCGGTGAAGGTATGTTCTCGAAACTTCAACAAAAGCGCGTACCGAGCCACTGAGAGTCACTCCTGCAGAGTCTTCCACTGGAGTTTATCATCTCCGTAACGCTTTCGCGATTACTAAATGATCCCGTAACGAAGCGCGCTGCTCTCCGATGGATCTTCTCTATCTCTTCCATCAACCCTATCTGGTACGGATACCACACTGGTGAGCAGTATTCAAGCAGTGGGCGAACAAGCGTACTGTAACCTACTTCCTTTGTTTTCGGATTGCATTTCCATAGGATTCTTCCAATGAATCTCAGTCCGGCATCCGTTTTACCGACGATCAACTTTATATTATCATTCCATTTTAAATCACTCCTAATGCCTACTTCCAGATAATTTATGGAATTAACTGCTTCCAGTTGCTGACCTGCTATATTGTAGCCAAATGATAAAGGATCTTTCTTTCTATGTATTCGCAGCACATTACACTTGTCTACATTCAGATTCAATTGCCATTCCCTGCACCATGCGTCAATTCGTTGCATATCCTCCTGCATTAATGCAACACATTTTTAATCTCGGCCAATTTCGGTTGAGACAGTGCAGAATTTGTAGTAGTCTTGAAAATGGCGTCTGTTAACGGAGCTGCGTTCGAGGTAGAGAGCTGTCATTGAGTTTCTTTTGGTGGAAAACCGGAGCACCGTAGATATTCATAGGCGCTTGGTGAATATCTACAGCCAGCCCTTGTGACCGAGCGGTTCTAGGCGCTTCAGTCCGGAACGGCGCTGCTGCT
The DNA here is from genome assembly GCF_023864275.1 of Schistocerca cancellata. Classification (NCBI taxonomy): domain Eukaryota; kingdom Metazoa; phylum Arthropoda; class Insecta; order Orthoptera; family Acrididae; genus Schistocerca; species Schistocerca cancellata. The sequence goes on from NC_064626.1 coordinate 373,377,069, forward strand.
ACGGTCACAGGTTCGAATCCAGCCTCGGGAATGGTTGTGTGTGATGTCCTTAGGTTATTTAGGTTTAAGTAGTTGTAAGTCTAGGGGACTGATGACCTCAGATGTTGAGTCCCACAGTGCTTAGAGCCAATTTTAGAATATCTACGGAGACGCGCAGTGAGCAAAAGCACGATAAGTCGTTGGGCGAGGCGTCTGTCCTCATCGCAACAAGGTCGCGCAAACTCCGATATTCCACGTGCCGGCCGCCCGCACACAGCTGTGACTCCTGCAGTGTTGGAACGAGCAGGCACTCTCATTCGAGGTGATCGACGGACGGCAATCAAACGCCTCGGTGCCCACCTGGAAGTCACTGTTGGTGGTGATAACACACTCGTCACCAGTTGTACTCAGAGGTTCCTCGCCGCCTAACAGAAGACCATAAAGAGCACCGAAGAACTATCTGTGCGGAGTTGCTTGCGCGTTACGAGGCTAACAGTGACAATGTTTTGTCGAACAACGTCACAGGCGATGAAACACTTCGAAGGTCGACGATATTAAGTCAGTTCTCAGTAAAAATATTTCTGTTACTGATAAATCAGATATATGTTCAGAATTTAACAGTCATTTTCTGAACATTGCTAGTGAAATAAATAAAAATTTCGTTTCTACAGGAAATCATACAACTTTCCTCGCAAATGCCTTTCCGAGATTGATTTCTGAAATACTCCTCTGTGATACAGACAAGAGGGAGATTGAGTCAATAACCAAATCACTGAAGACTAAGGACTCTTATGGTTATGATGGAGTGTCTAGCAGAATATTTACTACTGTGCTGCACATGTTAGCCCTGTATTTAGCCATATTTGTAATTATTCCTTTAGGAATGGTCAGTTTCCTGAGCGATTAAAGTACTCAGTAGTAAACCCGCTTTATAAAAAGGGAGAAAGGGATAATTTAGATAATTTTAGACCTACTTCTATGCCATCAGTGTTTGCTAAAGTTATTGAAAAGGCTGTGTATGTAAGGATAATTGATCATTTTATATCATACGATTTGCTATCAAATGTACAGTTCGGCTTTAGAAGTCGTTCAACAACTGAAAATGCTATATTCTCTTTTCTCTGTGAGGTACCGGATGGACTAAACAAAAAGTTTCGAACGCTTGGCGTATTTTTTGATTTCACTAAGGCATTTGATTGTGTTGATCACAAAATATTGCTCCAGAAGTTGGACCATTACGGAATACGGGGAGTAGCTCACAACTGGTTGACCTCTTACTTTAGCAACAGGCAGCAAAAGGTCATTATTCACAATGTGATAACGGCTGTGATGTGGGATCTGGGTGGGGTACTGTCAAGTGGGGGGGGGGGGGGGGGCAGGGATCAGTGTTGGGGCCGCTCCTGTTCCTTATTTATATAAAAGATATGCCCTCTAGTATTACAGGTAACTCTAAAATATTTCTGTTCGATGATGACACTAGCTTGGTAGTAAAGGATGTTGTGGGCAACATTGGCTCGGTTTGTAGAAAATAAATTAACATTAAATCACAGTAAGACTCAGTTTTTACAGTTTCTAACACACAATTCAACAAAACCTGACGTTTTAATTTCATAGAACGGGCATATGGTTAGTGAAACTGAACAGTTCAAATTTTTAGGTGCTCAGATAGATAGTAAACTGTGGTGGAAAGCTCACGTTCAGGATCTTCTTCAAGGACTTAATGCTGCAATTTTTACTATTCAAATGGTATCTGAAGTAAGTGATCATTCACCACGAAAATTAATCTACTTTGCTTATTTTCATTCGCTTATGTCGCATGGTATTATATTTTGGGGTTACTCTTCCCATTCTACAAGGATAATTTTGGCTCAGAAACGGGCCGTTCGGGCAATACTTGGTGTGAGTTCACGAACCTCTTGTCGACCTCTGTTGACGAGTCTGGGTATTTTGACATTGGCCTCTCAATATTTATATTCCTTATTGTCGTTTCTTGTTACCAATATTAGTTTATTCCCAAGAATAATCAGCTTTCACTCGATTAATTCTCGGCAGGAATCAAACCTTCCATTTGGATCGGACTTCGTTAACCCTTGTGCTAAAAGGTGTGCAGTATACTGCTGCATCCCTTTTCAATAAGCTGCCACTAGAATTAAAAAATCTTAGCAGTAATCCACGCGCTTTCAAATCGAAACTGAAGAGTTTCCTCATGGGTCACTCCTTCTACTCTGTCGAGGAGTTCCTTGAAAAGTTAAGCTGATTCTTATTGTATTGCTGATAGCGTTTACTTAAACTTATGGACTGACTTTTTTCAGGTTCATGAACATTTATTTTTATCTGTTATTACTTTTATGTTGTAATTTCATGTGCTGACACGTTCCATGACCTTGGAGATTTGCTCCTCAATTTGGTCCTACGGAACTTGACGTGTAAATAAAATAAAATAAAATAAAACCGGAAACAAAACGGCAATTTATGAAGTGGGTCCACACCACCTCTCCTCTGAAGAAAAATTTCAAAGCTGCGCCCTCAGCCGATAAAGTCAAGGTGACGGTCATTTGGAACTCTGAAGGGGTTATCCTGTTTGATGTCCTCCCTCACGGTGCGACGATCAACTCTGAAGTGTACTGTGTTACCCTCGGGAAACTGAAGAAAGAACTTCTGCGCGTCCGTCCAGACAAAGATGCAAGCGAACTTCTCCTTCTCCATGACAACGCATGGCTTTACACAAGTCTGCGGATCGGACAGGAGCTCACGAAACCTCGTTGGACTGTTCTTCCTCATCCACCCTGCAGCAGGGATCTGGCATTTTCTGACTTCCAACTGTTGGCTCAGCGAAGGATGTACTCCGCGAGAAGCAGTACGTGGATGATGGCGAGGTTATTGATAAAGTAAGACGTTGGCTCCGACGTAGACCAATAGAGTGGTACCAACAGGGCATATAGGCCTCTCAGCAACGTGGCGTATGGCCATCGCATTGAACGGATATTATGATGAAAAATGTTTTGTAGCCAAAAGAGAGGGGAATAATATGGTGTGTTGTAATTCCGAATAAAACCGAAAAGAATGTCTTGCATTATTTATTGAGCGGTCCTCATACATTCCAGTTTTGAGCGTTTATAAGGATCCTCATAAGAGATTATTCAGGGATTTTAGCTTATGAGTGATCATGTAAGATGGCATTGTGCCTGGGAATGAAACTCCAGCAGAGGAAAATGGACTGCAACTGGAAAATGGTGTAGATTGCACCGCGATGGAGTTATCTAGGAAACGTTGAGTACCAGTAGGATAAATATCTCCACGGAATCTTAGATTTTGGTATATCTAATAATGGCGGTCAGATTAAATTCCTGAAAATGAACATAGGTAGAGCTCAGTATCTTACAATTTGTCCACCTGAAATTAGCGACTGACGAAAGAATCATCATTGTACTTGTCATAGTTTTGCAGTTTACATAGTGTATGCACCCGTTAACTTTCTAATTACATTTCTCCTATCACGAGTTCACCTTCCTTGATTTATGATAATTTCCAGTGGCTCCAGCTTTATCTGCTTGCAGCTTTTATCTTAAAAATAACTGATGGGCCACAGAAGCACTTCCACCATACACATTAGTCTTGACGGCGCGACAAACTCAGAAATTTCTCTGTTAGATCAGAACGCCAAGGCCAGCTTATTACAATCACACACGCAGATCACATACCTTGCAGCAGGCTTGCGGAACGACCTGATCTTGAACAAACGCGCAAACAAACTTCTGGAACACAAGAAAAAGTAGACCCTGTTTTACGACTCTGTTCTGCACCGACGGTTCGGTAGTTCAGATCTTTGAGTCTCCCACTCGTGATCGAAAGGAATCAATGTACGATCTCGACTAGAGGTAAGACATTGTGTCTGGCATTAAGGTCACATTCCGTATGTTGGCCTGCTGTGCCTTTGCGAGGAATAACTTACGCCACGGGGCCCAATTTTGAGCTCGTCGGTCCCCTTGTTATTCTAAAGGCGTACGTTAAGTGTCGGCAACATGTTTCGCCCTCTGCCGTCTCTTCTCTTCACCTGTTTCGATAAATAATCGCAAAACTTCCAGTTCCAAACTTCAAACCAAACAAACTTTCAGCACTTGTCAGTTGCTCTGGAGCTGCAAAGAGCCAAAGCTTAAATCATAAGGTGTAATTAGTTATTTTTATGATCTGGCTTTTACAAATCATTGATCAGTTATTGTGTTCCTTCATAGCAAGACATCTAAATATTAAATTAAAAGAAATAAACATGGTGAAATTCAGTTTCTAAAATCCGTCTGTATAATGTTTTAACCCAGATAACATACACTACCGGCCATTAAAACAACTACACCACGAAGATGACGTGCTACAGACGCGAAATTTAACCAACAGGAAGAAGATGCTGTGATATACAAATGATTAGCTTTTCAGAGCATTCACACAAGGTTGGCGCCGGTGGCGACACCTACAACGTGCTGACATGAGGAAAGTTTCCAACCGATTTCTCATACACAAAACAGCAGTTGACCGGTGTTGCCTGGTGAAACGTTGTTCTGATGCCTCGTGTAAGGAGGAGAAATGCGTACCATCACGTTTCCGACTTTGATAAAGGTTGGATTGTAGCCTATCGCGATTGCGGTTTATCGTATCGCGACATTGCTGCTCGCGTTGGTCGAGATCCAATGACTGTTAGCGGAATATGGAATCGGTGGTTTTCGGAGGGTAATACGGAACGCCGTCCTGGATCCCAACCGCCTCGTATCACTAGCAGTCGAGATGACAGGAATCTTATCCGCACGGCTGTAACGGATCGTGCAGCCACGTCTCGATCCCTGAGTCAACAGATGGGGACGTTTTCAAGACAACAACCATCTGCACGAACAGTTCGACGACGTTTACAGCAGCATAGACTATCAGCTCGGAGACCATGGCTGCGGTTACCCTTGACGCTGCATCACAGACAGGAGCGCCTGCGATGGTGTACTCAACGACGAACCTGGGTGCACGAATGGCGAAACGTCATTTTTTCGGATGAATCCAGGTTCTGTTTACAGCATCATGATGGTCGCATCCCTGTTTGACGACATCGCGGTGAACGAACGTTGGAAGCGTGTATTCGTCATCGCCATACTGGCGTACCACCCGCTGTCATGGTATGCGGTGCCATTGGTTACACGTCTCGGTCACCTCTTGTTCGCATTGACCGCACTTTGAACAGTGGACGTTACATTTCAGATGCGTTACGACCCGTGGCTCTACCATTCATTCGATCCCTGCGAAACCCTACATTTCAGCAGGATAATGCATGACCGCATGTTTCAGGTCCTGTACGGGCCTTTCTGGATACAGAAAATGTTCGACTGCTGCCCTGGTCACCACGTTCTCCAGATCTCTCACCAACTGAAAACGTCTGGTCAATGGTGTCCGACCAACTGGCTCGTCACAATACGCCAGTCACTACTCTTGATAAACTATGGTATCGTGTTGAAGCTGCATGGGCAGCTGTACCTGTACACGCCATCCAAGCTCTGTTTGACTCAATGCCCAGGCGTATCAGGGCCGTTATTACGGCCAGAGGTGGTTGTTCTGGGTAGTGATGTCTCAGGATCTATGCACCCAAATTACGTGAAAATGGAATCACATGTCATTCTAGTATAATATATTTGTCTAATGAATACCCGTTTGTGATCTGCATTTTTTCTTGGTGTTGCAATTTTAATGGCCAGTAGTGTATTTCGTATTTTTAGGACTGTCTACAAGTAGTGGTATTGGCGCCCGGCGTATGGCTTAACTGGGACGGGTCATGACACCATTAAAAATCGGGATATCTCGCGAAAATTACTGTGGCAAGACTGCGACTGGAGCACGGGCACCGCCTGCCGTACCCTAGTTACGTCAGCGCAAAGTAATGTATTTGGTAGTAACCTTACCAGCACATCAGTGTCGTGTACGTAAGATGACGCAGCCAGCCACAATAAAATCTGAATACCGTCGTAACCAGGCAACGACACATCGGCGTGTCGGGAACATGCTTCGCCGCCGCTACCGCGGATTAGTCGAGCGAGACTAATCCCTCCTCCGCAGTGGGGGGCGAGTGAAAATTCACAGACGGCGCTCTCCCCGCAGGGATCCCCAGGATTTGCATTAAAACCCGGCGCCGGCCAATTTCCTCAGATTGCCCCGTAGTGAGGGGCGGAAATAGGCGCCTCCCCTCGCCGCTCGCCTGTGCTTAACCATCTGCAACGCCGCCGACCGGGTAGGAGTTCCATAGTGCGCGCACGTCTTGCCGCGTTATTCCTGCTACACGCACTTATCTGAGCAGTGTTGCCGCTGTTGTTAGCATGACGGCTGCTGGGAAAGTACTGAGGACGCAGCACGCTTGTCGCCTAAGACGCGAAAGGCAGCGCTGTTGTTGTTGTTGTTGTTGCTGCTGCTGCTGCTGCTTACGACTTCGTACGCGACAACTGTCATGACTTTGATCTCTTTCCTGTTCAATCCCAGGATTACAGAGCTTCTTTTAAAACATGGCCTGGGCATCATTACCTTACCATGTTTTTGTTTATGGACCTTGGTCCAATATCCTACTTGCTGTTTCCTAAGCCAGTTCCGTTGTGCTAATCTCATCATAGCCTTGGTGATAGTCAGGACAGGTTCCGGTCCAATAAATGGAGTTGTTGCCCCCATCCTAGCCATTCTATCGGCTTGTTCATTGCCACAGATCCCTGAGTGGCCAGGGCCCCACATTAGGTTTACACTATAGCTTCCCCCTAGCTCCACCAGAGCCCTGTGGCAATCTGCAACAGTCTTAGATCTTGAAACTTCCTGGCAGATTAAAACTGTGTGCCCGACCGAGACTCGAACTCGGGACCTTTGCCTTTCGCGGGCAAGTGCTCTACCATACTACTCTGGTTGAGCACTTGCCCGCGAAAGGCAAAGGTCCCGAGTTCGAGTCTCGGTCGGGCACATAGTTTTAATCTGCCAGGAAGTTTCATATCAGCGCACACTCCGCTGCAGAGTGAAAATCTCATTCTGGAGTCTTAGATCTTGTTGCAGGCACTGCCAATGATTTCAGGGCTGCCTGGCTGTCTTAATAGATATAGATGCTACGGTCATTGTAGCACGTGGCCGAGCGGCTCTAGGCGCACCCGTCTGGAACCGCGCGACCGCTACGGTCGCAGGTTCGAATCCTGCCTCGGGCATGGATGTGTGTGATGTCCTTAGGTTGGGTAGGTTTAAGTAGTTCTAAGTTCTAGAGGACTGATGACCACAGCAGTTAAGTCCCATAGCGCTCAGAGCCATTGTAGCACCTACGCATATTCTCCTCCACACACACCCTGATTGCAGTAATTTCAACTTGGAATACAGGGGCCAGTTTTTCTAGAGAGATGATGCTCTCCAGTCTTGGCTGAACCCAGTACACCCCTGCCCCAACGCCTTGGTCTGTTTTCGACCCATCGATGAACCAAATGATGTCCCTCTACGGCGTCGAACTGTTTTTTCCCACTGCTCCCTACTTGCAATTATTATATTGAAAGGCTTGTCGAAGCAGTTGGGAGTTGTTGTATAGTCGGTAGGCATTTCCCCAGCCATTCCTATACTTACCTCATCCACCATGTTAGTGTGTGATTAGCGCGGAGAATAAAAATCGTAGAGGGCAACCAAGAGATGAATAAACTAAGCAGATTCAGAAGGATGTAGGATGCAATAGTTACTTGGAGATGCAGAAGCTTGCACAGGAGAGAGTAGTATGGACAGCTGCATCAAATCAGTCTTTGGACTGAAGACCGCAACAACAACAAAAAATAGAGAAAACTCTATACATGCTTGACTGCTCGAATAATGGCGATCGTTTAGAATGCTGAAAAATGAGGAAACTACTTCACTTGTGAAAGGCTACTGATCGTCATTTTCTCCTCAATCCATCTATTAATGCAACGGGAAAGCAGCTAAATACAAGTAATAATGACATTTCACAGTGTCTAGTTAGCGCATCATTGCTAGCTGATATTATGTTTTGGATCTAGTTTTCTCATTTCGCGTATTGTGTTAGTCCGATTCGCACTGTTTTCTCGTTGTTTTGGTAAAAAAAATCGTTTCGTAAAAGCCGTGAAGACGTTGAATATCACGACCTCCTGGACGCCCCAGCATATCATCAACCAATGAAATTGAAATTGTAGAAAAAGTTAAAGATTTGATTATCAACGATCGCCTGAAAACAATAAGGGAGATCGCTGACGATGTTGTCATACCATCTGGCTCATGCTACGAGTTTTCTCGGCTTTTTTGGTCATGAAACGAGTGACAACAAAATTTGTTCCCAAATTGCTGAATTTCGGACAAAAGCTCCGACCAATGTAAGTTTCCTAGGAACAGCTAGATGAAGTCAACAACGGCAGATCTACTGAAACATCTCATAACGAGTGATGGCACATGGATTTAAGGATATTACGTTGAAACTAAGGCTGACCAATGGAAGCGTTTTGGTTAGCCAAGAACGGAGAAAGGACAGCAAGTACGGTCAAATGTCAAGCTTACGCTCACCGTGTTCTTCGATCTCAGCGTCGTAGCCCAATAAGGAGCATTAGTTCCACATTCAACGCTGTTTGCGTGAATATTCGCCAAACATACCCCCCTCCACCCGCCACGTTTTTACTTTCGCAAAAAGGAAGAAAAGCTTAAAGCACCGTCATTTTACAAGATGAGATGAAACTAAAAAGGCATCGCTGAGGGATCTACGCGGAAGAACCAAAGAGACTGTTACACCTGCCTAAAATCGTGTAGCGACCCCGCGAGCACGCAGAAGTGCCGCAAAACGACTTGGCATGGACTCTACTAATGTCTGAAGTAGAGCTGGAGGGAACTGACACCACGAATACTGTAGGGCTGTCCATAAATCCGTAAGAGTACGAGGGGGTGGACATCTCTTCTGAACAGCACGTTGCAAGGCATCCCAGATACGTTCAAAAAATGGCTCTGAGCACTATGGGACTTAACATCTGAGGTCATCAGTCCCCTAGAACTTAGAACTACTTAAACCTAACTAACCTAAGGACATCACACACATCCATGCCCGAGGCAGGATTCGAACCTGCGACCGTAGCAGTCTCGCGGTTCCGGACTGAAGCGCCTAGAAGCGCACGGTTACCGCGGCCGGCCCAGATATGTTCAATAATTCATGAGGGTATTTTTGATCCCTCGCTGCAACTACAAAATGCGTGGTTTTTTCACCAGATGCGTTTCGCTTTTTGAGGTAAAGCATCATCAGTGGTCTCTATTTAGTTTATTTACCTTTTGATTTGATTTTTGCACCGAAAAACAGTTCATTAAGAATAGGTTGGTTTGTACTTACGGTGATTTTTTCGGCTAATTCCTCGCTTACATCGGGAACTCCCCAGTTATTAGTCCAAGTGATCTTTTTTCCTAGCCTAGAGCATCCAATGGCGGCACTCCTACTCCTGTACTTTTCACGGTGCCATTTAACGGTGGTGAACAGAGGTACACATTTACACCGGTGGAGACGCACCACAGAAGCAATAAAAACTAACAGAGGCACGCCCTCCAGCCGTATAATGTTGCACGCTCTCGTCCTTGTTGTTTGGTATTAGGTCGCTCGTAAAAATTACAGTGGAAGTCGGACGCCATCTTACCTTGTATTATCCACTGGCGTCTACTACTTTGGGGTCTGATGCGCTTAAAGTCATTATACCCTGAAGAGCCAAAGAAACTGGCACACCTGCCTAATAACGTGTAGAGTACCCGTGAACACGCAAAGTGCCACACCACTACGTGGCATGAGCTCGATTAATGTATGAGGTAGTGCTGGAGGAAACTGACACCATGAATCTTGCAGGGGTGTCCGTAAATCCGTAAGAGTACGAGGGGATGAAGATCTCTTCTTAACAGTACGTTGCAAGGCATCCCAAATATGCTGAATAATGTTCATGTATGGGGAGTTTGGTGGAAGTGTTTAAACTCAGACGAGTGTTCATGGAGCTACTCTGTAGCAATTCTAGACGTCTGGTGTGTCGCATTGTCCTGCTGGAATTGCCCAAGTCCGTCGGAATGTATAATGGACACGAATGGATGCAGGTCATCAGACATAATGATTACATACGTGTCGCCTGTCAGAGCCGTACCTAGACGTATCAGGTGTCCCATATCACTCCAACTGTACAAGCCCCACACCATTACAGAGCCTCCACCAGCGGCATGAACTTGATTAATATCTGAAGTAGTGCTGGAGGGAGCTGACACCATGAATCCTGCAGGGCTGTCCGTAAATCCGTAAGAGTACGAGGGGACGGAGATTTCTTCTTAACAGCACTTCCCAAGGCATCCCACATATGCTCAATAATGTTCATGTCTGTTCAAATGGTTCAAATGGCTCTAAGCCCTCTGGGACTTAACATCTGTGGTCATCAGTCCCCTAGAACTTAGAACTACTTAAACATAAGTAACCTAAGGATATCACACACATCAATGCCCGAGGCAGGACTTGAACCTGCGACCGTAGCAGCAGGCGGTTCCGGACTGAAGCGCCTAGAACCACTCGGCCACAGTGGCCGGCATGTCAGTGGAGTTTTGTGGCCAGCCTAAGTGATTAAACTCAGAAGAGTATTCCTGGAGCCACTTTGTAGCAACTCTGGACGTGCGGATGTCACATTGTCCTAAAGGATCTGCGCAAGGCCGTCAGAATGCACAATGGACGTGAATGGATGCAACAGGATGCTTACGTATGTGTCACCTGTCAGAGTCTATCTAGACGTAACAGGGGTCCCGTATGACTCCAGCTGCACACGCCCCACTCCATTACAGAGCCTCCACCAGCTTGAACAGTCCCTTGTTGACATGCAAGGTCTATGGAGTCATGAGGTTTTCTCCATACCCGTACACGTCCATCCGCTCCATACAATTTGAAACGAGACTCGTCCGAACAGGCAGCATGTTTCCAGCTATCAACAATCCAATGTCGATGTTGACAGGTCCAGGCGAGGCGTAAAGCTTTGTGTCGTGCAGTCATCGAAGGTACACGAGTGGTTCTTCGTCATCAAAACCCCATAATGATGATCTTTCGTGCAATAGTTCGCACGTTGACACTTGTTGATGGCCCAGCATTGAAATCTGCAGCAGTTTAAGGAAGGATTGTCCTTCTGCCACGTTGAACCATTCTCTTCAGTCGTCGTTGGTCCCGTTCTTGCAGGATCTTTTTCCGGCCGCAGCGATGTCGGAGGTCTGATGTTTTACCGGATTCCTGATATTCCCGGCACACTCGTGAAATAGTCGTACGGGAAAATCCCCACTTCATCGCTACCTAGGAGATGCTGTGTCCCATCGCTCGTGCGCCGACTATATTACCGCGTTCAGACTCCCTTAAATCTTTATAACCTGCCATTATAGTAGCAGTAACCGATCTAACAACTGCGCCAGACACTTGTCTTATATAGGCTTTGCCGACCGCAGTGCCGTCTTCTGCCTGTTTACATATCTCTGTACTTGAATAAATATGCCTATACCAGTTTCTTTGGCTCTTCATTGAAAATACTGTCCCAAGGATGGAGTCTAGATGTGTTTGGGGGATTGGAAGAAGCGCAAGTCTAAATTTATAATATCTAATGCGCAAAGTTCAGAAGCTGATAACACTGATGTAGACGAATAAATGAAATTCTTTCCGAAAAAAAACCGTAATTCCCGTTATTTTTTTGCACATTCCGTGGGCAGCAGTACTTAGGAAACAGTTAGTTAGGAGTTGTTTTATTCTTGCGGGGCTGTTTGTGGTCTGCGAAAGCGGCAGGCCGCCTAACGCCCAGCACACGCCTTCCCATTGTGTTGGTGGGCGTCACCCTCAGTAACTACCGACCAGAGGCCACACTTTCGCTCCGCCACCTCCAGAACAAGGCGATACTTTACGATGTGCAGAGGTGCTGAAGTGGGGCAGTCCTAAATACCACCCGGAAACAAAAGTACAAGCATTTAACTGCAGCTTGACTTGCGTGTCACATTTCCGTGCGTACACAGTGAATGAATATACGCCGATGAGCCAAAACATTATGACTACCTGGTTAATAGCGCGTTGCTCTCCTTTTCAAACACAGTACAGCAGAGATTCTGCTTGACATGGATTCTGCAACTCCTTGGGATTCGAGAAGTATGCGCCACTAGATGTCTAAGCGCGGGTCAAACAATTTCCGCAAATTACAGAATGGTTGAAACTTCATGGCAGATTAAAACTGTAGGCCAGACCGAGACTCGAACTCGGGACCTTTGCGGGCAAGTGCTCTACCAATTATTTTTTTTTTAATCTCATTTTGTTCGTTTGCGTTCATTGTATCTGCTCGGGGCGGACGTCGAAAGACACCTGTTTCAGTTCGTTGTTGATCCATTAACTCAGTTTTTTTGTTGTTATTACAGAGGGCAGCTAGCCCTCTGACCGAACACGTTGAGTTACCGTGCCGGCTGCCAACTGAGCTGCCCAAGCACAACTCACGTCCCGTCCTCACAGCTTTACTTCCGCCAGTACCTCGTCTTCCACCTTCGAACTTTACGGAATGGTTGTTCACAGGCACGCGTTCCAGTTGGTACAGATGAGGCATGTTTGTTGGCCAAGACATCAGTGTGCGTTCCCTATAATACCCATCAAACCACTGTGACACGATCCTCACCTTGCGATACGGACACGTATCCTACTGGAAGGCGTCACCGCCTTAGAGGGAGACTTCAAGCATAAGGCGATGCAGGTGGTCCGCAATAGTGATCACATAGTGCACTGCAGTCATGATGCCTTCGATTACCACTACGGATCCCATAGAAGCCCAACTCAATGTACCCCATAGCATGAATCTGCCCTCACCGGCCTCTATCTGTGGTGCAGTGCATGTTCCTTGCAGCCATTCGCCTGGATGACGGCGTGTAAGGATCCAATAATCGACCTGGTGCAACAAGAAGTGCGATTCATTCGACAAGCGACAAGTTTATATTGATTGGCAGTGAAAACTCAGTGATTCTGTGCCCACTGGAATCATAACTGGCGATGTCGTTGGGTCAACATACACTACTGATCATTTAAATTGCTACACCACCAAGATGACGTGCTACAGACGCGAAATTTAATAGATAGGAACAAGATGCTGTGATATACAAATGATTAGCTTTTCAGAGCATTCACACCAGGTTGGCGCCGGTGGCGACACCTACAACCTGCTAAAATGAGAAAACTTTCCAACCGATTTCTCATACACAACCAGCAGTTGACCGGCGTTGCCCGATGAAAAGTTGTTGTGATACCTCGTGTAAGGACGAGAAATGCGTACCATCACGTTTCCGAGATTGATAAAGGTCAGATTGTAGTCGATCGCGATCGCGGTTTATCGTATCGCGACTTTGCTGCTCGCGTTGGTCGAGATCCAATGACTGTTAGCAGAATATGGAATCGGTGGGTTCAGGAGAGTAATACGGAATGCCGTGCAGCATCCCAACGGCCTCGTATCACTAGCATCTTATCCGCATGACTGTAAAGGATCGTGCAGCCACGCCTCGAACCCTGAGTCAACAGATGGGGACGTTTGCAAGACAACAACCACCTGCACGAACAGTCCGACGACGTTTACAGCAGCATGGAATATCAGCTCGGAGACCATGGCTGCGGTTACCCTTGATGCTGCATCACAGACAGGAGCGCCTGCGATGGTGTACTCAACGACGAACCTGGCTGCACGAATGGCAAAACGTCATTTTTTCAGATGAATACAGGTTCTGTTTACAGCATCATGATGGTCGCATCCGTGTTTGGCGACATCGCGGTGAACGCACATTGGAAGCGTGTATTCGTCATCGCCATATTGGCGTATAACCCGGCGTGATGGTATAGGGTATCATTGGTTACACGTTTCGGTCACCTCTTGTTCGCATTGACGGCACTTTGAACAGTGGACGTTACATTTCAGTTGTTCTACGACCGTTCATTCGATCCCTGCGAAACTCTACATTTCAGCAGGATAATGCACGACCGCATGTTGCAGGTCCTGTACGGGCCTTTCTGGATACAGTAAACGTTCGACTGCTACCGTGGCCAGCACATTCTCCAGATCTCTCACCAACTGAAAACGCTTGGTCAATGGTGGCCGAGCAACTGGCTCGTCACAATATGCCAGTCACTACTCTTGATGAACTGTGGTATCGTGTTGAAGCTGCATGGGCAGCTGTACCTGTACACGCCATCCAAGCTCTGTTTGACTCAATGCCCAGGCGTATCACGGCCGTTATTACGGCCAGAGGTGGCTGTTCTGGGTACTGATTTCTCAGGATATATGCACCTAAATTGCGTAATAATGTAATCACATGTCAGTTCATGTTTGTCCAATGAATTCCCTTTTATCATCTGCATTTCTTCCTGGTGTAGTAATTTCAATGCCCAGTAGTGTAATATCAGGGAGGGGTCGCGTGATGTGGAGCTTCACATTGAACAACAGCCTTTGAACGGAGTGTTCCGTAACAACTGTGCCTGCACCAGCACTGTACTCTGTCGTCAGATCTGCCACAGATCGCTGCCTATCCTGGGTTACACGGTGGTGATTCCTACGACCTCTGCGTTTTATGATGAGACTTGGATCTGCAGTATCATGCCTACTCGTTACTTCATCATCCTTCAACGACTTTCCACAGCTGCTCACGACAGCAGTATGCCAACAGGCGACCAGGTAAGACGTTTCAGAGTTTCCCTTTTCCAGCCGCAGTGCCACAACAATGTGCTCTTCAATCATAACGTGTAGGCTTTCATGACGCGCGTCTTCATTAATTAAAACTTCTAGGCTAAGAGGCCGTTGTCGAATAGTAAAAATTCTTCCTCCTGGCGTTTCGTTTTTAGCTCAGAAGTTTTAATTAGTGACTGTGCCCTTTGCCGAAACCGCTTAGCCGGCCGCTGTGGCTGAGCGGTTCTAGGCGCTTCAATCCAGAACCGCGCTGCTGCTACGGTCGCATAATCTAATCCTGCCTCGGGCATGGATGTGTGTGATGTCCTTAGGTTGGTTAGGTTTAAGTAGTTCTAATTCTAGGGGACTGATGACCTCAGATGCTAAGTCCCAGAGTGCTTGGAGCCGCATTTGCGGCCCCTATCTTCGCTATAACGACTGCCCATTCGTCTCTCTTCCGCTTACATTCTTCACTTACTGCGTCACATGCCCACAACACCACCAGGAGGCATTCAACCTCGCGGTGGGCAGTGGTCATAATGTTTTGGCTTATCAGTGTACAGCAGACACTAATGCAAAAAAATATCGCAGCAAGAAGGAATAATTAATGTAGAGTAATGAAATTTCTGGAATACATTTGGCTGGGTAACATATTTAAGTGATTAACATTGCAAGATCACAGGTTAATGTAAGTGCGAGATAAGCCATTGCAAATGTGAAATGCTGGTACATTAATAAACGGTGTAGCCGCCAAAATGTTGAATGCAAGGATCCAAACGTGCATTCATTGTGTTGTACTGTACCCGGATTTCACTTTGTGGGATGCAGTCCCATGCATGTTGCACAGGTTGGTCAATAGAGGGACGGTTAATGAGATTTCTACATCTACATCTACATGGATACTCTGCAAATCACATTTAATTGCCTGGCAGAGAGTTCATCGAGCGACGTTCACAATTTTCTATTATTCCAATCTCGTACAGCGTGCGGAAAGAACGAGCGCCTGTATCTTTCCGTACGAGCTCTGATTTCCCTTATTTTATCGTAGTGGTCGTTTCTCCATATGTAGGTCGGTGTCAACAAAATATTTTCGCATTCGGAGAAAAAAGTTGGTGATGGGAATTTCGAGAGAAGATTCCGTGGCAACGAAAAAGTCCTTTCTTTTAATGATGTCCAGCCCAAATCCTGTATTTCAGTGACACACTCTCTCATATTTCGCGATAATACAAAACGTGCTGCCCTTCTTTGAACTTTTTCGATGTACTCCATCAGTTCTATCTGGTAAGGACACCACATCGCGCAGCAGTATTCTAAAAGAGGACGGACAAACTTAGTGTAGGCAGTCTCCTTGGTAGATCTGACACATTTTCTAAGTATCCTGCCAATAAAACGCAGTCATTGGTTAGCTTTCCCCACAACATTTTCTGTGTGTCACTCACAATTTAATTTGTTCGTAATTGTAATCCTTAGGTATTTAGTTGGTGTTACGGACTTTAAATTGGACTGGTTTATCGTGTAACGGAAGTTTAACGAATTCCTTTTAGCACTCATGTGTATGACCTCACACTTTTTGTTATTTAGGGTCAACTGCCAATGTTCGCACCATTCAAATATCTTTTCTAAATCGTTTTGCAATTTGTTTTGAACTTCTGATGACTTTATTAGTCGATAAGCGACATCGTCAACTGCAAACAACCTGAGACGGCTACTCAGATTGTCTCCCAAATCGTTTATATCGATAAGGAACAGCAAAGGGCTCAAAGTTTGTGGATGACGCTGGAGTTGTCGACCGGTGATGTCGCATATCTACTCGACCGTAGACAGATCTGGTAATCGAGCTGGCCAAGGCAGCATGTCGACACTATGTAGAGCATGTTGTGTTACAACAGCGGGATGTGGGGGAGCGCTGTCTTGTTGGAAAACACCCTCTGGAATGCTGTTCCTCAATCGCAACGCAATAGATCGAATCTCCACACTAATGTACAAATTTACAGTCAGTATGTGGGGGGGATGACCATGAGAGGGCTCCCTCTGTCATGTGAAATCGTGCCCCAGACCATAACTCCACGTGCGGGTGCAGTGTGTCTAGCACGCCGATAGGTTTGTTGCACGCCCTCAACTGGTCTCCTCCGAACCAACACACGGCCATCTCTTGCACGGAGGCTTAACCAGCTTTCATCAGAAAACACAATAGATATCCATACTGCCCTCCAGTGCGTTCTCGATTGACACCACTGAAGTCGCAAATGGTGGTGTGTTGGGGTCAATGGAATGCACGTTACAGGGCCTCTAGCTCGGAGATGTCGTTGAAGTAACCGATTTGTAACAGTTGGTTGTGTTACTGTGGTGCCAACTGCTGCTCCAATGTTGCAGATGCGCCAGAGCCATACGTCGAACGCTGTCGTCTTCCCTGCCGGTAGGGCCAAGTGGCCGTCCGAAGCATGGTCTCCTTGCGACCGTACACGCAGGTGACCACTGGCCCAGCTACCACGTACAGTGGCTGCTTCTTGCCAAGTCTTTCTGCAATATCGCAGAACGATCATCCAGCTGCTCGTAGCCTTATTACACGACTTCGTTCAAACTCAGTGAGGTACTGATGTTGACGTCTTTGTCGTCTTAAAGGGACTCTTGACTAACATCGACTTACCACGTCCTATCTCAAAGGTAACTGATACTCACGACCGTTAAAGCACGTATTCAAAGCAAACCCGGATTGCATCTACTAGCACCACTCTTAATCGACTGGCGTGTAATTTGATTTGCTTGGTTGTTTGTTTTCGGGGGAGGGGACCAAACAGCGAGGTGATTGGTCTCATCGTATTGGGGAAGGATGGGGAAGGAAGTTGCCTAATTCTGCCCCTTTTATGGCTACGCGATCTAATATAAATAACGCGAGACGACTGACATCATCTACGTACCAAACACTAGAAGACACTACTTTCAAAGATCATCTACAGTGGTGTGCAACCCTGTGGAAATAAAATTTACGTGATCACAGCTGTTTAGATTTATAGCCCTAATAAGCCGAAGCAATTACCAATATCACCGTATATACTGCGTCCGGTGTGTCGGAGTGATGGTTCTCGTACACGTCTGCGATGATGGAAGGACCCCAGCCACAAAATAAAACTATTTCAAACACTAGGACGGCAGAAGGCGGTCCTCTGACTATTATAATCTAATACTGTCTTCTCCCCTCTGTGTTCTACAGACAAGAAACGCGAACTCTCAGCCACAAGGACGGAATTCAGATAAGTCTCTACGTGAGCGTAGACAGAAGGAGTGTTCTCAATCACTGAATGCTGCGTACTCAACGATCACTCCCTACCTGGAGGCGAGTCCAGAATCGTGTAAGTTCGCAACAGTGCAGTGCCTAATCATTCTAAATATAAAATCTCCTGAGAACAAAGACAGCAAGTCCGTCTGTACCAGCAAAAGCTGACACTGAGCGACCATCAAACTTGGGCGCTCAAAACGGAAGACTTCTTCCCCCCACTGCTGGCTTCCCATCAAAACTCGGCTGCCCTCCCTCGTAACTCAGAAGGCGAGTCATATTCTCGAAACCACAGAATATTCTCTCTCTACATATTCTTCCGAACGCCGACCAGCCATATGTTAGTCTTTTGTCGTCCAGCGCGGAAAGTTTGCGAGGAAATTCCTATACTCACACAACGGTACGCTTCTCAGAGTAAACATCCTCGGAAATAACCCAGCCTGTGATTTCTGAGGTAACGCTTCCTCGTTCCTCTCTGCTACATCCAAGATTTTCAGTGTTTTCGAAGTATTATCCGGTTATCCTTCCGTCCCCCGCTATAAACCGGCCGACCGCCACTGTATTGTGCTTCAGTGCTCAGGTGCCCGGGCCGTCCCGTCAGTCTTGGCTACTTCCTGTGTTTAAGCAGAACGAACACCTGTGTGGGCCTACCACCCAGAGCTTGAGTTCTGCCTGCCGTTTCATCTTCACTGGCGTTCCAACCTCTGCTAGTATAGGCAATCATTCATTATGCCGTTCTGATAATAAACACACTCCGTCACCTTCAATATAATAAGCGTTAACGATTATTTACAAGGTGTACATGAAAATGTCAGTCTTCTTTAAATATACATACATACGATGTACAACCTATCAAATTATACCTAATTCCGGTTGAATATCACGGCAAAGTATGTAGATGAGTGCTTGTAAGGTGCGAAATTATAGCCACCTTACAGGCATATCATGTACACGATATTCCCTTTACGTTTAGTTGAGAAAGAGCAACAAAAGAGTTGATGAACGATATTTTCCATTAGTTGGTTAACGATATTTTCCAAAATTGGTTCTCTAAAATGAACTCAGCGTAAATTTTGTAAAAACACACTACATTCAGTTCTGTATAACAGACAGAGTCACACCAACAACTGAGGTAGCACATGAGCAGAAGTCAGTAAGTAGAATCGAATGCTCCAAATTTTTGGATGGACATATTGATGAAACCTTGAACTGGAAGAAGCATACTGCTGAGCTTCCCAAACAGTTAACTTCCGCAGCCTTTGCTCTTCGAATAATTGCTAATATTGGAAACAAACGTATCTGCCTCCAGACATATTTTGCATATTTCCACATTGTACGGAATACTTCTCTGGGGTAACTCATCAGAAAGAAAGTATTGATTGCACAAAACCGAGTAGTAAGAATAATATGTGGTGTTCACCTACGGACTTGATGTAGGTACCTCTTCAAGGAGCTAGGCATTTTAAATTACCATAACAATACATATTTTTGCTTATGAAATTCGTTATAAATAATCCATCACAATTCTAGAAGAACAGTGATTACAACACTAGAGGGCTATGACCTTTGATACCGATCGTTAAAGCTGTCCGTGGCTCAGACAGGAGGTCAATGTGCAGGAATAAACATTTTTCATCATTTACCCAAATTACACCTAGCGCAGCACGTTTCAAATCTAATGGGAAATCATGTCTCCTGGACAACTCCTTCTATTCCATTGTGCGAATTTCTACTGAAAAACTGGTAGCCAGGAAAAAAAAATTTGTTTGTAAGTGTAGTTATGTGAGTAGGAATAAAATGACAATGTGTACATTAATGTTAACAGTAACCATGTATGCATATCCCGTAAGCTGACTCGTTCCACATCATTTCGATGCAAAAATCGTTCAAATGATCTGTGGAAACACGTAAGTAACCAACCGGCCATGAGTGACATACATTAAATGGTTCAAATGGCTCTAAGCACTATGGGACTCAACATCTGAAGTCATCAGTCACCTAGAACTTAGAACTGCTTAAACCTAACTAATCTAAGGACATCACACACATCCATGCCCGAGGCAGGATTCGAACCTAAGACCGTAGCAGGCGCACGGTTCTAGGCGCTTCAGTCCGGAACCGCGCGACCGCTGCGGTCGCAGATTCAAATCCTGCCTCGGGCATGGATGTGTGTGATGTCCTTAGGTTAGTTAGGTTTAAGTAGCTCTAAGTTCTAGGGGGCTGATGACCTCAGATGTTAAGTCCCATAATGCTCAGAGCCATCTGAACCATTTTTTTGTTGACTGACAGAGACAGCCGGCAGTTGAAGAGGGTCGTAATGTATAATAGGTAGATATCTATCCAGACAATCACACAGGAATTCCAAACTGCATCAGGATCCACAGCGAGTACTATGACAGTTCGGTAGGAGGTGGGAAAATTGGGATTTCATGGTCGAGTGGCTGCTCGTAAGCCACACATCACGCCGGTATATGCCAAACGATGTCTCGCTTGGTGTAAGGAGTGTAAACATCGGACGATTGAACAGTGGAAAAATGTTGTGTGGAGTGACGAATCAGGGTACACAATGTGGCGATCCGATGGCGGGGTGTGGGTATGGCGAATACCCGGTGCACGTTATCTTCTAGCGTGGCGGTGGTGTCATGGTGTGGGAGGGGCCTTGCAGCCTTTGTTGTTTTGCGTGGCACTCTCACAGCGCAGGCCTACATGGATGTTTTAAGCACCTTCTTGCTTCCCACTGCTGAAGAACGATTCGGGGATGGCGACTGCATCGAGCACCTGTTCATAATGCACGGCCTGTGGCCGAGTGGTTACGCGACAATAACATCCCTGTAATGGACTGGCCAGCACAGGGTCCTGACCTGAATCCTACAGAACACGTTTGGGATGTTTTGGAACGCCGACTTTGTGCCAGGACTCACCGACCGACATCGATGCCTCTCCTCAGTGCAGCACTCCCTGAAGAATGGGCTGCCATTCCCCAATAAATCTTCCAGCACCTGACTGAACGTATGCCTGCGAGGGTGGAAGTTGTCATCAAGGCTATGGGTGGGCCAACACCATATTGAATTCCAGCATTACCGATAGAGGACGCCACGAACTTTTAATTCATTATAAGCCAGGTGCCCGGATACTTTTGATCTCATAGTGTATATTCCCGTACAGGGGAGTGATTTTACCTGAAAGTCGCTTGCCCGGCGTCGGCGGATAAATACGATATTGCAGTGCCTGTGTTATTCTGAATTACGATGCAATGTTCCTTCAGACACGCATGCATATACAGAGGAACATTGCAGAATAACAGTCACTGCAAGATTGTGTCGTAACCACGAATGAGGATCTAGCTATCGACATTCTGTGTAAGGCTCCCAATACTCATCAAGTGGCAGTCCTTCAACAGATAATAATGTGAAGGAAGAAAAGCGAAATAAAATGGCTTCATCCAACTGCCTGAGGACAATATTATGGAAATGGAAGAGGATGTAGATGAAGATGAAATGGGAGATATGATACTGCGTGAAGAGTTTGACAGAGCACTGAAAGACCTGAGTCGAAACAAGGCCCCGGGAGTAGACAACATTCCATTAGAACTACTGACAGCCTTGGGAGAGCCAGTCCTGACAAAACTCTACCATCTGGTGAGCAAGATGTATGAGACAGGTGAAATACCCTCAGACTTCAAGAAGAATATAATAATTCCAATCCCAAAGAAAGCAGGTGTTGACAGATGTGAAAATTGCCGAACTATCAGTTTAATAAGTCACAGCTGCAAAATACTAACACGAATTCTTTACAGACGAATGAAAAAACTGGTAGAAGCCGACCTCGGGGAGGATCGGTTTGGATTCCGTAGAAATATTGGAACACGTGAGGCAATACTGACCTTACGACTTATCTTAGAAAAAAGATTAAGCAAAGGCAAACCTAAGTTTCTAGCATTTGTAGACTTAGAGAAAACTTTTGACAATGTTGACTGGAATACTCTTTTTCAAATTCTAAAGGTGGCAGGGGTAAAATACAGGGAGCGAAAGGCTATTTACAATTTGTTCAGAAACCAGATGGCAGTTATAAGAGTCGAGGGGCATGAAAGGGAAGCAGTGGTTGGGAAGGGAGTGAGACAGGTTTGTTACCTCTCCCCGATGTTATTCAATCTGTATATTGAGCAAGCAGTAAAGGAAACAAATGAAAAATTAGGAGTAGGTATCAAAATCCATGGAGAAGAAATAAAAACTTTGAGGTTCGCCGATGACATTCTAATTCTGTCAGAGACAGCAAAGGACTTGGAAGAGCAGTTGAACGGAATGTACAGTGTCTTGAAAGGAGGACATAAGATGAACATCAACAAAAGTAAAACGAGGATAATGGAATGTAGTTGAATTAAGTCGGGTGATGCTGAGGGAATTAGATAAGAAAATGAGACACTTAAAGTAGTAAAGGAGTTTTGCTATTTGGGGAGCAAAGTATTTCATGATGGTCGAAGTAGAGAGGATATAGAATGTAGACTGGCAATGGCAAGAAAAGTGTTTCTGAAGAAGAGAAATTTGTTGACCTCGAGTATAGATTTAAGTGCCAGGAAGTCGTTTCTAAAAGTATTTGTATGGAGTGTAGCCATGCACGGAAGTAAAACATGGACGATAAACAGTTTGGACAAGAAGAGAATAGCAGCTTTCGAAATGTGGTGCTACAGAAGAATGCTGAAGATTAGATGGGTAGATCACATAACTAATGATGAAGTATTGAATAGAATTGGGGAGAAGAGGAGTTTGTGGGACAACTTGACAAAAAGAAGCGACCAGTTAGTAGGACATGTTCTGAGGCATCAAGGGATCACAAATTTAGCATTGGAGGGCAGCGTGGAGGGCAAAAATCGTAGAGGGAGGCCATGAGATGAATACACTAAGCAGATTCAGAAGGATGTAGGTTGCAGTTAAGTACTGGGAGATGAAGAAGCTTGCACAGGATAGGGTAGTATGGAGAGCTGCATCAAACCAGTCTCAGGACTGAAGACCACAATAACAACAACCAACTGCCTTTATTCTCTTTTTGTTTATTTTGCAGTGGAAACACGTCTATCGCATGTCTGATTACCTCATTGTTAACTTAACAATACATTAATAAATTCGGAAGCTCGTGTGCATTCGTGTCACTACCTGCGTTCCATTATTGTTTCGCCGAATTACAGTTGCGCCGGCCGGGGCGCCTGCAGACGTTTACGGCGCCGTTGTTGCGCCCGGCACCCACGCGTCCTGCCGCGGTCGCCATCTGGGAGTCGGGAGCGACAAAGAGCCGCGGAGCGGGCGTCGCTGCGCGCTGTGCCTTCGCCGGCCCTCCTAAATAATCTGCTCCCCCGGCCCGGCCCGGCGCCGTATAAATAGCCCGTGCCTTTGTTCCTGCGCCCTCCCCGAGCCGTGGACTGCAGCTTCCGCCCGACGCCGAGCCCTCCTCGCCGCCACTGCAGCAAACTTCCGCCAGTCCCTGCTCAGAATATGCCACTGCCTTGCGATGCACAAAGGATCATATTTCCTACCAGCACTGACGGAAATTTCGTGGTACAGCCTGCATATTCAGGTTGTCGTCTGACCGTAGTGGGTGCAAAACAATGG
The DNA here is from genome assembly GCF_023864275.1 of Schistocerca cancellata. Lineage (NCBI taxonomy): Eukaryota > Metazoa > Arthropoda > Insecta > Orthoptera > Acrididae > Schistocerca > Schistocerca cancellata. The sequence goes on from NC_064626.1 coordinate 373,400,609, forward strand.
CGCCACCAGTGTTGATGGTTGAAACTATTTGATGAGGGTAGTGACTACAGTCAAGCCGACAATGTTATTACAAAATTGCGGGTGCCCTGTGTAACGTTGACATCTCCAGCTGAGGCGTAGCGCCGTATACCGATCCTGCATTGGAGGCGGTTAAGTGGGAGACGTGTCTCAGAGCTGGATAGTGACAGATGGTGACGCGAGACTGGACGCGCATGTAGTTTATATATCCGCAGACAGAGGACAATATTGGATAGGGGGACTGTGATTTTAGTTTCGATTGTGCCTACTAGAGTGCACTAAAGTAATAGAATGTTTTTCATAAACTGTTCTAGTATTTTCATAACGTGTTATTATGCCTTTTTGTGTATGTAAAACGTTATAAACGTGTTTTAGCGGTATGAATGATGCGTAAGTGTGGTTTAAGGTTAATATGAAGATAATTGTTTAACGAATTATGTGGTGGGGTTTAGTGTGGGAACATTTCGAAGAAGTATGGATGTGGACAAAGGGGATTTTTGTAGAATAGATTTATAAAGTAAGTTTACGGTATAGGGAAAGTTGATTCTGGTATAAATAACAATAGTAAATAACTTTATGTATAAGCAGAACTTCAGCATATTAGATAATTGCGTCGGTAAAAAATGCAGTCGTTAGGTTTACTATTTTGCGATTGGTTATGGATGAAAAGCGCGGATTGACGCGGGAGAGTGCTGTTGTACTATTGGCTGTTAAGTAAACTGACCAATGGTAGAGCAATATTCTTCGCGCGCCTTTCTCTGCTGGTAGAGAAGACTTAGAGTATTCTAGAGAGGAGTCGAAGCCTAGCCATGAAACAGATCGGACGTGTGTGGTTGTCGTTCCGATGGAAACGATAAGTTGCCGCATCTAGCAGTGTTTCATGCATCAAAAGTGTTGGAAAGTGACGGCATAATTATTCCGGAATTTTTTACTAAATTTTGTGTCGAGAAAAGACATATTTTCCGCGTGGCGTATTGAGCAGATCGGTGGCTAAAAACTGTGACTGCATTTGGTATCGACAGACTTAATATTTGGCGAGCATTATCAATCAAAATCAGTCGGTATTTTGTAGCTATTACGTTTTCGGGAAATGCAACACCATAAACTTGCTAACGTGAGTGAAAGGGATTGTGAGTGACTGTGTTAAGACTAGCACGGGCTTGGCAGTGATACTTGTTCACCTAAGTTTCAGAATATATTAATTGAGGACAAAATTTCCAACCTTTCATCTGTGTGAAAACTTTCTCCCGAAACGTAGATTAGTGACTTAAATTGCAGCCTGGTTCACGTAGAAGTACAGTAGGTTTCACTCGGCTTTCCTACTGATGATCTGCTGAGACAATGTTCACAGGTAGGTGCAGGTCGTAAAGGGACGGAAAGAATCGCGCCGCCGCACAGCGTTTCACGAATAGGTTCGAAATATTGTATCAGGCTTCGCGACACTTGATTAGTGCCGAAGGCAAGAGCCTTTTTCTGTATAGTTAATGCTCTCAACTTTGTTACCTGCAGAGAGGGCACATGACGTACATTTTTTTACTTCATTCGACACCTCTAGGAAAATAAAGGACGAAACTGTTTCAGCACTTAGAAACTTTTACAATTGAATAAAAATGACCGGAAGAGCAGACACAAACATTATTGATAGGGCCCTCCAACCAACTCGAGATTCTGACGATCTAACGCACCAGTTGGACAGAATTTGGCATGATATCCCTGAGGAGGCCATACAACAACTCAGCCGATCAGTGGCAAGCTGGATAACTGCTTGCAGAGGTAAATGGAAATGAGCGTTTGGCGTCATTGGCCGGGAGGCCCCTTACGGGGCAGGTCTGGCCGCCTTGGCGCAGGTCTTCTACAACTACATCTACATCTACATGATTACTCTGCAATTCACATTTAAGTGCTTGGCAGAGGGTTCATCGAACCACAATCATACTATCTCCCTACCATACCTACCTCACACTTTTCGTTACTTAGCGTCAACTGCCACCTGCCACACCATACAGCAATCTTTCCTAAATCGCTTTGCAACTGATACTGGTCTTCGGATGACCTTACTAGACGGTAAATTACAGCATCATCTGCGAACAACCTAAGAGAACTGCTCAGATTGTCACCCAGGTCATGTATATAGATCAGGAACAGCAGAGGTCCCAGGACGCTTCCCTGGGGAACACCTGATATCACTTCAGTTTTACTCGATGATTTGCCGTCTATTACTACGAACTGCGACCTTCCTGACAGGAAATCACGAATCCAGTCGCACAATTGACACGATACCCCATAGGCCCGCAGCTTGATTAGAAGTCGCTTGTGAGGAACGGTGTCAAAAACTTTCCGGAAATCTAGAAATACGGAATCAACTTGAGATCCCCTGTCGATAGCGGCCATTACTTCTTATTACATTCGACGCCACACTGGACGACCTACGAGCCGAATGGTGATGAAATGATGATGAAGACATCACAATACCCAGTCCCGGGCCCGTACGATGGCAATCCGTCACGCTGACCACTTTTTTTTTTTTTTAGATCTCATTTTGTTCTATATTGTTCGTTGAATTCGTTCGTGGCAGACGTCCGATGACAATCAACCAGGTGTTCGTTAATTCGTTCACTCAGTTGTTTTATTGCAGAGGGTAGCTAAACCCTCTGACCGAACATGCTGAGCTACCATGCCGGCAACCCTCTGACCGAACACGCTGAGCTACCATGCCGGCAACCCTCTGACCGAACACGCTGAGCTACCATGCCGGCAACCCTTTGACCGAACACGCTGAGCTACCATGCCGGCAACCCTCTGACCGAACATGCTGAGCTACCATGCCGGCAACCCTCTGACCGAACACGCTGAGCTACCATGCCGGCAACCCTCTGACCGAACACGCTGAGCTACCATGCCGGCAACCCTCTGACCGAACATGCTGAGCTACCATGCCGGCAACCCTCTGACCGAACACGCTGAGCTACCATGCCGGCAACCCTTTGACCGAACACGCTGAGCTACCATGCCGGCAACCCTCTGACCGAACACGCTGAGCTACCGTGCCGGCGGCCACTCAGCTACCGGGGCGGACGTTTGCAGAGGTGGACCAACGCGTTATTAACTTGCTCAGTTCGTGAAGCTTCTTATCCTGAATAAATCATCCAACGTCAGTGAAATGCTAATCATTTGTTTGTACATGTACATCACATCCGCCGATTTCCGTCCCATTCGGATCATTACTTTTTGGTGCGTCATTTTTTTCGACTTAGGTGAGATTCATTTTAACGAATGCGTTTCAAAATTCGAATTACTTCGTTAACAGAGCTCTCTGTGTGTCTGCCGCATCGACGTGAGCGATGTCTGTGGAGCCCTGTGTTCCTGTAAACAATTACAAGCAGGTCGTTTCTTCAGTCATCACATTTGTAAGATACATCGAAGGAAGGACAATTTCGACAGCGAGGGCATTAGAGTCGGAGCACAAGCTGGGATTACGAAGGGATGGATAAGGAAATCGGCCGTGCCCTTTTCAAAGGAACATCCCGGTTTAGCCCCGACCAATTTAAACAAATCACGCGAACTTGCATTTGAACCGTCCTCCACCCAAATACGGGTCAATTGTGTTAATCATTGAGCTCGGTAAGATATATCGACCTATATGGCTCCTGCGTACCATTATCATCTTTTTTTGGTGAATATGCTTATTTGTCTTCCGCATTTGGAGGAACGTTCCAAGCGGGAATCCTTAATTTATGGATTGATGTTCGACGTTAGTAATGCTGAGATATACGGCTCTTTTTACTTATAAAAAGTTTGCAGAAGGCTAAAGACGATGTCGACCTTGAAACCGGAGCACCCAAAAAGGAAAAACAGAGAAAACGTACGTCAAAATTACATTGTTTAATACAATAACCTAAACCGATATCAACAATAACCGCACGCAGATGTACACCATACAGTGTCCAGTCTGTGTCGAGTATTCAGACAGGTAACTGAAACATGTTTTCTCTGCGTGTGTAATTTTTCCTCTACTTCTAGAAAGCAGAAGAACTACTGTTTATTATTTAATTTATACGAAAAGTGTGATGCTGAGGGAATTAGACAAAGTAGTAGATGGGCAGCAAAATAACTACTGATCGTCGACGTATAGAGGATATAAAATGTAAAGCGGCAGTGGAAACAAGAGCGCTTCTGAAGAAGAGGAATTTGTTGACATCCAGTATAGATTTACGTGTAAAGAATTCTTTTTCTGAAAATATTTGTATGCAGTGTAGCCATGTATGGAACTGAAACATGGACGATAAACAGCTTAGACAAGATGAGAATAGAAGCTTTTGAAATGTGGTGCTACAGAATAATGCTGAAGATAGATGGGTAGATTACGTAACTAATGAGGTGGTATTGAATGGAATTGGGGAGAAAAGAAATCTGTGGCGCAACCTGACTAGAAGAAGCGATCGGTTGATAGGACACATTTAGAGAGATCAAGGGATTACCAATTTAGTGCTGGAGGGAAGCGTGAGCGGTAAAAACCGAAGAGGGAGGCAAAGAGATGAATGCAGTAAGCTGATTCAAAAGGATGTAAGGTGCAGTAGTTTCTCTAAGATGAAGAGGCTTGCACGGGATAAAGTAGCATGGAGAGCTGCACCAAACCAGTGTCAGGACTGAACACCGCAACGACAACGACGACGACGACGACGACGACGAAAAGTGTATGCGACCGTCTAAAGACACTCTCAGACTCGAAGACAGAATAACAAACAAATAGTTGCCTTCAAGAAATTTTTTCTTGCAATTGTATTTGCTGGCCGCTGGAAGAGGTAGTTTCTTGTTCAATTCTATTTGCTGGCCGTTGGAAGACGTAGTTCCTTGTTAATAATTCCATATCTGAACATTTTGCTTCTCGTTCGGAGGGTTCAGATCCTTGAACATATTTGCTCAGCTTTTGAAATTATATCCCGGAAGCCAGTTAGTACAGCCTTGACGGAGGAGCAAGCGAATTAGCAGTTTGTGATCTCTGCGTCCCTGGAGATATTCCGTGTACTTCGACAGTTCGAGACTCTTCCGCGTCGTCAGCGGTACCGTATCAAGTCGCGACCTCCATTGCGCTTATGTTTGTGTGACGCAACTGATAGAACACGAGGATAAATAGAATCAAAAACTAAGGTCACCGCACATGACGAACGAATCTTTAGAAAGCTTATCATACTTTCTAAACATAGCAAGCGGGGAGCTCTCAGAATCCTTATTTCAAAATGTCTCCGCAGAATTAATCTTATGTAATCAGTGTTCTCAGAGAAGCATTCGGTTCTTGTGTAAACTAGATAAAGTTTTCAGAGACGTAATAAGAATGCATAGATAAAGATTCAAGCGCTATAAAAAGTTGTGCGAGACACAGTTAAATACTAATGTCTCAGCCGCAGCTCAACTGTCAATAACACGCTTATTGCTTACTGTTAGGCATACCACGTAGCAAATTCATTTAGGAAAAAAATGTAGGGTACGGCATCACAGACACACTCTACAGACTATGTACACTGTTCTCTATCGCTGTGCCTGACAGTTTATAATCTGTTCCCCATACCTCAAAGGGAAAGAAGTCTGAAGAGGTCACATCAGAAATTAATAAGGCGGAGGCACAACTGTCGATTATCTGATTTTGGATGTAAAATCCACGTTCGCGTCCTCCAGATATAGTTTCCCGTGATTTTTTTAAAATAAGTCTAGGCTAATGCCAGGACGGTTTCTTTGAAAATGGCACGGCAATTTCCTACTCATCCAGCTTTTAAGTTCCTGGATTCCTTCTTCACGTCCTCGTTTATCTTCTTAAATGTGAAACAAATACCTGTGAACTGTTTGCTAAAATTTAACCAGTTGGTTTAGTTGTAATACTATTTTGTGTGCAGACTGGTAGTCTTATCTATCGATTCACAGTTGTTTTACTATCAGAATGGTTCAAATGGCTCTTAGCACTATGGGACTTAACATCTGAGGTCATCAGTCCCGTAGAGTTAGAACTACTTAAACCTAACTAATCTAAGGATATCATACACATCCATGCCCGAGGCAGGATTCGAACCTGCGACCGTAGCAGCAGCGCGGTTCCGGACTGAAGCGCCTAGAATCGCTCGGCCATTGTTTTACTTTCAGCAATATTAATTTCTGTCATGTGCGCGTATTCCTAGATTTAACTCTGTTAACATACTGCAGCAATTTTTGAGCAATGCAACTAATACAAGGTATTCACTTGTTATGGAAATAAAGTGAATTTCGTTTTTACCTTTTATAAGATACTGACGGCGGGGTACCCAGCTTCGCTCGTGGAGTTGATATGAGATTGTGTGGCGGTTGGAGTAAAAGGGTAAACTTTAAAGTACCAGAGGCAAAAAACTGTGATTGAAAACATAACTGCCGGCCGGAGTGGCCGAGCGGTTCTAGGCGCTCCAGTCTGGAACCGCGCGACCGCTACGGTCGAAGGTTCGAATCCTGCCTCGGACATGGATGTGTGTGCTGTCCTTAGGTTAGTTAGATTTAAGTAGTTCTTAGTTCTAGGGGACTGATGACCTCAGATGTTAAGTCCCACAGTGCTCAGAGCCATTTTTGAAAACATAACTATTCGTTCGTTTATGCTGCCTATTTCAGGTTGGATTTGTTTCACATTAAAATGATATCCGTCCTCTCCGTACAGAAATTTTAATGGATGTTGGAGGACATCATATGAACGGTGTGCTTCTACAATGCGTTGTAGGTCATCTCTTATTCGTTGCACAGTTATGTCACAGCTTGTATTTTCATTGCCCACAATTACGATAGCGACTTCGTCTATTGATGTGCATTGAGTTGCTGTTCGTGTTCTCCAAGTAGTCTTTTTCTCGGCTCGATTTAAAGCTTTGGCTTCAGAAACCATTCGTTCTAGTGTTGTTTTGAATACGTGAATCAGTTGATGACATTCGTGTAAGATCCTCTGTACATCTTGGACTACTTCTTGTCTCAATCCACTGACATCTGTGCATCGTTTATCAGTTTCTGTTTCTTCATGTCTGATGAAATATACTAGCAGAAATTTATGGTCTTCGTTGGGTAGTGGAAGTAATGATCCAATGTTGTGATAAGGTTGTCCTTGGATGGGAAAAACATAATAGATTTCATCTCAGGTAGTGTTGATCGAAGTGACACACAAAGAAGTCGTTTTGGAGCAGGCATTGTATGCTTTTATATTTTGAAGAAGGTGTTCTGATTCTGGAGTTTCTCCGGTCATGTAATGTAAACATTTCTGCGGAGGTGCTTGCAGTGGGGGTACTCGAATTTTTACATTCATCCAACAGAATCCAGGTGTTTCTTCAGTGAATATTCTGCATTGCAAAATTGGCAGATGCTATCCATTTTTCCGTTACGACGTGTCTGGGTGTGTGTCATATTCTGTCGTCTGGTTGTAGTGGAATGCCTCTTTTGTTAGATTGAACTGTTTACTTGTCCTCGTCCGCGCTTCTCGTAGGATGATATTTTAATGACTGACTTGAGTTCGCAGTCTTTTATTACATGACTGTGTCGCAGTTCTTGATTCTTCAACGTGTTAATTTGGTTGTTCTTGAGTTCTTGCTCATTGTCGTTCGTTGGTAACTTACACGTGACCCGCGCTCTTTGTCTTTTTCGTTTCTTTGCAGTTCTTTTTATTTTCGCCATTTTGCTTTACAACTGGTACGATCGCCTCCTCTATTTTATGTTTGGGCATTGCCTAAAATATAAACCAAATCAACTTTTTATTAACAAATACACTAAGTACACTTGACACACTTTTCAAATTTTATTTTCCATTTTTATATTCAGTCACTGCACCACTTTAACTACTCACACTTCACTGTTTTTATTCGCTCACTGCACTGCTTTTTCGGTTCCTCCCCTCTTCACTAATAAGAAACTGACGTTCGGGCCCACGACAGGTCCTGGTTTATATACCCCTACCAATAGGTGGCCTTACCAGTGGCGAATTCCAGAGCATACCAAAAATGCTTCGAATGGTCCACAGCGTTCCAGAACATTACACATCATTCAAGTGTGTTCTGGAATGTTCCACAATGATCTGGGATGTTCCCGAACATTCTGTAATCTTTCCGAATGTTCTAGACTATTCCCGAACTTTCTAGAACATCCCGGATCATTGTGGAACATTCAGAAATGTTGTGAATGCTCTCGAATACTCTCGAAAGTTCTGGAATTTTCTTAACTACTGTCGAATCTTCTGGAATATTCTATAATTTTCTATAGCGCGAAACTTCCCAGCCCTTGTATGTTCAAAAGCACGTCCTTCCGGTTAAAACGGGAACCGTCTTCATGGATGGGGGATAGAGCGCTACCACACCAAATAACTCCCTTGACCGTACCGACACTCGTTTCTGAGTTCTAGCGGCACACACATTGTATACTAATTTTTATAATGCATACATTGATTTCAATCCCATTTGTTATCTATGGTTGACTTGGTTTCTAATGGGTATTCTGGACAATATATTAGTGAAACTACTTTCAAGGATTTACATAAGTTTATTACGAAACATATTGCATTTCGAATAGTAAGACAAAGAGGGCTGGGCATGGTTACCAATCCGGTAATGCAGTTGCTTTCTTTAGAATGATAATGCTGTATCAGTCTTCTGTTACCAATCGATTCTGCCGGCCGGAGTGGCCGTGCGGTTCTAGGCGCTACAGTCTGGAACCGAGCGACCGCTACGGTCGCAGGTTCGAATCCTGCCTCGGGCATGGATGTGTGTGCTGTCCTTAGGTTAGTTAGGTTTAATTAGTTCTAAGTTCTAGGCGACTGATGACCTCAGAAGTTAAGTCGCATAGTGCCCAGAGCCATTTGAGCCAATCGATTCTCAAGTTAATTGAAGTCCTTGAGCCCTATAGTTAAAATGAAGTTCAGGGAAGGAAAAGTTAAACTAAATTAACTCGCAACTTTTTTGTAACTGGCATGCGGAAATCTGCTGCACCACCAACCTTCGTTGCAATTAAGCTGCACATATGATGTGCGACTAATGAAGCAGCTCTGCTGGACTTTGATCTGCTGGCAACTACTGAGAGACCTTCACTTCGTAATGCGCTTCACCGTAAGGTCTGGGTCTCTTGGCTACCGACGACCCTTTCGTAAGTGTCTCCCTGTTGATAGCCGCGAATTTATAGGTTGGAGACCGTTTCTGAGAACCGACGTTCGGCAGTATTGCACATGCTAACAGTTGTAATCGGTGCGAGTTACAGTATTTCTTGTGGAGGACATGTTTCAGGTTTATCGTAGTGCTTATTTCATATCACGAATGTTTTCATCTTGTCCCTGTGTACATACGAAGATGACGTAGTGTTTAAAACATTGCTGTAGTGTTTGTCAACTGGCGCAAATCCCTATTCCGCCATCCTTATTCAGTTACTCGTGCTTTCCCTAAATTGTTTGAGACAAAACTCGAGATATTTCCTGCCCTATGAATACGGCCGACTTACTTCCTTGCCGTTCCCCAGTTCAGTCTGTGTTCTGTGTGATGGCACTGTTATGAATGAGACGGTAAGCCACAAGTCCTTTCCATATTCTGCGTTTGTGTAGTAACAAGAACTAGATACACTACATAAAATGCATAACCAAAATCTGTTACACATGAAATTTTGAAACTAGAATACGCTTCCATATTATTCCCTTTCATCAGAGGTAACTCCCTGGAATATGCCTAAAAAAAAGAATGAAGTAGCAAACGCTCTGTAAAATACCACCCCTTCATCATATAAATTAAGCATGCACCATATGTCTACTTTCAAAATCAGTGAATGAGAGCTATTTTTTTCTTTAACCTTCAATCGATTGTGAAATTTAAAAAAACTACGAAAATCCGGTGATACTTTGCCAGATGTGTTGTGAAATGTACCTACACTACTGACCATTAAAATTGCTGCACCACGAAGATGACGTGATACAGACGCGAAATTTAACGGACAGGAAGAAGATGCTGTGATATACAAATGATTAACTTTTCAGAACATTCACACAACATTGGCGCCGATGGCGACACCTACAATGTGCTGACATGAGGAAAGTTTCCAACCGATTTCTCATACACAAACAGCAGTTGACCGGCGTTGCCTGGTGAAACGATGTTGTGATGCCTCGTGTAAGGAGGAGAAATGCGTACCATCACGTTTCCGACTTTGATAAAGGTCGGATTGTAAACTATCGCGATTGCGGTTTATCGTATCGCGACATTGCTGCACGCCTTGGTCGAGATCCAATGACTGTTAGCAGAATATGGAATCGGTGGGTTCAAGAGGGTAATACGGAACGCCGTGCTGGATCCCAACGGCCTCGTATCACTATCAGTCGAGATGACAGGCATCTTATCCTCATGGCTGTAACGGATCGTGCAGCCACGTCTCGATCCCTGAGTCAACAGATGGGGACGTTTCCAAGACACCAACCATCTGCACGAACAGTTCGACGACGTTTGCAGCAGCATGGACTATCAGCTCGGAGACCATGGCTGCGGTTACCCTTGACGCTGCATCACAGACAGGAGCGCCTGCGATGGTGTACTCAACGACAGACCTGGGTGCACGAATGGCAAAACGTCATTTTTTCGGATGAATCCAGGTTCTGATTACAGCATCGTGATGGTCGCATCCGTGTTTGGCGACATCGCAGTGAACGCATACTGGAAGCATGTATTCGTCATCGCCATACTGGCGAATCACCCGGCGTGATGGTATGGGGTGCCATTGGTTACACGTCTCGGTCACCTCTTGTTCGCATTGACGGCACTTTGAACAGTGGACGTTACATTTCAGATGCATTACGACCCGTGGCTCTACCCTTCATTCGATCCCTTCGAAACCCTACATTTCATCAGGATAATGCACGACCGCATGTTGCAGGTCCTCTACGGGCCTTTCCGGATACAGAAAATGTTCGACTGCAGCCCTGGCCAGCACATTCTCCAGATCTCTCACCAATTGGAAACGTCTGGTCAATGGTGGCCGAGCAAGTGGCTCGTCACAATACGCCAGTCACTACTCTTGATGAACTGTGGTATCGTGTTGAAGCTGCATGGGCAGCTGTACCTGGACACGCCTTCCAAGCTCTGTTTGACTCAATGCCCAGGCGTATCAAGGCCGTTATTACGGCCAGAGGTGGTTGTTCTGGGTACTGATTTCTCAGGATCTATGCAGCCAAATTGCGTGAAAATGTAATCACATGTCAGTTCTAGTATAATATATTCGTCCAGTGAATACCCTTTTATCATCTGCACTTCATCTTGGTTTAGCAATTTTAATGGCCAGTAGTGTGTCTGTCTATCGCGTCACTTCACACTTTTCAGATCTCAGAGCACACTGAACACGGAAAGACGCCTAGGAAATAGTGCCTCCTGGTGAGGTGTTTCGCCTGATTTCACGCAGGCCACGTTTCCCTCTTTATGCTACATCGCGGCCACACACTGCTGTTGGAGTGACGGCGCTCCTGCAGCGTTTTCGGTGGAAAGTGTTTGATCCCCCAGCATACAGCCCGGACTTGGGTCCCTCTGATTTTCATCTCTTCGCCAAGGGACAGCATTTTGACAGAGAAAATGACAGGCGTTTTTCGTCTATGAAGAGGATACTGGAAAGTTGGTACCACACCACGACAAATGCCGAAGTCGGAGCGGCGAGTATGTAGAGACAGCGAGTATGTAGAGACAGCTGCAAGGTGTTGCTAAACGTTGCAAATGAAACACTTTTGATTATCACTGTTATTACTATTTTCCGTTGACCGGAGGTCCAAAATAAAACCCTCGTAAAACAAACTATTCCACAGATGAAGTTGTCACCTGAATTTCGTTACTGCATTACAGGCATCAACGTAACGCGTAAATCGTTGTACAGACATTGACGCCATTAAAATTCCACGGCAAAAGGTTTCTTCGTTTCCATTGTAAAACAAGAGCAGATTTTATTACTTAACCAGGTTACTAATAATAATTTTCTGTGGCTAAATGGGAGCCGGACGGTGTGGCCGAGCGGTTCTCGGCACTACAGTCTGGAACCGCGTGACCGCTACGGTCGCAGGTTCGAATCCTGCCTCGGTCAAGGATGTGTGTGCTGTCCTTAGGTTAGTTAGGTTTAAGTAGTTCTAAGTTCTAGAGGACTGATGACCTTAGAAGTTAAGTCCCATATTGCTCAGAGCCATTTGAACCATTTTTTTGGCTGAATGGCCGAGTCCACGTCTTTCAGCTGGACGCCACTTCGGCGACTTGCGTGTCCCTAATATACTCTAGTTACCCAATTGGGGAAGTCAGTCTACACTTTAACATGGAATTTTAACCAAGTGACGTTTCTGGCGAATCCATTGGTGACAAATACCAAATACTTTGGTGACGAGTGAAGGTTAGATTAAAGGCAGACTGAAAACTTCTGTGGTCTGGCTCGGATTCGATATCGCAACCTCTGTACAACCCCATCTAGTGTCCAGAATCTAGTTATATATTCTGGTACAAAAATGTGGAAGAGGTACCGGCAGGCATCAGGGAGGAAATTGAAATATCATAGACACTCAAAAACAGCGCAAAAGCACACCTCTTTACCCATTCATTCAACAATTTATCAGAAAATTTGGACACAGGGAAGTAAATTCCACATAACTGTAACGTTTGTATTAAACAGTTCTTGGCTTTACCAGTGTGTAGACAGCTGAATAGCAGAAGAGGAGCGGCATTTATCAAAATAGCTGTTTTTGCCCTAATATACATAACAATAAATGAAGTCATTTAGAAATAATTCCCATGTGTTTCGGCAGGAGATCATTATGTCTTAGTCTTAATTTCGTTATTATTAGTCTGTATGTTACAGAAGCCGCCTGCAGCAGCTGTTTCTACCTGTTAAAGTATAGGTTCAGTTTCACTCCTTCCACCTACCTGAAGGCTCCCTTTCATGGTGTGAGTTGACAGCACGATGTGTGAATGAAGAGATTGATGAATTTTTCTGCTCTAGTCACGTTTGAATAACAACAGGTAGCGTGGTGCGACATGTTTCAGCAGCATTATACAGTCATCAAGTGCTCAGTTAGCAATTGCACTTATCTTTGTATGACTACTTGTACCAGACACGATATTGTTGTTATTGTTTTTGTTGTTGTTGTTGTTGTTGTTACTTGTGCCAGGGAGGTTACATGGTAAAGTTTCGTTTGCTCTGCGAAGAGATTTACTATGAGTTATAGTCCAAGATTATGTATTTTTATTATTATTATTATTATATTATTATAATTATTGTTCGGATTTGACCAACTCAGGACCATGTGTAACAGCTGATTATGGCATCATATTCTTTTCCTTTATTTATTCGCAATAAATGTTCATTTTATCTGTTGTTTTCTTTCTTCTGACCATGTCCCTAATATCTTCTTTTATATTTACTTCTAGAAACCCAGCAATTTTTATACCTTCTTTCTGAATTATGTCTCTTTTCTATGTACTTGTCTGTTATTCTCAAATCCTGTCGAGCTTTCTTAACTTCTGTAAACCATGAAACGTGGGTTTCTCGGTTTCTGTCAAAGAAGTCGAATATTTATTTTTTGCAGCCTCTTGTTATACATTCTTTCTAAGTGGCCATAAAATGTAATCCTTGGCTTTCTGACTGCACCCATTTATATTTATGGACCCGAAATTTTTCGAATCATTCTTCTTTATTTCATCGCCCAATTATTTAGCTTTTTGCTATGTTTGTAGCGAGGCGTTGTGAGGCTTAACGACACCCAGACTAAACCACCACACTGTAAGGCTTCAGTTTTATATCAATTGACAAAGAGCTCTTATTGTACGTGTTCTTTGTTGTGTGGAATGCCATTTCCATTTTTCGGGCAGTTTTTATGTTAGGTGTTTTGTCCAGAGCGTTTGGCTCAATAATCTCCCAAGTATTTAAATTCTGAAACTTTCTTCGTTTTTGCACTTTTTTGAGTGAATATATTCTGGGTGTGACTATTCGAAATGATCTCAAATGGAATGATCAGATTACACGAGTAACGAGAACTCTAGATTGCGTTTTATTGGTAGAATCCTGAAGCGATGCAGTCCTCCAACAAAGGAAATAGCTTACAATACGTTAGTTCGTCCAGTCTTAGAGTACTGTTCGTCTGTACGGGACCCTTACCAGTTGGGTCTGATTCAAGAGATCGAGAAGGTCCAAAGAAGAGCGGCAAGATTCGTGACTGGTAGATTTAGACATCGCGAGAGCGTTACAAATCTCATAGAAAATTTGAAGTGGGGCACACTTGCAGATAGGAGGCGCGCTAAGCGGAAGGAGCTGCTCACTCAATTCCGAAATCCGATCTTCGCCGAGGATGAAGAGAATATATATTTACCACCAACTTTCAAATCGCGCAATGATCACCATTCAAAGATAGGGGAACTCAGAGCTCGTACTGAGGCGTTCAGGCAGTCGTTTCTCCCTCGCGCGATCCGCGAATGGAACAGTGGTAACGGGAAGGGGGGGGGGGGGGGGGGGCGGCCGGAGTGGCCCAGCGGTTCTAGGCGCTTCATTCTGGAACCGCGCGACCGCTACCAATCCTGCCTCGGGCATGGATGTGTGATGTCCTTAGGTTAATTAGGTTTAAGTAGTTCTAAGTTCTAGTAGGGGACTGATGACCTCAGCTGTTAAGTCCAATAGTGCTCAGAGCCATTTGGTGGGAGGGATATGACTCTGGCGCGAATTCTGCCCTCCGCCACACACCGCTTGGTGGCTAGCGAAGTTTATATGTAGATGTAGGTGGTGAACCTTTAACTTTGGCCATGTATACATTTTTTTTTTCCCAAACGAAATTTGTAATTTAGTTTTTTCTGCTACCTCTTGGAATATGTTTATCTGTTTCTTCGCGTCTTGTAGGTCCTTTGCTAAGTTTGCTAAATAATCAGAGCGTACTTTTAAATGGCATGCACCCAATGAGTTAACCTACAACTTATCAGGAGACAGTCGTAGGTTATATCAAAGAAAATATCCAACGTAAAAGTACGTAGTGTTGCACTGTCCATCAGAGAAAATTTCACGGCGGTACCGACGGAACTTCGCCACACAGTTTGTCTCACACACAAAATCATCAAAACAGAAAACTACTTACTGCAAATGTAGTCTTACAAAAAAGGTATAGTTACTAGATGGGCGCCGGCCGGCGTGGCCGAGCGGGGCGCTTCAGTCTGGAACCGCGCGACCGCTAAGGTCGCAGGTTCGAATCCTGCCTCGGGCTTGGATGTGTGTGATGTCCTTAGGTTAGTTAGGTTTAAGTAGTTCTAAGTTCTAGGGGACTAATGACCTCAGATGTTAAATCCCATAGTGCTCAGAGCCATTTGAACCATTTTGAACTAGACGGGCACCTGCTAGTGGAATCGTGCTACTGAAATCCTTGGGATTAAACAAAACAGTGTTATCAGAACGTGACTGAAGCAGTAGGGAGTGCTGTTGGTAAGATTTTATTCCCTCTCCTTTGGGACCGAGGCAACCCCCGGTGTCCCCCCTGACTGCCTGCCGTGCTGGCGGCCGGCCTCGATTGGTGCCGCGGGCTGCTTTGGCTTCCCGGCACGAGTGCTGGTAACTGCCAGTAGCAGCAGGCCCCTGTGGCGTGGGCCGGCTAGGCCGCCAGATGAATTAAAGGCCACTTGGGATAAATTGGCTCGACCGCGGAGGCTGACAGGGATAACAACCAGAGCCCCTAAATCGGATCCGAAACAGAGCAGCAAACAGCTCTGGCCCCGATGTGGGTAGCTGCGGGACGGGAAGCAAACACACGGAAATAGCGCCGCCCGGAACAAGGGCTTCGCCCCGCCACGCCCAGCCCTGCCCCCCTGGCTCCGACTACTGCGGCGTTGAGAACCCAGCAGTACGACAACAAAGGTTTGCGACTGAGGCACGGAAAGGAACCCCAACAAACTGTTATGGTGGTATCTTTGCACCGAGGATGAGTTGTGTGAGAAAAGTAATGAGATTGGTTTTTTGTGTACAAAAGTTTTTACTTTTTTCGAACAACAATATTGTCCCTTTTGAAGTACACTCCTAGTCATTAAAATTGCTACACCAAGAAGAAATGCAGATGACAAACGGGTATTCATTGGACAAATATATTATACTAGAACTGATATGTGATTCCATTTCCACGCAATTTCGGTGCATAGATCCTGAGAAATCAGTACCCAGAACAACCACCTCTGGCCTTGATAGGTCTGATCATTGAGTCAAACAGAGCTTGGATGGCGTGTACAGGAACAGCTGCCGATGCAGCTTCAACACGATACTACAGTTCATCAAGAGTAGTGATGGGCGTATTGTGACGAGCCAGTTTCTCGACCACCATTCACCAGACTTTTTCAATTTGTGAGAGATCTGGAGAATGTTCTGGCCAGGGCTGCAGTCGAACATTTTCTGTATCCAGAAAGGCCCGTACAGGACCTACAACATGCGGTTGTGCATTATCCTGCTGAAATGTAGGGTTTCGAAGGGATCGAATGATGGGTAGAGCCACGGGTCGTAACACATCTGAAATGTAAGGTCCACTGTTCGAAGTGCCGTCAATGCGAACAAGAGGTGACCGAGACGTGTAACCAACGGCACCCCATACCATCACGCCGGGTGATACGCCAGTATGGCGATGACGAATACACACGCTCCAATGTGCGTTCACCGCGATCTCGCCAAACAGGGATGCGACCAACATGATGCTCTAAACAGAACCTGGATTCATCCGAAAAAATGACGTTTTGCCATTCGTGCACCCAGGTTCGTCGTTGAGTACACCATCGCAGGCGCTCCTGTCTGTGATGCAGCGTCAAGGGTAACCGTAGCCATGGTGTCCGAGCTGATAGTCCATGCTGCTGCAAACGTCGTTGAACTGTTCGTGCAGATGGCTGTTGTTTTGCAAACGTCCCCATCTGTTGACTCAGGGATCGAGACGTGGCTGCACGATCCGTTACAGCCGTGCGGATAAGATTCCTGTCATCTCGACTGCTAGTGATACGAGGCGGTTGGGATCCAGCACGGCGTTCCGTATTACCTTTAGAAAACCACCGATTCCATATTCCGCTAACAGTCATTGGATCTCGACCAACGCGAGCAGCAATGTCGCGATACGATAAACCGCAATCGCGATAGGCTACAATCCGACCATTATCAAAGTCGGATACGTGATGGTGCGCATTTCTCCTCCTTACGCGATGCATCACAACAACGTTTCACCATGCAACGCCGGTCTACTGCTGTTTGTGTAAGAGAAATCGGTTGGAAACTTTCCTCATGTCGGCGGCCGATGTGGCTGAGTGGTTCTAGACGCTACAGTATGGAACCGCGTGACCGCTACGGTCGCAGGTTTGAATCCTGCTTCGGGCGTGTATGTGTGTGTTGTCCTTAGGTTAGTTAGGTTTAAGTAGTTCTAAGTTCTAGGGGACTGATGATCTCTGATGTTAAGTCCCATAGTGCTCAGAGCCATTTGAATCATTTTTTTCTTTCTCATGTCAGCACGTTGTAGGTGTCGCCACCGGCGCCAACCTTGTGTGAATGCTCTGAAAAGCTAATCATTTGCATATCACAGCATGTTCTTCCTGTCGCTTAAATTTCGAGTCTGCAGCACGTCATCTTCGTGGTGTAGCAATTTTAATGGCCTGTAGTGTACCTGTGTCTGGTCGTACACAACCCACATGTACAGCAAATGTTCCATATCTTCAGTCAAACAACAACCGCTGCATAGCCTTCGCATAAAATGCAGTCGCTCCGCAGAATCTGTGAATGAAATATACCCTGTGAATGACCTGCGCATTAGTTTGGCGTTACAAAATGAAGTTCCCAAGATCAATCTCAACGTTTTCGCCTTACATGCCTGGCAATAGAGGTGCCGCCACTAATGTTGGGGAAGAGAGGTTCAAAAATGGTTCAAATGCCTCTGAGCACTATGGGACTTAACACCTGTTGTCATCAGTCCCCTAGAACTTAGAACTACTTAAAGCTAACTAACCTAAGGACATCACACACATCCATGCGCGAGGCAGGATTCGAACCTGCGACCGTAGCGGTCACGCGGTTCCCGACTGAAGCGCCTAGAACCGCTCGGCCACACCGGCCGGCGGGAAGGGAGGGAGGAAAGAGGAGGGGAGAAGGCGAATCACGTTTCGGCACACACGTCACTTGTTTGTAAACAGATCTCTGAGAAAGCAGTTATCTGCAACAAAGAGCTGAGAAGGCATTGGCTGATGGCCAGAAAGAATAGTGATGATATCGTAGTAATTGCAAAAGCAAATGTTTTCTCAACCGCTGCTCTCCGTCTCCACTGACATTAACAGTAGTCGGTCTCTGTCCTCAGCTGGTTCACTGGTTGAAGAAGACAGTCGGTTCGTATTTGAAAGGAGTGGGGTTCAAAGCCCCGCATGGCCGATCCGATTTACATTGTTGCATTGAATCATTACAGCTGAATGTCAGAATGGTTATCAGAGTTCGTTCTCGAACACGACAATGTAACTTTCATTCTTATCATCATCTTCACTTCAGCCATTAGGCCTCTTTTTGTTTTGTTTGTTATGGCACCCATCGCTTCCTCGACCTTCTTTGACTACTTCTCCCAGGTGCCTTAAATTTTCTTGCTTAATTTCATTCATCACAATCGATATTTTGGAAAGACTGGAGCTACCTCGTCGTGATTTAAATAGTGAAACACTGCTCCAGTTATATTTTTTGTCTGTCACGACGCATTTCGATTATTTATTCTCATTGCTAAGTGCAAATATTTAAAGTAATTTGTGTCACGTTTGCATGCGTGTTTTTCTGCCTTCTTTTCACTTTAGTCGTCTTTTTGAGGTTATAATGTACTGCAACGTATTCTGATTTCAAAAATCAGCAGTGTGAGTGATGATTTGTGTGTGTGTGTGTGTGTGTGTGTGTGTGTGTGGTATTCTGCGTAACGGAGGAGGCGCAGTACCGTCCACTACAGTGCAGTAGAGGATGAAAGACATACATGCAAACGTCACACAGAATACTTATGCACGTGAGAGAACAAATTCTCGAAAGCGTAGTGCTAAGCGTGATAAAATTCGTAACTGGTGCAGTGTTTCATTATTCAAATCTTAATCTTAATCTTTCTCCAATCATTCTTTCGAGACGTTCATTCTACTTGCCACTATTTTCTTACAATTTATTGAGGATATTAAAAATTCTGGGTTATTCGCTAATTTTCGAATTTCTAAATCTGTCGGCTGGCTCTTGTGTATCCCTTTACTGCCCCTAGAACTCTCATCTCTGTTGTCTGTGTGCGACTTTTTCGGAATTTATTTATAACGCTTGATTCATTTCTGTAATAGTTGGAACTGCTATTCTATTATAAAATAGCACTCTTGTTTCTTTTTCTAGTTTTGTGTTTTAGACATAGGTTTGTTGTTCCAGATGTATTGCCAAACTTTGCTGATTTCTTTTCTGTGTCGTCGTCATACTCCTATGTGACATCGCAACCTAAATAGTTAAAACCTTTGGCCTTTTTTATTATTCTGTTATTAATCACAGTTTTCCTTTAAAAACAACTGCTTTTATCTTCTTTTCTGATATCGTCAAATGGTACTCTTCCCAAATCTTATCTAATAAATGTATTCACATTTGTCGGTCATCTTCTTTCTCCGTTATCGATATGGCCTCATCTGCATAAAAAGGCAATTCAAGTTGAAATTTGCCGTTTAAAAATCCTGTTCCATTTCCGGACTGCATCACCTAAATAAACGTTCAAAAGTGCGGTTGAAATTCTCCTCTCTTGTCCTTTGTTTGTGGGGTTAGGTCGTGGTGGAGTACTACGCTGCTTACCAAAATTAAACTAACAAACAGAATTTTTTGTAAGGTTGCGTTTATTTTGAAACAAAACAGTATAGACAAAATGGTTCAAATGGCTCTGAGCACTATGGGACTCAACATCTTAGGTCATAAGTTCCCTAGAACTTAGAACTACTTAAACCTAACTAAGCTAAGGCCCTCACACACATCCATGCCGGAGGCAGGATTCGAACCTGCGAACGTAGCGGTCGCGCGGTTCCGGACTGAAGCGCCTATAACCACTCGGCCACCGAGGCCGGCCAGTATAGACAGGTGATAGCAAGGTAGAAACAATGTAAAGAACACAGAATGTAAACAACTGTAACATATAGAACAGTAGACGAAAATGTTCTTCGGTTTTTTCCAACGTAATAGATTTCAGAAGCATTCCGGCTTACTATCGGATGTGGCAGCAATAGAAGCCTGACGACGACAGAGCATGCTGTGAATAAAGTCATCAGTGTGATGTTGAGCCAGTGGCGCCCATTCGTCCTTCGGAACTGCTCGTAGTCTTGGAGACTGTTTGGTGGATGTCGACGTGACGCAACCCGTATCCCCAGCGCATAGCAGACGTGCTCTATGGGACTGAAATCGAGGGAGCGAGCAGGCCTTCCTATTCCAAGGAAACATCAACTACTCGTGCTCCGTCAGGTGGATCATCAGTACGAAGACTGTCACGTGATAACTGTCTTCGGTTGCTGCTGCCGTCCTTACATACCCGCGCTACCGCCTGTAACGTCAGTGGTGCCAATATCAGCGTCTTACAATGGAATGTCCTGGGTGCAAGACCGTCGGCCAGGTTTCAACCTTCCGACGGCGGGTCGCTAGCCGTGCTTAGCTGCGGACCTCCGTCTTTGTTAAGGGTGTTGTCAGAAATCTTTATCTCAATCGTTTCTTTGATAACGCTATCCCAGAAACTATTAATTCGACCAATAATAGATGTCTCGTCGATTGCAATTCGTCGCCCATCATCTAGAACAGAGGTTCCTAAGTTGGGTAGTGCACACTCTTCCCGCCCCTGGGAGGGGGGGGGGGGAGGGGAGATGAGAAATTTTTTAGGGGGAGGGAAGCAGACAGCTCAGAAGAAAACATAAACATGCAGTGAGAGAAGTAAAAAATTTTATATTCTTGTTACAGTTAGCTAGTGCTTTTTTTTTTTTTGTAGAGTTGGCAGCATCAACTTTACTACATGCAACACCTAGTTATTGCTGACGCAATACAGTCTACAGTATGGACTTATCATTTTTAACACTGTATCACGCTTGTTTCGCACTGTAGATGCAAATAGTAATTTTACTGGTTTTGTACGTTGAGTGAAAAGTCTGCTAAACGAAGATTGTATGATAAAGAATATATTAAGTACGGATTATAATGTCCTCAGTAACGACTCACTGCGGCCTTTGCATCTGGAACGTCTTCTAATAGCAGCTCGCCCTGCGTTGAAAATTAAACCAAAAGAGTTTTTAGTTGGAAAAAGAAATTCTTTAAATCGCGTGAAACTGGACTCTACTGGAATCGTTCATCAGGTAAATGAGAAGATCATTGAAGCGTCATATGAAGTTTCTCTCTTAGTACAAAAAAAAAAGTTCGGACTATTGGTGAGAGGTCGATCAAACATTCCATTCTCAAATCCACCGGAATTCCTTTCTGGAGAAGATAGTCAACGAAAAATACAGAAAATACTTCTTTCAGAGAACATTGTGCAGCGTAGAGTCGAAGAAATGGCCGTGAATCTGAATGTACAGCTAGTTGAAAGACTGGAAATGTCACCAGTATTGCCTTGTAGTGTGACGATTCTAATGTTATAGCTCAACACTGTCACTTAATACTATACTGCTGATTTGTGGAAGAGAAGAAAATGATGGGAGAACTATTATTTTCTAAAAGCTTGGAAACAACATCAAAAGGTTCTGCCATATTTCCTATCGTTAATGAATTTTTGGTTGAAAATGGTTTGTCCAGGGACGGAGCTATAGAGATTTGTACTGACGGAACACCAGTCATGTTACTTGCACGTCCCGACTTCCTAAATAATACTAAATAAAAAAAAATGCTGATCTTATTGGATCGCACTGTCTGATCCACAGACAAGACTCACCTTCTAAAACTTCATCGGATAAACTGAACGCTGCTCTGAAAGTGGCTGTCGGTCTAGTTAATAAAATTAAGTGAAATGCTATGAATGCTCCATTTATTCAGAGTCTTTTGTAATGATCTCAGTGCTGAACACCAGTCTTTACTCTTTCATACGCGAGTCCAATGGCTTTCGAAGGGCAACAAATTTAGCAGGTTGCATGACTTGAAATCTGTTTCATTTGATTCAATAGAAAGCTGAGCTTCATCATTCATCCACTGGTGACAGCTTCATTATTTTCCCTTGCATACCATGCACATTTCTTTGTAACCGTGAAAGATACAACTACGGGAACGTCGCCTGGATGCTCCCGTTACTAACTTTTCGGCATTTGCTCGATTCAGTGGACTTCTGGGTAGGTGACAGTGTGATGTCAAAAAGTGGAGACTTGTCATCAGGGATCACCTGAAGAGTGAAGAGTGAAAACTTTATTTTCCTCGTTTATCTTCAGATGACTGGCACTGTAAATTACCAATTTTAGCACAATTGATGTGTATATATTTCCTGATGAAATAAAAGAGGATGCAAATGGGATTGGAAAAATTTTGGGCCACTTTCTTTCCTTTTTATCCAGGAGTTGCAGGGAAAGCCAGGGGCCGGATTCTCGATACTAGCCATCATGAAAACAAAACACCGCAGTAACCTGAACATGGAGAGTGACCTTGGATGGGCTTGCTCTACACTCATGCTCATAAATTAAGGCCAGTTGCAGAATGTGGTGCCACACAATGTGGCACTTCACAAAACTGGCGCTAATAACATAGGCACATAGGGAACACACACGACACAGATCTGTAAATCCACGGTATTGGTGATAAGTTGAGAAAACCGTCCCGAAACACATGTGCTACAAAACTTTTTCCTGCGCATGTACCCCGACATCAGTATGGGATATGATCGCCATGCACACGTACACAGGCCGCACAACGGGTTGGCATACTCTGGGTCAGGTGGTCGCGCAGCCTCTCATTCTTGCACCAGTGCCTGTCGGAGCTCCTGAAGTGTCCTAGGGGTGTGAAGACGTGCAGCGATACGTCGACCGAGAGCATCCCAGACGTGCTCGATGGGGTTAGGTCTGGAGAACAGGCAGGCCACTACATTCGCCTGATATCTTCTGTTTCAAGGTACTCCTCCACGATGGCAGCTCGGTGGGGCCGTGCGTTATCATCCATCAGGAGGAAGGTGGGACCCACTACACCCCTAAAAAGGCGGACATACTGGTGCAAAATGAAGTCCCGATACACCTGACCTGTTACAGTTCCTCTGTGAAAGACGTGCAGGGGTGTACGTGCACCAATCATAATCCCACCTCACACCATCAAACCACGACCTCCATACAGGTCCCTTTCAAGGACATTAAAGGGTTGGGTATCTGGTTCCTGGTTCATGCCATATGAAAACCCGGCGAGAATCATTGTTCAGACTATACCTGTACTCGTCCGTGAACATACCTGGGACCAATGTTCCAGTGACCATGTACTGTGTTCTTGACACCAGGCTTTACGAGCTCTCCTGTGACCAGGAGTCAGTGGAATGCACCTTGCAGGTCTCTGGGCGAATAAACCATGTCTGTTCAGTCGTCTGTTGACTGTGTGTCTGGAGACAACTGTTCCAGTGGCTGCGGTAAGGTCCCGAGCAAGGCTATCTGCAGTACTCCGTGAGATATCGGTCTTCTTGTGGTGTTGTACACTGTGGACGTCCCGTACTGTAGCGCCTGGACACGTTTCGTGTCTGCTGGAATCGTTGCCATAATCTTGAGATCACACTTTGTGGCACACGGAGGGCGTGTGCTACGAACTGCTGTGTTTGACCAGTTGCCAGTCACCCTAGTATTCTACTTCTCATAACGTCATCAATATGTGTTGTTTGAGCCATTTTCAACTCACAGTCACCACTAGCACGTCTGAAAACGTCTGCACACTTTCTCGCTGCACCGTAGCCTGCCATGCACCAACACAAATGCATCCCGAGGTGATTTAAACCGGCAAACCGCCCACCAGGGCGTTGTTACACCATGTATCAACATTATCCTTAATTTATGAGCTTCAGTGTAGTTTGTACCAAACACCTGGGAGCAGCATAAAGAAATACAATTCGAACCGTCTCATTGATGTTCTCATCACACGAAAAATGTTAGTGCTGTTCATGTGAAAACAAAATCATTAGGTATTTAGGTGAGACATAAAGACTTTACTGTTTCGGCTAATATTAGGTCTTTTGATAAACTATAGCTTCCTATTACTTTACATTTTATAAGCCTCTCTTACTAAAGTGTGTATTGCGGATTATTGTCAATTAAAGTTTTTCGAAAATGGGGCACGAGAGATTCTGGGACTGCAAAAAGGGGTACCAGGAAGAAAAGGTTGGTGACCCCTATTCTAGAGCATGTTTTGAATTCGCTGATTTCTCACGAACCCGTAGGCGGAGACATCTTTCGCGTTGTATACGGCGCTGTTCAATAATACGCACAGTAATATGTTACGCTGTCCACACGCACACGATATTTTGCATATCCCTGGCATTCTGAGCCCTACATCATGCTTCTTTTGGCATCACAAGTTATCAAATTTTTGGTCGCGGCCTGAAGACCGAATCGATTTTACGCCACTTTCGGAGCTGGCTGTTACTGTTAATGAGCTACAGAGAGGCAAAACGCAAGCTTCTTCGTATCCTCGGCGGGGGTCTTCTGCTTACGAGGCTTCGGTGAAATGGTTTGAAAAATTTGCCGCTTATTGTAGCCGTTTTCTTTGAACACTGTCCGTGAGTCAGTTCTTTCGGCAAGTTTTCAGATTCTGAAACCTATGTGACAGTCATTTGCTTTTCGGTGGAAAAGGGTGTCAAGGAGCGGCAAGGCACCGTCCGTCTCGACCTCCATCGTGAATTTGATGTTGTTTTTGATGTTTTTGATGTGATCCAGGAACTCTCCTAGCTCTTCACTTGCATGAGGCTACACAACGAATCTGTCGTCGGTTTAACGATAAAGGCAACTTCGCTTTGCGGGAACCTTGGACTACGCGACGTCCGACAGGGCGCCTGTGACCTCACAGGCGATACTGCGGCTACATAAGGACGGCAGCAGCAAAAGAGTCACCAATACTGACAATGTCTGAGGAGCACTCGGATGAAAGCTCAGGGTTTTAAACCAGTTGCCACAGCTGGAAGTCCAAGAAAATGTTCTCACTTTTAAGTTGCTGCATTTTCGCTCCACAAATCGCTCTCATATCGTAGTAGTGATTGATTACTTTGTTGAGCAAGTGGCTCCTGCACTGTTTCCCCACCTTTCTATCACAGCATGTGTGTTGGTGATATACAATAACGAAATTAGGACCAGTATCACTGTGTCACGAAATATGAGCCACTTGCACCAGTCTCGTTGCTGGGACTTAACGCAATGCATTTGTCACGTATCACCTAAATTGACTGCTGTTGTGACATCGTTAAGCTGTTATCTTTGCGAAAAATCGGTTATCGCATTTCTGGTTGGAATGAAGAGGGACATGGGTGGAGGCGGAAAGAAAATGGCGGACCTGTATGTGTATCAGAAAACCATTGTGTAACGCTGCTGTAATTAGAAGCATTTGAACAATAGAGATAACGGTTCAACCCCGAGTTATTGTTTCGTTGTATCTATGCCAATAGCGTAGGCTGAAGTACCTTTGCCGCCGCGTGGGTTTAGTTCAGTTGAGTGACACTATGGAGCTCCTTTGTGTGCCACAAATGAGAACAACAACGGAATCAAACCAGAATATGTCCAGACCGCATTCCCAGCTGCTCCAGTGAACTTCAGTTCATTCTGGTAAATGCGTTATTACCTGCCGAATATGACGCAAACCGTGCATGATATTACTTTCATGCTTCAACTTACGATTCGTAGATTTATTTTCAATTTCAGAATTTCGGTTTTCTCGTAAATGGCTTATCCAGGAAATCTCTAAGCATTTTAATTGATAGAATTGTGATTTCTTCGTGAGACATTGCGTTTTGACTTTATGAAACACTTCTTTGCCTTTTTCCATAAAACTTTATTATTTTTGGACGACAATAAATTTCGGTAAGTAAGTTCATTTTCCTGCACACAACTGATCTCAAAAACAGCACCCAAGCAAAGATAAACAAATATATACTTCTCAATCCTCGACTTCAACCATAAATTTATCTCTGTTCACTGGTTTGGCACAGCTGCATTTGTACTGTATAACAATATCATGCCCATTAGGGTAGCATTTACTCTAAGTATGAGTACACTGCAGTTGTGCTATTTGCACAGGAACGAGTATTTGTGTCATTACCTATTTACGAATGAACGCACAAAAATTTACCTTCTTTGTAGATGTTGCAGCATGATCTAAAAGGGGTGACTAATTAAACTCAGCCCACTCATTAAATAGGAAATAATTGTTATTTATTTCTAATATTTCTATATTTCGATGTCTGCTTGTGATCTCAGAACTATACTGGATTATAGTTTTTGGATTTCAATTTTATCGTGACTGTTGAACTCAAGAAATCTCTAATATGTATCTCATGTCGATGGGAAATTTATCACGTATTTAGAAATATTTCTTTTGTAAATAAAAAACACATGCTCTTGCTGCACTGTATTTTATTTCTCCCAGACGCGTTTCGTCTTTTTTCACTTTAACACTTCATCAGTCGGTTCTAAAATGATACAATTTTGTTTTTTGTGTGTTATTTGACCATTATAAAACAGTTCACGAGTCGTTCTTTATATCAATAGGTGATTAGTTACAGTTCTTCGCGTGTTTATTTGGCACTTGTGTTTCCTCTCATATGGTCACATACTGGAGGTCGCACTACAGCTCCGTTTACGACATGTAAGCAAGTTTTTATATTCCGAACTCTTTTATTCCCAATTTCCATCTTCTTTACCCTTGTTGTTGTGATGCACTATCAGTTTATCAATGTAAAGATCTAAAACAGTTCACCCAGCGCTCAAAAAGCAATGCATGCTGCTCAGAAAATGCAGTTAAAATTTGAAATCAATTCCCTATAGTCTACAAAACAAGGGCTAAATTACGAGACATATAGGACACATTGCGACTTGCAGACCCTCCCGCCGGAGGTTCGAGTCCTCCCTCAGGCATGGGTGTGTGTGTTGTTCTTAGCATAAGTTAGTTTAAGTAGTGTGTAAGTCTAGGGACCGGTGACCTCAGCAGTTTGGTCCCTTAGGAATTCACACACACTTGAACACTTGACTTCCATACGCCACTAATAACATTGAAGCTTACTCCCATGTCGTCAAAAAAAAGAAAAAACTCATTGTGTACACTAATAGATAAAATAATAGAGGAACACTACAACATACGATTGTTATAATAATAATAATAATAATAATAATAATAATAATACCACCCAACCTAATTTCCAAGTACGTGTTAATGAACCTCTACACAAAATGCTTAAAGAAAAACTCATATCGGCTGAACACCAAAATTTTTAACCATTCTCTGGCAGCTATTACATTTTACACCTCGCACTGAATAACCACCAACACACGCATTCCACAAACAAAAACAAATCTACACATGTACACTAACCCCCCCCCCCCCCCCGTACTACACAATGCTGGCAACATGTACGTCAACAAGCCAAAAACGATGAGACACATAGTAAACTCGAAAATCACAGTTTTCGATCAAATATATATAATTAGTGACAGAAGACTGATAGTTCACCGCAACAATAAGTGCAAACAAGATGAAAAGCGGGAAGAAAAAAGTTTGAAACATAAAGACATGCTTACATTTCGTAAATAGAGCGGTAGTGCGACCTCCAACATGTGAGCAGATGTGAGGAAACGCAGATGCCAACTAAAAACGTGAAGAAGTGTAAGCAAGCACTAATTTACACAAAAATGAGACGTGAACTGCTTTATCATCTATAAATATCACATATCAAAACAAAACTGTATCATTCTAGATCCGACCGAGATGCCTTAAAGTGAAAAGAGGCGAAACGCGTCAGGGACAGATAAAATCCTGAGCAGCAAGAGAAGGCGTTTTTTATTTATAAAATAAATATTTCTGTACTTACTGCGAAGGGCAGTCGCGCAAACAAACTCGTTATCTAGAAATAGTACGATCTTAGTCCATCATATGAGATCTATAAAGGATTATTCCTAGTTCTACGAACAGACAACCTTCAGACATTAATTGAAGAAAGTAAACAGGATCTGAGCTGGAGGTGGTGAGAGGCGGGGTGTTGCAGCAGGGATAGGGAGGGAACAATTAGGAGAGGAAGAGAAAGAGGAGGGGGGAGGGAAACGAAGCACAGTTTCTTGCAAAGTAAAACACAAAACGAATGAAAAACTGATCAACCATCAAATGTACTCATGCCACCATTTTATTAGGTGTCTTCTACCTGCATCGTACTTTTAACGTGAAGAGGTGGTATGTATACACATTATTTTGCTGTCAAACAAGTAATGTTAAGCTACAAGTGAATATTATTTTATCAACGATGGTTTGAGAACACTGTGGCTGTTTGCGTAAATATCACTGAAGTAAAAACTCCAACCAGTCACACAGTTTGAGTGAATGATTTATTTAACCGAATGAATTGCCAGACGAGAGTGAATATTTCCCCTAATGATTTTCTTACTTAAAGTAGTTTTTGCATTTTATCCTTTCAATTGGTCGCCGCTGCAAAGACTCGTGTCGCTAACCTACCCCAGTAACACTAGCAGGGAAAGGCGACCTACCGTTTAACGTGGAATCCGACCCACGTGTCGTTCCTGACGAATCTTCAGATGATGGAGATGTTAAAGACAGACTGAAAAAAATCGGTGGTTCGAAGAGGGTTTGATTCCACGACCTTTCTGTTAGCAGGAATGAGCTTGACCGCTAGATAACTTTTTTTCGGGCTGTTCAAAATGTCGACCGCAAAAGGTAACTAGATTAATAAAGCAAACGATCAACTCTGTAATGATCCTGCAAAGACCAAGTAGCAAACACTCTGAAAAAAGACTGATCAACCTGTGAAAGCTCGCCTGTAGAATTCAAAATCATCCTGTTTATACCTCTCGTATCCTCTTATCATTTCGCTTAACAAAAGGCACAAGTTATAACACAAAAATAACCACGTTGCAGAATATTTCTGCGGTGCGCTTTTCTTACGGACTTTCCTAAGACGCGACCACAATATCATTCAGTTCCCCTCACAGAGACAATCATTCATAGCTGGCTATGCAAGCTGATCACGTATTCTCTAATTTAAAAAAAGGGGAAGGTACAGCAGACATTGCTGTACACATTCAGTCTGCTTATGAATAAAAATAAAATTTTGAAACGTCTGTCCGACGTTCAGTGCTTCAGTTTTCCCGTTCCGTTCTGGTATTTCCATCAGTTGTGCAACAGTGCCTGGTTCTATGATTCACAGCGTCACACTCATTTCCTCTCCGACTTCCAGCGGCATTTCCTCATTTGTCAACGCTATCTGAAGTACCCACTATTGGTTCCCATCTCTGGCACAATGTTATCTTTTCTCTTGCCTTCTCATCTTCCAGTCCCCCCCCCCCCCCCCCCCGCTCTCTTTTCCTGTACTGCCGGTTTCTTTCCAAGACACCAAATAAAAATCTTCATGCGCTACCCTAACTAGTATGGCAGCACCCGAAAATCGTTCGGAGGCCTCCTTCGAAGTTATTCGCGTAAACTTTCCTGTTATTTCGTTCATTTTTTACATTTTTGTAAATAATATTTATATTCACGTTCGATTTGTAATCAGTGAGATACCTCCTACGCCTTTCGTAGGGCGCTTTAAGTGTGCCAAGAGATACTGCAAATACATTACGCTGCATTATTACTATATGAATTGTTGTTAAGTTTTATAAGTACTGTTTATTCTACAAAGGGGCGTTCAGTTAGTAACGCAAAACTTTTTTTTCTGAAAGCAGGTTGGTTTTGAAACTTCCTGGCAGATTAAAACTGCGTGCCGGACCGAGACTCGAACTCGGGATCTTTGCACGCAGTTTTAATCTGCCAGGAAGTTTCATATCAGCGTACACTCCGCTGCGGGGTGAAAATCTCGTTCTGGAAACATTCCCCAGGCCGTGCCTAAGCCACGTCTCCGCAGTATCCTTTCTTCCAGGAGTTCTAGTTGTGCAAGGTTCGCAGAAGAGCTTCTGTGAAATTTGGGGCGGGAGACAAGATATCGGCAGAACTGAAGCTGTGAAGACGGGTAGGGAGTCGTGCTAGGGTTATGCGTTTGCCCGCGAAAGGCAAAGGTCCCGAATTCGAGTCAAGGTCCTGCACGCAGTTTTAATCTGCCAGGAAGTTTCCCATCAGCGCACACTCCGCTGCAGAGTGAAAATCTCATTCGGGAAATGTTGGTTTTATTCAGATTTCCAATATACCATATTATTCCCCACTCTTTTGGCTGTCTATTTTTCAAAATAATCTCCGTTCAGTGCGGCGGCCTTATGCCACCTTAGCGGGAGGACCTATACGTACGCATCGTACCGCTCTACTGGTCGACGTCGGATCCAACGTCTTGCTGCAATAAAAACCTCCCCTTCATCCACGTACTTCTTCCGTGGATTGTATCCTTCATTAGGCCAAACAGATGGATGTCGGAAGGAGCGAGGTCCAGTCTGTAGGGTGGACTAGAAAGAACAGTACAATCTAGTTTTGTGAGCTACTCTCGGGTGGTCAGACTTGTGTGAGACCTTGCGTTGTCATGGAGAAGAAGAAGTTCGTTAGCATTTTTGTGGCAACAAACACGCTGAAGTCGTTTCTTCAATTTCAAAGCTATGTGCGGCCGGCCAGTACGCGGGAGGTCGGATAGGTTTGGCAAACTTGTTGCAGTGATGACAGATACCTCGTTCAACGATTCACCGAGCTTTTGTTCACTGACAGGTCTCCATAAACACTCTGCAAGCGTCTACGAATATATATACGATGGTCTGGTTAACCGCCAAATGAATCTCAGTGACAGCCCTCTGCTCGGAACGCACCTCTGTTACAGACGCCATTTCGAAGGCTACGTATAGCGTTGCCACCTTTTGGAACTTCATGAAACTACTGGGGCTGAATCGGGAATATTCCAAGATACCCCGCAATAAATTCGTCGTCTTTTTTTTTTTTACCAAATTTGGTCGGGGGAAAAGTGTTGCATTATTTATTGAACGCCCCTCGTAATTTCTACCCTCATACATCTGCAAAGACGTATCTTGAAAAAATTTAAGAGTGGTACAAATAGTTGTGGCTATCTCTTGATGAAAAAGAGGTACAAGTACATTGTCGGACACTGCTGCAGCTACTTTCGTGGAAACTTGAATCGTATTTATCTCACGGTGATCCAAGGATGTGGAACCACCATTCTAAAACAATAGTAGGTGACGAAACAAAAAGTGACATTCGTGTAGTATGAGATGGGAGATGGCGAAACCTGAGCCTATGTTACCAACATGGCGTCCATTTCGGCAGCCGCCATCGTGAATGCAACTCGTAAATTTCATGTGGAAAGGGGCACGAGAAGCACTGTGGTCCCTTTCATTGGAGCACAGCTTTATTCAATCTCAAGTTACGTCGCATTTACACAGAACGAGGCAAATTCTGGTGATAATACACTCCTGGAAATTGAAATAAGAACACCGTGAATTCATTGTCCCAGGAAGGGGAAACTTTATTGACACATTCCTGGGGTCAGATACATCACATGATCACACTGACAGAACCACAGGCACATAGACACAGGCAACAGAGCATGCACAATGTCGGCACTAGTACAGTGTATATCCACCTTTCGCAGCAATGCAGGCTGCTATTCTCCCATGGAGACGATCGTAGAGATGCTGGATGTAGTCCTGTGGAACGGCTTGCCATGCCATTTCCACCTGGCGCCTCAGTTGGACCAGCGTTCGTGCTGGACGTGCAGACTGCGTGAGACGACGCTTCATCCAGTCCCAAACATTCTCAATGGGGGACAGATCCGGAGATCTTGCTGGCCAGTGTAGTTGACTTACACCTTCTAGAGCACGTTGGGTGGCACGGGATACATGCGGACGTGCATTGTCCTGTTGGAACAGCAAGTTCCCTTGCCGGTCTAGGAATGGTAGAACGATGGGTTCGATGACGGTTTGGATGTACCGTGAACTATTCAGTGTCCCCTCGACGATCACCAGTGGTGTACGGCCAGTGTAGGAGATCGCTCCCCACACCATGATGCCGGATGTTGGCCCTGTGTGCCTCGGTCGTATGCAGTCCTGATTGTGGCGCTCACCTGCACGGCGCCAAACACGCATACGACCATCATTGGCACCAAGGCAGAAGCGACTCTCATCGCTGAAGACGACACGTCTCCATTCGTCCCTCCATTCACGCCTGTCGCGACACCACTGGAGGCGAGCTGCACGATGTTGGGGCGTGAGCGGAAGACGGCCTAACGGTGTGCGGGACCGTAGCCCAGCTTCATGGAGACGGTTGCGAATGGTCCTCGCCGATACCCCAGGAGCAACAGTGTCCCTAATTTGCTGGGAAGTGGCGGTGCGGTCCCCTACGGCACTGCGTTGGATCCTACGGTCTTGGCGTGCATCCGTGCGTCGCTGCGGTCCGCTCCCAGGTCGACGGGCACGTGCACCTTCCGCCGACCACTGGCGACAACATCGATGTACTGTGGAGACCTCACGCCCCACGTGTTGAGCAATTCAGCGGTACGTCCACCCGGCCTCCCGCATGCCCACTATACGCCCTCGCTCAAAGTCCGTCAACTGCACATACGGTTCACGTCCACGCTGTCGCGGCATGCTACCAGTGTTAAAGACTGCGATGGAGCTCCGTATGCCACGGCAAACTGGCTGACACTGACGGCGGCGGTGCACAAATGCTGCGCAGCTAGCGCCATTCGACGGCCAACACCGCGGTTCCTGGTGTGTCCGCTATGCCGTGCGTGTGATCATTGCTTGTACAGCCCTCTCGCAGTGTCCGGAGCAAGTATGGTGGGTCTGACACACCGGTGTCAATGTGTTCTTTTTTACATTTCCAGGAGTGTATAAATGCTATAGCATGTGCTCAACGTGTTGCCCATAAAAAAACTTTGAACATAGCTGCTAAGGTTCAGTGACCGTGTCAGAATTATAACGGAACAAATAAGCCCTCGGTCACAAATATTAAGTCAAAATTGACCAGGTTTCGACGCAACTATGAGCGTCGTCTTAAGAATTAAACTAACTGTTCAAAAGCATAATAGGTATATAAGACATTAATAAACTAAAGTGTGTACTGACATTGAATGTACAGTAGCCTAGTTGTTTCTGCGGCTACTAGATGGCGCTCGGAGCAACACCATGTTTACTTGCCCACACTTTCTAACGTGGACACTTCAGTTTTGTTGCAACCCGTGTTCACTCAGGTACGAGCAGCCCTTAGCGGCTACAAGCCGGCTGAAGTGGCCGTGCGGTTAAAGGCGCTGCAGTCTGGAACCGCAAGACCGCTACGGTCGCAGGTTCGAATCCTGCCTCGGGCATGGATGTTTATGATGTACTTAGGTTAGTTAGGTTTAACTAGTTCTAAGTTCTAGGGGACTAATGACCTCAGAAGTTGAGTCCCATAGTGCTCAGAACCTTAGCGGCTCGCCATCTTATCTTATTTACAACTTTTCATGACGTCGCCTTTCCGGCTTAGATTTTTTATTTTTTTTATTTTTTTTTTTTTAGAATGTAACTTGTAAGTACTGCATCTCTTTCCAGTCAGTACACACTTTAGTTCATTAATGTCTTATATACCTATTATGTTTTAGCACAGTTAGTTTAATTCTGAAGACGACGCTCATAGTAGCGTCGAAACCTAGTCAATTTTGACTTAATATTTGTGACCGAGGGCTTATTTGTTCTATTATAATGTTGTCCACAAATTGTAAGCTTGTTCTTATCCGCATACTGATCTTCACCGGCTACAGAATCCCCACAAATAAAAATCTAACGGGCTTAAATCACTGAAACGTGGCACTCACTCCACCCGATCTGTCGGACCTATCAATATCTGTGGAAACTCAATAACCAGGTACCGGTATGTCCAGACTGGTAGCCCTTAGTAAGGCGGGGCACCATCGTGCTGAAAGAAAGATAGAAATGTCTCATCTCCAATCACAAGCGACAAAAACTAAAGAAACTAAACTCCGACCGAACAGGCCATGAAGGCCCAACGGTACCGACCGGCCTCCGTGTCATCCTCAGCCCACAGGCGTCATTAGATGCGGATGTGTAGTGGCACGTGGTCAGCACATCGCTCTCCCGGCCGTATGTCAGTTTACGAGACCGGAGCCGCTATTTCCCAATCAAGTAGCTCCTCAGTTTGCCTCACAAGGGCTGAGTGCACCCCGCTTGCCAACAGCGCTAAGCAGACCGGATGGTCACCCATTCAAGTGCTAGCCCAGCCCGACGGCGCTTAACTTCGGTCATCTGACGGGAGCCAGTGTTACCACTGCGTCAAAGCCGTTGGAAAACAGAAGTGACAGCAGCACAGATTCGTGTAATAACTGCATATGTCGGGTTGCTGTTGTGTACCCTGAACTAAGAAGGGAACAGCAATACGAAAACCCCTGGATCTGCGACACAGCAACTTTCACGGAATTTAGCAAGAGGTAATGGGTTGCCTGTCTGGGTGGTGTTGATTGGAATCCTTCGTGATAACACGGATGGCCTTTTTCCCTCATATCGGGACGATCTAAATGCGTTAGGCTTGTGTTAACGGCATCAACTTTCAAGTTTCCTGTAAGGAAGAAACATCAGTCATAATTCGGAAATGAATAAAGTTATGCTCAAATGAAAGGCGCCATTGTGTTTCTCATATAATTCTCTGGCATCCGTCTGGAAGTTAGGAATTGCATCCAATAAGACGACTCCCAAAATGGCCGCCACGTTGGTGACACAGCCTCTCAGATTCTATTTTTTCCCCGCTCCATCTTTTACTACTTTACTTTAAATTTCTGTGTATCCACCTATTTTAGAAATGTGGTTACACACCTGCACACTGAAATTACAGTTTTTGTTTTAAAAAGTTGAATTAATTCGGAATTGATATTTAATGATTACGGACTAGTGGTCTGAGAAGTACAATACGTGTACGTTTCAAAATTGTGGCAAAATGTAGGAAGATTGTAGAAGATCAACGTTTGTTGCAGGAACTTCAGTTACTGTTGATGCAAATAAATGTTCAGTATTGGAAATAAATAGCTGGATAGACCCATTATTGTCCCATTCCAAAGTAACCTATCAGTCATTGGACATGACAACAAATGTAAAATATCTAGGACTATGGGCCCAGAGCGGTTTAAAGTGGAACGACCACATAACCTAGTTATAGAAAAAGCAAATGCCAAACCGAGATTCTGTGGAAGAATCCTAAGGAAGCGAAATTCACCTACGAAAAAGATAGCCTAGAAAAATCTCGTTCGACCGATTCTTGAGTTGTACGTACCTATCTGGGACGCTTGCCAGGTAGTCTTGATAGAGGAGACAGGATATGTTCAAAGAAGAGCAGCACGTTTGGTCACCGGTCCGTTTAAGTAGGCGCCAGATGCTCATCTAGTTCCAGTGGCAGACGCTTGAAAGAGGGGTGTTGTACCATCACGAAGAGGTTTAACGTTAAAATTCCGAGAAGGTTAGTCTTACGAAGAGTCACACAACATATTAGCTCCTCCCACATACATCTCTCAAAGAGACGATGACGACAAAATGAGAGAAATTGGAGATTCTTCCCACGCATCGTTTGCGAATGTAAGAGAAAAGGAGATAAAATGATGGTGGTTCCTCAAGCAACCTCCGCCAAACGCCGTAAGGTGGCTTGCGGACAATAGCTGAAGGAGTATTGTGATGTAATCGTGTTTACTTCCCTAGTTCTTTAGTGTAACCTGAAGATAAATTTCCTTCAAATGATATTTTTCATTTTTTACAAGTAATTAGCCTCTGGGAACGCTATTTCATTCATTCCAACACAGGGCTGCTCCAGTCTGTCGCTTCTACTAATACTAAGTAATTTAAAACATAAATTGCATTGACAAATAAAAAATTACAGTGGCATTTCAGATTAACCGACGGGTTTCTGACAAAGCGAAATAAACACCTACAACCCATCCTCCTCCCCTCCCTCCCCCCCCCCCCTTCCTACACTTCACACTTATACATATATAGACACAGACTGAACGGTTACAATTTGATCCCAGGTTTTAACATGAATTCCACAAGCTGTTTATAAATGACTGTGTTCATTGTTGTCACGCGTGTAAAACATTCGAGGAGACTTCTTGATTTCTGTGGATGAACACCGTAAGTAGCCAGTCTTATTTTCTTCTGCGTCTAGGGTAGCCAAAGCATGTGTGGTTGACGTCCTGGATCTCCTAACATTTGCTGTATGTTGATGGTACGCCATGGATCTATATAACTGTTGACGCTAGCAGCCGTGGTTGAATTTCAGCTTGCCAATGGCCCTTAAGCCGTCGGCACACGGACCGTGCATCGGAATGTTGAGAGTTGAGCGTGCCGAGTTTCTGACGTCATAGCGTGCAATAGCACGTTCGGGAGTCTTTCCGAACGTGCAGAGCAATATCTGGCATGTCAGATATTCTGAGCTTGCGTCTGAGCGTTGACCAATGAGATGGCAGAACGCCACCTACGTCACACGCACGTCGTCTCCCTTCAGTACAGAGTTGTGAGGCGCCATATTGGCATTCATTTCAAGATTATATGTATATATGCCGTTTCTGAGCACCAGCCAATTTAGAATCATTGGAAAACCCGTTGTTAACTGTGTGATTCGCTCCAATAAAATAACGAGAAACATCATATTCATGGCAAAAGAATTATTGTAACTTGCGTATTATGAGAGTAGACTACTTGAAGGCAGCGACACACGGAAGATCCACCCAAAACGCATTGTTATTGGTACAATTTGTTATAATTAAATTTCAATTAGTAACATATCTACGATAAGGTTTTTTGCAACGGTAACATACTTTGATTTCTAACAGTCTGTGTTGTAAGTTTAGCGTAGTGAGCAGCGTCATAGTTTTCTATTGATTTGATAATTGGGGCGAAGGTTCGCGTCTTGACACTACCAAATTTTACATCCTAACATTCGCGTTTTTATTAGGTTCTGATACTTTATTATTAGTTTAATACAAGTATATACTTTGTTCGATTGGCTTAATCTACAGGACAGCTTGCGCTACTTGTATAAAGATATTTTGCTCCTTTTTCTTTTACGCTTCGTAATTCACATGTTGCAAAGATTCTGCTACTGGATAGGAACAGTGATTAAGTAAGACTGACCTTGGGGTTTTACTAAAATGTGGGAATGATGAAATAATGTTTATCTTCTGCGGAGAAGTATTCCAAATTTGTACCGCAATGTTTGTAATGGAACTTTTATATGTCTCTGTCCTTATTGAATGGACATGGTACTTTCCTTTTCGTGGACGATGGAAGAAATGTGCGTTTTAATAGAGCTAACGTGGGAATTTTACGCGCGCCCGTTGAGTAAACAGTGTGATTTACGAACTAGAAACATCCCTCAACTGCCGCTGGAGTGCGTTGCGATCGCATATACCACGTTCGGGCCCACGTACCGTATGCGCAAGTCGCATCATTTCTGAGCGTTCAGCAGCACATTGAACTTGCTCAACGTTAACGTTCGACAGCACGATTCGTGTGCCGACGGCTTTACGAACTTCTTCTTCTTCCTTATGTCATTTGAGCTACGTTTCATCTCTTACTCTTCAGCGTACCTTAAGGCTTTCGGGAAATGCGGGCGGATTTGTTTGTACCGGGTGCTCTTGTGCAGATCTTCAGTCTCTGACCACCTGTTACATTTGCTTTTGGTCACGTCTCTGACTATTACGATTATATTATCCGCTGGAATGCATCGGTCTTGTATTCCATTCTTTTTTCTTTCTTTCCCAATTCGTCAACTTTCTCGTTCCTCTCAAACCCATCATGTCTTAGTCCACACAGACAATATAGATGATACCTCACTATCGTTTCTTCTTAGCTCCAGTAAAGCAGCAGCTATTTGGTATGGTAAATAGCAACTCCCTTTGTCTTTACGGACTAATGCCAGTGTTTGTACCGCAGAGGGTGAATCCATTATTATTACGATATAATTATCTGTGATGGTCATTCTGTATCTTTGTGCCCTTTCAGTAGCCACGAGTTCAACACTCAAAATTCACGCCTCTTTTGGTATTCGAAATAGTCCACTGTTTTTATTTTTAATAACTGCAAGAGCTTAGCCAATAGAGACATCGTATATGGACCCATCGGTACACACATACGCAGCACTTACGGCTGTTAACACAAGGTTCAGTCACATTAATGTGACCACCTGACCGAAGGCTGAATAACCACATTTGCAGCGCGGCGGAAGAGAGTCAGTGAGGTTCTTGCAGTGCCCTGACCAGCTCCGCTAGCTTTCACTGTGCAGAATCCATGGCGCGAACAGCCCGATCGAGGTGGTCCCAGCTGGCTGGAGTGGCCGAGCGGGTGTAGGCGCTTCCGTCTGGAACCACGCGACCGCTAAGGTCACAGGTTCGAATCCTGCCTCGGGCATGGGTGCGTGTGACGTCCTTAGGTTAGTTAGGTTTAAGTAGTTCTAAGTTATAGGGGACTGATGACCTCAGAATGTAAGTCCCATAGTGCTCTGAACCATTTGAGGTGGTCCCACAGATTCTCCACTGGCTTTCAATCCGAGGGCTTTGGTGGCCAGCAGAATACGAGAATACGGTGAACTCATCCTGGTGCTCTTCGACCCACGACCGTACACAGTGAGCCGTGTGACACGCTTCACTGTTCTGGTGGTAGGTGCCATCATGCCGAAGAAAAACAAACTGCATGTACGGGCGGATTTGGCCCTCAAGCATAGATGCATGCTTGAGTTGATCCATTGTGGCATTCAGAATGATGAGGTCACCCAGTGACTGGCACGAAAACATTACCTTGTCCGTAATGGTTCCTCCTGCGGCCTAGATTCTTCCGGCGATTGTTGTGGTGCCGTACATGCCAAAGGCCATCTGTCCTATGGAGCTTAAGACGTGATTCATCTGAAAATGCCACCTGTCATCTTTCAGTAGACGTCCATTTGCTGTATTGTCGTAAATTCCAGCCCTCGTCACCGATGAACAGGAATCAGTACAGATGCATGAAACAGGTACCGCAGACGCCCATACGCAGCAACGTTCGCTGAACACTCATTGAGGAAACAGTGTTGGTTCAAATGGTTCAAGTGGCTCTGAGCACTATGGGACTTAACTTCTGAGGTCATCAGTCCCCTAGAACTTAGAGCTACTTAAACCTAACTAACCTAAGAACATCACACACATCCATGCCCGTGACAGGATTCGAACCATCGACCACAGCGGTCGCGCGGTTCTAGACTGTAGCGCCTAGAACCGCTCGGCCACCCCGGTCGGCAACAGTGTTGGTAGTCCCTTGGTTCATTTGGACGGTCAACTGCTAAACAGTTGAACGTCTACTCGCCCGTACACATCTTCTCTGTCGTCGTTCACTGCTGTCATCTATGCCCCGTGGTGGTGCACTACAGTTGTCTCGGCGCCAGTTTTGGATAGCGCTGTTTAGTCATACACGGTACACTTTAACCTCGACGGCACGCGAACAGTTTTCAAACTTAGCCGTTTCGGAAGTGCTTCAACACAAGCGCCAGTGATCATGCTCTTTTTCACATAAAGCGCTCCGTTTCTGCATTACAACGGCAGCTGCACAGTTTTCAGCGCCATTCATGACTTCTTCAGGCTTCTTGCCTTGGTGTGTCATAGGTTAAGCAGCCTTTACTGCTGCTCCTAGAGCTGCCTATGGACTTCACTTTCTTCTCATTTTCGAATTTCCTTCTTCGTGTCACTGATTTTGGGTTTCTTGCATCTTTTGCTGCTGGTGCGTGTTGGCTACTAGCGCAGCAGGTCCGGCCAGCGTGTGGTCGGTCGCCAGTGGATTTGGTTTCTAAGGCCACTGACGAGTTGATTGTCCGATTCTCTCGTTGCTGCGTAGAAACTTGTAGCCAGTTGCCACAAGCGCTGTTTAAGCGACGGTTTTCCTGCAAGTTGGTGTAGTTCCCTCGTGGGGTAATCACTTGGCAAGTCCAGTGCAAGCCTGAGGGCTTTGTTCTGCACGGTTTGTAGCAGCTTCACTGAAGTGTCGGCCGCGTTTCCCCAGACTACGGCAGCATATTCCAACACTGGTTCAAATGGCTCTGAGCACTATGGGACTTAACTTCTGAGGTCATCAGTCCCCTAGAACTTAGAACTACTTAAACCTAACTAACCTAAAGACATCACACACATCCATGCCCGAGGCAGGATTCGAACCTGCGACCGTAGCGGTCGCGCGGTTCCAGACTGTAGCGCCTAGAACCGCTCGGCCACTCTGGCCGGCTATTCCAACACTGGCCTGATCAGTGTTAGGTACAGCGTCCTGCCGCAGTCTGGAAGTATTGGTGACTCAGAGTTCAGCAGCGGGTACACGAGGCGCATCCTGGCCAGCGCCTTTGCCCGCACCTCCCGGATGTGCGCCTTCCACGTCAGGCGCCTGTCCAGTGTAACGCCGAGGTACCGACCAGTGCGTGACCATGTGATGGGGCCATCCATGATCTGCACCGGTCAGATGTCCGCTGGCGCCTTCTTCAGCGTGAAAATCACCGCCTGGCTCTTGCCTACGTTGAATTTGAGCTGTCATTTGGTTGCCCAAGTTCCAAGCTCGTAGCTGCAGGTGTCGACCTAGCAGTTCACGTTCATACTTTTCGCGAACAGCGCGGTGTAGTCCGCGTAAACTGCAGGTGTAACCTCGGCTTTTTTGGGACGTCAGCTGTGAAGAGACAGAAAAGTAGGGGGCCGAAGACGGACCCCTGTGGTACGAGCGCTCGGATGGGACGTGCTGTTGACGTACCGTCGTCGGCTCGCACTTGGAAGGTGCGTTCTTGTAGGTATGATTGGAGCAGACGGACGTGCGACACTGGCACCCCCTGTACAAGCAGGTTGTACAGGAGACCGTTGTTCCACACGAAGTCGAAGGCACCAGTGACGTCCAGTAGCATCGCCCCTGAGTACTCGCGACGGTCCGGCGCCCCCATCGCCTGCTCCACGAGTCGCAGCAGCTGCTGTCGCGTCGAGTGTCCTCTGCGGAACCCGAACTCCTCGTCAGGAAGTAGGCCTTCTTCCCTGAAGTAGCAGCGCAGCCTTCTCGCGTATAGTCTGTCTGTAAACTCAAGAGCGAGCAGCGCTTTTGGTGGGGGAAGTGGCCTTTCCCGGAAGAACGCTGTCACCGGACTACAGGGGCACCCAAAATCTGTTGCCCGTTACCTGTATAGCGGTGTAGATCGGCGTGCAGTGATATACGTCGTTTCTGTTCATATGATCTTAGTTGCCAGTGTCAGTCAGTTAACTTTGTATACTTACTGATGGATAATCGTCTAGCGTTGTAAGAAAATGTGCAGAATACGAGGAAGAGGAGGTATTTGCGGAGTAACGAGCATTCGATCGTCTCTAATGTTATAACAGCGTGTATTAAGGAGGCGACCCAAAAAGAGCTGTTGGCTAATATTACCAGCCCCAATCAAAGGGCTGCAATTTATGCAAACGTCAGCCTCGTCCAATAGGACGCATAAGGAAGGAACGCGAAAATAAGCCGCATGGTTTAGTGGAATCGCCACGAAAGAAAACTAATAATCTTGGGAGGAAACCAATCGTTATAGACAGTTTCAAAATAACATAAAACCTTTTATGCTTATGGAACACTAAATGTCTATCTCGGTCGCTATTCACCTGATTCTGAGACATATTGCTTGAAATTTGTGCGCAGTAGCTATTCTAAACACTGCTGAAATTTTCTTCGAAACATGTACATTGATTCTGGACTTCTAAGCAAAAAGCTTGAAATACGAGGTGCGTTCACGTATTAATTTTTTAATTTTTGGTAAGAACTTTATTTGTTAATCTACAGCAATGTTATCCTCTTCAAAATATTCCCCATTGCTTACTATATACTTGTGCCAGTGCTTTTTCCAATTCCCGAAATTCTTTAGGAACTATTTCTTCGGGGTAGTTTGTAGGTCTCTTAACTGTGCATTTTTAATCTCATCCATGCCCGTAAAACCGCTGTCCTTTAGGCCCGCTTTGAAATGTTTATACCACTTGTATGCCCTTGGTTCACTTATAACAGGCTCACCAAAAGCAATATTTAACATTTCTAAAAATTTCTATAACAAAATTTTATGCAGATTCTGTAATCTATTTTTATACAAAACAAATAATCTTTGCTCCTACCAAAACACATGTAACCTTTTTGACAGCTCACAACAGAGTAAATACCCAATATGCATAACATTGTACACATACTTTTGAGTCATGTTTACGAAGACAGTGACAAAAAAGTAGTGCAAATCGGACTAATACAACACGCAAAATTATCAATTTATGCTTACTTTTTAACCACTTATCGTGTTGCAAAACTTGTTAAGTTTCAATGCAGTCCTTCAAAGAAAACTTCTACCTTCTAGTAGAAACACAGAGTAAGAACAAGCCTCAATTTCTACAGATTGATTGCATTATATGGGG
Organism: Schistocerca cancellata; assembly: GCF_023864275.1. NCBI lineage: Eukaryota > Metazoa > Arthropoda > Insecta > Orthoptera > Acrididae > Schistocerca > Schistocerca cancellata. The sequence continues at coordinate 373,443,135 of NC_064626.1, forward strand.
TTCGTTTTACAAATAGCAGTAGAGGAACATCAATACATTCACATGAACATTCTTATCTTGATATTATTTACTCTATAATGTTGTGTTTCGGAAGAAGCTATAGTTTTGTGTATTCCTTATGGTCTTAATACATTTGTCTAAAAATGAACGCAGCCGAGACGTATCTGTACACGGCATCTCCACAGATTTAAAGCGCGCGCCGCGGCAGGGGCGATACTACATTGTGAAACAGCCTGTAGAAGCGCCCTGTGACGTAGCTGGGTTGGCAGAGTGGGGACTCGCTCGCTCGCTCTTCAGTTTACCGACAGACTATAGAGACGGTCGAAGACCTTTGAAGTGAACGGCAGCAGGCTGGTCGGTCTGTGATTCTGGGCCAGCTTGTTGTCCTTCCCTGTCTTTGGAATGGCCACCGCCTCAGCACGCTTCCAGGCCGAGGGGTAGCTGGAGCTCTTCAGAGCGGCATTGAAAATTATCGTCAAGGCGCGGTCTGCGTCAGACGGCAGTTGTTTCAACAGCGCGTTGTTTAGATGGTCGCAATCACCTGCCTTGGCAGGAGGGCGAGCTGTTGTTGCACCTCTTCTTCTGTGATTTCTTCAAACATGTCATCTTCCGCTACGGCGGCCAGGAAGACAGGAAGCCGTTCTTCCACCAGGCGGACGTGTTCGTCATCGATGATGTCTTTCACCGGCGTGAATTTGCCGTCAACGCGTCTGCTAACACGCTAGCTTTGGTGTCGGGTTCGGGCGGGAGAAAAACTTTAAAATTTCAAATGGCAACGCCCATTTTTATTGCAGAATCAGATTCTATATAAAAAGCTACGTACATTTTGTCTTAAACATTTGTTTTAATTGTTGGTAGTTGGTACTGTAATTCAAGAAAATGTAAACGACGTAACAGCCGCGATATTCGGAAATAAAATAAAGGTGTGAACAATATGATTTAAGTCAATAAATTTATGAATGTTGTTTTCTACGTTTTTCCACCCGAAACTAAACGACTCAAATTAAGCCAGCACGCCAGTTGTGAGACTTCTCTACAAACAAGAGTGATCACTCCGAATCTAATAAAAAATTAGTTTTCGTGATTTAGTTAGTTTTTTAGTTAATGAGTTCACTCGTTAGTAAGTAGGATGTTTGGTTAGTTAGTTAGCTAGTCAGATGATTTGTTTGATAATTAAAAGTTGTGTGGCCTCATGACCAGGAAATAAACAAAACTTATCCGAATATGCGGAAAAAATTAATATTTGGGCCCACATTTGTAAAACTCTAATTACTCTTTCTCAAACCCCACCCTATGGGGAGAGAGGGAGAGTTTTAGTTCTAGCGAATCAAAATTTACGAAGTAAATTAGTATTTTTTATTTATCCGTAACCATTTTCCACGCAAAAACGAGAACATAGATTTTTCTTGAATTACAGCGCCAACTACCAAGATTCAAAACAGATGTTTAAGACAAAATGTACGAAGTTTTTTATGTAGAATCTGATTCTGCGATAAAAAATGGGGGTATTTTGAAATTTTAAAGTTTCCTCCGGCCCATCTCCCAGGTGGCTGGGGTGGCGGGCTAATTTCAGCGCTAGCAGATGTCCCCCTCGAAAATAATCAACTGTAGATTCTACACATTTTTTCGTGTGAAGCCTATTTTTCGAGTTATTCTGGTTTGTCAGCTTAAAATTTACACCCTGTATACTGTCTAGTGTCAGTGCGGCCACTTGCCATATGTGACTAGTTTTGCACGTTGACTACGAAATTAGGTGAAGGTCACATTAATGTGACTGGACCGTGTAAATAGTAATTTAACAAGCTATAACTTAATGAGGATGTTCCGAAACAGTCATTGCGAGAACCATCTCTGAATGGGAAATATGCCTCTCCCTCGAACAGGATGTCTGCGCAGTCATCGTGTTGGTGCGGTCTTTCGCGTGCCGTTCCTCGAACGCGTCCCAAGTGGTCTTATAGCGTCCCCTTTTATCCAGAAAGTTCACAATGTTTCCGTCGGATTTATTGCGTCCGATTGTTCGCTGCCGGGTGCGCTCTGTGACCCCGGTAGGCGGGAGGACAGCGTCGTGACCCGTCGATTTACGCAGATGGGCGTCGCGATTTGGAGCCGACCAGCTTTTAGGCGCTTTCTTCGTTGGCTTGAACTTCTGGAGGTAGCAAACAACAGCACAGTACATTTTCTACAGCTGCCGATGAATGTGGAGGAGACGAATAATTCCATTAGCACTACGAAACATGTGCCAGCTCGTGAGTGCGTCCTGCACTAACGGCGAGTAGACACTCGACGATAGCGTCTCGATATACCTGCTCTTTAGACAAATTATTTAAAAATATACCAGATTTTTTTACTATCCACACTATCTTTTGTAGAAACTGCAACAGTGAGAATTGATAAAAGTTGGAGAGAAATTTTTATTTTGACACATCCATACTATGTAACATAAAACTGACTCCAGAATGAGATTTTCACTCTGCAGCGGAGTGTGCGCTGATATGAAACTTCCTGGCAGATTAAAACTGTTTGCCCGACCGAGACTCGAACTCGGGACCTTTGCCTTTCGCGGACAAGTGCTCTACCATCTGAGCTACCCAAGCACGACTCATGCCCGGTACTCACAGCTTTACTTCTGCCAGTATCACGTCTCCTACCTTCCAAACTTTACAGAAGCTCTCCTGCGAACCTTGCAGAACTAGCACTCCTGAAAGAAAGGATACTGCGGAGACATGGCTTAGCCATAGGCTGGGGGATGTTTCCAGAATGAGATTTTCACTCTGCAGCGGAGTGTGCGCTGATATGAGACGAGATACTGGCAGAAGTAAAGCTCTGAGGACCGGGCGTGAATTGTGCTTCGGTAGCTCAGATGGTAGAGCACTTGCCCGCGAAAGGCAAATGTCCCGAGTTCGAGTCTCGGTCGGGCACACAGTTTTAATCTGCGAGGAAGTTTCATAAAATTAACTGTTTAATATTACTGTAATTCTCTACTTTATTATACTAAAACAGTTTAAATGTAAAAAAAACAATACAATGAAATGTAATCGCAGTTATCACGTAGATGCGATTGCTCACGATTCCCCACGTCTTGGGGTAATTATCCGCAATTCAGTATCAGGCTCCTCAGACCATTGCAGAACGGTTCTGGCCTTGTGCCACGAACAGTTGTACTGTTGGAAGATGCCTATTTCGTCACAGAGAAATTAAGCGTGGAGGGCTGCAGATGTTCTGCACCCGTGTACACGTACGCCGGAGCTGTTACGATGCCTTGGATTACTACTGCAGTTCCTACGAAAGTCGGGCTGAATAACCGCCATAGCATAATACTGTACTAACGGGCCTGCGTTCATGGCGTGGTGCACGTTTGGAGCGGTCGTTCACCTGGGAAAAGGAGTAACCTGACACGAGCCGGTGCAACACGAAACGTCGTTTATCCAACAACCACAAGGCACAAGGCCAGAACCGTTCTGCAATGGTCTGAGGAGCCTAATACTGAATTGGCGTTGACGTCATGGCCACCAAATTCGTCTGATCTGAACCCGATCGAACACACCTGGAACGCTATCAGGCGCCAGCTTACGTTTAGCAGGTTGAAAGGTAGCTACACTGAGTCACAGCGCCAGAGGTTGCGCCAAAGATTATTATTCCGCCGCGCCCACTGGTGCAGTAGTAGTTCAGAGGTTCCCGTGGGCAGTACTTGTTGAGAGGATGTCGAGAGCAGTATTAGTTGAGAGCATGTGTGTGCAGTTGTTGTTCTGTTGGGCGAGACAGTAGATGCTGTTCGGTTGGTGTAACGTATAGATGGAAGATGTTGCAATGATCACAGTGTATTTTTCGTCAATATATATGGAGGTACAAAAAAAAAAAACAAAAAAAAACTATTTCACATTTCCTGAATGACAAAGCATCTTGGTCACAGGTTCAGTCAACAAAGCATCTGGCTCGTGTTCATGTATTAGACCTTTAATTCTGATTTCTATGTGCAATTATAGTATTTCTGGTTTTTCAATTAGTTCATTGTAAATGGTGTTTAAAATACCTTATCATATTGAGGAAGAACCGTGCCAGATACATATACGTTCAATCACACTTCCACACACAGAACAGTTACACTTGTGCTTTGTTGTTTCGTAGCTTTTATGGTTGCAGGGGACTTAATTAATCAATTGTGTTAACGGAAATTTCCTTTCATTCTTTATTGTTATTTTATACAGTCAGATTGCGTACTAATACTAGTCAGGGCCAACCGGTTACGAGACTTCGTAACCGGACACACAGCTACTAATATTATTGCATTTTAATTAAGCCCCCACGCAAGGTCTCGAAGTTTTTTTTTCTGCTATGCCAGAATTTCATTGTGCGCTCCACCCGCCTGTAGGGCAATAAGGCGATTTTCCAATTCTGCCCATGTACGGGTCAGCAATAACGTAATACACGGTCCAGTGTGGATGACACCGTGGCCACTGCAGTCGTAACTGACGATGTTGTCGGGTTACTGTGAGAACGCGCATGGGTGGCCTGCTGCAAAGGCCCACGTTCAGCAATGTGCGCTGAACGTGTGCTCCGAAACACATGCGCAGGCAGCAACTTTCTATTCTGTCGTCACATCTGCCTGTACTTCTTCAGAAAGCAGCCAAGGCTCCACGTTTTGTGATGGGGCGTGGACGTCCAACATCTTGTCGCCAACTCAAGGTTTTCATCATCCTTCAACCTCTTTCTATAAATGCTTACAACAGCAACGCGCGAAGCGTCGGCGTTTCTGATACGCTCCTTCACTGGCGCCGTGTCATATCCGTCTGTCCTTTGCCAGTCAGTCATGTGAGCGTGTTTCCGCGCCGTATCGTCGCTAGAATGATTTCCCATTCCTCTCTGGTCACCTCATACTTTCCTTGCCACAACACGTGCCCGCAACGTCACTAGGTGGCATTCAGCGGTTATAATATTGTGCCACAGCATATCGTGTTTTGCTCGCTCTCCGTGTCTATTAGAGATAGAGCAGCGTGGTTTGTTGTCAAACGTTTAGCACGTCTCGAACATACGTTTAGCAGGTCTCGAAGTTTTTTTTTTTTCTGCTATGCCAGAATTTCATTGTGCGCTCCACCCGTCTGTAGGGCAATAAGGCCATTTTCCAGTTCTGCCCATGTACGGGTCAGCAATAACGTAATACACGGTCCAGTGCCAGTTTAGCAGGTCTCGAAGTTTTTTTTCTCCTGTGCCAGAATTTCATTGTGCGCTCCACCCGCCTGTAGGACATCAAGGCGATTTTAGAGTTCTGCCCATGTACGGGTAAGTATCAACTGTTCTGACTGCTTCATTAATTCCTGCATGAAGGGTAGCAATGTCATTGACTAGTGCTGTGTACACAAAATCCTTGACGTAATCACACAAAAAAATATGGTGGCGTGACACTGGGAGAGCGCGGAAGCCATGCGATAAGAACAGCATGACCCATCCGCCTCCCACGAAAGGTGTCATTTAGCACATCCCGTATATGCAAACTCTACTGTGAGAGTGTGCCACCGTACTGGATGGTTATGGACGGCTTCAGCCCTTCGATCTGTAGAAGCAGGGACTGTTAGAGTATGTTCAGCTAAACATTTCCCGTTATGATTTCTGTTAAACTATCGTGCATTAGGTTACAGCAAACAATAAGCTTCAGGCTATCAAAGATGTGTTCATAATGCATTGCGTGTGTGGTTGTAGCCCTAAAACTTTATTGTTGTGGCGGTCCACATGTCCAGAAATGTGAAACGTTACTACATCTGAAAACAGGCGCTTCTCAGGTAGTCATTGTCGGCATCTACGGAGACCAGTATGGAACACGCAAATGCATACTGCAGGGGATGATCGTTTGGCAGTAGTGCTTTGCCCATTTGCACTTTGTGTCCGAAAGGCGTGACCCCTTAATGACACTTTATGGACAGTTGATCTCACTTCTCGGAATTAGACACGGAGGGATTCCACTTCAAAGAAGGTATCTGATACTGCCTGTCTCTTTAAAGTTCTTGAACCACCTCATTATTCTTTTTTGGCCAGTGGTGCCCTTCCACACTGGCGTTGCTAATTCCGAAATATCGTTGTCGTAGACCAGTTATATTGTGCAACGATCGTACCTCACATGTTCCTATCACATATTATGTGAGGTTTCCGTACGTCTTCTGCTATTGTAAATAATTCATCTTTACTGTATTGGGATAAATATGGATGAGCGCACTGCATGAGTAGTGAATAAGACTCTTCAATCATGTTTTTAGTTTTATCTGTGGTTGACTTGCTGGGCAGTCAGTCGTGCAGCGTTGAGGCACTCTTATTTGACGATGATGATCTGGCTTGTGAGACGCACAATGGCATGGTTATCAGCGCCGCTACAAATACTCAGTCTTTTCACTTTCCAGTCTCGCCATTTCTGGAAGGATGATGAAATGATGAGGAGGATACAAACACCCAGTCCCCGTGCAGAGAAAATTTCCGACCCAGTCGGGAATCGAACCCGGGACCCTTTGATCCAAGGGCTGCAACACTAGCTGCGGAGGCATAGTAGCGAACAGTTGAGTTTTTCGGAGACTGAGATCTGTTTTCTGTGAATCTGGGAGAAGCTACTCGGAATACATGATTATAGAGATGAAGACTCATTTATAATAATTTGTTGTTCTTTATATTGGTGAAGGAGATGTTGGAGGAATTTTAAAGGCATCTTTGTTGTTTCTTTGTAATGAGAGAATTTTGTAACTGTTGAGAGTCTTCTAATGCTTTGCAGTCTTTCTGTCAGTAATCAGAGTTTGATTTCTCAAAAATGATTTTCTTTAAAGTAAAACTCACCTCCATGATTCACTGTAAAGTTTCAAACATTCTGTTATGCGTGAGTTGCACCTTACGCCACATGCAGAAACAGGCTTTTTCCCACAAACAAAAAAATGTTTATAGTAGGTTATCTTTAGCTGCTGCTTCTGCTGATTTGTACATGCTTTCGAGAACGTCAGCACTCCAGACACAAAAACAGTATCTTGAGCAAGGGGTAAGTCACGTTTATTTCAGAACAGGACTCACCTTGCATTCTTGAGCAAACAGTGGGTAGCCAGGATTGTCAGATGTCGTGCTTGTCAGTAGATTAATATTCAGTTAACAGTGTTGGTTATTTCAAACACTTATTTTCTTCCGAGTAGAGCAGTAATTTATTTTTGGGGACATTCCAAATAAAACATAAGACTTCATATAACGCAATGTCCATAATGAACTTAGGTACCAAGTTTTAGTTATACAATTTTCATTGAGCACACAATTAGTTTCCTCTGGCATTTAATTACATTCATTTTTTTCATTTCAAGTTTTGCATTTCATAAATTTTAAAGTTTTATCCCACGTCACTGTTCAGGTGCGCAACGAACAGTTTTCCTCAGCAGTTGAATACCATACCTGAAGTACACATTACATGAGGAGAAAGATTTTGAAATCAGTTTATTCAGTTTTCCACATACAGACAGTGTTTTTTATAGAAAGTTTAGAAGTATATTGTCCATGAGTACAAGTAAACATCATCTTCCTTGGGCTGTCCATCACAATGTTAGTGAGCTTGGGCCGCTATGAACTTCCCTACCTCTTGTACAAGGTAAAGTTGTTCTAGTCAATGCCCAGCCTTAGTTCTGTTGCAGATGTTCAAACTATGTTAGTGGCGGACTCTGATTCACACTGAATACGTGCGCTTGGATCGTTCGAGCGAATAGCAATACTGAGGCCGCATTATTCTGCACCCCTGTCTCGGCAGTTCATGAAAGGGGTTTCTCTGAGCGCCAGCCTGTGCCTTTTGAAAACTTTGCACCTTTGTAATATAGCAGTGTGGTGTGTTAGTCCTGCGATTGGACGTTCATAATCGTCTTGCCTGTAGCAGATCATTGCTGCGTTTGTCGACTCACCCTTGAAACACAACCTTGTCTTCTTCACCCTCCTCACGTTGATTGGTGTGAAATTAACTGGTACAGTAGACGTCTCATCCCTACCTCACTCTTCAAGGTTGATCCTGCACCTCACCCTTCATGGTTGATCCTTCGCTTGTAGATTCAGGTCAGACAGGAATGACCCATCAATCGTGTTGACAGCAGTTCAAGTTTACAGGACTATATTGACTATAAAAAGGTAGACTCGCGTGGCTATCTTGGCCGTGAGATGATATCAGTTGGAAACATGATACCATCGCACTCTGAGAATTGTTGTTGTTGTTGTTGTGGTCTTCAGTCCTGAGACTGGTTTGATGCAGCTCTCCATGCTACTCTATCCTGTGCAAGCTTCTTCATCTCCCAGTACCTACTGCAACCTACATCCTTCTGAATCTGTTTAGTGTATTCATCTCTTGGTCTCCCTCTACGATTTTTACCCTCCACGCTGCCCTCCAATGCTAAATTTGTGATCACTTGATGCCTCAGAACATGTCCTACCAACCGGTACCTTCTTCTTGTAAAGTTGTGCCACAAACTCCTCTTCTCCCCAATTCTATTCAATACCTCCTCATTAGATATGTGATCTACCCATCTAATCTTCAGCATTGTTCTGTAGCACCACATTTCGAAAGCTTCTATTCTCTTCTTGTCCAAACTATTTATCGTCCATGTTTCACTTCCATACATGGCTACACTCCATACAAAAACTTTCAGAATCGACTTCCTGACCCTTACATCTATACTCGATGTTAACAAATTCCTCTTCTTCAGAAACGCTTTCCTTTCCATTGCCATTCTACATTTTATATCCTCTCTGCTTCGACCATCATCAGTTATTTTGCTGCCCAAATAGCAAAACTCCTTAACTACTTTAAGTGTCTCATTTCCTAATCTAATTCCCTCAGCATCACCCGACTTAATTCGACTACATTCCATTATCCTCGTTTTGCTTTTGTTGATGTTCATCTTATATCCTCCTTTCAAGACACTCTCCATTCCGTTCAACTGCTCTTTCAAGTCCTTTGCTGTCTCTGACAGAATTACAATGTCATCGGCGCACCTCAAAGTTTTTATTTCTTCTCCATGGATTTTGATACCTACTCCGAATTTTTCTTTTGTTTCTTTTACTGCTTGCTCAATACACAGATTGAATAACATCGGGGATAGGCTACAACCCTGTCTCACTCCCTTCCTAACCACTGCTTCCCTTTCATGCCTCTCAACTCTTATGACCGCCATCTGGTTTCTGTACAAATTGTAAATAGCCTTTCGCTCCGTGCATATTACTCCTGCCACCTTTAGAATTTGAAAGAGAGTCAACATTGTCAAAAGCTTTCTCCAAGTCTACAAATGCTAGAAACGTAGGTTTGCGTTTCCTTAATCTATTTTCTAAGATAAGTCGTAGGGTCAGTATTGCCTCACGTGTTCCAGCATTTCTACGGAATCCAAACTGATCTTCACCGAGGTCGGCTTCTACCAGTTTTTCCTTTCGTCTGTAAAGAATTCGCGTTAGTATTTTGCAGCTGTGACTTATTGAACTGATAGTTCGGTAATTTTCTCATCTGTCAACACCTGCTTTCTTTGGTATTGGAATTATTATATTCTTCTTGAAGTCTGAGGGTATTTCGCCTGTCTCGTACATCTTTCTCACCAGATGGTAGAGTTTTATTAGGCCTGGCTCTCCCAAGGCTGTCAGTAGTTTCAATGGAATGTTGTCTACTCCCGGGACCTTGTTTCGACTCAGATCTTTCAGTGCTCTATCAAACGCTTCACGCAGTATCGTATCTCCCATTTCGTCTTCATCTACATCCTCTTCCATTTCCATAATAGTGTCCTCAAGAACATCGCACTTTTATAGATCCTCTATATACTCCTTCCACCTTTCTGCTTTCCCTTCTTTGCTTAGAACTGGGTTTCCATCTGAGCTCTTGATATTCATACAAGTGGTTCTCCTTTCTCCAAAGGCCTCTCTAATTTTCCTGTAGGCAGTATCTATCTTACCCCTAGTGATATGAGCCTCTACATCCTTACATTTGTCCTCTAGCCATCCCTGCTTAGCCATTTTGCTCTTCCTGACCATCTCATTTTTGAGACGTTTGTATTCCTTTTTGCCTGCTTCATTTACTCTGAGCATTACAGGGAATGAATTCACCCTAAAAACGTCTGCGCCCAAACAGAGCTGGTAGTGATGTAGGGAGAGCTGGCCTAGGTGCACGACGCGGGCTCGCCCGTGGGGCCGTAGTGGGCGGCCCGGTTGTCCCAATTGGTCGTGATTGCCGAGTAGCGACCGGCCCAGTCCGCCGTGATGAGCACCCGCTAGCTGCCTCCACCACGGCCAGAGCGCCGACCTCTTCCCGGAACTCTGCTGGCTGCGGCTGCAGGGACGGGACTTTTACGTCGCTAGCGTTTCTCCTGCCGTGCCGTTTCCTTTACCTTCGGGGTCCCCAATATTTCCGCTGAATTAAAGCCGCCTCGGTGTTGGTGCCCGCGCACGCGTGCTGACCTAGCTAAACGTGCAGCCGCAGTCATAACCCTTAGCTCTGTGGCAAACAGCGCCAGTAGCAGACCATACCAGTTTCTCGTGTGGGTCCGCAAAACAACCAGGAGCACTTTATCATACCTAGCGGATACAGTACAAAGACTAGAGGAAAGACAAGCCTCGAAGAAGGCTGAACTTTCACTAAACCATTTACTAGAACCAAAAGTAAATTAATACAGGAGTTCCTCAGGGTCGTGTTGCAAGTAGGCTAAAGGTTTTTATGTTGGTAACGCCACGTAGCGCTCTGTATGAAAATCACTGACTGTGCTGTGTGCAGTCGGTGGCTGGCTGTACTGTAGTGTTGGGCAGATGGATGTGAACAGCGCGTAGCGTTGCGCAGTTGGAGGTGAGCCGCCAGCAGTGTTGGATGTGGGAAGAGAGATGGCATAGTTTTGAGAGCGGACGATCTGGACGTGTGTCCGTCAGAAAAACGAAATTTGTAAGACTGGAGCCGGCAGCTGGTGGCCGAGTGGTTCTAGGCGCTTCAGTCTGGAATCGCGCAACCGCTACGGTCGCAGGTTCGAATCCTGCCTCGGGCATGGATGTGTGTGATGTCATTAGGTTAGTTAGGTTTAAGTAGCTCTAAGTTCTAGGGGACTGATGACCTGAGATGTTAAGTCCCATAGTGCTCAGAGCCATTTTGTAAGACTCGATGCCATGAACTGAACACTATTAAAGTAAATACATTGTTTGTTCTCTATCAAAATGGTTCAGATGGCTCTGAGCACTATGGGACTTAACATCTCAGGTCATCAGTCCCCTAGAACTTAGAACTACTTAAACCTAACTAACCTAAGGACATCGCGCACACCCATGCCAGAGGCAGGATTCGAACCTGCGACCGTAGCGGTCGCGCGGTTCCAGACTGTAGCGCCTAGAACCGCTCGGCCACACCGGCCGGCTCAAAATGTTTCATTTGCTAACTATTCCTATCAGTAAAAGTGCCGTCAGTAGTTAGAATCTTTTATTTAGCTAGCAGTTTTGGCGCTATCTGTATTGCAGTAGTTCGAGTAAAGAAGATTTTTCTGAGGCAAGTGATTCATGAAAGGTATTCGTTATTGTTAGTCAGGGCCATTCTTTTGTAGGGATTATTGAAAGTCAGATTGCGTTGCGCTATGTATGTTGTGTGTCAGTTTAGTGATGATCAGAATAAGTAAAGAGAGAAATGTCTGAGAACGTTCAGTTGTGCTCAGCTGTTTGAAAATCATATAACGTAAGAGGTTTTCCAGCACTGTCATTCTTAATTTTTCTAAGGGGCTGTTTCAGTGTATTAGGACCAGAATTATTCCATGTATACACTGAATCGACAAAGAAAGTGGCATAGGCATGCTAATTCGAATACAGAGGTATGTAAACAAGCAGAATACGGCGCTGCGGTCGCCACTGCCTATATAAGACAAGTGTCTGGCGCAGTTGTTAGATCGGTTACTGCTGCTATAATGGCAGGTTATCAAGGTTTAAGTGAGTTTGAAGATGAAGTTATAGTCGGCGTGCATCAATTAATGTCTGTTGTGCATTCCGACGGACTTGGGCAATTCCATCAGGACAATGCAACACCCCACACGTCCAGAATTACTGCAGAGTGGCTGCAGGAACACTCTTCTTAGTTTAAACACTTCCGCTGGACACCAAACTTCCCCGAGACTTGAACGTATCTGGAATGCTTGCAACGGGCTGTGTTCCACCCCCTCGTACTCTTACGGATTTATGGACAGCCGTCCAGGATTCATAGTGTCAATTCCCTCCAGCTCTACTTCGGACATTACTCGAGTCCATGCCACGTCGTGTTGCGGCACTTCTGCGTGCTCGCGGGGACCCTACGCGATATTAGGCAGGTGTACCAGGGTCTTCGGTACTTCAGAGTAATTATTGAGGAAAAAAGGAAACTCATTGCAGGGATGCCAAATGAAACTAAATCCGGACTGAACTAACATTTCCAAGCAGTAATACAGATAAAACTCAAAACAGCATGTTCTATGACGGAACAACGTGATTAGAAAGATGATAAAACTAACATATTTAAAAGGCGTTTAAAAAGGACCTGTTAAGCTGTACGGAGGGCTTACGTTGATAACATAGAGTAGCGGTTTGATAAAAAATGTAGCGCAAGTAGGAACTTCTAGCACATATTGTTTCTGTGTCGGTGAAACAAAATAGATACGCGTTTCAAAGTTTTCCTGACCTTCAAAGCAGTCACCAGCATTGTCAATAACCCGTTGCCAGCGATGTGGAAGTCGTAGGATACTCTTAGTAGTGCCATTTGCGTTGACAGTTCCAGCGGCGCGGTCTATTGCCTGACGAAGCGAATAATGTGAAGTGTTTCCTTCAGTTTAGAAATCGAGTTGAACTCAAATGGTTCAAATAGCTCTAAGCACTATGGGACTTAACATCTGAGGTCAGCAGTCCCCTAGACTTAGAACTACATAAACCTAACGAACCTAAGGACATCACACACATCCATGCCCGAGGCAGGATTCGTACCTGCGACCGTAGCAGCCGCGCGTTTCCGGACTGAAGCGCCTAGAACCGCTCGGCCACAGCGGCCGGCCGAGTTGAACTAACGAGGGCTTAAGTCAGGGGAGTGCAGTAGGTGGTATAGCACTTAGCAGCCCCATCAGTCAAACAAATTAGTTACAGCTTGCACTATACGTGCTTGAGTACTGTCCTGCAAAATAATGGTTGGGTCCTGCAGAAAGTGTCGTCACTTCTGTCTCTTAGCTGGTCGTAGGTTGTGTTCCAAAACTGAACAGCATACGTAACCAGTCAATTCTGCTTAGTATACTATGTTCATAAAGTGAAAAGAAACGGAGCTGTAATCGAAAACAATGGACCGTGCATAAACAGTCACCTTCGCAAGCGATAAGAAGCTAAGAATTTCCCTCCAAAACTTAAGGTTTAGATTTCTTCAGGTAAACTAGGTACAACTGGTAATTCTCGCGAAGAAAATGGTAAATAGTTTTTGTTCTCGCCTTGATTCGTTGTCTCAAATTTTCAGGAATAGTGCGCACACTGCTATCACTATAGAATTCGACAGTACCTTTTCACTGAGCTCTTACGGCTAGGTCAACAATATCGCAGACTGTCGACAAGGAACTACAGGGCACAGTGGCACATTGCCTATGCAAAAGCTATTGGCGCAGTGAATTAACAAACAGAAATCACGAAAATACACCCTTTTATTGTACCTATGATTCATGTTCCGGACCTTAAGACGAAATGCCAGACATCTACCTAGGAAAGTTTGACTAATTTAATTATTTATTTAATGCCACATTTTTGTATGATCAGTGCTGTTTTGACGTTTTAGGCCACACCTGTGCTGCAGAGTGCTTGAATGTGCACTGAAATATTTGTTCAAGATTCAATGTTGACACCCTCTAAATTCAGTTTTATAGTGATGAAAGCAGGACACCTGAAGATAAGCTTTGTCACGCAAAACACATACTGTCATGAATAAATAATACTGAAAGTGACTGGTGCTGTTCTTATTCATCCGCCACGGGATGTAAAACAACGTATTATGATTCTGTGAGTCAATAGGTTAAAAGAGCGACAGTTATTAACTTTCGTAATTAATACATACGTAATGTATGTAACATAGTAGAATAAACACGTATACAACTTTATTCTTAATATTTGCACTATTCTTCGTCAGTTGCTACTTGCTGATGTTCATCATGTCGATTACTCTTATCTACAGAATAACGACTATTTAACAAACTAATATCACAACAATTCCCCCACGTAAGGCACACGTGAATCGTACCATTTTCACGTCTCACATTTCACACATTGTGTTTCTTCTTGCGTTGATGTTGCATCTCTCTTTACACTATACAGCTGGCGGTTATCTCCAGTCTTTGTTACTACATTGCTTAGTTGGTTACAAATCTGATAACCAGCAGTCATCTTTTCGTTCACTTCTCGCATTTGGTTTATTAATTAGTTAACTGAATAAATTCTCAGTTCAGCTCTGATTTTTTCATTACTTATCTATTCCCTCCGATCGCAATCTTTTACGCGCCCCCCTTAATTTCTTTTCCGTTGGCCTGTATTTGCATTTCATCTCGGTTTCGTATTGTCTGCGATTCTGAGTCGTTTGTCAAAACAGTTGTAACTATTAAGTTACAAAATTTTATTTTTCTTTCTATCCGTACTTTGTTGCCTGCATTTTCAAAGTAGACTACTGTTGTCCTTTCACCCAATAGATGAGTCAGACTAAAACACATTGCTGTAAACATAATGCTGTAGGTGTATGAGCCGCTGAGAACCAAAGTGGTCTAATTCAAAAATATTATTTTTTGAGCTACACCACTCAGTTTTCTCACAATGCACGGAAATTTGTTCTAGAGAAGTGGGATAACGGTAACTCCCAATGGAGCCACTTGAGAGCTCCAAATGCATTCTTGCTCACAGGCCAGATTGAATTGCGTTCGCGGTAGTAGTGGTACAAGTCAAGCGGCAAGACCACGTGGTTTTGTTCTTCTGTTCTGTTTAGCGTGTTTATTTACTAAAATCAAAGAAAGCATTGTAGCAGTGCTAGGAAGTATGAGCATTGTTCTCTTCCTTCAGATCTGTAATACCTAGATGTTATTAAAGCAGATATTGTCTCTATAAGGGAAGTTAGCACTCCATGTTGAAGTATAGGTTAACGCTGCAGGAGTCAAGCAATGAAGTCTCACATTAAATACATAAACCACGAAACTTATCTCTGTAACAATGCTGTGTGGTCTGTCATCAAGACAAAAACAAAAGACATGATGACACTTCTCCCGTACATCCCTCTGGTGCACCACGGTTTCTTCGATCAACTCACAACTGCGAATTCGGGTCAGGAATCTGGACATCGACATGCTGACTCTTCGGCAGAGGAAGATGCTGTGGACGGTGAAATCGAGTAAACAGACATGCTCCATTATAAAGCCTCTTGAAGTATCTCCATGACAAGAATTACACATCAAAAAATTTCAACATTTAGAAACAACAATTTATTTATAATACGTAGATGAATGCACTGTTGAACTAATCAATAGATAAGATTCCAACAGTTTACAAGAATAATGCAATTATTTTAATTCAGATTGTGAGATAAAAGTGCATAATGGAAGCTGTAAGTGCAGACTCACATTTACTGTATCACATTGTATATGCTTTATAAATAAATTGCAATTAAGGAGATTAAAAGGTAGCATATTCCTTCTCAGGTATTCAGCTCTGCCAAAACTTTTATAAGAAGAGTGGTAAAGCTCTTGATTTATACCAGTTAAATTTCATTATGAGAAAATCTCCGTGAGAAAAAGTGGTACTCCAACTTCCAGGGACTATAAAAAGGAATTTAAGATACAAATAACTAAAATGTCTGTAGTAAACGTGCTTATAATATTTCATTCGTACATTTCATCAAATGAACCACGAATTACTGTAAAGTATGAATTTATATTAAACGAAACGCAAAACCTTTCATTTCTCAGAAGTGGGAAAAATTGAGTTATACCACTTTGGGTCTCAGCGGCTCACATGTTCCAACAGCACAGGTTCTAGACGTAGCCTCATATGTTCCAGCAGCATAGAGCAGTATGGTTCTGGACGTAGCCTTCTACTCAAACTTATATGTACACAGCGCTCTCTACAATTGTAGCAGTAAGGGGAGCATAAAAAGGTCTCTACATTCTGAATGTCCTCCCTTATACTCAGAAGTAACGCCTCTTCTCTGCTGCGGCGATAAAAAAAGTCCCAGACAACGAAGGTCGTTGGAAACAGATACAACGAAACACCAGTCAGAATTCTACAACTGAATTACGGTCACTTGCGAACTGTTGTAGAATGTAGGAAGAGCTATAGTAAATGATATACTGTACTGACATTTTAAACTGTGGGACTGTTTAACATGCACGCCTGCTTTGGCACGTACCTTTGCTTGCAACAGACACATTTACAAATATCTTTCGTAAGTAAGCAGTAGTACTGCTGAACACAAAAGAGCTGGGTGTGGTGCTTTGGTTTATGATACAAGCTCAGAGGAAATCTCACATGTCTTTAAAAATCTATGATAAGACGAAAATGAAGAAAGTGGTTTAACATCGCAACGACATAGTCGGGCGGTTCTCTTTTTGAACGAGCCATCGTTACCTAATCGATTTAGGGAAACTACAGAAAAAATATAACAGGATTTGAATCCTCTCCAATCGAATACAAGTCAGCTGCCATGTTAGGATGTGGAGGCCATGTTACAGAATTACTGTTACGGTAAATTCGATGCTCATGAACTAGGAACTTCAGTTGGGTGTTGTAACAATACAGGCTTCGTGTTAGAAAAACCGACTCGTCAGTGGATGCCATCAATGTTGACTTCCCCGAAAAAACCACTCGGCAAGAGAAGTTCGACATGTTCATTCTAGTCCCCGAAAGCTTCTACTGAACAGTTATTACAGAAAAAATTAGCTTGGTTACACCATCTGGATACTGTAAAATGCAGCAATGACACAGTTTGAATTTATTTGCAGCAACTAACTGGCAGTATACTGCGAGAGTATTTTATTTTTAATTTTTTGCCACGGAGACCTAATCACTCGTATAATTCGGCAGAAGTGGAATAAATGCATACTGAGCAGTATAATTCGAGGAAGAGTACTACTACACCTCCACAAGACAGAATTCGTACCCATCGGGCGTCAGAGAGCATTTCTACACATTTCTGCCCCGTTAAGCTCTTTGTTTTCACTTGGAGCTCCTCGCGTTTTTTCATTTCCCTGAGTGCTGTAGCTTCGCGCAACGCCACCCTTCTTAAACCCAGTAGGTGCTGCTGCCTTGCGGCCAAGCGAACAAACACTAGAAGTATATGTGAACCGTAAAAGGACTTTCAACAAAGGAAGGAGCCTCTTTCCTTGTTTTTGCGCACTCTCGTCTGGAAATAAAAAGTGTTCGTCGACCACAGTATTACTGCACCTGGGAGTTACGGCGCTTCTTTCGGTTTATTGAGAGTCAGCGTGTTGACGGTGTAAGCACAACAGATCTGAAAACAGCTGAGAGTGTGATGCGCATTCCTTAGCCGCCGCTGTACTTCTTTACTGTAACGTTACCGTGTGTTTCCGATAATGGCCAGTTGCAATAATATCGCGGTTGAGCAGTAAGACACCTTAATCTGTACAAGAAAAACGATTTCAGTGAAATGCATAGCAAATAATGGAACGTTTGGTTATTTGGTATTCTTCCGATACTAATGGCTTTTGATTTCCTTTACTTCACCTGCATCTTTGTTTTCAATTAGAAACACTAAAACCGACGAAAATCGTTAGATAAAAAAGTCCAAAACAATTTTGTCATCTGTCAAAACTCGTAAGCTCAAAACAAGAAAAACAGCTGCGGACCAGCATTTCCGAATTCCACTTGCTCCGTAACTCGTTCGGGTTTGCGTAGCTCATATTAGGTTTACAGTCGCAGGTTCGAATCCTGCCTCGGGCATGGGTGTGTGTGATGTCCTTAGGTTAGTTAGGTTTAAGTAGTTCTAAGTTCTAGGGGACTTACGACCTAAGATGTTGAGTCCCATAGTGCTCAGAGCCATTTTTAGCCATTAGGTTTACATTTGTCGGTGCAAAAGTTGTCTCTCGTGTGATGTGTTGAAAAAGATAATTCGGAAGGCGTCGTCGTACAAGTTAGACTTGTATATGTCGGAAAGACATGTTAATTTAAGAGATGGAACCCGGAGATCGTCTCAGGAAGAGCAGAGAGAGGAAAGAAGACGGGGACCGATAGGAAGTGGTAGCTACAAAGCCGAAGATTTACGAGACAGTTTTCATGATTAATAGAAATGGATATTTATTGCGGCATTTCCGGGGTGTGGACAAACGGAGAGCGCTTCTCTATACCCTGTTCACCATAAGAATAAATCTGATGTAAACATTACGCAACGTATTCTACCGCTTTAGCTTGAATTTCATTGGATTTCGTTTCACGTGGAACGGAAGCCAAGCTGTGACCAGTACAGTCAAGTACGATCATAAGGATACGTTTTATGCTGTGTTACACGCACATGGACCGAGCGACAATGCGAAACAACAGCTTTACCGTCGCATTTAACTTTGACAGCACTGGTCAGCCTGCGGCCCAACTAACCGGCAATGGTGTGAGCAGTTGCAGTTCAAACGTAAAAAGAGACGATCAAAGAAACATTATAGCTTCGAGTCTCATTTAATTTTAAGAAAGAATGAAATAATATTCGGCCAAACTCCAGCACTACCGCGCGCTTCTTAGGTGACCAGACAGAAAGTATAAAATGCTCTCGTTCACACCTTATATACTATTCTAATTAGAAACAAGAGTAATGAAAATTGCGAACTTAAACACAATGTAATTTTTCTGAGCGAGCTATGTGTGACGGAAAAGCGCACTGCAGTGATTTCACCATACTGTTGAATACTGAATCCAATGAAGGTGTTAATTACAGTCAGTCGTCAGGTAATCTCTTAGCTCCTTCCTCATCCGAATCCGAGAAATACGTTTCAGTTCTGAAATTGTCATCTGCTACGTTGATAACGAGTCGATCAACAACAGAATCCACGGAGCCGCCCAGGCGCCGCATTTGCTCCTCTTCTTTTGTGACGTGCCGTTCTACATCCCACCAGCGTTCGGCAGCAACATGTGAAAAAGCTGCGTGCATTAGTTCCATTACGTCTGGCAGCTTAACAGTCTTGTTATTTCTCAGTGCAAATCCCTTAACCTGGCTCCAGGTCAGTTATGTTGGGTTCATATTGTAATGGTACAGTGGTAAATGTAAAAATGCTGCATTTGTATGGTGTGCTCGATGCTGTGAAAATGATTGTTTTTCGCATTTCCGCGACACTTATCTTCAGCTGTGATATAAAAAAAATGGATACAGTCAAAATAAAGATTGTTTGGTTTTTCACTTTTATCTTAAATTAGTTATTTTTTTCTTAATTTGAGCAACCTTTATTAAAAGTCTTTCATAAAATTATATAGTTATGAATTTATATTTGAATTGAAAACAGGAGTGTCACACGCAATAGGTAATTAGAAACAAGAAGACATGTATTATTCATAAAAAAAGTGATGATTAATTTTACAATTACAAGATGTAAGTATTTCAAATTGAAAGATAAAAAAATAACTCAGAGGAGACTTCAACCATCGAACCACGATCTGCAGAAAATTACAAATTTACTCCGTTACCGATTGAGCTATATATATATATTATACGTTAATGCCTTGATTGTGTCTAATACAGTCCCTAGGAAAACTTGAAAGCCGAACATCTTCCTAAATTTTTGAAAAACATTAAGAACAACCTTTTTCTCAGCACTTTTTAATCGTGTTCCACTACGGAACAACGAGCAGCCGGCCGGGGTGGCCGAGCGGTTCTAGGCGCTACAGTCTGGAACCGCGCGACCGCTACGGTCGCAGGTTCGAATCCTGCCTCGGGCATGGATGTGTGTGATGTCCTTAGGTTAGTTGGGTTGAAGTAGTTCTGAGTTCTGGGGGACTGATGACCTCAGATGTTAAGGCCCATAATGCTTAGAGCCATTTGAACAACGAGCAGCCCCAGCCGTATTGATACTGCGTGTTAACAGCGCGACAATCCAAGCACAACAGCGCATAGGCTGTGACTCTACACGATTTTTGAAATAAAAGCTACATAGCTAAAGCTTGATTAAGAAATACGTCGATACTTGTTAATACATTTGAATATCATAAAGTTTCATTAACATAAGTTAGTGATAATACAGGCTGTCCCAAATGGATTGACCCGATTTTAGCTTGTAATAATGTTGAGACAAATCTCACTAGGTAACTGAAACAGCGCTAGATGTAATCGGCATGGTCTAGAGTTTCAGAAAAAAAACCGCTAGATGTCGCTACGAGCGCTGACCTGGAGCGTGGACATGGAAGATGACACCTTTATGTCACGGTTGATATTCAGCGATGAGGCAACTTTCCGTATTAGCGGGAAGGTTCACCGTCATAATGTGCCTATATGGGGGCTCGAAAATCCTCATGAAACAATTGAACACGAACGTGAGTCACCAAAAGACAATGTTTTTTGTGCTGTTTCGCAAAGCAAGGCTTATGGACCGAACTTTTTTTGAGGAAGAAACCGTAACAGGACAACCATGTCTTGCATTGCTACGGAACTGGTTATTGCCACAACTTGACTCTGACAATTTCGTCTATCAGCAAGATGGAGCACCACCGCACTGGCACAACAACGTGCGCAGTTTCCTCAATGCCAACGTGCCTCAACGTTGGATAGGGCGTACAGCACTGCGAGACCAGGCTTTACAATTTTGGCCTCCTAGGTCCCCTGGCTTAACACCATGTGATTTCTTCCTATGGGGATATGTTAAACAATATGTTTACGTTCCTCCCTTACCTCGTGACATTGATGAACTAAAAACCAGAATATCAGCTGCAATAGCTTCAGTGACAGAGGACACCTTACGCTCACCATCTGAGCTACCGAAGCACGACTCACGCCCGGTACTCACAGCTTTACTTCTGCCAGTATCTCGTCTCATACCTTCCAAATTTTACAGAAGCTCTCCTGCGAACCTTGCAGAACTAGCACTCCTGAAAGAAAGGATACTGCGGAGACATGGCTTAGCTACAGCCTGGGGGATTAAAACAGTTTTAATCTGCCAGGAAGTTTCATATCAGCGCACACTCCGCTGCAGAGTGAAAATCTCATTCTGGAAACATCCCCCAAGCTGTGGCTAAGCCATGTCTCCGCAGTATCCTTTCTTTCAGGAGTGCTAGTTCTGCAAGGTTCGCAGGAGAGCTTCTGTAAAGTTTGGAAGGTAGGAGACGAGATACTGGCAGAAGTAAAGCTGTGAGTACCGGGCGTGAGTCGTGCTTCGGTAGCTCAGATGGTAGAGCACTTGCCCGCGAAAGGCAAAGGTTCCGAGTTCGAGTCTCGGTCGGGCACACAGTTTTAGTCTGCCAGGAAGTTTCATATCAGCGCACACTCCGCTGCAGAGTGAAAATCTCATACCGTACGCTCAGTTTGGGATGAATTCGGCTATCGGCTAGATGTTGTCCGTGCAGCCAATGGAGAACATAGTGAACATTTATGATGGATTTTTATAAACTTCTGTCTTTTCTGAGTAATTTAGTATGCAACACGTTCATGTTAAGTCCTCCTTCCTAATAAATAACTCTGTTCAAAATCGGGTCATTCTTTTTGGGACACCCTGTATATCTTATACATGAGTAGGACCTACTTCCAGGAGCGTAACACCATCAGTGTACGTCTGCTACGGCATCTGACCAATCATCGCGTTTGTGTTTGTTTACATCTGGTTTATTCTTATGATGAACGAAGTGTAGTCTGACACTCCATGCTTGCCTCAAGAAACAAACTGAAGCAACAGTCTTTTGTTCTACAAACTATTTAAGTTGCCGGAGAGATAATTTTTGGTAGGAACACATTGAGGAAGCAGCGCATAGATGTGGAGAACGGAGAGTTGCTCTTGGTTTACTGGTTCTTGGTGTGATACGATGACGTGATACTCAGGTAGGTAACAACTGATAAGTAAATTGTGTCTTAGAAGTAAATTATGTCTAGAAATAATTTACCACTGCAGTGCTACATTTATAAATGGGATTACAACAAAATCGGCAGATCACATTATGAGACATATTTTAAGATATTAGATATCATCAGTTAATGTAGACCAGGATTTCTTGCATGTCAGACAAGCAGTGATAGACAGTACGGTTAAATGGAGCAACTCAGCTGTGTCTGTTATGAACGAAGGCACCTGAGTCTGCTGTCGCATGAGTTACAGGAAGTGCACGTTAATTAGATGAAGTTTTAACTTAATTTCATATAAACAGTTTACATAAATAAATAGTCAGCAAGAACCACGTGCGAGAGAGAAAACAAGGGAGTAACAAAACGCTCCCATCACCCCCAAGTCCGCGAGGTAATAAATTGGAGGAACGCGGAAACTACCGAGTCGACCCGAGTCAGGCACGAAATGCGTGTGGGGAAACAATGCATGCGAGTGACGAAGCGTTTCATGTAATGACAAAATGGTACTTCAAGACTCGTGGGAAAGTCGTGACTCTGTAAAGCCGTCTTCTTTTGGAACGTTATTTCTCATCTTTGAGCACGCCAGACGCGATTTACATCGTCGTTGGCGCACGGTTAGAAACGAGCCGGTACATCACATAGAACGTGCTCCTCGTCGTGATTTGCGACTGCAGCGATCCAGCGGCAGTTGTCAACTCTATCAGAGATGTTTACGAAAATGGACAGGCGAAAAATTGCTATGCTATCTCTATTTCGACGCGCATTTCCCCTCTTGTCCATATGCTAAACGTACTGCTCTGTTTTTAATGTTGTTGTGGTCTTCAGTCGTGAGACTGGTTTGATGCAGTTGTCCATGCTACTATATCCTGTGCAAGCTTCTTCATCTCACAGTACTTACTGCGACCTACATCCTTCTGAATCTGTTTAGTGTATTCATCTCTTGGTCTCCCTCTACGATTTTTACCCTACACGCTGCCCTCCAATATTAATCTGGTGATCCCTTGATGCCTCAGAATATGCCCTACCAACCGATCCCTTCTTCCAGTCAAGATGCGCCACAAATTTCTCTTCTCTCCAATTCTATTCGATACCTCCTCATTAGTTGTGTGATCTACCCATCTAATCTTCAGCATTCCTCTGTAGCACCACATTTCGAAAGCTTCTATTCTCTTCTTGTCTAAACTATTTATCGTCCACGTTTCACTTCCATACTTGGCCACACTCCATACAAATATTTTCAGAAACGACTTCCTGACACTTAAATCTATACTCGATGTTAACAAATTTCTCTTCTTCAGAAACGCTTTCCTTGCCATTGCCAGTCAACATTTTATATCCTCTCTACTTCGACAATCATCAGTTATTTTGCTCCCCATATAGCAAAACTCCTTTACTACTTTAAGTGTCTCATTTCCTAATCTAATTCCGGCAGCATCGCCCGATTTAATTAGACTACAGTCCGTTATCCTCATTTTGCTTTTTTTGTTGATGTTCATCTTATATCCTCCTTTTAAGACACTGTCCATTCCGTTCAGATGCTCTTCCAGGGCCTTTGCTGTCTCTGACAGAATTACAATGTCATCGGCGAACCTCAAAGTTTTTATTTCTTCTCCACGGATTTTAATTCCTACTCCGAATTTTTCTTTTGTTTCCTTTATTGACTAACATCGGGGATCTGTTTTTAATATATTTGCCGGCCGGGGTGGCCGAGGGTTCCTAGGCGCTACAGTCTGGAACCGCGCGGCCGCTACGGTCGCAGGTTCGAATCCTGCCTCGGGCATGGATGTGTGTGATGTCCTTAGGTTAGTTAGGTTTAAGTAGTTCTAAGTTCTAGGGGACTGATGACCTCAGAAGTTAAGTCCCATAGTGCTCGGAGCCATTTGAACCATTTTTTCAATATATTTACATAAAAGCTTCAACATCCATGAGCATATAATAAGACAAAAAGGAAAGGTCCATGTCCTGTCAGTAAAGGCATCGACCTATAAAGGTTCCATTACAAACAGCGCGACACAAATTTATAACAGTCTTTCAAATAAGATAAAAATTATTTCATCCAATGAAGCCCCAAAGCCGTTTTTACAACAGGCGTTCAATATGTAATGCAATACATTTCTTTGTGATAGCAGGTTTGTTTTCGTTCAGGATTCCAATACACAACGTTATTCCTCACTGTTTTCGCTACAAACCTTATTTTTCAACATAATCTCCGTTCATTGCGACGGTCTTGCTCCTCCTCACTCGGAGGGCCTGCATCCCCGCATGGTACCACATTACTGGTCGATGTCTTAGGCAACGTGTTGCTGCATCAACAACCTTCCTATTACCCACGTACTGCTTCCCGCACAGTGCGTCCTTTAGTGGGCTAAGCAGATGGAAGGTGGAAGGTGCGAGATCCGGGATGTAGGGTGGATGAAGAAGAACAGTCGAATGAAGTTTTGTGTGTTCCTCTCGGCTGAGACCTTCCGTTCTCACGGAGAAGGAGAAACAAGTTTGCATTTTTGTGGCGCCGAATACACCGAAAGTCGTTTCTTCAATTTTCTGAGGGTAGCGCAATATACCGGGTGATCAAAAAGTCAGTATAATACATGGGGTTTTATTAGAATAAAAAAAAAAAACAAAGTTCACAAAATATCCGACAGATGGCGCTGGACAGCAAAACGTCGGTGACTGCGCTTGACAATCGTGTATAAAAGGAGCTGTAATGAGAGAGAGACTCAGATGCGCCAGCAGTCGCAGCATGTTGGCGTTACCTGAAAAGGCGCTTTTATTGAAGCTGTATTATCAGAATCGGAATGTGCTAGTTCAGCGTTACGATCCTATCGCCATAGGAAGGGGATTCGAACGGGTAAAGGTCCGTTCACAAACGCAGCTGTGGCGAGAATGTTTTCGAAGTTCGAAGCCACGGGTTGTTTAGACGATATACCCCGTAGTGGCCGACCGAGCACAAGGCGTAATGCTGCTGAGACAGTTCAGGAAGAAATGGAGACTGTAGAGGGTTCGTCTATGCACGGGGAAGTCAGCGCTCGGGCAGTCGCACGTCGCACCGACATTCCATACACTACTGTTTGATTGGCACTGAGGCGTACCCTCCGATGCTATGTGTACAAAATCCATCGGCATCATGAACTGTTACCTGGCGATTTAGTGAAGCGGAGTGCATTTGCGGTGTGGGCGTTTCAAAAGATGGCGGAAGATGACGTTTGGTTGAGTAACGTGATGTGAACCGACGAAGCTCATTTCACGCTCCAAGGGTCTGTCAACGCCCCCAACTGCAGAATTTGTGCTACCTAAGATCCTAGAACTGTCGTGGAAACTCCATTGCACGACGAGAAAGTCACGGTATGGGTTGGATTTAGCACATCTACTGTTATCGGGCCTTTTCTCTTCGAGAAAATGCGTGATTCTGGTTTTGTAATTGCTACCGTGACGGGTGAGAGGTACGCCGATATGTTACAGAATAGCATCATCCCTAGCCTGGCTGATAAACACCTGCTGGAACGTACGATGTTTATGCAGGATGGCGCTCCACCCCATATTGCTAGACCTGTGAATGATCTACTGCGCGCGTCGTTTGGTGATGATCGTGTGCTCAGCCGCCACTTTCGTCATGCTTGGCCTCCGTCCGTGCGATTATTGGCTTTGGGGTTACCTGAAGTCGCAAGTGTATCGTGATCGAACGACATCTCTAGGGATGCTGAAAGACAACATCCGACGCCAATGCCTCACCATAACTCCGGACGTGCTTTACAGTGCTGTTCACAACATTTTTCCTCGACTACAGCTATTGTTGAGGAATGATGGTGGACATATTGAGCATTTTCTGTAAATAACATCGTCTTTGCTTTGTCTTACTTGGTTGTGCTAATTGCCGGCGGCGGTGCCCTTGCTGTTCTAGGCGCTTCAGTCCGGAACCGCGTGACTGCTACGGTCGCAGGTTCGAATCCTGCCTCGGGCATGGGTGTGTGTGATGTCCTTAGGTTAGTTAGGTTTAAGTAGTTCTAAGTTCTAGAGGACTGATGACCTCAGATGTTAAGTCCCATACTGCTCAGAGCCATTTGTTATGCTAATTATTGCTATTCTGATCAGATGAAGCGCCATCTGTCGGACATTTTTTGAACTTTTGTATTTTTTTTGGTTGTAATAAAACCCCATGTCATTCCAAGCATGTGTGCCAATTTGTACCTCTCTATCTACATTATTCCGTGATTTATTCAGTTTTCAAATTTATACTGACTTTTTGATCACGCGGTACTTCAGAGTTGATTGTTGCACCATGAGGGGGACATCAAACAGAATAACACCTTTAGTGTCTCAGAAGACCGTCGTCAAGACTTTACCGCCTTAGGGTGCGGCTTTCAACTTTTTTTTCGGAGGAGAGGTGGTGTGGCGCCACGCACTGGTTTGCCATTTTGTTTCCGCTTCAAAGTCACGAAGCCTTGTTTCATCGCCTGTGACGAACTTCCTCAAAAAGTTGTCACGATCAGCCTCTTCACGTGCAAACAGTTCCGCACAGATGGTCGTTCGTTGCTCTTTGCTGTCTTCTGTTCAGCAGCGAGGAACCTACTGGGTACACACCTCTGAGTATCCCAACTGGTGGACGAGTGTGTCAGCACGGCCAACAGAGACGTGCAGTTGAGTAGCAACTTGTTTGATTGTCATGCGTCGCTCACCTCGAATGAGGGTGTCCGCACGTTGCAACATTGCAGGAGTCACAACTGTATGAGACCGGCAGGCACGCGTGAGATGGGATATTGCGCGACCTTGTCGCGATGATGACACCGTGGTTTTACTCACTGCCAGGTCTCCGCTGACATTCTGGAAGCGTCTATGAATATCTGCGATGCTCTGGTTTTTCGCGAAAGAAACTCTGTGACAGCTCTCTGCTTGGAACGCACCTCGGTTACAGACGACGTTTTCAAGGCTACGTATTAGAATTTCATGAAACTATAGAGCCTGAAGCAGGAATATTCCATGATATTCCACAACAAATTTTGCATTTTTCCAACAGAAATTAGCGGAGAAAAATATTGTTGAATTTTTTATTGAACGACTCTCGTACTAGATCACTGCTTCTGTTCAGTAGCACAACTTTCAGAACATGTGAAAAATGAAACTTGAGACAAGACAGTACTAAATATCCTAATGAAAGTAGTGCAAACTCTTTTGTATATAAAGCAAGAAAATCATTTATTTATTACAGTGCTGGTGTTATATTTTCTGTATTTCTTCTAAGTACGTATGTATGTATGTGTGTGTGTGTGTGTGAGAGAGAGAGAGAGAGAGAGAGAGAGAGAGAGAGAGAGAGATAAAAGAGATAGTGATAGTGATCGTTTACATGTGTTACC
This sequence comes from Schistocerca cancellata, assembly GCF_023864275.1. NCBI lineage: Eukaryota > Metazoa > Arthropoda > Insecta > Orthoptera > Acrididae > Schistocerca > Schistocerca cancellata. Next base: position 373,470,489 of record NC_064626.1, read on the forward strand.
ATGCGCATAGTTATATACAGTATTTACAGAACGCATATTTATGAAGTACTTCTTCTTCTTCTTCGTTTCACCCAACTTTGGGGTACGTTGAATCAATCACTTCTGTGTGTTCTGTGCCTTTCTTTTCGCCCAGTACTGTTTCATTCTTTCTGATCTTGCTTTTCTTTCCTCATCAGAGATGACAATCGTTCTTTTCTTTCTATTTTGGAGCTGGAATCCCTCTTTTCTGTCTTTGCTTATCATTTTTGCGGTCCTGTCTGTGAGCATTTTTTCTGTGATGTGTAGTTCTCTTAAGTCTTTCTCTGTTTGGATAAACCAATTTGGTTTGGATTTTTTATTCCTGAAGTAGTCAAACATTCTTTTTGTAAGTCTATTTGGGTTCATTCTGAGAATGTGCCCATAAAACTCAATTCTTCTTTTCCTCATTGTATCCGAAAGTTTTTCTGTGGTTTTGTAGAGTGTTTCATTTTTGGTATGAATTAGTTTGTCGTTATGAAATTTGGGGCCTAAAATTTTTCTCAATATTTTTCTTTCTTTGATCTCTAGCCTTTCAATTGGGCCATGGTTAGTGATAGATAATGTCTCAGCTGCATATAGTGCTTCTGGTTTAATGACAGTGTTGTAATGTTTTATTTTTGAATTCCATGAGAGGGACTTTTTATTATAAGTATTTTTAGTAAGCTGAAAGGGTAGTTCAACTTTGTTTCTTCTTAATTCTATTGCTTTTTTCTCAAGGGCGTTCCAGCTAATCCATTCACCAAGATATTTGAATTCTTTAACAATTTCGATCTTTTGGTCTCTTACTTTAAGATATTTCATTGGCTTTTTTATATTTGTGATTATTTTGGTTTTTTCAAAAGAAATTTTAAGGCCTATTTTCTCTGCTTGTTTCTGTAATTCGAGGATCTGTTCTTTGGCTTCTTCCCATGTTTCAGCTAGTAGGGCCATATCATCTGCAAATGCTAGGCAATTAACCTTGATGCCTTTGTTTTTTGTTCCTAGTCGGATTCCACTATTGATTTTCTTGTTCCATTCTCTTACTATTTTTTCTAGGGCACAGTTAAATAACAATGGAGAGAGTCCATCACCTTGTCGTACTCCAGTTTTTATCTCAAATAGGTCTGAGAGTTCTCCCATAAATTTAATTTTGGAGTATGTGTTGGTGATGGTTTCTCTAATTAGGTTTGTAGTTTTATTGTCTAGGTTCAATTCTTTTAATATGGAGATTAGAGATTCCCTGTCTATGGAGTCGTACGCCTTTTGAAAGTCAATGAATGTGATGACATACGCTTTTGCTCTCGATTTTTGGTAGGCCATAAGATTTTTGAGGTTTAGAATTTGTTCTGGGCAGGATCTTCCCTTTCTGAAGCCTGCCTGGTATTCTCCAAGTTGACAGTCTAGCTGGGGTTCTGCTCTGTTCAAAAGGACTTTAGACAGTATTTTGTATGTTACGTCAAGGAGCGAAATCCCTCTGTAATTGTTGGGGTCTGTTCTGGATCCCCTCTTATGAATTGGGTGAATGAGGGCCATCTTCCATTCATCCGGAATTCTTTCTGTTTTCCATATTTCTTCAAATATGTTTTGGAGAGATTCTATGGCATTTCTATTGACATTTTTCCACAGTTCAGCTGTAATTTGGTTCTCTCCCGAAGCCTTATAGTTTTTGAGATTCAAAATGATTGATTGTAGTTCCTCGACGGTGGGTGGTTCTGAGTTAGGACTTGTTGAAGTTGAGTTGCTGAAATCCATTTTTTCAATTGGTTCTTTACAGTTGAGAAGGTTTCTGAAATATTCCCTCAAAATTTTGCAATTATCCCTGTTGTTGTGTGCAATATTACCATTTTTATCTTGTAATTGGAGTGTCGGTGGGCTGTACTTGGTTATTTTTTGTTTAAAAGTTCTGTAAAAGCTCCTAGTCTTGTTTTTGTTGAAGTCTTCGTTGATCTGCATAAGGAGTTGATCTTCTTGTGCTTTTTTAATTCTTTTGAGGTTTTTACTCACTAGTTTTCTTACACTCAGGAAATTTTGCCTATTATATTCATTTTTCTGAGATTGCATCTGTTGCCATGCTTTCTTTCTTTGTTCAATAAGTTTGTCACATTCCTCTGTCCACCATGCGTGTTTTTTGATTTTGGTTATAGGTGCTATTTGTTCAGCTTTGGTTAGTAGGCTTTCCTTCATTTGATCCCAATTTTGGTTCCTTATATCTTGAGTCGCGAGGGGAAACTCCTTCGAATTCATTATCTTTTCTGGATCGTATCTTCTGCTTTTGGGTTTACTGTTTCTATCTTTCCTTTTGGGGATAATTTTGAGTTTTATTTTAGAAAGATAGTGATCAGAATCCAAGTTTGCTCCTCTGAGTACTTTGACATTTTGTATTTCTGTATGGTGTTTCCATTTTATCGCCACATGATCAAGTTGAAATTCACCCAAGTGTGGGTTTGGTGAGGTCCATGTCTTCTGTTTTCTGGGTAGTCTCTTAAAGGCTGTGGATTTCAGGATCAAGCCATGCGCTTGGCAGAGTTCTACTAATCTGACTCCATTTTGGTTAGTTCTATTGTGCGCTGGGTAGTTTCCAACAATATTTTTGTATTTCTTCTCTTTTCCTACTTGAGCATTGAAGTCCCCCGTAAGTATGATGTTGTGTTTGTCTGGGATCTTTTGCACCGCGTCATCTAGTTGTTCCCAAAAACGTTCCACCTTTTCCTTATTTTTCCTATTGTCTTCATTTATGGGGGCATGTGCATTCACAATTGTGTATACTCTATTAGCAGATTTAAAAGTGAGTGTGGAGAGTCTTTCCGATTGTGATTGAAAGCTGATAATGGAGTCTAAAATACTTTTATCTATTATAAAGCCCGTTCCGAGGTGGGGTGTGTTTTTCATTATTCTTTTGCCTACCTTTCCTTTGTATATTCTGAAACCTCCGGAATCAAAATTGTTTTCATCTATGTATCGAGTTTCTTGTAGTGATGTTATGAGTATTCTATGATGTTTGAGGGTATCTGTAAGATGTTTTAATTTTCCTGTTTTTAAAAGAGAGTTTACATTGAAAGTAGCTATGTAACTTGTTTTTTTACATTTCAATTTGCTTGATGTCTTATCATGTCCCGATTCATCTCTGTGCAATGCTGCAGACTCCCCAGAATCCGATAGTCTGCTTGCGCACCTTGGTGCGGTGGATTGTCCACCTGGGGTAATTTGTTTCACATTACACTCTTCCATGATTGATAGTATTATGTAAGGGGTGACTCTTCGAGCCACAAATTTACAACCACGGTTGTTAGCCCTGGAGGTTTTTCCCAGCCGCCCCTAACCTGGGGAACAGACGCTGACCAAAGACCGCCCAATGTGAGACAGTCGCCTTTGGATTTCTGGTCCTGTGTTGGTCCACGGGTGGTATTTTATTTCCCACCTACCCTACATATCTGTAGAGCTTTCCCCTATCCGCCACCTGGGGACGCGCCCGGTAGGGGAACAGGTTCCCCCTCGGGTATGAAGTACTTATTAATCCAAAAATCCAGAAAGTTCTTTAAGGGAGGTAGGACGTCAAACGGTCCGACTTGGAGCCGGAGAGGCACCACAGGACATTTTATTTTCTACTGTCTATACTTTTCCAAATAAATTCATACAACTTTGTCAGCATGACCAGGAAGCATTCAGGCAGGATTCACACTCATAGCAGTGGAAGTTCGAAAACATAACGAAATAAATTTTTTTAGATATGAAATATCATCATTTTTTCACTTACCGTTGGCTGCGTTTGTTGCTGTAGGTACATTTTTCTACACAAGTAAGAGAGATTCGTTGATGAATTTTGCACAGCATACAAACCATACTTACAGGTGTATGAAACTCTAGATTTTTCCAAATCTATTAAAAACTGTGGTAAAAATTGAGGTAATTAACTACAAAATTTGATTTTTTTCTAAACATAAAGTTTAAAAAGTAACAGCACATTCATTTTTTCATAAATTAAATAGATTCTAGAGTTTCAGCCACCTGTAAGTATGGTTTGTATGCTGTGCAAAATTCATCGAACAGTCTCTCTTACTTATGAAGAAAAGTGTACCCATAGCAACAAATGCAGCCAATTGTAATTGATAAAATGATGAAGTTTCACATGTAAAAAAACATTATTTTGTTAAGTTTTTGAACTTCCGCTGCTACGAGTGTGAATCCTGAATCCTTCCTGGTCATGCTGACAAACTTTTATGAATTTACTTGTTAAAGTATAGACAATGGAAATTAAAATGTCCTGTGGTGCCTCTCCTGCTCCAAGTCTGCCCGTTTGACGTCCTACCCCCCCCCCCCCCTTAAATGAATAAATAAATTCCGAACCACAATAGAATGACGCAGCGATTTAGAAAGTTATCTTACAACTCGATGGTCAGAGTTTCCTGACATGTTCACAAAATCGAACGAACTTACTTACTTAACATCGAATATTACAAAACGTACTTTTGTTAAATTATAAAGGGCGTTCAAAAAGAAACGAGCCAGAGTCTGGAACGCGCAAACCGGTACAGGAGGGTAATATCGTGGCGCGTGTAACGACGTGTGCTTCGGACCAGAGCGTGGAAGTTCACAGGCCGTCGCCAGAGGGCACGCGTGCACGTCTCGAGACTATACAGAGCGAGCAGCAGCATGCATCAATCGTCCAAACGAGTGCAGGAAAGTTTATGCTGACGTTCTTCTTTGACCAAGATGGCCCCCTTCTGATTCACTTCCTGCAGCACGGGAGAACAGTGAAATGCCCAGCTTTATTCGCAAACCTTTTACCGTCCTTCGCCAAGCGATCAAATCAAAACGACCATGCAATCTCAGTCGTGGGGTCATTCTGCTCCACGACAGTGCAAAGAGTCATACTGCCGACACAGTCGCGGCTCTCCTACAGAAATTCAAATGGGAGGTTCTCGGCCACCCTCCATACAGCCCGGACCTCTTTCCCTGTGATTACGCGTTTTTGGTCCCCTTAAAAAAAACCTCTGAGGGGCAACGATTCACCTCGGACGACGACGTCCAGCTGTAAGTACGGAACTGATTAACATCGCAGCCCCGGGAATGTGTTGAGACAGCCATTCACCGCCTTGTGTCACAGTGGGACAAGTGTCTCAACAGCCAGCGCCACTACTTCTAAGACACAGGTACTGGTTTCTATAATTATGCCTCCGGCTCGTTTCTTTTTGAACGCCCCTTACAGTAATAAACCTCCAGAACTATTTAGAAAACGCGAATTTGAGCAAAATAGTATTTGGACATGCAAGGGCGCAAACCAACTACATTTAATTTTGTACCTCTGTGCTTCTACCCACTACTCCACGAGCAACTTCTGTGACATGTGACCACGTCTTTTATGATTACTACCTGGTGAATGCTTTAACCATCGACATGTCATTAACTGACATTTAATTCATCTACATCTACATGATTACTCTGCAATTCATATTTAAGTGCTTGGCAGAGGGTTCATCGAACCACGATCATACTATCTCCCTACCATTCCACTCCCGAACAGCGCGCGGGAAAAACGAACACCTAAACCTTTCTTTTCGAGCCCGGATTTCTCTTATTTTATTTTGATGATCATTCCTACCTATGTAGGTTGGGCTCGACAAAATATTTTCGCATTCGGAAGAGAAAGTTGGTGACTGAAATTTCGTAAATAGATCTCGCCGCGACGAAAAACGTCTTTGCTTTAATGACTTCCATCCCAACTCGCGTATCATATCTGCCACACTCTCTCCCCTATTACGTGATAATACAAAACGAGCTGCCCTTTTTTGCACCCTTTCGATGTTCTCCGTCAAACCCACCAGCTACGGATCCCACACCGCGCTGCAATATTCTGACAGAGGACGAACGAGTGTAGTGTAAGCTCTCTCTTTAGTGGACTTGTTGCATCTTCTAAGTGTCCTGCCAGTGAAACGCAACCTTCGGCTCGCCTTCTGCACAATATTATCTATGTGGTCTTTCCAACTGAAGTTGTTCGTAATTTTTACACCCAGGTACTTAGTTGAATTGACAGCCTTGAGAATTGTACTACTTATCGAGTAATCGAATTCCAACGGATTTCTTTTGGAACTCATGTGGATCACCTCACACTTTTCGTTATTTAGCGTCACCTGCACCTGCCACACCATACGGCAATCTTTTCTAAATCGCTTTGCAACTGATACTGGTCTTCGTATGACCTAACTAGACGGTAAATTACAGCATCATCTGCGAACAACCTAAGAAAACTGCTCAGATTGTCACCCAGGTGAATTATATCAAATCATCCCAAAAACCACGTGCTTTTGATAAATCTTCAGTGTGCTGTTGCCTCGAAACGGCGTACTTTCGTAACAGGCAAGTTAAAATATGAAAGCAACAGAATAAGGAAATTCTTTAACCGCTGATATGACGTTTTCTGTCATTTCATTACAACAAATAGTACCAATAATGACGTGTTTTCGAGAGAACTTCAATGTGCTGATGCTTCCAAACAACGTATATACGTAGGACGTAAGTTGTAATATAAAACCCACCAAATCACGGTACGGTATGTCGTGAAATTCACCGCCGTGACGTCCCAAAACTAGACCAGCTAGACGCCCAGGAACGCATTTTCGTCCCCTGCGACACAGCTTAACGAATCCAGCCGATATGCAACATCCACAGCAGCCAGATGCGTTCTTTGTAGAACTGACGCAATATCGCGAGTCCCCCCACTACAAGGCGTGCGCTGCGCGGCGACAGGCATTTCGCCTTCTTATCGCGCTGGTACTTCACCCGGCCGCTGCGGTTTTCGGAGGAAACTGCGGTGTCGCGTCGACATCTTTTTCTGGAAAAGGCGGAAGTTTCGCGACGTAGCGTGGGCGGGCGGCCGCTCGCGCGCTTCCGAAGTGAGTGCGGCATTGTGTGGAAATTTGTGAGAACCCCGTGGCCTGGGTGTGATTCACCCCTAGCGCACACGGCCCCGTTCGCCGGACTGCGTGGAGTCGGATGATCGCCGCCGGCCATTAACAATTGCGTGGGAACGTCCTTGTGCGCTGCCGTGCATACAATGAAGGTGTCGTGCCGCTATTTACAGAAACTGACTCCGGCTTAATCAGTCCCGACCTCTATATCGTAGCTCCGTGCTCTTATCCGTGCCACAGAGGTGCAGCGAAACGCTCACACCTTAACAGCGATTTGTGTGGAAGGGACAGTAGATAGCTGAAAGGTAGCTGCAAATGGGGAAAAATCGAAACTCCAAACAATAATTAATGTAGAGTCACCAAATTTCGGGAATACATTTGTCTAGGTAACATATTTAAGAGATTAAAACCGCAAGATCACAGGCTAATGTAAACGCGAGATAAGCCATTGCAAATGTGAAATGCTGGTACATCAGGATGTTGCCGTCAGAATTTTTAATGCAGCCACGCAAACGTGCATGTATTGTGTTGTTGAGTGACGGATGTCAGTTTGTGGGATGGAGTTTCTAACAACCCTACCAGAACAAAGATCAAAATTTAATAATGATTGTGGTGTTGCTAACGCTGCTAAATACTGCATTTTCGGGCAACAACAAAGTTATTATGTGGCAAGTGTCATTAGAGCACAGTTAATAAAGTCGTTTCATGTAATAATGAATAAATTAGGCACTTATCTTTTCGTGTTTCCCACGCTGGTCTCGTTGTAAACTCATGGCTCAATCGTCGAAAATCTAGGTGATGATGATTCCAAGCTTGGATGCAAGGAGGCCTAGGTTTTATTCTGCTATATTCAAAAGTTTAGTAGATGCGCTTCACAAACCATTCTTGAAGATTACACTTTTGCAGGACAATGGTGATGTAAAAAAGTAATCAGCACTCCGAATTTAAGTTACACTTCTTTTTTATTACTTTTGCTGCAATATCACGTAACACACGAAACATCACTCCACAATACAAAACATACTTGAAAACATCTTCCTCACTTTTAAAGTGCACATTTTATAAGCTGACTACAATATGCGTCTTTCCAACATGACATCCAAGACATGACTTTTTAAAGGTCCGACTCTCTAACAAGTAACTGCTTACGCGCCCAAAGTTACAAGTACATCAAAGATCATAGTGACAAAAGAAAGAATACACATAAGAATAATATCATTGCAACATAAACATATCGATGTATCAAAGTATCTCTACATTAATGAAATCAAATCTGAATGTCGTCTCAGAAATATGTTAACTACTTTACAGAAATACAGTAGAATAGTCCGCAGCTCGTGGTCGTGCGGTGGCGTTCTCGCTTCCCACGCCCGAGTTCCCTGGTTCGATTCCCGGCGGGGTCAGGGATTTTCTCTGCCTCGTGATGACTGGGTGTTGTGTGATGTCCTTAGGTTAGTTAGGTTTAAGTAGTTCTAAGTTATAGGGGACTGATGACCATAGATGTTAAGTCCCATAGTGCTCAGAGCCATTTGAACCATTTTTTTACAGTAGAATATTGCTGGTATCGAGAGGTTCAGGTGGGGTGCCGTAATGGTTACGTAATTCAAGTACAAGTTCCATGCCTGTGGCAGTTGGTCGGCCAATACAGGAACGATTAATGCCGTTTGTGGATGACGCTGGGGTTGTCGTCCGATGATGCCCGATACGTGCGCAATTGGTGACAGATCTGGTGACTGTGCTGGCGAAGGCAACATGTCGACTATCTATAGAGCATGCTGGGTTACAACAGCGGCGTATAGTCGAGCGTTATCCTGTTAGAAAACATGCCTGGAACGCTGTTCATGAATGGCAGCACAACAGATCGGATCACCGTACTTACAAATTTGCAGCAAGACTGCGTGGAATAACCACGAGACTGCTCTTCCTGTCGTACGAAATCGAGCCCTAGACCATACCTTCAGGTGCAGGTCCTAGTATGTCTAACACGTAGACAGGTCGGTTGCAGGCCCTCAACTGCTTCCTCCTTACCAACACATGGCCATTGTCGACACCGAGCCAGAACCAGCATTCATCGGAAACACAACAGACCCCACACTGCCCTCCAATGGGCTCTCGCTTGACACCACTGAAGTCGCAAGTGGCGGTGCTTTGGGGTCAGCGGAATGCACGTTACAGGGCGTTCGGCTCGGAGCTGTCCTTGAAGTTACCGACTTGTAACAGTTCGTGTGTGCTGAAATTGTTGCTGCAGATGCAGTTAGATGCGCCAGAGCCATACGCCGGACACGATGGTCTTCCCTGTTGGTAGTGCCACGTGGCCGTCCGGAGCCGGTCTTCTCGCATCCGTACATTCTCGTTGTAAGTAGGCCGTTTAAGTTTTTATGTTGGTAGCACGATGCAGCGCTCTGTATTAAAATCGCTGACGGCGCTGTGTGCAATCTGTGGCTAGTTGGACTCGTTGTTGGAAGTTACTCGCCGGTGTAGTGCTGGGCGGTTGGATGTGAACAGCCCGTAGCGTTGGGCAGTTGGAGGTGAGCCGCCAGCAGTGGTGGATAGTGGTGGCTGTGGGGAGAGAGATGCTAGAGTTTTGAGATGTTAATATGAGCGGACGGTATGGACGTGTGTCCGTCAGAAAAAGGAAATCTGTTAAACTGGATGTATATATACAGGGTGTTACAAAAAGGTACGGCCAAACTTTCAGGAAACATTCCTCACATACAAAGAAAAAAAATATGTTATGTGGACATGTGTCCGGAAACGCTTACTTTCCATGTTGGAGCTCATTTTATTACTTCTCTTCAAATCACATTAATGATGGAATGGAGACACACAGCGACAGAACGTACCAGCGTGACTTCAAACACTTTGTTTCAGGAAATGTTCAAAATGTCTTCCGTTAGCGAGGATACATGCATCCACCTCCGTCGCATGGAATCCCTGATGCGCTGATGCAGCCCTGGAGAATGGCGTACTGTATCACAGCCGTCCACAATACGAGCACGGAGAGTCTCTACATTTGGTACCGGGGTTGCGTAGACAATAACTTTCAAATGCCCCCATAAATGAAAGTCAAGAGGGTTGAGGTCAGGAGAGCGTGGAGGCCATGGACTTGGTCCGCCTCTACCAGTCCATCGGTCACCGAATCTGTTGTTGAGAAGCGTACGAACACTTCGACTGAAATGTGCAGGAGCTCCATCGTGCATGAACCACATGTTGTGTCGTACTTGTAAAGGCACATGTTCTAGCAGCACAGGTAGAATATCCCGTATGAAATCATGGTGGTGAATCAAGGAAGTACAGTACATACTGACGAAACTAAAATGAGCTCTAACATGGAAATTAAGCGTTTCAGGACACATATCCACATAACATCTTTTTTTTATTTGTGTGTGAGGAATGTTTCCTGGAAGTTTGGCAGTACCTTTTTGTAACACCCTGTATAATGACTTTTCAACGCTATTAAGGTAAATACATTGTTTGTTCTCTACCAAAATCTTTCATTTGTTAACTGTATGCCTATCAGTAGTTAGTGCCTTCAGTAGTTAGAATCTTTTATTTAGCTGGCAGTATTGGCGCTCGCTGTATTACAATAGTTCGAGTAACGAAGATTTTTGTGATTCATGAAGGGTAAAGGTTATTGTTAGTCAAGGCTATTCTTTTGTAGGGATTATTGAAAGTCAGATTGCGTTGCGCTAAAATATTGTGTGTCAGTTTAGAAATGTTGAGAATAAGTAAAAACAGTCTCAGTACGTTCAGTTTCACTCTAGAGTTTGAAAATCAAGTAACATAGAAGTCTTACCAGCACAGTAATTCTTTACATTCAAAAGGGAAGTTTTATCTTGACCACCGCTGCCAGCAATCATGTACAATGGTTTCTGTCCTGCCAATTCTTTCTGCAGTATCGCACAAGCATCATTACACGACCTGGTTCAAACTCGGTGAGTCTTTGTAGGCCTAAAGACATTCTTGGCTAATATCAACTCATCACATACAATCTCAAAAGTAACTAACGCTCACTACCGTTGCAGCGTGTATTTAAAGCGAACCTGATTTGCATCCTCTTATGCGACTGGCGCGAAATTGAAATAGACATCATGTCTCATATGCAGAAACACGCCTACCAATTTTCGTTTACGACGCACAACTCCTTCCTGATGTTGCTGTTTTTTTTCTGTCAGTGTACTTCAGGTAATTGACAAAAGGAGGAAACACAAAGCAAATTCAGAGAAATGAATAAATGCGGCAGTAAGCCACTTAGGTGCGAAATCAATAGATATCCAAGAAAGCTGCGGAAAAAAGACTACTAACATCGTTTGGTTTTTGAAATGCGAGCAGCAGCTTTTGTTTCCAGTCTACATCATAGGAATCCAGGTCCGCCTGTTATGCAAACGACAGTGCTATTTAATGCCCAACACGTTTCGGCACTACTGTGCAGCCATCATTGAGTACTTTTATTGAGGTCTTGTGTGATCAGTATATGGAACTTATCAGGGAGTTCACATAAGACCTGGTAGTGTATATGGCGTAGTCCGTAATGACGAAAAGTGACGGCTGCATGAAATTTCGGGCGAACTGCCGTATGACAGTAATTTGCGCGGAGTCTTCTGGTCATTTTCAGGTGTATAACTCATGATGAGTAGAAGATTCTGCACGGCAAGTTACTAACGTCCACCAATTCGCCAGTATTTTATGGAGCTGCCACTTTTCTCCATTCCTGACTACACCATACACACTGTAATCATACTATACATTATTTGTCAAGTCAACGTCCCTTTTTCTCAATACATACTAATCGTACAGTTATGAATGACGTATCGTTGGAAAGGTTTATTTAACAAGCTTCTGACATTGTATGTCGATTTTGCGTTAAAACTATTTGTGAAACATTTTAACATAAAAGAAACTTTTAACTACCATACACAAAAGGACATCATGCATGCCCAGCTTCATCCCTATATTTTACAAAAAAATGGTTCAAATGGCTCTGAGCCCTATGGGACTTAATATCTATGGTCATCAGTCCCCTAGAACTTAGAACTACTTAAACCTAACTAAGGACATCACACAACACCCAGTCATCACGAGGCAGAGAAAATCCCTGACCCCGCCGGGAATCGAACCCGGGCGCGGGAAGCGAGAACGCTACCGCACGACCATGAGCTGCGGACAGCATTTTCAAGAGTAACTAAATAAACTAAGAATTTTATATCCCTTAAAGAAAACGAAAAACAAAAAATACAGGAAGATTACGTTCTTATTTCTAATATCTTTTACAAAGCCTGTCAAGAATTTCGTTTAAAATTATGTGCATGGAAATGTCTTTACAAAGATGTATCATAAATTCATGATTACTACTTCACGTCGCTCGGTTCATTTTTAAAGAAATTTTCTCTTCATTCCCATAACTACCCCTTATTGCAACGGGTACATTTATTCCAAATACTATAATTATTTGAAACGATAAAAGTGCCGAACTTTCTCACTGGTCCTCTGGTCAGATCTTACGTTAACTCCCTGTCAAGATGGCCAGAAGACTCTGTCCATGAAATATCGTGGCAATAAGTTGGCTAACATTCAGCAGTTCGTTCGCCTGTAATTTCATGGAACAATCTACCCGCTGGGAAAGTTTCAAATTTCACGAACGTAGGAGCTGCTTGATACTTCAGAGACTGTCCAGGGTTAAACTAGACGAATATCAAAATACAAGAGATCTCGGGCAAGAAAGTGAAATCTGTAGCAGTCAGAACAGTTTATTGGGAATTACAGACCAGCAGGTTCTGATGACCCCTGCAGATGGAGAAACATCACTACGAGTTATGACCAGATCAAGAGAAAGACATGGCGTTTCCAACGATGCGACTAGTCAGGAGTCTACGGAAGATCTGTGACAAAACATCTACTAATAAAAGATATCCTTTGTTAGTGTAACTGAATGGGCAGGGTAGGGCGTCCGCTGCTGTGATCTCCCGGGAGAAATAGCTCCTGATGAGTCACGTGGGGATGCAGTGTTGGGTGCTAATACAGCGCCACTCTGAGGTTGTAGCGCCATCTATGTGACAGCGGGAAACTTTACTGGTAACACGATCGTCATCTCATGCTCAGAGAAGGAAAACAATTTTGTGTCAAAGACTTCCAGTGGACTCGATAATGTATCGTTGGACAGAGAAAAACGATAGTAAATTGACTTTAGTGTCGTACACTTAGGTGACAAAAGTCGTGGGATACCTCTGAATATCGTGCTGGAGCTCGTTTTTCCGGCGTGGTGCAGCAACTCGACGTGTCATGGACTCAACAAGCCGTTGGAAGTCTCCTGCAGAAATACTGAACTGTGATGACTCTGTAGCCGTCCGTAATTGCGAAAGTATTGCTGGTACAGGATTTTGTGCACGATCTGACTTCTCCGTCATGTTCAGTAAATGTTCGATGGGGTATATGCGGGGCGATCTGGGTGTCCAAATCATTCGCTCGACTTGTCCAGCATGTTCTTCAAATACTGCTGACATGGCACATTGTCATGCATTGAAAATATCATAGCTGTTGGGAAACGCGAAGCCTGTGAACGGCTGTAAATGGTCTCCAAGCAACGATTTGCAATAACTGGTCGGTTTACACCACACCGTTATGAAGCCACCGTCAGATGACACAGTTCCTCGTTGACAACTTGGGTCCATAGTTTCGTGGGGTCTGCGCCACACTCGAACCCTACCCATCAGCTCTTCCTAACTGAAATCGGGACTCATCTGACTAGGCCAAGGTTTTGCAATCGTCTAGGATCCAACCGATGTGGTCCTGAGCCCAGGAGAGGCGCTGCAGGCGATGTCGTGCTGTTAGCAAAGACACTCGCGTCGGTCGTTTGCCGCCATAGCCACTTAACGCCAAATTTCTTCGCATTGTCCTAACGGATACGTTCGTCGTGCGTCCCACATTGATTTCTGCGGTTATTACACGCAGTGTTGCTTGTCTGTTAGCACTGACAACTCTACGCAAAAGCCGCTGCTCTCGGTCGTTAAGTGAAGGTCGTGAGAGGTAATGCTTGAAATTTGGTATTCTCGGCACACTCTTGACACTGTGGACCTCGGAATATTGAATTCTCTAACGAACCGCAAGGGAATGTCCCATCCAATCACTATTCCGCGCTCAAAGGATGTTAATTCCTGTCGTGCGGCTATAGTCACGTCGGACACCTTGTAACATGAATTTTCTTTCTTTCTTTCGCTTACGCCATAGTCCCGCAGCGATCGCAGGGTCAGCGTGGTTACAACGGATTTGGCAATGCCCATCCTGCCGCCACCCCGTACCCCCCAGGACGGAATCAGAGTACCCAAACTGTCTGCGTCTAGTGGAAATCGTCAAATAGTGCGGACGCGTTTCAAATGTCTGCAACACGTGTAACTGACGCGGAACGTGGGGACCAGCCCGGTATTCACCTAGCGGGATGTGGAAAACTGCCTAAAAACCACATCCAGGCTGGCCGGCACACCGGCCCTCGTCGTTAATCCGCCGGGCGGATGCGATCCGGGGCCGGTGCGCGCCTACCCCAGTCCAGCAAGCAGCGCGTTAGCGCTTTCGGCTACCCTGGCGTGTCTCCCTTTCAACATGAATCACCTGAGTATAAACGACAGCTCTGTCAATTAACTGCCCTTTCACTCACTGCATACGCGACACTACCACTTTGTAGATATTGCCATCCCACGACTTTTGTCACCTCATTGCAGTATACAATTACAGAGAATTGTTATACGTTGAGTACCGTATGTTGAATGGCTGAGTGTGGATTCAGAGAGCCGGAACACCAAATGCCACGGCAGTACCACTTCATTATTCCTATACAAATCGCTCAGCTGCTCTAAGTGACGTAATCGTGATATTTAGTTTTAAGGAGTTAGATGGTGTATTGTACAGGGTGTTTCAAAAATGACCGGTATATTTGAAACGGCAATAAAAACTAAACGAGCAGCGATAGAAATACTCCGTTTGTTGCAATATGCTTGGGACAACAGTACATTTTCAGGCGGAGAAACTTTCGAAATGACAGTAGTTACAATTTTCAACAACAGATGGCGCTGCAAGTGATGTGAAAGATATAGAAGACAACGCAGTCTGTGGGTGCGCCATTCTGTACGTCGTCTTTCTGCTGTAGGCGTGTGCTGTTCACAACATGCAAGTGTGCTGTAGACAACATGGTTTATTCCTTAGAAGAGAGGATTTTTCTGGTGTTGGAATTCCACCGCCTAGAACACAGTGTTGCAACAAGACGAAGTTTTCAACGGAGGTTTAATGTAACCAAAGGACCGAAAAGTGATACAATAAAGGATCTGTTTGAAAAATTTCAACGGACTGGGAACGTGACGGATGAACGTGCTGGAAAGGTAGGGCGACCGCGTACGGCAACCACAGAGGGCAACGCACAGCTAGTGCAGCAGGTGATCCAACAGGGGCCTCGGGTTTCCGTTCGCCGTGTTGCAGCTGCGGTCCAAATGACGCCAACGTCCACGTATGGTCTCATGCGCCAGAGTTTACACCCCTATCCATACAAAATTCAAACGCGGCAACCCCTCAGCGCCGCTACCATTGCTGCACGAGAGACATTCGCTAACGATATAGTGCACAGGATTGATGACGGCGATATGCATGTGGGCAGCATTTGGTTTACTGACGAAGCTTATTTTTACCTTGACGGCTTCGTCAATAAACAGAACTGGCGCATATGGGGAACCGAAAAGCCCCATGTTGCAGTCCCATTGCCCCTGCATCCTCAAAAAGTACTGGTCTGGGCCGCCATTTCTTCCAAAGGAATCGTTGGCCCATTTTTCAGATCCGAAACGATTACTGCATCACGCTATCTGGACATTCTTCGTGAATTTGTGGCGGTACAAACTGCCTTAGACGACACTGCGAACACCTCGTGGTTTATGCAAAATGGTGCCCGGCCACATCGCACGGCCGACGTCTTTAATTTCCTGAATGAATATTTCGATGATCGTGTGATTGCTTTGGGCTATCCGAAACATACAGGAGGCGGCGTGGATTGGCCTCCCTATTCGCCAGACATGAACCCCTGTGACTTCTTTCTGTGGGGACACTTGAAAGACCAGGTGTACCGCCAGAATCCAGAAACAATTGAACAGCTTAAGCAGTACATCTCATCTGCATGTGAAGCCATTCCGCCAGACACGTTGTCAAAGGTTTCGGGTAATTTCATTCAGAGACTACGCCATATTATTGCTACGCATGGTGGATATGTGGAAAATATCGTACTATAGAGTTTCCCAGACCGCAGCGCCATCTGTTGTTGAAAATTGTAACTACTGTAATTTCGAAAGTTTGTCTGCCTGAAAATGTACTGTTGTCCCAAGCATATTGCAACAAACGGTGTATTTCTATCGCTGCTCGTTTAGTTTTTATTGCCGTTTCAAATATACCGGTCATTTTTGAAACACCCTGTAAGTATAGATTATTCTTTATGTAGCAGTTTTGTTCAAGACCGAATAATTAATGGAAGAATACATACTTTAACATTTGTACAATTACAAACTGGGTTATACAGCCTAGATCAGGTAACGATACTGAAGTTTTTTTTTGCTATCAGCAAATAAATAAATAAATGTGAACCAAGGAGAGAACTAGAAATGGAAAATGGTTCTTGAGAAAATAAAGTATTACATAACACCCAAAGACAGATATCCCATTTTGCGCTTGTTAATATATTATACTGCTCTACCCGCCAAAACAAACTTCGGTATTAGGAGTGAAAATAGTAGTTTCTGTGGACTACAGGAGAAATTTGATCGGAATGGTAATGCGTTCAGAACAACTGTACACAATATTAGTATTTAGTTGTGTGGATTTAGTATCTCCTTTTACTCTGGCCATTTCCCGGAAGGTGGTTATTGACCCAGTTTTAAGAATACTACTACATAATTTGCAAGGAATATCGGTTTCTGCGGCAAAATGTTTTTATTGGATTCACACTCAATGGAATTTCGGGTACTAGGAATGTTCAGTTGTACACCAATTTCCACGGAATAGTTATGTGCCTTACGTACTATCCAAGGATCCATACAACACGAAAACAAACCCAGAGGTGCGAGTTACATCCGTATGTAAGATCTTCATCTCTAGAATTCAGTATCATCTTGCATGTTTGTTAGATTTTGTGAAGACTTAGCTTATTTTGTATTGTTAAGTTAGTTTATGTTGTCTGGTGATTCCAGCACTGCACTTTACCAATATAAAATATCTTACTACATTTGACATTCTAATGAACTCCCATACTCGTTAATAATAACGCGTGAAACTAATATTACTAGAAATATGTATATTTAAATCATACACATAACATGCAATGGTTCGTGCTAAGAGACATTCGTGTACTATGACGCGCAACAACTGCAGTATGCGAAGATTGATCCATAACATACATCTCATTGTGCAGGAATAAGGTAAATGTTTTTGATCAATGAACATGACATTCGTGTTGTCCTGACTTATTTGAGTCACTATGAGTTACCAAATCGTGGAAGATACTAAGATTTTCATTAATTTTTTTGCTCACAGTGTCTTTAAAAGCCGGCCGCGGTGGCCGAGCTGTTCTAGGCGCTTCAGTCCGGAATCGCGCGAATGAGGTCGCAGGTTCGAATCCTGCCTCGGGCATGGATATGTATGATGTCCTTAGGTTAGTTAGGTTTAAGTAGTTCTAAGTCTAGGGGACTGAGGACCTCATATGTTAAGTCCCATAGTACTCAGAGCCATTTGAACCATTTGTCTTTAAAATTGCAAAGGCATTTTGTTTTATTTCATACCACACAGATCCCCCTTCGTTGAAATTAAACCTGCACTAATGATTGTTGCCGAGAGCATAGTGTTATAGATACATGAGTGCATAGAAAATATTTCATAATAACGTATTCGAGAAACAAACCTTTGTTAAAAAATACTAACATTTCTTGTTTGATTTTCTGTTGCAGGTAAGCAGCGCGGTTATCTTTTGAGCCTAAACCGATGTCATCCAAAGGCAAGTAAAGTTCATAACGATTTTATTTCTTTTAAAGGAGTGTGCACTTACGGATTACGGTATGGGCACTCAATAGTGCGGTTTCTACAACGTGGCATCAAGAGTGAGTGAGTGAATATGGTGATTGTGTGTGTGTAATAGAGAGTGAGAGAGAATTCCTCCGAATTAATAATTTAAAATCATGGATGTTTGTGAGAAGGTGAAACCGCGTTTGCCTTGGGAACAAGAATCTATCATTATACTAACTACCCTGACGTGTTTGAGGCATAGAATTCATCTCTTACTATTGGGGACATTCCTCTTGTCTTTATAATCACAGTGCAATAGGTCAGGCGTGGTTATAGATTAAGATGGAAGGGGACACCGCAAATCTACTTAATAAAAGGCAATTACAGACTCAATGGAACATGTATTTTTTGGTAAAATATCCATAGATACATTAAAAATAATGAAGCTCACACGATTGAATGAGTTAAAAAGGCACTTAAAAAAGCGGGTGTAATGACTGGATACCAGACGGTTATTACTGGACCGCAGACAACGACCAGACTACAAAAAAAAAAAAAAAAAAAATGTATTCAGACGACACGTACAAGAGGAACTGTCTAATGACGGCACATGCCAGTACAATGTGGCAGATACCTAATCGATGGCATGGAGGAGATCGTAATTCCAGGTGACCTGGTTGTCGCAGCTAGCAAGCAACAAGGTCATTAACTGCTTCTGTGATTAGCTGGCAATCTTTTATCGACTTCCTAGTGCCTGTAGCATTCAGTTAAACTTTGTCAACATAGCGCCTAAACGATAGATCTTGACGGCTAAAGAAATCGGGTTCCAGACAGACGGAGCTCTTTTTGCGGATGTTAATTTAAAACCCTGGTTTTGGAAGAAAACGGCTGACCGTGCACATGGCTTCGCTTTTCATATCCAACCTAACCGTGCTCTTCGTCACAGTTTTGGCCAGACTGCTTAGTTACGTTAGGTTGTGAGGCACTGACTGCTTGTGACGCCCAGAACCGCTTGTCTGGCGCCTTTCTGGTGTATTCGTGAGCGAAGGACCGTTCAAACTTAGCACAAACGTCGTCCTTATAATGGAAAAGTCATCTTCATGAAATTTATTAACTTCTCAAATAATTTCAATGACGACAAGCAAAAATTATGGAGAACACTTCTATACTGGCGCATTGTTACTGTCTACTCGGCATCTCTCAACTGCCGTCGTAACACTCTCAAAATCAACGCCAAATTATAATTAAAACTACAGGGCTACTACAAATGATTGAAGCGATTTCATAAATTCACTGTAGCTCCATTCATTGACATATGGTCACGACACACTACAGATATGTAGAAAAACTCATAAAGTTTTGTTCGGCTGAAGCCGCACTTCAGGTTTCTGCCGCCAGAGCGCTCGAGAGCGCAGTGAGACAAAATGGCGACAGGAGCCGAGAAAGCGTATGTCGTGCTTGAAATGCACTCACATCAGTCAGTCATAACAGTGCAACGACACTTCAGTACGAAGTTCAACGAAGATCCACCAACTGCTAACTCCATTCGGCGATGGTATGCGCAGTTTAAAGCTTCTGGATGCCTCTGTAAGGGGAAATCAACGGGTCGGTCTGCAGTGAGCGAAGAAACGGTTGAACGCGTGCGGGCAAGTTTCACGCGTAGCCCGCGGAAGTCGACGAATAAAGCAAGCAGGGAGCTAAACGTACCACAGTCGACGGTATGGAAAATGGTGCTCCACCGCACTTCCATCATGATGTTCCACATTTCTTAAACAGGAGATTGGAAAACCGATGGATCGGTCGTGGTGGAGATCATGATCTGCAATTCATGTCATGGCCTCCACGCTCTCCCGACTTAACCCCATGTGATTTCTTTCTGTGGGGTTATGTCAAAGATTCAGTGTTTAAACCTCCTCTACCAAGAAACGTGCAAGAACTGCGAGCTCGCATCAACAATGCTTTCGAACTCATTGATGGGGACATGCTGCGCCGAGTGTGGGAGGAACTTGATTACCGGCTTGATGTCTGCCGAATCACTAAAGGGGCACATATCGAACATTTGTGAATGCCTAAAAAAACTTTTTGAGTTTTTGTATGTGTGTGAAAAGCATTGTGAAAATATCTCAAATAATAAAGTTATTGTAGAGCTGTGAAATCGCTTCAAACATTTGTAATAACCCTGTAATTACTTATCGTATATAGAACTGGTATTTCTCGCATCATTGTTAGCCTCAAATGCCTGTGAATCTCTTATCAACCTCATTCTGGCGTGGCGATAATACACTGGTGTGTAAAAAATTGGACGAAAGTAACTTTCGCATTATGTGTCGCTGCCAAGTAATTTAGCTCTACGAAACTAGAACCATACATGAAAACAAAGGCAATAGGAAAATACAGAAGGTAACTGAAAGAAGTATACAATGAAACCAAGAGAAATCACACTTTCGTTCCAAGACAATAATTATACTGACACCACGATTCATGATGGTCCGCTGGATACTGCAAAAGAAGGGGCATGGTACTACAAAGGTCGTGTGACCACCACGACGGCAATGCAAGCGTGGAATGCATATCGACGTCTTGCATCACGACTACCCGTCGCATCCAAGACGTGCTCGATGTGATTTAAGTCGGCGAAACGAACAGTCCATTCGCCGAATATCGTCTCGCTCCAAGAGCTTCTCCACCTCAGTAGTTCGTGTGGCCATGCCTTGTCACCCACAGATATGAAGTTGGGGCCGAATTCACCCCTGAAAAGACGTACTGAGGGAACTAGTAGTGTCACAGTAACGTTGACTGGTGAATATACAGTGCTCAAACATTTCGATGACAGTACTCCCGTGCAAAAATATGCCTCCCTACATCGCAACACCTCGACCATAAAAACGATCGTTTTCTATAATGTTGAGTGTGTATTGTGTTTTCCCAACTCTCGCCATATGAGGTTACGTAACGCACCCAGGAACATTATCGAACTCGGATATTCGGCGAATGGACTGGCCTGCCCGTTTCGCCAACTCAAAACCCATCAAGAGCTTGCAGGATGTATTGGGCAGACGCATTGCAGTTACTGATGCCTTAAGTTCTGCACACCAGTGTAGAGTGCAGTGTCACACGTTATGCGACACTAAGCCGTTGGGCCTGAACGAATTTTCAGCGAGACGTGATACGGACACCCCACCAAGGAATGCGTCCCCTATTGCGGAGAATACAGATTATGGTATGAAGAGGCACACAGGTTGTCGTGGAGTGTATGGTATACGAAGTTGCAGGGGCGAACAATGATAAATGTGGCTCGTAAAGTTCCCAGATATGGTTGGCACTTCCTTCAACACCGAAGATATGAAAAACATCCTCGTAGTTAAGCCGGCATAACACTGACGCCTGGAACAAAAGTATGTCATCTCGCACCAAACGTTGCTCGTGAGAGAGAGCACAAGTAGTAGGGCACTGCGCGTTCTGGTGGGAAACGCTGACTCATCATGTGTTAGCACTTTTGTTCCTGGTGTCTTATGACAGCTGAGACAATTGCGCAAGTCATATTTCACTCACAGAAGCATCAGCACTTCCTCATCTCTAAGGCCATTCTAGGAATCGTGATATCCAGCCTTGTGCTGTGGTCAAGGAGAGGAGGGGCCTCCCACCCCCCCCCACCCCCCCGTGCATCAGCAAATTTTACATGAAGCACTTCCACCGCCCCTCCCTTCCCCCACTGTAACGCATAGCCAGTGTAGTTGCTGCATTCACACTTTTATGTGGGCTAGAGTCAACTGTAGTTCTCATGTTAACCACGATATTCCAGGGCTCATGATATCAGCACGCCTGCACACCCACTATAATGCATGGTCAGCGGCATGAAAGTTTAAATTTGTGTGTGCATTGTCATATGCTGTCTAACGTGAAGTAAACCCAGCTCTACGCGACCCGCGCACTTATAAAGTACTCAAACAATATGATGGCGTCACACATGCGTTACATCTGCGTAATTTAGGCGTCTCATACATGCCAGAGTAACGCACATAACTGCTCAGTGCTCGGTATTTGTAATAACAAATTATTGTTGCCCCAAACGATCGGACGACATCATACTCTAGTGTAGCAGCCATAAGCAATACAGTGCTCGAAAGTAAGTGTAGTATTTATCAACCATTGGCGATATTGCGTTGACACAACCAATAAGCGCAGTTACTAACCACAGATTTCCACGATTCCTGTATCAAAGAACACGAAGTAAATATTCCAGAATTCGAATCGAAATAATTGCCAGCTAGAGTAACTTAGAAATGCATATCCTCGGTGTAGCAAATCAGCTTAAAGCAATTAATAAAGACAAGTCTTCTGGTCGAGACAGCATACCAATAGGGTTCTTTGAGGGCATTCTGATACAATAGCCCCGTACTTGGCAATCATGTACGACCGTTCGCTCCGCAAAAGATCCGTAACGGAAAGCTGCGCAGGTCACACCAATACTCAAGGGAGGAAATAGGAGTAATCCACTCTATTACAGATCTATATCCCTAACGTCGATGTACAGGGGATTTTGGAACATTATGAATTACCCCTATTTTTGATTGCAAAAATACTCGAATTTCGTGTGGTGACGTACGTAACCCCTAAATATCACAAGAACTATTATGATTAAGCAAAAGAAAGGCAGTTCATATTGAGGCTGATGTATGTGGCTATAAATAACAGGATAATCTAAATATTCATCCAGAGTTTACGTAATATCGTCTGACAAGAATCGTAGAGCAGCCAATGTGTACAGTCCGCTATTAGCAGCGGTGGGTCAAGGTCGTCGTGCCTGTCCCCCCCTGTTAGCGCATTGCGCGCGCGAGTGTTTACTGTTTACCTTCCGCTGCGGCGAGTGTCACGCGTCCGTGTCTCGGTAGTGCCATGGCGCACTCGTATCGCAAGTCCACAATTAAGATCACATTTCAAGCGGACTACGCAAGACCTCGAGCACTTGACATTGAACGTTTCATTCGGGAAGAACTTCATATTGCACCTCAAGACATCATTGGGATCCACTTTTCTGTAACACAAAGTGTCGTCTACATAAAAATGATCAATGAAAAGGCGTGCACTGATGTTGTGTGCCGACACGCTCATGGACTTAAATTTAAGCATTCTGATGGTCACATAGGAACTGTCACGATCGACCACGCAGGATTAGGCCTTCGCACTCTGAGGGTCTTCGAGCTGCCATTCGAAGTCCCGCCAGATGTTGTGATGACAGCTTTCAAACCGTACGGCAAGTGCTAAACCACTTGGCTGAAAAATGGCAAACGTTTGAGACGTACCCCGTCTTAAATGGAGTGCGACAAATTAAGATTGAACTGACGAAGCATGTGCCATCCTACTTAGTAATTGGCGGCTGCAGAGCCATTGTCATGTACGACGGACAACCGCGTACTTGCGCCGGCTGTGGCCAGGAAGGACATGTCCGATCGGCCTGCATTCAACGCCGACTGACTCAGACACCGGTTGGTGAAGTTCCATTCCCGGCGACGCCTACTTCACTCCCCATCACGTATGCAGCGGCTGCAACCGCAACAGCTGTTCCTGCCCAGGATCGTAACACCATATTGCAGTCAGTGGTCGATGACAGAGTGGCGGACAGCATGTCCCCCTCTACGACGTCATCGGCAGACTTGCCTCAAGACGGTGATCAATTGTGCCACCAAGACGAGCCTAAAGAGAAAATGGAAGTAGAAACTGAAATAGCCCCGACCTCTGCCTTCCTACCAATGGAGACCGCATCAGATGATTGTCGCCCACACTCTGATACAGAACAACATGTCCGGAAACAACGGCCCCCTCGAAAACGCAAGAAACGGCGCCATACGCCATCCGATGATTGCCTGCTTCGGATGTGTGACTCGGACAAACATCCGGCGTCGGATGACACTCAGGACTCTACCACCACAACTCACCCTTCCCATCACGATGCTACGGCGGATACAATTTCTGAGCCTCGGTCTGACATCACCACTTCTGCTACTGAACATACGTGCAAGCGCTCTACTGACAGCACTAATCAACAGTTACCAATTGCTGCATCTGACTCTTGGGCGGATGATGTCGAGGATGAGCCACAGCACCAGGAGAATGCCGAGGGCAGAGATACTCCCTCGGCTGTACGCAGCACCGACCAACCACAGTGACTATGGCTGTATCGTCAGCCTCTGTAGGGCCGCCCATGCCGCCCACTCCTGGCCTCCTAAACAACCCAGTTTCCGATCTGGCTGACCAAACATACCGTCTAGCGACGATTAACATCAACAACATACGTGCCCGACATAAATTAGCGATGCTACAGGATCTACTCAACGCAGCAGACATCGACATTGCGCTCCTTCAAGAGGTGTATGTCGCAGACTTCAAGGGACCCTATGGCTACAAGACTTGGGTCTCACATGCGTCTGCCAATGGCAGTGGTGTGGCGATCCTCCTCCCCGAAGGTATATCCGCAGAAGACGTCGAGTATCTCCCTGACGCCAGAGGCATGGCTCTTACTATCCACGGAGTCAAACTTATTAACATCTATGCACCGTCAGGATCTGGTCGGTGTCTCGAACGATCCACCTTTTTCGCTCATACAATCACGTCCCTCTTTATGGGCCGTCAGGACGCCTTGATAATGGGAGGGGACTTCAACTGTAGCCAAGCACCTAAGGATCAGTTACCACATCATTCTCCCTGCGCAGAACTTACGAGAATTATAAATAATCTTCAATTGGTGGACTCGTGGGAACATGTTTGTGGCGATCGGCCCGGATTTGCTCACTACACCAGCCATTCTTCCAGCTGCATCGACAGGATTTACATCTCGCGCTCCTTAGCTGTGGGGACAAGAGCTGCCGAAGTTTGGCCCACAGCTTTTTCTGACCATGAGGCCTACATCTGCGCTATTACCCTCGGCCGCCAGAAGGTAGGGCACAGCCGTGGTCCTTGGAAGTTGAACGTCGTCCACCTAGCTTCTCAGGAATGCCGCCGCCTTATAGAGAACACGTGGGACTCTTGTAGCCGCCGGCGTGGCACCTACCGGTCTACACTGTCGTGGTGGTTACTCTGCGCCAAACCAGCCCTCCGGAAGACCTTGATAGGCTACGGCCGAGATGTTGCAGCATTGAAGAGACATACCATGGACTTTTACTACAGCATCTTAAGGGGCTGTACAACACTGCCGTACTCACTGCACGGCAGGTGACGGTGAACCGTGCCAAGGCACAGATCATCAGATTAACACGTTGCCACCTTGAGGGTGCGTCCGAGCGCGCACTCAAGACAGAGTGGCCCAGGAGGAGCCGTCCATGTACCACGTCATTGCAGAACGACGGCGCCGACGCAGGACACTGATCCAAGCTATCACGACGGAAGACGGACGACGCCTTGATACCATGCGCAACATAGGAAACGCCCTTCATGCTCACTACCCTAGGCTGTGCTCGGAACATCGACATCCCCCAGAGGTGATCGCCGAAGTCTCTCAACTCACTTATGGCTCGATCTCTCCGACAGCGGCGGCGGATTTGACTGCAGATGTAACGGAAGAGGAAATCATTGAAGTAATACAGGCTGGGGCTGCTCATAAGTCCCCGGGACCTGATGGCCTTCCTCTGGAATTTTACCGGACGTACCAACAATTGCTGGCACCAGCATGGACTGATATTTGCCGCGATCTTTCCCACGACGCAGATACCTGGGGTCTTCCTAGAGGCGGATCCAGGATCAGTGACTATCGCCCCTTGACCTTACTCAACAGTGACTTGAAGATTTTCACCCGGCTTCTGGCGGCACGCCTAAAGCGATCAGTACGATGTGTTGTGTCGCAGGACCAGGCATCGTTACGTGGTGACCATAATATTCGCACTGCATTGTGCCGATATAGAGATATGATCGCACTAGCCAAAGCTCATCAACTGCCAGGAGTTTGGCCTCACTCGACTTTAGCCAGGCCTCTGACAGAGTCGACCACACATTTTTGATGGAGGTACTGCGACACATGGGGTATCCGGACGTCATAGTTAATGTACTGGTGCGTCTCCCACGCGGCGCGACGTCCAAGGTGTTATATAATGGCCGTCTTACGCCGCCGATACAGATCCAGCGATCGGTGCGACATGGCTGCCCTCTTTCGGCGATATTGTACGCCCTCGTCTTGGAACCACTCCTCTGCGGCCTCCGACAACGCCTGACTGGGATGTCCCTTGGTGGACACACTTTTTGCTGCACTGCCTATGCGGATGATCTGGTACTCCTTCTTCGCAATAATGACGATGTTCGTGCAGCACTGGCGTGGGTGGCGACCTACGGCGCGGCGTCGGGGAGCCATCTCAATCTCCACAAATCACACGCCCTGTCTATAGGCAGAGGCCTACCCGACGAGAGCGTCGCACCGCTACGAATCAGTGACACGATCCGCTCTCTTGGCGTTGATTTCACATCTGACATGAAGCGTTCAACAGCCCTTAACTACAGGCGTTTATTGAATCAGATGAGAGCAGGAATAAGTGACCACCGTCTGAGACATCTAGACCTCCTGCAACGGACACGATATGCTAACGTCTATTTGGCGTCACGTATCCCCCATTTTGCACAGATACTCCCCATACCACCTACCCTGGCTCACCGCATGTTGGCGGTTTTGGGATCCTTTGTTAATACGGGCATGTTATTTAAGATTCGTTACGAGTCCCTAACCCTCCCGAGGAGCAGAGGGGGTTTAGGCCTTTGTCACGTTCAGAACAGAGCGAAGGCCCTGTTCGTCAGCTGTCACCTGCAACTGTGGCGACGAAGTCCGACGTGCCTCACAAGTCTCTTACTGGAGGCCTTACGACTAATCTCACTCGCACCCCCTGTGATGATATCAGACATCCCAGCACCTTTCTTCTACATTAGCCAATTCTTCCTTGAATTAAGCTACACCCGCACCGCACTACTACCCACTCGCTTGATGATGACGAGGGCGATATATGCTGCCATGCAAACGAACAGGACGC
This sequence comes from Schistocerca cancellata, assembly GCF_023864275.1. Taxonomy (NCBI): domain Eukaryota; kingdom Metazoa; phylum Arthropoda; class Insecta; order Orthoptera; family Acrididae; genus Schistocerca; species Schistocerca cancellata. The sequence continues at coordinate 373,497,415 of NC_064626.1, forward strand.
CGAATGTGGTTGAAAGCAAACACCCCGCTACAAAGTGGCACGCTGTGTGGCAGGCAGTGAATGCCACCACCCTTGATACTGACGTACAATCTGCATGGTACGTAACTGTTAATGGGAAACAGTTGTGCCAGTCCCGCCTACATCACATCCACCTCGCTGATTCACCCTTGTGTGCTACATGGCAAGTGATTGACACGGATGAACATCGTTTCGAATGCGGGTCGGCAAAGGACGTTTGGTATTTGGTGCGTCAGATATTGGCTTTTCTCACACGCACGAATCCCGACAGGATAACTACCCGATCACTTCTTTTCCCCGATAAGATTTATTTCCCAAGAGCAAAAACGAACTCTGTGACGTGGATCAGCGGCCACGCTGTTCACTGACTCTTCGGTAATGGCGAAAAGACATTACCCGATTTTTGGTATTACCTCAACGAACGACATTGTGCGATCGTCAAGAACCCTAAATATAGGCAATATTTTTCTAATTTCCTTTGGAGCGCATTCCATAATCCGCCTCGCAGCTGGATTATCGATGACATGAGAAGATAACCATAGCACCTCTTCCCAGTTCCTTTTTTTATGACATTGAACAAACAACGGAAACAACACAGCAACGAGAAGACAGTCATCGAAAACTTCGCAGCGGGCCATAGTATGGAGCATCCTTTGTCGTAACGGGACGACTTCCTATTATTCTGTTTATGTAGCCGAAGAGGAACGGCCTTCCTTTTATCCATTTGTACAAAAAAAAAAGAAAGAAAGAAAAAAATGTGCGCGCGCCTTCGTTTTGCCAGAGTAACGCGCCGACACGGGCAAAGAATCTAAGTGTGAACGTAAATGAGGCATGTGTCTACACGCGTGCCTCTACTTGCATGTGGGGCATGCAGAGCTGCACGGCGACCAGCCACAAGGCGTTCAGGCGTAAACGCGCCTTTACTTCTAGTTATGGAACTCATCTTATTTACTGCAACAGCGTCTGAAACATGTAACTTTACACGATCACAATACTGTAATACCGTACTCCATTAGAAGAATAGTTCCTGTCTGTGTATAAACTACAAATTTTAAAATCTTTCATGTGGTTCTGTCCCCGCAAGTGGTAAACCGGCACTGTAGCTCAGGGGGTTCGGTCAGGGGGTTCGCTGCCCTCTGTAATAAAAAAACTCATTTATGGATCAACGACGAACTAAAACGGGTGTCTTGCGACGTCCGCCCCGCGCATATACAACGAACAAAATGAGGTTTAAAAAAAGCGTGTTCAGTCAGAGAGCTGGCCGGCCTCTGTAATAAAAAAAACTGAGTGAGAAGATCAACAACGAGCTTCAACGAATGTCATGTGACGTCCGCCAAGACGAAATATTTTACTTGTCAGAAGGGAATGTCTGCAAAACGCTGGGAGAATGTGAGTTTTACGGAACAACAGTGGCAGCTTTGAAAAACAAAGCAGCATTAATGGTCGTAGTCGACAGGGAATCAAATTCAAAAACTTGGCCAAACTCCCGGAAGCACACAGTTCAAAAAAATGGTTCAAATGGCTCTGAGCACTATGGGACTTAACATCTATGGTCATCAGTCCCCTAGAACTTAGAACTACCTAAACCTAACTAACCTAAGAACATCACACAACACCCAGTCATCACGAGGGAGAGATTATCTCTGACCCCGCCGGGAATCGAACCCGGGAACCCGGGCGCGGGAAGCAAGAACGCTGCCACACGACCACGAGCTGCGGACAAGCACACAGTTAACGATAACTTTGTTCAAGAGGCGTCTGCACAGATTACAACACTAGATTTTGCGAACTACAATCACTCAAAGGTTTGGATAATACAGTACCTCTCTGCTGCCTCTCCTGGTGTTTTGCACATTAGGAAGTACCAGGTGTAGAAGTATGAAACCGGAATTTGCCAGCCGTGCTAGCCGTCAGTGTAGGGCCTGTGGCGTCTCCAGCACCATCTGCTTCCTGCATCGGGTGACGGTGAATGTCAGCACATAGTAACCCAAGTTCCATACATCGGTATCTCTTTCAAACCCGTAAACGTATCTTGTGCCTACGAACTACGATATGCGGACAGCATTGGTTTTCTGCTATCATTTGAAGAAAACTCCAGCAGAATCGCATCGAATGTTTGTCGAAGCTTTCGGTGGACATGCTCTTGGGAAAACACAGCATTTCGAGTGGTTCAAAAAATTCAGAAGTGGTGATTTTGACGTGAGAAACTACGAGCGCGGGAAACCACCGAAAAAGTTCGAAGACAACGAATTGCAGGCCTTATTGGATGAGGATGATAGTCAAACTCAACGGGAACAATTGAATGGGGCGACGCAGAAAGCCGTTTCTCTTCGGTTGAAAACTATGGGAAAGGTGCAGAATGTGGGAAAATGGGTTCCGCATGAACTGAAGAAAAGACAGCAAGCAAATCGAAAGGCCATTTGTGAAATGCTGCTCGCCATATACAAAAGAAAGTCGTTTCTCCAACGAATAGTGAAAGGTGACGAAAAATGGATATATTTTCAGAAGTCTAAGCGTCGTAAATCATGGATGAATCCAGCTAAACCATAAACATCCACTGCAAGACCAAATAGCTTTGGAAAGAAGACAATGTTCTGTGTTTGGTGGGATCAGAAGGGTGTCATCTATTATGAGCTGCTAAAACCTGGTGAAACCGTTAGCACTGATCGATACCAACTGCAGATGATCGATTTAAATCGAGCATGATCGTAAAACGGAAAATGGCAACACAAAGTCATATTGCTCCGTGATAACGTCCCATTACACACAGCAAAACGGGTCAGGGAAACGATCGAGGCGTTCTGTTGGGAAATGCTAGGGCATGCGGCTTATTCTCCACACTTGCCCCCTTTCGATTATCATCTATTTACGTCACTGGTACACGCTCTCGCTGTGTGGTTCGCTTCAAAAGAAGAACTTTTTTTTTTTTTTTTGGCGTGGGATTCATAGCCTGCCGGAGAGGTGGGAGAAATGTATAAATAGCTCAAGTTCTATTTTCGGAATAGCGTGGAAAACGCGTTGTACGAACACCTAACAACGCCTAACCGGAGAATAAATGCGGAATAACTGAACCGGTGATTCTGACAGGGTTAGGGAAGTTAACAGGAGAATAAGTTTTGACAATAGCAGGAGTAGTTACAGAATTAGTGTTGACAAGAGTGTTCGTTGGAACGAGGAAGGAGAAAAGAATATGACGATTCCAGATTTATGTAGAAATTTCGTACTACTACTTTTCGGTCTCATACTTGAGGAACTGGAGCGTATGAATGAAATGTGAAACTATTTCCTAACATAAAACTAATTGCTTATAGTAGGCCTAATACGCATTTGACATTGGTACTTCACGAATTATATTCTGTCATGTTATTTATGTAAACGAGGTAAAGAAAAATGACCATTTGTGCCAAATCAGTCTCGCTTTTTTCGCGGGTGTTATAATTGCTGCAGTATTAGAAAGAGCTTTTTGGTTTTATCTATCAGACAGTGACAAAATAGACGTAATCAAATCGAGGAACGACGCCTATATTGGGTACTATTCGTGTTATTGCTTGTAGTAGGCCTAATAGGCATTTGACATTGGTACTTCACGATTTATATTCTGTCATGTTATTTATGTAAACGCTTTTTTCACACAGGAGTCGATTTAGAAAAGATAGGGGATCCAGTATTAGAATCAAAATTTAAAATAGCTCTGGAGAACTTAAAGTCAAATAAGACAGAAGGAGTAGATAACATTCCATCAGAATTTCTAAAATAATTGGGGGAAGTGGCAACAAAACGACTATTCACCTTGGTGTGTAGAATGTATGAGTCTGGCGACATACCATTTGACTTACGGAAAAGCAGCATCCACACAATTCCGAAGACGGCAAGAGCTGACAAGTGCGTGAATTATCGCACAATCAGCTTAACAGCTCATACATCCAAGTTTCTTACAAGAACAATATACAGAAGAATGGAAAAGAAAACTGAGGATACGCTAGATGACGATCAGGTTGGCTTTAGGAAAAGTAAAGGGACGAGAGAGGCAATTCTGACGTTGTGGTTAATAATGGAAGCAAGGCTAAAGGAAGATCAAGACACGTTCATAGGATTTGTCGATCTGGAAAAGCGTTCGACAGTGTGAAATGGTGCAAAATGTTCGAAATTCTGAAAAAAGTAGGGGTAAGCTATAGGGAGAGACAGGTAATATACAATATGTACAACAGGCAAGCGGGAATAATAAGAGTGGACGACCAAGAACGAAGTGCTCGTATTAAAAAGGGATAAGACAAGGATGTAGCCTTTCGCCCCTACTGTTCAATCCGTACATCGAGGAAGCAATAATGGAAATAAGAGAAAGATTTAGGAGTGGAATTAAAATTCAAGGTGAAAGGGTATCAATGATATGATTCGCTGATGACATTGCTATCCTGAGTGAAAGTGAAGAAGAATTACATGATCTGCCGAACTGAATGAAGTCTAATGAGTACACAGTATGGATTGAGAGGTAATGAGAAGCAGTAGAAATAAGAACAGCGAGGAAATTAACATCAGGACTGATGGTCACGAAGTAAATGAAGCTAAGGAATTCTGCTACCTAGGCAGTAAAATAACCAATGACGGACGGAGCAAGGAGGACATCAAAAGCAAATTAGCCATGGCAAAAAGGGCATTCCTGGCCAAGAGAAGTCTACTAATATCAAATATCGGCCTTAATTTGAGGAAGAAATTTCTGAGGGTGTACGTCTGGAGTACAGCATTGTATGGTAGTGAAACATGGACTGTGGGAAAACCAGAAGAGAATCGAGGCATTTGAGATGTGGTGCTACAGACGAATGTTGAAAATTAGGTGGACTGATAAGGTAAGGAATGAGGAGGTTCTGCGCAGAATCAGGGAGGAAAGAAATATGTCGAAAACACTGATAAAGAGAAGGGACAGGATGATAGGACATCTGTTACGGTATGAGGGAATGACTTTCATGGTAGTAGAGGGAGCTGTAGAGGGCAAAAACTGTAGAGAAAGACAGAGATTGGAATAGATGCAGCAAATAATTAAGGACGTAGGTTGCAAGTGCTACTGTGAGATGAAGAGGTTAGCGCAGGAGAATTCGTGGCGGGCCGCATCACACCAGTCAGATGACTGATGAAAAAAAAATCGATAATTATGCTGCTTTTATGAATTTTCATACAAACAAAATACCATTTGTGTTAGCTGACGACAACACATTTCAAAATTTACTTCATAAAATTCAGTGTTACGTGCTCTTTTTGCATTGTTTTTCGTTCAGTTTGCGGGCGACAAGAAGTTATCGTGGGTGAATGAAAATGTTTTGAGTCGTCTTACAGTTTTATATACATCGAAAACTTTATCCATATTTCGACTAGAACAGCCCTCGTTACTGCCGGTGTACACAAGTATCAGCACTCTTTACTATTTTTGAGAAAAAAAACAAAGCTAGCATGAGCTATTTTAAGGTAATCAACGTCAGTTTGAAGAGGGCTGACAGCAAACGACGCCCTTGACTACAGACAAAATGGTAGACGGTAATTCAGTTTGTTTCAAACATTGCGGACGTATAGCCACTCCATGAAATTCAAATTCGTTGTGTTCCTCGCAACGTAATAAATAAATATAGTATTGTGCAGCATATCCTGAAGGAAACTAACTGTATTGCTCAGTGGTATCGGCAACGTTTAGGTAGGAAGTTGACGTAATGGTGTAGAAGTGTTAAGCGTGAACACGCAAAATGAGCGGGTAGTTAAGTGGCAGTGTGATGGCGCATAGTCACGCAGCCGTGAGGGGGGGGGGGGCAGGGGGGGGGGGCGTGCGCTAGTTCGCACGCGCGTGCCGCCAGCTGAGCTGCTGGTTGCTGCACCAGCTGACCGCGAGTCAGCAGCTGGCGCTGTCCCGAGGCCAGCCACGGCGGATCGTCGACCCCTAGAGAGTCGCGCTGCCCCGGGCCGTTGCGTCACGCGCACAGCTGACTGATCAGCTGCAGCTAATGCAGCAGCGCTACCTGCCGCTGCCGCCGCCGCCGCCGCCTGACTCACGTCAAGGTGAGCGCTCGCAGCGCCGCGGCGGCTGCGACCCCAACCACGCCGCCCGGCCGTCCGTCTGTCCACGTACAATTTGCACCAACTCTGCGTCCTGGCAGCTGGAGGTTCTCGCTGCTGTACGACGAACCTCTGCTGGCCTCTCTTCCTGCTTCTACAAGTACGCTACCCAGCTGGGCTTAATTTCGGCCAGAACGGCGTTCAAGCACCTCCCAGCTACTTTTTTTTTTTCTTCCCCTCACTGGAACAAATCTTCACCGGAGATTTAAGACAGTATACGTTATTAAATCGCAGGTAACTATAATTTGTCGCTGCGTCGGCACCAGTGAACGTGACAATGACCAACACTAGGCGATAGCCAGGCTCTCTCTCTCTCTCTCTCTGTGTCTGTGTGTGTGTGTGTGTGTGTGTGTGTGTGTGTGTGTGCAACCTCAGCGATCTAGTAGCATGGCTAAAATTCAACTGTTTCAACGTTACGGCTGGCAGCGGTTCAAAACATGACGTCACAGTCACGAAGACTACCAGCTTGTGCCGATATGTATCGAGCAAAACTCCGGGGCAAAAGATACTGTTACGGGGACAGAACGGAAGCACCTGTTGTCTATATCAAATCTTGTGGTTTTAGTGTAAACTTGTGATTATTTTTATAGCTTGGCGCATGGGGTGCGGTGCAGGGCGGGGGTTGGTAGCTGTGGGATTGAAGCGTTCCGGCACCTGAAATTTTAGAAATTAAGCACGGCTAGTTTCACCACCGTGAAGTGCGATCTTCTTCCTGTGCGGCTAGCGTTTGTCGTCACAGAAATCTTTACCAATGACTTCACATATATCTGAATATCTCTCGTTTTCAAGATTCTCGCGTTAAGTATACGTTGAAGCGTCAGAAATGTTCACCACAAGTATCCACAACCATTTGCATCTACATCTATACGCCGCAAGCCACCTCATGGTGTATGGCGGAGGGTACTTCGTGTATCACACTACTTCCTCCTTTTTCTGTCCTAGTTGCGAATGGTTCGCGGGAAGAACAATTGGTAATAAGCCTCCGTGTAGCCCGCCCGGTTGGCCGTGCGGTCTAACGCATGCCGCACGGTAGCTCAGCGTGTTCGGCCAGAGAGCCAGCTGCCCTCTGTAATAAAAGAACTGAGTTAATGGATCAACAACGAACTAAAACGAGTGTCTTTCGACGTCCGCCTAGAGCAGATACAACGAACGAAAACGAACAAAATGAGATTAAAAAAAAAAAACGCACGACTTTCCGGGCGGGAAGGAGCGCCGTTCCCCGGCACGAATCCGCCCGGCGGATTTGTGTCGAGGTCCGGTGGGCCGGCCAGTCTGTGGATGGTTTTTAGGCGGTTTTCCATCTGCCTCGGCAAATACGGGCTGATTCCCCTTATTCCGCCTCAGCTACACTATGTCGGCGATTGCTGCGCAAACAAGTTCTCCACGTACGCGACGTTCACCGACGGGAGAGGGGGGACGGTGTCCACCGTGGGCGAACCGCACAATATCCCTGGATTCGGAGGAGGAGGAGGAGGAGGAGGAGGAGAAGATTAGTGTTTAACGTCCCGTCGACAACGAGGTCATTAGAGACGGAGCACAAGCTCGAATTAGGGAAGGATGGGGAAGGAAATCGGCCGTGCCCTTTCGAAGGAACCATCCCGGCATTTGCCTGAAGTGATCTAGGGAAATCACGGGAAACCTAAATCAGGATGGCCGGACGCGGGATTGAACCGTCGTCCTCCCGAATGCGAGTCCAGTGTGCTAACCACTGCGCCACCTCGCTCGGTCTGGATTCGGCGTGGGGCGGCGGAGGGGTGAAGTGGACTGCGGTAGTCGTCGTGGGGTTGCGAAATAGTGCGGCTGCGGCGGGGACGGAGCCTCTCCGTCGTTTCTAGGTCCGTGGTTAACATAACATAGGCCTCCGTGTGGCCTCGAATACCTCTAATTTTATCTTCATGGTTTGTTCGCAAGATACAGGTAACTGGAGCAAAGGACTTGGGTGAAAACGAACGGAATGGACAGTGGCTTGGAAAGAGGACAAAAGGTGACCACAAACAAAAGGTAAACAAGGTTAATGTAATTAAATCAAACGACTTCGAAGGAAGTGGATCAGGAAACTAGACACAAAAAGCTGTAAATGAGAGTTGCTTTTTGGGCAGCAAAACTAACCGATGAAGGCCGCAGCAGACAGGGAAAAAAAATGTAAACTGGCAATGACAAGAAAAGCGTTTCTGAAGAACAGAAAATTGTTACCATCGAATATAGAAGAGGGTGTTAGGAAGTCTCTTCTGATGGTATTTGTATGGCGTGTAGCCTTGTCTAGAAGTGAGACGTGAACGATAAAGAGTTCAGACAAGAAGAGAGTAGAAGCTTTCCAAATGTGGTGCCACAGAATAATTCTGCAGAACAAGTGGGTAAACCTCGTATCCAATGAGGAGGTACTGAATAGAATTTGGGGGGAGTTCGTGGCATAACTTGACTAAAATAAGGGATCGATTGACAGGGCGTTTTTTATGACACAAGGGATCACCAATTTAGTACTGGAGAGAAGTGTGGAAGTGTGTATGGGGGAGCGGGGTGGGGGGGGGGAATAGGGAATTCAATGAGACGAATACAGTAAGCACGCCCAGAAGGATTAGGTTGCAGTAGTTATTCGGAGATGAAGTGGCTCGCACAGTATAGACTAGCATGATGGAGAGAGCTGCATCAAAGCAGTCTTCGAACTAAAGACAACAACAGCAACAACGTAGAAGGAAGCAATATGTTGAATGACTCTTCGATGAACTTCGTGCTTACTAAATGATCGGACTGCTGCTCTTCTTTTGATCTTTTCTATTTCCCCTGCCAGTGTTACCTGGCAGAGATCTCTGTGTGACGTGCAATATTAACGTATTTGTCGTATTGTTTTACGAGTTACTTGCTTTGTTGATGGACTATGTTTCTCTACGGTTCTTCTGGTGAATCTCAGTCTGGCATCGGCCTTACCTGAGATGTAACTGTTATACTTCAATCGCTTTGTGCACATACGTCTAGACATTTTAGGGAATTAATTGCTTGCAGTGATTGTTCCGAAATTCGTGTAATCGTATAATAATGAGTTTTCCTGTCTATGTATTCTCAATACCTTACATTTGTTTATGTTGAGGGTCACTTGCCTGTCGTTGAACTAAGCGTCGATTCTCTCTAGGACTTCCTGTATTTTAGCCTCAATTTTCTAGCATTGCGACTTCTCTCTGTACGACAGCGTCATCCGCCAAAGGCTTCATGGAACTTCCTGTGTTGTCTTCTACGTTATTTATATGTATTACGAAAAATAATGGCCGTTTCTCTAACACACTACTGAGGTGCGTTCGAAGTTACATTTACAGACCTCTCTCTGCTGAGAACGACATCTTGTGTTTCGACATATTGCCTGTTGGCTTCTGTCTCAGGTTCTTGGGCCGACGTTTGTTTGGCAATTTTTCTGACGGTTCGAAAACGCGAGTGTCTGGTGTCAAAGCTGCACCACCCATTGCTCGTCGAAGACTGGACTTGAGATGGCGGCCGCAGATTGTATATACCTGTCGCGCCAACGTTTGAGGGCTATTCCCCGCCCATTTCCGCCGTGAATCTCCCCTTGTTATCAGCAACGGTCGTTCGCTACAGCACGGAAATGCAAATCTTTTTTATGGAATCTGCTGTCGTGTTTGTGGGTTTCCTGAACGAGCGCACGTGGTAGCTTTCCTCCATAGCAAGAACTTCCGTGTGAGCGAATTTTATTGTGTGGTCAGTCTCACACAGCGCGTGCTCTGCCACGGCCAATTTCCCCACCCAGCAGCAGCCTGCAGTTTCGTTTATGTTCGGTGTTGATTGATCCCCCAGTCATTCCATATGCACGGAGTACACGGTGCATTCCCGATGTGTCCGTCGAAGAACCGAAGACAGAAACCAACAGCCATGTCAACAAGCGGACACGAAAACGTCAGTAATTTTGTATGCTGTGTTTTGTTTGCTAGAAGCTCTGCAGTCTAATCGCAAGTTGATCTCGTATTTTGTTCAGTAGGCGGCGGTGCGGAACGGTATCGAACGCCTTCCGGAAGGCAATGCTCACGGAATCCGGCTCTGCGCCAGTATCTAAAGCTTTTGTTTGTCGTGGATCAACAGATCGAGCTCGTTTCACACGGTCTTTGTTTCCGGGTCCCATGTCGGTTCGCACAAAGGAGACGAAATGTCATTGTGCAAACAACCCTCCGTCGGAAGTTCGAGTCCTCCATCGGCCGTGTGTGTGTGTGTGTGTGTGTGTGTGTGTGTGTTGTCCTTAGTGTCAATTAGTTTAAGTTAGATTAAGTAGTGTGTAGGCCTAGGGACTGATGACCTCAGTTTGGTGCACAGAAGCTTACCACATTGTTTTTTTGTGCAAACAACTGTACTAGTCGACCACAGTATTGTTGCACCTGAGGGTGAGACCGCCTCGGTCGGTTTATCGTTAGTTTTTAACGTGATATTTCACAATCACACGCTCAACCACTTGATAATATGTGCACAACTATCTCGAAATCATCCACAACGCGGTGTGTATTCCTTGTTCACCACTGTGTTCGTTTACTGCAACGTCACCGCGTGTTACGGGAACGGCCACGGGAGGCCAGATGCAATAATATTGTGGTCGGGTAGTAAACGGCATGGTAGAACAGTACTTCCCATTTTACCACGTATTTCGGGCTCTTCCGTTCGATTCGCGCATGCAACGCGAGAAGAATAATTCCTTAACTGCTCTGAGCACACCTTAATTAGTTCAAGATTATATTAGTGTTCATTACGGGAGCGATACATAGGTCGTTGTAGTATATTCCCTGATTCCTCACTTAACAATGTTTGTTGAAACTTTGACAGTACGCTGCAGATGAATATGCTAGCCTTGTTTGATATACGAGGGTTGACTGAAAAGTAATGCCTCCACCTTCGTAACTCTTCAACGGGTTGGCAGCTACTGGCTTGTTCCGTAGCCTCTTCTCTACAGTTCCAGTTGGTGGGATGCCTTAGCACTGAATGGTTGTGTTGTTACAGTGTAAAGTATGGAACCCTACGCAGACGGTCGGTCAATGCGATTTAAGCAACGTGCAGTCGTTGAGTTCTTGACGGTGTCACCCAAAAGGAGATTCATCAGAGTATGAAAGCAGTTTATGGTGATTGTGTTGATGTGAGTACTGAACGTTGTTGGCGACTAAGTTTAAAGACGTTGAGGCCTGCGTAACAAACGAAGAGTTGGACGTGCTGTGACAGCAACCAGCGAGTTTCGCAAGCAAAATGTTGACAGATTGATTCAGGACGATCGCCGTATCACTCAGAGAGAAACTGCAAGCACAATCGGCACCTCACAAGAACGTGTGCGTCACATTTCCTGCAGCATGACAATGCCAAACCAAACAGTTCACGTGCCACCACAACAAAACTTCAGAGACCGAATCTCATCACCGTGCAGCATTCTCCATACAGTCCAAATTTAGCACTGTCTGACTTCCATCTTTCCCGATAATGAAAGACGATCTGCAGGGACATCATTATACTTCTGATGAAGATTTTGAGAGAACTGAGGGACTGTGTTTCCGGAAACAGAGTGTCGACTTCTTCCTTGACGACTTCAGAAAATTTGTTCATCGTTGGCAGAAATGTATCCCATTGGCTGGTGATCATGTGGAACAGTGAATATTGGTAATTAAAGATCACATTCTAAGGATTATTTCTGCGTTTAATTTGTTAAAATATTAGCGAAGGTGGAGGCATTACTTTTCATTCAAACCTCTATGCCAGCGGATATTGTTGTTAATGAGTCGTGTGGATTAATTTCTGGACATCTGAAAACTACGCCGCCGCATAAACTATACCATTCTGATGGTATTGTCCCTACAGTCACCGAGCGTGAATAGGTACACGCAGAGAAAGGCATAAGGTATGTACCTCCGATATGCATACGTTATACATGGTCGGCATCCTCCTCCCCCACGACTGACGTCTAGGAAAATTTTCGTGAGGACAACAGGTAACACTGCCCAACAAGACGTGTTCCCGATTATCTATGTGGAAGATGAGATCTGGACACCAGTGGATAACACTATCAGAAAATCTAGCTGGTAATTTCGTCGAAGAATGGCCCACGTGGAAAATTCCAAACAGGCTCAGAACTGGGGTCGTAAGGTCAAAATACAATTTGCAGAAGTGCTGTACATAATCGACATTTTGTGACTGTGGAGTTCAGCAGATTATGGAGCACTTTTACCAATGTAGAAATTTGCTGCAAGATGTACAACTGATAACCAGATGTCGGGAAGCTCTGAAGTCATTGCGATTGGCAAATAACTGGGCTACATTTTCTTAAATTCTCATATTTTTTATTTCTTTTGTTTGAAATTCTTTTAATGTATTCAGGTGTAGACTATAATCTGTATGGCGTAATATGGTCTTAAATTTTTTGAAATTTGGAATTAGTTTATATATGTTATTATGTAACTTTGTTATGAAACTTTTTGGTACAAGGGAAATCTTTGTGTGATACCTCATCTGTGGTATAGAACTATGGGTACTGTCCAAATAAAGCATATTTTATTTCCAACCCATCATTTTTTCATTCTACCCAAAAAATTGTATTTGTGGTGTTTTTCTTTAAATTGAACAATCTTTCAGAGAATGATTATTAAGAATAAATTTTTGCAATGAAACCTCGAAATTCTCGTGCAGTGTGTTATTAGAAATAAGAAGACGTGCATTTTTTTTATAAAAGTGAAAATTAAATGTGTGTTAATTAGCATATATTTGAAGATTTTTATATTTAAATGACGTAGGCATTCGAACTGAACAAAACAACTTCATGAAAGAAACGAGACTCGAACAAGCGTCCTTATATTACGTCTCGAGCACTACCGAATTTTATTTGAATTTTTTTTCTAATAGAGGAACCGGGTGCGTCGAAATTTATTCAACCTTTTAGTGAATTTATTGATGTCGGTTGGATAACTTCAAAGACGATTTTCTAGAGAATTTTTAGAGTCACATTTAATTGCTTTGTGGCTTTGATATTCGGGTTCTGGGTTGGGTTGTTTGGGGGAGGAGACCAGACAGCGAGGTCATCGGTCTCATCGGATTAGGGAAGGACGGGGAGGGAAGTCGGCCGTGCCCTTTCAAAGGAACCATCACGGAAAATCTAAATCAGGATGGTCTACGGCGCTGCAGTTCTGGGCTGTGCGGCTGGTCCTGGCGGAGGTTCGAGTCCTCCCTCGGGCATGGGTGTGTGTGTTTGTCCTCAGGATACTTTCGGTTAAGTAGTGTGCAAACTTAGGGACTGATGACCTTAGCGCCGGCCGGTGTGGCCGAGCGGTTCTAGGCGCTACAGCTGGAGCCGCGCGACCGCTACGGTCGCAGGTTCGAATCCAGCCTCGGGCATGGATGTGTGCGATGTCCTTAGATTAGTTAGGTTTAAGTAGTTCTAAGTTCTAGGGGACTGGTGACCTCAGAAGTTAAGTCCCATAGTGCTCAAAGCCGTTTTCTGATAACCCTAGCAGTTAAGTCCCATAAGATTTCACACACATTTGAACATTTTTTTTAAAATCAGGATGGCCGGACGCGGGATTGAACCATCGTCCTTCCGAATGCGAGTCCAGTGCGCCACCTCGCTCGGTTCGGGTTCTGAACTTCATGTGTCATAAGTATAAAAAGTTACAAAAATCCGATTGTGGTGTGGTTCGCTTGTCAGTTAAGTCGCGTCAGACCAGTAGACTTTGTTTTGTAAGGGAGCCACACGGTTTGGTCAAAAATACGGACATACCTCGAGAAACACATGTTAATCGTGGTCAGACCAGTGTTCTGTGTAGTGGCTCTGAGCACTATGGGACTTAACATCTATGGTCATCTGTCCCCTAGAACTTAGAACTACTTAAACCTAACTAACCTAAGGACAGCACACAACACCCAGTCATCACGAGGCAGAGAAAATCCCTGACCCCGCCGGGAATCGAACCCGGGAACCCGGGCGTGGGAAGCGAGGTTCTGTGTAGTTGTGAGTGCATTATGACGGAGCTGAAAAATTGTTGGTGGTCCTTTGGTAGCGGAGATAGACAAAGTTTTGAATGTTTCAAGAGGCACGATATCGAAGATTTATACTGCACACATGGAAAGCGGAAGGACATCATCAGTTAAGTAACAACGCGGACGGAAGTGTGTGTTGACGACAGCTACAAAAGTCACTGCAGAACTGCTTGTCGAACTCGTGAATGCTGCCACCACCAAAACAACATGAAGCGAGCTCCATAAGCTGGGAATGGCAGGGCGAGCTGTAAGTCTAAAACCACTAATCAGTGATGCATACGCCCGTAACAGGATACAACGGTGCCGAAGCCATAAAACCTGGGCTCTGGAGCAATGGAGGAATGTCATTTGGTCGGATGAGGCTTGTTTCCAACTTCTGGTCAAGTTTAAGTCCCAAAACTGAAACACGGACTGTGTACGCTGATAATTTGTGCAGCTATCTCGCAGTATTTCTTGGGCGTATGGTTACCATGCAAGGCCGTATTACTGCCAATGTGAACGTTTCGGCTGATCAGGTACATCGCATGGTACCGTGTTCGTTGCACAGAGGTGATGCTATGATCCAGACGACAGGACCTCTGTACATACAGCTCGCATCGTAAAAGGCTGCCTTTGGGAAGACGAGGATGAATTATAACATCTCGGAGAGCCAACACAGACACCAAATCTCAACATTGTAGAGCCTGTGTGGTCTACTTCGGAGAGTAGGGTGCGTGATCGCTATCTACCCCCATCACCGTTATCTTAAACTGTCACTATTTTAAAGGGGGAATAGTATGAGATTCCATTGAATACCATACAAGACTTGTTGTTTTTAACCACTGCGAGACGACTGGAAGCTGTTGTGAATGCCAGCTGTTTTCTTACGCCGTATTAACCCTCCGTTGTTGTTGTTGTGGTCTTCAGTCCAGAGACTGGTTTGATGCAGCTCTCCATGCTACTCTTTCCACTGCAAGCTTCTTCATCTCCCAGTAGCTACTGCAACGTACATCCTTCTGAATCTGTTTAGGGTATTCATCTCTTGGTCTCCCTCTACGATTCTTACCCTCCACGCTGCACTTCAATACTAAATTGGTGATCCCTTGACGTCTGAGAATATGCCTTACCAATCGATCCCTTCTTCTAGTCAAGTTGTGCCACAAATTTCTCTTCTCTCCAATTCTATTCAATACCTCCTCATTAGTTATGTGATCTACCCATCTATCTTCAGCATTCTTCTGTAGCACCACATTTCGAAAGCTTCTATTCTCTTCTTGTCTAAACTATTTATCGTCCACTCTTCACTTCCATACAAGGCTACACTCCATACAAATACTTTCAGAAACGACTTCCTGACACTTAAATCTATACTCGATGTTAACAAATTTCTCTTCTTCAGAAACGCTTTCCTTGCCATTTTATATCCTCTCTACTTCGACCATCATCGGTTATTTTGCTCCCCAAACAGCAAAACTCCTTTACTACTTTAAGCGTCTCATTACCTAATCTAATTCCCTCGGCATCAAAAAATGGTTCAAATGGCTCTATGCACTATGGGCCTTAACATCTGATGTCATCAGTCCCCTAGACTTAGAACTACTTAAACCTAATTAACGTAAGGACAGCACACACATCCATGCCCGAGGCGGGATTCAAACCTGCGACCGTAGCAGCAGCGCGGTTCCAGACTGAAGCGCCTAGAACCACTCGGTCACAATGGCCGGCCCCTCGGCGTCACCCGACTTAATTCGACTACATTCCATTATCCTCGTTTTGCTTTTGTTGATGTTAATCTTATACCCTCCTTTCAAGACACTGTCCATTCCGTTCAACTGCTCTTCCAAGTCCTTTGCTGTCTCAGACAGAATTACAATGTCATCGGCGAACCTCAGAGTTTTTATTTCTTCTCCATGGATTTTAATACCTACTCCGAATTTTTCTTTTGATTCCTTCACTGCTTGCTCAATATACAGATTGAATAACATCGGGGAGAGGCTACAACCCTGCCTCACTCCCTTCCCAACCACTGCTTCCCTTTCATGTCCCTCGACTCTTATAACTGCCATCTGCTTTCTGTACAAATTGTAAATAGCCTTTCGCTCCCTGTATTTTACCCCTACCACCTTCAGAATTTGAAAGAGAGTATTCCAGTCAACATTGTCAAAAGCTTTCACTAAGTCTACAAATGCTAGAAACGTACGTTTGCCTTTGCTTAATCTATTTTCTAAGATAAGTCGTAGAGTCAGTATAGCCTCACGTGTTCCAACATTTCTGCGGAATCCAAACTGATCTTCCCCGAGGTCGGCTTCTACCAGTTTTTCCATTCTTCTGTAAAGAATTCGTGTTAGTATTTTGCTGCCGTGGCTTATTAAACTGATAGTTCGGTAATTTTCACATCTGTCAACACCTGCGTTCTTTGGGATAGGAATTACTATATTCTTCTTGAAGTCTGAGGGTATTTCGCCTGTCTCATACATATTGCTCACTAGATGGTAGAGTTTTATTAGGCCTGGCTCTCCCAAGGCTGTCATTAGTTCTAATGGGATGTTGTCTGCTCCCGGGGCTTTGTTTCGACTTAGGTCTTTCAGTGCTCTGTCAAACTCTTCACGCAGTATCATATCTCCCATTTCATCTTCATCTACATTCTCTTCCATTTCTATAATATTGT
The DNA here is from genome assembly GCF_023864275.1 of Schistocerca cancellata. Taxonomy (NCBI): domain Eukaryota; kingdom Metazoa; phylum Arthropoda; class Insecta; order Orthoptera; family Acrididae; genus Schistocerca; species Schistocerca cancellata. Next base: position 373,514,174 of record NC_064626.1, read on the forward strand.
CCTCAACAACATCGCCCTCCGTTACTCGCTCGAAAATTCGTGACATGGTCACTCGCGGGGACGACTGGTGTGATCCACAAAGGAAGCGGTCTATTTGTACACCTTGAACGGTCTTTACGGCTGGTTTTATGATTTTTTATTGAATCTAAATGTACAGTAATACATTTAATATTTGTACACAGTATAATATGTTCTAACGTTTGATACAGTTTGACCATTCGAAGAACAATATCTTCATCTGAATTACTGGCATTACATCGTCCCTCTTGTTGCTTACCGACGTACGGTTCTAAATTCAAAGTGTAAGCTGTTTTTACATTAACCGAAGCAAGCACTTTTAACCCATACTTTGCTGGTTTGCTAGGAATATATTGCCTGAACGGATAGTTTCCTCTAAATGCCAAAAGCTATTCGTCAACAGTAAGATATTCACTAGGTGAAAAATATTTTTGGCAATTGTTCGTGAATAGTTCAAGTACATTTCTGAGAGCTCTGATAGCAGCCAACTTGTCAGTCTCTCTGCGAACACCTCTATCACGGATATTATCAAACCTCAGACATCTCAACAGAAACCTGAATCGGTTTTCACTTATGCATAAATAACATGATTCAAGTCCGTTTCCCTTTGAGTTATCCCACAATTTCGATATACTCTCAAACATTCACATAGATATAACAAACCAATGAAAGCTCTGATCTCTATCGCATATGTCTCTTTAGTGTCCCTTTCCATAGAGAAATTACCACGAACTTCATTGATGTATATATTCGTGCATGTTTCGATAATGCTAATTATGTTTTCATCCAAGAACAAATTCAGAATTTCTCTTTCTGTCTCTTTTATACGAGCTTGCTTTTTTGATCTAAGCAAATGCGTAATAAAATTAAAAGATCTGCTTCTAACACTGGTAGGATATTTATTTTTCGTCTGTTTAGTTTCTCCATCTTTCCCTAAAAAAATGCATCCTCTTACGTTACTTCCTCCAGTGATCCATATTCATCATTTTCTGGCACTGATTGTTCTGTTCCTGAATCATGACTGCTTTCATGAACAGAATCCTCAGTCTCTGAGTCAGCGCTATCACTGAGCATCTTCATCACTCAGTTCACTGAACAATTCCAACCATGCATAAGGATCTCTCCTAAACTCTGTCCGAGGTTTTTTGCCTTTGACGTTTCTCCCACAATTTAAAAATAAAGAGAATACTAGGTAACACGGAAGGCAACTGCAGTCAGTTTCAGTACGTCTAAATTTAAGCACATGAAAGATCGATTGAATCTAGGAAAGCAATAAAGTAATACAAACTTACACTACTGGCCATTAAAATTGCTACACCAAGAACAAATGCAGATGATAAACGGGTATTCATTGCACAAATATATATAATACTAGAACTGACATGTGATTGCATTTTCACACAGTGTGGGTGCATAGATCCTGAGAAATCAGTATCCAGAACAACCACCTCTGGCCGTAATAACGGCCTTCATACCCCTGGGCATTGAGTCTAACAGAGCTTGGATGGCGTGTACAGGTACAGCTGCCCTTGCAGCTTCAACACGATACCACAGTTCATCGAGAGTAGTGACTGGCGTGTTGTGAGGAACCAGTTGCTCGGCCACCATTGACCAGACGTTTTCAATTGGTGAGAGATCTGGAGAATGTGCTGGCCAGGACAGCAGTCGAACATTTTCTGTATCCAGAAAGGCCCGTAAAGGACCTGCAACATGCGGTCATGCATTATCCTGCTGAAATGTAGGGTTTCGCAGGGATCGAATGAAGGATAGAACCACGGGTCATAACACATCTGAAATGTAACGTCTACTGTTCAAAGTTCCGTCAATGCGAACAAGAGGTGACCGAGACGTGTAACCAATGGCACCCCATACCATCACGCCGGGTGATACGCCAGTATGGTGATGAGGAATACACCCTTCCAATGTGCGTTCACCGCGATGTCGCCAAACACGGATGCGACCATCATGATGCTGTAAACAGAACTTGGATTCATCCGAAAAAATGACGTTTTGCCATTCGTGCACCCAGGTTCGTCGTTAAGTACACCATCGCAGGCGCTCCTGTCTGTGATGCAGCGTCAAGGGTAACTGCAGCCACGGTCTCCGAGCTGATAGTCCATGCTGCTACAAACGTCGTTGAACTGTTCGTGCAGATGGTTGTTGTCTTGCAAACGTCCCCATCTGTTGACCCAGGGACCGAGACGTGGCTGCACGATCCGTTACAGCCATGCGGATAAGATGCCTGTCATCTCGACTACTCGTAATACGAGGCCGTTGGGATCTAGCACGGCGTTCCGTATTGCCCTCCTGAACCCACCAATTCCATATTCTGCTAACAGTCATTGGATCTCGACCAAAGCGAGCAGCAATATCGCGATAGGCTACAATCCGACCTTTATCAAAGTCGGAAACGTGATAGTACGCATTTCTCCTCCTTACACGAGGCATCACAACAACGTTTCACCAGGCAACGCCGGTCAACTACTGTTTGTGTATGAGAAATCGGTTGGAAACTTTCCTCATGTCAGCACGTTGTAGGTGTCGCCACCAGCGCCAACCTTGTGTGAATGCTCTGTGAAGCTAATGATTTGCACATCACAGCATCTTCTTCCTATCGGTTAAATTTCGCGTCTGTAGCACGTTATCTTCGTGGTGTAGCAATTTTAATGTCCAGTAGTGTACTTTGTTTCCGATTGTGGCCGCAGAGCTCGCGCGGATGGCAAGTGTCCTCCAGACTATAATAATGTTTCATAAACAGTGTATCATTCGTAACTGAAACACAAAAATAATTGGAAGTAACTGCCGGGGAGTTAACAGAAGCCGGCCGGGGTGGCCGAGCGGTTCTAGGCGCTACAGTCTGGAACCGCGTGACCGCTACGGTCGCAGGTTCGAATCCTGCCTCGGGCATGGATATGTGTGATGTCCTAAGGTTAGTTAGGTTTAAGTAGTCCAAAGTTCTAGGGGACGGATGGCCTCAGAAGTTAAGTCCCATAGTGCTCAGAGCCATTTGAACCAAGTTAACAGAAATGTACTGAAAATGGCGCATACTGAATCCAGCCCTGTCAGAGAAAATTGAGCGGGAAAGTCATGTGGATGGCGAGTGTCATCCGCGCGCGCAACGAAGGGTTAAGGGTGGCAATGTGGTTGCGTATTTTTGTCCACTATTTCATCCGCTCCGCGCGCCAGATCACTTGCCACGTCTAGCCCCGCCCTGGTACAGCAGCGCTTTTGAGCCCAGGGTTTGGCATCAGAAGCGCGTCCCACTGTCTCGCGTGGGCAGGCCCGGGCGCTGTTGCGACAGACACACGTGGCACCGGCTCCGCCGCGTCTGGCCCGCTCGCGCTTCTGGGAAGCCGCTATCTGCCGGGCAGGCGATGCGCGCCGCATGCGTGCGCTGGCACGTCCCGGCCCGTCAGGTCACGTCACGTCACGTCACGTCACGCAGCGCAGAGGCGAGCCTTTGTCTGCGCCGTGACTCTGCACATGTGCCTGCCCGCCTGCCTTTGTGTCTTTCTGTCCGCCAGTATACTAGCGTCCATTTGTTCACGTCCGCGGCCTCACTGCAATCAAACGCTGTCCGCTTCCGCGCAGTTACAGTAACGTCGGACGCTAATTACACTGCGATCCTCTTTTCAGGCCTCCCGTCTATTTTGAAACCAATTACTCCCCTTTTTCATCGTAACTGAATGGCCGCACATTCATATTTCCGTAGGCTTCTGTTGGATGTGTTGCAGCTCGACGTCTGTCGTTCCGTTGTAATCTTCATGACCACTATCATCATTAATTTAACGTTATTAGCTACTCTTGTCGTTCGATGTCACCCAACTACACAAAGCTCTCTCGCGTTATCGGGACCAATTTTTTAATCCCACGGTGGTGAATCACTGACCTTGATTCGGCTGAAATAATGATGTCCTCGAAAACCAGACTGACGTCTGAAATATTCCTCTGTCGTACTGACAAAGGGGAGATTGAGTCAATAATTAAATCTCTGAAGACCAAGAACCCTCATGGATATGATGGAGTGCCTAGCAAAATATATTTAAGTGCTGTGTTGCACATGTTAGCTCTGTACTTAGCCATATTTGTGATTTTTCCTTTAAGAATGGTCAGTTTATGAACGATTAAAGTACTCAGTAGTAAAGCCGCTTTATAAAAAGGAAAAAAGGGATAATGTAGACACTTGTAGACTTATTTCTATGCCTTCAGTGTTTTCTAAAGTTATTGAAAAGACTGTGTATGCAAGGACAATTGATTATTTTATATCACGTAATTTGCTATCAAGTGTACATTTAGGCTCTAGACGTCGTTTAACAACTGCTATATTCACTTTTCTCTGTGAGGTACTGGATGGATTAAACAAAATGTTTCGAACACTAGGCATATTTTTTGTTTAACTAAGGCTTTTGATTGTGTTGATCATAAAATATTGATCCAGAAGTAGGACCATTACGGAATATGCGAAGTAGCTCACAATTGGTTCACCTCTTACTTTAGCAACAGGCAGCAAAAGGTCATTATTCACAGTGCTGAGAATGGATGTGATGTGAGGTCTGAGAGGGGTACAGTCAAGTGTTGGGGCCGCTCTTGTTCCTTGTTTATACAAATTATATGCCCTCTACTATTACAGGTGACTCTAAGACATTTCTGTTTGCTGATGAGGTCAGGTTAGGTTAGTGGTGTTTAACGTCCCGTCGACAACGAGGTCATTAGAGACGGAGCGCAAGCTCGGGTTAGGGAAGGATGGGGAAGGAAATCGGCCGTGCCCTTTCAAAGGAACCATCCCGGCATTTGCCTGAAACGTTTTAGGGAAATCACGGAAAACCTAAATCAGGATGGCCGGAGACGGGACTGAACCGTCGTACTCCCGAATGCGAGTCCAGTGTGCTAACCACTGCGCCACCTCGCTCGGTGCTTGCTGATGATACTAGCTTGGTACTAAAGGGTGTTGTGTGTAACATTGGCTCCGTTTCAAACAGTACAGTTCATGGCTTGTAGAAAAATAAACTAAAGCTAAATCACAGTAAGACTCAGTTTTCACAGTTTCTAACACACAGGTCAACAAAAACCGACGTTTTAATTTCACAGATTTGGCATATAATTAGTGAAACTGAACAGTTCAAATTTCTAGGTGTTCAGATAGATAGTAAACTGTGGTGGAAAGCTCACGTTCAGGATCTTCTTCGAGGACTTAATGCTGCAATTTTTACTATTCGAATGGTATCTGAAGTAAGTGATCATTCGCTACGAAAATTAATCTACTTTGCTTATTTTCATTCGCTTATGTCGTATAGTATTATATTTCTGGTAACTCCTCGGATTCTAAAAGGATATTTTTGGCTCGGAAACGGACGGTTCGGGCAATAAGTGGTGTACGTTTGCGAACCTCTTGTCGACCTCTGTTCATTAGTTTGGGTATCTTGACGTTGCCCTCTCATTCTTTACTGTCGTTTCTTGTTAACAATAGCAGCTTATTCCCAAGAATTAGCGGCTTTCACTCAGTAAATACGCGGCAGAAATCCAGTCTGCATTTAGATCGCAGTTCCTTAACTCTTGCGCAGAAAGGTGTGCAGTATACTGCTGCATCCACTTTCAGTAAGCTATCAAAAAAATTCAACAATCTTAGCAGTAATCAACGCGCTTTCAAATCGAAAGTGAGGAGTTTCCTCATGGGTCACTCCTTCTATTCGGTCGAAGAGTTCCTTGAAAAATTAAATTGATTCTATGTTATATTGTTGATTTTGTTTACTTAAGTTTATGGCTTGTCGTTTCTTGACTCCATAAACATTTTATTTTTATGTGTTATTACTTTTATGTTGTAATTTCATGTACTGGCACGTACCATGACCTTGGAGATTTGCTCCTCAATTTGGTCTTACGAACCAGACGTGTAAATAAATAAATAAATAGACAAAATCACAATCAGTCTCATAGAAGGGATTAGTGGTTGCTTTGCAGTGGTGTAGATTAAGCAACAGAACCAGTATCATGTGGTCATTTATAACACACTATCGCGGACGCAAGTCATTGCTGACGTGATCTGTGGGTGGAAGTCGGTTGTACTTGATTTTAACACGCTTTTGTTACGTCGCTTTCTTGTCGGTTTGTCTGTTCGGTACAAATTTCGCAATTTAATTTTAGCTTTCAACATAGCTCAGAACTGGATGACGATGCTATATTAACTCGCTGTCTTGTCTGGTGTGTGGCGGAGAGTACCTTGTGTACCAATATTTCCTCCTTTTCCTGTCCCAGTCGTGAATGTTTCGTGCTAAGAACGGCTGCAGGTAATCATCCATGTCAGCTCGATTCTCTCTAATTTTTACCTTCGCGGTCCTTTCGCCACGAAGCACTATTTTCGTTGATTCAAGTGAAAAGAAACTGAACTGAACCTGAAATTAACCATATGTCTTTGTTGTAATGTCATCAAAAAGTTTGAAATCGATCAGATTTCGGGTAGTTCTGACGATTTGTGCTTGTGAATTTTTAATAGCTATGACAGTACTTGTAGAATTTAAGACATAAAACGTGGGCGCGTGCAACTTACATGGTGTTAGGAATTTTCGTTGGTGATGGAGGATAATGTATTGTACAACGTATTTACCTCATTTACAGACTGATAATTATAGCTATTACGAGTAGTATATTTTTAGGTTGGTTAGTACTTCCAAGTACACGTGGCAAGAGCAATCCATTAACGCTTATTTTCTCCTAGGCAACAGATCGGGTGTTGAAGTGTGGACAGTATGTTGTTCTGCAAGATGACAACAACTGTATTCACAGTTGTCGCACTTCGAAAGGCCTGCTAAATCACACGGTCTTAATAATCATATACGAAAGGGCTGGCGCTACTTGGTACAGCCGGTGAAACGTGACAGTTAATATTCCCATAGTTCCGTTGCTATGGAGGATCTAATCATCAGTGTGTGGCTTCATCTGCATATGGAATAGTCAAAAGAAACTTGTGGCCTCGATTTCTTGCCAACCAGACAGCGACTAAAACAACTTCTAGAGTGGTATCAATTGAAACTTCATGTTCACTGCTACCAGTCACATTTTGTTTTATTTCAGTTATGCGTTTCCTCAGTCATCAGGTCGATTTACGTGAGTTAATACAATGTGTATGAGTACGACTTTAGGGTAAGCTACTGCACTGTCTAGTAACAGAAGACAAAAACAAAACTCTGTTTTGCTACATGGCTCAAAGCTTTTTTGAAGGTCTTTGCAAAGATGAACGAAAAAATCAAAGTAAAAATGCCGCCAGTGGTCAAGCTCTCCTTTTTTCTTGTTGTGTCTACATCAGATACACTTTGTAGACACTGAAGTAAACAAAGATGGCGTCTAGAATCTAATAAGTGTAAACAACATTCAAAATAATAATAATAATAATAATAATAATAATAATAATAATGCCAACAGAAACAAAACCAAAATACTATTTTAGTACAACTCTGAGAGTGCTTTGGAGATATTTGGTTGCAAAGATCTCCAAAATACTTTGCGAGTTGTAATAAAGTAGTGTTTTCTTTTTGTGACTGTTGACAGCATTATTATTTTATATGTTATTTGCACTTATTATATTCTAGACGCCATCTTTTCTGAATCCACTGTATAGAAAATGTAGGTGATGGAAACGCCACTGGGACTACTGATAACTACACATTTATATTTATGATCATCTTTGGAAAGACCTTCACAAAACTTTGGACCATATACCAAAATAGGGTTTTGTTTTGTCTTCTGCTACTAGACAGTGCTGCAGGCTACCTCAAAGTCGTATACGCAAGACATACGTGTCATTCACATAAATCTACTGGATGATAGAGGTTTTCTAGAAAAGCGTACTAGAAATAAAATAAATTATGACTGGAACAGCGCACTGAAAGTTTCAGTTGATATCAAAAACGGTCACTGACTGACTGGAGATGGGGAAAACAGCGTTACTAGTTGGAACTAAGTAAATTAATGCTGCACGATTCTCAGTGTCATACGTATTTGAATGCAAGACAGAACAAAGCTAAAATGTAACGACTGGATAGTCTCTTTCCCGAACCATGCTATTTCATAAAAGATTATTTTAATCCAAGGAGATACAAGGAACACTAATGACAGAACTTTATCGAACTGTAATCAGCATAAGCTGTTGACCTCTTTCTGTAGTGGCATTGTTCTTACCGTTTTCAGACACTACAGCAAACAACGTTTGGCCTCATCCCCACTTAGCTGCACATTGCTTTCTTTCCTTCTGGACCGTCACGGACTCGCGTTTTATTTCTAGCCAAGGCTACAGACAATAGTCACAACCGGCTATTTAGCTTGTGAGTCATGGTCTTCGAAAAGATAAGGGGGAACGCCTGCAGTCGTACGATCATTGTGTGCGGAGATAAAACTCCTGGGACAGCCTTCTGTTATTCGTCGTGCACAGTTCGCCAGACACACTGAGAATGGACCTGAAATTTTCAGAGCTGGTAACCAGTAAAAAAAACCAGAATTACTAATGGTAATTCAATTGAGAGGAGTAAAGTCACATAGCTCCGAATAAATCGTGACATTAAATTAACCAAAGTAATACGAGTAACGAGTGAGCAAATTGAATACCACAGACTAACACAAGAATGTCTAAATGCATGTCATACCTTCCCACCGTGAGACAGACGCAGTTCCGAGGGGAGTAACGAGAACAGAACCCGAGAGCAGAACCGTGTTAAGCGAGAAGGCCCTACGATAAGGGACGGACACCCACGTTTCCAGCTAACCGCTAGGACCACCCCCCAGCCCAGAAGAACAGTATAGATCTTACGATAACACAAAAAGGGCTACCCCAGCTGCAAGTTTTAGCGTGAGACTTTTTCGCGTCTCTGTTACGTTGCAAACTTTAAAAACATTGCCCCACCATGAAAAGTATAACGTTTCTCATTGGATAAACAGAATTTTTGTAGGCGGAGCTTAAGGTTAACATTGAGACCCTGATTGGTCAGATGACAACACAGCCAGATAGTATTTTTTAAACCAAGTTCGTTAAATTATACTAAGGAGAAGTTAGGGAGAGTTGCTTCCGAGACGGCGAGGTGAGCGGAGCTGTGCTGTCCGCCACCCCCTGACGAACACCGACAAGGTAATGAACGCATGCGATGCCGCATAACAGCGCATAAAGCTTCACTCAGAACTGCAGAAGTCTCATCTGTTACACCCCCTTTTTGCGTAATACTAGTGTCGATCGTCAATTAAAACTCATGGTGTTCACATTTGCCACTTGAAGTAAAAATCTGAAACGCGATGATTTTTTTGTTATATAGTTATTGAGAAGCCACATCAGCCACTGTAATTTACGACAAGCTAGATAAGTAATTAAAGATAATTGAGGGTCACTGTAGACCATTTTGATAGTTTTCTTTTTTGTGAAACTTAATTTAAACCTAGATTATAGATGTGATATGGCATAGGTCATCCTTCGATCCATTGTAGAACTTTGAAACCCATTCAGGGAATATTCGTTCACATTTTTGTTGAACGCAGTTGGTTTTTACCATCTTGTATTAAAACATTTCCTTTTATCAATAGTGGAATTTATAAACAATGTTTTGTGAGTATAATAAAGTTTCCAATGGCAAACTTAACTGCTTTTTTGACGTTATTTTACCAGCTAACTAAAAATAGGAAAGCCTTGAACCCCTTCCAATAAATTTAGTTAGTATTAAGATTCCTTTACAGGGAGTGCAGTGGAGCTGACGCTGAAATCATTAAGTATTTGGTTATATCATCGCTAGTCTCACTGAACTGTTCTGAACTCTACATGTCATGTGTGGTCTGGCGTCTCCTCACCAGCAACAGGCCCCAGGTTCAAACTAGTCAATTCCCTAAAAAACACGCTCAGAGCGTCGTTGCGCGAAAGTGGTAGGGAGACACGATATAGAACAAACAGACACCACACAGAATGTTAGAATATATATATATATATATATATACGTCGTCTTCATTCCGAAGATTGGTTTGATGCAGCTTTACACGCTGTTCTATCCTCTTCATTTCCGAATAACTACTGCAATCTACATGCTTTTGAACCTGCGTACTGTATTCATTTCTTGGTCTCCCTCTACAGTTTTTATCCCCCACACTTCACCTCCCCCTCCTCCTCCCACCCACCCCCATACTAAATTGGTGATCCCTTGATGTCTCATAATGTGTCCTATCAATCGAGCCCTTCTTTTAATCAAGTTGCGCCACAAATTTCTTTTATCCCCATCTCTGTTCAGTACCTCCTCCTTGATTACCTGAGATATCCACCTAATCTTCAGCATTCTTCTGTAGCACACCATTTCAAATGCTTATATTCTCTTCTTATCTGAGCCGTTTATCGTCCAAGTCTAACTTCCATGCAACGCTACACTCCAGACAAATACCTTCAGAAAAGACCGCCTAACACTTACTGATATTGCCTGGTCCCGGTGATTTACCATTATTTCCTGTTCTCAACGCCTAAAGTTCTTCACTTTCTAAAATCTGGATCTCATCATCTTCATGTCCTTTTCCTTCCACTGTTTCTTCTTCTAGATACTCTTCTCTGTCCTCATTTAATAATAGCACCAATAACAAATCCATTACCACACCCATACACAAATACCTTATCGGCTTACTCATCATTTGTAAATACTTGAGGCATGCTTAAACGATTCCGTAGAAGTGGCCCACAATCAGAATTAGTTGAGAAATTGAAAATGTGAACTCAGTCATAATTTCACAGCTTGAACTACAAACCGAAAACATAGTCGATGAATAAACCTATAGCAGCTGCACGAAATGAAAGCTTAGCTCCGTAACCATCTGTATCAAACAAGTAAAAGTTTGACGAGCATTATACGGATTGTGTTATAGGAATTAGCCTATACCATCATCTTCTTAAATATTTACCATTCTCCTGAAACACTTTGCATGCTAGTTAAATGCTTTTACAATTCAGTCCTACTGCTGAAGCACAAAATTTTCCATGCACGCCATTTCAAATGGCTAAATGGCCGAAACGGCAACCTGGGATATAATGGGTAAGTTCTTTTAATGGCACAATTTGACGATGATGTCTTATGAAAATGAAACAAGAGTAATTGAGTGCAGTAGAATTGGAAGGAACTATATTAGTGAATGAGACACTAATAAGTCTAGAAGTACATGGGTTTTGTTACTTGTGTCGCAGAAAGGAAAATGTAAAATGAAGACTGGAAAAGAAAGAAGCATTACTGACAGAGATAAACTGGTGTCATCAAATATAAATTTAAGCATTAGAAAAGTCTGCCCTCAAAGTATTTCAAATGGTTCATATGGCTCTAAGCGCTAGGGGACATAACATCTGAGGTCATCAGTCCCCTAGACTTAGAACTACTTAAACCTAACTAACCTAAGGACAGCACAAACATCCATGACCAAGGCAGGCTTCGAACCCGCGATCGTAGCAGCCACGTGGTTCCGGACTGAAGCGCCTAGAACCGCTCGGCCACAGCGGCCGGCGGACAAGGGTCCCCATAGTTAATGTGATAACAAGATAAAAAAGTCGTAAGAATACACAAATACTTATTTAAACTTACGACATTTGCGCTCCAAACAGTTGTTTCTTACCTAACAATAAGAGAATAATGAAACCACTGTAGTACAGCAATACATGTGTAAACCTTAAACAGAGTACATGTAATAAATTGGAATACCTGCATCCGTCCCTTCGATGTTACTTATTATGTTTATTGCGCAGAATGCCCCAGGAGGAATTGTTAGTATTGACAGATACGACAGGAACGATCATTTGAAACGAAAAAGTTCGTACGGGCATATGCTCTATTTCGAATGCTTTCTGAGGTAGAACACATTTGATGTACATTCTTATTTGTTTTCTGTATTATTCAATATGTGTACAACAGTTAGAAAACATTACAACATTCGCATCAAATGAATTCACAGTTGCGAATAACGACTACCATCGGCTGCAGTATCTTATTAAAACATTCGTTTTACAAAGTATCAATTGAACAATACATATTTTAACAGGTTCACCTCTAAGCATTACTATACAGGTCAAATTAGAGCTGTTGTATAGTTCACAATAAATGTTCGAATATCCACCGTCAGCTTCAATCCGTTTGTGCACTCTTGGGAGAACATGTTGCGTACCCTGTCCGAACGTCTCTACACGCTCCCTAATGACTGATACGCAGCTCGTCTCGCCATGATCAGCTTTCGTTAGTGTACCTCAGTCTATGCCCAATCAATAAACAAAAATCTCGTGGTGTAAGGTCTGATGATCGTGGTGGCCAGTTAACTGTACTTCCAGGACCAATACAGCGATTAGGGTAAGTGCGGAGTACAGATGCAGTCTGCGTGGCCTCAAGGTGTTCACTGTATGCATTAAAAATAAAATAGAATTGATAGCAAGTAATTCTGTCTCGTCATTCGCTCGTCAAAAATGATCGGGATGTATCAACATGTTTCTGATAATGCCACACCAAACCCTGACTGAAAAACGAACTTTGAAACGGATTTCCACATTATCGGGTGGATTTTACTGCGACCGTTGGTGATCATTACGTGTGTTGTAGATACCATTCCACGTAGATGCAGCTTCGTCAGTGAAATGCATTAGTGCAAGCAGGTAGTGATTTTTATTTAACCAGTGCCAAAGTCAAGTTGTGTGGTACTGTCGCCAATGTGATGATTGTGGACACGCCGTGTGTGAAATGGTTAGTAGTTTTCCGCATGTATTTTTCGGTTATTCGCGGGTCACTAACACGTGCAGAAAGTCGCCGTTTCCTGGCAGTAGGACTGCGCTGCACCATCTTAACCATGTGTTGCTGTTTCTGCACAAGTTGTTGAATTGCAGGTTCAGAAGAAATTGGGAACTTGGAAGAGTACCCGTTTCATTTAGCGGTAGGCACTATACTATCAGGAATTCGACGTGTCGGAAAGCGCCGAAAGTGTTCCTCGACGCAGCATGAGAAGAACCATCGCATAACTCGCGAACATGCACCAAACATACACCATATCTTCATGTTCTTCATTAGATGTGTGGTATTTCAGCCACCGTGTGTGCAAACACAGCTAACTGATGCTCCTCTCTGATGTACTCTCACAGTCAGTTCCTCGGTCTACTTCACTCATAACACACCAAGGACAACTGCGCGTTCAAAGGGCTAGTTTTAGACTCCCGCGCAGAGAGTGAAAGCAACAAAGTAGGGTGCGCTCAAGGAGATCGGTTATGCTAGAATAAAATGTCACAGACGTTGGGTGGGTAAAACACATACATGCGCGCCACTAGCCCGGAAACACGATGTACATTAAATGTGTTCTGTCTGGGAAACTATTTGGAATAGGGCATATGTCCATCAGAGGTTTCTTGCTTAAAATGAGCGTTCCTGCATATCAAATGGTTCAAATGGCTCTGAGCACTATGGGACTTAACATCTATGGTCATCAGTCCCCTAGAACTTAGAACTACTTAAACCTAACTAACCTAAGGACATCACACAACACCCAGTCATCACGAGGCAGAGAAAGTCCCTGACCCCGCCGGGAATCGAACCCGGGAACCCGGGCGCGGGAAGCGAGAACTCCTGTCATATCCCTGAATACCCTCCAGGGAACTCTGTATGACACATTTATTATATGTACATACCAAACATGCCTTACAGACTATCCACGTGACTCACAAAAAAAAGGAAGCGGTTTCATAGAGGCATAAAGCACTTTTACTTAACTGTATAGGACCGCATCTCCTAGGTAATTGTAACGGCATATTCATAGTCACATCAGAAAACGCACGTTTAGTGAGCACATTAAAAGATTGAGCAGAGGCAGACGCTCAAAGCAAATAGTAGAATTCTTTGACAACAGTAATAAGGCCAAAACGTACTCGATGAAATGTATTGGCGAGATCAACACTGTTCTTTAACGATCATGAATCACTCGAGCAGATGCCAAAAACTGCGAAATCTTCAGGTGCATAATTCACCAGTGGCAAGTTGATCAAGAGGAAAAAGATATAGAAGAATGCTGGAACAACACAGTGTGAAGAGAGAAAGAAACCCACGGGAAGAGAATGAAGAAAATATGGACACAAAGGAAGGCAAATGAACTCCTCCGATCGTATTTGCAAATAAATAATGATAATAATAATAATAATAATAATAAGAATAACAATAATAATGAAAGAATAAAACTTTTTGAAATGCGATGTTAAAGAAGACCGCTAAAGATTACATTAGTAAATCGAGTAGCTAATTGAGAAGTACTGCGCAGAATTAGACAGAGAAGAACACTACTAAAGGCATCAAGAAATGACAGATTTGACAATGAATGAAAATGGAGGGGGGGGAGTAGAAATTGTAAGCATGTTTAAGCAAATGTAGGCTTCAGTCATGGCCGTCTGCAAACAATTTCCACGGATGACGCAAGACTCTAAAATTGTCATTTTTTTTCATATAAATGAGTTGGTCAGTTTCGAGACTTGTCATGCCACAATTTTATAATGTGATGCAGCAGCCAGCCGTAAGTATGATTTAATAAGGTTTATTTGGATCAAACTATGACCTGTTTCGGATTTTGTACGAATCCATCCTCAGATGGTTGTTACGATTTTCGTTGTTTTCTTGCTGGGACCTCGATTGGTATCCGTTATTGGTTTTGCTGCACTGGGAGAGACAGAGAGTTTTTTTGATCACTATTTGATAAAGTTTACGAGAGATCTAGTTCTTATGATCTCTATAAAAGCATTTAAGATAAGTTTATTAAGTTATTAAAACGTGAAATGTGGTGAAGACTTACGTGCTGCATGATTCTGTGTGACGAAATCACCCTGTGTTTTTGTTGTGATTTTTAAAATCAACCATTTGTGGACATGCACTAATTTTATAGGTGACACGAAAAACGTATTTCATACCAGAAATTTGATGGTTATGCACTCACTAAGTGAATTTATTTTATTTATTCGTATGACTAGGGCCCCCCGTCGGGCAGACCGTTGGCCGGGTGCCGGTCTTTCAATTTGACGCCACTTCGGCGACCTGCAGTCGATGAGGATGACAAGAGGATGATGAGGACAGCACAACCCCCACTCCCTGGGCGGAGAAAATTCCCCGACCCAGCCGGGAATCGAACCCGGGTCCAGAGGATTGACAATCCGTCACGCTGACCTTTTCTTTCTTTTTAATCTCATTTTGCTCTATATTGGTCGATGAATTTGTTCGTGGTGGACGTCCGATGACAGCCGTTCAGGTTCTTTGTTGATCCGTTCACTCAGTTTTATATTACAGAGGGTTTCCAGAATGAGATTTTCACTCTGCAGCGGAGTGTGCGCTGATATGAAACTTCCTGGCAGATTAAAACTGTGTGCCCGACCGAGACTCGAACTCGGGACCTTTGCCTTTCGCGGGCAAGTGCTCTACCAACTGAGCTACCGAAGCACGACTCACGCCCGGTACTCACAGCTTTACTTCTGCCAGTACCTCGTCTCCTACCTTCCAAACTTTACAGAAGCTCTCCTGCGAACCTAGCAGAACTAGCACTCCTGAAAGAAAGGATATTGCGGAGACATAGCTTAGCCACAGCCTGGGGGATGTTTCCAGAATGAGATTTTCACTCTGCAGCGGAGTGTGCGCTGATATGAAACTTCCTGGCAGATTAAAACTGTGTGCCCGACCGAGACTCGAACTCGGGACCTTTGCCTTTCGCGGGCAAGTGCTCTACCAACTGAGCTACCGAAGCACGACTCACGCCCGGTACTCACAGCTTTACTTCTGCCAGTACCTCGTCTCCTACCTTCCAAACTTTACAGAAGCTCTCCTGCGAACCTAGCAGAACTAGCACTCCTGAAAGAAAGGATATTGCGGAGACATGGCTTAGCCACAGCCTGGGGGATGTTTCCAGAATGAGATTTTCACTCTGCAGCGGAGCGGAAGGTAGGAGACGAGGTACTGGCAGAAGTAAAGCTGTGAGTACCGGGCGTGAGTCGTGCTTCGGTAGCTCAGTTGGTAGAGCACTTGCCCGCGAAAGGCAAAGGTCCCGAGTTCGAGTCTCGGTCGGGCACACAGTTTTAATCTGCCAGGAAGTTTCATTACAGAGGGTAGCTAACTCTCTGACCGAGCACGCTGAGCTACCGTGCCGGCGACCATTCAGCTACCATGGGGAGGGGGGGGGGGGGGGCGGGGGGGGCGGGGGCGGAAATATGTGAATAAAACCCCTGTACTCCAAGTTCCATGAGGGTTGCCGTTGCCGGCACGGTAGCTCAGCGTGTTCGGTCAGAGGGCTGCTCACGCTCTGTAATAAAAAACTGAGTAAAGGAATCAACGATCAATTTGAGCGGATATCTTGTGACGTCCGCCAGGCCAGACGCAACGAACAATACCCGACAAAATGAATTTAAAAAAAATGAGGGCGGGCGGCTCTCGATCGCTCCTGCGAACGCCTAATGGTTGTAGTAGTTATACGGAATTTGCGAAGCGTAGAGAGCTGATTTAAACTAGCCATCAGATCGAAGACCATGTTGAATGGAGGGAGAAAGAATGCGCGGTGGCGTGAGTCCTTCGCATGCGAAATCGACGTTTGCGCAACGTGACGCGTGGCTTCCTGGAAATTGGGGTAAGAGTCGTGGCCAGTGGGATGGGCACGTGCAGTGGACATGAGAGAGCAGCGACGACTACCGAGCAACAGTAGCAGCGGGTGGGGGAAGAGCAGCAGCAGCGGCGGCGGCGGACAAAGCCGGCCGGCCCAGTGGAAGTTTCCACCGCATTCCCCTGGCCGCGACCTGCCGCAACCCCGCGCCTGACTCACCCACCCCGTCCTCTGCCCTCCACCCCACCCCACCCCACCCCACCCTTCCCCCACCGCCCAGCTGCGCTTCCCAAACTACCAGCTCCCCCTCTAGTCACACACTTTCCTCCGCGCTCCGCACAACGCTACGTCTGGAAGCAATGATTCACACATCACTGCCTCCATCCGAGTAGGGTACCGTACCGAGTTTCCCCAGAAGCTACGGATGGAGGATATCTATAGCTAACATGGGTCGATTGCTGCCTAAAGACTTCGACACACGGACCGTGCTGTCGAACGTGCGTTGAGCGTGCTGAGTTCAACTTGCTGCTGAACGCTCAGGAACGATGCGACTTGTGCATACAGTACGTGGGCCCCAACGTGCTATACGCGATCACAACGCACTCCAGCGGCAGTTGCGGGATGTTTCTAGCTCGTAAATCACACTGTTTACTAAACGAGTGCGCGTAAAATTCCCACATTAACTCTATCAAAACACACATTTCCCCCACTGCCCATAGGCTAGTCACGTTATTCTGTATGTAATATACAGAAATAAAAACTTCAATACCCATGTACATGTTATAAGGCGAAACAGAAAGTACCATGTCCAATACGTAAGGATACAGGCTTATGAAAGTTCTATTGCAAACAGTACGATACAAATTTACAATAGTTCTCCACATAAGATAAGCATTATTTAACCACTCCCACATTTCAGTAAAACCCTAAGGTCATTCTTATTTGATCACTGTTCCTACCCAGTAGAAGAATTTTTGCAACATGTGAATTACGCTATGTAAAAGAAAAAGGAGCAAAGTATCGTTATACAAGTAGGACAAGCTGTCCTGTAGATTAAGCCAACCGAACAAACTCACTCCTCAAAAAAGGGTAAACTTATACTTACATAATATCAAATACTATTGTATACACAGTGCGTCAGAACCTATTCCGCGAATGGTAGGAAAAAAAACGCGAACCCTTAGCATTTCATGCAATTTTATAAAGTCGGTAACGCTACTCACTACGCTTTTCTTTTTTTTAGATATTTTGTTCGTTTTCGTTCGTTGTATCTGCTCGGGGCGGACGTCGCAAGACACCAGTTTCAGTTCGCCGTTGACCCATTAACTCAGTTTTTTTTTTAATTTTTTTTTTTATTACAGAGGGCAGCTAACCCTCTGACCGAACACGCTGAGTTACCGTGCCGGCCTTAACTGACAACAAACCACCTACAGCCAGTTCTAATATATTCCCACTTGCTAAAAGCTTTAATCGTAGCTATGTTACTAATTGAAATTTAATTATAACAAATTATACCAAGAAAAATGCGTTTTTGGTGGAGCCTCAGTGTGTCGTTGCCTTCAGGTGGCATACTCTCATAACACGCAAGTTACAGTAATTCTTTTGCCACGAATGTGATGTCTTTTTTTGCAACGAATCACACAGCTAACAACGGGTTTTCGAGTGATTCTCAATTTGCTGGTGCTCAGAAACGGCATATATACGTATAGGCTTGAAATGAATGTCAATATGGCGCCTCACAACTCTGTACTGAAGGGAGATTTCGTGCAAGTGACGTAGGTGGCGTTGTGCCATCTCATTGGTCAACGCTCAGACGCACGCTCAGAATATCTGACCACCTAGATATTGCCCTGCACGTTCGACAAGAGCCCCGCACGTGCTATTCCACGCTATGACGTCAGAAACTCGGCAAGCTCAACGTTCGGATGCAAGGTCCGTGTGTCGACAGCTTAACGCCCATCCGTCGACAGACATCATAACGTGGTCGCGGATCCACAAGACACTTTGTACCAGGATGTTAATATTAGATATGTTGCAGGAGTATTTTAAAGTTCTATTCCCCAAATGAGTCATCCTCACAGGGTTGAATGCAGTGAAAGTGCAGTACACCAGCCTGTCCAAATGTAATACAAAGAAAGTGTCGCAGTGGTTAAGGCACTGGGTTGGTATTCGTGAGGAGTCCTAATCAAGTACAGTTCCTGCGGTTTTCCTGGATACAGTTTACAGGACTGAAGCACGGTTTCCGAAATAACGTATAGACGACTCCAAGCCCATTATTTTCATAATGAACTAGTGCCCAGACGAAATTCTGATCTTCCTTTTTTCGAAGTAATATAAAGAGGCAGAATCAGTTTTGCCAAAAGTATTGCTAGTAACAAAATATGGATTTTCAGAAAGCCATGATTTGGAAAAAAAGAGACAATAGTTGTTGAGTAATGTTGCTGTGTTTAACAAATTGTATCCAAATGTATAGGTCTATAAAGAATAACATGCTACAAGTTACTTAATCATACGTAGTTTCAAACTGACCATGTAGTTTCAGGCTTCTGTCCATCATCATCTGTTACATATTACAAGACGAGTATTATTATTACCAGCTGACAAACCCGTCACTGCCAGAGAATTCATTTTCCCAATTTTCTATTAGAAAGGAAAGCAAAAACTGAACTGTGTTTGTAGAGTAATATAGAAAATTTTCATCTCCATGTATTTGCGAAACCACCACTGCAATTATGGAACACTCTTATAAAGATTTTTTTTTTTTTTTTTTTTTTTGTAAACTTCTCTATGGCAGCGTCTCTTCATAGCTCTATATAGACGGTTATCGTTTCCCCGTACAGCCGTTTGCACATCGTAATTGAAAGCTGTCGAAAGCGCTGCCAGGTGTCAAGGACTTACTGAAGTTGACTCGACTGTAGGACTGTCTTAGTAGTAAAGAGTAGATGAATTAAAACTTCATGTATGATGCGGCGTTCTTTCACGCACCACAGCGTTTATGACGTCATATCTCCTCCTGAAATATGTGTCGAACATTGATATATTTGTGTAGGTACATTGAGCGACTATGTGGATGTTGTTTAAAATATGTTGCGAATAGAGTTAGCAGCAAAGACGCAATGAATTTAAAAGTCATGCCTTATGAGGCACCGGCAGTTTTGACCGAGCGGTTCTAGGCGCTTCAGTCCGGAACCGCGCTGTTGCTACGGTCGCAGATCCGAATCCTGTCTCGGGCATGGATGTGTGTGATCTCCTTAGGTTATTTAGGTTCAAGCAGTTCTAAGTCTAGGGGATGATGACCTCAGATGTTAAGTCCCATAGTGCTCAGAGCCATTTGCACCATTTTTTGAACCTTTGTGGCAAATTTCCACGCATCTCATTGTTAATAACGTAATCTCTCCTCAACTATGATAGGCTGATGGTTCTTATCGCTACGCTATTTTTGACTGACAATAAGGAATATGTGTACCAAGTTTGGTGGACATCGCTCCAATGGTTTAGGAGGAGACGTGGAACATATAGACACACATACATTTTTATAAGGTGTGTGGATTCACGTTTGGGCTCTGCAGTACCACGTAGTGCACAACAAAGAGCATTTTCACAGTTTTCATTTAACTTTTTTGTGTTCACATTATTTTCAGTCTCTCATTATGGGTTGTTTTCCGTTCGCGAGTCCACAATGTTCCGGCGTTCTTGCGTTTTTTTGCTAGGCCAAGAGTCGTGAATTTTCCACCTCAATTTTTTTCTGCCCGGCGTATCCAGTTGTGTTGGTCCCCTTTCCTTCAGGTCTTCTTTCACTGCACCGATCCATTTTATAGTTTGAATTTCGGCTTTACTACGACTTTCGCAGAATTCTACAACCTTTCTCAATTACTCTTCCGTTTTTTAATATGCCGTAAAATTTTGGTCTATGCTTTTTCATATCCGAATAAATATTGATACTTTTTTATTTCATTATTTGCACCTACTTTGTATGTTTCTTCTTCAGGATAGTATGGGCCTAAAATTTTCGTACTTACTTTTCTTTCTCTCTTTTGGATTTCTTAAATGTCCCACTTTCTGTATAAAATGAGTATTTCAACCCCATAAAGATACTCTGGTTTGATGATTCGATGATTGTGTTGTATTATCCCAGTTTCGAGTATTTTGAGATACATTTTTTGTTACAGATATCTTTTCTAAGTCTGAAGGCTGATTCCATTTCGTGACAACGAATTTCGTAATTAATTTTTTCCAGGCCAATCTCCTGAATGGTTTCCCCCGAATATTTGGTTGAGAAACTTGCTCGATTTTCCCTTACTTAATTTTTCGAGTGCTGGGTGCCATGTTGTTACTATAACTATAACTTATTTTATCTGTTTCTGTATTCAACATTTGGTACATCATGTTACAATGATCCATTCTTGATAAACAGCATAACTCTATATATAAGAGGCAATGTCCAAACAGACTGACTCACTAACTCATCATCGCCCACCCCAAACCACCAAGGATAGAAATTTGAAATCTCCAAAGGGCGTTCATCTTATACTGTAGGCGTGATTTACGGAAGGATTTTTCGAAATTCCTCTCCTAAGGGAGTGAAATAGGGGATGAAAAGTGTTTTTGAAAACATATCGCTATTAAGGCAATTTTGAAACTAGACCTACGAAAATTGATATTTTATTCCTGGGTCAGAGATAAAGAAACACGTGTTTCAGTGTTTTCGGAAATTTAACCCCCTAAGGGAGTGAAATGGGGGGTGAAAACTTTTATGAAATTATTTAATTATTTTATCATTTCAAAGCAAAGTCTATAATGACTCGTATTTTGCTACTCTTGTCAGAAAAAAAGTGTATCATTGTTTTTGGAAATTCAACCCCTAAGAAGGTGAAATAGGGAATGAAAATCTTTAAGAAAAGATTTCGTTTTATTAATAAAACTTTGAAGCTATATTTGTGAAAAATTATATTTCACTTGACGGTTCTATAAAGGAATATCTGTTAGGGGATGAACTTTTCTTTGGAAATATCACCGCAGGAATGCAAAAGACCTGTTTAACAAAAATCTTGTACTCCAGCTACCAGAATTGCTTTTCGGCCAGAGATACATTCAGAAAAGACCACGCTTCTATGGCCTTAAGTAGCGTGAAACGTTTAGAAGGTGTTGCAGTTAGAGACAACATAAAAATTCGATGGAAAAAAACTGTCAGACCATGTAGTCTACGCGAGCGAAGTAGCGGGCGATAAATAAAATACTTTAATTATACTAATTTATGCAGATGTAATGCCGTTTTATCCCAGACGTTTTTCCTAATGCTAAATGCTTAACATGAATCTTCTTACAAGCTCAGAAAAGAATTTTTGATGCCAACATACATTGCCTCAAGAGTCATTTGACTTTGTGGCACTTCCTTAAGAAAAGTGATTGTTCCTCCTTCCATGTATTTGATTTGCATCTTTAACAGTAACAATAACATCTGGAAAGACATGACAACTACGTTCAGTGTTAATACTTCCGGTCTTTGCTCAAAATGTAAATAGCATCGTTACATCACGAATGCACCTGACATTTACCGTTATGTATTGCCGGCACGCGCAGTAGTCCATGCGCATTCTATGAATATGCGTATTATACTTGCAACGGAAGTCAACAACAAAGTATATGTAATCAACCTGCCCAACGTGTGCTAAGAGCAGTGTCTACCTCGTTGAAGGTTGTGAAACGAAAGACTGAATACAAAAGATCTCCTTTGTTCATCGCATACTTGGAAGCCAGTTAGTCATATTTTGATTATATTTCTACACTTTTCATTTAGGTTTTGTGTGTTAGTAGATTGACTATAACGCCCTAAAAACAGCTGTGGCCGCGTAAATGTTGTTATACCTGTACTTAAATCTCTCATTTAGCTCATTTATAATTCACACACGTTGTCCAGGACCGGACTGGAACCCGCTACGCCCCTTTACAAAGTAGTCTCGGTATAACAAGACCATGAGGGAGCTTTTACTGCAGTATTATGTATTTTGTGCTGTGACGCCAGTCACTTCTGTTTACAGCAAACGACGTGTTCTCTCTCTCTCTCTCTCTCTGTTTGCAGATGAACCATCCTACGCCTCTGCTCGTCGAGATACCACAGTCAGTGGCCTTTGCACTTTGTCATCTATTGTGTACAGGGCGGTGAGATACCTAGCGAGGGCAGCCAGCCAATAGATTATTACAGACGAGAAGCGTCAAGGTGTGGCTGGCTGAGATGAGATGTTACAGCCCACGTGAGGAAGGCACGGAATTCTCCACTGTTGAGGATCCCGACATCCCCTCCCCCTCCCCACCCTGCTCGCAACTCCAGCCTGGAGACGTTAGTACCAGCCTCCACAAGGTCGCTGCTCGCGACTGAAGGGGGCTCTCTTCTGACGCCAAATCTACAAACAGATTACCTCTGTTGTGCACATTCTCAAACACTCCAGTGTCATTGACGCAAACACTGAAACGGTGATGTAACTGACATTTCTCCGCAAGTCATCAGTTAGTTGCTCAATGGCTGAGTAAAGCAAAGTGCTTCACTAAGCATGGCTGAATTATAGTTTGAATCCCTTACCTTCTTCCCATCTGAGAATGGGTTCGCCTAGACACAGTTACGGTTTAAAGTAGTATCGAAAACAGATGCCAAGTTTTTACTTAAGCAAAGCATTACTATAAATGAAATTTAAGACAGTTATCAGAGCCGGCCGGAGTGGCCGTGCGGTTCTAGGCGCTACAGTCTGGAACCGAGCGACCGCTACGCTCGCAGGTCCGAATCCTGCCTCGGGCATGGATGTGTGTGATGTCCTTAGATTAGTTAGGTTTAATTAGTTCTAAGTTCTAGGCGACTGATGACCTCAGAAGTTAAGTGGCATAGTGTTCAGAGCCATTTGAACCATTTTTAATAGTTATAAGAGAGACCCTAAGGCATTTAGCTCCGGAATGCCCAAGCTACATAATGGGTAAGTAACAACTACGAACAAAAACTCATTGAAACCATCGTGGTTAAGACATGTGAAAGACATGTAACTATACGACATCCCTAACTTCTATAAAAACAAACGAAAATGGCGAGTAGCTGACAATGAAAGAGCCAATTAATCCTAACAAACATTGATCTCTGGAAACTACACGCACACAAGCGCAGTAATGCCAGTGTTATGACACTGTTACTGTCTAGTCCCTTATAGTGAAAGGATGTGTACGTGGCGCATGTATGTTAGTACACCAGCGCACTTTCACTTAGCTATTTTGAAATACACAGCACGAGTGTTCGACATCAACCCGTAGGATTTTTTTTTTTGTACGTGTGAATATTTAAAAGCTTTGGTGAACTCCAGCCTTATCGATATTATCGATGAACACCGAAACAGCATTGTGAATGGTTGACAATGCATTCGGAACACACCTGGGATCATGGAAGCCCGCAGAGATTTATCCAACAGGGAGCAAGATTCCAGAATTACCATTTTACCAAAATGGTAGTCGTTTCCATGGTCTGGCACTTTATTGTGTAGACGGGGCAACTAGAGTACAGGACGTGTAAATATATGGCTAGATGCCGCGATACGTTGCACCCCATAAGGGGGTTAGCACCTTTATGACCATGATATTTCACTATTTTGGTATTTCTTCCGTATTTGCATCCACACCTACAGTACATACCTACAATGTAGCATGACAAGGTTCTTCATACTCTGCTAAGTCACTCAACTGAATAAAACTGGATTACGTACCAGCACGCTTTGATGGATCAAATACAAACTTCCTGTTGACATTAAGATGCGCAGCAGAAGAAGGGGCCGTTCATATGGAAACTAGGGACGAACTGTCGGGCAGGAATACTTCAGACATGTTTATACTGTGATAGGTACTGGAATTGTCTATTTCTGAAGCTCATTAAGGTTCAAATGGTTCAAATGGCTCTGAGCACTATGGGACTCAACTGCTGTGGTCATAAGTCCCCTAGAACTTAGAACTACTTAAACCTAACTAACCTAAGGACATCACACACATCCATGCCCGAGGCAGGATTCGAACCTGCGACCGTAGCGGTCGTGCGGTTCCAGACTGTAGCGCCTTTAACCGCGCGGCCACTCCGGCCGGCGCTCATTAAGGAATGTACAAGGAAGCGACAGAGAAAAAATCGGGTACGCTATTTTAGCAATGTTCTGTAAAGGTTCATCCCCCGAAGACTGCATAACAACGCCGAAAACGTCGCCACAACACTACAAACCGCGCAGTTTCCTGTGAACTACGTGGCAATCGAACACCGTAACGTTCACTAAAACCACTGTGTTTCTTCCTGCAACACTAAATCTGCGATTAAGCACAATAAGAGGCAAAACATTTGTAGAAATACGGAAAGTCATCAAGTAAAACAGAAGTGATCTCTAGCGTTCCCCCAGGTGTTCTAGGCCCTATGCTTTTCTTTATCTACACTCCTGGAAATTGAAATAAGAACACCGTGAATACATTGTCCCAGGAAGGGGAAACTTTATTGACACATTCCTGGGGTCAGATACATCACATGATCACACTGACAGAACCACAGGCACATAGACACAGGCAACAGAGCATGCACAATGTCGGCACTAGTACAGTGTATATCCACCTTTCGCAGCAATGCAGGCTGCTATTCTCCCATGGAGACGATCGTAGACATGCTGGATGTAGTCCTGTGGAACGGCTTGCCATGCCATTTCCACCTGGCGCCTCAGTTGGACCAGCGTTCGTGCTGGACGTGCAGACCGCGTGAGACGACGCTTCATCCAGTCCCAAACATGCTCAATGGGGGACAGATCCGGAGATCTTGCTGCCCAGGGTAGTTGACTTACACCTTCTAGAGCACGTTGGGTGGCACGGGATACATGCGGACGTGCATTGTCCTGTTGGAACAGCAAGTTCCCTTGCCGGTTTAGGAATGGTAGAACGATGGGTTCGATGACGGTTTGGATGTACCGTGCACTATTCAGTGTCCCCTCGACGATCACTAGTGGTGTACGGCCAGTGTAGGAGATCGCTCCCCACACCATGATGCCGGGTGTTGGGCCCTGCGCCGGCCGAAATGGCCGCGCGGTTCTGGCGCTGCAGTCTGGAACCGCGAGACCGCTACGGTCGCAGGTTCGAATCCTGCCTCGGGCATGGATGTTTGTGATGTCCTTAGGTTAGTTAGGTTTAACTAGTTCTAAGTTCTAGGGGACTAATGACCTCAGCAGTTGAGTCCCATAGTGCTCAGAGCCATTTAAACCATTTTGTTGGCCCTGTGTGCCTCGGTCGTATGCAGTCCTGATTGTGGCGCTCACCTGCACGGCGCCAAACACGCATACGACCATCATTGGCACCAAGGCAGAAGCGACTCTCATCGCTGAAGACGACACGTCTCCATTCGTCCCTCCATTCACGCCTGTCGCGACACCACTGGAGGCGGGCTGCACGATGTTGGGGCGTGAGCGGTAGACGGCCTAACGGTGTGCGGGACCGTAGCCCAGCTTCATGGAGACGGTTGCGAATGGTCCTCGCCGATACCCCAGGAGCAACAGTGTCCCTAATTTGCTGGGAAGTGGCGGTGCGGTCCCCTACGGCACTGCGTAGGATCCTACGGTCTTGGCGTGCATCCGTGCGTCGCTGCGGTCCGGTCCCAGGTCGACGGGCACGTGCACCTTCCGCCGACCACTGGCGACAACATCGATGTACTGTGGAGACCTCACGCCCCACGTGTTGAGCAATTCGGCGGTACGTCCACCCGGCCTCCCGCATGCCCACTATACGCCCTCGCTCAAAGTCCGTCAACTGCACATACGGTTCACGTCCACGCTGTCGCGGCATGCTACCAGTGTTAAAGACTGCGATGGAGCTCCGTATGCCACGGCAAACTGGCTGACACTGACGGCGGCGGTGCACAAATGCTGCGCAGCTAGCGCCATTCGACGGCCAACACCGCGGTTCCTGGTGTGTCCGCTGTGCCGTGCGTGTGATCATTGCTTGTACAGCCCTCTCGCAGTGTCCGGAGCAAGTATGGTGGGTCTGACACACCGGTGTCAATGTGTTCTTTTTTCCATTTCCAGGAGTGTATATAGATAAAGAAAAAGGAGACAATCTCAGCAGATGTCTTACGTCGTCTGCAGATGATGCTTTCATTCATCGTTCAGTAAAGTGATCAGAAGATGAAAACAAACTGCAAGACGATTTAGAAAAAGTATCTATATGGTGCGAAAATTGACAATTGACGCCAAGTAACGAAAAGTGTGAGGTCACGCACACGAATGCTAAAATGTTGTTAAACTTCAGTTAAACGATAAATCAGTCGAATCTAAAGACCGTAAAGTCAGCTAAATACCTAGGAATTGCAATTACGAACAAAATAAACTGGAAAGAACATATATAAAATGTTGGGGGGAATGCATATCAAAGACTGCGTTTTACTGGCAGAACACTATGAAAATCTAACAGATCTACTAAAGAGACTGCCTACAGTGTCTTGTCCGTCCTCTTTTATACTACTGCTGCGCTGTCTGGGATCCTTACCAGATAGGATTAACGGAGTAAATCGAGAAAATTCAAAGAAGAGCAGCACGTTCTGTACTATCGCAAAATAGTGAAGAGAGGTCACTGACCTGATGCAGGATTTGGAATGGATATCATTAAAATAAAGGCGTTTTTCGTTCCGACGGAGCAGCAATGTCGCGATACGATAAACCACAATCGCGATAGGCTACAATCCGACCTTTATCAAAGTCGGAAACGTGATGGTACGCATTTCTTCTCCTTACACGAGGCATCACAACATCGTTTCACCAGGCAACGCCGGTCAACTGCTGTTTGTGTATGAGAAATCGGTTGGAAACTTTCCTCATGTCATCACGTTGTAGGTGTCGCCACCGGCGCCAAGCTTGTGTGAATGCTCTGAAAAGCTAATCATTTGCATGTTACAGCATCTTCTTCCTGTCGGTTAAATTTCGCGTCTGTAGCACGTCATCTTCGTGGTGTAGCAATTTTAATGGCCAGTAGTGTAGTTGTAAAGAGGTGCAGGCGGCATCTATAGAATGCAGGGTGAAAACAGATGTGTCAAAATGGAAATGTCTGTTTCTCTCTGCTGGAGACTAACTTGCGATTTCCATCTGACAGTATGTCATGATTACTGTATGGAGTATAGTAGCATGTGATGACCTGCTTTTGGTTGTATTTACCGTTGTTATTTTTCGTAATAAAGACGAGTAATCGTTTCTACAAATAGGTGAGAGAGGAGGATAGCTTATTTTCGGAATCAAAGCAAGGAGCAAGTGAGAGTGGTAAAAAAGTACGAACAAATGAGTGCTTTTGCTTGAATCCGAAACATTGTTACTCAACAACTGTCATTAAGGAGAAACCATTTCAACAAATCCAAGTTCCAGAGGTTGAAAATACCGCTACAGCTGTAAGGTTCTTTTATTTAGAACTCGACCCCGGTTTCGGGCTCTTATATGCTCTTCTTGAGGTACTGTAATTCGTTGCTGTGATCCCGAAACCCGCGGTGGACGAGTACAAGACGCGGTGTGCTACCATCGAGGGCAGAGCACTCCGTGTTCTAAATAAAAGAACCTTACAATTGTAGCGGTATTTTAAATCTCAGTAGAATGCTCAGTTGCGGATGTTGCTCCGACACGATTGCCTGTAAATCTAAGTTCATTACTATATTCCTAGTTGATTATATTACTTTCTTTTTGGGCTGACTGGAAGGAAATATGGTGGGGACTTAACCATTCAACTGTGGAAATGCTTTACTCGCGTTAAAAGTTCTTGCTGTCCTTTTAATTGCTTCATGACTAGCTAACTGTTGGCTCTTATCCCGAATAACACGTCAAAAGCCTTATGCCTAGTGGTGAACTTAATGTCTTGAGTTAGTTTTTTTTATGCTGCTACAAAATGCTGTTGCCACGATTTTTCGTGAGATGTGGCGCATAAATTGGAATTGAAATGGGCCACATTGTGAATCGTTTCACCAATTTAAAAAAGAAGGCTAAATAATTCTTCTGGTTTAGTACTACTTCTCAGATTGAAAATCACGCATGCAGACCTGAGTTAACTGCCTTACCAATGGTGCGGTCGTGCGGCAGCGTTCTCGCTTCCCGCGCCCGGGTTCCCGGGTTCGATTCTCGGCGGGGTCAGGGATTTTCTCTGCCTCGTGATGACTGGGTGTTGTGTGATGTTCTTAGGTTAGTTAGGTTTAAGTAGTTCTAAGTTCTAGGGGACTGATGACCATAGATGTTAAGTCCCATAGTGCTCAGAGCCATTTTACCACTGGTGCTGCGAACCATCTTCGTCGATTCTAAAAATTCTTTGAAAGACGTATGAAAATCCGGTGGTCAGAAGGGACAATACCGTGTAGAGGAAGACAAGAATCTGTTAACCACCACCTAACACACCCGTTCGCCTGTATTTGTTTATCACCACTAACAGTCAGCTGGAGTGTTTATTTAAAACGATTCTTGGAGTATAAAGAAACCTCAATCTTTGTATCTTAGTCAAACGAAGGCAAACTGGTTATTTCTCTGCCGTGATTAGTAAATTTCGTATGGATATAGCTTAGTAACTAGAGCACAGTAATTTTCCTTGTAAAGTCGTCTTCAAGTACAGCACTAAATTTCTTAACATAGCAAAACCTGTACCAACAAAGATCTACTGTAGCTAACGAACCAGTTGCGAAAGAACTTCATCTCCTGTTTCCGCAGCCATGGCTGTTCAAGTTTATCTTTGCTGCGATAATGAGTTCTACGAAGCTCATCGTTCAGTTTAAGGAAAAGATAGAAATCACAGAGTAGCAAGTTTGGGATGCATTATGGATGTGAACTAACTACGCTTGGTTTAACCTTCCTTAGCTTGGCAGTTGTGGCAACGGAAATGTGTGGCCTAGCGTTGTCACACTTCAGTAACGGAGTCTGTTCTTCACTCTGAACTCTATTTAAGTTCCTTTTCAAAGCTTGTAAACTGTGTGTGTTCTAGAAAGTCAAGATATACAGAACCTAATACCCAGACTGCCTCTGTAGTCTTATTTTCGGCATTTAGTACGCTTTCACTCGCAATATCAGATCCTCTGGTAGGTGGCACTTAAGGAACCATTATTGAGGTCTGAGTTTAATATATACTGCACGCTTAAATCCATTAGTACCGGCTAACAATGTCAGTATTTGGCCATTTTTTCGCTATTTTTTTGTACAAATAGTTTACAGACTGGAGCTTTGTATACGTTTTGTAACAGTGTATCCTTCTTTGTGTGGAAGCGTCATTGTTGTAGAGAAAAGAACCACTGATGTCTGGTAAGCAAGATAGAAATTTCTTGAAGGAATACATTCCACAACGCTTGTTAAAATTTAGGCAGTAGTATCATTGTTGTTGTGGTCTTCAGTCCAGAGACTGGTTTGATGCAGCTCTTCATACTACCCTGTCCTGTGCAAGCTTCTTCATCTCCAAGTAACTATTGCAACCTACATACTTCTGAATCTGCTTAGTATATTCATCTCTTGGTCTCCCCCTACGATTTTTATCTTCCGCGCTGCCCTCGAATACTAAATTGGTGATCCCTTGACGCCTCAGAACATGTCCTACCAACCGATCCCTTCTTCTAGTCAAGTTGTGCCACAAATTTCTCTTCTACCCAATTCTATTCAGTACCTCCTCATTAGTTACACGATCTACCCATATAATCTTCAGCATTCTTCTGTAGCACCATATTTCGAAAGCTTCTATTCTCTTCTTGTTCCACTATTTATCGTCCATGTCCACATCCATACAAGGCTACACTCCATACAAATACTTCTATAAAAGACTTCCTCACCCTTAAATCTATACTCAATGTTAACAAATTTCTCTTCTTCAGAAACGCTTTCCTTGCCATCGCCAGTTTACATTTTATATCCTCTCTACTTCGACCATCATCAGTTATTTTGCTTCCCAAATTGCAAAACTCATATACTACTTTAGGTGTCTCGCTTCCTTATCTAATTGCCTCAGTATTTCCTCAGTACATTCCACTATCCTCATTTTATTTTGTTGGAGTTCATCTTATATCCTCCTTTTAAGACCATGTCCATTCCGTTCAACTGTTCTTCCACGTCCTTTGCTGTCTGTGACAGAATTACAATGTCACCGCCAAACCTCACGGTTTCTATTTCTTCTCTCTGGATTTGAATTCCTACTCCAAATTTTTCTTTTGTTTCCTTTACTGCTTGCTCAATATACAGATAGAATAACATGAGGGATAGCTGCAACCCTATCTCACTCCCTTCCCAACCACTGCTTCCCTTTCATGGCCCTCGACTCTTATAACTGCCATCTGGTTTCTGTACAAATTGTAAATAGCCTTTCGCTCCCTGTATTTTATCCCTGTCACCTTCAGAATTTGAAAAAGGGTATTCCAGTCAACATAGTCAAAAGCTTTCTCTAAGTGTACAAATGCCATAAACGTAAGTTTGCCTTTCCTTAACCTATGTTCTAAGATAAGTCGTAGGGTCAGTATTGCCTCGCGTGTTCCTACATTTCTACGGAATCCGAGCTGATCTTCCCCGAGACCATTATCAAGTGATAAATCGTGTGCATAAGCACGTGTGTAATCTAACAAAACATGTGTACGTCGGTGTTATCTGCCGTTTAACCTGAGTAGTCAGTCCCTCAATTCTGTGATATCGCAACATGACGCTTGCACGGGCAGCAGTGTGATGGATGCGTGCTAAAGCATACTATTTGCCTCTTGATAATGATATTTCTACCGAAACTGGCTAACTGTGTAGAATACAAATTTTTAAAGCGCGAAGCTGTGATAAATTTAGGTCTCTGAACTTTTTACAAAAGCCTTGAGGTGGCGAGAAACTCGGCGAGAGCAAACCATTCGACTATCAAATAGGTTATGATGCGATTCACACCATATTGTGAAAATCCGAAACTGAAAGAAATACTTCGTTGAGAGTTGCGTCGAGTCACCTAAATCGTGTTGTCATTTGGTTTCGAATCGTCAGTTGCTGGCAGAGAGAGTTGCACTTCTTGCTTGTCAAGCTATTCATTGTTCAGACTTTATTACACAGTTCTTGACTTAAAGCTCCTCCTTGCTATCAGACGCATGCTCACTACCTTAAATAGTGGAAGTCTCACTAGTACCGTCATTAATTACCCGAAACATTCAGATTCAGTACCAACATACGATATTAACGCTCAAATAAGTAGGAGGGCAGAGAAATTGTATTCAGGGATTAAGAAGCAACGAAAACATGTCTAGCTGCTGAAGAGAAGCTTCCACTGATCAAGAAAAATATATTGTCGTCGGCGTGTGTAGGTGCAGGGCGGCAGGTGTAAAGGACTTGGCAGTGTAAGAGACATCTGACATAAATTACGAGTATTTACGCTGTTCGTTGACATAGCTTGATAAATCATTGTGTTCGCTGGGTCGCCCGCATTGTTTTCTTGTTTCTCTCGACTTTGTACCATGTTAACGTCGAGGCTATGTTTCTCTCCACCTTAGATTGTTTCTAGGCTTAGTGAAGACACGGTCTTAGCTTTCTTAGCTCCTCGCTCTTGCCAAGCATAGTCTGAACATAAGCAAAGGAAAAACACAAGTGCTAGTGAGTGCCGCAAAATGGATGTTTATCATAGATAAGACGCGAGTTTTGGTGATCCTCAGTCCGAAGACCGATTTGATAGAGCTCCCCGAGTTAGTCTATCCTGTACAAGCATCTACACCTCTTCACTTCATAATCATTGCAATATACATTCATTTGAATTTGCTCACTGTATTCCAGCATTAGTCTCTCTCTCTCCACAGTTTTTACCCTCACGCTTCGTTCCACTTTCAAAATCACGATCCCTTGACGCATCAGGATGTTTCTTATCAACCGATCCTTTCATCTTGTCATGTTGTGCCATAAATTACTTTTTGCCCCAGCTGGATTAAGTACCTGTTCATTAGTTATCGGAGCTACTCAAGTACCTTCAGGATTCTTCTGTAGCACCACACTTCAAAAGCTTTTGTCCTCTTCTCTTCTGAACTGTTCATCGTCCACGTAACATTCCCGTAATTTATTAAACGAAACCATACAGTCCGGTCCCTTTTAAGAGAGATGTTGAAGTTTCACTAAACAGATAATTATACTTTAAACGCACACAAAAAAACTTCAGTTTCGTCAAACAGTTCCCATTTAATATAATAATGAGGGACAGTATCTCGTGTTCTAACAGTCAAATGTGTGTCTCGAGTGGCATCACAGACATGCGTTCCCGTATACAGACCCCCAAGCATCTTGCGCCACTTCCTAGAATTTTGGTTGTGATAGAACTTGATGTGTAAGTCGAATCACCATGTCCCATATGTAATCCACAGTTTAAAATGCGTGGGGAACTTGTTGATTAATACGACGACAACCAAAGTACGGTGGAACAATATGCAGATATAGTATGTGATCAAAATTATCCGGACACCCCAAAAACATACGTTTTTCGTATTATGTGCATCGTGTGCCCCGCGGAACTCACGGACTTCAAACGTGGTCACGTAATTAGGTGTCACTTATGTCATACGTCTTTACGCGAGATTTCCACACTCCAAAACTTCCCTAGGTCCACTGTTTTCCGATGCGATAGTGAAGTGGAAACGTGGAGGGACATGTACAGCACAAAAGCGTAGAGGCCAATGTCATCTGTTGACTGACAGGGACCGCCGACAGTTGAAGAGGGTCGTAATGTGTAATAGGCAGACATCTACCCAGGCCATCACACAGGAATTCCAAACTGCCTCAGGATCCACTGCAAGTACTATTACAGTTAAGCGGGAGGTGAGAAAACTTGGATTTCATGGTCGAGCGGCTGCTCATAAGCCACATATCACGCCAGTAAATGCCAAACGACGCCTCGCTTGGTATAAGTAGCGTAAACATTGAACAAGTGAACAGTGCAAAAACGTTGTGTGGAGTGACGAATCATGGTACACAATGTGGCGATCCGATGGCAGGCTGAGAGTACGGCGAATGCCCGGTGAACGTCATCTGCCAGCGTGTGTAGTGCCAACAGTAAAATTTGGAGGCGGTAGTGTTATGGTGTGTCGCGTTTTTCACGGAGGAGGCTTACAGCGCTTGTTGTTTTGCGCGGCACTATAACAGCACGGGCCTACATTAATGTTTTAAGCACCTTCTGGCTTTCCACTGTTGAAGAGCAATTCCGGGATGGCGATTGCATCTTTCAACACGATCGAGCACCTGTTCATAACGCACGGCGTATGCCGGAGAGCTTACACGACAATAACATCCCTGTAATGGACTTGCCTGCACAGAGTCCTGACCTGAATCCTATAGAACACTTTTGGGATGTTTTGGAACGCCGACTTCGTGCCAGGCCTCACCGACCGACATCTATACCTCCCCTGAGTGCAGCACTCCGTCAAGAATGGGATGCCATTCCCAAAGAAACCTTCCAGCTCCTGATTGAACGTATGTGTACGAGAGTGAAAGCTGTCATCAAGGCTAAGGGTGGGCAAACACAATACTGAATTCCAGCATTACCGATGGATGGCGCCACGAACTTGTAAGTCATTTTCAGCCACGTGTCCGGATACTTTTGATCACATAGCGTAGTAACTCCGTCCAGTAGGCTCCGGCGGACTTATTAGAACCGAGGGCGGTCGCCATGTCGTCCTCTGCATGTGGGCTCATTGCATGCAGTACGGAGGGCGTTGGGTAAGTACACCGCTCTCCGGCCGTTGTCATCTTTTGTGGTCTGCAACCGCTACTAGTCGGTCGAGTGAGTCCTCAGTTGGTCTCACTCACGACACGACAGTGAGTGCGGCCCGTACCAGTCTTCCCACCAAGGGAAAAAAAACCACTGGTAGCACTTGGAACAGAACCCCAGACCTCTGCATAGTAGTCAGTGGCGCCTACCACATTTTTCATGATATTTGGTGTTGGCCTACGGTCACAGGACATACGTTCCTGTTCATCGTTGATCCCTTTGCTCAGTTTGTTTTATTACAGAGGGGAGCCAGCCCTCAGATCGATAAAGCTGAGCACCATTCAGCTACATAGGTGGACAGCCATAAACTACTAATTCTTCTACCCTTCTTTCGTGCAAAATGGTGGAGAGCTGGGAGGACTACATTCTATGTCATCCTGCGCTAGTCACTTTGATAATGGAGAGTGCAACAGAGGTAATAAATCTGACGGATTCGTAGCACAGGGTGTTTCGAAGAGTCTGATCCGGTTTCACAAGACTATATCTGCTTATTTGTAGCCACAGCGCGTTTTGAAGGCTTAAATCTCCATCATCACGTGGATTTACATGTGTTAGTATGACGTGTGTGTTGTGTTACGATTTTGGTGTAACTTGTGACGCTGTTTCCAGAGGTCGCAGGTTACTTTCTCTATCGTAACACACCACACGTAAACTGTCATATTTTGTAAAATTCAAGATACGGTAGTTTACACATGATGGAGCACAATAGAGAAAGGAGTCTGCGACTGCTGGTGACAGTGCCACAAGTTAACAGAAAGTTATATGACATCACACACGTATGTCAAAACATATGTAAATCCATCTGATGATGGAGGTTTGAACCTTCGAAATGCGTTTTGGATATAGATGAACAGTGTTTGGTAATAGTAAACTTGTCGCTTTGCACAATGAGATTTTCACTCAGCAGCGGAGTGTGCGCTGATATGAAACTTCCTGGCAGACTAAAACTGTGTGCCGGACCGAGACTCGAACTCGGGACCTTTACCTTTCGCGGGCAAGTGTTCTACCAACTGAGCTATCCACGCACGACTTATGGAAGTTTGGAAGGTACGAGACGAGATACTGGCAGAAGTAGAGCTGTGATGAGGTGGGGGGGGGGGGGGGGGGGTGAGTCGTGCTTGCGTAGCTCAGTTGGTAGCTCACTTGCAAAGGTCCCGAGTTCGAGTCTCGGTCCGGCACACAGTTTTAATCTTCCAGGAAGTTTCTAACTTGTTGCTTCACTCGATATCAGTAAGTCACGGTAAAGCCTAACCCAAAATATTTATTTTGTAAATAAACCCGCCTTTTCTTGTTGCAACTGTAATTTATTTCTCCCAGACTCAGTTCGCCTTTTTTTTTTTTTTACTCTAATCTTACGATGGGATTAATGTAATAATAGTTTTTGCGATTACTTTTGTAATAACAAACAGTTTACTTTTTTGTACTTGTCTAGTTTTGATTTGATTGCCCCTTATAGGACAGTGGTTCCGAACCTTTCTAAGACCGTTATCACTGCGTGCGATTAGATATTAGCCAGTACTCCACCTCCCTACACCATCGTCAACTTTACCGCCTAATTTAACTTTAAAATGAAAAAGAAATTTCTCCGATAACTTTAATTTTTATAATCATGGAGGATAAATGATATTTAGTTTTTGTAGGTGTATTATTAAAACAAGAACGAGTCAGTGAGACAGTTGTTACTACTTATTCTTAATAACTTTTTTTTTTAAGAATGAAGCAATTTTCAGTGCTTCGTGGGTGCTACGCACAACTCCGTCTCAGAAAAGAAAGCTAACGATCCACAATGAGGGTAAACGCTTTTTATGAAACACGCTTTCCCTGCACCTCTCCTGTTCCTAGCTACACTTGATTGACCTACATTTTGCACCGTCATTTAAAATCAACCAAATTAAAATGTGTACACTATACTTAGACCTGATGTTTGTCAATCACTTTATTGCTGGAATCCTTTGTGTCTCACTACTGCCTATAATAATAAAAATAATAGTAATAATAATACAGTGTACGTCCTACAACAGCATAGTAGGCATTGCATAGTGACTGTTGTGTTATGCTGTCAACAGGTTCGTTTACGAAGACGATAAGGAAGCATTTTTTTCTATTGTAGGAACTACCTATAACTCGAACAATGCACTTTCGTAAGATATCTAAGCATATGTCATCTACAGGGTTATTACAAATGATTGAAGCGATTTCACAGCTCAACAATAACTTTATTATTTGAGATATTTTCACAATGCTTTGCACACACATACAAAAACTCTAAAAGTTTTTTTAGGCATTCACAAATGTTCGATATGTGCCCCTTTAGTGATTCGGCACACATCAAGCCGATAATCAATTTCCTCCCACACTCGGCGCAGCATGTCCCCATCAATGAGTTCGAAAGCATCGTTGATGCGAGCTCGCAGTTCTGGCACGTTTCTTGGTAGAGGAGGTTTAAACACTGAATCTTTCACATAACCCCACAGAAAGAAATCGCATGGGGTTAAGTCGGGAGTGCGTGGAGGTCATGACATGAATTGCTAATCATGATCTCCACCACGACCGATCCATCGGTTTTCCAATCTCCTGTTTAAGAAATGCCGAACATCATGATGGAAGTGCGGTGGAGCACAATCCTGTTGAAAGATGAAGTCGGCGCTGTCGGTCTCCAGTTGTGGCATGAGCCAATTTACCAGCATGTCCAGATACACGTGTCCTGTAACGTTTTTTTCGCAGAAGAAAAAGGGGCCGTAAGCTTTAAACCGTGAGATTGCACAAAACACGTTAACTTTTGGTGAATTGCGAATTTGCTGCACGAATGCGTGAGGATTCTCTACCGCCCAGATTCGCACATTGTGTCTGTTCACTTCACCATTAAGAAAAAATGTTGCTTCATCACTGAAAACAAGTTTCGCACTGAACGCATCCTCTTCCATGAGCTGTTGCAACCGCGCCGAAAATTCAAAGCGTTTGACTTTGTCATCGGGTGTCAGGGCTTGTAGCAATTGTAAACGGTAAGGCTCCTGCTTTAGCCTTTTCCGTAAGATTTTCCAAACCGTCGGCTGTGGTACGTTTAGCTCCCTGCTTGCTTTATTCGTCGACTTCCGCGGGCTACGCGTGAAACTTGCCCGCACGCGTGACCGTTTCTTCGCTCAACTGCAGGCCGACCCGTTGATTCCCCCTTACAGAGGCATCCAGAAGCTTTAAACTGCGCATACCATCGCCGAATGGAGTTAGCAGTTGGTGGATCTTTGTTGAACTTCGTCCTGAAGTGTCGTTGCACTGTTATGATGACTGATGTGAGTACATTTCAAGCACGACATACGCTTTCTCGGCTCCTGTCGCCATTTTGTCTCACTGCGCTCTAGAGCGCTCTGGCGGCAGAAACTTTATATGAGTTTTTCTACGTATCTGTAGTGTGTCGTGACCATATGTCAATGAATGGAGCTACAGTGAATTTATGAAATCGCTTCAATCATTTGTAATAGCCCTGTATATGTCTCTGTTATACTGTCATAGATGCACGGCACAAAGTATTTATGCAGCGAGCGGACTATGCGAGGAAGATGTTATTCATACTTTCGCGTCACACACTGTAACATGCATGTCATTGAGTCACGAGTTAAAGCCAGTGTTAAAAAAAGTGATTATTTGTAACTTACAAAATGGTGATAATAGTAATGAGCTTTTAAAAATAATTTAGTTTGGTGACCGAAGCACAACTGAATCCTCTCTGTTTTTACTGTTTGTACCCCTCAAAAAATTACAATTTATCCCTCAGGCGTAATTACCCACAAGTTGGAAACTACCAATGCTCTTCTAAATCCGGATGATTCGTTTGACAATAACAACTCCGATGCCTTATGTGGAAGTTAAAAATCACCCAAAGTTTCGTATCATCAGTCATGTAGAAGATGTACTGTTGTGCAATCGAATGAATCTTTTTGAAACACCCTATACTTGACCATGTGGCTATATTCTCGAGGACCACTGGCTATAGACACGCAGTGGCGAAGAACATGACACGGAATGCTCGACAATGGAGGACTGAAACTCCCTGGCAGATTAAAACTGTGTGTGGGATCCTTACCATGTGGGATTGACGGAGGACATCGAAAGGGTGCAAAAAAGGGCAGCTCGTTTTGTATTATCACGTAATAGGGGAGAGAGTGTGACAGATATGATACGCGAGTTGGGATGGAAGTCATTAAAGCAAAGACGTTTTTCGTCGCGGCGAGATCTATTTACGAAATTTCAGTCACCAACTTTCTCCTCCGAATGCGAAAATATTTTGTTGATCCCAACCTACATAGGTAGGAATGATCATCAAAATAAAATAAGAGAAATCAGAGCTCGAACAGAAAGGTTTAGGTGTTCGTTTCTCCCGCGCGCCGTTCCGGAGTGGAATGGTAGAGAGATAGTATGATTGTGGTTCGATGAACCCTCTGCCAAGCACTTAAATGTGAATTGCAGAGTAGTCATGTAGATGCAGATGTAGATGTAGACTCGAACTCGAGACCTTTGCCTTTCGCGGGCAAGTGCTCTACCATCTGAGCTACCCAAGCACGACTCGCCCCGTCCTCGTCTCCTACCTTCCGAACTTTACAGAAGGTAGAGACGAGATGCTGACAGAAGTAAAGCTGTGAGGACGGGGCCTGAGTCGTGCTTGGATAGCTCAGATGGTAGAGCACTTGCCCGCGAAAGGCAAAGGTCCCGAGTTCGAGTCTCGGTCCGGCACACAGTTTTAATCTGCCAAGGAGTTTCATATCAGCGCACACTCCGCTGCAGAGTGAAAATCTCATTCTGAATGGAGGACTACTGCCTGTTCGTTAAAACAACGTTGACAGTAAAAATCAGAGGTGAAAATGAACTAGTATGCTTTTCGGTAGCTGTTGCATCAATCTTGTTGGACCACGTCATGACATGGCCTTGAGAACAAGTAAGACTTATTCCTTTGTTTCCGCTATCAGTCGGCCCAGAAACTGGAACCGCTTATCTGTCCCGATTTCGCAAATCGACAGGCGGTTGCCGAAATCGCAACTGGAGACAATGGTCCACACCGCTGACCTAGTCCACTGTTTGGCCATCGTCGGTGTGACCTCCGAAACGGAGCGCCCCCGTGGTCCAGCGAAGAGCAAATACAGCGCAGCTTATCTCGAGCACAGCGGCGGCTGGCTTCGGCTGGACCGCCAGTAGCCGTCGGTGGCCAGTGGACGCAGCCTCGTCGGTGGCAGATCCCTGTAGAGGAACCAGCGGTCGCGTCAGTCACGATGACTCACTCTGGAACTTACGGAGCCGTC
The DNA here is from genome assembly GCF_023864275.1 of Schistocerca cancellata. Lineage (NCBI taxonomy): Eukaryota > Metazoa > Arthropoda > Insecta > Orthoptera > Acrididae > Schistocerca > Schistocerca cancellata. The sequence continues at coordinate 373,553,806 of NC_064626.1, forward strand.
GGGTCAGGAAGCGACGCGAAGCCAAAACGAGGGATGGCCGCCATGAAGAGCTACGTGTCCTTGCTGCTGCTCAACCCCTGCAGGGTCTGCGAGACGTGCACGCGAGATATGGAGGTGAGTAGTGCTGCAACGCCCAATGTTTGGCTGGTCACGGCTCGCCTGTTGACGGGGGGACCGAGCCGCTCGTGTCGGGCCCCACACGACTCGGCTCGGCTCGGTCACGTACTCGCCCCATGTCTGATGTCCGGATTCCGGACAGACGGTTAAGGGACTCCCGGAACGCCCTATACTTGCAATGTTAAAATAACGCTTATGAATTACATCTTTCCTCACAAAGTATTTGAGATAGGAAGTTGAACTTTTTACAGATTATTTATTGGAATATGGGCTACAACTTAACACAGGGATTTTACAAGATTTTAGTTCAGTTATTAAAGATGATTTTTTTTCAATTGTAATGAAAATTCACAACATTTTTTTTTGCAATTTTTTATTTATATATTCAAAAATATACAGTTTTTTGGAAAAAGGCTGTGTTAAATTATGCAGAAGGTACTGTGTAACATTTACTGAAAGTTTGAAACAAATATGTTTGGAAGATCCTTAGAAAACATGTAATTAGTATGAGAAAATAAAAGTTTTGGGAATCGAGCGACAAAGATTGGATTAACTTTTTAGTGCATTCCAGGTCCATAGGATGGATTATCTTCATCCTCTGCAAACTCCTCCTCTTGTTCCTCCTCCTGTTTACTCTTGCTTGTATTTTTAGACTCTTTACAGCCCTGTCTGCAGCCCGAAGGCGTTCCTTGTCTAAAGCAAGCATCGCTCGTACCATGTTAGAACCTATCTTCATTCCCATATTTCTAAATACCTTGCACCTTACAATGTAGCCATCATTGAAAGTCGCAACAGAAACTTTACTTTTACTCATTATTATACTTCAACAAAACAGAGACTCAAGAAACAGAATTAATTACGAATATTTTCGAGATAACGACAGAGTAAATAAACATGAAACAATCGACAATCACACCAGCGATATATATTGAACCATCACAGGTTAGCCACAACACATACTTTATCTCACATCACTAAAATGTACCTGATGAACACGGACGTTAATAATAACACCATCTGACAGCAGTTTAACAGCGCCACAGTGGGTCACGCCCATGTAGAACACATTTCAAAAAAAAAAATTAAAAATAGTTGTAGTCTTCGGAATTGAATAAATTATATATCTATTAAAAGGCAATGGTCTGCAGATTCAGAAAACGCAAAAAAGTAAAAAATTGAACTTTTAATGATTTTGAGCCTTTCCGGACACACGGTTAACCGAGCATGGCCGGTCACCGCTGACGTCTCACCTAGCCTCGCCCCGGCTCGCTGCACTGTACTGTACTGTACAAATCCAACGCCTCTCTCTCTCTCTCTCTCTCTCTCTCTCTCTCTCTCTCTGTCTGTCTGTCTGTCTGTCTATCTGTCTCTGTCTCTCACTTTCTCTCTCTCTCTCTCTCTCTCTCTCTCTCTCTCACACACACACACACACACACACACACACACACACACAATGTATTTCTCTCTGTCTCTCTTTCGTTTAACACAAAAGTAACGTCTACTAGAACGGGTACGTGACACAGCTAAATTCATAAAGCACTTGGAAAGTAAAATGATATACAATCGCGGATAGAAGACGAGTGTCATTTCCAAACAGAAGATATATTTTTCCTTTAATTAACAGGAAACACTGAATAAGTGCTGTCCCTGTAATCTAGAAGACAACCATCTTCACAAAGAAAGCATACAAAGAACATTCAATATTTACAGACGTAACTTGTCACACTTTTCACTTGTTTGCAACAGGAACAAGTTTATAGTTATTGTTGATCAGTAAATCACTAACGCGTTCCGGATTTAACTGGCTTTCATCTGCCACGTTATCTTCTCCATAATGCGCACCTAGATGTATTAATTCTTTGCCTAGTTCTCTGAAACCTTCTCCGGGATCAGCATTAAAGGGTCTCGTATCATTAGCACACATTGTAACACACTTTGCTGTAATACTATTTTTTATTACTGCCGGTATCCCTGAAGGAGCTGCATCTTTGTGAGGTTCCTTGCAACTATGTTTCTTTAAACGAATGGTTTCCGACTGGAAACACAATAATGTGGAGCAGTTTATGCACGATTCGTACCCAGTAGACGCACTGTTTTCGTCTACAACTAACAGAAATGTAGTCCATACTTGGCTTTTTAGACCTTCCCTTCCTTCAATGTGTAAACATTGGTTTCAATCTTACGTGTTACTGCACTGGCTTCCTCGCGCTGCATGATTACAGAGAGACACACACACCACAAATGAGAAGCACGTACTGGCTGCAGTCTCACACGGATAATGACACGTGAAATGCGTTTGAAGTTACGTGTTACGTATTCGGTCACGGCATCTATACTCGGTCACTAGAACTAGTACGGGCAGCCTATCGAGTTAGGGTGTGCTCGCCCCACCTCGTACTTTGTGCTCGCTTACTCGGTCATGCAGGACTCTAGTGAGTACCAGCCATCGAGAGGGTGCGTGGCGAATTTCCAACCACGTCCCCCGTGGAAGAAGACACACAGTTTCCTAAGAGCTGCAGGAGCGCCTACCCGTAGAGACACGGCGTCGTACGAAAACTACAGGCACTTTATCCATAATGGTTCAAATGGCTCTGAGCACTATGGGACTTAACATCTATGGTCATCAGTCCCCCTAAGGACATCACACAACACCCAGTCATCACGAGGCACTTCATCCATAAGAAAATATCGCACCCATAAAAGTGTCGAAAGAAAAGTTATTCCTGATCTATATTAACGACGTAGGAAACAATCTGAGTAGCCGTCTTAGATTGTTTGCAGATGATGCTGTCATTTACCTTCATGTAAAGTAATCAGATGATCAAAACGACTTGCAAAATGATTTAGATAAGATATCTGCATGGTGCGAAAAATGGCAATTGACCCTGAATACAGAAAAGTGCGAAGTTATTCACACGAGTACTAAAAGAAATCAGCTAAGTTTCGATTACGCGATATGTCACACAAATCTGAGGGCTCTAAATTCAACTAAATACTTAGGCATTACAATTACAAATAACCTAAACTGGAACGATTACATAGGTAATATTGTGGGTAGAGCAAACCAACGACTGCGATTCATTGGCAGAACACTTGGAAGGTGTAACAGGTCTGCCAAAGACACTGCTTACACTACGCTTGTGCGCCCTATTCTGGAGTACTACTGTGCGGTGTGGGATCCGCATCAGGTGGGACTGGCGGATGACATCGAAAAAGTACAAAGAAGGACAGCTCGTTTTGTATTATCGCGAAATAGGGGAGATAGTGTCGCAGACTTGATACGTGAATTGGAGTGGCAATCATTAAAACAAAGGCGTTTTTCGTTGCGACGGGATCTTCTCATGAAATTTCAATCACCAGTTTTCTCCTCCGATTGCGAAAACATTCTGTTGGCACCCACCGACAAAGGGAGAAATGATCCTCACAATAAAATAAGAGAAATCAGGACTCGCATGGAAAAATTTAAGTGTTCGTTTTTCCCGCGTGCTGCTCGAGAGTGGAACGGTAGAGACAGCGTGAAGGTGGTATATTGAACCCTCTGCCAGGCACTTTATTGTGAATAGCAGAGTATCACGTAGATGTAGATAGATATCTTAAGATGTCGTTTCTTGCATTTGATACTCTTTTTAGGCTCAAATCCCTCCACCTCTGTTTTAAAAATCTATCTGTAATAGGGAGAAGTCTTCGAGTTGATGTGAATTCTCACGACCAATCAAGCTTATCATGAACAATGCGAACCGACAGTGCTGGCTCCAAAACATTCTTACATTAGTTACTGTGCCTCAAGGGATCGATTTGCGTTCTGTTTTGTGCCACTTTGCAGTGCCAGTTTTTACATTAAATCATAACTTGTTAAAAAGTATGCAAATACTGGTAACGTGCCTTCTTGCACCACACTCCCAACACAAAAACTGAGGTGACTGCGTACACTGCACTTGTCCGTCCTCTTTTAGGATACTGCTGCGCGGTGTGGGATCCTTACCAGATAGGACTGACGGAGTACATCGAAAAAGTTCAAAGAAAGGCAGCACGTTTTGCATTACCGCGAAATATGGGAGAGAGTGTCACAGAAATGATACAGGATTTGCGCTGGACATCATTAAAAGAAAGGCGTTTTTCGTTGCGATGGAATCTTCTCACGAAATTCCAATCACCAATTTTCTCCACCGAAAGCGAAAATATTTTGTTGAGACCGACTTACATAGGAAGGAACGATCACCACGATAAAATAAGTGAAATCAGAGCTCGTACGGAAAGATGTAGGTGTTCATTCTTTCCGCGCGCTATACGAGATTGGAATAATAGAGAATTGTGAAGGTGGTTCGATGAATCCTCTGCCAGGCACTTAAATGTCTAGGCGCGCAGTCCGGAACCGCGCGACTGCTACGGTCGCAGGTTCGAATCCTGCCTCGGGCATGGATGTGTGTGATTTCCTTAGTTTATTTAGGTTTAAGTAGTTCTAAGTTGTAGGGGACTGATGACCACAGATATTAAGTCCCATAGTGCTCAGAGCCATTTGAACCACTTAAATGTGATTTGCAGAGTATCCATGTAGATGTAGATGTAGATGTAGTCCTCTCGAAAATGACAGTAATTTTACTGAGTAAGTCGAGTCGTGAGTACAAGGGTATTCCATGTGAACGAAATGCAAATGTAACGCTGACGAGGTTGGCAAAGCATTGCAAATGTTTCTGGACACTTTTTTTGTCGCCCGCTCGTTCAATTCTTCGCCTGCTGATGCTCGAGCGATCTTTGCTGACAATGCTAGAACTGAGTCATGCGACCAAAATTTCGGGTACATAATAAAAATGTGGTAAATCATTACTAGAGTCATTCGATACGATGCCTGCTATAAAATACTGATATTAGTAAAAGTATCAACTAAAATGTGTCGAGTGAAAAAGTGTCGATATCTAGATAAAAGAACGCGATACCAGTAATAATTGATTCTTTTTCCGTGTCCCTATCTACATGGCAACCTTGACTCTTCCTCGTTATAGGGGTTCATTTCTGCAGTTAACTTGGATGTTTTCCAGTAGCTAAAATAAGAGCCATGGTTTGTTACAGCTTCTTCCTAAAGCTATTTGTTTGAGGACAAATGTCCATGACTAGCTAGTTTTGACAGAATGTTGCAGTCAACAAAGCGTACCGCATTGTGAATGTAACAAATTTTCGTTCGCTGTGCACTCAACTCCATGTCACACATATCCCCTCATACATATGGACGTAAGATGCGTGCCAACACCCTACGAACTTTTCCCCACTACTTTTCTCTGTACAGAACCGTCGCTGTCCTCTGGCAAAAACCTTTTGAGTTAGTTTCCCCATGGACGCCGCGTAGATAAAATATGTATCTGTGGGCTATCTGACCACGTCTGGGACTGGTTTGAAAAATTTGTGATAAGACACCGTGCGCTATCCTGGACGGAGAGTACCACGAGAGTGTTCGTTCATAAGATGGCGAACGCATTCTCGGACTTTCGACATGTAATGGAGTTGTCCATGAGTGAATTCTGTGTGGTGAAAATTGCACTAATATCAAGTTGGATACCGGCAAAATATTGGCCTGTTGCAAAGGGTGGCAACTAACTCTTTGAGAGGACGCCCAGAGCTCCGCACTTTACGAAACGTAAAAACGTTGCATTGTTTCACTGTACGAGGGGTAATCACCAACAACTAGAGTCAGTCATGTCATACAAATTTTGAGGAGTAAAATGGTGAAATTGTATAAAAGTAGAAAGATATTATAGATTTACATTGTATGTATACCGAATGGTAGGCTAAGACTCAGTGGTTGGGTACTGGGAAACTGCAGTTTTCCTACAACAAGCGATTGCAAACAAAACGCTTGTATGGCCTAAACAAGATTAACACGCGAAATCTCGTGACACTATCGGATAGTTATAAAGTGCAGCTAATCACAGAGGCCCAGTATGGGCTGCAGTTAGCATATGGCAGTGAAACATGGTACACATGCTAAAGCTTCAATGCGGAACCAGTTCATGCTGGGAAAAAAAAAATTAGTTCCAATTATGGCCACCAGGAGCAACGCTGACGCTGTATACTGTTTGTATGACAGCCACGCTGTCATTTGATAAGCGTGAGTGAACAGTATGGGTATCGAGAAGAGAGACCGTGCACTGTTTGTGAAACTTTTTTATGTGAAGGGCAGCAATTACAGTTCTGCATTGAGAGAGTATTGCCAATGAAAAATCTGAGGAGAGAGGCCCGATGTCATTAAATGGGTTAAAGAAGATAATAATGAAATTCGAAGACACGGGCCAGCTTCGTGTGTCACCTGGAAGAGAGGAGTGTCTTAAAGCTATTGACTAGATTGCTGTTGCTGTAACTGGCCATGCAGCACGTGCCCTGGATAGTGCTGTTGCCTGTACAGTGTCACGAGGATTGTCCATCCCATGGTCAACAATACGCAAAGTTCTGCAGTCTGCTTTACGCTGATACCCGAACAAGATTCAGACGGTGCAGCAACTGAAACCTCAGTGTTCTGAATTTGCTCTTCGGTCTATGGCACAGATCGAAGTTGATAACATGTGGCCGGACTATATTTTATGGAGCGAGGAGGCGCATTTAACACTACAGGGTGCAGTGAATACACAGGATTGACGAATTTGGGGTACTGATAAACCGTGTGATGTGCGCGACGAGCCACTGCACTCGCCGTATGTGACTCTGTGGTGTGAATTCAGAAGCATCTTTATCCTCGGTCCCATCTACTTTGAAGAGAATACATACAGAGGACCTAGTAGATGTACCATGACACCTGTGCGTTATCGACACCTCCTTACAGTATGTGAGTCCTGCTTTGGGTGAGCGCAGCGGTGTGGAAACCACTGCTTTCATGCATAACGGGGCAACGCCTCAGGTCGCACGTCCAGTGAAAAGTCTGCTTGATACAACCTCCCACGAATGTGTTATCTCTAGGATATCCAGGTGCGTGGTCTACAAGATCACCTCATCAGAGTCTATGTGACTTTTGGGTCTGGGAATATCGAAAGGAACCCGTCTATCAGGGACACGTTTGGTCTATACCTGATCTGAAGGTCAGTATACAGGAACACATTGTTCGTTTCACGGAAGCAGCATCTCGTCGACGCCCCCGGTGGTCATACTGAACAAACTGTATAAGCGGTAGTTAGCAGTTGCGATTTTGTAGTGATTTTAGATGCAAGATTTGTACAAAAATTCGTACCCGTTTTTAAAAGATACTTTGTAAAAAATGGTTCAAATGGCTCTGAGCACTATGGGACTTAACATCTAGGGTCATCAGTCCCCTAGAACTTAGAACTACTTAAACCTAACTAACCTAAGGACAGCACACAACACCCAGTCATCACGAGGCAGAGAAAATCCCTGACCCCGCCGGGAATCGAACCCGGGAACCCGGGCGCGGGAAGCGAGAACGCTACCGCACGACCACGAGCTGCGGACTAGATACTTTGTACACTTGGCTACATTTTATGGACTGAAATCACTAATTACGAAATATTCTTATATTGTAATAAGTTGTAAAATGATCATTCATTAATTACCATGCAGAATAACAATAACAGTATTCAGTTATAAAGTGGAATACAGCGAACCAATCACATCGATGTATTCTGGCGTTCACGAGCTGCTGCGCAGTGCTACATTGACTTGCTGATATTTTCAAAGTGATGCCCAACAGTTGATAGCACTTGCGTATGATGAAAAGGGTGAAAATTCACAGATGTGTACCTCAGGTTTCCATTGGGCTAAAATACTTCTGTTACAGCTGAGACACAGTAAAAGTTAATGTACACAGTTGTAGCCAGATGATGTGAAAGGGTTAATAATAAAATCAACATTATGCCTTTGTCTCTTGTTCGACCTTTTCTGTCCACGTCCCGTTTCAAGTCCATTACATATGGCAACATTTATACACGTCTTTCTTGCATTCACGGCGCCAGATTTGTAACTGGTGGCCAAAATTGGAACTAAGTCTTTTTTCTCGTGTAAATTGGTTCCATGTTAGCATATTAGAATTGCTTCGAGGCCATATAATAATTACAGTTCGCACTGGACCTCTATGGGTAGCTGTACGTCAATTATAACCTCCCAAAACATGTACTTTATGAGAGAATTAAGCTGTAAATTAAAATTAAAGAAAACTCTGCCTTCCTTCCAGATTTTCTGTGTATCCCGGAGAGGAGAATGAGACGGAAATTACTTAATATTACTCTTTCTGAATAGGAGTTATTTTGGACCAAACTAATTCTGCGGCAACGCCCTTCAAACCGTAATTATCGGTGGCCGCCAGGATGGGAATGACTGTTAAAGAAGCTCCTCGGTTTCAAGAAGAACGACATAATCCCAGGGATACGTTGTTGAGAGGTTCAAATGGCTCTGAGCACTATGGGACTTAACTACTGAGGTCATCAGTCCCCTAGAACTTAGAACTAATTAAACCTAACTAACCTAACATCACACACATCCATGCCCGAGGCAGGATTCGAACCTGCGACCGTAGCGGTCACGCGGTTCCAAACTGAAGCGCTTAGAACCGCACGGCCACACCGTGTTGAGAGGTAGTCACGGTTAAGACAGGCCAGGTAATTGAAACCTAGTGGATCTGAAGAGAACTCGCTTGTAAGACAGATATACTTTTAGGGTGGAAATAGAAAAAAATTGTGCCTACCCTAACAGTCTACTGTTTTCTTGCTGGGGCAGAGTTTTTAAATAGGCCCCAACAGAGATAGATATTCAACCTCAGTATTGTCGGTGCGACGCGTAGCGTCCGTGGTCATCACAGGGGATCCCCGTGGAGAGCCGCCAGCCGCCAAAGTCCAGATGCCACGGCCTATACGCCATCTTGCTGCATTGTTGCTCCTCGTTGCAAGCGTTTTTCCCTCCCGCTCGTCTAACTCTTACGTGGGCTTCAGTCATTGCATTTTTATAACTTTTATTTCAGTTTCTCCATTTGTGTTGCCAAATTGTCCGCAGTTGCTTTACAATTCCAGAAGATCTTTTCGTTCCGTCTTTACAGCTACAAGAAAATGCATGTTTTTCTCACTAGACGCAGTACACTTTATTGAGCTAAAGCATCATCAGTGGTCTGTAACTGAACATATTTACGATCCCATTTGTTTGTTGGTTTTTACTTACGGTAATTTCTGCTTGATTTCTCGCCTACATCATAAAAACGAACTGTTTCTCGGCCTTTAAAAAAATGTTTTACCTCAATAAGGTGAAAAGCGTCCGGTGAGAAAAACGCGAATTTTCTTATAATTATAAAGACGGAAGGAAAATATCCTCACGAATTTACACACATCAAAAAAACTTTTCATCACCTCCGTTGCGAGTGTTCCGAAACCTGTACAGAAAATTGCAATAGAGATCAAGGTAAACATGATTTCCGCCCTTTTTATTGCTCGTGAAAACCATACATTGCATGTTCGGGACCTTCAGAGGTGGTGGTCCACATTGCTGTACACGCCGGTACCTGTAATACCCAGTAGCACGTCCTCTTGCACTGATGCATGCCTGTAGTGGTCGTGACATACTATCCATAAGTTCATCAAAGCACTGTTGGTCCAGATTGTACTTCTCCTCAACGGCGATGATCCCTCAGAGTGGTTGGTGGGTCACGTCGTCCATAAACAGCCCTTTTCAATCTATCCCAGGCATTTTCGATAGCGTTCATGTCTGGAGACAATGCAGACCACTCTACTCGAGCGAAGTCGTTAGCTTGATGGAAGTCATTCACAAGATATGCACGACGGGGGGGGGGGGGGGGGGGCGAATTGTCGTCCATGATGACGAATGCCACGCCAATGTGCTGAAGATATGGTTGCACTATCGGTCGGAGGATGGCATTCACGTATCGTACAGCCGTTACGGCGCCCTCCATGATCACCATCGGCCCCACATAATGCCACCCCAAAACTGCAGGAAACGTCCACCTTGCTGCACTCGCTGGACAGTGTGTCTAAGGCGTTCAGCCTGAGACCGGGTTGCCTCCAAACACGTCTCCGACGATTGTTATCGGCGAAGAGAACGTGATGCCAATCCTGAGCAGTCCATTCGGCATGTTGTCGGGCCCATCTGTACCGCGCTGCATGGTGTCGCGGTTGCAAAGATGGGCCTCGCCATGGACGTCGGGCGTGAAGTTGTGCATCATGCAGCCTATTGCGCACAGTTTGAGCCGCAAGACGACGTCCTGTGGCTGCACGTAAAGCATTATTCAACATGGTGGCGTTGCCGTCAGGGTTCCTCCGAGCCATTATCCATAGGTAGCAGTCATCCACTGCAGTAGTAGCCCTTGTGCGGCCTGAGCGAGGCATGTCATCAACAATTCCTGTCTCTCTGTATCTCCTCCATGTCCAAAGAACATCGCTTTGGTTCACTCCTAGACGCTTAGACACTACCCTTGTTGGACTGATGACCATAGATGTTAAGTCCCATAGTGCTCAGAGCCATTTGAACCACTACCCTTGTTGAGAGCCCTTCCTAGCACAAAGGAACAATGCGAACGCAATGGAACCGCGATATTGACCGTATAGGCATGGTTGAACTACAGACAACACGAGCCGTGTACCTCCTTTCGGGTGGAATGACTGGAACTGATCGGCTGTCGGACCCCCTCCGTCTAATAGGCGCTTCTCATGCGTGGTTGTTTACATCTTTGGGCTGGTTCAGTGACATCTCTGAACTGTTAAAGGGACTGTGTCTGTGATACAATATCCACAGTCAACGTCTATCTTCAGGAGTTATGGGAACCGAGGTGATGCAAAACTTTTTTTGATGTGTGTATTTTAATTGATTTCCTGTATCGCCTGTGAAATTTATACTGAACACGAGGGCACTCTTTCCTCCCGATTTTCATGTTTACTATTTGTTTTCTGTTGTCTTGTAAGTCTTGAGTGCAGGATACATCAGAATTAAGTTCAAATGGCTATGAGTACTATGGGACTTAACGTCTGAGATCATCAGTCCCGTAGAACTTAGAACTACTTAAACCTAACTAACCTAAGGACATCATACCCATCCATGCCGGAGGCAGGATTCAAACCTGCGACCGTAGCAGTCGCGCGGTTCCAGACTGTAGCGCCTAGTGATTTAAACCTGCAAACCGCCCACCAGAGCGTTCTTTCACCATGTGTCAGCATTATCCGTAATTCATGACAATGAGTGTAGAACGTTCTGTCTATTCTAGTCATTTAATCCCACACTCAAGAGGACAGCACTCAGACTGGTGCTGCAGGACGTGCGTGGATGCGTGTTGTGTAGTGCAGCGCTGAGAGACGTTGGCTCTGTATACTAAGCAGGAACAGGCCGGCATCGTTTTTACAAACAGACAGGCAAATAGCAACGGGCAGGCGGCAAAACAACTGTACAGGGATAAGTAGCACCACCGACAGCAACTGCGCAATAAACTGCCTGCAAAAGTCTTTCGTCGTTTGCGTGAGACAAACTCGTTCACAGGAGTGAATGACCATAAAAGGCGGATGCGCCCGGTACGTACACAGACCTAGGAGGACCAGATGTTGAACACTATACGAGGGTAATCCCAACAGTAAGGTCTCCTATTTTTATAAGTACATAGACCTGTTTATTTACACAATGGTTTACATCAGTTTACAGCTTGAACATTTAGCTATTTTTCGACATAATTACCATTTCTGTCGATGCATTTTTGTAGACGCTGTGGCAGTTTTTGTATGCCCATGCCATACCAGCTCTCCGCCAGCTGTTCAGAAAGTTATGAACCTCTTCTTTCATCTCATCGTCGGAGCTGAATCGCTTTCCGGTCAAATGTTCTTTTAATGGAACAGGTGATAACCACTGGGCGCCAAGTCAGGACTATAGGGTGGGTGGGTGATTATGTTCCACTGAAACTGTTGCAGGAGAACAACGGTTTGACGAGCGATGTGCGGGCGAGCATTGTCATGGAGAATGTGTACGCCTTTGCTCAAAATTCCTCTTCTCCGGTTCTGAATTGCCCGTTTGAGTTTTTTCAGAGTCTCACAGCACCTGTCAGCGTTAATTGTGGTCCCAGCGATTCAGCTCCGGCGACGAGGTGAAAGAAGAGGTTCATAACTTTCTGAACAGCACGGCGGCGAGCTGGTATGACATGGGCATGCAAAAACTGCCACAGCGTCTACAAAAATGTATCGACAGAAATGGTGATATGTTGAAAAATAGCTAAATGTTCAAGCTGTCAACTGGTGTAAACCATTGTAGAAATAAACAGGTCTACGTACTTATAAAAAATTAGGAGATCTTACTTTTGGAATTACGCTCGTAGAATATCACCCTGGTATGAGCACCAGGCTGGTGAGCTGCCATTGTGAAGTAAGCCAGACGATCATGTGGAACATACTCCGTAACTGCCGCTATCCGTACCACCTACAAGGAGTGCATGCGTTATTACCTACGATCTTGCCTCCGCGGCGACGTTTTGTCCCTGGTTCGTCGCACAGGACGTCGTACTGCTGGGATTTCTTTTATCCAACCAGTTCACAAAAAAAATTGTTCAAATGGCTCTGAGCACTGTGGGACTTAACATCTGAGGTCATCAGCCCCCTAGAACTTAGAACTACTTAATCCGAACTAACCTAAGGACATCACACACATCCGTGCCCGAGGCAGGATTCGAACCTGCGATCATAGCGATCGCGCGGTTCCAGACTGAAGCACCTAGAACAGTTCGGCCACAACGGCCGGCCACCAATTCACAGACAAGCATGAGAACACCCATCTGTGAGCTGCAGAGAATACTCATGTCATGGCGGCAACGAACCGTCAGTACCGCTTCAGCCGCAATGTGTGGACGGGGATTATCGCCGACCCCCTCGTGGGACTGGTCATCCTTCCACAACACCTCATACTTAAAGCATATCTGCACTTACTGCGGGTAACCGTTGCTCCTCGCCACCCTCCCCTCCCCACCCCCAACTTGATGAAGTGCCTTTGGTGGTACGAAGGATAACGTGGCTATTACATGATGGTGCTCCATCTCACCTGTGCATTTCCGTGTGGAAGCATTACGGCAGTCTCGCGGCCTGACTCATCGCCGAACTTCCACCCTTCAAATTTCTACTTGTGGAGGCACCAGGAAGAAGTCTTGTATGCAGAGCCCATCCCGGACGTGTGGACACTGGAACAACGCATTAATGCCGCCTGTGACCAACACCGACTCAAAGGAAGGCCTCGGCGCTTGTTCGTGACGTCACGTCAGCTAGGCACGGCGAAAGCCAGATCTGTTGCAGGCATACTCATAATGGTGGTGTCTCCCCCTCTGACATAGGACAATGTGAAACTGTTGGCGGTAGTTGACCAACACACATTGTTCTGAGAGATTTCTGCAATCAATTAATTGTGCAATTCATTACACTTCTTAACAAATAGTGTACTCTTGAACTTAAATTTCCACCTGTTTTAAGGATTGACATACAAAAACAACTTCATGGTCCAGCAGCAACAGAATTCGTGCTTCTTTACCTTATTTGTAAATCTGAGGAAGTTACGTTTGTACTGGGTTGCTTTCACAAGAAACTGTGAACATATTGGTGCTCTTCTTTTGGTATCTTGGTTGACTGTCGGGTGAGGAGCACTGAATGTTAATGAAATATCTTGCGATTGTACACGTTGGGGGAGGGGGGGGAGGACAGAAGAAGAGACAAAAGATAGATACTTGTTTTATCAAATAAATTTTTTTTGTCTTATAAAGTTTCTCCTTTCAGTTGCAAGAGGGGAATATTTATGTTTTCTAATGTGTATGTTTAAAAAAGTTTAAGCTCAGTAGTATTTTCGATTTATGAAGCTATTTTGTTTCCTGTTTAGAATTTCTTTCGTTGAAAACGACTGTAATCTAATGACTCGCAACAGTTGGACATTTACACATGTAAATTAGTTCACATTTCCAGTGACGATGTCAGACGAAAATGAATAAATAAATAAAAGAAACGAGTTAATTGGAAGGAGGTTGGGGTAAGATTCGATAGCAAAATGGATCAAGTAAGTATAGTTACTTGAATGTAAAATTTCCGAAGCTTGCAGTGGGGTAAAGTATCTTCTCATATTGATCTGCGTTTGTTTTGACAGGATTCAGTAATACAGAACCATGATTTTTATTTGTAGCTTTACGATAGTAAGAAAATCTTTCATCTAAATGGAACTGCAGAATCCAAAACAATACCAAACATTTTGTCCAAAAATAAGAGATTTACAGCGATAAGCACGCCCAGGCGTTTCTGCCTGCAACAGACCTGGCGTTCGCCGAGCCTAGCTGACGTGACGTCACCAACAAGTGCCGAGGCCTTCCTTTGAGTCGGCGTTGCTGTGGCCCTATTCGATTGCAGTATAACACATTTGAAAATGTGCGTCAGTCGCTGCTGCGTCGTGTTCGTGCATGCTTTAAACGCCCTCGGTGGCCACTTCAGCACGTTGCCTAACCGTAATCTCGTCACAGTATGTCGTGCACTGCACCGTGCTGTACAGGCATGATGAATTAATAAATACACTGTAGTACAGACACCATACATTTTCGCCCATTTGTCTAGATGATCTTTTTTGCTCCTTACCCTATTACGGATCGTTTCCTGCACTTCATATTTATTTAATAAAATCACCCTGATTTCCTGTCAGGAAGGTCGCAGTTCGTAGTAATAGACGGCAAATCATCGAGTAAAACTGAAGTGATATCAGGTGTTCCCCAGGGAAGCGTCCTGGGACCTCTGCTGTTCCTGATCTATATAAATGACCTGGGTGACACTCTGAGCAGTTCTTTTAGGTTGTTCGCAGATGATGCTGTAATTTACCGTCTAGTAAGGTCATACGAAGACTAGTAACAGTTGCAAAGCGATTTAGAAAAGATTGCTGTATGGTGTGGCAGGTGCCAGTTGACGTTAAATAACGAAAAGTGTGAGGTGATCCACAAGCGTTCCAAAAGAAATTCGTTGGAATTCGATTACTCGATAAATAGTACAATTCTCAAGGCTGTCAATTCGACTAAGTACCTGGGTGTTAAAATTACGAACAACTTGAGTTGGAAAGACCACATAGATAATATTGTGGGGAAGGCGAGCCAAAGGTTGCGTTTCATTGGCTGGACACTTAGAAGATGCAACAAGTCCACTAAAGAGACAGCTTACACTACACTCGTTCATCGTCTGTTAGAATATTGCTGCGCGGTGTGGGATCCGTACCAGGTGGGATTGACGGAGGACATCGAAATGGTGCAAAAAAGGGCAGCTCGTTTTGTATTATCACGTAATAGGGGAGAGAGTGTGGCAGATATGATACGCGAGTTGGGATGGAAGTCATTAAAGCAAAGACGTTTTTCGTCGCGGCGAGATCTACACTCCTGGAAATGGAAAAAAGAACACATTGACACCGGTGTGTCAGACCCACCATACTTGCTCCGGACACTGCGAGAGGGCTGTACAAGCAATGATCACACGCACGGCACAGCGGACACTCCAGGAACCGCGGTGTTGGCCGTCGAATGGCGCTAGCTGCGCAGCATTTGTGCACCGCCTCCGTCAGTGTCAGCCAGTTTGCCGTGGCATACGGAGCTCCATCGCAGTCTTTAACACTGGTAGCATGCCGCGACAGCGTGGACGTGAACCGTATGTGCAGTT
Source organism: Schistocerca cancellata (assembly GCF_023864275.1). Lineage (NCBI taxonomy): Eukaryota > Metazoa > Arthropoda > Insecta > Orthoptera > Acrididae > Schistocerca > Schistocerca cancellata. The sequence goes on from NC_064626.1 coordinate 373,569,546, forward strand.
GACGGACTTTGAGCGAGGGCGTATAGTGGGCATGCGGGAGGCCGGGTGGACGTACCGCCGTATTGCTCAACACGTGAGGCGTGAGGTCTCCACAGTACATCGATGTTGTCGCCAGTGGTCGGCGGAAGGTGCACATGCCCGTCGACCTGGGACCGGACCGCAGCGACGCACGGATGCACGCCAAGACCGTAGGATCCTACGCAGTGCCGTAGGGGACCGCACCGCCACTTCCCAGCAAATTAGGGACACTGTTGCTCCTGGGGTATTGGCGAGGACCATTCGCAACCGTCTCCATGAAGCTGGGCTACGGTCCCGCACTCCGTTAGGCCGTCTTCCACTCACGCCCCAACATCGTGCAGCCCACCTCCAGTGGTGTCGCGACAGGCGTGAATGGAGGGACGAATGGAGACGTGTCGTCTTCAGCGATGAGAGTCGCTTCTGCCTTGGTGCCAATGATGGTCGTATGCGTGTTTGGCGCCGTGCAGGTGAGCGCCACAATCAGGACTGCATACGACCGAGGCACACAGGGCCAACACCCGGCATCATGGTGTGGGGAGCGATCTCCTACACTGGCCGTACACTACTGGTGATCGTTTAGGGGACACTGAATAGTGCACGGTACATCCAAACCGTCATCGAACCCATCGTTCTACCATTCCTAGACCGGCAAGGGAACTTGCTGTTCCAACAGGACAATGCACGTCCGCATGTATCCCGTGCCACCCAACGTGCTCTAGAAGGTGTAAGTCAACTACCCTGGCCAGCAATATCTCCGGATCTGTCCCCCATTGAGCATGTTTGGGACTGGATGAAGCGTCGTCTCACGCAGTCTGCACGTCCAGCACGAACGCTGGTCCAACTGAGGCGCCAGGTGGAAATGGCATGGCAAGCCGTTCCACAGGACTACATCCAGCATCTCTACGATCGTCTCCATGGGAGAATAGCAGCCTGCATTGCTGCGAAAGGTGGATATACACTGTACTAGTGCCGACATTGTGCATGCTCTGTTGCCTGTGTCTATGTGCCTGTGGTTCTGTCAGTGTGATCATGTGATGTATCTGACCCCAGGAATGTGTCAATAAAGTTTCCCCTTCCTGGGACAATGAATTCACGGTGTTCTTATTTCAATTTCCAGGAGTGTATTTACGAAATTTCAGTCACCCACTTTCTCTTCCGAATGCGAAAATATTTTGTTGAGCCCAACCTACATACGTAGGAATGATCATCAAAATAAAATAAGAGAAATCAGAGCTCGAACAGAAAGGTTTAGGTGTTCGTTTTCGCCGCGCGCTGTTCGGGAGTGGAATGGTAGAGAGATAGTATGATTGTGGTTCGATGAACCCTCTGCCAAGCACTTAAATGTGAATTGCAGAGTAATCATGTAGATGTAGATGTTTATGTTCACCAACAACTGCGACCAAGCAGCACTGTGCTTCCAGAAATAATCCACGGGGAATAGACAAGAGAAACGCTTTATAGGGTCAGATGTAATCACATACAGTAGTGAGTAGCGTGAGAAAACCAATGTTATTGTTTACGAAGATAACGTACACTCGAGTGGGTCTTGTGTAGGAGTGTTCGCAGCGATAGCCGCCGAATATGGGCGGCACTGCTCCCTTTGTTCGTGTGAGCGCCATGCGTACTCGTGGGCTGTCGAGAGACGCGCACCTAGCATGTGTTGCAACTTTCGTGACGTAACACACGCGGCAAGTCTCCAAGACCAACGTTACAAGAAAGAGGTGTTTGACGCAGTTAAATTAATGGCATCCAGCTCTCTGTCGTAACCTGACATCACTGTACGTGTCTAGTGTGATTAAAACTGTTTCACATATGTTTCGTATGAAACGTCGGTTATCGTGAAATAACATCTCAATATATAATTTTTTTTTATTCTGGAACAATATAGCTTGTAGTCCACAGTCGGGGTATGTCTTAATTCCGATCAGTAATAGCGAAGAGAATTTACTGGGGCGAAATTCATACTTTCCTTCTCGTAAATGGCCATACCCTGCACCAATGTATTCAGTTGTCACATTTTTTCACATATCCTTGATCTCAAAAAAAAAAAAAAAAAAATGGAAATTTGTGGTAAGGTCTTATGGGACCAAACTGCTGAGGTCATCGCTCGGTAAGCTTACGCACTATTTAATCTAACTTACGCTAAGGACGACACACACACCCATGCCCGAGGGAGGACTCGAACCTCCGACGGGGGGAGCCGCGAGGACCGTGACAAGGCGTCCCAGGCCGCGCGGCTACTCCGCGCATTCTTGATCTCTCAATCATGCTTGATCAATACTACAGCCAAAGTTCGCACCATGAACAGTATCCTCCAAAAGCTGCGTGGTACGAGTTGGGGATCAACAATTGCAACCCACAACTGCTCTGCGCTGCGATTAATGTATAGCACAACGGAACTTCGTGCTCAGCTGCAGCTACAAAGCAACCACACTAGTAAGCACGACACCCAGCTCAATACAACAATGAGTACAATCGCAGGCTGACTACAAAGTACACCATCTTACTGGTTCCCAGCCGTATCTCTCCACCTAAACTGAGAAGACAGAGAGCTTTTGATACGTGGATATAGGAAAATACAAGACAACCCCGCGCTTCCTATGCGTGGCTACATCCCACGTGTTACATCTGACAAGCTAAACACGGCCAACCAACAATAAAATGTGTTGCAGAACATCTTGAGAAAGGATTTGATATACGCCATAAAGGGGAGCAAATACAGGGTTATTACAAATGATTGAAGCGATTTCACAGCTCTACAATAACTTTATTATTTGACATATTTTCACAATGCTTTGCACACACATACAAAAACTCAGAAAGTTTTTTTTTAGGCATTCACAAATGTTCGATATGTGCCCCTTTAGTGATTCGGCAGACATCAAGCCGATAATCAAGCTCCTCCCACACTCGGCGCAGCATGTCCCCGTCAATGAGTTCGAAAGCATCGTTGATGCGAGCTCGCAGTTCTGGCACGTTTCTTGGTAGAGGAGGTTTAAACACTGAATCTTTCACATAACCCCACAGAAAGAAATCGCATGGGGTTACGTCGGGAGAGCGTGGAGGCCATGACATGGATCGCTGATCATGATCTCCACCACGACCGATCCATCGGTTTTCCAATCTCCTGTTTAAGAAATGCCGAACATCATGATGGAAGTGCGGTGCAGCACCATCCTGTTGAAAGATGAAGTCGGCGCTGTCGGTCTCCAGTTCTGGCATGAGCCAATTTTCCGCGGGCTACGCGTGAAACTTGTCCGCACGCGTTCAACCGTTTCTTCGCTCACTGCAGGCCGACCCGTTGATTTCCCCTTACAGAGGCATCCAGAAGCTTTAAACTGCGCATACCATCGCCGAATGGAGTTAGCAGTTGGTGGATCTTTGTTGAACTTCGTCCTGAAGTGTCGTTGCACTGTTATGACTGACTGATGTGAGTGCATTTCAAGCACGACATACGCTTTCTCGGCTCCTGTCGCCGTTTTGTCTCACTGCGCTCTCGAGCGCTCTGACGGCAGAAACCTGAAGTGCGGCTTCAGCCGAACAAAACTTTATGAGTTTTTCTACGTATCTGTAGTGTGTCGTGACCATATGTCAATGAATGGAGCTACAGTGAATTTATGAAATCGCTTCAATCATTTGTAATAGCCCTGTATAAATCCAGGAAGTACCAGCACGAGTACGAACTGATGTAGATACCCATTAGATGTAGACCATTAGGTTCGATTTGCATCTACGTACGGGAAGAACCGCATACTGCACGAACCATGAGGTATGCAGGGACATTCTTTCCAGGCTGAAAAAGTGCCCGTCCCGTTTTGTAATTGCAGCGAGATACCTCAGCCAATCCGACTCATCGGGTAGGGCTGTACTTCACAACCAGGCAGGACCTTGTTGCTGCACACCCTCGCTGGCTCGTAACAGCGTCCCCACACCAAGAGTCTAATATGAAAGCAACTCGCTCCAGTTTGTATAGGCGGTAAAGATTAACAGGCCACAGGGATTCTGACAATTGTCTGTTCTGTCCCCGACAGTGTAAAGCGTCGGGAACATTCCTACTTGCGGGGTCATGTTTAGCCCGACGACTGAAAAAGATAGGGAGAGGGGCGAGGGGGAAGGGGGGCAGGGAAGTCACACAGTTCGAAAGAAAAACTGATAGTGGGTTTAACAAAAAACAATGGATGATGCATTCAGAAATTATATGTTCGCAATATTCAGTCGACGGCAGCATTCACTAACATCAAACATTACTAAAGAGAAATACACGGATGGAAAGCTTAGCTGAAGTGCACACAAATTTTACGACTCACTGCACATTTACTTGAGCTATTCAAAGGGCTATAATGTGTAGCTGGGGAGTGTTGGACGGAATCCGCTTAAGCCAGAGGTAGACAGTACTGAAGTACCGATCAGGCAACAGAGGGGAGGTCACGGCGGTGTCTTTACCGCAACGCCGGTGCCGTCAGTCTGTCATCGCGATTGGTTTGCGTTCTCCGTGCTAGGAAGCAGCGTTCGTGCTCGAGTTATAAACAAAACGAAAACAAACACCGTCCGAACAGGACTTGAAGGCCCAGCGGGTACCGACCGGCCGCCGGGTCATCCTCAAACCTTATGCGTCATCGCCGCGCGGGGTGGCCGCGCGGTTAGAGGCGCCTTGTCACGAATTGAGAGGCCCCTCCCGCCGGAGGTTCGAATCCTCCCTCGGGCATGGATCTGTGTGTTGCCCTTAGCGTAACGTAGTTTAAGTTAGATTAAGTAGTGTGTAAGTCTAAGAGCTGACAAGTGCGAGAATTATCGCACGATCAGCTTAACAGCTCATGCATCGAAGCTGCTTACAAGAATAATATACAGAAGAATGGAAAAGAAAATTGAGAATGCGCTAGATGACGATCAGTTTGGCTTTAGGAAAAGTAAAGGGACGAGAGAGGCAATTCTGACGTCACGGCTAATAATGGAAGCAAGGCTAAAGAAAAATCAAGACACTTTCATAGGATTTGTCGACCTGGAAAAAGCGTTCGACAATATAAAATGGTGCAAGCTGTTCGAGATTCTGAAAAAAGTAGGGGTAAGCTATAGGGAGAGACGGGTCATATACAATATGTACAAGAACCAAGAGGGAATAATAAGAGTGGACGATCAAGAACGAAATGCTCGTATTAAGAAGGGTGTAAGACAAGGCTGTAGCCTTTCGCCCCTACTCTTCAATCTGTACATCGAGGAAGCAATGATGGAAATAAAAGAAAGGTTCAGGAGTGGAATTAAAATACAAGGTGAAAGAATATCAATGATACGATTCGCTGATGACATTGCTATCCTGAGTGAAAGTGAAGAAGAATTAAATGATCTGCTGAACGGAATGAACAGTCTAATGAGTACACAGTATGGTTTGAGAGTAAATCGGAGAAAGACGAAGGTAATGAGAAGTAGTAGAAATGAGAACAGCGAGAAACTTAACATCAGGATTGATGGTCACGAAGTCAATGAAGTTAAGGAATTCTGCTACCTAGGCAGTAAAATAACCAATGACGGACGGAGCAAGGAGGACATCAAAAGCAGACTCGCTATGGCAAAAAAGGCATTTCTGGCCAAGAGAAGTCTACTAATATCAAATACCGGCCTTAATTTGAGGAAGAAATTTCTGAGGATGTACGTCTGAAGTACACAGTAGTGAAACATGGACTGTGGGAAAACCGGAAAAGAAGAGAATCGAAGCATTTGAGATGTGGTGCTATAGACGAATGTTGAAAATTAGGTGGACTGATAAGGTAAGGAATGAGGAGGTTCTACGCAGAATCTGAGAGGAAAGGAATATGTGGAAAACACTGATAAGGAGAAGGGACAGGATGACAGGACATCTGCTAAGACATGAGGGAATGACTTCCATGGTACTAGAGGGAGCTGTAGAGGGCAAAAACTGTTGAGGAAGACAGAGATTGGAATACGTCAAGCAAATAATTGAGGACGTAGGTTGCAAGTGTTACTCTGAGATGAAGAGGTTAGCACAGGAAAGGAATTCGTGGCGGGCCGCATCAAACCAGTCAGTAGACTGATGACCAAAAAAAAAAAAAGGTGTAGGGACCGAGGACCTCAGCAGTTTGATCCCTTAGGGATTCACACACATTACATTTACGCCTCACCGGATGCGGATACGGAGGGGCACGTTTTCAGCGCACCACTCTCCCGGCCATTGTCAGTTCTCGTGACCTGAGCCGCTACTTCTCAATCAAGTAGCTCCCCAACTGGCCTGACAAGGGCTGAGTGCGCCCCGCTTGCTAACAGCACTCGGTAGACCCGGACGACGACACATCCAAGTGATAGCCAATCCTGAGAGAGCGTAACTTCGGTGATCTGACGGGAACCGGTGTGAACATTGCGGCAAGGCCGTTGGCTTTGTTTAAGTTACACTGTTGCGGTAGATGCGCACAGCAAAACGCATCTGCGGTGGAGACGAAACTGCTTCTACTGGTCAGCGTCGTAGCTGAAACTCCGTGAGATTGGGGCGGTCGCTACTATCCGACCTTTTATGACTCCGGAGGAGCCACCCTCTAGTGAGTTTTCGAACACAAAAAAACTACGGCCGTTGCCAATTTATGTGGAGGGAGAAGGCCCAAAACCTACTTGCTGTGGCATAGGGCAGTGACCACGTCATTTGCAGAAAGAAGTTTCATGTTCAGTCTCGGTCCCAACCGTTGGAAAAGCGGTCCTCACAGCGCTCCTACGCCTCGACTTGGCAGAAGAAGGAATCGTTTAAAACCCAAAGAGTTTCTAAAGGTTGGCATCAGTTTGAGTAAATTAACAGCTTCTCGCGAAATGACCGCAGCCGAAATCGTTTCCAGATATCCATTCCTCAGGAGTAAGTACAGTTATCCCTGTATTCTCTCGGAATTCTTACTAAGAGTTTATAGGGCAGATGAAAGACAAAGGGATTTGAAATTAAATTGATACAAATAAAATGAATACACCGGTTCGTTATTAAAGGGGCCTGAATCTCCAGTCAGATTCATGATTTTTGATTATTACTATTTCCGTTCTTCGTCATTCGGGAGGACGACGGTTCAATCCCGTCTCCGGCCATCCTGATTTAGGTTTTCCGTTATTTCCCTAAATCGCTTCAGGCAAATGCCGGGATGGTTCCTTTGAAAGGGCACGGCCGATTTCCTTCCCCATCCTTCCCTCACCCGAGCTTGTGCTCCGTCTCTAATGACCTCGTTGTCGACGTGACGTTAAACACTAATCACCACCACCACCACCACCACCACCACCACCGTTCTTCGTCTGATGGCTAGAGAGGGAGTACATTCAACCCGATACGTCGCTTTAGAACTTCCTGACACTGGTCATTGATGCTGTTGAATGAACTTAGCAATTAAATGTAATATTATAAAGTGTTGTACCGTATATATAAAATATTTTCACTCTGTGTTATCAATCTGTTTTTCATTGGCACCATTGTTTTACATAATCATCCCAAGTGGACTTCCATACGACAAATAAATAAATAACGTGGTCTATGGATGTAGGAGGTACCGATGGTCAAAGTTGCTTACAACAGTTAAAATTCCGTATGTCAATCAGTTACGCCAGTGACACCGAATCACGTGATCGCGCAACAGAAAAGGGCGTGTGACGCGGTTGAGTCGAGAATCTAAGAGGTGTTTCAGCGTAGGTGAAATGCTTCCTTCCTTCGCGTACACTGGCGCCTTTTATCGTGAATTGTAAACATTGTGTTTTAGGTGGTCACGATTCTGACAGTGTGTTGAGAGTGTCATGAGTTCGTGTTACTGACGGTGAAGGGAACTGGTCAATCCCGGTGTCAGCAAGCAGTCCGCACCTATCGAATAGTACCACAGCACACAGCGAACTTAAAGTTCTCATGCAGAACCACCAGCATCTTTTGCCCTCACTCATGCAGACCCTGCAGAGAAGTTCCAAATTGATTTGGGAACGTTGGCTCACAGTCAGGTATTCAAAATGCCACGCCTCACTTCCTTGCCAGCCACACACCGATGATGCAGATTTCTTTCAAAAACAGTTTTGCGAACCGATTTTACACAGTTTGAGCGCCCCGGAAATGGCGTGTGTAATAACAATTTCGGCCGCGATGTTTGGTCAGCGCTGCACGACCGTAAATTACACAGAGCGTTGAGCAAATATTTTACAGTGAACGACTCTATGTTCTTGTCGGGGTAACTGAAGTGAGTATAGGTATCGGCGAGGCGTAATGTGATTTCTATCAGTCCGGTTAAAATCGGGATTCTGAACAGGCACACCACATCCAGTATTTATTTTTGCATGGAATCGCTCTTCTATAAAGCGTATACGAATATTCGTTGATGTAGACACAAAGTATTAACTCTCGATATGGAATTTGCTTTTAAATTTTATGATAATACTTTTTACTGTAAAACTTTTCGTTACCAACAATTTTCCTCACTTTCCATAGACATCAAGTACTGACACACTCTAACGCAATATCTTTTTTTCTGGCGTTTGTCTCTCTTTCACGGGATTAATTTTTTTCTGTTGCTCTTGGATAACTAGTTTTGTTTGCATCTTTTTGATACTCACTAAGCTAATATGACTTAACTGTAAAACTAGGAACATGAGGGATCACGTGACAGTCGTCTTATGTCTACTGATGGACTCCGACTATCATTTATTCATAGACACGTTCAACAAACTGGGCTCTAGAACGGGTTCCGCTAACTTCACTGGAGCTTTCCTCTTTCAAATTTAGAGCCATTACAGCGGAAAAATTTATTTTAGACCAATGCGTACAGATAATCGTCATCTCTAGCGTCTTTACCCAATGATTCTCATATTTATTTAAAGACCAATATGTAGCCAGGGATTCCTCGGTATAAACCAAGAATGTGAGTTTACTGTTATAATAATTATTAATCAGATTCAAGCAGCATATTTAGATGTCCACTGTAGCCTTGAAAAAAACTTCACTAATGTAGCCGTCACAGTGTTGCCTCACGATGTCAGTAGTATGAGACCTCCTGCTAGACATAAGAGGACAACGCCTAACAAGTTTCTTTCATAAAACAGCCATTAACGGATTAACGGTGCTGTTGACATCCAAACATACCCGTTACGATTTAACCTTGTCATAAGCACAACTACAGTACTAATATCTATTGATAAATAAACATTATAAGAGTAAATCCCAACTGAAGTTGTCTGTTGTGGGACATAGATCTTGTTTTATGAAGACTTATCTGTAGCGAATTTCCCCCTGCACTTAATATTTGGAGGTATTCCAAGTCAACTAAATACAGGAAAGAAATACCAACAGGTCGTTTCCGGACTTTTTTATGTGTCATCCCTCCCCCCTTTCATTCGCATCTCCACCCCTACCCCTGAGGGTAATAGGGGTGTCTGACTCCAACAGCATTTTTATACAAATAACGCGTCATTTACATAAGCTTTTGTAATAGGTCAAGTGGGAATTTTGACTATTCCTCCAATAAGGCAGGACAAATTGATCCTTGTATGAGTAGCTTCTACGACGAAAACGTCGATCCAATACGTTCCAGAGGTGTTCAGTTGGATTCAGGTATAGTTCTGGCTTGCCCACTCCAAAAGTTTAATACATTTATCTGATAGTTGTTTTGAACTGACAGAGGTATGTCTTGTATCATTATCCTGCTGAAATATACAATTATATGGGATATTGTTTCTCCCTTGAGGAACAATATTCTCTTCTACAACGTCACTGTACTGGAGACGGTCCATTTTGCCTTCCATTTGGATTACAGGACCAACCCCACGTCTAGAAAAACATCCCCACGTCATGACGCTGCCACCACCGTGCTTAATGATCGGTAACTGGTACTTTTTGTCGTTCCCTTTGGGTTTTTGGTCGACGTATACACTGACCACCATCAGAAAAAATACTTTTAAGTTTAAAAATTGGTAGTGCACTTGCCCGCGAAATGTACAAAAAATGTTCAGATGTGTGTGAAATCTTATTGGACGTAACTGCTATGGTCATCAGTCCCTAAGCTTACACACTACTTAACCTAAATTATCCTAAGGACAAACACACACAACCATGCCCGAGGGAGGACTCGAACCTCCGCCGGGACCAGCCGCACAGTCCATGACAGCAGAGCCTAGACCGCTCGGCTAATCCTGCGCGGCGCGAAATGTACCACGAAGTTTCGTATCAGCGCTCACTCCGCTGTAGAGTGAAAATTTCATTCTGGAAACATTACATTTACTTTCATCACTCCATACGACCTTAGACTAATCTGTAGCATTCCCAGTTTGATGTTTCTTTGCAAGTTCTATTCTGGCCTTCCTATTTTTTTGTTTTATTTATGAGTGGCTCGCCTGATAATCGTCTATCATTTAAATCACCTACTACTACACGATGTTTTACAGTGGAGAGGTGTAGTTTCAATCCGTTGCTACTTCGGGTCATACATATCTTTTCGAGCCGGTTTCCGTGGATCATAAACCGACTGCTTACAGATGATTCTGTCCCCCCTCCTTATTGTTTTTCGAGGACGATTTGACCTTGGCTTACTGGCTACTCTTCCTTCCTGTTTTTGTCATCGACCCGACACTCTTAGTAGCTGCTGTGGTACGCTAGAGTCTCTAGTAACTCTAGACTGTGACTTTCCTTTCTTAAACGCAAGAAAAACAACTTGTCTCACATCAACCTAATACTCCTCGTGTTTGTGTACTTATAATTGTCTCTACAAATAAAAAACACTGTCTGAACACCTAAGTAACAATAGTTTATCAATGCCGTACCACCAAATCAAAGTACAAAATACTTTTGAGCTAAAGGCACTGTATATACACTTACATTGCTACTGATAACCTTCCTTCTTTCCTAGATACGTAACCACAGCTGCGTGATGGAGTGACATTGTTATAAGCGTTATTCTGTCGTGACCCCATGCAAACGGTACTAACGATATAACACTGCCTCTAAAAAATTCTTTTGAGCGTTACTATGTATACCAAATTTGGTTGAAACTGTTCCAGGCGTTCCTGAGTTACGTTTCTAATGATTCAAATGGCGCTGAGCACTATGGGACTTAACATCTGAGGTCATCAGTCCCCTAGAACTTAGAACTACTTAAACCTAACTAACCTAAGGACATCACACACATCCATGCCCGAGGCAGGATTCGAACCTGCGACCGTAGCGGTCGCGAGGTTCCAGACTGTAGCGCCTAGAACCGCTCGGCCACTCCGGCTGGCTTTACGTTTCTATGTCACCCCTTTTCAACCCTCCCCCCCCCCCTAGGGTGTCTTATTGTCAGAGTAATTTTCTCCAAATAGCAAGTGATACGTGTGACGAGAACGGTAGAAATTGCTTCAGGCATTACAGACGTATGCCTGAATGTCACTGTCTTTGCACCCCCTCCCCCGCCCCTAAGGGTGAAACTTCACCTGGGCTGCAACGAAAGAGCCTAACGACCACGAAAACTATTGCTACGATAGTAATATCGGTCGTTTTCTAATAGTTTTAGATGTCACAGCTTCTCATCCCCACGACTACCTCTGTGGGAAGTAAAGGTATGTTACAGTCACAGGATTTGTATAGAAACGATTATACAAGTAACAAAAATAATGAGTCGCATAAGAGCAAAAATTTATTGACACTGTTCTAGACGTTCCTTAGTTATGTCACTCATATCACCCCCACCCCTGTGGTAGGTAGGTAGTCCTTACTCCACAGTTCTTCTTTTCCAGTAGTAAGTGATGTGTAACGGTTTTGCTTGAAATCGACGCAGTGGTTTAGGAGAGAAATGTGGAACGTACACACGTACATACGTGCAATGATTTACAGATTTACTGAAGTTGAATTTCAGATAGTGTCTAAGGACTCTCTCGGACTTAATGTTTACTGCTTTCTCTCTTTCCTTCTCGGCAATGAAGTAAAAGTAGAAGTTAGGTGACGCTTTACAAAAGTGATCATTCCATCCATTCGTCTGAATTTATTTAGATATATTGTAGAAAACTGACACAGCTGATCTTGGTTATAATCCATACATTTTATTGCTTCTCCATCCCATTAGAGGCGACTTTCCGTGACGTGCTGGAATCCAATGTAGTGCCTGTGCTAGATGTGAGGCTTTGGAGTGAGCACCAGAGGAAATGAAGAAACTGCAGCGGAAAAGAAAACTAAACGTAACCAGAAACATACTGCTTGAAGCGTTAGACAAGCAGTCCGTGGGCGGCTACAGCAGAGTGGTCACCTGCTGACGTTGAGGAAGATAAGTGCGGAGGAGCCCGTCCGTGTAAGACGGTCCCCGTGGCTGGCTTGCAGTGGAGCGTAGGTGGTTTGTTTGCCGACGGAGGGACAAAGCCTGCACGGCGACACCTGTTGTGGCCGTGAGTCACGCCTGCGTCACCCAGCCGCTCCACTTCTTTTGTCTCCCTCCATCTGCGCGAGGAATACCTGTCTGTCCCCGAGCTGAGTCGCCTGTCCTAGTCACGCTCCTCCAATACTCGGCGAGTTCAAAACACCTGGTCCAGACAGGTGCTTGCTGAAGAAGTTACTGGGGCACAACAAGTAGGAGGAGATTCTGGCTAACTAGGTTACTTTCGATTTGTTTTCTAAATACACTGACGAAAAGTAGCGCAACACCAAAAGATAATTAATGTGCAGTAATGAAATTTCGGGAACACAAATGTCTAGGTAAGTTTCCAGAATGAGATTTTCACTCTGCAGCGGAGTGCGCGCTGATATGAAACTTTGTCAGGTTAAAACTGTGTGCCGGACCGAGACTCGAACTCGGGACCTTTGCCTTTCGCGGGCAAGTGCTCTACCAACTGAGCTACCCAAGCACGACTCACGCCCCGTCCTGACAGCTTTACTTCTGCCAGTACCTCATCTCCTACCTTCCAAACTTAACAGAAGCTCTTCGTCTATGTAAGTGATTTACATTGCAAGTTCACAGGCTAATGTAACACGAAAAAAAGCCATTGCAAATGTGAAATGCTGGGTCATTAATAATTGGTGTACCCGCCAGAAAAAATGGCTGACATCGAAATAAGTGTCCAAGGAATAGAAAAGCAACTGGAATCAAAAAAATGGTTCAAATGGCTCTGAGCACTATGCGACATAACATCTATGGTCATCAGTCCCCTAGAAATTAGAACTACTTAAACCTAACTAACCTAAGGACATCACACAACACGCAGTCATCACGAGGCAGAGAAAATCCCTCACCCCGCCGGGAATCGAACCCGGGAACCCGGGCGCGGGAAGCGAGAACGCTACCGCACGACCGAGAGCTGCGGACCAACTGGAATCACTCAACAGAGGAAAGTCCACTGGACCTGACGGGATACCAATTCGATTCTACACAGAGTACGCGAAAGAACTTGCCCCCCTTCTAACAGCCGCGTACCGCAAGTCTCTAGAGGAACGGAAGGTTCCAAATGATTAGAAAAGAGCACAGGTAGTCCCAGTCTCCAAGAAGGGTCGTCGAGCAGATGCGCAAAACTATAGACCTATATCTCTGACTTCGATCTGTTGTACAATTTTAGAACATGTTTTTTTGCTCGAGTATCATGTCGTTTTTGGAAACCCAGAATCTACTATGTAGGAATCAACATGGATTCCGGAAACAGCGATCGTGTGAGACCCAACTCGCTTTATTTGTTCATGAGACCCAGAAAATATTAGATACAGGCTCCCAGGTAGATGCTATTTTCCTTGACTTCCGGAAGTCGTTCGATACAGTTCCATACTGTCGCCTGATAAAGTAAGAGCCTACGGAATATCAGACGAGCTGTGTGGCTGGATTGAAGAGTTTTTAGCAAACAGAACACAGCATGTTGTTATCAACGGAGAGACCTCTACAGACGTTAAAGTAACCTCTGGCGTGCCACAGGGGAGTGTTATGGGACCATTGCTTTCCACAATATATATAAATGACCTAGTAGATAGTGTCGGAAGTTCCAAGCGGGCTTTTCGCGGATGATGCTGTAGTATACAGAGAAGTTGCAGCATTAGAAAATTGTAGCGCAATACAGGAAGATCTGCAGCGGATAGGCACTTGGTGCAGGGAGTGACGACTGACCCTTAACATAGACAAATGTAATATATTGCGAATACATAGAAAGAAGGATCCGTTATTGTATGATTATATGATAGCGGAACAAACACTGGTAGCAGTTACTGCTGTAAAATATCTGGGAGTGTGCGTGCGGAACGATTTGAAGTGCAATGATCATATAAAATTAATTGTTGGTAAGGCGGGTACCAGGTTGAGATTCATTGGGAGAGTCCTTAGAAAATGTACGCGAAAGAACTTGCCCCCCTTCTAACAGCCGTGTACTGCAAGTCTCTAGAGGAACGGAAAGTTCCTAACGATTGGAAAAGAGCACAGGTAATCCCAGTTTTCAAGAAGAGTCGTTGAGCAAATGCGCAAAACTATAGGCCTTTATCTCTGACATCGATCTGTTCTAGAATTTTAGAACATGTGTTTTGCTCGCGTATCATGTCATTTCTGGAAACCCAGAATCTACTCTGTAGGAATCAACATGGATTCCGGAAACAGGGATCGTGTGAGACCCAGCTCGCTTTATTTGTTCATGAGACACAGAAATTATTAGTACAGGCTCCCAGGTAGATGCCATTTTCCTTGACTTCCGGAAGGCGTTTGATACAGTTCCTCACTGTCGCCTGATAAAAAAAGTAAGAGCCTACGGAATATCAGACCAGCTGTATGGCTGGATTGAAGAGTTTTTAGTAAACAGAACACATCATGTTGTTATCAACGGAGAGACGTCTACAGACGTTAAAGTAACCTCTGGCGTACCACAGGGGAGTGTTATGGGACCATTGCTTCTCACAATATATATAAATGACCTAGTAGATAGTGTCGGAAGTTCCATGCGGCTTTTCGCGGATGATGCTGTAGTATGCAGAGAAGTTACAGCATTAGAAAATTGCAGCGAAATGCAGGAAGATCTGCAGCGGATAGGCACTTGGTGCAGGGAGTGGCAACTGACCCTTAACATAGACAAATGTAGTTTCGTCACAGGGTCATTTGGTAAGCGTGATAGCGTTACGGAGATGTGTAGCAAACTTAATCGGCAGACTCTTCAAGAGAGGCGCTCTACATCGCGGTGTAGCTTGCTGACCAGGTTTCGAGAGGGTGCGTTTCTGCATGAGGTATCGTGTATATTGCTTCCCTCTACTTATACCTCCCGAGGAGATCACGAATGTAAAATTAGAGAGATTCGAGCGTGCACGGAGGCTTTCCGGCAGTCGTTCTTCCCGCGAACCATACGCGAGTGGAACAGGAAAGGGAGGTAATGACGTAAATTGCCCTCCGCCACACACCGTTGGGTGGCTTGCGGAGTATAAATGTAGATGTAGATGTAGAACGTTGAAGCAAGCACGCAAACGTGCATGCACTGTTTCGTATATGTGCCGGATATCAGTTTGTAGGATGGAGTTCCACACCTATTGCACTTGGTCGGTCGGTACAGGGACGGTTAATGCTGATTGTCTATGATGCTAGAGTTTCGTCCGCTGATGTCCCATTCGTAATCAGCTGGAGACCTGGTGATCGAGCAGACCAAGCCAACATGTGGAGACAGTAAAGCATGTTGCGCTGCAACAGTGGTGTATGGGCGAGCGTTATCCTGTTGAAAACCACTCCCTGGAATGCTGTTCATGAATGGCAGGACAACAGGTCGAATCACCAGACCGATGTACAAATTTGCAGTTAGGATGCGAGGAATTGCCACGAGAGTGCTCCTACTGTAATACGAAATCGTACCCCAGACCATAACATCAAATGTATATCCAGTGTGTCTAGGCCGCAGACAGGTTCATTGCAGACTCTCACCTGGCCTCCTACTAACCAACACACAGCTATCACTGGTGCCGAGACTGACTACATCAATAGTAATAACCGATTTGCTACAGTCCGTTGTTTCACTGTGGTGTCAGCTGCTGCTCGAACTGCTGCTGAAGACGCGGTACGACGCACCGAGCCCTAAATCGAACACAGTGGTCTTCCCTTTCGGTAGTGTCACGTGGCCGTCCGGACCTCGTGCGCGCGGTTCACTACTGAAGCGCCTGGAACCGCTCGGCCACACCGGCCGGCCATTAGATTGTTCATTCCATTCAACACATCATGTAATTCTTCTTCACTGTTACTGAGAATAGCAATGTCTTCAGCGAATCTTGTCATTGGTATCCTATCACCCTGTATTTTAATCCTACTCTTGAACTGTTTTCTTATTTCCGTCATTGCTTCTTCGATGTACAGATGGAACAGTGGGAGTAAAAGACCACATGCCTACCTTAAACCATTTTTAATCCGAGCACTTAGTTCTTGGTCTTCTAGTCTTATTATCACCTCCTGATTCTTACACATGTTGTATATAACCCGTCTTTACCTTTAGCTTACCCCTAGACTTCTCAGAATTTCGAACATCTCGCACCGTTTTACATTTTCGAACGTTTTTTCCAGGTCGACAAACCCTATGAAAATTTCTCGATTTTCTTCAGTCTTGCTTCAGTTATCAACTGCACCGTCAGAACTACCTCTCTGGTGCCTTTGTCTTTTCTAAAACCAAACTGATCGCCATATAACAAATCCTCAATTTTCCTTTCCATTCTTCTGTGTATTATTCTTGTCGGCAGCTTGGATGCATGAGTTGTTAAGCTGAATAGGAGATAATTCTCACACTAATCGGTTCTTGCTTTCTTCATAATTATATGGATAATGTTTTTCCGAAAGTCTGATGGTGTCATACACTCTACACACTAACGTGAATAGTCGTTTTGTTGCTACTTCTCGGAATGGTTTTAGAAATTTCGATGGAATGTTATCTATACCTTCTGCCTTATTTGGTCTTAAGTCTTTCAAAGCCATATCTCCATAAACGAATTTATAAAAAAATATTATTTACCGCTAACATCGTCAATTTTCCCCAGTCTACCTTGTGTTTTCTTTTTCAACAAGACAGTATAGCAATCAAGAAACAGCGAAACATATGTTACAGTATAGGACTGAAATTAGCACATTGTGACACCGAAAAGCAGAAAAGCACCGAAATATTACAAACCAAACAGTTTGTATACTGTGAATTGTGATACAGGACATGGGAATGCCCACCCTGGCTTTTGAGCTATGGGTATAGCCTTCATTTATTTGTGTACCAGCTTCTTTGCGTTCCTATTACTTTTGTGCAACACATTAGCACGGTATGAAATCGGATTGTCGTGCTGTGAATCCTTATTTGGAACGTCTGAACCGCTGCCGTTAACTTTTATGACACTTCAGGCTTCTCTAGTGCTCTGGAGAAAACAGTGAACTGTGTCTATGGTTGACCCAGTTCTGTCATAACTGGAAGAGTACTTAGCGGCGCTTCCTGTCCTTTACTAGCGTTGTACGCTTAACAGGAACCGTTTACAGGACTGAAATATCTGTTTCTAATTACCACATTTCCAGCTTCGTAGACAGCCCACAGATATAAGGTCAAGCATAAGGAAACGTGGAACTAGAGTTGCTTATGTCATGTATCAATAACTATGTCATTTATGTGAAGGACGAGAAGACTGTATGGGAAGCTGAAAGCAGTCACTTCCATAAAATATCGAGGAGTGTACGTACGGAGTGGTTTAAAGTGGAACGACCATAGAAACTAGACGAAGGTTAGGCAGTGCCAAACTCAGATTCATTGGAAGAATCCTCAGGAATTATAGCCCGTTAACAAAGCAGATAGGTTACAAAACCCACGACGCCGCCAATATTTGAATATTGCTCGTGAGTCTGGGATACGTACCATGTATGATTGACAACAGAAGCAGAAAAGATCCAAAGAAGAGCAGCGCGTTTCGTTTTAGGTTCATTACAGGTTCATTTAGTAAGAACGAAAGCATCACGGAGATGTTCAGCCAACTCCAGTGACAGGTGGTACAAAAGGGACGTTCTGCTACACCGTGTGGTTTACTGTTAAAAGTTGCGAGTGCGTACGTCCCTGGAAGACTCGATCAGCTTATTGCTTCCTCTTACACGTATAATGAGGTCACAGAAGTCATGGGATAGCAATATGCACAGTGTGAAGAGTGTGCCGAGAATACCAAGTTCCGGGCATAACCTCTCACCATGGACAACCCAGTTAACGTTTGTTGCAACATTGTTCAATGTATTTTCAGTTATTGTACGTAACTTTTCCTTAAATAAAGTGTTCAATGTGTTCAAAATCATGACCATGACACATTTAACATGGATGTCACATATACATGCCTGGAGACTAGTGTGTTAAGTTCCGCTGATACTTCCTTCCTAACAACCTGGTACACCTGAATGTCGACAGTAATTCAGTAAACTAGGCTTCTCACAGGAACTCAGAAGACTTCCATTTCTATCTTATCTGATTAGCAAGTTGATCATGAATGTGATTTGAGACTTTCTCGGCGTATTCCATTCGTGAAATCTTCTCGGGTGATCAGCCGAGTAAAGGCGTCGTCTTCTCGCAACGTTTCGAAGGGTTTCGTACCCATCATCTTCAAGGAAGTTGATCATGGAAGAGGAGCACTGCAAACAATCCATAGTTGCCTAAACTGTATATCAAGGTGTCTTTGAACCTCAGTTCGCGTCAGCTAGGTTGGAACACCTGTGCGGAGAGACACATCTGCCAAGCTGGGAACCCTTGCTGGCAAGCCAGCAATGTGAAATCAAAAACGTAACTGTGGTGACAGAGTGAACTGTAGCTGGGTTACGTTGGAATGTGACAGTTTGGTTGAGAGTTGTGCAAAGCAATTAGAAAGCAAAAAGCAACCTGAAACGTCTTGGGCTCCGCAGACATGTCGCCTTATTCGATCTTCGCAAACATATCACTCAGCTAAACTGTCACAAACTCGTCTGAACTCCTGCTACATGTTGATGTTGAAACCATGTACCAGGAATCTTAGGGTGCCATTTACGAGGAACGTTTTGTAAACTTTTGTATCACTCTTTTTTTGAAACACTATTCCCCAATATTGTCCCATTATGAAACATTGATTCTTTATGCCAAACTATTCAAATTCTATGTATGTTTGTACGCAGCCTTCATATACACCTTGTATATCTTTCCATTTAGGTTATCGACGGAAACTGACAACTGACGTAGTAGTACGAACAAGTTAACAGGCTACAAATGCTTTTTTGTTTATGCTAATTAGACAGTGTTAAATAACATTTCCTCTGGCGTTTCTGAATTATTTACCGATCTCCCCATTAGTGTGCTAGTGTATGCAAGCAATGTGAGCATACTATGCAAATGGTTCAAATGGCTCTGAGCACTATGGGACTTAACTTCTGAGGTCATCAGTCCCCTAGATCTTAGAACTACTTAAACCTAACTAACCTAAGGACATCACACACATCCATGCCCGACGCAAGATTCGAACCTGCGACCGTAGCGGTCGCGCGGTTCCAGACTGTAGCGCCTAGAACCGCTCGGCCACCCCGGCCTGCCATACTATGTAACCTTGCGTATGGCGTTCAACAGTAAGAGTGGTTCTAAAATTTTAATTTTGTAGTCTTAAAAGTGCTTTGTTACGAGGGAGTGCTGAAAAGTAATGCCTCCGATTTTTTTTTACGTGACTATTCTTAAAGCTTTTTAAATAAAACCCACGTTATTAACATTCTATTAGGCTTCTGCATAAATTGATAGTTTTTCCATAAGCTTAATAAACACAACAGACACACTTAACAGAGACTTTAGTCATCAGTAATATGTTTTCCTTCACTATTTACAAGTCTGCCAACGCTGGGGTAATTTTTCGATTCCGCGACTGTAGAAATCACGTGGTTTTGAGGCGAAGAACTCGTCGAAGCATGTTCGGAGCGCATGCCAGAAAGGAAGCTCCTTGAAGATTATACGACAGGGAGAAGAAAAGGTGACAACCTGAGAACGCAAGATCGGGTGAATAAGGTGAGTGCGGAATGACTTTCGAACCCAACTGCCGTACAGGGTTCTTTTGTCAGTCTAGCAGACAGCGGGCGGGCGTTATAGTGGAGTAGCATCACTTCACGCAGACTTCCTGGTCGTTATTCTTGGACTGCTTCTGCAGGACGCCTCAGTTGTTGGCAGTAAATGTCAGCAGTGATGGTTAAGCCTCGGGGAAGCGATTCATAGTAAACCACACCGTCGCTGTTCGACAAGCTGCGTAACATTATCTTTTCCGGATGTGCACAGGTCTTTGTACAGGGGGTTGCTACTTCGTTCGAGCTCAGCCAATCCTTTTTCCTTACAATAGCATAGAGACACCACTTCCCGTCACCAATAACGATACAGGATAGGAATGGTCGGTGTTGTTCATGAGGTAGTTGATGACGAGCCATCAGAGTTGCACATTTGTCCATCCGCTGATTTATGTGATTTTGGCATAGAGCATGCGGTATCCATACACATGCAAATGTCGCACGATGGTGAAATGATCACAGTTCATCACACTTCAAAAATGGTTCAAATGGCTCTGAGCACTATGTGACTTAACTTCTGAGGTCATCAGTCCCCTAGAACTTAGAACTACTTAAACTTAACTAACCTAAGGACATCACGCACATCCATTCCGGGGCAGGATTCGAACCTGCGACCGTAGCGGTCGCGCGGTTCCAGACTGTAGCGCCTAGAACCGCTCGGCCACTCCGGCCGCCTCATCACACTTCCCAGTTCTCGAGTACACGTTGACGTGGATCGTTGTGGATTAACGCATTTAAACGATCTTCAACCAAACTCCGAAGGTCTTCCTGAACGTGGAGATTCACTAATATCAAAACGATCGTACTTAAAATGAGAGAACCATTTTCTTGGCGTGGCTTTCCAGCGCCATTATCCCCACGCACAACGCAAATGTTTCTGACTGACTCCGCCGTTGTCACCCTTCTACTGAACTGAAACACAAGAATATGTCGGAAACGTTCCGATTTCTCCACTTGGCACACTGTTCTCTAGCGTTCACAGCTCCATTTACTGTCACCAAATGACAATATGAAACCTCAGATAGCAACAGTGGACTACAAATAAGAAATGACAATCGGTAAATGAACCTATAAGAACCGGAATATGATCTGCGAAACAAAAACGCTACGCATTTGTGCTTTATTCTACACATGTACATATTTGCAGCTCTCTGCCACTGGAGGCTTCCGAATCGTACAGTGTAAGATGCAGGTGTGTAACGTTAACTAAGTAGGCGCGTGACAAACAGCGTGCTGTAATTAAAATTCGAATTAGCAAAGTTCGTCCATACAAGGAGCACCCTCTCCTTAAGCATGACAATACCAAACCACAAACGAGCTCTGCATCTGCAACATTTCGATGCCTTGGGTTCTCTGTCATCGATTATCCTCCAAAAAAATCGTTCAAATGGCTCTGAGCACTATGGGACTTAACTTCTGAGGTCATCAGTCCTCTACAACTTAGAACTACTTAAACCTAACTAAGGACATTACACACATCCATGCCCGAGGCAGGATTCGAACCTGCGACCGTAGCACTCGCGCGATTCCAGACTGTAGCGCCTAGAACCGGTCGGCCACCCCGGCCGGCGATTATCCTCCATACAGTCCCGACTTGGCCCCATCCGATTTTCATCTGTCTGCAAAACTTAAGGAGCATTTTAGAGGACTTCACTAGGAACGGTATCAACAAACTGGTCTCTCAATGGGAGAAATGTGTTCGTCGCCGGGTGACTATGTTGAGAAATCAATATGTAGACGTGAAGAATAAGGATGTAGAATGTTAATAACGTTTGTTTTATTCAAAAAGCTTTAAGAGTTTCACATTAAAAAGTCGGAAGCATCACATTTCAGCACGCCCTGGTATTTCTTCTTCGATCATTTTATCACTAAATATGAACCTCGCTACTTACAAATCCAGCGTTCCTCCCCCCCCCCCTCTCTCTCTCTCTTTTTCCAACACTATTATAGACAAAACGAGTCAAATAATACGAAAAAAGCTTTAAGAGTTTCACATTAAAAAGTCGGAAGCATCACATTTCAGCACGCCCTGGTATTTCTTCTTCGATCATTTTATCACTAAATATGAACCTCGCTACTTACAAATCCAGCGTTCCTCCCCCCCCCCCCCCCTCTCTCTCTCTCTCTCTTCTCTCTCTCTTTTTCCAACACTATTATAGACAAAACGAGTCAAATAATACGAAAATAATCAAATAGTTGTGAAATGGCAATTTAGAACACAGGTACAGTGAGTTTTTATCAGCTGCGCCCGCATCGACGCGTCCCATAGGCAGCGCGAGTAATGGCTTAGTTGGAGACCGCTTAGCAACCTCAAAAGCCGGATCTTGGAAATGTAGTGCATCAGAACTAAAAGGAAATTTTCGTCGAATGATTTCGAATGAGTATCATTATAAAGCACATCAGCACATGACAAATGGTTTGTCGCTTTGTTGTTATTGTTTTCGGGACATCATAAGGTCTTTAAGCTGCGTGAATTTCCAGAACGGCAGAATATCTGTTGGGTAGCAACTGTTTGTGTGTGTGTGTGTGTGTGTGTGTGTGTGTGTGTGTGTGTGTGTGTGTGCTGAGAAACTACTCATCGTCTTCCATTTAGTATTACGCCTTCTCGGTATCTCATTAATACCCATACTTCATTGTTAATAAGCACTTAGAGCGTCAGTAATTTTGTAGGAATTTATATTCGATCTTTGTCGTTCCTCGCATTAAAATAGTCTTCCTCGCATTTTGTCTGGTGGCCTGTTTTCTAAGACGTCAGTAGGTTCTCTCATGTGCTGCCTGTGACACAGTCACAAGTACTGAGATCGGACAGACTTGCAGTAAGTCTCCTACACCGTGATTTTAATGTTGTTGTTGTTGTTGCGGTCTTCAGTCCTGAGACTGGTCTGATGCAGCTCTCCATGCTCCTCTATCCGGTGCAAGTTTCTTCATCTCCCAGTACCTATTGCAACCTACATCCTTCTGAATCTGTTTAGTGTATTCATCTCTTGGTATCCCTCTACGATTTTTACCCTCCACGCGGACCTCCAATACTAAATTGGTGATCCCTTGATACCTCAGAACATGTCCTACCAACCGATCCCTCTCTTCCCCAATTGTATTCAATACCTCCTCATTAGTTATGTGATCTACCCATCTAATCTTCAGCATTCTTCTGTTGCTCCACATTTCAAAAGCTTCTATTTTCTTCTTGTCCAAACTATTTATCGTCCATGTTTCACTTCCATACATGGCTACATTCCATACAAATACTTTCAGAAACGACTTCCTGACACTTAAATCTATACTCGATGTTAACGAATGTCTCTTCTTCAGAAGCGCTTTCCTTGCCATTGCCAGTCTACATTTTATATCCTCTCTACTTCGACCATCATCAGTTATTTTGCTCCCCAAATAGCAAAACTCATTACTACTTTAAGCGTCTCATTTCCCAATCTAATTCCCAAAGCATCGCCCGATTTAATTCGACTACATTCCATTATCCTCGTTTGGCTTTTGTTGATGTTCATGTTATATCCTGCTTTCAAGGCACTGTCCATTCCGTTCAACTCCTCTTCCAAGTCCTTTGCTGTCCCTGACAGCATTATAATGTCATCGGCGAACCTCAAAGTTTATATTTCTTCTTCATGGATTTTAATATCTACTCCGAATTTTTCTTTTGTTTCCTTTACTTGTAACGCCGGAAATGCATATCCTCCTATTTCCATGTATTGTACTATAATTTTTTTCCTTGTTTTGTTACCTCAAGATATGACATTTCTGTCCCTTTATATATTGTAATTGTTTTACTGTTTGTATATATATATTTATGCATTTATGTCGATGTATAATTGGTTGTTTTGTAAATATTATTTGTGTTTTTACGCTGGGTCTTGCCTAGGGAAAACTATGCTATCGAACGAATACGTCGGTAGGTCGTGTGGAGAACCAGAGTGTTTAGGATCTTTGGTAGTGTTAACTCTGTCGTGTGGAGCGCGGGCAGAAGAGTCTGGCTGGGGTGGTGCAGTGGAGCAGGTGCGTTGTGTGAAGCTCCCGCGAGTTGCCGCGCTTTCAGGGTTTGGCAGCATGTAATTGCGCTCGACTTGCGACGATAGTTTCTGATCGGTGTCGCGGACGGAAGCATTAGCTGGCGCACATCAAGAGCCCGTTTCGCCTGGTGACCGTGTCGAGAAGAAGGCGCGCCAACATCCAGCTTCTGCATCAGCGACGGCCGACAATGAGTGACTGTCGCCACCTCCTCGATCGACGGCTTCAAACCTTCAATCAGCCAACAAGGAAGACTGGAAGTACGTAAAGTTTTAGAACTGTATGGCAGACCTCAGCTTTTCAAACTGTTCCATTTTCATAACTAAATTACGGCAACGTAGCATGAACTTTGTTGCTCATTGTCCCAATTGCATTACCAAGCAGGGTCCCTTCCTTTTCCGGAATGAACCCGAGTGTCGTTGAAATTCAAACGCCAGCATCATTCGATTTCACTGCTTTAATTTCAAAGTTCAGTTAAGGTATTCATAGCTGGCTACAATATTTAGATTACACAAGCACAAATTATGAGTGCGAGTTTTGTTACCATATTATAGCTTACCTGTGACTGCAGCTCAGCTTGGTACGTACTAAATTTTACTACTGCTAATTGTTCAGAATCATTTAATTCAAGTTCAAAGTTAAATCTCTTATTTCTAAATTGCGTAGATTCGAGTAGCTTTTGAAATGATTGTTGAGGTAGTCCAAGACTAACCGTATTTTACTGAATTTCGATGTGCTTCAGAAAGAAAGCTCACTATTAACTTCAGTCACTAAATTAACTTTCGATTTTCCGGTTTTATTAATCCTTTTGCTAAATTAAGTCAGAGTGTAGCGAAATTTATTACTTCTGACAAATTTTCAGTTTTCACACTACACGTGTCAACCTTCAGTTGCCACGCTTCTAGTGCTAATTATATGTGTAATAACCTTTCTTTTTCAGTTACTATAGTAATTGTCCTTAGGACTGGCGACCGTAATTTCCCCCAAATCTCAAGTATCTAATTACCGCTAGTTAATTGTTAACGTAACGGCCGCACATTTACTTTCTTTATTAACTTTACCCCTTTTCAAAATTAATTTCCACCAGTTTCATTTGCATTTTTCCTATCATTTAGATGTAACCCTTTCCTCCCTCTTTTCCGGCAGATTAACTTCGGTGACGATTGCTTTTCCCAAATTTCCATTAGGTACACGCGGTTTAATTTTTCACTGTCATTAAGGTCGATAAGTGAGGGGGAGGTTACATACTGCTTGCTCAATATACAGATTGAATAACATCAGGGATAGGCTACCACCCTGTCTCATTCCCTTCCCAACCACTGCTTCCCTTTCATGCCCCTCCACTCTTATAATTGCCATCTGGTTTCTGTACAAATTGTAAATAACCTTTCCCTCCCTGTATTTTGCCCCTGCTATCTTCAGAATTTGAAAGAGAGTATTCCAGTCAACATTGTCAAAAGCTTTCTCTGAGTCTACAAATGCTAGAAACGTAGGTAGCTCTAATTTATGAGGAAACAAATATCCACAAACTATACTGTGATTATAATTGTACAGGCTATCGCGGCACCCCCCATATACATTAAAACATCGTAGTTTGTGGTACTAACTCGTTTAAGACAGCAAAAAATAGCACTGGAAAAAGTTGTTTTACAACACAGCCCATACGTTAGGAAGGAGCGTTTAAGATGATGCAGTACGATTAGACAATTCTATCTAGGTACATCCAATAATACTACGAAAAAAAATCTGAATGTAAAGCTATAAAAGAATATTTTACCTGTCAATCTACAAAGAGATGCACATCCTCCAGCAGAGATTCTCGGGACCCATTAATCTCAGATTTTAAATATCCTAAAATGAGGCGTGGTAAAGTAATTTTACTTTCGACAACTACAGTCATTTGTAAGAGAAGAAAACTGTTTTTACAGTCGGATCATATCACATTTATTAATTACTAGATGTTTTAACTACTGCTTCGTTGGCATGTCAGTAGTTTTATTATGATGAGTAATGATGAATACATAAGCTAGTAATTTTAGGAGATATCTGTTTATATAGTGGTGTAGAGACGTATATGTATAAATGTCTGGAGTGCCGGTATGTAAGTACATGATGAATGTGTTTCTGTTATTTTGTTGTATGTCGAATCTGAAAGCATGGATTATATTTTCTAATTACATTTTAAAAAATGCTGCGTCTGGTCATGTGCGTGAGATATTCAATCACAATGACTGATCACGACACCTGGTGGCCATAGTTGGAACTGGTCGGTAGCACTGTGACGCATGGAGATCATGCACCCCCACACTCTCGATGTTAATGCTACCAAGATTGGTATTCGTACGGTAATTAGTTTTCGTGTTACAATGTGTTAAATACGAGAAGTATAACTGCAACCACCCGGTCCTTCAGGTAGGGATGCAAAAGCCGACCGGTTAAAACATATACCGGTATTTTATTCCCGAATAACTGGTGTTTTTCGGTCTTTGTCCGTTTTCGCTTATTATAGCTTTTTTCCGTTTTTACTACTAACTGGGTACATAACCGGCGCACCAATTTCTCATAGAAGCAGTGTTAAAATTTTTGGTTTTTAAACAAAACATTTAAATAACTGATAACATTTATTCACAAAATTTCCATTGTTTTAAAGTATGAGGTTATTATGGAAAGTAATCAGTCCTATTTTAATTATAGTGTCGACGTTAGCAACAAGCAAAGAACACATAAGAATCGGTGTAGCACTGCTGAGACAATAATTGTACGTGTTGCCGTGTTGCGTAACCTGTTTGATGATACGCGTGTGCGTATGCTATCATCCTCGGACATCGGTTGTATTGCAGAATGACACCTCTCTGTTTTGAAAGTATTGCACAAAATGTGGTAGCAGTGAAGTACAGTGTTGCATTCTCTTTAATAGATTAAGAACAGAGGACATACAACAACCTTGCGGCATAATATAAGGAGAAAACATCGCCAATATTCCATGGAAGAGAAGGCCATTTTGATTGCTACTCCTATAGTTTTATTGCCACGCTATAAACTTGGGGTAATAACTGACCTCTTAATTTTGTGATTGCTTCACAGTGAAAAATTGATACCATCCTAAAATGATGAAGCAGGGAAGTCATCAACTTGTGACATGCTCGTGCTATTGCCGCGCCCGTCTCCTTCATCTTTGTCATCTATGCTGGATGCAATGGACCAGTTTCTGCTACAGCCTCAGCCCCCTATCGCTGGTGACCCCCTGCTCCCTCATCCTCACTGTAATTTCTCGGTCTTTCTTCGAAGCCTACGATTATTAGTGGAAACAGTAACAATAGCACCGAGTGAGGTGGCGCAGTGGTTAGCACATTGGACTCGCATTCGGGAGGACGACGGTTCAATCCCGCGTCCGGCCATCCTGATTTAGGTTTTCCGTGATTTCCCTAAATCGCTCCAGGGAATGCCGGGATGGTTCCTTTGAAAGGGCACGGCCGGCTTCCTTCTCCGTCCTTCCCTAATCCGCTGAGACCGAAGACCTCGCAGTTTGGTTAAAATGGTTTAAATGGCTCTGAGCACTATGGGACTCAACTGCTGAGGTCATTAGTCCCCTAGAACTTAGAACTACTTAAACCTAACTAACCTAAGGACATCACACACATCCATGCCCGAGGCAGGATTCGAACCTGCGACCGTAGCGGTCTTGCGGTTCCAGACTGCAGCGCCTTTAACCGCACGGCCACTTCAGCCGGCCGCAGTTTGGTCTCTTTCCCCAAACAACCCCAACCCAACCCAGTAACAATAACAAACAGAAAATTATTTATATCAGAAACCGGTTATTTTAACATGTTTTTAACAGTGGAGATGGAAACCGGCTGTTCCAGCGATAACCGCCATTCCTAATATCAGGTGTCCCAACAGTAGAAATCAAAAAGGTTGACACCCAGCGACCTTGTCCGATCCATCGACCAGGATAGATGTTGTCGAGATGCCTTCGCGTGGAACTACTATAGTGAGCTAAAGCACAATAGTGTCGTAGCCACATTACCTTCGTACCACCAAAGGCTCGTCTTCTAGCAGGAAATTCAGATACGCCTCGCCTGTTAGGCGATTGTGGAAGGATCGCTGGTCCCACGAGTCGGTCGCTAATAGTCCCTCATCAGAACTTAAGCCTGAGCTGGTCCTGATGTTTCGCTGTCACCATACCACGCGGGTTCTCCATGGGCCACATGTGGGTGTTGTCGAGGTTGACTGTACCACCCGCGTAGGAGAAGCCTCATATGTGAATAGGATGGATGACAGAAATCTCAGCGCGGTTGTGGTCCGTACAGAGAGAAAACCGTCTCGCCAGCAGCTGTGACCGAGTGGTTCTAGGCGCTTCAATCTGGAACCGCGCTGCTGCTACGATCGCAGGTTCGAATCCTGCCTCGGACATGGGTGTGTATTGTGTCCTTAGGCTAGTTAGGTTTGAGTAGTTCTAAGTTCTAGGGGACTGATGACCTCAGTTGTTAAGTCCCATAGTGCTCAGAGCCATTTGAACCATTTTAAAACCGTCGTCACGGAGGAAATACCGCAGGCAATGAGGTCTGAACTCGTTATAGACTAAGTGGAGAATGTTCCACACGGTCGGCTAGCTTACGCCATGCTGGAGGGCCACCTGTCTGGCGCTGATCCCTGAGTGATACTCTACAAGTGTTCGACACTTGGTCCTCCAACACCCTTCGTGGTTAACCAGTTCCGTAAACGAGCCTGCAGCACACAAAGGACGGTACATTTTTGCAAACAGCTTATTGCTGCGGTTGCTGTCGGCAGGCCTACTTATCCCGGTACAGTCGTGTTGCCGCCCCTTCCTTGTCATTTGCCTGTCTGTATCTACACTACTGTCCATTAAAATTGCTACACCACGAACATGATGTGCTACAGACGCGAAATTTAACCGACAGAAAGAAGATGCTGTGATATACAAATGATTAGCTTTTCAGAGCATTCACGCAAGGTTGGCGCCGTTGGCGACACCTACAATGTGCTGACATGAGGAAAGTTTCCAACCGATTTCTCATACACAAACAGCAGTCGACCGGCATTTCCTGATGAAACGTTGTTGTGATGCCTCGTGTTAGGAGGAGAAATCCGTACCATCACGTTTCCGACTTTGATAAAGGTCGGATTGTAGTCTATCGCGACTGCGGTTTATCGTATCGAGACATTGCTGCTCGCGTCGGTCGAGATCCAATGACTGTTAGCAGAATATGGAATGGTGGGTTCAGGAGGGTAATACGGAACGCCGAGCTGGATCCCAACGGCCTCGTATCACTAGCAGTCCAGATGACAGGCATCTTATCCGCGTGGCTGTAACGGATCGTGCAGCCACGTCTCGATCCCTGAGTCAACATTTGGGGACGTTTGCAAGACAACAACTATCTGCACGAACAGTTCAACGACGTTTGTAGCAGCATGGACTATCAGCTCGGAGACCTTGGCTGCTGTTACCCTTGACACTGCATCACAGACAGGAGCGCCTGCGATGATGAACTCAAGGACGAACCAGGGTGCACGAATGGCAAAATGTCAATTTTTCGGATGAATGCAGGTTCTGTTTACAGCATCATGTTGGTCGCATCCGTGTTTGGCGACATCGCGGTGAACGCACATTGGAAACGTGTTTTCGTCATCGCCGTACTGGCGTATCGCCCGGCGTGATGGTATGGGGTGCCATTGCTTACACGTATCGGTCACCTCTTGTTCGCATTGACGGCATTTTGAACAGTGGACGTTATATTTCAGATGTCTGACGACCCGTGGCTCTACCCTTAATTCGATCCCTGCGAAACCCTACATTTCAGCAGGATAATGCACGACCGCATGTTGCAGGTCTTGTACGGGCCTCTCTGGATACAGAAAATGTTCGACTACTGCCTGGCCACCACATTCTCCAGATCTCTCACCAATTGAAAGCGTCTGGTCAATCGTGGCCGAGCAACTGGCTCGTCACAATACGCCAGTCACTACTCTTGATGAACTATGGTATCGTGTTGAAGCTGCGTGGGCAGCTGTACCTGTACACGCCATCCAAGCTCTGTTTGACTCAATGCCCAGGCGTTTCAAGGCCGTTATTACGGCCGCAGGTGGTTGTTCTGGGTACTGATTTCTCAGGATCTATGCACCCAAATTGTGTGAAAATATAATCACATGTCATTGTAGTATAATATATTTGTCCAATGAATATCCGTTTATCATCTGCATTTCGTCTCGGTGTAGCAATTTTAATGGCCAGTAGTGTAAAAACCAAGTGTGCTTCTTCCTGATTGGTATACGGTCCACACCTCGTATAGTCCGACCCACGAACGATGGCGGTACACGCATGTCGAGGCATGGACGGGGACTGCATTGGTGACGATTCCAAGTGACAGTTATGGTAGGCGCATGCGCATCCTTTCTGTCTGAAGAATGCGCATATCCTGCAAATGACGTCTCTCGCTTGCAGACTTTATCACTTTCCACCACGATCAACGATGGCAACTCGCAACAAATGGAATCGAAATTCACTAAACAACTGGCTACGATAATGTTTAATCCTCGAATTAGCTGCTGCATTCACAGCAGAGCGTTCGGAACACTACTGAACGCTCATTGGCTATCGCAGAATACGTGACGTATGTGCGCAGAACAAGCCTAAACTCGAACACCATCGTTCTGATTCCAACAAGCTGTACCTGCCTTGTAACGCATTTCCACTCATATGTCTGTTTGGCCTATTTTAGTCCTTGTTCTCTCAGGCGTCGTTTCCTTCAGTTTGTTCCCATTTAGCAAAATCGCCCCGTGTATGTAATGATTAATAACTGACGCTATGTAAAAGACTGCAACTTACAGGTAATTGAGATATATGTCACGGAGTTGTTTGTAGCGCGGTTCTTTGTTTGACAAAGCGTGTTTCTTAGAGTGCTGCATACAGGATGATTTCCTCCAAGCTATTGCGACAGTTTTTGCAAAGTTCTGGGCACGTCTAAAATGAGAAAATTTACAATATATCATTTGCTGCATCTTCACCCGTAACTGTATATTCATTGGGTTGCTAGTCAATATGAAACTTGTACTCTTCCGACTTTAGAATAAATAAAAAAATAGATGGTGACAACAATGATGAAAAGTTGAGAAATGAACCTAAGAACGGAAGCGCTAGCGATATGGTTGCGACTATCGAACTTTACGCGAAAGCGGTGCGCTGGCTTACGGAAGTGACTTTCAGCTTGACAAATGCGCCGCTGCACTGCGAAGCAAATTACCCTCTCGCCGTGGCCGCTGCTTTTGTTCATCTTTAAATTACGAGCGCAGAAAAGAGGTCAAACGTGCAACGTTAACTGCCTGCCTTGAGTTGGACTGAACAAAAGACTCGACGATTAGCATGCTCTAGTGCCTGCGAACAAGTCTCTTTTCCCCGGCGCCGAAGTGCAATGAAGCGGCGTCGCCTGCACATTCAGACAGGACTCGGAAATGCAACGGTCAGTCAAAAGAAAAGAAAACCGCAGTGTTGTTAGCGGGAAATTGAATAATTTCGTGTGCAAGGTGCGTGATCGCATGACGAAATTCGTGAAACGTGCATAATATTTTTCAACTTTTTCTTCCATGATAAAATTAGACCAATAAGGCCATTTTCTGCAGCAGCTATGTAAACATCTTCATCTTCTAAAGGCTAAGCCTTGTTGCTGCAACCATATTTCTCTCTCCTCTACTGAGAGTTTCAAGTCAGCGTACTGTTTGAATTTAATTCCATCCGTCTCATAATTCAGATGATTCTTTTGCAGTCATCATCTACCTTTCTTTCCCATAACCTATCCTTCCAATACGGTGGACGAGAATGCGCTGTGTCCTATTGTGTGGATAATGGAGTTTGATTCTCTCTCTTCTGTGGTAGTGATCAAACCCCTTCATTCATCTTCTTCCTTGAGGACACACTATTTCGCCTTTTCTCTATCCTGCTTATTTCTAGCATCCTTCTCCACATCAACATTTCCGCTTCTTCCACGAGATGTACAACCTGTTTCATTATGACCCATAACACGGCTTTTTTATTACTGCAAAATAGAAAGTGTACAACTTTGCTTCCGCCGTTTCTTTCCCCAACATTTGAGGCTTTAGTGAAACAAATTGGTTACACATGTATCATTCAAAGTATTTTCCATCGCTACTTTCTCCCATCTTTCGGGCAGTGTACGAATCCCGCGTCGAAAAAATTGTTCATCTTTTGAAGCGATATACGAATCGATCCAATTTGTGACTTCTTCATGAGATCGGAAGTGTTGGTCAGCCAGGCCATACGCCATTGATCTAAACAGGTGATAGTCAGAGGGAGCAATGACTGGAAATACAGGCATAGGACTTCCCATTTTAGCGTTTCCAAGTACGTTTTGATCTCTTTTGCAACGTGGGGTCGAGCGTTGTCGTGCTGCAAAATCACTTTATCGTGTCTCTCACTGCAATGCGGCCGTTTGTCTTTTAATGCTCTGTTCAGACGTATTAATTTCGTTCGATAACGAGCACCTGTGATTGTTTCACTCGGTTTTAACACAGCATAGTACACGACGCCGAGCTGGTCCCAGTAAATGCAGAGCATGATCTTGGAGCCGTGAATATTCGGTTTGGCCGTCGACGTGGAAGCATGGCCGGGATATCCCTATGATTTTTTGCCTTTATGGATATCATAATGAACGCATTTTTCGTCCTCGGTCACAATGCGATGCAGAAATCCCTTCCGTTTTTGCCTCTGAAGCAACTGTTCCAAACACACAAACGCCGTTCAACGTCTCTTGGTTTCAGCACACACGAGACCCAAGTTCCTTCTTTCTGAATCACGCCCATAACCTTGAGACGTTTTGAAATGGTTTGCTGTGTCAGTCCCACTAATCGTGCCAATTCTTCTTGAGTTTGTCGCGAGTCTTCACTCAGCAATGTCTAAAATTCTGCATCTTCGGAAACATTCTCTCTTCCACCACTATGCCGGTCTACGACGTTAAAATCACCGTTCATAAAGCGTTGAAACAACTCACGACACGTTATTTCACTAACAGCGTCCTTACCATACGTACTTGAGAGCATTCGATGAGACTCAGCCGCTGTTTTCTTCATATTGAAAGAAAACAGTAACACCTCCCGCAAATGACGGGAATTAGGCTCGTAAACTGACATTTTGTTTGAATGAGGTTATGTTGACCAAGGTTGAACAGCTAACTGCCTGACGTCTGAGATCTGTTTCTTTCGACCGCTACTTATCGTTCTCGGCAAAAGGAGGAACCAAAGTTGTACACCTTGTATTTATTTAATTTTTCAGAGGCATTTCGCCGTTTCTGTGAAAGGCACCTTCTCCGAAGTTTCGTAATTATTTATTGCCTGTCCTTATAAACTCAGTGGTTCCTTTATGTGGCTAGAGGTTGAAAAACGCGCTTCGACTTCGGTATGTGATCACAGGGGCATAGTTGTACACCAGAAGTAATCAAACTTAGAATTATAGCTGTGTACAGTGTTCCATTGTTCGAGAAGCTTAGAAGGTGAAAGGAGACATTTAGATACGATGCATCTCCTTTAAAGAGACACCTTCTTCACAGTTGGGTTGGATGTAAATGCGGAACTTGTTACTAGCAAACCATCATACACGATTGGGCGCTTATGACCTTCGTTATTTTTGCGCCGTAAAACAAACTATCATACCCGATGCGAACTCTTTTTTTTAGATAGTGCAAAAGAGCTAGCGGTAAATCTAAAGACTGCCACTGGCATACTACATCAAAAGCATTCCTCGTGAACTGCATCACACAGGACAGGCGGGTTGGAGGTTAAGTCTGTCACTAGTTGATGGTAAGTCAAGGTGAGAATATTATTGGATTCATTTTTACATTGTGGCCTTGCTTTACCCTCACTTTTTGATGAGAGTTTGTTTTAAATCAGTAGGAAAAGCACTCCTGTGCCTTCAGAGATGGTGATCGTAAGTCATACGTATGGTACACACACTGTATTATACGTTCATGGACCTTATATGAAAAGAAGTGGTGAGACGCATAGAAATAGAAATTTTTTTGCGGCGAAGAAAATTGACCGATTCGACCAGTGACCGATAAGAAGTATGTCAGTTCCTGAAAGTATCACGGAAAACTATTACCATGCTCTGACGAAGGTTTCCATAAGATACCCGAGTCACTTTTCATTACTGGTCTTCCAAAACCAATAACGGCACTAGAAGATATGGCTGTCGCAGGACGAACGAAGGATTAAGGACGCACGGTCTGCTATCTTCCTGATAATGTTGACAGTACAAAGCATTATTAATCTGTTTACGTGGATATCGTTAAATGTTCTTAAAAATTAAACTTTATGATAGATGACGGACGTTCGCCAATCCTCGCTCCACCAGTTAAGCTTACATGACCAAACTGACAAATCTGCAGAAAACATTCCACTATTATCGCCTGTCTGCCTGCTGTTTCAAACACAATGAAGTCTTTTGCTATGACACTGAGCAGCTGGTAACTTTGCCGAAGATGATAAGGATGGTCGGCCACTGTGACAGAGCGGTTCTAGGCGCTTCAGTCTGGAACCGCGCTGCAGATTCGAATCCTGCCTCGGACGTGGATGTGTGTGATATCCTTAGGTTAGTTAGGTTCAAGTAGTTCTAAGTCTGGGGCACTGATGACCTCAGATGTAAAGTCCCATAGTGCTTAGAGCCATTTGAACCATTTTTTGGTAAGGATGTTGTTGTTGTTGTTGTTGTTGTTGTTGTTGACAGAGATGATGACGAAGTTGACTGCTTATTGGAGAAAGCTGCAAACGCTTATACTATAGGAGAAAGAATGTAGTGGACTGTCGCTTCAATGCCTATGATGGTTAAATGCGTCCCGAACGAATTCTTCCACTCGGCACCAGAATAATGACCATCCTCTGGAGCTCTACAGTATCCTGTGTTTGCCCGTTATTTTTTAAGTAAGATAGGGCCCTTTATTGACCTATTTTTTCCAATAAAGAACATGCATCACCTCAGATGACATTACATTTGTCCAGACAAACAGTATAAATAAGAGAAAAGTAACTACATGTTCAATATGTTAAACAATCGTGATCAGCTAAAATCGGATGCCGGAGTGGACTCGAAATTGAGTTGTATTTTTCGCGGGTTGTGCTACTTACACAGAGCCAACTTAATCTTTACTTCGGTCGATGAAATGTGGTCTAAGTGCTGATTAGATAGAACAATGTTCCGCTGACCTGTTTCCTGCCCGTCACTGGGTTTCTAAACATGCACAAAGACTCTTTTCAACAACTCCGATGCTAAGTGGATGGTCCTACTTGGAATGACGTACTTGAATCCGGGACATGCAAAGCCAAACTGCATTACCTCTTTAAAACTGATCTTACACAGAGCAGCAGCAATAGTGTAACAAAGAACTAGAGTGCAAGTAGGTACAGTTAACCACCCACGCGAGCTACGGAAATTGCTGGTACAACTGGATTTAATTGCTGCATTATTTTCGCAGTATTTTCCTGAAGCGAGAAAATTATGCACACATCGGTAACAGTTACGTTATCTTGCGAAATTTTGGCCTATCAACTACTGTATCCGTGACTAACACGGTCTGTTTGATAAGAACTCGTGCTACAGCGTCGAAATAAACGTTGAGAACAGATTATATGTAGGCAGTATATTTTCCCGATCTGGGAAACGATAGCTTAATTAAGGACCTTCCACAGTTAATGAAGGTGCGTCTGGATTTCTCGACTGCTCTCTCAAATGTTGCAGCGGATCCACAAGGGTAATTTTTTTACGAACTAAGATGATATTGTGGTGATTTTCGAATAATATTCCTATCTCGTGCCATTTACTTTACAGCCTAATCTCTGACGCAAATCAGCAACGTAGGACAAGGAATCATCGTTAACGTCACAACGTCGACATTCTCCCTCAAATCAAACAACAATTTTAACCGAAATTATTTAATAATATTTTTTAGGCTCAGGTCTCATTATTTCTGTGTTCTCATAAGATAATACGTCTAGTCTTCTGTGCAAGCAACTTTTAAGTCTTCTGTGTGTGTGCTAACGAGCTGCTATAAGGCCACTGCCAACTACCTGCCCCAACGGTTGTAAAACTAGACCTGTATGTGCGTAAATGTCTGTACGTAAGAATTCTGTTTCTTGTTCGTAAGGCGTTATATCCTGACATGTGCACTATTTTTGTAAAAGTGATCCACAGAGGAATAAAACTACTACTAGTCTTCTTTTCTCCTTTAGTGTGTTGGTCTTGCGACAGATTTTAACTGGAGGCTGTCCACCGTGACCTGTTCTGAGCATCTTCAAATGTGTGTGAATTCCTAAGGGACCAAACTGTTGAGGTCATCGGTCCCTAGACTTACACACGACTTAAACTAACTTATGCTAAGAACGACACAGACACACCCATGCCCGAGGGAGGACTCGAACCTCCGGCATCAGGGACCGCGCAGTCCGTGACATGGCGCCTCAAACCGCGCGGACACACCGCGCGGCCAGCGTCTTCCTTCATCTGTTTGTATGTGCGTCCATGTCTAATGTCATCCACCATTCCAGTTCTCTTCGTACCCTTCCTCCCTCTTTTCGCTCTATAATTTTTTGTTGCAGATAATTTCTACATAGTATATGCCACAGCCAAGGTTATTTTCCTTTTTCTTATCACTTCCAATAATTTCTTGCAGTTTAACCAGAGACCATCATAAATATGGTTTGAAAGATTCCGCCTTGGGCAATACACAATTTCTTGCATTACTCTTCAACCTATATATTTCGCTGATGTTTAGCCATCTTCAGTGGGTTTCCCATTATTTTGCTTAACATTTCGTCATCATCTTCTCGTAGAACAGCTGATGTTTCAATACTGTTTGTCATCTGCAGTTTTTGTGGTTTCCAAATTCTCAAACCTTCATAACTGTCTTCGCATGATGTGCTGTATCACTCTCTACGAAACATTCAATTGTTCCATCGTCGTGTCGTATAGAGCGACATGGTTTTCTACAACAGGAAACTGAGAAATATTGCAGATGGCCGGGTTTACTGCAGAATATAGACAGCTATATCTACGACAACGTGCAAAGTTAAGACATAAAAAGGAAAACTTGCTCATGGCGGTGAGCCACGTTTGAAACATACACAGTATGTTCAAATTAGCTATACAAAAGTAACCTTCAGTTGTGAAAACGGTAAATAACCTACAGAAGTGTTTGATAAAGCTGTGAATGCAGTATATCTATGAGTTTTATTATCGCCTAACACATAGTTTCCGACGTTCCGCTAGGTGGCATGCGCGAATGAGTTATTCCAAAAGTCATGATGGACTCGTATCACGGTGCAGAGCGACCGCAGTGTTGTTTACTGTTACATGAATCCAAATCCGCTACTGCAGTTCAAAGAAATGGTTCAAATGGCTCTGAGCACTATGGGACTTAACTGCTGTGGTCATCAGTCCCCTAGAACTTAGAACTAGGACTAAATATCGCAAGTCACCACCTTGTGGGAACGTCGGGGACTAACACTGTTAGGCGGGAATAAAACTGGAAGATATATTGCACTCAGCGCTGATCAAACATCTCTATGAGTTATTTAACGTTTTCACAGTTAAAGGTTACTTTTGTATAACCAATTTACGAACACCCTGTATAAGAGAAGAAAAAAAAGTAGGAAATTATCTTTCGCTCAAGGCTAAATCTTTCAAAGCATATTTATTGATAAATCAATCACTTTAATACAGAAAAATCAACTTAGACGTGAACAAGAAGGCTGTCTGAACATTTCACGTAAGAAAGAGTTTGATGCGATATGGTGATTTGTTATGTTCTAGTTTGTTTCCTATAATTAATGTATTACGAAAATTTCTGGAAAATGAGCTCCAGAAAGAAAATAAAGTGTTCTTAATACACTTCCTACCAAATTTATGTACTTCTTTTACGTATGTCCCGAAAGATTTTCTGCACCTCTTAGTTACACTATGAATGCTTCTACACTACTGGCCATTAAAATTGCTACACCAAGAAAAAATGCAGATGATAAACGGGTATTCATTGGACAAATATATTATACTAGAACTGACATGTGATTACGTTTTCAAGCAATTTGGGTGCATAGATCCTGAGAAATCAGTACCCAGAACAACCACCTCTGGCCGTACTAATGGCCTTGATACGCCTGGGATTTGAGTCAATAGAGCTTGGATGGCGTGTACAGGTACAGCTGCCCACACAGCTTCAACACGATACCACAGTTCATCAAGAGTAGTGAATGGCGTACTGTGACGAGCCAGTTGCTCGGCCACCATTGACCAGACGTTTTCAGTTGGTTGTAGATCTGGAGAATGTGCTGGCTAGGGCAGCAGTCGAACATTTTCTGTATCCAGAAAGGCCCGTACAGGACCTGCGACATGCGGTCGTGCATTATCCCGCTGAAATGTAGGGTTTCGCAGGAATCGAATGAAGGGTAGAGCCACGGGTCGTAACACGTCTGAAATGTAACGTCCACTGTTCAAAGTGCCGTCAATGCGAACAAGAGGTGACCCAGACGTGTAACCAATGGCACCCCACACCATGACGCCGGGTGATACGCCAGTATGGCGATAACGAATACACGCTTCCAATGTGCGTTCACCGCGATGTCGCCAAACAGGGATGCGACCATCATGATGCTGTAAAAAGAATCTGCATTCATCCGACAAAATGACGTTCTGCCATTCGTGCGCTCAGGTTCGTCGTTGAGTACACCATCGCAGGCGCTCCTGTCTGTGATGCAGCGTCAAGGGTAACAGCAGCCACGGTCTCCGAGCTGATAGTCCATGCTGCTGCAAACGTCGTCGAACTGTTCGTGCAGATGGTTGTTGTCTTGCAAACGTCCCCATCTGTTGACTCAGGGATCGAGACGTGGCTGCACGATCCGTTATAGCCATGCGGATAAGATGCCTGTTATCTCGACTGCTAGTGATACGAGGCCTTTGGGATCCAGCTCGGCGTTCCGTATTACCCTCCTGAAACCACCGATTCCATATTCTGCTAACAGTCATTGGATGTCGACCAACGCGAGCAGCAATGTCGCGATACGATAAACCGTAATCGCGATAGGCTACAATCCGACCTTCATCAAAATCGGAAACGTGATGGTACGCATTTCTCCTCATTACATGAGGCAACACAACAACGTTTCACCAGGCAACGCCGGTCAACTGCTGTTTGTGTATGAGAAATCGGTTGGAAACTTTCGTCTGTCAGCACGTTGTAGGTGTCGCCACCTGCGCCAACCTTATGTGAATGCTCTGAAAAGCTAATCGTTTGCATATCACAGCGTCTTCTTCCTGTCGTCAAAATTTCGCGTCTGTAGCACGTCATCTTCGTGGTGTAGCAGTTTTAATGGCCAGTAGTGTACTTTGGCATCACCAGCGTCTATGAAGAGAGACACTTGGAGTACAGCGTTATACAGAACTTAATTCCGGTGGCCACTGGTGGTTTTCCTTGGCTTCTCGGCCACCTGCGACAACTTTGCACTTTGAGGACCTCGCCCAGGGTGATGATGTGAGGTGGCGAGTGTGTGGGAACCGCCCAGCGCCCAGATGACCACTCCCCTATTAATACGCATGACGCCACGGCCCTTTCTCCAGAGGGGTGACGGCGGCCACATTCTGCGCTGCGTTACGGAGCAAATTTAGCTGCCGCCTCGAGACACGTCATGAGAAAACCCTTTAGCGACAGGTGGCTTCATACTCTGACTCCCTCTAATAAGATATCCTGTATCGTCACCTGAAGAATTCGAGTTCGTGTTTTTGCATCGCCCAAGTTCAGTTTCGTAAATCTCTAATAATTTGCGTAATATATCTTTATGATAAAGATAATGAGAAAAAAATTTGTAACTATGTAGTAATAACACTTCTCCAGTTTCAACTCCACAGAATTCCCGTAATTCCAAAAATTCTGCAGCACTTCCATAATACGTCATAACGCGTATCTTTTCAGAAGAGTCATAAATTTTGCAAAATTCTGCGTATCGACAACTGACAATTTACCTTCAACTTTCCCTTACTCTCGGAGGAGAGCAATGTGAACGTTGGAAGGAGTATACAGGCATGCTCCACAAGGGAAGTGGACTTGAAGACTGTGTTATAGAAAGGGAATGGGAATTAGATGAATACCATAAACCCGTTCGGAGCTTTCGCAGTTTATAGTTCTGAAAATGACAGTATTTAGAATAACTATTGTCGTTGGGATAAGGATAGTTGTGGGAATGAAGAGAAAACATCTTTAAAAAGAACCGAACGACGTGAAGTAATATTCACGAACTTAAGATACGACCTTGTATATACATTTCCATGTGTCCAAAACGTGTTTTGCATTCGCAATGTTCGTCCCAGTTTTAACGACAGGGGACTGTCATTAGGACCACAGAACCTATAGCTAATTCAAAGAACAAAAAAATGGCTCTGAGCACTATGGGACTTAACATCTGAGGTCAGCACTCCTCTAGAACTTAGAACTACTTAAACCTAACTAACCTAAGGACATCACACACTTCCATTCCCGAGACAGGATTGAAACCTGTGACCGTAGCGTTCGCGCGGTTCCAGACTATAGCGCCTAGAACCGCTCGGCCACCTCGGCCGGCGCGCATCGTGTTCTTGGACCATTCCTTGTTTCAATTTTACTTTTTTTCATATTCCAGTATACCTTCTTCCTGTTTTCATGCTTGATCTGTGTTCAGATTTTGCGGGCTGTTCACTGGCCCCTGTTACCACTAAATTTGAGAGGGTTGCGATGGGGAGTTTCCCTTTTTAGTATCATTAACGTACAGTATAAGGTCGAAGTACGAATATTACACACTTCCTCCAGGCTTAGGCAAATGGAGCATGTCTGTTGGTTCTTTTTGCATTTGATGTGTTCTACGGTGGGCATGATAGGACTTACGGGGACACCATTAATTCATGGCACATGGCACATGGAACACGATGTGCAATACTGAGCAACCGAAAACAGAAATGGCGTCGTGGTTAAGCGGTTCAGTGTTACTCTAACAAGCGGACGAGCTGTATTCAAATTTCTCTGGTGCCAATTTTTTCTATTTTTTCGCTGCTCGCGTTATTCAAATTTGTGTGTGTGTCGCGGTGTAACGTCTGTTTGCAACAGCGAGGTGTAAGGTAACGGCCTATAATGACGGTTGATTCTGCTCAACTACTCTATTAGCAGCCGAAAGGAAGTGGCTTTCCAATGGGAACCGCAAAACTTTTTATGACAAGACGACAAGTCAATCGAAACCTCCACTGGAAAATACGTCTAGTGCGTCATACGCGGCATAGTGACGGCACATGTGTCATATGATAGGAATTTCTTATCGACGCACCTCATTTGCACACCTGGTAAGTGAGAGATCTGTGCCTCCTTGCACGAATTAGGTGTTCGTATGAATGTGATCTCTCGCAAGGACATGATGAAAACATGATAGTTTGTCATATAAGTTGTCACAAATGAACGTAACAGTTTCACATCACATTTCTCTCTGCACTGTCAAAACATAATGTTTGTAACGGTTTAGTAGTTGCTTTCCTTTTTGGAAATCTTGACTCTTAAATTCCTTTATTGTAACATAGTTGACACCCGTTTATTTATTGTTTTCATTTTTATGAGATGTCTATTTGGTATCTCGCCTGCTCTCTCTATTCATCACATTTACTTGCCACGGTAAGGTACTCTCACCACATGACTCATAATCTCTAACCAATGTATAGTATGACAACTCCCAAGACTACAGAAAGAAAACAACCATTTCAGTGGCCAGACGGACAGTTCGAAATGTTGTGAAAAAAAAAACAAAATAAATAAATGACACGAGCGAGTTTTGAACACGGTTTGTCCGCTTGGCAGTCCAGCACCATGGTCACTTACCCACGATGTCGTCGCTATTTCAGACTACTCTCTATTGCACTTCTTGTTCTTGGAACGTTCACTGTTCCTGTTTTGCTTTTCTTTCACAGTTTAGTACACCTTGTTGTTTTCATGCTTGATCTGTGTTCAGTTTTTTTGCGGGTTGTCCACTGGGCCATCGTACCACTAAATCTAATGGGGCTGCGATGGGGAGTTTCCCTTGTCAGACTACCCTTGTGTTGGGAATACAAATGGTCCCAAGACCAAGGGTTATCCACAACACTTTTCCTATCACCAACAGAACCCGTCGTATGAGCACCGGAAAATACGAGCACCGGAAAATACTGTTCTTGTGCGTAGTGGTTCAAAAATGGTTCTGAGCACTATGGGACTTAACTTCTGAGGTCATCAGTCCCCTAGAACATAGAACTACTTAAACCTAACTAACCTAAGGACACCACACACATCCATGCCTGAAGCAGGATTCGAACCTGCGACCGTAGCGGTCGCGCGGCTCCAGACTGAAGCGCCTAGAACCGCTCGGCTGTGCGTTGTGTTTTGGTACATATTAAGCAGGAATAGTGTCTCATGCATACCGATTCAACTATTGTCAAATGCCTTTTCTCAAACTGATCCTCCTAAACTGATACTCTCCCAAATTTTCCTCAGTCATGTGAGTAAAAAGCTACTCTCGAATACTGTGGTACAGGTATACTGCAAGAAGAAGGAAACAAGATAAACCACTAAAAGATTAAACGAACAAAATCAAGGACACGTAATAAGAAGCTTACAGTAAGAAGACCGTCAAGATAGGGACATGTAGCCTTCGGGATGCGACAAACTTCTGTTGCGCTTGTAGAGCTGAAATCTCGCCTCCAGACGATAAAAGAAAGCTTCGTGTTGACGTCTTGCAGAATACAGTTTTCGGCGCTCCCTGGATTGGAGATTTTTTTTGTCGCAGCTGTTGGGCAGGCGGGGGAAGAGGTCGTCAACGACCGTTGCGCCTGGCGGTTAGGACCCTCGGCCTGCCCGTGGGTGTGTGGGAGGGAGGGCTTTGGGGCATAAGTGGGGGCCTGCTCGAGGCGGCAGGTTGCTGCCTGCTTGTGCACTTGGCCACTTGCTGTGCGGCCGGCTCAGCTGACTGCTCCACGCAGCTGGAACGCACGCACGCACTCGCCATTGCTACCAGCTGTAGAAGCACG
This sequence comes from Schistocerca cancellata, assembly GCF_023864275.1. NCBI lineage: Eukaryota > Metazoa > Arthropoda > Insecta > Orthoptera > Acrididae > Schistocerca > Schistocerca cancellata. Next base: position 373,612,641 of record NC_064626.1, read on the forward strand.
AAACCGGAATTTGGTTGCTATAATTGCACTCTATTGTTTGAAACAGATCAACAGTATTTTATTCAAAATAATCTCCATTGCTATTTATACATTTTTCTCCCACCTCTCCGGCAGGCTATGAATGCCACGCCAAAAAGCAGTTGTTCTCATGAATAGACCAGTCAGCGAGCCATTTTCGTACATTTTTATACGAAGTGAAGCGTTGTTCAGCGAGAGCGTGTTCCAGCGATGAAATGAAATGTCGTGTGGCTAGGGCCTCCCGTCGGGTAGACCGTTCGCCTGGTGCAGGTCTTTCGATTTGACGCCACTTCGGCGACCTGCTCGTCGATGGGGATGAAATGATGATGATTAGGACAACACAACACCCAGTACCTGAGCGGAGAAAATCTCCGACCCAGCCGGGAATTGAGCCCGGGCCCTTAGGATTGACAGTCTGTCACGCTGACCACTCAGCTACCGGGGGCGGACCTGTCCCAGTGATGCAAATGGATAATACTCGGACGGAGCCAAGCCTGGAGAATAAGCCGTGTGCCCTAGTATTGCCCAACTGAAAGCCTCGATCGTTTTTCTGGCACATTTTGCTGTGTGTGGCGGTGCGTTATCACGGAGCAATATGACTTTGTGTTGCCGTTTTCCGATCGTTTTTCGCGTAATGCTCGATTTACCTCTTGCTCAAGTCACACCAATACCCAAAAAGGGAAGTAGGAGTAATCCGCTGAACTACAGGCCTATATCACTAACGTCGATTTGCAGTAGGATTTTGGAACATATACTCTATTCGAACATTATGAAGTACCTCGAAGAAAACGATTTATTGACAGATAGTCAGCACGGTTTCAAAAAATATCGTTCTTGTGAAACACAACTAACTCTTTATACTCATGAAGTAATAAGTGCTATCGACAGTGGAAGTCAAATTGATTCCAGATTTTTAGATTTCCAGAAGGCTTTCGACACCGTTCTTCACAAGGGTCTTCTAACCAAACTGCGTGCCTACGGAGTATCGCCTCAGTTGTGCTACTGGATTCGTGATTTCCTGTCAGAAAGGTCACAGTTCGTAGTAATAGACGGAAAGTCAGCGAGTAAAACAGAAGTAATATCCGGCGTTCCCCAAAGAAGTGTTATAGGCCCTCTATTGTTCCTGATCTATTTTAACGACGTAGGAGATAATCTGAGTAGCCGACTTAGATTGTTTGCAGATGATGCTGTCATTTACCGTCTTGTAAAGTCATCACATGATCAAAACGACTTGCAAAATGATTCAGATAAGATATCTGTATAGTGCGAAAAGTAGCAGTTGACCCTGAATAAAGAAAAGTGTGAAGTTATTCACATGAGTACTAAAAGAAATCAGATAAATTTCGATTACGCGATAAGTCACACAAATCTGAAGGCTGTAAATTCAACTAAATACTCATGGATTACAATCACAAGTAACCTAAATTGGAACGATCACATAGATAATATTGTGGGTAGAGCAAACCAACGACTGCGATTCATTGGCGGAACACTTATAAGGTGCAACAGGTCTACCAAAAAGACTGTTTACACCACGCTTGTCCGCCCTATTCTGGAGTATTGCTGTGCAATGTGGGATCCGCATCAGGTGTGACTGACGGATAACATCGAAAAAGTTCAAAGAAGGGCGTCTCGTTTTGTATTATCGCGAAATAGAGGAGATAGTGTCACAGACATGATACGTGAATTGGAGTGGCAATCATTGAAACAAAGGCGTTTTTCGTTGTGACGGGGTCTTCTCATGAAATTTCAATCACCAGTTTTCTCCTCCGATTGCGAAAACATTCTGTTGGGGCCCACCTACACACGGAGAAATGATCATCACGATAAAATAAGAGATATCAGGGCTTGCGCAGAAAAATTTAAGTGCTCGTTTTTCCCGCGTGCCGTTCGACAGTGGAACGGTAGAGAGCTTGAAGGTGGTTAAATGAACCCTCTGCCAGGCACTTTATTGTGAATAGCAGGGTAATCACGTAGATCATTTGCTGTTGGTAGCGATCAATGTTAACGGTTTCATCATGTTTTAGCAGTTCATAATAGATGACAGTCTTCTGATCTCACAAAACACAGAGCATTGTCTTCTTTCCGAAGCGATTTGGTCTTGCAGTGGCTGTCGGTAGTTTGCCTGGATACACGTGTGATTTACGGCGCTTAGGATTCGCAAAATATATCCATTTTTCATCACCTGTCACTATTCGATGGAGAAACTACTTTCTTTTGTATCTGGTGAGTGGCTTTTCACAAGTGGTCTTTCGTTTTGCTTGCTGTCTTTCATTCAGTTCATGCGGAACCCATTTTCCCACTTTTTGCAATTTCCCGATAGCTATCAACCGAAGAGAAACTGCTTTCTGCGCCACGACATTCAATTGTTCCCGTTGAGTCTGAGTATTATCTTCATCCAATAAGGCCTGCAATTCGTTGTCTTCGAACTTTTTCGGTGGTTTCCCGCACTCTTCGTTTCTCACGTGAAGATCACCACTTTCGAATTTTTTGAACCACTCGAAACGCTGTGTTTTCCCGAGAGCATGTTCACCGAAAGCTTCGACAAGCATTCGATGCAATTCTGCAGCAGTTTTCTTCAAATGATAACAGAAAACCAACGCTGTCCGCATATCGTAGTTCGTAGGTACAAAACTCGACATGTTTGCGGGTTTGAAACAGATACCGATGTATGGAACTTGGGTTACTGTGTGTTGACATTCGTCGTCAGCCGATGCAGAAGGCAGATGGTGCTGCAGACGGGGTCTCCAAGGCCCTACACTGACGGCTAGCACCATCCATAGGGAAATTCCGGTTTCGTCCTTCTACACCTAGTACTTCGTAGAACCGACCTTTTTGAGACTGTAGTTATGTACAAAATACAAGCTGATTTTTCCAAAGAAAAAAAAGCAGCCACTGTTGATAATGTTATAACAAATAGCGCCGTTACAGATTTCGAACCGACAAGTTCATCTTCAGACGGCTGTTTACGTTTCGATTACATTTATTATTGTTTGCACTTGTTATTGGGTGTTTTTTCTTCCTTGGGGCGAAAGTTTTGTGGTTAAGGTCGTATGGGAGCAAACTGCTAAGGTCATCGGTCCCTAAGCTTACACAATACTTAATCTAACTTACGCTAAGGACGACAAACACACCGATGCGCGAGGGAGGACTCGAACCTCCGATGGGGGCAGCCGCGCGTACCGTGACTAGACGCCATAGACCGCGCGGCTACCCCGCGCGGCTGTGGCGATAGTTCCTTGTAGTATTGTTGCCGTCATGCTAGGCTACTGACCTCTTGTATTCACGAAATAGCGAAAATTATGTAAAGCACGATACTGATAAAAAAATATGCACATAGCGTAGAGATACCACATCCATATGGTAAAAACTAATCTAGTGTCGGAGGGGGGGGGGGGGGTTGTATATCAGTAAAGTGTTTTATTTACGAAAGTCATTAAATAATCAGCGAGACAAATTTATGTAAAAATGAAACATTTTGTAGAAAGAGTTTTGTACTTTCATGAGTTCAGATTGGCATCAATGATTAACTTAGATTAGATTAGATTCAGTTTTCGTTCCATAGACCCAAAAATGATGAGATTCTCGTGCGTTTGGAACAAGTCAGAAAGTATAACATAAAAAACATAAAACATTTGAATATAATACTCACTACCCTGATCATTTGTCAGAAGGTTGTCGAAATAGGAGAATTCATTGCAGTAAAATACAACTGCTAATATTTAAGGAATTAATACACGGTCATAATGAACCATAGTTGTGCACTTTTAATACATTTATCATACACAAAATGCCTAATCTTGACCGTTGCGACCAAGTGCTGTCAAAACTGAAATCTAACAGACATTTTTACTTAAGATGTGCTAACGGTCCTTTTTAAGATGTTCATATATAGAACAGAACTGTGAGAACAGCTGACGGATAAAAGTTGTTTTGGTTATAACAAAAACATTGTATTTAGTGATGGTGTGCCCGCTTGAAGTTCCCACATTAACTGAACAACGTTCAGAGATAGGATTTTTGGACTCTGAAGGTAAAAAACCACTTAAAATCTTTTCTCGAATGATTTTACAGCGCAGTGAAAGTTATGTGGACAGCAGAAATTTTTCTAAGTTGATAGAATTATTTAAAAATGGTCGAATGTCTGACCTCTTTTGGGATGCTCATTGTACCGTCTTTTGTGATTATGTTGAAGATCAACGTATAATAAACAGTGCCTATTACTCAGATATGCTTATGAACAAAGTAAAGCCAACAATGAGAGAAAATCGTCGCGAATCTCACAGAAAAGACATGATATTGCTACACGACAATGTTCACCCCTCACAACGCCCAGCTCACCCAAGAAACCCTGGAAAAAATAGATTGGGAGATATTTTCTTCTCACGCTTACATCCCGAATTGGCTCCAGCGGGTTTTCATTTGTTTGGTCCACTCAGGGAGGCATTACGGGGAGAGAAGTTCAGCAACAACGTGTAGGCCAAAGAATTCGTGCAAAAGCGACTCAAACAAGACAAAGACTTCTCTGCATCATTACAAAAATGAGTTCATCGTTGGAATAAGTGTATTAATATTGGTGGGGATTATGTTGAGTTATAGGAAAAGACTCCTTTCCTAAAAAATACGCAGTTTTGTTCTGTACCAGTTTGTCTCGGCTACTACTGAAAGTCCCTCGTAATTTTTACTATTTCGTGAACACAAGCGGCCAGTAATCCAACACAATGACACGGGGATTTCAACGGCACCACTACCCCAAGGAGCTTTCGTCACAAGGGGGGGAAAAGAACCGAGAACTAATGTGAACAACGACAAATGTGATCCAAACGTGAACATCCGTCTGAAGATTAATTCGTCCGTTTCAAACCGGTAACGGAGAAACTTGTGTGAATAAATAGCGTTTGAACAGTGGCTGGATGTTGTCTTCTCATTTGCAAGAATCAACTTGCAACACGCACCAATGCCTAGACTTACTGGGCCAGTGTGTCGAACATGCGACGCGAACTATGAAGCCGCGTTTAAGTGTACACTACAAAGTTTACAGCGAAAAAGAATTGACAGTGTTGTACAGAACTTAAAGTACAGGTTATTTTGAGACGTTACAGTACTATGACAAACTTGGAAAGGGTATTAAAGTTCAGGGACGAGACATAAAAGCTCTTTGGTTTGTCGGTAACACTTTAAGTCCGTCAGAGAAACGTTAAACACTAAACTTCCTCCCTTGTCTGTCATAGATGGCGCCGATAGAATTACATTAAGAAATGAGACAATGGAACAGACACAAACACGCAGTGTGTATGACATGCGCACTACGAAAGTCATAGTTGGAGTCATGGACGATGGCGGTCGACTTTAAGCTTGTTCTGCGCATCTATGTCACGCATTCTCCAACAGCCAATGCGCGTTCAGAAGTGTGTGCCGTAGCTAATGGGAGCATTACACAGGATCGTAGCAAGCTGTTTAGTGAATTTATATTTCATTTGTTGCGAGTTGTCATCGTTGATGGTGTGGTAAATGATAAATTATGCATAACCAAGCGAGAGACATAATTTGCAGGTCATACGCTTTCTTCATGCGGAAGCATGCGCATGCGCGTACGGCAGCTGTCGCTTGGAACGCGAACAATGCAATCGGACTACAGGGTCGTACTGAAACTGACTGTTGGAGTGGGTGGAGGAGAGCTTCCGCAGTGCAGGCAGAGCGTGACTCACAAGAACTAAGGAGTGTTTCTGGTGCACGACGTTTCGGGCTGGAGGTAGGCCTTGACGTGGTGTACAGCTAGTTGCCAGGAATAGTAGGCGCAAATTTGACAGCTTTTTGTGTGAGTGATGAGCACAGATTTCTCTGGTTGCCGTTTTCACACATCCGTAGAACAGAGCGCTCGATAAAAGACGGATGCAGCATTTTTAGTGCAGGAGAGGGAGAGAGAGAGGGAGGGAGAGAGAGAGAGAGAGAGAGAGAGAGAGAGAGAGAGAGAGAGAGAGAGAGTTGTGTGGGGTATGGAGGGGAAGGAGATTATGGAAGTACGGGGAACTACGTACGTCGGCGGAAGGTACATATTTAACCAAATCAACCAAGTGGCCAGTTAATTCCAGTAGCAGCCAGGTACAATTTATTTGCTTTGCCCCTCCGCGAAAACGGCTCTGTTAGCTCATTTTCCCTCCACTACTGCTCGTCGATCTCTGTAGAAATCTCGAAGCTTGGTACCAGTGCTTCGTTGTTTATACATCATCTGACAACAGTTCGCGGACTCGACTTCTTTGTCAGGGAAAGCGATCCCCCGACTGCGATACGCGTCAAAACATTGCGCTCTTCTGAAAGACACCAGAGCTAGCTGCGTTTAGCTTTCTGCGAAACGATCTCATATGTCCCGACAGCGTATGAACCGGCTTCTGGCTAAAGTGTAAACTACTGTCCTTGCCCTAGCATCTCGGCTTTGTTGTTCTTAGACGTTTTCTTCGGGAAGCCTAAAATAGTTCTCCCAGGAACCTTTCTGTGTACTGGCGCAGGTGACGCTGCAAACTGAGAGTGAGAGAGAGAGAGAGAGAGAGAGAGAGAGAGAGAGAGAGAGAGAGAGAATCAGGGACGTCCACTCTCAGTCAATGCAGCAACTGCATCAAAGTAATTCTCGTTTCCTTTCTGTGAGGAAAAGTGGAAATAAAACACAGCAATTTTCTGTCCTACAAGTGGCATGTAAAATTATGTTACAGATTAGAATTGCAGGCTAAGTAACATTTATTGATTGCTGAACTACACTTCAAGGTGACACAGGTATACATTATTTTTCAACAGTCACTAAGTCTCTGTAAGGAACGATCGGAACATTCGACCAATCGTTCAGTTCCTTGGCAATAGAAATCCGCTCCTTGCTGATGGAGCCGATCGACAACCGCTCTGCGAGCTTCCTTGTTGTCGGAAAATCTCTTCCCTCCCAGATGTTCTTTTAGCTCGCCGAAAAGACGGAAATCGCTTCGTGCAAGATCTGGGTTATATGGTGGATGCTTCCAAACCTCACACCGAAAACAGTGAAGCTAAGTTTGCATTGTGAATAATGCCTTTGCACAATTTTCCACGCATCTTGTTCTTCGTGGCGCTGCCCGGCATTGTATTGCCCGGTATTGCACAGTACGAATTAGCATTGATGGTTGCGCCCTTCGCTATAGACTCTGTGCACACAACTTCTTCACAGCGGAAGGGAACAGTGGCCACGACAGGTCGCAATTTCTCACTTCTTCCGCGGAGGCGAGGATGTGTGTCTCCATTCCATAGACGCTCTCTTTGCTGAAGGTGTGAAATAATGGACCCATGTCTCATCGCCCGTATTGACGAGGCTTAGGAAATCATTGAGTTACGTGCAGGAATGTTCAAGAAGTTCAGAGACGCCCTACCCCTTGCGCGTTTGTGTCCAGGTGATGGTGATCCGGGAATGCAGTGTGTGCACAATTTCTGTTGTGGCGTAGCAAAACAGCCACGCCACTTTGAGGTAGCCGAAAGGCACGCGTACACACACGCCGGCTGGCGTGAGTTCTGGAACAGGATACTTCATAAATGCTATAAAGAAAAGAACGGAGCGTCTCATATACTTAACTTTATTCTCTTGTGTGGTACATCTCTATGGTGAATACAAGTAAGACTCTCTCCAGATATGGTTAACTGCGCCTTGCTAGGTCGTAGCTATGGACTTAGTTGAAGGCTATTCTAACTATCTCTCGGCAAATGAGAGGAAGGCTTCCTACGTCTAGTCGTTAGCAATGTCGTCCGTACAACTGGGGCGAGTGCTAGTCCGCCTCTCTAGACCTGCCATGTGGTGGCGCTAGGTCTGCAAGTACTGACAGTGGCGACACGCGGGTCCGACATGTACTAATGGACCGCGGCCGATTTAAGCTACCACCTAGCAAGTGTGGTGTCTGGCGGTGACACCACAATTTCACGTACTGCAGACGATCTCGGACAGGCCGGCCAGGGTGGCCGAGCGGTTCTAGGCGCTACAGTCTGGAACCGCGCGACCGCTACGGTGGCAGGTTCGAATCCTGCCTCCGGGAATGAAGTTAGGTTTAAGTAGTTCTAAGTTGTAGGGGACTGATGACCTCAGCAGCTAAGACCCATAGTGCTCAGAGCCATGTGAACCATTTCATCTCGGACAGCGGAACTGTGCACCGCCAATTGACGTGCGCATCTGCTGAACAGTGTAAGCGATAGTCACTTTGCGATAGCTGCGAATCGGTTCCTCAATCGTGGACACTATCGTCTGCTACCGATATTGATGGCCTTCCTTCCCGATCATCATCAGCGCCGACTGTGTGGCCTTGATCAAATCGTTGACACCATTTCACTACAGCTGGCAGCGTATATTGCCAAAATTTCATGGTGAATCTGTGCGGAATTTAGGCGTTTTGCCCACAAGAACTGTACCGTTACGCACACTTCAATTGTGGAGTACGTTTTCAGTTGCCGTGCAGTTTCATTCTCACAGTATCGAGCACTTGCTATCCATACCGTAGCACAACTGTATCTGCAGGAAAACATGTGTTGCAGTGCCTTCAGTGAGCTAAATAGGGTTTTCCAAAGCAAAGTTCTGGCCTGTCTCTACAGGAAACTTAGTGTGTGTTGGCAGTTTTAACTTACGGTAATGAGACGTGGACTTTCAACACGAAAATCGTTAAAGACTTTGTGTTGCTCAGCGAGAAATGGAGGAATACACTATGTGATCAAAAGTATCCGAACCCATCGGTAATGCTGGAATTCGTTATGGTGTTGACCCACCCTTAGCCTTGGTCACAGCTTCCATTCTCACATGCATACATTAAATCAGGTGGTGGAGGGTTTCTTGGGGAATGGCAGCCCATTCTTCAGGGAGTGCTGCACTGAGGAGAGGTGCCTATGTCAGCCAGTGAGGCCTGGCACGAAGTCGCCGTTCCAAATCACCCAAAGGTGTTCCATAGGATTCAGGTCAGGACTGCGCAAGCCAGTCCGTAACAGGGATGTTATTGTCGTGTAACCACTCCGCCACAGGCCGTGCATTATGAACAGGTGCTCGATCGTGTTGAAAGATGCAATCGCCATCCCTGAATTGCTCTTCAACAGTGGGAAGCAAGAAGGTGCTTAAAACATCAGTGTAGGCCTGTGCCGTGATAGTGCCACGCAAAATAACAAGGGGTGCAAGCCTCCTCGATGAGAAACACGACACCATAACACCACCGCCACCGAATTTTAATGTTGGCACTTCACACGCCGGCAGATGACGTTCACCGGGTATTCGCCATACCCATACCATGCCGTCGGATCGCCACATTGTGTGTCGTGATTCGTCACTACACACAACGTTTTTCCACTGTTCAATCGTCCAATGTTTACGCACCTTACACCAAGCGAAGCGTCGTTTGGCATTTACCGGCGTGATGTGTGTCTTATGAGCAGCCGCTCGACCATTGACATCCAAGTTTTCTCACCTCCCGCCTAACCGTCATAGTACTTGCAGTGGATCGTGATGCAGTTCGGAATTCCTGTTTGATGGTCTGGATAGATGTCTGCCTATTACACATTACGACCCTCTTCAACTGTCGCCGGACTCTGTGAGTCAACAGACAAGGTCGGCCTGTACGCTTTTGTGCTGTACGTGTCCCTTCACGTTTCCAATTTACTATCACATCGGAAACAGTGGACCTAGGGATGTTCAGGAGTGTGGAAATCTCGTGTACAGACGTATGACACAAGTGACACCCAATCACGTGACCACTTTCGAAGTCCGTGAGTTCCGCGGAGCGTCCCATTCTGCTCTCTCACGATGTCAAATGACTACTGAGGTCGCTGATATGGAGTACCTGGCAGTAGGTGACAGCACAATGCAACTAATATGAAAAACGTATGTTTTTGGGGATCACCGGATACTTTTGATCTCATAGTGTATACAGGGTGTTACAAAAAGTTACGGCCAAACTTTCAGGAAACATTCTTCACACACAAAGAAAGAAAATATGTTATGTGGACATGTGTCCGGAAACGCTTACTTTCCATGTTAGAGCTCATTTTATTGCTTCTCTTCAAATCACATTAATCATGGAATGGAAACACACAGCAACAGAACGTACCATCGTGACTTCAAACACTTTGTTACAGGAAATGTTCAAAATGCATCCACCCTCCGTCGCATGGAATCCCTGATGCGCTGATGCAGCCCTGGAGAATGGCATATTGTATCACAGCCGTCCACAATACGAGCACAAAGAGTCTGCATTTGGTACCGGGGTTGCGTAGACAAGAGCTTTCAAATGCCCCCATAAATGAAAGTCAAGAGGGTTGAGGTCAGGAGAGCGTGGAAGCCATGGAATTGGTCCGCCTCTACCAATCCATCGGTCACTGAATCTGTTGTTGAGAAGCCTACGAACACTTCGACTGAAATGTACTGGAGCTCCATCGTGCATGAACCACATGTTATGTCGTACTTGTCAAGGCACATGTTCTAGCAGCACAGGTAGAGTATCCTGTATGAAATCATGGCGGTGAATCGAGGAAGTACAGTACATACTGACGAAACTAAAATGAGCTCTAATATGGCAATTAAGCGTTTCCTGACACATGTCCACATAACATCTTTTCTTTATTTGTGTGTGAGGAATGTTTCCTGAAAGTTTGGCCGTCCTTTTTTGTAACACCTTGTATGTTGCGAATTGCTAGAAGACACAGAAAAAAACCTAATGGAGGAGTGAGACGTCTAACATCCACAGCTAGATAAAGACACCCTCTAAACTTTTCCCAGTTTGGGTTTTCACCTGTGCCCATCCACGCTACTCCCGTGTGTTTCCTGGTATTATCTATCTACCTGTCATTAACTCGGAGTTTCAGACGTTCCTACCGCACAGACTCCAGCAAGGAACTTAGTTGGTCCATCTACCATACAGGTAGATAGCTCAATTCCCCCCAATATACAGGGTGGTCCATTGATAGTGACCGGGCCAAATAGCTCACGAAATGAGCATCAAACGAAAAAACTACAAAGAACGAAACTCGTCTAGCTTGAAGGGGAAAACCAGATGGCACTATGGTTGGCCCGCTAGATGACGCTGCCATAGGTCAAACGGATATAAACTGCATTTTTTAAATAGAAACCTCCAGTTTTATTACATATTCGTGTAGTACGTAAAGAAATATGAATGTTGGACCACTTTTTTCAGTTTGTGATAGATGGCACTGTGAAACGTCCCCTTAGAAAAATTAAATATGACTGTGCTTAAACTGACACACAATATTTTTTTTGGCGCAACGCAATCTGACTTTCAAAAATCCCTACAAAAGAATGGCCCTGACTAACATTAACCTATACCTTTCGCAAATCACTTACCTCACCAAAAACTTCGTTACTCGAACTACTGCAATACAGCGAGCGCCACTACTGCCAGCTAAATAAAAGATTCAAACTACTGAAGGCACTAACTACTGACAGGCATAGTTAGCAAATGAAAGATTTTGATAGAGAACAAACAACGTATTTACCTCAATAGTGTTCAAAAGTCATAATATACGAGGGCAGTTCAATAAGTAATGCAACACATTTTTTTTCTCGGCCAATTTTGGTTGAAAAAACCGGAAATTTCTTGTGGAATATTTTCAAACATTCCCGCTTCGTCTCGTATAGTTTCATTGACTTCCGACAGGTGGCAGCGCTGTACGGAGCTGTTAAAATGGCGTCTGTAACGGATGTGACTTGCAAACAATGGGCAGTGATCGAGTTTCTTTTGGCGGAAAACCAGGGCATCTCAGATATTCATAGGCGCTTGCAGAATGTCTACGATGATCTGGCAGTGGACAAAAGCACGGTGAATCGTTGGGCAAAGCGTGTGTCATCATCGCCGCAAGGTCAAGCAAGACTGTCTGATCTCCCGCGTGCGGGGCGGCCGTGCACAGCTGTGACTCCTGCAATGGCGGAGCGTGCGAACACACTCGTTCGAGATGATCGACGGATCACCATCAAACAACTCAGTGCTCAACTTGACATCTCTGTTGGTAGTGCTGTCACAATTGTTCACCAGTTGGGATATTCAAAGGTTTGTTCCCGCTGGGTCCCTCGTTGTCTAACCGAACACCATAAAGAGCAAAGGAGAACCATAAAGAGCTCGTCATGTGGCTGAGGGTGACAATTTCTTGTCAAAGATTGTTACAGGCGATGAAACATGGGTTCATCACTTCGAACCTGAAACAAAACGGCAATCAATGGAGTGGCGCCACACTCACTCCCCTACCAAGAAAAAGTTTAAAGCCATACCCTTAGCCGGTAAAGTCATGGTTACAGTCTTCTGGGACGCTAAAGGGGTTATTCTGTTCGATGTCCTGCCCCATGGTCAAACGATCAACTCTGAAGTGTATTGTGCTACTCTTCAGAAATTGAAGAAACGACTTCAGCGTGTTCGTAGGCACAAAAATCTGAAAGAACTTTTCCTTCTTCATGACAACGCAAGACCTCACACAAGTCTTCGCACCCGAGAGGAGCTCACAGAACTTCAGTGGACTGTTCTGCCTCATGCACCCTACAGCCCCGATCTCGCACCGTCGGATTTCCCAATGAAGGACGCAATCCGTGGGAGGCACTACGCGGATGATGAAGAAGTTATTGATGCAGTACGACGTTGGCTCCGACATCGACCAGTGGAATGGTACCGTGCAGGCATACAGGCCCTCATTTCAAGGTGGCGTAAGGCCGTAGCATTGAATGGAGATTACGTTGAAAAATAGTGTTGTGTAGCTAAAAGATTGGGGAATAACCTGGTGTATTTCAATGCTGAATAAAACAACCCCTGTTTCTGGAAAAAAATGTGTTGCATTACTTATTGAACTGCCCTCGTATATAGCAGTTCATGACATCCGGTCTTACAAATTTCGAAACTCCGCCATTTCTCTCCTCACATCCAACACGGCTGGCGGCTCGCCTCCAACTGCGCAACACTACGCGCTGTTCACATCCAGCTGCCCAACACTACAATGGCAGACAACAATACAAACTAGCCACAGACTGCACACAGCACAGTCAGTGATTTTCATACAGAGCGCTACGTAACGTTGCCAATAAGAAAACATAAACAGCCTACTTACAACTGTAAAAGTCACAAACGTATAAGTACGTGGTATCAAGTAACATTCCGACAGTGCGGGCGGTGTTTGCTTCGAGATACATTACCCGTGTTAAAATGGACTGTTCACCAATTGCGGAAAAGGTCGATATCGTATTGATGCATGGCTATTGTGATCAAAATGTTCAACGGGCGTGTACTGTGTATGCTGCTTGGTATCTTGGACGACATCATCCAAGTGTCCGGACCGTTCGCCGGATAGTTACGTTATTTAAGGAAACAGGAAGTGTTCAGCCAGATGTGAAACGTCAACCACGACCTGCAACAAATGATGATGCCCAAGTAGGTGTTTTAGCTGCTGTCGCGGCTAATGCGCACATCAGTAGCAGACAAATTGCGCGAGAATCGGGAATCTCAGAAACGTCGGTGTTGAGAGTGCCACATCAACAGCGATTGCCCCCGTACCATATTTCTGTGCACCAGGAATTGCATGGCTACGACTTTGAACGTTGTGTACTGTTCTGCCACTGGGCACAAGAGAAATTACGGGACGATGACACATCTTTTGCACACGTTCTGTTTAGCGACGAAGCGTCATTCGCCAACAGCGGTAAGGTAAAACCTGCATAATATGCACTATTGGGCAACGGAAAATCCACGATGGCTGCAACAAGTGGAACATCAGCGACCTTGGCGTGTTAATGTATGGTGCGGCATTATGGAAGGAAGGATAATTGGCCCCCATTTTATCGATAGCAGTCAAAATGGATCATTGTATGCTGAATTCCTACGTAATGTTCTACCGATGTTACTATACTACAAGATGTTTCACTGCATGAGAAAATGGCGATGTACTTCCAACATGATGGATGTCCGGCACATAGCTCGCGTGCGGTTGAAGCGGTATTGAATAGCATATTTCATGACAGGTGGATTGGTCGTCGAAGCAACACACCATGGCCCGCACGTTCACCAGATCTGACGTCTCCGGATTTCTTTCTGCGGGGAAAATTGAAGGATATTTGCTATCGTGATCCACCGACAATGCCTGACAACATGCGTCAGCGCTATGTCAGTGCATGTGCGAACATTATGGAAGGCGAACTACTAGCTGTTGAGAGGAATGTCGTTACACGTATTGCCAAATGTATTGAGGTTGACGGACATCATTTTTAGCATTTATTGTATTAATGTGTTATTTACACGTGATCACGCTGTAACAGCATGCGTTCTCAGAAATGATAAGTTCACAAAGGTACATGTATCACATTGGAACGACCGAAATAAAATGTTCAAACGTACCTACGTTCTGTATTTTAATTTTGAAAACCTACCTGTTACCAACTGTTCGTCTAAAATTGTGAGCCATATGTTTGTGACTATTACAGCGCCATTTATCACAAAGCGAAAGAAGTGGTCCAACTAAAACATTCATATTTCTTTACGTACTACAGGAATATGCAATCAAAATGGGACTTCCTATTTTTAAAAAACGCAGTTGATATCCGTTTGACCTATGGCTGCGCCATCTAGCAGGCCAACCATAGCGCCATTTGGTTTCCCCCTTCAAGCTAGACAAGTTTCGTTCTTTGTAGTTTTTTCGTTTGATGCTTATCTCGTGAGATATTTGGCCCGGTCATTATCAATGGACCAACCTGTATATATATAAGGTATTGGTGAATCAAAAGTCGGAGTCTGCAGAGTATCCGTGGGCTGTCTAGGCTGGAGGTGTTTGCTTCAAGGCTAGACATAATGCCCTGGTTTCCGCTAATTCGCTTAAAATGGTCTCACAGTCCATAGTGAATGTTATGACTCACTTCTGGTCGACTAGTTTAAGGATTACAATCATACCCATGACGCCAAGTAATTTTTCAGTATCATTTAAGTTGCGAATAATATTGCAAGAATTTCTGGTGCGAGATGCAATTCCAGGGAAGTGCTATTAGCACGGAAATTTGGTAAGCAATCACGTGCGCGCATTTGATTGTTTGAAAGGCCTTAACGTTTAAATATTTTCTGGAGTGCCTCGGGGCTAGTAGGGACCTGGGAGCTGGTCAGCAGATTTCCGCTGGCTGTAGGAGGGGAGATGTGGGTCCTCTGTGGTGAGTGTGGGGGAAGATTTTGTTCAACAGTGTTACTGGTTTCTCATGCTGGAACCTAGTGGTCTATAGTGAGAAACAAAAGTATTCCTGCAGGTTGAAAAAAAGCTTTCAAGAGTTCTCAGAAGATTTTTCTTGCGCAGCGGTGGACCTTATCAGTTTTCCTGGTTTCGGCAGACATGGACTGATTGCTACTTCGTAAGTGCGCATGTTGTTGGTAGGTACGGATCTTGTGTTAGGTCGTCGTGAAACTATTAGATAGCTAGAGGTGGAGTTTGACGAAACAAGGGGACTTCTCGATGATGAGTTAAAGCTAGTAAATGACATTTGTTTCACTTGGAAACTTACGAGTCTTTTATTTGTATTGCGAACTGCTACCATGTTTTGCTTTTGTGGAGACTCCTGCTGAAGTTGCAACAAAGAGTTGATTTACGGTGCACATTCTCCAATTCCATGTTCGGATTTTTCTGAATGCAGATAGGTTGCTATAGGTCACTGGTGTTGATGTAGTGGTAATTTTAACCTTGTCGCCGGGTGAAAATTAAGGAGGAGAACTTTATTGAGATATTTTTGTAAGTTTAAATGTGCGGAGAATTATCAAGACCCGTCGATAAGCGTTTCGTTGCTAATTGGTGCTGCTGTAAGTCGCACGGATTCTCTGGTGCACCGCACATCGCTAACAGCGCATGAATTCCAGCCCCGTAAGTTTGCTGACGCTACGTGCGATCCCACAGTATTTTCGATCACAAGTTGAGAAACGTTTCACAACATAACCGACAGTCTATTGTTCGCGATTCAGAAAGAAGAGGACGCAATTCATTGGATATAAGTATATATTTGTGATAGTCGTTTCCTTACCACGCTGTGTATTAATATACCAATATTTGAAACTGACGAACAGCAGCTTACTTACCAAGTCGCTTCATTTTATAAGGATCGCTAATTTGACTATTGGGCAGGGGTCTTTGCTGACGTAACCAATTCCCTTACTAATCCTTGATTCCAGAAATTCAATTGTTCAAGTCTCCTGCCTTTTCTAACATGATCATCGTCTATGTCTTCTACATCTACATGCACATAGACATGATTACTCTGTGCAGTTGACAGTTAAGTGCCTGGCTGAGGGTTCATCGAACCACCTTTAAGGTACTTCTCTACTGTTCCACTTTCGAGCGGCGCACGGGAAAAACGAACACGTAATCTTTCCGTGCGGGCTCTGATTCCTCTTCTTTTATTATGATAATCATTTCTCCCAATGTAGGTGGGCGCCAGCAAAATACTTTCACACTCTGAGGAGATGGATTCATGAGAAGGTCCTGCCACAGGGAAAACACCTTTGTTTTACTCTGCCGTCCCAATTCGTGTATCATATCCTCGGCACTCTCTTCCGTATTTGGCGATATTACAAAACGAGCTGCCTTCCTTTGAAATTTTTTTATGTCCTCCATCAGTCCTATCTGCCAAGCGTAGTGTAACCAGTATCTTTAGTAGAGCTGTTACATTTTCTAAGTGTTCTGATCCCAGTCCTTGGTTTGCTTTCCTCTCAACATTATCTACACGATCGTTCAAATTTAAGTTATTCATAACTGTAATCCCTAAGTATTTAATTGAATTTACTGGCTTTAGATTTGTGTGATTTATCGTGTAACTGAAATTTAGCGGATTCTTTTTATGCTCATGTAGATGGCTTCACACCTTTGCAATTCATTTTGATCATTTTATGACTTTACATGGCGGTAAATGACATCATCTGCAAACAACCTAAGAGGGCTGCTCAGATTGTCTCTTAAATCGTTTATCCTGCTCCTCGTTTCGGTGCAGATTCTTACCAACTGTTTCGCTTCTATGGTGCTCCTGGTCATGTACGCATCCTGAATAATGCTTCAAACGAGAGCCTCTTTATATTCAAGTTTCTTCTAGCGACTAGAGGTATGCGCTTTGTTGACACATAGTGCAATTTATGTTACTGGCCTCACATTCCAACAAGTTTGTTATGTGATTCGAATTAGATTTATCGAAGATTCTTTAGTGATCTGACATAAAATAAAAGTGAAAAGCCGCCCGTTGTGGTCGAGCGGTTCTAGGCGCTTCAGTCTGGAATCGCGCTGCTGCTATGGTTGCAGGTTCGAATCCTGCCTCGGCATGGATGTTTGTGCTGTTCTTAGGTTAGTTAGGTTTAAGTAGTTCTAAGTCTTGTTTTCGGTGAAGGCGGCCGTGATGCGTGCTTCATGAATATACTGCTGTGTGTCTATTGTTACGGAAGTTGAAAGGCGTTTTGCCATCTCAACAAAGGAGAGCAGGAGGAGATGTGGCTACATAAATAATAAAACGAACTTATTATTTTGTTGCCCATTGCATTTTTCTACACTTTAGCTGAATATAGGCTGCGAAGTACCCCTAAGTCAAGCATGCCAGACAAGAACACGTATCGATATTCATGACTATTAGGCGAAGCGAGCTTAGTTCGCTGCCTCATTTCTACCAGAAACGTTACTCCAGCAGTCTAGTAGCTGATTGGAGGATAAGGAGGAAAAGAAGTAACAAGCTGAAGTTTCCGGTAGGTCCGTAGGCTGGTAGCACACTGATCTAGGAACAACTCCCCGCTCGGTAAACGATTTTATCTCCTTACAAATGTTCAGAACCACACTGTTCTCCCTAACTACCGCACACTAACAGCACAGCTTTGAAATACATACGTCTCCAGCATATACTCTTTATCTCCTTACTACGTCAAGTCCCGTTTTCTTTATGACAGACGATGTGCAAGTGAAGTGGATGAGGTGGTAACTTCTGCCGCCGTTGCCAAACGCAATTTCGTACTCTCCTCCCTCCCTTCCTTCATTCCCCGGCCTCGTAGCGTTAACATTATGTATAAGTGCTCACTGCCAGGGAGTCCCCCATTCTTCCATTGCTGCTCGTTACGGCTGTCTTTCGACACTACGCTCTGTCGCTTCCGTCATATATTTCGCGAGTCGCGCTTATTTCGTCTCGCCGGGCGACTTCTCTTGTTGCAAGAAGGCGGCGCGCCGCGGGAGGGCGCAGGGGGAATATTCTTCTCGCCCGACTGTGTCCGTAATCAAATATATTGTCTCTTTTTCCGCCTCTTCCCCGTCCTCGAGTGACTCCTTTGTCCGCCGGATGAAAGACTCGCAGTTACTTCCTGTCTCGTCGTCCTCCTCCTCATTCGCAGTCAACTTACTTTTCTCCGTCTCTGTTCCGCCTCGCTCCTCTATCCTTCCCCCCTCCCCCCCCCCGCACCTTTTTTGTATCGCCGTCTGTCTTCTCGTCGATCGCCCCGCCTTCGCACCGCCACCGCTTCTCAACCCGCTGTCCGCCGAGGTAAAAAGTATGTTGCTTCAAGGAATCGTCCGTCCGTCGGCAAGCGCGTTGCGCTCGTCTTTTTTTCCTCCTCCTCCTCCTCCTCCTCCTGCTGTTCCTGGAGCGGTGCGGCTCTGCGCACGGGTGGAGGGTTCGAGGGGAGCGGAAGGGGTGGGGACGGGAAGGGAAGGGAAGGGAAGGAGGCCGCAGTGGAAAAGTACCGGACGGCTGCAGCTCCCCCTGTGCTGGCTGCCTCAGCTGATACCTAGGGATGCACACAGAGCCACGCCTAAAAGCCGACTCACTGCTAGCTGTCAGGAGAAAGAAAAGACGGCCAGACACCACAGGTGTAAGGTCCCCGAAGGTCAGAAATCTCCGTGGGACCCAACACCGATTACAATTTATTTTGGCCATTAGAAGCGGTTGGTGAAAGCCTGGGACTATAAACACGCTGACCTTTTTCTTAATTAACATTTTCTGGTGCCAGTCACAGTTCTGTTTTATTTGTCTCTTGCACGACGCTTTTCGGAAAATGAGACCATTTTCAAGTGCGTTCTTTGTGTATTAAGGAATTAATACGTAATTTTTTTTTACGTGTAAGCTGCTTCATTATTCTTTTGCCTATACTGTAACATACACTGAGGGAAAAAGAAACAACGAAGAACCCTCACCCCAAGACAAGGTCTTTTTATTTGTAAGTGAAATGACAGGTAGTTCACCATTTCTCTTGTAAACAAAAAGACCTTGTCTTGGGGTGAGGGTGCTGCGTTGTTTCTTTTTCCGTCAGTGTATGTTACAGTACAGGCAAAAGAATAATGAAGCACCTTACATGAAAAAAAAATTACGTATTAATTCCTTAATACGCAAAGAACGCACCTGAAAATGGCCAAGTGATACACAAGAATGTCGCAGTAAAGGGTGCCCAAACAGTCGCACCAATACACAGTGTATCCCCACATCCCACCCTACCCTCAAGCCTCTCCTCTGACATCAACGCAGGCGTTTATTCAAGTATGCCCACGAACGCGAGGGTATGAATTGTAGACATAAAGTCTGTAAATGAGTCCGCGATCATTTTACAGCACTTTATTCGTAATGGTCCGTGTTGATCACATACATTGTACAGTTCACGATTACTGATTTCGGCTATTGCCATCTTCAGATCTGTTGCGAATAGAAATACAATGGAAATTTTTTTTTTCAGGCAACTGTCAACAGCATCGATGTACTTGGAATAATGAATTACAATACATCTACATCTACATCATACTGCGCAAGCCACCGAATGGTGGTTGGCGGAGGGTACTTTCGGTACCAACCCTGTTCCGGGAAGAATGATTGTCGGTAAGCCTCTGTATTGGCTCTAAGTTCTCGAATTTTCTCCTCGTGGTCAATACGCGAGATGTATGTGGGGGGTGGGGGGGGGGGAAATATGTTGACCGACTCCGCCTGATAAGTATTGGTCGCGAAATTTCAGTAGTATATCTCTCCGTGATGCACAACGCCTCTCTTGTAACGTCTGCCAGTGGAGTTTGTTTAGCATCTCCGTAACGCGCTCTCGTCAGCTAAACGATCCCGTGACGAAGCGCGCCGCTCTTCGTCGGATATTCTCTATCTCCTCTATCAGTCCTGCCTGATAGGGATCCCAGATAGATGACAATACTCTAGAATCGGGCGCACAAGCGCCTTATAAGTCACTTCTTTCGTGGATGAGTTACATTTCCTTAAGATTCTTCCGATGAATCTGAGTCTTACTTTTCCCACTATGTGTCTGATGTGGTCATTACACTTAAGGTCGCTCTGGATAGTTACGCCTAGATACTTTACGGCAGACGCTGTCTCCAGCTGTTTGTCATCAACAGTGTAGCTGTACAGTAGTGGATTTCTGTTCGTATATATGCGCAGTGTGTTACATTTATTTACATTCAGCGTCAACTGCCAGAGTCTGCACCATTCATCAATTCTCTGCAGGTCGTTCTGCAAATTCTTACAATCTCCTGGAGTTGCTACTCTGGTATAGACAACTGCATCATCTGCGAATAGCCTTAAAGAGCATCCGACGCTTTCTACTAGATCATTTATATATATTGTAAACAGCAACGGTCCTATCACACTTCCCTGTGGTACTAGATCATTTATATATATTGTAAACAGAAACGGTCCTATCACACTTCCCTGTGGTACTCCGGATATCACCTTTACACCTGTCAATTTTGTTCTAAGAGCGACGTGTTGAGTTCTGTCTGCAAGAAAGTCTTGAACCCAGTCGCAAGTCTGCTTCGATGCTCCTTAAGCTCGTATTTTTTTCATTAAACGGCAATGCGGGACGGTGTCAAATGCCTTACCGGCATCAAAGAACACGGCATCAAACTGAGCGCCGTTGTCCCGCTTAGCTGTGGATATCATGGAGGAACAGAGCGAGCTGAGTTTTGCAGGATCTCTGTTTGCGGAATCCATGTTGATTTTTATAGAGGAGTTGTTCATTTTCCAAAAAACCATAATTCTTGAACATAAAACATGTTCCATAATTCTACAACAGATTGACGTCAACGATATAGGTCTTTAATTGTGTTGATTTGTCTCAAGGCCATTCTTAAAAACGGGAATGACCTGCGTTTTTTTCCAGTCGTTAGGTACCTTTCGTAGCTCAAGCGATCTACGATAAATTACTGCTAGAAGGGGAGCAAGTTCTTTCGCATAATCTTTATAGAATGTCATAGGTATCTCATCTGGTTCTGACGCCTTTCTACTACTAAGCGATTGTAGCTACTTTTCAGTTGCGCTATCGTTATCTCAATATCTGCCATTTCGACGTTCGTACGACGACTATTGAAAGGAGGGACAGTGTTAAGATCTTCCGCGATGAAACAACTTCGGAGGACCGAATTCAGTATTTCGGCCTTCGCTCTGTTATCTTACGTTTCGGCGCCGGTGTGGTCGCTGACAGAATGAATAGATGATTTTGACCCACTTCTACATACGATCAAAATCTCTTAGTGTTTTTACTCGGGACGAATGACAACGTCTTACTTTCTAAATCATTGAACGCTTCTCTTATTATTCTCCTTACGCTCATTTTCGCTTCGTTCAGCTTTTGTTTCTCAGCTAGGTTTTTAATTCTCTTAAATCTTTGTTTACGTAGCTCTTTTCTAACACGGATATTAAACCGATTTTCTAACACGGATATTAAAACATGGTGGATCTTTCCCATTCCTTAAAACGCTACTTGGAACATACTTGTCTTTGAATTTTTTCCATTTGTTCTCCACATCTTCGTCCTTATCACCGAGTATTTGATGCTGACTGCTGAGATATCCTAAAATTTGTACCCTGTCGCCTCTGCTGAGCAAATATATATTCCTACCTTTCTTTACATTCCTTGTAGGACCCGTCGTCATTGATGCTGTCACAGCCTTATGATGACTGATACTTTCCTCTGCATTAACTGATTCGATAAATACATTTATTCACTATCGGTCTCGATCATGGGCCATCTTCCCAACGGAAAAATACCAATTGTAGTAGCTTCACATGGCATATATGTTATTTAAGCATTATAGTATACGACACTGCTAACTTGAAAACATAAATATCAGTTTTCTTACGTTTTCACATCAGCAGTGCCGTATACTTTTCTGGTTAAAAGCGCGTATGCCATGTGAAGTTGCTACAATTGATATTCTTCCACTGTGAAAATGGTCCATGATTGAATGGTGAATAAATGTATTGTAAGACATCGCAGTGCGTATCACGTATTACACCAAAAAAACAATGATGTAACCAACTAAGTTCAACTAGGTGAAGGAAAATCTGTAACAGGCCGAGCGAGGAACAAGAAAAGTAAAAAATAGTAACGCAATTAACAAAAAAATGGCTCTGAGCACTATGGGACTTAACTGCTGAGGTAATCAGTCCGCTAGAGTTAGAGCTACTTAAACCTAACTAACCTAAGGAAATCACACACATCCATGCACGAGGCAGAATTCGAACCTGCGACCGTAGCTGCAGCGCGGTTCCGGACTGAAGCGCCTAGAACAGCTCGGTCACAGCGGCCGGCAGCAGTCTCTCGATTCGGCCATTTAGCTTCCCGTTGACCCACAATACGACCTCGTTCAAATCGCTGAACAGGAGTACGTCCTCGTAAGTGGAGCATGGTTACACCCTAGAAATGAATGCTACTAATACTTTGCTCCTCCTAAACTCACAGCAGTTACTGCCTGCAAAGTCAACACAGAGAGTGCGCAGCCTGGCCTTCTAAGCGCCATTTGATCGCCGATGACCGTGACGAATTAATCACTAACACTAAACCTCTCAATAAGTATATTATTCACCCTGGTGCCACTGAACACAGCCCTTGAGGTTGTTGCCTTTTCTCGACACTGTATAAACACGTTCAACTTTGTAATTAGTGATCGATTTTTACATGGCAGATTTGAAAAGAAAACACACACACACACATTTCACTTACGCTTTTGTTGTCATGTAGACACCCACACATGTTAAACATCACTCACACACTACACGTTGGAAACGGGGAACGTCCAGTAGCAGTTACAAAGATATTTTCCCATACAGTCAACAGACATGATGCTAAGATCCTCCACACACTATGTGTACTATTCTTTCATGCAGAGGGAATTTGTCGTATGTGATCGGAAAAGTTATGTAATTATGTATTATTTACAATGATACTTATTTTAATGTACTGCTATTTTATCTGCTTGTTTAAGGATACTATCGAAACATCTGAAGAAATTCGCTGAATCACGTTCCAGTTTTTCGTTCAATATTCTGTCTTCATACTTTTTTTCATGTGAATCCAATTTATGACCGCTGTTTCGTCGGTGGAGTACTTTGACATTCTGCTCTACATTTCCAAATTAACTTCCTGTGTTGTGTACGTGTATGAGTACTGCTGATGTGCACCTAGGCTTTTAAGTGCTCTGGGAAACTCCGCTTGTTTGTCCTAGATAGAATATGGAATATACCTGGGATATTATTTTATATATCTCAAAATACGAATATTGGTCATGGTTACATTTTGTGTGTCATCTTTATGTTGTTTATTAGGAGCAGAGAATTGAATTTTTTACTTTTTACGTTACAAAATCATCGATTCCAAGCCGTAAGCTTCATACGTGATTTCCTAAATACCTGCAAATTGTTAAATGCATTCTTTGTTTGGATTTATACGAGCCCCTCTTTATTAGTTAAATATTACGCTCTCAGTGATAAGCACACAAAATCAGCAACATCAGCAACTAGGTGAGATATTACAAGACATCCATCTGGAAACGTAGAGCAAAGTCTCATACATAATACAAAGTCTATTCATGACCGATATGTGCGTTTATTTTTCCTGTCTCTTACCAAGAATTCTACAAGACGCACCGGAAACTCTCTAGATATTTGCTAGCTTTCGTCAGCGCACTGTTACATTGCGACGTAAACAATGCAATGTATCCGTGCTTCGACTACTCTTTCTCGCCCTGGTACCCTGTGAACAGAGAACTGCCACTCAGGTAAACAATGGGCAGCGCTATCTGGGCATTGTCTGAGGCGCCCCATTGTGTATGGAAACTACTCTCAGATATTGTGCTGCTACCGACGGGACACCATTTTTCCCAGTATATCAGTGTTTAAACTTACGCTGTGTGCGGGCCCGAGTTGTGTCACACTATTTAACAGCAGTCTCTGTGCTCTGTTTGGGTCACAGTTCATTCGCGGACGTCGAAGGAAGGAAGGAAGGGTAGAGTTTAACGCCCCGCGGACAATTATTTGTTTAAAACTTTAATTCATTCTGGATTTGGAACACTGCGACTGTCTTGTTATAAGGTTTCAGGAATTACTGCAACCAACCGCCGTTTTTTCTTCAATTTTTATTTATTCATGACCGGTTTCGAATCGCCTGGCGATTCATCATCAGATTACACAATTTAGTTTGGAGTATTGTGGAGATCCTGCATCTGTGGCAAATACAGAGACGAAAAAGTGAGCACTGTATGCCGAAAGAATATTACGATTGTAAGATTATTTTGATGGTATTACTCACGGTTTTTATTCTTGTGGCAAGCACTGCTCTGGAAAACATAATGTGTGCTTACTAGAGTCGTTAAATATCAAGTGAAACAGGCACTTTTCCACCAATGGCGACTCCCACATCTTTCTCTCTCTCTCTCTCTCCTCCCCCCCTACCCTCTCTCCCATTCACCCTCCCCTGTCTCCCTCCCTCATTCCCCCTTCCCCTCTCTCCCACCCACTCTCCCCTCTCTCCCTCCCCCCTCCCCTCCCCAAATGTATCCCATTCTGTTTATTGAGAATGAGAAACATGCCAAACATAACTTCAGTACCAGAAATGTTGGAATAAACACTTTGTTGTAGATTTTGTAAATAGCATAAGAAAATTTTGCAATGTAAAAACATAATAGTAGTTTTTATAAAGAAAGTGATGTAATAAATACATATTTTATTACGAATGCCACACAAAACGAAAAATGAGCAAAGAAAATCTCTGCCTCCACAAAACTCTTTCGAGACAACAACAGCCACTCCCATTGGTTTGTTTATATTTTGTAAAATATGTGGGAGTCGCCATCGGTGGAAAAGTGCCTGTTTCACTTGATAGATGCTCCTGTGAACGGGAACGCGTTATGCAGATCTTGATGTCTCTCGCGTCCATCTAGAAAAGATAACCTGAAGATGCCTAAATAAGGCGAAATGCGTCGTTGAAAAATAACAAAACTAAAATTGCAACCAAGACTGTTTTTAACCAATACTATTAAGCACTGGTTTGCTGTATGGCACATATGGATTCGAAGAATTTCTATTCAATAATTAAAGAGACAAACTGGTCTGGAGATAAAAGCGTATATTTTTACAAAACAATACTTTTTCTACTTTTCAACATAATCCCCTTTAACATTTATGCACTTGTTCCAACGGGGTACTATTATTACGGCTGCGAAAAACTCTTTATTTGTTGACGTCCTCATTATCCTGTCACCTCTTCCCATGTAATGCCTCCTTCAGTGCACCAAACAAACGGATATCACTAGGTGGTAAATCAGGACTGTGAGGGGGTGAGGCAATACTTCCCAGCCTATTTTATCGATGGTTTCACGGGCTAGTTGAATAATATCAGGACTTGCGTTGTCTTGCTGGAGAATCACACATCTCCTCTGAGATCCAGGACGTCTCTCTCTCATGGCTGGCTTCATCTTGTTTAAAAGTATTATTGGCTGTTCATTCTACGCTGCTCTTCGAGATTATCACAGAAAACTGGACCTTCAGTATCCCAAAACACCGTCAACATGACTTTTCGTGCTGTTGCTTGGGTTTTGAATTTTTCCTTGACGGGTGAGTTGGTGTACTACCACACCACGCGTTGTCTTTTTGGTTCTGGCTGATAATAGTGAACCCAAGTTTCATCCCAAGTTAAAATTTTGTCAAGGAAGTGCCTACCTTCTCTTTCATAACGTTCCTTTAGCTCTGTGCACGCTCTCAACCTTGTTTCCTTGTGTAGCCACGTCAACTCCTTTGGGGCCCATCTCGCACATGTTTTTCGGTACTTCACCTTGTTACAGATAATGTTATGAACTGTACTACTACTAACTTGAACTTTATCAACTATTATTCTCGCAGTCACAAGGTGGTCTGCATTAATGTCATCAATTTGACTTTCAGGTGAGGGAGTTGAAACTGCAACTGGTCGGCCGGAATGGTTTAGTCAGTCACTGAGTCGGGATCATTTCTGAACTGCTCTACGCACTTGTAAAAATTTGCACGATTCATACAATCTTCACCGTAAACGTTAGACACTCTACAGTGTATATTCACTGGTTCCTCGCCTTCAGCAAGCAAAAAACGAATAACAGAACGTTGTTCAACTAAAGTGGACGTTTCAAGCGGACTCACCATCTTGAAATGTATTTTTGTGGTAAAACTTCCTGGCAGATTAAAACTATGTGCGAACCGAGACTCGAACTCGGAACCTTTGTCTTTCGCGGGCAAGTGCTCTACCATCCGAGCCACCTATTTTTGAGGTTATAAACAAAACAGTGTTGATACATCAGCTCATCAGGGCTCATCCCAGTGATGCCCACTTAAGCCTTAAAAGTACCAAACTTGCCCTACTAACATTTTTTCCCAGAATAATTTGTCTCTTTAATTGTTGAATGACCCTCGTACATCACATTTCCGTCCCATTCGGATCATTCCTTCGTGATGCGTCTTTTTTGTGTTAGAGTGTATGTGGGATTCAGGTAAGTACTGTGAATTATATACTGCTGTGTAACGTGAAGAGTACATCACTGTTTTGTTTCTGGCTTGGTTTGGTGATCGCCAGTATGCAGCGTATGTTGTGACGGAGTATGCCTGAGAGAGAGTCACTGCTGGGACGCATGTCTGGGAGCTTTGTTCGCGCTTGGTAGTAAGCCGCACGGTTCGGGCGCGTTTATCGAGACGAATAATACGTATTATCCTTAGGGTATAATAGTAGCACATGGTCTTTAAAATAATGAATAACTGTCACTATGGACGTTTTGCGGAAATGAGCCGGGACAGTTGCAATCATCTTAGGCTTCCTGCCGTGTTTGACGGCCTCTTTGTTAATCTGCGAACGTCAGAGAACTTTCCCGAAACTGGCAGAATAGAATTCTTCCATCGTTTGTAATTTGTAAGCTCACTACAAATGTAGGCCTCACGTTAGGAGGAGCATCGAAATTTTATCCAGCGGGTGGGTAATAGGGGACGAGCTTACACAATTAATTTCTGAGGGAGCGAACAGCTATTTTCAGTACGGTCATTCAGACTATTAATGAAGTGAATCACATTACTGGTGTCACTGGTTTGTTTTCGTACTCTGTTTCTGCCCCATATGTTTAAATAATTTTTTTTCATTTCGAAAAAAGAAATGAAGATATGGGTTGCCGCCCCGGCAGCGACGAGACCACTAAAGTCGGAGCACAAGTTTGGATTTGACAGGGATGGTGGAGGAAGTAGGCTGTGTCTTTTTCAAAGGAAAAATACCCCCATTTACATACAGCGACTTAGAGAAACAACGGACATTCTAAATGTGGACGACTGGACGTGGGATTTGATCACAGATCTTCCCGCTGGCGAGTCCAGTGAGGTAACCACTGCACCACCTCACTAGACGTCGTATTTAAATCAGTTTTGGGGGAAATAACAGGGGGGGGGGGAAGAGAGGGTGACCTTGCAGGTACATCACCTCGTCGTCTCCTGGAGTCATTGGGTAAACCTCGCCGCATCTCAAAGCGCAGGTCACTAGTTCGAAGCTGTGTCGGGTATGTACAATTACTACGGCCGTACTTGGAGCACGAAGAATGCGACACAGACGCGATGACTGCAAATAAGGTACTAACAAAAATCGATTGAAACAATTAAAAGTAGTACATAACAGTAAATATTTTCCTGGGGTTCCGCGTTGAGCAAAACACGATTTCTTAGAGTTCACTTCTTCCCATAAATGTTTCCCTGATATTAAACCAGTATAAGTGGTTTCTCATTATTTTACTTACCAGCACATTTGAAAGCTCATTTTATGCCTATGTGCAGTACACGCGATGTATCTATGTTGTCATGCTCTTCATTCTGAGCACTGGTTTGGTGCAGCTCTCCATGCTACTGTGTCCTTTGTAAGCCTCTTCTTCTCGTATTAACTACTGCAACCAACATCCATTCGAACGTGCTCACGGATGTGAAGCCGTGGTCCCCTCTCAGTTTTTCTTCTCATGCTTCCTTCCATTACCAGATAGACGATTTCTTGATCCCTCAAGATATGTCCTGTCAAACGACCCCTTCTCTTAGTCACACTATGCGATAAATGTATTTGCTCCCCAGTTCAATTCATTAATTATTCTATCCACCCATCTAATCTTCAGCACTGTGCTACAGCACTGCATTGCATCTGTTCCCCTCTTGTATGAACTGTTTATCGTCCTCGTTTCGAATTTATACGGTTCCTCATCTGTAATGATGTTGCGCATGGCAGGCGGTATATACACTCCTGGAAATTGAAATAAGAACACCGTGAATTCATTGTCCCAGGAAGGGGAAACTTTATTGACACATTCCTGGGGTCAGATAAATCACATGATCACACTGACAGAACCACAGGCACATAGACACAGGCAACAGAGCATGCACAATGTCGGCACTAGTACAGTGTATATCCACCTTTCGCAGCAATGCAGGCTGCTATTTCCCCATGGAGACGATCGTAGAGATGCTGGATGTAGTCCTGTGGAACGGCTTGCCATGCCATTTCCACCTGGCGCCTCAGTTGGACCAGCGTTCGTGCTGGACGTGCAGACCGCGTGAGACGACGCTTCATCCAGTCCCAAACATGCTCAATGGGGGGACAGATCCGGAGATCTTGCTGGCCAGGGTAGTTGACTTACACCTTCTAGAGCACGTTGGGTGGCACGGGATACATGCGGACGTGCATTGTCCTGTTGGAACAGCAAGTTCCCTTGCCGGTCTAGGAATGGTAGAACGATGGGTTCGATGACGGTTTGTTTGTACCGTGCACTATTCAGTGTCCCCTCGACGATCACCAGTGGTGTACGGCCAGTGTAGGAGATCGCTCCCCACACCATGATGCCGGGTGTTGGCCCTGTGTGCCTCGGTCGTATGCAGTCCTGATTGTGGCGCTCACCTGCACGGCGCCAAACACGCATACGACCATCATTGGCACCAAGGCAGAAGCGACTCTCATCGCTGAAGACGACACGTCTCCATTCGTCCCTCCATTCACGCCTGTCGCGACACCACTGGAGGCGGGCTGCACGATGTTGGGGCGTGAGCGGAAGACGGCCTAACGGTGTGCGGGACCGTAGCCCAGCTTCATGGAGACGGTTGCGAATGGTCCTCGCCGATACCCCAGGAGCAACACTGTCCCTAATTTGCTGGGAAGTGGCGGTGCGGTCCCCTACGGCACTGCGTAGGATCCTACGGTCTTGGCGTGCATCCGTGCGTCGCTGCGGTCCGGTCCCAGGTCGACGGGCACGTGCACCTTCCGCCGACCACTGGCGACAACATCGATGTACTGTGGAGACCTCACGCCCCACGTGTTGAGCAATTGGGCGGTACGTCCACCCGGCCTCCCGCATGCCCACTATACGCCCTCGCTCAAAGTCCGTCAACTGCACATACGGTTTACGTCCACGCTGTCGCGGCATGCTACCAGTGTTAAAGACTGCGATGGAGCTCCGTATGCCACGGCAAACTGGCTGACACTGACGGCGGCGGTGCACAAATGCTGCGCAGCTAGCGCCATTCGACGGCCAACACCGCGGTTCCTGGTGTGTCCGCTGTGCCGTGCGTGTGATCATTGCTTGTACAGCCCTCTCGCAGTGTCCGGAGCAAGTATGGTGGGTCTGACACACCGGTGTCAATGTGTTCTTTTTTCCATTTCCAGGAGTGTATATACTGTTAAATGAAATAAAAAAAAACACCACCAGCGACGCTGTAACTTCAGTGAAACATGTATAGAACATATTGAACGACAAGAAATGGTATTTTTTCGACGCGGAATCTAAAATATATATATATATATATATTGTTCCAACAGACATGGATGCGGAATGTAAGCTTTCTCTAAAAAACCACCTCAATATGAAAAATATGTAACATTAATGGATGTCAGTACGAATGATATCATTCTACATTTACTGTTTTACAAAGTACATTTTTCTAGCTTATGCGGGATTTAATTTTTACTAGAGGAAATGGATGAATAAATTTATTCTAGGCCTCTCAAGTAATTGACAGAGGGCCACCAGATGCACTACTGGCCATTAAAATTGCTACACCACGAAGATGACGTGCTACAGACGCGAAATTTCAAAAATGGTTCAAATGGCTCTGAGCACTATGGGACTTAACATCTATGGTCATCAGTCCCCTAGAACTTAGAACTACTTAAACCTAACTAACCTAAGGACATCACACAACACCCAGTCATCACGAGGCAGAGAAAATCCCTGACCCCGCCGGGAATCGAACCCGGGCGCGAAATTTAACCGACAGGAAGAAGATGAAGTGATATGCAAATGATTAGCTTTTCAGAGCATTCACACAAGGTTGGCGCCGGTGGCGACACCTACAACGTGCTGACATGAGGAAAGTTTCCAACCGATCTCTCATACACAACCAGTAGTTGACCGGCATTGCCTGGTGAAACGTTGTTGTGATGCCTCGTGTAAGAAGGAGAAAAGCGTACCATCACGTTTCCGACTTTGATAAAGGTCAGATTGTAGACTATAGCGATTGCGGTTTATCGTATCGCGACATTGCTGCTCGCGTTGTTCGAGATCAAATGACTGTTAGCAGAATATGGAATCGGTGGGTTCAGGAGGGTAATACGGATTTTTGAGAAGTCCTTTTTCTTTTCTGGACATTAAATTACAACGGCGGTTTCTAAGCATTCCTTAACCATTTCGTCACCTGAATGCGGCTTTGATTTTTTTTGCCAATATCAGAACTACTGCATAACTCGCTTTCACATAGCATGTTGACTCTGAATTCGTCTTTGTAAATGTCTGCCGTTGAGCAGAAAGTAACCTTTTTAAGTCGTTTACCTGACTGGTCGAAAGTGTCCCTTGTACTTATCAAACATAACTACATGTTTAGGCCCGTATTGCTGTTGAGACTGATTCATTGCATATCAGATACATGTTCTTTTTTTATATTCTGCAAGAAAATGGTTTACAGTCTATTTGTCTTGAAAATTTCTCAGCTCCTCTACACCTTTCCTCTTCTTAGGTCCCACCTGTTTATTAGTTGACGCCATACCAAGTTTACGTCTTGAACAGAAAGAGACATTTTTTCACCATAAGTCGTAAACTGACAGAGAGACCAAACAGTCATTGGAATTTTGTAATTTTTTTTACATGGTCGTACAAAATCTACTTTAAAGTTCCCGAAGTCGTTTAACACCGTAAACCAAGTTGTTTATTTTGATGTACTGTGGGCTGTGCTGTAGGATGGCTTTCGATTCCCAGTTTTAAATTTTTAAATAAAGGTTCATGTTCCCTCGGGCGTTTCCGTGAAGCATAGGTTATATGAAGATGGAAAAAAAAAATAATTTGAAATATTTTTCTTTTTTTAAAAACAACCTTATATAATGAAGGATTGGTGATTAGGGGTTTATATCTGCATTGAAAACTGGATTTTTGTGTGGGGCGTGTAATTAGAAATAAGAAGAAGTGCGTTTTTCATAAAAATGGCAGTTAAACATGTGTTAATTAGCATATATTTATGTGACGTAGGTATTCGAACTGAATGAAAAAAATTAAAAAAGTAAGCTCGAAACTAGGATTGAACTAGCTATCCAGCAATTACCAATGGTTGTAGAACATGTGGATATGTTTCAAAATATGTATCAACTATCCATCTATGTTTAAAAATACAACCCACCTAGGAATCGAACCCTGCTCTCCACACGGAAGGCTAGCATCGTATTACAGAGCTACACTGCTAGTTGAGTTATCGCTCTTTCATTTCAGTAGTATACGCACTTGGGAAACTTCATAGCCTGTTCTCGAGAGAATTTTTGAGAACAGTATTCAACTTCTTTAGGAAATTGATATTTTAGTTCTGAACGTCATGCATCATAAATTTAAAAAAAAATACATATACAGTGGAAACTCGATTAACCGTCATCTTCGGGCCGTGGTCATGACGGTTAAGCGAATGGACGGATAACAGAAACACTGTATTCCTCCAAAGCATAACCTCAATCATTTATTTTATGTATAGACACATATCACTCTCGCAGTAATATAATAATATTTCGGAGAGAAACAAATTAAACACGATTGTTATAGCAAATAAAACTATTTAATTACATGATAAAAACATCCGTACAGTAGCTACAAAAGTTGCAAAATATGTAATGTACAGTACAGTACTGTACTATAAACTTACAGGTGAAATAGTTTATCTAGCTTGGAAATAGTCAGTCAATTTCTTCTGCCTTTTTGATGTTCGAGCTTTCACCGCGGCACTATTTCGTATTTTTCGGACCAATAGTACCTGCGTTGCATTAGCCTCTTCTTGACTTTCAAACCATTCTATACACTTGGACAGCATTTTTTTGGCCTCTGAATGGCTAATAGTTTGTTTTTCTTCATCAGCCCCTTCTTCCTCTTTGGTGGCATTTACGCTGGCAACAATTTCGTCATCACTCAAAATTTGAAAACCCCCGTCCACTTTGTCACACTCTAACCACTCTGATACTTCTTCTGACGTCAAATTTGTGCTGATTTGTAAATTATTGCACAAATTGACCATCTCGTCAACTGTCACACACTCAGGTTCCTCCGATTCTTCAGCTCTAGGTTGAGCCCAAAGTTTATTCCAGCCGTTCTTGAGAATTGACACTGACAAATCACTCCATGCACTGGCAACATTGAAAATGGCATCTTTAATACTGTTAGACCTCCAAAACTGTTTTACAGGTGTTGATTCATCAGGTGAGAGCAAACTTTCGATAAATATTTTTCTATAACGACGTTTCATGTTTTCGACAATTCCCTGATCCATGGGCTGTATATAAGTGAAGTTGTGTTTGCTGGAAGGAAGACACATGTTATGTTGCCGTCATCACTTTTCATTTCACAAGTAGGGTGCGTTGGGGCATTGTCTAACAGCAATAGCGCTTTCTGTGGCAACTTTTTTCAGCCAAATGTTCTCTAACTTGAGGTACAAATTGTTTGTGAAACCAGTCAGAAAAAATTGATTGATCCATCCAAGCACTCTTCTGGGCGTAGTATTGCGCAGGGAGAGCATTCAAATTCAAATTCTTGAATGCACGAGGTTTTCTTGATTTCCCAATCACAAGTAGGGGTAGCCTATGATTGCCGGTCGCATTTGCGCAAACCATAGCAGTGATGCGATCTTTTTGTACTTTGAAACCTGGAGCAGCTTTTTCAGAGAGTGATGCTAATGTCTTTTGTGGTAAAGCCTTCCAAGGAAGCCCAGTTTCATCGCAATTGTAAACTTGCTCCCTAACAAGATTCAATTCAGCCATTTTTTCTTTACATTGTTCCCGGGACTCAGTTTTTCTCCACTGATATCAAGTTGGCGAATGCCATGACGAAATTTAAACTTGTCGAGCCATCCGATGTTTGTTTTAAAAGACGAGTCACCATCAAGTTTGTTGCTCATTTCAACAGCCTTGGCCATTATTATAGGCCCTGAAAGTGGAATCCCCTGACTTCTTGCTTGTATAAACCATCGGTACATTTCAGTGTCCAGTTCATCATATTCTGCAGGTTTCATTGTCTTTCTTGTTCGCACATCTCCATCTATGCTCTGCATTGTTGACAAATGTTGTTCTATTTTATCAGCATCACGTTTTACATCGTTAACTGTTGTTCTTCCAATACCATAAATCAGCGCTACACTTGTCGCAGTTTCGCCCTTTTTTATGCGTTTTATAATTTCAAGTTTTTGATTAAGTCCTAAAACAACACGTTTACGTTTTTCAGACATTTTATCAAGTCACTGATCACACACACCTGCACTAAATACGGTAGTGTAAAATATTAGTCAATAAAGTTTATTCAAGTGGAAAACACGTAACACGGCACAGCCCGCTAGATACACTGCGGCAATTACAGTCTTCTCGCCACAACTGGAAACCGATCCAGTGATGATTGTTGACTCACAAGTGAGACAAAGACAATAAAAGGGGGAGATGTGTTAGCACGTCAACTGAAGGTCATATTTTATGTACCATTCTACGGCGGTCGGGTACATTCACTTTCCACTAAAATAGAGTAAATGCACAAAGCGAACCCGTCACTGCACCTTAGAGCATTCTGTTATTACAGTGTTATTATGCTGTTACAGCAGTGACGGTTAACAGAAACTGACGGTTTAAAGAGTGGCGGTTAATCGAGTTTTTACTGTACTTCACTTAACCTAGCAGATTTATTTTAAAATTTCGACCCCCATTTCGATTTCTTTTGTTATGATTGTTTCTGAAAACTATTGTACATTTGAAGTCGATAACATTATTAGCTGATGCAAATAAGAGAGAATGACAGGTGGACAAAGTTGCACTTTGAAGATGCCATTGCCAGCCGGGGTGGCCAAGCGGTTCTAGGCGCAACAGTCTGGAACCGCGCGACCACTACGGTCGCAGGTTCGAATCCTGCCTCGGACATGGATGTGTGTGATGTCCTTAGGTTAGTTAGATTAAGTAGTTCTAAGTTCTAGGGGACTGATGACCTCAGAAGTTAAGTCCCATAGTGCTCAGAGCCATTTGAACCATTTTGAAGATGCCATTTCTACCTTTGTAATGCGAAATCCTTAAACGTCATCAGTAGAAACACATTATTACAATTAAGTATTATTCATTTTGTAGTACTAAAATTCAAAGAAAGTACTGAGGCAGAAACAATTGCTAATGTCATTGGTGTACTTGCTAACCATAACTGAATACATGAAATAAATGCAAGTCTACTAAAATTAAAAACAGTTAATTGTGAGAAGATAAAAAATGCTTTACTTGTCTACAGCGATCGAATGCGCACAACCTATACACGTGAAGGGCTGTAATTTTACGGCCGATAGTGTTGTGAGTTTGAAGTAGAATTAAATATGGAATGTATTGGCACTCCCTCGCGCAGCGCAACAAACGTATCCGGCTGCGCAATCCGTACTGCTTCTGATTGTTGGTCACATATCACCGTGGCGAACTAAACTTCTTCAAGATAGCGCGCGGGCTTTTCCAGATAAATACAACATAGTAATTTTTTTCAAACAGAAATATAGACGAACATCTAACGATACGTGAATCAGTGAACTGAGGTATTCGTATTGTAACTGGATATGAAAGATACTTGACGGATATTCTTTCGACAGTTTTACGTGAAATAAAAGTTAATTTTTTCTTTCATATGAAACAACTCTGCAGGGCAAAAATTAGAGCCCCGCGGACCGCGAGTTGGCCACCCCTGGTGTAAACCATCATAGCATGGAGTGTTTTTCTACGAGTTCCTGTGGTATATGCTGTTAAACGCGCTACGCAGGAAGTTTTGGCATTGTAGCTGGTGTTTGCTAATGATGTTTGTGTCACCGTGATTTATACCGAAGGAAAAAGAAAACAAAAACCTTTCCATGAGTAGTTTTTGCTTGTGTTATGATATGGAGCCTAATGACGCGGTCAGCCTCTCCCGAGCGTGTTCCTTCTCGCGGTAACAGGCGTCCGTTTCGTAGTTGATTACATCACTCCAGCAAATAACATCGTAAGATTTTTCGTCCTCCGACCGTACAAAGCAGACATGCGATGCCTTTGAGTCCCTCTAGCATAGGGTGACCAAACGTCCCGGAAAATCGGGATTGTCCCGGTTTTCATCCCTGTGTTCCGGTGTCCCGAAAATTTGTTTTGGGACGCCCAGAAGTCCCGGAATTCAGTTTTAAATACATTCCTGAAACTTTCTCAAATTTTTGGTGTTTCGCTATATTAAAGGAAATACAACACAAGAAATTAACATATTTTAGCTTATTTGTCTAAAACCTTCGTTGTCCCATACTAGTAATCACAGTATCAGTATTGATACACTCAGGCAATAATTTACTTTGAGCGGTAATTTGGCCAACAAGTAGTAAGTTGTATTATTGTATCAGAGCTATGAAACCGTCCGATTGTCGCGCCACTTACACACTCATTGTCAGAACAGCGTAGTAGTTGATGTTTTGTCAGACAAACTGCAACATTTTTTTCTCATATTAGTGGTATTATTGCTGAAGTACTGTGAAACGCAATGCCGAAACGTGCCTGCAAGTTCAGTGACTGTTATTCCAAGGAATGGAATTTCATTAAGAAAGGTCGTTTTGATTACGAAGCAGAGTTTTATTAGTATAAATCATGGTGGACGTTCCGACATAGTTGATCACATCAGGTCAAAGAAACAAATTAACAGATACAGTGCACCGAGCTGCAGTAAAACTCTACAAAATTATTTTGTGAAACATCAGTCAAGTGAAGAGACGAAAGTTCGAGCAGCCGAGCTTAAACCAGCCTACCACACGGTAAAACATCACCAAACTTATAGATCTAGTGATTGTACAAATACGCTTAACAGCATTATGTTTGATGATTCTTCCATTGCAAAAAAGTTTAGTTCAGCAAGAACTAAAGTGTCAGCCTTAGTGAAAGGAGTTATTGCTCCCCAAAGTGTAAAGGAAAGTCTTGAATACATCAAAAAGTCTTCTTTCTACGGGATATCCACTGATGCCAGCAACCATAAGGCCACTAAAATATTTCCGTTTGTTGTTCAGTTTTTCGATATTAATCAGGGAATTCAGCCCAAATTTTTGAAGGTGAGTTCCCTACCTAATGAAACATCTGACGAGATTTCAAGATTTTGTATGAATACTATCGAAATGTTTGATCTTGAGAAAAATAAATGTGTTGCATTTTGTGGAGACAACACCAACACAAACTTTGGTGGTTTAAAAAGGCAAGGCAAATGCAACGTATTTACCAAATTAAGGGCAACATTGCATGAAAACATTGAAGGCATGTTTTACACAATAGCGTGCAGACATCTGCTGACAGTTTAAGCTGTGATGTTCAAACTTTCGTCATGAAGGTACACTCACACTTTTACGTATATACTGTTAGAACAGAGAGGCTTAAGGAGTTCTGTGGTTATGCGGGAACTGAATATATGAATGGAATGTGTCACTCGAAAACTCGCTGGTTATCACTGTTTCCAGCAGTTGAAAGAGTAATCCGCCTGTTTGAACCGTTAAAAGATTTTTTCCTAAATGAAGCCAAAGCCCCCAAAATATTGGTTCAGTTTTTCAGTAACCTTTTAAATGAAGCCTACTTATGGTTCATTCACAATCAGCTTAGCACTTTGCAGCATGGGATAAAGGAAATTGAGGAAAGCATGAAAAGTGTAATAGAGGTAAATGAGGTTTTGAAAAATACTCTGGAAACTGTTACTAAGAGGAGAGAACAGCAGTTCATTTCTTTTAATGTTAAATCTATCCTTAAAAGAGCAGAAGTATCAGAAGCAGCGGCAAGGAGTTT
The DNA here is from genome assembly GCF_023864275.1 of Schistocerca cancellata. NCBI lineage: Eukaryota > Metazoa > Arthropoda > Insecta > Orthoptera > Acrididae > Schistocerca > Schistocerca cancellata. The sequence goes on from NC_064626.1 coordinate 373,650,209, forward strand.
TAGAGAAGAAGTTAACAAGTTTTATGACACTTGGGTAGAATATCTCAGCAAGTGGAGCGCCTCATATTTACCCTCATCGCCGGTGTTTGATTAGATGTTACTGATGAGAGTGCCAAAACGGGAAAGTGTTGAAGAGACAGTTTCTTATTTGAAGAGTAAAGAGATTGAAATCGATGATTCCATTCTCTTTGATCAGTTCGGCATACTGACAAATTTTGTTGAAGGAAGTCTTCCAAGTGGAATGGTGAAAAAAAAAAAAACACCATTGGAATGTCATGAGAAGTGGGTGAGTTTTTTTTTAAAGCTGTGACTGTCTTCAGCATTACTCTGAGTTGGTAATAATTGCAAGGTATTTATTTGCAATCCCAGCCCATAATGCCAATGTGGAAAGAATATTTTCGTTCATGAATATCCAGTGGATTGATGAAAGAAACAGAATCGAGGTGGACTCTCTTGAAGCAATCCTGCAGATCCTGTGCAACTACAAAATGGATTGTGCCGAGTCTCAAATTACAAAGACATGATCAAGAAGGCTGGAGGCAGTGAAAAATACCCTTTTCTCCAAGGACAGTCAATTCCATCTACAAGTGCTCAGTAATATTAAAGCTCATGTTAATATTAATTGATTAAAAGCTGAATGACTGTAAAATTCTGAAAAATCGTAATACATTTATTACTGTATACGTTTATTAAATGTCATTAATTATACAGATAATCTAGATTATATCAATCTTTTGTATCCTCTTATTAGTTATAGTAATCGGGTTAACAAAATGTATCAACAAAACATTAATATTTAAAATTAAGAAACCTGGATGCATGTGGAATGAGGTGTCCATTGGCACACTGGTGAATGTGTCCCGGTTTTCACCGAAAATAATTTGGTCACCCTACTCTGGAATTGAAAATGCTAATCACACTTTTCTTTTTTTTTCTCATGTCTTGTATCATATGACGGAGGAATAAACTAATCACGATTGAGACTGAACTTGTATTCCGTTGGTCTGGTAGACTGGCTAGCCTCAGTGGGGTTTTAGGCGATTTTCCACATCTTCATCAAGACCAGTGGAAGTCAACTTTTTTAAAGTACTGCCCATCTTTTTAAAGCTGTTAGTAGTACAATTTTCTAACCGCCTACCGGTTCTACAGTAATGGTGATTTATAAAGCAGAAAAGTAATTATACTATTTAACATTCATAATGCAGAGCTACAAAAGGTTAAAGCATTAATAACTACTGGAACGCCCACTAGTGGGCGGTAGGGTCCAGGCTAGCTACCTTCGATCTAGACCAGTGGGCGACAAACCATGGCTCGCGAGCCACATGCTGCTCTTTGGCCTCTCGAGTGTACCTGTTCCATAAGATATCACGTGCAGGTGCACAAGCACATTGTGAATGGAACTTCGTGGCCTAGGCGCAGAAGTTGGTTTTCGGCCTGAACGAGTCCATTTTGAAGAAGTGGCGGTGGACGGCGGTGTTAAGTGGAACTGACATTCTCTCGGGACTGAAATCACGTATACTCACTGCCATGCGTACCCATTTTGTTGCTTGTCGCAATGTCTTCAGAAATAGGGCGTGGAAAATGCTTGGAAGTCGGGCGAATGAGATAATTAAAAAAAAAAATGGTTCAAATGGCTCTGAGCACTATGGGACTTAACTACTGAGGTCATCAGTCCCCTAGAACTTAGAACTACTTAAACCCAACTAACCTAAGGACATTACACACATCCATGCCCGAGGCAGGATTCGAACCTGCGACCGTAGCGGTCACGCGGTTCCAAACTGACGCGCTTAGAACCGCACGGCCACACCGGCCGGCACATAATTTTTAACTTACTGATGTTGTTGTTATTGTTGTGGTCTTCAGTCCTGAGACTGGTTTCATGCAGCTCTCCATGCTAATCTATCCTGTGCAAGCTCCTTCATCTCCCAGTACCTACTGCAACCTACATCCTTCTGAATCTGCTTAGTGTATTCATCTCTTGGTCTCCCTCTACGATTTTTACCCTCCACGCTGCCCTCCAATGCTAAATTTGTGATCCCTTGATGCCTCAGGACATGTCCTACCAACCGGTCCCTTCCTCTAGTCAAGTTGTGCCACAAACTTCTCTTCTCCCCAATCCTATTCAATACCTCCTCATTAGTTACTTGATCTACCCACCTAATATTCAACATTCTTCTGTAGCACCACATTTCGAAAGCTTCTATTCTCTTCTTGTCGAAACTATTTATCGTCCATGTTTCACTTCCATACATGGCTACACTCCATACAAATACTTTCACAAATGACTTCCTGACACTTAAATCTATACTCGATGTTAACGAGTTTCTCTTCTTCAGGAACGCTTTCCTTGCCATTGCCATTCTACATTTTATATCCTCTCTACTTCGACCATCATCAGTTATTTTGCTCCCCAAAAAGCAAAACTCCTTTACTACATTAAGTGTCTCATTTCTTAATCTAATTCCCGCAGCATCACCCGACTTCATTCGACTACATTCCATTATCCTCGTTTTGCTTTTGTTGATGTTCATCTTATATCCTCCTCTCAAGACACGGTCCATTCCGTTCAACTGCTCTTCCAAGTCCTTTAATGTCTCTGACAGAATTACAATGTCATCGGCGAACCTCAATGTTTTTATTTCTTCTCCCTGGATTTTAATATCTACTCCGAATTTTTCTTTTGTTTCCTTTACGCTTGCTCAATATACAGATTGAATAGCATCGGGGATATGCTACAACCCTGTCTCACTCCCTTCCCAACCACTGCTTCCCTTTCAAGCCCCTCTACTCTTATAACTGCCATCTGCTTTCTGTACAAATTGTAAATAGCCTTTCGCTCCCTGTATTTTACCCCTGCCACCTTTAGAATTTGAAAGAGAGTATTCCAGTCAACATTGTCAAAAGCTTTCTCTAAGTCTACAAATGCTAGAAACGTAGGTTTGTCTCTCCTTAATCTTTCTTCTAAGATAAGTCGTAAGGTCAGTATTGCCTCACGTGTTCCAACATTTCTACGGAATCCAAACTGATCTTCACCGAGGTCGGCTTCTACCAGTTTTTCCATTCGTCTGTAAAGAATTCGCGTTAGTATTTTGCAGCTGTGACTTATTAAACTGATAGTTCGGTAATTTTCACGTCTGTCAACACCTGCTTTCTTTGGGATTGGAATTGTTATATTCTCCTTGAAGTCTGAGGGTATTTCGCCTGTCTCATACATCTTGCTCATCAGATGGTAGAGTTTTGTCAGGACTGGCTCTCCCAAGGCCGTCAGAAGTTCCAATGGAATGTTGTCTACTCCCGGGGCATTGTTTCGACTCAGGTCTTTCAGTGCTCTGTCAAACTCTTCACGCAGTATCGTATCCCCCATTTCATCTTCGTCCTCTTCCATTTCCATAGTATTGTCCTCAAGTACATCGCCCTTGTAGAGACCCTCTATATACTCATTCCACCTTTCTGCTTTTCCCTCTTTGCTTAGAACTGGGTTTCCATCTGAGCTCTTGATATTCATACAAGTGGCTCTCTTTTCTCCAAAGGTCTCTTTAATTTTCCTGTAGGCTGTATCTATTGATGAACGGTAAAAATTCAAAAATGCTGTAAATGAAGCAGGCGAAGGCTAATGCAAACTTTTGAAAAATGAGATTGACAGGAAGTGCAAAATGGCTAACTAAAAATGGCTTGAGAACAAAAGCAAAAATTTAGAAGCGTATTTCATTAAGGGAAAGATAGATACATCCTACAGGAAAATTAAAGGGGCCATTGGGGAAAAGAGAAGCAGTTGTATGAATATCAAGAGCTCACATAGGAAACCAATAGGAAACCAATCGTAAGCAAAGAAGGGAAGCTGAAAGGTGAAAAGATATAAAGAGGGTCTATGCAAGGGAGATAAACTTGAAAGTAATGTTATAGAAAGGGACGTAGATGAAAATGAGAGGGGAGATACAACACAGCGAGAAGAATTTGACAGAGCTCTGAAAGACCTAAGTCGAAACATGGCCCCAGTATAGACGACATCCCTCCCGTCAAAACTTCTGATAGCCTTGGCAGAGCCAGCCACGACGAAACTCGTCCATTTGGCATGCAAGTACCGTCAGACTTGAAAAAAGTAATGATCCCCCTTCGAAAGAAAGCAAGTGCTGACAGGCATGAATGTTACCGAACCTTCCGTTTAATAAGTTATGGTTGCAAAATACTAACACTAATTCCTTATAAAAGAATGGAAAAATTGGTAGAAGATATGGGAAGATCAGTTTGGATTCCGGAGAAATGCAGGAACACGGGAGGTAACAACTTATCTTAGAAGGTACGTTAAGGAAAGTCAAACCTACGTTTACAGCGTATGTGGACTTACAGGAAGCGTTTGACAATGTTGACTGGGATACTCTCTTTGAAATTCAAAAGGCAGCAGGGGTAAATTACAGGGAACGAAAGGCTATTTAGAGCTTGTACAGAAACCAGACGGCAGTAATAAGAGTCGAGGCGCATGAAGGGGAAGCAGTGGTTGAGAAGGGAGTGAGACAGGCTTGCAGCGTATGCCCGATGTTATTCAGTCTCTACATTGAACAGCAGTAAAGCAAACCAAAGAAAAATTTTGAGTAGGAGTTAAAGTTTAGCGAAAAGAAATTAAAACTTTGAGCTTTGCCGATGACATTATAGTTCTGTCGGAGACAACAAAGGACTTGGAAGACCAGTTGAATGGAATGGACAGTTTCTTGAAAGGGGGATATAAGATGAACATCAACAAAAGTAAAAAAGGGTAATGGAAAACAATCGCATTAAATCAGCTGATGCTGATGGAATTAGATTAGGAAATGAGGTACTTCAGGTAATAGATGAGTTTAGCTATTTGGGCAGTAAAATAACTGATGATGGGTGAAGTAGAGAGGATACAAATTGTATACTGGCAACGACAAGAAGAGCATTTCTGAAGAAGAGAAATCGTTTTAACTCCGAATATAGATTTACGTGTTACAAAGTCTTTTCTGAAAGTATTTGTATGGAGTGTAGTCATGTATGGAAGTGAAACATGGACGATAAACAGTTAAGACAAAAAGAGAATAGAAGCTTTAGAAATGTGATGCTACAGAAGAGTGTTGAAGATTAGATGGGTAGATCACGTAACTAATGAGGAGGTACGGAATAGAATTGGGGAGACAAGAAATTAGTTTTGCAACCTGACTAGAAGAAGAGATCGGTTGGTAGGACGCATTGTGAGACATCAAGGGATCACATCTTAATATTAGATGTAAGTGTGTGTGTGGGGGGGGGGGGGGGGGGGTAAAAATCGTAGAGGGAGACCAGGAGCGATTGCAATGGTTATTCGGAGACGAAGAGACTTGCACAGGATAGGGTATCATGGAGAGCTGCATCAAACCTGTCTTTGGACGGAGAACCACAACAACACCTTGTTGAACGAACTCTGTTTTTATGGAGACCTTAGAAGTGGAATATAGTAACGTCAGGAAGTACAGGGAAAAAATCTACCGCATCCAGTGCGTATCTCCGTGCTCATAAAACAATTTTCCAAGCGTCATCAGCCAACCAAGTTACTCACAGATTCATCATCTGCAGTCATAAAACATCGCCGTCGCTTTATCTAAACCATCGCTTGCGACAACTTTACCAAGTCATGGTATGGGGTCAAAATTTAAGAAAAGTATCTCTAGAAATCTGACTCTCTTGTAACTTAATGTCTGCATAAAATGTTGACAGATTGTTAAACTGTTATTGTGCTAGAGCAATCAACCAATCGATCGTGATCTTGGACCGATGGATTTACGTGCCTCCACCACTTCAGACACCCATTACCTGCGAGCTTTTATTTTTGTTCCTTCAGAGTTGGAGTACCCCGTTCGTCCAACTCCCTCTCACCGCGAAGAAAACAAGCGTCCATCTTTTAATGACACTCCAGGTTATTTGAACAGCTGCGGCATTGACTCCTATTAAGGGATTAAAATAAAGAGAGAATTCATCGCATGTAACGGTGTTATATAAACGAGAACTGTTATTTTGAGCTTTTTGTACGTATTATGACATTCCTTTTTCCTTCCAAATACATAGGTCACTTCAGAGGGTGCCACAGTAAGGTGGTTCAAATCTACATCTACATCTGCATTTACACTCCGCAAGCCACCCAACGGTGTGTGGCGGAGGGCACTTTACGTGCCACTGTCATTACCTCCCTTTCCTGTTCCAGTCGCGTATGGTTCGCGGGAAGAACGACTGTCTGAAAGCCTCCGTGCGCGCTCTAATCTCTCTAATTTTACATTCGTGATCTCCTCGGGAGGTATAACTAGGGGGAAGCAATATATTCGATACCTCATCCAGAAACGCACCCTCTCGAAACTTGGCGAGCAAGCTACACCGCGATGCAGAGCGCCTCTCTTGCAGAGTCTGCCACTTGAGTTTGTTAAACATCTCCGTAACGCTATTACGGTTACCACATAACCCTGTGACGAAACGCGCCGCTCTTCTTTGGACCTCTTCTAGTGGCTCTGAGCACTATGGGACTTAACTTCTGAGGTCATCAGTCCCCTAGAACTTAGAACTACTTAAACCTAACTAACCTAAGGACATCACACACAGCCATGCCCGAGGCAGGATTCGAACCTGCGACCGCAGAGGTCGCGCGGTTCCAGACTGTATCTCCTAGAACCGCTCGGCCACTCCGGCCGGCCAGTAAGGTGGTTTGTGCTATCTATCACTTGGGCTTTGAGGATTCATCAGTTGCTTAACAACAGAAGCACTGTGATACAACTGGACTTGTAACTTTCATAAATATTTTTTCGTCACATAAATCCGTAACGTTTGCCACTAAACGACTGCACCAGAGCAAAACAACTTTCCCTAGAATATTTACGCAGAGTCCGCTACAGTGGCTGTTAGCATTAAATCAAGAGCGTGCTAGGCCAAGACAAGTCAGTGGTTATACAAGAGAGCTCAGATAGCAGATGTGACGCTGGCGCGCAACGCTAGTTGCCACCTGTATACTCCTGCATTGTTGACACAGCAAATTGCTTCATACATTGTTGATACAACTGAATATGCTCTCCTGTGCTGTATTACTCATTAGGAGATTAAGCTACACACGTTCGTTGTAATGTTCTAGTTTCTCCTTTGTCGAATAGTACAATCCCCAGTCTTTCTTCTGCTTTGATGTCGCATTCATTGTTTCCTGTCTTGTACTAATCTTTTTATGCCTATCCTCTGTAACCTGTTCTGCATATTCTAGCCTTTGGCTGCCCTATCTATATACCGGGTATATCTTGAACTGTACGTGACGTACTTATGTTGTTGTGTATACACCTACTTATTGGTTCATTATTTGTTACAGGGCCCAGCGTCTTAGCAATAGCGGAATCGTATATCATTTGCAAACAACATGCTCTCAAATCAGGACAAACTCCTATGTCTCCCATGCCATCAGGCGATACAGTCACCACAAACAGTCCAGAGAAACTTCCAGACTGCATACCGTAGACAGCCACCAGATGTTAAAACCATCAGAATGTGTATGCGAAGTTTAAGAATACAGGGAGCGTCTGGGATGTTTTAGAACTGGATCTAGCGTGCAGACCTTCGTGACAAGGCCCAAGACGTCAGTCCGCGCTTCAGTGCATCGCATCCTACATAAACAACTTCTTTTCCTTGCGTACAAAGTCCAGATCGTGCATCCCCTCCAACCAATGGATTACAGTGGTCATTATGATTTTCTTATTGCCATGTTGGCTGAGAATGAAGAAGATGATGACTGTCTTAAACGTGCCATTTTCTCAGATGAAGCCGAATTTCATGTGGACTGTTTTAGGTGACTGTGTTTCGTGGTACCAGAGAACACATTGCGCTTTCTCCTGGTTTGAGTGCACGTTGTTAGCAACTGGCATCTTGCAACGGGTGTCCGATTTCGTTGCTGTTACGTGATTAAGCCCCGTAACAAACAAAGTAACAGTAAGTATGGATGTACAGGAAAACTGAATATGTCCCTTGCAATTCAAGATAAAAAGAATTTATCAATGTCCCATATTTTATGCCTTATGAATCTTTGTAACCGAGGACCTACTGCTGGAGCAGCCGGTATTTTTCGCGGTACCATTCCTTCCAGCGCCAAGTTCACTATTCGTGAATGCCGTAGTTGATGTCTCACCAACCTGTCCCTGCTGCTGGTATTGGTCATCCACAGACTCTTTTCCTCACCTACTACTCGTGATGCTTCTTTATTCGTGTGTCCACTTCATTTTCACCATTCTTCGATAGCAACACATTTCAAATGCTTGCAGTTGCTTCGGCGCCGGATCACCGACTTTCTTCGCGAACATTGGAAACAGTCGAAATACTAATCAACGCTCTCGAGAGAAACTGTGTCTCGAAACTCAGTCACATATGATCAGCAGTTGCAGGAAAAATGCGCGTGAGAAGGATTTTAGAAAGTTCATTTAAAGCCTATATTTGAAAAAAAAAGTATTTATATTACTAAGCGACTAATCCAAAGCACGGTGCACGATTCCAATTGGAGGCTGCCTACACAGTATATTTTCGTAAGAGCGTGCAAAAATTTAACAGGACATAGAGGATGCTCCACTGAACAATTTCAGGTAGAGAATCTGGGGTCGGAGAAGCCAGCTTAAGGAGATATGTAAGTAAACTTGTCTGTCGCATTGTCTAGCATTACTATTTCCCAGCTTATTTACAATCAACATGCGTACAAGTTTACACATACTACGCCGTTTTTATTTACGTGTACATAGCCACTTGTACTTGAAGTTTGTGCAAAGACTTCTATTTGCGTTGTTGGAGAGCGTACTCGTCGCTGTTTTTGATAGGAAGTGGACACAACACCGCTTCACTTCAGTGTGGATGTCCGAAACTATCTCAATGCCGTATTCCCTGGTCGCTGGATTGAAGGAGTAGGTCTTTTTCCATGGCTTACGAGGTCACCTGACCTGAATATCCTCGATTATTTCCTACGTTGATATCCAAAGTCACTTGTGTATGAGACGCCAGTGGATACGGAGGTGGAATTAGTTGCCAGAATTGTAGCTATCTGTGATGTGATTCGAAACACACCACGGATATTCGTCAGGGTGCGTCAGAAACTTGTTCGCCGATGTCATGCTTGCATTGAGGTTGATCGCCATCATTTTCCGCATAATTTGTAAGATACAGTACAAATGGAAGGTTTATTATGTCAGTGATAGTATTTGCACTTAACTGTTGTTGTTGTGGTCTTCAGTCCTGAGACTGGTTTGATGCAGCTCTCCATGCTACTCTATCCTGTGCAAGCTTCATCATCTCCCAATACGTACTGCAGCCTACATCCTTCTGAATCTGCTTAGTGTATTCATCTCTTGGTCTCCCTCTACGATTTTTACCCTTCAAGCTGCCCTCCAATACTGAACTGGTGATCCCTTGATGCCTCATAACATGTCCTACCAACCGATCCCTTCTTCTAGTCAAGTTGTGCCACAAATTCCTCCCAAATTCTATTCAGTACCTCGTCATTAGTTACGTGACCAACCCATGTAATCTTCAGCATTCTTCTGTAGTACCACATTTCGAAAGCTTCTATTCTCTTCTTGTCCGAACTATTTATCGTCCATGTTTCACTTCCATACATGGCTACACTCCATACAAATACTTTCAGAAACGACTTCCAGACACTTAACTCTATACTCGATGTTAACAAATTTCTCTTCTTCAGAAACGCTTTCCTTGCCATTGCCAGTCTACATTTTATATCCTCTCTACTTCGACCATCTCCCCAAATAGCAAAACTCGTTTACTACTTTAAGAGTCTCATTCCCTAATCTAATTCCCTCAGTATCACTCAAGTTAACTCGACTACATTCCATTATCCTCTTTTTGCTTTTGTTGATGTTCGTCTTATATCCTCCTTTCAAGACACTGTCCATTCCGCTCAACTGCTCTTCCAAGTCCTTTGCTGTCTCTGACAGAATTACAATGTCATCGGCGAACCTCAAAGTTTTTATTTCTTCACCATGGATTTTAATACCTACTCCGAATTTTTCTTTTGTTTCCTTTATTGCTTGCTCGATGTACAGATTGAATAACATCGGGGAGAGGCTACAACCCTGTCTCACTCCCTTCCCAACCACTGCTTCCCTTTCATGTCCCTCGACTCTTATAACTGCCATCTGGTTTCTGTACAAATTGTAAATAGCCTTTCGCTCCCTGTATTTTACCCCTGCCACCTTCAGAATTTGAAAGAGAGTATTCCAATCAACATTGCCGAAAGCTTTCTCTAAGTCTACAAATGCTAGAAACGTAGGTTTGCCTTTTCTTAATCTAGCTTCTAAGATAAGTCGTAGGGTCAGTATTGCCTCATGTGTTCCAATATTTCTACGGAATCGAAACTGATCTTCCCCGAGGTCGGCTTCTACCGGTTTTTCCATTCGTCTGTAAAGAATTCGCGTTAGTATTTTGCAGCCGTGTCTTATTACACTGATAGTTCGGTAATTTTCACATCTGTCAACACCTGCTTTCTTTGGGATTGGAATTATTATATTCTTTGCAGTTAACTGTAGCTTATGTAGATAAAAAAAGTGCCCAGTAATGTGATTTTATTCCTATTATTTCCTGAAGCTAGGTTCTCCGACGCATGCCTGACGATTACTCTTGGTACGACAGTCTCCAGTGGCAGACAGACAGCCGTATGTGTGTACACACACGGCTCTCGGAGTCCACTTCTGAGGGAGAGCCATTCGCCGAGTGAGCCTTTGTCCCGGCTCCGGGCGGCCGCCGCCTTGTGCACCCCTGGGCGGAGGCCCACACTTGGGCAGTAACTTATCAAGCCCAGGAGCTGCCCCCTGCCCGGCTCTTAAACTGAAATACGGCCGCCGAGATGTATTTTACATTTAAAGTGCCCGGCCCCGAGCGACTGCAGACGTCGTAATTATTTTTTGCCGGGAGATTTTCCACGTATCTCCAAGCATAACATTTAGATCTCCCGTCAGATTCTATTATTAGGAACACGTGTGCGTAACGGTTCCAGCTTTGTGGGGCGACGAAATACGACCAACTTTATGGAGAGAGGAGCAGAGAGCGCAACCGTTTCTTTTCCATGCCTGGGAATAGCAGCATAATGACTCATCCTCACCTTACCAAGGTAGACAAACTACAGTAAGCCGGTCCAGTTGTGTGGAACCCAACACCGGCTCCATTAGCTCCTTGCCATGAGAACAACCACCAGCTTGAGTGCATACGTAATGAAGTATTTGTAACGTAATATTAGTTTTCAAGAAAAGATGCTCTAAGTATTACTGGTGAAGGTGAGTACCCTGGTCGAAAGTTGTTCAAAAAAATGTTCAAATGTGTGTGAATTCCTAAGGGACCAAACTGCTGAGGTCATCGGTCCCCAGACTTACACTCTACTTAAACTAACTTATGCTAATAATAACAATGCCGTGTGACGAGGGTTTCCCGTCGGTTAGACCGCTCGCCTGGTGCAAGTCTTTCGATTTGACGCCACTTCGGCGACTTACGCGACGATGGGTATGACATGATGATGATTAGGACAACACAACACCCAGTCCCTGAGCGGAGAAAATCTTAGGACTGACAGTCCCTCGCGCTGACCACTTTTTTTTTTTTTAACAAACTGAGAGTACATACATATACACAAAGCAACAGTCCTTCAAGGTGCCTTTTAAACATATGCATATGAGTGTTAGTTAAACAAAATATTAGAATAACATTAAATAGAACAAAAGATAACATATTCTGTCTTCTTCCTTTTTTTCTCAATAATTTTTATTGAAGAAACTAACAGTACATATATACACACTATGCAAGAGTTCTTCAAGGTACCATTTAAAGATATACAGATGACTGTTAGTTAAAAAATATTAGAAAAACCTTAAACACAACAAAATATAACATATTCTGTCTTCTTCCTTTTTTTATTTTTATATTTTGGTCGATGCGTGAGAACGTGGATAAGGGTGTTGCATCATGTGACAGGCAGGCATGGTACACCCCAACTTTGAGGGGGGTCAAGGAAGACACTGCGGAGAAAACCGGCAAAAGTTTGTCGGTAAGATGATTTTCGGGTGAGGGTGATATGCGCGGTCACCACTTTGTACCAGAGGTCAAGGACGGTATGTGGACCACTCTGAAAGAGGTATTCTAAAGCCTGTCCTCGAAACCAGATTAAGGTGTTGTGCTTAGCAAGAGGGTAGTGAAATGTCTGGGGCAACAACAACAAATCCAGCTTTTGACTATGTAAATCATGGAATACTTCTAGATAAGCTGTGTATGTACTGTGGTATGAGTGGGACAGTGCACAAATGGTTTAAATCATACCTAACTGGAAGAGAGCAGAAAGTTGAAATAAACAGTTCACATAATATGCAAAAAACTGGTGATTTCTCAAATTGGGGAACAATCAAGAATGGGGTGCCGCAAGGTTCGGTCTTGGATCCTCTGCTGTTCTTAATATATATTAATGAATATTAATGACTTGCCATTCTGTATTCACGAAGATGCAAAGCTGGTACTTTTTGCCGATGATACAAGTATAGCTATCACACCCGACAGACAAGAATTAGCTGGTGAAATTATAACCATATTTTTCAGAAAATCATTAAGTGGTTCTCTGCAAATGGGCTCTCATTAAACTTTGACAAAACACAGTATATACAGTTCCACACAGTAAATGGAATGACCCCATTAATAAATATAGACTTCGATCAGAAATCGGTTGCTAAGGTAGAATATTCAAAATTTCTAGGTGTGTGCATTGATGAGGGGTTGAACTGGAAAAAACACACTGAGGATCTGCTGAAACGTTTGAGTTCAGCTACTTATGCTATTAGTGTCATTGCAAATTTTGGCGATATACATCTGAGTAAATTAGCTTACCACGCCTATTTTCATTCTCTGCTTTTGTATGGCATCATATTCTGGGGTAACTCATCATTGATTAAAAGAGTGTTCATTGCACAAAAGCGTGTAATCAGAATAATTGTTGGAGCTCATCCAAGATCATCCTGCAGACACTTATTTAAAGAGCTGGAAATCTTCACTGTAGCCTCACAATATATATATATATATATATATATATATATATATATATATATATATATATATATATATATTCACTTATGAAATTTGTTATTAACAACCCGAACGAGTTCAAAAGTAATAGCGGTGTACATGGCTACAACACTAGCAGAAAGGATGATCTTCACTACTCAAGGTTAAATCTAGCTTTGGCAGGGGGTAAATTGTGCTGCCACCAAAGTCTTTGGTCACTTACCCAATAACATCAAAAGTCTGACAGATAGCCATATAGCATTTAAAAGGAAATTAAAAGAATTTCTTAATGGCAACTCCTTCTACTCATTAGATGAATTTTTGGATATAGTAAGTGGGTAATTTCCCAAACTCCACAAAAAAGAAAAAAAATTATTGAGTGTCATGTAATATTTTGTTCAATGTAATATCTTGTATAGATACCTTTTATTAACCTGAGACGTTCCACATCATTACGAAGTGTCGTATTCATGATCTATGGAACAAGTACTAATCTAATCTAATCTAACCGTCGTTGCGGGGCACGGAGGTAAAAGCCCACGATTCGTTGGCTGAGGAACCGTTTGCTTCGTTTCAGGGGAACGTAAGACGGTGCTCGTCGGTGTCTTCGAGCTGACAGTCAGGGCAGAGTGGGGAGGTGGCCAGTCCAATGCGATAAAGTCGACTATTAGTCGGGAATTTGCCATAGACTAAAACATACCAGACACAGACGACGGTAAAAAGGGTGCATTCACACACCTCGAAACCGTTCGCCAGTTAATGTCAGGGTGCTGTAGCACCTTAGGTCCGCAAGGGTTGGACAGCATAAACAAACGATAATAATCTTTTGTACGAGGAGGACGGACTACTGGAAGATCGGCCGGAACGTAGCTGAGTTCTATAAAACAATTGGCGACGTGGTACAATAATGGAGAAATAGGTGCCACATTGATCGGTGGATCGAGAGAAGCTGGTCGGAGGATATCTAAGAGACTGCATGTTAAGGACGGGACCGGCCTCACCACTCAGCTACCGGGGGCGGACAACTTATGCTAAGAACAACACACACACGCATGCCCGAGGGAGGACTCGAAACTGCGGTGGGAGGGGCCGCGCAATGCGTGATATGGCGCCTCAAACCACGCGGCCACTCCGCGCGGCACCAAAGTTGTCTCAGAATCGTAGCATCAGGGTGTTACAGGTACTCTCGGTACTTTAGTGCATCACGTTTGTAAATGTTGCCCAGTTTACTGTCCACGTTCTGGAACTCGCTAGCCGGCCGTTGTGGCCGAGCGGTTCTAGGCGCTTCAGCTCAGAACCGCGCTGCTGCTACGGTCGCAGGTTCGAATCCTGCCTCGGGCAAGGATGTGTGTGATGTCCTTAGGTTGGTTTGGTTTAAGTAGTTCTAAGTCTAGGGGACTGATAACCTCAGATGTTAAGTCACATAGTGCTTAGAGCCATTTGAACCATTTTTTGAATTCGCTAAATTATCAGCGCTGACATTGAGAGGCACCCACATGCCTTGCTCATACTGTGGCATCAAGCAGTCAGGCCTGCAAGATGAGTGGTCTGCCAAGTGAGTGGATTCATTCTTATCTGTCGAGTAACATGAAATCTAGTACTCACAATAAAGTTACAAATTATCCTCCGGTATGAATAATGCGCAACGGAAACGCTCATCTGACTATCAGAAATTTACAGAACTCTGACTGGCAATACCACATTTTCTTTTTTTTTATTTAACGACTTTTATCAACACGTGGCCATCGCACTGAATATGAGTGGCGCACACATTATAAATTCTGGATATCATGACAACATACAATTCGAAGGAAAAGGCCACCAATCTTTTTCTTTTCACTATCTTATTTATTCCGATAAATTCTATAACCTAAACACACAAATTCTATAACCTACAACAATGACACATGAGAAATTCCGCCCAGTGGGCATGGCTTTACATTGGTGATTCTCTATCTTATGGTCTCGTAATTATTCAACGCTACAGTGCACTTTCTGGATAGGATGGTGGATCTTTTTGCTATATCTCACACTTCGGCTCTCACAACCATCATCACGAAACTTTCCTCCAGACCGAGCGGTACAAAAGGAACACGCATAACCCACTACCTCTGAAACTACCTTCCTACTCTCCCATGCAAACCACACATACTTAAATTACATGACATACACCACACTACAACATGAAATACAACACAGGGATTAGTCACAACATTATCACTTTCAGCTTTCCCACTTCAATTAATATTTATCCCAGTTTCACTCGACACTGCCCCACTCCGTAATTCTACTTTCCTACTATGAACTGTGGAGATATATACACGTCTTCCTGTGCAATGCAAGCCAAGTGGCGTTGCTGGATAGACGGCTGACTCACTTTGCATCTCTCTCAGAGTATGAATCAAGCGTCACACGGAAACATATCACGCAAAGTAATATTAAGAACATATTCATCACACACGCGAGTCCTCAACTGATACCATGGACGAGTACTTCTCTTTATCCTTTGTCTCCTACACAGATTGAGACTCACACAGTACTCACCACGTGGAAGTACTCGTCTCTAATTTCAAGTCCTGCACACGCCATTTCTTAAATATTTCTACTTATAGTACACACGCTAGTAATTCAGCTTAACTTAAGCACATGGAACTATTTCAACTTATTGCTACACGTGGTTTCATTGTGACTGTTGGTCACTTCCGAAGATTACTACGATCCCATTAATGTTACCTGCCTGACATTTAATTCTCCCCACAAAAGTTCCTGAAATAGAGAAATCATTACTTCAAACTACTTTTAAAAATGGTGCAAATGGCTCTGAGCACTATGGGACTCAACATCTTAGGTCATAAGTCCCCTAGAACTTAGAACTACTTAAACCTAACTAGCCTAAGGACATCACACACATCCATGCCCGAGGCAGGATTCGAACCTGCGACCGTAGCAGTCCCGCGGTTCCGGACTGCAGCGCCAGAACCGCTAGACCACCGCGGCCGGCAACTACTCTTAAATATTCCACATGCATACCATGTCCCCACTCTTTTGTCTTTACGGAGCACACCTAAGGCAGGTCTTAACAGCACAAGATCCAGCGGCAGAGTGCTGAAACATGGCCATTCTTCAGGTCCTCTCGCACCTCTGCCGAAGTGGGGGAGCACCTTGCTACCGTATTGGTCAGCCACATTTCAGGCGCTCAAAGCTCAGGTAAATTTCATCTCTTTGGTCCCACCGAAGGTGGCCAAAGGATCGTCTCAAAGATGATCATATATTCACATTCACTATCTGCGGTTAGTAGACGACCATACATTCATTCATTTCACAGATCTCATCAAACTGGATGTAGGGATTTATTTTGTGGGAGTGCACATGTGGTCAATTAAATAAATAAATTGTCATTCTTTCCCACACTGGTATCCGGCTTCGCTGTATTAATTGAAATTGAGTTATTTTACAAAAAACTGTGTTGTTCTGCCAAAAATAATGAAGTATGTTGTACCTGTTTTCAATGTCGGGCGGTACTGCACCCTTTCAACATATACTTCTTATTGGGCGGACTACGGCAGCATTTTAAAATTTTAAATTCTCTCACTAATTATATGAAATACTGTACACCAAATTTTTGATGCCCATGGTAACCAGTTGGAACTGCGACCATGTACCGTCCCCCGTATAGCCGTTTAATAATAAAGACCATATGGAGTGCGCCCACTGTTTGCCTTTGTGACAGTTTCTAGGGTCAATTTCAAGAAGGGACTGGCCAGTCCATCTCATAAGCGTTATTGTTCACAACTCATTGCCTCACACATGGTGCTTTATGACAGGGTGCATTGTCAAGCTGATAGAATCACAGTCTCCGAACTTTTCCTCTGCTGTACACGCTTCAAAATGTTGTAAAATGTTTTCATATCCTTCTCCACTCATCGTTTTCATAAGCGTAATAAGGGACCACACCCTGTCCACGAAAAACACACCCGTACCATAACAGCACGCTGTCTGTACTTCGCAGTTGCCACTACACAGGATGGCAAGTAATGTTATCCGGGTATTCGTCAAATCGAAACTGTTCCATTGGACGGCCACGTAGCCTGATTCGTCAGTCAAGATCACTAGTTTCCACTTATCCAGCGTCCATTGGCGTCTCTATTTACACCGCTTCTAGCGTCACTTACCACCAGTTACAGAAATGTGTGTCTCATGAGGAACTACTCGACCATTTTTTTAAACTCTACACGCGCAGTCATCCTGTGATCTGGACTGATGGCAGCACTTCGGAACCGACGAATGATTCTATCCGCTGATTTCATGCAGCTTATTACAACCACTGTCAGAAGTGCTCGACGGTCCCTGTCCGTTAGTAAATGAAGTCTGGTTGGTTTTGATTTAGCCATGGTTGTTCCTTCACGCTTCCACATCATAAATAAACACCAACAGTCGACTTGGGCAGTTATAGAATGGTAGCAATGTTCCTGAAGGATTTATTAGTCGGGGGACATCCAAACACTAGACCACGTCGGAAGTGAGTGTGCTCTTATGACCGACCCATTCTGATCTTACTACATCTCCACTGAGGACACAATATTCCACGCCTGTTTTGATACCCGCGAGTTCGCCACTCAGTACATTTAGTGATTTTTTCGCATAACATAGGGGCGTCGGATTTTCTCGACCAGATAGTGTACGATGGTATTGTTGTGAGCAGCTGTGAAATTTACCGTTACCACGGTGTCCCAGTTCATCGAGTCGAGACAAGCGAGTCGTCAGGATATATCCATTCTTTTATGATATCACCAGTGAATTGGTAACTCATGCTATAAACCACTGTGATGAGTTTGGAAATTTAGCTCAGCAGACTACCTTCTAGACTGATCACAAGCTTTTCTTTCGACCTTTAACAGTTAAATTAATCTCGTTACTAAAGTTACATAACACGACTGCCGGTTCGGGAGGTGATGTTTATACACTACCGGCCATTAAAATTGCTACACCAAGAAGAAATGCAGATGATAAACGGGTATTCATTGGAAAAATGTATTATACTAGAACTGTCATGTGATTACATGTTCACGTAATTTTGGTGCATAGATCCTGAGAAATCAGTACCCAGAACAACCACCTCTGGCCGTAATAACGGCTTTGATACGCCTGGGCATTGAGTTCAACAGAGCTTGAATGACGTGTACAGGTACAGCTGCCCGTGCAGCTTCAACACGATACCACAGTTCATCAAGAGTAGTGACTGGCGTATTGTGGAGAGCCAGTTGCTCGGCCACCATTGACCAGACGTTTTCAATTGGTGAGAGATCTGGAGAATATGCTGGCCAGGGCAGCAGTCGAACATTTTCTGTATCCAGAAAGGCCCGTACAGGACCTGCAACATGCGGTCGTGCATTATCCTGCTGAAATGTAGAGTTTCGCAGGGATCGAATGAAGGGTAGAGCCACGGATCGTAACTCATCTGAAATGTAACGTCCACTGTTCAAAGTGCCGTCAATGCGAACAAGAGGTGACCGAGACGTGTAACCAATGGCACCCCATACCACCACGCTGGGTGATACGCCAGTATGGCTATGACGAATACACGCTTCCAATTTGCGTTCACCGTGATGTCGCCAAACACGGATGCGACCATCATGATGCTGTAAACAGAACCTGCATTCGTCCGAAAAAATGACATTTTGCCATTCGTGCACCCAGGTTCGTCGTTGAGTACGCCATCGCAGGCGCTCCTGTCTGTGATGCAGCGTCAAGGGTAACCGCAGCCATTGTCTCCGATCTGATAGTCCATGCTGCTGCAAACGTCGTCGAACTGTTCGTGTAGATGGTTGTTGTCTTGCAAACGTCCCCATCTGTTGACTAAGGGATCGAGACGTGGCTGAACGATCCGTTACAGCCATGTTGATAAGATGCCTATCTCGACTGCTAGTGATACGAGGCCGTTGGGTTCCAGCACGGCGTTCCGTATTACCCTACTGAACCCACCGATTCCATATTCTGCTAACAGTCATTGGCTCTCGACCAACGCGAGCAGCAATGTCGCGATACGATAAACCGCAATCGCGATAGGCTACAATCCGACCTTTATCAATGTCGGAAACGTGATGGTACGTATTTCTCCTCCTTACACGAGTCATCACAACAACGTTTCACCAGGCAACGCCGGTCAACTGCTGTTTGTGTATGAGAAATCGGTTGGAAACTTTCCTCATGTCAGCACGTTGTAGGTGTCGCCACCGGCGCCAACCTTGTGTGAATGCTCTGAAAAGCTAATCATTTGCATATCACAGCATCTTCTTCCTGTCGGATAAATTTCGCGTCTGTAGCACGTCATCTTCTTGGTGTAGCAATTTTAATGGTCAGTAGTGTAGTACAAGCAGTGAATTTGAGCTTTATTTAAACTGCGCTCTTTTACAGATGTTTATTCTCTCGGCTTGTTAAGTTTAGTGACCTAATTGTGTTTGTGTGTGTTCCCATTTGAGCCTTAATTATGTCAATTACTGCGCACCGTATGACTATCCTTGCGTAGAGTTCCAACTCACTGTGTAATGTAAAAAGCAAGAGCTCTAGAGAAGACAAAAAAATGGTCACCGAGAAGCGCAAAAAAAAAGTGACCGAGAAACTAACGAAAGACTGGCGGGTATATTGGAACTCTTGCAGACTTGTATTTCAATATTACTGTATTTGCTGTACTGATGAATCTCGCCGTTGTAATCTTGAAATTATTGTCTCAGTGTGAGTCAGTGTCTCTCACATTCTGTTATTCGTTACTTAATTGCTGCAAGTGCTGTACTGTTCGATGTGTTGAAGAAAACTCTGAGAATTAAAAAGAATGTTCAAGTTGTTATTGATGAAAGACTGACAGCAACCATTCACTATTTCTGTTTACATATTCCTTATATTACTTTTCACTGGTTTCTGGTGTTTTCAGACCCTTCTAAGAAACGAGCATACTTAGTTTTATACTGTATATAGCACATAGGGACGCTAAGGACTCTAGCTCTCTCACTGTTCTTCTTTCTTCATCTCTCTGTGGCTACGAAGATCCTAGCACAATACATTGCAAAACATAATACCGCTTACACGTCTAAAACACGTTAAGCTACAGATCAACATCATAAAGCAAATCGATTTTTAAGTTATCGACTTCTTGCAGTATTTATTTTTCATTTATTTATTCATTCAGTCACACATCGTGGTTCGTAAATTTCACTATAATGGAGACCCTTCAGAGATGACAACGCGTCAATTTGTACATTAAATGTCTGAAGCAGTCATTGCAGGTGACTTAGCTGTACATCAACGACGAGTTGCGGATGGTGCTAATCCTCCCACATTATTAACTATAAGAATTACTTTTATTTTTGTAAGCAGAACAGCAGGTACTTTCTCAACAGTTACTGCTCTCGCTCTTATTCGTCTCAACTGCTGTCTTAATGTACTAGTACAAACTAAGTATTTGGGCACTGAAGTAACGTATTAATGTAAGTCACTAGTGGAATATAATACAGAGACTGGACTGACTAATGAAAAGTGCATGTGTGTGTGTGTGTGTGTGTGTGTGTGTGTGTGTGAGAGAGAGAGAGAGAGAGAGAGAGAGAGAGAGAGAGAGAGAGAGAGGCGGGGGCAGGGGTAGACGTATTTTTAACTAAGACTGTTCGTAGGAACTCCTTCCTCAGTTCTACGCGCTACAATCACGGTAGTTTTTAGTGTTTTGCGCATAAAACCAAATATACTTTAAAACTTTTATCCATTATGTATGTGGAACACTGCGACTGTGATGAATTAGGCCTTCTACAAATTACTGCAACAGTCGGCTTTTGTTTTATTGTTCAATTTTTATTAACCATCACCGGTTTCGAATCGCCTCGCGTTTCATCATCGGATGGTACACATTAATTGCATGTTGCAGCATTGTGGTGATAGTGTAGAGTAAGTGGGATCTGTCGGTTTGTTCTTGGTGCACACATTGTTTTGAAAGACATAACGTGTTTTTTTTCCAGTGTCGTTAATTTTACACCACTTCACAAATTTAGCCACAGGTAACAGCTTCCACATGCTTTACATGACGTCTTGTAAAGCAAATGGAAGTTGTTACTTGTGGCTTAATTTGTGAAGTGGTGTAAAATTAACCTCACTGGAAAACACACGTTATGTTTTCCAAAACAATTTGTGCACCGAGAAAAAACCAGCAGATACTACTTACTCTACGCCATCCCCACAATGCCGAAAACTTGCAACGAATGTGTACGATCTGATCACATATCACTACGCGATTCGAAAGCGGTGATGGACAATAAAAATTGAGCAATACAACAACAGCCGACTGTTCGTATTAATTTATGGAGACACCTATACTTCGGTTTGTTTTGCAGATAGGAGCCTATCTTCCTCTACCCTCTTGAAAATCTCGTGAACTGTTTTTTCAAAAAAAAAGTGCTGTTTTGTGGACCGAGAAACCAGTGACGTGTAGCGACAAAGACTTGACTTCTGTTCGCAACTCGGCAGTGCCTTGAACAGCCACTGCAGAGGTGTGTGGAAGCGCGACGTCATGCTGCGAACAAACGCCTTCTGATCCAAGTCGTGGATGTTCTGGTCTTTTTACCAGCTTCAGCCGACAATGTAGAATACCCGATAATAAAAACTGTTTGGCCGTGCCCTAGTTGACTGGCACGACACCTGGGCTAACAAGGTAATGGTTCGACGCCCCAAGTTGAGACCTGTATTTTTTTCCCATTCTCATTAACATCACATAAAACCCGTGTTCCAAGGTTCACCTGCTGTTACACACTGTAAGATGCCACAGTAAAATCGAGAAAACCTATGTATCTTGGCGTGATGCGTGCAAGAAAGGATATACGAGGGTTGAAACTTTAATAGTGGCAACTATTTATTTACAGCTCGTACAACATAGATACGTGTTTCAAAGTTTTACTGACCTTCAAAGTAGTCACCAGCATTGTGTATAGCTCGTTGCCAGGGATGTGGAAGTCGTAGGATACTCTTAGCAGTGCCAGTATTGTTGACAGTTCGAGCGGCGCGGTCTATTGTCCGACGAATGTGTAGCAGTTCTAAAGCGAATGCCGTGAAGTTTTTCCTTCAGTTTAGAAATCGAGTTAAACTCACGAGGTCTTAAGTCAGGGGAGTGCAGTATGTGGTATAGCACTTACCAGCCCCTTCAGTCAAACAAATCCGTAATAGTTTGCACTGTACGTGCTTGAGCATTGTGCTGCTAAATGATGGTCAGGTCCTGCAGAAAATGTTATCACTTCTGTTTCTATGCTGTTCATTTTTGGAACACAACCTACGACCAGCTTAGAGACAGAAGTGATGACGCATTCTGTAGGACCTGACCATCATTTTGTAGGACAATGCTCAAGCACGTATAGTGCAAGCTGTTACTGATTTGTCTGACTGATGGGGCTGCTAAGTGCTATACCATCTACTGCACTCTCCTGCCTTAAGCCAACGTGAGTTCAACTCGATTTCTAAACTGAAGGAAACACTTGACGGCATTCGCTTCAAAACTGCTACAAATTCGTCGGGCAATAGACCGCGCCGCTCGAACTGTCAACACAACTGGCACTGCTAACAGTATCCTACGACTTCCTCATCGCTGGCAACGGGTTATACACTATGCTGGTGACTACTATGAAGGTCAGTACAGCTTTGAAACACGTATCTGTTTTGTACGAGCTGTAAACAAATAGTTGCCACTATTAAAGTTCCAACCCTCGTATGTATCTAGCCTTCTTTCCTTTTCCATAAAACTGGAATTCGCCAAAAGAGGACTGTGGCAAACTCTCTATAGGCGCAGAATTTGTTTAAGAAGAGTATTGCTTCAAAGCTGTGTAAAAAAAAAAAAAAAAAAAAAAAGGCAGGCAGCTCCCTCCAAATTTTCAGAAGTATGTACTGTATATCCTGTCTCGCAACATAGGTGAAGAATCCCGTGAATATTTTGCTGCTTGCTAGGGGCCTCTGCAGTAGATTACAACTGATAACATAATACAGAAAACACGCGTGACGATTATCTGATGTGCGAGTTGCCCCTCAGTTTTAGACAAACGTCAAATAATCCAGGTATGAGCCTGGAAACACTATCAAATTGACACAAGAAACTGAAGAGAGTCATATTCTCAAAGAATCTGCAGTCGAGACTGCCGTATTGGATCATCGGTCATCTCCGGAAGCATATTAAGAGACTAACATGTTATCGTTAGACAAAGAAATAAAAAGCGATTGAACGAAGGTGCTCAAGTCTATTAAAATAAATATGTACAAAGTACAGAAACAGCAGACGAACAAACAAACTCAGATAGCTGACCGAGCTAGGTGGCGCAGTGATAAGGACAGAGAACGCGTATGCGGATGGACGACGAGGTTCAAATCCGCGTCCGACATTCCTGATTTAGCTTTCCCGTGATTTTCCTAAATCTCTCCACGCAAATGCTTGCTTGGCTCCTTTGAAAGAGCATGGCCAATAACCTTCTCCATCCTTAACAAACGTTACGGTTTTGTACTCTGTCCCTAATGACTTCATTCTCGACGGTATGTTAAGCCCCAATCTTCCATCTTTCTTTTTTAAATATCTAGCAAAAATCATCATACCTGACGGAGGAGAAAAAGATGCTATCAGATCTCGATTACAAACGGTGAACTTAACACTGCACGGCACAGAAGTTCGGAAGAGCCACGCAGAACTGTTACAGAAGAGCCAAAAGGTGGTTGCTTCGTCATCGCTTCTGGGTTCGGACAGCGTAACTTCAAGGAAAACTGGATTGATCTCTTCCTCTCCCCCACTCGTCTTGTCCTGTTTCGTTACATCCCTTCTACCGAAAACTCCATCCATAAATGCTGTGAAAATTACTGTAAAAGCTGTGACTCTCTGTTGTATAGTTCTGGATATAAAATGGAAATGCCGTTTGGCTAGGGCCTCCTGTCGGGTAGACAGTTCGCCTGGTGCAAGTCTTTCGAGTTGACGCCACTTCGGCGACTTGCGTGTCGATGGGGATGAAATGATGATGAAAGACACACAACACCCAGTCATCACGAGGCAGAGAAAATCCCTGGCCCCGCCGGGAATCGAACCCGGGACCCCGTGCGCGGGAAGCGAGAACGCTATCGCAAGACCACGAGCTGCGGACATATAGTTAGGGATGAAAAAGATATATAGGTTGTACTTAGCTACAGAAAGTTAGTTATCGGTTACTTTTAATCGGTGATTTAGCGCTTCATAACACGCGCTTCCGTATTCATATATGGAGCATATGAACGCTCGATGGCAAAGAAGGCATTCTTGGAGAGGAATTCCGCCTTACGCAAAAACCAATTGATTCATTTTTATTTTCCTCATTTATTATTCTTGTAGCTACAATAATTCGTGAGCTAACGGCAGAAGCCTCGTGTTGTTCTGGTAGAATAAGTAAAATGCGTGTGTAACGGTTAACAATAGCGATAGTAAAGGGAACTAGTGTTGTAACAAGTCTAAAACAATGGAAAATATATCCACAGAATCAGAAACCATGACAAGCTGTACACACAGTGGAAAATAGCTGACAGAGTTGTGGGAGAATAATATAAAACCAAATGAAGATAGCATACCAAGTGCTGTAAAAATGTGTGGGTAAAAAAAAGTGTCTTACCTACGGCGGAATTTCTCGACAGTTTTTGTACGCAAGCACAGAACGTAACAAGAGCTACAACATTAAAATATATGAATGCATTGCATCCTTGTGTGTGTGTGTGTGTGTGTGTGTGTGTGTGTGTGTGTGTGAGAGAGAGAGAGAGAGAGAGAGAGAGAGAGAGAGAGAGAGTTGGTGTTTGCGCTGTATATTCAGTGTGTCTCAATACATAGCCAGAACGTCAAAAGAATTCGTTAATCGACTTAGAAAACTGGTTAAGTTGTTATAGCTCGTATTTAGAACTACTAAAATTCGAAATCATCTATTTTCAATAGCGACCATTGCTGTAGGGCGCAACCACTGCACGAGATTTTCACCACAGCGAGAAACAGGCGACGCGATGTAGTCACTACTAAGTAAAAGATGTAATATAAATATGAACATTGATCCGTCTGTTCGAAACCAATAATAGCGCTATATTTTTTAATAAGTAGACCACTTAATAGTGGCACGTTGCTGTCTTTACTTTCAGCAAGAAATCACTTATTTTTCATAGCGCCACGGCCATAGCGTCAGTTTTTTTACTAAATAGCTTTATCACTATTTAAGACGATTTAGTGCTCCAACTGGAAAGGACTGAGTTTCAAAGTAAGTCTGCAATTTCCATGGGAACCGAATACATTCAACTTCGGCAACCCAGCTACGTTTCCCGTGCTAAAAAAAGAAAGTTCAGTTCCTGTCAGAACATTTGCGCGAAGT
Source organism: Schistocerca cancellata (assembly GCF_023864275.1). Taxonomy (NCBI): domain Eukaryota; kingdom Metazoa; phylum Arthropoda; class Insecta; order Orthoptera; family Acrididae; genus Schistocerca; species Schistocerca cancellata. Next base: position 373,675,633 of record NC_064626.1, read on the forward strand.
TTCGCGTTCATAAGCATTTCACTCGACTTTTCCTTCGCGAGTTCGCGCAGTGTCGTCGGCGCACCTCCCGGTCGTGAGGTTAGTATGCAGATTGCTGCTCATTAGGCAGGGCGTAGTTGTCGCCCACCAGGAGTCTGCGCATGCTGGTACTTGTCAAACAAAAGCGGGACTCCGTGCGATCGGCGTTTATCCGTTACGCACCGTGTTGCTGCCACAAAGGAACTCGGCGGACTTGCCTCAAGTCCCATTGTGCTGGAGTGTGCTCGGGTTCCTCGAGCGGAGAATTCGCGAAGAATCCGCCTCGAAGTGTTGTAGTCGGGGCTCTCGACGAACTCCGTCGACAATGGCGGTTTGCGGAGACACTGGGAACGTACAGACTCTGTAAGTTCTGCCCTAGCCGCCGTTGCTCCATGTCCGTCCAAGTTTAAGGTCTGGTTTCAAGATTAGTACACTGCTTGACAATTGCTCAGGAACAACTAACAGAACTGCCAGTTACTATGGAACAACGGACAATTGCTACGGAACACTCAACCAGTGACAGTAACAGCAAATGTAGAGGGCGGGACGTGTTAACTGCAGCGTAGTCTGCGCACAACTCCCATTCGGCAGTTCATGCTGTACTGTGTTTGACGGAGGCTGTTGTGGAACTGAGTAATGCGACATCCCATGTCGTGCGGCAAAATGTCTGCGAGACCGCATTTGAGAGCTTACTATTGTGGATGGCCAGTTGGGCGGTAATGGGTGTGTCCAATAGTATCATCTCGCGATTTTAAAAGACCATTGAAGATGGAAATGCTGTGCAAAAGCATACCTTGGTCACGGACAGAGCACCACAGCGCAAGAGGATCTGTACATAGCCCTAGTGGCGAAAAGAAACAGACATTTCACTCCCAGCAGATCGCTGCAGACTTTGCAACTGCTACCGGTACACATGTCTTTGCCAGAACCATTTCACGGCGATTAAATCGTGCTGGTTCGTATGCTCGGAAGCCTCTTAAATACATCCCACTTCACCCACGCTATCGTCGAGAAAGAGTTCGTTGATGCAGGGAGCACATTGGCTGCGGTCACCAACGGTGGTCAACAGTGATGATCTGCGGCGAATCCCATTTCTCTGTGGCATGTGATTCTGACCGCCTGTTAGTGTGGGCAGAGAGAGGAACATGTTAAGTACCACAGAATGTTCGTGAACATCAAAAGTATGGCCTAGGCGTAATGGTGTGGGCAGGCATTTGGCACAGTGGACGAACTCCGCCACGTATCAGTGCGCGAGGTACCTTCACACCAAAGCGGTATTGCAGGGATATTATTCAGGATCCTGTACGTCTGGTTAGGGGTGCAGTAGATCCCGATCCCAACTTTCTGTTCATGGACGACTGTGTCCGCGTATACAGGAGCTCTGATATATCTGGCACAATGGAAAGTGCTACTTTACAGAGCAGACAATGCTCCGAACGCCGCATTCTGTGAAGCGCCTACTGGTAGTTTCACTGTCCTTTGTAGATGCTCAAGATAGCAGGACATGAACATTTGACCAGCTTCGCCGTTTTCGAGATGCTCGTTCACAGGCTCCGTGTAATAATAATCTGCCCAAGAACAAATAAGAGAACTGCAAAAACAAGCAGCCAAAGTAGGACTACAAATATCCTTTGAAAAAACAAAGTTCATGACAAACATCTGTGATGCTCCTCAAAATATTGCAGTTGACAACAATACAATACACAAAACAGATTCCTTTAAATACCTAGGAGAGTAGATTACATACAATGCAAAAGACAATACAGCTATAGAAACTAGAGTGCACAAAATGCAATGAGTGTTTCATATGATCAAAAACTTCTATAACAAAAAGTCCTTGTCCTGGTACACGAAATTGACACTACCAAACAGTGGCCAGACCTGAAGCTCTGTATGCGGCAGAAAGACATAAACAAACAAGAAATGGAGATCTTGAGAAACTAGAGAAGGTCGAAAGAAGAATTTTAAGGAAAATATTGGGAGCTAAAAGAAACGATACCGCTGAATACAGGTTCAAGACCAAACAGAGAGCTGTACTTGAAAACTGAAAAACTACCTGATGTAACGAGGAAAAGAAGACTGCAGTTTTTTGGACATATATTCAGAATGGATAACAAGAGACTAACCAAGCGGATATTCACATTACTCAATAGCTCCAAATCCAAGCCCGCATGGTTCATAGAGGCTGAGAAGGACATGGAAAACGCTGGAATTACAATAGACACAATAGAAAACAGAACACATTCCAGAAAGGCAGTTCAAAAGGCAGAACTTCAGGAGGGAATGTCCGCCTCCGTAGCGTAGCAGTAGCGTTATCGCCTACCGCTGGGGGCCCGGGTTCGATTCCCGGAGGGGGACTGGTTGTTGTGTGTCCTTCATCATCATTTTCATCATCATTGACGCGCAAGTCGCCGATGTGGTGTCAACTAAAAGAACCTGCAAAACGGTGGCCGAACTTCCCTGAATGGGGCCTCCCGGCCAACAATGCCGTACGATCATTTCATTTCATTTCTACATCTACATCTACATTTATACTCCGCAAGCCACCCAACGGTGTGTGTCGGAGGGCACTTTACGTGCCACTGTCATTACCTCCCTTTTCTGTTCCAGTCGCGTATGGTTCGCGGGAAGAACGACTGTCTGAAAGCCTCCGTGCGCGCTCGAATCTCTCTAATTTTACATTCGTGATCTCCTCGGGAGATATAAGTAGGGGGAAGCAATATATTCGATACCTCATCCAGAAACGCACCCTCTCGAAACCTGGCGAGCAAGCTACACCGCGATGCAGAGCGCCTCTCTTGCAGAGTCTGCCACTTGAGTTTGCTAAACATCTCCGTAACGCTATCACGGTTACCAAATAACCCTGTGACGAAACGCGCCGCTCTTCTTTGGATCTTCTCTATCTCCTCCGTCAACCCGATTTGGTACGGATCCCACACTGATGAGCAATACTCAAGTATAGCTCGAACGAGTGTTTTGTAAGCCACCTCCTTTGTTGATGGACTACATTTTCTAAGGACTCTCCCAATGAATCTCAACCTGGTACCCGCCGTACCAACAATTAATTTTATGTGATCATTCCACTTCAAATCGTTCCGCACGCATACTCCCAGATATTTTACAGAAGTAACTGCTACCAGTGTTTGTTCCGCTATCATATAATCATACAGTAACGGATCCTTCTTTCTATGTATTCGCAATACATTACATTTGTCTATGTCAAGAGTCAGTTGTCACTCCCTGCACCAAGTGCTATCCGCTGCTGATCTTCCTTCATTGCTCTACAATTTTCTAATGCTGCAACTTCTCTGTATACTACAGCACCATCCGCGAAAAGCCGCATGGAACTTCCGACACTATCTACTAGGTCATTTATATATATTGTGAAAAGCAATGGTCCCATAACACTCCCCTGTGGCACGTCAGAGGTTACTTTGTCTGTAGAAGTCTCTCCGTTGATAACAACATGCTGTGTTCTGTTTGCTAAAAACTCTTCAATCCAGCCACACAGCTGGTCTGATATGCCGTAGGCTCTTACTTTGTTTATCAGGCGACAGTGCGGAACTGTATCGAACGCCTTCCGGAAGTCAAGGAAAATAGCATCTACCTGGGAGCCTGTATCTAATATTTTGTGGGTCTCATGAACAAATAAAGCGAGTTGGGTCTCACACGATCGCTGTTTCCGGAATCCCTGTTGATTCCTACAGAGTAGATTCTGGGTTTCCAAAAACGACATGATACGCGAGCAAAAAACATGTTCTAAAATTCTACAACAGATCGACGTCAGAGATATAGGTCTATAGTTTTGCGCATCTGCTCGACGACCCTTCTTGGAGACTGGGACTACCTGTGCTCTTTTCCAATCATTTGGAACCTTCCGTTCCTCTGGAGACTTGCGGTGCACGGCTGTTAGAAGGCGGGCAAGTTCTTTCCGTACTCTGTGTAGAATCGAATTGGATTTTCTGTGAAGTCGGTACATAGACTTTTACTTTCGAATTCACTGAACGCTTCACGCATAGCCCTCCTTACGCTAACTTTGACATCGTTTAGCTTCTGTCTGTCTGAGAGGTTTTGGCTGCGTTTAAACTTGGAGTGAAGCTCTCTTTGCTTTCGCAGTAGCTTCCTAACTTTGTTGTTGAACCACGGTGGGTTTTTCCCGTCCCTCACAGTTTTACTCGGCACGTACCTGTCTAAAACGCATTTTACGATTGCCTTGAACTTTTTCCATAAACGCTCAACATTGTCAGTGTCGGAACAGAAATTTTCGTTTTGATCTGTTAGGTAGCCTGAAATTTGCCTTCTATTACTCTTGCTAAACAGATAAACCTTCCTCCCTTTTTTTATATTCCTATTAACTTCCATATTCAGGGATGCTGCAACGGCCTTATGATCACTGATTCCCTGGTCTGCACTTACATCAGTAGGTCCAAGATGTTATCTCCACGAGTCGGTTCTCTGTTTAATTGCTCGAGGTAATTTTCGGATAGTGCACTCAGTATAATGTCACTCGATGCTCTGTCCATACAACCCGTCCTAAACATCTGAGTGTCCCAGTCTATGTCTGGTAAATTGAAATCTCCACCTAAGACTATAACATGCTGAGAAAATTTATGTGAAATGTATTCCAAATTTTCTCTCAGTTGTTCTGCCACTAATGCTGCTGAGTCGGGAGGTCGGTAAAAGGAGCCAACTATTAACCTAGCTCTATCCTTTCTAAAGACCGTCTGTGCCTTTGTAAAAATGTCGGCAGAATTTATCTCTGGCTTCAAACAACTTTCTGTACCTATAACGATTTCAGCTTCGGTGCTTTCTATCAGTGTTTGAAGTTCCGGTACTTTACCAACGCAGCTTCGATAGTTTACAATTACAATACTGATTTATGCTTGGTCCCCGCATGTCCTGACTTTGCCCCGCACCCTTTGAGGCTGTTGCCCTTTCTGTACTTGCCCGAGGCCATCTAACCTAAAAAACCGCCCAGTCCACGCCACACAACCCCTGCTACCCGTGTAGCCCCTTGCTGCGTGTAGTGGACTCCTGACCTATCCAGCGGAACCCGAAACCCCACCACCCTATGGCGCAAGTCGAGGAATCTGCAGCTTTCAGGGGGGAAAGAAAACAACTAGACGAAAGTGGACTCAAGAAGAAAGGGAGCAACACTCTAAAAGGATGAAGGAAATTCGGAAACTAAGGAAATCTAATACAATGAAAACTAGCCAAAGTTGATTCAACGTACCCTCCAAATTGGTTATTCGAAAGAAGAAGAAGAATCTGCCCTTTGTCAAAGTCGCTTATCTCAATGGAATTCCCCATTTTCAGCCCATATTTTCGCGAGGGTGATTCCCCGTCCGTGTCTGCTTCGCTTACATACTTTTTGTCAGCGCGTCACGTGCCCGCAACAGCACCAGATGGCATCCAACGTCACGGTGGGCAGTGGTGGTAATGTTTTGGCTCATCAGTGTATGTTTTCTCAGGATGATGCCGTGTTCCTTGACATACCGGGTTGGACTGATAGAAGAGTCAGAGAAGATCCGACGAAGACCGGCGCGTTTCGTCACAGTGTCGTTTAGTTGGCGCGAGAGCGTTACAGAAATGCTCATCAATCTCCAGTGGCAGACATTACAAAAAAATGGTTCAAATGGCTCTGAGCACTATGGGACTTAACATCTATGGTCATCAGTCCACTAGAACTTAGAACTACTTAAACCTAACTAACCTAAGGACAGCACACAACACCCAGCCATCACGAGGCAGAGAAAATCCCTGACCCCGCCGGGAATCGAACCCGGGAACCCGGGCGTGGGAAGCGAGAACGCTACCGCAGACATTACAAGCGAGGCGTTGTGTACCAGGCAGAGGTTTGCTGTTGAAACTTAGAGAGTGCACTTTGCAGCAACATTCGAGCATCATATTGCTTCAGCCCACACGCATCTTGTGCAAAGACCACGACGAGAAAATTCGAAAAATTAGAGCCAATACAGAGGCTTACCGACAATTCAGCTTCCCACGCGCCATTCGCGGCCGCGCGGGGTAACCGCATGGTCTCAGATGTACTGTCACGGTTCGCGTGGCTGCCCCCGTCGTGTCACGGTTCGCGTGGCTGCCCCCGTCGGAGGTTCGAGTCGTCCCTCGGGCAAGGGTGTGGGCGTTGCCCTTAGCGTAAGTTAATCTAAGTTAGATTAAGCAGTATGTAAGCTTATGGAGCGATGACCTCAGCAGTTTGGTCCTGTAAGAGCTTACCACAAATTTCCAAATTTCCACCATTCGCGACTGGAACACGGTAGGCGGGATCAGTTAGTGATATTACAAGACCCTCCTCCACACGCCATTAGGTGGCTTGCAGAGCATAATGTAGATGTAAAAAAGTATGAATGGACTGCAGCAGAATATGGACATGCAGACAATACAATTATTATATTTGACGGTTAGAAATAAGTAAATATGTTTTTACTGTATTTTAAAAATTTCAATGGGCTGCGACAGAATATGGACATGTGCGCTATTAGTTATTATATTAAATATTTACATACAAAATATTACAACTGCTTATACATATTTGAAATTGTAAATTATGGGAATGGTTTAAGTACTTTGACAAAGCTTTAGAAAAAGATGGCTAAGACTGTTTCTTTATTGTCGTCGAGCATATTTCTCCCAACTTTCTTTCTGTGGATATATATTTCTACTTCTTTCAGAGACGTTCTGTATCCTTTGTTCTGCGTGAGTAGTATCTTTTGGTTGCTTTGTATACCATCAAAGGAATGTCCCGCATCTGTTATATGGGAGCTATTGCAGATTTGTGTTTGTGTTGTAGCAGAAGGCACTGACGTATTCTTTGAATGTGGTGTGGAAGCTGCGGTCTGTTTGACCTATTACTGAGTCGGGTATTTACCGCACATGATTTTATATATACCAGAGGATGAAAACTTAACTTGACTGCTTTTTAGTTATGAGGTAGTCTGTGGCAAACGTTATTGTTTGTTTGGAATACAATTCTTATTTTGTATCATTTGAAGATATTGGTCCTTTTTGTTGGTGGGGTGGGGAGGAGAATACCGAGGAAGGTGATGCATATTGATAATGTTTTTCCTGGTTTCCTTGTTATTAATTTTTTTAAATTCTCATTTTGTCTAACTAGGATCCTCTAACAAATTCAATTTCCCATTTTTCCTTGTTGTTTTATATCTTTCCAGTACGCTTTCATCTTCTCCCCATGTTGTCTTTTCCTTTCTTCTGTCCGTGTTGTGCCGGCCGGTGTGGCCGTGCGGTTCTAGGCGCTTCAGTCTGGAACCGCGTGACCGCTACGGTCGCAGGTTCGAATCCTGCCTCGGACAGGGATGTGTGTGATGTCCTTAGGTTAGTTAGGTTTAAGTAGTTCTAAGTTCTAGGGGATTGATGACCTCCGATGTTACGTCCCACAGTGCTCAGAGCCATTTGAGCCATTTGTCCGTGTTGTCCCTTATTTCTTATTCCTTCTGCATTGAAAGCGTTCTAAATTTAATATTTTATTCTTGAAAATATTTCATTCATTTGTTGCAGCTACGTAATAACTCGAAAATCATGATTTTTCGTATAGGTACGAAACGAAGTTTGCAGGTACGAAATTAAGGTTGCCTTGCATTCAGCTCCCTAGTTTTAACTACTTCGAAAAGTAACGGAACTCCTACGAAAGTGTGCAGTTGGATGACTTAGAAAAGTAGTTGAAACTAGGTAGTCGAAAGCACGGCAACCCTCGTTTGGTACCTTATGAAAATCGTAACGAATTTTTTAGTTACAACGCTGCAGCAGCAAATCAGCAATTTCTGTCCGTTATTTCCCATTATTTGATGTTGTTTCTTTATAGATTTATCCTTATTTCTGTAATCCGTCTTATTGTCGATTTTTTTCTTCTAGAAAAACAGGATTTTTGTTTCGTGATCTCGTTGTCATTCATTTGGTAAAGGTCTCCAGGAAAGATTAATCTCCGTTTAGCCATCACTTCTGATGTTTTCTCTACCTTGTTGTAGATCTCCTCATTAATTCTCCCTTTCCAGCCGTCTGCAGTTTGTGTTTCGCCCTTTATTTTTCTAACTATCCGTCTTTCAAGTACCTCTATTCTATCCAGCTTATAGTTAATTGCTAGGCACTCACATCCATGTAAACAATCTGGTCGTACCACTGTGGTTCACTACGGTTGTATTATTCATTTTCTTTTTTATCTTTTTTTTTAAATAAATTGTTTATTAGCTCATCTGTGCTAACGGTGTATACCCCTGTGGTGCATGAATTTCGCCGGCCAGGGTTGCCGAGAGGTTCTAGGCGCTACAGTCTGGAACCGCGCGACCGCTACGGTCGCAGGTTCGAATCCTGCCTCGGGCATGGATGTGTGTGATGTCCTTAGGTTAGTTAGGTTTGAGTAGTTCTAAGTCCTAGGGGACTGATGACCTCAGAAGTTAAGTCCCATAGTGCTCAGAGCCATTTGAACCATTTTTGCGTGAATCTCACTGTAGTGGACAACTTATAATGGTCAATTTTCTGGCGTTTTCAATCAGTCATGAGGCTGCAAATGCATGCAGGACACAACACCAGTAGGGAGTGACCACTGTAGTGAACTGCGCGCATTTGCAGCCTCAGGACTGACTGCAGACTTGGCCACTGTTTCTATGTTTCGATACAGTGTATCGATACGTGGAACTGTTTCAGTGTTTCGGAACGGCTGTGGTTCACTGTTTCGAAACAGTGGTGTTTCATTCCGCCCCTGTTTCGGATAACCGCACCAGATTCGATCTCGAGCCAGACACAGAAACTGTATCGTTGTTTCAAAATAAGGCTGTTTCAGTCCACCTGCGCTTGACACGGACTAACTGTATCGAAACAGTGATGTTTCATTCCGCTCTGTGTCGTACGAGATTCGGGCTCGGCACAGATACTGAAACACAACATATCACTTCATGAAACACTTTCAAGAGTGTCGAATTCTTTTTGACAAGCAATAGAATGAAGCTTGAGATATCCAAAAATAAAGCTTCGTTTCTAGCTGACTGTCCTATTAGGAAATGGCGTAACATCTGCTTTATAAACACTAACCAAATAATGAAACAACGCATACTATTCCCATTCAAAATAATAAATATGTGAAAATCATTCGATTAAATTACACTTTTTTTTATAACGCACGCTTCTCTTTTCATGTACAGTAATCGTATTAAGAAACGCAAGTAAGCCTACAACATTTTGAATGAAAAAGGCTTAGAGTGACAGTTATTAGACATATACATAAATTTGATCTAGGTATAGTTGCAAGCAATCTGTTTGACATATCACTGATAGTGTAATGGTGAATGGGAAGGGCTGGGAAGCATGGTGACTTTATAGTAAAGGTTCGAAACACCTTGAAAGACAAAAATTTTTTCTGTTATATTTTGTTATTTATTCGAATTATTTGGCGTTATTTGTGAGTCTATAGTCACTGTGCCTATTATCCACAATGATTCCCTTTGTGTGCATGGAAATTAGCAGGATGGGCATATTACCCATACTAACGGAATGTGGGAATCCCAGTAGCATATCCGTTGTTTCTGCAGTTTGCTCCTACCTCCAGTTCCGTTCGTGGTGGTTCTTCTGTCTTCAGCTATGGCTGTCCTCAGCCAATTGAAAAGTATGAAAGTCACACAACACGAAAGCAGTGCATTTGCTGCAGGAAATACGAAACTGCCAAGACGCCTAGGTGATAGCTTCATACTTTCTGCGATATGATTAGCGCTCTCGCACCTCATTTGTGTTTATATGGACATACTTATACAGTAGACATTAAAGATGATTAAATGTGTACGTTTATTAGATTACAAAACACAAACTGTTTCACTGTTTCGAAACAGCGTATCGAAACATTACATTGTACTGTTTCATTTGTTTCGAAACAGTTAAGTGTTTCAGTTTGCCCATCTCTAACTGACTGAAAATGACAAAGATGCGCCACAGGGATACAGTCTGTGTGTGTGTGTGTGTGTGTGTGTGTGTGTGTGTGTGCGTGTGTGCGCAGACACCTGGGGCGGCCGGCAGTGTCCCGGGCCAGGGACCCGGCTGTGCCAGGCAGAGAGAGTCCCCTGGTGTGGTTCCGGCCTGCCCACAGCCGGCTGTTGGGGTAGGTCAGTTCCGGGTACGTGAGTGCGTCGCGCCGTGCGGCGCCCACGCCAGAACAAAGGCCGGTGCACCGGCCGGAATTCCTCCAGGGCCAGCAGCCCGCTCCTTCGGTTTCCTCCTGTCGCTACGCCCAACCGGGTTTCCGAAACGGGGATCACATGAAGCGCACCTCCTTCCGCTCTTTATTGGACGACCTTGACTTACGTAAAAAGATAAAACCGGCGTCTACCCGCAAGTTGCTTTGTAGAGCAGTGTTTTACCGCTAATAGAGGTGGTTTGCCATTGCCTTCTTGCGATCTCGAACTGATTTAAGCAACCATTTATAGCGGGACTTAGGACCTCCGCGCACAGAGAGACTCAACGGCAATTCGTTGTCGACGCGAGATGGTAACGGGTCGGCAGCGTATCACTTCCTGTGTAGTTAAATAGGGCTCCGCAGACGGCGCTACTGCAGGGTAACTGTCAAGTCGTTCGTTTGCGACGCGTTGCCGACCAGTTGCCAGCGACTCGGCGCCCGCGTTGCCAAGCGATCAGAGTTGCGTCGTATCCTCGAACACAACTCCGTATTTGTCAAATATGTAGACGAAATTGTAGGCTGTGAGCATTAGCTGAGTACGGCAAGTCGAAAACCACTTATTTTATAAAACAGTAAGCTCCCTGGCTACCGTAGTAGAGATTTGATAGACAAAGCGGGGTGTGAACTGAGGAAAAAAAATTCACGTTACATGTGTAGTGTACTGTACGCCTATTATTAAAATAAAATTACCGCTACGTCGATGGAAACGAAAGTGCAAAAATTTGTTAATCATACCGATAGTATTCTTTTGCGGGACTACCATCCTTCGTCATTCTGTAAAATTACGCTGTCAAGTTGAAACGAACAATGAAAAGCAACGAATCACTGATGCATGAAAATACAACGGTGTTCCACATACAAATGATTTAAAGAGCACAAACCACCACCACAACTGTTCCTTGTACAGAAATCTCAAGATATTTGGATTTTCAAAATAAAAGTAACGATGTGTTATGGCGGAAGAAGTCAACTGCACCAAAGCACTGTGGCACTGATTAGTCTTTCTATAAAAAAACTGTGAAATTTGAGTTTGACTGCTACACCTCTCTGGCTGCTACATACGGCCTGCAGTTATTCTTCTTCGGATGTACGAATGAACCCAGAATTTTCTTATTTGCGGTAACATTTCTGGGAGAACAGCGACATTGTAGTCTATGTAAAATTAGTGAAAAACAGTCTTGGTCGCAATGGTTGTTTTGTTGAAATGCCCGGTTTCGGCCTAGGCTTGGGCTATCTTCAGACAGCACCATTAGCTGATGTTGACGATACGAGAAACAGTCAGTTGACCTCAGTCGCTTAAACTGCTGTTACTGACGGAGGTCAATCCGTCCCATAAATTTAAAGCTCTTACTAGGGCAAACCGTCTTTCCGGGGAGAGACTGACAACCTTTTGTTAACAATGTAAGTCACCATTCGTCTGGAACGGTGAAGGAATATACAGGCTGGCAGCCAGTCAACGAGTATTTTAGGGACGAGTTTTCTCCGAGATTAACTTACGCTGTGCCTAAGTGACGCAAGTCGAATGTCTTTCAAAACCGAGGCAGTTCTGTCCAGTTAAAGCTGCTGACAGGAGACGCCTTGAGCCCTCTGCTGAAATTGCTAGCGAATTCACGCCATCGGTTTTAGCCAACAGTGTGCGTAGGATACAGTTCACGTGTGTGAGCGCTGGAGGATTCTGCAGAGCAGAACGCAGTTGCCTCTCTCTTGTGATCCAGACCTCGAGGAGAACAGGCCTCTTTCGTGGGAGGCAGAGCCTCTGGCTCTACGTTCCATGACCGGACACCAACGTAAGTTAACAAGAATCGACTCTCCTTCCGTTGCCCATTTCAATTAGTTCTTTGACCTCTTAGACTGGACTAAATCTGGTAACTCCCTCCCTAGGCGCGCCCTTTGTATTCCCGAAATGTATTCACTTAATTCTACGTAATTTACCGTGAGAGGCACCCACATGCGTTGCTCATACTATGGCATCAAGCAGTCAGGCCTGCAAGATGAGTGGTCTGCCATGCGAGTGGGATCATTCTTATTTATCGAGTAACATGAACTCTAGTACTCACAATTGAGTTACAAGTTATTCTCCTGTTTGAATATTACGCAACGGAAACGCACATCTGACTATTAGTAATTTACACAACACTGACTGTTCACTACACACTGGCAATACCACATTTTCTTTTTTATTTAACGGCTTTTATCAACACGTGGCCATCGCACTGAATATGAATGGCGCACACATTATAAATTCTGGATATCATGACAACGTACAATTCGAAGGAAAAGGTCACCAATCTTTTTCTTTTCATTATCTTATTTATTCCGATAAATTCTATAACCTAAACACACAAATTCTATAACCTACAACAATAACACATGAGAAATTCCGCCCAGTGGGCATGGCTTTACATTGGTGATTCTCTATCTTATGGTCTCGTAATTATTTAATGCTACAGTGCACTTTCTGGATAGGATGGTGGATCTTTTTGCTGTATCTCACACTTCGACTCTCACAACCATCATCACGAAATTTTCCTCCAGACCGAGCGGTACAAAAGGAACATGCATGACCCACTACCTCTGAAACTACCTTGCTACTCTCCGATGCAAACCACAGATACTTAAATTACATGACATACACCACACTACAACATGGCATACAACACAAGGAATAGTCACAACATTATAATCACATCACTTTCAGCTTTCCCACTTCAATTAGTATTTATCCCAGTTTGGTTCAAATGGCTCTGAGCACTATGGGACTCAACTGCTGAGGTCATTAGTCCCCTAGAACTTAGAACTAGTTAAACCTAACTAACCTAAGGACATCACAAACATCCATGCCCGAGGCAGGATTCGAACCTGCGACCGTAGCGGTCTTGCGGTTCCAGACTGCAGCGCCTTTAACCGCACGGCCACTTCGGCCTATCCCAGTTTCACACGACACTGTCCCACTTCGTAATTTTTCTTTCCTACTATGAACTCTGGAGGATATATGCACGTCTTCCTGTGCAATGCAAGCCAAGTGGCGTTGCTGGATAGACGGCTGACTCACCTTGCTTCTCTCTCAGAGTATTATAGTTTGAATCAAGCGTCACACGGAAACATAAGACGCAAAGTAATATTAAGAACATATTCATCACACACGCGAGTTCTCAACTGATACCATGGACGAGTACTTCTCTTTATCCTTTGTCTCATACACAGATTGAGACTCACACAGTACTCACCACGTGGAAGTACTCGTCTCTAATTTCAAGTCCTGCACACGCCATTTCTTAAATATTTCCAACTTATAGTACACACGCTAGTAATTCAGCTTAACTTAAGCACTCGGAAGTATTTCAACTTATTGCTACACGTGGTTTCATTGTGACCGTTGGTCACTTCTGAAGATTACTACGATCCCCTTGATATTACCTGCCTGACATTTAATTCTCCCCACAAAAGTTCCTGAAATAGAGAAATTATTATTCCAAACTGCTCTTAAGTATTTCACATGCATACCATGCCTCCACTCTTGTCTTTACGGAGCACACCTAAGACAGGTCTTACCAATACTAGATCCAGCGGCAGAGTGCTGAAACATGGCCGTTCTTCAGGTCCTCTCGCACCTCTGCCGAAGTGGGGGAGCACCTTGCTACCGTATTGGTCAGCCACATTTCAGGCACTCATAGCTCAGGTAAATTTCATCTCTTTGGTCCCACCGAAGGTGGCCAAAGGATCGTCTCAAAGATGATCATATATTCACATTCACTATCTGCGGTTAGCAGATGACCATACATTCATTCATTTCACAGATCTCACCAAACTGTATGTAGGGATTTATTTTGTGGGAGTGCACATGTGATCAATTAAATAAATAAATTGTCATTCTTTCCCACACTGGTATCCGGCTTCGCTGTATTAATTGAAATTGAGTTATTATTAGAAAAAATATGTTGTACTGACAAGAATAATGAAGTATGTTGCACCTATTTTCAATGTCGGGCGGTACTGTACCCTTTCAACCGTTCCCTTGCAGATGGGGAGGAAACTTCGGATTTTAAAGTGAAATCCCGCCGACCACGCCATAATAGCCCGGAATATTTTATTAACTGTGGTAATTCCGGCCTTGAAAGTTTACATTTTACAATCACATCGAACATTATCCGGAACACAGTAAACAGCATCTTCCTGCTGTACCCTTTGTATCTTGTTTTCTTGTTTAGTACCACATAATATGAAACATTACCGTATGCTAATAATTTTTACTTTGGCATCGTCTAATCACAACTGAATGAAACACAATTTTTGTGTCAAACGCATTTCGCCGTCGTTCTTTGCAAGGCAACTTCGGTGGCCAGCGCAGACAGTTGGTGGAAAGCGCAGGCGGCTGCCTTCTATGACGAGGGTATTGGAAAGTTAGTGCAACGCTACTTTAGATGTGTAAGTCGGAGCGATTACTATGCAGAGAAGTGGCTGGAAGTAATTAACTTACTTTCCAAATAGCCCTCGTATTTTGCAGACTCCCACCAACATAGGGAGAAAAGACCATCGTGATAAAATAATAGAAATCAGAGTTCGCACGGAAAACACGGCACTTCTGGATCTCGAGTCTGGCTTTCAATCACTGAGCCTTTATTTTACTCAAATTTTTTATTGTACTGAAAGACGATGAACTATGTTGTACAAATGTTCATAGAAACCTTATCTATAATCAGCATATCCTTCAAATCAGTTGTTTACATAAAACGAGGGATTAAAAATAGCTGCAATAGCAGTGTCCATTTTATATCGATAAGAATACAAGCTAACAGTCTTTAAATAAAAATTCGTCTATGGAGTTGTACAAAAGAAATGGTTTTAGTTTAGATTTTAAACTTGCTTTGCTACATGTCAGAATTTCATGTTATTGAGTAACTGATCAAAGATTTTTTTTGATCATACTGAATGAATTTCTTTCTGAGCCACTAACACCTTGACTTGTGGGTTAAAATGGTCATTTTTTTTCTTCTACTGTAGTAGGTACGGACATTACCATTTTTCTGAAATGGTGATGGATTGTTTTTGACGAATTTCATGTCCGAGTGTACGTTCTGTAAAGGTGCCTTAGTCTCTGAAGTGTTATGTTCCAGGTGACTGCTGGTGGTCACCACCTCTGCTAGCTTTTGTGCCAGCAGTGCTTACGTTCTAAGCGATGAGTTAGCTTCGAAAATTATTCCATATGACGTTACTGAGTGCAAAAATGCAAACTATAGTAAGAGACTGATACCGTTGTTTCAAAGACTAGCACTTATACAGCGAATAAAAGCATCTGAATTTAATTGAACAGCTCAGTACTATGCTTCTTTCAATTCAAGCTTTCGTCTACATCTACATGGATAGTCTGCCAATCACATTTAAATGCCTGGCAGAGGGTTCATCGAACCACCTTCACAATTCTCTACTATTCCAATCTCGTCTATCGCGCGGAAAGAACGAACACCTATATATTTCGGTACGAGCCCTGATTTCCCTTATTTTATCGTGGTGATGGTTTCTCCCTATGTACGTCGGTGTCAGCAAAGTATCTACACCAAAAAATTTGAAGCATTCTGCCCTACTTACTGACTCCTCTTAATTTGCTACGGAAATTCCTGATACGATACTATTTGTTGTACAAAACTGAATACAGTACGTTTTGTCAGGATTTAGGGAGAGTCAAGTTTAGAACAACGACTTACTAATTCTCTGAAATACATCATCAACAATTTCTTCTGTGGATTTCTCTCCAGTGGAATTTATTATAACACTAGCATAATCTGCAAAAATTACCAACTCTGTTTGATGAATGTTAAGTGGAGGATCATTCCCATTCGTAAGGAATAGGAGTAGACCAAAATTGGCCTCTTTGGTACATCCTTCGTGATTTCTCCCTAGTCATTACACTTTTCTCTACTTTCTGTGCTTAAAAATTATTCGCTATTTGATCTAGTACCTCTTCCATATTTATCCGTCCTACTACTTAATGTTGAACACCACATTTCAAATGTTTCTGTACTCACCTTCTCCGCGATTGGCTTTCATGTAAGCCACATTTGCCTGTCATGTATATGCGACTTTTGCCACATTTTATTTTTGCTTCAGGGTGTTGACATTTCAGTTTTTAGTAGCATCATGTTTCTGAAGGTGAGAACATTAGAGTATAACGTCCCGTTGAAGTTAAGGTCTTCCAGAGACAGACCATGGGGCGAAGGAAAAGGTTGTGGTAGCATGTAATGTCATAGTCCTTCAAAAATGGTTCAAATGGCTCTGAGCACTATGGGACTTAACATCTATGGTCATCAGTCCCCTAGAACTTAGAACTACTTAAACCTAACTAACCTAAGGACAGCACACAACACCCAGCCATCACGAGGCAGAGAAAATCCCTGACCCCGCCGGGAATCGAACCCGGGAACCCGGGCGTGGGAAGCGAGAACGCTACCGCACGACCACGAGATGCGGGCCATAGTCCTTCACTGACCGTAACTGATGATGGAGTCCGCCTGCTTAGCTGGGTGGTAATGTGCTTGCCTCCCATGCACTGGACTAGGGTTCGATTCCCGAGCGGGTCGGAGATTTTCTCCGCTTGGGGACTGGGTGTCGTCATCATCATCATTTCATCCTATCATCGGCCGCAAGTCGCCCAATGTGGCACCGACTGAAATAAGACTTGCACTTGGCGGCCGAACTCGACTGGGACATTTCAACCAACAATGCCATACGATCATTTCATTACTGATGATGGAAACCGTCATAGACAAACCTGAATCATATATCTGGATGGAAATTACTACTGAGTACGATTTAGCCTCTTGACTACAGCGCTGCACCATCACTTATACTGACCCATGTTTCGGTATACGATAGGGTTACGTAGAATACTCTATAGAACAGTGAGGAGGGGACTCTAGTGAAAGAATGAAATCACAGCGAGCAAGTAATTACACTATTGGCCATTAAAACTGCTACACCAAGAAGAAATGCAGATGATAAACGGGTATTCATTGGACACATATATTATACTAGAATTGACATGTGATTACATTTTCATGCAATTTGAGTGCACAGATCCTAAGAAATCAGTACCCAGAGCAACCACCTCTGGCCGTAATAACGGCCTTGATACGCTCTGGGCATTGAGTCAAACAGAGCTTAGATGGCGTCTACAGGTACAGCTGCCCATGCAGCTTCAACACGATACCACAGTTCATCAAGAGTAGTGACTGGCGTATTGTGACGAGCCAGTTGCTCGGCCACCATTGACCAGACGTTTTCAGTTGGTGATAGATATGGAGAATGTGCTGGCCAGGGTAGCAGTCTAACATTTTCTGTATCCAGAAAGGCCCGTACAGGACCTGCAGCATGCGATTGTACATTATCCTGCTGAAATGTAGGATTTCGCAGGGATCGAATGAAGGGTAGAGCCACGGGTCGTAATGCATCTGAAATGTAACGTCCACTGTCTAAAGTGCCGTCAATGCGAACAAGAGGTGACCGAAACGTGTAACCAATGGCACCCCATACCATCACGCCGGGTGATACGCCAGTATGGCGATGACGAATACACGCTTCCAATGTGCGCCCACCGCGATGTCGCCAAACACGGATGCGACCATCATGATGCTGTAAACAGAACCTGGATTCATCCGAAAAAATGACATTTTGCCATTCGTGCACCCAGGTTCGTCGTTGAGTACACCATCGCAGGCGCTCCTGTCTGTGATGCAGCGTCAAGGGTAACAGCAGCCACGGTCTCCGAGCTGATAGTCCATGCTGCTGCAAACGTCGTCGAACTGTTCGTGCAGATGGTTGTTGTCTTGCAAACGCCCCCATTTGTTGACTCAGGGATCGAGACGTGGTTGCACGATCCGTTACAGCTATGCGGATAAGATGCCTGTCATCTCGACTATTCGTAATACGAGGCCGTTGGGATCCAGCACGGCGTTCCGTATTGCCCTCCTGAACCCACTGATTCCATATTCTGCTAACAGTCATTGGATCTCGACAACGCGAGTAGCAATGTCGCGATACGATAAACCGCAATCGCGATAGGCTACAATCCGACCTTTATCAAAGTCGGAGACGTGATGGTACGCATTTCTCCTCCTTACACGAGGAGGCATCACAACAACGTTTCACCAGGCAACGCCGGTCAACTGCTGTTTGTGTATGAGAAATCGGTAGGAAACTTTCCTCATGTCAGCTCGTTGTAGGTGTCGGCACCGGCTCCAACCTTGTGTGAATGCTCTGGAAAGCTAATCATTTGCATATCACAGCATCTTCTTCTGTCGGTTAAATTTCGCGTCTGTAGCTCGTCACCTTTGTGGTGTAGCAATTTTAATGGCCAGTAGTGTATATATAAACAGGGCGAGTCACCTAACATTACCGCTGGATATATTTCGTAAACCACATCAAATACTGACGAATCGATTCCACAGACCGAACGTGAGGAGAGGGGCTAGTGTAACTGGTTAATACAAACCATACAAAAATGCACGGAAGTATGTTTTTAACACAAACCTACGTTTTTTTAAATGGAACCCCGTAATTTTGTTAGCACATCTGAACATATAAACAAATACGTAATCAGTGCCGTTTGTTGCATTGTAAAATGGTAATTACATCCGGAGATATTGTAACCTAAAGTTGACGCTTGAGTACCACTCCTCGGCTGTTCGATCGTGTGTATCGGAGAGCACCGAATTACGTAGGGATCCAAAGGGAACGGTGATGGACCTTAGGTACAGAAGAGACTGGAACAGCACATTACGTCCTCATGCTAACACCTTTTTATTGGTTTTTTTCACTGACGCACGTGTACATTACCATGAGGGGTGAGGTACACGTACACACGTGGTTTCCGTTTTCAATTACGGAGTGGAATAGAGTGTGTCCCGACATGTCAGGCCAATAGATGTTCAATGTGGTGGCCATCATTTGCTGCACACAATTGCAATCTCTGGCGTAATGAATGTCGTACACGCCGCAGTACTTCTGGTGTAATGTCGCCGCAGGCTGCCACAATACGTTGTTTCATATCCTCTGGGGTTATAGGCACATCACGGTACACATTCTCCTTTAACGTACCCCAGAGAAAGTCCAGAGGTGTAAGATCAGGAGAACGGGCTGGCCAATTTATGCGTCCTCCACGTCCTATGAAACGCCCGTCGAACATCCTGTCAAGGGTCAGCCTCGTGTTAATTGCGGAATGTGCAGGTGCACCATCATGCTGATACCACAAACGTCGACGCGTTTCCAGCTGAACATTTTCGAGCAACGTTGGCAGATCATTCTGTAGAAACGCGATGTATGTTGCAGCTGTTTGGGCCCCTGCAATGAAGTGAGGACCAATGAGGTGGTCGCCAATGATTCCGCACCATACATTTACAGTCCACGGTCGCTGTCGCTCTACCTGTCTGAGCCAGCGAGGATTGTCCACGGACCAGTATTGCATGTTCCGTAGATTCACTGCCCCGTGGTTTGTGAAACCCGCCGGCCGGAGTGGCCGTGCGGTTCTAGGCGCTACAGTCTGGAGCCGAGCGACCGCTACGGTCGCAGGTTCGAATCCTGCCTCGGGCATGGATGTGTGTGATGTCCTTAGGTTAGTTAGGTTTAATTAGTTCTAAGTTCTATGCGAATTATGACCTCAGAAGTTAAGTCGCATAGTGCTCAGAGCCATTTGAACCATTTTTTTGTGAAACCCGCTTCATCGGTAAACAGGTAGAACTGCGACGCATTCTCTGTTAATGCCCATTGACAGAATTGCACTCGATGATTAAAGTCATCACCATGTAATTGCTGATGTAGCGATACATGAAACGGGTGAAAGCGGTGACGATGCAGTATGCGCATGACACTACTTTGACTCAGTCCACCGGCTCTCGCAATGTCCCGTGTACTCATGTGTTGGTTCATGGCAGCAGCAGGTAACTCACCAACTGCACCTGCTTCTCCTGTGACGGGCCTGTTACGGACCCGTTTGCGTGTTACGACCATACCTGTTGCATACAGTTGGCGGTAGATGTTTTGCAATGTGCGGCACGTTGGATGCTCTCTGTCCGGGTACCGTTCTGCATACACCCTACAGGCTTCAGCTTCATTTCGTCGACACTCGCCATAGATGAGTATCATCTCCGCCTTTTCAGAGTTCGAATACACCATGGTCACAGTTCCTACAACACTACAGTATCACAGACGTCTGGTAACACGGTGTGCTAGTTGGTCTGCGTGCGGAGACGAATGCAGAATAACAATAGCAGCAAGCGCTACATGCGGACACTGCGACAGCTAGACCAAACCACAACAGTGTACTACAGCCACACTCGTAAACACGGTCGTCGTCATAAACATGTCCCTGCAGATGCTGCTCGCCGACCGTGGCCCGTGTTTGTTACAACACGCAATTGAACGTCGGAAGTTTCAAGCGTCGACTTTAGGTTACAATATCTCCGGGTGTAATTAACATTTTACAATGCAACAAACGGCACTGATTACGTATTTGTTTATATGTTCAGATGTGCTAACATAACTAACGTGGTTCCATTTAAAAAAACGTAGGTTTGTGTTAAAAAACATACTTCCGTGCATTTTTGTATGGTTTGTATTAAACAATTACACTAGCCCCTCTCCTCACGCTCGGTCTGTGGAATCGGTTCGTCAGCATTTGATGTGGTTTACGAAATATATCCAGCGGTAACGTTAGGTGACTCACCCTGTATATCAGATGCTGTCATTTTAGATGCCTTTGATTAGGTGACTTTTTTTATTATTTTATGTCTGCTCCTCAGTAGGAACGCCCTCCTCCACGTTCTAAAATGAAAGATGTGCGGACCGTCGCCATTCTTCTGGTACTGTAAGCGATTCCATCACAGCAATGCACAGGACAGTGCAATAGGCGTGCAGCTGTTGGTTTCGGAGAGACGTGACACGTGCATCGAGTAACATTGACAGCGCCGTCTCTATCAGCTGGGCGCGGCTGAGTGAAGGCAGATGCGGGTCCCGCACGTGCAAGGGAAAGACCGGTGGCACATGTGCTGCGTGGCGTTAGCACGCCGCAGCCGGTCCGCTTCGCCGTCTTCCGTCACAGCGCGGTACCTACCTGCCAGCTCTACCTGGTTCTGCTGTGGTCTGACCGCATTGAAAGTGTATCTACATACGGAGCCACTAGGATGTAAAAATTTGCTCGTGTTACTGAATTTCTGGTAGCAGTAACACGTTCACGCGCTATGACATCACGCCCCTCTCTCCCGCCCCCACGGTTTCTGCATCTTTTTAGTGTACGTTACTGCCACACAAGGGCTAAGAACTCTGGAGAAAACACAAGATCGCCGATTCATATTCCGATGTACATGGCATGATAGAAAGTAGTGGCAATACTGCTGCAACATGAAAGATGCATGTCACATGGCATGCCCACTGTCTGTAGCTGATAGCAGAGGGTAGTTCGAAGTAGTGCAGTGAGCAGCAACGACTGTGTTTCAGTCAGTTTCTGTGTATACTGTCTGAAAGTGTGGGAGGCCAGTTCAAACGTCCTAACAATGTGTTTAGAAAAACAATCAGTGTGCGTGGATCAAGTCTGCAAGTGTTCGTTGGTCCATCATGGACCGTGCGACAACGGCTGCCATGCGTTTCTTGATACAATAATTTACCAACTGCCATATGTATTGAAGAAATTTATTTTATGAACTTGTTATGAGCTACCAGTTTTGGCATTACATTGATGCCGTCTTCATGCCCCACACGTCATAGTCGTAAAATCGCTATACACGGAAGGAGCCATATAACTGGATCTGTGAATCAGAACGTTATGCAACAGCTCTTGGTGGCCAGGCGACACAAACTGAGGCGGTTTGCAAACATCTGGCCACCAAAAGCTGTTGCATAACGATTTGATTCACGGATCCAGTTATATGGCTCCTTCCGTGTATAGCGATTTTACGACTATGGCGTGTGAGGCCTGAAGCTGGCATCAAAAAAAAAAAAAAAAAAAAAAAAAGACCTTACCTGAAACGTATTCGGAGTTGCGAATTTGGACAACCATCAACTGCGTAATTGAATGACGGCAAAGAAAATTTGTGCCAGATCGGGACTCGAACCCGGATTTCCCGCTTATCGCGAGCTGTCGCGACACACACGCGTGTCCGAAGGAACATCCCGTTGTACTTCTCAACGACATAGACACTGCAGTATCGTGTAAAAAAAATTCTTTGTAGTCGCTGTACTGATTTTGAATTGCCTTATATAATCTACAGAACCCATAGCATGTCCAAAGTGAAACGCAGATGGTAATGCTCTCATTAGCATCGCAATCCATAGTGGATATAATGAAGGATGACTGGCAGAGAACATTTTGTAAGCCACGATCACGCTAGTAAACTCTCCCAGAAACTATAGTCGTTTCTCGTCTGAACTCGTATTTCCGCCCACCTTATACTCGCATGTAAAACAGCGACTCGTACTACATGTATACCGGTAATGTTCCTTCCAAAGCGTTCTTTTCAAGACAGCCGGTTGTAACCGTCGTCGGCAGCACGAACTAATTTCAGATAGTATCTTTGATTGGGAACTAATCGAGACGCCGTGTGTAAATTTCTGTGTGGTCGGTAATCGCGGTGGCGCGATGATGACTCACTCGGCTGCGGTCAGCGCAGTATCTGTCCGCAGAAGAGGAGGAGGCAGAGCGCGTGATTCTCATACACTCGCCGGCCAAATGACGGGTTCGACACGCCCCGGCCGCTCCGAGCGGTCGTTAAGGGGCTCTGGAGCAACCGCAGGCGGTCATAGCTTACGCTCTACCAGAGCAGGCACAGCACTGGAGCAATACGCTTCTGTAGCAGCGAGTTTCCACTTACCGGCTGCTGCCGCCAGTTTGTTCGGTCGAGGGCGGGAGTGTGGTTCAAATCTTCGTTGTATCTGCCTGATGTAGGGTCTCCACAGTGCAAAAATACAACTCCCCCATACGCTAAAAGGAAAAAAAGCAATGTCGGAAAAAATTAGTACGCCTTTTAGCGGTTCCCAATTCACTCAATATTTATTGTTGCAACAGTGTATATGTTGTTGTTGTTGTTGTGGTCTTCAGTCCTGAGACTGGTTTGATGCAGCTCTCCATGCTACTCTATCCTGTGCAAGCTTCTTCATCTCCCAGTATCTACTGCAACCTACATCCTTCTGAATCTGCTTAGTGTATTCACCTCTTGGTCTCCCTCTACGATTTTTACCCTCCACACTGCCCTCCAATGCTAAATTTGTGATCCCTTGATGCCTCAAAACATGTCCTACCAACCGATCCCTTCTTCTAGTCAAGTTGTGCCACAAACTTCTCTTCTCCCCAATCCTATTCAATACCTCCTCATTAGTTACGTGATCTACCCACCTTATCTTCAGCATTCTTCTGTAGCACCACATTTCGAAAGCTTCTATTCTCTTCTTGTCCAAACTAGTTATCGTCCATGTTTCACTTCCATACATGGCTACACTCCATACAAATATTTTCAGAAACGACTTCCTGACACTTAAATCTATACTCGATGTTAACAAATTCCTCTTCTTGAGAAACGCTTTCCTTGCCATTGCCAGTCTACATTTTATATTCTCTCTACTTCGACCATCATCGGTTATTTTACTCCCTAAATAGCAAAACTCCTTTACTACTTTAAGTGTCTCATTTCCTAATCGAATTCCCTCAGCATCACCCGACTTAATTTGACTACATTCACAATGTATATGGAGTACATAAAATGATTACATTCACAGACCGATAGCTCAAGCGGTTCTGAGGTAACAGGTATCGACCCACGCTGAAACATCCGTGTGAATATGTGATGTAACCTTCATGGGAGGCAATGCAGGCGCTGACGGTTGGAGGACGAGAGACAGCCGCTCTCGCCAGTGTTCTGAGAATTTGCCACGGGAGGACATGCTCCCCACAAAAGTGCTTGACCTGTCAGAGCCGGAACAAGCATTGTAACCGTTTCGTGAAAGGAATGGCAGCCGAGGTTTGCACGCCAAAACCTACGCACGAAATCGACGACCAAACAGGAATTTCCGTAACTGAAATAGAACTACAATTAATAATAACTAATGGCAACAGAAGATCGGGAACAAGGCAGACTGACGTATGAAAGTATGAATAAACTGGGATGTACTAAGTACAAAAACAACAGCTTTCCTAAATTATTTCCGCTGCGATGGTTCCTATAGAACGGCCATAGCTGTATAGGATTACGGATCAGTCAGGTAAAGGAAGGAAGCCAGGAAACAAGACTGCAGTTCAGCGTCCCACCGGCGTCGAAGTTTAGAGGCGGCACAAAAGCTCTATTTGGGTGAGGGGTGGGGATGGGGAAAGGAGGAGGAGCGCAATCGGCTGTGTTCTTTCAAAGGAACTATCCCTACATTTGCCTTAAGCAATAGTGGAAAACCGTGGAAAATATTGTGGAAATATGGATTTCCAGCCAGATGTTTGAACTGCTTTCCTCTGTACTGTAACAATCGGTGCGTCACATCGGTAGGTCAACCAAGAGGAAAGTTTAAGTGTGCAGTGACTGTCGCAGCGAATGTCCCTACCATTATTCGATACAGGAGAACTCGTGCCCTATCTCCAACTACCTTGGTGCCAATTGGATGTTAAAATTAACATTCCCTTCTCCTGCATTTGAAAGCCTCTTTCACCTCCTTCTCCTCCTCCTCCTTCTTAGTTATGATGAGATGTGGATGATGATGATAATGTTGGTTTGTGAGACGCTCAACATCGAGGTTATCAGCGCCCATACATGTTCCCAATCTTTCCAATTCCAGTCTCGCCATTTCCCAAATGATGATGAGGATAACACGAGAATCCAGTCCCCGGGCGGAGAAAATCCCCGGCCCGGCCAGGAATGGAACCCGGAACCTTCTGATCAAGAGGTATCAACGCTACCCACTTTTTTTTCTTTTTTTCTTCCGTTTTGGTCGATATAGTTCGTTGCGTTTGGTCTGGGCGGACGTCACATGACATCCATTCACGCTGATCGTTGATTCCTTAACCCAGTTTTTTTTTATTACAGAGAGCACGTAGCCCTATGACCGAACGCGCTCAGCTACCGTGCCGGCGAATGGCGGGATTCGAACCCAGGACCGAAAACGTTTTGATTATGAATCAAAGACGCTACCACTAGACCACGACCGAGCGAGGTGGCGCAGTGGTTGGACTCTGGACTCGCATTCGGGAGGACGACGGTTCAATCCCGCGTCCGGCCATCCTGATTTAGGTTTTCCGTGATTTCCCTAAACCACTCCAGGCAAATGCCGGGATGGTTCCTCTGAAAGGGCACGGCCGACTTCCTTCCCTAATCCGATGAGACCGATAACCTCGCTGTCTGGTCTCCTTCCTTAAAAACAACCCAACCCTAGACCACGGGTACAAAGTACCACGAGCTGCGGGCCCCTGAGTTAAGGTCTAGCGATACGTTATGATGCGCACATCCCACTGGAAGCCACGTTATAGATAAGCATTGACCAGCGGACAAGCATTCTATGGAGACTCAAGTTTTAAGTGCTCTGCAACGCTGAAGAGTTGTCGCCTGTCGGAATCTACGAGGAGCCATTACCTGTGGGAAGTGACAGACCGCAGAAGATGAAAGGATTACTTCGTGGATTGCGTTTTGCCAGTGGTAGAGCCAAGCATTAGCTGCAAGAGGGAAACGCCGAACTCAGTATGCCAGCTGATGGACTTCTCATTTAAAAGCAAAATCTCTCAATGCCATCCACCATTTTTTATTGCTTACTTAAGAATGAATATTGCTGTGTGCCACTAGATTCAGATTTATACTTCACATTGCCTTTTTCGTTATTCCGACTCGGATATTCATTTTAATTATTCTGACAATAAATGAAATAGTATTCCAAACAAAACATTTTTAGTGCTTGCACACGCAGATGACGACAAAATCGGGTAGTTTCGCAACCCATAGTCGAAGGAGAAATATGAACTTCACTTGTTCCGTGGACTAGATAATGTTTGGAACACCATCGCATGGTCACAATTGATAGTTAGCAAGCCATTCGGTTGACAGAAGAAGTGAAGAATAAATGCTTAAAATCAAACTTTAAGTATATCGTGTGAGGATATACACTGGACAGCCTAAACATTATGACCACTGCCCACCGCGACGCTGGATACCTCTTGGTGGCGTTGCGGACACGATATCCTCTAACAAAGTATGTAAGGGGAGCAGACGCGGACGGGGGATCACTCTAGCAAATACATGGGCCACAAACGGGGAATTCCACTGAAATAAGCGACTTTGACAAAGGACAAATTATTATCTCGCAAGCGGCGAAGCAAGTCGAATGTTCGCGTGCTACTGTCGTGAGCATCTACGGAAAGGGGTTGAAGGACAGTGAAACCACCACTAGGCGCTAAATAGTTGGAAGTTCGCGACTCTTCATAGAATGTGAGGTTTGGAGGCTTGTCTGTTCTGTAAACTAGGATAGATGGTAAAAATGGAAATGTCGTGTGGCTAGGGCCTCCCGTCGGGTAGACCGTTCGCCTGGTGCAGGTCTTTCAATTTGACGCCACTTCGGCGACCTGCGCGTCAATGGGGATGAAATGATGATGATTAGGACAACACAACACCCAGTCCCTGAGCGGAGAAAATTTCCGACCCAGCTGGGAATCGAACCCGGGCCCTTAGGATTGACAGTCTGTCACGCTGACCACTCAGCTACCGGGGCGGACTGGATAGATGGTGATCTGTGGCATCTCTACCTAAAGAGCACATTGCTGGAGCATGCACAAGTATTTCAGAGCGCAACGTTCTTCGTGCATTGTTGAATATGGAGCTCCGCCCCTACGTTCTCACATTTTGACCCAGCGACATCGTCAGTTACGATTGCATTGGATACGGGACCGTCGGGATTCGACTGTCGATCAATGGAATCATGTCGGCTCTTCGGATGAATCACAGTCTTGCTACACTAGGTAAATGGTCGTCTCCACAAACGCCGCCATCGAGGCCTCAAAACGTGCAGCGTGCCGCGCACGCAGGGTGGTGAGAGCAGTATTACGCTATGAGACACCCTCCTGCTCTTGCATGGGGTCTGTGGTAGTAATCGAAGGCACGCTAACAGCTGCGAACCGCCTGCATTCCTTCATACTTCATGTTTTACCCGACTGCTATATCAGGATTCAGCGGCATAATTGTTCGTGTCTCGTAGCCAGGATCGTGCTACAGTGGTTTGAGGAGGATTATAGTGAACTCACTTTCGTGTCTCGGCGACCAGATTCGTCTGATGTAAATTCTGTGGAACCCATGTGGGTCGCTATAGGGAGCTATCACCGCGTACGAAAATCTGTGGTCCGTTATTTACGCGAATTACATGACCTGTGCGTAATGCCACATACGTTTACAAACCTGCTAAGAGACTCTCGGATCCCTGATACGTAGACTCGGTCATGTATTTCGTTCCAAAGACGGACTATCAAGCTATTAAGGCTATACTTTTTTGGCTAATATGTGTAGGACCCTCACTACTTCCGCCAGGTTGTGAATGAAGTTATTAAACTGCCTACAACTGGCATAAGCTTTAGTACTAAAAGTGTTGTGTTGCCTGTTGGCTTCTGTCTCGCGTTCTTCTGCGGACGTTTGCTTGATGATTTTTCTGACGTTTCGCCAGCACGAGAGGCTGGCATTGTCAGAACTCCTCCCTCCATCGCTGTTGGCAGGCCGGAGTTGAGCTCGTGGTTGCATATCATACAGGATGTAACGGCTATAGGTGCAGATACTTATGTGGTTCCTAAATACATCAATCTGTTGGTTGTTTTAAATAGTCTGCCCACGAACACGTCATAAACTGCACGATCTGATTTTTCTGCATCGCTGTCAGTCGGTGAATCCTGGCACGAAGTCGGCGTTCCAAAACATCCCAAAAGTGTTCTATAAGATTCAGGTCAGGACTCTGTGCAGGCCAGTCCATTACAGGGATGGTATTGTCGAGTAACCACTCCGCCACAGGTCGTGCTTTGTGAAGAGGTGCTCGATCGTGTTGAAAGATGCAATCGCCATCCACGAATTGCTCTTCAACAGTGGGAAGCAAGAAGGTGCTTAAAACATCAGTGTAGGCCTCTGCCGTGATAGTGCCACGCAAGACAACAAGGGGTGCAAGCACCCTCCATGAAAAACACGACCACACCATAACACCACCGTCTTTGAATTTTACTGCTGGCACTACACACTCTGGCAGAGGACGTTCACCGGGCATTCGCCATACCCACACCCTGCCATCGGATCGCCACATTGTGTACCGTGATTCGTCACTCCACACAAGGTTTTTCCACTGTTCAATCGTCCAATGTTTACACTCTTTACACCAAGCGAGGCGTGAAGTGTGGCTTATGAGCAGCCGCTCGACCATGAAATCCAAGTTTTCTCATCTCCCGCCTAACTCTCATAGTATTTGCAGTGGATCCTGATGCAGTTTGGAATTCCTGTGTGATGGTCTGGATAGATGTCTGCCTATTACACATTACGACCGTCTTCAACTGTCGGCTGTCTCTGTCAGTCAGCAGGCGAGGTCGGCCTGTGCGCTTTTGTGCTGTACGTGTCCCTTCACGTTTCCACTTCACCATCACATCGCAAACAGTGGACCTAGGGGTGTTCAGGAGTGTGGAAATCTTGCATATGATACAAGTGACACCAAATCACCTGACCACGTGCGTTTCTGTACTTACTTTCTTTTTCCATCCTGTTGTGTGTGTGGTTGGTGTCTCGGTCAACAGCTATTCAGTGCACTGTTTTCACACAGTTTTTCACGCAACTTTCGATCATTAGTTCACATACGCTAAATATGGCCAAACGTGATCTGAGCTGATACTTCTGACTCCAGTCTCAGTGAGAGGTGTTATGTTATTGTCGCTGCCCACTTGTTCATCGTTTGTCTTATGTTTATTGTGGCCTAATTTTGAATGTTTCCTCAGAAGTGGTGTGGTGTGGCTGCTGGGAGAGGACTGAACGCAAGTAATGCGCGCGCGCGTGTGTGTGTGTGTGTGTGTGTGTGTGTGTGTGTGTGTGTGTGTGCGCATCTGGAATATGAGAGAGAGCTGCAATGAGGGGTGGGGATGGAATCGAGAAAACAGAATTTTTTATTTTTATTTAGACTGTGTGAGTGTTATATTTTATGAGGGAGGTGCCTTTGTATAGTTCATTGTGTGTTCCAAACAGTGTTTTGTTGCACAATGTTGTATTTTCATTCAGGACTCTCCTTTCTTGTATTATTGCTTTTTGTACGTGATAGTTCTCCTCTATTGTGAGTTTTTGATAGAGACTGTTGCTTTCTGTGAGAATCTTAAGATCAGTCTCCATGTTATTTGGCTGGTGGTTCTCTTGTATCAGATGATTGTAATGTATTTTTATAGCAGTTGTAGATGGCAACGGAGTGTGTCTCTTATGTTTTTACAGCGACGGCAGCTGTATTTACTGCTTAAAGTTTTACTTATTTAACTTTGAACTAACCAACTAGTAAAATAGGGTAGGTTTTTGGTAAATACTGTTACTGTGTACGTCTGTCGTGAGCTAGAGAAAAACGTTCATCTGTTCTAGGCTCATTTTGATTCCGCACAAGTGTCTTCCTTTTCTGCTTAGCGCAAACGCTTTCAATTTACGGGTATGAGCAAGCTTAATCTCTTCTGTACACTTCAATCTCTTGGTTCCTGCGCTCTTTTCGGGGTGGGGGGCATTTGGAATGCCATTTTTAGAACGATCTGCTGGAATTGAGCCTATTCTATTTGGTTTATAAGGGAATTGAAGATTTCTCCAGGCCTTCTTTAATCACTACGAAAGTAAGCTCACTGTCGCGTCAGAGGTCGAAAGACATCTACACATAGAGACTCTCAGTTATAAATAGCATGGCTGGCTCTGAGCACTATGGGACTTAACAGCTATGGTCATCAGTCCCCTAGAACTCTGAGCACTATGGGACTTAACAGCTATGGTCATCAGTCCCCTAGAACTTAGAACTACTTAAACCTAACTAACCTAAGGACATCACACAACACCCAGTCATCACGAGGCAGAGAAAATCCCTGACCCCGCCGGGAATCGAACCCGGGAACCCGGGCGTGGGATAAATAGCATAAATTATCGTTTTCGCCTACGAGAGCGCAGCATCATAAATACTGTAACATCTTTGACTTGCTAGCGTTCCGTGAATTTTAACAAACTTGTGTATTCCGTGACTTTAATAATGATTTCTTTTCTGATAGTAGACTTGACTACGTAAGGGAGTATTTTCAAAGGAGGTGTACTTCTATTGTTAAAAAAGAAACGACAGCCCCTATTGCTGCGAGATACCAGAAAATATTAATTTTTGTCAATATACGCTCTTGTAAGAAGCTGGATGTATACTGTAATAGTTGAGCACTGAGAACAACGTTTCTATGAAATAATAAGTTATCTAAAAGGTAAAATTTTTCTCGTTTCTGAAATGAATATTACGCTCATCTTTCCTCTCCTCGTAATTACGATACAAAGTGCAAGCAAGCAGAAGACAGGACTTTGAATGCTAGGTAGTACTGTGCGATCCCTGTTTAATAACACGGGCTTTTGTAATGAACAAATTCTCTTTTGTGAAAAGCGAAAATTTGTGGAACTTCTCGTACCTAAACCGACTATCATAGTTTTTCAGAATCGTATCCGTCTGACTTGCTCTTCAATAACAGCATGAAGACGTTTTCAGAGCTACATTATGACGCAGGTCTGGAAAAGCTTTCTTACGCTGGCTGCTAAGAAGAACTTTAACCGTGGGTGCGCTCGACTGCACTCCGCAGACGCCACGCATTACTACCAAATTAATTATTTACTCTTTTTCAGCCAAGAAGACGGTAATTAAGATCCACAGCACTAAATATTTTATTTTTGATGAAAAGGTCAATTTCAATTTTCATATTAAAAAGTAACACCAAAGGACAGATTTATTTAATACTACGAGGTGCATTCAAGTTCTAAGTCCTCCGATTTTTTTTCTAATTAACTACTCACCCGAAATCG
This sequence comes from Schistocerca cancellata, assembly GCF_023864275.1. NCBI lineage: Eukaryota > Metazoa > Arthropoda > Insecta > Orthoptera > Acrididae > Schistocerca > Schistocerca cancellata. The sequence goes on from NC_064626.1 coordinate 373,706,869, forward strand.
ATGAAACTGGCGTTACTTCTCGACGTAATCGCCCTGCAGACGTACACATTTTTCACAACGCTGACGCCATGATTCCATGGCAGCGGCGAAGGCTTCTTTAGGAGTCTGTTTTGACCACTGGAAAATCGCTGAGCCAATAGGAGCACGGCTGGTGAATGTGCGGCCACGGAGAGTGTCTTTCATTGTTGGAAAAAGCCAAAAGTCACTAGGAGCCAGGTCAAGTGAGTAGGGAGCATGAGGAATCACTTCAAAGTTGTTATCACGAAGAAACTGTTGCGTAACGTTAGCTCGATGTGCGGGTCCGTTGTCTTGGTGAAACAGCACACGTGCAGCCCTTCCCGGACGTTTTTGTTGCAGTGCAGGAAGGAATTTGTTCTTCAAAACATTTTCGTAGGATGCACCTGTTACCGTAGTGACCTTTGGAACGCAATGGGTAAGGATTATGCCCTCGCTATCCCAGAACATGGACACCATCATTTTTTCAGCACTGGCGGTTACCCGAAATTTTTTTGGTGGCGGTGAATCTGTGTGCTTCCATTGAGCTGACTGGCGCTTTGTTTCTGGATTGAAAAATGGCATCCACGTCTCATCCATTATCACAACCGACGAAAAGAAAGTCCCATTCATGCTGTCGTTGCGTGTCAACATTGCTTGGCAACATGCCACACGGGCAGCCATGTGGTCGTCCGTCAGCATTCGTGGCACCCACCTGGATGACACTTTTCGCATTTTCAGATCGTCATGCAGAATTGTGTGCAAAGAACCCACAGAAATGCCAACTCTGGCGGCGATCTGTTCAACAGTCATTCGGCGATCCCCCAAAACAATTCTCTCCACTTTCTCTATTATGTCGTGAGACTGGCTTGTGCGAGCCCGAGGTTGTTTCAGTTTGTTGTCACACGATGTTCTGCCTTCATTAAGCTGTCGCACCCACGAACGCACTTTCGACACACCCATAACTCCATCACCACATGTCTCCTTCAACTGTCGATGAATTTCAATTGGTTTCACACCACGCTGTTCAAGTAAGGAAAACGTCGCCATTTTAAGTATTTAAAACAGTTCTCATTCTCGCCGCTGGCGGTAAAATTCCGTCTGCCGTACGGTGCTGCCATCTCTGGGACGTATTGACAATGAACGCGGCCTCATTTTAAAACAATGCGCATGTTTCTATCTCTTTCCAGTCCGGAGAAAAAAAATCGCAGGCCTTAGAACTTGAATGCACCTCGTAGGAATGAAAGAGGACCTGGTAAGAGGTTGGAACAGTAGTTATAACTAATTTTGAGCGGAAAATTTCGAGGCTGCCTTTCTGTTTTTTCTTTTTGTCCTTATCAGGAATACTTAATAATTTTTCTAGTGGCCAAGGGACAGTCGTTAGACTGTTCATCAAGAGGCATTCAGAGTACGGAGGGCCTCACTGCTGAGTTGTAGTGTTTGAGTTTACAGTTCTTGGGAAGGTATTGGATATGTAAATACTTTTGCAGGAGTCGCAGCCCCTCTCCAGGTTTACGCACCTGGTGTCTGTTGACAACTTGTCACTCTCATTTGCTGAAATCCGCTCTGCTAAATACATGACTGCAGGGACTTTACGAATGGTGGGGCCTCCTAGTGGAACTGCATATGGGGCTCCCTTTATGTTAGTAATGAACTCAGTTTGTTGTAGACTGACTTTCATACCGGTCCTAGGCGGAATGCTGTAGGGGCTCTGTAGTTGTGAGTAGCCTCCTCTGTATTGTTGGCTAACAAGGTCATCTGCAAAGGCTGGACGTGGTACACTGAGGTTGTCTTTCGTGTATCTAGTCTTCACTACATTTCTCGATGCCGATGCGCAAGTCCATTCCATGATAATCTTCTCCATTACACAACTGAAGAGGACTAAAGAGAGGCCATCACTTGTCTTAACTCCCGTTTGAATGGTGAAACTCTCAGAGAGGTCACCTCGAAATTAGACGCTGGAGGTGGTGTTCCTCAGAGTGGCCTAGACAATTCTGGTGGTCTTCTCACCTAGGCCCAGTTTTCGTAGCGTGAAGGTCTGGGTCTACCTGTCTATCGAGTCGCATAGCTTTTGAAAGTCCCACTAGGATGACTCCCCAGGGATGTCCGCCGCGACTCCTGTACAAAATGATGATCTTGAGGTTTTGTACTTTCTCTGTGCAAGATGTAACAGCTCGAATGCCAGCCTCATATTCACTTAGTTCGGAATCATGTTGGTCTGTGACTCCTGTTAGCAAGGCTCCATAAACAGTCTTGTAGCTGTTCATACGTTATACTGTAGATTAGATGTGGTCGAGTGGGAGGTCGCCCCGGGACGAAGCAGGCGGCGAAAGACTTCCCAAAAGGCCTCACATAAGGCCTCCCCGATTTGTCTGACAAACAGGTTCCAGGTGCTGTCTGTGGCTGACACTGTAGCCAGATGCTGTCGCCTGTCCTGTTTCAGAGGAAACCACTCAGCCTGCAAGATCCGGGCAATCGCAGAGGGTGGGATTATTGGTAGTTGGGGGCTCCAACGTTAGGCGCGTTATGGGGCCCCTTAGGGACTTGGCTGACAAGAAGGGTAAGAAAACAAATGTGCGCTCCGTGTGCATACCGGGTGGAATCATAGGGTGCAGCCAACTGCAGGTGGTTGCTCACGTCGGTACCAATGATGTCTGGCACTTTGGATCAGAAGAGATTCTCTCTCGTTTCGAGCGGCTAACAGAAGTGGTAAAGGCTGCCAGTCTTGCCTGCAAGATGAAAACAGGGCTGACCATTTGCAGCATAGTCGACAGGACCGATTGCGGACTTCTGGTACAGAGCCGAGTGGAGGGTCTGAATCAGAGGCTCAGACGGTTCTGCGACCGTGTAGGCTACAGATTCCTCGACTTGTAGCAGGATTTTAGGAGATATATTGTGTTCGAACATTATGAATTACCTCGAAGAAAAATGTCTATTGACACACCGTCAACATGGGTTTAGAAAACATCGTTCCTATGAAACACAACTAGCTCTTTATTCACATGAAGCGTTGAGTGTCACTGACAAGTGATTTCAGATCGATTCCGTGTTTCTGGATTTCCGGAAGGCTTATGACTCTGTACCACAGAAGCGGCTCGTAGTGAAATTGCGTGCTTATGGAATATCGTCTTAGTTATGTGACTGGATTTGTGATTTCCTGTCAGAGAGGTCACAGTTCGTAGTAACTGACAGAAAGTCATCGAGTAAAACAGTGGTGATTTCTGGCGTTCCCCAAGGTAGTGTCACAGGCCCTTTGCTGTTCCTTATCTATACAAACGATTTGGGAGACAATCTGAGAAGCCGTCTTCGGTTGTTTGCAGATGACGCTGTCGTTTATCGACTAATAAAGACATGAGAAAGTCAAAACAAACTACAAAACGATTTACAAATAATATCTGAATGGTGCGAAAAGTGGCAGTTGACCCTAAATAACGAAAAATGTGAGGACATCCACGTGAGTGCTAAAAGGAACTCGTTAGGCCGGCCGGAGAGGCCGTGCGGTTCTAGGCGCTACAGTCTGGAACCGAGCGAGGTTAGTTAGGTTTAAATAGTTCTAAGTTCTGGGCGACTGATGACCTCAGACGTTAAGTCGCATAGTGCTCAGAGCCATGAACTCGTTAAACTTCGGTTACACGATAAATAAGTCTAATCTAAAAGACGTAAATTCAACTAAATACCTACCTATTACAATTACGAACAACTTAAATTGGAAGTAACACACAGAAAATCTTGTGGGGAAGGCTAACTAAAGACTGCGTTTTATTGGCAGGGTACTTAGAAAATGCAACATACCTACTAAGGAGACTGCCTGCACTACGCTTGCCCGTCCTCTTTTAGAATACTGCTGCGCGGTGTGGGATCCTTACCAGGTAGGACTGACGGAGCACATCGAAAAAGTTCAAAGAAAGGCAGCACGTTTTGTATTATCGCGAAATATGGGAGAGAGTGTCACAGAAATGATACAGGATTTGGGCTGGACATCATTAAAAGAAAGGCGTTTTTCGTTGCGACGGAATCTTCTCACGAAATTCCAATCACCAACCTCCGAATGCGAAAATGTTTTGTTGACACAGACTTACAAAGGGAGCGACGATCACCACGATAAAATAAGGGAAATCAGAGCTCGTACGGAAAGATATAGGTGTTCATTCTTTCCGCGCGCTATACGAGATCGGAATAATAGAGAATTGTGAAAGTGGTTCGACGAACCCTCTGCCAGGCACTTAAATGCGATTTGCAGAGTATCCATGTAGATGTAGATGTAGATTAATGAAAATGTCTGAAAAGGGAAGTGCAAATATTTTTGGGTTCAAATGGCTCTGAGCACTATGCGACTTAACTTCTGAGGCCATCAGTCGCCTAGAACTTAGAACTAATTAAACCTAACTAACCTAAGGACATCACACACATCCATGCCCGAGGCAGAATTCGAACCTGCGACAGTAGCGGTCGCTCGGCTCCAGACTGTAGCACCTAGAACCGCACGGCCAGTCCGGCCGGCGCAAATATTTTTGGCAAGATTAGTTTCTTTTCAGAGTTAAATAAAGAGTCTTCATAGGTGATGTAATAAATATACTAGTTAGAAATCTGTTCGTGACAGGCATAAAAACGGTCACGAGCCGAGTCTGTTACGACTATAAGCGTCACCTAAATATGTGGCTATAAAGTTAACAATACCCTGAGCAGGCGACTTTTATTCGCCACTGAATTACGTGACATACACACGGTTGTAAACATCTCCGTCGTGGACAAAACAAAAGACCATATTGGCAGCTTTGTGACGATTTCCACAAGGACGGCGGTGCCTTGTAGTTGAGCGAGGCCGGCCCCAGTGGACAGCGAGGTGTTCCGGGTGGCCACGGCTGGAATCTGGCGGTCGGTGCGGCCTCGCGGCTCTTCCTCCTGGCACGACGCCCACAATGCTCCAGTCCCGCGTCTGGCACCGGTCCACACACCACCAGTACGGGAGCGCTGAATTGATGTACCCGAAGCGTTCGTCCGTATTCGGAGAAGGATACAATATGTCGAGGTTGGGAGCTCTAATATCGATATTTAAATATCGTTACTAAACTACTTGAAATATCGTAAAATAGATACTGACCCATTCAATACGAGGCGCGCGCCAGCACGTTCTTCTTATTGAATCGGTTAAAGACGAAATATCGATCTACGCTGGCGGCAAAAAGTCTACACTGTCAATAATTTTTTTTAAGGCCGAAATACTAAATGTCTTTTTCCAGAGCTCTTTCACAGAGGAAGACTGCACTGTAATTCCTTCTCTAGATTCTCGCACAGATGACAAAACGGTAGATATTGAAATAGATGACAGAGGGATAGAAAAAACAATTAAAATCGCTCAAAAGAGGAAAGGCCGCTGGACTTGGTGGGATACCAGTTCGATTTTACACAGAGTATCCAAAGGAACTTGCCCCCCTTCTTGCAGCGGTGTACCTTAGGTCTCTAGAAGAGCGTAGCGTTCCAAAAGATTGGAAAAGGGCACAGGTCATACCCGTTTTCGAGAAGGGACGGCGAACAGATGTGCAGCACTATAGACCTATATCTCTAACGTCGATCAGTTGTAAAATTTTGGAACACGTATTATGTTCGAGTATAATGACGTTTCTGGAGAGTAGAAATCTACTCTGCAGGAATCAGCATGGGTTTCGAAAAAGACGATCGTGTGAAACCCAGCTCGCGCTATTAGTCCACGAGACTCAAAGGGCCGTAGACACGGGTTCCCAGGTAGATGCCGTATTTCTTGACTTCCGCAAGGCGTTTGATACAGTTCCCCACAGTCGTTTAATGAACAAAGTAAGAGCATATGGACTATCAGACCAATTGTGTGATTGGATTGAAGAGTTCCTAGATAACAGAACGCAGCATGTCATTCTCAATGGAGAGAGTCTTGCGACCGAACCACTGAATCTTTCCATCAGTAAATGGGGTATGTTCTCCACTGACTCGGTTGTTTTAACCCCCTCGACTGACGGAATGACCCACTTCCCAATTCCGTATGTATAAAACCAATACGGACTTGTAGCTGTCACGCCTTTGCGCTTACTGCTACGTATTTTAACTGTAAATAGCTCAGTCCCAATGGTAAGAGGCAATAGTGAATTCACGTAGTTAATATTTGAATCCAGCACAGCTGCCACAAGCTCAGCTCACTTTTACTCCACTCCTACCCTCGCCATTGCACCACATTAACTAGGTGCTACGTGGACCTTGCTAAATTCACTTGCGTATACATTTTTGATCGTTACTCGCCAGTATTTACCTAATGATTAGTACACTCCTAACCGGACTATTTCCCTAAGAGCTGTGATGATTGAACGGGTTCGATCCACGGCCTACAGTGCCCTACAGTTCACACGGTAACACTGCCTACCTGACCCACTTAACTTGGTAGTGAGCTTATGTATCCAATCACCACTGCTAGCAGCAGTGGATAATCCTATCAGCACGACGAGAGCAGCAGACTTACCGTCGAATCCTCCTGAAAATACTTATAACTACGGTCGCCAGCTCTGAAGGAGCAAAAGAATAAATCAATTTTTGGCTCGTTTCCAAGTGAAATGGCTTGAGTTGAATTTAAACTTAATTCTGAATATTACTATTTCTGATCATTCTAGATGATTCTACAAAGCAAATACTCTCTCAATTTCTGTGAGTTGGCTTGGTAATTACTACCAAGACAGGTTATGCAACTTCGGTTAACAAAATTCAATCCTTCAACTTATTTAATGATTTTGGATATTACTCTTTGGACCATTGATACAGAATTTGTTAAGTGACTTTACTTGAAAGGTTGCTCAGAAAAATTTAAGTAACTGTAAATAGGCGACTCATTCTGGTGTGACCATTGCTCTTTTCAACATTCTTATACGCTAAAGTATTCTACAACCAAAAGAATTGTAAATGAAAGAGGCGATGGTGGCCTCAGTCTGATTTCACTATACTATGTTTGACGTTACTACACTTTACAATGAACAACATGCGTCGTAATTTTACTCATTACTATATTCTGTCCTCTGCACTTGCATAAAAGAAAACTGGTATTCTCCTTTTACATGTATACAAAGTTCGACTTAACAATTGCAAGCAGTCTTGCCTTGGGTAGACGTGTCGATGCTGGTGGTGAGATGCATGTGGCTAACGCAGCTCTTCACGCCTCATGCCCTTAATGGCGGCTGGAAATACGAGCTGCAGCACTCGTATAAGCTACTGCACGTCCGCCATAAAATCTGGGCACAGGAAATCTTACAATCAGCCCCAGTGGCATAAAGGCGGCTTCAACAACCATTCGTCACGTTTTACTCCAAAAACGGCGACGATATTCGCCTCTTTGCTGTTGCACAATCACTTTTGCGTGAGCACAGTTACGCACGTCCGATCACGTCAACACTCCCCAGGCCATTCCATTGTTCAGTCTCTGTGTCTCCAGCTACCCCTAGCTACGCTCGTATCACCAAGAGTGGGGGCGTTCCCCTACCACCTTTTTACCGAAATCATTTAGTATTTAAGAATATTTATATTTACTACCCTGGAGTCCATACCAGTCATAATAATTTACTACTAGCGCTTTACAACATTAAATTATACAGTAATAACTTATAATTACCAAGAAAAAGAATACATTTGACTCCGAGAGCTTAGTGCATTGTCTGACAGGCAGCGCTAATTCCCAGTTTCGCCAATAGATGGCATCAGGGTGCACTCCCTGGCAGTCTCACACAAGCGCGCCCGTTTCCGACGTGCGGGCTCCAAATTACTGTCAGCCCACCATCATTTCAGTTCCGTTACAGTCTTCCGAAGTAAGAGTGACTTCAGGTGTGCCGCATGGCAGTGTCGTAGGACCGTTGCTATTCACAATATACATAAATGACCTTGTGGATAACATCGGAAGTTCACTGAGGCTTTTTGCGGATGATGCTGTGGTATATCGAGAGGTTGTAACAATGTAAAATTGTACTGAAATGCAGGAGGATCTGCAACGAATTGACGCATGGTGCAGGGAATGGCAATTCAATCTCAATGTAGACAAATGTAATGTACTGCGAATACATAGAAAGAAAGATCCTTTATCATTTAGCTACAATATAGCAGGTCAGCAACTGGAAGCAGTTAATTCCATAAATTAATGACCATATAAAATTAATCGTCGGTAAGGCAGGTGCCAGACTGAGATTCATTGGAAGAATCCTAAGGAAATGCAGTCCGAAAACAAATTAAGTAGGTTACAGTTCACTTATTCGCCCACTGCTTGAATACTGCTCACCGGTGTGGGATCCGTACCAGATAGGGTTGATAGGAGAGAGAGAGAGAAGATCCAATGGAGAGCAGCGCGGTTCGTTACAGGATCATTTAGTAATCGCGAAAGCTTTACGGAGATGATAGATAAACTCCAGTGGAAGACTCTGCAATAGAGACGCTCATTAGCTCGGTACGGGCTTTTGTTGAAGTTTCGAGAACATACCTTCACCGAGGAGTCAAGCAGTATATTGCTCCCTCCTACGTATATCTCGCGAAGAGACCATGAGGATAAAATCAGACAGATTAGAGCCCACACAGAGGTGTACCGACAATCCTTCTTTCCACAAACAATACGACACTGTAACAGAAGGGAGAACCGATAGAGGTACTCAAGGTATCCTCCGCCACACACCGTCAGGTGGCTTGCGGAGTATGGATGTAGATGTAGATGCAGATGAACGAATCTTTGCCGGCCGGAGTGGCCAAGCGGTTCTAAGCGCTACAGTCCGGAACCGCGCGAGCGCTACGGTCGCAGGTTCGAATCCTGCCTCGGGCATGGATGTGTGTGATGTCCTTAGGTTAGTTAGGTTTAAGTAGTTCTAAGTTATGGGGGACTTATGACCTCAGCAGTTGAGTCCCAGAGTGCTCAGAGCCATTTGAACCATTTTTTTGAACGAATCTTTCTCTGAGTCTGTCTGATAACGATATTTTTATAGTGATTACACGATAGGAACAGCATTTCTCAGAAAAAGTCATACAATGTGTTCTGCCCACAGTTTCAATTTGGTAGCAGAAAAAAATCCTTTGAAAAGACTGACAAAGTACCTGAGTTAATTACTGCAATGAAAAGGATAGTAATGTGGTTTAAACGAATTGTAAGAGCAAGTGATGAGCTAAGAAAAGATTCAGATCTGAAACTACTTCAAGATATGATTGAAAGATTTTTTGCAGCTGCCTCCATTGACTAATAATATAATTAACTGCCATGTTAGACACCACATATGCTAACGACATTGGGACATTCTGCGGCCTATCAGAGTGGCTACACGCGAAAGCAAGCACTCTGTCTTCAGGCCACAAGTGGCCCATCGGGACAATCCGACCGCCGTATCTTCCTCAGCTGAGGGTGCGGATAGGAGGGGCGTGTGGTCAGCACACCGCTCTCCCGGTCGTTACGATGGTTTTCTGTGACCGGAGCTGCTACTATTCGGTCGAGTAGCTTCTCAATTGGTATCACGAGGCTGAGTGCACCCCGAAAAACGGCAACAGCGCATGGCGGCCCGGATGGTCATCCATCCAAGTGCTGGCCACACCCGACAACGCTTAACTTCGGTAAGCTGATGGGAACCGATGTATCCACTGCGGCAAGGCCGTTGCCGCTACTCGTGAAAAATGCGTACAAAAGTACGTTGCAAGCAGTAAAGCAGCGTCAATAATGAGTATGGTGTACAGTCCGTTAAATATGAACGTGGTCGGTATTATACACAGTTGGTGGAAGATATCGCCTTGATTCTTTTACAAGTCAACAGAGGAAACCTTTGACCTTCATCCAGTGTGCATAAAGCATTAGTTAACTTTGATTTCTTGATGAGATACACAAGAAGAGAGTGGCGTGCAAGTGACGTGTCCCGTTTATCAAAGATGTTTGATGCCGGCTGCCAAACGTTGGTACATCGACAAAAATGAAGGTTGGATACTCGAGGAGGACAACGAAGCGAAACACCACAGCAGGCTTTTCAGCGACCGGAAAAAGGAGAAACGTGTGCAGGTACTGAACTGGCCTTCACAGTCGCCTCATGCCAATCCTATTGAAAATGTATGGTTTTACGTTAAAAAGAAGTTGCAAGGAGGAAGATCTTCAGTTTGAAACAGCTGTCAATGTACATTCAATGCATTTGGAGTTCTCTTCCATTTGAATATGCAGAAAACTTGGTTTCGCCGGCCGGAGTGGCCGAGCGGTTCTAGGCGCTACAGTCTGGAACTGCGCGACCACTACTGTCGCAGGTTCGAATCCTGCTTCGGGCATGGATGTGTGTGATGTCCTTAGGTTAGTTAGGTTTAAGTAGTTCTAAGTTCTAGGGGCTGATAACCTCAGAAGTTAAGTCCCATAGTGCTCAGAGCCAAAACTTTGTTTCATGCATGCCTCGAAGATGCCAAGCAGTTATCGATGGCGACTGGACGTATTATTAATTGTAATTGAATTTTTCTTTTGTTCATATATGATATATGCAGATGTTTTAGTTTATTGTCAAATACATAGGAGACGAGATACTGGCAGAAGTAAAGCTGTGAGTACCGGGCGTGAGTCGTGCTTCGGTAGCTCAGATGGTAGAGCACTTGCCCGCGAAAGGCAAATGTCCCGAGTTCGAGTCTCGGTCGGGCACACAGTTTTAATCTGCCATGAAGTTTCATATCAGCGCACACTCCGCTGCAGAGTGAAAATCTCGTTCTGGAAACATCCCCCAGGCTGTGGCTAAGCCATGTCTCCGCAGTATCCTTTCTTTCAGGAGTGCTAGTTCTGCAAGGTTCGCAGGAGAGCTTCTGTAAAGTTTGGAAGGTAGGAGACGAGATACTGGCAGAAGTAAAGCTGTGAGTACCGGGCGTGAGTCGTGCTTCGGTAGCTCAGATGGTAGAGCACTTGCCCGCGAAAGGCAAAGGTCCCGAGTTCGAGTCTCGGTCGGGCACACAGTTTTAATCTGCCAGGAAGTTTCACATTTTTCTGTTGATTAACCCGACCACGATCTTACTTAACAGGCTATATATTAAAATATCTGGCAAGCAACCACTACAGATTGTTGCAGGGAATCTAAAGAGTAACATCGTAGCGGAAATCAAAAAGCGCTTACTACCAAATTAAGATTTTACCATACTAGCCATATCTATGTTGCTGGGTCCTAGTTTCAAGGATGTGCACTTTCAGGTGCTTAATGTTTACGAAGACAATCAAGACAATCAGTAACTTCCTTGCCGCTGCTGATACGTCTTTCAGTGAGGACAGGCAAAATGTTGATACATTACAGAAAGACAGAGAAATGAAATGTGTGTGTGTGTGTGTGTGTGTGTGTTTTGTGTGTGTGTCTGTGTGTGTGGATTTCTAAGCTACCAAACTGCTGAGGTCATCGGTCCCTGGACTTAAACACTACTTAAAGTAACTTATGCTAAGAACAACACACACACACCTATGCCCGAGGGAGGACTCGAACCTCCGGCGGGAGGGGCCAAGCAGTCCTGGACATGGCGCCTCTAACCGTGCGGCCACTCCTCGCGGCCAATCAAATTTGATTAACGGAGTCTACACTACAAAACAACACACGTAAATAATAATTTGCAAACTACCATTACAGTCCAGCTGTTACCTGAGTGGTCGCATCTACATCTTAAACAAGATCTGTTAGAAGCATGGAATCTCGTCATCACTACTTCCTACCTGAAGCTGCAAAAAACAAACAGTCTGAAGTATCTGAGCCGTGTAGTCACATCATCAGTCTCTGAAATTCTTTTCTCAAAAGCAGGTTATGCTCTCTGTCAACAGCGCAATACAATGAGTGGGAAAACTTTTCTCAAAGTTATTTTTACAGTCTGTAGATAGAAAGTTGTGGAATATGTTATGTTAATTATTGCTGTTTTTATTAATAAATATGATATTAGATGAATCTGTATATTGCTTTTCACGCTGTTCTTTGAATTCGTAATTTACCGGCAATGCTAAAAGCATTGTTGTTAACTTCATACACACGTCTTCAAGTGCTGCTTACAGTCGAAACAGACTCGGCTCGTGACCGTTTCTATGTCTGTCACGAAAAGATCCCTAAACTACTATATTTGTTACTTCATCTTTGTAGGCACTCTCCCCAGTGGTTTCTGCCTCACACCACCATTTTATTAATTTTAGTTTTGAGGTACGAGTGCCTTTCGCGTGAAACTACCGATGCTGTTGCAAGCGGTCAAAGTGATCCACTGAGATACAGGGCTATTACAAATGATTGAAGCGATTTCATAAATTCACTGGAGCTCCATTCATTGACATATGGTCACGACACACTACAGATACGTATAAAAACTCATAAAGTTTTGTTCGGCTGAAGCCGCACTTCAGGTTTCTGCTGTCAGAGCGCTCGAGAGCGCAGTGAGACAAAACGGCGACAGGAGCCGAGAAAGCGTATGTCGTGCTTGAAATGCACTCACATCAGTCAGTCATAACAGTGCAACGACACTTCAGGACGAAGTTCAACAAAGATCCACCAACTGCTAACTCCATTTGGCGATGGTATGCGCAGTTTAAAGCTTCTGGATGCCTCTGTAAGGGGAAATCAACGGGTCGGCCTGCAGTGAGCGAAGAAACGGTTGAACGCGTGCGGGCAAGTTTCACGCGTAGCCCGCGGAAAATTGGCTCATGCCACAACTGGAGACCGACAGCGCCGACTTCATCTTCCAACAGGATGGTGCTCCACCGCACTTCCATTATGATGTTCGGCATTTCTTAAACAGGAGATTGGAAAACCGATGGATCGGTCGTGGTGGAGATCATGATCAGCAATTCATGTCATGGCCTCCACGCTCTCCCGACTTAACTCCAAGCGATTTCTTTCTGTGGGGTTATGTGAAAGAGTCAGTGTTTAAACCTCCTCTACCAAGAAACGTGCCAGAACTGCGAGCTCGCATCAACGATGCTTTCGAACTCATTGATGGGGACATGCTGCGCCGAGTGTGGGAGGAACTTGATTATCGGTTTGATGTCTGCCGAATCACTAAAGGGGCACATATCGAACATTTGTGAATGCCTAAAACAACTTTTTGAGTTTTTGTACGTGTGTGCAAAGCATTTTGAAAATATCTCAAATAATAAAGTTATTGTAGAGCTGTGAAATCGCTTCAATCATTTGTAATAACCCTGTACTTCTTCAAATGTAGAGCAATGCAGCCGTTGCTTACAGCGTTCAAAGTAACAGTCGGCGCGGAGAGTTAGCATCGTTATTTCGAATCGACTATTTTTCCATCGATGTTTAATTTCATTGACGATATCGAAATCAGCGTCGATGACTTGTCGACATCGTACATCGCTAATTTGCAGTACGGATATTGCCTCACAAATTATCTGGGAGATAGATACATAACTTCCCGAAGTGTCGTGTTGAGTAAGACAATGGAATTGTGTTCAGGAGGCTTCGGGATCGAGTCCCCGTATCGGCCAGCCGGCTTACATTTTCCGTGGTTTCCCCACATCATTTAACACGAATGTTGGAATAGTTGTTTCTCATGTTTGCGATAAGCTGCATCGCCTCCACATCGTGGGTAGGCGCCGTAAGACATATTGCGAGAGCTTTTGTCGGTGGCTCCCTTGTGTGTTGTTTGGGGTCATACTGGCGAATCTTACATAATTGAAAATTTAAACAAACCTTCCGACAGTGGTCTACAAATATAGTTTTAGGCATTTGAAGGATTTTTTTCCTTTTCAAATTTTAACCAGTGGCATGTCATGTGTGATTCGCTTTGGCTAAGTTTCACTGGAACCCTCCTATCCGTCTGTCCCCTCGCAGCTACGCCGTAGCATCGGGAGACGGCCCACTCACTGGCCCGGCCTGAGTACACACAACTTGAGTGGCGCGCGGGATAAATGTAATCTACGTATTGTAAATGTCGTGTGGCTAGGGCCTCCCGTCGGGTAGACCGTTCGCCAGGACCAGGTCTTTCGAGTTGACGCCACTTCGGCGACCTGCGCGTCGATAGGGATGAAATGATGACGATTAGGACAACACAGCACCCAGTCCTTGAGCGGAGAAAATCTCCGACCCAGCCGGGAATTGAACCCGAGCCCTCAGGATTGACATTCTGTCGCGCTGACCACTCAGCTACTGGGGGCGGACACGCTACGTATTGCCCCGCAGCTGTTCTCGGAACCGCTTATTGTTTGACTCGGATTAGTCCTCTGAACTGTCACACACGTAGTATGTCTAAATAAGGCTCGCCAGTTTGCCACTGGCCCACGAGACGGGGTTAAAATTGTCACTATTCATAAATCAGTAATCAGTGCGCAGTAGCATCCAACTACTTTCAAAAGACTCTCGCATACGATCACTTGATTGGAGAACGAGCACTATAATGGATACGCCGTCAACAAGCAGTTATTAGTCTGTCCCACCGATAATATCTTCCGTAAACAAAATATGACAGTAGTCCAAATCCAAAAAAAGGAAGGGCTCGCCGGTCGTTGTGGCAGAGCGGTTCTAGGCGCCTCAGTCCGGAACCGCGTTGCTGCTACAGTCGCAGGTTCGAATCCTGCCTCGGGCATTGATGTGTGTGATGTCCTTAAGTTAGTTAGGTTTCAGTAGTTCTAAGGCTAGGGGACTGGTGACCTCAGATGTTAAGTCCCATAGTGCTTAGAGCCATTTGAAAGGCTCGACACTTCAAATTTCCGTTGAAACAAAACTTATTGTATTCTAATAAACTTCGCCAAGTCGTCCTCTTCCATTACACAAAAGCAGTTGTCTAATGGCACATAGCCCTGCTAGTCGGTCTTTCTCTACAGACCACATGTGTGCCCACAAAATTACAACATCCGTCTTGAAAACAGGCAAACGACTAAACGCTCGGAAACGCCCTTCAAATGGCTCTAAGCACTATGGGACAACAACTAACGTAATCAGTCCCCTAGACATAGAACTACTTAAACCTAACTAACCTAGGCCGGGCGAGGTGGCCGTGCTGTTCTAGGCGCTTCAGTCAGGAACCGCACGACCGCTATTGTCGCAGGTTCGAATCCTGCCTCGGGCATGGATGTGTGTGATGCCCTTAGGTTAGTTAGGTTTAAGTAGTTCTAAGTTCTAGGGGACTGATGACCTCAGATGTAGAGTCCCATAGTGCTCAGAGCCATTTTTCTAACTAACCTAAGAACATCACACACATCCATGCCTGAGGCTGGATTCGAACATGCGACCGTAGTAGCAGCGCGGTTCCGGGCTGAAGCGCCTAGAACCGCTTGGCCACAGCGGTCGGCTGAAAATGTGGTGCCGAAGCCTTATAAACTAGACTATGGAGCAATGAGAGAATGTCTTTTGGTCGGATGAATCTTGTTTCACACTGTGTAAATTGAAGGTGAAGGGGCGAGAAAGAAAAGGAAAGATAAGGAACTAATGATATCAGCTGCATCAGGTCATCATGCGGAATCAGCGGCGACAAGTGAAAATCTGTGCTGGACTGGGACTCGAATCCGGGATCTTCTGCTTACTAGACAGTTGCTTTAAGCCCTGCGCCATCCGGACACAGTGTTTATCGCAATTGCGTGGACTGTCTCGGCTCGATCCCTGGTCGACTTAACATTCCCACATTCATAGGTGGCAACCTATCTGCAGTTCCCCGTCCATGTCCTCCATGCTCACTGATTTCAGAGTCCCACAGGAGGTCGAATGTAAATGTTCATCTGGCTGTGGGCTGTGGATTCATTGCCTATCGACGAATTTGTTATGTGAATGTGTTGTGTCTATTCTTTTGGACATGTCTGAAAATTAAACAGCATGCACTCAAAAAACTATTTCACACTTCTTTCCAACTTCGGGCCGAGTTTACAAATCAAGGGCGAACTATCCATATCGTGAGATTCTGTGGGCCCCACAACCAATCTGCAATACTGTATTACTGACAAGGGCTATGTTACCATTTTCGCTGATCAGGTCGTTCCCACTGTACACGGTTCCTCTCCCAGTGGTGGCGCAATTTCTAAGACTACCGGGCCCATGTTCACATTATAAGATAGCAAGAACGATGCCCCTTACATGAAGTCATTAAAGATCACCGAACTCATGTTGAGCGAACAATAGGGCTGAACAAAATAACTGACAAGGCACAATGCATCTTGTAAAGGTTATAGTGTGGACGTACTGAAATAGTTATTGTTGGGTGATGGTTTTAAAGTAATCCACGTGACATAAAAACTTTGTGGAAATGCGTTGATTTACTGGAGGCTAGTTTATCCCAGGGAAATATTCAGAGTTGACCGTGGGTGGATTGCGGTGTGCGGCTGGGGAGCAGCAAAGGGAAGTGACAATAGGCAGCATAGGGCGGCTCAAACTCTGAGAAAGCGGTAACAGGGAGCGGCCTCCAGCTGCCTTAAGATGAGTGACTGTGAGGGGGTGGTGGGCCCTATGCTGGTATACCGGGAAGCAGACGGAGAATTTGTACGCCTGTTGGTAAATGGCCGTTGTCCCGTTTTCAGTGAAACATACGAGAAAGCCGCGCAAAGCTACGGTGGAGCGGTCAACAGAGGTCAAAATATGCGTGTTCGTGACTATAGCAACTTCACGCTGAATTCACGGTCGGCAGAGCCCGAAGTAAATCAGGTGAAGAGCGACAGAATGAAATACGCCGGCCTCCGATTGGAACGTAGGACCAAGGAATTTGAAGTACTCTCCTGGGAGTGAGAATTCCAGAAAAATTGGTGTTTGTGCAAACGCTAACCTTGATGGGTGGCCTGGGAGGAGCTAAATAGCAGAAGTTGAGAGGAAGGGAAATTTTGAGGGAATTTATTCACTTCCCAGAGCAGGCATTGGTCAGCGCTGGGAAGCGACGCATAATTAACGCGACTTGCACTGCAATTGGCATAAGTGATGTTGCTGGAGGGAAAACTTAGGCGAAGAGCGGACTGGGAGAAGTCTCCATAGTGGTCTTCCATTCCCAGCTTGCCTAGAGTGTGGACGTGGCATTCTTTACTCAGCTTGCCTGAGAAAGAGTGAGCATCTCTGCACTTTAGGACTTAGCAAATGGAACGATTGAGCTTGGAGATAGGAAGTTTTGGTTCAGCTATGTACTGAGCAAGATAGCTAGGAGTGAATAGACGAGCGCAGCCTTGCAGCACCATGAGGTCGGCCGACGTCCGCACGACGACGCCGCTCCGCCACGCTGTATTCGGTGATATTGCACCCGCTCTGGCCACTGATTAATTTGTTGGATCACGTCGGCAAAGTTTTCACGAGGGTTTCATGGGCCGTGTATTGCAGAATTCTTCTCTTATTTCGCATTACGCCTGGGTCATTCGATAGGAATTACTTTTGAGTTATCGCGCTTTACTCCACGCAAACGCAATTTACTACCACTCATACGCAATTTATTACCACTGCCTGGTAGGAGTGTCATGTAATGTGATGATTGAAGGTCGTGAGTTAAAATAAATTTGTGCTAATCGACTGCATCTGTTTTCAATCAAGTAGTTGAAATTTTCTTAATTAATTTTATGTTCAACATTTGCATCTGGTGTTCAATAGCTGAATATAACATCAATGTGCACCCCATTTTTAATTAAAACTGATCAATTCTGAATCAATTAATGTCAACAATGCCACCGTAGTTCAATCAGGAGTCACAGGACCTTATTACTTTCTTTGTGTTATCCGATATTGTGGCAGTTTTGCACTCTCTGTTGATCTGTTAGTCAATTAGCTGGGGTGAACACACGCCAAAACCAGGTAAGTGACAGGTGGGGTGTTACAACATAACTGGCGTGGTCCAGGGCTGGTTTTCTGAATTATCGCATCTACATCTCCACTGGCCACCGAAGTTACCAGATGTCAAAAAATAATTGAACGTTTGTGGTCTACTTTGGAGAGAAGTGTGCATGATAGCTGTCCACTTCCATTATCGTTACCTAAACTTGGCACTGTTTTCCAAGAATAATGGTATAATATTCCCTGAAAACCATACAATATATGTATTCCAAAACAAGTGGAAGCTGTATTGAATGCCAATGGTTTTCCTAAGCCGTGTTAGGCAAGCTTATGCATTGTGTTTCTGATATTTTCATATTATTGTCGGCCAACTATACATCGTAATATTGGCTTCCGTTATAAAACCATTTGCAGCAGTTCTATGAAAACCGTTTGCTTTATTGGAAAAGCCCTGAAGTATCCAACTGACGGTGAAGGTTTTGCCAGGACAAGGAGCTGCGGACTTTACTGTGAAGTGGCAGAAGTGCCAAAGTATCGAAGGACGCGAGAGCTGGCAGCAGCGGCAGGGAAGCGGATACTGGGTGACCCGCACAGCCAGTGTACAAAACGAGGGCGGGGAAGCGACCAGGCGCGTTGAACAGTCCTCTCCGCTGGCCGCCCGGGGCCGTCATTAGCTGGCGCATGGTCACGCCGAGGCGCCTTCAGCTGCTGCTACAGGTACAACGGCTACGGCCCGCCCTCCTTCCCAGTGGGCCGGGTGACCTGCCTCCGTGGCCCGAGGCTCCCCACGCTGCACGTGATCTTCAGCTTAGACAGCGCTCCTGGAGTTCAAAGGAACCTCCGCGTCACGCCAGGTACGGTCGCCCGACCTCCTGCCTCCTGCTCACGAATTAGTCAGCTTCTACGTCTCTCTCTCTCTCTCTCTCTCTCTTTTTTTTTTATTTTTATTTTTATTTTTTTTTTTAAATACCGCTAGAAGCGGCATCTCGATAACACAGTATGCCTTGCGGATGAAAAGCGACGAGCCAGGTTGAGGTTCTGAGGGAGGTCACAATTTCTTATTATTCCGAAATTGGACACATTGTGGTCCTTAGTGGTGTAACGTCATACTGATATATGGATACGTACTGCCAAGGTATTTGTAAATTTGCCTCGATACAGTAATCACTTTTTGATTTTTACTCTGATGTTGTTGTTGTTGTGGTCTTCAGTCCTGAGACTGGTTTGATGCAGCTCTCCATGCTAATCTATCCTGTGCAAGCTCCTTCATCTCCCAGTACCTACTGCAACCTACATCCTTCTGAATCTGCTTAATGTATTCATCTTTTGGTCTCCCTCTACGATTTTTACCCTCCACGCTGCCCTTCAATGCTAAATTTGTGGTCCCTTGATGCCTCAGGACATGTCCTACCAACCGATCCCTTCTTCTAGTCAAGTTGTGCCACAAACTTCTCTTGTCCCCAATCCTATTCAATACCTCCTCATTAGTTATGTGATCTACCCATCTAATCTTCAGCATTCTTCTGTAGCACCACATTTCGAAAGCTTCTATTCTCTTCTTGTCTAAACTATTTATCGTCCATGTTTCACTTCCATACATGGCTACACTCCATACAAATACTTTCAGAAACGACTTCCTGACACTTAAATCTATACTCGATGTTAACAAATTTCTCTTCTTCAGAAACGCTTTCCTTGCCATTGTCAGTCTACATTTTATGTCCTCTCTACTTCGACCATCATCAGTTATTTTGCTCCCCAAAAAGCAAAACTCCTTTACTACTTTAAGTGTCTCATTTCCTAATCTAATTCTCTCAGCATCACCTGACTTAATTCGACTACATTCCATTATCCTCGTTTTGCTTTTGTTGATGTTCATCTTATATCCTCCTTTAAAGACACAGTCCATCCTGTTCAACTGCTCTTCCAAGTCCTTTGCTGTCTCTGACCGAATTACAAAGTCATCGGCGAACCTCAAAGTTTTTATTTCGTCTCCATGGACTTCAATACCTACTCCGAAATTTTCTTTTGTTTCCTTCACTGCTTGCTCAATATACAGGTTGAATAACATCGGGGAGAGGCTACAACCCTGTCTCACTCCCTTCCCAACCACTGCTTCCCTTTCATGCCCCTCGACTCTTATAACTGCCATCTGGTTTCTGTAAAAATTGTAAATAGCCTTTCGCTCCCTGTATGTTACCTCTCCCACCTTTAGAATTTGAAAGAGAGTATTCCAGTCAACATTGTCAAAAGCTTTCTCTAAGTCTACAAATGCTAGAAATGTAGGTTTGCCTTTCCTTAATCTATTTTCTAAGATATGTCGTAGGGTCAGTATTGCCTCACGTGTTCCAATATTTCTACAGATTGACTGATATTGAAAATAAAATACACACTGATTGCAAGCTGTCTGAGGTACCATCAGAAGAACATTGGGCAATGGAGAACAAAAACAGACCTCACGAAATTCTGTAAAGTAATGGCGGTTCCTGTGTTATCTGGTGGAAGCGAAAGCTGGGTTACCACCAAAAGAAAATAAAAAATTAAAATAAAATAAAATTCAAACAGCAGAGATAAGGTTCGTAAGAAAGACGAACGGCTGCACAAGAAGTGATACAACTAAAAACGAAGATATTATAACAAAATTAAATATTTTTGAACATGAATGAAAAAATTCAAAAATATCGTGAAGATTAGAGACAACAGTTAACGGGAATACCAGTTCACAGAATTCCTCTGATGATCCTCAACTACAAGCCGAATGGGAAAAAGAGATATTGGAAGACCTCGCAAAGGATGGGAATGATTTTGTATGTGTGTTCGGAACAGGCAACAACGTAATCCTTGAAAGCAAGAAGAAGAAGAAGAAGAAGAAGACGTAGAAGAAAAAGAAGAAGAAGAAGAAGAAGAAGATGATGATGATGATGACAGTAATCACTGAAAAAACTGGTCTAGCGGTTCTGGCGCTGCAGTCCGGAACCGCGGGACTGCTACGGTCGCAGGTTCGAATCCTGCCTCGGGCATGGGTGTGTGTGTGTTGTCCTTAGGTTAGTTAGGTTTAAGTAGTTCTAAGTTCTAGGGGACTGATGACCTAAGATGTTGAGTCCCATAGTGCTCAGAGCCATTTGAACCATTTTTTTGAACTGAAAAAACACCAGTCCTCTCAACCCATGAAGTTTGATTTTGTTTCAACCCTGAAATTCTTAGCGTCTCACTTTGTCAGGCAGTGTAGAATACGGAACATAAACCGTTGGTTTTTACCGCCGAAATGGAAGTTTCTGAGTTCGACTCTCGGTCCATCACACAATGTCAATCTGACAGCTTGAAAACGCCTCGCACAGCGCTGGAGAGGGAACGATGGATTCTGCAGATTATCTGTTTCCTATGTTGCCGACCGCTGTGGCCGAGCGGTTCTAGGCTCTTCAGTTCGGAACAGCGCTGCTGCTACGGTGCAGATTCGAATCCTGCCCCGGGCATGGATGTGTGTGATGTCCTTAGGTCAGTTAGGTTTAAGTAGGTCTAAGTCTAGGGGACTGATGACGTCAGATGTTCCATGTGCGTAGAGCCATTTGGACCATTTCCCATCTTTCTTCTCCCCATCCCATAAACTACCGGAAACTCACATCTCTCGAAGAAAGAACGGCCGTAAAAGGAAGGAAGCAAGATTGGGTTTAACGTCCGGCCGACATCTAGGTCATTAGGGACGGAGCGCCGGCCGGAGTGGCCGAGCGGTTCTAGGTGCTACAGTCTGGAACCGTGCGACCGCTACGGTCGCAGGTTCGAATCCTGCCTCGGGCATGGGTGTGTGTGATGTCCTTAGGTTAGTTAGGTTTAAGTAGTTCTAAGTTCTAGGGGACCTCAGAAGTTAAATCCCATAGTGCCCAGAGCCTTTTTTTCTTTTTTTTTCCTTTGAAGACGGAGCACAAGCTCTGATTGTTTCAAGGAGGGGAATGAAAGCGGCCGTGTCCTCTGAAAGGAACCGTCCCAGCATTTGCCTAGAGTGATTTAGGGAAATCACGGAAAATCTGAATCTGGATGGCCGAACGCGTGTTTGAACCGTCGTGCTCCCAAAATAACGGCCGCATCTGGCTTAAAAACCATTCGGATTTTCCTCTGATACGTGCTTAGAGACACATACGGAACGTAAATCAGTATTGCTGGAGTGGATTTAAACACACTTGCGTGAGCTCTCTCGTCTGGTGAATATAACATCCGAGTTAGGATGGAGAAAACTGGTGACCAGACCCCGAACTGGGGGTCAGGCGTTCCTGATGCCTGACGTACTACGTGCGGTCGTAAGTTTTATGTGTCCGGAGCAGCAAAGCAGCGTGACTTCCTGCGATTTCCGTACAAGCGTTTATCTGCAGTCGTTTAGGAGCACTCCTTCCCTCACTTTCCTCTGTGGTAAGGGACGTGGAGAAAGCAAGCTGGCGAACACGGTCATAAAGGATTTACAGTGTGTCTTGCCGGCCAGCAGCAAAGGGGAAAGGCGGCAACTTCCTGTGACAATCTGCGGGGAAATTTAAAGAGGTGCTGGGCGATAACCGCAGGGTGGGCGTTGCGTTCCGTCGCTCTGCGTTTCGCTGCAGGGGGCGGGGCCGTGGGACCCAAGCACTGGCGGAAGCGAGCGCCGGCTCACCGCAGGCTAGGCTAGCAGAGGCTGCACGGCGAGGCCGCCAACTGTCTCCACACCTCGCTCCTGGACCGCTGCACCAGCTCGAAGTAGGGGAGCTCCAGACGGCTAATTTCACCATTACTGTCGGCCATACCTAACTACTGCATCTACACTGAGGCGACAGTAGCCATGGGCTGCTTCCTATCATCGTGTCGTACCTCCTTTTGCGTGCGTAGTGCAGCAACTCGACGAGACATGGAATCAACTACCATTGGAAGACCCCTGCAGACATACTGAGCCATGCTGCCTCTAAAGGCATCCATAATTGCGGAAGTGTTGACGGTGCAGGATTTTGGGCACGAACTGACTTCTCGATTGTGTCCCATAAATGTTCGATGGGATTCATATGGGGTATATAGGTGGCCAAATCATTCGCTCGAACTGTCCAGAATGTTCTTCAAATCAGTTTCGAACAATTATTGTAGCCCGGTGACAAGTCCATGAACGGTTGCAAATGCTCTCCAAGTAGCCGAGTATAACCATTTACAGTCAATGATCCATGTAAACACAGCCCACACCATTTTGGAGACACCATCAGCTTGCACAGTGCCTTGTTGACAATCATAGAATGAAGGCTTTCGCGACCGGATGTTTCAGCTGCCGAGAATTCTTCCGGGTTGTATGGCCGTGGTCCATGGAACGCTTCAGTCCCTGACGTTTCGTCCAAAGCTACGTTGTATATCTTCGGAGGTGCCTCTGGTTGTGCTGAGTCTTGCCGACTGACGATTTTTTATCTTTGACGTACTATGATCGATAGTTATATTTTATCCATGGCAATGTTTATCTCTGCTATCACGTGAAATCCAGACCACGCCCACTTTCCACAGTATTTAGGCCGTTCTTCGACGTCCGACTCGTCGGTCGGCAAGACTCAGCTCAACCAGGAGCACCTACGAAGACGCCCAACGTAGTTTTGGACGAAACGCCAGGGATACGAGTTCAGGATTTTGTTCAAAGACTTAATACTGCCATTTTTACTATTCGAACGGTATCAGAAGTGAGTGATCGTTCGACACGAAAACTAGTCTACTTTGCTTATTTTCATTCACTTATGTCATATGGTATTATATTTTGGGGTAGCTCTTCCCATTCTACACGGATATTTTTGACTCAGAAATGGGCGTTTCGGGCAATAAGTGGTGTAAGTTCACGAACCTACGACTCTGGGTATTTTGACATTGGCCCCTCTCTCTCTCTCTCTCTCTCTCTCTCTCTCTCTCTCTCTATATATATATATATATATATATATAATCTTGCTG
Organism: Schistocerca cancellata; assembly: GCF_023864275.1. Taxonomy (NCBI): domain Eukaryota; kingdom Metazoa; phylum Arthropoda; class Insecta; order Orthoptera; family Acrididae; genus Schistocerca; species Schistocerca cancellata. Next base: position 373,730,481 of record NC_064626.1, read on the forward strand.
TCGTTTCTTGTTAACAATATTAGCTTATTCCCAAGAATAAGCAGCTTTCACTCAGTTAATACTCGCAGAAATCAAACCTGCGTTTGTATCGGACTTCCTTAACTCTTGTGCAAAAAGGTGCGCGGTATACTGCTGCATCCATTTTCAATAAGTTACCATTCGAATTCAAAAATCTTAGCAGTAATCCACGCACTTTCAAATCGAAACTGAAGAGCTTCCTCGTGGGTCAGTCCTTCTATTCTGTCGAGGAGTTCCTTGAAAAATTAAGCTGATTCTTATTGAAATGTTGATTGCGTTTACATAATCTTATGGACTTACTTTTTTCTGGTTCATGAACATTTATTTTTATCTGTTATTACTTTTATGTTGTAATTTCATGACCTTAGAGATTTGCTCCTCAAGTTGGTCCTACGGAACTTTACGTAAATAAAATAAAATAAATACGGTCACGCGACCAAGAGATGCGCCGCAGGCAATGTCGTGCTGTTAGCAAAAGCTTTCTCGACGGTTGTCTGTTGTCATAGCCCATTAAAGCCAAATTTCACCGCACTGGCCTAGCGGATACCTTCGTCGTACGTCCCACGTTGATTTATGCTCTCATTCCACGCAGCGTTGCTTGTCTGTTAGCACTGACAACCCTACGTAAACGGCGCTGCTCTCGGTCGTTACGTGAAAGCCATCGGCCACTGCGGTGTCCGTTGTGAGAGTTAATGCTGAAATTTGGTATTCTCGCCACAGTCTTGACACTGTGGATGTCGGAATATTTAATTCTCTAACGATTTCAAAATGGAATCTCCCTTGCATCTAGCTTTAATTACCATTCCACGTTCTAAGTCTATTAATTCGCATCGTGCGGCCATAACAATGTCGGAAACCTTTTCACATGTATCATCTCAGTACAAATAACATCCATCTTCATCAACGTACTGTCGTCTTATATGCACTTTACGCAATACTACCACCATCTTTATACATTCATGTTGCTAAACCACGACTTTCGTCACCTGATTGTGTTACACGGGTCATATTTTACGGCAATATTTAGCCGCGATGGTGTTGCCGTCGACGCTGTTGCAACGTGGCTGTAATAGACGGCAGTTTTGCGGTATGACTGTGTAGTGTTGCTGAGCTTGCAGGTCGTTGCCGATGTATTACTGAAGGGCTGCCGGCGTTATCAAATTGTGGAGAATATTTCGTATTGCAGGGAGATAGCTATCTCTCTACTTGTCTGTAAATGCTTCGCCCTCGCTCTCATTTTTGTTTCCTTCATCTCTCACCGACAGCGCTGTAGTCGTGTCTGTGCGAAATCAATATCGTTTCGCTTTTCTTAAGAAGTTTGTGAGCTTACATGTAGCCACTTGTTTTGTTAGTTGTGCACAACAGTGGAGACGTGGACAAACGAGCGAATTATGAATTTCGTAAATGCGATTGGTCTAGATAGGGGTCGCCTAGCAACGGGTAGCGGGCCGGACCAGGCTCGCGACCTCAGTTCGTCCGGACCACCGACGGTACTCAAATGTATGGAGCGCGAGACGTTGTGTTACAGTTAAATTTAAATATTGTTTATAGAAAAAAAGTTAATCTTAAGTACTATTTTTAGAATAGTAGGAGATCTCCTGGCTGCTACGTCTCTTAAACTTGCCATTTTCAGTTTTAAATTATTACATCTAAATATAGTACAGAATGATGATGCGGTCCGCGCTCGCCATTTTTTCAGTTATGCGGCGCGCTGTGAAAAAAGTTTGATGACTGCAGGTCTAGTACAAGAGCAGTGGGAAGTCGAAAGTGGTGTGCACAAATATCGCAATCTGAAAAAGAAGCTGCCATGCTGTTCAGTCATCCCCTTGGAATATGTCACCACATTTACTACAATTTTTGCACTCAATTTTCCTCTTAGAACATTCGTTGTAATGTGTCATGTAGTCCAGTATCAAATCTGTCACATATTTTATGTAACCTAAATATTCCGAAATGAAATTTTCACACTGCAGCGGAGTGTGCGCTGATATGAAACTTCCTGGAAAATTAAAACTGTGTGCCGGACCGAGACTCGAATTCGAGACCTTTGCCTTTCGCTGGCACGTGCTCTACCGACTCAGCTACGCAAGCACGTCGCACGATTCGTTCTCACACCTTCAATTCTGGCAGTAGAAGGCAAGGTACTGCCAGAACTGAAGCTATGTGGAGGGGTTGTGAGTCGTGCTTGGGTAGCTCAGTTGATAGAACACTTTACCGCGAAAGGCAAAGATTCCGAGTTCGAGTCTCGGTCAGGCACACAGTTTTAATCTACCAGAAAGTTTCAGCGTAAATATTATATTTCTCATGGCATTTTACTTAAATAATCCCTCTCGTTGAAGTCAACATTAACAGTTGCCATATCTGGAACGAACTAAAATACACTGCAGCTGCACTATTTTAAAATCCTTGATACTACAAAATTTTCACAGGCGCATGTATTTCTCTTTGTACCTGACGATGGTGTAACGACAGAAGACCTGTTTGTAAAATAATAAATATTTTAGAATATTACACCAGTATCGTGTGTTTTCTCAGTCATAAGTTATTTCTTTGTTTAATGCGGTTGACTCGCTTTACATTCATCTATCTGCAGAAGACACAATTGTAATCTGCGTTGTCGGCACTTGCACAGTCAAGGTGGGCCCACTTTGTACTAAGTCATCTCTACTGTCCGAGACGCCATCTCGGGCTTCAAAATATAACAGCACAACCAACTGTATCAATATTAAATATCGAGCACTACACATCGATCTATTATTCTTTTACCATTTTCGTAATTTTAATCGTCAGCATAAACTTTAGTAATTACTGCATATTTCTGAAACTTACGTGCAAAAATTTTATCAGACAGTGAAAACAGTTTTTCAGCGGCGTACGTCACACGACGTCTGGAGACGAACTGGGCTCGCTACCGAGCGTCACAGTAACGTTTTGCTGTACTTCATTTTTCTTCCGCGTAGGAGCACCATTCCAAGGATGGGAAATTAATGTATTCCAGTAGCCCGACTTTTTCATAACACCCGAAGTTCATATACTACCCCTAGATACTTATACACACGCCAAAAAAAGTTTTGCATCACCTCGGTTCCGAGGTACAGAAAATTGGAATACAGATCAACATAAACATCATTTCCGCCCCTTTTTATTGCTCATGAAAGCCGCAATTGCATGTTGTACCACCATACAGCGAGACCTTCAGCGGTGGTGGTTCAGATTGCTGTACACACCGGTGCCACTAATACTCAGTAGCACAGGCATTGATGCATGCCTGTATTCGTCGTGGCATACTATCTACAAGTTCATCAAGGCACTGTTGGTCCAGATTGTCCCTTTCCTCAGCGGCGATTCGGCGTAGATCCCTCAGAGTGGTTGGTGGATCACGTCGTCCATAAACAGCCCTTTTAGATCTATCCCAGGCATGTCCGATAGGGTTCCTGTCGGGTGAACATACTGACCACTCTAGTCGAGCGACGTCATTATCCTGAAGGAAGTCATTCACAAGATGAGCACGATGCGGGCGCGAATCGTCGTCCATGAAGACGAATGCCTCGCCAATATGCTGCCGATATGGTTGCACTATCGGTCGTGCATGCCATTCACGTATCGTACAGCCGTTACGGCGCCTTCCATGACCACCAACCCTGTACGTCGGCACCACATAATGCCACCCCAAAACAGCAGGGAACCTCCACCTTCTGCACTCACTGGACAGTGTGTCTAAGGCGTTTAGCCTGACCGGGTTGCCTCCAAACGCGTCTCGGCGACTTTGGAGTCAGGATACATTGCGGCATTCAGTTTTACGGTGCAGTCAGGAGAACTAAAAATTATGCTTGACATAATCATAAACTGTTGTTAAAGTTCTGCTGCAGCAACAAGCAATTCTTGCCGGGTATCTTCCTTAATCATGAATGAAGAAATAGGCTTTGATGTCGATGCTGCCAAAATTTTTTGTGGAAATATGATGGCTCATGTCTGTCTTACCTCCATGAGATAGGGCCTTAGTACACTAGGTCGCTAGGCGGCGCAGCCAGCCACGCCATCGGAGGCGCATCACTTGTTGTTCAGGCTACTGTAGTTCGGCAGTTCTCGCTGGTCGAGCATTCTGTTTTCCTGGCACACTTTTCTGTTCACTATTTCATTTGTCTCAGTATGTCTAGTGAACTGCAGAGTGTCGCTGTGGAAAGGAGTGAAAGTGTAGACACGACAGAAGGGAAAAACACGAAGGTGGAAGAAGCACTGAAAGAATGTCAGAAGTTATTGGGCACACAAGTCAATACCCAAGATTTCATTTGTGCAGCTGAACAGCATCCGGCAGTTTGGGACTCAAGTTCTGAAGCTTACAGTAATAAGCAGTTAAAACTAAATGCTTGGAATGAAAAATTTGTTCACGCCTACTGGATTTTGAGCAGTGGTCCTTGGTTGAGAGGAATAACTTGTGTAAGTATTGAAAGCAAAACATTTAATAGCTTTCAATACAATTTATCGATTTACTGACCCCAAAGTGACTACGAGTTTTTCTTTTGGTGAGTTACACTTCCTCATTTTCGTTTCTTTGCCGGTAGTATCAGCCTTTATTAACGACAATAACTCAAAGAAAGACTATTTAGACATTAGATCGTAATCAAAAAACTTGTTGTCGTCTAAACACAGCTCATCAAAAAGAGTATAATACAACCCTTTAGATTCTCTTAACGATAGCACAGGGAGTACATGCATCTTCCTCTCCCTTCGCCTTCTCCTCTTCAGTGAAAGTGCTAGGAGGAGCATGTATGTATAGTTGTTGTCCGAAATGTTCAGTGGTCACTAGCGCAAAGCAGCGAACTGACGACGTGGTGGCCAAACCGACTGGTGGTGGCAGGACGGGCGACCCAGTATAAGAGGCTCCGTTTGACACGATGCCCCGCCAACACTCTCCGCCACCAGCGGCGGCCGACGTGGTGGCGGGACAAGGCAGCCAGTCGGCAGCGAGCATCTGGCGGCGCCACTGGCTGCCCTAGTCTAATAGGATCCATAACAATCTATTCCCAATGACGAGCAGCGCCCCCGGTGTCGTGGCTGGCGGCCTAGTGTAATAATGGTCTTATTGAGATGAAGCAGCTCAACGCTTGCTGATGATCCGTACGTCCTTTCTTGACAAAAGAACACTCTTTTGGTCATGTCCATTATAATTATCCGGGCTGGTATGCCGTGGTCGGTTGATGAATTCTGTGGTGATTCCCAACGTTTCGTCTCCGACTGCGGGAGACATCTTCAAGGGGGTCCGTAGCTCGATGGAAGGTCCAACACACACACTGGCTCGCTACTGACTGCCGCTAAATTCCGTGTCCGCGCGCCCCCGCGCCGCGGCGTGACGTCACGTGTTTTGAAAACGTCAGTGCAATTGGCCGCTGTCCGTCGCCGTCGATCGCCGTCGGCATCCATATACCGTTTAATTTCACGCCCTCCTCCTTTCGGTTGAAATTATTTGGGTGTTTAGCGATTTCGATTGCCTCCCTGTAGAGCCTTTCGTAATATCCGCTCGTGGCCGCTAGTACTTGCGTCTCCTCGAAACGAATATTGTGGTTCCCTGGCTGGAAAGCATGCTCCGCAACAGCTGATCGTTCCGTTTCTCCTCTTCTACAATTTCCCCTGTGCTCTTCCAAACGTTTAGAAACAGTTCTTTTAGTGGTACCCACATAAACATCACCACAGCTGCATGGGATCCTATACACTCCAGATTTTTCCAATGGTTTGCGAGCGTCCTTGGCAGGCCTAAGGTATTCCTGTATCTTCCTTATGTGGGTACCACTAAAAGAACTGTTTCTAAACGTTTGGAAGAGCACAAGGGAATTTGTAGAAGAGGAGAAACGGAACGATCAGCTGTTGCGGAGCATGCTTTCCAGCCAAGGAACCACAATATTCGTTTCGAGGAGACGCAAGTACTAGCGGCCACGAGCGGATATTACGAAAGGCTCTACAGGGAGGCAATCGAAATCGCTAAACACCCAAATAATTTCAACCGAAAGGAGGAGGGCGTCAAATTAAACGGTATATGGATGCCGGTGTTAAAGAAGATATGCACCACTCGTCCACTACTGGGTGATGGCAACGGCGATCGACGGCGACGGACAGCGGCCAATTGCACTGACGTTTTCAAAACACGTGACGTCACGCCGCGGCGCGGGGGCGCGCGGACACGGAATTTAGCGGCAGTCAGTAGCGAGCCAGTGTGTGTGTTGGACCTTCCATCGAGCTACGGACCCCCTTGAAGATGTCTCCCGCAGTCGGAGACGAAACGTTGGGAATCACCACAGAATTCATCAACCGACCACGGCATAACAGCCCGGATAATTATAATGGACATTATATTTCCGGCCGTGAAAGTCTACATTTTAGTACTCTTTTGGTCATCATCCGAAAATTTGCACTTTCTCTTTCCATCCTTAATCATTTTCGTAAGCTATAGTATAGTAAGTTTATTAGACAGTAAATAATCGACAATCATCGAAGTACAGGTCACTGTACACTTCACGCCCCATGGGACCCGCAGTCAACAGTTAAAACAGCACTAACTTGCACTCGTTGTTCGTATTACGTTCAGAAAGAATCGTCTTATGAGATCACACTCACCGATTCTTCCGCGCTGCTTAAATACTTCCAGTCCCGTGCTACTGGAGAAGTCTGGTATTTTCTTGAATGATGGCGCTAGATCTAGAAGGTCCTTGCATCGCCGATACAGGATACGCAACATGCAGTGCCATCTGTGAGACGACCTTGTCAACATTAACTTGTTGACATAAATGAAATGAATGAAATGATCGTATAGCATTGTTGGCCGGAATGTCTCAGTCGGGTTCGGCCTCCAAGTGCAAGTCTTATTTCAGTCGGCGCCACATTGGGCAACTTGCGGCCGATGATGAGGACAACACAACACCCAGTCCCCGAGCGGAGAAAATCTCCAACCCGGTCGGGAATCGAACCCGGGCCCAGTGCATGGGAGGCAAGCACGTTGTAAGAGATCCATGATTAAAGAATTTGTTGTTAGCGCACTCGAGCAGATGTAATTTCGATGGATTGCTCACGCGCTGCCTGCGATATGTAAGCTATAAGAGAATCTTAGACCAGAGAGCAGTATTGTCCGCAGTAGGAACTGTGTAGCAGTAGGAGTAAGTTGTTGCTAGCAGTTGTGTGTGTGGAGTTGGCTGGGCCGGTTGTGTGGAGCGATGGCGGAGCCTGAGCGTTGTAGTATAAGGTAAAAGCAGCCTCGCGCATATGTAGATTTGTTATGTCCCATGTAAATGTTTTAAAAAATCTCTTAATAATAATCTTTCTCATAAAAAGTAACTTTTGACAATCATTCATTTCAATTTAAAGAATTTACTAATTTCTCCAATCCTTGGTCATCCCGATTATTGAAAAGAAAAATCAGTTGTTTCTTTTAATTAATGACAAATCTATCGGCCAGCATTGCACTCTGCTGTGCCAGAAAAATTTCTTATAGGAGCAGATATATATGCGTTAGCCGGCGACCTTATTGAGGTAAGACTTTTCAATTTATTCAGAATGATCTTTCAGGGCCATGACGCAGCACTGCTGACGTCCAAAATTTACCAGTTTAAATTGACAGTCAATTATTGAAAGGTTATAAGTGACCCACAATTTTATTGAGAGATTAGTCACATTTTTATTATTGGTAGGTTACGGAATTTATTTATTGGGATGTTACGCTAAATGTCAATGTTATAGTTATATTTTTTACTGTTGGGAGGTTCCGGAACTTTTCTCTTGTTGGGGAGGTTACTACCCGGCTAAGCAGGTGGACATTGACATAAATAAAACTAACTAATGTTGCATTTACAAGTTTCGCTAACAGGTGGCGTTACTCCAGTAATTGAGCCAAGCTCGTAACAGTGTTTTGCAAAATTGGGACAAAATTGGGTCTTGCCTAGATGTCGGGACAAGAAGCTCTATGACGGCGACGGTCCCGATGTGTTGGGACAGATAGTAACCCTAGCCCTACTGTATGTCGCGATGGCCCTGTATGGCGTGGCGGTGGGTTGGGGGGGGGGGGGGGGAGAGCGTCTGCGGCTCTTTGTCCAGAGGCGGAGTATTTTAAAGTCGGCGCGCGGCACAGCGTCAGAATTAGCAGCACGGCGCGCAGCTGGCAGCGTTCTGGTCGGCCAGCTGCATTCCCGACCAACAGTCGGACGCCGGAAGAGAGCTCGGCCTCCGCAGCTGACCTTGCCGGCAGGTGGGCCACGTCCTCCCTAGTCTGTTTTCGTACTTTACTGTTCTCTGACAGTCCACAGAGAAGTGAAACGGGCGCCCCACAGCCGCTTCAGAGCTTTGCCGCCAACGCGGCTACCTCGCATTGCGCCCGTGCTCCTACTAAAGGAGACTTGCCTTGTCTTTCTGCATCTACATTCAAGTACGTCCCCTGTTAACCCCTGTGAAGAGCATTGCAGAGGGTATACGATGTCCTGTAAACTGCGCCCAGTGAAATCTGCGCCCAGAAAAGGTCGAGGAAAGGTTCACCAATCCTCCTGCCCGCACTCCGGAACTTGCCCGGCAGGTGGAAAATGATGATCTTTGGTTTGTGGGGCGCTCAGCTGCGCGGTTATCAGCCTGTTTCGGGCCGAGAGACATTTTCAAATCCTTGTAAAATAGTCAAAAATGGTATTTCCGAAAATGTGAAAACCATGTCAAAAATGTGCAACGAACGGTTACAGCGCAGTTATCTGTATGTAAAATTTACAACTCTGGACTGGTTTTTCGTTGTACTGATTAACATAAGTTGCTGATCCACAGCTACTCCAGCACGCTGGAAGTTTGTAAAATTTTATGATGTTTTTTTCCTCCCGTATTTTTCCGCACTACCATTGCTCTAGTTTTCATTTGTTCACATTTAATTTCCGTAATTTAAAAGTGTCTGATAGGACTTGGAACATTCTATTCATTTTTATCGGTCTGTGCAATCAGACATGATGTATCCTTTCCCCATAGGCTTTTATTTTCGTCGTCTCCTTCATCGTTCGAATAGCTTCCTCAACGAACACATTAGCTATGGGAATCCTTGTCCAACTGCTTATCTAATCATGCCCCTTTCCTCAACCTTGTTGATGTTTATTTTTTTGCTTTGTTTCTGATACAGTTCATTAATCATTCTTCTATCCTTCCTGTCAGCCAACGGCCTTGCCGCAGTGGTAACACCGGGTCCCGCGAGATATCGAAGTTAAGCGCTGTTGAGCTTGGCTAGCACTTGCGTGGGTCACCGTCACGATCTGCCGAGTGCTGTTGGTCAGTGGTGTGCACTCAGCCCTTGTGAGGCAAATTGATAAGCTGCTTGTCTGAGAAGTAGTGGCACTAGTCACGGAAACTGACAATGGCTGAGAGAGCGGTTGCTGACCACATGCCCGCAACCGGCATCCACTGAAGGTGACACGGCGGCCGGTCGGTACCGTTGGAACTTCACAGCCTGTTCGGACGGTGCTTGTATCCTTCCAGTTAAGTCCTATTTTTTTCATAGTTCTAAAGAGTAACCCCCAATTCACTTTGTCAAAAGTTATTTCTGAGTGAGTGAAGGTAGTAGAAGTTCTTCTATTCATACCCATCATTCTCTCCAATAGCCCTCACAAGGCCAAAATTACTTTTTTTCTTCCTCTATGTTCTCTAAATAGGCTGTTAATCAAAATTTTCCCCAAACACGGTATTTATTTGACAAACACTTCAGACAGAGCAGCACACTCTCAAGTAATTTGATGGACACGCTAAGTTTGACGGATCGTTTGATCGTCTAGGGGGCATTAACACGGACCCGAATTGGACTGCTCTGGTCCAGCGAGCTGCAACGTTCCAACACGGTTATAGAAACACACAGACGTTCTATATTTTGGTCTCGAGGAGCAGTGCGCATGCTCTTTCGGCTCGGCGTCGTAGTCAGTAGAATCAGTCAGTCGGTCGAATGCACTCGTATCTTTTTCAACGCGCGATTATCGTGAGACCGTCAGACTCGGAGAACGCGCATGAAGCGCGCGAACCAGGTCGCTGGTTAATTTCTTTCTCTCTCCTCCACGCAGTAGCAGGCTCTTACTAAATTTTGCTCATACTTATAAATGTGCATTGGCATTTACCACTTGATGTTTCGGTTGGGATGTGAAGAGGAAAACTTTTGCCATTATTTCATTGATCTGTTTTAATGTTACCCGGAGTTACTCGCACGTACATTCTTTGTTTATTATTACGGTTTACAAGTGATTGACCTTTGTGACTTATCGATAATCAAATACTGTGCGTGGAATCTGACCTCGGTGTCTCAGTACATCACTTCCCAAACTGCTCTATGTCAAACATTTTCGTCCAACAAGTTACAAATCTATACTCGATGTTAACAAATTTCTCTTCTTCAGAAACGCTTTCCTTGCCATTGCCAGTCTACATTTTATATCCTCTCTACTTCGACCATCATCAGTTATTTTGCTCCCCAAATAGCAAAACTCCTTTACTACTTTAAGTGTCTCATTTCCTAATCTAATTCCCTCAGCATCACCCGACTTAATTCGACTACATTCCATTATTCTCGTTTTGCTTTTGTTGATGTTCATCTTATACCCACCTTTCAAGACACTGTCCATTCCGTTCAACTGCTCTTCCAAGTCCTTTGCTGTCTCTGATAGAATTACAATGTCATCGGCGAACCTCAAAGTTTTTATTTCTTCTCCATGGAGTTTAATACCTACCCCGAATTTTTCTTTTGTTTCCTTTACTGCTTGCTCAATATACAGATTGAATAACATCGAGGAGAGGCTACAACCCTGTCTCACTCGCTTCCCAACCACCGCTTCCGTTTCGTGTCCGTCGACTCTTATAACTGTCATCTGGTTTCTGTACAAATTGTAAATAGCCTTTCGCTCCCTGTATTTTACCCCTGCCACCTTCAGAAATTTGAAAGAGAGTATTCCAGTCAACTTTGTCAAAGGTTATCGCTAAGTCTGCAAATGCTAGAAATGTAAGTTTTTCTTTCCTTAATCTATTTTCTAAGATAAGTCGTATGGTCAGTATTGCCTCACGCGTTCCAACATTTCTATGGAATCCAAACTGACCTTCCCCGAGGTCGGCTTCTACCAGTTTTTCCATTCGTCTGTAAAGAATTCGTGTTAGTATTTGGCAGCCGTGGCTTATTAAACTGATATCACTTGATTATGATACAACCTACAAAAGCAGAAAAACAAAGCCCATTACAAATGGTTCAAATAGCTCTGAGCACTATGGGACTTAACATCTGAAGTCATCAGTCTCCTAGAACTTAGAACTACGTAAACCTAACTAACCTAAGGACATCACACACATCCAAGCCCGAGGAAGAATCCGAACCTGCGACCGTAGCGGTCGCGCGGTTCCAGACTGAAGCGCCTAGAACCGCTCGGTCACAGAGGCCGACAAGGCCATTACACTCTGTCCTCTATTGTCAGCAGCGTAAGAGGTCTTCAGGCGAGAGATTTCCTTATGTTCTCTGACAGCTCGAATGGACTTCAGCACAAAGTAACGTTTCGCACACTTTGTTGTGACTATGCTTTTACGGAACATGCCGACACTGTTGCCGGAACCTCTTACTGAAATGTGTTCTACAGTCTGCCTGGTACATTTACTAGATTTTTTCCCCTTTAACAATGGCGTGTCTTACGCTGTTGTCTGTGGCAACATTCTGGAGTGGCGACTGACGAGTAGGAGGAAGGGGCGAAACACACATAATTTGCTCCGCACACACGGACGGAAAGTTACGCGGCGACGCAAGCTCGCGCGCGCTATCTGTCCACTTTGTGCACGGGCCCCGTGACTCGCAGCGCGTAGACAACTTTTTGCGTAAACAACGCGGCGTCGCTAATGACCGGCCCGCCCTTTGCGCATCCACCCGCGCTTCGTTAACGGTCCGGTCCAGAGAGGCGACGGGGGACACTCCACTGCGGCCTCTTCAGCCCACAGAGCGTAGGTGGGTTTCTCTCTGAAAGTCTGTGGCTAGCCAACACACCAGGGTGCTTCCGTGACGACCACGAAAACTTTCACGGATGATGGAGGAGCCATTAGTGGATTGCTTAACTCTACACCTCGTGATGTACTCCCACATGCTGGTCGGGCTTACCTAATCTACTGTATAATGTAAGCGACTATGCCAGTTCACCAAACGAAATATTTGTAACACCCTTAAGTGGGCTCGATGGTCGCCGTAGATGGTCTAGAACTGTTACCCTACGTAAGTCGTGACATTGAATGTACAAAGTGTTCGGAAATGCCTGTTATGAATTTCTATGTCTTGCAGAGGGGAGTGAGTACATGATATTTTGAACAGGAACCAGTGTCCAGAAACATACCGATCCCTTTCTACAGCAGTGCAACAGGGTAGTCATCTTGGGGGGGGGGGGGGAAATGATTACGTCGGATCGGATGATGTCATTTGTCACTTGACGTCTGTCTAGGCCGGCCGGAGTTGCCGAGCGGTTCTGGGCGTTCCAGTCTGGAACCACGCGACCGCTACGGTCGCCGGTTCAAATACTGCCTCGGGCATGGATGTATGTGTCGTCCTTGGGTCAGTTAGGTTTAAGTAGTTCTAAGTTCTAGGGGACCTCAGATGTTAAGTCCCATAGTGCTCACAGCCATTTGAACCATTTTGAACGTCTGTCTATGCTACCTCTCTGACGTGGTTCAAGCGTCATTCACGAGTCTCTGAGTGTTAGAGGAACATGGTTGAATACACGTATGCAGGATAGACATGCATCATCCTTCGGAATGGTGAAGCTCGCGGTAATGGAAAAGCTGCTAGTCGCTCTTATCAAGATCGTTCTCCACAACGTCCGTCTCCAACACATACCCTTTCCGCCACAATTACGCAATGGCTTCGAGAAAGGGTACCTTCACCGTCAGCTAACGTGACTTTGGTGCTCCAAGGAGACGTCGCACATGCGAGTTGGGAGAGGCCGCACAGCATCACGTTGAGGAAATACCGTCAACAGGTACACGAGAAATTTCTTTTGTTATTAATGAGTGGAATTGTAAAGCAAGTGATGTACTGAGTCATGCCTAATCAACTACTTGTAAAAGTTGCCGCGTTACCAACAGGTTTTCAAATAGGTGTATCACGGTACGTTTTCGGACACGGGTTCCAGTTCAGATTATTATCTACTGGCTCGCCTCTACACATTCTGAAAGTTTGTAACGAGAATTTTTGAACCCCAGTATGTGCCAGTCGGTTGTATGGAACTAGCGGAGTAACATGGTTCAACGTGGAAACGTGACAAAATGACAGGAATGCGTTAAATGTATTCTCAATTACGATTATGCACAACCATCAGCTGTTGAATGGAATGATTATGACAATATATATCTATGGGGGAGACATTTTACTTGAAAGTAGCTTGCCCCCGGAATAACACAGGCACTGCAATATTGTATTTTTCGCCGACACTGGGTGAGCAACTTCAAGTAAAATATATCGCCTATACGGGAATATACATAGTGTATCTACGAGTACAGGTTGTTAACACAAGGCTGACGATGAATGGAAGTTTCGGTCTGGTCGTGAATCGTGCACGGGTAGCCAAAAGGTAAAGCGTCCGCTCGCGATAAGCAGGAAATCCGGGTTCATGTCCCGGGCCGGCATAAATTTTGATCCTCGTCATTTCATTCAACAACTGATGGTTGTACATATTCGCAGTTGTGAACACAGTTAGTGTATTTCATAGCGGCTGTAGTCGTCGCATTGCCTGTTCCTTTGTACATGTATGCGTGTCGAAAGGAACTTTGCATCGTAATTCAGAACTACACACGCACTGTAGTATCGTAATGGCAGGAAGATGCTATCGTTTTCGGACGTGCCCATGAATGAAGTTGACCAATTTCCTCGTGTATCAACGCGAATTGACAACTAATGTATCGACCAGAAAGCATTGTAACAGGGCGTAGGAACAGTGGTCATGAAAAGATCCAGTGTATTTCACAGTATCAGTGTATTTCACGCTGACGGAATGGATTGCAGGCACACTAATACAGACATCTTTCTGAAATTTGGCTGAATTACTCCTAGAACATGTCCACAGGGGGTAATAGGCTAATTTTTAATTGTAATTTATTCATTAGTTACTGCAAAAAACGTGACCAAAACGCACGACAAAACTACATCTTTGTTTGTAAAGTACGCCATCGTCTTATCTTTTTTCAAATTTCAATACACTGTGCTATTTCTCCGTGCGTAGTGCACTGCAGTTTAACAAAGTTATTTGTTTTTATGATTTCCGATAACATTTGCAGACTGTAGGACTCCCGCCATGGACGCCTCATTTTGGACAAGCAGCTTTAACTCATCGGTTAGGCCGCTTAATGATGACTGAATTTCTTTAAAGAAGATAAGATAATGTTGCCCAAGAATCAAAAAGATTTACGTTGACTGTTTCATTAGCAAAATTGTAAAAATCATTTATTTTATGGACTGACTGAGAAGAATGGGCCTCCCGGCGGGGTCAGGGATTTTCTTTGCCTCTTGATGATTGGGTGTTGTGTGATGTCCTTATGTTAGTTAGGTTTAAGTAGTTCTAAGTTCTAGGGGACTGATGACCATAGGTGTTAAGTCCCTTAGTGCTCAGAGCCATTTAGAAGAATGGAACGTTACGTCGTACTCGGTCATTTGCAATGATTAGCAAGGTGCACCGTCGATCGGACTGATTTTGGGCGCTGATGACCACGCTGTTTAGCGCCCGTAAACCTCAAACACACACACACTCGATCGGATTGTCCGTTAAACTGTAGGTCCATGTATAGCAGGTACAAGAAAGGCAAGACCATCCATGTCAAATAGAACCACGCCTGGTGTACAAGCCAGAAGTCCGACTGATGGCTCTTCCACTTAATTAGTCCCTCTGCTACTAGTAAATAGAGACCTAGTGTGCAGCAAAGCTCGTTGCTTTATGTATTTTCACGTGCCTCTGCCTTATGCTACCTTTTAAATTGAGATACGCTGATTACTGCAGGCACCATGAATGAGTAGACAAATTGGGATATGTGTTGTTAATTTGCTTGACCTCTTAAAGACTGTTCTACATACTCTGTGTGTTATAATCTGTATCAAATGAAACTTGTTACCGAAGTCAAATTTAAAATAAGGCTGTAAGTGTACATTCTATTTGCTTCTACGTTTCGAGAATATTCATGTCCCCTAGCGCCTCGGAAACCTACCAAAGCCACGTCGCCGGAGACGTGGAATGCCTCCGTAAGGAAAAGAATGCGGTTACCGCCGCTTAAAATTTTACACTTCTGATAACTAGAACGTTTCCCCGTGTGACTCACGATGTCGGCATGCCAAACTGATAACTCGGTGTCCTTGGCAAGACCTACATAATCTCGCAAGCGCCACTGCATCGTCAATAACAATGGATACAAAATGCACGCTCTGTGGAATTTTCCGCGGAATAATTCCCCGTTCGATTTTGTCCATCATTAACGGTTTCCGTGAAAGCCTGGTACTGTGAAAACATTGGATTTGTTTATAAATATCTTTCTGCTACCAGTCACGACTTTCTTTTATTTATGTTTTACACGACGCGTTTCGGGACATGATTCACGTTTTTAAGTGTGTATCTTTGTGCTACGCCATTTTTTCGTAATGTTTTCAGTGTGTGGGGGTCTGCTTTGTTCTGTTGACTTATAGCAACATGTAAATAACGTGCAATTTATTAGTTAGTTATAGATTTTTATATATAGTTAGTGGCAAAATTTGGGAGAACTTGTACTTACAGTTTTCTTGTGGTCCAGTTATGCAGAGTCTCGCACATATTAAACATCACTCACAACTTTCAATGTGCACAGTACACATCGAGATAATTTACATAAACAAACAGTTCCAAAGTTTTTTTTCATGTAGTTGACAGAGATAATGTTACAGGTCTTCCACAGATATACTTTTGTACAGGAGGTATTTATCTTAACAATATGGATTTGCTTACATCTATTTTACAATGGTATTTGTTTCTACTACTTTTGTTTAAGTATATTGTCGAAGCATCTGAAGAAATTTACCGACTCACTTTCAAGTTTCTCGTTTAGCATTTTGTCTTCGTATTTTCTGTAGTGTGTAAATATATCTCAAGTTCTTCCAACAAAATCATTTCATGCCCTTTGTTTAGTCTGTGGAGTGCTTTGACATTTTGCTCTGCTTTTCCTAATAGACGTCCTGTATTGTGTACGTATTTAGTTACTGCTGATGTTGTGTGTGTGTTGTGTGTATAGGCTTTAATCTGCTCTGTGTACCTGGTGTTGAAATTTTGAGATGTCCCAGGAACAGCTGAGGCAACGATACTACACACACACACACACACACACTCTATCACTTCTCCTTTTAAACACACAATCCACATGCCAGCATATATGCTGTTCAAAGCCTTCCGGAACTTTCGTAATTTCACACCAATGCTGTTGTTGTTGTGGTGGTCTTCAGTCCTGAGACTGGTTTGATGCAGCTCTCCATGCTACCCTATCCTGTGCAAGCTTCTTCATCTCCCAGTACTTACTGCAACCCACATCCTTCTGAATCTGCTTAATATATTAATCTCTTGGTCTCCCTCTACGATTTTTACCCTCCACGCTGCCCTCCAATGCTAAATTTGTGATCTCTTGATGCCTCAGAACATGTCCTACTAACCGGTCCCTTCTTTTTGTCAAGATGTGCCACATACTCCTCTTCTCCCCAATTCTATTCAATGCTTCATACTTCAATACTTCATCACTAGTGCTTTATTGGAGCGAAATGAGGTTGGCGTTGGCATTCCTGCACACGTATGTGTTTAA
Source organism: Schistocerca cancellata (assembly GCF_023864275.1). Taxonomy (NCBI): domain Eukaryota; kingdom Metazoa; phylum Arthropoda; class Insecta; order Orthoptera; family Acrididae; genus Schistocerca; species Schistocerca cancellata. Next base: position 373,747,305 of record NC_064626.1, read on the forward strand.
TGTGTAACTGCCGATAGGTTCATTGTTGTGTGTCTGTTAGTTATTGTTCGGTGCTGTATTGAGTAGGACGTTGTGTCGCACAGTTGGCGAATTTCAAGATGATCGAGTTAGAGGAGCAACGTGTCTACATTAAATTTTGCGCAGAACACAAGAAAACCTTTACAGTGACTCAAGTGATGCAGGGAATCTACGGTGATGACCGCTAGAGCCATACTCGGTGTTATAAATGGTTCAAATGGTTTAAAAATGGTTGGACGGAAGTTAATCATGACCCTCGTTCAGGACGCCCTTCGACGTCTACCGACGGGTTCCTTCGTCATGAGTTCGTGCTGCAAGGGCAAACAGCTAATCGATGAACCACTCGGATGCTTTGCAACGCCTGCAAGCAATTTGTGATGGATAGGGCCTGAAATGTGGCGAGACAATTCATGACTCTTGTATCACGATAAAGCACCCGCTCATTCATCCCTGTTGGTGCGTGACTGTTGCACAACAAACGAATCACTGTGCTGCCTCAACCTCCGTGCTCCCCATACCTGGACCATGCGCACTTTTTTTATTCCCAAAGTCGAAAACCCCGTTGAAAGGACGAAGATTTGCAACGATAGGTGAGATAAAAGAAAATTTGCAGACGCTGCTTCGAGTGATCCTGCAGGAGGCGTACCAAGACTGCTTCCGGAAGTGGATATGGCGTTGGGAGCGGTGCATCAATTATGGAGGAGAGTATTTCGAAGGAGACCATGCACAATAAGTAAAAGGTAAGCGTAGGAAACTGTTGTCGACAGAGTTCTGGAATTCTTTGAACAGACGTCGTACGGTGCACGGCGGAGGGTACCTGTTACCACTGCTAGTCACTAGTAGACCGCGGATTTTTTGGTCGTTAAGAACGCAGTTTAGGCGCCTAAAATAGGCTCTTTCAGTTCCTCGTTTAGGTTATATAAAATCTGAAACAGGCCCAAAAACGTATCTTAAGAAAAAACTAAACGTAATATAGTCACTGTTGACGTATAAACATATTATTATTAATTAAAAATAGGAAAAATAGATTGACGGCACTATTTCTCAAGAAAAGCCTGGAAAACAAGCTTTTCTATTTTTCGGAAGGGGATGTTTCCTATCATAATAGCATGACAAAAGTCAACTGAAGAGTTGATTATTTTTGCGGCGTTCATCGCATGTTTTTGTTAAGAGTTTGCATCAATTTGGTTTTTAGTTCAGTATTTGCATTATGTGACGCTCCATCTGAGATAAGTGGGACTTTATTTTGTCATCAAAAACTGATAGAAGAAAGGAACGAGATGCTGTATAGGAGTGCGTATAAAAAAACATTTACTATTGTTAAGAGACACCGGTGCTTAACTTCATCAAAATAAAGAAAACTTGCAATACAGTTTAGCAACTTTAGTTTTCCAACTATCCTGTCACCGAATAGATTTTTGTCACAACTCAAAACTTAAAAAAAAATCATGTCTTAGTGCTTCATTTTAAAAAGTTTATGCTTTTTCTTAAAGGTACCACATTTTCACATTGTTTACTTTTCCTTTATATCAAAACTGAATTCTGATACTTGAAAATGATAATCAGAGTGAACAATTGTGTCCCGGTGTCTCTTAGTACGATTTCAAATTGTATTCATAAAATAATCTGCTTAACAAACGCTCTGACCTCGAAAGACGTTACAAGAAATTCACAATTTTGAAATGGTAGAAAACCTAACAAGCTCAAATCTTAACAACTAACCGTTTTGTTGCATGCTTGCCAGAACATAATTTTCCATCTTTCGTATGGTGGGAAAACTATGGTAGCCACAGTCTTATACAACTAGACTTTCAACTGACAGCTTTCGGCAATTTATTTTACAGAACTATTCGCATACTGAAACTAGGATATGTTTTGAATGATGAGCATCTTAACACTTCATGCGTCCATCAACACATTCCGCACTAGTTCACTTTGACGGGTGGATACCAAGCTTTCCTACAATGAGAGTCCGTGTGTAACCAGGGAGTGCGATAATGTTGTGTTTTTTTATTTCTACTACAATGGCTAGGCAGCTTTAAATCTCCCCTCATTATGTGTTTTTTCATCTGAGGTCAGTTCAGGGCTTATGAATTTTTTTTTTGTGGGAACAGGCAGTTAGCTAGGATTATATGAGTTACAGACATTTTTTCCTTCCCAAGTATCGCAACACCACAATGGCAGGAAAACCTAAGAAGCAAACAAAAGTGACTACTAGCCTCTTTGTTGCATCTTAGCAGTCTTGTAAGTAATTCTGATGTTTTGAAAATATAACACTTTTATGCTAAATTAAAGAAAAAGTACCTTTTAGGATTTTAAAGCTGTAATAGGGAAAGTCAGGCGTTAACTTCGAAATAGGCTATTTCAGGTGATATAAAATTAACCGTTTTATGTTCAGTTAGCCATGAAACCCCTAAGTATTTGCAACTAGGAACTCAGGAAAAGAATACGGTTTTACCTAAAAGTCCGCCTTCTAGTCATTGTCTTTCTTGTTCGACTCTGGAACGGAATGTGTGAAAAATAATTACACTACTGGCCATTAAAATTGCTACACCAAGAAGAAATGCAGATGATAAACGGGTATTCATTGGACAAATATACTATACTAGAACTATCATGTGATTACATTTTCACGCAATTTGGGTGCATAGACCCTGAGAAATCAGTACCCAGAACAACCACCTCTGGCCGTAATAACGGCCTTGATACGCCTGGGCATTCAGTCAAACAGAGCTTGGATAGCGTGTACAGGTACAGCTGCACATGCAGCTTCAACACGATACCACAGTTCATCAAGAGTAGTAACTGGCGTATTGTGACGAGCCAGTTGCTCGGCCACCATTGACCAGACGTTTTCAATTGATGAGAGATCTGGAGAATGTGCTGGTCAGGGCAGCAGTCGAGCATTTGCTGTATCCAGAAAGGCCCGTACAGGACCTGCAACATGCGGTCGTGCATTATCCTGCTGAAATGTAGGGTTTCGCAGGGATCGAATGAAGGGTAGAGTCACGGGTCGTAACACATCTGAAATGTAACGTCCAATGTTCAAAGTGCCGTCAATGCGAACAAGAGGTGACCGAGACGTGTAACCAATGGCACCCCATACCATCTCGCCGGGTGATACGACAGTATGGCGATGACGAATACACGCTTCCAATGTGCGTTCACCGCGATGTCGCCAAACACGGATGCGACCATCATGATGCTGTAAACAGAACTTGGATTCATCCGAAAAAATGACGTTTTGCCATTCGTGCACCCAGGTTCATCGTTGAGTACACCATCGCAGGCGCTCCTGTCTGTAATGCAGCGTCAAAGGTAACCGCAGCCATGGTCTCCGAGCTGATAGTCTGTGCTGCTGCAAACGTCGTCGAACTGTTCGTGCAGATGGTTGTTGTCTTGCAAACGTCCCCATCTGTTGACTTACGGATCGAGACGTGGCTGTACGATCCGTTACAGCCATTCGGATAAGATGCCTGTCATCTCGACTGCTAGTGATACGAGGCCGTTGGTATCCAGCACGGCGTTCCGTATTACCCTCCTGAACCCACTGATTCCATATTTTGCTAACAGTCATTGAATCTCGACCAACGCGAGCAGCAATGTCGCGATACGATAAACTGTATTCGCGATAGGCTACGATCCGACGTTTATCAAAGTCGGAAACGTGATGGTACGCATTTCTCCTCCTTACACGAGGCATCACAACAACGTTTCAGCAGGCAACGCCAGTCAACTGCTGTTCGTGTATGAGAAATCGGCTGGAAACTTTCCTCATGTCAGCAAGTTGTAGGTGTCGCCACCGGCGCCAACCTTGTATGAATACTCTGAAAAGCTAATCATTTGCATATCACAGCATGTTCTTCCTGTGGGTTAAATTTCGCGTTGTAGCACGTCATCTTCGTGGTGTAGCAATTTTAATGGCCAATAGTGTATATCTGTGTTTCCGAACGAGCCCTGATTTATCTTGTCTTCACGGTCCTTCGCGGGATTTATGTTGGTGGCAGTACAATTGTTCTGCAGTTGCCGCAAATATTGGTCGCTAACTTTCCCAACAGTGATTCGCGAAAAGAACCCTTCTTACCGCCAGGAGTTCCCATTTGAGTTCGTGGAACATTTGCTAATACTCGGTTGTTGATCTAATCTGTTGGTAACAAATGCTGTGGGGACGCCAAACACCCGAGCACTACTCGAGAATGTTTCACACAAGTGTTATGTCCGTAGCTCGTGGTCTAGTGGCTAGTGTTGTTGCCTCTGGATCACGGGGACACGTGTTCGATTCCCAGCCGGGTTGGGAATTTTCTCTTTCCGGGGACTGGGTGTTTGTGTTGGCCTCATCATTTCATCATCATCATCATTCGTGACAGTGGAAAAATTGGACTGTGTTAAAATTGAACTGTGTAAAAATCGGGACTTTGTACAGGCGCTGAAGACTGCGCCCCTCAAACCAAACATCATCATCAACACATGTGTTATGTATGCGGTCTCCTTTATAGATGAGATACATTGTCCTTGTATTCTTCCGTTAAGTCGACCATTCACCTTTCCTAAAGCCGATGTTACGCGCTAGTTCCATTTAATGTTGCTTAGCAGTGTTACGCCCACATATTTAATTGACGCGAATGTATCAAGCAGCATACCACTAATAACCTATTGTAACATTACAGGATTGTTTTTCCTACTCATCAGCATTAATTTACATATAGCCACATTTAGAGCAGGCTGTCATTCACCGTACCAAACAGAAGTTCTGTTTAAGTCATTCTATACCCTCCTACAGCCAGTCAGCGATGACATTTTCCCATACGGTGTCATCAAAAAACAGTTATACCGAGTGTCAAAATGCGTTCACAGGGAAAAATGATAAGGATGCACCATTCGAGTCCACCATCAAGCGGTTGTACGATAAGTTCCACAAGACAGGAAATGTGGCAGGCGAAGCCAAAAGTGGTCTGTGGAAAATGCAAGCACCAGAAAGAGGGATCAGTGTACAAGTTGCTTATTCCTTGATGCATACGAAGTGTGTGTGACACCGGATCAGCTACTGTGATATGTCCGTTGATAGCTCAAGAAATTCGTGCTAATCATGACACAATGGAAACAGTGTAGCTTTCAGTCCTGGTACACGTTACTTGTAATGTCAGATGGGGAAGAACTCTACGATTGATTTTGGTCTGACGAGGCACCCCGGTGAATGTGTGAATGCCTAGATAAGTTGCGTCAGCTGCGTGGATGTTTGATGGGATATGTCACGTACGCGAATCTTCATCACACACTTCTATGGCACACTTAACAATGGCCCATACATAGGGACAGTTTGTAAACAATGAAGATCAGTTACAGATCATGGGTTTGCAGCAGGACAGTGCTGTGGTTCGTACAGACAGGATAATTATCACTTCTATCGATCAGCGTTTTCATGGACACGTGATGGCCGGCCTCGGCCGTCTGGTTTATCCTCAACTGCCTTTTCTTTTATGGAGATAACTTAAGGATGCTGCTTACCAAATTCATCCCTAAGAAAAGAAACTAAGCTATCTGTTTCTGCTATTCCCCTATCGACGGTACACCTTACGATTAAGAATATGGTTAGTCGTATTATACTACGCCAATCGCACAATAAATTTTGTACCTTGAACACAGTTCCACAAGATTGCGGGCAGAGAGTACTTGCCACTGTCCCATAATTAAGGTTCCTCCCGTTCCACGAATGGAGCGCGAGAAGAATGACTGCTTGAACACCACTTTGCACGTTGTGATTGGTCTGACCTCGTCTTCACGATCCCTGCAGGAGCAAAAAGTAATGGGCTGCAGTACACTGTTAACACACACAAAAAAAGGACGCACCCCGAATGGGACGGAAATCTGTTGGTACAGACAAAGAAATGATTATAATTTCAAAGAAACTGGATTATTTATTCAAGAGAAAGACGTTCACAAATAGAGCGAGTCAGCAACGTGTTTGTCGATCTCTGGCCCTTATGCAAGCAGACATTCAGCTTGGCACCGATTGATACAGTTGTTGGATCAGGCCAAATTCTGTCCAAACTGCGCGTTAGATCGTCAACATCCTTAAAATAATGCTCCAGATGTTCTCAGCTGGGGAGAGACTCAGCCACCTTGTTGGACAAGGTAGGGTTCGGCAGACACGAAGACAAGCAGTAGAAACTCTCTCCGTGTGCGAGCGGGCATTATGTTGCTGAAATTTATGTCCAGTATGGCTTGCCATGAAGGGCAACAAAACGGAGCGTAGAATATCATCGATATACCGCTAACGTAGACGGGCGCAGCGGGTAAAAAACCAAAGGGGTACTGCTATAAAAGGAAATGACACCCCAAAGTATGACTCCTGGTTGTGGGGCCGTATGTCTGGCGACAGTAAGGTTGGCACCCCTGAGCTGTCCGTAGCATCTGCAGACATGTCTTCGTTGGCCTGAAATCTCAGTGAACTCCTTTGGTTGTCATCTGCGGCACCCATACAGCACAGCGGTACGTCAGCGATGTCCTGCGCCCCGTTTTGTTGCTCTTCATGGCTGGACTTAACACTGCAGCAAGATAATTCCCGTCTGCAGACGGCGAAAGTGTCTACTGTTTGTCTTCGTGCTTGCCAAACCCTAGGTTGACCAGCAAGGTAGCTGAATCTCTCCCCAGTTGAGAACGTTTGTAGCATTACGACCAGAAAGAAGATCCACCAACTCTCTCCGTCAGTGCCACATCGAATAGCTGCTTGCATAAGGGTGAGTTGTACCAATGCTTTATCAACTTCCTCAGTTTGTGTAAGTCTTTCTCTTGAATAAATAATCCAGTTTTTTCTGAAACTGTAACCATTCGTAGGGTATATATTCATTCCTAGGTTCGTCTCTTACGAGCTTATTCTTGAAACTTTGTAATTCAACCTTGTTGCTATGTTCGTAACTGTCTCCAATGTGTCAGGCTTCGTAACTGTCTCCAATGTGTCAGGCTTCGTAACTGTCTCCAATGTGTCAGGCAGACAGTTTACTATTCATGCTACCTATCTTTGCACATATACAGTAACCTTTGTTAGTCCTATTTGATGCGGGCCCACATTGAACAATTTTGTGGGATGGATCGCGCTGTTGTTTTTGTAAGTTCTTTGAGCGAGCCGACCGCTAATTGAGTTTTGCTCCCCACCATGTACTGCATTCTGTTATCTAACGGTGCTTTAATCCAATTGCAGAAGTAAAATAAAACTGTATGATAATAATGGGGTATAAGTCACAATGCGTCCAAGAAGTTCTCAGGCTGATAGTTTATAAATGACTTCAGCGCCGTAACTGCGGTGGCAGGTCGAACTAACAACTGTAGACAACAGATGTACGTTCGACCAGTAAGTCGTGAGCAGGCAATGTTAAGCAGTAGACGTGAGACAATAGTGTGTTAACTTTTCAGTGTCACAAATCGCAATGGTGCATCTCTAAATGAAATGCTGAAGACTCTCTCCAGAATGTTTAGAAGAAATGAATGTGCAGTTTGTTCCGCACACGTTGACTCCAGAAGAAAAACGAACACGCGTGGACGGCTGCCGCGACGTGATTGAAATGCAAAATGCGGACAATTCTTACCAGAAAAAAAAGAATAGTCACGGGTGACGAGAGTTGTTAGCAATACGAATCTACTACAAAGTCACAAATTGCGGATGTTCGCATGAAGGATCAAGGCTTTGATGACAGAGCTCACCCTGCAGCCAATGTGCCGACTGCATGCCCAAGGAGGTTCTTTCTAACGATTTCGCGTGGTTTTATGACCGTTCTGTACGTTGTACTCAAATGGGTGGAGACTGCTATTCATACACCCATGTAGATTTTTTTGGGGGGGGGGGGGGGTGTCTGCTGAGCAGCAGCGTGCGAAAATCCCGCCCAGGAGCGGCGGCGGCCAGGTGCGCCTTCATGGAGAGAAGGTGCAGGTCGGCGCTTGCAGGTGAACGGAGCAGGTGACCTGCAAGTTGCGTCTTGAGGGCGGCAACGGCCGCGAGATCAGGAACAGGTGGTTGCACCCCATCACCCTCCCCCACTGTGGGAGCCGAGCCCAGTGTCGAGTGCTGAGTCTGAGGAACGGAATAGCAGGTGGCCGCTCGCAGCCTGCTTCCCTTTGTCGCTGTAAAAATATGCGCCCGCGCGCTCGCCCGGCCCCATTCGATTCCCGCGCCTGCTTTCACACTGATTCGGCAGCAGACAGCTCGGCAGCTACCCTCCTACCCGCGGCAGACAACAAAGGCGCCCCTATTCACCAGCCGCAGCAGGGCGTGTAAAATCCACCGTGAATGCGCCAAGTAACGGTTGATGTTAATATCGCCCACACAATAGCCGACATGCAGATTGCTGCTGACACACTTGGTCCTTATACATGAGGCTTAATTGAGGTGTGCGTAGGTCTTTCATTCCCATAGGAACACATGACAGTAGTAATAGTAACGAAACAAAAGATCATAGTTCAAGGGTTGGACAAAAATATGGAGACACCGCGAGAAATGCGTGTTTCAATATACATTGAAGCACCAAAGAAACTGTTACAGGCATGCGTTTTCAAATAAAGATATATGTAAACAAGCAGAATACGGCGTTGCGGTCGGCAACGCCTTTATAAGACAATTTTCTCGCGCAGTTGTTGGATGGTTTACTGCTGCTACAGTGGCAGGTTACCAAGATTTAAGTGAGTTTGAAAGTGGTGTTACAGTCGGCGCACGAGCGACGTGACACAGCATATCCGTGGTAGCGATGAAGTGGGGATTTTCCCGTACGACCTTTCCACAAGTGTACCGTGAATATCAGTAATCCGGTAAAACATCAAATCTCCGACATCACTGCGGCCAGAAAGAGACATCACACACATCCATGCCCGAGGCAGGATTCGAACCTGCGACCGTAGCGGTCGCGCGGTTTCAGACTGTAGCGCCTAGAACCGCTCGGCCAACCCGGCCGGCCAATATCGTCAATACGTTGCAAGTGTCAGCCGTGGTCAGAACAGAGTTTTGTTGTGAGGGCAGTATGTCGAAAATAATTGAATCGGTATGCAAGTAAATTCTTGATGCTCATATACTGGATGCTTCCGTAACCAAGGGGGGCGAAGTGTTTGGTATTTAAAAAGGCATTATGTCGAAGATTTACGCCGCATAAAGGAAAAGCGGGAAAAACATCCTACGCTGAGTCACAACGCGGACAAAAGTGTGTGTTGAATGATCGTGACGGACTGTCATTGAAAAGGAATATGATTAAAAATAAGCAGACGACAGATGCAAATGTCATTGTAGATCTGAAGTCACACTCGCGAACCCTGTCGGCACCAAAATAACATAAAGGGAGTTACATAAACTGGGAATTGCACGGAGAGCTGGAATTGCAAACCACTTATCAGTGATGCGCATTACCTCCAGCCCGGATCTCGCACCGCTTGACTTCCATCTGTTAGGCACAATAAAGACTGCACTCCGCGGGAGGCAGTACGTCGATGGAGGAGGGGACATTGACGCAACAAGACGTTGGCTCCGACGACGATCAGTAGTGTGGTACCATGGAATTCCGGACAGGTGGTCCTTCGTTGCTCTTTATCGTCTTCTGTTAGGCGTCGACGGACCCACCGGGCACACGCCTCTGAGTACTCAAACCGGCGGACGAATGTGTCAGCGCTACCAACAAAGACATCGAGTTGTGCGTGAGGTGACGTTCCAACACTGCAGATGTCACAGCTGTGTGCCGCTGACCGGCACGCCAGAGGTCCGACTGGTTTGCTCTCTCTTGTTGCGACGGTAGACGTCTCGCCCTCCGACTCACCGTGCTTTTGTTCACATTCTGCAAGCACCTATCAATGTCTATGATGATCTGTTTTTACGCCAAAAGAAACTCAATAACAGCTCTCTGCTTAGAACACATTTCCATGAAGCCAGGGGGGCTGAACCTTGGAATGCTCCACTATATTCCGCAACAAATTCAGCACTTTTTCAACCGAGGAGGAGGAGATTTAGTGTTTAACGTCCCGTCGACAACGAGGTCATTAGAGACGGGGCGCAAGCTCGGGTTAGGGAAGGATGGGGAGGGAAATCGTCCGTGCCCTTTCAAAGGATCCATCCCGGCATTTGCCTGAAGCGATTTAGGCTCTGAGCACTATGGGACTTAACATCTATGGTCATCAGTCCCCTAGAACTTAGAACTACTTAAACCTAACTAACCTAAGGACAGCACACAACACCCAGCCATCACGAGGCAGAGAAAATCCCTGACCCCGCCGGGAATCGAACCCGGGAACCCGGGCGTGGGAAGCGAGAACGCTACCGCACGACCACGAGATGCGGGCGAAGCGATTTAGGGAAATCACGGAAAACCTAAATCAGGATGGCCGGAGACGGGATTGAACCATCGTCCTCCCGAATGCGAGTCCAGTTTGCTAACCACTGCGCCACCTAGCTCGGTTTTTTTCAACCGAAATTGGCCGAGAAAAAAAAAAATGTGTTGCACTACTTATTGAATGCCCCTCGTATATTGCTGGTGCTGGTGGAGACAGTATTCTATTCGTACAGGTAACTGCATTCTGCTCTTCAGAAAGTCGCCTGTCCACGAAAGCTCTCAGTCCCAGAAATCTGGTATCTTCTGCTTCACTAATCGTTCCATCATTGTGGGAAAGTTGAATACAAATGAAGCCTAGCTGTGAGATGTTAGAAGAAACATAACTTGGAAGGACTTACTTTCTGACGTGTTCTGCAACAAATGTTTCTACATCTATACACATATTCTGCAAACTACTGCCAAGCGCACGTGAGAGAGTACTTGGCGCTGAACCGCATGGGAGGGATTCTTCCCTTTCCAACCGCATATCAAGCGCGGGGAAAACAACTGGTTAAATGCCTCTATGTGCGCTGCAGTTAGTCTAATTACGTCTTCGGCACCCATAAAAGAAAGATACATGTAAAGCTGTGTTGTCGTGGGCTTCAGTCCGAAGATTGGTTTGATGCAGCTCCCCATGCTACACAGTCCTGTGCCTCTTCAGCTCCGAATAATTACTGCAACTTACATACTTCTGAATTTGCTTACTGTATTCATCTCTCAGTCCCTCTACGGTTTTCACCCTCCCCCTCTCCACTTTCATCAAATACTAAATTGGTGATCCCTTGATGTCCCAGAGTGTGTCCTATCAACCGGTTCCTTCTTCTATCAGTTTATGCAACAAATTGCTTTTCTCCCCAGTTCCATTCACTACCTCCTCATTAGTTGCATGAACTACTCACCTAATCTTCAGCATTCTTCTGTAGCACCACATTTCAAAAGCTATTCTCTTCTTGTGTAATCTGTTTATCGTCCATGTTTCACTTCCATACATGGCTAGGCTCCGTACAAATACTTTGAGTAGAGGCTTCCTAACACTCGAAACAATATTCAATGTTAACATATTTCTCTTCTTCAGAAACGCTTTTCTTGTCATTGCTAGTCTACATTTTATAATCTGCCTGTTTTCCATCGTCAGTTATTTTACTGCCCAAATAGCAAATTTCATCTACTACTTTCAGAGCTACAGTTCCTAACCTAAGTCTGTCAGCATCATCTGATTTAATTCCACTACATTCTATTATCCTAGTTTTGCTTTTGTTGATGTTCATCTTATATCCTTCTTTCAAGACACTGTCGATTTCGTTCAGCTGCTCTTCCAAGTTCTTTGCTGTCTCTGACAGAATTACAGTGTCATCAGCAATCCTCACCGTGTTTTTTTTCTTCTCCCTGAACTTTAAGTCCTACTCCAAATTCTTCCTTGGCTTCCTTCACTGCATGCTCAGTGTGCAGTTTAAATAACATCCCTTCCCTACCACTGCTTCCCTTTCGTACCCCTCGACTCTTGTAACTGTTTCTGTACAAGATGTAAATAGCATTTCGCTCCTTGTATTTTAACCTTGCTATCTTCAGAACATCAAAGAGAATATTCCGGTCAAATTAGTCAAAAGTTTACTCTAAATATACAAACACTATAAACATAAGTTTGTCGTTTCTTGACCTATCTTTTAAGGTAAGCCGTAGGGGCAGTATTGACTCGCGTGTTACTACATTTCTGCGGAATCCAAACTGATCTGCCCCTAGATCGGCTTCTACCAGTTTTTCCATTCTTAAGTGCTTCAAATATTATCCGTAGCCTTTCACGTGATAGTTTGCGTCTATCTTCAAGCGTCTGTTAGTTCAGTTCTCTCAGCATAAAAAAAAGGGTTCAAATGGCTCTGAGCACTATGGGACTTAACAGCTGTGGTCATCAGTCCCTTAGAACTTAGAACTACTTAAACGTAACTAACCTAAGGACATCACACACACATCCATGCCCGAGGCAGGATTCGAACCTGCGACCGTAGCAGTCGCGCGGTTCCGGACTGCGCGCCTAGAACCACGAGACCACCGCGGCCGGCTCTTTCAGCATCTTTGTGACACTCTCCCATTGATGAAACAAACCACTGACCGGTTTTGCTGCCGTTCTTTATATAAGGTCAAGATCCCCCGTTAGTCCTAATTGGTGCGGGTCCCACACACTTCAGCAGTAGTCCAGGATGGATCACACATGTATTTTGTACGCAATCCTCTTCGCAGACTAACTGAATTTTCCTAGTTTTGTACCAAGGAACTGACGCTGCTACTTACTTCAGCCATGAAAGGAAAGTGCGAGTATTAGTTGAGGACCAATTGGATGAAAATCAGTGTGGGTTTAGGCCTCTTAGAGGTTGTCAGGACCAGATCTTTAGCTTACGGCAAATAATGGAGAAGTGTTATGAGTGGAACAGGGAACTGTATCTATGCTTTATAGATCTAGAAAAGGCATACGACCGGGTTCCTAGGAGGAAGTTATTGTCTGTTCTACAAGATTATGGAATAGGAGGCAAACTTTTGCAAGCAATTAAAGGTCTTTACATGGATAGTCAGGCAGCAGTTAGAGTTGACGGTAAATTGAGTTCATGGTTCAGAGTAGTTTCAGGGGTAAGACAAGGCTGCAACCTGTCTCCACTGTTGTTCATATTATTTATGGATCATATGTTGAAAACAATAGACTGGCTGGGTGAAATTAAGATATGTGAACACAAAATAAGCAGTCTTGCATATGCGGATGACTTAGTTGTGATGGCAGATTCGATTGAAAGTTTGCAAAGTAATATTTCAGAGCTAGATCAGAAATGTAAGGACTATGGTATGAAGATTAGCATCTCCAAAACGAAAGTAATGTCAGTGGGAAAGAAATATAAACGGATTGAGTGCCAAATAGGAGGAACAAAGTTAGAACAGGTGGACGGTTTCAAGTACTTAGGATGCATATTCTCACAGGATGGCAACATAGTGAAAGAACTGGAAGCGAGGTGTAGCAAAGCTAATGCAGTGAGCGCTCAGCTACGATCTACTCTCTTCTGCAAGAAGGAAGTCAGTACCAAGACTAAGTTATCTATGCACCGTTCAATCTTTCGACCAACTTTGTTGTGTGGGAGAGAAAGCTGGGTGGATTCAGGTTACCTTATCAACAAGGTTGAGGTTACGGATATGAAAGTAGCTAGGATGATTGCAGGTACTAGTAGATGGGAACAATGGCAGGAGGGTGTCCACAATGAGGAAATCAAAGAAAAACTGGGAATGAACGCTATAGATGTAGCAGTCAGGGCAAACAGGCTTAGATAGTGGGGTCATGTTACACGCATGGGAGAAGCAAGGTTACCCAAGAGACTCATGGATTCAGCAGTAGAGGGTAGGAGGAGTCGGGGCAGACCGAGGAGAAGGTACCTGGATTCGGTTAAGAATGATTTTGAAGTAATAGGTTTAACATCAGAAGAGGCATCAATGTTAGCACTGAATACGGGATCATGGAGGAACTGTATAAGGGGGGCTATGCTCCAGACTGAACGCTGAAAGGCATAATCAGTCTTAAATGATGATGATGATGATGATGATGATGATGACTGATTCCATTCGCGACTCACTGATACTGTACTCATAGGATAGTACTTTTCTACGTTTTGTGAAGTACACAAATTTAGCAAGTTCCGGTTCTTCGCACCATTTTGAGATCTTACTAGTACGTGCCTTGATATTTGCGCAGTTTTTTTTAAGTAGTATTCCATTCTAGATAATAGCATCCTTTGCAGAAGCTCTGAGATTACTATTACTACTGTCAATTCACTGATGTGCAAAATTAGCAACAAGAGTCTCAGTAACTTTCCCGAGCGATGTCTGAGATAACCGTTTGCGTTCGACTGTTTCAGAAAGCAGGAAAATACACACGAGCGAGTGTTTGCTGAATTTGCCTTTATCTGACCGTCCAACGGTAGGCCGTTAAGTCCTTTCGTCAGCCGTCTAGACGGTTTGAGTGTTGTCCGGTCCCGGAAACACTGGGCTAACAGATAGCTCTGTTGCATCAGCCATCGCTCTTTGTTTGCTCCTCGGCAGATGACTGCCCGTACTGCTGATCGCTCCGAGTTGCCGCGAAAGATAGGATTCATCAACACGCTACCACAAAGCAATGGAAAAGCTGGCTGTTTTTATCAGAAGTAATGGGTGGACGCGGTAAATGAGTTTTGTGTGTTAGCCACAACTGACAGTTGTATTTCGATCAGCACGCGTTTCGACTGTCATGTCGTCGTAACGCGATGTAAAAATTGGTTTCTTACTTTGTGTTCTGCTAGATAGTAAACTCGAACAATTTACGTGTCGTTTTGGAGTAGTAATAATGAACTTAAGTAAAACACGGCAGTCGAATGGTATTTAACACTGAAGTCAGGGCAGTGGCAAGTATTAAATGATATATGGCAGATCAAAAACAAAGACGTGTTTATTGTATAGAGAGTGGAGGATATGCGGCGGATTCTGCCTTGTGCTACTGTCTTCGTATTCTTAGATTACCTTTTACCTTGCATTTTTCCCAGTTGTGATGAATCACTCGTGTTGCGCATTCGCTCATTCTCGATTCCACATTCATTTCGAGTTCCGTCTCTGACAGCCGATGTGTTGAAGAACGCCGAAACATTACCAAGACGGATAAATGAGGACGTTCAAAGTATGCAATGGACACTTAGAGACAATATTAAGTTCCTGATGTCACCCGAAAGGAAGTGTGTGTAATGTGTGCACTGATGGCAGGGTGCGGGTATGGCGAATGCCAGCGTAAGTAGTGCCAACAGAAAAAATTCGGAGGTGTGGTGATGATGTTTGGTTTGTTGGGCGCTCAACTGCGTGGTTATCAGCGCCCGTACAATTACCCAATCTTTTGCTCAGTCCAATTTCGCCACTTTCCTGGATGATGATGAAATGATGAGGACAACACAAACACCCAGTCATCTCGAGGCAGGTGAAAATCCCTGACCCCGCCGGGAATCGAACCCGGGACCCCGTGCTCGGGAAGCGAGAACGCTACCGCGAGACCACGAGCGGCGGACGGTGTAATGGTGTGTTCGTTTTTTTTCATGGAGGGGCCTTGCACCCCTTGTTGTTTTGCGTGGCACTGTCGCAGCACAGGCCTACATTGATGTTGTAAGCAACTTCTCGCTTTCCACTGTTGAAGAGCAATTCGGGGATGGCGATTGCATCTTTCTACACGATCGAGCACCTGTTCATAATGCACGATCTGTGGCGGAGTGGTTACACGACAATAACATCCTTGTAATTGATTGGCTCCACAGAGTCCTGACCTGAATTCTATAGAACACCTTTGGGATGTTTTGCAACGCCAGAATTGTGCCAGGTCTCACCGAACGACATCGATACCTCTCCTCAGTGCAGCACTCCGTGAAGAATGGGCTGCCATTCCCGAAGAAACCTTCCAGCACCTGACTGAACATATGTCTGCGAGAGTGGAAGCTGTCGTCAAGGCTAAGGGTGGACGCCACCAACTATTAAGTCCTTTTCAGCCAGATATCCAGATACTTTTGATCACATAGTGTAGTCTTTTTTTCGTCTGATACCAGGAGGTGGAACGTGATACTCGAACAGCGTCTTGTGACGATCGCCAGCGACTGCCATAGAGTTTATGGAGAGCGTTTGTTCTGCTTTCGAGCTTTTGCAGATGTTCAGGTCAAGTTTTCCTTAAAAGGAAGTGTCGTATCTGTCGTGATTCCAAGGTATTTTGGACACATATTATGATGAAGTTTGTTTTCCTCAAATTAGACGTCAAGGCTGTGGCAATCTATTGGACAGGTAGGAATCATGCAACTTCCGTTTAATATGAGGTTGTTGGAGCCCCCATTTACGGAAATATTGGCTCAAGATGTCTAGGTCAGAAGTTGGGATTTCTTCAGTTGTCAGTGAAGTGGATGAAGGAACTAGCACAGGTAAACCAAGCCCGGGCAGACCTCATGTACTGATGGACAAGATCCTCGGGGATTGCGGAAAGTGGTTATAAAAAATCGCATGAAATTAGCGAAAGGAACCACTCGTGGTTTCCAAAAAGTGTTACCAGCAGTCGAATTAGCACATTGACTTTGTCTCAGGAAGCCGAGCGGTTCTAGACGCTTCAGTCCGGAACCGCGCGACTGCAACGGTCGCAGGTTCGAATCCTGCATCGGGCATGGATGTGTGTGATGTCCTTAGGTTAGTTAGGTTTAAGTAGTTCTAAGTCTGTAGGACTGATGACCTCAGATGTTAAGTTCCATAGTGCTCGGAGCCATTTGAACCATTTTTTGACTCAGGAGTTTAAAAAAAATTGTAGCTTACAACTGCCAAGCAGCGTCTAATAAGCTATACATGTCTGCAGTCACTGCTATGCGACGCACGAAGTGGGCTGAAGAGCGACGCCAGCGGGCAGTGGATGACTGGAAACGAGTAATTTAGAATGATGAGTGACGCGCTGTACCCTGCGGCAATCCGACGGAACGATTTGGGTTTTGTGGATGCCATGAGAAAACCATCTCTAGTCGTGTGTAGTGTCTGTAGTAGCGAAGTACGGAGAAGGCGGTATTACTACATGAGGGCGTTTCTCTTGGTTTGGTTGTGGTGCCTTCATTCCGTTCAAGAGAACGCTAAATGTGGAAGGATATGAACAAATTTTACAGCATTGTGTAATGTTTTTGCAGTGGAGGAATAGTGTCTGCCCCGATAATGACGGCACGGTAGCTCAACGTGTTCGGTCAGAGGGTTAGCTACCCTCTGTAACAAAAACTGAGTGAAGAGCTCAACGGACAATCTAAATGGGTGTCATCGGACGTCCGCCCCGAAAAAATTCAACGAACAGTATAGAACAAAATGAAATGAAAAAAAGATAGCCGAATGGTCAGCGTGACGGACTGCCGTTCTAAGGGGCCCGGTTTCGATTCCCGGGTGGGTCGGGGATTTTCTCCGCTCAGGGACTGTGTTGTGTTGTCTTCATCATTATTTCATCCCCATCCAACGTGCAGGTCGCCCACTGTGTCGTCGAATTTAATAAGACCTGCACCAAGGCGGCCGCCCCCGTAAGGGGCCTCCCGGCCAATGACACCAAACGCTCATTTACATTTCCAGAGGAATAATTTGGAGATTATAGGTGTTTCTGTCAGTATGACAATGCACCATGTCAGAAAGCAGCGTGTGCGAGATAACGTTTTCTGTATGTATCCCAGAAATGGGCTACCCTGCACAGAGTCCTCCCCTGAACACAGTGAAACCTCTTTGGGAGAAGTTAGAACGTAGAGTTGGGTCCAGACCCCAGCGTCCAACATCACTTTTTTTTTCGCTCTTGAGAATTTATTGGCTGCCTCTCCTCAATAGGCATTCACACGTTTCATTAACAGTGTTCCCAGCACATTTCTTGCACTTTCATAAAGGTGAAGGGAGGACACGAGCCACATTAATGTCCACTAATAAGTGTCCGAATACTTTTGATCAGTTAGCGTATAATGACTATGTTAACTTGTCATATTCCTGTAACTGAATGACGTTGCCTTCACAATTAGCCATCTCCAGATTAGAGGGACATAGGGTTCTACATCTACATGGATACTCTGCAAATCACAATTAAGTGCGTGGCAGAGGGTTCAGCTAACCACATTCACTATTCTCTATTATTCCAATCTCGTATAGCGCGCGGAAAGAACGAACACCTATACCTTTCCGTACGAGCCCTGATTTACCTTATTTTATCGTGGTGATCGTTTCTCCATATGTAGGTCGGTGTCAACAAAATATTTTCGCATTCAGAGGAGAAAGTTGGTGATTGGAAATTCGTGAGGAGATTCCGTCGCAACGAAAAACGCCTTTCTTTTAATGATGTCCAGCCCAAATCCTAGAATACTTCAGTGACGCTCTCTCGCATGTTTCGCGATAATACAAAACATGCTACCCTTCTTTGAAATTTTTTGATATTCTCTGTCGGTCTTATCTGGTAAGGATCCCACACCGCGGAGCAGTATTCTAAGAGAGGACGGACAAGCGTAGTGTAGGCAGTCTCCTTAGTAGATCTGTTACATTTTGTAAGTGTCCTGCCAATAAAACGCAGCCTTCCCTACAGCATTTTCAATGTGTTCCTTCCAGTTTAATTTGTCCGTGATTGTAATTCTAAGGTATTTACGGCTTTTATATTTGACTGATTTATCATGTAACCGAAGTTTAACGGATTCCTTTTAGCACTCATGTGGATGACCTCACACTTTTTGTTATTTAGGGTCAACTGCCAGTTTTCGCACCATTCAGATATCTTTTGTAAATCATTTTGCAATTTCTTTTGATCTTCTGATGATTTTATTAGTCGATAAACGACAACGTCATCTGCAAACAACCTAAGGCGACTGCTCACATTGTCTCCCAAATAGTTTATATAGATAAGGAACAGCAAGGGGCCCGTGACACTACCTTGGGGAACGCCAGTGTAAGTGTAGCAGTTTAAACATTTCTCTTTGTTGACGAAAGGGGAATTATTACGATTTTGGCGCTCGTCTTAGAAAATGCTGCGATAGCGTCTGCCCTAGGTAAGCAGAATATTTACTCGCAACCGTAGTTCATCGACCGGTCTTCCCAGCTCTTTTCATAGGCAGCCGCAGCCAGGCCTTCGTGTCGCTTTGACTTACCGCTCTGCTTTGTTCCTCTCCGGAACGCCGCCAGTCGCACGTTTCCTGTAACGACCAAAGTCGTTACCTTACAAATGGCGCCCTGTCTCTTTGTCTCTGAGATCGCGGCGTGTTTCCCTCCTCACGCCATTTAATTTTCATGAACTTAGCACTTCCTGCTTTGTATGGAAGGTTTGCGAAAACGACATAATGAAATCAAAGAGCATTGCAATGTGCAGTGACTTTCCTGTTTTGGGCGGTATTACAGTATCATATTTCTTAGTCAAAGTTGATACGTCAAATATTTGTCAAAGAAATTTGATAGCGTAATAGGGAACTTGGTCAAATCTCGCCACTCGTCAAAGAAATACGACCAAACCTAGGGCCTCGCCGAAGATTTGATCATAAAAGTCGTTCGTCTTCTGTCCACTGCAGTGCGAAAAGTAGCCGCATGGAGCGCTGGCATCGTTACAGCTATTTGAGGTATGTAGTGTGTTTGGCCGGTATTACACTATCAAATTTCTGTGTCAAAGATTTGATAAAAGATGTGATCAAATATTCCGTCAATTATATTTGACAAAGATCTTTGACGTAGCGCTAGAAGGGGTATCACACTATCATCATATTTTTCGTCAAAGTTCAAGATGGCTGACAACAACTTGTTATTAACCGCAGCAGTTTCATGTACCACAATTGCACTGTGTGCACATGCGGAAGAGAAGCGTAGCGGGGAGGGGGGGGGGGGGGAAGGAAGGAAGGAAGGAAGGAAACACACCTGGGTGAAGCCGTGGGTTTTACGACGACACGATAAAAGCATTCAACAAAACTTGTTACTTGAGCATGTAGTGGAGGACGTCAAGTCGTACATCAATTACTTACATTTCTGTATGTGCTCAATGAAGTGTGTCCTCATATTACAAAGCACAATATTCACTTAAGAACTGCTACATCTGCAGAAGACAGGATCACTGTAACACTCTGATTCCTTGCTACAGGAGAGGGTTGGGTTAGATTAGGTTAGGTCAGGTCAGGTCTCCAATCTTCGTAATCTATTTTAGTATTCAGCGTGCCTCACGTTGTAAAGCGCCTCATCAGCTTCATACATCTCTATTAATTTTGTAGTTGTCGGCACACACGAATTGTATTTTCCGGCATTGTTTATAAAAACACTACAGACGACAGAATGCAGCGATGCTAGCGCTCCGTGTGGTAACATGTCACATTGCAGTGAACAGAAGACAAGCGACTTCTTTGATCAAATCTACAGCGAGTCCCTAGATTTGATCAAATATTGGACGACATTTGACAAAATTCCCTATTACACCATCAAATATCTTTGACAAAGAAATTTGATAGTATAATACCGGCCCAGGCCCCCACAACCGCACGAGTGGTCGACTGTGAACAGCGGACAAATTGAATAGCTGGCCGGCGGCCATTAGAGTGGTAAACTGACGCGCGGGTTTCGAATGTTTATACATCGCTTTTGGTTATAAAATGCCTTCCCTAGAGTTAGGTCACAAACATAATGCCTCATTTAAATACGTTACTACAATATAGTTTTTAATTTATGAACAAACAGCAACTAGTCACTGTTTATGAATTTATGTTACGTAGTACTTGGAATCTGCCGTAGCTAAAAGTTATGCACTGGCCCCCTAGCATTTTTCGTAGTTCATTTACGATAGATGTACGCAAAATGCATCAAAATACTCGAAGATTTGCCCACTATGTTAATAGATATTTTCTGACTCTACCTTGCTTTAGATTTTATGACGAAAAGTGCGTTATATATGGCGTAGTGCTTTGGCAACTCACGACCAAATTATCAAGTTTCAACCTAACCTAGACCATGAAAACACTACCGATCAGCCAGTTACAACAAACAACACTTCAGTCAGGCATCCAGTATCGCATTAGTCACAATATTTACTTTCGAAGATGTACACTTCAGTTTATATGTGTGGTTTTTTCATATAATAAATAAAACTCAACAACTGTTCCATCGAGAGAAGTT
This sequence comes from Schistocerca cancellata, assembly GCF_023864275.1. Classification (NCBI taxonomy): domain Eukaryota; kingdom Metazoa; phylum Arthropoda; class Insecta; order Orthoptera; family Acrididae; genus Schistocerca; species Schistocerca cancellata. The sequence goes on from NC_064626.1 coordinate 373,768,310, forward strand.
GTGAAATCAGATTACAATTACACACATTCAGTAGCATTTTATAACGATAAAAAGCCTGCTAACTCAAATTTCGTGTTGCTTGCAACTCAACTTTTATAGTTAAAATAAAATGTGGTTCACAAAGAAAAATTTATCTTCTGCTGTATATGGTCTGGAAAACGAAAGATGGATGGAACAGCATCATCTGTCACCTTTCTGCGATTTACGTAATTTTCAAGGAAACAACTTTCTTCAAAATGATCGGATCATATAAAATGGTATTCTGTCGGTCGGAAATCTTGCCTCCTGACAGCGTGTAACCATTTTTGTAACAGCTGTGGTTTTGAGAAAGGAAACCTCCAAATATATGCACAGACATTATGCTAATACCGTGTTACAAAAACATTTACTAAGCAAGTGCACTGACATACAAAACAACTTAAAATATCCACATACCTGTGAAATGTAATATTCGTTCCTTTCTCGAATTTATTTGTACAATTTATCGCTGCACAACTCTTCACCATTGTACTTCTTTTGATTGGAACGTACAGACAGTAGAATTACGAGTAACAAATACTGTATGTACGCCCCAACAAATATACAACGTTGAATCAGGGTCTTCATAAACAACAGTACTACGCAACACATCAGACTACAACCACTATAATGGCGTCCAGCCGAAGGTTCAAATTATCCCGCGACTGCAGCGCCATCAGTGAGTCTAGTTATTTTTTACAAGGTCTTTGTACCGGCCTTTGTAAAGACGGGTGCAGAGTTTAGTGGGTGTGTTCCTTCTACTGTTTATAATAAACTACCTTCCACGGAGGTGAGGGAATGAGCGGGGGGCACAATGCATGCTATTAATCGTGTGCTGGTGGCCAGGTTAGATAAGCTGCAGGCGACTTCATATCCACAATCACAGCTACAGCTATCGTCCTCTACATCGGGAAACACCAAAGCAGTTTTCCAGTAAGTCGGAATAGAGGACGACACACTTCAAAATAAAAATAAAAATTTCTTAGCTCTCCATTCTAGTTTGTCTATTTTTAAACTCCGGATGCCATGGTTTAAAAATTGCTTCAGGTTTTCCGTACTTCTTATTAATTTTGCCGTTGTTGGAACACTAATTCTATTAATTAGATTATTCAAAAATAAAAACAGTTCTTAATGCCCATATAGCGCACTAAACAACGATTTATCTTCAGATATTCCTCTTTCAGTGCTCTATAAATCAATTCACACGTTTCTGGAATTATTTTGGTTAATGTGCTCTGTGGTATTCTAATGCTGTGTAGTAAGTTAGAGCAGTTCTCTTCTGTAGCAAGAAATAGCAGTGTTATGGCGAACCTGTCTTCTGCACACATTTGTAATAAATTACGCGACAGAAATTAGGGTCGCCTAATAAGCAAAAAATTATTCTTTTTAACGCTGTAACAGCTTAAACAAGTTTGTACCACTGTCAGTGGATACTTATATTCAGGTCTTATTCTCTAGAGAGTTAGGTTGTATACATCTTTCTTGTGTTGTTTTACACCTTGCAATAATTATTTTTGTGGTACCTGCCCTCATTTGCAAGCACGTCTGTGGTAGGAATGTGGATAGAATCACGGTACATGATTTTGCTGAACCACATTCGCAAGTTAAGCTCAGAAGATAGAAGAACAGTGTTTCTGAGTACATTTCTGCAATAGATGACAATGGAGATGAGGACAGCTAGCATTAAAATAACTATGGCAAGCTATACAGTATAATAATACAAATAAGGTCCTACAGGAAATAACATTCTAGAGAATAAGACCTGATTGAAAGTACCCTCTGGTGATGGCACAAACGAGATGAAATTGTTCTCGGCAAAAAAGAGAACAGTTATTGCATAATAGGTGGGCCGAAGTTCCCTTAAATTAATCTGCAGAAACGGTTGCAGTTAGAGCTTCAAAACAAAACGACTGATAAATTGAGCTATTTCAAAACAGTGGGCACGACTGAGCATTTAACATTTTTTCTGTCGCTCTCCCGCAGTGGCCGCCATGAAATACACATACAACGATTTATTGTTATTAGGCATGTCTGCAGTAATTGTGACTACGTTAAGTCAAATGAATGTTTATTTGAGCTTTGTCATGTTTGTATAATATATTTAGAAGTGTTACATATTTGTTACCTAAGGAATTTAAGGATGTAGATGAGTTAAACATAAATTCTAAATAATTACAGAGATAGTTTTCTGACACATGAAAACACGTAGGAATTTGATAATTTTGACCAGTAGAGTTCTTAATCTTTGTGAAAGTCCACAGAACAGTTCCTTCTTTTATCGACGCAAAAATTAACATAACCCTGCCCACAGACAATTGATGGAGTTCCATTGCAGTTCAGCACTTTGCTCTTCTGACTCTATACAAATTGTATGTGAACACGTAGTGTCGTAATATCTCCGTAGCATTTTTTTTTTTTTTTTTTTTTTTTTGGTTACACAATCACCGTAACTGGTGATTTGCCTTTATGTGATATTCTTTGTAATGGAGGAAGCACAACACTTTAAGCAGACAAACAAAAGTACCATTTCTAACATTAGGATATAAGAACTTTCCAAGATTCATTTTGTCGTATTTTCCGATAGCAATATAACCACAAAAAGAGAACCACAGCGCAAGAGAGGCAGAGTATCACTCATGCCAATGTGTCACAAAAAATAATTCTGTAAACAAAATGTACTTGAAAATGAAAATAAAGTGTCGAAATGCGTCCTGCTAAGCACGAAAAAATAAGTAAGTGACGCAGTTTTTCATCATTTAAATCAGCAATAACACAGTTGTAGTCTTTCCGAAAACATCGATAATGATGAACAAAATTAATGTAAGACATAAATTTTGACATTCGCTAAGTGTGGAACAATTCAATAACATGGTCACTTATTTTGATTTTGGTCCTGAGTCTCGCTTTGTAAATAAATAGACACATCAAAAAAAGTGTTGCATCACGTCGGTTACTAGATTTCCAGAAAGTGTACAGAAAATTAAAATACAGATCAACATAAACATCATTTTCGCCCTTTTTATTGCTCATGAAAACCACACATTGCATGTTTTACCATCATACAGTGAGACCTTCAGAGGTGGTGGTCCAGATTGCTGTACACACCAGTACCTCTAATACCCAGTAGCACGTCCTCTTGTATTGATGCATGCCTGTATTCGTCGTGGCATACTACCCACAAGTTCATCGAGGCACTATTGGTCCAGATTGTCCCACCCCCCAACGACGATTCGGCGTAGATCCCTCAGAGTGGTTGGTGGGTCACGTCGTCCATAAACGACCCTTTTCAATCTATTCCAGGCATGTTCGATAGCGTTCATGTCTGGAGAACATGCTGGCCACTCTGGTCGAGCAATGTCGTTACCCTGAAGGAAGTCAGTCACAAGATGTGCACTATGGGGGCGCGAATTGTGTTCCATGAAGACGAATGCCTCGCCAATATGCTGCCGATATGGTTGCACTATCGGTCGGAGGATGGTATTCACGTATCGAACAGTCATTACGGCGCCTTCCATGACCACCAGCGGCGTACGTCAGCCCCACATAATGCCACCCGAAAACAACAGGGAACCTCCACTTTGCTGCACTCGCTGGACAGTGTGTTTAAGGCGTTCAGCCTGACCGAGTTGCTTCCAAACACGTCTCCGACTTTTGTCTGTTTGAAGGCATATGGGACACTCATCGGCGAAGAGAACGTGATGCCAGTCCTGAGCGGTCCATTCGGCATGTTGTTGGACCCATCTGTACCGCGCTGCATGGGGTCGTGGTTGCAAAGACGGACCTCACCATGGGCGTCGGGAGTGAAGTTGCGTATCGTGCAGCGTAGTGCGCAAAGTTTGAGTCGTAACACGACGTCTTCTGGCTGCACGAAAAGTATTATTCAACATGGTGACGTTGCTGTCAGGGTTCCTCCGAGCCATAGTCCATAGGCAGCGGTCATCCATTGCAGTAGTAGCCCTTGGGCGCCTGAGCGAGGCATGTCATCGACAGTTCCTGTCTCTCTGTATCTCCTCCATGTCCGAACAACATCGCTTTGGTTCACTCCGAGACTCCTATACACTTCCCTTGTTGAGAGCTCTTCCTGGCACAAAGTAACAATGCGGACGCGATCGAACCGTGGTATTGACCGTCTAGGCATAGTTGAAGTACAGACAACACGAGCCGCGTACCTCCTTCCTGGTAAAATGACTGGAACTGATCGGCTGTCGGACCCCCTCCGTCTAATAGGCGCTGCTCATGCATGGTTGTTTACGACTCTGGGCGGGTTTAGCGACATCTCTGATGAGTCAAAGGGACTGTGTCTGTGATACAATAACCAAGGTCAATGTCCAACTTACGGAGTTCTGGGATCCGGGGTGATGCAAAACTTTTTTTGATGTGTGTATACTCCACAACTCAGTACTTTTTGGACTTTTCTTATTCACAGTCACTGCAAAGCAAAGCGGGCATTATGTAGAATGTTATTTCACTACCGGCTGTGTACGTAGGCACAGGCAGAACACCTAATGGCGGCTGAGTGGTGCGATGTAGCGGTGGTGGTAAAAGCCACCAGCGGCCGGGGGGTTGTTTTGACGACTGGCCTTCTGCGTGCCTGGACAGGACCTGCTTTCTAGGCTGAGATTTATTAGACCTGTCGCTGGAAACAGCCCCCTGGCGGTCGCGCCACACGACTCTGGAGGCGGTCGCTCAGTTTCCTTGTCGCCTCCAGACACCCGGCGCCAGCCGCTCCACGTGACGTCTCCCGGTCTGCCTCCCTTCTTTTTTTGCTGGCGCCAGCAGCGATTCTGCGCTGTTGTCTATTTTTGTCGAGGAAATTTACGTACTGTACATGTATTTTATCCGTAATGGGTGCAGCTGAATTGCGTGATTGTTTCTTTATAGGAAAACTGTAACCAGTCACTGCACAGGGTGTTTCCTAAGAGCGTGCAAAAATTTAACAGGGCATGGATGATGTCCCACTGAATAATTTGAGGTAGGGAAACTGAGGTCAGAGAAGCCAGCGTAAGTAGATAATAGGAATAAAATTACATTAATATGTCCGTTTTTATTTACATTATCTACAGTTAACTGCAACATTCACAAGCACTGCATGGACTCGTGGGTGATATGGATGTAATTGTTGTCAATGGAGTACTTGCCACACGCTAGTACAGGGTGCGAATTACTGAACTATATGGAAAAAATGTATGATGCGATAAAAGAAATTATTCAGATAGTTAATTGAGACGGAAATGTAATAGTCATGGGCGCCTGGAATACGATAGTAGGGAAAGGAAGAGATTGAAAAGTAGTAGGTGAATATGGACCGGGGGTAAGGAATGAAAGAGGAAGCCGCTTGGTAGAATTTTGCGCAGAGCATAGCTTAATCATAGTTGACACTTGGTTCAAGAATCATGAAAGTAGGTTCTATACGTAGAAGAGGCCTGGAGACACTGGAAGATTTCAGGTAGATTATATAATGGTGAGAAACAGATTTAGGAACCAGGTTTTAAATTGTAAGACATTTCCAGGGGCAGATGTGGACTCTGACCACAATTTATTGCTTATGAACTGTAGACTAAAACTGAAAAAAGGTAGGAATGTAAGGAGGTGGGCCCTAGATAAATTTAAAGAACCAGAGGTTGTAGAGAGCTTCAGAGAGAGCATTAGGGAACGGTTGACAAGAACAGGGGATATAAATAAAGTAGAAGAAGAATGGGTAGCTTTGAGAGATGAAATACTGAAGGCAGCAGAGGATTAAGTAGGTGAAAAGACGAGAGCTGGTAGAAATCCTTGGGTAACAGAAGAGATATTGAATTTAATTGATGAAAGGAGAAAATATAAAACTGGTAGTTTGGCAAACAGACTACCCCAATTCAATCGTCGTGCCACTGTGGAGCGCGGGATTACTTGCCTTGCAGTCACATGTGGTTGCAATTGCACCTGTTGCTCGTCGTGGGTCCCTTTTTGGCTGTTCCAGGATGTAGCAGTCATCTGCAACTGTAGTAGTTGACCGTGGTCGACCCCCTCCACCCCTCAGGGCAGCTGTACGTGTGGTTCGGAACGGTCCCCACGCACACGTAAAAATGTGCTGTTAACAATGGCTAATCCCTGCGTTACACTCGTCTAACTGTGTCCTTGTTCCAGTTTGCCGATGATTCTTCTCCATGTGAAGTCATCCAAATGTTGTATCCGGACAACTTTGTAATGAAGAACACCACCAAACTGGACCGTTACTGTTCGTTGATTGACACGCTTTCCCCCTCTCTGTCTTTCTTTCTCTTTTCCCGTTCTTTCAACTGCATCTTGTTGTGGGTCCCGTCCAATTTGGCGCTATAGTCACGCTGACATCATGTCACGTGACTTCCTGCTTCCTCTGCACGATTGGGAAGCCTCTGGCAACATGCTTCCGCAATTTCATTCATTTCCACCTAGTAGTTAATATGTTTTGTTACTGTATCTATCTCGCCCTTAAGTTTTCCACATCAGCGTACAAAGGCTTGTCGTGAAATATGTTTTTTGCAGGGGGAGTCATGACTCACATTACACCTCCACCCCATCCCCCACCCAATCCACCTTGGATCTGCTTGTATTTCACTGGAAACTGGAAGTCTGAAAATATATACGATGTTTGAGGACAGACGATAAATATTAGAGGCAATACTAGAACGCCCAGTTTGGTGGAGAAAAATCGCATAAATTTGTGCCAAGTTTCAAACAGTTGCAGAGTGGAGGCAAACCTTGAACGATGACACAGCACGCATAGCTTGTCGGCCGTGCCATACGTTCAGCGCGTCTCGTACTGTCCACTTGTTTGGCCAACAGCTAGGCTGACTCACTGCGTTATCGGAAGCGACGATCGGCACAGAGAAACGGACGTCTGGTGATGAAAGTTCTCACTTGTTCTGTAATTTTCCACCAACAAGTCGCTGCAAGACGGAAGCCGGTGGTTTCCCTAAACTGGGTCAGTGCGCTTCCCAAATATTTGTCCATAGGTACAGTTGGTGAGCTACTACTCATACTGTGCTAACAGACGTCGCTAAACGGCGGTACTTCCCCAGTACCTGCTCCTTGCTCAGTGTCTCCAACCTCATTTTCTCTCGAATGATCGTTGTAATTCCATTGTTTATGAAATTGTGTCATTGATTTGTATCACTGTGCAACTGGTAAGCAACCATGTGTCCTCATCAGCAAGGTGAGAAGTTCTTTGCCTGACGCATAGATGTCGTAGTAATTGTTATGATGGTAACCTTAGCGTAGTAACGTAAGAAAGTTTCAATATGATCTGTGAAAACATCCCGTTTCACGACTTTCAGTAGTAGCTGTGGACGCGCCAGATGGATGGACATCAGCCCTGATTCACATCTACACAAAAAGAGACATACCTATGACGAAAAACTACAGTGGCCTCTTACTCATCTGAGTACATCCAAGATTCTCTCGAAAGTCTTTCAGACCCAGCCAGGTGCACAACTTGTCTTATAACTGGGAGAATGTCAAGAATGATTTACTAAAGGTCACTCTTGTGCCGAGGAGGTTATCAATCTTAAATTGTTACTTCGTATCTCTATTTCTGTAACAAGTTCGTGACGACCTTCTTTGCTTTCCAGCTGGGATACGACTCTCTTTATCAAAACACGCTGTTCCAAATCCAGGTAGAAACGGGATTAGATAACAAAATAAGAGCGATTGTCCAACGGACCTCGACTGCCACCAAATCAAAACTGGAATTCCGAGGAGGGAGTTCTGATGCGGCCGATATCGGGACTAGAGACCAGCTCTCGCATTTGCTTTTCAGACATCTTATGAAGATCGTTATCCAGGTGTGGCGCAAAGCACTGTGTAACAGTGGGCTTCAAGGTCGCAGACCAGACAGTCGAACGGTTAGTTATCGCAGACGACCTTGCGATCATTTCCGATCTCATAGGCACAGAATAAGACAAATAAATGAACTCAAAGCCAAAGCCGTGTTTGTCATTAACACCAAGACAACGCCCAGAGGGCTAGACGTACATCAGGAAAAATCAGACACCTACGAGAACGGATAAAACCCAACAGCGCTGAGAAAGAAGCCTCGAAGCCTTCAAATTTAAGATCAACAAGGGAAGTGTTATACCAGCTAACTTAAGGTATTTTTTCGGTTAAAGTCAAGCTGAGACGCTGTTGTGCAGACCTTCGAGCAGTGAGTCTGTATGCAGTGCAGTGAGACTGAACAAAATTCGACGATCCAGTGCAGAAGACCGTGATATGTCGACCGACGGCCAAGTCGTCCACTGCCGTATGGCGTAATCCGGCAGTACCGGGAGTTGAGCTAGGATTCTCCGCATGACTGTGATAAGCGCTGATCGCTCACCTACGGAGGCGAAAGTATGCAGCAGATTGTCGCATCGTAAACAGTGAAATCCTCAACGAGAATTTAGAAGTCAAGGACAGATAGATCGTAAAGAATATCATAAAAATGGGTACAGCTGTTATCAGTCCGAGATTGGTTCAAACACCACAGTGCTTTACAGTGCGTGGTTCAGTTGGAGATGGTATCCCGTTCCCTTCTCTGACCTTCGAACTGGTCTATGCAGCCAGTTACAAGAGGATCTACAGTTTCAAGATGACTGAATTAAAAACTTTTCTGCATTTTGTTACAATTGCAGCCAATTTTTAATTCAGTCAACATGATCCTCAGTTGCGGATGCTCTCGAAATCAGGATTTGTGCAACAGTTTAACGTTGTCTCCGAACCTCAGTCCAACTCGATATTTTTCATATTAGCAAATCATTGTCAGAGGTAGAATAGGTAATAAGAGACAGATAAAAATGCTGGACCTGACCGAGTATTGAAACCGAGACCTTTAGGTTGGCTATTTAGCACTGAGCCACGGAGAAACACAAGAAGCGCAATAAAAGAGAATGTCGAATTTAAAAGAAGACATAAGTAGTATACTAGCATGTGGGATAGGTGACGTACCATGCATAAAAGAAGATTGTTTTCTATGGACGCATAACCCGAATGAAAAAGGATATAATGACAAATTGGTATGTTTTTCTTTTTTCCCAGTTCCTGGACTGAATCAAACCTATAGTTCACTAAGGTTTCGACTAAATAAGAAAGCAGAGTCACACAAAATTAACGCGAGAATATGTGGTGGAAGTTAAAGCTCAAGGAAAGACACAGTTGAAATACCGTGGTCCACGCCTGGCATGACCGAAATAGGATGAAATTGTTGACGTGGCAAAGTGCTTTGTTTTTGGTGATTTATCATCAACGGAAAATGCACCCAAAGACAGAGGGGCTTCATAAGGAGTCCTTCAGAAGAAATAAGAGATAGGGAGCTGAAATCAAACCAGCCGTACTTACGCTAAAGATGAATCCAAATGAACGGCGTCTCAAAACTGCAGACACAAATGAAAGCTTTGAGAAAGTGCGCAGTATGGTATTGGACGACCAGCAATCCTATACTGAGATGTTCGTTTTCCTCTTCTCGTCGCGAGGTCGCGTAGGAATCCACCCACCACCCCTGGCCACACGCTTCAAGCGACGTGCGAAGAGCGCTTTAAGCGCTACGCGACTTGTTATACGCCTCCGATAAAAGACTGATATAGGTTTTCCGTGATTTCCCTAAATCGCTTCAGGTAAATGCCGGAGTGGTTCCTTTGGAAGGGTATGGCCGATTTTCTTTGCATCCTTCCATAATCTGAGTTTATACTCCGTCTCTAATGACCTCGTTGTCAACGGGACGTTAATGACTTATCTCCTCCTCCTCCAATAAAGACACATCACTCAGCTTACTTGATCAACTGATGCTTTCCTGCCCCTGTGAGATGATGTTGCTAAAAGTCGGCAGATTCGCTTTCAGCGGCGAGACTAGGTAAAATTGGTGTAATTTTTATACCGTTGATACGACTCCCGTGGCAGTTTGATTGGACTCTTGGCAGATTTCTGAACTGACCAGAAGGCTAGAAATAACACAGCGCGAACAACGCCCGCTTAAAATGCAAAATGGTTTCGTGCAACGTCCTCAGATTGTCGTAAAACTGAAGTTCCAGTAGTATGGGAAACGAAACAGTCGCACGAAATTAATCACTGCAGTTCAGTCGACATATTCAGACTTATTTCCGTTTCTACACGTCGTGGGCATAGAGTTCACTTATGAAATGTATCAAACCGCGTTAGTACAGGAGTGAGTGCTGTCGTTGTGAAAAGCTGTAGTTCCTAGTCTCTTCATTATATAGAAACTAAAGCTCATCAACCGATGGTGGAGGCATATAGCTCATCCGTAATGGGGGATGGAAATTTGTTGCTGTCCTAGTTGTATCCGAGCCATTCAACTGTTGCCAAAATTTGTCTCGAATTTACGCTTTTCGGTATGTTCTAGTGTATTACAGTGTATCTGAAACTAATGATACATATAAAATGGTCAATTAAAAGTATATTAAATGAAAAAACAAACTTACTGTTACCAGTCGATGTTTACTTATCTCCACGACGCGTTTGAAACTCTCTAGTGGACAAACAAAACACTATTTCGGAACATATTTTTGGGCCTTTTTTCACAAAAAAGTAAACGTATGTCTAATGGTAAAAATAAAATAAGTAAGATGGAGTACCTCTAGTGGTCACAGATTCCTGTCACTATCGTAACACATCACATGTATACCGTCATATTTTGTAAACATGTATAGCGTCTGGAAACTATTAGGTGCAAGGATCATATAGCAGAAGAAAAACATTATCACAAAGTACAAAGTATATACATCATAACAACATTATTACAGTGTAAGTTCTAAAGGATTTTGGAGATCTTCGTTTTGAGGTGTTGACTACATGCGAGGTGCTCCATACGTTTTGTTTCTCCACTAGAGAATGCCAGAAGTTCCTAAAAAGACAGAGAAAGTGCACAGTATGGTATTGGACGACTAGCGATCCTATACTGAGATGTTCGTTTTCCTCTTCTCGTCGCGACGTCGCATAGGAATCCACCCACCACCCCTGGCCACGTGCTTCAAGCGACGTGCGAAGAGCAACACAACACACGAACGCACGCACACACACACACACACACACACACACACACACACACACACACAAATGTAAATCCACCTGTTGATGGAGGTTTAACATTTGAAACACGTCTTAGAGATAAGTAAACAGTGACTGGGAACAGTAAACTTGTTTCATTTAATGTCAATAAAAGTCACTTTAAAGTCTAACGTAAAATGTTCGCATTTAAAGTAAAAGTATCTTTCCCAACTAAAGGAAAAAATGCTTTTCTAAATGTTGTTCTTTTAATTATAATTGTCCTCTGCTATGCACAAATGGAAATTTCTAGTAGAGTCTAATTTTACTAATTTTCTTTTCCTGTTGCAGGTGAGCATCGGACCTTCCAGTTGGCCACACTCTTTAAATTTACATCGTTCCAGTGGCAAGTATAGCAGATTTAAAAAAATGTACAAATAATTTTGTAATTACTTTCTCAACCCGTCCACGACACAGCTGGCAAAATGTCGTTCAACAATGTGTGGTTAGCGTCGCCAATGCCTGCCGTACGAGTAGACACTGTGGTGCAGTTTTCGTACGAAGCTGCCTGATAAAGTCTGTAACGCTTAACCTTTTATGAACTTGTCTGCTAACCTAGAGCGGAAGTAGAAAAAAGTTCTGAATGTATGATAAAATGTAAATTACCTTACGCCTCGCATCTCATATGAAGCCGACATGAATCTCAAACAGTTTCATTCCACCTTTCCCGTATGAATTACGTATTTTCGCTGTGCTCCCAATAAAGTGAATCGAATCAAGTAGATCATGTATGACTTCATTCGGGTACATGTGAATGTTATTGGTACTCCAATGGGAAGTGGATTCACTTGCTAACGGATTCATTTAATTTTGGTAGTATAGTCGTTCGCCTCATAGGTAATCCGAAACTTCCTATCTCCGGTCACCCCAGGGATTATTTTTTTTTTTTCAGTTAATAGGGCTTCCATCTCAGAAATACAGTGAAGATGTGAGACAAATTCCAGATGACGCCTCGGTTCACAGTATATGTTGGCGATTAAATGGCTACTCAAGTCCGGTCATAGGGCTGTGGAAAATTGGAGTACTTCTCCTCCAATACCATCAAATCTTTTTATGTTCCAACGTGTTTTCGGGTTGATGACCACTTAACTTTTTTGTGTGTCAAAAGAAGGAAATCAGAGGTATGCACATAACCCAGTGATTAGCTGTAAAACTCGATCCGCATAGTAGAGAACAGTTCATAGAAAAATTTTGCTTGGTAATAAATTGGGAACCACATGGAGCCCACCATTAATAAATTATTCGACATTGAAGTGTCTCTTGATTGCGTGACATTTATCCATACTGCACAACTCAGAACGACATGTGCTGTTGTGCTGTGAAACAGAGACCACTTAACAACCGAAGAGGAAAAAGGTGGTAATTGTAACGAGGACGTTGTCAAATAAACCATTTACGGAAAACATAACACACTAGGATAAGATAGTGGTGTTCATTTCTGGACGCACCTCACGCTACGTATTACTGGCCAATTATGCGTACTGTGTTAGTGTTACACCTGAGTTACATTTTTTCAACAGATTTACATCTGAACAATTGTAACGCTATCTTCCATGATGAGAGCTAGTGCGATTGTGAGGGTGATCGTTGGTGAGATTGGAGAAGAGTGAATGGGATTTTATCTGAGATTGCTTTTTATCTCTTTTGTCGCACTTCTTATCCGTTTTAAGCTCGTTCGATGGTACTGATTTCGTATGCACTATGATACCATTGTCGTCAAGAGCCTATAATCCCCCCCCCCCTGCCCCCTTCCACACACGTGACAAAAAGCAGACACAAACCAAAAGAATTTCTGGCAATATCTCATTCGGAACAGAAAGTATTTAAAAATTAGTAATATTAGCGGCATTCGTGTTAAATTCTCAATGATTCATAAAGAAAGTTGGGTATTTGGCAGTAAGTATATGAACATGAGCAATCGGTCGAATGTATACTATTATTCACCACTACACAGCGAAACTAGTCAGCTGACACTAACGTACTACTACTTTCACATTTGCTTTGCTTTTGTTTCAGTCTCCTCCTCCAATGATGTTTTCTAAGTGGGTTTATCCTTTTTGTTGAATGATGATATAAAAGTACCACGTTTAGTCCGACATTTAAAAAAAAATTCTCATTGTGAAAATGATCACCCTACAGTAGACACGTAATGCACCTTGCAGTCCTTCCTTTGGTTCTTATTAACTGTATCATTATTTAAATTAAAATAACTAGCATTTAATTTCTGTGGATAATGATACACACGATGAGACGGCTCGAAAAAGGATAACATCACGAGTAACCGTAGAGCACTTGAAGATGGCAGCATACTACCGAAACACGTCGTGTCAATAAAGATTGGAAAATTACAGTGATTGAAACTGAAAAACAGTTTCTAAATTTTAAAATATAGTTACAGACCCCCAACAAATTCCATACAACGTGGTTATATTTACGAATAACCAGCGAAACGAATGACTTTCACGAAGTGAAATCATTCTGCAGCACGTCGTAGTGTTGTCTTTTCATTTTTAGATGACCCAATTTTTTACTTATCTACAAAACAAAAATAAAATTAGCTCTAGTACAGAAAAGTTTCTGATCAACACTACCGACAATGTTAGAATAACGTCGTCAGTAAGAGTAGTGGAATTTATTATTTATTTTCTCAGATATTCCGTGTTCCAACCTATCGTGGTGGATCGTTGGTTAAGAGACTGACTCGAAATGGGGTGAACGACAGATTTACAAGATAGATTTAGCGCAAGCTCGGATAGGACAAGAATAAGGAATGGAATCGGCTCTTTTTGTTTCAAATGGACCATCCAGCTATCCACCTAAATTCATTTAGGGGAAACAATAAAAAATTTAAATATGAATTATTGATCAGGGGTCTGAACCGCGATTCTTTGAAGTCGAGGCAACTGCCTCAATCAGTGAAACAGTCACGATGACGGTGTTCAAATCTCCGTTCTGCCCTTCCTCACTTAGATCTTCGGGTATACGTAGGAGATAAACCAAGTATTAAAAGAAGGGGGACTGAATTATGACAGGATCTTTGGGATAACGATGAGACGGGACGCAGAACACATGAGCTGCTTCCAAACACAGAGGAACGCTTAAAACTTACATACATCAAACCAACTAGAGGCTTGCTGCACTTCCTCACTGGACATGGACCCTACCCGACATATCTGTGTCGGTTTGGGAAGAGGGCTACACCAGCGTGTGACTGTGGAGCAGTGGAGGGCACTCCAGACCATGTGGTGTACGAGTGTCCCCTCTTCGACGACGTTGCACAACAACTTAGGGAACAACTACCCAACAACGACACGCACCACCTGTTCAGGCAAGAGGACACATTTAATGTCCTGAATAAACTAGCAAATGCGATCTCAAACGAAGTCCTCAAAGAATATCTAAGAAACAATTAAAGAATAAACACCAGACTTAGACTTCGTACACCTTCCCTGTTCCGCCAGGACATGGACATGGCCAGCCGCCTCACGGCTGGAATCCGCCATGTTTTAGGACTAGGTAGGGGGGGGGGGGGAAGTAGTACATCATCACCGGACTTGGCAACACACCGATCATGACAGTGGATAGTTTAGTTATAGGATCAGAAATACGATAATTAGATCAGTATAGAACTGCAGCGACAAAGTCATCGGCCAGCCCAGTGCCTGGCGCACTCCCACTGGGATTATCTCAGTGGGAATGTCCAGCAAAATTAGGTTTGTTTCTACTGGCACACCTGTAACGCTGCAGATAGAGTAGTCATAGTAACATATTAAAAGTAGTATCCAAGTGTAACAGTAGAAGAAAATGCAATCTAATCATCATAACAACATGCATAGTAAATAACAGTAGAATAGTCCCCATAGTGGTGAAGGCGTTGTAGTATTAACCTGCAGTGTTAGAAAGTAAAAGCTGCAGATTGTCAATTGTTAACAGTTAAATATAGGACCTACTAATGTACTTAGGTAGTGGGTTAACTTGTATAATTCTCTAAATTACTAAAGTTGAATACTAGAATGCTTTCTTAAACGAAGAACCAATTCTACCCCCCCCCCCCTCCCTCCCGGGCATTCACCACATACCATTACTGTCCAATCGGAGCTAATGCTGAATGTTCAGAAACCTACAGGTCGACGAGATACAAGCCTCTTTTCTTTCTTGTTCCCAACAAAGCAGTATACCGTAGCTCACTGGACAAAACAACGGGCGGGTACTCTGTAGGAATGCAGTTCGCAGTCTCGCCATTATAATACTGATTTTCTGTTCTCTACTTAATTTAATGCAGTAATCATTATTTTCCATGGTTACGATCGATCCCTTCTCCCACCACAGTCAACGTCTTTCCAACTTTAATCTTCCTCACATGTACGGCGTGTTGCGTTTCCATATTGCGTAATTGCAGGCTGGAAATGTAGTCAGTTTTGTGCAGCAGTTGACCTTAAAATTTTTTACTCAGTCTATGCTTGCCCTGAAACCGGTGGCAGCAGTTGTCAGTGAAGCATGTGGAAAAACAAGAATTAATAGCTAGCATGTATACACCACATCACAAAACAGTAACGAGGGATTAGTAGTCAAACGACTGGAGGGAACAGGAGTTCCTTTGGCTCTTCTCTGCAAATGTATGATTCCGTTACCAAGGAGCAGCGACGAGGTGACGGTGGATACGCAGTTTTGCTCAATTGATCAGATAGAGGAAACGGAAGTGTGGTAACATTTTATTAGTGATGTCACATCCGTGTTAGTGGTGAAATCGATGCGAAACACGTGAAGAGCTATTCTTCTAGCGATATGGATCCATTGGAGTACCGTCCTCCAACGCCGTGTGTAGTGGAGGGAATCGTTTCAAATTTGAAAAGTTATTTGACTGACAAAAGAAGATATTTACTCCAGAGTTTGGAAAAATACTTGTACTGTAATAACAAAAAACACTAATAGCTTTCAGCAAGCTGACCTTGTTGGCGTAAATGTCAGAGATTGTTAATTTAATGTATGAGTCTGCAATGAGATTCTATTTTGTATTCGTTGATTCACTTTTAGCGTATGGCTGCTGTATTTTGAGTGCCTATTACCCACCTTGTAATGTATATTTTTGGCATTTCTTAGAGCGTAAATGCATATATGTTTGGCTATTTTAACGCCTATTAATCCGTTACCAATACAGAGTAGCCCACCGGCTTGAAATGTAAGATGGGGCGGATGCTTCTGAATCCAACAGCAAAAACTTCTCAGTATTACACTGTTATTGGTATACAGTTGTTAATGCTTTTTTTAAACTAATACAAAGAACACGATATAAAAATTACTCTAAGGTTACAGCGAATTGGGTGCTTAGAAGTTGTTAAAATGGTTTTATACTATTTGTTTCTGCCTTGCAGAAGAGAATATAATTGATACATGCAAATGTCTAAGAAAAAGAAAAAGGAAAATGTAATACAGCGAAGGTAGTGGAAATAATTTGCAATATGTAGAGGGAAGTGATCTACAGGGTGGTCCATTGATCGTGACCGGGCCAAATATCTCACGAAATAAGCGTCAAACGAAAAAACTACGAAGAACGAAACTTGTCTAGCTTGAAGGGGGAAACCAGATGGCGCTATGGTTGGCCCGCTAGATGGCGCTGCCATAGGTCAAACGGGATGTCAACTGCGTTTTTTTTTAAATAGGAATCTCCACTTTTTATCACATATTCGTGTAGTACGCAAAGAAATATAGATGTTTTAGTTGGAGCACTTTTTTCGCTTTGTGATAGATGGCGCTGTAATAGTCACAAACATATGGCTCACAATTTTAGACGAACAGTTGGTAACAGGTAGGTTTTTTAAATTAAAATGCAGAACGTAGGTACGTTTGAACATTTTATTTCGGTTGTTCCAATGTGATACACGTACCTTTGTGAACTTATCATTTCTGATCATGCTGTTACATCGTGATTACTTGTAAATACCACATTAATGCAATAAATGCTCAAAATGATGTCCGTCAACATCAATGCATTTGGCAATACGTGTAACGACATTTCTCTCAACAGCGAGTAGTTCGCCTTCCGTAATGTTCACACATGCATTGAAAATGCGCTGACGCATGTTGTCAGGCGTTGTCGGTGGATCACGGCAGCAAATATCCTTCAACTTTCCCCACAGAAAGAAATCCGGGGTCGTCAGAGCCGGTGAACGTGCGGGCCATGGTATGGTGCTTCGACGACCAATCCACCTGTCATGAAATATGCTATTCAATACCGCTTCAACCGCACGCGAGCTATGTGCCGGACATCCATCATGTTGGAAGTACATCGCCATTGTGTCATGCTGTGAAACATCTTGTAGTAACATCGGTAGAACATTACGTAGGAAATGAGCATACATTGCACCATTTAGATTGCCCATGATGAAATGGGGGCCAATTATCCTTCCTCCCAAAATGCTGCACCATACATTAACCCGCCAAGGCCGCTGATGTTCCACTTTTCGCAGCCATCGTGGATTTTCCGTTGCCCAATAGTGCATATTATGCTGGTTTATGTTACCGCTGTTGGTGAATGACGCTTCGTCGCCGAATAGAACCCGTGCAAAAAATCTGTCATCGTCCCGTAATTTCTCTTGTGCCCAGTGGCAGAACGTTCAAAGTCGTCGCCATGCAATTGCTGGTGCATAGAAATATGGTACGGGTGCAATCGATGTTGATGTAGCATTTTCAGCACCGACGTTTTTAAGATTCCCGATTCTCGCGCAATTTGTTTGCTACTGATGTGCGGCTTAGCCGTGACAGCAGCTAAATCACCTACTTGGGCATCATCATATGTTGCAGGTCGTGGTTGACATTTCACATGTGACTGAACACTTCATGTTTCCCTAAATATCGTAACTATCCGGCGAACGGTCCGGACACTTGGATGATGTCGTCCAGGGTACCGAGCAGCATACACAACACACGGCCATTGGGTATTTTGATCACAGTAGCCATACATCAACACGCAATTGGTAAACGGTCCATTTTAACACGGGTAGTGTATCACGAAGCAAATACCGTCCGCACTGGCGGAATGTTACGTGACACCACGTACTTAAACGTTTGTGACTATTTCAGCGCCATCGATCACAAAGCGAAAAAAATGGTCCAACTGAAACATTCATATTTCTTTATGTACTATACGAATATGTAATGAAAAATGGGGGTTCCTATTTAAAAAAACGCAGTTGATAACCGTTTGACCTATGGCAGCGCCATCTAGTGGGCCAACCATAGCGCCATCTGGTTCCCCCTTGAAGCTAGACGAGTTTCGTTCTTTGTAGTTTTTTCGTTTGATGATTATTTCGTGAGATATGCGGCCCGGTCACTATAAATGGACCTCCCTGTAGTATCTGGATGTGCAATGTAGCCTATGTAGCATGTTGATTGGTAATTTCCTATTTCTACCTATTTGAGGTGAAAAGGTCTCGTTAGAACCCTGACCTATTCTCATCTGAAATGGTTTGTGCCTATGTATGTTTGCTTTTAGTGTATTGGTATATTACTGGGAGTGCTGCAAGTTAGGACACTACACGATATTCAGCAGCTGTCTGTTTGTCCTGTTGTTGGTAGTTGCGGTATATTCTATGTGATACCTTGGATACATACATCTGGTGTTATACAGATTAAACGCGTATGTGTATATTACAAACGACGGGATGTTGTTCTTAACTGGATGTGTGACCGCCACAGACTGCCGAGCATTCTCTGGAACATGCTACCGTGCTGGGCATTCCTCTAATAGCGCGATCTAGAGCTGCTAGATGGTCGTTGGTGCATGTGGACATGGTACAATAAGTCTTCTTAACGCATCCCACAAGTGCTCGATGGTATTCGAGTCGGAGCAATGGGCAGCCAACTGGATTCGTCTCGTTCCAAGACCTCCTTCACCTTCACAGCTCCATGCGTTCCCGCATTGTCATGGGCAAAGATGAAATCAGACCCAAATGCTTCGTTGAGAAGACGCAGAAGGGAAGAAGTACAGCGTCACAGTAACACTGATCGTCGCTGGAGGTACCCGCAGTATGGCGACAGGTAATACGTAATGCACCGAGGAACATTGTAGAATATGATCGTTTTCGTGGTCCAGTTATTATGGTCTGGGGAAGCGTAATGTTGCATGGGTGTACTGACCCCCAGATCTTTGAGCACAGGACAATCACCAGTCAACGTTATTGTGACACTTTATGCCTTCCCCATCTTCCTCTTTCCAGGGATGTATTCCGCCCTAAATTCATCTCTATAATGACGATCCGAGACCGTTTCGAACTGATCAACTGGGTGACCTCTTGGAAGCTAACGGACTGGCCTCCCCCATTCCCCCGACTTCACTCGTAGAGAGCGATTAGGACGGGCTGGGTAGACCTATTGCAGCATGTCCCCATGCACCAGCGACAATCCAGCAGTGGTCAGCAGCGCTGGTGAAGGAAATGAACGCCCTAACACAAGAACTCCTTACCAAACTTGTGGCCAGTATGGGAACACAGCATGCATTACCGTTCTTATCTAACACTCTATCAAGAACCATGACCCGCTGTTTGTAATGCCCAGGAGACTATCGACGGTCGCGTGGACTTTAGCGAAATTATTGTCTTTGAACAGAGCAATTTCCATTCGTTCCATTGTGCATTTTTCCCTTTATCTTCGGTACTACGAGGGTGGTTTGAAAAGTTCTCGGAACGGAATAGAAAAAAAAGTACTTACGTCACTGAAACTTTATTTTTCAGTGTAGTCTCCTTGTAGATTAATGCACTTGGTCCAACGATATTCCAGTGCCTTGATCCCATCTCGAAAATGAGAGTCCACCTGGCCTGCAGAATGGTTGTCAACTCTGGCTATCAATTATTTGCTTGAAGTGAATCTCTTCGTCCACCGAGAAAAATTTTCAGTTTTGGGAAGAGATGGAAGTCTGACGGAGCCATATCAGCTGAATAAGGCGGGTATGGCAACAATTCATACCTCAGTTCGTGTAATTTTGCCATGGCGACGCCACATGGATGGGGACGCCCGTCAAGAGTCGCGGCACCCATCTTGCAGATAATTTTTTCATTTCTAATTCTTCACTTAAAATGTGATATACATTTCCAGATGACGTCTGGCAAGCGTGAGCAATTTCACGCACTTTCAATCGGCGATCCTCCATGACCTTTTTGTGCACTTTTGCAATGATTTCTGATTTTTGTCCGACTGCGCGAATCTTCATCTAAGCTCTCCCGACCAAATATAAATTACTTTGTCCACTTGGCAACAGCTGAATATGACGGAGCAGGGTCTTCCAGTGTATTCTGGAAATGGGCATGAATGTCCTTTTCTTTCATACCTTTCTTTACGAAGTACTTCATCACTGCTCGAATCTCGATTTTTCCATCTTCGCAAATCACTACGCGGGAACAACAACAGAGCCACGTCACCGCCACAGCGCTCTTCCTAGAGCACTGCCGTGGATCGTGTTTACAGGCAACAGTCCAATGAATATCACGTGAACAACTCGTTGCGCTAGCGCTGACCTCTCATGGCGATTCCGAGAACTTTTCAAACCATCCTCGTATATCGTAACAGTTCTTTCTGTGTATGGTCCAGATGCTCCAGGTTTGATCGAGGTATTTTTTTTGCCAGGAGCACATTGTGCGAAATTTACTGTCAAAATTGATCAAATGGCTCTAAGCACTATGGGACTTAACATCTGAGGTCATCAGTCCCCTAGACTTAGAACTACTTAAACATAACTAACCAAAGGACATCACACACATCCATGCCCGAGGCAGGATTCGAACCTGCGACCGTAGCAGCAGCGCGGTTCTGGACTGAAGCACCTAGAACGGCAAGGCCACAACGGCCGGCAAATTTACTGTCGTCCTCAAGTTTTGCACACCAGTGCAGTTTTAACGTATCGGGAAATAATACGGCAGGCCGCTATGGCCGAGCGGTTCTAGGCGTTTCAGTCCGGAACCGCGCTGATGCTACGGTCGCAGATTCAAATCCTCCCTCGGACATGGATGTTTGTGATGTCCTTAGGTTAGTTAGGTTTAATTAGTTCTAAGTCTAGGGGACAGATTACCTCAGATGTTAAGTCCCATAGTGCTTAGAGCCATGGACCATTTTCTGAAATTATACGTCTTCAATTTCTTATCGCTTATAGAAATGTGTCCTGTTGCATTGCGCGCGGGGTCATTTGCTACTTCCATGGTGCCTCGCGAGAGGTGAGCAGAACGCCTTCACCCTTCTGGGATATCCGGCGGCGTTCTGGCCGGCGGTGGACGCTGCGCGTGCGAAGGCGACGGCGACGGCGCCGGACAAAGCGAGCGCCCGTCCCGGTAGGCCGGCCAGCTGGTCTTTATCGCGAGGAAGCACGTGGCCGCCCTCCGCGGGGTCGTTCACCCGCCAGGAGAAAAGGTCCAGCACGGCACAGGTCGCCTGCCGCCAGGCGTGTCCCGCCTGTGGTAGGTTTTTAGCGGCCCTCACCGCGCAGATCTCCTGGAACTACGCTCACCCTTCGGGGAACCTGGATTCAGTCAGAGGCAGACAGTCTGCACTATCCACATGTGTACTACACTACTGGCCATTAAAATTGCTACACCACGAAGATGACGTGCTACAAACGCGAAATTTAACCGACAGGAAGAAGATGCTGTGATATGCAGATGATTAGCTTTTCAGAGCATTCACACAAGGTTGGCTCCCGGTGGCGGCACCTGCAACGTACTGACATGAGGAAAGTTTCCAACCGATTTCTCATACACAAACAGCAGTTGACCGGCACTGCCTGGTGAAACGTTGTTGTGGTGCCTCGTGTAAGGAGGAGAAATGCGTACCATCACGTTTCCGACTTTGATAAAGGTCGGATTGTTGCCTATCCCGATTGCGCTTTATCGTATCGCGACATTGCTGCCCGCGCTAGTCGAGATTCGATGACTGTTAGCAGAATATGGAATCGGTGGGTTCAGGACGGTAATACGGAACGCTGTGCTGGATCCCAGCGGCCTCGTATCACTAGCAGTCGAGATGACAGCCATCTCATCCACATGGCTGTAACGGATCGGGCAGCCACGTCTCGATCCCTGGGTCAACAGATGGGGACGTTTGCAAGACAACAACCATCTGCACGAACAGTTCGACGACGTTTGCAGCAGCATGGACTATCAGCTCGGAGACCATGGCTGCAGTTACGCTTGGCGCTGCATCACAGACAGGAGCGCCTGAGATGGTGTACTCAACGACGACCGTGGGTGCACGAATGGCAAAATGTCATTTTTTCGGATGAATGCAGGTTCTGTTTACAGCATCGTGATGGTCGCATCCGTGTTTGGTGACATCGCGGTGAACGCACATTGGAAGCGTGTATTCGTCATCGCCATACTGGCGTATCACCCGGCGTGATGGTATGGGGTGCCATTGGCTACACGTCTCGGTCACCTCTTGTTCACATTGACGGCGCTTTGAACTGTGGACGTTACATTTCAGATGTGTTACGACCCGTGGCTCTACCCTTCATTCGATCCCTGCGAAACCCTACATTTCAGCAGGATAATGCACGACCGCATGTTGCAGGTCCTGTACGGGCCTTTCTGGATACAGAAAATGTTCGAATGCTGGCCTGACCAGCACATTCTCCAGACCTCGCACCAACTGAAAACGCCTGGTCAGTGGTGGCCGAGCAACTGGCTCGTCACAATACGCCAGTCACTGCTCTTGATGAACTGTGGTATCGTGTTGAAGCTGCATGGGCAGCTGTACCTGTACACGCCATCCGACCTCCGTTTGACTCAATGCCCAGGCGTATCAAGGCCGTTATTACGGCCAGAGGTGGTTGTTGAGGTTACTGATTTCTCAGGATCTATGCACCCAAATTGCGTGAAAATGTAATCACATGTCAGTTCTAGTATAATATATTTGTCCAATGAATACCCGTTTATCATCTGCATTTCTTCTTGGTGTAGCAATTTTAATGGCCAGTGGTGTAAATCAAGACAAACCAGACCCCATGTACAGACAGACTAGGGACAGTGGAGCCCTGGGTAGGATGGTTGTGAAAAAACGCGTGAAAAAGCGTAAAGAAACACTCGTACGTTCCTGAATGCTACCAACACTGTATATTGACTGTGCATATGGAGTTAAAAGAACGTGGTACATTGGTCGAGCATTTCTGTAGGCAGTGCTAAGAAACTCTTCAGACGGTTTTAAAGGCAGCGCCACTGAATAGTGGATGACTGAAAACAGTATTGTTTATAGTGATAGATCACGCTATACGATGTGGTTTGGGTCTGGGTTTGGCGAACGTCTGGCGAACAGTAGTTACCATTATGTGTCGTGCGAACAGTGAAATATGGAGGAAGTGATGTTACAGTATGAGAGTAGTTTGTTGTTAGGTGTGGTCCCCAAATTTCGCTTAAGACAACGCGAAATGCGGAACGATATGAAGACATTTTACAGTATTCAGTGCTGCATATGTAGAGAAAGAATTCGGCGCGATGTTTCTTTCAGTATGGCAATGCTCACTGTCAGAAAGCAGCATCTGTAAAGTTTGTGGAGAGTAAGATTCCCCAGAGTCGCGATCTGAACCAAATGGAATACCTTTGGGATCATTTAGAACGCCGACAACTCAGTAGAGTGTTCCTGGAGCCACTGTGTAGCAATTCTGAACATGTGCGATTTCGCATTGTCCTAATGGAATTGCCCAAGTCCGCCAGAATGCGCAATGAACACCAATGGATTCAGGTGACCAGACAGGATGCTTAGGTACGTGCCACCTGTCAGAGTCGTATGTAGACGTTAGACGTATCAGGGGTGCCATATCACTCCAACTGCCCACACCATTGCAGAGCCTCCCCCAGCTTGAACAGTTCCCTGCTGACATGCAGCGTACGTGGATTCATGAGGTTGTCTCCATACCCTCACACGTCCATCCGCTCGATACAATTTGAAACGAGACTCGTCAGACCAGGCAACATGTTTCCAATCGTCAACTGTCCAATGTAAGTGTTGACAGGACTGTGCGAGGCGTAAAGCTTTGTGTCGTTCAGTCATAAAGGGTACACGAGTGGGCTTTCGGTTCCTAAAGCCTATATCGATGATGTTTCGTTCAATGGTTCGCACTTGTTGATGGCTCAGCATTGAAATCTGCTGTAATTTGCGGAAGGGCTGCACTCTGTCAAGTTGAACGATTCTCTTCAGTCGTCATTAGTCCAGTTCTTGCAGGATGTTTTTCCGGCCGCAGCGATGTCGGAGATATGATGTTTTACCGGATTCCTGATATTCACGGTACACGGGAAAATCCCCACTTCATCGCTACCTCGTAGATGGTGAGTCCCATCGGTCGTGCGCCGACTATAACACCACTTTCAAACTCATTCAGATCTTGATAACTTGCCATTGTAGCAGCAGTAACCGATCCAACAACTGCTCCAGACACTTGTCGTCTTATACAGGGTGTTACAAAAAGGTACGGCCAAACTTTCAGGAAACATTCCTCACACACAAAGAAAGAAAATATGTTATGTGGGCAAGTGTCCGGAAACACTTACTTATCATGTTAGAGCTCATTTTATTACTTCTCTTCAAATCACATTAATCATGGAATGGAAACACACAGCAACAGAACGTACCAGCGTGACTTCAAACACTTTGTTACAGGAAATGTTCAAAATGTCCTCCGTTAGCGAGGATACATGCATCCACCCTCCGTCGCATGGAATCCCTGATGCAGCCCCGGAGAATGGCGTATTGTATCACAGCTGTCCACAATACGAGCAGTCTCTACATTTGGTACCGGGGTTGCGTAGATAAGAGCTTTCAAATGCCCCCATAAATGAAAGCCAAGGGGGTTGAGGTCAGGAGAGCGTGGAGGCCAATGAATTGGTCCGCCTCTACCAATCCATCGGTCACCGAATCTGTTGTTGAGAAGCGTACGAACACTTCGACTGAAATGTGCAGGAGCTCCATCGTGCATGAACCACATGTTGTGTCGTACTTGTAAAGGCACATGTTCTAGCAGCACAGGTATGAAATCATGATAACGTGCTCCATTGAGCGTAGGTGGACGAAACTAAAATGAGCTCCTAACATGGAAATTAAGCGTTTCCGGACACATGTCCACATAACATCTTTTCTTTATTTGTGTGTGAGGAATGTTACCTGAAAGTTTGGCCGTACCTTTTTGTAACACCCTGTATAGGCGTTGCCGACCGCAGCGCCGTATTCTGCCTGGTTGTATATCTCTGTATACGAATACGCCCGCCTAAACCAGTTTCTTTGGCGCTTCACTGTATTTTATTTTATGTTAAGTTTTTTTGCTGTTTATTTATTCATTTGTAATGGTATAAATTACACGACGAGGTCGTTTCGGCTTTTGACCATTATCAGGCGTACCTGTGAAGTTGGTATAACAGATACAATATTGTTGCTTAGGTCTGTAATAGTCTATGTCTACATACGCTCCAATATGCCATATGGAGCACGTCATAACAGCTAAGACGTAAGCATAAGGTGCCATATGTAGAGTAACATTGACGTAAGGAACGATATTGTACCCATTATACCATCTTCACAGGTACATCTGATAATGGCGAAACGCTGAAACAAGCTCGTGGTATAACTTGTATCACTGCGGGTAAATAAATAAACAGTGCAGCAAAAAACCTATACTTAAAACAAGCACATTTTGTTTAGCTTCTGGGGGTATATTACCCCGCACGATTATCTTTACTGCGTCTTTGTTACGAAGGCATGAACAGTAGTACGTCTTTTTTTAAATAGCACCCTATATTTTTTATTCAGTAATCTAACGCCTTTATTCCAGGCGTGTCGAAAAACGCATCGCAGGATAATATTAATGTTGACATGACATCATTAAAAAAGTAAAACAAAATTGGCTTTGACTCTCCTGTGCTAGCACACATTGCGGGCGCCCGGGGTAACGCAACTCATACACTCTGTGGAGCTCAACAGTAAACAAATCATCAGTGAAAGGCGGTTAACTGAATGACCGATGTGCATTTTCCATGTGTTTGCATTTGTTTACGTCATATCCAGCAAATGGGCCAGTTACATGACGCTCGGTACCTGCGCTGTGTGCTAGTACGAAAGAGTGAGTCACCTTTGTTGTGCGTTCATAATAACGTCATGTTTACGTGAATCTTAATAGCGTCACGTTTACGTGAATAGTCTCCAAGATGCTACTCCAGGTGGGTGTAAAACGAACGTGCGCAACGGAAAATATTGAACGCGAAAATGGAGATTTCACCCTGTTTGACTACCCCCTGAAGCAGATCTTAAGATGTCTTAATGGTGGTATTATCTCCTTCTTCTTGCGCTTCAAACATATAAATTACAACATAAACATAAATGAATGATTAAGGGAACTAGTAACTACAAAATGATAAATGCTGTTTCTGCTTATACATTTATTGGTGATGAAAACCCCTTTATATATTACAAATGTTTATATATCAATGCCCAATGGACATAAAGAGATACGAATGAATTTCCTATCTAATACGAGTGATCAGTTAGCCAAATCTACGCTTTTTATGCCTACGCGATCTGATATATATAACGCGAGATGACTGACACCATCTATGTACCGCCGGCCGGAGTGGCCGTGCGGTTCTAGGCGCTACAGTCTGGAACCGAGCGACCCTTACGGTCGCAGGTTCGAATCCTGCCCCGGGCATGGATGTGTGTGATGTCCTTAGGTTAGTTAGGTTTAATTTGTTCTAAGTTCTAGGTGACTGATGACCTCAGAAGTTAAGTCGCATAGTACTCAGAGCCATTTGAACCATTTGAGCCATCTACGTACCAAACACCAGACAACACTACTTTCAAGGATGATTTACAGTGGTGTGCAATCTCAGTGGAAATACAACTTACGTGATCACAGCTGTTCAGTTTTGTAGCCCTAATAAGCCCAAGCAGTTAGAAATATCACCGTATGAACTGCGTCTGGTGCGTCGGAATGATTGTTCTCGTACACGCTCCAACCACAAAATATTAAAAAAAAAAAAACTCATTCAAACACTAGGACGGCAAAAGACGGTCCTCTTGACTAGTATAATCTAATACTTTCTTCTACAGACGAGAAACGCGAACTCCCAGCCACAAGGACGGAGTTCAGATAACGTCTCACGTGAGTATAGACAGAAGTAGTGCTCTCAACCACTGAACACTGCGTATTCAACGACGACTCCCTTCTCGGAGGCGAAATCCAGAACCGTATAAGTTCGCAACAGTATAGTGCCTAACCGTTCTAACTATAAAATCTCCTGAGAGCAAAGACAGCAAATCCGTCTGTACCAACAAAGGTGATACTGATCGACCGTCAAACCCGGGCACTCAAAACGGAAGACCTCATTCTCTCCACTGCTGGCTTCCCAGCAAAGCTCGGCTCCCCTCCCTCGTAACTGCGGAAGGCAAATCATATTCTCGAAACCACGGAATATTCTCCCTCTCTACAGATTCTTCCGAACGCCGACCAACCATATTTTAGTATTTTGTCGTCCAGCGCGGGAAGTTTACGAGGAAATACGTATCCCCATTAATTAGGAATTCATACAATGGCACGCTTCTCATCCCGGAAATAACCCAGCATGCGTGATTACCGAAGTAATGCTTCCTTGTTCCTCCATGCTGCGTCCAAGATTTTCAGTTTCCGGTTTTCCTTCCAGCCTAGCTACAATAATGGCCAGCCGCCACTCTACGAGTATTGTGCTTCAGCGCTCAGATGCCCCGACCGTCAGGCTAGGGCCACTTCCCCTGTTACGCAGGACCAACACACCTGTGCGGGCTTTTCCACCCAGAGCCTGAGTTACGCCAGCCGTTTCATTTACACTGGCGTTCCAACATCTACTACTATAGGCAATCATTCATTACGCCGTTTTGGTAATAAAGACACTCCATCACCTTTCATGCAATAAGCGTTAACATCTATTTACAAAGCGTACGTGACAATGCCACTCTTCTTTAAATATTCATATATACGATGGTACCTAATTCCGGTTGTAAATCACGGCGAAGTATGTAGGTGAGTACTTGTAAGATGCGAAATTATAGCCAACTTACAAGCCCACTGTCTTACGTTGGGAAACAGGTACTGAGAAGAGGAAGCGGATTCATAGGTAAAAAAAAATGGTTCAAATGGCTCTGAGCACTATGGGACTTAACATCTATGGTCATCAGTCCCCTAGAACTTAGAACTACTTAAACCTAACTAACCTAAGGACATCACACAACACCCAGTCATCACGAGGCAGAGAATTCATAGGTAAAAAACATGGAGTGCAGTTCAAAAATATATATTGCTATTCATATCTACAAAAAAAAAAAACAAAGGTACTATAAAGATGATCGTGCTGGTTAATGGACCTATGGTAACTAAAAAACATTTGCCTGATATATTTTTAGGGTTACGTATCTCATTCGGTAAAAACTGAAACTTTATAGTATCATTTTGTTTTCTATTTGTCTGACTGTTGAAACCTCACTTTTCCATGAACGGGTAGCTGCATCAATTTGAAATTTATATCACATACAAGTACTTAGATCCACTGTCCTTTGGCGGTGTATAAATTTGAAACTTCTAACAGTTCAATCAAAAGGTACGGCCATTTATAGCGTGTTGCTATAAATGGCCGTACCTTTTGATTGAACTGTTAGAAGTTTCAAATTTATACACCGCCAAAGGACAGTGGATCTAAGTACTTGTATGTGATATATAAATTTGAAACTTCTAACAGTTCAATCAAAAGGTACGGCCATTTATATCACATATTTTGATACTCCCAATCTCGCTTCTCAGATCCTACAGGATAGCTCCCGTTGGTCTAAAATCACGAAATCTGGCAAGAAGCAAGGCTTCACGGCACAACTAATGGAAAATGTCCGAAAACTGTGAACTTCTGTTACTTCACATGGAAAAAGTTTTTTTATCATTTATAATCACTCTGTTCAAGACCCCTTTTTCTCAGAAACGGGCAGACGCACCAAGTTAAGATTTATGTTGCGTACTAAGGTCTGCGGTTGCCTGGCTGTGTAAAAAGTTTAAGCTTCTAAGTCAGTGCGATCAAAAGATACGATCATTTATGTTACCTATTTTGGTACTCGCAAACTCACTGATTATAACCTATTGGGTACTAGCCGTTGACCTAGAGTCATGTAATTTGACAAGAAGCAAGGTTTCGCAGCACAAGTAAAGGAAAAAAGGCTCTAAGGACTATGGGACTTAACAAATGGTTTAAATGGCTCTGAGCACTATGGGTGGTCATCAGTCCCCTAGAACTTAGAACTACTTGAGCCTAACTAACCTAAGTGCATCACACACATCCACGCCCGAGGCAGGATTCGAACCTGCGACCGTCTGGGACTTAACATCTGAGGTCATCAGTCCCCTACACTTAGAACTACTTAAACCTAACTAACCTAAGGACATGACACACATCCATGCCCGAAACTGCGACCGCTGCAGCAGCCCGGTTCAAGACTGAAGCGCCTAGAACCGCTCTGTCACAGCTACCGGCAGTAAAGGAAAAATCAGAAAGTTGTAATCTGTTACGATATCACATGAAAGAACTATTTCTTTTTGTCATTTATTATCCGACTTCAAAACTAAAATAAAAACATTCTCGAAAGTCTTGGACTTGTGGGGACCGATATCTTGCCAATGTCAGTGTCGATAACAGGCAAAAATCGTCGAGATTCCGGAACCGTCAGAGCGCGAGTGGTACTCGCACCTGCTCATTTTCTTATATTGCTCCTGGCCAACCTTATCTGGATAAGTGACGATAAATGAGACACTTTTCTTTAGCAATAGAACCCAGTACGTTGTCCCCGATGGTGAGTGTTCATCGGAGGTGAGGGTATCATCTGGAGTGCCCCAGGGAAGTGTGGTAGGTCCGCTTTTGTTTTCTATCTACATAAATGATCTTTTGGATTGCGTGGATAGCAATGTGCGGCTGTTTGCTGATGATGCTGTGGTGTACGCGAAGGTGTCGTCGTTGAGTGACTGTAGGAGCATACAAGATGACTTGGACAGGATTTGTGACTGGTGTAAAGAATGGCAGCTAACTCTAAATATAGATAAATGTAAATTAATGCAGATGAATAGGAAAAAGAATCCCGTAATGTTCGAATACTCCTTTAGTAGTGTAGCGCTTGGCACAGTCACGTCGATTAAATATTTGGGCGTAACATTGCAGAGCTATATGAAGTGGGACAAGCATGTAATGGCAGTTATGGGGAAGGCGGATAGTCGTCTGCGGTTCATTGGTAGAATTTTGGGAAGATGTGGTTCATCTGTAAAGGAGACCGCTTATAAAACACTAATACGACCTATTCTTGAGTACTGCTCGAGCGTTTGGGATCCCTATCAGGTCGGATTGAGGGAGGACATAGAAGCAATTTAGAGGCGGACTGCTAGATTTGTTACTAGTAGGTTTGATCATCACGCGAGTGTTACGGAAATGCTTCAGGAACTCGGGTGGGAGTCTCTATAGAGGAAAGGAGGCGTTCTTTTCGTGAATCGCTACTGAGGAAATTTAGAGAACCAGCATTTGAGGCTGACTGCAGTACAATTTTACTGCCGCCAACTTATATTTCGCGGAAAGACCACAAAGATAAGATAAGGGAGATTAGGGCTCGTACAGAGGCGTATAGGCAGTCATTTTTCCCTCGTTGTGTTTGGGAGTGGAACAGGGAGAGAAGATGCTAGTTGTGGTACGAGGTACCCTCCGCCACGCACCGTATGGTGGACTGCGGAGATGTATGTAGATGTAGATATATGTAGCTGCAGGTGTAAATGATGAAACGGCACGGTCAACACCAGACAGATTAGATTTTCACGCGTGCTACTTCCACGCCAGCCAGAATCTCCGCTATTGAGCCGGGCCGTGCAGCGCGGCAGTATTTCGGCGAGAACCGCCGTGGAGACGGAAACACTTGGGAGGCGCTGGTGCCAGTAACAGCTGTTGCGGCCTCGCCGGGGGAGGCCGGTGAAGTGGCTGGGCCCGTGGGAGCCGGCGAGCGGCGCCTGTGCTCGCCGCGCGGAACCCGGAGCCTGCGAAAGCGTGACCGAAATTATGAGTCAGCCGCCTCAGCTGAGCGCCGAGCCGCGCCGGCAAAAACACGCGTAGGGCGCAGGCGCAGGCGCTGCTGCCGGCGGCCGCATCTCCCTCACCTCACCTCGCCTCGCCACACCGGGGCAGCGGCCGCGCAGCGCCGGTTTCACTGCTGCGAGGAACAGCGCGGCAGAGGCGAACGGCGCCTCCGTAGCGGAAACTGCTCTGTGTCCAGCTACGCT
This sequence comes from Schistocerca cancellata, assembly GCF_023864275.1. NCBI lineage: Eukaryota > Metazoa > Arthropoda > Insecta > Orthoptera > Acrididae > Schistocerca > Schistocerca cancellata. Next base: position 373,799,664 of record NC_064626.1, read on the forward strand.
ACCGGCCATTAAAATTGCTGCACCAAGAAAGATGACGTGCTGCAGACGCGAAATTTAACCGACAGGAAGAAGATGCTGTGATACGCAAATGATTAGCTTTCCAGAGCATTTGCACAAGGTTGGCGCCGGCGGCGACACCTACAACGTGCTGACATGAGGAAAGTTTCCAACCGATTTCTCATACACAAACAGCAGTTGACCGGCGTTGACTGGTGAAACGTTGTTGTGATGCCTCGTGTAAGGAGGAGAAATGCGTACCATTACGTTTCCGACTTTGATAAAAGTCGGATTGTAGCCTATCGCGATTGCGGTTTGTCGTATCGCGACATTGCTTCTCGCGTTGGTCGAGATCCAATGACTGTTAGCAGAATATGGGATCGGTGGGTTCAGGAGGGTAATGTTGTGGATTGGCAAGAGAGGCAACCCGTTAGACTAGAGGAAGCCGAAAGGCACGCGTTTTAGCTCACGCAGACTGGCGTGAGGTCTGGAACAGGACAAGGAAATTAGACTTCAGCAAAAAACGTACGTTGCTGCTGGAATACTTAACTTTAATCCATAAATGGTGAACATCGCTCTTGACGGCACATGTTTTACAGCATCAATAGTAACTGGTAATGGCGCCTTGCTAGGTCGTAGCAAATGACGTAGCTGAAGGCTATTCTAACTATCGTCTCGGCAAATGAGAGCGTAATTTGTCAGTGAACCATCGCTAGCAAAATTCGGTTGTACCACTGGGGCGAGTGCTAGGAAGTCTCTCTAGACCTACCGTGTGGCGGCGCTCGGTCTGCAATCACTGATAGTGGCGACACGCGGGTCCGGCGTATACTAACGGACCGCGGCCGATTTAAAGACTACCACCTAGCAAGTGTGGTGTCTGGCGGTGCCACCACAGGTAATACGGAACGCCGTGCTGGATCTTAACCGCCTCGTTTCACTAACAGTCGAGATGACAGGCATCTTATCCGCATGGCTGTAACGGATCGGGCAGCCACGTCCCAATCCCTGAGTTCAAAAATGGGTCTGAGCACTATGGGACTTAACATCTGTGGTCATCAGTCCCCTAGAACTTAGAACTACTTAAACCTAACTAACCTAAGGACATCACACACATCCATGCCCGAGTCAGGATTCGAACCTCCGACCGTAGCAGTCACGCGGGTCCGGACTGAGCGCCTAGAACCGCGACACCACCGCGGCCGGCTCAATCCCTGAGTCAACAGATTGGGACGTTTGCAACACAACAACCATGTGCACCAACAGTTCGATGACGTTTGCAGCAGCATGGACTATCAGCTCGGAGACCATGGCTGCGGTTACCCTTGACGCTGCATCACAGACAGGAGCGCCTGCGATGGTGTACTCAACGAGGAATCTGGGTGCACGAACGGCAAAACGTCATTTTTTCGGATGAATCCAGGTTCTGTTTACATCATCGTGATGTTCGCATCCGTGTTTGGCGACATCGCGGTGAACGCACATTGGAAGCGTGTATTCGTCATCGCCATACTGGCGTATCACCAGGCGTGATGGTATGGGGTGCCATTGGTTACACGTCTCGGTCACCTCTTGTTCGCATTGACAGCACTTTGACCAGTGGACGTTATATTTCAGATGTGTTACGACCCGTGGCTCTACCCTTCATTCGATCCCTGCGAAACCCTACATTTCAGCAGGATAATGCACGACCGCATGTTGCAGGTCCTGTACGGGCCTTTCTGGATACAGAAAATGTTCGACTGCTGCCCTGGCCAGCACATTCTCCAGATCTCTCACCAATTGAAAACGTCTGGTCAATGGTGGCCGAGCAACTGTCTCGTCACAATACACCAGTCACTACTCTTGATGAACTGTGGTATCGTGTTGAAGCTGCATGGGCAGCTGTACCTGTACACGCCATCCAAGCTCTGTTTCACTCAATGCCCAGGCGTATCAAGGCCGTTAGTACGGCCAGAGGTGGTTGTTCTGGATACTGATTTCTCAGGATCTTTGCACCCAAATTGCGTGAAAATGTAATCACATGTCAGTTATAGTATAATTTAGTTGTCCAATGAGTACCTGTTTATCATCTGCATTTCTTCTTGGTGTAGCAATTTTAATGGCTAGTAGTGTACTCGTAGGTAGGTGGAACGTTCCTGAAACTGACCCAAAATGTCAATTTTCTCTGTTTTTTATTTTATTTATTAGTAGAACTCATAGACAAAAAGTTCCCAAAGTTTCAATGCTGAAATCGCATTCGCAGTGCCTGAAAAAAAAAAAAGTATTTGATGTGTGACGTGATCTTCCGGCCACGCCCACTTTTTGAAGCAACATTTGAATACTAGCTCGGTGAACAACGATTGCGTGGGTTGTACTCACAGGGATAGGCTTCCAAATTGTATCGTGGATGCCGTCAAACTTACTCACAGGTTTCTAGCCGATCCTGAACTTCTAAAAATGTGTCTTCACTGCAAAACCCTGAATGCACGTAACTGTCTAAATTCTCTTATGTGGAAATGATGCCCTGAAACCACATTTTCATCTGCTACAATTGTCATAATTGCAACATATTATGCAGTCCTTGTATTTAATTAGCGAAGGTAGAGGATGGACTTTAACATAGGAAATTTCGCTCAAGACATCTAGAAAGAAGTAGTTTCACCGCCTCTCTGCATCTGAAAAGTCAAGTGAAGACCTGGTAAAGGAAGGAAGACGGAAAACAAGAAGCCTTGGAGGGAAAGAAGACGCTGAGTACAAAGCTGCGACCTTCTAAAGAGGTGACATAAGAAAAAAGCGTTCGGTTGAACTTTTAAATTGCGTTTCCTGAAAATTATATCTTTTGAACCTTATATTCCTCTTTCTCATCATCTATGAAGGCTAGAGTTATGAAACTGTATACACTTCCTTCTATGAACTCAATAAATACTATCTCAATAGTATATTTTGAAATTCTGAGTGTGCCGGTCGAGGTGGCCGAGCGGTTCTAGGCGTTACAGTCTGGAACCGCGCGACCGCTACGGTCACAGTTCGAGTCCTGCCTCGGGCATGGATGTGTGTGATGTCCTTAGGTTAGTTAGGTTTACGTAGTTCTAAGTTTAGGGGACTGATGACCTCAGATGTTAAGTCCCGTAGTGCTTAAAACCATCTGAACCACTTGAACCTTCATGGCGGCTTCAACTCTGCTGGGGACATTTCCTATGAGGAGTCGGTATATCTATGAAGGAATGGCAGTCTATTCATCCTGAAGAGCCGAAACCAGAGAAAATGGTAATGTTGGGCGCTAGTGTCTGGAGCGAAGTTCACTTTGTAACTCAACCCAAAGCTGTTCCTTTGGGTTAAGGGCAGGATTCTCGGTAGGCCAGTCCATTTCAGGAATTGTTGTTGTCTACAGACCGTTGGCTCACAGATACTGCTATGTGGCAGGGTGAATAGTTATGCTGCTGCAGCCATCATCTCCGAACTTTTCTTGTACTGTACGCTCTAGAAACGTAGGGCTGCCAATAAAAGATCGGTATATCGATATTTTTCAAAAGTATCCATACATATCGGCGGTATTATGTCGCTGTCATATCGATATCAAAATGGCAATATCGAGTGCCGATATTTTTATTTTATATATTTTTTTCGCAATTTTCGATGCGCCTTTATGACGGCTGGAACTTCGCTGGGGATATTTTCAGAGACGTGCTGAATATTTGTAGAGGAATGGCGGCCCATTCTTCCTCAAGAGGCGAAACCAGAGATGTTACTGCTGTTTTGTGCTAGGGTCTGGAACGAGGTCGACGTTCTAACTCAACAGAAAGGTGTTACATTGGGCTCAGATTGGGACTCTGGGCAGGCCAATCCATTTTAGGAATGTTGCTGCCTACAAACCTCACCGATGCTGCTTTGTAACGGATGCATTGTCATGCTGACAGAAATAGTCATCGCCTCTGAACTGTTCCTCTACTGTGCGCAGTGTGCAATGCTGTAAAATGTATTCGCATTCTTTCCCGTTTAGTTTGGTCTTAAGCGCAATAAAGAGACCACACCCTAACCACGAAAAACACCCCATATCGTAACACCAATTGCTTCACACTTCACTCTAGGCACAACACATGATGGGATGTGACGTTCTCCAGGCATTCGCCAAACTCTGACCCTTCCATCGATTTTACAACCACCTTTCGGACTGCTCGATGGTCCCTTCCGTCAGTACACGAGGTCTCCCTGGTCTTGGTTTAGCTGTCGTTGTTCCTTCGCGTTCGTTCCCACTTCACGACCACCTCACCGGCAGCTGTAGAAGGACTGAAATGTCCGTGATGGATTTGTTACCCGGGTTAGCAGTCCACGTTCAAAATCACTGAGCTCTCCTGACCGACCCATCCTCCTGATATTTTTTCTCTGCTGACAACACAGTACTCCTACATCCAGATCACAGGTATAGCTTTTATTTAGCCATAGCCCAGTGGTGCCTTGAATTCCCAATCTCGACTCCAAACGGAGTCTATTTTCTTTGTGTGTTGCAGTTTCCGCACAGTCGCCTTTTCATACCTCATGCTCATAAATTAAGGATAATGCTGATACATGGCGAAAGAACGCTCTGGTAGGCGGTTTGTGGTTTTAAATCACCTCGGGGTATGACCATGCGGTGCATTTGACCTACGGTCGGTGGCGCCGGCAGTTGTCCACATACGCAGCAGTGTGTTGGTGCATGTCAGAGTACGGTGCTACGGGTAAGTGTGCAGACGTTTCAGACGTACTAATGGTAACTGTGTGTTGAAAATGGCTCATTGATGTCCTTATGAGGGGTAGAATACTAGGGCAACTGGAGTCTGGTCAAACACAGCAGGTTGTAGCACGGGCCCTCCGTGTGCCACAAAGTGTGATCTCGAGATCATGACAATGATTCCAGCAGACAGGAAACGTGTCCAGGAGCTACAGTACGGGGCGTCCACAGTGTACAACACGACAAGAAGACCGATGTCTCACCATCAGTGCCCGCAGATGGCCACGGAGTACTGCAGGTAGCCTTGCTCGGGACCTTACCGCAGCCACTGGAACAGTTGTCTCCAAACACACAGTCTGCAGACGACTGAACAGACATAGTTTATTAGCCCGGAGACATGCAAGGTGCATTCCACTGACCCCTGGTCACAGGAGAGCCCGCAAGGCCTCGTGTCAAGAGCACAGTACATAGTCAATGGAACAGTGGTCCCAGGTTATGTTTACGGACGAGTCCAGGTATAGTCTGAACAGTGATTCTCGCCGGGTTTTCATCTGGCGTGAACAGGAAACAGATACCGACTTCTTAATGTCCTTGAAAGGGACCTATATGGAGGTCGTGGTTTGATGGTGTGGGGTGGGATTGTGATTGGTGCACGTAAACCCCTGCACGTCTTTGACATAGGAACTGTAACAGGTCAGGTTTATCAGGACGTCATCTTGCACCTTTTCAGGGGAGCAGTAGGTCCCACCTTCATCCTGATGGATGATAACGCACGGCCCACCGAGCTGCCATCGTGGAGGAGTACTTCGAAACAGAAGATATCAGGCGAATTGAGTGGCCTGCCTGTTCTCCAGACCTCCATCGGGCACATCTGGGATGCTCTCGGTCGACGTATCGCTGCACATCTTCAGACCCCTAGGACACTTCACGAGCTCCGACAGACACTGGTGCAAGAATGAGAGGCTATACCCCAACAGCTGCTCGGCCACTGATCCAGAGTATGCCAACCCGTTGCGCGGCCTGTGTACGTGTGCGTGATCATATCCCATATTGATGTCGGGGTACATGTGCAGGAAACAGTGGGGTTTTGTAGCACATGTGTTTTTAGGGACGTTTTCTCAACTTATCACCAATACCGTGGACTTACAGACCTGCGTCGTGTGTGTTCCCTATGTGCCTATTAGCGCCAGTTTTGTGTAGTGCCACGTTGTGTGTCACCACATTCTGCAGTTATACTTAATTTATGAGCGTGAGTGTAGTATGAAATCCTGTACGTATGCGGAAACGAACTGAGGAATCTTTCTAGTGAAGCTACAGGCCGCAAATAGGGAAATACGTCGACAGAAGGCCAGATCATTAGGGCCCAGCGCATAGAACGAGCATATCGTAAATAGCGAAGCTTGCCACCTGTTCGCATGCTGCTGTTGTGAGTGTCTGTGGAAAGCGCTTCGAGGACACACGGGTAGGAAACACGGGTACGCGTCAAGGTGTTCGATGTCCATACTTCATCACAGAGTATAAAGCAGTATAGGTAGCTTTATGTGGCACGTCAGACGGCGAAGTGATATGCTGTTGCTGCCATAAGCGTTTCGGAGCACACTGTTCAGCTTGCTTGAAATGGGGCTGCGCAACAGACGATCCCTCCATGCTCCCATGTGGAGCCGACGTCATCGCCAATTACGACTGAAATGGGTATGGGACCACCGAGATTCGACTCATTCACTTTTCTTGTTAAACCAGGTCGATTATCGCCGATGGATACGCCGTCATCCAGGCGATTGGTTGCTCAAAACACGCACCGGGTGAAGAACGCAGGCCCTTTGGGGCGGTACTGCACTGTGGGAGACATTCATCTGGGCGACAGTAGGAACTGTGATAGTAATCAAAAGCGCCAAGATAACTGTGCACTACGTTAACTTTATTGCGGACGGTGTTCATCCCTTGAGGATTGATGTCTAGCCCGACAACAATGGCATCTTCTAACACCACAATTGTCCGTGTTACACGACTAGAATCATGTTATGGTGGTTTCAGGGCATGATAGTGAACTAACGTTGATGGCTTGCCACCAGATTCACCTGATACAAACCGACGAATATATCTGCGCCGTTATCTGGAGCTAGCTCTCCGCTCACAAACCACTGACCCGTAATTTACGGCAATTGTTTGACATGTGCGTAGGCATCTGGTACCATACACCTCCAGAAACCTAGTAGGGACTAGTCAAATCTTTGCCTCTCAGATTCGCTACAGTATTTCGTTCGAAAATTGGACCAACACGACTTTAAATGGCCGAAGTATTTCGGTTCATCATTGTAAAATCGTCTTGAACGACAGGGAACATAATTTCACGAATAGACCTACGTACTTTTAACGTTCAGATCTCTCATTAGGATGACTTAATGCGGAGTACAAGAGCGCACAAACAGTTTTGAAGAGCTGTTGCCGTAAGACGGATTACATCGAAAAGTTAGTGTCCTAGTGATGTCGAGCAGATTGCTATGCTCACTCATATTACAAAATGGCATAATTAATAACCTATCACCTTATCTGGCCACTGTGTGCAAAGGATACAGCCAATGCAGCAAAGTACAACTTGGTGGTATACAAAGCTATGTTTATTTTTTAATGCGTCGCCTTACCAGGAAATTGAAGGACAATTTAAGGATTCTGAAACAAAGGACACTGCCAATGCAGGAAAGTACAGCTTGTTAGTATACAAAGTCATGTTTATTTTTTAATGCTAAAAGGAACGCGTTAAACTTCGGTTACACGATAAATCAGTCTAATCTAAAAGCCGTAAATTCAACTAAATACCTAGGTATTACAATTACGAACAATTTAAATTGGAAGGAACACATAGAAAATGTTGTGGGGAAGGCTAACCAAAGACTACGTTTTATTGGCAGGACACTTAGAAAATGTAACAGACCTACTAAGGAGACTGCCTACACTACGCGCTTGTTCGTCCTCTTTTAGAATACTATTGCGCGGTGTGGGATCCTTACCAGATAGGACTGACTGAGTACATCGAAAAAGTTCAAAGAAAGGCAGCACGTTTTGTATTATCGCGAAATATGGGAGAGAGTGTCACAGAAATGATACAGGATTTGGGATGGAGATCATTAAAAGAAAGGCGTTGCGACGGAATCTTCTCACGAAATACCAATCACCAACTTTCTCTTCCAAATGCGAAAATATTTTGTTGACACCGACTTACATAGGGAGGAACGATCACCAAGATAAAATCAGGGAAATTAGAGCTCGTACGAAAAGATATAGGTGTTCATTTTTCCCGCGCGCTATACGAGATTGGAATAATAGAGAATAGTGAAGGTGGTTCGATGAACCCTCTGCCACGCACTTAAATGTGATTTGCAGAGTATCCATGTAGATGTAGATGAAAGGTCATGATGTCTACCTTTAACAGAATTTTATTTATCCTTAAGTTTCACAAAGGTTAATCAGATGTAATCGCCGGGCGGGGTGGCCGAGCGGTTCTAGGCGCTATAGTCTGGAACCGCTACGGTCGCAGGAACCGCTACGGTCGCAGGTTCGAATCCTGGCTCGGGCATGGGTGTGTGTGATGTCCTTAGGTTAGTTAGGTTTAAGTAGTTCTAAGTTCTAGGGGACTGGTGACCTTAGAAGTTAAGTCCCATAGTGCTCAGAGCCATTTGTACTAGTTGTCACCAAGGAACAAAAACGAGGTATCACGTATCCATACCACTCTACCGGTGTATCACAGTAGTACAGCAAGTCTCTGTCTGATGCCGATAGCGGTCGCACGGGATCTGGCAGACCCAATGGTGCGTGCCCCCCTGAGCCACGCCTCCAGCGGCTCCGAACTACAAGCGCCCTTTGCTGTAGGACGGCCTACAGAAACGACTCACCCCACTCGTTCTCGGAGTCACTTCGGTATCGACACCATGGTTCGTGCTTTGTACAGACACCATGTTTCTTGCTGCGGTATTTGTAATGAGTCTTCTTCATTTGGAAAAATAGAAATAAAGTAAATCTTCTGTTTGTTGTGTTGACTTGTTCCCTAATCATCTGTGCTCCTGTTCAGCTTTCCTACGACAACAATTGCAAAACTATTCTGTAGCCTACCTATCCTTAGCAAAGTGTACCAAGTCACACTCAGCAAAGAATAAATTAGTAAAGAAATCATGTTAACAAAACTGATGACAGCACTGTGGCAGTTACCAAATGAAAGGAAGACTGCATGGAGAACAAAGCACCAAGATATCCTGATCTGTGCAGCTGGCGGATACACGATGAAGAAACTCTGATTGTGTACCCGAAGCATATGAGAAGTGAGTTGCTCAGATTACGGACCGTGCTACTGTGGCTTACAAAAACTAACACCTTCTCAAGATAAGCAAAATGTGCCAAAAGCGACAAAGAAATATCAGGTCGTGATTCCTCTGGTGGTCCGTCCCCGAATGGACAAAAAATTAATTCCTCCTACTCAACTTGCAGCCTTTCAAAAAGTCAACGTTAAGGTGACGACTCCAGGCTGTCCCCAACGTGGCGGACAAGAAATGTAACAAAATTTACTAGAAATGGGAGAAAGGACAATTAACTTCCCACTTTAAAAGACCCATTTTACCATCGCGATGTTGGCACTGGTCGGAAGCAGTGTTACTTTGATTGGTCATGTCGTAGCCGTCTGTGCTCGGTAGCACGACACAACCTCGTTGGATAAATCAAATATTTGGAGCAAAATGGAACCGACGTTCCCATTATAGCCGAGCAGCACCGCCTTCGAAATTAGTGCAGAAATGCAAATATGTCGTGCTCAGATTATGCCAAAGTGATGGCATGGCGGGTGCGGCGTTCACTGTCCAGCAGGCGGGCTCTAAAATGGTTCAGATAGCTCTAAGCACTATGGGACTTAACATCTGAGGTCATCAGTCCCCTAGACTTCGAACTACTTAAACCTAACTAACCTATGGACATGACACACATACATGTCAGAGGCAGGATTCGAACCTGCGACCCATTGCAGCAGCGTGGTTCTGGACTGAAGCAGCTAGAACCGCTCAGCCACAGCAGCCGGCAGCACGCCGGCAAGTGCGGGCCGTGTTCACACAAAAGCAGTGGATCGAAGGGCCTTGAACTCCTGAGGGAGGTATGCTTGACCTAATGAAGTCCACAGGTTGCCCTCTGCCGACAAAGGATGTCCCAGACCGCAAAATGGTTCAAATGGCTCTGAACACTGGCTGATGACCTCAGATGTTAACTTCTAAGGTCATCAGTCCCCTAGACTTAGAACTACTTGAACCTAACTAACCTAAGGACATCATGACTAACTGAAAACCTCAGCTGCTGACAGGTGTTGTTGATATACCTCGATGTGGACAGCTGAAAATGTGTGCCCCGACCGGGACTCGAACCCGGGATCTCCTGCTTACATGGCAGACGCTCTATCCATCTGAGCCACCGAGGACACAGATGAATAGCGCGACTGTAGGGACTTATCCCTTGCACGCTTCCCGTGAGACTCACATTCCCAACTGTCCACAGTTCTACATATGTATTGTACCTGTCAGCAGCCGAGGTTTTCATTTAGTCATCATTTATTCCAGGGAAAAGCTGCACGGTCATCAACAGTAGCTGTTCTTTCGAGAACAAGTTACTATCTTCGTATATATAGTTCAAAGGCTACCCAGCCATTGACCTTCGTCTGTGCGAATGCACACAGGTTGCCCAAACTCTTACGGGAATCGCCAAAGCGTGCGCGAGTAATGAGTGGTTGGGCAAATGTCTATAAGGTACGATACATATGTAGAACTGTGGACAGTTGGGAATGTGAGTCTCGCGGGAAGCGTGCAAGGGATAAGTCCCTGCAGTCGTGCTATTCATCTGTGTCCTCGGTGGCTCAGATGGATAGAGCGTCTGCCATGTAAGCAGGAGACCCCGGGTTCGAGTCCCGGTCGGGGCACACATTTTCAGCTGTCCACATCGAGGTATATCAACAACACCTGTCAGCAGCTGAGGTTTTCAGGGAAAAGCTGCACGGTCATCAACAGTAGCTGTTCTTTCGAGAACAAGTTACTATCTCCGTATATATAGCTAAGGACATCACATACATCCATGCCCGAGGCAGGATTCGAACCTGCGACCGTAGCGGTCACGCGGTTGCAGACTGTAGCGCTTAGAACCGCTCGGCCACCCCGCCCGGCTGATGCCCCAGACCGTAGCAGGGCCCACCTGAACTGCTAAGAGGGCGTGCGTATTCCTCTCGAAATATACGTTTCTAGTGCCAAAAAATGTGACTGCAAAATAGTGGTCGAAAAAATTTGACAGTAGTGTCACAATGTCTTCAGATGTCGGGTGAGGAGTTTTATTTTGGAACACTTGTGCAGATTCATAGGCGTCAAAACGTCTCACACACTTTGGTCTGCACGTGAACCTTCAGGTGCTGACAAGGTGTTCTCTTCATGAATCCAGAGCAAAGTACCGCCGTATAAGTAGCCACCAAATGGCTTCTGGAACAAGTGCTCCACAGAGAAAGCCTCGCGGTGATCGCCATTTTACTTTTACAATGTAGTAGCCCCGTTTACAGTCACAAGGCGCTCTAGTGCGGCAGCGCTCGCCCGCGGATAATAACTGCAGGAGCAGTCGTCACACCGTGCTTTCGGACCGTGGCGGGCAGTAATTCGCCGTTACCGCGTGCGCTCTTTGTACCCCGATGCCCGCGGGTGCGGCTTTCTCGCGCCGCGTTTCTTGCGAACAGAGCGTCGCACGTGCAGGCCGAGTGCTTAGCGGACTACGCCTGGCGCCCTCGAACAAAAGAGTAACGTTGATTAGTTCCGACCGTTCCCTGCCGGCAGTCGGGATTGGCGATTGCCGCACTCAACAGCGTTCAGTAACGCGCCACTGCTTTTGCGCGTTTCAGCACGAGCTCAGAGTCTTACCGTACCGACAGAGCTTTCATCTGACAGATGGCGTTCTAGCAGTTCCTGGGTCGTCATCTGCTGCGAGATTCTTTATCCCTGCGCACGTCCGTTGTATACACTAGCGGCCCAACCCGTTCCTCGGAAACTATCGAAGAGTTATGGCGTATACACCCAAGTGTTTGGCTCTGAGCACTATGGGACTTAACAGCTGAGGTCATCAGCCGCCTGGAACTTAGAACTATTTAAACCTACCTAATCTAAGGACATCACGCACATCCATGCCCGAGGCAGGATTCGAACCTGCGACCGTAGCGGTCGCGTGGTTCCAGACTGAAGCACCTAGAACCGTTCGGCCACACCGGCCGGCCCCCAAGTGTCGTCTTGCAGCACGAACATTTATGCAGGATATTTCTGAGATTGTTCAGCGACATTTTCTGACAATTTTGTTGTTGGGGACTCGTTGCCTCCGGTGGCTCGTTACAGAATAATTGCATTCCGTTCGAGTTCTTCCTCATTTATTTAATTAACGCCCTCAAAACGTTCCATGAGACGACAATCTACTTCTTGCAAAATTTTTCTCCAAGTGTTTTAAAATCGTTCACTCGTACCTTACATTCTGCCAACATTGTGCAATGACTGGAACAATAAGGCCACGCTGGAGGACTGTAGTAGAGATGGGCAAACTCGTTCATCCTTGGGAACTAGTTAACTGGTGATTGCTCTTTTTTGGGAACAGTTCATTTTTACTCGTGCACCGTTCATTTGTGCTTGGAATATGGTTCTTATCAAAATTTGAAAATTAGTAGCTTAGGTGACTGAAGGTGGAAGGCGCCAAGAGGGGCACTTGCCTCTCTCCTGGAGTATAGAGTTTTTATTCGTAACAGAATTTTCGTGATTCTGCAAAACCTCTTGTTTAGCCAACTGTAGCGTTATGTGGCTCATAGCAGTGAAATAATATACGGTGGTGCACGAATAACCGGCCCCCAGTACAGACTGCTCGCCAATTACGCACGATTTGTTGACCGCTACGAGCAGAATGGATAAACATATAATAATTAGGCAGTGAAGAAATAACAAATAAGCTAATGCAAACAACAACTCCGAAACAATAGATGACGATTGGTGGGGGACAATGAGCAGTTTAGTACTCAGGGCCAATTTTTCCTGCACCACCCTGTACCACTGAAATAATATGGTAGAAGTTATCGCATTCTCTTTACATAATGTGACCCAAGACACCCGATTATGGAGCGCGGACTTCATTCGGTTGTAAGTCGGTCTGCCTTCCATAACAATGAACATGCTCTTTTTCCTTGCATCAAAAAAAGACGGAAAATGGCCACTCTTGTGAGCCGTACCGACTTCCTTTGCATGTGTAATAACAAAAAAAATCTTCCTTTTCACAGGTATTTCCTGTGCTGTTTATCGAAATAGTGAAGTAAGCTGGTATGCTGTTTTGTTACCTGAAAAGATGTATGTATTACATACCACGTGATTTATGTAATTATAAAAAAACATTTTAATTACCAGTCGTAGACGCTGAATACAACACGAAAATAACCAGAAGTTCACAGTTCAAAAAAGATATGAAACAGATCTAGAATTGGCGTGCGGAGCGAACGAAACGAACAACAACTCGATAGATACTGAACTAACTGTTGTGGTTGGCAGGAGAGCCAACACCGTGTTACTAGAGGAAGCCGAAAGGCACGCGTTTTAGCTCACGCAGGCTGGCGTGAGGTCTGGAACAGGACAAGGAAATTAGAATTTAGAAAAAACGCACGTAGCTGGTGGAATACTTAACTTTAATCCATTAATGCTGAACCTCGCTCTTGACGGTACATGATTTACAGTATCAATGGTAATGGCGCCTTGCTAGGTCGTAGCAAATGACGTAGCTGAAGGCTATGCTAACTATCGTCTCGGCAAATGAGAGCGTATTTTGTCAATGAACCATCGCTAACAAAGTCGGTTGTACAACTGGGGCGAGTGCTAGGAAGTCTCTCTAGACCTGCCGTGTGGCGGCGCTCGGTCTGCAATCACTGATAGTGGCAACACGCGGGTCCGACGTATACTAACGGATCGCGACCGATTTAAGGGCTACCACCTAGCAAGTGTGGTGTCTGGCGGTGACACCACACTAACTATGAGCAGTCGGCTGTGGAACTGCAACGCCTGGCCACGCGAAGAAGGACGAGTCCGGCCGAACGGGACCGAGGCTGGAACGAGACCGGCCGACGTGTGCCTTCGCGGGAACGAGACCGACCGTTTCCGTTCCCGGGAACTATAAGTAGAAAGCCCCGACCGAAGTGAACTATGAAAGACCGTTCCTTAGAATTCGTCCCTCGCTTGTTCTGTTCATCTTGATGAACCGTTCCTTTGGACCCGTTAGTTCGCGAACTACCCATCTCTAGAATGTAGTATTAGGGATCCCACAAGGTGCAGCATTGGGCACATTACTTTCCTCATTATATGTTAACGATGTGTCGTATATTCTCTCCCGCTGCATTTATCACCCATACGCTGGCGACTTTCAGTTGTGTCGAAGTGGAAGTCCGTTACACACTTGTACACACCCATCCACCATATAAACGATATTTACTTGCCTTATCCTAATGGAAGCAGAATACAGGTTTGAAAGCTAACCCATCTAAAACCAAGCAATATTGGTCGCTCACAAAAAACGTTCAGAGTGTCTTTCCGCCTTTAATCCCAAACGGCACAGAAACAACCTTCTTTCTTCAGCAAAGAACTTGGGGATAATTCTGGACCATCAGTTAGTCGGGACTGAACTCGTAACTGCAGTTTGTACTAAAATGTCAGCTTTACTTCACTCAGTACAGAAGTATACATTGAAACGACAAAGAAACTGGTATAGGCTTGCGCATTCAAATACAGAGACATGAAAACAGGCAGAATATGGCGCTGCGGTCGCCAGTGCCTATATAAGACAAGAAGTGCCTGTCGCAGTTATTAGATCGGTTACTGCTGCTACAATGGCACGTTATCAAGAGATAAGTGAGTTTGAACATGGTGTTACAATCGGCGCACGAACGATGGGACATAGCATCTCCGAGGTAGCGATGAAGTGTGGAATTTCCCGTACGACCATTTCACGAGTGTACCGTAAATATCAGGAATCTGGTAAGGCATCAAATCTTCGACATCGCTGCGGCCGGAAAAAGATCCTGCAAAAACAGGACCAACGACGACTGAAGAGAATCATTCAACGTGACCGAAGTTCAACCCTTCTGCAAATTGCTGCATATATCAATGCTGGGCCATCAACGAGTATCAGCGTGCGAACCATTCAACGAAACCTCACCGAAGAGGGCTTTCGGAGCCAAAGGCTCACTCATGTACCCTTGATGACTGCACAACACAAGGCTTTATGCCTCGCCTGGGCCTGTCAATACCGACATTGGACTGTTGATGACTGGAAACGCGTTTCCTGGTCGAACGAGTCTCATTTCAAATTGTATCGAGCGGATGAACGTTAACAGGTACAGAGACCACCTCATGCATACATGGATCCTGCATGTCAACAGGGGAGTGTTCAAGCTGGTGGATTTTCTCTAATGGCGTGTGCAGTTGGAGTGATATGGGACCTCTGACACGTCTAGATACGACTCTGACAGGTGACACGCACGTAGTCATCCTGTCTGAACACTTGCATCCATTCATGTCCATTGTGCGTTCCGGCGGACGTGGGCAATTTCAGAAGTTAGAATTGTTACAGAGTGGCTCCAGGAACACTTTTCTGAGCTTAAACACTTCCGCTGGCCACCGAACTTCCCAGACATGAACATTATTGAGCATATCCGGGGTGCCTTGCAACGTGCTGTTCAGAAGAGATCTCCATCACCTCGTACTCTTGCGGATTTATAGACACCCCTGCAGGATTCAGTGTGTCAATTACCCCCAGCACTACTTCAGACGTGAGTCGTGTTCCTGCCAAGTCGTGTTGCGCCATTTCTGCATGCTCGCTGGGGCCCTACGCGATATTATGCATGTGTACCAGTTTCTTTGGCTCTTCAGTGTATAAAGAAGGATTTTCTTTCGAACTTTAAAAGAACCTCGTACAGTTACTAATATTCTCCATAATTGACTACGGTGACGCTATTCTCCATGGACTTTCATACCAAAGTTCACACTGGCTAGAACTGGCGCTGAATGCTTGTGTACCATACATTTGTGACGTACGCTATTTCGACCATATCACCCCTGCCTACGAACAATTGTCACTACTGCGTGCCGATAAGCGTAGAGACTATCATATTCAATGTTTGCCATATCGTCCTCTCGATCAATGCATTCCCTCTTATTTATCATCAACTCTTACACTACAGCAGAAATACTTGTTCTCACAAAGTAAAATCTTCGCTGTACCTTCATTTCACACTGCCACGTTCTCTAAATCATTTTCTGTACCAAGTACCCGACATTGGCACCATCTCCCTCAAAACACCAGTGACATTGAGTTCTTTCTAGACTTCAGGAGACAGGTACGGCCGAACTGGCGTCACAATAGCCTTCTCTTCCATATACTAGTCTGCAACTCACTCTCGTCCGTCCCCCATTCACCCAGAAAATTTTCTCTGCCCATTATCAAGAGAATTATATATTTACACTCTTCTCTTTCCTAACAGGCTCTGTCGCCTCTTTTTTCATTCCTTTTGCTTCCGACGACACTAAGCGTCGCTTCAGATGTGCTAAACTAATCTGTATCATTCTTAATGTCCTTCACTATTACTATTATTATTGTTCTTATAATTAGTGTCAATTATTATTATTATTATTGTGAATGGTCAGATGAAAGAGAGGGCTGCTAGGCTTAAGGCAAAATGAGCACTAAATAAATAAATACGTTTTATAAAATGACTTACAAAAGGGCCACGGGATTCCCATAGTTCCCAGCAGTGGAAAATTTCTACAGGGATCCTTTTGAGGATTGTGAGGTAAATTTGGCTCCATTTCACACATCTTAAAATAAATACGTAAATAAATGGTTCAAATGGCTCTAAGCACTATGGGAGTTAACAGCTGAGGTCATCAGTCCCCTAGACATAGAACTACTTAAACCTAACTAATCTAAGGACATCACACACATCCATGCCCGCATCTCGTGGTCGTGCGGTAGCGTTCTCGCTTCCCACGCCCGGGTTCCCGGGTTCGATTCCCGGCGGGGTCAGGGATTTTCTCTGCCTCGTGATGGCTGGGTGTTGTGTGCTGTCCTTAGGTTAGTTAGGTTTAAGTAGTTCTAAGTTCTAGGGGACTTATGACCACAGCAGTTGAGTCCCATAGTGCTCAGAGCCATTTGAACCATTTTTGAATACACATCCATGCCCGAGGCAGGATTCGAACGTGCGACCGTAGCAGCAGTGCGGTTCCGGACTGAGGCGCCTAGAACCGCTTGGTCGCAGTGGCCGGCTTCACCCATCTTCATTTTATTGTTATGTTGGCGATACGTTTATGCTCTGGCCACAAGACGTCCTTCTTCTTGAGCCCTTGAACAGCTAGCAACCAAACACCTGTTTCACTGACGGCGCAGAGAGAGAATGGAAGTTGACGGTTTTAGAAATTTGGATAGAGCAAAAGGAAGGGCGGCTCGCTCACTCTTTGTACCACAAACATACTGATTCATCTCTCATCGCGCAGAGCCTCCACCAACAAAATCAGAAGACAACTATTCTAAATACATTGTTTTTCCAGCGTATGTATCAGTTATTTAGTATACTACAGTCCAGATGCTTTAAAGAATTCCCCATCTCTATTATCTGGCAGTCTAATCAATTTATCCAGAAGATAGCTGTTTTAAAGATATTATTTCGCCAGGGTATTTCTGAGTTATACTACAGTCTAGACTCTAGATGCTGTGAGGAATTCCCAGTCTCGATTATCTGACAGTTGAACTGTGATAATAGCTCTTCGTACTAATAACTGCTGTTTATTTTTTTCTTTGGAACACTGGTATTAACGTCCCACCTGATTTCTGTGACGTTAGTTCCTTTCGCATTAAGGACTGAACATTAATATTGAGAATTAAAATTATGCCCGGATCATTTGCATACTGGTACTAGTTTATTACAGTTTCACCGAATCTTACATCAACTTCACGATCGGCGACAATTCGATTGCATATTCGTTGGCGTGCAGATTTTAGAACAGAGGGAAGAAAGTGCACGTCTCAGAATTTTATTATCTTTCAAGATCTAATTTCGAGAATCAGTATGTTGTGGTCTTCAGTCGGAAGTATGGCTCTAAGCGGATCTTCCGGCTCGAAGCGGATCTTCCGTGCAAGCTTTTCAATTTCTGCATAACAACTGGGACCTATATCCACTTGAGTCTGATCACTGCACAATGCCTCCCCTCTCCATCCCCCCCTTCTCTCTCTCTCTCTCTCTCTCTCTCTCTCTCTCTCTCTCTCTCCCTCTCTCTCTCTCTCACACACACACACACACACACACACACACACTCACACACTCCATTACCAAATAGTTCCACCCATAGTGGCTGGTGTGCCATGTCTATCGATTATTTCTTTTCGTCTAATTTTACCTTAAATGTCTTTCTTCCGCAGTTCGATTGAATACCTCCTCATTAGTTATGTGATCTACCTATCTCGTCTTCAGCATTCTTTGTAGTTTATGTTTCAAAACCTTGCAGTCTGTTCTTATCTGAACTGTTTATCGTCTCCACATTTCATTTCCGTGTAGTGCTGCAGTTCAGACAAATACCTGCCGGAAAGACGTCCTAACGTTAAATTTACATCCGAAGTAGACAAATTTCTGGGAATTATATAGAAGAGGACGCTCGTATTCTGCTACTGAGTAGCGTTATACAAGAGCTGATATTCTGCCTGACTTGGGGTGAATTCTTTGAATGGAAACTACAGTTTCCCCACGGTGTAATTTTTTGTTCCAGTAGATACAAAACGGCTAACGGAAGAGACTTGAAGGAAACGAAGGGGAAAAGCGATGCAAATCTCTCCGACGTTGAGATCACAGGGATGGACGGTTGTACGCCTAGGAACGTGAGAGTTCAAAGAGTGCCGCTGTGTTGAAGGTTTGCCGCGGTGAAACCTGGGAAGAGAGAGAGAGTGAGAGAGGGGGGGGGGGGGTTGGTTATCTCCCTTGTGAGCCCGCCTGGCGGCAGATTACCAGAAGAGAGAGCGCTATAGCTCCAGCGCGACATGGCCTCCTGCCGCTTTTCCGGCAATCCTGCCGAAGAAGCAGCCGCTGTCTTTCGGAACGGCGGTGGGCGCGTCTGAAAACTGCACCTCGAAGCAACAACGGGTGGACAATAGAAGGTGGTCATAAAAGAATGTCCCATTTTCACTGGTACACTCTAAGACAAAAAACCACGCACCACGAAGAACTTCCCCGAATGAGACGGACATCTGTAAATGTGATGCGCATGTTCAGACGAACGAATGATTACTGTTTCAAGACGACTGGATGATTTATTCAAGAGAAAGAGCTACACACATTGAACATGTCAGTGAAGCGTTGGTCCAACACTGGGGAGCGAGGTGGCGCAGTGGCTAGCACAGTGGACTCGCATTCGGGAGGACGACGGTTCAATCCCGCGTCCGACCATCCTGATTTAGGTTTTCCGTGATTTCCCTAAATCGCTTCAGGCAAATGCCGGGATGGTTCCTTTGACAGGGCATGGCCGACTTCCTTTCCTAATCCGATGAGAGCAATGACCTCGCTGTTTGGTCTCTTCCCTCCAAATCAACCCAACCCAACTCTGGGGTCTATGCAAGCAGTTATTCGGCTTGGCATTGATTGATAGGGTTGTTTTGATGTCCTCCTGAGGTATATCATGTCAAATTCTATCCAGTACATTGTCAGAATCCCGACTTGGTTGGGGGACCCTGCGCATAATGCTCCACACGTTCTCAGCTGGGCGAGGTAAGGTTTGGCAAGCACGAAGAGAGGTGTAGAAACTCTCTCCGTATGCGGGCGCGCATTATGTTGCCAAAATGTAAGCCCTGGGTGGCTTGCCACGAAGGGGAGCAAAACGAGATGTAGAATATCGTCGTCGTACCGATTTCCTGTGAGGGTGCTGCAGATGGCAACCACAGCGGTCGTACTATGAAATGAAATGGCAGCCCAGAAGGTTGGTCCAACTCTGGGGAGCGAGGTGGCGCAGTGGTTAGCACACGGGAGGACGATGGTTCAGTCCCGCGTCCGGCCATCCTGATTTAGGTTTTCCGTGATTTCCCTAAATCGCTTCAGGCAAATGCCGGGATGGTTACACGGCCGACATCCTTCACTAATCCAATGAGACCGATGACCTCGCTGTTTGGGCTCTTCCTCCCCCATCCCCATCCCCCCAAATCAACCCAACCCAACACAACTCTGGGCCGACAACTCGTCGGGACGTACGGCGGGCGTCAGTCGTGTTGGTACCCCACCGCTGTCTGGGACGTCTCCAGGCACGTCTTCGCTGGTCATCGGGGCTCAGTTCGAAGTGGGACTCATCACTGAAAACAATTCGACTCCAGCAAATGATATTCCAGGTCGAATGTGCCCGACAACACCGCAAGGAGGCTTGTTGGCCCAAGGGGCGTCGTGAGCTTAACCCTTCACTGTGGGTCGCCTGTTAATGATCCTTTCTGTCACTGAAGCACCATCTGAACGTCGGATCGATGATAACGATTGGGCTCTGACTGCCCCTCTGACGATTACATGGTTCTCACATTCTGTCGCCGCTCTAGGTCGACTGCTTCCTTCTTGCTGCTCTGTTCGGCTGCGGGTTGACCGTTTCTGCCTACATGATCGGATAGTGGCATATATCATACTCAGATGCTTCAAATGGCTCTAAGCACTATGAGACTTAACATCTGAAGTCGTCAGTGCCCTAGAATTTAGAACTACTTAAACCTAGCTAACCTAAGGACATCACTCACATCCATGCCCGAGGCAGGATTCGAATATGCGAGCGTAGCGCTCACGCGGTTCCAGGCTGAAGCGCCTAGAACCCCTCGGCCACAGCGGCCGGCCATATTAAGATTTCGAATGATTCGCCGATCACTCCAGCCGGTATCTTTGAGCCCAACAACACATCCCTTCTCAAATGCTGATAACTGCATATACTGCCCACGTACTTGTCTGCGAGGCATCGTCACTGTCTGACTGAGTACGCGGAATGAAATTTGCAAGGAATTTATGCTCTGGTATCGACATGTCCTGTGCTTACTACCCTTGCCAGCTGTGCTATGAAACTGCGCAGTGGCATCATCATTAATCCATCTGCAGTTTTACACTTTCCTTCCATAACTGTACGAATATCATTTTGTGACCAATTTGCTTAACTCCTCGGTGGTGCGATGTTTCATTTTTAATTTTATTTTTTGTGTTGCCTTAGAGTGTATATTACGTTAGTTTAATTTAGACTATTTACAACAAATCAAACATCAAGTTGAAGGTAAACTGACCCAGTTTTTCTTACAAAAGCTCAGTATGTGCACATTTAGTTTCAGGCACACATCCAACCCAAAATCCAGTTCTTCCTACACTTTGGTTAATAGTCACTCTTGAATTTCCTCGAGGAGTGAACATGATTTTGATTTATACTTGTATGGTTATGGTGTCTGTTCTTTCGGACATTATCTGCAACCGTCTAGAACTAAATTAGAATTATATTGATACCTTCAGCTGCTGACGGGCGTTGATATATATCAATGAGGAGAGGTGAAAATGTGTGCCCCGACCAGGACTCGAACCCGGGAGCTCCTGCTTACATGGCAGACGCTCTATCCATCTGAGCCACTGAGGGCACAGAGGACATGTCCGAAAGAACAGACACCATATCCATATAAGTATATAGTTCTGGCAACACTGGCCATGACCTTCTTCTGTGCGGACACACACACATTCCCCGAACTCTTACGGGATTTGGTAACAATGTCTTCGAGGAGTAATGAGCGTGTTGGGGTGGGACACTACGAATGTAGTGTGTGGGCATAAAAGGTGAGAATGTGGATCTCGCGGGAGACGTGCGCGAGATAGTCCCTCCAGTCGCGCTATCTTCTGTGCCCTCTGTGGCTCAGATGGATAGAGTGTCTGCGATGTAAGCAGAAGATACCGGGTTCGAGTCCCGGTCGGGGCACACATTTTCACCTGTCCCCGTCAGCAGCTGAAGGTATTAATATAATTCTAACTAGACAGAGTGTTTCAAAAAGGACTTGACAATTTTGAAAATTCATAAACGAAAGAAAAACTCGGGGTAGGTATTAAAATCCATGGAGAAGAAATAAAAACTTTGAGGTTTGCCGATGACATTGTAATTCTGTCAGACAGCAAAGGACTTAGAAGAGCAGTTGAACGGAATGGACAGTATCTTGAAAGGAGGATATAAGATGAACATTAACAAAAGCAAAACGAGGATAATGGAATGTAGTCGAATTAAATCACGTGATGCTGAGGGTACTAGATTAGGAAATGAGACACTTAAAGTAGTAAAGGAGTTTTGCTATTTGGGGAGCAAAATAACTGATGATGGTCGAAGTAGAGAGGATATAAAATGTAGACTGGCAATGGCAAGGAAAGCCTTTGTGAAGAAGAGAAATTTGTTAACATCGAGTATAGATTTAAGTGTCAGGAAGTCGTTTCTGAAAGTATTTGTATGGAGTGTAGCCACGTATGGAAGTGAAACATGGACGATAAATAGTTTGGACAAGAAGAGAATAGAAGCTTTCGAAATGTGGTGCTACACAAGAATGCGGAAGATTAGATGGGTAGATCACATAACTAATGAGGAGGTATTGAATAGAATTGGGGAGAAGAGGAGTTTGTGGCACAACTTGACTAGACGAAGGGATCGGTTGGTAGGACATGTTCTGAGGCATCAAGGGATCACCAGGTTAGTATTGGAGGGCACCGTGGAGGGTAAAAATCGTAGAGGGAGATGAATACACTAAGCAGATTCAGAAAGATGTAGGTTGCAGTAGGTACTGGGAGATGAAGAAGTTTGCACAGGATAGAGTAGCATGGAGAGCTGCATCAAAGCAGTCTCAGGACAGAAGACCACAACAACATCAACAACAACATATAAATTAATACATAGTTCCTACAGAGGTGATTGTAGTGTCAATTTGTAGGGAAATACATCAAGTTTTGTCTTGCGTAGTTGCTAGTGCCAAATCGCATCGTAAGGATTGCTAGCGACAGTTGCGTTAAACATGGTTGCCTTATGGACCCGAGCGTGCTAGTTGTGTGTTTTGGTTTGAAGAATCGAAGTCGTCGACAACAGTTCAGCATAATTTCTGTACCAAGTACGCTATAGATCCTCCTAGTAGGCCTACAATTGATGAGTGGCATAAATGTTTTGTAGAAACAGGGTGCTCAGTAAGTTTTTCCGAGAGAGAACCATCAGCGGGATAATGTACCTGGTTATGTTACAACAATTTTTGGTACCACAGATCGATGAGGATGATCAAGAGCGAAATGTTTACTTGATGCAAGATGGCGCACCAGCCCCTTACGTGCATGATGTCCGGGATTTTCTCAGTGACCGCTGTCCAGGTCAATGGATTGGCCGTGATGCGGCAATTGCATGGCCCCCACGTTCCCCAGACTCGACACCACCGGATTTTTTTTCTATGGGAATTCATCACGGATATCGTGTTTGTACCTCCTGTGCCGGCTTCTCTAACTGAACTTAGAACAACAATGCAAGTTACACCTGCAACGCTGCAGCGAGTTTAGGAAGAAATTGACTTCCGATGGGATGTGTGCAGGATAACCAACGGAAGCCACAGACAACATCATTAGTTCAAGGTAAAAAAACTTGATGTGTTTTCGTTCAAAATAACACTAAACCCACCTCTGTATTTTCTTTCTATAAATTTATATGAATTTTTAAAGTTGTAAAGTCCTTTTTGAAACACCCCGTAGTTTATACGCGCAGCTTCAATACATTTATGGAGTAGCTGGATGACGTCGAACTTACAGCAGATTATTTCCATCGAGACGGAGCCACATGTCGCACATCTAACGCTTCTATGCAACTTGCAGCCAGTTTCTTTCGTGACAGTAATATCAAAAATTTGTGTCCCCCTCCCCCCTCGATCACCTGACCTAACGCCCGGATTTTTTTCTCGTAGGGGTATTTTAAAAGCCGGGTGTACAAGAATGTACCACGGACAACTGCAGAGGCCATTAAACACTTCACAGAATGTCGCGGATTATGGTGAAACGATTTCAGTTGTGCGTCAGTGCCGATGGAGGGCACTTCCAATATTTGGTGTGAGGACTTGGCGTGTATGTACATGTACGAGGTGCGACAATAAAGTAATGAGACGATTTTCTTTGCAAGATGTGGCAACCCTGCAGGCTTGTGTAGGCACAATATCTTTGACCTTGGTCTATAAGCTGCTTCTAGTCCAAGCGGCACATCGATGCAACTGCTCAGTCGTGAGTTGTGCTGTAATAGGTTAACACATGTTTGTGTCATGGAAATGGAACCGCATAATATTGCTCAAACGGAAATCAATCCAGAATTGAAACCTCCTGGCAGATTAAAACTGTGTGCCGGATCGAGACTCGAACTCGGGACCTTTGCCTTTCCCGGGAAAGTGCACTACCAACTGAGCTACCCAAGCACGACTCACGCCCCGTCCTCACAGCTTTACTTCTGCCAGTACCTCGTCTCCTACCTTCCAAACTTTACAGAAGCTCTCCTGCGATAGACCGATATTTCATTCTACAATCCAGAATTGTTGAGCTGTGGTATCACTGGTGATGAAAGTTTTTGTTTCAGTACGATTCAGAGGCAAAATGCCAAAGTTCACAGTGGTGTTCAAAGGGATCACCCAGACCAAAAAAAGCTCTCATGTTAAAGTCAAAAGTGAAATGCATGCTTGTTGCTTCTTTTGATTCCAAGCGAATTGTTCATAAAGAGTATGTGCCTCCTGGACAAATAGTTAACCAATATTACTACAAAGAAATTTTAGAAAGACTTCGTAAAAGAGTTCTTCGTGTCCGTGCCAACATTGCTGATAATTGGATTCTGCATCACAATAATGCGCCATCCCATTACTGATCTGTCAGTACAGCAATTTTTAACCTCAAAACAAATTTCAGTCACCTCATCCACCAGATATCGCTCCGTGCGACTTTTTTCTATTTTCAAGAGTCAAAACGGCGGTCAAGGGACGCCATTTTCAAACAACAGAAGATATCCAAAAAGCTGTGACGGGTCTTGGAGGGTGTTACAGAAGATGAGCTCCAGAAACGTTACCATCCATGGCAGAGGCGCTGGAAAATGTGTGTGCAATCAGAAGGGAACTACTTTGAAAGAGACAACACTAAACATGACTAAAACGGTAAGCACCATTTTTTTTCACGTCAGTCTCATTACTTTACTGTCGCACCTCGTATGTATTTAATCTTTCAATTTTGTATTATCACCTCCCAAGTTTGCAAATGTGTCCCATTATTGATTCAAATGTTACGACTCGTTAAAAGTAGTTCAGGTTATTTGGATCGCACTTTTACATTCCAGCATTAACAACTTCCAGCTATTATCCGAAATGGCTGTCATTTTTGTTCCGTAGAGATGCGTGGTATGTTTCGTCAAGTAACTTGTATGGTTGAAGCGCACTCGATATCGTGATCTTGTTCAGTCGTCCCACATGCCGCGGAGCGAAATCTCGGGGACATGTTCAGCTAGTCACGAGGGACGGACAGGGTGATGAACGACCGTGGAGGCGGAGCTAGACGAGCTGCTACCGCCGTTCCTTAGGCGAAGCGCTCTTGTCTTGTCGGTTTGCGTGTCGGCTTCCGTTCTGACAGCGGACGCCTGTGTCAACGAACCGCTGCTAGTTTGCGCTTAGTTATCAGTCTAGGATAGGCTCCCACTATCTCCCGACGGCTCTCTTTGAACTGAAGTAAATATTCCCGAAATTCTCACGCTATGCGACTGTGTCAAGTGGATAACAAGCTTCCACAGATTAGGTGCATCTCATGCGCAAGTGTGTAACACGTCACGCTGTAAAATACTCCAGCGCTCTGTCTACAGTATTTCAGGACGGCAACGTTAGACTGAAATTCAGCCAGGGTGCAAAGAGTGCACCAGAAAAGAAAAGAACAACATTGAGAAACGGAAACATGTTACAACATTTCACTAAGCCATTAGTAAGCGACTACTGGAGTTAATCTTGTGATACAGTAAGTCAGGTGCTTGAACTATTTCTTGACTTCTCAAAAGAGTGTGTGTCAGCACCACACCGATATTATTAACAAAAGTGCGACTATATGTGTTACCAGACAAAATTTGTGACTGTCTTGAGCATTTCTTGTTAGGGAGGACGGAGCGTGTCATCTTGAAGAGGCAGTCATCAACAGAAGTAGAAGTAACTTTAAGCGTGCTCCAGGAAAGCGTATTGGAACTCTCGCTGTTCATAGAGTACAGGGCGAGCATAAAACTTTTCCCTGATGACAAAAATTTACAGACACAGCTGTGCGGTTTGTTGCAAATGGTAGCTTAACCCATATGCTCCGCTTCTTGCGCGCAGAATGTCTAAACTATAATCAGTTTCTCTCTATGTCTTTACCAGCATCTCCTCCGTCAGCGCCTCTACAGCATTTCCTATTCCCCCTGTAAGAGCTGAACACTTTACCTTTAACGTAACTCCCGGAAAGTGGAGAGGGTTTATGTCTGGTGAACTTGGTTGTCATGATGCTGGATCGTCTCTACGTATTACTCTGTCCGGAAAGGTTTCATCCAAGAACTGGCGAACAAATACCCCCCATGTGGTGGTGCATCACCTTGCTGAAACACTACCATGTAACTGTGGTGCAACTTGAAGTCCCAACATGTCGAGGTAAACTGTTGCCGTTACGGTTGGCTCAGTGAAACAGAATGATACTACAAGCGTATTGTGCAGAGGAAAGTCTTTCATCCGGCCATCATTAATCCAGATTTCCGGTTTATCCGTGTTAATTTTTTGTTTACATTTCCTTTTTTAACGCGAAAATGAATGCTATAGGATTAGTACGGGACGGTATATACAGAGTTGTTACGTTGGCACTGCAGGTGGCATAGAGATCACGGGTCCGACCTTTCGAACTATCGTTACTACAGAAATACGGATATTTCTGTAAAGTCAGTACCGCCATTAGACTGTTGTTTATTTCCAATGTTACATTTACACTTACACAATCATGATTTCGGCTCCAAAGTGCCATTATCAAGTGTTTTCTCCAACGCACGATTAGCTGGTCTAGAAATAGCTTTAGTCTTAATGTTAATGTAATTTGGAATCACGTGTTCAGTTCTGCATTTTCTGTTAAGTCTAATGCACTCAATAGCTTTCAAGAATTTTATCTTCAGCTGTTGGAAGCGAAGTACATCTCCAAATGCTAGGCTAGGCAGACATTTAATACAAAATTGTTAAGACTTTCGTGGCCACTTGTTGACAAACTGCCTATTGGCTTCTGTCTCGGGTTCTTCGGCCGACGTTCATCTAATGATTTTTCTGACGTTTCGCCAGCACGAGTGGCTGGCATTGTCAAAGCTTCACCCTCCATTTCACTACCAGTTCACCACCGGCAATGGAGGGTGAAGCTTTGACAATGCCAGCCACTCGTGTTGGCGAAACGTCAGAAAAATCATTAGATGAACGTCGGCCGAAGAACCCGAGACAGAAGCCAAAAGGCAGTTTGTAGACATTTAATAATTTTTTGATAATGCGGGGCCACAGTCATAACGGCTGAAGATAAAATTATTGAAAGCTATTGAGTGGATTAGATTTAACAAAAAATGCAGAACTGAACAAGTGATACCAAAGTACAATAAAGCGCTGTAGAGAGTAGTTGCGAGGTGGCTATTTGCGACTTTATATTCTGTTTGTGTGTTCCCCCAATATCACACAAAATTTCATGTTGGATTGTTGGTCTTGTAAATGAGCCATTGTAAACATCACAATGAACACTCAAAATAGAAAAGCTCGTAAACTATAGGAGATAGCAGCAAACAATGTGAAATACCGTAGTTACTCGAGAAATTGTGACGGATAAAGATCCGCCAACGGCAGGTCAATAGTACGGACGCTTCGTTGCCTCGCAAAAATAAAGAACATTAGTGATATTTTCTGAACGCACCTCACACAAACATTGTCTGCACAGACAAATGTTTTCTGGCCGTTACCGGAAATCGCCTTTTAACAACTGGAATACTCCAACTCCCTCGGCGTTGGCCATCCACTGGCTGTTCAACAGGAGAGGAAAAACAGCACGAAAAAGCAAATCGCCGGTGGAAAATAACGCGGATGCGTTGTTGTTTGTGCCTATCACCGGCGGTGTTTGCGAGGTATCGGCCGAGTGGAAACGTCGGAGGGCTGCCGGCCCGCCATCCTGCCCGCGCGCAACCCTCCAGTGCGGTTTCGTCAGCGGCTGCGGCGGCGCCGAAGACGGCTGAGACACGCGCTGGGGCTGGGCGGTTTCCAGGCCCCTCCCCGCATAAATATTTGTCACGTGGCGCGGGCCGCGGGTTCGCCTCCCTCGCTCGCAGTATCTACTCAGGCCGGTATCTGAGCGCGAGGAACTGGGGCACCGCCTGGAGAACTCCAGCGGCAGTACGTTGACTGCGAAAAAGGAAAATTTGTAAATAACGGAAGTCCAGCTCTACTTCTTCTTTTCCACAGTTCAGTTTGTTGCAAGAGGTCGACAGTGAGAAAAATACTTATTTACCGAGCATCGGACCGTATACACTATACAGTAACAGAAAAAAAAATCGCAACACCAAGGAGCTGTGCGACATAAAAACGAGAGTTGGTAGGCGTGTTCCTACGTCTGAAAGACGATGTCTATTCAAATTTCCGCCAGTCGGGTAATAGTGCCGCTAGTAGCGCCACAGTGAGGATACAGATCGGGTTTGCTTTATTCATTCTTATTCAGAACTCTATATTTTACAAAGTACTCTACAGGCCATTAAAATTTCTACACCACGAAGATGCCGTGCTACAGAAGCGATATTTCACCGACAGGAAGAAGACGCTGTGATATGCAAATGATAAGCTTTGCAGAGCATTCACACAAGGTTGGCGGCGGTGGCGATACCTACAACGTGCTGACATGAGGAAAGTTTCCAACCGATTTCTCATACACAAACAGCAGTTGACCGGCGTTGCCTGGTGAAACGTTGTTGTAATGCCTAGTGTAAGGAGGAGAAAAGCGTACCATCACGTCTCCGACTTTGATGAAGGCCGGATTGTTGCCTATCACAATTGTGGTTCATCGTATCGCGACATTGCTGCTCGCGTCGGTCGAGGTGCAATGACTGTTAGCAGAATATGGAATCGGTGGATTCAGGAGGGTAATACGGAACACCGTGCTGGATGCCAACGGCCTCGTATCACTAGCAGTCGAGATGACAGGCATCTCATCCGCATGGCTGTAACGGATCGTGCAGCCACGTATCGATCCCTGAGTCAACAGATCGGGACGTTTGCAAGACAACAACTATCTGCACGAACAGTTCGACGACGTTTCCAGCAGCATGGACTATCAACTCGGAGGCCTTAGCTGTAGTTATCCTTGACGCTGCATCACAGACAGGTGCGCCTGCGATGGTGTACTCAACGACGAACCTGGGTGCACGAATGGCAAAACGTCAATTTTTCGGATGAATCCAGGTTCTGTTTACAGCATCGTGATGGTCGCATCCGTGATTGGCGACATTGCGGTGAACGCGCGTTGGAAGCGTGTATTCGTCATCGCCATACTGGCGTATCACCCGGCGTGATGGTATGGGGTGCCATTGGTTACACGTCTCGGTCACCTCTTGTTTGCATTGGCGACACTTTGAACAGAGGACGTTACATTTCAGATGTGTTACGACCCGTGGCTCTACCCTTCATTCGATCCCTGCGAAACCCTACATTTCAGCAGGATAATGCACGACCGCATGTTGCATGTCCTGTACAGGCCTTTCTGGATACAGAAAATGTTCGACTGCTGCTCTGGCCAGCACATTCTCCAGAACCAATTGAAAACGTCTAATCAACGGTGGCCGAGCAACTGGCTCGTCACAATACGCCAGTCACTACTGTTGATGAACTGTGGTATCGTGTTGAAGCTGCATGGGCAGCTGTACCTGTACACGCCATCCAAGCTCTGTTTGGCTCAAATCCCAGGCGTATCAAGGCCGTTGTTACGGCCAGCGGTGGTTGTTCTGGGTACTGATTTGTCAGGATCTACGCACCCAAAATGCCTGAAAATGTAATCACATGTCAGTTCTAGTATAATATATTTGTCCAGTGAATACCCGTTTATCATCTGCATTTCTTCTTGGTGTAGCAATTTTAATGGCCAGTAGTGTATTACATGTAGACATAAGATTAAGGCATGATTAGCACTGTAAACTCACCAAAACTCACCAAGTTCGTATTTTGCCACTCTGCAAGTGTGCTGTCAGTGCCATTCCGGTCACAAGACACATGTCTAAGAGGTAGTCAAGTGCGTTCCAGAATCTATGTACCAACATCCTCTTAGTGATCGTCGCAGCACCATTCATGCGATCTGTGAGGTTGTCCAGGGTTCTTGGCAATTGGAGTACGTGAACACGGTCCGTTATGTACCACGCAAAGGAAAAAGTCACAAGACGTTAGGTCAGGCGATGTGGGGAACCAAGGGAACAGAGCCACATCATCTTCACCACTACGCCCAAATTCGCGATGAGGTAGTTCGCCGTTTAGATAGTGACGAAAGCGATGCTCCAATGAGGTGGGGCGCCGTCTTGTTGAAGATGAACTTCTCTGAATCAGTAGCCAGTTGTCGAAACAATCACAACTACAACATATACCACGCTGTCGTTTCACAGAACAAAACGATCCGTACAGCTTCATCTATGACATTGCACGGTAAACATTATCTTTAGGGGAATCTCGTTCGTGCGCTGCAATTTCATGAGACTGTTCAGTGCCCCAAACTCTCACATTGAAATGATGAACCTTTCTAGATCGCTGGAAGGCTGCTTCGTCGGTGAATGTCAGCTTGGAGGCGAAATGTTCATGCTCAGGTGTTTCCTGTAATGTGAAGCAAAATGGAAGGCCGTGGCCATAGTCTTTTGGTTTTAATGGTATGGTATGAAATCTAACGTCGTCGCAAAATCACCCACACAGTTTGTTGTACTTTTGGGAGTTCGTGGCTTGCATGGAATGTTGATATTTTTATTTTCCGGACTGCGCACGGAACTTTCACTCCTCCTCCCCTCCACGGTTGCATCTGGCATAGTTAATCTACCGTATTTTTCTGTTTACAAAGTCAACCAGTGTTCTCAACCGTCGATACAACGCACAGTGCCTTGTTCAAGTGGCGGTTCTTCTCCATATTCTTCTGCGTGCACGCTGGACTGTTGTAACAGATAAACATGTCGCGTATTCCAACTAAAAAAAAACTCTTTTCTTTCTTTGTCGCCACTTTGTCAAGGCACTGTTCTTATAACGCCCACTCGTGGACACAATGCAAACTCGCAGAGTTTACGATTACATTTATGCATCAGTCACAGTTGTATGTGTACTACTTCAGGAACTATAGAACTTCGAAAACGAATGAATTATTTATAGTAGCCCTGTATATAAGTGATATAGTGAATAGCGTGGAAGCTCCATAAGCCGTTTGCAGACAAGACGACGCTGTTGTTTATAAGAACGTGGTAATATCAGAAGACTGTAGCAGAAGGCAGGTAGACCTATGGAGGATCAGTTTCCTCTGAACGAAAATTAATGTGAAGTGCTGCGAGTAAATAGGCGAAGAGATACTTAACTGTCCCATTACGCTGTCGGGGAAAACTCACTGGAAACCGCAACAACCGTAAAATACCTCGGAGTAACCACCTGGAGCGGCCTAATGTGGCCTGAACACATAACATAAACCAGCTTCCAGCATTCGAGTCATTAGCCGGCCGCTGTGGCCGAGCGGTTCTAGGCGCTTCAGTCTGGAACCGCGCGACCGCTACGGTCGTAGGTTCAAATCCTGCCTCGGGCATGGATGTGTGTGATGTCCTTAGGTTAGTTAGGTTTAAGTAGTTCTAGGTTCTAGGGGACTGATGACCTCAGATGTTAAGTCCCATAGTGCTCAGAGCCATTTGAATCATTCGAATCATTGGAAGAATCTTGAGGAAATGTAATGAATCCACTTAAGAAGCGCCTTACAAGGTGCTTGTTGTCCGGTTATTGAATATTGTTCCTCAGTTTGGGACCCTTATCAAGTAGGAGCAACAAAACAGATAGCAAAGTTCCAATGATGAGCGTCGCGTTTGGTCTCGGGTTTGTTTAGCGAGCGCGAGAGCATTACCGATTTGCTTAAAACCAGTCAGGGAATGCGGTAGTCATCACTTCTGTCTAAGCTGGTCATGCGTTGTGTTCCAAAAATGAACATCATAGAGACAGAAGTGATGACACTTTCTACAGGACCTGACCGCAGGACAATGCTCAAGCACGTACTGTTACTGATTTGTTGACTGATGGGGCTGCTCAGTGCTATATCCCCTGACTTGCAACACGGAGTATAGACGTAGGTGTAGACGTAGACATTCTATAGTTTGAGGCCACATTCCCTTCGCTAATCTGCATCTTATTGACTCAGTCTCATCTTTTTCACCTCAGTCTGGACATCTGTCAGTTGCGTAACCGTCGGAGGTCAACATTCGCGCCATTTACTCGAAGTAATGCAGGGTTCTGCTTCGTGACATAATTTTCTGGACGAGTCTGTATCTGAACCACATCCACATCGATTTCGTCAACTTAGTGATAATCGGTACTGATTTAAAACCACCTCTTATCTATTCACTACATATCTGATTCCTGATTAAAGCCAAAGGAGATGCAGGCCATGCATAAACCATGTAGAACGTTCGACATTAAAGAACTAACTTGTCCACTTACGAAGCTGGCTATGTAATATTTTGTAGAATGGTGCTCCACTGTACGAAACGTGCTCTATCTCAACACCGTCCCCATACACTTTGATCACAGCTTGATACCGCCGACATCTTTTTGTCTACACTACTCATACGTTGAAGTTACAAAATAAATGTGAACAGCGATTTGAAGATGAATCTATCACGTCAGAACTGGTAACGGAGCCGTCTTTTTCACACCGAGCAACTAAAACTGGTTGGTTGCTGTTTTCATCTTCAGTAAGAAACCAGCAGTATTTTCTTCCAGCCACCATTTTACGTGAATCTGGAGGCAGAATTAGTCATGTTTGCAAGTGATACAAGCATTTTTGTGAAATCGAGCAATAAGCATATACAGAAAAATAGTATATGGTGTTTTTGGGAAGCTTACTGACTGGTTTTGCGTAAATAGGCTAGCTTTAAACTTTGAAAACACATCTCGGTTGATTTCGTACTGTCAAACATATCCTGCATTCTCTTAACCTAGTATACCAACAAGAAATAATGAATAGAGAGAAAATTCTAAGTCCTTAGATGTAGAAACTGATGAAAATTTAATCAGGAAATACCATATAGTAGACCTGCTAAAACGTTTAGGTTCGACTACTTCTGTCATAAGAATAATTGCCAACTTTGGGGATTCAGAGATTCGTAAGTTAATATATATTGCATATTTTCGTTCGCTGATGTCATGTGGTATATTAGTCCGAAAGAATTCCTCACTTAGGCCAAAAGTGTTAACTGCACGAAAAGTAACAACACTTTTGTGTGGAGTTGAGACACGTACATCTTGGAGGCATCTCGTTAAATATATTTATTCACTTCTGAAATTTGTTGTCAACAATCCTTTTGAGTTTGAGAGTAACAGATACATTCACAAGTACAACATTACAGTGAAAAATGATCTGCTTTAATGCGTTATTGATTCAAACTTTGCCATATAAGTGTGTGAAAGTTACAACTGTAAAGCTTTCGACCATCTGCCTGGGGAAATAAAACATCTGACAGATTGAAACTTCCTGGCAGATTAAAACTGTGTGCCCGACCGAGACTCGAATTCGGGTCCTTTGCCTTTCGCGGGCAAGTGCTCTACCAACTGAGCTACCGAAGCACGACTCGAAGCACGACCCGAAGTCGTGCTTCGGTAGCTCAGTTGGTAGAGCACTTGCTCGCGAAAGGCAAAGGTCCCGAGTTCGAGTCTCGGTCGGGCACACAGTTTTAATCTGCCAGGAAGTTTCATATCAGCGCACACTCCGCTGCAGAGTGAAAATCTCATTCTGAATCTGACAGATTGATGCAGCATTTTCAAATGTAGACTAAATATCTGGTTAATAGCTACTTCTGTACTGTAGAGGAAATAATTAGCCAATTATACAGAAAAAACATGTAAATGTACAGCTTGTAGCCACATAAATTATTTTTCAACTTGCATATGTTTGTTCAGTATCACAATCCTTACCATCAATTTGATCTATGAAATTCGTTACTAACTATCGCCCTACACTTCTGTGTGACGCACTAGGTTCAAAAATGGTTCAAATGGCTCTGAGCACTATGGGACTTAACATCTGAGGTCATCAGTCCCCTAGAACCTAGAACTACTTAAACCTAACTAACCTAAGGACATCACACACATCCATGCCCGAGGCAGGATTCGAACCTGCGACCGTAGTGGTCGCGCGGCTCCAGACTGTAGCGCCTAGAACCGCTCTGCTACACCGGCCGGCGACGCACTAGGTATTACTTCTGTGTTTGTAGATAATGGATCCATCCAGGATAAAGTGCTCCAATGTTCCTTTTAATAGATTCGCAATCAATTCTCAAAGATGGTTAGATATCTCACAAGAAAAGCGTTTTCTTTTCGCGGTACTTAGTACAGTGTGCGGAAAGAATGCCAAATGGGTTTCGCATTGTTAGGTTTCTCGTGGTCGTTGTCTAAGTAATCCGTCCTGATTTCCACGGAGGTCATTTTCGGGGCAGAAAATATTCTGGCCCCCAGAGGGCACTTCGCAGCTAAATATGGACCACTATCTGCTTCAGAGCGGCCGTCGCACGTCTGGAGAGAGTCACCGCAGGCTAGCTGATAAGAGGCGTGCTGTCACCTAGGCACTAGGCAGTCAGTGTACGCTGCTTGCTTCCAGCAGCTGCGGGGAAAAGAGAGTTGAGCTTCTCGTCAACATCCAAGTCATTGTAACTGAAGAACAAGCTCAGATGTATTAGAGAAGTGTGGAGAAAGAAATGGCTTTTGAGCCAGTTACAGGAATGACCTCGGACCCGCCAGGGCAATTCAAGGAAATCGTCAGACACCTGAAACAGGGTAGCCAAATGGAGAATGAAGCCATGTTCCTTGTAATAGGCGAGTCACGTAACCGTTGTATTCGCTGTGCGAGAAGCTCAGTAGTATACATTACCGCTCATTTCTAATCGAGAATGTCATGAATGGTATTTCTTACAACATGCTTATGGAACTGTAAGTGCGCATGATGTTTGAATGTCTTCCTTGTGTTTTCTTCCCGAATTTATGTATCTGTATCTGTACTCCGCGAGCCACCTGATGGTGGGTGGCGGAGGGCATTTTATGTACCACTAACACTTGCCCCCCTTTCCTCTTCCAGTTGCGAACAGTTTGTGAGACGAACGATTATTCACTTTTTTGTAAGAAATACGTTACAGTTTTTTATGTAGAGCGTCAATTGCCACTCCCTGCGTTATGCGTCGATCCTCTGCAGGTCTTCCTGCATGTGGTTACAATTTTCTAGCGTTGCGACTCCTCTGTGTACAATAGCATCGTCACGAAAAGCCTCATCAAACTTTCGACGTTATACGTCAGGTAATTTATGCGTATTGCAAAAAAATAATGGCCCTATACCACTCTTTTTGGGGTATACCCGAAGCTGCTTTTTCATCTGAAGATTTATTTCCGTTAAGAATGAAATGCTGTGTTCTGGTTCAAATGGCTCTGAGCACTATGGGACTCAACATCTTAGGTCATAAGTCCCCTAGAACTTAGAACTACTTAAACCTAACCAACCCAAGGACATCACACACACCCATGCCCGAGGCAGGACTCGAACCTGCGACCGTAGCAGTCCCGCGGTTCCGGACTGCAGCGCCAGAACCGCACTGCCACCGCGGCCGGCCTGCTGTGTTCTGTTTGCTAATAACTCTATCAATTTAATTACGAGTACGTAGCTGGTCTGACATTCCGTACCGCTCGTGCTTTGCTGATTAGGCATCGCTGCGGATTTTCTTCGTCTTCTCATCGCGGGCAGAACTCAGAAGCCTATGCTTTCGGGCGAAAACTTCTGCAGGTGTATTGGCGCTCCACTTTTGTACCCACCTTGTGGAACGCTTATGTTCGTAATGTGCCTACGACGAGCCTCAAGGAAAACTGAACAGAATATTTATTCATTTTCGGGACACTTGACCTTTGTTGCCTGAATTAAATATCGGGTATCTTAGGTCAAATGTAATGACAGCAACCCCATTCTTGAACATTGTTTTGGAAGGGTACCTACATTTTCGAGCGACGTTAAGGCAGCTATACATACCATCTACCTGTTCCTAAGTATATACATACACAGATATACAGAGTGGTCACGAACAGTCTGAAAAGATTGTAAGGATGTTGCAGGGTAGGTTATGCTGAGAAATGATTGCTAAGGAAAAAAGTCGATACGTTGCGCCGTTTCCGAATTTATTAGCATTGAAGTTAGCCAATCAGACCGTTTCGCGCGCGGATCTAAAAGACTCGCCATATACAGTTAGTGCCAATTCTTCTCATAGTGTAGATGATTGCGCACGAGACTGCTCAGCCCATTTCCAGGTTTAGTACAACTTTAGCATCGCTTTCTTGTTTAGTTTGTAGGAAAGCAAACAAAGGACACTTTGGCGACACAGTCTCTGGCTGGTCTTTTGAATATGCTCGAGCAACGGCCTGGTTAGCTAACTTCAGTACTAGTTAACTATGAAACGGCGTAACGTATCGAATTTTTTTCTCAAACATTATTTCTCAGCACAACCTTTCAAGCATCACCCTTACAAGCTTTTAGAACTGTTTCTGACCACCCTGTATATGAGGCGCAGTCAAATGAAAACGAGACAGACGAAAAAAAAAAAAATTATTTAACAGTTCATTATTTCAAAAGTAATCGCTATAACTGTTGATACATTTATATCGCTGTGACACAAGACGGTCAGTGTCTTCACGGAAAAAAATGTTAGCAGTTGCCTACGGAACCATGATTGTACACAGGTGTGCACCTCGTCCTCGGGACCAGATATACGGTCACGTACGTCTTTCTTCGGGGCTCCGAAAATATGTAAATCGCACGGGGAGAGATGTTGCCGAGTTCGAGTACGCTGCAGAAGTTTCGCTGGGAAGCCCTTACACACCTTCCATACAGTGTTCCAAATCGGCCAGTGTGCTCTTTCGAGAAGGTCACTAGTACTTTATCCGGTGAGGTTGCTTAAAGCAACCTAGACTAATATTTACATACAATTAAATGCACATGGTGGTTCTGGACGAGTAGACGTTTTCTTCAAGAGGTGGTAGAACATACTAACTGCAGTGGCCTCCACGAAACTACACAGGTCAAGATCATCTGACTTCCTTACATTATTGCCAGTGAGTGATAATTTCGAATGTTGGTGAAAATACCAAAAAAATACTGGACACCTATATTTTTAGTTTAGAATATGGTGAAGTATTTTCCAAAGGAAAATCCTTGTCACTCGTTAAGAGAAAAACTAAAAGCTAAGTTATTTGAAGTTTTCAAGAATATTTTTTACCTCAGCCTGTGGAAACAAACAGAAACACAAATTTGGACTAAAAAAATATATGAATCTCCTCAAAGTTTATAGCTGCATTTGGTACACAGAAAGCCTTGCTTAGGGGGTCGCGGTCGCAAGAGAAAGCAGTTACAGCATGCCTGGATAAAAAAAAAAAAAATTGTCCATTTTATGCTCGCTCAGAGCGAAGCGCGAAGACAGTAATCACGTCCGTACGTGCTGCCGTGCTAGGACAACTGATGGTAGTGACCGAAAACGCGCGACTAGGGCTGTTGATAAAATATCCATATTTATTCTAAAAACTATCCAAATCTATCGGTCGTACTTTCACTTTCAAAAATGTTCAAATGTATGTGACATCTTATGGGACTTAACTGCTAAGGTCATCAGTCCCTAAGCTTACACACTACTTAACCTAAATTATCATAAATACACACACACACCCATGCCCGAGGGAGGACTCGAACCACCGCCGGGACCAGCCGCACAGTCCATGACTGCAGCGCCTTATACCGACTTTCGCTTTGATATATCAGTATCGGAATGGCAATATCGAGTACCCATATCTTCATTTTATATTATATTTTTTCGCAATGTTCGGTAAATATTTGTTGTTTTGAAATGGTGGAACGTAATTTTACTTTAACTGTGTGAAAGAGTCTTACCTTTTGAAGCTTTATCACGTCGACTTTCTCTATGACTGTGTGAAGCAAGTATAGGTGGCACAAAAAAGAAGTGTCATTACACTAGGTAGAGGGGGGGGGTTAGAGGTGTGAAAGGAGTGACATTCTCGATGTCAAGAAATTGCGCATTATTTGCCTTAAAAAAACAATTTTTAACGCAAGTACTGCGCTATTTCTTCACGTCGGAATTCTTCAAAAACAGTAACTAAAAATCTAAATGACCAAATTGGTTTTGTGGTGGGTGGAGTCGTTTGAGGGGAAACGCGGGCGTAATCGACGCTCGGCGCTACCAACAGAGAATGCAACGTTTAGCTTCACCACGCATTTTTCACACTACAACTGCTGGGTCGCTGGCATTGGGAGAAATGAAAATAATATTAATAAAAAAAAAACAAACAGGGAAGTGGACATGAAGTGTTCCCGACAAATCCGATATCTGACGAATCCTTAAATTGGAAGGAACACACAGAAAATGTTGTGGGAAAGGCTAACCAAAGACTGCGTTTTATTGGCAGGACACTTAGAAAGAAAACGTAGCAGATGTACTAAGGGGACTGCCTACACTAAGCTTGTCCGTCCTCTTTTAGAATACTGCTGCGCGGTGTGGGATCCTTACCAGGTAGGACTGACTAAGTACATCGAAAAAGTTCAAAGAAAGGCAGCACGTTTTGTATTATCGCGAAATATGGGAGAGAGAGAGAGTGTCACAGAAATGGTACAGGATTTGGGCTGGAAATCATTAAAAGAAAGGCGTTTTTCGTTGCGACGGAAACTTCTCACGAAATTCCAATCACCAACTTTCTCCTCCGAATGTGAAAATATTTTGTTGACACCGACCTACATAGGGAGGAACTATCACCACGATAAAATGAGGTTAACCAGAGCTCGTACGGAAAGATATAGGTGTTCATTCTTTCCGCGCGCTATACGAGATTGGAATAACAGAAAATTGTTAAGGTGGTTCGATGAACCCTCTGCCAGGCACTGGAATGTGATTTGCAGTGTATCCATGTAGACGTAGATGTAGATGTAGATGTAGATGACTCCTAACGAGTAACCCATCAGACATCTTCTATTGTGCAATTTACATGCAGTTACCATTGTTATCGAAGTGGTTATCGTCAAGCGTGGACGTGCATAGCTTTCCTTTCATTTTTTGCTCTAAGGAGGATAAGCAAGTTGCTAGCTTGTTGATGTACAGAATATCTAATAATAAATCAGTATTTAAACAGCTCTAAAACCAGAAGTGTATTTTCAATTTGAAGGCGATATTTTTATAGCTTCGTATGTCAATATCTTCTCTGCCGATATATCGATTATTTTCTCGATATATCGATGCCGTGTAACGATCGTTCTACGTGTCAATATATCGGACTCCCGATATTATTAAAAATATCAGCAGTCGTACCAAGTACATTTCTAAGCACTAATATTTTGTTAAAATCGTCAAATTCCGAAGATTTTTGTTTTCGATTCTGTTTCTTGTTTGGAGACTCGGAAGACGTGCTGATATTTGGTAATTCACTCGGTGTTACTGCACTGTTAACACGGAATACTGTCGATTCGGAAATACCACAAACATTTGCTGCCAATTCATCAGTTTGCGCGGAATTTATATTATTCCTGGCTTCTTCACTGTTAGTCAGACCAGTAAAAAAAACTTCAGTACGTTCAAACGACAGTTTTAGTTTATTTTCGAATGTCTTCTCGCCCTTTACGCACACAGACTGGTGTGGGTCCTCGCTCCTGTATTACTCTCGCTACAAAAAATAAGTCGATGCACCTTTCTGCAGAAGATTGAAACCACAGGTGAACACACGTTATCACATGGGAATAATGAACATAGAGCTGGCACTGACCTGAGATCGTTGCTGCAGTGTGTATGTGGCAACCATGGCGTGAAGCGGACACGTCACGCAAGGCGTATGACTTCGAACTGCCTGTTTTGGTCAGTTTTAATTGTTTACGAAGATACAACTGTTAGAATGCAAGTGATTAAATTCAATGTCAAGCAAATATGAAACTGTTTGGGAGGTAGGAGATGAGGTACTGGCAGAAGTAAAGCTGTGAGGACGGGGCGTGAGTCGTGCTTGGGTAGCTGAGATGGTAGCCGGCACGGTAGCTCAGCGTGTTCGGTCAGAGGGTTAGCTGCCCTCTGTAATAAAAAAACTGAGTTCACCGACCAACAACGAACCAAAACGGGTGTCTTACGACGTCCGCCCCGAGCAGATACAACGAACGAAAGAGAACAAAATGAGATTAAAAAAAATTAAAAAAATAAAAAAAAGATGGTAGGGCACTTGCCCGCGAAAGCAAAGGTCCCGAGTTCGAGTCTCGGTCCGGCACACAGTTTTAATCTGCCAGGAAGTTTCATATCAGCGCACACTCCGCTGCAGAGTGAAAATCTCAATATCAAGCACTTTCAAATCCTGACAACATCACGTATAGCTCTTCTGAGGTCATGTTGGGGTTCTTTTATCAGTGCACCACTATTCATAATCCAAAATACCAATTTGTCTAATATGTTTACCTTTTGTTTGTAGACTTCAGCTTCCAATCATCCCCACAGGCAAAAATGTAGACCG
Source organism: Schistocerca cancellata (assembly GCF_023864275.1). Lineage (NCBI taxonomy): Eukaryota > Metazoa > Arthropoda > Insecta > Orthoptera > Acrididae > Schistocerca > Schistocerca cancellata. The sequence goes on from NC_064626.1 coordinate 373,840,222, forward strand.
GTAAGCTGCAGGGTCCATCGTGGCCAAGAAACGTGACTATTTCTGCCGATCCATCTTTTGGGGTTTTGTATCCCGCCTGGAAGGCGGCGCGTGGGTTTGCTCCTCTAAACTGAAGGGTAGGCTGAATGTAGGAAGCGAGTAGGAGCAGGTGAGGTAAAAATCTCGGCACTGCTTTTAAAGTAAAATTGGTTTTACTCTAGGTAATACAATAAATACAGGGCTACATAACTTTGGCTGTGATGACCATGTAGGTGCGAAGCCGGATGTATCAAAGCTAACACAGGCAAAATCTGTAGTGGATCGCCCACTATGAAAATGAGACAATGTTGGTTGGTCGTCAACTCGCGAACAAATGGGCAGAATCTGGAGCGGCGCTCGTAGAGCTGCACACCGCCTGCTAGATGGCGCTGTCGTCGGTGTCGTAGTGCCAACCTAAGAACTTATACCTACACTGTGGCATCGTAGCTATCGATACCACATGGGGAATGTTAGGTTTAGATGGTGTCTAGGACGTGCGGGCGCCCAATCATGCTGGAAGAACATATCCGGTCTTCTAGCCTAAAGACCCTCTTCCAATAATACTTGAGGCTTTTTTTTTTTTTTTTTTTTTTTTTTTTTTTTTTTTTTTTTTTTTTTTTAAGAAAGCCTAGTAACAGGGACCTGTAAAATTGTGTTGTAGCTCAACAGGCCCAATCAACTGATTATTTATCAGACCACGCCACAAATTTCCAGCGAAGCGTGCATGAAAATATGCCTCCACAAAGGCATGTGGATTATCGCCGTACCACCGATGTGAGTTACAGGTGTTACTGATACCGTCACGGCAGTATTAATGGGATTACCTGGCGTTTTGCAATTAGTCAATGACAGAAGTCCATCTTGTACCTTCATCTCTTTCTCAAAGGTGCTGAGCCAGCTGTAAATGATATGGTTAGAGGCTGCGCGTACTAACGACCGGCGTATTCTTGTATGTGGAACATCGGTACATGTAGAAATTCTGCATATGCTTCTTGCCGAAGGACTACATTCGACCAACTGAATAATGTCTTCTACTTTATCCATTCTCTGTTCATTTGCACGTTCAGACGAGGTATGGCAGATGGGCCTGGTCCCAGGCTCACTCAGTTTAATGAAACCACGAATAAGCGCTCTTGAATCTGGAACTCTGCAGTTAGGAGCGGACAGATACCTTATCGCGTACTCAGAATTTGTAAATGCGTGCGGTCAGCTTAAACGATACAGTAGAATTAGAACAAATCACAATCACTGTTGAAAACTTATGTTATGTAAACTCAAGCAGTTTGAACTTCAAATAAAAAATGACAGTCGATAAATAAACCCGTACCATTCATGGAGGTGTGTTTCTCTATTCAACTAAATGAAAGCGCTTTGTTTTTTGCCTTGCGCATTTCGCTCTTTTATTTAAGAAGCATCGTCAGTGACCTGTCATATATGTGGTTGGTTGCTTGATTCGGAAGGAAGTGACCAAACAGCGAGGTCATCGGTCCCATTGGCTTAGGGAAGAGTGGGGAAGGAGGTCGGCCGTGTCCTTTCAAGGGAACCATTCCGGCATTTGCCTGAAACGGTTTAAGGAACTCACGATAAAGCTAAATCAGGATGGCTGGACGTGGGTTTGAACCGTCGTCCTCCAGAATGCGAGTCCAGTCCGCTAACCAGTGCACCACCTCGCTATGCTGTTTCAGAAGTGATGGTCAATATTCAGGGATATGACAGGAATGATCATTCGAGACAAAAAAGTCAAGTAAACATGGACTCTAGAACGCATACCTTAAGAACTATGAACAATTCTTGACCTTCGATACTGCGAAACAAATCTCTTCTACTGCAAGCTCTTTGCCTTCCATATTTTGGGAAGTGGTAGTGCAGACCAAAACAAGAAAAAAAAGTCCGGTAAACATGTGTTCTAAAATGCATACCTTAAGAGTATGAGCACTTGTTCAACTTTTCTACTTTGAAACACAACTCTTCTAATGAACAAGTGCCCACAACTTTCTAGATATGCATTTTAGAGCACTTGTTTACTAGACTTTTTCTCTTGTTTTGGTCCATAGTACCACTTCCAAATATATGGAAAACGAAGAGCTTGCAGTAGAAGAGATTTGTTTCACAGTACCTAAGATCAAGAATTGCTCGTAGTTCTAAGATGAGCGTTTTTGAGCCCATGTTTACTTCACTTTTTTTTGTTTCGAATGATCATTCCTGTTATATCCCTGAACATTGACCATCACCTCTGACACACCCTGCAAGTTGTTATAAATATGTTACTATGTTACGTTTTCTCATGTTTTCCTCATATTTCACAGATTTTTGCAGCACAACTTTCGTGAAGTTAAATTATCGTTTGGCGTCACTTAAGATTTCTAACAGTGTGGTCCTGGAGTTGTGTTCATTCGGTTCTCACACTCCAGCTGACGTTTTTTCAACCGCATTTATCACAACACATCACTTGCAATTTTCATTGTGTGATCAACAAGTGTGTGTTCACAGTGTGTAGTGTTGCCAACTGTCGCAGTGTGCTTATGTTTCGTCTTTTGTTTGCTAGAAACACACCACACTGTAAACACACACATGTCGATCACACAATGAAAATTGCAAGTGATGTGTTGTAATAAATGTGGGTGAAAAAACGCCTGCTGGAGTATGGGAACCAAATGAACACATCTCCACGATTGCAAAAAAATGGCCCTGAGCACTATGGGACTTAACATTTGAAGTCGTCAGTCCCCTAGAACTTAGAACTACTTAAACCTGACTAACCTAAGGACATCACAACACATCCATGCCCGAGACAGGATTCGAACCTGAGACCGTAGCAGTCGCGCGATTCCAGACTGAAGCGCCTAGAACCGCTCGGCCACACTGGCCGGCCCACGACTGCACACATAGACTAGCAACGTAGGCAATCGTAAATACCAGCAAACGATAATTTAACCTCACAAAACTCGTGTTTCATAAGTTGTCTCTAATCTGAAAAACAAGAGAAAAACTAGAGAAAACGCAACGTAGTAACATATCTATATTTTCTACACAATACATTTATTATATATATAAAAACAAACATGTAATAGAAGCCACTGAAGATCCTTCATAAATAAAAGAAGCGAAACGCGTATGGCAAAAAACAAGCTGCCTTTCATTTAGTTGCAAAGGCAGCACATACCTCCATGAATTTTGGAGCAACGAAGGAACGACAGGAAACGAAAAAAAACAACGAAAACCCATAACTGGAGTAACAACATACGCGAAATGAAGACTTACCTGTGCAGCCATCTGTGTCTCCGTGACCAATAAAAATTGAACGGAATGATTTATTCGAATTAATCTATAGTACTACCACATAAAATATTTATTATTCGTTCTTAAACCCTTTGTATAGAATCGTATATGAATAATTCGTTAATCATGTGCGACATTCTATGGTGAAACCCTATTTCAATTAATTTTCTGGTCTCCGGAGCGATAAGTACCGGTGAGTAAAAAGTCAGTATAAATTTGAAAACTTAATAAACCACGAAATCATGTAGATAGAGAGGTAAAAACTGACACACATGCTTGGAATGACATGGGGATTTATTAGAACAAAAAAAGTTCACAAAATGTCCGACGGATGGCGCTGGACAGCAAAACTGCTACCGTGACGGGTGAGAGGTACGCCGATATGTTACAGAATCGCATTATACTCAGCCTGGTTGATAAACACCTGCTGGAACGTACGATGTTTATGCAGGATGGCACTCCAGCCCATATTGCTAGACGCGTGAAAGATCTATTGCGCGCGTCGTTTGGTGATGATCGTGTGCTCAGCCGCCACTTTCGTCATGCTTGGCCTCCCAGGTCCCCAGACCTCAGTCCGTGCGATTATTGGCTTTGGGGTTACCTGAAGTCGCATGTGTATCGTGATCGACCGACATCTCTAGGTATGCTGAAAGACAACATCCGACGCCAATGCCTCACCATAACTCCGGACATTCTTTACAGTGCTGTTCACAACATTATTACTCGACTACAGCTATTGTTGAGGAATGATGGTGGACATATTGAGCATTTCCTGTAAAGAACATCATCTTTGCTTTGTCTTACTTTGTTATTCTAATTAGTGCTATTCCGATCAGATGAAGCGCCATCTGTCGGACTTTTTTTGAACTTTTGTATTTTTTTGGTTCTAATAAAACCCCATGTCATTCCAAGCATCCGTGATTTATTCAGTTTTCAAATTTATACTGACTTTTTGATCACCCGGTATTTCATTTCTCCAGGTTCCACTGTTGTGCCTGTTCTCGTGTGTGCGTAAATTTCCCGTAATTTGGAGGAACGCTTTCCACTGGCCGAACATTTGTTTCTGGTTGTGAATTATGGATGGCGCGGGATGCAGAGGGGGTGGAGAGCGCGCCGCGCACATTGGGACAGCGGCAGATCAGATGATATCGGCCCGGTAGTGCTGCGGGCCTCCGCGGCGGCGTGTTATTAAAGTGACAGATAGCATCGGATCTCGGTCACGCACTGAGAGCCCAGTGGCCTGTGGTCGGCGAAGATAAAAACCCGCCGGTGATATATACAGTACACGGGCGACGGCCCGACACGCTCCGCTTGGAGAACTCCTGGTTTCGTGCAGCAGGAAACGGCCACCGCGTGGTTGCCTTTGTTCCAGCTCCAGAGCATCCGTTACTGGCATTCTCCAGGAACAGTAGCAGCGCACCAAAAATAACGACGTCGGAGGCCTCGGGGTTCGCTGATGTAAGGTGACAAAACAGGTGTGGTAAATGTTAGGCGTTGTGTAAAGTTGCAAAGGAAAAAGATAATTAACTCTGAAAGTTAACTGCAGAAATGCTTAAGTGAGAGTAATAACAAATAAGAGGTGGAGGTAAAGGATTTGTGACAGAGGAGTGAAAAAAGTAGGTAGAGAGGGAGAGAGAGAGAGAGAGAGAGAGAGAGAGAGAGAGAGAGAGAGAGATGGAGAACCTAATGGAGAAAAACAGAGGTACAGAGTAAAAGAGGCGGACTTGGGAAGGGAGGTATGGAAAAGAAGAGATGGAAAAAAAAAATCTGATAGACAAGAAGGCGGGTAACCAAGAGAAAGTGAAAGACTTGCAATGGCTTACAGTGATGAGAAATACATTTTTGAAAGTAGCATTTATATTCAGGGAGCAAAAAATAATCTACAACTCATACAAAAAAAGCCATACTGCAGGTAAAACAGTCGCAGGACACGAAAACGAAGCGATAGCTAATGTGAGAATGAGACACAGCTGTAACTTATTGCTTGATGTTTTCAATATGTACTTCGAGCAAGATGTGGAGGAAACAAGGAAACATTTTGGAAAGGAATTCAAATACAAGGAGAACAAATAAAAGCTTTGAGGTTTGCCGATGCCATTGTAACTTATCAGCGACAGCGAAGGACTTGGAAGACCAGCTAAACAGAATTGAGAATGCCTTAGAAAGACGATATAGATGAACAACAACAAGACTAAAACAAAGAAAGCGCAGATTAACAAATGAGGCACTAAAAGTAGTAGATGTGTTTTGCTCTTTGGGCAGCAATATAACTGCCAGACGATGTGGCCGAGCGGTTATAGGCGCTACAGTCTGGAACCGCGCGACCGACGATCGCAGGTTCGAATCCTGCCTCGGGCATGGATGTGTGTGATGTCCTTAGGTTAGTTAGGTTTAAGTAGTTCTAAGTTCTAGGGGACTGATGATCTCAGATGTTAAGTCCCATAGTGCTCAGAGCCATTTGAACGAGCAATATAACTGATGATGCCCAAAGTAGGGAACATCTAAGATGCAGACTGGCAATAGCAAGAAGATGGATTCCTGTTAAAATCGAATATAAATGTAACTGTTACGAAGTATTTTCCGAAGATAATTATCTGCGGTGTAGCCTCGCGGGGATGTAAAACGTGATCAAATGGCTCTGAGCACTATGGGACTTAACTTCTGAGGTCGTCAGTCCCCTAGAACTTAGAACTACTTAAACCTAACTAACCTAAGGACATCACACATATCCATGCCCGAGGCAGGATTCGAACCTGCGACCGTAGCGGTCGTGCGGTTCCAGACTGTAGTGCCTAGGACCGCTCGGCCACTGCGGCCGGCAAAACGTGGTCAATAAACAGCGTAGACAAAAAGAGAATAGAAGCTTTCGAAATGGCGTGCTGCAGAAGAACGCTGGAGACTACACTGATGTGACAAAAATAATGGAATATCTCCTAATATCAGGTAGTGCAGCAGCCCGACGTGGCATGGACTCAAGTTCAAGTCACTGCAAGTCCTCTGCAGCAGTATTGAGCAATGCTGCCTCAATAGCCGTACATAATTGTGGAAGTGTTGCCAGTGCAAGATTTCGCTGCACTCATTGACCTCCTGATTATGTTCCACAAATATTCGATGGGATTCATGTCGGGCGATCTGGGTGGCCAAATCATTCGTTCGAACTGTCCAGAATGTTCTTCAAATCAGTCGCGAACGACTGTGACATGCTGACAAGGCGCATTGTTATCCATCAAACTCCCATCGTTATTTGGCACCATGAAGTACACGAAAAGTTACAAATGGTTTCTCAGTAGCCGAAATAGCCATTTCCAGTAAATGGTCGGTTTAGTTGCACCAAAGGACCCAGTCCATTCCATGTAAACACAGCCTACACCATTAAAGAGCCACTACCAGCTTGCATAGTGCTTTGTTGACAACTTGGGTCCATGGCTTCGTGGAATCTGCGCCACACTCGAACCCTACCATCACTTCTTACCAGCTGAAATCGGACCTCAGCTGACAAAGCCATGGTGTTCCGGGTGTCAGGTTCCAACAGACGTCACGAGCCCAGAAGAGGCGCTGCAGGTGAAGTCGGTCGTCTGCTGCCATAGCCCACTGACGCCAGATTTCGCCGCACTACCCTAACGGATACGTCCATCGTACGTCCTACATTGATGTCTGCTGTTATTTCAGGCAGTGTTGCTTGACTGTTAGCACTGACAACTCTATGCAAATATTTAACAGTGAAATTCGCCAAACAGCCGGGCAATTGAGAAGTTATTTTATGTTCTCTACTAGTTTCTGCAATTCATTATGCCATCTTCAGGCCCCATATACAGCTCTCAAAAGTAACCGACATTGGCATATTGGGCCCATATGTTTCTGGACGTAGTGAATTCGTTCTTCTTCATTCGAAGACTTGGCTTTACAATTGCATTCAAGTGATCGAAGCAAGCACTTGAAGTACGAATTCACAACATCCAGAAACATGTGGCCCAAGTATGCCAATATCGATTATTTTTAAGATGCGCATATGAGGCCTGAAGATGGCATAATGAATTGCCGAAACTGATTGAGAAAATAAAATAACTTCTCAACTGCACGGATGATTGGCGAATTTCATTGTTAAGTATTTGACCAGCTGCTGTCCCAGGTCCACAGTGGATTAACAGAGGCTCTACGCAAATGCCGCTGCTCTTGGTCGTTAAGTGAAAGCCGTCGACGGCCTCTGTGGCCGCGAGGTTCTAGGCGCTTCAGTCCGGAACCGCGCTGCTGCTATGGTCGGAGGTTCGAATCCTGCCTCGGGCATGCATGTGTGTGATGTCTTTAGGTTAGTTATGTTTAAGTAGTTCTAAGTTTAGGGGACTGATGACCTCAGATGTTAAATCCCATAGTGCTTAGAGCCATTCGAACCATTTGAAAGCCGTCGGCCACTGCGTTGTCCGTGGTAGGAGGGAATGCCCGAACTTTGCTACTCATGGCACACTCTTGACACTGTGGATTTCCAATTACCATTCCGCGTTCAAAGTCTGTTAATTCCCATCGTGCGGCCATAATGACGTCGGACAATTTTTCGAATGAATCAGCTGAGTACAAATGATAGCTCCGCCAATGCACTGCCCTTTTGTATATTGTTTATGCGATATTATCGCCATCTGTATATGTGCATTTGCTATCCCATGACTTTTGTTACCTCACTGCACATAGATACACTCCTGGAAATTGAAATAAGAACACCGTGAATTCATTGTCCCAGGAAGGGGAAACTTTATTGACACATTCCTGGGGTCAGATACATCACATGATCACACTGACAGAACCACAGGCACATAGACACAGGCAACAGAGCATGCACAATGTCGGCACTAGTACAGTGTATATCCACCTTTCGCAGCAATGCAGGCTGCTATTCTCCCATGGAGACGATCGTAGAGATGCTGGATGTAGTCCTGTGGAACGGCTTGCCATGCCATTTCCACCTGGCGCCTCAGTTGGACGTGCAGACCGCGTGAGACGACGCTTCATCCAGTCCCAAACATGCTCAATGGGGGACAGATCCGGAGATCTTGCTGGCCAGGGTAGTTGACTTACACCTTCTAGAGCACGTTGGGTGGCACGGGATACATGCGGACGTGCATTGTCCTGTTGGAACAGCAAGTTCCCTTGCCGGTCTAGGAATGGTAGAACGATGGGTTCGATGACGGTTTGGATGTACTGTGCACTATTCAGTGTCCCCTCGACGATCACCAGTGGTGTACGGCCAGTGTAGGAGATCGCTCCCCACACCATGATGCCGGGTGTTGGCCCAGTGTGCCTCGGTCGTATGCAGTCCTGATTGTGGCGCTCACCTGCACGGCGCCAAACACGCATACGACCATCATTGGCACCAAGGCAGAAGCGACTCTCATCGCTGAAGACGACACGTCTCCATTCGTCCCTCCATTCACGCCTGTCGCGACACCACTGGAGGCGGGCTGCACGATGTTGGGGCGTGAGTGGAAGACGGCCTAACGGTGTGCGGGACCGTAGCCCAGCTTCATGGAGACGGTTGCGAATGGTCCTCGCCGATACCCCAGGAGCAACAGTGTCCCTAATTTGCTGGGAAGTGGCGGTGCGGTCCCCTACAGCACTGCGTAGGATCCTACGGTCTTGGCGTACATCCGTGCATCGCTGCGGTCCGGTCCCAGGTCGACGGGCACATGCACCTTCCGCCGACCACTGGCGACAACATCGATGTACTGTGGAGACCTCACGCCCCACGTGTTGAGCAATTTGGCGGTACGTCCACCCGGCCTCCCGCATGCCCACTATACGCCCTCGCTCAAAGTCCGTCAACTGCACATACGGTTGACGTCCACGGTGTCGCGGCATGCTACCAGTATTAAAGACTGCGATGGAGCTCCGTATGCCACGGCAAACTGGCTGACACTGACGGCGGCGGTGCACAAATGCTGCGCAGCTAGCGCCATTCGACGGCCAACACCGCGGTTCCTGGTGTGTCCGCTGTGCCGTGCGTGTGATCATTGCTTGTACAGCCCTCTCGCAGTGTCCGGAGCAAGTATGGTGGGTCTGACACACCGGTGTCAATGTGTTCTTTTTTCCATTTCCAGGAGTGTATATCGAATAACTAATGAGGACGTACTGAATCGAATTAGGGAGAAAAGAAATTTTTGGCACTATTTGACTAAAAGAAGGGATCAGCTGGTAGGATATATCCTGAAGCATCACGGAATCGTCAGTTTGGTAATGAAGGCGAGTTCAAATGGTTCAAATGGCTCTGAGCACTATGGGACTTAACATCAATGGTAATCAGTCCCCTAGAACTTAGAACTACTTAAACCTAACTAACCTAAGGACAGCACACAACTCCCAGTCATCACGAGGCAGAGAAAATCCCTGACAATGAAAGCAAGTGTAAGAGGTATAAATCACAGAGGGAAACCAGGACCTGGATATAGTAAGCTGGTTCAACTGGGGGTGTTTATGCAGAGAGAAAGACTTGTGCCGGATACAAGAGCTTGCATCAAAGCTTTCTTCGGACTGAAGACCATAACAACAATAACACGTACTTCCCTATCGTATTTGCTTCACTGTATTAAATGTTACCTGAGCACTTGTCACGGCAAGCCTCGTCATTGTCATCACGATGTACGGCCGTAATATAAATAAATACACTGCGAGTGACGTTATATCGTTGGTGCGATGTAATCTCTGGTCGCAGGAAGCACTACTAAATCAAGTACACCTGTATGATTCCGATACTCTCTCGACAGTCAATTACTTTCGTGCCGATTATGATTGTGAATAATTGAAAAAATCTGGAGGAAATGTAAAATTAATCACGAAAGAAGTGTTATGTAGAACACTTGTTCGACCGATACTAGGCCGCGCGGGATTAGCCGAGCGGTCATGGGCGCAGCAGTTATGGCCTATGCAGCTAGTCCCGGCGGAGGTTCGAGCTCTCCCTCGGTCATGGGTGTGTGTGTTTGTCCTTAGGATAATTTTGGTTAAGTAGTGTGTAAGCTTAGGGACTGATGACGTTAGCAATTAAGTCCCACAAGATTTCACACACATTTGAACAAATACTTGAATTTTGTTTATTAGTCTGACACCCTTACCAAGTAGGATTACAGAAAAGAGACAGAGGATCCGACGAAGAGCGGTACGTTCTGTCACGGCATCGTTTAGTAAACGCTAGAGTATTTCGGAGAAATTCATCAGAGTCCACTGGTAAATGCTGAAAGACAGGCGATGTACTTGCTGATGAAATTTCGAGAGCGTACGTTCGAAGATGAGTCGCGTAATGCATTACTCCCTTCCACCTATGTCTTGCGAAATGACCACGATAAGAAAATTAGAGCAATGAGAGCTCATATGGAAGTTTGTCGATAGTCGGTCTTTCCGTGCACCATTGGAGACTAGGACTAGAGAGGGGTGGGGGGGAGGGGAAGTGGTAGTGTTGCCAGAGGTACTCTCCGCCACACACCGTGAGGAGGGTTGCGGAGTATAGATGTAAACGTAAATGCGTGAGGAGTGACATAGTTTCAGTATCAACGACCTCTTTGACGAACGGCAGTGGCGATAGCGGACGGGCGCACCGGCGCGTTGTTTGCGCTATTGTCACGGCCAGCGCGAACAGGTGGTGGGCAGGTTTGCCAGCGCCGCGCCGCAAGTGTCCGCAGGGGTTGCATCAGAAAGTGGCCTGTCGCCACAGAGCCGCTGCCTCCTACCATCACCAGAGCCGACGCTACCCTCACGCCCTGCTTTCACCACGGCGGCGACAATTTCACCAGCTCCACAAATGAGAACGGGGCGCTACTTCCATGGCTGTTGCAATGCCGCATCTACGAAAGAAAGAGCGGTTGCTCTGTACACGGTATTCCAGGAAGGTTCTTCCGATTTCGTGACTATGTCTTCTGTAGTTCTGTTCATTACAAAGCCACATGTGTTACAACCAATCAGGCTTTTTGCGTTTCGCGAAATAATTCCCATAATCGTGCGCTTTTGTCGACAACGGTGACAGGCGTGATGTTTTCGGTGTGTGCGTTGCTGCAGTATTCTGCTGCCTTTACTGTAATATAAAGAGGCGCAAGTTTGTATTTACTAATGTATCTGTCTCTATAGGTAATGACTAATTTGGAAATAACATTTACTTTGTTGCTCTCTTAGCCGGGCGCAGTGGCCGAGCGGTTCTAGGCACTTCAGTCGGGAACCGCGCTGCTGCTACTGTCGCAGGTTCGAATCCTGCCTCCGGCATGGATGTCTGTGATGACCTTAGGTTAGTTAGGTTTAAGTAGTTCCTAAGTCTAGGGGACTGATGACCTCAGATGTTAAGTCCCATAGTGCTTAAAGCCATTTGAACCATTTTGTTGCCCTCTTATTCATAAACACACATATGGTATACATCGGCCAACAGTAAACGCTAAAAAAAATTTAAAAAAATGCAACAACCAACAAAAACAAAGATGTTTTGACTATTGTCAACAGAGACAGGATGCTACAGAACTGCTACAGAGTAGATATGTACACTATGTTTTTCTGGAGGTGGCACTTTCTGTACATAATCTAATCCATTTTTTTGCTTATTTCTTACAAGGGCACTAGTTACAATGTATTATTATTTAATTTGCTTATTTACGGATACTGTCGAAGCATTTGAAGTTTTTCAAAAATGGTTCAAATGGCTCTGAGCACTATGGGACTTAACATCTATGGTCATCAGTCCCCTAGAACTTAGAACTACTTAAACCTAACTAACCTAAGGACAGCACACAACACCCAGTCATCACGAGGCAGAGAAAATCCCTGACCCCGCCGGGAATCGAACTCGGGAACCCGGGCGCGGGAAGCGAGAACGCTACCGCACGACCACGAGCTGCGGACCAAAGTTTTTCATTCAACATTTTAACCTCATATTTTTTTGTAGTATGAAAGTATCTCCCGTTTTTCTGACAGATACATTTCATAGTTTTTGTTTCGTCCGTACATTACATCCACATTTTGATCTACATTTCCAATCTCAGGCTTTCACCAGCTATTGCTAATGGATAAAATAAAACTCTATTTTCTACATGAATCAACGTACAAACTTGGGTAAATCTTAGGACTGCGATTAGATACCTGCGCATAAAACATTGCAGAAGTTTTTACCATTACGTTCAAGATCAGTTTTGATTTACCTTTCACAAACGTTCAACGTGTCCTCCCCCAGACGCACGATATATATCCTGATTGATAGTTAAACTCGTGCCATACTTTTGCAAGCTTATCTGTAGCTACTGAATACAGTCCTGTTGCTAAGCGGCGTAACAGTGACCCAGAATAGTTCATTAAGTAGGCACATACAAGTCTTTCATAAACGCTCACAAAAACGTACCACATACCGCGAGATGAGGCGACCTTGGAGGCCTGTGACGCAGTAAGAGATTCGTACGCCGCATACGGCCGATCCGTGGTTGAGGCAGCTCATTATTAGGGAATACTCTTATGCTGATGGCAGTGCTGTGGTGGTGGTGGTGGTGCTCCGTCATGTTGAAAAATGACATTTGCGGCACGTTCTCGTACATGCGGTAAAAATTATATCTCTAACACATCCAGGTACGTACTTCCTGTAACTGTCTTTTCCACAGAGAAAGACCTGGCTATACATGTTTTATCAGGAAGCAGCCCGAAACGCATGAACCTGCCAGGTTAGCCGAGAGCGCTAATGCGCTGCTTCCTGGACCCAGTTAGGCGCGTCGGCCCCTGATGCGAATCCGTCCGGCGGATTACCGAAATCGGCCGGTGTGCCGGCTGGCCTGCATGTGGTTTTCAGGCGGTTTTCCACATCCCGCTAGGTGAATACCAGGCTGATCCCCACGCTCCGCCTCAGTTACACGACTCGCAGACATCTGAACATGTTCTCACTATTCCATGGATTGCCGGCCGCGGTGGTCTCGTGGTCCTAGGCGCGCAGTCCGGAACCGTGCGACTGCTACGGTCGCAGGTTCGAATCCTGCCTCGGGCATGGATGTGTGTGATGTCCTTAGGTTAGTTAGGTTTAAGTAGTTCTAAGTTCTAGTGGACTGATGACCACAGCTGTTAAGTCCCATAGTGCTCAGAGCCATTTGAACCATTTTTATTCCATGGATTACACTAGATGCAGACAACTAGGGTACACTAATTCCGTCCCAGGGGGTGCGGGGTGGCGGCAGGAAGGGCATCTGGCCACCCCTTAACCTTAACCTTGCCAAATACGTCCTAACCATGCCGACCATGCAAAACCGGGAAGCAAGGCACTTGTGAAAGTAGAAAGAAAGAAAGAAAGAAGGCGGCCTGAAATGCATGAAGCTTTGGAGAGTGTCTATACGTTATGTGGCTGCTGGCTTCCCCATTTTCTGCTCTGTTGGCCCGCTTTTCTTCTTAAACTGAATGCAGCCTTATCACTGAACAGTAAACGTGAAAGGAAATCATCTGTCATGTCCTCGTCCAGAACTAATCACAAAAATATTTAGCTTACTGTTTATGAGGATCATGAAGCGGGTTGTAGCAATTGATCCTGTTGATTTGATACACAAGCGGCGCCGCAAAACATACCAAACAGAGACATGAGGAATGGCTAACTCTCAGTTGGCGCAGCGAAGAGTCTTACACGAACTAAATGCGATCTGCGTCTTAAACGAGTACACGGGGGCGACCTGTGGATTTTGTATTTGTCTTTCGATCTCGTCCTGTGTATTCTGTTACATGTCTGAGGAATCTCATTTCCACCCTCCGCATTCGTACTGTATCCTTTTATTGTTATGCAGGTTTCGCTTCCATACATTATAACTTGCGGAGGGGGGGGGGGGGGGGGACAGTGTCTTGTAAAGTTTCAGAAGCGTCTGTTTTCTTACTTTGTAAGATTCATCTGAAAGCATCATTGATTAAGATAAATTTTTTGCCGTACATTTCAAATCAATTTCATCGTCATGTTGCTAATTACTCTACTGTTTTCACATTCGTACAATTTTGGACATATTTTTTTCACAGATGCTCCCTAAGTCACATATCATTTGGTGTCTTTTATACTAATTTCCTAGGAGCACGTCTTCATTTCGCACTGGGCAATGTTTTCAGGGAAGCAAAAAGCGTGCACAGAATAGCCACTAGGATCAAATTTAAAAATATCCCTGTGAGAATGTCCCTCTCTGCACTTCCAACAAAGCGCGCATTCACAGACGACAGAGACATATGAGCTAGAGTATTTATGAAGTATCATAACTGCGAACGGAACAGGCAAAGAGCAAATAAAACAGGCAACGGAACAAAGGTGGCCTTCACTCGAGAGCAACTGCTGTCTGCTATTTTTAACAGCAAGCTTTCTGCAAATGTCGCCTACTGTACGTTAACATAAATTTCAGACTGGAATTTTAAATAACGTAGTAATGACGGATTTCAAGGACGCAGTCCTTCGCTAATTTCTAGTCAATTGCTTTACAGAAAAATTCATGTATTAAAAACGGTATTCCTATAACATTAGTGTAATTACGGTCATGGTAATTTAAATGACTGTTTCACAGAAAACTCAAACACGGAGTACGTGTCAAGTGGCAAGATTTTTAAAATCGTCTCGCAGCCTTAACTGCTAACACCAAAGGTACACTGACCAATAATGCAGAAGCCGTTGCGTATTGCCACCTGTCAGCGTCACAGATGAAGTCGAATGAAGATCTGTTTTGATCTTCCATCATAGTGACGATCATGGTATGATCACGATTGTGGATTTGAAGAGACTAAGCATCTGTGGTCGTGAGTCTCTTACTCACCGGAATCTGTGTCCCAAATTTGTCTGCGTCTACAGTAAACCTAACGTGCAAGTGCTTTCTAAATGTTTGCGTAGCGCGTACCAGAGGCCGGACGTGGGTACCAGCCCAGTATTCCGCTAATGGGATGAGGGAAACCGCATAAAAACCACATCCAGGCTGGCTGGTTCACCAGCCCTCGTGGTCAGTGCGCGAGGGGCCATCATTGTATAAGTACATCCTGACGTCTTGTATACTTACTGGTACGTTCCTGGTGAAATTAAACGACTCTCCAGGCAGTGACAACAATAATAAAATCTGCTAGAGTGACCGTAGAGGGGCAGTGCTGCGCAAGGTTATGTCCAAGATTAATACACACGGCGTGTGTCGTTTCTAGTGCTAATATGAAGTGTCATTCTCTCAAATAAGTGCTTCTATTTCTCTCCAGAGCTTCCACAACATATGCCAAATGAACCACATCAGTGCGCTACACCTACTGATGCGAATATGCTAAATGATTTTGTATTCTCATTTATACTTAGGTGACAAAAGTCATGCGATAGCTACTAATATCGTGTTGAACCTCCTTTTGCCCGGCGTAAGAATGCCGTTGTGGCCGAGCGGTTCTAGGCGCTTCAGTCTGGAAACGCGCGATCGCTACGGTCGCAGTTTCGAATCCTGCCTCGGGTATGCATGTGTGTGATGTCCTTAGGTTAGTTAGGTTTAAGTAGTTCTAAGTTCTAGGGGACTGATGACCTCAGATGTTAAGTCCCATAGTGCTTAGAGCCATTTGAACCATTTGCCCGGCGTAGTGCAGGAGCTCGACATTTCATGGACTCAATAGGTCACTGGAAGTAGCCTGCAGAAATATTGACCCATGCTGCCTCTGTAGCTGTCTATAATTGTGAAACTCTTGCCAGTGCAGGATTTTGTGCACGTACTGACCTCTCGATTATGTCCAATAAATGTTCGAAGGGGCGATCTGGACGGCCAAATCGTTCGCTCGAATTGACCATAATGTTCTTCTTTCAGTCGTGAATAGTTGTTGCCCCATGACATGACATCGTTGTTTGGGAACATGAAATCCACGAATGACTGAAAATAGTCGCCAAGGAACCTAACATAACCGTCTCCAGTCAATAACCAGTTCAGATGGACCAGAGGACGCAGTCCATTCCATGTAAACACCATTCACCCCTTTTGCAGCAACCACCAGCTTGCACAGCGCCTTATTGACAACTTGGGCCCAAGCTCACCAACTGAAATAGGGATTCATGTGACGAGGTCAAGGTTTTCCAATCGATATGGTCACGAGCCAAGGAGAGAGGCGAAGTGGTGCTGTCAGGAAAGGAAGATGAGTCGGTTGTTTGGTGCCGCCCCATTAACAACAAATTTCGCCATGCTGTCCTAACGGATACGTTCGTGGTAGGTCGCACATTGATTTCTGCGGTCATTTCACACAGTGTTTCTTGCCTTTCAGCACTGCAACTCTACGCAAACGCCGCTGTTCTCGGTTGTTAAGTGAATGCCGTAGGCCACTGCGTTGTCGATGCTGAGAGGTAGTGGCTGAAATTTGGTATTCTAAGCACGCTTTTGACACTGTGGATCTCGGAATGTTAAATTCCCTAACGATTTCCGAAATGGAATGTCCTATGCGTCTAGCTGCAACCATCAATCCAGCCTTTAGAGTCTGTTAATTCCCGTGGTGCGGCCATGATCACGTCGGAAACCTTTTCACATGCGCCACCGGAGTACAAATCACATGTGCGCCAATGCACTGCCCTTTTATACTTTGTGTACACGGTACTGCTGCCATCTGTATATGTATTTACAATTAAATCAACACAGTGAAATGAATACCCCTAGCTGTATACAGGGGCTGATGTATGTCAACGGGGACAGTTGAAAATGTGTGCCCCAACTGGGACTCGAACCCGGGATCTCCTGCTAACATGGCAGACGCTCTATCCATCTGAGCCACCGAGGACACACAGGATGGTGTGACTGCAGGGAATTATCTCTGGCACGCCTCCCGTGAGAGCCACGTTCCCAACTTATTGTCCCGCACTATATTCGTAGTGCCCCTGCCCATTACACTCATTACTCGCGGCTTTACTGATTCCCGTTAGAGTTCGGGCAAAGCGTGTGCATCCGCACAGAAGATGGTCAAATGGTCGATGAGCCTTAACTGTATATATGAAGATGGTATCTGTTCTTTCGGACATGTTTGAAAGAACAGATACCATCTTCATATATCTGCATATGTGCCTATCGCTATCCCATGAGTGTAGTCACCTCAGTTTATTACCTGTTGATCTGATTTACACCACGAAGTGTGTCGCGTAATAAAAGTTGTGTAAAGTGTCAGAACATTTGACTAGCAGCGAGTAGTGATGAACCTATTTGTCAACTGTAAAAAATTATCAGACTGAAGTATTATTTGAAAGAAACAAAATACGTGTTGTAAACGTCAAAATTCCACATGTGCACTGTCCTTAGAAGCTAGTGTTCCAACACACACACACACACACACACACACACACAGAGAGAGAGAGAAGAGAGAGAGAGAGAGAGAGAGAGAGAGAGAGAGAGCGAGCTAGCTCTAAGATTTTTCTTGTGTTGAATCTGCACCATCTAATCTATTTCTATATCCTGCTTGAACGCATGAACGGTTTCGAAATAAATAACAAAAGAGCGTTCTTGTCGTGTAGTTACAAAAAGAATGAGTCAGTAAATGCAAGCAACGAAGGAAAATTATCGCAATAATAGTGGTGCTAGCGCCGCAGAAGAGATGAAGAGATGGAAGCTGTGTCAAATTCAATCCTCCTTCCCGATCTTACAGTCTCATATCACACCTCCTACATTACAAGATGGTGTGTGCAATCAACGGCCCTCTAAAGAACCTCTTACAGTAGCGCTCCAACGGTACTTCTTAATAAGACGTGCTTATCACCTCGCCGCAGTGCTCCCACACGACTGAACAGTAGTAATAGCTCTGACACAGTTTCATTGTGGCCGTACTTATCACAATCACTTCACCTCCTTTTGTTTTCCTTTAAGTGTCCACCATTAAAAACAAAAGTTTACCATTTATTCACTTCCGGGCTATTTTCATAGAACACTACTTCAGCTGGTAAACGATTTCCAGAAGAATCAGCCGTGTGCTCGTTGAAGACACTTCTTTCAATATTACTGAAATGAAAGTTAGAAACTGCGGGAAACTGAAATCGGAGTGGACAGCTTTAGACTTGAAGGCGAATTGTCGTCAACAGTTACACACTCTTTCTAGATTAGAGATGAGCTACAGTCTATGTGTAGATAAAACTCCCCATATCTGCGCAAGCACCGTGTGCCGGATTCGTAAAGTGCACGTCGCAAGTAGGTCAGGTGCGTGCAGAGGCGGTGTAGTTGTCGCAGACGGACGCTGGAATTACTTATCTGCTGATGTAATCCCACGCGCCGCCCACGCGAACACCCAGCACGTGCAAGCCCCGTGTCGCAGAGGGGCCTTGTGCCTGTGGAGGGACGCAAGTGGCAGCCATCATCCTATTTAGACCCTAAACAGCGCTGTTGCCGTGGAGAGGAAATTGTCAGCCCGCGGTGATAGCTGTATCACAGCAGTGTAACGTGCGAGGGAACAAGTTTCTTCTCAAACCTGCTCTAGTCATTCGGTTACCGTGACCAGTCTGCCAGTCTGAAATATTTGTGTAAAATAATGTTACTCTGTGGCACAGACGATGTTAAGCGAGAGAGAGTGGATGCGTCATACGCTATAGAATCGAAAGTATCCGGACATCTGTTAGATAGCATTGAAATGGGGCGTGTCCACCCGTCACCTTTATCGCAGCTTAAACTCTGCTGGAAACACTTTCCAATTGCTTGTGGAGGAATGGCAGCCCGAGTTCTCCAGGTATTTGCCAAATTCAAGCCCTTCCATCTGCCTAAAAACTAAAACTGAACTCCGCCCGAGCAGGCCATGAAGGCCCAACGGTACCGACCGGCCGCCATGTCATCCTCAGCCCACAGGCGTCACTGCATGCGGATATAGAGGGGCATGTGGCCAGCACACCGCACTCCCGGCCGTATGTCAGTTTATGAGACCGGAGCCGCTACTTCTCAATCAAGTAGCTCCTCAGTTTGTCTCTCAAGGGCTGAGTGCACCCCGCTTGCCGACAGCGCTCGGCAGACCGGATGGTCACCCATCCCAGTGCCAACCCAGTCTGACAGTGCTTAACTTCGTGATCGGACGGGAACCTGTGTTGCCATTACGGCAAGGCCGTTGGCCTTCCGTCTGACTACCACAGTGTATAGCGTGATTCATCACTCCAAATCACTCGTTCTCAGACGTCCAGTGTGCAGTGGCTCCGGTCTTTGCACCACCTCAAACGTCGCTCAGCACTGACTGCAAGAAGTGTGTTGCTTATGACGAGCCGCTCGGCCGTTATACCTCATTCTTTTTAACTTCCTACGCTGGACTACTGACAGCGCTTTCAAATTCATGAGAGATTCTCTGCGCTGATTTTACGCAATTTTTTACAGCCACCCTCTGCAGTACTTGGCGATCCCTGACCGTTAGTACATGAGTTGCCCTTCATTTTGGTTTAGCTGTGGTGGCTGTTCCTTCGCGTTACCATTTCTGCATTCACATCACCAAGAGTTGACTGGGGAACTCTGGAAGGGTTGGGATAGTCCTGATTTTTAATTTAATTTAATCGTATGGCTAGCGCCCCCTGTCGGGCAGGCCGTTCGCCGGGTGCCGGTGTTTCGCTTTGACGCCACTTCGGCGGCCTGCAGTCGATGAGGATGATAGGATGATTATGAGTGATGAGGATAGCCCAACACCCAGTCCCTGGGCGGAGAAAATTCCCCGACCCAGCCGGGAATCGAACCCGGGTCCAGAGGATTGACAATCCGTCACGCTGACCATTCAGCTACCGGGGTGGACAATACTCGTGATGAATTTGTTACTCAAGTGACACTCGCGTTCGAAGCCATTAACCCCCCCTGGCCGGCCCATTCTGCTATCACCGTTTCTCAACTGCCGACGCTATACTTCCCGACTCCTTTTGTAGTGGCGACACCGCCTCTCGTATTATCTAGTATTTATTTCTGCTTCACATAGAGGTGTTCGCATACTTTTGATAGGGCAGTGTAGATTCATCGGTACAAAGTCTCAGGCGTAATATCTGGGTGAAAAATTAATGCACAGCTTTATCCGAGTGCATCACACAATGGTCCGACCCATCGCTGCGGATGGAATGAAGTGTTCGCCAGCGCCGAAGACCGCTCATTCATCTCATACGGAGTGTTGTTGGCGGAACACTTAGAAGATGCGACAAACCCACCAAAGAGACAGCCTACATTACACTTGTCCGTCCCCTGCTGGAATATTGCTGTGCGGTATGGGATCCTTACCAGGTAGGATTGACGGAGGACATCGAAAAAGTGCAAAGAAGGGCAACTCATTTCGTGTTATCGCGCAATAGAGGTGAAAATGTCACTGATATGATACGCGACTAGGGGTGGCAGTCACAGAAACAAAGGCGGTTTTCTTTGCGGCGAGACCTATTTACGAAATTTCAATCACCAACTTTCTCTTCCGAATGCATAAATATTTTGTTGACACCCCCCTGCGTAGGGAGAAATGATCATCATAATAAAATAAGAGAGATCAGAGCTCGAACGGAAAGATTTAGGTGTTCCTTTTTCCCTTGCGCCATTCGAGAGTGGAATGGTTGAGAAGTAGTATGAAACTGGTTCGATGAACCCTCTGCCAGGCACTTAAGTGTGAATTGCAGAGAGACGATGTAGATGTAGATGGACACTCCGACCAAGAAGCCACGGTGACAACTATGTATGGAGCAAATAAATGGATCAAGATTCAGGAAGGGATACGGTAAGGCTGCATATTAGCATCTTACCTATTCAATCTGCATGCAGAGCACGTTGTGAGGAATATCGGACTAGATGAAAAAGAAACCGGAATAAAAGTAGCTAGGATAAATATAAAAATGGTTGAAATGGTTCTGAGCACTATGCGACTTAACTTCTGAGGTCATCAGTCGCCTAGAACTTAGAACTAATTAAACCTAACTAACCTAAGGACTTCACACACATCCATGCCCGAGGCAGGATTCGAACCTGCGACCGTAGCGGTCGCTCGGTTCCAGACTGTAGCGCCCAGAACCGCACGGCCACTCCGGCCGGCTAGGATAAATATAAACAACCTTAAACACGCAGATGATGCTGTGCTGTTGGCAGGAAGTGAAGAAGAGTGAAAGTGACAGAAGAAAATGAAAAAGCTGGGCCGGCCGGTGTGGCCGTGCGGTTCTAGGCGCTTCAGTGTGGAACCGCGTGACCGCTACGGTCGCAGGTTCGAATCCTGCCTCGGGCATGGATATATGTGATTTCCTTAGGTTAGTTAGGTTTAAGTAGTTCTAAGTTCTAGGGGACTGATGACGTCAGATGTTAAGTCCCATAGTGCTCAGAGCCATTTGAACCATTTTGAAAAAGCTGGGTCTAGGTTCAAAGTTGAGAAAACGAAAATTATGGCAATTATACCTACCATTTCATAACATACGGGAGGAGAAACAATGAAGGTAGTGTCTACGGTCAGTTATCTCGGTTCCCAGATTTCTGCTGGTGGTGTTTGCAGCCACGAAATCAGGAGACGCTTGCTGCTTGGTAGAAAGGCAGTGTCAAACCTTGACAAGGTTTTAAGGAATAGAGATATAATTTTAGCAACAAAGACCCGTATTTTATGTGAGTGCAGGCTTTCTCGGCGAATTTCATATATGAAGTCTTCACGGATTGTCAGCCGAGTAGCACCGTCGTCTCATAGCCACGTTTCGATGGAATGCGTCTCCATCATCATCGCCTTCGCATTCCATCGAAACGCTGCTACGAGACGACGATGCTACTCGGCTGACAACCCGTGAAAACTCCATAATAGACCCGTATTGTAAGGATGTTGTGATGTATTGATGTGATACCTGGACCATCAGAAACGTGAAGGCGAAGAATAGACTCCTTTGAAATGTAGTGTTGGAGCAAACTTCTTAAAGTTCTACGAGCTGCTAAGAGGACAAATAGGTCAATATTAGATCAAATAAAACAAGAGTGATCCCTGGAAGGTCTGATACTAAAACAAAAGCTAACCTTCTTTGGACACATAATGAGGCGACATGGAAAAAACACTAATGCTGGGGAAGATCGAAGGCGCTAGAATAAGAGGACCTCAGAGGATAAAGTGGATCGATGGCATCACACAAGTAATGTGTTCCAATCTGGAAAACCTACGGGAGAAAGTGCTTTGGTTAATGGTGTCACGGAGAGTCGCAATCTACTAAAAGAATTGAGAGAGGGGGGGGGGGTGAGTGAGTGAGTGAGATAAGGTAACACAACGCAACTTTGGTTCTGGCGCTTTTTTCACTTTCGTATTTAACCTTTTATTTGTATAATTAATGATTAGTAAATTGTTACAGCACTCGCTCGTGTCATTCTGAATGACATGTTTTTGACTGGATTCCTTACTGCCGGAAAGTCTGTCTTCAAATTATGCTCGTTTCTTGGTCCTAGACACCAACCAGCACGTTGTACATTAAAATTATCGAAATAATCATAGTCATTATCAGTCACTTGTCATCTACTGCTGAATACAGCACGGAGTCTCAAACTGATGTAAGTTGCAGAGTTATTCGTAGATGTAGGGCCTTGCACAGGATAGATTAGCATGGAGGGCCGCATAAAATTAATCTTCTCACTGAAATCCAAGACAAAAACAACATTTCTTAAAATGCTACTCACCGAGCGAGGTGGCGCAGTGGATAACACACTGGACTCACATTCGGGAGGACGAAGGTTCAATCCAGCGTCCAGCTATCCTGATTTAGGTTTTCCGTGATTTCCCTAAAACGCTCCAGGCAAATGCCAGGATGGTTCCTTTGAAAGGGCGCAGCCGACTTCCTTCCCCGTCCTTCCCTAATCCAATGAGACCGATGACCTCGCTGTTTGGTCTCTCCCCCCAAACAACCCAAAATGCTACCTGACTTACCAATTTACCTTTATGAATTCATTTCACGTAGCGCTATGAGAGTTGCGTGTAAGGTACTGAAAAACACACACACACACACACACACACACACACACACACACACATATTACACGTAGGAAACCGACGATTACAGATCTGAACGTAGTTATTCACCAAATATTTGACGTACTTCTTTCTGGCCAGCTCAGATTTTCGAGCAGCTAGCTGGGTAAAGACGTTGGAGGTGGGACGCAGAGCCGGCAGGCGAACACACGCAGCCCAGTTGATAAGCGCAGTAATCTTGCGGACGCCAGTTCTGCGGATGTTTGCTGCGCGCTGAGCGGATGTCGAAGGACAAACAGTCCGCAGCCTTTGTTTTGATAGGTAACGCGCGTGAGTCCCGTTTCGTTTTCGTATTGTTACTGCATTTGCCATCTGAAATGAAAGGATGACACCCACGGCACCCATTTTCGCTCTAACGCGAGAATCCCGTGAGGTAAAACAGTGCATCACAATTAACGCTACGTCCCAGGAACTGTGACTTTAGTTGTTATAACAAATGAACAAGCATCATCTAGATCGCAATTTCGTTCCGATATGCCCCCAGACTACCTTAGTTTTATATCATTTATAACACTGTTGACAAACTGCATTCTATGGACCAGATTTGAAGGTGATTTGCAGGGCAGGTGGAAAACAGTAGTCGTTGATAATAAACTGTGGTCCAGACAGTGTTTGTTCATTTGTTATAAAACAGTAGAGTCGTGCAAGTAGGAGCGAAATCGATCTTTTTGGGGCACCTTCTAACAACCCTACCACAACAAAGGTCAAAAGTTAATTATGATTGGAGTGTTGCTCACGCTGCTAAATATTGCATTTTCGGGCAACAACAAAGTTACATTATGTGGCAGGTGTCATTAGAGCACAGTTATTAAAGTCATTTCGTGAAATAATGGATAAACTAGGCACTCATCTTTTCGTGTTTCCCACGCTGGTCTCGTTGTGAACTCATGGCTCAATCGCCGAAAAATCTAGGTAGTGATGATTCCAAGCTCGGATGCAAAGAGGCCTAGGTGTTATTCTGCGATATTCAAAAGTTTTATAGATGTGTTTCATAAACCATTCTTGAAGATTAAACTTTTGCAAGTTAGCACAATGGTGATGTAAAACAGTAACCAGCACTCAGAATTTAAGTTACACTTCTTTTTTATTACGTTTGTTGCAATATCACGTAACACAAAACATCACCTCACAATATAAAACATACTTGAAAAAATCTTCCTCACTGTTTAAGTTCACATTTTGTAAACTGACTACAATTTGCGTCTTTTCAACTTGACGACCAAGACTTGACTTTCTAATAACGACTTACGCGCCCAAAAATCAGAGTTACAAGTACGACAAAGATTATTGTGACAAAAGAAAGAATACACATAAGAATAATGTTGTTGTTGTGGTCTGTCCTGAGACTGGTTTGATGCAGCTCTCCATGCTACTCTATCCTGTGCAAGCTTCTTCATCTCCCAGTACCTACTGCAACCTACATCCCTCTGAATCTGCTTAGTGTATTCATCTCTTGGTCTCCCCCTACGATTTTTACCCTCCACGCTGAATACTAAATTGGTGATCCCTTGAGGCCTCAGAACATGTCCTACCAACCGACCCCTTCTTCTAGTCAAGTTGTGCCACAAACTTCTCTTCTCCCCAATCCTATTCAATACTTCCTCATTAGTTATGTGATCTACCCATCTAAACTTCAGCATTCTTCTGTAGCATAACCATACAGTAAAGCTGCATGCCCTCGGGAAAAATTACGGCTGTAGTTTCCCCTTGCTTTCAGCCGTTCGCAGTACCAGCACAGCAAGGCCGTTTTGGTTATTGTTACAAGGCCAGATCAGTCAATCATCCAGACTGTTACCCTTGCAACTACTGAAAAGGCTGCTGCCCCTCTTCAGGAACCACACGTTTGTCTGGCCTCTCAACAGATACCCCTCCGTTGTGGTTGTACCTACGGTACGGCTATCTGTATCGCTAAGGCACGCAAGCCTCCCCACCAACGGCAAGGTCCATGGTTCATGGGGGGGGGGGGGGGATAAGAATAATATCATTGCAATATAAACACATCGATGTGTCAAAGTACGCGTACTTTAATGAAATCAAATCTGAATGTTGTCTCAGAAATATGTTAACTACTTTACAGAAACACAGTAGAATATTGCTGGTATCGAGAAGTTGAGGTGAGGTGCCGTAATGGTTACGTAATTCAAGTACCATTATAACCTGTTGCGATATTTGACAGCGGAGGACAAAAACGAAATAGAAGCAAATTAAAGTGTGTGTGTGTTGGGGGGGGGGGGGGGGGGAGAAAGGAAAGAAAAGAGATTAATGATGCCAGCTGCATCGGGACATTACGCGGAATCAGCGGTGGCGAGTGAAAATTTGTGCTGAACCGGCATTCGAACTTAGAATCTCCTGCTTATTAGGCAGGTGCGTTAACTACTGCGCCATCCGGGATACTGTTGTCGCAACAACGCTATTTCTGCACGATTCACGACCGACCCACAACTCCACAGAGCACCACCTATCTGCAGTCCCTGTCCAAATGGTTCAAATGGCTCTGAGCACTATGGGACTTAACATCTGAGGTCATCAGTCCCCTAGAACTTAGAACTAATTAAACCTAACTAACCTAAGGACATCACGCACATCCATGCCCGAGGCAGGATTCGAACCTGCGACCGTAGCAGTGGCGCGGTTCCGGACTGAGCGCCTAGAACCGCTAGACCACCGCGGCCGGCGTCCCTGTCCATTTCCTGCATGTTCGCTACTGTGAGATTCCCGCAGGAGGTCTGACGCACTTGTGCATCCGCACTGAGGAAGGTGGATCCATTGTGCATCTAGGCGAATCAATAATATAAATCCGTGGTGTGTGTTCTTTCGGACATGCAGAAAGAGCAGACACCACGCAGTCATATAATTCATAAAACAAACTGTTTTAGTATATGGCTACAAATATGTTCTGATTACATAGGTAAGCCGTAATATCAATATAAATGCTCTGAGCACTGAAGAGTATTTAACTCTATGTTAATACTTAGCAGTATAATCAAGGCAGCCACATAACTATCGAGCCAGGTACTGAAAATAGTTTGTTTTGCTTCTCCGCTACCAGATAGTGCCATAAATTCCCCAGAGAAATCATATATGCAAATCATCTGTGTCTATGCCTGTCAGTGTCTTATTATTTTACGTAAATCCTTCTAATGATACAGATGCAGTCGTCCGAAATGTATACTCTATAGATTAAAATAAATGACTTGTTACAATTATTTGTGTATTTCAACTGCTACCTCATCCTCTCCACACACAGGCAGAATATTCGTGATTCCCCGCCTCCCCATCCGCACCCCCCCCCCTCTTCCGTATTCGTTTCAGCCACCAACCATTAGCCGGCCGGTATGACCGAGCGGTTCTAGCAGCTTCAGTCTGGAACCGTGCTGCTGCTACGGTCGCAGGTTCGAATCCTGCCTCGGGCATGGCTGTGTGTGATGTCCTTAGGTTAGTTAGGTTTAAGTAGTTCTTAGTCTAGGGGATTGATGACCTCAGATGTAAAGTCCCATAGTGCTTAGATCCATTTGAACCATTTTGAGCACCAACCATTTTGCTGTTTCTCACATCACTCTCTCATTGCAAAAAAATCTTTGAAACAAATGAGAAAATCATTATATCCGCAGAAATTCATCCCCACCCACCCACACACACACACACACACACACACACACACACACACACACACACACACACACAAACAAACAAACAAACAAACATTGCTTTAATAGGAGCAAAAATAGTGACCTATATACGAGGTACCATTATAATTGTCTAGTAGTGTTGTTATTGTTCGACATGTCCTGCTTACGGCTGTTTTAAGTGTTTATGAAGAATCAATTTTCTGACACACTTTTCTTATACTGGATGTCTATAAATTAATTACACAAAAGTAACCTTCATTGTGAAAAAGGTAAATAACCTACGGAAATGTCTGATACAGCTCTCAATGCAGTATATCTTCATGTTTTATTTACAAATGCTCAGTGTAAAGCCTTCTGGAACCCGACAGATGTAGAGTGTGTAAAACATTTCCTGACAAATGCTATGAAGCAAGTCTTGATTTCCGGTGGCAACTGCTTGTGTACTCCGTTGTCACAGCTCCTCGACGAAGCAGAGCAACAAGCACTCTGTGTTTAATGTAACCCCATACACAGAAGCCCATTGGTGTTAAGTCTGGTGATAGTCGTGGCCAGAATATTGTTCCACCACGTCTAATGCAAGTCGGCACATTCCTACGGATTTACGCGACAGCTTCAGAGTGATGTCGTGGCACGCCTTCTTGCTGGAAAATAAATTCTGAGTCCATATCCTGATGTAACTGAGGCAAAAGATAATGTTCAGGCACGTCCAGGTACGATGTGCCAGATACAGATAACTCAACAAAAAAGAAAGGCCCCTAAGTCTTGTTACAACTTACAGCGTTAAAAACATTTATCTTAGGCGAGTCCCGTATACGTCTGATTACGTGACGTGGTTTCTGCTCACCCCATATCCAAATATTATGCCACTTCACTTTGTCGTAGTTGTAAAAGATGGCTTCCTCACTGAAGACAGTTTAATTAAGAAAATCGTATTCAGTCTGAAATTTGTTAAACATTTCTACACGAAACTCAGCTCGCTATTTTTTTCACTTTCTGTTAAAGGTTGCTATTGTTGCAGTTTGTAGTGTTTGAATGACAGGCGTTCACGTAATACCTACCACATTGTAACACTAGGCATATTCAAATATAAGCTAGCGTGTCTCATTTATTTTCTCAGAATACAAATGTTATACTGACGAACTTGTTCAGTTGTTGCTTCAGATACTACTGGTCGATCCTGACCCGGCACCTTATGCGATGCACTGCCAGTGAAATAACAACAACTTCTCTTTGAAGTGCTGACCTGCAATATTTAGACCTGAATTATCTCTTAACTGTAGCAGCGGATTTGGATTCATGAAAGCATAAATAGCACTACGCACTCTGCGCACCGTTATACGACTCAATGATGACTCGAAAATAAATCAGTCGCGCATGCCACCTTGTACTAACGTTGGGAACTAACAGTGGCCGTGCGGTTCTAGACGCCTCAGTCTGGAATCGCGTGACCGCTACGGTCGCAGGTTCGAATCCTGCCTCCCATAGTGCTCAGGGTCATTTGAACTAACAGTGTTAGGCGGGAAAAGTACGTGAAGGTTGTTGTTGTTGTGGTCTTCAGTCCTGAGACTGGTTTGATGCAGCTCTCCATGCTACTCTATCCTGTGCAAGCCTCTTCATCTCCCAGTTCCTGCTGCAGCCTACATACTTCTGAATCTGCTTAGTGTATTCATCTCTTGGTCTCCCTCCACGATTTTTACCGTCCATGCTGCCCTCCAGTACTAAATTGGTGACCCCTTGATGCCTCAGAACATGTCCTACCAACCGATCCCTTCTTCTAGTCAAGTTGTGCCACAAACTCCTCTTCTCCCCAATTCTATTGAGTACCTCCTCATTAGTTATGTGATCTACCCATCTAATCTTCAGCATTCTTCTGTAGCACCACATTTCGAAAGCTTCTATTCTGTTCTTGTCTAAACTATTTATCGTCCACGTTTCACTTCCATACATGGCTACACTCCATATTATTTTGTATAACTAAAGAAGGAAGTCAGTACCAAAAGTAAGTTATCTGTGCACCGTTCAATCTTTCGACCAACTTTGTTGTATGGGAGCGAAAGCTGGGTGGATTCAGGGTACCGTATCAATAAGGTTGAGGTAATGGATATGAAAGTAGCTAGGATGATTGCAGGTTTTAGTAGATGGGAACAATGGCAGGAGGGTGTCCACAATGAGGAAATCAAAGAAAAACTGGGAGTGAACTCTATAGATGTAGCAGTCAGGGCGAACAGGCTTAGATGGTGGGGTCATGTTACACGCATGGGAGAAGCAAGGTTACCCAAGTGACTCATGGGTTCAGCAGTAGAGGGTAGGAGGAGTCGGGGCAGACCAAGGAGAAGGTACCTGGATTCGGTTAAGAATGATTTTGAAGTAATAGGCTTAACATCAGAAGAGGCACCAATGTTAGCACGGAATAGGGGATCATGGAGGAATTTTATAAAGGGGACTATGCTCCAGACTGAACGCTGAAAGGCATAATCAGTCTTAAATGATGATGATGATGAATTTATACGCATCCTGTTTTATCATAGTTCTAGTAGGGGGGGGGGGGGGGGGTGACGACTGTTGTAGTATAAGGTTATATCAGTCTTAGACTCTTACTTTATATTCGTAAGGAATTTAAGAGAAATATGAATCTTGATGCTGTTGTTCAATTCCATCCGTAAGAAGAGCTTGACAGGATAGTAATATAACAACTGAAATTGAAAAAGGAAGAAAGATTAGTGTTTAGCGTCCCGGCGACATTGAAGTCATTTGAGACTGAGCACAAGCTCGGTTTATGGAAGGGTGGCGAAGGGAATCGGTCGTGACCTTCCAGAGGAACCGTCTCGGCCTTTGCCTTAACACATTTAGGGAAATCACGACAGACATAAACTTGGATGGCCGAACGAGGATTTGTACCGTCGTCCACCCGATTCGAATTGAGGCTGCCATGCCGGATCCTCAGTAACAGCTGAAGATATTACCATCAAGAGAAATCTAAGGTCAGACTTTTGTATCGAGATGTTCAGGGCACGGGCGAATGGAGACCATTTCTCACTGTTAACATCTGGACAGCGTCCGCTGCTGGCAAGTTAAGCGACGTGGGGTCACATCCGTCATGGCCACAATGAGTTCATTTTTGATGAAATACAGATTATGTTGCTAATGGCTTTTCCACGAGTCACGCTCTGCTCAGAATTCCGCGACTTTGAGAAACTGCACTGTAACGTGGTGACTCGGCTGTTAAGCGTACTCTGCGATGTTGGAAAACGCCACTCACCGGGTCTTCTCAGAAATCAGACTTCCAAGGGCGCCCTTCGCGACCTTCATCTCAAACAAAACTTTGTTAGGTGTTTTGAAATACGTCATGAGTAAGGCAAAGCAAATAATGAAACATACACTGATTCGATGACAACTTTTTCAGGTGCTGCAAACTGTCTCGCACAGACAATGTTCTATACTTCTTGCTAATGTCGAATGTTATTTTAACCTGAGGGGAAGAGCAGTACTGCAGCTTGTAACGAACGCTGCGAATAGCGTCTCAAGTTCTTTGCTGAACCATTTAAAGAGTCTGTGCGACGAATTGTAGACACACATGCGTTGTAATATAGTCGACAGATTTATTAAATAGTAAAATGCTCTCCTACTCACTACACTTTTAAAAAAACGCTGAAGTGTTGTGAGTACGATGAGTAATATAATCTGAATAAGTTGAGTCATGTAACACTAGACTTAAGAGAATATTCATGTTTCAAAGTGCTATATTAGACTTTATGTATATAAATTGTATATCATATAAACAGCTCCATTTAAAACATGATACCATTATTGCAATAAAACACACATTAGACCAATGTCTGGAAGCACTCTTAGCTCTATCCATCAATAGCGCAACTTATTTGGCCCCATCAGTGTTCTGAGTATCGTTGATTTCGGTATTGAAGTTAACAAATAAGGTACTGTATGTCCAAAGATGTTTATTTCTGTACGTATGAGGGCAGGCTGAAAAGTAACACCACCGAATTTTTTTATGTGAGAACTCTTAAAGCTTTTTTAATAAAACTGCATTAACATTCTACATTTTTATTCATCACGTCTACATATTTATTTCTCAACATAGTCCCACTGGCGACGAACACATTTCTACCAAGAAGGGACTAGTCATTTCATATCGTTATTGTAAAATGTATGACAATTTTGACGGAGCCACAACCTCACTTCTGCTTGCACCCCTTCACCATCAAAGTGAAGCCCTCACAGGTGTTCTTTAAGGTTTGGACACAGATTAAAATCGGCCAAGCTGGGATTATTGTGAGGATGATCAGTAACAATGAACCCAAGGTGTCCGATTGTTGCAGATGTCGCAGCGCTTGTGGGTTGTCTGGCAGTGTTATCGTGAGCGAGCAGGTGCTCCGTATGGGGACGCGCTCCTCGAATTTGCGTTTTCAGTTTTCTCGATTCCAGCACGCTGTTCCTCACGCACAGACAGAGTTACGTTACACGCCGTCATGTTATACAACTCGGAGCCCTCTAACGGTAAAAGATTGCAACTAGCGTAATCGAAGCGGGAAAGTCGACCAAGTAATGTGCACTACATGTATTATCTCATTCGATATTGACAATAAAAAAAAAATTTGCGCCGCTACTTTTCAGACCCTCCTCATGTATACCTATACCTGAACATCGTTTTCCTCAAGGAGTTGTAAACAATAATATCACTGCAATGTAGTTTTATCAGTTTCCTGTTGCATAGTAACCACAGACTAGTACTCTGTGGTGATCTTACAAGCCGCCGGTCGTGGTGACCGAGCGGTTCTAGGCGCTACAGTCTGGAACCGAGCGACCGCTACGGTCGCAGGTTCGAATCCTGCCTCGGGCATGGATGTGTGTGAATGTCCTTAGGTTAGTTAGGTTTACTTAGTTCTAAGTTCTAGGCGACTGATGACCTCAGAAGTTAAGTCGCATAATGCTCAGAGCCACTTGAACCATTTGAACCATTCTCCGAGGTAGCGATGAAGTGGGTGTTTTCTCGTACGACCATTTCACGAGTACTGTGACTATCAGGAATCCGGTAACGCTGCGGCCGGTACAAGATCGTGCAAGAACGCGATCAACGACGACTGAACAGAAGTGCAACCTTCCGCAAATTGCTGCATATTTCATTGCTGGGCCATCAACAAGTGTCAGCGTGCGAACCACTCAACGAAACATCATCGATATGGGCTTTCGGAGCCGAAACCCCACTCGTGTACCCTTCGCGAATACATGACACAAAGCTTTACGCCTCGCCTGGGACCGTCAACACCCACATTGGACAGCCGATGAGTGGAAACATGATGCCTGCGCGGACGACTCTCTTTTCAGATTGTGTCGGGAGGATGGAGGTGTACGGGTATAGAGACAACCTCATGAATCCATGGACCCTGCATGTCAGCAAGGGACTGTTCAAGCTCGTGGAGGCAGCAAGTAACTGTTCAAGCTGGTGGAGGCTCTGTGATCGTGTGGGGCGTGTGCAGTTGGAGTGACATGGGACTCCCAAAAAGTCTAGAAACGACTGACAGGTGACACATACGTAAACATCCTGTCTGATCACCTCCACTTATTCATGTCCATTGTGCATTCGGCGGACATGGGCAATTCCAGCAGGACAATGCGACACCCCACACGTCCAGAATTGCTACAGAGTGGCTCCAGGAACGCTCTTATGAGTTACAACACTTACGCTGGCCACCAAATTCCAGAGACATGAATATTATTGAGAGTACCTGGGATGCCTTGCAACTTGCTGTTCGAAAAGATCTCCACCCCTCGTACTCTTACGGATTTATGGACAGCGCTGCAGGATTAATGGTGTCAGTTCCCTCCAGCAGAACTCCAGACATTATTCGAGTCTATTCCAAGTCGTGTTGCTGCACTTCTGTATGCTCACAGGGGCCCTACATGATATTAGGCAGCTGTACCAGTTTCTCTGGCTCTTCAATGGATAATAATAAATGCATGTCCATTCAACCAAAGATCGAACACTAGAACAGTAATCAAGCCTTAAATACTGTATGCATATGAGACACTAAAACTTCATACGAAAAGCGGTATGGGAAGCATGCTGAATGAAGAATGCAAAATCACAAGAAAAATTCGCGGCCCAAAGCTAACAAAAGTGAGATGCAGATTACACTCTAGAAAAACCACAGAGAATATGTCAAGCACAGCAGCAGATGTCAGAACAAACAGGTTAAAGTTCACCAACAAGACTCACCAACAGAATTCAGACATACATACAAAGGGTCAGGTCAACAATACCATGGATCACACAAGTCAAACTTTACCTAGAAAAAACGCAAATCGATCCAATAGAAGTTCAAGACGAAAACATATACAGAGAGAATATATACGAATGGAATGTTAGGTCAGAGAATGAAGTCGCAAAGAAACCAGGGAGAAAGTTGACTAGCCACAGAAAGAGACTCACTCCATGGCGAAAAAATCATCCTGTCACACCCTCCTCCCTCCCCCCCCCCCCCTCCAACTTTCAAACGTTTGAAGAAAGTCAGAACATGCAAAGATAAAATTGACTAGCAGCAAGTGTACCCAGAGCCGTTTTCCGTGAAATCTCAGCAGTATTTTGTCGTTCGTCGCTATTATCCTTAACACGGAAAAAGACAGGTGGCTTGAGCGGGCAATGTATGTTCCCGTGTTAGTATTCGACGTCAAGAATTGCTGAAAATGTGCATATAGAACGAATTGGCATTTATCTGAATAAAATTCATAAATCTGATACAAACTACACTTCCTGAGTTAAGCATATTGTAGCTAACTTGTACCTATTTTACAATGGTAGAATTAGTATGTTTGATCGTTAATAAATACTGTTTTGTTAGAAACTGGGCTTCGCTTTCTCCACTACTACCATTTCCACTGACGAGTATCCCCCACCCCCACCCCCGTCATCCTCCTACTGTAGCTCACATCCTGGCTCTGGCCACACTCCTGTATATGTCGGGGAATATTTAGTCGTTTATCCGATGGTACCAGAGTAGTATGAAGGAGAAAGGATGTTACTACTGCAACCTGTCAGTGTCTGTTTGATATCTTCATAATATTCATAAGAAGTTCCATCGACTTCACCATTTTCTGCACCGTCTCGCCGAAGATGAGTGGGCTGAGGAAAGTCAGTTTTAGCAGAGGCGGAGAGCGAATTTTTACTCTTCTACCGACGCGTTCCCCATTTTAATTAAAGGCACATCAGCGAATCGATCGCAGTCTCTTAATACCTGCTGGAGGAGAAAGTAATCAGGCCGAGAGCTCGAATCGCTTTCTAAGTTGGTTCATTAGTCTTCATGGAACATTTTTCCCCTCTTTATACAGAATGTTGTAACATGAGCGGGTATTTTTTTTCCGCCCAAGCTGGCTAATTTGTTCGTAATTAAGATTCCGAATGATAATGACGTTTCAGCACTCAAAACAGAGGAGAATTCGCTGGTCTTTTTTCCTCCTTCTTTCTATTACGATGGCTGCTCTGACATGGGAAGTTATTAAACCATGTGCTTTTCGTGAGCGCACGGACAATGCGATCTGGAAAAAAAACATCCTTCGATTAAGTAACTAAGGTGCAACTTCCATTTGCCCTGTCATTCTCTTTATATTTCATTTCTACAATTATATGGGATGTCACAGAATGTTTACCCTGATTCCAAACATCAGTTATTAATTACTCATGCCATATGTCTATCATATCCTGTTTTTAGTATGTTAACAAAAAGAAATGAGCATACAATGCAAACATTAGAGATGCGATGTGGGCACACGCTATCCAACAGGGGGGTGAATGCAGACATCAGGAAAAACTGGAAGTGAAAAGCTTAAATGAGCAGACTGACGACTATAAGAATAACTGGAAGGCCCAGGTCAAAAGAATGGAAGACGACGAATAACAGAATTAATGATATTACTCTCTGAATAGAAGCTATTTAGCAAGACCGAGGAAAAGGTGGAAAGATCAATAATTTCAACTAAGCGGGCGTAACAGGCAAATTCCTCACACATGCACAATGAAATAGAATAAACTTACGAAGTTTTTGTGACAAAAGTTTCTGTTCCTTATCCTGCGCCGGCCAGAGTGGCCGAGCGGTGTTCTAGGCGCTACAGTCTGGAACCGCACGACCACTACGGTCGCAGGTTCGAATCCTGCCTCGGGCATGGATGTGTGTGATGTCCTTAGGTTAGTTAGGTTTAATTAGTTCTAAGTTCTAGGCGACTGATGACCTCAGAAGTTAAGTCCCATAGTGCTCAGAGCCATTTTGAACCTTATCCTGCCGCTGGGAGCGCTGTTATCAATTAAAGTGTAAAACGATGGCATCACTGCAGGAGAAGTACAGGGTGTTTGGGTGTTTATAAATGAATATCTGGCTTTTAACGCTTTATAATATTTACTATATTAACCTTACAGTTGTAACTGATATGTCAAATGAAAGAGCAACTCAAACAGTTTTACCAAGAACCTTATAAATGTTCAATGTGAGAAACATTTGTCACACGGCACACATCAAGTCTATAGTCGAGTTCTTCCCAAACGTTGATAAGTGTGTCTTCAGTGATTGTAGCAACAGCTGCTTCAATCCGGTTTTTTAAATCAGGTAGGTCTGCTGGTAGCGGAGGTACGTTCACACGATCCTTGATGAAGACCCATAGGAAAAAATTGCGTAGCGTTAGGTCAGGTGAATGTTGAGGTCATGCAAAGCAAGCCCTGTCATTGGGTCCCTTGCGGCCTATCCAGCACTTGGGTACAGTGTTCAACCAATCGTGTACTTCGCTATGCCAGTGAGGTGCGCACTAGTGCCAGACACAACTGTTTGAATTGCTCTTTCATTTGACATATCATTTATAACTCTAGTTTAATGTACTAAATATTATGATGCGTTAAAACCCAGATATTCATTTATAAACACCCTGTACAATATTTTGTGTAGCTGGCTCACAAAAAAAAAAAAAAAAAGAAATCTCCAGAAAATGGGCAACGAAGGTTCGAAACAACTTATGGGGTAGAGACATCACACGTCAGTTTGATTAAGGCAGATGAAAAGAAGAGCCGGCCGGAGTGGCCGTGCGGTTCTAGGCGCTACAGTCTGGAACCGAGCGATCGCTACGGTCGCAGGTTTGAATCCTGCCTCGGGCATGGATGTGTGTGATGTCCTTAGGTTAGTTACGTTTAATTAGTTCTAAGTTCTAGGAGACTGATGACCTCAGATGTTAAGTCCCATAGTGCTCAGAGCCATTTGAACCATTTTTTTCTCATATAAGCGGCACTGTAAATAGACGTAACGTAAAGCCAAGGCCTGTGAAGAAGTACGTAATAGATAGCCTAAAGACGAATGTGTGATATGTAGTGATGCCTGACAAGGTCATGGGCCCACTGTTTTTTCAGCAGGTATACTAGTCTCATGTAATGTTTCAACTAGATGAATAGCACGCTCAGTAGACAACGTGCATGCAGAAATCTTTGGATGAACAATTTCCGTATCGTGGGACTGGAAGACATGACACAGTTCCACGGCCACCAACATCGCCAGATATTACCCGAATGGGTGTTTTCCCTTAACATATGTTAAGGCCAGGATGTATGCCACACCTGTATCTTGTAAGTGCACACTGCGTGAGCACATCATTCATAAAGTCGGAAGTGTCATCCCTCAAAAGCTGCAAAATGTGTGCGGTGAGACTGAGTACCGTTTGGATATTAAACGTGTCACAAGCGGTGCTCACATTCAGTGCGTTAAATGAAATTTGAAGTGATTAAAAACTTTATGATTGCGTTTATGCATGTGTCAAATGATGTGTCTGTGTCGGCTTTAGTTAGAGTGGCGATCACTTTAAATCAGGATAAACATTCTATAATGTCCTGTAGTTAAGAGATCTCTTAGGTGCCATTTGAACGAATATGGTAATAAAAAATGGACCAGTTACAGCATGCCAGGGCGATATCGTTTCACTTTCCCATCGTAAAGTGTATTATTTAAAAAATCAGTTTAGGTGGCAAATACACGATTTAGATTCTGTGAGAGAATCGTAGGAAAGTTTAACGGAGTTGTAAAAGTGACAGCGCACGAGAATATGTGCGAACCATTCTCGAATATTGGTGTTATGTTTGGAATTGAAGGAGGAGGCAAAGGAATCCACAGCCAGGCGGCTAGACTTGCAGCTAGTAGGCTCATCAGTACTCACCTGTTACGGACATGCTCTGCGATCTCACACATGAATATCTGAGTTCAAAAACGGTGATCTTTCAGTGAATTGCTCTTTGGTAATTTGAAAGAGCCGGGTTTTGAGACAAGTTGTAAAGCTGTTCTATAGCATACCTAGCGGAATGATCATAAGCATTAGATAAAATAGAAGGATATACAGGGTGGTCCATTGATAGTGACAGGGCCAAATATCTTCCGAAATAAGCATCAAACGAAAAAACTACAAAGAACGAAACTCGTCTGGCTTGAAGAGGGAAACCAGATGGCGCTATGGTTGGCCCACTAGATGGCGCTGCCATGGATCAAACGGATAGCAACTGCGTTTTTTTTTTAAAGTAGGAACTCCAATTTTTTGGCTCTGAGCGCTATGGGACTTAACATCTATGGTCATCAGTCCCCTAGAACTTAGAACTACTTAAACCTAACTAACCTAAGGACAGCACACAACACCCAGCCATCACGAAGCAGAGAAAATCCCTGACCCCGCCGGGAATCGAACCCGGGAACCCGGGCGTGGGAAGCGAGAACGCTACCGCACGACCACGAGATGCGGGCTCCAATTTTTATTACATATTCGTGTAGCACGTAAAGAAATAGGAATGTTTTAGTTGGACCACTTTTTTCGCTTTGTGATAGATGGCGCTGTAATAGTAATATAAACTTTTATGTTGAAAACACTACAGCTGTTACAAATGCTTATTGAGCTTAGCGATAACAATTAAAATTTAAGAACACTGCAGTTTGATACATACATAAAATCACAAATTCTTTATGCGCTTCCTGCAGGTAACATGCTATTAAACCGTCAGTTTTTAAGATGTTGTCACTCATTAGTGTTTTATCATTTATTGACAAAAAAATCCTCATTTTTGCGAGGTTTTCCCACAGTTTATTTTGATGTGTAGCATATTTGGAACGTCCCAAAATCAAATGGTTAAGATTTCCTTCACCTTCTGGCTGTTTGCTGCATTTGGGAGAGTCCATCACTCCTATCTCATAGAGGCGTAGAGGAAAACATGCATTTCCCATTTATAATAATTGATGTCGCATAACTCATCGGGAAATTTTTCTGGCGGAACCACAGTATAGTTAGTAAAGTGCGCTGGACCTAAGCGAACGAAAAGCTCTTTTTCTGCTGCGATATTTGTTGCTGTTTCTTGAAACATGGAGAAAGTCGGAATGTGGGAACTATGTAAATACTGGGTCCACTTCTTCCATGCCGTCTTTTAAAAGATCATCTACGATGTTGCATTATACCTAATACCTGAGTACCCCATTAACCACATTTGGTGAACGAATTTTTTTTCCTTGTTGGCTTTTATTACTAATTCTGCCACATCATAATGTTACTAGATTTCCACTGTCGAGACTTTGATTGCTCCGAAGCACTTCTAGAGTAGGTTATAATTAATGTTTTGTTCCCTTATTTAGTTCCAAAGATAATTGCTTCTTTAACTGCGGTTACTTCTGCTGTGTAAATACTACTTAATTGTGGAAATAAAAACTTTTTAACTATCTGTAACATAGGTCAATAACATGCGCAGCTCACTCCCTCGTATGCTTCGGATCCATCAGTATCTGTATGCAAAAGATCTGGACATTTACTTTCCAGGTAATTAATTACATAGCTATAGTTCGAAACCCTTGACCCATCCTGACTGGTAGACAAAAGACATCAGATCAATAGACTGTTGTTTCGTAATCTGTACTAAATACTGGATTCTTACGATAGCTAATGCAAAGATTGGTATTATCGCAGATTTCAAGATTCTCCTCAATTAGTGATACGAATGGTTTATATCTCTGAATTGCGATTTCTTGGAGTTGTCCTGAAATTGTGTACTCAACACCGGTGTAACAAATTATTCTATTAAAACATTTTATGTATTTTATTGTTATTAAACAAATTATTATGATGATATCACCTGTGGCACCTTAAAGGTTTGGGTAACGGCAAGTAATACTTGGTGCGAGGGGGGAGGAGAAATAGTAACATCGTGAGGGTACGATTAGTCTAATTAAAGTGCGCACAGAGGTATTCAGACTATTTTTCTTCCTGCACTCCGTATGTGACGGGAACAGGAAGAAGCCATAATAAATGGCACAACAGGAAGTTCCCTCTGCCATGCACTTCACAGTAGTTTTTACAGTATCTATGTAGATACAGATTTCATATCACGAAGGCGACCTTCAGAAAGGGCAGCTATATCACGCCATTCTGTACTCTCACTTAGCGTTGGTATGAAAACAGGTGTCAAATTAGAGGCATTGGAGCGGGCGGTGAATCGTGTAAGCAAATTAGCGCTGAACAGATTCGTTATCCGTACAACAGTACGGCTTTGTTTACACAGTTCCGCGCTTGCGCCGGTGAAGATCATTCCAGGCAAGAAACAGTACCTCCGCTACGAGGGGTGGGAGGTCACTGGACCCGAGAAAGTGCAAAGTGACGCTGTTAATCTAAATGTAAGTATAGTTTTGCTATCTTGCGGTAAAACCGTCCTATATGAGTGAACCTTTACCTACCGGGTAGTGGCCACGTTCTCGTATCTCTTACAGACGCCGTTTTCGAGCATGGTAAATAGCAAACGCAGTTGAATCCCGTATACGCGTTGAGGTGACAAAAGTCGTGAGATATCTCCGAATATCGGATTGGATCTTCCTTTGTCGGCGTAGTGCAGCAACTCGACGTGGCGAGGACTCAACAAATCGTTGGGAGTACCCTGCAGAAATATTGGGTCATGCTGCCTCCATAGCCGTCCATAATTGCGAAAGTGCTGCCGGTGCAGAATTTTGCGTTCGAAGTGTCCTCCCAATAACGCCCCCTAAATGTTCGATGGGATTCATGTCGGGCGTTCTGGGTGGCCAAACCATCCAGAATGTTCTTCAAACCAATCGCGAATAGTTGTCGTCCAGCGTCATAATGCATTATCATCCATAAAAATCCCATCGATGTTTGCGAACATGGCATCTGTCAATGGCTGCTTTCATGTAGCTGAATATTCAGAGGACCTAGTCCACTCATGTAAACAAAGCCCCGACCATTATTGGGCTACTATCAGCTTGCACAGTGCCTTGACAGCTTGGGTTCATGGCCTCGTCAGCTCTGCGCCACACGCTAACCCTACCATCAGATCTTACCAATTGAAATGGGGACACATCTGCCCAGGACCGATATGGGTGACGAGCACAGCAGAGACGCTGCAAGCGATGTCGTGCTGTTAGCAAAGGCATTCTCGTCGGTCGTCTGCTGCCACAGCCCATTAACGCCAAATTTCGTCTCATTGTCCTGATGGATACGTTCGTCGTGCGTTCCGCATTGATTTCTTTAGTTATTTCACGCAGTGTTGCTTGTCTGTTAGCACTAACAACTGTACGCAAACGCCGCTTCTCCCGGTCATTAAGTGAACGCCGTCGGTCACTGCGCGCGGAGTAGCCGCGTGGTCTTAGGCGTCTTGTCACGGTTCGCGAGGCTCCCCCCCCCCCCCCCCCCTTGGAGGTTCGAATCCTCCTTCGGGCATTGGTGTTTTTGTGTTGTCCTTAGCGTAAGTTAGGTTAAGTTAGTTTAATTAGTGTGTAAGTCTAGGGACCGATGACCTCAGCAATTTGGTTCCATAGTCCTGCTGAGGGAATTAGATTAGGAAATGAGACAATTAAAGTAGTAAAGGAGTTTTGCTATTTGGGGAGCAAAATAATTGATGATGGTCGAAGTAGAGAGGATATAAAATGTAGACTGGCAATGGCAAGGAAAGCGTTTCTGAAGAAGAAAAATTTGTTAACACCGAGTGTAGTTTTAAATGTCAGGAAATCGTTTCTGAAAGTATTTGTGTGGAGTGTAGCCATGTATGGAAGTGAAACGTGGACGATAAATAGTTTAGACAAGAAGAGAATAGAAGCTTTCGAAATGTGGTGCTACAGAAGAATGCTGAAGGTTAGATGGGTAGATCACATAACTAATGAGGAGGTATTGAATAGAATTGGGGAGAAGAGGAGCTTGTGGCACAACTTGACTAGAAGAAGGGATCGGTTGGTAGGACGTGTTCTGAGACATCGAGGGATCACCAATTTAGTATTAGAGGGCAGCGTGGAGTGTAAAAATCGTAGAGGGAGACCAAGAGATGAATACACTAAGCAGATTCAGAAGGATGTAGGCTGCAGTAGGTACTGGGAGATGATGAAGCTTGCACAGGATAGAGTAGCATGGAGAGCTGCATCAAACCATTCTCAGGACTGAAGACCACAACAACAACAGTCCTTACCACAAATTTCAAATTTCGGCCACTGCGTTGTCTGTGATGAGAGATAATTTCAGAAATTTGGTATTGTCCGCACACTCTTGGTAGCGTGGATGGCGGAATGCTGAATTCCCTAACGACTCCCGAAATGGAATGTTCCATGCGTGTAGCTCCAACTAACATTCCGCGCTCGAAGCATGTTAATTCCAGTCGCGCGGCCATAATCATGACGGAAACCTTTTCATATGAATCACTGGAGTGCAAATGAGAGTTTCGCCAATTCACTGCCCTTTTATACCTTGTGTACGTGATACTTCCGTCATCTGTGGTTGTGCATATCGCTGTTCTATGACTTTTGTCACCTCATATAATGTAGGCTGTACGTTTGTTCCAGGACGTCATCTGTAATGTGGAAATAATTCGGTTATTCCCAGGGAAGAGAATGCTGTCAGATATCTAAGCAGGCGCAAAAGTCTGTAGACCACGACAGATTTGCTGACTTAGTTTTTACCTCCAAAGAAACACATTAACTTCAACGAACAATGGAACTAATTATAGGACGTTTGAAAATAAACAGGTGTGAATGAGTTGCGAATTTTTCGTTTTTGGGGCAACTGAGTGCTAATATTGGATAAACAGGGAAACGAAAAAAAAAAGAAGGAACCAACGCTATGGAATGCTGTTGTAAAAGTTTCCGAGAGCTCCCGACGAGTGTGGTACGAAAAGCTTACAATCAATTTGTAACCAGAACTAAGTTAAGGTAGCGGGCCGCAGACTTTCGTAAAAAGGCCTGCTGAGCAAGCTATTAATTGAGAAAACAAATGGGTCAGTA
The DNA here is from genome assembly GCF_023864275.1 of Schistocerca cancellata. Classification (NCBI taxonomy): domain Eukaryota; kingdom Metazoa; phylum Arthropoda; class Insecta; order Orthoptera; family Acrididae; genus Schistocerca; species Schistocerca cancellata. The sequence goes on from NC_064626.1 coordinate 373,882,322, forward strand.
AATGTAAAATGGAATGACACACGGAATTATGGCTATATTGAAAGTAAATTGGAAGTGGGCAGTCGGTGAATGGACGGTAAAATGACTGAGGAATATCTTCGCCGGATTCCAAGAAATATGAAAAGAAGACGACAACACCCCGTATCCTTTGTTATCGGGTGAAATAAGATCTGTTACCTCGCACTTCAACTTCCAATCCTCAGATATCTAAAAATGATGAACTGCTACATTCTGAAAAAGCAACAGTATTAGTTGTACTTTCAGCGCTGACATAGAACAGGAGCCAAGAAAATATTAAGCATAATGATTTGTTTCTGTATATCTTTTCGCGCAAGAATAAATATAAGGATGCCCCGTGTCTGTCCCATGCGGAGAACTACCGTCAAAACATGTGTGTAATACGTGAAGGAAATTTCCTCATTGAAACAAACAATAACATTACGATTCTTTCTTCATATGTTTTCTGTCTAATAACGATGTCAGATGTGCAATGCAGCCGCTAGTGGTATCACAGCTTTCGTCAAAACAGAACGAATAATACAGCCTCATCTGTTTTCATTTCTAGCGGGATAGTCATGACTGATTCGTGCTTGATAGGCAGCTGGAGTACTGATTAAACCTACATTGCCCTCAAGTATGAGCAATAGCGCTTAGTGTATTTCCAGAGTCCACAGTTGCGTCCTGTTTCCAAATATTCAGCCCCACTCCACTACGCTGGATAATTCAAAGTAAACAACGTGATGAGCTTCAACTAAAATAATTCTTTATGTCATGGTACAGGATCCTGGATTGTACAAATCTCCATGGTTCACTCATGAACTGTGTGGTCTGTCTGCCATCCGCAAGGCACTTCGAGTTTTGTTCCTTTCGACAGAGATGTTCCTGGACATGAAACAGTTTACTCGGTGGAGAAGTGAAGAAGGATTGGAACGCTAACTTCGTGTCTATCAGGATATGACTAGTGACGGAGCACAAGGTCAGGTTGGACGTGGATACTGAAAGAAATCATGCCGATATTTGTGTTACGTAATTTAGGAAAATCGCAAAAAACCTAAACCTGGGTGCTGAAATAGGCAACCTTTGGTGACATTAAAAGCAACGGTGGTAACATTAAGAGTGCAACGGGAATTCCACTGTTAAATGCAGACGAGAGAGCAGATAGGTGGAAAGAATGCATTGAGTGAAGGTCAGGGTGAAGATTTGTCTGATGTGATAGAAGAAGAAACAGGAGTCGATTTAGAAGAGATAGGGGATCCAGTATTAGAATCGGAATTTAAAAGAGCTTTGGAGGACTTACGGTCAAATAAGGCAGAAGGGATAGATAACATTCCATCAGAATTTCTAAAATCATTGGGGGAAGTGGCAACAAAACGACTATTCACGTTGGTGTGTAGAATATATGAGTCTGGCGATATACCATCTGACTTTCGGAAAAGCATCATCCACACAATTCCGAAGACGGCAAGAGCTGACAAGTGCGAGAATTATCGCGCAATCAGCTTAACAGCTCATGCATCGAAGCTGCTTACAAGGATAATATACAGAAGAATGGAAAAGAAAATTGAGAATGCGCTAGGTGACGATCAGTTTGGCTTTAGGAAAAGTAAAGGGACGAGAGAGGCAAAAAAATGGTTCAAATGGCTCAGAGCACTATGGGGCTTAACTGCTGTGGTCATCAGTCCCCTAGAACTTAGAACTACTTAAACCTAACTAACCTAAGAACATCACACACATCCATGCCCGAGGCAGGATTCGAATCTGCGACCGTAGCAGTCGCGCGGTTCCGGACTGAGCGCCTAGAACCGCTAGACCGAGAGAGGCAATTCTGACGTTACGGCTAATAATGGAAGCAAGGCTAAAGAAAAATGAAGACACTTTCATAGGATTTGTCGACCTGGAAAAAGGTTCGACAATATAAAATTGTGCAGGCTGTTCGAGATTCTGAAAAAAGTAGGGGTAAGCTATAGGGAGAGACGGGTCATATATAATATGTATAACAACCAAGAGGGAATAATAAGAGTGGACGATCAAGAACGAAGTGCTCGTATTAAGAAGGGTGTAAGACAAGGCTGTAGCCTTTCGCCCCTACTCTTCAATCTGTACATCGAGGAAGCAATGATGGAAATAAAAGAAAGGTTCAGGAGTGGAATTAAAATACAAGGTGAAAGGATATCAATGATACGATTCGCTGATGACATTGCTATCCTGAGTGAAAGTGAAGAAGAATTAAATGATCTGCTGAACGGAATGAACAGTCTAATGAGTACACAGTATGGTTTGAGAGTAAATCGGAGGAAGACGAAGGTAATGAGAAGTAGTAGAAATGAGAACAGCGAGAAACTTAACATCAGGATTGATGGTCACGAAGTCAGTGAAGTTAAGGAATTCTGCTACCTAGGCAGTAAAATAACCAATGACGGACGGAGCAAGGAGGCCATCAAAAGCAGACTCGCTATGGTAAAAAAGGCATTTCTGGCCAAGAGAAGTCTACTAATATCAAATACCGGCCTTAATTTGAGGAAGAAATTTCTGAGGATGTACGTCTGGAGTACAGCATTGTATGGTAGTGAAACATGGACTGTGGGAAAACCGGAACAGAAGAGAATCGAAGCATTTGAGATGTGGTGCTATAGACGAATGTTGAAAATTAGGTGGACTGATAAGGTAAGGAATGAGGAGGTTCTACGCAGAATCGGAGAGGAAACGAATATGTGGAAAACACTGATAAGGAGAAGGGACAGGATGATAGGACATCTGCTAAGACATGAGGGAATGACTTCCATGGTACTAGAGGGAGCTGTAGAGGGCAAAAACTGTAGAGGAAGACAGAGATTGGAATACGTCAAGCAAATAATTGAGGACGTAGGTTGCAAGTGCTACTCTGAGATGAAGAGGTTAGCACAGGAAAGGAATTCGTGGCGGGCCGCATCAAACCAGTCAGTAGACTGATGACCAAAAAAAAAATACAGCGCAGGCGTGAACACTATCCCGTTATCCTCTCACGTCAGTAGTAATGAGGTGTGCCGTCTGCAGCGATCAGCAGTGGCACACTCCCAGACAAGAGCCTGACGAAGCATTGTTCACGTGTTCAAGAGGGGGTGTCTCAGCTCCGCACGTGAAACACACTACACTCTACACGTACCTCGTACTCGCGGCAACCCCCTGAAGGTTTATCCAATCTTGCTGTTCTACAACTGTACAGTGGACACTGAATGATGCGGCACTGATGTTCTGTTTATTTATTTAACCTAGAACATCTAATAAAGCATACTGTATACACTGTCTGACAAAACAGTGAGAGAATCCAGAAGACGTGGTCAGATGTCAATATACAGGGTGACAGTTATTGAACTATATGAAAAAAACGTAAATTAGTTACAATCTAAGGCGCGCACACACTTTATTCAACATGTAAACGTCACTACAGATATTCGGATTTAGGTTATGACATGTTCGATAATCCTTCCATCATTGAGGATGATGTGGCGCAGGCGAATACCGAAATTCTGCATGACCCGTGGAAGTGTCGAAACATCGATGCTGTCGATGACTTCCTGAGTAGTTGTTATCGGCTCAGAAATGGTTTTGGGGTTATTGCTGTACACCTTGTCTTTAATATAGCCCCACAAAAAGGGGTCGCGTGTGTTGAGATACGGAGGATATGGCGGCCGATCGAGTCCCATGCCAGTGGCCACTGGGTACCCCGGATTCAGGTTGCTGTCCCCAAAGTGCTCCTCCAGAACATCAAACACTCTCCTGCTTCGATGGGGTCAAACTCCGTCTTGCATGAACCAGGTCTTATCAAAATCGCGGACAGTGTGGATGAATTATCTTCCAAATCCTTCACGTACCGTTCAGTAGCCACCGTGTCATCAAGGAATATTACACCTATTATTCCGTGCCTGGAATTGCACACCACAGTGATGAGACTTCTCGATCGCGAAATGCGGATTCTCAGGCCCCCAAATGCACCAGTTTTGCTTACTGACGAAACCCTACAAATGAAAGGGGGATTCGTCGCTACACCAAACCATGCATGCACATACCATGTCCCGCGGCCAATCGTGCAGTTTGTACGTCCTACTCAAACCGTTCAGAAGTTATTACGATTTTATTTTATATAGTTCAATAATTGTCACCCTGTAACTTCGTACATGCCACACTATATGCGATCATGTAAACGATTGGTGTTGTAATTCTGTGTGACAGGCAGAACGACCACCATAAAGCATTACTGTTTTTTGTGTTTAGTGTTGTTACCAGGCCTGGTCAGGTATACGCGGCGCAAGAACAGCGTCAGATTTTGACTGATAACCGCGAAGGATACAGAGATGACGCGTATACGTTTGAGACAGCGTTATCAGCACCCAACGAGCATGAATGAAGACTAATTGTGGGTCTATATTTGGCGACTGGTCGAATCTTGCTGTATCCAGACAGCACATTCGGATGTGATAGTGGCCCAAAGCTGGACTGCATGGGAGTACGTACAATTTCTCAGTTTTTGTTCCAACTGTATTTGTGAAGTGCTAACACCAGAATGGAATTTCTTTTCCAAATTTAGTTCGAACATATGCAAGAGTGTATAAATTTTAAAGGCGAATGTTTTGTGAAACAGTAAAAAGATTTGAGAACGAAGTCTTTCTCGGCGGCGCTGTTGTATGAATCATTCTTGGACTTCTTGCCGCGTCAGTTAATAGTGAAATCTCTAGCTTTCGGCTATTACCTCCACCGTCTTCGTCAGGAGCAACTGATTGTCCGAACTTGCTGTGGTGGCCCTATCCACCACATAGAAGGCTCCTGATTGGTCCCTAAATACGCAGTGCGTCGCAGATGGTGTCAACGTCTGCGATGGTGGCGTCACCGCTCCCGTCGTATACATTGCGACAAATGTCTTTGGATCTTCTCTGCATCGAGAGCTCGCTTCCATACACCTCAAGGATTATACCTGCTATCACGGTTGAAGTTCTTCCCGCACATTTTTATTTTTAGAGCCTCTTTAATTACATAATCCCAGCTTATAGGAGGAGCCTGTTTCGTCAAACAGTATTTTGCGTTAGTGGTTTTTTTTAAGGATCTGCTTTGCAACTGCTGATTTCTCCAGTTCTGGATTCTTAATATACCGTCGATGTTCTGCACAGCGGTAGGAAACGGTACGGATGGACTGACCGATGTAATTGTTTCCGCACGCACAAGAGATGTTATAAATCCCAGAGATCTTCAGGCTTAGGCTTTCGCTCATGGAGCGTAGCATCTCCATCTTCTTAGGATATCGGAAAATAGATCTTATACACTATGTGATAAAAATTATCCGGACACCCCAAAAACATACTTTTTCATGTTAGGTGCAGTGTACTGCCACCTACTGCCAGGTACTCCATATCAGCGACCTCAGTAGTTAACAGACATCGTGAGAGAGCAGAATGGGGCGCTCCGCGGAACTCACGGACTTCGAACGTGGTCAGGTGATTGGGTGGCACTTGTGTCATATGTCTGTAAGCGAGATTTCCACACTCTTGTACATCCCTAGGTCCACTGTTTCCCATGTGACAGTGAAGTGGAAACTTGAAGGGACACGTACAGCACAAAAACGTACAGGCCGACGTCGTCTGTTGACTGATAGAGAAGCCGACATTTGAAGAGGGTCGTAATGTGTAATAGGCAGACATCTATCCATACCAACACACACGGATTCCAAACTGCATCCGGATCCATTGCAAGTACTATGACAGTTCGGCGAGAGGTGAGAAGACCTGGATTTCATGGTCGAGCGGCTGCTCATAAGCCACACATTACGCCGGTAAATGCCAAACGACGCCTCGCTTGGTGTAAGTAGCGTAAAAATTGGGCGATTGAACAGTGGAAAAACGTTGTGTCGAGTGACGAATCACGGTATACAACATGGCGATCCGATGGGAGGATGTGGTTATGAATGCATGCCAACGTCTGAAGTGCCAACAGTAAAACTCGGAGGCAGTGCTGTTATGGTGTGGTAGTGTTTTTCGTGGAAGGGGGCTTGCACCCATTGTTGTTTTGCGTGGCACTATCACAGCACAGACCTACATTTATGTTGCTAACACCTTCTTGCTTCCCATTGTTGAAGAGCAACTCGGGGATGGCTATTGCGTCTCTCAACACGATCAAGCACCTATTCATAATGCACGGCCTGTGGCGGAGTGGTTACCCGACAATAACATCGCTGTAATGGACTGGCCTGCACAGAGTTCTGACCTGAATTCTAACACCTTTGGGATATTTTGGAACGCCGACTTCGTGCCAGGCCTCACCGACCAACATCTGTTTCTCTCCTTAGTGCAGCACTTCGTGAAGAAAGGGCTTCCATTCCCCAAGAAACCTTCCAGCAACTGATTGAACGTATGCCTGCGAAAGTGGAAGCTGTCATCAAGAGTAAAGGTGGGCCAACACCATAATAAATTCCAGCATTACCGATGGATCACATAGTGTACCTCTTCGTCTCATGACTCTGCATATTTTGTTGGATGTAGCGCCGCAGAACGGAAGGAATGCGGTCGATGACTCATCACGTGAATGTTCAACGTTTTCACGTTTCCTTTTATTGGAGAGCACTTACTTCAGGAGACGTAAGAAATCCTTAAATTTTAAGCTCGATTGATGTGACGAGAAGTCGGAAAATGTTTTATGCAACGGTGCAAAAGACATCGTTCTCAATTAAAAAATTGTACGAAAAGGTGTTTTTCTTACATTGTTTTTGCAAAAACGTACAAGACAGCCCGTCGTAATGGTATATTGCTGCTGCGTTAAGCGATCCGGTGCATTGCCCCGGACAACCAACCGGCGAAAGGGTCAGCATCCCGTCCAAGTGGACCGGCGCCGGCTGTTGAGAAATACACGACAGTCGCGTGTGTGCTTTCTGGCCGTGATTTATGGCTTTCGTTCCGCTTTCTTACAGAGCGGCGTATTTCTCGGTAGCCGGGCACCGGTTCGTTGTTGGTCAACAGCTGCGCCCCCGCGCCGCGCCCTGTAGATACGGTCTCCCCCACTGCCCCTTTCAGTGATCGTTATTTCGGCCGTCGTGACTGCCCCCCGTCCATTAGTTTCCACTCTCGGCCCGCCCGTTTCCGGATTTTTCCTCATTTCGGGCTTAATCGCTGTGCACACGACCCCTGTTCGAATGTTTTCGCCGCCTCTGTCCCAATCGCGACGTTGTCGCAATCCGAAACGCGCCCAGAACTGCTCCGATCCATTAAGCAGGCCAGCTTCGGTGGAGGTTACGGTTTTGTTTGTCGCCATGTTTACTTCGCTTCCCGGCCATTTGGCAACAGGTGGTTCCAGATACTTCTCTCTCCTGTTATTTCGGCTGTTCTGGAAGACCGAACGGAACGTCAGTCTTACGACAGGTTAAGTTTCATGCCCCATCTTTGTCTGCATTTTCCTTATCTCTTCATTTCTGCACACTTGCTATGCCCAGAGCCTGAGTAACATTGCTACATATTTGAAACTTTGTCGCTTCTTTCCACTCTTCTCATGTACTTCACTCTATCCATTAACCAATAACAGTGGAAAAATCTCCTACTGTAATGATACAAGATTACTTTTCACTGAGAATAAAATTTTGTATTTGCATTCACTTCTACGGTACTGCTCATCGTGCTGTAGGTTCTACATGATATCCGTGAATCGCGTAAGCCGGCCGGAGTGGCCGAGCGGTTCTAGGCGCATACAGTCTGGAACCGCCCGATCGCTACAGTCGCAGGTTCGAATCCTGCCTCGGGCATGGATGTGTGTGATCTCCTTAGGTTAGCTAGGTTTAAGTAGTTCTAGGGGACTGATGACCTCAGAAGTTAAGTCCTATACTGCTCAGAGCCATTATCGCTACTCACTACGCTAAAGTGACAACAATTCATTTACGGCCAATTCTAAGATGTTGTTACTTGCTAAATGCTTTAATCGTAGCTATGTTACTAACTGAAATGTAATTATAACAAATTGTACCAAGAACAGTATGTTTTGGTGGATCCTCAAAGAGTCACTACCTTCAAATGACATACACTCATAATACGAAAGTTACAATAATTCTTTTGCCACGAATATGATATCTCTCATTATTTTATTGCAACGAATCATGCTGTTAACAACGGGTTTTCGTGTGATTCTCAATTTGCTGGTGCTCAGAAACGACATATATACGTTTAGGCTTGAACTGAATGCCAATATGGCGCCTAACAGCTCAATGCTGAAGGCAGATGGCGTGTATGTGACGTAGGTGGCGTTGTGCCATCTGATTGGTCAACGCTCAAACGCACGCTCAGAATATCTCACATGCTGGATATTGCACTGCACATTCGGAAAGACTCCAGAACGTGCTATTCCACGCTGTTGTTGTAGTAGTGGCCTTCAGTCCTGAGACTGGTTTGATGCAGCTCTCCATGCTACTCTATCCTGTGCAAGCTTCTTCATCTCCCAGTACCTACTGCAACCTACATCCTTCTGAATCTGCTTAGTGTATTTATCTCTTGGTCTGCCTCTACTATTTTTACCCTCCACGCTGCACTCCAATACTAAATTTGTGATCCCTTGATGCCTCAGAACATGTCCTACCAACCGATCCCTTCTTCAAGTTGTGTCACAAACTCCTCCACAATTCTATTCAATACTTCTTCATTAGTTATATGATCTACCCATCTAATCTTCAGCATTATTCTGTAGCACCAGATTTCGAAAGCTTCTATTCTCTTCTTGTCCAAACTATTTATCGTCCATATTTCACTTCCATACATGGCTACACTCCATACAAATAGTTTCAGAAACGACTTCCTGGCACTTAAATCTATACCCAATGTTAACAAATTTCTCTTCTTCACAAACGCTTTCCTTGCCATTGCCAGTCTACATTTTATATCCTCTCTACTTCGACTACCAACAAGTTATTTTGCTCCCCGCAAAACTCCTTTACTGCTTTGAGCGTCTCATTTCCTAATCTAATTCCCTCAGCATCACCCGACTTAATTCGACTACATTCCACGCTCTGACGTCAGAAACTCGGCACGCTCAACGCTCAACGTTCGGATGCACGGTCCGTGTACCGACGGCTTTAAGCGCACATCGTTGAGCAGGGGGCTCCCCTATGCTAACCCGACGACATCTCATTTTCGATTGTAGTGGGCACAGGAACGTCGGGATTGGACTGTGAATCAGTGGAAACGTGTCGCGTGGTCTGCTGAATCACGTTTATTGCCGGCCGGTGTGGCCGTGCGGTTCTAGGCGCTTCAGTCTGGAACCGCGTGACCGCTACGGTCGCAGGTTCGAATCCTGCCTCGGGCATGGATGTGTGTGATATCCTTAGGTTAGTTAGGTTTAAGTAGTTCTAAGTTCTAGGGGACTGATGACCACAGATGTTAAGTCCCATAGTGCTCAGAGCCATTTGAACCATTTTGAATCACGTTTATTGCTGCACCAAGTCGATGGTCGTGCCCTGACACGCCGTCATCGAGGCGATGGGCTGCACAGCGGCGCTGATGAAAGTCGATGGAAGCAGTACTATGCTGCGGGGAACACTGACTTGGATTTCCGTGAGGTTTGGACAGCTGCGGACTACGTGAATATTATTGCGGCTAATCTGTACCGATTCATGCTTGATTTCTTCCCCAACGGCGACGGCATCTTCTAACAGGATAACTGTGTAAGAAAGCCATAATGGAACTACAGAGGTTAAAGGAGCTTGACAGTAGAGCCACATTGATGTCTTGGTCATCAAATTCGTGTGATCTGACCGAGCGAGGTGGCGCAGTGGTTAGCACACTGGACTCGCATTCGGGAGGACGACGGTTCAATCCCGTCTCCGGCCATCCTGATTTAGGTTTTCCGTGATTTCCCTAAATCACTTCAGGCAAATGCCGGGATGGTTCCTTTGAAAGGGCACGGCCGATTTCCTTCCCCATCCTTCCCTCACCCGAGCTTGCGCTCCGTCTCTAATGACCTCGTTGTCGACGGGACGTTAAACACCAATCTCCTCCTCCTCCTCCTCTCGTGTGATCTGAATCCGATGGAACCCATCTGCGACCCTTTCGGGCGACAGCTCCACATCCACAAACCGCATTAATTCAAGGGAATTCCGTCACCTGTGCGCTGACATCTGATGCCATATATCTCTGGAAACCTACCATGGACTTTTTGAATTCATGTTGGGTAGAATCGCTGCAATACTGCATACGGGAGGTGAACATCACGCTATTATGCAGGTGGTCATAATGATTTGGTTCTTCAGTGTATACAATGCGAAAGTTGAAGCATAACCCACTGCACGTCTTTTTTGTTTGTAGGACCTCGCCACCTAACCTCATCGGCAGACAGATCAACAAAAACATTGCACCTGTGGCGTATACAAAAATTGTATAATCAGTAGATGAGCACCTGATGATGGCCGCATGCTGCCGAAACTACTCGTGCCAAACTAAGCATTTCTGTTTAACGCGACAGAAGCGTTCTTTATAAAAGGTGATGAGGTAAAAAAATGAACACTCTGCTTCCTTATTGTTGATTACTGTTACTGCTCAGCCAATCTTCTTCTTTACAATACCAGAAACTCAGAGAATCCACAGTCCCTTATTGTAACCAAAGTTCGTACTTCTGTGTTACAATGTTAAACGGCCTAATATCGAACAACTATTCATGATTCTGAGTGCAGTCAGAACGGACAGACACTTTACTGTTATTTGTTTTAGAAAGTAACAGTACGAGGTACTACGTGATACAGCCTCAGGCTCGACAGAGATACACGGAATTTGCTGTATATTGTTTTGATGACAAATGCCATTAGGAGATCCCGATGTTCCGCGAAGGAGGGCACAGCGCAAAGCAGGAATTGTTCGATTACAGAGAGCTCATTCCTGTGGAAACTTTCACAACGGTACGCGAGGTCGGACAGTAGGGTGCTCGCAGAAATTTTCCGGAATTCTTTGACGTCAGTCTGTGAACCTGAAGCAATACATCTATCTGTCGGAGAGTTACGCTACGACCGGGAGCCGTAATGAAACAGTCAATTCGGCAGAAGGTGAGAGGTCAAAATTCTCCTGATCATGCGTAGTGCTCGCCTGTTATCCGCTCGTCTTTTTAGTAATTGATATTTCGATTAGTTTGAAACGTTACTCCGTTTTTTTGGATCCTTTACCAGTCTCCTCATCTCTCCATACATTCTACACTCCACCCTCGATAACCTGTAATAATCTGTCACATACGTATCGTTTTTATCTGTTTCATCATATTTGTCTTACCGGATTTCTACCAAATGTTTGAAGAATAGATCGTGACGAAAGTTCTAAGTGCCATTTTTTTCACATTATGCGTTCTCGGTGGCGTTGTGTTCTCGATACTCTGTTGCATGCTCCAAATTTGTTCCAAGTCCCAGACCATAGAGAAAATGTTTCAGACATTCATTACTAGATGGCGCATGGTCTTTGCGCCAAACAGTGCTTCCCTATGTAGTTCTAAGTGCCATCCGTTAAGGCTCCTCCGTGTAGTTGATGCACAGTTCGTGTGCTAAGCAGATTCCGTGTAACCTTTTGCTTGCAGCAGTAAAATATCTTTCATATGGAAGGAGATAGTTTGGGCTTCAAAAACAGTCAAAAAGTAAAAAAATAGAACACACAAAACAGATTGTTTTTGGGAAATATTGTGGAAGCTGTAACTATGAAACCATTCCATGTAATTTTAGTGCATACAACTGACTTATTTGATTTTAAAGACACTGCCGAAACATCATTGCCATTGCAGGCGTGTAAAATCTTCAAATACAGTATGTCCAAATAGCTATTAAAAATTCTTACCCTGGAACAGAGGAATGTAAAAATGTCAATTTATTAAAAACAGGAAAGATCATGGCTGATTTATGTCGTCCTTAAATCATATGAAAGAAGAGACATGTTGATTAATTGCAAAATGGGAAGACCCCTTGACGGTATTGTCACATCTTCTTCAACACCACAGTGAGTACATTGATATTATTGTTACTATTCGTATGGCATTTACCTGTCACTTTAGAAATACAAATAAAAATGCACATAATTTATAAATTTACAAACTTATTATTTATATGGTTGAACACACCTGTTGTAGTGTCCAAGACATCCGAGGGGTTTCCATGGTACGAATTTCTAGGGAACTCTCCCAAAATACGGCAACGGCCTTGCCGTAGTGGCTACACCGGTTCCCGTCAGATCACCGAAGTTAAGCGCTGTCGGGCGTGGCCGGCACTTGGATGGGTGACCATCCAGGGCGCCATGCGCTGTTGCCATTTTTCGGGGTGCACTCAGCCTCGTGATGCCAATTGAGGAGCTATTCGACCGAATAGTAGCGACTCCGGTCAAAGAAAACCGTCATAACGACCAGGAGAGCGGTATGCTGACCACACGCCCCTCCTATCCGCATCCTAAACTGAGGATGACACGGCGCTCGGATGGTCCCGATGGGCCACTTGTGGCCTGTAGACGGAGTGCTGCCTCCAAAATACGTCTGACGGCCTGTCTAGGCTGGTTGGTTGAGTAGGGGGAGCAAAATTTTAAATCGAACATTCCTGCTCTCCGTAAAAAAATGTTCAAATGTGTGTGAAATCTTACGGGAATTAACTGCTAAGGTCATCAGTCCCTAAGCTTACACACCACTTAACCTAAATTATCCTAAGGACAAACACAGACATCCATGCCCGAGGGAGGACTCGAACCTCCGCCGGGACCAGCCGCACAGTCCATGACTGCAGCGCCTAAGACCGCTCGGCTAATCCCGCGCGGCTGCTCTCCTTCCTTCCAATTTTTGCTAAAACTTACTCTTATGTTAGACGATAACATATACCACTTTTTCAGAAATGCCTTTACTGCTATTGCGAAGCTACGTTTTCTATCCTCTCTACTTCAGGCACCGACAGTTTTGTTCATCAAATAGCAAAATTTATCTCCTACTCTTAGTGCCCCAAATCTCTAATTCCCTCAGCGTCACCTGATTAAATTCAACTAAATGGAAAGCGAATGTCCAACTGTGTAAGGTTCAGACGCATAATGTTTTGTTCTTAATATTCTGTTAACATTAAAATTGACCTCGCCCAAGACCCTCTCAGCAATTTACTGTGTGTAGGTGTGCAGTAAACAGCCAACATAGTCGCGTGCAGTTGGACATCAGAACGACGTGAGGGGAAGCTCGTGTCAGAACTAATGGACCTCGCTTAGGCCGGCAGTCTGGCGAGCCAAATGGCGGGCAAATGGTGTTCTGGCGACAGGAGAGGGCCCGGATTTGGCTCGACATGGCCTGCTAATGGCTGCAGGGCCAGGGCCTACGTGACCGCGGCCTCGCCGCCACCTAGCACAGGGCGCTGGCAGGCGGGCGACGACTCGGGCGTAAATATACCACGGCTGCCCACCGCGTCACGCACGTACTCCCACCACACCTGTGCGGCCCTGCTCTCCCGATTCTGCAGGGGCCGCCTGCTCCACTCGCTTGTTCTGCAAGTACACCGCGCAGCACAGTCAAAGGGCCACCTTTTCCAAACCCCAGTATTGCCTCCCATTGCGAAGCAGAAGTCTGAAACTTGGCTCAAATGTGTCTACAACCTTCGTCGGCAATGGTGCAAAAGCGTAACGCCCTGTGGTGTCACCGTCGGGCTCGGCGGCGCTTCAGACAGCAAGGTGTCCACGCGTGCAACGTAAAGGCCAGCGCTCAGACGTTCGTGTGAAGTGCGAGGTGTGTTAATGACGTCACGTTGGTGTAAATCGAGGCTTACGAGAAAGACAGGCCGCGGCGCATACGTCACGAAGGTAGTCCTGCGCTCGCTCGCTCAAATCAGCAGACGAAATACGTTTCTACACCTGTTAACTCGTAACTAGGTGTGTCCGTACAAACTACAAGTGAATCTCCTACTGGAATCCGCTATTATGGAATCTTACTGTTATTAGTCCTATAATGTTGGGAAGTCCATGGGCCTACGTATAATTTGTTACGGTTGCACTGGCGTAGAATAAAATAAAATTGTCCTAAATTGATTATCAGTTGCATAAGGCTCCACTTCCAGCATGTAATGAGTACTGTTAAGCAGAAGAGACTAAGTGCTATAAACAAGCCCTTATACCATTTATATCGAGTATTGATCTTAAATTAAATTTTGCTGTAGTACTGTTAATAGTAAGACTTCATAATGGCAGATTCCAGTGGAAGATGCAATTCTCGTTAGTACTTACACGCCCGGCTGCGTGTTAACAGGTTTAGAAACGCATTTTGTCTGCTGAGTTGTGCGAGCGAGCGCAGGACTACCTTCGTGACGTACGCGCCGCTGCCTGTCTTTCTCGTAGGGCTCGGGCGTCAATATACGACGGCAGCTCACCGCGATCACGCACATACCCCACCACACCTGCGCACTTTTGCTCTCCCTATTCTGCAGGGGGCTTATATTTCGACTTTCCAAAACTTTTTTAATTTTACAAATATTTATTGTCTTTTACGTCTCCTTTAAAATGCAAGATTCTTGTTTATTCTACAAAAATTTTTCCTAATTCATAATATATCTTAAAGTTATACATTGAAGAATCAAAGAAACCTGCCTAATATCGTGTAGGGCAACAACGAGCACGCAGAAGTGCCGCAACACAACGTGGCATGGACTCGACTAATGTCTGAAGTAGTGCTGGATGGAACTGATACCATGGACCCTGCACGACTATCCATAAATCCGTGAGAGTACGAGGGGGTGGAAATCTGTTCTGAACAGCACGTTGCAAGGCACCCCGGATATGCTCAATAATATTCATGTCTTGGGAGTTTGGTGGCTAGCGGGAGTGTTTAAACGCAGAAGAGTGTTCCTGGAATCACTCTGTAGCATTTATGGATGTGTGGGGTGTCGCATTGTCCTGTTGGAATTGCCCACGCGCCCGCATCTCGTGGTCGTGCGGTAGCGTTCTCGCTTCCCACGCCCGGGTTCCCGGGTTCGATTCCCGGCGGGGTCAGGGATTTTCTCTGCCTCGTGATGGCTGGGTGTTGTGTGCTGTCCTTAGGTTAGTTAGGTTTAAGTAGTTCTAAGTTCTAGGGGACTGCTGACCTCAGATGTTAAGTCCCATAGTGCTCAGAGCCATTTGAACCATTTTTTGGCATGCAGAGTCCATGGATTCATGAGGTTGTCCGGCCAGGCAACATGTTTCCAGTCATCAACAGTCCAATGTTGTTGATTGGCCCAGGCGAGGCATAAACTTTTGTGTCGTGCAGTCATCAAGGGTATACGAGTGGGCCTCTCCGAAAGCCCGTATCGATGATGTTTCGTTGAATGGTTCGCACGTTGACACTTGAAATCTGCAGAAATTTGCGGAAGGGTTGCATTTCTGTCACGTTGAACGATTCTCTTCAGTTGTCGCTGGTTCCGTTCTTGGAGGATATTTTTCCAGCCGCAGCGATATAGGAAATTTGGTGTTTTAGCGGCTGAAAGCAAAGAGAACCATAGCGATTTCTTTTTTCCTCGAGGGCATGCAGTTCAAATATATAATTTAGTGTATGAATGCATGGTTTCGCGATGATATGAATTAATAAAATTTTCTCGGGCTTCCAGCCGCATCTGGTGGTTAAAACCGACGAGCTTTCGACCGAGCTCTCCCCGGTCATTGTCAAGTGGTAAGACTGACTGCTGTGTCGCCGTGGCCGCGTCGTTATATAGCCGCACTGCTGGCTGTGACGTCACTGGTGCTCTCTTCCTCGCCATATATGATAATGTTTTCATCCCGCATACAATCGCACCAAAAAGTATTGGCACAGTTACATTTTAGTGGTTGTAGGTTAAACGAAACATATATTTCAGAACAGAACCCATACATGTGACACCTTACATTACATAGTTTACAAATATGTCAAAATCACCTGTCCTTAAAGTAACATACAGTGTCATGAAAAAAAACATCGCTCTTCTGCACCCAAAAAAGTATTGGCACACGCATATGAATCGGACAGTGTGTTCGTTTTCTTCATTGATGTTCACCATCTAATAGCTAGTGTGCATCCCTTTAGCATCTATAACAGCACGTAAACGCCTAGGAATGCTTTGTATTAAATTCCGGGTGATATCAGGGGTAATTTTCGACCATTCCTCCAGGAGCACTTTCTCCAAGTCGTTTTTACCGGACGGACGCCTTTTTCTGACTTGTGTGTCACGATGAGCCCACAGGTTCTCAATGGGGTTCAAATCAGGGCTCTGAGGTGGTGTTAGAACCCTTCTGGGGGCATTGTACAGTAACCACTCCCGGGTTTTCATGGCGGTATGTTTTGGGTCGTTGTCTTGCTGGAACTGAAACACCCCAGTAAGGCCCAATTTCTGTGCACTAGCGTGTAAATTACCTCGCAACACGTCAATGTATCTCATATGATCCATTGTGCCGTGAATTACAGCTAGATTTCCAACGCCGGAAGCCGCCATACAGCCCCAGACCATGATACCGCCCCCACCGTGTTTGACTGTGGGATGCATGTGTTTGATGTCGAGGTGCGTATTCGGCTTGCGCCAAATTTTCTTTCTTGCATCAAATCCGAACACATTGAACTTCGATTCGTCGCTAAATATCACAGTGTTCCAAAACTCCATCGGCTTGCTGATGTAGTCCTTGGCAAACTGCAGGCGTTTCTGCCGGTTAATTTCCGAAATGTATGGCTTCTTCCTGGGAGAACGTCCATGCATGTCAGCCTCATTCAACACATTTCGTATAGTCTGAACACTAACCGTCTTGTCGGACGTTGTCTGAACAATCTCAGCAATAGTTGCTGCACTTGTAGCAGGTTCCTTCCGAGCAAGTGCGATGATATGGCGACGCTCTCGGGTTGTAAGCACTTTTGGACGTCCAGGACGACACTTATTCACTGTTGTTCCAGTCTCTTTATATTTCTGAATGATGGCTCTTACCGTGGTGTAGCTCACAGACACCTCTGCTCCGATTTGTCGATAGCTTCTCCCTTGTGAATGGAGCAATACCACTCTCTCACGCAACGCCACTGAATGTTCCTTCTTCTTCGGCCCCATGCTGACCACTATCGCGCACTACAGCAACATACTGGCGACCGGGCCGTCAACAACACGCAGTGTCTAATGTGTCAGCAGATGGCGTTCCGGTACCTGAAAACCCAGCAATATACCGAGATGCCATGCTCTGTGCCAATACTTTTTGTGTGCAGAGGAGATACGTGTTTGCCCATAACACTGCATTTCTTTGTTAATGGTAGGCACTATGGGCAGAATTGTAATGTCTGGTATGTGAGGTAGCACGTACATGTACTGTGTACCGGAAAGTGCGGCGTTTGTAACCAGCAACGATAAATACGCACGTGTGCCAATACTTTTTGGTGCGATTGTACGTCGCGCCCGAGTGTACAAGATACCATGTCAGTGTGGCTGTTACTACGTCGGCCAAACATTACGTACTGTTGAGCAATGCCGGACGGAACACGAGAGGTGCTTAGGCCTACGCTACCCAGAAAAATCAGCCGTGACAGAACACGCCTTAGAAAATGGATACCGAATTATGTTCGACGACACATCTGTCGTTATGAGGGCGAAGGGATTTTGGGATAGCGTCATGACAGAAGCTATTGAAGGAAAACCTCTGAAAGCACCGTCAACAAGGACGGCGGTTTGTAGCTCAGCACAGCCTGGGACCCGGCCGTCGCAAAGCTAAAACGGGCGCGACGGACGCGGGATGAAAACATTACCGTATATGGCGAGGTAGAAAGCACCAGTGACGTCACAACCAGCAGTGCGGCTATATAACGACGCGGCCACGGCGGTACAGCAGTCATTCTTACCACTTGACAATGAGTGAGGAGAGCTCGATCGAAAGCTCGTGGGATTTTAACCGCCTGACGCGGCCGGGAGCCCGAGAAAATTTTATTAATATAAATTAGTGATCGTATCACTCTCTCGGGTAAGATATTCTGGGGATAAAATAGCAATTTTCTATTCATAAATCGATAATTTTAAGATTTTCCTTTCTTAATTACTTTTAAGTCTATGAGAATTTAAAGCGGCAGTATTATTAATCATGATTAAAAATAATAAATAACAAATAAGTTTCACATTATGTACATGTATAATTGCATACTTTGAAAGTACAACCTGCCTTAATAACAAGGTGGCAGGTCGTTTGTAAATGGCAGCAAATAAATAAATAACAATGTCACATTGACACCAAATTTCACCGCAATTCTGCCCAACGCCACCATGGACGTGTCTTGGGATGGGAGAGTCGTTACACCTCTCCCTAGTCACATCTAACCCCTTCTCTTGAGGACTCTTCGATGGGGGTCAAAACCTTGAGGCCCAGGCTGGAAGTCGAACATTGTTGTATGTACTGAGCGGTGCAATATCGTGACTTGTTATTCTTCCAGTACGAGAGTGGAGTTTAATATACAGGCTGTCCGTAAAGTCCCGCTATCATTTCAAAAAAATCGTAAAACGGAAACTGTTAGAGCATCGTCGTCTCTTGTAAATCATATGGTTAGTCTCACAGAGTTTCTCCTGTTATGTCAGAATTCCATTGTGTGTAGCTCGCTCCTCGCTTGGAGAACACCGAGGCGACATTCCCATGTGCACGTCAGCGTTGGAGCGTCAAGAGTTCTGATTGCCTCATTGACCTGTACACGAAGGGTAGCAATGTTATTGATTGTTGCTGTGTACACGTGATACCTGACGTAAGCCCACAGAAAGAAGTCTAATGGTGTGACATTGGGAGAGCGCGGGAACCGTACGATGGGATCACAACAATACATTCACCTTTTAGGAAATGCGTCATTTAGTGCGTCCCATAGTGTGCCGTTTCCTGGCGTATTTTTCCCTGTGAATATATTTGAAAAGAGGACTTAATACTTTTCTGTACTATGTGAAAAACATTAACATTTTTTGATGTGAAGAGTATCCAGTCAAAAGGACAAAGATCATACGCACAATTTGTTGTCTGTGTAGACAATGATTAAAGAAGGCAATATATACTCCGTTAATTTTCATTTGTAAGAGAAGAGATTGTACCTTTTTCTAGTAGTACCGCTGGCCTGGCATGACTCGCTCTTCCTATGTCCCATATTAAGAGGTCTGTAATAAGTGTAACAATTGTTAATTTACCTAAATCGTTTCCAGGATACAGAATGTTGTTTGTTACTGTTGAAACCATCTTTTATTTATAGAAGAATTGTGTCCTTTCCTGTAGTTATTAAAAGTTTTATTAATTACGATCTTACCCTGTTGTTGTCCGCCATTACTGTCGGTACAACTGTTTTTGGTTATCACGGCTATCACGGCTCTTCCAGCCCACATATTATTAAGATAACTTACTCAGTTTATGCATTTATGAACGTATTAAAGCATCACCGCCATTATTTTTATTTTATGATGCAAATATTGCCGTACATGCGCCACAAATACCGAGTACGTTATTTTTCACGTAGACACCATTACAGAGAAAGCTATAACTAAATACGCTTCATGCAATTAAAATCAACAAACCAGCATGCTAGTAATAACTATACAAACATTTGAACCCTACGGTTTCAATTCCTGAGACAAAAAGAGACCATGTTCATATATTGTCTTTGCTTTGGTGTGCAATAAAGTATCTGCACGATAACATACTTAAATAAAAGGAAATAATTATAATCAATTATTTATCACACCGAAATGTTGGGTGTAAGAATTCTGTGTTAACATTTTTACAATTTAAAAGACTGTAAGAACATCGGAGATAAAAATAGCTCACCATTATCCATTTTGAAAACAATTTCATACAACACATTACAGTTACACTACACACAGACAATATATACAGGGTTGGAACTTAAATAGTGGCAGATATTTATCCACAACCGATACAAAGAGTTACATGTTTGCACCTGTTACTGTCCTTCAAAGTACTCCAGCGTTGTGTAGAAACCCTTGATAGCGATGTGGAAAGCGTAGTATACCATTAGCAGAGCGTGTTCTGTTGATGGTGCGAATGGAGCGGACTAAAGTTATGGCCATTCTCGTGTACAACTGTGGTGGTTTTATCCTAACGCATTACGTTCCTCCACGGCAGACCGTTAATGCACAGTACTTCTGTTCGTTTCTGGAGCATCACCTGCGACCAGCTTTGCGAAAGAAGTGGCGACACTTTCTGTGCAACCAACCCATCATTTTGTACGACAGTGCGCGGGCGCATACAGCGCAAGCTGTGGCTGCACTGTTCGGTCGATGGGACTGGGAAGTACTGTACCATCCACCACATTCCCCGGTCTTAAGTCGTTGTGACTTTGATCTGATTCCGAAGATAAAGGAACCACTTCGTGGCACTCGCTTAAGAACTGTTCCAGAGATTCGACAGGCAGTAGACAGAACAGGCTCTGCTAACGGTATACTATGCCTCCCACATCGCAGGCAACGGGTTCTACACAACGCTGGTGACTACTTTGAAGGGCAGTAACAGGTGCAAACATGTAACTCTTTTGTATCGGTTGTGAGTAAATAATTGCCACTATTTAAGTTCCAACCCCAGTATACATATACAGGGTGTTACAAAAAGGTACGGCCAAACTTTCAGGAAACATTCCTCACACACAAACAAACAAAATATGTTATGTGGACATGTGTCCGGAAACGCTTACTTTCCCCATTAGAGCTCATTTTATTACTTCTCTTCACACTAATTATGGAATGGAAACACACAGCAACAGAACGTACCAGCGTGTCTTCAAACACTTTGTTACAGGAAATGTTCAAAATGTCCTCCGTTGACGAGGATACATGCATCCACCCTCCGTCGCATGGAATCCTTGATGCGCTGATGCAGCCCTGGAGAATGGCGTATTGTATCACAGCCGTCCACAATACGAGCACAAAGAGTCTCTACATTTGGTACCGGGGTTCCGTAGACAAGAGCTTTCAAATGTCCCCATAAATGAAAGTCAAGAGGGTTGAGATCAGGAGAGCGTGGAGGCCATGGAATTGGTCCGCCTCTACCAATCCATCGGTCACCGAATCTGCTGTTGAGAAGCGTACGAACACTTCGACTGAAATGTGCAGGAGCTCCATCGTGCATGAACCACATGTTGTGTCGTACTTGTAAAGGCACATGTTCTATCAGCACAGGTAGAGTGTCCCGTATGAAATTATGATAACGTACTCCATTGGGCGTAGGTGGAAGAACATGGGGCCCAATCAAGACATCACCAACAATGCCTGCCCAAACGTTCACGGAAAATCTGTTTTGATGACGTGATTGCACAATTGCGTGCGGATTCTCGTCAGCCTACACATGGTGATTGTGAAAATTTACAATTTGATCACGTTGGAATGAAGCCTCCTCCGTAAAGAGAACATTTGCACTGAAATGAGGATAGACACATTGTTGGATGAACCATTCGCAAAAGTGTACCCGTGGAGGCCAATCAGCTGCTGATAGTGCCTGCACACGCTGTACATGGTACGGAAACAACTGGTTCTCCCGTAGCACCCTCCATACAGTGACGTGGTCAACGTTACCTTGTACAGCAGCAACTTCTCTGACGCTGACATTAGGGTTATCGTCAACTGCACGAAGAATTGCCTCGTCCATTGCAGGTGTCCTCGTCGTTCTAGGTCTTCCCCAGTCGCGAGTCATAGGTTGGAATGTTCCGTGCTCCCTAAGATGCCAATCAATTGCTTCGAACGTCTTCCTGTCAGGACACCTTCGTTCTGGAAATCTGTCTCGATACAAACGTACCGCGCCACGGCTATTGCCCCGTGCTAATCCATACATCAAATGGGCATCTGTCAACTCCGCATTTGTAAACATTGCACTGACTGCAAAACCACGTTCGTGATGAACACTAACCTGTTGATGCTACGTACTGATGTGCTTCATGCTAGTACATTACCTTCCTTCAATTGGGCCAACTGGTGGTGAAACGAGGAAGTAAAGTACATACTGACGAAACTAAAATGAGCTCTAACATGGAAATTAAGCGTTTCCGGATACATGTCCACATAACATTTTTTCTTTATTTGTGTGTGAGGAATGTTTCCTGAAAGTTTGGCCGTACCTTTTTGTAACATCCTGTATATCTGTGTGTACTGTAATTGTAATGTGTTGTAGGATACTGTCTTTTAAATAGATATATATTGTCTATGTGTAGTGTAATTGTTAAGTGATGTAAGAAATTGTCTTTTAAATAGATAATGGTTAATTATATATATTACACTACAATACGCTCCAATTCCAATGTGGCGGGGGTGGGGGGGGGGGGGGCACCGTGATGCTGGAAGATTGGAAGATGGATGGACGCCTACAGGTTTTCCATTTTTCCATCAGTAGCAGTAGGAACTGTTCGAGCATGTCCAGGTGAACATTTCTCCTTACCGTTTTCTCTGCGAAGAAAAATGGGAGTATTACAATATCGTGCTCTAGGCCACACCGAGCTATAAACTTCGGGTTATTGCGGACGAGTTGACGTGTGTTGTGTGGGTTTTTCGGAGCCCCAAATCATAATATTGTGGTGATTCGCATGTCCATAAACATGGAACGTTGCTTCATCTAAAGATAGGTACTTTTTAAGTAGTCGTTGTAACCATCTATAGAGGTCAGCATGGAACCCACGAATGCATACGACAAAGGACGATCGTCTGGCTGCATGCTTGGACCATCTGCACTTTGTACGCAAACGCTTTATGTAATTCGCATGGTACACGAGAGGTAGACCTGTGGCTGCTGCGTATTTGAGACTCAGGGGACGTCCGCTTGATGGAAGGTCTTCAAGACTACCTGTCTCGTTAAAGTTTTTTACCACCTGATTATGCTTGTTTTTTTTCCAGGCGTGGCCTCCCATACTGGCGTCTGTAAATTCGCAGAACCGTTGCCACGGAACTGGATTCTGCATACTGCGCCTTCTACTTGTCCATCGTCATTCCAACGCTCTTCAAGTCAAATCTGCAACAAATGACAAGCCAAAAAATTTTGAGAGTTGCTACACGTTTTGCAACAAACATCGACTATCTCTCTCTCTCTCTCTCTCTCTCTCCCCCCAATAGTTTCCAAGTTATGCTTCTTTGAAATGTTAGCGGGAGTTGATGGTCAGCCCGCGCATTCAGTAAAGCTTGTCATGATGCAGCACGGAAAGCCCACGGAAAAATAAACACGTGCCGTGCTGTCACATGTCATGTATTATCAGTATATTAAAATTTCAAGTGTTTCTTCCCGATAGGAAAACTTTATCTCTATTCTCTGGAGTGCATGTTCCTCTTGAGAGACTGGAGGGACTGTGAACTATACGTCATCTTACTGCACTAAATCCTCCTCACTGCTAAAGCGACCTGTGACACTCTGAAACATTTGCAGGCAGCAGTTCCCGTTCCAAGTAAGAGAGAATGTCTCTCTCTAATGATTCGTACCGTTGCGGCCTCTGTACCAAAATATGTTAGTAATCAATAATTCTGAAATACAGCTGCAGACCAGCAGAAGAATTGCCATTATTCAAGTGAAAAATTAAATTCAAATCCGGCCGCAACAATTGATGCGTCCGGTATGGAGTTCAGTCAGTATATGTATTGTATTGTATTTTATTTTATCCATGATGAAAGTTGTAGAAAGATGGACTGGACGTTCGGTTAACTGAATATAACACTCATACACTTCCTTGTTGCTATATTTCTTTCAGCTAGTAGTTTGTAATGTAACTGTGATACGAAATTATAATTTGGGAAGTGGAGCTATTGACTAAGACAAAATGAACTTGGATAATGTCTGTGACCTATTGTAGAGGGGTATGTCTATGCCATTTCACCATGTTACCGACAATGGTTGAGGTATTGTAGACGGTGTCAGAAATAACAGTTCGAAGCTTGCATCCGTAAACATCCATTAAGTACACTAGTATCAAAATAAAAGCAACAAACGGAATTTTTGCAAAGTTGCGTTTATTTTGCCATAAAACAGAATAAACAGATGGTAGTAAAGTGACCCACCAGGATAGCCGAGTGCGCCGACGCGTTGCTTTCTGGGCTCGGGTAGGCGCGCCGGCCCCAGATCGAATCCGCCCGGCGGATTAACGACGATGTGGTTTTTAGGCGGTTTTCCACATCCTCCTAGGTGAATACCGGGCTAGTCCCCACGTCCCGCCTCAGTTACACGACTCGCAGACATTTGAAATACATTCGCACTATTTCACGATTTACACTGGACGCAGACAGCTGGGGTACACTGCTTCCGTCCCAGGGGGTACGGGGTGGCGGCAGGAAGGGCATCCGGCCACCCCTTACAATTAACCATGCCAATTCCGTACTTAACCCTGCCGACCCTGCGCACAATGCGAGATACAGCCAGTAGCAAGAGAAAGAAAGAAAGATGGTAGTAAAGTAGAAACAATATAAAGCATACAGAATGTAAATAACTACTATATGTGTAACGGTAGACAAAAATGTTCTTCGTTTTTTCATCTTAACGGATTTGCACACACATTCCGACAACTGATTAATGTGCTCAGTATGGGGTGTGACGACCTTAGGCAGCAAGACAGGAGTGACAACCACGGGACACGCAGTGAAAGATGGCCTCAATCTCATGTCGAAGAAGTGACGCCCATTCTTCCTGCACAGCTGCTCGCAAGTCTTGGGGGAGTGGTTGGTGAATGCTGACGTGATGCAACCCTGACGTGATTCAACCCGTCTCCGGAGGGCATCCCAGACATATTCTATGAAACTCAAATCGGGAGAGGGGGCAGGCCAAGCCATTGCGTGCAGTGTCTTCCGTTTCCAAGAAAACATCAAGCATCCGCGCTCCATGAGGTCGAGCATTATTGTCCATCAATACAAATTCTGGGCCCACAGCGCCCTGCAAGAACCGCACGTGATGTCCCAAGATCTCGTCCCGATACCTGACAGCAGGTAAACCTTACAATTACCTGAAGAACTGTTCGAGTAGTCGGCATAATCCCTGCGCACTACTTTACGGATCCTCCTCCTCGTCATCGGTCTCTTTCCACAGAGTTTGGGTCGCGAAGTCGTGTCCCGAAATCGTAATCCGTGTACCCTCCAGAGGCGATTCCGTCGAGAAACACCCTCCTGACCAAATCGGGACTCATCTGTAAGAAGAACATTGGCCCACTGTTCGATCGTCCAGGTGACATGTCGAGGACTCCGCTCTAAACGTTCCCTTCTGTGACGACACGTCAGAGATACACATACAGCAAGTCTCCGACATTAAGGGCCACCCTGTCGAAGCCTTCTGTACAGCGTTTGCCTCGGTACAACACGTCCAATGGATGTTGTAAGGTCAGATGCCACTTATTGTGCAGTACCAAGGCGGTACCCTTGTACCCTTACAGACAGCCGGCCGGTGTGGCCGTGCGGTTAAAGGCGCTTCAGTCTGGAACCGCGTGACCGCTACGGTCGCAGGTTCGAATCCTGCCTCGGACATGGATGTGTGTGATGTCCTTAGGTTAGTTAGGTTTAATTAATTCTAAGTTCTAGGCGACTGATGACCTCAGAAGTTAAGTCGCATAGTGCTCAGAACCATTTTTGAACCTTACAGACAAATAATGGTTACTCCTCCTGATGTCACACGTGGTCGGCCCTGCTGTAGTCTCTCAGATACACTTAGAAACCGCATTTCTCAAGTAAAAATACAAAAGTGAATTAAATTCTGTAAGAATAAGCGTTGGACGTTTCTAACTGTCTCTCAGTATAATTGTTACTCATTTAATTCTCGGCAGCAGCCTTTGTTTCCCTGTCACGTTCGTACAACTCATGATTTTGGACTTGACACCGTTTACAAGGAAATCATTGTGGCAATCGTATTAAGTGATTTAGAGAGACAGTAGCAAGTCTAAATGTAGATGGCCTTACGTAGATTTGAAGGCAACTCCTTCCAAGCGTCTTTACGACTGTGCCACCTCGTTCAGCTCGCATAATAGGCTGGTCATTAGTGTTGATTAACCTGAAATAGAAGGAAATAAAAGTTAGGCGTCGGTTAGATGATAAAAGACCAATGCTTACATTGCCCCATTGTCTAGCCACAGTGTAATGTGCGTTACTTTGTGACTGTACATGCAGACAAATAACAGTCTTCTAGTTCCTTTCAGGTAAGACCTGACCCTAGTAACACAGCTGTGCCAGAAAATGTGTTGGCACAGGAGACTTGTCCACTTTTGCTGTACGGTTGGTTAGTATCTGTTGCGATTGGAATATGTAGTAAACTACTGGACTGGTGGTGTATGACAACACTGTGAACGACAGTGTTCTGGCGTAAGTAGTCATGCCACCTGTTTACGACTCCTGAGAGAGGAACTGCGAAACCACGACGACAGAGTCGTGTTTGAGAGGAGTAAACTTCATACCTCCGTCCGCTCATCCAGTTTTAGATATGTCGTACTTTCCTCAAATCAAATGAAACGAATGCTGGGATGATACCTTCAGGGAGGACACGGCCGTCCCCGATCTTCACCTTCACCCAGTCCGAGTACCACCCTACCTCTAACGACCCCACCAGACGCTTTTGTAGCGTTAATCCGCAAGCCGAGTCAGCGCCTCTGTGCGGACTTGAAGACATAACAACACTGAATTGCAGCGTCGCGCGTTTCCAGTTTTCAGCTGCATATCAACGGAAGCCAGACAGCGCACGCCTGATAGCAGCTGCTGACTCCTCGCTTTCGATCAAAACAGTTCTCAGCCTTACGATTGGCTGCTTACCAAAGCGCAGAGCTATATAATAAGCGGTTCGGAGTAATTCTGGTGGACGAAGTAGACGATTCCGAGTGTGGTCACCGCTAGGTAGCAGCAATGAGAGAAAGAGGGTTCTCAGAACGAATCGTCCGTTAACAGCAGCAGCGTGAACCAGAGAGACTTGCGTCTTTCCCAGGTGGGATCGACGACAGGAATCATCGGGACGAGAAGACTGCCGGAGAGGCTCCCAGAGGGAACGTCAGCGAGCACCAAGCGCTAGACAGACGCGTACCTCGCTTCCCCGTCTGAACCACTCGCTGTCTGCTCAGTACTACTGACGTAGCGCGTTCACTATCGGTTGCGACAGTATTCGCACGGTCCCGATTACCCAGAGAACCTACAATTGTTCCTTATCGTTACATCGCGCAACAGTGAAAATGTAAATTGTGTGAAATTAGCTAATTCATGACAGTTCCAGTGTGCTAATAATAAGCATCAAAAACAAAATAGAAGCTTAGTTCTGGGTTTTGTTTTACGTATGTTTTCATCCATCAGCGAAAAAAGGTATTCGGTGGCAACGTAAGTGCAATTATTACATACCACGTAAGTCCCAAAAGTTTCGAGACTGTGTAAGTAGGCTGTTTAGGTTTTTTGACTGCGCTGTGTGCAGTCTGTGGCTGGTTGGCCGCTTTGTTGGATTATTCGCTAGTGTAGTGTTGGGCAGTTGGATATGAACAGCCAGTAGCGTTGGGCAGTTGGAGGTGAGCCGCCAGCAGTGGTGGATGTGGGGAGAGAGATGATAGAGTTTTGTGATGTTAATATGAGCGGACGATCTGGACGTTGGTCCGTCAAAAAAAGGAAATTTGTCAAAATAGATGTCAAGAATTTATATATACCAGATGATGAAAAAGTCAGTATATATTTGAAAACTGAATAAATCACAGAATAATGTAGATATAGAGGTACAAATTGACACACATGCTTGGAATGACATGAGGTTTTATTAGAACAAAAAAAAAAAAATACAAACGTTCAAAAAATGTCCGACAGATGGCGCTTCATCTGATCAGAATAGCAATAATTAGCATAACAAAGTAAGACAAAGCAAAGCTGATGTTATTTACAGGAAATGCTCAATATGTCTACCATCATTCCTCAACAATAGCTGTAGTCAAGGAATAATGTTGTGAACAGCACTGTAAGGCATGTCCGGAGTTATGGTGAGGCATTGGCGTCTGATGTTGTCTTTCAGCATCCCTAAAAATGTCGGTCGATCACGATACACTTGCGACTTCAGGTAACCCCAAAGCCAATAATCGCACGGACTGACGTCTGGGGACCTGGGAGGCCAAGCGTGACGAAAGTGGCGGCTGAGCACACGATCATCACCAAACGACGCGCGCAAGAGATCTTTCACGCGTCTAGCAACATTGGGTGGAGCGCCATCCTGCATAAACATCGTACGTTCCAGCAGGTGTTTATCAGCCAGGCTGAGGATGATGCGATTCTGTAACATACGGTAGCAGTTTTGCTGTGCAGCACCATCTGTCGGACATAGTGTGAACTTTTTTTTGTTCTAATAAAACCTCATGTCATTCCAAGCATGTGTGTCAGTTTTTACCTCTCTATCTACATTATTGCGTGGTTTATTAAGTTTTCAAATTTATACTGACTTTTTGATCACCCTGTATGTATTATGACTTGAACACTATTAAGGTGAATACATTGTTTGTTCCCTATCCAAATCTTTCATTTGCTAACCATATACCTATCAGTATTTAGTGCCTTCTGTACTTAGAATCTTTTATTTAGCTGGTAATATAGCGCTCGCTGTATTGCAGCAGTTCGAGTAACAAAGATTTTTGTGACGTAAGTGATTCATGAAAGGTATAGGTTACTGTTAGCCAGCGCTATTCTTTTGCAGGGATTATTAAAAGTCAGATTGCGTTGCGCTAAAATACTGTTTGTCAGTTTAGAAATGATCAGAACAAGTAAAGAGAAAACTGTCTGAATACGTTCAGTTTTACTCAGCTGTTTCTGTATCAAATAACGTAGAAATTTACCAGCACAGTCTTACCTTACATACGGAGGGGAAGTTTCAGTTGGATTGATAAAATACTGAAAGACGTTAAAATGGTGGTTATAGTCTTTCATTTGTTCTCCACCCACTTGAGTACAATGTTGTCCAAGTCGCGCATCACATTGCCTTGAAAGTCGGTTATGTCGCCAAAGCGTTGACCTTCGTGTGACTTTCTGCACTTCGTAGTTTTGTGGGAGGTTCGTATTGGTGACACCAAGTCTCGTCACCTGTGATGTTTTTTTTTTCGGAAAAGAACTGTCCGCGTTCCGCATTTCAACCAAGTCACGGCAGGCGTCCAGGGGTCGTCGTTTTTATTCAGAAGTCCACGTGTGTGGTACAAACAGTGCACATACCCTTCTCTTCTTCAAGATATTGTGGAGGCTGTCTCGGACACTTGATCTAGAGATGTTGCTCCACTGCAGTTTGTGACGCAACTTCGACACACTACGGCCGGGCGTCCATTACTTAACACTGCCTGCTCACAATTGACTGGTCGAATACACATGTGCTGTTTACAGTTGTGGGTTCGAGCTGCTACTGTAGTTACCGCGCTGGCGTCGCTTGTACGGCAGGGGAAAAAACCGGCCTCAGAACCTTTTGGACGGAGTGTATGACAAGAATGAAGCAATAAAACAGAAATCGTGTCGCATTAATTCAGTACCTTTCTTCGGTTAGTACGGTAGGCAGTAGTGATTGTGATTTGTTCTTATGTTTTTTTCTAAAGTTTTTTTGTGTAGCTCATGAAAAATTTTGTAAAGGAAATGAGGCCTATAAGCACTTGAGGGAAAAATTACCACGGCTGAGTGAATCAAAAGGGGGGCCGCAGATTCGAGCGTTTTTCAGAGACAAGCAATTACAGGAAATGTTAACTGGCGACGAAAAGGCTCCACGGGAAAATTTTACATTTCATTTTCTTAGGAAACAAGAGAGCACAAAATTAAAAAGAGGTTGCTCGTGAGTTTTCTCGTGTTATGAAAAGTCTGCCTGTTGCATGTCTTTGAAATACACATCCTTCACGTCCACCTCGACTTTTTCTATGAAAATTGCAGAGCAGTTTCTGATATGTATGGCGAACGATTTGCATGAGGATGTTGCAGTCATGGAGAAGAGGTGTGCAGAGAAGTGACCTCTTGCCATTTTGCCAGACTACCGTTAAACTTATTTATTTCTAATTTCTGCTACCAGTCACTTTTTTATTTTATGTTTAATCTAACATAATACAACGCGTTTCAAACATGTCCTCTTAATCTTCAGGCGTTTATACATACATACATACAGAGAAATGTTACCTAAACAGTCTTAAACTAGATTAAGCTAGAAATCTTTGTCCATTGTTTGTTACTGTAGCGCCTGGTGTGGCATTTGGAAGGGGGGGGGGGGGACAGTGGATGGCTAGAAATCGAAATTAGTGATGTCTTCTGCTGGTGTTGTTCCTTGTGGTTGTATATGTATGATATCACAGCCTGTATAGTATGCAGATAGATTTGCATCAGTTATGTGTTACGAAAATAGTGTGAAAAGCTTTTATATGACAGTTGATCACTTACGATTTCATCATCTTGCTGCCTCACTTGCATCAGTGGTGTAATGGCGGAGCTGATGATTAACGTTACACTATTGCACATTGTATTTTATCACTGATTGCCAACGTAGTTCAGTGATAAAATACAACTGTCATATAAAATCCTTTCACACTATTTTCGCAACACATAACTGACGCAAATCTATCTGCATCCTAGACAACCACAAGGAAGTACACCATCAGAAGACATCACTGATTTCGATTTCTAGCCACCCACTGCCTCCCTCCCTCCCCCCCCCCCCCCCAAATCCAGCCGCTACAGTAACAAACAATGGACAAAGAATTCTAGATTAATTTAGTTTAAGACTATTAATTTTTAAGTAACATATCTCTGTGTATATGTATATATGTATAAACGCCTGAAGATGAACAGAACATGTTTGAAACGCGTTGTATTATATTAGATTAAATATAAAATAAAAAAAAGTGACTGGTAGCTGAAATTAGAAATAAATAATTATCCCACACAGTCACGGTTCACAAACATAGCCTTTATGGCCGAGAATAATTACCGTTAAACTGCTGCTACGGACGCTCCAGGTGAAACTGACACGTGAAAAGCCAATCGGAAACTCGCAGCCGGCTTATACTTTCATCAAAATTTTTCCAGTCTGTCAGGAAAGAACACAATGATGATGGTGAAAGTATCTATAGTATTGAATAGTATGTACTCTAGCGGTACCTACTTTTATTTTCTTTACCCATTATACATTAATTATTTTTTTGCGTGAGGTTGATAATTTCTGTACGAAACTATAAAAAACGCAGAAAATTCTTCAGTTTACGAGGATTGTCCAGAAAGTAATGTACCGCGTTTTTCTTCTCATCCGAAAACAATGCTACGAATGCGAAACGTCACGTATGTATTATTTGAAGTCTCCCGAGTGAGTTTCCGTCACTTCCGACAGATATCGTAGCTACAGGACAGTTTCAAACTACACTCCTGGAAATGGAAAAAAGAACACATTGACACCGGTGTGTCAGACCCACCATACTTGCTCCGGACACTGCGAGAGGGCTGTACAAGCAATGATCACACGCACGGCACAGCGGACACACCAGGAACCGCGGTGTTGGCCGTCGAATGGCGGTAGCTGCGCAGCATTTGTGCACCGCCGCCGTCAGTGTCAGCCAGTTTGCCGTGGCATACGGAGCTCCATCGCAGTCTTTAACACTGGTAGCATGCCGCGACAGCGTGGACGTGAACCTTATGTGCAGTTGACGGACTTTGAGCGAGGGCGTATAGTGGGCATGCGGGAGGCCGGGTGGACGTACCGCCGAATTGCTCAACACGTGGGGCGTGAGGTCTCCACAGTACATCGATGTTGTCGCCAGTGGTCGGCGGAAGGTGCACGTGCCCGTCGACCTGGGACCGGACCGCAGCGGCGCACGGATGCACGCCAAGACCGTAGGATCCTACGCAGTGCCATAGGGGATCGCACCGCCACTTCCCAGCAAATTAGGGACACTGTTGCTCCTGGGGTATCGGCGAGGACCATTCGCAACCGTCTCCATGAAGCTGGGCTACGGTCCCGCACACCGTTAGGCCGTCTTCCGCTCACGCCCCAACATCGTGCAGCCCGCCTCCAGTGGTGTCGCGACAGGCGTGAATGGAGGGACGAATGGAGACGTGTCGTCTTCAGCGATGAGAGTCGCTTCTGCCTTGGTGCCAATGATGGTCGTATGCGTGTTTGGCGCCGTGCAGGTGAGCGCCACAATCAGGACTGCATACGACCGAGGCACACAGGGCCAACACCCGGCATCATGGTGTGGGGAGCGATCTCCTACACTGGCCGTACACCACTGGTGATCGTCGAGGGGACACTGAATAGTGCACGGTACATGCAAACCGTCATCGAACCCATCGTTCTACCATTCCTAGACCGGCAAGGGAACTTGCTGTTCCAACAGGACAATGCACGTCCGCATGTATCCCGTGCCACCCAACGTGCTCTAGAAGGTGTAAGTCAACTACCCTGGCCAGCAAGATCTCCGGATCTGTCCCCCATTGAGCATGTTTGGGACTGGATGAAGTGTCGTCTCACGCGGTCTGCACGTCCAGCACGAACGCTGGTCCAACTGAGGCGCCAGGTGGAAATGGCATGGCAAGCCGTTCCACAGGACTACATCCAGCATCTCTACGATCGTCTCCATGGGAGAATAGCAGCCTGCATTGCTGCGAAAGGTGGATATACACTGTACTAGTGCCGACATTGTGCATGCTCTGTTGCCTGTGTCTATGTGCCTGTGGTTCTGTCAGTGTGATCATGTGATGTATCTGACCCCAGGAATGTGTCAATAAAGTTTCCCCTTCCTGGGACAATGAATTCACGGTGTTCTTATTTCAATTTCCAGGAGTGTAGCAACATGCCGACATTGAAATTCTCACTGCAGAGAAAGAAACTGTGGGCAGTATTCACAAACGCTTGAGCAAAGTCTATGGAGCAGCTGCTGTCGACTCAAGTACAGTTAGTCGCTGCGCACGGAGGTTGAGGTCGTCAGAAGGCGGTTCTGCGGCGCTCGACGATTTGCAGCGATCGGAGAGACCATCCACGGCTGTCACACCTGACATGCAGCGAGCTGAAGTTGTCATTCGCCAGGACAGACGTGTTACGGCTCGGCAGTTGGCGCTGCATCTGTCAATCAGCAAAGGAAGTGTGGATGCAATTATCTGCACTCATGGATATTCGTCCGCCCCGATAGCTGAGTGGTCAGCGCGGCGGTCTGTCACGCCAAGGGGCCCAGGTTCGATTTCCGGCTGGGTCGGAGATTTTCTCGGCTCAGGGACTGGGTGTTGTGTTGTCCTCATTATCATTTCATCATCATCAGTGGAAGGCAACGGGAAACCACCACTGGAATCGCTTCCCTAGACGCTCATGCGGTGGATCTCTCTGACGAGGCTTCCCCCATGACAACACCTGCCGTAAGGCAGAACACACAGTTAGTTACAGTATGGATATTCGGAAGTGTGTGCAAGATGGGTCCCTCGGTGTCTAATGGTGGATCACAAATGTTACAGAAAAATCCCACACAGTCACGGTTCACAAACATAGCCTTTATGGCCGAGAATAATTACCGTTAAACTGCTGCTACGGACGCTCCAGGGGAAACTGACACGTGATCTGTTACAACGTTTTGACGCTGAGGGGGTAGGCCTTCTCGTCCCGGACTGAGACAGGTGATGAAACGTAGCTTCACCATTTTGAGCCCGAAACCAAACGACAGTCGATTAAATGGTGCCATTCCCACTCCCCACAGAAGAAAAAATTCAAAGCAACTGCTTCCACCAGTAAGGTCATGATCACCATGTTCTGGAGCTGTGAAGGTGTGATTCTCATTGATG
Organism: Schistocerca cancellata; assembly: GCF_023864275.1. Classification (NCBI taxonomy): domain Eukaryota; kingdom Metazoa; phylum Arthropoda; class Insecta; order Orthoptera; family Acrididae; genus Schistocerca; species Schistocerca cancellata. The sequence goes on from NC_064626.1 coordinate 373,915,971, forward strand.
TGATGTCAAGAAGCGGTACCATTAATTCAGAAGCATACGTCAACACATTAACAGAATTCAAGACACGCTTCCGGCGACTACGGCGCCACAGCAAGCCAGGGGATTTTTTGCTGCAACACGAGAACAGTTGAACCCCCACAAGTCTGCGGAATGCTGACCACATCGCAAAACAGGGTTGGACAGTGTTACCCTATCCACCCTACAGCCCTGCCCCAGCCCCCTCTGACTTTCACGTGTTTGGGCCTTTAAAGGATGCTATTTGTGGAAGAGATTTTGGGGACTATGCGGAGGTGATTCAGCCAGTGAAGCACTGGCCCCGCCACCAGGACGAAGACTGGTACCGACAGTGCTTACACGCTCTTGTTCCGCACTGGAGGAAGGCCATAGACCGGGATAAAATTACTTGGAAAAATAGGGTGTGTAGATAAAACACCATTCTTTCGTGTGTGTAATTCTCATTATGTTCAATAAAGAATTGTTGAAGAAAAAAATGCGGTGCATTGCCTTTTGGGCAACCCTCGTATTTTGGTCTAGTTTAGTAATTTTTTGAGTCGATGCTTACTGAATCTTATCAGTTCAAATGTTTTATGTTATTCCACTACTTCTTCACCTCAGAAATTTACAATTATTACAAAAACTTTAACTAAACATTATGGGACATAAGGCTACGTAAATAAATATTCTCACGATATAAAACAGAGCCCGTTCAAATGGTTCAAATGGCTCTGAGCACTATGGGACTTAACTTCTGAGGTCATCGGTCCCCTAGAACTTAGAACTACTTAAATCTAACTAACCTAAGGACATCACACACATCCATGCCCGAGGCAGGATTCAAACCTGCGACCGTAGGGGACACGCGGTTCCAAACTGTAGTGCCTAGAACCGCACGGCCACCCGGCCAGCCAGAGTCCGTATTTACGAAGCTCGAGCTGAGTATTTGCATCATACCATATCTAAATAAATACGGAATTACAAAATACAAGTAATTTACAGGTCTTCAAAGAAAATTTGCTGCATAATGTTATCTTGCATTGAAACTCTTCTCGTTAACCGATAATATCTGAGCTCGTATTCGGGTTCCCGACTTAAATGTCTTTGCGGAACGCTTGTTCGTTTGCAGATCGTACGGGAAAGACAGCAGCCGAAAAATCCAAAGTCTGTTTTTGTTAACGCCATAGCGTCTTCTCCATGTCTCACCCGCCTTGACACATCACTTCCCTCCGTTTTGCCTTTTGTTTAAGGTCACTGCATTGGTAATTCGTCAACTGCTAAACAGTAGTACCGCCGATACTGTTTATGTGCAGAATTCTTAATCAGTGAATGTTTGCCAGAGTTTGCTGCGCATTGCGTGAGACTGGTATGCTTAAGAAATGCTCACATACCATCGGAATGTCGAAGTCGATGCAGCATGAATGCACAAAGGCAATTGAAACATTCTTCCTGCTCCTGGTAGAATGAGACGTACTATCGCCGTGCACTTTCCAGTGATTTGTAGAATATGGATGTGCATGTGGTTGTGTATGTAGATATAGATGTCGATCAAACTGGAAGAAAATATATGACAGGCTGAAACACTGAATCGGTCGTTAGATGTAATTGGATAGTTCCATTGATAGCGCACTGCCAGAGAATGGCACGTAATCGGTTCCTAGTGCATTACGATCTTCAGTTTATCTCACACAATAAACAAGTACGTTGTTCGACGAGAAATTTTCATTTGTAAAACTACTCGGATGAGTGGCAGGGTATCTTCTGCTTCTTAGATATATCAGTCAGTAGGTACGCAACTCAGTGCACGATAAACCCTTCAGTATCAAAGTATGACTAAGTTGCCATTGTTATTGTCTTCTTTTTCTCTTTCCCTCTCAAATGTTTTCCTCTGCGCACTGGTTGTGCAGATTCATATAAAACTAGTACAATTCGATAAGGCTGATCTTGATGGCCAGAACCATTACGTTACATTACTCTGGGAGTTCAAACATATTGAATTACTATTTAGACAATGTCTAAATACATAATGGATATCCTGTAACTGATATTGCTTTATCCAGAATATTACGTTTACCTTTATGTGCGTCATCGCCCGACTGTGTACAGCGAAGGGTGCATATACAATGCGTTATCGGCAACCCTGACAAGGAACTGTACTCAACGAGATAACACGGGAGTGTGACGTCACCACGTCCTTAGTGGCCTCCAACCGTCGGAGGGCAATAGCGTCGTTGTGTAGTGGCGTGGTTCATAGGCGGTATGTCGGACTGTTTTTACGTCTCCTTAACGGCGTGTACAAAGTTCGTCCGCCACTGAAGCCTATAAACACACGAGACAGCTAACATGCGTCTCAGCAAAGTAGATTTCAGCGCTACTAAATCACGAGTGGATGTCCTCCAGCTGCGGGCGTGCTGTAAGCGCAGACAGATATCGCAGAACTTGGGTAATAAAATTCTACTGGAAGGAACGTTACGGTTTTTGAAACCACATCACAAAGCACTCTTCTCTGACCGCTTAGATATACGATTTCGTGAACTAAAGCCTGCTATACAGTAGATACGGTGGTTGGGCAAAAATACGGAAACACTGCGAAAAGTGCATGTTTGAACATAAATGCAGCCAAGTCCGCAGGTCACGCTATGGTGTTTGAGCACGAACGTCATTTGTTCAGTGTCCTCAATATGTTACAAGTGTCAGTCGTGGTCAAGACAGTGTTCTGTGTATTGAGAGTGCTTAATGTCGGAGCTAAGTGAGTTCGAACGTGGCCAAATTGTTGGTGTTTCCGTACGCATGATAGCCGAAATGTTTGTTGTTTCAAGGGGCGCCACATCGAAGAAACGTGAAAAAAAATCATCCGCTAATTCATAACGAAAGTGTGCACTGAGTGATCATGATGAACAGACATTGAAGAGGATTATGACGAAAAATAAGGGGACAACAGCTGCAAAACCCACTGCAGAACTGAATGGGGCACTCGCGAACACTGTCAGCACCAAAACAACGGGAAGGGAGTTCTACAGGGTGAGAAGTATTTAAACCGACAAACTCTGGGAGGCTGTAGGGGACATTAAAACAAATATTTTTCCCTAATGGCACTTTTTCCTATGAGCATTATTTAAACCGGTAGAGGCCATATTACGCGCTTCAGTTGTTAGAGGCCGTATTACAATCTTCAATTGTTAGAGGGCGTGTTACGTTCTTCAGTTGTAGGCAACTGCTGTACACCAGTGTAGTAGTGCATTGTCTCTGTTTACTAATGGAGCGATACATCTGGAGTGAGTACACTGATATGGTTGGTGCGTACTACATAGCGCACCACAACGGACGAGCTGCACAGCGGGTTTATCAACAACAATATCCTAATCGCCGTATCCCGCATCATACGACCTTTGCTGCTGTGTACCAACGTCTGCGTGACACCGGGTCGTCATTTAGCAGATTACCTAGACACGGACGCAGTCACACGGTAGGAACGCTGCAATTTGCGCAAGCTGTCTTGCAGCATGCGGAGCGGGGTCCTTCAATCAGCACTCGTGCAATTGCATGTAACATGGGGACGAATCAGACGAATGTAAGAACAGTCCTTCGAGAGCAGTTGTTACGTCCATTTCACTTACAGCGTGTCCACAACCTGGAACCAGTTGATTAACCAAACCCAGAGCACAGTTTTCGCAGTGGTACCTGGAACAGTGTAAATGTATCCTACATTTCTATACTCTGTGTTGTTGACCGATGAAGAAACGTTCGTGCGTGGTAGTCTTCAACATGCACAATTTGCATGTTTGGAATGAGGATAACCCACATGCCACAGTTACTAGCGCTCATCAAGTGCGGTTCTCCGTTAATGTGTGGGACTGTTGAATTGGGCCGTATCTGCTACATAGGCCATTAAATGGCAGGCACTATTACAATTTTCTCGCCAGAGCATTGCCAGAATTGCTGGAAGACGTCCCGCTCCCTACAAGACAAGGCATGTGGTTCCAACATGACGTGGCGCCGGAACATTTTAGTCGTCGTGTGCGTCGATTCCTGGACCGACTGTTCCCAGAAACGTGGACTGGCAGAGGTGGTCCTGTACCGTGGCCTGCTCGATCCACAGATATCTCCCCTCTGGACTTTTTTGTGTGGGGAGAGATGTGCAACCTTGTTTACGCAACTCCTGTTGCATCAGAAGAGGATCTGGTTGCCTGGTTTGTAGTAGCAGCAGGAACAATTCAGGAAGCTCCTGCGGTTTTTGCCCGTGTCAGGCAGAACATGATCCGACGGTGTAACCTTTGTTTACGTGTCAATGGAGCCATTTTTGAAAATCTACTGTAATTGAAATTGGGTTGTGTTAATGTGTTGTCTCTTGGTCATAAAAAAATGGAAAAGTGTTTGTTGGTTTAATTAATTTGCCGCCAGAGAAATCTTCCTCTACCGGTTTAAACACTCCTCATAGGAAAAAATGACATTAGGGAAAAATACTTGTTTTGATGTCCCCTACAACCTCCCAGTTTGTTGGTTTAAATACTCTTCACCCTGTATGTGGAGGGAATTTCAGTGCGAGTTGGAATTCAAAAACCACTCATCAGTAATGCAAATGTCCATAACAGTATAACGTGGTGCCGAAGCCATAAAACCTACATTATGGAGCCGATGGTCGGATGAGTCTTGTTACACACTTTTCCGCAACTTCTGGCCAAGTGTAAGTCCCAAGAGTAAAATATGGCAGTCGTTCGGTGATGTTCGGGCAACAATATCGTGGTTTTTCATAGGCCCCTGGGTTTCTCTGCAATGGTGCATTACTGTCAAGGATTATGTGACCATCCTTCTGACCAATTCCATCCGATGCTACAATATTTGTTCCCCATCGGGGATGATGTGTTCCAGGACGATAGGGGCAAGTTCACGCAGCTGGCGTCGCCCGAGAATGGTTTTGAGAGTTCGAGGATGAACTGTCGCATCTCCCCTTACCCCCAAAATCAAGTATTGAGCCTTTGTGGTCTTCTTTGGAGAGAAGGATGTGTGATTGCTATTCACCACTGCGATTAGTACCTGAGCTTGGCACTATTTTACGGCAAGAATGGTATGAGATTTCCTTGAAAACCATACCGGGCCTGTATTTATCCATCCCGAGACGACTGGAAGCTTTTTTGAATGCCGACAGGTTTTGTACCATACACCAATTTAGGCATGGTAATGTGTTGAATCTGCAATGTTTCCATATTCTTTTCCACCGTCTGTTTGTATCAAGGTGGGCCATTAATGTAAGTGAACCATCGTATATTATACAACGTAAGTGTTCACTTCATGTTGACACAGTAAGGTGCACCACCAAAAGTCTATTGAAAGCACTGCTTCTTCTGTTGCAAATGGCCGGCCTCTGTGACCGAGCGGTTCTAGGTGCTTCAGTCTGGAACCGCGAGACCGCTACGGTCGCAGGTTCGAATCATGCCTTGGGCATGGATGTGTGTGATGTTCTTAGGTTAGTTAGGTTTAAGTAGTCCTAAGTTCTAGGGGACTGATGACCTCATATGTTAAGTCCCGTAGTGCTCAGAGCCATTTGAACCATTTGTTGCAAATGGGTTGCTTAGGACCACGCGTAGCCAACGCTTTTTAGCCTTCCCTTTGGCCCACTTTCTTTCATCCACAACGCTTGAGTGTGTTTTGTTTTCTCCGTCCATGTCTGTTTTTCGGTACTTCTCTCTTCCTCCTCGAAACCCCTGTGTTTGTCTGACTTCCCTGTTTGCATCTCGGTACTGTAAATTTGACAAACCTTGATTCCTTAACGTCGTTTTCTCTTTGTACCAGTTGGGTTTTGTCAGCTTATTTTTGAAGAATGTAAGAACCTGACTGCCTTGTCAGTTCGGGCCTGTGCCGTGAGTTGGGTTCTTTGCATACACTCTGTAGCCGCTATTTCAGGAATTTGCCTGAAGTTTCCTGCATTGGATTTTTGGCGATGTATTACATCTTTTATTCTCAGTCTTCGGCTTTTGCTAATAATTTCACGCGCTTTGACTGCTCTTTTAATGTTTTTTGCTGGAGACAAGTGTACTTGACACATAGTGGGCTTCTTTTTTGGTCACTGTTGTACAGTGTCGGATTGTGCAGTTTCAGGAAAAGCATTTTTGTTAACTGGAATGAGGTTTCTGTTTTCTGAAGTATGAATTCCATGGCCTTCTTTCCTTTACAATTTTCAGTAATTCATTCACCAGAGTATTTAACATTTTAACTCAGCATGCTCTTTTATTTTCGAGTTTTAGCTCACTCACAGCTGTTTAAATATCTGTTATGAATTTTGTTTTTCAGATGAAATTATTAGTCGAATTTCCCATCTTTTTCCTATGATATTTGAAGCTGGTTTTGTGTATCAGTAATGTACTTGGTAGTTAGTGCTATGTCATTTACGAAGGCTAAGCAGTTTAATTACAAACCTTTGGGTTTAGGCTCTAGTCGGTGCATTAGTGCACCTCCTCTAGGCCCTGCTCTTAGAATTTTTTCAAGGGCACGATTGAGCAGTAACTGCGGCAAGTCATCCCCTTGTCGTACTCCTGTGTCTGTTTTAAACTCCTTTTTGTCCCAGAAATTTTACTTTTTGATTTTGTCTCTAGGGGTCGATATTCTGAAGAGAGGTTGTTTGTGTACGCGGTCAAGTGCCTTTCAGAAACTGACAGATGTATTGTCGTATCCTTTATTAGGTCTGTTGCGGAAATGTTTCTTTGAATTCTTCAGGTTAATGATTGCTTCTAGCACGATCGCTCTTTATCGTTGAATTAATGATGTTGTGCTACGTATCCACCAAACTGTCGGCTGATGTGTTGAAATTCGTCTCTCCACCGCATTTGAGGCATACCGCGTAAGATTCATATCTCTTGGCATAGTTGGTCGGACTATGTAGCGGACGTCATGATCTGTGAAAAACCATACACTAGATGCAGACGAGTTGTACCCTATGAAAAGAAAGTCTGGAGCAACAGCAGTTTCTCGTCAGTGTGCCTCTGGTCATTAACAGCATTCCTCCGACCATTAACAAAGTTTTGAAGCTTTGTACGCCCATCTAACGTTATGCCTGGACACATCATGACTGGCCCCTTTACACAATATATCAAGGTTCGTCGTGAAACACAACAAACATGTTTCAACACAATTGTGGCATCTTCAGTAGGCGTTTCTTTATTTCTTCGAAAAATGCAATTTTAGAAAATTCTGTGAATTTATCTTATCTGAACTAGCGTTGTTGCTACTGTTTTCATAGTGTATGTAGCTGCGGTGGAGAAAGGCCTCTACAAGAAAATTGTAACATAGTCGTATAGCACTTTTGAACCATAGGTGCACTACAGTTTTGCTGCAATCTTACCGTAATTTACTATCAAAAAAGAATCCTTAAATTAGTCCAATTTACTCAGACCAGTTCTTTCTTGACATGTGCACCGAGTCAGGTAGCCAAGTGGTATGACACGGGGTTCGGATTCAGGAGGTCACTGGTTCAGACCACCATCCGGCCATCCACGTTTAGATTTTCCGTGGTTTCGCTAATTGCAGAAGGCAAACGCCGGGCTGGTTTTTGAAAGGGCATGACTGCTTTCTTTCCCCAGTCCGAATCTGACTTCCATCTCTGATGACCTCGTCATCGACGGGACGATAAACACCAGTCTTCCTCCTCTTTCTCTTTTCAATTCTTACTTCAGCAGTTCGCAGCTTACTTGAATGTAAGTACGACAAATTAAAAAAAAAAACTGCAGAAATACTCCTATACAAGAACACATTATATATAATCTTATACCGTCTGACTGCATAAGGACTACTTGCTGGGAAAATTGTTCCACTCTAAACCTTCTTTTGCGCTATAGAAACACCTGAGATTTAGTAATCTTTTAATTCAGTTCGAAGCCGGCCGGTGTGGCCGAGCGGTTATAGGCGCTACAGTCTGGAACCGCGCGACCGCTACGATCGCAGGTTCGAATCCTGCCTCGGACATGGATGTGTGTGATGTCCTTAGGTTAGTTAGGTTTAAGTAGTTCTAAGTTCTAGGGGACTGATGACCTCAGCTGTTAAGTCCCATAGTGCTCAGAGCCAATTCAGTTCGAAAGATTGTTGTCTATTCTGTGCTTTTTATTCTGTTTGGTAGTTTGATATACAGAATGCATTCTTATCAGTTCATATAAACGGTTTCATTTCAAGACAGAAATCTCCCTTAATTCGTCTACTTTCACTGTGTGTATATCTCTACTAAAGCCGTGCTGATTTGTTTCATAGATATATAGTGGGGGCACTATCCATGTATTGATATCACTGAATTCATCTGTGTCTGAATTTCTGGGGTCAGCGTAGTCACTATTCCATCTCTAATGAGAGCTTTTTTGGCGACAGGATATTAAACTTAACTGTTTTACGACTTTGCCCAGAGCATCAGTACAGAAATTCCAGGCTGTTCTCAGAGATATTTGTGTATAGGACAGACAGTGTTACTAGTTACACTGTTGTGTAGGTGGTTTCACTTTATTTATCTGAACGAATACGAAGTTCAAGGCCACGGTGACGCTGGATGACTCAGTGCAATAGATTAGGACTGCTAAAACCGAATCCATTAACCTCTCTGCAGTGTGACGTCAGAGGCTCATCGTACCCAACAACCTGTGCAGCCCCCTACCTGTTGTCCACTCGCGCTCTTGCGACAGAACTGCAGATCGAGAATGACAACCTGCCGCTAGTCACGTCCGCCCTGTTGTTCGGTCCGAAGAGAGCTCTTGCGGCGTGTTTACACTTCTATCCACTGACGTCGATACTTTTCTCTGAACTTGTTGCTGTTTCTGCCTCGTCCGTCTCCTACTTCTTAGAACATAACCGTTCGAGACGAGCAGACACGTATGTATCACGCTTTCCGATTTCTCAGCAGTAATGGTACATTCTGCTTTCCCACTTTTCTACGAATAATGTTCCGTAGCCAACGTGAAACATATACGCTTTCTTTGTGCTCCAGCTGAAACTGTGGCAATACCTTTCTTCTAGTACATACACTTCTCATTTCATCACAAGTAGAGACGGAATTGTATTTCACTGTTTTCTGTTAAAGTAAGAGATAAGGCTCTAAGGCTCTAATGCCAACATCTACAGAATGAACCAGAACTCCACCGAGAATCATTTCTCAGGTTATTCGGAGATCTTTTCTGAATATTTTGAAATAACGGACCCGTGGTCCCCGATAGCTCGTACCAGAGTAATAACACTAGTTAATAATGATATTTTTCCCTTAATGCTAAAAGCTGTTTTAAGCGTATTTTTGGGTGCTGATTCCAGGTACGTAAAATTTTCAGTCACATGCAGTATTGACACAAGTTGAGGCTTTCCGAGAGGTATTCAAAATGTAGCTATGTTACAATAGCGCCAGTATTCTTTTGTGATGTTTTGCATTGTTACATGCTACAAAAAAATTCTTTTATCTCATATTCTCATACACAGCTACCTCCCTGTGGGACAGTTACGTAGAAGTCGAGCTCTGGGCTTAGAAAATATGGCTAAGTAGAACGCCTAAAGCTGGCGTGGATAACAGACCACTCGATTCTTTCGTGGCACACTTTACGTAAAACTTGAAATTATGAAAATTTAATAAAGTCCTCCCAAAAGTTGTGACACTTTCAAGTACGTGACAGTTAGGTTTCCGAGACTGTCAGAAGCCAATCTGGGAGAAAGTGTTTCCGTCGGCCTCGACATTAGGAAACTAACTAAAAATGAAAGCCATTAAAATATCGCCATGGATATCCTTTAAAGAAGTGTTCATCACGTTTCTCAGCAACTACAAAGACATTGATTACTACAGTGAGAAACATGCTGTACCACTTCAAAGTATTGGATGCCTCAATGAGCTTGAAGCTGCACTTTCTGAACACTGTAATGTAATCGAGGTAATGACACATCAGAATTCCTACGATACCTGCGGGTATCTGTATCCTCCTTTATATGAAAAAAAGTTTACATACAGATAGTGTCCTTATGAATAAATTATTTCCCGCCTAAATATTTCTGTTCCATTCATATCTGTTTTCCATGATGTTTAAGTTTTAACATAAAAGGTTGTTAATTTAGTTCTATTAATTCTACTAAATATGTACCAGCAATTCCCTCTAACAAAGATGTAACGCCGGCCGTGGTGGCCAAGCGGTTAAAGGCGCTACAGTCTGGAACCGCGCGACCGCTACGGTCGCAGGTTCGAATCCTGCCTCGGGCATAGATGTGTGTGATGTCCTTAGGTTAGTTAGGTTTAAGTAGTTCTAAGTTCTAGGGGACTGATGACCTTAGAAGTTAAGTCCCATAGTGCTCAGAGTCATTTGAACCATTTTTGAAAGATGTAACCTTTTTGCTTGGGACAGTACTTCTGTCCTTCTTCATTGTGTAGAGGCTTGGCGGGAAGTGGCTGTAAATGGAAATCGAGTCGTTTTATGAGGTTGCAGAAAGCAGATGTATTTTTTTTGTGTTTTGTTCACTAGAGAATTACCCGACTTTGACAATCATTTCGTTGATTAATTTTCTCTGTATTGGAAAAAAAACCTGTGGATGAAATCTGCCAGGAAGTTTCATATCAGCGCACCCTCCGCTGCAGAGGAAAATCTCATTCTGGAAAACTATTAACGTTGTCATGCGTACAAAGAAGTCAAGATAGTTAGCTAAGTAAAGCGTATTTTAATATGTGGATGTGTCGTTCGATGGAGCTCACTCGAAAATGACTAATGTCCGGTCTCAGGGCAAGTCACCGAATATGCAGCATTGAAGAGGCACATTACAACTCACACATAAGCTACTCTCCAGAGAGAGGGGATCCATCAAAAGAGTAAAGCAATGGAACAAAGGTACCAGGACAAGTGAAATATCTGCATGATAGCTAAATATTGCTGCATGATGCACAGGGATTGTCCCCAGGCAGTGCACGAAACGAAAATTTCGAATTGGGAGTTTAGAGGTTGATAGGCATCGACCATAAGGATTGTGCCTTTGTATTACACACATCCAAAAAAGTTTTGCATCACCACGGCTCCGAGAGTTCCGGAACCTGTACAGAAAATTGGAATCGAGAACAGCATAAACATCATTTCCGCCCTTTTTATTGCTCATGAAAACCAAACATTGCGTATTGTGCCACCATACAGCAAGACCTTCAGAGGTGGTGGTCCAGATTTCTGTACATACCGGTACCTCTAATACCCAGGAGCACGTCCTCTTGCATTGATGCATGCCAGTATTCGTCGTGGCATACTATCCACAAGTTCATCAAGACACTGTTGGTCCAGATTGTCCCACTCCCCAACGGCGATTCGGCGTAGATCCCACAGAGTGGTCCATAAACGGCCCTTTTCAGTCTATCCCAGGCATGTTCGACCGGGTTCATGTCTGGAGAACATGCTGCCCACTCTAGTCGAGCGGTGTCGTTATCCTGAAGGAAGTCATTCAAAAGATGTGCACGATGGGGGCGCGAATTGTCTTCCATGAAGACGAATGCCTCGCCAATATGCTGCCGATATGGCTGCGCTGTCGGTCGGAGGAAGGCATTCACGTATCGTACAGCCGTTACGGCGCCTTCCATGACCACCAGAGGCGTATGTCGGCCGCACATAATGCCACCCCAAAACAGCAGGGAACCTCCACCTTGCTGTACTCGCTGGCTAAGGCATTCAGCCTGGACGGGTTGCCTCCAAACACGTCTCCGACGATTGTCTGGTTGAAAGCATACGCGACACTTATCGGTGAAGAGAACGTGATGCAAATCCTGAGCGGTCCATGCGGCATGTTGTTGGGCCCATCTGTACTGCGCTGCACAGTGTCGTGGTTGCAAAGATGGACCTCGCCATGGAAGTCGGGAGTGAAGTTGCGCATCATGCAGCCTATTGCACACGACGTCCTGTGGCTGCACGAAAAGCGTTATTCAACATGGTGGCGTTGCTGTCAGGGTTCCTCCGAGCCATAATTCGTAGGTAGCGTCATCCAGTGCAGTAGTACCCCTTGGGCGGCCTGAGCGAGGCGTGTCATGGACATCTCTTGTCTCTCTGTATCTCGTGCATGTCCGAACAACATCGCTTTGGTTCACTCCGAGACGCCTGGAAACTTCCCTTGTTGAGAGCCCTTCCTGACACAAAGTAACAATGCGGATGCTATCGAACCGCGGTATTGGCCGTCTAGGCTTGGTTGAACTACAGACTAGGCGTGTACCTCCTTCCTGGTGGAATGACTAGAACTGATCGGCTGTCGGACCCCCGCCGCCTAATAGGCGCTGCTCATGCATGGTTGTTTACATCCTTGGGCGGATTTAGTGACGTCTCCTAACAGTCAAGGGGACTTTGTCTGTGGCATAATATGCACAGTCAACGTCTATCTTCAGGAGTTCTGGGAACTGGGGTGATGCAAAACTTTTTTGATGTGTGTAGTACTGAAGATATATACTTCATTATAGTGTGGGGAGCGCCTTATTTTATCATATTTTTCCAATAGAGTTTTTTTGAATTTATGTGATTAGTATGAAATTTCTGAATCTTCACCGTTACTTTGCGAAAAAAAATCTTACGTGATAGAGAGAAATTCTTGGCATTTCTGAGCTTGGCACATGGAAAAAAAGTTAGGATAACGTAAAGTGATAAAAAAACAAACTGAACAGTATAAGTTTGTAGACCTGCATAATGAGGTTATGATTTGATCTGTTTGTAAGCCAAATCACCAATAGCCAGTAACAGATTCTTTTCGAGACGGTGTATTTTGAGATGCCTCTCGCCTAGCCAGTATCTTCCATTATAACACGGAAGTATCGAGTTTCTTACTGGCGCAGAGGTGAAAGTACTGTGACTTGCTTGCCATCGCCGGTAGACCAGCTCAGCATACAGCCGTTCTGCCGCCCTTCCATTGTATCCTCGGAAGGGGTGCGTGTCGACCAACTACTTCTCAGTTAATTTATCCATACTGCTGTATATCACTGTTGACATACAACTAACACTGCAGGGAAAAGAAACCCGAAAGAGAACGAAGCAGTGCCGAATGCATGATTCATGGCGAAGAGTAAAGTGACGTTACTCATCTGAGCAGCAAATACTACGAGAAAATACACCCATATTGTTTCCAAACAAGACATACAGAATTCACCGACGACACTAGCACTTTTGTCCATATATTTTCAGTACGGTACAGATACAAAGATAAATGGATGTAAGAAATGAAACAAAATGTAACGGCTTCGTAACGAGTCACAAGAGACCACGAGTCCCATAGACCCAAAATACTCAGAAAATAATCTTGAACAACCTCTGAAATTTTGTGACTGGAGTACTGGTATGCCAGCTGTTCTCTGCGAATAACTGTCAGGAGCGTGACAAAGGGTACTTTTTATTTCCCTCATAGATATTAAGGTTTCTCCCATTGCATTCAAGGCTCGAGCGTTAAAAAGGAATAAAAAAGAAGTTACGCGCAAGCAAAGATGTTATTTGCGTGATTTTATCTGCACGATCTTGGCAGAATATATGCGTAGGGTGTGGAGAATATTACAGTTTCTGCCCTCGAAGACGGTACTTGAAATTTTCCAGGCGCGTTCTCGCGAGATTTACGGCATCATCTTCCTTCCATTATATGCCAGTCACCATTTATTAACATTTCTTTCACGTACAGTATATCGCCTGTCAAAGGAGCCCGCGAACATTCTCATTGACCCCCCCCTTTTTTTTCTTTGCATAAGCGTGGTGTCCGTTATTAGTCCGACGTGACATGGGTTGCATATATGTGAGTGATATTTGGCTATGTACCGACCAAGTATTTTGTACGTAATCTCTTTTACAGACAAACAGCAATTTCCTATTAAGCTGTCACTAGCTGAATCGTAGCCTTCAGTTACTTTATCGCCAACTGAGACGATTCAGTCTTTAAACTCCGTAACTCTACGCATTATTACTTCGTTCTATTTTATGGTATTACTGACTAGTTGCAGATCGTTAATCGTACTCTAAGGATAGCATGTAGTTTCGTTGCGTGAAAGTGCACATCATTTCTCTGTACTCAGATCTAACTGTATACACCATCTCATCAAAAGTACCGGTTTCTGGGCACCTATTAGTGAACATTAGTATGCCGTGTGTCCTCCCTTCGCCTTTATGACGGCTTGCACTCTGCTAGGGACACTTTCAGCGAGGTGTCTTATTGTCTGTGGACGAATGGGTGCCCATTCTTCCTCAAGAACCAAAACCAGAGAAGGTAATTATGTTGGACCATTGGTTCTGGAGTGATGTCCACGTTGTAACTCATCCCAGAGATGTTGCACTGGGCTCAGATCCCGACTCTGATGGACCCGTCCTCTTAGGGACTGCTGTTGTCCATAAACCATTGTCTAAGAAATTGTGCCTTATGACAGAGTGCATTATGAATTTGATACAAACAATAACCTTCCCGATATTATTCGCCTGCTGTACACAGTAAAGAGTCCCGTAAAATGTGTTCATATCCTTGAGCATTTGGTATTTTCTCAAGCGCAATAAGGGAACCGCATCTTAATCACGAAAAACATCCCCCATATCGCAATACCATCTCTTCTGTACTTCTTTGATTGCACTACACATGATACCACATTCTGTCGTGTTGCGCCAGTGTATAGCGGAATTTCCTTCTCCAAATCGTCGTTTCAAGTTATGAACTGCCCATTGGCGTCGCTCTCTAAGCAGCCTAAAGCGTTGCTTAGCATTGACTGCAGAAATGTGTGGCATATGAGGAGTTGCTCGACCACTGCACCTAATTTTGTTAACTCCCTACGCACAGTGTACTAGCGGAGCTGCTAGTAGCCCTTTGGAACTCACGAATGATTCCTTTCCTTGGTTTTTTGCGATTTTTTACAGCCCTCCCCCTCCTGTCCTCCCCCCCCCCCGCCGCCCCCCCCCCCCCCCTCAACTTCGACATTCCATGAGGTCTTGTTGATCTTGGTTTTAGTTGTGGTTGTTCTTTCGGCGTATAACCAACAGTAGACTTGGGCAGCTTTAGAAGTGTTGAACTATCCCCGACGGATTTGTTACTGAGTTGACATCCAATGGCTAGCACACGTTCCAAATCACAGAGCTCTCCTGGCCGAACCATTCCGTTGTTGGTCTGTGTCTCCCTTTATATTGAGACACGCAAGACTTTTACTTCTTGTCTGCAGATGACCCTCCATCCAGGATTACGTGTTGCATCATGCCTGTCATACATCGAGGTCATTAGAGACACGACAAAAATAGTCTGGGCTTTGCCACGGGAACCAACACAGCATTCGCCTAGGTTGGTACAGGTGTCCGCGGGAAACCTAAATTCGGGTGACCACCCGAGTTCTTGAATCCCACTCCTCTTCGGCAAGACTCCGACGTCTCAGACGCTGCGCCTTATCACTCTATTTGATAGGGGGAATGAATTACAAATAAACAAGATATTCGTACATAACGTTTACAAACTGTTAAGACTTACAAGGGCGGCAAGTTGGTTACGTTGTGAACAGGAACTTATATCAGAAGACGTTTTTGTTCCCGACAACAGCAGCAAATACGTAATGCAACAGGCTGCACTTGAGGACAAGGGAAAGGTCAAAATTAATGATCCCTTGAACACCTGCTTACCCACCTCTCTTGACGTCATGCAACACATTGCAGGAATGCCATACTGCGAACTCTTTTTGGCCGTGTTTCCTTGTTGCAGAGCTCCACCCAGGATGTCTACTGCTGCAAGTTCACATGGACTGGGTGTCTCGTGACGACGAATGCTCGACCGTTCCCGGGGTTGAAGAACTAGTTCCAAGTTGCCGCAAGTGGTATGGAGTCTCCGCTGCCTAAGCTGGACATTCATAATGATTATATGGAAATGTTGGGAGACCCGCTGTGTTCGGGGTGTACACCAGGGGACCGAATAAGGAACCCTGGTGGGCCTCCACTGGGATGCGACAAAAAATTTAACCATACCGTACAAAAAATTAGCCGTCCCCAGGAGACATCACTCTAACACCGCTTCTAGCTTTCAGAATGGCCTCATTTCGGCAGGGAAGCGTGTCCATAAGTTTCATCAGGAATGTCATATCCACACGAAGACACTGATTGATGACTACATCCCGTAGTTGCAGGGTTGTTGATCGTGACGTACCACCCCCTGTTTCCAGTAGTTCCAGAATATTATATATGGTGTTAAAAACTCTAAACGCCGCCCGAAAAGACCCAACGGGACGACCGACCGCCGTGTCATCCTCACAGATAGGCATCACTTGATGCGGGTATGGAGGGGCATGTTGTCAGCACACCGCTCTCCCGGCCGTTGTCAGTTTTCGTGACCGGAGCCGCTTCTTCTCAGACAAGTAACTCCTGAATTGGCCTCACAAGGGCTGAGTGCATCCCGATTGCCAACAGCTCCCGATAGACCCAGACAGTGACCCATTCAAGTGCTAGCCAAGCACGACAGCGCGTAACTTCGGTGATCTGACGGAAACCGGTGTTAACACTGCGGCCAAGTTGTTGGTGGTATTAAGACCAGCTGATTCACTCGGTCGGTCGAGTTACCACGGGGTGTTTAAGTGTTGGCCATACCAGTGCTCTTTGGGGCGCAGCCCTTTGGACACGGTTGTTGTCATCTCGGAAAACGCTGGTCTCCACAGCATTGCATCATGGGGATATAGGGAAAAGGTGAACACTTGGTCGCCGAGAATGGTGAAGTAATCCTGTTCCCCGTTCACGGCCACTTAAATGAGTGGCTCCAAGCCTTGGCACGAAACCACGCCCAAAACATCACGCGTCATCGGGTCGTCGACGCACTTGATGCCTCGCATCATTTGAAAAGAGGCAGAATCGCTTCTCGTGCACCGCACTCCAGTCAGATAGTGTCCGGTTTCTGTGCTGTTTGTGTCAGTGCAGCTTTATACACCGCTGTGATAAGTGGCCTTTGCGAGGTACCCGATTCCAAATATGTCCACTGCATCAACTTCCCTTCGCAGTGTTCACTAGGAGAGCGGTTGAGGTTGTCGTCGGCACTCGTCTGTTGGTTAGTAGCTTTTACGACCACTGATATTACGCCGTGTTACGTCGCTGTGAACGGTACACAACTGCTTGTAGACACGTTGGCACATCAAGAAATCTGCAACTTCATTCACGATGTGGTCGCGGAAATGTCCGAACACGATGGCTTTATTCTGCCATAGTTTCACAACCCCAGGTCGACACAAGTTATTTTTCTCTGCCTCGTGATGACTGGGTGTTGTGTGATGTCCTTAGGTTAGTTCAAGTTATTTCAAGTAGTTCTAAATTCTAGGGGACTGATGACCATAGATGTTAAGTCCCATAGTGCTCAGAGCCATTTTGACACAAGTTACTGTACTGATCGCATACAGGGCAGTGATGACGGTTACCCTGAAACAAGCGCTTTTCAGTCCTACCGATTTTTTTTTCGTGTCTAGTTTAACCTGACTGTTAAGATAGCTCAAAACCACCGGTTTCTGAAATAACCGATTTTCGATTTTTTATTGCTGTTACTTCTAGTAATAAATGTAATCTCGGAAGAAATTTTGAAAACTTCTAAGACTCCATGCGACTTCTGCGTTATACGTTTCAAGATACATAGAATCAAAATAAAATACGTAACAAAACTTCGTCTCTCTATCATTCGCTGATTTTTCTCAAAATTTAATGAGGGATTAAATACTACAAAAATAGCCGGTATCCTCCTATTAATTCTAATTTTTTTAAAACTCAAAAATAATGTGGTAAACTAGGATCATACCACTATTCAGGTATTACGACCAGTCAGTGCCAGTGGGTGAAAACTGAGGTTGAAGAACTATTTTTTGTGTTAAGTTATCCGATTCCATCAGCTGTAAGCAGATAAAAGCGTATTATGTAGACACAGGCAGCAGATTAGCTATTTTCTATTTTTATTAAAAACTATGAATCGTTTATTAAGCTTTTAATGTATTACTGTTATTGTAATTTCCTTTCTCGCTATTATTTCTATTGTTTCGTAGAAACAGCAGGGCGATGATAAGCTTTTGTGTAAAATTTGTTGCGCTCATTTCGAATGAAGAAATCCGTCTTGTACTCAAACATATTTAATTTCTTTTTAATAATAATTTGAATACAACGAATTTGATGCTCACAAAACCTGAAAATTCTTGTTCAAAAAATTCAAATGAACAATTTATTGCCGGCCGCGGTGGTCTAGCGATTCTAGGCGCTCAGTCCGGAACCACGCGACTGCTACGGTCGCAGGTTCGAATCCTGCCTCGGGCATGGATGTGTGTGATGCCCTTAGGTTAGTTAGGTTTAAGTAGTTCTAAGTCCTAGGGGACTGATGACCATAGCTGTTAAGTCCCATAGTGCTCAGAGCCATTTGAACCATTTGAACAATTTATTTAGATAGTAATGGCTTCAAATGGCTCTGAGCACTATGGGACTTAACATCTATGGTCATCAGTCCCCTAGAACTTAGAACTACTTAAACCTAACTAACCTAAGGACAGCACACAACACCCAGTCATCACGAGGCAGAGAAAATCCCTGACCCCGCCGGGAATCGAACCCGGGAACCCGGGCGTGGGAAGCGGATTTAGATAGTAGATAAAATAGACGACTTACCAGGAACAATTACTTGACAGTAGTTAAAATAGTTTTCAAAAATACTCGTTCTATAATGTGGTGATCTGTAAGTCGACTGCTTTCATCAGAAACAATTTTATTCATAGACGCTACCACTCTTTCAGAAGCCACAGAAGTTCCTATTAGCGACAAATAACGTTGGGCTGCATATAAAATGCCTGACATACACATTTTACTCAGCTTGCAAATAACGAAAGGATCACTGCTGCTGGCTGGTAAAGTACAACAGTTACATTATTGTGTCAGCACTGTTTTACAGGCTCTTCTGTCATGTGTGTGTTGCTCGTTCCTAACTGTCGGCGTTGTTATTAAACTAGCAGTGGTCACTTTTCCCACTTTGTAAAGTAGCCCAACATTTCACAGCAGTGGAAGTTTGACGAATCAGAATTACGCGTTAAAAAAAAGTTTTATTTAAAAATTAAAAAACTAGCACCGCTGTTGTGACAAATTGAATGCTGTTTTTTACCCGGTTATTAGTAAAATATAAAAAATTCCTGTTGTAGCCGACACCAAACAAATACCAGTTGTTCAGAACTAAAATATTGGTCTCTGTTTTGCCCGGCCGGTTTTTGCCGTCCCTAATAATGGGTGTCCCAGCAGGAATGGTCAGTATTGAGGGATATGACAGCAACGCTCATTTGAAGCAAACCAATTGGTATGGACATATACCGCATTCTGAATGGTTTCGGAGATAGAACACATTTAATGAACATTTGTGTTTGGGCTACTGACATGCACGTATATGTCTTATGCACCCACCCTCATCCACGTTGTATGCTAGCTCAAAAGATCTCGTTAGTTTCAACCTCTTGCTCGGGGTGTATTCCTGCCTTAGGAATAGCAGTGAACCCAAAAATTGAATCCTGTGAGATTTCCTTTGTGTTTTCTCCCCAGTCGCTAAAATGTTCTACATTTCCAACGTTGTTTGAAATATTCAGCACAACTTTTTGCATTCTGTTTGTTAAGTATGATTCAAACCAGCTGTGTGTAAAGTCGTCAGATCTATAAATAACAGTGCACATTAAATGTGTTATATCTAGGAAACAATTCGGAATAAAATACATGTTAGCATAAAGCTTTCGCTTCATATGAGCGTCCCTGTCAAATCCCCGAATATTGACAGTTCCTCCTAGAAACCGAGTGGGATATATGACAGTAATTACATACGTCAGCGGTAGAGTGTCACACAATCGCCTGGTACCATCTACAGCGATCCAAGCCACCAATGTCCTTTTTTGATGGGTTGACTAATACTGAGTACTGTGAGCTTACGTCTGTTCTCCTGAAGATGAGGTGGTGACACCCTCAAGTCAAAAAGAATGTCATTAAATTACTTGGAGAACGAAACTGACTGTTAAGACGTGCTGACAAACTATACTGCCAGTCGAAAATAACCGGACCAGAGGCTCGTGTGGTGGTAGGCTAGGGTTAAATAAGGACGCCCGACTTGCCGAATTCCCTGCTGCTAGCTACGCGCCATCTGCTCGCCGTGCTCACAAATCAATCCCACCCCCTCTCCACCACCAGTCCTAAATATGTCTTCGGGCGGCTGCTTTCTCTCGCTGCTGTTCGCTGGACGACATTTTTCGCATTGTGCTCCCCTTTGTGCGCGACTGGAGGCGCCAATTTCCGCATTCGGCGATTTAGTGTCGGCCATTCTTCCCCGTGATCGGTTGCCGCTATTCTCTGCAGATCGCTACGTGTTAACGAGCTTTACGCCACAGTCGGCGCCACCGTCGCCCCCCCCCCCCCAACCTTCCCCTCTTCCGTGCCTCCTTTGAGCGCCAATAAGTCTTCCTCCGGTCTCGCGTTATTGCACTTCCGAACCGTCATTTTATTGCTCTGGAACAAGGAAAGCGGCGCGGGACGGAGATGAAAAAGCGCGTATTGGGAGTCTCCGATTCCATCGTCTCCCGACTCCACCTCCTAGATGGCTTACAATAGCCGTGTTAATCTTGCGATCAGCGACGCATCCTGCGTTTGAAATCCTCCTTACGGTTTAAGATTTTCTGCAACAGTGTCATAATCAAGGACATTAGCTACAGTGGAACCTCTTTGTTTATCCTGCCCTCATTATCCGATTTATCCGTATCTTTTTTTCTTTTTTCAATAGCTGTACAAAATTTGATAACTCAGAAGCAATAGCAGCAACAAACGACGGTGACGGTCGACTTTAAATTCATCAAACCGTCATGCACGGATCCTGGCACGGTACTAGTTAACAAGTTAACACTGACTTCTGCAGCAGTGTCTTGCTCCCATTTGTTGGACTGTAAAATGACGTCAAACGGAAAGAGGGTTGTACTGTCCAAGGACAAAAAGTTAGATGCGCAATGACCAGCCAAATGCGAATCACTGACACAGTTTGTACAATGAATAAGAAACTGGTGCCAATTTCGACTCGTAAGAATTCACTGAAGCATTTGCAAACACTCTGTAAGGGGCCGTCAAATGAAAGCGAAACAGATGAAAAAAAGCTAAGTAAACTGTTTATAATTTCAAAACTAATCGCCATAACTATTAATACGTATATCTGACTGAGAGACAATATGGTCAGTGACTTCATGGAAAAATGTTTGCGGTTGGCCATGGAACCATCATTGTACCCAGGAGTGCATTTCTTCGTCCGGAGCAACGAATGTCTTTGTTCAGGTCTCCAAAAATATGGAAATCACTTGGGGACAGGTAGGAAGTCTATGTGTAAGGGCTTCCTAGCGAAACTTCTGCAGCGTACTCATAACAACCTTGGCGGCATCCGCCCTGCCTAGAGAAAAAACGCTTGTGGCCATAGATCTGCTTCGGTTGAAAAGGTGCACAACTGAAGGCGTATGAACCGAATGAAACGCCGTCCACTGTAAAATTCAGCAGGAGCTGACGGCATACTGCTGACGAATACATTGTTGTAGTGGCAAAGTTAGCCATCTGAAGATGGGCATTATAGGTAGAAACTGGCAACGGCATTAAAATAAAGTCTTTCTAAAATTATTAATGCTGGTTGCGTTCTTCATCAACAGTTCTTAAGGACTACGGGGTTCAGCAAGATCCAACATCGGTAAAATAACGTAGGTATTAATGCCATAATTAACAGTATGATTTTCGATGAGGAAATTGCACCGTTTAGTCATCTGTATACACTGACGATAGTTATTATGGATTAGCTGACGCTCGATTTGATTACTTTCGACACATGCAGAGGTAACATAATAATGTTTATTTGGAGCGCCAGGCAAGGAATCCGAAGAAAACCAGCAGAATGGTGGCAAAACCACTCGTGGAAATTGCATAACGAAAATGATCCCGTTCACACTTCAATGTTTGTTCGTGATTTTTTGGCAAAAATGTAAGACCGTTATGTTGCCTCAGCCACCGTATTAGCCGGACATGGCCCCCTGCAACTTCTTTTTATTCCCGACGCTGAAGACAGCCATGGAAGGACCTCGTTTTGGTGGCACCATTGGTAAGATAAAAACAGAATCGCTGAAAGAGCTGAACTCCTCAACATCATAATGAAAAAAAAAAAAAAAAAGAGTTCCAGAAGTGCTTCCAAGATTGGAAAAAGGTCGTGCACAAGTGTATTATATCTGAGGGTATTTACTTTGAAGGGGACAAAGTTTATGTTGATGAGTAAATAAAGATTCTTTAAGAAAACAAAAATTCCCGTTTCTTTTCGATCACACCTCGTATACTCGTATACACAAAGTTATTTATATCCAACTGGAGATATCGATACCCACCAGAACCGTCCGTTTCTTATTGTATTATTGACTTGAGACACCGTGTCAAGTCTTGTCTCACAGTGGGATAAACGTATTAACAGTTAAGGCGATTACTTTTGAAATAACAAGCAGTTTACTTACTTTTTTCCATCTGTCTTGCAGGTTGCGTAAGTTTTGCAGAGTTGAAGACGCTTGCACAGAACAGACGGCATGAACAGCTGCATCTATCACAACAACAACAACAGTTGGTATACTGAATACAGGGGTATTTTAGAATGGAAGACAAAAGTTAGAATACGGAGTCAGATTACTGAGGACGTGGAACGTAGTAACTATTCAGAAACTAAGAGCCAAGCGCATACAAAGATGAAGAACCACACCTAAACCATCATAAGACATGTTCTGTCCAGTCTTCCATAGCAGCCGAAGTAAAAGAAGAGAAAATTTTCTCGAACCATTTATCGCCATAAGCCCAAAGGAACTTTCTCATCCGGTCCTAGTCCGAGTTAGCGATCCATCTCGAATGATCTCGTCGTCGACGGGGCACGAAACCTTAACGTTCCTTCATTTCTGTTTGTTTCACAGGAGTCGTAGCAGCAGCTCGTACGGGTTGTACGATCGAGCCATAACAGTTGCCCCGGAGTGCCCATCATCACAGCAATATATTTTTCGCGGAGTTGCGGCCCAGTAATTTGCGCCAAATTGCTGTGGAAACACTGTGCTGTTCCGCGGAGGGAGCACTGGTTGCAGGTTTATCGGCTCCGCTGCGTTCACACACTGATAGCGCTTGGCGGCCGGCTTAAAGCCCAACTGTCAAGTAGAGTCGCGAGCGGAAAATTACGAGCACACCAGGTGCCGCGATAGCCGGCCGAGCAGGCCAGCCGTCGCCGCGGCTTTATCTGATATGTGCATCGGCTACGTCATGGCGCCCTCGTCACGAAAAGTGCGAGTCCCATTTCACGGTCAGGTCCTCAAGGACACCCACCAGTCCACTTGTCAGGACCTGTCGCCTTTCTCTACAGCGAATGTCTCAGTAGTTCGCTGTACAGAAATACCTGTACATACGGAGGTCATTTCACAAGTTTCCAGCAGCGTCAAAATAGCAATAACATACACTGACGAAAAAAATTGCAACACCAAAAAATAATCAGAGTAATGAAATTTTGGAAATACATTTATCTGGCAACCATTTAAGTGACTTCATTGTTGTTGTTGTTGTTGTGGTCTTCAGTCCAGAGACTGGTTTGATGCAGCTCTCCTGTGCAAGCTTCTTCATCTCCCAGTACCTACTGCAACCTACATCGAATCTGTTTAGTGTATTCATCTCTTGGTCTCCCTTTACGATTTTTACCCTCCACGCTGCCCTCCAATACTAGATTGGTGATCGCTTGATGCCTCAGAACATGCCCTACCAACCGATCCCTACTTCTAGTCAAGTTGTACCACAAATTTCTCTCCAATTCTATCCAGTACCTCCTCATTAGTAATGTGATCTACCCATTTAAGTGACATACACTACTGGCCATTAAAATTGCTACAGACGTGAAATTTAACCGACAGGAAAAAGATGCATTGATACGCAAATGATTAGCTTTTCAGAGCATTCACTCAAGGTTGGCGCCGGTGGCGACACCTACAACGTGCTCACATGAGGAAAGTTTCCAACCGATTTTTCATACACAAACAGCAGTTGACCGGCGTTGCCTGATGAAACGTTGTTGTGATGCCTCGTGTAAGGGGGAGAAATGCGTACCATCACGTTTCCGACTTTGATAAAGGTCGGATTGTAGCCTATCGCGATTGCGGTTTACCGTATCGCGACAATGCTGCTCGCGTTGGTCGAGATCCAGTGACTGTTAGCAGAATATGGAATCGGTGGGTTCAGAAGGGTAATACGGAACGCCGTGCTGGATCCCAACGGCCTCGTATCACTAGCAATCGAGATGACTGGCATCTTATCCGCATGGCTGTAACGGATCGTGCAGCCACGTCCCGATCCTGACACAACAGATGGGGACGTTTGCAAGACAACAACCATCTGCACGAACAGTTCGACGACGTTTGCAGCAGCATAGACTATCAGCTCGGAGACCATGGCTGCGGTTACCCTTGACGCTGCACCACAGACAGGAGCGCCTGCGATGGTGTACTCAACGACGAACCTGGGTGCACGAATGGCAGAACGTCATTTATTTCGGATGAATTCAGGTTCTGTTTACAGCATCATGATGGTCGCATCCCTGTTTGGCGACATCGCGGTGAACGCACATTGGAAGCGTGTATTCGTCATCACCATACTGGTGTATCACCCGGCGTGATTGTATGGGGTGCCATTGGTTACACGTCTCGGTCACCTCTTGTTCGCATTGACGGCACTTTGAACGGTGGACGGTACATTTCAGATGTGTTACGACGCGTGGCTCTACCTTTCATTCGATCCTTGCTAAACCCTACATTTCAGCAGGATAATGCACGACCGCATGTTGCAGGTCCTGTACGGGTCTTTCTGGATACAGAAAATGTTCGACTGCTGCCCTGGCCAGCACATTCTCCAGATCTCTCACCGATTGAAAACGTCTGATCAATGGTGGCCGAGCAACTGGCTCGTCACAATACGGCAGTCACTACTCTTGATAAACTGTGGTATCGTGTTGAAGCTGCATGGGCAGCTGTACCTGTACACGCCATCTAAGCTCTGTTTGACTCAAAGCTCAGGCGTATCAAGGCCGTTTTTACGGCCAGAGGTGGTTGTTCTGTGTACTGATTTCTCAGGATCTATGCACCGAAATTGCTTGAAAACATGTCGGTTCTAGTATAATATATTTGACCAATGAATACCCGTTTATCATCTGCATTTCTTCTTGGTGTAGCAATTTTAATGGCCAATAGTGTAAATAACCGGAAATTGGAAACTTGGGGTAATGTCTAATGGTACCAAACTGCTGAGGTCATCTGTCCCTAAGCCTACACAATACTTAATCTAACTTGAAATAACTTACGCTGTAGACAACAACACACACCCATGCCAGAGGGAGGACTCGAACCTCTGACGTGGGGGACATAAATAAACGGTGTAACCGCCAGAATGAGAAGTGCAAGGCACGTAAACGTCCATGAATTGTGTTGTACAGGTGCCGGATGTCAATTTGTTGGATGGAGTTCCATGCGTGTTGCACTTGGTCGGTCACTAAAGCGGTGCTTAGTGCCATTTGTGGATGGCGCTGAAGTTGTCGTCCAGTGACGCCCCACATGTGCTCGGTTGGCGGCACTTCTGGTGATCGACCATGTCGACACTCTGTAGAGCGTGCTGGGTTACAATAGCGGTATGAGGGCGAGCATTATCCTGTTGGAAAACATTCCATGGAACTTCACGGCAGATTAAAACTGTGTGCCGGACCGAGACTCGAACTCGGGACCTTTGCCTTTCGCGGGCAAGTGCTCCAGCAACTCAACCGAGCTACCCAAGCACGACTCACGCCCGGCCTCACAGCTTTACTTCTGCCAGTACCTCTTTTCCTACCTTCCAAACTTTACAGAAGCTCTTCTGCGAACCTTGCAGAACTAGCACTCCCGAAAGAAGGGATATTGCGGAGACATGGCTTGGTAGAACACTTGCCCGCGAAAGGCAAAGGTCACGAGTTCGAGTCTCGGTCCGGCACACAGTTTTAATCTGCTTGGAAGTTCCATATCAGCGCACACTCCGCTGCAGAGTGAAAATCTCATTCTGGAAACATTCCGTGGAATGCAGTTCATGAATGGCAGCGCAACAGGTCGAAAAAAATGGTTCAAATGGTTCCGAGCACTATGGGACTTAACTTCTAAGGTCATCGGTCCCCTGGAACTTAGAACTACTTAAACCTAACCAACCTAAGGACATCACACACATCCATGCCCGAGGCAGGATTCGAACCTGCGACCGTAGCGGTCGTCCGGTTCCAGACTGCAGCGCCTAGAACCGCTCGCAACAGGTCGAATCACCAGACGTACGTGCAAATTTACAGTCATGGTGGGGAGGGATAACCACGAGAGCGCTCCTGCTGTCGTACGAAATCGCATCATAGACCGTAACTCTAGGTGTAGGTCCAGTGTGTCTAGCATGCAGCTGGCCTCCTCCTAGCCAACACACTTCCATCACTGGCATCTAGGCAGAACCAGCTTTCGTCAGTAAACACAACAGATCTCCACCCTGCCCTCCAATGAGGTCTGGCTGGACATCACTGAAGTCGTAAATAGCGTTGGTTTGGAGTCACTGCAATGCACGCCACAGGGCGTCTGGCTCGGTGCTGTCCTTGAAGTAACCGATTCGTAGCAGTTCGCTGTGTCGCTATGGTGCGAGCTGCTGCTCGATTTGCTGCTGCAGAAGCAGTACGACGCGACAGAGCCATATGCTGAACACGATGCTCTTCCCTCTCGGTAGTGCAAAGTGGCCGTCCGGACCTCGGTCTTCTTACGTCCGTATCTTCCCGTGACCACCGCTGCCGGCAATCATTCGCGCCAAGTCTTTCTGCAGTACCGCAGAAAGTACATCCATTTCATTGTAGCCCTTTTACACGACCTCGTTCAAACTCAGTGAGGTGCTGATAATAGCGTCTTTGTCGCCTTATAGGCATTCTTGGCTAACATCAACTCACTACGTCAAACCTCAAAGGTAACTAACGCTCACGACCGTTACAGTGTGTGTTTAAAGCAAATCTGATTTACGTACTCATAGTGGAGCTACTAACTTTCGTTTATGTGGCACAACTCTTCTTGGTGTTGCGATTTTTTTCCGTCGGTGTAGTTGAAATACTAATGGGATTTCGTTGATAACCTGTATATCGCATCGCCAACGACTTGGGAACGTTCTACTGACTTAAGGAAGACTGAGTGAGCTGAAGTTGTTGTGTATTGCTTTTATTAAACTACTCAAAGAAGGTTTTGCAGCAGCGGCATATCTGTAACGTTGTGTTGGTTGAAATTCGACTAAAGAGGAAAAAAAATTAAGCCTCACGAAATCAAAAAATGTACTCATAAACAAAGGGATACTGATCGAATGCGAACATCTGTGAAATAAAACAATCTGTTGCTAGGTTACGTTCAGTATCGCGTTGCTGCACCTTATGCGTTATAACATAGTTGGATCCTCTGTGGAATGCTGTTCGCAAGGTGATCCAGACATTTCTGTCCTCTTCAACGGCGGCATTCTTGCGTGGGGGATGTCGGTGCAGGCAAGAAACAAGAACTTCTTTCAATTCATAACCTATTTATTCGGATAAGCGCTGTAACAAGTTTGAGAAGACCGTGCACAAAATCATCACCATTTAGAGGAGGGGGGGGGGGTGAGTTGCCACAAGAACGCACGGCAAGTTTCAGCTACTCTGAAGCACTCTCAGTTGGACGGATGTGAGCAGATACCGTTCGCCGTTCCATTTACTTGACATCTGGGTGACGTAGTATGCTTCTGCATTGTAGACGTGAAAACCAATACATAGCCTGAATGTGGACTCTGGGGTAAGACAGTAGGTTGAAACACATTGACTGGATGCTGCACATCCCATAAGCTACCCTCCATAGCAGTGAGAGACGTCAAATGGTTCAAATGGCTCTGAGCACTATGGGACTTAACATCTATGGTCATCAGTCCCCTAGAACTTAGAACTACTTAAACCTAACTAACCTAAGGACATCACACAACACCCAGTCATCACGAGGCAGAGAAAATCCCTGACCCCGCAGGGAATCGAACCCGGGAACCCGAGAGACGTCATCTTTAGATGATTCCATTTCAAAACAAGGCAGTGTCACCTACCCGTGCGCAAGCTCGTGGTCTTGCGGTAGTGGTCTCGCTGCTCGCGCACGAGGTGCCGGGTTCGATTCCCGGCTGAGTCAGTGATTTTTCCCTGCCTCGAGATGACTGAGTGTTGTTGTGTTGTCTTCATTATCATCATCATCATTCATTCCCATTACGGTCGGAGGAAGGCAATGGCAAACCACCTCCTGTAGGGCCTTGCCTAGTACGGCGGTGTGGGTTTCCTGCATCGTCCCCTACGCTCCTCGGAGTATGGGACCTAATCATCATCACTTACCCGATGCACCTGTCGAACGCATTCTTGACGCTGCATTGCTGACTGACCTGCTTGATACATTTCTACGACGATAATTAGCCTACATACAAATGCTTCACTTGTCAGTGAAGACAACGTAACACTATCGATCCAGGTTCCGCTCCCGGTGTTCCCTTGCGAACTGCGGTTCTGGGGTATCTGCAGTGTTGATCACGATGGACGCCAGGAGTCCAAATTCGTCGTGAGGAGACCGTCGATTGCGTACGGTCTGGTCCAGCATAACTCTCCAAATTATCTTCAAAAGGAAGTACGTGATCATCTTACATTGTTCTTGGGGTACTTACGAACAATACTTTTGATCAGGTATTGTTTAAAGTATCCGGAGACTCGTATGTAATGCGAAATTGACCAGTAGATGTCACGTTCGCGGCACCCGTCAGTGTAAGAGAAGCCGAGAAGTATTGTGTTGTCAGTGGACAAACTGTAACAGCAGAAGAGATTGGTCAGGACAACTCAGTGACCTCGAACATGGATTAGACATTAGACGTCACACGAGTAACACTCCCATCAGGGACTTTTCAAGCCTTCTATAGCTGCCCAAGTCGATTGTTGGTGGTGTGATTGTGAAGTGGAAAAGTGAAGGAGCACTCACATCTGAACGAAGACGAGACAGACCACATGCACTGACAGGACCATGGATCATAGCGTTTGGTTGTAGAAACATCACGTGATATCATTGGAAGGAATCACTCGTCATTGCCAAAGTGCTAATAGCAGTGCAGCCAGTACAATGGCTGCCCGTTGAGAGTTAAAAATAATGGCGTTAAATGGTGGAAGAGTTCCTCTTAAGCCACTCATTTCTGTACTCACTGCCAGGCGAAACTTGAGTTGGTGTAAAGAGCGACGCCATTGGACAGTGGGTGACTGGAAACGAGTGATACCGAGTGCTAAATCACGGTAACCTCTCCAGTCACATTGATATGACCATCTTTTAAAAGCCCGAATAACCACTTTTTGCAGCGCAAGGAGAGACATTGAAGCTCTGGAAGGTACCGACAGGAATGCGGAGACATGCCGACTCCACAGATTCGCGATTGGGTTTTAATCCGAAGAGTTTGGCGGCCACTTATCCTGATGCTCTAAGAACCGCGTGTGTACGCTGCGAACTGTGTGACATGTTGCTTTGTCCTACTGGTAGGCGTCAGGATGCCAAGGAAAAACAAACTGCATTTAGGGGTGGACGTGGTTCCCAAGGATAGATGCGTGCTTGTGTTTATTCACTGTGCCATCCAGAATGACGAGATCACCCAGGGAATGCTACGAAAACATTCCCCAGACTATAATGCTCCCTCGTCCAACATGGAGCATTCAGACGATTGCTGCAAGGTGATTGCTTTCAGTCCGATAGAGCATAACAGGTGATTCATCTGAAAAGGCCCCCTGTTGCCATTTGGTGGGCATCCACTTGCAGTACTGGCGTGCAGATTCCAGCCTCGTCGCCAACGAACAGTATTCAGCATGAGTGCATTAATCAGGCATCTGCTGCAGAGAGGCTGCAACGTTTGCTGAACGATCGTTGATGGGAGTTGTTGGTAGCCCCTTTGTTCATATGGCCGTCAGTTGCTCAACAATAAAAATATTGCATATCAGTCTTTGATCCCTATTTCTTATTTTCAGTGACTGGTTTCAGGCTAGCTGCCCATCTTCAGATCATATATTGCAGTTACAGAGTAACCTGCCTGTACAGAACTATTGGTTCGCCGTCATAACCAATAGTTTTGTACTGACAGATTACTCTGTAACTGTAATATATGGCCTGAAGATGGGCAGCTAGCTTGAAACCGGTCACTGGAAAAAAAGAATAGCGATCAAAGACTGAAATCCATATTTTTATTCAAAGAACGATCGCGGCAATCCCAATAAGACAATCATGTCTAGTTTTGATAGAGTTGCTCAACAGTTGTACGCCCGTTCATCTTTACACATCTCCGTGACCGTCATTCACCCCTGCGATCTGTGGCTCATGGTGTACCTCAGATGCCTCGGCGCCGGTTCTGAATAGCGCGATTTTGCCGTGCACGGTATACTTCCAGCACGTGAATGGTTTACATACTTAGCCGTTTCGTAATTGCTGCCGACCCAGGCTAGAAAACCAGTGATCATACCCTTTCAGACGTCATATGAGTCGCTCCGTTTCTGCATTGCGGCTACTGTCCTGTTCGCCACGTACCCCCAATACACTTAATACGCCCTCCACGGCTAGTGCTGCCATCTGTTGTCTGTGAGTGTGATGATCACATTAATATGATTGGACCGTGTACATGATTCTCACCTCGTTAGTTCATTTGGGAGAGAGTGCTGCATTATGATCCTTTACTAATTTTCATCTTAAACTAATATCAAACTAAAAGACTGCCATGTGACTGAAACTATTTACTCTCATTTCATTTGATCGAATGCAAGAATGTACGAGGTGCATTCAAGTTCTAAGGCCTCCGATTTTTTTTCTCTGGACTGGAAAGAGATAGAAACATGCGCATTGTTTTAAAATGAGGCCGCGTTCATTGTCAATACGTCCCAGAGATGGCAGCACCGTACGGCAGATGGAATTTTACCGACAGCGGCGAGAATGAGAACTGTTTTAAATACTTAAAATGGCGACGTTTTCCTTACTTGAACAATGTGGAATCATTCGTTTTCTGAATTTGCGTGGTGTGAAACCAATTGAAATTCATCGACAGTTGAAGGAGACATGTGGTGATGGAGTTATGGATGTGTCGAAAGAACGTTCGTAGGTGTGACAGTTTAATGAAGGCAGAACATCGTGTGACAACAAACCGAAACAACCTCGGGCTCGCACAAGCCGGTCTGACGACATGATCGAGAAAGTGGAGAGAATTGTTTTGGGGGATCGCCGAATGACTGTTGAACAGATCGCCTCCAGAGTTGGCATTTCTGTGGGTTCTGTGCACACAATCCTGCATGACGACCTGAAAATGCGAAAAGTGTCATCCGGGGGAGGGGGAGGGGGGGGCACGAATGCTGACGGACGACCACACGGCTGCCCGTGTGGCGTGTTGCCAAGCGATGTTGACGCGCAACGACAGCACGAATGGGACTTTCTTTTCGTCGGTTGTGACAATGGATGAGACGTGGATGCCATTTTTCAATCCAGAAACAAAGCGCCAGTCAGCTCAATGGAAGCACACAGATTCACCGCCACCAAAAAATTTCGGGTAACCGCCAGTGCTGAAAAAATGATGGTGCCCATGTCCTGGGACAGCGAGGGCGTAATCCTTAGCCATTGCGTTCCAAAGGGCATTACGCTAACAGGTGCATCCTACGAAAATGTTTTGAAGAACAAATTCCTTCCTGCACTGCAACAAAAACGTCCAGGAAGGGCTGCGCGTGTGGTGTTTCACCAAGACAATGCACCCGCACATCGAGCAAACGTTACTCAACAGTTTCTTCGTGATAACAACTTTGAAGTGATTCCTCACGCTCCCTACTCACCTGACCTGGCTCCTAGTGACTTTTGGCTTTTTCCAACAATGAAAGACACTCTCCGTGGCCGCACATTCACCAGCCGTGCTGCTATTGCCTCAGCGATTTTCCAGTGGTCAAAACAGACTCCTAAAGAAGCCTTCGCCGCTGCCATGGAATCATGGCGTCAGCGTTGTGAAAAATGTGTACGTCTGCAGGGCGATTACGTCGAGAAGTAACGCCAGTTTCATCGATTTCGGGTGAGTAGTTAATTAGAAAAAAAATCGGAGGCCTTGCAACTTGAATTCACCTCGTATTACGTACTGTCGTCGCCTGATGTAAGCTTTCACCTTGCGTAAGGGGCTTTCATTCCGTTTCTGTCAGCGTCTCGCGTTGTTTTCTTGAACTAAATCTGTTGTAAATGTTTACATCTACGTCTACATCCATACTCGGCAATCCACAATACGGTGCGTGGCGGAGGGTACCTCGTACCACAACTAGCATCTTCTCTCCCTGTTCCGCTCCCAAACAGAACGAGAGAAAAATGATTGCCTATATGCCTCTGTACGAGCCCTAATCTCTCTTATCTTATCTTTGTGGTCTTTCCGCGAAATGTAAGTTGGCGGCAGTAAAATTGTACTGCAGTCATCTTCAAATGCTGGTTCTCTAAATTTCCTCAGTAGCGATTCACGAAAAGAACGCCTCCTTTCCTCTAGAGTCCCAAGCGAGTACCTGAAGCATTTCCGTAACACTCGCATGATGATCAAACCTACCACTAACAAATCTAGCAGCCCGCCTCTGAATTGCTTCTATGTCCTCCCTCAATCCGACCTGATAGGGATCCCAAACGCTCGAGCAGTACTCAAGAATAGGTCGTATTAGTGTTTTATAAGCGGTCTCCTTTACCCTGACAAGGAGACCTCACTCTCCGTGAGGCCATTTCCTAGGATGGCCTTCGGCTGTGCGTCTGAGGTATGACTTTTGAGGTTGTTTCTATTGAGGTTATAATGATTATACCACAGTGGCCTATAACGGCCTTGCCTAAAATTGAAGTACCTATTTGCACACCTTATACCATTTGGCATAAATACATATTCTCTATAAGCTTCCCTAATCTGGCGAACCAACTGTTCCAAATTAGTTCACGTTATCCGGCAACCTACGACCTATTCTTGTTTCATGACGTCAAAGAGAAGAACCGAGGGTTCGCTTTGCTTCGAATGAAGGGACTGTTGCAAATTACGCTTTTTGTTGAACATTAGTTCTCAAGAGAGTACCGTAGCTTAACTTGCAGGTCGTCTCCAAGAATCAAAAGTGCATATGCATTATGAAGGATTTGATTAACATGTTTTTTTCATATTTTGAATAAATATGTTATACCTTAACAAAATAAAAACATTTCCATGATATACGTATTCCTTCGTTTTCAATTCTTTCTGTCCTGATGGCAAGTGAACTGTTGACGCCTAGACAATATGTTGACAACAGTCGCTGCATTTTTCATCACCGGGCAGAATTATATTCCTCGTGTCCTTCTGCAGGGCAATTATGTAAAAACGAACGAGAAGTAAACAGTGACTAGGAATTCGTCTACTTAACATTTTAAGATTGGAAAGTTAGGATGTGCTGCGCTAGTTTAAGAGACATGAGCTGAATCAACACCCGGCACCGAGGGTCGTTGCGTGTATGGAGAACAAATACGACAACGTCACGAAAATTACACTGATTTATTTACAGAATTACTTACAGAGCAATGACCATTACACTACGGTCTGATCAACTCGAAGACTAGGAACATACTGTCGATCTTCCGTAGAATGTTTGCATGGCGCTGCCATAAAATTACTGCTCTGATGTCATCGTTATCACTACGTGTAAAGGCGGGGCGTTAAGGCTACCGCAGACGTATTAGGCAATTCCTTCACGCTTTTTTTTTCAATCATAGTACACTAAGCGCACTGGCCAAGGTTGCCGACATATTCTAGTGCGGTGGCACCTCATCCTACGGCAGCCGGATCGAATACCGTAGGTGCAGGACATTTTCATTACCTCTGTTTGGTCCATAAGGGGGAGGAGCTTTGACGGCCTAAGGTTCCTGATCAAAAACCCTTGCGCCGTGGTCATAGACGAACTCGCGGAACTCTGTACAGTGTGTCATGTGAAGAGAGAACTTGACAACACTTATAGTGGTCCGTGCGTTGGTGGAGTACGTTACGATTGCTGTAGAGGTGATTCGAGACCAGTCGACCAAGCGCTTGCAACGAGTTTCACCCGCCCCTTATCTTCCGCCGTGCGAGGTAGCCGCGTCTTGTCTCGGTCCGCGCGGCTCGCCCCCGTCGGAGGTTCGAGTCCTCCCTCGGGCATGGGCATGTGTGTCGTCCTTAGCATAAGTTAGTTTAAGTTAGATTATGTAGTGCGTAAGCTTAGGGACCTATGACCTCCGCAGTTTGGTCCTATAAGATCTTACCACGAATTTCCTCTATCTTTCGTTTCTATAATCAGCCGTGGCAAAACTACACGGTATTAAGACGTACATAACACAGTAATATGCACTTGACATGTACATAGAGGAACTATAAAGAAACCTACCTAAGTGTTTTAATATGTTACGACGATTACCTGACGTTGTCAACTTTACTGGAGGCGATCTCGGAATCTAAACACGGTTGTCTTCTTATTATAGAAGCTCATTCGTCCAGATCGCATAAAAATACGCAATGATTACTAGTTCAGCGAAATTACATCGCCACTTTCAGATCATTTGTAAAGAAAAAAAAAATTACAGGCCCAGTTCATTTCTTCGACTTTTCACATTAATTGTACACAATTGTAATTTACATAAAGGAACAATTATGGAATATTCTAATGTCAAACTTACATAAAATGGGTAAAAATTAAAAGCAAACATACCTTACACTACGATATCCCATAGTACTGTCTCTCGCCATACAATAAGAGAATAGCTGTGCGAACAGTGCACATTTCACAAATAAAATAAATAAGACGTGTATAAAATTCTTTGGTGTTGCGTCCTTGTCGACATCTTGAAAATGAGTAAAAGCGTCACGTTCAGACCAGTGACTAGTCTAAGAAAGTTTTTATAATGGCTGCTACTTCCAAAGAGATCGAAAAGTTGACAGGAAATACACGATGCTCTACTGAGGATTTTGAGATACGGGAAGTGGTGCTTATGAAGCTGTGGCGTCATTTGTCTACCGGCGCCATGGACTGGTGCCCGCATTTAAGTAATCCAGTTAGACGATGTCTCAAAGTTTGACCAGCCCATCACTGGGCGACGCGGCGCAGCATGCAATGTCAGCTAAGAGGCTGTGGCGTCACGTATCACATATCAGCTGGCACTGTGGACTGTTACCCACATTTAAGTAATCCAGTTGTGTGTTGTCAGAAAGTGTGACCGGTCTGTCACGGCGTGCTATGAATCATTGATCACCGTCCTTTTCTAATATGGTTTCACTTTAACAAAGCACCACCACGCATCTTTGGTTATCAACAACCGTACGTACTATACTTCGTGAACGCTATATTGGAAAATTTGCATCAGTTCCCTTAACCGACAGACTGCATACCCCAATCCTCTCGGCTATTTCCTTTGCGGGTATCTTAAACTATAGTTGTATGAGTCTGGAGTGAACATGAAATTCGATGCTAGTACTGTTTTCGACTTTGGTGAGACCTGAAGGCTGATTTTCAGTAGTTAAATTTTAAGATACTAGAAAACGTAGTTTAGTTATAATAACATTTCATCTCATTTATTGTATATTTAAAGACCTACTGCCTGATGTTTAAAAACACAGGTCGTACATTATACAATTTTACGTATTGTACATGGTTCCACATTACTAGCAAAATTTGTTTTGAGCAATAAAACAAGGATGATAACAATACGTTACAAAGACAATTAAATTAGTTACAGGAAGCGGGGTATTAAAATAATAGATACTAGTAATTTAAAAGAGAAAATGGGAAGGTGGAAAAGGGACGATCAGTAAATTTTCTGTTAATGTTAAAACAAACACGTTGTTGCTATTCCCAGTGAGAGGACCTCGGCAGAAACATCGAGCCTGCCACCACTGAAGTAGCGTACAAAATTATGTCGTCTTACACTGCTAAATGAAATACATCATAAGTGACTGTATGCATATTTCTTTCTACTGTCTAAGAAACTAGTACTACTTGTTACATCTTTTAAGTGCTTCTCTAGGACATACCCATGGCACTATTTGTATTATCGAATCTAGATGTAGTTCTGCATGTGGTATGTGTGTTGTTACGTTGCGCTTTTGTGTTCAAAAATGGTTCAAATGGCTCTGAGCACTATGGGACTCAACTGCTGTGGTCATAAGTCCCCTAGAACTTAGAACTACTTAAACCTAACAAACCTAAGGACAGCACACACATCCATGCCCGAGGCAGGATTCGAACCTGCGACCGTAGCGGTCGTGCGGTTCCAGACTGTAGCGCCTTTAACCGCTCGGCCACTCCGGCCGGCGCGCTTTTGTGTGTTTGGTGCTGTTTTCCTTTATCAGTGTCATAGGATGCAGGGAAGCCTCGAAACGTAAACTTCGGGGCTCGCCTTCCTGTAGTTTTCTCCTCCGATTGCGAAAACATTTTGTTGGCACCCACCTACATAGGGAGAAATGATCATCACGATAAAACAAGAGAAATCAGAGCTCGCACAGAAGTGCTCGTTTTTCCCGCGTGCCGTTCGAGAGTGGTAGAGAGTCAACTTGAAGGTGGTTTATGGAACCCTCTGCCAGGCACATTATTGTGAATAGCAGAGTAATCACGTAGATGTAGATCAACAAGGAAAGTGTCCAGGCGTCTCGGAGTGAACCAAAGCGATGTTGTTCGGACATGGAAGAGATACAGAGAGACAGGAACTGTTGTCGATGACATGCCTCGCTCAGGCCGCCCAAGGGCTACTACTGCATTGGATGACCGCTACCAACGGATTATGGAACCCTGACAGCAACGCCACCATGTTGAATAATGCTTTTCGTGCAGCCAAAGGACGTCGTGTTACGACTCAAACTGTGCGCAGTAGGCTGCGTGATGCGCAACTTCACTCCCGACGTCCGTGGCGAGGTCCATCCTTGCAACCACGACACTGCCCAGTGCAGTACAGATGGGCCCGACAACATGCCGAATGGACCGCTCAGGATTGGCATCAAGTTCTCTTCACCGATGAGTGTCGCGTGTGCCTTCAACCAGAGAATCGTCGAAGACGTGTTTAGAGGCAACCCGGTCAAGCTGAACGCCTTAGACACACTGTCCAGTGATTGCAGCAAGGTAGAGGTTCCCTGCTGTTTTGGAGTGGCATTATGTGGGGCCGACGTACGTCGCTGCTGGTCATGGAAGGCGCCGTAACGGCTGCACGATACGTGAATGCCATCCTCCGACCGATAGTGCAACCATATCGGCAGCATATTGGCGAGGCATTCGTCTTCATGGACGACAATTCGCGCCCCCGTCATCTTTTGAATGACTTCCTTAAGGATAACGACATCTCTCGACTAGAGTGGCCATCATGTTCTCCAGACATGAACGCTATCGAACATCGCTGGGATAGATTGAAAAGGGCTGTTTATGAACGACGTGACCCACCAACCACTCTCAGGGATCTACGCCGTATCGTCGTTGAGGAGTGGGACAATCTGGACCAACAGTGCCTTGATGCTTGTGGATAGTATGCTACGACTAATACAGGCAGAGGACGTGCTACAGGGTATTACAAGTAACGGTGTTTACAGCAATCTGGGCGACCACCTCTGGAGGTCACGCTTTACGGTGGTACATCATGCAATGTGTGGTTTTCATAAGCAATAAAAAGGGCGGAAACGATGTTTATGTTGATCACTATTCTAATTTTCTGTACGGGTTCCGGAACTCTCGGAACCGAGGTGATGCAGAACTTTTTTTGATGTGAGTATGAAGAAAATTTTCAAGGTTGTTAACGATCGGGATCTTATGAACACATCGTAAAAGTTACAACCATATTCTGTGCACAATCGTCTCGGAATATGCGTCTTGATTTTGGTCCCCAAAAAACAAGTTCTTGTCGTCTTTCTCGATAAGAGATAAAGATTCTTGATAACGGGGCGATGTCCCTTCTAGGCAGATGCTTAGAAAACATACCGTTAGAATTTGAGCAATTTTCTGCTTTTGTTTATTGTTTAGATTGCGCCCCAAACCCGATTTTGTGTGTAGAAATAAGATAACTTTGAAACTCTGCATCTTGGAAACGGAGAAAAGTATCAAGAAAATTTGCAACACTGTTCCAGATGGGGATCTTAGGAATATACCGTAAAAAGTTCAACTGTTTGCTGTACGTAGCTGTCTTGAACTCCCCGACTGGGGTTTGATCCGCTGGTGTCAGCAAAAATACAGTAAAATAATTAAAAAACCTATTTGTGAGATTTTCCGAGGAACCGCCCAGGAACTAATGGTGCATTCGTATGTCCCACAAAACTGGCCGTAGACCGCATCAAATGCAAAAAGAACCAATCGATTTGCTGCGTTTGTCTAAGCAAGAAGTAGCGTGTAATGTTCATACTTTGACCCTGTACCGTAGGATAGTGACTAGCATGATCCTTCTGTTGGGTGTACAAGTGGTCCCTAGCTTAAGGGCTACCCAAAATACTTGATCCTGCCTTTTCATCGCTAATAGAACCCGATGTTTGCGAGGCGTTTTGGAACGTCTTAGGTACCCATGCTGTCGCATGAATACGGACAAGCACCAATACGTGGAAATTACGTCGCAGATGAATGCACTTATTGGGGCGATCTAAAACCCACTTCAGTTAACAAACGTAAGTGAATTCTATTTCTTTGGGTGCAAGCATTTGGACTTCACTGTCCTCAATGTCTACAGCTCCAGGCTAGCACAACCACTCTGTCGAAATCAAAACGGAATTCAACGACACCGCTGCGAACTACAGTAAGATTCCTTTTTTTTACGCCAGGGTAACAAATCAGAGAAACGTCCGATATGTTTGCACAGTCCAACGATTGTTTCAACGTGAATTTTTCATTCGGTAATGGATTGTGCGCTATTCTACAGCTTCGTCGCAGATTAAAGCTATGTGCTGGATCGGAACTCGAAAGGTCAGAACTCCAGCGTAACGAACGGGTTAAGGTGGTTTACAAAAGTTTAATATCCGCGGGTGCAGATGAAAATCTTCCGGATGCCGATAAGGGACTTGCGAAAGCAGTACAAATGTGCATAACATTTTCTTAATCGAACAAACCTGTACCTGTGATGCTACATAAAGGTTGAAAATTTACCATATTCTTACGTACATAATCTCCCTAACCGTTTCAGTTACACTTCTTGGAGTAGTACTAAGTATTGACATTCAGTGACCATTTTAGCTCTCGCGACTTTGCTCTTCCCAAATGCAGTTGTTTTTTCCTAATTGACAGTTTATCGTTCGACAAGTCCTCTACGACTGATTAAAGTGACTGATTTGAACAGTTTTCGGGCTAGTCTGACGCGTCCGGCCACTAATTCCTCTCCTCTTCCAACCTCTTCACGCCACAGTAGCACAGTAACACTTACAGCAAGTGTTTTTAGTTAATTTTTTGGATTTTTGGTATATCTGTGTTTGTCTTCCCCTCCAGTTTTTATCCTCTACAGTACCATGAAAGTTATTCCCCGATATCTTAAAAGAAGTCCATCCTGTCCCTTCCTCTTGTCAGTGATCCCCAAATGTTCTTCTCCTCGCCGATTCTCAGAGGACCTCCTCATCCCTTACCTTATCAGTCTAATTAATTTTCAACCTCTTTCTCAGCACAACATATCAAACACTTCCATTCTCTTCCTCTCATATTTTCCTACAGTCCACATCTACATCTACATCTACATCCATACTCCGCAAGCCACCTGACGGTGTGTGGCGGAGGGTACCTTGAGTACCTCTATCGGTTCTCCCTTCTATTCCAGTCTCGTATTGTTCGTGGAAAGAAGGATTGTCGGTATGCCTCTGTGTGGGCTCTAATCTCTCTGATTTTATCCTCATGGTCTCTTCGCGAGATATACGTAGGAGGGAGCAATATACTGCTTGACTCTTCGGTGAAGGTATGTTCTCGAAACTTTGACAAAAGCCCGTACCGAGCTACTGAGCGTCTCTCCTGCAGAGTCTTCCACTGGAGTTTATCTATCATCTCCGTAACGCTTTCGCGATTACTAAATGATCCTGTAACGAAGAGCGCTGCTCTCCGTTGGATCTTCTCTATATCTTCTATCAACCCTATCTGGTACGGATCCCACACTACTGAGCAGTATTCAAGCAATGGGCGAACAAGTGTACCGTAACCTACTTCCTTTGTTTTCGGATTGCATTTCCTTAGGATTCTTCCAATGAATCTCAGTCTGGCATCTGCTTTACCGACGATCAACATTATATGATCATTCCATTTTAAATCACTCCTAATGCGTACTCCCAGATAATTTATGGTATTAACTGCTTCCAGTTGCTGACCTGCTATTTGGTAGCTAAATGATAAAGGATCTATCTTTCTGTGTATTCGCAGCACATTACACTTGTCTACATTGAGATTCAATTGCCATTCCCTGCACCATGCGTCAATTCGCTGCAGATCCTCCTGCATTTCAGTACAATTTTCCATTGTCACAACGTCTCGATACACCACAGCATCATCTGCAAAAAGCCTCAGGGATTTCCGATGTCATCCACCAGGTCATTTATGTATATTGTGAATAGCAACGGTCCTATGACACTCCCCTGCAGCACACCTGAAATCACTCTTACTTCGGAAGTCTTCTCTCCATTGAGAATGACATGCTGCGTCCTGTTATCTAGGAACTCCTCAATCCAATCACACAATTGGTCTGATAGTCCATATGCTCTTACTTTGTTCATTAAACGACTGTGGGGAACTGTATCGAACGCCTTACGGAAGTCAAGAAACACGGCATCTACCTGTGAACCCGTGTCTATGGCCCTCTGAGTCTCGTGGACGAATAGCGCGAGCTGGGTTTCACATGACCGTCTTTTTCGAAACCCATGCTGATTCCTACAGAGTAGATTTCTAGTCTCCAGAAAAGTCATTATACTCGAACACAATACGTGTTCCAAAATTCTACAACTGATCGACGTTAGAGATATAGGTCTATAGTTCTGCACATCTGTTCGACGTCCCTTCTTGAAAACGGGGATGATCTGTGCCCTTTTCCAATCCTTTGGAACGCTACGCTCTTCTAGAGACCTACGGTACACCGCTGCAAGAAGGGGGGCAAGTTCCTTCGCGTACTCTGTGTAAAATTGAACTGGTATCCCATCAGGTCCAGAGGCCTTTCCTTTTTTGAGCGATTTTAATTGTTTCTTTATCCCTCTGTCGTCTATTTCGATATCTACCATTCTGTCATCTGTGCGACAATCTAGAGAAGGAACTACAGTGCAATCTTCCTCTGTGAAACAACTTTGGAAAAAGACATTTAGTATTTCGGCCTTTAGTCTGTCATCCTCTGTTTCAGTACCATTTTGGTCACAGAGTGTCTGGACATTTTGTTTTGATCCACCTACCGCTTTGACATAAGACCAAAATTTCTTAGGATTTTCTGCCAAGTCAGTACATAGAACTTTACTTTCGAATTCATTGAACGCCTCTCGCATAGCCCTCCTCACACTACATTTCGCTTCGCGTAATTTTTGTTTGTCTGCAAGGCTTTGGCTATGTTTATGTTTGCTGTGAAGTTCCCTTTGCTTCCGCAGCAGTTTTCTAACTCGGTTGTTGTACCACGGTGGCTCTTTTCCATCTTTTACGATCTTGCTTGGCACATACTCATCTAACGCATTATGTACGACGGTTTTGAACTTTGTCCACTGTTCCTCAACACTATCTGTACTTGAGACAAAACTTTTGTGTTGATCCAACAGGTACTCTGAAATCTGCTTTTTGTCACTTTTTCTAAACAGAAAAATCTTCCTACCCTTTTTAATATTCCTATTTACGGCTGAAATCATCGATGCCGTAACTGCTTTATGATCGCTGATTCCCTGTTCTGCGTTAACTTCTTCAAAAAGTTCGGGTCTGTTTGTCACCAGAAGGTCTAA
The DNA here is from genome assembly GCF_023864275.1 of Schistocerca cancellata. NCBI lineage: Eukaryota > Metazoa > Arthropoda > Insecta > Orthoptera > Acrididae > Schistocerca > Schistocerca cancellata. The sequence continues at coordinate 373,957,895 of NC_064626.1, forward strand.
TATGTTATCGCCACGAGTCGGTTCTCTGTTTAACTGCTCAAGGTAGTTTTCAGATAAAGCACTTAAAAAAATTTCACTGGATTCTTTGTCCCTGCCACCCGTTATGAACGTCTGAGTCTCCCAGTCTATATCCGGCAAATTAAAATCTGCACCCAAAACTATAACATGGTGGGGAAATCTACTCGAAATATTTTCCAAATTATCCTTCAGGTGCTCAGCCACAACAGCTGCTTAGCCAGGGGGCCTATAGAGACATCCAATTACCATGTCTGAGCCTGCTTTAACCGTGACCTTCACCCAAATCATTTCACATTTCGGATCTCCGTCAATTTCCTTCGATACTATTTCACTTCTTATCGCTATAAACACGCCTCCCCCTTCACTGTCCAGCCTGTCTCTGCGGTATACATTCCAATCTGAGTTTAGGATTTCATTACTGTTTACGTCTGGTTTCAGCCAACTTTCTGTCCCTAGTACTATATGGGCGTTGTGACCGTTTATTAATGAGAGCAGTTCTGGGACCTTTCTGTAGACGCTCCTGCAGTTTACTATTAGCACATTAATATTGTTATTCCCTGTTGCATTTTGCCTACTCCTACCTTGCCGCGTCTCAGGAGGCGTCTTGTCGGGCCTAGGGAGGGGATTCTCTAACCTAAAAAACCCCCATGTGCACTCCACACGTACTCCGCTACCCTTGTAGCCGCTTCCGGCGTGTAGTGCACGCCTGACCTATTCAGGGGGACCCTACATTTCTCCACCCGATAGCGGAGGTCGAGAAATTTGCACCCCAGATCTCCGCAGAATCGTCTGAGCCTCTGGTTTAAGCCTTCCACTCGGCTCCAAACCAGAGGACCGCGATCGGTTCTGGGAACGATACTACAAATAGTTAGCTCTGATTTCACCCCGCGAGCGAGGCTTTCCGCCTTCACCAATTCCGCCAACCGCCTGTACGAACTGAGGATGACCTCTGAACCGAGACGGCAGGAGTCATTGGTGCCGACATGAGCAACAATTTGCAGTCGGGTGCACCCAGTGTTCTCTATCGCCGCCGGTAGGGCCTCCTCCACATCTCGGATGAGACCCCCCGGCAAGCAGACAGAGTGAACACTGGCCTTCTTCCCCGACCTTCCCGCTATTTCCCTAAGGGGCTCCATCACCCGCCTAACGTTGGAGCTCCCAATAACTAATAAACCCCTCCCCCCGTGTGCCTGCTCGGACCTTGCTGAAGGAGCACCCACATGTCCACTCACAGGCAGAGCGGGCGATGCCACACGGCCAGCCTCCACATTGACCCTCCGCCTCGTGCGCCGCGAACGCCGCTGAACCCGCCACTCCCCTTGGGGAGAGGGTGGCCCAACCGCGCCCAGTACCCGCGAAGATGTCTCGACAGCAGGGACAGTGGGTGAAGCATGTAACACCTGGGGTGTACCTTGCGACGCACCAGACTCCCCACTGCCGCTACACTCCGAGGCAGCAGCCTGAAGACGGCTGACCGCGGCCATCAACACGCTCAGCTGTTCGCGAACAGTGGCCAGCTCCTCCTGCGTCCGTACACAGCAGTCACACATCCTATCCATCCTAAGGAATCAATTTACTGAAGAGAGTTAATCAACCTTTAACTAGACTGCTAATTCACTAAAGGCGGCTGTTTATTCACTAAACTGTGGTTGCTAGCCAGTTCTTGTAGAAAACAATGAAAATAGCACTACCTGTCTCTGAACTGTATTGAAAACAAACACTAGCACTACTGGCACTATGGTTGACTAAAGGGACTCTCTGACTGTATTCAAAACAAACACGAAATCTAGGGAACTATTAAAAGCACTCGACAATTATAGCTTCCTAAAAGCAAATACACACGGAAGAAGAAGTGACAAGTAAGAAAAATACAGTTAATACTTAAATTAAGGTAGCTCGCTGCACAGCAGACGTGAAGCAGACGGCAGTAACGACGACACTGACTCTACTGGCACTAGGGCTGACTAAAGGGACTCTCTCTGACTGTATTCAAAACAAACACGAAATCTATGGAACTATTAATAGCACTCGACAATTAAAGCTTCCTAAAAGCAAATACACGCGGAAGAAGAAGTGGCAAGTAAGAAAAATACAGTTAATACTTAAATTAAGGTAGCTCGCTGCACAGCAGACGTGAAGCAGACGGCAGTTACAATTCACTTTCTAATGGTTCAAATGGCTCTGAGCACTATGGGACTTAACTACTGAGGTCATCAGTCCCCTAGAACTTAGAACTACTTAAACGTAACTAACCTAAGGACATCACACACATCCATGCCCGAGGCAGGATTCGAACCTGCGACCGTAGCAGTCGCACGGTTCCGGACTGAGCGCCTAGAACCGCGAGACCACCGCGGCCGGCTCACTTTCTAATCATAAGTCTTTTAAATAATTACAGTGTTAAGTATTAAAATATTGTTTGGCAAACTTCACCTCTTCCACGATGTACTGGTTTGTACAAATGGATTTCAGTTCTTTAAAAAGTAGAACATAAGAGATTATGATTAGGATGTCTATTTTCATTTGATTCTGGATATTATTACTCTACGTTTTCTAATGATGTCCAATGCAACATCCTGGTACTCTTCGCACAGTTAATCTCTAAGCACCATTTTTTCTGCTTGATGAAAAAGGTTGTAGATTTCATTTTATCTTAGATGATTAATTGCTGTAATAAAATGACACGGGAGTTAAATTTGATTCTTCACACATTTCAATTCATGCTTCATGCTTCATAGCTTCACCTGACCAAATACAGCATGTTCGACTTATACGCGCATCTACAACGTAACGTACACGACATCCAACTCACAACTACTGAAACCCACCAAAAGCAACAAGTACAAACATGCAACAACTGTGCAGAGATGTCGTATTACAATACGATAAAACCATCTCTAGGGTATAATCCATTTTTCTGAGTTTGTGGATATAATTCGCAACACTAATGTTGAATGTCTAATTTAAAAATAACAGCAAAAATTATAGTCACAGTTAACGTTATCAGTTTTTCCATGATTTCAGAACACGATTGACGGTTTTTTAAGTATTATAATATTTCTTCCGAAATGACTATTCATTACAAATTTTTACATTCGAATATAAAGAAGTTAGTTTATTATCTGTTTGAACGCAAATGAAAGTCTGAAATTAAAGGTGTACGAAAATAGTTACTGTACGGATGTCACCTTTATTGTGTATATCGTGTTGTTTACTCAAACATAAAAGTGTGACACTGATATGTTCCATTATAACTCCCATACCGTGCTGTGTTCCAAACGTAGATACTCTGAAATTTCTTCCTCACATTAGGGCCAATGTTTGATGCTACTGGACTTCTTTTGGTCAGCAATTGCCTTATTGCCTAAGCTAGTCTGTTATTTATGCCCTCCCTGATTCATCCGTTTTGTGTTGTTTTGCTTGCAGGGTGGCAGAATCCTCGACTTAGTCCACTTCGTGTTCACCAATTTTGATGTTAAAGTTTATCGCTAGTCTCATTTCTAGTACAACTCGTTACTTTCGTCTTTATTCGGTCTACTCTCAGTCAACGCCGTGTGCTCATTAGACCATTCCATTCAAGAGTTCCTGCAGTTATTCCTCACTTTCTTTGATGTTTGGATTCTACTGCCACTCACTTTTATCACCTGTACGGCGGTCAGCGCGGCAGCGTGGTGTGAAACTGGGGGGCAATTCATGGGTCGAGTATTGCGTCAGCGCTCGAGCTCCCCGGCGGAGCCCATGACCTTGCTTGGCCGCGCGACCTTGGTGCGGGCATCGCTAATATGTTGGCAACGAACGCCGCCTCGCCTGACGAAACACTCTTTCGGAGAATACCCCCTTCCGGTCTAATTGCTCGCATAGTCTCGCTGGAAATTGCTCACGTTTTCGAACAGCAGCTGGTGCTTTTCCTCTCATTCAGTTTTTGCTACAGCCACCCACACTACTTTGCCTTTAACGACCTGACCAACTGCAACCCTCCGTCTTTAATGGTAGGTGGGCTGTTATTATGCAGTGCTTCAGTATGAGTCAGCAAAGTGACGAGACGTCCCGGTTTGGCTGAGACTTTTCCGATTTTTGGGCCCAGTCCCTTTGTACCCCTCGGGTTCTGCCGGGATGCCTAAAAGTTCCAGTTTTTAGAAATATAATCAAATTCTCAGCCATACAAGGTTTCAACAAGTAACTTCTTTATATTCCTATCTGTGCTTTATTTCAATATCGTAGCCTAATCTAACATACTATGAAGCTCCGTATTATGAAATACGTTCAGATGGTCTCCTTGATGGTGCGTTTAGTTAGAGATATTCAGTACTACTTGTGAAGTTGGTATTACTGAGGTATATTTGCTTAGCGGTAACCATACTGGTTTCATGTGTATTTCGTTGGCACGTGTTCTGTAGAACTATGGCACAGCTAATGCATAGGTGACTAGCAAGTCGAAGTTCACTCAAGGAACACCCTAGAACACTGCAAGCAAACGTAACAACATCGTACCTAGCAACTTTCTATTTTGTGTGGCATAAAATTAAATATAGGAAACATAAAATCAGTAAAGACAAGAGACAAGGGAGACAGTACCCATTTCTTCAATCCTTAGGTTCCAGCTTTTCTTTTCTCTCTAATCTTGCTACAGCCTTACACGGCATGCTTTCCTTTCCGCGAAAGAATCTGTCACCTCATCAAAGATCGCCAAACGTTTTGCTACATGAAAAATCAAAATATCGCTGTCTAATGCAGAAAAAGCTGTTAATGTGAGTAATACCAAAGACTGGTGTGATTTCTCGGTTTGATTAAGTCTATTTTGTCACTGTCCGATAGATAAAACGAAATAGGCCTTTCTAATATTGCAGCAATTGTAACACATGACAAATGAGTGTGACTGATTCAGCACAAACGGTCATTTTCATGTTCCTCTTTTACATAAAGAACACGACAGAACATAATTCACGAAGTACCAATACCAATGCCTAGTAGGTCTACTGAAAGCAAAAAGATTTATGTTTGGAAATAGTTTCACATTTCATTCTTACGCTCCAGTTCCTCAAGCATGTGACCGAAAAGAACTAGTTGTTGTTGTTGTGGTCTTCAGTCCTGAGACTGGTTTGATGCAGCTCTCCATGCTAATCTATCCTGTGCAAGCTCCTTCATCTCCCAGTACCTACTGCAACCTACATCCTTCTCAATCTGCTTAGTGTATTCATCTCTTGGTCTCCCTCTACGATTTTTACCCTCCACGCTGCCCTCCAATGCTAAATTTGTGATCCCTTGATGCCTCAGGACATGTCCTACCAACCGATCCCTTCTTCTAGTCAAGTTATGCCACAAACTTCTCCCCAATCCTATTCAATACCTCCTCATTAGTTACGTGATCTACCCACCTAATCTTCAACATTCTTCTGTAGCACCACATTTCGAAAGCTTCTATTCTCTTCTTGTTCAAACTATTTATCGTCCATGTTTCACTTCCATACATGGCTACACTCCATACAAATACTTTCAGAAACGACTTCCTGACACTTACATCTATACTCGATGTTAACAAATTTCTCTTCTTCAGAAACGCTTTCCTTGCCATTGATAGTCTACATTTTATATCCTCTCTACTTCGACCATCATCAGTTATTTTGCTCCCCAAATAGCAAAACTCCTTTACTACTTTAAGTGTCTCATTTCCTAATCTAATACCCTCAGCATCACCCGATTTAATTCGACTACATTCCATTATCCTCGTTTTGCTTTTGTTGATGTTCATCTTATATCCTCCTTTCAAGACACTGTCCATTCCGTTCAACTGCTCTTCCAAGTCCTTTGCTGTCTCTGACAGAATTACGATGTCATCGGCGAACCTCAAAGTTTTTATTTCTTCTCCATGGATTTTAATACCTACTCCGAATTTTTCTTTTGTTTCCTTCACTGCTTGCTCATTATACAGATTGAATAACATCGGGGAGAGGCTACAACCCTGTCGCACTCCTTTCCCAACCACTGCTTCCCTTGCATGTCCCTCGGCTCTTATAACTGCCATCTGGTTTCTGTACAAATTGTAAATAGCCTTTCGCTCCCTGTATTTTACCCGTGCCGCCCTTAGAATTTGAAAGAGAGTTAGAATTTGAAAGAGAGTATTCCAGTCAACATTGTCAAAAGCTTTCTCTAAGTCTACAAATGCTAGAAACGTAGGTTTGCCTTTCCTTAATCTTTCTTCTAAGATAAGTTGTAAGGTCAGTATTGCTTCACGTGTACGAAATGTTTATATAAATTAGGAATCGTCGTATTCTTCCACGTAATTTGTGTGATGCCCCCCTTTTCTTTCCCCTCCTCGTTCTAACAAACGATCTTGTCATCACTACTTCTGTAACTATTCCTGCCACTGAAAAAACCTATTCTCCAATTGACTTCGCTAACCCAGCCAGAATCACCGGCTGAGTTATCCCGCGCTTATTCTCCGGTTAGGAGTTGTTACGTGTTCATACAACGCCTTTTCCGCGCTATTCCGGGAATAGAACCTCTGGCAAAAATTTTCTGTCAAAATTTCATTTTCTTGGATACACCGAGAAGATAATATGTAATCTTTCTTACCTGTTATTCCCATTAGTCGTTTATTTCCACTCTGGTAGTCTGAATGTATGGATTTCGCTAGTAATTATAACAACATTAATCTTTCGCACACCCAGTCAAGTACATAAACAAACAGCGACTGGCATTCACCCGTTCGGGTTTAATCGGCTCAGCTCTTATAGCGCCGCCCCTTTTGTCTGCGGGAAAGTTTTTCATTTCTTGATACGACGGGGATTCCCCTGGCAGAGTCATGATGCACACTATGCACGCATGAAAAAATCAACTTATGATTAATTCAGAAATCAGCTTGGAATGTGTTAAAAATGTTCAAAAACTAACTGGAATACGTTTCAAAATCATATGAATAATCGATAGATCAACGTGCACTGAATGCTAGGCGCTTTGTGAAACAAGGTTTTTTTCTTCAAGCATATGTATTTGGCGCCCCCCTGAATTCGCCGCCCGGTTTGTCTCCTCTAGATCTGGACCTGCCTGCATATACTTCTATTCTCTGTGAGCCACCTTACGGTGCGTGACGGAGGGTACTACTTTCACTGTACCCGTGTAACCTGTTAAAGTTGCGAAAGGTCCGCAGGGAGCCTCCTTGTGAGCTAGAATCTAATTTTCTTTTCGTGGCCTTTTCGTGAGATTTTCTAGGGGAAAGGAATATATTGATTGACTCTTCCGGGCAAGTATGCACACGGAATTTTAACAGTAAACCACACTGTGATGCACAACTCCACTCTTGTTACGTCTGGCACTAGAGTTGGGTGAGCGCCCGCATGCTGCTTTCGCAGTGATTAACTAACCTGTGACGAAACGCGCTGCTCTTCTTTGGATCATTTCTATTTCCTCCGTAAGTCATATATCCCAAGGATCCCAGACTGACGAACGATATTCGAGTATAGGAGGAAAGAAATTTTTGTAAGCTAACTCCTTCGTGAGTGGACGACACTTCCTGAGGATTCTTCCAATGAATCTCAGTCTGGAAGTCTGCCTTACCTGCGATTAGTTTTTATGTGGTCGTCGCTCTTTAAGTCGCTCGATGCACGTAGTCTAGATATTTGACGGATGCTATTGCTTCCAGTGGTTGTTCTGCGATCGTGTAGTCACGCATTAATGGGTCTTTCTGCCTAGTTATGCACAGTGCGTTACATTTGTGTATATTGAATATCAGCTGCTAGTACGTGCAGCAGTCGTGGATCCTCTGCAGGTCTTCCTACAGTTCGCTAAAATTTTCTGCCGTTGCGACTTCTCTGTATACACCAGTGTCATCCTCGAAAAAACTCATGTAACTTCCAACGTTACCCACGAGGTCATATGTACGAGGGTGAGTCAAATGAAAACCTTAAATTTGTAATAAGAAATCGAAATATCGCGCCGTTATCCTGTGAGTTGGTAGGCGTGCTACAAACAGCGTGCAGAATGACATGACCTGTAGGTGGCAGCATAGTGCAGATGCACACATACCGTCGCAGTATCAGTATAAAGATGGCCGACCCACTTGCGACTTGCACCAGGGAAGAACGGGGTTCTGTTATTCGGTTTTTGTGAAGTTCAGTACGGTGGTGCATGTTTGTCACAGCAGCAAGCCTACGAATGGAGTAGGAAGTTCGCAAGTGGTGTGACTTCAGTGGAAGATGCTCCTCGTCCAGATCAGGCACAACGAATTGTGACTCCACAGAACATCGCAGCTGTTGAAGCCATAGTGAAAGAAAACCGCCGAGTGACGCTGAATGACATTGCAGCGTGTTTACAGATTAGCCACGGGTCAGCACACCACATTGTGCATGATGTGCTTCAGTTTCACAAAGTGTCTGCAAGATGGGTGCCACGGCAGCTGACTCCTGAAATGAGAGAACGACGTGTTGATGCTTGTGAAGAACTTTTTTGGCGCTTTGAACGAGAAGGTGATGGCTTCCTTGCAAGAATCGTTACTGGGGACGAAACCTGGGTTCACTTCCACCAACCGGAAACGAAGAGAGCGGGGAAGGAATGGCGCTATTCCTCATCACCAAAACCAAAGAAGTTTCGAACAGAACCATCAGCAGGGAAGGTTATGCTGACTCTCTTTTAGGACGAAAAAGGCGTCATTTTGGAGCATTACATGCCTAGAGCGACCACTGTCACCAGTGCATCATACACAGATTTCCTAAAAAATCATCTGCGGTCTGCAATCAAATGAAAGCGACGTGGATTGCTGTCAGTAGGTGTCCTTTTGCAGCATGACAATGCAAGGCCGCACACTGCCCGTACAACAGTTGCAACAATCACAGACCTGCACTTTGAGTGTCTTCCTCATCAACCATACTCACCAGACCTCGCCTCAAGTGATTTCCATATGTTTGGACCCCTCAAAGACGCAATGGGAGGAAAGAAGTTCCGTTCTGATGAAGAGGTACGCCACGTGGTGTACGCCACGTGGTGCATGAGTGGTTGCGCGGACTACCAAAAGAATTTTTTTCTAAAGGAATTTATGCACTTTGTAAGCGCTGGAGGACTTGCATTGAGCGTGGGGGAGATTATGTTGAAAAGTGATACAGCTTTGTACAACTTCTGCACAATAAATAATACTTTTAAAAATAATTAAGGTTTTCATTTGACTCACCCTCGTATGTATATCACTCCTCTGGGGTACGGACGAAGTTACGTTTATGTCCGACGATTTATCTCCTTTAACAATGAGATGGTATGTTCCGTTTGCTGTGAACTCTATAATCCAATCACACATCTGGTCTGACATCGCATTTTCGCGTTTTGTTCATTAAGTGGCAATATAGTTCAAATGGCTCTGAGCACTATGGGACTTGACTTCTGTGGTCATTAGTCCCCTAGAACTTAGAACTACTTAAACCTAACTAACCTAAGGACATCACACACATCCATGCCCGAGGCAGGATTCGAACCTGCGACCGTAACAGTCCCGCGGTTCCGGACTGCGCGCCTAGAACCACTAGACCACCGCGGCCGGCAAGTGGCAATATGGAACTGTATCGAACGTACTTCAGTGAATTTCCGTCTGACAGCTGCCTTTGTTACGATTAATTTTAGATGGTCGTCCTACTTTAAATCGCTCTGTACACATGCTGCCTGATATTCAATGGATGTGACTGCTTCTTGCTCTTTCTCATGTTTTACTTTTCGCCATCGCTTGCGCCTTGTAGTTTCGGGCTGCGCTATACTCAAGTTTTGGCCGGATGCTCATTCTGCCTCCGCAGTCGTCACTTACCTGAGAGAGAGAGAAGTCTTGAGCGCCACCTCCCTGTGATCGTGTTTTAACTGTTTGCGAATTGTGTTGTCTGAGGTGGAAAGTGGGGCCCAGCCCAGCAGTTGCCTAAGCGAGCGTGAGAAACAGATTAAAAACATACACTCTGGCTCACTGCTGGACCAGCCACCGTCGTTAATGCTGTAATAACAAAATACCGATGATTACCGCCTATCTGTGCGAAACTCTAGTTTCCTGTACTTGCTAACTGATTGCTAGGGAAAATCGGAGATGAACACTAATACAGGTTAAATTATCGCCAATATTGAAGTAGTCCCATACTCAGGAAATGGACGTAGAGCAGCAGATGCAGGAATACCTCAGCGCCGTTGTAGGCGAAGCACTAGTGCAGGTGGTTTGGCGTTGCCTTTCTTCGACCTCTTATGAAATGCGTATCTTTGGAGCGTGGACCATTGTGCTGAGTGATTGTGCTTGTGCGGTTTAATGTTTGCTTTGTGTTATTTGAGGATGAAGGAAACGGAGAAGGTGAAACTCGGTGCCGGAGCCTTTCGAATAGCATCATGGGGGCCACCGAGTTTAACGTCCCCACCCGACGGACGGAACATCATCTGGAGTGTCACATGCGATCACTGCGGGAATGTATGCAATTTAATTCAGGAAAGTGGAGGAAAGACTGGTGATCAGGAACTTCGAGTCACCATCTCTCTTCCGCATGCCGGCCAAATATAGGCGGTGAAAATTTTCCAGCACCAGGATTCGAAACGGCTTACATCCGTTGAAAGCGTGCGGAATTTGTTGTAGGACATCGTAGGACATACCCACTTCAGACCCTTGAATTTCACGAACTTCCGATTGGTGGCGGTGCTGTACGTAACCCTCAAAATAGCGACCGTAACGGAGGTGCGATCCAAGTACAGAGCTGTCATTGAGTTTCTTTTGTCGCAAAAGCAGAGCATCGCAGATATTCATAGGCGCTTGTAGGATGTCTGTGGAGACCTAATGGTGAACTAAAGCACGGTGAGTCGTTGGGCGACACCTCTGTCATGATCGCAACAATATCATACAAACGTGTCCGATCTTCCACGTGCCAGCCCACAGGCGTGACTCCTGCTATGTTGGAACGTGCGGACACTCTCATTCGAGGTGATTGATGAATCACAAACAAACACCTCACTGCCCGACTGGACGTCTCTGTCTCTCACAAGTGAGTGCCCGCTGACTTCTTCGCGGCCTAACAGAAGACCATAAAGAGAAATGAAAGACCATCTATGTGGAACTGTTCGCGTGTTGCGAGGCTGAACATAAACAATTTTTTTGTCGAACATCGTCAAGGTGATAAAACACAGTTTCATTACTTCGAACCGGAAATGGCAATGATAAAGTGGCGGCAAACCATGTCTCCTCGGAAGAAAAAGTGCGAAGCCGCACCCTCGGCCGCTAAAGTCACAGCGATCGTCTTCTGGGACACTGAAAGGGTTATACTGTTTGATGTCCTCCCTCATGGCACTGTGATCAACTCTGAAGTTGTAAGGTGTCCACATTTTCTGGCCTTACATAAGCTGCATAACAACGATACCGGATAAAATCCCCAGCAAATAACAATATTATTGACAACAGTAAATAATTAGAACCATCTCATGTACGGAATAAAAAACGATTTACCCTTTTAATGACAGGGGCGTGAGTAATATAACGAAGTGAACGCAGCTTGGAGACGGACAGGGCAGATGGCTAGTGACATTGTAACGACTCAATTAGCTTTAACAAAAGAAAGCCCAGGTGCACTGCAGACAGAAATAAGGGAAACTCAGTATAATACCTATCAGAATAAACACGGCGGTGACGCAAGTACGTGGCCAGATTACATTAACCAGTGGAGACCCGGGCAAGAAAAATAGGAATTTACCTTTAACGTAGGAGCGGTCGGCTGAAGCCAGACGTGTGTCGTAGTAGAATCAAGGTGGGGATGATAACGTCATATAAAAGCACTTCGAGAACTCACTGAAGACACACAGACTGAGAGAGCGGGTCTCACATCTAGCGGCGGGCCACGCACCTGCGTGTGGTAAAGGCGCGACTCTGACTCTACTTTACGTCTGCGAAGTGAGGGCGATACGCTTCACGTATCAGCAACAGTTAAATATTCCTGCAGGAATCTTTTCTGGCTGAATTTTGCGCACGTCGTCTCAACCCAGAGCGAGTGTGCAATTTGAACGTTCCACGGAATGCATAGCGCTAGAGTAGGGAATTAGCTATTTCAGATACAGTACGGAGACAACACCGCCGCAGTTGCCGTTTGATACTGTACGAAGCGCTTTTGGCGAAATTAAATGTTGAGTCCAATTTTGCGAGAGTTGCGTACTCCAACATGCGTACGCTTTGAATAGAGGAATTCAAGAGCTAATTATTAAGCTACCCTCCAATGAGTACATGAGAAGAGATTACATAAAGTGATTCTTCCCCACCTTAGTTCATTGTACAGCTACGACGTAGGTGTAATTTTCACTGCTAAATATTTACTTGTTTCAGTTGATAACATTTTCACATATAGATATATGGTTTCAGTAGTTACATATTCAGTGTTTGATTATTAATTGATTTATTGAGAGAAGAAGTAATTAAACTTGCTTATTGATTGTAACTTGATTCATGAGAGCTTTGGTAAATTAAATGTAATATGGAAAAGGGAGATATTGTGTTATCATTTTAGGTTAAATCCCAAACTTGTCATTAATATAAATTTATGTGTTCTTGGAATGTCACAGTAGCATTTTTCATTACTTTGAGATAGGGCCAGAATTAATAGCTATGAAGTATGTCTGTTTACCATCCTGGGCTTGAGAAGACAGTCAGAACGTTATCCTTTGCCGCATTCAAAATTAACAAATCCAACGACACATTACAAAGTGTATTGTGCTACCCTCAGGAAACTGAAGAAACGGCTTCAGCGTCAGTCCACAAAAATGCACACAAGGCCATGCATGCCCATGTCTGCACACCGGAGAGGAGCTCACGAAGCTTCATTGGGCTGTACTTCGTCATCCACCCTACAGCCCAGATCTCGAACCTCCCGATTTCCGTATGTTTGGCCCAAATAAGGGTGTACTCCATGGGATGCAGTACGTGGATGATGGTGAGGTTGTTAATGCACCAAGACGTTGGCTCCTACGTCGACCAGTAGAGTGATACCATTCGGGCATACAGGCCTTCCCAGTAAGGTGGCGTAAAGCTGTAGCATTGAACGGAGAATTATTTTGAAAAAATAGGGTTTTGTAGCCAAAAGAGCAGATATAATATGGTGTACTGGAATCCTGAGTAAAACCAATATGCTTCAGGAAAAAATGTGTTACATTCCTTATTGAACGCCCCTCGTAGAAACAGAGACTTCCGAATGACGTTTCGCGAATTTGTGAGGAACAAAGATAGATGGGAGAGTTGTGTGCGGCCGCTGGCGCCTGACGGCCTTTTACTCGCAGACTGGAGCACCAAGGCCCCTGCGGCGGGTCGTCATTGTATCGGTGCAGAGGTGACCGCAGAGCATTGGGCGCCGCCCCGCGCCTATACAGTAGCCGCGTCACTAGCGAGTGCAGTATGGCGGAACGGAGCTGCCAAGGCCAGCTCACAACAAGGTCGCCCCGCGCCGCGCTTCCTCTACTGTGCGTAGCGCCGTACACACCTAAACAGTACACTGGACGCTTGTCAAAATTGCAACACACGAAAACAGTGGCCCTGATCAGTGCCATCTCGGAGGCTTAATATTTCCAGATATGTTACTAACATGTCAGGGAACCAACGCCTTCGCTTGTGTGGTGGTTGGTTGGTTGATTTGGGGGATGGGACCAAACAACAAGGTCATCGGTCCCATAGGTTTATGGAAGGATGGGGAAGGAAGTCGGCCGTGCGTTTTCAAAGGAACCACCCCGGTATTTGCCAGAAACGATTTAGGGAAGTCATGGACCCGCCAGGTTAGCTTCCTGGATTCGGGTAGGCGCGCCGGCCCCGGGTCGAATCCGCCCGCCGGATTAACGACGAGGGCCGGTGTGCCGGCCAGCCTGGATGTGGTTTTTAGGCGGTTTTCCACATATCTCTAGGTGAATACCGGGCTGGTCCCCACGCCCCGCCTCAGTTACACGACTCACAGACACTTGAAACACATCTGCACTTTTCCATGATTTACACTAGACGCAGACAGATAGATGGAGTACTCTGATTCCGTCCCAGGGGGTACGGGGTGGCGGCAGGAAGGGCATCCGGCCACCCCTTCACTTTAACATGCCAAATCCGAATTAACCACGCCAACCCCGTGCACAATGCGGGACAAAGGCGCTAGCGATAGAATAGATTTAGGGAAGTCATGGAGTACCTAAATCAGGATGACCGGACGCGGGTTTGAACCAGCGTCCTCCTGAATGTGTCCTAACCACTGCTCCACCTCGATCGGTTTGTATGATGGCATCAGAGGCCAGTGAAACGATTAAATTTAGCACCGTTAATTTCGGTTCTGTCGAGACACACACCCGTTACAAAATATTCGTCACTATTTACTTCCGTACTCAGTGTCATTACGTGCAAATGGATGTTTCTGAAATTTGCTGTGGACCCTCCTCTACGTATGTAAACACAAATCGCTGTTTGCTTTATTTCTGGTCTCTAACAAAAAACAAAAAAAAAACAAAAGTGCGCTTTCTTATTGCTACATGATGATTGCACTACATAGTGAGAAAATACGCTTAGTTACCGTTAATTTAAATTTATCTGGATAGAAGAACGTAAATGTAAAATACAGCTAATCGCCCCATTCAGCTCAGATCACAATTTAATTTTACAGTCGAAATGAACACGTTGTAAAAAAGGGGGATAAAGTGAACTTATTGATGTCGGAGGAATACAATTCCCGCACAAGTCACTCAGATCACGTATTTCATGCGCGAGATGTACCCCAGTGGAAAAAAAATAGAAGGTTACAAGTACTACCGACTCAGCCCACACCGGATACAAACTCCATTCTGGAAACAAAACATGGCCAGTGACAAAATACACTGGTGAGTAAGAATTAAGAACAAAAGTAACTTTCGCATGATGTGACACTGCCAATCGCGATGAAACTTGAACCATGCATAGAAAGAACCACGGCCGTATAATTGAAAGAAGCACACAATAAGACGAACAGACATGACGTTTTTATTCAAACGCAATAATTACACTCAAATCACCGTTATTGATTCATAATGTTGAGCTATTAGTGTACGTTATTCAAAGATTTGGAGGTCAGCACATTGTTCCTTCCCAGATCGCAATACCTAGACTACCAAAATGACCATGTTCGACAATACCGGACTTAACCCTCATATGGCGAGAGATGGACATTACAGAACGCAAGATATTGTTTTCAATAGGGTGTATGGTCACCATCGAGGGCAACGCATGCTCTGTAACGTGCGCCCATGTTGTATACAAGGTTGTAAGGAATTTTTGTGGTAGGGCGTTCCACCACCAGCGTGGTTGACAATTGCGGTAGTACACGGGAGGGGGGAGGGGGGGGGGCAAGGATGATAACTTCATATGCTACCAAACTGTTGGGGCCATCGGTCCCTACGCTTACACCCTACTTTACTTAATCTAACTTACGCTAAGGACAGCACACACATCCACGCCCGAGGGAGGACTCGAACCTCCGACGGGAGGAGCCTCGCGAACCGTGGCAAGGAGTCCCAGACCGCGCGGCTTGCTGGACAGTCGCTGGTAAATGTGGGTGTGGTGCAGTACGTATTCCAAGGCGTCCTATACATGTTATGTGGGATTTATGTCGGCGACACGGGCAGACCAGTCCATTCGCTCAATATCCTCCCGTTCCAAGAGCTTCTCCATGTGTGCTGCTCGATGCGGTCGCGCATTGTCATCCATAAAAATGAAGTCAGGGCCGAATGCACCCATGAAAAGACGCACATGAGGAAGGAATACAGTTATACACCTGCTAATCCCGCTACAGACTTTGCTGATTGTAGTCTTCCTATTATTTTTTGTCGTATAATTATATAACTGAAGAACATATATACGCCTACGGTAGCGACATCTGGCGAGCTTGAGACACAAACATCTTGTGGCTACTGTACGGCAGTTTGTTTTGAACAGTAGAGCTATTAACAGGATGACTGTAGTACATACCATACTTCATGTATGTGTTTGATGTAGGCTCCGATTTTGTGTTTATCACTTGACGATGCCACGATGGCTCCCTTGTATTAGGAAATGTTTTTAAAACAGGTATGACTCATCATATGTAAAGCGCATAATTTTCATATGTATGTCAGTAATACTGTTCATCAGAGTCTATTTACTGTATTTTTTTAAGCTGTAGACAATCAACTGACTGTGTCTGTGTTTTTTCCCATGTTTTGCTGCAGATCTGAAGATCGTCATTGCTGACCGAAATCGGTAGTCTGAGAACCTACCGTTTTGTGACCATAGAAATGAAATAAAGAAATTTATGTACTGTAAGACAGGAATGTCAGTCCGTGCAATATTGGCACAAAGATCATACAAAGAATCTAGAAAGTTCGTCTGGAACAGGCTGGACATTTTTTAGAAGTACGGACGTTGTTACCCAACGTGATTTTTTTGAAAAAAAAAAAAAACGTTAACGTGCTGTCGACAGCGAGATCATTAGTGACTGATCACAAGCACAGGTAGGATAAGGTTGAAATGGAAGCAGACCGAGTTCTTCCCAAAGAAATGTCTCGGCATTTGCTTTAACAGATTTTCAGAAACCACAGAAAATCTAAATCTATAACGGCGGCCTGTGATTTGAACTTCTCACTTCCCGTAAACAAGTCCAGTCTCCATGCACTGTTACAGCGGGTTGCGGTGCTTTATTAACTAAGCTTTACGAAAATTGCATCACTAAGAACGACGTGTCAACTGAAAAAAATATTGTGTACGTGACATTATAAAGATTGTAAGAACCAAGGGAACTGTATATGAGCCCTGACTTTAGCGATTCAACTGGAAATAAAACCCCATGCGGGTGAGCAAGCGCCTTTCAACGTCGTAGTGGCGCTACAGCAAAGAGGTCATTCACCTTAATGGTTCATCGGCTCCTTTATCCACCTTTGGCCGAAAGCGAAATACATAAGTAACTCAGTAGTTTACAGCAAAGTACAATAGCTAATGGCTTTTCCGTAAATCATGGTCACGCGCCCTTATAGTAGGCTAAAGAAACGTATAAGCCAGCCATTGTGGCCGAGCGGTTCTGGGCGCTTCAGTCTGGAACCGCGCGACTGCTACGGTCGCAGGTTCGAATGCTGCCTCGGGCATGGATGTGTGTGATGTCCTTAGGTTGGTTAGGTTTAAGTAGTTCTAAGTTCTTAGGGGACTGATGACCTCAGATGTTAAGTCCCATAATGCTTAGAGAGTCATTTGAACCATTTTTTGAAACGTATAATAAACAGCAGGCAGACGTACACTCACCCAGAAAATAGAACCAATGAAGAAGAAACGAAAACCATACCCATGAAATTTCACGCCAAAATGTCTCAGCAAATAGAAAATTTATTCAGAAAATCTAATGTTAAAGATGTGCCTTTCAAGATAACAACGCCCTAAAACTGCTAGTAAAACACAAATTGAAAAGGGCGTATAGCAAATTTGATGGCTCTGGAGTAAACAGGATTGATTGTAATAATTGCTATAAATATCAGCTTTAAAATGATGAGTTCTTTACGTATTCGCTTTCCGCCAAAGGTAGACTAAGGAGCCGGTGAATGACTTACACACCTGGTAATCCCGCTACAGACTTAAGTGATTGTATTCTTTTATTTATTTTATATCGTACAATCATATCACTGAAGAATATATGTACGCCTACAGCAGCGACATCTGGCGAGCTTGAGACACATACATTTTCTCGTTATTGTACGGGAGTTTGTTTTGAACAGTAGCGCTGTTAACGAGATTAATCCAGTATATACCATATTCTATATGATGATGGCGCTGATTTTGTGTTTATCATTTGACGGTGCCACTATGGCTCCATTATAGGAGGACACGTTTTTAAAACAGGTATGCCTTGTAATAAGTAAGGTGCGTAATTTTCACACATCTCAGTAATACTTTTGATCTTGACCTGTTGTATTGTTTTAAGCTATAGACAATCTGCTAGTTGTATTTGTGCTTCTTCCCGTGTTTTGCTGCAGATCTGAAGATTGTCACTGCTGACCGAAGCTGGTAGTCTGAGGACCTAACAAGTTTGTGATCTTAGATGTGAAATAAAGAAATTTATTGTCCACTTTCTGGCTCACTGTTCCACTCCCGACCATGTCGCAGCTTGTTGTCGTTAGATGCCTAAATACCTATCGTCCTGGAAATAATTCGCAGAAAAGCTTCACTCCCGTCTCGAAATGGAACAGAAGCTGTAAGTGTTCATTTTAAATGTGAGCTACCGGGAAATCAAGCGAGAACAAACCCTTCGCCAGTCAAGCAAAACGTTAACTGATCCACACGCTATTGCGAAAAACCTAATCTCGATCCAATTTATCACTAAACGACAGATCTTCGAAATTTGAAGTGACGTTTAAAGAAAAATGAATTGAGAAACAAGATGGTTTGTTGAAATATAGCGCTGGGTCCTACACACAGCGTTTCACCATGGACGTTCTGAAAAAACGTTAACTGAACAAATGCACGTCCTGAATTGAAGGATGGCCTTCGCAGACGTACTATTCCATTAACGATGACATACAGCCGTCAGAAGATGTCGCATATTTCAGTTTCAATGGTGTTCACAGCTGCTTTTAAAATCGTGTGACATAGACAATTAGACTGTGAACCAGTTATGTGCGTTTAACTACGTTGCTCTTAAGAATGGCTACACAGCTGAAACTACATAATAGTGAACGTTATAAAACAATAGGATGATTTAATCCCAACAATAACAGCCAGTGCGGCTAAAAGGATTCAAGAAATTTTCTCGGAAACAGAACATTGAGTTCTTCCGTAACTGCTTCGCTAAATTGGTGACACACGGTGAGAATTGTTTTCTCTTTCAAGTAACTACACTGAAAAAGAGTATACGTAATTAAAGAGGACATCCTATTACAACAGCGATGAAATTCGAGTAGTTGTCAGGGACTGTTTGTCGAAACAGAGCGATGAGTTCTTCCGTGACTTCTTCACTAAGCTAGATAAACATCACAAGCTGAGTATCTACTTTTCAGGAAACTACGTTGAAAATAAACATATATAATTAAAGATGACATTTTAAGGAAAATTTTCGTTTTTAATCTATTAAATTATGCCCATCCACTCATGTATTACACGCCAGCCATTCGTCGTACGCTCGTGAACTATTTCGGCGTTACTTGATAAATAAGTTTCACAATTTAGAAACTGATTACAAAATCGATGCTTATTTATACCTATCTCGATGATCCTCAACAGTTTTTATTCATTTACGGAACAGTTTTCGGCTACTGAGACAGGCTTCAAATGGCAACTGGTAGATCGCAACTACAGTTAAATAACCGTACGATAGTCGGAGAAATTATTTCTCGTGACGATACACTAAAAAGCTGTAACTAAAAGTTACAGAATATCATGAAATGTGTTGCATGTACAATAATGTCTTTATGTTCTTCCAAAGACTAACAGAGAATCCGACACCAAAAAAGCGCCTTTCACTGCAACATATGATTTTCAAATGTGGGACGAGACTGTTTTCAGGATTATTTATTCATGAGTCACGTACGCGCGTGTTTATATGCGCCCTCTTTCAGAATGCTTATCACCTTCTTTCAGCCATTTTACATTTGCATTGTATGCCTCCTGCGACTCCGCTGGAAGACGAAAACAGGATGCAACCACATCCGGGAGCAAAAAGGTGTGCGCCCTTGACAATGGAATGAGACATCACACATCGCCCTGAGAAACAGATGCACAACATATGCAAACATTCCCAAATAAGAAAGAAACGAAGAATTGAAGTCTCATGTTTTGCAGTGGTTTGATGAATCACAATCTCCTCTCCGGGATGCCGCACGTCTCGGGCTGTCCATGTCATATTGACACGTTTCGACGACATAACGCGTCGTCATTATTCAGTGCTCCCTAATGTACCGTAATTGATGATGACGACGAGATGCACTGTTATGCCAAGATGACACAAAAAACTGATGGCACCTTTGCGAAAACATTTTTTCTTTCCATAATGTCGTACGGGATCATTTTTTGGTGTAACTCATCATATCAAGCTTAAATCATTCAAGTACAAAACACTTCAGTAGGAATTAGTTACGGTGTTAACTGCAGAACTCCTGCAGAGGGCTTTTCAAAGAACTAGATATACTATAAGGGACAGTCAAATGGAAGTGAGACAGATGGAGAAAAGTAAGTAAACTGTTTATTATTTCAGAAGTAATCGCTGTAACTGTTAATACATTTATCCCAGTGTGAGACAAGACGGTCAATGCCTTCATGGAAAAATGTTTGCGATTGCCTACGAACGATGTCTCTTCGTCCGCAGCAAACTGATGGCCAAGAATGCCTTTCTTCGAGGCTCCGAAGATAAGGAAACTGCGTGGGGAGAAATCGGGACTGTATGGATGCTGTGTAAGGGCTTACCGCGAACTGCAGCGTAGTCGAAACAACCTTGGAAACTTGTAGATTCACCCATTACTGACCGTCGATTTGCTGCGAGTGAAGAGTCGCACGCCTGGGTACAATCATGATTTCGTAGGCACCTGAAAACATTTTTCCATGGAGACATTGACCTTCTCGTCCCACAGTTTACTTAGTTTTCCCCATCTGTCTCGTTCTCATTTAACTGCCCTTGTAAGTACTGACCCCCAACACAGTTTTACTTTAATCAAATTTGTCGTATAATATATGTTTCAGACCAACATCTCGATTAATGGTAACAATATTGTCACGTAGAAGACGGTCTAATTCGACGAATGACGAACACTAACTTCACTTAACGTAGGTTTATTCAGCACTTGCACATACAAGAGCGAGGAGCGAACTGCCTCCGGCTAGAACACATACAGTATATATACAGTTACAGAACATTCCAGTACAATGATTCTTGACATTTGTGGATACTTCTAGAATGTACTCGAATCGAATATAGAAAGTAAAATTTTACAGTCAAGGTGAGTGTTGAACTCACGACCCTCCATGCAACAGTCCAGCATCACAATCACCACACTACGGTGACCGCGCCACTCGGCCTCCTCTGCGACAATTTTAAAAATAAGATTTATCTTCTTTGATCCAGAAGGACGTCCATTGTTGATGAACACATATTGGCAATAAGTTTCCAGCAGTAATAAAGAATTTAAGAGCCAATAAAGTTCATTTATTCCACTGACAAATTTATTAGATGCTCCGATTCATGTGTGTTTGTTATTATTAATATCAAATAACACTAGTTTACATAAAATCTTACTTCTACCCATATTCCAGTGCAGTAATATGGTCAATGGAAAAAAGTATTGTAAACTGATTTTCTCTTTGATGATGCGTACCTAAGTCTAAACCTAAGAATTATCATATCCAGCTCAGTACATTGTACATTTACATGTTTTGTGACAAGTTGGATTTTATCTATCGAGAGAAAATATGTTTAAGATTTTTGTGACGTCTTGCACATCCATGAGCACCGTCTCACTTGAGATCTGTGGAAAACACATTAGAGTGCCCCCCACTTTTTTTGTAAATATATTTTAGATAGTCTTGTTTTATGACATGTTCTATATACTTAAGTATTTCCTCACAATGGATCAGTGGAACAAAAATACATCTAACGTTTATGTTTTTTATGCATAACGGATGCACCTGAACTCAGTGACTGTTCCTTTATAGGGTGTAGATCAATAACCGCTACCAGTCACAGTAGAAGGTTATTTTATTTAACAGACGACCGGTTTCGGGCTTTTGCCAGTCTTCGGGAGGTTTACATTCATATACATATGAAAAACTGGTAGACGCCGACCTCGGGGAAGATCAGTTTGTATTCAGGAGAAATGTAGGAACACGGGAGGCAATACTGACCCTACGACTTCTCATAAAAGATAGGTTAAGGAAAGGCAAGCCTGCGTTTACGGCATTTGTATACTTAGAGAAAGCTTTTGACAATGTTGACCGGGATACTCTCTCTCAAATCCTAAAGGTAGCAGGGGTAAAATACAGGGAGCAAAAGGCTATTTACAATTTGTGCAGAAACTAGATCGCAGTTATAGGAGTCGAGGGGCACGAAAGAGAAGCATTGGTTGGGAAGGTACTGAGAAAGAATTGTAGCCTGTTCTCGATCTTATTCAATATGTATATTGAGCAAGCAGTAAAGGAAAGAAAAGTAAAATTTGGAGTATAATTAAAGTCCAGAGAGAAGAAATAAAAGCTTTGAGGTTTGCCGATGACATCGTAGTTCTATCAGACAGAGCAAAGGGCTTGGAAGAGCAGTTGAACGGAATGGACAGTGTGCTAAAGGAAGATATAAGATGACCACCAACAAAAGCAAAACGACGATAATGGAGTATAATCAAATTAAATTAGCTGATGCTGAAGGAATTAGATTAGGAAACGAGACAAAATAGTAGATGCGTTTTGCTATTTGGGAAGCAAAATAACTTACGATGGTCCAAGAAGGAAGGATATAAAACGTAGACTGGCAACGGCAAGAAAAGTTTTTCTGAAGAAGAGAAATTTGTTGACATCGAGTATAGATTTAAGTGCCAGCAAGACTATCCGAAAGTATTTGTATGGAGTGTAGCCATGTGTGGAAGTGAAAGATGGACGACAAACAGTTTAGACAAGAAGTGGTGCTACAGAAGAATGCTCAAGATTAGATGGATAGATACGTAATTAATAGAATTGGAGCGACCTGACTAGAAGAAGCGAACGGTTGGTAGGACACATTCTGGGTCATCAAGGACTCACCAGTTTAGGACTGGAGGGAAATTAAAATCGTAGAGAGAGACCAAGAGATGAACGTAGTCAAATGGTTCAAATGGCTCTGAGCACTATGGGACTTAACATCTGTGGTCATCAGTCCCCTAGAACTTAGAACTACTTAAACCTAACTAACCTAAGGACATCACACACACCCATGCCCGAGGCAGGATTCGAACCTGCGACCGTAGCGGTCACGCGGTTCCAGACTGTAGCGCCTAGAACCGCTCGGCCACACCGGCCGGCGATGAACGTAGTCAGCAGATTTAGAAGGCTGTAGTTACTCGAAGATGAAGAGGTTTGCACAGGATAGAGCAGCATGGAGAGCTGCATCAAACCAGTCTTTGGACTGAAGGCCACAACAACAATACATATTTCCACACTCAATGTTGGAGATCACTGTTTAAATCAAAAACAAAGATGTGATGAGTAAATAGACAGAAATGAATCATTTCCAAATATTTCATTACTGCCTATTTAGCGACCATCATATTATTAGTTTTTGATTTAAACAGGGATCTCCAGCACTGAGTGCGGAAACATATGTATAAATGCAGACCACCTGAATATGGCCAACAGCCCGAAACTGATCGTTTGTTAAATAAAATCGCTTTCTATTGTGATCGGCAGCGGCTGTTATTCCACATCTGATGTAATCTAATCATTTAAATATAAAAAGAATGTAATGTGTTACTTGCAACAACGTGTTCAACAAAGTACTCGCATTGTTTATCTCTTTGCGCCTGTGGTGAGTAAAAGGAATTCATCCTAAAACTATCCGAGTAGCATTCCTTTTTCTTTTTGAATGTCTATGATCGCTTCTTAGTATTACCCCTGAATACTTACACTGCTTTACCTCTATTCTCCGATACTATTGTTGTACTAATATTTGTTGTGGACATTCTTCTTCTTTCTTCTTTATCGTCGCCTTGTTTCACGTCACGTAAGGTCGGCGTTGCTCTTCTGGATCCTTCTCCTCCATAGTACTCTATCCATTGCCTCTTCCTTCTTCCATCCTTTCTCCCTTAGGTCCCCGGGTATCTTATCCTTCCACCTCATCATCGGTCCTCTTCTCGCTCCTTCAATCTTTATATCTTCAACTCTGTTTCCGATATACTCTTCCCCTTTTCTCTGTAAGTGTCCATACCACCTTAGTCTGCTCTCTTGTATCCTTTTCCCCGTGGGTCCCTCTTTCACAGCTCCTCTAACAAATTCATTTCTAATCCTGTCCTTCCTTGTTACCCCACACATCCATCTCAGCATCCACTTCCATCTTCCATTCCTGGGCTACTGTGACTTGCCGTGTCTCTGCCCCGTATATCATAGCAGGCCTTACCACCGACTTGTACACTTTCCCTTTCAACCCAATGCTCACTTTCTTGTAACACAACACTCCACTCATTTTCTTCCAGTTGTTGCAACCGCAATTTATTCGGTGATGTATCTCGCTTTCCAGACCTCCGTCCCTCTGTATGTACGACCCCAGGTTTATTATTATTTTTTATTATTATTATTTATTTTGTGGCCTTCATTGGACCACTCCAGTCAAAAATACAAAGTTCTAAACAAGTTGTTAACAGGGATACAATTTGGTTCAACAATAACTTAATATGATATTTAGGTAATATAATTATTAGAGTCTATTCATATATGAAAGGTGTTTTGCTCTTCTGTCTGCCCAATATTTTTTCATTCTTTCAGATATTTTCTTTCTTTCTTCATCTGAGACAACTCTTCCTGTACTCCTTTTATTGATTTTCATTTGTAGTCTGGTTTGCGGGTCTTGCAGTATTCTGGTTTTCTCTGTCTTGTTTTTTAGGTCATCTACTGTAATTTGAAATTCTTTTATATCTTCCTTAATTTCTGTGATCCATTTAATGTCGCTCTTGCTATTCCACAATTTTTGTATTCTTTTTTTACTAATTCTGTTTTCTGGAGTTCTCATCAGATGTCCAAAGAATGAGATGCGTTTCTTCCTGATTGTGCTCATGACTGGTTCTATTTTCTTATATACTGTTTCATTTGATGCTATTCTCCAATGTCCATTTATTTTATACTGTTTATTTATACATGTCCTAATTATTCTTCTTTCTATTTTTAGTATTCTGTCAATTTCTGCTGTATTAGTTGTTTTGAAGATAGTTTCAGCTGCATACGTTATTTCTGGTTGTGTAACTGTTTTATAGTGTTTTAATTTTGCATCTACAGATAGGCTTTTTTTGTTGTATGTAGTTTTGGTAATGTAATTTGCATAGTTCAGTTTTTTTATTCTATGCTGCCATGATGGCTTCTCATTTAGATTAAATGTTATTATTTCGCCTAAATATTTAAATTTATCAACAATTTTGATTTCCTGTTCTCCTATTGTAATTTTGTTTGCAAGTGGTGGATCAGTTAGCATAATCTCCGTTTTTTCAAATGATATTGTAAGGCCTACTTTCTCTGCTATTTCTTGTAGTGATTTCACTTGTTGCCTGGCTTCTTGAACGGTGTTGGCTAGGAGAGCAAGATCATCAGCGAATCCCAAGCAGTTTAAGCTAATATCATCTTTTGCACTTCCAATTCTTATCCTCTTTGGATTGTCCTTATACCAGTCTCTCATTATGTATTCCAGTGCACAGTTGAACAGTAATGGTGATAGGCAGTCACCTTGTCTTAAGCATGTTTTTATGAGGAATGGTTCCGAAATTTCTCCTCTAAACTTCACTTTTGATTTGGTGTTGCTTAGAGTGAGTTGTATTATTTTAATTGGTTTTGGATGGAGTCCTAGATTTCTTAAAATTTTTAATACTGAAAGTCTGTGGGGACAGTCATATGCCTTCTTAAAATCTACAAATGTTATTGCCAAAGGTTTGTTCCGTTTCTTGCAGTATGCCATAATCAATTTTAAACTAATTATCTGCTCTGCACAGCTCCTCCATGGTCTGAAACCTCCCTGATATTCCCCTAACTCCTGTTCTAATTGCTCCTTGATTCTTTCATATAGGATCTTGGATAGAATTTTGTATGTGCAATCTAGAGGAGAGATTCCTCTGTAGTTGTCTGGGTTGCTCTTATCTCCCTTTTTGTGTAGTGGGTGGATGATAGCTGTGGTTCAATTTTCGGGAAATCGTTCTTTTACCCAAATTTTTGTTAGAGCCATGTGTAAGGAGGTCTTGACTGTGTCACTTGCATATTTCCACATTTCAACAAAAACCTGATCTTCTCCACATGCCTTATAATTTTTTTGTTCTTTAAGAATTTTTTCTACTTCTTGGAAAGTTGGAGGGTCTAGTTTGTTTTGTTTGGTTTTTATTGAGGTATTTATGTTGATTTGTAAGGGTTCTTTGGGTTCCTCGCAATTCAGAAGTTTGTTAAATGTTTTTGCCATGATTTCTGCATTTTCCTTGTTACTGTGTGTCATTCTTCCATCTTCATCTTACAGTATTAGTGTAGGGGCCTCATATTGTTGTAGTTGTTTCCCAAAGATTTTATAGTAGTTCCCAGGTATTTAAATTTGCAGACCGATTTGTTGTGGACATTATCTTACCTTTATTCGCACATAGAGAGAGCTCCCATTCTTTATAGCAAATTAAAATTTCCTCAGTTTCAGAGAAACTGTAGACGAATTTTATTCTTCGATGTTGGCAAGCGCAGGCCAGAGGGCCAGAGGGCACCTAATAAGTGATAGGTGGAGAGTGCCCCCCCTCCGTGGCGGTTGTGTGTTATGTCACTGCAGTTCTTTCCTTCGATTTATTTCTGCTGTGTTCCGATAGGTTCGGCCACAAAGCGACGCGGCGTGCAGAATCGGCCATCACGCGTGAAGCCTGCGACGCGAATGTCGAGGCCGCGCGCTCTGTTCGGTGGGGCTCAAGGCCAGCCGCCGGCTCGCGGTTCGGTAATTAAGGCTGGCCGGCCGCTGCTCCACGTGTTCGCCGCTTTGGCGGCCGAACAAACACCGGCGCCCGAGCTATTCTGACAGACGCGTCGTTCGTCATGCCACGGCTCCAGCAGAAAGCGCGTACCGCCCGCTGTTTGCTTTCTTTGTGGTAATGCGCAGCCGTTGGGAGCGCTAAAAGCTGTGCTCCGCTCGCGGAAACCGGGAGTGCATTGCCCGACACGTCCACTCCAGCTGGACACGTGTCGTAGAGGGCTGTAATCACTGAGAGCTTCTTTATCTGATGATGGGAACTCGCAAGTCGGGTGACGCACCTGAAGATACAGGTGCAAGTAATGCGCTGGCACAAACAACACGTCGTTGTACCGGATGTTTATAACTACAGTTCTGCTACTCACAGAGGTCCAATGTGAGCTGCAACTGTCGTATGGCACCGAAACTTGGTAGATATTCTAAATCCGTTAATTCAGAACCGATTTACCACGAGGAAAAAATTAGGTCCAATTTTGGCCACCAGGTGCAAATCTGACGCTGTGAATGCTAGAAAGACACATCGTGGTGGTGATGGTGGTGGTAAGTTCTTATGGGACCAAACTGCTGAGGTCATCGGTTCCTAGGTTTACACACTACTTTATCTAACTTAAACTAACTGACGCTAAGGACAACACACACACCCATGCCCGAGGGAGGAGTCGAACCTCCGACGGGCGTAGCCACGCGAACCGTGGCAAGGCGCCTGAGACGCTGCGGCTACCCCGCTCCGCAATGTTTCCATATGTAATGGATTAGGAATGGGACGTGGACAGAAAAGGTTAAACAAATGAGAAAGGCATAATGATGGTTTTATTATTAACCGCCGCTTACACCATATACAGGGTGTTACAAAAAGGTACGGCCAAACTTTCAGGAAACATTCCTCACACACAAAGAAAGAAAATATGTTATGTGGACATGTGTCCGGAAACGCTTACTTTCCATGTTAGAGCTCATTTTATTACTTCTCTTCAAATCACATTAATCATGGAATGGAAACACACAGCAACAGAACGTACCAGCGTGACTTCAAACACTTTGTTACAGGAAATGTTCAAAATGTCCGTTAGCGGGGATACATGCATCCACCCTCCGTCGCATGGAATCCCTGATGCGCTGATGCAGCCCTGGAGAATGGCGTATTGTATCACAGCCGTTCACAATACGAGCACGAAGAGTCTCTACATTTGGTACCGGGGTTGCGTAGACAAGAGCTTTCAAATGCCCCCATAAATGGAAGTCAAGAGGGTTGAGGTCAGGAGAGCGTGGAGGCCATGGAATTGGTCCGCCTCTATCAATCCATCGGTCACCGAATCTGTTGAGAATCGCATGAACCACATGTTGTGTCCTACTTGTAAAGGCACATGTTCTACCAGCACAGGCAGATTATCCCGTATGAAATCGTGATAACGTGCTCCATTGAGCGTAGGTGGAAGAAACTAACATGAGCTCTAACATGGAAATCAAGCGTTTCCGGACACATGTCCACATAACATCTTTTCTTTATTTGTGTGTGAGGAATGTTTCCTGAAAGTTTGGCCGTACCTTTTTGTAACACCCTATATATATAAAAGCACTGGAGACGTCGACGAGATGGTATACATCGCCAAATTTATACCTGGTGGGCAAAAAGGGAACTAATTTTTTTTCTAGCGTAAATCGGTTCCGTATTAACGCATTAGCGGAAGTACAAAGTTTTGCTGCCATACTACAATTGCAACTGACAATGGGCCTCCGTAAGTAGTTGCTCTTTAATTAAGCCACCTGGTATCATCTACATCGACTGGGACTCATCAGCACCTTCTTTATTCGTGTTTAGACAAAAAAATTTGAGCCACATCACATAGGATGTTCTGAAAAGAAAATCGCGACAGATCGAACACAAAAACAGTTGAGAGTTATGGGGTACGAAGACCCCCACTGCGTTACCACTCTGTTGGGGACAACAGACGATTACATCTACATCCTTACTCTTCAAACCACTGTGAAGAACACGGCAGAGTTATTACGGCTTCTTCCCGTTCCCTTCCCCATATGGAGCACGGGAAGAATGGTTGTTTTAACACCAATGTGCGTTTTAATTAGTCTCATCATGTCCTCGCAGTTACTACGAGAGCAATAAGTAGCAGCTTGTAGCGTGTTCTTAGAGTCATCATTTGAAATTGGTTCTTGAAGATTTTGTAAGTAGGCTTTCTCGGGTAGTTTGGGCCTATTGTCAAGCGAGTACTGTTTGAGGTTTTTCAGCTTTTTTGTCTCACTTTTCAAATAGGCAAACAGTCGTGTGCCCGATCAAGCTGCCCTTATTTGTTCATTCAATATTCCCTGTTAATCTTGTATTGTATGGATCCCACACACTTGAGCGATATTCAAGAATCGGTCATACGGGTGATCTGTAAGCAATCTGCTTTGTAGATTGACTGCAAGTCACAAGTATTCTATTTGTAAACGGAAGTCCGCCACAAGCTTTACCTGTGATTGGCTTAGTTCAAATGGCTCTGAGCACTACGGGACTTAACATCTATGGTCATCAGTCCCCTAGAACTTAGAACTACTTAAACCTAACTAACCTAAGGACATCACACAACACCCAGTCATCACGAGGCAGAGAAAATCCCTGACCCCGCCGGGAATCGAACCCGGGCGCGGGAAGCGAGAACGCTACCGCACGACCACGAGCTGCGGACACCTGTGATTGACTTCATGTGATAGTTTCATTTCATATCCTTGCTACATGCAGGTATTTGTATGAGATGACCGAGTCTGACAGTGACTCGTAGTCATACGATACTGTGTTTTTTCGTTTTGCGAAGTGTATAATCTTACATTACTGAACGTTGAAAGCAAGTTGTCAGACTTTTTTAACACTTTGAAATCTTACGAAGATGCAACGGAGTATTTGTGCAGATTTTGTTATACAGTATTTCAATATAGATAATCGCTTCTTCAACAAAAAGTTTGGAGTTGCTACTGAAATTGTTTCCAAGGTCTGTAAAATAAAACAGAGACAGCGAAGTTCCAACACATTTCCCTGGGCACTCCCGAAGTTACTTCTACATGTATTGGTGACTCCTTCTATGATAACATTCTGCTAATTCCCTACTTAAAAATCCTCATTCCCGTCGCAAATTTCACGTAATACCGCCTACGATTGTACCTTCGATAATAAGCTTAGGTTTGATACTGAGTCAAATGGGTTTCGGAAGTGGAGAAATAAAGAATCGACGTATTTTGATGCATGGCTTTCAGGATGTTGTGTGTAAAAAGTGTTTGTTGGGTTTCGCATGATCGATGTTTTCGCAGTCCATACTGGTTAGTATGGAATAGGTTATTCTGTTTCAGACCAGGGTTTGCGAACTTCTGTGTACAGTTGTCAACGAATTAGGAGCATAATTGGGCGAAAAAGTACTTAAATAACGAGTAACGAACCCGACTAAAAGTTGTTATTCCTTATTCATAGGCGACAAATAAAAACAATCATTCGAACTACTATACATTTACACGAATGAAAACAATTTTCGTCATTTGAGATAAAAATGGTTTACAAATAGAAGATAAATTTGGAATTCAAAAACAATTATTGCTCCAGTTCTTTGTCATGTGTAAAAGAAATATACCATTTGCTGTTTTTGCACTGGTTTCCAGCGCAATGCCTTTTAAAACCTAACTTCAGAAGGTTGCTTTTCTGTTTTGGGAGAATTTACTTTGATGATTATGAAAAACAACTTCGTTGCGGTTCCAGGTCGGGATCTCCAGAATCTGATTCAGAATCGAAAAATTCATTTTCTGTTTCTGTGACAGCTTCATTTTCAGACTCGTCACACGATTTTTTCGACGTTTCTTTTGCTGCTGTATGTAGAAGTTTGTTGTAGAAGTAGCTTGATCATGAGTAGTAATACAGGTGAACCGTTTGTTTTTACAGCTTGAGGAAGAGAATGCTGCATTAGTTGCAGATTCCTCCTTTGATGTAAAAATACGTCTTAGTTGTTAACTGGCTCAAGTATATCGATATTTTGCGAATAAAACTCTGTAGAACTCTTAATAAATTTCTTTGTCTGTAACGTCGTTTCAGCTGCTGCCATCATTAGATCAAAACACAGAACTTCTAAAACAAACACAAGAGACTGATACATTTAACCTTGTTTTACAAGATCTATGTTTGATCTTTGATGATGGCAGTAGCCGCCACGGTATTATAAATACGGACATACATTATACGACCTTGACGGTTTTGTTGACAAAATACTCGCAATGCTCACGGACCCATACAAGAAATTTATTCCCTTTATTGACAAAAAGGTCGACTTTGTATTTGCACTTGCTTAATTCTCACAACTTCAGGTATGAAACTCAAAAATATAGGCACAGTTCATTTTTTCAACGAATTTTTAGAACAAAGTCTGAAAAACGTGCCGTCGAGTAAGGTCAGTGACAACGGTGATCGAGTAAGGTCAGTGACAATGGTGAATCGTTTTCGAATGAAGTAGCTTCATCCAGTCAAACTCATGCCGCCTCTGCGCGACACCTTAGCTTTTAAGTTCCTCACAAATAAATCCGCAAAAAATGCTTCCTGAATATATTTGAACACATCTTCACCTCTAATGATTCTTCACAATTATACACAGTATCACAGTATGTTCCCTCCGCAAATCTTCACTTTTCTCCGCACACACGACCACAGTCCAACTTACGCGCTCGGGACAGTCGTCACCGACTCCCCCCCCCCCTCTTCCCTCTCTCTCTCTCTCTCTCTCTCTCTCTCTCTGTGTGTGTGTGTGTGTGTGTGTGTGTGTGTGTGTGTGTGTGTGTCGTCCTCCCTCCCCTCTTTTTGAAAACGCACGCAGTCTATCAGTCCACCGTCATCGGTACCCGACAGTCTTATGGTTAACACACCGGTACACGAACAAAGTATCCACAGGTTTGTCAAACAAGCGTGCAGACGCACAAACGGAGTTTCTCGATCTTTATTTCACTCTTTTGAAGTAGCTGTAAAAGGGCTACCTATACAGAAAAAGCTTTTCTTGCATTGACTTCAGTACTGTGACTGAACCGAGCGAGGTGGCGCAGTGATTGGCACACCAGACTAGCATTTGGGAGGACGATGGTTCAAACCCGCGTCGGGCCATCCTGATTCAGGTTTTCCATAACATCCCTAAATCGTTTCGGGAAAATGCCAGGATGGTTCCTTTGAAAGGGCACGGCCGACTTCCTTCCCCATCCTTCCCTAATCCCATGAGATCGATGACCTTGCTGTTTGGTCCCCTCCCCCAAATCAACCAACCAGCCAGCTGTGATAAAAGAAGAAAAGGAAAACAGGACACTAGTCCAGGTAATGGCTGAAATTGGAAGATAATAAACATACCCATGAAAAAATGCTAAAGAAAATATTACATTCAGAACCTGATTATAACATCAACTTCTCCGAATGGTGAGTCAAACATTTAATAACTTGTTATAGGTACATCGCCCCCATATTGAAGAAGACTATTATGCGAAAATCTATTCCAGTTTCTCAACGATTATCTGTAATATACCGAGGATTTAAAATTTGTATCCTGCATTGCACCTCGTAAATTGATTGCCGTTATTGCGAAAATGTGTGAAGCAATAAATGAAATATTGGTAGACAGAATTATTTTATTACATTCCCACTTGATGTCGTGCGCAAAATATTGATTTTATTTTTTTTACGTCTGCCTGTGTAATGTTTGGTAACTATGATTTTTTGTTATTGTTCATAAAATCTTTAGACCTTGTGCTCCAGTTATGAAAACTCGCAATGGTAAGAGATAAGGTGGAATAAAAAAACTTTTTAATTGAAAATGCGAGGCGAAACATTAACATTCGTCAGGTCCGACACCTTCGAAGAGCGGTAAGCAAATCGCTTCTGTTTGAAAAACCACGTGTAAACAACCAAACCTGTTTGTCAAATCGGACGTCAGTCAAAATTTCTCTCAAACACGGTCTAAGTTTTGCGAACACGTCAGACATAGCAGCACAGTGCCAAATAATTTGATAGACACGTGACGCTTGACAAATTGTTTGATCGTGTACGGGAGCCTGTAACGCCCTGAACATTCGAAGACCATCGATGTCACAATTGCGGAATTGAGCTGTTCTGTCTAAGGGAAGGTTTCGACAGTGGTACCATTACACCTTAGTCTTCCCTCCGTTACTAAACTATTTCCTGATTCCTCAGGATGTGTCCTATCAACCGATACTTTCTTTTAGTCACATTTTGGAAAAAATTTGTTTTCTCTCCAGTTCGTTTTAGTACCTTCTCATTTGTTATTCGATCCATCCACCTAATTGTCGACTTCTTCTGTAGCACTACATCGCAAAAGTTTCTATTCTCTTTTTGTCTCAATGCTTATTCCGATGTCGAATCTTAGTTGTGATTTTCCGGAAAGCTGTGACTGTTGACAGAACTACAAGAGCTGACCCTTCCGTTACTGTCTTAACGGTTTTGCGTCATACAAATTTTCTCGTCAAAACGGCACTCATGAAAAATCTGAGAGACATTCGCAGATTTAATTCTAAACGTACAATAAAAATAGTGTTCAGTCCATCATTCTCCGAACGCGAAGAACGTTTCTTCACTTTTACGTTTTAAAATGTTTGTGCTGTGTTTCTGGGCCAATTTAGCTTCTCGAAAGATGTTATTTCGTGGCTTATTTCATCAAATTAACGAATGATCATGACCATCGAATGAAAGAGACCCCCCAAAACAGTCGCTTGAAATACTGAGTCACAAACAAACCCATTTTGAAACTATAAAAAATAATCGCAAAGACGCATTGACGTTTCACCTGTGTCGAGGGCGACAGAATTCAGTGGAGAGCCTCACATCTTGGTACCCTCCACCAACAGATTGGAACTGATGCTGCTATCGCGTGTCTTTCTTGGTAGTTATAACAGCGGATTGTCCTTTGTCATTCTTAAAATTATCAGCAATAAAAGGACGCCTCTTCTAACAGAAAGACGGATAGGGACTACCACACATCTGTCAACAGCTATAGACACAAAGATGAGCTTCCATGGCTAGTCTAACATAGAAAAGTCTTGTTGCCAAAGGCGTCCCATATCAGTTGACTGTAATACACAGTAACGTGTTCTTGGGAGTGCCTTTCTGTTCTCTCCCGGAAAAGATAAACGTGTTGTTCAGAAGGACTGAAAAATATATTTTTTACGACTGTTTTTCTCTTACTGCCAAGCGCTAGATGCTAATGTGAAAATACATGTTACAACAGACTATTCGTACTGTTTGGTGATGTACTGCTGGCGTTGTTTACTAACGCGCTTGAAATCGGATACAAATGTTCTAAATTAGGTAACATGACGAAGTGCCCGTCAGAATGAATCTGCATGTGACGATAGCAATGGTGGGAATCCCCCTCCCTCCCTCCCCCCTATACCCCCTTCCCCGCAGCTTGCGCACATGCATCATGAGTACACACACACACACACACACACACACACACAAGTCTGCACTTAGTTTCCATCACACCTTTCTCCTGTTAGCTGCTGCCCTTTTTTAAAGATACTTTCTAGTGAAATACCTATTCTGCGAGGTTATCACGCCACTTCTGATCTGTTTCGTCGCGGGAAATCGCCATTTCTTGTCTGTGAAAAGCAATACATAATTTCATTTCTGAGTAACTGATTCTAAACTCCAGGTTTTGTTAGAGAACCTACTGTGTCGGTGTCTGTATCAGTAGAAATGTGTCTGCAAGGAAGAGAACATATCAGATAGAGGAGAAAACATTTTTATCTTCACGTACTAATTGCTCTTCCTAGTTTAATAGTTCGATAAATGTGAAGACCAACACTTTTCGCTTGTAATTCAAGATGTTTATAATATCTGCTATATAGTCATCCATTAGTCATGATTACACTGATTGATGCACTAATTAACATTAGACTGTTACAGAATATGTATATTGTAAAGAATCTCGTCGTTGCCTCCTTAATATTTTCTTTGTTTTCGCGATTTTTGCTATGATGATTGATAGTTCTTAAGAGTATCCTATCCCATTCGAGCCAAAAATGGTAAATCACAACACGCACCAGTATACAGATATCTCAGGAGAAATGCTTAATATCCAGAGATATGATAGAAACGATTTTTGCTAGACATTTTTTCGTGTTTTAGTCCATACTGCCACCTCTCAAAATATGGAAAGCAGAGATCTTGAAGTGAAAGAGATTTGTTTCACTGTATAGAAGATGAAGTAGTGCACATAATGATTAAGGTATGCATTTTAGAGCCCATGTTTACTATTTTGCTTCGAATTATCGTTCCTGCCGTTTCCCTGAACATTGACCACTCCAATTGGTACACAATGTATGTGCCAGGTCTCTTTAGATGTCGATACGTGCAACATAATGTCCACAACGAAGAGAAATAACCCGACCTATTCGACTACAAGGTTAGTGGTAAACTTGCGGAGACAGTGATGAAGTTAAACATTTCGGGGTTATATTATACAGAAATATAAATAAATAAATGTCCTGTGACTAGGGCCTCCCATCGGGTAGACCGTTCGCTGTGTGCAAGTCTTTCGATTTGACGCCACTTCGGCGACTTGCGCGGCGATGGGGAAGAAATGATGATGATTGGGACAACACAACACTCAGTCCCCGAGCGGAGAAAATCTCCGACCCAGCCGGGAATCGAACCCAAGCCCTGCAGATCGACATTCTATTGCGCTGACCACTTTTTTTTTACTCCATTTTTTTTAATCTCGTTTCGTTCGACATTGTTCGTTGAATTTGTTCGCGGCGGACGTCCGATGACACCCGTTCACGTTATTCGTTGATCCTTTCACTCAGTTTTTTTATTACAGAGGGTGGCTAAACCCTCTGACCGAACACGCTGAGTTACCGTGCCGGCTATCACTCAGCTACCGGGGACGGACGTACAGAAATATGAAAATCAATAGTAGGGAAGACAAGTACAAAGGGTTCAGGGGAAGTGCAGTGCATCTAAGTCACAAAAAAGACGTTAGTGTGACGAAATGTAGAACACTGCTCCGGCGTTTGAAGCTCTTTCCGAGTAGGCGTGATAGCAGACTCTGACCGAATTCAGAGTCGTGGCTGAAAGACCGTAACAGGCCCGGGATAGCCCATATGAAAGTGTAATGCAGACGTTCAGGGATCCGAAATGGTAATCTGTGGAAGAAAGCCGACATCTTTCTCGCGAACCACTGATAAATAAATATAGAGGGCTGGTATTCAAGGAAACCTGTGCCCTAGTTCTACTGCTTACATTGTATTCCTCACCTAGGGATCAAGAGAATAAGATGGGAGAGATTAAGGCACGTACCGAGACTTACAGAGTCTAAGTTTCCCTCGCTCCATACGCGAAAGGAATACTACAGAAAATCCGTAATATCCGTTGGAAGTACTCTGCGTTGTACTCTGTAAAGCGGCTAGCGGAATGTGGAAGTATACAGGGTGTTCCAGGAGTTCGAATAAAAAGATTCCATATAATGCGTGTCCGTTTTTTCTTGATCATACAGATACAACCGCGAAACTGGACGCAAATAAATATTCGAAGATGTTAAGCAAAGGCAAATGATTAAGTTCAAAGTCGACCTTCATAAGTTCCACGCCCGACTTCCATGCACTTTTGAATACATACATACATTAATCCTTGTTCCATAGATCATGAATACGACATTTCGTGATGTTACAGTTACTACTTCATATCTAAGAATTAATTTATTGAGTAGAAGGAGTTGTCATTCAGAAATTCTTTTAATTTGCTTTTAATCGTTGGTTGCCTATCTGTCAGACTTTTAATACTATTTCGCAAATGACCAAAGATTTTTGTGGCAGCATAATTCACCCCTTTCTGTGCCAAAGTGAGATTTAATCCAGAATATTGAAGATCATCCTTTCTTCTAGTGTTGTACGAGACGTGTTTTTTAAGTAAGGTCCGTTTGAACATAAGTACACAACGAAAGGTTATTCCAAAAAAGTAAATTTATTTTCAGAAAGTACATACTTCACTCTATGTTTCGACATACACTCCTGGAAATGGAAAAAAGAACACATTGACACCGGTGTGTCAGACCCACCATACTTGCTCCGGACACTGCGAGAGGGCTGTACAAGCAATGATCACACGCACGGCACAGCGGACACACCAGGAACCGCGGTGTTGGCCGTCGAATGGCGCTAGCTGCGCAGCATTTGTGCACCGCCGCCGTCAGTGTCAGCCAGTTTGCCGTGGCATACGGAGCTCCATCGCAGTCTTTAACACTGGTAGCATGCCGCGACAGCGTGGACGTGAACCGTATGTGCAGTTGACGGACTTTGAGCGAGGGCGTATAGTGGGCATGCGGGAGGCCGGGTGGACGTACCGCCGAATTGCTCAACACGTGGGGCGTGAGGTCTCCACAGTACATCGATGTTGTCGCCAGTGGTCGGCGGAAGGTGGACGTGCCCGTCGACCTGGGACCGGACCGCAGCGACGCACGGATGCACGCCAAGACCGTAGGATCCTACGCAGTGCCGTAGGGGACCGCACCGCCACTTCCCAGCAAATTAGGGACACTGTTGCTCCTGGGGTATCGGCGAGGACCATTCGCAACCGTCTCCGTGAAGCTGGGCTACGGTCCCGCACACCGTTAGGCCGTCTTCCGCTCACGCCCCAACATCGTGCAGCCCGCCTCCAGTGGTGTCGCGACAGGCGTGAATGGAGGGACGAATGGAGACGTGTCGTCTTCAGCGATGAGAGTCGCTTCTGCCTTGGTGCCAATGATGGTCGTATGCGTGTTTGGCGCCGTGCAGGTGAGCGCCACAATCAGGACTGCATACGACCGAGGCACACAGGGCCAACACCCGGCATCATGGTGTGGGGAGCGATCTCCTACACTGGCCGTACACCACTGGTGATCGTCGAGGGGACACTGAATAGTGCACGGTACATCCAAACCGTCATCGAACCCATCGTTCTACCATTCCTAGACCGGCAAGGGAACTTGCTGTTCCAACAGGACAATGCACGTCCGCATGTATCCCGTGCCACCCAACGTGCTCTAGAAGGTGTAAGTCAACTACCCTGGCCAGCAAGATCTCCGGATCTGTCCCCCATTGAGCATGTTTGGGACTGGATGAAGCGTCGTCTCACGCGGTCTGCACGTCCAGCACGAACGCTGGTCCAACTGAGGCGCCAGATGGAAATGTCATGGCAAGCCGTTCCACAGGACTACATCCAGCATCTGTACGATCGTCTCCATGGGAGAATAGCAGCCTGCATTGCTGCGAAAGGTGGATATACACTGTACTAGTGCCGACATTGTGCATGCTCTGTTGCCTGTGTCTATGTGCCTGTGGTTCTGTCAGTGTGATCATGTGATGTATCTGACCCCAGGAATGTGTCAATAAAGTTTCCCCTTCCTGGGACAATGAATTCACGGTGTTCTTATTTCAATTTCCAGGAGTGTAGTTGCCAAGTTTGTTCAAACACGTATCATACCTCTCAACCAGTTTTAAAATACCCTCTTCATAAAAACTTGCCGCCTGCTCCGATAACCAAGAGTTCACTGCAGTTTTCACGTCGTCGTCGTCGTCGTCGTCGTCGTCGTCGTCATTGTAACGGTTGCCACTGAGGTGTTGTTTTAGGTGTAGGAACAGATGGTAATCGCTCGGTGCAAGATCAGGACTGTAGGGTGGGTGGTCTAAAACTTCCCAGCCAAAACTGTCCAATAAATCGCGGGTCTGATCTGCAGTGTGAGGTCTTGCATTGTCATGGAGAAGGACAATTCTCTTTGTCAGCATGCCGCGTCTTTTGTTTTGACTCGTTCTGCGTAGCTTTCTCAGGGTTTGGCAGTATGCTTCTGCATTGAGAGTGGTTCCAAAACACCATGCCTATCCCAAAACACCGACACCATGATAGTCTTTTTGGCCTTCACCTTTACAGGCGAGTGTGTGTGTGTGTGTGTCTCCATTCCATGCTCTGTTGCTTCGATTCGGGCGTGATATGCGAAACCCATGTTTCGTCTCCAGTTACGATCTGACTCAAGAAGCCGTCACCTTTTTCGTGACAACAAGTCTATAACTTCATCGCACACTCAAATCTTTGGTTTTTGTGGTCCTCTGTTAGGAGTTTTGGGACCCAATGGGAGCACAGTTTCCTAAACTTCAGGTGTTCTGAAACAATGTTGTAAAGCATTGATCTCTACACGTCAGGAAATTCGTTTGAGATACCTGTTATTCTGAAGCACCTGTTCTCACGAATCCTCGCTTCAACTGAAGCCACGAAATCGTCTGTAATCAAAGAAGGGCGACCGGAGCGGTCCTCATCGTGGACATTGTCACGGCCATCTTTGAATTCTCGTACCCACTTACGCACTTTGCCTTCACTCATAACATTATCACTGTACACTTCACAAATCTGTCGAAGAAATTCCTGCAGCAGGTTCCTTGCTGAAAAAAACCGTATCACTGAGCGAACCTCACACGCGGCGGGCGAGTTGATAGTCTTAAACATTTTGAAAGCACAGAACAGAACCGTACAGGTTAGCTACAGAGTTGAAACTGAACACAGTTGTTCCCGAGGCATGCCGGTACACGACGCACGCGCTCGTTGCGGTATGCGCGCCAACTACTAGTGTCTACAACAAAACGGACCTTACTTAAAAAACACGCCTCGTAGCTATGCATCTCACTTTTATTTTTGAATTGGGACGGGTTATTGACAAATTTCATATGTGAGTATATGTATTGAGAAGATACTGTGAATATCCCGAGTTGCTTAAATATATGTCTGCAAGGTAATCTTGGATGGGCTTCAGCTATACTCTTGAAAACACCACATGTAGCACTTCTGTCGTCTTTGAGTTCTTTTCTGTGAGCAACACTATTCATAATCCGGATGGTAAGTTCGTCTGTTGTGTTTTACTCTGTCTTCGTGGACTTTCAACCGTCCTTACAGGCAAAAAACTGAAGGGATAGGATCTGGGACCCTTAGTGGACAAGGAACGTGACCATTACTGCCGATCCTTTTTCTGGTGAATGTTAGGGTTAGCTTATGTGTCACCTAACGGCTAGAATTCGCCCGAGGACCCGTCATGCTAGAAGAACCCCAGTAGCCAATGGCAGCTGTTCCAGCAAAGCCGGAAGCTCGCTTTCGAAAATGTCTCGACATCGGGGCTCCGTAAGACGATGCGGTAACGCAACAGGCCCAGTGAACTAAACGGCTGCCGTACAACACCACACATTTACAGAAAAGCTTACTTGAGAACGCATCTCCACAAAAGCATGTGGATTTCCGTCGGACGACTAAGAGTATTACTGCTACCGTCACGAGGGAAAGTGGCTTCATCAGTGAGCTCTTTTAATGCGTTTATTTGGCGACCTGCAATTGGTAAATGGAAAACTTTCAATCGTCTACTTTCATTTCCTTCTCGAAGGTGTTGAATCTGCTGCAAATGACAGAGGCAGAGGCCGTGCTTACGTAATGTCTCATTGTTGTATGTGGAATAACGATGCGTTGCAGAAATTCTGCATGTGCTTGTTCAAGGATTACGTTCTACAAACCGAATAATATCTTCCTCTTAATACACGAACTCTTCGGATGGAATGCGTCTGCTGGTCACTGCACCTGACTCACGTAGTTTCCTTAGAGCACGAATAAATACTCTTGAATCTGGTACTTGCAGTTAGGAAATCATCTAGCGTATTCTCTTGACCCAGCAGCAGTGTTTCCGTTGCAAGAGCAGTGCACAAATACCATGTCGGCATCCTCAGAATTTGTACATAAGTACGACATGCTTAAACGATACAGCAGAATTAGCCAACTAACCACAATCCTAGTTGAAAAATTCAGTCCTGTGAACCCAAATACAACTTCACAACTTGAACTTCAAAACCAAAATGATTATCGAGAAATAATAGCTGTAGTACCAACACGCGAAATGAAAAATTATCTCTGTAACCAGTGCATCCCAGCAACCACTAAAAATTGGAAACATTTCATATGGAATATTTTATTCGAATTATTCTGTACTATCAACTCCTAAAATACTTCTGGATCAGCCTATACGTAAATATGTCCCACGGTGTCCTACTCAGATCCTCATACAACACAGTCTCGGTTCCCTGTGAAACTTGCATACTAGGTCGAATCCGTCGACCTTCACCGTCAGATGTTTCATTAGGTGTGCATTATGGATAGGGTGTTCATTATATTAAGCCGTTTATTACGGAGGGTACGTTAAACGCGCATCCTTCACGTGAGTGTGGCGAGTGCGCGGCCAGGCACGGTGACGTGTGTTCGGTCTGCGACTCCTGTCACATGCTCACGCCATGCCGCGCCAGCCTAGCTTCCCCCATTCTAGGCGACAGTGAGAGAGCAATAGCGAATCCAATGTCTGACTCCAGGGAAGGAGCCCAGGGTGAGCCTCTTTGCTTGCTGTTTATCCAGGTAATTAAACTCTATATGCAGGAAATATTTTTTCATTCTGCAAGCGAGATCTTTTCTTTTTTTTCCGATCGGCACTGCAACCAGGACGCCTCTCACTTTGTCTCTTCTCACAAGTTTCTAGCCCAGCAAGACAAGCAGGAGGACTTTTACGAAGGTTGAGTCAGTTTAGCTTTTCGCCTCGGATACTTTCTGAACCGTTTGAGATAACCGCAGTTCTGTTTTCACCCAAATGAATTGTCCTCAGTAAATGAGGTATAAGCTCTTTTCATATCTACATTAATTAAAGAGATTACCGGCATCAATTTTTCAAATGGCTCTGTTTCTATTTCTGCAGCTAATATCGTATTTCTAAGAGAGACAAACGGTGTTGCCAGGAAATAACAGTATTCTGAACTTAGGATTTATGTCTTTTGAACACGAAACCGCCGCGCGGGATTAGCCGAGCGGTCAGTGGCGTTGCAGTCATGGACTGTGCGGCTGGACCCGGCGGAGGTACGAGTCCTCCCTCGGGCATGGATGTGTGTGTGTTTGTCCTTAGGATAACTTAGGTTAAGTAGTGTGTAAGCTTAGGGACTGATGACCTTAGCAGTTAAGTCCCATAAGAATTCACACACACACACACACACACACACACACACACACATAAATTGCTGTCTTACGCGGAAGTTCCTGTTTTCATACAGAACTGTCGAGTCACGTTGATGGGGCGCTCCAATTTGACTCGGCTAAGAGAGTCTAGTTACTAAAGCGGAATAGTAGAGAATTATTCAGCCTAAAACTGATACTAATCACACTTGGTTATAACGTATAGCTGGACCGACGTACCAACTGGAGGACAACATAATTTTGCGACATATACCGAGAATTCACCAGTTAACTACGATAACAGTTCTGTTCTTGTTTCTGCCAGAGCGTTGAAGGAAAGGCACACGTTGGAAAACTGAAAAAAAAGGTTCAAATGGCTCTAAGCACTATGGGACTTAACATCTGAGGTCATCAGTCCCCTAGACTTAGAACTACTTAAACCTAACTAACCTAAGGACATCACACACATCCATGCCCGAGGCAGGATTCGAACCTGCGACCGTAGCAACAGCGCGCTTCCGGACTGAAGCGCCTGGAACCGCTCGGCCACAGTGGACGGCTGGAAAACAATTTCGCGTTATGAGTTTAATGTCAAGGCACACAGTTACACCGGAAAATCATATCAATAACAGCAACAAAAAGGAAACCACGAAAGAATGTTGTCATAGGCTCTTTTTAGAACTAGCAACAAAATTTACTACAGTTCTGTTTGAAAAGTGAAGTTGATACCGATATCTCTGCAAGTAATAGAGCTATGAAGAGAGACTAGACGTCGTTTCGTGAGAACTTTATGATAATTCATCTGGGTGAAAACAAAATTACGGTACCTTATACGGTTGAAGACATATTCGAGGCCTACAGCTATAGCTAAATCACTCTGTGAAGTTCGCCATATTTGGAGACAGATGCTGGAAGACTGAATCTTTGTAACTGACCGGTCCTAATCGGAAGGGCTCAGTCAGTATGAGAGTTTCCCGTAGAAGCGAATACCCGGATTTGGAATCTGAACCATGCAATTTTGATTGTCAAGAAATTTCATCTCAGCATATTTTGACCAACAGGCGGAGCTACAGTGTGTTTGCGATGTTGTCTTACAGAAGCTCAGGAGCTGTATACAGATGGGCCGCCATGTGTTGCTTTTCTTTAATGAAGAATAATGCAACTCTATTCATCGCCTTGCAGGTATCATCTGTTATGCATAGTCGTCCTCATCCTCGTTCACATCTACATGCATGTTTTACACACCACTGAATGGTGATCGGTGGAAGCTACTTTCTACAAGCGCTAGACATCTACCATTATTTTTGATTCGGTAAATGATCCATAGTAAATTGACTGTATGTGAGCATTTTCACGGGCCGTAATTTCTCTCATACTATTCTCATGACCCGACACGTATTGCAGCACGGAATTTCTGCGTCTAATTCCAGTACCGGCTTTTTAAATGAATCCGACAGGGTATCGCAAGAACGACGTCGACTTTCTTTGAAAGTTTCATTCACACTTAAGTTGTCTGAGCATCTCTGTTACACTTCCATAAGGACTGTACTCTGTTGTGGATCCAGCAGCGCTTTTCTGAAAACCTTTGATGTACAAAGTCGTGCTTACCTGGTAAGGTAAGAACTCCAAACGCCCCGTCGGCGCTCTGGAATTGGTTGCATCAGCGTCTTGTGCGCTGTAGAATGTTTTGGTTCATCAGATGTACTTCTCCCTTCCCCTTGCCCTCTGATTTGTCAGATATGGTCATGCTGCTCTACAAGATGACACCACCTATGAAAGGTATGCTTGCTAAAGAACTTAACAGTGATATAGTTTCATTTTACCCGGAAAAAGGCTTCAATGATGATGCAAGACGTGTATATTTCTATTGTCTATTCTCAAACCACAATTTATGAAAGATGTTTATATTTTATTAATAGGATTAAGTAGGAATAATTAATATTTGTCATGTTGGAAATAATTGTGGTAGCAGGGAATGTCTGCACCAAAGTATATATAGAGGAGACGGTTATTGTGTAATAAAAGAGATATAGAGGAGACGGGAAGGTTTCAATGATGGCGATACAGGAGTATAAGTGAAATATTCAGTTTCTAGGTGCAGGAGTAGTGGTAGTAGTAGAAGTTTTTAATGTAGTTCGTGGATGAATTTTGCAGTTTTATTGGATATATTACTGGGTTACAATTTAAGA
The DNA here is from genome assembly GCF_023864275.1 of Schistocerca cancellata. Lineage (NCBI taxonomy): Eukaryota > Metazoa > Arthropoda > Insecta > Orthoptera > Acrididae > Schistocerca > Schistocerca cancellata. The sequence continues at coordinate 374,001,748 of NC_064626.1, forward strand.
ACAACAAGAATAACATATCTAAAAGATATGTTATTGTGACGATATTTGTGACGTTTCGCCAGCTGGTTTGAGAAGGATGGGACAAGTAGTCGACCGCGGTGGTATGGCAGGAAAGTAATTTAGGGAAACAACGAAAACGGTAAATCAGGATGGTCGGATGAAGAATGGAAGCTCCATCCTTCTGAATACAACGGCACGATGTTTACGAGGTGCAGTCAAGTTCTAAGGCCTCCGATTTTTTTTCTCCAGACTGGAAAGAGATAGAAACATGCCCATTGTTTTAAAATGAGACCGCATTCACTGTCAATACGTCCCAGAGATAGCAGCACCATACGGCAGATGGAATTTTACCGCCAGCGGCGAGAATGAGAACTGTTTTAAATACTTAAAATGGCGACGTTTTCCTTACTTGAACAGCGTGCAATCATTCGTTTTCTGAATTTGCATGGTGTGAAACCAATTGAAATTCATCAACAGTTGAAGGAGACATGTGGTGATGGAGTTATGGATGTGTCGAAAGTGCGTTCGTGGGTGCGACAGTTTAAAGAAGGCAGAACATCGTGTGACAACAAACCGAAACAACCTCGAGCTTGCACCAGCCGGTCTGACGACATGATCGAGAAAGTGGAGAGAATTGTTTTGGGGGATCGCCGAATGACTGTTGAACAGATCGCCTCCAGAGTTGGCATTTCTGTGGGTTCTGTGCACACAATCCTGCATGACAACCTGAAAATGGGAAATGTGTATCCAGGTGGGTGCCACGAATGCTGACAGACGACCACATGGGTGCCCGTGTGGCATGTTGCCAAGCAATGTTGACGCGCAACGACAGCATGAATGGGACTTTCTTTTCGTCGGTTGTGACAATGGATGAGACGTGGATGCCATTTTTCAAACCAGAAACAAAGCGCCAGTGAGCTCAATGGAAGCACACAGATTCACCGCCACCAAAAAAATTTCGGGTAACCGCCAGTGCTGAAAAAATGATGGTGTCCATGTTCTGGGACAGCGAGGGCGTAATCCTTACCCATTGCGTTCCAAAGGGCACTACGGTAACAGGTGCATCCTACGAAAATGTTTTGAAGAACAAATTCCTTCCTGCACTGCTACAAAAACGTCCGGGAAGGGCTGCGCGTGTGCTGTTTCACCAAGACAACGCACCGGCACATCGAGCTAACGTTACGCAACAGTTTCTTCGTGATAACAACTTTGAAATGATTCCTCATGCTCCCTACTCACTTGTTCTGGCTCCTAGTGACTTTTGGCTTTTTCCAACAATGAAAGACACTCTCCGTGGCCGCACATTCACCATCCATGCTGCTATTGCCCCAGCGATTTTCCAGTGGTCAAAACAGACTCCTAAAGAAGCCTTCGCCGCTGCCATGAAATCATGGCGTCAGCGTTGTGAATAATGTGTACGTCTGCAGGGCGATTACGTCGAGAAGTAACGCCAGTTTCATCGGAGGCCTTAGAACTTGAATGCACCTCGTAAAACAGTGGTACTTCATTCGGTTTATCTGCAGCAACACTGTTTTGCAAACAAGTTATTTAATAATGTAGAAGCCTAGTGGTACACTTTTCATTCACTTGCCATTATCAGTCACTGCACACACAACACACGCATTACTTCATAATGTTAAACTGTCCACACAATCAGCTGACATGAGGCCACCAGTGGCTAGCCGTAAGGTCATGCCCTTCAGTTGCGGTGCTGCAGGTACAAGTTGGTACAGGACTACTTTGCGGCAGGTATTCGAGCATCCTAAGGAAATCTAGGGCACTTCCTTGCGCGTCATACCTCGTTCGCTTGCTGAAAAGAAAACAGGAAAGTTTCCAAAGTCACGTTTACTAACCTCGGTCAAAGCGAACTCTTATTTAACACTCAGTTTTAGAGCTAAAGCAGCGTCAAATCCGACCTTGTACCCAGAGATAAGCGAGTGCCTTACTGCTGACGAGGACCAAAATTTGCCTCTGTCGCCCTCGACAATGAATGACACCGATAAGGAAAAATGCATGTTCGCGGATTTATCAAGGCTGTGCCAATAAGTTGTTGTGTCCTTGTCTGAAGGACCATTGGGACGCAGTTCGGCGTGTGTAAATAAAGGTGAAGAGGTGTGGCTTGCCTGTATCGACCTTCATCTGCCGCAAAACTGGCGGGGCATTGTGCAACGCGCTCGCCCGGTAGTGGATCCTTGGCAGCGGATAAGATTCCGAGAGGAGAGGCACACACGGCGAACATGCGTGTGTCCCGTGCTGCCTGGGGCCGGCTACCACTTGAGGGCCGATGTTAATTTCTGGTTCTTACCTTTCTTCAACAGCAGAGGAGATTACACGAAACGCAATCAGTTGGGGCTTACGACATCAACAGACATTCGGCGACGTAATTGTTCGATATGAGGTTGCGAATAAGCGTGAAGTACGCCGCTGGTAAAAGGCAGCTTTCACTGTGCACCGATTCAGAACAACGCCAAGAGGCTATTTTGTGGGGACAGTTCAAGCATTTAAAGTGTATATAAATTGTTATGACTGGGCGGTGACCTTCTGATATAGCATGTAGTTGTGTACTAATAGAGTTTTTTTTTTCGTGTTCCGTGAATCATATTAGTGATAACTCGCAGTGTGTCAGCAGGTTTACAAATAAGACACATTTTCTTTCATAAAAGACGTTTATATAACTGGATTTTTTAAAACTTAATTTCCTATAAAATTTGATAAACATAACAACCACTCAGGAATTCAACTGATGAGTAGAAGGTGTCGTCGAATAGAAATGATTTCAGTTTGTACTTAAAACTTCCATTACCTGCCAGCACCTTTTTGATCACGTGGGAGGTGGTAAAATTTTTTATACCTGCGTACTTTGCTTCCTTCCGTGAAGCAGTAACGTTAAGTCATGGATTGTGGAGGCTATTTATTTTTAAATTTTGCCCGGTTCTTCACAGCAAATGCCGTTGAAGAGAAAGTGTGTTGTGAGGCTAGTTTTATTATGCCTATTTTTTAAAACAGTTGTGTACATTAAGTTTGAGGATGGGCACCAGATATTATCATAACAGCATTTTCTGTGCAGCGATTACTTTGTATCAAGGAAGTTCTCATTTCTCATATCTTCTACAGTTTATTTATCGTAATGAAGGCAAAAATTCGCGGACAGATTCCTCATACGAAAGAAAATACGTCTGTACATCCTTATTTTTTGAGTTATTAAATGAAATTTGTTTTCAAGGTGACAGACTATCTCTGTGAAGAGCCGGGAATCGCATGGGAAGAGGAGGTCCAAGACCTGCGTACATCGAAAAAGTTCAGAGAAAGGAAGCACGCTTTGTATTATTGCGAAATAGGGGAAAGAATGTCACTGAAATGACACAGGATTTGGGATGGACGTAATTAAAACAAAGGCGTTTTTCGTTGCGACGGAATCTTCTCACAAAATTCGATGACCACTTTTCTCCTGTGAATGCGAAAATATTTTGTTGCCGCCGACATACATAGGGAGAAAAGATCAGCACGATAAAATAAGGGAAATCAGAGCTCGTACGGAAAGATCTAGGTGTTCGTTCTTTCCTCGCGCTATACGAGATTGGAATAATAGGGAATTGTGAAGGTGGTTCGATGAACCCTCTGCCAGGCACTTAAATGTGATTTGCAGAATATCTCCTGCGAGAGCTTCTGTAAAGTTTGGAAGGCAGGAGACGAGATACTGGCAGAAGTAAAGCTGTGGGTACCGGGCGTGAGTCGTGCTTCGGTAGCTCAGTTGGTAGAGCACTTGCCCGCGAAAGGCAAAGGTCCCGAGTTCGAGTCTCGGTCGGGCACACAGTTTAAATCTGCCAGGAAGTTTCATATCAGCGCACACTCCGCTGCAGAGTGAAAATCTCATTCTGGAAACATCCCCCAGGCTGTGGCTAAGCCATGTCTCCGCTATATCCTTTCTTTCAGGAGTGCTAGTTCTGCAAGGTTCGCAGGAGAGCTTCTGTAAAGTTTGGAAGGCAGGAGACGAGATACTGGCAGAAGTAAAGCTGTGGGTACCGGGCGTGAGTCGTGCTTCGGTAGCTCAGTTGGTAGAGCACTTGCCCGCGAAAGGCAAAGGTCCCGAGTTCGAGTCTCGGTCGGGCACACAGTTTTAATCTGCCAGGAAGTTTCATATCAGCGCACACTCCGCTGCAGAGTGAAAATCTCATTCTGGAAACATCCCCCAGGCTGTGGCTAAGCCATGTCTCCGCTATAACCTTTCTTTCAGGAGTGCTAGTTCTGCAAGGTTCGCAGGAGAGCTTCTGTAAAGTTTGGAAGGCAGGAGACGAGATACTGGCAGAAGTAAAGCTGTGGGTACCGGGCGTGAGTCGTGCTTCGGTAGCTCAGTTGGTAGAGCACTTGCCCGCGAAAGGCAAAGGTCCCGAGTTCGAGTCTCGGTCGGGCACACAGTTTTAATTTGCCAGGAAGTTTCATTAAGATGATGGTTCCGCATTCAGAAGCTATAAGAAGTTCAAATAAAAATGTACGAAACCTCGTAACAACCAAACTGGTTGAATTCTGCATATGCCGCTTTGGGATGACATACTGAGACATCTAGTCTTGCCTTGTCTAAACTAAACTCTAAACTTCGTCCGAACAGGCCTTGGAAGGCCCAACGGTACCTACCGGCCGCCGTGTCATCCTCAGCCCATAGGCGTCACTGGATGCGGTTATGGAGGGGCATGTGGTCAGCACACTGCTCTCCTGGCCGTATGTACGAGACCGGCATGCATTGTCACCCCCTCATAAAAAGTTCAAAGCTGTGCCCTCAGCAGGCAAGTTGATGTTCGCCCTCTTTTTCGACGTCCGAGGTCCGATACTCTTCAAATTTCTCAAATACTTCTCAGATACGAAAAAAACGTTAACACCGACGTGTACTGTGAGACACTCCGTAGCCTACGCAAGTCCATCAATAGCCAACGGCCTTGAATGCTCACGGAGGGAGTGATTATGCCCAACGATAACGGACATCCACACGTCTCCAAGGTCACACAAAGTGCCCCCCTTCTAACAGCCGTGTACCGCAAGTCTCTAGAGGAACGGAAGGTTCCAAATGATTGGAAAATAGCACAGGTAGTCTCAGTTTTCAAGAAGGGTCGTCGAGCAGATGCGCAAAACTATAGACCTATATCTCTGACGTCGATCTGTTGTAGAATTTTAGAACATGTTTTTTCCTCGCGTATCATGTCGTTTCTGGAAACCCAGAATCTACTCTGTAGGAATCAACATGGATTCCGGAAACAGCGATCGTGTGAGACCCAACTCGCTTTATTTGTTCGTGAGACTCAGAAATTATTAGATACAGGCTCCCAGGTAGATGCTATTTTCCTTGACTTCCGGAAGGCGTTCGATACAGTTCCGCACTGTCGCCTGATAAACAAAGTAAGAGCGTACGGAATATCAGACCAGCTGTGTGGCTGGATTGAAGAGTGTTTAGCAAACAGAACACAGCATGTTGTTATCAATGGAGAGACGTCTACAGACGTTAAAGTAACCTCTGGCGTGCCACAGGGGAGTGTTATGGGACCATTGCTTTTCACAATATATAGAAATGACCTAGTAGATAGTGTCGGAAGTTCCATGCGGCTTTTCGCGGATGATGCTGTAGCATACAGAGAAGTTGCAGCATTAGAAAGCTGTAGTGAAATGAAGGAAGATCTGCAGCGGATAGGCACTTGGTGCAGGGAGTGGCAATTGACCCTTTACATAGACAAATGTAATGTATTGCGAATACATAGAAAGAAGGATCCTTTATTATATGATTATATGATAGCGGAACAAACACTGGTAGCAGTTACTTCTGTAAAATATCTCGGAGTATGCGTGCGGAACAATTTGAAGTGGAATGATCATATAAAATTAATTGTTGGTACCGCGGGTATCAGGTTGAGATTTATTGGGAGAGTCCTTAGAAAATGTAGTCCATCAACAAAGGAGGGGGCTTACAAAACACTCGTTCGACCTATACTTGAGTATTGCTCATCAGTGTGGGATCCGTACCAGGTCGGGTTGACGGAGGAGATAGAGAAGATCCAAAGAAGAGCGGCGCGTTTCGTCACAGGGTTATTTGGTAAGCGTGATAGCGTTACGGAGATGTTTAACAAACTCAAGTGGCAGACTCTGCAAGAGAGGCGCTCTGCATCGCGGTGTAGCTTGCTGTCCAGGTTTCGAGAGGGTGCGTTTCTGGATGAAGTATCGAATATATTGCTTGCCCCTACTTATACCTCCCAAGGATATCACGAATGTAAAATTAGTGAGATTCGAGCGCGCACGGAGGCTTTCCGGCAGTCGTTCTTCGCGCGAACCATACGCGACTGGAACAGAAGAGGGAGGTAATGACAGTGGCACGTAAAGTGCCCTCCGCCACACACCGTTGGGTGGCTTGCGGAGTATAAATGTAGATGTAGATGTAGAAAATGTAATGGCCAAGTTCAAGTGGGAGCAGCTTGTGCATCCACCCTACAGCCCGCACGTGTAGCCCTGTGACTTTCAGGTGTCTGGTCTGCTAAAAAACATCTGGAAAGGAAGCGCTTCAACTCGTAGGATGAACTGAAGGTCGCAGTGGAAAACTGGCTTCTGTCACACCCACAGGAATTCGGCTCGTGAAGCAGTGGGATAGTTGTACTCACGCCTCAGGTAGTTTCTTTTCAATAAAAACTTAAATTATTCCCACGGTGCTGTTTCGTGCCGTTTCTTATGAACACTCCTCACAGCTTCATAAGGCATATGCTGAGGTGTTTGCTTGTCCACAAGCGACAGTGTATGCAGGTTGGGTAAACTGGTGGGGAAGAGGGATCGGCTGCCCATCGAGAGCACGAGGGCTCAAAAAATGGCTCTGAGCACTATGGGACTTTAACATCGAAGGTCATCAGTCCCCTAGAACTTAGAATTACTTAAACCTAACTAACCTAAGTGTATCACACACATCCATGCCCAAGGCAGGATTCGAACCTGCGACCGTAGCGGTCGCGCGGTTCCAGACTGAAGCGTCTAGAATCGCTCGGCCACTGCGGCTGGCAGAGCACGAGGGGACTCGGGGCCCAGTGGGGCATACTCTAGGAGGAGAACGGCTCGGAATAACAGGAAATGGTACTCGAGACGACGGGAAAATGCCGTGTGTACATAAAAGAAAGGTCGGTTACGGGTGTAGCACGCTTTAAGGTGTGGAGGGTGGCGGTAGGTAAGCAGACACCAGTGCCTGCGGTCCCGTACCAAGGCCGGCAGGGGGTCTCGTGATACCTGCCCCTGTCCCAGTCGTCCAGTGCAGCCGTCTGGAGCGTGGCCGCGCTGTTCTCACGCGTACCGCCGACACGCCGCTTGGGTTTCGTGGAAGTGGCCCGCTTCCTACTGCTAGCACTTCCGTTCTCCAACAAAGTGATTCCTCTTTGAGAAAGGGAATCTTGTTGTATACCGTCAGCCGCACTTCAAATGCCAGCCAAAAATTTGAACAACTGTTTCACTGATATGCCTTAAACTAAAAGACGAAACACGTCTGGGACAAATAAAATATATTGAAACAAGAAAAACGTGGTTTTTATTTACAAAACGAGTTTTTCTGTGCTTGCTGCGGATGATGGCCACGCAAACAAACTTCAGAAACGTATTTGTTTGCCAAACTGGCATTCGGGTGTACAGTGCATCATCATTGGTATCTGATACAGAGGATAAACAACAAATTTATGTACACCTGTGTCAATAACACACGAACACACTAAAGCAGAAGCATAATATTACTTACATGTTGTGCACGTCCCCATCAAACGACTTGCTTGTCAAGTGTAAAATGTTCATGGTGATTATACAGAGGGGTCCAAAAAAATGTATCCACTATTTAAAAGTCCATAACTGGCAAACTAATTGACGGAGTTGGTAGTGTAATAGCTTGTAGTTATGGCAATCGCCACACATGCGTTGTATTGCGTTGTTTTGTTCTGTCAGATGGCAGTCGCCAGATAGTGTTTTGTTCTTAGTTGCACCTAGTTACTCGAGTTAACATGGCTGGCGCAAGGCTTACATTCGATGAAAGGAAGTCAGTTTTGAAGTGGTATTTTAAGTACGAAAACATTAATGAGGTTCAACGGCATTGGCGAAATGAGTATCAAACAGAGCCACCGACACGTTTAACGATTCGTCGCATTCGAGACAATATTAAAGCCCAAGGCTGTGTTAAAGATGTACACAAACAACGATCTGGACGAACAGTAACAAGTCCAGCTAACTCCCGTCGTGTGTTACAACTCACTCGCTCACCACAGAAGTCTGTGAGACAGTGTGCCTGTGGAACTGGAGTGAGTCGCTCAAGTATTCGGCGGATTTTGAAGACAGCAAAGCGGAAGTGCTACATCCCACGATTGTTACACGCAATGAACGAGGACGACCCAGATCGTAGAATGGAGTACTGCGAGTGGTTTACTAACATGGTGCGCAACGACGAAGAGTTTGCAGACATGATTGTGTGGTCTGATGAGGCACAGTTCAAACTCAGTGGTACAGCAGATCGCCACAATTGCATCTACTGGGCCACCGAAAATCCGAACGTCCATGTAGACAAAGCCATGAATTTGCCAGGAGTAAATTTGTGGTGTGGGTTGTCTTACTGGGGCATGATTGGGCCATTCTTCTTTGATGGCACAGTTACCGCTGAGGTGTACCTTCAGAAGCTCCAGACATCCATTTTACCTGCGTCCGAGACTTGTATGGAGACGGAAGAGTTTACTTTCAACAAGATGGTGCCCCAGCCCACTACCAAAATCGTGTTAGGGCGTATCTCGACTAAAATCTACCAGGAAGATGGATAGGCCGTAGAGGTGCTGTGGAGTATCCACCACGTTCCCCAGACCTAACTCCTCTGGACTTTTACCTGTGGGGAGCACTAAAAGACGTCGTTTATCTACAATATCCACGCCCATTGGATGAACTTCGAGAATCCATCGTACATTCATGTGCAATTATTCAACTGAACACGTTGCAATTAGTAGTTGGTGCTGCATCTCGTCGGCATCGTTTGTGTGTGGATGTTAATGGTGACCATTTCGAACACCTATAGTGGTGTCTTTCAGTTGGACTTTAAGCTACACTTTCACCAAAAATGAGACAACTCAGTCAATTAGTTTGCAAGTTATGGACTTTTAAACAGTGGATACATTTTTTTTGATCCCTCAGTAAACTCTGTCATCTAGAAAACATACAAGACGTATTTCAAAACTAAGGTCTGGTTTGTCATTAAAAAATAAATAAACTCATGAGGAAAGATTTTTATTGACAGTAATATTTTGCTACATATCAACTCTACTTTTCCACATAATCGCCGTTCACATCTATACACTTTCCGCAACGCTGTACCAGCTTCTTTAATCCCTTTGCACAGAAGTCTGCCTCCTGGGAATTGAACCAGTTGGTAACGTCAGTGTCGAGTACACCTTCGTTTTGAAATCTTTGTCCACCCAGCCACTTATTCAAATGCAAGAAGAGGAAATAGTCGCTTGGTGCGAGGTCAGGGCTGTAGGGAGGGTGCTCAAAATATTCCCAACGAAAATCTTGAACCTTCTCGTTGGTTTTGGCAGCGGTGTGAGGGCGTCCGTTGTCGTGAAGGAAGATTATGTTAGACGACAGTTCCCTGTGGCGTCGATTTTGGATGCACGTCACAGTTTAGTTACCGTTTCACAGTACGTCAGATGTAGTTGTCCACAAAATCAATCAGAAAAGCGCCCTTTTCGTCCCAAAAAAGATAGGCGTCATTTTTCGGTTCGAGAATGGAGAATACCTAAACTTTTTCGGTTTGGGTGAACTCTAATGGCACCACTGCATTGACTGTTGTTTCGATTCTGCGTTGGCGTACGATATCCACTTCTCGTAGCGCGTAACAGTGTGGGAAAACAAATCATCTCCATCTTGTCTATTAGTGCCCCAAAAACTGTCGTGCACTACTCATTCTTTGCTCTTTGTGCAGATCAGTGAGCATTATTAGAAACCCATCTCGTATAGCTGTACAAAGACAATCCTATAAATTGAGTTTCGTGCAACATTCTGGAATTCATTAGCCAGACCATTGAGGACCAATTGGATGAAAACCTCTTAGAGGTTGTCAGGACCAGATCTTTAGCTTACGGCAAATAATGGAGAAGTGTTATGAGTGGAACAGGGAATTGTATCTATGCTTTATAAATCTAGAAAAGGCATATGACCGAGTTCCTAGGAGGAAGTTATTGTCTGTTCTACAAGATTATGGAATAGGAGGCAAACTTTTGCAAGCAATTAAAGTTCTTTACATGGATAGTCAGGCAGCAGTTAGAGTTGACGGTAAGTTGAGTTCATGGTTCAGAGTAGTTTCAGGGGTAAGACAAGGCTGCAACCTGTCTCCACTGTTGTTCATATTATTTATGGATCATATGTTGAAAACAATAGACTGTCTGGGTGAGATTAAGATATGTGAACACAAAATAAGCAGTCTTGCATATGCGGATGACTTAGTTGTGATGGCAGATTCGATTGAAAGTTTGCAAAGTAATATTTCAGAGCTAGATCAGAAATGTAAGGACTATGGTATGAAGATTAGCATCTCCAAAACGAAAGTAATGTCAGTGGGAAAGAAATATAAACGGATTGAGTGCCAAATAGGAGGAACAAAGTTAGAACAGGTGGACGGTTTCAAGTACTTAGGATGCATATTCTCACAGGATGGCAACATAGTGAAAGAACTGGAAGCGAGGTGTAGCAAAGCTAATGCAGTGAGCGCTCAGCTACGATCTACTCTCTTCTGCAAGAAGGAAGTCAGTACCAAGACTAAGTTATCTGTGCACCGTTGAATCTTTCGACCAACTTTGTTGTATGGGAGCGAAAGCTGGGTGGATTCAGGTTACCTTATCAACAAGGTTGAGGTTACGGATATGAAAGTAGCTAGGATGATTGCAGGTACCAGTAGATGGGAACAATGGCAGGAGGGTGTCCACAATGAGGAAATCAAAGAAAAACTGGGAATGAACGCTATAGATGTAGCAGTCAGGGCAAACAGGCTTAGATAGTGGGGTCATGTTACACGCATGGGAGAAGTAAGGTTACCCAAGAGACTCATGGATTCAGAAGTAGAGGGTAGGAGGAGTCGGGGCAGACCGAGGAGAAGGTACCTGGATTCGGTTAAGAATGGTTTTGAAGTAATAGGTTTAACATCAGAAGAGGCACCAATGTTAGCACTGAATAGGGGATCATGGAGGAATTGTATCAGGGGGGCTATGCTCCAGACTGAACGCTGAAAGGCATAATCAGTCTTAAATGATGATGATGATGATGATGATGATGACCACTAATCGTCAATCGCCCTTTCACTTTGGAGTTTTGTTTGCCTGATTAACGTCGGTCCGAATACTCGGCTTGCCACTGCGCTGTTTATCGCGAACGTTTGTGCGGCCATTTCGAAATTCTCGACGCCATTTTCGAACTTCTTTGTCACTCATTATTTCAGGTTCAAAATGGTTCCAATGGCTCTGAGCACTATGGGACTTAACATCGGAGGTCATCAGTTCCTTAGAACTTAGAATTACTTAAACTTAACTAACCTAAGGACATCACACACATCCATGCCCGAGGCAGGATTCGAACCTGCAGCAGTAACAGTCGCGCGGTTCCAGACTGAAGCGCCTAGAACCGCTCGGCCATCGCGGCCGGCTTATTTCAGGTCCATACATTAGATGCAACTCACGATGGATTTCAACAGCTGAAGATCGTTCTGCCAGTAAAAATGTAATCACACTGGACACTTCAAAACTGGCGGGTATCTACGATTGTTTCGGCCATTGCAGTCTGTTCCCACCGACTGGCAAATGTCTACTGAATCAAACCAACACTGCAGTAGTTTCTGAAGAGTCGGTAGACAGTGCTGCATGCGTGAAACTTCATTCAGGCCTACGATCAGCAATATTTTGGTCATCGGACCTTAGTTTTAGAATACGTCTCGTAGAAACCAGTGAATATTTAAAATCTAATTATGGCTCTATATACAACAACGTCTACATGGCCACGATAGGGTCCATTATCTGGTGATAAAAACTAAGTGTCTTACCTCTGCGGTACACAGATCGTCACTTGTATGTGTTATACAACTGTAAAACGCTGAACGGAATGAGAATGACAATCTCTTGAAATACAAGTAAACACGATCACAAGTTCTTCTATCACTTGTGTGTGAAGTACAATGTCGGTTTTCTAAGCCACACATCAGGCTTGTAGCAGAAACAGCTGTTACGGTAAGAAAACTTGGAACTGCTGGTCAGGGCAAAGCATCTCGTAAAAGAGGTCTTTTGTTATCTGTTGAGGCCATACTTAAGTAGATATATGGCATGCAGTCACTATGTGCATTGAATAATGCGTAGGGACATACGGTATATAAGGGTAGAATATATAAGCGGCAAATGAAACGAGATAGACGGGAAAAAAGTTATTTCATAAGTTATCGCCGTAATATACACTCCTGGAAATGGAAATAAGAACACATTGACACCGGTGTGTCAGACCCACCATACTTGCTCCGGACACTGCGAGAGGGCTGTACAAGCAATGATCACACGCACGGCACAGCGGACACATCAGGAACCGCGGTGTTGGCCGTCGAATGGCGCTAGCTGCGCAGCATTTGTGCACCGCCGCCGTCAGTGTCAGCCAGTTTGCCGTGGCATACGGAGCTCTATCGCAGTCTTTAACACTGGTAGCATGCCGCGACAGCGTGGACGTGAACCGTATGTGCAGTTGACGGACTTTGAGCGAGGGCGTATAGTGGGCATGCGGGAGGCCGGGTGGACGTACCGCCGAATTGCTCAACACGTGGGGCGTGAGGTCTCCACAGTACATCGATGTTGTCACCAGTGGTCGGCGGAAGGTGCACGTGCCCGTCGACCTGGGACCGGACCGCAGCGACGCACGGATGCACGCCAAGACCGTAGGATCCTACGCAGTGCCGTAGGGGACCGCACCGCCACTTCCCAGCAAATTAGGGACACTGTTGCTCCTGGGGTATCGGCGAGGACCATTCGCAACCGTCTCCATGAAGCTGGGCTACGGTCCCGCACACCGTTAGGCCGTCTTCCGCTCACGTCCCAACATCGTGCAGCCCGCCTCCAGTGGTGTCGCGACAGGCGTGAATGGAGGGACGAATGGAGACGTGTCGTCTTCAGCGATGAGAGTCGCTTCTGCCTTGGTGCCAATGATGGTCGTATGCGTGTTTGGCGCCGTGCAGGTGAGCGCCACAATCAGGACTGCATACGACCGAGGCACACAGGGCCAACACCCGGCATCATGGTGTGGGGAGCGATCTCCTACACTGGCCGTACACCACCGGTGATCGTCGAGGGGACACTGAATAGTGCACGGTACATCCAAACCGTCATCGAACCCATCGTTCTACCATTCCTAGACCGGCAAGGGAACTTGCTGTTCCAACAGGACAATGCACGTCCGCATGTATCCCGTGCCACCCAACGTGCTCTAGAAGGTGTAAGTCAACTACCCTGGCCAGCAAGATCTCCGGATCTGTCCCCCATTGAGCATGTTTGGGACTGGATGAAGCGTCGTCTCTCGCGGTCTGCACGTCCAGCACGAACGCTGGTCCAACTGAGGCGCCAGGTGGAAATGGCATGGCAAGCCGTTCCACAGGACTACATCCAGCATCTCTACGATCGTCTCCATGGGAGAATAGCAGCCTGCATTGCTGCGAAAGGTGGATATACACTGTACTAGTGCCGACATTGTGCATGCTCTGTTGCCTGTGTCTATGTGCCTGTGGTTCTGTCATTGTGATCATGTGATGTATCTGACCCCAGGAATGTGTCAATAAAGTTTCCCCTTCCTGGGACAATGAATTCACGGTGTTCTTATTTCAATTTCCAGGAGTGTATTTGCCCCAGTGTGAGACAAGACCGTACCTGCTTTCAAGGAAAAATGTTCGCAGTTGCCTGAGGAACCATGATTGTACCAAGGCATGCACCACTCTGTCCGAAACGACCACGAATGTCTTTCTTCAGGGCTCCAAAAATATGGAAATCGCATGGCGAGAGACTGACACTGTATGGAGAACGTCGGCCCGCCCACACTTTGCCAAAGTTGTTCCCAGTACGCTGCAAACGTTTTGCTGGGAAGCCCTTGTAGATCCTCCATACAGTCCCGGTTCCTCCCCGGGCGGTTTCCATATTTTTGGATCCCTGACGATAGACATTCGTGGCCGTCGATTTGCTTCGGACGAAGAGGTGCTAGTCTGGGTACAGTCGTGGTTTCGTAGGCAACCGCAAACATTTTTTCCATCAAGGCACTTACCGTCTTGCGTCACAGTGGGATACACGTTTTAACGGGTTCTAGATTCGAATTATAGGTGTGAAACAATCAGTGAATTGTTACATTAATGAATCGACGTTAATCACAACTATGTGATGAACAGAGAAAGTTGTACAGAGGATAAACAACAAGTGTATACACACCTATGTCGGTAACACAAGAACACACTGAAATTACTTACATATTGTGCTCGTCTAATCAAACGACGTGCCTGTCAAGTTCAAATGGTTCAAATGGCTCTAAGCACTATGGGACCTAACATCTGAGGTCATCAGTCCCCTAGACTGAGAACTACTGAAACCTGAGCAACCTAAGGACATCACGCACATCCATGCCCTCGACAGGATTCGAACCTGCGACCGTAGCAGCAGCGCGGTTCCGGACTGAAGCGCCTAGAACCGCTCTGCCACAGCGGCCGGCGCCTGTCAAGTATAAAATCTTTATGATGATCATAAATTACGTAATCCAGAAAACATGGAAACAACGTGAATATTTAAAACCTGATTATAATCCTGCACACAACCACTCTTACACGGCCACGGTAACGTTGGCTGCATTGGGAAACTGGCAGCAGTGAAACTGACTGATCCTACTGGGGCCTACTTAAAGCCTCTGTTCCAACAGGGAAACAGCATATTACCGTCGTTCATATTATTTCCAGTTGCCACTCTAAATGGAAGTTTCTGAAAGAACTAGTTTACTGTTTCAAGCGAGTCTTTCTGGAAGCCTACAGATCTATTTGGCTGCCTTGCCATGCCTGTCCCAACCGCTAGCATTGGTACCCCCTCGCAGCTCCAGCACCAGCTCTCAGCATTGGTACCCCCTCGCTCATGAAATCCTGTTTCGTACAAAGGAACCTATCTACCGGTCACCACCATCTTTGTGAAAATTAATAATTATGAATACAAGGTTGTTACAATATGATTAAAATAACCCGAAATTACTTACACGTTTAAGGAATAACGTGATCTAATTTCCGTCCCTTTCCATTATTGGAAATACACAGTAAATAGTCATTCAATCGTTTAGACTTATTATTTAATAACTTAGTTTCTAACTAAAATACTACATTTCAGTTAATTACAGCGTCCCTGTGTTTTTTCGTGCAATCATATTAAATCTCTGTCTCTCTCTAAGGGTAACACTGCCGGTCGGAGTGGCCGAGCGGCTCTACGCGCTACAGTCTGGAACCGCGCGACTGCTACGGTCGCAGATTCGAATCCTGCTTCGAGCATGGATGTGTGTGGTGTCCTTAGGTTAGTTAGGTTTACGTAGTTCTAAGTTCTAGGGGACTGATGACCTCAGAAGTTAAGTCCCATAGTGCTCAGAGCCATTTGAACCATTCTGAAGTGTCACACTACAAAGTTTCCAGTTCATAGCTTTCATCAGATACAGAGTAAAGAAAGTGCTGAGTGCATAGTCTCTGATCAATAGCACCAGCTTTGTTGGAAACAAGAGAAAACTAGTTGGGGATCCTAGACCGGAAGTTTAAAGTGAGTGCTCTCGAACACGGTGTATAATTATCATGCTGCTACCCCGGAGGAATAAAATCTTCAACTGTGAAATAGTGCTCCAGCTTCTTGTACACTTGTATTTTACTTCGCAGTTGCCTCGCGGTTGCTACCGAACGAAAAGACACTGAGGTTATAACACTGGATCCACAAGTGGAAGCCGCCGATTTTGATCCTCATCCGACAATACTGACAGGTCCTTCCCGTTTCCTGCGAATGCTGGGATGGTTCCTTCAACAATACGATGGGCGATATTCCTCTCAGCCTTGACTGAGTTCGTGCTCGATGAGTAATGTTGTCCACGTCGGCGGTATGTTAAATTCTGTCCTCGTACCGTCATTCCAGGCGTCAACAACGCAGCTCATTAAATAACACAGAGATTGTTTCTTCCCGTAAACGTGAGAAATGTAAGCAAATACCATGCCCTCTCTTTGTAAATTGTACATAGGTTGCGAGAAAGCCTGTGACTTCATCAATATAAGGTTTGTATTGATAAAAAAATGATTTTTCTGGATCAGTAACTTAATGAATGTCGTTTTACGTTCAAAATCAAAATAAAACAACTGTCATAATGTGACTGATAACAAAAATTCATTTTCTACATGTGAAATAATCTTACAAATTTCATATTTCCTGATAATCTCGTCGATGACAGGACGGCAAAATATCGTTTCAACATTCTCGTACGTATGAAAAGAAAAAGAGCGGCTTTCCCTCTATACGGAAAAATGGATGTAATGTCTACTGTATGCCACCGAGTCTCATTCTCTACCCGAGGATGGAAAAAACTGAAAAGTGGTTTAGTTCGCTGAATGATAACCATGTGAGCAAGCGTCATGCACCAATGACTCCCTCAGATTGGGGACTTGTTAGTGGATTGAGTGACCTATGATGATATGCGAGACAGTAGAAAACGCTGACTGTGCTGTTCTCATGCGTCATCATATTTATCGTGCATTGTTTTGATAAGCGACTTGTTTACTCGTCGGTAGTCGGTATCTGTTTGTTGAGTGTCCGATTTCAGTATTTGTCACTTTGTACGACGAACTCAGTGGCACGGGTAGGCGTTCACGGTGCATTATGAGGACAACGAGCGTTTGTGAGAAGAAGTAAAGCAGTTTAGATGAACAAGTGAAATTCTGTACTTAAGGAAAAGTTAAATGTACAGCTGTAAGATACAAGTTGGAATGTGAATTAGCGTTGCATCTTCTGATTAGAGTAGTAGAAATACTTATTTAGTGCGAGAATCTAGGATCAGTCTCAACTAAAAATGCTCTGAGAATTGGTGCGATACTTTAAACGCATTTATTTTTCTCAAAGCGTGCTTAATTTTTTAAAGAAATTTGTTGATGTATACTAACGAGGTTTGAGAAACATAGCATTGATTCAACCAACCTTATAATTCTGAAACTGCTTGTGTAGACCACATCAGGATATTGGGAAATTTAGAACTGGTTGAAGACTTACGCAACCAGATTTCCGAAGCCTTCTCGGCAGTGCTACGACCTGCAGGAAATCGCCAGCTCTAGGTGGGGAAAAGAAGAAGGAATAAGTGTTAACGGAACACATCAGAATCACCTTACTTTTTCTGATGACGTGGTACTGTCTGTCTTTAGTGCAGATAAACTCTATATAATGGAAGGAACTGAGCGGTTTTGAAAGTATGCATCAAAATCTAACACGAGGGTAATCCCAAAAGTAAAGTCTCCTATTATTTTATAAGTACATAGACCTGCTTATTTCTACAATGGTTTACATCAGTTTACAGCTTGGACATTCAGCTATTTTTCGACATAATCACCTTTTCTGTCGATGCATTTTTGTAGATGCTGTGGCAGTTTTTGTATGGTCATGTCATACCAGCTCGCCGCCATGCTGTTCAGAAAGTCATGAACCTCTTCTTTCACCTCGTCGTCGGAGCTGAATCTCGGGGACCACAATTAACGCTGACAGTTACTGTGAGACTCTGAAAAAACTCAAACGGACCATTCAGAAGCGGAGAAGAGGACTGTTGAGCAAGGGCGTACACATTCTCCATGACAACGCTCGCCCACACATCGCTAGGCAAACCGTTGCTCTCCTGCAACAGTTTCAGTGGAACATAATCACCCATCCAACCTATAGTTCTGACTTGGCGCCCAGTGACTATCACCTTTTCCGTGGGTTAAAAGAACATATGGTCGGAAAGCGATTCAGCTCCGACGACGAGGTGAAAGAAGAGGTTCGTAACTTTCTGAACAGCATGGCGGCGAGCTGGTATGACATTGGCATACAAAAACTGCCACAGAGTCTACAAAAATGCATCGACAGAAATGGTGATCATGTCGAAAAATAGCTAAATGTTCAAACTGTAAACTGATGTAAACCATTGTAGAAATAAACAGGTATATATACTTATAAAAAAATAGGAGACCTTACTTTTGGGATTACCCCCTTATAAGAAGGCAAAAATACTCTATAATCAAAACAGAGAGAAGCTAATTGTACAAATTGCATTGAACTCAAATTACCAGTGGTAGATTGTATTTAGGGCACTTTAGATGACAAATGGGAAAAACAACATTAAAGTGTTTGTGGTCGAAGTTGACGATATTTCCAAAACGACCCATCGCCAATCACTGACTTTTGTATTTGATGGTATCCTTGGCTCCCTCGTGCACTGTAATGGTTGTGCGGTGGTAGCTGCTGTGATTGTGGAGATATGAGTGTTGGAAGTAACCTCCATCATATCGTCGTGCTCACTGGAACATTTTCTACCTCTTTTGCATCAATGTATTTTTCAATCGAAAAATACAAGATTTTCTGTTATATTCTGGCGCCTCTACGAATATTATCCAATGCTAACGAATGTTCTCGAAAGTTCTAGAATATTCTCGAATGTTCTGTAAAACAAATTGGAAACGACACATGGCGCAATGTTCCAGACTGCAGCAAAATCGTCGTGATGATGAGTTGTGTAACGTAGTACAGACAAAGGAGCAGCTCATCGAGAACGAGTATTCTCCTAGGGAGAAACTGCGTAAACAAAGAACTCCTGCGTGAGCGGACCATTTCAGCAACAAAAAATGACACAGTTAACAAGTAAAGCAGGAAATACGAAATACGGTACCACGGGAAGCAAAATATTTAAATCCATTGATACACTGACTAACCGAGACGAAAACGTCAACTTAGCTACAGAATTCCACAATTCTCTCAATGATACCGATATGCTCTAGCAAAAACGGCTTCAAAATAACTTCACAGAAGCAGAAATATTAACCGGAGAAGAAAATAGTTAGTCAGTAGTCATACCCTGCATGCCACTTAATTTTAAAACCTGCAATTTTCGTTAAGGTTGGCGTACAGAGTAATCATAATTTAACCACAGTGACAAATCGGCATTCAAAATCATGAGGATTCCTTTAACTATTGAAACATTAGTTTTCATATTTGCATGTGGACAACATCCTACAAATGCGGCATTTATCGGACGAAAGGATTCTTGTACTTCATTCTTCGTGCGGAATGTATGTTAAGGGGCTCTCATACGGTCAGTATTTATTGCACACAATAATATTGTGTCAATGCATTTCGCCAAATTATGAGGCTAAGAAAGGCACAATATTACTGCGCAATAGTTATACACGGAACATGTCAGCTACAAGTCTGCCTTCGTAGCGAACATGTCTGCTCTCGATGATTTAGAACTCCCATATATTGCGATTGCAGGCGCCCCAGTGCTGCAAAAGGAAAAGCAGGAGGAAGTGGCGATGCGGGAACAAAAAGGTGGCTTTGAAGGCGTTCTACACACGGCCATACTAACGTGCTAAAAGAACTTCAAGCAATGCCAGATGAGTGTCGGAATTTTTATAAGGATGAACGTGGGATCTTTCAACAAACTGGTGAATTTCGTTACGCCTTATGTACACAGAAAATTTGCTTTTCATATACTCGTCAGATTTCACTTTCCTCAATGCTGGGAGCTGTCTATAAACCTGAAAAGGATAAGGCACATAACTGTATGGGATCGGTAGTAGTGCTGTTCGGTAGCTATTTGTGCAATAAATAATTCAACTTTCTGAAACGAACGAATAAGTCATCTGTCGAATGTTACTGCAGCTAATTATTGTTCAAAAATGTTCATATGTGTGTGAAATCTTACGGGATTTAACTGCTAAGGTCATCAGTCCCTAAGCTTACACACTACTTAGCCTAAATTATCCTAAGGAAAAACACACACACCCATGCCCGAGGGAGGACTCGAACCTCCGCCGGGACCAGCCGCACAGTCTGCAGCGCCTAAGACCGCTCGGTTAATCCCGCGCGGGAGGCTAATTATTGAATAAGTATTAAATATGTAATTAAACTACTCCCCTAAATACACTTCAAAAGGTAATTCCTTCCGCCTTTTCTGATGTATTCATATTCATATGGCGTCGCTGTATCAGTTCTTTGTATGTCCGCAGATCACGAATTCCTGGAAGGAAGTGCCTTGTGTTCCACAACACCACCCTTACGCTATACAATATGTTGCCCAGTACATTGAGCTAGCGTCAGTATTTTTAAATCTCTGTAGTTTCGTTCAGTATATTGCTCAAATCGTCCATACCACTTTCAGACGGTCGATATTGTTGGGCAATAATTACAATTAGCATTGCGCAATAAAATTGAGCGTGTGAAGGTCAGTTTACCCTTTCTGGCGTCAACTATTTCACAAACCCTTAACCACCAAACATCCAATACCATATTGTACACTCCCTCGATGTTTGGATCTATAGAAACAGTTTTGGAATGTTGCTCATATATTTAAATTTGTATTCAGCCTCCCATTTTCATATTTGTTTTCCAAGTTTGGATGAATTTTCTTGGGAGATAAACCGTCAAAAACGTTTGACAGATGGGGAAAATTTGGAAATTTGCGGTAAGTTCCCTGGGACCAAACTGGTGAGGTCATCGGTCCCTAGGCTTACACACTACTTAATCTAACTTACGCTAAGGATAACACACACCCATGCCCAAGGGAGGACTCGAACCTCCGACGGGGGGAGCCGCGCGAACCGTGGCAAGGCGCCCGAGACCGAACGGCTACCCCGCGCGGCGACAGATGAGGCCCTGGTTCTTGCCACAGGTACTGTTGTTAGGACTCCGCTGAGGCCGTACATACGTGTAGTAGGTGGTTGTTAAAAGTCCATTTGTAATTTACTGTCTACCACAGAAGAGAGCTGTTTTCAGAGGGGGATGAGGAGGAGGAGGAGGAGGGGGGAGGAGGAGGGGGAGGAGTCGTGGTATGGTTGTCACGATTATCCATTAGGGCCACCTGCATTCTCTCTCGGCCATACAGATTTATACATGCCGTATTTTTCTTTATAATTAGAGACAAGTATCGGTCTTGTTTTCTAATAAAAGCCTTCGCTGATTTCAACCGCTCGAGCCTGATTTTCTGGTCGGGAGGAAATCACCAGGTTGTTAACGATCTGTGGGCTTCGGCCATAAGTGTAGCGCTTAAGCCCATCACATAATAACCACGGTCCTCGAGGGAACAGGGCGAAACGTAGTTTCACGTTAATCCCTGCCGACCACTTTAGTGATTCTTTTGTCATTAAGGTTGCTTCAACATTTCCACGCGCGGCACGTAATTCGCAGCTTTCTTTTCTGCGCCTTTCTATCGTCATTTCCACGTCTTTCTGTAAATGCGCTGAAATTAACATTTTCTGTTATATGAAAGAACTGATACCTATTATTTTAATTAAAAAAATACTAAATCAGTATTTCCGACTTTTCATAAAAGAATATATAAACTTTAGCCGGGCTGAGAACGTTAATAAAATATGTGGTACGTTGCTAATCTTACGGAATAAATAGTTTCATTTTGACTCTAACGAACTTGTAGCTGTCATCCACAAAGCTTAAGAGGTAAAGGAAAGAAAGGAGAGTATTTGCGCTTCCTCTGGTCTTTTACGGTGAACGAGATTTGTCGTAAATCGTAAGCTAAACGCATGAGATTGGTAATTTAATGACGGTGCTTCTTGCGGCAATAATGCTATGGGTAAAAATGAAGAGAAATTTGAAAAAGTAGCACACAGACTGTGCAACTGTTGGGGTGAAATTTTGTGGAGTCGAGTAGGAAGGAAGGAAGCGGAAGATGAGATCATTAGAAAGCGAGCAGTACTAGAGGGAGAGAGAGAGAGAGAGAGAGAGAGAGAGAGAGAGAGAGAGAGACGTTTCGTGGCATATTCAGCGGAAGAAAATGTGATAACAAATGACATGTGGGAACAATGCATACTGAGAAGCAGATTTCGTACATTCACTGGAAGCAGAAGGAAAACATTCGCTGACATACCTTAACGTGCACTGTGCTAGCTTGCGAGACTGTGAAGTGGGCCAGAGCGTCTGGAATCTCTGGAATCCGCACAGACGATTAACGATTTGTTGGTTGGTACACCGGCCAACATGAGTTTTAGGTGGTTTTCCACATTCTGTTAGGGAAATGCTTGGCTAATCTCAAATCTCCTCCCCACAAAATTCTATACACGAACAGGTAACACAACAGAA
The DNA here is from genome assembly GCF_023864275.1 of Schistocerca cancellata. NCBI lineage: Eukaryota > Metazoa > Arthropoda > Insecta > Orthoptera > Acrididae > Schistocerca > Schistocerca cancellata. The sequence goes on from NC_064626.1 coordinate 374,024,115, forward strand.
CAAAGTTTCCACGATTTACAGACAGATGCGCACGCTGGCAGACATCGCACAATACGAGGTGCATTCAAGTTCTAAGGCCTCCGATTTTTTTTCTAATTAACTACTCACCCGAAATCGATGAAACTGGCGTTACTTCTCGACGTAATCGCCCTGCAGACGTACACATTTTTCACTACGCTGACGTCATGATTCCATGGCAGCGGCGAAGGCTTCTTTAGGAGTCTGTTTTGACCACTGGAAAATCGCTGAGGCAATAGCAGCACGGCTGGTGAATGTGCGGCCACGGAGAGTGTCTTTCATTGTTGGAAAAAGCCAAAAGTCACTGGGAGCCAGGTCAGGTGAGCAGGGAGCATGAGGAATCACTTCAAAGTTGTTATCACGAAGAAACTGTTGCGTAACGTTAGCTCGATGTGCGGGTCCGTTGTCTTGGTGAAACAGCACACGTGCAGCCCTTCCCGGACGTTTTTGTTGCAGTGCAGGAAGGAATTTGTTCTTCAAAACATTTTCGTAGGATGCAACTGTTACCGTAGTGCCCTTTGGAACGCAATGGGTAAGCATTACGCCCTCGCTGTCTCAGAACATGGACACCACCATTTTTTCAGCACTGGCGGTTACCCGAAATTTTTTGGTGGCGGTGAATCTGTGTGCTTCCACTGAGCTGACTGGCGCTTTGTTTCTGGATTGAAAAATGGCATCCACGTCTCATCCATTGTCACAACCGACGAAAAGAAAGTCCCATTCATGCTGTCGTTGTGCGTCAACATTGCTTGGCAACATGCCACACGGGCAGCCGTGTGGTCGTCCGTCAGCATTTGTGGCACCCACCTGGATGACACTTTTCACATTTTCAGGATTGTGTGCACAGTACCCACAGAAATGCCAACTCTGGAGGTGATCTGTTCAACAGTCATTCGGCGATCCCCCAAAACAATTCTCTCCACTTTCTCGATCATGTCGTCAGACCGGCTTGTGCGAGCCCGAGGTTGTTTCGGTTTGTTGTCACACGATGTTCTGCCTTCATTAAACTGTCACACCCACGAACGTTCTTTCGACACATCCATAATTCCATCACCACATGTCTCCTTCAACTGTCGATGAATTTCATTTGGTTTCACACCACTCAAATTCAGAAAACGAATGATTGCACACTGTTCAAGTAAGGAAAACGTCGCCATTTTAAGTATTTAAAACAGTTCTCATTCTCGCCACTGGTGGTAAAATTCCATCTGCCGTACGGTGCTGCCATCTCTGGGACGTATTGACAATGAACGCGGCCTCATTTTAAAACAATGCGCATGCTTCTATCTCTTTCCAGTTCGGAGAAAAAAAATCGGAGGCCTTAGAACTTGAATGCACCGCGTATGAAAGTGCACTCACAATGCTAGGAAGAAAGAAATTCCTGTCATGCAGGGATCGTAAATCTAGCTAGTAGATTGCGATTAAAATAACACATGACATCGATTATGGCAGTGATTACTGTGTTATTTTCTTCCGTCTTACAGATGTTCGAAGGAAAGTAGGGTCAGTCACAAATAAGACGACTGGTAAAAATCTGACAGCCTTCAGATTGACAGGAAAAAAAGAGGTAAATGTGAATTTTGTAAGCGTTGTTATTTGTTACACAAGGTTCTATGGGCTCTTTGGTTACACTACATCTGCACCCCGTATGCTATCGCGGTGTGTGACGGTCTCTTTCCCCGTTGCAGTCAGGAATGGTGCGCGACGAAAAAAAAAAAAAAAAAAACTTTGGTAAGCATCTGAACGGTATCAAATCTGTGTAACGTTAGTTCATGGTACTTCGCCAGATACATGTAAGAGGAAGCACTATGTTGATTGGTTAATCTCAAGTTTCGATCGAACTACGGCTTTGTAAGCTACATTCTCCGTGGGTGAACTACACTTCCCGAGGATCCAGTGAAACTCGGTTTGGCATCTCCTTATCTGCAATTGGTTTTTGGGGTCGTTCCACATTAAATCGCTCTGTACGTATATATGACTGATTCCAGTGACTGATCGACACTCGCGTAATCTCGTTGTGCTGTGTGGCGGAGAGTGCTTTGTACCTCACTCGCCAATGGTTCGCAAAAAAAAAGCGATTATATTTATTGTTAAGCCTCCGTCTGAGATCGAATCTCGAAATTTTACCTTCTCGGTCCTTTCGCGAGACGAACGTAGGAGTAAGCAGTATACTCATTGACTGTTCTAGGATCGTACCTTTTCAGAATTATAACAATAAAGCACTATGATGCACACTGGCCTCTCTTATAGCAACTACACTGTTGGATGAGCACCTCCCTGATACTTTCACGTTTACTGAATGAACTTACAAAGAAACACGCTGCTCTATTTTGGATCTTCTCTAATTCCTCTGTTAATTCTGTCTGAAACGGATCCCAGTCTGGCGAGCAATATTCAAATTTTGGTCTGAAGAGTGTTTCGTAAGCTACCTCGTTCGTGGGTAGATTACACTACCTGACGGTTCTTTCAATGAATCTCAGTCTGGCAACAGATTACCTGCGATTAGATTTATGTGGTCGTCCAGTTTAACTCGGTAGTCTTACTTCCAAACATTTAATGGAAATAACTGCTTGCAATGATTGTTCAGCAACTGTATGATCATACAGTAATAGGTTCTTCTGTCCACGTACGTGCAAAACGCTCCACTTATTTGTATTGTGGATCAACCACCAGTTCCTATATCTGCAGATCTTTCTGCATTTCACTACAGTTTGCTAGTGTTGAGACTTCTCTCTATACAAAAGCATCGTCAACGAAAAGCTTCTTGGGACTTCCGATGTTATATTCTGCGGCACGCCCTCGGAGTACATGTGCGTCTAGGGATTTCTTACCGTTGAGACTTACACACTGTACTATTTTTGCTAAGGACTCTTCAGTCCAATCACAAATCTGGTCTGATGTTGCGTATTTCGATCATTAGATGGCAGCGCGTGGGTGTACCGAACGCCTTCTGAAAGTACAGAAACGCAGCGTCAATCTGCACGATGGTATCTACTGTTTAATGGGTCCTGTGGACGAACAAAGCGTGCTAGGTCATTGTTAGCGGAATCCAAGTTGATTCTTACGGCGGAGACCTTTCGGTCTCTAGAAATGCCATAACACGCGAGCATAAAATACGTTCCAAAAATCCTCAACATCCTGACGTCAGCGATATAGCACTGTATTATTGCGCATCTTTTCGAATGACCTGCGTCTCTCTCCTCCAGCAATCTACGGTGTACTGCTGCTAGGAAAGGAGCAAGTTTAATAACGGGTTATTCCGCCTATTTATGCTAAAAACGTTTTATTTTTTTCTCTGACAAGTTATCTCACATTGGCCTGGAAGAGAGCGGGGAGGATGAAAAACGCAATAGTGTCAACAGGAGGTGCGAAAAAGGTGTCGAGGAAATAGACAAGGAGACAGAAACAGAAGTAGGGGGAGTGAGTTGGGGGGGGGGGGAGGGAGAGGATGAGAAAGAGGTGAAGATGGGAGAAAGAAAGAGAAGAGGAAATTTTATTAGGTGAGTGTGCTATACAACGCATTACTGCGTTCTCTTCTCTCATACAGCAGGAAATAAGCTCCTCACACCCACTTTGTGAAAGCTGTTGACACGTCCATATCTGACCGGAATCTTAATTTAGCGTTCAAAACACTTTAGTCTGTGTTCCCTAGTCTCCTAATTCGGTCGGTTACTCGTAGAAAATTAGCGACTCTTATCTCGGAAAGACAGTACGACCTCATCTACAAGAGGCGCACCATTAGCCTCGTACCTCACCTGCAACTACAAGGTACGTTACTTTTCATTTGCTCGTTTAAAACCTCATTCCGCAAAGCCGAGGGTGCAAAGATCTAGACTATCTTAAACCGCACCATTACCTTCAGTAGCGAGTGTGGCGGCATTTTATGGAATGCCGTTTTCTACACAAAAGCCGGATGCGTAACTGCTCCTGTCCATTTTGTAACCGTTATTGACGCTATTAACCTCATTGTACAGCAATGTGTTCCACCTGTAAAGAGGACGGGAAACAGCAAGCAAGCTCGATAGAGCACCATTGAATTTTACGTAATCAGAATTATACGTATTAATTTATCGATGCAGCCGTCATGACACATTTCCGTTAGTTTGTGGATGAAACACGTGATCTGTAAATTTTCTCAAATATTTATTTCTCCTTGATAAAAAGCTTTCGAATTAAACCAACTGATCACGGTCTTCAAGGACGCTGAAATACTGCTAAACAATTTTGGAAAATGCTGTGTTTAAGCGCTGACAGTGATAAGATATTTTAATAGTGCTAAGACGTCCCACATGACGTGGGAAAAGGCTGTAATGATGGATGGATGGATGATGATGGTATGTAGGTGTTGGACTACATTAATGAGTGTACGAGTGTTGCTGAGTTGCATGTGTGGTTAAATATGTATATTTTTAAGTAGTTGTAGAGCTATTTTTAACCTGGAAGCACTATTGGAGACAAAGAGTGGCGTAACATACGTTTAAGTTGTCTGTTATAAATACAAGTTCCTTTTAAATCCAAGTGTTTTAGCTCCCTGTTCCATCACTGCTACAATATGCCTCACTGTAACGCGACATGCGACCTACGCACACTCACATTAACGGGACTTGGGAAATTATCACTCATCATGCCGATTTACCACACATGATATAAAATTCAGCGGACGAAAATTATCCAGTTTTCGTGTCGAAGATGTTCACTGCATTAGGCGAGGTAACAAATTGGAAATTGTGGTAGTGGAATGGAGATTTAGTGTTCAGGTTGTCTCTTTCTTGTACACTGTATAACACGGAGCACATGCCCGATTTGACAATGCAGCAGATGTTGATTGACATCGTCACCTGGAATGTATGACACTGGAACATCGCTGATAAAGGAGACTATGTTGGAAAATAGAAGATTTTCAAAACACAAACTCTCATTCTCACTGTCACGCAGAGAATGTTTCAGACCATCCTTGTGTAGTAGCTCTCTCTTGAAGTTTTTATTTGCCATTCCTCTTCCATGTTAGTTTGTTCCATGTTCTTTAGATCATAATCAGAATAAAGGTTCTGGTGTGGAAAGGCCATTTACAGGTTTTTAATTAACCAATAAGTTCAAGACATTCTTTGTGATACAGAATGAGTTTTTACGCAGAAACAACTTTATTCGACATTTGAAAAGTCTTAGGCCGTATTAGACATTTTATTTCAATGGACAGATTATCAAGCATTTTTGTAGGTGAGTATGGCATTTCTTCCTGTGCGAAAGGTAGATTAGCTAGACAGAAGTGCAGATCGTTTTTGCTTCTAGAATTGTGTTGGTGAATATCTCTGCTACTCTCAGGCTGCAGTGGACTGTTGACAAGAAATTTCCCGAGACGGTGGTTAATACTCCTTATTTTTTAAAGAGAGGCCTGCAAGATGTACGTATATGAATTCGTCACAAAATTCTAGTTTCTTTTGTTTGTGCAGTGAATACTTTTTGCCTAAGAGAGGTGTTAACCTTAGAATATTGTCCTGTGGGATATCAGACAGTGAAAATAAGCAAAATTATCATACGTTAGCTTACTGATTTCTAAGTCCCAAAGTTGGCAAATATTCTTACGGGAAAAGCAGCTGAACTGAAAAGTTTAGCAGCCTGCCTCGGGCATGGATGTGTGTGATGTCCTTAGGTTACTTAGGTTTAATTAGCTCTAAGTTCTAGGGGACTGATGACCTCAGATGTTAAGTCCCATAGTGCTCAGAGCCATTTGAACCATTTATCTTCTGCGTGCTTCTTGGACCCATTAGCCAATGGAGATTGTATCCTTCGCAAAAAGGAATAATTTTATTTCCCGATTCAAATAAAATGGTAGGTTATTAACGTAGAGAAAGAACAATATTGGAACCATAGTATAACCCCCGTTACTTCAATTCTGATTTCTCTTTATGAAGACGATATTGGTTCCTTGCTTGATTTATTTAGGCATCCTAGTGTAGCTTTCTGCATCCTGTTTCTTAAATAGGAGGGAACCAGGCAGGTGGTGATCCATGTAAAAACTAAAGTTTTCTAAAAGTATATTATTATTATCATTATCAAATACATTTGTTAAGTCACCGAAAACCCCAACTGGTGATATATTACGATGTAAAAATTTTATCAGGCAGAAACAGCTGCCTGTATTAGAGCAGCCCTTTTGAAATCCAGACTATGACTGACCAAATATCCCATCATCATATAGGTGGGTGATAACCGTCTATCGCTCTAGCGTCATTGTGCTCTTGTTCTCCTCCATTGCCACAGGCAGTGTCTAGTACGGCAACAGCTGGACAGTTGCATTTGGCGGTTAATGCGGAACCCGGACTGTTGGAAGGCGGCCCAGACGGAGACGGTTTGGCGGGAAGAGCCGGCTCTGCCATTGGCCGCTGGCCGTCCTCGGCCCTGAATCAGCGCCTGTGGGCGGCCCGTCGGCCTTCTGTACGGGGCGCCCGGTGAGCCAAGCCGAGCCGAGGTGAGGTGACACTATATCCGGACCGCACCACTGACCGGGAGGCGCCTTATTTTTGGGTCGCAAGGTGTGCCGCTTATTGTGGACTGCCGCTTCATCACGGACTTCCCGGCGCAGTGGCAGCGTTTCTAGAGCACTACGTGTCCCCCTAGAACTCTCCGCCGTTGTATTCACTTTCACTCGGAAGTATGACTCAGGAAGATTTTTAGTCAGTTAGGTTTGTTACTTGTTCCATAGACCATACTCACATAAAACCTTTCAGTGAGGAACGTGTCAACAGTAAACATAGCATATACACACTGACAGAACAAATTGCAACTACACTACTGGCCATAAAAATTGCTGCACCACGAAGATGACGTGCTACAGACGCGAAATTTAACCGACAGGAAGAGGATGCTGTGATATGCAAATGATTAGCTTTTCAGAACATTCACACAAGGGTGGCGCCGCTGGCGACACCTACAACGTGCTCACAGAGGAAAGTTTCCAACCGATTTCTCATACACAAAGAGCAGTTGACCGGCGTACCCTGGTGAAACGTTGTTGTGATGCCTCGTGTAAGGAGGAGAAATTAGTACCACCACGTTTCCGACTTTGATAAAGGTCGGATTGTAGTCTATCACGATTGCGGTTTATCGTATCGCGACATTGCTGCTCGCGATGGTCGAGATCCAATGACTGTTAGCACTATATGGAATCGGTGGGTTCAGGAGGGTAATACGGAACGCCGTGCTGGATCCCAACGGCCTCGTATCATTAGCAGTCGAGATGACAGGCATCTTATCCGCATGGGTGTAACGGATCGTGCAGCCACATCTCGATCTTTGAGTCAACAGATGGGGACGTTTGCAAAACAACAACCATCTGCACGAACAGTTGGACGACGTTTGCAGCAGCATGGACTATCGGTTCGGAGACCATGGCTGCGGTTACCCTTGACGCTGCGTCACAGAAGGGAGTGCCTGCGATCGTGTACTCAACGACGAACCTGGCTGCACGAATGGCAAAACGTCATTTTTTCGTATGAATCCAGGTTCTGTTTACAGCATCATGATGGTCGCATCCGTGTTTGGCGACATCGCGGTGAACGCACATTGGAAGCGTGTATTCGTCATCGCCATACTGGCGTATCACACGCCGTGATTGTATGGGGTGCCATTGGTTACACGTCTCGGTCACCTCTTGTTCGTATTGATGGCACTTTGAACAGAGGACGTTACATTTCAGATGTGTTACGACCCGTGGCTCTACCCTTCATTCGATCCCTGTGAAACCCCACATTTCACTAGGATAATCCACGACCGCATGTTGCAGGTCCTGTATCGGCCTTTCTGGATACAGAAAATGTTCGACTGCTGCCCTGGCCAGCACATTCTCCAGATCTCTCACCAACTGAAAACGTCTGGTCAATGGTGGCCGAGCAACTGGTTCGTCACAATGCGCCAGTCACTACTCTTGATGAACTGTGGTATCGTGCTGAAGCTGCATGGGCAGTTGTACCTGTACACGCCATCCAAGCTCTGTTTGACTCAATGACCAGGCGTATGAAGGCCGTTATTACGGCCAGAGGTGGTTGTTCTGAGTACTGATTTCTCAGGATCTATGCACCCAAATTGCATAAAAATGTAATCACATATCCGTTCTAGTATTAATATATTTGTCCAATGAGTACCCGTTTATCATCTGCATTTCTTCTTGGTGTAGCAATTTCAATTACCAGTAGTGTACAAAAATAATTAATGCCACGTAATGAAAGTTTTGAGAGTACATTTAACTGACGTGGGGTAACCACGAAACGCTCCTGCTGTCATATGAAATCACACCACAGACCATAACTCCAGGTGCAGGCCCAGTGTGTCTTGTACACAGACAGGTTGCATGCAGGGGCCCCTCTCAAGTTGCCAGTAAGAATAGGGGTAAGCTACAGGAGGTGATTCCTGGCATAAAAAGCTTCCCTTTCATGCCCCTCAACTCTTATAACTGCCATCTGGTTTCTGTACAAATTGTAAATAGCCTTTCGCTCCGTGTATTTTACCCCAGCCACCTTTAGAATTTGAAAGAGAGTATTCCAATCAACATTGTCAAAAACTTTCTGTAAGTCTACAAATGCTAGAAACGTAGATTTGCCTTTCCTTAATCGTTCTTCTAAGATAAGTCGTAGGGTCAGTATTGCCTCACGTGTTCAATATTTCTACGGAATCCAAACTGATCTTCCCCTAGGTCGGTTTCTACTAGTTTTTCCATTCGTCTGTAAAGAATTCGTGTTAGTATTTTGCAGCCGTGACTTATTAAACTGATAGTTCGGTAATTTTCACATCTGTCAACACCTGCTTTCTTTGGGATTGGAATTATTATATTCTTCTTGAAGTCTGAGGGTATTTCGCCTGTCTCATACATCTTGCTCACCAGATGATAGAGTTTTGTCAGGACTGGCTCTCCCAAGGCCGTCAGTAGTTCTAATGGAATGCTGTCTACTCCCGTGGCCTTGTTTCGGCTTAGGTCTTTCAGTGCTCTGTCAAACTCTTCACGCAGTATCATATCTCCCATTTTATCTTCATCTACATCCTCTTCCATTTCCATAATATTGTCCTCGAGTAAATCGCTCTTGTATAGACCCTCTATATACTCTTTCCACCTTTCTGTTTTCCCTTCTTTGCTTAGAACTGGGTTTCCATTTGATATTCATACAAGTGGCTCTCTTTTCTCCAAAAGTCTCTTTCATTTTCCTGTAGGCACTATCTATCTTACCCCTAGAGATATATGATTCAACATCCTTACATTTGTCCTCTAGCCATCCCTGCTTAGCCGGCCGATGTGGCCGTGCGGTTCTAAGCGCTTCAGTTTGGAACCGCGTGACCGCTACGGTCGCAGGTTCGAATCCTGCCTCGGGCATGGATGTGTGTGATGTCCTTAGGTTGGTTAGGTTTAAGTAGTTGTAAGTTCTAGGGGACTGATGACCTCAGTAGTTAAGTCCCATAGTGCTTAGAGCCATTTGAAACTCTGTACAACCTCTGGTTTAGTAAGTTTATCCAGGTCCCATCTCCTTAAACTCCCACCTTTTTGCAGTTTCTTCAGTTTTAATCTACAGTTCATAACCAATAGATTGTGGTCAGAGCCCACATCTGCCCCTGGAAATGTCTTACAATTTAAAACCCGGTTCCTGAATCTCTGTCTTACCATTATATAATCTATCTGATACCTTCTAGTATCTCCAGGATTCTTCCATGTATACAACCTTCTTTTATGATTCTTGAACCAAGTGTTAGCTATGATTAAGTTATGTTCTGTGCAAAATTCTACCAGGCGGCTTCCTCTTTCATTTCTTTCCCCCAATCCATATTCACCTACTATGTTTCCTTCTCTCCATTTTCCTACTCTCGAATTCCAGTCACCCATGACTTAAATTTTCGTCTCCCTTCACTACCTGAATAATTTCTTTTATCTCATCATACATTTCATCAATTTCTTCATCATCTGCAGAGCTAGTTGGCATATAAACTTGTACTACTGTAGTAGGCGTGGGCTTCGTGTCTTTCTTGGCCACAATAATGCGTTCACTGTGCTGTTTGTAGTAGCTTACCCGCACTCCTATTTTTTTATTCATTATTTAACCGACTCCTGCATTACCTCTATTTGATTTTGTATTTATAGCCCTGTATTCGCCTGACCAAAAGTCTTGTTCCTCCCGCCACCGAACTTCGCTAATTCCCACTATATCTAACTTTAACCTAACCAATGCCCTTTTTAAATTTTCTAACCCACCTGCCCGATTAAGGGATCTGACATTCCACGCTCCGATCTGTAGAACGCCAGTTTTCTTTCTCCTGATAACGACGTCCTCTTGAGTAGTCCCTGCCCGGAGATCCGAATGGGGGACTACTTTACCTCCGGAATATTTTACCCAAGAGGACGCCGTCATCATTTAACCATACAGTAAAGCTGCATGCCCTCGGGAAAAATTACGGCTGTAGTTTCCCCTTGCTTTCAGCCGTTCGCAGTACCAGCACACCAAGGCCGTTTTGGTTAGTGTTACAAGGCCAGATCAGTCAATCATCCAGACTGTTGCCCCTGCAACTACTGAAAAGGCTGCTGCCCCTCTTCAGGAACCACACGTATGTCTGGCCTCTCAACAGATACCCCTCCGTTGTGGTTGTACCTACGGTACGGCCATCTGTATCGCTGAGGCACGCAAGCCTCCCCACCAATGGCAAGGTCCATGGTTCATGGGGGGGGGGGGGGAGGGGAACACTTCATATGGATCACATAACTAATGAGGAGGTATTGAATAGAATTGGAGAGAAGAGAAATTTGTGGCACAACTTGAGTAGAAGAAAGGATAGGTTGGTAGGGTATATTCTGAGGCATCAAGGGATCACCAGTTTTGTATTGGAGGGCAGCGTGGAGGGTAAAAATCGTAGAGGGAGACCAAGAGATGAATACACTAAACAGTTTCAGAAGGATGTAGTTTGCAGTAGGTACTGGGAGATGAAGAAGCTTGCACAGGATAGAGTAGTATGGAGAGCTGCATCAAACCAGTCTCTGGACTGAAGACCGCAACAACAACAATGGATGAGGGGATGGTTCCAGGTCATGACAGCATCGTTGACATTCTTTTCCAATTGTGTTGTTGCGTCTCTCCCTCTCTCTCTCTCTCTCTCTCTCTCTCTCTCTCGCCTCCTGCTTTCTCTTCTCGTTTACTCTGACATTTCGCATCCATCACATACGTATGCTGAGCGTTCTGTTGCATTGCCAGAGATTGCTTTTATTTTATGTGGTGGTGTGACACTATAGTTCCGATTATCCCCCCTCAGGAATATTTAGTGTATTAGTAAACACGGAAACTGTATTGTCGAGTCCCACAAAAAAATCAGATATCAACAGACGGACCAGTTGTATTGCAGTATCTGCTGTTTCCGCGTAACATGCTTCAAAGACGACAGTCAGTTGTCACCTGACGGTAAAAAATTGGTCCGCAGTATAATTAAAACAACAGTGTTTCCAGTTTCCATTGTAAAAAATAAAAGAGTTCCATCAAAGAGCCAAGGTACAAAGAGATCAGCTGTGCATGCTTCATGTCTGCTTGTCACTACCACTTCCTGTCCGTGTGCTTATCTCATCAGTCAGAGCCTCAAAAGCACGTAAGTTTAAGTGCGTGGGTTATGTAAATGCTAAACTGATTAGGATAGATTAATTTTTTCGTTTCAGATCTTCGAGATAGGCTCTGTGACAAAGTTTCCGTGACGCAATACTTTACTGGTTATCACAGTTAGTGAATGTACAGGCCTATAAAGTCTGTTTATCTTCGTGCTCAACTAGTTATCTTTACCTCCTGGACGCAGTCGCCTAAAAATCACCAAAAATGGTGGAGAACGTTGTATGTAAAGACGTCTGTAACATGCAGACCATTCTAAATCCGTAATAAATCTTACATAAACACAAAGGAAAAGTTGTGAGCAAATATACACGTCTCTGAGGTATAGTTTCACCGTCAGCCAGTGACGATATTCTCCTGTGTTCGGAGGTTGCTCAAACGTTTGGAGTCAAAATTAAACAGACTTTAGGGGATATGTGAGTACTGGTATTATATTCACGCCTAGGTCTTCCGCTACTATTTTTACCCCCCAAACTACCTTTCTAAATTCAAGATTCCATGATTCCTCTGGACGTGCACTATCAATCGATCCCTTCCTCTACTCAAAAAATAACCCCCTACTGTGGTCCTCCTCAGTTATTTTGCTGCCAAAATAGCAAAATCCACCTACTACTTTTAGTGTTTCATTCCCGAATCTAATTCCCTCGACATCGCCAGATTTCATTCGAACACATTCAGTTACCCTTGTTTTACTTTTGTTGATGTTATCGCTTAACCTTTTTTTTTCAATGTAGTATATGTTGTGTTCAACTGCTCTTTCAAGTCTTTTACCGTTTCTGATAGAATTACTATGTCGTCAGCAAACCTCAATGCTTTTATTCTCTCTCCCTGAACTTGAACTCTCCCTCCAGATTTCTCCTTGTTTCGTTTACTGCTTGCTCACTCCATTCTGAACTAGTGCTTGCTATTCATGTCTTTCAACTCTTAGCACTGTAGTCTGTGCCAGTAGTAGATAAATTTTTATCCTCTATACTTTACCTGGCTTCCGCTATCAGAATTTCAAAGAGTGTATTCCAGTCAACATTGCCAAAAGCTTTCTCTAAATCTACAAATGCTACAAACATAGGTATGCGGTTCTTCAACCTATCTTTTCAGGTAAGTCGTAGCGTTCCTACATTTCTACAGAAACCAAACTGAACCTCTTCGAGGTCAGCTTCTACCAGTTCTTTTAAAAAAAATAATTGTTTTCAGTATTTTGTAACTTTTAGATAACGATCAGATAGTCGAAAAGGACTGTAAGACAACTTGCATCTCATAGCGACAACTGAATTGCGTAGCAATTATTCAGATCTACGACCACTAGCCTGAATGTGTGCACCGCAAAAGCGCAAGTAGTTTTGCCACATTCTCTCAGTTGTCTGTGATGTCCGATGTACAGTGGACAGACAGTTACGGCTGTATGAAGCACTTCTTCTTCAGTGTGTACTGGGGTTTCGTACGACAGCGACTTAACGTAACCCCATACGTAAAAACCTTAGCTGACACATCACAGACGATTACAAATTGTTTTGGAAGTTCGATGCAGAAATATAAGCAGGTTACAAATATACACTTCGTTCTCCAATCAAGACTCGACTACTTGACACATTCGTTTCCTTCTATTGGTTCCCTATCTCTCTGAAAGCAGTAGGGGTCAAACGCGAGGAGGCGAAAGGTTATTCGCAACTAGTACAGAAAGCAGGCTCCAGTTTTAAAAGTCGAGGAACATGACAAGAAAGCAATAGTTGAGAAGTGATTGAGACAGCTTATCCGAGATGTTGTCCAGTCTGTACAGTGAGCAAGCTGTGAAGGACACCAAGGAGAAATTTGAAAAGGAAATTAAAATTCATGGAGACGATACGAAATCAATTATGTTTGCTGACGACTTTGCGATGCTGTCAGAGATGGCTAAGGATTTCCAAGACCAACTGAACTGAAGGTTCAAAATGGCCCTGAGCACTATGGGACTTAACATCTGAGGTCATCAGTCCCCTAGAACTTAGAACTACTTAAAGCTAACTAACCTAAGAACATCACACACATCCATGCCCGAGGCGGGATTCGAACCTGCGACCGTAGCGGTCTCGCGGTGCCAGACTGAAGCGCCTAGAACCGCCGGGCTACAACGGCCGGCGTAATGCAAGGGTAATAGAATGTAGTCGAACTGAATCAGGCGAAACTGAGGGAAACAGATGAGAAAATGAGACACTAGTATTAGATGAGTTTAGCTATTTGGGCGGCAAAATAACTTATGCTGTCCGAAGTAGAAATAATATAAAATAGAGACTATTTTATCTCAAGTATCAGTTTAAATGTTACGAAGTCTTTCAAAGCAGTTCAGAAAAGGTCATTTTGAAATGTGGTGCAATAGAAAAATGTTGAAGAATGTGTAGACTAAACATCGTTAACTAATTAGGTGGTTTTCGGTTGAACTGGCAAAAAAACGAAAAAAAAGAAATGTATGGCGAAACTTGAGTAAAAAAGAAAGGATCGGTTGATTACACATATCTTGAAGCATAAATGAATCGTCAGTTTGGTTTAGGAATGCAGTGTGAGCGGTAAAAACGTTGATGGAGACCAAAGCTTAACTGCAGGAAGCAGAGTCACAGACGTAGGTTGCAATAGTTATGCAGAGATGTAGGAACAACCACAGGGTAGACTGGCATGCAGAGTTGCATCAAACCAGTCTTCGGAATGAAGACCACAACAACATCTCAAAAGACTCACTGTTTAAAAGACGTCTTTTCAGCTTACGACTATCTATAGTTAGTTAGTTTTTTGTGTTATATGGATCATGATTACTATCTCCCTCTGTGATGTGGAACGAGTAAATATAAAATTGCAATACTCTTTGTTCAGTGAAAAATATTGTCGCAAGAGAGGCCATTCATATTATAGTCTTTTACATCAATGTCAAGCTGCCATTAAATTCTTCCCCCAAACGCACGCAAACTTTATATTATTACACATTCCGATAATCTTCTACGAGTCAGATGCAGTTGTCAAACAGATTGGATTTTCTTTTGTGTTTGAATTTAATTTTCTTATGAAGAGTTCTTAACATCACTGGGTAAGTAATAAAAGACCGTTCTTGGCTGAACACTTCACTGCTTTCTATGCCACAATGAGATTGGGTGATTGGTTGTGCAAGCCATTTCTTCTTCAAGTGCCAAGTCATTTCCCCTTCAACTACTACTACGTCTGTTTATGAATTTTATTGTCTTTTTCGAATAGCGGTTGATTGTTGGCAACCGGATTCGCAAGGGAGTAACTGTACCATTAAGCCATTTTCGAGCGCATTCGGATTGTGGCATTTCACATTATAAAATAAGATAACAGTGGTCTATTACTCCCACTTTACGGAGTCAGAAGAAGAAACAGGCGAGACCACGAACATACAAAGTATTAATATTAGGTCGTTGTAATTTAAGTGTAGCTACTCGGGAGTTTCATTGTGGCAGCGAAACTTAAGGAGGTCCATTGTGGCAGCGTATGGCAACGAAACTTGATAGCTATACAAAATGCGTTAACGCAGAACCGATTTACTGTGGAAAAAATAGTTCCAATTTTGGCCACCAGGTGTAAATCTGGCGCTGTGCAGTATCTCGTCGACATCTCCGGTCCTCATCTTGGACAAATTGTGTAGGCGCCTGTTAGTAATAAAAATCAACATTATGCCTTTTCACTTGTTTGGCCTTACCAGGTTTCGCTGCCATACGATAATTAGAGACCACACTAGACCTCTGTGAGTAGCTGCACTTTAATTATATCCACCCGGAACTACGCTGTTGGTCGTCTGTAGGAAAATTATGCTTAAAACGGCACATTGCCGAAATTACAACAGCACATCATAAAAATAAACTGCAATAAATGGAAACGTCTTTTGAACAAATTACACAGGCTCTGGAGCCGTTCTTCAAGAGGTTAATCAAAATTCTCAGTTTAGGGTTCTCTACCGTCTGTATCATTTTGACCTTAAAGATTTTGCACGCTGTTAGTTGATATCGCGTTATCTTCTAATTTTTCTCTTACCGCAGATGTATCAGGGACAGTGGAACGAAATCGGGTCAGATGCCAAAAGGTGTTATGAAAGAAAGCTTTCTTATCTGATTTACTATCTTCCTAACTGTTAAGACATTTATTGCCCTGTTGTAATAGACTGTCGATCCCTGTTTTACAAAAGTCTTTCCTTCGAAATTACAACGGTACCCAGTTGTACACGACATGCCGTAGTTCTATTAACGAATATCTTTCTGCAGGATCAGACAGCAGAACAACTGACCTTATAGTTGACTGTTGGTTTTTGTCAGTGGGCTCTACAAACTTCATCCCCTCACACTGTTCAAATCTGTGGCCCAGGCGAAGACGGTTTGGTTTATTTCATGGCTCCTATTTTGGGCTGTGAGGCGTCACTGAAATGGTGCAGATTAGATCATCATCCCCTGTGTGTGTGTGTGTGTGTGTGTGTGTGTGTGTGTGTGTGTGTGTGTGTGTATTACTTCATACATTTGCTTGGAGGAGAATCTGAAAATTATTAATGCGTTCATACAACCTAACAAGGAAAGTGTATACTCTCACATACTTACTTGTCAAACATAATTGTGGTGTCAATTTTCTCTCGTGACTCCGCTGTTGAACTGCCACCTGAAAACTTTTTGCCTCGTGTGGTTTTTGAAACTGTAACAAGCTTTTGTAATGTGTGTACATTACTCTGCGAAATCCGCCAAACATTATAATGAACTTGTTAACAATTAGAAATAATTTGAATTGATGGAATGATTTCCAAATTGCACAAATTTAACAATTGTGCATCGTGAATTTTTACACCGTGTACAAACTCTATGGATTGATCGATGAGAGGAAACGGAACAAAAAAGGTCTAATGAACTTATGTCCGGAAATGATGGTTTCCATGCTAGAGACCGTGTACTCAGTCATACATTGTTACAGAGTCTGTGATCTATTACGCGCTCTAACATGGAACCACAGTTACAGCATGTGCTGAAAATGGTTTCCATGTGCCTCAACGCATGTACGTACGCGTTTGTTCTGTCTCACACGTTCACATCGGCCAAGCTGCATCCGAGTAGGGTCAAAGGCAGCATGAATACACTGTTCCATTGTCTCCACATCTGGAATGGACGCTGCATACACGATACTTCTGAGATGGCTCCGTAACCAGAAATCGCACAGATTAAGATCCGGTGGACGAGCAGGCCATGCAACAACGATCCATTGACCAGGGAAGACACGACTGAGAAGCGTCCGGACGTTAATCACTAAGTGGGCTGGAGCACCATCGTGTAGCAGCCACATAACCCGTCGAATTATCAGTGGCACTTCTTCCAGCAGGGAGGCAAAGTCACTGGCAAGAAACGCCGATAGTTGCGGCCTGTTAGGCGACGTGGAAGGAAGACTGGTCCCAAAATAGAGTCGCCAATTATCCCGGCCCACACTTCCCTGCTGCACAGATGCTGATGATTCGCTGTCACCATGCCACGGGGGTTCTGCATAGTGTCCCACAGATGACTGTTATGAAAGTTGAAGACGGCACTCCTCGTAAAGGTGGCCCCATCTGTGAATAGGAAGGGTGACACAGATCCCGGAGTTGTGGTTGCCTGGTGAAGAAACCAGCGAGAAAACTGCTCCCGATGTGGGAAGTCTGTCGCTTATAAGTCCAACACACGCTATAAGTTTTAACACCTCCGTTGTGTCCCGACTCGATCTGATCGAATAGCAGCCCAATATTTATTATTAATATGACCGTGTACCTAATGGGGCTGGTAATCGGAATTGACTGCTACGGAAGTTGTTACTTTCCAGTTCGTCCTGTTCAATACTGTAACAATGAAATGTCTGGTAGCAAGAAAAACACCAACACAGTTTCTCTAATTACGAACCTATATTCGTCTCAAAAACACAAGAAAAAAAGGAGACAGCCACTGCCTTCGTCATACATGTCTAATTACTGCTACTCTCTGCACAGGCTTCTTCATTTTCTATTATCATCACTGCATCCAACACTGCAATCCAAGGTGATGCCGGCGCGGTAGACGCGAAACCAAATATCGGCCCTACAAATGTCACTGATCACTTTCGTAATAATACTTCTTCACCTTCCCGGTATTATTCTAGTACAAAGGGGTCCATCCACGGCGATGGCGACTCCCTTCTCCGTTAAAGCCTTGTATATCGACAAAGACCTCCACACACCTCTACTCGCAACCTGGCACCCGCTCAACTCCACACTCGCTCTCGCAACACGACACAATCGATTGTTCGCCCTATCGACCTGTGCCGAGTGCAAATTTATAGTAAGGGCCTACGGACCCCTTACAAAGTGATAATGGTAGTATCATTTGTGATGGAGAATGTTCCGCACGATTGTCTGGCTTACCCCGTACTGGCGAGCCAACTGTCTGGTACTGACACAGTGGTCGCCTTTCACAGTGTTAATCACATTTTCCTCCAAGGCTGGTGTCCTTACATTTCGGGTACGTCCTTCATGATTTCCTGTTTTCTAAAGCGACCCTGTCTCAAGACACACGGCAAAACACTGTTGCAAACACTGAATGCTATGGTTGCTGTTGGCGGGGATAGGTCTGCTGATACAACATTGTTGCCCGCCGAACGTTGCCATTTGCCTTTCCGTAAGTAAAACCATGTCGGCAAGCTGTAGATTCGAATACGGAACCATTGTGTACAACGCTGTATCACATCCACTACGAAGAGAGTCAGCGAGAGAAATTAATGGGACACAACATTACCAATTACTATGGCAGGAGAGGACACTAGGGCACGACGTATGAGGAACAGTACCACCCTCTAGGAGGATACCATGCATACTGTAACTGTGGCTGCAAGGTAGCGCGTATTAGACTGCAGTCTCCATGACAATGTATGATTTAATAAAGGGTTTCTAGCATGGAAACCATGCATTTCTTACATAAGTTCATTACACCTTTTTTGTTCCATATCCTCTCATCGATCAGTCGCTAGAGTAGGTGCACGGTGAAAGAAATTGCCCTGTATTTCAGTTATTGTGGTCATTGCTTGTGGTTGTTTAATCGCCTGAGGCAACAGTGTTCTGTTACTGCAATCAAAAGACTACCACTTCATGTTACTCATCTTTAATATGGAGGGCCAGGGGTGTGGAAGGGGGAATAAAGGAGGAAGCAGAATATTTATTGCGCAAAGAGGCATGTACATCTAGTCGAGGCTAAGTATAAAAAGATTGAAATTTTTAATGAAATGATCAGGTAGATCTCGGATCAATAGTACACAAAGCAAAAACAACAGGAATTAAGAGTAGCAAGGGTGTGAAAACAACTGTGGAATTTCAAAACTAAGAAAATTATAGAGGAAGAAGACAGTGGCTCTGCTACAATGGGAGCAAAGTCCGCCCCGGTTGCTGCGTGGTCAGCGCGACAGAATGTCAATCCTCAGGGGCCTGGGTTCGATTCCCGGCTGGGTCGGAGATTTTCTCCGCTCAGGGACTGGGTGTTGTGTTGTCCTAATCACCATCGTTTCATCCCCATCGACGCGCAAGTCGCCGAAGTGGCGTCAAATCGAAACACTTGCACGCGGTGAACGGTCTACCCGACGGGAGGCCCTAGTCACACGACATTTACAGTGGGAGCAAAATTGCACGAGATCACTGAAGCATTGAAAACACTGAGAAAAGACTAGCAAATGTGACTTATTCTTGCCAGATTAAAAGAAATCAATTTGCTTGAAACAACGGGGAGAGAGAGAGAGAGAGAGAGAGAGAGAGAGAGAGAGAGAGAGAGAGAGAGAGAGAGAGAGAGAAAGAGAGAGATACCATTACCGGAATTGGAAGAGAATGAAAACGATGGTGTTACGGCCTGGAACCTTCCCATCATTCACATGATGTGTTTTATAGAAAATACTGAGAATTTAAACCCAGGTATCCGAACAGGGGTTAGAACCTGGGATCCCCATAAAACTAATTCATGTTCTAAATAAGGCGCTCGAATATACGAACGTTCTTTCAAGACCTGAGCTCCTCCAAGTGCGTTATCCGAAGCGGTCGCGCGTTGTCCCCCTTAAAAATAAATCAGAGCCGAAACCACCTTTGAAAAGACGCGCATGAAGAGCGAGTACAGCGTCACAATAACATAGACCGGTGAGTTACTTTGTTCAACGATTTGGAGGTCAGTACGCCAATGCAACATTATGCCTACCCACACTGTAACACCTATACCACCAAAACGATCATGTTCGATGATGTTCCTGGGTGGATTACGTGTTCCCACCGCCAGGCATATGTGGGTACGTCCAGAATCACTACTCATACTGAAACTACTGTCATCCGAGAACAACACGCGACCCCATTCCTCGTTGGTCCAGTTTCTACGCTCCTGACACCATAGGAAACGGTGGCGCCGATGTGCGGCTGTCAGCGGAAACAACGCTCTGGTCGTCAGGCGAAGAGACCTGCCCCGTGTAGTTGACGTGCCACTGCGGAGCGTGCGACTGCGTGCCTTGCAGTCCTGTTAAATATGGTTGAAATCGCACCCATTGTGTGACTTGAATCCCATCTTGCCTATTGCACAGTGCAGCGGTCATCTGCTGCTGTAATTGACCTGGTCGACCATCTCCTCTCCGGGCAGCAGTGCCTGTGGCTCGATGCCCTTCCCATGCATACGAATCAATGTTGTGAGCAATATCAAACTCCCAGGCTACACTCTTGTGACTTCGTCCTTCTCCCAGTTTCCCGATGATCCTTCTCCGCCTGCAGTCATCCATATGTTGTCTCCTGACCGTGTTGTAATGAAGAACGTTGGCACAGTGCACCATATCTGTTCGGCTGACTGACTCGCCCTGTCTTTTCGCTTTCCTTCAACTGCCCTGTGCTGCGGGGTCAGCCTCGTTTGGCGCTACAGTCACGTTGACGTCACGCCATGTGACGTACAGTTTTCTTTGCACGACTTGGAGACATGTGTCAACATGCTCCCGCACTATGTTTCATTCCCACCGAGTTATAAACACGCTAGCAGACCGCTGTGGCCGAGGTGTTCTAGGCGCTTCAGTCTGGAACAACGCGACCCCTACGGTCGCAGGTTCGAATCCTGCCTCGGGCATGGATGTGTGTGATGTCCTTAGGTTAGTTAGGTTTAAGTGGTTCTAAGTTCTAGGGGACTAATGACCTTAGATGTTAAGTCCCATAGTGCTCAGAGCCATTTGAACCATATAAACATGCTATGTTAATTTAGCCATCTTATCCTTACGTCTTGGACAGCATAGTGCGTTTTAAATCGTGTCCAAAAAGCGGGCGCTATTCACGTGTCGATATCACTTCATTTGAAGTCGATTGCCGGCCGGGGTGGCCAAGCGGTTTTAGGCGCTACAGTCTGGAACCGCGCGACCGCTACGGTCGCAGGTTCGAATCCTGCCTCGGGCATGGATGTGTGTGATGTCCTTAGGGTAGTTAGGTTTAAGTAGTTCTAAGTTCCATGGGACTGATGACCTTAGAAGTTAAGTCCCATAGTGCTCAGAGCCCTTTGAACCACCCTTTGAAGTCGATTCTGTGCGTTCAAAGGTGACGCCACAGGCATCGACTGTTTAAAGTTCGCCTTTCTTACACAATAAACTGCGTTTTCATGTTAGTCTGAATCGATTTTACAATCCTAATGAAACATAGGTGTCAGATGATTTACATAAATGGCACGTTCCACTTTCGTCATGACACTGAAATGAGCTCTTCAGTATTTTTAACGAAGTAACCGCCTTGTGCGTGGCAGTGAAATTGGGGTGTAGGAGTGGACGGGATGGGGAGGGAGGGAGAGGGGGAAGGTGATAGTAGAAGTAGACTTGTTTTAAAATCTTTTTCACTCTATTAATGCATTTAAAATGTTTCATTGTACCCAGCTAGATCATACACATTGCGGAAAAAAGTATGAAGGGCTCACTGGTGTGAAGGTTATTATACTCCAATACTTTGGAGACTTGGCATGGTTCGACAACTTTCGATTGAGTGAAGACACATGCAAATTCCCGCGCACAAAATAAGTTTACAAATTAGCCGCACTGCAGAATATAAGTTGCTGTGAAGGAGCATTTAAAATGCTTAAAATTATTCCGAGTCATCCGCAGCTCTGTACCTCGTTTCTCACTAGTTTGATAATCTATAGAGAAAACTAATTCGATTGTATTAATTTCATTATTGCTTATTAATTTAGCATTTTTGGGCACCGTATAGTTATTCTTTTTTTCTCTGCTTTTTGCGTTTCCGTCATCTGCCTAAATACATGCATAATGAGGACACTGACGACCTTGTTTGTCCGTGCGATAAAACCTTAACAGTTTTGAAGACTATTTTCAGATAATGAGGTTGTATCATATTTTTTGGGGACTTATCTGCTATCATTTGATTGTGCTTGATATCACTGTCACAAACTGACCTTCTTTTCACAGCTGGATAACTATCTTCGGCAAAACGTACGGCACATGATACAGTCATTTATCTGTGTATGACAGTCCTCTTCCTTCCTCGTCCCGGTTTTGGTTGCTATTATAATGAAAAATAGAGATAATACGTGTAAAAGAGATGCTATAGAAGTATCAAAAGATCAGACAGGAGCCTGACGAAAAGAGGTAAATAGCCAGAAAAGGAATACCTTAAGAGACCCTCCAAAGGCTTTATATTTGATAGCGGAAGGGTTAGCGGTGTAGGGGAAATCATGACCTAGGGGAAATCATGACCCTGAACACAAATAATACACTAAAGTTGGAAACACATTGCGATTCCAAGGAGGGTACTTGAGACTGAGATGAACTTTACATCATAGATTACGGTCATGACAACGAACAAATAATTGCAAATATCTGAGCTGTATGTAATCCATGACTTCTGGAATGCAGTGTAGTGTGAAGCCCCGATGTGTTGCAACAAGAGCACCTAAAAGGGTGACATGGAATCAGATACGGCACATATATAGTTCTAGGGGATTTCCATCCATGATATCTGTATACCGTTGCACGAAGTATCAAGATTGGACATCAGCTGGGGAACAGTCACCAAGAATTAAACACGTAATTGCCGCTTACGGCTATAAACATTTTATTTATTGCGAGTGCAATTTGCAGTATTCTCGATTTTCAAACAAAAATTTAAAAAAATGATTTTTTGTCTATTGTAATTTAATCCCCCCTCCCCGTTGCGAGGGCTACTGGCAGCAGCGACGTAATCTCTCTCCTGCCTAAAGGTGTTTTAACGTAAAGAGTCAAATTAAAAATCATTCACAGATGATAAATGTGATGTAATTAAATACGAGGTGATGCAGATTCGATGGAGTTGGCTTGTATGGTGAGCTGTTTGGTGATGAAGTCTTGGTGAAGAAGATGCTGGTAGCGAGTTAGTTTGCGTGGGCATTCTCCGCAGTACGAGGGGCATTTGAAAAGTCCGTGCAAAAATAAAAACTACTTACGTGTTTGAGGTAAATCTTTTTTATTTTTCGACATAGTATTCTTTTAAACTTATACGCTTTGTCCAACGCTGTTCTAATTTGTTGATCCCTTCCGAATAATAGGAATTGTCCAAGTCTTAAAATTGGGGAACAAATAGTAGTCCGAGGGAGCCAAGTCTGGAGAATAGGGGGTATGTAAAACGAGTTGGAATACTATTTCCATTAATTCTGCGACCACAACTGCTGAGGTGTGTGCTGGTGCATTGTCGTGAAGGAAAATGACTTTTTTGCGGTCCAATCTCCGGCGTTTTTCTTGCAGCTCGGTTTTCAAACGGTCTAATAAACGACGAATAATGTGCACCTGTAATATTTTTACCGTTTTCCAGATAGTCGATGAGGATTATCCCTTGCGAATCCCAAAAGACAGTCGCCACAACCTTTCCGGCCGCAGGAATGGTCTTCGCCTTTTATGGTGCAGATTCTACCTTGGTAACCCATTGTTTAGATTGTTGTTTGGTCTCAGGAGTATAGTAATGTATCCATGTTTCATCCACAGTGACGAAACGACGCCTAAAGACCAGCGGATTCTTCCTGAACAGCTGCAAACCATCCTTGCTACACTTCACACGATTCCGTTTTTGTTCAAGCGTGAGCAATCGCGGAACCCGTCTTGCGGATAGCTTTCTCATGTCCAAATGTTTATGCAAAATATTATGTACCCATTCATTCTAGATGCCACAGCACTAGCAATCTCACGCACCATAACCCTTCTGTCATCCATCACCATATCATGGATTTTATCAATGATTTCTGGAGTCTTAACATGCACAGGGCGTCCAGATCGTTCAGCATCACTTGTGGCCATATGGCCACTCCGAAAATTTTGAAGCCACTTATAAATTGTTCTAATCGAAGGTGCAGAGTCACCGTAATGTTTATCAAGCTTCACTTTGGTCTCCTGAGGCGTTTGTGCCTTTCATAAAGTAACTTTTAATCACCACACGAAATTCTTTTTCGTCCCTTTTTTGACAATCACTCGACTTCCTTGATTCACACGAATGCCAAACACAAAGAAGTAGACCAATATGGCTGAAACTTGTGCGTTCATTCCAAAGATGCTACTAACTAAACATGACCTAGATACGCGCCGGTGGTGCCATGTCTCCGACTTTGCACGGACTTTTCAAACGCCCCTCGTAATCATAGAAATATTTGTTTTGTAAATAAAAAACGGCTTCTCCTGCTGCACTGTATTATACTCTCCCAGAAGTGTTTTGCTTTTTTTCACTTTAAGGTATCATCAGTGGGATCTACAATGACACAGTTATGATACACTTTTGTTTTGATTTTTCGTTTATTATAAAAGAGTTGACTTCTCGCATTTTATGTAAATAAGTGATTACTTACAGCCCTTCACATGGAGGGGACCTCCATGTGACCAGATGAGAGGAAACACCGATACCGACTAAAAACATGAAGAACTTTAAGCAATCACTTCTATGCATAAAAAGTGATAAGTGAACCGTTTTTGGAAATTTGTGGTAAGATCTTATGGGACCAAACTGCTGAGGTTATCGCTCCCAAAACTTACACACTACTTAATCTAACTTAAACTAGCCTACTCTAAGGACAAGATACACATACCCATGCCCAAGGGAGGACTCGAACCTCCGACGGGGGGAGCTACGCGAACTGTGACAGGACGCCCCACACCATGCGGCTGGATCGTTTTATAATCTACGAATAATACATATCAAAACAAAAGTGTATTATAACTGTATCATTGTAGAGCCCACAGGTGATGCCTTAAAGTGAAAACGCTTGACAGAATAAATAACTAAATAATATTCACCTTTCCAGTCAGGGAAGCATTTACGCACAGGCTATCTAGGTTTAACCGAGTGGCCCGCACCATGATGGGGTACGAACTACAAAAATTTAAAGTAAAAAGGTATTATTTCAGTACTTTGGTGCGTATCATTTTGCAGTCGTAAAAGATGTGGATATGCTTAACGTATGTGGGCTTATTCAGCAGATTTTTTTTCAGTAGACAGCTGATGTGAGTCAGCATTCACCTCTCAAACCCCTTTCTCCCTCGCATCGAATTCCTAGCGGCGACTGGTCAAACGCATGGCACTTCAATTGGGAAAACCGCCAAGACTTTTAAAACAAGGGCTGACGAAATTTCGCAGTTCTAAGTAAGTTTAATATCGGGGAATAGCGGGATTTCTGCCACACCTCATACCATTCAAACGATGACTCGCAAATAATTTTACTTCCTATTGCTCCAGACGCTGATTACTGAGCTCTTGAAGCTGAGGAAATTATTTTCATACAGCTTTATTAGTTAACGAGATATTCCGGGGAACTATTGTATAATGCGAGAGGTATTTTTGTAAAGTACGATCCATTTTTCACTAAGAAAAAAAGAATAATGAATGTCACTAAAATATATTTTTGTCCATTTTCTACCTACTTTTATCTGCATTCCTATATAATTTGCATTGTTGTTCAAACATTTGTCATACCACTCAACAGATTTTGGATTTCGACGTCAAAGAAAATCTTGTTTACGACTTCAATTTTCACTTGTTCATCGTTGCTGAACCGTTGACCACCACTGAATTTCGGTAAGTAAAAAACTGTTGGATGCAAGATCTGGACTGAAAGGCGAACGATGTGTGTCGCTGTTCTATTGACTGCTGCTTTGATTCAGGAGTCATGCGAGACACCCAAGTCTAATTTCCTGCAACGATGTGGTCCAAAACTTCAACTCCTTCCTGGTTGTAGAGTAACAAATGATAACGCACTGCCCAAATTTCTGTATTGCGTAAGCAGTCTTGGAACGCCTGGACAACACAATTTTCTATAATTTAGTTTCTCCGAAATAATCGTGTACAAAACTGACCTTGGAGCCTCTGGAAATTCACTTGATAACTTATACATCGTTAATTGTCGATTCTCTCTAATTTTGTTCTTCACATTACGAACCAGATCTTCAGAAATCAAAGAAAGTCACACAGGGCGTGACTCATAAAGAACGTAAACTCGCCCGTCCTTACACATTCTCACCCACTTTGGAACTTTACAGTCAGCAACAGCATTATCACTGTAAATTTCCCAAATCTGACGGTGAATTTCAGCTACTGTCAAATTTCTTCCACTCTAGAATCGAATTACAGATCATATCCCATAGTCGGCGTGTGACTGAATGTTCTTAAACAATGTATAAACTTCTGCAGCTCAGGATACAGACTGCAAATGGTTTCTAAACGCACGCTGGGAGCAGATGCTTGCTTACTGCACCGATAGCGCTTCATTCTTACTCTCATTCACAAACAAACCTTATTTACAAAAGCTCCCGTGGTATTCCCCTGTTTGCTTATAGTTACAGTACGTTATCTTTAAAATTGAAATAACTGATTGTTGCTTGAACGTTAAACTCGACTTTTATTGTCGCGTCCTTTTCTTACAAGTCGTTTTAGCGCAACTACAGTTAGATTTCAGAAATAGCCGCTTCAAGAAATTCATGCTGTAAAATTTGCAAGGGGCATCATTTTTTTACTGATGCACTTCAGATACACACACTCTCTCAAACACTACCACAGCCGGCCGGAGTGACCGTGCGGTTCTTGGCGCTACAGTCTGGAGCCGAGCGACCGCTACGGTCGCAGGTTCGAATCCTGCCTCGGGCATGGATGTGTGTGATTTCGTTAGGTTAGTTAGGTAGGTTTAATTAGTTCTAAGTTCTAGGCGACTGATGACCTCCGAAGATAAGTCGCATAGTGCTCAGAGCGATTTGAACCAGCCACTCTACCACACACTATCAACCTAATAAATCGTGTTGAGTATCTTAATGATTTCAGTATTTAAGTTCCTTAATTTGTTAAGCGCGTCACATCATTAAGTAATGAACTATTATCATACTGAATGTTTTAATGATTTCAGTACTTCATTCCCTTTAATTGTGTTTATTCGTTAAATAATAAATTATACAGTAAAATTTTATAGAATTAAATAATAAACAGTAAATGCTGCGTCGTGGGTTTTTAATCCGAAAACTGCTCTGAAATGTTATTTCACGAAATTTTTCCTCGTAGTGTCTGCACTGAAGGTTTAGCCTAGGGGTTTTAGGATCCTAAATAGGACCCTATGTTTTTACTCTATCCAAACAGGCGTCGGAAGCCGCAGTGGTGCCGACCGACCATCGGATCATCCTCGGCCAATAGGCGTCGCTGGACGCGGGTATGGAGGTGCATGTGGTCAGCATACTGCTCTTCCGGCCGTTGTCAGTTTTCGTGATCAGAGCCGCTACTTCTTAATCATGTAGCGCCGCAATTGGCCTCACAAGGGCTCAGTGCACTCCGCTTGCCATCGGTACTCGGCATACCCGGACAGTCTCCCATCCAAATTAGCTATGCCCGACAGCACTTTACTTCATAGATCTGACGGTAACCGCTGTTACCATTGCTATCTCGATCCCTTCTTAATCTAAAACCTGTTCTATTCTTCCTGTGAGTTTAGGTTCATTCAGTCCATTGTTTCTGCGCACCTGCAATGTGACTGACTGTGATGTGTTTCTCATGCATTGTTATTTTCATACTGATTTAAGGTATATTTAGAGCATAACTTCAGTCACTTTACCGCTGACGAACAGTCATTAAGTGAGCCTAGATAAGAGACTGTTACTTACATCAGGTTACATTTGACTAAACGAGGTTTCCTAGAGGAGCCACCACTCTGTGAGTGTGGAACAAGGCAGACGATCTTCTACCTGCTCCAGTGTACCCAATGTCCAGCAACATGCACAACAGAAGACCTGCTACATGCAACGCCAAATGCAACAGAGGTCGCTAACTTCTAGGCTGCAAAAGTGTAAATAATTGTATTGTAAATATATATACGCACGACGTTTAAATATTGTACATTATTTTATACATCGTAAATGCTTGGACAGGATTTGTGATTGGTGTAAAGAATGGCAGCTAACTCTAAATATAGATAAATGTAAATTAATGCAGATGAATAGGAAAAAGAATCCTTTAATGTTTGAATACTCCATTAGTAGTGTGGCGCTTGACACAGTCACGTCGATTAAATATTTGAGCGTAACATTGCAGAGCGATATGAAGTGGGACAAGCATGTAATGGTAGTTGTGGGGAAGGCGGATAGTCGTCTTCGGTTCATTGGTAGAATTTTGGGAAGATGTGGTTCATCTGTAAAGGAGACCGCTTATAAAACACTAATACGACCTATTCTTGAGTACTGCTCGAGCGTTTGGGATCCCTATCAGGTCGGATTGAGGGAGGACATAGAAGCAATTCAGAGGCGGGCTGCTAGATTTGTTACTGGTAGGTTTGATCATCACGCGAGTGTTACGGAGATGCTTGAGGAACTCGGGTGGGAGTCTCTAGAGGAAAGGAGGCGTTCTTTTCGTGAATCGCTACTGAGGAAATTTAGAGAACCAGCATTTGAGGCTGACTACAGTACAATTTTACTGCCGCCAACTTACATTTCGCGGAAAGACCACAAAGATAAGATAAGAGAGATTAGGGCTCGTACAGAGGCATATAGGCAATCATTTTTCCCTCGTTCTGTTTGGGAGTGGAACAGGGAGAGAAGATGCTAGTTGTGGTACGAGGTACCCTCCGCCACGCACCGTATGGTGAATTGCGGAGTATGTACGTAGATGTAGATATGTAGATGTAGATGCTTCTGACACGAATAAATAAAATATAAATAGCGCAACTGAGAGTGTAATTTGTTTTATTATTTGGCAAAAAAAAATTGTTGGAGCCTGTACCAGCCGCCCAGTGCTGAGTCGGCGAGCACGCTTCCTAAAGATGTGCACGAAGCAGCGGGCGGTATCTGGGAGATAGCGGCTGCAGCCACGTTGCGTTATCTAATCGCCAGGCGTTGCCAGAACCGGCTGCGGTCGGCTCACGTGCAACCCAACCTGACGATGGAACCACCGGCACCTGTGCAAACGCACCGTTTCGGAGGCAGGCCGTGTCCTGTAAGTCGCTACATGATGCCACTGTTCCACTTGCGACTCGCTGTACCACGCACTCCGGCGGATGAAATGTACAACAAAGGGCATCTTCAGAGTTTCGTTTTAGCTTTTCCTGTGCCCACATTACTTTCATTCTCGCTGAATGTGCTCTTCCCCACTTTTCAGACAAAGTCCTCTATAGTTTTTCTGCCTGGCCAAATGACCAATTGTGAATTTTGTATTTTTCTGTCTTTCTTTCTAGGATATCAAGCTCTGTTATCCGTGATTCTTTCAGATCTTTTTTCACGGCAACGATCCATTGTATCTTTTCAATTTTAGCATTACTGCGACTTTCGTACAATTCCGTAACCTGTCCAGTTAATCTGGTCGGTTCCATTCTTTTAATATACCCATAGAATTTTGGCCTGCATTTTTTCATATCCGAATAAATGTTGGTATGCTCTTCAGTTTCGAAATATAGCATCCGTGCCTCAATACACTTTCAGTCTGGGCATTTCTCTCATTGTCTTCCATTCTTATCTTCCCATCCTGACTCCTGTGCATATTACTTAGTATCTTTTTTTTTCCTTTGGCGCATACGTATATCTTCTCAGGGTTTAAAACTTTTTACAGTATTTTATATTGTCGAACGCTTTTTCTAGGACGACAGATCCTATGAGCGGGTTTTGATTTTTCTTAAATCTTGCTTTCATTCTCAACTGTAACATCAGGAGTACCTCTCTGTTGTCTTTGCCTTTTTAAAGTCAAACCGGTCGTCACAGACTTCAATGTTCTCTTCCATTGTTTTGAATATTATTCTCGTACGTTCTTATGTCGGTATAACATGCTGCGATTTCACCGTAATACACGAAAACGCTTTATCACAAAATATTTGTGTCATGGAGGTATATTTTCAACAACAAACTGTTCAGTGCATAAACTGATATTTTGTTCTGAATCCGATAAAGAATGTCTGTGGCGCTCTCATGAATGTTTCGCTGCTCGCGGCTTTCGTCATCACACCCTTGCTGAGCCGAGAGCAGCTCTGCGAAACAAATAGCAGGCACTTTCTATGTGAATCATAGACATTGCCATTAATGGAATCATACATCCCTTAAATTATTATTTTATTGTTCGAAGTAATCAGAGACCTTGTTGACACATCCATTTCGTACATTTCACTCATGCTCTAAGTGCTGGAATTGTGTTTTATTTTCATCGTATTGCGTATCGGCTGTCGTTAATTTTCCCATTTAATTGCTTTGCAGAAGCCGTATTTCCGAAATTTCCCAACGTTGCCTTGCACGAAGACGTAAGTGAATTATCATTTAAACGAATAGTGCACAGGCTTTGGCGAAACGGTCGCGAAGCGTATTGAAGAAACAAAAGGCAGCTAGGTTTGACGAATGCAGCTAGTGTGTGTGGCTCCTGTGCAAAAATAACACTCCAACAAAGAGTCAATGACGATAGACTACTTTTAGTATTGTCTTTCAACGATTACCGCCAGATGTTTACTTCCAACGATTGGATGGTTCAAATGGTTCAAATGGTTCTGAGCACTAAGGGACTTAACATCTGAGGTCATCGGTCCCCTAGAACTACTTAAACCTAACTAACCTAAGGACATCACACACATCCATGCCCGAGGCATGATTCGAACCTGCACCGATTGGATGTTTCTAGTGATAACTGTGTAAGGCCTTCCCTGTACGTAACATTAGTTCAGTGATTTTAATATTAGTTCACTAGTATTAAAGTTATTGAAAAGGGTATTCTGCTTCTCCTAAGCACATAGATCCCTCAAGACACGACGCTCAGAGCACGACACGCAGTGGAATGTACTCGAATCTTTCTTCGTAAAATATCAGTTATGGTAATCACCATATTGTACGTGTACTGCCTGTCTCTTAGTATCTGATATAAATTACGATTTTCTTTTCTTTTGTGTTTGTGAGTTTCTGTAACCAAATAAAATAATTTCATACGGAGTGTTCGGAAGTTCGAGTTACAAACGTCTAGGAGTTGTGGAGGAGAGTGAGTACATAATATCTTGAACAGGAACCGATGTCCGGAAACGTATCGTTTTCGTTCTACGACGGTTTCAATTCAGATGCTTAACTCATCCACTTCTGCTTGAGAAACTGAGTTAGGCGCGATGCGGTACAGTTGTTAGGTAGAAAACATGCACAAACATCCATTTATCACTTAAGCACATGTGTTTGTATTAACGCTTTAACACTGTGTGTTTGAGTTATTCCAAAACAAAAAAGAACACAGCATATTGTACGTACAGAGCAGTAGCGATGCATTACAACAGCTGTTCCATGTGGCGACCACCAACGTTGTTACAGAGACGGTGCATACGAAACGCTTTCTGGTACACACTCTCCATCCCACCTGGTGGCTCTTCAATATCTAGTGCAGCGGGAAGAATTACTGTCAGAATATCTCCCTCTGTCTCTACAGTACTTTCCTAATCTAAACTTTGGCTACGACCGCACAAGTAGTAGTCCTGTCTACTCTAGTGTATACTAGGACCAGCAACTCTGAAACTTTTTTCTTTCTCTCGGCAAACTTGGACGCGTTACACATCTTAACTGAAACGGTACGTTCCCGGACAGGGGTTCCTGTTCAAAATATTGTGTACTCACTCCCCCCTACAAGTCCTAGAAGTTCGTAACGGGAATTTCCGAACACTCTGTATGTGTATCACACTCGCGCCATAAAGCCGAATGATGCCCTGTTTCAAACGGACTGCCTGTATCCGACCAGCCTGATTTAGGTTTAGGGTGCTTTCCCTAAATTACTTAAGACAAATGCTGCGATGATTGCTACAATAAAGGATGCGGCCGACTAACACACTCATTCTTGTTAAACTATACTTTTTCAACTTGCACTGTAACACCACGACATGTTCAGTATCCTTGTAAAAATGATCTGCGGGTGAATAAAACTACTACAACGGATGCTAAAAAGAAGAAGCGAAACGCCTATAACAAATATTTAATCGCCGTGGCGCACTAATATAAAAGATAAACTTACAAACTGTACGCGTCTTGAAACTTCCTGACAGATTAAAACTGTGTGCCGGATCGAGACTGGAACTCGGGACGTTTGCCTTTCGCGGGCTAGTGCTCTACCAGCTGAGCTACCCAAGCACGACTCACGCCCCGTCTTCACAGCTTTACTTCTGCCAGTACCTCGTCTCCTACCTTCCAAACTTTACAGAAGCTCTCTTGCGAGCCGGCCGAAGTGGCCAAGCGGTTCTAGGCGCTACAGTCTGGAACTGCGCGACCGCTACGGTCGCAGGTTCGAATCCTGCCTCGGATATGGATGTGTGTGATGTCCTTAGGTTAGTCAGGTTTAAGTAGTTCTAAGTTCTAGGGGACTGATGACCTGAGAAGTTGAGTCCCATAGTGCTCAGAGCCATTTCTCTTGCGAACTAGCACTCCTGAAAGAAAGGATACTGCGGAGACATGGCTTAGCCATAGCCTGGGGGATGTTTCCAGAATGAGATTTTTCACTCTGCAGCGGAGTGTGCGCTGATATGAAACTTCCTGGCAGAATAAAACTGTGTGCCGGACCGAGACTCGAACTCGGGACCTTTGCCTTTCGCGGGCAAGTGCTCTATCAACTGAGCTACCCAAGCACGACTCACGCCCCGTCCTCGCAGCTTTACTTCTGCCAGTACCTCGTCTTCTACCTTCCAAACTTTACAGAAGCTCTCCTGCGAACCTCATTCCGGAAACATCCCCAAGGCTGTGGCTAAACCATGTCTCCGCAATATCCTTTCTTTCAGGAGTGCTAGTTCTGCAAGGCTCGCAGGAGAGCTTCTGTAAAGTTTGGAAGGTAGGAGACGAGGTACTGGCAGAAGTAAAGCTGTGAGGACGGGGCGTGAGTCGTTCTTGGGTAGCTCAGTTGGTAGAGCACTTGCCCTTGGAAGGCAAAGGTCCCGAGTTCGAGTCTCGGTCCAGCACACAGTTTTAATCTGCCAGGAAGTTTCATATCAGCGCACATTCCGCTGCAGAGTGAAAATCTCATTCTGTTCGCGTCTTCTTTGCTATATTCTAACAGTTCTCTGGATATAACATGTAAACGTGTCACTTCGCCGTGTTTTGCCATACTTCATTGAAAATGAAAAATGTAATTTTTCAGAGAGTCACTTAATGCATCCAATTAGTAAAATTTTGTTGAGAGCGTAAACTGGATCTAAATTTGAAATAACCTTTTCCAACAGCGAGGGCAAGCAGTAGGATTTAGTGAAATCCGTCTCACTTCATAAATCGTGAATCACACAGGAGTTAACACCCCGAGCGCGATAAGATAAGGTGAGAGATAGGGACAGGACGAGGCTCTTTCGATTCAGCTGCTCGTAGCACTGACTGGTATTCCCGGAATCGGCTGTCGGTTTCTGTGAGTCGACGTATCCAGGTCTGCCAGACTGCCGTGCACCAAGGGGACACCTCTGATACTGCTGAAACTTTTCCAGGAAATTTCTTTCCGCGCATGTGACATGCGCGCGACTTGAAGCAGAACCCTCAACTGTCTGTCAGCGCAGAAACAGCCTGGTTTAAGCAGCTCGTTTGGTGCTTGTGTCGTCAATGCGATATTTCCATAGAGCGGTAAGTCAGTGTTACCAGAAACTGTACGAGAATAAACTGCTGTGTTCTTACTAGTGGTATCATGCAGGGTGGCAATTATTGAACTATATGAAATAAAATCGTCATAGCTTCTGAACAGTTTGCGGTAGGACGGTGGCCGCGGTGCATGATGGGAATTGGTAAGCGCTGTGTGGTTTGGTTTAGCGTCGAAGCCCACTTTCATTTCGATATGTTCGTCAATAAGCAAAATTGGCGCATTTGTGAGTCTGATAACACGTATATCGCGATCGAGAAGTCTCTTCACTCTCAACGGGTGACTGTGAAGTGTGCAATGCCCAGTCACAAAATAATCACTGAGATATTCCTTGATAGGAAGGTGACTACCGACGGGTAACCGTGCGGACTGGCCGCAGGGTTTAAGGCGCTATGTCACGGATTGCACGGCCCCTCCCGCGGGAGTTTCGAGTCCTCCCTCGGCCACGGATGTTTGCGTTGTTCTTAGCATACGTTTAAGTAGTATGTAAGTCTAGGGACCGATGACGTCAACAGTTTGGTCCCTTAGAAATACACGCACACACACGTGACAGAACGGTACGTGAAGGTTTTGGAAGATGGTTTCATACACATTATCCAAATTCGGAGTAGGTATTAAAATCCATGGAGAAGCAATAAAAACTTTGAGGTTCGCCAATGACATTGTAATTCTGTCAGAGACAGCAAAGGACTTGGAAGAGCAGTTGAACGGAATGGACAGTGTCTTGAAAGGAAGATATAAGTTGAACATCAACAAAAGCAAAACGAGGATAATGGAATGTAGACGAATTAAGTCGGGTGATGCTGAGGAAATTAAATTAGGAAGTGAGGCACTTAAAGTAGTAAAGGAGGTTTGCTATTTGGGGAGAAAAATAACTGATGATGGTCGAAGTAGAGAGGATATAAAATGTAGACTAGCAATGGCAAGGAAAGCGTTTCTGAAGAAGAGAAATTTGTTAACATTGAGTATAGGTTTAAGTGTCAAGAAGTCGTTTCTGAAAGTATTTGTATGGAGTGTAGCCATGTATGGAAGTGAAACATGGACGATAAATAGTTTGGACAAGAAGAGAATAGAAGCTTTCGAAATGTGGTGCTACAGAAGAATGCTGAAGATTAGATGGGTAGATCACATAACTAACGAGGATGTGTTGAACAGAATTGGGGTGAAGAGGAGTTTGTGGCACAACTTGACAAGTAGAAGGGACCGGTTGGTAGGACATGTTCTGTGGCACCAATGGATCACAAATTTAGCATTGGAGGGCAGCGTGGAGGGTAAAAATCGTAGAGGGAGGCCAAGAGATGAATACACTAAACAGATTCAGAAGGATGTAGATTGCAGTAGGTACTGGGAGATGAAGAAGCTTGCACAGGATAGAGTAGCATAGAGAGCTGCATCAAACCAGTCTCAGGACTGAAGACCACACAACAACAACATCCTAAGTGACCTTGATTTCGATAACATGTGGTTAATGCAAGACGGAATTCGACCCCATCGAAGCAGGAGAGTGTTTGAGATCCTGGAGGAGCACTTTGGGGACCGCATTCAAGCTCTGGGATACCCAGAGGCCACTGGCAGGATCTCGATTGGTCGCCATATTCCCCGAATCTGAATACATGCGACATCTTTTCTGTGAGGCTATATTAAATACAAGGTGTACAGCAATAACCACAAAACCGCTGCTGAGCTGAAAACAACCATTCAGGAGGTCATATACAGTATCGATGTACCGACACATCAGCGGGTCATGCAGAATTTCGCTATTCGTCTGCGCCACACCAATGACAATGATGACAGGCATGTCGAACATGTCATAACCTAAATCCTACTATCTGTAGCAACATTTACATGTTGAATAAAGTGTGTGCACGCCGTAGTTTGTAACAAATTTACGTTTTTTTATATATAGTTCAATAACTGTCATCCTGTATAAGCGGCACTTATATGAAAACGAGACAGATGGAAAAACAGTATGTTAACTGTATATTACTTCAAAACTAATTGCTATAACTGTCAATACATTTATCCCACTGTGAGGCAAGACGGGCAGTGCCTGCATGGAGAAATGTTTGCTGTTGCCCTTTGTCCGAATCAGATCGACGATCACGAATGTGTCCTCAGAGTTCCGAAAATACGGGAATCGCACGGGGAGAGATCGGGACCATGTGAGGGATGTGTAGGGGCTTCCCAGCTGCGACATGTGGGCGGGCATTTTGTTGCCAAGGTTGTTTCTCGTACACTGCAACTATCTTCCATACAGTCTCGATCTCTCCCGCTGCGATTTCCATATTCTTGTAGCCCTGAAGAAAGACATTTGTGGCCGTTGGTTTGCTTCGGACGAAGAGGCGGACGCCTGGGTTCAGTCATGGTTCCATGGGCAACAACAAAAATTTTTCAGTGGAGACTCTGTCTTGTCTCACCGTGGGATAAATATATTTACAGTTACGGCGATCACTTACGAAATAAAAAACAGTTTGTCATCGTGTAGAATCGAGTGCACTGCCGGTGATCCGCGTACGATGTTGAAATATCGGGTTCAGAGGACGCAGACCACCGGCAATACACACGATTCTACAAAAATGGCTCTGAGCACTATGGGACTCAACATCTTAGGTCATAAGTCCCCTAGAACTTAGAACTACTTAAACCTAACTAACCTAAGGACACCACACACACCCATGCCCGAGGCAGGATTCGAACCTGCGACCGTAGCAGTCCCGCGGTTCCGGACTGCAGCGCCAGAACCGCTAGACCACCGCGGCCGGCACGATTCTACAAGATGAAGACAAATCGCCGGGAAAGTCTAAGAAATTATATTAATAAACAGTTTACTTACCATTTCCAATCTGTCTCGTTTTCATTTAACTGTCCTTTGTACTATCCGTCTCCATTTGTTCGCCACCATTAGCTGTCGCTTTTTAAAAAAAAAAAAAAAAAGACTTCTAGTTTCTCGTTCATTAAATATCCATATGACACACCCAATATAGGTAATAATATTTTCTTTTCATAATCTTTCATGACGTGCGCTAATTGATATGAAGGACTATTTTACAGCCCAGAGTTCTTTTCCGTTTTGGGAGCTTCGCCGTTGAGAATATTTTGCAGGGGATTTTCAGTTCCGACCTAGCTTTGCGACCAACATTAGTCACAAGGAGAGGATCGATTCGTGAGCAGCAATAATGAAGGATTAATCATTTCCAGTCTGTCCCGCCCTCACACGTCTTCATTCATTCACATGCATTTTTTCCTTGCAGTTCAACAGCCGTCTTTTCAATTCTTTATTCATATTTCTGTCATTCGCGCTTCCCATTTTCCTACATTTTAATATTTCTTAAATCATGCCAAATATCTTTATTTATATCTGTGAGTCTTCATTCGCCTGCACACCTATAGTAATTTGTACTATCCTGCCCTTCTATGAAACTCATTTCTGCGCTTTCTAATTCTTCTGACCCGTTGTTTCATTAGCGCCCCCTATTGCGATCCATAGAGAAATGTCGACGCTATTACTCCATAGAATTGGAGCTCTATGCGAGCTCAGGATTCCGCGGTCAGTGACATCATGCTGTCAGTAAAACCAATGGGATGCGGTGACGTACGGAGAAAAGTTTTTTGGAAATGTAAACTCTGCCTCCCATCTGGCTCTACAGAAATAAAGATTGATTTTAGCTTTATTTTATAGCTATACGCATAGGCGTCCGCAGAAGAGAGGAAAAGATTCCAAAAATGTCGCTTTTGACGTCAGTGATTCGGTAAGTTTGCAAACCTGTCGCGCGACAAGAAATAAATATGATCAAATGTACCCAAAACTTCTTGTATTTAAGATGAATTATATCCAACTAATACTTTTAAAGTAAATTACTTTCACACCTACATAATAACCACACTTCGACAGTATATACTCAAAGTACACGTCTTTATGCTATTAACGTGAATATGATTGTCACCTTTTTGAGCCAACGGCCTGAAATTCCATGCTCATAACATTAAACCAGGATCACCAACCAGGCACGAAATGTATATTAACTCTTACTACCGTAACGTTTGACTGAAACTAAACATTAAAGATATGAACTAGATAAACGTGTCTGAACGAATGAGAAAATCCTGTTGGATGTCAACAAAAGAAGCCAACAGAAGATTCTCCTCGTAGTGGAGAAACAGAGAATCATTTTTTAAAAAAGACTTATCCAACTTAAATGTCATCTACAACACTTTGTTTGGCCACATATAAAGTTACTGGATATATTATATTATTTTCAAGTCTTCGTTTTTTCTCTTAAGGATAATGGGAATGGATGACAGGCACGAATACGACTGCCTTGTTTAAACTGTACTGGGAAACCGCACAATCGTGAATTGCGTCCGTCACTTTTTGCAGTTCGACAAGGGCATTATAGGGAAGTGCCTGAGAAAGGGTTGACTGCGTTATTTCGGGACAGTTATGCAACGGTACGCATCCACGTTGAATGCAGGGCAGCGCCAAAACAGCCGCTCTGCTGCAAGGCGTCTGTATAATTACCCGTAAACAGCTTCACGACCCAAAATATCCAAGATACGTAGTGGCTGCAAAAGTCGAAAGTGTTTCAAATCGCACTCGGGAGTGTCCGGTATGCAGTTTAGTAGAATCAAAGACGATCGTTGCTAGACAATAGCGAGAATTCTGTAATGAATAAAAAATTTTGTACACAAACTCCAGGAGGTGAAAGTGGCCCCTCCTCCCCCCACTCTCCGCCACTCTGCCAGACGTCTATAGCAAGACGATAACATCCCTGCATAAAATATGTAAATCTATTGGTAGGGTTGGCATCCGTCCCGATATATCGGGACTGTCACCGTTATGGAGCTTCTTGCCGCGACATCCCGACAAGACCTAATTTTGTCCCAGTTTTGCAAAATACTCTTACGAGCTTGGCGGAAGTACTGAAGTAACGCCATCTGTTAGCGCACAAATGTAAAATGCAACCTCAGTCAGTTTTATTTATGCAGCAAGTTTATGTTCACAAGGTTGCCTCACAGATGGCGTTGCATGTTTCATATCTTGTATCGACAATGCAAACGCTTCCTAGATCTCGCGCCATTATTCGATAAAAATACTTTCCAGTAGGGTGGGGCTGGGACTTTTTAAGCAGCACCCCACTAAGGAATCAGGCAGTTCCCATTTGAATAGCAATGTGAAAAGACGGTTCTTTCGTAACGTAATACGAACAACGAGTGTAAATTAGTAATGTTTACTGCGGATATATAGGGCGTGTTCTTCGATGACTGAAGCGCCGGCCGGAGTGGCCGAGCGGTTCTAGGCGCTACAGTGTGGAATCGCGCGACCGCTACGGTCGCAGCTTCGAATCCTGCCTTGGGCATGGATGTGTGTGATGTCCTTAGGTTAGTTAGGTTTAAGTAGTTCTAAGTTCTAGGGGACTGATG
Organism: Schistocerca cancellata; assembly: GCF_023864275.1. Lineage (NCBI taxonomy): Eukaryota > Metazoa > Arthropoda > Insecta > Orthoptera > Acrididae > Schistocerca > Schistocerca cancellata. The sequence goes on from NC_064626.1 coordinate 374,063,211, forward strand.
ACCTTAGAAGTTGAGTCCCATAGTGCTCAGAGCCATTTGAACCATTTTTTGATGACTGAAGCGTTATTGTCGACTGTTTACCGTCTAATAAACTTATCCTACCATAGGTTATGAAAATGCCTAAAGATGGAAAGCGTCACTTTTAGGATGATTTTTCTCGAGAAAGGACATACAGATCAGGAAGGGCTACGAGAAATTTGTAGCTGTTTCATGTCAGTAACTCAGGGAGGTGAGGCAAATTTGGGCATCACGTTTCTGCGAAGAATTATACAAATAGATTCGCGGTAGCATCGACATCAAAGCTTATTTCTACATTCACGATTAAAGAGTATACCCAGGAAGAATTACTCGTTGCTGCTGCAGAACTAACAACAGCTTATGAATTTGCCAAGCATCGTCAATCCTTCAGTTCTGTTGACTGTATCGTAAAAGTTAATGCCGTTATGTATGCTGAGTCCTAAGTCGCCGCAAAGCTGTCTACAGCCAGGACCAAATCCACAGCGAGTGTTCAAAATATTCTCGCACTACACTCCGTGTCGGAATGCATAAGCCGGCCGCGGTGGTCTAGCGGTTCTGGCGCTGCAGTCCGGAACCGCGGGACTGCTACGGTCGCAGGTTCGAATCCTGCCTCGGGCATGGGTGTGTGTGGTGTCCTTAGGTTAGTTAGGTTTAAGTAGTTCTAAGTTCTAGGGGACTTATGACCTAAGATGTTGAGTCCCATAGTGCTCAGAGCCATTTGAACCATTTTTTTGGAATGCATAAAACAACCGCAGGAAGTTTCATTTCACGGCACAGGCACCGATGCATTGAACCACAAGGCCGTAAAGATATTTCCTTTAGTTGTTCAATACTTTACTGAAACTGATGGTATCCAGCAAAAGCTGTTGACGTTTGATTGGCTAAATAACGAAACATCGGAGACAATTGCAATGTTTTGTCCAGACACTTTAAGACAACCGCAAATTCCATTCGATTTATTAATCGCTTTTTATGGATACAGCTGTACCAACTTCGGAGGGCTTCATCGACGCGGCCTGCAGTATGTGTTTCACCAAATTAAAGAACAACTAGGAAAAAATGTAGTAGGAATTTAATGCCCTGCCCGTACTCTCCACAATACTACATCAAGCGCTGCTGTCTTAACTGTCGACATTGAAACAATCGTCATGAAAATATTTTATTATTTATCAATATACACGGTAAGGACAGAGAAACTGAAAGCGTTCTGCTTATACTTTGATGTCAATCATCAGACTCTTCTATCTTAATCAAAAAGAAGATAGCTATCGTTAATGCTCGCAATTGAGAGAATTCTTCAGCTTTGGATTCCATTAAAACAACTTTTTGACGGCGAAGGCAGGCCACCTAAAATAATTTCAGATTTTTTTCAGTAGTCCGATCAGTGAAATTTACTCCATGTTTCTGCAGTCAGACTTGGCTCTGTTTGCAAAAATAAAAATAAAAAGCTTGGAGAATAATAAAAGTCTCGCTAATTGAAATAAGAAATATATTAATCGACACTCAAAGATGTCTGAATGAAAGGAAGACTGCCAGTTTTAATGTCCTGCAAACCAAGACGAATTTTAACAAATTAAAGAATGAGAATCCTAACTAAGAAATAATTAATTTGACTTCGACATTTGAGGAAGAGGCAATGTCTTTTGTAACGTCCCCTTAGAAATATTTATACAAGACTGTGCTTAAACTGACACACAATATTTTTAGCGCAACGCAATCTATCAAAAATCCCTACAAAAGAATGGCCCTGACAAACATTAAACTATACCTTTCACAAATCACTTACCTCACAAAAATCTCCTTTACTCGAACTACTGCAATACAGCGAGCGCCACTATTGCCAGCTAAATAAAAGATTCAAACTACAGAAGGCACTAACTACTGATAGGGATAGTTAGCAAATGAAAGATTTTAATAGAGAACAAACACTGTATTTACCTTAATATCATCATATATATATATATATATATATATATATATATATATATATATATATATATATAGATATAGCAGTTCATGACAAATTACAAAACTCCGCCATCTCTCTCCCCACATCCACCACTGCTGGCGGCTCACCTCCAACTGCCCAACGCTATGCGCTGTTCACATCCAGCTGCCGCTGCGCAACACTACAATGGCAGACAACAATGCAAACTAGCACACAGAGCGCTACGTAACGTTGCCAATAAGAAAACATAAACAGCCTACTTACACTTTCTATACCACAGCATTCGATTAGTTGAGAAATGAGCTATTTCTTTTAATAAATATCAAGTATTTGATTAGATGACATTATTTGAAATCTCAGACTGGGTGATGATTGAAAACTCCATTATATATCTGACTAAAAATGGTGTGAAGATTTCAAGCGACCGTTGTTTTCAGGAATACACAAGATGTTTCCGTAAGAGCGTGCAAAAATTTAACAGGACATAAAGAATTCGAATGTTCCAATGTGTGTGAAATCTTATGGGACTTAACAGCTAAGGTCATCAGTCCCTAAGCTTACACATTACTTAACCTAAATTATCCTAAGGACGAACACACACACCCATGCCCGAGGGAGGACTCGAACCTCCGCCGGAACCAGCCGGACAGTCCATGACTGCAGCGCCTAAGACCGCTCGGCTAATCCCGCGCGGCAGGACATAAAGAATGCTCCACTAAACAATTTGATGTATGGAACCTGGGGTCGGAAAAGCCAGCTCAAGGAGATGATAGGAATAAAATCATGTTATTGTGTACTATTTTATTTAGATTAGTTACAGTCAACTGCAAACACCATCGCTGACACAATGAACGTACCATTTGTACTGTATCTTACGAAACTTGCTGAAACTGACGGCCATCAACCTCACTGCACGCGTGACATGGGCAAACAATGTCCTGACACACCATGACATATCCTTGGTGTGTTTCGAATCACATCACAGGCAGCTACAATTCTGGCAGATAATTCTATCTCCGTATCCACTGGGGTCTCATGCAAAAGTTACTTTGGACATCCCCAAAGGTTCAAAAATGGCTCTGAGCACTATGGGACTTAACATCTATGGTCATCAGTCCCCTAGAACTTAGAACTACTTAAACCTAACTAACCTAAGGACATCACACAACACCCAGCCATCACGAGGCAGAGAAAATCCCTGACCCCGCCGGGAATCGAACCCGGGAACCCGGGCGTGGGAAGCGAGAACGCTACCGCACGACCACGAGATGCGGGCTAGGACATCCCCAAAGGAAATAATCGAGAGGATTCAGATCAGGTGACCTCGCAGGTCATGGAATAGGACCTCCTCTTCCAATTCAGAGACCAGGAAATATTGTACCGGTTCTGCCCCATCGTATTGTACTGTACGTCTTTGAATAGCACTGAGTGACGAATGGGTCTGTCGTTGATTCATGCTATGTAATTCATCAACCTACACTATCCTACAGTAAGCATATCCTAAAGCAAGCAGTCTCATAGAGAATTCTCCGTTGATCATCCTAAAGCGGTAAACAGAGTAATACCCTCGCATAGTTCTATTACAATTGTTTTATGTTAAAAGACTACTTAAAAATTTGAATGTGAGGTGCGATATGAAAAAAGAAGAATTGAAAACAAGCAGTGCACATAATGCCATGTGGCTGATATGTGAAGCTGTCAACATCTGAATGGAGTATATTGTCAAACCGTCAATAGTTGACCGCACACATGCAGTTCAGGATGTGTTGACAATACTGAGAATATCTTGAAGGCCATCAATATTGCTTTTCCATATTTCTAGTATTGGCAATACATTAATATGAGTCCTCAGACGGTCAATATATTGATGGTTTGACAATATTATTGAACGTGTAAGGGCCCCTTTATGACTTGCTAACTGAGAAGTCCACTCCAGTTATAATACCCTCCATGTGAACTGAGTTTGAAAAAATAAAGTCAAAGTCAAAAAATGTTCGCACACTAATAGGTGTTTTAGGAGAGGGTGATGAGGTTAATTGAGGTGGGGAGGGAGGAGAGGATCTCAATTCTTATTCTACTCGGAAAGAGCCTAGTTTGAATTCACGTAGAGCTTCATCTGGCTTCCACAGAGTTTCTCCTCGGTTAATTTAGCGAGGTGAGGGTTTGTTTCTTCAGCAAGACCATGGACTCATTAGTTCCCTAAGCTGTCTGTATTTGAAATAGCTCTCACGTCTCAGTGACATAGATGTCGACATATCGCTAGACGAAAAAGGAAATCGTCTTGCTGGCCTAATGGTGCAATAGAAACAGTAGTACGTTCCTGGAAACCATTATTCGTGGATTCTTACTGTTATAGCTGATTCAACTGTTCGATTTCGAGTCTCAGCATCAGCTATCATCAACGCAGGAATATGGTAGGAGTTTTCGTCTCATAAGACAATCGTCTCCGTTTACCTAAGAAGATTATCGACAATCCTCTTTGCAGGTACACTTTCATGAACAAGCCACGTTCCTGAAGTAAATATGTCAAGGAATCTAATTTCGATTACTCGTTTTCCCTCGATGAGACGTGCATGGCAAGCTAAGTAGACAATTTCTTGGCCTGGAAGTATGTTCTATTTTTAGGTAAAAAAGGCACTAATGTTTGGATATAGGCTTTAATTTGTATTTAATTCGTCTGACGTCATTCTAGTGAATAGATACCATTCCTGAAAAGCCATTGTGCAATGAGTGCAAACCATCCACCTATGGCTGCTGAAGCCTATACACGGGACTTAAAACGTTTTCTATCCACTACCCCCATGAACCATGGACCTTGCCATTGGTGGGGAGGCTTGCGTGCCTCAGCGATACAGATAGCCGTACCGTAGGTGCAACCACAACGGAGGGGTATCTGTTGAGAGGCCAGACAAACATGTGCTTCCTGAAGAGGGGCAGCAGCCTTTTCAGTAGTTGCAGGGGCAACAGTCTGGATGATTGATCTGGCCTTGTAACACTAACCAAAACGACCTTGCTGTGCTGGTACTGCGAACGGCTGAAAGCAAGGGCAAACTACAGCCGTAATTTTTCCCGAGGGCATGCAGCTTTACTGTATGGTTAAATGATGATGGCGTCGTCTTGGGTAAAACATTCCGGAGGTAAAATAATCCCCCATTCGGATCTCCGGGCGGGGACTACTCGAGAGGATGTCGTTATCAGGAGAAAGAAAACTGGCGTTCTACGGATCGGAGCGTGGAATGTCAGATCCCTTAATCGGGCAGGTAGGTTAGAAAATTTACAAAGGGAAATGGATAGGTTAAAGTTAGATATAGTAGGAATTAGTGAAGTTCGGTAGCAGGAGGAACAAGACTTCTGGTCAGGTGATTACAGGGTTATAAATACAAAATCAATTAGGGGTAATGCAGGAGTAGGTTTAATAATGAATAGGAAAATAGGAATGCGGGTAAGCTACTACAAACAGCATAGTGAACGCATTATTGTGGCCAAGATAGATACGAAGCCCACGCCTACCACAGTAGTACAAGTTTATATGCCAACTAGGTCTGCAGATGACGAAGAAATTGAAGAAATGTATGATGAAATAAAAGAAATTATTCAGATAGTGAAGGGAGATGAAAATTTAATAGTCATGGGTGACTGGAATTCGTTAGTAGGAAAAGGGAGAGAAGGAAACATAGTAGGTGAATATGGATTGGGGGTAAGAAACGAAAGAGGAAGCCGCCTGGTAGAATTTTGCACAGAGCACAACTTAATCATAGCTAACACTTGGTTCAAGAATCGCAAAAGGAGATTGTATACATGGAAGAAGCTGGGAGATACTGACAGGCTTCAGATAGATTATATAATGGTAAGACAGAGATTTAGGAACCAGGTTTTAAATTGTAAGACATTTCCGGGGGCAGATGTGGGCTCTGACCACAATCTATTGGTTATGAACTGTAGATTAAAACTGAAGAAACTGCAAAAAGGTGGGTGTTTAAGGAGATGGGACCTGGATAAACTGACTAAACCAGAGGTTGTACAGAGTTTCAGGGAGAGCATCAGGGAACAATTGACAGGAATGGGGGAAAGAAATACAGTAGAAGAAGAATGGGTAGCTTTGAGGGATGAAGTGGTGAAGGCAGCAGAGGATCGAGTAGGTAAAAAGACGAGGGCTAGTAGAAATCCTTGGGTAACAGAAGAAATATTGAATTTAATTGATGAAAGGAGAAAATATAAAAATGCAGTAAATGAAGCAGGCAAAAAGGAATACAAACGTCTCATAAATGAGATCGACAGGAAGTGCAAAATGGGTAAGCAGGGATGGCTAGAGGACAAATGTAAGGATGTAGAGGCTTATCTCATTAGGGTTAAGACAGATACTCCCTACAGGTAAATTAAAGAGACCTTTGGAGAAAAGAGAGCCACTTGTATGAATATGAAGAGCTCAGATGGGAATCCAGTTCTAAGCAAAGAAGGGAAAGCAGAAAGGTGGAAGGGGTATATAGAGGGTCTATACAAGGGCGATGTTCTTGAGGACAATATTATGGAAATGGAAGAGGATGTAGATGAAGATGAAATGGGAGATATGACCCTGCGTGAAGAGTTTGACAGAGCACTGAAATAACTGAGTCGCAACAAAGCTCCGGGTGTAGACAACATTCCATTAGAACTACTGACAGCCTTGGGAGAGCCAGTCCTGACAAAACTCTACCATCTGGTGAGCAAGATGTATGAGACAGGCGAAATACCCTCAGACTTCAAGAAGAATATAATAATTCCAATCCCAAAGAAAGCAGGTGTTGACAGATGTGAAAATTACCGAACTATCAGTTTAATAAGTCACGGCTGCAAAATACTAACACGAATTCTTTACAGACGAATGGAAAAGCTAGTAGAAACCGACCTAGGGGAAGATCAGTTTGGATTCCGTAGAAATACTGGAACACGTGAGGCAATACTGACCCTACGACTTATCTTAGAAGAACGATTAAGGAAAGGCAAACCTACGTTCCTAGCATTTGTAGACTTAGAGTAACCTTTTGACAATGTTGACTGGAATACTCTCTTTCATATTCTGAAGGTGGCAGGGGTAAAACACAGGGAGCGAAAGGCTATTTACAATTTGTACAGATACCAGATGGCAGTTATAAGAGTCGAGGGACATGAAAGGGAAGCAGTGGTTGGGAAGGGAGTGAGACAGGGTTGTAGCCTCTCCCCGATATTATTCAATCTGTATATTGAGCAAGCAATAAAGGAAACAAAAGAAAAGTTCAGAGTAGGTATTAAAATCCATGGAGAAGAAATAAAGACGTTAAGGTTCGCCGATGACATTGTAATTCTGTCAGAGACAGCAAAGGACGTTTTAAGAGCAGTTGAACGGAATGGAGAGTGTCTTGAAAGGAGGGTCTAAGATGAACATCAACAAAAGCAAAACAAGGATAATGGAATGTAGTCGAATTAAGTCTGATGATGCTGAGGGAATTAGATTAGAAAATGAGACACTTAAAGTAGTAAAGGAGTTCTGCTATTTGGGGAGCAAAATAACTGATGATGGTCGAAGTAGAGAGGATATAAAATGTAGACTGGCAATGGCAAGGAAAGCATTTCTGAAGAAGTGAAATTTGTTAACATTGAGTATAGGTTTAAGTGTCAAGAAGTCGTTTCTGAAAGTATTTGTATGGAGTGTAGCCATGTATGGAAGTGAAACATGGACGATAAATTGTTTGGACAAGAAGAGAATAGAAGCTTTCGAATTGTGGTTCTACAGAAGAATGCTGAAGATTAGATGGGTAGATCACATAACTAATGAGGAAGTATTGAATAGGATTGGGGAGAAGAGAAGTTTGTGGCACAACTTGACTAGAAGAAGGGATCGGTTGGTAGGACATGTTCTGAGGCATCAAGGGATCACCAGTTTAGTATTGGAGGGCAACGTGGAGGGTAAAAATCGAAGAGGGAGACCAAGAGATGAATACACTAAACAGATTCAGAAGAATGTGGGTTGCAGTAGGTACTGGGAGATGAAGAAGCTTGCACAGGAGAGAGTGGCATGGAGAGCAGCATCAAACCAGTCTCAGGACTGAAGACCTCAACAACAACAATATACACATATTTCTTTACGTGTGAGTACAAGCGGAAGTGATGATAGCCAGCTACTGTTTTACTCTTTTCGGGACAATCAATAAAAAGAATCGTAGAATATACTGGTCATAGCCTTCCGCATTTCTTGGCACTGGTCCATCAGCTCGCAGCAACTGCTTTCAATGCTGTTTCGTTTTCTGGCGTGAAGTGGAGAAGCCACATCTTAACCAGAGCTACACATCGCCGCATTCTTTTACAATAGCCTAAAATTGCCAAGAAACTTGTTATCACGTTTGGTTTGGACCAACATCTGATCAATATGGCACTCATTTCACACGAAGCGTCCTTACAGTTAACTCTACCACCATACTGTGCACTTTCTTGAGGTTTTCATCCGTGGTTGTACACTATTGGCCATTAAAATTGCTACTCCAAGAAGAAATGAAGATGATAAACGGGTATTCATTGGACAAATATATTATACTAGAACTGACATGTCATTACATTTTCACGCAATTTGGGTGCATAGATCCTGAGAAATCAGTACCCAGACCAACCACCTCTTGCCGTAATAACGGCCTTGATACGCCTGGGCATTGAGTCAGAGCTTGGATGGCGTGTACAGGTACAGCTGCCCATGCAACTTCAACACGATACCACAGTTCATCAAGAGTGGTGATTGGCGTATTGTGACGAGCCAGTTGCTCGGCCACCATTGACCAGACGTTTTCAGTTGGTGAGAGATCTGGAGAATGTGCTGGCCAGGGCAGCAGTCGAACATTTTCTGTATCTAGAAAGGCCCGTACAGGACCTGCAATATGAGGTCGTGCATTATCCTGCTGTAATGTAGGGTTTCGCAGGGATCGAATGAAGGGTAGAGCCACGGGTCGTATCACATCTGAAATGTAACGTCCACTGTTCAAAGTGCCGTCAATGCGAACAAGAGGTGACCGAGACGTGTAACCAATGGCACCCCATACCATCACGCCGGGTGATACGCCAGTATGGCGATGACGAATACACGCTTCCAATGTGCGTTCACCGTGATGTCGCCAAACACGGGTGCGACCATCATGATGAAATGACGTTTAGCCATTCGTGCACCCAGGTTCGTCGTTGAGTACACCATCGCAGGCGCTCCTGTCTGTGATGCAGCGTGAAGGGTAACCGCAGCCACGGTCTCCGAGCTGGTAGTCCATGCTGCTGAAAATGTCGTCGAACTGTTCGTGCAGATGGTTGTTGTCTTACAAACGTCCCCATCTATTGACTCAGGGTTCGAGACGTGGCTGCACGATCCGTTACAGCCATGAGGATAAGATGCCTGTCATCTCGACTGCTAGTGATACGAGGCCGTTGGAATCCAGCACGGCGTTCCGTATTACCCTCCTGAACCCACCGATTCCATATTCTGGATCTCGACCAACGCGAGCATCAATGTCGCGATATGATAAACCGCAATCGCGATAGGCTACAATCCGACCTTTATCAAAGTCGGAAACGTGATGGTACGCATTTCTCCTCCTTACACGAGGCATCACAAAAACGTTTCACAAGGCAACGCCGATCAACTGCTGTTTGTGTATGAGAAATCGGTTGGAAACTTTCCTTATGTCGGCACGTTGTAGGCGCCGGCACCGGCGCCAACTTTGTGTGAATGCTCTGAAAAGCTCATCATTTGCATATCAGAGCATCTTCTTCCTGTCGGTTAAATTTCGCGTCTGTAGCACGTCATCTTCGTGGTGTAGCAATTTTAATGGCCAGTAGTGTAATTCCACAGGAGGCACTAGTTGCGTCAGGAACAGAGTAACAAGTAGTTATAAACAGCGGAGGGCGTGGAAGGCGCAGCTGTGCTTTGTCCAAGTGCAGCAGCGAAACGCGGCAAGAACTTGCCAGGGTCGGCGTTAATTTTTTCTCTTCGCCAGAAGAGCTGCTGTGATCCCCTAACGGCTCCATTACGCTAACAGATAACAGCGTAACGGCAACAGGCGCGTAAACACTAATTAGTGCTGTCGGGAAACAGTGATGTGGATGATATCATGCCGTGACCAGTTATGGCAGGAGACACTGCGTAGTTACTGTTATAGCGTTTCCTCAGTCTGACTTTTTACCTACGTGGCTTGCCACATACGGTGGACTAGAATCTTCCTTCACTTTTTTACCCCGTAACGTTCGGTGTAAGCTGTGTAACAGAGAGATGCAAAGTCACCATTCCATCCTAGCTGATTTCCCGTACAGCGACTGTAGTCGTTAGTTTGATGAGACTTGGCTGGTTCCCCGCTCAAGTGCTCTAATATGGCTGCTGTACCAAGTTTTGGGCCGGCCGGAGTGGCCGAGTGGTTCTAGGCGCTTCAGTATGGAAACGCGCGACCACTACGGTCGCAGGTTCGAATCCTGCCTCGGGCATGGATGTGTGTGATGACCTTAGGTTAGTTAGGTTTAAGTAGTTCTAAGTTCTAGGGGACTGATGACCTCAGATGTTAAGTCCCATAGTGCTCAGAGCCATTTGAACCAATTTTTTGGAAATTTTACAGTGTGTAGATACATCCTTCCCGCTTGTTTTCAAACTTAGTTCAACCTGTTCCCGTGAGTGGCGCCGTCATAGCATGGCTTCAAGATGGCTGCTATACTTGACGTTCGTCAGAAGCTACGTGCTCTCATAGAATTCCTGTGCTGTGAAAACGAGACAGTAGGAAACATCCACAAGAGGTTGAAAATGGTGTATGGAGTTGCTGCTGTCGATCGCAGTGCAGTTAGTCGGTGGGCAAGCAGGTTACGTGATGAAAGCGGGCACGGCAATATTGAGGACTGTCCTCGCAACGGCAGGCCTCGTACTGCTCACACTCCAGACAATGTGCAGAGAGTTAACGAATTGGTGACTGCTGACAGACGCATCACAGTGAACGAATTGTCACGCTACGTTGGGATAGGGGAAGGAAGTGTTTGCAGAATACTGAATGTGTTGGCGTTAAAAAGGTTTGTGCCAGGTGGGTTCCCAGGATGTTGACAGTGGCTCACAAAGAAACAAGAAAAACGGTATGTAGCGAACTTTTGGAATAGTACGAGAATGGCGAAGATGAATTTCTGTGAAGAACTGTGATAGGTGATGAAACATGGCTCCATCATTTTTCAACAGAGACGAAGAGGCAATCAATTGAGTGACACATGCACATTCACCCAAAAAAAAGAAAAAATTCAAAACCACACCTTCTGCTGGAAAAGTTATGGCTACGGTGTTTTTCGATTCCGAAGGGCTCTTGCTTGTGGACATCATGCCAAGTGGAACAACCATAAATTCTTATGCATATGTGACGACACTGAAGAAACTTCAAGCTCGACTGAGTCGTGTTCGACCACATCGGCAAAAGCAGGATGTTTTGCTGTTGCACGACAATGCACGGCCACATGTCAGTCAAAAAACCATGGAAGCGATCACAAAACTCGGATTGGTAACACTGAAACACCCGCCTTACAGCCCTGACCTGGCTCCATGTGACTATCATCTCTTTGGGAAACTGAAAGTCTCTCTTCGTGGAACAAGGTTTGAAGATGATGATTCCCTTGCGCACGCTGCCAGACAGTGGCTCCAACAGGTTGGTCCAGAATTTTACCATGCGGTTATACAGGCGCTGGTTCCAAGGTGGCGTAAGGCAGTTGAGAGGGATGGAAATTATGTGGAGAAATGAAAATATTGTTCCTAAAGGATGTATCTACACACTAAAACTTTCAAACATGTAGAATAGAAGATGGATTTTAAAAAAATAATGTGTATTTCTTTTGGAGTGACCCTTGTAGTCATATATTATGACTGTAGGTGGCATAGCATTCAGATTATTTCGTTTAGTGTTGAGACCATTGTTCCTCGAAATCATGTAGTCTCAGCTTCACCATTCCATTATAGTCGCGCACTGCTGATGCTTCCCACTTGGACCAGCTCAGTGTTGCACTGTCTCTTATGTTTTGGACATATTTGTAACTGAGAATCTGCCGTCTTGCCCCAGGTGTCGGCCGGCAAAGAATAGAATAGGCCCTTCGCTCCTCTCTTCAGTTATGCACGAGACGTGTAGCTAACAACGCAGCTGATGTCTCATTAGGTACCCTTCAGTACTGGCTGCTTTAGCTCTTCGAAGCACCACGCAATTTCTGACTCAATTCGACCACGTTATCTGTTGTGAAATACTGAGAATATACTGCTCTAGTTGTGGACAATGTTTGAATTATACAACATGTTTTGGAGTACAGTAACCCATTATGAAGTTCTACGAGTATAAAACAAGCAAACACGAATCGTTACTTCGCATTACTATCTAACTGACACGCGTGTAAATGGATCTACGTTGCCCTATAATATTACATACTTTAAAGTTAATACATCTTTTGACAATGTTGACTAGAATACTCTCTTTCAAATTCTGAAGGTGGTAGGGGTAAAATACAGGGAGCGAAAGGCTATTTACAATGTGTACAGAAACCAGACGGCAGTTATAAGAGTCGAGGGGCATGAAAGTGAAGCAGTGGTTGGGAAGGGAGTGAAACACGGTTGTAGCCTCTCCCCGATGTTATTCAATCTGTATATTGAGCAAGCGGTAAAGGAAACAAAAGTAAAATTTTCGGAGTAGGTATTAAAATCCGTGGAGAAGAAACAAGAACTTTGAGGTTCGCCGATGACATTGTAATTCTGTCAGAGACAGCAAAGGACTTGGAAGAGCAGTTGCACAGAATGGACAGTGTCTTGAAAGGACGATATAAGATGAACATCAACAAAAACAAAACGAGGATAATGGAATGTAGTCGAATTAAATCGGGCGATGCTGAGGGAATTAGATTGGGAAATGAGACACTTAAAGTAGTAAATGAGTTTCACTGTTTGGGGAGCAAAATATCAGATGATGGTCGAAGTAGAGAGGGTATAAAATGTAGACTGGCAATGGCAAGGAAAGCGTTTCTGAAGAAGAGAAATTTGTTAACATCGAGTATAGATTTCAATGTCAGGAAGGCGTTTCTGTAAGTATTTGTATGGAATGTAGCCATGTACGGAAGTGAAACATGGACGATAAATAATTTGGACAAGAAGAGAATAGAAGCTTTCGAAATGTGGTGCTCCAGAAGAATGCTGAAGATTAGATGGGTAGATCACATAACTAATGAGGAGGTGTTGAATAGAATTGGGGAGAAGAGGAGTTTGTGGCACAACCTGACTAGAAGAAGGGAGGGTAAAAATCGTAGAGGGAGACAAAGAGATGAATACACTAAGCAGATTCAGAAGGATGTAGGTTGCGGTAGGTACTGGCAGATGAAGAAGCTTGCAGAGGATATAGTAGCATGGACAGCTGCATCAAACCAGTCTCAGGACTGAAGACCACAACAGCAACAACAACACCAGCTTCAGGCGCCGTCAAAGTCAGAAACAAGCAGCAAACATGCGTCCTCAAAGACACAGAACTCGCCCTTGTACATCTCTTGTTGGCGTATAATGTAGACATTTGAGGTAGAATCTATCTAGTGTGTGTATGTGCCTGCGGTAGAAGACTGGCGCCAGTTCGATATCGTAGGGACGAAATATTTTGGGTATTAATTTCTCTAAAGCAGATGAAGTAGCGCCAATCCATAACTGAATGCAACATCGAGATCACTTTTCAGTGTTCAGATGCTCGCTACATATTTAAACTTAGCAGTCTGCTTCAGTTTCCATCAAGATGTACTTTAAGAGGCTGTTTCCTGTGAGATGAGCCTGTCGCCATAAATTCAGTCTCGTTGATGCTTTTTGACACAAAATCTTCGACAAGACTTATCAAATGTAGAAACGAGATAGTATACCAAATTATCCCCCCCTCAACCCCACCCCCTTCTCTCTCTCTCTGTCCCCTATTTCGTATTCTGTTCACTAATGATGTGATGGGGCGAAACGAGTGGCTACATCCTTTTGCATAGATCTGATTCTTTCTAATTTTACTGACGTTGTTGTCACTTTTATTGTACTGGGTTGTTATAATTAAAGTGCATCTACTTACAGAAGAAAACTGTGGGCTGTAATTATGGTGTGGTATGCTGGGAAAAAGTACTTTCCAATTTTGACCACCATGTGCAAATCTGGCGCTGTGTATGGGAGAAAGTAATGTAGAAATGTTTCCATATGTCGTGGAATAGGAACGGTATCTGGATAGGAAAGGGTAAACAAGCGAGGAAGGCATAAAAATGTTTCCATATGTAATGGAATAGGAACGGTATCTGGATAGGAAAGGGTAAACTAGCGAGGAAAGCATAATGTTGATTTTATCATTAACCGCCGCTTACACAATTTAGTGCGTTTCATCGCAAAATACGACTTGATTTTTAGATCTTGTTTGTTGATACCCTTCAATATTGCTGTTCCGGAATCTCAAAGTATAACAACAAATTAGGGGTTTGTGGGGGGCGGGGGAGGGTATTTCTGGTATAGTGTGTTCCAGTATGTAGCAGATTCAGAAGGATGTAGGGTGCAGTAGTTACTTGGAGATGAAGAAGAAGCTTACATAGCATTGCGTAGCATGGAGAGCTGCATCAAATCAGTCTCTAGTACCCCTCAGTCACAAACGTCACGCCGTGACTCGTGAAATAAAGATATGAAAGAAGACGCTAAATCGATTGAAATCGATGTATATGGCGAAATATACAATGATCTGTTTACGGTACTATGCAGACATTTGGTGAACGCGATTTAGATTAAAAAACGGAAAATTAGAATATGAATGGCCAAACGGCAATATGACCTTGCTCCTCGCGAATATAATTACTTCTCAGTCGGCGTGTGGAAGTGACAGCTAAAAATACTAGAAATGATATTAAATTAGCCGTTACTGTTTTTGGTTTCTATCATCTGTCTTGTCAGCAGACAGTTATTACAGCGACCACAAATGATTTGGCTACGATATAAATGATGTTTGTTGTTAGGATTTGCGGAAATTGCGTGCTGGATTACTACGCTGTATTATGATCTTCGCTCTGTGTCATTGCTGAATTTCTATTTGTATCGTAATACCTATGTCACATTTCGTTCCAGTTTCTATTCCACTTACGTCATGTTTCGTGATGTGTTATTTCTGGAAATTTGTGCATTCCTGTCCTAATCTTCTACAAAGATAAAACATAAGTGATGAATATTCAAGGTTAAAAGATTGCTAGTTGCTAGACAACAAACTTAGTATTTCGTCTTCTATGTCTGATTTGTCTTACTACTTTTTCTAGTAGTCGTTTGTCACCATTAGTAACGTTTCGTGCATGCGAAGACAGCCGGGTTGTTTCATAACATGAAGCTATTGGTCTCTCTGTAAAGTGAGCGAGTTGGCTCTCTGAAAAAGGCACGGGATCTACCTCCGAAGCACTGTAATATTCAAGCCAATCTACTCGTCGATTGCCACGTTTCCTAGCGTACTACACAAATACTTTACTGGTGCCTGGATTTAAAGTCTTGAGTGATTTTGGCCTCTGACGCGTGAAGTAATCCTAGTACGCATTTTCAGTGTCAACAGTTTTTAACAGACAAACGTTAAATGGTTGCTCTTGTTACCTAATATTTCAAAACTGTTTTCTATAGTAGTGCAAAAATCCATCAAGTCGCAAACTGAATCCAAGAACAATCCGTGAAATGAAATACGAACCAATGAATTTGTTGTTTGACATTTAAGTACTAGCCGCATACAAAAGACATGTATTTTTACACTATAAGGTCGAGAAACACGTAAAACCAATACAACTGGCTCACGCAACACACAGGAATCTCTCTAATTTGACAGGCAGCAGGACGGAATACATCCGCAGCGACAGTGTAAGAGGTTCCACGTCGTATATAACTCTAATGTAGCTGCTCCGCTATGGAACCGACGTTTGAAACGAAGAACACTGACGGAAACGTATTGAGAGAGGCGGGTTCCCAAACTGGCAACGCGGGCGACAGCAGCGCCTCTGGCGACCGAACGAGGCATGACGACACGTCCAGACCTGCAGATCGACTCATTTCGTGAACAACGAAAAGCATCTATGAGAGCTGTTCCGTACAGGAAGAATCTGTAATCATTGCGGAAATTGGTCGTGATGTAGCTACTAACTGTTCACTAATTTATCTTAATAAACCAGTTGTTATTAAATTATTGAAGACTTTTTTTAATATAAATTATTCAACATTATTAGTTTTGCCGCCTTCTATGGACATTTTCGCATCTTATGAAAATGATATGACACCCCCCGCCCTCAACACGCGCGAGTGACGTAAAATGATTGTGAATGTACTGCTTTCTGAATTTTTTTTATTACGGCATATAATTGTTTCGTGTATGCGAATACAGCCATAAACTTTTGTGTGGTGATGGAATTGGGATGTTAGGCATAAAATGCGTTGATACAAGGGCACTGGCGTTGCTATTATTCGGGTAACAGCTGAGACATTTAAGAAATTTTAATTATCGTGCTCCGACAGCCTGAAAAAGAAAACAAGGTGCGATTGTAAGGGTTCAACGTCCCGTCGCAGGACATCATTAATACTCATTCTTCTTTAAATAGGCTTTCGCTAAATTACTTCAGGCAACGCAGGGATGGTTCTTACTGATAAGGCCACTGTTGACAATTTTCATATCCTTGCCAAACTAAGCCAAGACTGTATATGAATTGTTTTTCCTATGGAATTGTAGCACCATGACCGGTCCAATATATTTGCAAAATTTATACATAGATGTTCAAAACTGTTACTAGTACTAGAGACAGAGTCGCTTCCGCATCTTGACAGCGTGCATTGCATCGTCTGTGGAAGAAGACTGTCGTAAGATTTCTCTCTTCGTGGGCTAAACTTGGAAAAACCGCTGGATTAGATTCGCAAGAGGTAACTGTTGCTAGCAAGCTCAAGGACATTAACGACAACTATTTCCAGTTCGAAACATGTCTACAGCTGGTCCAGTAACATTTTATTACGCTACCGAAAGTCATTTACAGGGAACCGAAAAGTTCAGGCCACTGTTTGCTGACGATTTATTTCAAGATATTACTTTAATTCCATGGCCTTAAGACACTGGCTGGGAAAAAGTTGGCAGATATTCATGGTCAGTTAGTACAATAAAAAAAAAAAACCAAAGCAATAACACCTTTGGCAGTGGTCACTATCTTCAAAAATAACAGAATTCATATTAGTAACAGGAAAAAAAAACCGTTGTTAATTTTCCGAACTCCCAAATCATTGGCGAAGACATAATTCTTCCACTGGATGTGGTACTAATGTTTAACGTCGCGTGTTTTTGTTTTTTTACATTATTCCCTTACACTTCGAGGCGCAGGTGCGTTGACGCTATCTACCGGTGTGAAGTTCCGGCCGGAGTGCTTCTGTTGTCCATCGAAGACGACGCTGCCTCCCTGTGGTAGAAAAACGTGCCATGTTTGAAGCGCCACGCCTGCCCCCAACCGCCAGTTCTTTGTTCTAGCCCGGACGTAGCCTCAGGGAAGCGCTCCTCCCTGTCGGGGGAGAGAGTTTGCTGCTCCTCCCTCACGTAGAATGCGCACCGTTTGTAGGGGGCGTTCGAACTTCCTCCTCTTTTTTCCTACCCCAGTATTATGAATATTGATCGAATCCGCTAACCACCCGTTGCTGGAAGACAAGCGCTGTCCGCAACCGCTGCGCTCGGCGACCTGTCACAGCCTGCAGCTGATCGCGCTATGTGCCGGAGGTTTGTTGCTATGTGGGCTGATGTAACCAGCTGTTTGGTTGCCTCACGAACCAATGGGAGACCGGCTTCCCCCACCCGAGCCCTCTCCCCCCACCTCGCGTGAGCCAGCAGAGCCTCAGTTGTAAGCTGCTGCGGACGCGTTCGGTCAGTCGGGGTCGGGAGCTGGCTGCGGTGACATGAGTGAGTGGAGTGAGGTGCAGTGTTAGCTTTCTCAAAAACAGGCGCTCGGCCACCACCATTCCCGTCGTCAGCGATACCGCAGAGGCTTCGGCCCTCACACCTGCGGCCGACATGGGACAGATAGGCCACGATGTAAGTAACGAAATCTTACTATTTCGTCTAAAACAATCCTCGTTTCGAAGAGCTTCGCAACGGCCATTGTGTGACGAGTTGTGCTGAAACCTACCGTGTGCGGCAAAACTGAAAAATTTCTTGACGCAATTTTAAGTTCCCCTCAACAGCTACACTGTTTGATGCTCTCTCTTCCCGCGAAACTTCATTTGCTTCCAAAACTGCTTCTTTTATGGACACAATAGTGCCGCCGGTATTTCGTAATTTTGTTAGTTCAGAAAAATGAGACGCTTAACTCTGATCATATGTGCCCTACAAATTTCACATTACGTCCACGAAACTACATTCTGTTAAATAACGGGGCACTCTACCAGCCTCTCTTCAGTATTTCTAAAGCCGACTAGTCAAGTAAAGAAACTCCAGATTGTCTGGTCATCCTTTCAATAGTACGTCTTTACCGAATTCTAAAGAGAGCCTTCATTGTAGCCAGTTTCCATCGTTTTGTTGAATTCAGTCGATCGTCGTATGTTCCAAATAAATGAATGATACTCAGTTGTTCATTGTAAGTTATGATGTAACGAATATTTGGTGAGATGTGTATGCTTTCTTGATAGGGCTTAACTTACAGCTAGCGTAGAAGCTCAAGTCTATCCTTTAATTCCATTTCCACCTCTGAGATAAATGTTTGAAAGTCTGTAACTGCAGGAAATATTATGTGTTGGAACAGAAATAATATGCTTTGTTCATTCTGAAACGCTAGTCTGTAGAATTAGACCTGTTTGCAGCAGAATGATTGTTTTAGATAAGTGTTGCACACAGACGGGAGATGTCCGGTAATTTTCATGTTACCGGTCAGAATCCACTTTCTATTAACTGATTCGTGAAAAAGTAAATTTTATAACTGATAAAAAGTTCTAGGTTGTTTCAGTATGCCTACCTGGTTTGAATAACGTTGAATAATAACGTTGTAATCCAGCCAGTTACTTTCTTCAGCGGATATTTTAGCTAGGGCCATTGCCGGAACTTTCTGTGAACCTTATTTTCAAACATTATGCAACGAATGGTGATTCAGCATATCATCGTAAGAGCACGTATTTGCATGATTCCAATTAAGTATTCAGAATTACTGTTACTGAATATGTGAGGTTGTTCGTAATGTTAAACTCTGACACGTTGTTAGTCGGGGCAGAGGTCGCGAGTGATAACCTGCACCTAATCTGAATAGATGGACTACTGCCGTCTCCCACGACAATGGGCTCGCATCTTATCAGCGGCAGCTCCGCCAGTGCCAGCGGCCTGCCAATTAGGACAGCACGGCCCGTGGACGGCCTCGCAGCTGACCGCTCGTCAGCTGAAGCACCGGCCGGCAAGCGCGGAAGTGGAGCTTATGGCGAAATGCACTGCTCGCCTCCGGCCGCGAGCATTCGACGATACCGGGAATGTGGGAAAATTTCCGTTTTTCGCGGATGATAGGACGTTGTCATACGCTTGCGAGAAACTGTATCTTCCGTGCTTTGCCGTATCAGTTGTATCATGATTTTAACTCCTTGCCTAGAGGCTGAGGTACCAATTCGGAAATAGTGCTTAGACCGAGCAGGCATTACTAGAATGCCGTTTGGTTAGTTACTAGTCTTATCACTAGTTATCTGGAAAGTCTGTCGCAAAAACTGGAAAACCGATTTCTTAGTGAGACTGAGGTCCAGTAAACTAAACATGAGTAGCGCCCTGTATAATTGAAATCTGACGTAGGTATGTACATCTCGTTATCCAATTATTCGCCTGTTATTGCCGTAACATTGAAATACCACATTATCGTATTAATGCCTGAGGCTGGAACTGGAGGAAACACTTGAATGTGACAGGACCGGAGTAGTGGTAGTGAACTGATAACTGACAAAACTAAGAAATTTAATGTGAAACAGCTGTAGCCAGTAATTATTAAAAGAGCAAATCCTGTGGAAATTTCTACAGTAGGGTCCTATTCCTTGTTGCAACAGTGACATATAAAAGTCTAAGAATAACGAAAACGAGTAAAGCAGTTAAGATTGTTCATTGTGATAATTGTCCACAGAATGTGACCATCAAAGAGCAGAAAGGAATGGAAAACTACATAGTTATTTGATAAGTACAAGGCAATAAGAAATTATTACATTCAATACTGAACAACATTTCCTGTTTGTAAATTTCATTAGTTATTGCAGTTCCTGCACTAATTAATGATGAGCAGTTACAGTGAATCCTTAATTCGTCTTGCATTGAACTTAAAAATCAGCCATAGATACTTGTAATTTTGTGATAAAACAGCATAGTGATACCCCACTATATAGCACTTTCTGTGCACAGTATTGGAACTGATAGAATGTATACTTAACATGACAAGACTCCCCTGCTTAAATCTTCAACAGACAGCCAATATCCAGAATGTTGACTCATTTATAAAGAAAAAAGAAATTTTTATAAAGAAAATACCAAACTTTCATGAGATGGCTACATTTTTCCTGTGAATTATCTTCAACTAAAAGTTGTATTTCGAAGAATGTTTACTTCAATCATTTTCTGTTTACTCTGCATTCCTGGTACTGCTGTCATAAACATTGTTTAACGACATTTTGCCACTGGAGCTTCAGTTTAAAATGCAGTTAAAATAGCCTTGCATATAAAATTACTTTCTTAAATGTTGCGTAAACACTTTTGTTTTTTCATTCTGTTACAGACGCATGCACTATTCATTGATGCCTTTCTGCAGAACAATCGGCTAGATCACGTGACACAGGTGATGGGCTACCACCCGACTTACCTGGACATCTTCCTGCGGACGCAGAACTTCATCCTTCGTGGGGATGGACCACTGCCATATGACTATAGGCATTTCATAGCCATTATGGTAAGCTGTTTTGAAAGTATTGCCCACTTAAAGATAATACTAAAATGTGAAAGTACGTCCTTGACACAGCCATACTGCCAGTGGTTTAATTAGTCTTGGTAAATGAGGCTTATTAGTCGATTAGTATCATATGCTGCAATGGAAATTGTGAACTTGTGGTCATGGGCTGTAATTGTTTTTCTGCAGGCTGCTGGTCGCCACCAGTGCAGCTATCTCATCAATCTGCAGAAGCAGGAGTTTCTGCTGCAGGGTGGTGATCAGAATTGGCTGAAGGGATTATCAAAAATCCCTCAGAAACTGCGTGACCTGTATGATATCAATAAAATCCTGGCCCACAGGCCATGGCTGCTCAACAAACATCATATTGAGGTATGCCAAAAACAAAATATACCAATCAATATGTTCATTTTGAGAAATTTATTTATCATATTAATAATTGTTACTATTTCTTGTTTAAATTGTTGGTCATTACATGCGTGTGAAAAGTGTGGAGTTTGGAATTGAAGGTTTCATTAATGAAACAAATTGCCCTTAAATACTTCCTTTGGGTTTGCACAATTTCATGTAGTTTTGACACTTCCGAGGGTTTCTTCAGTGTTTCTCAGGGATACAATTTAAATTACCTAAAGTACCAGTTTATGATCACAGCAGAAAGTTTAGAGTTGTAATGAGTAATGAAATTTTTACTCTAAGGGATTTTCAGCCACTCTAATTTGTGTTGTGAGAATAGCATTATATAACATTAAGAAGAAATTATTTTCTGTTGTTGAAACATGACAGACTTTTAAATGCAAGACTTCTGTGTATTGTACACTGTGACACTCGTGACAGTATACTCCAGAGAAATTGGTACACATTGCTGAAAAGAGTGTGTGTGTGTGTGTGTGTGTGTGTGTGTGTGTGTGTGTGTGTGTGTGTGTGTGTACTGTTCACTATTAAACTTTTCCACTATCATTGCACAATTTGATTTGACTTTTCCTTTTCCAGAGACTGACAAAGGGCAAAGACAGCTGGTCCTTAGCAGAGGTGGTTCATGCCATTGTTCTTCTGGCACACTTCCACTCACTCTCTAGCTTTGTGTTTGGCTGTGGTGTGAATGAAGAGTTGGATCATGAGGGTAGTCATCAGACAGCCAACAGTGCTGGTGAGGATGACATTCCTCTCAGTTCCTCACCTCGCACTGCAACCAATACGTCAGGACCAGCAGCTGCATCGGACAGGGATGGTGAGTGTTGACAGTCAGTTTCATATATTTTGACAGTTCCTAATTGTAAGAAACATAGCTAGAAATAGCTTGTATGTACCGAAGCTATAGGCATCCTTGTGTACACTGACTTACTGTGTCTTTGACATTCACAGATCAGTGGCACAGGCCTGTCCCTGTTGCTTCGCCAGTCGACCAAGAGGTGGGCGTGGACACGCTAATGCAGCGTATGAAAAGTCTGTCTGAGCGTGCTGAGGAATTTTCTCAGGAAGAGAAGACTAAGCGCTTTGAGCATGTTGAAAGTCAAAGTGCTGAACTCTCTCCTGCTACAGAGCCTCAGACACAACTGAAAGCAGACATTGGTCATTTTGTGGAGGATCCAACTTACCTGTACCAGGACTTCGCCCGCCGAGGGGAAGTTTCCATTCCTACATTTAGGGTACAGGTGAGTACATGTTGGAAAATAATGCTGCATATTATGTGGTCATCATTTATCACTCTGTTGTTATTTCAGTCAGCATACTAATAGTTCCTTTTTGCTTACAGGATTACTCGTGGGATGACCACGGTTATTCACTAGTCAACCGTTTGTACAATGATGTAGGAAACCTTTTGGATGAGAAATTTAAGACTGCATATAATCTCACTTATTACACTATGGGTTGCCGTCAAGATGTGGATACATCTCGCTTCCGTCGTGCCATTTGGAATTACATTCAGTGTATGTTTGGCATAAGGTAAATACCTTTCATTATCAGTATCAATTATTATAGAATTTTGCTGCAGTATGATCCCTGCTCCATCTATTAGTGACGTGGTACCTTATTTTCAACTATTTTGTTGTAGGCATGATGATTACGATTATGGTGAAGTAAATCAGCTCTTAGAGCGAAATCTCAAGGCTTTCATCAAGCTGGCATGTTGTTTCCCGGAGAGAGTAACAAAGAAAGACTATGATAAAGTACTGAGGGAATTCAAGCACAGTGAAAAGGTCAGTTAATACACCCTGTATATTTTGTGTTTGCATGAGATGTAAAGTGCCACTCTTCATTACTCTATAGTTTAAATGACTTGGGCATAGAATGATGTTTGAATTTCAAATTACAGGTGCACGTGAATTTGATGGTACTGGAAGCTCGCATGCAGGCGGAGCTCTTATATGCACTTCGTGCTGTGATGCAGTATATGACGTAGGCTCTCTTAAAGTCTGCAGTGACCAAAGACAGGTGTGTGATAAAAATGCGTGTGACTTGTGCAGGACCGAATTAAATTTTGTTCAGTATCTGTTACTGTACATTCGAAAATACCTTTGAATTTGCATTTGAGATAACCATTCAGATACCTACGCTGGCCACAGTGGTTTCTACATATGTCTTTCTGTATTTCAAATATGAAACAACTGATGTATCACACTGATGGAGTATTGTATCCCATCCTGCAGCACAACCCTTCCTTACTACACCAAGTTTTGCACAGCACAAACATATAAATGAATGACTGTGATCTGTTTCTAGATGAAATATGTTAGCTCTACATGTAGGTTTGTAACAAGAGTCCAATCTTCTCACATTTACTCAACAGCAGCTTTTGAGATGGAAAGTACCATTTGATTAATAGTACGAATATAATAAATTTTTTGCAATGTGAAAATATTATTAGTGTTTTAGCCATTAGATCTCTGTAGTTTTAAGTGCTTAATCATGAACATTAGCTTTCTGACCTCATGATGTAACAATTAAAATCAGTTGCTTGACTCTAACATGGCTAAAATACTCAGATCAAAGTATCTTATTGTACTTAGAAGCTGCATTTAGCAAAAAAAAGTACCGAGCAGGTTGGACTCATTTTAATTGTGAGAATATATTTCGAATTTGTAAGCCCAAGCTCAGAGGAGCTCATTTATTGAATATTGTTAAATTGGCATATTTACACACCAGAAGAACAGATTTTAAAAATTGTAAAACAAATAATTATATTTGCTTCAGTGAAGCTTTATGTGTGAATAGTCACAAGTTAGACTAGTTTTATGTTATTGTTGATATGTGAAGATTTTGAATGATTTAATGTGCTTTTTATGCCCATTGTGCACTGAGAATATAACAGCATTTTAATGTGATTGTTAATGTTGAGATGTTCATTCTCATTTGCTGTAATGGTCACAGTTGCGCTCAATCCTAAAGAAATTGTTTTGAATAACAGCCCACCTGATGCATTATGCACCTTGGATCTCTTAACTGGTATTTTGTTACCTGACTTTACGGACTGTGCAAGGGAAACCAAATATTCTCATTCTCTCTCTCTCTCTCTCTCTCTCTCTCTCTCTCTCATACACACACACACACACACACACACACACACACACACACACAACCTTTCAGTAACTATTGTATTACTCCCAGTAGCAGAACATATTGTACAAGACACTAACTTAACTTTCCTCTCTAAACCCAAAAGAAGTTTGTTTCTTCCTTGCACATTCCATGATAGTTTTTAAAGTTAATGGTTTTTATCAGATATTGTGTTGTTGAATTGAAACGTTCTCAAGGTCTACAACAACTGGCTATTTGATTTGTAGATTTGTGATAGAGGTTCTTTCTTGTCTGCATTCTGGTCAGTCAGTTAACATCTGTGTACTTGCAGGCTCTCTACTCATAGCATGATCACAGTATTATGGTAATAATTATTGTAATTCATCTGCAACACGAGACTTCAATTACAGTGAATATAAAGAAAATGTGTTTTTAATCTGACTGTCTACCTTTTTTTTCTGAACCACATCTACCACACTACAATAAGCACTGTGATACTATTGAAAGAACAATTAACGTACAGTAGATGTCGCCTTTTTATGGGAATCAGAATTGCACACAAGTAAGAAAAAATGCAAACAGTTCATCAAAAGTGTTATTTCTCATTTCATTTGACACTCTGAAGATACCGATTCTTCGTATGACAGATGAATTTTACAAATATCTTCAACTGAGTTGTATGCTATGTGTGACACCTTGGAGGATTAAGTGAATAAACTGCCAGCATTAAACCTCTGTATTCTGTACAGTAAAATTATTATTGACTAATTCTTCAACTCTAAAGTGTAGTGGTTCAGATGATACTACCACACAGATTTTAGAAGGTACGTAGAACAGACACACAACAATCAGTCTTTATTACTCTTGCATGTTTAGATCTTCAGCTATAAATACCTATCTTCAGTGCATTTGTGTGCACCGAAGATTGCTATTTATAGCCAAAATCTAGATATGCAAAGGTTACAATAACTAATGGGATTGCGACTGATTGATGTGTGCCCCTCATTCTTTGTAGCCCATGATCATTGTGTACAAGTTTCTTACGGGATCAAAGTTGGTGAAAGAATGTAGAATGAGATTCTGCCTTGCTTTTTGGTAGTGTTTTCACTAAACTTAATTTGTAAATGTTTGCACTAAATGAGAACACTTCGAGAGAATTTAATGGCATGTTGTATGACAGACTGAATCTGAAGTTATTGGTTGCATTTGCAGTTTACTAGCAACAATTGGACAGAGTAGCAGGAAGCAATGATATTTGATTTAATTTAGGACCACATCAGTGTGGAAGGCTTTAAATTTACAGTTCTAAATTGAGAATTTTGAGTCCTTACAAGCAAAAATATTAATTGTATATTGTTTTTTGTTGTTGGCAGGATGGTTATTTTAATTTGCATTTGAAATGTGAGGAATTTTAAAAGTATGTACAAAACCTCGTGTCTATAGATAGCTCATGACTGTGTAAGTAATGCAGCTGATGATTAGTGATTATTCCAAAAAACAAGAAATTACACTAGCCTGTGATGGTTCTGTTTTGTAACTTTTGGTGATTGATTCATCTGTATCTTGGTGCACTGAACCTGATAATGACCTTAGTTCTGGGCAGAATTCTTCACAATTTTCCGAATGCAGTATATGTCAAATTCCATATGAGATTAGTGACAGTGAAATAAGTTTGTTTTGAATAAAATGCATTTTTTGTGACTTAAAAACAAAATATAGAAAATAAGTCTCATGATTTTAGCCATGTTTACATATCTTTGGACCAGCCGTGCCCTGTTTCAGGCCTTTCCAAGCATGTAGTGTTCTGGGATTGTCCCAGTGCAGTATCCAGCAATAGTCCATCATTGTAGTATTTCATCTTGCTTTGTAATACTCTCCCATTTCTCTGACATCTTGGTGGAATCTCTAGCCCATCTCTTCATAAAAGCACAGATTTTTTTCAGGAAAGTATTCAGGAAGTGAATGTAAGAAATGAACTTTCCAACTCATGGGACAGCCTAAATTTTGGTACCTTTGCAGTATAGCCTTAATGATACTTTAAATTCATATCTTTTTTGTTGTTCAGAACATGTGGCACTAAGTCTTTAAAGGTGTCCCAGGCCACTTTCCGGTGACTTCATTTTCATTTTCAAAATTTCAATCTTTGTTTTCTATGTCTGTATCTGTACACACACCTTTGTTTCGCAGTTAAGGCTGGAAATTTGTTACAAATGTACTCAAGATATTTATGATCTTTTGGTAAGGCTTCCACAAATTTACTTCATAAAGCCTCATTTAATATGTAGAGGTGGAAAGAGAACTTCTGTCAGCTTGGTGAGAGGTTTTTGGAGAACATTTTTTCTCCAAATTCTGAAGCTCATTGTGACCAATATTTCTGTTCCAGATCATTTTCTCTCTCTCTCTCTCTCTCTCTCTCTCTCTCTCTCTCTCTCTCGGAAAACAAATTGTAAATTGTCGTAATATTTTAAATGTACAGAATGCCTTATGGGTGTTGATGCTTACCTGGTTCTGTTGTGAAGCAGGATAACTTCAAG
Organism: Schistocerca cancellata; assembly: GCF_023864275.1. Lineage (NCBI taxonomy): Eukaryota > Metazoa > Arthropoda > Insecta > Orthoptera > Acrididae > Schistocerca > Schistocerca cancellata. Next base: position 374,090,145 of record NC_064626.1, read on the forward strand.
GCTTCATTTTCAAAAATCAAGGAACACTCTCCAATCAGTGTGCTTGTGCAGAATGTGTTGAACAGTCCATACACATCTTTGCAGAATACTAAGTATGCTTCTTCCAAAAAGTATGGAATATCTTTCTCCTGTACCTAAACCAAGAAAACAGTGTCAGCTGTGAGCAAATTCTTAATTTTAAGCCTTCAACCAAGTACTTTTGAAGCATCTTTGGTCAGATGCGAGTAGCAAACCAAACAATTAAGTTTGTATAAATGGTTGTGGTGTGTAATTGCTAGGTTTCATATTTCTCCTCATTATGTTTGGTTTCTTCACTTTATTAAATTTCTGAGTCATCTGCTTTAGGTAACTGTTCTGGTTGCATAGACAATGTTCTGTCTTGACCATGAGGGACAGGATGTTAAGCTGATGGCAGATTTGGATAGATAATGTTAATTTTATTTATGTTGATACCTTAAAAACTGGTTGAACAAAAGTAACAATCACTGTGATTTTGTGGCTCTCACCAGACCATTGGAATGTCAGATCTGGAAGCATGTTGTTCACCCATTGACCACCTCCTCAGTTCAACACACAGCAGATGCCGCAGGGTGCCAAAATTTTGTTTTGATCTACTTTTACACTGAAATGCCACACAATGTGATGTCCTTTACAATTCAAAAGGAATATGTAATTTTTTTTACAGCCTCTTGATGCTGTTTCAAACACTGTATGTTTGCTTTTAACATAGATCTGCTGACACACTTTTGATCAGAGAATATGTACAAAAAGTGTCAACACTAACAGTTCAGACATACAACAAATGTTACGGTGGAAGTGCTGCCATCTGCTGGTTTGTCAGTTTTTACCATAAACTGGCAAATTACAGCATTTCCTGTGTATTTAAATCTGTCAGTTAGCTTTATATCTGAGATTCTTTTCAGTATAAAATACATTGAGTAATTGATTTGCAAAAATGATGGAAAACACTAAGCTCATTTTTGGGTTCAGTGCATACACACAGGAATCCATCATCAAAGCTTGAAAAACATGATACAACAGAAAAATTCAGTTGCTGTTCAGTTAGTCAGCAGATATTTAGTTCTTATAGCTTAGACAAAATCAGCCTGCATCAATGACACCTGGTAGTTTCAGCTGGATTCAATTTTTCTCAAGAACAAAGTTTAAGGCTAGATTAGATTTACTTTCATTCCAATTGAGCCGTGGTGAGGAGGTCCTCCAGGATTTGGAACATGTCAGAAAAGCAACAATACATGACAAATATTTACAACTCAAACAAATAAGCTAATGTACCATTCCACAGGTCCCAAGTGGAATGATTGTCATTTTCTAATGAACACTATATGAAAGAATCATTTTACAAATACTAATGCACTGAATTTAAAATAAGAGATTTTTATTTATTTATAAGGTAATAAACATGTAATACAACTACTTATTTACAATGAACACATTACTGCACTGAAATTGCGCAGAAGTTTATATATGCACAAAAATCAGTTGGTTCTACTGAGAAATTCATCAACGGAGTAGGAGTTGGCCACCAATAAATCCTTTAGGCTTCTCTTAAACTGAATTTCATTGGTTGTTAAGCTTTTTATGGCTGCTGGCAAGTTATTGAAAATGTGTGTTCTTGAATAATGCACACCTTTTTGTACAAGACGAAGTGACTTCAAATCCTTGTGAAAATTATTCTTACTTCTAGTATTGATTCCATGAATTGAATTGAGCTGTTGGTTTGAAAAAGTTATATATTTTTAATGACAAATTTCATTAAAGAATAAATATATTGGGAAGCAGTAGTTAGTATCCCTAGTTTCCTAAACAGTCTTCTGCAGGATGGTCTTGAGTTCACACCACATATAACTCTTATTGCACGTTTTTGTGCCCGGAAAACTTTAGCTTGGCGTGATGAATTAACCCGAAAAAAATCCCTTATGACATTATGGAATGAAAGTAAGAACAGTATGCCAGTTTTTTCATTTTTACATCCCCTATGTCTGACACAATTTGCATTGCAAATAGAGATTTAAGATGCTTCAGTTCTGTGGTGTGCTTTTCCCAGATGAATTTATTATCAAGCTGTAATCCCAAGAATTTAACACTGTCCACTTCTTCTATCTGCTTATCATATGTTAGGCATATACTCGTGGGACACACCTTACAAGTTCTGAACAGCATGTAGTGTGTTTTTTCAAATTTTAGTGACAAGGAATTGGCTAGGAACCAGTAATTAATGTCCAAAAATATCTTATTAGCTGATCTTTCTAAGACTACACTTGATTTGCTATTTATTGCAATGTTTGTATCATCGGCAAACAAAACGAACCTGGCATCTAGTAATGTTATTGATGAAAGGTCATTGATATACACAAGAAAAAGTAAGGGCTGTAAAATGGAACCCTGTGGGACCCCACATGTAATTAGTTCCCAGTTGGATGATGCCTGATAGCTTGATACATGTCTCTTTCCTAATAACACCCTTTGTTTCCTGCCAGAGATGTAAGATTTGAACCATTTTGAAGCATTTCCTGTTACACTATAATATTCTAATTTACTTAAAAGGATATTGTGATTTACACAGTCAAATGCCTTTGACAGATCACAAAATATACCAGTTGCCTGCAATTTTTTATCTAATGAATTAAGCACATTTTCACTGTAGGTGTAGATAGCTTTCTCAATATCGGAACCCTTTAGAAATCCAAACTTTGACTTTGTTAGTATGTTATTTGAGATAAGATGGTTATAAAGCTGATTGTACATTACTTTTTATAAAATTTTTGAGAATGCTGGCATAAGTGAAATTGGATGGAAATTTGATGCTATTCCTTTGTCTCCCTTCATAAACAGTGGCTTAACTTCAGCATATTTTAACCATTCAGGAAATATTCCACTGATAAACGACTGGTTATACAGATAGCTTAATATGTTACTTCACTCAGAATCACAGTCTTTAATCAGCTAAAAAATTAATTAACTAAACATAAAACAGTAAACAATCCTGTTTCAAGCTCTCTGTGAGATTCCATTACTCAATAGTCCTCAAGGTGCATACAAAGTTGAACTGATACAATTCTCTCTCCCAATCCTCTGCTCTTCTAGTGTAGTGCCAGAAAAGTTATTTTTATCTCATGTTGGTAACAGAGGACACTCAAGAATGTGTGCTCTTGTTATTGTAGATAGGAAAAAAATAAGAGCAGTTAACTGCAATATGATACTCTTTAACATGTTCCTATTTGGGCACCTATGAATTTTTGAACGGCTTAAGTAATATTCTGGTTTGTTGCTTGCTCATTAGTTTAAATGCAATTGAAGAGAGAATGTAACTTTAGTTTAAACTGAATATTCTTTCATCTGTTTCTGTGGACACACAGTGAAATTAAGAAAGAAGTGTCAATTAACTGTGAAAATAGTTCACAGCTCATTCCCTTCCCCCAAAAAAGGAACTGAGTTGTTCCTCAAACACACGTTCCAAAATTAAGTAATGCTGTCCTAATTCATAACATTTTCTTTGTCTCCAGTTGGAATCTGAACTTTACAATTGAGGATATCACCAAGAATCCTCCTCCTAAAAATCTGAAGTGTCACCCTTTGAGTGATACCAGCAGCTCTGGACAAAGTACTGTTGAATGTGTAGTCAAGAGCTTCAGGACTCTCCCAAGAGTAAGAGGGGGAGGGGGGTGGGGGCAATCTCGCGGAGTTTTGATTGACAGTTACCCCTCACATGACAGCACCACATATCACAGTCTGTATGGGAATGTTTCTTACAAGACTTTATTTGCATAACTTAGCAGCACTGTCTTCCATAACATTTTTCCTAAGTAATTGTGGACACAGTTGTGCCAGTAAATGAAGAAAGGAAACAGCACCACAAAAGCAACAATTGTAAAATATTTGGGCATTTCTTAGAACAGAGACAGCTTGTTAAGTAAGAAAGACAAGCTGCTCACATCGCTACAGAAAACTGTAAAATGGAAGAGGATTTCTACAGATGTGCTTTGCACAACAAAGCATTTGGAATTTGTGGAATGGAAGAGTTGATGTAAACATAAAGGTGGAAAAAATTCACAGGTCATAGACCACAACAAGTACTGCATTGGACTGATGTTTCAGTGCTGTGCTTCAGAAAAAGGCTGAAATATTCAAATTAGTTCTAACAGTCTACATCAGGCATAGGCAAACTCTGGTGATCCATCTGAGTCACATGACTGCTTAAGCTTGCGGCTCACCTTGCCGTGTGACATGACAGCAGTGCTTCTAGTGCATAAAGTCAAAACTATAGCTTCTATAGTGTTAATGTTCATGGGGTAACACACTCATATGAATGGCACCCCTTTCTTGACACACCATGCCAAGAAATTATGCCTTAAAATACATGTTTTTGAGAGTATACTTATTATATGTTCACCCAGAGTTTCTTCTGTGGGGTGGATTGAAATAACTGTGGCCTGTATTCGGTCCATCGGTCACTGGTTGCCCACCCATAGTGACCATGTCCCTGACAGAAAACGTTGTAAACTTCATTGAAAAATTAAATGGATTTGTCTAAGTGTTTCTGAATCTTTTCCATAAGTAGAACTCCACTTTATTGTGAAATCACTGGTTTGTTTCCATGGTATGTTTTTAATGGAATCTTCAGCAAGTAGATTATTTACACCAAACATGACAATTGTATGAAATAATATTTATGTACTTCAAAAAGTAATTTCTAAATTAATACAAAATTTATTAAAACAACTTAAACAGAAATCTTACATTCTAATGAGATGAGGGATACTGGATCTTAACAGTGCAGACTATTTAATTAGGTGTTACAGATACAAGTTGAATTCTCAGAGAGGCTTGACATAAAGTCTGTTGCAGTATTTTTTTTCTTTTTCTCAAAAAAATAAGCTAGGAACCCTGTTTCACACATACATGTAGTTGCAAATAATGGAAGTACCAAGATGGTCTTTTGTGAAAATTGGGGACATTCATCTTTCCAAATGCACTAGGATTCCACTAATTTAAGTTTTTCTTCCAGCAATGGACTGGATGTCAGTATGCTAAAAGTTTTGTATTATTTGGCAGACTTAAGACTATGTTGTGCATTAACAATAAATATTCAAGGGTTTGGTGCAGCTATTTATAACAATGTTTTCACCTAGCAACCCAGTATCAAATATGATTTTAAGACAAAAAATACTTTAACACTGAATAAAGTTTAAATAGACACTTGTTGATAACATTGTTAACAAAGGAATATAAATCAGACTGTTAATACAAACATTTCCTTTTATATAATTCTCTTAAAGTGGTGAATGTCTTGAAAGAAGTAGGTAAATTTCAAAGAACCCTTGAGTTATCTCCACAGAACTCCAGGGTTTCATGGATCGTAGCTTTTTTTGAAAAGGGGGGGGGGGGGGGGGGATGAACTGTGAAATTCCCAATTACAGTACTGGATGGATTCATAATGAAGTCTTATATTCTGGTGCAATAGTCTCCCAGGCATTCACAGATAAAGTAAAAGAATACATCCTTAGCCACTTTTACAGTTAATAAGAACATCTGGATCCAGGGATGGAGATTCTGCTTAACTTAAATGTTTATGTTAACCAGATTTTGGTTTAATGATTATACAGATAGCTGATAATGGTCTGTATAAGTATACGTAAATACTTTGTTTAAACACATCAGGTAAAATCAACAGCTGTATAGTAGAGGAGAAATGATGGATTGTTCCAAAGTACCTGTTTTCTCCTAACATCCTTAAACATGTGAAAAGTAATTTAAAAGTTGTTCCCATAGTTAACACTATGGATAGATTAGTGCAAGTCATAATTTGTTAGTATTCTTCATCACCCCTGAAGGCTGCCCTTCATGATGAGTGTCATTGTTGAACAAGTATAGCTATGTGATGTCTCAGGTTTCCTCCACAATCTTGTGGGTAAACAGCCAAGCTTTTGATTCCATTTTATGCACAATATTTCTTGTTGGAGTCCAGGCAGTGAATGTGATTAACAACTCAGCTGTCAGCACCTGAAGGAGACAACTGGATTGATCATCAAAATATTGAGCATAAAATGGAATAAACAACTCTGCTGTATTTGCAAAAGCATACTGTTAAATGAGAGTAGATATTTCAAAATAGTTCCTTTTGTAATCACATGAAAAACAGGACTGCATACAATTTGTCAACTTTCTGGACTTTGGTACTTTGTGTTGCACTGTACTGTTAAGTATTCCAAAATATAAATTTTATCAAAAGGGCAGTTTGCAACTTTAGTTGGCCTCTTTTGCTAATTTATTGTGAACATGTAGGTAGGTTGCTACAGTGGTCAATTAGTGACAAATCATTTATATAATCACAGAAAAATAGTATTTCTGATGTTGGTGTGATTTTTCTTATGATCCCCACACCAGCAGTTATAGATACGAGTGTTTTACTGCTTTGTTTGTAGAATTTATTTGTTTTCATCCAGTTTCAATTGATGTATTACATTTATGTCCCCATCAATTTTACAGTTTTTGTTGACTGCTCCTTAATTGTTGCAGTTGCTTTGTGCAAAATACAATTTACTTACCTACTATGTGTACCCGCATGACACAGCAGAAGACACAGGGATTTGCAAGAACTACATAAGCAGTGAGACACCTAAAACAATTAGAGCTAGCTAAACAGTTTTCTATCATCCTGTGTAACCATTTGTACATGTGCAGAGGCAGTGTGGATAACATGTGAGATAGGCAATGATTGGGGGACCCTCTCTGGCACATGCTTCACATCCAGATGTGTTACAGTGTCATTCAAATCAGGTAACTAAAAGCAAGAATTTCTATTTTTGTATAACAATGAAATTAAAAAAAATGAATAACACAATGTACTTCAGCCCAAAAGTTAAGATAGTATACACAGAAATTTCAGGAAACAGTACAGCTATATTAACCAAGATAGCATACCAGATGAGAGAGATTTATTTTCCCAACAAAGATGTGGAGATGAATCTGCATTTCTAAGGAGAACTCCTTGCCATGAGATATCCTATGTCAATAAAGGTAAGATTTGGCTTCTTCAGTCACTTGCAGTAGTTTTTCACTGCTCTTTAACCCCTCCAAAGATGAAGTAACCCAGTATTGGAAAATCTGTCAGAAATACACAAAAGCATCACAATTTAGTCCAGCTGAAGTATGGGTTCACTTTACTGATTTTAAGATCACGTTGATGGACTACCTTTTTGGATGGTGCCTTCATTAAGAAGTGAAATTACAGCTTTCCGACAAGTATTTAAGCTTCCACTGCTAACTATAGTTCCACATGTACATCATTTTCTTAGGTCATTACCTGCCTTAAAAAAGATAGTACTATTCCGAGACAAGAATGAGAGGCTTGTTGTGTAACTCCCTAGACAAAGATCATTTTCTGCAGTCAGAGATCATAAATCTCTATGAAGTGGTAATCACTAAATTTTACATACAATAAGAAGGAGAGCTTGTGCTAAATAGCTGTCAACAGCAAGATTTAATGTACTAATATGCTACTATTTTTTACAGTTATTATGTGTTAATGTCACCTCTTGGGTGTAAAAATGTAGTGAACCCAGTTAATTATTAACTGAAATTTCAAGTCCAATTACTGCAACTTCTTTCCTGATTAAAAATAGGTCTGAATCAGATTGGCAGTCTGCATTTACAATCTGCACTGTTTTTTCTACACTGATTAAAGGCATGTTTTGGAGAAACACAATTAATTTAAGTCCAGTTGCCTAAGTTAATCATCAGTAATGTGATCATGCTGAACCTTTTTGTGGAGTAACACCTCACACAAATTGTATAAAGTTGTGTAAGGAAGGGTGTTATCGATGGTGTGACTGCACTACTTCTACCTCCTAGTCGTACTGCAACAAAACATATATCAAATATTACTGATTATTGTGCAACACTAATGTAACACTTTCTTTTGCAGAAATATAAGTACCTGCTCTAAGCATTACCACTAGTGGTTACCTTTTGTTGGCCAATTACCTGTTGTTACATGAGTAAAGGAATGAAATCTCTTCTTTAAATGACAACATACTTATTTTTATTTTAAAAAAGTGCCTATAAATATGATGAACAAATTATAAAGAACAGTTAAGAAATTACTGGCATCTGAAATGGATTTTTTACTCTATAAATATGTTCCTCAGTTGCGGATGTCCACATGATCAAATATTTTATCTTAATGTAACTACACTCAGTTACCTACCTTTTATTTTTATTGGTGTTCATATTATAAACTGTTTTAAACACATGATCAGTTCCATTTAACTTATCTTCCAAGTCCCGTAGTATTCCTGAAAGAATTGCAGTATCACTGTTGATCTTTAGAGCTTTTATTGCTCCACACCAAACATTGATTTCGGTTCCAAATTTCTCCTAAGCTTCATTTACTGCTTCTTGTATGGAGAAATTGAGTAATAAATATGAACATTCCTTCTCTCTCAACTTCTGCCTACCTTTCATATCCTTTGACTCTTACAACTGCAGTCTTGTTTCCATACAATTTGTAGATAACCTTTCACTCCCAATATTCTATACCTGATAACATCAGAATATCAAGGAGTATGTTTCACTCAACACCGTCAAAAACCTTTTCTAAATCTACAAGGGTGAGTTGAAAAGTAATGCCTCTGAAATTTGTATGTGAAAACTCTTAAGGCTTTTTTTTAAATAAAACAAATGTAATTAACATTCTACATTTTTATTCTTCATTTCTAGATATTTATTTCTCAACATAGTCACCATGGTGACAAACAAACTTCTCTCAATTACAGACTAGTCTGTTCATACTGTCACAGTAGAATTTTTGACTTTGTTGTTGGAGCCATGACCTCACCTCTGCTTGCACCACTTCACCACTATCAAAATGAAGTCATCAAAAATGTTCTTTAAGTTTTAAAAACGGAAGAAAATTGAATGGGGTCAAGTCAGGACTCTATGGAGGATGATCGATGACAGTGAACCCAAGGTGCTGGAATGTTGCAGATGTCATAGCACTTGCATGAGGTCTGGCAATGTCATGCTGAATGACATGTTTCTCTATGTGTGGACAAACTCTTTGAAGTCATGCCTTCAGTTTTCCAATGGGCTCTCACGCACAAACTTAGTTACATTACACACCGCCATGTTATGTGTTACAATCCATAGTCCTGTAGTGGCATAGGGTTTGTAACTTGTCTTGGCAAAGTAGAAATGTCGACTGAGTAATATGAATGACATGTAATGCCTCAAATGATATTGAAAACCAGAATAAAATATTCAGAAGCATTACTATTCATCTCGACTTCATACAAATGCTGTAAACAGGCCATTACATTTCTTCCATCTTTGTTGTAAGAGAAGTTGGGTATTCATTGCCTCATATGGTCTTACATTTCTGCTGAACCCAAACTGATATTCCTACAGGCTACCTTCTAGCAGTTTCTGTATTCTTCTGTAGATAATTCATGTTTTGTGACCATGACTCAAAGTAGTCATTTTGTAATGCTCGTACCTGACTGTATTGGGGTCATAACATCTTTCTTGAAGCCTGAGCATAATTCCCCACCTTAAATATCTTGAAGACTGCATGGAATAATTTTGTCATGGTTTATTCTCCCAAGGATCTTAATAACTCTGCTGGAATTATTAAGGTAGCATGTGCTGACTTATGTCAGTGTCCTTTGAAAATAAATTTTAAATTTCCATAAGGTATTGAATAATATATTTTCTCTCATCATACTTTTTTAAAAATCTTTTAATTTTCTCTGGAACTAGTAGGTATGTGCATTTTTACTACAATTGTTAAGTCCTGTGTTTTCGTATATCTTGTATCTTGGCTCTTATAATCTGTTCATTATATTGTTCATAATACGAGGGCGGTTCAGAAAGTAACCTCCGATCGGTCACAGTGCGGGTTGTGGGGGGAGTAGCGATGCCATCTGTGCGTTCACGCACTCAACAGGTCAGTCGGCATCAAGCCGTGGTTGAGTGAACGTCGTACCTGCGCTAGTTTAGTTTTTGTGGCAGTTTGAAATGTGTGCTGCAATAGAAAACCCCGCCAAATGTGAAGTGCGTGCTGTCATAAGGTTTTTTTACAGCCAAAGGATATTCTGCAGCAGCTATTCATCGTGAGCTTTGTGCCGTGTACGGACCAAGAGCTATGAGTGAAGGAGTTGTCCGTGAATGGGTACGTTTATTTAAAAGTGGACGAGAAAACATTCATGATGAAGAGAGGAGTGGTAGACCATCATTGGTGACTGACGAACTCGTTCAGACAGTTGATGCAAAAGTTCGTGAAAATCGACGTTTCTCAATGTCGGAGTTGTCTACTGGTTTTCCACAGATTTCTAAGACTCTCTTGTACGAGATAGTGACAGCAAGATTGGGTTACCGTAAGTTCTGTGCACGATGGGTGCCCAAAATTCTTACCGACCACCACAAAACTCAAAGAATGGCCACTGCATTAGACTTTCTGTCACGTTATGAGGACGAAGGAGAACCATTGTTAAACAGAATGGTGACCGGTGACGAAACCTGGATTAAGTACGTGAACCCTGAGACAAAAGAACAATCAAAGATTTGGGCACATTCAAATTCGCCTACCAAACCAAGAAAAGCCTCGCAAGATTTTTCTGCCAGAAAACTGATGGCAACGGTGTTTTGGGATGCCAAAGGGGTGTTGTTGGTTGAATTCATGGAACGTGGTACGACCATTAATCAAGGCGTGTACTGTGAACAATAAAAAAGTTACGACGGGCTATACAGAACAAACGCCGTGGTATGCTGACTTCCGGTATCGTTTTTTTGCACCATAACGCCCGTCCTCACTCTGCTCGCAGAACAACGGCCCTTCTTGAGTCCTTCAAGTGTGACGTTATCAACCATCCACCTTACAGCCCAGACCTGGCACCAAGTGATTATCACCTCTTCATGCATTTGAAGAAATGGCTCGGGTCACAGCGGTTTGATGACGACGAAGAGCTCAAAGATGCGGTCACAGGCTGGCTCCAGGCACAAGCGGGTGATTTTTATGCAGAAGGAATTTCAAAGCTTGTGAAGAGATACGATAAGTGCCTCAATCGCTATGGAGACTATGTAGAAAAATAGTGCAAAGATGTAGTTGTAAGATGTATATATTAAAATATTTTTATTTAACTTCGTGTATTTTTTTAAATCAACCGGAGGTTACTTTCTGAACGGCCCTCGTACTTCACCTGCATTTCTTTTTTCTCATTATTAGACTTGCTCTTGCATGACCACCATTCGATTTAGGATTGGTAACCCTATACTCCTATGACCAAGAATTGTGTTATTACACTTCATTCATTCTCACCATGTCTTAACCTCAAGCTATCCATTTCTTGTTTTTGTTCTGTAACATAAAATTATTGCCTGCAAATATGTGACTTGTCTGATGTCCAAGGTAATAAATACTGGCATGTAAAAGAAGATAACAGTATGCATGTTCAATCTGATATGTAACTGATACATTAAGCTTATAGGTTCACTATAGCCTCCATGATGCATTATGTCAAACATGACATTATCTATTATTGCAACATTGTGTAGGAATGTAAATCTTCTAGCAATGAAATTGACAATGCGTTAATCAGCCAGGTTCACAATCAGTGAAAAGTACATTATTATTGGTGGGAAACCGGTGCATTATCATGCTTAATTTCTTACAAGAACTGATTTGTTGGTTGAGGTAGTGAGTATAAAAGAAAATTATGTGATACTGTCTTGCATAAACAGCTTGGAATTTACCTGTTGCTTTCCTGATGGTGATAGCAGGGGAAAGAAATAAATATTTTGTTGTGTGCAGACTATATGCTCCAGTGAACACATGTGACACATTAGATCTACACTGTCTGACAAAAAATTTGAAGCACCAGGATGACATGGTTGGATGTCAATGTAACATAATTGCATAGTATTGTTCATGTTTTATGTTGGTACCAGGGGTGGTAAGGCATATGAAGGGTGTGAACCGAGTCAGATGTAGAGTGATCACCATGAAGAACATGGAGATGCTGCATATTCGTGTGGGACATTGTTATTGACACCAGAGTGAGTTTGAAAGGGGTTTCACTGTGGACCTCCATTTGGCCAGGTGGTTGAAATGTTCAAGATCCATATTTGTGGGGTGTTTCAAAGTGGTATTGCATGAGAAGGTGAGGGCAGGCATGCCCATCGTCAAGTTTCCATCGACCACATCTGATCACCGCGAGGAAGTATAGCCATATTCTACACCAGGTATACTGTAGCCTTTTCTCGTGTGCATCTGCCATCCGAGAACAGGTAGTGGACTCCGTGCAACATCCTGTGTCACCCCAAACTGTCAGCCAGGCTGGGGAATTAAAGTCCCAAGCATCGTCTGCTATTAACACCACGGGGGGAAAAAAAAGGTGCATTTGGTGTGGTGCCATGGTTCTGCACTATCCTGGATGACCCTTGCTGGTGAGTATGACAGCGACTTGGGAAAAGGGCCCATTCTTCGAATGTTTTGGAGAGGCACAGTGGTGTTATTCCTGGCATCATGGTATGGGGAGTCATCTGGTATAACTTCTGGTCACGAATGAAATGACTGAGGGAACTCTGATGGCACAACAGTACGTCAGATACATTGTGCATCCTCATGTGTTAACTCTCATGATGTGATATTATGGTACCGCTTCAGTCCGGAACCGCGCGACTACTACGGTCGCAGGTTCGAATCCTGCCTTGGGCATGGATGTTTGTGATGTTCTTAGGTTAGTTAGGTTTAAGTAGTTCTAAGTTCTAGGGGACTGATGACCTCAGATGCTAAGTCCCATAGTGCTCAGAGCCATTTGATTTTATGGTACCATTTTTCAACTGGACAGTGCTCTATGAACTGTCTGTGTGAAGTTGAGGTGCTCCTGTGGCCAGCAAGTTTGCCAGATCTGTCCTCAATAGCCGTAAACTCCAGTGACAGTATCTGAGATATCAAGGGCCATTTACAACGATTGTGGACCAGCTTGCCTGAAGAGAGGGCCCAGTGTTTTTACAACACACTTCCTAACCAACTCAGTGTATCCATCCAGGCCAGAATGGGTGCAAAACCATGCTGGAAAGTGGGTTCATAGTACCGTTCTTGTTAAATTTGACTCAATACTTGTGAGTTAATGAGCATGTCACTCTCATTTCAGTATATGGCTGAAAGAGTCAGCCTTCAGGAATTGTGAAATGAACCCTATTGTCCAGGACTGGATGCCACAAAGAGTGCAGATTCACCATGAGATGGGGAAACTCACAGATGTCTATTGTCAATCGAGGCCTAAGCACTGTATTGTGCAAGTGAGATAGATGAGACCCTATGTCATAGGGAAACCCAGTAGAGGCTGTTTGTGGCCAAGGAGACGTAGCAGTGTTAAATATGGTGGACCTATGATCGGATATAAAGGGAAACATTTATGAAAACTATTTAATTCTGTAATAATGCAAGGAATGGAGCCACAGTAATTTTAATCTGACATCCTCCATAAATTTTCATGGTGATCCCAATAAAACTTGAATATTGATCATATGTATAATAGTTTAGGATTTACTGTTAAAGTGAAATTAACAGGTTTTGTAACAAAGACCTGAATGTTAAAATCTGAATGCCTTGATCGATCTTAACAATCCACATTTCACATAGAAGCGCATCATTAAAATGACAAATGTTGTTAATACTAACTCTGTAATTTAATTTGCTTAAAAGACATAGTAAATTTAAGTTATCAGTATTTTCAGTTAAGTATCAGTTCATCATTTCCTCCACACAAAACACATTGGATGATGACAGCATGGCACCTTATTGAATCATTAGGCAATAGAATATTTGTTGTAAAGTTTAGTGCATAAAAGTTACTTTTGTTCTGTATTTATTTGTCAGAAAGCAGATTGGTGCAAGGCTACTGGCCGTGACATTCGAAGTTAAGAAGGAAGATGTATTGGTTTTATGTAAAAGAATTTAACAATAGATATTATTGTTACTTTATTTAGAATATGAAAGTGGGCAAGCTTTGCTTATTTAAATATGTTAAAATGTAAAATAATGTAGAATAAGCTGTAGCCAATCAGATGGACAGCTTCAGGAAAGGGAACTGCTCTAGTCAGTTTAGCTATATTCGGCGCACGGGAAACTTGCACGGGGACGGGCAATGGGACAGTGCTGGTGCAGATGCAAAAGTGAACAGTTCGGCTGAGACACCAAAGATACAGTTTGGATTGAGATGTGTAAGCAGTCAGTCAGTTTTCAGGCAGCTAGGAAGTGAAACGACTTAGAAAATTTTGCATCATGTGGCATTGTGGGACTTGTCTCTGTGCAGTCAGCAGCCGTGCATATGGTGTGAACTCTAACTTTTCCTGTAAATAATGAAGTGGAGTATTGGACTTGTGTTTCGCTATAAGATTGCGAATGATCGAGCTGTGTCAAATGGATATGAGCTCGAGTGTAACAGTAAGTTTAAATACGACCACTTTCGCTGTTAGTTTGCTTCCTGAATAAACATTATTCTAACCAAATCCCAACTGTGTGGCCTACATCATTTATGGATCATTAATTTAGTTCCCAATATTATTGTTACTGTTATTATATGTTAAATTAACTTTGTGTTTTGCAAACTTTCCATCAGCCAGACAATTTAACCAAATAGTCACAAGTATCTAATTTAGGGCGTGTAATGAGACACGTGCAGTTCTTCAACCCCTAGATGAGTTTGAGCCAAGACATTTCGATGGAGAGGAACGGCATGTGAGCCTGAACATCTGTGGGATGTTTGCTCGCAATTGGGGGCTCATCTGGGATAGGAACTTGGAAAGTGTTAGTTGAGGGATAATAATCTTGCAAAGTGTTGGAACAGGATTGAATTTTGGAAAGTGCTGGTTGCAGAATATGAACTCTGCAAAGTTTAGAATGGGATTTGAATTCTGCAAAGTGTTTCCAACAGTATTATCTGAACTTCGATAGGCAGAACCTATTGCAAAAGTTAAATGTAAGATTGCTTTGGGACTGAAAATTAGGTTTCTTTAATAGTTGTGGAATTACAATTGCAATTCTCACAGTTAACAACATTCTGTGACATAGGTCCCAAGTTGGTGGCGGTTGAGGCATTTTGTGTGGGAGGCTCTGAGCTACAAAATTTGCGGCAGTTGTGTGCACCGAGTTTTAGTAGTGGTTAGGAATGATAAAAAAGTAACGCAGAAGAAGAGGTGACTTCGAAAGCATGTCGTTCCAGCCAGCAGCGGCATCTTCAATGGCGATTCATCACGCAGCAGTGGCGGCAATACCCCAGCAGATCCTACAAGATGTAGTGTTGGCTTCAACTGCAGCATTGGCAGCAATACCATGGCAGGAGGATCCTGCACGACAAAGCTAAGTACCTGCGCTGATAGTGAGATTATGTACGATTCTGTAGTTCTATCGCCAATAATAGACGTCGCAAATATTAAGCAGTCGGCCAGTTTGTGTGGGTCTGAAAACACTAGCAAGCTGCTTAGCCTGAAGTCAGAGCAGGAGAGCATGATCGACGTGAATTTATTAGAGCAAATAGTCCAAAATCAGGCAAGGGAGATGAATTTGGAGGAGACATGATGTTGCAGTTAATGCAAGTGATAAAAAGATTGGGATCCAAAATTGATTCTGTTTAAACTGATATGGTTGATGTAAATTTAAAAATTGATTCAGTTCAAGCTGAAATAGCTGCGGTTTTGAAAGATGAAGTTGCAGGCAGATCAGGGAGGCAATGTAAGAAATTGTATGAGTAACCAAGATGCTCTAATGGCTGAGACAACAGAGGCTATTAGCAACTTATCCGTTCGAATAGGTATAGCGGAGAAAGAAGTAGATAAAATAAAGGAACAAGAAGAATCTGGCATTAAAATTGAAAATGGTGAAATGAAAAACCAAATCAATGAAATAAAAAGCAAATTGAATTCTTTAGCTGCACATCAAACCCCTACTGTGATCAGTATTCTATGGATGAATTTGGGAACGGTCAAATGTTTTGGAGATGATGGGAAATATCACCCAGTAAATTTTCTAGCAGCATGCAGGGATGGTTTTATAAGGGGAATGTCCAACGAGGTAAAGATAAAATTTGTGAAAAGACATTTAGAAGGTAAGCCGCAATCGTGGGCAAATATACACAGTGATATGTTCACTACCTATGAAATATTTGAAAGCAGTTTCCTGAACAAGTTCTGGAGTGAAGTGAAGCAAACATGACTCCAAAATGAGTTTCTGAATGGGCCAACAAGTAAATACAGGAACGGGTCAATGCGAGAGTTTTCTAAATGTGAACTTGCAAGATTAATGCATGTGAAATGTTCATTGGGAGTGCTTACAGAAATTACGATGTTGAAAAGGTGGTTACTGGAAAATTTGCAGTGGGATCTAGCGCACAGTCCTAGCAAATCAGTAGATGAATTTTTGGACTTTGTAAAAAAATTTGAACAGTCCTTGAAATTTAAACTGCCAAGTAAGCAGACAAATAGTTTTCAAAGTGTAAATCATAACTACAGTCGAAGTGATTACTATGAAAGACATCCGGGAAGTTATCAATGGAACGCAAACAGCAGTTCTGATAAAGGAAATGGTAACAGGAACACATCCAATGATAAATTTCAAAGAGGTAGTGGGAACAGGTACTTTTGTAACAGGGACTGACACCAAGAACGTAGATTTGAAGGACTGGCACATGGCAAAATGAACCAGCGTAATGGGAGATCGGGAAACTAAGTTTCATCGCGTCTCAGGTCTGGAGACGGCAAAATAAACTGGCGATGAATAGGACACGAGTAAACGGAATGTGATAGGTGTCAATAAATTGGCAGAAAGGCATCATATTGAAATGAAATTAGTAAGAGATGAGAACCAAATATGTGAATTTTCAAATCAGATCATACGTAAAAGGCGTAATCCTAAGCTAATGAAAGATAATGATAAAGGCGATGATGATGATTTACGGCTAAATGATTTGTTTTATGAATGTGAGACAAAAGAGTGTGTGAATGTTAATGCAATGGAAGATTGTATGTGCAAAAAGAAGGCTGTGGTGGAGCTGAATTTGGTGGAGTTAGATAGTATAGAAAATTCTACAGAGGTACTAACCAGCAGTAACGATTATAGTGATGAAGGTGATGATGTTTCAGGTGATATTCTGATGGAGAAAGTTGTAAAGGAGGTTAATAAGGGCAGTGTAGCATTAGTCTCATCAGCTGTTGATGATTTTGTGTGTATATCGGCGGATATTGGTGAACTATTTTTGAAGGAAGGTAGTAATGATGTTTTATGTGCTGAAGTTACGAAAGATGAAGCTGCTGCTATTGATACTTGAGAGGAAGGAATCTGTGCACATCTTTCTACTAATGGAGGTGAACCCAAGAGTCTGGTTGGATCTGTGCATCTTGAATGTTTTTTTGAGAATGAATGTGGATCTGACTTTGATAAGCAATTTGAAATTAATGTGGCACAAGAGCGTGTAGGAGAGAAAAAGGTATTATGCTCAGGTTTAAATCAAAATGCAGTAGAATTTAATGGTACTGTTATTGATTCTGAAATTATATGATGCTGTAGCTATAATTTATATGATGTAACAGCAGAGGGTGGTGAAACTATGAATGGTTCTTAGATTGGTGATTTGTCGATGGAGGTAAATGACATTTTATTTAGTGAGTTGCATGATGTATCAGCGGCTGTTGAAAGGGCTGTTTGTGAAGGTGTTTGTAATGATGTGGAAGTAAAAAGTAATGCTTTATTTCATGATAATGATGTTGTAGCTACTAATGTCGATAATTTTAAGGGACAACACAGTGAGTTTGATTCTAATATAGAAAGTGATATTTGGGCAGAATGGTATCTTAAGCAGGAATGTGATTTTACTGTAACTGATTGGCAATGGTATGGTAGAACATTATGATCGTTATGGACTTGAGAGACGTTTAAGGTAGTGAGTGGTCCAGAAGGGAGAAAAAATGAAATTGGGGTGAAAAAATCATTTAATGACTTATTCTGGGATGAGTACGAAATTGAGGGGTGTATCAAACAGGATATGTGTACTCTAGAGATGGAAGAAAAGGGATGAGATGTAGAGAATGATTTATTGAGGGAACAGTGTTTAGAGGGAAAAGAAATGATTAATATACAACCTATCATTGAAATTAAAGTAAATGACAAGAAAGAAGACACACTGCTTGATTCTGGAAGTAACGTGTTGGTAGTGTCAGAAGATTTTGTACATAGGGTAAAGAATAAGAAATTAGTATTACTACAAGTAAATAGTGTAAAAATTAAAATGGCAGTTGGCAGTTTAAGTAAGCCAATCAGGCAAGAACTGCTCTTGGAATTCAAGTGTGAGGAGAATCATTTTAGTATAGGATGCTTTGTAGTGAATGGACTTGTAAAAGATGTAGTGTTGGGAACAGATTTCTTATGTAAATATAAAACTTCATTTCACTGCATGGGAAGGTGCTTGGATTTTGAAATTGAGGGTGAAAAAAGGAAAGTAAAATTTGAGAATGTTTTGATGGGGGACAACCAGATTGCACACACCATAATTACACATGATTAGGATGAACAGAAAATATGTTTGTCAAGTTTGGAGGGTTAAGTTGCAATGTTTTATTTCAAGATTTATTGTAGCTTGTCTGTTGTTTGTCGCATGAGTGTTTTTTTGGCATAAGGTATGTGCAGTTATAAAGAGATAGTTTAGATGCACATTTGGGTGCTAGGAGGTTGGAAAACTCAATTGTTTGGTGAACGGTACCAAGTCAAAAATCAGTGCACAGTATGCATATAAATTAGATGTTTGGGGGTATATAAGGGATTTATTTATGTGTATGTATGTGTTATGCTTAAGTTTTTGGATTGTTTTTGGATGGTTTTATGTATGTTGTACTTTCCAAATTATAAGTTATTGTTGTGCCAATTTGGGTGCATGGAGGTCAGAGAAATTTGGAAAATGAAAATTAATAATGCATATCTAGGAAGAGAGATGTGTGTTTATCTACTTATCTGAGAATGTTTTGGAGGAATAATTTATTGTTGTTTGGAGTAATGATTTGTGTATGCAGCTTCACCGCACAGAATTAAATGAGGGGTGATATTTTTTTACAATTATTGTTACTTTTGAGTCTAAGGGAGTTATTTAAATTAAAATAAAATATTAATTTGCCGATGAAGTTGATTGGGAAACTGTAACAACATGCATGTCTCTAGTGGGACTTGTATAACGTGTCAGAATCATTTAAGAATTTACAAGCATCTTGCAAATGCTATAAATCAATTGCTTGCTGTGTAGTTTAGATCTGTTTGTATTGATTTCACTGGTGGAAGCATTCAGTGGAGCTTCTGGGTGGTTTCAGAAAGTTTTTGTTTTCTGGTATCTACACCCAATTCGAATTTCAACAGATTTATACTCAAAAAATGTTGGCGATGGAATGCAGAGCCATACAGAATTTCGTCAGGGTACTCAGCTCTGATTCTGTGGAGTGCCGTTGGAGGCTTTGCTGTGACAAAAAGGTTCTGTAAAAGTGAGCGCAGTGGCTCTGATGTTTCTGCAGCATTTCAATAGACAAGTCAGTTTTGATAAATGTATAGTTTTATTTGGCATTTAATTAATATGCCGCATTTCATAGTTTATGTTAGATATAAGTTTCTTTAAATTTAAAGTATGCTACATCAACACCACTACAAATAATTACACTATTGATCTGGCGCTTAGGTTATTTATGTTATTGTATTATGAATTTGTGTCTTATAAATTTGGGTGCTACTTCATTACATATACAGCAGGTCAACATGCTATGAATTGGAGGTGTGTGAGTTAACGAGCATTTTGCTCTCATTTCAGTATACGGCCGAAAGAGGCAGCCTTCAGGAATTGTGAAATGAACCCTATTGTCCAGGAGCGGGTGCCACAAAGAGTGCAGATTCACCATGAGGTGGGGAAACTCACAGACATCTATGGTCTATTGAGGCCTAAACGCTATAGTGTGCAAGTGAGACAGATGAGACCCTATGTCATAGGGAAACCCAGTAGAAGCTGTTTGTGGCCAAGGAGATGTAGCAGTGTTAAATATGGTGGACCTATGATCGGCCTTAAAGGGAAACATTTATGAAAACTATTTAATTCTGTAGTAATGCAGAGAATGAAGCCACAGTAATTTTAATCTGGCATCCTCCATAACTTTCATGGTGATCCCAATAAAACTTGAATATTGATCATATGTATAAAAGCTTAGGATTTACTGTTAAAGTGAAGTTAACAGGTTTTGTAACAAAGACCTGAATGCTAAAATCTGAACCCCTTGCTCGATCTTGACAATTCACATTTCATATAGAAGCACATCATTAAAATGACAAATGTTGTAAATATCAACTCTGTAACTTAATTTATTTAAAAGACATAGTAAATTTAAGTTATCAGTATTTTCAGTTAAGTATCAGTTCATCATTTCCTCCACACAAAACACATTGGATGATGACAGCATGGCACCTTATTGAATCATTAGGCAATAGAATATTTGTTGTAAAGTTTAGTGCATAAAAGTTACTTTTGTTCTGTATTTATTTGTCAGAAAGCAGATTGGTGCAAGGCTACTGGCCGTGACATTCGAAGTTAAGAAGGAAGATGTATTGGTTTTATGTAAAAGAATTTAACAATAGATATTATTGTTACTTTATTTAGAATATGAAAGTGGGCAAGCTTTGATTATTTAAATATGTTAAAATGTAAAATAATGTAGAATAAGCTGTAGCCAATCAGATGGATAGCTTCAGGAAAGGGAACTGCCCTAGTCAGTTAAAAGATATTCAGCACGGGGAAAATGTGCCTGGGTATGGGCAGATGAACAGTGCTGGTGCAGATGTGAAAGTAGACAGTTAGGCTGGAGACACCAAAGGGTACTGTTCGGATTGAGACGTGAAAGTGGACAGTCGGTCTTTAGGTAGCTAGGAAGTGGAAAGACTTAGAAAATTTTGCATTGTGTTGTATTGCGAGACTTAGTCTCTGAGTGGAGAGCATCCACATGCCTGGCATGAACTCTACCTTTTCCTGTAAATAACAAGGTGGAGTATTGGACTCGTGTTTCACGTTGAGATTGTGAATGATCAAACTGTGTCAAATGGACATGCACTCGAGTGTTAACAGTAAGTTTAAATACGACCACTTTCACTATTAGTTTGCTTCATGAATAAACATTATTCTAACCAAATGCCAACTGTGTGGCCTTCATCATTTATAGGTCATTAATTTAGTTCTCGATATTATTATTATTACTGTTATTATATGTTATATTAACGTTGTATTTCACAAACTTTGAATCAGCCATACAACTTAACCAAAGGGTCACAAGTATCTAATTTAGGGTGTGTAATGTGACACATGTGGTTCAACCCCTAGATGAGTTTGAGCCAAGACATTTTGGTGAAGAGGAACTGCGTGTGAGCCCGAACATCTATGGGATGTTAGCTCGATACTCATACCATCTCAACCTCTTTAGTTTCATTTCTTTTACCCCAGCTCTGCATGCTTCAACTTCTTTGGCAGGCATCGTATATCATAAGCCATGACTCAAATCCAAGTGTCTGCCTTTTGTGAGCAGTATGCTCCTATTTGTGGTAATTTGTAGTGCACTGTCTGTAGTAGGTAGATGTCTTATTTTGAATCCAGGTGGGACACACAGTCTTGACTTGTGTTGTAACAAGGTTTCGTGGGAAGTATGGTCAATATTCAGGGATATGACAGGAGTGGTCATTCGAAGCAGAAAGTCTAATAAATATCGCCTCAAAAATGCATAGTTTAAGGGCAGTGAGCACTTCTTCATTTTTGATACTGTGAAACAAATCTCTCGTACTGCAACTCTTTGCTTTCAATATTCTAGGAGGAGGTAGTAAAGACCAAAACAAGAATAAATTGTCTAGTAAACATGGGCTCTAAAATGCGTACTTTAAGAGCTATGAGCACTTGGTCAGTAGAAGAGGTATATCTCACAGTGGTGAACATGAAGTTCTGCTGATAGATCATAAGGTATGCATTTTAGAGTCCATGTTTAGAGATAATTGCTTCAAATGATTGTTCTCTCAATATCTATGAATGTTCACCAGTCCTCTTGGAACAACCTGTAAACCAGGAAGTAATAATCTTATAAAGGATGTCAGCTAATTTCCATACAATTTATGCTCTGATTTTGAGAGGCCCTTGGTATTAGGATTGATTAAGATTTGACCACTGTGTATGATGCTTCTTTTGCAAGTATGTTCATATTAGTCATTTTGGCTCATTCATTGATGCACTGGTGATAACCATAAGCACCTTATTGTTGTTCTGTTCTGCTTAAGTTTAACATCCTTACAGCCTTAAAAGTTTGCAAAATAGCAAGTACCTCTTCCAGTTATAATCTGTTTGAGCAATACTGACATAATCTATTGGACTAAAAGGAGACAACACTACAACAATACATGTTGAGTTGGTGAAAGTGTATGGCAACAGTTCACCATTCTATGACACAGTGATTAGGGGGTCCAGATGCTTCCAGTATAGTCAGACAGGTGTGAATGACAAAGAATAAAGTGGCTGGCTATCTCTCAGTGAAGAGCTACATACCATAAGAGAAGTGGGAGGTCTGTTGCTCCAAGGTAGGCACGTCACAATTATAGTGACAGTGAAAAATTAAAAATATCTTGCCTGACATTTTGAACATGTAAAATGTTGCCATCCTGTGGTCCTGATGACTGCTCATGCTCTGTGAAAAAGCCCGCAGGATTGAGGCACTAGTGGAAATGTTGCAGCTGTGTCAGGCAAATTGAGATGACTTCCTTAGCTGCCTAATCACCATAGATAGGTGCTGCATTCGTCACTATGACCCCAAGACAAAGGAGCAAAGCAGTGCATTGGAAACTTATGGATTACACCAGATATGCTGCAAGCAATTGTTGATTATGCCATGTTACAGATGCAGCATGTTGATGAGTAGGGAGACCAAATTGAACATATGTTGTGACTTGTGACCATATACTAATAAATGTACCAGAACAATGAGTATCAAGTATTTGATCATTGCTCCTATCTTCCTTAACTGACACCACATTCTGACTGTGTACTGCACCATATTTTCACATGGTGACAGAAAGTGGAACTATTATTTTTTCCACATACTCTGTGAGCACACCAATCAACAAACATACCGATGACATTTAGTATTCTTCAATGTATGCAGCCTGCATTGCAGCACTCAGAATACCATCAGTTTAATTATAACCACCAGGTATTTCGAGAATAACAACACGATCTTCAAGACATCAAAATCCAGTCTTCTACAGTAAAAGTCGCTGCTTATGCAAGCAGTTATTCAGCTTGCCACTGATTGGATGTCCTCCAGTAAGATATCCTGCCAAATTCTGTCCGATTGGAGTGTTAGATCATCACAATCCTGAGATGGATGGAGGGCTCTCCCAATATGGTCCAAACTTCCTCAATTGGGGAGATATCCAGTGACCTTGCTGGCCAAGGTAGGTCTTGATGAGCATGAAGACAAGCTGTAAAAACTCTCGTCATTTGCAGATGGGCATTATCTTGCTTAAATGAAGCCCAGGGTGGCTTGCCATGAAGGACAGCAAAATAGGCTTCACAATTCAGCAACATAATGGCCACCCACACACAGCGAGAGTTCCTGCTGCTTGTCCTTGTGCATGCCAAACTCTACTTTGACCTGCAAGCTCACCAGATCTCTCAGCAATTGAAAGCATTTAGAGCATTGTGGGCAGGGCCCTCCAACCAGGTCGAAGTTTTGATGACCTAATTCACCAATTGGACTCTGTCAATCAATACCAGGCCAAATAATGGCTTGAATAATGACCAGAGGTGGACCAACAGATTATTGACTTGTTCAATTTTTAAGCTCCTTATGTTGAAAAAATCATCCATTTTTTCTGAATTGTAATAATTTGTTTGTCTGTACATGTACATCACATCTACCAATTTCCATTCCTTTTAGATAATACCTTTGTAGCACATCATTTTATTTGTCTTAGAGTGTATGTGCCACACTGAAAAGAATGTGTAGAGAAGGACCAACACTATCACCAACATTCACGGTTGCAGCTTAATTTTTTTCAAGATGATAATTAAAACTTACTGACTTTTGTACCTCCTTTTTGCTTACTGCAATAGCAAAAACAATGATTGTCACCAGTATTTCAGAGAGGATACACCGGTAATACATGATAGTCTATTACAGTGGATGTCTTGCAGTATTATAGCCATAACATTGATGCCCACTTCATGATGAACTCAGTTTATATTTTTTCTTCGCATCACCACTGTCTCGGTTCTAGGCACGCAGTCCGGAACCATGCAACTGCTACGGTCGCAGGTTCGAATCCTGCCTCGGGCATGGATGTGTGTGATGCCCTTAGGTTAGTTAGGTTTAAGTAGTTCTAAGTTCTAGGGGACTGATGACCACAGCTGTTAAGTCCCATAGTGCTCAGAGCCATTTGAACCATTTGAACCACTGTCTCAGAATTTTTCAGATATATGCTTGATTCCAGCCACAAACCCCATTACAGCAAGTGTTTTTTGCTCCTGTTGCAGTCTGTTTGTTTCATTCTGTTACCTCCCTTCCTTGTCAATGTGTCGTAATTTTCACATTTCTTTTTGTTTTGTTTATATTTTGTGGATATTCGTCATGATAGTACTTGCAGATTATCTTGTGGTGGATCACCCTAATTATCTTTACATCACGTAGCATAATGCATAATATGCCTGTGTCAGCTTGCCCTTCATCTTTACCTACAGCACATCAAATGATTTACGAATTAAAAAATTCAGTGTTTTCCATTTACAGCCACATTTTGTCCACTATTTGCTTTTCTTCCCTTTTTCTCTGCTACCGCAAAGTATCGCCTCTTTTCTATTTATTATTTCAGTATTGTTGTAGGGAAGTTCTGGTTGAATATAGATACTTTGGAGTAAAGGGAATCATTCACTGAAAAGCAGAAATGTTGACTTCTTGACAGATATGCACAAAAAGGAAAGCTTCCACAGTAATCCTTTTTTGAGCTAGACTACAAATAACACACACTCTCTCTCTCTCTCTCTCTCTCTCTCTCTCTCTCTCTCTCTCTCAGGCACCTACATGGTGCCGGCTGTGCAAACAATGCCAGCGCTGCATTTGAATTTGGTTGGGATGGGTGTTATGTCAACTGGGGTGGCAGGAGGCAGGGGAGAGGTTGGGGATGGGTGGCTAGTGGCTCGGAGCAAGGCAGCCAGTTAGCTGATTAAGAATGCAGGAGGGAGGCGTTGTAGGTGCGTGGACTAGGCATATGATGCGTGGTTGTTGGAGCCAGTGGAGAGAAGGATATGCTGAGACAGATGTGGGAATGCAAATGGGGAAGCAGTAACAGGATGGAGGAGGAAGGGGAAACTGTTGGGCGAAGGATGCAGGGACAGTGGAAATTGAGGCCAAGATCATTACAGGAGTGAAGGATGTGTTGCAAGCAGAAGTCCCACCCGTGTAATTCAGAGAAGCTGTTAGTGAATTCAACAATCTAGATTACCCAGGTTGTGAAGCAACCATTGAAACTGAGCATCATATATTTAGCAGTTGCCATTCATCTTGGTGGACATCAGGTTGGCAGTCATACTTATTTAAAGAAAACTCTGCAGTATTTGTAGCAGTGTTGATATATGATATGGTTGCTTTCAAAGGTGGCCCGTCCTCTGATGGGACAGGGTAAGTCTGTGACAGGACTGGAATAGGAAGAGCTGGGTGGGTAGATTGATCAGGTCTTGTACCTTTATCTCTCACAGGGATATGATCCCTGTAGCAACGAGATGGGAGTGAGAATAGTGTAAAGATGGATTTAGGATGCTGTATGGTGGCAGAACACTACTTTAGGAGGACTGGGAAGGATCTAGGTAAATGTCTCAGGGCATGATGATAGGTACTCAAGGCCCTGGAAAAGGATTTGGTTCAGTAGTTCCAGTTCAGGGTGATATTGGATGATACATGTGACACTCATTTGTAGTTGATTCTTGGGGCTGGTAGGAGGATTAGAGGTGTGTGAGGATACGGCATAGGAAATCCATTCGAGGACTAGATCTGGGGGATAGTGCCTGTCTGTGAAGACCAAGCTGTGTGGGAGGGATTTTTGGTGTGGAAAGGATGGCAGCTGCCCAAATGCAGGTACTGTTGGAGGCTGGTGTTAGAAGTGTGAATAGATTCATCAGAGAGGAAGAAGTCAGTGTCCAGGGAGGTGAAAAGTTGGGTTGAGGAGGACCAGCAGAAGCAGGTGGGAGAATAGGTATTGAAGTTGTGAAGGAATGAGGATAGAGTGTCTTGGCCCTGAGTCCAGATCATGAAAATATCAAATGAACTTGAACTTGACTATGAGTTGGCATTTTTTGAGGCTGGAAGGTTTCCTCTACATGGCCCATAAACAGGTTGGCACAGGAGCATGCCATATGGGTGCCCATGGCTGTGCCACAGATTTATTTGTTTCAGAGGAAAAGTAGTTGTATGTTAGGATAAAGTTAGTAAGGTGTGTGAGGAATGAGGTAGTGGATATGGAGTTTGAAGGATGTTGGGAGACATGTTCAATAGTGGGAAGACCATGGCATGAGTGGTATTGGTGTATTGGGAAGAGGCTTCAACAATGAAAAGTTGGGATGCAGGAAGTAAAGGGTGAATGATGGTGGAAGGTAAGAGAAGGAAGTGGTTTGTGTATTTGATGTTAGAGGTAGGTTTTGGGCAGTTGGTTGGAAGCATTGGTCAACAAGAGTGGAAATCCTTTCAATGGGACCACAGTAGCCAGTGACAGTGAGTTGTCCAGGACTGTTACATTTGCGGATTTTGGGGAGTGTGTAGAAGATGGGTGTGCAAGGTGTCACTGGAGTGATGAAGGGGGTTGGACTCAAGGGAGAGGTTCTGGAAAGGGCATGTGGAGTTCAATAGGGATTAGAGGTTATGTTGGATTTCTGTGATGGGATCACTATGGCAGAGCCAGTTTAGTTCATGTTCAGTTTCATTGGCAATATCTTCAGTGTCTGAACTCAGGGTTAAGACACTTTATCCTCCTTCCTTCACAACTGCAAAGTCTTCTCTCCATCTACTTCACCTGGTCCATCCTAACTTGATGTTACTCATTCCTGGAAATTGATCTCCTCCTCCCTGATGGCTCCATCCACACCTTTGTCCACATTAAACCCACTAGCCACTGGCAGTACTTGCATTTCAACAACTGCCATCCCTTCCACACAAAAATCACTCCCATACACTATGGCCACTTGTCACTGCAGATATGCTGAGTATCTGCAGTGTCAAGAACTCCATTGTTCCAGTATGCTAAAGGTCTCCTTGAGGCCTTCACATACAGGCACTACTCTCCAGATCTATTCATCAAACCGATTTCCCATGCCATTCTTCACACATCCTCAATCTCCTGCCATCCCCAAGAATCAGCTACAAAAGAGCACTCACTTCTTCACCAGTTATCTCCATGGACTGGAACAGCTGAACCACATCCTTCATCAGGGCTTTGATTATCTATCATCATGCCCAGAAATGAGGGACGTCCTACCCTAGATTGTTCTCATCCCTCTTAAAGTGGTGCTTTCATCCATCCAATCTCTATAACGTCCTACCCATCCCTGTGCCTCTCCAAATCACATCCCTTGCCACAGGGGTCAAGAAAACAAAGGTGCAAGACCTGCCCAGTCCATCCATCCAGCTCTTCCTACTCGAGTCTTTTCACTGGATTATCCTACCCTGTCAAAGACCAGGCCATCTGTGAAAGCAGCCATGTCAGATACCAGCTCTGCTGCAAACACTGCACAGCTATTTATGTTGGTATGACTACTACCCACTTGTAAACCAAGATGAATGTCCAGTACTAAACTGATGCCAAGAACAAAATTGATCACCAGTGGCACATTGTGCTGTTGGGCACAAAATGCTCAATTTAAATAGCTGCTTCATAACCTGGGCCATATGGATGCTTACCTCCACCACCAGCTTCCTTGAACTACTCAGATGTGAATTGTCCTTGCAACACTTCCTTTATTTCCATAATCATGCTGGTCTCAATCCTTGTTAACTCACTGTCATCAGACTCTCCACCCAACAATTTTTCCTTCTTCCTTCCAGCCACCCCTTCCGGGTTTATTTCTTCACATCACCCTGAGTGTGCGCTGCTCATCATCAGCTCCAAAAACCATGCATCACATTCCTAGCTTGTGCATCTGCCACTCCTCCCTCCTGCATTTCTTGCAGGTAAACATGTTGCCTCCCTCTGAGCCACCAGCCTCCTACTGTCATTGCCTCTCCCTGCCTCCCACCTCTCCCTCTCTATCCATCCTACCTGCATAACGCCCATCACAACCTAGTCACCTGCCGCAATACAGCACTGCCACTGTGTATCCAGCCAGGGCCATGTAGCACATAGGTGTGTCTTTGTACTCCTCATGGTCAAAAAAGCATCACATCAGAAGCTAGCAAGTTTTCATTCTTTTGTGTGTGTCCCTGTTGATGACTGAATGGCTCTACTTTTTGGTGGATAGTCTCCTTTACTCCAGAGTATTCACTTTTTTTAATTACAACTAGCTGATTACTCTCTCATCAGGCTTTTAAATCTCCTGTATTGCTCTTTAGTGCCTCGCTCGACCCAGTTCTTGGATGATTTCTCTGCTTAATTACTGAGTCATCTTGTTTCCTCCATTCATTTTGTCTCTCCCTCCCCCTCCCCTTCCCCTTCCTTTTCCCTCCCACCCCCAGTCCCCCTCCACTACTCCACTCCACCTCCCCACCCCTCTCCCTCTCCCTCTCCCTCTCCCTCTCCCTCTCCCTCTCCCTCTCCCTCTCCCTCTCCCTCTCCCTCTCCCTCTCCCTCTCCCTCTCCCTCTCCCTCTCCCTCTCCCTCTCCCTCTCCCTCTCCCTCTCCCTCTCCCTCTCCCTCTCCCTCTCCCTCTCCCTCTCCCTCTCCCTCTCCCTCTCCCTCTCCCTCTCCCTCTCCCTCTCCCTCTCCCTCTCCCTCTCCCTCTCCCTCTCCCTCTCCCTCTCCCTCTCCCTCTCCCTCTCCCTCTCCCCCTCCCCCTCCCCCTCCCCCTCCCCCGCCCCTCCCCCTCCCCCTCCCCCTCCCTCTCCCTCTCGCTTCTGCCCACCCCCTCTCCCTCTCTCACTTCCCCCAACTTCTCTCTCTCTCTCTCTCTCTCTCTCTCTCTCTCTCTCTCTCCTCCCCCACTTACACACACACACACACACACACACACACACACATACACATACACACACACATACACACATTTGATAAATGAGTTTTTCTCTCTACATTCATTACACTTGGTTAAAATTCATTCATTCATGTACCACAGAACCCATAATGAAGGATAATCTTTGGACATGTGGAATGAGTTGAGCTATACTTTAATAGACAGAAGTAGCCACTGCAGGTTGCTTCTGAAAACAGTTTGCCCATGAAAAGCAAAGGTTCTAGATTTGAGGCCCAATCTGCCACACAATTTTTATCTGCCAAAAGTTTCCATCCTTACAGTAATTTAGAAAGTTCTCACGGAAGAACATAATATATTTAGAAAGGTAAGATCAACTACAGACAATGTATTTATTCTCCAACAAGTAACACAGAAAATACAAGAAATACAGTTGCAAACAAATGCTACATTTTTAATTTCATTTCAAGCCAGTTATGTACTATACCAAGATAATTATTTATTTCTCTATTCCTCCATATTCTCCAAAATTATTTCATTTCTGAGTTTTTTTTTTTATGAATTGTGTTTTATTCATATCATGACGTACATCTGCAATCCATTTAGTTTGCATACAGGAGACATATCAAAAATTTGTAATACAGTTACAATGATTTTTACATTAATAAATAATAGCACTACAATAAATAATAACACTATACGGATATTTTTTGGAATATGTAACGCATTGTATCCAGCTCAAATTTCCAGTTTGTCCTGCATGAATTCATCCACTGAGTAATGCCAGTAACACTTCAATGTCAGTACCTCATATAGCTTTCTTTTAAGTGAACCTAAATTCATCTGCATCAAATTGTTCCCTTTTAATTTGTTACAAATTTTCTTTCCCATGTATTGAGCAGACATATGTAAAGGC
Organism: Schistocerca cancellata; assembly: GCF_023864275.1. Classification (NCBI taxonomy): domain Eukaryota; kingdom Metazoa; phylum Arthropoda; class Insecta; order Orthoptera; family Acrididae; genus Schistocerca; species Schistocerca cancellata. The sequence continues at coordinate 374,120,292 of NC_064626.1, forward strand.
CTGTGCATGTGCGGATGGATATGTGTGTGTGTGCGAGTGTATACCTGTTCTTTTTTCCCCCTAAGGTAAGTCTTTCCGCTCCCGCGATTGGAATGACTCCTTACCCTCTCCCTTAAAACCCACATCCTTTCGTCTTTCCCTCTCCTTCCCTCTTTCCTGATGAAGCAACCGTTGGTTGTGAAAGCTTGAATTTTGTGTGTATGTTTGTGTGTCTATCAACATGCCAGTGCTTTCGCTTATATATATAAATATAATAGAGGGAAACATTCCACATGGGAAAAATATATCTAAAAACAAAGATGATGAGATTTACCAAACAAAACCACTGGCAGGACGATAGACACACAAACAAACACAAACACACACACAAAATTCAAGCTTTCGCAACAAACAGTTTCTTTGTCAGGAAAGAGGAAAGGAGAGGGAAAGACGAAAGGATGTGGGTTTTACGGGAGAGGGTAAGGAGTCATTCCAATCCCGGGAGCGGAAAGACTTACCTTAGGGGGAAAAAAGGACAGGTATACACTCACACACACGCACATATCTATCCGCACATACACAGACACAAGCAGGCATTATATATAGAGAGAGAGAGGGAAACATTCCACATATACTTTTTTATACACATCACTTATCACTTGAGTCCATAATGTATCATACACACTCTATGAATCAATTGGTGTAGTTAATCTTACAATTACTTTTTATTGCAGATTTTACTGTATACTTCCCTCTTCAATCATTTGACCTACCTGCCATTGCCTTGTTGCCTATTACGGCACATTTTTTTTTTACTAGTCTGTAAGGCTCAAGATTGGTTTTCTCCTATTCTTTTAGTTGCTTCCCATCTTAGCTAGATCTTCATATCATTATGCTTGTGTATAATGTGTGGCACCCAATGTGATCATTTTTGTTTGTTATTTCACTGCTTACATTACTACATGCGCATTTTAGTTGTGTGACAGTTTTATACATTTTATTTTTCATCACTTAAGCCCATAATGCATCATACATGTGATCGTTTACTTAGCATGCTCTATATTAGCTTAATTTTTATCATTGTAGTTACTGTTTTTATTCTTCGTTCATTCATTTTACTTATGTGGCATTGTCTTGTTGCCTGAAATATTATGTATTGTCACATGGTTGAGAGTTATTCAGCCTATTGCCATACTACAGCTTGTTCACATTCTATTATGTTCTTAAATCAACTACTGTAAGTTCTCTGACCAATCAGTTCCTATTTTCTGTATCTTCACTGATAATGTTAATTTACTTGCTTGTGCGCCATTGGCACCTGCACAATTCTATGCTTCCAGATCTCTGACATCGCCCCCCACTCACTCGGGGTTGGCATTGCTACCATGTGGTTGCCCAGTGTGACTACAGCATTTGTTCTCAGTTTCTGTTTCCTTTGTCCCATCTGCCTGAATGTTAAATTATTAGGCCCTCCCCTTTTTTCTAGTTCTGCCAAAGTGCAGTGATTTGAGCTATTGCACTGACTAGCCCAACTGCATGTAATGTGTTACTACATACAATAGTCATCTTGTTTCAGCAGTCTGCTCTTTTGGTCTTTACATATATGTTGCACTATATTTCTTTCCTCTGCCTCTGTATGTTACAGTTTCATACACCTGAAGATCTGATTTTAAAATCCCGATCAAGTTACAGTTTGAATAAATAATTAGTGTAACTGAAGCAGATCTCTCTACTTTAAGTTAAAGTTCGTCTTGAAAGAGAGAGCAGTTTTATCCTGCAGGCTCTTGATGCTGAATTTTCTCTTGGAATGATTTGAGAAGTAAGATAAAGGTTTACAATGTATGAGAATCATCAGATGGTTAACTAGCAGTTTGTGACCAGTCCAGCAATAATTAATTTTTCAAGCTGTTTTTGTGATCAGAATCTTTTCCCTGTGCACTGGTGACTGAAGACATAGTCAATTGGATAAACAGAACTGTTTACTAGTGATAAAAAGCTCATGCTCAGCACACAGACCAAGAAGCAGCAGCTCATTTGCATTGCAGCTTCCAGCATGCATTGAAGTCACCAAGTAACAAGAGCTTATATTTAATGGGTATCTTAATGCAAGCTGGCTGTGGTGGCCGTGCGGTTCTAGGTGCTTCAGTCCGGAACCGGGGGACTGCTACGGTCACAGGTTCGAATCCTGCCTCGGGCATGGATGTGTGTGATGTCCTTAGGTTAGTTAGGTTTAAGTAGTTCTAAGTTCTTGGGGATTGATGACCTCAGATTTTAAGTCCCATAGTGCTCAGAGCCATTTGAACCATTTTTTTTATCTTAATGCAAACATTGTTCACTTGATGATAGGACTGATTCCTTGTATTTCCATTGCTGCGTAAAGTGGGCACATTGGCAGAGACAAGGATAATAAAAACATTTCCCGAAAGAAGACTTTGAAGAGTCATATTTCCTTCATTGATAGCAATGGGGATTAATCAACATTCTTTCACTATTTTGTTTTCACTGCAAATTGTGTGACTCTCCTGCATCCTTTCTTTTCAAGGATGGTATTCTTCACCTGGTAGTCGGGGATAACTTAAAGCAGCAACATCTCTATCTAATTTGGCTGGCTCACAGGTGATGAGAGCTGTTTTCCTTTTTCATTTGTTACCATTTAAGTCCAGGAGAGCCCTGACATTTCATGTTCCAATAGTCATAGTCATATTGTTCTCTCATGGTTTCCACCTACACATAGGTGTAGATTCCCAGCTAGGTGTAACTATGACTACCAATTTTAATCCTACCTTTTCTAGGGCAATTCATATTCAGGGTGGGCACTGGTTATCCTAAATAGGCCAACTCAGTTGCAGATGCATGAACTGATCCCTGAGTAATCACACGAGTTTTCAGGAAGAGGACCAACACATATCTGCTGCCAATGTGCAGTTTCAGACTAGCAGCTTCCAGTCTCACTCAAGCCTGCTACTACTGCTCTTATCCTATTACCACTAGACTTAAAGAAATCAAGCAGGAACATTGCTATTCACATGACTTTGTTTAAAATGGTTCTTAGCTTGAAAGGACGTAACCCACCGACCTATGATTCTGGAACAATTCATTGTGGCATATGGGCCATGTGATTTTAGACATTAGAACTGCAACATACTGTCATGAGCCCAAGGACAGTAGAGAAGTGACTTCATATGGCATGACTTCTTCTGCCTACATGATTGTTGTGTATCTCTGATGTGAAAAGTTCCTCTTCCATCCATTTCACTATTGGGTCCTAGGGTGCTGGGGAAAAAGGCTATGGAAAAAAGATGTGGGAAAAGATGGGACATTGTGCAACCCATTTTATTAGGTTTATTTGTTAAAACCTGCCAGCAGCTACACTACCATCAGTATAGTCCTCAGCTTCATGGAAACATGCCCAATCCCTCCACGGATATAAGGCTGTGTCCCCTGTCCAAGATCAAGAGAGGATATGTGGCACGATCCTTTATAAATAAATAAAAAAATACAGTGTCCAGTCACATTAATGTGATCATCTTTTGCAGTGTGGACTGACAGGGATGTGGAATCATGATAACTCCATGTGCCTTAGGCAGGTGTGCTATGTTTCTTGGTTGAGGATTCCTGTCAAAGTGATCCCACAGATTCTTTATTATGTTTACATCCAAGAAGTTTGGTGGTTAGGGGAGTATGGTAAACTCATCCCGATGCTCTTTAAATCATGCACATACACATTGCATTGTCCTGCTGGTAGATGCCATCCCGCTAAGGAAAACCAAACTGCATGTAGGGCTGTACATGGTCCCCCAACGATAGATGCATACTTGTATTGATCCATTGTGCCTTCCAGAATGACTATATCACCCAGGTAATGCCACAAAACATTCTTCCCCAGACTATAACACTCCCTCTTCTCATCTGGACCATTCCAACAACTGTTGTAAGGCGTTTGCATTCAGAGGTTTCACGCAGTACACGCCAATGGCCATCTCTCTAATGGAGCATAAAACGTGATTCATCTGAAAAAGCCACCTGTTACCAGTCACTGGATGTGCAGTTGTGGTACCAGCATGAAAATGCCAGTCTTCTTCACCAATGAACAACAGTTGTCATGGGTGCATGGAATAGGCGCCTGCTGTGGAGGTCCATATGCAGCAACATTCACTGAATGATCATTGAGGAGGCACTGTTGGCAACCCCTGACTCATCTGGGTGGTCAACTGTTCAATGAGTGCATGTCTATACCTTACTACTGTTGTTCATCCCTGTCATCTATGGCCTGTGGTGCATCACAGTTGCCTTGGAGCTCAATTTGGATGGCGCCATTATGCAATGCACGACATACTGTAACCACAGCAACACAAGAACAGTTTACAAACCTAGGCATTCCAGAAACACTTCCAATATTGGCCCTAAAGCCAATACTGTGTCCTTTAGCATGTCAGACGAATCACTCCATTTCCACATTATGACAATGAATGCACTGTTTCGTGTCCTCCCGACACACTTTATATACCCTCCACTTCCAGTTCTGTCACCTGTTATCTGTCATTGGTTGCTGCACACTGATGTCAGACATACCAGTGGTCATGTCAATGTTACTGGACCATGAAATGTTGGCCGAGAATAAAATGTAAAGTTTGTAAAACAATGGTCCAGCCAACTTAATGTAAAAAAGAAACTGCAGAAATGAATTTCTGGAAAATAATAAAAATAGGTTACTCAGCAGAAGACCTAATAAGAATTCAAAGACTGGGAAGTAGAACTAGTTGAATGTAAAAGGCCTAATTATAAAAATTTCTTCTCTGGATCCCACCCCTCTTATCACAATGCTTTCACCTTTTCAGGGTCTGTAGTCCCTGTCCTTCACAAATCTGCTAACTGCAAAAACACATCTCCATGACACCAGAATCCCAGAACCATCTCTGATCCTTCTGCAAGCCAATGTTACTGTGAAATCCCTGCTACATACATCCCACATCTGAAATTGAATCCCTTGCGCACCAGCATTCCATACACTACCTCTGTAAGTCATGCAGCCTACTGCCATCCCACTGCTGCCTCTATCCTACCCACAGTGTTACTCCTTGTCAGCTCCTCATAGCACCCAGAGCCTGCCTAGCTGACCTTTTCAGATTTACACATCTCCAAAATTTCCCTACCAACACTCCACTCAATCCAGAGCTGAAACAATCCCAGACCACTGTTGTTAACCTTTCCACCAAAATCCTCAGCTCCATAGAAGTTTCAGCTGCTCACCTTCGGCCCTATACTTAAATTTAACCATGTTGGACTTGTCAGAGACCTACTCTCCTTCCCCCAATCACTGCAATGGAAACACTTCTTTGCCAGCAATCCTTCCAACCAAAGCCCCCAATTCCAACATTGTGCCCTGCCTCTCCCAGTTCATTCCACCATCCATTTTAGGGAGTTGGGCATTCTGATTACTGCTTCATAGTATATTTATTCCCTCATGAAGTTTGTTGCAAATAATCCACTACAGTTCAAAAGGAAGAATGAGATATAAAATTACAGTACCAGAAGGAAAAATGACATTCATTACTCCATATTAAGGTTGTCTTTAGCATAAAAGGAGTGCACAGTGCTACAACAAAAATTTTTGATCACTTACCCAGTGATACAAAAGTCTCACAGAGAGCGAAGTAAAATTTGATAACAAACTGAGCCACTTTCTCCTTTACAACTCCTTTTATTCCACTGAAGAGTTTTCTGTTACTGTAATGTGTAAAAGGTGGTGGGTAGGTATTACTAACTCACATCTGCATGTCTTTTTTCTTTTGAAATGATCAGAATGTAGCTGTATAGGAGAACAGTGGAACACATTGTACACTACCAGGGGTGACAGTCCATCACTATTTATTATGGTATGGGTTTCATTTGCATCGTGTCCTCCTCCACATACCTTTGCTGAATATGCAGAAACAGGCTAGATGGCAATGGTGTATGGGGCGGCATCACTGGGGACAGGAATAGCATCATAGTGTGTCTGGATGAATCCATGTTCTTTTTATGTGAAAATGATGGCCGCATTTAGGTTCACCACAGGCAGGGTATGGCATCACAGTGACTGAATTTGTGAAAGACATACAGCGCCAACTCAAAGCCTTGTGGTATGGGGTACTATTGGGTACAACTACAAATCATTGTTGGTATGTGTACAGGGCACTGTGACCAGTGTGACCCACGTGAATGATGTCCTGCGACTCATAGATATACCCTTCCTGCACAGCACCACAGATGCCATTTTTCAGCAAGACAATGCACGACCACATGTTGCTGCATGAATACATGCCTTCTTGGTGTCACAGGCTGTCAGCCTTTTGCCCAGGTCGGCCATATTGCCACACTTGTTGCCAATCGAAAATGGGTGCAGTGTTGTGACCCAATGGCAACCGCTACAGATGAACTTTGGAACCAGGTGAATGCTGCTTGGATGGGGATAACACAGGACACCATTCGCACCTTATACATATTGAAGCCATCACACATAGAATAAGTTATCAGGGCCCATGGTGGACACTGTGCTTACTAGACAACAGGGCACATGCTGAACCGAGATTAATGAAATGCTGCTCATTGTACAGAACATACTAATGCACATGTCCTGTGAATATCGACTTCCTGTCTCTTGTTGTTCAAGGTGTTCTGCTTTTTCTGAACATGAATATATGTCCAGAAATGGGCAGTGTACATAGGACAACAACAATTCGTCTCAGAATACTGTACAGAGCTGCATCGCGTCCATTTCACAATAGATGCTCAAAGTGGCATCAATGGTATTGCAGGTGATAGGGATAGTAGCAGTTGTCATGCAGGAATACATAACTGTACTTTGGCTTAGACCATGTTGGCAGGCCACATACCTGGAGTTTGTACTAGGATTCGTCTCAACATCTTGCAGAACCCAGACCTCCAAATCTGTTGTACGGACGATCCACCACCACCCTGCATGTCTGTCTGTGAAAGGACCCATGACCACACAAACACCCAAAAAGGGCATGAACTGTTATGTGGTATGGTTGGTGTCTGTGTGGGTACTTGTTTTGGTGTAGCCATGCTGCCTCTCGATTGTTCCCACCTGCTTGGCTGTACACAATCACTATCTTGGCTTGTTCCCAGCATGAATACTGGATCATTCCACTGCTTACATAACGCTGCAACACGCAAGGAACATATGGCACATGATCAGAGGAACTGTTATTTGTCAGCTCCGTCTACCATGGCAATGATGCATTTCCAGACACATGTTTGTAGGACCTTTTTTCCACCATTTTCCAAGAATCTGTCCCCTTCAGTTTGTCAGTTTTATTAACATTCACCCTGTATATATTCAGTAAGGGTATATGAAATGTTTCTATATTTGTACTCTGCAAATCACTGTGAAGTGCATTGCAGACAGTATTTGCAATTGTACCAGTTATTAGGGATTTTTCCCCTTCCTTTCATGTATGGAGCACAGGAAGAATGATTGATTAAATGGCTCTGTGGGTGTTGTAATTAGTCTAATCTTGTCTGTGCAATCCCTATGGAAGCAATTCATAGTGGGTTGTAGCATGTTCCTGGATTCACCACTTAAAGTTGATTTTTGAAACTCTATAAGTAGGCTTTCACAGGACAGTTTGTGTCTTCCAGTTTCTGCCAGTTCAGTCATTTTAGTATCTCCTTTATGCTCTCCCATCAGTCAAATAAAACTATGACCATTCATGTTGCCTTTGTTTGTATGTGTTAGCCCTTTTTAGTATGAGCCCTAGACACTTGAGCAATACTGGAGGATGGGTGCCACTAGTGTTTTACAAGCTGTCTCCTCTTCAGATAGTCTCCATTCTCTAGTATTCTATCAATGAACCAAAATCTGCCACCTGCTTACCTAGGACTTAGCTTATATGATCTTTCCATTTCATATCCCTACAAATTGCTACACCCAGGTATTTGTATGAATTGACTGAGTTCTACAATGACTCATTGTTACTAGTCCTGGGATACCACATTTTTTGTTAGGTTTGTGAATTGCGCAATTTTACATTTCAGAACATTTAAAACAAGTTGCCAATCTGACTGAATACTTGTGCAATTTTTCTCTGATAGGGCTCTTCACCACCCTACCCCCCTCCCCTTCTATTCTTTTAACCCTCCTAATACCGTGGGGTCTATAATGACCCCAGGCCATAATTGTCTGTAAAATATACCTTATTTGCTATTCCTAAAAATTATGAAAAATTCGGACTTTTCCTGAATTAAGTAATGGGTTCATAATATATTAATATAACTTTTTGAAAATATTTAGTTTTTCACAAAATCAAGAGAGAACCACTGAATACCATTGGGGTTAAATGTGACCCCATTTCTCTCTTGCAGTATTATTACCCAATAATGCTGCATTGAATCCGTAACTGCTGCTTTATTTCCTTTGTTTTATTCTTGTAAATATTGTTGTAATGTGTGATTGTTGCCAATACTTTATAAGCTGACGGTTATTTGTTCCATACAAGTGTGTGTTGCATTTCGTGGAAAATGTGTCGTCACCTTTCCGAAGACGAAGTGCTTGAAATATTACTGCAGGATAATCCTCTATCTGGAGAATCAAATAGTGATATCAGCAATATAGTTTCTGATGTCTCATGCAGCAATGGAGAAACTGTCGTCTTAGAAGAGAATATTCCTCAATCAGACGGAAGTTCAGAAGAAGATTTGAACAGCGCAGATGTCAAGCCTGAACAGGAAGTAACACATATTTCTGACTGTTATATATAAGAACACAATGTATTTTTGTAAATGTGCATTAGGGTCTAGAGCCAAGATATAGCCTTTGTATTTTTTATTTTTTTTATTTTGTGTAGGTGTAAAAACAAAGAAGAATTGTGGCACAAACTCGAGTTGAGAAGAGCTTGTGGAAGAGAAGAGAGATGGAACATAATGCGAGTAAAGCCAGGTCCTACAAAATTCACAGTGAAATATGCAGACTCCATAGAATCAGCTTTTCAGATGTTTCTTAGGAGAAACATTGTTGATGTGGACTAACAAAGAGGGTAGTCTTGTTTACGATAGTAAATGGAAACCAGTAGATGCCATTGAACTGAAGTGCTTTATCGGAGTCTTGATCCTAGCAGGTGCTTACAAGGCCCATAATGAAGCATTTACACATCTGTGGAACAAAGAGGATGGTAGACCCCTTTTTAGTGAAGCAATGGCTAGAAATTGCTTTACACAGATTTCGAGCTGCATCCGATGTGATGACGCAGATGTGAGACGTCACAACCATGCTCCTGACAAGCTCGCTCCCATTAGAGAAATATTTGAAATGTGGGTACACACATTGCAAGAAGCTTATGTTCCTCACAGCAACATAACACTTGATGAACAACTTGTGGCATTTCGTGGTAGATGTCCATTTCGGCAATATATTCCTTCAAAACCAGGAAAATATGGGTTGAAATTATGGGTTGTATGTGATAGTGCAACGTCTTATGTTCTCAGTCTCCAAGTTTACATTGGTCTACAACAAAATGAATCTCATGAAGTTGGTCAAGGCAAGAGAGTTGCTTTAGATATGGTGAAAGACTTAGAAAACAGTGGCAGAAATGTAAAAACTGACAATTTTTTCATTAGCCTTAGTTTGGCGAGAGAACTTCTCAAAATCTATCTCACACTCTTAGGAACAATTAGAAAAAATAAAAGAGGACTACCACAAGCTTTCACTCAGACCAAAGGTCGAGTCAAATATTCATCTATTTTTGGATTCCAAGAGCATGCTTCAATTGTCTCATATTGTCCGAAAAAGGGAAAAGTTATAACTTTGCTCAGTACAATGTATTCAAGGAAGGAAGTGGAAGATCATGAAGAATGCAAGCCAGTAATGATTCTGGATTATAACAAAACAAAATCAGGAGTAGATACCATGGACAAGCTGGTTAGAACGTAGACTACAAAGAGGATGAGCAGAAGGTGGCCAATGGTATTATTTTACAACATGATTGATTTCAGTGCACTGAATGCATTTATCATATGGCTAAATCTTTTACCAGACTGGGCAGAAAGGAACAACTACAAGAGATGGGCATTTCTCATAGAATTAGGAAAGCAGCTCGTTGGAAGAAAGCCATACAAATTTATTTCCCCGGTACTTCCATCAACAGGACAGACAAAAAGAAAGAGGAAGGTGTCCATTTTGTAAAAGGTCTGAGGATAGAAAATTCACCAATGAATGTTCAAAATGTGGATGTTCTGTGTGTAAAAACCACTCTGCCATTTATTACTGTAAGTGTAATGCGTCATAAATGTCAATTCGGAATTTAATAAAAAATGTTTGTAGTTTCATGAGAATCGTTTGTAAATTTCATGGAAATAAATAATTTAAAAAATATACATTTTAATTTAATGTAATGTCACTGACATCATGTTTTAGATTGTGGAAAACATAAGGAATGTGATTTTATTCTACCATTATTAAAACTAAAACTTAATAAAAAATAAATTCCGTTGGGGTCACTAAAGACCCCAATGGTACTCAGTGTAACAAAAAATACTTGGTATTAGAAGGGTTAAAGTTGAATCATATTTGCAAAAAGTCTGAGATTACTGGTGCTTGAATCTTTGCAAGTGGGCTTTTGTGGATAGTTGATGCCTATTTTCAGGCGTATATCAGTCCAGAGTCCTCTATATTCATTCTTTGCAAACCACTGTGAAGTGCATGGTGTAAGGTATGGACCACTGTACCAGATATTAGGATTTCTTCCTGTTCCATTTGTGTATGAAGCATAGGAAGAATGATTGTATGAATGCCTCTGTGTCTTCATGAATCCGATGTGAGCAATAAATTTGTCATTGAGTAAATTCCTGAAATCATCATTTAAAGCATTTTCTTCAACCTTTGTTAGTACAACTTCTCAAGATAGTTTACATCTATCTTCAAGAGTTTTCCAGTTCAGTTCTTTCATTATCTCTGTGACACTCTCCCATGGATTAAACAAACCTGTGACTAGATGTACTGACTTTCTCTGTGTATGTTCAATATCCCCCGATAATCCTATTTGGTATGGATCCCATACACTTGAGCAATATTGTATAATGGGTCAAACGTGTGATTTGTAAGCAATCTCCTTTGTAGACTGATGATACTTCCCTGGTATTTTACCAGTAAACTGAAGTCTACCACCTGCTTTATCCATGACTGAGCCATGTTATCATTGCATTTCATATCCTTACCCAGATATTTGTCAGAGTTGGCCAGTTCCAACTGTGACTCAGTTGATATTAATGTCATAGGATACCACATTTTTTCATTTTGTGAAGTTCACAGTTTTAAGTTTTTGATTATTTCAAGCAAGCTACCAATTTTTTCACCACACCTTAATGTTGTCAAGATCAGACATATTTGTGCAGTTTCCTTCAGATGGTACTTCATTACAGGTAAGTGTATCATCTGCAAAAAGTGTGAGGTTAATTTGCACTTCACTTCAGAACTGTACTGTGGCCGTAAATTGCACTGTTCATCCTAAATTCACTCATTTTATTAATTACAAATACGATTTGTCACAAAAGTGTGCACATAAAACCATCATCAGGCCAACACATTAATTGTAAGTGCAGGACTGAGATTTCTGGTCAACTTGTTCATGTCCTGCTGACACTGCAGCCTGGATACCCAAGGCACCTCACCCAGTGTAGACCCATTGATCTCTATTTTTGAACCCTTATGTTAGTTTTATTTATTTTGAATTGTATAATGCAGGTTGAGTCAGGAGGAAGGGTCCATGCTTTGAGGGTTTATAGTATTAGTGACCCTGAATAAAAAACTGCAAATGAACATTTGCCCTTTGTTAACTGTATTTGACACACAGCTATTTGAAAATCATGGGCATCAGTCACATGTCCTTCTTCACCAGCAGATGATGGGGATATGAAAATATACACACTAATGTGGAAATGAATTTTCAACAATGTTTGTCAGTGAATGTGAGGTGCAGCATTATTGAAGACCAACTCATTGGTCCAGCTGTTTTAAATAATTTTTTTAATGGAGTATGGTATCTTGATTTTCTTCAAATGTATTGCCAGATTGCTTGGAGTATATTCCTTTGGAAACACAATGTCATAAGTACTTTCAGCATGTCAGAGCTCCTACACATTCCATACAGCCAGCAGCACAATACCTCACTAAAATGTATCCTGGTCATTGGATTGGTTACCATAGAGACATTTCTTGGCCACCAATGTCACCATATCCTACTCCATTGGATTACTCTTTATGGAGTTGGCTTCAGAGCGAATTCCACAAGTGCAGAGTGGAGACAAAGGAGGAACTTCTTGGTTTATGTGCATGTGCTCAAGTAAAGGACCATACAAATGAACTCTGATCAGCAACACAGCAGCCGTCTACAAGAGCTGCAAAATGCATTGTATTTGATGGTGGACATTTTTAACATCTTTTGCGAGGAAAAGTACACAACTATACAAAACATTAGACCACCTGCAGTTTCATTGGTTTCTTTGGAAACTATTAAGAAAAGGACATATGTTCATATGACATTTTTTGTTCAGAGTCACCTGTCAAAGCAAGTACCTTTTCACCTGATTCATCCTGTATGAGTTTTTGTAAAGTTAAAGTTTCAATTATTTACCATGAATCAACTGTGTGAAAGGTGTCTGTACCTTTTATTAGCATACATATGTCATCAACAAAAATTTTTAAGAGTCCTCCAGTCTCCCAGGAAAATCATTTTATGTGGCCCATGCACACCTTGCATGACACCATATTTAATTTTTTTCACACTCCAAATTTAGTCTTATTTCCATATGTATAATTTTTTAATGTCATCATCACTTTTTATTGTCAGTATAAGATGATATCCATTTGAAGGGGAATACATTACAACCATAACATTTTACCTTCCTATTCAATAGTTACAGAGGTAATGCAAAGGGTCTCTTCCAAATCAGCAGAGAATTTCAATGTCTGAAGAAAAATCATCATATTTGGAAAAGTTACTGCTTTTTAGTGATGCAATAATTTTTATGGTCTCTCTAACAGTTGATTTTGCAAAACTGATATTTGTTAGTGGAGTATGCAATTCCTGTGCAAGTAAGTCAAATGAATTTGCTTTCAATGGTGCATTTTTGTCCCTGTGTTTTCAGATATTGGTAGGAAGAACTCATTGAACTTAGTGGCCAATGATTAGAATTTAATACCACCTGTCTTGCTGCTGCTGTTATCAGAGTTCAGTATCACTTGTCTTATCAGTTTTATTCATTTGCTGCCTACTAAAGCTCTTTGTGACCTTTACTTGTTCTTGGTACTTTGAAGTTTTTGTGCTTAATACAAACTTTTCTGATGACACAGTGAATAATTTTGCTATATTGTATGTAATGTATCTTAATGTTTGAATTGTAGCTAGTCTTCTGCTTTCAATAAAGTTGTATCTTCCTGGTACAAGTTATTTCAATCCTGGGTGTTAGCCAATCTTTCTCTTAGCTTCAATTGTAGTTGTTCCTGGCCTGTTGTAAAGAAAAATTTGATTCATAGTGATGCAAGAGTATTTTTTAAAAAAAATTCATAATTAAATTTATCATCTACAGTATGTAATAGGTAAACTTGTTCCTGTTGTTCATCCAGTAATTCTCCGTGTATAGGGAAACTGAGTCAGAACTTACTGCTCTCTGAAATTTTAGTTTTCCTTTCTTACCTTAAATTGGTTGGTAGGATTGTTGTACTGCTGTCATTTGCCCATCATGGTCAGATCAATCATTTCTTATGGGACTTACATCCATTTTATGAAAGACAGTTGGCTTTACAAATAAATTATCAGCAGCTGTTGCATTCTATCATTTTATAATTGATGGAAACACTACTTTGGGAATCAAACTAAAGCTGGACATCAGCAACACTAAATACCTTGAGTCAGAACTATTGGATGCGAAATCAGTATTGAAATCTCCAAACACAAAATCAGTATTGGAACCTCCTGTTATTTCTACTAAGAAGCACCTCCATAACTGAACAGATAGCTCCCTTTGGTGATGAAGGACCTGGGTTCAATTCCTGGTACCTCCTCAGATTTTTTTCTGGGTTAGGGATGTCTGGTATGGAGTTGACTCAGCCCTTGTAAGGTCAAATGAGGGGCTTCTAGAATAAAGCAGCAGCAACATCACCAGGATTCATCTATGGGCAATAACAGCTGAGGTGATTGGTGACCTACTGATCACATATCCCATGATACTCATACTGCCTTGTACACAGAAGTCAGAACTGCCAGAAGACCTATTCCATGAGTGCAGTTTATGTTTAATTCTACTAAGTCTGATTAGTAAGTACCCTCTCAAAATTCCTTGATGAAGTTTTAAACATACATCATAGAGAGCCTACATTTTGTCACAAGTGCTATTTGTATATTTCCAAGTCTATTACTAAAGTACAGCATTAAAAGTGCTTTCCAGTGTAGTAGCTTGGGACTTAATTCCACTTTTTTTACTGCTTGAGAGGGCCCACATGACAAAGTGATCATAGGAAAATGAAACAGTGTAGAAACATTTGCAAGGACATGCAGAAGAGAGAGAACAAATAAACCATTGAAAGAAACACATTTTAATTTCCACATAGGAGGGTCATATTTATTAATTGTGTACTATGTTTTCATTCCAGGTTACCAACATTACTCAATGCGATGGCCATCTACATTCACAACAGCCTGGACCCACACTATATAGAGATTACAGGAGAATTGTTTGTAAAACTTTTTTAATGGTGAACTATGGAATGAAGATTGCACACTGTGTCCAGCATTCTCAGCCCCGGCAACAGTAACTTGTGCTACAATATGTGGTGCAATTGGCTGTTGACCTCTCCAATAGCAATACCCAAATCACTAGTTAATTCAACCTTCCAAATCATATTCTTCAACCCCGGCACAGAAAGAGGATCTCTCTGTATTCATTTAATGCATTGATACCCATGAAAAGCAGCAGCACAATTGCTGTTGTTTTGATAAAACAGCTTTACAAATAAGCCCTGCTCACACTGTCCAGACCCATGTTGACTGTCAGCATGTGTGATATGCATTGATTCTTGTGTTTGAGCCCTATATTGCCTTACCAGTACCAGTGCCTAATGGCAAATCATAGCCCTAACACTGCTAACAATGCACATTCTGCAGCACACAATCAAAAGATCATTCCTGTAAAGCTGGGTATCCTTACAGTAAATAGTTTTCTGTCCACAGTAGTTCCAGTAATGGAAGCTTAATTATAACTACCCTGTATATCCACTCCCCCTTTTCTCAAATTATGCCTGTAGTAATATGATACTAATTTGTATCTGTTCAATTTCTGTAACTTCCAAATTATGTTCTGTTATGCATAACACATCTGTAGAAACATCTTCAGATTTTTCAGTTTCCTGTAGTGATACAACAAGCTCTTATTTCTCATTTAACAAGCTTTTTATGATTTGATAGAAAAATCCATTTGTATAATGACTGATGCCTTCTGTGCTGTTTAACCTGCCATTTTTTGTTTCTGTTTTTCCCCTTATTGTTACAATTATGTGCAATTAACCTTATACCAGAACCATATGGATATAGATCATGCTGTTTCTGTTACAACTGTGTAAGAACAACACATCAGTCACACCCAAGTGATTCTGCCTTTACACGTTCAACAGAACTCTTCAACCAGTGCTTGTCACATTGCTCAAATAGGGACACAATCTTCACATTTGTGTGAGGAGTATTACCAGTGGTATGCCTGATGTCATCCTCATTTCTGAAGTTGAGGTTTCAGTGATAATTGTTCCTATAACCCCAATAATCACTATGATATCTTGTTTACCAAGATCTTTTCCCATAGAACCAGATGACAAATGCACTGCACTTGGCTTTAAAATACTGTATTTGGTATTCACAGCCCAGTGATTTCTATGGTTCCATGACTATTCCTTAGCAGATGGATCTTACTGGGTCTTTCCAACCCTCTTATGCTGGTTGTACAAATTCAGGATAACTGAATAGCATGGAGAAACACATAACAAAGGAAAATCCAGGAGAACTGCCCTAATTTAATCCTTGTACCACTGAAAAGACAAATGAAATAAGTATTAAGTGTTACTATTTTTGAGAAACAACTGAAATCATTATAACTGAACAAGCTCCAGGCCCTGATGGAGTTCCTGTCATGTTTTATACTGAATTTGCAGATCAGTCAGCCCATTTTCTAACTATAATCGACTGTAGATCCCTCAAACAAATAACGGTGCCTAGTTCTTGGGAAAAGGCACGGGTTCAAATGGCTCTGAGCACTATGGGACTTAACGTCTGAGGTCATCAGTCCCCAAGAACTTAGAACTACTTAAACCTAACTAACCTAAGGACATCACACACATCCATGCCCCAGGCAGGATTCAAACCTATGACCGTAGCAGTTGCGCAGTTCCGGACTGAAGCGCCCAGAACCGCTCGGCCACACTGGCTGGCAAAAGGCACAGGTCTCACCTGTCTACAAGAAGAGTAATGAAAGTGATCCATGAAACTATCATCAAATATTCTTGACATCAATTTGCTGTAGAATCTTAGAACATATTCTGAGCTCAAACATAATGAGATATCATGAACAGAATGACCTTCTCAATGCCAACCAGCATGGTTTTCGAAAACATTGATCATATAAAACACCACTTGCACTTTTCTCATATGACATGCTGGAAGCTGTAGACAAGACAACCAGGTCAATGCAGCATTCCTTGATTTCTGAAAAGCATTTGACTCAGTACCACACATACGCTGCTACAATATGTGGTGCAATTATCTGTTGACCTCTCCTCGAGTAAAATTTGTGTCTGGATTGAGGATTTTTTGGTACAGGGGACAGAGCATGTTATCTTAGATTGAGAGTCATCAACAGATCTAGAAGTATCTTTGGGTGTGCCCCAAGCAAGTGTGTTGTGACGCTTGCTGTTCATATTGTATATTAATGACCTTGTAGACAATATTAATAGTAAAATCAGACTTTTTGCAGATGATGCAGTAATCTGTAATGAAGTACTATCTGAGAGAAGCTGCATAAATATTCAGTCAGATCTTGGTAAAGTTTCAAAGTGGTGCAGAAACTGGCAACTTGCTCTAAACGTTCAGAAATGTAAAATTTTGCAATTCACAAAACGAAAAAATGTAGTATCCTATGACTGTAATATCAATGGGTCACTGTTGGATTTGGCCAACTCATACAAATACATGGGTGTAACACTTTATAGGGATATGAAATGGAATGATCACATAGATTCAGTTGTGGGTAAAGCAGGTGGTCTATACTAGGTAAGTGCATTCGGTCTACAAAAGAGATTGCTTACAAATCACTCATGTGACCCATCCCAGAATATTGCGCAAGTGTGTGGGACATGTACCAGATACGACTAACAAGGGATATTGAATGTACACAGAGAAGGACAGCACGAATGGTCACAGGTTTGTTTAGTCCATTGGAGAGTGTCACAGGTACATTGAAGGAACTGAACTGGAAGACTCTTGAAGATAGACATATACTATCCAGAGGAAGTCTGTTAATAAAGCTTGAAGAACCAGCTTTAAGTGATTACCTTAGGGATGTACTACAACCCACTGCATATCACTCACACAGAAATCATGAAGATAAGATCAGAACAATTACTGCATGCACTAAGGTATTCAAACAGTTGTCTTTCCCATGCTCCATACGTGAACGGAACAGGAAGAAATCCTAATAACTGGTACAATGGGACGTACCCTCTACCATGCACCTCATGGTGGTTTGCAGAGTATAGATGTAGAATAATGTCTAACAGAAGTATAAACTGAGATAAATTATCCAGCAGTTTTGGGCTAGGTTAGATAGATCATCTCGAGAATAAGTTAGATGATTCTGTGAAATTTTACTTTTCCCTTTTCATCTTAGATGGGTGGAAATAAGAAAGTGAGATGTTGGTGCAATTATTTCAAAGAATACATCAGCTCAGAATGTATAACTAGATTCTGTTTGACGAAGGAAGCTGTAGACCATCCAGCATTCTTGATCTTGTAAGTAAGAAAATGGGTAATATTACTGAAGATGAATCTACACCCTAGTAGCATAATTCTATTTTTTATCTGTAGTACATGGTGTTAACTGGAACATAAGTTTTATCTTATCAGAATTTCAAAATCTGATGTCATTCCTCGATTGATGACACGATGGGTGCATGTTCAGTCATCCAGAAAAAGCCTTGAATACACCTCCTGCCGGTGTGGCCGTGCGGTTCTAGGCGCTTCAGTCTGGAACCGCGTGACCACTACAGTCGCAAGTTTGAATACTGCCTCAGGCATGGATGTGTGTGATGTCCTTAGGTTAGTTAGGTTTAAGTAGTTCTAAGTTCTAGGGGACTGATGACCATTGATGTTAAGTAAGACCCATAGTGCTCAGAGCCAAGCCGTACACCTCCTGCTGAATTAGATTAGATTTACTTTCATTCCAATTGCTCCAGGATGTAGGACATGTCAGAAAAACAATAATGCATGACAAATATTTACAACTGAAACAAATAAGCTAATGTACCTTCCACAGGTCCCAAGTGAAATGATCCTCATTTTTTTAATGAACATGATATGCAAACACTAATGCACTGAATTTAAAATAAAAAAGTTTTATTTATTTATAAGGTAATAAACATGTAATAGAACTATTATAATACTTATTTACAATGAACACATTACTGCACTGAGATGGTGCAGAAGTTAGATTGTACTTACACACACACACACACACACACTTATTTGCAATGAGCACATTACTGCACTGAAATTGTGCAGAAGTTATAATACAAAAATCAGTTGGTCCTACTGAGAAATTCATCAATGGAGTAGAAGGAGTTGGCCACCAATAAATCCTTTAGGCTTCTCTCTAACTGAATTTCATTGGTTGTTAAGCTTTTTATGGCTGCTGGCAAGTAGTTGAAACTGTGTGTTCCTGAATAATGCACACCTTTTTGTACCAGAGCAAATGACTTTAAATCCTTGTGAAGATTACTCTTATTTCTAGTATTGATTCCATGAATTGAGCTGTTGGATTGAAAAAGTCCTATATTTTTAATGACAAATTTCATTAACAAATAAGTAAATAGGAAGCAGTAGTTACTATCCCTAGTTCCCTAAACAGGCTTCTGCAGGATGTTCTTGAGTTCACACCACATATAACTCATACTGCACGTTTTTGTGCCTGGAAAAATTTAGCTTGGCTTGATGAATTACCCCAAAAAATAATCTCATATGACATTATGGAGTGAAAGTAAGCATAGTATGCCAGTGTTTTCATTTTTATATCCCCTATGTCTGAATATTTTTTGTTTAGTGAAACAGGCCCAGTAATACTGAAAAAAAGAAACATTTCCTCTCTCATCACTTATAATTAACTGGAATATACCAACTGTTTCCTTCCCCATTGGTAATAAAGGTAGCTTCCAATGTCAGTACTTTTATTTATCTTTTTAAATTATTTTATTTACATTTTATAGCCTTCATTGGACCACTCTAGCCAACTTTATGCAGAGAATTTTTCAATTTCCTGTCAACCCAGTACTTCTTCATTCTCTCAGATCTCATCCTTCTTTCTTCATCAGAAATCACCCTTCCTATTGTCTGTTTGTTGATTCTCGTTTGCAGTCTGGTTTGTTTGTCTGTGAGTTTCCTGATTTTGTCAGTTTTGTTTCTTAGGTCTTCCACAATTTTTCTGTTACTCTCCTGATGATCCTGTTCTCTGGTGTACTGATTAGATGTCTGAAAAATGAAACGAATTTCTTCCTGATTGGACTCATTACTGGTTCTATTTCCTTGTAGACTTCTTCATTTGTAGCTACTCTCCAGTGTCCATCTTTCTGATACGATTTGTTGATTCACGTTCTGATGATTCTTCTCTCTATTTTGAGTATTTTGTCTATTTGTGCAGTGTTAGTTGTTTTGAAGATGGTTTCACTTGTGTATGTTATTTCTGGTTGAGTGTCTGTTTTGTAGTGTTTTAATTTTGCTGCTGTTGACAGGCTCTTTTTGTTGTAGGTGTTCTTGGTGATACATTGTGCTCTAGTCAATTTGTTTATTCTGTTACATTATGCCATGATTTCTCCCATACATTTAAATTTATCTACAATTTTCATTCCTTGGTTTCCTAACTCACACAAAGTGAATACCTTAAAAATATTCAACAAACTACCGCAATCTGCTCGGGACATGCCCACAAAAATTCTTAAACAAAATTTGTACAATTGGTTATCTGACAATCCATTTTATTCTATGCAAGAATATTATGATCTGAGTAGCACAGAGATAAACCTGTAATTGCATAATTAACTTAATTAACTACTATATATACTGTTACAAAATATTTCATATTTAATACCTTTGTATTTCAACTGTGTTAGGTAACTACTTTATTTGCCAGTGTTATGATGTGTTACGTAACTACTGTGTTTGCTACTACAATGTAACTCATTTTTGGTACCTTTGTATGTATCTGAAACAAGAATATGTATTAAGCATTGTAGTCACCTGCTTAAGGTTTATGTTATTTGTAAGTTACTCATATGCTAATTATATCTATGCCTTATATATAGTGTCTGGAATATTAATATTATTTTATGTACTGACGAAGCCTATTTCATCTTGCATGATCAATGGCTAATAAAGAATCTTGAATCTTGAATCTATGGCAATTTTGTTTAAGAGTGGTGGGTCTGTTAGCATTATGACTGTTTTTTCAAAAGATATTCCAAGACCAATTTTCTGTGCTATTTCTTGTTCTGAGATAACTTCTTGTTGGTTTCCTGAATACTGTTGGACAAGAGAGCAAGGTCATCAGCAAATCCTAGACAATTTAAACTTATGTTGTCTTCGGGTCTTCCAATTTGAGTTAATTCCCTCATTATGTATCCTAAAGCACAGTTGAACAGCAGGGGTGCCAAGCAATCTCCTTGTCTTAAACCTGTTTTTAAGATGAATGGCCCAGATTGTTCCCCCCTGAACTTGACTTTTGATACAGTGTTGGTTAAGGTGAGTTTTATCAATTTGATTAATTTTGTATGGGGCCTGAAATTTCTTAAGATTTTTAACATTGAAGGTCAGTACTTTTATAACAGAAAATATTTTTCCAGTGGTTTTAGAACAATATTCTGTTATTTAGTGGAAGTACTAAAATGATAGGTTCATTATTGTTGAAAGGAAGCAAAATTGTCTCTCACAGCAGACATCTTCATCACTTTTGTTGTTGTTAGGGATATGTTTTGTGAACTGTACAGACAGTATTGTTACTCCTTTTCTTGTGTGTTCCAATATTTGTTAGAATCAATATGATGATGGAATTTCCTATAAGGTAAATGACTGATGGGCTTCTGTATCAGACTTCAGTTGCCACAGAGATCATCATGTGTAATCTTTCTTTTAGATGTGACTATTGCACCAATGAATTAGCTACTTGAATTTCACAAGAGCACAAGAGTTTTTTTTTTTAATTTTTGCTTTTCTTTTATTTAGCTTCATTGTCTGTAGTATACTAGTATGTGGTGTCATACATGATCCCTTATGAAAATGAATTCCCCAAGTGGTGAAATAATGGTTTAATGTGCATTGTATACAATACACAACATGCAGAATTGCAGCATATCTGTTTTTACCAGCACTCATATGTTATTGGTAGCTTTACCACCATCGAATTTGGCTGTAAACTGGTTGCAAAAATAGCATACTGTCAATGATGTAGTCTACACTGACATTACAGTTCAAACACTTTAATTGCATTTATATGTTGAATAACCTATGGTCTATAAGCAAATCAAGTCTCATCTACTTAATTTATGCACAGATAATCAGCTAGCCACATATTACACTTGGTTTATGATCTATAGTGTAACTGTTCAAGTGCAATAATCTAACACTGAAGTGACACAACAGTTCATGTCTGGCAAAGAAATAATTAACATAGTCACTGATTAAGTTTTTAACCATTGTCCTTGAAGTTCAACATGAATTTCTACATGAAAACAATGAACAAAGGTACCAACTATTGGAAGCAACTGAGTTCACAGTTTGACCCTACTGTCACAAAAAGCATGATTGGAGATTAACACAGTTCATGAAACTGATTGCAGTTCGCAGTCAGTCATTAAAAAACGTTGACTGAATCATGGAGCAAACTCCCATATATGAAATTTAGGTAGATCACGGTACATTTTATGGCTTATAAACTGAAGTAAATCACCTACAGTACGTTATACCTTATTTTTGAGCATAATTGTTGTGCATTTCATAACCTTCTGCAGACTTACCTAAAATGGCTTCCAACACACCACATTTATAGATTTATAATAATTACAATTGAATTTACCTATTGTTGTTTACTAAATTTTCGCAAATTACAACTGAAGATATACATTTCTGATTAACTGAATAGTGGAAGAAGATTTTTTTTATATGAGATATTTTAAATACAACAATAATTCCAGAATGAGATTTTCACTCTGCAGCGGAGTGTGCGCTGATATGAAACTTCCTGGCAGATTAAAACTGTGTGCCCGACCGAGACTCGAACTCGGGACCTTTGCCTTTCGCGGACAAGTGCTCTACCATCTGAGCTACCGAATCACGACTCACGCCCGGTACTCACAGCTTTACTTCTGCCAGTATCTCGTCTCCTACCTTCCAAACTTTACAGAAGCTCTCCTGTGAACCTTGCAGAACTAGCACTCCTGAAAGAAAGGATATAGCAGAGACATGGCTTAGCCACAGCCTGGGGGATGTTTCCAGAATGAGATTTTCACTCTGCAGCGGAGTGTGCGCTGATATGAAACTTCCTGGCAGATTAAAACTGTGTGCCCGACCGAGACTCGAACTCGGGACCTTTGCCTTTCGCGGGCAAGTGCTCTGCCATCTGAGCTACCGAAGCACGACTCACGCCCGGTACTCACAGCTTTACTTCTGCCAGTATCTCGTCTCCTACCTTCCAAACTTTACAGAAGCTCTCCTGTGAACCTTGCAGGACTAGCACTCCTGAAAGAAAGGATATAGCGGAGACATGGCTTAGCCACAGCCTGGGGGATGTTTCCAGAATGAGATTTTCACTCTCCCAGGAAGTTTCATATCAGCGCACACTCCGCTGCAGAGTGAAAATCTCATTCTGGAAACATCCCCCAGGCTGTGGCTAAGCCATGTCTCCGCTATATCCTTTCTTTCAGGAGTGCTAGTTCTGCAAGGTTTGCAGGAGAGCTTCTGTAAAGTTTGGAAGGTAGGAGACGAGATACTGGCAGAAGTAAAGCTGTGAGTACCGGGCTTGAGTCGTGCTTCGGTAGCTCAGATGGTAGAGCAATTGCCCGCGAAAGGCAAAGGTCCCGAGTTCGAGTCTCGGTCGGGCACACAGTTTTAATCTGCCAGGAAGTTTCATATCAGCGTACACTCCGCTGCAGAGTGAAAATCTCATTCTGGAAACATCTCCCAGGCTGTGGCTAAGCCATGTCTCCGCTATATCCTTTCTTTCAGGAGTGCTAGTTCTGCAAGGTACGCAGGAGAGCTTCTGTAAAGTTTGGAAGGTAGGAGACGAGATACTGGCAGAAGTTAAGTTGTGAGTACCGGGCGTGAGTCGTGCTTCGGTAGCTCAGATGGTAGAGCACTTGCCCGCGAAAGGCAAAGGTCCCAAGTTCGAGTCTCGGTCGGGCACACAGTTTTAATCTGCCAGGAGGTTTCAACAATAATTCCAATTGAATTACACTGGCTAGTTTGTCTAAAAACGGAATTCTACACCAGTGATAATGTTTTAACTGAAAAAAACTCTGAAATGAAATTCAGTATAACAAGAGCACTCTGTCAAATCCCTGTATTTTCCAAAGTAAAATGTTTCTGATATTGGCTGTATAAATGTTATGGTTACACAAAACTCTCACTAATCTGGCCCTCAGTAGTCTGGTCTCTCAAGTCACTCAAGCAGAAATGATGCATATAATAATAAATTCTTGTTTTCAACAGTGGTGTTAATTAATTACAATGTCATACATATTTGAAATGATGGCTTCCTTTACCATACAGTATCATGGCCTCTAAAAGGAAACATGCTTTGCAAGACTCCCAGCAGAAACTTGCGATTAGAAATAAGTTGAACTGAGCAACTGTTATTTATGACCAAACCTTAACAGACAATGAGATAATCAAAAGCACACAAGAAAATTATGGTGTAAGTGATGAAAAAGAGGACTTAGGAGGAGAGAACATGAAGATATCTCACACTGCTGATGCTGAGTCTGTAGACTTCTTCCTGCAGTACATATGCAACCATCAGAAACATGCAATACCGAAGTAATACTTGTAGAGCCGTTATGTGATAAAGCATATTGCTGTTGGGACCTATTTCATAGTGAGTAATTCTATATTATACATACACACTCAAGGACTAACTTTTCTATGGAATTGGATGTATCTTTGGCATTAATAAAGTACAATTCTTATTTGTTTACACTAAATTTAAGACACTCTCAATAATCAAGCATTTCCAATAATATGGTACCCATAAATGCAAGGAATGGCCAGATCAGCAAGACTGTAGAAAATTTACATATGTTTTTCATCTATTTTATCAGGAAGTTGGTAATCAGGTATATGTTTACATCCAAACAGTGACAACCCAATCTAAAATTACTGGTATTTGTAATTAGCACAGTTTTTAGCTAAACAAATTACGTTGATGGAATTCAAATAACCCACAGAATGTAATGGATAATAAAGTAGAGTTGGATAAGCCCTGAGTCAATATTTGAGATTTTGGGTACTGTGCACATTCCATATAAATGATAAAATTGAAAATATTTTTTAAAAAAAGAAATACTTTTTTTTGGAGGGGGGGTGGAAGGAAAAAAAAACGTAACAGATGGCGAGAATCCACCTGTTTTGTTACAAGCTCAATTAATTTCAGTACCTGTAATGGATACAAGAAGTAGGTGGCAGAATATTTACAATATTCACATTTCAGATATTTTTCAGCAGCTGGTGAAGTCATACTATGTAATGCTTACAATATTTTTGTGAATTGCCTGTGGATTATGTGTCAGCAATTACTAGAATTTTGCTGACATTCTGGTTGACAGCAGAACATTAGAGGCGTAAAAGCCTTAATTTAAGCCAGGAATTAAATGGCTAAACCAGCCACTTCATGCTATCTCCCACAGTTGCTAGAGGTGATTGCATAAACCAAACTCGTGCATACAACAGTTTTATTGCTGCAGTACCAGTATATAGTTGTTTATTGAAAATGTTGGCGTATAACTATTAATGACCACTACATGATAAAAACTGGATCCATATATGAGCAAGAATTGGAAAAATTAATAACGAATGGCTGGGAAAACAGAGACCATGAATTTACAGTTTTATTCATTAAGTCACCCATTGTTAATTCCATTAATTAATTTTTCACACATGAATTATCATTTCAAAATCACTGCTGCATTACATAGAATTATAGTAATCACAGGAGCTATGGCATCACAGTGGTGTATTAACTTATGTTGAAATCCATGAAAACTTTATCACCTCACACATTGTATGAGACTGAGGCTCTGTGTATGAAACACCAACCTGCATGCAAATCTTTGGAAATTCAAACTCTGGCATTATTTTTCAATATTTTATTCTGAACTTTAGAAATATATGTATCTTACTAGCCAAAAAACATATATCTGATTTGTTATTTAAATGCCTCCAAAATTAGAGAATTGCATTGCATGTAAAAAATGCTTTCAAGCTTGGTAAAATGTTTTTCATTAATATTTTCATTAGATATCAAAGCAGTCCTGATTTTTAAATGTGTTATTATTTAGCTGTGGTAGATTTTATTTTAGAAAGCTTCTCTTGAAGGAACAGACAAGGTGAGGACTGGTAAACCATGTTGTTTCCATTGAAATTAAAATGTTTCCTTGGTGTGACCAATTGTTTGACTTTTGCTGTTTCGAACAATTATCTCGGAACTTTTCTTTTCTGAGGTTTCAGATACATTGCAAGGATCCAGTTGGGCAATTAGAGAGGGGACAGAATGTTTCCAGTAAGACTTTACTTGCATGATTAATTCCAGAATAATTCAGTGTAACAAGAGCACTCTGTCAAATCCCTGTATTTTCCAATATTTTCACTACATCTTTTTATGCTAAATATTTCTGAAAAACTGAACAACTAAATAAACAAGGACCCTCAAGTCCTTGTTTCAGTCAGTTCACTGACTGCATGATTGTTGTATAAAGAAATCACAAAACCCAAAAAATACTGGTCATGTGTAAAGGCTCTTTGGGCATCCAACTTAATAATGAATGTCACCAAACTGAAACTTGTGACAGCAATGCAAAACCAGAAAAGCCCAACCCCATTTTCAAATATTTCTTTACAAATACAAATCCAGGAGTATTACCCAGTTTAATTTTTGTACCTGTGCAAAGGTGATTGAGATAGGCATTACTTGGTGTAGATGCTCGGATTATTATTATTTTATTTATCATATGGCATAAATTATGAATTTTTGAATCACAAGAATAACTATTTATATACAAATATGTCTGCTTGTGTCTGTATATGTGCGGATGGATATGTGTGTGTGCGTGAGTGTATACCTGTCCTTTTTGCCCCCTAAGGTAAGTCTTTCCACTCCCAGGATTGGAACGACTCCTTACCCTCTCCCTTAAAACCCACATCCTTTCGTCTTTCCCTCTCCTTCCCTCTTTCCTGATGAAGCAACTGTGGGTTGTGAAAGCTTGAATTTTGTGTGTGTGTTTGTGTTTGTTTGTGTGTCTATCAACGTACCAACGCTTTCGTTTGGTAAGTTACATCATCTTTGTTTTTAGATGTATTTATATACAAAAATGTTTCTAAACTACAACATGTAAACACTTCAAGACAGTTTCCCACCATGATATAACAAAGGTGACAATAACTATGGGTGAATATCAATATCTTTTATATAGTTTATCACACAACTCTCTCCTGACAGAAAAGCTTCCAACAAGACTGCAACACAAATGGGACATGCTGATAAAATGTGAACAACTACCTGTCACTCAGCACCACAGTCACAAGTCAGTGATGCAGATTTTCTCCAATTATGGACAGTCTGTGCACATCTTCCACGGTCCTTTTAAATGTGATTCAGAGTAGTCAAAATTGTCCAAGCCTGGTCAAGTCCAGGGGACTTCACAAGAATGCAGGTCAGTTTCAGGCATTGTTCAGAAGTGTAATATTGTGCACATCACCAAATGAAAAAAAAATATGAATATGAAATGGAATGATCACATGTGCAGTTGTAAGTAAAGTAGGCGGCAAACTTCAGTTGAGTTTTCTGGGGTCACGGTTCATGACGTAATGCCACCAAGTATCTTGTATGGTGGGTAGATGTCACACTCAGTGAGTAGTCTCTTTTCAGGACATGTGAAACTGACTGCATTGTACTGGGTGGTTGTAATTAAAGAGCAGCTACTCACATAGGTTCAGTGTGAACTGTAGTTATTCTACAGAACCAATTTATGCTGAAAGAAAATTAGTTCCAGTTGTGGCCACCAGTTGCAAATCTAGTATAGATGTATAGAAATGTTTCCATGTGTAATGGATTAGCAACAGGACAAGGGCAGAAAAAGTTAAACAAGTGAGGAAGGCATAATATTAATTGTATTATTAAGCTTTGTTTACACAGTTTGTTCAATGTGAGTGCTGTAGATGTTCGTGAAATGCTGCATCCATAAAACGACATGATCAACATTTTCTCATAACATTTCCAGTGAATCTGAGCAATGTGTTCCTGTACACTTGCCTGCAGATCAGGAAGAGATTGCATATGTTCTGGTAAATACATTCTTTTAGATATCCCCAGACCCAAATTCACATGGATTCAGATAGGTGACCCTGCAGCCCATGCATCTAGAAAACCTATGGGCATAATACGTTAATGAAAGGTTACTTTAAGTGGATCTTTCACTGCGGGAGTGACATGAGATGTTCTCCCAGCTTGCAAGAAAACAGTGGTTTCAGCACAGTTGTGCTCTTCCAAAGCAGGAATCACATGCTGTCAGAGAGATCTTGAAAATGTGCAGATGTTACAGTACACTTTACAGGCCCTCAGGGTATAGTTTCATCAAAGAACAGACCGAGAACAAAGGTGCTTGTGAATCCATGCTACTTAGTCACATACTAGTGAGTGTAAGGACTCTTCGTGCACAACACATGGTTTAACAGTATCCCAGATTCGGCAGGTCTGTGCATTCACTACAGCCTGTGCCTCATCATTCCATAGAATATTGCCTGGCCACATGTCATCAACTTCAGTCCATGCCAGAAGCCAAAGAGCAAATTCAAAATGTTATTGCAGACCATTAGGTTTCAGATGCTGCACTGTCTGGATCTTGTATGGGTACCAGTGTAAAATAGCCTACAAAACTTTCTGTACTGTAGACCACGGGTTGGACAATTTTCATGATGGTGCATGAACATTTGTGCTACCTGAGGCATGTGCTGCATGGTTACTTACAGCAACAGTGACCCCAACAATAACTTCCACTGGGATAGGATGCCTCCCTGTTCCAGGTGCCACATCAAGCTCATCTGTGTTTTTGAATTTCATTGTCCTCTTCTTTAAACAATTTAATGACCTTTCAATCAGCAATACTCTCTCAATGCAGCACTGTAATTGCTGCCATTCACATAAAACAGTTTCACTAACAGTGATAGCCATACTGTTCACTCACTTTATGGCTTGTCAAATGACAGTGTAGATGTCATACCCCCATACAAACAGTGTACAACTCTGGACTTGCTCTTAGTGGCCACAATTGAAACTAATTGTGTCCCAGCGTTAATTGGTTCTGCGTTGACACAGTTTTGCTGCCATATGATAATTACAAGCCACACTGCACCTCTGTGAGTATCTGTACTGTAATTGTAACCATCTGGTATTTGAAATGTTGTCAGATTTGTTATGCTCTCCGAATGTGTTTGTAATCTGATAAGAGAGCAAGTTGAATGGATTTTATGCATATGAGTGTATATATGAGTTTCTGTCTGATGAGGGGTACCCTGTGGACTGGATTTTGTCAGTTTTTAATCTATATTTATAGGATTTGAAAGTCTATGTTAAGATACTAAGGTATTGTGACACAAATTTAAAAAAGAAAAACTCAAAAAATTTGCTTCTAAAATGAGAGGAATTTCTTACCACTGTTCAGAGCAAAATTTATGCAGATGTTTTGTAGATGCCTATAGCTGATATTTTAGTGTCAACAACTGGTGACAGAAGAGTCTCTGGTTCAAATCACCTTTGTGACAATTTCTTTTAAATTCTATTATATGCAAGTGGAAATTATGATGGACTTATAATTATCTAATGAAAATAACATCATTTTACACACATCAAAAAAAGTTTTGCATCACCTCGGTTCCAAAAGTTCTGGAACCTGTACAGAAAATTGGAATAGAGATCAACATAAACATCATTTCCACCATTTTTATTGCTCATGAAAACCACATATTGCATGTTGTACAACCATACAGCGAGACCTTCAGAGATGGTGGTCCAGACTGCTCTACACAATGGTACCTCTAATTCCCAGTAGCACATCATCTTGCATTGATGCATGCCTATATTGGCCGTGGAATACTATCCACAAGTTCATCAAGGCATTGTTGGTCCAGATTGTCCCACTCCTCAATGGCAATTCGACATAGATCCCTCAGAGCAGTTGGTGGGTCACCTCATCCATAAACAGCCCTTTTCAATCAATCCCATGCATGCTCGATAAGGTTCATGTCTGCATAACATGCTGGCCACTCTAGTCAAGCGATGTCATTATTCTGAAGGAAGTCATTCACAAGATGTGTACAATGGGGATGCAAATTGTCATCCACGAAGACGAATGCCATGCCAGTATGCTGCCGATATGGTTACACTATCAGTTGGAGGATGGCATTTGGCACCTTCCATGACCAACAGCAGCGTACATCAGCCCCACATAATGTCACCCCAAAAAATCAGGGAACCTCAACTTTGCTGCACTCACTGGACAGTGTGTCTAAGGCGTTCAGCCTGACCAGATTGCCTCCAAACATGTCTCAGACGATTGTCTGGTTGAAGGCATTGGTGAAGAGAACATGATGCCAATCCCGAGTGGTCCATTCGGCACATTGTTGGGCCCATCTGTACTGCACTGCATGGTGTTGTGGTTGCAAAGATAGACCTCACCATGGACGTTGGGAGTGAAGTTGTGCATCATGCAGCCTATTGCACACAGTTTGATTCGTAACCCAACATCCTGTGGCTGCACGAAAAGTATTATTCAACATGGTGGTGTTGCTGTCAGGGTTCCTGCAAGCCATAATCTGTAGGTAGTGGTCATCAACTGCAGTTGTAGCCCTTGGGTGGCCTGAGCGAAGCATGTCATCGACAGTTCCTGTCTCTCTCTGTATCTCCTCCATGTCCGAACATCGCTTTGGTTCACTCTAGATGCCTGGACACTTCCCTTGTTGAGAGCCTTTCCTGGCACAAAGTAACAATGTGGACTCGATTGAACTGCGGTATTGATCATCTACGCATGGTTGAACTACAGACAACATGAGCCGTGTACCTGTTTCCTGGTGGAAGGACTGGAACTGATCAGCTGTCGGACCCCCTCCATCTAATAGGCAGTGTGCATGCATGGTTGTTTACATCTTTGGGCGGGTTTAGTGACATCTCTGAACAGTCAAAGGGACTGTGTCTGTGATACAATATCCACAGTCAATGTCTATCTTCAGGAGTTCTGGGAACCTGAGTGATGCAAAGCTTTTTCTGATGTGTGTATTTTCAATAATGACTCATATGAAACAAATTAAAATTTGATACAGACATGTAAAATGACTTATAGAAATTAGTAATACTCTAGAATGAATTTTCACTCTGCAGGAGAGCGTGCTCTGAAATGAAAATCCCTCACAGATAAAAACCAGATTGATCTACCAAGAAGTTTTGTCAGCAGTACTGGTGCATTTCATATGCTTGTTTCTCCATGGAATGAAGAAAGAAAAAATTAGCATGCATTAGCAGTAAACATAGGAGATATATGGGGTGAAATTCATTCTGGAATATTATTGACATATGTAAGTCATGTCTGTGTGAAACTTTGATTTGTTTCATATGACCCATGATAAAAAGTAAAAAGACATTATTTTCACCAGAAACTTATGATTCAACATTTCTTTATTACAATTTCCACTTGGTAAAGATATAGAACTTAAATAAAAGTAAGAAAAATTGTTAAGGATACTCTTCTGTCACCATACTTCGATACAAACAGGCATCTACAAAATGATTGTGTAAATATTGCAGTTAACATTGGTAGGAAATAATTTTTATTTACGAGGCAACTTTTTCAAGGTTTTCTTCTTCAAAATTGTCTTTCAATGCTTTACGAAACTAATGTCTGGCCACAGACTTTCAGCTCCTTTTGTACATATAAAAAAAGCAAGTGTGACAAGTCCATAAGATTCCCTTGTCAGATAAAAGCTCATGTACAGTCAATTG
The DNA here is from genome assembly GCF_023864275.1 of Schistocerca cancellata. Lineage (NCBI taxonomy): Eukaryota > Metazoa > Arthropoda > Insecta > Orthoptera > Acrididae > Schistocerca > Schistocerca cancellata. Next base: position 374,151,828 of record NC_064626.1, read on the forward strand.
CAGCAACTTTGTGTCATTGTTAACCATTTTTTGAAAATACTGGACACAAAATAAATTATGCATTAAAACAGACAAAGTAATCTTTTACATCTACCATCCCTGAGTGCTTGTAAATGTGAATGTGTATGTCCTATTAGAGGAAAATTTCAATTTTAATGCTGATACAAAGTTACACATTCATTCAGGATAACTTTAGACAGTCTTAAAAAACAAATTTTTTTCCTATATTTAATGCAGTGTGTAAAATAACACGTCTAAACAGTGTACTGTAGCTTTACTTTGAAGTATTAAGATACTTTTACTGACCCAGCATTGTTCAAGTGAAATCACTGTCAGCAGAAGTGCTCTTCACAGCCAACACAATCAAAGGATAATCACAAACCTAAGAGATTGCATTAAGTTAGAAAGACAACAGAGATACTAATTAGAGATCACAGAGATAATAAAACTGTTACTTTTAGTACAAAATAATGCAAGTAGTGGAAGCAGCAGCCATTTCAAAGAAAAGTGGTAAGTGGTACAAAGATACCTGCATCAATAAAAACTTACCCTGACTGACTGCATACAGCCTGCTGTCTGATTGGGGTACAATCATATACAGAGTGTATAATGAATATGACAATAATTCAAATACATTGTGATTATTTTCTTGAAGAGGATGACTGAATCTCTGTATAGGGATGACTCACTGAATGTGACATCTATCAGCAGCACCAGATACTTGGGGCATGATGTCATGAGCCACTATCCCAGAATACTCAGTACTTAATGTCGTTTGATTGGAAGAATGCTATGGAAATACAATGAGTCTACAAAGGAGATTACCTACCATACACTTGTGTGACCCATCTTAGAATATTACCTGAGTGTGTGGAAGCAGTACCAAATTGAAATGGTTTGTTTGACACATGGGAGAGTGTCACAGAGATGCTGAAGAAACTGTACTGATGAACAGTTGAAGACAGATGCAAATTGTCGTATGAAAGCCTACTAACAAAATTTCAAGAGCCAGCATTAAGCAAGGTACCTAAGAATATGCTACAATACCACATGTACCATCCACATAGGGACCAGAAGATGAGATAAGGCTAATTGCATCTCACTCAGACGGTTTTAAGCAATCAATTTTACTGTGCTCAATATGTGAATAGAATGGGAAGAAGCCCCTAATAACTGATGCATTGGGAAACACACTATGACATGCACTCCACAGTGCTTTGCACAGTATAGGACAGGGTGGTACAGTGCTGTGTGTCAGTAATAGACTCGGAAGCATACAAGATAGTGGTTCTAACAGTGTATGGGCCCCAAACAGGAAATGTTTTATACTTCATCAGGAAGTTAGACAGAGACTATAAGACTTACAATAAGTAACTGGGAAGTATGTAGTGATTTCAGTATTGATTTCATATTGAATAGTACTGAGTGAGCTCACATAATTTTCATGGTTTCCAATTTTGATTTGAAACAAGGGTTGCTAATTTATTATTAAATACCATTGATTTTCTGAAATACCTGTGAACCCCATCAAAAATAGTTTGTTTGACCATGATGGTCAAATGACAGTAAATAAGTATCCTCATCAAACACATCAAGCTGAGAAAATAAAAGTACAATTTCACTGCCATAAATGCTTTCTCAGTCCCCTGTCCAAAGAGACAAACAATGATAAGAACATTACCAAAGGCACAAAATAGAACAGAAATTCAATTTCTTCCTAAAAATATAAATCTAGTTTTCCTTTACAGTGAGGCAAAGGTAACTATAGCAAAATCCATGGGGAGAAAGCAAAAGACTAGATACAAGCTAGAGTTGAAGATGCACTAGCATTAGCAAAAACTATGTACAAAGCATTAAAAATTCAAAATACAAAGAACACAGTTAAGGCTGTGTAGAAGATGGTAATGCAAAAGGTATTCCCATGGTTATGATGTCAGCCAGTTGTGTTACATTCTGAAATAAGTGAACAGTGTAGCACTACCTTTTTACATGATTAAATAATGCCTTCACAAGAATCTACATCTGCATCTACAAGCCACTGCACAGCAGTGGTGATTATACAAGGTGTATTTGGAAAGTTTTAAGAATGGACTTGTAATTGTATAATGGTGGTACTTACATGGAACTGTGATGCTTCTCCATCAAAATAGTCCCCTTCTGACTGAACACGCCGACTCCAATGTTGTTTCCACTTTGGGAAACGATCCTTGAAATTTTTTCCTGAAGTGTGTTAAGGACGCTTTCCGTATTTGCCTGGATGTTTTGAATTGAGTCAAATTGCTTCCCTTTCAGTGAAAATTTCAGTTTAGGAAACAGGTAGAAGTCCACAGGGGCCAAATCAGGGGAATATGGTGGTTGTGGAAGCACAGGAATTTGGAATTTGGTCAAAAATTTAACGTCAGTAAAGCAGATGCCAGACTGAGATTCATTGGAAGAATCCTAAGGAAATGCAATCCGAAAACAAAGGAAGTAGGTTACAGTACGCTTGTTTGCCCACTGCTTGAATACTGCTCAACAGTGTGGGATACGTACCAGATAGGGTTGATAGAAGCGATAGAGAAGATCCAACGGAGAGCAGCGCACTTCGTTACAGGATCATTTAGTAGTCACGAAAGCGTTACGGAGATGATAGACAAACTCCAGTGGAAAACTCTTTAGGAGAGACACTCAGTAGCTCGGTATGGGCTTTTGTTGAAGTTTCGAGAACATACCTTCACCGAAGAGTCAAGCAGTATATTGCTCCCTCCTGCGTATATCTCGTGAAGAGACCATGAGGATAAAATCAGAGAGATTAGAGCCCACACAGAAGCATACCGACAATCCTTCTTTCCACGAACAATACGAGACTGGAATAGAAGGGAGAACTGATAGAGGTACTCAGGCTACCCTCCGCCACACACTGTCAGGTGGCTTGCGGAGTATTGATGTAGATGTAGATGTAGATGGAGAAGGCACAATGAGTCGGAGCATTGTCATGGTGTAGCACCCAACTCCCGTCTTTCCACAATGCAGGCCTTTTCTTCTGTGCCTTTTCATGCAAACGCACAAGGACACATTTGTAATATTCCTGGTTAATTGTCTGTCCTCCAGGGGTAAATTCATAATGCACAGTACCGGTAGAATCGAAAAAAAAAAAATCACCAACCTTGTCTTCATCTTAGACCGACTTTGCCGAGTTTTTTTCGGTTGTGGTGAACCTGGAGTCTTCCTCTGTGAAGACTGCACTATATACCCATGATTTGTCACCTGTAGTTACCCTGTTTAACAAATCTGGGCCATTTTTAGTCTGATTAATCAGTTCTTGGCACACTTCAAGTTGGTATTGTCTCTGGTCACTTGACAACACTTTTGGAATGAAATTTGCGGACACTCAACTGAACTGCATAGAAACTTAAATTAAGTTCATCAGCAATCTCCCTAATTGTAAGTCTATAATCAGAGTGCACTATGTCATGAACTTTCACAACATTTTCATTCATTTTTGAGGTGGGAAGATGGCCAGACTGTGGTTCATCTTCAAATGATTCGTGGCCGTTTTTAAATATTTTGAACCAGACAAAAAATTTGACTGCCTCATACAATTATCTCCAAAAGCTGTCTTTAATAATTCATAAGTCTCAGAAGCTGATTTCCTGGTTTTAAAACAAAATTTCACACAAACTCATTGCTCCATTTATACATCCATTTTCATGCAGACAGAATCCAGCATCAAGTCCTAACAGACCTGCACTCAGCCAGCTACTACAATTAACTGAATAAAGGAAACACAGTTTCCTGTCAGAGGGCGCTCAAGGACAAGGCAATGACTCACTCTCCACCATTCATGTACCTGCCCGCCAAACCAGTTAGCAGTAGCGGAACCATTCTTAAAACTTTCCAATCACACTTCATAGTTTTAAATCATTCGCCACTAAATTTGGTTAATTCTCCTAGCACAGAGTGATAAAATGGAGCATGAAAAGCAGGTTCATTACTCATACAAGCATTGTGCACTCCACTAGAAGGCATCAGTTTCACCAAATCTGCTATTAGGTATCACATAAATCATTAGGTCCCTGTAAAGCAGTAGCTCTTCTGACTGTGATGGTATTTCATCCAAAGTACAGAAATCTTATGCTACCTGGAAAGCATTCCCAGTGAGTTTGTTTTGTAATCAGTCAATAAGTCAAGGTATATCTCCTGAAACACTGAAATATACTGTCACAACACAGTTCTACACAATGAAGATATGAAAGTGGCCTTTAATCACAGTCCCATCTCCCTGCTTCCCATATTCTCAATTTTTTTTTGAAAGGATTACTCCTAACAGAATATTGAATCACATTACTAACAATAACCCTCTAACAACTGTTCAGTTTGGCTTCTGTAAAGGCTTCTCTAGAGACAAAGCAATACATGATCTCATGAACTCATTTCTGGTGAAACTAAACAAGAAAAATTATCCTGTTGGTATATTTGGTAACCTGATTTTGATTGTGTAGTTACTAAATGAAAATAAAAACTTCAGGGTATTAAAATGATGGACAGAGTCATATTTTAACAATTTAAATTATACCACAGGAATAAAATTAAATTTGAGGGAACATTAAATATGCCATCCTACTTGGCCCACTTCTATTCTTGATCTACATATATGAAAGGAACCTACTTGAAGGTGTACAGTGGGCAACATCATAATGACTGAACATTTTCAATTCCAGAATCTGTCACTCTAAAAGGTTTTTCTCAAGGCAAGTTTTGACAGTTATATCTATCAGTTAGAGATAATATCTGCAGCAAAGAGGAACTTCTGCAAGACCTTTGCCATGAGTGTCAGTGTGATGTCTTGTGTGTTCAGGAGACTCATAGAGATAAACACAAAAGAATCTTGTGACTGAAAGACCTCATCAACAATATGATAGTACAACATTTGTCAAACCTGGTTTGTCAGTGGTCTCCACAGGACTCATAGAGGTGAAAGATATCTAGATTCTGTCAGTTGAGGTGACAAGCTGTGTAGATCATCAGTATATAAACCACCTGACACAGGTTTCCCTTTTCACAAAGCAAGCAATGTACATAAATGAAAGCACTACATTTGTTTCAGTAGTGTTTGGGATTATGAAGCTGATGATGAAAATGGTGAAGCAGTTATAGAATGGACTGACTCTACTAATCTGCAATTAATACACAACAGCAAATTATCACCATTGTTTAATAGTGGACTTTGGAAACAGGGATATATATAACACTGATTCATCAGAGAGACAGTCTCCCCCTTATGGGGTAAAAGCATCAGCTCTCCAATCCCAAAACTCAGCACAGGCCTACTGCATGTAAATTTTTCCCACTGTATGACCTAAATCAATATCATTCATAAGGCATTGCAACATCAAGAAAGCAAATTGGAGCAGGTTTTCTGGGACACTAGATAGACTCATGTCCAAGATAAATCCATAACCTACATCACACAATCTCTTTGTGATTGCTGTGCAAGAATCATCTAGCAAATCAATTCCACATGGCTGCAGCACCTAGTATAAACTCAGCCTTAATAGTGATGCTTTGAGTAATATACAGAGTGTCCCAGGAGGACTGGTCAGTTTCAGGCATATGATCACTCATAGCTCTTAAGATATGCCTTTTGGAGCCCATGTTTATCACACTTTTTTGCTATGAATGACCGTTCCTGCCATATCTATGAAAATTGATCATTTCTCCTGGGACATCCTACATGAATCACATTGATGCAAATCCATTCAGTGCTCAAACTATCAATGCTATCTTGGAACTCACCAACTCTCTGGCAGAAACCAAGAAAACACTGGGTAGAAATGTTAGAAAGTCTGGACGTTACGAATGGCAGTCAGACAGCAAGGAGACTACTAAATTGGCTGAATAACAAACCTACTTAAAAGATAACTCACATTAACATACAGCGATGTTGAAAAACATCACACTGCCAAGAAGGACTTGTGCAACCTAAACAAAAGTTGTTAGGCACATAAGAGTGATGCTATTAGCGCCACTATAAGGATGCAAATCAGGTTTGCTTTACATACATGCTGTAACAGCCATAAGTATTAGTTACCTTTGAGATTGGATATGGTGAATTGATGTTAGTCAAGAATGACTTTGAGGTGATAAAGATGCCATTATCAACACTTCACTGAGTTTAAACAAAGTTGTGTAATAGGGTTACAAGAAGCTGGATGATCATTCTGAAATATTACAGAAATACCTGGCAGGAATTTAGCCACTATATATTATTTCTGGCAGCAGTTGTCACGAGAATGTACAGAATGGAAGGCCACATAGTGTTACTGAGAGAGAGGATATGACTCTGGCGCATCATACTGCATTTGCAGCAGCAGTTGGTGCCACAGTGACACAACAAACTGTTACAAATCATTATTTAAAGACAGCTCTGAGACAGAGGTCCTGTAGCATGCATTCCACTGTCCTCAAAATATCACCATCTGTGACTTCAGTTGTGTCAAATGAGAACTCATTGGAGAGCAGGATGGAGGTCTGCTGTGTTTTCTGATGAAAGCTGGTTATGCTTCGGTGCCAGGGATGGCAGTGTGTTGGTTAGAAGGAGGCCAGTTGATTAAATTAAAAAAAAACTGGTTACTAATGTACCAGCATTTCATATTTGCAATGGCTTATTTTGTGCTTTGTGCTTTGATCTTGCAATGTTAATCACTTTGATATATTACTTAGACAAATGTATACCAAAAGTTTTATTAGTCTATATTACTTATTTTTTTGGTGTTGCAATTTTTTCCATCAGTGTATCTCCAAATTAGATTGCTCATCTGCATCTACTAAATGGAAAAGTGGGCAAATGTGGTGCTGGAGCTAAGATACAGAGATAAGCTGAGCCAGAAACCAGGACCCACAAGTGACAAAAGTTACAGCTTAGATCCCCAAGCCAAGAGGGCAACAGAGGTGCTACAATTGCAAGATTTCTGTACAGTACATATCACAGGTAGTTGTGGCTGCCTGGAGTGCCAAGATGAAAGAAGCAACTGCAAGATTTCTGTACAATGCATATCACATTTAATAGTAAAAACTGACATAGGTGAAAGTGTACAATGTAAAACAGGAGGGGGAGGGCGCCAAATGACAAATTCACTGGTGTGAAAAAATGTTCTCAAACCAGCCCTCCTTGAGACTACTGAGTTCTCTTGCAGACTTAGTGAAGAAGAACTGCACAAAGCCATTCAACAGAGCAAGAACCAAACAACCCCTAATACATGCAAAAGCTTCAAATGTGCAGATAATCATGCATTAACAATCCAGGCAAAGAAGAGTAAGGAAGCTGAACAAGTTCTTAGAACAACACTGTAAACTTTCACCAAGTGTTATAGTACAAACCACCTGAATCTTAATCCTCAGAAATTGCAAGTCTTTGTTTTTCCCCCTTTGAAATAGACTGGTGAACAGATAACTAAAAGTTAATGGGCGAGTACCAAATTGGAACACACATCTTGACATTATTTTAGACAGTCTCTTAAAATCCCACAATCAATGTTTCAGCACCAAGCTAAAAGTATCAACCTGAAATAATATTATTCAGAAACTCACTGGTAGTAGCTTGGGAGCCCATTCCCGAGCCATATGCAGGGGCATATGTATGGTTTACTTCCACCCATACAAAACAAATGAATGTCACAACAAATGAAACTACATGACTGATCACTGGACCTACGAAACCAATGCATATAGACATGAACAGGAAAGAGGTTGTGCTGGCCATCATTTGCTGCACACAATTGCAATCTCTGGTGTAATGAATGTTGTACACGCCACAGTACATCTGGTGTAATGTCGCCGCAGGCTGCCACAATACATTGTTTCATATCCTCTGGGGTTGTAGGCACATCACGGTACAAATTCTCCTTTAACGTACCCCACAGAAAGAAGTCCAGAGGTGTAAGATCAGGAGAACGGGCTGGCCAATTTATGCGTCCTACACGTCCTATGAAATGCCCGTCGAACATCCTGTCAAGGGTCAGCCTAGTGTTAATTGCGGAATGTGCAAGTGCACCATTATGCTGATACCACGTACATCGACGTGTTTCCAGTGGGACATTTTCGAGCAACATTGGCTGATCATTCTGTAGAAACGCGATGTATGTTGCAGCTGTTTGGGCCCCTGCAATGAAGTGAGGACCAATGAGGTGGTCGGCAATGATTCTGCACCATACATTTACAGTCCACGGTCGCTGTCGCTCTTCCTGTCTGAGCCAGCAAGGATTGTCCGCGGACCAGTAATTCATGTTCACTGCCCCGTGGTTTGTGAAACCCGCTTCATTGGTAAAAAGGTAGAACTGCAACGCATTCTCTGTTAATGCCCATTGACAGAATTGCACTCGATGATTAAAGTCATCACCATGTAATTGCTGATGTAGCAACACATGAAACGGGTGAAAGCGGTGATGATGCAGTATGCGCATGACACTACTTTGACTCAGTCCACCGCCTCTTGCAATGTCCCGTGTACTCATGTGTGGGTTCATGGCAACAGCAGCTAACACACCAACTGCACCCGCTTTTCCTGTGATGGGCCTGTTGTGGACCTGTTTGCGTGCTACAACCATACCTGTAGCATACAGTTGGCGGTAGATGTTTTGCAATGTGCGGCACGTTGGATGCTCTCTGTCCGGGTACCGTTCTGCATACACCCTGCAGGCTTCAGCTGCATTTCATCAAGACTCGCCATAGATGAGTATCATCTCTGCCTTTTCAGAGTTCGAATACACCATGGTCACAGTTCCTACAACATTACACTAACACAGACGTCGGGTAACACAGTTGGTCTGCGTGCGGAGACGAATGCAGAATAACAATAGCAGCAAGCACTACATGCGGACACTGCGACAGCTAGACCAAACCACAACAGTGCACTGCAGCCACACTCGTAAACAGGGTCGTCATCATAAACATGTCCCTGCAGATGCTGCTCGCCGACAGTGGCCCATGTTTGTTACAACACGCAACTGAACATCGGAGGTTTCAAGCGTCAACTTTAGGTTACAATATCTCCGGATGTAATTAACATTTTACAATGCAACAAATGGCACTGATTACGTATTTGTTTATATGTTCAGATGTGCTAACAAAACTAATGTGGTTCCATTTAAAAAAACCTAGGTTTGTGTTAAAAAACATAACATACATCCGCGCATTTTTGTATGGTTTGTATTAAACAATTACACTAGCCCCTCTCCTCACGTTCGGTCTGTGGAATTGGTTCGTCAGTATTTGATGTGGTTTATGAAATATATCCAGCAGTAACGTTAGGTGACTCACCCTGTATATATATGAGTATCATATATATAGTTATAATAGAAGGAAACATTCCACGAAGGAAAAATATACCTAAAAACAAAGATGATGTGACTTACCAAATGAAAGTGCTGGCAGGTCGACAGACACACAAACGAACACAAACATACACACAAAATTCAAGCTTTCGCAACAAACTGTTGCCTCATCAGGAAAGAGGGAAGGAGAGGGAAAGACGAAAGGATGTGGGTTTTAAGGGAGAGGGTAAGGAGTCATTCCAGTCCCAGGAGCGGAAAGACTTACCTTAGGGGGAAAAAAGGACGGGTATACACTCGCACACACACACATATCCATCCACACATATACAGACACAAGCAGACATATTTAAAGACCTATTTAAAGACCTTTAAATATGTCTGCTTGTGTCTGTATATGTGTGGATGGATATGTGTGTGTGTGCGAGTGTATACCCGTCCTTTTTTCCCCCTAAGGTAAGTCTTTCCGCTCCCGGGACTGGAATGACTCCTTACCCTCTCCCTTAAAACCCACATCCTTTCGTCTTTCCCTCTCCTTCCCTCTTTCCTGATGAGGCAACAGTTTGTTGTGAAAGCTTGAATTTTGTGTGTATGTTTGTGTTCGTTTGTGTGTCTGTCGACCTGCCAGCACTTTCATTTGGTAAGTCACATCATCTTTGTTTTTAGGTGTATATATATATATATATATATATATATATATATATATATATATATATATATATATATATATATATATAGTTATAATAGAAGGAAACATTCCACGAAGGAAAAATATACCTAAAAACAAAGATGATGTGACTTACCAAATGAAAGTGCTGGCAGGTCGACAGACACACAAACGAACACAAACATGCACACAAAATTCAAGCTTTCACAACAAACTGTTGCCTCATCAGGAAAGAGGGAAGGAGAGGGAAAGACGAAAGGATGTGGGTTTTAAGGGAGAGGGTAAGGAGTCATTCCAGTCCCAGGAGCGGAAAGACTTACCTTAGGGGGAAAAAAGGACGGGTATACACTCGCACACACACACATATCCATCCACACATATACAGACACAAGCAGACATATGCAGACAAGCAGACAACAGCCAGATGTCTGCTTGTGTCTGTATATGTGTGGATGGATATGTGTGTGTGTGCGAGTGTATACCCGTCCTTTTTTCCCCCTAAGGTAAGTCTTTCCGCTCCCGGGACTGGAATGACTCCTTACCCTCTCCCTTAAAACCCACATCCTTTCGTCTTTCCCTCTCCTTCCCTCTTTCCTGATGAGGCAACAGTTTGTTGCGAAAGCTTGAATTTTGTGTGTATGTTTGTGTTCGTTTGTGTGTCTGTCGACCTGCCAGCACTTTCATTTGGTAAGTCACATCATCTTTGTTTTTAGGTATATATATATATATATATATATATATATATATATATATGGCCTTTAGAGACACTTGACTGATAGTAACGAACTGTGAGAACTGATTAGTAATGAATTTTCCTTGGAATTCACAAAAAAAGAGCTCTGAAGACTTGAATTTTAGTTTTTGTTTACGTGAGCATTTGTCCCAAATACACAGTCACATGTAGATCCAGGGCCAAAATATTGCCAATTTTGGTTAAATGTCTGTTGTGCTTGTTTGGAGATTTTAATTTTAGGTACCTTTAGTGGGTTGTTTTACCTGAGTAATATCTGAACTGCTCTTTGAGTGCTCAGTAGCAGAAGTGTGGGAACGAATAAGTAGACAGTTTAAACAATGGAAAATCCAGGATGGAATGTAACAGTATCATGAAAAGGAAAGTTGTTACTCAGCATGTAGTGGAGATGCTGAGTCGCAGATAGGCCGAACAAAAAGACTGTCAAAATATAAGCTTTCAGCCAACAGGGACTTTGTTGAAAACAGATGATAGACACACACACACACACACACATACACACACACACACACACACACACACACACACACACAAAGTGTGGCTTCAGCTGCCAGAGGCTGCAGTCATGTGTGTGTGTGTGTGTGTGTGTGTGTGTGTGTGTGTGTGTGTGTGTGTGTGCGTGCGCTTGCTCGTGTGTGTCATCTACAGGGTGAGGCAGTGAAACGGCACGATTTCGATAGTGGTTGTCGGGCGCGGAGGGGGGTTGCGAGAGTGGGGGAAGTGACCTTGGGCGTCTAGAGTGGTGGAAGTTTCAGTAGCCATGGAGCGTTGGTCGAGTGCGCAACGTGCATATGCCGTAAAGGCATATTACAAAAATGCGGATAGTGTGGTTGGTGCTCAACGCGCCTTTCGTCGTGAATTCAACCTGCCGCCACGGGCTCCCGTGCCATCAAGGAAAGCCATTCTCCTTTGGGTTAAAACCTTTGAAGCTACTGCTAGCACAACAAAGAAAAGAGGCGGCAGCACAAAAACAATCCAGACACCCGAGAACATTAATCGTGTGCGCGAAGCGTTGGGACGAAGTCCGCGAAAATCCGCGAGACGGCACAGCGCAGAACTTGGTCTCAGCAATCGATCAGTAAGACGGATTTTGAAGAGTGACCTTCACTATCATCCATACAAAATTCAGGTAGTGCAAGCCCTTAAACGTAATGACTACAATAACCGTATACGCTTTTGCCAGTCAATGCTTAACGTTATTGAACGAAATGAAGAAAGAGTGCATAACTTATGGATGAGTGATGAAGCCCACTTTCATCTTAGTGGGTACGTAAATAAGCAAAACTTCAGATGTTGGTCCTCAGATAACCCGCACAAACTTCATGAAAAACCTCTCCATTCTGAAAAAGTAACAGTCTGGTGCGCAATGTCATCTCGTGGAATCGTGGGGCCCTATTTTTTTGAAGATGAAGATGGCAACACAGTGACAGTAAACTCTGGACGTTATGCTGACATGTTGACCATTTTTGGTCTGCCTGGAATTGATCGACATGATCCAGATGCTGAAACACTCTTCCAGCAAGATGGTGCAACAAGCCATACTGCTAATGTCTCAATGGAATTGCTCAGACTTGCATTTCCACGACGTCTAATCAGCAGGAATGGCGATTTCCCCTGGCCTGCCCGTTCACCAGATCTGACGGCACCAGACTTTTTTCTTTGGGGCTACCTCAAGTGCAAAGTCTTCCAGGAAAATCCACCAAGAACAAAAGAAGACCTGAAGGAGCGAATTCGACAGGAAATTAACAACATTCCAGTACAGATGCTACGAAACGTCATGGGACAATTTCATCTCAGGCTTAGACAATGTGTGCAAAACCAAGGATGACACCTCACTGACACCATATTTAAAAAATGATTGTTTTTAAGTTAAATCTTTAATTTCCACTCTTGTACTTGAGATCCATGTTCAACTATTATGACTTTACTTGTAAATAAATCTTTGGTGGTTTTACAAAATCGTGCCGTTTCACTGCCTCACCCTGTATTTTCAACAAAGGCCTTGTTGGCCGAAACCTTATATTGTGACAGTTTTTTTGTTGTGCCTATCTGCGACTCAGCATCTTAACTATATGGTGAGTAGCAACTTTTTTTTTCATAATATTGCTAAGTAGACTGTTTCATTTTAGCCTGCACACCCAAAAAGCAGAAATGCCACACTGGTGCCTTTCTGCCAGAGTATTACTGTTATACAACCTATATTAGGGAGAAATTCAAGTTGTGGTGGGAGAGCAGTGTGTTCAGTGGTGGCATGATGACTTCCACGTGTGAGATGCTGAGGGAGTATGGCCCTTGAAGCAGCACAGGTGGCATTCTCAGGGTGGACTGTGAGCACATTAGCTCACTTGCTTTGTTACAGCAGTATGGATTATTTTGTGCTGTCTGGTGATCCAGAACCTACCCGAGAGGGGATGCTGTACTGTATCCAAATACCATCAGGCTCAATGCTGACATATATTTCAAACTGTGAGCAGTGACTTTGCTCTCAAACACAAGTGTGGGAGGTCATTAAGCAAAGGGTAGGGCTGTGTAAGCAGGGAAACACAATCACAGCCTCATCATAATAACATACACAACCTGCTCAATGACTGATCTACACAGTGGCTGCACTAAAATGTCATAGCTGATATATTTCAGATAAGTTTTTAATTACATTAGTTTTACAGTAGTTAGTAGGCAAAATAGAAAAATTACCACCATTATTCAGGGATACTCCATGGTAGGCCAAGAAATTATGAGACAAATTGGACTCTGGTTTCAAAGAGTTAAGGTTGGCAAGTTAGCAGCTAATCATCACATATATTATTTCTCAAGTCAACATGCCTTTTTATTAACACATGCAAGTAGTCAGGGGTGAATGAGCTATTTTTAGAAAATTATTTTTAACCGACTTCTGACATACCGATTTTCCACTAAAACTTACTATTTGTGAATAATTTTAACGTAAAAGAGACTTTTAACTGTCATACCTATATTTTAAGAGGTTAACTTATTAATCATGAATAAGAGACACCCTTTTCATATAATCTTATTACAAGTGCCATTTAATTTGTTTTAAAGTATTTATTAACTGGATAATTTGAATACAGCATTGTCATAGATAATAACCATGACCACTGTGACAGACCATTATCTCTGCCCATTGTACAAGCTGACTTTCCAAAACAACAAACATATTTGTCATTGTCATCTTGAATTGTGACTTACCTATTGCTACTACAGCTTAATGTGCTTAATGTAAGTGAAAATGATTGTCGAGTTAAGGTTATAGGTTATGTGGTCCTACTGACAGCCCCTGATATTAGACTACTGTACATGACAGGACAAACATCCTGTTCACAAAACACATTTTTCGACCCATGGAAATATATACACAAAAATGTATCATAAATTCATGATTATTATTTCATGTCATTTGGTTCATTTTAAAAGATGATTTCTCTTCATCCCCACAACTACCCTTATCTCAATGACTGCACTTATTCCAAATACTGTCAATATTTAAAACTATAAAAGTGAAAAAGTTTTGTATGGGTCCCCAGGCCATAAAAAATTATAATCTTAGTTAGATTTTATGACTGATAAATTAACTGACTTTAGTAACAAAATGAATACTGTACATAGAGAATTAACAGCAGATGTAAAAAATTAATTTGGAAAATGTGGAAGAACGTGGAAATTTGAGTGTAGTCAGACAAAAGCGGTTGTAAAAACTGAAACAAGCTAGTAACACAGAATATTCAGGAAGCTAGGTGTGATGTTCTACAGAAATGTCAAGGAAACCATAAATGTAAAGTACCTGTAGGTAAAGCAATACCTAACAATAACACCTAAGCACATAAATAAATAAATACAGTGGAGCATTTGTTTTTAGCAATAGTCATGTTTTGTAGGTTAATGGTGTACCAGTTCATGTCTGAGGAGTTTGGTGGTCAGTGGAAGTGTTTAAACTCAGAAGAATGTTTCTGGAGCCACTCTGTAGCAATTCCAGATGTGTGGGGTGTCATATTGTCCCGCTGGAATTGCACAAATCCGTCCAAATGGACATTGGATATGAATGGATGTAGGTGATCAAACAGGATGATTACATATGTGTCACCTATCAGAGTCATATCTGAACATATCAAGGATCCCATAACACTCCAACTGCACATGCCCCACACAATTACAGAGCATCCACCAGCTTGAACAGTCCGCTGCTGACATGCAGGGTCCATGGATTCATGAGGTTGTCTCCATATCTGTACACATCCATCAGCTTCAAACAATTTGAAATGAGGCTTGTCTGTCCAGGCAACATGTTTTCAGTCATCAACAGCCCAATATCAGTGTTGACAGATCCAGGCAAGGCATAACGCTTTGTGTTGTGCAGTTTCAAGGGTATATGAGTGGGCCTTCAACTCCAAAAGCCCATATCGATGATGTTTCATTGAATGGTTCACTCGCTGACACTTATTGATGGACCAGCGTTGAAATCTGCAGCAATTTGCGGAAGGGTTGCACTTCTGTCACACTGATCCTATTCTTGTCATTGATCCTATTCTTGCAGGATCTTTTTCAGACTTCAGCGATGTCAGAGATTTGATGTTTTACCAGATTCCTGATATTCATGGTACACTTGTGAAATGGTCATATGGGAAGATTCCCATGAGATCTGTGTCCCATCGCTCATGTGCTGATTATAACACCACATTTGAACTCTGTTAAACCTTGATAACCTGCCATTGTAGTAGCAGTAACCAGTATAACAACTGTGCCAAACACTTGTTGTCCTCTATATGCACTGCTGACCGCAGCACTGTATTCTTCCTGTATTTGAGTATGCATGCCTATACCAGTTTCTTTGGCACTTCAGTGTATTACTGTTGCAACTTACGCAGATGCTACAAAATGTATCCAACATTTGCACAATACTGTGTTGTCAATTAAATGAATAAATGACAGAAGTACAGAGAATTAGAATTACTGTTGGTCATTTAAGAGGTGAAGCAGTTGAATGGGTATTTATGTATAAACATAAATATGAAACATTATACAACTTTCAAGTAGCATTGAAGAAAGAATTTCTGTGTCCTGGTGAATGTATCAAAACATACTATGATCAAAAAACTGATTTGAACTATAATTACTTAAGATTTGACCACAGTGTCTGTTAAGGAAGTTTGATTACTAGTGGAGAAACTAAAGTGTGCATGTGAGTGTCTTTTAATTGTGCCTGTCTGCAACTTGACATGTCTTCTTTATGGTAAGCAGCAATCTATCATTTTCCTACATTGTTGATATTCCTACCTGGATTTTCCATTGTTTGATTAAAGTGTGCAGTGGTCTGAAATATTATTACAATAAGCATCTGAATGTGAATTGTTATCAGAATTGATCATCAAATTATGAATATGTATTAACAAAATTTATTAGATCAATTACTGCCTGTTGTAAGAGGAAGGTTTACTGAAAGTGGATCCTGTAATGTGTCAGACCTGCTACGCTACATAGATGTACAATGTTTAGAAAAAAAGTATTACACACATCAAAAAATGTTTTGCATCACCCCAGTTCCGAACTGCCGGAGATAGACATTGTCTGTGGATATTGTATTACAGACACAGTCCCTTTGATTCTTCAGAGATGTCACTAAACCCACCCAAAGATGTAAACGACCAGGCATTAGCAGCGCCTACTAGACGGAGGGGGTCCGATAGCCAATAATTCCAGTCATTCCACCAGGAAGGAGGTACACAGCTTGTGTTGTCTGCAGTTCAACCATGCCTGGATGGTCAATATCACAGTTCAATCATGTTCACATTGTTACTTTGTGCCAGGAAGAGCTCTCAACAAGGCAAGTGTCCAGGCATCTTGGAGTGAACAAATGTGATGTTGTTCAGACATGGAGGGAACTGTCAATGTCATGCCTCACTCAGGCTGCCCAAGGGCTACTACTACAATAGATGACCACTACCTATGGATTGTGGCTCAGAGGAACCCTGACAGCAATGCCACCATGTTGAATAACGCTTTTTGTGCAGCCACAAGACGACAGGTTATGACTCAAACTGTGCACAATAGGATGCATGATGTGCAACTTCACTCCTGACATCCATGGCAAAGTCCTTCTTTGCAACCATGAAACAGTGCATCGCAGTGCAGATGGGCCCAACAACATGCCAAATGGACCGCTCAGGATTGCCATCACTTTCTCTTCACCGATGAGTGTTGCATATGCCTTCAACCGGACAATCGTCTGAGACGTGTTTGGAGGCAACCTGGTCAGGCCAAATGCCTTGGACACACTGTCCAGTGAGTGCAGCAAAGTGGAGGTTCCCTGATGTTTTGGGGTCGCATTATGTGGGGCTGATGTACGCCGCTGTTGGTCATGGAAAATGCCAAATGCCATCCTCCAACCGATAGTGTAGCCATATCAGCAGCATATTGGCGCGGCATTCGTCTTCATGGATGATAATTTGTGTCCCCATTGTACACATTTGTTAATGACTTCCTTCAGGATAATGACATCACTTGACTAGAGAGGCCAGCATGTCATGCAGACATGAACACTATCGAACATGCCTGGGATAGTTTGAAAAGGGCTGTTTATGGATGACGTGACTCATCAACCACTCTGAGGGATCTATGCTGAATTGCCATTGAGGAATGGGACAATCTGGACCAACAATGCCTTGATGAACTTGTGGACAGTATTCCATGATGAATATAGGCATGCATCAATGCAAGAGGATGTGCTTCTGGGTATTAGAGGTACCAGTGTGTAGAGCAATCTGGACCACATGCAATGTGAGCAATAAAAAGGTTGGAAATGACATTTATGTTGATCCCTATTACAATTTTATGTAAAGGTACGGGAAGGTAGGAAGTATAGACTGAAGATGCATTTATTGCCCAGATTTGGGAGGTTGCTATAAGATTTCATCTGGAGAGCATCTAAAAATATTGCAAATGTGACATCCCACACATGACCAGTGACAGAGCTGGAAAGAGATTTATTCATTTCAAGAGCTATTAGGTAAGATCTCTACACATATATCTACATTATGTGATTACCAGAAGATAAATATCCTTAATTATCCATTTATTGTTTAATGAAAAGAATAGAGTTAAGAGAATTAAAATAGTTATGTAATGAAATGAAAACATGTTATTCGTGTTCATTTGTTTTCATCTGCAGCATGTGGAGCTAAGTTGTTATAACAGGATTGCTGGTTCAGAGCAGCAGAGTGTTGTAAGCATAAATCTAAAGCAAAGTATCATAGTGATGATTGTAGAGTTATGTAATAAATCTAGTGGTCATTTTAATGAATCTGTTTGTTATAGGAAATAAGATAGATAGAGAATTACAAAGTGAATATCACAGCCATTTTTGAAGACATAATTACTAAATGGACATTGGATTAAAGATTAAAATGTTGAGCAAGAAACATAACTAAATGCAGTACAAGAAATGTTGTGGTGTCATGAAATTATTTTATTTATTTATTTTACATGTCCAGGACGTAGGCAATACAAAAAATAAAAACAGTAACAAAATTATGCCAGGTACCACTGATTTTCTGTTAGGTGGACAATAAGCTCCATAATTCCATTGCCCCATGCAGCAGCCTCTGTATAGTCACATGGTCAATATTTCTTGGTGCAAGGGTCAGGCAGGTTTCTGCAGACCTTCTCCTAAACCACCTCAACTGTGGTGTTTCCCTTCCTTTCCCTCTCCAGCTCCCTAAACAGCCACACCATCAACCAAAATTCCTCTCCTACAAACTGAGCTTGGCCAATCTTCTTAACATCCATTAGCCTTCTATTCTGCCTCCCAGAGCAAAGATAACTCATTATTACTGGACCCAGTCACAACAGTACAGTGTCCTGAAACTCTATTATACAAGGGTCTCACTTTCAGGCCTAAATGTGCATTTAATCATTCTGCTTTGGTGCAGGACCTACTTCCCCTCACCTGTAATGTCAACTGGAAATATCTGGTTGCAACCCAATCCCAAAGCCTTTCCAGCAGTAAATCTGATACTGAATCCTGCCCTGAACAGTTCCAACCATGGTCCTAACATGATTCGCCACAACTCCCTCGAAATCATCCCATACAAGTCTTCTAAGAATTCCTAACTCCCACAGGTCCCTACAGCATGACCTTAACCTGTCCACTGCAGAACTCCAGGCTCTTTGTTCCATAAAAACTGAGGACTCCATCATTATCCTCCCAGTGAACGAGAGATTTACCACTGTGGTACTTGATTGACTGGAGTATGTAAGCGAGGGTCTATGCCAGCTGTACATACAGCATCTGCCATCAAGATCACATCCCTGTGATGCAAATTGACCTATTGTCCCTTTTTAAAACCTCAGGCCTCTCACAAGGACTAGCATCTCAATCCATAGAACTTTTAATCTACCAAAACCACACACCCTACCTTTTACCTTCTTCCTAAGATCCACAAACCCAATCACCCTGGTTGTCTCCTAACTGCTGGCTTCAAAGCACTCACTGGATGTGCACCTCTCTAAGTTGATCAACACCTGCTACCCACAGTACAAAAACTTCCCTCCTACATTAAAGATGCCAATTGTTTCCTACATTGTCTGAAATCTGTGCCTGTCCCATTCGCACCATTTACCTTGCTTTTCACACTGATGCCACTTCCCTCTATACCAAAATCCCCCATGTACATGGTCTGTCTGCTGCAGAACATTCACTGATTCCAAACTATGAAGGCATTCCTGCTCTCCTTAATCAACTTTATACTTTGCAACAGCTGCAGGCCCTGGTTTGGTTTAGGTACATTGATGATATCTTTGCCATATGAACTCAGAGGCTGATGTGTTAAAATTCTTGGAATTTTCCAATTAAATATCAAATGATCCTATTCCAAATTCCCTGTTACTTTCCTCAATGAGGGTCAGCTACACACTTCTGTTCACATTAAACCTACTAACAAACAATAGTACTTACATTTTGGCCGTTGCCATCCTTTCCTTGTATATGTTCTCTCCTGTACAGCCTTGGCATTCCAGGCAAACATATTTCTTCAGGTGTCAACTCCTTACAGCAATAAACTGATTCTCACCTCAGCCTCGCTAGATGTAATTACCCCACCAACCTAGTTCAAAAGCAGATTTCCTTAGCCATCACGTCCAAATCTAGTATGGCTGACCCCTCTGGCCTTCAAAAAGAAAAAAAACGATTTTAAGAATACACTTCTTGTCTAAGTATTTTCCTGGTCTGAAATGATTAATCAGCTACTGCAACAAGGCTATGGCTTCCTAAAATCATGCCCTGATATGAGGTCCATTCTTTCTTTCCATCTGAGATTTTGCCTACCACACCTGGAATAGCTTTCCATCACCCTTTCAATCTTTGCAGTATCATTTTCAGACTCTATGTTCCTTCTGCATTCATTTCCCCATCCTGTGCCTCCTACTCCTATGAACTTCCCCACTGTAACATTTACCCTATACATCCTCCTAATACTAGCTGCACCAGTCCTGTAACTAACAAAACATATACTATTGAAGGGAGAACCACCTGTGAATCAACAAGTCTTGTACCAGCTGTTACATATATAAATGCTGTTTGGCCTTTTACATTGGCATGACTACCACACAGTTGCAGAGCATGCTCTACAGAATGACCGTAATGACCTCAGTGCCTGTTTCACCACACAAGCCATTTGGATTCTTCCCCCCACACCAGTTTCTCAGAACTCTGCAGTTGGGAATTGGTGTTGCAACATGTTCTTGGTTGTTTCTCAGCACCAACCTAGCCTTAATTTACGTTAGATTCTTGGATCTCAGCATTTCTTCTCAGCAACTATTCCTTTCTTCACTCCCTTTTAGTTTTCTGTATTTTTTTATTTTCTGACTTGCCCATTTTTCCTTGGGCGTCACTATCTTCTCCTCCGCATACAATGCATTTAGTTTCCGCTCTTATTAGCTCATACATGATGTTTTGTCAGTAATCTCTGCCTTCCATATTACCCTATCTTCCACCTTTAAACCCTCAGGTTTTCAGATCTTATTCAGTGCATCCCCAACAGTCAGTCTTTCTTTCTCATCTTGTGCGGCAAGTCTCCTAATACCTGGGGTTCTGGGTGACTATTCCAAACTCTCCACCATTTCTGTACCTTCACCCCTCTTCCTTCCTCTTTGACCCTTCTGCTAGAAGAAGGAGCCACTGGCTCCAAAAGCTTGCAAATTTCAGTACCTTTATATGTATTTTATTCTGCCACTGCTTGGTGAGCAGGTTTTTTTTCTATCCTATTACATTATATTTCCAAAAATTGACTATATTCAGTGATGCTTTATTCCTCTGTGTGAGGAATGTTTCCTAAATGTTTGTCACACATTTTTGTTATACCCTGTAAGAATGTAAGATGCATGTGAAGCAAGCAGTGGTGTAAATGCAAATTTTTTACAAACTCATCGCAATCACATTTGTAGAGCCATTAAGCAGGTATGAGAGGCACTGGATGAAGCTGTTTAAAATAAATGTTTCAGTCATGCTTGGGATGCTGTCAAAAATGAGTAAGACAACTAATGGATAGGCTGTTAACCCTAAACTGCAATCACTTGACTGGAGCTGGCAGATTTATGTTGCAGTCATTATAATAGAGGTGGATGAGAAATGATGGTTATATTTATTGTATTTAAAGTCAAATGGGAAGGAAGGAGCATTGAAAATTAGAAGATTTGTCTAAAGAAGGACATATTGAAGATAGTGGTTATAATTTAGTACTAATAATGGTGGTTTATGGCAATAAAAGTATTACAAAAATTTTAATAGGCACACACTGGTTAGAAGGTAGCAACATCCAATTATCTGGATGAAGACAATCTGCTTAAACGAATGTGATTAATAATATTGAGAATATAAAGTACTTAGAAATGTTAAAGCAATGACTCACAAAGCTCTGAACCTACAACTGTAAAATTTAAAATCAAGGGCGCCCATACAATAGTTTGTAGGGGGGCAGGACAAGACATGGGAGTATGGAGTATTTTTAATATTTTGGAAGATAATTGGTGACTTGTAAGTAGCCATAATAATGTTTGACCTCTGACTCTCTTAAAAACCCACATAATGTTGTTGTTGTGGTCTTCGGTCCTGAGACTGGTTTGATGCAGCTCTCCATGCTACTCTATCCTGTGGAAGTTTCTTCATCTCCCACATAATACTGATTTTTAAATAATTTTCTTGAAAGAAAAACACTTGACCACACTATATATTTTTACCTTTCCCCAAAAGCCGGGGAGGAGGGGGGGAGGGGGACTGCAGTCTCCCCTTGCCCTTGGGTATGGGTACCTTGTTTAAAATTTTGTCACGTAGAGGAAGGTGTAAGTGGATGAATGACGAACACTAACTTCACTTAATGAAGGTTTATTCAGCACTTGCACATACAAGAATGCAGGGCAAAACTGCCTCTGGCCAGAACACATATGGTATATTTACAGCTGCGGTATATATACAGCTACAGAACATTCCAGTACAATGATTCTTGCCATTTGTGGATACCTCTAGAATGTCCTCAAACCACATATAGAAATTAAAATTTTACAGTTCTGGTCAGTTTTGAACTCACAACCCTCCATGTAACAATCTAATACCTTAACCACAACACTACAGTGATGGTGCTCCCTCCTTAAGAGAACAGCGTCTCAGTGTTACGTCCTCTTAGTCTGGGAATGAGTCATCGGTCCTGCATACTCTGACTCCTGATGACTGATGTTCACCCTGACGGTGATATTCTTAGAACTTCCCTTGCCACTACATTCTTCAATACCTTTCCACTTGTTGCCTGTTGCTGGAGCTTCAAATTTACCCTGGGTTGCAGGATGCTTATAGGACTTCATTTGAAGGTTGTGGACCGTACCTCTGCTCTTTCGTCGTCTTGTGTCAGGGTTGAAATCTTCAACTTCATTAGTAACAGCAGACAGCTGTCTTACAAGCTTATAAAGTCCAGTAGCGCCTGAGGAGCTTCTCAGAGAGACCAACCTTCTGAACAGGAGTGAAGATCCAGACGAGGTCACCAGGCTGATAGACAACAGGGCAGTTGCTCGCGTCATACCTACGGCGATCGTTTTATTGAGACTGCAGCATGCGGAGTCGAGCTAACTGCCAAGCTTCTTCAGCTCAGGTTAACACCTAACTGATGTAATTGTCATCCAAGTCATCAGGATATGACGGAAAGACAGTGTCCATCATCATCATCACCTCACACCCATGCACCAGGAAAAATGGTGTAAATCCTGTGGTGTCTTGTTTAGCGGTGTTGTAGGCAAATGTCATGAAAGGTCATCCCAGTTGCTCTGCTTAACATTGATGAACACTCATAGCATGTTGGCCAACGTCTTATTAAGGCATTCAGTAAGCCCGTTAGTTTGCGGATGGTAGGCAGTCATCATGTGATGAGTAATGTTGCACCGATGGTTTATCTCTGTCACGCTGGCCGTAGTGGCCGAGCGGTTAAAGGCACTACAGTCTGGAACCGCACGACCGCTACGGTCGCAGGTTTGAATCCTGCCTCGGGCATGGATGTGTGTGATGTCCTTAGGTTAGTTAGGTTTAAGTAGTTCTAAGTTCTAGGGGACTTATGACCACAGCAGTTGAGTCCCGTAGTGCTCAGAGCCATTTATCTCTGTCACAAGATTCGACTGAAAAACTTTCCCTTGATCCATAATTAACGACCTTGGGGCACTGTGTTTTAATACAATGTCTTCTATGATGAATGTGGCTACCACAAATGCTTTGGCTTTTGTAATGGCATAGCCGGTCAGATAATCAGCGAAAACAATAATCCGTCTATTGCCACTAGCAGACATTGGAAATAGTCTGACGAGGTCAATCCCAACATTCTTGAAAGGTGTTTCGGTGGGTGGAATTGGTATGAGTTGGCCAGGTGGTTTCTGAGGAACTGCCACTCTCCTCTGGCACTCTCGACAGTGCGACACATAGTGACAGACACTCCTAAATAAACCTGGCCAGAAAAATCTCTTGCAGATCCCATCATATGTCTTAATAAATCCTAAATGTCTGGCCACAGGTGTGTCACGGAATTTCTGTAGAACATCTAAGTGCATGTGTTTAGGAATCACTGGTAGCCACCTCTTTCCAAACGGATCAAAGTTTTTCTTGCACAGTAATCCATTAACTACCTTAAATTGTCCTTTCACATCCTCTGACTGATTTAAGGCAAGCATAATTTGAGATATCTTGGCATCCTCCTTCTGCTCAGCAGAGAGATCCTGGAGTGCAGTGAGATAGTCACTATCTTCATCAAAGTCTTGATGGTCTCGCACAGCGTTTCTTGAGAGACAGTTGGCATCTAGGTGTTTTCTTCCACTTTTGTACACTATGGTAATGTCATACTCTTGAAGACGTAGTGCCCACCTGGTGAGTCATCCTGTTGGATCCTTAAGACCTGTCAACCAACAAAGTGAATGATGGTCTGTAACAACTGTGAATGGCCTTCCATGCAGATACTGTTGAAACTTGTACATGGCCCAGGTCACAGAAAGACATTCTCTGTCTGTAGTTGAGTAGTTTCTCTAGGCTTTTGTAAGTGTCCTAGAAGCATGGGCTAGAACCTTCTCTTTTTCATCTGAAATCTGAACGAGAACAGCACCAACCCAATACCCATTGGCATCTGTGTGTAGTTCTGTAGGTGCTCTCTCTCATCGTACAGGCCAAGTACAGGGTCAGTTGTCAGAGCTTTTCACAGCACATCAAAAGAATCTTGTTGAGTGCCAACCCAGATACATTTAGCATCAGCTTTTAACAACTCTTGGAGTGGCCTGGCTTTGATATAAAAGTCTTTGATAAAATGACAGTAATAAAACCACAATCTGAGGAAGCTTCTCACATCCCTAATACTTTTAGGAATAGGAAATTCCGTTATAGCTCTCATCTTTTCTGGATCTACCTGTACACCTTTGTTTAACACAAAGTGTCCAAGTATACTGATTTCTTTTGCTCCAAAGAGATACTTTCTTGGATTAAGTTTCAGTCTGGCTTGTTGGAGACACTTAAGAATGGCCCTCAGTCTTTTTATGTGTTCATCAAATGTCTCTTAGAACACTATAATGTCATCTAAATAACAAAGACACATAATCCACTTCAGCTGTCTTAGAAGATTATCCATCATTTGTTCAAAAGTTGCTGGTGCATTACACAAACCAAACGACATTACCTTAAACTCATACAGGCCCTCAGGGGGTGATGAATGCAGTTTTCTCATGATCAGCCTCAGTACTTTGATTTGTCAGTATTCTGAGTATTTCTCCATGGTTGAGAAGCACGTAGCCCCCTTCAGACAATCTAGTGTATCATCAATTTGTGGAAGAGGGTGAACGTCCTTTTTAGTTATCTTATTAAGCTCCCTGTAATCAACACAAAAGTGCCAACTGCCATCCTTCTTCCTGACGAGAACCCTGGTGATGACCATGGTCTCTGCGAAGGCTGAATGATGTCATTCTTCATAATTTTCTCTACCTCATCGCGAATTATTCGACGTTCCATTGCTGACACATGATATGCTCTCTGGTTTATTGGTTGATGGTCTCCAGTCCTCACCTGTGGATTGAAGCATTCAGAGAACTCTTGAAGAATGGCAAGTAGCTTCTTCTGTTGTTCCTTCTGGTGATAGTTGAGCTAGAAGATCTTGTCACATAGTGGTAGTGCTAATTTCACCCACAGACTCGACATAGGAGGTTTCTATGATGCTCAGCTGTTCTTCAATTAACAGCTCAGCGTTTGCTTCACACGTGGTTCTCACCAACAATTAACTATCCGCAATTCACCGAATTCATTCTTAAACGAGATGACAGAGGCTGGGATGACCAGTGGTATGCTTCTCTTACATTCTACTACAAGATCCATGGGTTGATGCGTGGCATGACACATGACAGCTACCTTTCTAGTGCTGACTGCAGGAATGATCACTTCATCCAGCACACATAGTCTCCACACACTCATGTGAGCATCTTCCTGTCCACAGTATCTTATCTCATCTAGCATAATCTTCAAGCAACCACAGTCTATAATTGCCTGAGAAGCTTTCAAGAAGTCCCATCCGAGAATAATGTCATGACTACACTCTTGTAAGACGAGGAATTATAAGGGTTGTGTATGGCCACTTATACCCACACGAATGACACATCTTCCTGTAGATTTTACATATTTCCCATTAGCCACCTTCAGCAGAGATTTTTTTGCTGTCAACGAATACAGTTTTCTGCAACTGGTGATGGTACTTCTCTGAAATGACTGAATGTGATGCTCCAGAGTCCACAAGAGCTTGGGCTGGTCATCCATGAGGATATCGATAAAGTTTCCATTCATTTTTGAAGTGATTGACGGCAGAGGATTTTTCTCTTCGGCGGCCTCACCTCCAAGGAAGGTCGCATCCTTTAGTTTTCCAGGTTACGGTGGCTAGGTGATCGGCTGGAGCTCCTAAACGGCGATGGAGACCTTGATTGGCGTGTTGGGGATCGTCCTCGCCAGTGGCTATCTTGCGGCAATTGTGACCTACATCATCCTGCACCCACATCTTCTTGTTCATCTTTGTCGTCCCGGAGTTGGCATTGTCTAAGGTCGATCTGCTGTCTTTTGGCGTGGGCATCACAAATATCCACTGTATTTCTCAACAATAGCACACCACATGTCCTGGTCGTCCTCTATGGAAACATACTGGTTGGTTATCGTGGGCCCTCCAGACGTCAGTCTTCCTTGGTGACCAAGCAGGTTCCTCATGCAGCATTGTAGGAACAGAATTTTGTCTGGGTCTCGACTTTTTTACCGTTCTGAAGGGAAATGAAGGACGAGAGATTGGTTTCAATGTCACGTGTGAAATGAGTTGCTTCCTCCATCACAGACACAATACGGTGTTTGGAAGCCGCTCAACTTTCTTGCATGTAATTCTTTTTTGATGCATTGTCCTGATATACTCGCACCATTTTATGAAGTCTGCTGTTGAAACCTCCTTCAGGAGTAGGGCTTGATACATGTCCTCAGCAACACTCTTCATGAGATGTGCAACCTTATCTTCCTCCTTCATTCTAGGATCCACTATTTTGCACAGCTCCAAGATGTCTTGAATGTAAGATACTGTCGTTTCACCTGGACACTGTGCCCTAAACTTTAATTTATTTTCAGCCTTGCACTTCTGCTGTTGTGTGTCGCCGAAATACTTGCGCAGTTCCACCTGGAATACTTCCCAGCTTGTGAACTTCTACCTTGTTGTTCTCATATCATTGCTTGGCAGTGCCCTCCAAGTAGAAAAATACGTTAGCCAAACACACGGTGTCATCCCATTTATTAAATTTGGCTATACACTCCTACACCTTCATCCACTTGTTTGGATCTTGGCCATCATCACCAGAGAACCCGGAAGAATGCCTCATGTGGTGGCACACAGTTGCTGTCATTGTGACATCCTCTTCTTCTTCTGTCTCTGATAGATTGCGATCTGTTGAATATGGCTCAAACTCGGGTTTCTCGCCACATAAACGGCGGCTCTGTCATGGCCTGATGGGAGCCACTGTGTCGTCGATAACGTGTGGCATCACAAGTTCCAATACCCAGCATCTGCTCCAGAATAATGTGACATAGAGGAAGGTGTAAGTAGATGAATGATGATCACTAACTTCACTTAATGAAGATTTATTCAGCACTTGCATATACAAGAGTGCGGAGCGAACTGCCTCTGGTCAGAACACATACGGTATACATACAGCTACAGAACATTCCAGTACAATGATTCTTGCCATTTGTGGATACTTCTAGAATGTCCTCAAACCACATATAGATATTAAAATTTTACAGTTAAGGTCAGTTTTGAGCGCACGACCCTCCATGGAACAATCTAGTACCTTAACCACTACACTACAGCGACTACACTACTCAGCTTCTTCTGCAACAATATTATATCTACTATTGTCAGCTAAAAACTTATGATTTTGGAGAAGTCAATTTGCTATTGACTCACCTTGTGGCCATCTAAATAGAGCTGTTTCACCTTGGAGGGAATGTGTGTGACAGTGTGACAGTGTCTCTGTGTCGACTGTTCATACACCTGTTTTACTCCCTTGAATAATAAAGGAAAAAAAATTTAAAAAATAGAAAAAGTGAAGAAAACATGTGCTCAGTGAGAAGATTAAGTTATAAGTGACTGATAAACTGTGTACTAATTTGTTCTAAAATGTTCTAGAAAGAATAATAGGCCACCACATTGTTGTCTGAAGTGCTTGGAGAAGACGTACCAGGCCATATCAGTGTGTGCAGTGACAGTAGGTGATGGACTGTCTACCACTGGCATTTGGGATGCCCCTGTTGCTACTGAAGAAATGATGACAATTGTTATAATTCATCAGACTATTTTAAAGAAAACTGTTGATAATTGAATATTTGAAAATAATGAAAAGTATAAGAATATAATTAAAATGTATTCTAGTATGCATGGGGTTTGAAGATATTTGTGTGATGTAAGGAACTGTGAGAACTGATCAATATTGAATACCCAGTGCAACTTTTAATTAATTTGAAAGATATATGTGAGAACTGAAAGACATAGCTCTTCTGTGGAATGCATAAAAACTCAGAGGACTTCAGTTTTGGATTCTGTGTAGGGGAGAATTTATCCAAGTATGCAGTGAGATGTAGATCAAAGACCAAAATTTTAATTAAATATCTGTCGCACTTGTTCGGGGAATGAAATATGAGGCCCTTGTTTTGGGCAGTTTTGTTTAAGTTGGAATTGAGTTACTCTTTGAGTGCTCAGGATCAAGAGTATGAGGATATGTAAGCAGACAATTTAATTTTATTTTCTGTACTCCTAAATAGAAGAAAAACCATATGAAGTTCAGGAATTGGTAAATCTGGGGACTATCTTGTCAGATAGGACCAGCACAGTGTGACTGCAGAGGAGGACAGACAATGGATCACCTCTGCTCTGCTCATGTTGCCCTGAGCCATCATGTGATGATGAGCTGATGAGGGATGAAGGTAGCACAGTTGCTGTTCTGGACAAAGTTCATTTAGTTTTTCCTGCTTTGTTTGGTTATGTAAACTATGTAAATTGTGCAGTACTGTATGTAAATTGCTATTTTATCAGTATCCCATAATACTACACACTTATGTAATATAGAATTTTGTACAGCTTCTGTCTCAAGAAAATAATATCTACATACAAATTATTGCACTTGTCCTATATCATTATGTACCCCTGTACAGTGTGTGATTCACAGGACCAATAAATAAATATACAATACATGATTTACCAAAGACATTGGAAGCCTCTTTGAAAAATTTAAAGTTTCTGGATGATCAGACAGAAGAAAAGGCTGTTTGCTGTGCATCAGAATATTAGAGAACAACAAAGCAAAGTGAGTGCCATGTAAATATGAGAATCCGTAAGTTAAACATAGAGGACTGTAAATTAGCCCATTTCTGCAAGAAAAATATGGTGGAAGGAGGAAGAAGTTCAGATTTGAAACTTATTGACAGATCAAAACTGCGTATTGGTTCAAAACACAATTTAAGGGGATACGGAATCGGATTTTGGGTTAAAAAATCGAATTTTTTTTATTGGCGTATTATATTCTGCCATGTTTCCTCTTTAAAATGACGTATCATACATAGCTCTACTACAATTATAACTATTTTATTTTTATATATTTGTGAGATCGGGTATTGCGCTTTAGTTATACACGTCTCTCGTGGCTGACCATGAACTTTTTGGCAGTACCTTTAAAGTGACATGAATTCAAATATCCCGGTTTCCAGCGACTATTTATACACTAGTTGCCCGAAAATGTTTCTCTCTGGTTTCCTCAAGTTACTCTTTGACTTTGTGGCGGGACTGTTTTGTAAACAGTGTGATATAAGAAAGTAGTTGTTGTTGAGTTATTTCGTATTTAGTGCTTCATTTTTCGCAGTGAAAATGCCTAGAGCTAAAGCAAAAGTATTTAAAAAGCGTGTGAACTGGCAAAAGAAAAGAAATAATGATTCATTAGCAAAGCAAAGCAGTTCATCATCATCACTGTTGGAAAATGTGAATCCACTTATTACTGATTTGCCGAACGAACTTACACCAAATGAAAACAGTGCTTCTCATAAAAAACTAAGAGATTTGGAAGAGAAATATAATGTACTTGATAGAGGGAATGAAGTTTTTGAACTCATTGATACGAATATATTGTGTGAAGCTCTTGAAAACAGTTTGTGCTGCAAAAAATGTCATGGAAACGTTTCTCTGAAAGTAGAATCCCATGTTGGCCTGGCTGCCCAGTTTAATTTAATATGCAGTGTTTGTAAATACAGCTGTAAGTTTCCAAGTTCGGTTTCAGTAACTGTAAATAATGGATACAAGAAAACTGAACTTTATAGTGTAAATATTAGGTTAGTTTATGGATTGCGAGCAATTGGTAAGGGCAAAGCAGCTGGTGATATGCTATGTGGTGTTCTAAATCTTCCAAGTGCACCTTCAAAGTTTGAAGCTTACAATTATGTACTAGGATCTGCAGTTGAAGATGTAGCACAGAAGTCAATGCAGGTTGCTGTGGAAGAAGCAGTGGAAGAAAATGATGGCAGTCGTGACCTCACAGTGGCGTTTGATGGCACGTGGCAGAAAAGGGGCCACACCTCCAACAATGGTGTTGTAACAGCAACTAGTGTTGATACTGGCAAGGTTATTGATGTTGCAATAATGTCTAAATACTGTAGGTGCACAGGCAGGCTGAAAAATGAACACAGTGATGACTGTATTGCTAATTATTATGGTAGTAGTGGTGGCATGGAGGTTGCTGGGGTGAAGAAAATTTTTCATCGCTCTTCACAGTGGTATAATGTTCGCTATGTCAAATATCTGGGAGATGGTGACTCTAAAGCATACAAATAAGTTTTGGAAAGCAAACCATATGGGAACAGTGTAAATATAAGCAAACTTGAATGTATAGGACATGTGCAGAAGAGAATGGGTGCCAGGCTGAGAAGGTTAAAATCAGTTATGAAAGGGAAAAAACTAGATGATGGGAAAACCTTGGATGGCAGAGGAAGATTGACTGATTCCATAATAGACCACATTCAGAACTGCTATGGCCTTGCAATCAGGCAAAATACAGGCAATCTTGAAGAAATGAGGAGAGCTATATGGGCTTTATATTTCCACACCGCATCCGCGGATGAGCATCCACAACATGGTTTGTGCCCCAAAGGTGAAAACAGCTGGTGTAAATACAATAGGGGACTAACAACAGGAGAGAAATACATTCACCACCACAGTCTACCATCAGCCATCATGGCAGAAATAAAGCCCATTTTCAGAGATCTGGCTGACAGAAGTCTTCTGATGAAATGTCTTCACGGAAAAACGCAGAACCCCAACGAGTGCTTGAATAGTGTGATATGGCATCGTCTCCCAAAAACAGTGTTTGTCGGAATTAATACACTACATTTTGGTGTGTATGATGCTGTGGCAACCTTCAATCTTGGAAATATAACTAAATGCCAGGTCCTTCAAAAGTTGGGTATGTGTGTTGGTTCCCGTACGGTACGTGCTATGTTCTTTTTAGATCAGCACAGACTAAGGCATGCTGATAATATAATCAAGACATTAGTGAAAAAAGCAAGACAGGTGCAGAGGGGTGCCAAAAGAAGACTTGAAGATGATTATGAAGACTGTGAAGGGGGTATTAGCTACGGATCAGGAATGTTTTAATCTTCTTTCTCCGTTTCCCGTAAGTTTACTTTTTACTTCATCTAGGAACATTATCTCAGGTACTGGTCAACCTAGAAGTCTGAAATTTTTATAACGTAGTGACATAGGTCCCTATTACATACTGAAACAACGATTTTTTAATTACTTGATTTACAAAAGACTTAGGGGTGATAGTCTAGTAAAAAGCGATGGAAAAAATTTACTTAAAAATAAATGTACAATATCTCTGTAAGAAAATACTTTGACAATAAACTGTTGTTTCAGTATTGTTGTAACATATGAATGCACATACAGTAAAATTTTTACCTCTCTGTCTCCAGTAGTTTGTGAGAAAATGTTCCCTATAGTAGGCATATATTAACATTGCGGGGATAGGTGATTCCGTATCCCCTTAATCTGCGAGGACATTTCCAATTGGTGAGTAATCTACTGCAGAGTAAAAATTCATTCTGGGAGCACAAATCTATTGAAACTACTACCTTCTGCTTAGATTAGCAAATGGAAGCCTATGATTGTGAGTTGCTACTACTGGAAAACTCATTTATAATCATTACAGTATAAAGATCCCCATTGGAAAAACTTTCAAATATTCTTAGAAAAACTCAGTGCTGCAGTCCCTCGAGTGGAGCTGACACATTAATGATGCAGTCATTATAATAGAGCCGGATGAGGTATTGGAAGTAAAATAGAAAGGAAGGGGTACTGGAAATGAGAGAATTTATATGAGGGAGTTCAAAAGAGTCTCTCTACAAAATATTTTAATTTTAATTTTCTGAGAGACCCAGATAAAAGAAACTGTTTAGCTATGTTAATGCTGTTTGCGCATGATGCTGGAGTTGTCACCCAATGACATCCTGTAGATGAGTACTTTATCAATGACATAAATGCTTATCCTATAATGAAGGGCCTCTCTGACCATGATACACAATCAGCTATACGTTCATATTTCTTTACGTACTACACAAATATGTAATAAAAACTGGGGGTTCCTATTTATTAAAAAATGCAGTTGATATCCGTTTGACCTATGGCAGTGCCATCTAGCGGGTCAACCATAGTGCCATCTGGTTTCCCCCTTCAAGTTAGACAAGTTTTGTTCTTTGTAGTTTTTTCGTTTGACGCTTATTTCGTAAGATATTTGGCCCAGTCTCAATCAATGGACCACCCTGTATATAATTACTGTCAGGATTCCTGTGTTTACAAATTACTTTGCTTGATCAGCCAGATGTGTGGCATTATTGTCCGTTTGGCTGCCCAGTACAAGTCTGTCTATCTGGCACCACTTTGGTGACTTGTGTGTCAATGAAGATGAGATGGAACAACACAAACACCCAGTCCCTGAGTGAAGAAAATTTCTGACCAGGCTGGAAATTAAACTTGAAACCACATGATCAAGAGGCAATGATACTAACCATAGACAACAAGCTGTCAGATTAATACACTGTATATTTTTTAATCCTGCATTTGTTTGTAGTTTGTGTTGGATATCCTTGCACCATCAGTCAGTAATCACGTAACAACAGAATCAGTCTTTGGTAACATGATGTAAACTGAAATAAGAATGATACCTCATAAAACAAAAATGGTAACTTAGTAATAGCAGAATTAATAGTACTTCCTGATGTTCTTTCTAGTACTAGCTATCAGGTTCACGAAATTTATTATGTGGTCACATACTGGTGAGTTGAGAGTAGCTTAATGTGTACATCTCTTCCCCAAGTTGTAGGACAGTACCAACTAGACAAACTTACAGTGATACACACCTTACAATAAACAAATATCAAAGATTCACTAAGCAACGTGAATTCAAATGAGAAGGTGTAAACTAATCTTCACACCAGTAATGACTAATTGGCAGCTCTTGGACTGTATTGCCCCTCACCACGTAATATTACTCACTAATTAACATCCAATTAACAGCTCAGAGATGGAACACACAATGACAGGAAAAAAATCACAATGCTGAACAATAATTAATGTAGAGTAGTGAAATTTTGAAAATACATTTGTCTAGGTAACATATTTAAGGATTAACACTGCAAGATCACAGTGCGAGACAAGCCTTTGCAAATGTGGAATTCTCGTCATTAATAACCAGTGTCACCACTAGAATGCTGAATGCAAGAGTTCAATTTGTGTGATAGGGTTCTATGCCTGTTGCACTTGGTCAGACAATACAGGGACAGTTAATGCTGTTTGTACATGATACTGGAGTTGTCACCCAATGACGTCCCATACATGCTCAATTGGAGACAAATTTGATGATCTAGAAGGCCAAGGCAGCATCTCGATACTCTGTAGAGCATGTTTGTAGTCGGTATGTGTTAATTTGCTGGAAATACCCCATGTAATTCTGTTCATGAATGGCAGCATAACAGGCCATTGCCATACAAATCTGCATGCAGTCAGGTGCATGGAATAACCAAAAAGAGCACTCCTGCTATCATACAAAATCACACCCGAGGCCATAACACATTGTGTAGGCAAGTGTGCCTAGCATGCAGATAGGTTGGTTGTAGGGCTTCAACTGACCATCACTGGCATCGAGGCAGAAGCGGCTTTTATCGGAGAACAAAACAGAACACCTTCATCTTTCCCCCCACTGAGTCCTTCCTTGACAACACTGAAATCACAAATGGCAGTGATTTGGGGCCAGTGGGAAGGACGCTACAGGTCGTCTGGCTTGAAGGTGTCCTTGAAGTAACTGATTTGTAACGATTTATTGTGTCACTGTGGTGCCAACTGCTGCTCAAATTGCTGCTGCAGACACAGTAAGATGAGCCATAAACTCCCACAAGAAACAATCACAGTCAGGTCCAGTGACCTTGGTGGCCAGTAATGTAGGGTTGGTTGGTTTGGGGAAGGAGACCAGACAGCGTGGTCATCGGTCTCATCAGATTAGGGAAGGATGGGGAAGGAAGTCGGCCGTGCCCTTTCAGAGGAACCATCCCGGCATTTGCCTGGAGTGATTTAGGGAAATCACGGAAAACCTAAATCAGGATGGCCAGACGCGGGATTGATCCGTCGTCCTCCCGAATGCGAGTCCAGTGTCTAACCACTGCGCCACCCCGCTCGGTCTGTAATGTAGGGCTGAATCATTTGATCCAGGGTGACCAATTCATTGTTCAGTAATCCTTTGATTCAAAAGTTCCCGCACTTCCAGATGCCAGTGCGACAGTGGCTCAACCTGTTGGTAAAGGAAGTCATTTGGATCAGTCTCCAACTGTGTGAAAAGAAAGTTCTCAAGCATATTGAAATGTATGCTTCCTGCAACACTGTTCTCAGCACAGAAAAATAGACCATACTCCTTTTGCCTGCCCGGTTGACCACGCGGTCTAACGCACGGCTTTCTGGGCAGGAAGCCTGGGCCCCGGTACCAATCCACCCGGCGGACTTGTGTCGAGGTCCGGTGAGCCAGCCAGTCTGTGGATGGTTTTTAGGTGGTTTTCCATCTGCCACGGTAAATTCGGGCTGGTTCCCCTTATTCCGCCTCAGCTACACTATGTCGGCGATTGCTGCGCAAACAAGTTCTCCATGTACGTGTACACCACCATTACTCTTACCACACAAACATAGGTGTTACACTCGTATGGAGTGGGGGGGGGGGGGGGGGGAGAGTTGTCCACCAGGGACCGAACCGCACAGCAACTTCTCACATTATGATGGTTCACCTTTCCATTTAAATGGAATGCTGCCTCGTCACTAAAGTGTGGTAGGAAACTGTCATCCTCCATATTGCAAAGAACAAAATTAAATAACTCCACTCGTTATTTGTCACCTTCATGAAGAGTTTGCAGTAGCTGAATTTTGTATGGTTTCACGCATAAATGGCGATACAACACATGGGGGCATGTTGAGCTGTCAAGCTGCACAGTGAATGGATTTCTGCTGACTCCTTGTGAAACTATGATGGATGCGTTCAATGTCTGTTTCCGACACTATGAGATGGCCCAGAGGTTTACCTCTACACGAACAATCTGTTTCTCAAAACTGTTCATGCCATTGTGTGATGCTCTGTGCTGTAGGAGGACTCACACCATGTCCAGAACAAAAGTCATGGTAAACAATTACTACTGACCTGCACTGCGCAAAATGTAGAACATAAATGCTTTCTGTTGCCCCGACACCATTTTTACCAGAACTGAAGAGGGCACACACTGCTTCTACCTAGTGGGAACCATGTAAAACTCCAGTGTATGCTCCTTCCAACAGTATGTTGTTCATCAACATATCTCAAATAACATAATAGGTATGATTTTTTAAAATCAGGTGTTTCTTTCTGATACATCCTGGATTCTAGTGATCACCACTGCTAGCAATCTTGTACAGTAGTTACATTCTAACCAAGTCTTTTTGCAATATTGCAGAAGGGACATTCAGGTTCTTGTAGCCCTATTACACAGCCTTGTTCAAACTCAGTGAGGTGATGATAAAGGAACCTCTGTTGCCTTAAAGAGATTCTTGGCTAACATCAACTCACCACGTCCAGTCTCAAAAGCAACTAAGACTCACGACTGTCACAGTGGGTGCAAATCTGATCTGCATTTTCATAGTGGCTCTACTAGCGCCACTGTTACGCAAAGGGTGCAAAGGTTGATCAAACATCATCTTTCATATATAGAAACATGCCAACCAACTTTGTCGCACAACTACCTCTTAGTGTAGTGATTTTTTTCTGTCAGTGTATGTAAGTGAGATGACATTATTGCACCTAGACTTGTTTTATATAAGGGGATTTTCTCTCAAGATTAAAATCCAAGCACTGGACAATGTCATAACCTTTTGTTGGAAAGTTAGGTCTGTAAGAAAATTTACCAGAAGGAACACCCACTTTGAGCGTTTACGAAATTTCAGCAATGCAAATCGCACACAGTGAGACGTATCAAGTGGAACTCCACCTTCTGTTGATTTATACTCCCATGAATAGCCAAATGTTTCCCTAATTTTTCTTTTTGTTTTTGATAGTGACACACGAAACATGAGGAAAGTACAAGAACAAGTTAAAGTGTTATTTAGTCAAAAGCAAAGTTTCTAATTTTCCTGGTTACAATGATGCAATTAATTTTATGAGCTCACTTGATTTAAAATTATAGCTAACTGAAAATGTTACCATATTACACAATGGAAAACTTTTTGGGGTAATAGGCAGAACTTGAAAAAATTTAATTTATAAAATAACTGACACTGAAAGTTTGGACCCTCATAATGTCAACTGCCCATTTTGTATCACTGCTCTAGATTCTGACTTCTAACGCTTTACTTCTATTGTCATATTTTTTCTGAATCATGACGCCAATCGATTATTAACTCAGGCACTAATTAAAAGTTTGCATAAATTATCTCCAAGAGGAATGCCATAGTCATGTAGGGGATTCTCAACTAGGAAGCAGAACAGTATTCCACATAATTTTATAATTTACTAACTTCCAACATTTTTTCATAACCCAGAAAACAGTTAGGTTTCACAGTCCACTCAAAATGGTAAAATCTACATAGCTGAATTTCAAGAGATTCTGTGTTCACCAGATCACATTATGTTCTTTATCTGGTCCATCCCACCAACAATCATGTCTGCGGTCAGGAAGTAAAAACTTAAAAACCATGTGTAACTAATTTGTAAAGTCTGTGATCTCATTGAGTAGGATTGTGTCAAAGTTAAACTCGAAACATCTCCACTAATCAGCCAGAACATTATGTCCCCTTACATACTAGACCAACGACTCTGTTTCAGATCCAATAATGAGCTCAAGTTTCACACCCTGTGTGTCAAATGAATTTCTAATTTATTTGTTTAACACAGAGTGTATACATAAAAAAAGGTTGCATGTAGTTCATACAGTACAAATTATGGACGTATGTAGCAATGTGTCAGTCATTACTTTAATGCATTTCACTTTTTCACTTATGCAGATTAAGATTTCACAATGTACATTAACATAGTGTCCTTACCACTTGGTTCTTTTACTAAATATCCAACCATATGATTATAGTGGGAAAAATCTCCAAAGTGGTGTTGCTTCCATCTCTGCAGCTTATAAAATAAATTTCATTTTTGTAGAATCCAATAACTGGATTCATCGTCAAGACACACTGTCAATTGATTTCATCAAACTACAGAATTGGGAATGGTAGGATGATAACTGGAGACTATAAACCAACAGTTCTTTTAAAACAGAATATATATGGTGTTTTATTGACAATTAGAAAATAACATGACTCATGATATAACTATATACAATGACAATGTCTGAGAGATCAATACTTCAAACCACTATAATGGTAAGAAGACACTAGTCTTGTGCCCTGTTATCTTAGTAATGTAAATTACTGAATTCACCATTACCTAATCAAAAACTGAAACTGGGATTGTGGAATGCTTCTTTTTTATAGTTACATGTATAAAATGCAAGTAAATGTAAAATTGTAAAAAGTACACTAAAACTAACAAACTGGAGGAAATTTTTCAATAGTAGAAATGAAATTAGACACATGTTCTACTTTATGTATCTTTTTTAAGAAGCAATTTAGTGACTTATAAAAAGCTATTACACTAATTTTAAAAATATCAAAAACAACCAAACAGTTGGTATGTTTAGAGAGAAAAGAAACTGAACTTAAAGCTGAAACACAGACAATCCAGTTAATATTCAACTTTTCTAATAATGCAACATTTAGCCACTTTTATTGAAGATGAAGGTACACATCAAAACATGATTATTTTCTTCCTTCCCATACTGTGGTAATACGGTAAGCTTAGTGTATTTGCATTTATATATTACTTAGGTACATCTAAAGAGCCATAGTTCATACTGTTATAATTAACACACACATTAAACAGCAATAACACCGAAAAATTTGTTGCAGCTACAAAAGAGACATTGATACAATTATCCCAAATTCTTAGGAACAATACAGTCAGAAGCTACTACTAAAATAAGAATCTCTTTCTAAATCACTTTTTGCAGACAACACATGTATAATAATAACTGTAAGAGTAATACTCCTTTGAGAATGATTTCTCAGCCTGTACATCAAATTATTATTACATTTTATTATTTTTATCAAATTAATATATATTTTTAGCACAAGAAAGGAAGCACTGTTTCAGCATACCTCCAACTATTATGAACACAAATGCGTTCATCTAATTAGCTAGTGGCTTCTCTTAACATTTCCATTTTTCATACACAATAATTTTCCTGTGGTATGGGTACTGTATAAAAATATGGACATTCACTGCTATTATTTTAAATGTAAACAATGTTTTCTCTTAAATAATGATTAAATATATGTTAACAGAGTACAAGTCTGAATTTATTATTTCTTACATACCAAATCACCCTATGTTAAAGATATTGTAATAGGAGCAGATAATATTTTACCTCAAAACAGGTATACCTCATGATCTTGTTGGTAGCAAAATCAACATCCATATAAAAAGATTTAACTCACTTATGAGTCTCATTTCAAACTGAAGGATAGAAATTATCACTTTCAGTTTAACAAATGACTTCTTTCAATGGACTATTACAGTAATACATTTACAAAAATACATTATATGCTACTCTAGTTCATCTGAAATGAGGCTCACCTATCTTCCATATAAAAATAATTTAATAAACACTTAGAAGGAACAGACATCGTACAGCCATTTACATTTCTAATTTTTAAAAAATAAAGGAAAAGGGACACAATGGCCATTCTTTTCAAATGATCATACTTGTGGATAAAACTTATCAATACACAAAATCAACTGAGGAATAATAAAAGAGCTGTATAAAACTTCCGCATAAATGCACCACTAACATTTACATTAACCACTAAAACTATGAGTTTGTGCTGCGATGTTCAAGTGAAGGACGTAATGTCAGACATCCTTCAACCCAGAAGTTAGGCCGTTCCAGCATACTTTGCCACAAGGTCATTTCTTTTCCAGTTGCATCCATCCAATCCACAGATTTCCCATAATGTTTGCCTAGAAAAGATAAGAATATAAATAAATATTGTTGCCTTGTAATGGAGACTTTGTTCTGTTTTCTACTGTGAACCAATCCTCCAAATCCGACTATGATTTGTCAAGCACTGTAAATTTATCAGTCTGCTATTAATACATATCAAATATCTTACAAGAAATTTTCATCAATTGCAAGAGAACATAATATAACTCTAAAAAGGTTGTGTAATATACTAAAGACGTGAAAGAGATGTGGTTCAAACCTGCAGCTCACTATGCAAACATCTGGTGAAGTTATCCATCTAACTACTTATTTTAAGCAATGTTTTCCAACATAAACATATGGCAAAACTTATTCCCATTATTTACACAATGTACGCTTTCACAGTTGGCATTTGCAATATTGCTGATATTTGATTTACTGGCATAAGACTGGTCCAAGGCATAATGCCCTACCTAATGTTTCGTTTTACAGTGCTGGAGACTTCATCACAGACTTTGATGACTCAGAAGGCTCACGGAGAAAAAGAACTGTCTGAATTTCTATATTTTCTAAATAATCATAATTATCATTAGCAGTCCACACAAGAACCAGAAATGCTCCCAATTCTGTTTTTGCTACTAGGACTAATACTGTAATGAAAGGGGTTCAACTGCCGGAAGACAACCTAAGCTGTTACTACAGCAGGAAAAATTCCTCAACATTTTTGGTGCTGCATGCTTCTGTATTTAATAAATGTTTGTGCAATTTACTTGTTTTTGTTCAATGTAGAGAATCTTCGTAGATGCCAGTGTTGATGTTTATATAGGTGTAAACGGAGACAGCTAGATCCAGCCACATGAAGCACATTACACAGCACACACTAATATAAAGCTCACCATGGAAAAAGAAAAAGACAGTCATATTTCATTTTTGGATGTACAGGTAATTAGAAAACCCGATGGATAGATAGGTCTACAGAATGCCCTCTCATCTCCACAAAAATTCCAATAATCATCCCTAGCAGAAACAAGGAGTGATCAAAACATTAGTAAACTGGGCTAAAAATATATGTGAACTACAGTACTTGGAGGGTGAGGTCAATCAATTAACCTATCAGTAAAAGGTCAGAGTGCAGTGGACCCCATGGGCCATACTTTTGAGTATAATCCCAAGATAGAGGCACAGGCACTGCTGAGGTTCTGAACAGCTGTCACATACATTTATCCAAGTGTGCTCCATGCATTTTCCTCATTTGTGCAATAGAATTTGATGAGTAAACATATTCATTCTCTCCATTAGGGTTTACTGCACTCCACCTTTCCGTTCTTGTTGCCTGTATTTTCAAAACAGCTGTGCCAGACATAAGTGACAGACACTTTGTATATATTCATAATACTATATCATAATACATTATTATGACAGCCTTGTACTTTCTGATGTAAATAACAAGTGGGCCAATTGTATTTGTCTGCTGTATTAAATTACAATCATTTGATTATAGTATATTACAACTATGCATATTACATTATATTTTAGATGTCATCATACAGATGGGAAAGTGCTAGGCTGAAAGAGCTACTGATCCTCCAGGCCCACAGCAGGTTAGGACCAGATCTTGGAACATTATCAAAGAAGCTCATGGATGAATGGGAAACGAAGAAGTGCAAAGACTTTTGAGAAAGCCCTTAGTCTTTTCATTACACCAGAGACTGTCCAGATCATCGCTGACTGCACCAACAAGAAGACAGAGATGTGTACCGAAAACTACAAGACCAAGACAGATAGCCTGTATGAGAAGACGGACAAACCTGGCAAGCTTCTGGGCCACCGATGAGACTGATGATGAGATCTTCCCCCTGATGATGAACATGACTCAAGTCAGATCCCTCCTGGGCTGTCTCAAGTTTGATGATCTCAATACCCGACAGATTTGATGTGCACAGGATGAACTCTGTCCAATCTGTGAAGTCTTCGGCTAGTTCAACAAGAACTGCCATGACAGTTGCATCCTCGGTAGCAACATTACAATTGACAGGAGTTTCTATGGTTGATGCTTTTTCATTCAATACATCCTGACAAAGATGGCCAAATACGGCATCAAGACCTTCACCATGTACGACTGATTCTAAGGTGTTCTACATCTCCTGCATGAAGGTGTATGTTGGAAAGCAACATGATGGAGCTTTCCACAAGAACAACTTTCCAGCTGATGTGATTGAACACTTCATAGCAAAGAGATCTGGATCAGGAAGAAACCTAACAATGGACAAATGGTACACCAGTGAAACTTCGTGGCAAATTAAAACTGTGTGCTGGACCGAGACTCAAACTCGGGACCTTTGCCTTTCGCAGGCAAGTGCTCTACCATCTGAGCTACCCAAGCACGACTCACGCCCCGTCCTTGCAGCTTTACTTCTGCCAGTACCTCGTCTCCTACCTTCCAAACTTTACAGAAGCCCTCCTGTGAACCTAAGTAGAAGAAGTAAAGCTGTGAGGACGGGGTGTGAGTCGTGCTTTGGTAGCTCCGAGTCCAAGTCTTGGTCCAGCACACAGTTTTAATTTGCCAAGAAGTTTCATATCAGCGCACACTCCACTGCAGAGTGAAAATCTCATTCTGGTACACCAGTGTTCCACTGGCCACTACAAACCTACGCAAGCACAAGATGGCTCTGGTTAGAATGTTTAGGAAAAACAAAAAGGAAATCCCTAAATTTGTCTTGCCAAACATGCGATCTCCCTTTGTACCAACTGCATCCCTGAAGCTGAAGCACCTGCCAAGTGACTTCAAGGCTGCTGTGAAGGACGAACACAGGCACAGATACAGAACTTGGACAGTTATTGTATGTTAGATTTATTATGTAAGCACTAATGTGTTCATTGTCAAGTGTTACAAAGATAAATGTTCATTATAAAATGTTATCATTTATCATATAAACGTGCGATTTGTTCACTGTAAAATGTTCTAAAGCTATAATAAAGTGATAAAAAGGAATAAAATGTAAAACAACAAAGTAGTAGAGGTCTTGCATGGAAAATCAATGGAGGTAGGATAATTGTAGAAATGAGGGATTACCGCACCCCATCTTTGTGTTG
Organism: Schistocerca cancellata; assembly: GCF_023864275.1. Taxonomy (NCBI): domain Eukaryota; kingdom Metazoa; phylum Arthropoda; class Insecta; order Orthoptera; family Acrididae; genus Schistocerca; species Schistocerca cancellata. The sequence continues at coordinate 374,194,307 of NC_064626.1, forward strand.
GTGGTAGAGGATCCACCTTTCTAATGAAGGGTTAAGAATGGCCTTCGCAAGAAATGGGTACTCTGACAAAGAGATAAAAAGGGTGCTACAGCCTAGAATATCCAGAGTTTCTAATGAAAAATAACTGACTAATGGGAAAGTTTTCCTTCCATTTATAAAATATATCACAGTACTCAGAAAACACAGTATTGATACAGTGTTTACACCAATAAGAAAGGTGTGCGAATCCTGAACACTGCAAAGGACCTAAACATGCTGCTTGCTACAGCAGGAGTACCGTATTTACTCGAATCTAAGCCGCACTTTTTTTCCGGTTTTCGTAATCCAAAAAACCGCCTGCGGCTTAGAATTGAGTGCAAAGCAAGCGGAAGTTCTGAAAAATGTTGGTACGTGCCGCCACAACTAAGTTCTGCCGTCGAATATATGTAGCCCTACGCAGGCATGCTTTGTAGGCACAAAGATAAATACTAGCGCCAAAACCTCTGCGTCAGTAAATAAATTAAAAAAAAAAAGTGGAAGATGAGCTTTTTTTCTCCGCCGCGAGTTTCGACCACTGTATTTTCATACATTATCCAATGAAGTAAATACAAATTCCGTATTGTTCATGTTCGAATGTAGCACAATTTCAGTGTACTACGAAAATCTGACTGGCAAGACTGTTTGGGATGTTTGTCAATATGGCCAACTCTACGTTGTGAATTTTTTCCTATCTGTGAGAAGAGATGGTTGCTAATAGGAACCTGATGAAATTTGAATCACCTACAGTATTCTCTTCACCATAATAATACGAATATAAACATTTTGCCATGTATTCTTTCGTGTTTGCTACTATCTCATTAAAACCCTGTCTGCCTAATAAACTAAGAAACTAGAGTGAGACAACAGCAAACGCGGAAGAATATACGTATCGTGTCATGTTTATATTCATATTATTCTTATGCCTAATAGTGATGCAGTCAGAAATGAAGCACGGCAAGTGACTAGATCTTTAAATCTAAGATGTCTAATTTCTGTGCAGAATTTGATGTCATAAAGAAGCGGCTGCAAAGATTTTCAAACGGAGAAAAATTTTCGCCTAACTCTCGTTCAGAACATGTTCCATCATACGCAGTCTATTATTTTATTCTTGTTGATCATTATCAAAGAAAGCAGCAGTGTAAGTAACAACAAATAGCAGTCTCTTGCTATTGTTTCGCTAATGAGACGATTCCTCTCTTTTTTTTTAATTGTACGCGGCGGTAGCGCGCACAAAAGCAAGCCATGCCGCGAGCCGCGACAGGCCGTAAACACGCGCTATCAGAATGCGACAAACAATGCATGTAACAGTGCAGTAATGCATTTTCAGCTTAAGAGTGACGCAAACACCTATAACAAAGAAAACGGCACTTATCAGATCAAAGCAAAACAAGCAATCGATTCAAACCAGACGAAGCACGTGAAAAAGGAAGGATACCCGTATAAATACGGACGGAGCACCTGACGCATAGCAATGGCTACGTTGTAAAGCTTAACTGCTAAGCTTACGACTCGAACCAAACTACTGTAGCTTTATCGTCATTCATTCGACCTAAATTGTGTCTCATATTACAATGGACCAACTTTGTTTCTATTTGGAGATGCGGCCTAAAACTTTTCTCTCCCCTTGAATTTCGAGTCTCACATTTCAGGTGCGGCTTAGATTCGGGAAATTTTTTTTTCCTTTATTTCGAGTCTCATTTTTCAGGTGCGGCTTAGATTCGAGTGCGGCTTAGATTTGAGTAAATACGGTATATAAAATCTCATGCACTTGTTGCCTAGTGTACATAGGAACTACAAAAAGAAATTAACACCCGTCTCAACCTACATGCGACCAACTGTCACCTGGACAAGACGGATAAATCAGGATCATGCACTAGTACCTGCTTCCTGTAACACTATTGCTAACCTTTCCACCAAAACCCTCAGCTCCACAGAAGCTTCAATCCTGTCCCAACGCCTCACCTTTAGCATTACACCCAAATTCAACCGTGCTGGACTTGTCAAAGACCTACTCTCCTTCTCCTGATTCCTGTCATGGAAGCACTTCTTTGCTGCCAATTCCTCCAACTGAAACCAACCTAATTCCAACACTGAACCCTACCTCTTCTAGTTCATACCACGATCCTCCTGCCTAACTATCTGGTCACTTTCCAGGAATTCTTTACCTCCAGCTTGGCATCATCACCCTTCCCCAGGTCTCTTCCTCAGAACACCAGCCTTTCAGTAGAAGGAAGAAGAGCCATACACAAAACAAATCCTGACCTAATTATCCTACCTGCAGACAAAGGTTCCACCAATGTTGTTATGAATTGCAGTGACTACATGGCAGAAGACCTATAAATTCTGTCAGAGTGATCCCACCTCGTAAGTCCAACACAAACTCCAGTCCCTGCTTAAAACCTTAAGCCCTTCCCAGAACATTTCCCCCGAATCCACTTCCATCCTCACCCCTAAAACACTCCACATACCCATCTTCTACATACTCCCCAAAATCCACAAACCCAACAATACTGGGTGCCCCATTGTGGCTGGTTACTGTGCCCCCACTGAAAGAATTTTGCTACTCACTTACAAACACCACCTACCAATTGCCTGTAATCTAGCCTCCTACATCAAAGACACCAACCACTTCCTTCACCAACTCTCCACTGTCACCACCCCTTTTACCTCATGGATCCCTACTTGTCACTGTTGATGCCACATCCTTCATGCCCATAGTGTTACCACTATTGAAACTACCTTTCCCAATGTCCTTCAGTCTCCAAACCCACTATTTCATTCCTCAAATACCTTACTAACTTTATCCTATCCCATAACTACTTCTCATTTGAAGGGAAGGTATGTAAGCAAATCCACTGCAAAGCAATGGGCACCTGCATGGCATCCTCCTATGCCAACCTCTTTAAAGGCCATCTAGAGGAGGCCTTCCTAGCCTTCCAAAACACCAAACCCCTAGTCTGGTTAAGGTTCACTGACAATATCTTCATGATCTGGACTCAGGGAAAAGAGAGCTAAGACACACTATCTTCATTCCTTCACCATCTGAACACCTTCTCTTCCATTTGCTTCATGTAGACCTCCATAACCCAGCATGCCAACTTCCAAAAATGTTGACGTCCTCCTCTCTGATGGCTCCATCCACACCTCTGTCCACATTAAACTCACCAACCACCAACAGCACCTGTATTTTGACAGCTGTCTTCCCTTTCACACCAAAAAATCCCACCCACATAGCCTGGCTACCCAGGGTCGGCATATCTGCTCAGTGTGCTGAGGGTCTCACCAAGGCCTTCACAGACAGGCACTAATCCCCAGACCTAGTCTGCAAACAGATCTCCCATGCCATTTCCCCTCACACCCCTAATCATTCCACCACGTCCACTGCTTCATCGCCCGGTACCACCCCGGACTGGAACAGTTGAACCACATCCTTCACCAGGGATTTGATTATCTACCATCATGCCCTGAAATGAGTGCTCTGTCACCCACCCAAATTCCTCAACATCCTTGTCCATCCCTATTCCACTCCCAATCCCAACCCCTTTGCTCAGAGACCATATTCCTGTTGAAGACCCAGGTGCAAAACTTGCCCAATCCACCCACACAGCACCTCCTTTTCCAGTCCTGTCACAAGTTTATCCTACACCATCAGGGGCCATGCCATTTACCAGCTCTGTTACAATCACTGCAAAGCTTTCTAAATTGGTATGACTACCTACCAACTGTCCAACTGCCAAACTTAGCCAAGAGCAAAGTAAACCACCCTGTGGCACAGCATGCATCTGAAGATAACATACTTGATTTCAATGGCTGCTTCGCTACCCAAGCCGTATGGATTTTTTCTTCCACCATAAGCTTTTATGAACTGTGCAGATGGGAGTTATCCTTACAACACATTCTCTGCTCCCATAATTATGCCGGTCTCAGTCTATGGTAACATACTGTCTCCACACCCTCCACTCAACAGTTTCTGACCCCTCTGTCCTATCATCTTCTTCCCATTCTCATCTCCCACCCTGTTTATTTGCTGACCTCTGCCAATGCATCCACTCATCTTTCCCCACTCCTCTCCTTTTTAGCTCCTTTTCCCCCACCTCCCTGCCCCATAAACTCCTGACACTGCACCTGTTGGCACTCTAGTCCCAGCACACTCCACCAGACAGCGTTCGTCTTTCTCCCCACCTGTACACTACTATCTCTTCACCTTCCCTACCCTCTCCAGATTGGTATCTGCATCCCAAGTGATGCTGCATTCCAGTCCGAGATGCTAGAGTTGACATTCATGTGTACATGAGGTGTGTGTGTGTGTGTGTGTGTGTGTGTGTGTGTGTTTTACTGATGAAGGCTGTGGCCGGAAGCTATATGTGAGTGTCTTTTAATTGTACCTCTTTGCAACTTGAAGTGTCTTCTTTATGGTATGTAGCAAATCTGTCTTTTCCTACACTGTTTAAAATGTAAAATAATTATGCAGACTGAGGCGTTGATCTGACAGTGAGCCAATGGAAGCAATATCATACTTGCAATTCTTTTCAGCATTGCTTGTAGCATTTATGAGAACATTTCTTTATGTATATATCAACTTTAAAACCACTTCTGAAAAATTGTTAAAACAACATTTATAAGGGCAACGCAAAGAAAGTTCTCAGCAAAATACTGAAATGACATTTATAACAACAAAATTTTGGTTTCCATATTTTGGTACACATTTCACAGACTATAACTCAAGTGTCAACTTGATATGGGGAATAGTTTCATCTACATGATTTTTAAAAGTTGTAATGATGTGGTCTCTTCAGATGAATAAACTGGAATACCATAACATTAAAAGATACTTTGTTTTGTATATTTTATTGTCAACAGAATTCACCCAAAGTTTGTGAAAGTACACACAAACTACTACTTATTTTTTACCATTTGGGTGAAGATGGGCCACTGAAGGACTTCCCAAGACAATAATTACAGATGAAAGCATAAAGAAGGTGCACCATATGGTATTGAATGACACATCACAGCCCTCAGTGAAACACATCCATTTTGATCCTACATGTTTTCTAACATCTTGTACCATTAGGCCATACTTTTGCTATTTTATCATCTCTAGGAATCCAGCAGAGAACTTGGGCATGGCCCATCTATCATCCCTTTGCATGGCTACATTTGTTTGTTTCCTTGCCTGTGTTACTAATTCCCAACACAATTGGTGAACAACAACTCTCAATACTGAATGTTTTGTGCATGGAGAGTTGATGTCTCACAACCTTAGGTTAAACTGGAGATACACATCCACGACAAACTTTCCTTTTCAAAAATATTGGAAACTTAATTTTGAAATCTCTATTCATTTTGTAAAAAGTACTTAAGGCTATTATTACTTACATGTTTATTTTTTGCTGTCTGAACATTAACTATGTTAAACACAAAAACATATCGACTGGTTCTATGACTACATTGTTAATTTGTACCCTTTCCTTTTTAATATGTTCATGATACATCATTTTAGTATTATTTTAACTGATTTCTTTTCTCCCTTCAAATTTGATACATCAAATTCTTCCATTCATACTTGAAGTTCATCTACAGTAGAAACAAATGGAACAACGTTGTCCGAAAATCAAATGATATATCCATAAGTATGTATTTATTCTTTGTTTATCCAGTTCAGGAAACTGCTAACACCCTCCACCTCTGATGGAATAGTTTAGGTGATACAGAATTTCCTCGCCTGGCTCCTCATTCAATTCTGAATTGTGAATTACCATCATGAAGTCAAGCAGAAGTTTCGTACCATTATAAAATACTTTTCATTCAAAGTTTGTGGAAGTTACAAACAAACTACTACTTCATTTTTAACATTTGGCTGAAGATGGGCCACTGAAGGACTTCCCAAAACAATTATTATGGATAAAAGCATCAAGAAGGTGCACCATAAATTTTTAACATTTGGGTGAATGACACATTATTTTCATTGTACTATGATAGTCTGAATCAATGTCTTGTTTCTCAAGGGCTGTCAATACAAATCATGTTGAAACTGAGCCAAGAGCTTTCATAGTTCCTTTATGAATCCCAAACAAACTGATAATTAATACTCATTGTTTTGTTCTGTAATTTTGCCCATGATCTGAAAATGGCCCATCATGTTACATGAACTTCAGCAGCCAGCATGTTCCTTTTGGCAGCTTAAAATCTCCATTTTTTTTCCTGTACCCTGGGTGATAATTTTAATGAACCTCTTGTGAATTACAGAGGAAATTCTGAAAGGTTTGTAACATTTTTGTTTCTGGTCAGTCTCCTTTATTGTGAAGTATAATAATATAGCACTGTTCAGACATTCTGTAAATATACAGTAGGTTTAATAAATTCCAGACTACCTCAAAATGCACTGATGTACAAAACTAAATTAACTTTCACATGATGTTTCTTTAACTGTGAAGTAACATAAGTAGATGAAACTTGGATCATACACAGAAACAGTTGCTACAGGGTATACCAATAATAACTGAAAGAAATACACAATCAGATGAACAGAAATAATACTTTTATTCAAAGACAATAATTACACTGAAGTCACCACCATTTATGAGGGTCCCCTAACGTTACAAAACGTGGGACATGGTTCTTAATAAGTTGTGTGATGACCATGGAAGTGAAGCATGCTCTATAACATGCTCCCTTGCTGCGCACAAGAATGGTAAGGAAGTCTTGTGGCAAGCCATTCCATTCCTCCATCAGCTTAGTTTACAAATGCTGGATGGTCATTACTGCATGTGGATGTGTTGCAACAAGTCTCCCCAATACAATCCGCACATGCCCATTGGATTTATGTTGGGGGAGTGGGCACCCTAGTCCAAGGACCAAATGGCATCTCGTTCCAAGAGTTCCACCATCTGTACAGTTTGATGCGAGTGCACATTGTCATTCATAAAAATGAAGCCAGGGCTGAATGAGCCCGTGAAAAGAAGCAGTATCACAATAACGTTGATTGACAAGTATGCTGTGTTCAAAGATTTGGAGGTCAGTACACGCATGCAACATGTTGCCTTCCTACACCATATCAACTTGACCACCACAACGATCATGTTCGACAATGTTCTTGGTTGATTCCCATACCCTCATATGGCGAGGGGTGGGCATCAGTAATGCACCCAAGAACATTGTTGAATTTGGTCACTTTATCATCTGTTTTAGTCACACACCCTTTTTTAATGTCATGGGGATCATAAAAAAATCGCAGTCACTTCAATGTAATTATTGTTTTTGAATAAAAGTGTCATTTCTGTTAGTCTCATTGCATATTTCTTTCAGTTACCTTCTGTTCTGTAGGATCTGTTTCTATACATGAACCAAGTTTCATTGAGCTAAGTGACTTGGCAGTGGCATATCATGGGGAAGTTACTTTCATCCGTAAATTTCGCACACCAGTGTAAAATAAGGAACAAAGTTTAAGAAAATTTTCATCATATTAGTTTGGCAATTGAAAGTCCACGTGGAATGTAAATAATTTAAGGAGAAAAGATGAATCCTTTTTCAAGCTAGCAAAGAATAATTAAAAATGCACAATGGCAGGTTTCGTGTACTGGAAAGAGTGTTGCCAGCCACTACAAAAACAATACAGGAAATTTCATCCTATATAGTTCCATATTTGTTACAGTAAAGTGTACCACTTATTTCTCATGCAAAAATAGTTCCCAAACTTACTGAATCTTCTGTGTAATTTGGCAAGTTCACTATCTACTAGTTTGTCTCCCACTATAATCACTTTTATTGAAATGAAATGATCTCTAGGAACCTCCCCTTCTTCTTACCACAGATGGTTTTGTAAACCTCATCTGGCAATTATTGCCAGAAAGTAATTATTTTCATTATCAAATATCAACATTTCTAATTCATCTATTCTCTATTTAAAGAAATTTGAATGCTTGAACAATTTTGGCCCTGTTGTTAGTTACCCTGCTGTCTGCTATTGCAACTCATACAATGACTACTTCATACTATTTGTAATTGATTTTTGTACCAGATATTCACTATTCCTTCTTATGTGAGAGTGCATCCTCTTGCAGACATTCCCAAATGATTTTGTTTGTTTAATTCAGTTTATTCAATCATTTTCCTGTTACCATTTGATTACTCTCCGATTTGCTATTAATAATAAACAAATGGTTGTAGCACATAATTGTGGTTGGAGAAGTTGGTGTCAATCAGCTCTCTGTTGCCTTTATCAGTGTGTAAGCCACAAGCAATTGAAATGGGTGGTGTTACCGAGCCTCTCACCAGTAGTGATGTATGTTCACCTTCTGCAAGCAGAAGGAGACAGTGCCACCAAGATTCATCGGTGTTTGTATTGTATGTATGCAGAATAGGGTAGGAGTGACAGTGTATCATGAGGGAATAGTGGATATAATTGAATCTGTTTGCTTAGATGTGCATGATGAAAGTGGTTGAAGAAGTCATTCTGATACGACTGAGGCCTTATTCAACAAGGTGGCAAAATTGTGTATGTGAAACGTCAGAGCACAATTTCCAAACTTTCTGAAGCTATATCTAGGATTTTTTGTTCCAGGTGGGTACAAAAATGTATAAATGATGTTCAAAAAACAAAGAAAGAGTTCAGACTTTGCATTCCTTCGGTGTTACCACGAACAGTAGAATGAATTTCTGAAGGAATTGTGACAGGAACCAAGTTATGGGTGCAATATGTGAACTACAAAACTAGCTGGCTACTCAACACTTCACAACTGATGATGAGCTCAAGAATGCTGTCAACAACTGGTTGAAGTGCCAGGTGGCACCATCGTTGATAAAGGGATAAAGAAGCTGGTTCATGGTATGACAAATGTTTGAATTTGGGTGGCGAGTTTGTAAAGAAGTAATGTCAACATGGTGGTTATGATTGTATATTTAATATTTATCTATTTTCTTTCTTTTTTAATATAAATCTATTAAAAGCTTTTGTACTACATCATAAGCTCTTCAAAATTTGTTTTGCATATTTCAATCTTTTTCTCAACCGACTACCATTCCCTCCAATGTAAAGTTAATTATTCCTGGATTCTGTCCTTTCTTCTGATAATGGTCTCCCAAAGATTTCTTCTCAGATTTTTTTGAGAATGTCTTCATTTTGTTGTTTATCTGTCCACTCAATTTTTAAAGACTGTCAAAAGTGTCATGTTTCAACTGCTCCCAAAATTTCCTGTTTTCAGAATTTTCAACTGTTCATGTTTCATTTCCATACAATAGTGTCATATGTGGCGGAAAGATTTGCAGTCTACTGATACCACATTTTTAAACCTGATACAAAAAGAGGTAGTTTTTCAAGTTCTTTCAAAACAAGCTTTAATCTAACAGGTCAAAGTTTATATCCATAACTGTAACTAATGAAAAAATGTACTAAACTGACCAAGGGAAGAAGCTGCAGTTTTGCACCTGACTCTTGCTCATGCTACTTGATCAACAAAGAGGAAGAGAGCAAGTAGAACAGGCATAAGAATGATATGCACTATATTCAGCACACTCATTCTTGAACTACAACAAGCTCTTTAAATATACAAATGACAGCACACATGTTAAGGATCTTGTTACAAACAACAACACACAGCAACAAGATAGGATTTTTAATCCTAAATTCCAAATCCACAGACTTTTTCATCTACAAGGGTGTGCTGAGAAGCAATGCCTGTTCTCAATATTGGCTGAGGTATTACATGTCTTGCATATTACTTGGCCAACTATCCTGCTTCTTGACACAAGTTGCCACCCTCTGCCCTCTGTCACCAGAGAGCTCCCACCTGGCGGTTCCTTCATAACTATGTTGTTGCATGAGGAACAGGATGCTATAATCAAGTTTCTAAACACAGAAAAGTGTCTCCAACTGAAATCCATAGAATGATGCTGTGTATAGTGACAGTGCCAGATCACACAGAAGAACTTTGATATCTGCAACAATCTGACGCCATGGGTTCACTGACATTGCTTGTCCACCATACAGTTCTGATTTGGCCCCATACTATTTTCATTTGTTTCCAAAACTCAAAGAACACCTTTGAGGACCTCACTTTGATAGTGATGAATGGGTGCAAGCAAGGGTGAGGTTATGGCTCCATTAATGACGTCAAATGTCACACATTGATGGTATCACCAAACTGGTCTCTCATTGAGGGAAATGTGTTCATTTCGAGGGTGATTATGTTGAGAAATAAATATGTAGACATGAAGAATAAAGATGTAGAAAGTTAATAACATTTGTTTTATTTAAAAAGTTTAAAGGGTTTTCATATAAAACATTGAGAGGTACTACTTCTCAGCACACCCTTGTACCTTATAGCCAGGTTTGGCCCATATACTTTTATTCTCCTCACAAAAGAAAGACAGAAGCCATCCTTAGGCACAATTTTCCTTACCTTGTAGCAGATGGGTCTGCCCACAAAGGGTTTTCAACCACGTATCCATGGACGCATACTTGCTTATTTAACTACAATGAAATTTACATTATTTTCAATGTTATCTCTGCCAACTTTTCAGAATTCATCTCATTGCTCTGGTGTCTGGGCCACTGCTGAGTTGCTGTATCTGAACAAGGCGCCATGTAAAATGCTTTGAAAGGGCTGAATAGATGACAACTGGATGATGTAGAGTCACAAGTGTAAGGTGGATTTTATTACTTTTTTTACTTTATGTTGTAGCATGTTAGAGTAAAATTCACTAATCATAAGATGCTGTTCTAAAGAGTCACAAACATTTGGGCTCAAGAGTTTCAGAGTGTTGTTAACTTTCTTTACAGGCAGAACCAAAAATTTGGATTTTTTGGTGAATCAGGGAGTTTCTGTTTACCATTTTGAAATTTGTATGCTATCTATATTTCATCATTGGTTATAACACAGGCATTTCCTTCCATTAATAACTACTGTCTAAGTTCAATAAAAATGTCTTTATCAGCTTGAGTTCACTGTCTTGGATACCATCTCAAACAAGTTCAGTAACAATTAACCTTGTCACAAATGCCTGAACACACCACTTGAACACCATTATTTGCCAATGAGGTCATTTACACTAACTTTTAGTGTTTCAACCGACACTTCAGATAGCAACCAAGTATCAAGTCAAAACTACTCAAACTGCTTAAACACATTTCTGTGGATTTTCATGACACTGTGTCAAAATTATTTCAGCGAATTTTATCTCATTTCACACCTAGGGACAACAATGTCATTGCTTTGGGTGATTCACAATTTGAGAGGGGCCGATGTTTTGAAAGGAATGAAAGAAATTATATATGCTTTTATTTCTTTTAAACAGGAGACTAATTTTGTACCCACGGTTGCCAACATTCAGTGATTTTCCTACTAATGCAGCTGTTTTGGTACAAATTGAATTTCAGTCATAGACATATGTGACCACAGATGCAGAAAAGTGAACTTTGACGAGCCAAACTGTAACTGGAATTAAAGACAAACTAGAACTTAAGAACACTATCTTTATAATTGGTTCTGTATTATTCAAAAATTTTAACACACCTGTCCCAAGATTAAATCGTAGACCTCCAAGAAATTCATTACTTGCTAGTCTATCATGGTCCCAAACTGTCAGCTCCAGACTTCTTTCTGAGAGTTCTTGTAAGCTGACATCTTCATAAGTGAATGTGTAGTTCCACACAGGATTACAAGTCCGTCGAAGTACAGGCGTCTTTTGCTTAGAGCTGCGTCCTTTGTCCGGAAGCAAGTAACTAAGGAAATAAAAATAAATTACATACACTACATGTACTAAAAAGATATGAAAGCATTGTGAGTATACTTCAATGTAGAAATGCACACATACTGTATTCAGGGTTCTACTGCCAACAACAACTGTACTTTAAACTCATCTATTATCTTTTTCAGTGTGCAACGCATGTAACGTAGAACTTTTTAAAAATCAGTTCAGTACCCAAATTTCTGAGATGCATAAAAATACATGTGTCAAAAAGTCAGTATAAATTTGAAAACTGAATAAATCACAGAATAACGTAGACAGAGAGGTACAAATTGACACACATGCTTAGAATGACATGGGCTTTTATTAGAAAAGAAGAAAAAAAAAATATACAAAAGTTCAAAAAATGTCTGACAGATGGCGCTTCATCTGATCAGAATAGCAATAATTAGCACAACAAAGTAAGACAAAGCAAAGATGATGTTCTTAACAGGAAATGCTCAATATGTCCACCATCATTCCTCAACAACAGCTGTAGTTGAGGAATAATGTTGTGAACAGCACTGTAAAGCATGTCCGGAGTTATGGTGAAGCATTGGCGTCGGATGTTGTCTTTCATTATTCCTAGAGATGTCGATCGATCACAATACACTTGTGACTTCAGGTAACCCCAAAGCCAATAATCGCACGGACTGAGGTCTGGGGACCTGGGAGGCCAAGCATGACGAAAGTGGCGGCTGAGCACACGATCATCACCAAACGACACGCGCAAGAGATGTTCCACATATCTAGCAATATGGGATGGAGCGCCATCCTGCATAAACGTCGTACATTCCAGCAGGTGTTTGTCAGCCAGGCTGGGGATGATGCGATTCTGTAACATGTCGGCGTACCTCTCACCCGTCACAGTAGCAGTTACAAAACCAGAATCACGCATTTCCTCGAAGAAAAAAGGCCCGATAATGGTAGATGTGGTAAATTCAACTCATACCGTGACTTTCCTGTCGTGCAATGGAGTTTCCACGACAGTTTTAGGATTTTCAATAGCCCAAATTCTGCAGCTGTGGGCGTTGACAGACCCTTGGAGCGTGAAAAGAGCTTCGTCGGTCCACAACACGTTACTCAACCAATCGTCATCTTCCGCTTCACTAAATCGCCAGGTAACAGTTCATGATGCCGACGGATTTTGTACGGATAGCATCAGAGGGTACCCGTTCAAATCCCCTTCCTATGGCGATAGGATTGTAACACTGAACTAACACATTCCCCATTCTGATAATACAGCTTCACTAAAAGCGCCTTTTCAGGTAACGTCAACATGCTGCGACTGCTGGTGCATATGATTCTCTCTCTCATTACAGCTCCTTTTATACATGATTGTCATGCGCAGTCACTGACGTTTTGCTGTCCAGCGCCATCTGTCAGACATTTTGTGAACTTTTTTTTGTTGTTAATAAAACCCCATGTCATTCCAAGCATGTGTGTCAATTTTTAACTCTCTATCTACATTATTCCGTGGTTTATTAAGTTTACAAATTTATACTGACTTTTTGATCACCCGATACATACCAAACAACATGATGATAAACGACCATGTAGGTCAAAGGAAATATTAGATTTAAATACAAAAAAAGGATTCAATAAAGCATCCTTTCAAAAAGTGTGTGCCACTGTGTAGAAGAGGTGTGCTCAAGAAGTTGTTACATTCCCACAGAGCAGAATATAATTATCATCAAATAAATTAACATAAAAAATTAATAGTGTTTGAAAAATGCTATATTGATACAGATGAACAGGCACACTAGGGAGACACACTAAGGAGGCATCATTTACAAAGACGCTTTCAGAAAGTACAGCAGTTTTGTTAGAGTTATTTACATTAGTTTAACTGGCATGGAAAGTACAACTTGATGGATAAATGTGAAAAAACAGTATCTGGCATGAGATTTCCCCATCCATACCCAAAGTTCATCTTCACAAGTCTGTATGACTGAAGGATTGTGTGTCACTCCAAAGAAACAAAATCTTAGACCACCAACTGCTATTACAGTATGGGGTGTCAATGGTATTGTAAGAAACACATTCTCTCACCAGAAGATGAGAGAGGAGAGAGTGCTTTCCAAAAATATTTGAGCATACTGCAGACTGATGTGGTTACGAAACTCATTAGATTCTATTGTATCATAAGTATTGTTACAGACTTAGTAATAAGTTACAGGGATAGTAAGAAATACATATGTACGATATATATATCTGTTAATGTAAGAATTGTGAGAAATGTATACTGACATCATACTACACATGAACCAAATAGTAATGATAAAAAGGAAATGAACATTAAATTGATAAGAAAAACTTTGTAATAGTTGTAATAGGAATACTAGGTTAGTAGTTAACAGTTTAAGACATGATATAATGAAAGCTTTATGATATCTATAGTTGATCATTACTACACGCTACCCATGTAACTTAACATGTATGACCTTGAAAGTCTCTTCGCGTTTGCTGCTGGATCCTAAAACCAACTCTATTTCACATTTAGGCGATCAAACTGGTCGCCATCTTCAGGAGAGTGCTCCATCCTCGGCGGGCCTCATCAGCAGAAGCAGCTTTCTCCTGAAAATGGCGGCCAGCTGGATCACCGAAATATCAAATCGAGTTGATTTTAGGATCTGGCAGCAAACCCGAAGAGAGTTTCGAGACTTATTACGCCAGGAAAGCCTACAAAGTCACATCTATGTCCTTCTTTTGCTACTATCACAGATCTCTGTCTTCAGGGGAGGCTCTCCACTAAGTTCTGATACAGTAAAGTTGGAATTTCATTGTATTTTTCATGGATTATAATGAAGATACACTGTTAAGTTTTTTGATGAGTTCCTCAGTCACACGACCCACACTCCGGTCTGGTTAATCCAAGAAATATATGATAAGGTTTGTATAAATTATATGAACAGGTCTGTCCAGACAATTTTTCGCCCATGCTTTGTGGACAGGATCAGCATCATCATGTCAATACGGAGAAGGTGTAATCCCAAACCTTTGGCACTGAGTATTGTCGCCTAGCATGTTTATATTTTTATACACTACTGTAATCATTTTACAATACACTGGCAAAGTCAAGATCTGATCCACAGCCAGAGTCAATTTTTAAATAATATCTTTATGGGGATTTGTTCATTAAATTTGGAAACATTAAAAACAACTATAATACCAATATTTCACATGTCTTTGCAGTGGTCATCTACAGGGTGGTTCAATTACTTATTTTCTCTTAAGAGAACTGCTACAAAGAGAGCTGAAATGGTAGTGTTGTAGTTGGTTTTAGTATTTCAAAATGAGGCAGCTACATAGCCAAAATAATGTTATTCAAAGTCACAATATGTTTAAAACTAATGTTACAGTTCAGCAAAAGTGGCATTGCTGAGGTCCAATACTCTGATACATTATTATACAGTGACTACATGACTACATGGCTGTCAGTTCCGTGTAATTTTTTAACCTGGTCCTCTGTTGTCTATCGTTAAAATATAGCTTCATCCCTGAAAGAATAACGTCTTTAATGCCATACGATTTCAATTTCCCTCATGGAATTTTATGATCTACATAAAAGTATGGCGAGATCACAGAAGATTAATTTTTCTGTATATACTTTATGGTTAATGGGGACCACCCGTCAAAAAGCTGAAGTGTTGAGTTGTTGACAGGCACACAAAAGAAAGAATCTTGGATCATATGTTGCTTTCACAGTAGAGGGGCCTTTAGATAGGCTTACTGAGTTGTTGTTGTTGTAAATTGTTCAATTCCTACTGTAAGCTGATACTCAAAAAAATTGAGAACACTTGATTACCAAGGCAATTTAACAATGGAGCCACCAAAAAGCACAATATTTTAGTACTTCAATTTCCTAGAATTTCCATCTCAGAATAATGGCACCAACTTGTAGTGAAATCTTTGTGTTGGAATGAGTGGATTGATGGCCCCCTACAATAATGTTCCATTCTAGCAAACTCAATTCTTTCCATCAATTCATTCTGTAAAAAAAATGCTTATGTTATCAACAAAGACTTCCTGCACTTACGTATACCTGGAAATAGCACCAGTTATCATACAGAATATGTCCACTGGAGTGCCCAGACTTTTAACCACATAGTATAGTGTATGGAGTTGCTCTCAATGATTCAAACTCAATGAAACAAAATGAACATACCTTTTACAGAATGGATCAGATGTTCCATTAGCTTTGACAGCAGTAAGATTCTTTGCTTCTTTTACCAGCACCTGTAGAGACCCTCGTGATCTCTTGCCTTTCTTTTGCACAGTAACATCGGGAGGGACAAACTTGAGACCAATTATTATGTCACCCTTGTAGCTGAGCAGGTCATCAAATGGTTCTGTCTGTTTACAAACGAAAAATAATATTAAAAAAAAACAGCCAGAGCAGAAGTTAAATAACTATCCTTCTTGATTCTGTACCTACAATACATAAATACACAACATATATATATAAAAATCAACTTAGTATCTAGTAGACTGAAATAAATCATACAATTTAAGTGAAGTATGCTTGTCCAAAGTAGACTAAAGACATAAACTAGTGACCTCCTCTGTGAAACAACATTGAAAGATAACGAGAGTTAATCACAATTTAAATTTCATTCATTTGGTCTTTTAAAAATCTTATCTTGTTATTAAAAACAAAAATCAAGTACAGGTTACCTTCAAAATGAATTATTAGTAATGTGGTATAAACTCTCCCAATTCCATGAACATCAAAATGAGCTCCATAGAATCATTTAAAAATGAATAACTCATTTAAAAAGAATAAATAATAATTCTGTCTCTAAGTTCAATTACGGAAATAACAGAGAGCTGACTTTCAGATATGGAAAAATGATTATGGATAACTCGTTATTCTGACATAACAGTTCCTTCCAATGAAGAAGTAAATTTTGTAAAGTTCAATATCATTATGAGTATACAATCTCATCTTTCATGTCACATTTTGAAGAATATGGTGGAATTTCTGATAATGGCAAATAATCTTATACTTTTTTCCTCAAATTCTGCTGTTATGGTGACCACATACCTCATTAGTGCAACTACTGTAAAGTAGTTAATGTAAAACATAATACGAAAAAATGAAGAGAAAAAAAAGAATCCATGACAGAAGAAACAAAGAAACAGCAAATGGACGCATGACACAAAACTTTAGGACATAGCAATATAACAATTGTGTAAATTGAGGGGAATGCGAGGAAAGGAGGGGACTGGGGGAGCACACGGTGAGAAATTAGTAAAATAAGTGGCAAACTACAAAGGCATAGTCAAAGAAAGGATGGACAGATATTTTAGGACAAGATGCCAGCAGCTGAAAATTTGCCAAAACATGTTGGTTGATGGGCTAGTGAATGATGTTACTAGCTAGTCACCTTCTGGGCTCACACATGTATGCTTTTGACTACAATGCCGCATGTTTTCTAATGACAAATGTTTGACCCAAGAATTAATCTCTCTTCTTTAATTCCACTCACAATTAATTCAGTTAGTTGTATCCTAATTATTGGGAACACGAAAATAAATTTAGATATTTCTCAGCACTGACTTTGGACTGAAGTGCTCGAGAAAATGAAGCAGAAAGCCTAATGAGCTGAAAATGTGCATAGTGGGAATATGGGTCACCAATAATTCAACTGGAAAGGCTCGCTATTGGTTAATATGAGCTAGTGTATCAGTGATGGATTGACAATGTCAGTGGAGCATAAGTCATAACTATAACTAATGGATCCAGTTGCATTAATCAGCGATGTAATGGTACTTATAGAAATATTCAGTCAAATTTGCAAAGAGTGAGTCATTGAAAATATATTGTTTGTTTCTCTACACTAAAGAATCAGAGGAAAAGAATACTTAAAAAAGTAAGAGGGGGTCCAATAAGTAAAGCAACATGTTTTTATTCTGAAAGCAGATTGGTTTTATTCAGGATTCCAATACGCCATATTATTCCCCACTATTTTGGCTAGAAAACCATGTTTGTCAACACAATCTCTGTTCACTGTGACAGCCTTAGGCCACCTTAGTGGGCGTATCTCTACGCCAGCACGGTAGCACTCCACTGCTTGTCATCTTGCTGTATCAATAACCTCCCCATCATCCGCATACTGCTTCCCACAGGGTGCATCCTTCATTGGACCAAATAGATGGAAGTCAGAAGGTGCAACATCTGGGCTGTACAGTGGATGAGGAAGAACAGTCCAATAAAGTTTTGTGAGCTCCTCTCCAGTGCGCAGATTTGTGTGAGGCCTTGCACTGTCATGGAGGTGGAGAAGTTTGTTTGCATTTTGGTGACAGACACATTTAAGTCATTTCTTAAATTTCCTGAGGGTAGCACAATACCCTTCAGAGTTGATTGTTGCACTATGAGAAAGGATATCAAACAGAATGTCGCCATGATTTTACCAGCTCAGGGTGGAGCCTTGAATTTTTTCTTCGGATGAGAGGTGGTGTGGCCACTCCATGGATTGCCGTTTTGTTTCCAGTTCGAAGTGATGAACCCTGTTTCAACACCCTGTGACAACGCTCAATAGAAAAATTGCCACGATCAGCCTCGTAAAGCACAAGCAGTTCTGCACTGATGGTCTTTTGTTGCTCTTTAACAGTAATGGTTTTCTGTTAAGATAGCGAGCAACCTAGCGGGCACACCCCTTTGATACCCCAACTGGTGGACAAGTATGTCAGCTCTACCAACAAATATGCCCAGTTAAGCATAGAAGTGTTGGATTGTGATCCGTTGATCACCTCAAATGAAACGAACCACACGCTGTGTGTGGCTGGCCGGGAAGCTGTAGATCAGACAGGTTTGTGCGACCTTGTTGTGATGATGACAAATACCTTGCCCTATGACTCACCATGTTTTTGTTCACTGCCAGGTCTCTGCAGACAGCACTCTGCTTGGAATGCATCTCCGCATTAGCCAAATTCTTACACATTTATGGATTGTTCCTGTTTTCACCAGCAAACATCTTTTGATGTATAGGCAATGGTTCTGCTGGAATCCAACTTCATCTGACT
The DNA here is from genome assembly GCF_023864275.1 of Schistocerca cancellata. Lineage (NCBI taxonomy): Eukaryota > Metazoa > Arthropoda > Insecta > Orthoptera > Acrididae > Schistocerca > Schistocerca cancellata. The sequence continues at coordinate 374,213,078 of NC_064626.1, forward strand.
ATTTTGAAGGTTACATATAGTGCTGCCACCCATGAGAACTTCATGAATCTGTAGGGGCCACAGCAGGAATATTCCACAATTTTCCAAACAAATTCCCCATTTTTTCAACTGAAATTGACCAAGAAAAAAATGTGTTTTATTACTTATTGAATGACCCTCATAAAAAGTAGAAGGGATTTGGAAGACAGGAACAGTACGGAGACACTGCAGAGTTTTTTGTGTGGTTTCTGCTTGCTGAAAAGCTTTAAAGCTGATTCACAGCGATAATAAAACCTTAACTAAATGCACTTCTCTTATCACTGAGTGAGCAAGCGTGCGTTAGAACATTTGCATTTTAAATACAAAAAAATAAAATAGATCTCCAGTGTGATGTCTGCACTACTTGAATTAGAATAATTAAATTACATATTGTGTAACTATACCATCTATTTCCATGTCAAAGACTACCAGAAATGTTTTGTCTGCATGATGTAGCAACAGATCAACATCCTCCACATCAACTGCACCACAGCATCAGAGTGAAACTGGTTTCCAGCAGAACCATTGCCATATGCCAGTAGCTGTTTACTGACAGAAATAGGAACAGTCAACCATCCTTTGAGAATTTGGCTAATAAAAATTCAAGGAGATAATGTGCATCACAGTAATGGGAAGTATTCATACAATGTTCAGTTGATCACCCACTGTAAATAATGCTAGAAGTTAATGCAAGCTCAGTCTCAAATACCAGTGGGTAAATAAGTTTACAGACCTTAACAAAAGGTGAATAAGGATGTGAGAGGAAAGATAAAGAAAAAAATAAAACTATCTTCTTATGGTTTCATTTCAGAAAATTTCTAGTGGCCGCCCAAAAAACTATTGCTCTGTAGTGTATAATTTAGTTATGTTTAATGAAAAATTATAGTAAGACTTTTTTGAAATTAACAAATCATTACCAGACATGAAAGAAGGAATAAGTGACTTTTTGTACTCTGAAATTTTGCAACTGAGACACACAACCACAAAAACAGCTACACTTAGTTTAATTAAAAAATGTTGAAAATCATGCCACATCACAAATTCTGTTATCCGATTATTTACAAACCATGTTCAGTTGAAAAGAGTACTGTATTATCCTGCTGTACAAATGTTACCTGCGGACTGTCCTGCAGAAAATGATTTTAACATAATGAACACACTACATAAATTTAAAATGTTAATTGTCACTTACCCTTTCTTGCAACGGATACCACTGTGGAGTAGGATCATCAAACACCTTATTCTCCAAAGACATCATAACTTCTCCAAGGAAGTCATTTCTCCCGAACATGTCTGAATGCCACACAGTGAGCCACAGGGTTCTTGTTTCCAGACCATGCAAGGTTATGTGGAACTGAAAATAATGTGTGCATTAAGACAAGAAATCTTAAACTGACATATTGTTTTATGGCACTTGCCATTTTGACATATTAAAAGTAGGTGTAATTCATAGTCTTGTCTCCCTCTCCCAATGAACTGTATTAGTCAAAGTTCCAAAATCCTTTCAGTCCATCATTTTACAAGTAACAGGTTATGATTATTTTCTGAGGCAGGATAAAAAGATGAAAGCTACATTCAGATTGATAGAAAGCTTTGTACCATTTACTGCTGTTTCTGTGGATAAAAACTTGGTACTTTTCTTAATTCTAGTAACGGTTTAGCAATAGTTGATGTCACAGCTATATCTACTCATTAACTCTACGTCAGATGATTTTGTTTCGTTTCACTTTTTTCTAAACTGTATGGATTCACAATGATGGATGCATTAGTTTTCACAAAGATAAATTAATCTGGTTGGAATTATTTGTACTTTTATGGAACAGCAGGCTAGTCTAGAGTTTGAATCTATTCCCAAAATTACTTTCTACAAATATGTCACCATGTCAGTTAATGATTTAGTTGATTGACATGATAGGAACTGCATACAACTAGGCAAAATAATAGTGTGAAAAAAAACATAACTTACTTTTAGGGTTTCATCAAATACAGGATTAAGAGTATGTTTCTTTACTTTCGTCTTTCGTTTTCCGCTCTTAGATTTGTCTGGCAGCAAATACACCTTAACATATCTGAAAATCAAAAACAGTTTCCAAATGTAAATAATGTTAGCACTGTTAGATCTTTGCTCTTATTGACAGGAGCAACACCTGCTCTTACCTAGAGCCAAAACAAAAAATCATTTTACACAGAGATAGAATGTCAAATTCCCCATCAAGTTACTTACTGTATTTATCAGAAAACCAAAGGACATTTCATTTTAAACTTATAAAATCAGTGAAGGGCTTCCAAGAGAACAGAATAATAAATTCTACAAAGTAACGGACAATGGCGCAAATCAAAATTGCATAAGCAAATTTTGGAACCACATATTCCTTCATCCACAAAGACAGAAGACTGATTTAGGAAATAGTGTTTTTTCTACCATGCCTTTTCTCTTCTCTGTAAGTGGCCAGCATCGTTATATGGGTTATGGCATTGTTAGTGACAATAGGTGGGCATATGCCCTTCATGACAACCCCTCCCCCGCCCACTCCCCAGGAAGAAATCTATGTATCTCATCAGTCTGCGACTAGCATAAATCTCATGTTCAGACATGAGAATATTTTCTAAATTTCTGCATGTTATGTATCTGATTTGGGACATGTGTACCAGCCAAGTATTTACATAATTAGGTGTGGGAAAAGCCTAAAAACCACATCCACATTGGCTGTCTCACCATCTGAGGCAGAGTTGATCTGGGCCAAGCTTGCTGCCTCCAAATCCCAAAAGGTGCGTGTTAATATGCTCAGCTACCCGGTTGGGTGGCTTGAGAAATAGTGACTGTTTAAGGATTAAATAGGAATGTTACCCATAATACCAGGTCAAAGTGAACACAAGCAGAGCGAGACATCAGTCACAGTGCTGAGGTAATTGTAGAATGAAGCTAAATAGGAATGTCGCCCAGAATACAAGGTCAAAGTGAACACAGCAGAGCAAGACATGAGTCACAGTGCTCAGGTAATTGTAGAATGAAGCTAGTATTTTTTATATGAATTGTAGATTAGAAACATGACAAGCTCATGAAGGAGTTATATAAAGAGGAAAGTAAAAGTACCTGTAGGACACCCACGGATCAACCGGACTTACTTCCATAAAACTTACATAAGTAGCAAAAAGATCAAAGTGTTTAATTTTTTAAAATATGTAATAAGAAGTTACATATGCAAATGTTCGCCTTCTATAGCAATCACTTTTTCTGGATTAAAATACGTCTGGGCTCATTAAATCAAAGAAAATAAATTCCAGTAAATTATGTCAGATAGAAGGGTCATACAAATTTAGATCCAGCTGTCAGTTGTGCACATGGAAAGAGAAAGTAGAGGTGTGGGATGCTAGAGGCAAGGTGGCATGGGCATATGATACAGCTAAATACTTGCATAAACCTACAATGGTTGTTCCACAGTTAGTTGAAACAATGACGAAGTAAGGTGAACATCTTTTAATGAGTGATGCATTATAATTCATTCTCTTGTGAAAAAAGTTATCAAAGATTCTGAGATTTTGGATACATCCTGAGCAGTAGCTTATAGAATCTGCCCTGTCTGAGTGACCCAAGGACTTTTATAGTAATCATTATGCTGTTAAAAATAATACTCAATACCATCCACAAATGTCTCTAATGACAAGACTATTGGCAGTACCAATGTTATGCCAGATGACTTGCACTTCACTGCTGTCAAGATCTCATTGGAAGTTTTCTTAGTAGTGAGACAGTTCACAAGAAATCAGAAAACTTCTTAAACATCACTAAATGTGAACAATTAAGATTCTGTGCCGCCTCAGGAGAACACAGAGAAAAATTCACTTGGGAATTGTGGAAGAAGAGAGGGGTTTACATCACGTATTTCACCATTTAATGAGACATACGACCATCACCAGCAACAGAAAATAGCAGGATATGTATAGAATGGAGGAAAAGAGAAGAGCAGACTTCAGTTAATGCAATAATCTTCCCATTAACAGACATGTTCTATAGCACTGTAGTTGGCTGTAATGTATAATAGTGTTGATGAAATGGAACACAAGTGATCACACATAAAAAATACAATAGCTCAAATTCAAGTATTCTTTTAACACCAAATCCTCCAGCCACTGCCCTTTTATGTGAGACTTATTAATCATTTCATTTATCTCTGCATGATTTCTACCTCTTTTGCATCTATTATTAACAATTTATCTCAACTTTCCCCCATGATCATAGGTAGCTATAATGTTTTAGTACCCATTTCACAACTTCAAATCCAAATTCAGTATTCTATCATCCAAATCATCAACAACAGGTTCCAGACAGGCTAATCTAATTACATGACCGCACTCACTCAAACCTGTGGGCAACAATACTGCAGACATAAAATACTATTTGTATGGATCACATAGAACAATTCTTACTTTCCTCTTTATGTATCTGGGATTCAGAAACATCATATTTATGATGTATCTTCCACTCGAAAAAACATTAATGGTATCTGAAATTTATCAATTGTATCTCTCTCTCCTCTAAATAAATAGCCAATACTTCTGTGCCATTCATGGCCCACAAAACACACTGTATCATTTAGCTCTTCAGCCTGAAATTCCACAACCAAGCTCATTAGAAATATCATTCTGACTTTTCTGCCATTAATAACTGAAAATGCCCCTTTGGAACACATCTTTAATAATCTGCAAATGCAAAATTGAAACACTTATTGACTCAGTTCCCATCTGGAAAGACAACACTATGCCCCCCCTCCCCCAACGCTCCCTCATATCCCTGTCATACACACACCCAATTACACATAAAAAAAAAGTTTTGCATCGCCTCGGTTCCAAGAGTTCCGGAACCTCTACAGAAAATTGGAATAGAGATCAACACAAACATCATTTCCATCCCTTTTATTGCTCATGAAAACTACACATTGCATGTTGTACGACCATACAGTGAGACCTTCAGAGGTGGTGGTCCAGATTGATGTAAACACCGGTACCTCTAAGACCCAGTAGCACGTCCTCTTGCATTGATGCATGCATGTATTTGTTGTGGCATACTATCCGTAAGTTCATCAAGGCACTGTTGGTCCAGATTGTCCCACTCCTCAACGGCAATTTGACACAGACCCCTCAGAGTGGTTGCTGGGTCCGTAAACAGCCCTTGAAATTTATACCAGACATGTTCGAAGGGTTCATGTCTGGAGAACATGCTGGCCACTCTAGTTGAGCAAATGTCATTATCCTGAAGGAAGTCATTCACAAGATGTGCACAATGGGGGCATGAATTGCCATCCCTGAAGACGAATGCCTAGCCAGTATGCTGCTGATATAGTTGCACTGTCGGTAAGAGGATGACATTCACATATCGTACAGCTGTTAGGGCGCCTTCCATGACCACCAGCGGCGTACATCGGCCCCACATAATGCCAGCCCAAAACAGCGGGGAACCTCCATCTTGCTGCCCTCGCTGGACAGTGTGTCTGAGGAGTTCAGCCTGATCAGAGTGCCTCCAAACACATCTCCGATGATTGTCTGCTACGACACTCATCAGTGAAGAGAACATGATGCCAATCCTGAGCGGTCCATTTGGCATGTTGTTGGACCCATCTGTACTGTGCTGCATGGTGTCATGATTGCAAAGATGGACCTCGCCATGGACGTTGGGAGTGAAGTTGCGTATCATGCAGCCTATTGCACACAGTTTGAGTTGTAACACAAAGTCCTGTGGCTGCATGAAAAGGATTATAAACATGGTGGTGTTGCTGTCAGGGTGCCTCTGAGCCATAATCCGTAGGTAGCAGTCATCCACTACAGTAGTAGCCCTTGGGCGGCTTGAGCGAGGCAGGTCACAGACAGTTCCTGTCTCTCTGTATCTCCTCCATGTCTGAACAACATGGCTTTGGTTCACTTCCCTTCTTGAGAGCCCTTCCTGGCACAAAATAACAATGTGGAGGCGATCAACTGTGGTATTGACCATCTAGGAATGGTTGAACTACAGACAGTACAAGCCATGTACCTCCTCCCTGGTGGAATGACTGGAACTGATCGGCTGTCGGACCACCTCCATCTAATAGGCACTGCTCATGCATGGTTGTTTGCACCTTTGGGTGGGTTTAGTGACATCTCTGAACAGTCAAAGGGGCTGTGTCTGTGATACAATAGCCACAGTCAACATCTATCTTCAGGAGTTCTGGGAACCGGAGTGATGCAAAACTTTTTTTGATGTGTGTATAAAATAGAGTTACATCAAAAATTATTTTGTGATTATTGTTTCATATTTGTCACTGGCCTGCTCACTGCCAAAGTTCCATTAGAATATACAGTTATCATACAAAAATGCAACCTTCTGATCTGGGGTCACATACGTTCATTCCCCTTACTATTTGGATTTCAAATCATTACACTGCCTGAAATCTCAACCAAACCCTATCTTTGAGGAATGAATTCCCATTTTCAAATCTCTTGATCCTCAGCACGTTCTAATTCTTTATATGCATTCACTATTTTTTATATATTGTTCTAACCTTCTTTCCCCTTCCCCATACGAACTTCATTCATTCCATCACAATACATGACAATTCACTATAATCCCTCTGTAACAGATGTACGGAAAGGTTCGACAAAGGCTGCTTTACAGCCTTGGAAGCCTATAATTCCTTGAAATTTGCTATTTAGCATTCTTGACTTTAGTCTTGCAACTAGGTTATTGTAATTAAGAAAATGAAACATTCTTGCACTATTTGACACAGTGAGAACCTAATTAAATATAATCTGCTTTAGGAAATTCTATGAGAAAGACAACAGGCTATTATCCATTCAACAAAAGGTAATATTTAAATATTAAATTGTACACTAAATTATTGACTCCTATTTCCTGCTGGCTGTAGCATTCTTTTAAATCATTTTGTGGAGTTCACGTTTTGATGATATAGTTCATCACACATCCAACAACTTTAGTAATGAGTAGAATATCATTTCACAAGACAAACATTAATATGAAGAAATCAACTGAGTTTCTTGTTTTTCATTTTTCAATTTATAACATGTATTATCTTGCAAAAGCATTGCACCTTTATGAATAGATGTAGCCTACCATAGAGCATAGTGATAAAATCATCCCGAATATATGGAAGGTGCTGTTTTATTCTATGGCAGATGGCATCTTTGTATGTCTACTATGCATGAATATTTCTTGCATATGAATGTTATGCTACAGTTACAAACATCATGGATGGAATGAAACTTCACAAAGATCGACTTACGGATCGGAACGGTTCCTTTTGGTGTCAACAGGTGCTAAATCACGGCACTGCTTTACAAGTATTTCGAGCGCTCCAGCTTTATAATTGTATTGCAGGCCAAACTCCACTTCACCTCGCACTGCCACAGTTCCGTACCGACCCTCTCCAGCGCCAGAATACACACTTGCAAGCGAATCGCTCCGTGCCTGTTGACAAATAAAAAAAATTGATTTATTATGATCATCCATAAATAATTTAGTATTTTCACATTCAATACAAATTTATTCGGTCACCATGCTGAAAGAGTTCACATATATACTAACAAACGACAAGCAAATCATCGACAGTTAATCAGTACGATGTATTAAAAAAATAGCTATCACTATACCACACAATGCTTCATATTCATTGGACCATCAAGTTTTGGTGTCCTTTATTTGTAGCCTACAGCAGTTACTACGACTGTAATATTTCACGCATGTCAGAATGGGTTAAATCAGAGCACGAAACAGACCTTGTGTGTTGACTCTGAGAGAAAGGAAATGAGTCATCAGATGACTAAGCCTTTTCTCAAATAATAATTACTTAGCGTCTGTCATTTATTAACCATGTAGTGTGTTACTTAAGTCTATCCCAATTAAGGCACTAATCCTATTTTTAGCTTGTTTTGTTGGGATTTATGTAGGAGCCACAAACTTATAAAGCTACTTTCTATGTCCACAGAATGCAGAGCACCGTGAAAACTGCCTGCAGACAGCATTTGTCGCTACAACATCGCAGCTTTGAGGATTTTGGCATCTGATGCTAATCGGACTACATGTACACAGCCATTCTCCGAATAAGAGTCAACGCGCAAAAACAACGGTGAGGTTACGTCTTGACATTGTTGTATCAGTTCTGTCATCTCCTGTCAACATACAAGGCAGATAAAATTACCTTTATTTATTGACTTGGTCTCGTAAAAGACAGTTTTGGGAGAATAACTAAGAAAAAATCTGGGTAGTATTTACTACCTACAATCACTTGGTTGAAGCTACTTCATACTCACGCACTACTGTTGCTGGCAGCTGCCGACATTAAACACTCGCAGCCCGAAATTGGCCGACTTGTAACGACTAACGCCGATATAGAATTACGTACATCATCTGATGCCGTCATACGTTCAACATTTGCCACCTGTTTTTGAGGTATTTCCTGACATTTCTCTTACATTTAATTAGTTGTCTCAGCGTCGTCTACGTCGCTTCGGAGTTTTTTTTTTTTTTTTGAAAACTTTAATAAGAATCGTCCTGTATATAGGGGGTGAAGAAAAACTGGCGCACTCGGACTTCGCAGAGCGATTCCTCACATACTCTTAATACAAAAATGTTAGAAGCAAAATTTCATCCTGCGCGTGTTTCGGGCAGTATATGGGTGTTAAAGACTGGCAATCTGGCAACACTGTAATCAAATGTACGGTAAATACTTTTATCAGCAGATAGACCAGCGCTGAGCAGTCGGTGCGTTGGATAGTGTTTTGGGTTAGCATGCAGGATGTCGAGGCTTACTTGTTTTCATTTGTTACAAGTAGTCTGCGTGGTACGGTATCTGGCGTCTTAATCGCCTTACAGCGATTAAGTGGGTCTTTTACAAAACATCTGCAGTTGTGTACTACGAACAAAGAAATTGAACTACAGTCGTTTTCACTAGTCAGCTTTTAAAAAACCCTTCTGTACGTAGAGGATGCTAACTGTTATCTTCTAGATTCCAAACTTGGTTTCTGTGTACCCTCCCCCAATGGTCCCATCGAAATTGTTTGCAAAGCACGTTGCTAGCCCCACTGGTGACGTAAGTCCCCAACAAAATATAATGGAACTGAATGTGGCAACAATAATAGTTGTTATTAAACGATGGGACCATTGGGAAGCGGATACACAAGAAATAAGTTTCCAGTGGTGCGAAACAATTCGCAAACACTACGTGCAAAAGCTTTCTTTAAGAGAAGATCATTGAAAACATTTCTGTGTTCGTAGTATGTAACTGCAAATGTTTTGTAGAAGACACACTGCAATCGCTGTATGACGATTAAGACGCCAGACACCTAATAACCATCGATCTCCATCATGCTAACCCGAAACGATATCCCCTGCGCCAACTGCACAACACTACTGCTATTTTCTGACATAGGTAGTTCCTCTACACGTGATTACAGTGTTGCCAGATTTCCAATCTTTATCGTCCATTTACTGTCCGAAATATGAGCAGTATGAAATTTAGTGAGAGACATTTTGTGAGGCGCCCAATGTCGAGAGAAAGCAGAAAGCGAGGGTTTGTTTCCAGTTAATGGTTCAAATGGCTCTAGGCACTATGGGACTTAACATCTGAGGTCATCAGTCCCCTTAGACTTAGACTTAGAACTACCTAAACCTAACTAACCTAAGAATATTGTACACATCCATACCCAAGGCAGGATTCGAACCTGCGACCGTAGCAGCAGCGCGGTTCCGCACTGAAGCGCCTAGAACCTTTCGGCCACAGCGGCCGGCGGTTTCTAGTTACAAACAAAATACTTTCAAAGCGGAATATTACGTGTGCATTCGATACAGTGGTGAAAAATTAACAGGGACAGTAAAACACGAAGAATAACCAGTAGACGAGCTGTTGCTTGGCGGTAGCACTCAGCGTGGGCCAGGGCTGTGCTCTCGCTGCGTGCTTTACTGTTCCTGTTAACGCATATCGCTAAAACAAATATCGTATTAGACTGATTTTCGACTGCTTTATGGAAACGGCACGTAAAATTCTGTCTTAAAAATCATTTTATTTGTTTCCCCCGACACTGGGCATAGCACAAAAGACGTGAGGAGTGCTATTTTTATGAGCTGACTCCAGCGACACATTGCGAAGATGAAATTAGAGAACATTCAGAAATTTTTAAGCTCCATTAAAAAAAAGGTTCCGGGCTGGCAACACTGCCCCCCCCCCCCCCCCGAGGAAACCACCTTAACGAAACACTATCGCGTGTGGCTGGGGGGGGGGGGGGGTGTTCTGTGTTCCAATGAAGTGGATGAAGTGGAGGTGGATGGCAGTGGTAGAGTAAACTGCCGCTGGGTCTCTCAAGCTGGGCAGATCTCCACTGGGGATCCAGAGAAACTGTGGCTCAGAACGTCCCGTCTAGTATACTATCGTTTCCTTTTCCTTTCTGTGATTGTGTGGCAGTAGATGCAGTCTTCTAATGCGAGCGGCGGAAGATCCTTAGTAACCAGGTTAACGGTGATGCATACAGTCCTCACTGCCGAGTGACGGATAGCGTTCTGTAGTCGAGATGAAGACCAGCTGTCTAAGGAGTAAGGCCCTCGAATAAAACCATGTCAGGTGTCTAGGCCATCGGGTGGTACCCCGACTGGGATACTGGGTGTTGATAACGCGCACCACCAAAAAATTCAAATCAGAGAAGCTAAAATGAGAGACAGCTGCATGGATGTTAAGGATATGACCTTTGGTCTGAAAAGGAAAACCCGTATTGGATTTTGGAATGTAAGAACACTGAGAGAGGCGGAAGGTCAAGACAATTGGAAAGAGAGATGGAGAACTACACATTGGACATACACTGAAGCACTAAAGAAAATGAGACAAGTGTCTTGCGCAGTTGTTAGATCTGTTAATGCTGCTAAAATGGCAGTTTACCAACATTTAAATGAGTTTGAACGTAGTTTTATAGTCGGCGCACGAGCGATGGGACACAGCACCTCCGAGGTAGCGATGAAATGGGGATTTTCCCGTACGACCATTTCACGAGTGTACCATGAGTATCAGGAATCCGGTAAAACATCAGATCTCTGACATTGCTGCGGCCGGGAAAAGATCCTGCAAGACCAGGATCAACAACGACTGAAGAGAGGTGTTCAACGTGACAGAAGCGCAACCCTTCCGCAAATTACTGCAGTCGTGTACCCTTGATGACTGCACGGCACAAAACTTAACGCCTCGCCTGGGCCCGTCAACACCGACATTGGACTGTCGATATCTGGAAACATGCCGCCTGGTCGGACGAGCCTCGTTACAAACTGTATCGAGAGGATGGGCGTGCACGGGTATGAAGACAACCTCATGAATCCATGGGCCCTGCACGTCAGCACGGACTATTCAAGCTGATGGAGGCTCTGTAATGGTGTGGGGCGTGTGTAGTTGGAGTGATATGGGACCCCTGATACGTCTAGATACGACTCTGATAGGTGACACGCGTGCGTAAACACCCTGTCTGATCACCTGCACCTATACATGTCCATTGTGGATTCCGATGGACTTGGTCAATTCCAGCAGAACAAAGCGACACCCCCACACGTCCACAATTGGTACAGACTGGGTCCAGGAACTATCTTCTGAGTTTAAACACTTCCGCTGACCACCAAATTCTCCACACATGAACGTTATTGAGCATATCTGGGATGGCTTGCAACGTGCTGTTCAGAATAGATCTCCACGCCCTCGTACTGTAATGGATTTATGAACAGCCCTGCAGGATTCATGGTGTCAATTCCCTCCAGCACTACTTCAGACATTAGTCGAGTCCATGGCACGTCGTGTTGCGGCACTTCTGTGTGCTCGCGGGGGCCCTACACGATATTAGGCGGGTGTACCAATTTCTTTGGTTCTTCAATTTATTTGGTCTAAGTGAACTAAGGTGGCCAGAATCTGGAGAAACTGAAACATAAATGTAGGAGTGCTGTTGTATGCAGGTCGGAAAGGTGAAGATGCATTGCAGAGGAATGGTATAGGACTCTTACTATCTAAAAATTGCAGAAGACGCAGAATGGAATGGAAACCAGTGTCAGAAAGGCTATTAACTGCACGCTTTGGAACAAAAGTACGAAATATCACTGTATATGAATGCTACGCACATACTGAAGTGACTAAAGGAAAAATTAAAAGATGCATTTTATACAGAGCTAAACAGAGTCCTTGGACAAACTAATTTTAGAGACATAAAAACTTACAGGGAGATTTGAACGCAAAATTTGGTTCAGTGGTTCTTTAGGTATTGGAACAGCACCTGAGCGTCGAACGAAATGCTTCAATACTGTTGGAGTTTCGGAGGGATACCAATTGGGTTGAGGCCTGAATGGGAATTTGGATTAAGGACGGAGGCATGCCAGGGTAGTCCATGCAGTTGTGCAAAACCATTGTGCCAGGGTGGCGTATTGGTTAGTGCATTTGCCAACTGAGCGGCAGACCAAGATTCATATCCTGGCCTTAGCACAAATTTTGATTCGACGGTTACGTCTACATCTACAGGGTGGTCCATTGATAGTGACTGGGCCAAATATCTCACGAAATAAGCATCAAACGAAAAAACTACAAAGAACGAAACTCGTCTAGCTTGAAGGGGGAAACCAGATGGCGCTATGGTTGTCCCGCTAGATGGCGCTGCCATAGGGCAAACGGATATAACTGCGCTTTTTTAAATAGGAATCCCCATTTTTATTACATATTCGTGTAGTACGTAAAGACATATGAATGTTTTAGTTGGACCACTTTTTTCGCTTTGTGATAGATGGCGCTGTAATAGTCACAAACGTATAAGTACGTGTTATCACGTAACATTCCGCCAGTGCGGACGGTATTTGCTTCGTGATACATTGCCCGTGTTAAAATGGACCGTTTACCAATTGCGGAAAAGGTTGATATGGTGTTGATGTATGGCTGTTGTGATCAAAATGCCCAACGGGCGTGTGCTATGTATGGTGCTCGGTATCCTGGACGACGTCATCCAAGTATCCGGACCTTTCGCCGGATAGTTACGTTATTTAAGGAAACAAGTGTTCAGCCACATGTGAAACGTCAGCCACGACCTGTAACAAATGATGATGCCCAAGTAGGTGTTTCAGCTGCTGTCGCGGCTAATCCGCACATCAGTAGGAGACAAATTGCGCGAGAATGGGGAATCTCAACAACGTCGGTGTGGAGAATGCTACATCAACATCGATTGCACCCGTTCCATATTTCTATGCACCAGAAATTGCATGGCGACGACTTTGGACGTCGTGTACAGTTCTACCATTGAGCACAAGAGAAATTACGGGACGATGACAGATTGTATGCACGCGTTCTATTTAGCGACGAAGCGTCATTCACCAACAGCGGTAACATAAACAGGCATAATATGCACTATTGGGCAACGGAAAATCCACGGTGGCTGCGACAAGTGGAACACCAGCGACCGTGGCGGGTTAATGTATGGTGCGGCATTATGTGAGGAAGGATAATTGGCCCCCATTTTATCGATGGCAATCTAAATGGTGCAATGTATGCTGATTTCCTGCGTAATGTTGAACCGATGTTTCACTGCATGACAGAGTGGCGATGTACTTCCAACATGGCCGGCCAGAGTGGCCGAGCGGTTAAAGGCGCTGCAGTCTGGAACCGCACGACCGCTACGGTCGCAGGTTCGAATCCTGCCTCGGGCATGGATGTGTGTGATGTCCTTAGGTTAGTTAGGTTTAAGTAGTTCTAAGTTCTAGGGGACTTATGACCACAGCAGTTGAGTCCCATAGTGCTCAGAGCCATTTGAACTACTTCCAACATGATGGATGTCCGGCACATAGTTCGCGTGCGGTTGAAGCGGTATTGAATAGCATATTTCATGACAGGTGGATTGGTTGTCGAAGCACCATACCATGGCCTGCACGTTCACCGGATCTGACGTCCCCGGATTTATTTCTGTGCGGAAGGATATGTGCTATCGTGATCCACCGACAACGCCTGACAACATGCGTCAGTGCATTTTCAATGCATGTCCGAACATTACGAAAGGCGAACTACTCGCTGTTGAGAGGAATGTCGTTACACGTATTGCCAAATGCGTTGAGGTTGACGGACATCATTTTGAGCATTTTTTTGCATTAATGTGGTATTTACAGGTAATCGCTCAGTAAAAACATGCGTCTAAAATTGTGAGCCATATGTTTGTGGCTATTACAGCGCCATCTATCACAAAGTGAAAAAAGTGGTCCAACTACAACATTCATATTTCTTTATGTACTATACGAATATGTAATAAAAAATGGAGGTTCCTATTTTAAAAAAACGCAGTTGATATCCATTTGTCTATGGCAGCGCCATCTAGCGGGCCAACCATAGCGCCACACGGTTTCTCACTTCAAGCTAGACAAGTTTCGTTTTTTGTAGTTTTTTCGTTTGGCGCTTATTTCGTGAGGTATTTGGCCCGGCCACGATCAGTGGACCACCCTGTATATATCGCAGAGGTTTGAGACTTGAAAAAGTCTCGGGAAGCATATTGCTTCATCTGATTAAGTGAAACACGTCAAGACTGGCGCCGCGGCTTACCCCGAGAGGCGAGAGGCCCGGCCGCAGCTTGGTGTCGTCGCCGTCGGCGGCGGCGGCGGCGAAGTCGCCGGCGACGCTGAGGCTGGTGGAGTTCTTGCGCGACGCGGCGCCGCCCACGACGGGCGAGGGCGTGGCGCTCTTGCTGATAGGCCGGTGCAGCGACGTGGACACCGGCTCTTCCCCTTGCGCGACGTCCTCGCCTGTAACAACAAGTACTGACGTCACCACAGCAGCTCCTACCCCTCATACACTGACGGGAAAAAATTGCAACGCCACAGAATAATTAATGTAGAGTAACGAAATTTCGGGAACACATTTATCTACGAAAATTTTTCAGTCATTAACACAGCAGAATCGCAGGTTAAGGTAAGCGCGAGGTAAGCCATTGCAAATGTGAAATACTGCTACATTAATGACAGGTGTAGCCGCCAGAATGTTGAATGCAAGCAAGTAAATGTGTGTCGTACGGGTGCGAGATGTCAGTTTGCGGGTTGAAGCTCCACGCCTGCTGCACTTGGTCGGTCGATACAGAGGCGGTTATTACTGGTTGTGCGACACTGTAGTTGTCGTCCTGTGATGTCCCATATGTGCTCGATTAGAGTCAGATCTGGTGATCGAATAGGCCAAGGCAACATGTCGACACTCTGTAGAGCATGTTGGGTTACAACAGCGGTAGGAGGGCGACCGTTATCATGTTGAAGCCCGCCCGGTTAGCCGATCGGTCGAACGCACGGCTTTCCGGAGTGGGAAGGAGCGCCTGGTCCCCGGCACGAATCCGCCCGGCGGACTTACGTCGAGGTCCCGTGAGTCAGCCAGTCAGTGGATTGTTTTTAGGCGGTTTTCCATCTGCCTAAGCGAATGCGAGCTGGTTGTCCTTATTCCGCCTCAGGTACACTATGTCGGCAATTGCTGCGCAAACGAGTTCTCCACGTACGAGTACACCATTACTCTACCACGCAAACATAGGGGTTACACTCGTCTGGTCTGAGACGTTCCCTGGGGGGTCCACCGGGGACTGAACCGCACAATAACCCTGGTTTCGGTGTGGGGCGGCGGAGGGGTGAAGTGGACTGCGGTAGTCGTCGTGGGGTTGTGGATCACTGCGGCTGCGGTGGGGACGGAGCCTCTCCGGCGTTTCTAGGTCCCCGATTAACATACAATACAATACAATACAATCATGTTGAAACGCACCACATGAAATGCTGCTCATAAATGGTAGCACACCAGGTCGAATCACCAGATTGATGCACAGATTTGCAGTCAGGATGAGTGAGATAACAATGAGACTGCTTCTGCTTTATATGACATCGCACCACAGACCTTAACTCCAGGTGTAGGTCCAGTGTGTCTACCAAGCAGACAGGTTGGGTGCAGGCCCTCAGCTGGCCACCTTCTAAACAACACACGTCTATGACTGGCCACGAGGTAGAACTGGCTTTCATCAGAAAACACAACAGAGCTCCACCGCGTGCTCCAATGAGCTCCCTCGCAAATGGCGGTGGATTGGAGCCAGTGGAACGCCGTGGACGGCTCTCCATTGTCTCTACAACAGACATTCTCAACGATTCATTTATCACAAGTGTTTTCCCTGAGGCCTGGAAACTGGGACAAACTAAGCCACTGCCTAAAAAGGACATCGCCACAGCACCCTCTGACTACCGCCCCATCTGCCTTCTTCCTACACTATCAAAGGCCTTAGAATATATAGTTCATGACCAGGTCACCAACTACCTAACTACTAACAACCTACTAGACGAATACCAATCAGGTTTCCGTAAACATCGAAGCACAACATCCGCTCTGATAAAGATGACAGATGACCTAAACTTGCCATGGACAGACAAGAAGCGACTATCATTTGCTTCTTAGATTTCAGCAAAGCATTTGATACTGTCGACTTCGACATCTTACTAGCCAAACTTAGCGGTCTAAATTTCTCATCAAGTGCAGTGCAATGGTTTCGCTCATACATGACGTCTCGTCAGCAACGCGTCCTGTCTGGGAATATAAAATCACAATGGCGGCAGGTAGTGTCAGGCGTTCCCCAAGGCTCAGTATTAGGTCCTATACTCTTCTCTCTGTATGTCAATGATGTGTCATCGGTTCTGACCTATTGCAAATATCATATGTATGCTGATGACCTTCAGTTGTATCTAAGTGCGAAACCAAGCAATCTTAAGAAAGCTATTGAAAATTTCAGTACTGACCTAGATGCACTATCAAAATGGGCACAGGACATAGGACTCAAACTAAACCCATCTAAACCCCAAGAGGTACTTGTTGGTCACTCTAAGCTCATTAGCCCAAAACATAGGGAATCCGTACCACCTCTTATCCTAAATATTAACTTCTCTCCCTCAGCAAAGAGTTTGGGAGTAATAATAGACGAAAATCTAAATTGGACAGAGCACGTAACTGCAGTGTGCAAAAAAGGATCAGCATCCCTTCACGTCCTACAAAAATATAAAAAACTCTTCCCTTTCGATCTAAAAGAAATTAGTACAAACGCTTATACTCCCAATCATTGACTACAGTGATATTATCCTACAAGGCCTCTCTCAGGAAAATTCCCCACGTCTCGAACTGGTCATGAATGCCTGCGTCCGATATATCTGTGACGTTCGACTTTTTGATCACATTTCACCAGCATATGCAAAATTGTCCTGGCTGCGTGCAGACAAACGCAGAGATTTCCATACACTCTGTCTCATCTACTGCCTTATAAATGTACACTGTCCCTCATATCTCTAACGCTCATGTCGGAACAACATGACAGAAACACACGTTCCCATTATAATAAAATCCTCTCCGTTCCACTGCATCGCTCAGTCACCTTCTCCAAGTCCTTTACAGTAGCGGGAACCCGACTCTGGAATAACCTCCCTCGTTATGTTAGAGAACTTAAAAACATGTCCGGCTTCAAAAAACAGTTAATGATGTATCTATTTAAGCAACAGTAATGCCTTCCTATGCACATGAATGCACTTCACCTCATAACTTCCATCTTTCTCCCTCCTTAAATCTCCCTTCCCCAAAACTCGCTATACTAGTAAACATCTACTTTACACACCAAGATATTAATGTACATCTGCACAAAACTTCATTACTATTGCCAATCTTTCTCATTTTTGTCATTATTATTTGATTTTTTTACTGTTATTATTATTGCTTTTATCATAATCCGTATGTATAGCACCTGTTGTAAAAATACTGCCAGCATTTACTTTATTAGGTCTTAGTCACTACTCTTTATTCATATTGTCACTAGAGTAAGCTAATTTTCTCATTTGAACTATGGTCATGATGTAACTCTGATGTGTGAAATGCTGCATGTGTGGAACACTGGTCCGATGTAAGAGAGGGCCTGATGGCCCTAATCTGATCAGGTTAAATAAATAAATATATGTTCCTTTTAGATTGTATTGACAATAAAGTTTATATTCAAAAACAAAATGGTAACACCTTACGTGACAATCGGGAAAGATTATTCGTTTGCAATAAGTAGAAAATAATAGTGCAGCAGAAATTCATCGAAGACTGAGCCGTGTGTATGGAGAAAACGTTACGAGTGGTGATGTGTATGAATGGTACCGAAAATTTAAAGACGGCTAAGTTGATGTGCATAATGAAGGAGGGTCAAGAAATCAAGCATTTTATTACAGACGACCTTTAATTACCCACCATATACACTCCTGGAAATTGAAATAAGAACACCGTGAATTCATTGTCCCAGGAAGGGGAAACTTTATTGACACATTCCTGGGGTCAGATACATCACATCACACTGACAGAACCACAGGCACATAGACACAGGCAACAGAGCATGCACAATGTCGGCACTAGTACAGTGTATATCCACCTTTCGCAGCAATGCAGGCTGCTATTCTCCCATGGAGACGATCGTAGAGATGCTGGATGTAGTCCTGTGGAACGGCTTGCCATGCCATTTCCACCTGGCGCCTCAGTTGGACCAGCGTTCGTGCTGGACGTGCAGACCGCGTGAGACGACGCTTCATCCAGTCCCAAACATGCTCAATGGGGGACAGATCCGGAGATCTTGCTGGCCAGGGTAGTTGACTTACACCTTCTAGAGCACGTTGGGTGGCACGGGATACATGCGGACGTGCATTGTCCTGTTGGAACAGCAAGTTCCCTTGCCGGTCTAGGAATGGTAGAACGATGGGTTCGATGACGGTTTGGATGTACCGTGCACTATTCAGTGTCCCCTCGATGATCACCAGTGGTGTACGGCCAGTGTAGGAGACCGCTCCCCACACCATGATGCCGGGTGTTGGCCCTGTGTGCCTCAGTCGTATGCAGTCCTGATTGTGGCGCTCACCTGCACGGCGCCAAACACGCATACGACCATCATTGGCACCAAGGCAGAAGCGACTCTCATCGCTGAAGACGACACGTCTCCATTTGTCCCTCCGTTCACGCTTGTCGCGACACCACTGGAGGCGGGCTGCACGATGTTGGGGCGTGAGCGGAAGACGGCCTAACGGTGTGCGGGACCGTAGCCCAGCTTCATGGAGACGGTTGCGAATGGTCCTCGCCGATACCACAGGAGCAACAGTGTCCCTAATTTGCTGGGAAGTGGCGGTGCGGTCCCCTACGGCACTGCGTAGGATCCTACGGTCTTGGCGTGCATCCGTGCGTCGCTGCGGTCCGGTCCCAGGTCGACGGGCACGTGCACCTTCCGCCGACCACTGGCGACAACATCGATGTACTGTGGAGACCTCACGCCCCACGTGTTGAGCAATTCGGCGGTACGTCCACCCGGCCTCCCGCATGCCCACTATACGCCCTCGCTCAAAGTCCGTCAACTGCACATACGGTTCACGTCCACGCTGTCGCGGCATGCTACCAGTGTTAAAGACTGCGATGGAGCTCCGTATGCCACGGCAAACTGGCTGACACTGACGGCGGCGGTGCACAAATGCTGCGCAGCTAGCACCATTCGACGGCCAACACCGCGGTTCCTGGTGTGTCCGCTGTGCCGTGCGTGTGATCATTGCTTGTACAGCCCTCTCCCAGTGTCCGGAGCAAGTATGGTGGGTCTGACACACCGGTGTCAATGTGTTCTATTTTCCATTTCCAGGAGTGTAGTTCCAAGCCAGCGCCGGGTGACATTCAATTTTTCCTTAAAGAAATGCGTAGGAGGGCAGCGCTTACTAACTAACGAGGAGCTTCAAGACAACACCAAGGCTCATTTCAATTCACTAGCGGCAACACCTTATGGAGAGGCTATTGGAAAGCTTGTCCACAGGTACGACAAATACCTCATCCGTTACGATGATTATGTCCAAAAGTTACTGTAAGTGTTACATATAGTAATAAAATAATTTTTTTACATACCAGTACACATCTTATTTTTCGCCTACTAAATAAATAAAAACCGAACGGACCACATAAATCACACAGATATCGGTAAATAATCACAAATGATTTTAATAATGCTGTACGATGTGTTTTAGTGCTTTAAAGCAACACTACCTGAAGATAAGTTATGCATTTCGATCTCCATCATCTGCATTAGTATCCAACTGGACGGCGTCATTGTGATTTTACAGCAGAAAACTTACATACCCCAGATGGATGCTGTAGATAAAAATGTAAAACGACACAGCCTGAAGATGAGGGTTAAGACCTCAAAGCGGGTCATTACGAACGACAGATCTTGTTTTAATTTCGTTCATCATGAATGATGAACTTGAAAAGCTTTGTCAATAGTGATTTAAATATATATTCATTTATATAATAAAACACATTTCATTAAATCATTATTTTTATACTCCTGTTTTTATAGCCATGTTAGTCCTAACCACAGCCTGAAGATGAGGATTAAGACCTCAAAGCGGGTCGTTACGAACGACATATCTTGTTTTAATTTCGTCCATCATGAATGATGAAGTTGAAAATCTTTGTCAATATTGATTTAAATATATATAAATTTATATAATAAAACGGGACACCACTTACGTCTTTCCTCACACATATCATTAAATCATTATTTTTATACTCCTGTTTTTATAGCCATCGTAGTCCTAACCTGAAAAAGTCTGCGCCCGAAAGTAATTGAGTTAAAATGGTATAGAAATATGGACTGTTGTTCAGTACTATCTTCAAGAGTAAAATCTGATGTATTATAAAAATTATTTAGAAATATAAATTTTATTTAGTTTTCTCCTTACAACTGGTTCAATATTACATTTCATTACGAACAATTGCTGCTGTTACATTTATAAAAGCTCCTCAATCTGCAGACAGAAAGATGTATTTCTAACAATTATAACAGAGGAGGTCAAAGTATAACGTCCTATCGACAGTGATGTGAAGGAGGGGTTCTGACATGGCAGAGTATCTAAGTCCGATTTATTAGTGCGGAAAACCTGAATCACGGTGACAGGACAGGGTTTTAACTGGTTCATCCAGTTTGAAAATCCTGTGCCTCTATTCACTACACCGACAGTTCGCTCGATCCCTAAATAATGGAGGGATCCTTAAAAAATGGTTCAGATGGGTCTGAGCACTATGGGACTTAACTTCTGAGGTCATCAGTCCCCTAGAACTTAGAACTACTTAAACCCAACTAACCTAAGGACATCACACACATCCATGTCCGAGGCAAGATTCGAATCTGCGACCGCAGCGGTCGCGCGGTTCCAGACTGCAGCGCCTAGAACCGCTCGGCCACTCCAGCTCGCTAGGGATCCTTCAATCAGTTCCCGCATACAGCATGGGTGCATTTCTCGCAGGAGGGAATAAAGCTGTCGCTTCTGCGGAAAGTCCACCAGCACCTCGTGGTCTTAAGGTAAGCGTAGCTGATCAGGGGCTCCGGGTTCTGTTCCCGGCCGAGTCGGGGATTTTCTCCGCTCGGGACTGGGTGTGTGATTTGTCATGATCATCATCATCATCATCATCATCATCATCATCATCACCGACGCGCAAGCGCCCGAAGAGTCGTCGAATTAAAAATACTTGCACTAAGCGGTCGAACTCACTAGAAAGGGTCTCGCGGCCGATGGTGCCGCATGCAAATTTCAATTTGTGGGAAGACCCTAAAGCAAATCCACTCGAAATCGAAATGGAAGTAAGGTTCGGCTCGACAGATGATGAAAAGCCTTGAAAACCCAAGCATCGGAGCGGAGCACTTTTATAAATATACTAACTGTACCCGGCTATGCTTTGCTGTGGCTCAGTCTGCTTAAATGAAAAAGAAAGAAAAGCGAAAGCTCACGTTTCTGATATGCATGGGAATTGGATACACGTCCTAATCTACCATCTCCGCCAGTCCGTCACCCCCCCCCCCCCCCGTCACTCTCTCTCTGCTCATCTCCTCCTTCCCATTTTCTATGTCCGTTTCCTCCCATCCCTCTGTCCATCTCTTCTTCCCCTCTCTCTCTGACCTTGATCCTTGTTTACTGCTATTGCAAATTCAGATTGTGGAGTAGCATTCTAATCACAAACCAATAAGCCATAAATACAACTTTCTGATTGCTAACAATGATATTAACGCTGAGGATTAACCCTGAGAAAATACCGACGTTGCTGTTAAGACTATGTGTGTAGAAAGTATATAGTCTGTGTATCTCTCAATGCATATTACAGTAACGTGTAAAAATTCGAAGTAAATCGGAAAGGTGGATTTTGATATTTTCGGTAACAATGTTATCCCATTATATACTACATATGTATATTATATCTATTAAAATATAAATATATTAATGAATTAGGTACCTAAAACACGCCCGTATTAGAATTCAGCGTCGTGTCAAATTTTCAAAGCAACCCATGCAGAACTTCCGGAGATTTGAGATTTTGAAGAAACGAACATTTACTTTTGTACTTACATAAAAACTGCAAATGTTACAAAAAATCTTGAGAAGTTACACGAACCTAGATACACGCCTGTATTAGAATGCAACGTTGTTTCAAAATTTCAAAGCAATCTGTCAAGAACTTTTTGAACAAACGAACATTCACATTTTTATTTACATAGATTGTATTTGTCATAGCATTACAGCTTCATAAAAAAACAAGTCATACGGCACAAGTATTTATACACAGGATCACTTCAAAAAGAATGTGACAGGAAGTTGGCCGCAGCCCTGCAGAAGCCGTCACGGAATTTTTTTGCCTGAAGTAATTTTGGGAAACCACGAAAAGCCAAAATTAGGATGGCTGGATGGAGAATGGAACCGTCATCCCGAATACAAAGCTAGTCTGTTTAAACCAGCACAACCTCATTCGAGCGTAAGTTCAGAATGAACAAGTATGAGGAAGGAAATCAGCTGCACGCTTTTCAAGGAAACCATCATTCGTCTCGAGCGGTTTATGGAGAGAAGATTTGAATTCCGTACCTCGAGTGCGAATCCCGTGTCATAACTACTGCACTGCCTCATCCGACAGGTGACTTCGACGTAATGGAGCTCGGATAAGGGAAGAGTTCAGTAAAGTCGCAGTTCATTCAAAAAGTCAAACCATGTGCCTGATGTGTTCGGACTTTGCTTGAATCAAAGATGACAAGAGCCATACTCTATCCTGCCGGTGACAGCTACACTACGCGATGAAAAGCATCCGGACACATGGCTGAAAAGGACTAATAATTTCGTCGCGCCCTCCATCAATAATGCTGGAATTCAATATGGTGTAGGCCCACCCTCAGCCTTGATGATAGCTTCCAGTCGCGCAGGCTTATGTTCAATCAGGTGCTGGAAGGTTTCTTGGGGAATGGCAGCCCGTTCTTCACGGAGTGCTGCACTGAGAAGAGGTATCGATGTCGGTCGGTGAGGCCTGGCACGAAGTCGGCGTTCCAAAACATTCCAAGGGTGTTCTATAGGATTCAGGTCAGGACTCTGTGCAGGCTAGTCCATTACAAGGATGTTATTGTCGTGTAAGCACTCGGCCACACGCCGTGCATTATGAATCGATCGTGTTGAAAGATGCAATCGCCTTCCTCGAATTGCTCTTCAACAATGGGAAGCAAGAAGGTGCTTAAAACATCAGTGTAGGCCTGTACTGTGATAGTGCCACGCAAAACAACAATGGGTGCAAGATCCGTCCATGAAAAACACAACCACACCATAACACCACCGCCTCCGAATTTTACTCTTGGCACTACACACGCTCGCAGATGATGCTCATCGGGCCATACCTACACCCTGCCATCGGATCGCCACATTATGTACCGTGATTTGTCACTCCACACAACGATTTTCCACTGTTCAATCGTCCAATGTTTACGCTCCTTAGCAAGCAAGACGTCGTTGGCATTTACCGACGTGATGTGTGGCTTATGAGCAGCCGCTCAACTATGAAATTCAAGTTTCCTCACCTCCCGCTTAACAGTCATAGTACTTCCAGTGGATCTTGAGGCGGGGAGGTGGGGGGGAGGTCCACTGGAGGCCGAACCGCAGAATAACGCTGGGTTCGGTGTGGGACGGCGGTGGTTTGAGTGGACTGCTATAGCCTGTTAGGTTGTGTACCCTTGAGGGCTATGGCGGGGACGAAGCCTCCCGTTGTTTCTAGGTCCCCAGTTCCATACAATGTAATACAAATACAAAATCCTTTGATAAGACGGAATCGTTCGATATACATCACGGTAACATTCGGTTTTATTTTTTATTTTAGTATTTTTCTAGTAATTTTTGTTTTTGTATGTTTTTAGTGCTTCCGCCTTCTTTCAATCCAGTTCAGTTAGCATATTGCAAACAATTTGCTTGCGAAGAGAACCGGCAATTTGTGACGGATTGCTAACTTTATTTGGATGCAATGAATTACAGCCGTCACCAACTTTAAAATTGAATGAAACTGAACCTGAATCATAAGAAACATCGTAATTCAGACGTACAGCTTGTCTGACGCCGTGGAAATGACGTCACAAGACACTAGAACAAAAGGCGCAGCCTCAGCTGCAAATGTGCATATGTTTTAAAGCTGGCGCTGTATTGTTTTTGCCCCGCGTGAAGGTGGCAAAATTGAACCAGCGAGATATTTCTGTGTATCGTACTCACGCTATAATAGGCGAACATTGCTCAATGATTTTCTTCGTTATTTATAAAGTTACGGTCACATCAAATGTATAATGGAAACGTGGACGTGCTACCGCGGGAAACCAACAACGACAAGAAAACTATAACCATAGGATTCGCGTATTTGAAAATCTGCTGTTTAGGTCTCGCCTTTTGTAAACTAAACAAAAGACTAAAGGTAAGGTCTTTGCAAAAACACACACACACACACACACACACACACACACACACACACACACACACAAAACGACACAGGTACATTTCACACGCACAGATTATCTGGGAACTTGTGCGTGAACTGTGAAGCACTACCGCCGATTCTTAGCTTTTGACAACAATAAGGAAGAACCACAGGGAGCCAGTTGTTAGAAATTCTTCGGCTGACGAAGTCGGCAGTTTACCTTGTGATTCGTCGTCGGAGGGGGCGACTACGGAGACCTCTGGACCGTGCGCGTAGGCACCGTTGACGGCATCGGTGATCCCTGCTGGCGAGTCACGTGACCTGAGAGGTGGCAAGAGGGGCCTCTTGGTGCACAACACGTGTAGCTCGGGCGCATCCACTTCGTCGGGGCGCGCCACACACGGGCAGCACCACCACAGAACACCCGATCGCGGTTTGCCGCTCGCCATGGTCGAATGTACTAGCTCTCTTGCCACCCACTCCAACTCACTGGCCACCTTCTCGAGCTCGCTCACTGCCTACCGCGACTCACTGGCCACTAACTCCAACGGAATGGTCACCTACCCACCTCGGTGGTCACCCAGCCAACTCAGTGGTCACTAATTACAACCCACTAGAAGCCTACTACAACTTACTAACTGGATACTCCAACCTACTGGCCACCAAATCCAACTCACTACCTAGCTACTACAGATAATTAGCCAATTGGTCGAAATCATTAGTTGGTTACTCCAATTCGCTACCTGGCTATGATGTTGCAGTTGCCTTGCTACTTATTGCGTCTGGGCAGACCACAAACTGTTTTTCAGAACCAACTTGTACTGCTCTGTGGTGTTGGTGAATGGCCGTTCAGTTCCACGTTGCAGTGTTATAAGATTTCGACTGATCATTCACAAGGGCCATAAAATGGCTTATAATACCACATCGCAATTTTTGCTACTGCTTACCGAACGAAAGCTCTTTGTATTCAATAACAGTATCGTTAACCTGGTATTTAGTTGACAGTTGTAGCCTGTCCTTCATATTTCGAGACAGGTAAATCAAGCACGGGAGATTATGCTAAATGCATGAAACAATTTAAAACAGATGCACAGACGCTGACAATTACATTACCCTTTAGTGATAAATTGTGTGTGATTCGGATGACACACTGACGTCGCAAATGCCGTGAACAGTTGCAAAGCTTCGATAAACTTATTCTACATAACCCGCTGAGTTCTCCTCTTTGTTTCATATACGCAGGTGTCTGCCTTCTATCAGAAACTACTTCGGTTTCTTCCCACATAAGCAGATATGCTATCTAAGATAATTCAGCCTTCTCTTCTTTCAGAGCATGTTCTTCAAATCTCCTGAATTCTAGCGTAATATTTCTGTTTGCAGGATCCGCAGTTGTGAAACAATCAACCACGTCAGTGGCGTTCAGCCATAGAATCCGGATCGACAAAACGCTACACTACACACACACACACACACAAAAAAAAAAAAAAAAAAATCTCTTTGACGGAGTGATCGCTCACAGATCGTGCTCAACACAAACTACACTTCGATACAGTCACCACCATCAATTTGATATAATAAGTGAAGAGAAACCGCGAAGATTTGGAATGTTACAACAAAAGTGGCACATTTTACACATCCGGAGCGAAAAAGCTAAGGACTAATTCCAGTTCCCTGGCCATACACTCTGAGCGAAAGTATAGTTCGGTGCAGTAAGCCTATGTGACACTGCAACGTTTCAACTGGATAATTTCAAACGCCTCAACTGAAAATTATCACAAAATGCGAGTCTTTCGTCCTAAAAGAGCGCACAGAAGAGATGCAGCACGAGCTCACGCATGTCGCCAGGGCGACGACCGCAACACACTAACGCTCTAACGCACAGGACTGGCATTATCGCGGACCGGACGCACCAGCACCCGGCGGAAACGGAGGTTTCCATCCGCTCGGGAATTTCTCTCTCTCTCTCCCTCCCTCTCTCTTTCTTTCACACACACACATACACGAGCGCGCAAAGCGCGTATACATGAGGAGACATAGATAGGCCTCACATTAACTGAAGAATGGTGTTTACCTCGCAGGAGCTAGTTAGGTAGAGCTGTGGCAATCAATCGTAAGGTTGGTTTCATGCAGTTAGTAGTATGAGGGCCGTTTGAAAAGTCCGTGCAAAGTCCGAGAGATGGCACCACCGTCGCGTATCGAGGTCATGCTTAGTTAGTAGCATCTTTGGAAAGAACGCACACCGAGTTTCAGCCATATTCGTCAATTTCTTTGTGTTTGGCTTTCGTGTGAATCGAGGAAGTCGAGTGATTCTCAAAAATTGGACGAAAAAGAATTTCGTGTGGTGATTAAACATTACTTTATGAAAGGCAAAACGCCTCAGGAGACTAAAGAGAAGCTTGATAAACATTACCATGACTCTGCACCTTCGATTAGAACAGTTTGTATATAGTTTCAAAATTTTCGGAATGGCCATATTGGCACAAGTGATGCTGAACGTTCTGGACGCCCTGTGGAGGTTACGACTCCAGAGATCATTGATAAAATCCATGATATGGTGATGGATGACAGAAGAGTTAAGGTGCGTGAGATCACTAGTGCTGTGGGCATCTCGAATGAACGGGTATATAATATTTTGCATAAACATTTGGACAGGAGAAAGCTATCCGCAAGATGGGTTCCGCGATTGCTCACGCTTGACCAAAAACGGTATCGTGTGAAGTGTTGTAAGAATGGTTTGCAGCTGTTCAGGAACAATCCGCAGGACTTCAAGCGTCGTTTCGTCACTGTGGATGAAACATGGATACATTACTATACTCCTGAGACCAAACAACAATCTAAACAATGGGCTACCAAGGGAGAATCTGCACCAAAAAAGGCGAAGACCATTCCTTCGGCCGGAAAGGTTATGGCGACTCTCTTTTGGGATTCGCAAGGGATAATCCTCATCGACTACCTGGAAAATGGTAAAACTATTACAGGTACATCGTTATTGGACCGTTTGAAAACCGAGTTGCAAGAAAAGCGCTGGCGAGTGGACCGCAAAAAAGTCCTTTTCCATCACGACAGTGCACCAGCGCACACCTCAGCAGTTGTGGCCGCAAAATTAATAGAAATAGGATTTCAACTCGTTTCACATCCCCCCTATTCTCCAAACTTGGCTCCCTCGGACTACTATTTGTTCCCCAAGTTGAAGAAATGGCTGGCGGAACAAAGATTTTATTCAAACGAGGAGGTGATTACAGCAACTAATAGCTATTTTGCAATTCCTACTATTCAGAAGGGACCAAAAAATTACAACAACGTTGGACGAAGTGTATAAGTCTAAAAGGAGACTATGTCGAAAAATAAAAAAGGTTTACCCCAAACACGTAAGAAGTTTTTATTTTTGCGCAGACTTTTCAAACGCACCTCGCATTTTAGAGGTACGGGATTTTGATTCGTCGAGGGACCGGTATCGGTCAATTCATTTTCTCATTTTCGTGACACGGGATTCAGTTATAAGATTTTAGTCGAGTGAATAACGCTTATGTGTGTGTTTCTGTCACATCCAAATCAATGACTTAATAAATTTTAATGCTTGTGTTTCTTTTCCATTACTGTACGGATGATAATGCAAACAAGGAGGGAATGTAGTACTTAAGTAAATAATTAGGGATTTATCATTTGCAGCAAATATGAAAAAATCTCGTGGATGAATATTGTGCTCCAGCATGGCAACACAGGAAGCTAGATATCCATTTGAATGAATCAATGAGTATTATTACGGGTACACTAAAATCTTTACCGATCCCTTTGCTGTACAGATCAGTAAGTTCCACTATCCGAATTGCAACGCAAAGACGCAATCAATCAAGAATGGAGGAAGCTGTATCATCCCAAACGACCCTCTTCTGACTGTTTGACATCACGCACTCCACTGCGGCATAGTGGAAGAAACAATGAAGTTTGACATTAAAGAAGAGCGGCGCAAGGGATGGAATGCTGCAACAACAAAACATCGACGTGTTCAAGATCCATCTGCCACTCTACCAGGATTTGATCCGAAGAGAGGAGAGCGGACAAGACTGAACAGGTCAAGAACCGGTCACGCCTGGCGCAATGCTATAATGCACAAGTGGGATCTCCGAAAATCTCCAGCCTTCTATCATGAGGCCCAAAAACAAACCGTTCAGCATATCGTCAGAGACTGCCCTCTGAAAAAAGTATACAGAACCATTCAGTGGCCGGCCGCTGTGGCCGAGCGGTTCTAGGCGCTTCAGTCAGGAACCGCGCTGGTGCTACGGTCGCAGGTTCGACTCCTGCCTCGGGCATGGATGTGTGTGATGTTCTTAGGTTAGTTAGGTTTAAGTAATTCTAAGTTCTAGGGGACTGATGACCTCAGATGTTATGTCCCATACTGCTTAGAGCCATTTGAACCATTCAGTGACTTTCTAAAGGCTTCTCCTTCTGCTATCAATCGGCTTCATTTATTAGATGTTGAACTCTGATTAACTGAATCTGTTCTAATTAACAGCCCTAATTTTGAAGTTTAAATGTTCTCCTCCTTAGTATTATTAAATTATTAATTTTGAGGATTTGAAGGTATTAGCTCTGTGTCTAAATTCTTAAATGTGTAATTGCAAACTCTATGTGCTTCGAAAAAACTGCTGCTGTCATCATACCATAGGTCTAAATAAATTACATAAATTAATTCAATAAATAAATAAGGGACGAAAAACTTGCGTAGGAACAGAGGGTTTAAAAATGGAAAGTCACCTGTACTCCTCAGATAATACAGAACACCTCACATAATTCATAAACCCCTAATGGTTAGGACAGAATTCGGCAAATGATAGTACACTAAAGAGGGGGGAGAGGCGGCGAGTATGTTCTTGCATGACTGTGTATAGATTTTTGTCTGTCGAGATACTGAGGTCACAACGGGACTTTTTAACTGGACAAGTTTGGTTAATTGTGATCCTTAGCTCCTGAAAAGAGCAGTAAAGTAACGTATCGTTTTAGAATTACTCGAGTGAAACTGTTCGCCAGTATGCGTGGTAGGTGCCTCAGTAAGAACCAATTGTGTATTTGACGCCAAGCAACCTTCTTTAAACTTGATGAAGTGATAATACGTGTCTTGAAGATGGTTGCTCGGCCGAGCCCGACGCTAGTTGCCTATAATTGAATATTCTTCACAAAAACTTTTGAAAATTAAGTACTTTTGGAAATTACACGATGCTGTTCTTTGAATACAATATGTAAACTTATAGTTCACGGGCCTCAAGATACTTGCGGCTGTAATTTACCAATCTACATACGGTTTAGCTTCGTTGACTTATTTAAAGCCATAAAACCACAGTCGCCAACGAGTTCGTTATACATAAAACACTCACGGTGATGAATAAACTCATATACTCGCGTGAAGTGAGTTAGGAAATGTATGCAAAATCTCCATCAGGATGGCACACGAAAATCTCCAAATTGGCGACTTCCGTTTATTTGCTTCGCAAATACAAAAGGAAAGAATACGAAAAGTAGTAGCAGAGTTGAAGATTTTTTATAAAAGTAGACTAAGAACATTTCCAGTTCTGCTCGAATATCTCAAGTTTCCCCATCAGAAAAAAACCATTGTCATTGACAGCTGTGAAACGGGAAAAGAGGACAGTTCAGTCCCCCGCTGTGTGCTGTAATAGAGCTAATGGAATGGAAAGTGTACTCTCGCAAGAAGTTTTAGTATCTGCACGACACACTGACTTTTACTGAACAATACGGTATTGCTCTTTGACATAAGCGGGGAAGATGGGAAAGGTTGTGAGGGAGGAGAAGAGAAAGAAAGGAATGAGATGGTGTGTGTCTGTGTGTGTGTGTGTGTGTGGGTGGGTGGGGGGGGGTGAGAGTGAGGTTGAGGGCGAAGCGCACCTGGACGCTGGGAGAGGGCGGGGTGTGTTGTTTAATCAGCTAATGGTGGCGCGCCGGGCGTGGCGGCAAACAGAGCGCACGGGGAGTTACCGGGCACCTGCTCCAGTGCTGCCAACAGCGCTTTCCTCGGTGCCCGCATTACGCTGTTTAGCCCTATCGCTGCGAATTCTTCTTTCGTAAAATGCCTAATGGTTATTGCAAGCCATTCTTTTCAATTAAGTCTGTCTTTTTTAAGTGCAACCCAATGCATAATTGCATAAACTTCTTCCATTCTGTGCTCTTACAAGCCCAATCAGTGTATGAGATAACTATTTCACAACTTTTAGACGTAAAAACACTTTCGTTCCCTCCAACATAGTAATTACGAATGTAAAAAGAGAGTCAATTTTAAAACAAAGACTCTTGCGAGTTTTAATGCTTATTATATTATTTTAAATATCTTACGACTAACAGCGTTTAGCTCGTTTAAGTTTACTAATAAACAGTTTTCTAAGTGATGCTGCTGTTGTTGTGGTCTTCAGTCCTGAGACTGGTTTGATGCAGCTATCCATGCTACTCTATCCTGTGCAAGCTTCTTCATCTCCCAGTACCTACTGCAACCTACATCCTTCTGAATCTGCTTGGTGTATTCATCTCTTGGTCTCCCTCTACGATTTTTACCCTCCACACTGCCCTCCAATACTAAATTGGTGATCCCTTGATGCCTCAGAACATGTCCTAGTCAAGTTGTGCCACAAACTTCTCTTCTCCCCAATCCTATTCAATACCTCCTCATTAGTTATATGATCTACCCATCTAATCTTCAGCATTCTTCTGTAACACCACATTTCGAAAGCTTCTATTCTCTTCTTTTCCAAACTAGTTATTGTCCATGTTTCACTTCCATACATGGCTACACTCCATACAAATACTTTCAGAAACGACTTCCTGACACTTAAATCTATACTTGATGTTAACAAATTTCTCTTCTTCAGAAACGCTTTCCTTCCCATTGCCAGTAAACATTTTATATCCTCTCTACTTCGACCATGATCAGTTATTTTGCTCCCCAAATAGCAAAACTCCTTTACTACTTTAAGTGTCTCATTTCCTAATCTAATACCCTCAGCATCACCCGACTTAATTCGACTACATTCCATTATCCTCGTTTTGCTTTTGTTGATGTTCATCTTATATGCTCCTTTCAAGACACTGTCCATTCCGTTCAACTGCTGTTCCAAGTCCTTTGCTGTCTCTGACAGAATTACAATGTCATCGGCGAACCTCAAAGTTTTTATTTCTTCTCCATGGATTTTAATACCTACTCCGAATTTTTCTTTTGTTTCCTTCATTGCGTGCTCCATATACAGATTGAATAACATGGGGGAGAGGTTACAACCCTGTCTCACTCCCTTCCCAACCACTGCTTCCCTTTCATGCCCCTCAACTCT
Organism: Schistocerca cancellata; assembly: GCF_023864275.1. NCBI lineage: Eukaryota > Metazoa > Arthropoda > Insecta > Orthoptera > Acrididae > Schistocerca > Schistocerca cancellata. Next base: position 374,245,212 of record NC_064626.1, read on the forward strand.
TATAACTGCCATTTGGTTTCTATACAACTTGTAAATAGCCTTTCGCTACCTGTTTTTTACCCTTGCCACCTTCAGATGCTATTGACTGTTAATTATGATAAACCACACCTTCCGAAAACTGTAGTATGGATATGGTCTTTGTTGCAAGAGTCTTCAATCCGAAGACTGGTTTGATGCAGCTTTCCACGATCAAATATCCTGTGAAAGTCTCATAATCTATGCATTGGTACAGCAACCTACATCCATTATATCTGATTAGTGTAGCCTGTCTTTGGGGTTCTTCTACAAAATTTAAATCCCGGCCCTTTCTTCCATTATCCAACTGATGTTTCACTGATGTCTCAGGATGTGTCCTATCAATCTTAGCCATTTACCTATTCGATTCAGGACCTTTTCATTAGTTGATCTACATACCCATCTAATCTACAAAATTCTGCTGTTAACATCACATTTCAAAAGTTTCTATTCTCTTCTCCTGTGAACTGTTTATCGTCCACGCTGCTCTACGCACAACGGTGCACTCGAGACAAAAAGCTTCAGGAAAGATTTCCTAACTCTTAATTTTCTCAGTTTCAGAAACGCCTTTCTTGCTACTGCCAGTCTGCATTTTATATCCTGTCTACTTTGGCCAATGTCTCTCATTTTCTGCCCAAATAGCAGAGTGATGTATTACTTTTAGTGGAATGAAATGAAATGATCGTATGGCACTGATAGTCGGGAGTCCACACCTGGGAAGTTTGGCCTCCGACTGCAAGTCTTTTCAGTCGACGTCACATTGGGCAACTTGTGTGTGGATGACGATGAAATGACGATAAGGACAACGCAATATCCAGACCTTGTGCGGAATAAATCTTCGACCTGAGCCGAAATCGAACCCGGGCCTGCTGCATGGCAGTCAGAAGCGCTGGCCGCTCCTTAGAAGACGGACATTTTTAGTGTCTCATTTCCTACTCTAATTCACTCAACATCGCCCGAACTGATTTGACTACATTCCATTAACCTTGTTTTATCTCTGTTGCTACTCATCTTATAACCTCTTTCATATGGTCAATGAAAGCGACTATGTTTTACTGTAAACCGTCGGCAAAAGCTGAGTTGCGACAGCATGTATTGTTTGCCTGCACTTGCCCCCCCCCCCCTTTCTTCGCAGCAATATGTAACATAATACGATGCTCTCTTCGCATGTCTGTCGGCCGCTGTGGCCGAGCGGTTCTAGGCGCTTCAGTCCGTAACCGCGCTGCTGCTACGGTCGCAGGTTCGAATCCTGCCTTGGGCTTGGATGTGTGTGATGTCCTTAGGTTAGTTAGGTTTAAGTAGTTCTAAATCTAGGGGACTGATGACCTCAGATGTTAAGTACCACAGTGCTTAGAGCCATTCTTCGCATGTCTAACCATAGAACGATTAGTGATTAAAGTGTTTCTTTTCTTTCGTCGTCATTATTCGCAGTTAAAAAAAAAGAAACTTAATCTTTTCATGATAGCTAAGCTTTTTAGTGAAATACTTAAATATCAGTCCACTGAGTTACTGAATGTGTTCTATAGAAGCAATCACGAGATTTCGTTGTTCGTGATGGAAAATGTGGAAGTATTCATGGGAAGCGCGAACTCTTGCCAAAACATGAGGCGTCAAAAAGATATACAGTTGTTGAGCAGCATCTTGTAACAGTAACTCGGACGATGCCTGTGGACACTTCCGTACGTAGTCTCACCGCGTGAGCATCAGCGGTTTATTTGGAGTTGCGTGTTAATATTTACAATGCAAGCGCCTTGCTCGGTTCCAGAATACAACTCCAAACATCTGGAACTCAATTGTGGTATGTCTAGATACTTTTTTGTTGCAGTATCATATTTATCAGACGTGGTCATCCACTAAGTATGTAAAAGCTGCCAAGTCAGCCGTGGTTCAGATTCCAAGTCGGACTGTAGACCAACCTATATGGTTACTTGAACTGTTTGTTGGGTCAGAAACACATGTTTATTTCAGTGGACTGGTGTAAGATAATTTACCGAAAATAGTATCCTACGGCAGCTACAACCTTTTTCAACTTTGCGAGTAAAAAATGGACACCGCAGTAAAAAAAGAATCATTTGACGTGGCCCACTTACAGGGCCAGTTTTCGAGAGCGTTAAAAGATGTAACGCGTTGTTCAGAAAGGCCATGCTGCATGGATCGAATCAAATTATAACCGGAATGGGCGATGTCTGATGAATATGGTAGGTGGGGTAAGACGTCCCGTCGAAGTGCCCAGAAGATTTCCTTCACTTGATTTGATTTGGCATTGTTATGAAGCAGAATGATTCTGTTTGTCTCTGAGCATACTGCGGGCATTTGTCTTATGTGCGTGATTCAAACTGAGTAATTCTGCTTCGGCCGGCCGCGGTGGCCGAGCGGTTCTAGGCGCTTCAGTCCGGAACCGCGCGACTGCTACGGTCGCAGGTTCGAATCCTGCCTCGGGCTTGGATGTGTGTGATGTCCTTAGGTTAGTTAGATTTAAGTAGTTCTAAGTTCTAGGGGACTGATGACCTCAGATCTTAAGTCCCATAGTGCTCAGAGCCATTTGAACCATTTTTGAATTGTGCTTCGTAGAGTTCAGTGTACACTATTTGAGACGGTTGCACACTGACAACTGCGCATATCGTCACTCACCTCAAAATCGCTGCCTTTGAATCTTCAAAACCAATCCCTGTACGTTTTTTCCTACAGAGTCTGTTCTCCACACGCTTCCACTAGCAGACGATGACTTTCCGTAGCGCCGGCCGCGGTGGTCTAGCGGTTCTGGCGCTGCAGTCCGGAACCGCGGGACTGCTACGGTCGCAGGTTCGAATCCTGCCTCGGGCATGGGTGTGTGTGATGTCCTTAGGTTAGTTAGGTTTAAGTAGTTCTAAGTTCTAGGGGACTTATGACCTAAGATGTTGAGTCCCATAGTGCTCAGAGCCATTTGAACCAACCACTTTCCGTAGCAGATCTCTTGAGATGGAAGAAAAAGAGTACCGCTTCCAACAAATGCTGTTTTGTAAGTACAAAATCCGACATGTTAAGGGCACTAAATGTTATTTTTTTTCCACTCCACTCGAAAGTCACACACAGATTTGAAAGTCTCACGTTTCTACTGTCAAATAAGTCTCGCGTCGCCGACCGGTATGTCATAGTGGTACAACTGCTGCCCATCCTTCAAACAGCGTAATTTATTTCAAGCTCCCAATTTAAGAGCGTGAGCACGCCTGTTCATAGACATGAAAAAAGGCGACGAAATACCATCTCGAGTACGACCACGCCTAGTTAAGCTCTGTATTGTAACCAACTTCGGGTTAATGACCGACACACCCAGCGTGGTTTTGGAATAACTCTGAAGGGAAGCGTGCAGTATGTCAAAGAGGATGTTGCGAAAAACAGCACTGCACAAGGTAACCGCACTCGGCAGCAAAAAATGGTTGCGTGTCGCATTACGCTTCCTTCAGACATTGTTACACATTTCCCCCCTCATTCTCTTCACGCTCTATTCACGCGTGCTTCAGACTGTGGCTCTCAGTCCCTCTAGTTTGTAGTTCAGTGCACTAAAGCGTCAGATTGCTTCAGTGAAATTACGTAAGTAATGCCTGCTTTCCAATAATTACAGATCGTTATTCACAAAAGAAAGAAGGAAGCTTGTGATTTAACGTCTCACAGACGACATTGTCATTGGAGTCGGGACGCAAGCTCGGGTTGGACAAAGGTGAGAGGTAATAGGCAGAGTCTCTTCCAAAGCAAACACCTGGGCTTTCATCTTATGCGATACAGGGACAGCACGGATATCCTGAATATGGATGGCCGGACGGGGCTATGACTGCAGTACTCTGGAATGCGACTGCTTTGCCTTAACCACTGTTTGTGGTTTTTTCATATTTTTGTGCACCCCCTGTATATGTAGACGCACAACTGGAGAGCAGGATACGTGACTGCAATCCACCTCCATCGTCCTTACATGAACTTGTCTCTGTCTAACAGTGGCATTAGGGTCCCTTGAAAACCATTGTTGTTGTTGTGGTCTTCAGTCCTGAGACTGGTTTGATGCAGCTCTCCATGCTACTCTATCCTGTGCAAGCTTCTTCATGTCCCAGTACCTACTGCAATCTACATCCTTCTGAATCTATTTTGTGTATTCATCTCTTGGTCTCCCTCTACGATTTTTACCCTCCACGCTGCCCTCCAGTACTAAACTGGCGATCCCTTGATGCCTCAAAACATGTCCTACCAACCGATCCCTTCTTCTAGTCAAGTTGTGCCACAAACTCCTCTTCTCCCCAATTCTATTCAATACCTCCTCATTAGTTATGTGATCTACCCATCTAATCATCAGCATTCTTCTGTAGCACCACATTTCGAAAGCTTCTGTTCTCTTCTTGTCTAAACTATTTATCGTCCATGTTTCACTTCCATACAAATACTTTCAGAAACGACTTCCTGACACTTAAATAAATACTCGATGTTAACAAATTTCTCTTCTTCAGAAACGCTTTCCTTGCCATTGCCAGTCTACATTTTATATCCTCTCTACTTCGACCATCATCAGTTATTTTGCTCCCCAAATAGCAGAACTCCTTTACCACTTTAAGTGTCTTATTTCCTAATCTATTTCCCTCAGCATCACCCGACTTAATTCGACTACATTCCATTATCCTCGTTTTGCTTTTGTTGATGTTCATCTTATATGCTCCTTTCAAGACACTGTCCATTCCGTTCAACTGCTGTTCCAAGTCCTTTGCTGTCTCTGACAGAATTACAATGTCATCGGCGAACCTCAAAGTTTTTATCTCTTCTCCATGGATTTTAATACCTACTCCGAACTTTTCTTTTGTTTCCTACATACCATACAGGACGTGTATTTATCCAATCCGACACGACCGGAAGCTGATTTGGATGCCAGTGATTTGCTACACCGTATTAGGCACGGCAATGTGTTGTTTGTGACGTTTCCATATTTTTGTCATTTCAAAGTGGAGTGTTTGAGTAGCGTGTGAGAGTGCGTTAGGTCACAGCGACGCTGGACGAGGAGAGATAAAGTAATTGACAATCTTGTTTCAGGGACTGTTCCAAACTCACGGACTGCTCGAAAACCTGAACTGCATTGACCCCGTCTTTAAAATGAACCCTGCTGCTACGGAATACGAATCCACTGCAGGTGTAGCGGCGTTGTACTAGGGGAACTACTGCCGACTGGTATCGGCAGCGTCTGAGGTCAGGTGAAACCTCGAGGAAACTTGGACTGACTTGCCACGCGGAAGTTTCCGCGGCCGCGGACAATGAGTTACGAGACGGACGGAGGTCGGCGGCGTGCAAAGTAAGAGGGGTTGTGTGGGGGGTGAGTTCCAGCAGAGCGCCGACGGCCGACCTCGCCGGGTCCGGCGGCAGCGGCCGTCGCTATCGATTAGCTGGCTGGCTGGCTGGCTGGCCACGGGTCGCAGTCGCCGCTGCCATCGGGTTCCCAGCTGCCACGCGCCGGCAGCCAGCCCGCTCTGACTGTGGCTCCCCTGCTGCAGCCTGCAAAGCACCTCGCCTCGCCAGTTAAGGCGGCCTTACCAAAGTTACCCTATACTGGCCGTTCAACTTGCAGAATCGCGAATGCGGCAAGCGACAGGCGTCAAATTGGTATGAAGTGTGTCCGCTACTACCTTGGATATGCAACTGCCGTTCAGGAGTCGCACATTTCGATGTACAGAAAATCCAACAAATCGGAAATATTCCTACATTCTACATCTACATCTACAGCCATACACCGCAAGCCACCTGACGGTGTGTGGCGGAGGGTACCTTGAGTACCTCTATCGGTTCTCCCTTCTATTCCAGTCTCGTATTGTTCGTCGAAAGGAAGATTGTCGGTATGCCTCTGTGTGGGCTCTCTCTGATTTTATCCTCATGGTCTCTTCGCGAGATATACCTAGTAGGGAGCAATACCGGGTGAAAAGTACTTAAACCGACAAACTCTGGGAGGTTATAGGGGACATCAAAACAAATATTTTTCCCTAATGTCATTTTTCCTATAAGGATTATTTAAACCAGTGGAGGCCGTATTACGATCTTCAGTTGTAGGCAACTGCTGTCCACCAGTGTAGTAGCGCATTGTCTCTAATGGTGCGGTACATCTGGATTGAGTGCACTGATACGGTTGGTGCGTAGCGCACCACAACGGACGAGCTGCACAGCGGGTTTATCAACAATAATATCCTAATCGCCGCATCATACGACCTTTTCTGCTGTGTACCAACGTCTGCGTGAGACGGGATCATTTAGCAGATTACCTGGACAGGGACGCCGTCGCACGGTAAGAACGCTGCAATCTGAGGAAGCTGTCTTGGAGCATGTGAAGGGGCATCCTTCAATCACCACTCGTGCAATTGCACGTCACATGGGGACGAATCACCGAATGTAAGAGCAGTCCTTCGAGAGCAATTGTTACGTCCATTTCACTTACAGCGCGTCCACAACCTGGAACCAGTTGATTATCCACCCAGAGCACAGTTTTCGCAGTGGTACCTGGAACAGTGTGAAATGCATCCTACATTTCCATCCTCTGTGTTGTTTACCGAGGAAGCAACGTTCGGGCGTGATGGAGTCTTCAACATGCACAATTCGCATGTTTGGAGTGAGGGTAAACCACATGTCACAGTTACTAGCGCTCATCGACTGTGGTTCTTCGTTAATGTGTGGGCCGGTGTTGTTGGGGACTGTTTAATTGGGCCGCATCTGCTCATAGGATATTAAATAGCAGGCGCTATTGGAATTTTCTCGCCAGAGCATTGCCAAAATTGATGGAAAACGTCCCGCTCCCTACAAGACAACGCATGTAGTTCCAACAGGACGGGGCGCCGGCACATTTCAGTCATCGTGTGAGTCGATTCCTGAACCGACGGTTCCCAGAAACGTGGATTGGCAGAGGCAGAGTGTTGGTTGGTATAATTAATTTGACGCCAGAGAAATCTTCCTCTGCCGGTTTAAATATACCTCATAGGAAAAAATGACATTAGGGGAAAATATTTGTTTTGATGTGCCCTACAACCTCCCAGAGTTTGTCGGTTTAAATACTTTTCACCCTGTATACTGCTTGACTCCTCGGCACAGGTATGTTCTCGAAAATTCAACAAAAGCCCGTACTGGCTACTGAGCGTCTCTCTTGCAGAGTCTTCCACTGGCGTCTATCATCTCCTTAAAGCTTTCGCGATTACTAAATGATCCTGTAACGAAGCGCACTGCTCTCCGTTGGATCTTCTCTATCTCTTCTATCAACCCTATCTGGTACGGATCCCACACCGGTGAGCAGTATTCAAGCAGTGGGCGAAAAAGTGTACTGTAACATAGTTCCTTTGTTTTCGGACTGTATTTCCTTAGGATTCTTCCAATGAATCTCAGTCTCGCACCTGCTTTGCCGACAATTAATTTTACATGGCCATTCCATTTTAAATCACTCCCAGTGCCTAATCCCAGATAATTTATGGAATTAACTGCTTCCAATTGCTGACCTGCTATATTGTAGCTAAATGATAAAGGATCTTTTTTTCTGTGTATTCGCAGCACATTACACTTCTCTACATTGAGATTCAGTTGCCATTCCGTGCACCATGCGTCAATTCGTTGCAAATCCTCCTGCATTTCAGTACAATTCTCCATTGTTACAACCTCTCGATATAATACACCATCATCCGCAAAAAGCCTCAGTGAACTTCCGAAGTTATCCACAAGGTCATTTACATATATTGTGAATAGCAACGGTCCTACGACACTGCCCTGCGGCACACCGGAAATCACTCTTACTTCGGAAGACTTCTCTCCATTGAGAATGACATGCTGCGTTCTGTTATCTAGGAACTCTTCAATCCAATCACACAATTGGCCTGATAGTCCATATGCTCTTACTTTGTTCATTAAACGACTGTGGGGAACTGTATCAAACGCCTTATACTATAATCATCACAGCAGACAAAAAGAGTTTGACTCTAAGTGAAAGTACTAACTAAAGACGGCACAAATGCGTCGAAACATGTTTGGGGAAAGCAAGGAAAACAATTGTTGCCTGCGTAACAGGAGGACCTGAATTGCCATAATTTAGTTTGCAAAAACGGTTCTGGTAGAGATTAAAACACAACCAATGACGATTGCCATGAGTTGCCTGTCTTATAAAGTATATTCCGACCCGCGCACTAATGATTCTGGGTGCAAGTCTACGAACAGCAAAAGAAGTAGCCCCTGATCTAGTGGCTCAAGTGATTATTCTGCCGACGCGTATTTTGATACCTTGCGATCCTCTGCCGGTTCTGTTCATTTGATTAATCCGGCACTACGCAGTCGGCTCGATGGCCGGAAGAGAGAGAGAGAGAGAGAGAGAGAGAGAGAGAGAGCGCTCGGCGCGTGCCCCTTAATCGCACGCATTGCGTCATCTCCGGCCGTGACATTCAACGCCCCGCGCACGCACTCCACACCTGGGCCCAGCCGCAGCGGCAATTCAAACAGCTTGCCGCGCGAGTAGTGCGCACTGAATCTCATACTAAATCTATTGTTCAGTGTTTATTTTCTGTTCACTTGCGTCCGCAGTCCTGCGGTATTTTAGAAAGGACAACACTTCCCGCCTACATCGTTGTTAAATGTATTTATTCATGAAGATCACGATTGCGGCCAATAATTCCATTCCTAAGTGATAACTGTAACAACATGAATTGCTTAAAGACCAGTTCAACTTTAAGGATACATGCTGTTCCCGAAATACAGTAGTTTAACAAGACCAATTCAAAAATTACTATACACTACTGGCCATTAAAATTGCTACACCACGAAGATGACGTGCTACAGACGCGAAATTTAAACGACAGGAAGAAGATGCTGTGATATGCAAATGGTTAGCTTTTCAGAGCATTCACACAAGGTTGGCGCCAGTGGCGACACCTACAACGTGTTGATATGACGAAAGTTTCCAACCGATTTCTTATACACAAACAGCAGTTTACCGGCGTCTCCTGGGGAAATGTTATGGTGATGCCTCGTGTAAGGAGGAGAAATACTTACCATCACGTTTCCGACTTTGATAAAGGTCGGTTTGTAGCCTATCGCGATTGCGGTTTATCGTATCGCGACAATGCTGCTCGCGTTGGTCGAGATCCAATAACTGTTAGCAGAATAAGGAATCGGTGGGTTCAGGATCCCAACGGCCTCGTATCACTAGCAGTCCGCATGGCTGTAACGGATCGTGCAGCCACGTCTAGATCCTTGAGTCAACTGATGGGGACGTTTGCAAGACAACAACCAACTGCACGAACAGTGCGACGACGTTTGAAGCAGCATGGACTATCAGCTCGGAGACCATGGCTGCGGTTACCCTTGACGCTGCATCACAGACAGGAAGCCTGCGATGGTGTACTCAACGACGAACCTGGCTGCACGAATGGCAAAACGTCATTTTTTCGGATGAATCCAGGTTCTGTTTACAGCATCATGATGGTCGCATCCGTGTTTGGCGACATCGCGGTGAACGCACATTGGAAAGGTGTATTCGTCATCGCCATACTGGCGTATCACGCGGCGTGATGCTATGGGGTGCCATTGGTTACACGTCTCGCTCACCTCTTGTTCGCATTGGTTACGACCCGTGGCTCTACCCTTCATTCGATCTCTGCGAGCGGTAGGGTTCTCGCTTCCCGCGCCCGGGTTCCCGGGTTCGATTCCCGGCGGGGTCAGGGATTTTCTCTGCCTCGTAATGACTGGGTGTTGTGTGATGTCCTTAGGTTAGTTAGGTTTAAGTAGTTCTAAGTTCTAGGGGACTGATGACCATAGATGTTAAGTCCCATAGTGCTCAGAGCCATTTTTGATCCCTGCGAAACCCTACGTTTTAGCAGGATAATGCACGACCACATGTTGCAGGTCCTGTACGGGCCTTTCTGGGTACAGAAAATGTTCGACTGCTGCCATGGCCAGCACATTCTCCAGATCTCTCACCAACTGAAAACGTCTGGTCAATGGTGGCCGAGCAACTGGCTCGTCACAATACGATGATCTGTGGTATCGTGTTGAAGCTGCGTGGGCAGCTGTACTTGTACACACCATCCAAGCTCTGTTTGACTCAATGCCCAGGCGTATCAAGGCCGTTATTACGGCCAGAGGTGGTTGTTCTGGGTACTGGTTTCTCATTATTTATGCACCCAAATTGCGTGAAAATGTAATCACATGTCAATTCTAGTATAATATATTTGTCCCATGAATACCCGTTAATCATCTGCATTTCTTCTTGGTGTAGCAATTTTAATGACCAGTAGTGTAGCTCTTCCTATGTCTCTATGAAATACACCGTTCGGTTTAGGACACCGTCTTCGTGTCAACGATGTTCGTACAGGACTTCGTCTTTCTGGTCTTACCCGGCATCAGCATGGGGTCGGTATGTTACTCTGGACTTGGCAAAGTTACTGGTAGGGAGTGACCCGATGCCTTCCCGTCGTCATTCCTTTTCTCCTCCGGGGCAGAACTTCTGTACCTCCATCTGCCAGCGTTAGTTCTCCGACGAGGAAGTGTGAGAACGTTCTCGAAGTGTTTGTGTGACTGAGGCGGGACAGGATCGGCATTCACGCAGTCGGACGCAGGAAACCGCCCCAAAACCACATCCGGGCCTGCCGGCACACCGGGCTGCTTCGATCCGCGGTCGGCGACTCTCCCCGAATCCCGGAAGCGGCGTGCTAACGCTAGCGGCTATCGGGCGGGTCCATGTTTATTCAGTGTGTTTGACCATTACAAATACAAAGGAAAGTTGCAAGTAGAGGACAATGAAACAAGTAAATAATCCTAGTGAACATATGTCCGAAAACCGTACAAGTTCAATCATGCCAGTGGTACAACAGTGTTAACCATTTAACCCACAACCACGTGTGAGACTCGTGGTCCGGTATTCGAGCCAAATGTGATTATCACGGCCAGGACCGTTGTACGTCGGTCGGGTAAGGTTTGCACGAAAAATAAAAAAAATTAAACTTACTGAAACAACGTCGGACTGCAAAAGATGCAAAATTGCTCTACACGTAGATGTATGTTTCGAATGCTATCACACCCTTGAAAATTATCGACTTGTGTTGTTGCTTTTTGTAAGAGTGCTAAATATGTGAATTCAAATGGTTGTGAGCACTATGGGACTTAACTACTGTGGTCGTCAGTCCCCTAGAACTACTTAAACCTAACTAACCTAAGGACATCACACACATCCATGCCCGAGGTAGGATTCGAACCTGCGACCGTATCGGTCGCGCGGTTCCAGACTGTAGCGCCTAGAACCGCTCGGCCAGCCCGGCCGGCTAATTATGTGAATTGTGGGTGTTTTCAGGAATTGGTGATACAGCAATGATTCATATTGTATTGTACTGATTAATAATAAACCTTTTGTGACACTTTTAACACATATATTACTTGAGCTAGTGAGGGTGTATCAAGTATTCCACAAAATCAATTCAGGTCGATCTTACACATCTACTTCCATTCCGTAAGTTATATGCGGTTGGTACAACGTCGGAACGATCTTGGAACCGTGAAACGGTTCCAAGACCGGGCGATCGTTGATGATGATGACTGGTTTGTGGGGCGATCAACTGTGCGGTCATCAGCGCCCGTACACATTCCCATTCTGCGCACACTCCAATCTAGCCATGAATGATGATGGAATGATGAGGACAACACAAACATCCAGTCCCCGGGCAGAGAAAATCCCCAAACTGGTCGGGAATCGAACGCGGGACCCCGTGATCTAGAGGTAGCAACGCTAATCACCAGACCACGAGCTGCGGACCCGGGCGATCGTGTTTACATTTTGGGCCCGGACCGTTGGAACTTAAATCGTAGGTTAAAGGGTTAATGCGTACGGCTACGCTTGTGCTACAGCTTATGGTGAAAGGATGCGTATGTGCTAGATGCGCGATGGTCCACTGGCGTACTTCCATGCAGCTGTTCGAGAATTCGTGGCACAAACTCCCACAACTACTGTATTAGTCGTGGCTCGTCAGGATCATGGCCTCCCAGGTCTGCCGACTTAAACATGCTGGATTTTTTTGTGGAGATATTAAAAAGCTTTCGAGTACTCCAGCCCTGTTGACAGCGTGGATTAAATCGGGAAACGCATTGTGCATGGTTGTCAATGCATTCAGAACACCCCTGCGATTTTCAGCGTGTACTGGCTTTGAATGTGCTGACGTGCTGAAGGCTACGTACACATAAACAGAGGCCATGTGGATCACATGATGTAATGTGTTTATCCTCAAGCGCTTATCTGCAGTTTGGATCCTCTGACGCTCTGTTATATAGTGTTCACGTATTTCGTCATAATACATCTCATCACAGGAAGCCTTTGATTTCCGGATCTGTTTTTATTAGAATTGTTTACTTATTTCATTGTCCTCTGCTTTCGCTTTCGTTTGTAGCTATAATAGTCAGACCCACTGTATGTTCCTTGTGTATAACGAGAAAGGAGTTCGTTATTTATATAAAAGAACGTAGGAATTCACGAAAACAAATACATTCTAACCCGGCGTCCAAACATCGATTCGCTCGAAGTCTTGTGAACACGTTGCTTACTGCAATAACTGTCAAATGTCACATCTAGTGGATGCACAGTGAGCATTTCACTCACACTGTCACGTTGAAACATACAAGATACTAACACATACGCTAAGTTTTATCTCCTGTCTGTGATAGCTGATAACATGAATAAGGGAATGATGATAATGAAAATTTGTGCCGGACCGAACTCAAACGCGTATTCCCCGCTTTACGAAAGCGGTCGCCGTAACCGCTGTAGCTATCCGTACTCAACCCACGGCTAGACACAAACTTCCATACGTCGTCGTACTTGCGTCGCAACCTGTATTCCTACACACATTATGAGATTCCCGAACAGGAGAGGACATTTTAATTGAAGGTTGTTGCCTCGTATTGGCGGATAAATATGGTATTGCGTAGCCTCCGTTGTTAAAAAGAACGACGCAATGCTCTTTCGGACATACAGGCAGTCCGAAAGAACTCCGCATCCTCCTTCTTAGCAACAGAGGCACTGTAGCATCGTACAGTTGATAACATTGTTCCAGGAAGAAATTAAAGTAATCCAAATCCTCCAGTTTCGAACAAGGTTTCCCCTTGATTGTCAGGCGAATTCTCATTTCATATTCCCTCTGCCCCACTCCCACTGGATCTGAAACAGCTCGTTCTGTTTCTTGGAGTCATCATCATCATCATCATCGTTTTCCAACTCCAGTTTCCCCGGGTATGCTGTACAAGCGCTCGCCATCTCCTTTTGTCTTCATACATCTTCTGTTCCAAGACTGCCGGCCGGAGTGGCCGAGCGGTTCTAGGCGCTACAGTTTGGAACCGCGCGACCGCTACGGTCGCAGGTTCGAATCCTGCCTCGGGCACTGATGTGTGTTATGTCCTTAGGTTAGTTAGGTTTAATTAGTTCTATGTTCTGGGGGACTGATGACCAAAGAAGTTAAGTCCCATAGTGCTCAGAGCCATTTGAACCATTTGTTCCAAGACTATTTCCCATTTGTGCCCTTTCTCCTCCATAGCTGATCTTACAGTCTCTATCCAAGGTTTTCTTGGCCTTCCCCGTCGTCTTATTCCTACGTGGTTCAAGTTGAAATACTTTTTGCCAGGTCTTCCACTGTTCATTCTCATTAAGGCCATACCACTGAAGACTGCGTTTCCTTATGGCACTGGTAACAGAAATCTCAATACCAGCTACTTTTATATTCACCTTATTCCTGATTTTGTCCTTTGTAATTGTCTCATTCTTCGTTCTAATCAATCTCATTTCTGTTGCCTGAATTCTGCTGAGGTCTTTGTTTAGTAGAGTACATGGTTCTAAATCATATGTGAGGACTGGTACGAAATAGGTGTGGTACGTAGTCGCTTTTGCTTTTCGTGACACTTTATCGTCCCAGAGAAGATTTCTTATTTGAGTGTAAAAACTGGACAATTTCTGTGTCGTGCTGAGTATTTCCTGCTTAATGGTGTTGCCTTTCGAGATCATGCTTCCTAGGTATTTGAAATGGGAAACAGATTCCCTTCTTCTATAAATGTATCTGAGATTGCTCCTTGCCTGTTGAAGGCCACTTCTAGTGTCTTTGTTTTACTTATTTTTAATCCGAAATGTTGTTCCAATGAGTAAGTTTATTCTGTGCTTCAGCTTCTGACTCTCCCTATACTATACATCAGCAAAAACCATGGCATTTGGTTCGCTGTCTATTTTCTTGATAGATTTTATAATCTTGTCCGTCACTAGTACAAACAGGAATGGTGGTAGGGCACTCCCTTATTGGATACCTGTCTTTGTTTCAAACCATTTTCATACTCCATTGTCTATCTGGACACAGCTGTGACACTTTTCGTATAGCATCTTGACTTTATCGATTAGGTACTTTGGCACCTTTAGATCTTCAAAACTCCTTGGAATAGAGAATGAACACTACAAAAACAGAAACCTATTTATACACGTGAGATTTAGAAATGTGGTTGACCCGAGGACAGTCTGCTCTTAAAATGAACGATGCACTGACGCACTTGGAGCTTTCCGGACGTTACGTATAGTCTTTCTCCTGCTCGGCGAACGGGAGACATTAACAGCATCTGCCAAATCACACGTCGTTCCCAAGCGCTCGCTACAAAATCACTTACCTCTGTGCTGTTGCATACCTAATTAATGCCCTCTCGCGATATTCTACTGTGAAGCCAGCGACAAACTCTAACACAGCGTTTTTTTTCTTTTTTTTTTCCCAGTCGTCAAAGCGACGGTACCTGAGTCACTACAGAAACGTGTGAAGTAGTTCTAGTGTAAACACTGCATGACTGAGGGGTGGTTTGTGGTTTCCGTTACCCGTCTCATGTTGGTTTTTTTCTCTCTCCGCCACAGGTCAGACGTTAAATCAAAAATAAGCATAACACTGCTCCAAGTTTCCCTACTGTACCCCAACGCCTGAATCTCGTCATCACAAGTGACACATGCTGGATAGTTCAAAGGTACAAGAAGATAATAATGAAGAGGGAAAAATCCTTGCTATAACAATAAGACATCTGAAACACCGCTAAATGAAAAATTTGAAACTATCTCCAACTAGCGAATGATAGCTGATGTATCCACTCTTCCGTCAATAATTCACACACTTTCAGTACAGCTTCCGCCTCTGAAACAATCAAGTGTTTTTCTGTTGGCTACTCGTATGCTCCTCCCACCTATACATTGACTCTACTGCATTCTGCTCACAACGCAACTGAGAACATGATATTGCAGTCATGTCAATAAACACACGAACTGTACCTGAATTACGTGCTTGCTTACATTTGAAGAGTGTCACAGCTGACATTTGTCAAGAATGAAAAAACAATGTACCTCAGTTTGTACAGAACTGATTTGTACGCAGAAAATTAAGAAGGTATTCTGACTCCACAAAATTGTGGTGCGCACGCGTCACTGAAAAAAAAAAAAAGATATTGAGAGGAATTGGAAAATAAAAGCTTTATTAATAATGTTCTAAGTACCATACCAGGAAACTGACTTGGTCTAAGTGACAATATGATAGTTTTCACAAGTTGACTCTTGCAAAGAAGATAACAGCAACCAGCCACAGTTAACAATGCTGTTTAATTAAGTAAATAGCGTTGTTACCGGTTCGAATCTACAGGTTCATCTTCAACGGCTGTTAACCTTTATTTTCCATCTGTTGTTGATTGCATTAGTTGTTGGCCATTTCTTTCCCAACACTTAATGTAAACAACAACCGATGTAATATAAACGTGAACAGTCGTCTGAAGATGAAGCTGTCGTTTCGAAACCTGAGAATGAATCTGTCGCTCGGGTTCCCGGGTTCGATTCCCGGCGGGGTCAGGTATTTTCTCTGCCTCGTGATGACTGGGTGTTGTGTGATGTCCTTAGGTTAGTTAGGTTTAAGTAGTTCTAAGTTCTAAGGGACTGATGACCATAGATGTTAAGTCCCATAGTGCTCAGAGCCATTTGAACCATTTGAATGAATCTGTCGGTTCGAAACCAGCAATGGCGCTATTTGTATAAATATAAATAATTCTTAACAGTGGCTAGTTGCTGCTTTCTTCGCTGCACAAATCATCTTGCGTTTTTGTACACAGCCACGATCTCAGAATTGTCAGTTTTAGACAAAATAGCAATGCGAAAGTTTTTGTTCGAAGTGCCATTAATACTGGGGCATTACGTTTTAAATGCGACAATGCAAGTACAGAAATACGCCATTAAGTTTTTAACTGGTAGAACTGCAGTCAATAAAAACCAATTCTAATTTTTTTTTAAATTTTGGAACTCCACGGCTTGGCACAAGACCGTGAGCCATCTATGGATTGGTGTTTGCAAGACTTACTCCGTGGTTTAGTATCTAGATCAAGTATAGGGACAAGCCACATGGTACCGAGAACACAAGAACAGTGAAAACACTTTTTGTGAAGAAAATGGCATTTCCAACGTTTTCCATTGCTACTTTTTATTTGGACGCTTGTGAAACCTCTTCTGTTGATGTTTGCGGCAGGGTTATCTTGTTACTATTTCATCAAGCCCACATTTGTCACGTCGCTGAAGACTTCTTCGAAGGCTCTTTCCAGTATCACAGAGAAAGTATATATTCCATTAAATAGCCGGTGTCGTATTTCGGCGATAGTCAACGTTGAAAATTACTTGCGTACTTCAGAAAAAATCCACTCATTGTCCGCTACAAGTAAACGAAAACAGTACCAGGTTACACTTCCTGATTCTGGATGTGTTTAGCCGGCCGTTGTGGCAGAGCGGTTCTAGGTACGTCGGTCCGGAATCGCGCTGCTGCTACGGTCACAGGTTCGAATCCTGCCTCGGGCATGGATGTGTGTGCTGTCCTTAGGTTAGTTAGGTTTAAGTAGTTCTAAGTCTAGGGGACTGATGACCTCAGATGTTAAGTCCCATAGTGCTCAGAACCATTTGAACCGCCGCGCGGGATTAGCCGAGCGGTCTCAGGCGCTGCAGTCATGGACTGCGGCTGGTCCCGGCGGAGGTTCGAGTCCTCCCTCGGGCATGAGTGTGTGTGTTTGTCCTTAGGATAATCTAGGTTAAGTAGTGTGTAAGCTTGGGGACTGATGACCTTAGCAGTTAAGGCCCATAAGATTTCACACACACATTTGAACCATCTGGATGTGTTTGGAATGGCCTGGCTTAGCTGCTACTCCCTGTATGTTTCGTGGCTTGTATCACAACGAGGGCGCTTGGATTTTTAGAGCAACGTTCTTAACGGTGACAATTCCTTTCTTGTAATTTCTCCCGTTGGTGTTTTTTGAGCTTTCCAGCAACACTCTCGCGCCCACTACGCAAACTACGCAAACACGTGACGAATCTCGCATTTCTTCTGTGCATCTTCTCCTTCTCTTCCGCTGGTCCAACTTGGTAACGTTCCTAGACCGACGAACAATACCAAAGAATAGGACGAACGTGAGTTTGCAAGCGACATCTCAATTCGGAATCTACATCCACCACTTTTAGATTTATACGGTCTCTTCCCTCCTAACGATCCGGACAGATAATTCTAAAGATCTCGATGCGAAAAACGCTGTTATTACAAGCGTTTGAACTTTTCTCCCACTGCGTTGCGCTTCGTCGTAAATTAAAATATCTTTCTAATGTGTGTGCGCTTAGCTAGTCATACTAAGTGCACAACTAAACCATCATGAACGGCAAAAACAAGGGACATTACATGACCGCTTGGTCTAAATACAGGCAGCATATCACAGAGTAAAATTACATGCGAAATATGAAAGACGTGAGTAGACTCAGTTTTCTTTGCTACATGAAATCAGACAAATTCTGCACTGAGGTATGCATCTAAAGTTTTATCTACTCACTTTCTTCGACGACACGTTGAAGTGTAAAACAAGAATTGTGTAACATACTGTATTTTGTTTACAGGTATATTTTTCCATTTCGAAACAAGGGTACTAAATTTGTTTAAATGTTCAAATGTGTGTGAAATCTTATGGGACTTAACTGCTAATGTCATCAGTCGCTAAGCTTACACACTACTTAACCTAAATTATCCTAAGGATAAACACACACACCCATGCCCGAGGGAGGACTCGAACCTCCGCCCGGACCAGCTACACAGTCCGCGACTGCAGTGCCTTAGACCGCTCGGCTAATCCCGCGCGGCTACTAAATTTCGCTAATGCGGTTGTCATCGATCAGACCACAATCAACTCTCTAGGGGCACAAAACAGAGAAACAGCGTTGCTTTACAAGGGTATTATCGCCGCTAGCCGGAGGTACTTCTGCTCGCTTGCCCGCATGTATACCATACTGCGAGAGGCTCTTCCTCAGATGAAGTGCAGAGCGGCTACTAGGCGCTTCGCGGTTCCATATCTCTGGCTACAATCGTACGTCTGCGGTGTGCTACGCGTGGGCACTCCCCGTTTTTGCGTGCTCGTTCCGTTCCGTTGTCGGAAGGGTCGCACAAGATCATCGCGAGCCCTCTGCACCCCACCAGAACAGCAGAGATCGGCAATCAGTTTTAATAACAGTTGTCGTGAATAAGAAACCATCAGCTGAATCTTCAAGTGCGGATACTCTATGGTAGAAAAACGTAAAATTAACGTCTACCACCTTCTGCTGAAACCTGCACCTCGTCAGTCCTGAGTGTAATTTGCTAGTCATTTCCTGATAATTATCGAGAGATTTTAAGAATGTAATTACGGCAAAGCGAATAGGATACTCATTCGGCATGTGATGATACTTCAATGCGAGATGATTTTAATAATTTCCACAACGAAATTCTCTCTCGAAATCTGGCAGAAAACTCAAACAGATTCTGGTCATACATAAAGCACTCCAGTGGCAAGACACAATCAATACCTTCACTGCGCGATAACAACGGTGAAGTCACTGATGACAGTGCCACTAAAGCAGAGTTATTAAACACGGTTTTCCGAAACTCCTTCACCAAAGAAGACGAAGTAAATATTCCTGAATTCCAATCATGAACAACTGTCAAGATGAGAAACATAGAAGTAGATATCCAAGATGTAACAAAGCAGCTTAAATCACTTAATAAAGGTAAGGCCTCCTGTCCAGATTGTATACCAGTCAGGTTCCTCTCAGAGTATGCTGATAAAATAGCTCCATATTTAGCAGTTATATACAATCACTCGCTCACAGAAAGATCCGTACCTAAAGACTGGAAAATTGCTCAAGTCACACCAATACCCAAAAAGGGAAGTAGGAGTAATCCGCTGAATTACAGGCCTATATCACTAACGTCGATTTGCAGTAGGGTTTTAGAACATATACTGTATTCGAACATTATGAAGTACCTCGAAGAAAACGATTTATTGACTCATAGCACGGATTCAAAATATCGTTATTGTGAAACATAACTGGCTCTTTATACTCATGAAGTAATAAGTGCTATCGACAGCGGATGTCAAATTGATTCCACATTTTTAGATTTCCAGAAGGCTTTCGACACCGTTCCTCACAAGCGTCTTCTAATCAAACTGCGTGCCTACGGAGTATCGTCTCAGTTGTGCGACTGGATTCGTGATTTCCTGTCAGAAAGGTCACAGTTCGTAGTAATAGACGGAAAGTTATCGAGTAAAACAGAAGTAATATCGGGCGTTCTCCAAGGAAGTGTTATAGGCCCTCTATTGTTCCTGATCTATGTTAGCGATATAGGAGAATCTTAGTAGCCGTCTTATACTGTTTGCAGATGATGCTGTCATTTACCGTCTTGTAAAACTGTCAGATGACCAAAACGCATTGCAAAATAATTTAGGTAAGGTATCTGTATGGTGCGAAGAGTGGCAATTGACCATGAGTAAAGAAAATTGTGAAGTTATTCACAAGAGTACTACGAGAAATCCACTAAATTTCGATTACGCGATAAGTCACACAAATCTGAAGGCTGTAAATTCAACTAAATACTTAGGGATTACAATTACAAATAATCTCAATTGGAACGATCACAAAGATAATGTTGTGGGTAGAGCAAGCCAAAAATTGCGATTCATTGGCAGAACACAAGTCTATTAAAGAGACTGCTTACACCACGCTTGTACGCCCTATTCTGGAGCACTGCTGTGCGGTGTGGGATCTGCATCAGGTGGGACAGACAGATGACATCGAAAAAGTACAAAGAAGGTCAGCTCGTTTTGTATTATCGCGAAATAAGGGAGATAGTGCCACGGACATGATACGTGAATTGGAGTATCAATCATTAAAACAAAAAGGCGTTTTTCGCTGCGACGGGATTTTCTCATGAAATTGCAATCACCAGTTTTCTCCTCCGATTGCGAAAACATTCTGTTGGCACCCACCCACATAGGGAGAAATGATCATCACGATAAAATAAGGGAAATCAGGGCTCGCAAGAAAAAATAAGTGCTCGTTTTTACCCGCACGCCGTTCGAGAGCGGAATGGTACAGAGATAGCTTGAAGGTGGTTCATTGAACCCTCTGCCAGGCACTTTATTGTGAATAACAGAGTAATCTCGCAGATGTCGCCTTCCACAATGCCCACTTACTGCGCCAGTACTATTTGCACTCATGAGACAAAACATACTGAGCACCTGCCTAATGGAGCGTTGGTTGACTTTGGAACGAAATACAGCAGCGATTTCATATGGCATGGATTCGACAAGCCCTTGATAGGTTTCTGGAGGTATGTGCCATCAGAAGTCGAAGCCCAGATCATGCAGTTCCCATAACTTACGGGTTGTTAGTTTCTGCGAGATAGACTGACGCCCGACACCGTCCAACAAGATGTGTTCCGTTGAGTTCAAATTAGACCAGTTTAGTGGCCAACACATCAACATTTGTTCACTTCCATACCCAAACCAGGATTATGGCCTTGTGATACGTACTGCTGGGTGTGATAGCCGTGACATCAACAACAAATGGATCAGGTGGTTCACAATAATGTTCACGTAGTCACATGCTGTCGTAGTGCCTTCGTTACTACCGCAGTTGCCATGGAATCCCAGGTGAATGTCCCCATACAATAATACTGGCCTCAGCAACATGCGAACCTGCGTCTGTTGCGCGACGCAACTTTAAGCAGCCGGGTACCTGGACACGACCACCAGTCTGACGTACCAGGAACAGTGATTCATTGGACCAGGCGACACGTTTTCCATTGATCCGCGTCCCAACGTCGATGATCCTGTGCTCACTGCAGTCGTAACTGATAGCCTTGTCGGTTCAACATGGCAACATTTGGGGATAGTCTACTGTGGAGCCCCGTGCGCTACACCGAAACACTTGGGCATGTGCCAGCATTGTACTCTCTCGTCAGATCAACCACTGTTCAACGTCCTTAAGGGGCTCCGGAACGCCCTATACTTGCAATGTTAAAATAACGCTTATAAATTACATCTTTCCTCACAAAGTATTTGAGGTAGGAAGTTGAACTTTTTACAGATTATTTATTGGAATATGGGCTACAACTTAACACAGGGACTTTACAAAATTTTAGTTCAGTTATTAAAGATGATTTTTTTTCAATTGTAATGAAAATTCACAACATTTTTTTGCAATTTTTTATTTATATATTCAAAAATATACAGTTTTTTTGAAAAAGGCTGTGTTAAATTATGCAGAAGGTACTGTGTAACATTTACTGAAAGTTTGAAACAAATATGTTTGGAAGATCCTTAGAAAACATGTAATTAGTATGAGAAAATAAAAGTTTTGGGAATCGAGCGACAAAGATTGGATTAACTTTTTAGTGCATTCCAGGTCCATAGGATGGATTATCTTCATCCTCTGCAAACTCCTCCTCCTGCTTCCTCTTGTTCCTCCTCCTGTTTACTCTTGCTTGTATTTCTAGACTCTTTACAGCCCTGTCTGCAGCCCGAAGGCGTTCCTTGTCTAAAGCAAGCATCGCTCGTACCATGTTAGAACCTATCTTCATTCCCATATTTCTAAATACCTTGCACTTTACAATGTTGCCATCATTGAAAGTCGCAACAGCATCATACTTTTACTCATTATTATACTTCAACAAAACAGAGACTCAAGAAACAGAATTAATTACGAATATTTTCGAGATAACGACAGAGTAAATAAACATGAAACAATCGACAATCACACCAGCGATATATATTGAACAATCACAGGTTAGCCACAACACATACTTTATCTCACATCACTAAAATGTACCTGATGAACACGGACGTTAATAATAACACCATTTGACAGCAGTTTAACAGCGCCACAGTGGGTCACGCCCATGTAGAACACATTTTAAAAAAATTTAAAAATAGTTGTAGTCTTCGGAATTGAATAAATTATATATCTATTAAAATGTAATAGTCTGCAGATTCAGAAAACGCAAAAAAGTAAAAATTGAACTTTTCGTGATTTTGAGCCTTTCCGGAGCCCCTTAAGACGATTTTCTGCAGATGCTCACGACGAATCCGGGATACTGGTTCCCAGGCGCCGGGCCGTTCACAGTCGCTTATGTCAGCGCATTTCCCCATTTGCGGGACTTATCGTCGCTGAAATGGTACTCCATTGATCTCTGCTCCACTTCTACGGTATGCTCAGCACGGCACTGCTCTAAACGCCACCAGGCGGCAGTCATTGTCGGGGTAGGCAGTGGTCACAATGTTTTGGCTCAGGAGTCTGCCTCATATCGCCACCTGCCCTTCTTTCGAGAGCGGCAAAGCCTACGATCTCCTCGTCTGGCGGTGGCAAGTGGTTTGAATGGTTCAAATGGCTCTGAGCACTATGGGACTTAACTTCCGAGGTCATCAGTCCCCTAGAACTTAGAACTACTTAAACCTAACTAACCTAAAGACATCACACACATCCATGCCCGAGGCAGGATTCGAACCTGCGACCGTAGCGGTCGCGCGGTTCCAGACTGTAGCGCCAAGAACCACTCGGCCACCCCGGCCGGCGGTGGCTAGTAGATAAGACTTTTTAGGAAGGCGATTAGCCATTGTTCCGGAGTGTGGACAAACGGCAGCGCCTCTTCCGGCGGATAGGGTCGGCTCGGATGCCCTTGGCTGGACCGGCTGGCGTCGCGGGGAAATGTGACTGACCGCCGCCTCGCGCCTCACTCACTACTGTCCTCGAAAGCGAGGTCACCGCGCCCAGGTCCGCGCTTCCGGTCTCCACACCGTTCCTCGTACTGACTACTGCAATGGTACGTTTGCACAGGCCTAAAAATTGCATATTGTCGGCAATACAGGGCGATTTTTTTCCACCGTGTACAAACTCTAGGGGCGATCGATGAGGGGATACGGTACAAAACAGATCTAAAGAACTTCGGAAATGTATAGTTTCCATGCTACAGACTATTTATTCAGTCACACATTGTAACAGAGACTGCGGTCTAATACGCGTTCTAACATGAAAGCACAGTTGCAGTACGCATGGTTTCCTCCTAAAGAGCGGTACGGTTCCTCATACTTCATGCAATAGCGCCTTCTCCAATCATAGTACACTACTGGCCATTAAATTTGCTACACCACGAAGATGACGTGCTACAGATGCGAAATTTAACCGACAGGAAGAAGATGCTGTGATATGCAAATGATTAGCTTTTCAGAGCATTCACACAAGGTTGGCGCCGGTGGCGACACCTACAACGTGCTGATATGAGGAAAGTTTCCAACCGATTTCTCATACACAAACAGCAGTTGACCGGCATTGCCTGGTGAAACGTTATTGTCATGCCTCGTGTAAGGAGGAGAAATGCATATCATCAATGACTGTTAGCAGAATATGGAATCGGTGGGTTCAGGAGGGTAATACGGAACGCCGTGCTGGATCTCAACGGCCGCGTATCACTAGCAGTGGAGATGACAGGCATCTTATGGCTGTAACGGATCGTGCAGCCACGTCTCGATGCCTGAGTCAACAGATGGGGACGTTTGCAAGACAACAACCATCTGCACGAAAAGTTCGACGACCTTTTCAGCAGCACGGATTATCACCTTGGAGACCATGGCTGCGGTTATCCTTGACGCTGCATCAGAGACAGGAGCGCCTGCGATGGTGCACTCAACGACTTACCTGGGTGCACGAATGGCAAAACGTCATTTTTTCGGATGAGTCCAGGTTCTGTTTCCAACATCATGATGGTCGCATGCGTGTTTGGCGACATCGCGGTGAACGCACATTGGAAGCGTGTGTTCGTCCTCGCCATACTGGCGTATCACTCGGCTTGATGGTATGGGGGTGCCATTGGTTACACGTCTCGGTCACCTCTTGTTCCGATTGACGGCACTTTGAACAGTGGACGTTACATTTCAGAAGTGTTTCGACCCGTGGCTCTGCTCTTCATTCGATCCCTGCGAAACCCTACATTTCAGCAGGTCCTGTACGGGCCTTTCTGGGTACAGAAAATGTTCGACTACTGTCCTGGCCAGCACTTTCTCCAGATCTCTCACCAATTTAAAACGTCTGTGTCAATGGTGGCCGAGCAACTGGCTCGTCACAAACGCCAGTCACTACTCTTGATGAACTGTGGTATCGTGTTGAAGCTGCATGGGCAGCTGTACCTGTACACGCCATCCAAGTTCTGTTTGACTAAATGCCCAGGCGTATCAAGGCCGTTATTAGGGTAAGAGGAGGTTGTTCGGTGTACTGATTTCTCAGGATCTATGCACCCAAATTGCGTGAAAATGTAATCACAAGTCAGTTTTAGTATAATACATTTGTCCAATGAATACCCGTTTATCATCTGCATTTCTTCTTGGTGTAGCAATTTTAATGGCCAGTAGTGCAATTGGTAAGGTTGTGTCCGATTCAGTTATCTTGCTGAATCACTTTGCAGTGGATATGATACCGCGTTGTACACAATGGTTCCGTATTCGAACCGAGATCTTGCCGGCATGCTGTTTACTTACGGAAACGCAAATGGCAGCGGGCGGCGGGCAGCAAGATTGTATCAGGAGACCCATCTCCGCCGACAACAACCACAGCATTCAACGTTTGTAACAGTTTTTCGCCGTTTGTCTGAGACAGGGTCGTTTCACGAAGCAGGAAATCATGAAGGGTGTACCCGAAATGTTTGGACACCAGACTTGGAGGAAGGCGTCCGCCGTGTCAGTACCAGGCGGTTGGTCTGCCATTACACGATACGCCAGACGACCGTGTGGAACATTCTCCATAACAGTTGTTACTATCCTTATCACTTTATCACTTACAGCGTGTGCAGGGCTTACTAGCGACAGACTTTCCACATCGAGAGCAGTTTTGCTACTGGTTTCTTCACCAGGCAACCACAATTCCGGGATTTGTGTCATCCATCCCATTAACAGATGAGGCCACCTTTACACGGAGTGGTATCTTCAACTTTCATAACAGTCATCTGTGGGATAATAAGTAGAACCTCCATGATAGGGTGACAGCGAATTGTCAGCATCGGTGCAGCCGGAATGTGTGTGCCGGGGTAATTGGCGACCGTATTTTGGCACCAGTCTTCCCCCCACGTCGCCTAACAGGCCAGAACTATCAGCGTTTTTTGCGGGTGACTTTGCCTCCCCTCCTGGAAGAAGTCCACTGATGATTCGAAGGGTTATGTGGCTGTTACATGATTGGTGCTTCAGCCCACTTGGCAGTCCAGACGCATCTTAATCATGTCTTCCCTTGTCGATGGATCGGACGAGTGGGTCCAGTTGCATGGTCTGCTCGTTTACCGGATCTCAACCCGTGAGATTTCTGGTTATGGGGCCATCTCAAAAGTATGGTGTATGCAGAGGCCGTTCCAGATGTGGAGATAATAGAGCAGTCTATTCATGCTGGCTTTGACACTGCCGATGTGTGAGACAGAACATGCTACAGCGCGTCCACGCATACACCGAGGGACATGGAAACCATTTTCAGCACATACTGAACTATGACTGCATGATACAGCGCGTATTAGACTCCAGTCTCTGTAAATATGTATGATTGAATAAATTGTCTCTAGCATGGAAACCATGCGTTTCCGGACATAAGTTCATTAGACCTTTTCTGTTCAGTATCCTCTCGTCGATCAATCCCTAGAGTTTGTACACGGAGGAAAAAAAAAATCGCCGTGTATATCCCGCCAATGCTGTCCGGCAACAGTGCGGTGACACTAATTGCGGCAACATGTGGATACTAAAGCATTGTCGGCCAGTTATTGCTCGGCA
The DNA here is from genome assembly GCF_023864275.1 of Schistocerca cancellata. Lineage (NCBI taxonomy): Eukaryota > Metazoa > Arthropoda > Insecta > Orthoptera > Acrididae > Schistocerca > Schistocerca cancellata. The sequence goes on from NC_064626.1 coordinate 374,271,357, forward strand.
AAGTTAGAGGCAACCCCTTTCTGGAACGGAGGTGTTTACACGGGGTCGCACTATTGCCACAAAATGGACGAAAATGAGCGAGCGGATGTGAGCCCAGCGCTCCTGGTTTTACACCACACATTAGAAGGAACAACAGAAATAGGGCTTTTTAAATAAGCGGAATGTTTCTGAAAATTTTAGTCGTGAAACTATACAAACCTTTTCCGTAATTTTACCGGAATGTCGAAACAGTTTCGAATATGTCGTACACGCCATTGATCCGAGAATTGCAAAAGCCGTTACAAATTCGAGAGTCCAGGATGAACTTCCATCCGTCATCGGAGTGTGCGAGGATATGAATCTTTCTGGCAGATTAAAACTGTCTCCCTGACCAGGACTCGAACTCGGGGCCATTGCCTATCGCGGGCAAGTATTCTACCGTCTGACCTGCCCAAGCACGAATCACAACTCGTCCTCACAGCTTTATTTCCGCCAGTATCTCGTTTCCTATCTTCCAGACTTCAAAGAAACTCTTCTGCGAAACTTGCAAGACTAACACTCCTGAAAGAAAGAACACTTGGCCGTGAAAAGCAAAGGCCCTGAGTTCGAGTCCTCGTCCGGCACACAGTTTTAATCTGACAGGAAGTTTCGATCCCTTTAAGGGGACCACACCCTGCCTATCCAACCCATGTTAATTTAGGCAAGTATTTGACCCATATCTGAAAAAAAATATTTGATGCAGGACCTTAATATTTTTACTGTATGTTACATGATGCTAATTGAGTCAACTGTACTAAAATCTACTTTATCCATTTTATAGTTTTTAAGAAATACTTTTTTAAATTTATTAACAAAAAATATTAAGTTTTTTCTGCAGAAAATATTTTTTGTGAACTTCCTAATTTGGGAATATTAATGAATGTAGTACAAGAGGTGATTTTTTATGTTATGCAGTCTCTGAAAATTTCATTCATTTATCTATGATAGTTTCTGATATAATGGGGCATATGTACTGAAAATTTTAGTTTGCGGGAAATTGACTTTAAAGAAAAAACTTTTGAAATTTGTTACTTACAGTTAATTAAAACTGTCCTGCTGCATATGATGGCCCTTCGTTGGCCTCTAGCAGATCTTCCAGCTTCTTTCTCACTTTCCGTGGACGTTTGTCTTGCTTCCTTGGCCATATTAAATGCAGACCTGTCTGCATCGCTATTCTCATTTTATCGCAATGTTGCAGCCCAGTGATCATATTTTCACTGGAATTAATTCCCAGCTTTTTCAGTACCCAACACTTTCCAATATTACCACAATTGAATGTAATAACAGCATCATGAACTCCTAGTTTCATTGTATGCATGCCTACAAATACAGTTTTAGGAAGGCGTTTCCAAATTATGCTGTTGAAACATTCATTTGTGTTCTGTGTCTGCCCATGTAGACATTTCCTTAGAAAGTCAGGATGAGCCAAGTCTCTGAAAATAGGTTTAATTGCTGTAATAGCAACAGCAGGGAGAGAATGCTGGTGAGAATAAGATTCTTCAGTTGACTGAGCCCTATTGTATTTGCAACACGAATTTTCTCCTGATGGACACAATCCATGACATGGCTTATCATCACTAGAGGACTTATGGAAGAATATGGCCCAAACATCTCTCTTTACTGCCTCCAGATTTTCTTTATTTTTCCTAATTGTCAGCCCATAGTATACCTGCAAGTTTTCTATAACAACCACTCGCAATCACACTTGAACAAAACTAACGGCGTGTTTGAAAGCGTTTTTTTTACAAACAGCGGAAACAAAAGAATACCGACCGTTGCATTCCAAGGACAGCCAACACACTCGGGAGTAACAAAAAATCTCTAACGTGCAATGTAGGGGATATAAAGTTCTAAAATATATGCAGAAAAGTGGGTGACAGAAAAGTGAGCGTGGCACATAAACACACGTGGTTGGAAAATGCTCTGTAAATGCTCGAAATAAATTTTTTTCAGCAAAATCCTTTTCAGAGTACTTAAATAAAACCTTCATCTATCGAAATATGATGAAAACCGAAAATCGATTTTTTTCGACCTGAACCACGGTGTGGTCCCCTTAAATGTTCCTTAATATGTTTAGGTTTTTCAGAAGCCATTGTCCTTTTCTACCCCATGTAGGCCCCAAATGCGGACGCAAACAGTGCGAAGCGGACAGGTGCGTCTGGCGGAAGAGGGCGTGGTCATGCGCTCGACCCGAACGACCACCGCAGCGGAGAAGGTGGAGGGCGGTAAGAATGGAAGGGGAGGCAGGGGGCGTGAGGAGGGCACGCGACACGCGCGGCCGCCAATCAGGCAGCTGGCTTCCGCACTTACACACAGGCCCCCTCCGTGTTGAAAAGTTGCTCACCTTCATTCCGCACCTAATGGAGCGTATCACTACAGCGTGCTATATTACAACGCTTTGGGGGAAGGGGGGGGGGGGGGGCGGCAACAGACTTAATTATATGAATTCTGGTTGGAGGTTCAACTAATCAGTGGAAGTCTGCAGCAACCTCTTTATATAATGAAAAACCTGTCCCTGTCCGCCACACGGTTTTAAGCCGTCATACATGTGGTGCGTGTACGAGCAGCATGTTTCAGAATCCAATGTGAAAGCGCCTATTAGTGGTAGTAACAATTCTACAGAGAACTACGGATATGTTCTTTTAATCGAGCGTTCGCCTCAGACAATGCCTACAACAATGCAAACACAATTTTAGAAGTTCACCTCAGATTAAACTCATGGCTGAGTCTGAAGGAAAGAAGAGTTTTTAAGATTTAACGCACTGTAGAAGACGAGGTCATTAGAAACCGACTGAAGGGAAGACGTTAAAGCTGGTTGACCGGACGCGAAGCTGAATTTAGATTCTACAGAATGTAAGTCCACTTTCTTATCCGTTGTATTATACACTACACCTCCATCTACATACACAGTCCGCAAGTGGCAGCAGGTGCGTGGCAGAGAGTAACCTGAGCACCCTGTATCTCTTCTAGTCATTTTTCTTTTCTGTTCCACTCGCAAATAGAGCGATGAAAAACGACTGTCAGAATGCCTCCATACGATCCTTAATGTCTCTGATCTTACCTTCACGGTTAATGCGCGAAATGTACGTTGGCGACGGTAGAATCGTTCTGCAGTCAGCCTCCGACGCCGGTTCTCTTAATTTTCTCAATAGTGCTCTTTGAAAAGAACGTCGCCTTCCCTACAGTGATTCCCACTGAGTTTTCGAAGCATCTCTGTAATACTTGGGTATTGTTCGAACTTACCGGTAGCAAATCTAGCAGCCCGCCTCTGAAATCTTTGATGTCTTCCTTTAAGCTGACCTGGGGCCCTATTCTGTATCGTTCATACCGATTGGTGTAGTAGATTAGTCTCGGTAGCGACGTCATTTTCGGTTCTTTATCGAAATATCCTACTCAGTAAACTTCTGAGACCTGTTACCGAACGGTCCTCCCACCGATTTTACGACAATTGTACCGAGAGATTTTGGATTTCGGTGTGGCCCTGTCGATCGATAAGCTGTGATTTACGTTCACCTATAATTTGTTATTTTAAACATATTTAGCGGTTTTAGCTATGGATTTAGTGATTGTGTTACTGAAGAATCACCAGAGGGCGCATCTGGTTGGAAAGTGAGTTCACAATAGACTATTTTCCTTTGCTAGAAATGTGGTTAAGTTAGGTTGTTACTGTGAATGATTACATTAAAAAAACGGCTTCGGTCAATATTCTCTCAAAATACGTGTTATTTTTATACAAATAAAGGTTTAAAGATCATTAAATATCAAGACATCGGCTCTGCTTACGTATATTACATGAGTGTGAACTGACGTTATTAGTGACTTTATGCACTTTTTCCCACAAATGGTTTAGTTAGTAATTATCGATACTGTAAAAAATTCTACGCATTTCAAGCTGAGAATCATGGAAATGGATAGACTGCGCCTGATACTGTGAAGGGTGATACTGTGAAGGAGGAGGCAAGAGCGATGAAGGCGGGCCCGTCAGCTCGATGGAATGCGGCGTCATGCGTTACGGCAACGTAAACGCAATTTTCGGTAGTTGGAAGAATGGCGCGCCCGTGTCGCCTGCTAGCCGCTTTGTGTTCGTGGCGCTGTGCGCGCTGCAATGCGCATGCTCGGATCTGAGCCCGCTTGCTTTTGATTGGCTCGCACGACGCGAACCGACAACAGCGCTTCGGTTCTCTAGACCCGAACGGTATAGCTTCCGAAACGCATACTGAAAATGCAGGGGCTCTAATTCGAGTACTAGGCCGTTCGGTGCCCTTAAGTACCGAAACGATCGGCACAATGGCGGAAAGATACAGAATAGGCCCCCTGGTGTGGAACCGAAAGAATCAAACAGTACTTAAGAATGGGTCGCACTCTTGTCCTATATGCGGTCTCTTTACATATGAACTACACTTTCCTAAAATTATCCCAGTAAACTGAAGTCTCTACTACAGTCCTTAGATGCCCATTTAATTTCGTCTTGCTTTTCAGTGTTACTCCCAGGTATTTAATCGACATGACTGTGTCAAACGACACACTGCTAATACTGTATTCGAATATAATGTGTTTGTTTTTCCTAATCATCTGGAGTGATTTACATTTTTCTACATTTAGAGATAGCTGCCATTCATCACACCGACTACAAATTTTATCTGTCATGCTGTATCCTCCTGTGCTCATTCAACGAGGACACATTCTTTCACAATCATACGCAGTCTCTATGAACAGAAACAGTTAGATTAACATAAATCAGATTTATTTTTAAGTGAAAACACCTTTAAAATGGTTGCCATTTGTGAGGAGGCAATTGTGTCGAATGGAGTGACAATCTCTGTGGAAGTACCTTAAGACTTTGATAGCCTATCCATAGGAGATCTGGTACTTTGTGCCGAAACCTCTTCGACTTGATGGACTCGATGCGTCCCCTTAAACTGTATCGTATCCCAGAGACTAAGTTTCAGCGGTCGTGAATCAGTTTTTGTTCTGAGGAGGAGTGTATATATTACAACAACTTGTGGACTCCAAGCGCGTATTGCCGAAACAAGGCTGTGTGAATACGAAGAAGTTTGAAAATTTCATGGTATACTTAAAGACCGGTATATATGAGGGCAAAGTACAGCCGGAAACATAAAAAGTACCACAATGGCACAGAGCCAGAAAAAGTGACTGAATATTCTGGGTTCAGACCCAAAACCAGGCGCGGTGCTGTCGTCAATATGGCCAATGTACTGTGTACGCGGGAATGTGGGCGGCATATGACAAGCGTGGATCAAATATGGATGTCGATTTCCCTGCTTATGAGATGGGGAGTTGAGCTTAGCTAGACACAGATCCAACGTACCCATTTGGACCACTCAAAATCGAGGCAGAAGCTCTTAAAGATGGATGGGCGGATAGAATCAAACTAAACATAATTACTCTGCGACGGGTCACCTGACCAACCTCTGTAATTTTTTCGGACGAACTGAGGTTCTCCATGAATAAACGAAAATACACTCCTGGAAATGGAAATAAGAACACCGTGAATTCATTGTCCCAGGAAGGGGAAACTTTATTGACACATTCCTGGGGTCAGATACATCACATGATCACACTGACAGAACCACAGGCACATAGACACAGGCAACAGAGCATGCACAATGTCGGCACTAGTACAGTGTATATCCACCTTTCGCAGCAATGCAGGCTGCTATTCTCCCATGGAGACGATCGTAGAGATGCTGGATGTAGTCCTGTGGAACGGCTTGCCATGCCATTTCCACCTGGCGCCTCAGTTGGACCAGCGTTCGTGCTGGACGTGCAGACCGCGTGAGACGACGCTTGATCCAGTCCCAAATATGCTCAATGGGGGACAGATCCGGAGATCTTGCTGGCCAGGGTAGTTGACTTACACCTTCTAGAGCACGTTGGGTGGCACGGGATACATGCGGACGTGCATTGTCCTGTTGGAACAGCAAGTTCCCTTGCCGGTCTAGGAATGGTAGAACGATGGGTTCGATGACGGTTTGGATGTACCGTGCACTATTCAGTGTCCCCTCGACGATCACCAGTGGTGTACGGCCAGTGTAGGAGATCGCTCCCCACACCATGATGCCGGGTGTTGGCCCTGTGTGCCTCGGTCGTATGCAGTCCTGATTGTGGCGCTCACCTGCACGGCGCCAAACACGCATACGACCATCATTGGCACCAAGGCAGAAGCGACTCTCATCGCTGAAGACGACACGTCTCCATTCGTCCCTCCATTCACGCCTGTCGCGACACCACTGGAGGCGGGCTGCACGATGTTGGGGCGTGAGCGGAAGACGGCCTAACGGTGTGCGGGACCGTAGCCCAGCTTCATGGAGACGGTTGCGAATGGTCCTCGCCGATACCCCAGGATCAACAGTGTCCCTAATTTGCTGGGAAGTGGCGGTGCGGTCCCCTACGGCACTGCGTAGGATCCTACGGTCTTGGCGTGCATCCGTGCGTCGCTGCGGTCCGGTCCCAGGTCGACGGGCACGTGCACCTTCCGCCGACCACTGGCGACAACATCGATGTACTGTGGAGACCTCACGCCCCACGTGTTGAGCAATTCGGCGGTACGTCCACCCGGCCTCCCGCATGCCCACTATACGCCCTCGCTCAAAGTCCGTCAACTGCACATACGGTTCACGTCCACGCTGTCGCGGCATGCTACCAGTGTTAAAGACTGCGATGGAGCTCCGTATGCCACGGCAAACTGGCTGACACTGACGGCGGCGGTGCACGAATGCTGCGCAGCTAGCGCCATTCGACGGCCAACACCGCGGTTCCTGGTGTGTCCGCTGTGCCGTGCGTGTGATCATTGCTTGTACAGCCCTCTCGCAGTGTCCGGAGCAAGTATGGTGGGTCTGACACACCGGTGTCAATGTGTTCTTTTTTCCATTTCCAGGAGTGTATGTTTTGCATGTCAGTTAAAGAAACCTCCTTATCCTCCAAATAATAATAATTATTCTCTACATCTAGCTAATAAATAAATACTGTGGTTATTAAATGTTAATGTAACTTTGAAATTGAAATAATTTGTTCATCTGGCACTCAGCATGATTGAGACCTATGTCATTGTCATTGTCTCTTATTGTTGTCATTGACTATTATTGGTCATGATGATACTGACGTTTTAAGTAGACTTAATTTATGAAATCCCTTCTCACAAGTTATTTAGTAGTCAACAGGACCCAAGGTAACTCCTTTTTATTAAATTCATTGTTAGTAACAATACGCTTTAGCCCCTGCTGCTGCAACCTGCTCCGAATTGCTGTAAACCACATGGAAAAAGGCAGTCATCTAAAGAGGTTAGTGCAAAACTTAGGGCCAAAACACAGACACTGACACACCACAACATGTCATGTACTCTAATCCAGTAAATTCAGTTGCACGAGTCAGATTCTGTATCACTTTTAAATCTTGTTCAAAAACGCAGTCAGATAGCTTACGTATTCATCGTTACAGGTTCATTTGTTCCTATAGTTTTTCATATTCAAATACGCTGTCAGGTAGCTTATCCAAATGTTAGCTTTAAGTTTTTCATGTAACAATCTATTCAGTGCTTAAATGACAGTGAAAGTGATACTCATACAAGGCGCGCACAGTGTTATGCAGGTTAGATTCAATTTACTGATAGCTCAGGTTACTTACAGAGTCCATTTTCACAGACGAACATAGACAATTTTGGCTGTAGCTACGTTACACATATTGGTTGCATATACGTTACAAAGTTCACTGGATATCTCCGTGACTCTTCCGTGCCTACTAAATGAATCAATAACGAAACCTGCTGCTCTTCTTTGGATATCTCCTACTTCCGCTATCAATCCTATTCTCGTACAGACCCCAGACTGAGAAGCAATATTTAAGTACCGGGCCGGCCGCTGTGACCGAGCTGTTCTAGGCGCTTCAGTTCGCAACCGCGCTGCTGCTACGGTCGCAGGTTCGAATCCTGCCTCGGGCATGGGTGTGTGTGATGTCCTTAGGTTAGTTAGGCTTAAGTAGTTCTAAGTCTAGGGGACTGATGACCTCAGATGTTAAGTGCCATAGTGCTTAGAGCCATTTAAACCGTTTTTCAAGTCCCGGTCCAAAAAAAAAATGACTCTGAGCACTATGGGACTTAACATCTATGGTCATCAGTCCCCTAGAACTTAGAACTACTTAAACCTAACTAACCTAAGGACATCACACAACACCCAGTCATCACGAGGCAGAGAAAATCCCTGACCCCGCCGGGAATCGAACCCGGAAAGTCCCGGTCCAACGACGGTTCAATTAACTACGTCCTTTGTGGGTGGACTACACTTTCTAAGGATTCTTCCAATGAATATCAGCATCTGCCATACCCGCGGTGAGTTTTATGTGGTCGATCCGCTTTAAATCGCGCCGTACGCATACTCCCAGATATTTAACGGATATGACCACTTCCGGTGACATTTATGTAATCAAGCAACCATACAATAATGAATTATTTCTGCTCCATTATTGGCGATACATTACTTTTGTTTATGTTGATGACGAACTGTCAATCCCTGCACTAAGCGTCGATCCTTTGCATGTTGACTTGCCTCTCGCTGTAATTTTTTTAGCGCTGTGACTTCTCTGCAGATAATAGCAGAATTTACAAACGGCATCATCGAATTTCCGACGTTATCCATCAGTTTTTTTTTACGTATGTTGTGAAAAGTACAGCATCAAAAATAGGACCTACGATCAGCCGACCGGGCGATGTCAACGAATCCAAGATTCAAAATTCTTGCCAATGGTCTCGTTGTATCACTTGTGCGAAAGCGTCCGCTCCGATAGCTGAATGGTGCCGGCACGGTAGCTCAGCGTGTTCGGTCAGAGGGTTAGCTGCCCTCTGTAATAAAAAAAAAAAAAAAAAAAAAAAAACTGAGTTAATGGATCAACGGCGAACTGAAACGGGTGTCTTACGACGTCCGCCCCGAGCAGATGAAAAGAACGAAAACGAACAAAACGAGAGTAAAAAAAAAAAGAATGTCAGCGTGACGGACTGCCGTCCTAAGGAGCCCGGGTTCGATTCCCGGCTCAGGGACTGGGCGTTGTGTTGTCTTCATCATCATTTACCCCCATCCGGCGAGCAGGTCGCCCAATGTGGCGTCGAATGTAGTAAGACCTGCACAAAGGCGGCCGGACCTGCCCCGTGAGTGGTCTCCCGGCCGATGACGCCAAACGCTCGTTCCCATTTACTTGCGCGAAAGCGATGAGAACAATCATAGGGTACGGCCAGAGCTCGCTACTGCGATCTGCGTTCTGCACGGGCGGGCGCTGCAACAGAGGGCGGCCGCAGCTGTGTCAGCAACGGCCGTCGGCTTCCAGCTTGCAGTAGCCCCAGTTCCGGTGGGGGAGGCGGCTAATGGCCTCCCCGCCCTTTGCCATTCCCCGCTTGAACGCGCTAATGCCGTAAACAGTGCTGTCGTTCTAGGCTGGTATTTACGAGCTGCAAGGGGGAAAGCCTCCACAATGAAACTACCTGGTGCCATTTTAGCTTTACGTAAGGTTCGGATTGTTGATACGATTCTGCAATGTAATGCCGCGACAGGCCATCTTTTCTCAGAAATAAAAATCGCTACACCACCCTCTGAATACGGTGAGCCTAGACTATACCGGCCATTCATATCAGCTTCTACAATCGTAACCATGATATCTCCTTCAGCTTCACTACTGGCCATTAAAATTGCTACACCACGAAGATGACGTGCTACAGACGCGAAATTTAACCGACAGGAAGAAGATGCTGTGATATGCAAATGATTAGCTTTTCAGAGCATTCACACAAGGTTGGCGACACCTACAACGTGCTGACATGAGGAAAGTTTCCAACCGATTTTTCATACACAAACAGCAGTTGACCGGCGTTGCCTAGTGAAACGATATTTTGATGCCTCGTGTAAGGCATGCGTACCATCACGTGTCCGACTTTGATAAAGGTCGGATTGAAGCCTATCACGATTGCGGTTTATCGTATCGCGACATTGCTAGTCGTGTTGGTCGAGATCCAATGACTGTTAGCAGAATATGGAATCGGTCGGTTCATGAGGGTAATACGGAACGCCGTGCTGGATGCCAACGCTCTCGTATCACTAGCAGTCGAGATGACAGGCATCTTATCCGCAAGGCTGTAACGGATCATGCGGCCACGTCTCGATCCATGAGTCAACAGATAGGGACATTTGTAAGACAACAACCATCTGCACGAACAGTTTGCGGACTATTGCAGCAGCATGGACTATCAGCTCGGAGACCACGGCTGCGGTTACCCTACACGCTGCATCACAGACAGGAGCACCTGCGATGGTGTGCTCAACGACGAACCTGGCTGCACGAATGGCAAAAAGTCATTTTTCCGGATGAATCCAGGTTCTGTTTACAGCATCATGATAGGCGCATCCGTGTTTGGCGACTTCGCGGTGAACGCACATTGGAAGCGTGTATTCGTCATCGCCATACTGGCGTATCACCCGGCGTGATGGTATGGGGTGCCATTGGTTACACGTCTCGGTCACCTCTTGTTCGCATTGACGGCACTTTGAACAGTGGACGTTACATTTCAGGTGTGTTACGACCCCTCATTCGATCCCTGCGAAATCCTAGAATTTCGGTAGGATAATGCATGACCTCATGTTGCACGTCCTGTACGGGCCTTTCTGGATACAGAAAATGTTCGACTGCTGCCCTGACCAGCACATTCTCCAGATCTCTCACCAATTGAAAACGTGTGGTCAATGGTGGCCGAGCAAGTGGCTCGTCACAATACTCCATTCACTACTCTTGCTGAACTGTGGTATCGTGTTGAAGCTGCATGGGCAGCTGTACCTGTACACGCCATCCAAGCTCCGTCTGACTCAATGCCCAGGCGTATCAAGGCCGTTATTACGGCCAGAGGTGGTTGTTCTGGGTACTGATTTCTAGGTATCAATGTACCCAAATTGCGTGAAAATGTAATCATATGTCAGTTCTAGCATAATATATTTTTCCAATGAATACCCGTTTATCATCTGCATTTCTTCTAGGTGTATGTGTTATGTGAATATCATCTCGAGGTTCACCCAAAAGAAAAAGAATACCTGACAGCACCAAAAATCAACCCTCTGTTCAGCAGTCAGATAGTTTTATCGCATAGTTACGGTGATAGAACACTTTTTTCCAATCAACTAACAGAACTACTCATTTATGACAGACTGGGCGAGAGGAATCAAGGTAAGAAATTCTCAAAGCAACAAATACCATCATCAATTTATTCAAGTTTATCTCTGCTACTGCCTAAAGTGGCGTAAATATAACACTTTCCAAGACTTCCCAAGAGTAGCCAAAAACAGATGATTCCCCCCCCCCCCCTCCCGCCCTGAGAACTGGATACAAATATCTTATATGAGAGAATTCTAAGAAAGATCGCTATATAAGAAGAAAGCACGCAGACAAATAAGATTAGGGCTTCAAACTTCAACGACAAGGCGATTAAGTTAGTTAATTACGTGTTCCATAGATCACTTTCACGATACACATTATGATGTGGAACGTGTCATCTGAAAAAAAGTAAACAGATGCACTATACACAATAAAAAAAACCGAGCCAGAGCGAGTAGGAATCGAGCTCTGAGTGTTCCCCACAAATTTAGTGATGTATACTGATAATAACAATTTCGCGTGGCTCAATCGCCGGTGCAAATATTTCTATTGGACGCCACTTCGACGACTTGCGTGTCCCTAAACATATCTCAACTACCCAACCGGGGAAAGGGGAGGTGGCGACTCCTCACATCTTTGCCGTGTGATGGCTCGGTTAAAACGAAAACCGAAAAATTCGTGGTCCGACCGAGGTTCGATACCGCGCCCTCAGGGTTTCGAGGCACGACATGTATGTAGACAGTTCATCTGTAGGTTGTGATGAGTGAGTTTGTATCAAAATATGTGACATAAATGGCCCTATTTTTTGTCCGATTTGATTTATTACTCATTTAGAAACATATTGCTTAACATTTTATAACAGGTCGTTCATTTTGCAGCTTTTCATTTAGATTACAAAGTATATACCATATTACAAACAACAGTTATTGTGTTCAGCAATTATAATGGAAGTAATAATACATTAAAAATACATTAGAAATCGAAAGAAAAGTCACACAAAAATATTCAGATTTTAAGAAGATATGATGATAGATGATAGGAAAGACTTGGACAGTAACAGAGAGAGAGAGAGAGAGAGAGAGAGAGAGAGAGAGAGAGAGAGAGAGAGTAATGTTACTCTGTCTGAGCCAGCCTGGTCTGAAAGCCTCGGAACTACTTCGAGCCTTGCAGTCCCAGTTACAGTTTGATTTACTGATTAATATTTCTAAACCTAGTGTTACAAATACACTATTACTATTACGTACATTGTGGAAAGCGCAGTGATATGTGAATGTAAAGTGAGTTATTTCTTGGTGGTTATCAATTAACCTTCAGTTCCTATATAACTTGTCTTGAATTTCACCTGGTATGTTGTTTATATGCAAAGTGTTCAGTCACAAATGTTACATCCCAACAGCGGTATAATGACCGCGGGATGGATAAGCCTGCTGTTGATATTTAAGCTTGGGGTTCGGTGTGGGGCGGCGGTGGGGTGAGTGGACTGCTGCAGCCTCTTGTGGGGTTGTGAACCACTGAGAGTTACGGCGGGGACGAAGCCTCTCAGTCGTTTCTAGGTCCTCACTGCCATACAATTCAGTACAATACAATACCCTATACGTTTTGATGAGTGAGTTTGCCAGTATCTTAATGTGTTACATAAATGGGCGTTTCATTTGATGCATTTACTTACAGCTTAAATTCTTTCACACTGCGAAAGGACTGTAGATCTTAGTATGCGACATAAATTTCAACATTATACGTCCCAGTGAACGTCATCTGCCAGCGTGTGTAGTGCCAACAGTAAAATTCGGAGGCGGTGGTGTTACGGTGTGGCCGTGTTTTTCATGGAGGGGACTTGCACCCCTTGTTGTTTTGCGTGGCACTATCACAGCACAGGCATACATTGATGTTTTAAGCACCTTCTTGCTTCCCACTGTTGAAGAGCAATTAGGGGATGGAGACTGCATCTTTCAACACGATCGAGCACCCGTTCCTAAGGAACGGCCTGTGGCGGAGTGGTTGCACGACAGTAACATCCCTGTTTTGGAGTGGCCTGCACAGAGTCCTGCCTTGAATCCTACAGAACACTTCGTGCCAGGCCTCACCGACGACATCGATACCTCTCCGCAAGGACTGATGACCTCAGAAGTTAAGTCCCATAATACTAAGAGCCATTTGAGAACCTCTGCGCAGTGCAGCACTCCGTGAACAATGGGCTGCCATTCCCCAAGAAACCTTCCAGCACGTGACTCAACGTATGCCTGCGAGAGTGGAAGCTGTCATCGAGGCTAATGGCGAGTCAATGCATACTGAATTGCAGTATTACTGATGGAGGAGAAAAAAAATGGCTTTGAGCACTATGGGACTTAACATCTGAGGTCATCAGTCCCTTAGAACTTAGAACAACTTAAACCTAACTAACCTAAGGACATCACACACATCCATGCCCGAGGCAGGATTCGAACCTGCGACCATAGCGGTCGCGCGGTTCCAGACTGAAGCGCCTAGAACCGCTCGGACACACCGGCCGACTATGGAGGAGACCAAGAACTTTTAAGTCATTTTCAGACAGGTGTCGGTATACTTTTGATCACATAGTTTAACTCTTCAATTGGCACTACGAATCTGAGAGCGCCCCTTTCCAGTAAACCAGAGACTGTAACCAGAATGAGATTTTCACTCTGCAGCGGAGTGTGCGCTGATATGAAACTTCCTGGCAGATTAAATCTGTGTGCCGGACCGAGACTCGTGTTCAGGACCTTTGCCTTTCTCGGGGAAATGCTCTACCAACAGAACTACCCAAGCACGACTCACGCCCCGTCCTCACAGCTTTACTTCTGCCAGTACCTCGTCTCCTATCTTCCAAACTGTCCTGCGAACCTTGCAGAACTAGCACTCCTGAAAGAAAGGATATTGCGGATACATTACTTAGGCACATCCTGGAGGATGTTTCCAGAATGAGATTTTCACTCTGCAGCGGAGTGTGCGCTGATATGAAACTCCCTGGCAGATTAAAACTGTGTGCCGGACCGAGACTCGAACTCGGGACCTTTGCCTTTCGCAGGAGATTCAAATTGTTCAAATGGCTCTGAGCACTATGGGACTTAACTTCTGAGGTCATCAGTCCCCTAGAACTTAGAACTATTTAAACCTAACTAACCTAAGGACACCACACACATCCATGACCGAGGCAGGATTCGAACCTGCGACCGTAGCGGCCGCGCGGTTCCAGACTGTAGCGCCTAGAACCGTTCGCAGGAGAGCTTCTGTAAAGTCTGGAAGGTAAGAGACGAGGTACTGGCAGAAGTAAAGCTGTGAGGACTGGGCGTGAGTCGTGCTCGGGTAGCTCAGTTGGTAGAGCATTTGCCCGCGAAAGGGAAAGGTCCCGATTTCGTGTCTCGGTCCGGCACACAGTTTTAATGTGCCAGGAAGTTTCATATCAGAGACTGTAAATTTGGAACCGCGTCGCCGCAGTGGTCGTGATACTTAATCCACCACACTCAGCTTTCAGCCACCTCCTCCTCTTTTTTTTCTGCGTGCGACGATGCAAAGTATATCGTCCGTGAAAGCAGGTGAGGCTCGAGTGGCAAAAAACCATCAGCCGGATGTCGTCCCGTAGCAGCATTCCGAGCCGCCGCCGAGAAGACGCTGAGGCGGCGCAGAACCGGCTGGCCGCCAATCTGGGGCACATCGGCAGGCAGACGCCGAGGCGCCAAATTGCAGCTGAGCCGCGGGTAATGGGCTCCGGAGCGCTCGCGGCCGCAGAAGCGACGGCGGTGGCCGCAGCCGCAGCCGCAGCAGCCGGCAGGTAGAGCCGGCCTGTGGCCCAGATGGGAGCGCGCCCGGCCCATCGGCGGCGGCCTTGCGGGGAAAGCGCGTCCTTGGGACGGCGAGCGAGCGTCTGCCCCGCTGACACACAATCCAGCCCGCTCCAGCCCCAGACGAGGCTCCGCTGGAAAGTGGTCTCTCTCTACTCCAGCCGGCTGCCGCGCTCCGCCGTTACGGCACCGTTTCCGGGAAAAGCTCGCACCAGCTGCCGCGACTACCACTGGCCACGCCCACCACATCCGTTTAGCGAATGAGCTGTCCGTTTCTATCAGCTCTGTTGTTCTTGTGGTCCTCAGTCCGACGTCTGGTTTGATGCAGCTACCCACGCTACTCGATCCTGTGAAAGCCTCTTTATCTCCAAATTACTACTGCAACCCACGATCCATTTGAACCTGCTAACCGTATTCATTTCTTGGTCCCTCTCTACATTTTTTACCTCCCACACTTCCTTCCAAAACTGAATTGACGATCCCTTGATGTCTCAGAATTTGTCCTATCAACAGATCTCGTTTTTGATCACGTTCTACAACAAATTTCTTTTCTTTAAAATAATTGAAAAGCCACGATTGCTCCAATCGTTTATTAGATGACCGGTTTCTGCACTCTGAAGGTGCCACCATCAGATCTGTGAAGGAATAACATAACAGGTTTGAGGGAGGGCTTACATTAGTTAACTATATACGTTACAATTATTACAGAACCACATACCTGAAACGTGGATTAACATTTATAAAACCATATGGACATCATGGCATTTGAGACAGACCATCTGATAAAATCATTGGCACGACCAAAAAAATCATAAAAACCTGCTCTCATGGTCGTTCTTTCCTGAACCGCTAGAATCACAGCAGGTAAGTCTGCGCGGAATAGGGCAGTGATGATGCCAACCGGTGTTAGGCGAGCAGTGGTAGTTTTATCTGGTGACTTCAGCTTTATACACTCCTGGAAATTGAAATAAGAACGCCGTGAATTCATTGTCCCAGGAAGGGGAAACTTTATTGACACATTCCTGGGGTCAGATACATCACATGATCACACTGATAAAACCACAGGCACATAGACACAGGCAACAGAGCATGCACAATGTCGGCACTAGTACAGTGTATATCCACCTTTCGCAGCAATGCAGGCTGCTATTCTCCCATGGAGACGATCGTAGAGATGCTGGATATAGTCCTGTGGAACGGCTTGCCATGCCATTTCCACCTGGCGCCTCAGTTGGACCAGCGTTCGTGCTGGACGTGCAGACCGCGTGAGACGACGCTTCATCCAGTCCCAAACATGCTCAATGGGGGACAGATCCGGAGATCTTGCTGGCCAGGGTCGTTGACTTACACCTTCTAGAGCACGTTGGGTGGCACGGGATACATGCGGACGTGCATTGTCCTGTTGGAACAGCAAGTTCCCTTGCCGGTCTAGGAATGGTAGAACGATGGGTTCGATGACGGTTTGGATGTACCGTGCACTATTCAGTGTCCCCTCGATGATCACCAGTGGTGTACGGCCAGTGTAGGAGATCGCTCCCCACACCATGATGCCGGGTGTTGGCCCTGTGTGCCTCGGTCGTATGCAGTCCTGATTGTGGCGCTCACCTGCACGGCGCCAAACACGCATACGACCATCATTGGCACCAAGGCAGAAGCGACTCTCATCGCTGAAGACGACACGTCTCCATTCGTCCCTCCATTCACGCCTGTCGCGACACCACTGGAGGCGGGCTGCACGATGTTGGGGCGTGAGCGGAAGACGGCCTAACGGTGTGCGGGACCGTAGCCCAACTTCATGGAGACGGTTGCGAATGGTCCTCGCCGATACCCCAGGAGCAACAGTGTCCCTAATTTGCTGGGAAGTGGCGGTGCGGTCCCCTACGGCACTGCGTAGGATCCTACGGTCTTGGCGTGCAACCGTGCGTCGCTGCGGTCCGGTCGCAGGTCGACGGGCACGTGCACCTTCCGCCGACCACTGGCGACAACATCGATGTACTGTGGAGACCTCACGCCCCACGTGTTGAGCAATTCGGCGGTACGTCCACCCGGCCTCCCGCATGCCCACTATACGCCCTCGCTCAAAGTCCGTCAACTGCACATACGGTTCACGTCCACGCTGTCGCGGCATGCTATCAGTGTTAAAGACTGCGATGGAGCTCCGTATGCCACGGCAAACTGGCTGACACTGACGGCGGCGGTGCACAAATGCTGCGCAGCTAGCGCCATTCGACGGCCAACACCGCGGTTCCTGGTGTGTCCGCTGTGCCGTGCGTGTGATCATTGCTTGTACAGCCCTCTCGCAGTGTCCGGAGCAAGTATGGTGGGTCTGACACACCGGTGTCAATGTGTTCTTTTTTCCATTTCCAGGAGTGTATTTTATGGAAAAAACGACCATGAGAGCAGTTTTTTATTATTTTTTGGTAGTGACAATGATTTTATCAGATGGTCTGCCCCATATGCCATGATGTCCATATGGTTTTATAAATGTTAATCCACGTTTCAGGTATGTGGTTCTGTAATAATTGTAATGTATATAGTTAACTCATGTAAGCCCTCCCTCAAACCTCTTATGTTATACCTTCACAGATCTAATAAACGACTGAAGCGATCGTGGCTTTTCAATTATTTTAAAAACAGAGTGATCGCCCCACGACACACTACGTGTTCACCGCAAAATTTCTTTTCTCTCTAATTCTGTTCTGTAGCTCCACATTACCTACGCGATTTACCCTTCTAATATTCAGCATTCTTTTGTAGCACCACATTTCAAAAGTTTCTACTCTCTTCTTGTCTGAAACGTTTGTTGTCCACTTTTCAATTCCGTACAAGGATACGCCTGGCTAGCTGCGCGGTCATACGTGCTGCTTCCCGAGCGGGAATGCATGCCGGTCCCCGGCACGAACCCGCTCAGCGGATTAGTGTCGAGGTCCGGTGTGCCGGCCAGCCTGTGGATGGTTTTTAAGGCGGTTTTCCATCTGCCTCGGCGAATGCGGGCTGGTTCCCCTTATTCCGCCTCAGTTACACTATGTCGGTAATTGATGCGCAAATACCGTCTCCACGCACGCGTAAACCATCATTACTCTACCACGCAAACATTGGGCTTACACTTGTCTGGAATGAGTGTCCACATGTACCAATGAGTGCACCTGCAAAACTACATCATTATACGACTGTAGCTCGTGCCAAACTGACGCTGTAGCTACATGGATCACGTGGACAGGTAGCCCGCATATCCTATTATTAGCATGAGATGTCGCTCCAAACACCACTTGGTACTGAAGCAGATACCATAAAACCATCCAGAGAATTTTTATAGCGTATGCTGCTTAAATCGATGAGTTACACGGAAGTGATGATATTCTGCTAGTCCGCAGCTCGTAGTCGTGCGGTAGCGTTCTCGCTTCCCACGTCCGGGTTCCCGGGTTCGATTCCCGGCGGGGTCAGGGATTTTCTCTGCCTCGTGATGACTGGGTGTCGTGTGCTGTCCTTAGGTTAGTTAGGTTTAAGTAGTTCTAAGTTCTAGGGGAGTGATGACCATAGATGTTAAGTTCCATAGTGCTCAGAGCCATTTGAACCATATTCTGCTACCTAATGCTGTTGTCTGAATTTTTATCTTACCCTACACAATGGCCCATCAACAAAATTACCGCTACGCCAGACAAGCTGTCTTGCTGTAGATACGAGGGCTTTTCAATAAAGAATTATCATAATTTCTCGCGCTAAAATTTAATCTTATGATATTCTGTTAGCTTAATGTGCAACAAACACGCCGTAGTAGTTTCATTGTTGGGATTTCTGGTTGCCGCCTGTGAGAGGCAGTCAAGGTCAGACATGTTCAGTATCGCCTACCGCTGCAATGGAGTTAAAACGCGAGGAATGATATGTGGCTTTGAAATTCCGCTTTCGTCTCAACAAATCTTCAGCTTGGGCCTATACAATGTTGCAGGGGCCTATGGAGAGTGTTCTTCCCTACAGCACAGCACCGCGTCAAGGGAAGTTGGACCCGGAGCTCCAGCTACAGCTCTCACGGAAGAAAACAGCAACACTGCTGCCATTATTGTCAGAGAGGATCGACATATTACCTTAAAGTCACTTTCTGAAATACTGAACATTTCATTGGGTACCACCCACACGATGGTGACAGAAAAATTACACATGACACGTGTTTGTGCGCGATGGGTTCCAAAACTGTTGATTCCCGAACAAAAGGACACTCGCGTGCAGGTATGCATGCAGTTAAAGGTGATGACAGAGGAAGATCCGGAGTTTCTTTCAAATGTAATCACTGCTGATGAAACTTAGCTACGTCATTTTGATCCTGAGAGCAAACAGCGAAGCTCAGTGTGGAAATCTCCTTCTGCATGAACCCCCAATAAAGCAAAAGTGGTTGCTTCTACTGGGAAAGGTATGGTCATCTCCATCTTTGACATTCATGGAATGGTTTATCAGCATGTTGTACCTGCACACACATCAGTAACTGGACAATATTGCAGGGATGTCCTGAAAAAAATTCCAAGTCCATATTAGGAGCAAAAGACATCATCTCCGTGAAGCAGGATGGATGCTACACCACGATAATGCGCGGCCGCATATTGCCAATGTTGTTGCTGAATATCTTGCAAAAAGCAATATGAAGTGCATCCCTCACCCTTCCTATAGTGTCCGGATTTAGCCCCATGTGACTTTTTTTCTATTCCCTAACGTGAAGAAACGCCTTCGTGGGAGGCATTATCAATCATCAGAAGCAGTGGTGAAGGCTGCGGAGGCGATTTTGAAGGACCTCTCAAAAAACTGTTTGCAGCATGTATTTGAAGACTGGCAGAAACGCTGGAACAAGGGCATCGCATTCATGGGAGACTACTATGAGAAGGACCACCAAAATTATGAGGGTGAGTAAAGGTATGTTGTCAAAAAAAAAATTATGATCATTCTTTACTGAACAGCCCTCGTACTTAACGCTACCCGTGTGAGGTCGGGGCAGGTCCCAAATTGAATTGTAAATGAAAAGCACAACATTGTGTTTATGCTACAGTATTAATTTATTCTGTTGAGCAGTTTTCGGCTTAGAAGACTACATGACTTGAACTGACTATCGTCATCAAAGAGGGTACTATATTTGTGAACAACGCTGAAAAAGATCTTCCATTCTGAGAGGTATGTTCTTACGACAGAACAAGACTATGTGTACGCGTCCCTCTCTCTCAGCGCATAACATCTTTTCCATTGTTCTTCACGAATATTGTCCCTTCTTGAGGCGATAGCCTGTGAAGCGGGAAACTTCTAACAATATAGTTCAGTTCAAATGGTTCAAATGGCTCTGAGTACTATGAGACTTAACATCTGAGGTCATCAGTCCTCTAGAACTTAGAACTACTTAAAACTAACTAACCTATGGACATCACATACATCCATCCATGCCCGAGGCAGGATTCGAACCTGCGACCGTAGCAGTCGCGCGGTTCCGAACTGAAGCGCCTAGAACCGCTCGGCCACCGCGGCCGGCAAAATAGTTCATTACTGTGGAACATACATATATGGTATTTTTCATTTATTACGAAGTTATTCTACCAAGAATCGGCGGAAGAATCCGTTAACATGACAACATTGAATCTTCTGAGCAATATTTAGTTTTTATATAGCGGATTCTCGTACCGTTTTTGAGTTTTCGACGTCATGTAGACAGTGGTTGCACGTCGTGGATCTATCCACACAAACATCGTAACTGAAAAAAATCACTGTGGCTGATCACTACTTTTCATAACCAAAACGGGTGGCAATGATAAAAGTTTTTTTTATCGCAGCTGTGCTGGTACAATGATTTTCGACAACACAGAACACACTCAGCACACAGCTCTCAGATTTAGCAAAGGAAACATCACCTGAGGTCCACTAATTTATGGCAGTCGTTCCTTGTAATGTACATTAACAGCAATCTATTTTATTGTATTATTATCAATTTCAACAGCCTGCGATATACATCGTCTCCAGTTAGTATTAAGCACAAATTAAGGGTTGAATGATACTTTGCTTCTTCACAATACTTATCGGGCACTAGAATCGAGTGATATGTGACTATCATAATACTTCTTTTCGATGGGAACTGCCTATCATGAATTACTTCAAACACTAACGAACAGTTACGATTACGCCTTGCTTTCTAATTAAGAAATAAATGACCACCAGAACATCTATAATCTGCTGTAACGTTAGGAGGAAGGAGACAGGAACAATTTTTTAACAGCAGAATTGCTAATGTGCAAAGAATAGAGGGCGTGTGCGTGTGTTTTTTTTATAGAAAGAAAGAAAGAGAAAGAGAGCGAGTGAGACAGAGAGAGAAACAGCTGGAATCAACTTCTCACGGAACTGACTGTTTCTCCTGAGCTGAGGAATCTTAAATGCGTTCGTCTAGGTGGAAAGCCTAATTAGAAGTTTTAACGAAGAAACCCGTCAGGATCGGCCGAGGAGGGTCCGCAGTAATTCGGATTCTGCAGGAGCGCCAGCAGACTGCGGAATTTAATTACTTCGTTAAGTAGTGAGCTACGACGTAAATCCTTCCCCACGAATGAACTTCGGCAGGCCACAAAATGCCGTGGCGCTACTCCAGATGCGGCGAAAAAAACTGCGTAAAGATTCTCGACTGAATAATGCAATGAGTTCTTTACTGACGCGAGAACATGCTTTATCAGCTAGTACCACAGGGAAATCGATTAAGTGCACAACTTCTTTCAAATTCCCTTATCTTTGCGTTTCACTTCGCCGTGTTAATGCTCTTTCTTTTGGTGATGCCACAACTACTGTAACAGAATATTCACAGTCATAACGAACACCCTCAGTTATCATCCTGAATACTTTCAATAAAATATCAATGGAATATCTTAATAATATGAAAATTAGGATATTTCTTCTAACTACTGCAAATGTCAAAATGAGTCAGTTCTCTTTCTCTCCAGTTGCAATGGGTCTTACTTTCCAGTCCTCTCACCCTGCCATGCCCCACCCTTGCACAAAGATTAAATTTACTGTAGTAAACGGAAGTGTTTCCTTACGCTTTCTACAGGAATGTATGCGTACTTCCCAAGCCTTATCTTTACCGTATCAGCTGCTTCGTAGACTGATATGTCTACTTTATCTTGATTGTTAGTTATCACAATAACGTGAGAAACCCACTGACTAAAAGACCAGGATCGTACGACCATTGGTCTAGTACAGAGCTCGTCATACTACAGCCCGTACTCAGTAACAAACAATAATACATACACTGTCTGTAATATTTTAAGATATGTTTGACCTTAATTGACGCTGGCGAATCCGGCCGTGAGCTAAATAAAGTTGGCCGCTTACCGTACGGGCAAGTAGCACGGCTACTGTGGGGGTTTAGAATATGACAGGAGTAATATTTTATTGTTTGTTTTCCAGGATTGGCAGCTCACGAGCGTGCGCGACTCGTATCGATCACCTGCTATGACATACATTTCAAAACGAAGTAATACGGGTTCGTGAATGCGTATTATAGAGACGTCCATCATCGAAAGCAGCACATACCTATAGCAACGAATATGAAATTAAGACTGTACTAGTGAAACGCAATGATCAGAAGTGAAATGACATTCTAACCATTTAGCAAATACTTTTAATTGCGTTGCTATTGCATAATATATTTAAATACACTGAAGCGACAAAGAAAGTGATATAGACATGCATTTTCAAATACAGATAAATGCAAACAGAATACGGCGCAGCGGTCGGCAACGCCTATATATATGACAAGTGTCTGACACAGTTGTTCGATCGGTTGCAGTAACTAAAATAGCAGGTTATCAAGGTTTAAGTGAGTTTGAACGTGGTGTTATAGTCTGCGCACGAGCGATGGGACACCCCATCTCCGAGGTAGTGATGAAGTGGGGCCTTTCCTTTACGACCATTTCACGAGTGTACCGTGAATATCAGGAATCTAGTTAAACATCAAATCTTCGACATCGCTGCGGCCGGAAAAAGATCCTGCAAGAATGGGGCCAACGACGACTGAAGAGAATCGTTCACCGTGACAGAAGTGCAGCTCATCAACTGCTGCAGATTTCAATGCTGGGCCTTCAGAGTGTCTGTGTGCGAACCATTCCACGAAACATCATCGATATGGGCTTCCGGAGCCGAAGGCCCATTCGTGTACCCTTGATGTCTGCACGACACAAAGTTTTACGCCTCGCCTGGGCCCGTCAACACCAACATTGGACTGTTGATGACTGGAAACATATTGCCTGGTCGGACGAGTCTCGTTTCAAATTGTATCGAGCGGATGGACGTGTACGGATGTGGAGACAACCTCATGAATCTCTTCACCCTGCATGTCAGCTGGGGACTGTTCAAGCTGGTGGAGGCTCTGTAATGGTGTGGGGTGTGTGCAGTTGGAGTGATATCCGACCCCTGATACGTCTAGACACGACTCTGGCGGGTGACACATACGTAAGCATGCTTTCTGATCACCTACATCCATTCATGTCCATTGTGCCTTCCGACGGACTTGGGCAATTCCAACAGGACAATGCGATACTCCATAACTCCAGAAATGCTAGAGTGTGGCTCCAGGAACACTATTCTGAGTTGCGCTGGCCACGAACTCTCCAGAGATGAACATTATTGAGCATATCTAGGATGCCTTGCAACGTGTTTTTCAGAAGATATCGCCATCCCCTCTTACTCTTACGGATTTATGGGCAGCCCTGCTGGGTTCATAGTGTCAATTCCCTCCAGTATTACTTCAGACATTAGTCGAGTCCACGCCACATCGTGTTGCGGCACTTCGTCGTGCTCCCGGCGGCCCTATACGATATTAGGTGGGTGTACCAGTTTCTTTGGTTCTACGGAGTATACACTCCTGGAAATGGAAAAAAGAACACATTGACACCGGTGTGTCAGACCCACCATACTTGCTCCGGACACTGCGAGAAGGCTGTACAAGCACTGATCACACGCACGGCACAGCGGACACACCAGGAACCGCGGTGTTGGCCGTCGAATGGCGCTAGCTGCGCAGCATTTGTGCACCGCCGCCGTCAGTGTCAGCCAGTTTGCCGTGGCATACGGAGCTCCAGCGCAGTCTTTAACACTGGTAGCATGCCGCGACAGCGTGGACGTGAACCGTATGTGCAGTTGACGGACTTTGAGCGAGGGCGTATAGTGGGCATGCGGGAGGCCGGGTGGACGTACCGCCGAACTGCTCAACACGTGGGGCGCGAGGTCTCCACAGTACATCGATGTTGTCGCCAGTGGTCGGCGGAAGGTGCACGTGCCCGTCGACCTGGGACCGGACTGCAGCGACGCACGGATGCACGCCAAGACCGTAGGATCCTACGCAGTGCCGTAGGGGAGCGCACCGCCACTTCCCAGCAAATTAGGGACACTGTTGCTCCTGGGGTATCGGCGAGGACCATTCGCAACCGTCTGCATGAAGCTGGGCTACGGTCCCGCACACCGTTAGGCCGTCTTCCGCTCACGCCCCAACATCGTGCAGCCCGCCTCCAGTGGTGTCGCGACAGGCGTGAATGGAGGGACGAATGGAGACGTGTCGTCTTCAGTGATGAGAGTCGCTTCTGCCTTGGTGCCAATGATGGTCGTATGCGTGTTTGGCGCCGTGCAGGTGAGCGCCACAATCAGGACTGCATACGACCGAGGCACACAGGGCCAACACCCGGCATCATGGTGTGGGGAGCGATCTCCTACACTGGCCGTACACTACTGGTGATCGTCGAGGGGACACTGAATAGTGCACGGTACATCCAAACCGTCATCGAACCCATCGTTCTACCATTCCTAGACCGGCAAGGGAACTTGCTGTTCCAACAGGACAATGCACGTCCGCATGTATCCCGTGCCACCCAACGTGCTCTAGAAGGTGTAAGTCAACTACCCTGGCCAGCAAGATCTCCGGATCTGTCCCCCATTGAGCATGTTTGGGACTGGATGAAGCGTCGTCTCACGCGGTCTGCACGTCCAGCACGAACGCTGGTCCAACTGAGGCGCCAGGTGGAAATGGCATGGCAAGCCGTTCCACAGGACTACATCCAGCATCTCTACGATCGTCTCCATGGGAGAATAGCAGCCTACATTACTGCGAAAGGTGGATATACACTGTACTAGTGCCGACATTGTGCATGCTCTGTTGCCTGTGTCTATGTGCCTGTGGCTCTGTCAGTGTGATCATGTGATGTATCTGACCCCAGGAATGTGTCAATAAAGTTTCCCCTTCCTGGGACAATGAATACACGGTGTTCTTATTTCAATTTCCAGGAGTGTATTTACAATTACTGTTATTAATCAATTAACCATCCCCTCACACAGACGACAAAACAACACTTCCTCAGGCAATTACCGTCTCTCAACTTTGGTGTCGCTGGTGGTGGCAGCTATCTCAAACGGAACAGCCGGAGCGAAGTGTTCAGAGAGGTGCTGACCTTTAACCAACAGTATTTGGTGGTCGGCGGCCAACTTATGGCAACCTTACTACAGCCGGTCTACTGGGTGCCCATAACGTTCTAATTTATTTAGTTTACGAATTAATAATAAGATCGGAACATATGCAACACGAGGAGCCGGCCAACAACTTAGCACAGAAGCGTCGTACCATCCATCCCGTCACAGACTGGTCAAGGAGATCGTACGCACTGCTACCAAGCTGTCGGTCGATGTTACATGGCGACCTCTGACTATGACGTCGGCGTCACAGTGACCACCCCTGTTACTAGACTGCCGCCCAACGGGGCTGACAGTCAGAACGAGACGGGGCGCGGTCCTCGTCAGACTCCTGGCTACACGCCAGCATCAACGTCGGCGTGTCGGCACGATGTACGGCGCTTGTACACAGCAACTCAGCTGGCCACAACCTTGAGGCGGCTGGCACGGCCTTGTCAAGCTACTCGCACTCCCATGCTTTACGCAGTTCCTTTCTCTAGGAACAGGACGACACAGAACAGAAGACATCGATTACAGCGAGAAATTATTGTAACTGGTCGAGAACACCGCTGGACAGTGTCCATAAGGGAGGATACAGGTGACCCACTGGAAGTAGTACTTTCTCATTTCGTTAATTTGAGGTTTGACGCATATTACCAATGTAACTTACATATATCTTTTCTAGAGACGTTGGCACTACTCGAAAACCAAACACGTGTTCATTTCTTAAAAAGTGTGTCACACAAAATGCTTCCATCATCGGTGATGCAATGCTGAAGGCATTGCCGACCGGTGTGGCCGTGCGGTTCTAGGCGCTTCAGTCTGGAGCCGCGTGACCGCTTCGGTCGCTGGTTCGAATCCTACCTCGGGCATGGATGAGTGTGATGTCCTTAGGTTAGTTAGGTTTAAGAAGTTCTAACTTCTAGGGGACTTATGACCTCAGATGTTAAGTCCCTTAGTGCTCAGAGCCATTTGAGCTGAAGACATTGACGGAAGCTCCTCAAAAGGTTCAAATGGCTCTAAGGATTACGGGAGTTAACATCTGAGGTCATCAGTCCCCTAGAATTACAACTACTTAAACCTAACTAACCTAAGGACATCACACACAGCCATGCCCGAGGCAGGATTCTAACTTGCGACCGTAATAGCAGAGCGGTTCTGGACTGAAGCGCCTAGAAGCTCCTCGTTTCAGGCATTTCTGTAGGACAGGCCTCTATCTCTGCCCGGATAGCGGCTTTCAGCTGAACAGTATTGTGGAATCGCCGTGAAAAAAACTTTTTTCCTTGAGATGATCCTACAGAAAAAGAGGTTGAAAGATCAGGTGTTCTCTCCGGTCATGGCATGCAGCCGCAACCTGCGAGTAATCGATGTGCAAAGTGGCGCTTCAGTGTAGTCACTGAATTACGGGCCGTATGAGCTGAAGCTCCAGCTTGCTGAAACGATGTCTCGTTTAGATGGCAATGTCACTGCAGCTGAGGAATGAAGAAATTGTTAATCATGGCCACATACCGCTCTGAATTACAGACACTACAGCGAAGCAGTGATAGCGCAATAACATCATATAGAAACGGAGTGGCGCCTCAAGGGGTCCAAGAGATACAAAACTACGATGTTTCTCCTTAGAAGTCGTCTACTCTGTTGCCGAATACGGTGCTGTAGCAACGGCTTTAGAGCTCACAAGTGGGAAAAACCAATGTCCAGCTGAATGCACCAATCAGGTCAATAACAGAATACTTCACGTCTACGCCCCTTCACTTGTTACAATCTCTTATCCACGTTGCGCCACCAGATCTGCGAAGACACAATGCCCTTCTCAGGGACTATGAATAATTAATCAAAATTCCACTCTGAAGCGCCTGCGTTTAGAGTGAGCCGATTAAATTCAGACATCTGCCCACGTATTCGCAGAATTGCTGGAAGCAACGCATTTGAGCACGAACAAGAACTTGACAGAAGCGTGGAATAGCATTACCCATAAGTATTAGACTCTCGTAACACCCGGTACAAGGCCAGTTGGCACGAAATTTCAGCGACATGCTTGCAAGAAAATTAACGTCATTCGTATGTGCCATGAGATCTGTGTAGAACCCCCCCCCCCCCCCCGCCCCCGCCGATGGAGAAAGGCTTCATCTTCGCAATGTGAGTGTCACAATGAACATCAGGCCATCAAACACTTGGTAAAAAGCAAAGGAGCTTACCATGGAAATCTGGAAAATTTCTTTGAAGTGGCACAGGCAGCCCCTGGATGGATTGAATATTCAGATATTAATTACCATGTTTTAGTTTTATTTATTTTGTAAAAATTATGCAATTCACTTATGTTAGTTGCATTTAAATTTGTATTTTAATGTGCTAAATACATACCCGAATTTTATGGATCACGCATTTTTCGAAACTACGAATGGTATTTTTTTGTTTTTGAGGCTGAATCGATCGCGAAATTAAAACCACAGCGAAAATTCGATGAAGCTTTGCGCAGATGTGTTGCGCCGCAGAGTCTCTAAGTATACCCGTCTACCGCGTCAAGTCCCGCTTTTCAGTTCTGAGCGCACACATTGAGCACGTACAGATGCCTGGATAAGTAGAATCTCCTGCCAAGCGTAAAGTGTGGGTCCACATAACGTAAATCTCATGCGTGACTGCAAACTGCGGCAGCGAAGCAGGAACTTTGAAGCAGGACACACAGACGTTCATTATGCAGATAGTAGGGAAAGGAAGCGAGTGTCAAGCGGTGATCTCGTTCAACGTGTGGATCAGGCGATTCGAGAAAATCGTCTAAAAACTGAAACTAAACTGCGTCCTAACAGGCCATGGAGGCCCAACGGTACCGACCGACCGCCGTGTCATCCTCAGCTCGCAGGCGTCACCGGATGCGGATATGGAGGGGCATGTGGTCAGCACACCACTGTCCCGGTCGTACGTCAGTTTACGACACGGGAGCCGCTACTTCTCAGTCAAGTAGCTCGTGAGTTTGCCTCACAAGGGCTGAGTGCACCCCGCTTGTCAACACAGCTCGACGGACCGGATGGTCACTCATCCAAGTGCTAGCCCAGCCCGACAGCGCTTAACTTCGGTAATCTGACGGCAACCGGTGTTAGCACTGCGGTTCGGCCGTTGGCGAGAAAATCATCTACGAGGGGCAATTCAGAACAATCAAAGAGGGATGATTTCAACAAGCTGTCTCCTTCTTCAGAACAGTGCTCGGCCGCGCACAGTAGCGTTTACCATGGGAAGTGTTTGGTCACCCGCTATACAACCCGGATTTGGTACCGGGCTGCCGCCCAGCGTAGAGAATTGGCGGAAGTACAGGCGGCTGCCGTCTATGACGAGGTTATCGCAAAGCTGGTGCCAAGCTATGACTAATGTCTAGTCGGAGCGGCGACTATGGAGAGAGGTACACTACTGGCCATTAAAATTGCTACACCACGAAGATGACGTGCTGCAAACGCGAAATTTAACCGACAGGAAGAAGATGCTTGATTCGAAAATGATTAGCTTTTCAGAGCATTCACACAAGGTTGGCGCCGGTGGCGACACCTACAATGTGCTGACATGAGGAAAGTTACCAACCGATTTTTCAAACACAAACAGCAGTTTACCGGCGTTGCCTGATGAAACGTTGTTGTGATGTCTCGTGTAAGGAGGAGAATGCGTACCATCACGTTTCCGACTTTGATATAGGTCGGATTGTAGCCCATCGCGATAGCGACATTGCTGCTCGCGTTGGTCGAGATCAAATGACTGTTAGCAGAATATGTAATCGGTGGGTACCGGTGGGTAATACGGAACGCCGTGCTGGATCCCAACGGCCTCGAATCACTAGCAGTCGAGATGACAGGTATCTTATCCGCATGGCTGTAACGGATCGTGCAGCCACGTCTCGATCCCTGAGTCAATAGATGGGGGCGTTTGCAAGACAACAATCAATTCCACGAACAGCTCGACAACGTTTGCAGCAGCATGGACTATCAGTTCGGAGACCGTGGCTGCAATAACCCTTGACGCTGAATCACAGACAGGAGCGCCTGCGATGGTGTACTCAATGACGAACCTGGGTGCACGAATGGCAAAACGACATTTTTCGGATGAATCCAGGTTCTCTTTACAGCATCACGATGGTCGCATCCGTGTTTGGCGACATCGCGGTGAACGCACATTGGAAGCGTGTATTCGTCATCGCCATACTGCCATATCACCCGGCGTGATGGTATGAGGTGCCATTGGTTACACGACTCGGTCACCTCTTGTTCGCATTGACGGCACTTTGAACAGTGGACGTTACATTTCAGATGTGTTACGACCCGTGGCTCTACGCTTCATTCGATCCCTGCGAAACCCTACATTTCAGCAGGATAATGCACGACTGCATGTTGCAAGTCCTGTAAGGGCCTTTCTGGATACAGAAAATGTTCGACTGCTGCCCTGACGAGCACATTCTCCAGATCTCTCACCAACTGAAAACGTCTGGTCAATGGTGGCCGAGCAACTGGCTCGTCACAATACTCCATTCACTACTCTTGATGAACTGTGGCATCGTGTTGAAGCTGCATAGGCAGCTGTACCTGTACACGCCATCAAAGCTCTGTTTGACTCAATGCCCAGGCGTATCAAGGCCGTTATTATGGCGAGAGGTTGTAGTTGGCTCTGAGCACTATGGGACTCAACATCTTAGGTCATCAGTCACCTACAACTTAGAACTACTTAAACCTAACTAACCCAAGGACATCACACACATCCATGCCCGAGGCAGGATTCGAACCTGTGACCGTTTCGGTTCGCGCGGTTCCAGACTGAACCGCCTAGAATCGCTCGGCCACACCGGCCGGCGAGTTGGTAGTTCTGGGTACTGATTTGTCTTGAGCTATGCACCCAAATTGCGTGAAAATGTAATCACATGTCAGTTCTAGTATAATATATTTGTCCAATGAGTACCCGTTTATCATCTGCATTTCTTCTTGGTATAGCAATTTTAATGGCCAGTAGTGTAGCTGGAAGGAATAGCTAAATTTTGCAAATAAAAGATTTTTGATTTTCACTGTGGTTTCCATTTGGCGGCCGATCGGACCTCGAAAAGAGAATAAAAAAAAATCCATGTTCGATAACGATGTCGGTGGAGGATAACAATTTTCCTCCTGGGCTGACGCGACCTGTACGAGCGCGCCCTCGTGTGACGTCGCTCAGTTAACCCAGGCGGTCCTCATTTGCAAGTTGAGCACCCAACGGAGATACGCATCGCTGCTCCGGTGACGCGGCGCGACTGCTGCTGCACGTTTCCAGCATTCGTTAGAAGCCGAGTGGAGCAGACTGGAGCCGGGCGTTTAAGCGGCCGCCTCTCCAGCTGGCCTTGAGCGATGTCGAACGACCCTACAGCCAGGGCAGGCAGTTAAAGAGTGACGGCTACGGCGATTCTCGTGGGCGTCGGACACGCCGCGCCGGTTAACGGGCTAATAGCAGATCGTGCTGCAGCTCGGCTGCTTTCCGTATTCCTCTCCAATCACGTAGGCATTACCCACAGATCGGGGGCACAGAAAAGAGAAGCACTCATCAACTTAATGGACCGAGTTGACAAATCACAGAGCTTTAACAGCACCGGTCCCAACTGAGTTGATGCCCCGCGTTTCAAGTTCACGATTTACATATAATTTACCGCACACCTACTGTTTAGCGTTCCATACACACAACAATGCGGCTCAACATTTTTCACTGTAACACAGAACTACGTCTGACGAGGAAGCCTATTGGGAGTCAATGAATTGTCGACACGGAGAGTCACGGATACAGCCCTCATTGTTTAAAACATGAAACGTCTATTGATCGTGATGTGAATGAGGAGCTGATATTGTGAGGCTAACAGAAAGCGACCAACCACTGGAACAGGTCAAAACCCCTACGTAAATACTAGCATCCGCCGGTCTTGTGCTGTCTCAGGAAGAAAGATCGCTTCAATCTAATTGCCCGACGTAGATTGATTGGAAGCATCCTGAAAGATATTTGATTCATTCTCAAAGCAAGCGCATACAGAATATCTTGCTGACAGTTTCTGTCTTAACACTCACCTGTGCCGGACTAATGGGGGAGGGGGAGGAGGAGATAGCGTAGAACGGAGAGAGGGAGGGACAGTAGAATTTAGTGAAGCAATGAGTAATCCATCACATTTTTGAACTTCCTGGCAGATCAAAACTGTGTGCCGGATCGAGGCTCCAATTCAGGACCTTTGCTTTTCGCCGGCAGCTGCAGAGGTCCCGAATTCGAGTCTCGGTCCGGCGAACAGTTTTAACCAGCCAGCAAGTTTCTGAATAGCGCACACTCCGCTGCAGATTTAAAATTTCGTTGTGGAAACATCACATTTTTGTTTAGTCGGTGCGAACGTCGGAAAAATGCTAAACGATCTCCAACGTGATATGCTACAATAAAGACATTATTACTGGAATTCAGTGATAGAGTTATTATGGACCATAATTTCAAGCCCAATCATATTCTATTACGCCATCGTAACCAATTTCACCCTAAAACGGCTATCTTCAGACGCTGTTGGTCCTACGTGGTGTTTGGTGAACAAACGTTCATTACATGTGTTGTGAGCGAACTGTTTCCACAATAAGCAGAAGTTCAGAGAGCCATTATGAATCTCTTACCCCCTTTGATTTTTGTATACTTTTTATATATATTCTGCTATTACATTGTGGTCTGCTATCTAGACTACAAAGAGCATACGTTACAACTGTTAAATAATAGAAATAACAATATATTCTTCTGCAGTGGCTTCAAGTACACTACGTTACAATTACGATTTATTTGTTAGATACAAGTCACTGCCTCTTAACAAGCTCCCCGAAGAGAGGGAGGGGCAATATACGTCCCTCACTGCAGGGAAGTGTACGGGGTCTACTATTAGCGAAGCCACTGGCTTTTTATTACTATCTGACTATTTTAATTATCAACACAAACTAATATTATTAACTAGATAAGTGGTGATGCTCTATTTTAATACTCCTCTGTTGGAGCACAACTTAAAGGAATATAACAATAAATTGTTTACAACGATGAGAGGCAAAACCTTAACTAAGAATCTTTACTATTGAATTCTCCCTAAACCTAACTCTGGCTAGGTGGGAGGAATCTTCCAGACGCTACCCTCTTTGCCGTCTTCCTTCCTTCTATACTCTAAGCCAGCTTAGCTCCTTTGCTAGGGCTGTAAAGACCACCCTGTGAGGGTGAG
Source organism: Schistocerca cancellata (assembly GCF_023864275.1). NCBI lineage: Eukaryota > Metazoa > Arthropoda > Insecta > Orthoptera > Acrididae > Schistocerca > Schistocerca cancellata. The sequence continues at coordinate 374,303,979 of NC_064626.1, forward strand.
ATCAGGCGTTTGTTTGCTGTCAATGTATGACTCACTGCACACACGGCTTTTCTCCCCTACATATCGTCTAGGTGCAGCATTTGTCTCCTATAGAGAAGCTGAACATGGGACGATATTTTTTTTTTTTTTTTTGCTAACACTGACAGAAGTCTCGTTAAATATACATCACGTAGTATTTCATCTACATTGTTAGTAGTAAGATTTTGTCTCTCATCAGAGACAACTCGTGCGTAAACTGGACAATAAAAGTAACATGTTCTGGTGTGCCCATCTCAACTCCACATTCAGAGGACTGTCTAGGCCTCTTCCCTACCCGGTGAAAGTACACCGGATAGGGACCATGGCCGGAAGAAAGATGCACTAGTACGCGAGTTCTCTTATTAAGGATAAAAAATGAGATATCCGATGTGCTGTCCCTGAGAGTTCCCAATCCCTTTGCCAAACTTCATAGACTAGCTGTTTGATATCTTTTACGTTTTGGCAAGTCCTCTCCATATTCTGTTCCACTCGCCCACACTTATTCCTTTTAAGCCAATAAGTGGCAGTCCGTTGCCTAATGATCAAATCTACCGAACACAGCCCCATAATTACGCACAGGCCATCGGTAGGCGTTGTTCCAAAGGCCCTTACTGATCTTATAATAATATTCCGTTGCACTCTCCGTACCACTATGCTTGGTCTAACCAACCCGTAGACCAACCTGAGCCTGTGGGCACAGATAGTAAAGCCGTAACCCACACTGATTTCTTTGACTACCAATTTTATTTCAAAAACGTTAATGAAAGGTTATTTCAATTAAAGTCTTAGTCAACAGTAATAATACGAAAAGAATATTTCCCACCGTTTCGTTTTCCAGTGGGGTTGGGAGGGGGTAGGACATACCGGATTGCAGGGTTTCAGAGGATGACTGCGCAAAATCTGCGAGACATGCTGGTAACAGACACACATCGGTGGACAGAACATCTCTCCAAGTATTTAACGCTCTCTACAGTGCCAGATATGGGCTTCGTTTGTGAGGAGGCAAGCGTCAACTAGTGGATGCATGTCGTTGACACGATATGTCCGGGAAGGCTCGAAGGCAACCCGCTTTGCGAATCTGGTAAATGGGTTGCCTATCTGCAGGTGCAAACTAAATTCGATGTGACACTACATTAACGAGGGGTAAAAATGAAACTTAAGGACAGCACAACCAACAGGTACGATCTATAATTATAAGTATTCTGCTAACCTTTAGTAGGTTTCCCTTTACCAGCACTGATACGTAGCAATAACGTACAACAAATTCCAATTGGTTCTCTGATACCCTACTGTGGGACACAAAAGTCCCATTGGTAGTCAAAGGGTTACAACTCCGAAAACTCGCATTCAGAGAGGAGTGAAGAAACACATTACGTGTTCCCATGTACAGCTCCTATAGCGGAAAGATGAGAGAAATTCGAATCTATAGGGTATTTCAGAGTCTTTGCGTCAGACGTCTAGGTGCGAGATATCATGTTATGGGGAACAACTTTTGTTAGAGACAAAATGTTCGCTGATATTTCCTGGCGACGCTTGGCGTCTTTTTTTACTGGTTATGCCTCTGAGAGGCAGCAGGTGTAGGCACTAAACAGAGTATTTATATCTTGTCTGTCACCTATAATCCAGTCATCTGCCCCTGAGAAAGGGCGCTTCTGAAATATCTTTTTTCCTCTTACAGATACTTCAGGTTTTCTGTTTGAAAATCACTATACCAGTTTACTGGGGTACGCAGTATGCAGCACACCTGATTAGTAGATTCTGCTAGTTCGGTGAAATTTCTTCGTGTCAGGGCCGGCGAATACTAAAGGACGCACTTAGCGAAAATTTTGTCTCCAGCAAAGTTTTTCCCCATGACGTGATGTATCACCTCTAGAGGTTTGTCGCAAAGACTCTGATACAAACTGTATAACAATAACATCCGACAGTTGGTTTTTTTGCTCGTGTTTGATACGGGAAGGGAATGAAATAGGGAGCAGAGAACATAGTACACTATGAAATGTCCGCACTGCACGGTTGCTTGAAGAATACAGACGTGCGATATTAACTAGCTTTCAGGAAGTTTGTTTGAGAAAGGCGTTGTTACTTCAATAGCTCGGCAGATAAGCAGCAAAATTATGACTACTTTGCACGAAGGAAAATTGTCTCGAATTTTGTGTCGCATATGCTAAAGCAGTAAGGCTGCACAATCAGACGTAGTGGGCGACAATTCACACACCAAAGTTTACCAACATCAGTTTACAACTATAACAACATGAAATGGAACATCGTTAATTACGACGTCGGAAATTACTGAAACACGAGCAATCGTACAATGCGCTAGCCAGAAAGTAATGTGGGCCGCGTTACTGATTTTAATGCACTGTGTTTACTGCCAGAAATCATTGTGATTGATAAGATTCCTTTACGTATCCCACAGATACCGGTTAACAAACTTATAAACAGTAGATAGAGAGCTCTAAGATCATTCCTGGAATGTGTTTACGAGATCTATTGTGTTTGTCACATTCATAACCAAACTCGTGCTTTAGTAAGTAATTATTGTATCGTCCGATTGTCGCCGAATTCACCTTCGAGATTTTTTAATCAGCCCACATGTTTCTCATTTCTTCAAAAACTTATGCTCATAAAACAGAAAATGTAATACTGGCTGTCCTAGGCAACTCTATGGAACAAATGCTTGTTCATATTGTATGTGATGGATATGGTTTATTGCTTGCAGTTTTCCGCTTTAAAGAGCTTTCGAATGCAGTTACAAATGCGTATCGTTTGTATAACAGCACCCCTAAGATAGCTGTGGTGCTAAAAAAGAGTATCATTTTGTTTGAGAAAGGCGTTGTTACTTCAATAGCTCGGCAGATAAGCACCAAAATTATGACTACTTTGCACGAAGGAAAATTGTTTCGAATTTTGTGTCGCAGCTTTCACGTTACATGGAAGCTACCTGAACGTTGTAGTGTTTTTACCATTACATACATGTCGCCGTTCCACAACTCTCGAGAGCTCTTTTTAGGGACACTTACAGAAACGCTGAGATACAGAAAACTGTGTGCAGGATGGGTCCCGAAACAGTTGACAGAGTGTGGTCAATAACGCCCGCGAGTTTCTTTAGTGACTTTAATTGGAAGGAGAGGATTTTCTGATCTCTATTATGACTGGAGATGAAACATGAGAGGCTCGTTACGCGCCTGAGATAAAAAGACAGTCGCCACGCCAATTCTCCATCTGCCAAATATTTTAAAACCATAACTACGGGCCAAAAAAATCATGGTCTGTGTTTTGGGACCGAAAGACACCATTTTGGTCAAATTTCTACACGACTGGATGCAGGTGATGAGACAGGATGCTTACGTACGTGTCACCCGTTAAGAATCGTATCTAGACATATCAGGGGTCCCATGTCACTCCAACTGCACTCACCCACGCCATTACAGAGTCTGCGTCAGCTTGAACAGTCCCCTGCTGACATGCAGGGTCCACGGATTCATGAGGTTGTCTCCATACCCGTACACGTCCATCCGCTCGATGCAATTCGCAATGAGACTCGTCCGACCAGGCAACATATTTGCATTCATCAACAGTCCAATGTCTGTGTTGACGGGCCCAGGCGAGACGTAAAGCTTTGAGCCATGCAGTCATCAAGGGTACACGAGTGAGCCTTCGGCTACGAAAGCCCATATCGATGATGTTTTTTTGAATGGTTCGCACGCTGACACTTGTTGATGGTCTAGGATTGAAATCTGCAGCAATTTGCGGAAGGATTGTACTTCTGTCATGTTGAACGATTCACGATTCTTTTCAGTCGTCGCTGGTCCCGCTCTTGAAGGATCTTTTTCCCGCCGCAGCGATGTCGGAGATTTAATGTTTTGCCGCATTCCTGATACTCGTCAAATGGTGGCACAGATCCCCACTTCATCGCTACCTCGGAGATGTTGCGTCCCATCGCTCGTGCGCCGACTATAACAGCACATTCAAAGTAACTTAAATCTTGATAACCTGCCGTTGCAGCAGCAGTAACGGATCTAACAACTGCGCCGGACCCTTCATGTCTTATATAGGCGTAGCCAACCGTAGCGCCGTATTCTGCCTGTTTGCATATCTCTGTATTTGAATACGCATGCCTATACAAGTTTCTTTGGTGCTTCAGTGCAATAACAGAGGCGGTTAGTCTTTATGTTTACTCTTATTTTTTGTCAGGATGGGGATACGTCAGAATACTCAAAATAAAAGGGAACCCCTTTTGAACCATGACTCAATGGTTGTGATAGGTGATTGAAAGCTCTTGACCTGTAGTATATATACGTGTGTGTGTTTGTGTGTGTGTGTGTGTGTGTGTGTGTGTGTGTGTGTGTGTGTGTGTGTATACAGGGTGATTCAAAAAGAATACCACAACTTTAAAAATGTGTATTTAATGAAAGAAACATAATATAACCTTCTGTTATACATCATTACAAAGAGTATTTAAAAAGGTTTTTTTCACTCAAAAACAAATTCAGAGATGTTCAATATGGCCCCCTCCAGACACTCGAGCAATATCAACCCGAAACTCCAACTCGTTCCACACTCTCTGTAGCATATCAGGCGTAACAGTTTGGATAGCTGCTGTTATTTCTCGTTTCAAATCATCAATGGTGGCTGGGAGAGGTGGTCGAAACACCATATCCTTAACATACCTCCATAAGAAAAAATCGCAGGGGATAAGATCAGGGCTTCTTGGAATCCAGTGATGAAGTGCTCTGTCACGGGCTGCCTGGCGGCCGATCCATCGCCTCAGGTAGTTGACGTTCAGGTTTCATAACTAACCTTTTTCGTAGGACTCTCCATACAGTTGATTGTGGCATTTGCAGCTCTCTGCTAGCTCTGCAAGTCGATTTTCCTGGGCTGCGAACAAATGCTTGCTGGATGCGTGCTACATTTTCATCACTCGTTCTCGGCCGTCCAGAACTTTTCCCTTTGCACAAACACCCATTCTCTGTAAACTGTTTATACTAACGTTTAATACACCACCTATCAGGAGGTTTAACACCATACTTCGTTCGAAATGCACGCTGAACAACTGTCGTCGATTCACTTCTGCCGTACTCAATAACACAAAAAGCTTTCTGTTGAGCGGTCGCCATCTTAGCATCAACTGACGCTGACGCCTAGTCAACAGCGCCTCAAGCGAACAAATGTACAACGCCGACAGATAGTGCTTAGCTCTGCCTTTTGTCGTTGCAGAGTTTTAAATTCCTAAAGTTGTGGTATTCTTTTTGAATCACCCTGTATATAAGAGGCGGAGGCAACTGGCGAAAAAATCAAGACGACGAAGTGGGACGCAGTCAGGATGAAGATACAGTGGAAGCTACATATTCATTACATCCACTGTGGGTGACGAACGCCAATTGTCATTTAATCTGGCGGTTCATTTATGTATGATATGAAACTAGTCGCTAAGATCCATACGCTGATGACTGTGTTCGCCATGAAATTTAGAAATGTATTTCAAAACCTGGAATCAAAATAGCAAAATCCCCGTTGATCTGTTACGTAGCAGTTCCGTACCACCGAACGATCATTAGATGCGGCAACGAGTCTGGAAATAGACAGATGCATGACTAAGGGGTGATTATTCTATCACATATTATAGCGTGCGCACCGAAGTCTCTATAGAGATGCATATAAATCACTGTCACATACCTGAATGTTTTGTTTCGCAGTCGGTTCACTATTTGTCCGCTTTTGGAAGCGTGACGGTAGGACACAGTAATGAACTACAGCAGAATAATTGCACACGGCTGCCATAGGAAACAAGCTCACGGTCCCTCTGCAACGTTGCATTCGCGTGTACTGTACGCAGTGAACCCGGTCGTTACGGCGGTCTGCAACTGCAGCAGTCCCTAACGACGCCAACTTCAGCGCGGACGCACTGCGTCCATTCTAAACTTGAAACAACATGCACGAACATTCAGAGGTAGTAAACCGGCGAACTACTACATTAACAGTGACATCGTCCAGGATCCAGAAACGGTTTGCACTGGAGACTGCAGTACGGTGCCGCTGAACGAGCGACGCACGCACGCGAACGAAAATCCTCTTACACTTCCGTTGTACGATCTAGCTGCGCTGTGAAGAGCACAGTAATTAAACGTTCTCATTGCGTACCGGACATAACAAGCTGAAGCAAATTATGCTAAACTCTTCGCGTGTCTAGCGGCCAGGGCTTTTTATATATGTCTTCAGCAAGCTTTCGTAGCTTCAGTCTGTGCGCCAGATTCTGCAAGAGAGTGGTACTCAGACGAAATTACGAATCCACGAGATTTCAGCATGGTTTTCAATCATAATAATTAAGTCAATACTAGTTGCTTTTTATTTCTGATTTGAATCTATGTTTTAGTGATATAACAAAACTGACAAAGCTTGCCTTTTTTATATTTTTAGAAAACTTTTAATTCATGAATTTTTTTCTGCCCTCCTAAAATTCGATACTGTGAATCACAAATAACGTCTCCTAGATCTGCAAGATGACGATGGCTGGGAGAGTGATGTGCTGATCCCGTTGCTCTCCAAATGGCACCACTGGTAGAGCATGAGAAGTCGGTTGGTCGACGCTGAAAAGTTCCGCCGCGCCGTGGAGTATGTAATTACCGGTCACATACACTGTCATCAAAAGTATCCGGACACCTGGTTGAAAATGACGTACAAGTTCATGGCACCCTCTATTGGTAATGCTGGAACTCAATATAGTGTTGGCCCACCCTTGGCCTTGATGACAGCTTCCACTCTCGCAGGCATACTTTCAATCAGGTGCCGGAAGGTTTCGTGAGGAATGGCAGCCCTTTCTTCACAGAGTGCTGGACTGAGGAGAGGTATCGATGTTGGTCGGTGAGGCCTGGCACGAAGTCGGCGTTCCAAAACATCCCAAAGGTGTTCTATAGGATTCAAGTCAGGACTCTGTGCAGGCCACATCCATTACAGGGATGTTACTGTCGTGTAACCACTCCGCCACAGGCCGTGCCTTATGAACATGTGCCCGATCGTGTTGAAGGATGCAACCGCCATCCCCGAATTGCTCTTCAACAGTGGGAAGCAAGAAAGTGCTTAAAATATCAATGTAGGCCTGTGCTGTGATAGTTCCACGCAAAAAACAAAGGATACAACCCCCTCCATGAAAAACACGACCACACCACAACACCACCGCCTCCGAAGTTTACTGTTGGCACTACACACGCTGGCAGATGACGCTCACCGGGAAATCGTCATACCCACACGCTGCCATCGGATCGCCACATTGTGAACCGTGATTCGTCGCTCCACACAACGTTTTTACACTGTTCAATCGTCCAATGTTTACGCTCCTTACACCAAGCGAGGCGTCGTTTGACATTTACCGGCGTGTTGTGTGGCTTATGAGCAGCCGCTCGACCATGAAATCCAAGTTTTCTCACCTCCCGCCTAACTGTCATAGTACTTACAGTGGATCCTGATGCAGTTTGGAATTCCTGTGTGATGGTCTGGATATATGTCTGCCTATCACTCATTACGACCCTCTTCAACTGTCGGCGGTGTCTGTCAGTCAACAGACGAGATCGGCCGTTACGCTTTTGTGCTGTATGTGTCCCTTCACGTTTCCACTTCACTATCACATCGGAAACAGTGGACGTAAGAATGTTTAGGAGTGTGGAGTACGTGGCAGTAGGTGATAGCACAATCCACCTAATATGAAAAAGTATGTTTTTGGGTGTGTCCGGATACTATTGATCACATAGTGTATGTTAGAGACCTGTTAACAACGCGTATTAGTATATCTGGAGCTAGTATCGTCATAATATGTCGAAAGTCTGCCCTCCCTCATCGACACAGTTCTTAATCTTTCGAAAAAGGAATACGCAAGTCGAAGAGAAATTAAAATATAGCGTTTATTTTATTTTTTACACTTGGTGTCCTGTTGTTTTTTCTATTGTCTATCCAAGGTTCCACAATTCTCCATACCACTGTCGTGGTACTGTTGGACTAAGAGGGTGATTTTTAACTGCCCATATCGATACAAAATCTCGCCAAGTCTGAAAATTTGGAAATTTGTGGCAAGTTTCTAAGGGACCAACGTCCTGAAGTCATCGGTCCCTAGGCGTACACACTACTTAATCTGACTTAAACCAACTTCACTGAGGACAACATACACACCCATGCCTGTGGGAGGGCTCGAACCTCCGAAGGGAAGGAGCCGCGCGAACCGTGGCAAGGCGTCTGAGACCACGCGGCTCGCCAAGTGTGAAGTTCGCGCTGTGACATCGTAAGAACTCTGTTGCGATAATCGATGAAACTTGGACGGTTCAACAGCTCACAGTAGATACAAAAATACATGGTCCAGCCACATTAATATGACCACCGTTTATGTTCGCCATCAACGTGTATGCCACGGCAGGTGGCAGCATAGTAGTGGAGGGTACATAAAGCGTGCCGGGGGGCGCGGAAAGCAGTACAATCGTCATAATGCGGAAACGGAGCGATTTATCTGACGTCCAAAAGGGCGTGATCGTTGCCTTACGGGCCAAGGGTGGAAGCATTTCCGAAGCGGCCAAGTCTGTAAACTGTTCGCATGTCACCGTAGTTGAAGTATTCCGTGCATGGCGAAACGGCGCTATCCGAAACCGGAGTCGAGGTAACTGTGCTGCACCGTGGGCGATAGATGACAGGGGGTGGACGACTGCTGGGGAGATGTATACGGGCGAAGAGACGTGCAGCTACTGAGCGAGTGACTGCCCAGATAAACTAAGGGACCACCAACAGTGTCCCCTCAATGACCGTTCAGCAAACGTTGCTGCATATGGGCCTCCACAGCAAGCACCTGGTTCAAGCACCCATGCTGGACTACTGTCCATCGATGACGAAGGTTGGAATCTGCACGCCAAAACGGCAACTGGACCGCCACTAACTGGCGACAGGTGGACTTTTCAGATCAATCACGTTTCATGCTCTATAGGACAGATGGCCGTTGGCCTGTACGGCGTAAAACGTCTGAAGCAAACACCGGGCAACAATCGCAGAAAGGCCCATGCCCGAGAAGGGAGTGTTATGGTCGGGGGAATGTTTTCAAAATGTTTCAAATGGCACTAAGCACTATGGGACTTAACATCTGAGGTCATCAGTCCCCGAGACTTAGAACTACTTAAACCTAACTAACCTAAGGACATCATACACATCCATGCCCGAGGCAGGATCCGAACCTGCGACCGTAGCAACAGCGCGGTTCCAGACTGAAGCGCCTAGAAGAGCTCGTCCACAGCGGCCGGCGGAATGTTTTCGTGGCATTCTCTGGGTGCTCCCATTATTCTGGAAGACGCAACTGATCAACAAAAGGATGCATGCATCCTTGGGACACCATGTCCATGCAGTTGTTTTTTTCCTCGGCATGATGGCATCCACCAGCATGACAATGAAACGTGTCGCACAGCTCACAGTGTACGTGCGTGGTTCCAAAAGCACCTGGGTGGGTTTAACGTACTTCCATGGCCACTAAACCCTCCAAATTTAAACACAATCTTGAATCTGTGGAAGCACGTCAATCGGACCATCGCAGCTAGCCGCAATACTGGAGTCGGATGCCTCCACGTCCCTGTCGGTGCCTTCAAATGGCTCTGAGCACTATGGGACTTAACATCTATGGTCATCAGTCCCCTAGAACTTAGAACTACTTAAACCTAACTAACCTAAGGACAGCACACAACACCCAGTCATAACGAGGCAGAGAAAATCCCTGACCCCGCCGGGAATCGAACCCGGGAACCCGGGCGCGGGAAGCGAGAACGCTACCGCACGACCACGAGCTGCGGACTAGGTGCCTTCCGGAGACTCACTGACCCTCTTCCTTCACGTCCGAACTGTAAAGGTGGCTATTCAGTCTTTCGACAGGTGCTCACGTTAATTTGACTGGACAGTGTAGTAACTATTCCAAAACTAGTGATCGGAACTGAAAGGTTGAAAAAGACGCTGAATTCGTCTCTTTTAGAAATACGATACTAGCAGCAGAAATTACTACAGTTCCATTTGAAAAAGGGAAGTTCCTACTGATATCTCTGTAACTAACAAAATTATGAAAATAAACTATGTGTCGGTCACTGAGAACCGCTGGTTAAAAGCAGAATTCTTCTGGTTAAAAGCTGAATTACTATATCTTAAACGCTTCCGGAAATATTGCACGTGACAAGCTTAGCTGAATCACAGTGTATTCTTAAGATTATGTCACTATCCTAGTCTTTTATGAATGTGGAGACCTATACGATAGTGTGTCATATGAAGAAACAGCCTTGTTATAAAAATCACGCCTTGAGATTGCGATGTACGGTAAAGTGTTTTGGGTAAGTTGCGGAAAAAATGGGTCACTGCCACCTGACCGGTTTTGCAGGTGCATCTCGTATCAACGCGGCGCATTCGCCGCTTCCTCTGCGCCCAGGTGCAGCGCTGTATTGAGGCAGCAAGCACCTGCAGGTGCCCGCCACGTGTAGTGTGCTTGCTGTGGAGTGCATGCATTCCGTGTGGAGTTCGGCAGATCCTCCGGTGAACTGCTTTAACCTGAAAGGAAAGGGGGCACGGACGGCTCAGCGATATTACAGAAACATTTCGTTCAGCTTTCGCTGAAATGCGATGCCCTGCTTTCCCGTGGCCCATTTGGCGCTCACTGCTTCGATATTCGCCCGCCGCAGCTATGGCGTCTTCAAATTTACTCCGAGAGGATTTTATACATGCGGCACAAAATGAGAGCAACCCCATAACCAAGAAGAACGAATATGCTCGCTTGGGGTATGAAAACAGTGTGATGAAAATGATGGATGATAGTGATGGAGATCATGATGAGTCTATGTACGCGGCGATTAAAATCAAACTTACTACTGGGTGGTTATAATTCGAAAAATGTTCAAATGTGTGTAAATACCTAAGGGACCAAACTGCTTAGGTCATCGGTCCCTAGACTTACACACTACTTAAAGTAACTTATGCTAAGAACAACACACACACACACACACACACACACACACATGCCCGAGGGAGGACTCGAATCTCCGGCGGGAGGGGCCGCGCAGTCCGTGACATGACGCCTCAAACCGCGCGGCCACTCCGCGCGGCGGTTATAATTAAACTGATAGTGTTCCGAGTACTGAAGTGCGGGCTATGGTGTCACCGCCAGACACCACACTTGCTAGGTGGTAGCCTTTAAATCGGCCACGGTCCGTTAGTATACGTCGGACTCGCGTGTCACCACTATCAGTGATTGCAGACAGAGCGCCGCCACACGACAGGTCTAGAGAGACGTCCTAGCACTCGCCCAGTTGTACAGCCGACTTTGCTAGAGATGGCTCACTGACAAATTACGCTCTCATTTGCCGAGACGATAGTTAGCATAGCCTTCAGCTACGTCATTTGCTACGACCTAGCAAGGCGCCATTATAATTTGCTATTTATCTTGTGATGCATGTACCGTCAGACCGATGTTCACCAATTATGGATTAAAGTTAAGTATTCCATCAGCTACGTATTTTATTTGCTACTATAAATTCCCTTAACTGTTCCAGACCTAACGCCAGCCTGCGTGAGCTTTAACGCGTGCCTTTCGGCTACCAATCATAGTGGCTTGGCTGTCTTGCCATGTCACAACACGGGCCGTATATTTTTTGATCACAGGACGCTTACACATAGTAGATATGTTCATTAATCGGAACGGGCGCGAAGTATGCTGAATAATAATAAATCCACTTTCTGCCATCAGGTAAAAATGTAGCACTGTAAACACTCAGTGTGGTGTGGGTACAGAAAAAGGCAAGGAACGATCAAATACATGATAAGGATGGCTCTGGCACGTTTACTAGGATATGGTCACAAATTACATGATGTACTCTATATTGTCTCCCGACTAAGCAACATGCTGCATTCGTAACACTGTCTGGTCTACAACTGCTTGCAGAATATCCGGTGTGATCAGCAATATGTCGTCGTATGCTTTCAGTTCAGGAAGAATTCCGATACATCCGTGATAGACACGATCTTTCAGATATCCCCACAATCGGAAGTCATATGGATTTAGGTCGGGGGTCTTTAAGGTTACACATCTTGAAATTGCCTATAGAAGATGCGTTTGTTAGCTTAAGTTTTTCGAAGCAAACCTTTCACCTGTCAAGCGATATGTGCATGGAAACAGGTTGACGACACAGTTGGTTCTCGCAAAGCCGGAATCACGTGTTGTTCAAGGAGGTCCTTATAACGTGCAGGTGTCACTGTACATCTAACAGGACCGAGAGGTATCATCTCCTCGACGAAACACGGACCAAGAATGTAGGAGCTCGTGAAACCACATCATACAGACACATAAGGTGAATGCAGCGGATGTTCCTGCACAACATGTGGCGGGGTAAAACCCCACACCCGATAGTTCTGTGCATTCGTGGCACCTTGGAGAGTAAAGTGTGCCTTTCTGTCAAAAGAATATTCCCTAGCCACATGTCATCCATTTCCATGGGTGCCCAAAAGCGAAGGTAACAGTCATGGCGTTGTAGACTATATTGGGGCTTCATTTGGTGCTCATTCTGAATCTTGTAGGGATACCAATGTAAAATGCACTCAACAATCTTTTGAACTGTTGACCAGACGAAAGACAATTCCCGTGACGCAGCTCGAGCTTTGAGGCATGAGCTCCGTGATCGGCTGGAACTACAGCAACATCATCAACAACTGCCATGCGAATGGGCTGCCCCCTCTCCCTCCTGCACCATCTAATTCACCTGTTTCTTCAAAATTCTTGATCGTATTCTTTAGCTCATTTACTGAGATGGTGCCTCTTCACAGCTGTTTCTCTCGGCAATATTCCCGCAATGCAGCGCTGCTACTGCTGCCATTCTGATAAAACAACCTTACCAGCACTGCACGGTATTTCTTCTCAACAACAGTCACTTTACAAAAGAAACGAACATGTGTCGCCAAACGACAATCATCATACTGACGTCAAAACAGGAAACGCTTCACATTCTCACTGCTTACAGCGCCAGAATTTCACCTGGTGGCAGAAAGGGGAACTATTTCTTTTTCAGCATACGTTAAAACAGGACACATTTCACATTCTCACTTCCTACAGTGCCAGAATTTCACCTGGTGGCAGAAAGTGGAACTATTTCTTTTTCCGCATACTCCAAGAGCGCATCGATTAATGAACATACGTGCGATGTTTCAGCGTCATGCGACGTATACAGCCAGCACTGCAGCACTCGGAACATCATCAGTTTAATTATGACTACACCTTATTACATTTTGAAGCTAATGTCGTGGAAATCAACGTACTGCCCATACACTGATGATCCAAAACGTTGTGGCAACTGTCTACCGTGAAACTGACTGCAGGCACATGATGTAGTAAGTAAAGTATATGAGTGGAGCAGAGGTGAATGGGGAGTCATTCTAACACGATACTGGGCGCAAATGGGGAAATTCACTGACATAAGGACTTTGAGAATGGACAGACTGTCATGATACGGCGCCTAGGAACACTGCACATTGCTACTGTGCATCACGCCACCACCCACCTTGAGATGTTCGCCTCACTCCAGTAAGTGGAAGACGTCAGGTTCTTTTAACTTTCTGTATCTAATTATTATAAATAGCATCTAATTTGGTCAAAAATCCTAAATTTTCGGGTTCACATCTGTCGGATCCGAACACGTGACGTCGCCGTTGTAGGAACCTTAAACCCCCAATTCTTTCCTTCTTCTTTTTTCATCGCGAAGTAACAAGACGCGCTGAGTAGGGTGATGAGTCACTGGCATGGCGGCCGCGTCGAGGCAGCGCGCGGTTGAAAGGTGACCCTCGACTCGGGTCTGTGTTCCTCCTGCGCGAACAACGGGCCTCTTTTGTTTCGGCGTCTGCAGCGATTAGCGGGTGCAGACTGCGGAGAGAGCGCAGTTGACTCAGCGGACCAGCCGCCAGGAGTCCGGAAACAGCCGGAACCTGCTGGCCAACCAGCGGGCAGCGTGGGAACGGGAAGTTTCCTAGTTACAGCAGAGTCTTGCCGGGCTTATCTATGACTGTAGAATGGGACTCACTATCGAAAATGGAATGCAAGAACAGCTAGAGAAGAACACCGTTTTCGTCAACTATAAAGAAATTTGTAGCTGCTTAAGGACACAGTTCAAAGTTCAAAAATGGTTCAAATGGCTCTGAGCATTGTGGGACTTAACATCTGTGGTCTTCAGTCCCCTAGAACTTAGAACTACTTAAACCTAACTAACCTAAGGACATCACACACACCCATGCCCGAGGCAGGATTCGAACCTGCGACCGTAGCGGTCACGCGATTCCAGACTGAAGCGCCTAGAACCGCACGGCCACACCGGCCGGCAGTTCAAAGTTGAAAACAGTCCCGCGCCAGTACCTAATGATTAATTCTTTTACCAAAGAAGACGAGAATTAGAAACAAGAACAGCCGCCAACGTAAGTACCTTAGAAGTAGATATCCTCGGAGTAGTGAAGCAACTTGAATCACTTAATAAAAGCAAGTCTTCTGGTCCAGGCTGTATACTAGTTAGCTTCCTTTCAGAGTATGCTGGCGCAATAGCTCCGTACTTAACAGTCATGCACAACCGCTCGCTCGACGAAAGATCCACACCCAAAGACTGGAAAGTTGCACAGGTCCCAACAATATTCACGAAAGGAAATAGGAGTAATCCACTGAAATACAGACCCATATCATTTACGTCGATAGGCAGCAGGATTGTGGAACAAATGTTGTGTTCGAACATTATGAAATACCTCAAAGAGAACGATCTATTGACACACGTTCAACACGGATTTAGAAAACATCGTTCCTGTGAAACACAACTAGCTCTTTACAGACACCAAGTGTTGAGTGCTACTGACAAAGGATTTCAAGTTGATTCCGTATTTCTACATTTCCAAAAAGATTTTCACATTCTGCCATACAAGCGGCTTGTAGTGAAATTGCGTGCTTATGGAATATCGTCTTAGTTATGTGACTGGATTCATGATTTCCTGCCAGAGAGGGCACAGTTAGTAATTGACGGAAAGTCATCGAGTAAAACAGAAGCGATTTCTGACGTTCCCCAAGGTTGTGTTATAGGCCCTCTGCTGCTCCTTATCTATACTGACGATTTATGAGACAATCTGAGCAGCCGTCTTTTGTTCTTTGCAGATGGAAAACGGAAATTTGTGGTAAGGAATATGGGACCAAGCTGCTGAGGTCATTGGTCCCTGGGCTTACACACTACTTAATCTAACCTGAACTAACTTACGCTAAGGACAACACACATACCTGTGCCCAAGGGAGGACTCGATCCTCCGACGGGGGCAGCCGTGCGAACCGTGACAAGGCGCTTCGACCGCACGGCTACCCCGCGTGACCTCTTTGCAAATGATGCTGTCGTTTATCGTCTGGTAAACTCATCAGAAGACCAAAACAAAATTGCAACACGATTTAGAAAGGATATCTGACTGGTGCGAAAATTGGCAATTGACCCTAAATAATGAAAAGTGTGAGGTGCTAAAAGAAATCCGTTGAACTTCGGTTACACGATAAATCAGTCTAATCTAAAGGCCGTAAATTCAACTAAGTACCTAGGAATTACAATTATGAACAATGTAAATTGGAAAGAAGACATAGGAAATGTTGTGGGGAAGGCAAACTAAAGACTGCGTTTTATTGGCAGAACAATTAGAAAATGTAACACTTCTGCTGGAGAGACTGCCTACACTACGCTTGTCCGTCTTCATTTGGAGTTCTACGGCGTGGTCTCCGATCCTTGCCAGATAGGTTTAAGCAGGTTATCCCGAAATAGGGAGAGAGTGTCAAGGACATGATACAGGATTTGAGATGGATACCATGAAAACAAAGGCGTTTTTCGTTGCGCCGGAATCTTCTCACGAAATTTCAATCACCAACTTTCTCCACCGAATGCGAAAATATCTTGTTGACGCCGACCTTCAAAGGGGGAAATGATCATCATAATAAAATAAGGGAAATCAGAGCTCGCATGAGAGATATAGGCGTTCGTTTTTTCTGCGCGCTGTTCGAGATTGGAAAATAGAGAATTATTGTGAAAACGGTTCGATGAACCCTCTGCCAGGCACTTAAGTTTGATTTGCAGAGTATGCACGTAGATGTAGATGTGGTTCCTTAGTAATGCAAGCAGCTTACTTTCATTGCTCTCGAGATAGCACTGTCCAAGAATCAATGGAAGTAATAACATCCGTTAAGTAATTTGAGGTACGCTTAGGGAACGATTTCAAATGGCTCTAAGCACTATGGGACTTAACATCTGCGGTCATCAGTCGCCGACACTTAGAACTACTTAAACCTAACTAACTTCAGGACAGCAAACACATCTATGCCCGAGGCAGGATTCGAACCTGCGACCGTTGCAGCAGCACGGTTCCGGACTAAAGCGCCTAGAACCTCTCGGCCACAACGGCCGGCTAGGGAACGATTTAAAGCGGAATGACCATAGAAAAGTAATAATAGGAAGGGCTGATACCAGACTGAGATTCATTGCAAGAATCCTCAGGAAATGTTATCCAATCGAAGGTGGTAGCTAAGAAAATTTTCGTTCGCCTGATAATTAAATATTGTTCTTCACTCAGCGACACTTACCAGATAGGATTGACACGTGGAATATAGAAGAGCCAAAGAATGACATTTCGTTACAGCTTCGTTTAGTAAATGTAAAAGCAGCACGGGCATGGTCACCTTGCTTCAGTGGTGGGCGGTTCAAGGGTTGCATTGTGCATCACGACGAAATTTACCGTTAAAATTCCCGGTGGCGCACATTCCTAGAAGAGTTAACCAATATATTTCTTCCTCCTACGCATATTTCGCGAAAATACCATGAGGCCACGTTTGCAGAGAACGGAGCTCGCCTGAAGACAGCAATAATTATTCGTCCGTCGCACCGTCCGACAGGAAAAGGAAAGTGGCGAAGTAAAGTATGCTCTGCCACACACCATAAGTTGCCTTACGGAGTACAGATGCAGATGTTTCTGGAATTGCTGGCTAACTACACTTAGATTTGCAAAATTACTTCGAGTGAAGCGTTCACGGGTCAAGCCACGGCAAAAAAGCTCTACCTAAACGCCTGGATCGAGTTAAACTGAATTTGGTACAGACTTACTACTTGGGGAAAAAACTGCGGAGGTGAAAGCCAGCAAACTTCTTTTGGCATTGGGTGATAACGTGGCTAGAGAATGGAGGAGGAGGAGGAGATGCGCAGACAGAGAGGGGGAAAGAGAAGATGGACAAAGAGAAGGGTGGGGGAATAAGAGATGGACTCATAGAAGATTGGATTAAAAACATACCCGGGCAACGACGCGTACTCAGATAGACGTCAGTACATTTAATGACGTCAAAAGCAGGGCATTTTCGGCGGTAGTTTCCCGTTTGCACTGTTAGGTAACAACTTGATAAGATTTCATAGTGGTGCGGAGTTTGGCAACTTGCTTTAAATGTTAGGAAATGTAAAACTTTGCACTTAACAAAACGAAATAACGTGGTATCCTACGACACCACCTTTGGATCAAAACCGCAATTAGTCAATTCATCCTAATACCTAGAAAGTAACGGTTTGTAAAGATATGAAATGCAATGATCGCCGGCCGGTGTGGCCGAACGGTTCTAAGCGCTTCAGTCTGGAACCGCGCGACCGCTACGGTCGCAGGTTCGAATCCTGCCTCGGGCATGGATGTGTGTGATGTCCTTAGGTTAGCTAGGCTTAAGTAGTTCTAAGTTCTAGGGGACTGATGACCTCAGATGTTAAGTCCCATAGTGCTCAGAGCCATTTGAACCATTTTGCAATGATCACACAGGCTTAGACGTAGGTAAAGCAGGTAGCAGACCTCGGATCACTGATAGGATACTGGGAAAATGCAACCAGGGTACAAAGAAAACTGCTTACTCAATATTTGTCCGACCCATCCTAGAATATTGCTCAAGTATGTGGGACTTGTACCAAGTACGACTGACAAGGGATATTGAACGTATACAGAGACGGGCAGCACGAGTGGTCACAGGTTTGTAGGATCCGTGGGAGAGTGTCGCGGAGCTGCTGAAGAAACTGAACTGGCAGAGTCGTGCAGATGGATGCAAACCATCCCGTGGAGGCTTGTTTACCAAGTTTCAAGAAACAGTTTTCAGGGAGGAATCTAGGAACACACTACAACCACCTGTGTATCGCTCCCGTAGAAATCTCAAGGACAAGATTAGCTACAGCGAGCACAGAGGCGTTGAAGCAGTCATTTCCTCACGTTCCATAAGTGAATGGAACAGGAAGGAACCCTGATACCTGGTAAAGTGGGCAGTACCCTCTGCCATGCACTTCACAGTGGTTTGGAGAGTATGGCTATGTATGTAATTTCGCTGTACCCAGCTACGTGACGAAGCAAGTTCTCACTACGACCGGGACTACTACTATTTGCTTTGTCAAGTAATAAGCTGGTACACGTGTGTGCCTATGTGTGAATCTGACTACAGCCTCTCGCTAAACTCCCCCACCCACACAGTCAGACAGACAGAGAGAGAGAGAGAGAGAGAGAGAGAGTAAAACTCGTTACGTACAATTACACGGGAACTTGCCAAGCAACCTACACGGGATAAGTCCCGTTCCATCACGGGCATGAAGTCATCGCCTCCGTAAGCACAGTGTCATCGTCAACACATCGCCGAGTCGCAGCTCGGAGTATCCGCCTACCGGTGGCCTTTCTTTTTCCGAACGGTGACAAATTGGCCGCACAGCTTCGACAGGGGACAGAGGGAGAGAACGTTGTTGTCGAGACTACAGTAAGTCCGGGAGGAAAGCGTGACTAACTACTACCCGAGCGGCGGCGTTCTACTGTGCTTTGAGGCTCCGCGACGAAGCTCCCTTTCATTGTTCCGCAGGTACCAACCAAACTGCCGCTTTCTTGCCGCCTGTGGTGGACGGCAACGGTTGGACGCAATAATAGAATTTAAGTTCTGAAAGATGAAAGTCTTTTATTATGCAAAACAGCAGCTGGAGAAAGCACTTTACCGCGTCGCTGTCAGAACAGTCCTTTACAGGTAAGTGCAAAACTATCAGCTTCACAGCTACTACTCTCAAGCATACCCAATGATCTCACTATCAAATTGATGTTACGTCGTTCTAAAAAACTTAAAGTTTCGTTCGAGAAAAGAAACCTCTCGCGTAATTTAATAAAATGACACTCTTTTTGCAACGCAGCCCTTTGGGATCAATGATTCTTGTAAGAACAGCTACTGACAATGAACATAAATAAATGTAACGTACTACGCATATATACGCGAGGAGACCCATTACTCTGTGTATCGACATATACAGGAGCGTCATCTTCGTTCCCTCTTTATGCATCATTAGGCCGGGTTGAGAGATTTATGGTAATTCCCCACTTTACCCAGTCTTTCCACCAACATTCTTCTATAACTGTTTTGTTCCAGTCAATATTCCTTCTTCTTAAACTGGTCTTTATTTAGTCAATCCGTCTTGCTCTAGATCTCCCTATTGCCCTCAAACTTGGCCTCCATTTTTCGTTTTGGTATTCTTCCGTCTTGCATTCTTTTTACACGTCCAAACCAATTTAACCTGTTCTTCTCAGTACGCTCATTCAGCTTTTCTTCTCCAATCTCAATCGTAACATCTTCAATTGCCACTCTGTCTCTCCTCCTTTTCCCTGACATACTTCTTCGGAATTTCATTTCACGGCTTGGTTCGTACTTTCTTCTTTTCTTGTCGTTGTTCATGTCTCCGATGTATCAGCGTTAAGAAGTCCTTGTACAGCAATTCCTTACACTTCGCCGGCGCTGTCGGTGAGTGATAATAGGCGCTTCAGTCCGTTACCGTGTGACTGCTACGGTCGTAGGTTCGAATCCTGCCTCGGGCATGGATATGTGTGATGTGCTTAGGTTAGTTAGGTTTAAGTAGTTGTAAGTTCTAGGAGACTGGTGATCTCAGATGTTAAGTCCCATAGTGCTCAGAGCCATTTGAACCATTTTTGAACCTTACACTTCACTGATCTCTCCCCTCCCCACTCTAGGCGTTCACTCACTGTTAACATGCATTGCTCTGTTGTACCCTTTCAGTAACTTCGACCTCCGGTCCTGAATACTCCATTATCACATATCCCAGGTATTTAAAGTTAGCTTCAATATCAAAATCCTGTACTTTAATGTTAATTTGTCCCTTGCCTTTTTTGTCTACTCTGGTTACCACCACAGTCTTACTTTTCTCCCAACTGCATTTAATTCCACGTTTCTCTATTTTTTCATTAAAGACGCTTATTTGTTATTTTAAATTCTTACTGTTGGTTCCCAGCACCACAGTATCATCGACAAATAGCAGTAACTTCAGCACCCTTCCTCTATGAGTTTCCTAATCTCTTTCACAATTTCACGCATCTAAATCATAAATAACGTTGGTTCAACACACTTCCTTATCTCAACCCACATTTACAGGGTGTTCAACTATTATAAGGGCAAACGAAAGGGACGATTAGAGGATAATGAAACAAACAAATAATCCTACCAAGCATAGGCCCGGAAACTAGTAGTTTTCCCTCTATACGACGTTTGTAGAAGTGCAGTCATACCAATGTTACGACATTATGAACGTCTAATGCTATGTTTAATACAAAGTGATAGCTGCCGTCGTTTGACTTTATCATCATTCCGAATACCTAAGTACTGGAAATGTGTCGGTCATGGCTCCCCAGTATCATGGGCCTTCCAGTTTCCCCCATCTGATACTGTTAAATTTTTCCGTGTGGGGTTTGGTGTATTCGAGCCCTGTTGATAATGTCGATGAACTCCGGGAACGCGTTGCAGGTGGTTGTCTGTATACACAGTACACTCCTGGGATTTATGAACGTGTACCGGCATTGATGGGCAGACATGCTGAAGCCTGCGTTTACACGAACAGCTGCCGTATGGAATACTGGTTGTAATTTGTTTGTCCTCAAGGGCATATCTGCAGTTTGGATTCTCAGTGGAATAAGGTGTACATGTACTCTGTCGTAATGCTTCGTACTTGTGAAATCTTTGGTTTTCGGATCTAAGTTCCTTGAGATTATTTGCTTGTTTCGTTGTCGCCTACTTGCATCTATCGTTTGTACCTACAAGGGTCGAACACATTGTATGCTCTGCAAACCACTGCGAAGCGCAATGTGTCCAGTCAGATGGGGCTTAATGAAGAAGATTACATTTCCAACATGTTTCTATTAACGGGGATAATACACTCCTGGAAATGGAAAAAAGAACACATTGACACCGGTGTGTCAGACCCACCATACTTGCTCCGGACACTGCGAGAGGGCTGTACAAGCAATGATCACACGCACGGCACAGCGGACACACCAGGAACCGCGGTGTTGGCCGTCGAATGGCGCTAGCTGCGCAGCATTTGTGCACCGCCGCCGTCAGTGTCAGCCAGTTTGCCGTGGCATACGGAGCTCCATCGCAGTCTTTAACACTGGTAGCATGCCGCGACAGCGTGGACGTGAACCGTATGTGCAGTTGACGGACTTTGAGCGAGGGCGCATAGTGGGCATGCGGGAGGCCGGGTGGACGTACCGCCGAATTGCTCAACACGTGGGGCGTGAGGTCTCCACAGTACATCGATGTTGTCGCCAGTGGTCGGCGGAAGGTGCACGTGCCCGTCGACCTGGGACCGGACCGCAGCGACGCACGGATGCACGCCAAGACCGTAGGATCCTACGCAGTGCCGTAGGGGACCGCACCACCACTTCCCAGCAAATTAGGGACACTGTTGCTCCTGGGGTATCGGCGAGGACCATTCGCAACCGTCTCCATGAAGCTGGGCTACGGTCCCGCACACCGTTAGGCCGTCTTCCGCTCACGCCCCAACATCGTGCAGCACGCCTCCAGTGGTGTCGCGACAGGCGTGAATGGAGGGACGAATGGAGACGTGTCGTCTTCAGCGATGAGAGTCGCTTCTGCCTTGGTGCCAATGATGGTCGTATGCGTGTTTGGCGCCGTGCAGGTGAGCGCCACAATCAGGACTGCATACGACCGAGGCACACAGGGCCAACACCCGGCATCATGGCGTGGGGAGCGATCTCCTACACTGGTCGTACACCACTGGTGATCGTCGAGGGGACACTGAATAGTGCACGGTACATCCAAACCATCATCGAACCCATCGTTCTACCATTCCTAGACCGGCAAGGGAACTTGCTGTTCCAACAGGACAATGCACGTCCGTATGTATCCCGTGCCACCCAACGTGCTCTAGAAGGTGTAAGTCAACTACCCTGGCCAGCAAGATCTCCGGATCTGTCCCCCATTGAGCATGTTTGGGACTGGATAAAGCGTCGTCTCACGCGGTCTGCACGTCCAGCACGAACGCTGGTCCAACTGAGGCGCCAGGTGGAAATGGCATGGCAAGCCGTTCCACAGGACTACATCCAGCATCTCTACGATCGTCTCCATGGGAGAATAGCAGCCTGCATTGCTGCGAAAGGTGGATATACACTATACTAGTGCCGACATTGTGCATGCTCTGTTGCCTGTGTCTATGTGCCTGTGGTTCTGTCAGTGTGATCATGTGATGTATCTGACCCCAGGAATGTGTCAATAAAGTTTCCCCTTCCTGGGACAATGAATTCACGGTGTTCTTATTTCAATTTCCAGGAGTGTACTTCACAGTTCAGTTGTGGCTCGTAATCACCCATTCACAACCATCAAACGACACATCAGAGGACACTTATTCTGGAATGTTTTTACTTCTATTATCTCACGTTTTCATGCGTGTCAGTTTTCGTAATTAATTATGACTAGTGAGCCGTCCCCGCTTCGCACCGAAGGGAAGGAGGAAGATTACAGTTTAATGACCCATCAACAGCACGATCATTAAATACTAAGCACAAGTTCCAATTACGAAAGGATAGGGAGTGAAATTGGCCGTACCTCTTTGAAAGCAACCATTCTGGCATTTGCCTGGAAAGATTTAGGGAAATCATGGAAAACGTAAATGTGGACGAGCCGAACGGAAACCTGAACCTTCGCTCTTCCAAATGCGTGTCCGGAACGCTAACCTTTGCGCCACACCGCTCGGAACTTTGCACGGGTAGCGCTAAACACCTACGGCAGGACAACTTGCCTGGCGTAGCTTTAATAAACTATATGGGGTGTCCGAGGAGGAATAGTAAATATTCAGAGACATGACAGTAACGATCATTCAAAATAAAAAAAAAACCTAGAAAACATGGGCTCAAACGCATACCTTAACAATTATGAGACTCACGAATATGAACAAGTGTTCATAGATCTTAAGGTATGCCTTTTAGAGCCCATATTTACTAGGTCTTCTTTGCTTCGAATGATCGTTCCTGTCATATCTCTGAATGTTTACTATTCCTCCTTGCACACACTGTACACATAAAACCTTGCTCTTGAATCAGTCTATCTGGTTAATGAAAACTGTATCAAAATCTCTACAGCACTTCCTGAGAGTAGGCTTCACATACAGACACAAAAACACGACGGGGGACGCTAGTGTGAACCATTCTTGAGTGCTGCTGGAGTGTACGGGATCCCCAACAGACCACATTGAAGGAAGGCAACGGAGCAATTCATAGGCGGACTGCTAGACTTGTTACCGGTAGGTTCGAACGACACGCACGTATTACGGAGATGCTTCAGGAAATCAATTGGGAATCCTTGGAGGGAAGACGACGTTCTTTTCGAGGAACACTACTGAGAAAATTTAGGGACTCGGCATCTGAGGCCGACTGCAGAACAATTCTACTGCCGCCAACATACATTTCGGTTTCCGTCAGATCACCGAAGTTATGCGTTGCCGGGCTGGGCTAGCACTTGGATGGGTGACCATCCGGTCTGCCGAGGGCTGTTGGCAAGCGAGCTGAGCCCTTGTTGGGCAAACTGAGGAGCTACTTGATTGAGAAGTAGCGGCTCCGGTCTCGTAAACTAACATACGGCCTGGAGGGCGGTGTGTTGACCACATGCCCCTCCATATCCGCATCCTTTGACGCCTGTGTGCTGAAGATGACACGGCGGCCGGTCGTACCTGTTCGCACGGTGTTTAGTTTTACGTATTCAGTCAGTACAGTGTAAGACCCCAAGTCTTCAGAATAATCGCGTCATTTCTTTAGTGTATACTGTATTATCCTTGCATACGAGTCCGGTATTCAACACAGAAGCATTCTTCTCTCTCTCTCTGAGTGAGTGTGTGTGTGTGTGTGTGTGTGTGTGTGCGCGTGCGCGCGCGCGCGCGCGCGTAAGTGATGGGGTGAGGGGAGCGGAGAGGGGGAGGGGGGAGGGAAGATGAGGGTCGGCTAACTGGAGAGCGGAGGAGAGCAAACAAAAGCTTCGAATCAAGATCTTTGAATAGTGGAGGATATACACTCCTGGAAATGGAAAAAAGAACACATTGACACCGGTGTGTCAGACCCACCACACTTGCTCCGGACACTGCGAGAGGGCTGTACAAGCAATGATCACACGCACGGCACAGCGGACACACCAGGAACCGCGGTGTTGGCCGTCGAATGGCGCTAGCTGCGCAGCATTTGTGCACCGCCGCCGTCAGTGTCAGCCAGTTTGCCGTGGCATACGGAGCTCCATCGCAGTCTTTAACACTGGTAGCATGCCGCGACAGCGTGGACGTGAACCGTATGTGCAGTTGACGGACTTTGAGCGAGGGCGTATAGTGGGCATGCGGGAGGCCGGGTGGACGTACCGCCGAATTGCTCAACACGTGGGGCGTGAGGTCTCCACAGTACATCGATGTTGTCGCCAGTGGTCGGCGGAAGGTGCACGTGCCCGTCCACATGGGACCGGACCGCAGCGACGCACGGATGCACGCCAAGACCGTAGGATCCTACGCAGTGCCGTAGGGGACCGCACCGCCACTTCCCAGCAAATTAGGGACACTGTTGCTCCTGGGGTATCGGCGAGGACCATTCGCAACCGTCTCCATGAAGCTGGGCTACGGTCCCGCACACCGTTAGGCCGTCTTCCGCTCACGCCCCAACATCGTGCAGCCCGCCTCCAGTAGTGTCGCGACAGGCGTGAATGGAGGGACGAATGGAGACGTGTCGTCTTCAGCGATTAGAGTCGCTTCTGCCTTGGTGCCAATGATGGTCGTATGCGTGTTTGGCGCCGTGCAGGTGAGCGCCACAATCAGGACTGCATACGACCGAGGCACACAGGGCCAACACCCGGTATCATGGTGTGGGGAGCGATCTCCTACACTGGCCGTACACCACTGGTGATCGTCGAGGGGACACTGAATAGTGCACGGTACATCCAAACCGTCATCGAACCCATCGTTCTACCATTCCTAGACCGGCAAGGGAACTTGCTGTTCCAACAGGACAATGCACGTCCGCATGTATCCCGTGCCACCCAACGTGCTCTAGAAGGTGTAAGTCAACTACCCTGGCCAGCAAGATCTCCGGATCTGTCCCCCATTGAGCATGTTTGGGACTGGATGAAGCGTCGTCTCACGCGGTCTGCACGTCCAGCACGAACGCTGGTCCAACTGAGGCGCCAGGTGGAAATGGCATGGCAAGCCGTTCCACAGGACTACATCCAGCATCTCTACGATCGTCTCCATGGGAGAATAGCAGCCTGCATTGCTGCGAAAGGTGGATATACACTGTACTAGTGCCGACATTGTGCATGCTCTGTTGCCTGTGTCTATGTGCCTGTGGTTCTGTCAGTGTGATCATGTGATGTATCTGACCTCAGGAATGTGTCAATAAAGTTTCCCCTTCCTGGGACAATGAATTCACGGTGTTCTTATTTCAATTTCCAGGAGTGTACATATGGGGAAAGAGAATGAAGATGCAGTGTGGTACACATCCAGATCACGTGCTTCCTACACGTGGCCCACGCACATCCTCGAGAGAAGACAAGACCTCTGGCGCAGCACGCAGCTACACGACTTCCTGGTACGGCTGTTCTGTGATCGCTCGCTCTCATCACAACACGGGGTATTCGCGGTCGGGAACCAAAATAGAAGACACCATTGTGTTAGGGTTACGTCGTCCTCGTACTAGCCGATGACTTCACTCAACAATTACCTTAAGTTCCATGACATAAGAGCGGCACTCAGTCAAATTTCCATATTAAAGAAGCTATTGTCATACCGCAGTGGCTCATTTTCTGAGATTAGTTCACGCTGGAAGGTCTGACCGCGACCTGTGTTGGTTGCTTCGGCGCATGCAAATTATCCATGCGCGGGTAGCTGGCTACATTTGCATAAAGTATAACACTTATAAACCGGATTAAGGTAATGCATTCTTTCATATTGTTGTCTGTTATGTGATAGGGCAACCGGGTAATAATCCGAAGTCAGTTAGTTACTGCGCAAACAGATACATATCGCATTACATCGCTACGTGGCGACGTACCGCAATGGTTAGCGCTGTGGTATAGCATACTGGAGGGACTGATTTCAAATTTTCGTCCAGCGATCCAGATTATCTATTCCGCTGATTTCCAAAAATCACTATAGCGAATGTTCAGACGTTTCCTTGGAACAGAACAAGGCCCATTTTCTGCCTCATCATTGTCTTATCCGAGCAATCTCTAATCATATCGTGGTCGACAAGAAATTAAACTTTAATCTTCCTTTCCGTATTACATCTACGTCTACATCTACATTTATACTCCACAAGCCACCCAACGGTGTGTGGCGGAGGGCACTTTACGTGCCACTGTCATTACCTCCCTTTGCTGTTCCAGTCGCGTATGGTTCGCGGGAAGAACGACTGGCTGAAAGCCTCCGTGCGCGCTCTAACTCTCTAATTTTACATTCGTGATCTCCTCGGGAGGTATAAGTAGGGGGAAGCAATATACAGTATTCGATACCTCATCCAGAAACGCACCCTCTCGAAACCTGGCGAGCAAGCTACACCGCGATGCAGAGCGCCTCTCTTGCAGAGTCTGCCACTTGAGTTTGTTAAACATCTCCGTAACGCTATCACGGTTACCAAATAACCCTGTGACGAAACGCGCCGCTCTTCTTTGGATCTTCTCTATCTCCTCCGTCAACCCGATCTGGTACGGATCCCACACTGATGAGCAATACTCAAGTATAGGTCGAACGAGTGTTCTGTGAGCCACCTCCTTTGTTGATGGACTACATTTTCTAAGGACTCTCCCAATGAATCTCAACCTGGTACCCGCCTTACCAACAATTAATTTTATATGATCATTCCACTTCAAATCGTTCCGCACGCATACTCCCAGATATTTTACAGAAGTAACTGCTACCAGAGTTTGTTCCGCTATCATATAATCATACAATAAAGGATCCTTCTTTCTATGTATTCGCAATACATTACATTTGTCTATGTTAAGGGTCAGTTGCCACTCCCTGCACCAAGTGCCTATCCGCTGCAGATCTTCCTGCATTTCGCTACAATTTTCTAATGCTGCAACTTCTCTGTATACTACAGCATCATCCGCGAAAAGCCGCATGGAACTTCCGACACTATCTACTAGGTCATTTATATATATTGTGAAAAGCAATGGTCCCATAACACTCCCCTGTGGCACGCCAGAGGTTACTTTAACGTCTGTAGACGTCTCTCCATTGATAACAACATGCTGTGTTCTGTTTCCTAAAAACTCTTCAATCCAGCCACACAGCTGGTCCGATATTCCGTAGGCTCTTACTTTGTTTATCAGGCGACAGTGCGGAACCGTATCGAACGCCTTCCGGAAGTCAAGAAAAATAGCATCTACCTGGGAGCCTGTATCTAATATTTTCTGGATCTCATGAACAAATAAAGCGAGTTGGGTCTCACACGATCGCTGTTTCCGGAATCCATGTTGATTCCTATATAGTAGATTCTGGGTTTCCAAAAACGACATGATACTCGAGCAAAAAACATGTTCTAAAATTCTACAACAGATCGACGTCATAGATATAGGTCTACAGTTTTGCGCATCTGCTCGACGACCCTTCTTGAAGACTGGGACTACCTGTGCTCTTTTCCAATCATTACAATATACTAGTATTATATCGTAGAGCTCTTATACATCCAATGTCTTCTGATGTAATGAACGTAACGGAAAGGTAGCACTGAATTTATTGCAGTGGAGTTCAAATGGTATCTGTGACGCACGACAGGATTTTAGGTACATGGAACACGAACTATAATCTGTTCCCATGTCGTTTACGTATGTTCTTTTTTTCTTCAAGTATTTATGCCATGCTGATGGAAAGCTACCGGAGGACGGCGGTTAAACTTCAATTACCCTTTGACATAGAATACATTACAACTATCGACTAGAAGCTATCTGCTGGCCGCGGTGGTCTCGCGGTTAAGGCGCTCAGTCCGGAACCGCGCGACTGCTACGGTCGCAGGTTAGAATCCTGCCTCGGGCATAGATGTGTGTGAAGTCCATAGGTTAGTTAGGTTTAAGTAGTTCTAAGTTCTAGGGGACTGATGACCACAGAAGTTAAGTCCCATAGTGCTCAGAGCCATGAGGACCATTTTTTAGAAGCTATCTATTTGAATCCTGTAAGTGGAATAAATTTTCACAATAAGTATTTGGCCGAAAAAGGAACATTAGCGGGTAGTTTTTGATAACACAATGCATTACAGCTTACGCCGACGTTCTTAGGCTCTGCAGTGGAGTGACATTATGTGACACTGTTGATTGTTATCCGTACGTCGTATGAGGACGTTAATCTCGGTGTCCTCACCAATGACGTTCGTGGGCTATTATTATTATTAATAATAATATTCACGTTTTGGCCCTACTACGCCACGCGATGTTCAACAAAGGCGTTTCACAATACGAGATGTGTGAGAAACATAACGGGACTGAGAACACTGAGAGAGAATTGGCAACACTGTGTTGTTCCACTTGTGTAGACAGGTGAGTTCATTCCTTCCAGATACTCAGTCCGATTTTCAACTCCGTACAGCCATCAAGTGATTTTTGAGAGCGCCATCAGTGTGGTTGTACTTTTTTGCACGTTAAAAAAAATGGAGCAGCGTACTTTAGAACAACGTTATGCCATCAAGTTTGGTGTTAAACTTAGGGATCCGTGACTGTGACCTTGGGAAGAAAGTTGAAATTCGCATATGGGGAACATTCCTTATCAAGAGCACAAATTTTTCCCTGGCACAAATCATTTTTGGAAGGTCTAGAACACATTGAATATGAACCTCACTGAGGAAGACTTTCAGCTTCAAAAATCGAATTTTGACATGCTGTCAACCAAGTGTTTTACAGAGATGGCCTTGAAAGGTTCAGGAAAAGGGTGAAGCGAATGACACAGAACATTACAGACAGTTGGTTGCTGCGTCATGACTACTCCCACCCTCCACGTCACACGGCCACTTCCATCAAGGAGGCTTTGATCTCAAAAGGTATTTCTGTTGTTCCAACATGGAATTTTTTACCTCGAAAGGTATTTATGTTGTTCCACGGCTCCCCTTTTCACCTGATCTGAACCCTTGTGACTCTTTTTCTTTTGTCGAAATTGAAAAATCTCTTAAAATGACGTCATTTTAGGACTTTGTAGAACATTTAAAAAAATGTGACCGACATGTTAAAGGCCCTACCAGTTGAAGCTTTTCAGCGCTGCTACCAAGGCTGGACGGAACTCGGATTTGTTTGTACCTTGATAAACGCAGACAACGTGTTTGGAGACAACCCGGTAATATTGAACATGTGTGTGCAACAGAACAAGGTGGAGGTGGAGTGATGTTCAGGGGTGACATTACATGGGGCCATCATACACTTATCGTGGTTGTTGAGAGCAGTCCCACTGCTCTACGGTATAAGGACGAGATTCTGTAACCTACAATGGGATATTATCACCATCATACTGGTGACAATTTCATCTTGATGGATGATAACTAGCGTGCTCATCGTGCTGTTCTCGTGAGCATGTTCCTCCGACACGCAAGGTTCACCAAAATGGAGTGGCCTGCATGTTCCTCAGATATTAACCCTGAACGAATATGAGTTAGGTCGAATGAAACGGCTTGTTTTTGGGCGTTGTCGACGAACTCGTACTCTGCGCAGTTAAGCAGAATCGCCATTTAAGAGTGGGACAATCTGAACCAGGGCTGGTTTGATCATCTCATCGATGGTGGCCGGCCGGAGTGGCCGTGCCGTTCTAGGCGCTACAGTCTGGAACCGAGGGACCGCTACGGTCGCAGGTTCGAATCCTGCCTCGGGCATGGATGTGTGTGATGTCCTTGGGTTAGTTAGGTTTAATTAGCTCTAAGTTCTAGGCGACAGATGACCTCAGAAGTTAAGTCGCATAGTGCTCAGAGCCATTTGAACTATCGATGGTATGCCACGACGGATACAAGTCTGCAACAGAGCAAGCGGCTTTCCACCACATATTAAGTATGGGAAAAACCGACCGGTTACAACCGATACCGGTATTTTAGTTCTGAATAACCCGTATTTCTGATATTTGTTTGACGTTGGTTATAACAGGTGTTTTTACTACTAACCGGGTAAGAAACGGAAATATCACTTAGCCATAGCAGCAGCGCTAAAATTTTTGGTTTTTAAATAAAGCTTTCTTAAAAAGCGAATAATTTTTATTCGTAAAATTTCCATTGCTTTGAAATATTCCGCTATAATAGAAAAACGGAAAAGCGATCCGTGCTGTTTCAACAACAATGCTGACAGAAACGAGAGACTAACACATCTGATATAGTGCTGAAGAGATATTAATGTACCTGTTATCATGTGGCGTTGACTATTCGGCGGTATACGTGTACATGCAATGTACGAGACTTATCCCCACCTGGTCTACATGAAAGTTTCTTACTGTCGCCGTCAGACATCACTTGTATTCCAGAATGGCACTATTCCCAATCTGGAAGTATTTTACGAAATGTGTTATCAGTGAAGTTTGTTTTAAAAGATTAAAAATGGGAGGAGGCACAAGACACTTGCGGCATCTTATGAGGAGAAAACTTAAACCCTAAATAATTCATTCAGAGTGTACGATAAAAATATAAAGTAGTTTATCTGCTGCCTGTGTCTACATAATATACCTTTACCTGTTTGTAACTCTTAATAACGGACACACTGACACGATTAAAAAGAGTTCTTCAACCTCAGTTTTCATCCTTTAGCGCTGATTATTCAGCCGCGTGGGGTAGCCGAGCGGTCTATGGCGCCTTGTCACGGAACACGCCGGCTGCCCCCGTCGGAGGTTCGAGTCCTCCCTCAGGCATGGTAGTGTGTGTTGTCCTTAGCGTAAGTCAGTTTAAGTTAGATAAAGTAGTGTGCAAGAGTAGGGACCGATGACTTCAAATGACTATTCCTAACGCCCAAATAGTGGTATGATCCTCGATTACAAGTGTGAAGTTATTAACATGAGTACTAAAAGAAATCAGCTAAATTTCGATTACGCGATAAGTCACACAAATCTGAAGGCTGTAAATTCAACTAAATAATTAGGGATTACAATTACAAATAACCTAAGTTGGAACAATCACATAGATAATATTGTGGGTAGAGCAAACCAAAGACTTCGATTCATTGGTAGAACACTTAGAAGGTTCGTAAGGTCTACTACAGTCAAGGCTTACACCACGCTTGTCCGCCCTGTTCTGGAGTAATGCTGTGCGGCGTGGGATCCGCATCAGCTGGGACTGACGGATGACATAGAAAAATTACAATCAAGGGCAGCTCGTTTATTATTATCGCGAAATAGGGGAGATAGTGTCACAGATATGATACGTGAATTGGAGTGGCAATAATTAAAACAAAGGCGTTTTTCGTTGCGACGGGATCATGAAATTTCAATCACTAATTTTCTCCTCCAATTGCGGAAACATTCTGATGGCACCCACCTACATAGGGAGAAATGATCATCACGATAAGATAAAACAGGGCTCGCACAGAAAAGTTTAAGTGCTCGTTTTTCTCGCGTGCTGTTCGAGAGTGGAACGGTACAGAGACAGCATGAAGGTGGTTCATTGAACCCTCTGCGAAGCACTTTATTGTGAATAGCAGAGTAGTCACGTTGATGTAGATCTAGAACATGATTTTTGAGCAGAGTTTCACAAAATTAGAATTAATAGGGTAATATTGGTGTTTTTTTGCAATATTGAACCACTTTTCACATTTTGAGGAAAGCAGCGAACAATGGATGGACTAAGTTTTCTTTTATTTGCTTACGTAATTTAATGTTTGGATTCTACA
The DNA here is from genome assembly GCF_023864275.1 of Schistocerca cancellata. Taxonomy (NCBI): domain Eukaryota; kingdom Metazoa; phylum Arthropoda; class Insecta; order Orthoptera; family Acrididae; genus Schistocerca; species Schistocerca cancellata. The sequence goes on from NC_064626.1 coordinate 374,336,188, forward strand.
TATCGTGAAACTGAGGGTTCAAAATGGTTTCAAATGGCTCTGAGCACTATGAGACTTAACTTCTGAGGTCATCAGTACCCTAGCACTTAGAACTACACTACTGGACATTAAAATTGCTACACCACGAAGATGACGTGCTACATACGCGAAATTTAACCGACAGGAGGAAGATGCTGTGATATGCAAATGGTTAGCTTTTCAGAGCATTCACACAAGGTGGCGACATCTACAACGTGCTGACATGAGGAAAGTTTCCAGCCGAATTCTCATACACAAACAGCAGTTGACCGGCGTTGCCTAGTGGAAGATTGTTGTGATGCCTCGTGTAAGGAGGACAAATGCGTACCATCACGTCTCCGACTTTGATAAAGGTCGGATTGTGGCCTATCGCGATTGCGGTTTATCGTATCGCGATATTGCTGCTCGCGTTGGTCGAGATCCAATGACTGTTAGCAGAATATAGAATCGGTGGGTTCAGGAGGGTAATAAGGAACGCCGTGCTGGAACCCAAAGGCCTCGTATCACTAGCAGTCGAGATGACAGGCATCTTATCCGCGTGGCTGTAACGGATCGTGCAGCCACTTCTCGATCCCTGAGTCAACAGGTGGGGACGTTTGCAAGACAACAACCCATCTGCACGAACAGTTCGACGACGTTTGCAACAGCATGGACTATCAGCTCGGAGACCATGGCCGCGGTTACCCTTGACGCTGCATCACTGACAGGGGCGCCTGCGCTGGTGTACTCAACGACGAACCTCGGTGCACGAATGGCAAAACGTCCTTTTTTCGGATGAATTCAGGTTCTGTTTACAGCATCATGATGGTCGCATCCGTTTTTGGCGACATCGCGGTGAACGCACATTGGAAGCGTGTATTCGTCATCGTCATATTGGTGTATCACCCGGCGTGATGGTATAGGGTGCCATTGGTTACACGTCTCGGTCACCTCTTACTCGCATTGATGGCACTTTGAACAGTGGACGTTACACTTCAGATGTGTTACGACCCGTGGCTCTACCCTTCATTCGATCTCTGCGAAACCCTTCACTTCAGCAGGATAATGCACGACCGCATGTTGCAGGTCCTGTACGGGCCTTTCTGGGTACAGAAAATGTTCGACTGCTGCCCTGGCTAGCACATTCTCCAGATCTCTCACAAGTTGAAAACGTCTGGTCAATGGTGGCCGGGCAACTGGCTCATCACAATACGCCAGTCACTACTCTTGATGAACTGTGGTATCGTGTTGAAGCTGCATGGGCAGCTGTACCTGTACACGCTATCCAAGCTCTGTTTGACTCAATGTCCAGGCGTATCATGGCCGTTATTACGGCCAGAGGTGGTTGTTCTGGGCACCAATTTCTCAGAATCTATGTACCCAAATTGCGTGGAAATGTAATCACATGTAAGTTCTGGTATAATATGAATACCCGTTTATCATCTGCATTTCTTCTTGGTGTAGCAATTTCAATGGCCAGTAGTGTACTTAAACCTAACTAACCTAAGGACATCACACACATCCATGCCCGAGGCAGAATTCGAACCTGCGACCGTAGCAGTCGCGCGGTTCCAGACTGTAGCGCCTGAACCGCTCGGCCACCCCGGCCAGCAAAACTCAGAGGAGTTTCAAACATTAGAACCGGAGACGCTGTTGAAGTGAGGCTGCGTTTATGTTTTCGGATCAGTGCATCCCGAATAAACATCTCTGGATGCTTGTCCTTCGATGTCGGCACTCCGTGCCTTGCGGCAGCCGACGCGCGGAGTCGCGACTGTGTAATGGCGCAGAACGAGCAGCCGGCGTCTGCGACAGCTGCCGAGTCTCGTGTGTGGCCTCGGAGGCAGGTCTGCTCGCCGCGGGGCAGGGCGTGCGCGCCACATGCAAATGAGGGGAAAGCTATCATCTCTGTCTCTTCCAGCGCACGCCGTCCGTAACACCACCCCGGCAGCTGCGGCGGCGCCAGCGCAGCCAGCTGTATCAGTCAAACTAATCGCCCTTGCGTGTCACCAGCAATCGTATTCTTCAAACACATACTTGCGCGAAAAAGAAGTTGCGCGTCCCGCCGACTTCGATGTTATCACTGACTCTCAGAACAAGAGTGGCGTAGTGCATTATGCGTGACCGTGCCATGAAAACCATCGTGGTGTTTACCTGGAGTAAACATTTCACAAGGTAGGGTGGAAAACCACCCGTCCGCAGTACTTACGTCACTGCGCATGCGCGTTGTAAACAACTGGTTCAAATGGGTCTGAGCACTATGGGACTTAACATCTATGGTCATCAGTCCCCTAGAACTTAGAACTACTTAAACCTAACTAACCTAAGGACATCACACAACACCCAGCCATCACGAGGCAGAGAAAATCCCTGACCCCGCCGGGAATCGAACCCGGGAACCCGGGCGTGGTGCGCGTTGTAGCTCAGGTCTTATCCACAGCTAGTGTAATCGTTCTAGCCTGTCACCCCCGCAGTACTGGAGGGGTCACCTGCTCCGTGCTACGTACTAGCCGGGTAGGATTCCACCCGACCTTGTTATTAAAGTCCTTCCAATCCACCTCGTGGACAGAAGGCAAAACACTAAGAAAAATCAGTAGGCGGAGGTTCGAGTCCTCCCTCGGGCATGGATGTGTGTGTTTGTCCTTAGGATAATTTAGGTTACGTAGTGTGTAAGTTTAGGGACTGATGACCTTAGCAGTTACGTCCCGTAAGATTTCACACACATTTTTTTGAAAATCAGTAGGACTGGACGGGGATTTAAACTTTGCGGGATCCAGTTACGAACCTATGGCCTTAATCACTGCGGCACATTACGCGGCGCTTTAAAATATCAGGTGGCGTTGAAGCAATGTGTACGGCTAACCAAAGATGATGACACGTTTATCAACAACAGCGGAGGTAGCAGGTGTTTATGTCGCCACTCTTTCACCGCATTGGTTCCTCGCCCGTATACGTACACTACTGGCCATTAACATTGCTACACCAAGAGGAAATGCAGATGATAAACGGGTATTCATTGGACAAATATATTATACTAGAATTGACATGTCATTACGTTTTCACGCAATTTGGGTGCATAGATCCTGAGAAATCAGTACAGACTTTGATAAAGGTCGGATTGTAGCCTATAACGATTGCGGTTTACCGTATCGCGACATTGTTGCTCGCGTTGGTCGGGATGCAATGACTGTTAGCAGAGTATGGAGTCGGTGGGTTCAGGAGGGTAATACGGAACGCCGTGCTGGATCCCAATGGCCTCGTATCACTAGCAGTCGAGATGACAGGCATCTTATCTGCATGGCTGTAACGGAACGTGCAGCCACGTCTCGATCCCTGAGTCAACAGATGGGGACGTTTGCAAGACAGCAACCATCTGCACGAACAGTTCGACGACGTTTGCAGCAGCATGGACTATCAGCTCGGAGACCATGACTGCGGTTACCCTTGCTGCATCACAGACAGGAGCGCCTGCGATGGTGTACTCAGCGAAGAACCTGGGTGCACGAATGGCAAAACGACATTTTTTCGGATGAATCCAGGTTCTGTTTACAGCATCAAGATGGTCGCATCCGTGTTTGGCGACATCGCGGTGAACGCACATTTGAAGCGTGTATTTGTCATCGCCATACTGGCGTATCACCTGGCGTGATGGTATGGGGTGCCATTGGTTACACGTCTCGGTCACCTCTTGTTCGCATTGACGGGACTTTGAACAGTGGACGTTACATTTCAGATGTGTTACGACCCGTGGCTGGATAATGCACGACAGCATGTTGCAGGTTCTGTACTGGCCTTTCTGGGTACAGAAAATGTTGGACTGCTGCCCTGGCCAGCACATTCTCCAGATCTCTCACCACTTGAAAACGTCTGGTCAATGGTGTCCGAGCAACTGGGTCGTCACAGTACGTCAGTCACTACTCTTGATGGCCTGTGGTATCGTGTTGAAGCTGCATGGGCAGCTGTAGCTGTACACGCCATCCAAGCTCTGTTTGACTCAATGCCCAGGCGTATCAAGGCCGTTATTATGGCCAGAGGTGGTTGTTCTGGGTACTGATTCCTCAGAATCTATGCACCCAAATTACGTGAAAATGTAATCACATATCAGTTCTAGTATAATATATTTGTCCAATGAATACCCGATTATCATCTGCATTTCTTCTTTGTGTAGCAATTTTAATGGCCAGTAGTGCAGATATGCTAAGGCATTAATGTGGAACCGATGTACGCTGGAAAAGACTAGTTCCAATTTTGGCCAACAGGTGTAAATTTGGCGCGGTACAGCATCTCGTCGATATTTCTGGTGCTCATATTCAACAAATTGTATAAACGGCGGCTAATGATGATATCAACATTATGCGTTTCTCATTTGTGTAACCTTTTCTGCCCACGTCCCGTTCCTAATCTGTTAAGTATGAAAACATTTCCGTACGTCTTTTTTGCACTCACAACGCCAGATTTGGACCTGGTGGCCATAACTGAGACCAGGTTTTTCCGAGTGTAAATTGGGCTCGCATTTACGCATTAGAATAGGTAACAAGTTTCGTTGCCAGACGATAACTATAGCACATACTGGACCTCTGTAATTAACTGCACTGTAATTATAACGACGTCGTACGTTTTTTATCTTACAGTACTAGCAATGTGTATAGTATCGATACTTTTGGTTCAACACCGTGTCCGTATCGATCCTGTCACTGCCCAAGTATGGGACTGACTCTTGACGGCGAAAGTGACGTGTTTATACGTGATGCGACTCGATTTTTCTTCGCTAGTGACAGAAAAACGAACCATCTACTTACATTGATCTGTATTCTGTCATTAGCCACTCAGTGCCTATTACACGCCCTAGAAGTTCGTAGTCAATATGTCTCTAGACATGGCTCCTCCCCAGTCAGAATCTGACGAGTTACACAATTGTGTCCGCTGTGCTTACTTTAGCATAGGGCACAGTCCGCGACAAATCGCAGACGTGTTGCTACGCGTGTGCTGACAGATTCGAAAATGGCGGCGCGCTGGAGGTGCAGCGCCGGGGCAGAGCAAACGGAAACAAAGAGTCGTTTCATTTCGCGGGCTCGGCTCGGCTCTCGGGTTGCCTGGGACCTTCGGCACCCAAGTCTTCCGCAAGGCCGTCTCACTTTTCCGTGCGACTCGCTCCGACTTGTCCCAGCCCGGCGCAACCGCGCGGCGCGTAATCCCTCGCGACGGCGACACCGCTTGGCTTTCATTGGAGGACTTCCAAAAGCCGCCAGCGGACAGAGGTGCGGCCTCTTCGCGCATTGCCGCAGCTCATTTCACCGTTTCTGCACCAGCTCTCGGCGTCTTACATACTTAAGCATCTCCCGGGTGCGAAGTATACTCTCCCGAGAGCTTTAGTGAACGTGCGGTAACAATACGAAATGCAATTCTTTCGGTGAACTAAAAGTAAAAATTAGAGCATACAATTTGATGTAGCAACTTACGCTACTATTCTGAATTCACGTCGCATTTATGAATGGATTCCGTGTGACATAAACGTGGAAGAAAATTAAAATAATAAAATTCCAATAGCTGCGTTGTCATTAGTACTTGGAATGTGGTATAGATAGAACCCTCTTGTAACAGTGTATCTGTCAGTTTCAAATGAACACCGTAGCAACGACTATCTATTTCGACGATTTGTTCAATGTTGTTGTTATGGTCTTCAGTCCAGAGACTGGTTTAATGCAGCTCTCCATGCTACTCCATCCTGTGCAAGCTTCTTCATCTCCCAGTACCTACTGCAACCTACATCCTTCTGAATTTGTTTAGTGTATTCATCTCTTGGTCTCCCTCTACTATTTTTACCGTCTGTCCCCGGTAGCTGAGTGGTGGCCGGCACGGTAGCTCAGCGTGTTCGGTCAGAGGGTTAGCTCCCCTCTGTAATAATAAAAAAAAACTGAGTTAATGGATCAACGACGAACATAAACAGGTGTCTTAGGATGTCAGCCCCGAGCAGATCCACCGAACGAAGACGAACAAAATGACATTAAAAAAAAAAAAGTCAGGGCGACGGAATGTCAATCCTAAGGGCCCGGGTTCGATTCCCGGCTGGGTCGGAGATTTTCTCCGCTCAAGGACTGGGTGTTATGTTGTCCTAATCATCATCATTTCATCCCCATAGACACGTAAGTCGCCGAAGTGGCGTCAAATCGAAAGACTTGCACCCGGCAACCGGTCTACCCGACGGGAGACCCTAGTCACACGACATTATTTATTATTACTATTTTTACCCTCCACGCTGCCCTCCAATACTAAATTGGTGAGCCCTTGATTTCTCAGAATATGTCCTACCAACCGATCCCTTCTCCTAGTCAAGTTCTGCCACAAATTTCTCTTCTCCCCAATTCTATTCAATACCTCCTCATTAGTTATGTGATCTACCCATATAATCTTCAGCATTCTTCTGCAGCACCACATTTCGAAAGCTTCTATTCTCTTCTTGTCCAAACTATTTATCGTCCATGTTTCACTTCCATACATGGTTACACTCCATACAAATACTTCCAGAAACGACTTCCTGACACTTAAATCTATACTTGATGTTAACAAATTTCTCTTCTTCAGAAACGCTTTCCTTGCTCTTGCCAGTCTACATTTTATATCCTCTCTACTACCATCATCAGTTATTTTGTTCCACAAATAGCAAAACTCATTTACTACTTTAAGCGTCTCATTTCCTAATCTAATTCCCTCACCATCACCCGATTTAATTCCACTACATTCCATTATCCTCGTTTCGCTTTTGATGATGATTTGTTCAATACGTCTCTTCAAAGCAAATATTCATCTCTCCATTGCTCGCGCTTAAGTAATTGGTGTAGAGTAGAACTGAAGTCTTAGCTCAGGACACCTGCCTGTACTATATTTATTATGCAAAGTGCATATCGAATAATGTGACTTGAAAATCAGAAGCAGATACGTGAAACTTCCTTTTCCCCTGAGAAAGATTAGGGTTGTTAGTTCACATAGAAGATAATAACGATATCATTTATAAGCAAATTCACTTGGTGTTCGAACAAAAAATTGCCGTAATTTTCTCCCCAACGTGATATATTTTCAATCAACGTGGTTTTAGCACCACCAGAAACACCATATAGATACAAATACTGCCTACATCCATTTACAAGACCATCAAAATGGTTCAAATGGCTCTGAGCACTATGGGACCCAACTGCTGAGGTCATCAGTCTCCTAGAACTTAGAACTACTTAAACCCAACCAACCCAAGGACATCACACACATCCATGCCCGAGGCAGGATTCGAACCTGCGACCGTAGCGGTCGCGCGGTTCCAGACTGTAGCGCCTAGAACCGCTCGGCCACTCCGTCCAGCCAAGACCATCATTCTACCACAAAAGTATAAGGAGTATTTAAATGGAACCTGGCCACTAGTGTGAAGTAACGATAATGACTGTTAACTCAAAGATGTAGTTACACACGGTACACATACTCAAAAATAGTCGCCAAAACTGTTGGCACACTTATCCCATTGCGACACTAGCCGGTCGAATCCAGGCCTGGACTCAATCACACACTTCGTCGTCCGTTGCGAATCGATGTCCACGAATAGCTTGTTTTAGAGGTCCAAACACATGACAGTCACACGGTGAAAGGTCGGGACTGTATAGTGGATGACCCAGCATTTCTCACCGAAATTGCTTCAATGTCATCTTCACCGCATTGGCCGTGTGTGGGCGAACATTATCATGCAGGAGGATAGCGCCATTGGACAACATGCCTTATCGTTTCGATTTGATGGCTCGTCTAAGGTTCCGTAAAGTAGGTTCATAACGCTGGGTATTGATGGTGGTTCCCTGTTCCAGGAACTCGAAAAGCAGTGGGCCCCTGTGATCAACAAAGAAGGACGTCATGACCTTACCAGATGTGGTGTGCACGGCCTTTGATTTCTTTGGAGGTGGTGAAGTCGCATGTTTCCACTGCTTGCTCTGACGCTTGCTTTCCGGTTCAAAACTGTAACACCATGTTTCGTCATCTGTGACAACACGCCACAGAAAGCCGTATTCCTCCTCATGGTAACGTTACAGATGACTCAAAGAAAGCGCCATTCGAGTATTGCGCTGTTCGGCAGTCAGTTGGTGGGGAACCCACTGCGCACAGATTTTTCGGAAGTTCAAGTGTTGATGCATTATGGTGTGGGCGGTGCCCACGCTAATACCCAGTAACCGATGGATCTCGTCCACGGTGATTCTGCGGTTGTCCAAGACTTCATTCCGCAACCATTACCGGTGTGATGACACGATGAGCCTGTCCAGGACGAGCATCCTCTTCCAGTTGTAAGTAGGCTGTTTATGTTTTCTTATTGGCAACGTCACGTAGCGCTCTGTATGAAAATCACTGGCTGTGCTGTGTGCAGTCTGTGGCTAGTTTGCATTGTTGTCTGCCATTGTAGTGTTGGGCAGCTGGATGTGAACAGCGCGTAGCGTTGGGCAGTTGGAGGTGAGCCGCCATCAGTGGTGAATGTGGGGAGAGAAATGGCGGAGTTTTGAAATTTGTAAGACTGGATGTCATGAACTGCTATGTATATTATGATTTTTCAACACTATTAAGGTAAATACATTGTTTGTTCTCTATTAAAATCTTTCATTTGCTAACTATGCCAATCAGTAGTTAGTGCCTTCCGTAGTTTGAATCTTTTATTTAGCTGGCAGTAGTGGCGCTCGCTGTATTGCAGTAGTTCGAGTAACGAAGATTTTTGTGAGGTAAGTGATTTGTGAAAGGTTCAAATGGTTCAAATGGATCTGAGCACTATGGGACTTAACATCTTAGGTCATCAGTCCCCTAGAACTTAGAACTACTTAAACCTAACTAACCTAAGGACAGCACACAACACCCAGTCATCACGAGGCAGAGAAAATCCCTGACCCCGCCGGGAATCGAACCCGGGGACCCGGGCGTGGGAAGCGAGAACGCTACCGCACGACCACGAGCTGCGGACCATTTGTGAAAGGTATAGGTTAATGTTAGTCGGGGCCATTCTTTTGTAGGGATTATTGAAAGTCAGATTGCGTTCCGCTAAAAATATTGTGTGTCAATTTAAGGACAGTCATGTATAATTGTTCTAAGGGGATGTTTCACAGTGACTCGCACCCCTCAAGCAATCGTTTGCGCCATTCCACAATACTTTAACGACTCAGACTGTAATCACCGTACACAGCCTTCATCCGTCGATACATTTCACGGCCTCCAACTCCCTCCGCCGCCAAAAAATCGAATCACTCCTCGTCGTTCATGCCTACTCGCCTGCATGTTCGGTAGTGGACGGTAATTTGTGTGACCACCTTCCCTTCGGCGTGAAACCACGCTGGCGCTATGCAACATAAAAATGGTGCGCACGCGTCAGTCTCTCTACCAATAGACGGCGCCACCATACCCGCAGTTACCTGCTGCCACCTTACGTGTAAGGCAAAGGTAGACCCTTTGACCAGGTATTTGAATGAACCTCATACATCACGGGTCCAAAACTTATAAAGCACCCTATACGTTTGCAAAGAAACACGAACGATGCTGTCTTCCAAAAACTGACAACGATATGCCTGAATAACTCGGTACTGATTACTATGATTCATAATAAAAACATCAGTAGGTTTGCAAACACGATGCAAATGACAACACTAGTAAAAACTCAACTTAGAAACTGAAACATTAAAAATACAGTCATTATCCTCTTTTGAAGCGTAACGCAATTCACTTTCAATAGTAAGCATCACTGACAACCAACATCGGTTATAATTTCCACAAATACTCAGAAAAATAGTCTACTAGTTCGCCATTCTTAAACTCAAAGAAAGCGTACAATGCTTAAAAAACACCGATGATTGGTTACTTATAACTCTTCACTGCTAAGAAGTCGGTTTCAAATAAATTTCGCTGAGTAGCGCTTCTCATGCATAACATAATGTCACACGCGACATACCGTCTGTATCTACACCATCCATACATTGCAAACCGCTCTAAAGGGCCTGGCAGAGGGAGCTTCCGATTGGAACAGTTATTAGGCATTCTTCCCATTCCGTTCAGGTATGGAGCATGGGAAGAATGACTGTTTAAACGTCACTGTATATGCTGTAATTACTGTGATCTTGTCCTCGCGAGCCCTTCAAGAACAGTACTTAAGGGGTTGTCGTATATTCCCATAAACATTCCTAAAATCTGATTGGCTCTGAGCACTATGGGACTTAACATCTCAGGTCATCAGTCCCCTAGAACTTAGAACTACGTAAACCTAACTAACCTAAGGACATCACTCACATCCATGCCCGAGGCAGGATTCGAACCTGCGACCGTAGCGGACGCGCGGTTCCAGACTAAGCGCCTAGAACCGCTCGGCCACCAGCGGCCGGCCCTAAAATCTGATTCTAGAAACTTTCTAACTAGGTTTCCTCGGGATAATTTACGTCTGTCTTTATGTGCCTGCCAACTCTGTTCCTTAAACATTCCCGTGACCTTCTCCCATGGATTAAACAGACCTGTGAACATTCGTGCTGCCCCTCTCTGTATATGTTCAGTATCCCATGTTAGTTTCGTTTCGTATGGGATCCACACACTTGACCAGTATTGTAGGACGGGTTGGACGAGTGTTTTTAAAGCAATCTCCTTTGCTAACTGCAATTGGCTACTAGTCAGTCAGTGAATCAAGCCTGCCGCCTGCTTTATCTAGGATCGAAAATTGATTCACCCACAGATTTGTGTGAGTTGACCGATTGCTTATGTGGCTCGTTGCTATTGTAGCCACACAATACTACGTTTTTCCGTTTTGTGAAGTACACAATTTTACATTTACGAACATTTATAGGACGTTGTCAGTCTATGCGAGTATACCACTTTGGAATCTTATCAAGATCTGATTGAAAATGTATGTAATTTTTTTTCAAACAGTGCTTCAGTATAGATAACCGGTGCGCTTCTGTCTTTAGATTACACGCGTGTCACAAACAAAATCGTTGGCATTTCACACAGGTCCCTCGATCGCGACATACGAGGTACGATTTGCATCAGACACCACCCGTACTACGAAGAACTGCTGGGTCGATGCAATTTGATCGTTTATACCGGCGAAATAGTTAATTTGAGAATTTGCTTCCGCAGTACAAAGCCGCTTTCCACGGGCAAAGAAAAAAAAAAAGACTCGTTCGGTAACAACGAAGGAGCATTAAGTGGAGATTAAGGTATCAGTGAGTAGTTAATCTAAAGGTTACACTATAATACGAGCGTTACGAAATGAAATAAACAGCCACTGTCATTCAATGTGTCTCAAAATATCAGAGTTATTAAAACTGCGCCACAATAACACTGAACAGTTCATTAAAAAAAAGTTTATCGGAAGCTGTGATCTCGCCGAGCGCACAATAGGGACACACTGGGCAAATTAGATTACTGGCCAGATGCCCTTGCGGCGGTTCCTTTCGCACCGAGGACAGAGATTAAAAAAAAAAAAAAACACTTGGAGCCTGAAGCCAACTATGAGCGTTAGGAAAGTTTAAAACTATTTAGTTTGGTGCCATCTTCACACAAAATCTCAAATTATCGCTCTTCAAGGTCATCTGTTTCTCAACAACGAAATCGATGGTGCGATCTTTGAGACGCGTCACTTACGAAAAACGCCTTCGCTCCCAGCATATCGATACTCAATTTTTACGTAAACTATTAGTGATTTCTAGCTGACAAGAGAAGTTGAAATATTCTGCTTGTACACGTTAATGTCCGTGCCTCTGTTTCTATCCTCATGTTTAGATCATGTTGTGACGTTTCAATGTAATTGGGTGCCACAAATGCAGTTTCATATTATATAGGATCGGCCAAAGTGGCACATGGTTATAGTAACAGCCGTTACGTAAGTATGAATAACAGCAAAGGCACCTGATGATGACTGGGCGATCCTGAAACACTGAGTACTAGTCCAAACAAGAACAGTGCTTAACGCAGCAAAAATACTTAACGTATTACTGAAACGAGTTCTGTGTCATGTATTCCGCAACTTTACCCAGTGAAATACGGAAACGTCAACTTAAATTTTGAATTAACGAATTTCAATAACGGTTCCTGAGGCTGTCATTTCGCGTTACGTCCTGACTGGCATATAGGCTGGCAGCTGCTGACGCAGATAAATTTCCTTCCGTCTTTTACGGGCGCTGAGGCACAGAGCACAGCAGCACTGCTAGCAAAAAAAAAAAAAAAAAAAAAAAAAAAGGTTCAAATGGCTCTGAGCACTATGGGACTTAACAGCTATGGTCATCAGTCCCCTAGAACGTAGAACTACTTAAACCTAACTAACCTAAGGACATCACACAACACCCAGTGATCACGAGGCAGAGAAAATCCCTGACCCCGCCGGGAATCGAACCCGGGCACCCGGGCGCGGGATGCGAGAACGCTACCGCACGACCACGAGCTGCGGACTACACTGCTAGCAAACGAAATGACAGACGATGTAGGAGATTACAGTTGTCCCGGTTCATGAAATGACAATCTAGATGTTTGCGACATGTAATGACACATTCCTATGCAGAGACATACAATATCTTAAAAGCTGCGTCAAAGATAAATTGAGAGGCATGTATATTATAATCTTTGTAAAGTTCACATTGTATTCTCTTTTGTTTCATACTCCAAGGAGCTAAGGGACACTTTCGATTGTTGCCTCGTGGAGGGTGGACGTGATTTTTGGACTGTGAGAAAGGCAGCCATGTAGTTAGTAATTATGGTTTGTGCGACGAGCAGAGCAAGTCTTATTGTCTTGTAAATAAAAAATAGTGAGAAGTATCGAAGTGTTACGAAAATTATTTAAAGCAACGTAGCGTTGTATTCCCTGGTTTCCACCGTCTTCGTGAAGTGAACCGATGCCGACTTAGGAAGATACACACGGTCAACAAAGAGAAGAACTTCGATGGCGACTGATGAATTAATATTGTGGCAGAAGGACTAATTCTACGTCTAAGGTGAGAACTCTGATTAAATCAACAATGACGTAGAATTCAAAATGTAATTAATCGAAATGGTAAATTATATTACAGGCATATTTCACGCAGCACTGTTTTTGTCCGCATTCAAGCCAGTCAATACGATCCGTCAAAAAGCCTTTCAAAAATTATAAAGTTAAAAAACGCAATTAAATCAAATGTTTTTTTATTTATTTCGCCACAGACAACAGCTATGCGAGAAAAAAGAAGGAAATAACACGACGAGTACCAGAAAAAAATATGAGGATTCGTGGTGGAAGAGGTAGAGATTTATGCTTATCACCCATGCCACCCAAAGCACTAAGAAACTAGCTGTAAGTAAGAAAGAAGGTTATGTCTTAACGTTTCATCAATTCCCAGCTTATTATACGCCGAGCACAAACTCGGATATGACCTGAGTGTAACAGGAAACTGCCCTTGACATGTTCAAAGGAGCCATTCCGGCTTTAGTCGAAAGTGAATTAAAGAAAAAGGAAACCTATGTCACGACAGCCGAACGAAGATTTGAACCCAGCTCCTTCCGTACGTGAGTCTGTGTCTTAAATATTGCGCCACCTTGCACAGCCCCGCTAAGTGTGCCTATCGTCAAAAAGTAATGCCATTGTGAGAAGCCTGTAATATTAAACAGGCCGATGTGTGGCTTCTCGTGAACAGTGGTATGGCTTACACGTCGTCACGCGTCAATTATGCACAGCTTTAACGTCGTCAGTGCACGAGCAACCACTAATCAATTACTGTTAGCTCTCGGAGTAATGCAATCAACTGCCGACGTAGCCCCTGGAGCAGTCGACAGCAGTGATGTCGATATCGAGTTACCGGCGGCGGCTGCCCAAATGGAACGTCCACATCCACCTCCGCCTCTACTTGGAACCTTTACATTCAACCGAAATGGAGAGCACTCTGTTCTGGCTTTCCAGTTACTGCCCGCGGCACCAATTTTTGTTCAGGGCGCAGCACCTGGGTCGCCTTGTAAATGAATAGCGGCATGGTTATCATTGGAGCTATTAAGACAGATTCATGAAAGTGCTCACAGAGAGAACTGTGTATACAGTATAAAGCTGTAGAAGAAGATTGTAAGGTCATCCACTATAACTAAGAAAAAAGACAATATTTATGTGAGCTGAAACATAACAGCGAATAGAAAAATTTGTTTTAGAATTTATTAAATGGAAAAAATAGATTATTACTGGGAAGCCAAATTGTTAATGGTGGTGTTGAGAAATGCGATAATGGAATGTGGAATATAGCCAGATTACCAAGGATTACGCAGTCACCAGTCTTTCATTAGTCCTGAGAATTACGTATTCATTTCGACAATATACACTCCTGGAAATTGAAATAAGAACACCGTGAATCATTGTCCCAGGAAGGGGAAACTTTATTGACACATTCCTGGGGTCAGATACATCACATGATCACACTGACAGAACCACAGGCACATAGACACAGGCAACAGAGCATGCACAATGTCGGCACTAGTACAGTGTATATCCACCTTTCGCAGCAATGCAGGCTGCTATTCTCCCATGGAGACGATCGTAGAGATGCTGGATGTAGTCCTGTGGAACGGCTTGCCATGCCATTTCCACCTGGCGCCTCAGTTGGACCAGCGTTCGTGCTGGACGTGCAGACCGCGTGAGACGACGCTTCATCCAGTCCCAAACATGCTCAATGGGGGACAGAGCCGGAGATCTTGCTGGCCAGGGTAGTTGACTTACACCTTCTAGAGCACGTTGGGTGGCACGGGATACATGCGGACGTGCATTGTCCTGTTGGAACAGCAAGTTCCCTTGCCGGTCTAGGAATGGTAGAACGATGGGTTCGATGACGGTTTGGATGTACCGTGCACTATTCAGTGTCCCCTCGACGATCACCAGTGGTGTACGGCCAGTGTAGGAGATCGCTCCCCACACCATGATGCCGGGTGTTGGCCCTGTGTGCCTCGGTCGTATGCAGTCCTGATTGTGGCGCTCACCTGCACGGCGCCAAACACGCATACGACCACCATTGGCACCAAGGCAGAAGCGACTCTCATCGCTGAAGACGACACGTCTCCATTCGTCCCTCCATTCACGCCTGTCGCGACACCACTGGAGGCGGGCTGCACGATGTTGGGGCGTGAGCGGAAGACGGCCTAACGGTGTGCGGGACCGTAGCCCAGCTTCATGGAGACGGTTGCGAATGGTCCTCGCCGATACCCCAGGAGCAACAGTGTCCCTAATTTGCTGGGAAGTGGCGGTGCGGTCCCCTACGGCACTGCGTAGGATTCTACGGTCTTGGCGTGCATCCGTGCGTCGCTGCGGTCCGGTCCCAGGTCGACGGACACGTGCAGCTTCCGCCGACCACTGGCGACAACATCGATGTACTGTGGAGACCTCACGCCCCACGTGTTGAGCAATTCGGCGGTACGCCCACCCGGCCTCCCGCATGCCCACTATACGCCCTCGCTCAAAGTCCGTCAACTGCACATACGGTTCACGTCCACACTGTCGCGGCATGCTATACCAGTGTTAAAGACTGCGATGGAGCTCCGTATGCCATTTCATTTTATTCATTTTAATTAAACCACCTGGTGGTGTATTTTTATGTTGTTCCCCTGCTATTCCAGTTATTGACATATTTGTGAGTTACAGTAACTTCGAGTAGCCCGTAATCTACACTCCTGGAAATGGAAAAAAGAACACATTGACACCAGTGTGTCAGACCCACCATACTTGCTCCGGACACTGCGAGAGGGCTGTACAAGCAATGATCACACGCACGGCACAGCGGACACACCAGGAACCGCGGTGTTGGCCGTCGAATGGCGCTAGCTGCGCAGCATTTGTGCACCGCCGCCGTCAGTGTCAGCCAGTTTGCCGTGGCATACGGAGCTCCATCGCAGTCTTTAACACTGGTAGCATGCCGCGACAGCGTGGGGACGTGAACCGTATGTGCAGTTGACGGACTTTGAGCGAGGGCGTATAGTGGGCATGCGGGAGGCCGGGTGGACGTACCGCCGAATTGCTCAACACGTGGGGCGTGAGGTCTCCACAGTACATCGATGTTGTCGCCAGTGGTCGGCGGAAGGGGCACGTGCCCGTCGACCTGGGACCGGACCGCAGAGACGCACGGATGCACGCCAAGACCGTAGGATCCTACGCAGTGCCGTAGGGGACCGCACCGCCACTTCCCAGCAAATTAGGGACACTGTTGCTCCTGGGGTATCGGCGAGGACCATTCGCAACCGTCTCCATGAAGCTGGGCTACGGTCCCGCACACCGTTAGGCCGTCTTCCGCTCACGCCCCAACATCGTGCAGGCCGCCTCCAGTGGTGTCGCGACAGGCGTGAATGGAGGGACGAATGGAGACGTGTCGTCTTCAGCGATGAGAGTCGCTTCTGCCTTGGTGCCAATGGTGGTCGTATGCGTGTTTGGCGCCGTGCAGGTGAGCGCCACAATCAGGACTGCATACGACCGAGGCACACAGGGCCAACACCCGGCATCATGGTGTGGCGAGCGATCTCCTACACTGGCCGTACACCACTGGTGATCGTCGGGGGGACACTGAATAGTGCACGGTACATCCAAACCGTCATCGAACCCATCGTTCTACCATTCCTAGACCGGCAAGGGAACTTGCTGTTCCAACAGGACAATGCACGTCCGCATGTATCCCGTGCCACCCAACGTGCTCTAGAAGGTGTAAGTCAACTACCCTGGCCAGCAAGATCTCCGGATCTGTCCCCCATTGAGCATGTTTGGGACTGGATGAAGCGTCGTCTCACGCGGTCTGCACGTCCAGCACGAACGCTGGTCCAACTGAGGCGCCAGGTGGAAATGGCATGGCAAGCCGTTCCACAGGACTACATCCAGCATCTCTACGATCGTCTCCATGGGAGAATAGCAGCCTGCATTGCTGCGAAAGGTGGATATACACTGTACTAGTGCCGACATTGTGCATGCTCTGTTGCCTGTGTCTATGTGCCTGTGGTTCTGTCAGTGTGATCATGTGATATATCTGACCCCAGGAATGTGTCAATAAAGTTTCCCTTTCCTGGGACAATGAATTCACGGTGTTCTTATTTCAATTTCCAGGAGTGTAGTTTACAGAAGCAACTCATGAATATAACACGTGACCAGCTAGTCTGTCTTTGATTCATCCTGTTCATATTGGACATTTGGCATTTATCCCTCGTTCAAACGTCGCAAGTATTCTTCTTTTCTTACTCGATCAATTCATGAGGTCCTCAACGTTTTACTACAACACCACATTTCGGAACTTCGGTTCGTTTTGTTTCTTTCTTCGACGGTACGAAATTGACAAAGCTTCCTTCACAAGCAAACACCCGTATATCTGGCGTCAATAATTCTCGTTTTCTGCTGACAACTTCGGCCGTTAGTGCAGGTGCTTTTATATCAGTAACAGATCTATCACTCAAGGCTATCTTCATAACCAAGTAATTCAAGGTCAGAACGAGTTGCTCGCATGAACGACTACGCCGCCGCCAGCAGCCTGTCACATCGCCGACTTCGTTAATTTTTCTCGTCGACTTGCGTCTGTTTATTGCAAAGCTGTAACTTTTCAGATGGGTGAAGATAACAACTGAGCGGTGTTACTGAGGTGAGAGACGCTGAAGGACGTTTGAAGTTATTTTTCTGATACTTTTTACTGTATTCTTAACACGAATTACTGGTATGTTGCCTTATTTAGTCTTATTAGAATGCTGTTTTTACCGGCTTCTGCATAGGTAGACATGTAAGAAAGTAGACATTTAAGACTGTGTAAGTTAAGTACCTAATATACAGGGTGAGCTACGCAAGACGAACACTTCTTTTATTTCGTGAACAGTTACACATATAGAGCGTCGGGGTTGTTTGTTTGGTTAATGTTTTTAACGCTGGTATCAACGGGGTATTGAGTAAGCACGATTTTTTTAAAAAGTGGAACAGTACACTTATCGTAACTGCATTCGATAGCCCTTGAGAAGACCTTTACAGTGATATAGCGTTTGTTAATATTGACGTTGAAACCTGTATTAAGGAATTCGAGAAATGTCCTAGAATGTGAGAGCACGGTGGCCGGAAACAGCATTTGCGGTGGAAACACAGCCAAACAGACGTCTTGGACATGGCTTCCTGGCTGTACACGGTAAGGTAGGCCTGCGGACGAAAAGAAAGCGCTGTTTCCCCTTGAACCAACTTACGACCTAGACCCCGGTTAACCTACGAATGTTGAATATGGAAATACGACATAGGCTAGAATCTAGCTTAGGAAAACCATTTCACAATCGTGTATCCTTCCAGATTTTCGTGAGCTGAAACAGAAAAATCAACTGCTCATTCTTAAAAAAATAAAAAGGTCTTATACCATGCAAAAATCAGATACTGCAATGAATATCCAGATGTTAAAAGGAAGATTTGACCTCTCTTTTCCTGCACTTGGCTGTATTTCCTTCGTAGAGGTAAAATACACGCTGCCTCTACCTACACTGCTCTAAATTACATCGTATGTGATACATTCGTTGAACTAAACATTTTATTAAAAAATACTTTGGTGACCACCTGTACACCGCAAAATAAATATTCTTCTTAACGAAACGTCGTTTAGTGCTGAGCGGGAGCGCGTAATGACAGTATGATCACTACGTGCAATACACGCCGCCGACGTGTTTCACATTGCAATGCAATTACGTGTTTTGTGCATACGTAAATGCAATTAACGATTTACCAAAAATGATTTGAT
The DNA here is from genome assembly GCF_023864275.1 of Schistocerca cancellata. Classification (NCBI taxonomy): domain Eukaryota; kingdom Metazoa; phylum Arthropoda; class Insecta; order Orthoptera; family Acrididae; genus Schistocerca; species Schistocerca cancellata. The sequence goes on from NC_064626.1 coordinate 374,354,901, forward strand.
AACCACCCAGATCATATAACATAAATTTTGTCCTAAAAGATGAGGACTTTATCCATTATTTAAGCATGGCCGGCCGAAGTGACCGTGCGGTTCTAGGCGCTGCAGTCTGGAACCGCGAGACCGCTACGGTCGCAGGTTCGAATCCTGCCTCGGGCATGGATGTGTGTGATGTCCTTAGGTTAGTTAGGTTTAAGTAGTTCTCAGTTCTAGGGGACTAATGACCTGAGAAGTTGAGTCCCATAGTGCTCAGAGCCATTTGAACCATTTAAGCATGTGGTCAGATTGTTGACCATAGACTGAAAACTGTATTTGCAATCGCCGTTCGAAAGAACGATCAGCAGATGTAAGTATGATGGACTGGGTACTCGAGGGAGCTTTCGGTAATGGCCGTACTGCTTACTGTGTAAATACAACAGCAGCATTAGAAATTGCTTGTGTACTTGTAGACGGTGTCAGTAAAGTTTCCTGAATGATAACGCTGGTGATGTGGACCGGGAAAGAAGAACGTCGAAATCGACCAGAGACGACAATGTCCTGGCAATCGAGGAACTGGTTCGCAGTAATCGCGGATTTTCTGACTGTCAGGACATTCACACAGTCGTTGCCGAATGCCTCCGTGACAAAGGAGCGTATTCACTCCGTCAAGGAACTGAAGTACTGGTACAACGGTCCGACTGCTGTTTACAGAGACTTGATGACACTGTTGAAGAAACGTTCATGTGGCTGTGTCACTCTGACGTGTAGGTCAGCATTCAATAAAATTTACTTGGTCCGCCATAATCATATGTAACTTATTCTTTGAAAATCCCTCGTATAAAAGACACTTGACTGAGATCTTTCACAGTGTAATATAGGCATTACGGTGTAATACCGGCGAAGGGAAGTCAGAAAGGGGAAGGTCCTCTACTAAAGAAAAAATAACAGAAACATAAACTCCTCCCCGGTCTTCAGCCTCAAGGACAGTCATACATGACGGAAGAAGCCGTCCTGTACATCCGCGAAAAATCTCTGCCAGTCGACTTCCCCCACTTTACCCAAGTGAAGTTCAGACCGCCGAAGAAGAAGAAGCTATAGTCTTCAGACAGATGCCAGCTTGTTAGCGGAATGGTTTTATTTTCTCAACGATGTAGAAAAAGACATTGCTACTTAGTGTAAAGAAGACATGCCAAGTTGCAGACAGGCCCAGTTAAAAGACACTCACATATGGCTTTCGGCCACAGCCTTCGTCAGTAAAAGAGACACACACATGCACCATTCAAACACAAACACACACACACTTCCGGCCCGAGGTGCTGGAGTTGGTGGTCATGTAAGCATGAGGTGCGTTTGCTTATATGTGTGTGTCTTTTACTTTAGGTTAGGTTAGGTTAGTGTTTAACGTCCCGTCGACAACGAGGTCATTAGAGACGGAGCGCAAGCTCGGGTTGGGGAAGGATTGGGAAGGAAATCGGCCGTGCCCTTTCAAAGGAACCATCCCGGCATTTGCCTGAAACGATTTAGGGAAATCACGGAAAACCTATATCAGGATGGCTGGAGACGGGATTGAACCGTCGTCCTCCCGATTGCGAGTCCAGTGTGCTACCACTGCGCCACCTCGCTCGGTTGTGTCTTTTACTGATGAAGGCTGTGGCCGAAAGCTATATGTGGGTGTCTTCTAATTGTGCCTGTCTGCAACTTGACGTGTCTTGTTTACGGTAAGCAATAATCTGTTTTTTCCTACATTATTGATATTCCAACCTGGAATTTCCATTATTCGCTTTTTACTTGTTTCAGATAAGCTAGAGGGCAACCCTCAACGAGAGGTTCAAGACCAACCAGTAGGAGGAACAGTTAATAGAACAGCTTACACTCCTATGACTCGGACCAAGGACCTGACCCGTCTGTTGGCGTCTGACGTTGATGTCTTGGCCAAAGTTGGTTGACCCGAACCCGAGGGAGCGCATCAGAGACGCATCCAAAAACCACCAGGTAGGATTTCACAGTAATTTCTTGACCCTTGCGTCTGGTACCATATATAGTACCTCCGGAAGCCTAATGAGGACTTGTCGAACACGTGCAGCACAGAATCGCTGCTTCGTTGCTTTCCAGAGGTGGCCCAGCAGGCTGTTAAGCATGTGGTCATGAAGTTTTGGCTCATCATCGTAGTACTGTAATCTTGAACCGTTTGTGAAATATAGCTGTTCACACCTCGCAAAAATACTGGTCAAAAAACGCTCATATGTGTAATACTACCAGTCTGCGCACCGGTAGATCCGCCAGCAAGCATTCTCCCAGCTTCTAGAGGAAGCGTTCTGTGCGAGCTGCGCACAAACGCAGTTCTGACCTTCTGCAGAGAGAGACAAAGCCAAGAGCGCAGCTGTGGATTACGGATTAAGCGCAGGCTTAGAGGCACGTGGGATTACTGCTCTTGACTGTGGAGGGGCTGCTGCCTCCCGCGCCAGATCTGCGAATGCGCACAACGGGCGCAGTCCAAGAAGGGAACGTCTACTCCGGCCAGTGTAATATCACGTTCACCTCTGAGGTTTGGTTTTAAAATTTTTCCAGGTAAAAGCCGCGGGTTGAAAGTTATGGAAATGGCTAAATTTCAACTCCCATGTATCTGACACCGTTCACGGAGTGGTTCAGAAAGACGAAAATTGTAACAGTTTTGCTGTTTACGTTCGTAGCGTTTTGGCGCAATAATTCATAATTCATTTGTAAGGCATGGCTGAAAGTTTTTGACGTGGCATTACTTAGTTGGAGGGGAGGGGGTTGAGTCTTTTTAAATAAGTAACGAATTTTGCCGCAGGAAAGAAGTCTGTGCTCCTGGAAAGATGATGAAAAGAAGGAAGAAAGGAACTAAGGAATACTAGACTTTAACGTCCCGTCTACGATGAGGTCGTTACAGCCAGAGCTCAAGCTTGGATTGAACAAGACTGTGGAACAAAATGAATCCTTTTCAAACAGAACATGCAGGCGATAAGCTTCTTATGAATACAACAAGAAACCTAAATCTAGATTGGCCGAACGGGGATTTGAACTCCGCTTCATCCGGATGCGTGTCCAATGCCTTAACCACTGAGCCATCTCGCTTGCTGGAGGCAGTTCGAAGCAAACGTGTCGTCGATGTGCAGCGTCCAACAGCACAAGTGACGGGGATCATCTTAAACTTGTGATGTTTAGTTACATCTCTGCCTACATATTGTATTATTTTACTGTTACTCTTTAAGGTACAGTATAGAAAGATTCGCGTCGCTGTAAGATAGCAAGAAGCGTACCCGTCACAGAACGCGACAGTTGGTCTCAGAGCGTGAGAACAAAGGTGTGAGTAGAAGCCTTATCGCTTTGGAACCTATACGGACAGCAGGGATTCACCTACGAGGCTTCGTGCAAGAAAGCGTCTCTTTCATTATTTAGCTCAAAAATGGTTCTGAGCACTATGGGACTTAACATCTGAGGTTATCAGTCCCCTAGAACTTAGAACTACTTAGACCTAACTAACCTAAGGACATCACACACATCCATGCCCGAGGCAGGATTCGAACCTGCGACCGTAGCAGTCGCGCGGTTCCGGACTGAAGCGCCTAGAACCGCTCGCCTACCGCGGCCGGCTCATTATTTAGTTTTATTCTTAGAATGTAAATATGCATCTGCACACTGCTGTTGATATTACCTGCTCTGATAACTTGTTAAAATTAGTTTCAGTTCATACTCAGAAAACAATTGCAAATTTCAGCTACTGCTGGCAACAATTCGTGGAGAAGATAAATGAATCACAATCGCGCGCTGAGCGAGTATGTGTCAAATTGTTACAATAGCGCAGTAGGCGACTACGATCAGGTTCTGAAGAGGCAGCAAGTGATTCAGTGTGCGATGTGCGATTTCGCGTAAAGACGGAACAATTTGTCAAAAGTTGCCGAGGAAAACGTACAAGCGTCATCTCGTGCTGGTCTTAAGATCGTCTGAAGTATTTACGCGCTTGGGAAATAATGATCAGCATCCGGTAACCATGCTGTGAACATAATGCACTGGCTCTCGCAGCTGTAATCTTGATTTTCTATGAACAAAACAAAATGAGGTGGAATCCTATTGTTTCGCAACTCTCGCGTTTAGTAGCATTGAGGATTTTCCATTTCGCCACTCTGCGAAAGGACTGTTTATTGTACGCGCGTAAGAGTCTGCAGCTGGCGGAGAAGAAACCAATCGTAAGGTTAATACGAGTCATTTTTAAAAACAAGAGATAAGCAAGATGCCTCCGTTTGTGCTGGGTGAGCTGAATCTGGGCGCTACATTCAGAAATCGACCTATATGTTGCACCTGGCGGCTGGGAAACGTTATATTCAGGAACGCACTTTGTAGTACATGAGGATTACAATTTGCAGTTTTTGAGAAAACAGCCAATAGACACTTGCCAACTCCTTGCATGACTAAATAGTTCGAACAAGTGCAGCCGTCGTAAGTATTACAGTTGGCAGCCCTGTGCATGGGTGTTCGGAGGCATTACACTTGGCGTATCTCGTAAATATTGCAATCTGAGTTATCCATGACTTTCAGGAATATCATCGTCTGTTTGCTGAGCACGATATGAACAGTTGAGTCCATAATGATCCAAGTAAGCCAATGTAGGAATTAGCAGGTTTGATCAATTGTTTTAAGGCTACCTTCGTTGAACAAATGTATTCCATTTGGCCACAATAACTGATGCTTTAAGTGAAAGAACAAATCAGCAATCATTTTTGCTTCTCTGTATGCTCGTCTTTATTTATCTCGTGAACAAAGCCGTTACTTTCTGTTCACACAAACACCAGTGACGAAAAACATCAGAAAGAGAGGAATAGGTGAGGCGCAATTACATAGAAAAGTTTATGCGCTATCACGCAAAGTAATTTTAGTGCTCTGGTCGATTAAAGAAGTCTTATATTACGAATTGCATCCAACGTATGTTACAGCAACCGCGGATATCATCCGTCAACAATTATGCAAAATGGCAATGTACGCCCTCACGCTCCTAATATGACGAATGCACATAACTAGGGTCTTGGTTGGAAGATACGAGACCACGTGTTCCATTTTCTAGCGATCTGCGCTTTCGCTTTCCTTTTACATTGTCCGGTTAGCAATTTCTTAAGAAACCATTTCGATAACTACGGCAGACAACTTTTGCCGGCCGTAGTGGCCGAGCGGTTCTAGGCACTGCAGTCTGGAACCGCGCGACCGCTACGGTCACAGGTTCGAATCCTGCCCCGGGCATTGATATCTGTGATGTCCTTAGTTTAGTTAGGTTTAAGTAGTTCTAAGTTCTAGGGGACTGATGAGCTCAGAAGTTAAGTCCCATAGTGCTCAGAGCCACAGACACAACTTCTAACTAGTCCCACATGAAGAATGCTTTTAGTGAGACGTATCCATTCAAGAACACTGAGTACAATGACGCCGAAAGGTTCTAGTCAACAAATAAAGACCTCGTTAAGTCACAAATGTTATATTACGAGTAATTCAGAATGTGTGTCAGACCAAATGTCACACCCGTCATCAGGTACAGTAGTTGCGACTTGTGTTGCGCCAATTACGGGAGAGTTGCATCTCATTATAGAATTCTACTTATTTTGTTGGACTGCACGATAAACATCTGGAACGACAAACACATTCGACAGTACCACCATAAATCAAAGGGCCAGAGACTTTGTGATTAACGAAGAAAATGTTGCGTTGGAAATTAGAAACACAGAGCATGAAAATTAATAACTCTTTTTGCCGTGTTTGGTTCGACATAACGAGGCTGGGCCAGTTAGAGCCCAGTTTAGAGCATGTAATTCCGCTAATGGGCGAGCATTTTGTGTAACCAGAATAGCCTTAACGTTTAAAAACCCCTACTCAAAGAAGAACTTTAATAAATGAAGACATGTGAGCCACTGATTAAAACGTTGCGCACTTTGTTTGATGCTTTGCTCGTATTCTTATATACCTGAGCATCTTTCGCATGATTACCAAGCAGGCGGTTTTAGCAGTACTGAAAGGTTTTATTACAGTGAAAGCTACTTTTCGATAATCGACTACATTGTATCTCTGTGCGGGTCAAATAATTGCGTAGTTTAATAAAGGAAAATAAAGATATAGTTAGTTTCGAATGAGAGCGTTTTCCAGAATTCAGCAGGAATGCGAACACTTCGGTTAGAAATATGAGTTAGAAATCTATGGTCGCCATAGATAAAAATGGTTCAAATGGTTCTGAGCAATATGGGACTTAACATCTGAGGTCATCAGTCCCATAGAACTTAGAACTACTTAAACCTAACTAACCTAAGGACATCACATACATCCATGCCCGAGGGAGGATTCGAACCTGCGTCCGTAGCGGTCGCGCAGATCCAGACTGAAGCGCCTAGAACCTCTCGGCCACAACGGCCGGCCTCGCCAGAGATAATTCTTACTACTGATATCAGGTGAGTAGAAATTATGAGTGTAATTACACCACTTTTATTCAACAGCACTGAGTCCAGCTACGGCGAAAGGATCTTGTCAACAAATAAACATCTCGTTAAGTCAGAAATGTTTCGTTGATTAAAAACGAAAAAAACATTCCAAATTTAAAAGAGCCCAAAATCTCCGAGATTGCCGATGTTTTGTTGAAGTTCAAAATTTAGAGTGGACTTTAGTGCGAGATGCTTTTAGTAGTTTGCACAACGAAATAGTCTCGAAATCTGACAGAAAATACACAGAGATTCTGGTCGCACGTAAAGCACACCAGCGGCAAGACGTAATCAATACTGTCACAGCGCGACAGGAATGGCAAATGCCAGCGACACCAGTGACGTTAAAACGGAGTTTCTAAACATAATTTTCCGAAATTCCTTCATCAAAGAAGATGAAGTAATTATTCCAGAATTCGAATCAAGAACAGCTGCCAACCTGAGTAACTTATGAGCAGATGCTCTTGATGTAGCGAAGCAGTTTGGATCACTTAATAAAGGCTGTGCCACTGGTCTGAGTTGTATTCCAGTTAGTTTCCTTTCAGTTTCCTCTGCTATCATATTCAACCGCTCGCTCGTCGAAAGATCCGTAGCTAAAGACTGGAAGCTGCACAGGTCACATTACTCAAAAGAACAGAATAGGAGTAATCTGCTCGATTATACACTACTGGCCATTAAAATTGCTACACCAAGAAGAAATGCAGATGATAAACGGGTATTCATTGGAAAAATATATTATGCTAGAATTGACATGTGATTACATTTTCACGGAGTTTGGATGCATAGATCCTGAGAAATCAGTACCCAGAAAAACCACCTCTGGCTGTAATAACGGCCTTGATACGCCTGGGCATTGAATCAAACAGAGCTTGGATGGCGTGTACAGGTACAGCTGCCCATGCAGCTTCAACACGATACCACAGTTCATCAAGAGTAGTCACTGGCGTATTGTGACGAGTCAGTTGCTCGGCCACCGTTGACCAGACGTTTTCAATTGGTGAGAGATGTGGAGAATGTGCTGGCCAGGGCAGCAGTCGAACATTTTCTGTATCCAGCAAGGCCCGTACAGGACCTGCAACATGTGGTCGTGCATCATCCTGCTGAAATGTAGGGTTTCGCAGGGATCGAATGAAGGGTAGAGCCACGGGTCGTAACACATCTGAAATTTAACGTCCACTGTTCAAAGTACCGTCAATGCGAACAAGAGGTGACCAAGACGTGTAACCAATGGCACCCCATACCATCACACCGGATGATACGCCAGTATGGCGATGAGGAATAGACGCTTACAACGTGCTTTGACCGCTATGTCGCCAAAAACGGATGCGATTATCATGACGCTGTAAACAGAACCTCGGGATTCCTCCGAAAAAAAATGACGTTTTGCCATTAGTGCACCCAGGTTCGTCGTTGAGTACACCATCGCAGGCGCTCCTGTCTGTGATGCAGCGTCAAGGGTAACCGCAGTCACTGTCTCCGAGCTGATAGTCCATGCTGCTGCAAACGTCGTCGAACTGTTCACGCAGATGGGTTGTTGCCTTGCAAACGTCCCCATCTGTTGACTCAGGGATCGAGGCGTGGCTGCACGATCCGTTACAGCCATGCGGATAAGATGCCTGTCATCTCGACTGCTAGTGATACGATGCCGTTGGGATCCAGCACGGCGTTCCGTATTACCCTCCTGAACCCACCGATTCCATATTCTGCTAACAGTCATTGGATCTCGACCAACGCGAGCAGCAATGTCACGGTACGATAAACCGCAATCGCGATAGGCTACAATGCGACCTTTATCAAAGTCGGAAACGTGATGGTACGCATTTCTCCTCCTTACACGAGGCATCACAACAACGTTTCACCAGGCAACGGCGGTCAACTGCTGTTTGTGTATGAGAAATCGGTTGGTAACTTTCCTCATGTCAGCACGTTGTAGGTGTCGCCACCGGTGCCAACCTTGTGTGAATGCTCTGAAAAGCTAATCATTTGCATATCACAGCGTCTTCTTCCTGTCGGTTAAATTTCGCGTCTGTAGCACGTCATCTTCGTGGTGTAGCCATTTTAATGGCCTGTAGTGTAGATGCATATCACTAACGTCGATTTGCGTAAGACTGTGGAACATATACAGTCGTCGACCGAACAGAGTAGCGCATTGGTTAACACACTGGACTCGCATTCGGGAGGACGACGGTTCAAACCCGCGTCCGGCCATCCTGATGTAGGTTTTCAGTGATTTCCCTAAATCGCTTCAGGCTAATGCCGGGATGGTGCGTTTGAAAGGGCACGACCAGTTCCTTCCCCATCCTTCCCTAATCCGGTGGGACCGACGACCTCGCTGTTTGGTCCCCCGCTCCAAATCAACCAACCAACCAACCAGCCCACCCACCAAGATGAGGATGCACGATATTCATGACGTACCGTTCTGCATCAGAGTTCTCTCAGTCATACCCTAAGGTTTCTCTCACCTTGACTCCAGGAATAACATCATTGCACGTCTCCAAAACATTGAACCTTTCCACAGGTTGGCGCCATATTTGTCGACAGTAATCATCTAGGGTACTGGTGAAATGCGATTCATCGCTGAACACAATGTAACACCATTTATCAGCGGACCATGCTACCAGCCCCGGCATAGCATCAAAAGCAACTGTTAGTGTTGTGGTAACAGCAGCCTACGCATAGGACGGCAGGTCTCTAGTCCGACTGCTGCTATCCTCCGAGCAGTGGTGTGGAACGACATAGAAGTTTGCCAGGAGCCCGTTACTTGTTATCGAATACCAGACGCAGTAAATATCTCGACTCGATATGGAACATACGCTAGGAATTTTATTGGGAAACAATATGATGAGTTGTGCTTCGATTGCTCAGATGGTAGAGCACCTGCCCGCGAAAGACAAAGGTCCCGAGTTTGAGTCCCGGTCGGGCACACAGTTTTAATCTGCGATCAAGTTTCATATCAGCGCACACTCCGCTGCAGAGTGAAAAATCTCATTCTGGAAGTTTAATATGATGACTGTCTTTACGGTAGCGTCTCCCACTGAGTATCTTCGCCCTTACTCTAATAAACCGTAACCGAAACGCTGTCCGATTAAACGCATGATATCTTGCGAATCATGGATGAAGGGTATCAGACGGATGCCATATTCATTGACTTCCGGAAAGCGTTTGACTCGGTGCCCCACTGCAGACTCCTAACTAAGGTACGAGCATATGGGATTGGTTCCCAAGTATGTGAGTGGCTCGAAGACTTCTTAAGTAATAGAACCCAGTACGTTGTCCTCGATGGTGAGTGTTCATCGGAGGTGAGGGTATCATCTGAAGTGCCCCAGGGAAGTGTGGTAGGTCCGCTGTTGTTTTCTACCTACATAAACGATCTTTTGGGCAGGGTGGATAGCAATGTGCGGCTGTTTGCTGATGATGCTGTGGTGTACGGGAAGGTGTCGTCGTTGAGTGACTGTAGGAGTACTCAATATGATTTCGCAGGATTTGTGATTCGTATAAAGAATGTCAGCTAACTCTAAATATAGATAAATGTAAAGTAATGCAGATGAATAGGAAAAAGAATCCCGCAAGGTTTGAATACTCCATTAGTAGTGTAGCGCTTGACACAGTCACGTCGCTCAAGTATTTGACCGTAACATCACAGAGCGATATGAAGTGGGACAAGCATGTAATGGCAGTTGTGGGGAAGGCGGATAGTCGTCTTCCGTTCATTGGTAGAATTTTGGGAAGATGTGGTTCATCTGTAAAGGAGACCGCTTATAAAACACTAATACGACCCATTCTTGAGTACTGCTCGAGTGCTTGGGATTCCTATCAGGTCGGATTGAGGAAGGACATAGAAGCAATTCAGAGGCGGGCTGCTACTGGTAGGTTTGATCATCACGCGAGTGTTACGGAAATGCTTCAGGAACTCGGGTGGGAGTCTCTAGAGGAAAGGAGGCGTTCTTTTCGTGAATCGCTACTGAGGAAATTTAGGGAACCAGCATTTCAGGCTGACTGCAGTACAATTTTACTGCCGCCAACTTATATTTCGCAGAAAGACTACAAAGATAAGAGAGATTAGGGCTCGTACAAAGGCATATAGGCAGTCATTTTTCCTTCGTTCGGTTTGGGAGTGGAACAGGGTGAGAAGATGCTAGTTGTGGTACGAGGTACCCTCCATCACGCACCGTATGGTGGAACAGGGTGAGAAGATGCTAGTTGTGGTACGAGGTACCCTCCATCACGCACCGTATGGTGGATTGCGAAGTATGTACGTGGATGTAGATGTAGATAGGGATTACTGGACATTCACTTGGGGCTTGTCTGCCGTTCGCCCTTATGGAGGCTCGACATTGCTGGGAACACTTTCAGTGAGGTGTCTGAAAGTCTACGGAGGAGTGGCAGATCATCCTTCCTCACGTGCCGAGACCAGAGAAGGTAGTGACGGTGGAGCGAAATCGACATTCTAATTCATCCCAAATGTGTTGCACTGTGTTCATGTCGCGACTATGGCCAGACAGTCCATTTCAGGTAAATTACTGTCCACGAACCACTGCCTCACAGACGCCGCTGTATGACAGGGTCCGTTGTGATGCTGATGCAATCGTCGCCTCGGGAGGATGACGGTTCAATCCCGCGTCCGGCCATCCTGATTTAGGTTTTCGGTGATTTCCCTAAATCGCTCCAGGCAAATGCCGGGATGGTTCATTTGAAAGGGCACGGCCAACTTCCTTCCCCGTCCTGCCCTAATCAGATGACCTCGCTGTGAGGTCTCCTCCCCCAAAACAACCAACCAACAATCGTCGTCTCCTAACTTAAACTCTACTGCGCGTATCCTTCCGCATTTGCCATTTTCCTAAGCACAATAAAGGTACTGCACTCTCGTCGCGATTAACACTTTCATACCGGAACATCTCCTCCTCTGTGCTTCACTGTTGACATAACAAATGCCGGCCTCTGTGGCCGAGCGGTTCTAGGCGCTTCAGTCCGGAATCGCGCTGCTGCTACGGTCGCAGGTTCGAATCCTGCCTCGGGCATGGATGTGTGTGATGTCTTTAGGTTAGTTAGGTTTAAGCAGTTCTAAGTCTAGGGGACTGATGACTTCAGATGTTAAGTTGCATAGTGCTCAGAACCATTTTTAATAGCAGATAAGGTTCCCGAGGTATTCGGCGAACCCGAATCATTCCAACGGACTGTCACAGGGTATAGCGTGGTTCATCGCTCCAAATCCCTCGTTTTCAGTTTGCCACTGTCCAGTGCCGTCACTCTGACCACCACAAGCGTCGCTTAGCCTCAGCTACAGGAATTTGTCGCGTACGAGGTGCTGCTCGACCATTATGCCCCGTTCTTTTTAACTCCCTACGCAGAGTCACTGTGCTGACTAGACGGCTGGTTGCACTTCAAAATTCACGACTAATTCGTTTCCCTCATTTCTTGCGATTTTTTAAAACGACCTCCGCAGTGCTCGACGGTCCCTGCTCGTCAGTAAAAGAGGTCAGCTTCGTCTCGCGTCTGCACTTCACAATCACACTACCACCAGTCGTCTTTGGCAGATTTTGAAGTGGGTTCTTAGGCGCCCGATATCGGCTGTTTTATTTGCTGATGTAGCCGTCGAGTTGGAAAGGAGCCTCATCCAACGTCACCACTGCGTGTTTATACCCTAAAATTTCCAACGTGCGCACGCTGAATTGTTCACGTTGACTGTAGTCAGTCGGGAGGAGCTTCTGAAGGAACACGATTTTATAATGGTGAAATGTGAGATGTTTTTGTTCAAAATTGTGAATAAGCGTCGACGAGAAATTCAGAGTGCTTGAGAGCGACGTCTAATTACTGGCTTGGACTCTGACTAACAGACACTCTTAACGCGATCAAATTTTTCTTGTCGTGACTAGTGTTCAACGAAGACAAGTCTTTTCTTCACTTTTTCATTATGATAAATGCGGAAATCGTTCAGCTACAGAAGTAGTTACTAGAAGGAAGCACGTCACGTATATGCAGGTTAAAGTATTGCAGGTAGACTCGGATTTGGCGTGTACTCCTCGATGACAAACACACGATGCTCAATGCTCCAGTTACGCATTGCATTGGGTAACTGGAGCGTTGAGCATCGTGTGTTTGTCATCGAGGAGTACACGCCAAATGCGAGTTTGGTTGCAACCAAACTTAGACGTGTGGGCTTCGGGTGGAGGTGATCGATGACTTTGAATGGTCCATTCGCTAAAACTACTACCGAACACAAAAACGTCCATTTACCGTCCGCTACCCTTTACTTTCCTTCATCTCACACTCAATTCTACTGTTCATCGCCTTTTTGATCAGTTTCTTAGCGGTTTTACTTCACAAATTGTCAGTGCATATCTTTTGCGTCTCCCTGTTGCTTCCCCTTTACTGTCCCCACAGTCTCTTTTCCGCGCTCCAGAAGGAGGTTAATTTAGGCTTTTGACAGGTGGTCACATAATGTGACTCGATATAATATAACGCAGCCTCAGCTCAGCTTTTCTGTTAGCCCAACAGCATACAGAGTAGGAATTTATTTCCTTATATCCAGTCTCTGACCACGAAATTATTTTCTCATACTATCGATTTCACCTATTAACGACTATACTCAGAGATGAATACAGAGACGTGGAGTGACTTCTGAGCAAAATCCAGAACTGACCCAAAATGTTATCTTCGTAAAGAACATGCAAGATCATTGTAGGCATCGTCGAGAAAATTGTCAAATCTGATGCAGCCAAAACCACAGTATAACGGGAAACGCGATGTAAACGCGTGGCGAGAAAACTAAGTCTGGAAATACTCACGACGGACCATATATGACGTCTGTAGGTGTTCTGCAACTTACCTGTAACAAAAGAAAATAATTATCAACAGCTGAAAGGAATTCAACTACCGATATTCTAAGAAACTACAAGAAAGGAGGTCGAAAGAGGGAAGCAAGAAGAGTGAAACCCATATACAGATTGTGCTGGTGTCCATGACCATCTAAACTGCTTGCTATTAAAACTGGAAAGCCAGAAAAGACAACGTATAAATAAGTGTCACTTATCGCGCGTATACAGTGCAGTGGGAAGAATATATGATAAAAGTCATAGGTGACTTGGGGGTATACATGGTGAAAAATTTTGTACACAGAGCTGCCGCTTCTGGCAGTAGCAGTTACTTTAACAAGGCTGGGCAATGAGTCGAAAGTGAGCATGGATGACAGTTACGGTTACGTCATTCCATGCTGGTTTGTGAATCGTAGCTGGTGGCAATTGGTGACATACGAGCTTCTCGGCAAGCCACGACCAAACTTTTTCGCTTGGTGAGAAATATGCTGACCAGAGCAAGAGTCGAACGCGCTCTGATCAATGGGAGTCAGGGCATCGTGGACAACATGCGGTGTTGTGTTATCCTGTTGAAGATAACGTCACGGATACCTCGAAAACAAGGTACAGCCACGGCTTTAACATGTCAGAAACGCAGCGCTTGATATCCAAATGAACGATTATTCGAACCAGGGATGGTTGTTTTATGTGTCCAACAGAATCCCATACTATTACTCCAGGTGCTGGGCAGATTTTTTTATTTTATTTGCTGTCATTTACAAATGATCTGCCACATAGTTACTAACAAAGGTAGAATTTTACCAGCCACATAGTTACTAAGAAACGTAGTATTTTAACAATATGAAATTGTACGTGAGAAGAATGTGAAACTTATTTGATATTTCTTAATTGTGACAAGGGTTAATAATATTGCAGTTTTAATTACTTATAGACTTAACAGTTATTAAGAAATGAAAATCTTAAAAACGATCAATGAATAGAAGACAGATTCAGGAAGACAGAACAGAGTTTATGACATATAATCACTTTATGACATGAAACTTCCTGGCAGATTAAAACTGTGTGCCGCACCGAGACTCGAACTAGAGACCTTTGCCCTTCAAGGGCAAGTACTCTACCAACTGAGCTACTCAAGCACAACTTACGTCCCGTCCTTACAGCTTTACTTCTGCCAGTACCTCGTCTCCTACATTCCGAACTTCCCAGAAGCTCTCCTGCCAGGAAGTTTCACATAAGTGCTCACTCCGCTGCAGAGTGAAAATCTCATTCTACTTTATGAATCATCATAAATTCTGTTGTATAGTAAAGGAAAATCGGAAATCAGCTAATATTATCTATGGGTACATCATTTTGGACAGAAAGACGAGTCGCACTGTAAAGTAAACATGTAGAATTGTGATGGTTGACGCAGTGGTGCTTCTGTATACCACATTTGTGTAGAAAAGAAATTTAGCCGTTCATGGTCCGAGTTATGGGGACGATGTACAGTTGAAATAGCTTTTCCGAGATTAAAGGCTGTTTCCGAAGCCGTCAGATGGTAGGAAGCCTCGTAGCAAAAACAGTGGTGACGTGCTTGGTACTGAAACTGCGAACTAGCCGGTGGCCGTAGTATTGCACCCATATTACTTGGAGAGATCTGGCAAACAAAGGGCAGCAGACATCATCAAAAATAGCTCAAATGGCTCTAAGCACTATGGGACTTAACATCTGAGGTCATCAGTCCCCTAGACTTAAACTACTTAAACCTAACTAACCAAAGGACATCACACACATCCATGCCCGAGGCAGGATTCGAACCTGGAACTGTATTAGCCGCGTGGCTCCGGACTGAAGCGCCTAGAACCGCTCGGCCACACAGGCCGGCGCAGACATCATCATCATCATCATCTTCATCATCATTAGCCAGTTTAATCATTGCTAAGAGTCGTGACCTCGTTTCTTCATTCATTTCTTAAGTAACTTCGACTAGACGGCTCCACCCACAGCTGTTGTTAATATAATGTGAAGACTAGGTCGGTAATCTTCTTCGCTTGACCCAACCATCTGCTTCTTGTGCTTTTTCGTGGTCTTCTATCTACTAATTTGTCGCAAGAGGGTCTTTTCTAAATTATCCTCTTCTCTTCTCTAAATATACGCAAGGTTCCAGGAGTAAGTCAGGCTGACGCGGCAAGATAAAATTCTTGTGATGCTACGTTCTTGTCTAATATGAAGTATTGAATCTTCTTTCAGTTCATGGTGTTCATAATATCTTCCTCCGGCCCCACATCTCGAAGGCATCAATTCGGTCCTTGTCACTATCTTTCACGATCGAGGTCTCGCAACCATACAAGAATATCAATGGTATCACCCAGCTAAGCATCGTTGTTTTGGGTATTGCCTTTTTCTGCCAAATCTTAAGTGATTACGATCACAAAAACTCGGCCAAGGACGATTTGTGGTTTTATTTCCATATTGCAATTTCCTGTAAAACCGATCAGAGATAGCAGATATACACAGTCATTCGCTAACTCCAGAATATTTAAGCAACCTGTAAGTTGAATATGACTGAAACCTCAATTTGATCTATACTGTTCGTTTGATCTTTTTCATGTTCATCTCTAGATCGAATTTTCATCTTTTAGTATTCACTCTGGAGAACAGATCATTAAGCTTTTTCTCACTTCCTGCAATGAGAGTAGCGTCATCAGTAAAATGTAGAATGTTGATTTTCCTGCAGCTGATTGAAATCTCACCGTTCGGGCCATCTAATGCGCCACTGATGACGTACTCTGCGCCCATGTTATAGAGCTAACGTATCAGTATACAATGTTGTCACACAGAAAAACTCTGAGGGCTCACCATCCACCTCTCACGTTTATGGTTGCAGTATGACTCTTATAAAGACATTTTAGCAATGATACTAGGAGTTTTGGAACCCTAACTCGTTGAGCATATAGCGTACAGAAAATACGTAGATGATGACCTGGTATCCAGGTTCATTTAGCCATACTTATGGTACATAGGTTCGTTTCCTAACTGAGCGCCCACCGCTACATAAGCTTCTGAAGTTGCTTTCTTTCATGTAATGTACTGTGTTCCGTATGAGTCTGCATTCCGCAAGCAAGTTATTTGTTTTCACTAGGCAGTGGGGCGAAAGCGCATCAGAGACTTCGTGTAAGTGAAGAAACACAGTGTCAACTCTGACCACGTTATCCGCAGTTTTCTGGACCTCGGTGACGAAAAGAGCGAGCAGCTGAATGAACTGGGGAAGGGCTGAGGAGAGGGGAGATTTCTGAGACACGTTCGAAGTCTGCTGAGCCTATATGGTAGCCTCGTTTGCTTTCCCGATGACGGGCTGTATATAGGGAGACATTCACGTCCACCCGCTCCCTGAGCAGAGAGCAGAGAGCAGAGTTTAATTCCTGCTTCCGCCTTTTCCTTCCTTCCAGATCTCACCTCCCCACCCTGGAAGACGCCAACGGCGGACATCGGAGTCTTCTTTGAGAGTCGCTAATTGGATCGCCACGGCAGGACCAGGAAGCATAACGAGCCTAATTACGAGGGAACGCTAACGCCCCCTCCCTCCTCACCCCCCCTCTCCATTCCGCCCCAACCTTCCCCTCCTTCTTCACTGCCTGGCTTCCGCACGGCACCGAAAGGTCCCTTGTGTGAGCTAGCAAAGTGCGTCTCACATTATGCAGCCTTTGGTTTGGACACGGAGCCTCAAACCGGTTCGTTCAGCAAGCGTTCGAAACTAACGCAATTCAGAATATACCATGTTTAAAAAATAGCATTCCATATTTTGAGAAGTGGTAGTATGTACCAAAACAAGACCAAAATGCCAAGTAAACTTGGGCTCTAAAATGCATACGTTAAGAGCTGTGAGCATTTGTTCATCTTCCATGCTATGAAACTCATCTCTGTTTTTGCAAACTCTTTGCTATTATGAATGACTTACAGAATGCAATAATAAGCAAATGAAGACACTGTTTCTTCCATGGATATTATGATGAGGTCCCATACTCGGAGGAGCGGGAGACCCGCACCGACAACTAGGCAATGTCATAGTGGAGGTGGTTTGCCATTGCCTTCCTCCAACCGTAGTGAGGATGAATGATGATGATGAAGACGACAGAACAACATCCAGTCATCTGGAGGCAGGGAAAATTCCTCACCCCGCCGGGAATCGAACCCGGGACCCCGTGCGCGGGAAGCGAGAACGCTACCGCAAGACCACGAGCTGCGGACATGCCACGCAGTAAACAACCACGACCTCTCATCCAGTATGGATAAAATCAAAGTCTGTTAGTGTTCTAGAATGAAATTTTCACTCTACAGCGGAGTGTGCGCTTATATGAAACTTCCAGGCAGATTACAATTGTGTGCCGCACCGAGACTCGAACTCTGGACCTTTGCCTTTCGCGGGCAAGTGCTCTACCGACTGAGCTACCCAAGCACGACTCACGCCCCGTCCTCACAGCTTTAATTCCGCCAGTACCTCGCCTCCTACCTTCCAAACTTCACAGAAGCTCTCCTGCGAACCTTGCAGAACTACCACTTCTGGAAGAAAGGATATTGCGGAGACATGGCTTAGTCACAGCCTTGGGGTGTT
This sequence comes from Schistocerca cancellata, assembly GCF_023864275.1. Lineage (NCBI taxonomy): Eukaryota > Metazoa > Arthropoda > Insecta > Orthoptera > Acrididae > Schistocerca > Schistocerca cancellata. The sequence continues at coordinate 374,372,750 of NC_064626.1, forward strand.
TCTAGAATGGATGTTAGTGTTGTTACTGTAAACTGTATTCACAGTTCTGGTTAAGTACAACGGTCATGTAAGTTCCAATGGCACCTGTCTCAGTTGTGGTAAGTTTGTGAAATGCTTTTACACTATAGTTTTATCTTTGCATTTACCAACATAGTCGAAGTTGTCATTCAATACGTGCTCGACGGTTGCTTGCTTTCGCAGGACGATAACAGAAAGTAATGCCTGCCATTTCCCGTGTGGAATAATAGGCTTCCACTGAACTGGAAAGTGCAAAGATAAAACTACAGTGTAAAACCATTTCGCAAACTTATCAAAGCGTTAACGGGTTCCGTTAGATCTAATTTACGCGCTGCAATTACCTAGAACTGTGAATACGATTTACAGTAAAAACACTACGCAATGTTTACTGCATGCTGTACCCATGGACAATAATGTGTTCTCGTTTGTGTATTGCATTCTGTAGGTCGTTCGTAATAGTGCAGAGCTTACAGTAGAAGAGACGTGTTCCACTGTAGCGAAATGAACCAGTGTTCATAGCCCTTAAGCTATGCATTTTAGAGGCCTTGTTTAATGGGCTTGTTTTGGTCTGTACTACCACCACTCGAAATATGAGAGACATTTTTTTGCACACTCTGTGTATTGTTTCCTCACAAAAACGTGTTTATAGACTTGCGTTAGCAAGTAACTACGCACCGTTCGAGAAACGAGGCACATAACTCACTCAGTTCCAAATAGCACTTCTTCGAAAGGTTTAAAATAACGACCTAGAAATAAAGTTGTCTGATCAGCACTGCAATGAAAACCGTAACAATTCTCCACGTTGTGAAAAGGTGAAAGAAAATATTCTACCTTCACCGATGACATTGCTGATATACTCCTTAGTTAACAGTTGCATTGTATTACAGTCTGGTGTTCATGTGGACATTATATACTCGTAGCAACATTTTAAGTACGCTTTTATATTTTCTTAGAGACGTAAAAGAGTAAGTAGATATTGTGTGCAATTGATTTCGGCTTCCTATATGCTCGGTTTACTAAACAGCACTTATTAATTAAATAACGTAAATTCTTAAGAATATAAGATATTGAAAGCTATCGTAAAGCATCATCTCATTACTTTGCTAGTAAATTTCTCTTCCTTTTTTTATTTACAAAGTTTTCATGGGAGACCGAAATACACGTGCTCTATATCGTTAAGAACTATCCTGCGCCTTCCTTTTGTGTCAGTTTTTTGAATTGAACGCCTCTGGTACTATGAAATGCATCTGGCCGAAATTGAAAATAAAACACAATAAGTAACGATTCGCTAATTTATTATCACTCGATGGGTTCGCATGATAGACAATTTGAAATTCGTGTTCCACAGCGACCGCTGACAAAAGAGTACATACTTACATGACGCTTGCTTTGGAAATTATCACTTAAAGACTGTCAGTTTCTTCTGGAAACATACAATTTTCCTACGGGAGAACATTACAGCATAAACAATTCACATCTTTCTCGATGCAGTTTCTACGCCATACGCCGTTTCACCTGTCCTCCTTGTTGCTGTGGTAATGCTGGTTCATTACGCGGGTCGACCTATTTATGATACCAAAATTTGCTTGTCACGTAATAACGAACGTAATCGTTGCGAGAGCCATCGGGGCCACCCAGATTTAAGAAAAAAGCGGCTGAGTGTTCGTTTGAATATCCAGTGATGTTCTGGAACAACAATGTTGCGATATAGTCGCATGGCAACCACACTGAAAGAGTTTAAACAACGCACGCACCTCAGAAGTCAGCAGTCTCAATATCTGGAAAGAGACGTGTACAGACATTGAGAATGTTTTGAATATTTGATTTACAAATGTTAGTTGCGACTTGCGACAAAACAAAGCTGACATACTCGGGTCGTAAGTCCACTTTCTGTCACTGCCTACTCACAACCGTCTGGTAGAATGCATATACGTTGTTTACTGTTGTTAGTTCAAGCTGCCACAGTTGCTTATAGACCGGGAATAAAATCAGTCTTGGAAATTTTTGGACGGACGGGTAAGTTAGTACGTGCCACCTGTGGCAAATCAGAGTTCAAAAAAATGAAATGGCTCTGAGCACTATGGGACTTAACATCTATGGTCATCAGTCCCCTAGAAATTAAAACTACTTAAACCTAACTAACCTAAGGACATAACACAACACCCAGTCATCACAAGGCAGAGAAAATCCCTGACCCCGCCGGGAATCGAACCCGGGAACCCGGGCGTGGGAAGCGAGAACGCTACCACACGACCACGAGCTGCGGACAATCAGAGTTCAACACTACGTAACATATGGTACTGGAAGCTCATAGGTTATGTAGATTTCATTGACACATGCTTAACAAGGGAATACATACATTGTTATAAAACCGTTCTAGCGTTAACAACGTATTGCAGGAGACCTCAGATCATTTTTTTTTTCTTTTTTCATTTTGCAGTTGTTCGTGCTTGGGCGGCTTACAGATTTCTTCACCTGTATCACAGTACGTTTATACCGAGATGTCACGACAGTTGGATCTTCTAGTAAACATTACGACCAAAGGAAAACGCAAGTCTCTTTGAAGAAGTGATTCGCCCTTCATCGAGTTCGAAACTGCTGATAGACGGGGCGGCTCCATAGAGGCGTTACGGAGGTACTGCCTTCGAAGAACTCCGGGCTGCGTTTATGAACTCCGTCTACACGGCGTTCGTCTCCTTTCACAGTGCATCTCACATTGCGATGCGTTTTCACAAAGCCTTGAAACGTTCTCCTAAAAGTAATGCTACAAAAGACCTGCTGCGACAGTATTTAGCACGGACAAAGACTAGAAACATACGCAGTAGGATGTCATTCTATATACGTACAGTGCAAGAATATCAGTGGAGTGACGTAGCGTACTGCACCTGCCGCCAACATCAAACCGAAATTGTCCATTCTGCGCGAAGAACGACACTTTAGAGTTACATTTATTTGCCTTATTTTTACACATTTGTTTATTAGTAACAGCAATGGTGAATATTTGTTGTTGCTATCGACGCAAAGCGAAATACTAAGTTACGGCCGCTCCCTTTGTGGTCTGTACATTTTGATCTCGAAAGTTTCGAACACCATAGACGTACACAGTTTATGGCCTACGATGAGATAAGAAGAGGGGCCTTTCTTCAGTATTTATGTGAAAATGGTTCATGACGTCCGGGTTCTAACTTACAACTAGAACAAAGAAAAATTAGAAAAAAATCGAGAGATATGGCACATTAGAGTTACATTCCAGAGGACTGGCCACCCACAGTGATATTTACTGTGGTTAGTCTAAACGAGACGAACACTGGGACGATTCATTAAACAGTCTTCGCCGATTTTCATATTCCAACTTACCTAGCCCAAACTAAATTTACCAGCATTGATAATGTCGACGTTAATACAAGGTTATACTCACAACCTTCTTTTTGTTTTACTGGCGTCAGTGCCGTTTCCAACTTCTCGAGAGGAATACGCGATATGCAGTAGCACTTCTGTTGCAACGGCGTAGCAATTATGATTCTCGCGACACGGCTAGCGGGTGTTTTACGAGGGGCAGAACAAGTCAATGCGCCGGCGGCGACAAGCATTCCTATGCAGTCAGCGCACACGGAACCAAGCAGCGGGTCAGTGTGCGCGAGTAGGGCGTGTAGACTGCGCGAAAGGTACTAAAACTCACCACACGTCGATCGCATCTTAGTGAGCCATAAAGAACGCAACTAAAAGCAATCATTCTACGAATAAGACGTAGTCAGATAATTTTTATACACTGGTGTCCAAAATTAAAGCAACGAACCTCTATTTTCCAGTTCTGTGCCTAATTCACGATATAATAATACAAACGCTCAACAGATGTCCGTGTGATCGTGTTTCGCACGGAAGATGGCATTTCGATCAACGGAAAACCACGTCGACGATGACGTCAGGGTACCTACCAAACGCACTACTGTTTGCCGGGTAGTCCCACATCTACAATCTCTGCATACACAGTCACAAGCGGTGCAGTATGGCACAGAGAAGGCGCTTATCAGATTCTCTGCGGTAGAGGGCCATAGGAAGAATAGAGGCAGGACAGTCGCAAACTCATGTGGCCCGATGGCTTAACGTGAATCGTTCTCGGATGTTGCGGCACTTTACAGAGTCCGTAACTGTATCCCGAAGACCAGGGCATCTGACATCAGAAAGAGGGGAATCTTATTTGGCTGTAAGGGCACGACTGTACCGCCTTAGTACTGCGTAGCAACTGGCATCGGAACTCGCAGCATCCACTGGAAGTGTTGTATCGAGGCAAGCGGTGTAGAGAAGGCTTCGACAGAGTGGCTTTTACTGTCGGAGACCTGCTGTATGTGTGCCTCTGGCGCGTCTTCACACAAGAGATCATCTAGAGCGCAATCGCCAACATGCCACCTGGAGAGTCGAAGAGTGTTCCGATGGATTCGTATCTGAAGGGAATGTGGTGTCATTGTAGAAAGAGACAGATATTGAAGAGTATGAAAGGGAAGCAGTGGTTGGGAAAGGAGTGAGACAGGGTTGTAGCCTGTCCCCGATGTTATTCAATCTGTATATTGAGCAAGCAATAAAGGAAACAAAAGAAAAGTTCGGAGTAGGTATTAAAATCCATGGACTGGAAATAAAAACTTCGAGGTTCGCCGATGACATTCTAATTCTGTCAGAGACAGCAAAGGACTTGGAAGAGCAGTTGAACGGAATGGACAGTGTCTTGAAAGGAGGATATAAGATGAACATCAACAAAAAGCAAAACGAGTATAATGGAATGTAGTCGAATTAAGTCGGGTGATGCCGAGGGAATTAGAAAAGGAAATGAGACACTTAAAGTAGTAAAGGAGTTTTGCTATTTGGGGACCAAAATAACTGATGATGGTCGAAGTAGAGAGGATATAAAATGTAGACTGGCAATGGCAAGGAAAGCGTTTCTGAAGAAGAGAAATTTGTTAACATCGAGTATAGATTTAACTGCCAGGAAGTCATTTCTGAAAGTATTTGTATGGAGTGTAGCCATGTATGGAAGTGAAACATGGACGATAAATAGTTTGGACAAGAAGAGAATATAAGCTTTCGAAATGTAGTGCTACAGAAGAATGCTGAAGATTAGATGGGTAGATCACATAACTAATGAGGAAGTATTGAATAGGATTGGGGAGAAGAGAAGTTTGTGGCACAACTTGACGAGAAGAAGGGATCGGTTGGTAGGACATGTTCTGAGGCATCAAGGGATCACAAATTTAGGATTGGAGGGCAGCGTGGAGGGTAAAAATCGTAGAGGGAGACCAAGAGATGAATACATTAAGCAGATTCAGAAGGATGTAGGTTGCAGTAAGTACTGGGAGATGAAGAAACTTGCACAGGATAGAGTAGCATGGAGAGCTGCATCAAACCAGTCTCAGGACTGAAGACCACAACAACAACAACAACAACAATGTAACAACACCGAAATAACAAAATACACAGAAGAAACAAACAGAGAAATACGATACGACGGTTGGTATCTAAACTCAAAATTAGCGCGAATCAACTACAACAGCCGGCCGTTGTGGCCGAGCTACGTTCGCAGGTTCAAATCCTGCCTGCCTGCATGACCACAGATGTTAAGTCCCATAGTGCTCAGAGCCATTTAGGGTAAAAAATGGTTCAAATGGCTCTGAGCACTATGGGACTTAACTTCTGAGGTCATCAGTCCCCTAGAACTTAGAACTACTTAAACCTAACTAACCTAAGGAAATCACACACATCCAAGCCCGAGGCAGGATTCGAACCTGCGACCGTAGCGGTCACGCGGTTCCAAACTGACGCGCTTAGAACCGCACGGCCACACCGGCCGGCATTTAGGGTCATTTAAAAATATTTATGCAAAGTGTTTATACTTAAACAAGAAAAAAGTGCGTATAAACGTATGCCGACAATTCTTCGTTTTAGACTTATGAATGGAAGTTATGTTCACCGATTTCCAGGTGCAGCCTAACAGTTTGACTTCAGCCATTCAAAAAGTCTTTGATTCATTGTATCGAAAATGGTGGTGTGTTGCACTCATTCAAGTAAGGCTCTGACGCACTGTATCCATTGTATCATACAAGGCGATGTGATACCATGGAGGCTTGCTTGTATCTGTCATTAGTCTGCCTTCAATGTTTCAGCTGCGTGCAAGTAGTTAAGTGAAAGTTTTCCGATCAACCATAGCAGGTTATTCATTTCGTCAGCAGGCAGGCATAATTTTTGTCTACCATGACCGATGGATAAGTAGAGAAGGATCACTTGCGTGGCCTGCACGTTTTCCAGATTTCAGGCCTTTGGATTTTCATCTCCGAGGACAGATTTAACAACTGGTTTACGCAGCAGATCACCCGGATACAGAAGAACTGTCTCGACGTGTCACGGAAGCCTGAAAAACCATTCAGTGCCATCAGGAAGTATCGAACAGGGTGCGAAAGTCCATGACTGGCCGTAAACCATCGTGCGTGGACGCAACAGGAGGGAATTTTGGGAATTCTTTACGAGTTTCTGAGTGAATGACACTTGCAAGGTGACAATGTGTAAATGATGTGTTGAACATAAAATTTCATTAACAAAATAAGAGTTTTTGAGCATTATATGAACTTTGTTCTTGTTTTGATGCCAGAAACTTAATACCGAAGTTTGAAAAAGTACGAGGTGCATTCAAGTTCCAAGGCCTCCGATTTTTTTTCTAATTAACTGCTCACCCGAAATCGATGAAACTGGCGTTACTTCTCGACGTAATCGCCCTGCAGACGTACACATTTTTCACAACGCTGACGCCATGATTTCATGGCAGCGGCGAAGGCTTCTTTAGGAGTCTGTTTTGACCACTGGAAAATCGCTGAGGCAATAGCAGCACGGCTGGTGAATGTGCGGCCACGGAGAGTGTCTTTCATTGTTGGAAAAAGCCAAAAGTCACTAGGAGCCAGGTCAGGTGAGTAGGGTGCATGAGGAATCACTTCAAAGTTGTTATCACGAAGAAACTGTTGCGCCGGCCGAAGTGGCCGTGCGGTTAAAGGCGCTGCAGTCTGGAATCGCAAGACCGCTACGGTCGCAGGTTCGAATCCTGCCTCGGGCATGGATGTTTGTGATGTCCTTAGGTTAGTTAGGTTTAACTAGTTCTAAGTCATAGGGGACTAATGACCACAGAAGTTGAGTCCCATAGTGCTCAGAGCCATTTGAACCATTTTGAAACTGTTGCGTAACGTTAGCTCTATGTGTGGGTGCGTTGTCTTGGTGAAACAGCACACGCGCAGCCCTTCCCGGACGTTTTTGTTGCAGTGCAGGAAGGAATTTGTTTTTCAAAACATTTTCGTGGGATGCACCTGTTATCGTAGTGCCCTTTGGTATGCAATGGGTAAGGATTACGCCCTCGCTGTCCCAGAACATGGACACCATCATTTTTTCAGCACTGGCGGTTACCCGAAATTTTTTTGGTGGCGGTGAATCTGTGTGCTTCCATTGAGCTGACTGGCGCTTTGTTTCTGGATTGAAAAATGGCATCCACGTCTCATCCATTTGTCACAACCGACGAAAAGAAAGTCCCATTCATGCTGTCGTTGTGCGTCAACATTGCTTGGCAACATGCCACACGGGCAGCCATGTGGTCGTCCGTCAGCATTCGTGGCACCCACCTGGATGACACTTTTCGCATTTTCAGGTCGTTATGCAGGATTGTGTGCACAGAACCCACAGAAATGCCATCTCTGGAGGCGATCTGTTCAACAGTCATTCGGCGATCCCCCAAATAATTCTTTCCACTTTCTCCATCATGTCGTCAGACCGGCTTGTGCGAGCCCGAGGTTGTTTCGGTTTGTTGTCACACGATGTTCTGCCTTCATTAAACTGTCGCACCCACGAACGCACTTTCGACACATCAATAACTCCATCACCACATGTCTCCTTCAACTGTCGATGATTTTCAATTGGTTTCACACCACGAAAATTCAGAAAACGAATGATTGCACGCTGTTCAAGTAAGGAAAACGTCGCCATTTTAAGTATTTAAAACAGTTCTCATTCTCGCTGCTGGCGGTAAAATTCCATCTGCCGTACGGTGCTGCCATCTCTGGGACGTATTGACAATGAAAGCGGCCTCATTTTAAAATAATGCGCATGTTTCTATCTCTTTCCAGTCCGGAGAAAAAACATCGGAGGCCTTAGAACTTGAATGCACCTCGTATTTTGAATCGCCTAGTTTTTTTAAATTAAGTATGTTGGTTGCTCAGTAGTGTATTAATTACGTCGCTGTACGCGGTGAAATTACATAACATACCTCAGGCAATTATGAACTTTTTTAACAGGGCAATTAATGGAAGTGGGTGGGGCGTTACAAATAAATGATCCCACATTCAGCGGGCAACAACGAAACCGGAATTTAATGTCGCTTTCAGTCTAAAGTGTTCCTGATGCAACACTGAGGTTTAAATTGGCGCTGGCTGGCCCCAGAGGGTGCTGCTGGCAATTTCGAGGCTTACAGACATCTAAGTGCTCTTTCCCTTGAGGATGAAATGGGTCTTGCGAAGTCGGTCCATATAAAAATCATGTCTGCGCCAAAGTGGCGCAAAACGCCAGCATTGTAGTCACATCAGCTCAAGGCATACCGCATTAAAAGCGCAAGGCCCATCCTCTAAGCCTGGGGTCCATTTACAGGTAGCGGGAGAGTGCGAGGAGACGGTGATTGGCATGCCGTGTGGTCAGCTTGAGCGGGCCCGCATTTAGCGTTGACTGTAGGAGCGCGCCTAATTCGGAGCACAAAGTCTTCGCCCACGCGAAGACCAGCGCTGCTTCAGACGGGACCTCCCGGTCACTACGACTATGGGTAGCATCGCTGGTGTACTCGTCTGCAGTGCTAACATTTCACGAATGAGTCGCTAAATTCTTTACGGTACGACTGGCGTTGAGCAGAAATCGGTCGATTTGTTTTGGGTGACAGCTTGATCTGTAACTTAGCACGAAATCTAGGTTGCGTTGAAAGGTGATAATATGTCTATGAACTGGTGAAGGCAACGGATGTGAATACCAAATAAAGGTTGTTGTAATGGTCTAAGCTGTACCGCAGTCCAGCATTTGAAGTACGCGTCATATTTAATCGGTCGATTTCAACAGAACGCCATTTGCACTGTACTCATTTTACTTGTTCGTCTGCACGAGACTAGCGCAGAACTATTACGCTCGCAGTTTTATACGTGCACACGCTTATATGCTTTCACTGGATAAAGTCTCAACCTTCGGGGTCAAACGTTTTTGTCAAATTCACAGTTTCCTATTCACGGGTTTGTCAAATAAGCAGGCATACGTGCTTACAAAGTTTGTCATATGTAACCTCACTTCTGAAGCGGCCATCACGCATTAGCGAAGTACTTTGACACTAGTGGGGATGACTATCAATGCAGATAAAGCATTTCTTGCATTGATTTCGTCACTGAGTGTAATGAAGAAACAGAAAATAAGACTGTCCAATTAATGCTTGAAATTAAGAGGTAAAAATACCCACGAAAATCAAATGAAAGTTCATAAAAATAGCACGACGTGAGAACGCTTACACCATCCGTGGAAGAATCGGAGAGCTTCAACTTTCTTTTTTATTTTCTTGCAGTCTCGCTTGTACACTGTGCATAGAATACTGATTTTGTTCTTAAAGTCTTCCTCCGTAATAAATGGCTGGGAAAGGATCAGCATCTCTACCATTTCTGTGACTGCCAGAGCTCTTTTGTTTTCATGCATATACTTTTCTGATGGTAGTTCCCACAATTGCCGAAACTCACGACATAGTGAGGAAAACTCCATGCTAAACATGCGCGGCGAAGCATCAACATAAACAGCGTCCGATGTCTTGTCACGTCGGCCACCAATCAACATTTCTCTCAACCACAGTGTATGTTTTACAAACTGTCATACATTTTGACAAAATTGTTGAATCTGACAAATTGTTTGTCACTTTACAGGAGCCTTTGTAAAGTGCTTCACTCGACTACAGAGACGTAAGGCAGACACTACGAAATTCTCCATTAGTCATCTAAAATTGTATATTCAAGTTTTCTGAGTACAAAACTTATACGCAGATTAAAACTGAGTGTCAGTCCGTAACTCGAATTTGGAACGCTGCCTTTCAGGAATAGTGCTCTACTTCTTCGCAGTGTCCTTACTTGTACGAGTGTTAGACCCGTAAGGTATGCAGGAAAACTTCTGTGAAGTTTGGAAACTAGGGTAAAGGTAGTGGCAAATGTGAGGCTATGAGGGTGGATTGTTAGTCATAGACTGACAGTTCATTTGGTAAGGTGAGTGAGCGTGAAAGGCAAGCTTCCATGCTTTCATCTGTCAGGAAGTTTCATAACAGCGCAACCCCTCCGCCCCCCTCCCGCAGAGTGAAGATGATGATGATTTGTGGTGAGGGGTGCTCGCCATCATGGTCATCAGCGCCCTGATGAAAAAGTCACCACGCTAATCTCATGGGTGGGGACGAAGGCTGTGCCCACATGCGGAACAGTTTATAGTGTAATAAAGTCGACCTCCACTCCCCTCCAATTTAGGGATGAGGCCTGTCAGTTCACAAAATTTCGCCACTCTTGTAACACGGGAATCAGTATCTGCAACGATGGCGCGCAGATCTCCATCGAGACAGAGGGCTGACCTAATATCAGTACATAGGACACACTTTGCCAGAATATGCTGAACTGAAAATGGCACGCCAAAAACTTCACAGAGAGGTGGATCTTCCCGCCGGAGGAGGAAGCCATGTGTTAAAGGGCTATGTCCAACGCGCAGCCTGGTAAGCAGAATCTCCTTCCAGTGGTGAGGTTGAGATGAAGTCCGCCATGCCTTTGTGGTCGTTTTGAGTGACCACAGTTCGTTTTCTGTCACCTGCAAGGATTCAGTCTCCCACTGACACGTGATGCGTCTGTCAGAAAATGAGATGATGGAGTGCAATGGGATTTGACATTGATGGACAGTGCCATCCCGATATGGTTCCTTGGCAGCTTTGTCGGCCATTTCGTTTCCCTGTATCCCGCTGTAACCAAGTACCCCTCCTTGATGTTGGAGCCGCTGCAGCGTCATGGATGAGCTGAATCAGCTGGTCTACCGGATACATTTGGTAAAGTGCTTGCAGTGCACTATGCGAGCCGGAACAGACAAGAAACCTTGTATGGTGATGTCTGTGAACCCTCTCCAGCGCCATCAGAATGCGATATAACTCTGCATCATAATTTGGAAATTGTTCCGGCAGATGAACTTTAAAAATCCTGTCAGGGAAAACAGCAGAACAACGAGTACATTCTCTTGCTAGCATCCATCTGTATAATCAACGATAAAACTGTGGTACGTACTTAAAATGGACGAAAACAAAGTTGTAAAAACATAATCTGGAGTGTAAGTTTTCTTGTGTTGTGTCAAGCTTAAAATCATTTTGGGACCCGGAAGCCGCCAAGGTGGCAGTGCGGTCCATACCTGGCTGAGTGTTTTGATGCGTCATAGGTCCAGAGCCTTGAGACAGTCTGTAGCACATATCCCAGATAGCTTGGTCACATTGGGCCGATTCCTGAACAGCCATTCAAAGGTGGGTTGGACCACTGCACTAAATGCCTACGATTGAGGTGACGCTGAGATTTTCAGCACCTGTCGAGCCAAAAGGAGACGTCGCCGAATCCACAGTGGTGCTCCACGAGCCTCTTCACACAGACTCGGAACTGGGCTGGTCCGAAAGGCTCAAAAATGGCTCTGAGCACTATGGGACTTAACATCTGAGGTCATCAGTCCCCTAGAACTTAGAACTACTTAAACCTAACTAACCCAAAGACAGCACACACATCCATGCCTGAGGGCGCACGGTTCCAGACTGAAACGCCTAGAACCGCTCGGCCACACCGACCGGCCCGAAAGGCTCCAATCGATATCCGAATGCCCTCATGGTGGCATGGAGGTAGGAAGTACGGACTGATCACGTAAACCACGCTGTCTTAATGTAAACGTGATCGAACAAATGCCCTATTAAACTGTAGGAGGCGAAACCTGTCAGCTCCCCATGTTTTCCAGCTAAGGCATTTCAAAATATTCAATGACTTGAACCCCTTTGTTCGTAGGTCTTTCAGGTGTGGAAGCGAAGTTAATCTCGAGTCAAATAACAAACCCAAAGAGCGCACAGTTTCCTGAAATCGTAAAATATGCTGAGTACTGGTTGGTTAAAACTGACACATGTAGTCTTCTCAGGTGAGAACCGAAAACTAGTTGTCCGCAGAGTGAAAGATTCGTTCTAGAATGATACTACCACTTATGAATTTATGAACGAAGCACATCCTACAGACTGTGTGTAATGAGACAAAATCCATTCACTGTAGTATTATAGTCTGTATTTTCATCCATTGTATGGTCGCTACTGTTAGTAGTAGAGCGCTACAGCATTACGCAGTTTCGCTCATAAATTGTCTTTCTTCATAAGAATATAATTTACCATTCTAGTTAATAAATGTTTAGGAAATAATGCTCATCAAACATCTGGCAACTGTTCTGTAATTTTCCTAAACATGTATTAAAAAACAGAAAAAGTGCATGTTCTCAAGGTTAGGCTTCGAAGCTAAACGCTTGAAAGTTTGAAATTAACTCTGCTTCTGTATAAAAACGACTATTACTACCCCCTGTTACGTTACGAAACCTCAGCGATTACACTAAAAAATGGAGGCTTTCAACCAGTTTTTCATATGAAGGACAGCTGCATGGTTTTCAAATAATTAATCAGACACTCTGTCGTTAACTACCTTTCCATTTTATTATAAAAACTTCCATGAACTATTTTTACAACTATGACCAATACATAACAACGAAAAAAATCATGTTATATTCCAGGGCACCCACAGAAGCAGCCTTGTTAAACAGGCGGAATGCGTCATGTCGCATAAATGAACCAAAAAAATTAATGTGCAGCAAGTAAAACGATTTTTTCTTCTAAACAGTTGCAGTTTACTACCTGTAAACCAGTATCACTTCCAATTACTTTCACTCTAATTAAAGGCTACTTCCATAAATTTTTTGACGTATTTACAGATAAATTACGATTTGTAGTTAAAAGTATGGCAATCCTGGTATAAGAAAAGAGGAACACGAAATTAAGTATCCTTTGTATATGTTTAAGATTGTAGAATTTATTTTGCAAACACAGTATTTTGTGACAAACTGCCTATTGGCTTCTGTCTCGGGTTCTTCGGCCGACGTTCATCTAATGATTTTTCTGACGTTTCGCCAGCACGTGTGGCTGGCATTGTCGAAGCTTCACCCTCCATTGCCGGTGGTGAACTGGAGGCGAGCTTGCGGCCGCAGACTGTATGTACCTGGCGCGCCAACGTCCGAGGGCTTCTCCGCGGTCATTTCCGGTGCGGTTCTCCTCTTGCTACCTGCGACGGTCGTTCGCTGCAGTACGGGAAGCCAGGATCCGTTTACCTTAAGGCTTTCCTCTTTCTTGTTGAAACTGTTCGCGTGTTTTTGGATTTCTACAGCTTCTCTGAACAAGCGCGTGTGATAGTGGTTCTCTACAGTCAGAACTTCCGTGTCGGCGAATTTTATTACGTGGTCGGTCTCATTCAGTGCGTGCTCTGCCACGGCCGATTTCTCCACCTGCCCCAACCTGCAATGTCGCTTATGCTCTTTGATCCTGGTGTTAATGGATCGTCTAGTCATTCCGACATAAACTTTTCCGCATGTGCAAGGTATACGGTATATTCCCGACATTGCAAGTGGGTCTCTTTACTCCTTCGCCGATCTAAGACACTCTTTGATCTTCCTTGTCGGTTTGAAAATCGTCTTTACGCCGTGTTTGCGCAATATACGGCCGATTCTGTCCGTCACTCTGGGAATGTATGGCAGAAAGGCCGTACCCGACATTTCTTTTTCTAGTTCCTTACTTCGCTGAGTGTTTGGCTCTGTTACACTTCTAATGTAATTTGTGGAGTACCCATTGCTCCTCAGAACAGTTTCCAGGTGTTGCATTTCTCGTTTGAGGTGTTGAGGCTCACATATTCGTCCAGCTCTCGTTACGAGCGTATTAATCATGCCTCTTTTCTGGCTCGGGTGGTGGTTTGACAGTTGTGCAGGTATCGGTCCGTGTGTGTCCGTTTTCGACTTAGAACTACTTAGAACTACTTAAACCTAACTAACCTAAGGACATCACACACGCCCATGCCCGAGGCAGGATTCGAAGCTAAGACCATAGCAGTCACACGGTTCCAGACTGAAGGGCCTAGAACCGCTCGGCCACCGCGGCCGGCTTTACCCATGGTCCTCCCTAGTCCGTATAAACGAAGGTACATTGTACTGAGCATTGAGTCGATCGTACAAGCTGTTGCTATTGTGTAGCCGAAGAACCCGAGACAGAAGCCAATAGGCAGTTTGTCAACAAGTGGCCACGAAAGCCTTAACAATTTTGTACAGTATTTTGTTCTTGATTTTTTTGAAAAACGACTTGTAGCGGAAGTTTACTAATTTTGATAATAACACAGCTATGGTTTCGAACTGAGAGTGCACAGAATACAGTAAATAAGCTTCACTGAAGTGTGGTCGCACCCCGTTCCCCACCCACAGTTCCATCACCGCTTTCGAATGTATACTAGGGCCTTCAGCACGTAAAACTAACACGAGTTCTTCCAAACTTTCTCGGTGAGAGTGACAACTTTCAATTTTTCGAGTTTTCAGCCTACGTATTTTTCCAGATGTTTAGACAGTTTCCCTAGCTATCTCCATCATTCTTCTGGGTCGCAGTTCCCGGTTGCACGCTGTCCCACATTCAATGAAGTGTTACGGAATCTGACTAAATATCGGGAAAATAACTACAGCAACCCAGCTGCAAACCAGAAAAATGTGAAGATTACGTGAATCTGACTCTTCGCAATATTCCAATTGCGAATTACCAGTATGATATAAATTAAAAGTATCAAAAAATAGTTCTACGAAAATTTCTGCACAACTGGGTATCCCGCACGCATGAGTCTGCTTTACGAAACATGAGCATGGCTTTCATCCGTATCACCAGTAGTGTGAGCAGGATGAGGTAATGCCATGGGGCATGAATTTTGTGAATGTGTATATCTTAATGACAGAATGATTCCGGAGATACTGTTTACTAACGAATCAATGCTTTTACCACAAAAATTGCACGCGTAACACATTGCCAGCCGAAAACCGTGTCACGTAGGTTAGGGGAGACAAATGTCCAGCACCATTTCTCGATTCATGTATTCTGCAGTATCATTAAAAGCAAACTCACCCATCCGGTTATTGTAAATAGCCTTTTAATGTAGGACAGCCTTTACAGTTCCTGTGGAACACGATCGCGGTATAATTGGAGGATATTGCTTTGGCAACAAGGCCTGGAATGTACTTGCAATAGAGTGGAGCACCTGCACATTCTTCATCGCCAGTGCAACCATGTACAGTGCAGCCTTGTTTATTCTATCCTTATTAATCTACGTCTCTGGTTCGCACTGGTCGTTTATCTTTTTACGGTACAGTAATTGTAGAATAATTGATACTCTGGAGGCACTAGCAGAAAAAATCGAAGGCGGCAAATATTACATTTAAATTCATTTTCCTGTCATATTGGAACCTGACACGGTGCCAGAAAACAAGTTGACATTGAGCCGTACAGTGCCGAATTTCCCCCGTTTTGTTGCGAGTGCAAAATGATCAAAGAGATAAATGGTCATGTCCGTGCACAAAACGTTGGATGCACTGCATAGGGCGGACAAAGGAGCATAGTTGAAGAAAAGATTTCGTTCAAGCATTTGCAAACATTTCAAATGCTCAGACATAGCCGGCCGCTGTGGCCGAGCGGTTCAAGGCGCTTCAGTTCGGAACCGCTCTACTGCTACGGTCGCAGGTTCGAATTATGCCCCTGGCATGGATGTATGTGATGTCCTTAGATTAGTTAGGTTTAAGTAGTTCTAAGCCTAGGGGACTGATGACCTCAGATGTTAAGTCCCATAGTGCTGAGAGCCATTTTCTTGCTCAGAAATAGGTGTTAACGATGTAGATGTCTGGCTATGAAATTAAGGTCCGATCTATGGTTACATAATTCAGGCGATCTTGTCGTCTGCAGACTATGGCAACAGTGGTGATAGATTAGTTGAAGATGGCACTCAATCTGAAGACACTATGACACATGCAGAGGTCACGACGCAGATACAAGATCATGGTTTATATGGAAGCCACACGGAAACAGTTTCGGACGAACTAATGCTGATGAAACGCCCACTGATCGTTCTGCATATAAATGTGGCTCAAAAGAAACTTATTATTTGAGTGTATAAAACCCACTCTTTCTTTTTTTCAGTGTCTCGTCAATATTTATGTGAACATAATGCCTATTTTGTGTGTTTCCGTGAAAATGAATATAACGTTTGTTTTCATGGCATTTAACTGATGGTATTCCATTTTTTCTGAATTTATCGCCCTTGGCTCAAATGGTTCTAATGGCTCTGAGCACTATGGAACTTAACAAAAAAATGGCTCCGAGCACATCGAGGTCATCAGTCCCCTAGACTTAGAACTACTTAAACCTAACTAGCCTAAGGACATCACACACGCCCATGCCCGAGGCAGGATTCGAACCTACGACCATAGCAGTCACGCGGTTCCAGACTGAAGCGCCTAGAACCTCTCGGCCACCGCGGCCGGTTTTACCCGTCGTCCTCCCTCGTCCGTATAAACGAGGATACATTGTACTCAGCATTGAGTCGATCGCACAAGCTGTTGCTACTGTGCAGCCGATTCTTCCTGGCCACATGACTTTTCTACAACAGGTTACCGTGCGCATTTAAATACCGAAGGGTCTGCAGCCTGATACTGCACACAAAGGAACAAACGTGCGCTCGTGTTTAAAATGGCATGGTGCATATTAATGACTTAACATATTACCTGTCCGCGTGACCTGCAAAACATACTGAACATGGCGATGGAATTTTGACAGCAAGAAACAGAATAACAGATACGACATGTGTAAAGACCTATTAATTTAAACAGACGCAAAATCCCAAAATAGGCGATCTTTTACAGAAGCTCGAAATTTAGCGCGGCCTTCAATGCGAGATGCTTATAACAGTTGCCACAACGAAACTTTGTCTCGAAACCTGGCAGAAAATCCAAAGAGATTCTGGTCATACGTGAAGTATGTTATCGGTAAAAACAATCAATGCCTTCTCTGCGCGATTGGAATGGAGATACTGTCGAAGACAGTGCTGCCAAAGCAGAGTTTCTAAACACAGCCTTCCGAAATGCCTTCACAAAAGAAGATGAAGTAAATATTCCAGAATCCGAATCGAGAACAGCTGCCAACATGAGTAACGTAGATGTAAATATCCTCGGAGTAGTGAAGCAACTTAAATCGCTTAATAAAAGCAATTCTTCTGGTCCAGACAGTATACCAATTAGGTTCCTTCCGGAGTATGCTGATGCATTCTCTTCATACTTAACAATCATATACAACCGTCCGCTCGACGAAAGATCCGTACCCAAAGACTGGAAAGTTGCACAGGTCACACCAATATTCAAGAAAGGTAGTAGGAATAATCCACTAAATTACAGCCCATATCGTTAACGTCGATATGCAGCAGGATTTTGGAACATATATTGTGTTCGAAAATTATGAATTACCTGTCTTCTGACACACAGTCAACATGGGTTTAGGAAACATCGTCCTGTGAAACACAACTAGCTCTTTATTCACATGAAGTGCTGAGTGCTATTGATAAGGGATTTCAGACCGATTCCTTACGCCGGGGTTTCCGGAAGGCTTTTGACACTGTACCACACAAGCGGCTCGTAGTGAAATTGCGTGCTTATGGAATATCGTCTCAGTTTTGTGACTGGATTTGTGATTTCGTGTCATAGAGGTCACAGTACGTACTAATTGAAGGAAAGTCATCGAGTAAAAAAGAAGTGATTTATGATACTTTCCAAGGCGGTGTTATAGGCCCTTTGCTGTTCGTTATCTATATAAACGATTTGGGAGACAATCTGAGCAGCCGTGTCCGGTTGTTTGCAGATGACGCTGTCGTTTATCGACGAATAAAGTCTTCAGAAATCAAAACAAACTTGAAAACGATTTAGAACAAATATCTGAATGGTGCGAAAAGTGCCAGTTGACCCTAAATAATGAAAAGTGGGAGGTCATCCACATGAATGCTAAAAGGAACTCGTTAAACTTCGGTTACACGAAAAATTAGTGGCCGGAGTGGCTGAGCGGTTCTAGGAGCTACAGTCTGAAACCGCGCGACTGCTACGGTCGCAGGTTCGAATCCTGCCTCGGGCATGGATGTGTGTGATGTCCTTAGGTTAGTTAGGTTTAAGTGGTTCTAAGTTCTAGGGGACTGATGACCTCAGAAGTTAAGTCCCATAGTGCTCAGAGCCATTTTGATAAATTAGTCTAATCTAAAAGCCGTAAATTCAACTAAATACCTAGGTATTACAATTTCGAACAACTTAAATTGGAAGGAACACATAGAAAATGTTATGGGGAAGGCTAACCAAAGACTGCGTTTTATTGGCAGGACACGTAGAAAATGTAACAGACCTACTAAGGAGACTGCCTACCTAAGCTTGTCCGTCCTCTTTTAGAATACTGCTGCGCGGTGTGGGATCCTTACCAGATAGGACTGACGGAGTACATCGAAAAAGTTCAAAGAAAGGCAGCACGTTTTGTATTACCACGAAATATGGAAGAGAGTGTCACAGAAATGGTACAGGATTTGGGCTGGACATCATTAAAAGAAAGGCGTTTTTCGTTGCGACGGAATCTTCTCACGAAATTCTAATCACGAACTTTCTCCTCCGAATGCGAAAATATTTTGTTGACACCGAGCCGCATAGGGAGGAACGATCACCACGATAAAATAAGGGAAATCAGAGCTCGTACGGAAAGATATAGGTGTTCATTCTTTCCGCGCGCAATACGAGATTGGAATGATAGAGAATTGTGAAGGTGGTTAGATGAACCCTCCGCCAGGCACTTAAACGTGATTTGCAGAGTATCCACGTAGATGTATCATCTGCACTGACCCTATGCTGACGGTTTTAGACAGCTGCGGCACGGAAACTAATCACTACAGGGCATGCGTAAATAATCAGTTTGCGCTTCAGAGCGGCGCATGCCATGTGCGTCGTTTTCCTCCTGCGTGCGTCGTTGCCCCAATTCGATTGTCGTGATCAGGTCGTAAAACCGGAGTCAGAGCACGTGTCTCAGCTGACCTCCATCGTGCGACAGTTTACCAGCAGTTCCGCGTCGCCCCCCCCCCCCCCCCCCCCACGTGGTCGCTATGCGGCGTTGCAGCGTGGTCAGTAATTGGAACGGGGACATAGCCCGGAGCTACATGACGCGGCAGACAATGTGCTCCGATCCGTGGCTCGCGGCCGGTCGCTAAGTACAGCTGTTGCCTGCGTCCGAGGGCGACCTGGACACGTGCAGGAAAAGCTGGTTTTCCCTAGGAGCGGGAGTTTTGCGCCGTGCGGACAAAATGGTGTGATCTGCATCGGGAGGTGCGCGGAACTTAATACGCAGCGCATTTGTGTTTTCCCAGAAAATGAAACTACGAGCGGTGTAACTATTCATTCCACATGCGCTGTCTGGGAAGTAAATTGTGTGAAAGCAGTTATCTCATACTTTACAATATGGGCATCTGCTGCTCAAGATACACATTTTTGAAAAATAAACCGCCAACAGCTGTTGTATGAACCTTTAATAGTACTACCCGTTTCACAAAGTTAGAGTTAGATCTTCAGGTACAGCCAAATAACGACGCATAAAAGGTTCAAATGGCTCTGAGCACTATGGGACTTAACTTCAGTCCCCTAGAACTGAGAACTACTTAAACGTAACTAACCTAAGGACATCACACACATCCATGCCCGAGGCAGGATTCGAACCTGCGACCGTAGCAGTCGCGCGGTTCCAGACTGAAGCGCCTAAAACCGCTCGGCCACTTCGGCCGGCTACGACGAATAGCGTATCGGCAACTAAAAATACAAAAAATATGTTAATTTTTTTTAGAAATGGCAAGAATCTAGGGAGAGGATAGTATAACGTGATATATACAATATGTGACTGACAAAAGCAAATTTAAACATAGTAGTCAATATTTTATGTTTTTTTAAATTTTCCATTGTGTTCTTTTTCTTTAATTAGATGAATCTGAAGATGGAGCTCTAACGTTGTGAAACCAGTAAGTACTATTAAACGACATACAACAGCTGTTTGTGGTTTATTTTTCAAGAATAATAATTTTTGTTATTTACAAGAAATTCTGTTAAAAAATAAAATTTACAAGTCTGTAACATCCAACAAAAACCTTAGCTACATTCGAACAAAAAAACAATTTTCGTAGCCTCCAGTGAGTTCTATATAGCAAGTAAGGTATGGAACCTAATACAAAACATTGTCTTCTTCCGCATTATTTTTTGAATTAATACTCCTCATCAATTTGCTGCGAGGACAAATGACTTTCGTTACGTTATAATCCACAGTTGGCGAACTAGAATCCTATTAACGCTGTTGGTTTAATTCTTCCATTTCTGTGACGATTCGGAAAATTCCAATCTCGACGTGCGTAATGGGATACGCCAGAAATTTCTTCACGTTCATTTTCATGCATTTGAAGACCATGTCTATTTCCTCCTGTTGTGGTGGTGGTTCCGGCAACTAGTCCAGACAGTTTTTAAAGCAGGCCATCCCGCGAAGTGCAACTGTTGCCAGCGTCCGAGGGCCACCTGGGCGTGTGCGGGTAAAGCCGGGTTTTCCTAGAAGCTGGAGTTTCGCGCCGCGCAAACAAAACAGCATGATTTTGTTGTCAAAAAAAGTGTGTGAATTGCTAAGTGACCAAACTGCTCAGGCCATTGGTTCTTAGACTTACACACTACTTAAACTAACACACACACACACACACACACACACACACACACACACACACATGCATGCCCGAGGGAGTTCTCGAATCACCGGCGGGAGGGACCGCGCAATCCCAGACATGGCGCCATACCGCGCGGCTTTAGTTCTCATTTAAATATTTGAGAACGGCATCGTTTTTCTTATTCTTATTGGTTGGAGGGCGTCCGAATGTAGCTAAAAGAGGTGGTCCGATGTTTGGTAAGATTCGATATCGTCAGCCTTGCCGCAAAGGCCATTATTGGTTTCCGCCGACACGTTGGGGCAATTTTCCATATTTTCAGTTTGCGGTACGACATTTGAGAAAGTGTTTCTTTCATGTTCCACACTTTCTCGAGATCACTTACCATCCCAGTAGCTGTCTCTCTTCTTTTTCGCAGCAAACCCTGTGACACCTATTTCTTCGTTTGTGTGTTCTGTAGCGACCAAGAATACTCTTCCACCCTTTTTGGCACTCGTACACTAAAACGCAGCGTACAAGACATTAGAACGGTCCAGAACAAGCTGACCTGTCACGCCCGTTGTAAAGCGTTGGCGCACTACGCACTGTGACCTGTCTGAAAGCACCTATTTTGTCACTGATGAGTGGATGACGCAGCACGCCGGACGCATTACGTACTACGCAGCGCAAAATTCCTCGTCCTAGTAAATAAAGGTCGTGTGACTAGGGCCTCCCGTCGGGTAGACCGTTCGCCGGGTGCAAGTCTCGATTTGACGCCACTTCGGCAACTTGCGCGTCAGAAATGGTTCAAATGGCTCTGAGCACTATGGGACTTAACATCTGAGGTTATCAGTCCCCTAGAACGTAGAACTACTTAAAGATAACTAACCTAGGGACATCACACACATCCAAGCCCGAGGCAAGATTCGACGGTCGCGCGGTTCCAGACTGAAGCGCATAGAACCGCTCGGCCACCGCGGCCGGCGAAACATCATCCCCTACGTCACAACGCGGACGAAAGTGAGGGTTTAGTGATCGCGACAGACGGTCATTGAAGAGGAATGTGACGAAGAATAAGAGGACGACAGCTGCAGAATTTACTGCAGAACTGAATGTCGCACTCGCGAAACCTGTCAGCACAAAAACAACAAGGAGGGAGCTTCATAAGGAGCGAATTACTGCGCGAGCTGCAATTCCGAAACCACTCATCAGTGATGCAAATGCCTGTAAGAGGAAGACGTCGAGCCAGAAGCCACAAATCCTGAATTATGGAGCGCCGGCCGCGGTGGCCGAGCATTTCTAGGCGCTTTAGTCCGGAGCCGTGCAGGTTCGAGTCCTGCCTCGGCCATGGATGTGTGTGATGTCCTTAGGTTAGTTAGGTTTAAGTAGTTCTAAGATCTAGGGGACTGATGACCTAAGATGTTAAGTCCCATAGTGCTCAGAGCCATTTGAACCATTTTTTTGAATTATGGAGCAATGGAAGAATTTCATTTGGTCGACTGAGCTTCTGCACACTATTTCCACAACTTGTGGTCGAGTGTGAGTCCCATGATTGAAACATGGCTTGGATTCAGCGATGATTTGGGCATCCATATCGTGACATTTCATTGGTCCCGTGGTTACTATGCAAAGCCGCATTACTATCAAGGACTATGTGACCTTTTTGTTGACCAGGCCCATCCTATGGTGCAATGTTTGTTCTCTAAATCTCATGCTGTATTCCAAGACGGCACCCTGTTCACACAACTCGCATCGTCTAGGAATCGTTTTGTGAGCACGAGGATAAATTTTCACATTTCCCCTGGCCGCCACACTCACTAGACCTCAATACTGTTCAGAGTATTTGGTGTCTGGTTTGGCGAGAGGTGTGAGATCGCAATCCACCTTCATTATAGTACGTGAACTTGCCAATATTTTGCAGGAAGAATGGTATAAGATTCCTCGGAAAACCACGCAGGACCTGTATTTATCCATTCCGAGACGCCTGGAGGTTGTTTTTAGCGTCGATGATTTTTCAACACTGTCTTAGGCATGGGAAAGTTTTGTGTTTTAGGTGTTACCATATATCTGTCCACCCCTGTACATGTGAATATGAGACGAAACGAACAAAGGTGGAACAAGATACGGGGTATACCGTGCTCCTTTCGAATAATATAAGAAAGGAACCGCCAACCTAGAATTCAGCGTTCGAAGGGCGTGTTAACAACAGTGTCATATAGCTTGCATCCAGAGACCATGCTGAGAGGTTTGGGATTTAATCTAGGACGCAGGACGAAAGATGAAGACGTAACGTCCCCTCGTCGATATGATTATTATGGATGAAGCGAACATCGTGTTGGGGGGAAATGGCGAAGGAAATTAACTGTATCGTTTCGAAAGCAGCCATGCAAGCATACATCACAATCGACTTAGGAAAACTTCAGTGTGGATGGCCGGATGGGGATTTGAACCACCGTCCTTCCGAATGCGATTCCGCTGTCATACCACTTCGCAACCTAGCTCAGTTTCAGCACTGGAACATACGCTACAGATCAGAAACCTCGCACACCAACTACTCCTCCCCTTGGTTGCACAATAATCGTGACAAAAAAATTTTCCGGCACCAGTATTCGAACCTACAGTCATGTCTTGGATGAACAGCAGCGACGAATTACAGGCCACCAACTGTCATCACGCACTCGTCCAGGTATCAGGACACTTCTTTATCAGCCATGGGCTCGAAGGTCAATAAATCTTTTTAACTAGGAGTGTTTCTTAAGAAGAATGCTACGTCACTGTCAGACGTGTGGGTCACATACAGGTCTCTATACTCTGCAGCTAACAGTTGTGTTGCATTGGAAGAGATTTACCGATTTTGGTGCTCTTTTTTAATGCGTATCCTCTTTTTTTAACGCTGTTACATGCTGATGTCTTATGGTTAATGCGCACGTCATTCCTGGAGTATGGTTAACGTATCGGTACTTTTATGCACTCACGATCTGCATCAAATCGAACCTCAAATTCTTGAGTGTTACATCAGCCGCCGGTGGTACGTTTTGGGAGGCTATGAAGGGGTGGTTGGTGTATTATAGTTAATGAGGTCGCAGGGAGAACTCTCCGACTCACGGTTAAGGAGGTGGAGTACGATACGAATTTGATTAGGAACTCACGTTGCCATTCTCTTACGATAATTTACACGAATACGGAAGCGTCGAGCAGGAACGAAATAATTAGAATTCCATTATGTTTATGGTAAAGTTTCATCATTACTGATGAAAGTTTGCCTCTCAGTAGACGCAGCAGCAGAGGGGAATCTAGATATGCACGGGAGTGGAAACGGGCAGGGAGTGGAAAGCCGATATACTCTGCTCACTTCTGCACGTGCGGCAAGTAAAACAGCCGTGCTGTTACTGGTTACGGGATGCCTGCGGGGACTAATTATAACGTAATATATATATATATATGTTCGTTCCCCAAATATCTTTGCTTTTCGAAGTCATTTTTCATTATCGAAGGCTTCATGGATGGCGTCACTGATAAACGACAGCAAACATTATCGACATCAATATGCCTAAGTGGCTTAATTCACTTAGCGGAGGGCGAACCTTCGGAATGGGGAAGGAGATTGATGACCCTGTGTTCCTCGAGCGCCATCAGTCTCTCTATGTGCACTCGCGCATGCCCGCAGTTCACACACACACACACACACACACACACACACACGGGGGGGGGGAGAGAGAGAGAGAGAGAGAGAGAGAGAGAGAGAGAGAGAGAGAGGAGGGGGAGGGGAGGGGGAAAGAACTTAGGAGAGAGGGTCTGAGGGTCCTTAATTCCGCCTGAAATATCAGCTGTCCATTTTTTCTACGACAGATTTTCCTTACAACCCCGACATTAAGCGGCACACACTTACGATGATGGATCTCAAATTAGCATTAACAGATGGGGCTGTAGGGGATTGTTTTCTTTCCGCGGAATCTGCTTAGCGGATCGCTTATAAAATGAGTCGCCACAAGACAGACACGGGAATGAAAACGATAACTGACCACACCTGAAAAGTACAACAAAATAGCGTCACGAGCACATAAACGTTATTAGTCTTATTATAGAGCTGGTACTGTTGATATCAAGTTCGACTGTATACGTACTGTTAGAAAGAATGTAAATCAAAAATAAATCAACGGTGATGAATATGACGTCGTGAAGAAAATACAAATATATAAACGGAAACATGTATCACGTAAATTTAAGTTAGAAGAAGACTCATGAGGGTAACAATATTCATAGGAACACTGAGAAGATTACTACGAGAAAAATCTTCACGAACGAGAGGTTGCTGTTTTCGGACAGACGGTGAAGGTGAAAGTGAATTTGAAATGAAAAGACAGAGTTGACATCAATCAGCGCAAGTGACTAAAGCCTGAACCTCAAAAGCGTGCGATCATCAAATGCACACGAAACATAAATTTCCACATTTTAATACGTGAAAAAAAGTTCGTATAGCTTAACTTTATGCTGCA
Source organism: Schistocerca cancellata (assembly GCF_023864275.1). Lineage (NCBI taxonomy): Eukaryota > Metazoa > Arthropoda > Insecta > Orthoptera > Acrididae > Schistocerca > Schistocerca cancellata. The sequence goes on from NC_064626.1 coordinate 374,398,134, forward strand.
CACAGCGAAAGCCAGACAGGTAATTTATTCCGCACTGACCTTGCTAATTTTTGGGCGTTTCCAGAACAGTTTGCAGTTTTTATTAAAATAGGACTCGTTCGAAACCATCGCCCATGGTTTATTCAAACAATATAGCACATCTTCACATGTTACTGAGTTATATACTATGTGCGCATGTACTGAGGATGAGTTGACAGTCTTCCCATCAAGCGGTGCTCATCTTGAAGTTTTTGTACAATTCGATACATTTTCCTTCAGCCCTTTTTTTGTAGACAGGGTGATTTTTTTCCACCGTGTACAAACTCTTGGGACTGATCGCTGAAAGCATACGAAACCAAAAATTCCAGTGAACTTATGTTCGGAAATGCGTGGTTTCTATGATAGAGAACAGTTATTAAGGCATTCATTGTTGTAGGGACTGCGGTGTAATACGCGCTGTACCATGCAGCCACAGTTACAGTATGCGTGGTTTCCTCCTAGAGGGCGGTACTGTTCCTCATACATGTCCTAGCGCCCTCTGCTGCCATAGACATAGGTAATGTTGTGTCCGGTTCACTTCTCTTGCTGACTCACCTTGTAGTGAATGTGAAACAGCGTTGTTCACAGTGGTTCCGTATTCGAATCGAGTGCTTGCCGACATGGTGTTTACTTTACGGAAAGGAAATGGCAACGGGCGGCGGGCAGCAAGGATGTATCAGGAGACTTATCCCCGCCGACAAGAACCACAGCATTCGATATTTGCAACAGTGTTTCGCCGTTTGTCTGAGACAGGATCAGTTCAGGAAGCAGGAAATCATGAAGGACGTACCCGAAATGTTCGGACACCAGACTTGGAAGAAAATGTAATATAGACAGTGGAAGGCGACCGCCATGTCAGTACCAGGCAGTCGACCTGCAAGTAAAAGGTAAGTCAGACGGCCGTGTGGAACATTCTCCATGACAACTGTTACTACCCTTATCACTTACAGCGTGCGCAGGGTTTACTAGCGACAGGCTTTCCACATCGGAAGCAGTTTTCTTACTCATTTTTTCACCAGGAAACCACGATTCCGGGATTTGTGTCATCCATTCTGTTCACAGATGAGGCCACCTTTACGCGGAGTGGTATCTTCAGCTTTCATAACACTCATCTGTGGGATAGAATGCAGAACGCCCATGGTATGGTGACAGCGAATCATCAGCATCCGTGCAGCCGGAATGTATGGGTTGGGATTACTGGCGACCGTATTTTGCAGCCAATCTTCCTTCCAGGTCGCCTAACAGGCCGAAACTATTGGCGTTTCTTGCGAGTGACTTTGCCTCCCTTCTGGAAGAAGCGCCAGTGATGATTCGAAGGGTTATGTGGCTGATACATGATGGTGCTCCAGCCCACTTCACCGTTAACGTCCGGACGCATCTCAATCGTGTCTTCCCTGGTGGATGTATCGGATGAGGGGGTCCAGTTGCACGGCCTGCTCGTTCACCGCATCTCAATCCGTGCTGTTCTGGTTATGGGGCCTCTCAAAAGCATCGCGTGTGCAGAGCCCATTCCAGATATAGAGACACTGGAGCAGCGTATTCATGCTGCCTTTGACACTGGTCGGGTGCAGCCTGGCCGATGTGAACGTGTGAGACAGAACATGCTACGGTGCGTACACGCATGCGTTGAGTTACATGGAAACCATTTTCAACACATACTGTAACAGTGGCTGAATGGCATAGCGCGTATTAGACCACAGTCCCTGTAACAATGTATGACTGAATAAATGGTCTCCAGCATGGAAATCATCCATTTCCGGACACAAGTTCATTAGAACTTCTTTGTTCCGTATCCTCTCATCGATCAGTCCTTAGAGTTTGTACACGGTGGAGAAAATCACCATGTACAATAGCCACTGGGAAAGTTCTTTAAAGCTTAAGGTTTCATCTACGTCGTGGTCACTGTAGATGGGCCACTAAATCAGTTTTAGAATAATGAGGGAAGGAAGGAACCATTGCCTGTTTAAGAAATCATTAACCAATTCTCCTGAAATGATTTAGGGAGCAGGGCTAGAAACTGGACCCACTCATGGCGAGTACAAGATCACAGTCTCACCATAGCGCTATCTCACCCGCGAAAAGTTCATAGTCACAGGGTGGATGAGGCTATGAAAGTCATGAGGATCATCTGTCAGTCATCATTATCATCATCATCTTTCTCCTTCTTCTTCATATACCACGCAGTCTGTTCTGTTCTAACGAGAGTTCAAATTCATCCTACCATCTCTTCCAAGAGCGTCAAGCATCTCTCCGACCAGTCGTTCAAAATGGTTCAAATGGCTCTGAGCACTATGCGACTTAACTTCTGAGGTCATCAGTCCCCTAGAACTTAGAACTAATTAAACCTAACTAACCTAAGGACATCACACACATCCATGCCCGAGGCAGGATTCGAACCAGCGACCGTAGCAGTCGCTCGGCTCCAGACTGTAGCGCTTAGAACCGACCAGTCGTCTTTTATGTGAACTAAAGGGAAATTTGCATGACGTGGTTGCGTTGGGCGTTGAAATAAGTCAACAGCTGCACTTGAAAATTTGTGAACGGATCGGAAATCGAACCCAAATACTCCGCTCCTCTGGAACGGTGGCTTTCATAGCCTCATCCACCCTGGGACGCTCCCCATCCGACTTAAATTTCGAAGTACTGCTTGCCACTGATGTTGTGATCTTAGTTCGTTCTGTCCTTTGCTCGCAGCTTCACTGTATTTCTGCAAGGAAGCGAACGATAGCCTGCATTCGCATTCAAATATTCGTATGCCTGTCGAGAGGTATCTATACAATTACATGTGTGGTGTCTGTTCTTTGAAACAAGGAATGAAAAATGTTACTGCTGTCACGTGAAAGGTACAACAAACTGTCGTTATATGCACAAAAACATTTTTACTATGCAGCCGTTACTGTTGGTATCAAGTTTCGACTATAAGCGCATTGCTAGTAGGGGAGTAAATTAAAAAAATATTAGTCAACGGTAATGAATATGACTTCGCGAAGAAAAGGCATTAACAAGTGACGAATATATAATTTCCCGCGCGTTGTAGAACTTTTATTACTACTTAAAAGAAACAAACGGGGAACCAAAACATACATCACGTAAATTTAAATTAGAGAAATATTCATCAGGGTAACAATATTAATAAGAAAACCGAAAGATCGCTACCAAATTCGAAAGAACACATGCACCGGGTGATTAAATAAGTCAGTATAAAATTGAAAACTGAATAAATCACGGAATAATGTAGATAGAGAGGTAAAAATTGACACACATGCTTGGAATGACATGGGGTTTTATTAGAACCAAAAAAATACAAAAGTTCAAAAAATGTCCGACAGATGGCGCTTCATCTGATCAGAATAGCAATAATTAGCATAAAAAAGTAAGACAAGTCAAAGATGATGTTCTTTACAGGAAATGCTCAATATGTTCACCATCATTCCTCAACAATAGCTGTAGTTGAGGAATAATGTTGTGAACAGCACTGTAAAGCATGTCCACAGTTATGGTGAGGCATTGGCGTCGGATGTCGTCTCTCAGCAACCCTAGAGATGTCGGTCGATCACGATACACTTGCGACTTCAGGTAACCCCAAAGCCAATAATCGCACGGACTGAGGTCTGGGGACCTGGGAGGCCAAGCATGACGAAAGTGGCGGCTGAGCACACGATCATCACCAAACGACGCGCGCAAGAGATCTTTCACGCGCCATCTGTCGGACATTTTGTGAACTTTGTTTTATTTTGGTTCTAATAAAACCCCATGTCATTCCAAGCATGTGTGTCAATTTTTACCTCTCTATCTACATTACTCCGTGGTTTATTAAGTTTTCAAATGTATACTGATTTTTTGATCACCCTGTACTTTTATGTGAAGTCAGTGAAATAAGTTTGGATGACCAGAAGGAGATTTTATACTCTACGCTTGGAGATTGCGAGTACATGATCAGTCGAAGATGGACTAAATGGGAACGGGAGCAATTACCTAAAACCCTTTCTTTTGCTGGTGCACTTGTCAGTGCACGATGTTCGTCAGTGGTATCAGTGTGACCAAGAAGCGTCTCTCATAAGCGTCCGCCTCCGAAGCCGAGATCGCAGTGCACATTTGTGCGATGGTGCTCATAGATAGCTGGTTCGAATCCTGGTGGTGGAAGAATTATCATCTGTCGCTGGTATCTGGCCGCTAAGGGGAGGAGAGCTGGTGGTTAAAGTCCCTGCTTACCAGAGTTTCCCCCAAACTCCAGCATTAAATTCCAAATATCTCCACAGCGTCTCATGGAGCGAGGACATGTGACACTGTTAACAATGATTCGACCATTTACTGGGGACTTAAGTTTGCGGGAGCCCCGTAAACAGGCTATGTTCCAGTGCTCGGTTTCCCTCTTCCCTTCTGTCCCTGATCATCGCCAACAACAACACAACTATAACACGAAATTCGTACAGTTTTTTAGCGATAGCCACGCTGTATAATGGCAGTGGGGTCAGCCGGGTCTTGCAAAACTTCAAAGACAATGCTTCCCAAACGTACAAAGCTGCACTCCAAAGCGAGCGGTGAAAGGAGAACGAACGGAACACTACGTCCGGCAAGGCGGAAATTTTTAATTGCTGCTAAAGGGCCGGCCCGCTTAGCGCCGGAAACTATGCGGTTCCTGTCCCAAAACGGGTTTCGCAGCTGTCTACAAGAGATGACCGCTCACCGGGAAAAACAACATAAACGAAACATTTGGAAAGCTGCTATGTAGGACAGAAAATGCGAACAGTGGATCTCCGTGGATACAATAAACAGTCCATTAGCAAAATTCTTCATCGCCATTAATAATCAGATGTTTTTCTCTACATCATCATCTACACCTACATCTACATCTACATCTAAAAGCCGCAAGCCATCTTGCGGTGTGTTGCGGGAGGTACTTCATGTAAGAGTCTCACAACCTCCCCCCTTCCCCTCTCCAACCCCTCCCCCCCCCCCCAAATTCTTGCTCTATTCATTCACGAAATGCACGCAGGAAGATAGACTTTTGAAACGTTTTTGTGTGAGCTCGAATTTGTCCGGTTTTATCTTCAGGATATTTTAGCGAGTTATTTATGTAGGAGGCAGCAGTATGTTGGGTGACTCATCTTGGAATATATTCTCTCAGAATTTTAACAGTGAACCAGTCCCCTGTAGCAAAATACGTCTCTTATAGCGTCCGCCAATACAGTTGGATGATCATCTTCGTGACGCTTTCGCGCCTTCTATAAACGAACCAGAGATGAAACGCGCTCTTATTTGGATATTCTCTACTTCCTCTATCAGCCCAACTTTGTAAACGTCCCAGACGGAGACATTGCCGGCCGGAGTGGCCGAGCGGTTAAAGGCGCTACAGTCTGGAACCGCACGACCGCTACGGTCGCAGGTTCGAATCCTGCCTCGGGCATGGATGTGTGTGATGTCCTTAGGTTAGTTAGGTTTAAGTAGTTCTAAGTTCTAGGGGACTTATGACCACAGCAGTTGAGTCCCATAGTGCTCAGAGCCATTTTTAGCCAGACGGAGACGCTATACTCAAATATCGGTCGGGCGAGGGCTTCACTACCTGTCTCGTTCGTGGGTGAACCGCATTTCTGCCATAAGCCTTCTTCGCCCCCCTTGGAAGTTGCAGAGTTTGACCTTGGGGTAGGCGCCAGAAGACCATGAGCGCATACTTTGAAGATATTTATTGCAACGTTTACGTGCAACATTACTTTGGGAAGACGAAAATCGAATGGCAGAAACCTATTTTCGGTGACGAAATTTAATGTTTATGTCCAAATAGATTTGCTAGCCCGCTGCACCAACAGTTTTCCGATGGTCATGTGTTACACACGAATGGTCTCTGGATATCTGATATTCGATTTCCGATTTCGTCAGCACGATGGCTCTTTCTCTTCAGTTAAAGATGAGAGGTCGATAGCTTCTTGCTCAATGTAATATTTCCCTTTCTCCTTCGCTGCACGGAAAGTCACTCTGTCCAGATTAGTCGACTCGGGTAGAAGCAAGTAGGAACTAGACAACCCTAGCACGTTTCAAAATGGCTTTGAACACTATGGGACTCAACTTCTGAGGTCATTAGTCCCCTAGAACTTAGAACTAGTTAAACCTAAGCAACCTAAGGACATCACACACATCCATGCCCGAGGCAGGATTCGAACCTGCGACCGTAGCTGTCTCGCGGTTCCAGACTGCAGCGCCTAGAACAGCACGGCCACTTCGACCGGCTAGCACGTTTCAAAAACTATTGAACGTCTACATGGGTGCGAATATAGATTTTGGAAGACGACATTTAAGAGCTGGAATCGAATTCCAAAATCAGTACTGGAGTATTTACATGACCAATCAGATGGACTACTGGATAACAGGTTTCCGAAATCCGGATTTGTGAGCCCCATGTAAGCGGTGTGCACGTCATCAGTTTCTTAGAGCGACTTTATCGTTACATCATGATTTTATTATCAGAGTATTATATCCTCTTTTTAATTTATCCTTTATTTCAACTACCTGTTACCATCTGTTCGTCTAAAATAGTGAGCAATATGTTTGTGACTATTACACCGCCATCTATCACAAAGCGAAAAAAAGTGGTCGAACTAAAACATTCACATTTCTTTACGTACTACACGAATATGTAATAAAAAATGGGTGTTCCTATTTAAAAAACGCAGTTGATATCTGTTTGACCTATGGCAGCGCCATCTAGCGGGCCAGTCATAGTGCCATCTGGTTTCCCCCTTCAAGCTAGACGAGTTTCGTTCTTTGTAGTTTTTTCGTTTGATGCTTATTTCGTGAGATATTTGGCCCGGTCACTATCAATGGACCACCCTGTACATATATACAACGACGCGCTCGCGCGTACTCAGTAACATATGGGTATGGGTTCGCTGTGGCCATAGCTAGAGGGAAAGGTGGGTCTCTGCTCTAATTGCAGTGCGGCACACACACGCTCATTAGCGCAGCAACAGCCACCGCAGCTGCTACCCTTCGCGTCTGTCATGTGTGACGGCAACACTGAGTAGAAGAACAAAGTTCAAGTCGCGTTAATGGAAGGCAGTGCGCCGGAGGCACGAGGGGAGCGACTGTTGCCCTAAGCCCCTGAAACCGAGGTTCTCCGATGGCACTGCCAAGTTTGTACGCTGCAAGGATCTCAACGAACTTGTGCAGTTTTTTTGCGAGTTGCAATATTCAGGAGGGGACTTTAAAATGTAAGTTACACATTATTATGGCAAGCCGATTAACTTTAACTGAATGCTGCACTACACTTCAAAGTTCAAATGGTTCTGAGCACTATGGGACTTAACATCTGAAGTCATCAGTCCCCTAGAACTTAGAACTACTTAAACCTAACTAACCTAAGGACATCACACACAACCATGCCCGAGGCAGGATTCGAACCTGCGACCGTAGCAGTCCCGCGGTTCCGGACTGCGCGCCTAGAACCACTAGACCACCGCGGCCGGCACACTTCAAAGTGACACAGGTACATGGCACCATTTGTCGATCAGTATGAGCAATGTGTGTGTGTGTGTGTGTGTGTGTGTGTGTGTGTGTGTGTGTGTGTGTGTGTACGGCCTTGGTCAAAATGTAAACTTTCACGGCCGGAAATATCAGAATTAATGAAATGTTCCTGATTGTTATGTCGTGGTCGAACGAATTTCGCATATAAACCCGACGTTTTGACCCCATATGTGCAGATTATTTTCACACGGGTTCGTAGCTACTTGGAGTGTCCGTTTCACATTTTCGCTCACTAATGACTACAGCAAAATTCCCTTTGACTACCCGAGCGCAATTGGCCGTTGTCGACTGCCGTCGTCCGCTGTTGCTGTCATCATCCCTCTGTGGAAGACTTGTACGCATCTTCTTCAACACAGAGATCCAGATGTCATTCAGTTTGACGCTCTCTTCCTTCTTACTGACATTCCTGGGGTGTTGGACGATCTCTATGGCTTCCAGTATAGGCTTTCATGGTGTCTGCCAGTACTTGAGTCTGAATCTTCGGGTTAATCTCGTTGACATGCTTGCGAAAACAAACTAGTTCCTTCTTGCCACGCCTCCACAAAACAATTTTATCTTACAGGTAGCGAAATCAAATATTTGTTTTTTTTCTTTTTTTTTTTTTTTGCAGTTTCCAGTGCCTCTCCCTCGAATTTTTCCATAAAAGAATTCATTATAACTGGGCCTAAGGGGCTCCCTACTGCCACACCATCCGCCTGTTCATAGAACTCATGTTCCCTTTCAAATACGTGGTCGTCAGGCAATATTTAAACGGTTCTGCAATATCGGGAGGAAAAACCGATTAGCTGTTCCAACACTTCGTTGAGCGATACAATTGTAAATAGCGATACCACATCAAAAATAACTGTTTTGTCCTCCGGCTAGACCACTGTTTATCCTGCCTCGGGCATGGATGTGTGTGATGTCCTTAGGTTAGTTAGGTTTAAGTAGTTCTAAGTTCTAGGGGACTGATGACCATAGATGTTAAGTCCCATAGTGCTCAGAGCCATTTGAACCATTTAGACCACTATTTAATTTACTGATAAAATGTGGTCATTTCTTGATATAGGAATCCAGTCGGCTTTCCTTACATGTCCTCCGCAGATGGGAACGAAACCTTGGCTTTAAATCTGAAATTCATTCGACCATGGCATAATAGCTTGGTCAAATTATTGGTACCATTTCACTACTGCTGGACCTGACACAGCATTTGGCCCAAACACTGCTAGAATTTCACGGTGAATCTGTGTGCAATTTAGGCGTTTTGCCCACAAGAATCGTACTGGCCCGCGTACTTCAACTTTCGACTAGGACTGTAGATATTTAAAAAAAAAAAGGAATCCGATTTATCGATGTTTATAAAAATAACATTATCGGCCCTATATACAGGGCTATTACAAATGATTGAAGCGATTTCATAAATTCACTGTAGCTCCATTCATTGACATATGGTCACGACACACTACAGATACGTAGAAAAACTCATTAAGTTTTGTTCGGCTGAAGCCGCACTTCAGGTTTCTGCCGTCAGAGCGCTCGAGAGCGCAGTGAGACAAAATGGCGACAGGAGCCGAGAAAGCGTATGTCGTGCTTGAAATGCACTCACATCAGTCAGTCATAACAGTTCAACGACACTTCAGGACGAAGTTCAACAAAGATCCACCAACTGCTAACTCCATTCGGCGATGGTATGCGCAGTTTAAAGCTTCTGGATGCCTCTGTAAGGGGAAATCAACGGGTCGGCCTGCAATGAGCGAAGAAACGGTTGAACGCGTGCGGGCAAGTTTCACGCGTAGCCCGCAGAAAATTGGCTCATGCCAGAACTGGAGACCGACAGCGCCGACTTCACCTTTCAACAGGATGGTGCTCCACCGCACTTCCATCATGATGTTCGGCATTTCTTAAACAGGAGATTGGAAAACCGATGGATCGGTCGTGGTGGAGATCATGATCAGCAATTCATGTCATGGCCTCCACGCTCTCCCGACTTAACCCCATGCGATTTCTTTCTGTGGGGTTATGTGAAAGATTCAGTTTTAAACCTCCTCTACCAAGAAACGTGCCAGAACTGCGAGCTCGCATCAACGATGCTTTCGAACTCATTGCTGGGGACATGCTGCGCCGAGTGTGGGAGGAACTTGATTATCGGCTTGATGTCTGCCGAATCACTAAAGGGGCACATATCGAACATTTGTGAATGCCTAAAAAAACTTTTTGAGTTTTTGTATGTGTGTGCAAAGCATTGTGAAAATATCTCAAATAATAAAGTTATTGTAGAGCTGTGAAATCGCTTCAATCATTTGTAATAACCCTGTATATATCGAAAAAAGTATCGATACATTGACGGAAAAAAAAATCGACGTAACGGCCTATAAAAATATTGCTTGCACATTGTGAATATACTGCCGGTTTTAGAGCTGTATATTTAAGTACTGATTTATTATAAGATATTCTGTACATCAAGAAGCTGTAAGGCTGTTTATCCCGCTTAGAGCAAGAAGTGAAAGGAAAACGATGCACGTCAACGCTTGACGATAACCGCTTTGCTAATCATGGTAACTGCGTGTAAGTGGCACGATGAAAGGTGTCCGATGGGTCCGTCGTCCGGTTTCGTCATATATCGGATGTGTCCGGAACATTTCATGTGTACTTCCCTGTTTTTTCATTTCTGCAAACGCCAGCGCACTAGCAATTGCAGTGTCAAAATTGCATGATGAAGCTGAACGTTGCAGTTCCAGTTAGTAGCACCGATCGCCGATTACGTCAGCATTTTCCCCCCACACATCTCCGCCCACAGTAAAGACCACTCTTGTCATTTAGATTTTTGTTCATAATTTTCAGCAAATATTTTTGAAGAATACCGATGCGAAAATGTGGCACACTAGTTGCGTAGAAAATTGTTTTCAACGCAACTGGTGTGCTTTTTCTTCACATCGGAAACTGTGTTACTCTATTCACCCCCCCCCCCCCCCCCCCCCAACGCAACCGGACTACTTCTTTGTGTCACCTTCAGACTGTCAAAGAGAACGACTGGACGTGATGGAAACTCGAAAAGAAGTAAGATTCCTTCACACAGTGAAAGTAAAATTATGTTCTATTACAATTTCAAAAGAATGATTTCAAATATTTAACGAAAATTGGGTAAAACGTATTATATAAAATAAAATCATCTGCACCCGAATTTGCCGTTTCGATATAGATATATCTGGAAGGAAAACATCGCAGACATTTATCGATATTTTTTGAAAAATATCGATAATCGGTATATTATCAACAGCCCTGCTTTGGAGTACGTTTCCAGTTGGTGCATCGCTTCAGTCGCACATTGGGATTCACTTGTTGTCTGTGCCGCAGTATAGCTTTGTCTACAGGACAACCCAGAGCTCTTACTCCGCTCTGACAAAGCGCCTCTGTTGGTACGCAATGATCTGAGCGTGGGACGGTCTGTGTAATTCGCTTTATGAAGTCGCTACGTACAATGTTACCTAGTAAAATGTTGTTGCATCACGAAGACGGCATATAAGAAAAGTTTAGTTTGTATGAATGTCACTTAATGCTTGGAGATGCAATTGGTACTCACTTCAGCGAGCAAAGCAGGTAGGAGCACAGCGATCTATATTCTGTACATAAGGAAAAATTACGACGCGGGTTCCCCAGTCGGAAATGTTATTTAAATGTTGTTTGTTTATGGGAAGGTGGTGTTCGTATAATAAGGAGAAACGTCTACCGGCACAGCGGCACGGTCGGCCTACCGAGTTTATGACGACATCGTAAATTTGTGCTGGACCGAGATTTGAACCCGGTTTTCCCGCTTGTCGTGCACGCTTCACGTCAAACTCTAACTTCCATGTGACGTCGTCCATGTGTCATTAACCTGCACTCGTACACTTACTGTGATTCCCACATAGGGAGACCCTAATGGAAAGCTGGTAGCCTGATATCGGCGGATAAATACGGTATCGCGGTGAGTGAGTTTCCTCGCAAATTCAGGCACTGCAATAATCGTATAAGTTTATAGTTCCGCGATATTGCTGGTCGGATCAGTCCTACGATTGCTATCCAAATATGGAATCGATGGGTTCTGTAAGGTCACACTTATTCGTCTGGCTTGGTGGCGTGGGACGCCAATGAGTACTTTGGTTCGCGTAACTAGTAAATTGGACAGCAACCATCACATTTCGAGGATGTTATGGCAAATGGTTGCGCCCGTCTTCCAGATCTTCCAACAAGATAACGCACGACCGCTGTTATCCGTCAACCTTCGACGATATAGAGCGGCTTCTACTGTTCTCATATTTAAGAACAGTCGAACTATTAACATTTCATTTCGCTGGACTGGTTTTATGACAGTCAGCTTATACTACCGTGCGCGTGAAGTCGTGCTGAATAAAATTCTTAATATTTTCCGCCGCCACAAGTATGAGGTATTCTTGCTGTCACTAGACTGCTTAGACAGTAGTTTATTTGTGGTCGTGATGTTTGTCGATACGCATCTGGTCTTTCTTACTAATTAGCCCATATAGAGAGAGATCACTTTAAAAAATTCGTAATTTATACACAGATAATTCTGAATGCGAGTTGAAATCGGCGCACACTTTCATCACACGGACAGGAGTTTGGCTGGACCAACACAGTTTGCCTTCATGGCGCTTGTTTCCCGTATGTGCTCGTCGCTGTTTCCGTGATTCCCGGCCGTGTATGCTCATACATTATGCTAACGAAAATAACGGGACAATCACTTACTACATCTCGCCTCCGTATGAAAAACGACCATCGTACGTGGGAAACAGAAAGTTGCTCCCACAGGTGCGCTGCATCTGCGAAGTGCTGCCAACAAAAACGCGAAAGACAAAGCACTGGTAGCGGCGACACGCCAGGTAGCCGCAAGCTGCACATAATTATTTGAAATATTGAAACACCGGTTCGGGAAACGTCCTACGTTTCTAACGACTGGGATTTCCCTCTCTGTTCTTTTAATACCGGTGCAGGAGCTTGATATTATGAACAGAAAGATAACTGGTTATATTCCGCAGAAAATAAGTCGGAAAAAAAGCCAACGCTCTACTAAACAGCGTCGTAAGACGGTGATAAATCCTCCGTCGTGCTTTCATGCTCTTGGACTACAAGAAGCAATTTTTGTAAGAACTGTCGGAGAAAAACGGAGCCAGAACTTTCTAACAGAGAACAAAATCGGGGAAGGAAAAGTAAGATTGTCCGGATGGAAGATTAACAGCGCTTCCGAGATCCTTGTAAGCAGTCTGGTGCAGTGAAAAACCAAGACTGCCATACTCAAATATTCTGAAATGTGGAAGAACGCACGCCCGAGTGTGAATAAGGACCTGTCATTCAGTTAACAGCTCAAGACGTAAAAGAGAAAATCTCCCAACCCTATTGCCTCGCGCTCTCTCCTGTTTATGTATCTTACACGGTTCCCTCGACGTCAGTTCCCGCCTGTGCGCAGCTTCATGTTTTCGGCCGTTTCTTTTGGGTGAGGCCGCGTAGTAAAGGGTGTTTAAAAAATTTAGCTAGTTTCACACGACTGTATCTTCTACATCTGTGATTCACAACCTGGGTGTAGTTAGCCGGCCGTGGTGGCCGTGCGGTTCTAGGCACTGCAGTCCGGAACCGCTGGACTGCTACGGTCGCAGGTTCGAATCCTGCCTCGGGCATGGACGTGTGTGATGTCCTTAGGTTAGCTAGGTATAAGTAGTTCTAAGTTCTAGGGGACTGATCACCTCAGATGTTAAGTCCCATAGTGCTCAGAGCCATTTGAACCATTTTTGAACCTGGGTGTAATTACGCAGTGATAAGTAAAACGCAGTTTTCTAAGCAGTAGAAACGAAAGCAATTTTCTAAGGAGTAGAAACGAAAGGGTTCGATTGTGTTTCGGTCACGAAACTAAATTATTTTTAAAATATCATTACTAATATCACATACAACTACCACTATTTCATAAGACCGTCATACGGATTACATGATTACAAATTCGTTTTCTTCTTCTTCTTCTTCTTCTAATAGCAGCATTAGCGGGTGACGTAATGTGGACGAGGAAACAGCTTGTGATATATCCCAGAATTGTACACATGCTTTGTGCTATGTACTATGCACCTATTAAAGTAAAACTGATACAAATACGTCACATATGCTTAAATATATTATTAAAATCCCTTCACCGAGCTGTAGGTAGTTCCCGCAAGGGGCTACAAATTGGTTCGCTATTTCTATCAGATGCATGAACTGACAGCACAACACAACTTTAACAATGCATTGGATACTATATTGTTGTAGAGCAAACACAATAACTTTAGTGTTAGTGGTCACACACAAAGTATTGTCAGCCTCAATACTTTGCCGGCTCCTGTGGCCGAGCGGTTATCGGCGCTTCAGTGCGGAACCGCGCTGCTGCTACGGTCGCAGGTTCGAATCCTGCCTCGGGCATGGATGTGTGTGATGTCCTTAGGTTAGTTAGGTTTAAGTAGTTCCACGTTCTAGGGGACTGATGACCTCAGATGTTAAGTCCCATAGTGCTTAGAGACATTTGAACCATTTTTGAACCTCAATCCTTTCAGTTTCCATCGGTTCAGGAGTAAGGAATGTAACAGTCAAGTGATTTACAGTCAGTAAGCAGAGTGCACACATTTAACTGGGTTGATTTTAAATGAGGGTGCTGTGCGTGAGTGATACAAGTAGCTAGAGAGAGGAGTGGTGCAGAGGAAGCACGTTTTGCAACTAGTGTCTAAGCTCGATGTGGATAGTTAGTTCTCTTTTCGGAGAAGGAGTTGTAGGTAGCACTCGTGATGCACTGACAACTGCTTCAATATCGTATGAAAAATGTTAGGAATAAGCAGTGATAGTCGTTCCATTGACTTTTGAGTTCGTGGTTTAATGAAAGGCCCGCAAACACTAAATACCAATTGTCTTTCGTGATTTAAGAAATAAAAGTGTTCACAGAGAACCAAGGTTTGGGTAGATGCTGATATTGATTATGGGAAGGGGGGCGGGGGTACTAACTAATATCTGATTACACTGTGGGATAATGGTCTTAAAAAGGGTGGGGACCAATGTTCTACATGAATGAGAAACGTGGGGTACATTTTAACTTAAGCATCGAAAACAAAAGTGTAACTTGTTGCCATTAGTAAGTTCTCCGTGATGCAGCTAGCCCGCACGTTCTCCTCGCTGCTGCGAGAATAGGCCGATAATTTGTATGTAAGAGCATTTCTTGACAATGAGCTGCCTCAACGAATGATGAGCCGTAAGTGACGTACGAATCTCTCACTGCACTACAGGACTCCAAGGTCGCCAAATATCGGACTTTAAGAACGCCAAATATAAGGAATGTCTGCTCTATGAGCCCTCCTACTCCAAAAACTCTTGATAACTTGCGACGTTAAACAGCAACTGTAGTGAATGTGGTGACTCCAGCCTTCTTTGTGTTCATTGGCCTTCGGTTGCTCCCATACAGCCAGTCCAAACGTACAGAACTTTTTTTAAAAAAACTTCATTTACTTGGTGAGTAATACAAAATAACAAATATACATCGTCTTAGAATGATACTGAAATAAATTCACTTGACCTTTAGATTAAAAATCAGATTTCAAACAGTGCAACTCCAGACTTGCTTGCAAAAGTATGGGACGCTTAGATCCTAAAGTAATTGGAAATTCATCCCAAGATTTCATGTGCAAGCTTGTAAAAGATATACCACCTGGTGGTTCTTTCGAAACTAAAATCTTTGTAACCAACACATACGTTAAAATGTATACTAAATTTCAGTCCTCATTCATGAAGGAGATATGGCCTTGAGAAATCGAATAAACTTTTTTGATATATCCTGTAGCTTCCTGGTCCAGATACCGTGTTGGTAGTTGCTCGAATCGAATTATGAAAGCGATAGAAACGGCGATTGTAAGCCGTACAAATCGAGTGTTAATCCTATTGTCTCTACGCTTACTGTTCATACGACAGACTGCTATTTGTGGACAAGTGCTGTGCTACTGAAATATGACGCGTATTCGGAAAGTAAGGTCCGATCAGGCGCGAAATGGAAACCACTGTCAAAATCTGATAGAATTTTGCAGAGATGTGTTGGGCAGCGTCATTAATGTGTCAGTCGATCGCTTCACGTCGCTCTTTTCAGTTCAGAGCGCAAAGTGATCACGTACAAACGCCTAAAACAACAGTGTCTCCCGCCAAATATGTGGATCTGGTGAGAGATTTGGCCTGAAGCTATGCAGCCCACATAAAATAAATGTCATGCGTTCCTTTCTTCAAGACAATTTTCAGTCGCATTCTGCAAGAGCAATGAAGAAGCTCCTGCAGCGTTTTCGATGGGAAGTGTTTGATCACCCGCAATGCAGTCCTTAATTGGCTCCCTCCGTTGTTCATCTCCGCTCACGTGAACCACTGGCTACGAAGACAACATTCTGGCACAAACAACGAAAGGCAGACCAGCGGTCGCGGTGGTAAATTCCTATGGGACCAAACTGCTGAGGTCATCTGTCCCTGTCCTACACACTACTTAATTCAACTTAAACTAACTTATGCTAAGGACGACAGACACACACTCATGCCCGAGGGAGTGGGTGGGGGTGAGGGGGGGGGGGGACCGCGCGAACCGTGGCTAGGCGCCTGAGACCACGCGGCTACGCACAGAATTGGCGGAGAGCACAGACGGTTGCTTTCTGTGATGAGGGTACTGGAAAGTTTGTACAATGCCACAACAAATGTCTAAGTCGGAACGGCGGCTATTTAGAGAGGTAGCTGGAAGGCGTGTCTAACTGTTGCGAATAAAAATTTTTGAAACTTCCTGGCTGATTAAAACTGTGTGCCCGACCGAGACTCGAACTCGGGACCTTTGCCATTCGCGGGCAAGTGCTCTAGCATCTGAGCTACCGAAGCAGGACTCACGCCCGGTACTCACAGCTTCTGCCAGTATCTCGTCTCCTACCTTCCAAACTTTACAGAAGCTCTCCTGCGAAACTTGCAGAACTAGCACTCCTGAAAGAAAGGATATTGCGGAGAACATGGCTTAGCCACAGCCTGGGGAGGTAGGAGACGAGATACTGGCAGAAGTAAAGCTGTAAGTGCCGGGCGTGAGTCGTGCTTCGGTAGCTCAGATGGTAGAGCACTTGCCCGCGAAAGGCAAAGGTCCCGAGTTCGAGTCTCGGTCGGGCACACAGGAAGTTTCATATCAGCGCACACTCCGCTGCAGAGTGAAAATCTCATTCTTAAAAAATTTTAATTTACACTGAGGTTTTCATTTCGCCACCGATCAGGCTTTGCTTTCCGAACAGAGCTACTACACCGCGATACTGTCGCGCAAGAGAGGTAGCACGTCAGGACACAGAACGTCCGTGACCCACTGTTGTGCCGTCAGAGATCCCTCAAGCACTAGCACCCGTGGCCTGTAGTCAGACACGGCGGTTCTCCCACCGTGGTTCCAGAAATAACGTCACTGTTCCTCTGTAGCACATCAGAAGAAAGAGACTGTCCCCAGGTCGCCGCCATAACTGCCGATGATGATTATGCGTGGTGCTGCAGGACTGACCGCAGTGCGACGCTGTTCACCAGTAGTCCTTGCGTCCCAGTCCCATCACCACATCAGAATCAACTGTTCATGTTGAGCCTACGCATAGGACGGCAGTTGCCCAGTCCGGGTGCCACTGGCGTCCTGAGAGTAGTGCGGGAGGACACAGAATATTGAAAGGAGCCCATTATTTGTTCTCGGAAGGCAGGGGCATATTTGAAGGGGTTACGACGTGTTTGGTGAGCGATATGGCGATCCTCCCTCATGGTGGTCAGACGGGGTCGACCGGAACCTTGACAACGAGTATGCCTGCCTTCACGTTACCATGCAGTCCAGCATCGGACCACTGCCACATCAATGGTTACCCAAAATGAGGCCCCCTTCAAACACTGTCAGGCGCCAGTAACTCTGCCTGCAGCGAATACAAGGCATCCCCGTGCCCTTCGCCCTGATCGGTCAACACCTGTGACGCTGTCCACGACCCTTATGTGCCCAAACAAATCTGATAATAACACTTAAACACGAACAACACTGATGTACTATTTTTGTCAGCCAGTCTGCCGAGCGCTGTTGGCAAGTTGGGTGCACTCAGCCCATGTGAGGCAAACTGAGGAGCTACTTGATTGGGAAGTAGCGGCTTCGGTCTCGTAAACTGACATACGGTCGGGAGAGCGGTCTGCTGACCACGTGCCCCTCCATATCCGCATCCAGTAACGCCTGTACGCTAAGGATGACACGGCGCCGGTCGGTACCGTTAGACCTTCATGGCGTGTTCGGCCGGAGTTCAGTTTCTTTAGTGTGTATTATAAGTAAATACTTATTTAGTGACAGAAAATTTACGTCGTTTTCTTCTGCCCTGACTTTTACGACCCTGCCGCGACAATTTTTTACACTACCAGCCCCTTAAGTCGCGACTTTCTCAAATACGATCTGGCAATAGTGTTCCCGTACCACCAGCGCCGCTTCCGGCTGGACTATTTTTCCTCGCACCCAATCGATTGCTGACCGCGACAGTTTTCGAGTTAAAGCCTGGAACGGTTCCGGCTGCCGTGTTGGCCACACAACGGGACCGCGATTCCACGGCCAGTAAGGCGCCGAGCCAGCAGACCCGGAATTGCAGCGTGCCACGGGCACTGTCGGCCCTGTCACTGTTTCGCCTCGGGTCCGCTAAGACGACGCGCATGCCTCTTAGTGGTCTTCCCAGCTTCATCGTGGTGCTATAAGAAATTGCCTGAAGCGGATCAAGACGGTTGAAGAACCAACAGATGAGTAAACAGTGCCGTAGAAACTATTAATTACTATATGTTGCAACAGTTACTATGTACTATACATTTCTCATCATGGGTCATCACAGTCTCTGACGAGAGAAGCATACAAGATGAAATAGGGTTGTCTCATTGGGGGACCCATGTTTTCTGGAACCCTTTTACATCCATTATCATAATCTGTCATCAGCTTGTCGCCCCAAGAGGCCAATTACGTCGCTTAGGCCTTAAACCGCCCTGTCTCCATCCATTATTTGTTGAATAATAGTCTAGCATCTCTCCTCCTCTACAATGTTTGCCCTCTACCGCTCCCTCTACTACCAAGCACGTTATTCCCTGACGTCTTAAGACATGCTCCTTTCCTTGCCGATTGTGGGGAGAACCTTCTCTTTTCTGATCTCAGCGATCCACTTAATTTTCAGCGTCCTTGTGTTACGCGACATTTCAAACACTCTCTTCTCTTTTTTTGTGGTTTTCCCACAGTCTATGATTGAGACTCATACAATGCTCCAGAACTTCAGGTCCACTACTATAAACAATTCATTCATTTTCAAAGCACCATATTTTCCAAACTATTGTTTGTACAAATAGTTGTACGAACAGAACCGTAAACTCATCGAGTTTACATTCTGCCCACCAGCTGCGCTTATGATTGCGTGCCTTCAGAATGAATTATGGAAAAGGACCGCTGTGTAAACAGAGAATTTTGGGTTGTTATCGTCAATATCGGTACACCGGTTCTCTCTGTAACGATCCGGAGTACAGGTAGAAAAAGTGTGCCAGATGCAATCGTGGAGAGGGTGACGGAAAGTTTGGAATGCAGTCAAAAAAAAAGTCAACTGTCCGCGCAAGACACGCCCTTGGAATACCGGTGCAAACTTTATGGAAGATTTTGCGACGGCAGTTATTTTTCCATCCGTGCCGTCTGCAGCTCGTGCCACAATTAAAACCAGAAAATTATGGCTGGCACCTTCAATTTTGCATCACAATGCTGGAACCAGTTGGGAATGAACATTTCGCTTCCAAGCCAATATTCAGCGAAAAAGCAACGTTCCATTTATCTGCAGAGGTTGAGATGATGATGATGTTTGGTTTTGTGGGGCGCTCAACTGCGTGGTTATCAGCGCCCGTACAATTACCCAATCTTTGCTCAGTCCAAGTTCGCCACTTTCCTGGATGATGATGAAATGATGAGGACAACACAAACACCCAGTCATCTCGAGGCAGGTGAAAATCCCTGACCCCGCCGGGAATTGAACCCGGGACCCCGTGCTCGGGAAGCGAGAACGCTACCGCGAGACCACGAGCGGCGGACATCTGCAGAGGTTAATCGCTACAATGAGAGTGTGCGGGCCACTGAAAATTCTCATGAAATTGTGGCGCATGAGCGAGATTCGCCGAAGATTGATGTTTACTGTGCAATGCCACAGGCGAAGCTGTATGGTCCGTTCTTCTTCGTGACAAAACTGTGGTGGGTATAATCATTCGCTCTGCGAATGTTGAGGAGCGCGGAGGCTTAGCTCTGGGCGTTCACTGGGTGTTGGCTTGCTACGTTCACTGTGTGTTAACGTGCCTCTGCAATGCCTTTGCAACGTGGATATCGTCACCGTTGGCGGTGCAGTGCTCCTGTGTACAAGTCATTGAGAGCAATAGAGATTGACTTGGCTGGACAATTTAGTAAGCAGCAGCTTATGGGTGACCCTACTGTTTTTCGTGGACTACGAATGCAGTTCACTTGTGATGTTTCTGCTGTTTTTGTAGGCAGGTCATGGCTAGCCTTGGCTGTTGTATGGGGGAACCATGCCGATTATGGTGGCTTTGAAGCATTCCCTGATGCAAACATCTTGGCTTGGAAGACATGGAGAATAGCAGAGAGTACAGGGTTACTCGCAAAGGTTCTCTCTGGTACTTTGCTGTGTTGCAGTTGTTGCTGCTGCCACAAGTGACGCTAATTTCGAGAATTTCATCTTTCAACAAAACGGCGCACCTTATCATTGGGTCATCAGTGTTCGTCGCTACCTATACGACGAAGTTCCGGATTAGGCGTAGTGGTGAAGAAGATGTGGCTCGCTTTCCTTGGCCCCCTCTAGGTCACCTGATATAACGCCTTGTGACTTAAGGACAGTGTTCACGTATCGCCACTGCCAATAACACTGGAACGGCTTAGAGAACACATGAATGTTGTTGTGATGACCATTGACAGGATGTTGCTAGGTAAGGTAGATAATTAACATGATTACCGCTTGAACGTGCTTCATGTGACCAAAGGGGCACTCACGGTGCAAAATGAAACGTTGGTAAGTTAAAGGTTCTATTCATGCTTCAATCATATTTTTACACGTAACACTTTGAAATATACAGGGTGTTACAAAAAGGTATGGCCAAACTTTCAGGAAACATTCCTCCCACACAAACAAAGAAACTATGTTATGTGGACATGAGTCCGGAAACGCTTACTTTCCATGTTAGGGCTCATTTTATTACTTCTCTTCAAACCAGATTAATCATGGAATGGAAACACACAGCAACAGAACGTACCAGCGTGACTTCAAACACTTTGTTACAGGAAATGTTCAAAATATCCTCCGTTAGCGAGGATACATGCATCCACCCTCCGTCGCATGGAATCCCTGATGCGCTGATGCAGCCCTGGAGAATGGCGTATTGTATCACAGCCGTCCACAATACGAGCACGAAGACTCTCTACATTTGGTACCGGGGTTCCGTAGACAAGAGCTTTCAAATGCCCCCATAAATGAAAGTCAAGAGGGTTGAGGTCAGGAGAGCGTGGAGGCCATGGAAATGGTCCGCCTCTACCAATCCATCGGTCACCGAATCTGTTGTTGAGAAGCGTATGAACACTTTGACTGAAATGTGCAGGAGCTCCATCGTGCATGAACCACATGTTGTGTCGTACTTGGAAAGGCACATGTTCTAGCATAACAGGTAGAGTATCCCGTATTAAATCATGATAACGTGCTCGATTGAGCGTAGGTGGGAGAACATGGGGCCCAATTAAGACATCACCAACAATGCCTGCCCGAACGTTCACAGAAAATCTGTGTTGATGACGTGATTGCACAACTGAGTGCGGATTCTCGTCAGCCCACACATGTTGATTGTGAAAATATACAATTTGATCACGTTGGAATGAAGCCTCACCCGTAAAGAGAACATTTGCACTGAAATGAAGATTGACACATTGTTGGATGAACCATTCGCAGAAGTGTACCCGTGGAGGCCAATCAGCTGCTGATAGTGCCTGCACACGTTGTACATGGTACGGAAACAACTGGTTCTCCCGTAGCACTCTCAATACAGTGATGTGGTCAACGTTACCTTGTACGGCACCAACTTCTCTGACGCTGACATTAGGGTTACCGTCAACTGCACGAATAATTGTCTCGTCCATTACAGGTGTCCTCGTCGTTCTAGGTCTTCCCCAGTCGCGAGTCATAGGCTGGAATGTTCTGTGCTCCCTAAGACGCCGATCAATTGCTTCAAACGTCTTCCTGTCGGGACACCTTCGTTCTGAAATCTGTCTCGATACAAACGTACCGCGCCACGGATATTGCCCCGTGCTAATCCATACATCAAATGGGCATCTGCCACCTCAGTATTTGAAAATATTGTACTGACTGCAAAACCACGATCGTGATGAACACTAACGAAGCTACGTACTGATGTGCTTGATGCTAGTTCTGTAGAGCAATGAGTCGCATGTCAACACAAGCACCGAAGTCAACATTACCTTCCTTCAATTGGGCCAACTGGCGGTGAATCGAGGTAGTACAGTACATACTGACGAAACTAAAATGAGCTCTAACATGGAAGTTAAGCGTTTCCGGACACATGTCCACATAACATCTTTTCTTTATTTGTGTCTGAGGAATGTTTCCTGAAAGTTTGGCCGTACCTTTTTGTAACACCCTGGAATAGCTCTGAAAACGAGTGGGTTATTTTAATAGTAGCCCTGTACATTTGCAGAGATTTTTGGCTGATTTCAAGGCGTCTATTTGATACTAGTAGGCATCTTTTGGTGTGCGAAGCGCTCTTTTTCTGTGCTACTATGCTTCTTTTACCCTCCTTAATTTGTCCGTTTTGCATTGCTTTGCTCCCAAGGTAGCAAGGATCCTCCACTTCGAAGAGAGAGTAAGCGCGAAAGTATGCGACATCTAGTAATGGATGAGCATCGAGGTTGGAACTTCTTGTAACTTCCTGGCAGATTAAAACTGTGTGCCCGACCAAGACTCGAACTCGGGACCTTTGCCTTTCGCAGGCAAGTGCATCTGAGCTGCCCAAGCATGACTCACGGCCCGTCTTCACAGCTGTAATTCCGCTGCAGAGTGAAAATTTCATTTTGAAACTTCTTACTTTCAGCAGTCATGCATAGAAAGACCAGTGCCTTGTGTGATAGCCGTGAGGTAACCTAACACATCAATTCGTCTGAATCACAGTTTATCTCTGAAGAAGCGCAGTTGCTGCTATGTCCGGCTCGTTTGACTGTGTAGCTTCAGTTATGCTGATCACAGATTCTCCGTAATTGAGCGCACAATTCCCGCTTCGCAGCCCTGGAGCTGTGTCACGGCGCATGATCGAAAGCTCTCGAAGCTAACCTGTTACGTGACTCCCCATCGGCTATTCTGCAACGGATATGTATATTCAGTTCGCTACAAACTGCCAAGTGTTACGTGGGATTTAAAATATATATACATAGTTTATACGACCGTGAAAGAGAGGTAGCAATTACGACGATAACAGTTGCGGCGAGTATTTCGTTCGAGCCCGATTTAAATTCTTTGTCCCAGATGTCGAGGACTGGCTCGTAACAAATCGGAGTGAGTAGGTATCGCAACAGAGTGGTGGTGGAAGTGGTCGCAGCAATTCGACACGCGTCGTTTATCGGACCATAATTGCGGGCCTCAGATCTCACGTGGTCGACGCCTTGGCCGCAGGGCCTGAACACGACCAGAGCTGAGAATGGTCAGCGGCTGTCGGACTCCAATTTAAATCTCTGCGCTGGAGCTGTCGAATGTAGCCCTGCTCGAGTCGTCTCCTGATGTGAGGGCCATCTTTTACGCTTTTGCAAAAGTAATGAAAGAAAAACAATTTTTTTGGTACAAGTAATTTTATTTAAAAACTGGAAATCAGTTTTAATGTTGCAATACAAAATTTATTTTTTACGTTAAAAAATGGTTCAAATGGCTCTGACCACTATGGGACTTAACTTCTGAGGTCATCAGTCCCCTAGAACTTGGAACTATTTAAACCTACCTAACCTAAGGACTGCCGGCCGCAATGGTCTAGCGGTTCTAGGCGCTCAGTCTGGAACCGCGCGACTGCGTTAGTTAGGTTTAAATAGTTCTAAGTTCTAGGGGACTGATGACCACAGATGTTAAGTCCCATAGTGCTCGGAGCCATTTGATTTAACCTAAGGACATCACACACATCCATGCCCGAGGCAGGATTCGAACCTGCGACCGTAGCGGGCGCGCAGTTCCAGACTGCAGCGCCTAGAACCGATCGGCCACTCCGGCCGGCTTTACGCAGTCCAATTTAGCCACTATCACAAATGATGATGATGATGATGAAATGATATGAACAACACAAACACCCAGTCCACTGTCAGAGAAAATCCCCAACCCGGTCGGGAATCGAACCCAGGACCTCGTGATCCAGAGTCAGCAACGCTAGCCACAATATAGTACAGTTCTTCTTCCTTCTCCCGCATGGTTTGACAGGAATGTTAGATGACATTGGCAAACGGCCAGTTGGCAGCCTTCAGTTAACACCGTTAATGAACCGTGAACAAGAACCTATGTAGTATGAGAGGGAGAGAATTCTATAGGGACACAACAAACGTCTATCTTACTAGACGCTGTAGCACATGCAACATTTTACTGCATCTCGTCGTATAAATTTCACATACCTCTTTCATGATACTGGAGTTATTGTCCAGCGGTCTAGCGAGTCGAATCTGATTACGCAAACGCCTTGATACTTGTCTCGTCGAACGCTGTATAACATGCCAAATAAGAAATTCCGATAGTTTTCTTGCTAGTTTCTTTCTTGAATAGCCTAAAACGATCTTTTTCTTCGTGTTGTTCAGATTTCATTTGTTATAACAGAGCCGCGCGGTCCTAGGCGTCTTGTCACTGTCCGCGCGGCTCCCCCCGTCGGAGGTTCAAGTCCTCCCTCGGTGATCTGTGTGTGTGTGTGTGTGTTGTCCTTAGTGTAAGTTATTTTAAGTTATGTCAAGTAGTGTGTAAGCTTAGGGACCGATGACATCAGCTGTTTGGTACCATCAGATCTTACCAGAAATTTCCAATTATTTCGTAACAGACGCTTTCAAACTGAGATGCTCATTTGTGTTCAGAAGTAGACGCTACAACAGGTCTGCAATACTGTTAAAATTCCGGGGGTATAAGTACCTAGACGAGTCAGCGGATATACTCGTATTGCTTCCTTCTATATACAGTATATTGGCCGGCCGGAGTGGCCGTGCGGTTCTAGGCGCTACAGTCTGGAACCGAGCGACCGCTACGGTCGCAGGTTCGAATCCTGCCTCGGGCATGGATGTGTGTGTTGTCCTTAGGTTAGTTAGGTTTAAGTAGTTCTAAGTTCTAGGCGACTGATGACCTCAGAAGTTAAGTCGCATAGTGCTCAGAGCCATTTTAACAATTTGAACAGTACATTGCGGAAAAACAGTGAAGGTAAAATTAGAGACATTCGAGACTTGAACGGGAAATGAGGCGGAGAGGAAGAGAAACAGTTGTGTGTGTGTGTGTGTGTGTGTGTGTGTGTGTGTGTGTGTGTGCGAGTGTGTGCCTGCGTGCGCGTGCGCGCTCGCACACACACACACACACACACACACACACACACACACACGGCTGTAGATGTTTAACATGAGGGAGGGGGGATATAAAAAGAAAATGGAATAACAATGCCGTGGGCGGAACTTGTGTAATACGCATTTCTGCCGCTATGCGAGTATTGCACAACTCACTGCCAATTCAGTGCCGCCTGTGTTGTCGACTTGGTTTGTACCGTTTATCTACAATGATCATTTTTGTTAGCCCTGTTTTGTTCTCGTTTCGTTCTTTATTATGTCAAGTTTAAGTGAACAACGTGCTACTGTGAAATTTCGTTTTCTACTCGGTAAAAATGCTGCTGAAACTGTTTTATTGTTGAAAACACCTTACCAAGATGACGCTATGGGAATAACTCAAGCCGACCGTTGTGGCCGAGCGGTTCTAGGCGCTTCAGTCTGTAACTGTGCCGCTGCTACGGTCGCAGGTTCGAATCCTGCCTCGGGCATGGATGTGTGTGATGTCCTTAGGTTAATTAGGCTTAACCAGTTCTAAGTCGAGGGGACTGCAGTTACGTCCCGTAGTGCTTAGAGCCATTTTATTATCCCTGTATTTGCCTAAGGAAGTACGAAAAATCAGCTAAAATCATAAGCTTCGCTAGACAGCATTATATGTAGACAGTGGTTTTGTAAACAGGCCACTGGCAACCGGTCGGGCTCAAGTGCCTAATGCAGGAATGTAATACGCGTATGTACCTCAGACTTCCCGCTGCTAGAAGGGAAAAAAATCCGAAGTTTATAGCAGCATTAGAGATGGGACGTTTTTTATTTTAGATTGTATAAATTGGTCTGGTCTTAGTAAATATGGGAAGACGTAGGAAGATGTTGGGGACATCGTCAGTATTGCGACAGATGGTAAGTCGCCCACGCAGACCGTCCGGCGGGCGGGTCGTGAAGGCAAAGACCGCAGCCACCCACCTCGGCCGCTCACTCCACAAGATGGCTCTCACAGTTCCACGCGGCAAATCAGATCCCTTGTATAAGGGGTTACGGACAGCTTCAAAATTCTCTCATTAGCGAGGATCTCGTCCCTCTGCGACAATCGATTTTATCTATCTTGAGTGCGCCACACCACACTGTCCGTTTCGATTGCGTTTACATGTATACTCCACACGCCACTTCATTAAGTGCGACCGACGATTTTTTCCGTACTGTCACTTGGGCCTTTCCTGCTCGGTCGGGAGCTGGGCGCGGCGAGAACTGTTGCTGTCAAGCCTCCGTGTGAGCTCGAATCTTTCGATTTCACCTTCATGGTATTTTCGCGAGATGTACACTGAAGGAAGTAAAATATTGCTTAACTCTTCTAGGAATACAAGCTCTCCGAAATTAATCAATAAACATCAGGATGCACAGCGCCTGTCTTGGAGCGTCTACCACTGTAGTTCATCTTCGTGACGCTTCCGCGCTTACTAAATGAACCTGTCACGAAACGTGCTGCTCTTCTTTGCATCCTCTGTGTTGACTCTGTCAGTCCTGTCTAGTACGGATCTCAGATTGACGATCAAAAATCGGTCGAACGAGGCTTTTGGAAGCTACGACTTTCGTCAGTTGACTGCACTTCCTGAGGACTCTTCCGGTGAACCTGTCACTTTAAATATCTCCATACGCAAACTGCATGATACAGGGTGTTAGATGTAGCAGGTACAGGCATTTTGATACCTGGTACCTTGATATGTACTCACTTTGGTGTGTTAGTTGTGTTTTTTTTCTGCGCGCCTAACAGTCTTTTTTTGCAAACACATCATATAATTTACAACCAGAAACTTTCTGCACGGTCGTAACTGTATCCGCAAGTGGACTACAGCTCTCATTAAAGGCAACTGTTTTGCGTCCACGTATCCACACTGCAATACCTGACCCCCAGCCAATGGGAAAATAAAAATTAATGGCTTACTTGTGCCTTGTGTACTTGGAGGTACTAACCAGCCTAAAAATATACGACTCGTAACAAATGTAATTACTAGTCTGCAGCCGCGATGCGTGGTCGCGCGGTTTGAGGCGCCATGTCACGGATTTCGCGGCCCCTCCCGCCGGAGGTTCGAGTCCTTCCTCGGGCATGGGGTGTCTGTGTATTGTTCTTAGCATAAGTTAAAGTTATTTAAGTAGTGTGTAAGTCTAGGAACCGATGGCCTAAGCAGTTTGCAAAAAAACGTGAAAGTGAAATGCCGCGACGCTAGCTACTGTGCAACTAGCTGAGGTAACCTGATCGCGCGCTGAAAGGCATCTCAATTACGTTGAAAACTTTGAGAGTCGTTTGCTCAGAAACGGTAGAGCATTTAAGGATAAGCTAAAAACTTGTTCGCTTACTTTGCTCCTCTTCCACTCAGCGTAGTTTCCGGGAAATTGGATTGTGGCACTTGCCGTGTTCTCCTCGTGTGTGCATCCCGTTCCAGTCCTTCCATCAACGAAAAATTTCTGGCACTAATGGAAGTCGAACCCGTGTCCTCGGCAACGTAGTGAGCTATGCTGACGACCACTGAGCTTCGGAGCCGGACATGTGTGCTTTCAGGCGGTATCGACCATCGCGGTGAGCGGTGGTCATAATGGTTCAAATGGATCTGAGCACTATGGGACTTAACTTCTGGGGTCATCAGTCCCCTAGAACTTAGAACTACTTAAACCTAACCGACCTAAGGACATCACACACATCCATGCCCGAGGCAGGATTCGAACCTGCGACCGTAGCGGCCGGCGGTGGTCATAATATTTTGGCTCGTCGGCGTATTTTGACGTAGGGGTGCGATAAATGAGGAGAGGTAGTCTGGCGGTATCGGTTTGCGCTGCACGCCCCCGGTGCGGAGCAGTGGTTCCCGCCCTGGCAGCCGACGGGTCAGAGGTCAGCCGGCGCTGCGTCGGCGGGTCTGCGGCCGCGGGCCTCTGGCTGGTCACGCAGGCGGCGCGACAGCCCAGTCACGACGCGCGGGGTCAAGGGCACCGCCTCCCGCCCTGCGTCCCACTGTCCCCACGGTGCTTTCCTTTGTTACCTCCTGCACCCTAGTTGCGCTAGGATGATAGGGCTGGTGCATCTCGAACTGACAACAGGCAGATCTTCACTCTGCTCTCGGATATGCGACACGATTTTTTTATGGCAAATGCAGGCGCAGTACTGAAACACCACCAATATTGGCACAACTATCAATACATATACACTACTGGGCATTAAAATTGCTACACCACGAAGATGACGTGCTACAGACGCGAAATTTATCCGACAAGAAGAAGATGCTGTGATATGCAAATGATTAGCTTTTCAGAGCATTCACGCAAGGTTGGCGCTGGTGGCGACACCTACAACGTGCTGACATGAGGAAAGTTTCCAACCGATTTCTCATACACAAACAGCAGTTGACCGGCGTTGCCTGGTGAAACGTTGTTGTGATGCCTCCTGTAAGGAGGAGAAATGCGTACCATCACGTTTCCGACTTTGATAAAGGTCGGCTGGTAGCCTGTAGCGATTGCGGTTTATCGTATCGCGACATTGCTGCTCGCGTTGATCGAGAGCCAATGACTGTTAGCAGAATATCGAATCGGTAGGTTCAGGAGGGTAATAAGGAACGCCGTGCTGGATCCCAACGGCCTCGTATCACTAGCAGTCGAGATGACAGGCATCTTATCCGCACGGCTGTAACGGATCGTGCAGCCACGTCTCGGTCCCTGAGTCAACAGATGGGGACGTTTGCAAGACAACAACCATCTGCACGAACAGTTCGACGACGTTTGCAGCAGTATGGACTATCAAGCTCAGAGACCATGGCTGCGGTTACCCTTGACGCTGCATCACAGACAGGAGCGCCTGCGATGGTTTACTCAACGACGAACCTGGGTGCACGAATGGCAAGCCGGCCGAAGTGGCCGAGCGGTTAAAGGCGCTACAGTCTGGAACCGCACGACCGCTACGGTCGCAGGTTCGAATCCTGCCTCGGGCATGGATGTGTGTGATGTCCTTAGGTTAGTTAGGTTTAAGTAGTTCTATGTTCTAGGGGACTTATGACCACAGCAGTTGAGTCCCATAGTGCTCAGAGCCATTTGAACCATTTGAACGAATGGCAAAACGTCATTTTTTCGGATGAATCCGGGTTCTGTTTACAGCATCATGATGGTCGCATCCGTGTTTGGCGACATCGCAGTGAACGCAAATTGGAAGCGTGTATTCGTAATCGCCATACTGGCGTATCACCTGGCGTTACATTTCAGACGTGTTACGTACGACCCGTGGCTCTACCCTTTTTTCGTTCCCTGCGAAACTACATTTCAGCAGGATAATGCACGACCACATGTTGCAGGAATTCTATGGGGCTTTCTGGATATTCGGCTGCTGCCCTGGCCAGCACATTCTCCTGATCTCTCACCAATTGAAAACGTCTGGTCAATGCTGGGCGAGCAACTGGCTCGTCACAATACGCCAATCACTACTCTCGATGAACTGTGGTATCGTGTTGAAGCTGCATGGGCAGCTGTACCTGTACACGCCATCCAAGCTCTGTTTGACTCAATGCCCAGGCATATCAAGGCCGTTATTATGGCCAGAGGTGGTTGTTCTGGGTACTGATTTCTCAGGATCTATGCACCCAAACTGCGTGAAAATGTAATCACATGTCAGTTCTAGTATAATATATTTTTCCAAATAATTCCTGTACATCATCTGCACTTCTTCTTGGTGTTGCAATTTTAATGGCCAGTAGTGTACATTACAAACAAATAAAGGTTATCCTATGACACTGTTATATTTATTAACACTGAAGCGCCAAAGAAACTGATATAGGTACGCATATTCAAATACAGAGGTATGTAAACAGGCGCAATACGACTGTATGAGACAACAAGTGTCTGGCGCGGTAGTGATGTCGGTTACTGCTGTTACAGTTGTAGGTTATCAAGTTTGAAATGAGTTTGAACGTGGTGTTACAGTCGGCGCACGAGCGATGGGACTCAGCATCTCCGAGGTAGCGAGGAAACGGGGATTTTCCCGTACGACCATTTCACGAGTGTACCGTGACTATTAGGAATCTGGTAGAACTAATCTCCGACTTCGCTGCGGCTGGAAAAAGATCCTGCAAGAAAGGGACCAACGACGACTGAAGAGAGTCGTTCAACGTGACAGAAGAGTAACCCTTCCGCAAATTGCTGCAGATCTCAATGCTGGGACGTCAACAAGAGTCAGCGTGCGAACCATTCAACGAAACATCATCGGTATGGGCTTTCGGAGCCAAAGGCCCATTCGTGTACCCTTGATGACTGCACGACACAGAAGGTTTACGCCTCGCCTGGGCCCCTAAACAGTTCATGACTGGAAACATATTGCCTGGTCGGACGAGTCTCGTCTCAAATTGTATCAAGGGAATGGACGTCTGTGGGTATCTGGACAACCTCATGAATCTGTGGACCCTGCCATGTCAGCACGGGACTGTTCAAGCTGGTGGAGGCTCTGTAATGGTGTGCGGCGTGTGCAATTGGAATAATATGGGACCCCTGATACATCTAGATGCGACCCTGACAGGTGACACGTACGTAAGCATCCTGTCTGATCACTTGCATCTATTCATACCTATTATGCATTCCGATGGACTTGGGCAATCACAGCACGACAATGCGGCACCCTACATGTCCAGAATTGCTGCAGAGTGGGTCCATATTATATCGTAGGCAATCGGATGGTTTTCATGTTGTTGATAAAAATATTTAACGTTAGTATGCAGGCAAAAACATGATTTTTTTCCGAAAGAAGTTCTATAACTTGTTCACATTTTCCTACATAAGATGGTATACAACTTATCTCTCTAAGATCCACAGAGGTATTTAATTTTTAATTTTATTACAATGACTGCGTATATGTGAAGCTACCTAATTTTGGGCACGCATCTCTTAATGTATATCTCTGGAACAACTCCAGTAGTTTTCAGCTATCGACAGAAGATACGCAGCGCTCTATGTAGGCTACCCTGCTGTTTACAGGAGGCCTGTTGCTTGGCTACATGGGCGCACTTAGAATTTCAGTGAGTCGTTCAAAAATATGGTCAAGAATGCCCAAGAATAAATAACCTGTCTTATCATTTAGTAACGGAAACATAGGAGGAATAAGAGTGCTTAGGCATCTCAACACCAGCTCTGGCGACCACATCGTAAAGAGACTGCAACTTTTAGACAAATTACAGTTTCCGAGTCACAGCGTGTTGCCGAGTTCAGCACCGAAGAAGGAAAGTCAGCCTGAAGGGGGATGCTTTACAGGGAAAGAGATGGAGAAGAAAGAAGATCCTAAACTAAGCTGGTGATGCTTTTGAGCCTTAATGTAAAAATATGAGTGTGTTTTTATTATTTTCAGCTTTAAACACTCTTTACTAAAAAATTATTTTTTATTGCAACTGATGTTCCTATACCTGAAAAACTACTGTTACAGCCACAAAAAACTTTGTGAGCTATTTTGTTACATCCTACTACACGTACCGAAGCACAATTATCGCAGTGGTTTGACTAGTTATGAACTGTGGAGTTTGCACATACAAATACGAGTGTTTAATGTAAAAAAGTTGCATATTTTTAGTAAATTAATATCTTTGGTTCTTTTGCATTCATTTCTTAATTTTGCATCAGTCAACCTAAATTATGTAACAGAGGTTAAAATACCGCTTCAGTTGTAAGATTCTTTTCTTTTTCCGACACTTAAACCACGACCGGTTTCGGACTCTTATATGCCCATCAGGCGTGGTAACTCTGCTCTGTAACCCCGAGCGCCGCGATGGACGAGAATAGGACGCAGTGTATCACCAGTGACCACCGTCCGTGGTTTAAGCATTGGAAAGTAAAACGAACCTTAAAACTGAAAGGGTATTTTCAACTTCTGCTAAAAAAAAGAAAAAAAAAGGCTCTGACCACTATGGGACTTAACTTCTGAGGTCATCAGTCCCCTAGACTTAGAACTACTTAAACCTAACTGACCTCAGTACATCACACACATCCATGCCCGAGGCAGGATTCGAACCTGCGACCGTAGCGGTCGCCAGACTGAAGCGCCTAGAACCGCTCGGCCACTCTGGCCGGCCAACTTCTGCTATAATGCTCAGTTGCGGGTGTTTCTCCAGCAGGATAGTAAGTAAATTACGTGAATATTTTACCTGCAAAAAATTGTGTGTTAGTTTCACTTGATTCCACACATACAGAAGCATAAAGTTGTCTTATTTAACTTTGGCAGCATAGGCCTTGCAGACTTCCGGTACGGAGAGTGAGCGCAGGATTTACAGAATGCGAGATGATGACAATTTTTTCCTCCGGGAGCTACTTGATTGAGAAGTAGCGGCTCCGGTCTCGTAAACTGACATAGAGCGGGGGAGAGCGGTGTGCTGACCACATGCCCGTCCATATCCACGTCTAGTGACGCCAGTGGGTTGACGTTGACACGGCGGCCAGTTAGTAGCGTTCAGCCCTCACGGCCTGTTCGGACAGAGTTTAGTTTTTTAGTTTAGCGTTGGTAGCCCCGACGTCTGGCGGCGTTCTCTCTCGGTGACGCAGTGCAGTGCAGTGCAGAGCGCTTTCTGCAAACCCGCTGGGCGGAAGTGTGTGCGCTTCCGCAGGAGGGAACGACCGTCGAGTTTGGCTGGCCATGCGCGCACTGCTGACACGCCAGCCACTCACATTCACTGCGGCACCGCACGGCACGGCCCTGTACAAACCACGCCGCTAGTCCCACCCACACGTAATGTGCGTGCTCACGTCGTCACCAACTTTCTTCACTCTTTCACTTCTTTCCTTTCTCCGACAAGCACGCAGCAGTGTCGATGTAAAACTTAAGAGTCGTCGTGCCCGTTGCTTCTATAGTGGATGGCGTACTTGTTCGCATCTGGGAATAGACAGTCTGACACGGAATCTGCTGACGTACTACTTCACATTTTTCACTTAAACACCCTATTTCCAGTGAAAGTTATGTTAAATGAAACAACAAACCCTAAGAATTAGTAACTGGACGATGCTCCTTTGAGTTACAAATCTGACAATTATCAAACAAGTCTGCATACCACACATATTTCAGAAATGTTTCTACATGAGCTCTCATGGTATAGTGGCGAGACACAAAAGCCGGAGAATAGTACTTCAAAACCCCCTCCCCCGCCCCCCCCCCCACACACACAGTGATCGTCTAATATAACTATATAGGAATAAAACCTCCATCATACAGTAGAGATGGAGAAACAATACTGCCAGAACGGTAAATCATTATACCTGGTATGAATCAGAGCACTGTCCTCTAGCTCACTCCTGTATTAGTTAAGATGGGCTGCGGATAGGGTAAAACACAAACATAGAGGGAGAGAAACTTCCTGGCAGATTAAAACTGTGTGCCAGACCGAGATAAGAACTCGGGATCTTTGCCTTTCGCAGGCAAGTGCTCTATCATCTGAACTACCCAAGCACGACTCACGCCCCGTCCTACCTCCCAAACTTTACAGAAGCTCTCCTGCGATCCTTGCAAAACAAGCACTTCTTCTTTTTTTTTTTTTTGAAAAAAATGTGTGTGAACTCTTATGGGACTTAACTGCTAAGGTCATCAGTCCCTAAGCTTACACACTACTTAACCTAAATTATCCTAAGGACAAACACACACATCCATGCCCGAGGGAGGACTCGAACCTCCGCCGGGACCAGCCGCACAGTCCATGACTGCAGCGCCTTTGACCGCTCGGCTAATCCCGCGCGGCAAGCACTTCTGAAAGAAAGGATATTGCGGAGACATGGTTTAGCCACAGCCTTGGGGATGTTTGCAGAATGAGATTTTCACTCTGCAGCGGAGTGTGCGCTGATATATGTCTCCGCAATATCCTTTCTTTCAGGAGTGCTAGTTCTGCAAGG
Organism: Schistocerca cancellata; assembly: GCF_023864275.1. Classification (NCBI taxonomy): domain Eukaryota; kingdom Metazoa; phylum Arthropoda; class Insecta; order Orthoptera; family Acrididae; genus Schistocerca; species Schistocerca cancellata. The sequence goes on from NC_064626.1 coordinate 374,432,149, forward strand.
TTCGCAGGAGAGCTTCTGTAAAGTTTGGAAGGTGGGAGACAAGGTACTGGCAGAAGTAAAGCTGTGAGGACGGGGCGTGAGTCGTGCTTGGGTAGCTCAGATGGTAGAGCACGTGCCCGTGAAAGGCAAAGGTCCCGAGTTCGAGTCTCGGTCCGCCATACAGTTTTAATCTGCCAGGAAGTTTCATATCAGCGCACACTCCGCTGCAGAGTGAAAATGTCATTATAGAGGGAGAGGTTGATTTCGAACCGTTATTGTGTTTATTACTTGTCCAGCGCCACATTGGATCCCTTTGTCAGCTTCACCACGCAGCTGGTAGTTCAGCTAACGGCCGCAGGCGCACACGTTGGCGGTGGCGCAGTGTTCGCCGCCGGAAGCAGCGCTCGCAGGTAATTCGTTTCGTTCCGTTCCGGGGAAAGTGGCTCCCACGGCCGCCTTGGCCACGCCGCCTACGCGGATGCGACGTCTTCCGCCCACGCGCACCTCCACCCCACATCTCTGCCGGCTACAGCCTGACGTATCGCCACTTGCGTAGTGCGGGGGTCACGGGGCATGCTTCAAGACTATCGCGAATATTGGGCTATCACGGCAGAGAGGCTCATTCCTTTGAGTAATAGACGCTGCTGCTAACTACACACACACACACACACACACACACACACACACACAGAGAGAGAGAGAGAGAGAGAGAGAGAGAGAGAGAGAGAGGGAGGGAGGGAGGGAGGGAGGGAGGGAGGGAGACGTCATAAGAGTCGTCAGGTGCATTTTCTTTGATGTTTCACCATATATCAGTAATTTAGTTTTTGCAATGTGTAGCTGGATTCAGCCACAGATCAGTCCACACGGCCTAAACCTTTGAAAGCCGACTGAAAACTATCTTGCGTTAAACGGAACTTGTAATTTTTTAGAATTTCTTGCCATTTAATGACTTCTTAGTTCTCATTTATTCTGTATTACCTGAATCACAGCTGGAAAATTTACAAATTAATATTCAGGGTATCAAAAGAAAATTACTCCATATTTTGGGAAGTGGTAGTAAGGACCAAACAAGATAAAAATGTTCAGTAAACACGAGCTCTAAAATGCATTCTGTAAGAGCGATAAGTTGTTGTTCATCTTCGCTACCGTGAAACACACTTGCCATAGCTGCAACCACTTCTCTAAGACGAACGACATACATAATGCAGTATACAAACGAGAACACATTCCTCTATTACTGTCCAAAGATACAGCACGCAGTTCGGCCAGTGGCTGTCGCAAATATGTGGTAAAGATTTACTTTTCTACAACGAAGTTCTGTTTACACTGCTGCTTCCACGCGAGATGGGACTCTCAATTCCCATAGCAAACATGTGTGGGATGATTCAAATCCACATGCTCTTGAAGCAGCAAGGCGTCAGTGCCGACATTCAGTTAATGTATGCGCAACAATTATTGGCGGTAGATTAATAAGCCCTTACGTACTATGATACCAAACAGATTGATTGGCGCAAGGAATCTGCAGTTATTATCAAAGGTCTTGGCTGTCCTGCCAGAGGAGGTACTACTCCAACAACGACGTGGTTCATGCATGCTGGAGCACCACTCATTTTCTACGAAACGTCCGAGAACACCTCACACGGACATTTAGTGGATAGACAATGTATTGCTTAGGGAGAACCAGTACGTTGGTCACATCGTTCTCCCTATCTTAAACTCTTGAGTTTTTGGTTCTGGGGACACTCGAAGTCTTTGGTGTACGGAAGCCGCATTAATGACGTAAAAACTTTAGGGAACGCATCACCAATGCTTGCCATCGCACTTGTGACAAACTTGGAGTTCTTCAGAGTATATGATTCCCTAAGACGTCGGACAGAAGTATTCCTTACTGTGAATGCACACCCTATAGAGAACCAACTTTGGTTGTGGCTCATAAGGGCAGGTCGTATGTGATAGCTAACACGTTACATAGCTGCTGTTTCACAGTAACAGAATAATATCTTCTCATTTGTTTACTGCACCCTGTAGATCGCTCGTAACAGCAAAGAGCTTGTAGTGGAAAAGACGTTTTTTACAGCAGCGAAAATGAACAAGTGCTCATAGCTCTTAAGGTGTGCATTTTAGGGACAATGTTTACTGGATATTTTTTTCTTCTTTTGCTCCATACTACCACCTCTCAAAATATAGAATACTTTTTTAACACCCTGTGCATCACAAACGCTTTCAATAAAAGGTTTGGGGGGGGGGGGGGCTAGCCGCCACGCTCCCCCTCAATCTCCATCGTGCCTGTGTATATCCTTGCTCAACGAAATATTTTCGATCGTGTTTGGGTATGTGCGCGGTGGATACCTAAAGGAGAAGGCTTTATAGTAATACAATCTGTGAAAATAAAACGACAAACTTTGACAGCACTCATATAAAAAAAAAAAGTATAATATTAGCACAGTTTTCAGATGACGTGTGATTTGAATCCTCATCAAACACATAGTTTCATCGTCTGTAAACCTGCCAATGTCTTTGTAAATCGTTTTCTCCAAACGTTTCTCCTGTTCACTGCACGTTTTGAACACAACATCAGCAGAGAAGCTCACAAAACGCACGAAACAGAGAGAAATCGACCATCATCTAATGCCTGCGAAGCAAGAGGCAATAACAAAGGTTACAAAAACGATGAATTGTTCAAGTGACACCACTACTGTAACCTAACAAGTCTGCACACCTCACGGATAACTCCGGGAGCCGTAAAATTAGATTAGAAACCGCGAAAAATCGTTGTAAATGGTTTGACGTAATAACGCATGCCCCACATCCCCGTTTCCCTCAAGCGCCGTACAATTACGTCAGCCACACGTTAAGTATTAAGTGAAGGCGACACTTGTCTTTGATGGTGTTCAGGTAACCGGGATCATCTAAAGATCCTGAAGAAGAACGCACCAGAGGGGTCGATACTGCAGTCGTAAGAGAAGAAACTGAAGAGGAACATGATACTGCCTAGCAACCTAGACCGTATCTTCCAGCGACAGACACCTAGAATGCCTGCAGATTTACGTAAGACTTATATGAGATCTAGATTTTCCATGTTTTTCTTACATGGAACCAATTAAGGATGATTTCTTTGAAGAAGCCGCTATATATTTCCTGCCTTGTCCGTCCGCGTTCAGTTGAGCTATTTTTATGCCTTCAATACGGTCGATGTCGGCGGGACGTTAGATTCTAACATTTTTTAACTTTTGGAGCTATATTAAGTCACGGTTATTTCACGCAAATAGCAGGCGAACTCGTTGGACAGAGGGAGCCATATCTGAGGGTGTTTGAGACCGTATTTGTTTTATTCTCGCAATGCTCTTGATGTCAGACACACGAAGGTATCAGAAAGGGTACCCGCTACCACCAAAGTAGGTATAAGACGGATGCGTAACATGGTCATTGTCGTGCACGCCCTCTCTGCCGTCTAACAAAACTGTAAGGGGCAGTCCAGTGAAAACCGAACACCAGCCACAAAAAGGACACAAGACAATCAATTCCTGTTTCGTAGAACCTGGTAGGCCGCTGACGGATCCACTTCCTCGACTGCCTGAAACCGACGTTGAAGCATGTCTTTCTTCAGATCGCCAAAGATGTGAAAACCCCGCCGTGTAAGATCCAGGCTGTATGGGCAATGTTGCAGTATATTCCAACCAAATCGCAGAAGCGTAGCCTTTGCCCGCTTGTTATGGATGTGTCGAAAGTGCGTTCGTTGGTGTGACAGTTTAATGAAGGCAGAACATCGTGTGACAACAAACTGAAACAACCTCGGGCTCGCACAAGCCGGTCTGACGACATGATCGAGAAAGTGGAGAGTATTGTTTTGGGGGATCGCCGAATGACTGTTGAACAGATCGCCTCCAGAGTTGGCATTTCTGTGGGTTCTGTGCACACAATCCTGCATGACGACCTGAAAATGCGAAAAGTGTCATCCAGGTGGGTGCCACGAATGCTGACGGACGACCACATGGCTGCCCGTGTGGCATGTTGCCGAGCAATGTTGACGCGCAACGACAGCACGAATGGGACTTTCTTTTCGTCGGTTGTGACAATGGATGAGACGTGGATGCCATTTTTCAATCCAGAAACAAAGCGCCAGTCAGCTCAATGGAAGCACACAGATTCACCGCCACCAAAAAAATTTCGGGTAACCGCCAGTGCTGGAAAAATGATGGTGTCCATGTTCTGGGACAGCGAGGGCGTAATCCTTACCCACTGCGTTCCAAAGGGCACTACGGTAACAGGTGCATCCTACGAAAATGTTTTGAAGAACAAATTCCTTCCTGCACTGCAACAAAAACATCCGGGAAGGGCTGCGCGTGTGCTGTTTCACCAAGACAACGCACCCGCACATCGAGCTAACGTTACGCAACAGTTTCTTCGTGATAACAGCTTTGAAGTGATTCCTCATGCTCCCTACTCACCTGACCTGGCTCCTAGTGACTTTTGGATTTTTCCAACAATGAAAGACACTCTCCGTGGTCGCACATTCACCAGCCGTGCTGCTATTGCCTCAGCCATTTTCCAGTGGTCAAAACAGACTCCTAAAGAAGCCTTTGCCGCTGCCATGGAATCATGGCGTCAGCGTTGTGAAAAATGTGTACGTCCGCAGGGCGATTACGTCGAGAAGTAACGCCAGTTTCATCGATTTCGGGTAAGTAGTTAATTAGAAAAAAAATCGGAGGCCTTAGAACTTGAATGCACCTCGTAACGCCGGCCCTCATACTGTCAATCGGTACGCTTCAGTGATTTGATTTGGACACACTGCAACAACCCCCGTACAGCCCGAATCCTTCACCCTGTGAATTCCACATCTCTGGCGACCTAACGAAAGACATACGTGAACGTCGGTTTTAGTCGGACAAGGAAGTGGAAGAGTGTGTGCGGTTGTGTGACCGGCAGCGGCCGACCGCGTTCTCCAGAACAGAAATCCGTCGTCTCGTCTTCCAGTGGTGGTGATTACTTTTGAATGGAACCATTCCATGTTATGGTTGTTGCTAGTGTTAGGTTTTCATTTGACTGCCCCTTATGATGAGCCATTTACTCACCTCCCTTGCCCTTGCTCACAGACTGCAGATTCTTTACCGAAAGCGTAACGGGGTCAACAGACGGCGGAAGCCAACTGGCGACCTCGCGCTGCCAGTTAGGATAGACTACGTTCTCCAGGGCGCCTGAGGTGCTGACTCGTCTAGTATGCGCACCCTCGTTAACGAACAATAGGCCGTTAAAATAGCTGCACCACTGCACTGCTCACTTTCCCGGGGATGGCAAGAAACGGCGCGGCTGCTGGAGCCGCCAGCGAAAAGCGTTTCGCTTTACGGCGCAGAATAGCTGCACTCGAATGGTCGGTTCATCGTGTTACTGCCACAGGCCTCGAGAGCGTACAGAGTACTCCATATGCGCCGGAGTAGCTGGTCTCCATAGCCCTACAGCGACGCCGTCGTCTTCTCCTGCGGTAGTAACGAAGTTACGTGCTAGCCTTTACACAATTGGCGCACCACAGAGGCGACCTATCCATATACAGGGTGGTCCATTAATAGTGACCGGGCCAAATATCTCAAGAAATAAGTGTCAAACGAAAAAACTACAAAGAACGAAACTTGTCTAGCTTGGAGGGAGATACCAGATGGCGCTATGGTTGGCCCGCTAGATGGCACTGCCATAGGTCAAACGGATAACTGCGTTTTTTAAAATATGAACCCAATTTTTTATTACATATTCGTGTAGTACGTAAATAAATATGAATGTTTTAGTTGGACCACTTTTTTCACTTTGTCATAGATGGCGCTGTAATAGTCACAAACATATGGGTCACAATTTTAGACGAACAGTTGGTAACAGGTAGGTTTTTTAAATTAAAATGCAGAACGTAGGTACGTTTGAACATTTTATTTCGGTTGTTCCAATGTGATACACGTATCTTTGTGGACTTATCATTTCTGAGAACGCATGCTATTACAGCGTGATTACCTGTATATACCACACTAATGCAATAAATGCTCAGAATGATGTCCGTCGCCGGCCGCGGTGTCCGTGCGGTTCTAGGCGCTGCAGTCCGGAACCGCGGGACTGCTACGGTCGCAGGTTGGAATCCTGCCTCGGGCATGGATGTGTGTGATGTCCTTAGGTTAGTTAGGTTTAAGTAGTTCTAAGTTCTAGGGGACTGATGACCTAAGATGTTGAGTCCCATAGTGCTCAGAGCCATTTTTTGATGTCCGTCAACCTCAATGCATTTGGCAATACGTGTAACGACATTCCTCTCAACAGCGAGTAGTTCGCCTTCCGTCATGTTCGCACATGCATTGACAACGCGCTGACGCATGTTGTCAGGCGTTGTCGGTGGATCACGATAGCAAATATCCTTCAACTTTCCCCACAGAAAGAAATCCGGGGACGTCGGATCCGGTGAACATGCGGGCCATGGTATGGTGCTTCGACGACCAATCCACCTGTCATGAAATACTGAAATATGCTATTCAGTACCGCTTCAACAGCACGCGAGCTATGTGCCGGACATCCATCATGTTGGATGTACATCGCCATTCTGTCATGCAGTGAAACATCTTGTAGTAACAGCGGTAGAACATACGAACGAAATCAGCATACATTGCACCATTTAGATTGCCATCGATAATATGGGGGCCAATCATACTCCCTCCCATAATGCCGGACCATACATTAACCCGCCAAGGTCGCTGATGTTCCACTTGTCGTAGCCATCGTGTATTTTCCGTTGCCCAATAGTGCATATTATGCCGGTTTACGTTACCGCTGTTCGTAAATGACGCTTCGTCGCTAAATTGAACACGTGCAAAAAATCTGTCATCGTCCCGTAATTTCTCTTGTGCCCAGTGGCAGAACTATACACGACGTTCAAAGTCGTCGCCATGCAATTCCTGGAGCATAGCAATATGGGACGGGTGAAATCGATGTTGATGTAGCTTTCTGAACACCGAAGTTTTTGAGATTCCCGATTCCCGCGCAATTTGTCTGCTACAGATGCGCGGATTAGCCGCGACAGCAGCTAAAACACCTACTTGGGCATCATTTGTTGCAGGTCGTGGTTGACGTTTCACATGTGGCTGAGCACTTCCTGTTTCCTTAAATAACGTAACTATCCGGCGAACGGTTCGGACACTTGGATGATGTCGTCCAGGATACCGAGCATCATAGATAGCACACGGCCGTTGGGCATTTTTATCACAATAGCCATACATCAACACGATAACGACCTTTTTCGCAATTGGTAAACGGTTCATTTTAACACGGGTAATGTATCACAAAGCAAATCCAGTCCGCACTGGCGGAATGTTACGTGATACCACGTACTTATGCGTTTGTGACTATTACAGCGCCATCTATCACAAAGCGAAAAAAGTGGTCCAACTAAAACATTCATATTTCTTTACCTACTACACGAATATGTAATAAAAAATGCGGGTTCCTATTTAAAAAAGCGCATTTGAAATCCGTTTGACCTATGGCAGCGCCATCTAGCGGGCCAACCATAGCGCCATCTGGTTTCCGCCTTCAAGCTAGACAAGTTTCGTTCTTTGTAGTTTTTTCGTTTGACACTTATTTCGTGAGATATTTGGCCCGGTCACGATCAATGGACCACCCTGTATAGCACACACTATGGGCTCCGCACTTCCGCCGACAATGCACTGTTTAATGTTGTTTCAGATGAAAATTAACCATTAACAGTTTTGAATAGTAAATAATAATAATAATAATGTTGTTTAGGATTATGCGTATAGGATTATGAAAGTTTTTGAACCACTGGAATGACCACTGACATGAACTTATATTTTGTAATGCTTGAAGAAGAATACATTCGACGACATCTTATTTCAGTAAATCACATTTTACATATTATTACGAACTGCCATAAGAGTTTTATTTATGGTCTGTTCCACTATGGTTTGCTTGCGCCACGGTCCATGTTGACGTAAACGTAAACACCCCTCACAGATCAGCCCTTATGCCTGTTACTACTGGCCGACTGCTGGTTGCAGCGCATTACCAGTGGCGACCTATGACCGTCGGACAGTGATAGGCGTACTGTCAGTATCAATGCGATTCTCCAACAGCCGTGTAACTAAGATGTTATTTTAATTTGATGAAAACCAGTTTCGGCATTCTGCTATGCCACCTACGGGCCCCATATGCATCTCCCAAAGTAAACGATAATGCCATGCAGTGCCGTGTATCCCTGAATTTCGTGAATTCAAACCGTTTCACAAGTACTTCATTCGAATACTTGGTAGCAACTCATGGCAGTGTGTAGCATTATCGTTTATTATTTATTATGAGGGGCCCTAAGATGGCACGGTGGAATGCCGAAACAGGTCGTCGTCAAAATAAAATAAAATAACATCTTAGTTACATGGCTGTTGGAGAATTTCATTGGTATCGAGAATTACTTAACAAGTATGATGTCCCCTGTCCATGATGGACCAGTAGAGAGTGATCAGCATGTCGTCAGTCCCTCCAGCCGTTATTACTAGAAGATGAATCCTGTTTACGCTGCTACTTCTTTATTCAAAAAGCTCCTCATTTGGCCTCACGCGGCTTAATGGATCCTGTTCCAAACCGTTCTATTTCAGAAAAATCCTAGAAGGTGCTGGAAATCGAACCCGGCTCCTTCCGTACTGAAGCCATTCGGCTAAGGAGGCGAGAGAGCAAAGGAGGTGAGAGAGCATATTTTCTTTCCGTTATTAACAACGCTTGCCTAAAACTCGTTTGTTAGTGTACCCTCCCAGCGAAAGACGTGGGACTGTTAGCGAAATTGTCGGACATCCTAAATTATCCGAACATATGACAGCTATTCGATTAAATTAAGGGTAGTGATACTCAAAATAACTTCATATTGTTTTTGCGATCCTCTTTAATGTTTGTCACTAATTTTGAGGTCAGGCAAGCTGTGTCTTTTTTATGTTGTTTCAACCCATGTATCACCATGCTAGTGTGAGAAACCCAAGATCTCCGAAGAGATGTCTTCTGAATATGTAGTTAATTACGAACATCAGAGCTCTGAGTGGTCAGCGCGACTGAATGTTAATCCCAAGGGCCCGGGTTCGATTCCCGGCTGGTTCGGAGATTTTCTCCGCTCAGGGACTGGTTGTTGTGTTGTCCTAATCATCATCATTTCATCCCCATCGACGTGATAGTCGCCGAAGTGGCGCCAAATCGAAAGACTTGCACCCAGCGGGAGGCCATAGCCACACGACATTTACATTTACCAGAGCTCTGAGTGTTGAACAGAGTAATGTGAAGCATACATGAAAATCCGGGTCCTATCAACGCAGAAGTAATGAAAGGCGATGCACTAGCTCAGCTGGACACGGATGTACGGTAAAAGGTAATATAAAATTAAAAAATCGTTGGTGCCCTTGTCGATGAATGAGTCTTGGCCTGTTGTCGTATATGGATACTTCAACGAAAAACAGTAATTTATCGGAAGTCTGTAATGGCACATTCACACATCATTGTAGCCGTTGGAAGAAATCTTTCGACTGTCTCACTCTGAATCTTTCTGATCGTATGGGGAAGTGGGTTAAGGGGGTTAATGTCTCAGCGGCGTCAAGGTCATCAGAAACGTAGTACAGCTCAGACAGACAAAGCTAGGAAATAATTATTGAAAAAAGTTTACCAGAACTGCGTGCAGCAAGCTTGAACGGTATTAAGATTAACAAATGAATGATTCTCGAACACAGGAGCTTACGTTCCAGTGCAAGTAAAAAGATTATTCATACTACGTTTAACTTAAAACTATCATCTCAGACATATAGATATTCCACCTGATTTAAATAACAGAACAGGAAAAAAGAAACGTTTCAATGTCCGCAGCAACCAGTCATATCTGATAATTAAGCCCGAATTTGGAGAACTTCTGGGTTCGTTTTCGTGAAATAAAGGAAAGCCACAGTTTTATTTGCGACCTCAGATTTTATTTATTTGACTTTCGAGGAAACTCGTGTTAGAGACACTATTTTTCTGAGAGAGAAGTGATGGTGGGGAGTAACTGGAATTGTTGGGAGATTATGGAAGATGCCCCAGTTTCCGCTTCCAGCGATGAATTCATCTAAAAAAATTGAAGCTTGGTGTACATTATCTCAAAAGAACGCTTCAATTACAAGCTTTGCACTAAAAATGTTTTCGCGATTTTCAACGTGGAACAATAAGCTGTGGCGAAATCAGCTATTTCACGAACAATTAATCATTTACGCCGCCGTATGTTATTGCACTGTCGACAATATGCAAGATACTGCATCTGACAAAATAAAACTTCCCATTATTGCGGTACATACTGCTGCAATATCTCTTTCAGTATACAAACGTGTGGAGAGGAATAATCCATCTACAGAAGTTCTACGATTCTACTATGGTAGCGAAGAAGCGGTGATTATACGCTGAATAACTGTGATCAGCTAACTATCGAAACCATCTCTGCAGTGCACCGTTTCTCACATATAGAACTTCTTTGGTTTTCTTTGTTTGTCTTTCCTTTGGTCTCAATATATTGAGAAGTAATATTTCAAGAATGTGATTTTGGGCTACAAATTCGTCAGTATCATTTTGTTAAATTGATTTGTTTGGTAAGTTACAAGTTTTGTCAAGTTTACTCGTTTCATTATTTATTCGTTTAAGAAGTTTGCCCGTGGCAGATATATCCCTCGTATTTTCCTTTTGTTATCTCTAAGCAAGCATTAGAAAATTAAGTAAAAAGTGTCAACATCACACGACGAATTGCAGCTTCCAAACATCTTTGTTGTGCTTGCACTGATATAAATTTTTGCCTTGCCTGCCTCAAATGTTCTCATGAGCTGTCAATTAAATGTTACCTGTTATGTCCATGAAATGAAAGGAAATGGTTATTTCAGAATTATTCTGTCATTCAGGTTTTCGGTTCGCGTTTGAAAATGTGCTAACAGATGCAGTTTGTGAAAGAGAAGGACACAAAATTTTCCTTCCTTGGCTAAAGTAAAAATCCGAAGAAAAATGTATTTCTGACACAATGGTTATGTAGCCACTTAATTGTCTGAAATGCACAAACCCATAGTATCTCAATTATTCGTTTATAGAATGTTCGTAACTGTAACTCTGACAAATGAGGCAGATAAAACGAACGAGTCACAGGTCGGAGCCTAATGAGAAATGAAGCCAATTAAAAAAAAAGTTGGTACAATATACAATATATGTGGCTGAAAGGCCACGTCATGTTAAAATACTAGCGCATGCTGTCTTGCAAATAAACTGCACGTCTTAGAAATAAACTGTTAACAGGAGTTCGACAATCCGTAGCAAAGTTAACAGGGAGCACGAAGGCATTGTCGCGTAATCAACCTCAAATCTCTGTGGCACAGGGATTTAATCAATATGTTGACAGTTCGAGTCATATGCGTGTGTACGTGACTGAATATACCTTATGTTTACTAAAATTAGTGTAGCATGCCATGTATCGAAAGCTGACTGAATGGATCATATCTGAAGGCCACAAATAAAAATTTAAAAAGATGGCTGTTGAAACAACGCAAATCAGAAACAAGATCACAATTGATTGCCGTAAAAGAGAGATTTCTTTCCAATAACATTGCCGAACAATTAAAAGTTCAAACATTCGCATCTTTATTCGGATATAAAATATCATAATGCTGTCCGAATGATCTTTTGCAAGAGAATGGACTCAACATATACCAGAAATATTCTTTGCAGCTGTTTTGAAACAGTAGCACAAAACGTAAAAAATAAAATTTGAAAGACACGAGGAACACGGCAGTGGTATTTTCTGTGTTTACTAAAGGAATTAAATCGTAACTTCTGTTTAATAAAGGAACGTTTGTGTCGAGCTTGGAACTGTAAATTTTTTCTTGGAAAGTGTGTTGATACTGAATTCGATCCACCCATAAATTCGAAGTTTCTGACGACACTGTTTGTTTAGAACACTTGTATAAATTACGGATTCTTGAACAGTGAAATCGGTGCTTGAACTGGCCTAGCAAAAACTATTACAGCCAGTTACTTTGAAATTATCCAGAAGCAAATTCCAGTTAAAAAGATCTCATAGTAAATATTTCTTTGGTATGTATGTATTGAACTGGGGACCTAGAAACGACGGAGATGTTTTGTCCCCGCCGTAGCCCTCAGTGGTACACATCCAACAAAGGGCTACAGTAGTCCATTCACCCCACCGCCGCCCCAAACCGAACGCAGGGTTATTGTGCGGTTCGGCCCCCAGTGGACTCCCCCCTTTGGGGACGTCTCATTCCAGATGAGTGTAACCCCAATGTTTGCGTGGTAGAGTAATTACGGTGTACACGTACGTGGAGACAATGTCTGTGCAGCAGTCACCGACGTAATGTAACTGAGGCGGAATAAGGGGAACCAGCCAGCGTTCGCCGAGGCAGATGGAAAACCGCCTTAAAAACCATCCACAGGCTGGCCGGCACACCGGAGCTTGACACTAATCCGCCGGGCGGATTCGTGCCGGGGACCGGTACGCCTTCCCGCTCGGGAAGCAGTCGTTAGACCATACGGCTCACCGGGTGGGCTTCCTCTGGTACTTGGCATTTCAATCCAACACAATGATTTCATTACTACACGTATGCTTAACTCATACTTATTAAAACTTGTAACAGCAAATTTAGTAATGCAATGCATGTATTATTATTCCATCTGTGTTTGGTGGATTATTTTAATAATTGTGGGCAGATTCCCACGGCGAATGTTATATGTTATAATATTCCCAATGTTTTATTTATTTGTTTCATTTTATTTTTATTCGTAGATAAAGCAATGTAGATTTTACGATCCTCGTCATTCATCTGGAAGAAAGTAACAAAATGGTTCAAATGGCTCTGAGCACTATGGGACTTAACATCTGTGGTCATCAGTCCCCTAGAACTTAGAACTACTTAAACCTAACCAACCCAAGGACATCACACACATCCATGCCCGAGGCAGGATTCGAACCTGCGACCGTAGCAGCCGCGCGGTTCCGGACTGCGCGCCTAGAACCGCTAGACCACCGCGGCCGGCGAAAGTAACACCATCCAGCGTTATGCATTAGCAGATGTTACACAGTCATATATTGAACCAGTCCCTCTAAATATGGTAGTGAAACGTCCGTAATGAATTTGTTACCTACCCAATATTTTGTTGAGCCTTACAAAAATACCACAGCTCTTTTCACTATCTTTAATACGTATTTCCTATTTATTTTTTTATCCTTGATTTCCATTTATCTACTATTGATTTAAATTATAACCACGAAAGAATATATAGTGAACTATGTAGATCATAAGTGCATCGGTAGTAGGAGCCCTTAACTTGTTCCACAAAAGTAAATCTGTTAATTCATTTACTAGCGCCTCACTACTACCAGAAATTATAGCAAGTCTCTTGACGAGTTTATGTTCATGTACGGCGTAGCCTACTATAAAATATAGTGATATTTCTAATGACCTACCACGCAATCTGAGTGTGGCTGTATCTTTACTGTAGATCAGCTTTAAATCTTCCGAGTAGTACATTTCCTTATTGTCCTCGCTTGAGGCAATAGAACAAGGATGTTTGGCAGTCTAAAGAAGCACGCGCCCTCAATATTTATTTGCTATCAGGCCGTTAATGATTATTTTTTCGTATCTATGTTTTAGTGACAGTACAAACGAATTCAAATTTTCTTTCGAAGAGAGAAACTAATCAGTTCTCTCGCAGCCGTTGTAAATACAGGTACTGAATATTAGTACCAGGAAAAATCTGATGCTGTCACACCCACGGTACGGGACTATAAGTCCCACCGCCACACCTTCACCTGCACATGTTAGGCAATAAATTCTGCCTGACTCATGTAGTACTATCACCGTCAGAGGGTGGTACGGGACCACGAGTCCCACCGCCACACCTCCAAAGTGAATTGCAGTGACGCAGTCACTGCACAGTGGAAATTTACTGGCTCACCAACACAGTTAGACCGCAATAGACCGGTGATGCTGTATTGTAACCTATCACCCCGGACTACAAGTCCATTTAAAAAAAAAAAAAAAACTGATGCTGTATTGTAACCTATCACCTCGGACTACAAGTCCATTAAATAAAAAAAAATAAACTGTGGGAAGTTACGTATGAAAGAACGGATACTGCCTTCGTAGGAAGCACTTCAGTACAGTTATTGGTCCCATACAATGGTCTAAGAATGTTATTAACATCGTGTAATTATTTAATGTGCATTAATTAGTGCCACGAAATTTCTCTTACATATGTAGAGCATCTTTTTCACATCAGAGCTACAAAATAACAACAATTTCAGTAAAAATGATTGCGTGTCTATCATGACAATGTGAGTAAATGATACTATGAACTAATAAAGTTAACACTACCAGTACCTGTAATGCTTCTGCTGCTGCCAGTAATAGTGATGACAATAATAATAAATATAATAACGATAATGATAGTGGGAGATATAAAAATGGTATACTTAACAATAATTTCCTGAAACATAAAATAGCAGTCGCGAAAGAAATTTCACAATAAGAACTCTGACGCGGTTAAATGTGACGACGGATAGTTTCGGTAGTGTACAGCAAATAATTATCTGGAATGCAATAGGAAGTTCACAAGTAGTCTTATTTGGCTTTGTTACAGCATCACCAGAAAGCTATATACTCTCAGATTCATTTTATTATTTGAAAAGACGTTCACATTGCCATTACATGATAACGGGCATGGCACTGCAGGTAGGCTAAGTATGGTTTGTAGGTTGTTTTCCACACTCCTCTGTCATATGCCTTGCTGTTTGCCTCGTCACCGCATCAGAAACATAGCACAGTGACAGCCGAAATGCTACGGTCGCAGGTTCGAATCCTTCCCCGGGCATGGATGTGTGTGCTGTCCGTAGGTTAGTTAGGTTCAAATGGTTCCAAGTTCTAGGGGACTGATGACCTCAGATGTTAAGCCCCATAGTGCTCAGAGCCATCTGAACTATCTGACAGCCGAAATAGGAATAAAGACGGAAAAAAGTTTACACGATTGATGTCAGGTGACGTACAAGACTCTCCTGCCTGCCTTAGAACAAATGGACATAGCAAAAT
Source organism: Schistocerca cancellata (assembly GCF_023864275.1). Lineage (NCBI taxonomy): Eukaryota > Metazoa > Arthropoda > Insecta > Orthoptera > Acrididae > Schistocerca > Schistocerca cancellata. The sequence goes on from NC_064626.1 coordinate 374,447,241, forward strand.
AAATAAAAATCAAATAAAAAAATCGGCTACGGTTACTGGAACTTGCCATGTCGAACCAAATGTGAAGGCCCGAAATCCAGTGTCAAAATTTCGGAGGTGTTCAGGGATGTTTCCTGACGAGGGAAACTCCTCATCGCTCCCCGTCAGATGTAGTGCTAAGAGGGCCCAGTGTACAAACTGAACACAGATCAAGCATGAAAACAGGAAGAAGGTGTACTGAACTGTGGAAAAAAAGCAAAATAGAAAGAGTGAACGGTACAAGAACAGGAAGTGTAATATAGAGCAGCTACAAAGAGAAAGGATGTCGTGGCTAAGTGGTTACGATATTGAACTATCAAGCGGGCGAACCATTTTTTCCTTTTTTTTTCCCCTCCGCTGTTCGCTTTATTCAAACTTGTGTCCGTGTCGAGGTGTAAGATAGGGGCCTATAATGACAGTTGATTCTGCACAATTACTCTATTCGCAGCCGAAAGAAAGTGGCTTTCGGATGGGAACCGCAAACGTTTGATAACAAGGCGACAAGTCAGCCGACTCCTCCGCCGGAAAACGCATGTGTTATGTCACACACGGCATTCGTATGAATGTGAATGAGATTACTCCTAAGGGAATGATGAAAACATCATAGTTTGTCACGTAACCTGCAAAAAATGAACGCAACAGTTTCACAATCATACAGTTTCTTTGTGCTCTGTCAAAACATAAGTTTTTAATGTTTTTGAAGTTTTTGGAAGTCTTGACTCCTGAATTCCTTTGTTGTAACATAGTTCACACCCGTTTATTTGTTGCTTTCATTTCTGTTAAACGTCTATGTGGTATCTTGCCTGCTCTCACTATTCGTCACTCTTACTTGCGATAGTAACATATTCTTCCCACATATTCTATAACCAATGAATAGTACAATAACAGCCAATACTACAGAAAGAGAATAAACATTTCAATGACCAGACGGCAGGTCCCTCTTTCTATTTTGCTTTTTTTCCAGTTCAGTACACCTTCTTCCTGTTCTCATGCTTGAACTGTGTTCAGTTTTTTGACAATCTATCCATTGGGCCATATTGCCACTAAATCTGAGGAAGATGCGATGGGAAGTTTCCCTTGAGAGTATTTTGGTACAACGGCCCCGTATTCTCCCGTGGCTCGTTACAGAGCAATTGTATTTCATCTGATTTCTAACACCCATTTATCTCTACCGCTGCAGTGTACGGGAAATATCTGCACGTCAGTGCACAAGTCGATTGTTTGTCACTCATGGTGACTTGCTGTTCACAACAAGAATGCCCAATATACTCATCGCCCTTAAACTTTTACTCAGTAGTCCTCAGTTCTGCCTTAGGTTTGGGCCGGCCGTTGTGGCCGAGCGGTTCTAGGCGCTTCAGTCCGGAACCGCGTGACTACTGTGGTCGCAGGTTCGAATGCTGCCTCGGGCATGGGTGTGTGTGACGTCCTTAGGTTAGTTAGGTTTAAGTAGTTCTAAGTTCTAGGAGACTGATGACCTCAGATGTTAAGTCCCATAGTGCTCAGAGCCATTTGAACCATGGTGCTCAGAGCCTTAGGTTTGTTTTTCCGGCAGTGTTAGCTGTTCGTTAAGATCGATACGACTACGTTTACTGATAAAGAGCTGACCGACAAGCGTCTCGCGTATCTGGTTTACACATCACAGTATGTTCGTTTTGTTGAAGATTGTCGCATTATTGTATGTCATGTGGTACTTGTTGGTGTTTCATATTACACGTTATCTTCATTCTTCTTAACTGCTCTTCACAGTAACAAAGATACTGAGGTAACGAAGTGAATAAATCATAATTAAATTACTATTCTGTAACGAGCGATCGGTGACCACGGGTCCCTTACATAAAAATCTACATCTACATCTAATCTACATCCATACTCCGCAAGCCACCTGACGGTGTGTGGCGGAGGGTACCTTCAGTACCTCTATCGGTTCTGCCTTCTATTCCAGTCTCGTATTGTTCGTGGAAAGAAGGATTGTCGGTATGCCTCTGTCTGGGCTCTAATCTCTCTGATTTTATCCTCATGGTCTCTTCGCGAGATATACGTAGGAGGGAGCAATATACTGCTTGACTCTTCGGTGAAGGTATGTTCTCGAAACTTTGACAAAAGCCCGTACCGAGCTACTGACCGTCTCTCCTGCAGAGTCTTCCACTGGAGTTTATCTATCATCTCCGTAACGCTTTCGCGATTACTAAATGATCCTGTAACGAAGCGCGCTGCTCTCTGTTGGATCTTCTCTATCTCTTCTATCAACCGTATCTGGTACGGATCCCACACTGCTGAGCAGTATTCAAGCAGTGGGCGAACAAGCGTACTGTAACCTACTTCCTTTGTTTTCGGATTGCATTTCCTTAGAATTCTTCCAATGAATCTCAGTCTGGCATCTGCTTTACCGACAATCAACATTATATGATCATTCCATTTTAAATCACTCCTAATGCGTACTGCCAGATAATTTATGGTATTAACTGCTTCCAGTTGCTGACCTGCTATTTTGTAGCTAAATGATAAAGGATCTATCTTTCTGTGTATTCGCAGCACATTACACTTGTCTACATTGAGATTCAATTGCCATTCCCTGCACCATGCGTCAATTCGCTGCAGATCCTCCTGCATTTCAGTAGAATTTTCCATTGTTACAACCTCTCGATACACCACAGCATCATCTGCAAAAAGCCTCAGTGAACTTCCGATGTCATCCACCAGGTCATTTATGTATATTGTGAATAGCAACGGTCCTATGACACTCCCCTGCGGCACACCTGAAATCACTCTTGCTTCGGAAGACTTCTCTCCATTGAGAATAACATGCTGCGTCCTGTTATCTAGGAACTCTTCAATCCAATCAAACAATTGGTCTGATAGTCCATATGCTCTTACTTTGTTCATTAAACAACTGTGGGGAACTGTATCGAACGCCTTGCGAAACTTTTTTGGTGTAGTTCCCGTTCACTCTGTGTAACACCCGCGAGGTAGAAATACTGTACTTCTGGGAGACGCATAGCACCAGGCGTTTACTACCGGTCGCGTTGTTGGTATTTCAAAGTAGATCAGTAGACACTACCAGCAATACTCAGTGGAGCTGGGTATCCATTCTGTGTTCTGCTGCAGTCGAGCCACGCGCTCGTGCTCTAGATTTGGGAGAGTTGTCCGTCCGGCAGCAGGCTTTCCAATGTGAGACTGCGCGTCGTACCACCTGACGCTGGCATCGTGCCGTGCTTGACCACCTGACGTCTCGCATACGTCACTAACGACTTTCCAAAGCTCCGTTTCTGCCCCTTTACAGCATGCCTTGCGGTAAAGGGGAACTGCTAACAAGCGAACCTCCGCGATCTTGTAATCAAATCTCCCACAAGGACCGACCTGCCTTTACCTGTAAAAGTGTAACTACGCAGTCAGGCGCTGAGGACCATACGATGCCCGCCGTGCAATCCTGTGTCACATGGCGTCATTAGGATGCGTTGTGGTGGGGCATGGGGAATGGCGTACCGCTCTCCTGGCCGATGTCAGATTTCCAAACCTCAGAGACGCCACTTCTCATTGTTTTCGAACTCCATTGAAGCCTTCCATTTGAGTCCGTATCTACAGAGGTTGGAAAATCGTAGGAACTATTGGCCTACTGAAGCTCTGTGTTGTAAACCAATGTCTGAAAATTAATTGAAGAAATACTGCAACCGCCGCGCGGTCTAGGGCGCTGCAGTCATGGACTGTGCGGCTGATCCCGGCGAAGGTTCGAGTCCTCCCTCGCGTGTGTGTGTTTGTCCTTAGGATAATTTAGGTTAAGTAGTGTGTAAGCTTAGGGACTGATGACCTTAGTAGTTAAGTCCCATAAGATTTAACACACGTTTGAACATTTGAAATACAGCAACCAACCACTAATTTTGTAATCTTTACATGGAAGGCAGAAATGCGTCACAATGAGAAAACATGGATGTTGTTTTATATTTCTATGAACAAACCACGATAAAAAAGTGATGTAGGCCAGTGGTTTCGAACCTTTCTGAGACCATTACCTCTGAGTACCACCATCATCAACAACAGCATCTAACTAAACTTGACAATGACAAAGAATTTTCTTTGAACACTTTTAATTTTAAAGCGAGGAATGATAAATGATACGGTATTTAGTGTTTGTAGGTGTTTTCATTAAGGCCAGGACTATTAAGTCAATGTGACAACTGGTACTGCTTATTTCTAACAACCTTTCTCGTAGCATGACGAGGCAGTTTTCAGTGCATCGCAATGCTACCTACATCTCTTCTCAGAAAAGAAAGCTAAAATATCCACATTGTTGGTAGACGCTTATTAATAAAACATGTTTCTTCTGAACCCGATCCTCTACCTAACGGCACATGTTTCATCCACACCCTGCACCCTTATTTAAAATCAACCAAAGTAAAATGTGTGCACTATACTTAGGTCTAAAACTAAACTAAATTCCTCCCGAACAGGCCATGAAGGCCCAACGGTACCGACCGGCCGCCGTGTCATCCATAGCCCACGGGCGTCACTGGATGTAGATATGGAGGGGCATGTGATCAGCACACCGCTCTCCCGGCCATGTGTCAGTTTTCGAGACCGGAGCCGCTACTTCTCGTCAAGTAGCTCCTCAGTTTGCCTGACAAGGGCTGAGTGCACCACGCTTGCCAACAGCGCTCGGCAGACCGGATGGTCACTCATCCTAGTGCTAGCCCAGCCCGATAGCGCTTAACTTCGGTGATCTGACGGGAACCGGATGTTACCACTGCGGCAAAGCTGTTGGCTATTCTTAGGTCTACTGTTTGTAAATCACTTGACTGTTGGACTCCACACTGCTGAACTGGCAGAAACTGGAAGACTTCTGGCTCATAATGCTTTGTCTCTTTGCACTTCCACTACTACTACTAACAATAATAATAACAATAACAATAGTAACACAGTGCAGGCCATACAGGAATAATAATAATAATAATAATACAGTTCAGGCCCTACAGAAGAGTAGTAGCTACTATTTAGTCACTGTTGTCTTGTGCTGTCAATTGGTTTGTTTAATGCTGCGAGGTGAATAATGAAGCAAACTTGTGGTCTATTGCAGGAACTGTGTACAATTTGGGGAAGACACTTTTATGAGATATTTGAGCATATGTGATGAATATGTGTCAGTTTTACTGTCAGTAGATGCATGTAACCTACTGCAAAGCGTGTGCGTAGTGAGTGGACTATATGAGGATGACGATGTTCAAATGGGTCTGAGCACTAGGGGACTTAACATCTGAGGTCATCAGTCCCCTAGAACTTAGAACTACGTAAACCTAATTAACCTAAGGACATCACACACATCCATGCCCGAGGCACGATTCGAATCTGTTACCGTAGCGATCGCGCGGTTCTAGACTGAAGCACCTAGAACCGCTCGGCCACACCGGCCGGCGACAGTGTTCATATATTCGTTTAACGAGGTGTAATGTCCACACGTTAATCCCAGTAATCGAGATAAAATGTAATTGTTAGTACCTTACGTAATAAGTATTACAATCTTGCGAAATAGAATTAATAATAATGATCTCTTGAAAACAAGTCAGCTTCGTGAGCGGAACACAATTGATCCCTTTTCTTTTTATCCTTCAGAAAATTACATTTTACTCCACAGGAGTAATTACCTCCAGGTTGGGAACCACTGATCTAAGATGTGCTGTGTTCATAATTTTTTTAAAAGTTTTATTTACGACAATACCTTTTTTAGGCTTTCGGTCATGTCCTATAGCTTAATGGGGTTGCATAGGTATCTTCAGTACGAATTCGTCGGCTGCTGTTTGAATGCTGCAGCTGTCGTGAGCGAAGTACGTTTGTACAATAAGGATGCAATTATTTTTATTCTGCATTCAGAAGATTCTAGTTTCACAATTATGCACACAGTATGTACTGTAGGTTGTCCGCAGCTCGAGGTCTCGCGGTAGCGTTCTCGCTTCCCGAGCACGGGGTCCCGCGTTCGATTCCCGCCTCGAGATGACTGGGTGTTGTCGTCTTCATCATCATTATTCATCCCCATTTACGGTCGGAGGAAGGCAATGGCAAACCATCTCCTTGCCTAGTAAGGCGGCGCGGGTCTCCCGCGTCGTTCCCCTACGCTCTGTAAAGAAGTATGGGACTCATCATCATCATGTACTATAGTTTACTACGTAAGTCGGCCATAACGGAACGTGCAACGCTGCAGTCGGATAGCAAGCAGTGGAAAATTGTGCATAATATGCAGGTAATAATGGTACGAGGATATGCATAATAAAAGTAACTTCACCCTAACTGCTGATCACATGTTAATATGAGACTTGCAAAAGGTAGTGACTAAACAAACTCTTGTTTTGTGCAAGGCAGCTACAATATTCAAAATCTAGCAGACAAACTGGCACCGATAATAAATACGTAACTTAATTAAGCCACTTGAAGGTTGGTGGAAGTCAGAAACCAGTCTTGGTATATATATAAAGTTAACATATACGGCTGACTACTGCGGGTCTTCTGGTAATATAATCCAGAGCCACGGTATTCAATCACATAAACTTGGACAAAAATAATTCCCTGAGAAAGTCAAATATCTGACTGCGGGTTCTAATCCGGCAGTCGGATTACTTACAGTGTATTCTTCATTTCTATCTTATAAATGGCACGTGCTTTGTATTATTCGTCGACTAGTTGTAAGGATCTGCTGTGGAAGCCAGGACAGTGCAGAGCGTAACGTCTCTAACTATACAAAGCTCACAGGAAACAGAGCCATGGCTAAGTTTGACTTGGAAGCAGCAAGAAATAATTCGTTACCTTATTGAAAAAATCATCCTGTCATTTGCCTGAAATGATTCAAGTCAACATCGGAGAATCAACTTACTATGGGGATTTCATCCCTGCCCGTCTCTATTACGAGCCAGGTGTGTAAAGCACTAGACTATCTCGTTCGGTATATTTGTGCTAACAGTTTCATTAGAAACATTGACAGACGTTGTATCGCTGTACTGTCATTTAAACTCCTACTAAAAGACTGAGTGAACTGACACAGTGACAAGACACTTGAATCGCAATCACGAGAAACGAGATTTGCAACCTTAGATTTCTTACGCTTTACCGAAACATGTTGCATGGCTCAAACTGCAGGTTTGAAGAAAATTTATTTCATTTGCTTTGGCACGAATCTAGTGTAAAATAAGTAACGCAGTCATCAGTTCGAAGAAGGTTTTGAACACAACAGTGCTTTAGAAGGCATGGTTCTGTTGGGGGAAACCCGGGAGGGGGGGGGGGGGGAGGTACAGGTATGCCATTGCCCATTGCGTTCCTCCGACCTTTGGACTGACTGACCCAGACCGTTTTAGGGGGACTTACAGTCTGACGTGGATGCCGAACCATGGTGCAACTTCGCGCTTTTCACAACAACAAACATGCCCAGAGGTGAAAGAAATGACAAGTGACAGATATAAACCACTCGAATCTAGTGTACATGAGCTGATTTAATAGTTTACCTCGAAAGTTATAATTTTTTAAATATCGTATTACCCAGGTGGCACCTCTGGTTTCGCACGCATTGGCGGAATCTGAGGCTGAAAAGCGTATATGGTTATTGTAATCTTTGAAGGGCTATCCGTATTTTGGTAATAGGTTTTACAGCAAACGCATTGTGCACGTGACCGGCCCCGCAAGGCTACTAAAATTTCCACCTGTCTACACGCCCTAGGTCCAAATGCCCCAATCCTCTAACCCCTACCACAGCAACCGACCAGACCTCAAATCTTCCTGTTTGACTGCCTTGCCCTGTACATTGGGCTAAATAAATCATAGTCCCCAGAATGAAATTTTCACTCTGCAGCGGAATGTGTACTGATATGAAACTTCCTGGCAGATTAAAACTGTGTCCCGGACCGAGACACGAACTCGGAACCTTTGCCTTTCGTGGGCAAGTGCTCTACCAACTGAGCTAGCCAAGCACGACTCACGACCCGTCCTCACAATATTACTTCCGCCAGTACCTCACCGCCTACCTTCAAAACTTCACAGAAGCTCTCCTGCGAACCTTGCCCCTCAACACATTTGCGAGACGCGCAGTACAGTACAGTACTGTTCCGTACACCTTACTGTCTTTGTTACAATAATTGTATACCTATGTCGAAATGTTTACGAATTGTGGGAAATGTCTACGTTACAATGGAAATTCCATATTAGGCCCTGCCACTTGTAAACATAGACCACCATGAAAAAGGATTATTGCTTGTAACCTTCCATGAATAATAATAATAGAAATATTTAAATGTTAATGCGAATAAAGCCAAAGTGTAACCTCCCCACAAAAATGAAAGTCAATTTAATAAGAAAAGAATGAAATCTCAATGACAATCAAAACACAAATAGACCGAAATGTCGATCTTTAGGCCCTGATTAAACTCAAATTCTTACCTCAGTAATACTGCATCTGCTCTTATTTTTCGCCATGGCTTGGAGGAAATGCATCGTAAATATATATATTTTTTTGAATTTATGAGAAACTTTTCTTTAAGGAAATGCAAGGGAAATATTACTTCAGAAAAGGCTTGGTTGTTAAAAAATGGTTGGTTTAAAAACAAAATTATTATTGGGGCGATTCTTGAACAAATTAATTACACTTAAGATCCATTACATTATCAGATGAGCGCAATGCCGCTTCATTACCTTATTTAACAATATACCTCGTCCTGAATCCCGACCATAGAGCCATGTCGACGCCCGCCGACTCGTCACACACAACTGCGACTATCTCTCGCGCACTACTAGCACCGACTACGTCATCTCGCATGCGCTACTACACTCGAACTGAACTGACTACATGCTCTCTGGTCAGAGATTCTGCGGCTCGCCATCGCTGCCTATGAAACGTGCGCGTTTCATGCTATCGGTTTTCTTTTTTGACTCATCACTCTTCAGACTGGATTATACGACCCGTCACGAATTCCTCTCTTGTGTCAACCTCTTAACCTCAGAGTGGCACTTTCACCCACGCAATGAGTTATTTGTTGGTAATAGTTAAATCTCTACCTACCCGTATAGCTTTTACACTCTGCTGCCATGGATGGTGTTCCCTCATGCCTTAAACTACGCTCTATCACCCTGTCCCTTCTTCTAGTCTAGATGCTTCCAATCTTTCTAAGACCAATAAACCTGGATGCAATCAGATATCAGCTCCCATCGTTAACAACATTAGCGGCCAGCTAAACTATAAAATGAAAAACATATTTCTTCGAATATTTTCATTTTTAACATGACGAAAGGTAACTGATATTTAGGTTTTGTAGGATTTTCATTAAACCATAAATTAATTAATCAGTGGAACAATTGGTACTGTTGACTTGTGACCGACCACCTTTATCTTTTATAGCATGATGCAATAGTTCTCAGTGCATACCGCGTATTACACGCAACTCCTGGTCACCTACAACTACATCATACTCCGGAAGCGACATAGTGGTGTGTGGTACAGGGCACTTCTGGCACAACTAACTGATTTTTCCCCCATCCTGTTCCATTCACGAATGGTGCGTGGAAAGAATGACTGTCGGCAGGCCTCTTTATTGGCTCTGATATCTCGAATGTTCTCATCGTGGTCATTACGCACATGTATGTGGGTGGAAGTAATGTATAGCAAAGAAAGCTAACTATCCACATCGAGAGTAGACAAGTCTTCCTCTGTCACCCATTTCGCCAGCGACGCTTTATTCATTCACAGCCTGCACGCCCCATTTAAAATCAACAGAATTTACAAGAAACTTAGCTCCACTGTTTTTAAATCACTTGATTGTTCGACTCCCTACTTCTGAACCGGCAGAAATTTGAAAACTTCATTCAGGCTGAGAATGTTTGTGTCTGCCCACTGCCACGAATAATAATAATAATAATAATAATAATAATAATAATGCAGTGTATGCACTACAGCCATGTACAGCCAACAGGTAGCTACTGTCAGTTATTTCGTTTATTGCTGCGATGTGAATAATGAAGGAATTTCTGGTCCATTGTGGGTACCACCTACAACTCTGAGAAGACACTTTCATGATATATTTCAGCAAATGTGACATGTGTATCTAAGTTTTACTGTCACTGATGCCTAGTAGAAAGCAGGTGTGTAGTAGGTGAACTATGTGATTCATAAATTCGTTTCAGAAACTGTAACCTTTACCATATTGTGTCATGAGTTAATGCTAGGATACGGAAAAAAAGTAATTGTTGGTAACTTATGTAATCAATACTACAGTCTTATGAAACAGTGATAATAATAACGATGTATCAAAAATAATTTATCTTCGTGATCTAAATACAGCCGAACTCCTCTGTTTTTACCCCTCTGGAAGTAATTACCCCAGGTTGGGAACGAACCACTGTTCTAATCAGTACTTTCCACATATTCCTTTCCTCGTCGATGCTTTCGAGAGCCTCCACATCTCTTATCTTATCAGTCCACTTAATTTCCAGTATTTTCTGTAACGACGGTTTTCTACTCGTACCGAAACATTGTTGTTTTTATCATGTAAGCTAGTTAGGGTTTCCTCTGCACCCTTTCTGCCTGTACTCAGACACCTGTTCTCATCTCTACTATTTCACTTATGTTATAGCCTCTTGTGTTGTATTGTATTGTATGGTAACCGGGGGCCTAGAAACGACGGAGAGGCTCCGTCCCCGCCGCAGCCGCAGTGATCCACAACCCCACGACGACTACCGCAGTCCACTTCACCCCTCCGCCGCCCCACATCGAACGACTCTTTCAGGGTTATTGTGCAATTCGGCCCCCGGTGGACCCCCCCAGGGAACGTTTCACACCAGACGAGTGTAACCCCTATGTTTGCTTGGTAGAGTAATGGTGGTGTAAGCGTACGTGTAGAACTTGTTTGCGCAGCAATCGCCGACATAGTGTAGCTGAGGCGAAATAAGGGGATCCAGCCCGCATTCGCCGAGGCAGATGGAAAACCGCCTAAAAACCGTCCACAGACTGGCCGGCTCACCGGACCTCGACACAAGTCCGCCGGGCTGATTCGTGCCGGGGACCAGGCGCTCCTTCCCAATCCGGAAAGCCGTACTTTAGGCCGCATGGTTAACTGGGCTGGCAGTTACAGCTTATTTCTCAAATATTATCTTAGGAGAACGTGAGGACTACATTTGTGCGCCATCCCTTACCGATTTCAACAGGAGCCCTTTTTTTTCCCTACTAATAAATGTTTGGGAAGGATTGTGCCTTGATCAAAGACAGTATTCTCCTTTTTCCATTCACACACGTGGCAGAGAAACTTAGGTTTCCAGACGAATTTCTTTTGTCCTTGTGTCCCACATCTTGCTAAACAGTCAGCGTCTCTCGAAAAAGTAACAGACTGATTGTGAAGAGAAACACAAATTAATAACTAGGGCATCAGTTCACACTTTCAATGGAAACGGCGACGCCAAAGAGGAGGGAAGCCTGCGGTATGTCATCCAGGGAAGCAAACAGGTCGGTAGAACATCAAGCTCAAAGCAGAGGGAAGTGCACAGAAGAAAGGCGGCAGTGTGTTAGCAGAGCACGGAAGCTGTTCTGCGAAGGTCGGCATGTCCTGGATTCCGCGGGCTGTGCTGCACTGCACCTTTACGGCTACGGAACTGGCCGCCAGGGATCGCTTCCAGGAAACGGTACTAAAACATTACGCCGCTAGAGGTCTTACGCCGCAGGAAAGAAGTCCACTTCTCGCTTCCTCCCTCCAGAAGGGAGGCGGAGGAGATCAGTGTTTAACATCCCGTCGACAACGAGGTCATTAGAGACGGAGCACCAGGTCGGATTAGGGAAGGGTGGGGAAGGAAAGCGGTGGTGTCCTTTCGAAGGAACCATCCCGGCATTTGCCTTAAGCGATTTAGGTAAATCGCGGAAAATCTAAATCAGGAAGGTGGCACACGGTTTTGAACTGTCGTCCTCCCGAATGCGAGTCCAGTGTGCTAACCAACGCGCTACCTCCAGAAGGGGCCGTGGTGATTGGAGCTATAACTTCCCTAAAAATGCTAGCCTGCTTTACTTGTGTCTTCATATCTGAGTATTTCTCAATGACAATTTGACAGCACTAAGGGAGTAAATAACAGTAATTATTCAAATGTGCTAATGCAACGTGTTTTATTTTCTTCTTCAATTCGTAGTCGCAACTTAGCCAACCTGTGCAGTGCTAAACTAGCGCACTTGATTAGTTTCCCCTTTGCTTGGACAACTGTTCTTATCTCGACCTTCCACTTACGTTATAGCATGTTTTTTTTTTTTCTTTTTAAATCTTTATTCATCAAAACCAATATTATACATAGTAACCCGCCACCTAAAACATTAGTGGGTCGAAGTAACATACAAAAGTACTAATTACCAGCAGCATTTACTATCCCTTTATCTACTTAATATTAGTTATAGCATGTTTCTTAAATATAACTGTAGGAGAACATGAGTTATGTATTTTTACTCCATCTCTTACTGATTTCTGTAGGAACCCTTTTGTAATACTGGGGGATGTTTAGACTAGTGACGGTAGTCAACACATCAGTCAGTTTTAAAACTAACTAGCAAGTCTCCTATGGTCTCTGGAAAGATATGTAAGATATGTAGAGCGGGACAACTATAGGGGAAGAGAAATATTGGAATATATCCAACAAATAATTGTGGACGTTCGGTATAAGTGCTGCTCTGACATCTGACATGAAGAGGTTGGTATGTGAGACGAAGTCGCAGCTAACGCCGTCAAACTAGTCACAAGATTAATTACGCACCCCCGGCACACACCCACGCTTCCTCTGTCACACTATACATTAAGCGACGTTCAAATTTTTTTTTTTTTTTTTTTTTTAAGAATGAACGAAACAATCAACGAAAATAATTTTGCACTTTGTTTATTGACTCCTGATTTTTTGAAGACGTTTATTCCTCATTAAGCCCCCCTCCGAGGAGTTAAGGTAGCTCTGCACAAAACGAGGTGTGTCCGTGATTTACAGTTTGCAAATATTATCTGAAATCAAAAACAAACAATTTTCTTGATCTATGGGATACTGGTAATAGCGCAGTTTTTTGTATTTGAAAAAAAATTATAAAATGGCGGTCGTCTGAAGCAAAGATGTAGTTTTGTCGTGTATTTTTGGTCACGTTTCTGCAATAACTTATGAATAAATTGTGCATAAGTCCTACTAATAAATAAAAACTAATTCGAAAACTGACATTTTCGGTCAATTTCACGAACCCCTCAAGAAGCGACAGCGATGGTTTTCCGAGTATATAAATTCACTGGGCCGAGTCAGAAGCAGAAGAGAGGCCTGGTGAAGGGCTAACCTTTGGCGTTGCCAGTTACCAGGGTTGACAACGGCTAGAGCCCGAGATGTGGGTCAGAGTCAGAAAGAACGTTGGCAATGCCGCAAAGTATTAACCCTTTTCACACTGCGCAGAACGCATCGCACTACTGCCTTCCTAAGTGTACACCACGATAATCATTGGCACTGACCCACGTCCGTATAGTGTAGGAAGGTAACAGTAAATTATCTTTACCAAGGAAACAACGCGTATCGCCTCTCCCTTTCGCCCACCCAAAAAAAGAAAAAAAAAACTGAACATTATCGAACCTGTCAAAATTTAGTCTAGATGTGTGTGGCAAACGAATATTCTTGGCACTGTTAAAACAAGTGAATGTACACATGAAAATAACTCGATTTGAATTGAAGCTTGTCTCAGTTTTTTAACGACTCTGCTCATTGTTCCTTGACAGGGACGATATGGCGGAGGCAACGAGCGATGAAGTCGCAGTGGGATCCTCGAAACCTGCAGAAGATTTGCAGCTGGATTCCGCAGGCGCACACACGGAAGACGCGGGCTCTGGGAAAAAGCCAGCCGCCGTGTCGGCAGCGGGCCACAAGCAGCAACCAGCTACCAACGTCACCGAAGCCGGGGAGCTGGTGGCGGTGATGGCGCCAAAGACGAGGGCGCGGAAGTCTGACGAGGTAAGACGGACCACGGAACGTGCGTCGGAGAGTGAAGGCCAAACGGGTAATGCTGCGAAGAAGGATCAAGGTACGTCATTACACGGTGGGAAAGCTGATCTGAGAGGCGAGATGGGAGCAGCAGGCACGAGAAGGGCGGAGGACATAGAAGGAGCAGCGGATAGTAAAACAAAGGCGCCGGAGACAGCAACGGCGAAGGAGACCGTCGTACCAGATCGCCAAACGGTGCATGTGAGGCACTGGGATAAAACGGTCTCTTCCACCGCTCACACTGTACCCAGAGGGAGTGGGGCGGAGGATGAAACATTCTGTTTTGAACCTTTCTGGAGGGCGAACGAACGAGAAGTAACCTCCTCCGAGAAGGCTGAAATACCACGCCCACCCGATCGCAATGTTGAGCAAGGACCAACACGTTCAGGAAGCAGTAAGAAGCAGGAAGTCGAAAGACGAGGTGTCACCTTCCAGAACGAACCTACCAAGATCGAGCAGGCAACGGAGGTCGCTAACGCTCAGGAAATAGTCGACAGTATTGTCGCTGAATTACAGACTTCTCCTGATCTCGGTGCAACCACTAAGACGAAATTCACACTTTCTGGTAAAAAACGAAGTAGAGCAGAACACTCCTTCGAAAAAGAACACGTTCCAGATAATGTTATGAGTGAACAACATTCTGGCACTGTTACGAACGAACAACAGTCTGGTACACCTGAGTCCACTGCTACGGCAATAGATGCCACCAACACCACAACAGAAGACATCTACAGGGCAACTCCTATGAGCCATTGCAGACACGAAAATAATGATACTGAAACAGAAGCAATGACAAAAAAAGCTTCAGGACCAGTCGCAGCCAGAAAACCAGTGCTTACCTCTGCTATTCCTTTTTCCATTTCGTCACCGGTAGAAGCCTTCGGGAAAACAAGTGGGTCCTCTCCTAAAGAATCAACTGACGAAACAACGGACGCAGAAAAGAAGAGTCCTACAGACCACGGAGGAACATCCAAGACGCCCGATCAAGTAGTCAAAACAGACAGACCCTCGTCACCAGTCTCCACTGAAACAAGCTGTACTACACCTCATCGAGGGGCTAAAGGTAAAGAACAGGAGTCACTGTCTGAAACATTTGAGACTACGCTCAAAATCATCTCGCTGTCAGAATCACTATCTGATAAGACGTCCATGGAGAAAACTAAGGCGCGAGCGAAAGAAACTAGCAAAATATTCCAGCCTAAAGAAGAGACTGGTATCCAAGACGATGCCATAGGCTTTGCACCTGAAGGATCTGAAGTCGATCAAGGATCAGCAGTCTCGAAGATGGAAAGTTCTAGCACAGAAAATGAAGCTTCAAAAACTAAGACACTGATCAGCCAAAAGTCGAAAGGACCATTGAAGAAGCAAAAGAGTTCTGTGGAGTCGACAAATTCAAATAGCGCGGCTCAGAAGTCAACAGAAGAGGCCCTGTCGTCTGAACTGGTCCGTCAAGACGATGATTGCAGCGAGCAAACATCGACGACGGCACCTGAAGGAAATGACGCCAAGGACCAGATTCCAAAGAAACGAACGAATCGGAAGCCCACCGAGACGACGAAAAAGGATTTACTGCGCAAACAGGAGACAGAGAGAGAGTCACCAGATGTAAACACTGGAGCCACTGCCGACACCGAAGTTACTGCCAGTGACCCTCATACACCAAAAAAAGACACTGAAACAAGTGTAATAGACTCAAACGAAGGAGACTCCAATGGAAAGCCTACGTTGCCCACGACAGTGTCAGGTCAGAAATCTTGTAGTAAAGACACAAAAACGCAACCGAGAAGAAAGAGGGGCGCCACCGAGACAGCTGGTACAAACAAGTCAACAGCGCCAACTGCTGAGAGTGTGACCGAGCCGTCGACAGCAGCCCCACCTGACCACGACGAAAGTGGTGTCTTGGCACAATCAGAGTTTACTGAAGCCAGTTCTAAAGACGCACCAATCGACAAAACTAATGCAACGGCTCAGTTACACAAGACATCTGGACCCCAGAAGCCTAACAACAAGAAGACGAAGAAGACGGTGCCGAAAACGGGAAGTTCCAGTACACTAGCAAGCGTATCACAGAGAACTGAAGATACTGCGGCACCAGTAACAGGCATTTCTACCCCCAAAAGTCCGACTAACGCGGAATCAGTGCCCTCAGTTACAACAAAAAACGATACAACAAAGCCCGAATCAGATAATGCTACGGGAAAACAGAAACGCAATGTCAAAGCTACGAAAATGCAACAGGCAAAGGGAAAGAGTTTCGCCGGGATGACAAAGAGCAGTAATAAGACTCCGCAACAAGTAGAGAGGGTTAGTGACGAAAATGCAGGGGTCAAGATGGTAATCGAAAGCGAGAATATCAACAAAAAACTCGCCAAGACATATCCTGGTCGAAAGCTCAACAGCAAAACGACGAAATCGACAGCGAAAAAATCCGATGCACCGTCAGGTTCTCAAACAGATATATGCTCCACTCAGGTAGCTAGTTTAAGAACGGAGAGTCCCTCAGGCACAGCAGTGCCGAACGGCGAAAATATTTCATCTTCAAAGATCTTTAGCGACGAGAAGATAGAGAAAGACCAAGTAAAACCAGCAGACAGTGGTACTGGGGCCGAAAATGAAACTTTATCTTCTGGTGGTGTAATTCCAAATGAGGACAATGGAGTCCAGACGGCAGAATCAGTGACGCAGCCAAGTGAAGGTGATCCAGGCGGTTCTCACGGAGAACCCCGAAAGACTACCAAATCGACGCAATGGAAGCGAGAAGGGAGAAAGATTCCAGTGAAAGAGAATAAGAAGAGAACAACAGTCAAAAACAATGAAAAACAATCAGATGCAGTTGCGCAAAACGAGACCAGTGGTGGTAATTCGGAGACCAAATCCACTGAAATGCAGAAGTCAGCGGCAAAAGCTGAAAGTACTAACCGCAATGCGCAGACCTCCGGTTCTCCACCTTCTGATCGAAATCGTAACCGGAGCATAGTCACACCTTCAGTGAGTAGAGTGGACCCCGAAAAGAAAGATGATGAGTCAGTTTGTCCTGTGGAACCGACCGAAACGACACCTGAGTCCATCACTGCTGGTAAATCTTCTGCAGGTCATGTAGCAGATGACACAACTAAACAGATCATAACAACTGCTGTAGCCGACAAGGTTGTATCAGAAGCTTCATCTCGAAAGACACCGTCTAGTCGAAAGAACACTAAAAAGGAGAAAGCCTCCTTGAAGAAGCTGGAAGAAGTCTGTGAGTACAATGAAAAAGAAACATCTATTAGAAAGAACAACGAAACATCGACAGCCGCCGTTGGTCAGAACGGCATCGAGAACGCCCAGAGAGACGGGACCGAAATTGAATTGGAATCTACAGTGTCGGCAGCTAAAACTGTTGGCTCAAAGATCCGTGTACCAAAGTCACCCTTTGATCCCAAGCCTAAGAGCAAAGCGCAGCTACAGAAATCGAGCAGTATGGTCGCCGTCTCAGTAAGCAAGAGTAAAACAAGTGTCGCGGTAGATCGAGCTAAACTCTCATTGCTTGGCGATACAGGACTAACCGAGGGGAAAACTGTGTGTTTGAAGAAATCTGAAAGTTACACAGCAGCAACCTCGGACGACAGCGCAAAGCGACAATCAGCTGAGGACAAAGGTGCTGTATCTCATAGGCGACAGAAAATTTGTTCTTTGAAGCAACAAAGAACATGCCGCGAACAAGGGAAGATGAAAACTTCGGCACCTCAGAACGAAAATACAAAAGGGAAAGATTCGGAACTAACGTTACAACATCCACACAGAAAAACCATATCGTCATTCACGAAGGAAGGGAAGACAGAGTCGAACGTACCTGTGGAGATCGGCGCATCAGAGTCAGCGTTGAAAAATGTAAGGAAACGGGAGGAGAGTAAGCAATTGACCACTGTCAATAGCGACGAACCCGATGGAGGTGACCAGTCGCCACGGAAAACAAAAGCCGATCAGAAGTCAAAAGCAGAAGAAAGCGTACAGAACACCGGGACAGGTGACGTCGATCGTGCAGCAAAAATTCAGTCTACGACACCGCAAGAGAAGGGTGTAGAATCCGCAGAGACTGCACGTCTGCCAAAGACAAGTCCTCGCACGCGTCGACCGAAACTAACAGGAACACCAGAAGAAATGAAGGCTACTGCCGAGATTAAAGCTCCGGACACTAAAACTGCAAAAGAAGTGACTGAAGGAAAGCCTCATACGCCCAGAAAAGGAGAGAATGTTCCCGAGACAGGTCTGCCGAAACAGGGAAATTCGCCGCGTAAGAGAACTGACGAAGACGTGGGAACTGAAGCAAAACAGAGACCCACATGCGTGCAACAGGAAACAAGAACGAATGACAAACTAAATAATGTGGATAGTACGCAGAAGAAAGGACAGGCGAAACATGAACCGGTGCCATCCACAGTGACAGTAACTCTAAAGGCCGGAGATCGCAAGAGAACTAGCAACAAGTCTGCCGACGATACTGTGAGGACTGGCGAAACTGTTGAATGTACTATCTCGGCTAACATGAAGTCTGAAACAGGAGAAGCAAACAGAAACAGCGGAATGGACACAGCCACCAATGTCGCTAAGAAAAAAGAACAGCGAAGTTCCAAACCACGTGAACATCCCGGGCAAAAAACGGCCGCCAGTGGGCCGTCTACTGTGACTGGAGATGGCGTGAAAGTAGGCTCTCCTCGGAAACAAACTGCAGACCAGAAAGACGCAAACGCAAAAGCTAAAAACATCGACGAAATATGTGTTGTTATCGAAGAGATACCTCAGGAGCAGAAGTCAAAAACATTGGCAAAGACTGAAGTGGATCCTCACGAAAAGCAGCGCGTAGACACCAATCAGGAACAAAGAGCCAAAGATAGTGGACTACCCCAGTCGTCTCCCAGGAAATCACCCAGAAACGTCTCGAAAACAGCACCAGCTTCAAGTCTCAGGTCTGAGGTGCCTTCCAAGATAAATTCTCTCGACACAGGAGAAACTAAGGGGGCGGCACGAATTGCCATTGTTGAAATAGAAGAAATTAACGAAGTGCCCGTAAGCTTCAGAGAGAAACAGAAGTCCTCACCTGCCAGTGATGTTACAACTTCAGGTAACACTAAATACAAGCGCAATCAAGATTCTACGAAAACCGTTAGTGCGAGAGAGCCCGACGCCTCTCCCCGCTCAAAACAAGCAGCAGCGAAGAAGGGTATGGTCCCCAGTGGCCGGGCCTTTGAGCATTCGGAAGACAACACGGCAGCCGCGGTGACACAATGCACCAGCAAAACCGACGCACTTAACGCACAACACAATGGAATGAACGGCCCTGAGACTGCCAGAAGCACTTCTCCGCAACGTCTCATAGCCCAATTGAGGACATTTATGACTCAGGCATCCCTGCTGCACAAGTTGGACCTTAAGACTAAGATTCTAGAATGCATGGGTGTAAACGAAATTAAGGATGGGTACAAAATACCAGGAAATCGCAAAAAGCTCAAAACATCTACGACTGATTTGCAGAAAGTTGCCGCTGCGTTGAAAGTTGGTAGGAAGAGATTGGAGGACCAGACCGGCAGTAAGGTATTAGAGAAAGGTAAGATGGTGTCCATCCGAATGGAGGACTCGAGTGCGGCGTTGAAGAAAAGTCTACATGGCGTCATGAGCACCAGAACAGACGTCGGGTCAAAGTCTTCCATTGGTAGGGCGGAGGAGGCCAGGAATAAGCTGATTGGTTTACCGAGAGGCTTACTCGTTGGCAAGCATTGGGACGGGAAGAGTGCCACGGGGAGTTCTGGCTTGAGCAGTTCATCAGACACTCCGAAACCAATTCTGGTCAAGGACCGCGCTCGAAAACGTAAGGCGCGTACCGAACGGAAAGGGGTGCCTCGTGTAAGGTTCAGCGACACAACGTCCGGGCTGACAACAGCGAGCTCGCGACCGTCGTACAGCCACGGAAGCAAGCGTCAGAGGTGGGCCAGCGCCACTCCAGAAATACCGGCTAGAGTGAAGAAGGTTTCACCCCGACGGCACGGAGGCAGCGTCGGACCAAAGTTTCCTGTGGGCATCGTTTCATCTACCATGCTCGCCTTGAAACGAATGCGTCCTTCAAGCGTCGAGAAATGCCGTTCCGTAAGTCCACCGCCGTCACGCAAGACTTCCAAGGCACTGTCCACTGCGGCTGTTGCTATGATGGCAGTAACGATGAAAGCTAGAGAAATTGCGAAGGTACCGCAGTACGGGACGAAAGCCGCAACCGTGCACCGCTCGCGCAGCCCCAGGTCCGCGTCGGTAAAGAAGCAAGCTACGAAGAGAGAAGCAAATAAGAAACGCAACTGGAAGACCGAACAGCGGACTGGTGAAATTGTAATACGCGGCCTAACTGCGGCGGCTGATAACTTCCCGGCCGAGGATCGCATGGAGGAGGGTATGAGCGATTTCGTGCCCCTGCAACAAGCCAGGAAGCAGCGCGAGCGACCACCGGACGAGTACGACAGGACGCCAGTAATATCACAGACGTACAGCGAAGCAGACAAGCCCGTATCGCCTAGAGCAGGTACGGGGTACCAAGCAGATAAGGTCATGCCGACTTGGCACTCCGCTTCCTACGCTCCGAGTCCACGAAAACCGAGCAAAAGTCCTACCTGCGAGAAGAGTCCTACGTTGCGCGTACTTCACGACAACAAGCGTCAACTCAGGTCCAAAACGACAGTTATAAATTCGTCACCTACGGAAGTCCCATGTTCTGTAGCCATAACGAAAAAAACGTCGGTTCCGGCACCGTCAGGAAAGCGGTCGCACCAGTCGTCGCGCACCACTCGCAAAGCGGCAGGAGCCGCACGAGCGTCGATCGAGCACGTCGTCAACATCGACATCCGCATGGGCAGTTTAGCGAAAGATTCGACGGCGCCAGAGGACGCGCGCGCACGAGCAGAAACGCCGTCAGCGAAGAACTCCATAGTAACAAAGGATTCCAGCGTCGGGACCGAGGAGATGCAAGTGTTGGATGTACGCATAAGGGCGCTGCCCGCCGCAGGGGATGATGCAGAGTCTGACGAGACGAGCGTACACACGCTGATGAGAGCCAAGGACAAATCGGAGACCGGCGGAGGAGACGTGGACGACGCGGCCTGCGACAGCTCCGAGAGCATGCTGGCTCTGACCGACGTGCAGACTGGCGGCGCCGGGG
Source organism: Schistocerca cancellata (assembly GCF_023864275.1). Classification (NCBI taxonomy): domain Eukaryota; kingdom Metazoa; phylum Arthropoda; class Insecta; order Orthoptera; family Acrididae; genus Schistocerca; species Schistocerca cancellata. Next base: position 374,468,422 of record NC_064626.1, read on the forward strand.
ACCGAATCCCCTGCTACGGAGTCGACGCCGACGCCGACGCCGATGCCGAAGCCGACGAGGACAGCGGCGCAGAGTCCGACGCGTCGTCCAAAACTTGGCCGCGGGCTACGCTCGTCACACCCACCACCAAAACCTTGGCTGCCAGCTTCCCGCGTTTCTCCACGTCTTCTGTTCCCGAGGTGGGTCCATCTGGCAGGGCACCATCTTGCTGAAGTGCGAAACCGTATTCTGTCCTTCCAGCGTAACAGGTAGGTGCAGAGAGGAGGCTAAGCGTACGTTTTCTTGGCATCACCATCGACATTTGCGAGCAGATCTAATCATTACTCTAGAGAAATTGATACTATTGGATTTGGATTGTTTGAGGGAAGAGACCAAACAGCGAGGTCATCGGTCTGATCGGATTAGGGAAGGATGGGAAAGGAAGTCGACCGTGCCCTTTCAAAGGAACCATCCCGGCATTTGCCTGGAGCGATTTAGGGAAATCACGGAAAACCTAAATCAGGATGGCCGGACGCGGGACTGAACCGTCGTCCTCCCGAATGCGAGTCCAGTGTCCTAACCACTGCGCCACTTCGCTCGGTAAATTATACTATTCCACAGGGACTCTAGTATATTCAGTTCTGTGCAACAAATAGAGTCATACCAATAATTGATATAGTCTGTCTGTAAACTCAAGAGCGAGCAGCGCTTTTGGTGGGCTGAGTGGCCTTTCCCAGAAGAACGCTGCCACCGCCCTACAGGGGACCCAAAATATGTTGCCCGTTATCTGTCTGGCAGTGTAGATCGGCGTGGAGTGATATACGTCGTTTCTGTTCGTGGGATCTTAGTTGCCAACGTCAGTGAGTTAACTCTGTATACTTACTGATGTACTTCGATATCCAGAAGTGATGGATAATCGTCTAGCATTGCAGGAAAATGTGCAGAATACGAAGAAAGGGAGGTATTTGGGGAGTTGGCTCAAATGGCTCTGAGCACTATGGGACTCAACTTCTGAGGTCATTAGTCCCGTAGAACTTAGAACTACTTAAACCTAACTAACCTAAGGACATCACACACATCCATGCCCGAAGCAGGATTCGAACCTGCGACCGTAGCGGTCTCGCGGTTCCAGACTGCAGCGCCTAGAAACGCACGGCCACTTCGGCCGGCATTTGGGGGAGTAACGAGCGTTCGATCGTCTCTAATGTAATTACAGCGTGTAATAAGGAGGCGACCCAAAAAGAACTGTTGACTAATATTACTAGTCCCAATCAAAGGACTGCAATTTATGCAAACGTCCCCATTTCAGCATGCCATCTGCAAAATGAGCTTCAGAGTAACGAAGTTTACTTTTGACCTTGAATATCGTCTATATTCCGGAACTTCAAATTTACAGCTGTAATGTGATGACCTGACGAGCCTAAAGGAAGCATAATGTGTGTTTCTCAAGTGTTAGCCTTCTCGTAAATCGGACTCATTATTATGATCTCTTAAAATTCGCCAAATCGCAACTGTTTTTATTAGCGACATGCGCTCATTTTGCGTATTATATGCTCTATGAGGAAAGCATGGAAACTTATCAATGTAATGGCGTGTCAAGAGTAGCGAAACTAAAGGGTATTGTATTGTATTGTATGGAACTGGGGATCTAGAAACGACGGAGAGGCTTCGTCTCCGCCGTAGCCCTCAGTGGTTCACAAGCCCACAACAGGCTACAGCAGTCCACTCACCCCATCGCCGCCCCGCACCGAACCCACGGTTATTGTGCGGTTCGGCCACCAGTGGAACCCCCCCCCCTCCCCCCCTCGGAATGTCACACACCACACGAGTGTAACCCCAATGTTTGCGTGGTAGGTAGAGTAATTATGGCGCACGCGTACTTGGAGAAAGTGTTTGCGCAGCAATCGCCGACATAGTGTAACTGAGGCGGAATAAGGGGACTAGCCCGCATTCGCCGAGGTAGACGGAAAACAACCTTAAAAACTATCTACAGACTGGCCGGCACACCGGACCTCGACACCAGGGACCGGCACGCCTTCCCGCCCGGAAAGCAGTGTGTTAGAGCGCACGGCTAACCGGGCGGGCTTAAAGGGTACTCTAGTCAAACTAAACGTGAAACTAATCAAAACAATATTTAAAATTAATGTTTTATATTATGTAAAACACTACTTTTTGTGTGTTCTATGATTTTAGAAACCTCACTGATGATGGCGAGTTATCGCTAAAACCATTTTTGGGAAAATAAACACAGACTTGTGCAGTGACCAAATATTGCTGTGTCTTCACTTTAAGCTTTCCTCGCTTGGCCTGACACAACATTGTGCTTTTCGCTTTTTATGTACGAGATTGTTGAAAATGGACGTGAAGTCTGGAACATGTCTTCCACGTTGAAGTGAAAGTGGAAAAACTGCAGCGGAGACAAGAATGGTGTTATTCAATTAATAAACTTTGCATGTTGCTTCAAGACGGAATCACAATCTCATACTGAATACAATATAATGACATAACAGAATCTATCTGTCCTCAGATTCTGTTGGTCCTTGTGAGCTTCATCTGTTCGGTAATCTTCACAGTTCACGGACTGTTCTAAAGGAAGAATTATCTAAATACAAATCGTTTTATTGCCGAGTGTTCACTGAGTGAATTCTGCGGTTCCTTTTGAAAGAGTCCGTACCGTAAATCATTAATTCTATGAGGTGGGGGGGGGGGCGTATGCATTGTGGCGACAGAATTAGAGTTTTCGAGAATATTTAACTGTGCCTTGCATGAAATTCGCAAACTAAAATCACGGATCATGCTCACCGACCTGTCATGAGCTAATAAGAATTTTCTGTTTAAACGCACAGTGGTGGTCCAAAAAATAATACCATATCGTAGGAAATAGTCTAGTAAAAGTGAGAAAAGTAGTTCGTTTCGATGTCAATGACAATGGTTCTTATCCTAATAGCGGAAATAGTAAAATTCCGTTTCTGCACAAGATCCACAACGTGATAATTCCAAGAAACATTTTAATCTATTTTCAATACTAAGATTTTGAAATTTTCGTCCTTACACAGTTTCTGAAAAAGTAAAGTCCCTTAAAATAATAAACAAAGATTTAGGTTTATCTGTACACTATAGTTGGTCCGAATGCATATTATGTTCTGATGAGATGGAATCTGGAAATGGCGTCACACTGTAGGGACAGTCGTCTTCGTCGTCCATTTTTCTTGCATATTTTGTGTACTTTTATAGCATTGTCGATAATTCATTATTTTGCTCTCACTAATAAATAATTTCAGGTTCCTGCGATATATCTTACTTGAGCTGGAGCGCTAATAACTGCTCTCTAGCGCACCCATGACGGAGTTAGTGCTTTCCAGTAGCAATATTTTATTAATCAGTAACGCACGACAACAAACAGATTCTGTATTCCCTGTTTTCCAAAAGACGTTCGGCTTTATACCACACTACCGATTTAAACAATGATATGGGCGTAATGGACGTCTTCTCAAATATCAGATTGTTTAGCAGACATATATAACTACACATGAAATTTAACATAGCGGCACACCACGCATGTACCGGCAGGATCTTAATAGTTTGTCAGTATTCACCTGGAGATGGCCAGAACACACTGCGCCGCAATTTCGTGGCAGCACGTTGCAGACATCCAGCACTTTGTCCAAGTTTCATAGAACTCATACCAGGCAGCAACTGCCATTCAGAAATAAAATATTGAGTGCCTCAGCGAATCTCTTGTTCGAAATGTATGCACACGATCTCGCACATTCTTGTGCCACCGCTGAGTCAGTAGGAAGTTGAAAATTTCGGCCAAATATCGTCTCGGAATAAAGAATGGCTGCTAGTGTTTAACGGAGCTATAGTTACAGTCATGAACGATGGCGGTCGAGTTACTGCTTGTTCTGCACATTTACGTCACGCATTCTCCGGCATCCAATGAGCGTTCATTAGCCTTCTGAGCGCTATGCTGTGAATGTCATTGTCAATGCGAGTGTTATACGCGATTGTAGCGAGTTATTTAGTGGATCTTTACTCCATTTTTTGCGAGTTGTCATTTTTGATGGTGGAGGTAAGCAGCAAATCCTGCATAAGCAAGCGAGAGACATAATTTGTAATATACACGCTTTCTTCAAGCGCAAATCCTATGTATGATCCCGCAACTGTCGCTTGGAACCGGCAACAATGCAGTTCCTCCCGATCGAGTCTCGACCTGCGCAAACCGCCATTATTCGTGACTCGGTCTATAAATGCAAGATGGTTCAAATGGCTCTGTGTACTAAGGGACTTAACATCTGCCGGCCAGTGTGGCCGAGTGGTTCTATGCGCTTCAGTCTGGAACCGCGCGACCGCTACGGTCGCAGGTTCGAATCCTGCCTCGGGCATGGGTGTGTGTGATGTCCTTAGGTTAGTTCGGTTTAAGTAGTTCTAAGTTCTAGTTTGTCCCATAGTGCTGAGAGCCATTTGAACTTAACATCTGAGGTCATCAGTCCCCTAGAACGTAGAACTACTTAACCCTAACTAACCTAAGGACATCATACACATCCATGCCCGACGCAGGATTCGAACCTGCGACCGTAGCGGTCGCGCGGTTCCATATTGAAGCGCCTAGAACCGCTCGGTCACAGGGCCGGCAAATGCAAGATAATACGTGTGAATTCTCTGCCGGCACACGGCACAGCAGATAATAAAAAGTAGAAACACATTCTTGATTTTCTGCCGCATGTACGAGGGCATGCTCAAAATTAACGGCTCCGAATTTTTTATATGAAAACTCTTAAAGCTCTAGTAAATAAAACAAACTTCATTAACATTCTACATCTTTGTCCTTCATGTCTACATATTTGCAGCCAACTGCGGCTGGAGATCGAATTGTAGCGTATGACATGGCAGCGTGTAACGTAACTAGTTCTGTGCTTGAGAAACAGCGTTCTGAAATCGAGTTTCGAATTCGGAGAGTTGGTCCACACGTCTCCTGCAGCATGACAAATGCCAGACCACACATGAGCGCCGCGATATGTGCAACAATACGATGCGCTGTGTTCACTGTCATTGATCATACTTCATACAGTCCCGACTTGTTCCCATGCGATTTTCATCTGTTTGCAAAACTTGACGAACACTTTCGAGGACTTCACTTTGATAGTGATAAAGCGGTCCAAGCAGAGGTGAGGTTGTGGCTCCGTAAACAATGTCAAACATTGTACAGTGACGGTATGGACAAACTAGCCTCTCGTTAGAGAAATTTGTTCGTCGCCAAGATGACTATGTTTTATTCCTAATCAAGTTAACGTTCCAGTCACCGACCTCTTTGCCATTGTTCAATACACAACCGAAAAAATTAAAGAAAAAAATGTTGCAGAACGTGAAGGAGAGTTTCCTATTCGTAATTAAAAATCTGAGTGCTTGTTGAGAATTTCTGTGGTACTGGATTCAGTGCCACTCATTAAACACCTAGGCGTAACATGGCGAAACGATACCAATTGCAAACAAACACGAAGACCGGTTTAATTAGAACATACACGCAGATTGTAACAAAGGGAACGGCGATACGTATAGAATTCATTTTTCACATACAGAAGAAAAAATATTTTCTATGCACATGACTCTGGAAAAACTTTTATGTTACAACTTATTTTCTACGACTCTTCACAGTACATTAATCATGGGAACACACAGTAACAGAAGGCATCAGCATGTCTCATGAAACTCTTTCTTAAATGAAATGTTCAAAATGCCCTCCACTATCATAGACACGTATACTGTCCCTCCAAAATGTTCAGAGACTTCAAAAGGAAATAATTATGAGTATATCAGCGTGTTTGCCAAGTACATTGATATGCTGATTGCAGTTCGTTTCGCGAATATCTTTACGGATTTCAGACTCATTTTAATACACTCAAAACTAGGACATTTTTACGTTCTTGGCTATTAGATGCTAGTTATTCCTAAAAAAAAAGATTTTTTTTTTGCCTTGTCCTTGCTGCTATGCCTTGAGTGAACCTACAAGTTTCTCTGTCAACATTTAGTTCTCTAGCATGCCCACCTTCTAAGCTTTCTTCTTTATGCGCTTACATACCAGAACGTACAGATAGCACATGTTCCATTACAATTAGCACATAACACAATTCCTATTCATCAATGAATCGTGTTGCGCTTATTTTGCGTTCTGAGAAACAACAGCAGCTGCTTAATTCTGTTTTCAATTAAGATCAATGGTGACAATGATCTTGCGTTGCATCTTTCTTGGTTTTAACGAAAGTTCCCTATTACATCTGACAAACCAGCTTTGTCAAAGAAATTTGATAGTGTAACACCGGCCTAAGCAACAGACGTTTTAGACCAGTCAGATGTGAACAGGCAGTGTTAACCCTTTGAATCCCAACAACATGAAAAAAAATAATTAAAATTTTTTTCGCAAAAATAACCTTTATGATAGTAAGTAACGAAAACAAGAAGAAACTGGCACAAATTAAACAATCAATTGTTTCAAGTACATCATTTCACTTTGGAACCACTAGGACCTTACAGTTTTCAACCACCCATCATATTGTATGGCATCTGAAAGCAAATTCGCATTTTTTTCCTAGATGCATTCCTACATCTCGAAACTGCCATGAACTCATAATGTCTAAAAAGAACTGTAGTCTTAAATAACAAGCAAAAATTGGACTAAAATTTATTAATTTTGTATCAAACCTATATACTGCCTCAGTGTTTTCAGTCGTAAAAAGTAGTAGCACTAACGCAGATTTATGTTACAATCGCTCCATATATACTTACTTTCGCTGTCATCGATATCCTCAATATGGTCATTATAACTGTTGTCACTATCTCTTACAATCACTTATCACGATCTCTTCGCGACTGTTGCATTGAGTGACTGCTAAAATGCACTTCATTCGTTGATGTACCTCAGTGTACAACTAGATGTCTCTAGCTTGCAACAACATCGTTGATTTCATGCTAAAGGCACTGCTACTAAAAAAAAGGAGAGATTAATAAAATAGTGGTTTCGTGCAGAAAAGCGCTGGTACTTAAAGGGTTAAGTAGTGGGCATGCGGCCTGTAGTGGGGCAACGTTGTTGTGTCACAAATCGCCAATGTAGATACTTCTCTAAATCAAATGTGTTAAGTGTTCAAAACTCCTCCAGAATGTTTCAAAGAAGAGAAAAGTGTATGGGAAGTTAATTCCGCACACCCTGACTCGAATAAAATCAGCGACCGTAGACGACTGCCGCGACTTGATTCAAATACGAAACGAGGACAGTTCTTTTCTGGAGAAAACCATCACGGGTTACGAGACTTCTTATTATCAGCACGAACCTACAACAGAAAGGTCTATGGTTTGACAATACAACCAACATTCAAACCAATGTGACGCGCGAGCTGAACAACATTCCAAAGAGAGACTCTATTGAAATTTCACAATGTATCTGAATGTTTGAGGGGAGACTGTGAAGAACATGTGAAGCATTAAAATCACTATCTTAACAGTTCTCTATTTTTGTATTAATTCAGTCCCAAAACTTTTTGGTACATCTACTCATCGACGTACTGAATCCTGGATGCGCTGATGTGTCCATAGAGTGTTGCCTTCCCTCAATACGGGCACGAAGACTCTCCATATTATACCGTGGTTCGACACACAACAGCTATCAAATGCTTCCACAAATAAAAGTCTAGCGGTTTAGGTCCTGAGAATTTGGAGGCCAGGGAATTCATTCACCTCTTCCTACCCATCTGTCACGGAGTCTATTACTTAGAAGCATTGACACTGACATGAAGAGCATATCTAGTAGATCAGGTAGCGTATTTTACAACTAAGCATAATAAGTTCGTCCGCTGAGTCTGTTGTAACTACGAGGAATTGTAGAAATTGAATTCTTGTTTATAAATAAATAAATAAAGAGTATCCAGCACCACGTCCAGATAACGCATTTTCTTCTCATCCATGAGAGGACCGTGTACTGTATTGGAAGAGTGTAACACATCTTCACTTGTTCTTACTCTTAAGTTATTGTAGTTACGTAATTTTTAAATCTGCACGTTGTAGTCGCCAAGTACTGGTATTGTTTCGTTATCACTATCATCAAAGTAATCTAGGGCCACTCCAAATGACTAGAAAGTGATAACAATGACCACGCCGGCGAATGAATACGGTTTCATAGACGTTCGCAGTTAACTTTTCTGTCAGTATGATTACAGGAGACGCTCAATGCTACGAAATGACCTCCCACACGTTTACACAACCCCCAGCACGATTCACTGTTCGATACCCTTTCTTCGTGTGTTCTCCATCTCTAAAAATATCGAACTATGGAGAACAATTTGAAAGTTAATATCGTGCCAGGAGTCCCTTCTAGTACGACGTAACAACTCTGTTTAACACTGTCTTGCCTGTGTCATCAAATTCAGTTTTTCTGTCACTATCGAAATGGACAGAAACCTTTTTTCTCTTTAACTCCATAAGCAGTTATGACAGTGGATCAGTAGCTGTAGACACCATACAAGATTTACGGCTGTTGTTATGGGCATACCAACTAAGCTGGCACCAAAAGTTTTTCTTCGGAAGTCATAAGGTCCGCCATGATTCTAGATCAACGCAACACCCCCCTCAACAAAGATTTATTGTGGGCTCAGATCAAAAAACTAGTCTATATGCTTCCGTTCGGCCACTGATTTATCTTCTCTTCATGGTCCTTAAGCGAAATGTATGTTGGCGGTACTAGAATCGTTCAGTAGTTTGTCACTAAGCTCTCTAAACTTTCTCAACTTTTACAAAGTAGGCTTTCACGGTCTGCGACTACATCAGTTAAAACTTCCGCCCTGAGTTCGTAATATGTATATAAAAACGTTCGCTGACGTTTCGTCTCCGAGTGTGGTACATCTCTTCGGAGATAAAACGGCATTTTTCAACTCGGAAGTTCTAACTGAAGTTTCTCAACATCGTTTCGGGAAAAGAACGTGTTCTTCCCTCTAGGGATTCCCATTTGAATTCACAGGACAACACTCGCGTGTAGATCGAATCCTCAGGTAACAAATCTGGTACCACGCCTCTGAATTGCTACTAATCCTTCCATTAATGCAACTGGTAATTACGCCAAATACTCGAGCAGTGTGCAAGAATGTGTCGTACGAGTGTTATGTAGGCGGCCTCCTTTGTAAATAAGCTACACTTTCCTAGAGTTCTCACAATAAATCAACCGTTCGTCTTCCCTACAACCGACGTAATGTGCTCGTCTCAATCGGTAATGGAAGAGAGGATGGGGGGAAGAGGGGAAGGGGGAAGGGGGAAGGGGGGAAAGGGGGGAGGGGGACGGGGGAAGAGGGCGAATAGTGGCGCCAGAAGTACCCTCCCCTCTCACCGTAATGTGGCTTTCGTCGTACACGTGTAGATGGAACTGTTCGTATTGTAACTGTCCGCGTAAAACAGTCCAGATCGTAATACTGTTTTCCATGACTGGTTTCAGTTAGTATAATATTCTATCTTGAGATCTACAAATTGGTGTTAACAACTAAAATTACTTTATGTGCTACATACAGTAGATATATCGGTCAACAAAGTAAATAAAATAACACGAGGCTAAGTCAATTATTATCCGCTAAGTAGTTATAAAATTTTATTGTAATCAAATACGAAACTTACAAGAACATCATTTTTCTGCATAGCCTCCTTGCGTTTCATCGCACTTTGTCCAGATTTGTACGAGCTTCCTGATGCCCTCATAAAAGAAGGTTCACGGTTGAGCTGCGAGCCAGGAATGCACCGCTTCTTTCACTGCTTCGTCCAAAACAAATCTACAGCCCCTTAATGCCTCTTTGAGTGCACCAAACAAGTGACAGTCACAAGGGGCAAGATCGGGACTATATGGAGGATGATCCAGTACTTCAAATTTGAGTTTCTGGAGCGTTTCAGCAGTGTGGGCTGCATTATGCGGACGGGCATTGTCGTGCAACAACACACCTTTTGACAGCAATTGCAGGCTTTAGCCTAGCAGTAAGCATCTCACTGTGACGTACACTGTTTATTGTTGTCCCCCTTTCCCCATAATGTTCCAGTACTGAACCTTTGGCGTCCCAAAAATCCGTAAGCATCAGTTTTCCTCCAGATGGTTGAGTCTTGAAATTTTTCTTGCACGGCGAATTTGGATGTTTCCATTCCATACTCTGCCGTTTACTCTACGGCTAGTAATGATGGATCCATGTTTCGTCACCAATAATGATCCTTATCCCCTTCGTTACCACAGCGATCCAAATGATTTTTGCAGATGTCCAAGCTCGTTTGTTTATGCAACTGTGTGAGTTGTTTTGGGACCCATCTTGCATAAACTTTATGAAATCCAAGTCTGTTGTGGATGATTTCATAGGCAGAACCGTAATTAATTTGCAGACGATGTGCCACTTCGTCAATAGTTAATCATCTGTCTAAGAGAATCATTTCACGTGAACGCTCAATGGTTTCTTCACTGTGGCGGTAAACGGTCGTCCGGCTCCTTCATCGTGCGTCACACTTGTGCGACCATTTAGGAATTTTTCAATCCATTCGTAGACTCTCTGTTGTAGCAAAACACTGTTCCCGTGCTGTATCGAAAGTCTTCGATGACTTTCGGTCCCTGATACGCCTTCCGACCACAAATAACGGATCACTGAACGTTGCTCTTCTTTGGTGCAAATAAACAGCGGAGCACCCTTGATAAACAGCACGACAGGGATAACGAAACTAACCAAGCAGCTTGAAAATTGCAAATATATAACAACAAATAAACAAAGCACGTGTCATCAACTTAAAACGACAGTACTACCAAAACAAACAAAAATATAATTAAATTGCGGTAACATTTGACTTATCCTAGTATATTAATCTTTTGCATTTTTCTACCATTTTATTTTTTTATTTTAAAATATGATTTTGGAATATATCCTGCAGTTAAGCTTTTAATAATATTGTAACCGATACTAGATACCATATCCAGTATGAGAAATGTTGCTTGTTCTGCTTACATGCTAAACTTTGAACATTTTAAATCGTACTTGTCGTGTTTTCCATACGATAACGAACGTAGCTGGGACAAAGAAACAGCTTCGCATGAACTTTTTCCACGACACGAGCTCCACCTTGCGGCTTTATCACGTTTGCATGATCATTCAGGTGCCGCTAATAGCTCAGATGACGACGCTCAATAGCTGCTGCGGTGAATTTTTAGATATACAATTACATTTGCTTATAGTACAGGTGAGCAAGATGTATGAGACAGGCGAAATACCCTCAGACATCAAGAAGAATATAATAATTCCAATCCCAAAGAAAGCAGGTGCTGACATGTGAAAATTACCGAACAATCAGTTTAATAAGTCACGGGTGCAAAATACTAACGCCAATACTTTACAGACGAATGGAAAAACTGGTAGAAGCCGACCTCGGGGAAGATCAATTTGGATTACGTAGAAATATTGGAACACGTGAGGCAATACTGACCCTAAGACTTATCTTAGAAGCTAGATTAAGGAAAGGCAAACCTACGTTTCTAGCATTTGTAGACTTAGAGAAAGCTTTTGACAATGTTGACTGGAATACTCTCTTTCAAATTCTGAAGGTAGCAGGGGTAAAATACAGGGAGCGAAAGGCTATTTACAATTTGTACAGAAACCAGATGGCAGTTATAAGAGTCGAGGGACATGAAAGGGAAGCAGTGGTTGGGAACGGAGTGAGACAGGGTTGTAGCCTCTCCCCGATGTTATTCAATCTGTATATTGAGCAAGCAGTGAAGGAAACAAAAGAAAAATTCGGAGTAGGTATTAAAATCCATGGAGAAGAAATAAAAACTTTGAGGTTTGCAGATGACATTGTAATTCTGTCAGAGACAGCAAAGGACCTGGAAGAGCAGTTGAACGGAATGGACAGTGTCTTGAAAGGAGGATATAAGATGAACATGAACAAAAGCAAAACGAGGATAATGGAATGTAGTCGAGTTAACTCGGGTGGTGCTGAGGGAATTAGATTAGGAAATGAGACACTTAAAGTAGTAAAGGAGTTTTGCTATTTGGGGAGCAAAATAACTGATGATGGTCGAAGTAGAGAGAATATAAAATGTAGACTGGCTATGGGAAGGAAAGCGTTTCTGAAGAAGAGAAATTTGTTAACATCGAGTATAGATTTAAGTGTGAGGAAGTCGTTTCTGAAAGTATTTGTATGGAGTGTAGCCGTGTATGGAAGTGAAACATGGACGATAAATTGTTTGGACAAGAAGAGAATAGAAGCTTTCGAAATGTAGTGCTACAGAAGAATGCTGAAGATTAGATGGGTAGATCACATACCTAATGAGGAGGTATTGAATAGAATTGGGGACAAGAGGAGTTTGTGGCACAACTTGACTAGAAGAAGGGATCGGTTGGTAGGACATGTTCTGAGGCATCAAGGGATCACCAATTTGGTACTGGAGGGCAGCGTGGAGGGTAAAAATCGTAGAGGGAGACCAAGAGATGAATACATTAAGCAGATTCAGAAGGATGTAGGCTGCAGTAGGTACTGGGAGACGAAGAAGCTTGCACAGGACAGAGTAGCATGGAGAGCTGCATCAAACCAGTCTCAGGACTGAAGACCACAACAGCAACAACATTGAAATATGTGTGTTTTTGTTTCTATTAAATCGATGCTTCGTGTTAGCGAAATTCCTCTGTTAGAGCTCGAATAGGTGATCGTTCATACGTCTGTCGTGTGAGACGCGCCGTTTTCAGTGCGATTGGCACAGGGTTCGTATTTTATGCGATACTCGTCCTTAATGGCATACGCGAGAAACGGGAGCGCGGCTGGGTGCGTTGCCGGCAGGAGGCGGCGCGGGCGACGGCGGCGCTGGAGCGGTCGCTGCGGCTGGTGGCGCGCGCGTGCCAGTCGCGGCCGCTGGAGTGCGACCTGCGCTGGAGCGCCTGGATGTCGGCGCTGCACGCGGGGGACCCGGACGCGGCGGCCACGCCCTTCCCCGCGTCGCTGTCGCGCAGCGGCCGGCGGGACGTGGACGCGGCGCTGGCCGCCTCGGTGCGGGTGCCCGCGCTCTGGCTGCTGGCGGGCCTGCGAGCCGCGGAGCTGGGCGCGCGCACCGTCAAGCTGCTGCACTGGCTGCTCGTGCGGCTGCCCGCAGAGGGGCCCGCGCTAAGAGCCCTCGACCCCAAGGAACTCTCCTGTCCCTGCAAGTAAGCGCCCGCCCTCACACGGCCCAAACGCCCCGCTGTCCACTTCCTCTCTATTTCTCCCTTCCCCAGACCTAACTACCATCAGCCCACAGCTATTACCTATCTACAGGATGTTACAAAAAGGTACGGCCAAACATTCAGGAAACATTCCTCACACACAAAGAAAGAAAATATGTTATGTGGACATGTATCCGGAAACGCTTACTTTCCATGTTAGAGCTCATTTTATTACTTCTCTTCAAATCACATTAATCATGGAATGGAAACACACAGCAACAGAACGTACCGGCGTGACTTCAAACACTTTCTTACAGGAAATGGCAAAATGTCCTCCGTTAGCGAGGATACATGCATCCACCCACCATCGCATGGACTCCCTCATGCGCTGATGCAGCCCTGGAGAATGGCGTATTGAATCACAGCCGTCCACAATACTAGCAGTCTCTACATTTGGTAGGCAACGGCCTTGCCACAGTGGATACACCGGTTCCCGTGAGATCACCGAAGTTAAGCGCTGTCGGGCGTGGCCGGCACTTGGATGGGTGACCATCCAGCCGCCGTGCGCTGTTGCCATTTTTCGGGGTGCACTCAGCCTCGTGATGACAATTGAGGAGCTACTTGACCGACTAGTAGCGGCTCCGGTCAAAGAAAACCATCATAACGACCGGGAGAGCGGTGTGCTGACCACACGCCCCTCCTATCCGCATCCTCATCTGCGGGTGATACGGCGGTCGGATGGTCCCGATGGGCCACTTGTGGCCTGAAGACGGAGTGCTACATTTGGTACCGGGGTTGCGTAGACAAGAGCTTTCAAATGCCCCCATAAATGAAAGTCAAGAGGGTTGAGGTCAGGAGAGCGTGGAGGCCATGGAATTGGTCCGCCTCTACCAATCCATCGGTCACCGAATCTGTTGTTGAGAAGCGTACGAACACTTCGACTGAAATGTGCAGGAGCTCCATCGTGCATGAACCACATGTTGTGTCGTACTTGTAAAGGCACATGTTCTAGCAGCACTGGTAGAGTATCCCGTATTAAATCATGATAAGGTGCTCCATTGAGCGTAGGTGGAAGAACATGGGGCCCAATCAAGACATCACCAACAATGCCTGCCCAAACTTTCACAGAAAATCTGTGTTGATGACGTGATTGCACAATTGCGTGCGGATTCTCGTCAGCCCACACATGTTGATTGTGAAAATTTACAATTTAATCACGTTGGAATGAAGCCTCATCCGTAAAGAGAACATTTGCACTGAAATGAGGATTGACACGTTATTGGATGAACCATTCGCAGAAGTGTACCCGTTGAGGCCAATCAGCTGCTGATAGTGCCTGCACACGCTGTACATGGTACCGAAACAACTGGTTCTCCCGTAGCACCCTCCATACAGTGACGTGGTCAACGTTACCTTGTACAGCAGCAACTTTTCTGACGCTGACATTAGGGTTATCGTCAACTACACGAAGAACTGCCTCGTAAATTGCAGGTGTCCTCGTCGTTCTACGTCTTCCCCAGTCGCGAGTCATAGGCTGGAATGTTCCGTGCTCCCTAAGACGCCGATCCATTCCTTCGAACGTCTTCCTGTCGGGACACCTTCGTTGTAGAAATCTGTCTCGATACAAACGTACCGCGCCACGGCTATTGCCCCGTGCTAATCCATACATGAAATGGGCATCTGCCAACTCAGCATTTGTAAACATTGGACTGACTGCAAAACCACGTTGTTGATGCTACGTGCTGATGTGCTTGATGTTAGTACTGTAGAGCAATGAGTCGCTTGTCAACACAAGCACCGAAGTCAACATTACCTTCCTTCAATTGGGCCAACTGGCGGTGAATCGAGGAAGTACAGTACATACTGACTAAACTAAAATGAGCTCTAACATGGAAATTAAGCGTTTGCGGACACATGTCCACATAACATATTTTATTTCTTTGTGTGTGAGGAATGTTTCCTGAAAGTTTGGCCGTACCTTTTTGTAACACCCTGTATAAGGAGCACCTACAGACTGTCCCAAATCCACACACCGGACCTTACCTGGCGTGTGTTTAAAATCATGTGTACAATTATTCTAAATGGCAGTCCAATATGCCAGTTTATTAACTTGGAGTAAAATATGTAATATTGATGCTGTTGGGACAGCAACCAGCCACGAATTTACTTTCAGTTGCTTTATTCATAGTGTATCGTTACCGGTTTCGAATCGTTGTGATTCATCCTCAGACGGTTTACACGCTTTCTTTATGACATGTGGTGTCTTTTTACAGATTAATAGTCCTAAAATATAAATAATACATAATTATAAACATGCCACACACAGATGGTTGCGTTACAGATTTTCGTTGCATGTGACTTACAAGAAATCTCGGTTTGAAGTGTTTGTTTTCATACTATTCGTCCAACAGATGTGAATACATTCCCACTGCACTCTTATTGTTGCACACATAAATTTTTCTCACTGAACACTTTAGATTTGTCACTGAGAAGATTTCTATCACGCACCACATGCTTTGATACATACAATGTATGCAGTGCCGGCACAGCGCTTTCCGTTCAGGGCTAGGACAGGCGCCGGCTCTGCCGACAAAAACGCGAAGCAGGCCACAGCCTTATTTGCGCGAAAACTGCCCAGAGGGCCTTCGCGTTTCCTAATGAGATTCACTGCCCACCTAACTGAAAACTAAAACAATGAAACATTACCGAAATTCTAAAAAATTCCCGGGTTTTTCCCGGATGAAAAAATTCGCGGGTTTTCCCACACCGTATACAGCCTGTAATTGTAGTAGTGTCGCAGTGTCGTTGGTGTGTGTACGGCTGATATTTGTCGGTGCGCAGGCCGTCGGCGGCGTTCAAGGTGCGCGTGTGCGCGGGCAGCTCGCTGGACGCGCGGCTGCGGTGGCGCGCGCGCGCCCTGCCCGCGTTCGAGGCGTGGGCCAGCCCGGCGCCGTGCCAGCTGCACGGGCTCGTGTGCGGCGGCGCCACCACGCCCGTCGGCGTGCTCTCGCTCACGCTGGCCGGGGCGCTGCGCCGCGCACAGCCGGGCTACGGCTGCGGCGCCTCCCGGCTCGGCTCCCGCCTCCGCTGCGTCCTCAAGTGCCAAGTCGCCCACCACCCGGAGGTCAGTCCGTCTCCTCTGCCGCCGATCCAGTTTTCAGCGTGCCTCATTCCACCAATGTTACGAAAAAACTAGTTTAAGTTCGAGTCGGTCGCCTACAGGGTATTAAAAAGTAATCCGTGTTTCCAGAGATAGTAATATGTATCAAAAGAAGGAAAACATATCAATAACCGTGGCGTAAAAGGTCATACCTTAACAGCTATGAGCACAGTGATGATGATAATGATGATGATTATGATGTTGGTGGGGCGCTTAGCATCGAGGTCATCAGCGCCCGTACAAGTTCCCAACCCTTCTAATCTCGCCCCTTCCCAAATGATGATGAGTTGATGAGGACAACACAAATACCCAGTCCCCGGGCGAAGAAAATCTCCGACCTCGTCGGGAATCGAACCCGGGACCCTGTGATCTAGAGGTAGCAACGCTAACCACTTCTTTTTATCTCATTCGGTTCATTACTGGTCGTTGCATTTGTTCGGTGCCGACGTCCCCTGACACCTACTGAACCTCTTCGTTCATCAAAAATGGCTGGTTCAAATGGCTCTGAGCACTATGCGACTTAACTTCTGACGTCATCAGTCGCCTAGAACTTAGAACTAATTAAACCTAACTAACATAAGGACACCACACACATCCATGCCCGAGGCAGGATTCGAACCTGCGACCGTAGCGGTCGCTCGGCTCCAGACTGTAGCGCCTGCAACCGCACGGCCACTCCGGCCGGCTCTTCGTTCATCCACTCACTCAGTTTCTTTATTACAGACGGCAGCTAACCCTCTGGCTGAACACGCTTTTTTTCGGTATCGTTCGTTGCGTTTGGTCTGGGTGGACGTTACGAGACATCCGATCAAGTTGATCGTTGTCTCCTTTACTCAGTTTTTCCATTACAGAGGGCTAGCGCCTCTCTGACCGAACACGCTGAGCTAGCGTGCCGGCCTTTAGATGTCGGTATACCGTGGACATTGCCGGCCACTAGCCCACGAGTGGCGTACTCTTGGCTGCGGTGAAACGCAACTGTTGAACTATAAGCTCGCTACTACTCTATGAAGTAAACGAATGAGGACACATTCCTCAGTTACTGTCAAAATGGTTCAAATGGCTCTCAGCACTATGGGACTTAACTTCTAAGGTCATCAGTCCGCTAGAACTTAGAACTACTTAAACCTAACTAACCTAAGGACATCGCACACATCCCCGGCCGGCTCAGTTACTCTCCCTCGCATACAGCATGCAGTAAACATCTGTTAGTGTTGTTATTATAAACCGTGTTCACAGTTCTGGATAAGTGCATCGCAGTCATTAGTTCTAATGGAACAGCCGGCCGATGTGGCCGAGCGCTTCTAGGCGCTACAGTCTGGAGCCGAGCGACCGCTACAGTCGCAGGTTCGAATCCTGCCTCGGGCATGGATGTGTGTAATGCCCTTAGGTTAGTTAGGTTTAATTAGTTCTAAGTTCTAGGCGACTGATGACCTCAGAAGTTTAGTCGCATGGTGCTCAGAACCATTTGAACACACAACGGTCACGGTGGCACCTGATTCCAGAATAGCTACAGTAGTTAGGATCTACCCCCTCTTGACCAGGTTTCCAAAACTTAACTCGTAACGAGATTCCTTCGAAGCAAATTGTCATAAAGATCATATATAAAAGCTTCTTACAACGATAAGAAATGTTACAGTTTAATAACAGATAGGACCAAACTGTTTTGTTTCTTCTGTTTTATTTAACGTAACTTTGTTTACAGTTTTATTTCGCATTCACCACTCATTCACACTCTAATGTGGAGTATATGCGAGTGCCTGAACCCTAACTCCCAAGTTCCATCGAAACCCTTTGATGAACAGTTTTGGTTGCTCGACGCCAACAGTCAATGATAATGATACAGTATTTTGTTATTGACTCTTCTAGTTTAGCCACCGTCCTCCACGAATGTTTGTTAGGCCTAAGACAATTACACACTTTTCTCTCCGATCCGCTATTATTAAGAGTTCGCGTAAAAGTTAATGTTTTTCTCCTTTTCATAAACTGGAGCCAGCTCTCCGCGATATAATTAAAAAAAAAAAAAAAAAAAAAACGGTCTCAATACCGCATCCCTCGTGAGATGCGTATAGATTTATCCCGGAATTGACCGCCCTGTAGGTGTACTCAATTTAATGACCACACTTCGTTATCCGCGATTTCGTGTAACTAATTGTCCTTTTGTTACTCTGATCGTATACCGTAGTTATTTAAAACTCGCCCCTATATTTTTTTCACTGCGCACAATTAGCATTTCTTTACTTGTTTATTTCTAAGAATTAACGAAAAAGTGACGCCGTATCATCGGCTTCGTCGATATAAAGCAAAACACCTCAATATGCCCAATTTTACCTCTTCTTATAGGATCGGCTACCTTACTCGTTAATTTACTACATATTATTTCCAAAAACACTAAAGAGGTATCCCCGTTATATTTTAATTGTATTCAAAAGGATGTTATTATTGTTATGACCGACCAAATCGTAACAAATCACGCGGCGTGCGTTTTTAACGATAGCTTTACACTCGCCCAGCCTTTATCATGGAATATTATACAGGGTGTCCCAGCTATCTTGTCCACCCAAAATATCTCTGGAACAATAACAGCTATTGGAAAACGACTTTCACCGGTATCAATGTACGGCTGGGGCCCATGAATGTACATATTTGGAAACATTCTAAAACGGATGCATATGTGTTTTTTTAACACAAACTTATGTTTTTTTAAATGGACCTCCTATATTTTTTCTTCAGCAATCCATAGCATGACAAAGCACATACACAATGGCGTTGATTGCTTCGCAATAATCCCATTACATCCCGAGATATTGAGACGCGAAGTTGACGCTTGAAACACCCGACATGCGCTGCTAGCGCACGTCCTGAGGCTCAGGCGTGAACCCGATGCTGCCCGTAATCGCGATGTGATTGACAAGTAAGTTCAAATGGTTCAAATGGCTCTGAGCACTATGGGACTTAACTACTGAGGTCATCATTCCCCTAGAACTTAGAACTACTTAAACCTAACTAACCTAATGACATCACACACATCCATGCCCGAGGCAGGATTCGAACCTGCGACCGTAGCGGTCACGCGGTTCCAAACTGAAGCGCTTAGAACCGCACGGCCACACCGGCCGGCTGACAAGTAAATGTCCCTCTTGATAAGTATGGAGGTGTGATTACACATGTAAATCACATCGCGATTGTGTATGTGCTTTGTCATGCTATGGATTGCTGAAGAAAAAAATATAGGAGGTCCATTTAAAAAAACGTAAGTTTGTGTTAAAAAACACATATGCTTTCGTTTTAGAATGTTTCCAAATACGTACATTCATGGGCCCCCAGCCCTACACTGATACCGGTGAAAGTCGTTTTCCAATAGCTGTTATTGTTCCACAGATATTTTGGGTGGACAAGATATCTGGGACACCCTGCATATAAATATACAGACAGGACAATTATATACAGACAGGACAAAAAGATCGATCTCTCTACCGTAACCAACAGAGGCAAATACGCTATTCAAGTTCCGTTACATCTATCTTGACTCATATTGTTACAACCGGATTCCTGACATTCACGGTACTCTCGTGAAATCCCCACTTCATCGCTACCTCGGAGATGCTGTGTCCCATTGCTCGTGCGCCGACTATAACACTGCGTTCGAACACTGTTAAATCTTGATAACCTGCCATTGTAGCAGCAGTAACCGATGTAACTGCGCCAGACACTTTTTATCTCATATAGGCGTTGCCGACGGCAGCACCGTATTCTGCCTGTTTATATACCTCTGTATTTGAAAGCGCACGGCTATACATTTTCTTTGGCGCTCCATTGTATAACGAGGAACTGTGACTTTTTGGTGCTTCCGGGCGCATAATAGTGCATGCGGACTGCGCGCTGTGTGTTCAGCTGGTGGAGCGAATCGGCGCCGACGCGGTGGTGGTGCGCGGCCTGGACCTGGTGCGCGTGCGTCAGCTGCTGGTGTTCAACGAGCCGCTGCCGGAGGGCGCGCTGGCGGCGTGGGCGGCGCGCGCGCTCAAGAGGCGCCGCCTCGTCGTGGCCGTCGCGTCCATCGTGCTCACCTACCTGCTCGTCGCCGTCATCGCCTGGGTCACGGACCCGGCCATCGTCGGGCTAGGCGACGGGGCCGACCTGCTGCTGCGCCGGATCCTGCCGTGGGCAGATGAGCCCGAGCCACCCGCCGCCACTCATCGTTTCAGCTTCTGGGCATAGCGGCCCGCATCGCCCGTGTGTGCGTGCGTTCGTGTCTGTCGTGTTTGTGTTTACCAGTCCTAGTGGAACGTCTCCGACTTCGAATCGTCTGGCCTTCGTTTATATCGTACCACACGTCTAAAATAAAATAGCAAATTTTTAGCACTGTAATTGCCTTTTAATAATCGATGCAGAACGTAAGTAGTCGCCTCCATACGTGGGGCAATTAATGGACGCCTGTGCGGGACGTTCGTGTCGGAGGTAAGTGGTTCGAATCTAGTGGATGGAAGAAATTCCCAGCCCAGGTATGCGGGAACAGAGCAAGGTCCGATTCCACCTGTGCTGCTTTGACCCTTGGCGTCATACACTACTGGCCATTAAAATTGCTACCCCACGAAGATGACATGCTACAGACGCGAAATTTAACCGATAGGAAGAAGATGTTGTCGAATGCAAATGATTAGCTTTTCAGAGCATTCACACAAGGTTTGCGCCGGTGGCGACACCTAAACGTGCTGACATGGGGAAAGTTTTCAACCGATTTCTCATACACAAACAGCAGTTGAGCGGCGTTGCCTGGTGAAACGTTGTAGTGATACCTCGTGTAAGGAGGAGAAATGCGTAGCACCACGTTTCCGACTTTGATAAAGGTCAGATTGTAGCCTATCGCGATTGCGGTTTATCGTATTGCGGCATTGCTGCTCGCGTTGGTCGAGATCCAATGACTTAGCAGAATATGGAATCGGTGGGTTCAGGAGGGTGATACGGAACGCCGTGCTGGATCTCAACGGCCTCGTATCACTAGTAGTCGGGATGACAGGCATCTTATCCGCATGGCTGTAACGGATCGTGCAGCCACGTCTCGACCCCTTAGTCAACAGATGGGGACGTTTGCAAGACAACAACCATCTGCACTAACAGTACGACGACGTTTGCAGCAGCATGGACTACCAGCTCGGAGACCGTGGCTGCGGTTACCCTTGATGCTGCATCAAAGAGAGGAGCGCCTGCGATGGTGTACTCAACGACGAACCTGGGTGCACGAATGGCAAACCGTCATTTTTTCGGATGAATCCAGGTTCTGTTTACAGCATCATGATGGTCGCATCCGTGTTTGGCGATATCGCGGTGAACGCACATTGGAAGCGTGTATTCATCATCGCCATACTGACGTATCACCCGGCGTGGTGGTATGGGGTGCCATTGGTTACACGTCTCGGTCACCTCTTGTTTGCACTGACGGCACTTTGAACAGTGCACGTTACATTTCAGATGTGTTACGACCCGTGGCTCTACCCCTCATTCGATCTCTGCGAAACCCTACATTTCAGCAGGATAATGCACGACCGCCGGTTGCAGGTCGTGTACGGGCCTTTCTGGATACAGAAAATGTTCGACTGCTGCCCTGGCCAGCACATTCTCCAGATCTCTCACCAATTGAAAAGGTTTGGTCAATGGTGGCCGAGCAACTGGCTTGTCACAATACGCCAGTAACCACACTTGATGAACTGTGGTATCGTGTTGAAGCTGTACCTGTACACGCCATCCAAGCTCTGTTTGACTCAATGCCCAGGCGTATCAAGGCCGTTATTACGGCCAGAGGTGGTTGTTCTGGGTACTGATTTCTTAGGATCTATGCACCCAAATTCCGTGAAAATGTTATAAAAAAATGGCTCTGAGCACTATGGGGCTCAACTGCTGAGGTCATTAGTCCCCTAGAACTTAGAACTAGTTAAACCTAACTAACCTAAGGACATCACAAACATCCATGCCCGAGGCAGGATTCGAACCTGCGACCGTAGCGGTCTTGCGGTTCCAGCCTGCAGCGCCTTTAACCGCACGGTCACTTCGGCCGGCGAAAATGTTATCACTTGTCAGTTCTAGTATAATATATTTGTCCAATGAATACCCGTTTATCATCTGCATTTCTTCTTGGTGTAGCAATTTTAATGGCCAGTAGTGTATTTCGAGTAAAAACCATCGATTACCTGAGGTACTAAGACAACCACTGATAATATTTAATAACAGTCCGATTACAATCTTCAAGATGGCGGAGACAAGATCCACCATTATGATCAAAAACAAACGTGAAGTATCGAAGTCAGCTAATAACATGAAACTAACGAGACAAATGTGGGAATGAGCGGAGACAAACTAAAAAAAGGTTAATATCGCTAAAATGATAATAACTTAACTTTGTGTTCTGCCTTACGGCAGGTCTTGTCATGGGGGAAGCCTCGTCAGAGAGGTCCACCCGATTTGCGTCTAGGGAAGTGATTCCAGTTGTAGTTTCCCGTTGCCTTCCACTGGTGATGATGAATGATAATGAGGACAACACAACACCCAGACCCCGAGCGGAGAAAATCTCCGACCCAGCTGCGAATCGAATCCGGGCCGCTTGGCGTGACAGACCGCCGCGCTGACCAATCAGCTATCGGGGCGGACAATGATAATAATACAACCCTAAAATAAAAATAAGAGCACCAATTCATCTAGCGTAAGCGGAACGGAAATACACAGCACACAGAAAAGTGGAATCGAATACTTTAGTTGATCTCTACACCTCAAACCAAGACAGTGGTACCAGACACACCTGCACAAAAGAACGACATATTCGAAAAATAACACACACAAATTCCTCCAGAATAAAACAAACGAAAATATAAAAGAATACGCAAGTGTAATCGAGGCGTACGCTGGACCTTTATAACTCGAACGAAGACAGCGATTCTAGACCTCCCTCCTCCCGAAAGAAAAGCAAACACATAAGCGAAAAACTGCCCACATGAATAACTCTAAAATAAACCGAAAAAAATACAAAATTGCAAAGTTGGAATCGAAACTCTTCGCTTGGCCTATATAGCCCGTACGAAGACAGAGATACGAGACACATTCCCCCAAAACGACTTAGTAGAAAAATAACACATATAAATTTCTCTAGAATAAAACCAAAGAAAACAAATATTCACAAAAATCTGAATCACAGTTCAAATGAAAATTACCAGTTCAAAAACCGGAAGCAAACATTCATCTCAAGAGTGAGCCGCCAGTAACAACAGGAGCCCTAGAGGAACAGTCGATGTCATAGACAAAACGCCTCAGCGACGCCACAAAAAAAAATGTAAAAACCAAAATTATCAATAAAGTTACTACTCGTATCACTCACGCCTTTTTACCTATGAACTTAGGTTCATGGCTAATTTCATCCCAAAGAAATTAGCCAAATTACGTAAGTAGCCAAGTAACTGTAAGATACAACATGATAATCGCACTTACTAATCGTTTCACTCGCAGCAATTTAACTTGTGCTCGTTAGTGCTTGCCTAGCCTTACCCTAGGAAAACATGTCAAATACAGAAAAAACAGCCAAAGATTTGTGAGAAAAAGATAAATTATAGTCGCTATTAGTTTCTCTATTGACAATTTAAGCTGCTCCACCTTAACGTTCTTGTCGGAACAACGTGGCAGAAACACCCATTCCATCAGAGCAAAATCCTTTCTGTCGCACTCCTTCGTTCAGCCACGTTCTGGAAGTCCTCCACAGCAGCAGGGAACCGATTCTGGAATAACCTCACACGTTGTATTCTAGAACCGAATAACATCTCTAGCTACAGAAGACGATTGATGGCGTACATACTAAAGCAAAAATAAGGATTACTAATGCCACTACCACTCGTTATCCTGCGCATGCTGCTTCTCAACCAGATCTTCCTCTTTTCTCAGTATTGTTAACTGGTGCAGTCTCCTTAAATTTGCTTTCCTCCAAACTCGCTATATGAGAAAAAAAAAAACATTTTGTACACCTATATATCCTTTCTACATCTGCAAGTATCATTAATGTCTTTATTATTATTATTATTATTATTATTATTATTACTTCTATTGTCAATATTAGTGGCAGTAGCAGCAACAACGGTAGTTCAAGTACTGCCACTAGAACACTAGAGAAGTTGTAACTCAGGATAACGGCAACTATTCTAGTGATCTGATTCTAGACATTGTCATGTGTTTTGGAAAATCTTGATGCTGGAAAATTATTGCACTGGCATGACTTCATTAGTTCATCTTCAGTATTATTTATTTCGACTGGCACTTGGACACTCAAATCAGTTTAATACTATTTGTCATATTGTTATTTCTTAATTAACTCTGATGTAAAATCAGACGAAATAAATAAATAAAAACACTATAAAGTTAAACATATTACATGTAGTGTATACTGTCCATCGAAACTGTGTCCATTGGTTTGCACCAGAGAATAGGTGACATAAAAATGAGGTAAGCGTCACAGTACGTCATGTAATTGAATACTTGCTACAAACAATGGCGCTGATGACCTCGTCGTGGTCCTCCGCTCCATTCGGCAAGAGGCTTCTAAACCCTGGTCGCCGAGAACTGCCGCAACACTGAAGCGTTACCATAGAAACGTAAACAAAATCGCATTACGCAGCTGGCCGTGGCAGACACACGAAGCAGCCGTCTCGAGCCTGCTTTAAGAAGGAAGTGTAGAAGCCTGACAAGGTCAGTAATTTGAAATCTCGTTGTTTATACGGTATACTCAAATTTGGGATGCACTGTGATACTTAGTTCCTTTTTATATCTCTTTTTTCGTGGTGCAAAGAAATGCACTTATTTTAGGTGGCCTGCCCGCTCTCCATGTCTGATATTTAACTGTATAGTGCTGGACCGTCTGATGAATGCATGTAGGGTGTAGTAGTAGTAGTAGTAGTAGTAGTAGTAGTAGTAGCAGTAGCAGTTGATGATGGTGATGGTGCTGCTGCTACTGCTGCTGCTGCTGATGATGATGATGAGTGATGTGATGATGAGGGAGAGGATGATACGCAGAGGGAAAGAGAACCCGTGTACACACTCATAAATGATACCGAAGTCAGCAATTCGTGGTCTTGTGGTTAGCGATGGTGACTCCTGACCACGGAACCGCGGTTTGGTTTCCGGCCGGATCGGGGATTTTCTTCGCTCGGGACTGGGTGGGCATGTTATCCTCATCATCGTGTTATCCTCATCGACGTGCAAGTCGCCGAATTGAAGTCAGACTTGCACCAGGCGGGGCCGAATTCACCAGAAGGTGACTCCAGGTCACAAATGCTCATTTCAGTGACACCGAGGGAGAGACACCCCACCATCACTTTTCTCTTTAGGGATATATTATCACCACCTACAGTATCTTTAGTTTTCATGCCACTAAAACACTAAAGAAGGTGTAATTTAGAATAACGGCAACTGATCTGGTGATGTGATACTACAGATTGCGAGGTGTTTAAATCTTGATGATGAAAAGTTATTGAACTGGCGTGATTCCCGTTACTTACTTCTGAAACGACATGTGGCCTACTGCGCTTGTGATCCTCACTCAGTTCTCTGGCGAGGAGGGGATAACACGTACGGAAAAACTGTTCTCCTTCGTCTCCCATTCATATTCTCCGAGGCACAGTATGGTTCACTAGCGCCTCCATCGTTGCGCAGACACTTCGCTTTGTCGGGCTATTGAGGAGATATAAATCGAAGAGGCTCTTTCAAATGGTTCAAATGGCTCTGAGCACTATGGGACTTAAACTGCTACGGTCATCAGTCCCCTAGAACTTAGAATTACTTAAACCTAACTAACCTAAGGACAGCACACAACACCCGGCCATCACGAGGCAGAGAAAATCCCTGACCCCGCCGGGAATCGAACCCGGGAACCCGGGCGTGGGAAGCGAGAACGCTACCGCACGACCACGAAGAGGCTCTTTCAGTCAGTATACCAGTGAACTAATGGATAAGGGAGTTATGGCGCGATCCTATGTTCGATTTGCATTTACTAAAGTAAAATAACTTATAATCTGGATAAATGAAGTACTTTGTTTTACAGAGAATTGCTCGGTGGTCAACTTGAGCATTCGACACGCCCCATCGGCTCAGAAACGTGAGACAGTACTATTGTTGTGGATGACGTCAACCGTTGATATTATACATTATCTTTGATCGTCCTAATAACGAGCAAAAACTATGATTACAATTTACATGATCGTGGAATCATTTATGAATACATTTTCCTTTCGAATATAAAATTATTTCCAGGCGCACAACAGTACTTGCTTTGAGAGATATTGATGTTAATCTATTAATCATTAGTTTTATTTATTTGTTTTATTACAATGTTTCAGTCCTTTATTTTATTTGTTCCTGTTCTTGCGCTGTAATTTTTGCTAAATGTATCCTTCAGTTACATGGTCGTTTTTAGCGGCGGGAGACAGAGGATCAGGAGTCAACTATTAAACATTGGTAAAAGTTGGGTGTCATCTGAGGATATTGTAAATGATCCGTGCGAGTGCGCGTATCGGTGATTACTAAGCTCGCCTACCTCTGGAAGTGGTTCGGCAGGCGAGGATAGGAATGTTATCGACGACAGTGACTATGATCACTTTTTGTTGTGGCTGCTAGCTGGTCACAAGATCATTGTCGGCTTGGCCGGGGTTTGTGTGTGAGGCAGCGCTGCAGACTTGCTTCTACGTTACTGTTGATACTCAAGTGGCAATGGGTATATGGAGTGGTCTCTCAGAAAGGAAGACAGCCTGGATGTTGGTCAACTTTTGTCACCAATGTACGCTGGTCGTCGCCGAGAAAAGACTGCATACTGAGCAATTTGTTCATTTTATACTCTCCGTACTGTCGAAGGTGGTTAATGAGGCTGACCAATAATGTTCGCCATGTTAAGCATTTGTAATCTGCCGTCATCAGAATAATACACTCCTGGAAATTGAAATAAGAACACCGTGAATTCATTGTCCCAGGAAGGGGAAACTTTATTGACACATTCCTGGGGTCAGATACGTCACATGATCACACTGACAGAACCACAGGCACATAGACACAGGCAACAGAGCATGCACAATGTCGGCACTAGTACAGTGTATATCCACCTTCCGCAGCAATGCAGGCTGCTATTCTCCCATGGAGACGATCGTAGAGATGCTGGATGTAGTCCTGTGGAACGGCTTGCCATGCCATTTCCACCTGGCGCCTCAGTTGGACCAGCGTTCGTGCTGGACGTGCAGACCGCGTGAGACGACGCTTCATCCAGTCCCAAACATGCTCAATGGGGGACAGATCCGGAGATCTTGCTGGCCAGGGTAGTTGACTTACACCTTCTAGAGCACGTTGGGTGGCACGGGATACATACGGACGTGCATTGTCCTGTTGGAACAGCAAGTTCCCTTGCCGGTCTAGGAATGGTAGAACGATGGGTTCGATGACGGTTTGGATGTACCGTGCACTATTCAGTGTCCCCTCGACGATCACCAGTGGTGTACGGCCAGTGTAGGAGATCGCTCCCCACACCATGATGCCGGGTGTTGGCCCTGTGTGCCTCGGTCGTATGCAGTCCTGATTGTGGCGCTCACCTGCACGGCGCCAAACACGCATACGACCATCATTGGCACCAAGGCAGAAGCGACTCTCATCGCTGAAGACGACACTTCTCCATTCGTCCCTCCATTCACGCCTGTCGCGACACCACTGGAGGCGGGCTGCACGATGTTGGGGCGTGAGCGGAAGACGGCCTAACGGTGTGCGGGACCGTAGCCCAGCTTCATGGAGACGGTTGCGAATGGTCCTCGCCGATACCCCAGGAGCAACAGTGTCCCTAATTTGCTGGGAAGTGGCGGTGCGGTCCCCTACGGCACTGCGTAGGATCCTACGGTCTTGGCGTGCATCCGTGCGTCGCTGCGGTCCGGTCCCAGGTCGACGGGCACGTGCACCTTCCGCCGACCACTGGCGACAACATCGATGTACTGTGGAGACATCACGCCCCACGTGTTGAGCAATTCGGCGGTACGTCCACCCGGCCTCCCGCATGCCCACTATACGCCCTCGCTCAAAGTCCGTCAACTGCACATACGGTTCACGTCCACGCTGTCGCGGCATGCTACCAGTGTTAAAGACTGCGATGGAGCACCGTATGCCACGGCAAACTGGCTGACACTGACGGCGGCGGTGCACAAATGCTGCGCAGCTAGCGCCATTCGACGGCCAACACCGCGGTTCCTGGTGTGTCCTCTGTGCCGTGCGTGTGATCATTGCTTGCACAGCTCTCTCGCAGTGTCCGGAGCAAGTATGGTGGGTCTGACACACCGGTGTCAATGTGTTCTTTTTTCCATTTCCAGGAGTGTAGATGATTCACCCTCATTATCGACAGAAGATAATACTGCAGTTCGGCTATACCGATAGTACTACTTCCTTCTGGGTCGAGTTAACAAGACTTATTGTGCGGCCGGCCGCGGTGGTCTAGCGGTTCTAGGCGCTCAAACAGGAACCGCGCGACTGCTACGGTCGCAGGTTCGAATCCTGCCTCGGGCATGGATGTGTGTGATGTCCTTAGGTTAGTTAGGTTTAAGTAGTTCTAAGCTCTAGGGGACTGATGACCACAGATGTTAAGTCCCATAGTGCTCAGAGCCATTTGAACCATTTTTTGAACTTATTGTGCACTAACTAGATATATGTGTTTCCTCGGATTTGCCGTCTTAATTCTATAGAGTTTAACGGTATATATTTTACCCGTATGTTTATGTCCTTTATCTGTTGTAATACTTGTCACTGTTGTCTGTCGTTCGGCCGGAGTGGCCGTGCGGTTCTAGGCGCTACAGTCTGGAACCGAGCGACCGCTATGGTCGCAGGTTCGAATCCTGCCTCGTTCATGGATGTGTGTGATGTCCTTAGATTAGTTAGGTTTAATTAGTTCTAAGTTCTAGGCGACTCATGACCTCAGAAGTTAAGTCGAATAGTGCTCAGAGCCATTTGAACCATTTTGTCTGGCGTTGTTGTTTCGACGGTCTTGCTTGCCGGTCACTGAACATCAGATAATCCGATGTTTCTAGAGCTTATAAGGTCGTGAAAGGCTATTGGCTGGGAATCAGGTAGTTCATTGTGCATTTTGAATTGTTACCAGTAAGCGGAAACTATCTGTGGTGACTGGATTTTGAATGTGCTTGCGGTTGAAATAAAATTAATTTTACGGTTGTCCTTGTTTTTGTAAGACATTTAATATTTAGTTCACTGAAAGTTGGCATTTCACCGGCTTTAGTAGTTTTGTTTCGCGTCTTTGGTATCTTTTTGTTTTATTCCTTATATTTTATAACATTTCTTAACGGTGCAAGTTGGCTTCCGCGCAGTTTGAATAATCTCGCAAATCAGCGAAGCTGCCTTGCATGTCAATTTTTTTAAAAATAGTATTACCTGCACAACTGTAATTCAATAAAATTGCCTTCCGTTTAATTAAGAGCCTTCAGCTGACTAGTGGTTGCGTTTTCTTTTCATTTGCTTCCCGGCCGGCCGGAGTGGCCGAGCGGTTAAAGGCGCTACAGTCTGGAACCGCACGACCGCTACGATCGCAGGTTCGAATCCTGCCTCGGGCATGGATGTGTGTGATGTCCTTAGGTTAGTTAGGTTTAAGTAGTTCTAAGTTTAGGGGACTGATGACCTCAGATGTTAAGTCCCATAGTGCTCAGAGCCATTTGAACCATGTTTTGAACCAATCGTATACCGATATTCCCGTTCTAGGAAATAGCTTTTGAAAACTGCCGCGAAGTCAGCATGTAGCCATTGGCTGTAGTTTCAAGGTAGATGACCCTCGGTAAGCAGCGAAGCGAGCTGAGTCAGGCGGAGGGGGACCTTGGCGGCAAGCGGCCAGCCGCCGGCCGTGACACACACAAACAAGAGGGACCGGCTGTGCTGACGCACTCCCTTCACGGACGCGCGGCCGAACCCCCTCTGCCAAGTCGCAGCCTAGCGGTGCCCAGCTACTGTTCGCCCGGTTAGTATTCCCCGCGGCAGTCCGTGACCTTACCTCCCGATCTGACTCATGCTGCTTCACGGAGAATGACCAGTAGCACAGGCAATCGTGTGTGCTATATTATCCTAAGGGTCTGCTGTTATCGCGGAAACAAAACGCCTGATCCTTAACTTGAACGACCGTGTACTAACGACTCGTCCCACTCTTTTCTCCGTTGACGATCATAACTCTCTCACTTAAATACTAGCGTGGAGGTTGCAAAACATATCCTGACAAACGAAAGCGAGTTGCTCGCGCGATACTTCGAAGTAAGTCTTTGTGGTCCAACGCACGTTATTATTCCAAAATCATACAATAAACACCCCACCAGGATGAGCTTCAGTCTGTAGTGGAGTATACGCACATCTGAAATCTTCTGGCATGGGCTCTAACCTGGAATACGTAACATATTTCCTAGTCGCCCTCGAGTGCTAGCCCTGTTCGTTATGGCTGGATAGCAAATGCTCAAAAATGCAAAAGAAATTCCGCAAAAATTAATTTTTGTTACCGCAAAATATACGTTTTCAATGTCGCTAAATGAAATTCCTAATTACATACAATGTAATTTTTGCAACTCCGCCTTTATTCGCCCCGATGCTGAATACGTAACTATTGTTGCTTATAAATGTCACTAGATTGAAAGTTGTGTATTGACTCCGTGGCCACAGGCGAAAGTTACTGTAGATGGGAATACACAAGGTAGAAGGCTGTATATTGTGTGTGGTGGTGTGTTAGGTATTACATGTGAACAGCCGGAAGTTACTGCTTTACGTGGCTACCGGGAACGAATTCTCGACAGTGATATCGAAGCGCATTTGTCTTTTTCTTGTCACTTTAACCATTTAAATAAGGAACTGCAGAAAAACTATTATAAATCGTGGAGCGGATTGTATTACTAAGACAACTTTAAATACAGAAAGCAGCTTAAAATGAGGGCGGTGCACTTAGGAGGTGCACTTAGAAGAATTGTCGCAACTTTCTGTGCGGAAATGAGTGAAATGATTTATTTAAGAGGGACCCATCATCATGAAAACTAAAGTACTAGGGTTATTGAATCACCTGTTATGCTGAGTAATTGCAAAAGAAAAACGTGTGAAGAACTTGATTCACAAATGGTTCAAATGGCTCTGAGCACTATGGGACTCAACTTCTGAGGTCATTAGTCCCCTAGAAGTTAGAACTAGTTAAACCTAACTAACCTAAGGACATCACACACATCCATGCCCGAGGCAGGATTCGAACCTGCGGCCGTAGCGGTCAAGCGGTTCCAGACTGCAGCGCCTTGCTTCACAACCTAGTAAAACAATGAGAGCAGAAATATCCGGTTCAGCTAACTATTAAATATAGAAAAAAAAGAGACCAAATTTTCGTTTATCGCTGTACAGAGCCCGAAGGAAACAGATGCTCACTCGTACTGCATAGGAGGCATTAGAGCAGTTAAAACAGTTTACATTTTTAACAATTAGAGACGAAAGGTCCTACTGCGTAGACCTGGAAAATATATAGTATTTTTCATTTGTGATCAAAATCTGCACGTAGTAGTTTGTGCATTGAAAGTTTCAATCCTGAAACAATCTCAGATTTTGATTTTGCACCGAAATTGTTTCAAAGCTGTAACATCAAAGGCTACAGTTTTCAGTTAGATGGCATGGAATCGAAAGATAGTGGGACTTGGACTTCGTTCTGAGTATACCAACTTTCAATCAAAAGCCAGAAAGTTTCTGAAATAAATGTTTGGTTTAAGATTTCTACCTTCGAGCACAGTTGAGGATGCGTTCGTCGACTTGCATAGAACAGTTCCCAATCACAATTAGTTAAATTTTTTCCTAGACTGCGTATGTGAAAACTACAAGTGGAAATGCTGAATTTCCCCATAATTTATTGTCCAGTAAACCAACAGATGAAATCAGAACTACTAATGGTGCTGAGTCGTTTCATCGACATTAAAAAAAAACAATTTTACACACCCTATCCTTCCATCCACAAGTTTAGGAAAATTTTAAAACAACTGCAAAGTGATACTTATCTGTGCTTCAACACAGTGTGTTATAAAAGAAAAATAAATAGACATGACCGCGAAAATCGTGTTGCTACTGAATTGTGGAACAAATATTAACTTGGTGAGTTATCGTTACTGGAACACGTAAAAAGAATGGCACATCGATTCCAGGCTATCCCACTACAGAAGTATCTCACCGGGGGAAGCAATGTACTGCGCTGCCAGTTTTAAAGGTAACCTGTTGTACAATTTATATTTACGGTGATGATTTCTAATATTTTGCGGCAAAGATAAGTACAATTATGTGATAATGAAGTCTGGAACCGCGTGACCGCTACGGTCGCAGGTTCGAATCCTGCCTCGGGCATGGATGTGTGTGATGTCCTTAGGTTAGTTAGGTTTAAGTAGTTCCAAGTCTAGGGGACTGATGACCATAGATGTTAAGTCCCATAGTGCTCAGAGCCATTTGAACCATTTTTTTGTGATAATGAAAATAGGATGTTCTGCGGTAAAGCTAGGCTATTTTGCGGAAATACAATCCGCCTTGGCCAGTTTCCGGTTGAAGAGGGGAGAGGTTCTTTGTTCAACCTGAAGATGATGAGTTAGTCTTTCCCTAGTCCACCTAAATGGATGGCGGTCGGAGCCGACTAGGCTAATTTTAAGAGCCAGTAAAATTCCCATGACGGCCTGTGCTTTCCAACATTCGCGACAGAGCGACTTTCTATAATTTCAACCAGAAGTAACACGTTACAGAAGTGCTGCAAGTGGGAGCAGAAATGGCCAAACAAAAAAGCATAGATTCTGCAGCTGATATGGACTGGCTAGAAGGGTTAAATAACAATTTCGTGGAGCGTCTCGGGAGTTTGCAAGATCGTCAGTCAGCCCACAGCAATTGTGGGAATACTTAATTCGATTATAGTTCTTGTATATAGTAGCTGCATACGTAAAATTTAGGTAGTCTCACAGTCTTAAATAGTGTTTACAGATAGTTGTATTGTTTCTAGCAAATGTCAGCAAATTAAAAATATTTCTGGTCATTCGGAACAACGGTTTATGGAGAAACCCTTGTAAGTATTCGCCCAAAGAAACTGTTCTCTCTCATCCATCCATCTCCTCTCCCCGGCGAGGTAGAGTCACGTAAGACAGACACTGCGCCCTTTTCTAATCCATTCTTAGCACGAATATTTGTGGAGCTCAAAGGGACAGCACAATACAGAGTTTAAATACAGCAGCAGGTTAATAAAACAGCTGCGGGCCTCACCGGACTATGCACGTAAATAGGTATTACACTCGGCTGGTGGAGTTTCCGTAACGGACTGAATGCCGATTCCCACACGCTGCGACTGAGTCAGCCCTCAGGAATGCTACAATACGTCTGGAAAGCTGGGAGCGGCCACATGGCATTCACGTCCAGAGGCATAGCGCCAGACAGAACAAACTAAATCCTCAGTCTTTGCTGCGTTCGGATTCTCATTTCCAACGAGCAGGCAGACACGTCTAAGAGTACTTGTCGCTCTTAGATTATCACACGTGGACTATCAACTACAAACAAATATTGAGTTCTTATTAACTGGCGAAACTATTTTCGTGCCAACTGCCTCAGTTCACATATTAACTGTGAAAAAATGTCGGTTTATTACGATTTGTGATGGAATCTTAACGTCGGCACTAATTGCAGTTTACATCGTTTCACGAGGTACTGAGCTTCGCGCCCTTTCAGTGCTGCTATATTCTTACAGTGAAAAGGCTCAGTTCTGACGATGACATGTGCATACGTCTAAAAATTTTAAATTTTGACATGTGCCGAAGCAAAATCTTTAGCAATTGCGAAAATAAATTATCTCTACAGTCAACGGTGAATATGCTGTCCTTTAAAAATACAAAGAAAGAAATTGAAACACTCTATTAAACAAATAAATAAAAGGAAAAATCATAGATCAATGTGCAGGTCTTCCAACGACTCAAGTGCTTTAGCGTCAGCTTGGTACAGTTCGTCCAGGGCCAGGGATCCGGTGAAAACACATACAAGGCGATGTTAGCACCGCCTTTACCATCTCGCTGCAGTCACAGATTGGAGAGTCTCGCTTGGTGTTGGTACACACTGAAATCTCCACACCCATCCCCCCAACAAGAGCCGAAACAAAATTGCGCAGTCCATTGTTAGAGTTGAATGTGGTGCTGTAATTGGTTTGCGTCAACAGCGAAATTATTGCTTCAACAACAGAGCTGCATCGATGATAGGCAATGAAAACTCCGTAACTCCACCTGTCTGTAAAAACTCCTAATTCCAGTAACCAGTAAGCCCTTAATCAAAGAGACATTTGAAAGCGCACGGATTTCTGTGATCTGTCAATAACTAGGCCTCTACTATACAGTTACTATACATGTAGCAACTTTCTGTATCACTTTATATTGTTTTAAGAAACCGTTTTAGCTTCACCTGCAAAATTTACAAAATGCAGTTACAATTTCGATGGCGAAAGGACACTTCTGACAGCTGGCATTACTGATCATACAATGCAGACTTTCACGATCGGTTATTTATGCCCTTGATGATCTTTTTAATAGGCATTAGGCCGTGGTTCAAGGCATATTTCTGTGCCTAAAGTTTCGTCTTCTAGTGCTTGAAACAACATCACAGGTTATACAGATTTAGGCACTAGTTTCAAATTTAAAGAAGCTCAACAATCAACACTGCTAACACGTATCTACGCAACAGTCGGTTCGTGATGTCAGCAGACAGCTGCCTTAAGCTACGTTTTCCTAGCTGCGGGAATTTGTAGCAGCGCGCTGCGGAATCCGGTTGCGTCTTCCGCTGTGCGATGCGGGTCGCAGTGTGCTGCGTGAAACGTTTTCCTAGGCGCGGAGCGGTCCGCGTCGGAACCTAAAAAATGAAACTTTTTTTTTTTAGAATTTGGCAACTGCACCTGATAGTGATACGAGAACTACC
The DNA here is from genome assembly GCF_023864275.1 of Schistocerca cancellata. Classification (NCBI taxonomy): domain Eukaryota; kingdom Metazoa; phylum Arthropoda; class Insecta; order Orthoptera; family Acrididae; genus Schistocerca; species Schistocerca cancellata. The sequence continues at coordinate 374,503,720 of NC_064626.1, forward strand.
TCCTGATACCCTTTTTTCAACTCAATGACAATTCTGTGCTATTGAAATAGATAAATATTTAATATTTCGAGGAAAGTTTATTTTTCGCGCTACTCGATTTTATCACGCCATATCTCCTAAATTAAATGACGTACAACAACATAACTTTATAGTTGCCTTCAGTAGTATATGTCGATAACGTCTGCATAAGTTCTGACCAATAGAGTCGGTAATAGTGAAGTAACAAATTAAAATGTAACGTCTGACGCGGAACTTTAGCCAAAACTATTTGCAAAATGTAGTTAGCGACAAACTTCCTCCCATCACATTTTTTGTGGGAGTTGAAAGCGAGAAAAAGTTTCGGAAAGGTCTGAAATAATTTTTACAGTTTGTTGGAAGTCAGTGGGCGCTATAATTTCTCCTAGACGAGAGCAGTTTAGTGAGGTTCATTGGCGCAGCGCTATTTCCTGCGCGCTGCGAGCTCTGTGCTAGGCCCGGGGCAGTAGAAGCGGAGGCATTGAAAGCAAAACATGCAGCATACTGCTCGAGCCAAAAAAATGTTAATTTTGACGCTCCGAAAGTACACGGAAGTTTGGGAAGAGGAGGAGGAGAACTGTATGTTACTGGAAAGAGTACTCAGGAAGCGCGAAGCAGTGAGACGAATGTTCTTGCTTTGTGAAGAACAAGAAGCATAATTATAAAATTTTTGTTACAAAACATTTGCTCGACGATGCGGAGAAGTTTAGGGCATTTTTCAGAATCACAGCGAACCAGTTTCATTATTTTCTTCCGTTAATTGAAGACAAACTGAGAAGTAATTCCTGGTACCGAGTGGCAGAATGTATTACATTGGACATAATAAAAGACATTTCTGCTTTCTTGTTTTATTCATTTTTCTTCCGGTTTCTGCCCAAATTAAGTCTTTCTACATTTGATTTTTGCACTCGGCGTCGGCCATATTTTACAAAATTTGCTTTTCGTAAACCAGTTCGATAAGGTGCTCATCCTCTGAGGCACATAAACGGTCAGCCGACATTTCTGGTTATTGCTTCTAGAATAACTCTGTTAAAAATTGTCTGTTGTTTCCCGTGATCGCGCGCAAAAAAAAAAAAAAAAAAAAATAAAATAAAATAAAAAAGAGTGAATCTGTCGTCTCGCTGCTGCCCAGTTCGACTGCCCTCACTCATCCGGCCAAGTAAACCGCTGCGACGTGCGGGACAGACTGCTCCAGAAGCACGCCAGCGTTCCCCGCAGGCGGAGCCCGCTGCGACACTGCGTTGTCTGCACTCTAGGAAAACGATCTCGTATGTCTACATATGTGAACCTTTTCCATTTTTTACTTTTATGTTTTCGATTTCTTTAAAGACGAAGAGAAAAGGTGAAGCGGTAGCCCAGCGTAGAGCCTGTGCCTACCGTCATGTATTTTTTATTTTCACATGCTAAAAAACATAAGATGTTTTTCCTGTTCCTCAGTAAGAGGAAGGGCGTGCTCTCTGCTAGTGAACGGACGTAGACGCAAGTTATCCAAGAGCGTAATCGTAGGCCGCCATTTTGGGCGACGTGAATACGTGAAGAGTATGTATTTTCTATGTGCATCGAACAGAAGAATATATTATTAGTTTACTAACTGAAAGATTGTACTAGTTATTATTTCAAGTAGTAATGTATTAAGAAGAACTGAAGCCCACCTGTGTACTTCGGAAAATTTACGAAGATCCGATTAACGCAACATGGACACGGTCAAGATTTTTTTAGGTGGATACGACGATCGGACTTAATATTATTAATTGGTAAGCATAAATATACCACAAGAAAAAGACTATTTCATTTATGTGGGACTAATATGAAAGGATTCTTTACCCGTTTACAGGCATAGCCTAGCTTATTGTGCTTGTCCGAGTGCCGAAAAATTAATCTAAAAAAAAAGGGTTCAAATGGTTCTGAGCACTATGGGACTGAACTTCTGAGGTCGGTCATCAGTCCCCTAGAACTTAGAACTACTTAAAACTAACTAACCTAAGGACATCACACACATCCAAGCCGGAGGCAGGATTCGAACCTGCGACTGTAGCGGTCGCGCGTTTCCAGACAATTAATCTTATTAATTCAATATATCAAAAAAATATTTCTTATTATTAATATTTTTTTATTATATTATAGCAGCACACTTCGGAAAATTCCCGCAGCTTAAGATCACGAGTTCATGCCGATGTGTATTATGGAGCTTGTGTTTGGAAGTAACCGGCGCCGTTTGGTTTTGTTAGCGCGAACGCTCACAAGTAGTCTAATTACAGGCCTCCTCATTTTCTATTAAAGGAATCTGTAAATCACAGTACTTGCAGTAAAAGGTCGATCATTTAAGAACTATTTTCAAGAGAAGCAGTTGGTAGCAGTATGGTAATCCTGCGTACGGCAGGTCTTGTCATGGGTTAAGCCTCTTCCACTTTTTTCTGTCCTTAGCCAGACTTTTCATTTCTGAATATTTGTCTCCCTTGATATTGTCAAGTATTTGATATCTTCTTTTTCCTTTTCCCCCCTTTTCCCTCCACCATTCCTTCTATGCCTTCCTTCATGAACAGTTCCTCCTCGAACTTCTGGAGCTTCTGGTGAAAAAAGAACCAATAGAAAGTTTTCCTCCTCCTCCCCATAAAACCAATTGCACATTCATCAGCAGAGTGCTAAGACGACACGCTTTTGACACAGTGTTTGCGCCAACAAGAAAGGTGTGCGCATATTTGAACACTGCAATCGATTTACAAATACCACTTGCCACAGCAAGAGTTTATGAAATCTCTTGTACATTGATGATGAGGTCCCGTACTCCGTGGGGCGTAGTGGACGATGCGGGAGACCCGCACAGCTGTACTAGGCAAGGTCCTAGTGGAGGTGATTTGCATTTGCCTTCCTCCGACCGTAATGGGGATGATGATGATGATGATGATGATGATGAAGACATTACAATAACACCCAGTCATTTCGAGGCAGGAAAAATCCCTGACCCCGCCGGGAATCTAACTGAGGACCCCACGCGCCGGAAGCGAGAACGCTACCGCCAGACCACGAGCTGCGGACAGGTCAAGTCTATATAGGAACTACAAACAGAAGCTTTAACACCCGACTGCGGAACACAAGAATATCCTCTGGGAAACACGAATAAAGCGGCAAAACCAAATCATGCTCTGGAACCAGGGAATCACCAAATTCGTTTCTCCGACACTACAGTTTTTGAAAGATCCGATCATTACTATAGCTAAGAAATTTAAAGCACGAAAACAATTTTAAAAGAAAAAGAGGTCTGAGATTAGACACATTGTGGGCCTTAGTGTTAAGTAAAGCAAACGGCGCCAACAATTGCCCACTACAAGCAACGTTAACACACGTCGACGCGACTCTGCGATCTGAGGTAGCCATCCGATGACCGTTGCGTGAATACGAACGAACAGTTCGACTGTTGTTTACGTTTGAAACTGTTAAATGAATCTTTATAGTCTCTGATGGTGTCTCTAGTATTACGATACGAAAACTTCGGCACAGAATTATGTCTTGAATCACGGCCTACTGCTCGTCAAAAAAAATTACCGACGCAAGTGCCAGACGTAAAAGTTTGCATTATGTGAACAGCGCTGCCAGCTGTCAGAGCTAGTCTTTCGCCATCGAAATAAAACTTTATTGTTGAAGCTGTCTACGGTCTTATCTGCTGAATCGAAAGGGCAAAGATGGCAGAATGGAAGGAGGGGGGAAATGAATATGAATATACAGAGGGGTCCAAAAAAATGTGTCCACTGTTTGAAAGTCCATAACTGGCAAACTAATTGACGGAGTTGTCTCATCTTTGGTAGTGTAATAGTTTGTAGTTACGACAATCGCCACACAAGCGTTGAATTGCGTTGTTTTGTTTTGTCAGATGACAGTCGCCAGATAGTGTTTTGTTCTTAGTTGCACCTAGTTACTCGAGTAAACATGGCTGGCGCAAGGCTAACATTCCATGAAAGGAAGTCAGTTTTAAAGTGGTATTTTAAGTACGAAAACATTAATGAGGTTTAACGGCAATGGCAAAATGAGTACCAAACAGAGCCACCGATATGTTTAACGATTCGTCGCATTCGAGACAAATTTGAAGCCGAAGGCTGTGTCAAAGATGTACACAAACATCGATCTGGACGCCCTGTATCAGTAACGAGTCCAGCTAACTCCCGTCGTGTGTTACAATAATTCACTCGCTCACCACAGAAGACAGTGTGCCCGTGAAACTGGAGTGAGTCGCCCAAGGGTTCGGCGAATTTTGAAGACAGCAAAGTGGAAGTGCTACATCCCACGATTGCTACACGCAATGAACGAGGACGACCCAGATCGTAGAATGGAGTACTGCGAGTGGTTTACTAACATGGTGCGCAACGATGAAGAGTTTGCAGAGATGCTTGTGTGGTCTGATGAGGCACAGTTCAAACTTAATGGTGCAGTAAATCGCCACAATTGCATCTACTGGGCCGCCGAAAATCCGAACGTCCATGTAGACAAAGCCGTGAATTTTCCAGGAGAAAATGTGTGGTGTGGGTTGTCTTACCGGGGCTTCATTGGGCCATTCTTCTTTGACGGCACAGTTACCGGTGAGATGTACCTTCAGAAGCTTCTTACATCCATTTTACCTGCATCCGAGACTTTTATGGAGACGGAAGAGTTTACTTTCAACAAGATGGTGCCCCAGCTCACTACCAAAATCGTGTTAGGGCGTATCTCGGCGAAAATCTACCAGGAATATGGATAGGCCGTAGAGGTGCTGTGGAGTATCCACCACGTTCCCCAGACCCTATACCTGTGGGAAACACTAAAGGGCGTCGTTTATCGACAAAAGCCACGCACAGTGGATGAACTTCGAGAATCCGTCGTACATTCATGTGCAAATATCCAAATGAACACTTTGCAGCCCGCATCTCGTGGTCGTGCGGTAGCGTTCTCGCTTCCCACGCCCGGGTTCCCGGGTTCGATTCCCGGCGGGGTCAGGGATTTTCTCTGCCTCGTGATGGCTGGGTGTTGTGTGCTGTCCTTAGGTTAGTTAGGTTTAAGTAGTTCTAAGTTCTAGGGGACTTATGACCACAGCAGTTGAGTCCCATAGTGCTGAGAGCCATTTGAACCATTTGAACACTTTGCAGTCAGTAGTTCGTGCTGCAGTTCGGCGGCATCGTTTGTGTGTGGATGTTAATGGTGACCATTTCGAACACCTCCAGTGATATCTTTAAGTTGGACTTTAAGCTACACTTTCACCAAAAATGAGACAACTCTGTCAATTAATTAGGAAGTTGTGGACTTTTAAACAGTGGATACATTTTTTTGGACCCCTCTGTATTTCTGTTGGAATTTCGCAAAATTTTCTTCCTGATGATACGGTACGCACGGGAAGTGGTGCTGCTGTTGGAGGGAGAGAGAGAGAGAGAGAGAGAGAGAGAGAGACAGGGAGGTGAACTCCAGACAGGTCACGCTTGCGGCGCTTTGCGATTGGACGGAGACAAAAAGGGAACAGTAAGTTACACCGGCCGTGCAGACAGGCTGTAGGTCTGCGCGCGGCGAGGATCAGAGGGGGCCGCGCCTGTAGCACATTACAACTCGCGTGCGGTCGCGCGGGTTACAGCTGACGCCTGTCATTGTCAGGCAGCCGGCCGCCGTGACAAGCTGTGAAGGCGGAGCCTCTGTGAGATTTAGGGCCCCTTGCTGCCAGTCACGACTCAATGCCGCCGCGCGGGCTTATTAGCTGATTAGCCGATGGCCATTTTCAAGCATTAGTGAACAAATACTCCCGGCTCTTATGGCCTTGCGATGGTCTGGGTCTGGCGCAATGAACAAATGATGGCTACTAAGGAAAAATAAGGATGAAGGACCACCAGGAACGAAGTGCTCAGTAAAAAAAAAAAAAAAAAAAAAAAAAAAAAAAAAAAAAAAAAAAAAAAAAGGTTAGGCTGGAATGTAGTTTGTCGCCCTAGATGATAAGACGGAATAAAAGAAAGGTTCAGAAGCGGGATTTAAAATATGACAAGATATCGATGAGGAGAGACGCGGACGACATTCTATCCTCAGCGAAAGTGAGGATGAAGTGGAATTCCCTGAGATAATTGGTCTCGTGTTTCTTAGCTGGCTGTTAATGGTTCAAATGGCTCTGAGCACTATGGGACTTAACATCTGAGGTCGTCAGTCCCCTAGACTTGGAACTACTTAAACCTAACTAACCTAAGGACATCACACACATCCATACCCGAGGCAGGATTCGAACCTGCGACCGTAGCAGTCGCGCGGTTCGTTGTTAATGCAACCTTCGTGTGGCTACTATTTACACTGAACCGCATTTGCAAGGGACTCAGGGAGAACCGAAGAAAGACAGAAGCAATTAAAGAGTAACAGAAATTTGACTAGCGTTAAATTTACTAAAATTTGTTGTGGTATGGATACCTACGATGCCACGACTTAGGTACCAGTTAAGTTGGCACTACGACACCGACACCGATGACAGCGCCCTCTAGCCGGCGTTGGAGAGCTCTACGAGCATCGCTACAGATTCTACCAATTTTATCAAGCGCAGACAACCAGGACACTTCGCTACAGCTTTGCTCTACATACGACGGGTATAAGACTTCTCATCTGTACAAAGTTATGTATTCTTTCTTGCACTAGTAAATCACCTTTACTCACTGCAGTACCGACGTAATTTTCGTGCTCCTAGTACGCGTCGCTTTCCTGGCGGGATACAAAATTTGTGACTACGAAGAAGATGAACTGAGAGAATTCTGTTACCTGGGGAGCAAAACAACACGTCACAGACGACGCAGTGAGGAAATAAAACGTAGAGTAGCCCGACCGAAAGAAGTCTACTATAAGGTCAGTCAAATGAAAAAGAAACAGATGGGAAAAAAGAAAGTAAACTGTTCACTATCCAAAACTAATCGCCATAACTGTCAACACGTGTGTGAGAGAACACACGGTCAATTTCTTCATGGAAAAATGTTTGCCGTTTTTTATGAAACCATGGCCGTACCCAGGCGTACATCTCTTCGTGCGGAGCACATCGACAGCCACAAATGTCTTACTTCAGGGCTCCAAAAACATGGAAATCGCATGGGAAGAGATCGGAACTGTATGGGGGATGTTAGGGCTTTCCAGTGAAACTTTTGCAGCATATTCACAACCGCCTTGGCAACATGTGGGCGGGCATTTCGTTGGCGGGTTGTTTTGACTACTGAAGTTTTGCTGGAAAGGCCTTGAGCAGTCCCGACCTCTCCCCATGCGATTTCCATATTTTTGCAGCCCTGAAGGATGACATTCGCGGCCGCCGATTTGTTTCGAAAGATGTGCCTGCCTCGCTAAATCGTGGTTCCGTGGGCACCCGAAAACATTTTCCCATGAAGCCATTGACCGTCAGCCCTAATGTGCAGAAGAAATTTTTGAGGATGGAGCATAGCATTGTATGATGGTGAATCACAGATTGTGAGAAAATCAGAAAAGAAGAGAATCTCAACGTTCGAGATGTACTGCTATAGAAGGATATCAAAAATTAGTGGACTGATAAGAAATGACGAGGTTCCCCGCAGAATCAGCGATAAGAGGAATATGTGGAAAACGAAGTCACGACGGAGTGACAGGATGAGAAGACACCTATCAGGAGATACCTCCCATGGCTCTAGAGGAAGCATTAGAGGATAAAAACTGTAGGGGAAGATGAAGATTACAATATGTCCAACAAATAACTGAGGACATTAGGTGCAAATGTTATTCTGAGATGAAGAGGCTGGCCCAAGACAGGAATTCGTGGCGGGCAGCATCAAACCGGTCAGTAAGTAGATTAATGAATTAAAAATTTAAATATTAAAAAAAACACATTGTCGTGCAGTGTACGAGCAAGCAGCATTGCGTTTCTTTCTCAAGTGCCACGAGACATGCGTGCCGCACCAAGATAGTTGCCAAATGTCTAGCCAAGGCATTTCGTTTCTGGTACATGATATTTCAATTAATACGCTAGATGGCAAAGATTCGCATGTTCGTATGACTGTTGTGCCTCCGGATCCTTTCTTTTGGTCACCCTGAGCGATAACACTCTTCTTCCATCAGTTCGCTGCAGCATGTTAATCCATCTATCCGTCAAAATAGTGCACTATGGACGAAGGAGGACATAAAACGCAGACCAGCATAGGCAAAAAGGGGATTCCTGACCAAATGGAGTCTGCTAGTATCAAACATAAGCCTTAATTTGAAGAAGAACTGATTATTGCCCACTTTTCAAAAGAATACCTTCGGAAAAGATTCCTAGCGTTTAAATTTATATTCGATGTTTTGTTTCACAAATGTTTTTCTTGTTATTACCTGTCTGCATTTTATGTCGTCTCTTACTTTGCTGTGTCAAAAAGAAAACTCGTCTACTACTTTTGTCACCTTTCTTAATCTAATTGACACAGCATCGCCTTATTTAATTCGCCTACATTTAATTACACTCATTTTACTTTCGATGATATTCATCGTATAGCATCTTTACAAGAAACTATCCATTCCGTTGAACTAAATTTCCTTTGCTTCCTCTGACGGTATCGTATTAACGACAACAACAACAACGCGTTACGTTCATCGAGTAGCAGTGGTCGTGGTTTCATTTAACATATTTTAAAATCATCTTACCTACGAATTTTGTAAAAACAATGGTTATCTCTTGTACGTTGTCTTCGTTATATGTCCATAGCGTGGCAGCAAAGACATTTCAGGGCATAATACGTGCTTTTTTTATACCCTCCGCAAAATTTTTCTTTTTCATGCAAGACGTCGTCATACTATCTACATGCATGCATCTACACGCATAATCTACAAGCTACCATAACGTATATGACAGAAGTACCTTATACCACTGCTAGTCATTCCCTATCCTGTTCACGGAGCGAGGTGGCGCAGTGGTTAGCACACTGGACTCGTATTCGGGAGGACGACGGTTCAATCCCGCCATCCTGATTTAGGTTTTCCGTGATTTTCCTAAATCGCTTCAGGCAAATGCCGCGATGGTTCCTTTGAAAGGGCTCGGCCGACTTCCTTCCCCGTCCTTTCCTAATCCGAGGAGACCGATGACCTCGCTGTTTGGTCTCTTCCCCCAAAACAATCCAACCCCTATCCTGTTCCATTCGCAAATGGAAAGAGAGAAAAACGATTGTCTATGTGCTTCCGTCGGAGCTCTGATTTCACTTGTCTTCGCGATACTTAACGCGAGCCGGCCGGAGTGGCCGAGCGGTTCTAGGCGCTACAGTCTGTGACCGTCACGGTCGCAGGTTCGAATCCTGCCTCGGGCATGGATGTGTGTGATGTCCTTAGGTTAGTTAGGTTTAAGTAGTTCTACGTTCTAGGGGACTGATGGCCTCAAAAGTTAAGTTGTTGGGGAGGGGGGGTTGGGTTGTTTTTGAGGTAGGAGACCGGACAGCAAGGTCATCAGTCTCATCAGATTAGGGAAGGACGGGGAAGGAAGTCGGCCGTGCCCTTTCAAAGGAACCATCCCGGCATTGGCCTGGAGCGGTTTAGGGAAATCACGGAAAACCTAAATCAGGATGGCCGGACGCGGGATTGAACCGTCGTCCTCCCGAATGCGAGTCCAGTGTCTAACCACTGCGCCACCTCGCTCGGTCCAGAAGTTAAGTCCCATAGTGCTCAGAGCCATTTGAACTTAACGCGACATGTACACCGATCAGGTAGAACATTATGACCACCACCTTACTATTGATACAAACCGATCCAGGCTGTAGCAGCGTCACCTGGCGAGGAATGACTGCTACTCAGACACACGCACGGTGCATGCAGTATCAGTGAGCGTGCTGTCCGCGCGTAGAATGCGGCTATCTGAGTTTGACCGATGGCAGATTGTGATGGCCCGGAGGCTCGGCACGAGCATTTCGGAAACTGCACGACTTGTCGGGTGTTTGAGGAGTGCTGTGGTGAGTGTCTTCAACACGTGGCGAAATCAAGGTGAAACCACGCCCTTATTACAGATTCCAGACGTCGTAGGCTGGACAGACTGGTAAAACAGGACGGGCGACGAACTCTGGCGGAACTAACATCAGACTTCAATGCTGGGCAACGCAGCGAACACTTCTAGCGGTGGGCTTCCACAGCCGACGATCCATCCAAGTGCCACTGTTAAGACCACTATATCGGCAACTACTAATGAAATGGGCACGTCACCATCGCCACCGGACATTGGTGCAGTGGCAGAGCGTTGCATGGTCTGGTGAATCCTGATACCGGCTTCATCATGACGATGAAAGGACGCGAATCCGTCGTCTTCCAGCGGAACAGCTCCTTGACACCTGTACTGCGGGATGGAGGCTTCCGGCGGCGGTTCCATTACGGTCTGGGGAACATTCACGTGGGCGTCTATGATGATGATGTTTGGTTTGTGGGGCGCTCAACTGCGCGGTTATCAGCGCCCGAACAAATTCCCAACCTTTGCTCAGTCCAAACTCGCCACATTAATGAATGATGATGAAATTATGAGAACAACACAAACACGCAGTCGTCTCGAGGCAAGTGAAAATACCTGACCCCGCCGGGAATCGAGCCCGGGACCCCGTGCTCGGGAAGCGTGAACGCGACCGCGAGAACACGAGATGCTGACGTATGTGTGCATTATGGGTCCATTGGAGCTCGTGCGTGGCATCGTGACGGCCAAGGAGCATCGTACACTGGTTGCAGGCCACGTACACCGTTTCATGAACGATCATGTCTCAATGTCAGGACTGTGGCGGAGCAAGACACTATCGAGTTGCCGGCCGGGTTCGAATCCTGCCTCGTGCATGGATGTGTTCAAAAATGCTTCAAATGGCTCTGAGCACTATGGTACTTAACTTCTGAGGTCATCAGTCCCCTAGAACTTAGAACTACTTAAACCTAACTAACATAAGGACATCACACACATCCATGCCCGAGGCAGGATTCGAACCTGCGACAGTAGCGGTTGCGTGGTTCCAGACTGCAGCGCCTAGAACCGCTCGGCCACACCGGCCGGCCATGGATGTGCGTGATGTCCTTAGATTAGTTAGGTTTAAGTAGTTCTAAGTTCTAGGGAACTGATGACCTCAGAAGTTAAATCCCATAGTGCTCAGAGCCATTTGAAATAGCGAGTTACAATTCCCGTGTTGGCCCTCCAACTCGCCAAATCTGAACCCGATCGAACACATCTGAGATGTGACTGAATGTAGTGTCAGAACTCAAGGCCCCCCACCCCGGAATTTACGGGAATTAGGTGACTTGTGTGAGCAGATGTGATGCCAACTCCCTCCAGGGACATACGAAGGCCTCATTGCTTCCATGTCAGAACGCGTCGCCGCTGTTATCCACGCCAAAGGTGGACATACCGGCTATTAGCTGGGTGGTCATAATGTTCTGGCTGATCACGTTCTGCCGGCCGCGGTGGTCTAGCGGTTCTGGCGCTGCGGTCCGGAACCGCGGGACTGCTACGGTCGCAGGTTCGAATCCTGCCTCGGGCATGGGTGTGTGTGATGTCCTTAGGTTAGTTAGGTTTAAGTAGTTCTAAGTTCTAGGGGACTTATGACCTAAGATGTTGAGTCCCATAGTGCTCAGAGCCATTTGAACCATTTGATCACGTTCTGCAGTCTGTCTCTAAACTTTCTCACTGGTGCTTCCGGATGAGAACAGTGTCTTCGCTCTAAAAAATCCCCATTTGATTTCACAGAACATTTTGTAATATTCACGTGTTGATCGGACTAGTAGGTAACAAATCTAGGAGAACGCCTCAGAATTTGCTTCGATACTTTCCTTTAATCTAACTTGTAAGGGATTCCAAACACCCAAGAAGTGGTCAAGAATGGGTCCCACAAGTTTACAAATGAACCATACTCTCCTAGTATTCGCCTTCCCTACAACCAGCCTTACGCGCTAGTTCTGTTTAATGTCGCTATGCAACGTTACGCCTAGATATTTGATCGACGTGGCTGTGTCAAACAGAACACTTCTAATACAGTAGTTGAACATTACACAGGATTGAATACCTGTGTTTGCCCATTGCAGTAGTTTTATGTGAAACAAGTAACTATTTGTTCAAGTTTCACATATCTTGGCATAGAAGCCTGCGAAAGTTCTTGTTTGTCGTCACTCATGAAGTAAAATCGTTTGAGACTTGGCTCAGATGACGAAGAGAAGTGCGTAATGCTGAAGGGTATTGTATGTGACGCGTATTTCCTAGGCGGAAATGGTTCAAATGGCTCTGAGCACTATGGGACTCAACTTCTGAGGTCATTAGTCCCCTAGAACGTAGAAGTAGTTAAACCTAACTAACCTAAGGACATCACACACATCCATGCCCGAGGCAGGATTCGAACCTGCGACCGTAGCGGTCTCGCGGTTCCAGACTGCAGCGCCTAGAACCGTACGGCCACTTCGGCCGGCTAGTGTGAAAAGCCTTTGGCGTCGGGAAAGAGTTCATTTCAGTGTTGTCTATTGCACAGATCTCTTACAAAACTTGCACCGTAATGCAGAGAGAGTTTTCCAACTGCTGTGTCTGTTATGCTGTGAACTATTTGAAAACTGAGTCCGGTACCGGCATATGCGACAGTCACGGACCTCTTGACGCACGAACTCGTGAACGCAGACATAAAAATATACAAACAAAAATACTGACGGAAACGTTAGGTACAAATAAAAGAATTGTTTGCACATGGCAGTCGTCTTGCAAGGGTGATACGAGTGAACAAAGCGAAGGTGGGTGCAGTATTCACTCCGCATCACCGTGCCTGCTACGTGGAGTCACGGTACACAGTGAAAGAGAAGCATTGTGAAATGAAAAGAGGCCTTCCTCGTATCGTCTGCTATGAAAATACTGAGGAACGAGAAACTGCCTCTGAGGGAACAGAACAAAACCCTTTCTTTTGTTTCTGTCACTGCAGACAATTTCGCAGTCAGCTGAAGAGAGTAGAAAGGTAAACTGCATTTCTTTTCTGCTGGGAACGAAGCAGTTACAACTAACGTATTCAAACGAGTCTTGCAAATTCATCGCGCATATTCACTTACCGAGGGGCTAACAGGTTAAGCCAGGAGAGGCGTATAAATCCGTCCTGTTCTTCTCATTTACCTTCCTGTAGCTTTCCCGTACCATCCACAGTGAATAGCAAGTCAGGTTCTTGTTCAATATCGCGTCTGGTTTCTTTGTTTTTCCTTGATTAAACACACACACACACACACACACACACACACACACACACACACGCTTTCGTGCTCACTTTGTGTGTGTCAGACATGGGATCTCAGAATTTCTTCGATAACATCTCCCTGCCTTTTAGCGAAATAGATTTCTACATCTGCACAAACAAAACAAAATTTTGTTGAAACAAAATAAAAGGACGCGCTCAGTTACACAGTGTTTTAATTTCACGAAGTCTACAGGGAAACATAAGAAACGCCAAGCTGGGTATAATCAAATGCACACAACATTTCTCTAAAATCTCCATCCAAAGACTGAATAATAAGATAAAACCTCTTCGCTATGCCACCAAGAACTGGTTAATGGCGAGTATAGAGAGGGGAAAAAAACACTTGACAACATAAAAGATTCTGCATTACTGAAAAGCAGTTGTTATATTTCCCAAAATAGTTTGTAATTTCGTGACAGAAAATCCCGTTTATGACGAGGTGCAGTTCCGTACTACGCATTTTTAGATTTAAACTTTTATATAGTACTGGTTTTAAGCATGCTTTACAAAGCCTGTGTCTATGTGCAGCTGAGTGACATCATTGCATGTAGACAAACGCACGTGCTTTAACTCTTATACCCAACCAGAGGTACCGAAAGATGAGTTTTTAAACTTGCAAATACGGACTACAGAACTAAAAACAGAAATATTTTTTCATAATCTTGTTTCACATAACCGCAATAGAATAACCAAATACGTCTACTTTGTAGAGAATGTTGCAGAAAACCATGACTTATTTCATTTTTCAGACCATTCTTTCGGTAGTTCGTTGTTTTCAGTTCAAAAACCTCCATGACTTCGTGTTCAGCAGTACAAAACGACACGTCCACTACGGACACGAATCCCAACGATAAGGACGTATTTTATAGCTCACTTCAATCCTCACTGACAAGCATAATATCAATCTGCCTTCTGTCTCTCAGGTCACAAAATGGGCAACAATAGCACAAAATTATATATCTAAATGAAGTTGCACATTTGGCGGTCTAAATATGTTCATCAAGCTGTGGCAGCGGATCACCTAAAGAATAATTAAACTACTCACTTACCATAATGGTAAGGATACAATACAGACTACCGCCACTTCGAACTGATCTACATACCTGCCCTGGACATAGTCACACTGCGTAATTCATTGTGGACTCTTTAAGTCCGACCACTTAATTTGAAGAGATATCAGTTGACCTCTCGCCAATGTCTCCGCGGAAACCGTCGTCAACATTTTTGTTTCTTTTGTGACTCGAACCCGCGACCCAGTGGTGTAACATCCGCAAGCCTTGCTGAAAACGGGTGACTGGCTCGGATCAAATCGATCATGCCAACCCACCCAGTGCTCAAACGCAGAGATCACGCGATAGGCTGCGCTTTCTATAACCTATAGGTGTAAGTTCCTACGAAAATACTACGCCACTCTGAGCTATGTTGTTAATCATTAATTTGGAGGCAACCTAGATAGGTGAACAGACCGCGGCTGCATCGCGTGTCTTGCACCTCTGCGCTGAACCTTGGCATTACACCGTAGCGTGAACTTTGCCGTGTACTCCGCACGCTATTGCTGCCCACATTCCGGCATTGCTACGTGTCACTCACATGCATTTCACTCGGACAGCTGGTCACGTCATACATACCTCCTCCTACACATCAGAAAATAACTGCGCACCGTGCGAAGCTGAACGTGAGGGCTTTTTATCATCCTTTTGCACATGCTGTTTGGCAGGCTTTACGAGAAGCTAGCGTAAGACAAGGTGTGCATCACATATTTTTGAAGAGATTGTTGTCTCTTTTGTGCACCAGTCCGTCCAATGCTTTTGCTGAGTTGACCTATATCTAACTCTCAACGAGTATTGGAAATATAAGCGTGTGCATCCGCACAATGAGACACATCGAGAATAGACACTTAGCATTGAACATAATGGGCTCTAAAGAGCGATAAAGACTGTGTATCTCCACCGTAACTATCAGAATTGATTGTTCAAACATCCATCTTGGGAAATAGTACCCACTGCGTCTCACCATGCGATCCACAAAGCAAAAATGGTTCAAATGGCTCTGAGTACTATGGGACTTAACATCTGTGGTCATCAGTCCCCTAGAACTTAGAACTACTTAAACCTAACTAACCCAAGGACATCACACATCCATGCCCGAGGCAGGATTCGAACCTGCGACCGTAGCGGTCGCGCTGTTCCGGACTGAGCGCCTAGAACAGCGAGACCACCGCGGCCGGCACCACAAAGCAATACCACCCAAGTTGAGATATTCTTGGATTTACGGAAGGCATGCTATGCAGTTACAAACTTTCACATAGAGAACAAAATACGAGCTTATGGAATAGTGGATCAGTGCTGTGATCAGATTGAAGACTGCCTATGCAGTAGATCTGCGCTTCATTCTTAACTTGAAACTAGCTTAGGGTGTGCCCCAAGGTAGAGTTATAATGCCATTTACATTTGACGTCGGTCCACAACGGACATCGGAACACATCCCTGCACCAAAAGATTACCTCCAACAAACAGGAAGAACAGGATGTTCAAATGTGTTTGAATTCCTAGACATGCAAACTACTTAAAGTAACTTATGCTAAGAACAACACACACACCCATGCCCGAGGGAGGACTCGAACCTCCGGGGGGAGGGGCAACGCAATCCATAACATGGCGCCTAAAACCACGCGGCAAGAACAGTATACAAATGTTTCCTTCTGACCAACAGATGGATATCCGGACACCTACGACATCAATATTTTTATCGATTCCAAAAGCAGCCTTTGCTAATAGTTTCCAGGAGGTAGACAGTGAGTCCCAGTTCCGTCAAGATAGTGGCTACGAAAAGTAAAACCATTGTATTTATTCATAAATAAATACACAGCTAAAATAGTTTCAAAAGCGTTTTGAAACAGAAACTACAGTCCTGTTTTGGAATTATATACTGGATGTTCTCAACTGCATTGTAATTATGTCCTTTCATTGCCATCTTCAATTCGAGGAAGAAGAAATCGAATGTGGCCAATTCGGCGAATGAGGCGGGGCATCCAGGGCTGTGCTCCATTTGTTGGCCAAAAACTCGCACACAACATTCACCTTGCTGGTTGGGTCATTGTCGTGGAGGAGCGACCGGAAACCTGCCTCTCCGTATTCGGGTCGAATTCGACGAATTCTCACCCACAAATATGGGGGACCGAAAAAACTTAATGCTGCCTCGCTGCTCCACCACCATTTTCCGACAAGTGTCGGACACGTACTGTTACATTCGCAGTCAGTCCACCTGCTGCAGAGAAGCACTTTGACCTCCTACGCGGCTGTTGTTGAAACTGCAAGGGCCGTAACACCACAACTCGCCACGAGATGGCATTGCTGTCTGGATTATTACACAAGCAGCTCTAACCGAACTGGGGCAGACTGTGTATGTGAAAGACGCCGAAAGCTTATGGTGGCCAGCAGTGGTGTTTATATCTGCTGTTTCCTTGTTTTATGATACCACCAATAATTTACGCACTGATGAGCCACAACATTATGTCACCTACTCAATAGCGTGCTGATCCACCTCTGAGGAGCAATAGAGCACTGATTCTGGTGCCATGGGTTCGACAAGGCCTTGGTAGACTTCTGGAGGAATGTTCCACTGGGTCCCTACACATAAGTTACGCAGTTCCCGTAAATTACCGCCCGGTGGTTCGTAAGCGGGAAGCTTGGTTTCGACAGCACTTCAGATGAGCTCCACTGGATTCAGATCAAGCGAATTCGGTTGTCAAGACATCAAAGCGAGCCCACTCACATTCTCCCTAAACCTCTGTGGCACGATTCTGGCCTTGAGACAAAGCCACTTATCGTGTTGGAAAAGCCCTCGCTGTCGAGCAGAACATCAAGCACGAAGGGATGCAGATCTTCAGCACTAATATACACGTAATCGACAGCTGTCACCGGACCCATGGAAACCCAGGTAAAAAATGGTTCAAATGGCTCTGAGCACTATGAGACTTAACATCTGTGGCACGAGGCAGGATTCGAACCTGCGACCGTAGCGGTCACGCGGTTCCAGACGTAAGCAAATCCAGGTAAATATTCCCTACATCATAATACTGTGTCCGTGGCGCGATACATGTTTCGAATATCCGCTGGGCATGGATGTGTGTTATGTCCTTAGGTTAGTTAGGTTTAATTAGTTCTCAGTTCTAGGCTACTGATGACCTCAGAAGTTAAGTCGCATAGTGCTCAGAGCCATTTGAACCATATGAACATCCGCTCGCCTGGATGAGAGCCTACCTGGATATGACCATCGTCCTGATGTAACAAAAGACGTGATTCATCCGACCACTGACACGTTTCCTTCGACCCACTGTCCAGTCCTGATTCGTAAATGACGCTGTCGTTTTAGCAACATGGGAACACGAAGAGTCTTCTACTGCAGAGCCCCATGTTCAACAGTGTGAGCTGAACGGCGTGCTCCGAAATACTTGTGCCTGCACCAGCAACGTGCTCTGTCGCAGGCTCTGCCACAGATCGCCACCTATCCTACCTCCATGTACTCTGATGAGGCGTGTACGACCAACTTCCTGTCGCCTATTTGCGGTTTCACCGTCCTTCAACCATTTTGCCAGATGCTCAGGACAGTAGCACCCGAACAGCTTCGCCATTTCCGAGATGGTCTTTCCCAGGCGCAAATGATGATGATGATGATGATGATTGGTTTGTGCGGCGCTCAACTGCGCGGTTATCAGCGCCCGTACAAATTCCCAATCTTTGCTCAGTCCAAACTCGTCCCTTTCATGAATGATGATGAAATGATGAGGACAACACAAACGCCCAGTCATCTCGAGGCAGGTGAAAATCCCTGAACCCGCCGGGAATCGAACCCGGACCCAGGCGCAGAGCCATAACAGTTCGTCCTTTCTCAAAGTCGTTCACATCAGTGGATTTATCCACTTGCGGCCCGTATCGTCACTAGAATATTCTCCATTCGTCTCTGATTCACTTATATCTAAATTGATCACGTAACAGCAATATGCAACAGAGCATCAGCATCTCCCTATGCCCTACAAAAATATAAAAAGCTCTTGATCTGAAAAAGAAACTTGTGCAAACACTTATGCTTCCAATTATTGATTATAGCGATGTTTCGTGCAAGGCCGCCGGCCGCCGGCCGCTGTGGCCGAGCGGTTCTAGGCGCTTCAGTCCGGAACCGTGCTGCTGCTACGGTCGCAGGTTCGAATCCTGCCTCGCGCATGGATGTGTGTGATGTCCTTAGGTTAGTTAGGTTTAAGTAGTTCTAAGTCTAGGGGACTGAATACCTCAGATGTTAAGTCCCATAGTGCTCAGAGCCATTTGAACCATTTGAACCTGCAAGGCCTTTCTCAGGAACTGGTTATGAATGCCTGTGTTCGTTATATTTATGATGTTCGTCTATGTGATCACATTTCACCATTATACACACAGCTATCTTGGCTTCGTGCAGACAAACGCATAGATTTTCGTGCCCTCTGGCTTCTCTACTGACTTATTAATGAACACTGTCCCTCATATCTCTCCTCATCCTAAATGCTCTTGTCTGAACAACACATCAGGAACTCTCACGCCAACAGAGCAAAATCCTTTCCGTCCCATTTCATCGTTCAGCGATTTTCTTGAAATGCTTCTCAGTAGCAAGAACCCGACTTTGAACCATCTCCCGCATTGTACTGGAGAACTAAATAACATATCCAGCTTGAGAAGTCAATTAATGACATACCTACTAAAGGAACAATTATCATTACCATTGTCCCTGTACACGCTCGTTACCCTTGTACTTCGTTCTTTGCAACCAGATCTGCCTCATTTCCCACAATTCTTATCTAGTCTCCTTAAATTTCCTTTCACCAGAACTCGTTATATCAGAAAACATCTATTCCATACACATACACAGGATGTTTCCGTAACAGTGTGCAAAAATTTAACAGAACTTAGAGGATGCTACACTGAAAAATTCGAGGTAGGGAACCTGGTGTTGGATAAGCCAGCTTAAGGAGATAATAGGAATAAAATTACATTATTGTGTACTTTTTTATTCACACTAGTTAACTGCAAATACCATCACTGAGACAATAAACGTAGCCCACATCTCGTGGTCGTGCGGTAGCGTTCTCGCTTCCCACGCCCGGGTTCCCGGGTTCGATTCCCGGCGGGGTCAGGGATTTTCTCCGCCTCGTGATGGCTGGGTGTTGTGTGCTGTCCTTAGGTTAGTTAGGTTTAAGTAGTTCTAAGTTCTAGGGGACTGATGACCGTAGCAGTTAAGTCCCATAGTGCTCAGAGCCATTTGAACCATTTGAACAATAAACGTACCGTTTGTACTGTACTTTACAAAATGTGCTTAAACTGACGGCTATCAGCCTCAATACAAGCATGACATCAACGAACATGAATCTGACGCGCCCTAACAAATATCCCTGGTGTGTTTCGAATCACATCAAAGGTAGCTGCAATTCTGGCAGCTAATTCCACCTCTGTGTCCACTGCTGTCTCGTACACAGCTGACTTTAGATATTCCCATAGGAAATAATCATGGGGATTCAGGTCACGTGACATCGCAGGCTATTGAATAGAGCCTCCCCTTCCAATCCAGTGACCAGGAAATACTGTACCGGTATTGCTCCATCGTATTGTACTGTACTTCTCTGAATAGAACTCAGTAATGAATGGGTGTGTCGTTGATTCATAGTACTTTCTGTCATGGCACAATATAAATATGTTACAACGGAGCCACCTTGCATCATGACTTCCTAGCAGTCAGGTTCGTCCTCCTTGTTTCCTTACAAAAAAAAAAAAAAAATTGTTCAAATGGCTCTGAGCACTATGGGACTTAACATCTTAGGTCGTCAGTCCTCCAGAACTTAGAACTACTTAAACCTAACTAACCTAAGGACATCACACACATCCATGCCCGAGGCAGGATTCGAACCTGCGCCCGTAGCAGTCCCGCGGTTCCGGACTGCAGCGCCTAGAACCGCACGGCCACCGCGGCCGGCTGTTTCCTTACAGGAAATAAAGAATGTACATGTAAATAAACAGCACAGTACGTGTAAACTTGTACGCATCTTAGTTGTAAATAAGCTGGAAAACAGTAATGCTAGACAAGCGGCAGACAACTTTACTTCCGTATCTCCTTAAGCTGGCTTCTCCGACACCAGGTTCCCTACCTCTAATTGTTCACCGGAGCATTCTCTACGTCTTGTTACGTTTTTTCAGGCTCTACTGGATACATTCTGCATAGCCTTCTTATATCTGCCACTGTCACTACTACTTTTATTGTCAGTGTTATCATTACCATTTTTCTTATTACTATTATCACCTTCAGTGCCAGCAACTGCACTAGTACAAGCTCTGCTAATATTAACTTTATTAGTTCGTAGTCTGTGCAATTTACCCACACTGCCACTTCAGACACTCAATTCATTTTAATACTAGTTATCATATTGAAATTATTATTTCTTACATAACTATGCTGTAAACAAGGTGTGACGCGTGTGAAATCCTGGTCCAATGTAAGAGACGGCCTGATGGCCCTAAGCAAACAGTTTAAACAAATAAATAAATATATACTTTCCACCAGGCGGCATTCAATCTCGCGGTGGATAACAGTCGTAATGTTTTGGTTCATCAGTATACGTGATACCAACTTATTTAAGTTTGGCGTCAATTGTAATTATTCTGGGGCTTTCGCAACGTGATCGATAAGACGGTATATTTTCTGCTACCTAAAGACGCTGGCAATTCCATTTTAATGTTAGCAACAAAGATGCTGAGAGCTATAGAACAGATGTGGCTGCTTCCTGCCTCCAGTCATACTAGTGGTGCTTAAAACTGGAATTACAAACGGGGTGGGGTAGAACACCTGAAAAAGTGACTCCTTCGTCTCGACTTTTTCCCTTTTACCTCACTTCACAGCTTTTTTACGATTCTGAGAAATCTGTGGAAGCCATTGCACTCAATCAGATTTTTGGCGCTTAGGACATGGGAAGGAAATTTCTAGTGAATAGATGCTCGTGCAGCCGTAAACTGTGCAGTTCTTCAATGCTGTTTGTGACACAGGGTGCGGCTGTGTAACGCATTTTACTGTCGATGTCGCCGCGAAACGGAAAACAGCGAGAAGTTATTCTTTTGGCGCGCGGCCCGGCATTCTGCGGGGGCTGAAGGAGCGGCGTACTCGGCCGGGGTTCGCTGCCTCAGCCATGTGTGTAATGAGAGCGGCAGCGGTAATCTCCTTTCCTCACCGCGCTCCTCCGTAGAAAAAGGGGAAAAGAGAGAAAAAGAGGAGAGAAAAAAAATTAATTCTCCTTCAGCGGGCAAAATTTACGCCACAGTGCACCCACCGCTCGCGTATTTAGACTGCCCCGCGCCCACGTCGGCTTCTGGTTGGTGGACCCACTTCCTCTTCTTTCAATGGGAGCACTCATTTTACGTCAGACGAGGTTAAACGTTACTAACTTTCTCAGATTAAAGCAGATTACATGAAGATTTTTCCCTGGGCACTTTAACTCCATTTCAAAACGTAGTACGCACTGCGAAACATTACATTTGCAATTATACAGGTATGGAACGAACAATTTGTGCTACCTTTGTTGCAACCAAACTATTCTAATTTTTTCGAAGCACTGAGATAAAAAATTGAGATTTAATTCTCAAAATGTCTGCCCGGTTGCTGAGTGGTTAGCGCAACGGAATGTCGTGCTAAGCGGCTCAGGTTGCGGCTCAGGTTCGATTCGCGGCTGGGTCGGAGATTTTCTCCGCTCAGGAACTGTGTGTTGTGTTGTCCTCATCATCCTCATCTCAACCTCATCAACTCGCAAGTCGCCGAAATGACGTCGACTCGAAAGACTTGCACCAGGCGACCGGTCTACCCTACAGGAGGCCCTAGCCACACGACATTTCATTTCATTCTGAAAATCTTTTTAAATCGTACCTCATTGCTCTAGTGTTGACCTGGTTGTACAGCGAAGTGGTTCCCATTTTCGACACATCGTGTGCTGTTCTTCAGTACTGCGAGTTGTACTGTTGTGTGTTCTGTCTGCCTACACTCCAACCAGACTGACTGGAGTCCAGCGACTTGTATAACGCACGATTTTGTGTGTCCATTACATAGAGCAGCCTACGAATAAACTTGTGCGATATTAAGCTCTGGAGTAGTTATCGATGGAGACGAAATACAGAAGAGGAATGAACTCTCCTATTTCCTAACGGTGACAGGTTTAATAATTAAAATATATTTATAGGTGTAATAAAAGAATGTAGAATGTAATATGTATAAAGTACGTTGAAGTGACAATGACACAGATGACGTTTGCATCGCGTACACGATGAACAGAAGGGCAGTGCATCGGGGGAGCTGTCATTTGCACTCAGGTGATTCATGTCTAGAGGTTTCCTACGTGATTACGGCCAGACGGCGAAAATTAACAGACTCTGAACGCGGAATGGTAGTTGGAACTAGTTGCATGGGACATTCCAATTCGGAAACCATTAGGGAGTTCAATATTCCGATATCTATAGTGTCAAGAGTGTGTCGAGAATACCAAATTTCAGGTATTACCTCGCGCTACGGACAACGCAGTGGCCGATATCCTTCCCTTAACGACCAGAGCAACGGCGTTTGCAAACAGTTGCCAGTGATAAAAGACAAGCAACATTGCATGAAATAACCGTCCAAATCAACCTGGGACGTACGACGATCGTAAACGTTAGAACAGTATGAAGTTTCATATCAGCGCACACTCCGCTGCAGAGTGAAAATCTCATTCTGGAAACATCCCCCAGGCTGTGGCTAAGCCATGTCTCCGCAATATCCTTTCTTTCAGGAGTGCTAGTTCTGCAAGGTTCGCAGGAGAGCTTCTGTAAAGTTTGGAAGGTAGGAGACGAGATACTGGCAGAAGTAAAGCTGTGAGTACCGGGCGTGAGTCGTGCTTCGGTAGCTCAGATGGTAGAGCACTTGGCCGCGAAAGGCAAAGGTCCCGAGTTCGAGTCTCGGTCGGGCACACAGTTTTAATCTGCCAGGAAGTTTCATATCAGCGCACACTCCGCTGCAGAGTGAAAATCTCATTCTGGAAACATCGCCCAGGCTGTGGCTAAGCCGTGTCTCCGCTATATCCTTTCTTTCAGGAGTGCTAGTTCTGCAAGGTACGCAGGAGAGCTTCTGTAAAGTTTGGAAGGTAGGAGACGAGATACTGGCAGAAGTAAAGCTGTGAGTACCGGGCGTGAGTCGTGCTTCGGTAGCTCAGATGGTAGAGCACTTGGCCGCGAAAGGCAAAGGTCCCGAGTTCGAGTCTCGGTCGGGCACACAGTTTTAATCTGCCAGGAAGTTTCATATCAGCGCACACTCCGCTGCAGAGTGAAAATCTCATTCTGTTAGAACAGTATGGTAACATCTAGCGTTGATTGGTTACGACAGCAGACGACCGAAACGAGTGCCTTTGGTAACAGAAAGGCATCGCCTGCAGCATCTCTGTTAAGCTTAGAACCATATCGGATGGATCCTTGAAGACTGGAAAATCATTGTCAGGTCAGATGAGTCCCGATTTCAGTTGGTAAGAGCTGATGGTAGGTTTCTAATGTGGCGCGGACCCCACGAAGCCATGAACCCAAGTTGTGAACCAGGCGCTGTGGAAGCTGGTGGTGACTCCATAATGGTGTTGGCTGTGTTGACATGGAATGGACATGGTCCTCTGGTCCAACCGAACCAGTGGTGGTGGTGGTGGTGGTGGTTAGTTAGTGTTTAATGTCCCGTCGACAACGTGGTCATTAGAGACGGAGCGCAAGCTCGGGTTAGGGAAGGATTGGGAAGGATATCGGCCGTGCCCTTTCAAAGAAACCATCCCGGCATTTGCCTGAAACGATTTAGGGAAATCACGGAAAACATAAATCAGGATGGCTGGAGACGGGATTGAACCGTCGTCCTCCCGAACCAACCGAACCAACTGAGACCATCTGCAGCCATTCATGGCCTTCGTGTTCCGAACAGAAAACTACGGAATTCTTATGGTTAACTATGCGCCATGTCACCGGGCCACAATTGTTTGCGTTTTTTGAAGAACATTCTGCACAGTTCGAGCGAATAACCTGATTACCCAGATCGGGCGACATGACTCCCATCGAACATTCATGGGACGTCATCTAGAGGTCAATTTTGTGCACAAAATCCTGTGCCGGCAACACTTTCGCAATTGTGGACGGCTATAGAGGCAGCCTGGATCATTATTTTTGCTGGAGACTTCCAGCGCTTTGATGAGTGCTTGCCACGTCGAGTTGCTGCACTATGCCGGACAAAAGGAGGTCCGACACACTATTAGCAGATATCGCATGACTTTTGCCGCCTCATTGTAAAAAGATACAAACGGACATGCAGGGTACTGATGTAATCTATCGACACTGGAGTCGCCAGCACGATGTTTTCTGGTGTACCAGATCTTGCGGGTCGTTCTTTTGTGACGAGTCTGATGGTTTGTGACTCTTCGCAGTCACAAAATAGGGATAGATGCTTACCTGGTTTATGTAAAAAACAATGCACAGCTCTATGTTGGGTTCTTATTTACAATGTTTGCGCGGTAGTTCAAATCTCGATGTTTTTGACTGATACACGAGATGTTATTATTTTGTTGTCCAGTCCGTTAAATCCATGAGTTGGTGAGGTTGAACTCATCTTCTGTAGCGACACTTGCTGTTTATGTTGGTCGTCACCTAGAAAGGAATCGTTTGTGGTTAGCATAATCGATATCTTGATCGTTTTGTACATTTTTATTATACCCGATCTTTTTGTACTCGGTCCGGCCCGATAGCTGAGTGGTCAGCGCGGCGGTCTGTCACGCCAAGAGGCCCGGGTTTGATTCCCGGCTGGGTCGGAGATTTTCTCCTCTGAGGGACTGACTGTTGTGTTGTCCTCATTATCATTTCATCACCATCAGTGGAAGGCAACGGGAAACCACCACTGGCATCACTTTCCTAGACGCTCATGCGGTGGACCTCTCTGACGACGCTTCCCCCATACACGACCTGCCGTAAGGCAGAACACAAAGCGCTTTTTTTTTTTTTTTGTAGTCGTTCGTAACAGAGAATGATGTCGTACGACGGCGCTGTGAAGGCAGCATGACGCGGTGCACTTCTTACTCCGTAGCTGTTGGAACTGCCGATCCTCTAGTGTTTTTCTGACTAATTCAATAAACGTACATGACTTGAGAACTTCATTAAAACAGAGATGTCACCTTATCGATTCGATATACATAACTATAAACAACGTTTTGTTTTGATGGTGAAGAAATCGATATTTTTCTTTGGAAGTACGGGTAGCATTGTTTTGTATTGTCCTAAAACCAAACAATAAACCGCCGACTCTTGTAAGGAACACTTTTTTTTGATTCATTTACTTTTTCACCTGCGATAGCGTTTAATCTGTAATATTCGTAGGCTATCTAGGCCTAAGGACAAGCATACTACGTCTCCACAGGAAAGCTGCCATACTGAATTTGTAACATATCGACACTTTACACGACTTGGCGAATAGTAGTGCCTGTCATCTATGGAACAAAAATGAAGCAGCAATGTAACAATAAGAGAGCCCATTTCTGAACAGGACTGAGGAAACTTGTCAGCTCTTGGTCTGGAGGTTCCCAAAATACGGCCGCGGGAGGACGACAAGATCTCTTTCAGGAAAGTTCGGCAAAGTGATCGCCATCCCCTCTCGTCGCCTCGAATGTCAGTTGAGTCTGGAGGCCTACCGCCGTACTTCAGTGGTGTAGGGACAGAGTGTGTGTGTCTGCGAACGCCCGGGGCGGAGTACATATACGGCGTGACGATGGGGACTGAGCAGAGAGGCGGGACGGGTCTCTGGGGAGACACGTTACGGTCCCAGGCAGACCACTTGTTGTGGTATACGAGCCCAGTGGCGACAGCGGGCGAGGCGCCTCTTGCAGGGAGTTGTGTCTTTCCGCTCACAGTTCAGAGCAGCGTTTGGCACGGAGTGTTAAAGCCAAGGGAAGTGTGATAAAAGATCCGTGGTCGATGCCATGAATATGAAGAACTGCGGATAAGACGGCGGTCCCGTCTAAAGACGCTGTGGCAACGCAGAAGGTTGCTTGCACTACAATGGGAATAGGAATTGGTCTTTATGTTGTTGAAGGAGTCCACCCCTGGTTGCTGAGTGGTCAAAAAATGGTTCTGAGCACTATGGGACTTAACAAATGGTTCAAATGGCTCTGAGCACTATGGGACTCAACTGCTGAGGTCATTAGTCCCCTAGAACTTAGAACTAGTTAAACCTAACTAACCTAAGAACATCACAAACATCCATGCCCGAGGCAGGATTCGAACCTGCGACCGTAGCGGTCTTGCGGTTCCAGACTGCAGCGCCTTTAACCGCACGGCCACTTCGGCCGGCTGGGACTTAACATCTGAGGTCATCAGTCACCTAGAACTTAGAACTACTTAAACCTAACTAACCTAAGGACATTACACACATCCATGCCGGAGGCAGGATTCGAACCTGAGACCGTAGCAGCACCACGGTTCCGGACTCAAGCGCCTAGAACCGCTCGGCCACAGCGGCCGGCGGAGCGTTACAGTTTAGATGATGTCACCTGTCGGCTATAATATCATGTGGCGAGAACATAACTATTCTTATGGCTAAATGAACGTGTAGCAAAATGCTGGTAGTTCGTTTTCAAGAAGGTCTTGATAATGGATCCCTGTAAGACGATGGCCTAACACATCAGGGCCCAACAATTGACTGACAGTAGTACCACATAATACATTAGCGTTCTTGAAAAAGAGTCTCCACGAAGGGATGTGGGTTTACGTGAGGCCAACGAGGTGACTCACGGGTGAAAGTGGCTTTCCGAGCCTCGCGGAGTGGCCGCGCAGTTTGAGGCGCCATGACACGGACTACGCGCCGCCTCCCGCCGGAAGTTCGAGTCTTCCCTCGGGCAAGGGGAATGTGTTGTTCTTAGCATAGGTTAGTTTAAGTGGTGTGTAAGACTAGGGAGCGATGACCTCAGAAGTTTGGTCCCTTAAGAATTCACACATATTTGAACATTTTTGGCTTTCCGAGTAAACATTGTTGATGGGATTACTCGCGATTTGCAATTATCCAACGACAAAATTCCTACCGTCTACCTTCATCTCCTTTTCGTAGGTGTTTAATTCGCTATTAATTATAGGAACAAAGCCGGTGCACACAATGTCCGCCGTATTCTTGTTTGTGGGATACAGTTACGTGTAGAATTTTTGCGTACGCTTGTTAAAGGACTACGACCTACCAACTCAACAATGTCTTCTACTTCACCCACATTGTGTGAAAACTTGAGCATATATCTTGAGTATGTTACTCTGCAACAAGAAATAGTCTACTATATTCCTACAAATAGGTGCAGCGTTTCCATTATAAAACCCCTACTCAAATAACATATATAGATATCGGAATACTAACCATCTGTAAATTCGTGGGGCGTGCTTCTACTTATACTTTTACATACATACTCCGCAATCCACCATACGGTGCGTAGCGGAGGGTACCTCGTACCACAACTAGCATCTTCTCTCCCTGTTCCACTCCCAAGCAGAACGAGGGAAAAATGACTGCCTATATGCCTCTGTACGAGCCCTAATCTCTCTTATCTTATCTTTGTGGTCTTTCCGCGAAATATAAGTTGGCGGCAGTAAAAATTGTACTGCAGTCAGCCTCAAATGCTTATGCGGTACCGTGGAGCTGGCCAACTAATCAGAATCGCTACTGAATAATTCAGTTATGTAAACTGAAGGACAGCTTCCCAACGTGAAGTTCAAAATCCACAGCAACTGGAGTACCAATATACGAAATGAAAACTTATCTCTGTAACCAATAAAAATTGGACGCATGTTTTACGAAATGTTTTAGTCGAGTTAGTCCAACCTCTAAAATATTTACTAATCTCCCTGAAACAACCTATTTGCCAAGTTGCTTGCACCGCAAATGGAATCACAGGGTTTGTCAGGTCTTATCCCAGATGCTACCAGTTTGGAATTGGTAACTTCGACTAGCTTATTTTTCCCCTTGGATTTGCCTCCGAGGTTCTTCGGAATTTTAGTCTGTCCTTCGATTACTGTGCCATCGGGACATACTTTTGATATCCGAGGCACGTCTAACGGTAACGTGCCTACAGATCCGAGCTCATCCACAGACCTCGGTCTTTGGACAGGGAGCGATGGTGCCTGAAGTGCAAGACTTTGTCCCTGCTTGTGTTGTGTTGTGGACGCGAGATGACACCATCACGCTGGAAGCGGCACACGGAGCTCGAGTCCACTCCCCCCGCGCCCACCTTTGTTCCCAGCGCAGGAATTCGCGTGGGTGGCTACACACGCTGCCGGCTGGCTGCCTAGCGCCGTCTTTTGTTTCCACCCGTCCGAGCGGCTAATCCGAACTCACTCCAGTACAGCGGCGGCAGTTCCTGTTAAGGACCACATCAAGGAGTCTCTGTCTGTGAAGATAAAGAAACCGCGTCTTCTGCATACCCGCTTTCGCTCTTCTTGACACTGCTTCCACGCGGGTTATTCACGTGGGAGCTAAAAAAAGTCACATATTCCCGCGGACGGTAGTACTGGTCAAAACCAGGAGAGAAGTTTCTATATGTCCCGAAACCAACAGCTGTCAGAAGAAGATGTGGTGTCACCGCCAGACACCACACTTGCTAGGTGGTAGCCTTTAAATCGGCCGCGGTCCGCTAGTATACGACGGACCCGCGTGTCGCCACTGTCAGTGATTGCAGACCGAGCGCCGCCACACGGCAGGTCTAGAGCGTCTTCCTAGCACTCGCCCAGTTGTACAGCCGACTTTGCTAGCGAAGCTACACTGAGAAATACGCTCTCATTTGCCGAGACGATAGTTAGCATAGCCTTCAGCTACGTCAATTGCTACGACCTAGCAAGGCGCCATTACCAGTTTATATTGAGTTTATAAAGCCTGTACCGTCAGACCGATGTTCTCCAATTGTGGATTAAAGTTAAGTATTCCAAGAGCTTCGTACTTTATTTATTAGACTCAACTCCTTTAACTGTTCCAGACCTCACGCCAGCCTGCGTGAGCTTAACGCGTGCTATTCGGCCTCCTTTAGCAACACGGTGTTGGCTCTTCTGCCAACACATCAGAAGACACTACAGGCGATACTGCATGTGGTTATCAGGCATCCTGACACATCCTTCAACCCTTCTTCGCAGTGATAACGCATTCTCTTCAAATACACCTGGCTCCATCCAGATTGTGTCACAAGCATTGATAACACGTTCCTCTAAAGTCTGTTCATTGTCGATTGGTTAGACACACACCAATGTCTTCAAATGTTCCAATGGCCAGATACCCAACCGATTCAAGTCCTACGAACGGGAACGCCATGTTACTAGACGTCTTCGGCCAGTCCATCATCCATGAAACGTTGCGCTGACACAGTGTCACTCAGTCAGTAGTAAATGGGATGGTGCCCCGTCGGGCATAAACCACAGTCGTTGTCTTTCTGCAAGGGTAACTATCAGTGTCCTGCAAATTACAACATTCTTCTCTAGCACCACATCTCAAAAGCTTCTATTCTTTTCTTGGTTTAACTGCTTATCGTCCACGTTTCACTTCCGAACAAGACTACACTCTTACCAAATACCTTCGCAAACTTAAACTTATGTTGGATGCTACTGAATTCTTCATTTTCCGAATTGTTTTTTGTGCTATTGCCAGACTGCGGTTTGTATTTTCTCTGCTTTGGCCACCATCAGTTATTTTTCTGCCCAGATAGCAGAATCTCGTCATCTGTTTTAGTGTCTCATTTTTTAATCTAATTCTCTGTACATCACCTGATTTGTTGATGTTCATCTTATACCATTCTTCCGAAGAACTACCCATTCCATTCAACCGCGCTTCCAAGCCCTTTGCTACCTCTGAGTTTGCGATTTCACTGTTTAGCTGTGAGAGTTATTATTTCTTCTACTTTAATTTTCTTTCCAAACTTCTCCTTGCCTTTTTTTACTGTTTGTTCAATGCACAGAATGAATAACATCAAGGACAGACTGGAACCCTATCTCATTCTCTTCTTAGCTACTGCTTCTCTTTCGTGTCCTTCACCTGTTATAACTACAATCTGATTTCTGTGCCAGTTGCAAGTAACATTTCGCGCACCCTGCATTATATCTCTACTACCTTCATACTTTCAAAGACTGTTTTACAGTCAACAGGATTTGACGCGCAAGTCGTCGAAGTGGCGTCAACTCGAAAGACTTGCACCAGGCGAACGGTCTACCCGACGGGAGGCCGTCGTCACACGACATATAGTCAACAGGATAAAAAAACTTTGTCTAACTCTACAAATACTATAAACGTAGGTTTGTCTTTCTTTTACCCATCTTCTACAACATGACGTAGGGTTAGCATTGCCTCACGTTTTCTTAGTGGTACTACATGAAGGACAACAATCGGTTCCAGTTTCGAAATCTTACACTGATGACGGGAAAGCCGTGTGGTCAGCGCATGTCGCTCCATCAGCGCTGTCCAAATATGTCTCTCAAATCTGTGCTTCACGATAAACAAACAAGTTGACTCTGAGCACTATGGGACTTAACTTCTGAGGTCATCAGTCCCCTAGAACTTAGAACTACTTAAACCTAACTAACCTAAGAACATCACGCACATCCATGCCCGAAGCAGGATTCGAACCTGAGACCTTAGCGGTCGCGCGGTTCCAGACTGTAGCGCCTAGATCCGCTCGGCCACACTGGCCGGCCAGGGTTTCTTGAAAAGAATGCATTCTTCTCTCGAGGGGTTCCCATTTGAGTTCATGTAGCATCTTCGTTAACCGTCGTATGTTGTTAGAACATACTGGTACCAAATCTAGCGACACGCCTCTGAATTATTTCGTTGTATTCCTTTAATCCTACCGGGTGGGAATCCCAGACGCACAAGTAGTACATAAGAATGTGCCATACAACAGCCCTGTATGCCGTATCCCTTATAGACGAGCTACACTTTCCCACAAATCTCCCAATAAACCTCAGTCGGCCAGTCACCTTTCCTACATCCGACCTTGCGTGCTCATTCCATTTCACGTCGCTTTGCCCCGTCGCGCCCAGATGTTTATTCAACACGACTATGTCAAGCAGCAGAGCACTAGAACTGTATTAGAACATTACAGGATTATTTTTTCTAATCATCAGCATTATTAGAACAAACTAACAGTAATCACAACAAATAGGAAATTCTATCCAAGTTATCCTGCATCCTTTTACAGTCACTCAAAGACGGCACTTTCCCGTACACTGCAGAATCGTAAGCAAAAATGTAGTTAGTGCCAAGTGTGTTAGTGGCGTAGATGACAGCGCAAAAGACTTCTCAGCCTTTGGCTCTGGTTCGATCCTTATTACCGTCCCATGTCCAATTTTTGTATCGCTCTCGTTTTCAATTTTAGGAAACCAAAAGAATGACACGTCTCTGGGAGCTGCTTGAATTTGCCATTGCAACGGCCTGATTGGCTAACTTCAATGCTAATTAACTCGGAAGCGGCGCAACGGTTCAAATTTTTTTTCTTAATGATTATCTCCCAGCACAATCTACCCTGCAACACCCTTACAAGCTTTTCAGACTGTTTCTGACCACCTTGTCTAGAGAACAACAGAGGTCCTATCACAGTTCTTTGGGGCACTCCTGACGACATCTTGTTTCCTGTGAACACATTCGCCGTCCGACACAACGTACTGGATTCTGTTACTTAAAAAGCCTTCGGGCCGCTAGACATTAGACAATTGATGCTCACGTTCCCGGCTTAGTCGATCTAGAAACGGTCCATCTGAATGCTCTTTCTGTTACAGACGACTGTGCAATAGTCTGCAATATTTTCCGTGCGGTCTGGCTGGATTTATCCATATTATAATATTTTACCAGGACAAATCACGGATTTAATAGTGTTTGATGTCATTGATTTTATGTCCCTGACGATGGTCTCCGGACCGAAACTGGTTGTGTAATAAAGACATTTTTATCACCAGCTCCTGGCGGTCGAACATGACGTTTCTTCTATCCATACTTGCTTATCACACGCGTCACGCATCGCCACAGATATATCGGCCGGAGGGGGCAGGTGATTCGTAATGCTGCGCACCACAACAGTGGCAACCGCGCGCGAGCAAAGCCGGTGGCGCCCGCTTGCCAGTCGCCGATAAGATTAGCTCGCTTCGCTCTTTGTTGCTGACGGGGAAAGCACGAAATGGCAAAAAGCGCGACCGGGTCGACAGAACCAAACACGCGCTTTCCCTGCATTATCGATATAAAAAAAGGCAAAAAGTCGAACTGTTGTTTCTGCAAGCGCAACCTTACTAATTGCTGTCCTGTGACATCTGGTGCCACGAAAAAAGGGCGTCAGTGCAATACCGTATGGCGTAATAATAAATCACACTGACAGATATTGCCGCGGAAAATAAAAATCTTCCAGCCTGGCCGCCATCTGCCATTGCAACTTGATCTACAAGATAAAAAACATTATGTAAAAATAACCGTTATTCGTCTTTTGCGAACAATTTCATTTACCTTTCTGATGAAACCATATTTCACCCAATTGTTTTGCGTCTAGTCCGTGGTTTAAGTCACTCCGAATCTGCTACTTTCGTCCTTCGGCTCTTTTTATAAAATGTACGACTATTATTCTTCCGTATTTCTACAACTTTAGAAAGAGTCACAGTTCCACGCCCACTTCAGTGGTGGATCCCCACTTCAGTGATGGATCATCTGAATCCCTAGCCTTTGGCTGCAATGTGACAATAACAGCGGGCCGGCCGTTGTGGCCGAGCGGTTCTAGGCGCAGATTATGATAGAGCTTTTCGTAGGTGACTGCTTATAGCTTTTAGATAACTTGGAAAACTCATATTTTTGCCTTCAGATGTACAATTTTATGTTTACTCCCTACCAGTTTCGATTTTTACTATCATCTTCGATGAGAAAAACGTTGTACTTCAATGGATCAAACACACATTTCCGTCTTATATGAGCCACGCAAACGTAAAATGTATCTCATTGTCACAACAGTCTGTCTTAACAAAATCCATATAAACAGGCTCAGCTACAGTAGCGCACATTTGGTTCAAAAATGGTTCAAATGGCTCTGAGCACTATGGGACTTAACATCTGTGGTCATCAGTCCCCTAGAACTTAGAACTACTTAAACCTAACTAACCTAAGGACATCACACACATCCATGCCCGAGGCAGGATTCGAACCTGCGACCGTAGCAGTCGCGCGGTTCCACACTGTAGCGCCTAGAACCGCACGGCCACTGCGGCCGGCGCACATTTGGTGACAACTCCCCACTTGAGTGCGGTGTTGAATTTTATCATTCCTTGAACGGAGCTCGTTAGTCACAACCACAAGGTAGCATGATCATTCTTGATCACGAATATTGGTTTATCCGTCATTAAACGCGATATGCCGTTTTCGAACTGAAGCTTCAGTTGTCACCTTTCCATGAACTTCGGTTATCAGTCTGCAAATTCAATAGGGCGTACTTTTTGTGCATCCAGAATCCGCGTTGCACTTCATACCTCAAACTTAGCGGGATCTTTAATGTTGTTACACGTTTTAAAATCGCCCAAGTAAACAACCGTTCCTGCCCGCTGTTAATGTCACACTGCAGCCAAAGACTAGGGATTCAGATAATCCACCAATGAAGTGGACGTGGGACTGCGACTCGTCCTAAACTTGTAGAAATAAGGAAGAATAGCAGCCGTACTTATTATAAAATATATTAATTTCGCGACCAGTTGCGACACTGCATTAGTTTCATCTTCAGGCCCCTAAGCAACCTGAGTGGTGATGTCCAACCATCGGTGCAGCCGGCCGCTGTGGAGGAGTGGTTCTAGGCGCTTCAGTACGGAACCGCGTTGCTACGGTCGCAGGTTCGAATCTTGCCTCGGGCATGGATGTGTGTGATGTCCTTAGGTTAGTTAGGTTTAAGTAGTTCTAAGTTCTAGGGGACTGATGACCACAGATGTTAAGTCCCATAGTGCTCAGAGCCATTTGAACCAACCATCGGTGCATTAGGACAGGTAACTTGTATATTCACTGCTCTCCTGGATATCTGTTTACACGATATGTGTGCACTCCAACCATTTGCCAGTTGTTGTTAGGTGGCTGGAGTGGAAATAAATAGAAATACTTGAGAGCAGAGAACAGTTAGCATACATGGTACCTATCCTAATGCACCGATGGTTCGATATCACCATTCAGTTTGCATAGGGTCCCGACGATGACACTAATGCAAAGTCGAAACTGGTCACGTAATTAATGTATACTGTAAAAAGTATGGCTATTGGTATTCCCAATTTATTTATTAAAAAAAGGAAAAAACCTAGGGTGGTCTATTATACATTAACGGAGATGGGGGGAGCATTGCGCTGGTCGTCAGGTCGAAACGTTCTTAACGTTTAGAGTGATTGTCGTATGTATATTATAGACTAATAAAAAATATGAAAACAGCCGGTCTAATACTTTCTGAAACGATTTGTCTAAACGTAAGAAATAAAATAGATTAGAGACACATTTGACGCACCACATTTGCTGTATATGATTTCAAGCACCATTCAAAAACGCGTCAAAAGTTCTTGTAATCTATTTTATTTCTTACTTTTAGAAAAAACATTTCACAAAACATTTGATCGATATCTCATCTTTTTATTTTTTTATGATCTTATTGACATCTCATTAGCTTTCATGGCGTCTTCCATTCTTGGAATGTTCTGAAATTAGTACTTGATATGCAGGAAACCATTCCAACAGTTAAATGTCACACCAAGGTAACTGATAAACTCAACTAAACTCCTCCCGAACAGGTCATGAGGGTTCAACGGTACCGACCGGACGCCGTGTCATCCTGAGCCCATAGGTGGCACTGGATGCGGATATGGAGGGGCATGTGGTCTGGTCAGCACACCGCTCTCCCGGCCGTTATGTCAGTTTCCGAGACCGGAGCCGCTACTTCTCAATCAAGTAGCTCCTCAGTTTGCCTCACAAGGGCTGAGAGCACCCCGCTTGCCAACAGCGCTCGGCAGACCGGATGGTCACCCATCCAAGTGCTAGCCTAGCCGGACAGCGCTTAAGTTCGGTGGTCTGACGGGAACCAGTGTTACCACTGCGGCAAGGCCGTTGGCTACCTAGGTACGTTTCTATGCGCGAAATTGCTAGGCCTTGATGAGACGAACTCTTCGGCACTTTTTTTCAGTTTCAACATCTCGTTTGGACTAGCAACGTCTTTTAAAATTTCATGAAGCATTTATTAATTTATCTGTCGCAGTTGCAGTACATATATTTGGCGACTAGTTTCGAAACAGGCTTGGGAATGAACCAATTGGCTCGAAACTAGTCGTCAAACATATGTACTGCTATTGTGACATTTTTTAATAAACGCCTCACGAAATATTTTTGACACTTCATTTACACAATTAGCAGCACAATTGTGTAAATTTCAATTTTCCCTCCAATGACTATGTTTTATTAATTACCCTGATTACTTCCAAGAAATTAAATATTTTCTTGAGAAACTACGCCTCTAACCGGTCGTTTTGATACCACACTCGTCCGTTATCCACTCTTCGTTTGGCTTTGAAAATTCGGACAAAAATTCATTGTATATTTTTCCCCCCACATCACTAGTTTTTTATTAATTACTCTGCTTACTTTGAAGCAAGTAAATATTTTCCTGCAAAACTAGACCTCACGCTGGTCAGGTTGGTACCTCCTTTGTGTAATATACCATTGTTCGTCTGGATAAGAAAATTTGCACAAAACGTTTCGCTCAATCTATAATTAATACTTAATTATTCTGATTACTTTCAAGCCAATGAAACATGTTTTAGAAAACTAGACCTCCAGCTGGTCAATTTGATACCACGTTCGTCCATTTCCCACTCTTCGTTTGGCTAAGAATTGTTCGTCTGGATAAGAAAATTTGCACAAAAATTTTCGCTCAATCTATAATTAATACTTAATTAATTATCCTGATTACTTTCAAGCCAATGAAACATGTTTTACAAAACTAGACCTCCAGCTGGTCAATTTGATACCACGTTCGTCCATTTCCCACTCTTCGTTTGGCTAAGAAAATTCGGACAAATACCCATTGTGTAATGTATAGGTAGTCTTGTTTCCACTCCGCTCAAACATTTCACCAAAAGCAAATCAAATAAAATCACTGGACGACGTAACAGCTCATTACGGCTATAAAATCCACTAAACGACTGTAGCGCAAATCGTTTTAACGCAGTTAAAAAATAAATAAAAATAAAAAAAAGAAACCAATACTGCAGCTGCGATCGTGCAGATAGAGAACAATCCGATGATCGATTTCGAGTGAAAATAAAATGAAAAGGACGCTGAAAGGCAGCGATAGGAGTGAGTTACAACAGCGCAGCGCAGCCTGTGTAATTAAGCAGAGGCTACGCGCGGTGTGTTGCGTGCGGCGAGCGCCAGCTAATGAGAACGGGCGCTCTGGAAACGTCCGTGCACGGCGGCTGGCTAGCTGAGAGCGCGCTGGCGAATCCGTGGCGTCGCGGCGCCCGAATGCACTGTGCGAGGCCGCAATCTCTACAGCAGCGTAAATAAGTGCTTTTCATCCATCTGCAATAGACATTCAAAGCTGAATCCGAAGTGGAACAATAAGACTAATACGCAAATACTGGAAAGTATGGCAACATGACGACTACTCGCTTTGGTATATACAGGGTTATTACAAATGATTGAAGCGATTTCACAGCTCTACAATAACTTTATTATTTGAGATATTTTCACAATGCTTTGCACACACATACAAAAACTCAAAAAGTTTTTTTAGGCATTTACAAATTTTCGATATGTGCCCCTTTAGTAATTCGGCAGACATCAAGCCGATAATCAAGTTCCTCCTACACTCGGCGCAGCATGTCCCCATCAATGAGTTCGAAAGCATCGTTGATGCGAGCTCGCAGTTCTGGCACGTTTCTTCGTAGAGGAGGTTTAAACACTGAATCTTTCACATAACCCCACAGAAAGAAATCGCATGGGGTTAAGTCGCGAGAG
Source organism: Schistocerca cancellata (assembly GCF_023864275.1). NCBI lineage: Eukaryota > Metazoa > Arthropoda > Insecta > Orthoptera > Acrididae > Schistocerca > Schistocerca cancellata. The sequence continues at coordinate 374,540,973 of NC_064626.1, forward strand.
CGTGGAGGCCATGACATGAATTGCTGATCATGATCTCCACCACGACCGATCCATCGGTTTTCCAATCTCCTGTTTAAGAAATGATGAACATCATGATGGAAGTGCGGTGGAGCACCATCCTGTTCAAAGATGAAGTCGGCGCTGTCGGTCTCCAGTTGTGGCATGAGCCAATTTTCCAGCATGTCCAGATACACGTGTCCTGTAACGTTTTTTTCGCAGGAGAAAAAGGGGCTGTAAACTTTAAACCGTGAGATTGCACAAAACACGTTAACTTCCGGTGAATTGCGAATTTGCTGCACGAATGCGTGAGGATTCTCTACCGCCCAGATTCGCACATTGTGTCTGTTCACTTCACCATTAAGAAAAAATGTTGCTTCATCACTGAAAACAAGTTTCGCACTGAACGCATCCTCTTCCATGAGCTGTTGCAACCGCGCCGAAAATTCAAAGCGTTTGACTTTGTCATCGGGTGTCAGGGCTTGTAGGAATTGTAAACGGTAAGGCTTCTGCTTTAGCCTTTTCCGTAAGATTTTCCAAACCGTCGGCTGTGGTACGTTTAGCTCCCTGCTTGCTTTATTCGTCGACTTCCGCGGGCTACGCGTGAAACTTGCCCGCACGCGTTCAACCGTTTCTTCGCTCACTGCAGGCCGACCCGTTGATTTCCCCTTACAGAGGCATCCAGAAGCTTTAAACTGCGCATACCATCGCCGAATGGAGTTAGCAGTTGGTGGATCTTTGTTGAACTTCGTCCTGAAGTGTCGTTGCACTGTTATGACTGACTGATGTGAGTGCATTTCAAGCACGACATACGCTTTCTCGGCTCCTGTCGCCATTTTGTCTCACTGCGCTCTCGAGCGCTCTGGCGGCAGAAACCTGAAGTGCGGCTTCAGCCGAACAAAACTTTATGTTTTTCTACGGATCTGTAGTGTGTCGTGACCATATGTCAATGAATGGAGCTACAGTGAATTTATGAAATCGCTTCAATCATTTGTAATAGCCCTGTAGAATGTATGCGTTCGGCGATATACCATTTGACTTTCCGAAAAACATCATCCACACAATTCCGAAAATAGTAAGAGCCGACAAGTGTGAGAATTGTCGCACAATCAGCTTAACAGCTAAAGCGTCCAAGTTGCTGACACAAATAATGTGCACGAATGTAATACACACGAATAATGTACAGAAGACTGGAAAAGAAAGTTGAGAATGTGTTAGATGACGAACACTTTGGCTTTCGGAAAAGTAATGATACCAGAGAGGCAGTTCTAACGTTGCATTTGATAATGGAAGCAAAACTTAAAAAATCAAGAAGCATTAGTCGGGTCTGTGGACCTTGAGAAGGCGTTCGACAATGTCAAATAAGATTTTCGGAATTCCGAGGAAAGTAGGGGTAAGCTGTAGGGGGAAAAGGGGTAAAATACAACATGTACAAGAGTCGAGAGGGAGTAACAGGAGTGAAAGAGCAACGACGATGTACTCGGATTAAAAAGGGTGTAAGACAGGGAAGTAGTCTTTCGTCCCTACTGTTCAATCTATACACTGTAAAACAATGATGGAAATAAAAGAAAGATTCAAGAGTGGAATTAAAAGTCATGGTGAAGGGTTGTTAAAGATAAGACTCTCTGACGACATTACTATTTCTGTGAAAGTGAAGATTTACAGGATGTGCTGAATGGCCTGAGCAGTCTAATGAGCAAACAGTATGGATTAAGAGTAAACAGAAAAAGACGAAAGTAATGAGAAGTAGCAAAAATGAGAACAGCGAGAAACTTAACATCAGGATTAAGGATCACGGAGTACACGAGGTTACGAAATTCTGCTACCGAGGCAGCAAAATAACTCACTATGGATGGAGCAAGGAGGACATAAAAAGCAGACTCGCACTGACAAAAATTGCATTCCTGTCCAAGAGAAGTCAACTAGTATCAAACATAGACCTTAGTTTGAGGAAGAAATCTCTGAAAATGGACGTTCCGAGCACAGTATTGTATGGTAGTAAAACATGGACTGTGAGAAAACCGGAAAAGGAGAGAATCGAAGCATCTGAGATGTGGTACTACAGAAGATTGTTGAAAATTAAGTGGACTGACAAGATAATGAGTGAGGAAGTTCTCTGGAGAATAGGCGAGGAAAGAAATATATGGAAAACACTGGCAAGAAGAAGGGAGACGATGGTAGGACATCAGTTAAGACATCAGGGAATAATTTCCATCATACTGGGTCCGCAGCTTGTGATCGTGTGGTAGCGTTCTCGCTTCCCACGCCCGGGTTCCCGGGTTCGATTCCCGGCGGGGTCAGGGATTTTCTCTGCCTCGTGATGACTGGGTGTTGTGTGATGTCCTTAGGTTTAAGTAGTTCTAAGTTCTAGGGGACTGATGACCATAGATGTTAAGTCCCATAGTGCTCAGAGCCATTTGAACCATCATACTGGAGGGAGCTGTAGTGAGTAAAATTTGTAGAGTAAGATAGAAACTGCGACACACCCAGCAAATAATTGAGGACGTAGGTTGCAAGTGCTAATCTGAGATGAAGAGGTTGGTTCAGGAGAGGATTTCATAGCGGGCTTCATCAAATCAGTCAAAAGTCTGATGAATAAGGAAAACAGAAGCGAGGATAATTGCGAAATAAACGAAGAGGTTTGAGAATTCCTTTCTGTGGAGCCCAGCCCATGCAAGGTTGGTTTACAATGATGACGTCAAACTGTTGCAGGAGGCGGCCAGTGTTCGTGATCCAGTAATGAAGGTCAGTCTACCATCCTCCCGTTTCAAAATATGCATACGGAAACTGGCTGGTAGGACTGGAACCTCAGGATGTACCACGAAGGTCAATACTAAGCTGGAATCCAACCAACAATTAGAAGCTCCCCCTCGTTTCCAAAATTTCAGGTAGGCAGAAAACTGATAACCACGAATGCGTACGAAATATTGTTCGACTCCTTTCCATTTACATCGGGCAGGCATCAAGGATAACGTTCTCTGCGATTGCCGGAAGAAACAAAGATATGTAAACTACCTGCTGTTTTGCTGCAGTTTCTTCAAAGCACAGCGGAACTGCTTACTGAACAAATTTGTCAAACTGAAGGTGCTGCTTCCAGCAAGTGGTTCTGGTGTATTGTGTTACGAAGATACTCAAATATACTAAGCCCTTTTTCTGTTTCACGCGAGATGATCACCTCTGCATATGAACTGTGTGTACTGTATGTGGCTGCACAATCACATCATCAAAGTTCTCCCCAATCTCTATTGAGCTCTATTTTATATTCTGTTTTGTTCGTAGCAGATATCGTATAAATGTCAAAAACGGCTCTGAGCACTATGAGACTTAACATCTGAGGTCATCAGTACCCTAGAACTTAGAATTACTTAAACCTAACTAACCTAAGGACATCACATACATCCATGCCCCAGGCAGGATTCGAACCTGTGACCGTAGCAGTCGCGCGGTTCCGCACTGAAGCGCCTAGAACCGCTCGGCCACCGCGGCCGGCGTATAAATGTCGCGTGGCTATAAAGACTGTATCTATGTGGATACTGTAAAATAATCCTAAACTATTGTTCAAACTATTCATGTTGTGAGTGACCTCTACGTATATATGATTTTATATTTATACCGAGGAGAAGGAGGAGATTACTGTTTAACGTCTAGTCCATAGCGAGGTCATTAGAGACAGAGCAGAAGCTAGGATTAGGGAAGGATGGAGAAGGAAAGCGGCCGCGCCCTTCCAGAGGAACCATCCCGGCATTTGCCTTAAGCGATTAGGGGAAACCACGGAAAACCTAAATCAGGATGGCTGGATGCCTGTTTGAACCGTCGTCCTCCTGAATGCGAATTCAGTATCATGCACACTGCATGTACACATGTACCATCTAACAGGCCACGTCGTATGGTAACAGGTCCATTACTGTCTAAGCAATGCTATACCAATTCTCACACCATGCGTTCGTTTGTCGTTTCTGCCGGCATTGTTATTAAAATAGCACTGAACGCTTTTCCCATTTTCTACAATAACGCAGCATTTCAAAACAAAGCAAATTTTACGTATAAGACCTACTGGTCTTTGAAAACGTTTTATTTAAAAACGAAAAGTTTTAGCATTGCTGCTATGGTTAACTGATATTTCGGTTTTCTACCCGATGGTTAGTAAAACCTAAATACGTGTTATAACCGAGACCAAAGAAATACAGAAAACACCTGTTATTAAGAAATAAAATATCGGTATCGGTAGGTTTTGCCCATCCCTAATGCCAGGTGATCCGGTATCCAGCTGATCAGCTGAAGAAGGTGTTATGCAACAACTAATCTGGCTGCAAATAAAGTAGGATCTACAAATACAGCTGAAGGTGTCATATACACGTGGTGTCTGTTCTTTCGGAGGTGTCCGAAAGAACAGACACTACTTTGATGCTGCAGCCACGATGAATCAAGACAGACAGAAATTAAAGACATTAGCTGCCAGTGTGCATCAAACCAGTCTCAGTACTGAAGACCACAACAACAACAACAACAGCTGCCAGTGGGCACTGATTTATACAGTACCACCAGCAGATGCGCTGACCACTAAGGCGTTGGGGTGGAACGGGACGCGTACTAGGGTAGTCCGTGAGGTTGTGGTGACCACTGCGTCCGGGTGGCGTAGTGGTCGGTGCATCTACCTGGTAAGTAGGACACCTGGGTTCGAATCCCAGTCAGCTTGCCCCACTTATATAATCAGTACCCACTGGCAGCTAAGGATGGCTTCGTAACTACATTAAGAAATCGCTCGGCGGATTCTTTCCGTGAGATCATGAATTTAGTCTGATCTGTCGTTGCGCGTGCGAGGTGGTCTGAAGACACGATGACAAGGGGCACCTACGCTCCGCAACCCCGGTTGTCTCGTGAGGCTCGTTCTAAGCCGGGGACGGTGAGAAACTCGATATATCTTGTGGACGGAGAGAGAGAGAGAGAGAGAGAGAGAGAGAGAGAGAGAGAGAGAGACGGAGGGCTAGCCGTGCAATCGATAAAGACTGCCTGGTGAACGACCGCCGCACTCGAATCGGACCTTGGGTCGGCGACGGCCGGCGGTCGTTACTCACAACCTGGTTGGACCCGCACTTACTGCCGCAGCTCACCTTTAAAACATACACTCTGTGCGGGCCTGAGGTGGACGCCGTCACATTCCTTACTCGTGAATACCCCAACCAATTGTGAATGGCATCTGACACGCTACAGAAATGGTGAGTACGCCCTCATGTCGACTGGAGGGTTTGTCCAAATACGGTTTATCACCAAAAACATCACCCAAAGAGTGAAATTATGTCAGAGGAACTACTCGAAGGAATAACAGCGTATCGAAGGAATGAAAAACATACTGTTGTAGTCCCATCACACTACAGAACCATACTGAAGTCGATTCTTGATCCCGGGTTCGATTCCCGGCAGGTCAGGGATTTTCTCTGCCTCGTGATGACTGGGTGTTGTGTGATGTCCTTAGGTTAGTTAGGTTTAAGTAGTTCTGAGTTCTAGGGGACTGATGACCATAGATGTTAACTCCCATAGTGCTCAGAGCCATTTGAACCATTTTTTTCGATTCTCGAACAGTGTGACGATCCGGAGGCATCTAGAAATTTAGATAGCTGAACGTTGTCTTTAGTGATAACTTATTTTTTATCGAAAGAAAAGAACTTACTGCACTGATACTCTATGGAACAGGACTAGAAGATACAGCAAAAATGCAACATTTCATCGACCCTCACATTGCTAAACTTTTATGAAGTATATTCCTGTTAGCAGTTTCTAAGCGCGCTCTAAGTGAGAGGTAGAATACACTGCCTAGAAATAGAAAGCCACAGAACGACAGTTACGGAGATGTCGACATCCTTCTTCAACGTGCCAGCGGTCGTCCATTTCGTAGCCGACGGTACGTTAAGCTCTAATCTCTCTTTCTGCCTGCGGTCGTTTGAATACCGTCATTTCCGGTGTTTTTTGTCTTTGTATAGTAGCTTCAGCTGAGAGAAAGTAATAGCCTCGTTTTGGTTCATCGACGACAATGCCGTTAAAGATAGAGCTTTAGTTAGGATTCGGTAAGGGAAGGAAAAGAAAGAAAACGCAATCCGACCATTTCCTATCGGAAAGGAAAGACGCAGCATTCCCCAATGAAAACCTACATCTGGGTGGGCAGTAAGGGATTGGTACGCCGTTTTCTAGAAAGCAATTATATTAATCACTTCGGCATCTTGATCAGTAATCCTGTTACGATTCTAAAACTGAACATTGCACACCAAACTGTAGTCTTAACGTCGTGTGGACCTACGTAACATACACACTCAGTCAGTTCTAAAAGTTTCGAGACTGGAGTAATAAAAAATAGAGAAACCATAAGATAGTGGTTTTAACGCTTCAAGTGTTCCTCAAAGACTCCACCCACTTGAACACAAAGCACAGAACGTTCATACAACCATGTTAAAATGTCATTACAGCACTTCTTCGGGATGTTGTTCAACTCGTGCATCACATTGACTTGAATGTCGGTTATATCGTCGAAACTTTGACCTTTACAAAAACAGAGATAATGTCTGATGGGATACCGCAATCACTGGTTATACAATGTTACTTATAATCCGTCGTGATTGCAAAAATGTTTATTCACATGACCGGTTTCGGTTCCTCTACAACCATCTACAGATTTGAAATGACAAAGATACTAATTTACTATTTCGCAAATGCAAACCTATTTCATCCTATCCGATCTACATCAAATGTACCAGAACGTACCTGCAATTTCGGTTACAGGAGTAACCCGTCCACACACTGCAACCTTTACATGCTGCGTCACATTAAATTGGTTGGCAGAATGCACTTTATTTATATTAATTATAAAACTCTTACGACCGGTGGCGTCTGATACATTTGTTATATTACATATGCACATACTGTATTAAGTATATTTTTCTGATTTGCTTTTATCTCTAAAAATACTTAGTTAAAATCTGTAGTTGTCAAGGTTAAAAATCTGTACTTGTCAAAATTAAAATACACAATAAAATTATGAATTTTGTACGATAATTTTATTGTGTATTTTAATTTTATAAGCACAGATTTTAAACATGGCAACTACAGATACACAATAAAATTATCAATTTTGTACGATAATTTTACTGTGTATTTTAATTTTGACAAGTACAGATTTTTAACCTTGGCAACTACAGATTTTAACTAAGTATTTTTAGAGATAAAAGCAAATCAGAAAAATATACTTAATACAGTATGTGCATATGTAATGTAACAAATGTATCAGACGCCACCGGTCGTAAGAGTCTTATGATTAATATAAATCAAATGCATTCTGCCAACCAATTTAATGTGACGCAGCATGTGAAGGTTGCTGTGTGTGGACGGGTTACTCCTGCAACCGAAATTGCAGGTACGTTCTGGTACATTTGATGTAGACAGGAGAGGACGAAATAGGTTTGCATTTGTGAAACAGTAAATTGGTATATTTGTCATTTCAGATCTGAAGATGGTTCTAGAGGAACCAAAACCGGTCATGTGAATAAACATTTTTGCAATCAAGACGGATTATAAGTAACATTGAAGCTTTGACCCTTTATGCGGATTTTTACACTTTATCGTTTTGTGGAAGGGCGGAAGGTTGGCATTAATATCACCGTGTCTCGTCACTCGTAATGTTTTTATTTTTTATTCTTTTTGAAAAAACTGTCTCCGCTTTCCATTTAAACCAGGTCACGTGAGGCGTTTACACGTCGCTGTTTTTACTCGGGAGTTACAGTGTGCGGCGCAAACGCTGCACACACTTTTCTAAAAAAATGGTTCAAATGGCTCTGAGTACTATGAGACTTAACACCTGAGGTCATCAGTCCCCTAGAACTTACAACTACTTAAACCTAACTAACCTAAGGACATCACACACATCCGTGCCCGAGGCAGGATTCTAACCTGCGACCGTAGCGGTCGCGTGGTTCCAGACTGTAGCGCCTAGAACCGTTCGGCCACTCAGGCAGGCACACTTTTCTATTCTTCAGAAAACACCCTGGAGAATGACTCAGAGATGTTGCTCCTTCAGTCAGGAACCGCGCTGCTGCTACGGTCAGAGGTTCGAATCCTGCCTCGGGCATGGATGTATGTGATGTCCTAAGGTTGGTTAGGTTTAAGTCGTTGTAAGTCTAGGGGACTGATGACCTCAGATGTTAAGTCCCACAGTGCTTATAGCCATTTGAACTATTTGATGTTGCTCCGGTGCGATTTGTTACACGACAACGTCGACACACTGCCTGCACACAATTGACTGGCCGGATGCATACCTGTTATTTACAGCTGACAGCTGAAGCTACCACGTTAGTTACTGCTTTGTCGTCGCTTATACGCCGGGATAAAATCAGTCTCGGAACTTCTTGAATGGAGCGGCAGGTCATGAGAGTACACAGGTGGCGGCACCGTTTTGTGTACAGCTAACTATTCATTTTGAAAGGTAAATAACTTTCGTGAAGGAACACCGCGGACATCTTCTGCTAACGATGGTGGAGCTGACGGTGCTTTCCTACGCTATTTTGGCAAAAATTTTGACGAACGGAGTCGTGTTGTCAGGTTTTAAGGTCTACAGTGGAAAACAAAAGAGGCTCACTTGTCGTACCACGACCGAGCAATCGTGAAAATTTGTGATAAACGTGGGTTACGATGAGTTCAGAATTTTGGCCAGTGCTCTCTTAAACACTCCCTGAGTCACTTGAAGCTAAACAGCACGGCGTTCCGCGTTATCAGTCGTACCAGTTATCACAGCAGTAGTGACGCACAGTGAGTGCTCCAGTTTCGAGATGATACTCTAATCACTTTCTGCAAAGCAAGAAATGAACGAAATAATCCAAGCAACAAAGGAAAATGTCTCACATCTTTCAATAAGGTTTTCGCAGGCGGCGGAATGGCATCTGCATTGCCACGCTTTCGTTCTAGTGTCAGAACGAGCACAACTTGAGATCACCTAATCATGTTCTGATCTTCGAAACGTGAACCGATTAGTTAACTTTGGTACCAAATGCACGCAGTGGAAAATTGTTTACCTGCTTACGGTATCGGCGCCGGCCGCGGAGGCCGAGCGGTTCTAGGCGCTTCAGTCCGAAACCGCGCGACTTCTACGGTCGCAGGTTCGAATCCTGCCTCGGGCATGCATGTGTGTGATGTCCTTAGGTTAGTTAGATTTAAGTAGTTCTAAGTTCTAGGGGACTGATGACCTCAGATGCTAAGTCCCACAGTGCTCAGAGCTGTTTGAACCGTTTTATGGTACCGGCGCTATGAAACCCAAGTTTCCGGGTTCCCTATCACTTTACACGTCAGCTGATACAGAGGATTGCTTAATGTACGCAAAACGGTCAGTACGGCATGAAACGGACATAACTGTGAGGCAGAGTGTTCACCACTATATTCATTATGTAAGTCCCCTGACAGATTAAAAGGTTGTGCTAGCTTAGGATACGAACTTGGATCCTTGCTCTGTGCTCACGGAAATTGAAACGGTTACACGTTACGCAGATGAAAGACGGGAAGTGCTCCACGGGAAAACATACGGAGACAACGTTCCCAGTACACATCTGGTCAATACCACCACAGAAAAATCATTTATTATTAAAATGTGTATTTTTGTGTTGCCATAACTGCATGGTGATAGCTACAGCTAATTTGATGATCACGAGTCTAGTATGCCATATACTCCAGGAGACACTTCAGTTTCATTCCAGATTGAATCCAGAACTGTTACAACGAACTCTACCCCGAATCCTCTCAAATACTGGAGATGACAACCATTTCCATCGTTTGGATACGAACTGGTAACCTCTGGGTCGAGAGCCATCTCACAACGCCTCCCTTGCCGCGACGTAGCACGATTCCCTTCAGTATCCTATGGTTGTAATGCAGTGTTACTCTTTCTTAATATTTTTGTTTACGTCTTTTTGCTATCGTTTACGCGCTGACTTGAGCGTAATATACTGTACCTTTGCTGCCGTATCATTTTCCCTTGTCACCGACGTAGGTGGACATTTGAAGAGAGATTTTCGCCCCCCCCCTCTCTCTCTCTCTCTCTCTCTCTCTCTCTCTCTCTCTCTCTCTCTCTCTCTCTCTCTCTCTCTTTCTCTTCCGCTAGCATTTGTTTGTGTTCTATATTTACGTTGCCTACTTTTACATGTCATTAGTCATCCAATTATATTCTCTGTTGAAGCGTAATAACAGAGGCCAGTTCAACAGCCTAGAAAACGTGTAGGAAAAGACGATTTGTTTTTGATACTGTATCGGCCTCGGAGCTCGACCTGCACGTATAGTGTAACGCGAGTGCGTTAGCTTGCGAGACAGGCAGTTGCGTGACACGCTGATCGATTCTGCCCGGCGCATCAACGACTGTGGGCTGGAACGACGACCAGCCTGAGTGTCGTTTTTAGGTGGTTTCCCACGCTCGTTTAGGCAAATGCTGGGTCATTCCCCAAATGCCACGATTCAGACAGATGGTGTACCCGACTTCTTTTGCTTAGGTTACGTTGACGACTGTTGCTTCAGGAAAAACATCTAGCCACAAAATTATGAGGAAGTAATACACAAAATATGTCAAATCCAGGAAAAACCGGACCCCGATAAACGTTAAGGAAAAGGAAGATATGCGCCTCGGTAGTAAGCAGTTTCTAAGGATGGAGAGTGGGTCAGCTTTCAGGACCTTCCCTCGCTTCCTGCCCAGCGAAATGAAACGATCGTGCATCTATCTAAATCTTCGTGTTCCTATATTGCTTAAGTTAAGTGCCAGGATGATTCCTTTGAAAAAACGAAGGCTGATTTTCACTTACATCATTTACCGTACTACTCTGATATTCATATTCGAAGTTTTTGGCTGAGGATACGAAGAACCACTTTCAGACTACTACTTGAGCGCTCCTCTCTGGCACTGCGTGTGGGAAAAATGAAAGACTAAACCTTCCATGCGTGTTCTGATGTTATTTCATTACGATGGTTATTTCTCCCTGTCTAGGTTTGCGTCCACAAAACATTTTGGCGTTCGGAGGAGAAAGTGGGCGATTGGGATTAGTGAAAAGGTTTCACCGCAGCAAAAAGCGCCTTTGTTTTAATGATACAACCACATTTGTGACACTCATTTACCGCAACAGCCGACCAAATGTACGTGCTACCCATTTTAACAAGTTCTATTACGTTTTAAAGTATACGTGTGATTCTTTCGTTAACTGCAAAAAATTGTGTCGTGGTTTTTCTTCATGCAGCTGGCGATCGCAAGAAGAATTCTTCATCCCACTAAAGACCGAACTGTGCCGAATGCCTGGTCACCACCTGCGAATGCGCCAAAGGCCATCATCGCTGCTCGAGAGAAGCGCTTGCGTACTGTCGGAAGTTCTGTTCGTTGTAAAAGACGAAAGCTGTCATTTTTGATAGCAAAGTTGTACATTTCCTTGTTCGCTGGTATGAGTGAGATGATGTATATACTGTAGGTGATCAGATTTGCTTCGAGATGAATAGAAGTTAACGTCAATCGCAAGCTGGCGATACTTTCTTCTGCGCAGCTAAGTATTATCTGAGATCGGCAGATAGATTTATTAATATTACGGTGGATAATTTTGACGAATGCTTATTCTTATTTTTGCCTACGGAGAAGGAAGACGCACAGAACATTTTAAGCGGAACAAATATTTGATTCGGTGAAAAGTTTATTCAAATTTTGAGGCGAATATTTTATTACTGTGGATTTTCGTAAGTTGTTACATATACAAAGTTCTTCAAAATCTTTGCGTAATGTCTAGAGGTGATACATTACGACATGGGGAACAACGTTTGTTAGTGACTAAATGTTCACTAAGGTTTCTCGGCGAGTTGGGTTGTTTGGGGGATGAGACCAAACAGCGAGGTCATCGGTCTCATCGGATTAGGGAAGGACGGGGAAGGAAGTCGGCCGTGCCCTTTCAAACGAACCATCCCGGCATTTACCTGGAGCGATTTAGGGAAATCACGGAAAACCTAAATCAGGATGGCCGGACGCGGGATTGAACCGTCGTCCTCCCGGGTTTCTCGTCGATACCAGTCGTCGTATCGAATTCGCCGGTCCTGTAACGACGTGATTTCGCCGAACTAGCAGGGTCTACTAACCATGTGTGCTATATCTCCATACTATCTACCCTAATAAACTGATACAGTGATTTTCAACGAGAGAAAACTTAAGAATATGTGTGTGTTACTGGGGAGAGGTATTTTAGGAGTTAGGCCAACCGCCTTTCACACCGAGCGGATGACTGGCTTATAGCGGCCGCGGTGGTCTAGCGGTTCTAGGCGCTCAGTCCGGAGCCGCGCGACTGCTACGGTCGCAGGTTCGAATCCTGCCTCGGGCATGGATGTGTGTGATGTCCTTAGGTTAGTTAGGTTTAAGTAGTTCTAAGTTCTAGGGGACTGATGACCATAGATGTTAAGTCCCATAGTGCTCAGAGCCATTTGACTGGCTTATAGGCAACACACACCACACACGAACGCCACGAAATGACTACGCCCTGACACCTCTAATAAATAATCAATTATTAAAGACACGTAATGTCGCTCTGTCTCGGTATCGCGAGGCGGGCGTGGTGTCTACAGATGTGTACAAGTCTAGTGAACGCCCTGGTAGTTCTTACTGGGTATCCAGAAGCAAAGGACAAGGCCTATACAAACTGGAATCACACTCCACTATTATGACGTATTAGGACATACTAGCTGATTGCCATTTTGGAAGCCCCACAATTCGCACAGACAACCACAGTAGACGCAACAGTCATCATCTCTGACAGTATGTCAGCACTGATTAGAAACCAAAATAATAGTTGTGCCAACCCCATAGTCGCAGCAATTGTCGACGATGTGTTTCGGGTGCAGGGGAAGTGTCGCAACATCGTGATGGTATGCATTAAATGCCTCTCTGGGACGCCTGGGAATTAACAAGTAGATGCGCTAAGCAAAGCAGGCATCTCTGTATGAAACTATTAAATATGATAACGTCCCTCTCACAGATATGATGCACCTCGGACTGGCAAAGAGGGTTGGTCATAGACATATAAAATCAAAGGCAGTCACTACGCACTAGTTTACTAACGATGCCAAGTGTACCATGGTATAATAATGCACAAACATCACGGAGCTTCAGACAGTTATAGCACGACAGAAATTTAATTACTGGAAGTTCGAGAAACACTTCTATCACTTAAGCGCCACTCCTTTATGTGTTTTAAGCGCCACTCCTTTATGTGTTTGAGGAGAGCAACAAGATCGAAGCCATGTATTTCTACAGTGTCCTCGGAGCGCGCGTCATATAAACGTCCTTGCAAGTAACCTTCGGGCTCTCGATCATCGGTTCCCAAGCAGCTGCAACTTCGAAGTACCAACAGCATCACAGTAGCAGCTCACGGAGCTACATCTTAATGTTGGCACTGTTGACGAATTCGTACAGTACTTTATACGTTACTACATCGTTGGATGCTAACAAGATATATGCTAACAAGATTTTATATATATATATATATATATATATATATATATATATATATATATATATATATATATATGTGTGTGTGTGTGTGTGTGTGTGTCTGAACACTGACGTGTCCACACGTGTAGTTGTAAGATGCAACTCTCGGACTTGTGAACTGTTCTCCTTTACTGTATAGATGGTGCTTACAGACCTGCACGAATATTGGATTATCTATCAGGACATTTTGAAACAAAGAACGTTTTGTTGTTTAGATACCTATTTATTAATATGGACTGGACTGAGAATATCCCAATTGTGTACGAACGGCGATTTGTCATTAATTATTGCGTTGTGAGTAAGATTTCTTATAGTATACGACCACTGTGTATCCTGTGTTCCGTTTTCGTCTTGTTTACTCGTTTTAGTGTACTACGATTGTAAATCTTGTTTTATGTCGAATCAGTCCTCTGTTACTCTTACGTATCTTCGTACCAGAGTACGGCTTAAAATAATCACTACCATGAATCGTGAAAAGAAATTGTCATACAACATTTCCTGTGTTGAGATGGCTCTATGGGTACGTTCTGGAAGCCAATAAATTAAAAAACTAATAACGTCACTGGGAAGCACTGACGAACATTTTGTCTGTAAAAGAAGTTGTTCACCATGACGTTATCCATCAACCCTAGACACTTGTCACGAAGACTTTGGAACAGCATACATACCAACTGTGCCCATCAAACGCGAATATTTGATTTAATTCATGCCAGTACAAGCTGAAGAACCTAATCACTGTCATCATTCCTGCTTTTCTTGTACTAGCTTCTCTCCCCGATGGAAAAAAAATCAAGTGTCTACAACAATATTTTCTAAAAACTGGTGCAGAAGACAGTTTGGGTGGAAGAAGAGAGACTGTACAAGATGGTGAGAAACAGTCTGAAAAATTTTGTAAGGGTGTTGCAGGGCAGGCTGTGCTGAGAAGTAATTGCTAAGAAAAAAATTCTACACGTTGCGCCGTTTCCAGGTTAATCGGCATTGAAGTCAGCCAATCAGATTATTGCGCGCGCGCTTCAGTCTGGAACCGCGCGACCGCTACGAACGCAGGTTCGAATCCTGCCTCCGGCGTGGATGTGTGTAGTTTCCTTAGGTTAGTTCTATGTTCTAGGGCACTGATGACCTCAGATGTTAAGTCCCATAGTGCTCAGAGCCATTTGAACCATTTTTTTGTTGAGCGCGCAAATTTAAGCGGCACGCCAGAAACGGCGTCGCCAATCGTGTTCTTCGTTTGGTTTCCTGGGAAGTTAAATGGGATCGAACCCGAGGCAAAGGTTGAGAGGTCTCGTGCTCTATCATCTACGCTATGAGAACAACTGAAACGGATTGTATCTGTCGGGCTGCTCGAATTGTCAGGCGCATCGGCCTGATTGGCTAACTTCAATGTTGATTGATACTGTCCATCATCGGTTACTCCATGCAAAACTATACAATATGATCACAACGCCCACCTCGTTAGACTACTCAGCACCCTCCTCCAAAACCGCAGGTTTTTTGTTGAATGTCAAGGACAACGCAGTCGCTGGAGAGCGCAGAAAAATGGTCTACCTCAGGGCAGCGTCTTGGCTCCACTTCTCTTCAACATCTATACCAACGACCAGCCATTGACCCCAGGCGCAAGGAGATTCTTATATGCAGATGACCTAGCCCTTGCTACGCAGAGCTCATGCTTTGAAAGAGTGGAAAGAAACCTGACAACTGCACTTAGAACACTGTCAAGCTACTACAGTCGGAACCAACTCATACCAAACCCTTCGAAGACGCAAGTGTGTGCCTTTCATTTAAGGAACAGGGAAGCTAATCGTGAGCTACATATTGCATGGTCAGGCATCCAACTTCAGCATCATCACGCACCTAAATACTTGGGAGTCACTCTCGATAGAACTCTGACATTCAAAACTCACTGCAAGAACACCAAAATGAAAATCTCCACTCGAAACAACCTAATTCGCAAACAAGCGGGTACGCAGTGGGGATCACATCCACAAACTATTCGCTGCTCTGCAATGGCACTTTGCTTTTCTACTGCTGAATATGCTTCTCCAGTCTGGTACAGGTCATCTCATGCCAGACAAGTAGACATTGCTCTCAAAGAAACCTGCAGGTTGATTACAGGTTGCTTAAGACCGACCCCAACTGATAAGCTCTACTGCCTGGCTGGAATAGGGCCACCATGGATACGCAGAACAGTGGCTGCCAACAAGGAGAGACTGAAAGTGGAACAGGACAATGCCCATTCACTGCACGGACATGATCCACCACAGCAACGGCTGAGTCCACGAAAGAGCGTCCTGAGAACATCCGAGAAGCTCACCATTTCACCAGAGAAGGCAAGGCTGGAGTTATGGAAGAAGTCGACGCCTCTCCTGCAGACGCCAGAAGCTGAAGAACTGCCACCTGGACACAACGAGAGCTAGCTGGAGTGGAAATCTTTAAACAGATTACGATCAGGAGTTGGACGATCCAGAGACAAACTGAAGAGATGGGGCTTCATAACAGAAGATACTTCCTGTGATTGTGGACAAGAACAAACCACAAGCCACATGCTCCAGTGCCTTTTGTGCCCTGCATCCTGCACGAAGATTGATCTCCTGCAAGCCACTCCAAGCGCCTTGGAGGTTGCAAAGTACTGGGCACATGTAATATAAATCCAATTTGTGTATATATAATGTACATATTTATTGATGTGTATGGCTACTGTAAATTTGTATGTTTCTGATTCGAGAATAATAATAAAAATGTTGATTGACTCGGAAAGGGCGCAACGTATCGAATTTTTTCCTTAACAATTATTTCTCAGCAAAACCTACACTGCAACATCTTCACAAGCTTTTCGTACTGTTTCCGAACACCCTGTATACAAATTGGTTATTATATTTTCCTTTCTGATGGAGATAATTTTTATGTGGGCTACAAAACACGCTCGATTTGGATCCCGAATCCATATTTGGCAATTAATTAACTAAATGAGCATGACCCCCACATGCCTTTCTTTGAGCTTAGTCCACGTCTTCTTCAATCCTACCTGGTGACTAGGACTGTGCTCCATCTGTAGGACTTCGTCGTCGATGGGAAATTAACTCCGAATCTCCCTCCCTTCCCTGCTTTCCTTCGGTCTAGACATAAGCGTGACTTGACTGCCGGAGACGAGTCTGCATTATGCAGCAGCGCCGCAGATGCAGCAGTGAGCGCATGTCGGTCACAGTCGGCAGCGATTTGGCACGTTTACGGCCGGCGCCAGTAAAACTTTAACGCCGGCTCAGCCGGGATGGCAGGAGCAGATCCGCGCGCAGCCGCCGCCTGCGAGATCAATGGCGACGGCCACGGCGGCTGCGGGGGTGGCGTCGCCATGGAAACGGCGGCGCGGGGCGGGAGGCGGGGGCGGAGGCGGAGGCGGCCCGGCTGGCGGCGCGTCGTGTCCCGGGCGATGCTCTCTCGCCTCGTAATCAGCGGCCGGCTCCCCATTAGGCGTAATGAGCCAACGGCGTCGCCTCCGCGCGCCTTTCGCGCTCGTCTTCTGCCGGAGAGTGGGCGTTAAGCGGGTGCGACAAGAGGATGACCTCGCAAACCGTGGCCGACACGCCTCTAAAGCTGCACCCCTTACGCAGCGAGCCGCTACTCTACGTCAACGCGTTTATTGCTAACCAAATAGTGAACAGCCCCCAGTTAAAGCTTAAGAAAATGATACTGCGAGTAATCGTGGCCCAGGGTAGTGCTATGCATACGATCCTTGTTGTTCACAACACAGGTAGACAGTGTGTCCAGTTTACCTGTAGTACCACAAATAGCTTTTGGTCCATAAGAAAAATAAAAATGGATCGCAGTAATGATATTTTGCTACCGGTTAAGGGGGAACATACCCCGTTTCACTACCGACCTTTTTTTCTACATCTACATCTACATTTATACTCCGCAAGCCATCCAACGGTGTGTGGCGGAGGGCACTTTACGTGCCACTGTCATTACCTCCCTTTCCTGTTCCAGTCGCGTATGGTTAGCGGGAAGAACGACTGTCTGAAAGCCTCCGTGCGCGCTCTAATCTCTCTAATTTTACATTCGTGATCTCCTCGGGAGGTATAAGTAGGGGGAAGCAATATATTCGATACCTCATCCAGAAACGCACCCTCTGGAAACCTGGCGAGCAAGCTACACCGCGATGCAGAGCGCCTCTCTTGCAGAGTCTGTCACTTGAGTTTGCTAAACATCTCCGTAACGCTATCACTCTTATCAAATAACCTTGTGACGAAACGCGCCGCTCTTCTTTGGATCTTCTGTATCTCCTCTGTCAACCCGACCTGGTACGGATCCCACTCTGATGAGCAATACTCAAGTATAAGTCGAACGAGTGTTTTGTAAGCCACCTCCTCTGTTGATGGACTACATTTTCTAAGGACTCTCCCAATGAATCTCACCCTGGCACCCGCCTTACCAACAATTAATTTTACAGGATCTTTCCACTTCAAATCGTTCCGTACGCATACTCCCAGATATTTTACAGAAGTAACTGCTACCAGTGTTTGTTACGCTATCATATAATCATACAATAAGGGATCCTTATTTCTATGTATTCGCAATACATTACATTTGCCTATGTTAAGGGTCAGTTGCCACTCCCTGCACCGAGTGCCTATCCGCTGCAGATCTTCCTGCATTTCGCTGCAATTTTCTAATGCTGCAACTTCTCTGTATACTACAGCATCATCCGCGAAAAGCCGCATGGAATTTCCAACACTGTCTACTAGGTCATTTATATATATTGTGAAAATCTATGGTCCCATAACACTCCCCTATCGAACGCCAGAGGTTACTTTAACGTCTGTAGACGTCTCTCCATTGAGAACAACATGCTGTGTTCTGTTTGCTAAAAGCTCTTCAGTCCAGCCACACAGCTCAAAGACATTAATAAGTCATTATTTTAATTAACGTCATATTCTGAATTAAGAATATGAAAAGAATATTTTCCGCTGTTTCATTTTTCAACGCGGGGAGAGGTCGGCCGTAAAGGATTATTCAGGAGTAGCCCCAGGGTATCAGAAGACGACTCCGTAATAACTGCAATACATACAGGAAACAGACACACGTCAGCGGAGAGAACATCTTGCCAAGTTTATAACTCGTATTACAGATGCACAATATGGGCTTCGTTTGCGATGTGGCAAGCGTCAATACGTGCGTGTAATTCGTTGACACGAAGTTTCTGGGAATGCACGAAAGCAGCCCGCTTCGCACATCTGATAATTGGGTGGCCTCTTTCTAGTGCTAACTAGTTCGATGCGAAAATACGGAGAAGAGGGTTGACAGTAAAGTAGAGGACAGCCAGAATACAAGTGCAATCTGTAATTATAAGGCTACTGCAAACCATTAGAAATCTTCTCTTTACTAGTGGGACGATGATACACAACAGCAAATTCCCACCGGTAGTCTGGTAAACTGTCGTGGGGCACGTAATTCCCGATGGTAGCCACGGGTTAACCAGCATGATTGTCTTTCCTGTAATTTCGTTCGTTATGAAGGTACCGACAGCAGTAAGAATTTTACATCCCTATCAAATAGCACCCTTTATGTTTTATTCGGTAATTTCCAGAACCTTCTTAAGACCTGTTCAAAAAGGAAACGCGGTGTACCATTCACGTAAACATGAAGTCATAAGAAAGTATCAGAAAGCTGACTTTGGCTCTCCTTTACTAGCAAAGAGTGGATGTATCCGGCGTAACGTAACCCATTTACCTGCTGGAACTCACAGTAAACAAATAGAAAGAAAAGGAAATGGCACACCGGACATTGCTGTTCTGCTAACCTATATGCTCCACAGCTAAGTACTATTGTGTACCATCTCATCGTTGGTGCATGTCGGCTCTTACTAACCTTGGCCGAAGACGGATCGCGGTTTTAACAGCTTTGCAATTTCCTTCTCTTTTCATTTCTTTGCACTCAGCTCCACCAAGTGAACGAGTTTCATTACCCTGAATACCTCCACTGTGCACTGGTACATGAAAGTCAAAGTCAGTTTTGTGATACATTTTTACTAACGTCGTATTTACGTGAATGGCACTCTGTTTTACCGTCTTGAACGACGATACAAAGTGGATTTCCGAATAAAAGATACCCATGCCAATTAAAAATGACGTACTGCTGTTCATATCGTCGTAACGAAATTACAAAAAGGCAATCGTGCTGATAAATGTCCACTTCTTAGATAAGGAACGTTTGCTTCATTCATTTTTGTTTTGCTCCTGGAAAAAAAGTCATTTGGGGTGGTCAACATACGGACACCCTGTGTATGTATATGTGGTGTCTCAGAATCCGCATTACAGTTTTCCAGGGGTTGGAGAGACGACTTACTTGATGAAGTTTTGTTAATTTTGATAACTAACCTACATAACTGGAAATGTACCGTTTGGATGCAAAATAATTTTGCGCATCAAATCACTTTCGAATGTCCCGCTCCACGGTACGCACATAGCGCAGAGACAGAACTCTGACCCGCGTGCTCTCCAAGAGTTGTGCTATGTGGCGGCCCTGCTGACCTTAATCTGCCTATCGAAAGTGAGAGAGAATAGGTTGCCGATCGGATAATGTCCTTGATGTCATCATAAAGGCAGACTTCGTACACACAGTCATAAATACGGCGCTGCCTGGTGACTTTGTCTGTCAGGGGCTCTACTGACACTTATGCTGTTCCTGCCTAACCAGACCCTAGGAAATCGCGACACAATCGAAAAAAAAAAAAACACTCGAAATATTAATGATAAGCCTGAATACGAATGCCATTAATCAGACGTAGGTTATAAAAAATCGAAGGAACACAATCCTGAGATAGCGTACGCTTGTATGTAAATAACATCCACTATTGCAGAACATACGTGTATTAGTTTAATAAGGAAGTCCAAGAAGTTGGAGGACAAAATCAGAGAGATTAGAGTCTACACAGAGGCATACCGACAGTCCTTCTTTCCACGAACAATACGACAGTGGAATAGAAGGGAGAACCGATAGAGGTACTCAAGGTACCCTCCGCCAAACACCGTCAGGTGGCTTGCGGAGTATGGATGTAGATGTAGAAGAATCTGTTACGAACTCGACAAAAAATTTTTGCATATACGAGGACTATTCGGAAAGTAAGTTCCGATCGGTCGCGAAATGGAAACCACAGTGAAAATCCGATCAAACTTTGGACAGGTGCGTTGGGCAGTTCCCGTCGATCGCATTACGTCGCTATTTTCAATTCTAAGTGTACAGTGAGCACGTAAAGATGTGTGGGAAATAGCGTCTCCCGCCAAGTAGGAGGGCATGGCGAGAGATTTCGCCTGATGTCATGCAACCCACATACCACAACTGCCATGCCGTTCTTCTTCATGAAAAGTTCCCGGCCGCACTCTGTAGGGGCTATGAAGGTGCACCGGCAGCGCTTTCGATGGGAAGTGTTTGATCACCCACAATGCAGCCCCTAACTGGCTGCCCCTGAGTTTCATCTCCGCTCACATGAACCACTGGTTTCTGAACACAATATATACATTAGAGAAGTAGTAGGAAATAAAACATTTGCAAATAAAACATTTTTGAAAAAAAAAGTGTGTGCAATCTTATGGGACTTAACTGCTAAGGTCATCAGTCCCTAAAGCCGTCGGCACACGGACCGTGCTGTTGAACGTTAACGTTGAGCGTGCCGAGTTCAACGTGCTGCTGAACGCTCAGAAACGATGCGACTTGTGCATACGGTACGTGGGCCCCAACGTGGTATACGCGATCGCAACGCACTCCAGCGGTAGTTGAGGGATGTTTCTAGTTCGTAAGTCGCACTGTTTACTCAACGGGAGCGCGTAAAATTCCCACGTTAGCTCTATTAAAACGCACATTCCCTCCATCGTCCACGAAAAGGAAAGTACCATGTCCAATCAATAAGGACACAGGCTTATAAAAGTTCCATTACAAACAGTGCGATACAAATTTGCAATAGTTCTCCACAAAAGATAAACATTATTTCATCATTCCCACATTTTAGTAAAACCTCAAGACCATTCTTACTTGATCACTGTTCCTACCCAGTAACAGAATCTTAGCAACAAGTGAATTACGAAGCGTAAAAGAAAAAGGAGCAAAATATCTTCATACAAGTAGCACAACCTGTCCTGTTGATTAAGCCAATCGAACAAAGTCGACCCTCAAAAAAAGGCGAACTTATATTTACATAACAACAAATATTATAGCATAAACTTATATTAAACTATTAATAAAGTATCAGAACCTAATAAAAACGCAAATGTTTGAAAAAAATTTGGAAGTGTAAAGACGCGAACCACCGCCCCAACAAAATACCAAAGGTGTGCAGGGACGCTACTCATTACGCTAAACAAACAATTCACGCTTTGTGCGTAACCATATGTCTTATCCCTTGCTAAAAACCTTAATGTAGATAATTATGTTACTAATTTAAATTTAATTATATCAAATTGTACGAAGGACAATGCGTTTTTGGTGGATCTTCAGTGTGTCGCTGCCTTCAAATAGCCTAATCTCATAATACCCAAGTTACAATAATTCTTTTGGCACGAATATGATGTTTCTCATTATTTTATTGGAACGAATCACACAACTAACAACGGCTTTCCAGTGATTCTCAGTTTGTTGGTGCTTAGAAACAGCATATATACATATAGGCTTGAAATGAACGCCAATATGGCGTACTGAAGGGAGACGGCGTGCGTGTGACGTGGGTGGCGTTGTGCAATCTCATTGGTCAACGCTGAGACGCACGCTCAGAATATCTGACATGCCAGATATTGCTCTGCACGTTCGGAAAGACTCTCGAACGTGCTATGCCACGCTATGACGTCAGAAACTCGGCACGCTCATCGCTCAACGTTCGGATGCACGGTCCGTGTGCCGACGGCTTAAGCTTACACACTACTGAACGTTAGCCAATCAGAAAACCAAATTCCTTGGAATCCTCGAGGTGCAGTCAGCCTTCTGTTCATTGCACTAGGTGCATCTGCGACGTGTGGTTTCATACACACGCTCCACAAACCCTATGCTCGTCCGTGGAGCATCACAATCAACCTTCCTATTTACGGATGTAGCAGTTTCTCGCAGCCATTGTTGCAGTCGAACGAAAATGGTATGCCATGGGCTGAAGCTATATGAAAAACGTTCTCAATATATACCTTGTGCAGCTCTACCATTACATATCATATCGTGAAATGCGAGGTTTGAAAGCGATCCGATCTTCAAACTTCAGTCATGGGTTCGTTATAAAAACTTTATCTACTAAGTTCTCTCTACAGCCTCTAAAAGCTTGCAGTAGGAATTGTGAAACACCCTACATCGGTTGCATAGAGGGTTTTTTTTAACTTTTATTATTGTGCTAGGCAGGTACTGGACCATATGACTATCCTCAGCTTACGTATCATTGTGACATATGAACAGTATTTCAGACCTCAGACATGTGCTTCGATGGCAATACCTGCTTCGCGTTGTTAAAAACAAACAGTGGCCAACTACACGAACGTCCACACAATAACTGAGGCTAAGACTTTATTACTTTTGAATACATTATGGGAGTGACAGTGATCAATGTGTTACAAATATTTACTATAAAACAGTCTTGATCACGATTTATTTATTAAGGTGACCGGTTTTGACCACTACTGTGGTCATCTTGAGACCATTGAGCAGGAACCTCTTTCTGCTGCAGAATCAATACTATCTCCATTGAGCAGGAACCTCATTGTGCTGGAGAATCACTACTATCTCCAGCAGAAAGAGGTTCCTGCTCAATGGTCTGAAGATGACCACAGTAGTGGTCGAAACCGGTCACCTTAATAAATAAATCGTGATCAAGACTGTTTTATAGTAAATATTTGAGGCTAAGAGTCCTTACCAGTCTTCGTTACTAGTGATACGGTGCAAAATTTAACGATGTTCTTTAGTCAAACCGCCAGCCGGTAAACCTAGGATCGATTCAAGGGCGTGTCAAGGATTTTTCAAAGTGGAAGGACTGGAATGGGGTGCGTTCAGCTTCCCGATGACCAGTAAGGAGCTACCGGAAGTAGAAGGAGCAGTTCCAGTTCGTGAAATGCCATTAATGAACGGCAGGAAAACGTAAGGAACGACGCGTACCTTCAGCATCATAGACTGAGGATCACACAGATGTCGGACCGCGAAGCCTAGTTACTTGGAACTGACTCCGGTGTTCAGTATTTTAATTTCAAGGTCTTTGGGAAGTGTGGTGTCACCGCCAGACACCACACTTGCTAGGTGGTAGCTTTTAAATCGGCCGCGGTCCATTAGTATACGTCGGACCCGCGTGTCGCCACTGTCAGTGATTGCCGACCGAGCGCCGCCACACGGCAGGTCTAGAGACACTTACTAGCACTCGCCCCAGTTGTATAGCCGACTTAGCGAGCAATGGTTCACTGACAAATACGCTCTCAATTGCCGAGACGATAGTTAGCATAGCCTTCAGCTACGTCTGTTGCTACGACCTAGCAAGGCGCCATTACCAACTGATGGAGATTGCACTTATGTATAATCAAGACCTATGTTCTCCAATTATGGAATAAAGTTAAGTATTACTTCAACTCCGTACTTTATTTGCTACATTAAATTACATTGACCTGTTCCAGACCTCACGCCATCCTGCGTGAGCTTAGCGTGCATTTCGGCCTCCTCTAACTACAATGTGTTGGCACTTCTGCCAACACTTCAGGAAGCTCATCATTCTCCTGCCGAGTAGTGTTCATGCAGGCTAGTTCGTCTAGCAGAAAGCTAATGCAAGCAGCACTGCTGCACGCAATTCTGCGAAACTAAATAAATTACGGAGGCCGTTCAAGTACAGAGGCGGACGTTTGAGCAACACACGTCACGCTCGCTCCAGAATCGGCCATTGTTCTGCGGACTAGCGCCGCGGAATTCCGGCCCAGCCGACAGCGGTCGTGTCGTCACAGTCGCCATTATTCGTGTCCCCTTTGTTGCTGAGCAAATGTGCCATCAGCAGCGAGGCCATCGCAGGAAGGCTAGTGTCTAAGTTACCGTCGATGCCGAGGCCATTAGGGACGAACAAGGACGAGAGAAGAAGTCAGCCACGGCGTCGTAGGAGATCCACCCAACTGACCTCGTCGACTGACTTAGGAAGCTGGGTGGTTTCAGATGTGCTGCTGACTAGCCCTTAACTAGTATGGTGGTGTCATGAGGACTCCACGGAATTTTGTGCAAGCACCATTCAGACCGTGAAGCTCTAAGCTGTTGAACAGAGTGGCTGTGTGTATAGCTGACACGTTTATGATCGTATACCATTTTTTCTAATTAAGTATTTTGAGCTATCCTAGACCGAATGAAAATAAGTGACTCTAAACTCGATGAATGTGTACAGTTAATCCTTGATTTAGCAGAGACTGAGTTCAGCTGCAACGATGGCTCAGATCTTGATCCGGATTAAAGAAGCAAACTTGATGATAAATGGGAGTTAGGCGAGGAAGAGGGAAATGAAAGTGAGATAGAAAACGATGTAGCCTTAGAAGCGAATAGATCAAAATCAAGCAAACAAAAGTTCGGTTTATTGGTTCAAATGGCTCTGAGCACTATGGGACTTAACTGCTAAGGTCATCAGTCCCCTAGAACTTAGAACTACTTAAACCAAACTAACCTAAGGACATCACACACATTCATACCCAAGGCAAGATTTGAACCTGTGACCGTAGCGCCTAGAACCGTTCGGCCACACTGGCCGGCAGTTCGGTTTATTATAAAAATCGACACAAACAGTGTCAACCTCAAAAACACTTATTTATATGGTAAGCGGTTTTGGTCTGTTTTGGCTATCCTCAGACCCTCATACCATGATGGTAAGCGGCGGCGGTGAATGGATCTGTGTTGTAACTCCATGAAAGTCAACTGCTCAACACCCGCTCCGTTCAGTGCCACCGGCTACCATCATGGTATGAGTGTCCTGAGGATGGTCAAAAAGTGACCGAAACCGATTATCATCAAAACAAACGTTTTTGCGGTCGACACTGTTATTAGCGAGAAATACTCTCAAAAATTACTTTTTGCTTTGTTAGTTATAGCACACAAATATGCAGCGACTGCAAACAATATTTGTTAAATACTGCATATAAAACTCTATGTCGTTTTGTTTAGTTCCTGGTTCAAGTAGTTTACAATTTACATTATTTCACTGCTAAGGTTCCCAATGCTAAAGTCCATTAGTAATTTCTGAACGTCAGCAATTTAGTGGTGCTACAACTCACCAATTCTCTGTCCAGTGACCTTTCGTTACTTTAAAATACAAATTTAACAAGACGTTGTTTGCAATTCATTGTAGTTCATATATTTAATGACGTTCACCTTAAGATATTAATAAGTATTAAGATTACATTGATTATAGGAGTTTGTTTCATTTTAATTGCCCATGATTTTGAAAGAAACCATTGGGGTCTTGGTGATCCCGCTATATGGCTACAAAAACTTCGACATAATAATTATAGGCCAGCTAGGGGCGGGAAACGAATATGCATCTTGTCAGACTTCACGCCTGCCGGGGTGGCCGAGCGGTTCTAGGCGCTACAGTCTGGAACCACGCGACCGTTACGGTCGCAGGTTCGAATCCTACCTCGGGCATGGATGTTTGTGATGTCCTTAGGTTAGTTAGGTTTAAGTAGTTCTAAGTTCTAGGGGACTAATGACCTCAGAAGTTAAGTCCCATAGTGCTCAGAGCCATTTGAACCATTTGTCAGACTCCTAAGGCTCTGTAAAACATTTTTGATTCTTTTACTTCATCCATGACGGAGGTCACCGAAGATTGTGATTTTTGGGTAATTACCGAATCTTGAGGCAATTCACAGCTACGCTAATACATGAGTGCGTCAGTTTGTGGGACGTACCACACTACGGATGTCCTGAAACACGGAGAAAACGGGCAATTCACACTGTGCAATATCTAATAAGCCAGTAGTCCGTTTGTGCTTCACGAACGACGTTGTGGAAGTTAGGTTCTGAGCTTGTTATTCGTCGTTTTTACACATAGCATACCACACTCGCAATTGTTGGCAAGGTTTCAAAACGACACGGACCATGCAAATGAAGTTGTAGGAATCTGATGACGGATCGTGGCACCAAAATATTTTTGATGAAACGGCGAAAGCTGTTACAAGGAATTACGGGCCAGCCTTGCTTTCTTACAACAATATTTACCTCAATAACGCATACTTGTAACAACCAGCACAATTACAAAGAGACAACGTGAGAAATGACTGCAAACGGTCGTCAGTACTACGCAAAAGGCGGGGCTATCCGACCTGTATGTGAAAGAAGTGCTACGGAGCCACGAACAGGCACACAATTCAGCGATAACGTAAACAAGTGCTCCAGAACCATGTCTCACTCGTATTTGCACTTTCTTTATTGGGAGAGTAAGCCGGCTGCTGTGGCCGAGCGGTTCTAGGTGCTTCAGTCCGGAACCGCGCTGCTGCTACGGTCGCAGGTTCCAATCGTGCCTCGGGCATGGATGTGTGTGATGTCCTTAGCTTAGTTAGGTTTAAGTAGTTCTAAGTCTAGGGGACTGATGACCTCAGATGTTAAGTCCCATAGTGCTTAGAGCCATTTGATTTTTGGGAGAGTGTAATGCTTACATGAAGTGTACAACGTAATCAGAGCCGTACAGAGGCGATCCTGCACACCTGGCAAAACTTCCAAGCCTTTACAAATAACAGCAATGTAAAACATCGTAATTGGTATTAAATGGAACAAAATAAATCTCTACCACCCAATATTTTTACCATTTATTTGTTACATTAATAACGAAATGCGACTTTCTGACGTTTCTACAAATCGCTCGAAAGTGCTCAACATTAGAAATGAAATCAACAGTTACAAACCCAGATATGTCAATGGTAAACAGCATCATAGGAGGGATAGACATAAGGTTTTAATTATCACCTCGAAAAAACAAAATTTCTGATCGTTTGTTTGTTGGACGGGTACACGACTGCAGTCCCGGTACACATCGAAATCCCCACTAAACAGTACCGCAGCACGTCACAAGGAGAACCGAGAATAATATAGCAACGGGTAATTCCTTTTCTGCAACAACGGAAACGTTGAAACTGTGTGCGGCCAGTCGAGATAACTTTTTTTTTTGGCCATCTGGATTAAGTCCGACACAGCAGCAACATTCCCGTTACTGCCATGCGATACTCTACTCTACCAATGGGCTAAGATGGTTCAAATGGCTCTGAGCACTATGGGACTTAACATCTGAGGTCATCAGTCCCCTAGAACTTAGAACTACTTAAACCTAACTAACGTAAGGACATCACACACATCCATGCCCGAGGCAGGATTCGATCCTGCGACCGTAGCAGTCGCGCGGTTCCAGACTGAAGCGCCTAGAACCGCTCGGCCACCACGGCCGGCAATGGGTTAAGACATTTTGTTTTAGCGGAGTGTTGCGTTATAATGGCATGGGGATTTTGGTGTCTAGCAGCACTGCAGATACTTACCTGCAGACAATTAAAATAATTACTATGCACATTTATTTTTTCGAGGTGATGATTAAAACTCGACTGCCCGTCGTAGGTATCAGAATGATTCTGTATTGATCGTATGCAGCGAAACCGGTCGTGACAGTAAAGAAATCACAAATTACAGCTATCTTGTAGTTCATTTTACATTGATTCATTAGGAAGTTTAACGGCTGTGGTTGCTCGCATTACAACGTTCTTTATGACTACTTAAATAAAGTATAAAATGCGGCCAATATGTTAGGGAAACGCATCGTAAACACATAAATAAATGCAACACTCTTCACTTGATTTAAGGGATAAGAAGACATTAAAATAAAACTCGTGTTTTCTGTATGTGTCAGGAACGAGCAGCGTAGAGCTCAGAAACAGGCGGGAAAGGGCTCCAGCAAATCTACGCCACCTCGACGCCCGCTTGACCTTTGCCAGCGCAGATAAGCATACTCTTAGGTACAAATTTAATGGCAGTGGGAGACCGACGCCAGTGAGACTTTATTAACAGTGGTAAAAACGCTGACAACAAACGCACATATCTATATTTTGACTCCATTGTGAGACGTATTTATTACTTTAGTAATATGTCTAATCCTGCGTATATATTCCACAATAAGATTTTCACTCCGCTGCAGAGTGAAAATCTCCATTCTGGAAACATACCCCAGGCTGCGGCTAAGCCATGTCTCCGCAATATCCTTTCTTTCAGGAGTGCTAGTTCTGCAAGGTTCGCAGGAGAGCTTCTGTAAAGTTTGGAAAGTAGGAGACGAGGTACTGGCAGAAGTAAAGCTGTGAGGTGTGACGGCGGGGCGTGAGTCGTGCTTGGATAGGTCAGATGGTAACGCACTTGCCCGCTATAGGCAAAGGTCCCGAGTTCGAGTCTCGGTCTGGCACCCAGTTTTAATCTTCCAGGAAGTATCTGCGTTCATATTGTTTGCAGCTTTTACCCTGTTAAAAATGACAAAGAGGTTGTAACTGCAATATTGGATTTTCATTAAAAGTACAGCCAATGGTGAAAACGAAGTCTTCAAAGAAATGAAAATCGATTACGAACTACAACCGCACGGAGGAACTCTCACAGAGGTTCTCGGAAAGAATCGGTGTCGCCATGCATACTACATTTTGGCAACACCAAGCATATCCATGATTTTATGCTCAAAGGAACGGACCCAACACGATGTGAATGTGGTGCCCCCTGACAGTGGCCCACATATTTCTATGTTGCGAAAGCCCCCACACATTCTACACGCGGACGATGAAATAGCCGTCAATCCAACCCTGGATTTTGTAAAATTATGCTGTTACTATAATAACCATACCGCCTCCGTAGCCGAACGCTACAGTGCGGAGGGACCTGGGTTCGATTCTCGGCACCTCCTCAGATTATTTTCTGAGTTAAGGAGCTCTGGTACAGGTATATTGAGCTTCGTGAGGCCAGAAGAGGAGCTGCTTGAGTGGAGAAACAGAGGCATCATCAGTATTATCTACTGGCAACAACTGCTGGAGGGTTAGTGACGTTCTGATTACATGTAACAGGATCGTAGATCTCTCCCCGTACTTACTTGTAGGCAACAGTCCACATATCGCAACAGGCCTATGGCCTATCCCTAAGTGGTGTTTACTTCCTTTCTTTTTACTATAATAAGTCGCCCTGCTTCTGTGCTGGTGTAGGATATGTGCATGGGAGGTGAACCCCCCCCCTCCACCGCCCCCCACATCATTCACTATTCTGCCCAGAAAGGCTACCTGCCAGACCTCCACCTCCTCAGACTCCACTACTGCGCAACAGCAACAATGCATCTGAAAGCCAGCCATTCTAGTTATCGACCTGGGCATCGAACCTGCTCCTATATCACGACCAAAAGTGGGCTCCTGGAATGGAAAACATCCATCCGCTTCCTCCACATCATCGATTAGTTTTGAACGTTCATTCGTCGAAGCGAGCGATAACCATGCAGTTTGGCCCCTCCAAACAACAATCATTATCTCCCCTTTGAACTTCTATCCTCTTTCTAATACACTACTGGCCATTAAAACTGCTACACCAAGAAGAAATGCAGATGATAAACGGGTATTCATTGGACAAATACATTATACTAGAACTGACATGTGATTACATTTTCACGCAATTTGGGTGCATAGATCCTGAGGATCACCACCTCTGGCCGTAATAACGGCCTTGATACGCCTGGGCATTGAGTCAAACAGAGCTTAAATGGCGTGTACAGGTACAGTTGCCCATGCAGCTTCAACACGATACCACAGTTCATCAAGAGTAGTGAATGGCGTATTGTGACGAGCCAGTTGCTCGGCTACCATTGACCAGACGTTTTCAGTTGGTGAGAGATCTGGAGAATGTGCTGGCCAGGGCAGCAGTCTACCATTTTATGTATCCAGAAAGGCCCCGTACAGGACCTGCAACATGCGGTCGTTCATTATCCTGCTGAAATGTAGGGTTTCGCTGAGATCGAATGAGGGGTAGAGCCATCTGAAATGTAACGTCCACTGTTCGAAGTGCCGTCAATGCGAACAAGAGGTAACCGAGACGTGTAACCAATGGCACCCCATACCATCACGCCGGGTGATACGCCAGTATGGCGATGACGAATACACGCTTCCAATGTGCGTTCACCGCGATGTCGCCAAACACGGATGCGATCATCATGATGCTGTAAACCGAACCTGGATTCATCCTAAAAAATGACGTTTTGCCATTCGTGCACCCAGGTTCGTCGTTGAGTACACCATTGCAGGCGCTCCTGCCTGTGATGCAGCGTCAAGGGTAACCGCAGCCATGGTCTCCTAACTGATAGTGCATGCTGCTGCAAACGTCGTTGAACTGTTCGTGCAGATGGTTGTTGTGTTTCAAACGTCCCCATCTGTTAACTCAGGGATCGAGACGTGGCTGCACGAGCCGTTACAGCCATGCGGATAAGATGCCTGTCATCTCGACCTCTAGTGATACGATGCCTTTGGGATCCAGCACGGCGTTCCGTATTACCCTCCCGAACCCACCGATTCCATATTCTGCTAACAGTCACTGGATCTCGACCAAAGCGAGCAGCAATGTCGCAATACGATAAACCGCAATCGCGATAGGCTACAGTCGACCTTTATCAATGTCGGAAACGTGATGGTACGCATTTATCCCCCTTACACGAGGCATCACAACGTTTCACCAGGAAACGCCAGTCAACTGCTGTTTGTGTATGAGAAATCGGTTGGAAACTTTCCTCATATCAGCACGTTGTAGGTGTCGCCACCGGCGCCAACCTTGTGTGAATGCTCTGAAAAGCTAATCATTTGCATATCACAGCATCTTCTTCCTGTCGCTTAAATTTCGCATCTGCAGCACGTCATCTTCGTGGTGTAGCAATTTTAATGGTCAGTACTGTATTTTGTTTCATGTTCCTAACTGATCAAGTGTGGTGACAGGCTGCAGTCCTCATCACAACACGGACACGTCGTTGTCGATATTCTCATTTCGTCCCGACTCCCCTACCGCTGCAAGCATTGAAGCTGCTCTCGCCGAGCAGGCTGGCTGACGCACGGGAGGGGCGTGGCCGACGTTTTCGCGCAGGCTCGTAGCGCTCGTGGCCATGGCAACGGGAGAGCGGCGACACGTGGTGCGCCATTAGCATGACCCACATCGTCTGCCGCGGCTGCAGATCGATGCCTCACATCGCAGCATCATTCCAGCCGCCGCTCTGCCCTGAGTCGATAGATCGCAGCCTTCGTTCACTCTGGTCCACAGTACTGTGCAGAGCCAGCCGTTAATCCTCGACGCGCCTAACGAAGAAGACACACTTTACTGTTTCACCCCCCTCTGGTTGAGCCCAAAAGCCGCACGACTTATTTGGGCGACCGAGTTAAATTTTTTTCCACTTCTGAGGCAGGCGCGCATTTCGTGAGAATGTTTCAAGGGCTAGTCTCAGGTTCCTCTTCAACTTTCTGTTAATCATTCTTCAACGTTATGTTAATCGTTCTTCAGCTTTCTGTTAATAATTCAGAAGCAGCCCAGATAACTATTATTAAGTAAAAGCGAATTCTACTCGCTTCTGCTGATTTTCAAAGTGACGACGAAACTGGAACTGCGTTTCACATGTTCAGAAGGGCACCTTAGGTTGCGGATTGACTAGTAAACGGTCGAATAATGTCATAGAACCATTTTATTTATTTATTTATTTGTTGTTCCGTGGGACCAAATTAAGAAGTCTCCGTGGTCATGGAACGAGTCAATACATGAAATTATAACACGATAGTAGAAACAGATAAAATGAAATATAAGAAACGTATTCAGGCGACAATTCTTAAGTTTAAATAAAGAAAATCAACAATGTAACACTGGAATTTGCTTAATTTTTCAGCTCTTCCAGGAGCTTCTCGACAGAATAGAAGGAGTGAGCCATGAGGAAACTCTTCAGTTTAGACTTAAAAGTATTTGGGCTACTGCTAAGATTTTTGAGTTCTTGTGGTAGCTTATTGAAAATGGATACAGCAGAAAACTACTCCTTTCTGAGAAAGAGTCAAGGAAGTGCATTCCACATGCAGATTTGATTTCTGCCTAGTATTAATTGCGTGAAAGCTGCTAACTCTTGGGAATAAGTAATATTGCTAACAACAAACGATATTAAAGAAAATATATACTGTGAGGGCAATGTCAGAATTCCCAGACTATTGAATAGGGGTTGACAAGAGGTTCTCGAACTTACACCACACATAGCTCGAACAGCCCGTTTTTGAGCCAAAAATACCCTTTTTGAATCAGAAAAATTACCCCAAAAAATAATACCATATGACGTAAGCTTTTCATGCAAGACTGTTTTATTAAAAATAAAACGCTATTCATACGTCATGATTAGCAAAAATCGATTACTTTTTCCACTCTGAAGTGAACAACAAAAATGAAACTGGGAGACCTGGTCGAAAAAGATTCCACGACGTACAGTACATTCTTAGAGTCTAACGTACACTATGCACGACCTTTTGGAGCAACGTGCTTTATGGTAGACTCGTATGAGAAATGGTTAGTTAATTATTAGGTCAAGTATTAATGGCTGTTTTTATTCTATGCCGTATTTTTTGATGCGGAAACTTTTGGTATTGTCTGAGACTCAATTTCAAAATTTTATTCCTACTGTCCGTTTAGGTACGTCACTTTACAAAGACAGAGCAGTCGAAATTGTATGCACATCATTTGGTGAATAAAATCACACCATCATCATCATCATCATCATCATCATCATCATCATCTAAGACTGATTATGCCTTTCAGCGTTCAGTCTGGAGCATAGCCCCCCTTATACAGTTCCTCCATGATCCCCTATTCAGTGCTAACATTGGTGCCTCTTCTGATGTTAAACCTATTATTTCAAAATCATTCTTAACCGAATCCAGGTACCTTCTCCTCGGTCTGCCCCGACTCCTCCTACCCTCTACTGCTGAATCCATGAGTCTCTTGGGTAACCTTGCTTCTCCCATGCGTGTAACATGACCCCACCATCTAAGCCTGTTCGCCCTGACTGCTACATCTATAGAGTTCATTCCCAGTTTTTCTTTGATTTCCTCATTGTGGACACCCTCCTGCCATTGTTCCCATCTACTAGTACCTGACCTGCAATCATCCTAGCTACTTTCATATCCGTAACCTCAACCTTGTTGATAAGGTAACCTGAATCCACCCAGCTTTCGCTCCCATACAACAAAGTTGGTCGAAAGATTGAACGGTGCACAGATAACTTAGTCTTGGTACTGACTTCCTTCTTGCAGAAGAGAGTAGATCGTAGCTGAGCGCTCACTGCATTAGCTTTGCTACACCTCGCTTCCAGTTCTTTCACTATGTTGCCATCCTGTGAGAATATGCATCCTCAGTACTTGAAACCGTCCACCTGTTCTAACTTTGTTCCTCCTATTTGGCACTCAATCCGTTTATATTTCTTTCCCATTGACATTACTTTCGTTTTGGAGATGCTAATCTTCATACCATAGTCCTTACATTTCTGATCTAGCTCTGAAATATTACTTTGCAAACTTTCAATCGAATCTGCCATCACAACTAAGTCATCCGCATATGCAAGACTGCTTATTTTGTGTTCACATATCTTAATCTCACCCAGCCAGTCTATTGTTTTCAACATATGATCCATAAATAATATGAACAACAGTGGAGACAGGTTGCAGCCTTGTCTTACCCCTGAAACTACTCTGAACCATGAACTCAATTTACCGTCAACTCTAACTGCTGCCTGACTATCCATGTAAAGACCTTTAATTGCTTGCAAAAGTTTGCCTCCTATTCCATAATCTTGTAGAACAGACAATAACTTCCTCCTAGGAACCCGGTCATATGCCTTTTCTAGATCTATAAAGCATATATACAATTCCCTGTTCCACTCATAACACTTCTCCATTATTTGCCGTAAGCTAAAGATCTGGTCCTGACAACCTCTGAGAGGCCTAAACCCACACTGATTTTCATCCAATTGGTCCTCAACTAATACTCGCACTTTCCTTTCAACAATACCTGCGAAGATTTTACCCACAACGCTGATTAAAGAGATACCTCTGTAGTTGTTACAATCTTTTCTGTTTCCATGTTTAAAGATTGGTGTGATTACTGCTTTTGTCCAGTCTGATGGAACCTGTCCCGACTCCCAGGCCATTTCAATTATCCTGTGTAGCCATTTAAGACCTAGCACTAGCAAGAAAAATGGTTTCCCGCAATATCATCCACCGTGGCTGTGAATCCACTTCTAAAGAAAAATACTCCTCTTCTGGAGTATGGTATCCTTACCAGGCAGGATTGACGGAGACCATCTAAAAGTGTTTCGATGAAACTTCTGCCAAGTACTGAAGTGTGAGTTGCAAATTAGTCATGTAGATGTAGAAAAT
Organism: Schistocerca cancellata; assembly: GCF_023864275.1. Lineage (NCBI taxonomy): Eukaryota > Metazoa > Arthropoda > Insecta > Orthoptera > Acrididae > Schistocerca > Schistocerca cancellata. The sequence goes on from NC_064626.1 coordinate 374,575,899, forward strand.
ATTGACTTAAGGATCTTACTGTTAGGAAAACAGCACCATCGCCAGTGTAATTTCTTGTTACCCGGAGGACTGTTATTACATAGCGCACTCGCAAAAAAAAAAAAGAGAGACAAATCCAGGAAACATGGGACAGGAAAGGCACAGTTTGTGAGATATGATCGCTTGTCCAAAGAAGGGGCCGAAAGACACAATACAGGGTTATTACAAATGATTGAAGCGATTTCACAGCTCTACAATAACTTTATTATATGAGATATTTTCAAAATGCTTTGCACACATGTACAAAAACTCAAAAAGTTTTTTTAGGCATTCACAAATGTTCGATATGTGCCCCTTTAGTGATTCGGCAGACATCAAGCCGATAATCAAGTTCCTCCCACACTCGGCGCAGCATGTCCCAATCAATGAGTTCGAAAGCATCGTTGATGCGAGCTCGCAGTTCTGGCACGTTTCTTGGTAGAGGAGGTTTTAACACTGAATCTTTCACATAACCCCACAGAAAGAAATCGCATGGGGTTAAGTCGGGAGAGCGTGGAGGCCATGACATGAATTGCTGATCATGATCTCCACCACGACCGATCCATCGGTTTTCCAATATCCTGTTTAAGAAATGCCGAACATCATGACGGAAGTGCAGTGGAGCACCATCCTGTTGAAAGATGAAGTCGGCGCTGTCGGTCTCCAGTTGTGGCATGAGCCAATTTTCCGCGGGCTACGCGTGGAACTTGCCCGCACGCATTCAACCGTTTCTTCGCTCACTGCAGGCCGACCCGTTGATTTCCCCTTACAGAGGCATCCAGAAGCCTTAAACTGCGCATACCATCGCCGAATGGAGTTAGCTGTTGGTGGATCTTTGTTGAACTTCGTCCTGAAGTGTCGTTGCACTGTTATGACTGACTGATGTGAGTGCATTTCAAGCACGACATACGCTTTCTCGGCTCCTGTCGCCATTTTGTCTCACTGCGCTCTCGAGCGCTCTGACGGCAGAAACCTGAAGTGCGGCTTCAGCCGAACAAAACTTTATGAGTTTTTCTACGTATCTGTAGTGTGTCGTGACCATATGTCAATGAATGGAGCTACAGTGAATTTATGAGATCGCTTCAATCATTTGTAATAGCCCTGCATTGTGCAAATAAACACAGTCGAATTGTCGATAGGCAGTCACTGGGTTGCACAGTTTATTTTGGTGTCTTCCTGTATTATAGTACCATAGGGACGGCCGTCCGGCTAGCCGCGCAGTCTAACACGCTGCTTCCCGGCCCCCGGCACGAATGCGCCTGACGGATTAGTGTCGAGGTCCGATGTGCCGGCCAGCTTGCGGATGGTTTTTTAGGCGATTTTCCACCTGCCTCTACTAATGCGGGCTGGTTGCCGTTATTGCGTCTCGGTTACACTGTGTCGGCAATTGCTGCTCAAACACTGTCTCCACGTACGCGTACACCGTAATTACTCTACCATGCAAGCATTTGGATTACACTCGTCTGGTATGAGACGTTCCCGGGGAAAGGGGGGCGGGGGTCCACTGGGGGCCGAACCGCATAATAACCCTGGGTTCGGTGTGAGGCGGCGGTGGGGTGGGTGGACTGCTGTGGCCTGTTGTGGGGTTGTGAACCACTGAGGATTACGGCGGGACGAAGCTTCTACGTCGTTTCTAGGTCCCATGTTCAATACACAATACACCATAGGTACGCTTTCCTCTAAGCATTATGTAGTCATCAGCCAGTTATGTGTTACTGCAGTTCGAATCGTGTCAGTGGTTTTTTTTTTTTTTTCAGTACATTACTCTAGACTTAGAGTATGTATCGATTACTCCGATGTATCGTGGTGTCTTACCTACTAATAACAAAAATGATTTTACTTTTATTCTGCTGTTTGTACGTACGAAAGGATCACTACGTATTTTTCGTCGTTTGCGCTGCCAGTCGATAAGTGTGGATATGAGACCGTGCTGCAGTTAACAAAAGTAAAATGCGGCGTGTGACATTTACGCAGTTAAAGTATTCATGTTGCAAAGTAGCATTAAGTTACTTGGTCGGACGACTTTTCCACAGTCTCAGATACACAGGTTTTCTAGCATCCAGAAGGTTAACAGTGGAGTGCCTCGCTCACACCACACGTCTGAGATGGAGAGACATGAGCTATATTTAACATACGAAAATAATGGGACGGCTGTTCGACGATTAAGAGCAGAGGACGGCAACAGTCATTCTCGTGTTTGTGCGGGGGTTTGGTTTCGTGAACAATCGCTGTACTTAAAGGAGTGCGTGGCTTCTTACGACTACGGACAGAAGGATGTATTGCTATGGATGGACGTTACATTAATCACGTCTCTATCTCCTGATAGAAAAAGTTATAATCTCAGAAAGTAAGCGTTTCCGAACTCACTGGATTTGTTTTTCTTGTATTGGTGGCCGATCATTTTGAGATGTGATGGTTCTCACCACGTCTCAAAATGATCGACACTTTTTTTCTTTCAGTACTGTAAAAGACTGCACAAGAAGTTGCGTGAGTTGCCTTGATGGGGCGGTGGAAGCTGACGAGACGATGAAAGAAAAGCTTGTGTGTCCAACGAAGCCAGTGAGCTGCCGAAACGCGTGTAGCGGCTGTGGAACTGCGTGGCGCGTTGCAGGGAGCAGGTTGCTGCCCGCTGCTGGCCCGCGGCGGCAGTGAAAGTGTTTTTATCAGCGCCCTAAGTGTGCTAATGGGTCGGCGCCTCCAGCCACTGGTCCCTATGCCGGCTGGCCGCTGACGTCGGCGCCACCCTCCCACCACACTCATCAAGTACCCTAGCAGCTCTATACATCTCACTCACACTCATACCTGTCACCTCATCAACTCCCACCTCTATCCCCCCTTATCTCTATCTACGTTACTACTTTGCAGTTCACAACTAAGTGCCTGGAGGAGGGTTCATCTTACCAACTTCATGCTGTTTCTCTACTGTTGCAATCTCGAAGAGCTCGCGGGGGAGAAACGCACACTTAAATCTTTTCGTGCGAGCTATGATTTTTCTTATTTTATTACGGTGATCATTCCTTCATGTGTAGATGGGCGCCAGCAAAATATTTTCGCATTCGGAGGATCTAGCAAGGAGACTGCCCACTCCACGCTTGTCCGTCCTCTTTTAGAATACTGCTGCTATGATTTTTCTTATTTTATTACGGTGATCATTCCTTCATGTGTAGATGGGCGCCAGCAAAATATTTTCGCATTCGGAGGGTCTACTGAGGAGACTGCTGCGCGGTGTGGGATCCTTATCAGGTAGGACTGACGCAGTACATCGAAAAAGTTCAAAGAAGGGCAGCACGTTTTGTATTATCGCGAAATATGGGAGAGAGTGTCACAGAAATGATACAGGATTTGCGCTGGACGTCATTGAAACAAATGCATTTTTCGTTGTGACGGAACTTCTCACGAAATTCCAACCACCAATTTTCTCCTACGAATGCAAATATATTTCGTTGACACCGAGAGACGATCACCACGATAAAATAAGGGAAATCAGAGATCGTACGCGCTATACGAGATTGGAATAATAGAGAATTTTGAAGGTGGTTCGGTGAACCATTTGCAGGCACTTCAATGTAATTTGCAGAGTATCAATGTAAACTTTGAGGTCCGCCGATGACATTGTAATTCTGTCAGAGACAGCAAAGGACTTGGAAGAGCAGTTGAACGGAATGGACAGTGTCTTGAAAGGAGGGTATAAGATGAACATCAACAAAAGCAAAACGAGGATAATGGAACGTAGTCGAATTAAGTCGGGTGATGCTGCGGGAATTTGATTAGGAAATGAGACACTGAAAGTAGTAAAGGAATTTTGATATTTGGGGAGCAAAATAACTGATGATGGTCGAAGTAGAGAGGATATAAAATGTAGATTGGCAATGGCAGGGACAGCGTTTCTGAAGAAGAGAAATTTTTTAACATCGCGTATTGATTTAAGTGTCAGGAAGTCGTTTCTGAAAGTATTTGTATGGAGTGTAGCCATGTATGGAAGTGAAACGTGGACGATAAATAGTTTAGACAAGAAGAGAATAGAAGCTTTCGAAATGTGCTGCTACAGAAGAATGCTGAAGATTAGATGGGTAGATCACATAACTAATGAGGAGGTATTGAATAGAATTGCGGAGAAGAGGAGTTTGTGGCACAACTTGACTACAAGAAGGGATCGGTTGGTAAGACATGTTCTGAGGCATTAAGGGATACCCAATTTAGTACTGGGGGGCAGCGTGGAGGGTAAAAATCGTAGAGGGAGACCAAGAGATGAATACACTAAGCAGATTCAGAAGGATGTAGGCTGCAGTAGGTACTGGGAGATGAAGAGTCTTGCACAGGATAGAGTAGCATGGAGAGCTGCATCAAACCATTCTTAGAACTGTAGACCACAACAACAACAACGTAGATGTAGATGTAGATGCAGAGGACAAGGCTGGAAATTGAAATTTCGTGAAAAGATTTCGCAGCAACGAACAACGCCCATGTCTTAATGACTGCCTCCCGAGCTCGCGTATCATATCCTCATATCCGTGACACCAGATCCCCCCGCCCACCCCTTTCGTAGCTCTTCTTTCAACTTTTTCGATTTCCTCATATCTGACACGGATCATATAAAATGCAGGTTTTGGTTCTTCTTCTCCACAACATTTTCTCTTTGTTCTTCCCGATTTAAGTAATTCGTAATTGAAATTACTAGGTATTTAGTTGAGTTGACGGTCTTTACATTTGATCGATTTATCGTGCAACCGAAGTTTAACAGATTCCTTTTAGCGCTCATGTGGATGACCTCACACTTTTCAGTATTTTGGGTCAATTCCCAATTTTCGCACCATACAGATATCTGCAATTGGTTTTGATCTTCTGATGACTTTACTTGACAATAAACGACAGCATGATCTGCAAACACTTTAAGAGGGTTGCTCAGATTATCGCCTAAATCGTTTATAGAGATTAAGTACAATAGAGCGCCTACAACTCTTCGTGCCTAAAACTCTTCATTTAGGCAATGCCAATATATTACTTCCGTTTTACTCGATGATTTTCTGTCAATTACTACGATGTGCCATCTTTCTGAAAGGAAATTACGAATCCAGTTGCGCAACAGAAACGATACTCTAGAGTAACGCAGTGTGGTTATAAATCCCTTGTGAGGAACGGTGTCAGAAGCGATCTAGAAATCTAGAAATATGTAATCAATGTGAGATACCCTTTCTATAGCACACTATACTTTGCGACAGTAAAGAGCTAGTTGTGTTTCACAAGATCAATATTTTCTGAATCTTTGTTGGCGATCTGTCAATAGACCGTTTTCTTCGATGAAATTGATAATGTTCGGACACAGTATACGTTCCGAAATCTTACTGCAAAGCTACGTCACTGATTTGGGTCTGTAATTCATCGGATTACTTCTATTTCCTTTCTTGAATATTGGTGTGACCTATGCAACTTAACAGTCTTCAGGAACGTATCTTCCGTCGAGCGTGTGGTTGTACATGATTGCAAACTATGGGGCTATTATACCAACATACTCTAAAAGGAACCTAACTGGTATAGAATCTTGATCGGAATAACTATCTTTATCGAATGGTTTATGCTACTTCACTAGACCGAGGATATCTTCTTCTCATTTACTCAACACAAACCCTGTTGAGTAACTCCGCTTTAGTGGCACTGTCGTCGGCAGTTTTACCATTTTTATGACGCAGTGAAGGTATTAACTGTGTCTTGCCGGTTTACCTATGACCAGTACTCTTTGGATATTCTGTCAGACTTCGAAACAGAGTTTCGTTGTGGCAGCTATTAAAAGCATTTCACATTGAAGTTCGTGTTAAGTTTCGAGCTTGAGTGAAACATCGTCCGTCTTGGAGATTTAGTGTTCTTTGAGATTCAGCATGTTTCTCTCTCTCTCTCTCTCACACACACACACACACACACACACACACACACACACACACACACACACACACAGAGAGAGAGAGAGAGAGAGAGAGAGATGAAATAAGATCGTTGTACGACGACGTCATTAGTACAGAAGCACACGCTCAAACTGAGAAGGAAATCGTCGTGTTGCTTTCAGAGAGAAACCATCACGCCTCGAAAAACCTAAATCTGGTTGACCGGCTACCGGTGAGAGATCTGAACCGCTGCCCTCTCGAATTTGAGACCAGTGTCTTACCGCTGCACCTCCTTGCTCGATCCCATTAACGATAGACACAAACATGGTCACAAGAAAGTGGCAACACTGTCACGACATTTAGGCAGATCTGATTACGGAGAAGACGTGACAGTCTTAAGGAGTCAACGTTAATTACATAATACAATTCCTTAAAAAATGGTTCAAATGGCTCTGAGCACTATGGGACTTTACATCTATGGTCATCAGTCCCCTAGAACTTAGAACTACTTAAACCTAATTTAAGGACATCACACAACACCCAGTCATCACGAGGTAGAGAAAATCCCTGACCCCGCCGGGAATCGAACCCGGGAAGCCGGGCGCGGGAAGCGAGAACGCTACCGCACGACCACGAGCTGCGGACAATACAATTCCTTATATACATACATTATTCATAATGGGCTGCACATTAGCCATTTATTTAATATCACTCTACCTCAATTTACTTGATATTTTTCTCTCTAGCTTCGCGTGACAATACCTTGTGCAAGCTCATCGTTCCCGTGGACGCCTTCCTGATAGTTTTCGTTCCATCGAGGCTATACGCTCATGCTGATGTCTCAGAATGATTTAAAAAGAGAATGTGACATAAAAAACTGTAGTTTTGCACCGCACTGCATGGCGTTGACAATTGCTGTGGAAGTTGTACGATTCATTCTCGCAATATGAAAAACTGACATCATTCCTAAGCACAGAGTCGAACGGACTCTCCTTCGCAGAGTATTGTTACTAGGGTCTCATTTGTGGAACATCTGAATTCTGCAGATTCAAATAATATCCTTCGTTCAACTCAGATTCAAAATGGCTCTAAGCAGTATGGGACTTAACATCTGAGTTCATCAGTCCCCTAGAACTTAGAGCTACTTAAACCTAACTAACCTAAGGAGATCACACACATCCATGCTCGAGGCACGATTCGACGAACCTGCGACCGTAGCAGCCGCGCGGTTCCGGACTGAAGCGCCTAGAACCGCTCGGCCACACCGGCCGGCCTACTCAGATTCAGCTTATGGAATGGTTACATAGAAAAAGTGGTTACTGCTGTGACTAGAATACAGCAGTGTCATATTTCGAGAAATCATATACCGAGAAAATACGCCTGCTCCACGAAGCTTGCGAAATATGCAATTAGCTACTCGTGGATCCACCCTGGTGAGAGTCTGAATATTGGCATAAAGCCGATGAAAGTGTAGTATTTACAATTTTTTATGCTGATCTAACGCAAGATAGCTGATTGTGTAAGCTTCGTACGGCGTTCCTATACAAAAACCCTATAGGTGTTGTTGAACCGCTGGTCAGCCACTACTGCCAGCTAAATAAAATATTCAAACTACGGAAGGCACTAACTACTGATAGGCATAGTTAGCAAATGAAAGATTTTAATACAGAACAAACAATGTATTTACCTTAATAGTCATCAAAAGACATAATATATATATATATATATATATATATATATATATATATATATATATATATATATATAGCAGTTCATGACATCCAGTCTTACAAATTTCAAAACTCCGCCATCTCTCTCCCCACATCCACCACTGCTGGCGGCTCACCTCCAACTGCCCAACGCTATGCGCTGTTAACATCCAGCTGCCCAACACTACAATGGCAGACAACAATGCAAACTAGCCACAGACTGCACACAGCACAGCCAGTGAATTTCATACAGAGCGCTACGTGGCGTTACCAATGAGATAACCTAAACAGCCTACTTACAGTGTAAACTGTATAGTCGATAACTGTGTGTAGTTTGCAGCGTTTTATGTCTTCTGTTGGAGGTGAGTGATGGAGAGAAAGGTACCATCTTTATTTTCAAAGCATCAGGCATGAAACGTGAGGAGATCGGGTATGGTGGGAGGGGGCACAAACATTGTGCACCACGCATCTGCTCAGTAAATAAATACTTGCAAAGACGGACTGTTTGTTCTTGTAACACTGTGTGTATTGTACTGGGGACCTAGAAACGCCGTAGCCCTCAGTGGTTCACAACCCCACAACAGGCCACAGCAGTCCACCCACCTCACCGCCGTCCCACACCCCACACCGAACCCAGGGTTAATGTGTGTATCGGCTCCCAGTGGACCCCCCCCCCCCCCCCCCCACTTCCCCGCGGGAACGTCTCATACCAGACAACTGTAAAATGGCTCTGAGCACTATGGGACTTAACATCTATGGTCATCAGTCCCCTAGAACTTAGAATTACTTAAACCTAACTAACCTAAGGACAGCACTCAACACCCAGTCATCACGAGGCAGAGAAAATCCCTGACCCCGCCGGGAATCGAACCCGGGAACCCGGGCGTGGGAAGCGAGAATGCTACCGCACGACCACGAGCTGCGGACCAGACAAGTGTAATCCCAGATGTTTGCGTGATAGAGGAATTATGGTGTACGTGTATATGGAGACAGTGTTCGCGCAGCGATCACCGACATACTGTAACTGAGGCGTAATGAGGGGAACCAGCCCGCTTAAAAACCATCCACAGACTGGCCGGCACACCGGACCTCGACACTAATCCGCCGGGCGGATTCGCGCCGGGGACCGGCACGCCTTCCCGCTCGGAAAGCAGCGCGTTAGACCGAGTGGCTAGCCGGGCAGGCTACGTAACACTGTATTGCAGTATGAGCAGTGATGCATTTCAGTCAGGGCTGTTAGTCGCTGTAACGACCAGAACGTATTTTGCGCACTCTTGTAATTTTAGAACTGCACTCGCTCGTTAACATACAGCAATCTGAAACCAATTACACTCTACCGCTTTTAATTGCTATCTCAAATGACGAATACAGGCCAACTAACTGCTTTACAGTACTTCACAGTCAGATTTTGCTTTCGAGGCTGCACACGCATAAATTTTGGCTGCGTTAACTTTATTAGCCACCAGATTTCTTCTCTCCGCTTTGGCCGCGTACGTATATTTCGCACATCTCTTTCTCTCCCCCCCTCCCCCCGCCCACTCTCTCTCTCTCTCTCTCTCTCTCTCTCTCTCTCTCTCTCTCACACACACGCACACCCGTTTCTGTCAGATCACTAAAGTTAAGCACCGTCGAGCGTGGCCAATACTTGGGTGGGTGACTACCCGGGTACGCCGCGTGCTCTTGACAATTTTCTCTTAGCTTTTACGGCAGACGGGAGAGTACAGGAGGGGTGGTGGTGGCACGAAGTCCCTGATCACCAGTCTTTGTGTCAAAGTCTCGGATTAAATTCCGAACTTCTTCGCAATGAGCGGGCATACGACACTGTTGGTGATCCGTCCGTCGGCGATCTCCTTGGTGCTCTTCGAGAGGAGTTGGCCATCCACGTTCCGGCACCCGGATTCACCGTCGCCCTTCTCTCATGATCTCTGGCACGAATACATGAAATGTATTCGCAGGTGAGAAGTTGGACTACGGTCAGCTGTATAACGGAAAACGACAAAGAAAATTTGTGCCGGACCGGGATTCGAAAATGGATTTCCTGCTATACGCGTACGTTCGTCTTAACCTCTTTAGCTAACCGTGCACGGCCGAAGGCCAGACTGAAACTTCCGTGTTATTACCACACAGGGGAGGACATTTTAACTGAAAGTTCCTGCTTGGCACAGCCGGTTAAGTACAGTACCTGTTAAGTACAGTACCTGTTAAGTTCAAATGGTTCAAATGGCTCTGAGCACTATGGGACTTAACATCTATGGTCATCAGTCCCCTAGAACTTAGAATTACTTAAACCTAACTAACCTAAGGACAGCACACAACACCCAGTCATCACGAGGCAGAGAAAATCCCTGACCCCGCCGGGAATCGAACTCGGGAATACCTGTTAAGTACAGTACCTGTTAAGTACAGTACCTGTTAAGTACAGAACCTGTTAAGTACAGTACCTGTTAAGTACAGTACCTGTTAAGTACAGTACCTGTTAAGTACAGTACCTGTTAAGTACAGTACCTGTTAAGTACAGTACCTGTTAAGTACAGTACCTGTTAAGCACAGCACCTGTTAAGCACAGCACCTGTTAAGTACAGTACCTGTGTTGTTAATAAGTGGGATGCAACGTTCCTTTGGACGTGCAGGCATGTTGGAAGGCACATTGCATCACACTTGTTAACAACACAGCACTGCATACTGTATGTAACACACACACACACACACACACACACACACACACACACACACACACATTCACATTCACCCTGTACAGTTAGTTACAGGTAATGGATACACCTCCTCATGCTGCTGTCATACTTCGCGACAGAAAGATGCCCACGGGAGCGGGAGATATGAAAAGACCTTTCTACTTAGGCAGCTGAAACTGCCCTTCGAGGGTCTCCCAGCCATTCATGTCATTCGACTTTATCTTTACACTCAGATTTCCAGCGGATGTATCGAGGCGTAACTGACAATTATGTGGTCCTTATTGTACCTATACACGAGCGAACCCATGCTGTCGGATATAATGTGAGAGGCGTTACCGGTCAATAATAAATAAATGTATTTTAACAGCAGCTTACTGAATTTTTCCTAATGTCATTTCTGAGAGTCACAAAAGGAAATGGAAGCGGTTGCGTGCGGAGGAGCGTGGCTCGGCCGTGCGTGAGTGAAACCGCTGTCAGGGTTACAACAACTTTCGGAGGAGCCCTCAGCGCAGCGGCTGTTGTGCACGGGTAATTGGGTAACGCCGACGTCTGGAAAGCAGTGAGAGTGAAACCGGCGCAGCAGCGGCGGTAACCGGCGGCTGCAACCGCTGTTATTCATTGCGCCGCGAAAGCAGCGCCCGACCCCGCGACCCCTTGACCTTCGCAGGAACTGCCGCCGCTCCCACGACGGGCTCTCCGTCACTCGCAGACGAGACCTGAGCGGTTGCGGGTCGAAGCGGCCTGCAAAGTCCTCTCTGGAACCTAACCTCGAGAATTCTGATTCCCACCTAGGATGTCAGGCCGCGAGGAATTACCATTTCCACCTGCGTCTCTTCAACGTAGCACTTCCGAGCCTGCCGCGGCGGGTTTCCGCAGCTGTGAATTTCCCGATCCAGATTTCACTTTGCGGGCACGTTTTACTGTTTTATTTGAACGTTAGTGCTGACAAAATTCTCAATTCATTGACCCGCTCCAGTAATTCAGAACTGACTAGAAAACTTATTTATAGAGAAGGCGACCGAACGTTTAGTACTCACGGCACGGAGTGTTGACGATTGAATAATAACGGAAAGAAATGTTCTGCCCTCCGGATGTGTGCCCATTTTAAAGGAACAGATTTTCCACGCTGGAGAGGTCTGAAGGATGACAACTGGATTAACAAGGATAGGTGGAGACTGAATTGCAGGAACTGGCAAGCAACTTAGGACACCTCTTCTTCCAAATTACACGTTTAAGCGTTTGCAAGGTGAACATTATCGAACCCGACGACCTGCAGGGACTGATTCCTGACTGGAAATTTTAGATTTGAGGTAAGTTCCTATGGGACCAAACTGCTCAGGTCATCGGTCCCTAGGCTTAGACACTACTTAATCTAACTTACGCTAAGAACAAAACACACACCCATGCCCCAGGGAGGACTCGAACCTCCGACGGGGGGAACCGCGCTCCTAACTGGAAATGGAGGAAAAGATGTTCTACGAACAAGTCTCCGAAAATGCTTTGTTGCCACATTAGATGGCTCTGATGAATGACAGTTCCTCTGAGCACGTGCCGCGTGTTCCTTGTGTGCCGCAGGCTGTCTGATTGACGCAGCGTAATGTCAGCAGCAGAATGGCACGGTATGCACGTCGGGAAGAAGCCGATATGATGTTTTTGTACGGCCAAGCAAATAGCGGTAGAGACGCAGCACGGCTATACCAAAACAACTACCCTCACAGACACTTACCACAACACACAACATTTCAAGCCCTTTTTAGACGTTTGTTTGATCATTGGTCCTTTCAGACACACGAACGTACAGAGAGGCGGCGGACCATGAGTACGCCGAATTTGGAGGACCGGGTTTTACAGGAGATTGGTTCAAATGGTTCAAATGGCTCTGAGCACTATGCGACTTAACTTCTGAGGTCACCAGTCCTCTAGAAATTAGAACTACTTAAACCTAACTAACCTAAGGACATCACACACATCCATGCCCGAGGCAGGATTCGAATCTGCGAAAGTAGCGGTCGCTCGGTTCCAGACTGCTGCGCCTAGAACCGCACAGGCCACTTCGAACATCTGCTGTGACGTGGATGCCATGCAACTAAAAAATGGTTCAAATGGCTGTAAGCACTATGGGACTAAACAGTTGAGGTCATCAGTCCCCTAAACTTAGAACTACTTAAACCTAACGACATCACACACATCCGTGCCCAAGGCAGGATTCGAATCTGCGACCGTAGCGGTCGCGCGGTTCCGGACTGAAGCGCCTAGAACCGCTTGGCCACAGCGGCCGGCTTACATGAAATGAACTGGGTCCTAGGTATGTTCTGCTACTTGGAGACCATTTGCTGCCAGTCGTGGACTTCATATCCACAAACAAGGATGGAATTTTTGTGGATGACTATGCGTCAAGTCACTGGACCACAACTGTTCGTAATTTTTTCGAAGAACATTTTGGACCACTCTAACAGACGATTTGGTCAACAACATCACCCGACATGAATCCCATCGAAAGTTTATGGTACATGAGCGAGAGGTCAGTTCGTGCAAAAAAATCGTGCAGTGGCGTCACTTTCGCAATTACGGAGGGCTACAGAGGCGGCACGGCTTAATATTTCTGTAGTGGACTTCCAACGACTTTTTGAGTCCATGCCACGTCGAGTTTTTGCACTACGCCGGGAAAAAAGAGACCCGAATGATATTAGGCCGGCCGGGGTGGCCGTGCGGTTCTAGGCGCTACAGTCTGGAACCGCAGGACCGCTACGGTCGCAGATTCGAATCCTGCCTCGGGCATGGATGTGTGTGCTGTCTTTAGGTTAGTTAGGTTTAAGTAGTTCTAAGTTCTAGGGGACTGATGACCTCAGAAGTTAAGTCCCATAGTGCTTAGAGCCATTTGGACCATTTGAACCGAATGATAGTAGGAGATATCCCACGAGTTTTGTCACGTCACTGTATATCCCACAAGCAACTGAGGACTACCGGTGTAAGTACTGGCCTGAAATGACGATACTGGCACATCAGACGAAGTCTTGGCGGGATAAAAAAACTGAAATGCCGTGTGGCTAGGGCCTCCCGTCGGGTAGACCGTTCGCGTGGTGCGTGTCTTTCGAGTTGACGCCACTTCGGCGACTTGCGTGTCGATGGGGATGAAATGATGATAAGGACAACACAGCACCCAGTCCCTGAGCGAAGAAAATCTCCGACCCATCCACGAATCGAACCCCGGCCGTTAGGTATGACATTCCGTCGCGCTGACCACTCAGCTACCAGGGGTGGACGTCGGGATAAATCAGACCTGTCAAAACACTGATTACGCCAAAAAAGGTAGCACATGCGTAATTTCGTGTCACTGCGACCACGGAGGACTATCCATAAGTAACTTTACACAAACAGGTAACTACGTCTTTCTCCACTCAACACGCAATCATCTTTCCGTAGGTTCCAGCCGTCAAGATGTTTCTACTCCACATCTCCATCATCAACAACAATGGCATGTTTTCTCTTGCTTCGATTCTAACATTGCTGAGTTTTTCTAAATGACGGGCCTACACTCTCGATTTTTAACATCGCCAAAACAGTCGCACGTATAATTGCCGTAATTTTGCTACGTCTGGCCGAAGGCAGTGGGCGCTTCCTCTCCCTGCACTACGAGATGCTTGGTGACACTCGCTCCCTTTGAAGTCAGCCATCACTTACTGGCCATCTAGCCCGTTGCATGGCTCCTCAGAAGCTGCCGACTGAGATGCAAATTACGGTAAAGTCGTTGCCTCTCCGCCACTGTGTGTCCTCTGCCTCCCTTTCATCTCATGCCTCAGTTTGCGAGCTTTGAGGGTTATTAGGATAACTCAGTTTTCGTATACAAACTAAAAGCCTTATCTACTGATCTGAAAACGAAATTGAGCGTGACGAGTACGCTGTTGTGCTAATTGAGATGAACTGCACTAGACAAATATGTGGTGAACTCTACCGAGAAACTTTGAGAAATTGTTTGGAAGTTTGCTGAGTGGTTTCAGATACGGAGCACGTTGTCTTCAATGGCTCATTACCGAACAATAAGATGTAGAAATTTTACACAGGTGAAGTCTCTGGGCCCTTGACAGACGGATTTTAGTATGATGCCGCCTAGTTATATCGGCCTTCGCAGAAGAAGCGCTCGTAAAAGACGTTTCTATTTCAGGAAACAACAATTTTAAATAGAAAAAATACTTTCTGAAATTGTCTTAAAAAGTCAAGATTCCGAACCAACACATTTAACGAATATTACATACCGCACTGTCGTGCGCTTTTCCACGGCCAATACCATGCGAAAAAAATAATTTCACTCTCTCTGATAGTGCTTGAAATCGCATTCGTTCTATACGTTTCATACATTCAAGTTGTAAGTAGGCTCTTTAGGTTTTTATGTTGGTAACGCCATGTAGCGCTCTGTATGAAAATCACTGGCTGTGCTATGTGCAGTCTGTGGCTGGTTTGCATTGTTGGAATTTGCTATTGTAGTGTTGGGCAGTTGGCTGTTAACAGCACGTAGCATTGCGCAGTTGGAGGTGAGCCGCCAGCAGTGATGGATGTGGGGACAGAGATGGCCGAGTTTCGAGAGCGGATGATCTGGACGTGTGTCCATCAGAGACAGTAAATTTGTAAGACTGGATGCCATGAACTGCTATATATATTATGACTTTTGAACACTATTAAGGTAAATGCATTGTTTGTTCTCTATTAAAAGCTTTCATTTGCTAACTATGCCTATCAGTAGTTAGTGCCTTCATTAGGCAGAATCTTTTATTCAGCTGGCGGTATTGGCGCACGCTGTATTGCAGTAGTTTGAGTAACGAAGATTTTTGTGAGGTAAGTGATTCATGAAGGGTATAGGTTATTGTTAGTCAGGGCCATTCTTTTGTAGGGATTTTTGAAAGTCAGATTGCTTGCGCTAAAAATATTGTGTGTCAGTTTAAGCACAGTCATGTATAATTGTTCAAAGGGGACGTTACATAAAGTTGACACGACACAGTAATTCGTCAGATAAAGACTGTTTCAGTCGTCCGTAGGTAACATAAGATCAACTGGAGAGGGAAAAGACATTCACGAACAACGACGCAAAATAATTTGCAGTCGTCTTCTGGTCTTCCAATTTGATACAACAGAAAAACAAGAATGCATGAAAACTGAAGGTTATTCAGGTGCAAAGCGCGCTCACTCTCTCTCTCTCTCTCTCTCTCTCTCTCTCTCTCTCTCTCTTTACAATTTGCCAAGAGGTCGTGCTGTTTTAGAGTTTCATCAGGCTCACCGAAGCTCAACCATATCAAATAAGCTCGCCATTCTGAAATGTTGCCCGTTTTTGATCACTATTCTCAACTACATCGCTTTTGAAACAGTCAATCTGACGGGAAAAATTTAAATGTCACACCGTTTCCTATCACTTTAGCAGTGACGCAGGTTCACTGCACGTATCGAGCAAGTCAACGACTCTCCTCTGTACAAACAAAAACAAGTGAATTTCTAGGTACACCAGGATTTCTATTTTTTAATGTCTGGGACACACTGGCCCGAAATTGAAATAGAAACGCTTCCAATCCTTCAGTTCTGACCAAGATTTTCGCAAGGTCTCTCTTGGTTGAAAGACGAAAAACTTCAACTAACGCACCAAACAAAAACAATAACACATGACTAAATAAAAAAAATATTTGAAAATGGAAAGATTTAGACCGATGTGTGTGATGAATTATCTGAAAACGACAAGGAACAGCTAGTTACAGCCGAATAGTAATTTGTTGTCACGCGTTTCAAATGTGTGGTCTCGATCAAGATTGTTATTCAGATGTACGATATACCGGAGTCGAGAAAGGAGAAATGCAGTTTTCTGATGTAACAAAAATTCGATTACGTGCACGAACTGGAAAAGAAACCACCCTATTATTTTATGTGCCACGATGTGATCACTATACTGTTCCATCCATAACTTTTTTAAGAGTATTTTAATTAAAACGCTTATATTGGCTTGTTGCAAATGGGGTTAATAATTAAGCTCAAAGACAAGTGAATCATTCATAACTTATGGTTGCAGAAGTACGCAACTTGATTTTTCGCTTTTGTGTGAGTTTTTTTTGATGAATGGTTAGGGCATGCTTCAGCAAGATCTCCAGCCCCGCTTAAATGGCCACCACGAAGTCCAGACCTTACTACGCCAGACAATTAATTTTGACGAATAATCTGGACCCACGTCGCTCATCATCGTTACAAGACTAATGAATAATTGCGCAAAAGGGTCGAGGAAGCCTTTGAGGCACTGCTTCTGAGATGCTCTACAAGATGTCAGGCAGGACTTGGAAGAAGAACAGATTTCAGCGTAAAGCCCTATGGTGCACACAGACTCGTTAAATACATAGTTTTTGTATACAAACACACTGTTTTATGCTAGGGATAGGAAGAATTGGTTGTTACGCCAACAGGCGACTCTCACTGGCGGATGAAGCGTAAAGAAAAAGAAAGAAACCGTTTAAAATCGAATTACGGGTACAATATGTTTCATAAATTTATGTCGTCACAATATTCAGTATTCGTAAGATTAAGGTATGACTGCTGTCTGCAGTCATTATTTACAGCGCCGATATTCTCTTTAACCTAATATTGCAGATAGAAAATTACTCTGAACTGTAGCAATGTTATAATATTAACAATTTCTTCGTTGTTTTCTTCTTGGTAGCTCGTATTTGCGAGCAAAGATAAATCGTTCCTTTGTTGTGTCCACACTATGTCATGAAGTGGTGACTAACTCAACTTGATCTGTTCCACAAAATTTTGCTAGTCACAGTTCATTCCAGTTCTTTACAGCTCTACAATGCAGATTTCTGAGTTCAACTTGACCAGAGTTCATGTTTTGTGCTTATCAAAAATAATCTTCATACAATCGGCCTTAAGATTAAGCCATTGATTTTATCGTACACAGCTGACACGAAATCAGCTGATGAGATTGCAGACATTGAGAAACGCTGACGCCGAACTGGGTTTTGTTTCGACTCCGAGTTGATGAAGTGCGTGTTCCACCAAGCGGAGAGCAGATACCAAGGGGCGTAATAGCTGGGCGCAGAGAAAGAAGACGCTATCCCTCCACCTGGACCAGTAGCCACGGGCACGAGACTCACCAGAGGGCAGCAGCGACGTGGGCGGCTGGGGGCGGCGCCTGGCCGGCGCGTTGGCGCGGGGGGCGGGCTGCGGCTGGTGCAGCCCGGGGGCGGAGACGGCGCGTTTGGGGGGCGGACCCGCCGACACGGAGGTGGACGCGGGCCGGCTGACGAAGCCCGGGGGGCGGTAGCGCGCAGACTTGACGTGCCCACCGCCCCCGCCGCCGGCCGCCTGCAGCAGGTGGTGAACGCTGTGGGCCTTGTGCATGCCGGCCAGCGAGGGCGGCAGCCGCGGCAGCGAGTTGGACGTGGCCGGCGCCGGCCCCGCCCCCGGGGGCGCCAGGCTGCGGGGCAGCGTCGTCGAGCGCGCGCGCTCCTCGCCGCCCTCGTCGGCGCCGACGTCGTCGTCGTCGTCATCGTCTTCGTCGTCGGCCGACGTATTGTCCGAGCGGCCCGCGTCCGGGACGCTGCTGCGGCGGCGCCATCCCACCTGCGCATTCCGAAACATTCGCACCTTCAATTATAGTAATCAGCGTAGTTTTACTGTTGCTAGAAAAAGCGTTAGACAACGTAAAATCGTGCAGTGTATTTGAAATTCTCGGAGGAGTACAGTATGTAATGCAATACTTTTTTTCTGAAAACAGGTTGGTTTTATTCAAGATTCCTATACACCATGTTATTTCCCACTCTTTTTTTTCTACAAAGCCCCATTTCCAACATAATCTCCGTTCAATGCATCCGCCTTACTGGGAGGGCCCCTATGCCCGCTCTGTACCACTCTACTGGTCGACGCTGAGCCTTCGTCTTGCTGCATCATTAACCTCCCCATTACCCACGTACTGTTTCCCGTGGAGGGCATCCTTCACTGGGCCAAACAGGTGGGAAATAAGAACGTGAAAGATCCGGGCTGTAGGATGGATCAGGAAGAACAGTCAAATGAAGTTTTGTGAGCTCCTCTCGTTGCGCACACTTGTGTGAGGCCTTGCGTTATCCCGGAGAAGTTCGTTTGCAATGAGAGTGTCTACACGATCGAACACTGCAGGAGTCACAGCTGTGTGCGGCTGTCCGGCACGCGGGATATCGGACGGGTTTGCGCGACCTTGCTGCAATGAAGACAGAAGCCTCGCGCAACGACTCAACATGCTTTTGTTTACTGTTAGGGACATGAAAGGGAAGCAGTGGTTGGGAAGGTAGTGAGACAGGGTTGTAGCCTCTCCCCAATGTTATTCAATCTGTATATTGAGTAAGCAGTATAGGAAACAAAAGAAATGTTCGGAGTAGGTATTAAAATCCATGGAGAAGAAATAAAAAGTTTGAGGTTCGCCGATGACATTGTAATTCTGTCAGAGATAGCAAAGGACTTGCAAGATCAGTTGAACGGAATGGACAGAGTCTTGAAAGGAGGATATAAGATGAACATCAACAAAAGCAAAACGAGGATAATGGAATGTAGTCGAATTAAGTCGGGTGATGCTGAGGGAATTAGATTAGGAAATGAGACACTTAAAGTAGTAAAGGAGTTTTGCTATTTGGGGGAGCAAAATCACTGATGATGTCGAAGTAGAGAGGATATAAAATGTAGACTGGCAATGGCAAGGAAAGAGTTTGTGAAGAAGAGAAATTTGTTAACATCGTCGTTTCTGAAAGTATTTGTGTGGAGTGTAGCCCTGTATGGAAATGAAACATGGACGATAAATAGTCTGGACAAGAAGAGAATAGAAGCTTTCGAAATGTGGTGCTACAGTAGAATGCTGAAGATTAGATGGGTAGATCACATAACTAATGGGGAGGTATTGAATAGAATTGGAGACAAGAGGAGTTTGTGGCACAACTTGACGAGAAGAAGGGATCGGTTGGTAGGATATGTTCTGAGGCGCCAAGGGATCACCAATTTAGTACTGGAGGGCAGCGTGGAGCAAATATCGTAGAGGGAGACCAACAGATGAATACACTAAGCAGATTCAGAAGGATGTAGGTTACAGTAGGTACTCGGAGATGAAGAAACTTGCACAGGATAGAGTAGCATGGAGAGCTGCATCAAACCAGTCTCAGGATTGAAGACCACAACAACAACATGTAACCTTTCTGCAAGCGCATATGAATGTGTGCGATGCTCTGTTTTTCTGCCAAAACAAACTCAATGACAACTCTCTGCTTGGAATGTACCTTCATAACAGACGCCACTTCGAAGGTTACATATAGCACCACTACTTATCGGAACTTCATGAAACTGTAGGGGCTGAAGCGACAATTTTCACGTTGTCCCACAACAAATTCTTATTTTTCCCACCAAAATTGGCCGAGAGAAAAAATGTCTTGCAATACTTATTGAACACCTCTCGTAACTGTGATAGGTAATAGGTAACACGCTTAAGAACCCAAAGAGAGTAAAAACCACGTAAGAAGACCTCGTACTACGAAAGGCGTAAGACAGAGAGGTGGTCTATCAGCTCTACTGTCAGACCTGTACATCAAAGAAGTAGTGATGCTCATAAAACCAAGCTTCACTGGTGGAATTAAAATTCGCTGCAGACGTTATTTCGTATAAAAATGGGGAACAATTACAGGTCCTGCTGAATGGAATAAAAAGCATGTCGAGCTCTGAATGTGCACTGAGAGTAGACCACAGAAATAATAAAGAAATGTGGAATAATTCAGACAGCAGTAACCTTAATATCGAGGTCAGGGACCAAGTTGCAGATGAAGCCAAGGAGTTCTGCTACCTTGGAAATAAAATAAGACATGTCGGACGAAGCATGGGAGGCTTCAAGAAGCAAACTAGCACGGGCAAGAAGGGTACCTCGCTAAAAGAAATCCACAAATAGTAAACATAAGCCTTAATATTTCTAAGTTGGCACGTGAAGTGAATCAAGGACTGTGGGACAACGGAAAAACAAATAATTAAAGTTTATGTGCTAATTTAGAAGGATGCTGAAAATTGTGTGAACTGATAGAGTAAGAGGTTCTCTCCACGGGATCGGGAATGGAGGAATATGTGGGAAACACCGACAAGAGCAATGGAATGCTTGACAGGACACGTGTTAAGGTATCAGGGAATAACTTCCATGACACTGTGGGGAGCTGCAGAGGGCAAACATCGTAGAGGAAGACATACACTCCTGGAAATGGAAAAAAGAACACATTGACACCGGTGTGTCAGACCCACCATATTTGCTCCGGACACTGCGAGAGGGCTGTACAAGCAATGATCACACGCACGGCACAGCGGACACACCAGGAACCGCGGTGTTGGCCGTCGAATGGCGCTAGCTGCGCAGCATTTGTGCACCGCCGCCGTCAGTGTCAGCCAGTTTGCCGTGGCATACGGAGCTCCATCGCAGTCTTTAACACTGGTAGCATGCCGCGACAGCGTGGACGTGAACCGTATGTGCAGTTGACGGACTTTGAGCGAGGGCGTATAGTGGGCATGCGGGAGGCCGGGTGGACGTACCGCCGAATTGCTCAACACGTGGGGCGTGAGGTCTCCACAGTACATCGATGTTGTCGCCAGTGGTCGGCGGAAGGTGCACGTGCCCGTCGATCTGGGACCGGACCGCAGCGACGCACGGATGCACGCCAAGACCGTAGGATCCTACGCAGTGGCGTAGGGGACCGCACCGCCACTTCCCAGCAAATTAGGGACACTGTTGCTCCTGGGGTATCGGCGAGGACCATTCGCAACCGTCTCCATGAAGCTGGGCTACGGTCCCGCACACCGTTAGGCCGTCTTCCGCTCACGCCCCAACATCGTGCAGCCCGCCTCCAGTGGCGTCGCGACAGGCGTGAATGGAGGGACGAATGGAGACGTGTCGTCTTCAGCGATGAGAGTCGCTTCTGCCTTGGTGCCAATGATGGTCGTATGCGTGTTTGGCGCCGTGCAGGTGAGCGCCACAATCAGGACTGCATACGACCGAGGCACACAGGGCCAACACCCGGCATCATGGTGTGGGGAGCGATCTCCTACACTGGCCGTACACCACTGGTGATCGTCGAGGGGACACTGAATAGTGCACGGTACATCCAAACCGTCATCGAACCCATCGTTCTACCATTCCTAGACCGGCAAGGGAACTTGCTGTTCCAACAGGACAATGCACGTCCGCATGTATCCCGTGCCACCCAACGTGCTCTAGAAGGCGTAAGTCAACTACCCTGGCCAGCAAGATCTCCGGATCTGTCCCCCATTGAGCATGTTTGGGACTGGATGAAGCGTCGTCTCACGCGGTCTGCACGTCCAGCACGAACGCTGGTACAACTGAGGCGCCAGGTGGAAATGGCATGGCAAGCCGTTCCACAGGACTACATCCAGCATCTCTACGATCGTCTCCATGGGAGAATAGCAGCCTGCATTGCTGCGAAAGGTGGATATACACTGTACTAGTGCCGACATTGTGCATGCTCTGTTGCCTGTGTCTACGTGCCTGTGGTTCTGTCAGTGTGATCATGTGATGTATCTGACCCCACGAATGTGTCAATAAAGTTTCCCCTTCCTGGGACAATGAATTCACGGTGTTCTTATTTCAATTTCCAGGAGTGTATGTCGCAGACAATGATTCCCGAGGTGCCTGCCTGAGCTGTGTTGTTACTGGAGCGATTTCGCGTTTCTTACTGGTGTGCGGGTTAGCGACAGTGCACAATGGACGGGCGAGAGTTCTACTGGCTGCCGTAAAACATAATAACTACCACAATAAGGTACGAAATTTCGCTCTTTCTGGAATAGTTATTGCTTTTAGAGGGGACACTTTCCTGGGAAGAAAGAATTTTTAAGGAAAAAATAGTGTGACACCCAACAGGAACGGTGGTCAGAAAAATTCAGTTCAATTGGAGAGACTCAGTACCTTAGCTAGTCAGCCAAAAGTAACGTCGAAATACTTTTTTTGTAGACAGTGCTGCGCAGCTTCATTGTATATAGAATGTATATTTCGTTCTGAACCGGCTTTTTGCTTGTAGTATTTTACTTTTAGCGGGAAAACGGTACGTTTCCGGACATGAGTTCCCACGCTAAACTTACCTGTCTTGGCCCCCACTACAAGTCCTCAACGTCAGTAAAGAGAATTTAAGATACGCTCTTTATTTCCACCAGTCACCATATGCAAAACATCGACGGTCCATAATAAGACTAAGCGTACAGTTTGGCTAAAGTCGATTATGTGACAGATCCTTATATTAAAAAAAATAATAATAAAAAAAATAAAAAAATTATTTGACGGCAAGGAACCTTTCTTAAACCCGATGTGACTTTGAGGTGGTCTCTTGACCAAAACTGGTGGTCTGTGAGTACATATTCATTATAACAGCTTTTGACAGCTCCGCGGTTTCGTTCATTCAAACCAAGAAAACATCAAGCGCGAATGTCGGAGAACGCCAAGAGAGACAAGAGATTCGATGAACTCTTACTTGTGGGACAGTTTATTGCTATTACTGATACGAGAAAGTTTAACGTTTGCAAAAAACATGGTTCAAATGACTCTGAGCACTATGGGACTTAACATCTGAGGTCATCAGTCCCCTAGAACTTAGAACTAATTAAACCTAACTAACAAAAAGGACAACAAATACATCCATGCCCGAGGCAGGATTCGAACCTGCGACTGTAGCGGTCGCTCGGCTCCAGACTGTAGCGCCTAGAACCGCACGGCCACTCCGGCCGGCTGTGTTTATGATTACTGAAGCAGATTATCGTACGTGTCCGAAATTACTACCCACTAGAAAACATGATGCAATTTCGACTTCGCCGGCCGTGGTGGCCAAGCGGTTAAAGGCGCTACAGTCTGGAACCGCGCGGCCGCTACGGTCGCAGGTTCGAATCCTGCCTCGGGCATGGATGTATGTGATGTCCTTAGGTTAGTTAGGTTTAAGTAGTTCTAAGTTCTAGGGGACTGATGACCTTAGAAGTTAAGTCCCATAGTGCTCAGAGCCATTTGAACCAACCAATTTGGACTTCGGTGCAGACGGAAGAATTTTTCAGACCTCGAAGCCACGAGAAATAACATGTAAACCTTCTCTAAAGACCAAGACCTTAGCTTTTAGAGGCAAATATCCAGCCAGAACGAGAGAAACTCTACATAACAGATGTACTGTGCAAGGGTCTAACACCCAGTACATTGGCTGTTACGTAATTTACGACATTACTATTGAGGTCGATCACAAAATGAGTAAGTATCAAATGTGTGTGGAACAAGCAAAAAGATTAGCTGGAACAATGCGGAAAGAAACGACAGTAAAATATCATAAAGTAATGGCTGCGCCTGTTTTACAGTACAACTCACAGACGTTGGCGGCGAATGCTGAACATCTTAGTAAGAAATAGGATCAGGAATGGAATTCCCGACGTACATGAAAGACAGCACGAGACTCGACAGAGTTAAAGTACGGAAAGTACGGAGAGAACCGAATATTTATAAAACAGAACATAGAATAAAGAGAGACTGCACTTGCACCTGAGGAGATTAGAAGAAGGAAGGCTACCAATAAGAACAACAGAAGCCTTATCTTATAGACCGAGTGGCAAGACATTAGAAGACCATAGAAACGTTGGCTACAATTTCTTGCATGACCGGAGCAGGCGGATCACCTAACCCTTAGGAAAAAAAAAAAAAAAAACGATCAGATTGCGGTCACTGAGCTATTCAATTATTTAATAAAATTATAAACAGCCGACCAGTTGCAATGGCTAAAGAAATCTTTACCTAGGTTTCAACAAAATTAATTTTGTCTTCTTCAGAAGGTTGCAATTTTACATTAGTATGGACTGATGTATCATCGTCATTTTTACAAATATCTGCATAGATCCATTTGTCCAAATTAAAATACTGCCCTGAAAATAGGGTTTGTCATGTAAGTGTAAATTAGTACATGGATGTTGCAGAGCTCACAAGCTACGACCTTTCGCCCAAGCACTCCTTGGCCACTGTCAAGAGCTATGACTGCCAACAGATTGCAGGTATGCTCCTTATAGACACTAGCTGCCCGCTATGACGTCACTGGTGCTCGCGGCATCGACACATAAGGATATGCGTTGACTTGGTTTTCGATGTACCCGCTTCAGCCCCACAATCGCCACCGTCTCTATTTCGGGTGTTACCGGTGATTTTTATTACAATGGCTTATTCAATTACACAATCCCGGAAACTGTTAGTACGATCCAGGACGGGTGTTTCGTCCGATTTTGTCCGGGGGGGTCTCTGAGCACTATGGGACTCAACTGCTGAGGTCATTAGTCCCCTAGAACGTAGAACTAGTTAAACCTAACTAACCTAAGGACATCACAAACATCCATGCCCGAGGCAGGATTCGAACCTGCGACCGTAGCGGTCTTGCGGTTCCAGACTGCAGCGCCTTTAACCGCACGGCCACTTCGGCCGGCTCCGATTTTGTCCGTATCCGTTTTTTAAAGCATGCCCAGCTAAAGCAGATTCCTCGGGGTGGCGTAGGCGATAAAACCTGTCAAGCTCCTTCCTGCGTTGTTCCACAGTGCGCACTGCTTGTCCGACGAAAGACTAATCACACTCGCAAGATATGTTGTAGACCCCAAGTGTTCAGAGACCTGCTGCGTCTTTAACTGGGCTCAGTAATTGACGTATTACTATCGGAGGCCTTAAGATCCATTTGATGTTGTGTCGTTTCAACAGGCGTCTTATCTTGCCCGATACGTAGTGACAGAACGGCAAAAACGCAACTTTCTACTCCTGCTCCTTAACAATGGTGAAGGAGTGCTTGGCCGAAGAACTCTTTTCAATGTTACTTGCGCGAGCAGTAAACATGAAGGTTTCACGTACTATTTACATCGAGGCCATAAGACACCAAAATTCTGGAGGATTCGCTCCCGACAGCAATTGATGGTAGCCGTTTTTTAGGCTTGCGTCTTGCTGCTAGTCACAGTATTCCACTTATAATCGAAAGGGAAGCCAAAGGAATTAAAGAAAAAAAGAAGGCAGATCATAATGCTGCGTGAGTAATCCAAGAGAGACAGAGAGGGAGGGAGGGAGAGATGATACTACGAAAGAACGAACACCTGGAATTCCTTGTTGCAGCCGCCACTCGTAGTTAAAAATACTTTCCATTTCATTTTTGTTCCGTCGTACGCCATGCAGTTTATATACCTGTTACAGACCCTGGCCTTGGCTCAAGAGTATGGGATGCGTGTACACAATGTTACGCGGTGCACAAACGGGCTAGAATTCGCGGCGCCATTGTCTGAGTAATCACGCCCGGTATCTAAAGCTAAAATAAAAAAATGAAAGCGGACATTGTTTGTGAGCACGTGCTGACCTTTAACATGTGCATAACCGCTGTATTAACGAGTGTTGCAGCGAACGGCCGGGAACGGGCAGAAATTACTTTCACGCAAACACCGCTGCGTATTAAGAGACAATTGTTAACAATTGCGACAGCTGTGTGGAAATTTCGCTTTATGGCCTCCGAGCTTTTCACTGCGTGGTAGTACGAATCGGAGAGGAGTTTCAACTGAAATTAAAGTTAACAATTGCCACTGTACAGTGCCATGGTGTAAAAGTAAAAAGGGTGGGGAAAACTGAACTGTCTCTGGAACTATTTATAACGTTCACTGACCCTTGTTAATGAACCCGAGAACGGCCCATCACAAGAAATGCTGCAAACCGTGATGATGTCGCGAAGGCTGTCACCTGCCTATGCATGTGCATCTCCCGCATGTTCTCCCCTAGTGCATCACTGTCTCGTGACATTTGAGTGAGACGCACAGACGTGTTTAGAGTACAGCTGAATGCGACACAAAATGGTGTTCACCATAAAACAGCGCTTGTCGAGTCTTACGCGAAGCACAGTTCGTGGAAAATGTGTGCGGGACTGTTTAGACAAGAGTTTAAGACGGAAGTGCTTAGGCCAAACCTCCAGCCGAGTCTGCAGCGCGAAAGGGACTCTGTAGCTCACAGAAACCACATCTATTCGAAAAAAGAGTTCGAACACCAGAAAAGATTACTTTAGTGAATGAAAGCCTGGAATAAAGTCAGATAACATTCAACGCCGTTTATCTGTCAAAGTGGGAATTAAAAGATCGTCGTGTCAAAACATCATCAAAAAATTGGTCCAGGTCTCAGCAGGACCCGCGCACTGTGGGTTCCGTACAGACTTAATTATGTACCTGAGTATGAATGGCACGAAACCAGTCGATATATGATATGTAATTAACGACGACCCGATGCGAGCGCGAAATTCGTTGTAGTTAGCTATTACGTCCTCATTTAACTAGGCTCAAATCTCATAACCCACTGCCTCCCTTAACCAGAAATACAGTACTGTCCAGTACCTTAAGGTTTGGTGTGTGTGTGTGTGTGTGTGTGTGTGTGTGTGTGTGTGTGTTAAAGTAGGCGTTCCAGTGTCGTCCTTACATTTGGAGCCAATACTGCACTCGTCTGTCCAATGAGTTACGGATTCTGCAAATACTCTGGGATTATCTCATAAGGCTTGACAAGACCAGCTAGCTGCACCAGATCTTCATCCATATCAACAAGGGTGCTGTACATGTCACTTTCCAGATGACTCCAAACAGCAAGCCGGCCTGTGTGACCGAGCGGTTCTAGGCACTTCAGTCTGGAAACGCGAGACCGCTACGGTCGCAGGTTCGAATCCTGCCTCGGGCATGGATGTGTGTGATGTCGTTATGTTAGTTAGGTTTAAGTAGTTCTGAGTTCTAGGGGACTGATTACCTCAGAAGTTAAGTCCCATAGTGCTCAAAGCCATTTGAACCATTTTCGTTTTTATTGTCTGATGACTTTACGAGACGGCAAACTACGCCATATGCAAACTATCTAAGAGGGCTACTCATCTTGCCTCATAAATCGAGAACATATAGCACTTTTTTACGGAACACCAGCTATCACTTCGTTTCACTAGATAACTTCTCGTCAATTACTATTGTTACTTAATACTGTGACTTTTCTGACCTGAAAGCGGGAATGCAGTAGCACGACTGAGACGGGAACGTTCAACCTAATCTTATTTTCTCCTTCGACTGCGACGATACTCCACAGGCACGCAGTTTTATTCGACGCCTCTTGTGAGGAACGGTGTCAAAAGCCCATTGTTAATCTATAAATACGGAATCAACTTCAGATATACTGTCCAAAGCACTCACTTCTTCGAGTGAGTAAAGGAGCAGTTGTGTTTCACAAGGACGATACTTTCTGAACACGCACAGGTTATGTGTTAATAGATACTTTTTCTAGGACGTATTTCATAATACTGAATTACAGTGTATGTGGCAAAATCCTAGGTATGCGCATTACTGGATGTAAGGACAAAACACTACGCAGAAGCTGTTAAGTCCCTCTTGTACGCCATATCTTACAAGCTTATCGTAGGCTGTGATTTCATATAAGTTCCTTCAAAACTTTGTGACCGAGCGAGGTGTTGTAGTAGGGGAGTACTGGACACGCATCCGAGAAGAGGGGCATTCAGATACCTGTACCGTCATCCAGATTATTGTTTTCCTGTTTTCCAACTAAATCGCTTGAGTGGATGGTTCGATGGTTCCTACAAGGTGTCAGTGAAGTGATGATAGCATTCGAAGCATAAGTTAGTAGGCTACTGACGGCGTGACAAACGTCATCGTAGACACATTGAAGATCTCGTACCAGAAAATCTCGTTCTAAGTTAAGGCGTTATGTTGGATACATGTAGAAAAAAGTAACAGGAGAGTGTATTGCTTAGCTTCGCCAGTACCTGGTACAGGCAGTGCGAAAAAGAACATTGAAAAAGAACATTGTGTAGTCAATGACGGGAATTAAGAACTGTTAAACTGGAGCAAAATTGTAGCTTCACCAGTGAGATTTTGATGAATAATATTAGTTACCAGAGCTGCAAATATGTGTCTTAATTTGAAAAGATTTTCAGTTTTTACTATTAAAAGCAGTCCAAATTATATCTGAACCTGTTTTACAGGTTGCCTTGTAGACCACGGGCTAGTTCGACTTCCGTGTAACGAATAGTTCATATGCGCCTTTAATTACTGCTCTTTATATCAGAGCTTCGTTAGTGATCATAGTATTAAATCCTTAGAGCCTTTCACTTAATTACATTTCGTAGGAGGTGAAATTCGCTAAGTTAGCAAATCGAGGTTGACTATGTTTCGTAAAGCGGACTGGGAAAACTGATAAATGCGAGTGGAGGTTATTGACTTTTCGTATTAGCCCACTTCGGTGTGATACGTTTAACAATGGGTGCCAGAAAACAGATGAGAAAGTCAGTAGACAAAGCTAGGAGAAAGTTTGCAATCTCCGGGAGACCAAGTGGGAACCTATGTACACACTGCAACAGCAAGGCGGAGGAGAAGAAAACAGCCAATAGTGGGCGAACAGTCACCTGGTGATTGTGCAACACGCACTTCATAATTGAGTGAGGATCATAGTGAAGCTGTAGTCTACCAGTGCTGCGTTCTGACTAACGGAAAAAGTGTTGTACAAAGTGAAGATGTGGTAATTTTATTAAATGTAAACGTCGCGTGACTAGGGTCTCACATCGGGTAGACCGTTCGCCGGGTGCAAATCTTTCGATTTGACGCCACTTCGGCGACTTGCGCGTCGATGAGGATGAAATGATGATGATTAGGATAACGCAACACCTAGTCCCTGAGCGGAGAAAATCTCTGGGAATCGAACCCGGGTCCTTAGGATTGACATTCTGTCGCGCTGACCACTCAGCTACCGGGGGCGGACGGTAATTATATTGAAATTAACCTCTTAGGTTCCTAGCACAAAAATCATTTGCTTCATGACTGACCTCGGACAACTATCATAAGCCCTAATAATGGATCGTTTCTGCTGAAACATAATTTGTTTGCAGAGGCCAGAATACCATTTGTGATATGAAGGTACCAACGAGCAGATGAAAGATGAAGGGATGTGGGACCGGGATATCTGTGGACAGATGCAAGAGACTCGCACGCGGTTGTTGCCTAGTAGACAACTGGGAGGAGGGGGGAGGGGAGGAGGAGGGGGGCAGGAGGGAGGGGAGGAGAGGGAAATTGAGCGCCAAACTGAAAAGTAGGTGAGGCTGACGATTCGGGTGAGATGTACTGCTGAATTGTGTTTGAATTGAAGAGGAAGAAATTTTTATTTATTTATTGTTGCTTGCTATCTGGACACAGACCACTTGAAACCTAATGCAGATCATATTTCCACGTATGTGCAACATGCTGTAAACAGCTGTGATTAAACATTCACTACCCGATTAGTAACAATAATTGGTAAAATTAAACGTAAAATAAAAAAGTAAAACACGCGAAACCCTTAAATCGTGGTACTAAATTTTGTTGACCATCTACAATACCGTCGCAGCCGATGGCTTACTAGGGGTTCCTGATCTTTACCACTGGGACAGCTATGTGGTAAGGAAGTTAGCCTGTGTTCTTTAGGAAGCAATTCTACATCTATGACCTAAGCTTCTAACACCATAGCTTAGACATTACATTCCTTTTGTTGATTAATTTAGCTTTCTATTTTGTTCAATATCCCATCGTTGAACTTCTGTAATTAGTGTGCGATTAAACGACACTGTAATGAAGTATAATCTCTGTAATGATCTTTTGTCTTCCTCATATAATCTCTTTGGTTATCTTTAAAATAAAATAATTTTGTGTAGAACTACCAATATACGCAAATGTTCTGTTTTATTTAAAATGTTTGTTTGCTGTTATGTAAACTGCTGACCTTCACTTAGGGTTCTTAGTTATTTTGTATGTAAAAGGTATTGTGGTTCCCCTCGGGAACGAAACTGTGTAGCGCGCGCAAATTGTGGTTGACCTAGGTAGAAAAGGTGGAATTGAGAGTCAGTCGGGGATGAGCTACCAAAGTATGAACTGCTCATGTAAAAGTTGTGTGTTGTGCCGGTTCCGAGAGAGGATTTTCCTGACGCTTTTCAGTGCCTCGGGTGGATGGATAAAGAGCTGGAACTATTCTGGAATTGATATCCATCATCGGCTCTAAGAAATGACAGAGTCCAGCAGTTCTACCTGCGAATCCACCTACCAACATGCAATCGCCACCAAATTGCGCAATCACTGTAATGGAACACTATAGTAATGTACAATGAAGAATCAGCTCATTGGATGTTTTAGCGTGCACAAATATAAGGTAACTTGAACTCTTATACCTGCCTTGATTTTTTATCCTAGTCACACAACCAGTTACGGTCCTTCTCATGCTAAAGTGATTACCGAGTGTCCTTACTGAAAGAACATTAAAGCTCAGTGTTTTAGCAGAACTGAGTAATATAGTGAATAATGCTTGCTGAAAATAATTTTTCTATTAAAACTGCTTATTAAAATTTTGTTGCCAACTTCTAAAGTGAAAGTTCTCAAAACTGAGGTTTACAAAGTTTTACTTAGTAAGTGATCACAGTGCAGTCTTTTGAAAATCAACCAAAGGTGAGCTATTGTCTTATAACCACATCAAGTTGCTTTCTACTGCAGTAAGAGTTGAGAACTAATACTGTTGAAGGTTGCATGTTCATACTTGTTAAGGGCTTGTTTCTTTAGTGTATTGAAAGTGTGTTTAGTATGCTCTGCAAGATTAAGGGGGTCCCCCCTCCACTGAAAGTAGTTCAAATGCACAAAGTTACTTAATTATAGCAAGTTTCAATTACTCTTCCTATTCAAGTGAACATCTGTACAATATTGGACTCCCCTTGTAAATTAAAAGTGCATATTTATGGTATAACGGGATCAACAGTTTGTCATTGTGCTCATGCTAGATAATGAAAGACCACTATCTATGAAAACAATAATTTCTTTATTCAAAAGACAGTGAGAAGTAATCTGTTAGTGAATTCCATTTAATTTTCATTCTAAATAAAAAGGTATTTAGCTGAGAGAGACTTAACCTTGACTAGTTTATAATTTTGCAGTGAAATACGTTTACAATTTTTTGTCAGATAGGACAATGTTTTAAAAGTAATATTGAACTTATGCCCAATTTACGATCCTGCAGTGAATATTAATAGTAACATTATTGATACCATTCAGTTTGACTAAGTCCTAGAGTAATAGTGCGTTTTGTTATCTGTTATATTTATGTAAATAGTTTGTTCTGCTCTAGCTGTTAGTTCCAACCTTAACTTAACATACGCAGGTGTCAGAGTTCATTGCACTCGCGTGAGGCAAAGTATAGGTTGTGTATGTCCGTTAAAGTTACTAATAACTATTTTCTTGAACAAGAATGTTAATCATTCTCACGCCTAATTAGGCTGGCGACCGTTTTCTTTATTATCATTTGGACGCTGTAGATAAGTAAATTATTGTTTGTTACTGTTTAAATATTTACGTAATTCTGACTTGCACTTCCGATAAGCCACCTCCGTTAGGTACAACACAGTCAACACAAATAAAATTCCTCTCAGAGGGGTGTGAACCAGTGCGACCTCAAGGATTCCCTGCACCCTGCTCTTATTCAGAGACTCACGTAAGTCACCTACAAGCTCTGATTAATACTACTTTCAGCCGTGTCAGTTTCTGCTGTTGATTATGACACACCCTATATTTTCGCATTCTGAATATATTCGGGGTGATCTGTCTTACATGGGGACTTTACGGACATATTCTGTTCGATTTTCTTGATACTTAAACGACTCGAAGCTCAACCAGTTAGATGCAGTTAAAAATAAAAAAACGCCTTTGAAAGCAAAAAGGCTTCTGAGGGCTGTTAAGTTACAAATGTCGTAATCGTGAAGTCGCTGGTTCGTTTCTCATTAGTAGCAACTTTTTTTACTTTTATTTATTATTAAATAGAGAAATTAACAAATATTGAATCATAATTTTTAATAATAATATTTTTATTTTTAATACGGTTGTGTGAAATTAAATTAAAATTTGGTAAACAAACGCGAAATGCCCTATTGTTAAACGAAAAAGAACTATATACATGAATAATACTGTTCAATCTCTAAAAATGAAAAGAATTTTTTTATAGTTCATGTTGTAAATTTTGGCACCATATTTTAATTTATTGTGAAAACTCGCATTTTTCATGCAATCAGTAATTAAAAGTTTTACGATGTTATTTTGTTAAAAATGATGATTGAGTATTTTTAATTAATATTTTCATTAGTTAATAAATATGTATGCAACTAAAATAAAACTGTTACTATCAAGATTTTAACTAGTGACTATAGAGTCAGAAGCATTTTTACCAAGCACTCATCTACCGATGACTGGGCAGTAAACTTGAAATGTTTACATCTAACAGAGCTCGGATATCTTCTAATCTTCAGGGCCTAAACTTCGTACTGCTTTAGGAAATCCGGGCGCTGATCTTCAAGTGCTGCAAGTATGAGGAGGCCAGTCCCAATGTCCCCCAATGAGTTGACGAGTCTTTTGTAGCGCCGGTTTGGCTTACTACCGAAGTAGTGCAGTGCGGCAGCCCATTCGTATATAAAAGAACACGCCGCTTCCTGGCTGCTTGGTAGCTGCTGACTAAGAAGTCGGTGAAATATTTTTGGAAGTTTAATTTTTCACTCAAGACAAGACGCGGCTTGAGCATTTTTTTTTTTTTTCATGTATTACTCTTACATTATTCTCCCATCCCTCACCCAAATGGGACGTCTATGAGGGATCGTAATGATTACGTAAGCAATAGCTACTTTTATATTGGTTATTTAGTGGTTTGTTATATTACTTTCTAACAATATCGTATGTTACATTTACCGCAGTTGAATTCCGTCTCTTAGCGCGCGAAAAGCCAAGGACGCCAGTTGGTAAGCTCCCGTCCCTACCACGAGGAAGCACTTATTTGCAAAATTAATGTCCTAATATTCCACTTTTCTAACTAATAACAAAACTACATCAGTTATAAAAACACCGAGCGAGGTGGCGCAGTGATTAGCACACTGGACTCGCATTCGGGAGGACGACGGTTCATTCCCGTCTCCGGCCGTCCTGATTTAGGTTTTCCGTGATTTCCCTAAATCGCTTCAGGCAAATGCCGTGATGGATCCTTTGAAAGGGCACGGCCGATTTCCTTCCTCATCCTTCCCTAACCCGAACTTGCGCTCCGTCTCTAATGACCTCGTTGTCGACGGGACGTTAAACACTAATCTCCTCCTCTCCTCCTCCTAGTTACAAAAACACAAACAACGGACTATTTTCAGACTTAGGAGGCTGAGAGGCAGCTTCAACTTTCTAACTTCTTCGTTGACTAGCTCTATTCTATCTTTCGATATGAGAGGGTACGGCCATCTCTTGACTTTAATCTTCTGCACCTTCTTTGTCATACCGTGGATCAGCGCTTATCCGTTATCCGGCAATACAATAGGTCGGCCGAGCCTTACGTGGCGCCCATCCGTCTTACACTGAGGTGAAAAAAGTCATGGAATAGCGAAACGCACATATACAGGTAGCAGTAGTATAGCTTACACAGGGTATGAAAGGGCAGTAATTGGCGGAGCTGTCATTTGTACTCCGGTGATTCATTTGAAAAGCTTTCCGACGTGATTATGACTGCACGATGGGAATTAACAGACTTTGAACGCGGAATGGCAATTGGAGCTAGGAGCATCAAATATTCCATTCCGGAAATCGGTAGAGAATTCAATATACCGAGATCTACAGTGTGAAGATGTAACAACAACAACGCTGTACTATTGTACTATAAGTAAATTGTTTTTTTCCATCTGATTTTTCGATAAATTAGTGTAATCGATGTACTGATTTCATTTTTTTTTGTTTCATGTCATTGTGTTAAGAAAACTGTAAACAATTTTCAATGTGAATATTAATGTTTATGTCAAATGTCAAGCAATTTTGTAATATAATTGAAATGTAACAAATGTTGAAACTGTTGTAACATGTTTAAAATTGTAACTGTGCGTCTGGTCCATACGTAGGCAATGTGTTAGAATATGCAGAATGTAAAACCTCGGATGAATACCCTGTCTGTAGGGGAGCGGTAAAAGGTGGATGGCAGGCGAGCGCGGGAAAATGCACACGGGCGCTGCACGGCATAACGGGCTCAGCAGTAGTAGTCGGAGTTGGGCATTGGTCTGAGCAACACGTTCTGGAGCGAGGAGGCTCTCCTGGAAGACGCAGTTTCATTGAGCCACGGATATGCCGTTCCAACGCCCATACAGCATGGCAAAATTCCATAGGCACTAAAATGGAAAAGTATTGCGATGCTAAGAAGAAGTAAAGTGCCGGTACATCAAGAGCCATAGCTATGATCGTATGTGTGCTCTGTGCCTCGCCATCTCGCCGCCTACCAACCGCCGCATCGATACAAACAGGTTGAAACTTTTAGTACTGTATTCGTGTGGACCAGTGTTACTTTTGTTCCATACTGTTCAATAACAACTTAAATTTTACCAGAACTGTCCTATCATTTAATTATCCTCACAACTAACCTAGATAGGGTCCTTTCCCCATGTTGTGCAATCCGAGTGTCCCGAGATGAATAATTAAAGTTTGTGTTAATAATAATTACCTGCAGACCTAACTATGTTAGAATGGCGTTTAAAGAACTGTCATGTTAATGAACTAGTTGATGAATAACGAAGGTCTGACAAAGTTGGAAGATAATTTTGATATTGATTTAGTAATGAAGTTTAATTATTTCGAGACAGATATAATGGTATTTAAATGAGCAGGAAATAAGATGAAAAGAGTAGTAACTCATATATTGGAAATCTTGAGCACATAAGGATTTTAGTAATCAAAATTTTTAATACAGTGATCATAACAGTTTCAGGGCCCCCCCCCCTTTTTTTATTCATTTGAATTCTGAAGTGTTCTAAACTGATTTGACCAGCAAAGTTAAAGTCAATATAAAAAACAAAATTTATCAGTGTTTTATCTTTATCAAAATTGACATTGTGTGTGTGTGATTCGAAAGTGTTATTTCTAGGGTAACCTATGCCCGATTTTAATCAGATCAATAGACAGTACGAAGTTTTGTAGTAAACATTATAGTGTGGTGTTGTGTATTTATGGTTTATCCATATCAGTACAGAAAGTGAAATTATCAGTTCAGTAGATTTTCTGGTTCTAAAATTTACCATATTATGCAGTGTTACTACGTGTTGTTTTGCATGAACGTACATCAACTTGTACAGGAAAGAAACTCAGTTAATGCCTAATTAGGCTGGCGACCGTATTATTAATAAATTGGTAGCATCTTCTGTGTTGTTTCTTGTCCGTCCTGACGTGTAGTTGCATTTCGGACTTGCTTGACGTATCATTGTTATTACAAGGTGGGTGTAAGTCTGATTTGCCTCTATTCAGGTACACGCGGTCAATATCTATACCAAAATCCTTTCTCATAAGGTGAAGCCCGTCAACTTACCATAGTACAGGCTTTAAGGAGTATCGTGTGCCCAGCGCCCAGCGTTACAAAGAGTGTACCGAGAATACCAAACTTCAGGCATTATCTCTCATCACGGACATCACAATGGGCGAAGGCCTTCGCTTAATGAGCGAGAGCAGCGGTTTTTGCGTAGAGTTGTCAGTGCTAAAAGACACTGCGGGAAATAATCACAGGAACTAATGTGGGATGTATGACGAACGTATCCGTTATGGCAGTGCCGCGAAATTTGGCGTTAATGGCCTATGGCAGCAGTCGACGGACGCGAGTGAGTTTGCTAATAGCACGACATCGCCTGCGGCGCCTCTCCTGGGCTATTGGCCATATTGGTTGGACACTAGACAGTAGAAAACGGTGGCTCGGTCAGATAAATCACAATTTTAGTTGGAATGAAACTACGTTTGGGTTAGAGTGTGGCGCAGAGGCCATGAAGACGAATTGTTAACAAGACACTGTGCATGGAATGGACGGGATATTCTGGTTCAACTGAACCTATCACTGGATGGAAGTGGTCATTTTCGGCTAGTTGGAGACCGTTTTCAGTCATTCATAGACTTCATGTTCTGGATGACAATGCGCCATGTCACCAGACCGCAAATGTTCGCCACTGATTTAGTCGCCCAGATCGACCGACATGAATCCCATCGAGCATTTATGCGACGCAGTCGAGAGATCAGTTAGCGCACAGACTCATGTACGGGCAAC
Organism: Schistocerca cancellata; assembly: GCF_023864275.1. Taxonomy (NCBI): domain Eukaryota; kingdom Metazoa; phylum Arthropoda; class Insecta; order Orthoptera; family Acrididae; genus Schistocerca; species Schistocerca cancellata. The sequence continues at coordinate 374,612,326 of NC_064626.1, forward strand.
AGTTTCGCAATTAACGACAACTGCAGAGGCTGCGTGGCTCAATATTTGTGTAGGGGCTTCAGACGTGTTGAGTCCGTGCCACGTCAAGTTGCTGCACTACACCGCGCAAAAACGAGCTCGGGCACGATGTTAGGAGGTAATTAGAATTATATTAATACCGTCAGCTGCTCACGGGCGTTGATATACAGGGTGAGTCACCTAACATTACCGCTGGATCAGGCGAGGCTCGTAATTAAAGGCTCTGAGGCGGAGCCGCCCCAAAATAAATGTTACAGTAAATTTCGCAAGAGCGTATTACATAATTTAAATTATCAGGACGAATTTCGCATATTTCCCATTCCGATTAAAATAACGGCGGTCAACGTTTTTAAAACTGTTTGTATCGATAGATGTTTTCCGAACGGTTAGTAGTGTTTAGGCTGCGCCTTGGAACGTCCGTAAGCTGCATGTAGTAGCGGTTTGGGGGCGTGGCTTCTACATAGTACTGCTCTTTATGTGCGACCCGAAGGCTCAGAGCTTGCAGCCTAAGGGTGTCATACCAACCACCACACGTTTTTCACGTTCCACTATCTATGTAATAAAGGAATGTAGAGTGGCCGAAACTTCGCTATCCAATCTCTGTCTCTGCACATCTCTACTACGCTTCGATGCGTCATTAATCGACGTTTAGTATTATTGTTTTGATAATGTTTTACATAGTTGTTTTGTTTCGGCCATTAGCTATTTTATCCACATTTAGAATAAGTTTGGAAATATCCCGCCAGAGTGCACATACCAGTACTGCCATCTAGCGAGAGTTTCCTAAGTGGTTAGAGGACAAAGCGCGCGAAATTTGTCCCGTTACGTTACTTTCCTTGCTTGCTGATGCTGACTGCTTTTGTTGATATCGTATAATATTAGCAAGTTTCTTTTTCGGAGTATATTTTGCAAGATTTTAGTGAGTTTTACTTGCTGGTGAATATCTGCGACATACCCCGAGTGTGAAACAAGCGCAACATGAATTCAGTGTGCAATTTAATAGGTAAAAACTTGGAACACGGCCATAGAATGAAAGTGAAAGAACTTTGTGCATCCAGACCCGCATTAAAGATCTCCCCGAAACGCGTCTTTCCACATGATTTGCTGCAAAGTGTCAGAAAATGTAATGATGACGTATAAAAACACTTACCAAAGATTTTAACTCGAAGTTAGCTTCTAATGATATTTAATACCTGATTATAGAAGATACAGTACGTAAAATTATGGGTAGAGAGTGATCTGCCCACCCCGTCCACCTGAATTCGTAGTTGTTTACGTCAGACTAATCTGTAGCATAACCCGAGGTCTATGTTGGCTCCGATCGATAAATGCCACAGCCTTCCCCAGTATAGAAACCACGAACCGCGCCTGCGCTGGATATATTTCGTAAACCACATCAAATACTGACGAATCGATTCCACAGACCGAACGTGAGGAGAGGGGCTAGTGTAATTGGTTAATACAAACCATAAAAAAAATGCACGGAAGTATGTCTCTTAACACAAACCTACGTTTTTTTAAATGGAACCCCGTTAGTTTTGTTAGCACATCTGAACATATAAACAAATACGTAATCAGTGCCGTTTGTTGCATTGTAAAATGTTAATTACATCCGGAGATATTGTAACCTAAAGTTGACGCTTGAGTACCACTCCTCCGCTGTTCGATCGTGTGTATCGGAGAGCACCGGATTACGTAGGGATCCAAAGGGAACGGTGATGGACCTTAGGTACAGAAGAGACTGGAACGGCACATTACGTCCACATGCTAACACCTTTTTATTGGTCTTTTTCACTGACGCACATGTACATTACCATGAGGGGTGAGGTACACGTACACACGTGGTTTCCGTTTTCGATTACGGAGTGGAACAGAGTGTGTCCCGACATGTCAGGCCAATAAATGTTCAATGTGGTGGCCATCATTTGCTGCACACAATTGCAATCTCTGGCGTAATGAATGTCGTACACGCCGCAGTACATCTGGTGTAATGTCGCCGCAGGCTGCCACAATACGTTGTTTCATATCCTCTGGGGTTGTAGGCACATCACGGTACACATTCTCCTTTAACGTACCCCACAGAAAGAAGTCATCGTAAACATGTCCCTGCAGATGCTGCTCGCCGACCGTGACCCGTGTTTGTTACAACACGCAACTGAACGTCGGAGGTTTCAAGTGTCAACTTTAGGTTACAATATCTCCGGATGTAATTAACATTTTACAATGCAACAAACGGCACTGATTACGTATTTTTTTATATGTTCAGATGTGCTAAACAACTAACGTGGTTCCATTTAAAAAAACGTAGGTCTGTGTTAAAAAACATACTTCCGTGCATTTTTGTATGGTTTGTATTAAACAATTACACTAGCCACTCTCCTCACGTTCGGTCTGTGGAATCGGTTCGTCAGTATTTGATGTGGTTTACGAAATATATCCAGCGGTAACGTTAGGTGACTCACCCTGTATATCACCGGTGACACGTGAAAATGTGTGCCTCGACCGGGACTCGAACTCGGGATCCCCTGCTTCCACGAGTAATGGGTGTGTTGGGGTGGGACACTACGAATGTAGTGTGTGGACATACAAGGTGAGAATGTGGGTCTCGCGGGAGGCGTGCGCGAGATAGTCCCTGCAGTCGCACTATCCTCTGTGCCTTCGGTGGCACATGTGGATAGAGCGTCTGCGATGAAAGCAGGGGATCCCGGGTTCCAGTCGCGGTCGGGGCACACATTTTCACCTGTCCCCGGTGATATACATCAACGCCCGTGAGCAGCTGACGGTATTAATATAATTCTAATTTCGTTCTAGACGGCTGCAGGTCATCAATGGTGTCTGTTCTTTCGGACATGTCCGAAATAACAGACACCATATAAGTACCGGGTGATCAAAAAGTCAGTATAAATTTGAAAACTTAATAAACCACGGAATAATGTAGATAGAGAGGTAAAAATTGACACACACATGCTTGGAATGACATGGGGTTTTACTAGAACAAAAAAAGGTTACAAAATGTCCCACAGATGGCGCTGGACAGCAAAACGTCAGTGACTACGCATGACAATCGTGTATAAAAGTAGCTGTAATGAGAGAGAGAATCAGATGCGCCAGCAGTCACAGCATGTTGACGTTACCTGAAAAGGCGCTTTTAGTGAAGCTGTATTATCAGAATGGGGAATGTGCTGGTTCAGCGTTACGATCATGTCGCCATAGGAAGGGGATTCGAACGGGTAAAGGTCCGTTGACAAATGCAGCTGTGGCGACAATGATTTCGAAGTTCGAAGCCACGGGTTGTTTCGACTATAGACCCCGTAGTGGCCGACCGATCACAAGGCGTAATGCTGCTGAAACAGTTCAGGGAGAAGACAGTAGCGGGTTCGTCTATGCCCGGGGAAGTCAGCGCTCGTGCAGTCGCACGTCGCACCGGCATTCCATACACTACTGTTTGATTGCCTCTTAGGCGTACCCTCCGATGCTATCCGTACAAAATCCATCGGCATCATGAACTGTTACCTGGGGATTTAGTGAAGCGGGGGGCATTTGTGGTGTGGGCGTTACAAAAGATGGCGGACGATGACGATTGGTTGAGTAACGTGTTGTGGACCGACGAAGCTCATTTCACGCTCAGAGGGTCTGTCAACACTCACAACTGCAGAATTTGGGCTACCGAAAATCCTAGAACTGTCGTGGAAACTCCATTGCACGACGCGAAAGTCACGGTATGGGTTGGATTTGCCACATCTACCGTTATCGGGCCTTTTTTCTTCGAGGAAATGCATGACTCTGGTTTTGTAACTGCTGCCGCGACGGGTGAGAGGTATCCCGATATGTTACAGAATCGCATCATCCCCAGCCTGGCTGATAAACACCTGCTGGAACGTACGATGTTTATGCAGGATGGCGCTCCACCCCATATTGCTAGACACGTGAAAGATCTTCTGCGCGCGTGCGATTATTGGCTTTGGGGTTACCTGAAGTCGCAAGTGTAAGGTGATCGACCGACATCTCTAGGGATCCTGAAAGACAATATCCGACGCCAATGCCTCACCATAACTCCGGACATGCTTTACAGTGCTGTTAGCAACATTGTTCCTCGAATACACAGCTATTGTAGAGGAATGATGGTGGACATATTGAGCATTTCCTGTAAAGAACATCATCTCTGCTTTGTCTTACTTTGTTATGCTAATTATTGCTATTGTGATCAGATGAAGCGCCATCTGTCGGACATTTTTTGAACTTTTGTATTTCTTTGGTTCTAATAAAACCCCATGTCATTCCAAGCATGTGTGTCAATTTGTACCTCTCTATCTACATTATTCCATGATTTATTCAGTTTTCACATTTATACTGACTTTTTGATCACCAGGTATATTAGGAGGTATCCGCCGACATTTGTGACGTCAATATATTGTCGTAGGGGGCGGCTGGGAACGCGAGGCTGCAGCGCGCGGCGCTGACCTGCTCCTCCTCGAGGCCGCCGATGCTGCCGCAGGAGCGCACGCGGTCGACGGCCAGCTGGTCCCTGGAGCTGGCGAGCAGCAGGTCTCCAGCCGAGCGCCGCTTGCACGACTCTGGCAGCGCGCCGCAGCCGCCGACGCCGCCGCCGCCGCCCGCCCCCGCCAGCAGCGACAGCTTGGTCCGGGAGTCCGCTGCCATCAGCGCAGACTCGAAGCTGCCCCGCCAACTGCAACCACAACACGACGGCGTTCACTCGCTGACACACCACCACCAACATACACAACAACGAGAGAAGACAAAAGCGCAGTCAGCACCTAGACACGACTGGGCTCAAAAAAATGGTTCAAATGGCTCTGAGCGCTATGGGACTTAACTTCTGAGGTCATCAGTCCCCTAGAACTTAGAACTACTTAAACCTAACTAACCTAAGGACATCACACACATCCATGCCCGAGGCAGGATTCGAAACTGCGGCCGTAGCGGTCGCGCGGTTCCAGACTGTAGCACCTATAACCGCTCGGCCAACCCGGACGGCGGACTGGGTTCCCCCAGAACTATCATCAGTTGCTTCAGTATTGAAAAATATGCAATCTGCTACAGAAAAACATGTCTTTAGCAGTTAAGAAAGGTAGTAGGTGTAGGAGTAATCCACTAAATTACAGGCCTATATCGTTAACGTCGATATGCAGCAGGATTTTAGAACATATATTGTGTTCGAACATTATGAATTACCTAAAGAAACGGTCTATTGACACAAACTCAACCTGTGTTTATAAAACATCGTTCCTATGAAACACAACTAGCTCTTTATTCACATGAAGTGCTGAGTGCTATTGATAAGGGATTTCAGATCGATTCCCTATTCCGGGATTTCCGGAAGACTTTTGACACTGTACCACACAAGCGGCTCGTAGTGAAATTGTCTGCTTATGGAATATCGTCTCAGTTATGTGAATGGATTAGCGATTTCCTATCAGAGAGGTCACAGTTCGTAGTAATTGACGGAAAGTCATCGAATAAAACAGAAGTGATTTCAGGCGTTCCCCAACGTAGTGTTATAGGCCCTTTGCTGTTCCTTATCTATATAAACGATTTGGGAGACAATCTGAGCAGCCCTCTTCGGTTGTTTGCAGATGACGCTGTCGTTTATCGACTAATAAAGTCATCAGAAGACCAAAACAAATTGCAAAACGATTTAGAAGAAATATCGGAATGGTGCGAAAAGTGGCAGTTGACACTAAATAACGAAAAGTGTGAGGTCATCCACACGAGTACCAAAAGGAACTCAAACTTCGGTCACACGATAAATCAGTCTAATCTAAAAGCCGTAAATTCAACTAAATACCTAGGTATTACAATTACGAACAACTTAAATTGGAAAGAACACATAGAAAATGTTGTGCGGAAGGCTACCCAAAGGCTGCGTTTTATTGGCAGGACACTTAGAAAATGTAACAGACCTACTAAGGAGACTGCCTACACTACGCTTGTGCATCCTCTTTTAGAATACTGCTGCGCGGTGTGGGATCCTATCAGGTGGGACTGACGGAGTACATCGAAAAAGTTCAAAGAAAGGCGGCACGTTTTGTATTATAGCGAAATATGGGAGGGAGTGTCACTGAAATGATACAGGATTTGGGCTGGACATCATTAAAAGAAAGACTTTTTCGTTGCGACGGAATCTTCTCACGAAATTCCAATCACCAACTTTCTCCTCCGAATGCGAAAATATTTTATTGACACCGACCTACATAGGGCGGAACGATCACCACGATAAAATAAGGGAAATCAGAGCTCGTACGGAAAGATATAGGTGTTCATTCTTTCCGCGTGCTGTACGAGATTGGAATAATAGAGAATTCTGAAGGTGGTTCGATCAACCCTCTGCCAGGCACTTAAATGTGATTTGCAGAGTATCCATGTAGATGTAGATGAGACCTCGTTGCATGAACCTCAGACACTGGAAAGTACTGCACTGCCCTTACCTTAGATTCCTCGGGGAAAAAAGAAGGAAGTCCACAGTAGTTGGAGCAAAGCACAGATCACACTTGCCTATATACAGGAAGGGTAGTAAAAGTAATCCGTAAATCAATATTCTTGACAGCCCTCTGTTGTAGAATCTTAGTACATAATATGATCTTAAACGTAATGAGGTATCTCGAACAAAATGACCTCCTCCTCCTCCTCCACGCCATACAGTATGGACTTCGGAAACATCTATCATAGGAAACCTTCGTCTACGTCTACGTGATTACTCTGCTATTCACAATAAAGTGGCTGGCAGAGGGTTCAATTCACCTTCAAGCTATCCCTCTACCGTTCCACTCTTGAACGGCGCGCGGGAAAAACGAGCAGTTAAATTTTTCTGTGCGAGCCCTGATTTCCCTTATTTTATCGTGATGATCATTTCTCCCTATGTAGGTGGGTGCCATCAGAATGTTTTCACAATCGTAGGAGAAAACTGGTGATTGAAATTTCATGAGAAGATCCCGTCGCAAAGAAAAATGCCTTTGTTTTAACGATTGCCACTCCAATTCACGTATCATGCCTGTGAAACTATCTCCCCTATTTCGCGATAATACAAAACAAGCTGCTCTTCTTTGTACATTCGATGTCATCCGTCAGTCCCACCTCATGCGGATCCGACACCGCATAGCAATACTGCAGAATAGGGCGCACAAGCGTGGTGTAAGCAGTCTCTTTAGTAGACCTGTTGGACCTTTTAAGTGTTCTGCCAATGAATCGCTGTCTTTGGTTTGCTCTACCCACAACATTATCTATGTGATCATTCCAATTTAGGATATTTGTAATTGTAATCCCCAAGTATTTAGCTGAATTTACAGCCTTCAGATTTGTGTGACTTATCGCGTAATCGAAATTTGGGTGATTTCTTTTAGTACTTATGTGAATAACTTCACACTTTTCTTTCTTCAGGGTCAATTGCCACTTTTCGCACAATACAGATAATTCATCTAAATCTCTTTGCAATTCGCTTTGGTGATCTGATGATTTTACAAGACGGTAAATGACAGCATCATCTGCGAACACTATTTTTTTTTTTTTCACTTGCCGCCCTGATTTTACGACCCACCACCTAAGTGCTTAAGGTGGGTCTATTTTGACCACTTGGCCGCTACGACCGGTGTGCGGACACTGATGTAGTTGATGAAACTCACACCAGTTCCCGCATCCGGTCGCACCGTTGCCCGTGCCCGCCACGTGGAGGCGGGTCTGTGCTTTTTTTTTTTTTCTTATTTCTTTCTTTACTTTGGCAGCTTTCCCAAAACCGATTTAACAAAGTTTTTACAAAAATAAATTTTGAATTCTGCGAACAACCTAAGACGGCTATTGAGATCTTCTCCTATGTCGTTAATATAGATCAGGAACAACTGAGGGCCTATAACACTTCTTGAGGAACGCCGGATATTACTTCTGTTTTACTCGATGATTTTTCGTCTATTACTACGAACTCTGACCTTTCTGACAGGAAATCGTAAATCCAGTCGCAGAACTGAGGCGATATTCCATAGGAACGCAGTTTGGTTGGAAGACGATTGTGAGGAACGGTGTCTAAAGCCTTGTGGAAATCTAAAAATATGGAATCAATTTGACATCCCCCTTCATCCCCTAATTTACGATATTTCAGTGCCTGTGTTATCCTGATACGACGCAAAGTTTCTTTATGGAACAGACACTGCGGCGACTACAGCCGTTATGAAATACATTAAATGTATTCGCAATTGCGAATAAGGGCAATTTTCATTGTCCTTATTCTATTCTACAGCTGATGGTTGTCCTTATTCGTTATTACGAATACATTCAATGAAACTGAATTTCTTGACTTTCGAAGAATACTGGACTCAGTACCACAACTACACTTATTATTGAAGTACTGTCATACGGGGTATCAAGTGAAAACTCGTGACTGTGAGTTGGGTCCCCTGCTGTACACGTTGTATATTAATGACTCTGTGGGCAATATTTATAGTAACCTCAGCTTTTTCGCATCTGATGCGATTATCTCTAATGAAGCGCACAAATATTAAGTCGCTTCTTCATGAGATTTCAAAGTCGTCCAAAGATTGCCTTCTTCCTTTAAATTTTCAGAAACGTAACATTCTGCACTTCATGAAGGGATAAAAGTAGTATCCTAAGGTTACAATATCAACGAGTCACAATGTGAGTCGGTCAACTCTTTACGACTACCTGAATCCAACAATTTTTAAGGATAGGCGCATAGGGGGCGTAAATACTGATCAGAATAAGAACAAGAAAGAAAGACGGTCTGAGAATTAACCAGGACTGGTACATGAGTTCTCACAGGGTCATTCCGTCGAAGTAGCGTCATAAAGGAACTACTACTGTCGCACTGATGTCAAACGCTAACATTGCCTCTGTTTTAACAGTACGTTTGTTCACAGAGGTGCCACCTACACAAGTGGATAGTTCAAGAATGGTGTTCTTGCTGCTACTGCACTAGGATATTGAACGATCCCGAAGGTCGGTGAGCGGATGCTGAAGCAGATATGCAAACTGACCGAAGGCTTCCGATGTTTGCCGATTTCTGCCGACCGAGGAGGGGAGCGAGGCTATTAGAAATGGAGTGCTTCGAAGTGTTTGACAAATGAATAAGCGAAATGGAAAACAGACCATATATATCACATAATTTAATTCGACTTCAATATCTCGTCAAGATACGCCGTAGGTGACAGGTATCTATCTTATCTTGAAAAATGTGCATCGGATTTTGATACCAAATATAGCAGAGATTCTGACACAGCGCAGCCAGTCAATGAAGTAGCTCCTGCCAAGTGCCAGCTGAAAGAACTGATGGTGAGCATTGACACGCTTCCCATTTGGATTTTTTGAAAGTTTTTATTTTATTTTTTCCAAAGTATGGGTTAAGAGATGCTTAGACAAACATTAAGCAGCATTGCCTATACTTATGACAATGTTAGCGACTGCAGCATCTACCGAATTATAGTCAAGTACTGGCGTCAAAGGACTATCAAAGTTTGCTATCTTGTCAACAGAACACGACACAGCTACTACAATGGACATCAATGGCATGGCACAATCCATGAGTTTGCTTCGGTCATATGGCGGAAACGCAAGGTAAAATTACAATGCAACGAAACTCCTGGAAAGGGATACTTTCTCAACTCTTAATTACAGCCCTTACCCGCTTATTCCTAATTACTAAATCATGCACTATTTATAATTTATGAGGAACAAATGAAATCTGCTCTTTATTAAACATCGTGGTAAAATCAATTTACAGCGACTGTCACGCACAGTTTTGTCTTCCTTTCAGTTTTTTGTAGGAAGTTTACTCATCTTGTAATTTATTTACTACAATAATAGATTTATATATACTAAGATGGTATCTGTTCTTTCGGACATGTCCGAAATAACAGATACCATCGGTGACCATGCAGCTCGTTGGAATGAAATTACAATGAAATGAACACCCTTAGCTGCTCACAGGCGTTGACATACATCAACGGGGACAAATGAAAATGTGTGCCCCGACCGTGACTCGAACCCGGGATCTCCTGCTTGCATGGCAGACGCTCCATCCATCTGTGTCCTCGGTGGCTCAGATGGATAGAGCGTCTGCCATGTAAGTAGGAGATCCCGGGTTCGAGTCGGGGCACACATTTCCATCTGTCCCCGTTGACGTATGTCAACGCCTGTGAGCAGCTAAGGGTGTTCATTTCATTGTAATTTAATAATAGATTTAATTTGTTGTGGACAGCATCTGACACAAATACATTTCATTTAAATATTAGTTGTTCAATTTTTCTCCAGTTCTATTAGATATAGGTACGGTACAAAATTATCAAATCTGCTAAATCTGTGCAGAAAAAAAAGGAAAAACAAGTCAGAAGAAAGGCGGTTTACCCCGGGGGGGGGGGGGGGGGGAGGGAACGCAGCTTTGAATTTATGCCAACTGCCTATGATTAACTCGGTATTTCTCTGGTCATGTACTGTCCTTACCCTGAACGGTCCTTTTGAACACCTCAGTGCTGGACTAGGCATGGTCTTTTGCCATTCCTATGCCCTTGTGTGTTTGTGTCCAGAGGATGAATAATTGGTGCAGGGACTAACAGTTGACCACGGACGCATGCCAACGTAACGTGCTGCGCACTAATAGAAAAGGTAATGAGACCAAATACTGTTCGACTGCGTTATTTGCGGCAAACCACTGGAAGCAGAAACTATCGTCAAATACGTAGAAGTAACCGTCCAGAGCGACCTAGTGTGGAATGAGCACATGAATTCCTGGGTAACATTCGTTGGAAGAATCGTAAGTAAATGTAATGAATGCACGAAAGAACTGCCTTACAAAACACTTGTTCAACCGCTTCCTGAATACTGAATATTTCTTCCATAAGGGACGGCATTATGAGGGCTGCGACTGCTCATCAATACAAATAAAACAGTTTCTGAATCAGTGGCAAAATAAACAAGTGATTGACGCAAAAACTGTTTCATTTGTATTTCTGAACACTGTTCATCTGTCTGGGACCCTTACCAGGTTCTTGTAGTAGAAAGGAGGGAGGGAGAGAGAGAGAGAGAGAGAGAGAGAGAGAGAGAGAGAGAGAGAGAGGTCTACGGAAGATAGGGGCGTTTCGCCATGGGAGCGTTTAGTCGACGCAACAAGAGCGTTGCGGAGGTTCTCAACAAACACCTGTGGCAGAAGCTGCAGGGCAGGCGTTGTGCATTACCAAGATATTTACTACTGAAATTCGAAAAGAGTACATTCCGAGAAGAATCGGCCAACGTGTTACCTTCTTCCAAATACGTCTCGGGAAATGAACACAACGAGATAATTAGAGAAATCTGAGCTAACAACGAGATTTATCGACCATCATTCTTCCGACGCTCCACTGGCGAATGACCGAACCGAAGATCAGATGTGTAACAGTTGTTTTAGAAAGCAGGGAAGTAATAAATCGAAAAAGAATGATTTTGTAGACTATATACTCCTCATCACACACCTACAGTGACTTTCAGAGAATAGGCATTTCGGAGCTTGTTTTCGTGGCTTGGACTTATTCATTTTCGTTCCTAAATTATCAGTGAATGACTACTCCTGCGTCACACAGTAACGCAGTAGGTAATGTGAGTACCGATCAAAACGGCAATGTACACTACTGGCCATTAAAATTGCTACACCAACAAGAAATGCAGGTTATAAACGGGTATTCATTGGACAAAAATATTATACTAGAACTGACATTTGATTACATTTTCACGCAGTTTGGGTGCATAGATCCTGAGAAATCGGTACCGAGAACAACCACCTCTGGCCGTAATAACGGCCTTGATACGCCTGGGCATTGAGTCAAACAGAGCATGGATGGCGTGTACAGGTACAGCTGCCCATGCAGCTTCAACACGATACCACAGTTCATCAAGAGTAGTGACTGGCGTATAGTGACGAGCCAGTTGCTCGGCCACCATTGACCAGACGTTTTCAATTGGTGAGAGATCTGGAGAATGTGCTGGCCAGTATCCAGAAAGGCCCGTACAGGACCTGCAACATGCGGTCGTGCATTATCTTGCTGAAATGTAGTGTTTCGCAGGGATCGAATGAAGGGTAGAGCCACGGGTCGTAGCACATCTGAAATGTAACGTCCACTGTTCAAAGCGCCGTCAATGCGAACAAGAAGTGACCGAGACGTGTAACCAATGGCACCCCATACCATCACGGCGGGTGAGACGCCAGTATGGCGATGACAAATACACGCTTCCAATGTGCGTTCATCGCGATGTCGCTAAACACTAATGCGACCGTCATGATGCTGTAAACAGAACCTGGATTCATCCGAAAAAATGACGTGTTGCCATTCGTGCACCCAGGTTCGTCGTTGAGTACACCATCGCACGCGCTCCTGTCTGTGATGCAGCGTCAAGGGTGACCGCAACCATGGTCTCCGAGCTGGTAGTCCAAGCTGCTGCAAACGTCGTCGAACTGTTCGTACAGATGGTTGTTGTCTTGCAAAGGTCCCCATCTGTTGACTCAGGGATCGAGACGTGGCTGCACGATCCATTACAGCTATGCGGATAAGATGCCTGTCATCTCGACTGCTAGTGATACGAGGCCGTTGGGATCCAGCACGGCGTCCCGTATTGCCCTACTGAACGTACCGATTCCATATTCTGCTAACAGTCATTGGATCTCGACCAACGCGAGCAGCAATATCGCGATACGATAAATCACAATCGCGATAGGCTACAATCCGACCTTTATCAAAGTCGGAAACGTGATGGTATGCATTTCTCCTCTTTACACGAGGCATTACAACAACGTTTCACCAGGCAACGTCGGTCAACAGCTGGTTGGGTATGCGAAATCGGTTGGAAACTTTCCTCATTTCTGCACATTGTAGGTGTCGCCACCGACGTCAACCTTGCGTGAATGCTCTGAAAAGCTAATCATTTGAATATCACAGCATCTTCTTCCTGTCGATTAAATTTCGCGTCTGTGGCACGTCATCTTCGTGGTGTAGCAATTTTAATGGCCAGTAGTGTAATTATTGTGGCTTTGCGGGCGGAGCTATGAATGAGCACCAGGGATGTGAATGGAAGCTGCAGAGTGGTCAGGGTGTACGCCGGTGCCGGCCGTGCCTGTGCCCAGCTGGGACTGCTGACGGCGCCGCGGAGGCGGAAGTTGTGACGTCAGGCGGAACGTGCTTCCCGAAGGTGAGCCGCGGGCACTCAGGGACACAAGGCACACCAACTGGCATCATGCGACAGCCCAACTTCGCAGGTCCTAGCAGAGCACACCACGGAGGGCACGAGCTTTACATCCGTTCACTTCACCCTACTTTACGCCATTTGAAACGATGCCGTGGTAGGTGTAGCATTTTCCATCCTCCCCCTCCTCTCCTACCCCTTCCTCAGCAATCGCTTTTCAACAGTAATAACCACGTGTGGCTCCCAGGATGGTGCGAGAATTTCAATTTGACGCCAGATCCGCCAGATGCAAGTTGATACTATTGCTTATTTCGTCGAGCAGCTACTCATTTGCCGGCCGCGGTGGCCGTGCGGTTCTGGCGCTGCAGTCCGGAACCGCGGGACTGCTACGGTCGCAGGTTCGAATCCTGCCTCGGGCATGGGTGTGTGTGATGTCCTTAGGTTAGTTAGGTTTAAGTAGTTCTAAGTTCTAGGGGACTTATGTCCTAAGATGTTGAGTCCCATAGTGCTCAGAGCCATTTGAACCCATTTTTAGCTACTCATTTGACCCTACGAGCCTGATTCGGCCTCACACAACATCACATTTCTTTCACAGTGTTTCCTCCGCCGCTGTTTCCATGGCTTATCAACTATTGTTTGATTTTAAGTTCGTGACTGGATGCCCCTTCTATCGCCACAGTCGTAAGTTGTCCTAGGGCAAAGTAGTCGTGTGTGCCATTCCTCTCTGAATCGTATGAACTTTAGCCTGTATGTTATCGTATTTGAACTGCTTGTGTATCGTATTTCCCGAGGCGGAGACTGGAGAGTAATCCGAAATTTGCCTAAACGAGAGTGGAAAATCGCCTGAAAACCACATTCATGCTCACCAGCGGACCAGACTAAAGGTTGTTTATTCGCTGCGCGGTTTCGATCCTGACCTGGCTTATTTGCCTGTCCTACGAACTTTCGTGCTATGCTTTAGGCCGAACGAGCAGGTCCCGTTCCAAATAGTACCACCACATAAATATCCAACCTGGAACTTCTCCGTCGTCAGTAGCCAGTGATTCTAACAACCAGACTAAGCAGCCGCCGGTTTTTCTCAGGTTAGCGGAAGTAGATACTAGCTTTGTAATTAGGAGAAACACCTTTACAGCACAAGACGGTCTGCACCCAGAAAGGGTCCCTGTAACGAGGAATTTTGTTACCGGTATATTTAAGTCGAAAAACCTGAAATCAGTCCCACATTCAGGAAATAAACAATGTGTGCAGATGCGGGTGTTCTACTTTGTCGTCTTGGGCAAGGTCTCTGGTAATGGTGGTATCGCATTGCCTTACGTCAACGTCAAGTACGTATCTCTGAGATTGGCAGTAGGTAATGATGATTTTACAGTATACTATAGTACAGTGCAGTGTTGCTGTAAGTGACGCGAAGAGAACGAGTGAAACCCCGTGCAAATATGTAGCCTACTCCTGTCGAAAAGCATCAAAGGAACCACAAGCTTAAAGTCTTCTTCTTTAGAAGACGCGTATAAAATTTTTAGTTAGGAAATGTACTCCTCCAGCGCTTCTACCCTTGCCGGCCAAATATAGACGGTGAAAATTTCTCCCACCGCCAGGGTTCGAACTGGCTATCTACGAACCGAGAGCGAGCGCACTAGAGTGCGACAGTGGCCTCAGCAATAGAGACGGGATCGGTATGTGTAAGGAACTTCATGCTGAAATTGTAGCTACACAAATTATGATATACATTTGAAATTAGTAACGTTGTAAACCGAGGCTACCACATTGCACGGTTTACCATCAGATGCGCACAGACTATTGGAATCACTCTTACGGCAGCGTTGGGATTGGACGTATTTGTCGTCTTTCTCCTCAAAGTAAGGTCAAGAAGTAGCAGCAATGACCTTATTACCATTTTGCACCTTTCGTTGCCACTCGGCAGTGCTTCTTACAGGCCCTGGAGAACAAGCAAGTTCCAGCTTTATCGTGTCCCATACGTGTTCAATCGGCGAGAGACTTGGTGGTCTTGCTGGCCAGGATAGTTGTACAGCACGACGAGCGCATTGCATCGACGCAGTCGTTTGTGGCCGCGCACTGTCCTGTTGAAACACTACACCATCTCCCATTAGTACAGGGATAGCAACCTGCGACATGCAGCGGCCATTGGTTACTTTACCCTGCAGAAACACCAGCGAGGAGGAGATCAGTGTTTAACGTCCCGTCGACAACGAAGTCATTAGTGACGGAGCACAAGCTCGGTTTAGGGAAGGATTACCATCCCGTTAATTGACTGAAGCAGTTTTACGGAAATCACGGGAAACCTAAAACAGGATGGCTGAGCGGGGATTTCAACGTCGTCCTGCCGAATGCGAGACCAGTGTGCTCACTGTAGCACCTCGCTCGGTATAAATGCCAAATGTGACGGCGAGCTGTAATTAATGGTCTTCCACACCATGAGGCCTGTGATAGGTTTGTGTGTCGTGGTCGAATGCACTCTGGAAAAGGCAGCTTGTCAGGTCTACGCCATACACATGTACTTCCATGACTCGCCTACAAACATAGCCTACTCTCGTCACTGAGTACAACAGGCGTCATTCCTGTCTCAGTCAATTCTTTCAAGAGATCAGAGTAGCCATGCTTGTCGATGGCGTGGTGTCAGTGGCTGGCTCTGAGCACTGTGGGACTTAACTTCTGAGGTCATCAGTGCCTTAGAACGTAGAACTACTTAAACCTAACTAACTTAAGGACATCACACACATCCATGCCCGAGGCAGGATTCGAACGGTCGCGAGGTTCCAGACTGTAGCGCCTACAACCGCTCGGCCACTCCGGCCGGCTGGTGTCAGTGGCAGCCTGGCCAAAGGCACAGGTGATCTTAATCCCGCTGCAAGCAGACGGTTCCCAATGGTCCCTGACGCCACAGCAGGTGGAACATGTGTCAAGATTTCGTCTCTGGGTGACGTTGGGTCGGCCACCGCTGCACGGATGCGTCTGTCTTGAAATGCATCTGTATTACGCAGACGTCCAGAACCCAGTCTACTGGTGTAAGTGTATTCCACAGACCAATGTTGAAAACAACGACACACCGCCGATATATTGTGCCCAACACGGCAGCAATCCATCGATACGTCCATCAAGCTTCTGAGAGGATCAAAATCCAACCCCGTTCAAATAACTAAAGCTGTACAACAGGTGTTTGTGATCTTGGGTTGAGCATGGTGTATCGTAGAATGAATACTGAAAACAATGTTCGCCTCTAAATTGAACACAGTTCCTGCCTGCAGAGTCAAAACAGTCCTCATGAGCGCTATCTGATCGCTGTAGACCGCGACAAATGAATCACTAACACTACAACCCTCAGTATGCCACTGAGCACAGTCCTTGAGGATGTTGCCTTTCTTTCCGGGAGCGTGCATTGTATCACATACGTTCCGAAAACACTGTAACTGCTGATATACAGAAATGTGCTACTATGTCGAATTCATATAGTTGTTTGGACTATGGTCACGCACCAATGGCCGTAACACTCTAACGAGCCAAAATATTATAGCCATCTGCTTAATAGTGAGTTGGTCTACCTAAGGAATTCAGTAACAGAATAATTATATGTGGTATGGATTTGACAAGTCCATCGAGCGTTTCTGGATGTATGAGGCACAGATCACACAATTGCTGCAAATTACGGGCTGACGTCTGACTGACTGTTTCGTATGTGCTCCACTGGGTTCAGATCAGGCCAATTTAGTGGCCTAGACATAAACTTTAGTTCACTAACTTGTTCATCAAACCATTGCAGCACGATTCTAGTTGTCTAAGAGGGACAATTATCCTGCTGGAAGACGGAATCGGTGCCAGGGAAGACGTCAAGCATGAAGGAATGCAATAATATTTATGTAGCATACAGTTCTCATCGTGCCTTCGGTTACTACAACAGATCCCATGTAAGCCAAATTGAATGCCCCCTATAGCACTTTACTGTCCCCACCGACCAAACAATTTTGGCGAGAGGCATGTTTGGAGCAGTCATATACCTGGATGATAGCGTGTCTGGTGATGACCTGTTGTAAATAGCAACGTGATTTTTTCGTCCAGACGACTCGTTTCCATTGATCCACGGTGTATTCCCGAAGGACCCATCTCCACCGCAGTCGTAACTGACAGTGTCATTAGTTCAGAATGGTAACACACAGGAGCCGTCTGCTGTGGAGTTCCATTTTCAACAATGAGTGCCAGTGAACTCCGAACCCTTTGTTCGTGCACCTTACACGTTCAACACCTTGTCGCTTACTCTTCGTTTCACTACCCATTCAACACTTTCCATAACCTCTCACGACAGTAGCACGCGAACAGACGATCAACTTCAGTGTTTCGGAAACGCTCGTTCCCAGTCGCAGGGCCAGTCTACTCATTCAAATGGCTCTAAGGACTATAGGACTTAACATCTGAGGTCATCAGTCCCCTAGACTTAGAACTACACTACTGGCCATTAAAACTGCTACACCAAGAAGAAATGCAGGTGATAAACAGGTTGGACAAATATACACTCCTGGAAATTGAAATAAGAACACCGTGAATTCATTGTCCCAGGAAGGGGAAACTTTATTGACACATTCCTGGGGTCAGATACATCACATGATCACACTGACAGAACCACAGGCACATAGACACAGGCAACAGAGCATGCACAATGTCGGCACTAGTACAGTGTATATCCACCTTTCGCAGCAATGCAGGCTGCTATTCTCCCATGGAGACGATCGTAGAGATGCTGGATGTAGTCCTGTGGAACGGCTTGCCATGCCATTTCCACCTGGCGCCTCAGTTGGACCAGCGTTCGTGCTGGACGTGCAGACCGCGTGAGACGACGCTTCATCCAGTCCCACACATGCTCAATGGGGGACAGATCCGGAGATCTTGCTGGCCAGGGTAGTTGACTTACACCTTCTAGAGCACGTTGGGTGGCACGGGATACATGCGGACGTGCATTGTCCTGTTGGAACAGCAAGTTCCCTTGCCGGTCTAGGAATGGTAGAACGATGGGTTCGATGACGGTTTGGATGTACCGTGCACTATTCAGTGTCCCCTCGACGATCACCAGTGGTGTACGGCCAGTGTAGGAGATCGCTCCCCACACCATAATGCCGGGTGTTGGCCCTGTGTGCCTCGGTCGTATGCAGTCCTGATTGTGGCGCTCACCTGCACGGCGCCAAACACGCATACGACCATCACTGGCACCAAGGCAGAAGCGACTCTCATCGCTGAAGACGACACGTCTCCATTCGTCCCTCCATTCACGCCTGTCGCGACACCACTGAAGGCGGGCTGCACGATGTTGGGGCGTGAGCGGAAGACGGCCTAACGGTGTGCGGGACCGTAGCCCAGCTTCATGGAGACGGTTGCGAATGGTCCTCGCCGATACCCCAGGAGCAACAGTGTCCCTAATTAGCTGGGAAGTGGCGGTGCGGTCCCCTACGGCACTGCGTAGGATCCTACGCTCTTGGCGTGCATCCGTGCGTCGCTGCGGTCCGGTCCCAGGTCGATGGGCACGTGCACCTTCCGCCGACCACTGGCGACAACATGGATGTACTGTGGAGACCTCACGCCCCACGTGTTGAGCAATTCGGCGGTACGTCCACACGGCCTCCCGCATGCCTACTATACGCCCTCGCTCAAATTCCGTCAACTGCACATACGGTTCACGTCCACGCTGTCGCGGCATGCTACCAGTGTTAAAGACTGCGATGGAGCTCCGTATGCCACGGCAAACTGGCTGACACTGACGGCGGCGGTGCACAAATGCTGCGCAGCTAGCGCCATTCGACGGCCAACACCGCGGTTCCTGGTGTGTCCGCTGTGCCGTGCGTGTGATCATTGCTTGTACAGCCCTCTCGCAGTGTCCGGAGCAAGTATGGTGGGTCTGACACACCGGTGTCAATGTGTTCTTTTTTCCATTTCCAGGAGTGTATTATACTAGAACTGACATGTGATTACATTTTCAAGCAATTTGGGTGCATAGATCCTGAGAAATCAGTACCCAGAACAACCACCTCTGGCCGTAATAACGGCCTTGATACGCCTGGGCATTGAGTCAAACAGAGCTTGGATGGCGTGTACAGGTACAGCTGCTGATGCAGCTTCAACACGACGCCACAGTTCATCAAGAGTAGTGATTGGCCTATTGTGACGAGCCAGTTGCTCGGCCACCATTGACCAGACGTTTTCAGCTGATGAGAGATCTGGAGAATGTGCTGGCCAGGGCAGCAGTCGAACATTTTCTGTATCCAGAAAGGCCCGTACAGGACCTGCAATATGCGGTCGTGCATTATCCTGCTGAAATGTAGGATTTCGCAGGGATCTAATGAAGTGTAGAGCCACGGGTCGTAACACACCTGAAATGTAACGTCCACTGTTCAAAGTGCCGTCAATGCGAACAAGAGGTGACCGAGACGTGTAACCAATGGCACTCCATGCCATCACGTCGGGTGATACGCCAGTATGGCGATGACAAATACACTCTTCCAATGTGCGTTCACCGCGATGTCGCCAAACACGGATGCGACCATCATGATGCTGTAAACAGAACGTGGATTCATCCGAAAAAATGACGTGTTGCCATTCGTGCACCCAGGTTCGTCTTTCAGTACACCATCGCAGGCGCTCCTGTCTATGGCGCAGCGTCAAGGGTAACCGCAGCCATGGTCTCCGAGCTGGTAGTCCATGCTGCTGCAAACGTCGTCGAACTGTTCGTGCAGATGGTTGTTGTCTTGCAAACGTCCCCATGTGTTGATTCAGGGAGACGTGGCTGCACGATCCGTTACAGCCATGCGGATAAGATGCCTGTCATCTCGACTGCTAGTGATACGAGGCCGTTGGGATCCAGCACGGCGTTCCGTATTACCCTCCTGAACCCACCGATTCCATATTCTGCTAACAGTCATTGGATCTCGACCAACGCGAGCAGCAATGTCACGATGCGATAAACCGCAATCGCGATAGGTTACAATCCGACCTTTATCAACGTCGGAAACGTGATGGTACGCATTTCTCCTCCTTACACGAGGCATCACAACAACGTTTCACCAGGCAACGCCGGGCAACTGCTGTTTGTGTATGAGAAATCGGTTGGGAACTTTCCTCTTGTCAGCATTTTGTAGGTGTCGCCACCGGCGCCAACCTTGTGTGAACGCTATGAAAAGCTAATCATTTCCATATTACAGCATCTTCTTCCTGTCGGTTAAATACCGCGTTTGTAAAAAATGATTCAAATGGCTCTGAGGACTATGGGACTTAACTTCTGAGGTTATCAGTCCCCTAGAACTTAGAACTACTTAAACCTAACTAACCTAAGGACACCACACACATCCATGCCCGAGGCAGGATTCGAACCTGGGACCGTAGCGGTCGCTCGTTTCCAGATTGAAGCGCTTAAAACCTCTCGGCCACAGCGGCCGGCAAAGTTCGTCTCATTGCTTATGTCTTTCAGTTCTGTGATATACTGCAGCAGTTCTTTTTATGTATGGTCTAAGTTTCATCGAGCTATGTTACTTGGCAGTGACGCATCATGCGAAAGTTTATTTTGTCCCTACGTTTTAGACGCCAGTGTGCTTTCCTTAGTGCGTCACGTGCCCGCAAGGTCACCGGCAAGATTCAATATCGCGGTGGATGGTGGCCATAATGCTTTGGTTCATCAGCGTATTTGAAATATAAGCCAACGTTCTTGTATTGCATATAAGATTTGTAGACGTCGCTGTCTCATCGTGGTAGCTCTTTCAAAAGACCACCTTACCACCACCCAATACAGGTCACATTCGTTCACAACTCATCATTGAGCTTATTTATGCTGACGCACGTCCGTTTATGGAAATGCTGGACTTTTTGTTCAGTAGCATTTCAGTTGTACTGAAAACAAAAATGATGTGAGAGTATGGGCTGTCGCTGTCAAAGGGTATATTAACAGAAATCTTCTGAGTGTTTAAACGTGGCATAAGTGATATACCTACTCACGTTTTGGCTGCTTCTAGGCAGCTTTCATCAGGATCACTGATGAAGATAGCGTGCAATAGCAGCTGAAACATGAGCAATTTTACAACGTATGACGCGGTCATACACCAGAAGGATTTTAGTGGAACAGAAATGTTTTTATTTACGCTCTCTTGCTGTGCGTTTCAAATAGAGAATTTCGAACCACGTCGTACCACTATCAATACGAAATAGCTTCTACAAGATCACTATGAAATCGACCTATATCTTCAGGAAAACATGGTTGTAATTTGATTATCTGCTCTCACTGCTAAAGCATATAGCATTATGTGTGACAGTGCGTAGATGTGAGTGAAGAACAAGCCTCAGACGTTCCCAATTATGAAACTGTGGCTATCTCTGAATCTAAGCACTTAATTTCTCCACTTTCATCGGAGAAAAATAAATGACCAAACAGATCATTAATGCTAACAGCTACTACTTAAGATTATTTTGTTACTGCGTCTGTAAAAAGTATTTGGCAAAGGCCTTGACAGACATCTTGATAACACTGATACGTACAGTGAGCAATACACCCACGACCATATCTTCCAACGTACCGTCTGACTACATGGGGCAAGAGAAATACAAGATTTTTTTGAACATTACATCAAACGGACAAGTTCTTTTTCTGTTTCTGTTATACAGAAGGGGAAAAATCAGAAGTTTCTGACTGTCTCACATTTTTTGCGTGTGGCAAGTAGTTGAAATGGCTGCTGAAGTAATCAATCCTCACTCCTCTGAGTTATATACATGCCGGAAAATATAGAACAAATATCGTGACATATGGCCGAAATCCCAGACGGTGTGTTTTCCTTTCGATCACATGAGCTCTTTACATTATTGTTCTTTTAGAGCAAATCGCTTTTGCATCTGAGGTAAACTTCCCAATATGTTGCTTTCTTCGACAAGCACAAGAGTTATTCCCATTTTCGCTAAATACATGTGGTGAACAAAAACTGCGCGAAGAGATCTTTCGTGTATGGCAGTGAGGATATGTCACATATGCAATGCAAAGGTTCTGGGAGTGCAGTAGTCTTTACCGGTAAATTTATATTAAGTTATTCATCAGTTCACAGTTTGCCAAATGTTTTAGCACAGCAAAGCGTTGTTTTTTCTGCTTCCAAAATTATGTAATCTTCTATAAATGGTGTTAAATTTAAAAAAAAAATATCGTGTGACTAGGGCCTCCAGTCGGGTAGACCGTTCACCGGGTGCAAGTCTTTCGATTTGACGCCACTTCGGCGACTTGCGCGTCGATGGGGATGGAATGATGATGATTAGGACAACACAACACCCAGTCCCAGAGCGGAGAAAATCTCCGGCCCAGCCGGGAATCGAACCCGGGCCCTTAGGATTATTGATAGTATGTCGCGCTGATCACTTCTTTTTAATTTTTTTTCACTAGTTTAAAGGAACAGGAATTTTTTAAATTTTTTTAAAATTTATTTTCAATAAAGATCACTCTGTTAAAAGGAACGTGTAGATCATTTCATGGTATAATATGTGCATTACATATTGAGTGGTGAGAGAAGCGTGAGGTTCGTTATCAGCTGTCAAATGTGCACACCGACTGCACCCGGCACATCCCAATTGCGTAGTGGGTCAAGGAAGATTGCCTGAAGATAGTTGGCAAAAGTTTTCCGATAGTGTGACCGTCTATGAACCTCATTGTGGGCATGCTGCAGGAAATACCAAAAGTCAAGTCGCGACTTGGCAGCATCCCCATAGAGGTACGCGATCGTCCAACCTTTGACCCAGATGATCGACTGTGATTTAGTCGCCGGAAAGTAGTCACTCTCCGGATGTAAGAAGGAAGCAGGTGTAATATGTTGCGGGGTCACACGGAGGTAGCAAGCCACCATCTGTCTTCCTAGGAGCCATACGTCCTCCACCGCGATACAAGTTAAGCGGAGATGGTCGTCATCCACTTGGCGACATTTCGGGCATAATGGAGTGCCCACTAGTCCAATTGCATGGAGCCGTTGGTTGGTGTTGAACCCATTCAGCTACCGGCGGCGGACATGGTGTTAAATGGAAACGATGCAAGAGGTGGAACGAAAAATTATAAGTTATGGCATGGTATACTCAGTGCGAATGGACGAAAAAAAAATGTTAAATGGACCTCAAACGGAAGGTTGTTTTGAACACCGCAGTTCTTTACTAGACGTGGTCTTCAAATGGTTCAAATGGCTCTGAGCACTATGGGACTCAACATCTGAGGTCATCAGTCCCCTAGAACTTAGAACTACTTAAACCTAACTAACCTAAGGACATCACACATATCCATGCCCGAGGCAGGATTCGAACCTGCGACTGTAGCGGTCGCGCAGTTCCAGACGGAAGCGCCTAAAACCGCTCGGCCACTCCGGCCGGCCGACA
This sequence comes from Schistocerca cancellata, assembly GCF_023864275.1. Lineage (NCBI taxonomy): Eukaryota > Metazoa > Arthropoda > Insecta > Orthoptera > Acrididae > Schistocerca > Schistocerca cancellata. The sequence goes on from NC_064626.1 coordinate 374,635,891, forward strand.
TGGTCCTGCTGGAGGTGTTATGCCCTTGTCTTCCGACAACTTTTGAGCTGGTGGTCAATTGTAGGGGGACCTATAGTTTAGCGTGAATTCTGAACAACAATACAATCTGGCTTTTTCGTGTAAAGAAGTCATCGCACGGATGAAAGAAGCGACAAGTGAAACAAAATATCCTGTGACCAACCGTAGTGTGAGCAGCGGACCTTTGAAATTTTAGCCTGGTACCCACCAGGTTATCGAGCTACACAGTAGCTCTTTAAATTCAGGCCTTAATCCGCACACTCGGAGAGAAAGGTTTCATCGAGACTTGCCGCATCCATTATCGGCCTCCTAGCAGCTAAGAAAATAGAACCCATCACCCGCGTAACGCTTTTAGCTCGGATCAATGGTCTTTCAAAATTTATGCAGTAACAAGGACGTCACGATGCCGCACAATAGCGACGCCCTTAGAGCTGGTGTGAACTTCACTCGTCTTCTGTTGTAGCACAAGCAAGCTCATCTGTCGACCACCTTTGTAATTTGAAATACTAGTCTTTTTCTTATATCTTTTCCGTAAGCTTAGCTTATGCTTTTCTCGATTTACCCTACGCTATTGCCCTGTCCTCTTAATCGCCTTTTCCATGACTTTACGCACTAGCCTTGTTGCAAACAACAGCGAACATTTGCACGAATTAGTTCCACTGAAGAACGAACATATGTATCTGAGCAAGCAAATTACACCTGTTGATAGATCCAAATGGCCCGAAACGCATTGTGAAATAGCACAACACAAGTTTTCGACCGATTTCCGCCTGTTAGTCACCGGAGAACGTCAAAGTCCTGCAGTGAGGCGATATCGAGGGGGACTTAAGTGAATTTTTGTAATATATTAAACAGAAAGATACATCATACCGGATATTAACTCTTCTAGAATCAGAAGATACAGCCATTTACGCGTACACAACAAAAAATTTCAATTACTGAGACTTTTATACAGGATGGAGAAAAATTCGCGCACTCACTTCGCAGCGCGATCCTCACATACTGGCAAAACAAAAATGTCTGTCACAAAATTTCGTCCTGCGCATATTTCGGGCAGTAAATGGACGTTAAAGACTGGCAATCCGGCAACACTGTAATCACGTGTAGTGCTGTGCAGTTGGTACAGTGCATAGTGTTTTGGTTTGGCATGCAGGAAGTCCAGGGTTCGATTCCGGATTGAGGCATATTTGCTTTTATTTGCTAAATGCTAATGGTTCCCAGGAATTATTTGTAAAGCACGTTGCTAGCTGTACTGGTGACGCAAGACCCCAATGCACTGTAATGGACCAGAACGTGGCAAGAATAATAGTTTGTATTAATAGATGGGACCGTAGGGGGAGCGTACAGAGAAAACAGGTTTGAATTAATAGATGCAGTGGTGCGAAACAATTCGTCTACGTCATTCAAAAGTTTTCTTTAAAAGTTGACCAATGAAACGATTGTACTTCCATTTCTGTGATAGTTATACGTAACTGCAAATGTTTTATAGAAGACCCACAGTAATAGCTGCACGAGGATTAAGAAGCCAGATACCGTACCACGTCGACTACTTTTAGCAAATAAAAACAAATAACCCACGATCCAGAATCGAACCCTCGGTCCCCTGCATGCTAACCCAAAACGCCAGCCAGTATATCAGTTGCACAACACTACTGCTATATTCTGACAGATATAATTGCTGTAGGTGTGACTGCAGTGTTTCCACATTGCCGATCTTTAGCGTCCATTTACTGCCCGAAATATGTGCAGGACGAAATTTTGTGACATACATTGTTGTATTGCCAATATATGAGGGATCGCGCTCCGAAGTCCCAGTGCGCGAATTTTTCTTCACCCTGTATGATAGGTTATCGCACGACGATTGTACAAACTTATATGGATGGGAGAGAAGGGCAGATGTATCAATCTAAAATACATGACTCTAGGCTGGAAACAACTGAGTCTAAAGTACGAAGCCAAATGTGTTGTGTTTTGGAATATAATTTTGTCACTGTATTATGAGTCGTTGTTTTCACGATGTAACACGGTGATTACGTTCGTAACTGATAACAATGCAGTGTAGGCAAACTTAACCAAAATGTAGGTGTAAATCTTAAGGGAGCAGTGGTATTAGGGTAGAGGCAGGAAACTCTAGTAATGTACTGCAGATGGCTGGAGTTTTGTGTACGTTTGTGGTTAAAAAATGATCGAGGCCTAGCTCAATTTGCACAGGCGTTCTCTGAAAGGTGGAGAGAGAGAGAAATCGTTTTTCGAGGCCAGCTCGCTGACATGCTCTAACTCCACTTGCCGTATCTACGAGGCGCTCGTCGGGGCCACGAAGGATCTCCTGTCAGGAATTCTCGCTCTCAGAGACATTTTTTTCCAACAACCTCAATGTTGAAATTTGCTGGCCCATTAAAACCGTGTGTCGTGCCGGGATCCGACACTGTGATCTTTGTTTTTCGTGGACGAAAGCTCTATCGACTGAGCTATCGAAGCACTAGTTACGATCCACCCTAACAGCTTCACTGGAGTCAATACCACTTCTGTCCTCCAGACGTATGCTGGAGAACTTCTGTGAAGTCTGGAAGGTGTTAGAAGAGCGGCTGACGGAAGTGAAGATGTGAGGGCGGGTACTTCGTTGTGCTTGGATAGTTCAGCCCCCCGCAAGCAAAGACCGCTGGTTCGAGTCCCGGTCCGGCACGCAGTTTTAATCTGCCAGCAAGTTTCAAACAAGCGCACACTCTGCTGCAGTGCGAAAATTCACTCTTCTACAGGACATTATTTGCTTCCAACCTGTTTGAATTGTGCACTTTACACGGGTGTTCAATCGAGGTGTGCTGCTAGATTTCTCTACATCATACTCCGCAAGCCACCAAATGATGTGTGGCGGAGGGTACTTTTTGTACCACTAACTAAGCCCTCCAGCCCTGTTCCACTCGCGATTAGCACGTGGGAAGAATGATTGTCGGTAAGCCTCTGTATTGCCCGTAAGTTCTCGAATTTTCTCCTCTTGGTCATTAAGCTAGAAGTATGTAGGGGGAAGTTATTTGTTGCCCGACTCTTCCCGGAAAGTGCTCTCTCGAAATTTCAATAATAAATCTCTGTGATGCACAACGCCTCTCTTGCAACGTATGCCAGTGGAGTTTGATGAGCATCTCCGCAACGCTCTCGTACCGACTGAACGATCCCGTGAAGAAAGGTACCGCTCTTCGTTGGATCTTTTCTATCAGTTCTATCCGGTAGGGATCCCAGACAGATAAACAATACTGAAAAATGGGTCGAACAACGTCTTGTAAGCCACTTCCTTCGTGGATGAGTTACATTTCCTTAAGATTCTTCCTATGAATCTGAGTCTGGCATCCCCTTTCCTCACCATTTGTTTCATATGGTCATTGCACTTAAGATCGCTTCGGTTAGTTACTCCTAGATACGTTATGACAGATACTGTTTCCAGCGATTTGTCATGAATAGTGTATCTATACAGTGGTGGATTTATTTTCCCGTGTGTGCGCAATATGTTACTTTTATTCCCGTTCAAAGTCAAATCGCAGAGCCTGCACCACTCATCAATTCTCTGGAAGTCATTCTGCAAATCGTTACTGTCTTCTGGCGTTGCTTCTATGTTACAGACAACCGCATCAACTGCGAACAGCCTTAGAGAGCATCCTTCACTATTTACAGCAGTCTGCAACTCTGGGGCAACTTTTCGATTCCACAGCTAGGAACCACGTGGTTTTGAGGTGAAGAACTCGTAGAGCCATGTCCGGATTGTATTTTCATCCGGAAACGAAGTTCGTTGAAGGCTGTTTGATAGAGAGCGGAAAAGGTGAAAGTCTGAGCGCGCAAGATTAGTGAATTAGATGGGTGTGGAATGAATTCCAACCCAAATCCTGTACAGTGTTTTTTGTCAGTTTAGCACGACGCGCGCGGGCGATATCGTGGAGTAATTTAACTTCACTCAGTCTTTCTGCTCGTTGTTCTCGGACTGCGTCTGCATGACGCCTCAGTTGTCGACAATAAATGACAGCAGTGATGGTTACATCTCGCAGAAGCAATTCGTAGTACACCACACAGTCTGATTCTGTAACGAACCTGTGTGCCGGACCGAGACTCGAACTCGGGACCTTTGCCTTTCGCAGGCAAGTGCTCTACCATCTGAGCTACCCAAGCACGACCCACGCCCCGTCCTCACAGCTTCAGTTCTGCCAGTACCTCGTCTCCTACCTTCCAAACTTCACAGTGTTGTGTTACTTATTGACCTCCCCTCATAGATACTCTGTATACTACCATTCGCCGAGAATCCTTAAATAAGCGACGCGGGAGCTTCAACGTGCTGCTAGGACTCCCCTGGAGACGCTGCCTCGAATCGGTTTCCTTGCCGTTGGCTTCTACCAGCTACTGGCCTGCTTCTATTAAAAATTCGCGAGCGAGCGCCGCGGGTCGGAATAAATACCAGCTGGCGCAAGGGCAGGCCCCGCTTTCGCCGGCGCGGACGCAGCCTCTTTACCGGAGCGCGCTGCAGTGAAACCCAACCCAAGAGGCCGTCGGCGGATGCCCGCCTTTGCGTCGCTGCACGATCGACGCGCGTGGCGCTGGCGCGCGAAGGCTTAATGATAGCTTTCAGCGCGGAAAAGGCGTCGAGAGAACTGCGTGGGCACATTTATTTTCTCGAAATAACGAGTCGTCGTTAGCATACATAATGCAGCGGGGAAATTTACATTTTAAAGAAACTTTTCCTGGCGCCAGTTATTCGATCCTTTGCCGCAATGGGACTGTTGGGCGAGGGCTCAGCGCCGAGTGGTACCTAACCTAGATGTATGAGAGAGGTGGAACGTCCCCTGACTTGAAGAGGAATGTACACTACTGGCCCATTAAAATTGCTACACCAAGAAGAAATGCAGATGATAAACGCGTATTCATTGGACAAATATATTATACCAGAACTGACATGTGCTTACATTTTCACGCAATATGGGTGCATAGAACCTGAGAAATTAGTACCCAGAACAACCACCTCTGGCCGTAATAACGGCCTTGACACGCCTGAGCATTGAGTCAAACAGAGCTTGGATGACGTGTACAGGTACAGCTGCTGATGCAGCTTCAACACGATACCACAGTTCATCAAGAGTAGTGACTGGTGTATTGTGACGAGCACGCTTCCAATGTGCGTTCACCGCGATGTCGCCAAACACGGATGCGACCATCATGATGCTGTAAACAGAACCTGGATTCATCCGAAAAAATGACGTTTTGCCATTCGTGCACCCCGGTTCATCGTTGCGTACACCATCGCAGGCGCTCCTGTCTGTGATGCAGCGTCAAGGGTAACCGCAGCCATGGTCTCCGAGCTGATGGTCCATGCTGCTGCAAACGTCGTCGAACTGTTCGTGCAGATGGTTGTTGTCTTGCAAACGTCCCCACTTGCTGCCTCAGGGATCGAGACGTGGCTGCACGATCCATGCGGATAAGATGCCTGTCATCTCGACTGCTAGTGATACGAGGCCGATGGGATCCAGCATGATGGCTCTGAGCAATATGGGACTTAACATCTGTGGTCATTAGTCCCCTAGAACTTAGAACTACTTAAACCTAACTAACCTAAGGACATCACACACATCCATGCCCGAGGCAGGATTCGAACCTGCGACCGTAGCGGTCACGCGGTTCCAAACTGTAGCGCCTAGAACCGCACGGCCACTCCGGTCGGCTTTACACGAGGCATCACAACAACGTTTCACCAGGCAACGCCTGTCAACTGCTGTTTGCGTATGAGGAATCGGTTGGAAACTTTCCTCATGTCAGCACGTTGTAGGTGTCGCCACCGGCTTTGTGTGAATGATCTGAAAAGCTAATTATTTGCATATCACAGCATCTTCTTCTTCTCAGTTAAATTTCGGGTCTGTAGCACGTCATCCTCGTGTTGTAGCAATTTTAATGGCCAGTAGTGTAATTATTCCATTTCCAAAGAAGGCAGACAATGACAAGTGTGAATACTACCGAGCCAACAGTTTACTAATAATTCATGGTTGCAAAATAATGACACCAATTATTAACAGAGCATTTAAAAAACTGGTGGAAGCCGACCTCGGGGAAGACCAGTTTCGGTTCCGGAGAAATGCAGGAACACGAAGGCAGTAATGACCTTACGATCTACCTTAGAAGGTGAGTTGAAGAAAGACAAAGCCAATTGCGGATACATTTTCCAGCTGCACGATTTATTGGCGACATATGAAAATTGATTTCGCAGCGGGAGTCGAAATCAGATTTCCAACTTTACGCCAGGGTCGCTTTCATCACTTAAGCTATGCCAGCACGTTTGCAGGAACGGCCCAAATCTCCGTATGTAACGTTCTGCACTCGCAGAATGGCAGAGATTCCCGTACGGCAAGAGACATAGTCGCGGTCCTTGCCTGAACAATTAAATACTAATGTGAATTGTCAGTTATAAACAAACGCCTAGACGAAGAACGGAGATGAGAATTCTAAGAGCAGGTATGGCATGCAAAAGAGCAGAAAAAATTTCGAAATTCGGAAAGTATGGAAGAACTGAGTACATTTAAAGTCCTCAGTAAAAGTAAGGAAGTAAGAGAGCCCGGAACGAACATATAGAAAGGAGGGCAGAGAGGTTACCTCTCCGGATAGGAAGATTCAATCGTAACAAAATGGCTCTGAGCACTATGGGACTTAACATCTGTGGTCATCAGTCCCCTAGAACTTAGAACTACTTAAACCTAACTAACCTAAGGACATCACACACATCCATGCCCGAGGCAGGATTCGAACCTGCGACAGTAGCAGTCGCGCGGTTCCGGACTGCGCGCCTAGAACCGCTACACCACCGCGGCCGGCCTCAATCGTAACACAAAAAAGAAAACAGGCCTAATGCTTGAAGTGAAACTGATGACGACGTTCTCTCTTCCAAACATATAAAAAATCAATACAGATGTTACTGACATTAAAATCTGTATAGTGCAACCGCAAGGTCCATAGCGTCTGAAATTCTGATTCCGGTAGCGAAACTCGAGAACCGCTGCATTCGGCGTGCGTTGCGGAATGTTAATCACGTTTCGACAACACCGCGCTTCGGTAAGTATGCAAAAACAATGAATTTAAATGATGGAGAGCGGGCTCCTGTTTTCGGTTGGCACGCCGGTTCAATAACGCACACGCTGCCGGCACAAAAACAACCATCGGTTCTCGCCAGCCGCCAAGGGGTGCGGCTGTCAATGCCAGGCGCGCCATTATGAAAGCCACGCCTCATCGCCGCGCCCTGTTCATCGCACGGCCAGCTCTGTGGCTGGCCAGCAAAATAACGGCGGCCGATATTAATTGCCACGCAACAAGCTCACGCATCATTTGTCCGCGAAAATACCAAACACTTCCGACTGCGAACATTGTGACGAACCGAAGTCCTCCTATGGTTCTCTGTACAGTCTCATTCGTCACGTCACGTCACGTACTCTCCACATATACTGATTTCCGTAATCTCTATTCTTTTTTTCATAATGTGTAACGGTAAAGATTTTTTTTAGGAAAACAAAATAATGCCTTTTGTATGGTATGTGTGTGTGTGTGTGTGTGTGTGTGTGTGTGTGTGTGTGTGTGGGGCCGGCCGCTGTGGCAGAGCGGTTCTAGGCGCTTCAGTCTGTTCAGTCTGGAACCGCGAGACCGCTACGGTCGCAGGTTCGAATCCTGCCTCGGGCATGGATGTGTGTGATGTCCTTAGGTTAGTTAGGTTTAAGTAGTTCTAAGTTCTAAGGGACTGATGACTTCAGAAGTTAAGTCCCATAGTGCTCAGAGCAATTTGAACAATTTTGTGTGTGTGTGTGTGTGTGTGTGTGTGTGTGTGCGTGCGCGCGCGCGCGTGTGTGTGTGTGTGTGTGTGTGTGTGTGTGTGTGTGTGTTTTTCTCTGAAAAATGACTCTAAGCACTATGGGACTCAACATTTGAGGTCATCAGTACCCTAGACTTAGAATTACTTGAACCAACTAACCTAAGGACCTGACACACATCCATGCCCGAGGCAAGATTCGTACCTGCGACCGTAGCAGCAGCGCGGTTCAGGACTGAAGCGCCTAGAACCGCTTAGCCACAGCGGCCGGCTTCTGTCTGTCTGAGAGAGAGAGAGAGAGAGAGAGAGAGAGATAGAGAGAGAGCTATTTTCATACAAATTTCAGTCGTGTAGAGCATACTGAAACTACAGGGAAGGTGGACCAAAATATGGAAACATCGCAAACACATTACCATGCTTAATACGCTATAGGAAAACCGTTACATCCGGAACAGCTTCCAGCCATCTCGGAATTGATAAATACAGCACCTGCAAGGTTGATGATGATGTTTGGTTTGTGGGGCGCCCAGCTACGCGGTCATCAGCGCCCTAACAAGGTACCAATGTCTACACAGTCCAATTTGTGCACAATCCAATCTAGCCACTGTCACAAATTATGATGATGATGAAATGATGAGGACAGCACAAACACCCAGTCCCTGGGCAGAGGAAATCCCCAACCCGGCCCAGAATCGAACCCGAGACCCCGTGATCCAGAGGCAGAAACGCTAGCCACTAGAACACGAGCTGCGGACTCCTGTATGGTTGAAGATGAACATACTTTGTACACCGCGATTGCAGTCGAGACACTTTTATTACTCCAAGATGACTGGTTTCTATAGTCTTATGCTGCCATCATCTGGCCTTGTGGAACTTAACTATAAAAATATCATGTTACATTACATGAAATCAAAGCGTAAAACGCGCTCCCCACTGATACATGTCTTGAAAGCAATCCAGTTGATAAAATGCGCACAGTTGATAAAATACACACAGATGATAATAACCACACAGACGGCAAAAGGGATACAGTTGTTAAAATTGTCGTCTCGTCCATTGCATGTTGGTAGCGGATCATGATTCTAAACGAGAGGGAGTAACCGATCGCTCACTGGACAGCATGTGTACTTTACAAAGGCCCTGTATGGTTTTTTAAGGGAATCTTGTACTATTATTCCTGCAAAATAGTGATAACGCTGATAGAGGGGCATATCACGCACGCACCCTTCTTTCCAAAGTAAACCACAAAGGTTTAATAATACTGTTATCTGGTAACTGTAATGGCCAGGGGAGAAAACGACAATTCACCGCCGGCCGTGGTGACCGAGCGGTTCTAGGCGCTACAGTCTGGAACCGCGCGACCGCTACGGTCACAAGGTTGAATCCTGCCTCGGGCATGGATGTGTGTGATGTCCTTAGGTTAGTTAGGTTTAAGTAGTTCTAAGTTCTAGGGGACTGATGACCTTAGAAGTGAAGTCTCATAGTGCTCAGAGCCATTTGAACCATTTGAGTTTTGACAATACACCGTCGTGCGCATAAAACCAGTCCCGGACGACGAGATCTGTGTTAAAAGGGGCCCCTGTGGTCTTGAAACATAGCCTCTCCATTCTGAAGAGAAAAACTACAACTAGCTACAAATATACTCTGCGAACCATTGCGATGCTCATGGTGGAAGGTACATCCCACTGTACCAGTTATTACGGCTTTTTCCCGCTCTGTTCACGTGTGGAGCGCGGGTAGAAACACTGCTTAGATGCCTTTGCGCGTGACGTAATTAATTTAATCTTGTCTTCAGGAGCCCTATGGGTGCACCTAGTCAGCCGAAATTGTCACATAATCCACGGCAGTAACAAGATCTTGCAGCCATGCAGCCCATGGAATATCGCGAAATAGCTGTCGAAATATTGTCACTGAACCTCCGCCATGCTTCGCTCTCGGGGCGTAAACTCGACCACAAGCTGGAAACAATGTGAAACAAGACTCATCTCACCAAATGAATACCTTCCATTCCTCATACCTCATAGTCCAGTACCAAGTTTTCCTGTTACGAGCATTTGCATCTGTCATGAGTGGTTTTTGAATTTCAGCTCGCCCTGCAATTTCCTACACCTAGAGCTCCCTTCTTTCTTTCTTGTTTTGCAGCTACACTCCTGATATTTTTCGTCACACTCCTCTTCAACGACAATCCATCATCACCACCCAACCCACAAATTCGTTCTCGTTGTGACTTAGCGACTGATGATTTTGCGCTTTCCCTGTATGCGGTACAAATCTTCGAGACTGTGCCTCCTGGAATACCAAACACTTCGGCTCCTTTGGTTACGGAACCACCACCATACGAACACCAATAATTGGCCTACGTTCGAACTCACTTAGCTCCGATGTAATGCATTCACAACTACACAGAATTGTGTTCTCACCACGACAGGCACCTGTGACACGTTGAGGACATTGCACGGACGCCGTCCGTCGTGAAATGCGGCAACGCAACTTGTAGGTTTGGCCAGCCACCGCACGTATGTTCAAGCGCGCATTTCTCGCGGTGTTTACATATTTTTGTCCACCCCCTATGTATTAGATTTTTATTGTGAATGGCTTAAATCACTTGTAAAGTGCTGCTGTTGTAGTCTTGAGTTCGAAGAATAGTTTGGTGCTGTTATGCACGATTGTCTCGCCCGAGCATGATTCCTAATCTCGGTGCGTAGCTGTTGCAACCTTTATCCACTTAAACCGTTTTATGTAGCCACGCGTTGGACGCTCAACAATTTTTACCGCCAAAACTCCTTCCCATTATCAAGTTAACTACCCCTTGGTGTCTCAGGATGAATCCTCTGAACCTGTCCCTTCTTTTACACAAGGTAGCCGGCCGCGGTGGTCTCGCGGTTCTAGGCGCGCAGTCCGGAACCGCGCGACTGCTACGGTCGCAGGTTCGAATCCTGCCTCGGGCATGGATGTGTGTGATGTCCTTAGGTCAGTTAGGTTTAAGTAGTTCTAAGTTCTAGGGGACTGATGACCACAGCTGTTAAGTCCCATAGTGCTCAGAGCCATTTTACTCATTGTATGCCATTAATTTGTTTTCTCGCCGATTCGTGACAGTATTCTTTCGCTAGTTTTGCGATCTGCATATCTAATATTCTGTAGTGTTTTGAAGCACCACATTTCAAAAACGCGTCTTCTGTTCTTGTCTGTACTCGTTATCTTCTGTTCCACGTCTCGTACCCTACTCTGACATTATCATAAGTACATTTTTCTCTATATTGTATGACGACACAAATAGCGGTTGGGATGTACTGCATGTGGTAGCAACGCAGCAAAAAGCAGGAATGCATATCACTTGAATGCGATACAGTGGAGCATGTGATCCGCCGGCCTCGTCGTCTTTCCAGACTTGGAGGCGCCACGTTTCATTCAGGTAGCTTCTCAACTGACATCACGAGGCCAAGTACACCCAGTTCCAGCTTCTCTACCAAGTAAAACTTCCTGGCACTATCGGGAATCGAACCCGAGTCCTTCGCATGACAGCCAGTCACGCTGACCACTTTTTCCCCCCTCGTTCTCTGTCTTTCTTCGTCATTTGGTCTGTGCAGATGTCCCATTACAGCTCTTCAGTTTCAGCGTTGAAAACTTCAGTCAGTTGTTGCTTTTTTTTTTTTTAATTACAGATAGTGGCCAGCCCCCTGATTGAACCTGCTGAGGTGCCGAGCCGGCAATACTGAGCTGCAGCTGGGTGTTAATGTGTGCATGATAGGGCATAAGCCGTGTTAATTATATTTTTTTACGAAGTTGGAACTGTGTATGCCTTATGGCTGTGTTCTATTACGAATAAGCGGGAACTTTATCCGTTGAGGTCGGCTGGGACCGGCTTGCCTCCATCAGTCACAGCGTCCACTTAGGGTCGCCAATTAAAACTTATTGCACAGCGAGTCGGAGTCGTCCTACTGCTAATATGGGTAGCGAAGGAGAATTCTTCACTGAATTGCTTTACAATACAAGCCGAGGTTGCCCACTTTCCGCGGAACGGGCGGTAATCTGTTGAGTAACGACGTGCAAGCGTTAGTGCTGTGATAAACTTCTATGGAATTCGCCGCTCCAGTTGTGAATCCGAGATTGAATGCGACCCCTAGACCAGCACCTAATAGGTTGCTTCAGATGAAAACGTCTTTGTAAAGTATAACCTAGAATTTTACGTAATAAAATTTGGTTCTGATGTAACATACCACGGACACTTTCGGTCACTAAATAAGATTGCACTAAATTTTCCGTTCCTTTTCATATCGACAGCTTTACTTGTATTTACCGTATCAGCTCTCATGGTGTAATTCAATTTTTTGTTTTTCCATTTCCTTTTTAGAAATTATGCCTAACACTACAAACATGTACTGGAAGTCAGAACCACGTACTATTCACAGCGACAAGATAGCTTTTGTGGGAGATAACTTCCATGAAGTAATCGCACGAAGTACAATACGAAAGGACTGCTCATCTTAAGTTTGACAATTTATTTTTAGAAAGACCTTCTGAAGCAACTGTGTTATTTCCGTTGAAGCACGATGTCAAAATACCTCTGTATAGATAACTAGTTTCATTTCAAAGACTATGTTTGTTATTATTATTTTTACTATTATTATTAATTCTACTGACAAAATTGGACAACTTGAGTCATTCCATGTCCAGTTTTTGTTTGAAGGTTGTTCTGTTCGGTTCTTTCGACCTGCCCAGCACAGTTTCGTTCTTCCCGATCGCAGTTTTCTCAATTCGTCTGAAATCTCCAGCCTTTCTACGTGTCACTTCCGCTGAACATTTGTGGTCCTTAATAAAAGTATTAATTTTACCTCTGTTCTCTTCGTCTGTGATCTGGAGTCCAACTCTTTTAAGATTTTGCTGAATTTTCGAAGCTATTGTCCTGTCTTCTTTTTAAGAGTTCTCGTTGCAAGTTATAATCCTATCCCCTTGGATTTACAAGATGTGAAAGAAATAACAGATTCTTTTGTTCTTTACTGCGCTAGTTTTGGGCCATTCTCTCTAGAGACAGTTTAATTGGGAAGGATTTTCCAGATTCGTCCGACCTGGTATATTTTCTTTATGCAAGTTCTGGTGATTTTTCTTTCAGGTTTGAGGAGCTGAGCAGTTATTCTCTCATTTTTAATTTGTAACAATGTTTCACAAGCACGAACGACTTCCAGGATAGTTACTGTTTGATAGTGTTGGATCTTAGTGTCTACTGACGAACATTTCTTATTATACGTTGACCAGATAAGAGACTGTTTTTTTTTCTTTTACTGGTTCTTTGCATCCACATTTCTTCCTCACCTACGTTGTGCTTAGTTATTACTGCAAGATATTTAAACTATAGAAGTATGGCAACTTTTTGATCTTTTACGCATAGTTTACTTTCATAGGCGCATGATCACAGTTTTCTCGAAGGATACTTTAATCCTATTTCTAAGGCGATTATCTGGAGACTAGTGACCTGGACACGAACTTCTTCGATGTCAAGAACTAAAAGGGCTATATCATATGCAAACCCCTGGTAGGTTGTTCTTCTACAGCTTTAATTTCAGGTGGCAAATCCTCATGACGTAATCGACAGCGATATTAAAAAGCGGCGGACACAGTCATCTCCTTGTCTATGACCTGTTTTTAATGTGGAAGATTTCGAAATTTCTTCCCTAAATTTTATCTTGGAATCTGTGTTCAATGAGATTATATGGCTAAATCAAAACATCGAAACAAATAAATCGATAACTCTCGTAATACTTTGCTTGGAGAAAATCCAATTATCGTTTAGTGCTCCTCTGATCAAACAGAATTATTCGACATAAATCACAACAACCTTCTGTCTGATTTTTATTTTAGCATTTTTCTAGTGATAGTTTTGTAAGTTTTTAGCTCTTTCGTCCCATGATCAGCAATTTGACAAGGAGTCCGAATGCCATTTATACACTTCGTACATTTGAGAATTATTTTGACTGGTAAGACACGTCATAATTTTGACCTAGGTATTATGTGGCGCCATAGCAATGACGTCAAAAGCCTCATAATAAAAGCAGAAGCCTCAGCTGAAGGTGGGCAGTCCTGAGTAGTGTCTTGGAACGATATCAGCGGGTGTAGCAGGCAGGCACTGTGGTGTTTTTGCTTAAGTGAAGGTGGCAACATTGATCCAGCTAGACATTTCAATGCATCTAATTTATTCTGTTGTTTACGCTCAAAAGACGAACAAGCATTCCGCAAAGTTTTTGTTTGTTATTTGCAACCTCAAACAAATAATGATTCCGTGGACCTGCAACGTTGGACAGCTAAAGAGCCCAAGATAAATGCTCATGGGATGTGGATTCGAAATCCAGATTATTAATGAGGACTTCAGTTGCTACAATTTCAGACAAACATAGGCAAATCACTGTACGCCCGGATAGCCGTGCGAGTTACAACGCCATATCCGAGAAGGGAAGTGCGCCGGCCCTCTATCGAATCCGCCCGGTGGATTAACAATAGGGATGGGTATGTCAGTCACTCTAATTAATAAATTTATTTATTTAGTTCGGGGTACACACACTGCATCCCGGGGATACGGGGTAGCGACAAGAAGGGCATCCGTCCATCTCTTAAACTAACCATCCCAAATCCGTTAACAATCATGCTGACCCTCTGTCGATGCAGATCAGAGGCACAAGGAAAGAACAAGGTAAGTAGATCTCAGTGTGCATCACCAACATTGTAAACTTTTCGAGACTACTGAATGTTCGAAAAGGTGGTATTTCAGTGACGTAGCAAAAGTATCAGCATCCTAGTACGAGCAACGGGACAGTTGAACCAAATTTCGCAGCTTTCTGCGATATATGGATGACATTTGATACGAAACTTCAACGAACATAAATATTTGATGTCAGAGACTATATGGTGACATGACTTCAGTAGGTGGTAGTAGAACTGGAGACCGAATGACCCAGCGATCTGTCTTTGTTTCTAACCGATTTTCAGCGTTCATCTAGTTGAATACTGCGCTCTAAAAAAATCTCTGCATGGTTTATGTGAGAGTCCAACGCGACTCCATTCGCTCTTGTTGTGGTCACAACAAACTTTTTCACAATGACGGACTGCCTGTGTTTAGCATCTTAACTTCTGCAATTTAAATTTCCGTTTCAGGTCATATATGGAAAACTACTTCCCTATCCTGGGCGCTTGACACGAAGTATGATGAGACAGAAAATGTAGTTTTTCATTACCTTCGATTGAAAGCTCTGTCACTGACCGTTCTTCGGGTTTTACATTTTCCTGCGTTGTATGTTTGTGAGTTGTCTGCTTGTCTTCGAGGCATCATACATAGTTTTGCAAATAACGGAATTTGGATGCTTTCTCTTGCAATAAAACGAGACACTGTTAAAAGCTCCTAGTTTTGAATACTGAGGTATGCTCTGTTACATTATCATCACGAACTGGGAAAAAAACGCTTCCGACTGTTAATCATTCAGGCCTGTTTCCGCAAAGACGCTAGTGGCCGCTCTTTAAAATAGTTTAT
Organism: Schistocerca cancellata; assembly: GCF_023864275.1. Taxonomy (NCBI): domain Eukaryota; kingdom Metazoa; phylum Arthropoda; class Insecta; order Orthoptera; family Acrididae; genus Schistocerca; species Schistocerca cancellata. Next base: position 374,651,241 of record NC_064626.1, read on the forward strand.
GTATCATGTCTAACTATTTCCTAGATTGATAACTGGCGGAAACTAAAAAGTAACTGCACTATCGATAAATATCCATTGACGTTTTTCCTGCACACAGATACTTGAGCAGTATTCATTTGTAATACGGATAACGGTGTGGGTTGGTCCGGTAGCCACAGTGTTTACGATTCCTTTACAATTGGTTCAAATGGCTCTGAGCACTATGGGACTTAACAGCTGTGGCCATCAGTCCCCTAGAACGTAGAGCTACTTAAACCTAACTAACATAAGGACATCACACAACACCCAGTCATCACGAGGCAGAGAAAATCTTTGACCCCGCCGGGAATCCTTTACAATTCCTGGCATGAAAAATACTTAAAAGAACCACAGGAAACAGCGGTTGGTGTCGAAGATAATGCAGAAAGCTTTACAACTGCGTTCGCTTCTCTTAAGATCTTGGGCGTGCTACCTTAACATCAGGTCGTTCAGGGTCGACCGGAGCTGGATTCACCCAACGAAGTAGTACACGAACAAACCATTAAGATAACAGGTTGTTGAAGAGGCGGCGTCAGACGCACTCCGAAGTCCGTCTGATGCAGGTGATGGAATTAATTACAGCATTAGATACCATTTCTCGGATCCATTAGTTTAACCAATAATAGCGTTTCCTGAATATGGTCATTGAATTTCCGTGAGAGGTGAAGGCAAATTGTGGACATGAGCGACAAGAAATCCTACTGATTACACACGAGCCTCTGTCCAAGAGACAGCTCAAAGTATTTTTAGTGTTTTCAACTTATCTCGCTCAAAGTGTCAATAAGAGACAAATCAGGGAGTGTGAGAGTGCGTTGCCATTTTTCCCTACGCGGGGAAGGGCGAAAATAATAACGCACGTGCGAGACTATGCACTAAAAAAACTTCCGAAGTCTGGTTGCAAATATACATACACTGGGAATTCATAGGATAAACATACCCACAAACAAACATATAGTGCAATCAGTGTAATTAGAAGTCTTTGTTCTCACGAAATGTCAAAAGACACAGACGTGAGGTATAACTGGTGATTTCAGATTCAAGTGAAGTAAAAACCTAGCTGACAAACAAGAGCTGAACGAAGCGAAAATGCCCGCATCTCGTGGTCGTGCGGTAGCGTTCTCGCTTCCCACGCCCGGGGTTCCCGGGTTCGATTCCCGGCGGGGTCAGGGATTTTCTCTGCCTCGTGATGGCTGGGTGTTGTGTGCTGTCCTTAGGTTAGTTAGGTTTAAGTAGTTCTAAGTTCTAGGGGACTGATGACCATAGATGTTAAGTCCCATAGTGCTCAGAGCCATTTGAACCATTTGAAGCGAAAATGAGCATAAGTGGAACAACGAGAGAAGCGTTCAATGATTTTGAAAGTAAGACATTGTCAACAGGCCTGAATAAAAACCCTAAGTGATTTTCGTCGAATGTAAAATCAGTGAGTCAAAATAATTTATTCTTTCTCTCAGCGACCACACCGGCACCGAAACGGAAGGTAACAGAGAGAAGGCCGAAACACTGAATTCGGTCTCCGGAAGTTGTTTCACCGCGGAAGATCGTAACACTGTCCCTCCTTTCAACCGTCGTGCAAACGTCGAAATGGCGTATATTGAGATAACTGTTCGCGGAATTGAAAAGCAGCTACAATCGCTTACTAGCAGAAAGGCTTCAGGACCAGATGAGACACTTATAAAATTTTTTAAAGATCATGCGAAAGAACTTGCTCCCCTTCTAGCAGTAATTTATCGTAGATCGCTTGGACAACTAAAGGTATCTAACGACTGGAAAAAAGTGCATGTCATTCCCGTTTTTAAGAAAGGCCATAAGACAATTGTACACAATTATAGACCTATATCGTTGACATCAGTCTGTTGTAGAATTATGGAACATATTTTATGTTCAAGAATTATGACGTTCTTGGAAAATGAACATCTCCTCTATAAAAATGGACATGCATTCCACAAACAGAGATCATGCGAAACTCAGCTCGCTCTGTTCCTCCATGAGATCCACACCGCAGTGGACAAGGGAACTCAGGTTGATGCCGTGTTCCTTGATTTCAGTACGGCATTTAACGCCGTTCCGCATTGCCGTTTAACGAAAAAAAAAAAAAAAAACGAGCTTACGGAGTATCGGAGCAGACCTGCGATTGGATTCAAGGCTTTCTAGGCTTTGAGCACTATGGGACTTAACATCTAAGGTCATCAGTCCCCTAGATCTTAGAACTACTTAAACCTAACTAACCTAAGGACACAACACCCAGTCATCACGAGGCAGAGAAAATCCCTGACCCCGCCGGGAATCGAACCCAGGAACCCGGGCGCGGCAAGCGAGAACGCTACCGCACGACCACGAGCTGCGGACTCAAGACTTTCTAGCAGACAGAACTCAACACGTCGCTCTTAACGGAACTAAATCGACAGATGTAAAGGTAATATCCGGAGTACCATAGGGAAGTGTGATACAATATACATAAATGATCTAGTACAAAGCGTCGGATGCTCTTTAAGGCTATTGGCAGATGATGCAGTTGTTTATACCAAAGTAGCAACGCCAGAAGAGAGTAAGAATTTGCAGAACGATCTGCAGAGAATTGATGAATGGTGCAGACTCTGGCAATTGACTCTGAACGTAAATAAATGTAACATATTGCGCATACATAGGAAAAGAAATCCACCACTGTACAGCTACACTATTGATGGCAAACAGCTGGAGACAGCTGAAATATCGTGCGAGCTATTGAACGACGATCGGCTGCAAGCCCGAAATTTATGTGAACAGCTGGAGACAGCGTCTGCCGTAAAATATCTAGGCGTAACTACCCAGAGCGACCTTAAGTGGGATGACCGTATAAAACAGATAGTGGGAAAAGCAGACCCCAGACTGGGATTCATCAGAAGAATCTTAAGGAAATGTAACTCATCCACGAAAGAAGTGGCTTATAAGGCACTTGTTTGCCCGATTCTTGAGTATTGTTCATCTATTTGGGATCCCTACCCGGTAGGACTGATAGAGGAACAGAGAAGATCCAACGAAGAGCGGCGCGTTACGTCACGGGATCGTTTAGCTGGCGAGAGAGCGTTACAAAGATGATAAACAAACTCCACTGGCAGACGTTATATGAGAGACGTTGTACATCATGGAGCGATTTACTATTGAAATTTCGGGTCAGCACTTTTCGGGAGGAGTCAGAAAAAATATTACTTCCCCCTACAGACATTTTGCGTATTGACCACGAGGAGAAAATTCTAGAAATTAGAGCGAATACAGAGGTTTAACGACAATAATTCTTCCCACGCACTATTCATGAGTGGAACAGGGTTGGAGGGATCAGACAGTGGTACCGAAAGTACCCTCCACCACACACCATTGGGTGGCTTGCGGAGAATGATGTAGATGTAGATGAATGTAGTAGAAGAAAGGTACATGTACCAAAGAGTACCACGCGTCGCCATGTAAGACTGTCTTTTATAATCATCTATAACCAATATGAGAGAGTAAGAGTGTATAAAGACCCACTAAACAAACGCTTAAAGCAACTGTTATAAAACTGAAAAGATATTACAAAAAAATAAAGCAAAATAAAAAGTAGTTTGAAGAAAAATACTAATTACTATATCGTTACATGGGAGACACGAACTCTGAAGTCACAGAGACAATTAAATATGAAAGGAAAAAGGATGAAAGTTGAATAGATATCCAAGTGTACGCTTCGGGTGAAAAGAAGTTGTTCTGGGTGGAGGTAAGGAAGATAGATGAACTGGAGAATAGAATAGATAACCTTCTTAGCACAAAATAATGATGAAACTGGGGAAAACACGTAAAAAGTAGCGAAAAAATAAGAAAAATTCCAAAAAATATCGGCGTACAGGAGATAATAAGAGCGCACTTACCAAGTGAAGAAAAAATTCTCAATCAAGAAAATTTTATTGGTATCAAATATTGGCCTGGCCTGGAACTGAAGTTGAAATTCTTAAGGTTATATATCTGGAGCACCCAATTCTATGAAAGTCTGTCGATCGTCGGAAATTCTGAGAAGAAATTACTGGAAAAAAGTCGCTACATGTTACTACAGTAAGATAAAATTTAAACCTGTTAATTCGAAGGTTGGCTTTAGTACGACATTGCATAACTCGCTTTGGTCCTATTGGATGTGGTACGCCCTTACCTTTCTCTGGTCTTTGAACGGACTTTCTCAGCCAGACTTGCTATACAGATAAACATGAGCAACAAATCAAGGCGCAACTCGTCGTTTTGCACATTAACAGACATTGTCATGGGGGAAACAAGTGATGAGTGACAGATAAACATCCTAGGACTAGCCGGGATTCGAACCTTAAAACTATGAATGCGTAGTCCAGAACTTTACCACTCAGACAGCGAGGCACACCTTTGTTAATGTCGGACGTTTCAGATCAGCAGAAAAATGAAGTTCTAGAATGGAATGGTAAGAAAAGAAAACTATGGAAAAACCATCCTCAAAGTAAGAACAGCTTAATGAGAGATCAGCTGAAACGTGAAAGTGGTGGATTGACTTCTGAAGGAAAAAAGGTTAGGACAAGAGTGGCTGGCTCTGAGCACTATGGGACTTAACAACTGAGGTCATCAGTCCCCTAGCACTTAGAACTACTTAAACCTAACTAACCTAAGGACATCACGCACATCCACGTCCGAGGCAAGATTCGAACCTGCGACCGTAGCAGTCGCGCGGTTCCGGACTGGAGCGCCTAGAACCGGCTAGGACAAGAGTAGTAGGAGATAGTGGACAGCATTAGAACTGTCAAAACGCTGACTACGATAAAAAGGTACATTATCTCTCCTCCTACATTACTGTAGTATTTCTATTGTTTCTTGGGATATTTTCGGTTTAGTTTCTGTGTTGTATAAGGCGGGAAGGGTGGTTAACGCAAATAACGCCTGATTATCGAGCGGTATCATATGGTGCAAAGCGTAAAAAAAAAATTCATTGTGGAACTCATTACATTTTTTGTTCGTGTAATGGATATAACTGCCTCAAATTTCTGTGATACGATATTCTGCCCAATATTATTTACTGGTGGTAGCAGTGAATTACGAAAAATAATCAGTTCCTACAGAAATGACTGACAAAGGAAACTCGCCATAGCAGCCCCGTCAGATTTCGTGGTAAGATGGCCCAGTGGACAGTCCGTAAAACCTGAACACAAATCAAGCGCTAAAACAGGAAGGCGGAAAGCTGAACGGTGAAAAAAGAAGAAAACTAGAAATATTGAACGGTCAAAGCAGAAGATATAACATCGAGCAAATTGCAAGTACCATGGAGTCGTAGTTGTATGGTCACTGTATTGGAAGACAGAGTGGGAGGTCCGTGTACAAACTAGGCCATTTCACCATCAAATTTGAGGGTAGCACGATGGGGGACTTTCCCTTATAAGGCGAACTCTACGCTGCTGTGTCTTCACAGAATCCAGCAGACACAGTCCGTCACTGCAGCTTCCGCTCTCTTCATTCATCGCGTCCTCAACCCTTTAGACCCATTCCCAGATCGGAAAGGGAAGGGAAGGGAAGGGAAGAGAGGTGATTGGGAAAGGGATAAGATATCGGGAGGGGAGGAGATTTACCAGTCGTTCTCTTGTCCATATTACACTCTTGCTCACAAATTAAGGATAATTGCAGACTGTGATGCCACACAATGCGGCACTACACAAAAATGACGCTAATAGCATAGGCACATAGGGAACACGTACAACACAAATTTGCAAGTCCACGGTATTGATGAGAAGTTGAGAAAACCGTCCCGAAACACATGCGCTACGAAACGCCACTGTTTCCTGCACATGAACCCCGACATCAATATGGGATGATATCACCATGCACACGTACAGAGGCCGCACAACAGGTTGGCACACTCTGGACCAGGTGGTCGAGCAGCTGCTGGGGTATAGCCTTGCATTCTTGCACCAGTGCCTGTCGGAGCTCCTGAAGTGTCGTAGGGGTTTGAAGACGTGCAGCGATACGTCGAACGAGAGCATCCCAGACGTGCTCGATGGGGTTTAGGTCTGGAGAACAGGCAGGCCAGTCCATTCGCCTGATATCTTCTGTTTTACGGTAATCCTCCACGATGGCAGCTCAGTGGGGCCGTGCGTTGTCTTCCATCAGGATGAAAATGGGACCCACTGCACCCCTGAAAAGGCGGACATACTGGTGCAAACTGACGTCCCGATACACCTGATATGTTACAGTTCCTCTGTCAAAGACATGCACGGGTGTATGTGCACTAATGATAGTAGTCCCATCCCATACCATCAAACCACGACCTCCATACAGGTCCCTTTCAAGGACATTAATAGCTTGGTATCTGGTTCCTGGTTCACGCCAGATGAAAACCCGGCGAGAATCACTGTTCAGACTATACCTGGACTCGTCCGTGAACATAACCTGGGACCACTGTTCCAATGACCATTACTGTGTTCTTGACGCCAGGCTTTACGGGCTCTCCTATCACCAGGAGTCAGTGGAACGCACCTTGCAGATCTCCGGGCAAATAAATCATGTCTGTTCAGTCATCTGTAGACTGTGTGTCTGGAGACAACTGTTCCAGTGGCTGCGGTAAAGTCCCGATCAAGGCTACCTGCAGTACTCCGTGGCCGTCTGCGGGCACTGATGGTGAGACATCGGTCTACTTGTGGTGTTGTACACTGTAGATGTCCCGTACTGTAGCGCCTGGACACGTTTCCTGTCTGATGGCCATAATCTTGAGATCACACTCTGTGGCATACGGAGGGCCCGCGCTACGACCTGCTGTGTTTGACCAGCCTCCCTTCGCCCTAGTATTCTACGTCATCAATATGTGCTCTTTGAGCCATTTTCAACACACAGTCACCACTAGCACATCTGAAAAACTCTGCACACTTACTCACTGCACCGTGCTCTGACAAGCACAAACACACCTCTGCGTATGTGGACTGCTGCCAGCGCCACCGTGCGACGACCGCAGGTGAAATGCACCGCGTGGCCATACCCCGAGGTGATTTAAACCCGCAAACCGCCCACCAGAGCGTTGTTGCAACATGTATCAGCATTATCCTTAATTTATGAGAATGAGTGTATTACACTGAAGTATTTGTAGAAAGAGGACTTGTAGCTAGTGCGCTGGTGGTTCATTGGAGGCCAGTGTTGGGTCGTAACATACACGATAAAGTCATCGACGGTGAGTAAGAGAGTAATAAACAAAGTATCCAATCAGCTACCGGAAGCTTCGATGCCCGCATCTCGTGGTCGTGCGGTAGCGTTCTCGCTTCCTACGCTCGGGTTCCCGGGTTCGATTCCCGGCGGGGTCAGGGATTTTCTCTGCCTCGTGATGGCTGGGTGTTGTGTGCTGTCCTTAGGTTAGTTAGGTTTAAGTAGTTCTAAGTTCTAGGGGACTGATGACCATAGATGTTAAGTCCCATAGTGCTCAGAGCCATTTTTTTTTGAAGCTTCGATGCTTGGCGCGAGCGGTCTAAGGCGCTGCAGTCATGGACTGTGCGGCTGGTCCCGGCGGAGGTTCGAGTCCTCCCTCGGGCATGGATGTGTGTGTTTGTCTTTAGGATAATTTAGGTTAAGTAGTGTGTAAGCTTAGGGATTGATGACCTTAGCAGTTAAGTCCCATAAGATTTCACACACATTTGAACATTTTTGATACTTGGCGGACTGAGAGAAGTTTTAATCTGACAGTGACATGTGGCACAAAGTGACGATATGAAGCGCCATCGTGGTGGATACGGAAGCGACTGCGGTTGCTGTTGCCTACAGCTAGGAAGCCGAGACGGGAGCGGAGACGTACCTGAAGCGCTCGTAGTCGGAGTGCTCGCTGCGCTCGACGTCGGAGACGTGGCCGCCGCTGCTGGCGGAGCGCAGGCGCGCCTCGTGCTGCTGCTGCTCCAGCAGCAGGTCGTGCGACTTGGAGCGCGGCAGCTGCAGCAGCGGCGCCGACACGCCCTGCTCCGTGTCCGTGTGGCTGCTGTCCTCCTCCTCTTCCTCCGTCGTCGTCGACGCGCTCGACGGCTTCTGCTGCAGCCGCCGGTGGTGATGGTGGTGGTGGTGATGGTGGTGGTGGTGGCCGTGGTGGTGCCCGTGGTGGTGCAGCCGCGGCTTCGGGCTCGACGTAGCCACGCCCTCGCCGCCGGACACCTCGTGCATCAGCGCCACCAACCTAGTGCCGATGTGCTGCATCACCTGCAACCGGCATAGCGACCAGTTATACGGGGACAGCTGCGACACCGGATGGACAATTTACCTAAGCACATAAATTTGGCGAGGAAGGGCAACACAAGGGAGAACCAACTGTCACCCATTACACATTCGTGAAAGGCATAGAAGAACGTTGGGTAGTATCAGACGTGAGGCGTTAAAGAGACATCTCTATATTACATTGAAGAGCCAAAGAAACTGGTACTCCTGCCTAATATCGTGTAGGGCCCCCACGAGGATGCAGGAATGCCACAACACGACATGCCGTGGACTCTGTTAATGTCTGCAGTAGTGCTAGAGGGAATTTACACCATGAATCCTGCAGAATTCGTAAGAATACGGGGGGAGGAGCTCTCTTCTGAACAGCACATTGCAAGGCATCCCAGATTTGCTCAATAATGTTCATGTCTGGGGTGTTTGATGGTCAGCGAAAATGTCTAAATTTGTGTTCCCGGAGACACTCTGTAGCAGTCTGGACGTATGGGATGTCGCATTGTCCTGCTGGAATGGCCCAACTCCGTCGGAATGCACATGGACATGAGTGGATGCAGGTGATCAAACAGGATGCTTACGTACGTGTCACTTGTCGGAGTCGAATCTAGACGTATCAGGGGTGCCATATCACTCCAGCTGCACACGCCCCATACCATTACAGAGCCTCCACTCCACCAGCTTGAACAGTCCCCTCTGACAAGTAGGGTCCACGAATTCATGAGGTTCTCTCCATACCCGTACAGGTCCATCTGCTAGATAGAATTTGAAACGAGACTCGTCCTACCAGGCAACATGTTTCCAGTCATCAACAGTTCAACGTAGGTGCTGACGAGCTCAGGCGAGGCGTAAAGCTTTGTGTCGTGCAGTCACCAAAGGTGTACGAGTGGGCCCTCGCCTCCGATAGCCGATATCGACGACGTTTCTTCGACATCTACATCTACATGGATACTCTGCAAATCACATTTAAGTGCCTGGCATAGGGTTCATTGAGCCACCTTCACAATTCTCTATTATTCCAATCTCACGTGGCGCGCGGAAAGAATGAACACCTATATCTTCCCGTACGAGCTCTGATTTCCCTTATTTTATCGTAATGATCGTTCCTCCCTACATAAGTCGGTGTCAACAAAATATTTTCGCATTCGGAGGAGAAATTTGGTGAATGGAATTTCGTGAGAAGATTCCGTCGCAACGAAAAACGCAACGTTGAATGGTTCGCAAGCTGACACTTGTTGATGGAGCAGCATCAAAAACTGCAGCAATCTGCCGAAGGGTTGCACTTCTGTCATGTTGAACGATTATCTTCAGTCGTCGTTGGTACCGTTCTTGCAGGATCTTTTTCCGGCCGCAGCGATGTCGGAGATTTTATATTTTACCGGATTCCTGATATTCACGGCACACTCGCGAAATGATCGTACGGGAAAATCCCCACTTCATTGCTAACTCGGAGATGCTGTATTCCATCTCTCGTGCGCCGACTGTAACACCACGTTCAAACTCACTTAAATCTTGATAACCTGCCATTGCAGCAGCAGTAACCGATCCAGCCACCTACCTCGGCGAATGCGGGTGGTTCCCCTGGTTCCGCCTGTTACACTATGTCGGCGATTGCTGCGCAAACACTGCCTCGACGTACGCGTCGGGGGAAGGGGGGGGGGGGTCCACTGGGGACCGAATCACAGAATAACCCTTGGTTCGGTGTGGGTCAGCGGTGTGGTGGGCGGACTGCTGTGGCCCGTTGTGGGGTTGTGAACAACTGAGGGCTACGATGGGACGAAGCCTCTCCGTCGTTTCTGGGTCCCTAGTTTAATACACAATACACAACCGATCCAACAACTGGGCCAGACGCTTGTCTGATATAGGCGTTGCCGACCGCAGCGCGATATTCTGCATGTCTACGTATCTCTTTATTTGAATACGCATGCCTATACCAGTTTCTTTGGCGCTTCAATGCACTATGCCTATATACTAATTTTCATATGCACTCTAGCATTTCCTGTAACGTGCCTGCAAGTAACACTGACACACCTTGTCAAAAATTAACCTTCCACCATTTGGGCAGAAACGAGCACTCAAGCAATCGAGGACCCTGTTCCCGAGATAGAAAAAAAGCACAGTTTTTTTAAGTAAAACACTTTCTCACTTGTGCCCACATATAATAGAGATATGCAAATTCCTGGGGGCGCTTATTTAGTGTTCAAAGTGATGCGCTTCCACTACAGTTTCACCATTAATATTGTGAAGTGCACCAGAAGGTAATGGAGCTAAAAATCTTTCCCGTTTCAGTTCCTTGAACAGCGTGGCCAGAGATAGTCTGAAAAGCTTGTAAGGGTGTTGCAGGGTAGGTTGTGTAGGGAAATAATTGTTCACGAAAAATTCGACATGTTGCGCCGTTTCCGAGTTAATTAGCATCTGGTCGTTTCGCGAGCAAATCCTAGTGGGCCGCCAGATACGATTAGTGCCAGTTGTTATCACAGCGTAGATGACAGCGAACGAGACTGCTCGGCTTCGATCTTTACTACCATCCCATGTCCAATTTTTGTAAAGCACTCTCTTGTTCGGCTTTAGGAAACGAAAAAAGTTCAGGTTTGGCAACACCGCCTCCGGTGGGCAGCTTGAATTACCTCGCGCGAAGGCCTGATTAGCTAACTTCAACGTTAATTAACTCGGAATCTGAGCAAAGAGTCGGATTTTTTTCTTTGCAATTATTCCTCAGCACAATATGCCCTGCAACACCCCTACAATCTTTGAAGATAGTTCTGATCACCCTCTACAGAATATTCTAAGGAATTCTACTCGTTTATAAATATTGTCAGAATGTTTTATTCTTATAATCGACTAAACTGGCAATCGGGTATTTTATCAGTCCCCCCTCCCCTGCTTCCAAAAACTGTGCATTTCACACTAACATCTTTTTGACACACATCAGACTTTTCAGACTGCCACCCTCGCCTCTCATCCTAAACAAGTGATCGAGGACTATCTTACACTGCTTTCGTTCGGAGGGTATGCAGTCTGGCTAAAACTGTTCCGCGTTTTACAAAGATTTGCAGTAACATACTCCCACAGCGTCATTAGAATTTGCTCATTATTGCAGAATTACGTAACACTTGTTCCGCATTATTTCTGTTAGAACTAGTTTTCACTTACAAACACTACATCTGCTAGAAATCTGACGGTTGATACAATCATTCCTATACAAAGCAAGTACCAGCAATATGACACATTAAAACAAAGGAAATACCAGCAATATGACACATTAAAATTCACAACTACCGTGGCCTCCACTAAATGGTTCGCTGACGCTACGCTGACACTATAAACGCCAGCGGAAGGGGCGGCTTTCGATGCCTGCCCTACACCAGCCCAGCGCCGTGACGTTTCCCGGCTGCTTTTTAACCGTATTTTTGGGGGCGGAGTGGGGTCCCACAAACAATGATGCTTTTTCCCCACAACATTATTCCTTAAAAAACTTAATTATTTTCATCACAATTTATTTGTGAAATATTTTATCCACTTGCAGTTTCACAGTCATTTTTGAAGTTAACGGAACATTTGTTTCGTAACTCTCTGTATCTGATGTTGCAAATATGTTGTATGTTTTAATACACATTTCAATTCCACATTTAAATTCGTTTAACAAATGAAGAAATCGAATCAAGAAGAGACGAATAGAAACTAGAACTAAAAACTGACAAATGAGCGCCGAAAACGGAGAAAAGTGAGAAGCAAAAACAGAGAACTTTTGGAATGGTTGTCGTCATACAAATATTTAACATGTAAATTATTGTTGCAATAATGCAGATGAAGATTTAAACGAAAGAATGGATAATAAACTAAACTAAATTCAAGCAAAATGAGGAACAGAAACAATGAATACAATAACATAGACGAAAACTTCGAATGGTAAAGCAGAAGAAATTGTATCGATCTTAACGCAGAGAAATATTTAAAACAACATGGGCAAATGTACCAAATGAGAGAAAGAGTCATATGTAGAAAAAACGAGAGCAAATTAAGTTAATATGGTTATTACAATGACTCGGCAAAGGCTTGGACGTAAGAAATTACATTTAGGCCAATTAAATGAATAAAAATAACGATCAAAGTCATTTCGACAAAGATTTAAAAATAAATATTATAAAGAAGCTGAAAGGATTCTGACTCTCAACCTTCAGTTTACCAACAATATATTTTAACCTGTACACTATACGACCATTCAAGATTATTATGGCAGTTTCATTATATAGCTTATGCTTATAAAGACAACACAATACCTCAGAGCTAAGTTCGTGTACCAAACAACTAACTAGAAACAGAAGACTTGTTGCCACTCTGAAAGGCACAGTTGTTTTCTCACAGAATCGTGTGAGTGGCCATCTTCCTCAAATCATTTAGCGGTGGCGCTAAATATGCCCCGCTAGAGTTTAGAAACAGCTCTTGTCTGAAACAACGCACTGTCCGATACTATACAGACTTACTCCTGCCATCGAACAAGGTAGTGTCTGTGTTAGGGGAGATACGTTTACACACGTTATTTCCAGCCAGAAAAGTTTGTCAGCAGATACTAATACGCCAAACGAGGGGAAAAACGGTTCAACGTTCGAGATTGTATTAACATACGTTTAGCAGGATTCATCTGGCATTTCGAAACTGTTATTTAGTAGCTTAACTCGAGAAGTCAGCTCTAAACCTTTTCTCCATAGATGAAAGAGGCGAGCATTCTTCTGCGTCTGAACCTTTCGTAATGTGATTTCTGGAGCACGTATATGTACGGTCCAACTAACTGACGCGATTAACGACGGTTCAAAGGTACCCATCATTCAAACCTCTTCCGCTTCTTGTGTGCGTGAAGTGAAATCTGCCTGTCAGTTTTTAATGAATGTCAATTCGCTGCCTGTGAAATGATCGAAGAATGTTTAGGAATTTGGTTCCACTTTAAACCGAAGACGCTCCTTCTTTCCGATGACACAGAAACTAACAGTTGAAACGAAAAAGCTTTGGCTTGAAACACTACTCTATTTCAGTCTGGTGCTGAGAAACCTGAGTAACAAGTTGCAGGTTTTAATCAACACCGAATTCCATTACGGAATATTTTTGGCTCACCGTCCAAGTGCTGTATCAAGTCACCAAGTTACCATGGCAAAGCAGTGGCATCTGGTCAGCACATCGCCTTCTCTCTGGCGTTACTATCGGGCCATGCTATCTGCTTCAGATAATCCAAAGTCACCGCGAAGCTGAGTAGACTCCACTGCTGTCCCCCATAACCAAGGAGAAATTCATCCTCACCGGTATTTCGGATCGAACTCATTCGCGTGGCAGTCAGGCAAGCCATTCGTTCAGTGCGGATAAGAACTATGTATTGTTAGTTCCAAAAAGTGGTCAAAAGTGCATGCTGACGCTGCAAATTAAGAGGTACACTCCAAAAGAAATGCACACTATTTTTTTTTAATCCATCTTTTATTCTACATGTATGAAAGTTTTACAGTGTGTAGATACATCCTTTAGGAACAATATTTTCATTTCTCCACATAATTTCCATCCCTCTCAACTGCCTTACGCCATCTTGGAACCAGCGCCTGTATACCCGCACGGTAAAATTCTGGACCAACCTGTTGGAGCCACTGTTTGGCAGCGTGCACAAGGGAGTCAATCATCTTCAAACATTGTTCCACGAAGAGAGTCTTTCAGTTTCCCAAAGAGATGATAGTCACATGGAGCCAGGTCAGGACTGTAAGGCGGGTGTTTCAGTGTTGTCCATCAGAATTTTGTGATCGCTTCCATGCTTTTTTGACTGACATGTGACCGTGCATTGTCGTGCTATAGCAAAACATCCTGCTTTTGCCGATGTGGTCGAACACGAGACAGTCGAGCTTGAAGTTTCTTCAGTGTCGTCACACATGCATCAGAATTTATGGTCGTTCCACTTGCCATGATGTCCACAAGCAAGAGTCCTTCGGAATCGAAAAACACCGTAGCCATAACTTTTCCAGCAGAAGGTGTGGTTTTTAATTTTTTTTTTCTTGGGTGAATTTGAATGATGCCATTCCATTGAGTGCCTCTTCGTCTCTGGTGAAAAATGATGGAGCCATGTTTCATCACCTGTCACAATTCTTCCAAGAAATTCATCTCCACCATTCTCGTACTGTTCCAAAAGTTCGCTGCATTCCGTTTTCTGGTTTCTTTGTGAGTCACTGTCAACATCCTAGGAACCCACCTGGAACAAACCTTTTTCAACGCCAACACTTTCAGTGTTCTACAAACTCTTCCTTCCCTTATCCCAACGTAGTACGACAATTCGTTTACCGTGATGCGTCTGTCATCAGTCACCAATTCGTTAACTCTCTGCACACTGTCTGGAGTGTGTGAAGTACGAGGCCTGCCGCTGCGAGGACAATCCTCAATATTGCCGTGCCCGCTTTCATCACGTAATCTGCTTGCCCACCGACTAACTGTACTGCGATCGACAGCAGCATCTCCATACACCTTTTTTCAACCTCTTGTGGATGTTTCCCACTGTCTCGTTTTCACAGCACAGGAATTCTATGACAGCACGTTGCTTCTGACGAACGTCAAGTGTAGCAGCCATCTTGAAGACATGGCGGCGCCACTCACGGGAACAGGTTAAACTAAGTTTGAAAACAAGCAGGAAGGATGTATCTACACACTGTACAACTTTCACAGATGTATAATGAAAACTGTATTTTTACAAAAATAGTGTGCATTTCTTTTGGAGTGACCCTCGTATTTGAAGCAACGTGCAGACATGTGCGCAGTTCGCAGAGCCACTGGTTTCGTCTTGCTCCATTTGGGAGCGAGCGGAGCCCCCAATGCTGCAAATGATCGCTAACGAGATACGAACACACTCCGCTACCAGCTGTTGTCTCTCTGCAGGCACCTTCCACAATCTGCTGTTCCTCCTCTACGGCGTGCGATCCCTGCGGACACAACGAGGACCCATTCTGCCGCACATACTTCCAAAAGCGATTGTAGAATCTTAAAAATGAATGTGCATAAAGCAGAATTCCATACAGGAAGAGAGAGCTCATGCGACATCTGAACAGAGCTGTACTGCGACGGTGAATTACGGCTACTTTGAGCGGACGGGGATTCACTCGATTGGTAGAGGGGAATTTTGTACCCGATGGAACGCGTACGTACGAGCCGTAGTCATAAAGTTTTAATAATAACATCGAAAAAAACTTTTTTACTTGTTTTCAAGTAAATGTGTACAGTTCTTGGGACAAAATGAAATCCCCACTCGACAGTACTGCTGATGGCCCTACATGAGCTAATACAGAACGCCACAGCTCATTAATAAAGTGGATTATCGAGCAGTATTTTGTTTTCTCCACTGGAAGGGGAACAACACTGCAACGATACGTGCTGAGTTGGCGGAAGAGTATGGCACCAATGCACCACCATATGGTGCTTTTACACATATTCCTTTCCTCTCTGATTCCGCGGAGAACCTCCTCGTTCCTTACCTTGAAGTCCACCTAATTCTTCTGTAACACACATTGTCTTCGGTTCCGGTTTTCCCACAGTCCATATTTTACTACCATACAATGCTGTGCTCCAAACATACATTCTCAGAAATTTCTTCCTGAGATTAAGGCCTTTGTTTGATACTAGTAGACTTCTCCCGGCCAGGTAGGCCCTTTTGCCAGGGCTAGTCTGCTTTTTCTATTTTCCTCGCTCCGTCCGTCGTGGATTATTTTGCTGCCTAGGCATCAGAATTCGTTAACTACTTCGACTTCGTGATCATCCACCCTGACGTTTAGATTCTCATGGTACTCATTTCTGCTGATACTCATCATTTTCGTCATCCTTCGTTTTACTATCACTTCATATTCTGTGCTCATTAGACTGTTCATTCCATTCAGCAGATTCTGCAACTCTTCTTCGAGAAAAGCTACGTCATCAGCGAATATTATCAATGATATCCTTTCACCTTAAATTTTAATTCCACTCATTCTTGAACTTTTCTTTTATTTGCGTCATTGCTTCTTCGATACATAGATCGAACAGTAGGGGTTGAAGACTACATCCCTGTCTTACGACCTTTTTAATCCGAACACTTCGTTCTTGGTCTTCCTCCTTAATTGTTCCCCCTTGGCTCTTGTACACATTCTATATTACCTGTCTTTCCCCTCAGCTTACCCCTTCCTTTCTCAAAATTTCGAACATCATGTACCATTTCCCACTGTGAACGCTCTTGCCAGGTCGACAAATCCTGCGAATGTCTCTCGATCAGGCGGCCGCGGTGGCCGAGGGGTCAAGACCCTTCAGTCTGGAACCACGCGGCTGCTGCGGTCGCAAGTTCGAATCCTGCCTCGGGCATGGATGTGTGTGATGTCCTTAGGTTAGTTAGGTTTAAGTAGTTCTAAGTATAGGGGACTGATGACTTCAAATGTTAACTCCCATAGTGCTTAGAGCCATTTGAACCATTTTTTTGTGTCGCGATCTTTCTGTAATCTTGCTTCCATTATTAAGCGCAATGTTAAAATTGCCTCTCTGATGACTTTACCTTTCCTAAAGCCAAAATGATCGTCATCTAACAGATCCTGAATTTTATTTTCCATTCTTTTGTATATTATTCTCGCCAGCAACATGGATGCATGTCTTCTTAATCTGATTCTGTGATAATTATCGGACTTGTCGGCACACGCAATCTTCGGAAATGTGTGGATGATGTTTCTCCGGAGCACCATGAAATGTGACAGAAGCCCGAACAACAGAGATTCAAATGGCTCTGAGCACTATGGGACTTAACATCTGTGGTCATCAGTCCCCTAGAACTTAGAACTACTTAAACCTAACTAACCTAAGGACAGCACACAACACCCAGTCATCACGAGGCAGGGAAAATCCCTGACACCGCCGGGAATCGAACCCGGGAACCCGGGCGCGGGAAGCGAGAACGCTACCGCACGACCACAAGCTGCGGACAGAACAACAGAGGACTGACGTAGTAGAACATGCACTGAGACTGTAAAATGGTGAACTCATAACGGCTAGGCACTAGCCGAAATCTAGATTTGCCGAATAGAACCTCTGAGAAAAGGACGACTGACTGCTGTGCTCTATCATTTGAAAGTCATATCACAGACGCTGAGTGGACGCACGTTCCTAACGGAAGGAAACCTGAGTGAGTGTTGCTGCTTAATTCGCGTTTAGTATCCTCACCACTGCGCCACTTCACTGTGTATGAAAAACAGGACACAGATTTGTATTTAACGTCCTGTTAACGTCAAGATGATTCGAAACGGGATATTAGGTCGGATTAGTGTCAAAGACAGGAGAAATTATGTATCACTGAATTGTTGAAGAACAACAGGAAATGTAAATCACGATTTTAGCCCCGCTGCTCGTGAGTAGGAGCCCAGCTGTTAATAATTACGATGTCTTATTGTTGGATATTAGAGTAGGGAGAGATGAAACTCGACATCTGCATACAGACTATTCACCTTGAGTAATACCAGTGAGAAAGCAAAATTTAACGTCCGTAACGAACTTGTATTATTATCATCATCATCATCATTGTCGTCGTCGTCGTCGTCGTCTTCATCTACAGTAGTGATATATGCACTCGAATTCCAGTTGACATTTCAGAGAGACTTAGAATTTAACTCGTAACAAAAGGTGGTAATCAGGAACTGGCTATTAAAATTTCATCTTCCAACAAAATTCGACTTGCTTTCGTGCTAAACGTAGCCGCGCTACCAAAATCCGCTATGTCGTCGGATTGTATAAAACTAATATTGAAACGGCAGATTGCTTAGAAACTGAGGAAATCGCGGATTGTTGTTTTAGTGTAGTAGTCTCTTTGACTCTACTTGCATTGATCCCGACGTGTGAGGTGTTTCAGTTCGCTAAAATTTGTTTCCACAGCGACTAATCAACGGAACCAGCCTTTGTCGTGATTGTGGGCTACGAAAGAGCTATCTCTTCGTTGTTTAATAGTCACCGAATATTCTCTCTCTCTCCTGTGTGTGTTTGTTGTAAAAAAAAAAAAAAAAAAAAAAATACGGTACCGGTAGCTAATATTCCCACGTGCTACATTCTTTTTGTCACATTTTTTAATGGCACACGAAATAATTAATGCAATTGCCATGTGCTATGTGGATAAATATTTTTAAAGAATGGATGAAATAAAAGTGCAGGTACACTGCTATTCATGCACTGTGTGGTAACGAACGTCAATCCATCCTGTGGCTGTATGGTTGCGCAACCTACCATGAATATGGTAAAAGCTAGACACACGTTTTTCATGAATTTTGCATCTGTCGACCTACTTGTCCTGTCCCGTTACATAGCAGGATTGGCCGTAGCTATTCTTGCGGAATGCCTCACTGAAGCGCGACTTTTGTGGTTGCGTTGTGCTTCGAAATTTTGTCATAGATCATTTCAAAATGCTGAGCTCCGTTTCTCTACGTATGTTCATTGACTTTCGACAGTTTTACGAACTTTATTGAGTTTTCCAACAACAAAGCAGTGACACACCTCAAGACATACAACAACACATTGCCTAAAGTGGGGTCGAGGAGAACCTGGCAACGTTCGCTGTTTAAGCAGGGCCGTAGTCTGTATCAAAGCGAATGGAAGTCCACCTGAAGACATCATTTGCAAGACTTATAACACAGAATTCGTGTAAAAGAACGGTTTCCTAATGCGACTGAGTCTTCTAATGTCTGACGGCTTTGAGTTTGCCGTTTCGTTTACAGATTCTGACACACTTTTAGATTATAAATATTTCTGGCTGAATATGTGTCTTGTTACTTTTTACGGAATAACCCCTCATATTCCTTATAGATTAAGCACTCGTAAAATTATTATCCATGCTTTAAGGGCAAAAGGCATGCGGATTGTGTGATTAGTTAACGTAGTGATTAGTGAAAACTATTCTAACAAGGGAACCTCCCCATCGCACCCCCCCTCAGATTTAGTTATGAGTTGGCACAGTGGATAGGCCTTGAAAAACTGAACACAGATCAATCGGGAAAACAGGAAGAAGTTGTGTGGAACTATGAAAAAATAAGCAAAATATACAAACTGAGTAGTCCATGCGCAAGATAGGCAACATTAAGGAAAAGGTGAGCTCAGTAGTGCCGTGGTCCCGTGGTTAGCGTGAGCAGCTGCCGAACGAGAGGTCCTTGGTTCAATTCTTCCCTCGAGTGAAAAGTTTATTTTCTTTGTTTTCGCAAAGTTATGATCTGTCCGTTCGTTCATTGACGTCTCTGATCACTGTAATAAGTTTAGTGTCTGTGTTTTGCGACCGCACCGCAAAACCGTGCGATTAGTAGACGAAAGGACGTGCCTCTCCAATGGGAACCGAAAACATTTGATCGTAAGGTCATAGGTCACCCGATTCCTCCAAAGGAAATCACGTCTGATATATTCTATACGACACTGGTGACGGCATGTGCTTCACATGACAGGAATATGTTGTCGACCCACCTAACTTGTACACTTGGAGAATGGGTAAAAAGATTCTTCTACCTTGCCCGATTTAGGTTTTCTTGTGGATGTAATAATCACTCCCAAAAAAGTGATGAAAACATAAGAGTTTGTCACATAAACTGAAAATAAAAGAATAAAACTTTTCACTTGAGGGAAGACTTAAACCAAGGACCCCTCGTTCGTCAGCTGCTCACGCTAACCACGGGACCACAGCACTACTGAGCTTACACGCCCCTTGATGTTGCCTATCTTCCACAAGAAACTACTCGGTTTGTATATTTCGCTTATGTTTTCATAGTTCCACACAACTTCTTCCTGTTTTCTCGATTGATCTGTGTTCAGTTTTTCAAGGCCTATCCACTGTGCCATTTTATAACTAAATCTGAGGGGGCTGCGATGGGGAGGTTCCCTTGTAAGCAATAAACGGTCCCTGTAATCGATGCGGATTGGAGTAACAAAAGCAGTAACCATCGGAATCGAAACCTGCATGCAGCTTAAGGATCTAGCTCCCTTTTCATAGAGTGCCCTAGCAAATGACGTGCTATAGAACGCAGCCGACTAATCACATCGCTCACAGTTACAATTGTACTTTGCGAGGAAAGTTGCCGACAGAAACTACGCGTGTAGTATCTGCACAGCTACACTAATAGCACTATATCTCATTATCTTATACAACGTGTCTCTGGAGCTTTCTGCCGGCCGTTATGGCCGAGCGGTTCTAGGCGCTTCAGTCCGGCACCGCGCTGCTGCTACGGTGGCAGGTTCGAATCCTGCCTCGGGCATGGCTGTGTGTGATGTCCTTCGGTTAGTTAGGTTTAAGTAGTTCTAACTCTAGGGGACTGATGACCTCAGATATTAAGGCCCTTAGTGCTTAGAGCCAATTTTTGGAGCTTTCTGAGCTGTCATCCTTCTGTATAGGTAGAAACATTCTCGACAAATTCATAAATTTTAGTTACTTAAAAAACAATTGTATTACTTCTTATATGCCATTGTTCCGGCTTTTGTAATTGCATTGCGAATGTTACAATCAACTACGATCATTATTTATTTAGAAATACTTGATGGAGAATAACTGCGATAAATTGTTCTGTAGAGTCACCAAGACCACTTCCACCAATAACATTAATTTCAGTCTGAAGCACATCAGGAATTTATTTTTGTGGTTGAAATCCAGTTTTTATTACGGATACTTGGTGAGAAACGACCACAGAGATACTCCCTACGATTTGAGAGAGGTCGTATCGAGAACGTTCTGCTTCGCAAATCACTGCAAACGACAATATAGTTTCTTTGACAGAAAGACTTTGCTGGCAAGCCGTAGATATGGAATTAGAACGTTAGTGTGAAGCGGCAGAGTGTGGAGAGAGGTGGAACATGGGGTGAGCTGTAGTAACGCTAACTATGGTTATTTCCGTGGCTATCATAAAGTAACAAAATATTTTACTGTATTAGGTCTATTCCTCTATTTTCTGATTAATGCTGTAATTCCCGTTCGTGGGTCATAATTTTACCAGCGTTGAGCTAATGATTTCTCCTGTACTCTACAACGATGCCGAGAATGTAGGGCGTTATTGGAAAAAATGTCGTCTGTCACTGATATATTGTCTATCGATTGTTGCCAGTTTGGCGAGGACGCCTTCCAGCAGATCAGCACCTGTTAATGGCTGTCAGGCGTGCAGTAAGCAATAATGTTAGATGGTTGTGATGCAAGACTGTTGTGCGCAACGAAAACTGTTAGGGGACAGAGGGAAGAGGAGGTGAGGACTCAGCAATAGGAGGAGTAGAAGAAAGACGGTGGGAGCGGTTGGAAAAAAAGGAGGGGGGAGAGGTAGGTGATGGAGGAGAGACCGGATGTTTCCCGCCGTAAATCTGGCGGCTCATCAGAATACACCGGTATTCCAGACACGGAGAGATATGGGCTCACGTTAATTGCTCGTCTGCAAAAGACGCAACAGTCGGAAGTAGAATAAGCTACAGGAAATGAACAACACGAGTTCTTCGCACAAATGAGAAAATGTTAATTGAAATAACCGACAAAATAAAAGAACAAAGCGTCCTCTTGTGCATTAAGTGGAAGTACAGATGTGGCTCTCTGTTACCAAACGTTAAGCTACAACGTTAGTGAACTGCGTTGTCGATAATATTAATAGTATCGATAGATTGATACGTAATCACCATGGTTTCAGAAAACATCGTTCTTGTGCAACGCAGCTAGCTCTTTATTCGTACGAAGTAATGGCCGCCACCGACAGGGGATCTCAAGTTGATTCCGTATTTCTAGATTTTCGGAAAGCTTTTGACACCGTTCCTCACAAGCGACTTCTAATCAAGCTGCGGGCCTATGGGGTATCGTCTCAGTTGTGCGACTGGATTCGTGATTTCCTGTCAGGAAGGTCGCAGTTCGTAGTAATAGACGGCAGATCATCGAGTAAAACTGAAGTGATATCAGGTATTCCTCAGGGAAGCGTCCTGGGACCTCTGCTGTTCCTGATCTATATAAATGACCTGGGGGACAATCTAAGCAATTCTCTTAGGTTGTTCGCAGATGATGCTGTAATTTACCGTCTAGATAGGACATCCGAAGACCAGTATCAGTTGCAAAGCGATTTAGAAGAGATTGCTGTATGGTGTGGCAGGTGGCAGTTGACGCTAAATAACGAAAAGTGTGAGGTGATCCACATGAGTTCCAAAAGAAATCCGCTGGAATTCGATTACTCGATAAATAGTACAATTCTCAAGGCTGCAAATTCAACTAAGTACCTGGGTGTTAAAATTACGAACAACTTCAGTTGGAAAGACCACATAGATAATATTGTGGGGAAGGCGAGCCAAAGGTTGCGTTTCATTGGCAGGACACTTAGAAGATGCAACAAGTCCACTAAAGAGACAGCTTACACTGCACTCGTTCGTCCTCTGCGCGGTGTGGGATCCTTACCAGATGGGACTGACGGAGGACATCGAAAGGGTGCAAAAAAGGGCAGCTCGTTTTGTATTATCACGTAATAGGGGAGAGAGTGTGGCAGATATGATACGCGAGCTGGGATGGAAGCCATTAAAGCAAAGACGTAGTTCGTCGCGGCGAGATCTATTTACGAAATTTCAGTCACCAACTTTCTCTTCCGAGTGCGAAAATATTTTGTTGAGCCCAACCTACATAGGTAGGAATGATCATCAAAATAAAATAAGAAAAAACAGAGCTCGAACAGAAAGGTTTAGGTGTTCGTTTTTCCCGCGCGCTGTTCGGGAGTGGAATGGTAGAGAGATAGTATGATTGTGGTTCGATGAACCCTCTGCCAAGCACTTAAATGTGAATTGCAGAGTAATCATGTAGATGTAGATTTATCAGAGTCCAAAGCATCCGTCTGCAGCTGTTGAATTAAATCGAACATACAATTTTACTTTCTGACTGTACAGCTCCCATAGCTGCAGCTATTATTCTCTCACTCATATGAAATCGCAGTCTGTCAATTACAAATACAGTACTTGTATTGGTAAGTAATTAAGTTTGCACATTTAATTTCTTTGTAATATGTACTTCAATTTTAATCATCCCACTGCGGTAACAAAGGAACGTGCTAAATGTTATTTCAGGACCGTTTTCAATACAAGGGATTATCTACTTCTTGTTTTTACTTTTCTTTCCTACTAACTTAAGAATGACTAAGGAGCGAGCCCCGTACGAGAACTATTCGTTTATTAGGATCCGATCGGTCGTGAAACAGAAACCTTGGCAAAAACCAATGTAGTTTTGCTCAGATGTATTAGGTAGTGTCTTTGTATATCCGTCGATCGCATCACTTCTCTCTTTTCAGTTCTGAGCAGACAGTGAGCATGTAAAGATGCCTAGAAAATAGCGTCTCGCAGCAAGTATGTGTGCCTGATGAGAGAGTCCCCTGATTTCTTGCAGCCCACATAACGTAACTGTCATGCAGTTCCTTCTTCACGATAATTCCCGGCCCCACATTGCAGGGGCAATGAAGAAGAGCCTGGTGCGTTTTCGATGGGAAGTGTTTGATCACGCATCATACGGCTCGCACTTCGCTCCATCTGAACTTCATCACTGGTCATATGAACCATCGGCTATGAAAACAGCATTTTGACTAGGAGAACGAGCTGCAGACCAGAATGTACAGGAGGCTGCCTTCTATGACGCGGGTACAAGAAAGATGGTACAAGTCTACGACAGGTACCTAAGACGGACGGGCGACTATCTAGAAAAATATCTGTAGCTAAATGAT
Organism: Schistocerca cancellata; assembly: GCF_023864275.1. NCBI lineage: Eukaryota > Metazoa > Arthropoda > Insecta > Orthoptera > Acrididae > Schistocerca > Schistocerca cancellata. The sequence goes on from NC_064626.1 coordinate 374,675,147, forward strand.
GAAATGAAGAGCAAAGAAACTGGTACACCTGCCGAATATCGTGTACGTCCCCCGTGAGCATGCAGACGCAACACGACGTGGCGTGACTCGACTAATGTCTGAAGTAGTGATAGAGGGAACTGACACCATGAACGCTGCAGGGCTGTCCAGAGACCATTACAGTGCCTCCACCGGCTTGAACTGTCCCCTTCTGATATGCACGGTCCACGGCTTCATTAGATTGTCTCCATACCCGTGCACGTCCATCCGCTCGATACGATTTGAAACTAGACTCGTCCCACCAGCCAACATGTTTCCAGTCTATAAATCTGCAAGAGAACGGGCGGATGGAGATCTCTTCTGAACAGCACGATGCAAGGCATCCCAGATATACTCAATAATGTTCGTGTCTGGGAAGAGTTTAAACTCAGAAGAGTGTTCCTGGAGCCGCTCTGTAGCAATTCTGGACGTGTGGGGGTGTTGACGGGCTCAGGTGAGGTGTAAATCTTTGTGTTGTGCAGTTATCAAGGGTACGCGAGTGGGCCTCTGCCTCCGAAAGCAGATATCGATGATGTTTCGCTGAATTGTTCTCACGCTGACACTTGTTAATGGCGTGGCATTAAAATCTGCAGCAATTTACGGAAGGGTTGCACTTCTGTCACTTTGAACGATTCTCTTCAGTCGTCGTTGGTCCCGATCTTGCACGATCTTCTTCCGGCCGCAGCGATGTCGGGGATTTGATGTTTTACCGGATTCCTGATACTCACGATACACTCGTGAAATGGTCGTTTGCTACCTCGGATATGCTGTGTCCCATCGCTCGTGCGCCGACTACAGCACCACGTTCAAACTCAGTTAAATCTTGATAACCTGTCATTGTAGCAGCAGTAACCGAACTAACAACTGCGCCAGACCACTTGTTGTTTTATATAGGCGTTGCAGACCACAGCGCCGTATTCTGCCTGTTTAAATATCTCTGTATTTGAATACGCATGCCCATACCAGTTTCTTTGGCGCTTCAGTGTAAAACATTTTTAAATTTCGATTTCGCGACTGATCGAACCTTGATAAATCAATAGCCTCGTACTTAATCGCTCAGCAAAGTTGAGGTCATTAGAGGTGAAGCGCTAGATGTGCTGGATAAAAATGAAAGAATTAATCAGCATCTACATTTATACTCCGCAAGCCACATTGCGGTTCGTACTTTGTGCACTACTGTTCACGTATGGTTCGCGTGAAGAAGGATTTCTGTTGAACTTCCATGTGAGCTCGAATCTCTCCAATGTTCCTCTCATTGTCTTTCCGCGACAAATATCTGGAGGAAGAAATATACTGAACGACTCTTGTGGGAGCGTACGCTCTTGCAGTTTCAACAGTAAGCCATACCGTGATGCGGCTCTCCTGCAGCGTCTGCCACTGAAGTTGGCTTAGCGCATGCTTAATGAACCTGTAACGAAACGCGCTGTTCTTCTTTGGATCGTCCCTATTTCCTCTATCGATCTGTCTGGAGTCGATCCAAGACTGACGTATTGGTCGAACGAGTGTTCTGTAAGCTACGTCCTTTGTTGATGAACCACATTTCCTGAGGATTCTTCCATTGAATCTCGGTCTGGCATTTTCCTTACCTATGATTTGTTTTATGTGATCGCTCTACTTTAAATCACTACCTTTTCATACTCCTAGGTATTTTATGCATGTGCCTGCTTTCCATTGGTTGTTCGGCAATCGTGGTATGATGCAATAACGGGCATTTCACCGTCTTTGTGGACAGTGGATTGTATTTGTTTATGAAGAGCGTCAGTTGCCACTCCCTGCACCAAGCGCCGAACCTCTGAAGGTCTTCCTGCGTCTCGCAACAATTTTCTAGTGTTGGAACTTCTCTGTAGAAAATAGCGCCCTCAGCAAAACGCCTCGAAACCGGAGAAAGTATTCTGATACCAAAGAATCACGCTGCCCATTTCATAACTCCAAAAGATAATATGAAGAATGACAAAATAAGTATTTTATTAAAAACGTTCTGAACGCTAATAATAGAGCTTTTGTTTTAATTGCCAGTTATATAAAGGCTACGATTATTTGTGATAATACAAGTACAGAAATACAGCAGTGATATTTTACGCCGCGAGGCATTAGCCGAGCGGTCAAAGGCGCTGCTGTCATGGACTGTGCGGCTGGCCCCGGCGGAGGTTCGAGTCCTCCCTCGGGCATGGGTGTGCGTGTTTGTCCTTAGGATAATTTAGGTCTAGTAGTGTGTAAGCTTAGGGACTGATGACCTTAGCAGTTAAGTCCCATAAGATTTCACACACATTTGAACATTTTTTTATATTTTAACTAGTGGAATTATAGTCAACAAACTCTTTCTCATTTCTTTTTTAAATTTGCAAACTTACACAACCTAATTCTTGGGACCTGATGTTGCGAAGAACAGTATACTGTGAAACTTTCTGAACTGTTGAGGAGGAAATGCAAACATTGTTAACAGGTCTGTTTTGCAACTGATAAACATGGTGGTCTTTCAGATGAAGAAAGGCATGACATAAATCTGCGGTGGGCTTTATTCTTTTGAACAGATGTCTTTTTCCATTCTTTTGTTTTGGAGTAAGAATTATTGTATAGATATTTAATGTAGATCACACTGCATTTAGAGATCTTCCGCGCCTGCATTGAAAATAACGTCCCAGCATTATTTTTAAGATCAAAGAAGTCAGTCGTATGCATTGAAACTACATGTAACCGGTTTATAGCTTTAGCTCACTCAATAGCCTTGTGTAAGTCCTGCGGAACAAAGGCCTTGCTCACCTTTCTTCGTTTCTCTATAATTGCAAAATCTCTGTCGCAGCTCAAAAACCTCTGCCCAGTCACCAAAAACTTGTGTCATATCTCTTGAAACCATCCCACACTAAATGGAGACCTTGACGCATGGTCCTTGGAACTCCATTGGTAAGCAATGTTTAGCACGAAGAGCATGCGTCGTCTGGTTGTGAATGTGTGAAACGTTCTGTCCGTGATAAAACACTTGGACCAAGTCTAGTGACAAGCAGCGGAGTACCGACAACACAAGACCACTGAAAACGTGTTTTACGAAAAAAGTAGCTCTTACGACATTTTCCATTTCACACGCACGCGCACACACACACACACACACACACACACACACACACACACACACACACAGCGTGTTTTACAATTGATGTTACAGAGTTATAGAGGTTGTAGAGGGGACTTAGTTGATCGAGTTTTACGTAGGAACCCTTGTCCAGAAAACGTCATCCAACAACGCTACAGAGCGTCAAAGTTACAGGCGCTAGCGCCCGTAAATGTACGTATATACAAGTATACAAGCGAAAACCGTTCTGATACCTCTTGTCAGTGGAATACATATACCAGTACTGTTGTTGCTAATTTTGTAACGTAGGCAACTTTCAGAGGTTGTAGTATGGACTAAAACAAGATAAAATGTCTAGTACACATGGGCTCTTAAATGCATACCGCAAGAGCTAAGAACACTTGTTTGCACTAGCGAAGTTTACTAAACCTTTTTTCTTATCTTGGACCATACTAACATCTTTGAAAGTTGCAAACCCTACATAATTAGCAACACCGGCACCGGAACATGTATTCCACCATCAGAGGTATTTGAGTGACTTTCGCTTGTAACTTTCGACTCGTTCGTTTTTGAACCAGGAAACCTTACCTGAAGCTATACATTTATTCTTGTCCATCATCTTTGAAAGTTTGTAACATCATCACGGTATCATTCTGTATATACAGGGTGTTTCAAAAATGACCGGTATATTTGAAACGGCAATAAAAACTAAACGAGCAGCGATAGAAATACACCGTTTGTTGCAATATGCTTGGGACAACAGTACATTTTCAGGCGGACAAACTTTCGAAATTACAGTAGTTACAATTTTCAACAACAGATGGCGCTGCGGTCTGGGAAACTCTATAGTACGATATTTTCCACATATCCACCATGCGTAGCAATATGGCGTAGTCTCTGAATGAAATTACCCGAAACCTTTGACAACGTGTCTGGCGGAATGGCTTCACATGCAGATGAGATGTACTGCTTCAGCTGTTCAATTGTTTCTGGATTCTGGCGGTACACCTGGTCTTTCAAGTGTCCCCACAGAAAGAAGTCACAGGGGTTCATGTCTGGCGAATAGGGAGGCCAATCCACGCCGCCTCCTGTATGTTTCGGATAGCCCAAAGCAATCACACGATCATCGAAATATTCATTCCTGAAATTAAAGACGTCGGCCGTGCGATGTGGCCGGGCACCATCTTGCACAAACCACGAGGTGTTCGCAGTGTCGTCTAAGGCAGTTTGTACCGCCACAAATTCACGAAGAATGTCCAGATAGCGTGATGCAGTAATCGTTTCGGATCTGAAAAATGGGCCAATGATTCCTTTGGAAGAAATGGCGGCCCAGACCAGTACTTTTTGAGGATGCAGGGACGATGGGATTGCAACATGGGGCAATTCGGTTCCCCATATGCGCCAGTTCTGTTTATTGAGGAAGCCGTCCAGGTAAAAATAAGCTTCGTCAGTAAACCAAATGCTGCCCACATGCATATCGCCGTCATCAATCCTGTGCACTATATCGTTAGCGAATGTCTCTCGTGCAGCAATGGTAGCGGCGCTGAGGGGTTGCCGCGTTTGAAGTTTGTATGGATAGAGGTGTAAACTCTGGCGCACGAGACGATACGTGGACGTTGGCGTCATTTGGACCGCAGCTGCAACACGGCGAACGGAAACCCGAGACCGCTGTCGGATCACCTGCTGCACTAGCTGCGCGTTGCCCTCTGTGGTTGCCGTACGCGGTCGCCCTACCTTTCCAGCACGTTCATCCGTCACGTTCCCAGTCCGTTGAAATTTTTCAAACAGATCCTTTATTGTATCCCTTTCGGTCCTTTGGTTACATTAAACCTCCGTTGAAAACTTCGTCTTGTTGCAACAACACTGTGTTCTAGGCGGTGGAATTCCAACACCAGAAAAATCCTCTGTTCTAAGGAATAAACCATGTTGTCTACAGCGCACTTGCACGTTGTGAACAGCACACGCTTACAGCAGAAAGACGACGTACAGAATGGCGCACCCACAGACTGCGTTGTCTTCTATATCGTTCACATCACTTGCAGCGCCATCTGTTGTTGAAAATTGTAACTACTGTAATTTCGAAAGTTTGTCCGCCTGAAAATGTACTGTTGTCCCAATCATATTGCAACAAACGGTGTATTTCTATCGCTGCTCGTTTAGTTTTTATTGCCGTTTCAAATATACCGGTCATTTTTGAAACACCCTGTAGATACATATATAGGCTACTACGCCTAGAGCTTTGTCGCTGTGTAGCGTCATTGGATGACGTTCCCGGACATGGGTTCCTATGTAAAACTTGATCTACTAAGTCCCCTCTACAACTTCTAGAAGTGTGTAACATGAATTGTGAAAGATGCTATATAGTGAAAAGTAATGGTCCTGTACACTCCCTTAGGCTACGCCCCGAAGTTACTACGATGTCTGGTCTGTTGAACACATGCTGTGCTGTGTGTTCGGTGGTGTTCTTGTAAGTACTTTAATTTTAGTTAATGCTCAAGCCATTCGGCGCTAACTGGGGGAGGACGGGCTTCAGATCTTCACCAGACTATCCAGATTTAAGTATCCAGTCCTCTCCCTGGATGATGATGGTCAAAAAGCACGATAACAAGGAGTCTACTCGCGTTCTGGTTGCGCGTTCCACACGCCTGGAACCTACCCATGTGCAGAAACTAGACGCTTTACAAGATACTGTGTCCGTGAGTACCTCGATTCCGTGACAAGAGTTTGCTTCAAACTATAGGGGGCAACAACATTTTGACAGGGGTCGCCATCGATAGTTGCAGATTGTAACTCTGGATACCCAGGAAACGATGCAGCAAACTCTTGTCAGTAACTGACGTATACGCACACTGTGTGTTCTCTGCGATGTATTTGGTGTCGCGGCACAGAAGCGACGATTGTTTCGTACGTGTAGTGCGTCCGGCCAAAGGATGCATCGAAGACGTTCGTTTGGATTGAGCCGACGACCAGATTCGAGAACGTCGGAAAGCACAACAGACAATGTATTCCGCTTGTCAACACAGATGTGTTTAGTTAGGTGGTGGTCTTTTGTGGTGGGGAAGCTTTACGAGGGATGAAATGGGACACGATATATGTCCGCCATGGAGTCTCATTAAAATACAGGAACACACTGTTCGACCATTGTAGTATTTCTGGCTCTTGGATCCATTACTTTATGCCTACATATTACGCCTTAGTTGAGCGAGGCTATAACAGCAGACGTATGACGTCACAGAGTGGGCTGCGAGAACCGCATCAGATTCTGCTTCCTTGACACAGCGCTCGTGTTGCGCCAACAGAAACTGCTTGCGTTCTGGTTGGCTGCTGTAGTGAAAGCTAGATGGAATACACAGGGTGTAACGGGTATAACTGCAGCTATTTCTATGGGTGACTAGTACGGTGTACCGAACAACATTAAATCAGTGTTTACTTCATTTGCAGACTAATAATTATAGGTGTTCGGGGTAGCATGGTTTTAGGTTGATTAGTACCTCCAAGTACATGTGACAAGAGCAAGCCATTAATGCCTATTTTCCCCTGCACAGCAGGTCAGATATTGAACTGAGACACATAGAAGCAAAACTGTTAGTCTATACAGACATGTGTAGTCCATTTAGTCGTGCCTTAATGAAGGCGTGAGTAGCAGTATTATCTCGAAAGCTACTTTTGTAGATTGGTGGTATGTTTTCTCATTTCGGGAAGCAGATTGACTTCAAGGCTACTGATGTGTTATTCTGCGCATCCAATCCCTTACGCAATGTACGGTATCACAAAAGTAATCCGCACTTCCCCTTTTACGTGGGATTAATTGCTACGCGAGTCATTATCCATAAAAACGAACCAGGAAAGTGGCGAACTCTGCAGCGTATCCAATCTAAACTCTCATAGTAACTTACCAGGCTTCCGTTTTGTCTGGTTCTGATAGTGTTTTCAATACAAGAGGTGCTTCATTGAATCCATGTTATTTATGAGTGCGTACGACGGTCATACGTTGGTATCATAGTACTTCCTCATACGTGAAATCATTTTTAAACGTATCTACATCTACATGACTACTCTGCCGTACACTCTTATGTGCTGGCAGAGTGTTCTTCTAACCACCTTCAGACTACTACCCTATCATTCTATTCTGTAACAGCACTTGGGAGAATTGAATGTTTAAATCTTTCTGTGCAAGCTCTGATTTCTCTTATTTTATTACAGTGATAATTTCTCCCCACGCAGGTTGGCAACAATAAAATATTTTCACATTCAGAGGAGAAAGATAAGGGTTGAAATTTCCTGGAAAGATCTTGCTGCAACGAAAAAGGTCTGTGTGAATGATCGCCTTTCCAACTAGCTTATCATAGCACTGAAGATCTCCCCCAAATTAAAAATAATACACAAACGAAGAATATAATGATTGAGTTTTCTTTCCATTCTTATCAGTTTCCACATAAGACAGTATTGCGCCAACAGAAACTACTTAAATCAAAAAAATCTGTACAGAAAATTGGAATAGAGATAAACATAAACATCATTTCCACCCTTTTTACTTCTCATGAAAACCACACATTGCATGTTGTACCACCATATAGCGAGACCTTCAGGGGTGGTGGTCCAGATTGCTGTACACACCAGTACCTCTAATACCCAGCAGCATGTCCTCTTGCATTGATGCATGCCTGTATTCGCCGTTGCATACTATCCACAAGTTCATCAAGGCACTGTTGGTCCAAATTGTCCCACTCCTCAATGCCGATTCGGCGTAGATACCCCCAGAGTGGTTGGTGGGTCACGTCGTCCACAAACAGCCCATTTCAACCTATCCCAGGCATGTTCGTGTTCCCTATGTGCCTATGCTATTTGCGCCAGTTTTGTGTAGTGCCACGTTGTGTGGCATCACATTCTGCAAGTATCCTTAATTTATGAGCACGAGTATAGTTTTCTTACGCGTCGCGCGACCTCAACGCTATCAGACAGCATTCGATCTCGCGATGGGCAGGTGATAATGTTTTGGCTTATCAGTGTATTTGGGTGGGTGTTATAGCTTGGTACGTGCGTACGCACGTGACTGCAGAGCAATTAGCTAGCTAGAGGCGGTATTCAGGAAGAAGGTAGTCATCATGAGTCTCAATTAAAGCGAATAAGCTGCTTTGTTTCGGTGCAAACTTGGTGTAGCGATCTCAAGTGTGACTGCTGAGCCATTTTGCTTTGTACAGTTACCCTGTTTCTGTCTTTGTGGGTATTTCTGCTTAACTTGCAAAGAAACACTTGGTGGAGATACACCTTTTACAGTCCAGTGGATGGGCCTCGAAATCTTTACAAATGCGATCATACAGTTACTGATTGGAAAGTAGCCCAGGTCACAATAGTACTCGAGAAAGCCAACAGGAGTAATCCGATAAATTACAGACCCCTATCAGGAACATCGATTACGAGAGGGATTTTGAAACATATACTGTGTTCGAACATTATGAATTACCTCGAAGGTAACGGTCTATTTTCACTCAATCAGCAAGGATTCAGGAAATATCGTTCTTTTGAAAAACAACTAGCTCTTTATTTGCACGATCTAAAGAGTGCTGTCGACAGGCGATCTCAAATTGATTCCACATTTCTGTATTTGGCCTCTGAGCACTACGGGACTTAACATCTGAGGTCATCAGTCCCCTAGAACGTAGAACTACTTAAACCTAACTAATCTAAGGACGACACACACATCCATGCCCGAGGCAGGATTCGAACACCGGCCGGCGTTTCTAGATTTGCAGAAGGCTTTTGACTCCGTCCCACACAACTGACGTCTAATAAAATTGCGTGCCTATGCAATATCGTTTCAGCTGTGCGACTGGATTCGTGATTTCCTGTCAGACAGGCCTCAGTAAGTGTCGGAAAGTGATCGACTAAAACACAAATAATATCTAGCCCTCTGCTGTTTCTAATCTATATAAACAATTTAGGAGACAATCTGAGAAACCATTGTCGAATGTTTGCAGACGATGTTGTCGCTTACCGTCTAGTAGTTATCAGAGGACCAAAACCATTTGCGAAGTGATGTAGACAAGATATCTGTATGGCGCAAAAAGTGACAACTGACTCTAAATAATGAAAAGTGTGAGATCATCCACGAGAGCAATAAAACGAATCCAGTAAATTTCGGTTACAAGATAAGTCACAACAAATCTAAAGGCTGTCAACTGAATTGAATATCGAGGGATTACAATTAAGAACAGCTTAAATCGCAATTATCACATAGATAACGTTGTGAAGGAACTCACTTAAGAGATACTATTAAAGAGACTGTCTACACTACGCTTGTCGGTCCTCTTCCGAAGTTTTGCGTGCTGTGGTATCCGCAATAGATAGAATAGACGGAGGATATCGAGAAACTTCAAACAAGGGAAACTCGTTTTGTACTATCATGAAATAGAGGAGAGAGTGTCGCGGATATGATAATAATGTTGGCGTGGCAATCGTTAAAACAATGTAGTTTTCGTTGCGGTGATATCTTTTCACGATATTTCAATCTTTAGCTTCCTTCTCCGAATGTTCCTTCTCCGAATGATACAATATTTTGTTGATGCCCACTTACAATGGGAGAAATGATCATAGTAATAAAATATGGGAAATCACAGCACACGGAAAGACTTAAGTGTTCCATTTTTCCGCGTATTGTGCAAGAGGGGCACGGTAGAGAAATAGTCTGAAGATGGTTCGGTGAACTCTGCCAGGCACTTAGTGTGAATTGCACAATAGTCACGCAATTGTAGACGTGTCATTGGTGTGGGACTGGTCAGTTTTTAACCTTACGTCATGGAACAAAGGAAGAACGTGGATCGTTGTCAACACTGCTTACAAGCTTATCAGTGCCTGGCACTGATTCACGCCAGCTAATAAACGTTATCGTAACTAATCAATGGTGTAATACGCCGCATAATTTGACTTGCGGCCCGCACATCAGTATGATCTCGCGAAACTCTGCAAGACGAAACATTAGAGGCACCTTCTGTCACTATGGCTTGCGGGTCAACTGAAACCTAGCGATACGGGACGTCGGATTTGATCCTTGACAAAGACGTTGTGGCGAGGCCTATGAGAAAGACAGGCGGCGCAACGAGCATGTGACGTCATACTAGTCGGCTCCGAGGCCTACGAGAAAGACAGGCCGCGGTGCGTACGTCACGAAGGTAGGCCTGAGCTCGCTCGCTCGCTCGCACAACTCAACAGACAAACTACTGTACGTTTCTACATCTGTTAACTCGTAACTGTGTGTGTTGGTAGAAACGAAAATTGCATCTTCTACTGGAAACTGCTATTACGAAGTCTTAATGTTGTTAGTCTTACAATGATCGGAAGTCCATAGCCCTACTTATAATATGTTACTGCTGCACTGGGAAATAATAAAATCAAAATCGTGCCAAAATGATTATCAGTTGCATAAGGCACCATTTCTTGTATGAAATGGGGACTGTTAAGCAGAAGAGACTAAATTCTATAAACAAGCCGTTCTACCATTTATATGGAGTATTCATGATTCAAATGCCTCTGAGCACTATGGGACTTAACTTCTGAGGTCATCAGAGCCCTAGAACTTAGAACTACTAAAAACCTAATCAAACTAAGGACATCACAAACATCCATGCCCGAGGCAGGACTCGAACCTGCGACCGTAGCGGTCGCTCGGTTCCAGACTGTAGTGCCTAGAACTGATCGGCCACCCCGACCGGCGGATTATTCATCTTAAATTAAATTTTGTTGTTGTACTGTTAACCAGTAAGACTTCACAATAGCAGATTACAGTAGAAGATGCAATTCTCGTTAGTACTTACACGCGCAGCTGCGAGGTAAGAGGTTTAGAAACGCATTTTGTCTGCTGAGCTGAGCGAGCGAGCGAGTTCAGGACTACCTTCGTGACGTACGCGCCGCGGCCTGTCTTTCTCGTGGGCCTCGCGTTGTAACGTGTAGCGTCGAACTTCAGGTAAAGCAATAATAGCAGAATTGTGGCAATTTTTTTCAGGGGGGGATTTAGGTTCTAGCGGCAGACAGATCTGCAGCGTAGCCCTAAGTCTAGGCTACACTGAAAGATGACAGTTTAGCTTTGAGTTGGCAAAGCAGTATCGAAGGTTTCATGTGACCCAGGTTTGCATTCGTTCACTGACTCTATAGACGTCCAGTACTTACTAGGATCTGTAAGATTTTGTTCCAAAGAGCGCACGGCTACCCTTGGTGAAATTAACAGTGATGACATCGCATTACTGACAAGGGAACCTCCCCATCGCACCCCCCTCAGATTTAGTTATAAGTTGGCACAGTGGATAGGTCTTGAAAAACTGAATACAGATCAGTCGAGAAAATGGGAAGAAGTTGTGTGGAACTATGAAAAAAAAAGCAAAATATACAAACTGAGTAGTCCATGCGCAAGATAGGCAACATAAAGGAGAAGATGAGGTCAGGAGCGTCGTGGTCCCGTGGTTAGCGTGAGAAGCTGCGGAACGAGAGGTCCTTGCTTCAAGTCTTCCCTTGAGTGAAAAGATTAATTTTTTAATTTTCAGACAATTATTATCTGTCCGTCTTTTGGGAGTGATTATCACATCCACAAGAAAACCTAAATCGGGCAAGGTAGAAGAATCTTTTTACGCATTCGCCAAGTGTAAAAGTTAGGTGGGTCGACAACGTATTCCTGTCATGTGACGCACATGCGGTCACCAGTGTCGTATAGAATATATCAGACGTGTTTTCCTGTGGAGCAATCGGTTGACCTATGACCTTGCGATCAAATGTTTTCGGTTCCCATTGGAGAGGCATGTCCTTTCGTCTACTAATCGCACGGTTTTGCGGTGCGGTCGCAAAACACAGACACTAAACTTATTGCAGTGAACAGAGACGTCAATGAACGAACTGACAGATTCGAGGGAAGACTTTTTTTTTTAATCTCATTTTGTTCGCTTGCGTTCCTTGAATCTGCTCGGGGCGGACGTCGTAAGACATCCGTCTAAGTTCGTTGTTGATCAATTAACTCAGTTTTTTTATTACACAGGGCAGCTAACCCTCTGACCGGACACGCTGAGCTACCGTGCCGGCTATTTGAACCAAGGACCTCTCGTTCCGTAGCTGCTCACGCTAAGCACGGGACCATGGCGCTCCTGAGCTCACACTATCCTTGATGTTGCCAATCTTGCGCATGGACTACTCAGTTTGTATATTTTGTTTATTTTTTTCATAGTTCCACACAACTTCTTCCTGTTTTCTCGATTCATCTGTGTTCAGTTTTTCGAGGCCTATCCACTGTGCCAACTTATAACTAAATCTGAGGGGGGTGCGATGGTGAGGTTCCCTTGTGAGAAGTGCAGCTCCAGGTAGTGCAGTTAATATACGTGCGCCGCGGTGTCGGAGCGGCGCGTACGCGGCTGCCCCCTGCCTGCTGCCGGCTGACGTCACTCGGCGGTCGGAAACAAATGAACGCGACACCGCGCCTGGCCTCGCATGCTGATGGCACGCGCCGTCGGCCGCTGCCCGCCTCGCCTCGCTGCGACCGCGCTGGGAACCTGCGCTCGCTCGCTCCCTCCGTTACGTAACGCACAATACGTCGTTACCTTCCACACGCCTCTTCGTAATCCGCACTTCGCCAACATTACGCAAACCGCGGGTACACAGCGTTCGCAAAGTGCTCCACGACACAATAACGATTCACAAAAACAGTATCGTTACCTGTTTACTCTGTTCGCATTTAGAATCATAAAAACTGTGCCAAGGTAACGTACCCCCGTACGTCTAGGTAAGCCACGAAAGGGTCGGCCATTTCCACAAATTTACCGCCCGTGTACCCTTCTAGGCTGTTTACGAAAAAGCGTTGAAAAAATAACCTTTAATTTCTCCGGGAATTACAAACTTAACGAGACATCATCATTTCGCAACAGTTCGGTTTTAGAGACCTGCACTGCACCATTCATCAAGCTATGAGAGTTGTCGAACACGTCTCCTCAGCCCAGTATCTGTGTTTCTTGGTATAAGAGCGTTCGATACAGTATGGCCCATCAATAAATTAATTCTGCTCGATTGCCCACGGCATCTAGTCAAAATTTTATCATCGTTTTTGGCAAAAAAAGTTTTTTCAAGACGTAAAGGAATTAATGACATGTAAGTGCTAGTGGACATTGTTTTACATCACTCGGGAGAGTTGAAAATTCATGCCGGACTTGGATTCGAATCCGGATCTCCTGTTCACCAGGCTTTTACTCCGGCCACTAAACCATTCGGACACAGTGGTCGTTGCAACTGCACGGACTACCCCAGTGCGCCTCCTGTCAGTCAAAAAGACCAGACACTACATTCGAGGAAAATTTTTGTTTGAATCCAGAGATCTGACAGCCAACCGAGTCCTACTGGGCTCCGTTATGGGCTCAACCCTTAATTCAATTTACACTAACGATGTTCCGCAATAGAGTAGCTGGAACCCCAAGATTATCGCCCACAAAATTCAACAACACAACCCCTACGAGATTGAGCACTGGGTTCTTCTTTGATAAGCAATCATTAAAGTCACCAAAACACAAGCCATCATATTAACTAACAAACGAAGATTATGTAATTACGAGGACTGTCCAGAAAGTAATGCACTGCATTTTTTCTTCATCAATAGTAATAGACGGCAAATCATCGAGCAAAACTGAAGTGATATCAGGTGTTCCCCAGGGAAGCGTCCTGGGACCTCTGCTGTTCCTGATCTATATAAATGACCTGGGTGACAATCTGAGCAGTTCTCTTAGGTTGTTCGCAGATGATGCTGTAATTTACCGTCTAGTAAGGTCATCCGAAGACCAGTATCAGTTGCAAAGCGATTTAGAAAAGATTGCTGTATGGTGTGGCAGGTGGCAGTTGACGCTAAATAACGAAAAGTGTGAGGTGATCCACATGAGTTCCAAAAGAAATCCGTTGGAATTCGATTACTCGATAAATAGTACAATTCTCAAGGCTGTCAATTCAACTAAGTACGTGGGTGTTAAAATTACGAACAACTTCAGTTGGAAAGACCACATAGATAATATTGTGGGGAAGGCGAGCCAAAGGTTGCGTTTCATTGGCAGGACACTTAGAAGATGCAACAAGTCCACTAAAGAGACAGCTTACACTACACTCGTTCATCCTCTGTTAGAATATTGCTGCGCGGTGTGGGATCCTTACCAGGTGGGGTTGACGGAGAACATCGGAAGGGTGCAAAAAAGGGCAGCTCGTTTTGTATTATCACGTAATAGGGGAGAGAGTGTGACAGATATGATACGCGAGTTGGGATGGAAGTCATTAAAGCAAAGACGTTTTTCGTCGCGGCGAGATCTATTTACGAAATTTCAGTCACCAACTTTCTCTTCCGAATGCGAAAATATTTTGTCGAGCCCAACCTACATAGGTAGGAACGATCATCAAAATAAAATAAGAAAAAAACAGAGCTCGAACAGAAAGGTTTAGGTGTTCGTTTTTCCCGCGCGCTGTTCGGGAGTGGAATGGTAGAGAGATAGTATGATTGTGGTTCGATGAACCCTCTGCCAAGCACTTAAATGTGAATTGCAGAGTAGTCATGTAGATGTAGATGAATTCTTTATTAAACATAATGAGAATTACACACACGAAAGAATGGTGTTTTATCTACACACCGTAGATTTCCACGTTACCTCCATCCCGTTCTATGGCCTTCCTCCAGCGCGAAACAAGAGCGTGTCTGTCCTGTCGGTACCAATCCTTGTCCTGATGGTGGAGCCAGTGCTTCGCTATGTGAATCACCTCCTCATCGTCCGCAAAATGTCTTCCACGAATGGCATCCTTTAATGGCCCAAACAAGTGGAAGTCCGAGGGGGCCATGTCAGGTGTGTCAGATGTGACAGCCGTGGATGGTTTTCCCGACCGCTGCAACTCGTGGAGCTCCACAGAACCGCCTTCTGATGACCTCACCCTCCATGCCCAGCGACTAACTGTACTTCTGTCGACAGCAGATGCTTCATAGACTCTGCACAAGCGCTTGTGAATATTCCCCACGGTTTGTTTCTCTGGAGTGAGAAATTCAATGGCGGCACGTTGCTTGTACATCACCTACATACGCCATTTTGAAACTGTCCTGCAGCTACGCTATCTATCGGAAGTGACGGAAACATGGCGCCCTCACTGAGGAGACTTCAAATAATACATACGTAACGTTTCACATTGTTTTCGGTTGAGAAAAAAAAAGCGGTTTACTACTTTCTGGGCAGCCCTCGTACTTCAGCAGGAACTGCCCTACCATATTTTGGCCTAATCATCGACTCCAATTTATCCATTTATCAAAGATAATTATCTCACCATCAAGACAAAACAACGAATCTATTAAGTCTTTCTTCCACCTGTGATACGATATCTGGTCCTTAACAGCAAACACCAATTTCAAAAAAACAAATTCAGAACAAATTCCTAAATTCCTGTGCATAGCATTTTTAACAAACTCATTCGTACAGATCTTCATATAAAGGAGAATCTCACATTATGACCTCATACGATCCATAGGACAACTCCCACTCGACCCCAAAAATAAATTCCCCAGAATGATTCTGGACCACCAATTTGACTTCTAAAGCTTCACCAGTCCTTCACTGTTGGAACCATAATCATTATCATCATCTGAACATCAAATCCAGATACTCCGATATCCTTAAATCCTTCACTTTGTACCATTACACTCACACATACGGAATGAGACCTTGTTGTCCCGGACCTTTGACTAACCCCTCACGCCTCGACACAGCACGGAATCGTAGGCGAAAACATTATTCAGTATTATTTCTTAGATCTGATCAGAAAAAAATAAAGACGTCACAGTTTAGGAAAAAAGGAAACATGTAACTGCATTGAAACATCCTGAGCCATTAATAATGTGTGCTGGACCGGGACTCTAACTAGGCATCTTCCCCTTTCCAGGGAAAGAGAGATAAATTTAACGAATATTTCCGTTCATAATACACTGTTATACATGTGAGGAACGTGATATCTGTTATTCGCCTGACCGATCTGGTTGTGAAGAACTCGATGACGAAAACATTCGCAAATTGTTAAACAGCGATACCTACGAAGCGGGGGATTTGAGTAGATTAATAACAAGTTTATAGTGAATAAAATGGATTCCGTAGAGGTAGGAAAAGAAGATGAGACGATTGAGGAACCCGTTGTCAAGCATACAAGGACCATGAAATGTGTTGATCTAATGTTAGAGTAAGCAGGATAAAATTCGTTTGGCTAGAGTTAGGTTTTGACTCTTCGGAAATTGTGATCTGTTGTCAGAAAAAAGTAAATGAAAAACAGGAACAGGGAAAGACTGGAACGTGACTTACTATCTTAAAGATGATCCTCGTCGTGGACTTTCCAAAACCGGAAAAATAAACGAAAAACAGCAAAAGCACAAAAACTAGTATTAGACGACAGGTGACTGTAAATGCATGAAATACCTGATTGATTACGTAGGCAGGTAAGATAAGAATTTGTTCTTGAGTCATCAATATTCTGACTGGTTTGATAAGGCCCACCACGAATTATTCCCTACGCCAACCTTTTCAAGTCAGAGTAGCACTTTCACCTTACATCATCAACTATTTGATGATACATTCAAATCTATGCCCTCCCCTACAGTTTTACCCTTTACAGTCCCCACCAGTGCCATGAGATATTACACGATTTCGTAACACAGATTCCATCATGCTATAACTTCTTCTTGTCAATATATATCCTTTCTTCGCCGATTTCGTGTAGAACCTTCTCATTGTAAATCTTATCAATCCATCTAATTTTCAACATCCATCTGTAGCAGGCACCACCACTCAAAACCTTCGATTCTCTTCTTTCCTTTTTTTTTCACGGCGCCTGATTCACTGTCATACAATGCTGTCCTCAAAATGCACATTCTCAGGATTGTCCTTCTCAGATTAAGGCATATATTTGATACTAGTAAACATTTTTTGGACTGGAATGCTCTTTCCGTCTGCAGTGGTCTTTTTCTATGTCTTCCTTGCTTTATCCATCACGTTAATTCCTTAACTTCGGCTACTTCGTCGTCCACAATTTTGCTGTTAAGTTTCTCGCTATTCTCATTTCTGCTACTCCTCATTACTTTCGTCTTTCTTCGGTTTGCTCTAAAACCACAGCGTGTGCTAATGAGACTGTTCACTGCATTCAACAAAAGGATAATGATGCCACCAGCAAACCTTTCTTTCATTTCCGTCAGTGCTTCTTCGGTAGATAGCTTGACAGTAGGGGTGAAAGACTGCATCCCCATGTTACACCCTTTTTAATTTTCTATTTCTTTTTGACTCATGGTTCTCTTACATCTTTCTCCATAACTAAGCCCAGTTATGCTCAAAAATCGAACATCTTGCTCCATTTTACGATGTCGAGCGCTTCTTCTAGATCGATATATCCTATAATCGAGTAGAGATTTTCTTAACCCTGCTTCCATTATCAAGAATAGCGTCAGAACCATCTCCTGGTGCCTTTACCTTTCCTAAAGCCAAACTGATCGTCATCTAACCGATCCTTAATTTTCTTTTCCCCACTTCGTATATTATTACTGTCAGCAACAAGAATGCATGACAGGAACACACAAATCTTCCCGTGTGAGCTCTGATTTCTCTTATTTTATTACGGCGATTATGTCGCCCTATGTAGGTGGGCGACAACAGAATATTTTCCTATTCAGAGAAGAAAGCTGGTGACTGAACTTCCATTAAAAGATCTTGCTGGAACGAGAAACACTTTTTTTTTAATGATTGCCATCCCAACTCGCTTGTCATACCCATGACGCTCTTTCACCTGTTTCGCTATAGTATAAAACGATCTGCCCTTCTTCGAACTTTTTGGAAGTCCTCCATCAACCCTGTAAGGTAAGAATCCCATACCATACAGCAATACCGTAGCAGAGGACGGACAACTGTGGTATAGATAATACATTTAGCGGATTTTCTGCATCTTCTGAGTGTTCTGTCATTAAAACGCAGTTTTTGGTTCGCTTTGCCCACAACACTATCTACGTTATCGCTCCAGTTTCAATTGTTTGTAACTGTAATATCTAAGTTTTTCGTTGAATTGAGAGCCCTTAGACATGAGCGATTTATCATGTAATTGAAATGTAACTGATCCCCTTTAAGGAAATGGGGAAAGAAGGAAAGAACATTAGGGTTTATCACCCTCATTTTCTTAGTACTTTACTAGACGGTAAGTAACAGCATCACCTGCAATCTAAGAGGGCTGCTCAGATTGTCTCCTAAATCATTTATATAAATTAGGAACAGAAAAGGGCCTGTAACACTTCCTTGGGGAACGTTAGATACCACTTCTGTTTTTTTTTTTCATGACTTTCCATAGGTTACTACTAGCTGTGACCTTTCTAGCAGAAAATCACAAATCCAGTGGCACAACTTAGGCGAAACTCATAGGCGCTCTATTTGGTTAGTAGCCGCGGTCCTTGAGCGAAATCTACATAGAGTCGTTATCCAGTCAGCCGCAAATGCCGGTTCTTTAAACCTTGTCAATAGTATTTCGCGAAAAGAAAGTCATCTTTCATCCCAGGATTCCCATTTGAGTTCTCGAAGCACCTCCGCACGTTGATCAAACATAACGGTTACAAATCTAGCAGGACGTCTCTGCACTGCTTCGATGTCTTCCTTTAATCTGACCTGACGAAGATCCCGAACACTCGAGCAGTACCCACCAAAGGGACCAACTAATGTCCTATAGGGTGATCCAGAAATAACGCCTCTTTTCAATTGTTTACATAAACTTTATTAACACAGGTCTTCACGATCTACAAACGCAGACGTGTTGGTGAGTGTTTGAAGTTTCATGTGATGAATAGCACTCACTTCTCTATCATATCACTCAGATGAGCACCACTTTTATGGGAGAATTCAGGTAGACGCGCTACATGCAGCTGCTACGTAAAGTGTTCTCCAGTACAGCAACAGAAATACCGGCGACTTCTCTACGGATGTCGGCCTTCAGGGCCCGGAGGTTTGCAGGGCGATTTTCGAAAACTATGGACTTAAGAAACTCGCGGAAGAAGAAATCGTGAGCCAACAGATCGGGCGACCTGATGGCCGCACACGGTCGATGTTTCCCCGTGTCCTCACATTTCGGCGTCGTCCAGGAGTCTTACTATCAAGCCGAGCGGTCTGAGGCGCTGCAGTCATGGACTGTGCGGCTGGTCCCGGCGGAGGTTCGAGTCCTCCCTCGGGCATGGGTGTGTGTGTTTGTCCTTAGGATAGTTTACGTTAAGTAGTGTGTAAGCTTACGGACTGGTGACCGTAGCAGTTAAGTGCCATAAGATTACACACTTTTTTTTATACGTCTTTCTTCCATTCACAGTGCCAGATTTGCACCTGGTACCAAAATTGAAACTATTTTTTTGTAGCCTAAATGGATTCCGCATTAACGTATTAAAATCTCTACCAATTTTTGCTGCCATATGATAATTACAGCCGACAATGTGTGTCATTCACTGTGGGTCCAACGGCCTTGCCGCAGTGGTAACATTGGCTCCCGTCAGATCACCGAGATTAAGCGCTGTCGGGCTGGTTTAGCACTTGGAAGGGTGACCGTCCGGTCTACCGAGCGCTGTAGGCAAGCGCGGTGCCCTCAGCCCTTCGAGTCGGGGGAGCGGTGTACTGACCACCTGCCCCTCCACATCCGCATCCAGTGATGTCTGTGGCCTGAGGATGACACGGCGGCCTGTCGATACCGTCGGGCCTTCATGTCCTGTTGGGGCGGATTTTAGTTTTAGTCATTCAGTGTGATGGTCCGTGCGCCTTTTACTAGGGAGAAATCCAGTTAGGTGATACACTACCGGCCATTAAAATTGCTACACCAAGAAGAATAGCAGATGATAAACGGGTATTCATTGGACAAATATATTATACTAGAACTGACATGTGATTACATCTACACGCAATTTGGGTGCATAGATCCTGAGAAATCAGTACCCAGAACAACCACCTCTGGCCGCAAAACGGCCTCGATACGCATGGGCAATGAGTCAAACAGAGCTCGGATGGCGTGTACAGGTACAGCTGCCAATGCAGCTTCAACACGATACCACAGCTCATCAAGTGTAGTGACTGCCGTATTGGGACGAGCCAGTTGCTCGGCAACCATTGACCACACGTTTTCAATTGGTGAGAGATCTGGAGAATGTGCTGACCAGGGCAGCAGTCGAAAATGTTCTGTATCCAGAAAGGCCCGTACAGGACCTGCAACATGCGGTAGTGCATTATCCTGCTGAAATGTAGGGTTTCGATGGGATCGAATGAAGGTTAGAGCCACGGGTCGTAACACATCTAAAATGTAACGTCCACTGTTCAAAGTGCCGTCAATGCGAACAAGAGGTGACCGAGACGTGCAACCAATGGCACCCCATACAATCACGGTGGATGATACGCCAGTATGGCGATGACGAGTACACACTTTCAATGTGCGTTCACCGCGATGTCGCCAAACATGCTATAAACAGAATCTGGATTCATCCGAAAAAATGACGTTTCGCCATTCGTGCACCCAGGTTCGTCGTTGAGTACAGCATCGCAGGTGATCCTGTCTGTGATGCAGCGTCAAGGGCAACCGCAGCCATGGTCTCCGAGCTCACAGTCCATGCTGCTGCAAACGTCGTCGAACTGTCCGTGCAGATGGTTGTTGCCTTGCAAACGTCCCCATCTGTTGACTCAGGGATCGAGACGTGGCTGCACGATTCGTTACAGCCATGCGGATAAGATGCCTGTCATCTCGACTGCTAGTGACACGAAGCCGTTGGGACCCAGCACGGCGTTCCGTGTTACCCTCCTGAACGCACCGATTCTGCTAACAGTCATTGGATCTTGACCAACGCGAGCAGCAATGTCGCGATACGATAAACCGCAATCGCGATAGGCTACAATCCGACCTTTATCAAAGTCGGAAACGCGATGGAACGCATTTCTCCTCCTTACACGAGGCATCACAGCAACGTTTCACCAGGAAACGCCGGTCAACTGCTGTTTGTGTATGAGAAATCGGTTGGAAACTTTCCTCATGTCAGCACGTTGTAGGTGTCACCACCGGCGCCAACCTCGTGTGAATGCTCTGAAAAGCTAATCGTTTCCATATAACAACATCTTCTTCCTGTCGGTTAAATTTCGCGTCTGTAGTACGTCATCTTCGTGGTGTAGCAATTTTAATGGCCAGTAGTGTATATGATTGGGAGGGGCGGGGTGTGAGGGAGGGAGAGAGAAAGAGTGTATGTGTGTGTGTGTGTGTGTGTGTGTGTGTGTGTGTGCGCGTGTGTGTGCCTGTAAGGCAAGTGAGGAACGTAGTGGGAGGTCGACGACACTGTGCAGAACAGAGAACAGGGTACAAACTGTCTGACCAGCAGCAGCCCGGCCCAGCTGTACAGTCGGTGTATTAGCGATACAGCGGGCTGCGGCGACCCCTCAGTTCTACACCCGGCCCCGGGTCGGTCCTTTCCCTCGGCGGGCCGCCCGCCTGCCGTTTACGGCGCGTGTAACAGGGCCGAGTCGCCGCGACCGCACGTCGCTGCCGAGGGGCGTGGACAGCCGCGACTCCCCCGACCTCCATAAAAGTCCCAAGCCGGCCGCCTCGATTTCCATGAGCGTCGTATATGGCTTGCGCCGCACGTGTGCGCTGCTCGATGCTATCTCGACACGCGCGCCCAGCTGCCGTCCGTTGCAAACGCCGCCGACCCCGGTGCATACTCCGGGCATCGCTAGACCACGCCGCGAAGCTGACGGGCCACGGTCCGATCGGAGTGTAATGCAGTGCTTCATCTGTTGCGTTGCACATCACGCACGTGTCTACAGCGTGCTGACGCTACATCTGGATCGGTGAGAAGCGGCTCTGCTGTCGCGTAGATGCGTGATATACTGCGAGTTACAACGTTGTAAGAGTACCGTCATATCGCTGGCTTAGTTGCGGAGTATCTTTGCGGGCAGCACGTTTGCAGAGTCGAGCACGGGACACGAAGCTGTTACGTTGTGCTGTGGGTAGCTCTGCATGTGCAAGGCATTGTTATGGACGTTCGAGTGTTCCTACAACTGCTATTACAGTGAAGTAATGTGATGGTGGGCCGAGCGGTTCTAGGCGCTGCAGTCTGGAACTGCGAGACCTCTACGGTCGCAGGTTCGAATCCTGCCTCGGGCATGGATGTGTGTGATGTCCTTAGGTTAGTTAGGTTTAACTAGTTCTAAGTTCTAGGGGACTAATGACCTCAGAAGTTGAGTCCCATAGTGCTCAGAGCCATTTGAACAATTTTTGAATGTGATGTTGTTGTTGTTGTTGTGGTCTTCAGTCCTGAGACTGGTTTGATGCAGCTCTCCATGCTACTCTATCCTGTGCAAGCTGCTTCATATCCCACTACCTACTGCAACCTACATCCTTCTGAATCTGTTTAGTGTATTCATCTCTTGGTCTCCCTCTACGACTTTTACCCTCCACGCTAACCTCCAATACAAAATTTGTGATCCCTTGATGCCTCAGAACATGTCCTACCAACCGATCCCTTCTTCTAGTCATGTTGTACCACAAACTCCTCTTCTTCCCAGTTCTATTCAATACCTACACATTAGTTATGTGATCTACCTATCCAATCTTCAGCATTCTTCTGTAGCACCACATTTCCAAAGCTTCTATTCTCTTCTTGTCCAAACTATTTATCGTCCATGTTTCACTTCCATACGTGGCTACACTCCATACAAATACTTTCAGAAACGACTTCCTGACACTTAAATCTATACTCGATGTTAACAAATTTCTCTTCTTCAGAAACGCTAACCTTGTCATTGCCAGTCTACGTTTTATATCCTCTCTACTTCGACCATCATCAGTTATTTTGCTCCCCAAATAGCAAAACTCCTTTACCACTTAACGTGTCTCATTTACTAATCTAATTCCCTAATCATCCGCCGGCCGGTGTGGGCGTGCGGTTATAGGCGCCTCAGTCTGGAACCGCGAGACCGCTACGGTCGCAGGTTCGAATCCTGCCTCGGGCATGGATGTGTGTGATGTCCTTAGGTTAGTTATGTTTAAGTTGGTTGGTTGGTTTGGGGAAGGAGACCAGACAGCGAGGTCATCGGTCTCATTGGATTAGGGAAGGACGGGGAAGGAAGTCGGCCGTGCCCTTTGAAAGGAACCATCCCGGCATTTGCCTGGAGCAATTAAGGGAAATCACGGAAAACCTAAATCAGGATGGCCAGACGCGGGATTGAACCGTCGTCCTCCCGAATGCGAGTCCAGTGTCTAACCACTGCGCCACCTCGCTCGGTAGTTATGTTTAAGTAGTTCTAAGTTCTATGGGACTGATGACCTCAGATGTTAAGTCCCATAGTGCTCAGAACCATTTGAACCACATCCGCTCGTTGCGTGAACCGTACAGCATCAATCATCCGCGCCGTGTTCGGTCTCCCAGAATGAACTAATGTGAACCAGTAAAAATTAGTTACCTCAAAAGAGTGCAATCAAGTGCCAGTGTCTTGTAGCGAGCGTGGTAACATGCGTCCGGTCATCGCGTTCCGGATTATCAACAATCTGCCGCGCCGCGACGGTTACGCCCACGCTTGTACAAGTGAGAACTGACAACTGAAAAATTGACTCTCTGAACAGTGTTGTATCATTACTGGTGTCAAGGAGGACCGGTACCAAGTACAAGTACCTGTGTATGTGTGACGAGCGTAAGAACTTTCGTTCGATCATTCGGCTTCCGCATAATTAACAATCATCCGCGTTGAGTCGATTAAGTGTACGCTCGTCCAAGTTATATTGTGGATAGATAATGATCAAGAATGTCAATTGAGATAAGCAGTTACGACTTAGAATGTAAACAGTGCAACCCATGATTTCTTATCGTCTCAGAATATAGATGTTCATACCAAACGTAGGACAGTGTTGAGCTTAACGTTGAGTGCCGCCCCCTAAACCCGCTTGCATCTTTAGATACATAATTTCAGGCAAGCCAGCAGCCAGCTGTGGAGCAGAACAGTACGACCGCCGCGGGATTATCAGGTACGTGGTGTGGGCAGCGTGCTCGGTCGAAACAAGAAACCAGTTAAAGGGTCCTCCACCATTTGAACCCACGACCGTGTTACAACGGACCTTAATGTGGTAATCATATGCAGACGGAAAAAAAAGTCGCAGACAAAGGAGGAGTTGTATGACACAAACGAAAGATGGTACGCGTGTTACTACATACATTACTGGCCATTAAAATTGCTACACCACGAAGATGACGTGCTACAGACGCAAAATTTAACCAACAGGAAGAAGATGCTGTGATATGGAAATGATTAGCTTTTCACAGCATTCACACTAGGTTGACGCCGGTGGTAACATCTACAACGTGCTGACATGAGGAAAGCTTCCAACCGATTTCTCATACACAAACAGCAGTGGACCGGCGTTGCCTGGTGAAACGTTGTTGTGATGCCTCGTGTAAGGACGAGAAATGCGTACCATCACGTTACCGACTTTGATAAAGGTCGTATTGTAGCCCATCGCGGTTGTGGTTTATCGTATCGCGACATTGCTTCTCGCGTTAGTCGAGATCCAATGACTGTTAGCAGAATATGGAATCGGTGGGTTCAAGAGGGCAATACGGAACCGCGTGCTGGATCCCAACGGCCTCGTATCACATGACAGGCATCTTATCCACAAGGCTGTAACGGATCGTGCAGCCACGTCTCGATCCCTGAGTCAACAGATGGGGACGTTTGCAAGGTAACAACCATATGCACGAACAGTTCGACGAAGTTTGCAGCAGCATGGACTATCAGCTCGGAGACCATGGCTGCGGTTACCGTTGACGCTGCATCACAGACAGGAGCGCGTGCGATGGTGTACTAAACGACGAACCTGGGTACACGAATGGCAATACGTCATTTTTTTGGATGAATCCAGGTTCTTTTTACAGCATCATGATGGTCGCATCCGTGTTTGGCGATATCGCGGAACGCACATTTGAAGCGTGTATTCGTCATCGCCATACTGGCGTATCACACGGCGTGATGGTATGGGGTGCCATCGGTTACACGTCTCGGTCACCTCTTGTTCGCATTGACGGCACTTTGGACAGTGGACGTTTCATTTCAGATGTGTTACGACCCGTGGCTCTACCCTTCATTCGATCCCATCGAAACCCTACATTTCAGCAGGATAATGCACGACCGCATGTTGCAGGTCCTGTACGGGCCATTCTGGATACAGAAAATGTTCGACTGCTGCCCTGGCCAGCACATTCTCCAGATCTCTCACCAATTGAAAACGTCTGGTCAATGGTGACCGAGCAAGTGGCTCGTCACAACACGCCAGTCACTACTCTTGATGAACTGTGGTATCGTGTTGAAGCTGCATCGGCAGCTGTGCCTCTACACGCCATCCAAGCTCTGACTCAATGCCCAGGCGTATCAAGGCCGTTATTACGGCCAGAGGTGGTTGTTCTGGGTACTGATTTCTCAGGATCTATGCACCCACATTGCGTGAATATGTAATCACGTGTCAGTTCTAGTATAATATATTTGTCCAATGAATACCAATTTATTATCTGCATTTCTTCTTGGTGTATCAATTTTAATGGCCAGTAGTGTAGTAATAATAATGATAATAATAATAATATTAATAATAATAATAATAATCGATGTATGATCATATGTGCACCTTTGCTTGCTCCTTACCAATTGCCTCGCGAACAACACCGACCATTCCTATCCTGTATCGTTACTGCTGACGAGAAATGGTATCTTTATGCTAACGTAAAGAAATGGAAGTTAGAGTTGGATTTGAACAAAGCAGCGACTCCCCGTACAAAGGGCTGCACGCATCCATAAAAGATAGCGTTATGCATCTGGTGGAACAGCGACGGTGCGGAGTACTACGAATTGCATCCGCGAGGTCTAACCATCACTGCTGACATTTACTGTCAACAAATGAGGCGTGATGCAAACGATATCAAGAACAACGACCAGGAAGACCGCATGAAATGATGCTACTCCACCTTAACGCCCGCCCGCATTCTGCTAGACTGACAGAAAGCACTATACAGGAGTTGGGCTGGGAAGTCATTCGGCACTCACTTCACTCACCTGATCTTGCGCCCTCAGACTTTCGCCTTTTCCGCTCTCTATCGAACAACCTTGAAGGAACTTTCTTCACGGATGGATATGCTCTCCGAATACGACCAGTTCTTCGTCTCAAAAGTACGTGATTTCTACAGCTCGGAATCGGAAAGTTACCCCAGCGTTGGAGGCTATTGCAAATACTGATAATTAAAATATCTGTTATCTGTGTCTGTTGTGTTTATTAACCTTTCGGAAAAACGCAACACAGTTCTGCACCAACCAAATATCTGTGTCCATGACATATACGTGTCGTCCTGCTTAACAGAGTAAACAGACCAATGCTAAATGTGGCCTTGTCAAGACTTAAACGAGAAAAACTGCCTCACTATATTATTCCACACATTCGTGTTGACGTTCTTCCTAGAGATCAGTTGTAGAATTTTGGAACACATATTATGTTCGAGTATAATGACTTTACTGGAGACTAGAAATATACTCTGTAGGAATCAGCATAGGTTCCGAAAAAGACGATCGTGTGAAACCCAGCTCGCGCTATTCGTCTACGAGACTCAGAGGGCCATAGACACGGGTTCCCAGGTAGATGCCGTGTTTCTTGACTTCCGCAAGGCGTTTGATACAGTTCCCCACAGACGTTTAATGAACAAAGTAAGAGCATATGGACTATCAGACAAATTGTGTGACTGGATTGAATAGTTCCCAGATAACAGAGGGCAGCATGCCATTCTCAATGGAGAGAAGTCTTCCGAAGTAAGAGTGATTTCAGGTGTGCCACAGCGGAGTACTGTAGGACCGTTGCTGTTCACAATATATATAAATGACCTTGTGGATAACATCGGAAGTTCACTGAGGCTTTTTGCGGATGATGCTGTGGTATATCGAGAGGTTGTAACAATAGAAAATTGTACTGAAATGCAGGAGGATCTGCAACGAATTGACGCATGGTGCAGGGAATGGCAATTGAATCTCAATGTAGACTACTGTAATGTGCTGCGAATACATAGGAAGAAACATCCTTTATCATTTAGCTACAATATAGCAGGTCAGCAACTGGAAGCAGTTAATTCCGTGAATTATCTGGGAGTAGGCATTAGGAGAGATTTAAAATGGAATGATCATATAAAGTCGATCGTCGGTAAAGCAGATGCCAGACTGAGATTCATTGGGAGAATCCAAAGGAAATGCAGTCCGAAAACAAAGGAAGTAGGTTACAGTACACTTGTTCGCCCACTGCTTGAATATTGCTCACCGGTGTGGGGTCCGTACCAGATAGGGTTGATAGGAGAGAGAGAGAAGATCCAACGGAGAGCAGCGCGCTTCGTTACAGGATCATTTAGTAATCGCGAAAGCTTTACGGAGATGACAGAAACTCCAGTGGAAGACTCTGCAAGAGGGACGCTCAGTAGCTCGGTACGGACTTTTGGTGAAGTTTCGAGAACATACCTTCGCCGAGGAGCTAAGCAGTATATTGCTCCCTCCTACGTATGTCTCACGATGAGACTATGAGGATAAAATCAGAGAGATTAGAGCCCACACAGAGGCACACCGACAATCTTTCTTTTCACGAACAATACTAGACTGGAATAGAAGGGAGAACCGATAGAGGTACTCAAGGTATCCTCCGCCACACACCGTCAGGTGTCTTGCGGAATATGGATGTAGATGTAGATGTAGAGACAATCTGTTTCCTACTCCACTGTCGTGCCAATTATGTCGGATTCTCTCCCTCGTCGACTTAGTTTTGCTGACACGACACGAAGACACTTAAGTGTAATTTTTGTATCTACGTATTTTGTCACGCACTGTAGACGACTCTGCTACGTACGTTGTTAGATTGGCAGTGTTTTTCGTGACGTAAGCCGCCTGACTTCACTACGAATGATTTTACTCAACAGTTCGCCGTGAATCATTGTCCTGGCGTTTTAATAGACGCCACGAGCTCTGAAGCGGTGTTCTCGCGGTTATGAAAGGGCGAAGGGGAAACTGCACGGCCTCTTGGGAATGAATCAGCTGCGATTTCCGTTACCAGTTCCGTCCCCTCGTTAAAGTTCCAGGTGAGCCGGCAGCAGCTAGCGGACGCTAACAATCACTTTCCCTCGGGACGAGAACAACGAGGCTTTATTATGTTTACAAAGGCTAATCGTTTTTCCTTTTTCGGATCCACATGAAAACGGGACGATCATCAATAGAACTAACTGTGAGAAAAGAACCACTGGACGCAAGACAGTCTGTCGACAATAAGGATAACGATTCTCCTTCTTTGGTAGAGCACGCCGTGCCGTTGGTACTGAAATCCTTAGTCACGGAGCATCAGTGCAATTGGACCATGGCGCTGCGAGGAGACAATCATCTCGCGGATGACGAAAACATCACGACACACTAGCCAGGTGAAGGATATATAAGAGTTCAGGAAAAAACTGAGATAGTGTGACCGCCGTTTGTCTTTTTCTTCTAGTGAAACCGAGTGGAGCAAGTTGTAAAACATGGATAAAGTAATGAAAGAAGATACGCGAAACGGGGATGCGTTCGTGAACACGAAATATCAGTGTGACAAGTGAAGCAGGAAAAGAAGGAGAGGACCACGCGTTTACAACATATAGTATGGGTTCAAAAGTGTCCGGACACCTAGTACTGGACATTATTGTGGGATGTGTCTACACTTCGCATTTGTGATGTTGAATGGAATACTCTCTTTCAAATTCTGAAGGTGACAGGGGTAAATACAGGGAGCGAAAGGCCATTTGCAATTTGTGCAGAAACCAGATGGCAATTATGGGAGTCGAGAGGCACGAAAGGGAACTAGTGACTGAAAATGGAGTGAGACAGGGTTGTAGCCTATCCCTGATGTTATTCAATCTGTGTATAGGCAAAGCAGTAAAGAAAACGAAAGAAAAATTTGGGGTAGAAATTAAAATCCACGGAGAAGACAGCAAAGGACCTGGAAGAGCAGTTGAACGGAATGGACGGTGTCTTCAAAGGAGGATATAAGATGAACATCAACAAAAGCAAACCGAGGGTAATGGAATGCACTCGATTTAAATCAGATGATGCCGAGGGAATTAGATTAGGAAATGAGACAATTAAGGTAGTAGATGAGTTTTGCTATCTGGGGAGCAGAATCACTGATGTTGTTCGAAATGGGAGAATATAAAATGTCGACTGGCTATGGCAAAGACAGCATTTCTGAAGAAAAGAAATGTCTGTCAGGAAGTCTTTTCTGAAAGTATTTGTACGGAGTGTGGCATGTATGGAAAAGAGACAAAGACGATAAATAATTTAGACAAGAAGAGAATAGAAGCTTTCGAAATGTGGTACTACAGAAGACTGTTGATGATTAGATGCGAAGATCACGTAACTAATGAGAAGGTAATGAATAGAATTGAGGAGAAGAATTTAGGAGAAGAGGAATTTATGGCACAACCAGACTAAAAGAAGGGATCGGTTGGTAGGACACGTTCTGAGGCATCAAGGGACCACCAATTTAGTACTGGAGGGAAGCGTGGATGGTAAAAATCGTAGAGGGTGACCAAGAGATGAATACACTAAGCAGATTCGGAAAGATGTTGGTTGCAGTAGTTACTGGGAGATGAAGAAGCTTGCACAGGGTAGAGTGGCATGGAGAGCTGCATCAAACCAGTCTCGGGACTGAAGACCACACAACAACATTGTAGTTATGTCCTGTAACATTTCTGATAGTTCGCACCATAGACGTTATTATAAATATAACAACATACAATTATAGTAATATAATAAATCAATCGATCTTTGAAGCAGTGATACAGGAACCTTTCTTACAACATGTGAACATCTTACATAATTTTCGGTGTACCTGCACTGTCGAGTCTAATAACAAAAGCCACAGTGGTCACATCAAATACACTGAAGCGCCAAAGAAACTCGTATCCATCACAGAGATAAAACAGACAGAATACGGGGATGCGGTCGGCAACGCCTACATAGACAACAAGTGTCTGGGGCAGTTGTTAGATCGGTCACTGCTGCTACAATGACAGGTTATCAAGATTTAAGTGAGTTTGAACGTGGTATTATAGTCGGCGCACGAGCGATGGGACACAGCATCTTAGACGTAGCGATGAAGTGGGGGGTTTTCCTGTACGACCAGTTCACGAGCTGACCGTGAATATCAGGAATCCGTGAAAACATCAAATCTCCGACGTCGCTTCGGCCGGAAAAATGATGCTGCAAGAACGGGAGCCGACCGCGGTGGCCGAGCGGTTCTAGGCGCTTCAGTCCGGAACCGTGCGACTGCTGCGGTCGCAGGTTCGAATCCTGCCTCGGGCATGGATGTGTGATATGTCCTTAAGTTGGTTAGGTTTAAGTAATTCTAAGTTCTAGGGGACTGGTGACCTCAGATGTTAAATCGCATAGCGCTCAGCGCCATTTGAATCAAGAACGGGACCAACGCGACTGAAGAGAATCGTTCAACGTGACAGAAGTGCACCCTGTCCGCAAATTGCTGCAGATTTTAATGCTGGATCATCAACAAGTGTCAGCGAGCGAACCATTCAACGAAACGTCATCGATATCGGCTTTCGGAGGCGAAGGCACATTCGTGCACCCTTGATGACTGCACAACACGAACGTTTACGCCTCGCCTGAGCCCGACAACACCGACATTGGACTGTTGATGACTGGAAACATGTTGCCTGATAGGACGAGTCTCGTTTCAAATTGTATCGAGCAGATGGAGATGTACGGGTATGGAGACAACCTCAAGTATCCATGCACCGTGCGTATCAGACGGGGACTGTTCAAGCCGCTGGAGGCTCTGTAATGGTGTGGGGCTTGTGCAGTTGGAGTCATATGGGACTCCTATTACGTCTACATACGACACTGAGAGGTGACACGTACCCAAGCGTCTTGTCTGATCCGTTCATGTCGATTGTACACTCCGATGGACTTGGGCAACATCAGCAGGACAATGCGACACGCCACGCGTCCAGAATTGATACAACGTGGCTCCAAGATCACTCTTTTTAGTTTAAACACTTCCCAGACACAAGCAGTACTGATCATATCGGGCAAGCCTTGCAACGTGCTGTTCAGAGAGATCTCCATCCCCTCGTTCTCTTACCGATTTATAGACAGCCCTGCAGGATTCATGGTGTCACTTCTCTCCAGCACTACCTGAGACCTTAGTCGGGTCCATGCCACGTCGTGTTCCGGCGTACTCGCGGGGAACCTACACGATAGTAGGCAGGTGTACCATTTTCTTTGGCTCTTCATTGTAGATCTTTGCCACGAACTGTGTTTTAATCACTTCACTGAAACTCCATATTTGCGTTTGGACGACGAATAAGCAAAACAACGCACAAGACAACGGCTGCTTATGTTTCTGGAAATACTGTATGATTCTGTAAGTATTGCATGTGCTAACATGTAGACCGTCATTCGTAAGTAGCTCCCAGATTTCAGAAGACGACTGCGCGTAACCTACAAGACATACACAAAAAAGTGGACACGTATCATGGGATAGAGCACCTCTCGAAGCTTTTTGACTCACAATGAAGGTGCTCTGTATGGGTACCGTTCCTGACGAGGCAAACATCAATACGGGCGCCGAATTCGTTGAAGCCGCTGACACAGAATGCCAAGGAGGTGCGAAAGTAGCCCGTTTTGGAAATCTTTCCACTGGGTTGCCTATCTGCATGCGCTAACTGACAAGATGCGACAACAAGGGAAGTGTGATTTGTTTACATGGTCTGACACGCCTGTTCCCTTGTGCAACTACGCCACTACATCGAAACATCGATATGTTTCTGTTCTTATGAATAACCCTTTACTGTCTGATCTTAATATTCATCTCTTTATCCAGCAATACCTGGTACACGGGGCAGGTTATTTAGCGACGTGTGATATTGTAGAGTATACAATCATTAAGCTTCAAACGTCATTTGCACAAAAATGCAAAGTTTTACAGATAAATTGCCTTGATGGGTGCCAGAACAGACACACAACAGGCGTTTTAAAATCACTATAGCGGTTCAAGGTGGGACCGTCGTCTTGCCAGACTGGGTTGGGAACCACTAGTCTAAATGGAGTCACATTCGTTCTGCAGCGGTCAAGACTGATGGCTGGAGCCGAAATGAGGGAAAACACTCCCAGACCCATCACATTATCACAGCGACCACCCGGTTTTACTGCCGCCAGAGCGAATTGCGATGACCACGGTTCGCCAGGATCCGGCACGGCCACACACGACGCGCTGTGACTCAACGCTCCATAAAACCTGTCGTGTCCCACAGGTTAATGACAGTGTCCATTGCGACACTGTGAAGTAACGTCACGAACTCGCTCCTCTACATCTTCACTCCGGAAGCCACCTTACGGGTTGTGGCCCAGGTTGCTTCCAGTACCTCTGTCTGAGCCTCCCTTCCCTGTTCCATACGCTAATGGCGTGTGCGAAGAACGACTGACGGCAAGCAACCGTGTCAGCACTAAATTCTCGGATTTTCTCGCTGGTGCCATTTCGGGAGAATTTTGTAGGAGGAAATTACATGTTGCCCGACTGTTCTTGGACTCACATCTGTAAGCCTCTGCGTGATGCACAAGTCTCTCTTGTAGCGTCTGCCAACACATTTTGTTCTGCAGCTCCGAAGCGCTCTTAAGCTGACCAAATGGTGTGCGAAACGCGACGCTCTTCGTCCGACCTTCACCGTTCCTTGAATTAACCTAACTTGGTAAGAGTCGCATACTACACTACTGGCCATTAAAATTGCTACACCAAGAAGAAATGCAGATGATAAACGGGTATTCATTGGACAGATATATTATACTAGAACTGACATGTGATTACATCTACAAGCAATTTGGGTGCATAGATCCTGAGAAATCAGCACCCAGAACAACCACCTCTGGCCGCAATAACGGCCTTGACACGCCTGGGCATTAAGTCAAACAGAGCTTGGATGTCATGTACAGATACAGCTGCTGATGCAGCTTCAACACGATACCACAGTTCATCAAGAGTAGTGACTGGCGTATTGTGACGAGCACGCTTCCAATGTGCGTTCACCGCGATGTCGCCAAATACGGATGCGACCATCATGATGCTGTAAACAGAATCTGGATTCATCCGAAAAAATGACGTTTTGCTATTCGTGGACCCAGGTTCGTCGTTGAGTACACCATCGCACGCGCTCCTGTCTGTGATGCAGCGTCAACGGTAACCGCAGCCATGGTCTCCGAGCTGATAGTCCATGCTGCTGCAAACGTCGTCGAACTGTTCGTGCATATGGCTGTTGTCTTGCAAACGTCCCCATCTGTTGACTCAGGGATCGAGTCGTGGCTGCACGGTCCGTTAGAGCCATGTGGATAAGATGCCTGTCATCTCGACTGCTGGTGATACGAGGCCGTTGGAATCCAGCACGGCGTTCCGTATTACCCTCCTGAACCCACCGATTCCATTTTTGCTAACAGTCATTGGATCTCGACCAACGCGAGCAGCAATGTCGCGATACGTGAACCGTAATCGCGATAGGCTACAATCCGACCTTTATCAAAGTCGGAAACGTGATGGTACGCATTTCTCCTCCTTACACGAGGCATCATAACAACGTTTCACCAGGCAATGCCGGTCAACTGCTTTTTGTGTATGAGAAATCGGTTTGGAACTTTCCTCATTTCAGCACGCTGTGGGTGTCGCCACCGGCGCCAACCTCGTGTGAATGCTCTGAAAAGCTAATAATTTGCATATCACAGCATCTTCTTCCTGTCGGTTAAATTTCGCGTCTGTAGCACGTCTTCTTCGTGGTGTAGCAATTTTAATGGCCAGTAGTGTAATGAGCAATACTCAACAATCGTCGAACGAGTGTTTTGTTAGCCACTTCTTTCATGTACGAATTAAATTTCGTTAAGATTCTGCCAATGAATCTGAGTATGGCATTCGTTTATCGTACAATTTGCTTTATGAGGTCGTCCTATATCAGGGCACTCCGGTTGGTAACTCCTAGGTATTTTACGGTAATTACTGTTTCCCGTGATTTGTCGCCAACACTGTAATTGAACAGTAGTGGATTTCCTATTTATGCACAATACGTTACATTTATTTACGTTCAGCTCGAGTGACAGCCCGTACAGCATCAAAACGAGAGTGCCATCGACCTCTGCAGCACTTACCCTGCACTTAAAGTACTCTGCAGTATGTAGGGCGAACGCATGACGGCTGCTCGGAGTGGCCGCGCGGTTAGAGGCGCCATGTCACTGATCGTGCGGGCCCTCCCGCCCGAGCTTCGAGTCCACCCTCAAGCATATGTGTGTGTGTGTGTGTGTGTGTGTGTGTGTGTGTGTGTGTGAGTAGGCCGTGGTAAAAACTGCTGTTTTGAAGAGCGCGCCGCAGCGCGTAGAGTGAAGCAGTCGCCCTCCGTTTCTGGCGGTGGCGCCGCTGTGGCAATCGCAGCTTTGGTGTCTCCCTCTGGTGGGAAAGGGGAAAGGTTGCCTGTTCACGTGCATTTAAGGGGCGCCATGAGCTCGCCAGTCGGTCAGTTTGGGTCAGTCTTTCGTCCCCAGCTTGCTAGTCTGTCACTCGTCCGCATTTGTTAGGCAGCTAGTGTCTGATACCTGAAATATGTTTTGATCCTTGGAAACTTTGATATTATTGCCTATGATCATGAGAGGCGGTATCTGTGTACTGTAGAGCATCTTAACTATTGTTTGGCCATCCTCGTAGAATTTTATATAAGATTGCATTTCATGGGCTTTTATTTAAATGACCATTTTAGTATATAAAGTTGCCACCCTTTCACCGTAAGACTTTTCTTGGAAGTTAAAACCAAGTTGGACCTTCGGTCGCAAGGTTAATATTTTACTTGTTAGTGTTTTGTACTATTTCCATCCCTCCTACGGCGGGTGCATAGTTCGTGTGCTTGTGTAAATTGTTAAAACTCTTAGTCTGAAGTTATCTGGTGTGGCAGATTTGCACCAGTGTAGTCTTTCAGAGGTTGTTGTGAGCGGCCGTAACTACGGCCGTGTCAAAAGGGAGCGGCAAGGTTCTCTGCCCGAAAGCCCATACAGTCAAAACTTGTTTCTTTCTACCTCTGAATAAATTGTAACTTTGATATTTAGAGGCTGCTTTCTGATTATAATTTTAAATCTGTTTCTTTTAAAAATGCTTTTAGGCACTATTAAAGTGAATAAAATTCCTATTTGTTAAAAGGAGTTTGGTTATTTTCATCAGTTACTCCCAGGCAAGTACATCCATGCTTACATAGTGTTATTAAATGTGTTAATGTTCTTGATGAATCGCTAGTAAATAAAATAAATTCTTAAGAATATTCTTTGAAAATAAATCACGGTTAAGTGTTTGTGTGTGTGTGTGTGTGTGTGTGTGTGTGTGTGTGTTTGTTATTCTTAGCGTTAAGTTGGTTTAACTAGTATGTAAATCTAAGGACCGATGGCCTCACCAGTTTGGTCCCTTACAAATTCACACACATTTGAACATTTTTGAATGCACAACGATTAGTTCTTACAAATACTTTAAAAGCTGGATGGCCGATCTCTTAATTTCTTACGCCTGCCAAAGCGATGACTGGTTCAGCGCTTCCCTGATGCTTACAATGTACAGCCACATTAGTAATAATATTTCTAGGCATCTGTAAATGTATCAGACGTAAAGTCTGAAATAGTGCGCATCTACGTATGTGTCTCGGTACAACCAGCTCACTTCTGTCCGTTGGCCCACTGTGGCATAAAAACACGACAGTCATACTGACGTTCCTTTCCTTCAATTCCACAATGTAAGGCCGAAGCCAAAAAAAATTTGGGATCTTGTCCAAAGACATTGTACGAGTACAGGATGTATTAAGAAAAATCATCCGATTTAAAAAAATCATAGCCGTTATGTTACTTGATACATGTGCGTGAACAACGTACTATCGGAAAGAGCAAGCTCTGGAGTTTTACATGGTTCCCGCTAGGTAGCAGCAGTGTGCGCCCACTTCAGTTCTAGTAAAAGTGATGTCAGGACAATAGAGAGCGTTTTGTGTTCTACGTTTTGCGCAGTGCGGGTCAGTAATAACTGTTCAGCATGACTTTCGTACTAGGTGTGGTGTGGCTCCTTCTACACCACAGACCATTAGACGACGGCATGGACAATTCCGAGAAACAGGTTGTATGTGTAAACACAAATCGCCGGGCCGTCCCCGAGCGTCTGACACAGACGTCGAACGCATCCGCCATAGTTTCAGCAGTCCTAAGAAATCCGTTTGCCGTGCAGCTCGACGTCTCACCATGCCCCCGATGTCCGTCTCGCGCGTGTTGCGTCGAACTTTACACTTGAAACCATACAAAAATTCAGCTGCTGCAAGCTCTTCGTGGAGGTGACATACACTCCTGGAAATTGAAATAAGAACACCGTGAATTCATTGTCCCAGGAAGGGGAAACTTTATTGACACATTCCTGGGGACAGATACATCACATGATCACACTGACAGAACCACAGGCACATAGACACAGGCAACAGAGCATGCACAATGTCGGCACTAGTACAGTGTATATCCACCCTTCGCAGCAATGTAGGCTGCTATTCTCCCATGGAGACGATCGTAGAGATGCTGGATGTAGTCCTGTGGAACGGCTTGCCATGCCATTTCCACCTGGCGCCTCAGTTGGACCAGCGTTCGTGCTGGACGTGCAGACCGCGTGAGACGACGCTTCATCCAGTCCCAAACATGCTCAATGGGGGACAGATCCGGAGATCTTGCTGGCCAGGGTAGTTGACTTACACCTTCTAGAGCACGTTGGGTGGCACGGGATACATGCGGACGTGCATTGTCCTGTTGGAACAGCAAGTTCCCTTGCCGGTCTAGGAATGGTAGAACGATGGGTTCGATGACGGTTTGGATGTACCGTGCACTATTCAGTGTCCCCTCGACGATCACCAGTGGTGTACGGCCAGTGTAGGAGATCGCTCCCCACACCATGATGCCGGGTGTTGGCCCTGTGTGCCTCGGTCGTATGCAGTCCTGATTGTGGCGCTCACCTGCACGGCGCCAAACACGCATACGACCATCATTGGCACCAAGGCAGAAGCGACTCTCATCGCTGAAGACGACACGTCTCCATTCGTCCCTCCATTCACGCCTGTCGCGACACCACTGGAGGCGGGCTGCACGATGTTGGGACGTGAGCGGAAGACGGCCTAACGGTGTGCGGGACCGTAGCCCAGCTTCATGGAGACGGTTGCGAATGGTCCTCGCCGATACCCCAGGAGCAACAGTGTCCCTAATTTGCTGGGAAGTGGCGGTGCGGTCCCCTACGGCACTGCGTAGGATCCTACGGTCTTGGCGTGCATCCGTGCGTCGCTGCGGTCCGGTCCCAGGTCGACGGGCACGTGCACCTTCCGCCGACCACTGGCGACAACATCGATGTACTGTGGAGACCTCACGCCCCACGTGTTGAGCAATTCGGCGGTACGTCCACCCGGCCTCCCGCATGCCCACTATACGCCCTCGCTCAAAGTCCGTCAACTGCACATACGGTTCACGTCCACGCTGTCGCGGCATGCTACCAGTGTTAAAGACTGCGATGGAGCTCCGTATGCCACGGCAAACTGGCTGACACTGACGGCGGCGGTGCACAAATGCTGCGCAGCTAGCGCCATTCGACGGCCAACACCGCGGTTCCTGGTGTGTCCGCTGTGCCGTGCGTGTGATCATTGCTCGCAGTGTCCGGAGCAAGTATGGTGGGTCTGACACACCGGTGTCAATGTGTTCTTTTTTCCATTTCCAGAAGTGTACAAGGACGTGTGGAGTTCTGTAATTTAGTTCTTGGTAAGATGGAGGATGACGGTTTTCTTCCACGCTTCGTGTTTAGTGGGGAGACAATATTCCAAAAAAATGGTTCAAATGGCTCTGAGCACTATGGGACTTAACTGCTGTGGTAATCAGTCCCCTAGAACTTAAAACCACTTAAACCTAACTAACCTAAGGACATCACACACATCCATGCCCGAGGCAGGATTCGAACCTGCGACCGTAGCGATCACGCGGCTCCAGACTGTAGCGCCTAGAAGCGCACGGCCACTCCGGCCGGCCGACAAAATTCCATTTAAACGGAAAGGTGAACCGTCATAATGTGAGAAAATGGGGTACGGAACAACCACGGGAAGTAGTACGACATGAGAGGGACTCTCCAAAATTTAATGTGTTTCATGCAGTTTCACGGGCAAAGGTGTATGGTCCATTTTTCTTTGCCGAGAACACTGTTACAGGAAGCACGTATCGAGATATGCTTGAAAACTTTCTTTTCCCAGAGTTGGGCACTGATCGAACGACTTCATTTACCAATAGTATGGGGCTCCGCGACATTGGCATCTGGAAGTGCGGGAATTTTTAAATCAATGGATTACTGAACGATTGATCGGTCGCACCAAACCAAATGATTCAGCCTTACAGTACTGACCTCCAAGGTCACCGGACATGACTGACGTAATTATTTCTTGTTGGAGTTTATATTAGACCCTGTTTATGTGCCCGCGTTACAAACAACAATGAACGAACTGAGTCATCGCATAACAGCAGCTGTTGAAGCCGTAGCTCAAGGCTTGCTCACTGCAGTGTGGTAATAATTTGAATACCGCATTCACATATGCCGTGCAACTCAAGGGGGGCGTACTGAACAAATACAAAAAACAAAAAAAAAAACCTTTGAGTTTCCCGTTCATCAAAATAAAAATTCATTGTATATTGTGTTTATTAGTTTCAGAAATACAGACGTGCCAAATCGGATGATTCTTTTTGATACATCCTGTATTTTGATATAAAAATGGACTAGCGTGGGTAGTCATAATAATGTAATTCTGATTTATTCGGTTTGTTACCCCATTTACCTTTGTTTCTGTGAAAATACTTTCCCAACAATGAGAAAGCCTGAAATATATAATCAAGAATAGGTACAACACAAAATACAGTGGAATGCAACCACCTTCAAGCGAAACAGGTACTATGATGTGACTGCCGCCGCAGTTCAATCTAGTGTCGTTAAAGCACTGTTCCATTGCATTCAGTGAACAGATACAAGAGGTTCATATGCGCGAATTCTTGTTGCCGGAACCTATCGATACTGCTGTGTCTTATTGTTAACGTGCAACAGACACAGTCAGAAAAACAAACTCGAGGCAGCAACCAATAACTGAATGTAAAATGGAGGGCGAATAATAACGCCAACAGCATGCACGGTAAGTGCATGGAACAGGTTTTTTTCCTAACAAGAAACAAAGCACATCCCCACAATATTTGTTCTGTTGTGCAGATATTTTAAGTACAATATACATTCAAAAATAAATGGGTGTAAGAAATCAAACGAGACGCAATTACTCTGCAACGCATCACAGTATCTCTTATACCAAAGCATTCAGAAAATATTTTCGAATAGTCTCCAAAATTTTGTCGGTGGAATTCGGATCCATCGTGCAGAGAATTTAACAAAAAGGAACGGCCAAAGGTTCAGGACACTTTTCGCACGTACGCTACGTTTGTTTACATTGGACTCCGAAACCCGGATTTCGTAGACCCATCTTCCGAACTGCGCTTCTTGTTGGTCACATAAACACTCCAAACCGTTTCTGCAAATGCAGTTCTAGCTGCCCGATTTATATTTACACAATTAATTTTCGCCCCCCATGTAAACGCACAACCGTTTTTCAAACCCGCTTGGTTTTGCCAGGTTACGTCAAATTTTTAAAAAATTTTCAGACAATTTGGGCAGAGTTACTTCATGTGCAATGAAAGAGAAGTAGGAATATTAGACTGACCATGAAGATGTCTACCCCTCATATTTAACTGAGAAGAAACAGCCATTGTGCTGCATAAATTAAATACTAGAACAGCTGCTTTCCGGACGCCACTGTTGAAAATAACTGACGTTTGGAAAAACCGATGTTTGACCGGTCCAGCGAAACCGCTTCAGGTCTCAACACGATAGTGAAAAATGGTTTCCTACATTCGGTTTTCAACTTCCGGGAGATAGGATCGCATGTAAACGTAACGACAGAGAAGAACATGTGTTGTATGAACGTGGGTCCGGGAACCCTCTTTCTTCCCCGTCAAAACTCATTTTCTACAGTAGTACATTATACACTGACGAGCCAAAGAAACTGGTACACGTACCTAATATCCCGTAGGGCCCCCGCGAGCACGCAGAAGTGCCGCAACGAGACGTGGCATGGACTCAACTAATGTCTGAAGTAGTGCTGGAGGGAAATGACACCATGAATCCTGAAGGGCTGTCCATAAATCCATGAGAGTACGAGAGAGTGGAGATCTCTTTTAAACAACACGTTGCAAGACTTCCCAGATATGCTCAATAGCGTTCATGTCTGGGGAGTTTAGTGGCCAGCTGAAGTGTTTAAACTCAGAATAGTGTTCCTGGAGCCACTCTGTAGCAATTCTGGACGTGCGGGGTGTCGCATTATCTTGTTGGGACTGCTCAAGTCCTCCATCGTAATGCACAGTGGTCATGAATAGTTGCAGGTGATGAGAGAGGATGCTTACGTACGTGTCATCTGTCAGTGTCGTATCTAGCGTATCAGAGGTCCCATATCACTCCAACTGCACGTACCTCACATCACTATAGAGCCTTCACCTGCTTGAACAGTCCCCTGCTGACATGTAGGGTCCATGGAAACCCGCACACCCCATCCGCTCGATACAATTTGAAACTAGACTCGTCCGACCAGGCAACATGTTTCCAGTCATCAACGGTCCAGTGTTGGTGTTGACGGGACCAGGCAGGGCGTAAAGCTGTGTATCGGCTGTCATCATAGGTACACAAGTGGGCCTTCGGCTCCAAAAACCCATATAGATGGTGTTTCGTTGAATGGTTCGCACGCTGACACTTGTTGATCGCCCAGCATTGAAATCTGCAGCAATTTACGGAAGGGTTGCACTTCTGTCACGTTAAGCGATTATCTTGAGTCGTCGTTGGTCCCGTTCCTGCAGGATCTTTTTCCGGCCGCAGCGACGTCGGAGATATGATGTTTTACCGGATTCCTGATATTCACGGTCAACCCGTGAAATGGTCGTGCGGCAAAATCCCCACTTCATCGCTACCTCGGAGATGCTGTGTCCCATCTCTCGTGCACCGACTATAACATCACGTTCAAACGCCCTTAAATCTTGGTAACCTGCCATTGTAGCAGCAGTACCCGATCTAACAACTGCGTCAGACGCTTGTTGTCTTATATAGGCGTCGCCGACCGCAGATCCGTATTCTGTCTGTTTACACACCTCTTTGTTTGGATACACATGCCTATATCAGTTTCTTTGGCGCTTCAGTGTAGTTACAGTTTATGCCAATTTCTGTTTTCGTCGTCAGTAAAACACCAAGTCAGTGCAACTCTTGAGGAAAGGCTGCTTGACGTCGTATGGACGTATTGTTTTTCCTCTTGGAACATGATGCAGTAGTACAACGTAGACTTTTTTGGAATTACTTCCCTGCTTTTTAAAGTTTAGCATTGCTAACTGTCGCTAGACTCTTACTTCGTTTCTCCACATCAACTCTCAATCAACACCGTTTATGTTTTGTGTGCAAAGATATATACAGAAATGGTGTAAATTTCGAAGATTTGAAATTTTCACCTGTCACTTTCACGCGTTTTCCTTCATGGATGTATTACATGCTAACATCCACAAGACAGAGATCTGTAGTGCCGTGCTAAACCGGCTGGCATTTTACTTGTGGGGACATATATAATACACTCCTGGAAATGGAATAAAGAACACATTGACACCGGTGTGTCAGACGCACCATACTTGCTCCGGACACTGCGAGAGGGCTGTACAAGCAATGATCACACGCACGGCACAGCGGACACACCAGGAACCGCGGTGTTGGCCGTCGAATGGCGCTAGCTGCGCAGCATTTGTGCACCGCCGCCGTCAGTGTCAGCCAGTTTGCCGTGGCATACGGAGCTCCATCGCAGTCTTTAACACTGGTAGCATGCCGCGACAGCGTGGACGTGAACCGTCTGTGCAGTTGACGGACTTTGAGCGAGGGCGTATAGTGGGCATGCGGGAGGCCGGGTGGACGTACCGCCGAATTGCTCAACACGTGGGGCGTGAGGTCTCCACAGTACATCGATGTTGTCGCCAGTGGTCGGCGGAAGGTGCACGTGCCCGTCGACCTGGGACCGGACCGCAGCGACGCACGGATGCACGCCAAGACCGTAGGGTCCTAAGCAGTGCCGTAGGGGACCGCACCGCCACTTCCCAGCAAATTAGGGACACTGTTGCTCCTGGGGTATCGGCGAGGACCATTCGCAACCGTCTCCATGAAGCTGGGCTACGGTCCCGCACACCGTTAGGCCGTCTTCC
Organism: Schistocerca cancellata; assembly: GCF_023864275.1. Lineage (NCBI taxonomy): Eukaryota > Metazoa > Arthropoda > Insecta > Orthoptera > Acrididae > Schistocerca > Schistocerca cancellata. The sequence continues at coordinate 374,717,660 of NC_064626.1, forward strand.
GCTCACGCCCCAACATCGTGCAGCCCGCCTCCAGTGGTGTCGCGACAGGCGTGAATGGAGGGACGAATGGAGACGTGTCGTCTTCAGCGATGAGAGTCGCTTCTGCCTTGGTGCCAATGATGGTCGTATGCGTGTTTGGCGCCGTGCAGGTGAGCGCCACAATCAGGACTGCATACGACCGAGGCACACAGGCCCAACACCCGGCATCATGGTGTGGGGAGCGATCTCCTACACTGGCCGTACACCACTGGTGATCGTCGAGGGGACACTGAATAGTGCACGGTACATCCAAACCGTCATCGAACCCATCGTTCTACCATTCCTAGACCGGCAAGGGAACTTGCTGTTCCAACAGGACAATGCACGTCCGCATGTATCCCGTGCCACCCAACGTGCTCTAGAAGGTGTAAGTCAACTACCCTGGCCAGCAAGATCTCCGGATCTGTCCCCCATTGAGCATGTTTGGGACTGGATGAAGCGTCGTCTCACGCGGTCTGCACGTCCAGCACGAACGCTGGTCCAACTGAGGCGCCAGGTGGAAATGGCATGGCAAGCCGTTCCACAGGACTACATCCAGCTTCTCTACGATCGTCTCCATGGGAGAATAGCAGCCTGCATTGCTGCGAAAGTAAGATATACACTGTACTAGTGCCGACATTGTGCATGTTCTGTTGCCCGTGTCTATGTGCCTGTGGTTCTGTCAGTGTGATCATGTGATGTATCTGACCCCAGGAATGTGTCAATAAAGTTTCCCCTTCCTGGGACAATGAATTCACGGTGTTCTTATTTCAATTTCCAGTAGTGTATATGACCCTGAATACATCCACTATTCCAAGTTACAGGGTAACTACGACTTATGATCTGAAACAGGCGAGATTACCCGAAACGGGCAGCTACTTTGAAATAAACAGCGATCAACTGGCAAAAAAATTAGTCTATTTTGCCAAAGTTAATTTCATGGTATTTGCAGACGATTTTGCGCTACTGGAAAATAATGTGGACAAGTCTAAACTTAAAACTGAAGTACTTGAAACAATAGCAGCAGAAGTTACATTGCCAATTTCACCGAAAGAAGAATAGTATAAATGGATAATGAAATGACAGACTCAGTGAATGAGTTTCTGTATTTAGGGCAGCTGAAAACAACGAGCACGTAGACAGTAAAAGAAACAAATAGTGGAGAAAAACTGGGATGTATTACTCTCGGCAAACTATGTTGTTGTTGATGTCGTCTTCAGTCAGAAGACGGTTTATTGCAGCTCTCCATGCTACTCTATCCTGTGTAAACCTCTTCACCTCCACGTAACAACTGCAACCTACATCCTTGTGAATGTGCTTACTGTATTCATCTCTAAGTGGCCATTTACGATTTTTACCTCCGCAACACTTTCCTCTATTCCTAATTTCGTGATCCCTTGACGTCTCAAAATATGTCCTACCAACTGACCCCTTCTTTTAGTCAAGTTCTGCCATAAATTTCTTTTCTTCCCAGTTCCATCCAGTAGCTGATCATTAGTTACGTGATCTACTATCTAATCTTCAACATCTTTCTATAGCACCACATTTCAAAAGCTTCTTGTTCAAACTGTTTATCGCCAATGTTTCACTTCCGTACATGGCTACACTCCAGATAAATATCTACAGAAAAGACTTCCTATCACTGAAATCTGTATTTGATGTTATCAAATTTCTCTTCTTCGGAAACTTTTTCCTTGCCGATGACAGTTAACATTTTATATTCTCTCTACTTCGGCCGTCATTAGTTATTTTGCTGCCCAAATAGCAAAAGTCATCTACTACTTTAAGTGCCTTGTTTGCTAATCTAATTCCCTCAGCATCACCTGATTTAATTCAACTACATTCCGTTACCCTTGTCTTGCTTTTGTTGATATTCATCTTATATCCTCCTTTCAAGACTTCGTCCATTCCGTTCAATTGCTCTTCCAAGTCCTTTGCTGTTTCCGACAAAATTACAGTGTCGTCGGCAAACCTCGAAGTTTTTATTTCTTCTCCCTGATCTTTGATCCCTACTCCAATTTTTTTTATTTCCTTTACTGTTTGTTCAATGTACAGATTGAATAACATCAGGGATAGGCAACAACCCTGTCTCACTCTCTTCTCAATCACTACTTGCCTTTCATGCCCCTCGGCACTTATAACTGCCGTCTGATTTCTGTAAATGGTGTAAATTAGCCTTTCGCTCCCTTTAATTAAAACCCTGGTACCTTAAGAATTTGAAAGAGAGTATTCCAGTCAACATTGTCAAAAGCTTTCACTAAGTCTGCAATTGCTATAAATGTGGGTTTGCCTTTCCTTACTCTATGTTCTAAAGTAAGTAGGAGGGTCAGTAATGCCTCGCGTGTTCCTACATTTCTGCTAAACCCAGAATGACCTTCCCTGAGGTCGGCTTCTACCACTTTCTCTATTCTTCTGTAAAGAATTCGTGTTAGAGTATTTTGCAACCATGAGTTATCAAACCGATACTTCGGTAATTTTCACACCTTTAAGCAGCTGCTTTCTTTGGAATTCGAATTATTGCTATTATTCTTAAAATCTGAGAGTAATTTTGTCTGTCTCGTACATCTTGCAAACCAGATGGAAGAGTTTTATCATGGCTGGCTCTACCAAGGCTATCAGTAGTTCTGACGGTATACCGTCTACTCTGGGGGCCTTGTTTTCACTTCGGTCTTTCATCACTTAAAGTGAACCTTTCTAAATGATGATTACTGTGTGACCGGAATGGACAGCTCATAATTAGCATACATCCCTATTTTTTTACTTATGGTAGTGACATTTTGAATTAAAAGTAAACATTATTTAAAAACAGATGTTTGCTAGCGAGTATGCGTGCTGGATATTACTAGGAGAGAGGAGAAAGCAAACGAATACACCAAGAAAAATATTGTAGTGTAAGACGCAATTACGACTGCAATAAAAATGAAATGGGCGCGAACAGGACTTGTAGCAAAGCGAGTGAACCTGTTCGTTGCTGGATCCTGAAATAATAAAACAGGGAACACAACCTGATGGAGGATGGGTAGATGATACTACAGTATAAAGGAGCAAATTGGAGGAGACCTTGATCCATCACTACATGCAATGATACAAACATATTTCCTAGTGAATGAAGTCGGTACCTCAGTGATTACGTTTTAGGATGACGATGTCGCTTAGAAGGAAGTCGCAGTGTTACACAAAAAAAAAAAAAAAAAAAAAAAAAATCACGAAATGCTAAAAGACGCGCAGGTTATCAACGCAACATGCCAGGAATATACTAAACTTGGAGTAGATTTTGTAAACAGGCAAAATACGACATAGGATTAGCCGAGCGGTTTAAGGCGCTGCAGTCATGGACTGTGCGGCTGGTCCCGGCGGAGGTTCGAGTCCTCCCTCCGGCATGGGTGTGTGTTTGTCCTTGGGATAATTTAGGTTTAGTAGTGTGTAAGCTTAGGGACTGATGACCTTAGCAGTTAAGTCCCATAAGATTTCACACACATAATAATACGACATAGTTTGACTTCTACATCGGCGAACAATTACAGGAAGTGGCTACAATCTTAAAATATCCGACGATAACCATATGAGGAGGTGTGAGGTTGAAGGAAAACACGATTTTAGGCGTGGGGGGGAGCTGATGCCTGTTTCAAAATCATTGAAAGAATCCGAATGAGGTGCTGTTCATTCATGAAGTGGATGTAATTCCTAATCACAGTTCCACGAAGACAGATGATGTCGACATCATCAGGCTGATTTTGACGTCTTTTATATTTTACATTTTAATTGAATTTGTGTCATGCTCATATATTACGTTTTTGGCATCCGTTGTTATGTACAGACGGGCAGGTGTCTTCTCACCTCTATAACGAACACAAGAGGAAACCTCATCTTATCACCGCGCGGGGCTGGAGTAAGAAGGGAAAAAAATAACTTGAGCAAACCAGACATACAATTCCAGAAAACGACGCTGATGGTATCTACTTTGCCTACTAACCATAAATAAAATGACTTTCGCGGACTTGTTACTTGCTAATTATCAAGAAGTCACACCCATCGAAATAGAGTGTAGTATGGATAACCTACCAGACAATGGATTTAAAGAACTACTTCAGGGAACCATCAAAAGCGACTGTAAACTGACGCTGACAACCAGTTTCTGTCAAGAAACCATCATCAAATCACGGACGAACACTGAATCAGTCTAACGGAAGGTTCCTTGGCGTGAAATAGTAATCACTCTTTCATCAGAATTTGGCCAACTGTGGACAGCGTTGAACTTAATGTTTCTCAGTCTTTCTTTTCCTCTTTTGACAGACATAAATAGATAAATAAGTAAATAAATAACAATTCGCAGAACCTCTAAAATCTCTCATTTCTCTTCTTTCGTTCCTCATCGGGAATAGAATGTATGGACCTTTTAGTCGCCGGTCGGAGTGGCCGAGCGGTTCTAGGCGCTACAGTCTGGAACCGCGCGACCGCTACGGTCGCAGGTTCGAATCCTGCCTCGGGCATGGATGTGTGTGAAGTCCTTAGGTTAGTTAGGTTTAAGTAGTTCTAAGTCTAGGGGACTGATGACCTCAGATGTTAAGTCCCTTAGTGCTTAGACCCCTTTGAACCATTTTTGAACCTTTTAATTTACTCTTCAAATGATTTTAAGCTGTTGACTTTGCTTCTGAATACTCTTCCGTTTTAAATCGCCTCTAATGGAATATCAGGTTTTTGTGTCTCTATTTTGAGTTCTTAATCCCACTTAGAGGCGGACATTAACGATAGGACGTAACTGAAGATGCTTTTGCTCAGCTGATTTTCGTCCATTCTTGCTTTCAAACGTCATTTCCGTACTGTGTCCCCGACCATGTCAGATTACTTGTAGACGACGCGTTTTTCCTATTCTATTGTTTCATGCCAGTTATACATGCATCCATTACCTCATACATTTTTCCATCAGTCACTAAGCGCTCCAGATGGCAGTCAAATGCAGTGTTTCTCATATTATCCGACCCGAGTGGTATCATGAGCTGAGGACTTGAGACACTGTAATGAAGACTGCAATGAACTCTGAGCTGGTGCACTTACTGACTGATGGAAAAATGTATGAGGTAACGGATGGCTGTGTAACTGACAGATGCTGCAACTCTCAACAATTATATATCTGACGCCAAGAAACAGTAATTTAGATTGATGTAGTATTCATCCGTGGCTAGAAAATGGTTGCTTGACCGAAACTGCTTATTCGTGAATAAATACACATTACAACAGATTTTGGTGGTTTACCGTGATGCTGTTCTTTAAATACAGGGTGTCGCAGGAGTAACGGTCAATATTCAGGGTTCTGACAGGAACAACTATTCGAAGCAAAAATTTCTAGCAAACATGGACTCTAAAATGTATACCTTAAGAGAGAGCTCTTAGCACTTCTTTATCTTCGATATTCTGAAACAAATCTCTTGTATTGCAAGCAATTTCCATGTTTTGGAAGGAGGTAATATGGATCAAAAGAAGAAAAAAATAGTATAGTGAACATGGCCTTTGAAAATCGTACCTTAAGAGCTGTGAGTACGTGTTCAGTAGGTGAGCAATGTTTCACACTACCGACAATCAACAAGTGCCCACAGCTCTTAAAGTATCCGTATTGAATTCCATGTTTATTAGTCAATTTTTTCTTGTTTTGGTCCGCGCTAACACCTCTTAAAAAAAGGAAAGCAAAGAACTTGCAGTACAAGAGATTTGTTTCAGAATATCGAAGATAAGGAAGTGATCACAGCTTTTAAGGTTATGCATTTTAGAGTCCATGTTTATTGTTCTTTTTCGCTTCGAGTGTCAGTTTCCGTCGTATCCCTGAACAATGACCATTCCTTCTGGGACAACCTGTATACTGAAACTGTCCAGCACCGTTCACAGAAAATATTTAAGTAGGTGTTAAAAAAATATATCGGCTCAACCACTTGTTTATAGTGTAAAACACTAAGACTGACGCGTTTCGGAAGTCAAGCTTCCATCATCAGAATAATAAAAAGTAAAACAACCTGTTAAAACTCGCTAAAATGGAACATGCACCAGGCACAATAAAATTGATAATAAAATTAAAACATCGTGGCTACTTCCCCTGTTGCAGCCGTGTCATCCAAGGTGCATCTCCACATAGTCGTCAAAATATAAAAAAACTCTAAAATGGTGTCGCCTATGGTGTTCAACATCTAACGACATGGCTCTCTCCTCTATCGACGATAGAGGAGAGAGCCATGTGGTTAGATGTTGAACACCATAGGCGACACCATTTTAGAGTTTTTTATATTTTGACGACTATGTGGAGATGCACCTTGGAAGACACGGCTGCAACAAGGCAAGTAGCCACGATGTTTTAATATTATGGAAATGGAAGAGGATGTAGATGAAGATGAAATGGGAGATATGATACTGCGTGATGAGTTTGACAGAGCACTGAAAGACCTGAGTCGAAACAAGGCCCCTGGAGTAGGCAACATTCCATTAGAACTAATGACGGCCTTGGGAGAGCCAGTCCTGACAAAACTCTACCATCTGGTGAGCAAGATGTATGAGACAGGCGAAATACCCTCACACTTCACGAAGAATATAATAATTCCGATCCCAAAGAAAGCAGGTGTTGACAGATGTGAAAATTACCGAACTATCAATTTAATAAGTCACAGCTGCTAAATACTAACGCGAATTCTTTAGAGACGAATGAAAAAAACTGGTAGAAGCCGACCTCGGAGAAGATCAGTTTGGATTCCGTAGAAATTTTGGAACACGTGAGGCAATACTGACCCTACGCCTTATCTCAGAAGAAAGATTGAGGAAAGGCAAACCCACGTTTCTAGCATTTGTAGACTTAGAGAAAGCTTTTGACAATGTTGACTGGAATACTCTCTTTCAAATTCTGAAGGTGGCAGGGGTAAAATACAGGGAGCGAAAGGCTATTTACAATTTGTACAGAAATCAGATGGCAGTTATAAGAGTCGAGGGACATGAAAGGGAAGCAGTGGTTGGGAACGGAGTGAGACAGGGTTGTAGCCTTTCCCCGATGCTATTCAATCTGTATATTGAGCAAGCAGTAAAGGAAACAAAAGAAAAGTTCGGAGTAGGTATCCATGGAGAAGAAATAAAAACTTTGAGGTTCGCCGATGACATTGTAATTCTGTCAGAGACAGCAAAGGACTTGGAAGAGCAGTTGAACGCAATGGGCAGTGTCTTGAAAGGAGGGTATAAGATGAACATCAACAAAAGCAAAACGAGGATAATGGATTGTAGTCGAATTAAGTAGAGTGATGCTGAGGGAATTAGATTAGGAAATGAGACACTTAAAGTAGTAAAGGAGTTTTGCTATTTGGGGAGCAAAATAACTGATGATCGTAGAAATGTAGACTGGCAATGGCAAGGAAAGCGTTTCTGAAGAAGAGAAATTTGTTAACATCGAGTATTGATTTAAGTGTCAGGAAGTCGTTTCTGAAAGTATTTGTATGGAGTGTAGCGATGTATGGAAGTGAAACATGGACGATAAATAGTTTAGACAAGTAGAGAATAGAAGCTTTCGAAATGTGGTGCTACAGAAGAATGCTGAATATTGAATGGGTAGATCACATAACTAATCAGGAGGTATTGAATAGAATTGGGGAGAAGAGGAGTCTGTGGCACAACTTGACTAGAAGAAGGGATCGGTTGGTAGGACATGTTCTGAGGCATCAAGGGATCACCAATTTAGTACTGGAGGGCAGGGTGGAGGGTAAAAATCGTAGAGGGAGACCAAGAGATGAATACACTAAGCAGATTCAGAAGGATGTAGGTTGCAGTAAGTACTGGGAGATGAAGAAGCTTGCACAGGATAGAGCAGCATGGAGAGCTGTATCAAACCAGTCTCAGGACTGAAGACCACAACAATAACACCAATTTTATTGTGCCTGGTGCATGTTCCATTTTAGCGAGTTTTAATAGGTTCTTTTACTTTTTATTATTCTGATGATGGAATCTTGACTTCCGAAACGCGTCAATCTTAGTGTTTTACAATATAAACAAGTGAATCGGTTAGATGCAAAACTGTCCATGGCCACTTTTAAAAAAAATTGAGTTGGCAACTCTGGATAGAGCATGACACTTTACACATGCTTGAAATGCTATTTATGCTCAAAGGTCTGCATGTCCTATGGAAAACAGCTCACGAAAAGTGTGGTTAGATTCAAAACTGTCCATGTCCATCAGTAAGTTGGGTGCAAAACTTGCCTTGTCCCTTTTGACAAATCGCATTGAAGGCTGGGGTCATGTGACTGTAATGCAAGATGGCTACCATAAGCATGTAAACATTGTACTTGTGTGGTCTCTTTCAGCTGTTTATTCTGAAAGTTATACACATTCTCAGAATGCTATAAAATTCCAAGGGGAGCCTAATTATAGTTCTGAAATCAACCTACCAGTGTCCGTATGCATACGTGGGAAACACTTAGGACACACAAACTCGAGCTGCATTACGAACACGGTTGTTCCTATTAATAAAAACAAACTGGAGGATGTTTCAAAACTCCTCGAGAAACACTATGGTGAGTCCTGGAGGGAACGTGAATCCCTGTCGTGGTACATGACATTACTAGGTTCCAGCGGGTCAGAGGCATCAGTTGAATCAGAATGCCTAGCAGGAGAAGATGAAGACATTGTTCCAGATATGATGTATTAAGTGGATTGCAGTTTGTCAGCTGTTACACCATGTACCTTCAGAAATATTAAAAGAAATTAAAACTGAATACACAGTTTTATGTTCACCCTATATCCTCTCCTCATGTACAACTAGTCAGGTTCAAAACTGTCCATGTACATTTCAGTTGCATGCAAAAGTGGCCATCTGCAAAGTCAGATGCAAAACTGTCCAAGTTCATTTTTATTTTGCTTATATCTTACATGCATTGAGTTCCTGAATTTTTTTCAATAGCCGAAATGGTTTTGTACTAATCCATACTGATGTATACAACGTACAGTGTAAAGCAGTTTGTATTTACCCAGTGAAAACAGTTTTTCCACTTTTTCTCAAAACCGGTTATGGAGAACATGGACAGTTTTGCATCTAGGCGACTCAAGTGGTTGAGCCGAGATATTTTTTAACACTGACATTCACAACCACGACCTCTCATCCAGTATGGATAAAATCAAAAATTTATGACAGTGAATTTCGATTGCTGGGAGCGGAGTAGCGCAGCAGGCAGCAGCGAGCGTAACTAACCTTGGCGAAGAGCGGGGGCGAGCTGTGCGGAGTGCTGCTGGCAGATCCGACGCCGCCTCCAGCGACGCCGGGCACGCCCCCTGCCACACCGACGGGACCGCCGAATCCGGCAGTGACAGAGCCGCCCCCGGGGGCGGCAGCCGATCCGGCGTCGTTGCTAGCCATCTTGGAGAAAGACGCCACCAGTTTCTGGTAAACGAGCGCGTTGTCTTTGGCGATGCCGCCGCCGTCGTCGACGGCGGCGGCGCCTCCGAGGGTGCGGTCCCTGTCGGAGGCGGCGGACAGGCCATCGTCTCCGGGGCCGGCCGTGTCGAACTTGTTGATGATCTGTCGGCAGCTGGCCGAGATCTGCTCCTGCAGGTCGCTCCTGGCCGCCGGCGAGCCGGGAGGCGCCGCAGGTTGGTACGCGTAGGGATGGTACTGGTGGCGGTGGTGCAGGTGGTGCTCGTGCTGCGCCTCCAGGTCCGAGCTGGTGTAGTCGCTCGAGTCGTACGAGTCGCTCCACGTGTCCTCGCTGCTCAGGTACTCGACAATCTCGCGCACCTGGTCGTCGCGAATGCCGGGTACGGTTTTCATCAGGCGCGTCAGTTCGTTCTCGAAGTAGACCAGCTGCGGCGGCTTGGAGCGCGGCCGCACTCCGGGGCTAGCCTGCGGCGTCGACGTCGACGTGGCGCCCGTCACCCTCCCCGAGCTGTTGGCGCCCGCCGCCGCCACCATCGTCTTGAAGAAGGCGCGCATCTTGGACATCATCAGGTTGGTCTCCTCGTCGGAGCTCCAGTTGTTGAAGCTGTCCTTGCGGGTGAGCGAAGTGGCCGGCGGTGGCGGTGCCGGCTGGGACGCCTTCTCGTCCGACGCCGGCGCGGCCGAGTCGGCGAGGACTTTGCGGGCGGAGTCACTGTCTGCGGACGGCGTCTGGATCGGGGACGGTTCTTCCTTGTTGGCCGTGGCGGTCTCGCAGGTGGCGGCCGTCTCCGTGGCGGTCTGTGCCGGCGCATCGCTGCCGCCGGCGCTGCTGGAGTCGCTGCTGGTGCGCTGTTCCTTCAGCAGGTCGTCGCAGCTGCCGATGAAGCCGCTGTCCCGGCTGTGCTGCTTGTTGCGCGACGCCGACAGGTCGGAGGGCAGCAGCAGGAATTCGGGCTGAGGCGTCTTGGCGCCGTCCTCGTCTTCCGAGGATTCCCTGTTATTGCCGCCGGCGGTGGTGGTGGTGGTCGCGGCAGTGGCGTCCAGCGACGCGGAGGGCGGAGTGGAGATGGACGTCTGCGGCGGTTCCTCCACGGCCGGGGACGGGCAGCCGCTGCTGCGGCGCTTCTTCTTGCGTTTGACGGTGTCGAACTGGCCGTCGGGCCGGTCGAAGGTGGTGACGGTGTCGTCGTGAGCGCCCAGGCTGCCGCTCAAGCCTTCGGTCTCCGTGCTGGACGAGTCTTCGGTGGCGGAGAAGGGCGGCGCTTCCCCGCACGACAGCTCCGGCGTCACGTCGTGCTGCTGCTGCTGTTGCTGCTGCTGCGAAGGGCTGGACATCTGCTGGACTGACAGCTGGTGGCCCCTCCTGGCGCGCGTCACCAGCCTCTTGCGGCGCTGCTCGGGTGACGGGCGGCCCTCGCTGTCACTGCCGACGCTGCCGCTGCCGTCCGAGTCGCCGGCGCCCTCTCCGGACGGCCCCATGAACCCCATGAAGCCGGTCAGGAAGTACTTCTCGAGGCGCGAGGACGCCAGCGCCGCCAGCTCGTCCGCGTCGGCGTCGTCCCTCGGACTTCCGGGTCCCCCGGCGCCGTCCTCACCGCCTCCCAGAGACTCCAGCCCTTCGCTGTAGATGGAGCTGCAGGTGTCCGACATGGAGTCTAGCTCCCGGCCGCCCCCACCGCCGCCCCCGCCGGGGTTGACCGGCGCGCCGTTGCCCAGCCGAAAGAAGAAGTACTTCTCCAGTTCCGAGGCGGAAGTGGGGCGCGACTTGCGCCCCGAACCGGCGCCGTTGCGCGACGCGTGCTCCACTTCGCTCTCCTCGCAGCTCTCCTCGACGATGGTGTGCAGGGTGAAGTCGATGGCGGAGCGGTGGTAGCCGCGCAGCTCTTCCTCGCGGTCCGAGTACGACGTCGCCGACCTGACCGCCGCGCCGGACTCGTCGCACGAAGAGTCGTCCGCGTCGTCCCCCTCCGAGGCCGTCGACGTGGCGAACTCGTCCTCGTCGCGGTCGCCCACCTCCTCCACCCACGAGTCGTCGTCGGCGAGGCCCTCCTCTAGGCAGACGACGGCCGAGAGGGTGTCGCCGCCTGTCACTACGTGCACGTCCTCTTGCTGGCGCGCCGGGACGGTGTCCTCCGGCGCGGGGGCGGGTTCCGCCAGGGTCTTGGTGACGAGCGGCCGCCTCGCCGACGGCGACGCCGAGCGCGGGCCCGCCTCCAGCGTGAGGGTGAAGTAGCCGGCGAGCCCGGAGGCGGCTGTAGCCGCGGCGGCCTGCTCCTCCCAGTTGGTGTGCCTCACCACCACGTCGCCCCCGCCCCCGGGGGCGGGGGCGGCGCCCGCCGGGACCAGCGTCGTCGTCTCGCTCGTGACCACACTGACCGACTGCTGCGGCGCGTCCTGCGTTATCATGACGAGGCTGGTGTATCGCTCCGGCGGCGCGCCGCCATGCTGGTGCGCGTCCGCTCGCGTCGGGCTCCCGCGGCCGACTGCCGCCGCCGCCGCCGCCGTCGATGGCGCACCTGGCGCCGCCGCTGCGCGCGCACCCTCGCCGTCGCGCCGCTCTTCCTCCTCGTCGCTCCCTTCGCCGCTTTCCGTCTCCTCCTCCTCCAGCTTTATCGTTCCCTCGCTCTCCGACGCGCTTCTCGACCGTCTCGAGACGTCGGACTGCTCCGGAGACAACAGGTGCGCCGCCACATCCGGCTCCACAGGTTGTTCGATTTCCGACACTTCAAAATTCGCGGGCGCTTCCACCGACGACGGGTTTTCCACTGCCACAGCCTCTTTCACTTCGGAACTCTGCTCCTCCACCTTCTCTCCACCTGACGTCACCACCATCGAATCCTCACCGTCCGACACCCTACCAGGACCTCGATCATTATCCACAACTGTTATAGTTTCCGACCCGCGTTCACGTTCGAGAGCGTGTTCCGCTGGTGCAGAATCGCCCGACGTCATCTCCGCGGCACTTTCTCCGACGCGCGTCGCACTGTCAACGGGTACTTCTGCCGCTGCAGAAGCCCCAGACTTCTCGACGCCGATCGTGTCTACTTCGGCGTGCGCCACCGCTACCTCCTTCCGGCTATTGTCAGCGCTGTCCGCTCTGCACGGGACGGCCGACACCTCATCCTCGCGGACTGCCAGGCTCGCACTGTCGTACTCTCCGAAGAGAGCGGCGAGTGAAATGCAGGTGTTCCGCACGCCTTCCTCCGTGTCGTGGGTGGCAGCGGCGCGAGGCGCGCCTGCAGCGGCAGCGGCCGCCGGCGCCATCTCTGAGCGTTCCGGCGAACTCCGTGCAGCGGCTCGGCCGTCGTAGTTGTCGGCGCGGCCGCCGGTCAGCGCCGGGTCGCTGCCCTCGTCGTCCAGGTGGCGTATGCGCCGCAGCACGACGCCGCCGAACCAGCTGTCCCGGAGCGGTTCGCCCCCACCTGTTGCCGCCGCCGCCGCCGCCTTATCTTCGTCTCCCTCGCGAATTCCTTCACGTACCACCGACTCTACGGCGCCCGCGTCCTCCGTCACGCTGCCACTTGCATCTTCCAACTGCCCCGTCTCCGCTACCGCAGACTCGATATCGGCACCAGCGAGACGTTCAGCTTCATCTCTGGTCACTGTCACGCACTTGGAGTCTTCGCCAATCCGCGTGACAATGCTCTCCGTCAGATCTTCGACGCACTCCACGACCTCCACAGTAATCTGAGGGCAACATTGCTGTAAATCACTTTCCTTTGCGGCTCCCTCTTCCTCCAGCGTCGGTAATCCGGTGTCCTGCGTCGCGGCTGAGTCACCGCCAACCTCTGCGTGTCCTGGGGGCTTTTGTTCGTCCTGTGTCTTCAGGGGGCGCTCGGTCGTGACTTCCGGCTCCTGCGGACCTTCACCGGAGCCGCTGGAAACCGCAGCAACCACCGAACCCTCATCCTCCTTTGGCAGTGTCACTACCACTGCACCCTGCTCGTCCTCTTGCACGCCAGCAGTGGCTTCTTGCGTCACTACCGAACCATTTCCCTCGTCATCATTCACAGCTAAATCATCTATACACCCACTTAATTCCCCAGCTAACACTGCGTCATCATTTTCACCACCTGTTTCATCTTCAACTGCTGGAACTTTGTACTCACCTTCATGAAACTCTGTTGCTTTTTCCACCGTAGTAGCTTCCTCTACTCTATCCTCTGTTTCAACGCCATCTTTCCCTTCACCGACGGGGCTGCTCTCAGCTTCACTAACGACACTTCCGGCAGTAATAGCACCACACTCATTAACGTCACCCCGCGAATCACGTACATGCTGTTCTCCAGTAACGGCCGCGCGGTCTTCCTCTGGAACAACTTCAATGTGCCTTAAGAGGACAACGCCGCCGTCTCCGGAGTCAAGGTCACTGTCGCAGCCACTGGTGCTGAAGGTGGAACTCTCAGAGTCGCTATCGCTGCTGTCGCCTGTATCGTGATGCATCTGCATTTCGTCACTCACACTGCCTTCACTTTCATCTCCAGTCTCCTCTTCCCCGACCTCTTTGTCTCCATCACTAACCACTCCACCCGGGACAGAACTAAAATCACTCGCTCGCGCCGGAACGTCATCACTTTCTCCCTCCAAATTCTTGACGTGTTTCACGAGCACAATGCCGTCTCCCTCGCTTTCCTTCCCTCTGCTATCGCTGTGGCGAGATGCATCGCCTGTTGCGGTGTCCGCCTCGGATTTCTTGATGTGCTTCAGTAGTACAATTCCGTCATCACAGCCTTCGGTATTACCCTTCTCTGCAGGACTCGCTAGCTCTGACAACTCCGTCGGCCTTGTCGTTTTCTTCCCACCACATACAACTGCTTCTTCGTTGTTTTGCCGAAGAGACGAGTCTCTTCCACTTTCCGCAGCCTTCTCGTCACTGCCGAACGAAGCGTGCCTCAAAAGCACAACAGCGCCGCCGTCGTCGTCTTCCGCATCGGATCCTCCGGAAGACGGCTGCGCCGGCGCTTCGGGAAGGCCCGCATCACTGTCGTCGTCGTCGTCGTCGCCGCTGTTGACGACGAATACTTTGGAAAACTCGCCGCCGGAAGACGTGGAGGTCGTTTCGGACGCGTCGCTGTCGGCGTCGCTTTCGTCGCTGTCTCCACCCGCAGTGACCGTGTAGCAGCCGGCGGCCACTTGCGTGGTGACAGCGCCCTCGTCCTCCGAGTCCTGACAGGCTTCGGACGACGTCGAGGAAGAGGACGACGACGTCGAGGACGAAGAGTGCAGGCGCTCCCTGGGGAGCGACAGCAACGTCCGCCGTTGGCGCTCCAGTGTGTCGTCAGCTTCGGGACGCAGTTCTTCTGTAGCTGGCGGTGGCTCGTCACCTTCGGCGTCTCTCTCACCCAGATCGAATCGGACGCTGTTGGCGACCGGCGCAGTTGCACCGACGGTGCGATCACTAGAGACTGCAGAGTCTTCGCCACTCGGCTCTAGACCTGCCTCGGCGGTGGCTGAGACGGAGACGGGTTGGGTAGCATTACTGTTGGAGTTGTCTTTGTCGCCGACTGGCTCACACGTCACGCTGACGGTCTGAATAGCGTCCTGTTCGAGGGGTTCACTCGCGACCGTAATTGGCGGCTCTTTGTCGACCGGTTCGAAACGCGCACTGCCGCCTACTGACTCGCGTGTGACGGTACGGACGGCGTCGTCGGTGGTATCGGCGCGGGCCTTATCGGCGCTATCGCCCTCCGATAAGGAAACGCGATCGCGACGCGGTCGGTCCGCCGGCGCGGAGATTATTTCGGCGACGGTGGCAGGTAGCTGCTCCTCCTGCGCCCTCTCGTGCCGGATGAAGATCTCGCACGCGGGCACGGCGGCGAGCGCCCGCTGCGGAGACACGTCCACGACGGCGGGCGGGCACTGCACGACGGCGCCCGTCGACGTCACGGCGACGACGGTGCTGCCGGCGGCGGCCGAGATGAGCGGCGAGATGAGCTCGGCGGGCCACGAGCACGACCACGGGCCGACCACGACGCGCGAAGGGCCCGAGCCGGCGACGGGGGCGGAGTTGCGGATGCGGATCCGGACGCCGCCGCCAGCGCCGGAGGAGGAGGCGACGGCGTCGGCGGGCGCCGCGGCGCCGGAGACGCCGAGCGCCGCGTCCTGCATGAAGTGGTGGTGGTGCGCGGGCGACCAGAAGGGCACGGGGAAGGGCACGGGCACGGGGATGGGCACGGGGACCGGCAGCACCGTGGCGGAGCCGCAGGCGGCGCACCGGGGACTGGCGGGCGCGCGCGCCGCCTCCGCCGAGGCCGCCGCCGCCGCCGCAGCTGCCCCCCCACCACCGCCGCCGCCCGCTGCCGCAGCCACTGCCGGCTCCGGCGGGGCGCAGTGCTGGTCGCACAGCGTCACCTCCTCGACGGCGCGCTCGCCGCAGCAGCCCTGCTCGAAGTAGTCCCAGTCGCAGCCGGCCGAGCTGCTGCTCTCCGTGTCCTCGTCCGCCGCGTCTTCCTCCTCCTCGTCGTCGTCGTCCTCCTTACTGGACGACGAGTCGGAGCTGATGAAGACCAGCTTGTAGTCGTCCACGTCCGGCGGCGCCAGCAGCAGCGGCTCGTGGTGGTGGTGGTGGTGATGGTGGTGCTGGTGGTGCCGGTGGTGGTAGCGGCCGGCGCCGCAGTAGTCGCTGCTCACCTCCGTCACCCTGACGCTCTCCACCACGCGCGAGCTGCTGCGCCGCGAGAACCGACCTGTCCCCAACACAACACTCCGCACTTGTAGGCGGCCGTCTCTGTTACTGCAGTACCCAGCCACCGAGAGAAGCATGCTCGAAGCAGTGAAGCACTCGACCGTCACCACAAACACCATCACGACAATAACCACCACCGCCACAATACAAAGCACCACCACCAACAACTCCACGTAGCAGAACAACTGATTCTTGCGACACTCTCACATACACAGGATGAAAGAAATGTTTTGGACACATTCACAGGGTCACTCGTGAAAAACGCATATGTCCACGAAGTAGATTTCTTTCGTTTCACATTACTGGCTTTCGGTTCGTGCCCATACAGCAATCTCAATAGGGGAAAAACTATACGACAGCGTGTTTGACGCGACTTTCGTGTCAGTTATGACGACACAAATGTAACGAAAAGACAACACCCAGCCGCCGAGAAGAGTAATTGTCTCCATGTCATCCCACTGGCTGTCCCAGCGTCGATTAGATTCCGTCTGTCAGTTTGTAATGTCTCTTACAGCGGTCTCTCCGCGATATTTTCAGAAATTTTATAAATTATATAACTCAGTACATATCTCGAAATATCTCTTCTTATCTTACGGAATCCTAAACTTTAATATACGATGATTATCGATGCAAAGTAGTTTCAAGCCCTATTATTCCTTGGAGCGTGCATTTACTCCATGGAATAGCTTCTCTCATATCTCTGTTTTCTCTTATGAAAACAATGATTCAGATCCTGCCGATTAGCCGTGAAAGAACGAAAATGTATATGTATGTATTGTTGAGCTAGTCGCCATCTTGATGAGATTCTGTATGAGAAGGAATTTAAAACATGAACTAAACTAAAGTAAGTGTGTTCGCGTATTATTTAACTGATTATTATTGACAGTGTCTGCTTACTACGCTGTGTTGCACGGGATCAGTGGGGAACGTCTGATTTACACTGGACGAACCTGCCGTTTTGTGCGCTCAAGTTTATTACTTTCAATAAATGGGCTAACACGGTCTTACCAGCAGATCTCCGGTCTTCCCCATGTGATCACCGAAAGTTAATAATTATTACAAATGTTTTCAGGAGATCGACTGACAATTTTCGTCGCACCGAGACTTCGAAATTGCTTCACTGCCTTATAGAATCTAAGTTAAGCTCAGTTTAATCGGGATAGAACAGTATTGAACTGTGTGAATGTGATAAGCCTGCTTTGTGAATGAAAATTCCCTTAATATACGCATGTTTTTTACTGTCCTGATCAGTGAAGCTAAATCAGGCCGGTGTGAGAAAGGTTTTTAAATTTCAGATCTTACAAAAAATATTAAAAGTTTGTTCCATTGTCGCCAAAATTTGTTGCCACGAGTAGTACTCTACATTACAGTTTGATTTCAGATGCTTGCCGTCTCAAGCTGTCATAGTCTCTTGGAGATACGTACCTCTCGTGTGATTCCTAAACGCTGAGTATTATGAAGTTAGAATGTGTTGGTATTTCCTCGTGTATATATATATATATATATATATATATATATATATATATTTGTGGCGAGGGGGAGGAGAGGGGGGGGGGGGGAAGGATGGTTCTAATGGATCCCGTCTTATATGTCTGTTTTTCTGTTATCGTTATGTAGCACACAGCAAACAACCTGATCCACAGGTACACTTTCCAGAGTCAAACTCGCATCATCATCTCGTCGTCTGTGTTCTGTCCTTCACACAAACGAACTTCAAAAAGCACGGAAGAGTCATAGAATAAAAACAAATAAAGACTTCCAGACATATTACAGAAATGTACGTAGCCCGGATGTGTCTCTTACGGGTCGTCAGCCGCATTTTCTCTGGTGTTTCGGTAGGTAATTACAGTTTCTTTTTTGCATCATGTAGCCGCAGTCACCCCAAACAAATTCTGTTCATACGTCTTTCGTGCGACGCCCTGCGCCGACGGAAAGCAACGGTTTGTTTCCAGTTTTAAACAAAACGATTCTGAAGTAGAATTCTACGTGATCATTCGATAGACCGATCGCAAATTAGTCTAGTGCGTTATTCGTTTTACCGATACGCTTTTTTTTTTAATTTACTGGCTTTCAGGTTTAGTCCAGCAGAGCGTTTCTCGACTGTTATACACATACTCAACAGAGTTCTATTTTGCTGCTCTTAAATAATATGCAATTGACGTGAGTTTTTAGAATTTACTTTTTTACAGTATACGTTTGAACACACACGGGCGGTGAAATGGGCAGTGTAAACTTGACGAGACTTTCTTTTAACGATTTGACTTCTGTCGAAATATACAAATGCAGTTTATGAATCTGCGTATTCCGGATGACCGCATGTATCAAGACGCGATATTACTGACCCAGAATGGAAATGACGTAACAATGCATCAAAGAATACTTCTTCGAAGTATGAGTCTTAAAATTATCTCAGTATTCTCTATAAAACGTTTACCATTCCTGGTGAGAACAAGAAACGGATGAGCGTAACCACTCTGAGATGTACGTACGACCGAACGGTTTACTGACTGGCTCTCCTTCCACCTGACGACCGTCGTATGAAAGATGTAAGTCTTCTGTTTTACGACAGCATGTTAATCCTTGTGCTCCCGTCTTGTATTGAACTTCCTGAGGCATAAACAAAAACATACGAAATTTGTTTAATAATGCATCCCATTTTTCAATACACCTAACGGCCTCCGTTGCATGTACAGACATTATAATTTGCGGAAAGATCAGTTTTTTCTAATGTATTAAAAGACAAACCACACTGGACCTGTCTGTACCTCTGTATTTACACTCCCAAAGGCACCCTACCGTGTGTGGCGGAGGGTACTTTGTGTACCACTGAAACTTCCTCCTTTTCCTGTTCCAATCGCGAATGGTTCACGGGAGGAAAGATTGCTAGTAGGCCTCCATGTGACCTCGAAGTTCTCTACTCTTACCTTCATGGTGCTTTCGCGAGATATACGTAGGAGGAAGCGTTGTATCAGTCCACTTTTCTAGGAACGTAACCTCTAGGAATTTTAACAGTACACCACAGAACGCGCTATTCTTCTTTGGGTCTTCTCTATTCCCTTCTTCAACCCTATCTGGTACGAATCCTAGATGACTAGCAGTAGTCAAGTACTGGTCAGAGGAGGGTTTTGTACGCCAGCTCCTTTGCGGGTGGGCTACATTTCCTTAGGATTCTTTAAATGAATCTCAATCTCGCATCTCTCTACTTGAGTCTCATTTCAAATAGGCACCCCGCTCATGCAATTGTAGTTGGTAGTAACTTCAAACTACTCTCAATATGTTGGCAAAAATACATGTTTAGGGCCGTCGGTAGGCATAAAACATCATCTGAAATTGTGCTGAACTCTTTCTCAGAAAATTATTTTGAATAGTTAGTTCAGGAACCCACTCGGACTGTAAAATGTAGCGAAAACGTAGCTGATCTCTTAGAAACAAACAATCCTGACCAAGTAGGGAGTATCATCACAAATACAGTGATTAGTGAACACGCGGTTGTTGTAGATAGACTGAATATCCTAACGCCCAAACCCAACAAAAATAAAAGCAAAATACATGTATTTAAAAAATCATATGAAAATGCAACTGACACCTTCTAACAAGACTGTCCACTGCTTCCAATCTCACTACGTACGCATACACCAGATGTGGTTTGAATTCAAAGAAACAGTATCGAGGGCAGTTGAGAGATGTGTACCAAATAAATTAATAAGAGATGGTACTAATTCTCCATGGTACACAAAACATGTCAGAACACAGTTTCGGTGAAACTAAAGCTGCCATAATCGGATCTTAGGACACATACAGGTTACAACTAGGCAACTATTAATATCACCATTGTTTGCCTTGATGTTGTAACGTGTATGTGTCCTAAGAACCGATGATGGCGGCCTTACTTTCGCCGAAACCGGTAATCATGGAATAAATAGAATTCCTGTGACTTTGGCCACCAGTTTATCGTTTTACAAATTTGTGAACGACCGACCCATCACCTTCGAGCGGTAGAAACTTTCTTTCCCGGAATACTGACTCCGACGTAGAAAATAACCACAGGTGCGGCCAGGAAAAGTCATGTTACAATATTAAACAAGATTTTTTATCCAGAAGAAGTTACTGCACACACTTATAAATTTGTGTCTGTTTATCAAGCACTCTTACCAAAATCTCATAACAATAAGCTGGCAATGTCGATCTCGAATCTGGATAAGATTTCACACAGATTTACTCCTCCGTAACAGACGTCGCTAATGCGTTTGTGTCGTGGCCTTAACTATGGGAAGTAACCGGTACGTGTCCAGAGGATGGAAGAAATTTTCAGCTAAAGTATTTGACCAGCAGGTGGTGGCGTAAAGTTTGAGATTATCAGACTTCGCCCCGGTTGCGTGGATTAAATTTGAAACCCCTCTGTAATCGCTAATTTGCTCGGAGAGGGACATTAAGCGCGGCGGTTTCCTTGTTGCTACTCGAGTGGTGTAGGCCATGTGTCGGCACGAGGTTGCAACTTTTTACTTCTCTCATCACCACACGAGGTGCATTCAAGTTATGACATATCCGACTTCTTTTTTCCTAGGTCTGAAGACTGACAAAAACATGCGGTTGGTTTTAAAATACGGGTGCACTCGTTGTAAATGCGTGATAGAGATGACAGCACTGTACAACACACAGACCTCACAATCCATTGTGACAATGGATGAGACATGGATGCGATTTTCCAGAGGTCTAAATGGATTCCTCAAGAGGTGTTAGCGGTGGCCCTGGGACCATGACGTCGATGTTGTGAATTCTTTATGGCTGCAAGGAGCCGTCAAATGAACAAAAATAGGGGCAAAGTTTGGTGAAACGACATAAAAGGGTCTGTTTGGGTATTATAACTGCTCATACTTTGAACTTTATTTTAGACTTTCAATACAAAATAAAAGTAAATGGGGCTGTCACTGTTGTGGATTGGCAAGAGAGCCAACACTGTATGAGAGGAAGCCGAAAGGCACGCGTTTTAGCTCACGCAGGCTGGCGTGAGGTCTGGAACAGGTCAAGGAAATTAGACTAGCAAAAAAGGACGTAGCTGTGGAATACTTAACTTTAATCCATAAATGGTGAACATCGCTCTTGACGGTACATGTTTTACAGCATCAATAGTAACTGGTAATGGCGCCTTGCTAGGTCGTAGCAATTGACGTAGCTGAAGGCTATGCTAACTATCGTCTCGGCAAATGAGAGCGCATTTGTCAGTGTAGCATCGCTAGCAAAGTCGGCCGTACAACTGGGGCGAGTGCTAGGAAGTCTCTCTAGACCTGCCGTGTGGCGGCGTTCGGTCTGCAATCACTGATAGTGGTGACACGCGGGTCCGACGTATACTAACGGACCACGGCCGATTTAAAGGCTACCACCTAGCAAGTGTGGTGTCTGGCGGTGACACCACAGTCACAATGGATGAAAACCAAGTCTCATTCATGCCGTCATCATGCGTCGACTTCGCTTGGCATGTTGTCAGGGGCGAAGCCTTGTGGTCGTCCGTCAGCTTTCATGACGGCCACCTGGAGGACACTTTTCGTCGTTTTAAGGATCAAAAACGGCCCTCACTCTCACAACTGCCTCGTGAGGTCTGTGTGTTGTACAGTGCTGTCATCTCTATCCCGCATTCACAACGAGTGCACCCGTATTTTAAAACCAACCGCATGTTTCTGTCAGTCTTCAGTCCTGGGTAAAAAGAAGTCGGATATGTCATAACTTGAATGCACCTCGTGTGGTGATGAGAGAAGTAAAAAGTTGCAACCTCGTGCCGGCACATGGCGTACACCACTCGAGTAGCAACAAGGAAACCGCCGCCCTTAACGTCCCTATCCGAGCAAATTAGCGACTACAGAGGGGTTTCAAATTTAATCCACGCAACTGGGGCGAAGTCTGATAATCTCAATCTTTACGCCACCACCTGCTGGTCGAATACTTTAGCTGAAAATTTCTTCCATCACCGGACACGTACCGGTTACTTCCCATAGTTAAGGTCACGACACAAACGCATTAGCGACGTCTGTTACGGAGGTGTAAATCTGTGTGAAATCTTATCCAGA
Source organism: Schistocerca cancellata (assembly GCF_023864275.1). NCBI lineage: Eukaryota > Metazoa > Arthropoda > Insecta > Orthoptera > Acrididae > Schistocerca > Schistocerca cancellata. The sequence goes on from NC_064626.1 coordinate 374,739,813, forward strand.
TTCGAGATCGACATTGCCAGCGTATTGTTATGAGATTTTGGTAAGAGTGCTTGATAAACAGACACAAATTTATAAGTGTGTGCAGTAACTTCTTCTGGATAAAAATCTTGTTTAATATTGTAAAATGACTTTTCCTGGCCGCACCTGTGTATGTCAGTCCTGTGGTTATTTTCTACGTCGGAGTCAATATTCCGGGGAAGGAAGTTTCTACAGCTCGAACGTGATGGGTCGGTCGTTCACAAATTTGTAAAACAATAAACTGGTAGCCAAGATCGCAGGAATTCTTTTTATTCCATGATTACCGGTTTCGACGAAACTAAAGCCGCCATCATCGGATCTTAGGACACATACAGGTTACAACATCAAGCCAACAATGGTGATATTAATAGTTGCCTAGTTGTAACCTGTATGTGTCCTAAGATCCGATGCTGGCGATTTTAGTTTCGCCGAAACCGGAAATCATGGAATAAAAAGAATTGCTGCGATCTTGGCTACCAGTTTATTGTTTTACAAGCATCTAGACTGCTCCCACATGAGCACAATGTGCTCCCTACAAAATAGTTTCCAAATTTGTTGCGGAGGAGATGTCACAGAATGGCTCAAGTGCAAGGATTTCCGCGGGACGGCAGGGTTGTCACGGTCGCAGGTGTTTCCAAGCAAAAAATTGGTTCAAATGGCTCTGAGACTATGGGACTCAACTTCTGAGGTTATTAGTCCCCTAGAACTTAGAACTAGTTAAACCTAGCTAACCTATGGACATCACACACATCCATGCCCGAGGCAGGATTCGAACCTGCGACCGTAGCGGCCTCGCAGTTCCAGACTGTAGCGCCTATAACCGCACGGCCACTTCGGCCGGCGTTTCCAAGCACTTGTTAGAGAATATAGAGAATAAACGTTAGCAAAGCCCTGAAAGCAGACTATATTTTGCATTGGAATAATTAGTGTTACCGTGGAATGGTCAATGAAATTGCCGTCATGCGATTATTAATCCTCATTGGCCGATAGGACTGAAAGTAAAATAATTTCGTGGGACCATCTGGAGCTCGTGAAATTTAGGAATCGGTCGACAACCCTCGCGGTGTGTAGATGGGGTCATTTGGCCTCTGGGATGGAAGCAGTGTTCTGAAGTTTGTTTCTGAAGTCAGTGGTTGGTGACCAACCACGTTATTTTGTCAGTACAAGAACTGAAAGCGCGTTACCGTCAGCCAGTGGAATCCTACTCAGCTACTTCCCGCCTTAATAGGAGAGTGTTGCTTTTAAGCGGGAGTGCAACATTCAGTACGCAGAGGGCACGAACTGGGTTGTGCAGCTAGTAGCAAGCTGGATGGTGCAGTTTTAGTGAATGAGACTGACTTTGCAGCCAATAAATTAGATTTGTCTCAGCAGAAATTTGAGAGCGCTATTACTGTGTCACCCCTTCACTACTGACTTATCTGTGTATTCCTATTTTGCACGCCAGTGTGGCCGAGCGGTTCTAGCCCCTACAACTGGAACCGCGCGACCGCTAGGGTCGCAGGTTCGAATCCTGCCTCGGGCATGGATGTTTGTGATGTCAATATCAAATGGATGTAAACAAATAGAGCCCGCCTCCACGTGGCGGGACACGGGCAACGGTGTGAGTGGGGACGGGAGCCGGGGTGGTGTTACTTTGTCACTCCGGACCCCGGACCCAGTCACAGCGGCTAAGTGGCAACATACGACCCACCATAAGAAATTAGACGGTGGGTCATAAAATATAAGCAGCTAGTGAAAAAAAAGTGTCCTTAGGTTAGTTAGGTTTAAGTAGTTCTAAGTTCTAGGGGATTGATGACTTTAGCAGTTAAGTCCCATAGTGCTCAGAGCCATTTCAACCATTTTTTTGTATTCCCATTTTGATTTTGCAGGTGTTGGCAGTAGCCAGTTGGAGCCGAACATTGAACTACTGGCGGTGAACGTAGTCCAGTCCAGTGACCGGATCTGCGAGTCTTTCCTTAAAGCTGTTAGATAGCTACTGCGGATTTAATTATTGACGGTGTAGATGTGGGCAGTTTATACCTCTCTCACGGCTTGAAGTGAGGGTGACGATTTTTATTTAAGACACAATGGAATTAAATACCTTAGCTGCCAGAGGCCTTTGATTTATATCAATGGGGCAGGTCGAAAACTTGTGCCGGATCAGGATTCGAAACCAGGTCTCATGCTTACTACGCATTTGCACGGACCACTACGCCATCTGGACACAGAGGTCTGCACAACCAGACGGACTACATTAGCACGCATCCGGCCACAACCAAATCCTCAATTATACCACACATTACTGTTGTAGTGCCCCTGATCATTAGCCGCAGTACGAGGGGCATTCAAGTTCTAAGGCCTCCGATTTTTTTTCTCCGGACTGGAAAGAGATAGAAACATGCGCATTGTTTTAAAATGAGGCCGCGTTCATTGTCAATACGTCCCAGAGATGGCAGAACCGTACGGCAGATTGAATTTTACCGCCAGCGGCGAGAATGAGAACTGTTTTAAATACTTAAAATGGCGACGTTTTCCTTACTTGAACAGCGTCCAATCACTCGTTTTCTGAATTTGCGTGGTGTGAAACCAATTGAAATTCGTCGACAGTTGAAGGAGACATGTGGTGATGGAGTTATGGATGTGTCGAAAGTGCGTTCGTGGGTGCGACAGTTTAATGAAGGCAGAACATCGTGTGACAACAAACCGAAACAACCTCGGGCTCGCACAAGCCGGTCTGACGACATGATCGAGAAAGTGGAGAGAATTGTTTTGGGGGATCGCCGAATGACTGTTGAACAGATCGCCTCCAGAGTTGGCATTTCTGTGGGTTCTGTGCACACAATCCTACATGACGACCTAAAAATGCGAAAAGTGTCATCCAGGTGGGTGCCACGAATGCTGACGGACGACCACATGGCTGCCCGTGTGGCATGTTGCCAAGCAATGCTGACGCGCAACGACAGCAAGAATGGGACTTTCTTTTCGTCGGTTGTGACAATGGATGAGACGTGGATGCCATTTTTCAATTCAGAAACAAAGCGCCAGTCAGCTCAATGGAAGCACACAGATTCACCGCCACCAAAAAAAATTTCGGGTAACCGCCAGTGCTGAAAAAATGATGGTGTCCATGTTCTGGGACAGCGAGGGCGTAATCCATACCCATTGCGTTCCAAAGGGCACTACGGTAACAGGTGCATCCTACGAAAATGTTTTGAAGAACAAATTCATTCCTGCACTGCAACAAAAACGTCCGGGAAGGGCTGCGCTTGTGCTGTTTCACCAAGACAACGCACCCGCGCATCGAGCTAACGTTACGCAACAGTTTCTTCGTGATAACAACTTAGAAGTGATTCCCCATGCTCCCTACTCACCTGATCTGGCTCCTAGTGACTTTTGGCTTTTTCCAACAATGAAAGACACCCTCCGTGGCCGCACATTCACCAGCCGTGGTGCTATTGCCTCAGCGATTTTCCGGTGGTCAAAACAGACTCCTAAAGAAGCCTTCGCCGCTGCCATGGAATCATGGCGTCAGCGTTGTGAAAAATGTGTACGTCTGCAGGGCGATTACGTCGAGAAGTAACGCCAGTTTCATCCATTTCGGGTGAGTAGTTAATTAGAAAAAAAATCGGAGGCCTTAGAACTTGAATGCACCCTGTACTTGCATCATCTCGACGATTCCCATTCATTACAGATGCACACAAACTCGAGCTCGTACGGCAAATGGGCGTGATGCCGGGAGTAATGAGGCAAATTAAGCTGAGGCACTACATCAGTAATGTGTGATATAATTGAGGATTTGGGTCTGATGGGAGATGTGTTACGATAGCCCATACGGTTGTGGTGACCACTGTGTCTGGATGGCGTAGTGGGCTGTGCATCTGCCTAGCAAGAAACAATTGGCGGTCCGTTAACATTCTCCAACGCATACGACTCCTCAGCAGTTATATATTCAGTAAAGCGTACTATATGGCCCAACTATTTTCAGTCCCCAAGATGCAGGCCAAACACTTGATGAAACTCTCTAATAGATTTATCTGGCAAGGGCATCTGTTCAAAGTGAAATACACCACGCTGACGTCTTCCAGACAGGCCGGCGGACTAAACATGCCTGACATTAACCGAAAGCGTACTGCGTTATATATTAAACGAATCACCCATTTGTTGGACAAGGAACCTCTCAGCGTAACCAGTTGGCTCTTCCGAACCTTACAACCCACCGATACGCATCCACCCATTGATGTAGGTAAAATACATTACAAACTACGACATGTCAAGCAGTGTTTTCTTGAAGTAAGCTATATCGATGGACATTATTTCACGCAGGATTTACCGACGACGCACCTGTTATTAAAACGATGGACATCTCCAATAGACCGGAATCCCATTGAACTTAAATACCCGAGTGTTCATTGTAAGGCAGTTTGGGACAACATAAGTTTAACCGTCCACACCGCTGAAGTGGGGTCCACATGGTATAAAGTGGTAAACGATGTTATACCCACTAATGAAAGGTTGCATAGAATCGGTTTAAGTGACAGTGATAAATGCGTCCGCTGTGGCCTTATCGACACCTTACGCCATCGCTTCACTTGTGGTGATCATCTCATTAACTGGAAATGGGTGCAGCAGAGGCTGGGCCTGATTACCCGCAGCAGCCCAGCCAGCCACTGCGCCGACATCCTACTCTGGCCGGACGCGAAACATTTTCCCGCCACCAAGAACAACACCGTGATGTGGATGTTAGGACAGTTTGTGACATATGTCATCATCCACAATAGTGAAGATAATCTCATTAGTTTCGAGGCTTACATGAGAACGGCACGCTGGAAGATGAAACGTTACCCAAATTTCAGGAAGATGTTTGCTAACATGTTAGACATAATTTTTGAAAAACAAGGCGTAGGGTAATTCTCGATGCCGGTAAGGACACAAATCACATGCAAGACTATGTAGCGAACAAAATACACAACGAGTAAGGGGTTATACCAGTTCCTAGGACTACTCCCGACTTCTCAATGGTGTTATTAACTTCATTATGACGTTTCCATTAATTTATGTACCTGTGCATCTCTTGTTATCCGTTTGTGTGCTCCAAATGACTTTGAGTTTGGACGGCTATGAATCAAATGACAGAACTGTCATTCCAGTTAAGACAATCAATTATATGTATGTTTGCGTTTCGGATCTATGTCTCTGTCTGGACTGAAGAGGCTACTATTTATGTTCTATTTTGTAAGCTTACAAATGGCACTATATTGAAATGTGTTCTTCAGTCTATTGTAGGATACAATTCGTGTTGAATCAGTTCCAGCACTTCAATATTTTGTTTTTGTGCTTATGTACATATATGGTTGTTTTAATAAAGGAAAAAAAGGTAAAAAAAAAGTAAGTGGGAGACCTGGGTTCGATTCCCTGTCCAGCACTAATTTTCTATTTGCCTCATTAATATAAATTAATGCCCACTGGCAGCTAATGATTGTAATTACTTTGTATCTATATTCATAGTTGGTGCAGAATCAAAATGGTGTCTGTTCTTCTGGACATGTCCACGTGCACGTTGCACAGGCCTAGAATATGCGGATTCTGGTTGCGACTGCGACTGTGATTTCGCACGAAGCTGATATGGCGCGCGCCGCTATCCTGTGATCTTGTTTAGAGCGCGCGGTATAACCGATTATACAAGTCTATTCACCGAGAGCTGGGACGAAACATAAACAGTGTCACGTGAGCGACTACGCTCGTTTCCAGAGAAAGCATTCGGTGTTCACGTGATACATAGGGGTGTGGAAAATCCTTGGCGCACGCTTTGCGGCTGGCGGCGTTCAGCTGGCTGCCGAGATGTCACAGCGGACCGTGAGAAACCTGGGCAACAATGTACGAAATAAATTTAACAATAATGTTAAAATAATGTTAAACTGAGTTCATTCTGTCGAAGCAGATTTATTTTCATTCGGGTTGCTAACGAAACGCTCCATTCACACACAATTGTTAATTTTAATAACAATACCAGTAATAATAATGAGAAAGGACGAAACACGGTTCACTCTGTCGAACTTGAACTGTTTTCATTGAGGTTTATAACAAACCGCTCCTCTCTCTCTCTCCTCTATAATGCAGTCTAATTTCCACATTTTAGCTTCCACTCGTAAATGACAAACGGTTGCACCCATCGCATTCGAAAAAACTACAAAATTAAATTCAAACCTTTCTGAAACTTTTCTCGCTTACACCCCAACAAAAAAATTTAAAGGGGAAAAGTTTGTCGCGTACTATATTTCGGATGATGATTTGGTAAAAGTTCTGCATCAGACGTGAGATTTTAATTTATTACTTCACAATTACTGACTTTATTGCGCAGAAAATTTGCGGACGTCATCAACATATAGTACTGAAGGCAAATATAATATTATTTTGCTGTGCGACACACAGTTTAGGAGATATGGCTTGATGAACATAGAGTAACGCGAAAAAACAACTTTTCCTGAAAGCTTAAATATTTCTCTTTTTCAGTGACAATAAATTTTAATGTAATGTAAAAAAGGGGTCGGTAGGTAGTTCTTGGATCATTTTATCATGCTCAGGTGCCAAATTATAAAAAACACGACATTCATTTTTTAATTTCTGACCACACTGCCTTGTACACCCCTCGACGGGAGCGCTGTGGTCACGCGCCTTGCTGTGTTTACAATACGTTTCTTGTTTCGGTGAATGGAGTATAGTTCACTGTTCTGGTGAGGGTGCCGCTTCGGTGGTGATGTGCTATTACGTCGCTGGCGTGTGTTTGCGGTGGCTGGCGGAAAGCGAGAGGGTAGTTGGTTTTCCAGCCTGACCTGCTGGTGACTAGCGCAAAGGTGGTTGTGCCTCGCAATATGAGCAGAACGGTCTGGGGCGGAGGCGACTCGCCGGTGGGGTGGCCATGTGGTGGTGATTGATTGGAGTCAGCGTACTTGTTCTGCTTGTCTGTCTGATGTGGAGGTCCGGTGGGGTCCTGTGATACTCCGTCCCGGAGACAACCAGTTGCTGAATTTTGGAGTCGTCTGCCAGGTTAGGGTGTGGGCTCAGTTGGCTCGTCAGATTTTCCCCTGGAAGCTCCAGCAGCGGTTTCTGAACTTCATTCTGATGTGGGACGGCGTTGTTGGAAGTTTTTGCTGTGTGTGTGGGGGGGGGGGGGGGTGGCACGTTCTGTGTGTGTGTGTGTGTGTGGGGGGGTGGTGGTGGCACGTTACGATATTTGTTGGTGCTAATTTATTTGCTCAACTGGAGTATCTTTTGGTCATCCCGCTGAGTAGGCCGTTGCCCACCCGGTCTGCTCAGAGTCACCTTTGGTGGTGCCTGTTTGCCCCTTTTTGAAGGAATTCACGTAGGTAGTTCCTGTTACCTGCCCGGAGCTGCTTCATGTATGGTATATTTGGCATTTGATGTGTTACGTAAAGTCTGCCTAAGAAAGGCGGTTTTGGAGAGTATATGCATAGTGAATTACTGCTGATTGGTATATGTGGTCTTCTGGGACATGACCAACACGATCTCCTCAATTTGGTTTGTGTAACAGCGTTTAGTGGTATGTTCTGTATTTTTAATCTCACTGTGTTATTATTAACTTGGTGGAATAGTCGCGTTTGGTATCGTTAAGGCACCTCTAAGACTGCGGTTTGACTATTCATGTGCGCTTGGCTTTTATTGTTTTGTTTTAAGCAGCGAGAATTGTTTATTAACATTTGTGTGTGTTGGCTTCCGGCACTTGTTAAGAGCGCCCGAGTTAACGGCGCCGTGGTTATCATGTGCTGTCGGGATGTTATATTGTTGTTTGATTTTTGTATTTTGTCTTGTGTTGATATTATCTGTCGTGTGTTAAAGAACATAACCAAGGTGTGTAAGTGGATGGGCAGTTGTGGGAGGCATGTCGAGGAGCTCTCAGCGGTTTATTTCTGGGACCGTTTCTAATGGGAAGGCCCCGAAGTGATTGCGTTGGGAGTTGCCCTCGCCCTTTTGTTGTATCAAATTATTATTTTGTTATTATATTTATTGATTGTGTGTTGCACTTCTTTGATTTTATGGTGCCAAGTGCCACTATCTACCTCAAAGTTTTTTTATATATAAGATTTTAAGTTGTAATGCCAAGTTAACTTATTATTGAATCTTGGTCTGTGGAGTAAAATCTTTTCAAGTACCGTGGTAATTTGTTCTTGCAGAAGAAATTTATTTTATGGTGCCAAGCTGTTTTAGTTTATTACTGCTCTTAATGTTTTCCGATTTTATGATGCCAAGTGTCATTATCATTCTTAAAGGTTTTTGTAAATGATCTTAAGTTATATTGCCAAGTTAACTTATTATTGGATTTTGTCTCTCGGGTAAACTCTAAAAGCACTATTGTACAAGGTTCTTTGATTTTTGGTGGCAAGCTGCCGTTATTGTTTTTAAAGCTCATTCTTTTAACCATTTGTTAAGTTCTGTAATTTACATGAATTTGTTGTTACGTAAGAGTTTAGTATTGGCAATTTAATAAATTGTGTACAGAGTCTGCTGTTTGGATATTATTGGATGGAAATCCTTGGATAGTTGTCCTATAAGAACACATATTTCACGGGAGCTCCGAGGCACGGACGAAACTAAAGTCCCAATATTAGCGGCATTCAAAGGCTACAGAAATGATAAACTAGGAAATCTCCCACGTTCCTTATACCCACGACTCTCCCACCAAGATGCAGTACGGCACTTCTCTGCAGCGCGCTTCCATTGAGCGCCTCATTTACTCGCGAATAAACTGGCAATAAGCCCGCCGAGTTAAACCGCGGTAAATGAGAACCATTACCGCTAAAAGCCTGGAGCAGTGGGCGCCAGACGCGAAAAGCGGAGGCAGGGCAATCGCCGTGGAGCTATGCTCGCTGGCCGGGCCTTCGGTAATGACGGAGCGTCGCGACTGGCAGACAACGGATCGCTCGCCTCAGCTGGCAGCTGGCGTGCGCACCGCCCGGCGTACCACCTGCCGTGCCGCGGGACGGGGTGCTGACGCCTCTCGAGCTGCGCCCACTCCCCTAACCTTGTCGGCATCGTCTACTCCACTCTTTGTATTTCCTTCTCTTCGTTTTGTCAATCCTCCTACAAGGACCCGTCTCCGGCGCGAATTGTTTGTAGCAGAGGTCCTCGATTGCATTTGACCCGCGTGCCCTTTCGACCCGATGCAAAGTCATCGTAATCTGTCTTTGTTTGTTTGTTTGTTTGTTGGAGTATCTTATTAATTTTAATTTGGTGAGCTGTTCCTTGCGGGAGGGGTGATCAAAAATCGTCGGCGAACGGATCGCCTACGATGGCGCACATGTCGAGAATGGCATGCAAAGCAACTAATACCCTTTGACATACACTATGCTTTCAATTTTTTATTTGGGGCATAGGAAAAGCAAAGCCAGCATCAGTCGGAAGAATGGAATGAACACCGTGGTATTTTACTAGGATAGTATGCTGTTGCATTCACCGAACCTCTGAACTGACTTTCCAACCATTGATAGGGGACCTACAGTTCAACGTGGCCTCTGAACCGGTGCAGCTCTGCAATTTTTCACAACGAGAAACATCATCAGAGATGAAAGAAATGATAAGTGACAGATTAAAATACTGGGACTGAGAAGGGAACTGAAACCGAGATCTTTGAATCTGCAGTCTGGTATGAAACTTCCTGGCAGATTAAAATTGTGCGCCCCGGGACCCCGAGTTGGAGTCTCGGTCCGGCACACAGTTTTAATCTGCCAGGAAGTTTCATATCAGCGCACACTCCGCTGCAGAGTGAAAATCTCATCCTGTAGTCTGATAGTTTACTACTGAGCCGCTGAGGCACACATATTCGGCGAATGAACTGGCTTGTCCGTTCCTCAGACTTCCCATGGAGGGTACGTTGGGAACCACTGAAAGTGGTGCCCTAGCACAAGAACTCTTTACTAACCTTGTGGCTGGCACAGGACCGCGTTGCAGACTATGGCTTGCCTTCCGTAGTGATCGCACACGTTATTAAGAACGCTGTCCAGCGCTTGTTATTTCCAGGGGACTATCACGTATCGTGAAAATTTCAGTGCAATTATTGTCTTTGACTAAAAGTGTCATTTCTATACCTCTCATTGTGTATTTCTTTCAGTTAGCTTCTGTACTGCACCGTACTGTACTGTACTGAACTCTAGTGTACTATACTGTAGCTAGTGATTGTTGTCCATTCTCCTGACTGATGCTCTGTGGGACTTCGGGATTTCACTTACGTAATACAATGGAACGCCTGCAGCCGTCGTTTTGGTGTTACACTAAAGCACCAAAGAAACTGGTATAGGCATGCGTATTCAATTACAGAGATAAGTAAACAGACAGGATACGGCGCTGCGATCGGCAACGCCTGTATGCGACAAGTGTCTGGCGGAGTTTTTAGATCGGTCACTGCTGCTACAATGGCGGCTATCAAGATTTGAGCTTGAACTTGGTATAACAGTATGCGCACGAGCAATGGGACACAGCATCTCCGAGGAAGCGGTGAAGTGGGGACTTTCCTGTACGACCATTTCTCGAGTGTACCGTGAATATCAGGAATCTGGCAAAATATCAACTCTCCGACATCGCTGCGGCTGGAAAAGGGTCCTGCAAGAACGGAACCAACGACGACTGACGAGAATCGTTCAGCGTGACAGAAGTGAAACCCTTCCGCAAACTGCTGCAGATTTCAATGCTGGGCCATCAGCAAGTGTCAGCGTGCGAACCACTTAACGAAACATCATTGATATGGGCTTTCGGAGTAGACAGCCAACTCGTGCACCCTTGATGATTGCACGACACAAAGCTTTACACTTCGCATGGGCCCGTCAACACTGACATTGGACTGTTGATGACTGGATACATGTTGCCTGGTCGGACGAGTCTCCTTTCAAATTGTATCGTGTGGATGGACGTGTACGGGTATGGAGAGAACCTCACGAATTCATGGACCCTGTATGTCATCAGGGGACGGTTGAGGTTGATGGAGGCTCTGTAATGGTGTGGGGCGTGTTCAGTTGGAGTGATATGGGACTTCTGATATGTCTAGATATGACTCTGACAGGTGACACGTACGTAAGCACCCTGTCTGATCACCCGCATCTATTCATGTTCATTGTGCATTCCGACAGACGTGGGCAATTTCAGCAGGACAATGCGACACACCACGTGACCAGAATTGCTACAGAATGACTCCAGGAACACTCTTCCGAGTGTAATCACTTCCGCTGGCAACCAAACTCCGTAGACATGTACATTATTGAGCATATCTGGGAAGCCTTGCAACGTGCTGTTCAGAAGAGATTTCCACCCCCTCGTACTCTTACGGATTTACGGACAGCGCGGCAGGATTTATGGTGTCAGTTCTCTCCAACACTACTTCAGATATTAGTCGAGTCCATGCCACCTAGTGTTGCGGCACGTCTGCATTCTTGCTGGGGGCCTACACGATATTAGACAGCTGTATCAATTTCTTTGACTCTTGAGTGTATTTTATTATATTGCAACCAGTTTCGGTGACTGAATACGTCCTCTTCAGATCTTATCTGACGCGGAATAGATGAACTCAAATCGTATGCACGATCCCATCTGTGACCAAAATCAACGAACTGGCTTCCGTAGAATACTGAGACAGCGATGTTGTCTCTGCAGTCCTGTTATTCTACGGAATGCAGTTCATAGGTATTGGCCACCGGTGGGATCGTGTATACGATTGACGTTCACCCCCTCAGTGTTAGTTAAGGCCTGAAGGTGGTTTATCGAGTCACTGAAACTGATTGCATTATAATAATATAACATCAAAACGACGGCTGCACGCGTTTCATTTTATTACGTATACTGTAACAGTACTTTTTATATGTGGTCCGAGTTTCATCGAGCTGTATTACTTGGTAGTGAGATCTCACACGAACGTTACTTTCGTCCTTGAGTTAGGCAGAGCAACGTGGTGTGGTTGCAACTGTGAGAAAGCGTGAAATGTCTCCTACCAGTATGAACCACATGAAAGGTAAATCACACACTCCATTTAAAACTTCCGGGCTGATAGGCCGTGGTCGAAGTATAAAACCCTCCCCTGACGTTTCGTCTCCGACTGTGGGAGACATCCTCGGGGGTACAGCGGCAAACTGCGAACAGAACTCGAGGAAGCGCTGATTATATAGGCAGTACAGATGGCGCCACAGTCGATCACGGTGGCGTCGGCTATGAGATTGTCTCTGATAATGCCAACATTCTCGATTGAAAGTAATTGATCGTCATGCTTACGGTGCAACGCTGATATCCAAATTTTATCCAGTTTAACACCTTCGTATTTCCTGTTAAAATTATTACGGTGTTTATCAATCTCATGCGTGCATAATAATGCGAGGTTCTTGATATGACGCTCGTCTCGCTGAATTTTACCTTCCTGGTAAACATGTTCCGCGACGGCCGATTTATCCGTGTGACCCAGGCGGCAATTCCTCTAATGTTCAATAAGACGGATGTTCACACTTCTCTTTGTGGTACCGATATAAACCTGTCCACAACTACAAGGAATTTTATATACCCCCGGTGTAGCCAAAGGGTGTCGTGCAACTTTTGCCGATCTTAAATATTCTTTTATTTTCCTGGTGGGTCTGAAAACAGTTTCCACCCCATACTTGCTTAAAACTTTCCCAATGCGATCTGTGACCTTACAAATGAACGGAAGAAAAACTTTTCCCTTGGGCGACTGCTGTTCGTCGTTGCTCCTGATTCTCTACCTAGACCGAAGTGCTCGATCTATATCCTTGCTAGAATACCCATTCTTCACGGAAGTTGACCGTAGATGTTCAATCTCATCTTTTAAATAAACAGGTTTACAAATTTTGTACGTCCTGTCTACCAAGGTTTTCATTACACCTTTTCTTTTTCTCTAGGGTGGTGGTTTGAATCTTTATGTAGATAACGATCAGTATGTGTGGCCTTTCTATACACCTTATGGCCCGACGTCCCGTCCAGTCGTTTAATCACAGACACATCCAGGAAATTAAATTGCCCATTCCTTTCCGTCTCCATAGTAAATTGGATTTTGGACACACGGACAGAGGAGTTGGATGCCTTCCTGACACATTTAAACACCATTAATCCGAAAATCCAATCCACTGCCTATATAATCAGCGCTTCCTCGAGTTCTGTTCGCAGTTCGTCGCTGTACCCCCGAGGATGTCTCCCGCAGTCGGAGGCGAAACGTGAGGGGAGAGTTTTATACTTCGACCACGGCCTATCAGCCCGGAAGTTTTAAGTGAAGACAATACTGGCCGTGAAAGCTTACATTGTATGATCACGTAAGTCACACATTTACGTAATTTCAGGTCGCGGGTCGTTTTGGTTTGATCACGGAAGAATGAGACCCAGAGACAACGAAAAGTTTTCCTCGCGCTCTAATTCCGCCGCTTTCAGCTCGACAGGATACTTACGAACATCATCGCGATTACGAACTTGGCAACAAAAGCAAGAAATTCGTACTCGCTACGACGAGGCCGGAAACGGGCGAGCCAGCTGCCTGTGCCGGCCGGGTCTGCCGGCCGCTTTCCGCCAGGTTGGCGCGCGTAGGCGGGATACCGGCACCGCCTGGGGCTTCTCGGCCGCCCGGAAGTGGCCGCTCACAAATCCGCCCTCACCCACACTCGATCACTGTTTCTATGGAGCCCAGGCGAACTGTACCGACAGACAAAGCAGTGGGACGCCCGTGTTAACTAGGACTTCTGTTCTCCAAGCTTGTCTTTAACATCTGCAAGCTGGCCAAAACAAAGGAGTGAAAAAAAAACCTTTCCCTTCCACATGTATGAAAATTATAGCGGACAGACCAAACATTTGCCAAGTATTCATTGTGACAATCTACTATTAGGTGGGTTGGGAAGGGAGTGAGACAGTGTTGTAGCCTCTCCCCGAGGTTTTTCAATCTGTATATAGAGAAACCAGTAAAGGAAACAAATGAAAAATTGTCCGCAGCTCGTGGTCGTGCGGTAGCGTTCTCGCTTCCCGCGCCCGGGTTCCCGGGTTCGATTCCCGGCGATTTTCTCTGCCTCGTGATGACTGGGTGTTGTGTGATGTCCTTAGGTTAGTTAGGTTAAAGTAGTTCTAAGTTCTAGGGGACTGATGACCATAGCTGTTAAGTCCCATAGTGCTCAGAGCCATTTGAATCATTTTTTTTTAATGAAAAATTGGGAGTAGGTATGAAAATCCATGGAGAAGAAATAAAAACTTTGAGGTTCACCGTTGACATTGTAATTATGTCAGAGACAGCAAAGGACTTGGAAGAGCAGTTGAACGGAATGGACAGTGTCTTGAAAGGAGGATATAAGATGAACATCAACAAAAGCAAAACGAGGATAATGGAATGTAGTCAAATTAAGTCGGGTGATGCTGAGGGAATTAGATTAGGAAATGAGACACTTAAGGTAGTAAAGGAGGTTTGCTATTTGGGGAGCAAAATAACTGATGATGGTCGAAGTAGAGAGGATATAAAATGTAGGCTGGCAATGGCAAGGAAAGCGTTTCTGAAGAAGAGAAATTTGTTAACATCGAATATAGATTTAGGTGTCAGGAAGTCGTTTCTGAAAGTATTTGTATGGAGTGTAGCCATGTATGGAAGTGAAACATGGACGATAAATAGTTTAGACAAGAAGAGAATAGTGGTGCTACAGAAGAATGCTGAAGATTAGATGGGTAGATCACGTAACTAATGAGGAGGTATTGAACAGAATTGGGGAGGAGTTTGTGGCACCACTTGACAACAAGAAGGGACCGGTTGGTAGGACGATAAATAGTTTGGACGAGAAGAGAATAGAAGCTTTCGAAATGTGGTACTGCAGTAGAATGCCGAAGATTAGATGTATAAGTACAGCTGATTCGCGTCTCTGTGGCAACGCCTCTTCATACCTTTACAGACGGCTATTGTTTCCGCCCTACAGCCGTTTGGGCAACGGCCTTGCCGCAGTAGATACACCGGTTCCCATCAGAGCACCGAAGCGCTGTCGGGCGTGGCCGGCACTTGGATGGGTGACCATCCGTGCCGCCATGTGCTGTTGCCATTTTTCGGGGTGTACTCAGTCTCGTGATGCCAATTGCGGAGCTACTCGACCGAATAGTAGCGGCTCCTGTCACAGAAAACCATCATAGCGACCGGGTGAGCGGTGTGCTGACCACACGCCCCTCCTATCTGCATCCTCATTGAGGATGACATGGCGGTCGGATGGTCCTGATGGGCCACTTGTGGCCTGAAGACGGAGTGCTACAGCCGTTTGCATTTCGCAGTTGCAAGCTGTCAAAAGCGCCAGATGCCAGGCATCTCGACTCACGACTGTCTTACAAGGGAACCTCCCCATCGCACCCCCCTCAGATTTAGTTATAAGTTGGCACAGTGGATAGGCCTTGAAAAACTGAACACAGATCAATCGAGAAAACAGGAAGAAGTTGTGTGGAACTATGAAAAAATAAGCACAATATACAAACTGAGTAGTCAATGCGAAGATAGGTAACATCAAGAATAATCTGAATTCAGGAGCGCCGTGGTCCCGTGGTTAGCGTGAGCAGCTGCGGAACGAAAGGTCCTTGGTTCAAGTCTCCCTTCAAGTGAAAAGTTTTTCTTTATTTTCGCAAAGTTATGATCTGTCCATTCGTTCATTGACGCCTCTGTTCACTGTTATAAGTTTAATGTCTGTGTTTTGCGACGGCACCGCAAAACCGTGCGATTAGTAGACGAGAGGATGTGCCTCTCCAATGGGAACCGAAAACATTTGATCGCAAGGTCATAGGTCAACCGATTCCTCCACAGGAAAACACGTCTGATATATTCTATACGACACTGATGAGGGCATGTGCGTCACATGACAGGAATATGTTGTCGACCCACCTAACTTGTACACTTGGCGAATGGGTAAAAAGATTCTTCTACATTGCCCGATTTAGGTTTTCTTGTGGATGTGAGAATTACTCCCAAAAAAGTGATGAAAGCATAAGAGTTTGTCACATAAACTGCAACAAATGAATCCAACAGTTTCACAGTCGCACTCTTTTCCCTGTGCTCTGTAAAAACATATGTTTTTAGCGTTTTCTAATTTTTCCGTGTGTAGACCGTCAAATCCTGCATATGTCCAAGCAAATCTGAACATGTTCTGGAATTTTGGAGAGCGAAGTTGATTATGTGTGAGTGCCTGAACTTTGATAATTGTCTGAAAATAAAAAATAAAATTTTACGCTCGAAGGAAGACTTGAACCTAGGACCTCTTGTTCTGAAGCTGCTAACGCTAACCACGGGACCATGGCGCTCCCGAGCTCACACTATCCTTGATGTTGCCTATCTTCGCGTGGACTACTCAGTTTTTATATTTTGCTTATTTTTTTTCATAGTTCCACACAACTTCTTCCTGTTTTCTCGATTGATCTGTGTTCAGTTTTTCAAGGCCTATCCACTGTGCCAACTTATAACTAAATCTGAGGGGGATGCGATGGGGAGGTTCCCTTGTTAGTAACAATGCATAAATATATTAGTATTTCATGCATGATGCGGCATCTTTTCACGCTTCTCAGTGTTTATGACCTCGTATCTCCTGATCTATGTGTCACACAATAATATCATTTTGTAGGTACATTCAGCAGCTTATATGGACACTGGTTCCATAATGTGTCGCGAATAGAGTCAGTAGCAAAGAAGTAATAAATTTAAACGTCGTGCACAATGAGGCAGTTTATGACGCATCTCACTTGTTTATGACGTCATATCTCCTGAACTATAATAGGTAGGTGTTTCTTATCCCGATCAGATTGTTGCACGACATTAAGGGATGTGTATACCAATTTTGGTTGAAATCAGTTCAGTGATGTGAAACTCTCTATCTCTCTCTCTCTCACACACACACACTCACACACACACACACACACACGCATACACACACGCACACACACACACACACACACACACACATACACACACGCGCACACACATAGACACAACACACACGATACCTATGGATTGTGTGTTCTGATGTCGAGGTCAAACGATTTTCTTGCAGAAACCTGTTTCACCCCCATGTGTAGAGGACATATTCAAGTGGTTTTACAGCCTCTATTAAAGCCCGATTCACACACCCTGGCTTGCTATTGAAAAGTTCAATCTCCCCTGTTGTAGTGTGCCGCAGTAACATGTGCAGAGTTCGAACAACTTAGAGGTATGCAGCAAAAAAAAATGGTTCAAATGGCTCTGAGCACTATGGGACTTAACATCTATGGTCATCAGTCCCCTAGAACTTAGAACTACTTAAACCTAACTAACCTAAGGACAGCACACAACACCCAGCCATCACGAGGCAGAAAAAATCCCTGACCCCGCCGGGAATCGAACCCGGGAACCCGGGCGTGGGAAGCGAGAACGCTACCGCACGACCACGAGATGTATGCAGCAGAATGACATCTTCGACACCCGCCGATATTTCTAAAAGCGAACACTTCGTCAAATACAAGGCACAAATGAAACGAGTGATCACTGTCTAGAAAATCTAAGGCCTCAGTAGGTGGGGTTACGCCGATCAAGAACCATTATGCGGAATATGCACAAAGACAATACACACACTCCGTGAACAACTAACGCCACCACACAACTAAAATCACCAACGTCAGAACTTAGCTACAGTGAATTTTAATTATTAACGGTGAGCAAGTAATACTAACTCTGTCCCTTTGTTGTTTAACCACGAAGAGGGCACCATTCGCAGCCAAATTTAAACAAAAACCTCCGCCTTTATCCCAACAGCACGAAACTGGAAATGTTTGGTAAGTTTCTACGGGACCAAACTGCGGAGGTCATCGGTCCCTAGGCTTACACACTACTTAGCCTAACTTAAACTAACTTATGTTACTAACAGCACACACACCCATGCCCGAGGGAGGACTCGAACCTCCGACGGGGGGAGCCGCGCGAACCGTGGCAACAAGACCTAGGCCGCGTTGCCCAACAGCTGGAGGTGCACGTCAAGATTCGCTGTGTTGTTATAGTCCAGACGATAAACTGTACCAAGAAATGTTTTTGCAATAGCAGGTATGTTTGGCTATTGTAAGCGTCTGTGACGTTTACGCTGTGTGTGTCCACCTCAGCCCTGATGGCCTGACCAATAAATGACATGACACAGTTGCAACGAGTGCGGGAGACACCTTCCTTAGCCAAACCAAAATCGTCCTTTGAAGAACCTAATCTTAGACGGCGGTCGAAAAATTCACTTCATACCGCAATTCCGCAAAATACGACAGATCCTGTTGGAAGTACAGCCTGGGTAGAGCAAAAAGGGTCGTTGATTTTAGTGACATTTCGTTATTTTTCTCCGACTTACTGTTAGTAGATAACGCAAGCGCGTCTGATCTCTTTTTCATTATGACCAATCCGGCGAAAGATGACTTCGAAATAGCCGGCCGGTGTGGCCGAGCGGTTCTAGGTGCCACAGTATGGAACTTCGCGACCGCTACGGTCGTAGGTTCGAATCCTGCCTCGGACATTGATGTGTGTGATGTCCTTAGGTTAGTTAGGTTTAAGTAGTTCTAAGCTCTAGGGGACTACCATCAGCCTGAAATTACAAATCATTTTGAGGCGGCTTCCTATAAATGACATGTCCCAACGTACTAACATACTTCCTCCTGAGCAACATATCAAGTTTCTCCTGAGCAACATATCAAGGAAGGGGAGGCAACTGTTCTTATTCACCTCCAAAGTGAAGTGATTGTGCAGGTGGATTGAATTCAGATGTTCTAAAAAGCTGTTCAAATTCTCGCTGCCGCATGACCATGAGTTTCAAAAACTAGCTTTATGTGAGGAACCCAGAAACTACAACTTCCTACAGATCACTTTCGTAGAGGACGAGAAGAAATGTTGAAGACTAATTACAGAATGCACAGAGGCATTTTAGCAATTATTCTTCCCGCGCTCTGTATTCGACTGGAAAGGTAGAAATTCTAATAACTGGTACAATGGGAAGTAACCCTTTGTCTTGCATTTTACCTGGTTTGCATAAATGTACATGTAGACCCACGACCCTAATAGTGGTCTGACATATTTTTCATTTGTGCGAGCATGTTCCTAACAAATCACTTTATCGCGCTCTGGGCTACATGCTAAACTATAACTTGCGTTGTGTGACTTTCGTATTACTTAAGAGTGGTGCACTGAGAGAGAAATCGAAGTGAAGCGCCTATAAACCCTAAAAAACACAACCGTCGGGACCTTTAACCGTTATGTGTAGTTTCTTTTGGCGGCAGTACGATAACTGCTACCTCAGATTTTACCATTTTTACTCTTTCTAGAAACTTACTTTAGCACGTACTACAAACGTGGGTGGTAGAGACGTTGACAGGATTTGACTAGTAAATCACGAAGTGCGATTTTCGCCACGGAACACTAATTGACGCACGTCGTGATACGTGACAGGTGGTGGGCAGCAGCTAGAAATGCATGCATACCAAGCAGGCGACATCGAGTAATTATCGGGTAGCTGGGGCCGTGACCACCGGCTAATGGATGCCGATAAACAATGCATTAGTGCAGCGCGACAGATCGATACAGGCTCAAAGGCATGCAACGTAGCAATCAGAATACGTAAGTAAGGTTTGATGAAATTGCTGTGCGGATTCAGCTAGGTGCAACAAGTATCAGTCTCATCTAAAGTGCAGCAATATAATGATGACATCATGTCATATACGTCAGTGAGAAATGTTAAAAGTTAAGAATGGTTAGCGTTTAAATTCTGGCTGACGTCGTTATCAACAGAGATGGAAAAAGGTAAGAAATATCGGCATCGATGACAAAGTCATCACAGACGGAACTTGCTTTTGGGATGGCGGGCTAGATACACTATGTGGTCAAAAGTATCCGGACACCCCCAAAAACATACATTTTTCACATTAGGTGCATTGTTCTGCTAACCACTGCTAGATACTCCATATCAGCGACCTCCGTAGTCATTAGACGTCATGAGGCAGCAGAATGGAGCGCTCCGCCGAACTCACGGACTTCGAACGTGGTCAGGTGATTGGGTGTCACTTGCGTCATACGTCTGTATGCGAGATTTCCACACTCCTAAACATCCCTAGGTCCACTGTTTCCGATGAGATAATGAAGTGGAAACGTGAAGGGACACGTATAGCACAAAAGCATACAGGCCGACCTCGTCTGTTGACTGACAGAGACCGCCGACAGTTGAAGAAGGTCGTAATGGGTAATAGGCAGACATCTATCCAGACCATCACACAGGAATTCCAAATTGCACCAGGATCCAATGCAAGTACTATGACAGTTAAGCAGGAGGTGAGAAAACTTGGATTTCATACTCGAGCGGCTGCTCATAAGCCACACATCACGCCGGTATATGCCAAACGACGCCTTGCTTGGTTGAAGGAGCCTAAACATTGGATGACTGAACAGTGGAAAAACGTTGTGTGGAGTGACGAATCACGGCATACAATATGGCGATCATATGACAGGAGCCGGCCGTGGTGGCCGAGCGGTTCCTGGCGCCTCAGTCTGGAACCGCGCGACCGCCAAGGTCGCAGGTTCGGATCCTGCCTCGGGCATGGATGTGTTTGGTGTCCTTAGGTTAGTTAGGTTTAAGTAGTTGTAATTTCTAGGGGACTAATGACCTCAGATGTTAAGTCCCACAGTGCTCAGAGCCATGTGAACCATCTGAACCGATGGCAGGATGTGGGTATGGCGAATGCCCGGTGAACGTCATCTGCCACCGTGTGTAATGCCAACAGTAAAATTCGGAGACGGGGGTGTTATGGTGTGGTCGTGTTTTTCATGGAGGGGGCTTGAACCCCTTGTTGTTTTGCGTGGCACTATCACAGTACAGGCCTACATTGATGTTTTAAGCACCTTCTTGCTTCCCACTGTTGAAGAGCAATGCGGGGATGTCGACTGAATCTTTCAACACGATCGAGCACCTGTTCATTATGCACGGCCTGTAGGGGAGTGGTTACGGGACAATCACATCCCTGTAATGGACTGGCCTGCATAGAGTCCTGAACTGAATCCCATAGAACACCTTTGGGATGTTTTGGAACGCCGTCTTCGTGCCAGGCCTCACCGACCGACATCGATACCTCTTCTCAGTGCAGCACTCCGTGAAGAATGGGCTGCCATTCCCCAAGAAACCTTCCAGCACCTGATTGAACATATGCCTGCGAGAGTCGAAGCTGTCATCAAGGCTAAGGGTGGGCCAAGACCACATTGATTTCCAGCATTACCGATGGAGGGCGCCACGAACTTTTAAGTCATTTTCAGCCAGGTGTCCGGATACTTTTGATCACATAGTGTACATGCAGTTTCCCTCAAGTTTCCATCACGGGCACTTCCTTGTGTAAATGCAGTGTCCAAGTTTCCATCAGGGGCACTTACTTTTCTTGTGTATATTAATGGCGTTTCATCAGTAACGTTAGCAGGTGAAAAGTATTGTTTGCAGATTATGCGAACATTACAATAAATAATAAGTCAAATATAATTTTAGAAAATGAGATTAGTTAATGAAATTTTTATGGGCATTAATAAATGGTTTCTAACAAGTTTTTTGTCACCACCAAACATCAAAAACACGCACTATATGCACTTCAGGACTTTTAAGAGCTTTCCCTTCAGTATATGCCAAAGGTAGAAGAGGATGAAATGTTAAAGTATTTGGATAACAGTTTGATAACAAAAATGAACTTGCTAGAGAGTACCACAGTACTGCCGATGAAGAGCCTAGACAAATCTTTGTTAGCAATAGGGGTGTTCGCAGAAGTATATGATATAAAAATTTAAAAAAATTGCATACTTCACGCATTCTCTTGCATAATATAAAATTCGATCGTTTTCTCTGATTATTGGGCAAGCCAAGATAACACTTTCCGAGCCCGAAAACGTGTAATACGGTTTATTTGTGGTGTGAGCTCAAGAACGTCCTGCAGAGTCCTGTTCGCGGCCCTGCGGATACCGACTGTCCTTTCCCATTATATTTATTCCTTAATGAGATTTGTCATAAATAATATATCTCTTTCTAAAATCAACAGTTCAGACCACAGAATAAATACCTGAAGTAAGAACAACCTTCGCAAAGACTGAGAGACACTTTGGTCTAGAGAGGTGTCCGTTGTTGAAGAATACACATTTTCATTTAACTACTAATAAAAGTCATTTTAAGAGGAGCGTAAAGGATTTATTGGTCTCCGGCTCCTCCTGCTTCACTGACGACTTTCTTAGTAGAATCGACTGACTTTATTAATAACATCAAATAATTTGGGCATTACGTAACATCTGACTTTTGTACACCTTCAATGTGGTAATGTGATCTATGTAACTTTCTCTTTGATGATGTGTGGTCCCAACAGCGTAACAATTATTATATGGACATCGGTGCATTGTACATTTACAAGTTCTGTGAGAAGTTTGTTGTTTACTTTTAAGTAAAAATATGTTTAAGATTTTTTGAGTTATTTCGCAACTATGAGGATCTCATCACTTGAGATCTGTGAAGCATCTCTCTTTTTCTCTGTACAAATGTAATGTGTATTCTTGTTTTGTGGTATGTTCTATGTTCTTCAGGATCTCCCTAGTATGAATCAACAAAAAGGACCCCTAATCTTATCTAAGAAAATCAGCCTTTTCCAAGAAACGTTCACGTTTGACCGACACTTTCGTTTTTCTTTTTTAACTTTATTTAACATTTGACAGCTTCACATGATCACATCATATACCAGAACGTATCAAAAAACAAAGCACTATGGGACTCAACTGAACTTAGAACTACTTAAACCTAACTAACGTAAGGACATAACACACATCCATGCCCGAGGCAGGATTCGAACCTGCGACCGTAGCGGTCACGCGGCCCCAGACTGAAGCGCCTAGAACCGCACGGTCACTCCGGCCGGCTGTTAATTTATTGTTGTTTATGGTTTTGGGTACTCAGGGACAACCAAATGTCTTCTTCATTCTGGTCCCTTTTTGAGAAAATGTAAAATATGGTATGTCCCTTTAACCAGTTGACAACTTTTCCTTCATTTTCGGGCAAGGTTCCTCATTTGGATGCAGAACGCTCGTCGGTGTTATCATACTAGACGGTGTTCCTAGGATACTTCCTGATTTTTTTCTGATAGACAGCCATACCTTGTTGCATTGCCACAAAAATTTGATGTTATTCGGTGTCAGTTAGATTGTAGGTGGCACTCAGTGGAGAATCTGCCCGATGAATGCAACGTATTCTCGAGTTTCCTGGGATTTTCATCTGACAACGTAGTATCACTTTGCTCTTACACTGATGGGTAATAGCGGGTTGTAGATATTCTTCCACGTTTTGCGCCAGTTTAAGTCTTGTTCTACGAGACTCCTACTTTTATTTTGCGTCAAGTTGTTGTTCTCCTCTTTCACAGTAATCATATGTTTTTCAGAAGTTCTCATGTTAGTGTAACTGTTCTATAAGAAACCGGCTGGTGTAAGTATCTATCTCTGTAATAGAGACGGACGACGAAATCGGTTGGACAATGCAAGAAGAGCGAATCAGTTAAAAAAGTTGTAGAAAAAATTCTACAAATTGTGTGAAGTGGTTTTGGGACAGCATAGACAGCCTAAATCAGGATCCGCTGTCGAGAGGGCGAATTCTAAACTGAACCAAAGCTACTGGCTTACAAAGTCGCTTGAGTGTTTTACACACTGTAGGAACCAGCACTGTTGTTCTGGGTAAGGTCCCAGTAGAAGTTGACTGTCGTTGCCTTCCTCTATAGTGCTACGAAGTTTCAGCAACGTGTCTCTGACGTTTGGATGACAATGATGAGGGACTGTGCAGGACAGTGTTTTGTTACTTTAGATGAAACGAAGGAAGATGGTGAAAGACGGCGCAGGTTCACAGACGACCGTCTCAAATGGTAACGAAGCAACACCGGTCCTTAAAATCTCTCGGGATGTGTTAAGCTTCGGATGAGTTTCGTGTGTAATAATGCCTATGATGGACATTTCTGACAATGAGACAATAAGAAACTTCCTGACAGATTAAAACTGTTTGCCGGACCGAGACTCGAACTCTGGATCTTTGCCTTTCGGTAGAGTTCTTGTCCGCGAAAGGCAAAGGTCCCGATTTCGAGTCTCGGTCAGGCACACAGTTTTAATCTGTCAGGAAGTTTCATATCTGCGTACACTCCGCTGCAGAGTGAAGATCTCATTCTGGAAACATCCCCCAGGCTGTGGCTAAGCCATGTCTCCGCAATATTCTTTCTTTCAGGAGTGCTAGTTCTGCAAGGTTCGCAGGAGAGCTTCTGAGGAGCTGGGAAGGTAGGAGACGAGGCACTGTCAGAATTGAAGCTGTGAGGACGGGTCGTGAGTCGTGCTTAGGTAGCTCAGTTGGTGCCGGCACGGTTGCTCAGCGTGTTCGGTCAGAGGGTTAGCTGCCCTCTGTAATAAAAAAACTGAGTTAATGGATCAACGATGAACTTGAACAAGTGTCATAGGGCGTCCGCCCCGAACAAATACAACCATCAATAACGAACAAAATGAGATTAAAAATTTAAAAAAAGTTGGTAGAGCACTTGCCCGCGAAAGGCAGTGGTCCCGAGTTCGAGTCTCGCTCCGGCACACAGTTTTAATCTGTCAGGAAGTTTCATATCAGCGCACACTCCTCTGCAGAGGGAAGATCTCATTTATGAGACAATTATATTTTATAAATCTATTTCTGGGAAGCAAACTTACAAGTCGTAGGGGCTTTTGGGACTCTGTACTTCAATCGGTAAAAACGGAACCCTTATACGAACACTTTGTTGGCCGTCTGTCTCTATCCGTTCGTCTGTTAAGAGCCCTTTTTCTCAGGAACAGGTGGAGATATCACGTTAAAATCCGTATAAAATATTATGGTCTACGACCCCTGCGATCTAAAAGATTTAATCTTCTATGTCAAAGCAATCAAAAGATACGGCCGTGAAATATTTTGATACTCGAAAACTCACTAATGAAAACCTCTAGATGAACTATCTACAACGTGGCAGAGAAGTTCCCATACCCCCTGGTATCGAATGGTAATTGATTTGAACTGTTTTAGGTCAAACACTTATTTACGTGTTAAGTGTCCAGTACATAGTTACGTTTCTCATCATGCTGTAAACACCATTTCCATTCCGGCCGAGGTGACCGAGCGGTTCTAGGCGCCACAGTCTGGAAACGCGCAACCGCTACGGTCGCAGGTTCGAATCCTGCCTCGGGCATGGGTGTGTGTGATGTCCTTAGGTTAGTTAGATTTAAGTAGTTCTAAGTTCTAGGGGACTGATCACCTTAGAAGTTAAGTCCCATAGTGCTCAGAGACATTTCAACCATTTCCATACGCCTCCATGTTCTTCTTGGCATATTTTAGAGCATGACGGTATTATAGTCAGAAATGAATCCTCAATAGGTTTGTGTAGGTCTTCGTTTGCAGCTTAACAACGTGCAGATACATGCGCCTTATTGACTTCCAACAAGAGTTGTCAGGTGTGCTCACATCAGGACTTCTTGCTGGCCGTTTCAATAGAGCTGGTGTAGCTACTGAGCCACAACCAAGCCACCGTAGTGGAAAGTTTTCATTAAGGAACTTGTGCACTGTAAGAGCGTAATGAAGAGGCGCACGTTGTGCTGCGACCGTATGCGTTCTGTGAAACCCCTTTACTGTAGCTGGGGTATTAGCCATGCTTTTTGACATATGTGAATAACTTGCACCATTCACAGTCCCTCAACAAAGTATAGTCCGAGCAGATGTGAGACGGGTTTCTTTCTAACTCGCCTGTGTAATGAGGTTTCTGTTTGGCCCAAACGACAATATTTCTAGCACGTGAACTGCGATAAATGATACATTCATCTGAAAACGTAACCTTGGCCCTGTTCACTGCATTTGAAATGCGAGTTCACAAAACACGGCATGCTGAAACGCACTCACTCCGGTCTGTATCCGATAACTCGTTTAGGAACGTCGGTCGAGAAGGTCTGACCTTAAGGTCTTTTCTCATGTGCTCTCGCATTGCTGTCCTGGGTATCTCGTGTTCCGAAGCATGGTTACGTGTCGACTTCATAGGGCATTGTTCAATAGAACCAGATACTCCGACACATGTTTCTTCTCGTTCTTCTTCCTTTCACGCCGCGGCCTGTCTTTAACAGTGACAAAAGCAAAAGCACGTATTCCTAATCCAGAAGTGTTACCTTTCGTTTAAATCTTTCCCGGAATGCTCCCATAATCTGTCTTGTAGTCTTCCCAGTGTGTTGTCTTTCGTGCACCCATACAGCCGCCACTAAGCGCTCCTGAATTGAGTAACTATTACCGCTCATATTTACCAAATTAAAACCAACCTGTAACTGCAAAAAATATGTAAACTTAAATTCCAACGATTGATTTCAACATCTGACCAGAAATAACAGAGCTAGCAACCTGCATACTAACATTTGAGAACAAACGGGAGTTACAGCGGTGTGGGGACTTCTCGCCCACCCTGTACAGAGATAATTACAGGGTAACAATTATTGAGCTGTATGAAATAAAATCGTCATAACTTCTGAACAGTCTGTGTTAGGTCGTTCAAAACTGTATGGTTGGCTGCAGGGTATGATGGGAATTAATACGGTTCGGTTTAGCGACGAAGCCCACTTACAATAGGATGGGTTCGTCAATAAGGAAAATTGGGCCATTTGGGGGATCGAGAATCCGCATTTCGCGATCGAGGAGTCTCTCCACCCTCGACGGGTGACTGTGGTGGGCAATGTCCACTCACGGAATAATCGGTGCGATATTCCTTGAAGACACGGTGACTACCGAACGGTACGTGAAGATTTCGGAAAATTATTTCATACCGATTATCCAATGTGACCCTGATTTCGACAAGACGGAGCTCGACCCCATCGAAGTAGGAGAGTGTTTGATGTCCTGGAGGAGGACTTTGGGGACCGCATTCTGATTCTAGGGTACCCAGAGGCCACTGTCATGAGCGTCGATTGTCCGTCATATTCTCCGGATCTGAATACAGTCGACTCGTTTTTGTGGCGCTATATTGAAGACAAAGTGTACAGCAATAACGCCAAAACCATTGCTGCGGTGAAAACAACCATTCGGGAGGTCATGGGCAGCATCGATGTTCCAACACTTCAACGGGTCATGCAGAGTTTCGCTACTCGTCTCCGCCACATCACCACCAATAACGGCAGGCATATCGAACATGTCATAACCTAAATCGGAATATCTGTAGTGACGTTTACATGTTAAGTGTTTGTAAATAATTTTCGTTGTTTTTCATATAGATCAACAACTGATGGTTTTTTGATGATGATGTTTTGGATTGTCGGGCACTCAACTGCGCAGTTATCAGCGCCCGTACATATTCCCAACCTTTAATCAGTCCAATCACGGCACTTTCATGAATGATGATGAAGCGATGAGGACAACACAAACACCCAGTCATCTCGAGGCAGGTAAAAATCCTTGACCCAGCCGGGAATCGAACCCGGGACCCGTGCTCGAGAAGCGAGAACGCAACCGTGAGACCACGAGCTGCGGACAGTTCAACAACTGTCACCTTGTACATTTTATACGTAACCCTCAGAGCGCGAGTCCTACTAGCACTTGTCCGTTTTTTTTTAATTAGTATTCACGATAACACAGAACTATGTCAAAAATCTGGTAGCCCGAACGACAGTGCAGTGTTGTGAGGCGTTCAGTTGAATTCGTTAACCGCGTGCAAGGCGCTGCACTTGCTGGCGGGTTTGCTCGCAATGTAGGCCGGCAGTCGGTAATCGGGCAGGCCGATCTTGCCCCGCGGCCGCCACGAGACAAAAGGCGATCGCCGCGTATGCCTCGTAATGGCGCTTGCTGGAGCCGGTGGCGGTGGCGGCAGCCGCGAAAGCTGGCCGCGTATCACGACTGTGGCCGCGTGTGCGCCAGCGCCCAGCGGAGAAAGTCCGATAGCGTAGCGTCGCGCCGGCCGGCCGGCTTCCTCGTCTTCGCGCACCATCGAGGGCGCGGCAACTCGCTGGGCCGCGAAATGCCCTGACGGCTGCCTGGCTGGCAGACTTCCAGCGCGACGCAGGGGAGCGCCTGTTCTCGCGCGCTGCGGAAGACCGGTTGCAGCGGCGAAATGGGCCGGCAGTCACCGCCGACACAGTTTCCCCTCGGCTCGCTTTCCGCCGGGCGTCACCGCCAGACGCGTCGGGAAGCGGAGCACACGTCTTCGGCCGCTGTGGATACAGTCTTCTTTGTCTTTTTTATTATATTTTTAAGTTATTGGTTTTTGACGTTAATCATATGGTCAGAGATGTAACTACAGATTTTGTATACAATCATTGACTAAAGAGCCAAAGAAATTGGTTCACCTGCTGTAGTGTCCCTTTTGCGATATTCACCCTTATCAAGGTGAAACATAAATAAAACAGACAGTATGTGACGCAAAATTAATTGCAAACATTGATTTAACTGTAAAAATATACAATATATATATCGATAAATGCAGAAAAGACATTATTTTTATTGTATGAGATTATAATGTGATTATCTTTGTTAGAGTATAAAATACAATGCAATGCTCATTCTTCTGTCTAGTCTGTTTTGTTCTGTTCGTTCTGGTGTGAGCTGGAATAAGGTACGCAAGCTATTGTGCTGCGCTAGCATTTGTTTCTGTCGTAACGTAATTGCAAATATTTAATGGTGTAAACTGTGTCCTAGCAAGAATATATTAGTATAAAGTGATCTCCGTGTGTTATTTCAAGAACCTACGCCACATTTATCTTATGAAAAGAATATTTAATGAAAATTATTTAGCATGTTTCCAGCTGCTGCGGAGCGAGTAACAGTAATCTCTGACTGTTAACAATTAGCCGCCATTACGCGGTACATTTAAAAATATTTTTTCACAGCACAATGTCTGATAGCCGGAGCGGAAGAAATTATGTAAAAATATTCTGTGAGATTAATTGAAGTAATCCAGTGAAATAATTTTATTAAAACTTGTCTATTTTCTGTGATAGTAATAATTTCAGAGCTGAGTAATACTACGCTATCGCATTTACAGTAATTTGTAGGGAGCCTGGCGCTCGATAAAACCAGATATAATACGTAATTGACAACCTACGAAATTCATAATTTTGCTTATTATATCTCTTTTGTATTTTTTTTTGAAAGCTAAAAGTAAAAACTAACTCCACTAAAAATCAGTAACAGATCACGATAAATCAAAGGACAAACGAATTTACTAGGAGAGTGTTTCCGCTAACTAAATAAACAACATAACATTATTTTTTCTTTTAAGAGATATAATACTGCCTTATATCGTGTAGGGCCCCCACGAGCACGCACAAGTGCCACAACACGACGTGGCATGTACTCGACTCATGTCTGTAGTAGTGCTGGAGGGAATTGACACCATAAATCCTGCATGGTTGTCCATAAATTCGTAAGAGTACAGCACGTTGCAAGGTATCCCAGATATGCTGAATAATGTTCATGTCTGCCGAGTGTGGTGGCCAGCGGGTGTTTAAAATCAGAAGACTGTTCCTGGAGCCACTCTGTAACAAACATGGACGTATGGGGTGTCGCATTGCCGAGTCCGTCGGAATGAACAATGGACGCGAATAGAGCCAGGTGATCAGACAGGACTCTTACTTACGTGTCACCCGTTAGAGTCGTATCTAGACGTATCAGAGGTCCCATATCACTTCAACTGTACACGTACCACACCATTACAGCTTGAACAGTCCCCTGCTGACATGCAGGATCCGTCGATTCTTGAGGTTGTCTCCATACCAATACACGTCCATCCGCTCGATACAACTTGAGACGAGACTCGTCCGACCAGGCGACACGTTTTTCCAGTCATCAACAGTCCACTGTCGGTGTTGACGAGCCCAGGCGAGGCGTAAGGCTGTGTGTCGTGCAGTCGCCAAGAGCACACGAGTGAGCCTTCGGCTCCGAAATCCCATATCGATGGTGTTTCGTTAATTGGTTCGCACGTTGACATTTGTTGTTGGCCCAACACTGAAATCTTCAGCCGCGCGGAATGGCCACGCGGTTAGAGGCGCCATGTCACGGATTGCGCGTCCCCTCCCCGCCGGAGGTTCGAGTCCTCCCTCGGGCACTGGTTTGTGTGGTGTTCTTCGCAAAAGTTAGTTTAAGTAGTATGTAAGTCTAGGGACCGATGACATCAGCAGTGTGGTCCCTTAGGAATTCACACACATTTGAACATTTTTTAAATCTACAGCAATCTGCGGAAGGGTTGCGTTAAACGATTCTCTTCAGTCGTCGTTGGTCCCGTTCTTGCTGGATCCTTTTCCGGCCGCAGCGATGTCTGTGATTTGATGTTTTACCGGATTCCTGATATTCACTGTATGTTTGTGAAATGGTCGTGCGGGAAAATCCCCACTTCATGGCTACCTCGAAGAAGCTATGTCCCATCGCTCATGCGCCAACTATAACACCACGTTCGAACACACCTAAATCCTGATAACCTGCCACTGTAGCAGCAGTAACCGATCGAACAACTGCACTGTACACTTGTTGTCTTATATACAGGGTGTTACAAAAAGGTACGGCCAAACTTTCAGGAAACATTCCTCCCACACAAAGAAAGAAAATATGTTATGTGGACATGTGTCCGGAAACGCTTACTGTCCACGTTAGAGCTCATTTTATTACTTCTCTTCAAATCACATTAATCATGGAATGGAAACACACAGCAACAGAACGTACCAGCGTGACTTCAAACACTTTGTTACAGGAAACGTTCAAAATGTCCTCCGTTAGCGAGGATACATGCATCCACCCTCCGTCGCATGGATGACTAATGACCTCAGCAGTTGAGTCCCATAGTGCTCAGAGCCATTTGAACCATCTGAACCGTCGCATGGAATCCCTGATGCGCTGATGCAGCCCTGGAGAATGGCGTATTGTATCACAGCTGTCCACAATACGAGCACGAAGAGTCTCTACATTTGGTACCGGGGTTGCGTAGACAAGAGCTTTCAAATGCCCCCATAAATGACAGTCAAGAGGGTTGAGGTCAGGAGAGCGTGGAGGTCATGGAATTGGTAGGTGGAAGAACATACTGACGAAACTAAAATGAGCTCTAACATGGAAATTAAGCGTTTCCGGACACATGTCCACATAACATCTTTTCTTTATTTGTGTGTGTGAGGAATGTTTCCTGAAAGTTTGGCCGTACCTTTTTGTAACACCCTGTATATGTTGCTGACCGCAGCGCCGTATTCTGTCTGTTTACATGTATTTATACTTCAATACGCATGCCTATACCAGTTTCTTTGGCGCTTCAGTATATATAGGGTGTTTCACAATTCATGTCACGCACTTCTAGAGGTCTTTAGAGGGGACTTAGTAGATCTAGTTTTACAGGGAACCCATGATCGGAAACGTCAGAATTACATGCGCCGGCGTACATATTCTCTGGGTGATTCCGTAATGATGTTACAAACTATAAGGGTGATGGAGGACAAATGTATCAATTTGAGGCAAGGGTCCCTGGCTCGGAAACGAACGAGCCGAAATCTACAAGTGAAGATTATTCTGATAACCTCCGACAGTGGAGTACACGTACTGTTACTGTTGTTGCTAAGATTGTAGGGTTGTCAACTTTCAGCGTTGTTATTATGGACAAAAAAAGGAGAGAGAGAGAGAGAGAGGGGGGAGAGAGAGAGAGAGAGAGAGAGAGAGAGAGAGAGAGAGAGAGGAACTATGAGCACTTTTTAACCTTCGCTAGTGTGAAACATCTCTTCTACTGAACAAATGGTCTTAGCTCTTCAGATGCGCATTTTAGAGCCCATTTCTGTGGTGTCACAAAAGACGTCATGCCCCGACGCTCCACGGCAACACACCGTCGTCAGGTTGGTTGCCAGCTCAGCCCCTGCGACTATACGACGTTCCAACCCCGTCATTTGCAGCGCGACCTGCGGACGGCCTTGGCGTACACCGGACCGCAGTATAGAGGGCGCGCAAATGTGCAAGAGAGGTCGCTCATACCACGAACCTTTTTCTGCACCCGCCAATGTGACGGGCAGCCAATCAGGAAGAAGTGTACCGCCGCCGGCAGGTATTTAGAACCGCGTCCGTGGCGATCACGGCTTCTATCTGGCCTACCACGCGTTGGCCTGATCTGCTGCGGGAGTAGCTTTTCCGCGGCCCCTATGACGTTCTTTGACGCAGCGTCCGCCCCCACGCGGACGCTCACATAGGCCAATCCTAACCGTGAGGCCAAACAATAGTTCTTGAGGTCTACACAGGAACAGCAGCTTCGCTGCTTAGCCTGTCTCCCTCCTGGTAGATGCAAACAGAGATTTAGAGTGCAGTGCAGTGCAGATCACGGCTTCTATCTCGTCGACTCTCCTGGACCCCCCATCTCCGGACAATCCAAGCCAAGGCACGCTCCCGACTCCATCTCCTCAAGCTCCTTTCCGGCCATACGTGGGGTCTGGACCCCTCCACCATCCTCCACACCTATAAATCCCTCATCCGCCCTATCCTTTGTTACGCCCATCCGGCCTGGATCTCCGTCCCCCCAACCTTTTATAAATCCCTTCAAATCCTTGAACGCCATGCTCTCCGCCTCGCCTATCGCATCCGTCTCCCCTCCCCCACGCGGATCCTGTACGATTTCATTCCCTTCCCCCACCTCCTCCTTTTCCTTGAAAGGATACGGATCCTGTACACCTCCCGCAAACTCGATCCTCCTCACCCACTAGTCTCCCCCATCCACTCCCGCCCCCGCCCGCTGCCGCGCCTGTATTCCCACGTCCCACCCGGTCACCATCTCTCCACCCTCCTTACCCTCTCCCACGGTGGCTTCCGCCAGCTCCCTCTCCCTGATGATGCCCTCCTCCCCTTCGTCTACCCCTCCTACCAACTTTGATCCTCCCTCCCTCTTCCTGTTTTTGCTCCTTTGGGCACCCTCCCACCCTTTTCTCCCTCTTCCCTCCCTCCTCCATTTCTCCCCACTCCTCCCCCAGGCTTCCCCTCCGCTGTCCCTCTCCTCCTCCCCCCATCTCCTCAGGCATTGGCATCTTTGTTCTCCCCTCTCCCCCCCCCCCACCGTTCTTCCCCTCTAGGCAGGTCCCTGGACTCGCACACGCTAAGTGGACATTCGCGCGCCGGAGATCATCGCCATCAGTGTCTCGTGGGTGCCGTCGTGTTTAGTGTTCAGTATTCACCGTCACACTCCATCGTTCAACTGTGCCATCGCCATCTTCAGTGTTTGTGCGTCGTGACAACAGTTTGTAGTGTGGATTATCGTCGAGTGTGAACGGCTCCGTGTTTGTCTTTATGTGTCTACTGTTTTATTACCCGCCGTTATGTCACATCTGTGTATTCTTTCTGTTGTTTATTTATCTACTCTATGGATGAAAAGCCGCGTAACATGCTGCTGACAGCCTGCCTGTTTATACGGGTTTGAAAATAACAATAAAGAAAAAAAAAGCGATCACGGCAGTTACGACGCATCCAGCCAAGACATGAAGTCTGCTCCGGATTCAGCAACGCCGACCGCTGTCCGTCTCCGCCAAGGGACCTCGCAACCGGCTCGCGAGTCTGTTGGTAGTCTGTCAGGCTCCGTTGGCAAGACTGCAGAAACTCTGAACTCGTACAGACTGTAACTTAAGAGTTAATCTGTTTCAATGTGCTTCGCTCAAGGAGAGCGAGGACTTAAACATTTGATAGTCAACAAGTAGTGAACGAACTCTGACTGTGAAATCCTTCCTTTTGTTGTTTCAAGTACTTGTGTTTAGTTGTGAACTTACTTCCCTGTTGAGAACGCGTTGCAAGGTTGGTTAGTTGTTTCTTTTAACGGTCAATGAAGACCACTTGTGTTGAATTCATGGTGTTCTGAAATATGGAGGCTGAACTACAAACGCGCGGGTTTCCTGTAGAAGTGTTCGAACTTCAGGTTTAGTAGACATTTTTTTCTTGTCTTTCTCCATAGTATCACCTCTGAAAGTTGCAAATTCTACATTCTTAGCAACAGCAGAACCAGTACGTGTATACCGCCGTCAGAGGTGTCACAACGCTTTTCGCTTATAACTTTACACTCGTTCGTTTCCGAACCAGGGACTCTTGCCTCAAATTGATACAATTATCCATCACCGCGATCATCCTTGGAAGTTTCTATCATGACGCAATCAGCCTGTAGGTACATTTACTTACAGGCGCGGCGACTGCCGTTTTGACGCTCTGTAGAATCGTTGGCTGACGTTTCCAGACATGCGTTCCTTTTTAAACCTTGATCTTCTAAGTCACCTCCACAAACTATAGAATTGTGTTACCTGAAGTGTAAAAGACAGTCATTAGAAGTAACATTACTGCGAGTTAAACTAATTGGTGCGCTAGTACATTCACACAGTCTATATATCGTCCGCCCCCGGTAGCTGAGTGGTCAGCGCGACAGAATGTCAATCCTACGGGCCCGGGTTTGATTCCCGGCTGGGTCGGAGATTTTCTCCGCTCAGGGACTGACTGGGTGTTGTGTTGGTCTAATCATCATCATTTCATCCCCATTGACGCGCAGGTCACCGAAGTGGCGTCAAATCGAAAGACCTGCACCCGGCGAACGATCATCCCGACGGGAGGCCCTAGTCACACGACATTTACATTTTAGTCCATATATCACAACTTCTCACGCTGGATCCTTTGCGTCTGACTTATAACTGAAAATCCGCGTCTTGCAGAAACCGGGCAATGCTGGCGTCGTCCGTTGTGGACAGCTGAAGAAACAGGTCCGTCACAGATGTAGGTTGGGGAACTCCTGTTCTGGTAAAGGCCTTGAGGAACTAGCGGCATTGTCTGTAACAGCGTATGAGGTCTACAATCTCAGTTTTGTGGACTTCGCAGTACGGAAATGATTGCTCTTTCATCTTATAAAGGTGTGAAGGATAACGGCCGTGATACAGTCTGATGCGCGTTGCCGTAGTGGTACGACATCTGGGGAGCTTGATTTGCGAGAACCAGATTTTTCACGGAATACTCGGCTGCATTGCAACATAAAGTCTTTGTCTGGACTGCTGTGAGAGCTCCCACGTCTGTGACCGTTCTTGAAGAACTTTTTTGTTTGTTTACGCAAGCAACAAAATCCGTATGTGGAAGGCATGTGTAGCAGGTTCAAAAATGGCTCTGAGCACTATGGGATATAAAATCTCGGGACATCACACACATGCATGCCCGAGGCAGGATTCGAACCTGCGACCGTAGCGGTCGTGCGGTTCCACACTGCAGCGCCTAGAACCGCTCGACCACCAGCGGCCGGCTGTGTAGCAGGGTTGGCCGTGATTTACACTTCGTTTGTCCAGGTGGTCGACTGACTCATTCCATGAAATACCAAAGTGTCCCTTCACCCATAATAACTGTTGACTTCCACAGAGGTAGATTAATTACATCGAGAACATGGTGGTTAGTACGGAGCCGCAGTTCTGCTTTTCTCTGTTCTCCTGTTCACCCTTTGAATTCGCGACGACAAGGATGTCACCGAATTCATTTGCAGCACATCGAAAGGCCTCTTCAATTGCAAGACTTCAGCAATGACGATGCTGGCTTCCGTCGGAAGCTTACACATCGCCTAAGATAGCGCATCCCTGCAGAAGTAAGCAAAGCTGGTGACCTCTCTTATTTTGATGGATACAGTCATCGGCCTCTTACGGGGCGTCCCATTTTAAACGTTTCAACTTCGTACAGGTACACAGCATTGTCGGCTATGTAAATGATTACAGTTACAGTTCTCTGTTGCAGGTAGAACGGCCCCCACAGTACATTCGTGTTGTTCATGTTTACTGTTGTTATCGAGCCTAGTAGGGTACAAGATCGGCGTGAACAGCATCAGTCGCTGAGTGATCACTGCAAAAAACACGGAGATATCGGGAAATCGTATCAGACAGCGATATCAGCACCCGAGACTGTTTGAAAGGTGTCTTACTTTTGGTCTCCATTTGGCCGGCTGCTGGTCGGATCGTGTCATACCGCGATTTGTGGGCCGTCCCGATATGACAGTGGTTATTAGACTGCGTGCGAACGTTGAGGTTTCGGTCGACCACGTCCGAGCACCACAAGAGAGGACCGTTGCATCGTACACTAAGCACATCGTAGCCCCTTCACTTTTGCACCTGCCATTCGAGAACAAGTAATGAAGTCCCTCCGATGTTCTGTGTTATTCAGCTCCACTGATCGGACACTGGCAGCAGCCTGACAACAGGATTACCGTCACATGCGTAGATTGCCGTTGACACCGCAACATGAACGGCTACTTTGGAGTTGTGCTTTCTGATGAAAGGCATTGCACTGTTATCAGTGATGAATTGCTGTTCGGTACTACCCTGGACGATCCTGCCGGCCGTGGTGGCCGTGCGGTTCTAGGCGCTGCAGTCCGGAACCGTGGGACTGCTACGGTCGCAGGTTCGAATCCTGCCTCGGGCATGGATGTGTGTTATGTCCTTAGGTTAGTTAGGTTTCAGTAGTTCTAAGT
The DNA here is from genome assembly GCF_023864275.1 of Schistocerca cancellata. NCBI lineage: Eukaryota > Metazoa > Arthropoda > Insecta > Orthoptera > Acrididae > Schistocerca > Schistocerca cancellata. The sequence continues at coordinate 374,776,290 of NC_064626.1, forward strand.
TCTAGGGGACTGATGACCTAAGATGTTAAGTCCCATAGTGCTCAGAGCCATTTGAACCATTTTTTTGAGCGATCCACGTCGGCGAGTATGGCGACGAGATGGGGAGAGGCCTCATTCTTCCAGTGTTTCGGAGAGGCACCGCCGAGTCATTTATGACGTCATGGTGTGAGGACTCACGTGGTATAACTTAAGGTCACGGCTGATATTGAAGGAACTCTGATGGCACAATGGTACGTCATGGACGGCCTGCGTGCGCATGTGTTTCCTCTAATGCGACAGACAGTATTCTGGTGCTATTTTCCAACGGGTCAATGATCGTCCGAACATGGCGCGTGGTCAGCAATATCCGCACATCTGTCCCCCATACAACATGTTTGGAACCAGCTCGGACGTCGACTTCGTCCACCACCAATATCCAGGATATCGACAGTTGTGTTCCGGTTTGGCTCAGGAGAACATCCAGCAACTGTATAACATATTTCCCATAACTCGTACATGTATCCAGACCAGAGGGGATGCAACGTCGTACTGATAACTGGGCTAATACCGCCAGGTTCTTTGTAAATTTGAATCGATTTTGCAATCATTGAAATAGCATAATATACTGTCTCAACTCATTAACTTTCATTTCATTTCCTCCTTCCCTTCCATGTGTTTCTCTACTTTTCTTCAGGCAGTGGATGGGTAATTGAGCCTATGCTGAGAACTTATCAGTCTCAGATATTGGATTTTAGTGTTCTGGGGGACAGCTGTTCTAGCCAAATAATACAGTACATGGAAATTGCAATGCTGTACGATACGGGGTAAAATCAGACGAGCAACACGTATTCCGTCGTGATCACTCGCTGCGTTGTAACATGTGTCCTGGTCACCTGTGTGGACTAGCCCTGTCTCGTTATTGTAGTTGCCTAGTCCAGTTTTCGCATGCAGAGTGAAGCACATTTTTATTCTGCTCAAGACGATGGACCAGGGCTTTCCCTAATCTTCCTAAATGGGTGGTGGTCGGAGACGCCTAGGTTTATTTTAACATGGAATATTTTCTCCATGACGGCCAGTATTTGTAACATCTGTGACAGGGAAATTTCCTAAAGTGCTGCCGAGAAGCAACACGCCATAGTAGCGCGAAAGGCAGATGCAGGGAATAGCCAGTGAAAATCCCTACATTCTTTTCCTGATTCTAACTGGTTGAAAGGCCAAACCATGAAATAATTCCGTGGAGCGGTTTCGAGCTCGCGAAATCGGATAGGAGTCGTGAACCGTGCGCCCTCTGCGGCGGATGACGTATTTTCGTGGTGATTTCGGAAGATGATGTTACTTCGTAATTATCCGATTTATTTCTTGCAGTACGGAAAACAGAGGGTCTCTGTGAGGACTTCCCTGATGAGTTGACAGAGGAAGAAACTAGAATCGATAGCAAGTATTGAATCAGAATTTAAAAGAGCTCTAGGAGATTTCACATCAAGTAAATCAGAAAGGTTAGAAATACACTATCGAATTTCTTAAATCATTGGGGGAAATGGCTACCAAATGGCTATTTAATTTGGTGTGTAGAATCTAAGAGGCTGTCGACGGACCATCAGAGTTTCGGAAAAATATCATCCACACAATTCCGAAGACAGCAAGGCAAAAATAGATGCGAAAACTATTGCGCTCTCAGTTTCGCATCCAATCCATCCAAATTGCTGAGAAGATTATATACGGAAGAATGGAAAAGATTTTAGATGACGATCAGTTTGGTCTTAGGAAAGGTAAAGGTACCAGATAGACAGTTCTGACTTTGTAAATAATAAGAGATGCAAGACTACAGAAAATCAAGATACACTAATAGGGTTTGTCGATCTAGAAAAAGCATTCGACAGTGTGAAAAGGTACAAGATGTTCGAATTCTGAGAAAAACAGGATTAGCTACGGTGATAATCTGGTGATATAAAACATCGACGAAAACCAAGAACGAAATGTTTGGATTAAAAAGGGTGTAAGACAAGAATGCAGTCTTTCGCCCGCTGCTGTTCTGACTGTACATGGAAGAAGCAGCAATGAAAATAAAAAAAAAAACCGTTCAAGCGTGGATTAAAATTCAGGGCGAAATGATGTTAGTCATAACATCAGCTGATGATATTGCTACCTAAGTGAAGAAGAATATAAGATCTATTGAACAGAATGAACAATCTAATGAGTGCAGATTACGGATGAACGTTAAACCGGAAAAAGCTAAAAGTTGTGAGAAACAGCAGAAATGAGAATGGCTAAAGACCTAACAACAAATTTGGTAGCCAGTAAGTCGACGCGAAGAAGGAATTTTACCACCTACACAGCAAAATAATCCATTACGGACGGAGCAAGGAGGACATAAAGGTAGAGTAGGTCATTCCTGGCCAAACTAAGTCTACTGCTATCAACAATAGGACTTAATTTGAGGGAGAAATTTCTTAGGATGTACGTTTGGAGCACAGCATTGTATGGTAGTAGAACATGGACTGTAGGAAAGTCGGAGCAGAAGGGAATGAAGCATTTGAGGTGTGTTGCTGCAGAAGAATGTTGAAAATCATGTGGGCTGATAAGGTAGGGAACGAGGAGGTTCACCACAGAATCGGAAAAAAAGGAGATGGAAAATTCTGACAAGAAGAAGCGATATGATGATAGGACACGTGTTAAGGCATCAGGAAATAACCTCCATGTTACTGGACGGTGGAATACATCCAGCAAGTAGCTGAAGACGTGAGGTGCAAATGCCTCTCTGAGTTGAAGAGGTTGGCTCATGTGAGGAACCCGTGGCGGGCCGCATCAAACCAGACCGATGACTCATACGTTCCCATACGCGGACGTGGGTTTCGGGTTAAGTAATTCCGGTTTTTTTGGTAGTGTGTACAGACGGCCGATAGGCAGAGATCTGAAATTAAGCTGGGAAGTCAAGCAGCTGGCTGAACGATGGTATGTAGTGAACGAAACCAATCTACCAAGTTTAACGGAAGGGGATACATACTATTCGTATCCTTGCCTGTTTTTTGACCTGTAGACTTCGAAATGTATTCAATTTTTATCTGTCGGCAGTAAGGAGAGCGTAGGAAAAACGCAGATCGTTCTTGTACCGAGTTCGCGGCAAGATATTTCAATAGACGTCAACCACCTCGACAATTATTTATCAACTACTGCTACCAGTTACGTGCAAATGATAGTGTAACTTCTAGATATCGTAACAGAAGGAAAGAAGTGAAGGCAGAAGAGGGGGATATTAATGTTCTTGCTGCTGTTCTGTTCATCCGCACGTTAGCTCCCTCGCAATCGCACGAGGAAGTGTTATCAGTCAGCCAAGTGTTCTATGCATTCCCATCCGTATCACTTCGCTCTCCATCAAAAGCTGCGTGGAAACAACTATGAGAACCGCGCTAACTTCTGCAGTTGGGCATTAAGACAGGATACTGAAGATGTATTATGTATCTTATTTAGTGATGAAGCCACATTTACCAATCATGGGCAGATAAACCGCCGAAACATGCACTATTGGTCTGTTGACAATCTCCGGTGGCTTCGTCAGGTGTAAACGTTTGATGTGGGATAGTGTACCATCGTGTCATAGACCAGTTTTTCATAGACTGAACGCTGAACGCGCCCAAGTCTCGCAGCTTCCTAGTAGACATCTTCTACCTATGCTATAACACGTTTCTCTGCAGACTAGGAGGAATACGTCGGGCCGATATGATGGCTGTGCAGCCCATAGCGCACCAAGTACTACAGGAGGTCTTTTAAGAACTGTTTTCAAATCGTTGGATTGGACGCAGGATCTGTACCTTGGATGGCCTTTCCCCAGATTAGATGCCTGTAAACTTTTTTTCTGTGGGAAAAGCTGAAAGAGCATATCAACTACACCCAATGATGTGCAACGACGTGATGTGGCGAAACAATCGCTGCATCATTTGAGATACAGAGGCGATCGAGTGTGCCGGGACTTACCCCATTTCACTGTTAGTAGCGCCACGTCACCATAATGCGTCTGTGCGTAGCAGACAAGTATTGCACCATAATCTAAGGATGAAATTAAAAATTAAAATAGGTTTTACAAACTTTGTCAAGATATGTTTCAGTGTATTGTTTAAACTGTTAAATCTCAGACTGATCAGATAAATGTTTCCCTAAATACAAGGCTTTAAATAAAAAACAAGTGGCTCGAAAAAATTAAGCTATAAAGCCAAAAATCTGCCACAATGTGTAAATTTATGTCAATATTAACTGTTACAACTTTCAACTTGGTCAGAATCTACGTGTTTAAGAAAAAATGGTGGCGCTAAATATTAGACTCAGAAAGATGAAAATTGTTATGAAGCGTCAGACTGACATGAAAACCTTAACTATGTGACCCCATTAAGATACCTCTAATAGTTTTCAAGTAATTCACTGAAAACTAAATTTGGAATAAAAATGTCCTTATTTGCAGTAGATAAAGTATCAGTTGTATTAATGATAGACAGTTGTGAGTACAGCACTCTATTACATCTATTAAATAATAGAGCTATAAAAGATTCAAGACTTTGATGCAAATACCAATCAATGCAAGGTCTCTTAAAGACGTAATTCAGAGATCATGTTCTACTGCCAGTTCTATTCTAAAAATTCTAGATGGCAAAGTTCAAAGGCAGGAGAGCAAAACCTTTTTCTATGACTAAAGCCAACTTAACTCCATTCACAGAAAAATTATGAAGATTCTAAATTGATACATAACAGTGGTGTAAAATGATGTGTGTCCGAGAAAGCGGCCATTTAGATGCTGCTACTTGGGGATAGAGCGGACAACGGCACGTGTTTCCTTTGGCCATCCTCTGCGCCCATATATAAACACAGCCTGAGAGGCAGTGACTACACTTCACTTCGCACCCAGCTACCTAAGGTCCGCGTCAGTGAAATGCCGGCTTACGCGCTGCCTCGGGTGACGTCACATCCAGGCTGCTACTAAACGCATGTTAAGGTGCATATAGGAAGTGAACTCGCGAGGACTCTACACCGTCCTGGATCGCTTACATTTCGAGTAATTAACTGTCTGTGTGCTGCCCGTAATGTTAACAAAACCGCGTGCAAGTAGTGACATTTTCCACTTTTCTGGCGAGCAATTAACTTTGATTATCAGAAGCCAGGGCGAAAGACCATTTAATAGGAACTTAGCGTAGACGTCGCCTCTGAGCTTCACATTATGCTATTTATGATAGAGACAGTATATTATTATTATTATTATTATTATCAGGAATATTACTATGTTGTGCGTTAGTAAGTTTATCAAATACATCAATCAATTAGAACTCATAATTTTCATCTATAATCATAGTTCCTGAGCCCGCTGAGCAAACACGAAGTCGAAAAGTTTCTTTCAGGGAACAAAAGAAGAATATGGACTTGCAGACTGGAAACTATGGTCATTATGTTCTCCAACACTTTCTGGCTGACCACAAAAATATTTTTCAGCAGCCGCGAGGTTTTAGGCGTCTTGCCACGGTTCGCGCGGCTCTCCCCCGTCGGAGGTTCGGGTTCTCCCTCGCGCAGGGGTGTGTCTGTTGTCCATGGCGTAAGTTAACTTAAGTAGTGTGTAAGCTTAGGGGCCGATGACCTAAGCAGTTTGGTCCCATAAGATCTTACCACAAATTTAAATTTGTTAGTTTTCAGGAGCTCCTAGAAGACGGCGAACAATATTTCACGTATTTGTTATTATTAACCCACCACGCCACAGTATCACTGTAGCCTGCTCGGACATCTCGGCTGAAATGCTAGCACGTGTGCAGCAGTCGTTTCATACCAGACTGGAAGCATCTATTGACGGTACCAGTGGTCATTTTTAACACAACTTGTGATGGTCAATTGTCTCGTTACTGGTCGGAATTCACACAACTAGTGTATGCACTTGGGTTGTTCTTTAGTGTCTGCTACCACAATTATTTTACAAGTGTCGGTGTGGGAACTTTTCAAAATATCTCGTTAACGACTCCCACCAGAATCATATAACAAACATCACTGACGTTCAGATTTACCCTACCTTTAGACTGTTAATGTCAACAGGCATTGTTCCATTTGAAAAAGGGTAATTTTGCACAAAAACACACTTTCAAAATATTAATGCAATCTGTTGATTGGCTAACAATATGAGCCCCTGACTACCAATACAGTCAGTGAAAACTCAACACCAACAACAGTTTCTATTTCCGCTATATTCGCAGCTCTAGTTTTAGGTGATTCACATTGTATAAGCGCGGGCGGGCGCGTTATGTGTGTGAGGAGGGGAGCGGGGTGTTTTGCGCGAACCCACATGCGTCACATACCGGAGAGACAATAGCGAAAGCGAAGGCGAGATGGATATGTAGCGGAATAGTAAAGGACAGTGGGAATCTACATGGAGTCCATATACAAAATGCGGGAGAAAAATTAAGCAGACATCAATCCATAGGTGCTATAAACAAAGCAGTGATTTACTAGGCCTGAGAACCGCAAAGAATGGAGTATTTTAACGACCTACAGAATTTTTACGTGGTTATTAAAACCATTATTTGTGTTTCTGTTAAGTCGTTAAAGTCATAGTGAACATAGAAGAATTTGTTTTACCACCCGTTAAAACAGTCTCCAACTTCTACAAAAACTGGTGCAGTATAATTTTCTCTCATATGTTTCCTTTGACCATAATATTTTTCTTTTTTCATACCCTCTACATTCATTCTCTACAGGTGTTCATACGATATTCTGTTTTTTTTCAGCTAAGGTGACTTGTATATATTTTGACAATTTTTGGAAATTACGTTTCTGGAAATTCAATATGTCTTCGTTGTTGTCTACATGAATCAATATTTATTTACATGTTGAATGTCTCTCGTATGCTAAATCTGTTCTAATTATTTTCCACGTCGTTTCGTACTCCTAAGTCGCCTCAAATGACTGCCAAAGTAGTTGAAAGGGTTATTGTGTGTGTGTGTGTGTGTGTGTGTGTGTGTGTGTGTGTGTGAAATCTTATGGGACTTAACTGCTAAGGTCATCAGTCCCTAAGCTTATACACTACTTAACCTAATTTATCCTAAGGACGAACACACACACACACCCATGCCCGAGGGAGGACTCGAACCTCCGCCGGGACCAGCAGCACAGTCTATGACTAGACCGCTCGGCTAATCCAGCGCGGCTGAAAGGGTTATTCTTATAATATTGTTTTACAGACAATGATTTCCATTTGGATAGAATTTTTGCACTAAACGGCCACTGTTTTAGCCTTCTTATATATTTACTTTGTTACGATAATGTATTGCTGTTTTTTAGATCGTCATCTTTTCTACAATCTGCTAACTTGTCCGGCACATTGAACCGCTGGTCACTCGCTGGCCGTAGGGGACGGCAAGTAATAAGTTAAACACAACAGAAATTATGATCGGAAATCAGTTTTATGTAAATTACTTGATGCCTAACGTGATGTGTATAATTTTGTAACACACTGAAGTGCCAAAGACACTGGTACACCTGCGTAATATCGTATAGTACCCAGTGAGCACGCAGAAGTGCCGGAACACGACGTGGCATCGGCTCGACTGATGTCTGAAGTAGTGCTGGAGGGAATGAACACTATGAATCTTGCAGGGCTGTCCATAAAGTCGTAAAAGTAAGAGGAGTTGATCTCTTCTCAACAGCACGTTGCAAGGCTTCCCAGATATGATCAATAGTGTTCCTGTCGGGGGAGTTTGGTGGCCAGGGGAACTGTTTAACCTCAGGAAAGTGTTTAAACTCAGTAGTGTGTTCCTGGAGCCGCTCTGTACTAGTTATGGACTTGTGGGATGTCGAATTGTCCTTCTGGAATTGGCAAAATCCGTCGGAAAGCATAATGGACATGAATGGGTGCAGGTGATCAGACAGGATGCTTAGGTACGTGTCACCTGTCAGAGCCATATCTAGTCGTATCAGGGGTCCCATATCACTGCAACTGCACACGCACCACACCATTACAGAGCCTCCACCAGCATGAACAGCCCCCTGCTGATATGCAGGGTCCATGGATTCATGAGGTTATCGCCATATCCGTATACGTCCATCCTCTCGATTCAACTTGAGACAAGACTCGTCCGACCAGGCAACATGTTTCCAGTCATCAACAGTTCAATGTCGGTGTTGACAAGCCGAGGCGAGGCGAGGCGTAAAGCTTTGTGTCGTGCAGTGATCAAGGGTACACGAGTGGGCCTTCGGCTCCGAAAGCCCATATCGATGATGTTTCGTTGATTGGTTCGCACGCTGACACTTGATGGCACAACAAATCTGCAGCAATTTGCGGAAGGGTTGCACTTCTGTCACGTTGAACGATTACCTTCAGTCGTCGTTGGTCCCGTTCTTACATGATCTTTTTCCGGCCGCAGCGATGTCGGAGATATGATATTTTATTGGATTCTTGATATTGGGGTACACTCGTGAAATGGTCGTACGGGAAAATCCCCTGTTCTTCGCTACCTCGGAGATGCTGTGCCCCATCGCTCGTGCGCCGACTCTAACACCATGCTAAAACTCACTTAAATGTTGATAACCTACCATTGTAGCAGCAGCAACCGATCAAACAACTGCGCCAGACGGTTGTTGTCTTATAGAGGCGTTGCCGAGCGCAGCCCCGTATTCTCTCGGGTTACATACCTCTGTTTGGATACGGATGCCTATACCAGTTTCTTTGGCGCTTCAGTGTAGCTATAATTTATGCCAATTTCTGTTTTCATCGGCCGAGCGGTTCTAGGCGCTACAGTCTGGAACCGCGCGACCGCTTCGGTCGCAGGTTCGAATCCTGCCTCGGGTATGGGTGTGTGTGATGTCCTTAGGTTAGTTAGGTTTAAGGCGACTGATGACCTCAGAAGTTAAGTCCCATAGTGCTCAAACTCACTTAAATCTTGGTAACCTGCCATTGTAGCTACAGTAACCGATCTAACAACTGCGTCAGACACTAGTACTATATACGCGATGCCGACGGCAGCGCCGTGTTCTACCTGTTTACATATTTCTGTATTTGAGTACGCATCCCTATAACAGTTTCTTTGGCGCTTAGCGTATATTCCCCAGGATACTCAATAATAATAAAAACCTGTGCCTCGGCTATGTTGAACAAAGGCTACTAGCTGTTGCACTTACAGGTCGAATGACTTTTTCCCCTTCGAAGTACACGACAACATTATTTATCGACTGCTCGCTCTTCACCTACATTCTTTGCAGTGGCTGTGTTTTTTTCGTGTTGACTATCTTGTTTGGCATCTTCTTTCGAAAAGGCCACCCACTTTTTCCAACCAAATACGTAAGGTAACTACAATTTGCTACCGCTAGTCTCCAGAACGAGGCTGATTAATTTACCTGCCTTGTAGGATAGCGATCCCCATCTTGGGCATAATCTCCCATTGTTTTAACGTCCGGAGCTTTCCGCGGCGGCGGAAGCGAGTAACTGTAGAAAGCAGCGTGGTTTACTGCTTCCGTGCGGAAGTCTGAGTTGTGGCCAAGCCGGGTGTTTCGCGTGTTTCACGCTACTGCGGGCGGATAAACGGACAGCGGCAGTTAGCTTCCCGTTCCCGGGCCGACAGCGGTTTAGATCCGGGCCTCGTATTCGGCACGGACGGTCTTCAAATACTCGTTGGGTAACAGAGATTTAAAGCTTTCGTCAAGTTTACGTCAGGAGCACTGCAAGAGCGTTAATTCCCAAATGCCACCGTTGATTTCCTTCTTTTATGTCGTCCATGTTGAACGGTGGTTTGAAAACTGCGTCCGTTTATAACGTACAAAACAATTCGCGACAGTTATTGGATTGTTACAATTAAAGTGCAGCTACGCATGAAGGTCCACTGTGGGCTGTAATTAGCGTATAGCAGCGAAACTTGGTAGATACGCTAATGCTTTAGTGCGGAACCGATTTACGCTGAAAAAAAAAAAAAACAAATAGTTCCAATTTTGGCCACCAGGTGCAAATCTTGCGCGGTACAGCGTCTCGTCGATATCTCCGGTACTCATACTGAATAAACTGTACAAACGGTGGTTGATAATCAAATCAATATTACGCCATTAGCCAGCCGGTGTGGCCGTGTGGTTCTAGGCGCTTCAGTCTGGAACCGTGTGACCGCTACGGTCGCAGATTCGAATCCTGCCTCGGGCATGAGTGTGTGTGATGTCCTTAGGTTAGTTAGGTTTAAGTAGTTCTAAGTTCTAGGGGCTGATGACAGATGTTAAGTCCCATAATGCTCAGAGGCGTCGTATTTGGATGCAATGAGTTACGAATTTAGTCAAATAACCCCGGATGATCTCGTATATATTGACTGTCTAATTCACCGCTTCGGTCCTACTGCCGAATCAACGAATGGATTGAGGTGATGTGATCATGGGGGCCCTGATCAATCTTGGAGCAAAACGGAGCGTTAAATGTCCCGTTATCTCAGCAGCAAAATGAGGTTCAAATGGCTCTGAGCACTATCGGACTCAACTGCTGTGGTCATAAGTCCCCTAGAACTTAGAACTACTTAAACCTAACTAACCTAAGGACATCACACACATCCATGCCCGTGGCAGGATTCGAACCTGTGACCGTAGCGGTCGTGCGGTTCCAGACTGTAGCGCCTTTAACCGCTCGGCCACTCCGGCCGGCAGCAAAATGTGTCGACGCCCCGTATACCCACGTACCAGACGCCCCAACCGTGAATCATGGGCAAAATTTGAGACTAGTTAAATGGGGACTAAAACGAAAAGTTTACATATTAAATATATTCGCACAAACTAGAACTATACTTCTTACTCCGTATTTGTCTTGGATTAGCTATCTCGTTGAATTTTCAAATAACATTTTCGTCACGGATTGCACAATTTATTGCAATTATTACAATCGCAATTTGGACATTTAATTCGTTTTTAGGGGGCTGAGGTGCTGAAAACACAGCTACTGTCAACATTAATAAAAGAAGTGAAAAGGTTGTCAGTTTACATGTTTAATGTAACCAGTCGTCATATACATCATTGTAATGTAACAGACAGCCCGCTTGGTTAGCCGTGCGGTTTAACGCACGGCTTTCCGTATTGGGAAGGAGCGCCTGGTCCCCGGCACGAATCCGCCCGGCGCACCTGTGTCGAGGTCCGGTGAGCCGGCCAGTCTGTGGATAGTTTTTGGGCGGTTTTCCATCTGCCTCGGCGAATGCGGGCTGGTTCCCCGTATTCCGCCTCAGTTACACTATGTCGGCGATTGCTGCGCAAACAAGTTCTTCCACGTACACGAACACCACTATTACTCTACCACGCGAACATAGGGGTCACACTCGTTTGGTGTGAGACGCTCCCTGTGGGGCGAGGGGGGGGGGGGATGGGGAGAGAGCGGTTTACCAGGGGTCGAACCGCACAGTAACCATGAAACAGTGGTCTGGTGTGGGGCGGCGGAGGGGCGAAGTGGACTGCGGTAGTCGTCGTGGGGGAGTGGACCACTGTGGCTGCGGCGGGGACGGAGCCTCTCCGTCGTTTCTAGCCCCCCAGTTAACATACAATACAATGTAACAGATAGAAATGAGTCTCGTGAAACGGGATTTTTGGTTTGTCAGCAACGTCTACGCAAAAATGCTGTCATTTAAAAAATTTAAGAAACATACTTGATACTGGATTAATGAGAGGTGCTCCGCCACATATTCGGCATTACCTCCCACACGGTTCGTTTTTGGGTACATGTCTACCAGTAAAATTCGCTTTCATCCGCGCTTGTACTGCGCTTCTAATTACGGAGCATCCGGTACATATGTAACGTAATGCGCGTGCGTAGAGGAAAAGGCCCGCCATATTGTCTGACTGCCTAACTGGCGGTCAGTCGCGACAGTGAAGAATACAAGGGCTGTCTGGAGCAGTTTATTAGTTGGTGCGTAAGTTCGAAGCGTTTTTGTTTTACTTGTTAGTATTCCGGTTGCTATGGGTTTACTTATCGACTCTCATTTTTATTTGTAGTTAACAGTTGCTATTTGAGTATACATATTGTCACTTTATTTGCAGATGGTGAGTGGAGATGTAGACGCTAGAAAATGGAGTGCCAAGTGGAGAAATCGTAACATTTCCGATATATTCGCCTGTTTGAATGCAGTAGAGGAGCGACAGTAGCGGAGGCAGCCAAACATTTGCGCCTTGTAGGGGGATAATGCCACTGGACAGAGCACGGGAAAAAAAAATATTTTCTTGTTTCAAGGAGGATCGTTTTGACATTAGTGACTCTTCACGTTCAGGAAGATTTTGAGGTTTGGTAAAGATCGTTTAAACACATTAATCCACAATGATCCACGTCACTGTACTCGAGAACGGGCAAATGTGATGAACTGTGATGATTCCACCATCGTACGAAATTTGCATGTAATGGGGAAGATTCAAAAATCGTGTGTATGGGTACCCAATGTTCTCAGCAAAAATCACAAATATCAGAAGGTGCGTCTCAGCTTGCTCATCACATGGCTAGTGAACACCATCGACCAATCGTGTCCTGTGTCGTTACTGCTGACGAGAAATGGTGTCTTTACGCTTATATGCGAAAAATAAAGGAATGTATGAGCCACAACAAAGTAGAGTAAAGAGACCTGCCTGCATCCACAAAAGAGAATGTTATGCATCTGGTGGAACAGCGACGGTTTAGTGTACTACTAATAGCTTTCCCGAGGTATAACCGTCACTGTTGACATTTATTGTCGATTACTGGTGCGTCTTGTAGACTCAATCCACGAACAACGACCAGAAAGACGGCGTGAGCGATGCTAGTCCATGACTGCCCCCGCCTGCATTCTGCTAGACTGACGAAAAAGACCATACAGGATCTGAGATATGAAGTCATTCCGCATCCATCTTATTCACCTGATCTGAGCCCTCAGATTTTCACCTTTTCCGCTCTCTATCGAACCAACTTCAAAGAACATACTTTCCGGATGAAAATGCCCTCCGAACATGGCTCGATAACTTCTTCGCCTCAAAGCACATTATTTCTACAATCGCGGAATCGGAAGTTACCGTAGCATTGGCTGACTGTTGCATATAGTGATGGAGGTATACATTGTTGATGACTAAAGTCTCTCATATGTTTATCTTCTGCGTTTATTAAAATTATGAGGAAACACTACGAACAGACTGAAGACCGAAATACTAAATGTCTTTTTCCAAAGCTGTTTCACAGAGGAAGACTACACTGTAGTTCCTTCTCTAGATTGTCGCGCAGATGACAAAATGGTAGATATCGAAATAGATGACAGAGGGATAGAAAAACAATTAAAATCGTTCAGAAGAGGAAAGGCCGCTGGACCTGATGGGATACCAGTTCTATTTTACACAGAGTACGCGAAGGAACTTGCCTCCCTTCTTGCAGCGGTGTACCGTACGCCTCTAGAAGAGCGTAGCGTTCCAAAGGATTGGAAAAGGGCACAGGTCATCCCCGTTTTCAAGAAGGGACGTCGAACAGATGTGCACAACTATAGACCTATATCTCTAACGTCGATCAGTTGTAGAATTTTGGAACACGTACTATGTTCGAGTATAATGACTTTTCTGGAGACTAGAAATCTACTCTGTAGGAATAAGCATGGGTCTCGAAAAAGACGATCGTGTGAAACCCAGCTCGTGCTATTCGTCCACGAGACTCAGAGGGCCATAGACACGGGTTCCGAGGTAGATGCCGTGTTTCTTGACTTCCGCAAGGCGTTCGATACAGTTCCCCACAGTCGTTTAATGAACAAAGTAAGAGCATATGGACTATCAGACCAATTGTGTGATTGGATTGAAGAGTTTCTAGATAACAGAACGCAGCATGTAATTCTCAATGGAGAGTAGTCTTCCGAAGTAAGAGTGATTTCAGGTGTGCCGCAGGGGAGTGTCGTAGGACTGTTGTCGTTCACAATATATATAAATGACCTTGTGGATAACATCGGAAGTTCACTGAGGCTTTTTGCGGATGATGCTGTGGTATATCGAGAGTTTGTAACAATGGAAAATTGTACTGAAATTCAGGAGGATCTGCAACGAATTGACGCATGGTGCAGGGAATGGCAACTGAATCTCCATGTAGACTAGTGTAATGTGCTGCGAATACATAGAAAGAAAGATCCTTTGTCATTTAGCTACAAAATAGCAGGTCAGCAACTGGAAGCAGTTAATTCCTTAAATTATTAGGAGTGATTTAAAATAGAATGATCATATAAAGTTGATCGTCGGTAGAGCAGAAGGCAGACAGAGATTCATTGGAAGAATCCTAAGGAAATGCAATCCGAAAAGAAAGGAAGTAGGTCACAGTACACTAGTTCGTCCACTGCTTGAATACTGCCCGCCGGTGTGGGATCCGTAGCAGATAGGGTTGATGGAAGAGATAGAGAAAATCCAACAGAGAGCAGCACGCTTCGTTACAGGATCATTTAGTAATCGCGAAAGCGTTACGGGGGTGATAGATAAACTCCAGTGGAAGACTCTGCAGGAGAGACACCCAGTAGCTCGGTACGGGCTTTTGTTGAAGTTTCGAGAACATACCTTCACCGAGGAGTCAAGCAGTATATTGCTCCCTCCTACGTTTATCTCGGGAAGAGACCATGAGGATAAAATCAGAGAGATTAGAGCCCACACAGAGGCATACAGACAATATTTCTTTCCACGAACAATACGAGACTGGAATAGAAGGGAGAACCGATAGGGGTACTCAAGGTACCCTCCGCCACACACCGTCAGGAGGCTTGCAGAGTATGGATGTAGATGTAGACCCTATACAAAAAAGTACAGATCATCGACGAATGAAGTTGCTTACAGAGGCCTGAGAGTCTAGGCTTTAATACAGATGACTGGTGTGATGGTAGTCTTACGCTGCGTATTGTGTTTACGAAAAGGAAGCCGCACTCAAGTTGGCGACCGTGCCAGGACTTTGGGACGGCGCCCACCTCGCCACCTGCGACAGCTGCATGCACGCTCGGCTGACTGCTCAGCCGCCCGCAGCCTCCACTGAACTGTACAACACCGCTGCTCGCCTCGCACCACCCACAAAACTCACGACTACATGCCCCACTGTCGCGCAAGTTCGCGAGGCATTACATTTCAGACGCTATTCATTCTTACCCTATTGAATCGTGAAGATTACCCACCTGGAATGTGAAAACAAGAGTAAGGACAGCTATGCAAGATGTGGTCACTTAATTCGGAAGCTGCATGTAACCTGCTGTGTAGTCAAAAATACAAGAATGTTTTGCGCCTATGTGAAATCAGTGAGGTTATCAATGTCATCTTTCCTGATGGCCCAAACTTAACTAAACTCGGAAGAAGTGCGGATTAGTGTACCAACAGTGAAATATTATGGGATGTGAATTCTCGGGAGTACATATTTTGTACTATCGAAAAGGTCAATATTACGTCAACCTCAGTTAACGGAGAGCCATCAAATGAAGCGGAAACGTGAAAGCAGAGCCTAGTATACCTTGTAGCAGTCGGCGCTAAACTGCTGTCGGGGACAGTCTCATACCTGTTGTTCTCTGGTATCGAGTCAACACAGGATGGAGGTGGACGGTCCTACACAGCCTGTTTGATTACATAGACTGGTTCAATACCCAACTGACGTTGCCTACGAAGCCTTTTTATCTACACACACACATTATATATATATATATATATATATATATATATATATATATATATATATATATATATATATACTCTTGGAAATGGAAAAAAGAACACATTGACACCGGTGTGTCAGACCCACCATACTTGCTCCGGACACTGCGAGAGGGCTGTACAAGCAATGATCACACGCACGGCACAGCGGACACACCAGGAACCGCGGTGTTGGCCGTCGAATGGCGCTAGCTGCGCAGCATTTGTGCACCGCCGCCGTCAGTGTCAGCCAGTTTGCCGTGGCATACGGAGCTCCATCGCAGTCTTTAACACTGGTAGCATGCCGCGACAGCGTGGACTTGAACCGTATGTGCAGTTGACGGACTTTGAGCGAGGGCGTATAGTGGGCATGCGGGAGGCCGGGTGGACGTACCGCCGAAATGCTCAACACGTGGGGCGTGAGGTCTCCACAGTACATCGATGTTGTCGCCAGTGGTCGGCGGAAGGTGCACGTGCCCGTCGACCTGGGACCGGACCGCAGCGACGCACGGATGCACGCCAAGACCGTAGGATCCTACGCAGTGCCGTAGGGGACCGCACCGCCACTTCCCAGCAAATTAGGGACACTGTTGCTCCTGGGGTATCGGCGAGGACCATTCGCAACCGTCTCCATGAAGCTGGGCTACGGTCCCGCACACCGTTAGGCCGTCTTCCGCTCACGCCCCAACATCGTGCAGCCCGCCTCCAGTGGTGTCACGACAGGCGTGAATGGAGGGACGAATGGAGACGTGTCGTCTTCAGCGATGAGAGTCGCTTCTGCCTTGGTGCCAGTGATGGTCGTATGCGTGTTTGGCGCCGTGCAGGTGAGCGCCACAATCAGGACTGCATACGACCGAGGCACACAGGGCCAACACCCGGCATCATGGTGTGGGGAGCGATCTCCTACACTGGCCGTACACCACTGGTGATCGTCGAGGGGACACTGAATAGTGCACGGTACATCCAAACCGTCATCGAACCCATCGTTCTACCATTCCTATACCGGCAAGGGAACTTGCTGTTCCAACAGGACAATGCACGTCCGCATGTATCCCGTGCCACCCAACGTGCTCTAGAAGGTGTAAGTCGACTACCCTGGCCAGCAAGATCTCCGGATCTGTCCCCCATTGAGCATGTTTGGGACTGGATGAAGCGTCGTCTCACGCGGTCTGCACGTCCAGCACGAACGCTGGTCCAACTGAGGCGCCAGGTGGAAATGGCATGGCAAGCCGTTCCACAGGACTACATCCAGCATCTCTACGATCGTCTCCATGGGAGAATAGCAGCCTGCATTGCTGCGAAAGGTGGATATACACTGTACTAGTGCCGACATTGTGCATGCTCTGTTGCCTGTGTCTATGTGCCTGTGGTTCTGTCAGTGTGATCATGTGATGTATCTGACCCCAGGAATGTGTCAATAAAGTTTCCCCTTCCTGGGACAATGAATTCACGGTGTTCTTATTTCAATTTCCAGGAGTGTATATATATTTGTGTGTGTGTGTGTGTGTGTAGATAAAAATGCTTCGTAGGCAACGTCAGTCGGGTATTGGACCAGTACCCTACAGAGAAAACTACAGAGGAACTATACAAACATACGGAGACAATCACAGAAAAGATTAGAAAACGCAGACTACAATTCTATGGACACGTATACAGAATGCCATCACACAGACTTACCAAACAGATCAAACAGATCTTTGACTGGGTAACCACTAGAAACAACAAATGGGTGGCAGAGGTAAAAAACGACCAGAACCAACTCAACATAACAGCAGACACAATAAACGACAGAATAAAATTCAGAAACATCATTAAGAAAAGTAAACTACATGAGATACAATGTGACAAATGAACAGGCGTAAAATGGACCGAAGAACGCAGGCAATATCACAGCGGGAAGATGAAAGAAATATCGGCAAACAAAAAGGGAATCAAGATGAAGCCGAAGACACAAAGCCGACAAGAAGCATGGACAGAGGACCGAAACAGAAACACAGTGAGCGAATGAGGGAAGTTTGGGCAGCAAGGAAGGCAGCAAAAGGAACTGGCCATGTAGTTTAGTCCAAATGCGCTCTTTAAGGGCAAAACACCAATAATAATAATAATAATAATAATATATCTATCACTGTCACAGCAGAGAGCTGAAATGTCACCTACGGTAAACCCATTTGGTGTTCAAACTGTTAGATATTTAAGTTACACGCTATGACACACAAGAGGCGTGGGCAGTAAATCACCAATTGACAGTGAAGGTGAAATATATCTTCGAAAGCTCGGAGTTTAGCTCAAATGTGACCCAACTTGAACACAGAGAAAATTTTATAAAATGATGCCGCCGCCCAGAACCCTAGGACGGTTTTCACTTACGTCGGTTTCCACTAAGGTCAATCATTCTGCAGAGTTCTCACTTACCGCTTGACATCCGCGAGGTATACTAGTATTTGGCTCAAATAGTTCAAATGGCTCTGAGCACTATCGGACTTAACATCTGAGGTCGTCAGTCCCCTAGAACTTAGAACTTCTTAAACCTAACTAACCTAAGGACATCAAAACCCATCCATACCCGAGGCAGGATTCGAACCTGCGACCGCAGCAGTCGCTCGGTTCCGGACTGAAGCGCCTAGAACCGATCGGTCTCCAGAGCCGGCTAGTATTTGGTCTCGTGCTTATATTTTACTTATGACTCTTTCTTAACTGAGCTCTGAGTAACATTGACATTTCCGATCGGATAGAAGATAATGCCGCTGAAGCAAAGTGTGCGCCATCTCCTTACGTTCTTCAATCATTCACTACTGGGACATTGTTCTACACATTCTCCGAGTTTGGATCCAGTTGGGACTTTCTGGATGTTGGAATTGTCAAAAACGTAAACGTATATTCCCACACCGAGGTTCTTTTCAATATCATTACGTCAGAATTAAAAAATGTTATCACCCGTTCATGATGTCGTGTCATCTCTCAGTATTTTGCAAAATTTAATACATAAATCGTGTTAAAATTCAAGCTCCGACACCCCTCCCACTAACACGAGGTAATTAGAGGAAGAGATGTCGTTTACCTTGAGGAAGAAGGAATAAATATTCTAGCCGGCCATTGTGGCCGAGCGGTTCTAGGCGCTTCAGTCTGGAACCGCGCGACCCCTAAGGTCGCAGGTTCGAATCCTGCCTCGGGCATGGATGTGTGTGATGTCCTTAGGTTTGTTAGGTTTAAGTAGTTCTAAGTTCTAGAGGACTGATGACCTCAGATGTTAAGTCCCATAGTGCTCAGAGCCATTTGAACCATTTGAAATATTCTGTAGCAATTCTGTTGAAGATTACATCCTGGCACGCAACTGATAAGGTTTAAAGGATATAAGAATGAATCTCACTTTTTCTAAGTACGATTTTAGTGCCATGACTCCCGTTGCATATGGTTTATACCTGTCAGGACCAAATTTCTCCTGTAAAAGAGATGTCTACGCTTGTGACGCACATTTTGAGAATTGCACTGCACGTGAAAGTGAGGAGGAAATTCGGACACAGCCAACTGGAATGCGGGCGGTTATGTCTGCACGAGTGTCGACACCCAGTCCTCACGACTGTCCCAGATGGTGTCTTGTTCTGCCACCCTCTCCACTCTCCGACACATGTTTATCTCAAGGTCGTGCCGACGCCATCAGTAACTTTCTATCTGCAGGCACGCGAGGACTTGTAGGGCTTCTGTTCATGTTACACTGCTACTTTAAAACAACAGCTGTGCGAAACATCATATCACCTAGGGTTATCTAAATTCTACACCTTATTGGTGACTTTGTAATTGTTCCTGAGGTACGTGCAACCACATTTTTTAATTTGCCATTAAATACGGATCTTCAGAGTAGAATATCTTGCTTCGTGTCCGAAAAAAGGTTCAGAAGCTTAACAAGTCATAGTCAAAGACACCAGAACATCTCCCAAACTGTTAGTATCTCTACAAAGAGAGATTTTGTGCTCAAACGCAGACGATGACAAATAAAAACATGCGCGCTAGAGGATGCGTCCATCCACCAGTACACCAAAGGCTGATGACTTTTATGGGAACGTTTCAGTTACATCAGACACACTAACTTACTAAATTGGCTAGACGAGATTTTACACACTAATTCTCTTCGCCGTAATTTGAAAATCCAGACTCCTCCGTTTTCACCCTAATTTTACAGTTCGTTCGTTTCTTTAACAAATGTAAGAAAGGAACCATGTTTCTCACACAATGTTTCCACAAAGACCTTGACAAACAAAACACAAACTGGCGTGCTGAAGAAGTGACACGGAAATCGGCCGTGTCTTTTCAAAGGTCGATCCTGACATTCGCCTACAGCGATTTTGGGAAATCCTCTGAAAACATAGTTTAATATTGCACACCATTTCGCCTCCACATTTTATAGGGGTAAACGGGCAACGTAAGAGGAAATTCCAAAAGATCCTTCACTGTCAGTTTTTAAACTGTCTGTTCAGGGTCCTTCATAACGAAACGGAATACACCTACGATCTCCGATTGCATCAAGGTGAAAAAATAAAAATAAAAAAATAAATAAAAAAAATAAAACGTTGGACAACAGTTGCAGTGCTGACAGTCACGTGTTACTAAATACGTGTATATCGCATCAACGTTATGACGCCATTTTCCGTGGCAATAATATTACAGCGACATTGTAACATCGGCTCGTAAACGGCTCTGCTTCCGTTGAGGTGTGATTGGACGTACAGTCACTTCAAGCAATGATGCAACAAGTTCTATCACAGCATGCCTTCACGACGCAGTGCTGGAGAATAATTTCTGAAGCTATAACGGCAAGTTTTACAACGATGAACTTACCCTCAACAACTTGATGGTAAGAGGAGAGTTTTAGTGTTCATATGCTTACTTCATCCATGGGACGTTTTTCACCGTTCTAAGCAACGTCGAATGGATGTGATACATAATCTTCTATTATTTTCTAGTATCTTCCTATCATTTCTTCAGCTTTTAACTTTCCATGTGAAGATAATGCACATAAATAAGAGGAAGAGTATGATCGTAACAGCGTACAACGTTAGTGGTTTAAATGTGGAGGTCATTATGCCATTTAAATATCTAGATGTCCGCAGCTCGTGGTCGTGCGGTAGCGTTCTCGCTTCCTGCGCCCGGGTTCCCGGGTTCGATTCCCGGCGGGGTCAGGGATTTTCTCTGCCTCGTGATGACTGGGTGTTGTGTGATGTCCTTAGGTTAGTTAGGTTTAAGTAGTTCTAAGTTCTAGGGGACTGATGACCATAGATGTTAAGTCCCATAGTGGTCAGCGCCATTTGAACCATTTTTTGAAATATCTAGATGAAACAGTGCAGAGCGACATGAAACGATATTCACATGCGAAAGCTTAGTAGCGATGGCAATGAGGGACACCTAAATAAAATATTTTGAATTACCACCAGATGAATGAAAATAAGAGCCACTGGCAAATATTCCCTTGCGGACATAGATCAACCTGTCACTAGGAAACACGGAAGCATGAGATCGTTGCACATACTATTAATAAATGTCCCTTATTTCATGTCGCAAGAGGGTTGAGAAGCTGTGTGACTAATTTTGCGGTAAAACAACGATTACAGGACGGAAGCTTTTCAAGACAGTCGCGTCTAAGGCGTAACGCTGGTGTAGTCACATACATTACGGACACTGCACAGCGGTACACACATGTCAGTAATGATGCAAGAAATGTTGCCAACTTCACCGAAGGAAAGTGCAAAAGACTGACAAAAAGGGAAAAAAACGCCTTCTTAAAAAAAGGGAAACATTTGTGGTTATGCAAACATCTAAACGTTCGTAAATTTATGGAGCACGTAATTTTGCCGCTGTGAAGTATGCCTCAGACCTAGAACAAATTACGAACATGCACTGCACTTGTTACACTCTATATAAATGAAATGTCGAGTCACCTGATTTATTAGGCATGTACAGAAAGATACAAAATGAGAAACGGTGGTCGTGATCGGATGGCGGCGCTTTAAACCTCCGAACAAGGGCAATAAATCCCTCTTGAACAGTTTTTGTTTCTCGAAGTCTATAGGCTGGGATTCACATGGGGTTTTGAAGGACGTACTCGCAGGTCATGGGTTACCGCGAACATGATTACGCCGCAGAGAGAATTTATTGGGGAAGTTCGAAGACATAAATAACTGAGAGTGCGCCTAATTACGCAACAAAACACATCCAGTGCGGCCGTAACTCACGACGTCTGCCGTCGGTATTATTAATCTCTTGTGGATGAAGAAAGCAACAACGAAAAAAATACTTCGTACTTTTTATATTGTACGGTTGGAAAAGGAGGAAGTGCAGAGCGCGAAATGTTGTGTGCCGAACTGCGCTCCAGACGAGTTGTATCAGTGGAGCGGCGGTTTTGGTGCGCGTTTGTGAAGTGTAGTGTGGTGTGGTGTGGTGGGGGTGGTCGGAGAGGGGATGTGGAGACGGACAGGGGGGAGGAAGTGGAAGGGGGGGGAGGGGGGTGCGACCGAGGCCGGCGGAAGTGGAAGTGCTGTGCTGTGGGCGAGGCTGCGTCAGTGGTGACCACGGCCGCACACGATCCTAGCACATCCGCGCATCAGATGAGACTTTCGTTTACGTTCACACATGTTGAGCGTCAGCTGCCAGTTTTTGGACCATGGTTTGGAGGATGATAAACTGCAGAAAAACCCCGTGATCAAACTAGATAACAGTCCCATAACACGCAACAGAACGACACCTTCTCATACACACTGGCGAACGACTAAACGTTTCTAACAACATACCAATAGTTTCTGACAAAGCCGAACGACACTTACACAAACAGCGATAGAGTGCTGAAAAATGATGCCACCGAACTTTTTATGTTGCAACTGATAAGTTTTTTTAAATAATACAAAGCTTATTAACAGTCTACAACTTTATTCTTCCTGTCTACTCATTTATTTCTCAACAGAGTCATCCTAGCGACGAACACATTTCTCCAGACGAGAAACAAATTCGTTGATACCGTCACTGTAGAATGTTTGACTTTGCTGACGGAGCCACAAACTCACCTCTGCTTGCACCGTTTCACCACCATCAAAGTGAAGGTCTCGAAGGTTGTTCTTTAAGTTTTGCAGACACGTGAGAACCGGATGGGGACAAGTCGGGACTGTATGGAGAATGATCGATAGACAGTGAGCCCAAGGCGTCGGATTGTTACAAATGTGGCAGCGCTCGTATGTGATCTGGCGTTGACATGCTGAAGGATAGGGTAGTCCATAAGTGCTTTCGATTACAGCACGCTATTTCTCATGCAACGATATAATTACACTACTGGCCATTAAAAAAAAAAAATGGTTCAAATGGCTCTGAGCACTATGGGACTTAACTGCTGAGGTCATCAGTCCCCTAGAACTTAGAACTACTTAAACCTAACTAACCTAAGGACATCACACACATGCATGCCCGAGGCAGGATTCGAACCTGCGACCGTAGCGGTCGCGCGGTTCCGGACCGAGCGCCTAGAACCGCTAGACCACCGCGGCCGGCTTCACGCAACTTGGGTGCATAGATCCTGACAAATCAGTACCCACAACAATCACCTCTGGCAGGCGCTCCTGTCTGTGATGCAGCATCAAGGAGCAAACGTCCCCATGTGTTGACTCAGGGATCGAGACGTGGCTGCACGATCCGTTACAGCCATGCGGATAACATGCCTGTCATCTCGACTGCTAGTGATACTAGGCCGTTGGGATCCAGCAGGGCGATCCGTATTACCCTCCTGAACCCACAGATTCCATATTCTGCTAATAGTCATTGGATCTGGACCAACGCGAGCAGCAATGTCGCGATACGATAAACCGCAGGCGATAGGCTACAATCCGACCTTTATCAAAGTCGGAAACGTGATGGTAAGCATCTCTCCTCCTTACACGAGGCATCACAACAACGTTTCACAAGGCAACGCCGGTCAACTGCTATTTGTGTATGAGAAATCGGGTGGAATCTTTCCTCATGTCAGCACGTTGTAGGTGTCGCCACCGGCGCCAACTTTGTGTGAATGCTCTGAAAAGCTAATCTTCTACATATCATAGCATTTTCTTCCTGTCGGTTAAATTTCGCGTCTTTAGCACGTCATCTTCATGGTGTAGCAATTTTAATGGCTAGTAGAGTACGTTACACACCACCAGGTTACGCGCTTAATTCCGGAGCCCTCTACCGGCCGAGGATTGTAAATTGCGAAGCGGTTTAGTCGACTAGGTAATATGCATGATATGTGACAAATCAACCGATTTTGAGAAAAGAATAAGGAATTCGGAGGTGTTATTTTTCAGCATACACTCGTATCCACGGTAAACACCCAACACTTTAGAAAATGAATTTTTTCGTCTGCAGCGGAGTGTGTGCTGTTATGAAACTTCCTGACAGATTAAAAGTTTGTGCCACACCGGGACTCGGACCCAAGACCTTTGCCTTCCGCGGGCAAGAGCTCAACGAGTCACCACAAGTTCCTTACAGCGTTCACTTGATACTTAAGATTACAGTACCACTTGTCACACTAAGCACGTATCATTGCGCTATCTTTGAGTCGATCGTGTGTTTCGCGACCAGTACAGGAGTACACCGCCTGAGATTTATTACTAACCTAACAGAAGACCCGGACCGTATCACTCGAAGCTCTGTGCTTGGCTAATAGTGTGATTCCGGGGTTTCTGCCGAGTCGTTGCTTCAATCGTCTGCATGGTATTTCGACGACCGATCCAGCTGCTTTCTTCAGGTGCTGCGAGTTTTGCTGTTATACAGAGGAGGTCCAGAAAAATGTATCCACTGTTTAAAAGACCATAACTTGCAAACTAAATGACGGAGTTGTCTCAAATGGCTCTGAGCACTATGCGACTTAACTTCTGAGGTCATCAGTCACCTAGAACTAATTAAACCCAACTAACCATAATGACATTACACACATCCATGCCCGAGGCAAGATTCGAACCTGCGACCGTAGCGGTCGCTCGGTTCCAGACTGTAGCGCCTAACAACCGTACGGCCACTCCTGCCGGCGGAGTTTTCTCATTTTTGCTGAAAGTGTAGCTTAAAGTCCAACTTAAAGATATCAGTGTAGGTGTTCGAAATGGTGATCATTAACATCCACACACAAACGATGCCGCCGAACTGCAGCAGGAACTACTGACTGCAACGTGTTCAGTTGGATATTTACACATGAATGTGCGATGGATTCTCGAAGTTCATCCAATGTGCGTGGCTTTCGTCGATAAACGACGTCCTTTAGTGTTCCCCAGAGGTAAAAGTCCAGAAAAGTTAGGTCTGGGGAACGTGGTGGATACTCCACAGCACCTCTACGTCCTATCCATCTTCCTGGTAGATTTTCGTCGAGATACGCCATAACACGATTTTTGTATTGGGCTGGGGCACCATCTTGTTGAAAGTAAACTCTTCCGTCTCCATGCAAGTCTCGGATGGCAGATAAAATCGATGTCTGAAGCTTCTAAAGGTACACCTCACCGGTAACAGTGCCGTCAAAGAAGAATGGCCCGATCAAGCCCCGGTAACACAATCCACACTTCATATTTATTCCTGGCAAATTCACGGCTTTGTCTACACGGACGTCCGGATTTTCGGCGGCCCAGTAGATGCAATTGTGGCGATTTACTGTACCATTGAGTTTGAACTGTGCCTCTTCAGACCGCACAATCATATCTGCAAACTCTTCATCGTTGCGCACCATGTTAGTAAACCACTCGCAGTACTCCATTCTACGATCTGGTTCGTCCTCGTTCATTGCGTGTAACAATCGCGGGATGTAGCGCTTCCACTTTTCTGTCTTCAAAATTCGCCTAACACTTGAGCGACTCACTCCAGTTTCACGGGCACACTGTCTCACAGACTTCTGTGGTGAGCGAGTGAATTGTTGTAACACACGACGGGAGTTAGCTAGACTTCTTACTGTTACAGGTCGTCGGGATGGTTGTTTGTGTACATCTTTAACACAGCCTTCGGCTTCAAATTTGTCTCGAGTGCGACGAATCGTTAAACGTGTCGGTGGCTCTGTTTGATGTTCATTTCGCCATTGCCGTTGAACCTCATTAATGTTTTCGTACTTAAAACATCACTTCAAAACTGACTTCCTTTCATCGAATGTAAGTCTTGCGCCAGCCATGTTTACTCGAGTAACTAGGTGCAACTAAGAACAAAACACTGACTATCTGGCGACCATCATCTGACAAAACAAAACAAAGCAATACAACGCTTGTGTGGCGATTGCCGGAACTACAAACTATTACACTACCAAAGATGAGACAACTCCGTCAATTAGTTTGCCAGTTATGGACTTTTAAACAGTCGATACATTTTTTTGGACCCCTCTGTAAATACCCGCGGCCTGGACTACCAACAGACTATACTATTGTTGGCCTCGCGCCGGTATTTCCAGCTCAGTTCGAGTGCCGACGCCCACTACGCCCTTTAATCGCGCTATTAAACAATCACGCCGAGAAAACCTGAAAGCTCACTCTATGTGTGGTCTTGGGAATCTACATCATCAGGTACCGGGACGCAGCGTATTGGCTCAAGATGGGGAGGCTGGACAAGATAACTTCAGTAACAGGAAAAAAATGAGAGCCAAATGCCATTAAAGAGGTAGCAGTCAGATAGCTGGCAACGAGAATGGGGGATCAGTGATCAGAGCCGGAGAGTGTGTACCGTATTTCCCCAACATCGGGGGAGGTTAGGAATGAGACACAGCGACCCCAGCACGGGTGTGTTCCACTTCCTGAGTGGACATGGGTCCTCACTCAATGCATTTACACCGCATGCTTCTCAGTGAAAGGGAAGAACGTACTTGTACTTGTGGGGAGAGAGGTTCCCCAGAGCACGCTGTAGTACACTGGACAAGTCTCATATAGATCAGACGGTCAGCGGACACGTGACTGAAGACGACACAGAATGCAGATATCTACAGTACCGCAGACTCGATTTCCATGACCTACGACTTCAACGCATAAAAAAACGACAAAACATACTTGACGCGAGACCCATCATACAACAAACAATAAACATGACAAACGCCTCGGAGGAAGGTGGCGAAACTAATCCAAGCAACAATACAAAAGATGATAATTTCCTTGACCAAATGGACTTTTACATAAGCCGTGAGTGGGAGTACCGTAAAACCGGTATAACAGAAATAGGCATGTAGCTTAGTTACAACACAAATTAGCGGTGAGCGCATACTTCTGTGCCTCTACCCCTTGCTACTCACTCCACGCCCATCTCCCCCCCCCCCTCCCACCAACCTCACCCGCACGACTTTGATACATGGATTCTAGGATTCACCTCTAATCTTTCCAACTATTTTTAAACTTCTTTGTTCCTACTTCGACATAACACTGAAGGAAAGAAATCGAAACACCAAGATGTATCAGTGCGACATAAACGGCAGTTGCTAGGCGTGTTTCCACACCTGAAAGATGATGTACGAGGGTAAGTCAAATGAAAAACTTAAATTTGTAGTAATAAATCGAAATTTCGCGCCGTTATCCTGTAAGTTGGTAAGCGTGCTATAAACATCGTGCATAATGGCCTGTAGGTGGCAGCATAGTGCAGATGCAAACATACCGTCGCAGTATCAGTATAAAGATGGCCGCCCAACTTGCGACTTGCACCAGGGAAGAACAGCGTTCTGTTATTCGGTTTTTGCGTAGTGAAGGTGTGAAACCTATTGGAATTCATCGGCGAATGAAGGTTCAGTACGGTGATGAATGTTTATCACAGCAGCAAGTCTACGAATGGAGTAGGAAGTTCGCAAATTGTGTGGCTTCAGTGCAGGATGCTCCTCGTCCAGGTCAGGCACAACGAGTTGTGACTCCACAGAACATTTCAGCAGTTGCAGCCATAGTGAAGGAAAACAGCCGAGTGACACTGAATGACATTGCAGCATGTTTCAGATTAGTCATGTGTCAGCACACCACATCGTGCACGATGTGCTCCAGTTTCACAAAGCGTCTGCAAGATGTGTGCCACGGCAGCTGACTGCTGAAATGAGAGAACGACGTGCTGATGCTTGTGAAGAACTTCTTCGGCGGTTTGAACGAGAAGGTCATGGTTTCCTTGCAAGAATCGTTACTGGGGACGAAACCTGGGTTCACTTCCACGAACCGCAAACGAAGAGAGCGAGCAAGGAATGGCGCCATTCCTCATCACCAAAATCAAAGAAGTTTCGAACAGAACCATCAGCAGGGAAGGTCATGCTGACTCTCTTTTGGGACGAAAAAGGCGTCATTTTGGAGCATTACATGCCTAGAGGGACCACTGTCACCAGTGCATTATACACAGATCTGCTAAAAAATCGTCTGCGGCCTGCAATCACATCAAAGCGACGTGGATTGCTGTCAGCAGGTGTCTTTTTGCAGCATGACAATCCAAGTCCCCACACTGCCCGTACAACAGTTGCAACAATCACAGACCTGCATTTTGAGTATCTTCCTCATCCACCACACTCACCAGGCCTTGCCCCAAGTGATTTCCATATGTTTGGACCACTCAAAGACGCAATGGGAGGGAAGAAGTTCCGTTCTGATGAAGAGGTACGCCACGCGGTGCATGAGTGGTTGCGCGAACTACCAAAAGAATTTTTTCCTAAAGGAATTTATGCACTTTGTAAGCTATTGAGGACTTGCATTGAGCGTGGGGAGATTATGTTGAAAAGTGATACAGCTTTGTACCACTTCTGCACAATAAATAATATTTAAAAATATATATTCAGATTTCGCGCCAGTCGCATATGAGTGGTGTGTGGGAGGATCCAATTCAGGTCTGCTTCAATGACGCCTTTATCAACACCTCACTGTGTTTGAACGAGGTCGTTCGGTAGAGCTACGAGAAGATGGTTCTTCGTTCCGCGAAACTGCAGAAAGACTTCGCAGAAATGTAGCCACTGTACATGATTGCTGCCAGCAGTGGTCACGAGAATATACAGTCGCAAGAAGACCCGGCTCCTGACGGCCACGAGGCACTACCGAAAGGTAAGACCATCGTAACCGGAGTATGGCTCTGACGCGTCGTACTGCATCTGCAGCAGCAATCTGAACAGCAGTTGGCACCACAGTGGCACAACGAACTGTTACAAATCCGTTGCTTCAAGGACAGCTCTGAGCCAGATGTCCTGTAGCGTGCATTACACTGACCCCAAATCGGCGCAATTGCGACTTATGTGGTGTCAAGCGAAAGCTAATTGGAGAGCATCATGGAAGTCTCTTGTCTAATGAAAGCTGGTTCTGCGTCGGTGCTTGTGATGGTCGCCTGTTGGCTAATAGGAGGCCAGTTGAGGGCTTGCAACCAACCTATCTTCATGCTAGACACACTGGACGTACAGTTGGAGTTGTGGTCTGGGGTGCGATTTCGTATTACATGCACCCGGTTTGCAAATTTGTGCGTCAATTTGGTGACTCTGCCTGTTGTGTTGTCATCATGAATAGCATTCCAGGTGTTGTTTTCCAAGAGGATAACGCTCGCCCACATACCGCTGTTGCTAGCCAACACGTTCTACAGAATGTCGACACGTTGCCTTGGCCTGCTAGATCACCATATCTGTCTGCAATTGAGAAGATATGGGACGTCATCGGACGACAACTCCAACATCATCCACAAGCATCATTAACCGCCCCCTGTGTTGGCCGACCTGGTGCAACAGGCATGGAACTCCATCTCCCAAACTGACAAACGTCACCTCTACGACACAACGCATCCACGTTTGCATGCTTACATTCAACATTCTGGCGGTTACACCGATTACTATTGTTCTAGCTTTTCACATTTGCAATGCCTTATGTCGCGCTGATATTAACTTGTGACCTTAGAATCGCTTAAATATGTTACGCAGACAAAAGTATTCCCGAAATTTCATTACTCTTCATTAATTATTTTTTGGTGTAGTGACTTTTTTCCATCAGTATTTATTGCTGAAAACAATATTTGCTTGCAGTATGGAACAATTCAAGGCAGCACATGAAAGACCGTGAAATGTGCGACTTGTTTTTAAAATACTAAGCAACAGATCTGTAAATATATGATAAATGAAAGGAAAAAAAATAAATGAAAAACCAGCTGGTCGTCATTTCTCGTCAAAAAGTGTACTCTTCTTTTTTGAGGAAGACAGTGACTGGAATGAGCTCACTCCAAATGCTGCAAAATCGGCTTTTTCCACTTCAGGAGGACTCCGATGGCTTTATTTTCAAACAGCATGGATCTTCACTGCAATCTCAACGCTGGATATGGCTGACGGGACACCGAGACACTGCCCTGCGTTCTTGGCCTCCAAGATCGTCAGACATGACCTCATGCGATTTTTTTCTTATGGGGATATGTGAAGGAAAGTGTGTTCGTCTCCCCTTTACATCGTGACACAGAAGACGTGAAGAACAGAATAACAGCCGCCATAACGTCTGTAAAAGCGGATACCTTATGTAAAAATTATGACGACTTTAGCTATCGTCTAAATGTTGTTCAAGCTGCTGCTGCTGGTGCAGGACACACAGAGGCAAGTCTCTAGAGGAACGGAAGGTTCCAAATGATTGGAAAAGAGCACAGATAGTCCCAGTCTTCAAGAAGGGTCGTCGAGCAGATGCGCAAAACTATAGACCTATATCTCTGACGTCGATCTGTTGTAGAATTTCAGAACATGTTTTTTGCTCGAGTATCATGTCGTTTTTGGAAACCCAGAATCTACTATGTAGGAATCAACATGGATTCCGGAAACAGCGATCGTGTGAGACCCAACTCGCTTTATTTGTTCATGAGACCCAGAAAATATTAGATACAGGCACCAAGGTAGATGCTATTTTCCTTGACTTCCGGAAGGCGTTCGATACAGTTCCGCTCTGTCGACTGATAAACAAAGTAAGAACCTACGGAATATCAGACCAGCTGTGTGGCTGGATTGAAGAGTTTTTAGCAAACTGAACACAGCATGTTGTTCTCAATGGAGAGACGTCTACAGACGTTTAAGTAACCTCTGGAATGCCACAGGGGAGTGTTATGGGACCACTGATTTTCACAATATATATAAATAATATATATAATATAATAGTGTCGGAAGTTCCATGCGGCTTTTCGCGGATGATGCTGTAGTATACAGAGAAGTTGCAGCATTAGAAAATTGCAGCGAAATGCAGGAAGATCTGCAGCGGATAGGCACTTGGTGCAGGGAGTGGCAACTGATCCTTAACATACACAAATGTAACATATTGCGAATACATAGAAAGAAGGATCCTTTATTGTATGATTATATCATAGCGCAACAAACACTGGTAGCAGTTACTTCCGTAAAATATCTGGCAGTATGCGTACGGAACGATTTGAAGTGGAATGACCATATAACATTAATTGTTAGGTAAGACGGGTGCCAGGTTGAGATTCATTGGGAGAGTCCTTAGAAAATGTAGTCTATCAACAAAGGAGGTGGCTTACAAAACACTCGTTCAACCTATACTTGAGTATTGCTCATCAGTGTGGGATCCGTATCAGGTCGGGTTGAGAGAGGAGACAGAGAAGATCCAAAGAAGAGCGGCGCGTTTCGTCACATGGTTATTTGGTAAGCTTGATAGCGTTACGGAGATGTTTAGCAAACTCAAGTGGCAGACTCTGCAAGAGAGGCGCTCTGCATCGCGGTGTAGCTTGCTGTCCAGGTTTCGAGAGGGTGCGTTTCTGGATGAGGTATCGAATATATTGCTTCCCCCTACTTATACCTCCCGAGGAGATCACGAATGTAAAATTAGAGAGATTCGAGCGCGCACGGAGGCTTTCCGGCAGTCGTTCTTCCCGCGAACCATTCGCGACTGGAACAGGAAAGGGAGGTAATGACAGTGGCACGTAAAGTGCCCTCCGCCACACACCGTTGCGTGGCTTGCGGAGTATAAATGTAGATGTAGAAGACATATTTAGTATCGTAGGTAGCACTCGTTGGTAATTCAGACGTCCCTGATTTTCTTGTGCCTTGTTATCAAGATGCCTAACGAAAAATTACAGAAGCGTTGGAGGATTTCCTCTCGTTTGTGGGACGGGCGTTTAGGAACTGCACGGTGGTCAACAACTGGCGACTCCGTCTAAGCTTCAATCGAGGACGGCCTTTTGTGGGCGGATGCACGGAAGGCGTGGCGAGATAGACCCGTTAGCGTCTGCCCTGCTGGAGATGTCATTAGCGGACAGTCACTGGCAGTGGGCAGCTCGCCTTCCAGTTCTCGCCGGACCTTCCGAGGGGAGCGCGACGCGAATGGCAGGAGAGGCGGATGCGGCGGTGTCCATCTGTGTCAATGACCTGCTTCGCTGGCCAACGCAACACGACGCAACTCACAGTAGCCTGTGCGGTGGCAGCCTTATCGATGCAAGGTCTGATTCCTGAGAGACCGGTCCGAGGATCCATCCGCTCCTGCACAAGCTGGGCACATTTCACTTTCTAATGAGTACTAACTTCGCCGCAATGCGAGAACTCTTCAGGGTTGACAGACACTTCTGTGAGTTAATTCGTAGAAAGAGTGGCACTCACTATACTGCTTCAGCGCCTCACATTATTCCCCGCGAACGCCCACGCTGTCGAAATTAGACTAACACTTTTCTCAATCTTCTTACAACCAAGAAGTGCTCTGTTGTCGTAAGGAAGGCTGTTGATAACGTATAGAAATATCAATATTTTTTTCCAAAAGAACGTCGTTATACAGGGTGTCCATAAAGTCCCTTTACAATTTCAAAATTTTATTACGACGGCAGTGGCTGAAATATTTTATCAAAATTTCTTTTATTGTAATCATTGTTTACTAAAGTTTTTATATATACTGAAATTTTGCGTTTCAGATACTCTGTTAATGGAAGGAACTGAACCTCAATAAAATGGCAACTCCTCAAGAGAAGGCACAATGTGTGTCCTGGTTTAGTGAGACAAAATCGGATGTTTAGATTCAACGAAACTTCAGAACGAAGAATGGAAGAGATCCACCATTGCGCCCTTCAACCCATGCGTGGCACAAAAAATTTATGGAGACAGGGACAGTGTTGGATAAACGGAGGAGCAGGTGACCAAGAACATCCGAGGAAAACATCATTCGCGTTTTAAAGGTCTTCACTTGTTCACGTACGCAGTCCATCTGCACTGCTGCCAGACAGCTGCAACTACAACGTTCCACTGTGCATAAGTTCCTCCGCAAGAACTTACGGTTCTACGCTAACAAAATGCAACTATTACAGACACTTGAGCCAAATGACAAGCCAAAACGGACAGAGTTTGCACTCAACCTGTTGGAACGCCTTTCGGAGGATGAAGCATTCCTCAAGCGGGTTTGTTTCAGTGACGAGGCAACTTTTCATGTTTCTGGGACATTAAACAGACACAATGTGAGAATGTGGGGATCTGAAGAACCCCATGTGACCAGGGAGCTTCACCGGGATGGTCCAAAAGTGAATGTGTGGTGTGGAATCATGTGCAATCGAATATATTTCTTCAACGAGCCAACAATTACTGCAGATGAAACTTCATGGCAGATTAAAACTGTGTGCCGGACGAAGACTCGAACTCCGGACCTTTGCCTTTCGCGGCCATGTGCTCTACCAACTGAGCTACCCAAGCACGACTCACACCCCGTTTTCACAGCTTTACTTCTGCCAGTACCTCGTCTCCTGCCTTCCAAACTATACAGAAGCTCTCCTGCGAACTAACACTCCTCAAAGAAAGGCAAAGGTCTCGGTCCGGCAAACAGTTTTAATCTGCCAGGAAGTTTCATATCAGCGCACATTCTCCTGCAGAGTGAATACCTCATTCTGGAATTACTGCAGATGTTTACTTCGATCTTCTGACCGAATATATAGCAGTACAATTGATTGAATTACAACCAACTATCATTTTCCAGCAAGATGGTGCACGGCCACATTGCGGGCAGCATGTTCGACGTTTCCTCAATGAAACATTTCCAGGCAGATGGATTGGGAGGGACGGGCCAATTTCTTGACCACCGCGTTCGCCAGATATCACTCCGTCGCTCTTTTCTATGGGGGTTTGTAAAAGATATTGTGTATCAAACAGGGATACGGGACATGCTGACTTGGAGTAAAGAATTCGTAATGCCATTGCCACCATTGATGACGATATGCTACAGCGAACAGCGCAAGAAATCGCCTACCGTCTTGATGTGCTTCGTGCAACTAAAGGCGCCCATATAGAGGTCTATTAAATACTGTCAAAAAACTTTTATAAACACTGATTACAATAAATGAAATGTTCTTAAAATACTTCAACTGGCGTTGTAATAAAATTTTGAAGTTGTAAAGGGACTTTATGGACACACTGTCTATCGTCGACATTTCTTTCCCGATATATCGATATCGAAATGGCAATATCGAATGACGATATTTTTATATTTTTTTCGCATTTTTCAGTAAATATTTGAAATCGTTCTTTTGAAATTGTAGAAGAACATTATTTTACTTTCACTGCATGAAGGAGCCTTACTACCAATCTTTCTCTTTGACTCCAGAATGAGATTTTCACTCTGCAGCGGAGTGTGCGCTGATATGAAACTTCCTGGCAGATTAAAACTGTGTGTCCGACCGAGACTCGAACTCGGGACCTTTGCCTTTCGCGGGCAAGTGCTCTACCAACTGAGCTACCGAAGCACGACTCACGCCCGGTACTCACAGCTTTACTTCTGCCAGGAAGTTTCCCTTTGACTGTTTGAAGCAATTATAGGTGGCACAGAGAAGAAGTCAGACTGCACTGGGAGGGTGGCGGTGTGAATAGAATAACAAGATTTCCGATGTGAAGAAATAACACACCAGTTGCGTTGAAAAACAATTTTAACCCAAGTAGTGTGCTATCGTCAGTCTTCAAAAACAGTTTCTGACAATGATGAACAAAAATACCAATGACAAGATTGGTCTTTGTGGTGGGCGGAAACGTGCAAGGGGAAATGCTGGCGTAATCAGTTCTCGGCGCTACTGAAACTTCACCACCCAATTTTGACACTACAACTGCTAGGTCACTGGTGTTGGCAGAAATGGGAAAAACGGGGAAATCGACAAGAAGCGTTCCAGACGAATCCGATATGTGACTAAACCGAACGATGGACCCATCGGACACCTTTTATTGTGTCACTTACATGCAGTTAGCGTATTTAGCAAAGTGGTTATCGCGAAGCGTGAACGTGCATTGTTTTCCTTTCCGTTCTTGCTTTATGGGGGATAAGCAGGCTCCACAAAAAAATGGTTCAAATGGCTCTAAGCACTATGGGACTTAACTTCTGAAGTCATCAGTCCCCTAGAACTTAGAACTACTTAAACCTAAGGACATCACACACATCCATGGCCGAGGCAGTATTCGAACCTGCGATCGTAGCGGTCGCGCGGTTCCAGACTGTAGCGCCTAGAACCGCTCGGCCACCCTGGCCGGCAATTTTGCAATGTACCTAACGTAATGTAAAACACGTATAAGAAGTGATAAACAGTGTAAAAGCGCTAACGAAAAGTGACACCAACTTCAGAATGAATATATACTCTTTGATGCTGTTCCAACAGTGTAGAAATACGTCCGGATCTGAATAAAATAGGAACACTGGTTACGTGTAAGACGGAACTGAACTTAAAATAAAAACTAAACTTCGTCCAAATGATGCACATAATAAACTAATCATATAACTAACACCTAGGTATGTAGCGACTGCTAAGATAAGGGAAGTGCATGTCTCGGCTACTACGTCAAGATACTCTAAGAATCCAAAGAAATGGGTAAACCTGCATAATATCGTGTAGGACCCCACCCCGAGCAAGCAGAAGTGCCGCAACACGATGTGGCACGGACTCGACTCATGCCTGAAGTAGTGCTGGAGGGAAATGACACCATGAATCCTGCATGGTTGTCCATTAATACGTAAGAGTACGTTGCACGGCATCGCAGATATACTCAATAATGTTGATGCCTGGGGAGTTTGGTAGCCAGCGGAAGTGTTTAAAATGAGACGAGTGTTCCTGGAGCCACTCTGTAGCAATTCTGGACCTGTGTGGTGTCGCATTGTCCTGCTGGAATTGCCCAAGTCCATAGGTATGCATAATGGACACGAATGGATGCAGGTGTGCAGACAGGATGCCTGGGTAGGTGACACCTGTCAAAGTCGTGTCTAGATGTGTCAGGGGTCCCATATCACTCCAACTGCACACGGTCCACACCATTACGGAGTTTCCACCAGCATGAACAGTTTCCTGCTGACATGCAGAGTCCATGGATTCATGACGTCGTCTCCACAACCGTACACGTCCATCTGCTCGATACATGTTGAAAAGAGACTCGTCCGACCAGGCAACATGTTTCCAGTCATCTACAGTCCAATGTCGGTGTTGACAGGACCAGACGAGGCGCAAGCTGTGTGTCATGCAGTCATCAAGGGTGCACGAGTGGGCTGTCGGCTCTGAAAGCTCAAAGCGGTAATGTTTCGTTGAATGGTTCGCACGCTGACATTTGTTGATGGCCCAGCATTGAAATCTGCAGCAATCTGCAGAAGGGCTGCACTTCTGTCGCGTTGAACGATTCTCTTCAGCAGTCGTTGGTCCCCTTCTAGCAGTGTCTTTTTCCGTCCGCTGCGATGTCGGAGATTTGATATTTTACCGGATTCTTGATATTCACGGTACACTCGTGAAATGGTCGTACGGGTAAATCCCCACTTCATCGCTACATCGGAGATGCTGCATCCCATGCTCGTGCACCGGCTGTAACACCAAGTTCAAACTCATTTAAATCTTGATAACCTACCATTGTAGCTGCAATAACCCATCTAACAGCTGCTCCAGACACTTGCTGTCTCATGTAGGCGTTGCCGAGCGCAACGCCGTATTCTGCCTGTTTATATATCTCTGTGGTTGAATACGCTTGCCTACACCAGTTTCTTTGGCGCTTCAGTGTATTATTTCCATTAAGATGTTATTTTCTTATATGCAAAGTCAGCTTTGAATCTTAATTTTATTTCTCCTGTTTCGAAGCATGCAAACTGCTTCGCTTACCGATGGAACGCGCAGTGTAACAAAGAAAAAGGATAAAGTATGGAAATTGTGACTCCTGTGTCACAAATTTTTTAAGACATTTGTTACCACCAAGATACAAAGAAGGAAATCGTTATTTCCGATTAAAAGGTGTACGTACACATAATACACACGACTCGCGGTTGTTAGGAACGACCCGTCTCATTTGCGGACTGCTGTGACTCGGAGCCAGAATCTAAACAACCAGAAGGCCAAGCAAGCTCCCTTTGAATCGCGCCGCGTCCCGGTGATGCCACGATACGGCGGCGAATAAACAGGGGAATTTATTAGGAGCAAGTCTGCGCTCATGACGTCTCTCGGCGGCGCGTGTAACGGCGGCAGTAGCTGTGGGCCTATCTCACAGCGATCCAGCCGCCGCCGCCTCGTCGTTTTGGCCCTTCTTGTGGTAATTACGTGCCGACACCCGGCCAAATGCACTGACGCCGGAAACGCAAAAAAAAGAGCACTCTGAAATCGTGCACAGTAAGTCGAGGTGAACCGCCTTCGCAACGCTGAATAATGCCTGTAAATACGATTTATAAATACGAAGGTGTGTCTACAAAGTTGCAAAATAACACTGTAATGCTTTCAGATTAGGCAGTTGAAACGTCCCCTTAGAAAAAATATAAATGACTGTGCTTAAACTGACACACAATATTTTTAGCGCAACGCAATCTGACTTTCAATAATCCCTACAAAAGAATGGCCCTGACTGATAATAACCTATACCTTTCATGAATCACTTACCTCACAAAAATCTTCGTTACTCAAACTACTGCAATACAGCGAGCGCCAATACTGCCAGCTAAATAAAAGATTCTAACTACTAAAGGCACTAACTACTGATAGGCATAGTTAGCAAATGAAAGATTTTGATAGAGAACAATGTATTTACCTTAATAGTGTTCAAAAGTCATAATATATATATCAGTTCATGGCATCCAGTCTTACAAATTTACTGACTCTGATGGACACACGTCCAGATCATCCGCTCTCAAAACTCCATCTCTCTCCCCACATCCACCACTGCTGGCGGCTCACCTCCAACTGCGCAATCCTACGCGCTGTTCACATCCAGCTGCCCAACACTACAATAGCGAATATTTCAACAATGCCAACCAGCCACAGACTGCACACAGCACAGCCAGTGATTTTCATATAGAGCGCTACGTGGCGTTACCAATAAAAAAACCTATACAGCCTACTTACACAGTTTCAAACTTTTGTTAAGCTGCGAAAGAAAGGCAGGAATAAAAATCTTGCTGGGGTTGGAGGATCCTGTTCATGTTTTGCCCGTGTTTCAGAATTAAATGAGGTTTTTTAAACGTCGCCTTCTGGAAAACACAATATATTATCTTTGCTATTTACTGAAATATGTTTCGTACCTATGTCACATGTTACATGGGACTCCGTCAATTTCTGTTAAATATTCACGACTGTTTTTCTATTTTAAGTCTGAAAACTATGAAACGTTCATTCTTTAATTTTTTTTTCTTTTGATTGCTCATCTCAATCTACCTGAATTGTGATAGAGTATTTGCGAAGATTGGCTTGCTTTTACGTTTTTTTTTTTTGTTTTTTTTTGTGCAAAGCAGTGGGAAGAACTTGCTTGAACAGTTATCATTTTTGAAATACTTTTTCCAGGAGTAGTAGCGGTTTATGTTCTGCACTTACGTTTTCAGTCCAGTCTTGTGTCTTTGGGTGTTTCCTTTTTTGCTTGTAATTAAATACACTTTTTGTTACATACTTCGCACTTCACTTCGTACTACACGTTTTCACACATGAAACGAAATTTCGGAGGAAAATGATGGAGTCATACACATCGAGAGACACTATTTTATTGTCGCTAATCAATTGTTAATCGTTTGTGTGGCGTGGGGCTGTTTTTGAATGTTTGGTGACAGTTTCTGTGGAGCATCAGCTGTGTGTGTGTGTGTGTGTGTGTGTGTGTGTGTGTGTGTGTGAGAGAGAGAGAGAGAGAGAGAGAGAGAGAGAGAGAGAGAGAGAGAGAGAGAGAGAAGCAGGTGCTTTTGCATAACCGGGGGTGTTAGATCTGAGGAAATGTCTTCGCATACTTGTTGAACATCTGCAAGAAAACAACTAGTAGTAAATTCTTGGTTTTCTCAAATTATAAAACCAAAAGCCACAATAGTTAACGAAAATAGGAGACCACTAGAGTACCCTAATAAACCTCAAAATTGGAAGAAAAATATGCATCAGAAAGTTATTTTCTGATTCTACGGAAACAATTTTGCCAGACACTTGGCGATTAATCTACAGGGAATGCAGACACATTGCAAACCCTCGACCTTCCAGTATGCTAATCCGCAAGGTACGAACGCGGAACACCGTTATATACATAAAGGAGCAAGAAATACTCTCAACAAGAAAGGGTACTTGTCAGGAACGACGTGCTCCCGTAGTTGCAGAGCTTACAGAGATAAAACAAGGAGAAATCTTGCAAGTGGATCATCCAGACACTTCATTGGACATGTTAGAAAATTATGGAAGTAAGAGTTGCCATAATTAGAAAATCAGACTAGACTCTTGCATGTAGTGAATAGTGATGGGCATTTCAGAATACAATAACATAGTCGAAACATGTATTTTGTAAACTAAAAACCGACGACATTGTGCTGAAATACGAAATTACAAAGCATTCAACGTGAATAATCGGTCCCGTCTCACCTCTTCCGAATAAATGTACGAAACAAAAGTTTCTGGGAATGTGACAATGTAATAATTCGGGAGCTCGATAACACTTCCTTTGCGTGTAAAAGGCATGGAAAGCATCAAATAGCTTTTACAACAATGCATCACCAACAACTATCCACTGAGAAGACAGTCATCGCTCAGCAATGAAGCATAACAATATTAAAAACAATGGCCAGGTTATGAGTAGGACTCGCGTACAGAGGTTTCCGTACAAACATGTATATAGACAGTCCATCCATTCCGGAAATCGAGGATCTCGACGATTTTTGCCTTTATTCGAAGACTTGGGAGAATGTGTTAATTTCAAGTTTGAAGTCGGATAACAAATGACAAAAGAAATACTTTCTCGTGTGATGTTGGTGTTGTGATCTTTAGTCCAGAGACTGGTTTGATGTAGCTCTCCATGCTACCCTATCCTGTGCAAGCTTCTTCATCTCCAAGCACCTACTGCAACCTACATCCTTCTGAATCTGCTTAGTGTTTTCATCTCTTGGTCTTCCTCTATGATTTTTACCCTCCACGCTGCCCTCCAATACTAAACTGGTGATCCCTTGATGCCTCAGAACATGTCCTACGAACCGACAATAGCCCATCGTCTGTGAAACAATATTTCTCTGACAAAGTAAGAAATTCCATATAAATTGATTTCAGAACCATGAATTAAGCTCGTTAAACAAGAGTCTAAAACTGACATGGAACGTAAAGTTAGCACAAATAATATTGAAGCAGCAGTTGTTAAAACCAAATTTGCATGTCACAAAGCTCACTAAATAATGGAGAAGATGCAGTAGGCAATAAAACAAATAGAAAGAAATATTCAGAAAAAGCTGTGGCTGGTTTAATGACATTTGCGAAAACAGCCGCAGTGTTCCCATATCATTATGACTAAAATAATGCAGAAATTATAAACTGGTATACCGAAGAAATCAGGAAAGGCGAAGAAAGAGGTGGGCACTTGACGTCTCAAGTACAGAAGGAGAAGAAGAACTACAGCAATTTCGTATTTCGGGAAGTATTAGCAACAAGCGAAAATGATCATACAATATAGACTTCCTTGCGTTCCCGCTGAATTTTGTTTTATGGGCAGGTCGTGACCCAAGTCCCATTGCCGTTGCTACCGTTCTGTCTCCTAATTCTGGAGACATTATCAGTATCAGCAGACGAAAATTTAGGCACAGAAATACGCCTTGGATCGTGGGCTAATGTCCATAAAACGAAATTCACGAAGAACGTGAAAATGAACCGTGACGTTTGAATCTGAAGAATTACATTACTGCAGAGACTTAAGTGGCTAGGAACTGAAGCAGAAAGCCGTACACACAAAAATCCTACAGAATATTTTTTTTTATGGTGTCATAAATCTTCTCATCACATCAGGCACGCAAACATTACCTGATATTCCCATCCATGAAACAATACATATTTCTAACCACTTCGCGCCATCACGTCTGCTTGTGTGAAATGCATGGAAGCAGAATTCTGAATGCGTGCTGACGTTGATGGATGACAGAAGCCGAGGGGATTCGCTACTTTACCTATCGCTCGCGCAAACAGGACGAGTTCGACAGGTTCGTTTGCTCTCGGGCATCTCATCTAGAGAGGCTTACAGGAGGTACTGCGCCCAGATATTGATTTCGGGCGACCAGCACATAAAACAGCCCATCCCGCCTGGAAGACACTATATGCAATCTCTTGTGCTGTAGCTGTAGAGCTGTAGAACGTACAGCAGGAATGAAGTGGAGCAGCTGAACTCTTTACGTTTCTCTGTTTATTCGATTCACTTGCCCGTATAACCGATTTCGTAACGTACCTCCGTTCCGCCTCATTGTACGCGTCCTCTGGCTGTTGTCTACAGCAGTGGTCGTTCCTGGGAGAAGGAGAAGAAGGAGACTTTTTTCAGGCTGGGGTTAAAGGAACGGCCTTTCTTTAAACCTCCTAATTAGGTAGCGGATGGTATTTTCCAACAACTGTTGCAGAGGAACTCTGTCCCGAAATATGGCAGAAAATCCAAGGAGTTACTAAATATGGTTTCCCAAAATTCATTCATCAATGAAGATGTAAATATTTGAGAATGCGGATCAAGTACTACTGCCCTCATGAATAACTTATAAATAGATATACTCTATCTTAATAAAGGCAAGGCTCTCGATCCAGACTGTACACTAAGCAGATCTTTTTCAGAGTCACAACCACCACCACCACCACCACCACCACCACCACCACCCAATTCGATCGCTTGGTAACGTGGGCTTTTTTGAGTCGGAGCGCGATGTAGGATCCCTTCATATTTTTCCATTTCTGCCGATCTTGAGCTTTCCCTTGCCAATTCAGTCGGGCTGCCTTCTTTAAGTCTCTGTCCCATCTGTCCAGTGGTCACTCCCTTGGTCTTTTTTGGTAAATTGGGCTCCAATCTACTACTTGTTTTTACCACCTGCCATATTTTCTTCGGACGACATGAGCAGCCCACTGCTTTTTCAAGGTATTCGTTCTTTCCATTAGGCTACTGACCTTTGTTAACTGCCTGACATCAACTGCACCCTTTCTGTTTTTCATTGTATTGCCTAACATTAATCTTTCCATTCATCTTTGGCTACTATTAGTTTTCTGACCATAAAATCATTTAATATCGATGTCTCGCATCCATAAATTATTACTGACAGTATACATTGGTCAAAGACTATTTTCTTTAGCTCCATCGACATCTAGTACTTCAAAACTGAGGAGTATTTTCCGTAAGCTTGTCAGCCTAATTTAATACGTCGAAACGTTTCCCATTATAGGTCTCCTTTCATATTTAGCAGCAGATAACACATATTCTGTGCCTTTTGAATTTGCATACTCCCAACACATATATTTCCCTCCGGTGTCCACTCATTCTTCATGATCTTGGTTTCATCAGAGTTCGTTTTCAGGCCAACTTCATAGCAGACCGACGCAAGTTCACTAACCAGCATTTGTAGTTCTTTTATACCATTTTCAAATACTTTTCAGAGTATATTGATACAATAGCTAGATATTTAATCGTCATATACAGCCGCTCGCTAAAGATCTGTACCTAAAGACTGGATAGTTGCACAGGTCACACCAATTTTCAAGAAAGAAAGTAGGAGTAATCTGCTCAATTATAAATCCATATCACTGACGTGAATCTGCAGTAGGATTTTGGAACATAAACTGTGTTCGAACATTATATATTATGTATAAGAAAATGATCTATTGACACAGGCAGCACGGATTCAGAAAATATCGTTGTGGTCTAACACAGCTAACGGTTTGGTTTCATAGAGTAATAAGTGGTATCGACAGAGAGTCTCAGATTGATTACATATTTCTGGGTTTCCAAAACGCTTTTGGTGCCGTTTTTTGTGAGTGGCTTCTAATCAAATTACGTCCCTATGGAGTATCATCTGAGTTATGCGACAGGATTCGTGTTGTCCTGTCAGGAAGGTCACAGTAGGCAGCTGACAGAAAGTCATCGAGTAAAACAGGTGTGATATCTGCCATTTCCGTAGGAGGTATTATAGGCTCTCTGCTATTCCTAATCTATATAGTTGATTTAGGAGACAATCTGAGCAACCCTCTTAGACTGTTTACAGATGACGGTGCTATTTACCATCTAGTAAATTCATGAGGTCAGAACCCATTGCAAAATGTGTTAGACAAGATATCTGTATGTGGTGCGAAAAGTGGCAAATGACCCTAAAATATTAGAAACTGGGAGGTCCTCCACATGAGTACACAAAGAAAAAAAGAAAAAAGAATCGACTGC
Source organism: Schistocerca cancellata (assembly GCF_023864275.1). Lineage (NCBI taxonomy): Eukaryota > Metazoa > Arthropoda > Insecta > Orthoptera > Acrididae > Schistocerca > Schistocerca cancellata. The sequence continues at coordinate 374,819,407 of NC_064626.1, forward strand.
TCGAGTTATAAAACCAGATTTAAAGGTTGTAGAGTGAACTAAATACCTAGGGATTAAAATAACAAACAACTTTAATTGGAGCCATTAGACAGAAAATGTTTTGAAGAACGAGAACCAGAGACTACGTTTTAGTGGCAGAATACTTAGAAAGTGCAACAGGTAACTGAAGAGACTGCCTACACTACGCTTGTCCGACCTCTTCTGGAATGTCCTTGCGCGGTATGGTATCCTTACCAGACAGGATTGGGTATAGGACGAATTTGAACAACGGCAGCTGGCTTTGTAGTTTCGCGAAATTGGGGAGAGAATGTCAAGGGTAGGATACGCGAGTTGGGGTGACAATCACTGAAACAAAGGCATTTTTCTTTGCGGCGAGATCTTTTCACGAAATTTTGATTTCCAACGTTCTCCTTCGAACGCGAAAATATTTTGTTGATGCCCACTTCCACAGGGAGAAAATAAGAGAAATCAGAGCTCGCACAGAAAGATTCAGTCCTCATTTTTCCGACCCGGTATTAGAGAGGGGAACGGTGGAGAAATAGAGAAATAGTCTGAAGGCGATTCGAAGAACTTTCTGTCAGGCACTAAGTGTCAATTGCGGCGTAGTGATGCAGATCCAGACGAACTTCTGACTCGGCCCGAATAGGCCACGAGGTAGTTGCTTGGAAGAAAAAAAGCGAGTAACGAAATACACTACTGGCCATTAAAATTGCTACACCAAGAAGAAATGCAGATGATGAACGGGTTTTCATTGGACAAATATATTATACCGGAACTGACATGTGATTACATTTTCACGCAATTTGGGTGCATAGATCCGGAGAAATCAGTACCCAGAACAACCACCTCTGGCCGTAATAACGGCCTTGATACGCCTGGGCATTGAGTCAAACAGTGCTTGGATGGCGTGTACAGGTACAGCTGCCCATGCAACTTCAACACGATACCACAGTTCATCAAGAGTAGTGACTGGCGTATTGTGACGAGCAAGTTGCTCGGCCACCATTGACCAGACGTTTTCAATTGGTGAGAGATCTGGAGAAGGTGCTGGCCAGGCCAGCAGTTCAACATTTTCTGTATCCAGAAAGGCCCGTACAGGCACTGCAACATGCGGTCGTGCATTATCCTGCTGAAATGTAGGTTTTCGCAGGGATCAAATGAAGGGTAGAGCCACGGGTCGTAACACATCTGAAATGTAACGTCCACTATTCAAAGTGCCGTCCATGCGAACAAGAGGTGACCGAGACGTGTAACCAATGGCACCCCATACGATCACGCCGTGTGATACGCCAGTATGGCGATGACGAATACACGCTTCCAATGTGCGTTCACCGCGATGTCGCCAAACACGGATGCGACCATCATGATGCTGTAAACAGAACCTGGATTCATCCGAAAAAAATGACGTTTCGCCATTCGTGCATCCAGGTTCGTCGTTGAGTACACCATCGCAGACGCTCCTGTCTGTGATGCAGAGTCAAGGGTAACCGCAGCCACGGTCTCCGAGCTGATAGTCCATACTGCTGCAAACGTCGTCGAACTGCTCGTGCAGATGGTTGCTGTCTTTCAAACGTCCCCATCTGTTGACTCAGGGATCGAGACGTGGCTGCACGATCCGTTACAGCCATGCGGATAAGATGCCTGTCATCTCGACTGCTAGTGATACGAGGCCGTTGGCATCCAGCACGGCGTTCCGTATTAGCCCTCCTGAACCCACCGATTCCACATTCTGCTAACAGTCATTCGATTTCGACCAACGCGAGCAGCAATGTCGCGATACGATAAACCGCAGCCGCGATAGGCTACAATCTGACCTTTATCAAAGTCGGAAACGTGATGGTACGCATTTCTCCTCCTTACACGAGGCATCACAACAACGTTTCACCAGGCAACGCCGGTCAACTGCTGTTTGTGTATGAGAAATCGGTTGTAAACTTTCCTCATTTCAGCACGCTGTGGGTGTCGCCACCGGCGCCAACCTTGTGTGAATGCTCTGAAAAGCTAATCATTTGCATATCACAGCATCTTCTTCCTGTCGGTTAAATTTCGCGTCTGTAGCACGTCATCTTCGTGGTGTAGCAATTTTAATGCCCATTAGTGTAGTACTCTGAACCTGGTGGGATATTCGTTACCCAGTAATGAATACACACGAAGCGCAACAACAGCTGTAGTGCCAGCACGCTCGCCGCGTCCCCCGGCCAGGTGTGGGAACGAAGGCGTAGCCGCGCTGGCGACAGCGCGCGCCGTGCCGTGGCTATCTGGCCGGCTTATCTCGCGTAAACACCGCGCTGCGCTGTGCCACATAACGCCCCCGCAACGCAGTGCAATGCAGTGCAGACCGCGCGGCATTTCGCTGCAGCCTGCCGTCGCCGCCGCCACTGCCACCGTCGCTGCTGCCGCCCGCATTTCACTGACCGTGCAACCACAGTGCGCAGCGTTGGGCGTACACGTAACGACCACAGTGATAATTTTTTATTATTGTTATTGTCGAAGGTGGCTAACCAGGCCGGCCCTTGAGTCATCCTGTAAAATCCGGCTCTCGTTCCTTGACTTCCACTTTAACACTGGCGCTCCAAACAAGTCCGCACAGTCACCAAAGATTGCATCTAAAATAGACCCACATTCCTCCAGATTCGAAATAGAGCAATTATGTGGATTATGTGATGCTGTGTAATCCAGAGTCGTCCTACATTGGCCTCGGCTAACAATCGATTGGGAGTCAGCTGCAATTTGTGTGTGTGTGTGTGTGTGTGTGTGTGTGTGTGTGTGTGAGGGGGAGAGTTCCAGTGAGTGACTGTAAGGATTTCTTTTGTGCTCGTTTCTGCTAACAAAGAAACTTATCTTTCATAACAGACTTAGGAAGAATGTATGGAAGCACTACTTTGGTGAAGTCAGATCTGCTGTTGAGTTTTTTGAAATCTGTCAAACTTTACAGAATTAATCAAGTAAATTGGATGTTACAGAGATGTATGAAGTCTCAGATTTATTTATGATAATGAATACAGTCTGAAGCAATGAATTAAATCGCATTCGGGAGGACGACGGTTCAATCCCGCGTTCGGCCATCCTGATTGAGGTTTTCCGTGATTTCCCTAAATCGCTCCAGGCAAATGCCGGGATGGTTCCTTTCAAAGGGCGCGGCCGACTTCCTTCCCCGTCCTTCCCTAAACCGATGAGACCGATGACCTCGCTGTCTGGTCTCCTTCCCAAACCAACCCAACCCAATGAATTAAAATTTGCACTAAGGCCAGTAATCGAACCCAGGTCTGCTGCTCATTAGGCAGATGAGATGATCACTGCGCCATCCAGGCACCGTCGCTAAAGAAGCTGCACGGATTACATCTAGTACATCTCCCTCCCAGAATAAAAACTCCGACTAGCACCTCAGACCATTCTGCCGTTCCCTTTCTTAACGTGTATCACTATTGCAGAGGCACTCGAACATTGCAATAGCACCTTTGCACTGACCGAAATGGAGATAATCTTTTCTGTAACTCACGTGTAGGAGATACGTTAATCAGACAAATTCTTCCAAAGACATATCGAGTATCAACTTTATCTATGATAAAGATGGGCTGAGGCGTGAATTGGGTTTCGTATTAGGGATGGATATGTACTAGTATAATCCAGGCAGCTGTATTAGCTGCAGTGCCAGGGTGGCGCAGTGGTTAGCACATCCGCCTAGTACGCAAAGGACCTGGATTCGAATCCTGGCCTTGATACAAATTTTAATGCACTGCTTCAGACTGCATTATTTACAGGATTAACAAATGGTTCAGATCACAAATGGCTCAGCTGAGGTCATCAGTCCCCTAGAATTTAGAACTACTTAACCTAACTAACATGAGGACATCACACACATCCATGCCCGAGGGAGGATTTGAACCTGCGACCGTAGCGATCGCGCGGTTCCAGACTGTAGCGCCTACAACCGCTCGGCCACACCGGACGCTACAGGATTAACCACAATCAAGAACTACCACAATATGACTACTTTCGTCGATAACTATCATGTCAGTTTACCAAAAAACATCACCAATCAAGGGATCTACTGAGGAGACACCACTTATTATGCTTTGAGACGATGCACACTTATCTAATGAAACCTTATTTCAAACGACATCGCTCATATGAAGAGACTTCTAACAAGAAGCTAGCGGGGTTAAGAAGATATGTGGAATGAGAGGTGGCGGTTACTAGGAAAATATGTAGAATCTGAAACTGACAAACCAGAGGGAATAGTCAAATAAACCTGCTTACTACACGACGTTAAGTATTGACCAGAAGGCGGTGACTAGTTCAGGTGCGTGAAATTACTCGACTGAAGAATCACTTCAATGAAATCGTTCAACCAGAATGTTCAATAGATCTTAACAGAACGACCAATTCGCCTGCTACTTTCAAACCTTACATTTACACGCACGGTAACAATAAATATTGCTTTTTAACTGTTAAATAAAAATTGCTACAGTGCAGTGGCAGTTTATAGTTGTCTGCAGTAAAACCAAGTACGAGTAATTTGACATGCGACATTAATATATTGTAATTGATATTTACCTTTTACTAATAAGCTAATAGCTCCCCAATAGACTCCCAGACTTCAGGTTTAATTTCCCACTTGCAGCAGTATTTGTTCTGCTGGTTCCGCACGCGATCCTTAAACCTCAGAATACCAAAAACTCTGCCAGTTTTCGCCTCATATGCGCCGTCGGGTTGAGATATCGACCTGGAAACAAACATGTTTGGTCCGTCTACTCGTAGGTTCGTAATCCGGAGTCGTCGGTTGTCATCATCTCGCGCTTCCGCTTCCATTCTAATCTTGGTGTTCGTTTTCCTTTACATGTTGTTCGATGGTCGGCCGACATCCGATCGAAAGTATTACGAATCCAGTGCAGGTGCAAGACTAACGAACGAAATGTCAGCTTTGGAATATTAGACCAGCCTTGTGACTGGACTGAAGTATTCCTTCCAGGCAGAATACAGGATTAACAAATGGCTCAGATCACAAATGGACAAAAGACAAGTGTGTTTGAATTCATTAGGGACGAAACTGCTGAGGTCATCTCTCCCTAGCCTTACACATTACTTAAACTAACTTATGCTAAGGACAACACACACACCTACGCCCGAGGGAGGACTCAAAACTCCGGCGGGAGGGGCCGCGCAATCCTTGACATGGCGCCTTAAACCGCGCGGCCACTCCGAGTGGCTATCTCAAGGGAGTTTTACACATAATTGACCTATTGGATAACGAAGCTTTTAGCGGACGATACTGTTATATAACCACAAGTCGCAAAACTAAAAAATTGTAGCGAAATGCAAGACGACCTGCACGGATGGACACTTGGTGCTGGGACTGGGTTGACAAACAAATGCAACGTATTGCTTATAAATTGGTGGAAAGACCTACTATTATGTGGTTACACAATTGTACAACGACACTGGAAGGAGTCAGGAATCTTGGGGTAATCTTAGGGTACGTGTGCAGAGCGATTTAAATGGAACGGCCACGTAGAGCCAATCGCAGATAAGGCAGATGCCAGACTGGGATTGATTTAAAGAATACGGGAGAAGGACGTTGATTACAAAACTTTAGTTCAAGCAATTGCTCGCCAGTCTGAGATTCTTTCCGGATAGGACTGATCGAGAAAATAGAGAATAATCAAAGGGGGGCAGTGTGTTTCATCGCGTGCGCGTTTAAGCGTGAAAGAGACACTATCGTGTTCATCCAACTCCAATGGCAAACGCTACATGAGATGCCTTGTGCGTCACAGTAAGGTTTAATGTTAAAATTCGAAGATTGTACGTTCCTAGAAGAGTCAATCTGTATACTGCTCACTGCAAGGCGTATCTCGCGAGAAGAAGACAGTAAAATTAGAGAGATTCGAGCTCACACGGAGGCTTGGGTACTGATATTGGTTATGAACTGAGGACCCAAAAACGACAGAGAGGTTTCCTTCCGCCGTAGCCCACAGTGGTCCACAACTCCACAACAGGCCACAGCAGTCCACCCACAACACCGCCATCTCACACCGAATCCAGGGTTACTGTGCGGTTCGGCCCTCTGTGGATCCCCACCCCCACGGGAACGTCTCATACCAGACGAGTGTATCCGCAAATGTTTGCATGGTAGAGTAAAATTCTATGTACCGACTTGACAGAAAATCCTAGGAAGTTCTGGTCTTACGTTAAATGAGTAACTGGCTCGAAACAGCATATCCAGGCACTCCGGGATGATGAAGGCATTGAAACAGATGATGACACGTGTAAAGCTGAAATACTAAACACCTTTTTCCAAAGCTGTTTCACAGAGGAAGACCGCACTGCAGTTCCTTCTCTAAATCCTCGCACAAACGACATCGAAATAAGTGTCCAAGGAATAGAAAAGCAACTGGAATCACTCAACAGAGGAAAGTCCACTGGACCTGACGGGATACCAATTCGATTCTACACAGAGTACGCGAAAGAACTTGCCCCCCTTCTAACAGCCGTGTACCGCAAGTCTCTAGAGGAACGGAAGGTGCCAAATGATTGGAAAAGAGCACAGGTAGTCCCAGTCTTCAAGAAGGGTCGTCGAGCAGAGGCGCAAAACTATAGACCTATATCGATGACGTCGATCTGTTGTAGAATTTTAGAACATGTTTTTTGCTCGAGTATCATGTCGTTTTTGGAAACCCAGAATCTACTATGTGGGAATCAACATGGATTCCGGAAACAGCGACCGTGTGAGACCCAACTCGCTTTATTTGTTCATGAGACCCAGAAAATATTAGATACAGGCTCCCAGGTAGATGCTATGTTTCTTGACTTCCGGAAGGCGTTCGATACAGTTCCGCACTGTCGCCTGATAAACAAAGTAAGAGCCTACGGAATATCAGACCAGCTGTGTGGCTGGATTGAAGAGTTTTTAGCAAACAGAACACAGCATGTTGTTATCAATGGAGAGACGTCTACAGACGTTAAAGTAACCTCTGGCGTGCCACAGGGGAGTGTTATGGGACCATTGCTTTTCACAATATATATAAATGACCTAGTAGATAGTGTCGGAAGTTCCATGCGGCTTTTCGCGGATGATGCTGTAGTATACAGAGAAGTTGCAGCATTAGAAAATTGTAGCGAAATGCAGGAAGATCTGCAGCGGATAGGCACTTGGTCCAGGGAGTGGCAACTGACCCTTAACATAGACAAATGTAATGTATTGTGAATACATAGAAAGAAGGATCCTTTATTGTATGATTATATGATAGCGGAACAAACACTGGTAGCAGTTACTTCTGTAAAATATCTGGGAGTATGCGTGTGGAACGATTTGAAGTGGAATGATCATATAAAATTAATTGTTGGTAAGGCGGGTACCAGGTTGAGATTTATTGGGAGAGTCCTTAGAAAATGTAGTCCATCAACAAAGGAGGTGGCTTAAAAAACACTCGTTCGACCTATACTTGAGTATTGCTCATCAGTGTGGGATCCGTACCAGATCGGGTTGACGGAGGAGATAGAGAAGATCCAAAGAAGAGCGGCGCGTTTCGTCATAGGGTTATTTGGTAACCGTGATAGCGTTACGGAGATGTTTAACAAACTCAAGTGGCAGACTCTGCAAGAGAGGCGCTCTGCATCGCGGTGTAGCTTGCTGTCCAGGTTTCGAGAGGGTGCGTTTCTGGATGAGGTATCGAATATATTGTTTCCCCCTACTTATACCTTCCGAGGAGATCACGAATGTAAAATTAGAGAGATTAGAGCGCGCACGGAGGCTTTCAGACAGTCGTTCTTCCCGCGAACCATACGCGACTGGAACAGGAAAGGCAGGTAATGACAGTGGCACGTAAAGTGCCCTCCGCCACACACCGTTGGGTGGCTTGCGGAGTATAAATGTAGATGTAGAATTATGGTGTAAGCGTACGTGGAGACAGTGTTTGTGTAGCAATCGCCGAAATAGTGTAAATGAGGTTGAATAAGGGGAACCAGCCCGCATTCGCTGAGGCAGGTGGAAAACCGTCTTAAAAACTATCCACAGGCACACCGGACCTCGACACAAATTCGCCGGGCGGATCCGTGCTGGGGTGCGGCACGCCTTCCCACTCGGGAAGCAGCTCGTTAGACCGCGCGGCTAGCCGGACAGGCACACTGAGGCTTACTAGTAGACGTTCTCTCCGCTCAGCCTTCGTGAGTGTAAGAGGGGAAGGGGGAACCTGACAGTGGCACACCAAGTCCACCCCCGCCATAAACCATAATGTGATTTGCAGACTATATATGCAGATGTGAAAAAGCGTGACCAAGCCGATCTGTGGGTCGTACGTTCAACCACTGTGGTCACAAATAAATGAGTGCGAGGAGGTAACATGGCAGTTTCCTTTCACGGCGATTTTCCACCTTAGAATGACGTCCTCGTTTCGGGAAGCGAGTTTATTCACGATGAATTTCAGTTGCCAGCATCAATGTTGAATACAACAGCGATCTGATCACAATCCTTTATAATCAGACGACTAAATAAAGGAAAAGTTTTAATAAAGGGATATCATCCATCTACATGGTGTTTAAAGAGGCATAATAAATGTTTCAGGAGGTGACAGTCTCGATTAAAACGAATAAATCATTCCATAGATCATGCATCTAGTTTTATTGTTTACAGAACCGAAGGTGTTGGAATGCAATCCAATCAAATACTTACAGATCGTGTTACGCAAATCATTAAATTCAAAATTGATTTTCCTGGAATTCACCTCTAACTTCAACGTACTTTCAAATTCTCTCGACAACACCACACTTGTAGATCTACCGAGTTCATCTTGGTACTCTTTTACGAGGGCACTAGCATTCAGAATCCGAACGGACAATTTCTTTCTTGTATTTACTTCTCATTTGTGCACTTACACCTTTCAGTCTTCCCCACAGTGGCCTTGGTCGTCAAGAAACGTGACTGTGTGTGACGATCCAATTTCCAGTGGATATTAGGTCTAGAGGAAACGGTCATTAAGGTCAATGCGGTTCCGGACATTATCTCCCCTTACGATGTTTGCCTGTGGTGCTGGTTGAAAGGCGGAGTGTGCTAAGAAAAGTAAACAACAGTTTGTAAGTATATGACGTGTCTCACTCTTTATGCATTTTTTTTTTTTTACGGTGGATTGCTTGAAAATGGGGCTACGACATCGAAACTACTACCAAGAATAAAATATAAGCAAACGATACGGGAGTAGAGTGACTGTGGGAAGTTTGTTTCCGGAACAGATACACTTAAAACACGCTACTATCACATACCGCCATTGAGTGCGGAGCAATAAAACCCTTTTCCACTAGGCCTCTCAACCTTCCTTCGGAACAGTTCCCCTGGGTACAGTTAACACTGGTAGACTCTCTCTTCACTATGGAACAACACTACACGACGACGGGCGCAAACGTGAAATTAATAGTAGAGAATTAAAAGAATTATTAGTCACTAAACGTCAAATAGCATGTAACTCGCAATACTAATAAAACATCTATTTTATTGGTGTCGAGCTCCGTGGCTGTGGATTATATTATTTTAAGGAATACAGCAACAAGCCACATGTTTTGTATTTTTATTTGTGCCAATACGCTTTTCGAGCTTTCACCCATCTCCAGCTGTACATCGATAAAACATCGACGGCAATTTGTATGTTGTGGCTTGACCTGTGTAAATTAACTATTTTATGTAGCTACTATACTTCGTTAGTTACATGTTACAATATATTACTTCTCAGATGTACTTTCTCTCTGCTCCGCTTCTTCTTGTTTCGATTTTCGCCTTTGTAATTGTGGCATACACACACACACACACACACACACACACACTCTCTCTCTCTCTCTCTCTCTCTCTCTCTCTCTCTCTTTTCACTTGTATTTTGCAGTAAACACCGCGATGTTGCAGATTAACATCTTTGTTTACATCGTAAAATTATATCTATGGCAAAAGTTATAATTTAATCGCAGGTTCTGAAAGCACTGTTTCTACTTTAAGCTTCTGTATGGCTAAAAAGCTTCAACTGCTTAGCACGAATGAGCTGAGTGCTTGTACGGTTACTTAATAAGTGCAGTAGTGACTTAATGAACTACGTTGATTATTAAAAAATAATGTAGTACATTTTATACAAAAGAACTAATATTACTTACTTTAGACACTGCTGGACTGATGCAAACTCGCTAAGTATAGTAACTAAACAAAAACGTTAATTTACAGAGGCCAGCTGCAGTATCCAAACTGCTGTCGATGTTTTGACGATGTAAACTGAAGATTGAATATGTATTACGACAAATGAAGATGGGTGAAAGCCAGAAACTCGTACTGGCATAAGGAAAAATAAATACAAAAACTGTTTGGTTCCTGCATTTCTTAAAATAATAGAATATAAGTACACGATGTCTCATGCATCGGAAGTTCACTGAGGCTTTTTGCAGATGATGCTGTGGTGTATCGAGAGGTTGTAACAATGGAAAATTGTACTGAAATGCAGGAGGATCTGCAGCGAATTGACGCATGGTGCAGGGAATGGCAACTGAATCTCAATGTAGACAAGTGTAACGTGCTGCGAATACACAGAAAGATAGATCCTTTATCATTTAGCTACAAAATAGCAGGTCAGCAACTGGAAGCAGTTAATACCATAAATTATCTGGGAGTACGCATTAGGAGTGATTTAAAATGGAATGATCATATAATGTTGATTGTCGGTAAAGCAGATGCCAGACTGAGATTCATTGGAAGAATCCTAAGGAAATGCAATCCGAAAACAAAGGAAGTAGGTTACAGTACGCTTTTTCGCCCACTGCTTGAATACTGCTCAGCAGTGTGGGATCCGTACCAGATAGGGTTGATACAACACATAGAGAAGATCCAACGGAGAGCAGCGCGCTTCGTTACAGGATCATTTAGTAATCGCGAAAGCGTTACGGAGATGATAGATAAACTCCAGTGGAAGACTCTGCAGGAGAGACGCTCAGTAGCAAGGTACGGGCTTTTGTCGAAGTTTCGAGAACATACCTTCACCGAAGAGTCAAGCAGTATATTGCTCCCTCCTACGTATATCTCGCGAAGAGACCATGAGGATAAAATCAGAGAGATTAGAGCCCACACAGAGGCATACCGACAATCCTTCTTTCCACGAACAATACGAGACTGGAATAGAAGGGAGAACCGATAGAGGTACTGAAGGTACCCTCCGCCACACACCGTCAGGTGGCTTGCGGAGTATGGATGTAGATGTAGATGTAGATGCATTCATTTCCACTGTACCTCAACTTTTTACTGCGGAGTGTTTCCACAATACACGCCTTTCTAGACAACTTGTTGAACCTTTGGAAGGCGCAAGTGTGTATTACAGTAAATTTTCAGCATGAAAACGTGCCTTTTTAATGTTGAAGTGTCTGTCTGATTTTACACGACTGAGGAGGGCAAAAATAGGCGAAGGAAATGGGAGATTACGCCTTCATAAACCACGAAAAAAGCTATTGAAAAACCTATAGTAACCTGCAATTAAGTTACACGCTTATGAATATCGTAAACGATTGTTTTCTGCTCAAAAAGGAAGAAACGTAATGATGATAGTGCAGGCGGTGCGAATAACTGGCTGTGCTACCAATCCGCCCGCAGCAATCTGCAATTACTGCTGGTTAGTTATTTAGCTCCAGCGCTTTAACGACAGAGCCGTACCGAGGCGGCGGCCTATCTCGGGAAGGCTCGGCAGAGAGGAGTCAGGAAGAAAATTATTCGCTTTCCCGCGGGCACGTTAGATGGCAAACGCGAGCCTGAAGTGTGGGGGTGAAAAACTGGACAGGCATTCACGAAGCGGATCTGGACACTTAATCGCAATGCAGTGAGCTACGTAAAAAAGAAGGGCCCTCTGTAGAATAAACAGAATGTAACTTTCTTTATGCTAGAAAATCTGTGGGAGAACTTTTCTTTTGGTGTGGCTCACTGCCTAGTCTAAGGCTTGCAAATGAACTGCATTTCGAAGCATTGTGTGTCTGTAACTGTGATGAGCCCCTGTATAGCGTAATGTTGTTGTTGTTGTTGTTGTTGCTGTTGATGATGATGATGATAAAAAGGGGAAAATGCGACTCGAATCACGTACAGCACCACGGAGCCGCCTAGCCAAGCGTTTTGTAATAGAATTAACTGGATCTGGTTGTGTACCAAAGGCGGCTGAGACGCGATGTCCAGTATGTTACAATAGGATTCGATGTTTCAACAACATACTGTGAGGGTACTGGTGTGTAGTATCTGTAAGTTGTTGTTCTTTGGAGGGCGACAATGCCCAGTGGCGCAGAGAGTCGCAAGCAGAGGCAGTTGTTGAGAGGCTGTGGAAGGTGTAGGCTGCGTGAGCCAAAGGCGGTTGCGTAGCGAAGGATTTATTTCTTTGTTTAATAGTAGTGGCACACAGTTTGAATAATAGTGTGTTTATATTTGTGAAGTGTGATAAAGGAAATAAATTAAATATTACCAGTTCTTAATGTTTTTCCATCAGTTAGTAGCACACCGTTGCATTTAACAATGAACGAAGTCTCGATATATACGGTCAACTACGACAAGAGGATTGTAACATAATAATCATTAATTAACTCATATAATCTCCAAGGAGAGGGGAGCTTATAATACCATATAGGTTTACAACAGTAGAACTGTGAGTTAACTGTTATTCCGCCGTATTTCACTGAACATGATATATTCTGCGTGCAGAATTTAAACGAAAACGTCTACCATTATAGTGCCGGCGGTATGAATAACTGGCTGTGCTACCAATCCGCCCGCAGCAATCAAATAAATTTTGGTAGATGTGTAAAATTTTGCACATTTAAAATCGCTTCTACGATAATCGCGAAGGTCAAGGTTCCAGGTTTGTGACGCGGTACGACGTACATTTAACATTTGCAAGGAAGTCACACTGTACAGTGACTGATCACTACTGAAGACAAAATCGCCTGTCACCACAGCCGCAGCTGCTAGGATAGGATACCACTTACTACCACCTCACGTCACCGTCACTTCCTAGTTGTAGTCGTAGACTACGAGTTACTCGCTCGGGCTCACAAGGGCCCAAGAATGTCGACCGGCTGCTATGTCATCCTCCGCCATTCGGCCTCATGCAGATGTGATCAGCACACCGTTCTCCCGGCCGTTTTTCCAACTTTCCCGACCTCTGAACCACTGCCTCCAACAAACATAATCCTCTATTGGCATCACGCAGATGAGTGGACCCCGTACCAGTCCTCCATCGAGGAAAAATCTTTGGTAATAACAGAAATATGAGCCGTGCGCATGCCAGCCATGTGCACTGACCTCCTGAGCTATGAAGGCTGGTTGTAATTGTACGCCACGCGGGGTAGCCGCGCGGTCTAAGGGCGCCTTGCCACGGTTCGTGCGGCTCCCCCTGTCGGAGGTTCGAATCCTCCCACGGGCATGGGCGTGGGTGTGTTGTCCTGAGCGGAAGTTACTTTTAAGTTAGAGTATGTAGAGTGAAAGCCTAGGGACCGATGACCTCAGCAGTTTGGTCCCATAGGAACTTACCACAAATTTCCTTTGTAATCGTACACTATCAGATGAAAAGTATCCGAACTCACCAATGTAATGCGAAATTGATCACTAGATGTCACGAGAAGCGATCCCGCCAGTATAAAAGGAGGCAGGGAGTATTGTGATGTCAGTAGAGAAGTATCAAAAGTAGAATGGGTTGGTCAGGATGGCTCAGTGACTTCCAAATGGTTGGTGCTCTAAGCACTGTGGGACTTAACATCTGAGGTCATCAGTCCCATAGACTCAGAACTACTTAAACCTAACTAAGCTAAGGACATCACACACATCCATGTCCAAGGCAGGATTCGAACCTGCGACCGTAGCAGCATTGCGGTTCCGGACTGAAGCGCCCAGAACCGCTCGGCCAAAGCGGCCGGCTCATTGGCTTTCTACGTGGACTAGTCATTGGATGTTAGTCGAGCAACAGATTCATCAGGACCCTTTCAAGCCATCTACAACCGCTGAATTCGACTGCTGGTGATGTGACTGTGAAATGGAAACGCGAAGGAATAGCCACAGCTAATCCAAGACCAGGCAGTCCCCAAATACTGACGGGCAGAGACTGTCGAGCTTTGCAGAGGGTGGTTATAAAAAATCGCATGAAATCAGCGGAAGGAATCACTCGCGAGTTCAACGTGCTATCAACAGATCTCCTAACACAATGACTGCGCTTAGGGGTATATTAAGAATAGGGCACAATGGTCGATTAGCATATCAAAGCTGCACATTTATGTAGTCAGCTTGAGGTTGTGTAAAGACAGGCACTATTGGACAGTGGATGACGGAAAACAGTGAATTGGAGGGATGAATCACGCCGTACCCTCTGGCAATCCGATGGAAGGGTTTGCGTTTGGCGAATGGCTGGAGAACACTACGTGGAATGGCATGAGGTGCCCAAGTATAGTACGGAAGTAGTAGCCTTATAGTGTGGGTTGTTTTTCGCTTTTAGAGTATGGTCCTCTTACTCTGTTTCAGAAAATGTTAAATGGTGAAGGATTTGAACATATTTTACAGCGTTGTGGGCTGCGTACGGCAGAGGAACAGTTCAGAGACGATGAGTGTATCAGTATGCACTGTCATTAAGGAGCTATGTAAGGCAATGGTATGTGAACAGTAACATTCCTGATATGGATTGACTTGCATAGAGTCCTCGACGTAAACCAAATGGAACACATTTGGGATAAGTTAGACTGTCGAGTTCGCTCCAGACTCCAGCGCACAAATTCACTAAGTTCTCTGGTTTCGGCTGTTGAGGAAGAATGAGAAGCCATTCCTCAACAGACAATCAGACATCTCATTAAAACTGTCGCCGTAAAGGGGAAAAAATGGTTCAAATGGCTCTGAGGACTATGGGACTTAACATCGGAGGTCATCAGTTCCCTAGAACTTAGAACTACTTAAAGCTAACTAACCTAAGGACATCACACACATCCATGCCCGAGGCAGGATTCGAACCTCGGACCGTAGCAGTCGCGCGGTTCCGGACTGCAGCGCCTAGAACCGCACGGCCACCACGGCCGGCTGTAAAGATGAAGGTTGGAGACATCCCATATTAGTGTTTACTAAGAGGTGATGTTCATGTATGAGAATCTGAAAAGCACTTCTATTTTGTAAACGGAATCATATAGAGTTACAGTCTTCACGCGAGAACTGTAATTTGCGAACGAGCCTAGCTTGCAATTGCGTTGTTGGCGACAGACGATCCATTGCTGTACGGACACAGTAGTGATATGTGATCGAGGTTATCCGAGTTACATTATGCGGTCGTGCACTCGACCAGGATGAGAATCGGCGCTCAAATCCCTATCCGGCCATTAAGATGTTGGTTTTCCGTCGATTTCGTCCATCGCTTATAGGCTACGCCGCTACGGTTCCTTTGAAAAGGACACAGCCGGGCCCCTCCCCTCCCCCTCCCCCCCCCCCCGAACCATCCTCACCCAATACGAGCTTCTGTTCCGTTTGTATCCACCTCATCGTAGACGGAACGTTAATCTCCAATTTACCTTTCCTCCCATCTTTGGACGCCAACGCCATCGTCTGATGATTTTCGTAGGTGATGTGCTTCAGTCGCGCCGACCAAACTTGCCCCCCGATTTTCGCAGTGAATAGGAGAACGCGAGAGTGTCGAATCGACTAGCGAGGTCCCCTGAGCGCTCATTCTGCTCTGAAGCGTCGCGACGTTTATTTGCGCGCCCTCCGGAGAGCTCTGCAAACTGGCAAGGGCCGCATTACTCGGCGATAAGCCGTGCGCAAACTGCAGCGGCGCGTCACAGCACCGGGCCGGAACTGGCGCGCCAGACGAACCGTCCGTCTGCTGTCCTCGTCACTTGCAAACTAATTGCACTGCCACGTCCAAGGTTAGTTATTCAAGCCCACTACTGCTGCACGTAACATTACAGTTTAAAATGGCTGCAGTAATATGGATAATAAGGAAATGGGTCTGGTTTCTTTAACTTTTCCACTCTTGCTGTCCTCAGTTGCGTGCTATACACCGGTGTGCAAAACTTAAGCAAAAAAAAAAAAAAAAAAAAAAAAGGTTCAAATGGATCTCAGCACTATGGGGCTTAACATCCGAGGTCATGAGTCCCCTAGACTTGGAACTTAAAAACATAACTAACATAAGGACATCACCGGCCGAAGCGGCCGAGCGGTTCTAGGAGCTACAGTTCGGAAGCACGCGACCGCTACGGTCGCAGGTTCGAATCCTGCCTCGGGCATGGCTGTGTGTGATGTCTTTAGGTTTGCTAGCTTTAAGTGGTTCTAAGTTCTAGGGGACTGATGACCACAGATGTTAAGTCCTATAGTGCTCAGAGCCATTTTTTTTTTAACTTATGGACATCACACACATCCATGCCCGAGGCAGGATTCGAACCTGCGACCGTAGCAGCAGCGCGCTTCTGAACTGAAGCGCCTAGAACGGCTCGGCCACAGCGGCTGGCTCCTAAGCAAGAAAGTAACATCTGCACAACGTGTTACTCCAAGTAACATTACTCGTTGAAACTTGAACCATACAAAAATAGTACTACTACTGTATAGCACACGAGGTAACTGTAAGGAATTCGCCGGTCGATGTGGCCGAGCGGTTCTAGGCGCTTCAGTCTGGATCCGCGAGACCACTACGCCACCAGGTTCGAATCCTGCCTCGCGCATAGATGTGTGTTATGTCCTTATGTTAGTTAGGTTTAAGTAGTTCTAAGTTCTAGGGGACTGATGACTTCATATTTTAAGTCCCATAGTGTTCAGAGCATTTTTTTTTTTTTGTAAGGAATTCGCAGTGAAGTGAAGAGAAATGACAGTTATATCCAAAGACAGTAATTAAATTGAAGTCACCGCGATTCATGATGGTTAATGAGGTGTATGATCACCGCGGCTGGCAATGCTTGCTACGCAATGTCCCCTCATGAAGGCCACAAGATGGTGAGGAGTTCTTGTGGTAAGGCATTCCATTCCACCAACAGCGCCACTGACAAATGGTGCGCATGCACGTGTTGTGGTACATCTCCCCAGGGCATCTGACACGTGCTCGATGGGATTTAAATAGGGGTAACGGATAAGCTGCCCACCTGGCTAGCCGTGCGGTCTAAAAGCCGTCGGCACACGGACCGTGCTGTCGAACGTCAACGTTGAGCGTGCCAAGTTCAACGTTCTGCTGAACGCTCAGAAATGATGCGACTTCTGCATACGGTACGTGGAACCCCAGCGTGGTATACGCGATCACAACGCATTCCAGCGGCAGTTGCGGGATGTTTCTAGTAAGTAAATCACACTGTTTACTAAACGGGCGCGCGTAAAATTCCCACGTTAGCTCTATTGAAATGCACATTTCCTTCATCGTCCACGAAAAGGAAAGTACCATGTCCAGTCAATAAGGACACAGGCTTATAAAAGTTCCGTTATAAACAGTGCGATACAAATTTGCAATACTTCACCACATAAGATAAACATTATTTCAAAAATATTCAAATGCGTGTGAAATCTTATGGGACTTAACTGCTATGGTCATCAGCCCCTAAGCTTACACACTACTTAACCTAAATTATCCTCAGGACAAACACACACACCCATGCCCGAGGGAGGACTCCAACCTCCGCCGGGACCAGCCGCACACTCCATGACAGCAGCGCCTTAGGGCTTAGACCGCTCGGCTAATCCAGCGCGGCAAACATTATTTCATCATTTCCATATTTTAGTAAAACCCCAAGGTCAGTCTTACTTGATCATTGTTTCTACCCAGTAGCAGAATGTTTGCAACATGTGAATTACGAAGCGTAAAAGAAAAAGAAGCAAAATGTCTTTATACAGGTAGCGCAAGCTGTCCTGTAGATTAAACCAATCGAATAAACTCACCCCTCTAAAAAAGGTGAACTTATATTTACATATCATCAAATATTAAACTAATAAGAAAGTATCAGAACCTAATAAAAACCACCCTAGATTACAATCTTTAGACAGATCTGTGACGCTACTCATTACGCTAAACCAACAACACACTGCTTTCAACAAATCATAGCATATTACGACTTGCTGAAAAGTTGAATCGTAGATATGTCACTGACTGAAATTTAATTATAACAAATTGTAGCAAGAACAATGGGTTTTTGGTGGATCTTCAGTGTGTCGCTGCCTTCAGATAGCATACTTTAAGCAAGTTACAATAATTCTTTTGCCACGAATATACACTCCTGGAAATTGAAATAAGAACACCGTGAATTCATTGTCCCAGGAAGGGGAAACTTTATTGACACATTCCTGGGGTCAGATACATCACATGATCACACTGACAGAACCACAGGCACATAGACACAGGCAACAGAGCATGCACAATGTCGGCACTAGTACAGTGTATATCCACCTTTCGCAGCAATGCAGGCTGCTATTCTCCCATGGAGACGATCGTAGAGATGCTGGATGTAGTCCTGTGGAACGGCTTGCCATGCCATTTCCACCTGGCGCCTCAGTTGGACCAGCGTTCGTGCTGGACGTGCAGACCGCGTGACACGACGCTTCATCCAGTCCCAAACATGCTCAATGGGGGACAGATCCGGAGATCTTGCTGGCCAGGGTAGTTGACTTACACATTCTAGAACACGTTGGGTGGCACGGGATACTTGCCGACGTGCATTGTCCTGTTGGAACAGCAAGTTCCGTTGCCGGTCTAGGAATGGTAGAACGATGGGTTCGATGACGGTTTGGATGTACCGTGCACTATTCAGTGTCCCCTCGACGATCACCAGTGGTGTACGGCCAGTGTAGGAGATCGCTCCCCACACCATGATGCCGGGTGTTGGCCTTGTGTGCCTCGGGCGTATGCAGTCCTGATTGTGGCGCTCACCTGCACGGCGCCAAACACGCATACGACCATCATTGGCACCAAGGCAGAAGCGACTCTCATCGCTGAAGACGACACGTCTCCATTCGTCCCTCCATTCACGCCTGTCGCGACACCACTGGAGGCGGGCTGCACGATGTTGGGGCGTGAGCGGAAGACGGCCTAACGGTGTGCGGGACCGTAGCCCAGCTTCATGGAGACGGTTGCGAATGGTCCTCGCCGATACCCCAGGAGCAACAGTGTCCCTAATTTGCTGGGAAGTGGCGGTGCGGTCCCCTACGGCACTGCGTAGGATCCTACGGTCTTGGCGTGCATCCGTGCGTCGCTGCGGTCCGGTCCCAGGTCGACGGGCACGTGCACCTTCCGCCGACCACTGGCGACAACATCGATGTACTGTGGAGACCTCACGCCCCACGTGTTGAGCAATTCGGCGGTATGTCCACCCGGCCTCCCGCATGCCCACTATACGCCCTCGCTCAAAGTCCGTCAACTGCACATACGGTTCACGTCCACGCTGTCGCGGCATGCTACCAGTGTTAAAGACTGCGATGGAGCTCCGTATGCCACGGCAAACTGGCTGACACTGACGGCGGCGGTGCACAAATGCTGCGCAGCTAGCGCCATTCGACGGCCAACACCGCGGTTCCTGGTGTGTCCGCTGTGCCGTGCGTGTGATCATTGCTTGTACAGCCCTCTCGCATTGTCCGGGGCAAGTATGGTGGGTCTGACACACCGGTGTCAATGTGTTCTTTTTTCCATTTCCAGGAGTGTATTTCTCATTATTTTATTCGACCGAATCACACAGTTAACAACGAGTATTCCAGTGACGTAGGTGGCATTGTGCCATCTCATTCGTCAACGCTCAGACGCACGCTCAGATTATCTGACATGCTAGATATTGCTCTGCACGTTCGGAAAGATTCCCGAACGTGCTATTCCACGCAATGACGTCAGAGACTCGACACGCTCAACGTTCTGATGCACGGTCCGTGTGCCGACGGCTTAACACACTGCTTCCCGAGAGGGAAGGCGTGCCGGTCCCCTGTACTAATCCGCCCTGCGGATTAGTGTCGAGGTCCGGTGTGCCGGCCAGTCTGTGGACGGTTTTTAAGGCGGTTTTCCATTTACCTCGGCGAATGCTGACTGGTTCCCCTTATTCAGCGGCCGGCCGAGAGGTTCTAGGCGCTACAGTCTGGAACCGCGCGACCGCTACGGTCGCAGGTTCGAATCCTACCTCGGGCATCGATGTGTGTGATGTCCTTAGGTTAGTTAGGTTTAAGTAGTTCTAGGTTCTAGGGGACTGATGACCTCAGAAGTTAAGTCCCATAGTGCTCAGAGCCATTTGAATTTGAACCTTATTCCGTTTCAGTTACACTATGTCAGCGATTGCTGCGCAAACACTCTCTCCATATACGCGTACACCATAATTACTCTACCACACAAACATTTGTGGCTATATTCGTCTGATGAGACGTTCCCGGGAATTGGGGGGGGGGGGGGGGCGCATTGGGGGCCTTACCGCACAATAACCTTGGGTTTAGTGTGGGTCGGCGGTGGGGTGGGTGGACTGCAGTGGCCTGTTGTGGGGTTGTGAACCATTGAGGGGTAGGGCGGGACGAAGCCCCTCCGTCGTTTCGAGGTCCTCGGTTTAACACACAACGCACAAAATAGTCCACTCGCCGTATATCCGGGTTCGAGTCCCAGTCCGGTACAGATTTTCATTTGTCAGAAACAGCTGACGTCAATCCAGATTCGCAAAATTCGAAATTATTTTGTAATAATTACTACAGATGTAGCCGTCATAACAATGTCTGTTGTAATGTGAGGATACAGACGCTGTATAGCACAGACATTGTAACCGTCACTGACTCACTCTTATCCTAGCCTGCCACAATAGAGGAATTCCATCAGTCAGTTATGATCACAAAAAGACGACTACATTACACATAGTTAAAATAAAATCTTCTTTTGATTCAGTGACAGCACCTGGACAAAGTACCGCTAACGAAAACTCTGTCCCCAGGCTGTGATGCTGTGTAGCAGCTCGCAAACTCAACATATAACAGGATTTGGTTTGGTTTGGTTGTTTGGGGAAGGAGACCAGACAGCGTGGTCATCGGTCTCATCGAATTAGGAAAGGATGGGGAAGGAAGTCGGCCGTGCCCTTTCAGAGGAACCATCCCGGGATTTGCCTGGAGCGGTTTAGGGAAATCACGGAAAACCTAAATCAGGATGGCCGGACGCGGGATTGATCCGTCATCCTCCCGAATGCGACTCCAGTGTCTAATATAACAGGATTTCCAAAACAGTTGAGTGAAGTACCTTTCTCACACTTGCAACCTTTATCCCACCACACAGAAAATTTTGTAATGCATCATTCCAGCAGCAGGGTTTTAGTTAACATTTTGCCGGAGGAAAAAAAAGCAAATGTTCTGCATATATAAAGGGAACGTTACATGCTGAAGATCAAGCGTTGCGGACTTGAAACGGAGATTTACATTTAGTGGCCATCTAGTATTCGTACGTTGGAATGGTGACCGCAGTCGACGACCTATCGGAAGGCTATTGTATCTAGACTACTGATAGCATAAGGCATATGTAAAACACCACTTCTGCCGCTGTTAAGAAAAGATTCATTTCCCACTGCATGTTGCATTTATGATGTGACTTTATGCCAAACGTGGTAATATAATACTATCTCTTTTTCCAGTTCGACATACCGGTGCGGAGTCGGCATCGTTATAAACGGAATCTAACGAGCCAACTGGACAGAGTTTGGCACGACGTCCCTCAGCAAGATATCTAGCAACTCTATCAATCAGTGCCAAGCCGAATAACAGCTTCCATAAGGAAAAAGAGGTCTTGCCCAATTTGTGAAGCTCATTTTCTTGAAAAAATTATCCATTTTTTTCGAAACTGTAATCGTTTCTTTGGCTGTACATGTACATCACATCTCCCCATTTCCGTCCCATTCTGATAATTCTTTCATGGTGTGCCGTTTCTTTCGTCTAACGTGTATTTTATTGTCATTTTAACCCGTCAAGGCATGGATACATCTACGATGGTTAGAACGTCTGCGCTATACAGTGTCTCTATCTGCACATTACAATGTCAGTGTCGGAAAGAACAGACACTGTTCCGACGATTAGAGCTGTAGTAATTATCACGAAATGGAGTCGCAGTTTTTGAATTTGGATTGGCGGCACCTGGTTGTGAAAAACGAAAATTTGTGCCGGGTCAGGACTCGAACCCGGATTTCCCGCTTATCGCAAGCGGTCATCTTAGCTAGTTCGACTATCCAAGCACCTCCAGGGCCTACTCAACCTTATAGCAAAACACAAATCGATTTCGGAATAAATGAGAATATTTGAAGTTTGCATTGATTAGTCTTCATTCAGGAAAATTTAGCAAGTAGGTATTGTACGACGTAATTATTGTATTTTGGTCTACAAGAGTCTTTGCAACATGTTTAGCTCAGTGATTAGGGGCATTTTTTTCACGTCGGGAGCAGAGGAACTTTAACGAGAGACAGTTGGATGAATTACACGGAGTCACATCGCATGTAATATCATCCCGGTAAGCTTTTTATACCGCAACAGTCACATTAATCGAGGGTTTTTGTGTTAGGCGCCTAATACGGTCGGGCGTCGTAAGGGCTGAGGAAATTATGGTTGGGAATTCTTTCACAAGTCGATGGCACGACAATCGGATTTTTGTAATACTTTACATTTACGGTATGAGAAGTTGAGATCTCAAGTACCAGTCGCCCCAAGCAGCTCGATGCATAAAATACGAAAACATGGACAAAATCGGAAGCGCTCGTGACTGTTTACCGCTGCTACAAGCATAGATTATATTATTATTTTTTTTCCTGTTTTCCGTTCCAACCTAATACCTATGTTACTTAAACATGACACTCATTAGTTATATGCTAATTAACACATACGTAACTGTCATTTTTATAAAAAATGCACGGCTTATTTGTAATTACATATCACATACAAAATATGAATTCTTATTTACCGATCTGTTATAAAAGATTGTTAGCAAAAATTACTTTTTTTCGTCTCTATATATTTTTCGCTTCACGGAACTGCTCATAGAAATGCACCATCGTTTAAAAATTTGCATCGGATATGAATCGAACCCGCGCCACAAACGTTGCACGTATTCGTTCTATCACACAGCCGTATGACCCATCGACAGAATCGGTCGTGAATTACTCAATTAAAGAAACTCGAAAAATTTCGAAGTCGTTTGAGAGGTATCTCAGATTGCTTTTGACACTGATATTTGAGATCGGAAATTACAGAAATCCGATTGCCGTGCGGCCTCCTTGTCAGTCACAGCCAGTTACACTATTGGTCATTAAAATTGCTACACCAAGAAGAAATGCAGATGATAAATGGGTACTCATTGGACAAATTATTATACAAGAACCGACATGTGATTACATTTTCACGCAGTTTGGGTGCATAGATCCTGAGAAATCAGTTCCCAGAGCAACCACCTCTGGCCGTAATAACGGCCATGATACGCCTGGGCATTGAGTCAAACAGAGCTTCGATGGTGTGTACAGGTACAGGTGCCCATGCAGCTTCAACACGATACCACAGTTCATCAAGAGTAGTGACTGCCGTATTGGGACGAGCCAGTTGCTCGGCCACCATTGACCAGACGTTTTCAGTTGGTCAGAGATCTGGAGAATGTGCTGGCCAGGGCAGCAGTCGAACATTTTCTGTAACTAGAAAGGACCGTACAGGACCTGCAACATGCAGTCGTGCATTATCCTGCTGAAATGTAGGGTTTCGCAGGGATCGAATTAAGGGAAGAGCCACGGGTCGTAACACATCTGAAATGTAACGTCCACTGTTCAAAAGCCGTCAATGCGAGCAAGAGGTGACCGAGACGTGTAACCAATGGCACCCCATACCATCACGCCGTGTGATACGCCAGTATCACGATGACGAATACACGCTTCCAATGTCCGTTCACCGGGATGTTGCCAAACACGGATGCAACCATCATGATGCTGTAAAGAGATACCTGGATTCATCCGAAAAAATGACGTTTTGCCATTCGTGCACCCCGGTTCATCGTTGCGTACACCATCGCAGGCGCTCCTGTCTGTGATGACGCATCAACGGTAAACGCAGCCATGGTCTCCGAGCTGATGGTCCATGCAGCTGCAAACGTCGTCGAACTGTTCGCGCTGATGATTGTTGTCTTGCAAACGTCCCCACTTGCTGGCTCAGGGATCGAGACGTGGCTGCACGATCCATTACACCCATGTGGATAAGATGCCTGTCATCTCGATTGCCAGTGATACGAGGCCGTTGGGATCCAGCACGGCGTTCCGTAATACCCTCCTGAACCCACCGATTCCATATTCTGCTAACAGTCATTGGATCTCGACCATCGTGAGCAGCAATGTCGCGATACGATAAACCGCAATCGCAATAGGCTACAATCTGACACTTATCAAAGTCGGAAATGTGATGATAGGCATTTCTCCTCCATACACGAGGCACCACAACAACGTTTCACCAGGTAACGCCGGTCAACAGCTGATTGTGTATGAGAAATCGGTTGTAAACTTTCCTCATGTCAGCACGTTGTAGGTGTCGCCACCGGCACCTTGTGTGAATGCTCTGAAAAGCTAATCATTTGCGTATCACAGCATCTTCTTCCTGTCGGTTAAATTTCGAGTCTGTAGCACGTCATCTTCGTGGTGTAGCAATTTTTATGGCCAGTAGTGTATTATGGGTTATGTCTGCCTCGATAGCTGAGCGGTCATCGCAACCGAATGCTGAGCAAAGTGATCCGAGCTCGATTCTCGGCTGTGTCGGAGATTTTCTCCGCTCAGGGACTGGGTGTTGTGGTGTCTTCATCATCATATCATCCCCACCGACACGCAAGTCGCCAAAGTGGCTTGAACTCAAAAAACTTGCACCAGGCGACTGGTCTACCCGACGGGAGGCCCCCGGAACACGACATTTCATTTCATTACGAGTAATTAACAGAACTGCCGCAAATATATCAGAGGGACTCGACAAAGAAAGAGGAACTGAAGATCGGAGGGAGTGGACAAAGAAAGAGGAATTGAAGAAGTTTTGGCGGTAATGACTGATGCGTCGCGAGTGGCTTGGTATGGTGTCTCAGTGTAAGGCGGCAGGGACGCACAGTGATTCAGTCGACGGCTGCCGCTTGCAGCGCACTCTCGCTTTCGGCGGTGACATTTCGTTCCGCGTTTGGCAAGCAGCCTGGCGCTCCGGTTGCGGCGAAATGTCTGCAGCAGGCCGAGTGTGGAGGTCACGGGGTCAGGGGTCGCCGGCAGGCCGCGCGGCCTGTTCTGTTCCGTCCCGGAACTGGAGCTGCGAGCTGGAACTGGAACTGCAGCAGCGGCTACTAGACGCTCAGCGCGCGTCCAGACCGCGTCCCGCTGACTCCATTTCTTCTCGGCAGAGCTGTGACCGCACGGAGGGAGCACTTCGCGCAACATCCACGGCAAGAAGCGGCCGATTCTGTAATGCTCTCACAGTTGCACCTGTTGCCTCCCTGCCTTACCTCCTATTCCCGGTAATCCTTCCCTTCATTCCCTGTGGCATGTTAGTTACTTCTACGTCTACAGGGATTGCACAAAGCAATATAGAGGACCTAGTATAAACATTTGGCTACTGGAGCTTATTTTTTGCTTCTGCGTGATACAAAAGCAGTGTCATTCCTTTCCCTTGATACTACAATACTAATAACAAGTGGTCGATCACGTCCATGGGACTGCAAATCAGGCAGCTGCACAATACTGTGGCACGAATAAGTCTCTGGAACTTACGCCAAAATTACCATTTGCCGGCTGGGCTAGCACTTGGACGGGTGACCATCTGGTCTGCCGAGCGCTGTTGGCAAGCGGGGTGCACTCAGTCCTGGGAGGCAAACAAAGGAGCTACTTGATCGAGAAGTAGTGGCTCCGGTCTCGTAAACCGACATAAGGCCTTGGGAGTGGTATGCTGATCACATGCCCCTCCATATCCGCACCCAGTGACGACTGCGGGCACAGGATGGCACAGCGGACGGTCGGTAATATTGGGCCTTCATGGTCTGTTTGGGCTGAGTTCAGGTTTCTTTAGTTTTTTTTCCTTTCGGTGACAAGGAACTGCTGGGACAATAAGCCACAAAAAGTTGTCTAAAATGAACAGTCTAAATTACTCTGGAACTCCTGAGTTCAGGCGGATCGAAAGCTCGGACACAGAACACCAGTCGTCATAACTGTGGAGAGAAAGCCGGCCGGGGTGGCCGAGCGGTTCTAGGCGCTACGGTCTGGAACCGCGCGACCGCTACGGCCGCAGGTTTGAATCCTGCCTCGGGCATGGATGTGTGTGATGTCCTTAGGTTAGTTAGGTTTAAGTAGTTCTAAGTTCTAGGGGACTGATGACCTTAGAAGTTAAGTCCTATAGTACTCAGAGCCATTTTTTTGGGGAGAGAAAGGAAGTCTGGATCATTGACATTGCCTCCCATGTGATAGCAGAGTTGACGAGAACTTGCCAGATACGAGGTCTCGAAAACAGAGTTACGGCAACTGTGGCGTGAACCAGTGAAAGTGGTCTTGGTGGTTCTCGGTGCACTCGGAGCCGTGCCAAAAGATCTTAGTGGGCACCTGGAAACCACTGTCCTGATGAAATATCCATCTGCCAACTATAAAAAACCACTTTATGCGATCTGCACGAATTGTCCGCCGATACATCATGCTATTGTAGACCCTTGGGAAGTGTCTGAGTAAAATACGAAATACACCATAGTGATCTCATTTGCTGCGTTTACTGTTATAGTAGTAATAATAATAATAATAATAGGAACGCTATCCAGAAAGTAGCAAACGTTTTCGTATATCGCGATGGTGGGCGGGGCTACAGCTCGCATCTTGGAGTCACAACGTTCCTACATTCAGTATGCATCCAGCGATGGTAGCGAGTGGTCTTTGTCTCTGCTACTTTCCTTTCTGTGATGTGTTAAAATGTGCGCTGCAATAGAACAAATGGTTCAAATGGCTCTGATTCTATGGGACTTAACATCTGAGGTCATCCGTCCCCTAGAACTTAGAACTACTTAAACCTAACTAACCGAAGGACATCACACACGTCCATGCCCGAGGCAGAATTCGAACCTGCGACCGTAGCGGTGGCGCAGCTCCAGACTGAAGCGCCTAGAATCGCTCGGCCACAGCGGCCAGCACTGCAATAGAACATCCCGCCACCTGTTTGTGAGGTGCGTTCCATTATTAGGCTTTTGTTGTCAAAAAACTGCAAATCAATTGTAATTTGTCAAACACAGACGAAGTTAAGGCGGGCGATACGAAACAAGAGTCGGGGGAAACTTTACCCAAAAGATTTTTCTTTTTGTTTTCTTTCCGTACAATAACGCGTGTCTACACGCGGCCAGTAGTACTCGAGAGCTCCTAAGAGGTTTTGGATGCGAGCTGTTTGATCATTCAGTATACAGCTCGGATTTCTCGCTGAGCGTCTACTACCTCTTCCCAGTCATGATGACGTGATTCGCTACACGACACTTTGATACTGACGCCAAACTGCATCCAGGTAAAGCCAGTACCTGCAATCGCAGACGGCAGATTTCTCCAGAGACAGTAGTGAGAAACTTGTGCCACAGGGTGATAAGTGCCTGAATCTGAATGGCAATTATATAGAAATATAGCCTAAGAGTGTACCTTTAAAATATACGTAATCAAATTTGGTTTTTGCATATTGTTAATTTTTTATTTGTAACATCTGTTACTTTCTGGACAGGCGTAGTGATAGTAGTAATAATAATAATAATAAGAAGAAGAAGAAGAATAATTCGGCGACCACGTCCAAGAGACTACACATCGAAGTGTACCGATTGCTTCATCCGATGGGTATCAGTAGGGAGCACCATGTCGTTACCACACTAGCCATTTCATGTCAACTTTTCGAACCGGAGTACCCCAACGAAGTCTTACAGGAAAAAAACTCAACTAATCAGGATTACCAAACCATTTTCCGTGGCGCCGGCCGCGGTGGCCGTGCGGTTCTGGCGCTGCAGCCCGAACCGCGGGACTGCTACGGTCGCAGGTTCGAATCCTGCCTCTGGCATGGGTGTGTGTGATGTCCTTAGGTTAGTTAGGTTTAAGTAGTTCTAAGTTCTAGGGGACTTATGACCTAAGATGTTGAGTCCCATAGTGCTCAGAGCCATTTGAACCATTTTCCGTGGCAGTATTAAGTCAACGCGTTGTGCCATAGTTCGTTATCCATGGCACATTGTTACCTTAGAAACCTTAAAACAATTCGAGAAAGGGATGACTGGATATGAAAAGTAACAATCTTTGCTAAGTGAAAGCAATTATCAGTGATAGTCCTGAAAACGGTTCAAATGGCTCTGAGCACTATGGGACTTAACATCTGAGGTCATCAGTCCCCTAGACTTGGAACTACTTAAACCTAACTAACCTAAGGACATCACACACATTCATGCCCGAGGCAGGATTCGAACCTGCGACCGTAGCAGCAGCGCCGTTCCGGACTGAAGCGCCTAGAACCGCTCGGCAACAACGGCCGGCTAGTGGTAGTCCTACAAGCCATCCCAAAACCTAACTAACCTAAGGACATCACACACGTCCATGCCCGAGGCAGTGTTCGAACCTGCGACCGTAGCAGCAGCGCGGTTGCGGACTGAAGCGCCTAGAACCGCAATTTTTTTTATCATTGTGTTTGTTCGTTGAGGACGTCACATGACATCTGGTCAAGTTCGTTTGTTGATCCTTCCACTCAGTTATTTTTTTATTACAGAGGCCAACCAGCTCTCTGACCGAACACGCTGAGCTACGGTGCCGGCAAGCGTTCGGCCAGAGCAGCCGGCAACAAGCTTAAGAACAAGTCGTTGCCATATAACGCATGGCCAACATCTGTTGAGTATAAATTCGGTAGAAGGAAACTCATCTGCATTTAGATACAAGAGCCTAAAAGTGAGACGACCGATATACACCTATGCCAGAAGATTAAGATTACTGTCCATGGCGACACTGAACGCCATCTGGTGGTGTTCTGGGCACGTGATGCGGTATAAATAAGCAGGGCAAAGGCGAATGGGAAATCATGTTAGCGATGGTACGGGCCGCAAATGGGGAAGTGCATTGCCATAGTCGACTTTGACAACGGGCAGATTTTTACGGCCCTACACTTGGGAAAGAGCAAGTCGGGAACGGAAACGGGGAAGCAGGTCGGCTGTTTACGTGTTACTGTCGCCAGCTTATGAGCTTCGTAAACTTTCAGGGAATTATATGCGTAACTTTTTCGTTGCAGTAGTTGTTACTCAACAGTTCGTATGCTGGGGCTGGTTAATACTAAGATATTTTACAGAGTATTCTGTACGTTTCAAAAAAGGGGCTCATTTATAAAATCAGTCTATCACTTCAGCCCTTGTGATTTTTTTCTCAAGAGCCGTCTTGATGTCTACGTTCTCATTTTTTTTCTTTTTTTTCACGTGGCTAGAATGTAATCCTTCATCGCCAAACCTGTTGGTGTTATTTTCGTATGTTTCCAAGCGCAATATTACACTATGACAAAGAAATCTACGTACCACGATCGACTTAACCCAAATTTGACGGAAACCGGTAGGTGCGATGTTAGACAGGTAAATGCTTACAATTTCAGAAAAACTAGATGAATTATTCAAGAGAAAAATCTTCACAAATTGAGCAAGTCAATAACGTGTTGGTCCACCTCTGGCCCTTGTGCAAGCACTGATTCGGCATGACATTGATTCATGGACTTGTTGGATGTCCTCTTGAGGAGTATCAGGTCAAATTCTGTCCTACTGGATCGTCAAAATCCTTAAATGGTTCAAATGGCTCTGAGCACTACGGGACTCAACATCTGAGGTCATCAGTGCCCTAGAACCTAGAACTACTTAAACCTGACTAACCTAAGGAAACCACACACATCCATGCCCGTGGCAGGATTCGAACCTGCGACCGTAGCAGTCGCGTGGTTCCAGACTGTAGCGCTCAGAACCGCTCGGCCACCGCGACCGGCGTCAGAATCCTGAGCTGGATAGAGGGCACTACCCATAATGCACCAAACGTACGCAGCTGTGGACAGATCCGGCGATTTTGCTCGCCAAGATAGGGTTTGACAAACACGAAGACAAGCAGCAGAAATTCTCGTCGTCTGCGAGCGGGCGTTATCTTGCTGAAATGTAACACCAGGATGACTTCCCATGAAGAGCAACAAAACGGTGCGTACAATATCGCTGACATCCCGCTGTGCTGTAAGGGTGCAGCAGATGACAACCAAAGGATTACTACTATGAAAAGAAATGGCACCCCCTACCATCAGTCCTGGTTGTCAGGCAGCATGAAGGGTGACAGTCAGGTTGGTACCTCACTGTTGTGTGTGGCGTCTGCAGATACGTCTTCACTGGTCGTCGAGGCTCAGTTCGAAGCGGAACTGATCAGTCTTCAGTTCCATCCTGCTTTTCTGAAATTGTAATCATTTGTTTGTCTCTACATGTACATCACATACACCGATTTCCGTCCCATTTGAATAATTCTTTCGTGGAGCGTCTTTTTTTTTTTTTTTTGCCAGAGTGTGTTATTTCGTTTTGTCCTTTAAAGAGCATGTAGGACTATTAGTTAGCTTCAGTATTCTTGTTCTTCTTATCTTCTCAAAACTTTTCATACTGTTTCTCTGAGCCTTTCGTTCTTCTAATGAGATGTATGATTAAGTTAGAGACGTTATCTGTTACTTGCATGAGCCGGCCGTTGTGGCCGAGCGGTTCTAGGCGCTACAGTCTAGAAGCGCGCGATCGCTACGGTCACAGGTTCGAATCCTGCCTCGGGCATGGATGTGTGTGATGTCCTTAGGTTAGTTAGGTTTAAGTAGTTCTAAGTCTAGGGGACTGATGTCCTCAGATGTTGTCCCATAGTGCTCAGAGCCATTTGAACCATAAACTGCATTGCCTTCTGTTCCTGAGATCGCCTTCTGCGAATACTGTTGCCACCTTAATAAGTGCTTGTGTCACAATGTCTGTTTGATAGTGGCGTTATCGGACTTCAACGTAAGGGAATGTGATCTCTTGTTATAAACATCCCATATGACTGTGTAGGCTTCACCGAAGTTTTTTGGACGAGTTTTATTGCTCACTTGTTTGTTTTCAGTGTCGATAATTTCACCTAAATACTTGAAGTGTTGACCCTGAGATGTTGCCATATCTCTTCACGATGACTACGTGCTTGCCGGTCGCTGTGGCCGAGTGGTTCTAGGCGCTTCAGTCCGGAACCGCGCTGCTGCTACGGTCGCAGTTTCGAATCCTGCCTCGGGCATGGACGTGTGTGATGTCCTTACGTTTGTTACGTTTAAGTAGTTCTAAGTTCTAAGGGACTGATTACTTCAGAAGTTAAGTCCCTTAGTGCTTAGAGCCATTTGAACTATTTTGACAACGTGCTTGCGGTCTATATAGTACTACTTCTTGTAACATTTTCAGTATTTATTTCAGATATTTCAATCTGTCACACTTCATTGATATTATCTAATAGCTGACTGAGAAGCAGCGGATACAGCTCATCACCTTACCTTACGCCTTCTTTTTTTATTTCGGAAGATTCAGAATTTACGCCCTTGAATTTAAAGGTTTTTTCTGTGTAACTCTGTTGGATTTAGTTGTTTTGTTACCCACAACGTATTCACGTAGTCCATTAAAGAGGGCCGTGCTGCCATTCGAGTCATGGGTTTTATGAAAATCTGCAAACATGACCACTATTCAAATCGACTGCCTTTGCTGTAATATCATCTTGAGATTCGTCTCCGCCACGGAGTGATAATGCTTTCCACATTAGAGGGAAAAGAAACTGGGAGAGTGTTCTAGCGCGAAGTTACAACCGATCATCCTAAATCTGAGAACACCTGTAGATATTCAGATCACCGCCGACAGCTACTCTGCCCACGTGCTGGAGAAAGCTCCACGCTCGGTCACAGCTATGATGTATGTCAACATGCTAATAAAGTTATCTCTCGTTCAGTACAACGTAGGTGTTCGCTAACGGCAGCCAACGTTGACAGCTGACTATATTCAGCTGCAGCAGAGTTCTGATATTGATCTCACAAATTCCTATATATTTCGGGTGATTTCTTTTCTCGGGAGATATATAATCTGATTAGGTTATCTACAGACGCATACACCGATATAAAACGCAATTACATAATCAAGCTAAGCGACGCGCTGGATGCATGTTCTCGAAGGTTGGAGTATGAGTCTGGCTGTTCTTCGCCTCTTTCAAAGTTACAGCGACTTCAACAAGAAGTCTGCAACATGTCGAAGTGATTACTTCATATAAGGCTACGATAGATTTATTCTGAGCTAGTAACAATTTTTTGAATCAGCTTACAGAATTTTGCCGCAGAGAAGCAGTCGAAATCGAACTTCTGTGTTTACACTTAAAATTGTTCGGTTATGTGCATCTCGTAGCCGAAAAAGTTTGTCACATTTCCTTTTCGATATATGACCACGGTCTTGTATGCAGTGAATAGCATCTACCATTTCGAGCAACACTAAGTAGTGTACGAATTATTGCTTATACTGTCGCCAGGGTAAAAATCTGCAGTCTAGAAAAAAAGGAAAAAAAAACGCAACGGAAGAATGGGGATCAATTTCTCGTCGACAGAGAGGCCATTAGAGGATGCTCAGGCTTAACAGGCCTGGGAGATGAGAACTCAAAGGGACCGTGTCTTTGTCACTGGATTCATCCCCTCATTTGCCCTAAACTATTCGAGGAAACCACGGAAAACCCTAATCTGGATGACTGGACATCGATTCTGTGTTGACCACTGCACCAGTCCCACTGTACAAAAAAAAAAAAAAAAAAAGAGGAAAAAAAAGAAAAAATATAAAAGTCTTGCACAGGTTTGCATGTGAAGTATTATCACTCTGATTTGCGTGTAACGCTTTGTGCTACAGCGCCATTCAATTAGTTTCTATAAAAGGTTGTTTCACCTCGGAATTAGTTTACTACGAGTACGACGGAACGTGCCGAACCTGTGCACTTGTAAGGGGCAGTCAAATGAAAACGAGACCGATGGAAAGAAGTAAGTAAAGTTTTATTATTTCAAAAGTAATTGCAGTTATCATTAATATATTTATTCCATTGTGAGACAAGACGTTTAACACCTTCATGGAAAAATATTTGCGATTGCCCACTGAACCAAGATTGTACCTAGGAGTGGAACTCGTCGTTCGAAGCAAACTGAAGGCCACGGGTATCTTTCTTCAAGGCTCCAAAACTATGGAATTCGGATGGGGATAGATAGGGACTGTGTGGACGATGTGTAAGGACGGGCAGAAATTATGGCAATTACTTTTAAAATAATAAAAAGTTTACTTTTTTTCATCTGTATCGTTTTCATTTGACTGCCTCTTATACTTTATTCGCTTCAGGAACATAAAGATTCCCTTACTTCCTCTATTTGTGTAATGTGTTCATCAGAGGCAAAGGTACTTGTGTGTCGGATAGGGGGAGTAGCAGACTGCGACTGGAGACTTGTAGTGTACAGGAACTGCGGTTGTTGAATAACTGTAAGAGGATACGAGATGATTTTGACATAATTTCTACCTGGTATGATTAATGGCAGCTCGCTTTAAATGCAGAAAATGTGTATTAATGCACTTGAGTAGGAAAAATTCTGAATGTCCGAACAGAGCATTAGTAGTGTGCTGCTCGGCATAGTCACATCGAATAAATAGCTTGGCGTATCGATGCAAAGCGACTTCAAATAATACGAGAACGTAAGGCAGGTTGTAAGGGAGGCGAACTGGCGACTTCGGTGTATTGGGAGAATTCTATACATAGCTAGTCTATAAAGGAGAGAGTGTACAGAGCACTTCGTGCAACCCATTCGTGAGTACTGCTCGAGTATCTGGGATCCCCACCCGGACGGATTAAAGGAAGACATCGAAGAAAATCAGAGGCGTGTTACTAGTTATGTTACCGGAACTTTGGATTAATGCGCGAATATTACGCAAATGCTCTATGAAATGAAATTGGAATTTTCCAGAAATCGGAACTTGTATGAAACCATATGGGCAATCGTTTTTCCCTCGCTCCATTTGCGAGTGGAGAGGGGAGGGGAAAGGGAATGACTAGCTTCTAAATGATGAAACCATTTTAAAAGCCACTGTAGGCTCTCAGTTTTATAATGCAACATGCCTTTATTTCATCAAACATTGGGCAGTTTCTTCCTTTGCCCATTTTCAAATGTATAGTGATGGTGATGTGTGTGTCACATTTAAAACCTGTTTCGTGCTATGTGGGAACACACTCTTGTCCCCCCCCCCCACATTATATGCATGGTTTTGCAAATCACAGCCTGCTTCCAGTCACACATTATACAACACGTCATGTGTGTAAAGGCCCTATAATAGCTAGTTCCTGGTGCTTGCAAATTTATATAACAGTACAACATGTCTTTGGCTTTCTTATACGTAAACAATTGAAAATTTGGCGAAAGGCCGAAACTGGCCAGTAATGTGATTATATACTGACAGTCTGCGGTGGTTTTTAAAACGGGTTTCATCGTTTAGAAGTTACAGTGATGATGTCGACTCCTACATGAGGAAATTAATGAAATGACTACCAGTGGTACAAGAGTCACCGTGTGGTAGTTTGCTGTGTATGTATATTGATGTAATTTTGCAGTGTGCGTTGTGATCTGTGTAAGACGTACCCGAAAAGAAAAAGAAATGAGTAAAAATCATCGTCCTTCAACCATACTGAAACTTTCATGGTTAACACAGTCAAATATTTCCAAACAATCTAAAATGATGTGACCCTACCTGAGTGCACGAGTAAGAAACGTTGCTTTATTAAAGGAATGAAAACTACGATTTAACGCGCCTTCGGCAAAACATGCATTAGGTACGGAGTGCTATGGCTGAGGCTGGAGAAGGAAATAAGTCGTGCTCGATTTCAAAGGAACTAATCAGGCACTTGCCTTACGTAATTAACAGAAACCGCAAATAACCTAAATCTGGATGACCAGACAGGGATTCGAACCCCCACTCTCTGCAACGTGAGCGCAGTTGTGAGGACCTTGGTTCTAACTGCACACACTTCACTCACTGTAATCGCCCCGCAGTTGACTTTAGTGATGCTAGCGTCCTACGGCAAAGCCACAAAACCGGCCATTAACATCCTAACTGTGTAACTGCAGTGTAGTTGCAGTACTGAAGTGGTTAAGCGCGAAAAAGGTCTTTGTAACATCGCATAGACACAATTTACTAGAGAACGCTGTGTTTGAAAGAGGACTGCTACATAGCGTGTGAGCAAATACTTGTTATTTGACAGTCACGTTCTTTAACTCTGTGAGAAATATAATTGGTCAATGGGTTATATATATTCCCTTGCCCAGACAATGTTCTTGTAAATGAACGTGTAGCTCGGAGGATACTGAGCGTGGTGTAACAATGAAGCGTAATAGAACAGCTGTTATCCTTTTATGTGTTTCGTATATACAGGGTATCCCATTCAAACCTCCCTGATTCCAAAGACTCAGGAAAAAACCCACAGTAGATACGACAACGAAAATTGCACCACGCCATTGAGCATCTCAAAGGATTTATTTATTTATCATCAATACACCTCTGCATGTGAACCATTTGCAGCATGAAGAATATCGAGTCTATATTCAATTTCTTGCCAAGTTCTTTGTAACATTTCCTCTGTTATTGTTGCAATCGCATTAGCGATACGAGGTCGCAATGTGGGAATATCGTCCACTTTGGTCGCATACACGAGGTCCTTCACGAATCCCCACATGAAGAAACCAAGTGGCGTAATGTCGGGTGAATATAGTGGCCAGGCAATGGGTCTTCCGCGTCCTATCCAACGATTGGGAAATTTCCTATCCAGGAACTTGCGAACAGTCGTTGTCCAATGCGGCGGAGCTCCATCTTGTTAAAAAATGATGTTGCGTTGCAAGTCTTGTATCTGAGGGTACACAAACTGCTCCAACTTGTCCAGATACACTGATCAGTTCACTGTTTGTTCCACAAAGAAGAACGGTCCAACAATCCTGTCGTGCATTAGCCCACACCAGACGTTTAGTTTAGGGCTCTCACGAATATGTTCAATGATGTTCGCGGATTTTACGAACCCCAAATCCGAACATTACGCCAACTAATCCTTCCTGATAGATGAAAGATTACCTCATCTGAGAATAAACATCTTTCCGGGAAGATGGTATCCATATCAATACAGTGCAGCATATCCACAGCAAATTGTCGGCGTGGTTTGTCGTTCGGCGTCAGATGTTGCACTTTGCACTTTGTAAGCACACATACGAAGACGCTGGGGAACTATACGATGCAATGTAGATCGAGGTACATCAAGTTGCCTAGAAGCTTGACAAATTGACTTACGTGGGCTTCTGAGAAACGTTTGTCTGATGTCCTCCACTCTCTTCTGAAACTCCGTGTTGTGCACCGCCAGAATGTTTCAGAACACTTCCTGCTGCTAGAAACTTCCTATACCATTTTGACATCAGGTGGATCACATTTATACACACGATGATAATTTATTTGCACAGTAACGGGCGATCTTGTTTCTGCAAACCACACTATGCTCGCGCGCGCTGCTGTGGAGTCGCCATTTTCACTTTATGCGACCATACTGCACTCTGGCGACGATACTTGGCACTTCTGACGCGGGAATATAAATTCTTTGAGATGCTCTACAATGTGGTGCATTTTTCAATGTCGTATCTACTGTGGTTTCTCTCTGCTGGGTCCTTGAAATCAGGGAGGTTTGAGTGAGACACCCTGTACTCTGACTGTGCTACCACACAGCGGATCTAATAATACATTTAAATAAATTTGCCGGGAGGAAATGTGGTTCAGCGACTATTAGGGTGGAACAGCAATACTGCTTTCGAGCTGTCTGCCGACATATCCTCCAAGTTTAGCTACTCCGCTTGGAACAGAGAACAACTCCCGCGGCAAATGTGATAGCAGGGAGTAGTGTTCGTCGGTCGGAAAGCTCCGTTAGCAAAATTTATTACCCGGTTATGTGACACACAGAAGACCAGCCAGCTACCAGTCACTGTGTTAGGGACACAATTTATTTCGAATGCGACTAACCGGTTTCGAGCGAAGGACACTTGTCTGAAACGGCTGTTGCTATCTTCATACAGTAAAAGTGTCTACCACCTCGAGCCACTGCTAGGGGTTCCACGAACTGCGGATTGGAAGCGCAAAGTATTCTTTACTGTTCAAAGTCTAGACACATCTTAAAAATGCAAAATTTAATTTTCCTCCTGTAGAAGGGCGTGCGCTGAATTCGGCGTTCCTACAACACTTACCACCCGATACTCTAGCACGAGAGGAATTTCAGGATGACCGTGATAGATGTCCTTTCTAATAAATTGGATGTCTACAGAACTTTCGAAATTCTTCCTTCCAAAGAAAAAAGTGAGTGACCACTGTAGTAACCATCTCTACATCTACATCTACATTCATACTCCGCAAGCCACCTGGCGGTGTGTGGCGGAGGGTACTTTGAGTACCTCTATCGGTTCTCCCTTCTATTCCAGTCACGTATTGTTCGTGGAAAGAAAGATTGTCGGTATGCCTCCGTGTGGGCTATCTGATTTTATCCTCATGGTCTCTTCGCGAGATATACGTAGGAGGGAGCAATATACTGCTTGACTTCTCGGTGAATGTATGTTCTCGAAACTTCAACAAAAGCCCGTACCGAGCTACTGAGCGTCTCTCCTGCAAAGTCTTCCGCTGGAGTTTATCTGTCATTTCCGTAATGCTTTGGCGATTACTAAATCGTCCTGTAACGAAGCGCGCTGCTCTCCGTTGGATCTTCTCTATCTCTTCTATCAACTCTATATGGTACGGGTCCCACACTGCTGTGCAATATTCAAGCAATGGGCGAACAAGTGTACTGTAACCTACTTCCTTTCTTTTCGGATTGCATTTCCTTAGGATTCTTCCAATG
Source organism: Schistocerca cancellata (assembly GCF_023864275.1). Classification (NCBI taxonomy): domain Eukaryota; kingdom Metazoa; phylum Arthropoda; class Insecta; order Orthoptera; family Acrididae; genus Schistocerca; species Schistocerca cancellata. The sequence goes on from NC_064626.1 coordinate 374,857,282, forward strand.
AATCTCAGTCTGGCATCTGCTTTACCGACGATCAACTTTATATAATCATTCCATTTTAAATTACTCCTAATGCCTACTCCCAGATATTTTATGGAATTAACTGCTTCCAGTTGCTGACCTGCTAAAGTACTGGAGAACTTGCCTCATATTGTACATTATGAACAATGGGCATGACAATATACTGTGATACGCAATTTTGCTGATGTTATTCCCAAGCTGAATACCGGTTAATATGTTATACTTATTTTAGGACCTTTGTCGAAACTAATTTATATATTACTGGATTTAATCTACTGTACAGCTTGAGAAGCTAATTATACTAATAATGCAGTGTTATCCACTGATGGCAAGAAACTGGGTGTAGAGTTTTTGTGCCGTACACTGCTGTAATCTGTTAGAAATGTTCATGATGTGAATAACACATCTCAGGTTTGGAAGCAATATCTTTTAATGCACAGACTTCTGGACACTGTATCATAACATCATACCAAGGGGTGGAGAAGGATATGGACAGAGTGAGGGAGGGGGGAGAAGTAGACAGTGAGAGGGAAGGAGGAAGACATGGACAAGAAAAGGGAGGGGGAGAATATGGACAGGGAGAAGGGGGAGGAGTATATGGACAGTATGTGTGTGTGTGTGTGTGTGTGTGTGTGTGTGTGTGTGTGTGTGTGTGTATTCATCATCTCCTTCTAAGCCACTGGACGAATTCAACGGATTTTGGTATACATATTACTTATTGTCCAGGAAGAAGTACTTTGTGGATAAGAACCACGTATCTCCAATAGGAGAATAGGAGAAAGCGTTACGGAGATGATAGATAAACTCCAGTGGAAGACTCTGCAGGAGAGACGCTCAGTAGCTCGGTACGGGATTTTGTCAAAGTTTCGAGAACATACCTTCACCAAAGAGTCAAGCAGTATATTGCTCCCTCCTACGTATATCTCGCGAAGAGACCATGAGGATAAAATCAGAGAGATTAGAGCCCACACAGATGCATACCGACAATCCTTCTTTCCACGAACAATACGAGACTGGAATAGAAGGGAGAACCGATAGAGGTACTCAAGGTACCCTCCGCCACACACCGTCACGTGGCTTGCGGAGTATGGATGTAGATGTAGATGTAGATGTAGAATGTGAGTGTGATTGGAAAGGCATATTATGCAGGTTGTACTGGAATGTTCTCCAGGCGCCATAAATGCGGATGATCAGGACTGAGCAGGAAGGGGGGGGGGGGAAGACGAGACGTGTAGTGAGAGGTGGGAGGATGATGATGTCAGAGAAACAGGGGAGGAGCAGAGGGACAGATAGAGAAATGAGTAGAAGGAGAGATGGACAAGGAGAGAGGGGAGGAGGATATAGATAGGGAGATGCGTGGAAGAAATTATGGACAGGGAGACAGGGGAGGAGGATATGGACATAGAGGGGGGAGAAGGAACTTGAGAGAGAGAGAGAGAGAGAGAGAGAGAGAGAGAGAGAGAGAGAAAGGAGGGTGGATCTGGTCGGAGAGAGTGAGGGTCAGAGAGAGGGTGAGAGTGAGAGTGAGAGAGATAAGAGGATTATGGGGAGAGGGGGGGGGAGAGAGAGAGAGAGAGAGAGAGAGAGAGAGAGAGAGAGAGAGAGAGAGAGAGGGGGAGAGGGGGAGAGGGGGAGAGGGGGACAGGGGGAGAGGGGGAGAGGGAGATGGAGAGGGAGAGGGAGATCACATAGAGAGTTTACAGAGACGTCACTGATCATGAAAAGTTCTATAGCTCAAATTATTTGTGTATTGTCGCGCACCTAGAATCTGTAGTATGAAGCTCGTTTCATTCACTTCTATTCGTGGGAATTTCAGAAATGATAGTGAGTGAAACACGCTCATCGAGGTTAGAATAGCACATCGAAGCATCTTTGACCTCTAAAGACAGTTCTCTGGCAAGAAGGCTGATGCACGACAGTTAATCCTCAAGGATTTTTTTTTTCTTTTCAGGTGAACACCATGTTTATTTCTGTGTCAAAACGCGATTAAACTGAGAGTGTTACATGTGTAAAATACTTAATTACTATTGACATCCTGTACCACATACTGCAGTTGGCTTTTGGCCTCGTGAAACAGCCTCCTACACAGGGTTCTGACCTTGGTGTCTTCTTCCCTTGCTCCAGATATCTGAAGATCTTCGGCCACCTGGCTTCTCTATCTTGTTTACAGTCTGCCTGAAGGTCTGTGTCCCTCCAGTTCCTGCTCTGACATTTCTCTCAATCTCGATCCCTCCTCCCTTCTATGGATGTGGCCGTCCCATATTCGTCTTCTTGTATTGGCTTTCGCAACAACATCTGGTTCGTTATATACCTCTCTGAGCTCCATGTTCTTTCTTCTTCTCCATTCTCCTTTCTCACGAAGTGGTCCAAATATCTTTCTAAGGATTCTACTTTCAAAAGCCTTTATCTTTGTCTCTGTGTACTTATCTATTCTCCATATTTCTGCCCCATGTAGTAATACTGGTCTAATTACAGTTTTACGATCTTCGCTGCTGCTCCTTGTTTCTCATCATTTCTGTTTAGTAAAATTCTCAGATATTTAAACGCTTCTGATTCTCCAAACAAATGGTAATCAATCTGTATGAGTTCCCTCTTTTTGTCTTGTAAATTCTTTCTACTCTCAAGAATTTTGTGTTTTCGCCATTTCCCTCTAATTCAAGTTCCTTCTCTTTTTGGAACAACTTCCTTGTCAGTATTCCTTTTTATTTCTACGTTAATCTTCTGCTTCGCTTGCTGCATCCAGTGTCTCCTGTATTATTATGTTGAACAAGAGTGGTGATTATTCTTTCTCTTTGAATGATCTGCTTTTATGTCAAAAGCTATGGAATATTCTCCGTCCACTTTCACCATTCATTTCAAGCCTACCAGTGTAACTTTTACAAGATTTATAAACTTCTTTGGGATTCGAAACTTCTGCGTTTTCTCCCACGACTTTTCTCTATTTATGCTGTCGTAGACTCCCTTAAAATCAACAGGCAATATCGCCATTGTTTTTTTATGTTCCCAATATTCTGCTATGGCTTCTTTTAGTACAAATATCCCATCAGTGGCGGATCTATTCCTTATAAATTCCGTTCCTTCTCGTCTGTTACATATTTTGGATATGTTCCGTTGTTTTCTCGAGAACCTTTGTGAACAGTTTGTAGGTTGCGCTAATTGATGAGATGCCTCTGTAATTTCTGCAGTCTTGTTTACAGCCCTTTCTATGGGTTGTATTATGACAGCTTCAGCTGGCATTCTTCCTTCGTTCCAACTGCTGGTCACGAGTTTGCGTATTTGTTTCGCAACTATACCTCCTACAATTTAAAGTAAAAGCACTCCGTTTTCAGCCCACAAGCGGCCCATCGGGACCATCCGACCGCCGTGTCATCCTTAGCTGAGGATGCGGATAGGAGGGGCGTGTGGTCAGCACACCGCTCTACCAGTCGTTATGACGGTTTTCTTTGACCGGAGCCGCTACTATTCGGTCGAGTAGCTCCTCAATTGACATCACGAGGCTGAGTGCACCCCGAAAAATGGCAACACCGCATGGCGGCCTGGATGGTCACCCATCCGAGTGCCGGCCACGCCCGCCAGCACATAACTTCGGTGATCTGACGGCAACCGGTGTATCCACTGTGGCAAGGCCGTTGCCACATTTTAATGTAAGCGGTGGTTATAATTAGCCTTCCGCTACTTGAGAGGGACTCCCATGAAGATGACCGTAGGACAATGAAACTTTATGAAAACATTTGAACGGTCATACGGAAGTGAGTTAACGAATAAACTAGTGAATGAAATACATTTTAATTTCCACACGAAGGAGTAACATTTGTTAATTGCGTACCATGTTTATGTTCCATGATACAAACCTTGCTCAATTTATCGACCATCTGCATGCACGACAGCCTGGAGCCGCACTAGAGATACCATTTCACAACTATCTGTAGCGCTTTTCGAAAGGCGGGCAACGGAATGTTCAGCTGGCCTGACACAGTTTTGCACTGCTCGAAGATCGCATACTACGTCCAGCAATCGCAGGCATGACAACAGTAGCTGCTTCAACAAGTCGTGGCGCAATTGGCCGTCGGTCTCTCCGGGGCAGTTCCCAGATCACCATTTAATTCTAACTTACAGATGATGTTCTTCAACCCCGGTGCGAATCTTCAACCCCGGTGCGAATACACGCGGATAGCAGCAGCACCTGATAAAACAGCTTTACGAGTACAGCCCTGCTCACCTCGTGCACACCTGTATCCACTACTTGCAACTGCAACTGTAACGCACACTGGTGCTAATGTTCCAACTCAACTTCGCGGTACCAGTAGCGGCGCGTAACGGCAAGCCACGACACTGACTCGACTAACAACGCGAATCCTGCAGCACACAGTCTAAACATCGCTCTTTTAAAGGGAGGTTTACTATCTTTGGCCCGAAAAAAGCATGTTCTTTGAGAATTTTTTTCTCGGGGTGTGTTATAGTTATCAATGTCAAATTTGGTCAAAATGTTTATTGATATTTCCTCTACAAACTGGAATTTTTTCGACGGGAAATGTTGAACATCAAAGGCGGAAGTGCCGTTAGAACAAAACAAAATTTCGATGTAGACCTCCAAGAGCGGTATGTCACAGGTCATCTGGCTCGTCTGAAATCAAAATTGAGTTGACGTTAGTGAAGTATATAAGATAGAAGTATATAAGATACTACCTCGCTGAAGTTATTTGTACCATAGTAAACAAAATGGCGGCCATTTGAAAAAAAATGTTTTTTTTCATCGATTTTTCGGCTTCGTCGGGCAAGTAAAAATATTTATAGTTGATGGATCGGAATAAAAGTGGTAGAACTCCTAAGTAATTTACTTAGCTTCGTCGGAAACAAAGAATCATGCCAATCGGTTCAGTAGATTTGAAGTTACCATACCGCGCGATAAAAAAACGTCATTTCGAGAAAAACGCGTTTGAAGTTTTGACTATTTATAAATGCAATATTATGCAATATACGTTCAATCTGCTATTCCGAGGCGCGCGGGATTAGCCGAGTGGTCTCAGGCGCTGCAGTCATGGACTGTGCGGCTGACCCCGGTGGAGGTTCGAGTCCTCCCTCGGGCATGGGTGTGTGTGTGTTTGTCCTTAGGATAATTTAGGTTAAGTGATGTGTAAGCTTAGGGACTGATGACCTTAACAGTTAGGTCCCATAAGATTTCACACACATTTTGCTATTCCGGGTTCATAAACTAGTCCTTCCTCTTCTTCACAGAGGACGTTCTGGTTGGTCTGGGCCACCCTGCGCTGCTCCAGAGCCGCTCGTACAGCTAGTGACAAGCGGTTTTTGGCCGCTTGAATCCGATGGTCGTCCGAATGCTTGGCGAACTGTGTCGAATAGAGTCCCAGACTGACGTCCATCGTTGTTATGGTCTTCAGAATTGCGGAATACCCTTCGCTGAAGCTGCTCACTGCCAGGAAAGTCCCAATCTCCACATTCTTCGCACCAGAATGTAAATGCTTGAGGGCTAACTTCCTAACACACGCGTTCAAACTTTCATTTGAATTTGGTGTCTTTCCTCCCAAGCACCGGTACAATAACTCGTCCTCCGAAAGAAAAAAAACTGGTGCGTGAAAAAGGCCGATTTCAGGCAGGTTCATTTTTTGTTCAACCTCGAACAACAAACATTTCCGTTCCGTATTCGGAAAAACCGTTTCAGGGGTGGATTCTAAACACTTTCATCCAAAAATACAATTTTAAAATATCGATTTTTTTAACCAAAAGATAGTAAACCTTAGCTTAAAGTTCAGTACCCATACGTTACATACACCGTAGGAAGCTAATTAGCACATCTGGAAGGATGACGTCGACTTTGATCCGATGAGGACATACGACACCTTGGGGATAGTGGAGATGCTGATAATGGATTTAACGTCGTCTGCCAAAAGATAGCGTAGTGGCATAACAGCATCATGTGTGTCTATACTTTAACAGGGGATACTCACAGCCAGAAGGCTCATTATGGTGTGAGCGTGTGAATGAAGCAGGCAACCGTGCCACAGAGAAGCACTCGTGATTCCTACAGCCAACTGCACTTTTGAAAGGGTTCAAATTGTGGCCATCCGAGTGGCGGGATGGTCCTTACGGAGAATCACCGCACAAGTTGGACGTGTTGCGTCATTTCGTGACGATGCTGGTATCACCTGAACATTCTCATACACGTAGACGAGGTTGTGGACGTCCACGCAGTACACACGCCTGCTAGGATCGTCGTATTGTAAGGACAGCAGTGGCAGGGCGTACAGCTATCACAGTACATATGAGAAGGGTTGTGGCCCCAGGTGTGTCAACACGAACTGTTGCGGACGCGTTTTGAGCAGTGGGACTACAGGCGCGCAAGCACGGCTCTATTGGGGCCGTCAGAGGATCATTTGGAATGAGGCGCCATGGGGTTCAATGATGGAAGCAGATTTTGCCTGCACGCAAGTGATGGTCGTTTGCGCGTACGACTTAGACTTAATGATCGCTGTGCAGTAGAGTGCATTCGTCCAAGACATACTCGCCCCATCCAGGCCTTATGGTCTGGGGTGCAATAGGCTACAACTCTCGTTCACCTTTGGTGTTTCTGGCGAAGACGCTAACCAACGCTCGGTATGTGCCCTTCTTGCAACAGGAAGTTGGTGTGTTGCTCCAGCAGAATGATGCTCGCCCATACAGTGCCCTTGGAACTCAACGTGCTCTGTAAGACGTGCAGCAACTTCCCTGCCCAGCACTCTCTCCAGACTTGTATCCAGCCGATCGTGTATGCGACATGATGGGACGAGATGTGACTCGTGCGACTCGTCAACCAACAACTCTTACAGAATTACGCGAACAGGTCGAGCAAGGGTGGCGTAACTTAACCCAGGACAGCATTCGCAATCTGTACGATCGACTGCATACCAGAGTGAATACCTCCATTGCCGCCAGTGGAGGCTAAGCACATGGTAATAAGGGCGTTTCAGCATGGGTCGATACCAGATATCTCAGAACCGCATGTGCTATTGATTCGTAAATGTAATCATTTCTTGTACTCCCGTCGGGTAGACCGTTCGCCGGGTGCAAGTCTTTCGGTTTGACGCCACTTCGGCGACTTGCGCGTCGATGGCGATTAAATGATGATGATTACAACACAACACTCAGTCCCTGAGCGGAGAAAATCTCCGACACAGCCGGGAATCGAACCCGGGCCTTTAGGATTGACATTCTGTCGCGCTGACCACTTTTTAAAAAAATCTCATTCTGCTCTATATTGTTCGTTGAATTTGTTCGTGGCGGACGTCCGAGGACACCCGTTCAGGTTTTTTGTTGATCCGTTCACTCAGTTTTTTTGTTACAGAGGACAGTTAACCCTCTGACCGAGCACGATGACCTACCGTGCCGGCACCACTTACTCAGCTACCGGGAGCGGACATTTATTGTACTCCGTATGTTGTACTGCAACAGTAATTCTCGAGCGAACTGGAAACTTCTGCTGGCCCAGTGTAGCTTTCTGTCTATACTGGGCTAAGTAGCGAAAGTTTAATTATAGCCAACCTGTAGTTTTGCTGTTATTTAACCTCTCCCTGGAGCTTTGTTGTATTTTCTAGCGTTTTGATGTATATTTCGTAGCTCCATTTATGCATCAAATGCAGTCACTAAACGTTAGCAGCCAGCTGTGAGGCTGGTATTTAGACGCAGCTCGACGTGGCGTGGCCCAGAGGAGAAGGGCGCCTCGCAGCAGAGTAGCGGCAGCTGCTGCAGACAGGCCCGGCTCGCCGTTATGTAAGGTGACCGGGGCGCTGCGGCTGCGGCTGCAGTCGTGGGCGGAGGCGGCGTGGCGCTGGGCGCGTGGCCTTTTGTAGGGCCGCGAGGCACGGCCCACGCCGACCGACCGCCTCCACACGGCGCGGGCTGCAGGCGCACGGGGCCGGTCGCCACCCACCCTCCTCACCGCTCCACTCGATAGCCTCAATTACGTTGACCAAACACATGGTGTGGACAGCGTAAAATATGTCTCCTTCGTACCAGTGAAACTGAGGGTAACAACGCACAATGGTGCTCTTCTTAAGCAAAACTAGAGAGGAGAGGAAGAAACAAACAAAGGAATAAGAAAAGGGGAGGATTGACAAGGAAGATAAGGAGTAGCAGGAGGAATAGAGAAATAGACGGCAGATGAAAAAAAAAATGGAAAACGTGAAGAGGAGAGAAGGAAGACGAGGAGGAACAAAGGTAGAGGAAGCAAAGGTAGAACAAAGAAAGAGGAGGCAAAAGCAGAACAAAGAAAGGAGGAGGAAGAAGAGGAGAAGGAAGAAGAGGAAGAAAAACAAAGAAATGGATGGTAAATGAAAAACAGTGAAAGATATGGAAGAGCTGAGGGGGAAGGAGCAACAAAGAAAGAGGAGGCAGACAAGGAAAAAGAATGAGGAGGCGGACAAGGAAAAAAGAAATAGGTCACAGAAGTGGAAAAAGAAAGAGGAAAAAAGGAGGCGCAGGAAGAGGAGGAGGAAGAAGAGGAACAACAAGAAGAAGAAGAACAATGTGGGGACAAGGAGGGGCAGCAAGAACAAAGAAACAGTTGGTGGGTGAAAAACAGTGGAAGAGGCAAAAGAGGAGAGGGGGAAGAAGAAGGACAAAGAAAGGGGTAAATGAGGAACAATATAGGAGGAGTCAGATAAGGAACAAATAAAGAAGAGGAGGTGGAGGAACAGGAGGATGAGGAGGAGGAGGAGGAGGAGGAGGAGGAGGATTAGGAGTAGAAGGAGGCTCTGATTAAAGAAAACAATGAATGGCAAGAGAGGAGATGGGAAGAAAACGAGTAACAAAGAAAGAGTAGGTAAAAAAGGAAAAAGGGAAGAGGAGGGAGAAGAACAAAAAAGAGGAGGAGGAAGTGGTGGTGGAGGAAGAGGAGGAGGAGGAACAAGGGGAGGGAGGAGAAGGAAGAGGAGGAAAGGCATAGGAGCAACAAATGAAAAAAAGGATGGACAAGGAAAATGGTATACAAGGTGACGCTCCTAAGAGTCATCAGGCGCATTTTCTTTGGTGCTTCGGCAGATATTTACAATTTCGATTTTTCAGTGTGTAGCCTGAGTCAGCCAGAACAAACACTGCTCACCACTTCTATTCATGCGACGCTCAGCGTCAACGGAAAGCCTTGGTTTGTTTCTTGTTCCGAACAAAATGATTTTTGACGAGGCATTTTACGTGCCTGTTCGATACAGCAGTCTCAAAGTAGTCAAGTCCGATATTCTTATAGCGGCATGCAGTAAAAGGGACAGTAAAACATGAAGATTAACCAGTACTCCAGCAGCTGACGATGATCATATTTGATTTTGTTGGGCGTTCAACTGCGTTGTCATCAGCGCCCATACAAAGTCCCAGTTTTTCACACAGTCCAGTTTCTTTACTCAGTCCAATTTAGCCACTGTCACCAATGATGATGATGATGATGAAATTATGAGGACAACACATACACCCGGTACCTGGGCAGCGAAATTCCCAACCTGGCCGGGAATCGAACCTACTCCAGCAGGCCTGCGCTAACTGCTACAGCCATACAGCAGCGCTGCTCAGTAACTACTGGAGTACCGGTTATTATTCTGTCTCTGTTAAATAAATACTGAAAAACTAACATCCCATTAGGCTAATTCGTGGCTTCTGTATCAAATGGCCACGTAAAATTCCTCTTTTACAATCATTTTGTTCTTACTGAGAAACATACCGACGCTTTTCCTTGATAGTGAGCGTAGCATGGAAGACGTGGTGACGCAGGTATTTGTTAGAGCTGGCTCCAGCTGCACATCACAAACATTAAATTGCAAATATCTGCTGTAGCAGAAGAGAAAGCGTATCTGACGGCTCTTAGGAGAGCCAACTGGTATAAATGAGTATCTTACGATATTATCTTGACGATAAATTCAGAAAATTCAATCCGATACAGAGGCTTATGGGAGTCATTCTTCCCTTACACCTTTCACCAAAGGAACAGGAGAGGAGTGGGGTACTGGGAGCGGGGTATTAAGACAGTGGTACATGGTTTATTTTCCACTGTACTCTGTAAGGTGCCCTGTGTTGAAATGTACGTTAGAGAAAAATGTTTGTGAATACAGCAGCACATGCGGAAGATGGCCATAGAAAAGAACATACTACGCACGCACTGTCAGGCTTTTCCATGTGGCCTATACCGTATGTACCATAGTTTATTTCTGAATGTACATAAATCCGTCAAACATGAAACTTTTACAAAATTTGCAGATACAATACTATTATTATTCCTAAAAATTAAAATTATTTTTGGCAGTGCCCCACATTCGTAAGAAAACTGTTTTCAATCTATAGGATTCAGAACGTAAAAATGTATTACACATGTATTATTTACCGAAACACCACTGATGAAATTTCGTCAATAAAAAACAAAACGCGTCTGCTGCAACGTCTCTTAAATTTCAGTAAGCTTAACACAGAAAAAATATTAAATGATACAGAAAGACTATTCTTTATTACATATACATACAGGATGAGTCACAAGGAAAGGTACATGCTTTGAGGGGTGATAGTATTAGTGACTCTGAACAAAAAACTTCAAATGGACGTATGCCCTCTTCATTATGGTTTCCGACACATTTAATATCACTTTTGTACGTTTTTCTTGAATAACTCGAAGACACACCCTCCAGCGAAAACGTGTCGCAGTACAAAATTAAACTATATTAAATTTCCTACAAAAAAAGGTCCTATTCATTTTTTTTTCTCTAGAACTAATGGTTTGTGCGAAGAGAGCGGGAGAATGTTGAAAAACTCGCTCGACGGTCATGCGCTGTAGCTTACGTAGTTTTTGTAGGCCAATTTGAGGTAGGATATTGAGGTAGTAAGTTAAGACGAACATTTTGGTACGGGACACTTTTAGTCTATCAAGTCGGGAAACTACCTCAAATTGACCTACCAAAACTATGTACATATTCCGTCTTTTGCAAGTGAATGTTTTATCTTTGTGTACCAAACATGGTTTCTATGCTACGCATCTTTAGTGATATTCATTTTTATCTCCTTTTCTGTATCCATGTGTTATTCTTTATATGCTAGATGCACACAATACACATTTCTTCCCATCGATATGTAACTTTTAAACATTTCACTGCATATAACCTATATTGTAGCATCTTGCTTCTTGTTTTGGTCACAGTATAGGTAATGTACAGCGGAGGTAATGTATAGCGGAATGTTTCAATGTGACCTATCCCTTGGAAGGAAGAAACCTGTACTATGTGCATCTAATACATAAACAACAAAACATGAGTACAGGAAAAGAAGATAAAAAAGATGACCACTGAAGATGCCTAACACGAATAGACGTAGCATGTTTAGTACACACAAATAAAACATTCAGTTGCAAAAAAAAGGAATTTTTTTGCTCTTTGTGATAAAGCATAACTGATTTAGCAACTGAGGGAAAAATGGCTATAGATATTAACAATACTGATGTATAAGGAGTTCCTCTGTTTCTTGACCCATCATGGCTGCGTAGTGTGTTGCTGATATGTTAAAGCTGACGCGAGGAAAGAGCGTACTTGTTTTACCAGTTTCACCGTACCGAACGATAGCGGCGATCCTTTGACGGTAAATGGAATCCCATCGAACGCAAATAACATAGTTAAACAGTACTATTTAACCCTAATAGCTGAACTGGTACATCGTACTGATTGTAACGGAATTGGACCCGTGATCATTCTACGCTCTAAGGGAGCATACTCTTTGATGATAATGTGGGAGAAATTAAGTGTATGCCTACCGGAATTCTAGCTAGTGAAGCACTACCATGTTCAACCCAACCTTCGTGTTGATGTCAGCTGTCACTTTTTAAGGCTTAAATACATCGAGTTTGGTTCCATAGTTCCCATTATTTTTGGAAGGGTAGTGTGGGTGCCTCACCACTGCAGTATTTTTTCAGTCAATAAGACACACCTTGCCATCGTCGTAACCGAGCGAACGCTTGTGCGGTGATGGTCGGCTCTGGGGTAGTCGTCTCCACTCACTGCACAGACAGTAGTGGAAATTGAAGCGGTAGAATTCAGTTCCCCACCACCAGATGCGACGCCCATGTCCTGTGTTTATTCCAAACCCCTTCGCAGTGATCCGAGCGAGGTGGCGCAGTGGTTTGACACTGGACTCGCATTCGGGAGGACGACGGTTCAATCCCGTGTCCGGCCATCCTGATTTAGGTTTTCCGTGATTTTCCTAAATCGCTCCAGGCAAATGCCGGGATGGTTCCTTTCAAAGGGCACGGCCGACTTCCTTCCCCGTCCTTCCCTAATCCGATGAGACCGATGACCTCGCTGTCTGGTCTCCTTCCCCAACAACCAACCAACCAACCTTCGCAGTGTCAAACTGACTGAGGGCGTGTGGTACTGTTGGTAGTGACCCGTACGCCAAATAGGGACGTTAATCTCGACGCGCCTCTTGGTGGTTTTCGAGAGATGCATGATGTGTACCAGTACTGGATTTCATTCTCTCCCTTCTCTTCGTCCGTACCGAAACAGACACAACACTGAACTACACTGAACGTTCACTTATCACATTCATCCGTAAAACGCAAATATCCTTCGTAACAGGTAGGAGGAAAGAACTGGAAAACCACCTCCATTATAGGCTGGCACAGAACGACTATGCAAGATTACCGCATCTGCCTCCAACGTCCATTTACTGAGTATGGTACTACCAAATCATAAATGCGGTAAAATTGTTGAAATTTCTCCACATGTTCCAGAGTAAAGTTCATTGGTACAACGCATCCCCCTTCCCACCACCACCCCCATTTTTAAGTTATTTTTTCGGAAATAATTAGTTATACGCGAAGAACGATAGACTGAAATTACTACATGTGTTCCAGAGTTTTCACTCCTGTGAAGGTTAAGTATGCCTCAGAATCCACTGCATTCTTTCCAGTATCGTATATTTACTAAACCTGTCGTATCACAACACTTTTAGATTTTACATGCTAACATTTTGCAAAGGTTCGCAGTGACTGCTACAGAGTGCCACTTCAAGGCGTGCTTACCCGCTACATCAAACATTTGTAAGTATTTTTTGAAGTGTTTGAAGACTCAGGCTGATAATTCTTGCACTGCGATCACATGTCCGCACATTTACCCAAAAGAATCGTTCCAAATTGTTCTCAACTATCCTTTCCATATTTTCGTACAGTGGGATGACTATTAGCAACAGATGTTCAACAAACATTTGTACTGCCGTAGATTTCAATCACATGAAGATGAGTGGTTACCCACTCGAAGCCAGTTAGGGGTTTTAAATAAACAATTCAAAATATGGAAGTTACAGATATTAATAAAAACATCCCACTAATATGGTATCTCAGGTTTTCACGGAGTGATTGATTAATACTGTACTTTCCGGTGTTTCGACGAGTTGACATCTCCATTTCTTACATACGATATTTCGAAGACTTGCCCAGTTGTCTTCTCTGTTGCCGCGATTTGTACTGTTAAGTGTACTTGCTGCCTAGGTCCAACCAGACTGGGTGAGTCCACGCAGCGAACACACATAACAAACAGTTCGCAGCACCCGAGGAAGGCGACTGGGTAGGTCTTCGAAACATTGCGTATTAAAAGGAAACAACTCAACTGAAAATTGGGCATGGGTAGACCTAAAAACACCGAACTGGAAACTGTTGAGGTCCTGAATGCTGTGTTTGTGTGTCTAAGGCAGGTGCTGCAATGTTTGCGTGCTACCTGGGCCAACGACCGAGGGAACCGGCCTGAAGATTCCAGGCGGCCTACGTTCGCTACGGGATTCGAGCGCCGGCCCGGTTGATCGCGTGCCGGACAGAAGGCCGGGGGGGGGGGAGGGGAGGATAGGGGAGGGCGGCTTTGCAGAGCGAGGCACACGAGAAGCACATGCCGTGGCGCGTACGTCACAGCACGTGACAATGCATGTCTTACGAATGACGGCGGACAGCATTGACTGCTCGATTAAATGCATGTAAGCTGTCGATAGCAGCCGGCCGAAGTGGCCGTGCGGTTAAAGGCGCAGTCTGGAACCGCAAGAACGCTACGGTCGCAGGTTCGAATCCTGCCTCGGGCATGGATGTTTGTGATGTCCTTAGGTTAGTTAGGTTTAACTAGTTCTAAGTTCTAGGGGACTAATGACCTCAGCAGTTGAGTCCCATAGTGCTCAGAGCCATTTGAACCATTTTGTCGATAGCACATGACAAAATTAAGACATTTAGTGGGTATCTTTTCAGCTGAATATTGATTTCCCGGGGACCTGTACGAAGCAGAGCGTTCGCGAAGGCTCTGGCTCTGAGCACTATGGGACTTAACAAAAAAAAAAATGGCTCTGAGCACTATGGGACTCAACATCTTAGGTCATAAGTCCCCTAGAACTTAGAACTACTTAAACCTAACTAACCTAAGGACATCACACACGCCCATGCCCGAGGCAGGATTCGAACCTGCGACCGTAGCAGTCCCGCTGTTCCGAACTGCAGCGCCAGAACCGCTAGACCACCGCGGCCGGCGGGACTTAACAGCTATGGTCATCAGTCCCCTAGAACTTAGAACTACTTAAACCTAACTAACCTAAGGACATCACACAACACCCAGTCATCACGAGGCAGAGAAAATCCCTGACCCCGGCGGGAATCGAACCCGGGAACCCGAGCGTGGGAAGCGAGAAGGCTACCGCACGACCACGAGCTGCGGACCGTTCGCGAAGTGTGTGGACAATTATACAAGTGTGGCGTTAGAAGTTCGTCGCAGGGCCCATATATCTGGTTGGCCCCGTTGCAGAGCGAGTTAGTCTGGGTTCGCCGGCGCTATCTTTGCCTTTTGAGCCACTGCTTTCTTGGCGAGCTGCGACGGTGTGCGCTGACCCGTGGTCTATGGGATACTCTAGTCTAAACTGATGCCGACTACTCTCACTGGCTTTCAGGACAGACCTTGCAACCGCGCGCGACTCAACTAATAGTGCACACATCAAGATTATATGAAACATATTTCCCGTAGATCCATAGTAAGGAGGTCCTAGAGTATGAAGAAAGTTTCATAAAACAAGTGTACATACCTGTAATAAACTGCTCCGCAAAGCTTGAAGACGAGATAGATAAAATAACATGTTACCTACGCTGTGCAAATAAATGGAAGTGCGGCAACATGTTGCCAGAGGTCCCGCAGTCATGCACAGAAAGCTCGAAGTAACACGGCGAGCGGTCATCGTGACTATAGCGCCAAATGAGGCTGGCTCTCCAACATGAGGCAGTGGAAAGAAAGTGGAAAGACAGTGTGTGTCAATCAACGAGCAAGTACAGTACACTGCAGTTCCCGGAGACACTATGTGGACGACTTTTTGGAAAGAATCATTGGGAAACTTGAAGAAGGTCGAAGTGTGATGAGTGTAGCCCAGAAGTTTGGTATTATCCACGGCGTTTTTTCACTCTCATAGGGATCATTGCGACCCACAGGCACTGCTGCTCAAAGCAGATGAGGTGCTCGACCATTGTCAACTACATCAGCTGATGATCGCTTACATCGTGTAACAGGCAAGATGGGACTCACGTCAAACAGCGGGTGCAACTGCAACTACATTTCACAGAAATGCAATGCACGCAATCTAACGCTCCATAGAGGAACGGCGACTTTATGGGATGGCACCAGCACAACGGCGGCACCGTTTACGATGGTGCATAGGTGCAAATGGTTCAAATGTCTCTGAGCACTATGGGACTTAACATCTATGGTCATCAGTCCCCTAGAACTTAGAACTACTTAAACCTAACTAACCTAAGGACAGCACACAACACCCAGCCATCACGAGGCAGAGAAAATCCCTGACCCCGCCGGGAATCGAACCCGGGAACCCGGGCGTGGGAAGCGAGAACGCTACCGCACGACCACGAGATGTATGGTGCATAGGGAAAGGAGCAAAGAGCAGCGTGATCGCGTGCTGTTCTCGGATGAGAGCAAATTCAGTCTGGAGAATGATTCTGAACGTACCCTCATAAGGCGAGATGGGGGACCACGTAATGCACGCACGAATATTCTCTATCATTATCGTTTTGCTAGAACCGGTGTTATGGTGCGGGAATGCATAATGTCGCATGGGTGTACTGACTTCTGAATCTCTGAACAACGGTTTGAATAACGGTCAACGTTATTGCAACACTGTTCTCCTTCCCCATCTGCGTCTTTTCACGGCTGCATTCTGCCATGACTTCATATTTACGAGGGTTGGAACTTAAATAGTGGCAACTATTGATTCACAACCGATACTTTTAGACGTTGGTGTATAAAATCCCCGTGGTAAGAGATGAAGACCTGCTCGCTAGGGTCCACGCTGTCTGTCTCCCAGTAGAACAGACACCACAGATCTCGGCCAGATAGCGACAGAACTTTATGCGCCGTTGTCATGCATGCAGTGAGACTGGTGGTCGTCACCTAGAAGTGTTGCTACGAGCTTCGTTGTTTTTATGCGCGGCACGTTGTGAATGTCCACAACACAATAAATATGCGTTTCCGACCACTGGTTCCCTATCTCAATATAATTGGTTGTGAACCCACTATCACCTGTTTCAATTTGACCCGAAAGATTTGAGATATCCTGTACGATAGGAAGAGAGAGAGAGAGAGAGAGAGAGAGAGAGAGAGAGAGAGAGAGAGAGAGAGAATTATATTAATGTTCAGTCCACTTATCTTACGTAAAACAGTCCTCATGTATCGTATGTAGTATGACAAAAAAGTTGGAAGCATATTTTCACCGGAGAGGTAACGCGAAGCTCATCTCAAACACGCAGATGTGTACAGTGTATCCCACGGAATGGTCAGTATTCAGGGATATGACAGGAATGATTATTTGAAGCAAAAATCTTCTTATGGACATATGCCCTATTCCGAGATAGACCACATTTAATGTACACCGCTATTTTTCTTCTGTATCACTCACTTCAGAAAAATGACTTTCAAACACGATTTTTATTTGTCCGTTCGATAGAGCGGTCCAAAATTTATCTAGTGCGATATCTGTTTTATCGATACATATTAGCAGGGATAGTAAAACACCAAGAATAACCAGTACTCCAACAGTGACAGCAACGCTCTGGCCTATGTTGACTACTATCGACATGAGCAATTAGTTATTCTTCGTCCCTGCTAATACACATCGATTAAAAAAACATCGCACTAGAGTGATATGGGACTGCTCTGTCGAATGGGCGCGTGCAATTTAGCTTTAGAAATCATTTTTCTGTATTGAATACTGCAGAAAATAGATTGTCATGTACATTAAATGTGTTCTCTCTCGTGAACCGTTCGAAATAGGGAATAAGTCCATGTGAAGTTTTTTGCTTCAGAAGATCGTTCCTGTCATATCCACGAAATCTGACTGTTTCTCCTGGGACACCCACTATATACAATGAGCTGCATTAATTCTTCGGCTGTTTTAGACACGGATCATCAATCAGAAAGTAGTTTTCAGTACTTATTTATATTGATCACATTACTGTACCGATGTTGTGCGCATGTCAGATTTTACGGAATGCTGACACAATTTGATATATTATTAATACATACACATATTGTTGGTTATATCACAAGATTATTCACTGGAGTAAAAGGAATAGGCCACTAGCAAATCCTTAGGGTCCTGAACATTACTAGCAGCTTAACTTTTTGTATCTGCTGGCAAGTCACTGAAAATTTGTGTTTCTGAATAACGTACAAATTTCTGGACAGAAGTAAGTGACTAGTATTGATTCCATAAACTGAGCTGTTTATTTAAGAAAGAGGTTCTTATGACGAATTTAATTAAAGTTTATGATGTAGTTGGGTTGGCACGAAGAAACAAGCAGTCTTAGTAGCAGTGTTATTTTTTTAAATTATTTCCCAATGATGCGTAAACAAAGGTGAAACGTGTCGCTAAATAATAATAAAAAAGAGAGAGAGAGAGAGAGAGAGAAACCACTACTGCAACCAAGGCTTTGTTTCATCATACAGAAAAATGGAAAAATGGGTGTCGGGAAGCAGCAGTTAGTAATCCCAGTCCCTCTGCAGGGCGTTCTTCAGTTCAATCCACAAATAACTCGTATTACACGCTTTTGGCCTCGGAAAACCTCGTCTTGATGAGCCACTCAAAAGCTGAGACCTTATGGCATTATGGAATAAAAGACAACCTTACTATTTTTACATCGCCTACGTCTTACAACTTTCGCATTATAAAGTAGAAATTCTTTGGGTGCTTCAGCAATTCTATGGTAATACGGAAGTCAGACTGTTCCGAAAAAAAATTTGAAAGTCTCATGGATGTCCAAATAATGAGGAACGGAGAAAAGGCTTGTACTGGACGGAATAGCGACTTTCACAGCAACCGTCCTGCCAAACACAGTATGTGGAAACCAGAGGACATCCAATTCTGGATTACGGGACGGACATTTGAAGCTTTGCTTCTAATGAATCCAAGCCCAGTGTCTAGATCTTAATGCCTCGTCACCAACTTATGGGACACCTTTACCGACTTTCGGTTCTATGCTGCACAACCCAGCCATAAGTTGTGCAAAGCAACAGCTATCATTGTCTGAATTCTTGCTATGTAGAATTGAAAGAAAACGTTAATGATTTAATCATACTGCTCACATTCTAACAAAGTGAACATACGAAAAAAGATACTGTATTCTATTTCACAGTAAAACTTGGGTAATTACTGATTGATATATACCAGTAATAAAACAAAACTTAAAAATGTTGACACAATTTTTGGCGCTGAGTTGTAAATATGGACGAAACGTGGGTGTGCCATTTCACGGCATAAATAAAACGCCAAGTGATGGTGGAACATGTGTCTGTCTGAAATTAGAAATTACCTGCTCGCGTCCTGAAAGCTTGTCGAATAAGAATATAGCCCCCCCCCCCCCCATCCCCCACATCCGATTAACAACAGAGCAATCGTCCGCAAGATCTGCGTCACTGAAATTGGCTGCGGCATTGCTGAACACGAGATACGAATGGAAATTGTCGATGAAACTCGAACAGAAAGTTCTGTCAGTTTTCGCTCATCTGGTACGCTCCCATTCCCGAAAACTGGTAATCTACTGAAAATGTTTATATGAAGTTTTCCTTTCGAAGAATTCCACACACTCACCCGTTAACCTAAATTTATTTCCTGCCGAAATACTATACGCACACTGCGTTAATACAGCGCAGAAATTATACATAAACGACATTTTCTGTACTTTTCAATTTCTAAACGAGTTGATCGTGTAAAAAACAACTACCGAGAGCAGAGCAAAAATGGGGGGACCGAGAAAAAAGTTAATCTCAGAAGGAAGAGAAAGTATTTGCGAGGCGGGACGAGACCACTTCTACAAAGACTCCACAGAAGTGCACCTGGGAAAATTGTTTGTGCCTTTGCAAACTGGGCACACGTCGCGTTCCATGAAGGACATAATCTCGGCTCGAGACGACAGGTGGAAGACCTTGTTTGAGAACTGGGACATCATTACGCAGCATGACAGACACTCTCGATAAAGACGTCGACCGTTTTTTCCGCAGGAACAGGACGCTAGCTGTGCGAAGAAAGCGCGAATAACTCCGTGACAGGTGGGCGGTAATCAGTGAATCATGTGTATGTCGACCGCGCCACAGGTATGTAGAACATAACATGACCATAACATGTGGTACTTCTTTTCACTCACAGTGCCCTTATATTAACTCGTAGACACAATTTATCCTGGAGTGTGTAAGAAGTTTTTGCTTGATTTGATTGCGCAGCTGACAGTCATTGACTGACGAAACACGTTGACTTCTCGAGCAATATCTGCTGTATCTCAGATGCTCAGAAAAGCTTGCATAAACCTCATGACTCTCACAGTTTGTGTTATTTTCACTGGAAACTTCTTTCTCAGTTCTGAACACGGAAAACTGTAACTTACAGCCATCAATGTAGTGAAAGTAAAAGTAAACGTCCATTCTCAGTAGATCGCGCTGTGTCTGCAGTTGTGAACTGGACAATGTACACTACTGGCCATTAAAATTGCTACAACACGAAGATGACGTGCTACAGGCGCGAAATTTAACCGACAGGAAGAAGATGCTCTCATATGCAAATGATTAGCTTATCAGAGCATTCACACAAGGTTGGTGCCTGTGGCGACCCCTACAACGTGCTGACATGAGGAATGTTTCCAACCGATTTCTCATACACAGACAGCAGTTGACCGGCGTTGCCTGGTGAAACGTTGTTGTGATGCCTCGTGTAAGGAGGAGCAATGCGTACCATCACATTTCAGAGTTTGATAAAGGTCGAATTGTAGCCTATCGCGATTGCGATTGCGGTTTATCGTATCGCGACATTGCTGCTCGCGTTGGTCGAGATCCAACGACTGTTAGCAGAATATGGAACCGGTGGGTTCAGGAGGGTAATACGGAACGCCGTGCTGGATTCCAACGGCCTCGTATCACTAGCAGTCGAGATGACAGGCATCTTATCCGCATGGCTGCAACGGATCGTGCAGCCACGTCTCGATCCCTGAGTCAACAGACGGGGACGTTTGCAAGACAACAACTATCTGCACGAACAGTTCGACGACGTTTGCAGCAGCATGGCCTATCAGCTCGGAGACCATGGCTGCGGCTACCCTTGACGCTGCATCACAGACAGGAGCGCCTGCGATGGTGTACTCAACGACTAACCTGGGTGCACGAATGGCAAAACGTCATTTTTTCGGATGAATCCAGGTTCTGTTTACAGCATCATGATGGTCGCATCCGTGTTTGGTGACATCGTGGTGAACGCACATTGGAAGCGTGTATTCGTGATCGCCATACTGGCGTATCACCCGGCGTGATGGTATGGGGTGCCACTGGTTACACGTCTCGGTCACATCTTGTTCGCATTGACAGCACTTTGAACAGTGGACGTTACATTTCAGATGTGTTACGACCCGTGGCTCTACCGTTCATTCGATCCCTGCGAAACCCTACATTTCAGCAGGATACGGGCCTTTCTGGATACAGGAAATGTTCGACTACTGCCCTGGCCAGCACATTCTCCTGATCTCTCACCAATTGAAAACGTCTGGTCAATGGTAGCCGAGCAACTGGCTCGTCACAATACGCCAGTCACTACTCTAGATGAACTGTGGTATCGTGTTGAAACTGCTTGGGCAGCTGTACCCGTACATGCCATCCAAGCTCTGTTTGACTCAATGCCGAGGCGTATCAAGGCCGTTATTACGACCAGAGGTGGTTGTTCTGGGTACTGATTTCTCAGGATCTATGCACCCAAATTGCGTGAAAATGTAATCACATGTCAGTTCTAGTATAATGTATTTGTGCAATGAAAACCCGTTTATCATCTGCATTTCTTCTTGGTGTAGCAATTTTAATGGCCAGTAGTGTAGTTAGTGTATAATGACCAGCCTGTAGAAATGGTTTCGAAGGGTCAAGCTCACACCGTGCGCACATTGTCACTTTACGGGAAGAAAGACTGCCAGAAGGGAGGTTGCTCGCTGATTTGGCATAGGCGACATGGACGTCGTTTCAACATTCAGCACTAACATGGAGCAGAAAACAAGGAACATCTGCCACAGAGTGGTCGCCTGTGACAAAGGACACCAAACGGTTCAAATGGCTCTGAGCACTATGAGACTTAACATCTGAGGACATCAATCCCCTAGACTTAGAACTACTTAAACCTAACTAACCTAAGGACATCACACACATCCATGCCCGAGGGAGGATTCGAACCTGCGACCGTAGCGGTCGCGCGGTTCTGGACTGAAGCGCTAGGCCACGGCGGCCGGCCGAAGGACACCAGCTGATGGCCGCTTTCTGCTTATTACGTCTCGCAAGTCCCTCGCTGCTACAGGGATTGTACAAAAATATGGAAACGCCGTCAGAAATGGATGCGTGAAGATAAATGCGGGTGCTAGCCAAGTCTGCAGGATGCGCTGTTGTATCTGACCACGAACGCCACCTGCCCAATGCCCTCAGTACGTTGCAAGTGTCAGTGTTGTCAGAGCAGAATTCTGTGTACTTATTGCACAACTGTGTTAAGAAAAACGGTGCAATGTTCATTCGGACATTTAGTGTATTGTATGCACGAGTCCTCGTTTTACGTAACTAAGAAAACTGAAATGAGGATGAAGCCCCATGTCGATATCTATGCAGTGTTTCCAAATAACATCAAAGGGACCAACAAGAACAAATAATAATGGGCAATGTGACATTATCCACGAGATTCGAAGGAGAGGTTTGGGGTTTACTGAAGGCATTGATGTTCAGTTTCATTATCAAGAATTGCGCGTCAAGCCTTGTCTTGTCCCTGCTAGCTAAATTCTTACGTTATTGTTTTGTTTCTTAAATATATATGGTCAGGAGTGTAACCAAAGGAATCCAGGAAGGTCGTGACCGTAGTGTGGCATCCGTTAGGAACATTTTCCCTTAGATGCATCTGTGTTTAAAACAAAATGAAAAAAAGAACGA
The DNA here is from genome assembly GCF_023864275.1 of Schistocerca cancellata. Classification (NCBI taxonomy): domain Eukaryota; kingdom Metazoa; phylum Arthropoda; class Insecta; order Orthoptera; family Acrididae; genus Schistocerca; species Schistocerca cancellata. Next base: position 374,879,766 of record NC_064626.1, read on the forward strand.
ACATTTGATTAAAGTTAAAGCCTGCCACTGAAGCCCGTGACCGGACTGTTGGCATCACTGCAAGCAGAGTGCAGCCTTTCTCCATTGTGGCACTAGGAGGGAGAAGGTGGCAGGCTCACCGTTACAGCCTCCTTCTACCTGAGAGGAAGATCCTCCGGTAGTCAGTAGATAGCTGGCTGGTGCAGCTGCGGCCGTACTGAGGGACTGGAACGAGGGAAAAAGGAGTGGAAACCAGGACCTATAGGGTCTACTGCTTTACCGGATAGACCACCACGGTCACATCGAACATGTAATAAAACACCAAAATCTGAATGATAGACAATAACGCTTCATGTTAAAAGTAGGCCTACTTCATTTCTTTTGGATCTGGGGCGGCCATTGGACCACCCGTGCGATGTGTTTGCGCCTCAGCTTCGCGCTTTTCTGGCTTTAAGCCGTAAGATATGTTTACGTTGCAACATCGTCAATTCCAAAACCGATGGCGGGGTCATCAATGAAGAACAACACTTAGCACTGTAAGCATGTGTATTACGGACAACAACGTACAGACAGGACAGAACTGCCTCCTACATGGATGATGCTGCTGTTTATACAATCAGCAAATACTACAAAATAAGCCGATTCGAGAACTTCTGTCTTGGTGTTCCACTCGTGTTGTTCCCTTTTCCTTCTTGTGCACTACATTAATCGTCCTTCCCTATAGTTTATAATTTTTTTCTCGAACCTTGAAATATCCTACACCAGTTTACATTGTAGAAGTTTTTTATGGGTCGACAAATCCCCTGAAAGTGTGTTGATATTTCTCAAGTTTTCCCCAGCATTATCAAGAACAACGGCAGAACTGCCTCTTTTGACATCCCCTTCATGTGGCATACCGTGTTAATCTATTCTCATTGTCTACAGGCGTACTATGTCCACACAACAATAGTTTTCTCTAAGACGCTCATGAGTTCACATCAGGTGTCGGAGGACTGTAGGGACATATACCTCTATCTCGATCCTGCATGGTAAAGACATGTTCAGTTCTGACTAATACATTTATAGATAAATTGCCAACTTTAACATATGTTTCAACTGATAACTATGAATAGCTAATCTCCTAGTGGTATCATTCGATAGGTACGTACTTTTAGGGGGGGGGGGGGGTAGTGTTAAGTAGCAAGCAGACAGTGAAACAAGAGCTCTGTTACCGTGCTATTTCGAACTTGAGTCGCCGAGCGAACAGCGGTGGCTAGGAAATAATCAAGGAGCTAAGGTGTTTAGCACGGTCGTAAACGGCGGAAGCCTTCGGCGTGACGTAACGGGCAGTGTGTGCTGTGACTCAGTGCAGGATAAACACAAGTTCACGGACGAGCGTTGTGCCGCTGACTTCATCGGGTTTCCTGGTGCTGGGAGCAGGGAAAGCAATGTGACAGGTGGAATTAAGCTTCCACACCAAGTGTGAGGCCGGCAAGGTAGAAAAATATCATTAAAATCACAGCAACCTCCAGGTCAGATTGCCAGGTATCTAGATCCTCTTGCTGTAGATCTAGCACCGTGCTAAGCATCAGCCTCCCCAGTCCCCATCGGCATGTGAATTGGGGTCGGAATTCTTTCAGCTCCTTGGGCTTATGTAATCTTTCTCTTCTGAAACGCTATGCTCCATTACGCTTTCATTTATCGTCATTCGTTCAGTCTTTCTTTGCAGCGTTCTGCCACGAACTATGCTGCTGCAACGTGACGTAGCGGTTAACGTCATTGGGAGGCATGCTGCGAATCATGATTTAAATCTGATATGATGAACTAAATTAAGTGCTGCGAGTCACCACTTCGCATCTGTTCACTAGCAAATATTTGTTACATAGTATTTATCATTTCTAGAAGGTTCTTTAAATTTCTTATGTCTGTAATGTTTACATATTTTGTAGGTTCAAATGGCTCTGAACACTATGGAACTTGACTTCTGAGGCCATCAGCCCCCTAGAACTTAGAACTGCTTAAAAGTAACTAACCTAAGGACATCACACACATCCATGCCCGAGGCAGGATTCGAACCTGCGACCGTAGCGGTCGCGCTGTTCCAGACTGTAGCGCCTAGAACCGCTCGGCCACAGCAGCCGGCAGAGAGGTTATTCCTGGACAAAAAAGTCTACTGGTATGAAACATACATTTTAATTTGAAAAAGTAATTTTTGAGGATGTACGTCTGGAGCACAATAGTCTATAGTACGGACATGATTCATGGACGGTGGAAAACCTGAAAAGAAAAGAATAGTAACGTTTCAGATGTGATGTTATAGAAGGAAGCTGAAAATTAAATGGACTGTTACGAGAAGAAAGGAAGAGGTTCTCAGCAGAAATGATTCGGGAAGGAATATATAGAAAACGCTAACTAGAAGAATGGACAGGATGATAAAACTTGTGGTAAGAAATCAGATAATAGCTTCAGTTGCAGTCCAGGTAGCTGCAGAGGGTAAAAACTGTAGGGTAAGACAGAGACTGCAACACATCTAAGGAAAAACTCGACGCTTTTGGCTGTGAGTGCTACTCTGAGCTGTAGAGGTTGGCGCAGAAGAGGAAATCCAGGCGGTTCGTGGCAGACTAGTCAGAAGAGTGATGGCAAAAAGATCACCACAGTAATCTTCTTCAGATCTGTTACTGGAGAGCCAATGTTGTATTTTGGCATACGTCTGTGCTGTGTAACACTGTGTCTGTATTGTTGTGGATGAAGAGAATGAATACGGTGAATCCAGCGCACATACATACCCCACTCATCTCAAAAAGCATGAAGGAAGCCGATCTTGCCGCCCGAAGTGGCCGAGCGGTTCTGGGCGCTTCGGTCTGGAACCACGTAACCGCTACGGTCGCAGGTTCGAATCCTGCCTCGGGCGTGGATGTGTGTGATATCCTTAGGTTAGTTAGGTTTAAGTAGTTCAAAGTTCTAGGGGACTGATGACCTGAGAAGTTAAGTCCCATAGTGCTCAGAGCCATTTGAACCATTTTGAAGCCTATCTTAAAATCTGTGTTACGCAACCCACGAAAGAGTGGCTGTTGTGGAGGATGCAGCTGAGTATTTCATCTGACGTGATGGTTTGTAGGTTGCTCAAATGCCGCTGAGCACTATGGGACTTAACATCTGGGGTCATCTGTCCCCTAGAACTTACAACTACTTAAACCCAACTAACCTAAGGACATCACATACATCCATGCTCGAGGCAGGATTCGAACCTGCGACCGTAGCGGTCGCGCGGTTCCAGACTGAAGCGCCTTTAACCGCGTGGCCACACTGGCCGGCTTGTAGGTTGCGTTCCATAATTTTCGTTACTCGTGTAATTCTAGTTTAACGCACCACCTGCAGAGGAAGGATCATCAACAACAACGTGCGATGTCCCCATTGACGAGGCACTGTGAAGCGGTTTGGAATTTAATCCCAGCATTGGCGCAAAGTCTGGTCGTCGTAAATGACATTATACTGCATCTGCTCCCCGTGTAATCTCACTTCTAGTGATAATTTCCCGAAGAACAAAATGAACTGTAACCAGCTACCTCCCGGTTGAGCGCCATCTGTTAGCGCCGGTTAGCGACCTCTAGTACGGGAACATTTTGTGGAGTTGGAATAAAATTTACGTTTCGTTTAGCCAACATATTACAGTATGCCAGTCACGAAATAATACATTACACTGTGCGAGTTGGATGCTGCAAACAGTGACAGCAGAAAGAGCGTGTCTGCAGGAGAACTCCCTCTATCCGTCAACAGGCGAGTCACGTAGGAACTCGTATGCACATACTTAATCTGGATGACATGTCAACTTTCGGACAGGTGAAAAATAGCAGGCGAGCGCAGTCCCACGGTTAGGGACTGCCTGCACTTAGTCCCGCTGCACCGAACGATTTGTCTCTCGGCGCGCTGCCACCAGAAATGCACCAAACGATACAGATGACGTTCATTAGCGACTCTCGCGGCGAGTGATACTCCATTATCTGCGACCTTGATCGGGTCAAATCGCGAATTGCGATCGTGCTGACTGACTTGATTAATGACCGCGGACGGGGCAGAAGCAGCGCCGGCATCAAATGTCAAGCGTAACCACTTCACGAAAGACAACGCCGAGTGACTAGACGGTACAATGAGCGTAATTAAATACATGGCCAATTCTGAGATACTTTTTAGCTTTGTATAGCAAATCAGGTAAAAGAATGTGAGCTGATTCCAAAATATAACAGCTACAACTACAGCTAACTTCACTGATCAGCCAGAACATTAAGAACACCGACCTACTATCGATATACACCTGCCCAGGAGATAGCAGTGTCATCTGGCGAGGAATCACACGCAGGTGCATGTACGAGGTGCATTCAATTTCTAAGGCCTCCGATATTTTTTTCTAATTAACTACTCACCCGAAATCGATGAAACTGGCGTTACTTCTCGACTTAATCGCCCTCCAGACGTACACATTTTTCACAACGCTGACGCCATGATTCCATGGCAGCGGAGAAGGCTTCTTTAGCAGTCTGTTTTGACCACTGGAAAATCGCTGAGGCAATAGCAGCACGGCTGGTGAATGTGCGGCCACGGAGAGTGTCTTTCGTTGTTGGAAAACGCCAAAAGTCACTAGGAGCCAGGTCAGGTGAGTAGGGAGCATGAGGAATCACTTCAAAGTTATCACGAAGAAACTGTTGCGTAACGTTAGCTCGATGTGCGGGTGCGTTGTCTTGGTGAAACAGCACACACGCAGCCCTTCGCGGACGTTTTTGTTGCAGTGCAGGAAGGAATTTGTTCTTCAAAATATTTTCGTAGGATGCACCTGTTACCGTATTGCCCTTTCGAACGCAATGGGTAACGATTACGCCCTCGCTGTCCCAGAACATGGACACCATCATTTTTTCAGCACTGGCGGTTACCCGAAATTTTTTTGGTGGCGGTGAATCTGTGTGCTTCCATTGAGCTGACTGACGCTTTGTTTCTGGATTGAAAAATGGCATCCATGTCTCATCCATTGTCACAACCGACGAAAAGAAAGTCCCATTCATGCTGTCGTTGCTCGTCAACATTGCTTGGTAACATGCCACATGGGCAGCCATGTGGTCGTCCGTCAGCATTCGTGGCACCCACCTGGATGACATTTTTCCCATTTTCAGGTCGTCATGCAGGATTGTGTGCACAGAACCCACAGAAATGCCAACTCTGGAGGCGATCTGTTCAACAGTCATTCGGCGATCCCCCAAAACAATTCTCTCCACTTTCTCAATCATGTCGTCAGACCGGCTTGTGCGAGCCCGAGGTTGTTTCGGTTTGTTGTCACATGATGTTCTGCCGTCATTAAACTGTCGCACCCACGAACGTACTTTCCACACATCCATAACTCCATCACCACATGTCTCCTTCAACTGTCGATGAATTTCAATTGGTTTCACATCACGAAAGTTCAGAAAACGAATGACTGCACGCTGTTCAAGTAAGGAAAACGTCGCCATTTTAAGTATTTAAAACAGTTCTCATTCTCGCCGCTAGCGGTAAAATTCCATCTGCCGTACGGTGCTGCCATCTCTGGGACGTATTGACAATGAACGCGGCCTCATTTTAAAACAACGCGCATGTTTCTATCTCTTTCCAGTCTGGAGAAATAAAATCGGAGGCCTTAGAACTTGAATGCACCTCGTAGTATCAGTGAGCGCGCTGTCCATGCGCAGAAGTGGGAAGGTGCGCGATGTGTTGAAGTCTGAATGAGGGCATATTGCGATGGCCAGAAGGCTCGGCACGAGTTGTTCGGGAACCTCACGACTTGTCGAGTGTTCGAGAAATGCCTTGGTAAGTGTCTTCAACGCGTAGCGAAACTACGATGAAACCACGTTCAGACGCCATAGGGTTAGGCGGCCACCCCTCATTACAGACGCGACAGGCGGGGGGAACGGTGGCGGCACTAACGTCAGGCTCTAATGATGGGCAAATTACAAGTCTGAACACACAGTGCACCGAACACTCCAAATAATGGGCCTCCACAGCCAATGATCCACGTATGTGCCAATGTTAACATCGCGACATCGGTAACTTGGACTGAAATGGGCACGTGACCATCGGCACTGGATGTTGGCGCATTGGCAGGGCATTGCATGGTCTCATGAAACACAGTAACTTCGCCATCATGCCAACGGAAGGGCGCGAATCTGTCGTCTTCCAGGGAACAGCTCCTTGACAACTGTATTGTGCGACGGAGACAAGCTGGCGACGTGTCCGTTGTGCTCTGGAGAAAATTCACATGGGCATCCATGGATCCAGTCGAGCTTGTGCAAGGCACCATGATGGCCAAGGAGCATCGTACATTGGTTGCAGAACACGTACACCCTTTCAAGACGATCATGTTCCCGACGGCAGTGGCATTTTTCAGTATTGCGCCATGTCCCAAGGTTAGGGGCGTGATGGAATGATTCGAGAAACACAGTGGCGAGTTCGAGTGGTTCGAGGAATACAGTGGCGAGTTCCAACTGATGTGCTGGCCCTCCAGATCGCCAGATCTGTATCCAATCGAACACATGTGGGAGGTAATTGAATATGGCGTCAGAGCTCATCGACACCTCCCCAGAATTTACAGGAAGTAGGTGACTCATTGCTTCCATGCCACGATGCGTCGCCGCTGTTACCCGTGCCAAAGGCACTTACTGCAAAATAACACCAAGTTCACGTAACGATGATAGAGGTGGTAACGATGATAAAGGTGATAACGATGATAGAGGTGGATAGCGATTACGCGCCGCACTCTCCAAAGTAGACTTTAAAGGTATGGAGATATGGTGACTGACGTGGCCAGCAGAGATGCGACAATTCATCCTCGTGCCCACAAAACCAGCCCTGGAAGATAGGAGCTGTGTGAATAGCCTTGGAACACAGCATCACCCTTGAGAAACAAACACTGTACCACTGACTGGACTTGATCAGCCAAAATGGTCACTTAATCCTTAGCTGTAAGGTGACCTTACAGAATACTCAGGGGCTCGTGGAATACCACGATACGACAGCCCAAACCTTCACCGAACCGACGCAATATTTCACCTTTGGGACGCACGCTCGGCCAGATATTGGAAACTGTATGGAACAAGACTCATCCGAGCAAATGAATTCCTTTCGTTGCTCCGTAGTCTAGGTTGTACGACTTCGGCACCATGTTTTCTCGTTACGGACATTTTCATCCCTCATGATTGGTTTTGGACTTCCAGCTCGCCCTTCAATCCCTTGCTTGTGGACCGAGCGGGGTGGCGCAGTGGTTAGACACTGGACTCGCATTCGGGAGGACGACGGTTCAATCCCGCGTCCGGCCATCCTGATTTAGGTTTTCCGTGATTTCCCTAAATCACTCCAGGCAAATGCCGGGATGGTTCCTCTGAAAGGGCACGGCCGACTTCCTTCCCAATCCTTCCCTAATCCGATGAGACCGATGACCACGCTGTCTGGTCTCCTTCCCCAAACCAACCAACCAACCAACCTTGCTTGTGGAGCTCTCCGGTGTTGTTTTGGTGCTGATAGGGGCTCGCGAGTGCGACATTCAGTTCTGCAGTTACCGTCCTCTTACTTTTCGTAACAATCCTCAGAAGTGATCATCCATCACTATCACTCCTTTCGTCCGCGTTGTGACTTATCGGACGATATTTTGCCCGGATGCAACCACAAGACGACGAATCGGTTGCACAAATGTTATGTAGGTGTTCTCGTTTACAGATGAACTACACTTTTCTAGATTTGTCCCAATAAAACGAAGGTGATCATTAGCCTTCCCTACTGATGACCTTAATTGCTCTTTTCATTGCAGTTCGGTTTGCAACGTTAACCCTAGATATTTTAGTAGTCGTGACCGTTTCAATCAGCCCACGCTAATACTGCATTCCAACATTATAGGATTGTTTGGCCTGCTTGTCTGATGCAACTTAGGAGCACCAGAAATGAGGTCATTGATAAACTTAAAATCAAAATTGGGGACCACAAAGTACAAGAAGTGAAGGAATTATGCTACTTTGTAAACAAAGTAACGTATAACAGACAAATCAATGAGGACATGAGAAGCAGAGTAGTATAGGCGAGGTGGACATTCCTAGCTGATATAACTCTACTATGTATCAAACACTGCCCTTGATTTAAAGAAGAAATTTCTGGGACTGTACGTCTGGAGCACAGCAGTGTATCAAAGTGAAACATGGTCTGTATGGAAACTGGAAAAGAAGAGAATCGAAGAGTTTGAAAATTGGTGCCATTGATGGATGTTGAAAATTACGTAGGCTGATAGGATAAGAAATGAGGACGTCCTCTGCAGAAACGACGAGGATAAATATAAGCCGAAAACACTGACAAGAGGAAGGGACAAGCTGATAGCACATGTGTTATGACCGAAGGGAGTAACTGTCAAGGTACCAGAGTGAACTGCAGAGGTTAATACTGAAAAAGACAGAGATTTGACTACATCCAACAAATAACTGACTACGTTGGTTGCAAGTGCTACTCTGAGGTAATGAGGTTGGCATAGGAAAAATGACGGGTCGCATCAAACCAGTCAGAGGTCTGCTGACCCATATAAAATAAAAAATAAAATGAGAAAAAGGTAGACAGCGTGAAGGAGCGAGGAGGTGTAAGTTACGTTTTTCGAAAATTTATTTGAGGGCGTTTCGAAAACCTAAAATATTGGCCGACTGTTCTGATGTAAGTAATTTATGATTTCATCAAAACTTAAAAGGGACCTTAATACAGGCTTGTTGCAGGAGGTCTGGGATCAACACCTGCAGACAGAGATCTGCTTGCCGACATAGCAACATCCGAAATCCACCGAAAAAAGACTAGACAACACAATGTTTGCAATACGGTCATGTTACAGTCAATAAGCGACTGAAATCAAATAGAAATTTCGCCAGTACCTCTGTCTGACAGCGCTGAGTGGCGTTGAATGGTAATTTAGAGAAATGAAGTTGCTCACACGGAATTTACAAATACAGTGGAAGATCTGGAGAAGGGTACCTTGTATTATGCCATACATTGAGATTTCTTTACTGTCCCTTCACGGATGTGACTTTCTCTCGCCAGTCAAACGAGGCTGTGGCCATCCACACTGCCTTCCTTTGTATAAGCTCAAAATCACTTGTTATCCATACTTGACATTGGTTCCAAGCACTTGACCAGTTAATGATCTTACGTTCGTGGGGGACCACAGACATGTAGAATTTTTTGAAAGAAATTTCCGCCATTTAACTGTGTAAAATAAATGAAAAATTAATAGTCAAACGGCGGAAATTTCTTTCAAAATAAATGAATGAAATAAACAAATAAACAGTAAAAAAATTTTGACCGGTATTCGAGTATGAGCCGCTTCGCTGCCTTGAAAGTTAATGAGATTTGTGTTACGCAATCGGTTAGAGAGCTACCTTTTACTCCGATAGTAACGGACAAAATGCGTACAGACAGCCTGTTAGTTCTCTTCCCTAACTAGTTCTCTACTTTTTGACCTGCCCTCTTGGTAAAGACATGTTTTTAATTAATTTGTTATTGTGAAAACTGTATTTGCAAATTAACGTCATAAATGGATACAATTTCCCACAATTTATTTGTATTTGATCCTTCTAATGACAAATATCCTAACTCTGCCTGGAAAGAGCTTAGTTATGTTGTGTTCATAAAGTCTTGCAACGCCTTCACAACCTCGTCATGTGACAGAAACTCAGATTATGCACGTGCTCCTTCATCGGGCCAAAAAATGAAAATCACTCAAAGCTAGGTCAGGACGTACAGTGGATGTTCTATCAGTTCAAAAGAAAACTGAAAATTCATTGGGTTGTTTTCTCTGCGGTATGCGGGCTGTCATTATCCTGAAGTAAAATAACATCTTTTAAAAACTTTCATCCCTTCATTGTTTGATTTTGGACTGCATCTCACGCAAAAGCCCAAAGTAGCTTTAATATCCACTGTTTGACCTTTAGCAATGTAATGAATTAGCAGTGGACCACTCACATCCCAAGACTCCGTGATCATCTACTTTCCTCCAGAAGCTTCGTTTTTTATCTTTTTTAGCTATAAAGAAGATGGATGTGTGCACACCGAACTCAGCCTCTTGATCTGTGGTTCGTAGTGATGATCGCAACACTCATCAACTGTTACTACGCGACTGAGAAGATCTTCTCCTTCCTCTTAAAAAGGCCTTATATGTGACTTGTGAGCTGCCAAACGTTGTTGACATACATCAAATAGCATGAATTCTGTGATACGTTAGAGATTCATGGACGGCTGGAAACGCTGAACCGTGTCTAACATCTCCTGTGCAATTTAATCGAGCATGGAACGACGATCATCAAGAATCAGTTGCTCAGATGTCTCTGAGTTCCTGCTCGTTTTCGAAGTGGATAGTAAACGCAAGAGCTCTTTCTTGCAGGTAGACGAATAACCTGAGCAATTTTATTCCCTCCATAGTACGGAAAACGAACCACTCTCCTCACAGAAATGCTCTGAAATCACTACGAGTACTGAACCAACATGACTAACGTAAAAGAACAACAGTGTGGTTAAGACATGTCATTGCGGGGCACATGCTGTCAACCTACGGAGCAAGGAAAGACATGCCTTATTTATTAGCTCGACCTGGCATGTGTCATATCATATCGAACGGGTTGCCAGAATGATGTGACTGGACGGTGTATATTCAGGACAGTTAACTCACGGTATCTATTGCGATGTATACGTAACACTCTTCAGCTTCGAGGTCAGATGCACAGTTTGAGCTCGGTTATTGTCAGACCTGTTATTTGCTCTGTTCACCAACGAATGAAGACGTTAAACGGGTAACATCTATATCGAAAGCTTTTCTGCGGAGAGTTATATATAATGGGTCAGGTACGCCCACAAGAGATCGTGCAAGCGTGCGGCGCACGGTACAGCTTCCGATGTTACTCTACATATCCGAAAGAAGCCAGTAAGATGAGCACTTTTCCGTGACAGTAGGCGCCGGTGAGGTCTAGCAAATGGGTTTAAAAAACAAAACAAAAAAATAGAAGACCTCGCAATGCGATTCGTGAGGCGATCCCAAATTCGTTGTGAATTGCTTTCATGACCGTTCTCGAGCACACAGTAATAAAGCTATTCCGAGAGACAATGAACAAGCAATCGGCCGTGATGGGTGCGGCAGCGTCTGCGGTCGGTACGAAAGCCACAACAACCATCCCGCCCCACTCCATCCCATCGGCTCCCATCCCATCCCTTCCTGTCCCATCCCATCCTACGTCGGCCGCACGTGCTTCGTCTACACGAGGCACTCTGCTTGATTCGGAGAGCGTTCGGCTCCAATCAGGCGGCCACTCGGCTCAAGTTGGACGAAGATAATCACAAGCCGCCACGGTTGCGTGTTCTCCATCTGTCCACTTCCGAACTTACAGAAGACGAAACAAATTACGCACTACGTACCGAGTAGGTGAAATTGTCCCGTCCGATTGGATATAAATAAATAACCATTTTCTGTGACGAACGTTTGAAGCTGAACTGCTCAGACATGTTTCAGAACGTTTTCGCGTCACCAATGTGTACCTTTATGTATTGTTAGATACTGTAGGATCACCTTTCAACCACTGTACAGCTTGCCGTTGTTTTTTTCTTGGTTCCTATCCACATCTACATGATTACTCTGCTATTCACAATAAAGTGCCTGGCAGAGAGTTCAATGAACAACCTTCAAGCTGTCTCTGTACCGTTCCACTCTCGAACGGAGCGCGGGAAAAACAAGCGCTTAAATTTTTCTGTGAGCCCTGATTTCTCTTATTTTATCGTGATGATCTTTTCTCCCTATGTAGGTGGGTGCCAACAGAATGTTTTCGCAATCGGAGGAGAAAACCGGTGATTCAAATTTCATGAGAATATCCCGTCGCAACGAAAAACGGCTTTGTTTTAACGATTGCCACTCCAATTCACGTAACATGTCTGTGACACTATCTCCCATATTTCGCGATAATACAAAACGAGCTGCCCTTGATTGTACTTTTTCGATGTCATCCGTCAGTCCCACCTGATGCGGTTCCCACACCGCACCGCAGTATTCCAGGATAGGGCGGACAAGCGTGGTGTAAGCAGTCTCTTTAGTAGACCTGTTGCGCCTCCTAAGTGTTCTGCCAATGAATCGCAGTCTTTGGTTTGCTCTACCCACAATATTATCTAAGTGATCGTCCCAATTTCGGTTATTTGCATCTGCAGGACAATATCTAGCAAAACACAGTACACGTTTTTGCTGCACAAGACTCACAAGTTAGAACGCCGAAATTCATAAAATTAAGCAAGTAACTGTGTTTTGTGATGTTTGAGGTTCTAACTTCCGCGTGTTGTGCGTTAAGAACGTGGATCGTGCTTCTGTGCGGATTTCTGTAACAAGTGACCACGCAACCAAACGATTAACAATGGCAAGGTATGTAATGACGTAAATAAGGTTCAACAGAGCCAAACTTAAAAAAGAAGGGACACCAGCATAAAAGTACCCACTGATGAGTCTCAAAGGTGCTGAAATGTGCTTGGGCAATAAACCTACTTGTTGATCCATAAAACTGCGGGAATTCTGCAGTAGCTTCTGTTAGTACTGGGCTTAAACCACCCAGCCATCCTTGGAGCGAGCCATAAAAACAGACGCTAAATCGGTCCACTCATCTTATATACCAGTAGAGCAAGCCAAGTGCACATGCGTGCACCGACCATCAGTGAAAGAAATACCACTCGGGCGCAGAAATATATACTGCCGTGCCGCCAGTGATCTCTATACGGAGGGGGTCAGAACATGGAAAATCGTCCCTCACGCCGAAAAAGTAAAGCCTGCCTCCAGTTTATTTGTGAGTATTGGTGAAATGTTCGTTTTGCAGTGCTACACTTCGATCTCACTTCAGACAGGAATAAAATGTTCAGCTGCTTCACTGGACGAATGACAATAGCCTTAAATGTTACTTTTGAACTGTCTCATGGTGATCATTCTCTAGTGAAAGTACGAGAAGCGTGTAATAAGTAATGTAAAAAATATTCTCTCTGAAAGCAGATTGGTATTATTCCAATAAACCGTATTATTCCACACTCTTTTGGCTACAAAACCATATTCTTCAACATAATCTTACGCCACCTTACTGGGCCGGCCAGAGTGGCCGAGCGGTTCTAGGCGCTACAGTCTGGAACCACACGACCGCTACGGTCGCAGGTTCGAATCCTGCCTCTGGCATGGATGTGTGTGATGTCCTTAGGTTAGTTAGGTTTAAGTAGTTCTAAGTTCTAGGGGACTGATGACCACTGCAGTAAAGTCCCATAGTGCTCAGAGCCATTTGAACCATTTGAACCACCTTACTGGAAGGGCCTGCGTGCCCGTATGGTACCACTCTTCTGCTCAACGTCGGAGCCAACATATTGCTGCATCAATAACCTCACCATCCTTCACGTACTGCTTCCCCCGGAATACAGTCGTCATTAGGCCAAACATGTGGAAGTCGAAAGGTGCGAGATCCGGGCTGCAGGGTGGAGAGTAACAACGGTCCAATATAGTTACCTGAGCTACTATCGGATTCGCAGATTTGTGTGAAGCCTTGCGTTGACATGGAGATGTTCGTTGGCATGTTTGTCGCGAAGTACATGCTGAAGCCTTTTCCGACGGTAGCGCAGTACGTTTCAGGGTTGATCGTTGCACGATGAGGGAGGACATCGAACAGAATAACCGCTTCATAATCTTCCATTGGAACTACTGACGGTCTTGGGAGAGCCAGTCCTGTCAAAACTCTACCATCTGGTGAGCAAGATGTATGAAACAGGCGAAATACCCTCAGACTTCAAGAAGAATATAATAATTCCAATCCCAAAGAAAGCAGGTGTGGACAGATGTGAAAATTACCGAACAATCAGTTTAATAAGCCACAGCTGCAAAATACTAACACGAATTCTTTACAGACGAATGGAAAAACTAGTAGAAGCCGACCTCGTGGGAAGATCAGTTTGGATTCCGTAGAAACACTGGAACACGTGAGGCAATACTGACCTTACGACTTATCTTAGAAGAAAGATTAAGGAAAGGCAAACCTACGTTTCTATCATTTGTAGACTTAGAGAAAGCTTTTCACAATGTTGACTGGAATACTCTCTTTCAAATTCTGAAGGTGGCAGGGGTAAAATACAGGGAGCGAAAGGCTATTTACAATTTGTACAGAAACCAGATGGCAGTTATAAGAGTCGAGGGACATGAAAGGGAAGCAGTGATTGGGAAGGGAGTAAGACAGGGTTGTAGCCTCTCCTCGATGTTATTCAATCTGTATATTGAGCAAGCAGTAAAGGAAACAAAAGAAAAATTCGGAGTAGGTATTAAAATCCATGGAGAAGAAATAAAAACTTTGAGGTTCGTCGATGACATTGTAATTCTGTCAGAGACAGCAAAGGACTTGGAAGAGCAGTTGAATGGAATGGACAGTGTCTTGAAAGGAGGATATAAGATGAACATCAACAAAAGCAAAACGAGGATAATTGAATGTAGTCGAATTAAGTCGGGTGATGCTGAGGGAATTACATTAGGAAATGAGACACTTAAAGTAGTAAAGGAGTTTTGCTATTTGGGGAGCAAAATAACTGATGATGGTCGAAGTAGAGAGGATATAAAATGTAGACTGGCAATGGGAAGGAAAGCGTTTCTGAAGAAGAGAAATTTGTTAACATCGAGTATAGATTTAAGTGTCAGGAAGTCATTTCTGAAAGTATTTGTATGGAGTGTAGCCATGTATGGAAGTGAAACATGGACGATAAATAGTTTGGACAAGAAGAGAATAGAAGCTTTCGAAATGTGGTGCTACAGAAGAATGCTGGAGATTAGATGGGTAGATCACATAACTAATGAGGAAGTATTGAATAGGATTGGGGAGAAGAGAAGTTTGTGCCACAAATTCACCAGAAGCAGGGATCGGTTGGTAGGACATGTTCTGAGGCATCAAGGGATCATCAATTTAGTATTGGAGGGCAGCGTGGAGGGTAAAAATCGTAGAGGGAGACCAAGAGATGAATACACTAAGCAGATTCAGAAGGATGTAGGTTGCAGTAGGTACTGGGAGATGAAGAAGCTTGCACAGGATAGAGTAGCATGGAGAGCTGCATCAAACCAGTCTCAGGACTGAACACCACAACAACAACAACAATCTTAGAAGGCCGTCGCCATGACTTTACCAGCTCAGGGTGCGGCTTTGAACTTTTTCATCGGAGGCGAGACTGTGTGGCACCACTCCGTCGATTGTCGTTGTTTTCGGATAGAAGTGATGAGCCCACGTTTCGCTGCCTGTGGGGATGTTCGACGAAAAATTGTCTCAATCAGCCTCGTAACGCGCAAGCAGTTCCGCGCATATGGTCCTTCCTTGTTCTCTGGAGTTTTCTGTCAGGCGGCGAGGTTCCAGTGGGCGCACACCTTTGAATACCCCAATTGGTGGACGACTGTGTCAGCACTACCAACAACAGAGACTTCCCAGTGTGACGACGGCCTCCCGTCGGGTAGACCGCTCGCCCGGTGCAAGTCTTTCGATTTGACGCCACTTCGGCGACTTGCGCGTCGATGGGGATGAAATGATGATGATTAGGACAACACAACACCCAGTCCCTGAGCGGAGAAAATCTCCGACCCAGCCGGGAATCGAACCCGGGCCCTTAGGATTGACATTCCGTCGCGCTGACCACTCAGCTACTTCCCAGTGTGTAGCGAGTTGACTGTAAACCGTCGACCACCTCGAACGAGAGCGACCGCTCGTTCGAACTTTGCAGGAGTCACAGCTGCGTGCGGTCGGCCGGCACGAGAGAGATCGGACGGGTTTGCGCGACCTTGCTGCAGTGAAGACAGAGACTACGCTCAAAGACTCACCGCGCTTTTGTCCACTGTCAGGACTCCGTAGGCACTGTACAAGCGCCTACGAACACTTCCACTGCTCTGGTTTTCCGCCACTAGAACATCAATGACAGGTCACTGCTTGGAACGGATCTCCGTTACAGACGGAACTTTGAAGGCTACTTATAGCACCGCCACCAATCGTAACTTTATGAACCTACAAGGCTGAAGCGGGAATATTCAACCATGTCCCATAACAAATTCCACATTTTTCAACCGAAATTGGCCAACAAAAAATGTGTTGCCACTCGTGTATTGTTTCAAAGTATGTACATACTCAGAATTGAGAACCCTGTAACGCTGAAAGGTTGAGTTGAACACAGGTCTTTAACGGTCAAAAACTTTTCTAAGCCTCCCCAAGATGGGGAACAGGTTCCAACTGGCGTCTGTGTTCGACATAGGCAACGCCATCTCCCCTCTGTTTTAACCTCCTCCCTCTCTACCACCTGGACGAGAACTCTGGTCTCTGAGCATAGAACTGTAGCATGTCTATAGATTTCTGTCACTAAACCGATCACCATGTTGTAATCAGTCAAAACATTTGTATCGATTGTAGCTGATTTTGGATTATTTACGTATTTCTGGTTGCAAATGTTAAGTCATTGAATAGAATACTATCCGATGCAGGAAACTGTCAGTTCAATACAAAACTGCGACACATCATTAGAAGACACCTACTAGTAGAATAATTCCTTCCCCCGCACTAGCTATAAATTTTACACTACCAATTTGTGGTTTTGTTCCAGCGACGGTAACGGAAAATTTAGTGCTACAGAAACATTTGATAGGCTTTGTATCTTAACTGTGTATATCCTGTAGCGCACTAAAAAGCTTCCAAGCACTGTTCGCGATACACACTAAGTGCCACGTTACATGCTATCTCACGCAGAAGTGCAGAAGATCTTCCTGAAAATTCGATACTTAATGTCCTGTTGAGAGAAAAACAAACTATGATAGGGAATTGTTCAAATGGCTCTGAGCACTATGGGACTTAACATCTGTGGTCATCAGTCCCCTAGAACTTAGAACTACTTAAACCTAACTAACCTAAGGACATCACACACATCCATGCCCGAGGCAGGATTCGAACCTGAGACCGTAGCAGTCTCGCGGCTCCGGACTGAGCGCCAAGAACCGAGAGACCACCGCGGCCGGCGATAGGGACTTGTAGTGGGACGCGAAATTGAAGCGTCACTCATCCACCAGTGTCAGCCCAGTTTGCAGGTGAATATAAGTTTAATTTAGTTTTGTTTATGTATTTTTTGCAATATTTGTAATAGCTGTGAATTATCTAAAATTTTGTATTTATTTTTTATGTTTCATGTACGGAGAGGGCGGCGCAACGAACGGAGACAGCATCTTCGCTGCCGGGAGCAGAGAGAAGATTGCTGGCCACTATACGTCGCGGGTCGACAGCCAAAGAGCAACAGAAGATCCTGAAACCGAGTTGTTGCGTCGTGCTTCTAAAAATTGAAAATTAATAATTTGTAATGTTTCTAAAACAATGACGTCATAGAGAGTTTAATCCTGTTGTAAATAGTTAGTCCTGTCTTGTGAAGGCTCAGGTTCACGTCTCTATGTAGGAAGATAATAAACTAGTGAATGC
This sequence comes from Schistocerca cancellata, assembly GCF_023864275.1. Classification (NCBI taxonomy): domain Eukaryota; kingdom Metazoa; phylum Arthropoda; class Insecta; order Orthoptera; family Acrididae; genus Schistocerca; species Schistocerca cancellata. Next base: position 374,897,237 of record NC_064626.1, read on the forward strand.
TACAAAAGTTTAAATACGTGTTCCGAGGATTTATTTATGAAGAATTATGTGAATGAATTAATAATATATTTGACAAGATTATTAATTTTTGACAGCGTTCATCGCGACTTTGAGTCTTGAAAGTTTATTCAATGTGGCTCTAATATCTATCAAAACAGATAACCTGCATTAATGTAATTTCTGAGGAGAAACAAACGACATCTAAATTGAAAAAGTTTACGCAAACCAATTGGACCGAGTGACGTAATTCTGCGCATACGACTCAAATGATGTTTTACAGTTTCGTTCAAGAACCATTCTGAGACAATTTAAAAAGAATATAAATAATTTTGAAGTGGATTGTAACTGACGTAGGTGACGAAGTCTACACATGGTCATAAGTCGAAAGAAAATCATTTATAAAAAACTTACGTCGTTACACTACAGAATGAATCCTCTCATAAGATGAGATGTGGTGTTTTTCCTGTACGTTGGAGCATTTCACACATATTTTTCCGTGGCAAACTAAAAATTGCCATTTTTTGACTTGCGTCTCTGCTCTTGCCGGGCTATATTACATCAAACACGTAAAAATGTTTCGCTTTAAACTCAAATGTAAGTGCCTTCGCACATTTTAACATCTTTTTTCCCTTAATGAATACTTGCTCAGTTATTTCGTAGTTTGCATTATCAATAGTGACACATCTAAGCTAACAATGTCGGTTGATTGATTGGCTGGTTTGGTGAGAGGGGACCAAACAGCGAGGTCATCGGTCTCATCGGATTAGGGAAGCGTGGGGAAGGAAATTTGGAAATTTGTGGTAAGATCTTATAGGACCAAACTGCTGAGGTCTTCGGTCCCTAAGCCTACACACTACTTCATCTAACTTAAACTAACTTACGCTATGGACAACACACACACACCCATGCCCGAGGGAGGAATCGAAAAAAATGGTCCAAATGGCTCTGAGCACTATGGGACTTAACATCTGTGGCCATTAGTCCCCTAGAACTTAGAACTACTTAAACCTAACTAACCTAAGGACATCACACACATCCATGCCCGAGGCAGGATTCGAACCTGCGACCGTAGCAGTCGCGCGGTTCCGGACTGAGCGCCTAGAACCGCTAGACCACCGCGGCCGGCGGGAGGAATCGAACCTCCGACGGAGGGAGCCGCACGGACCCTGACAAGGCGTCTCAGACCGCGCGGCTGTGGGGAAGGAAATTGGCCGAGCCCTTCCAAAGAAACCATCCCGGCATTTGCCTGAGTCGATTTAGGGAAATCATGGAAAACCTAAATCAGGATGGTCGGACGCAGGTTTGAACCGTCGCTCTCCCGAATGCGAATCCCGTGTGCTAACCACTGCGCCGCCTCAGTCGGTAACAATGTAGGCTTTGTTCAGTTGGTGTCTGCATTGTTTATTTGTTTTTACATAGTATACGTACTTGAAGTTTTGACTACTATAGCAACACATTTACTGATTACTATTGAATTTCATTACGTTGTTCTGCACGATAACGGAATGCAGTGTAAGTGGAGCAAAACAATCATTTGTCTGAGTAGTCTGTCAATGTTCGATTCATACCAGAGTTATGATCTGAAACGGCAGAAGGTTCACCGTTCCTTTCCAGTGGTTCTGTAACTGTTCACTTTTTTTTCTCCAGAAATCTGAAACGTCTGATGTTAAAGGCCCATGGGGTGCAGTAGCCAAAAGTGTTTCGTGTCGCATTTTAATGACACTTAGCTCCCGCCATTTTGTAACTGAGCAAGAAACGATGTGTGAGGATCTTTGCCCAGTACGTGGAAAGAGCTGCAGTTCGACTTCTACGTTAAATGGACATCTATACGTGACTCCTCAGTGAAGGATGGTGTGTCATAAACTATGGTCCACAGGGGAGCAATACCGTTGTCTATGAGAACTAACTATTGTCACTGCCGGATTCCGCGTTTTATCAAAGTTGAAACTATCATACTGCACTGGAAATAGTTAGTCTTTGTAGGCAACGGCACTGTCCCCTGTCTATCAGAATTTTTGACACGTCATCTTTCACAGAGCGTGTCACTGAAGTGTATATCTCTGCTGCTCGCGTGGTGTTTCTTCCCCTGTGATTTCCCGTGTACGCACGCGCACCTGATTGCCCTTCCGCATATAACGAGGTGGGACACCTTTACTGTCAGTCTCCACGCCTCACTTTGAATACGGCTGAGGGTTTTACAGCCGAAGTATTAGCAGAAGAAAAAGTTTGGATAGGGCTGAATTCTTGTAATTTACTGGATCAAGTAATACGCCGTGAGAACATGAAGATTCACAAGAAGACAAGTCGTTTGCTTAGTAGGCGGACCCGAATTCCATCTAGTCTGCAAACACCGGTGCTGTTACAGTGTCACACGAAACCATGATGAAAAGAGTGATTTGTGTGTTTCTGTCTTACTGGGGAGAACATAAGAGTACCCATTGCCTACTTCATTCGTAGCTGGTACTCATGAGGAAAGTCTATCCATACCATTACTAGCCCGAATTTCTCTAATTTTTGCATCGTGACCACAAAGCGAGATGTTCGTTGGAGAAACTAGTACGCCTCTTACCTCAATTTGGAATTGCGTCCTTGGAATTTTGTGACTAAGGCTCCTCGCGATACATTTCAATTTTTTTTCTTCACACACATAGTTACTTAAGAAAGTCATAACAAATTATGCAGCTCTTCCTTGAATCTTATCTATATTATACTATGTTACTATTTGGTAACGATCTTGAGCACTAAATAAACCGCTTCACCTGTATTAGTCCTTTATATTTAGATCACTGTCGGAGTCATGGCACTAAGAGCCACCTCTTCAGGTGAACGTATAAGTAAAATATTAGAGCTGAAAAGCTCGGAACTTTGTACCCAACATTCGTTATCAATCAGAACAAAACACCGCTAAAATGCGGTATGTTATGGAATAAAACAGCCGGAATCGAATCACGTATGGTGGAGAGATCCGCTTGGACTGTCTATACGCAATCGCCAACAGGGAACGCTGCCGCGTGCTGTGTTTTGTTCTGACGGACAACGAATATTGGGTACGAAGTTGCGAGTTTTTCAGCTCTAATGTTTTACTTATATGTTCAGCTGAATATGTGGCTTTCTGCGCCACGAAACCGCTAGTGATCTAAAACTAAAGGAGTAAATACAGCTGCAGCCGTTTATTAACACCCAAGATGATTACTCAAACCTGTGGTTGCCCTATCTACAAGGTTGTCTGAAAAACATGGTAATGGTTCAAGATATATGAATGACACTCAAGGATTGGCCGGCAGGAGGGCCCTGTAAACTACCATCGTACGTCCTTGAACAAGATTTGAGGAGAGAAAGTGGATTACCGAATAAAGAATATATAGTGCTATTTAACGCTAAGATACGAGGACGACGGTTCAATCCCGCGTCCGGCCATCCTGATTTAGGTTTTCCGTGATTTCCCTAAATCGCTTCAGGCAAATGCCGGGATGGTTCCTTTGAAAGGGCACGGCCGGCTTCCTTCCCCGTCCTTCCCTAATCCTATGAGATTGATGACCTCGCAGTTTGGTCTCTTCCCCCAAACAACCCAACCCCTAAGACACGAAGGAAGGCAAAAAGTTGCATTGCTACAAAACCATCCTAAAGTTAACTACTCCACAGTTTATTCAAAGGAAGCCGTACTTTATAGGTTATGCATTAGTTAATTACAATTATTAAATATCCAATGACATGTTGCATATCAAATTAAGTTAAAGTTCCTGTTTCATACCCTACTGCAATCGCAACCTAGGAGAGTTTAGTAACCTAGGTTTAAAAATGTGTGGGTGTGAAATCTTATGGGACGTAACTACTATGGTCATCAGTCCTTAAGCTTACACACTACTTAACCGAAATTATCCTAAGGACAAACACACACACCCATGCCCTAGGGAGGACTTGAACCTCCGCCGGGCCAGCCGCACAGTCCATGATTGCACCGCCTTAGACGGCTCGGCTATAACCTAGGTTTAAAAAGACGTACTGCTGTTCACATCTTCGTAACGAACAAAGTTACAAAAAAGTCAGTCCTGCTAGTTAATGTGCCCTGACAGTTAAAGAACACTTACATGATGATTTTTTATTTTGCTTCTGGACAAAAAGTTATTTGGGGCGATCAAAATAAACGGAAGACCTTGTAGAGTGACTGATCCAACGATTGTTTTGTCCACTGAATGTTCGCGGGAAGAATGAGGAGAAGAAAACAAATGGTGCCATGGGCAACATCAGATACGCTGCAATTGGACCCGTTTGGTTGGGAGCCAGCTCTCTCTAGTGACGCCCGAGCAGCAAGTATCTGCGGCCTCCCCTACAGCTGCCCAGCTGTCCCTGCGAGCACGGGGCCGCATCGAGACTGTTCTGCCGTCCTCTGCGCCGCCGCCGTCCACCTCTCGGGCACGCTCCAGTGCGCACTGGCGAGGGCCATCCGTCAGCCGGTGCCCAATTACTGGCGCCGCCCGAGGAACGCCAATTACCTCTACCTGTAGCGACCGGGGCGCTGCGCCCATCTGTCAGGGGGGCCCATCGGAGAGCGGGGACTGTGACCCTCCAGGTCCACGAGCGATAGCCCGGTGCCGATACCGCCATTGGTCGCCGGCAGACGTCAGACTAGGAAGATGTCACTCTCATGCTGTAGACGTCGACGGCCTCCACTGAGAGCACTGCACTTCGTATTTGTATGGGGAACGGAGGTTGAACAAAAGGCTATGAGCACGCACCTAATACGATGTATCACCGCCTTTGGAATCCAAAGCAACCTGAATCCTCGTGTGTATCTGGGAGTAGGCGTTCGGAGTTGTTCCAAGTGGAACGGTAACATAAAACTAATCCTACCGAAGGCAGAACCCGGGCTATTCAATCAAAGAACCCTCAGCAAGCGTAGACAACCAAGAAAGTAAGTAGCTTACAAAATTCTTTCTCTACTGCTCGTCAGTCTGGGACCCATACAAAGCAGGACTCATGAGGAAGTAGAGAAGACACTAAGACGAGCAGTGCGTTTCGTCACGGGTTTGTTTCGCTAGCGCAAAAGAATTACGGAGCTATTCATCCAACTCCATTTGCCGATGCTGCACAACAGACGTTCTGTATCACGCTATGATTTACTGTTAAATTCGAGACAGCCTAATTTCCTACAAAAGTCAACCATAATATTGATCCCTACTACTATATCTCGTGAGAAGCCCATGAGAGTAAAGTTTGAGACAGTCTCACTGAAGAATCCTTCTCGCGCACTCTTCGCAGGTGGAGCAGGAAAAATGGAGGGAGGACGGATGTGTGAGAGAGGTACCCGCACAACCCACACTATCCTCTATCCTCACAACTACTCTCGATCGTTACGTGACAGAGTCCACATATGCGCCTGGAAAAGTCACATGGATCACTTGAGGACAAATGGCAGCTCCGCCAATGCGGTGCCATTTTATGCCCTCTGTACACGATACTACCGCCATCTGTACATGTGCGTGTCACTGTCCCACGACTTTTGTAACGTCAGTGTAATATTAGAATTATAATTACACGTAGCTCTAATTGTTGTGGATTGGCAAGACAGCCAACCCACTATGAGAGGAAGCCGAAAGGCACGCGTTTAGCTCACGCAGGCTGGCGTGAGGTCTGGAACAGGTCAAGGAATTAGACTAGCAAAAAAACGTACGTAGCTGCTGGAATACTTAACTTTAATCCATAATTGGTGAACATCGCTCTTGACGGTACATGTTTTACAGTATCAATAGTAACTGGTAATGGCGCCTTGCTAGGTCGTAGCAAATGACGTAGCTGAAGGCTATGCTAACTATCGTCTCGGCAAATGAGAGCGTAATTTGTCAGTGAACCATCGCTAGCAAAGTCGGCTGTACAACTGGGGCGAGTGCTAAGAAGTCTCTCTAGACCTGCCGTGTGGCGGCGCTCGGTCTGCAATCACTGATAGTGGCGACACGCGGGTCCGACGTATACTAACGGACCGCGGCCGATTTAAAGACTACCACCTAGCAAGTGTGGTGTCTGGCGGTGACACCACACTAATAATGCTGTTAGTGAAACACTGTACTATCGCCAAATTTTTGCATTTATCGCTGTTATTAATTAATTTTATTTTGTAAATGGATGTGCTTCGAGAGCTAAAGAAAAGGACTACGAAAAAAGACATCACAGATAAAATTATTCCTTTCCGTCCGAACAGGCCTTGGAAGGTCAAACGGTACCGACCTGCCGCCGTGTCATCCTCTCAGCCCAAGGACATCACTGGATGCGGATACGGAGGGGCATGTGGTCAGCACACCACTCTCCCGGCCGTATTTCAGTTTACGAGACCGGAGCCGCTGCTTCTCAGTCAAGTAGCTCCTCAGTTTGCCTCACAAGGGCTGAGTGGACCCTGCTTGCCAACAGCGCTCGGCAGACAGGACGGTCACCCATCGTAGAGCTAGCCCAATCCGACAGCGCTTAATTTCGGTGATCTGACGGAAACCAGTTTACTACTGCGGCAAGGCCGTTGGCATAGATAAAACTGAATGTTACTAAATAGGACACAACGACGTACAAGACCTCGATACAGGGGTGATTAGAACCTGTAGAAAGTTTTAAATATTCAGTAGTATTCCCACCACTAAATGGCTGAAGTATGGACGACGTGAAGGCCATCACGAGTCAGGGCAGAACTACACTACATCAACTAAACTGAACGCTGTGGAGCTGATCTGTAACCAGTACTGCCTGCAAGACGGGTGTTGAGATTATTGGCATTTGTGACTCACGAGCTAGCGGACGGTAAACCAAAATCCACTGTCACTGCAAAACGACTTCCCGAGGAGCTGTACGTATCTAGAATGGAGTACATTTGAAATGATTGTGTAATATAAAAGGAGGGAATAGAGGGGTCACATCTGGAGACAATTTATAGGAAATATCTACTTTCGGGCGAATAATTCGGAAGTATGAACGAAAAATCGATTGCCCCTAGACAGCATGGTGGTGACATCTATAGCTCTTCTCGTCCTGTCGTCCTAAGTTGCGTGCAATATTATGTTGAAAATATCAAGCTAGGTCCGTCAATGTGCAACTGAACAGAACCAGTTTCCATCATGACATACGCTTTTCACCTTTATTTTTTGAAAGACGTCATCAGTGACCTGAGATAAATACCTGAGTTCAGATTTCTATGTGTTCAAAAATTCAAATGGCTCTGAGCACTATGGGACTTAAGATCTCATATCATCAGTCCCATAGAACTTAGAACTACTTAAACCTAACTGACCTAAGAACATCACACACATCCATGCCCGAGGCAGGATTCGAACCTGCGACCGTAGCGGTAGAGCTGTTCCAGACTGAAGCGCCTAGAACCGCTCGGCCACCAGCGGCCGGCTCTGTGTGTTCAGGTAGATAGTAAACTGGCGTGGAGAGCCCACGTTCAGGATCTTGTTCAAAGACTTAATGCTGCCATTTTTACTATTCGAACGCTATCTGAAGTGAGTGATCGTTCGACGCGAAAAGTAGCCTACTTTGCTTATTTTCATTCGCTTGTGTCGTATGGTATCATATTTTGGGCTAACTCTTCCCATTCTAAAAGGATATTTTTGGCTCAGAATCGGGCGGTTCGGGCAATAAGTGGTGTAAGTTCACGAACCTCTTGCCGAACCCTGTTCACGAGTCTGGGTATTTTGACACTGGCCTCTCAATATATATGTATATATTATTCCTCACTGTCATTTCTTGTTAACAATATTAGCTTATTCCCAAGAATAAGCAGCTTTCACTCAGTTAATACTCGGCAGAAATCAAACCTGCATTTGGATCGGACTTACTTAACTCTTGTGCAGAAATCTGTGCAGTATACAGCTGCATCCAATTTCAATAAGCTACCATCAGAATTTTAAAAAAATCTTAGCAGTATTCCACGCGCTTTCAAATCGAAACTGAAGAGTTTCCTCATGGGTGACTCCTTCTATTGTGTCGAGGAGTTGAAAAATTAAGCTGATTTTTGTGTTGGATTGCTGATTGCGTTTACTTAAACTTATGGCTTGACTTTTTTCGGGTTCATAAACATTTTATTTTTATCTGTTATTAATTTTATGTTGTAATTTAATGTACTGACACGTTCCATGACCTGGGAGATTTGCTCCTGAATTTGGTCCTACGGAACTTGACGTGTAAATAAAAAATAAATAAATAAATAAATACATATTTGAAAGGAGCGGTCGTTTTCGGTAGTCGGCGGAATTCCTCGATGTCGGTGCCATTGTGGCTGCAGAGTTACAGTGTACAATTTGCAGGAGTAGCGGCTACAACAAGATAAATAAGCGTTACTGCCAGCAAAGCGTCCCAATAAATGCCAGGTGGAACAACGAAAAACTGGCAGTAAACGCGCTGGGAACGCTTAATGTCCGCCGAGAACGTGAAGCACGAGTGCGAACTGTTCAAACGAAGGCGGGAGGCGCGGGCTCCGTTAGCTGGGCTTGGACTACTCTGCGCGTCCTTGGCTGTGTTTACGTCGGGGCCGTATTGTTCTCGCGGGACGGCGTCTCGCAACCGCTACGCGAAGCCGTCCCCGCCCAACTCACGTTACTCTACATACCGGGTTCAAAATGGTCCAAACGGTTCTGAGCACTATGGGGCTTAACATCTGTGGTCATCAGTCCCCTAGAACTTAGAACTACTTAAACCTAACTAACCTAAGGAAATCACACACATCCATGCCAGAGGCAGGATTCGAACCTGCGACCGTAGCGGTCGCGCGGTTCCAGACTGTAGCGCCTAGAACCGCTCGGCCACTCCGGCTGGCACATACCGGGTTGCACCTAAAATAAATTTGAGTCCAGAAGTAAAATAAAAAAAGAGTATCATGCAAATGCTGTTTATGTTATTTGTAAACATTTCACCGTGGGCTGTCCGTGACTGTAACTTCCAGGTTGAAGATAACTGATTAATAATATTCCGTCGTCATTCACAAATTTTTAATTTCTAATTGCTGTCCAACACGTTGGACTAACAACTCCATTTTCAAGGCCTGTATCGATATACTGGGCGTTACATCTGCTTCAGCTTTTCGCCTAACAGTGACAGAACGACATACTTGTTAGATTTGACGAGATAATCTGTACCTCGGCGTTATTAATGAAATAAAGCAAGAGAAATGACAAAGTCTAGTAACATATCACTTACCACTTTGCTGGCAATTTCATTAATACATAAAAAAATTTTGTGAAGTTACTGTCGCAAAAAGTATAAACACTTAATTGTAGCAATAGGCGTAGGAAACCGCAGAGATTATTAAATCACTATGAATGTAAATAAGCATGTCGGATTTCGTGCTGAATATGTAAACATGTCAAATCTAAAAATGTCAGCTGTCAGTCCTCTAAATAATTTTTTAATCTCTTAATTTATTTCATCAATTATGTAAATGGAAATAATAGTAAATCTAATACTCCATCACATCACTGTAACAAAAGCTAATATGCACCCATTTTAGCCAAGTAGTACCGTAATAAACATGTTAAATAGGTCCAATATGTAAGTGCAAATCTGGCAGTTTTTCACCAGTGCTGAAGACGAAAGCCACGCGGTCAAACGAAGGTAATATGTTACTAGACTTCATTTCTATCTTTTCTCTTGCCTTATCTCCTTAATTCCGCCTGAGGTACAGTTTATCTCGTCAAATCTGACAACAGTGTCGCTGTTCTTTGAAAAACTTAAGCACATGTCACACCCGTAATATACATACAGTCCTTAAACACTGACGTGCCAAAGGAACTGGTACAGGCGTGCGCATTCAAATACAGAGGTATGTAAACAGGCAGAATACGGCGCTGCGGTCGGCAACGCCTATACAAGGCAACACGTGTCTGGCGCCGTTGTTAGATCTGTTACTGTTGCTATAATGGCAGGTTATCAAGATTTAAGTGAGTTTGAACGTGGTGTTACAGTCGGCGCACGAGCGATGGGACACATCATCTCCGAGATAGCTATGAAGTAGGGGGGGGGGGGGGGGGTTTCACGTATGACTACAATCGCACCAAAAAGTATTGGCACACGTGCGTATTTATCGTTGCTGGTTACAAACGCCGCACTTTCCGGTACACAGTACATGTACGTGCTACCTCACATACCAGACATTACAATTCTGCCCATAGTGCCTACCATTAACAAAGAAATGCAGTGTTATGGGCAAACACGTATCTCCTCTGCACACAAAAAGTATTGGCACAGAGCATGGCATCTCGGTATATTGCTGGGTTTTCAGGTACCGGAACGCCATCTGCTGACACATTAGACACTGCGTGTTGTTGACGGCCCGGTCGCCAGTATGTTGCTGTAGTGCGCGATAGTGGTCAGCATGGGGCCGAAGAAGAAGGAACATTCAGTGGCGTTGCGTGAGAGAGTGGTATTGCTCCATTCACAAGGGAGAAGCTATCGACAAATCGGAGCAGAGGTGTCTGTGAGCTACACCACGGTAAGAGCCATCATTCAGAAATATAAAGAGACTGGAACAACAGTGAATAAGTGTCGTCCTGGACGTCCAAAAGTGCTTACAACCCGAGAGCGTCGCCATATCATCGCACTTGCTCGGAAGGAACCTGCTACAAGTGCAGCAACTATTGCTGAGATTGTTCAGACAACGTCCGACAAGACGGTTAGTGTTCAGACTATACGAAATGTGTTGAATGAGGCTGACATGCATGGACGTTCTCCCAGGAAGAAGCCATACATTTCGGAAATTAACCGGCAGAAACGCCTGCAGTTTGCCAAGGACTACATCAGCAAGCCGATGGAGTTTTGGAACACTGTGATATTTAGCGACGAATCGAAGTTCAATGTGTTCGGATTTGATGCAAGAAAGAAAATTTGGCGCAAGCCGAATACGCACCTCGACATCAAACACATGCATCCCACAGTCAAACACGGTGGGGGCGGTATCATGGTCTGGGGCTGTATGGCGGCTTCCGGCGTTGGAAATCTAGCTGTAATTCACGGCACAATGGATCATATGAGATACATTGACGTGTTGCGAGGTAATTTACACGCTAGTGCACAGAAATTGGGCCTTACTGGGGTGTTTCAGTTCCAGCAAGACAACGACCCAAAACATACCGCCATGAAAACCCGGGAGTGGTTACTGTACAATGCCCCCAGAAGGGTTCTAACACCACCTCAGAGCCCTGATTTGAACCCCATTGAGAACCTGTGGGCTCATCTTGACACACAAGTCAGAAAAAGGCGTCCGTCCGGTAAAAACGACTTGGAGAAAGTGCTCCTGGAGGAATGGTCGAAAATTACCCCTGATATCACCCGGAATTTAATACAAAGCATTCCTAGGCGTTTACGTGCTGTTATAGATGCTAAAGGGATGCACACTAGCTATTAGATGGTGAACATCAATGAAGAAAACGAACACACTGTCCGATTCATATGCGTGTGCCAATACTTTTTTGGGTGCAGAAGAGCGATGTTTTTTTTCATGACACTGTATGTTACTTTAAGGACAGGTGATTTTGACATATTTGTAAACTATGTAATGTAAGGTGTCACATGTATGGGTTCTGTTCTGAAATATATGTTTCGTTTAACCTACAACCACTAAAATGTAACTGTGCCAATACTTTTTGGTGCGATTGTATTTCAGGAGCGTACAATGAATATCACCAATCCGGTAAAACACCAAATCTCCTAATCGCTGCTGCCGGAAAAAGATCCAAAAAGAGAGGGACCAACGACGACTGAAGAGACTTTTTCAGCGTTACAGAAGTGCGACACTCCCGCAAATTGCTGCAGATTTCAATGCTGGGCCATCAACAAGTGTCACCGTGCGAACCATTCAATGAAACAACATCGACATGGGCTTTCGGAGCCGAAGCTCCACTCGTGTACCGTTGATGACTGCACGACACAAAAAATGGTTCAAATGGCTCTGAGCACTATGGCACTTAACATCTGAGGTCATCAGTCCCCTAGAACTTAGAACTACTTAAATCTAACTAACCTAAGAACATCACACACACCCATGCCCGAGGCAAGATTCGAACCTGCGACCGTAGCGGTCGCGCGGTTGCAGACTGAAGCGCCTAGAACCGCTCGGCCACACCGGCCGGTTGCACGACACAAAGCTTTACGCCTCGTCTGAGCCCGTCGACGCCGACACTGGAAACGTGTTGCCTGCTCGGACGAGTCTCGCTTCAAACTGTATCGAGCGGGTGGATGTTTACGGGTGTGACGACAACCTCACGACTCCATGGACCCTGCTGTGAGCAGGGGACTCTTCAAGCTGGTGAAGGCTCTATAATGGTGTGAGGCGTCTGCCTTTGGTGTGATATGGGACTCCTGATACGACTCTGACAGATGACACGTACGTAAGCATCCTGATCACCTGCACCCATTCATATCCATTGTGCATCCCGACGGACTTGGGCAATTCCAGCACGACAATGCGACACCCCACACGTCCAGAATTACTACAGAGTGGCCTCAGAAGCACTCTTTTGAGTTTAAACACTTCCGCTGGCTACCAACTTCCCCAGACATGAACATTATTGAGCATATCTGGGATGTCTTGCAACGTGTTGCTCAGAAGAGATCTCCACCCCATCGTACTTTTACGGATTTATGGACAGCCCTGCACGGTTCATGGGTCAGTTCCCTCCAGTACTACTTCAGACATTAGTGGAAACCATGCCACGTCGCGTTGCGGCACTTCTGCGTGTTCGCGGGGGTCCTACACGATATTAGGTAGGTATAGCAGTTTCTTCGGCTCTTCAGTGTAAATGGAGGTGTATCTCTGAAACGCGTTGGACAGCTATCAGAAAATATGAATTTGTAACTAACGACGGAATATTATTAATTAATTAGTTAATAATTTTGTATTCTCGGCACACTCTTGATACCCTCGGAATATTAAATTACTGAACGATTTCCGAAATTGAAGGTCCCATGCGTTAGCTATATACCGCTTTCAAAATCTGTTAACTACTGTCAAGCGGTGTAATGTCTCTTGCAGCGGTCTCTCCGCGATCTTTTCAGAAATTTTATAAATTATATAACTCAGTACATATCTCGAAATATCTCTTCTTATCTTACCGATACCTAAACTTTAATATACGATGATTATCAATGCCAAGTAGTTTCAAGCCCTATTATTCCTTGGAGCGTCCATTTACTCCATGGAATAGCTTCTCTGCTATCTGTTTTCTCTTATGAAAAGAATGAGGCAATGCTTGCCGATTAGCCGTGAAAGGAGGAGGATGTATATGTATGTATTGTTGAGCTAGTCGCCATCTTGATGAGATTCTGTATGAGAAGGAATTTAATACATGAACTAAACTAAAGTAAGTGTTTTCGCGTATTATTTAACTGATTATTATTGACAGTGTCTGCTTACTACGCTGTGTTGCACGGGATCAGTGGGGAACGTCTGATTTACGCTGGACGAACCTGCCGTTTTGTATGCTCAAGATATGCAGTTACTTCAAATAAATAGGCTAACACGGTCTTACCAGCAGATCTCCGGTCTTCCCCATGTGATCACCGAAAGTTAATAATTATTACAAGTGTTTTCAGGAGATCGACTGACAATTTTCGTCGCACCGAGACTTCGAAATTGCTTCACTGCCTTATGGTATTTAAGTTAAGCTCAATTTAATCAGGATAGAACAGTATTGAACTGTGTGACTGTAATAAGCCTGTTTTGTGAATGAAAATTCCCTTAACATACGCATGTTTTTACTATCCTTATCAGTGAAGCTAAATCAGGCCGGTGTGAGAGAGGTTTTTAAATTGTTTGAATACCACAAAAAAAATATTAAAGCGGCCTTAATCACGTCGGACACCTCTCCTCGTGAATCACCTGAGTACAAATGACAACTCCGACACCCCTACGGCTGACTGTGTATGTGCATATCGCTATCAAATATCTTTCCTCGCCTCAGCGTGGAATATAACTGTGAAACGCGCATATTCCAGTGGAAGGGTAACATGCGATGGTTTGTTGGAGCTATAGCAGTTCCAATCGGTCACAGAAAAGGTCGTTGGCAACCGGATTGCCCCAGTTACACACGGAGTAATGACAGGTCTCCACAGCATTTCTCCTCTCCATAGGAGAACAGCGTGGGGCTGTACCGTAGCGCAGCTGTTTTAATAGCCGGCGCGCTCGGAGGCACGTCAGCCACTGCCCGTTGGTTAATCCTGAAATCGTTTCTTCGTGACGGACACGGCCCCACGGCCAGCTGTGCGGGGTATCGAGTTCAAGACCCGGGAAAGCTGCCTAACGACTGCTAATTCCAGCTCCGCCGTGGGCACGGAGCCTTCTCCACTGGGGAGCGGCGCGGTGTGCTGCGCCGTTCTGGCCCATCAGGCCCACTGCTTGGCCTCGGTGAAAGGCCACGGCGTCTCGTGAGGAACAGGGAAAGCGGCGCTTCAGAGCACGCAGACCTCTGACACTGGCCCAACGGCGAACGCAGCAGATCAGGGCCATACCTGAGATCAGTACGACGGGAGGGGGGCGGGTCTGGAATTGGATCTGTGGTTTATACTGGACGGTAAATGTGCTGTAGAATCGAAAGTAACGTCGGCTATTAACCAAACAAGTGTGAGGTGGTTTTTTGTGGTTTCAGTTCGAAGTCTGGTCTGATGTAGCTCTCCATGCTGTTCTATCCTGGGCAAGCCTCTTCGTTTTATGTAATTCTGCAGGCATTCGTGCCCGTTGTCACTGAAGTTAAAATCTTCTGGGTTATTAGGCCGCGTCATATTTCTACTAAAATGATCGACGTTTCGGCCCCTCTACTAGAGTGTTCTAACAGTAGCGGACACCATTAAGATCCTGAGGAAGATCTCAGCAGAAGGGGTCGAAACGTCTATCATTTTAGTAGAAATATGACGCGGCCTAATAATTCAGAAGATTTTAACTTAAGGCTCTTCGTCTCCGCAACCTATTGCAACCTTAATCCCTTCGAACCAGCTTATTGTATTCGTCTGTCGGTCTTTCTCTACTATTCTCTCCTCCCCCCTCCTCACTATCTTCCATTACTAAACTGGTCATCCCTTGATGAATCAAATTCTGCTTTGTCAACCGATCTCTTCGTCTGGTCAGGTTGTGCTATAAATTTGTTTTCTCCCCAATCCTCTTCAGTATTTCCTCATTAGTTATGCGATCTGACCACCTAATCTTCAGCATTCTTCTGTAGCACCATATTTCAAAAGCTTCTACTTTCTTCTTGTCTAAACCGCTTATCGTCCAATTTTTCACTTCCATACAAGGCTACACTCCATAGAAATGCCTTCAGAAAATATTTCGTAACGCATCTATATTCGACGTTAAGTTTCTCTCCTTCAGAAAGGCTTTTCCTCCCATCACCAGTCTACATTTTATATCCTTTGTACTTCGCCTATCTTCCGTTCTTTTGTTGCCCAGGTAACAAAATATATGTACTAGATTAAGTGTCTAGTTTTCTTTCTAATTCCATCAGAATCACCTGATTTAATTCGACTGCATTATCATCCTTGTTTTCCTTTTGTAGATGTTCATCTTATATAGCCCGTTCAAGACACGTCCCATTAAATTCAACTACTTCCCCAAGTCCTTTGCCGTGCCTGGCAGAATTACAATGTCATCGTCTAACCTCAAAGTTTTTATTCCACAAGATTTCGGGATTTCAGCCGGATCTCATCGACTTCTTTCCACGATATTTCGGCTGACAACCTTACAGCCATCGTCAGGCGAGTGTTCGACACTGGAGATTGCTAGTGCAAGTCGCTCTATTTATACGTAAAAGTGCCGCAGGCAAAATTTCAATATTAAAATTAAAATTACTTGTCGCTCGACAATTTGTAATTTTGCATTTTATTGTTTTGGACACGTCTGCGTGCATGTTTTACTTTTTTCACGCATTCGTTTGCGCCCCATAGATACAGTAATATTGTAGAGGGCCTTGGGATCGACAGGTGGCGCGCATGCTACGGTAACTTGCGCATGCGCGCCTGCGGCACTTTCACGTATAAATAGAGCGACTTGCACTAGCAATTTCCAGTGTCAAACACTCGCCTGAAGATGGCTGTAAGGTTGTCAGCCGAAATATCGTGGAAAGAAGTCGATGAGATCCGGCTGCAATCCCGAAATCTTGTGGAATATTCGATACGCCGGGAAAATTTCAAGAGTCACCTCAAAGTTTTTATTACTTCTCCGTAAACTTTAGTTCCTACTTCTAACTTCTTTGTCGGTTTCCTTTATTGCTTGCTCAACGTACATATTCAATTTAAATGATATGCAGCTGCTTAGAGAATAAGTTTTCATTTGATTTCTGGTATTCCTGTTACTGTTGGGTTATTTAGCGGTTGTAGTTTTTGTTATGGAGTTCGGATTGTCACACGTGTTTACAAGTAATGAGTATGGCAATATGGCATTTTTTTACGGATTCTGTAATGGAAACTATTCTGCTGCTTGTAGAGACTAGGGCAGACGATTACCCTAGCAGCAGAGTGCCAGATTTATGAATGTTTACTCGTGTTTTCACTGAACAGCGTGAGGGTCGTGCAGTGCCCAGCAGTGACACCTCACCAACTGAACAATGTGTGCGAGGTGGAAGCCATACAGTTGGTAAATGCGTGGTGTCGAGTGGTGTTATACACCATCTGTTGATTCGGTCTGTTATGCTACCGCATTGACTTATGCACACTTTCCCGAAAACGAGCTTCGAGAATTACTGGAAGAGGTTACTTTGACTACAAGGATATTTATTTTCTACCAGCATGGCGAGGCCCCTGCACATTCTCATCGCCAGTTGACACACCAAATAAGTTTAATATACCCTAGAAGATGGATCGACAGAAATGGTCACGTCTCTTGGCCAGCAAGGTCCCGCACCTAACCCGTTTAGATATTTGCCCATGGATATGGTTGAAAGGCGAACTCTGAACTGATCACCCCGATTAAGCTTATCCATAACGGATAATTCAGAGTGACTGTGAACTGTATGTAAATACATAATTACTGCAACCAGACACGTTTTTGAATAGTTGTTTATTATTCCATGAGTCGGTTTTCGAACCTTTTCAGGTTCAGATAACAAGCAACAGTTGTACAGCACATGCTGGATGATGGTAAAGTTTCGCTATCACAGTGTAGATGCATACAGATTGTATGAAGGTGTGTGAGGTGATTTACCAACTGGCTATCAAAATGGAGGCAGAGGACACTAACAGAAAAAAGCTGCCCATATTGTCGCATTAAGTACAAAACTAATATTTTGCATCCATATCGACAGTATTCATGGCGATACATTAAAGCATGTTCCATCATCTTGTCACAGAGCCAGCATCCAGCATTATGCTACAAATACTTCCAGAAAACCATCTGAAGATGAACCTGAAAAGGTTCGAAAACAGGTTCACGGAATAATAAATAACCATTCAAAAATGCGACTGGTTGCAGTTGTTATGTATTTACATGATCATTCTGATTCTGAATAGTGCTGGCCACATAAAAGAACGCCAAGACCTCAGAAGAGCTCCACTTTGTGTTATCAAGAGAATTCGAGAGTGCCTTGAAAACGAAGGCGGACTTTATGAAAAACAACTTTGAAGTTAATCACTTCCATTTCCATAACACGTTCTACGAGTACTTCTCTGGTTCTATTCCAACAGCTGTATCTTAGCAAACAATTAAAAATGGACATATATTATATGGAATGTTTGATTCAAATTACTCTATACCTCTATCACCACCACCACCACCTAAAATATTAACTGTTTCCCCTGAAACACCTCTTATACAGGATGCAGAAAACCAAACTGATAACGTCAAAGCAGGGTACTGGGCGTCAAATCAAGCAAAATTTTCCAAATAAGCATTAGATCCAGCGATCTACGATAATCTTTTGCTAGGACAGCAAGTGCTTCAGGTAATACCTACAGATGGCTCTGAGCACTATGGGACATCACACACATCCATGCCCGAGGCAGGATTCGAACCTGCGACCGCAGCGGTCGCGCGGTTCCAGACTGTAGCGCCTAGAACCGCTCGGTCACTCCGGCCGGCTAATCCCTACAGAGGCGTGAAGGTATCCTGTCCAGCTTAATTTTACTCTGTTCAGAATTTTTTGTTGGTTTACTGTTCCGCGATCATTAACACTAAAATCTTCAATTTTGGCGTTTGCTCGATGAGTATTTCAACCTTTTAAACAGCTAAGATTTGGTCTCGTTTGTCGAAACTGTTAGAAACTAAAATGTGCTGGAAACATGTTATCTTTTTTAGTATTAGGAGACAATGTAAACACTAGAAGCAGGAACTGTTTTAGAACGTTCCTGAGATATTTGCTGAATGCTAAACTTCAAAATTTTCGCCTGAATATCGCTTTAAGGCTGCCGTGACTTTCAAGTAATGAATTTTAGTGTCTAGTTGCGAAGCTATCTGTAGCTGTAACAACTACAGGGTTCTTCTAAATGATGGACCTATTTTCAAAACTTCATATTTATTCAAGAACAAATACAAAATGAACAAACTTTGTACCAATGAAAAGAGGAAGTTTCAAAGTTTTTTCGCGATGTTTGTTATCAGTTTAATTAATTAATAGTTTGTAACTCGTGTTTAATAATTATTTAATAATTAGAAATGTGATAAATGTCATAAATATTCAGTGTGGCCACTGTTAGCCGCACGGCGAACATTAACGCGGTAACCTCCCGCACACGCGAAAGCATATCTGCTGTTATTGAGTGCCAATGGGGCGGAGCTCCATCCTGTTTGAAAATGAAATCTTGGGAATCTTCCGTAACTTGAGGGAACAGCCATTGTTGCAGTAAGTCCAGGTACGTCATTCCCGTTACAGTTGTTTCCGCAAAGAAAAATGGTCCAAAAACTTTTGTACGGGATACGGTACAGAGCACGTTCATCTTCTGTGAGTCTCGTTCGTGTTGCAGTGGTGAATGTGGATTTTCCAAACCCCACATCCGAACATTGTGTCTGTTGACTTTTCCACTAACGAAAGCTTCATCGCTAAAAATTACACGCTGTAGATATGGGTCATCCTCCATCTTCGCTAGCACATAACCATAAAATGCGAGACGCTTCTCTTTGTCGTTGGGGTTAAGTGCCTGCACAAGTTGTAATCGGGAGGGCTTGTACAGAAAAGACCGTCTCAGAACTTCCCATACAGTTGGTTGGGGTATTCCTAGTTCTCAACTGGCTCTATTGGTAATTGGGACTGCGCACAAAACTTTCTTTAATCCCCGGGACATTATCCTCTGGTACACGCGGTCGGCCTGTGTTTTATCCTTTTCATACACTCCTAGTCTGTTTAAACTGCTTAAACCAACAGCTAATGCTTCTGCGAGTTGGTGGTTGAAAACCGAATTTGGCACGAAATCCCCGCTGCACTGCAATTTGCGACTCACTTTTCGCGAACTCAAGAACGGAGAGAACGTTGTGCTCCACAGTCGCCACCTCACTCACAACTGACAGTGAAGCGGAATGACGGCACTATTGTTGCACGAACTCTAGCGACAAGCGGAATGACGGCACTATTGTTGCACGAACTCTACCGACCGCTTCTGAAACCATCACCGCCTGCCCGCTGAAAACTTTGAAACTTGCTCTTCTCATTGGTATAAAGCTTGTTCATTTTGGATTTGTACTTGAATTCATACGAATGTTTGAAAATGGGTCCATCATTTAGAATAAACCTGTATATACTTTGCTTCTTCGCACAACTTCCACTGCTTCATCTTCTCCGTGAAGCGCTTTGCTACAACAAGGTCATCTAGTAAACCCAGCTGCTGCTTCGAAGTTCTACATCTACATTTATGCTCCGCAAGCCACCCAACTGTGTGTGGCGGAGGGCACTTTACGTGCCACTGTCATTACCTCCCTTTCCTGTTCCAGTCGCGTATGGTTCGCGGGAAGAACGACTGTCTGAAAGCCTCCGTGCGCGCTCTAATCTGTCTAATTTTACATTCGTGATCTCCTCGGGAGGTATAAGTAGGGGGAAGCAATATATTCGATACCTCATCCAGAAACGCACCCTCTCGAAACCTGGCGAGCAGGCTACACCGCGATGCAGAGCGCCTCTCTTGCAGAGTCTGCCACTTGAGTTTGCTAAACATCTCCGTAACGCTATCACGCTTACCAAATAACCCTGTGACGAAACGTGCCGCTCTTCTTTGGATCTTCTCTATCTCCTCCGTCAACCCGACCTGGTACGGATCCCACACTGATGAGCAATACTCAAGTATAGGTAGAACGAGTGTTTTGTGAGCCACCTCCTTTGTTGATGGACTACATTTTCTAAGGACTCTCCCAATGAATCTCAATCTGGTACCCGCCTTACCAACAATTAATTTTATATGATCATTCCACTTCAAATCGTTCCGCACGCATACTCCCAGATATTTTACAGAAGTAACTGCTACCAGTGTTTGTTCCGCTATCATATAATCATACAATAAAGGATCCTTCTTTCTATGTATTCGCAATACATTACATTTGTCTATGTTAAGGGTCAGTTGCCACTCCCTGCACCAAGTGCCTATCCGCTGCAGATCATCCTGCATTTTGCTACAATTTTCTAATGCTGCAACTTCTCTGTATATTACAGCATCATCCGCGAAAAGCCGCATGGAACTTCCGACACTATCTACTAGGTCATATATATATATATATATATATATATATATATATATATATATATATATATATATTGTGAAAAGCAATGGTCCCATAACACTCCCCTGTTGCACGCCAGAGGTTACATTAACGTCTGTAGACGTCTCTCCATTGATAACAACATGCTGTGTTCTGTTTGCTAAAAACTCTTCAATCCAGCCACACAGCTGGTCTGATATTCCGTAGGCTCTTACTTTGATAGGAGTTCCGCAAACCGTACTGCGCTTCCAGAAACGCCAGCCGAAACTTTGGCCAGTCACACGGCACGGGCCGCAGGGATAGACTGGCGTGGAGTCAAGTCTGTCCTCGGGCGTCCTTTCCCCGCATCGCCGGATTCGGGTAGCGCTCGAACGACCGGCGGATAAGTCACGCAGCCGTTATCTGTCCCTTTCCGCCATGTACGGGCAAAAGCGTGTCGCGTGCACTATACTGGTCACCTCACTCCCTCCCCCGCTTCAGCTGCGCACGATTCATGGGCGAGGCGTGCCGCTTATCGCAGCTAATCGTCAAGATGTCGCACGTATTTATGTGACGCAGCACGTTGCTACTGACCGCATACATTTATGTTGTGAATGTCGCTCCAGGTACTAACTCAAGAACGCAGTCCTCCGAATAGTAATCTATCTGGGGGATGGATATTCGTATCTGGATCATGTGACGTTACAGCCCCGCAGCAAGGTCGGAAAGGATGCAGAGATCAGGGGTTCAATCTCCGGTCGGTCAAAAGACTTTCATCTGAAACTTAGCATAACTCACTGGTTCAACTCATTGCTCTCTCACACGAAACAAAGGAGGTCGATATGGAAGACTCTGGTATTAAACTATCAGGCAACATTCAACCGCTATCTGGTTACGTGTGGTGTCCCACAAGGCTCCATCTTAGAACCATACTTTCCCTTGTGTGCTCATATGTCAAAGACCTTTCACCGGTAACATAATCAGATTCCATGTCTGTTTTGTTTTCTGATGATACAAACATCAAAACAAATATAAAACCACGTATAATTTCACAAAGATAGGTAAACGAACTTTTTATGGACATTAACAAATGGTCTCTAGCCAATTCTTTGTCACTGGAGAAAACACTATACACAGTTCAGAATTTTTAAGAAATTTCCCAAGTTTGGATCTAAAATATGAGCACTAGCAGATAGAAGTGGTTAGCAGTGTTCAATTCTTGAGATTACAGCTTGATGATAAATTCAAGTGGGAGCAGGATCCCACAAAACTGCTGAAGCGCCGAAACGAACCTTTATCTGCAATACGGCTATTGTCAGAATATGTGTTATAAAACTAACTTCGTTTACATTCTTTTCGCAATAGTATGCGGTGTCTTTTTTTTTTTCTTTTTGGGTAACTCATAAAGCCAAGCTGAAGTTTCCGAGTCCAAACTCTAGTAAGAGGAATTATTTGTGATGTGAACTCATGAATTTCCTCCAGAATCCTTTTCAGGGAAGTGGGGACACTAAGTACTGCATCCTAATATGTTTATTCCTTAATGAAACGCGTTGTTAAAAAATTCTCTCTCTTCTTGAATTACACAGTTCAGTTCATAAAATCAATACTAGAAATAACAATAAACTTCACAGAGATTTAAAGTCACTTACTGGTCTAGAAAGGTGTCGATCCTTCAGGAATACATTTTCTCAGTAACCTGCCAACAGTCGTAATAAGTTTAGCTACTAATAAAGTTAAGTTTAAGAGGAACTTAATGGATTTACTGGTGATTAACTCGTTCTATTGCACTCATGAATTTGTTGGTAGAGCCGTCAGATCTGTATATATTGTTATATTAATATTAAATAATGTATCACATAAAATCTGAAATCTTCACATCCTCGTTATGTGACCAATGTAAATACGTGTTACAAACTGATTTTTTCTTTGATGATGCGTAGCTACAACAGCGTTAGGTTTATCATAAGCACCTTAGTGTGTTGTACATTTACGTGGTTTGTGACAAGTCTATTATTACCTTTTAAATGAAAGTATATTTAATATTTTTTTGACTTTCCCACGTCCACGAGGATCTGTAGAAAACTCTTCGTTTGTGCTATTATTTGTTATAATAAAATAACAGGGAACGATACTCTCGTGGTTGACGGCCTTTCTTATAGTTCAAATGGCTCTGAGCGCTATGGGACTTAACTTCTGAGGTCATCAGTCCCCTAGAACGTAGAACTAAGTAAACGTAACTAACCTAAGGACATCACACACATCCATGCCCGAGGCAGGATTCGAACCTGCGACCGTAGCGCTCCTTTGGTATCCCGTGCTTATCGTAATACAACATAGGTGATCTGAAAGTACAGAGTAGTTGTACAATTAAACTTTTTCCACTTGAGGGGGTCCTCATGAAAAACGAGTGATCTTAGAACAATGAAACATCGTGGAAACATTTGCAAGAACACGCACAAGAGAGATAACGAATAAACCATTGAAAGAAGCCCATTTTAATTTCCTCGTGAGAGGGAAACTTTTGTAATTGCTATGTATACGTTCCAGGCTACAAAAGTTGCTCGACGTGACAACCATTTGCATCCACGACAGCCTGGAACAGCACTAGTTTGCTCTACTGCTGCCCGAAACATCTCAGGTGGGATGATGGCACCTCCCTCGCTATGTTCATCTTCAAGCCCCAACGAGTGTCAGTGTCCACTGATAAACCTCGTCCTTCAGGTAACCACACAGCCATAAATCACACAGGTTCAAATCTGGTAGTCTTGGTGGCCACGTAGTTTTGAACGACAGACCAATGATTCGGTTTTCTACAGATGTGTTAAAGAGTATCCTAGTGATCTCACGATAATATGAGGTGGAGCTCCGCCGTACATCAAAACGGTTGAGTCCAAAGCACCTCTCTCCCGTAGAGCACGGATCACACGTTAGCGAAGCAGATCACAATAGCATGTGCCGTTCACGCTGCATCTCCTTGGTCCTTGGGTTTCCCCTACGTCGCCGTAACTGTATTAGCGCCTAACGGCAAGTCATGACACCAGCACCACTGACAAAGCAAATCCTGTAGCGCACAGTCTGAATAACGTTCCGATGAACTGGAGTATCCATGCAGTAAATAGTTTTCCATCTACGCTAACTCAAGTAGCGAAAGTTTAGTTATAACTACCCTGTACGCCGTTTCAAGACCTCGGCGCATTGATCTTCTATCAGAAACGCGTTTTTAGTACAATTCGTTATAACTACAGGTCAGTTAATGATATACCAGCGTTTAAAGGCTTTACGACGTCGCAAGATCAATGACATACATTTAAACAGTGCCGCTCGTTCCCCTCGATATTAGTCCGGCGGATTGCTAAGTGAAGGGATCTGTGTTCCGTTTGGGAACTGGGTGTTGTGCTGTTCTTACGTTCGTTTCGTCATACCTGACATTCCACTAATGAGATGGCTGTACGACCACGTTCTGAAAGCCAATAAAAAAAATAAAAAGTCATCAACTGTTGCTTGTTCAGTTACTGCTTTTTCCAAATATTTTCTATTCACTTCCGCCCGCATCTCGTGGTCGTGCGGTAGCGTTCTCGCTTCCCACGCCCGGGTTCCCGGGTTCGATTTCCGGCGGGGTCAGGGATTTTCTCTGTCTCGTGATGGCTGGGTGTTGTGTGATGTCCTTAGGTTAGTTAGGTTTAAGTAGTTCTAAGTTCTAGGGGACTGATGACCATAGATGTTAAGTCCCATAGTGCTCAGAGCCATTTGAACCATTTATTCACTTCCATGTTTTAGAAAAGACAGACTGGTTTTCTTACTAATTTAATACATATATGTTTTAGAATATTCGCTACAAGCAGAAACAAGAGCACTCTCCGTTAGGAAGCGACATTATTCGATTTTGTGAACATGCCGACCTTGGTCCACTGAATTGCCAGTTTCCGGTCCGCATCATTGGCTGATTCCCTCTAAACTCAGTACGGTGTGTACTAATCTCAGACGACTGCTTACGGAGCTAACGTATTTGTTTTACGCGCGTCAATTTTCATAAACTAACCTTGTGATTTGCGCTTGTGGTATATGCGAGAAGCGCCTTTTGGGAGCACTACCGTCGCGAATGACGTTACTGTTTGACGTATATGGTTCAAATGGCTCTGAGCACTATGGGACTCAACATCTTAGGTCATAAGTCCCCTAGAACTTAGAACTACTTAAACCTAACTAACCTAAGGACATCACACACACCCATGCCCGAGGCAGGATTCGAACCTGCGACCGTAGCAGTCCCGCGGTTCCGGACTGCAGCGCCAGAACCGCACGGCCACCGCGGCCGGCGTTTGACGTATAAACTCGTTTCTGAGCGCGTAGCAATCGCTGTGTAAACCGTTTGATGTGCTTCACACTGAGAAAAACGTCCCATGTAAATACATTAAGTGACTTTCTTGTCTCACATAAATACTCGCGGCAAGCAAGGAGGTTAGAATAAAGGGGAGATGGCTTTATCTATGACGAACACAGATGTCAGCTCAAGACTGTCTGACAAATTGTTAAGTCCTAGAAGTCCGCTTTTTTCGTTAAAGCCCCATATTAAACACACCATCTTAGCGTTGTTGGCCTGGTATATATTTTGAAATAAAACAGTTTCGAGGGCGAGTACTCAACATCAGAGACCTGAAAACTTTATTTTTTAGCGCCAGTTTTCACTTTTCGAGCACGGTGTTCATCGCAGAAAAGCAGGCGAACGTTTCATTCCAGTTTTAAGTGAGACTGAAGGGCAGTGCAGTACGAACACTTCACTAAGACTCGCCAATATGGCGGAGGCAGGCTTCACTTTCTCAATGTAAGGGCACCACCCGTTGTGGCTAGTGAATGTACTGCAGCGCCTATGGCGTTTCATTCCTGTACCCAGTCTCGCCTGTCACAAGTTATCGTCTCCGTTCAAACGTCGGCACCAGAATTGTTGTGAGGGCTGTCTGTTGTGCAGTTTGGTACCCGAACGGTGGCACTGATGTTATGAGGCACCTCACGTTATAAGGAAAAATCGAAAAGTAATTACAGAATGTAAGATTTAATAATGACAATACTATACTAATGACAAAAGCAAAATACATAGCAGATATTTTTGACATAGGTGGTATGATAAATTGTCTTCACTCCCGAGAAGTGGAAGAATAGGAGACGTGTCGTCCAAACATTTCAAAACTTCTTCATTTATCTGCCCTACGAATTACAAGTGTACAAGCTAGTCAAACAATATATAGAAGACGGTAAATAGCGCATTGTACTTTATCCTTTGTGTCTTGCTAACTGCCATGAAACAATGAAAATTAATTTTCTCGTTGAACAGATCTGTCCTTTTCACTGTTGAAACGATTTTCATTGCAAATTTTAATCTATTCATGTACTTCGCAGCGTAGAGTTTTTCTTTGTCAGGAATTGTAAAGCGTAGATACCTTTTTTTGCTTTCAGATATTTCGCCATTTTTATGGGAAAATTGATGTTGTTGTTTTCTTCAGTCTAGAGACTGGTTTGATGCAGCTCTCCATGCTACTCTATCCTGTGCAAGCTGCTTCATCTCCGAGAAAGTACTGCAACCAACATCCTTCTGGATCTGCTTAGTGTATTCATCTCTTGATCTCCCTCTACGATTTTTACCCTCCACGCTCTTCCGTCCATCACTAAATTGATGATCCCTTGATGCCGTAGAACGTGTCCTACTAACCGATCCCTTCTTCTAGTCAAGTTGTGCCACAAATTCCTCTTCTCCCCGATTCTATTCAGTACCTCCTCATTAGTTGCGTGATCTACCCATCTAATCTTCAGCATTCTTCTGTAGCACCACATTTCGAAAGCTTCTATTCGCTTCTTGTCTGGACTATTTATCGTCCATGTTTCACTTCCATACATGGGTATACACCATGCAAATACTTTTAGAAAAGACTTCCTGACACTTAAATCTATACTCGATGTTAACAAATTTTTCTTCTTCAGAAACGCTTTCCTTGCCATTGTCAGTCTACATTTTATATCCTCTCTACTTCGACCATCATCAGTTACTTTGCTCCCCAAATAGCAAAACTCCTTTACTACTTTAAGTGTCTCATTTCCTAATCTAATTCCCTCAGCATCACCCGAGTTAATTCGACTACATTCCATTATCCTCGTTTTGGTTTTGTTGATGTTCATCTTATATCCGCCTTTCAAGACACTGTCCATTCCGTTCAACCGCTCTTCCATGTCCTTTGTTGTCTCTGACAGAATCACAATGTGATCTGCAAACCTTGAAAGTTTTTATTTCTTCTCCATGGATTTTAATTCCTACTCCAAATTTTTCTTTGTCTCCTTTACTGCTTGCTCAGTATACATATTGAATAACATTGGGGATAGGCTACAACCCTGTCTCACTCCCTTCCCAACAGCTGCTTCCCTTTCATGCCCCTCGACTCTTATAACTGCCATCTGCTTTCTGTTCAAAATGGTTGAAATGGCTCTGAGCACTATGGGACTTAGCTTCAGAGGTCATCAGTCCCCTAGAACTTAGATCTAATTAAACCTAACTAACCTAAGGACATCACACACATCCATGCCCGAGGCAGGATTCGAACCTGCGACCGTAGCGATCGCGCGGTTCCAGACTATAGCGCCTAGAACCGCACGGCCACCTCTGCCGGCTCTGCTTTCTGTACAAATTGTAAATAGCCTTTCGCTCCCTGTATTTGACCCCTGCCACCTTCAGCATTTGAAAGAGAGTATTCCAGTCAACCTTGTCAAAAGCTTTCTCTAAGTCATGAAATGCTAGAAACGTAGGTTTGCTTTTTCGTAACCTATCTTCTAAGGGAACCCGTAGGGTCAGTACTGCCTTACGTGTTCCAACATTTCTACGGAATCCAAACTTATCTTCCCCAAGGTCGGCTTCTACAGGGAGAATAGTAGTAGGAAAAATACTAGGCCCTCGCGCAACCTTTATAGTGTGCCACGAAAACAAAGCAATCGACAAAGTGAAGATTAAGAAGATGCAAAAGTACGTAATCCATTACTAATGCAGCAGTGAGCTCGGCGAGAATAGGTTAAGTTCAGGTGTTCGCAGACGACTGCACGTTTCCCCGCTTCTGCGCATGCGCAGTCTGCTGCACACTCAATAATTTAAACTCCACACTCGTTGCAGTCAACTGTTCATTGACGCCGGCCAGTGTGACCGAGCGGTTCTAGGCGCTTAAGTTTGGAACCGCGCGGCCGATACGGTCGCAGGTTCGAATCCTGTCTCGGGCATGGATGTGTGTGGTGTCCTTAGGTTAGTTAGATTTAAGTAGTTGTAAGTTCTAGGGGACTGATGACCTCAGATATTGAGTCCCATAGTACTCGGAGCCATTTGAACCATTTGTTCATTGACGACACTACCCACTCGCGACATCGTTGGCTGCTGATTTAACACCCCATTGGGCGAAGAGCACTCAGAAAGTCGCCCGTGCAAAAGGTGCTTCAGCGAACACGTTCGCCTGTCAGAAGTGTGAGTGCGTACTGTTGCGTTCTTCAAGAGCGAGGCTGTGTTGAGCTACGCCGCGCGCCGGCACGCCGCAGCAACCCTACACCGCAGCCCGGCTGGGCGCTGCTGGCTGCTGCGGCACAGATAGCGGCGTAAGGCGAGCCGGCGTCCCACATAGCGCGGGCTGCGCGCTCCGGCCGTGAGCCAGGGCTGCAGGGACGCGGCCCGGACACCTGTCTGTACGCACAGCCACTGTGCGGAGGCGGGTCCGCAGGCGCGGCATTCCTCTGGCGTCCAGCGGGAGACAATGCGTTGCGTCGGTGTCTGGCTTTAGTTTATATGAAACGACGTTAAGGGGGGTAGGACGTCAAACGGGCCGACTTCGAGCAGGAGAGGCACCACAGGACATTTTAATTTCCACTGTCTATACTTTTACAGATAAATCCATAGAACTTTGTCAGCATGACCAGGAAGGATTCAGAATTTACACTCACAGCAGTGGAAGTTCGAAAACATAACAAAATAATTTTTTTTTTTTTACGTGTGAAATTTCATCATTTGTTTCACTTACTAATGGCAGCATTTGTTGCTTTAGTTACACTTTTCTTCATAAGAAAGAGAGATTCTTCGATGAATTTTGTGCAGCATACAAACCATACTCAAAGGTATATGAAACTCTAGCATTTTACAAATCTATTAAAGGCTGTGGTAAAAGTTGAGGTAATTAACTAGAAAATTTGTGTTTTTTCTAAACCTGAAGTTTTAAATATAACAGCTCATGCGTTTTTTCACAATTTCACACACCTGTAAGTATGGTTTGTGTGCTGTGCAAAATTCATCGAAGAATCTCTCTAACGTATGAAGAAAAGTGTACCTATAGCAACAAATGCAGCCATTAGTAAGTGACAGAATGATGAAATTGCACACGTAAAAAAAAAATTATTTTGTTATGTTTTTGATCTTCCACTACTGCAATGAGTGTGAATCCTGAATCCTTCCTGGTGATGCTGACAAAGTTTTATGAATTAATTTGTAAAAGTATAGACAGTGGAAACTAAAATGTCCTGTGGTGCCTCTCCTGCTCCAAGTCGTCCCGTTTGACGTCCTACACCCCCTTAATACGAGTCGCACAAAGTGTGGCGCGCAGATGGCGAGCATGAACAGAAATGAAATGTCACGGACTGCCAGTGTATCTGATTTCATTGCTGTGATAACACAACCGAAGGAAATTTGCATACAGCTTGGTATCTTAGGTGTTGCGAAACAACTCAAATCACTTAAGAAAGGAAAGTCTTCCGGTCCTGATGGTATACCAGTCAGGTTCCTCTCAGACTATGCAGACACAATAGCGCCTTTCTTAGCAATCATATACAACCGCTCACTTCACGAAAGGTCTGTTCCTAAAGACTGGAAAGTAGCACAGGTCGCACCAATATTCAAGAAAGGAAATAGGAGTAACCCATTGATTTACAGGCCCATGTCACTGACCTTTTGACAATGTTGACTGGAATACTCTCTTTCAAATTCTGAAGGTGGCAGGGGTACAATACTGGAAGCGAAAGGCTATTTACAATATGTACAGAAAGCAGATGGCAGTTATGAGTCGAGGGACATGAAAGGGAAGCAGAGGTTGGGAACGGAGTGAGACAGGGTTGTAGCCTCTCCCCGATGCTATTCAATCCGTATATTGAGCAAGCAGTAAAGGAAACAAAAGAAAAGTTCGGAGTAGGTATGAAAATCCATGGAGAAGAATAAAAAGCTTTGAGGTTCGCCGATGACATTGTAATTCTATCAGAGACAGCAAAGGACTTGGAAGAGCAGTTGAACGGAATGGACAGTGTCTTGAAAGGAGGGTATAAGATGAACATCAACAAAAGCAAAACGAGGATAATTGAATGTAGTCGAGTTAAGTCGGGTGATGCTGAGGGAATGAGTTCAGGAAATGGAACATTTAAAGTAGTAAAGGAATTTTGCTATTTGGGGAGAAAAATAACTGATGATCGTAGAAATGTAGACTGGTAATGGCAAGGAAAGCGTTTCTGAAGAAGAGAAATTTGTTAACATCGAGTATTGATTTAAGTGTCAGGAAGTCGTTTCGGAAAGTATTTGTATGGAGTGTAGCCATGTATGGAAGTGAAACATGGACAAGAAATAGTTTAGAGAAGAAGAGGATAGAAGCTTTCGAAATGTGATGCTACAGAAGAATGCTGAAGATCAGATGGGTAGATCACATAACTAATGAGGAGGTATTGAATAGAATTGGGGAGAAGAGGAGTTTGTGGCACAACTTGACTAGAAGAAGGGATCGGTTGGTATGACATGTTCTGAGGCATCAAGGGATCACCAATTTAGTACTGGAGGGCAGCGTGGAGGGTAAAAATCGTAGAGGGAGACCAAGAGATGAATACACTAAGCAGATCCAGATGGATGTAGGCTGCATTAGGTACTGGGAGATGAAGAAGCTTGCACAGGATAGAGTAGCATGGAGAGCTGCATCAAACCAGTCTCAGGACTGAATACCACAACAACAACAACAACAACAACAACAATCACTGACCTCAATTTGCAGTAGGATTTTGGAGCATATACTTTACTCGAACATTATGAATCACCTTGAAGAAAATGACTTATTGATACATAGCCAACAAGGATTCAGAAAATATCGTTCTTGTGCAACACAGCTAGCTCTTTGTTCCCATGAAGTAAAGAGTGCTGTCGACATTGGATCTCAGATCGATTCCATATTCCTACATTTCCAGAAGGCTTTTGATACAGTTCCTCACGAGCGACTCTTAATCAAATTGCCTGCATATGGAGTATCGTCTCAGTTGTGTGACTGGATTCGTGATTTCCTCTCAGAGAGGTCACAGTACGTAGTCACAGCCGGTAAATCATCGAGCAGAACAGAAGTGATATCTGCTGTTCCGCAAGGTAGTGTCATAGGCCCTCTGCTGTTCCTTATTTACATATATACGCTAGCTGATAATCTGAGCAGTCCCCTTAGATTGTTTGCAGATGACGTTGTAATTTACCGTCTGGTAAAATCATCAGACAATCAATTCCAATTACATAATGGTCTAGAGACAATTTCTGTATGGTGCGAAAGGTGGCAATTGGCACGAAACAAAGAAAAGTGCGAGGTCATCCACATGGGTACTAAAAGAAATCCGATAAATTTTGGGTATACGATAAATCGCACAAATCTACGGGCTGTCAATTCGACTAAATACCTAGGAATTACAATTACGAGCAACTTAAATTGGAAAGATCGCATAGATAATATTGTGGGGAAGGCGAAACAAAGACTGCGCTTTGTTCGCAGAACACTTAGAAGATGCGACAAACTCACTAAAGAGACAGCCTACATTACACTTGTCCGTCCTCTGCTGGAATATTGCTGCGCGGTGTGGGATCCTTACCAGGCAAGATTGACGGAGGACATCGAAAAAGTGCAAAGAAGGGCAGCTCGTTTCGTGTTATCGAGCAATAGAGGCAA
This sequence comes from Schistocerca cancellata, assembly GCF_023864275.1. NCBI lineage: Eukaryota > Metazoa > Arthropoda > Insecta > Orthoptera > Acrididae > Schistocerca > Schistocerca cancellata. The sequence goes on from NC_064626.1 coordinate 374,928,812, forward strand.
TAGTGTCACTAATATGATACGCGAGGTGCGGTGGCAGTCACCGGAACAAAGGCGGTGTTCTTTGCGGCGAGATCTATTTAAGAAATTTCAATCACCAACTTTGTCTTCCGAATGCGTAAATATATTGTTGACACCCACCTACGTAGGAAGAAACGATCATCATAATAAAATAAGAGAAATCAGAGCTCGAACGGAAAGATTTAGGTGTTCCTTTTTCCCACGCGCCATTCGAGAGTGGAATGGTAGAGAAGTAGTATGAAAATGGTTCGATGAGCCCGCTGCCAGGTACTTAAATGTGAATTGCAGAGTAACCATGTAGATGTAGATAGTATGAACCCGCTGATCAGTGCGACATCGCTCCCCTCTGGCCTGGATGCATGCAGTGATTCCATTGGGGAAGAGTGCCATCATACAGCCGCTGTATCCTCTCCTGGGGCAAGCTGGCCTACATCTGTCGTGGCTTGTCACTGATGTGGATACTGGCACTGGTATTAGTTGACGAATGAATTGGTCCCACACATCATCTATCGGGGACAGATGTGACGACCATGCTGGCCGTGGAAATACCTCGACATCATGAAGAGAGTTCATACAGACACGTGTCGTATGTGGACGGGCATTATCCTGCTGAAAAATCTCGCCATGATATTGTTGTATGAGAGTTAGCACATGTGTGCGCAGAACTTACCATTGTACAGTCAGAGTTCCCTCAGTCATTACCAGCAGTGTCCTGACGACATACCCGATGGCTAACCACACGATGACGTGAGGAATAACACCACTGTGGCTCTTCAAAACAAGGAAGAATGGCACCTCTCCCCAGGTCGCCGCCATACTCACCGACGATGGTCATCCGGAGTAATGCAAAACTGCAATTCATCGCCGATACAATGAGACGCCATTCATCTGCAGTCCACGCTTCCTCGTTACGGCACCACTCCAAACACATCCGTTTCTGTTGTGGTGGTAATGGCGGTCCAGGTCTGGAACGGTAATTCCGTAGCCCAGCGATTGCTCTCTGACCAGTGGTGCAGGATGACACAGAATGAACGAGGTGCATTCAAGTTCTAAGGCCTCCGATTTTGTTTCTAATTAACTACTCACCGGAAATCGATGAAACTGGCGTTACTTCTCGACGTAATCGTCCTCCAGACGTACACATTTTTCACAACGCTGACGCCATGATTCCATGGCAGCGGCGAAGGCTTCTTTAGCAGTCTGTTTTGACCACTGGAAAATCGCTGAGGCAATAGCAGCACGGCTGCTGAATGTGCGGCCACGGAGAGTGTCTTTCATTGTTGGAAAACGCCAAAAGTCACTAGGAGCCAGGTCAGGTGAGTAGGGAGCACTTCAAAGTTATCACGAAGAAACTGTTGCGTAACGTTAGCTCAATGTGCGGGAGCGTTGTCTTGGTGAAACAGCACACGCGCAGCCCTTCCCGGACGTTTTTGTTGCAGTGCAGGAAGGAATTTGTTCTTCAAAACATTTTCGTAGGATGCACCTGTTACCGTAGTGCCCTTTGGAACGCAATGGGTAACGATTACGCCCTCGCTGTCCCAGAACATGGACACCATCATTTTTTCAGCACTGGCGGTTACCCGAAATTTTTTTGGTGGCGGTGAATCTGTGTGCTTCCATTGAGCTGACTGGCGCTTTGTTTCTGGATTGAAAAATGGCATCCACGTCTCATCCATTGTCACAACCGACAAAGAGAAAGTCCCATTCATGCTGTCATTGCGCGTCAACATTGCTTGGCAACATGCCACACGGGCAGCCGTGTGGTCGTCCGTCAGCATTCGTGGCACCCACCTGGATGACACTTTTCACATTTCCAGGTCGTCAAGCAGGATTGTGTGCACAGAACACACAGAAATGCCAACTCTGGAGGCGATCTGTTCAACAGTCATTCGGCGATCCCCCAAAACAATTCTCTCCACTTTCTCGATCATGTCGTCAGACCGGCTTGTGCGAGCCCGAGGTTGTTTCGGTTTGTTGTCACACGATGTTCTGCCTTCATTAAACTGTCGCAACCACGAACGCACTTTCGACACATCCATAACTCTATCACCACATGTCTCCTTCAACTGTCGATGAATTTCAATTGGTTTCACACCACGCAAATTCAGAAAACGAATGATTGCACGCTGTTCAAGTAAGGAAAACGTCGCCATTTTAAGTATTTAAAACAGTTCTCATTCTCGCCGCTGGCGGTAAAATTCCATCTACCGTACGGTGCTGCCATCTCTGGGACGTATTGACAATGAACGCGGCCTCATTTTAAAACAATGCGCATGTTTCTATCTCTTTCTAGTCCGGAGAAAAAAAATCTGAGGCCTTAGAACTTGAATGCACCTCGTATTGCAAAGCGTATGTACCTTTTTGCATTGACATATCTCGCCTTATTTATGGGAGAATATTTCTAGAAAAAATACTAAGGCCTCGTGCAAACTTTACAAACGTGGCGCGAAAACAAAGCTCTCATGAAATTAAAGAGTCAGAAGACGCAAAAGCACAAAATCCACTACTAATGGCAGATGCGATGTGCTTGCTGCACAATATCTCGACCCTCCCTTGTCGTCGTCGTGACATGGTCGTGCGCAAAATTGACAAATATGTCTGTCCTCACGTTCCTACACAGTCCAAAATCGGGCCACTATAGCAAACGAATGCTCCAGAAATCTGGATATTACGCAACTGGGAGCATCCAGTCAAATGGAAACCTACAATGAGTCCCCTTTCTATCTGTGTCAGATGGTGATAACGCTGTCTCACAGGCGTACGCGGCTTCCGTGCCCTTCAGGGAGATCACTCAACATCTGACGCTGTTATATATCCTAGCAGCCCTGGTAACAACATTCCACGCTAGCGACAGTAACGCTCTCTGATAGCCGTTCTATCTCTAGTACAGAACTGCAATTCTAATATACTCTCCGACGGTGTGTACGTGCACGAAGTTGGATTGATATTCGACCATGTCTTCTGGGCGCTTCATTTTTTTTCTGGCAGATTGTGGTCGTTACCAGTCCAGTGTTGCAGGCCTACGGTTTCACTATATATCTAACGTGATTCTGACTTTATAAAGCCGGCCGCTGTGGCCCAGCGGTTCTAGACGCTTCAGTCCGCAACCGCGCTGCTGCTACGATCGAAGGCTCGAATACTCCCTCGGGCATGGGTGTGTGTGATGTCCTTAGATTAGTAAGGTTTAAGTAGTTCTAAGTCTAGGGGACTGATGACCTCAGATGTTAAGTCCCATAGTGCTTAGGGCCATTTTTAACCATTTGACTTTAAAAATAACAAAAATGTGGAGTAATGTTTGTCTATTACTCTTTAGTACAAAACCGATAACATATGTGCGACGCATTAAAATATCTTCGGTGCATCAGTCTTCCTCCGCTCACACTACGGAACACCAGTACAACGTCATCTTGTAAATGCGCACACTTACTGATCACATTTACTTGGTCCCTGAGAAGAGGATACTGTCAGCCGAAGTTTTCCTCCCATAGCACGCAGCTCATAAATTATCAAAGGACGCACTACACAGCACACGGATAAACACTATATTCACAGCGGCTGCCTGTTGTTAACGTGCATAATAGCGCTAAGACTCCTCCGCCCTCCCCCCACAACAACAACAACAACAACAACAACAACGATTACTACTACTACTACTAATGTACCTACTTTGAGCTGAGGCTGTTGCTTTTATGCTAGTGGCTTCATTCCAATCGCGTTAAACAAGTCCTAGGTCAGAATTATGACGTACGTTGTGGGTTAAATTCTGTTTAATGTAATTTTACATTTTGTTGTTGGCTAATTGTACAGATACTACAGTACATCCAACTGACGTGGGAGTTCCTCGCAGATTCCCGTGCTGATCTCATGCAAATTGGGTTTGTAACACATTGTTTGAACCGGGCTGAAAGGGAGGTGAAAGAGCTAAAATATTTGTAAACGAAAGTCACTAGAAAAATATTAAAATTAAAATTAAACAATATTATTGTGATATATATCAAACGATTCCGTTTGATGAGAAGATTACGAAACAAATTGGATTCTGTCGAGGGAAAGTATTAAGAAAGTTAGTGATGTTTTAACTAATTAAAAGTAATGTAAACATCGTTTTTTGAGTAAAACTGGTTGTCAGAATGAAGGAATCTAGACCTGATTCTTCGACTGAAATACGTCAATTGGTACAAAAGACTTTTCCACGTAAGTATCAAAGTTGAGATGACCAGTGTTCTTGTCTCAGTCCTTTCAGTATTGCCATTCCCAGCAAAACGTGTGGTGCCACTGCAGATATGAGGTGGTTTTGACTTCCAGCACATGTTAATAAAGCTGGGGATAATTTGTAAAGGAGAAACCAAATACGAAAACTTTAACCACACGAAGAAACGTGGTAAGATAAATACAAGTAATAAGATCGATAAGGAAATCAATGGACTATTTCTAGCAAGTTAATGTAATGGCCGAAAGTATCTGTTGCGTTAGATCAGAACCCAATTTTACAGCGTAGAGTTTACGATATGACGAACAAAGCAGTTTTCATCAAAAGTTATCGACACGGAATAGATCGAGTAGTCGCAAAATATCACGGATTTATGAAAACAGCGGCGAGTTGCGCGGAACTGTATCCAAGCCTGCACAGATAGTAAGCAAGAGGGCGTCATGGAAATGCTCATCAGTCTCCAGCAGAATACGGTACGGGGTTTCCCAGATGTCCACATACCTCTCTTGACTTTGTACAATCGGAGAATTAAAATAGTTTCCTTGGCGCTTTTTGTTGTATTGGCATTAGGTCGTGTCCTAAGGCTTCTTTCTGTACCTAATGTTTCGTCTGCTAATTCTTGAGACATCATCAGAGGCGATATAGAAAGTTATATGAATATTTGACTGCGAAGGACTTACGCACGTCGCTTGACACAGTAGCTGAATACAGAATCACTTGTTTTATGCTGTCAGGTGTACATAGTCTGTGTCACACAGCCCGTGACTGGGCTACTGGCCTCTGTAGGTACGCGGCACTAGTAGGGGGAGTGGTGCAGACCCAACGTTCGGACCCAACACTTCTTTGATAGAAGGCTCACTGGAGTTGAGGCCGTCCTGCAGAGACTGGAACGAGGAAAAAATCCATCCGTCCCCTGCCCGGGATTGAACAGGAGACCTGCACAGTTTAGTGCTGTACCTGCTGGATCACTATGCCCACAAACATCCACCTTCATTAGCTCAAGAGCTTATTTTCTATATGTCGGTCGCCACTTTCACTGCCTCAGACTGACTGGTTTTGGGCAATCTCGCCCATTTCATGCCTGTTAAACAATATAAAAATAATGATAAATGGCCTCTATTACTGTGCTTACAATATTAACGAGTCAAAGAATGACTTTGTCAAACGCCGGCCGGTGTGGTCATGCGGTTCTAGGCGCTACAGTCTGGAACCGCGCGGCCGCTACGGTCGCAGGTTCGAATCCTGCCTCGGGCATGGATGTGTGTGATGTCCTTAGATTAGTTAGGTTTAAGTAGTTCTAAGTTCTAGGGGACTGATGACCTAAGATGTTGAGTCCCATAGTGCTCAGAGCCATTTGACTTTGTCAACCATTGTGTACACCGGTTTACTTTCAAAGATCCCTGCTTAACATTATAGTTTTTCTTTGTGTTGAACAGTGTCATTATGCAAAAAAATAACTGTCACCAAGCTTTCTGTTACGGTTTGCTGTGGCCTTCATTTGGGCCTGCTGGTGGAAGGCCACTGCAACCGTGGCCGAAACGCCGGTGACAGTTATTTTTTGCAACATGACGCTGCTCTGCACCCAGAAAACTTTTACGTTAACCGACTCTGGTCGCAGAAGGCCATGCCCTTACAGGTACATTACTCCAACTTAGGTTCCCTGAGAGTCTCCGTTACGGGCTACACTGACTTGCAATGGTCTTACCAGCGCGTCTCCGAATTGTTTGTGTGTGTCTTCCGTCGTGCCTACTTGATGAGGACCGCAAACGCTGGAACACTAGTTTAGAATTTGTCACACTACTGTTTTGAATGTAGTTTCGTTTAGAGATACACCGTACTTTCCAGTAGTGCAGATGTCTGATTATTTTGTGTAATACCGGTCTGCGTCAGCACTTCTGATAACAAGTATTCTCAAAGTGTGAAAATTCTATTGCACTCGATCATTCTGTCTAGATGTATAAGCATTTAACACTTCATTATCATCTGCCTTAGATATATTGTTTTGAAAGTTCGTCCTTTCAAAATCATGTATGCCAATCAGGACTGTTTGTCTCCCCTAGGCGGATAGTCAGGCGACTGGGCGCAAGTGCTACTTTGAAATGAAGAGGTCGGCACAAGAGAAGAATTCGTAGCAAGCCACATGATTCACTAATCACGTAATAACCTAATTTTACAAAAAAAATTGGAACCAAATGCGGCATTACGGTCACTTTGTTAGTTTCTACGCCCTCTCTCCAGGAGTCTACGGAAGTACTCGAGACAGAATGGCTAGCGTGCACCGACAATGGCATGTCAGCCGTTGCAGCTTTCCAACTCGAGATAACCAGCTTATCCCGACAGTTCAGCGAATGCACTTATTAAGTCCTGAATACACTACGACGTGGCAGTTTTTGCGAAAAGGTAGTATAGACGGAGGTGAAAGTCAGGTTACGGAAAAATGCTGCAACCTACCGTACACGTAATCTCGAACCACTAGATGAACACGAAATTTCTTATGGTTCAGCACCGAAGGAAGCATTTAGAACCACTATACGGTGTATGACAGAGATTGCTTCCAATCAACATGAACTATTCCCCGCTCTGTTTATTAGTGTGTGAAGAGAGAGTAAGAGGGGTGACTGTACCTGTACGTACGTGAATACGTCCGAATTTCGTTATCGCGATTCTGCGCGAGGGACGCGGTGGAGACAGTAAAAATACTGCAGACACAGTACATATACTGAACAGTGTTTCCGTGATATACGCTGCCTCATTCCACTACTCTCATACACTTTAGTATGGACTGTACTCGTAATTAACCTGTAACGATCCCTGTATGACCGCACGAGCGACAAAATGTTAGATATCGAAGTAAGTGAAAAAGGAGTAGAAAAGAAATTGAAATCGCTGAACAGACGGAAGTTCACTGGACCTAACGGGGGTACCAGTTCGATTCTACGCACAGTGTGAGAGAAAACTTGCCCTTACTGTACTATCAGTGTACCGCATGTCTCCAGAGAAAGAAAGCGTGCCGACCGCGGTGGCCGTGCGGTTCTGGCGCTGCAGTCCGGATCCGCGGGACTGCTACGGTCGCAGGTTCGAATCCTGCCTCGGGGATGGGTGTGTGTGATGTCCTTAGGTTATTTATGTTTAAGTAGTTCTAAGTTCTAGGGGACTTATGACCTAAGATGTCGAGTCCCATAATGCTCAGAGCCATTTGAACCATTTTTTTTTTTTTTGAAAGAAAGCGTTCCTAAAGATTGGAAAAAAAGAACATCGAACAGACGCGCTTAACTACAGGCCCGTATCTCTGACGTCGATCTGTCATAGCATTTTGAAAAATGTTTTCTACTCGCTTACTACGACCATTTCTGGGGGCCGAAAATCTCCTCGAGGAGGAGTTAACACGAGTTGCGAAAACAACGATAGTGTGAAACCCAAAGCGCTTTATTCATCCACGAGACACGGAAAGTAGTAGATACAAGCGCCCAGGTAGATGCTGTGTTCCTTGACTGCAAGAAAGCGTTCGTTGTAAGTACCACATTACCGCCTAATGAACAAAATACGAACGTACGGAATATCAGACCAACTGTGTGACTGGACTGAAGAGTTTCTAGCGAACAGAAAACAGCAAGTCATTCTCATCGGAGAAAAGTCTTCTGACGAGATAGTAGTTTCGGACGTGGCCCAAGGGACTGTTACAGGACCATTGTTCTTCACAATGTACGTAATTGACTTATAGGTAATGTTGGAAGTTCCCTGCCACGCAGGGTAGCCAGCGCGGTCTGGGCGTCCTGTCACGGTTCGCGCGGGCACCCCCGTCGGAGGTTCGAGTCCTCCCTCGGGAATAGGTGTGTGTGTGTGTGTGTGTGTGTGTGTGTGTGTGTGTGTGTGTGTGTGTGTGTGTGTGTGTCGTCCTTAGCGTAAGTTAGTTTAAGTTAGATTGAGTAGTGTGTAAGCTTAGTGACCGATGATCTCAGCCGGTTGGTCCCATAGGAACTTAAAACAAATTTCCAAAAAATTTCGAAAGTTCCATGAGACTTTTCGCGGATGATGTTATTGTATACAGAGATGTCGGAATGGCAGAAAATTGTAGCGAAATGCACGGAAACCTGCATAGGATCGAAGATTGATGCAGTAAATGACAGTTGACCCTCATCGCTAAGAGATGTAACGTATGGCGAATAACAGAAAGACCCTTCATTGTATGATTACAAAATTGCAGAACACTCTCTGGAAGCAGTTACTTCCATAAAATATGTAGGAGTAGCGTGCGGCACGATCTGAAATAGATCTAACGCATAAAATTAATCACGAGTAAGTGATATGCCAGCCTGAGATCTACTGGAGAAATCCTCAGAAAATGTAATCCATCAACAAATGAAGTAGGCTACAAAACAATCGTTCTCAACACTTTAATACTGCTAGTCAGTCTGGGCGCGGTTAGGATGCTCCAACACATCAACCGAAGAAATGGTGGAAAAAATGACATAAATGGTCATGTCAACCACCGAACCACCATCTGAGAAGTTGCTGATCATGCTGGGATATCAGCTGGCTCATGCCAAGAATTTTTTGGCTGTTTTATGTACGAAAAATGCCACAGCAAAATTAGTTCCAAAATAGTTGAATTTCGAACAAAAACTGCGGTGAATACAAGTTCGTTAGGAGCCCCAAGATGTGTTCAATAACTACGCAGAGCTACTGGAATTTGTCGTAAAATGTCATGAAACCTGGGTTTACGGATATGACGCCGAAACTAAGACTCAGTCGTAGCAGTGGAAGCATTCTGCATCGCCAGAAGTGTAAAAAGGTCAGCAAGTACAGTCGTTTGCGAAGGTTATGCTCACTGTGTTCTTCGATTTTAACGACATTGTTCTTTCCACAAAGTCGAACGACCAGTAAGTAGTACTACATACACACACACTGAAGGTCGTTTGCGTGAAGCAGTCCGGAAAAGAAGCCACTCGGATTTGTGGTGATACAGTTTATGGTTTTTGCGTCAATATAACGCACCTACTTACACATCATTGCTTTTTCGTGATTTCTTTGGAAAAAAATGAAAGACTCTACTGGTGCCCCACCCTCCATATTCTCCAGAAATGACCCCGTGTGAATTTTTTCGGTTCCCCAAAATAAAGAAAATCTTGCACGGCTGTCATTTTACAAGCATATATGAGGTTAAAACCGTATCGCCAAGAGAAGTGGAAGGTATCCCAAAGGTCTACTTCCAGAATTTTTTCGCACATGGGAAAAGACGATGGTTTAAGTGTATGACGTCTAATGGGAACAACATTGACGTTGAAGAATAAATAAAAATCTTCCCCCCCCCCCAAAAAAAACAAAAAACATTTACGTAAATTTTTTTAAGGTTCATTGTACTTCTCAGTGTCTTTGTGACTTAGTGCCGACAGGCCGATGTACGTATTATTCCTACAGCAAAGGGTAAGTACCCGCGACATTGCAGAATGAAAGTAACGTCGACTGAGTTGAAAAACATCGGAACGAAATTAAAGTTTTAGTGGAGCCACATCGAGAGGTGATGATGCAGTGTACGAGATGCAGAAGTTGAAGCAGCACGTCAGCGCAGCGCTCTGTTGGCAAAGCAGAGCAGGGCACTGCAGGGCAGGCGCTGGCGACCTCGCCGGCCGCCATTCGCGACCCACGGCCGCCCACGCGCGCTGCCTGCCTTGCGCGAGGGTCACCCGCAAGCGTAGCCAGGCTATATACTCGGCGCCGCTTAAATGACTGTTGCCTACCGCCTAGTGTAGGGCTAGTTATTATCTGACACACACTTCGATGTGTCTTCATTTAAAAACAAACTGGCATTCCGTGATAGGCTTCCTTCTCTTGCATCGGTGAAGTGTGCCAAAAGTGTACCTATATAAATATTAACGATCCTATAACACTGATGAGACAAAACGTAATGACCGCTGCCCATAGTGACATCGAATGCCGCTGGTGGCGAAGCGGGCACTTGAGACGGGAAGGAAAAGTGTGAGGGGCGTTCAAAACAGAAGGTACGAAACAACACTGTGGATATAATTTCGGTCTTTGTTCGAAAGTACTGACCAGAGGTCTGAGCACAACTATCCCACTGATTCACGAGGCGAAGGATCCCCTGTTTCCAGAATTCCCGTGGCTGTGGCGGGAGCCAATACTCCACTGAGTCTTTCAGTTTGACGTCCTAGCTGAAGCACTTCCCTTTGAGATTTTTTTTTTGCGGACCCAGCACATGGAAGTCTCAGGGCGAAATGTTCTGACTCTAGGGCGGATGCTCAAACTGCTGTAGCTTGAACTAGGCCATCACACTGTATGTGATCTTGAAGACATATGGAGCAGCAGGATCTTTCCCTCCGTGAGCAGCCTACGCCGTTTGCTCTTGATTGACTTGCCTCACAGCACTGTTAATGGTTTTCTCGTGCTCGAGGAATTCGACGAGTGCCGGACCTCTGACATCGAAAAAACCAGTGAGCTTCACCTCGCCTGCTGAGAGCACAGCTTTGAATTTTTCAGGCGGAAGGTATACAGAAACTACAGGCGTCTCTAGATGTCTCACTACGTTATCCCAAAGCAGCATATGCAGATTTCAACCGGTTTTATTGTTACGGCGTTTCGTAGCTTTTCATTCGAACATTCCTTGTAAACAGGCCGAGCGGTGGCGAATTGGAAATCATTGTAGCGGGGATGTGAGCTGCAAAGGTAAATCCACTGACACAAGTGACTCTGACAAAGGGCACATTGTTGTGTTCCGGCGCCTACGGACCAGCTATTCGGAAACTGCGAAGCTGGTGGGCTCTTCGCACGCTATTATCGTACTATGGAAGGTGGTCGAAGCACGGTGAAGTCACGAATAGGCGCAAGGTGTTGGACGCACACGCCTTATCAAAGAAAATGTAGTTCGGCGGTTTGTCGTTTCTAAAAATCAGGATAAGCGGCGATTTGTGGCATATCTTACGACAGAGTACAGTGCTCGTGCAGGCACAAATATTGTAAGCTTCTCGTATGTTTATCTGTGGTAGACTTGCCAGTCAGTCAGTTGTGCAGCGGTAGGACACTCTTATTTGAGGCCTAGTAGCGAGCAATTGAGCTTTCCGCAGAAAGAGATCTGTTGTTCGTGAATCTGGATGAAACTATTAGAAATACTTTATCACGGAGAGGAACATTCATTTATAGTCCCTTTAAAGTCAGTACCGCCATTAGGTTGTTGTTTATTTGCAGTGTTACATTTACACTTAGACAATCATGACTTCGGCTTCGAAGGGCCATTATCAAGTGTTTTCTGAAAGCAGATCAGACAATAACAGTGAAATATGTAACAAGTGATATAATCATATAAGAATACATATTTATAATGCTTACTTACAAAGGTTACACATTGCCTAAGATGGCATACTGTCATATTAAAATACACTATTAGACACATTGTCTAAGAGTCGATATTTCTACTGCTTTGCTTCATCACTGCGTGTACGATCTTTACCGAATGACAGTTGCCTAAGAGTCAAATTGTCTTGGTCAAAGAAATTTCTGTCACAAGCAGGTGACTTTTTCTTTTCATCTTTGGACTAAGTGTCCGGTAGGATAGGAAAGGTTAGGAGCAATTTATTTTCTTTGGTAGTTGTTACATCTTTGCAGTACCTGTTTATCTTAGTATACAATGAAGTTGCCTGATCACAAACATAAACAGTAACAAACCTCTCGATAATATTCGCTGCATCCATAAATATAAGTGTCCAGCCAATCATTGACGTTGTTTAAAGTACATTTTAGTAGGTAAATATACAGCTTATACTGATGGAGAAGATTGTAGAGGAATTTCAAAGGTATGATTGTAATTTTTGTAATGAGAGAATTGTATGTTGTGCTGTCTTTTTCGCGATAATCAGAGTTTGGTTTCTCAAGAACAATTTTCTTTAGAGTAAAACACACCTCCTCGATTCATAGTAAAGTTGTGTAGATTTAGTCGTGTATGCATTGCACCTTACGCCACACGAAGTCATGGATAGATTGTAAAAAACAAATTTAAAGTAGATTATCTTCACCTGCTGCATGTGCTGATTTGTATCTGCTTTCGATAACGCCAGTACTCCAGACATAAGAACAGTATGCTGAGCAAGAGGTAAGTCACTTATAAGGAGGCGTTGATACGCGCACGGATTGGTCTACTAACAAGGGAACCTCCCCATCGCACCCCCCTCAGATTTAGTTATAAGTTGGCACAGTGGATAGGCCTTGAAAAACTGAACACAGATCAATCGAGAAAACAGGAAGAAGTTGTGTGGAACTATGAAAAAATAAGCAAAACATACAAACTGAGTAGTCCATGTGTAAGATAGGCAACATCAAGGATAGCGTGAGCTCAGGAGCGCCGTGGTCCTGTGGTTAGCGTGAGCAGCTGCGGAATGAGAGGTCCTTGGTTCAAGCCTTCCCTCGGGTGAAAAGTTTAACTTTTTATTTTCAGTTTATGTGACAAACGCTTATGTTTTCAACACTTTTTTGGGAGTGATTATCACATCCACAAGAAAACCTAAATCGGGCAAGGTAGAAGAATCTTTTTACCCATTCGCCAAGTGTACAAGTTAGGTGGGTCAACAACATATTCCTGTCGTGTGACACATGCCGTCACCAGTGTCGTATAGAATATATAAGACGTGTGGAGGAATCGGGTGACCTATGACCTTGCGATCAAATGTTTTCGGTTCTCATTGGAGAGGCACATCCTTTCGTCTACTAATCGGACGGTTTTGCGGTACGGTCCAAAAACACAGACACTAAACTTATTACAGTGAACAGAGACGTCAATGAACGAACGGACAGATCATAACTTTGCGAAAATAAAGAAAGTAAACTTTTCACCCGAGGGAAGACTTGAACCAAGGACCTCTCATTCCGCAGCTGCTCACGCTAACCACGGGACCACGGCGCTCCTGAGCTCACACTATCCTTGATGTTGCCTATCTTGCACATGGACTACTCAGTTTGTATATTTTGCTTATTTGTTCATAGTTCCACACATCTTCTTCCTGTTTTCTCGATTGATCTGTGTTCAGTTTTTCAAGGCCTATCCACTGTGCCATTTTATAACTAAATCTGAGGGGGGTGCGATGTGGAGGTTCTCTTGTAAGCAGCCAGCGGCATATGCAAAGGAACCCCCACACGAAACTGCAAGAAAGAAACTTGGGAAACCAACAGTTGCAGGTGATTAAATTCTTTGGGGGGTCATGGAAGTACCCTAGATTTCAGCCATACATTCGTTCGTTAGAATGACCTATTAGCGCTATCAGAGTTCAGAGCATTTCTACGGCAGCGAGTTGAGGGATAATGGCGGTCATGTATCTGATTTGAAAGTGCCGGCTTTCCAATTGCCGTACTGTAAAATCTGCTGAAAATAAATCCAATATTGCGACCACTGTTCCGATTTCCGCAAATCAGGAGAGAAAATAATTGCGGAGAACGTATCTGACGATCGCGCAACCTGTGAACCCCGGAGCGTGACGGCGCCTGCTCGTGGCCGGGGTTGAGTTACCCTCGCGGTTGGCCGGCCTGCAGCGCCAAGCAATGATCCGGCGACTGAGGAGCGACGCCGACGTTCAGTTTACCGTTAGGCCCGGCACCTTCACTCCGCGCGACGCTTTGGGGTCAGCCGTTCTGGGAGATCGGACCAGCTGGCCGCTCCCTAACTGTTGGCTCTTTTCGAATGAAATTCCTAACAGGGCCTTTTCGGTTCGGCGGTCGTTTGCGTCCAGGCAAACATAAAGGCTGATGGAAATGTCTGAAAGTTAGTACCGAATGTATAATCGCAGTTGTTCAGTCAGCTACATCTACGTGATTACTGTGCTATTCACAATAAAGTGCCTGGCAGAGGATTCAGTGAAGCAACTTCAAGCAGTCTCTCTACCGTTCCACTTTCGAACGGCATGCGGGAAAAACGAGCACTTAAATTTTTCCGTGTGAGCCCTGATTTCTCTTATTTTATCGTGATGATCATTACTCTCTATGTAGGTGGGAGCTAACAGAATGTTTTCGCAATCGGAGGAGAAAACTGGTGATTGAAATTTCATGAGAAGAACCGTCGCAACGAAAAACGCCTTTGTTTTACTAATTGCCACTCCAATTCACGTATGATGTCTGTGACACTATCTCCCCTATTTCGCGATAATACAAAACGAGCTGCCCTTCTTTGTACTTTTTGGATGTCAACCCTCAGTCCTACCTGATGCGGATCCCACACCACACAGCAGTACTCCAGAATAGGGCGGACAAGCGTGGTGTAAGCAGTCTCTTTAGTAGAACTGTTGCATCTTCTACGTGTTCTGCCAATGAACCGCAGTCTTTGGTTTGCTCTACCCACAATATTATCTATGTGAGCATTCCAGTTTACTTTATTTGTAATTGTAATCCCTAAGTATTTAGCTGAATTCTTTTAGTACTCATGTGAATAACTTCTCACTTTTCTTTATTCAGGGTCAATTGCCACTTTTCACACCATACATATATCTTATCTAAATCATTTTGCAAGTCGTTTTGATCATCTGATGACTTTTCAAGACGGTAAATGACAGCATCATCTGCCAACAATCTAAGACAGCCACTCAGATTGTCTCCTATGTCATTAATATAGATCAGGAACAATACAGGGCCTATAACACTTCCTTGGGGAACGCCGGATATTACTCTCGTTTTACTCGAAGACTTTCTGTCTTTTACTACGCACTGTGACCCTTCTGACATGAAACCCCTTTCATTTCGTGAACGGTTTAGTTATCGAAACGACACGCAGAGGGATGCGTAATTTTGCTGCATGTTTCATCCACCGAACTCTTGTAACAACCGAGGTACTTAGGCGAATACTGGGTGTTTCGAAAAGGACTTTACAACTTTAAAAATTCATATAAATTTTTTGAAAGAAGATATAGTGCTGGGTCTAGCGTTATTTTGTAGGGAAACACATCAAGTTTTTTTTACCTTGAACTAAAGATGTTGTATGTGGCTTCTGTGCGTTATCCTGCACATATCCCATAGGTTGTCAATTTCTTCCCAAACCCGCTGTAGCATTGCAGGTGTAACTCGCTCAGTGGCGGCGTAAATTGTTGCTGTAAGTTCAGGTAGAGAAGCGGCCACAGTAGGTACAAACACGATATATTTAATGAATCCTTATTTTTAAAAATCGATTGGTATCAGGTCTGCGGAACGTTGGGGCCATGCAATTGGCGCATCACGGTCAATCCATTGATCTGGAAAGCTGTCACTGAGAAAATCCCGGACGTCAGCCAGGTAGTGGGGTAGTGCACCATCTTACATGGAATGTACGTTTCATTCTTGGTCATCCTCATCCATCTGTGTTATCAAAACTTGTTGTAACATATCAAGGTACACTTATCGTGTTGATGGTACTCTCAAGGAATAAAAGAGGCCATACACTTTGTTCTTGCTCAATGCACTAAAAACGTTCAGCTTAGAGCTGTCACGATCATGTTGAAATCCTACAGCTATGTGTGTTAACGTTGCCACTTAAGTGAAAAGTCGACTCGTCAGATAAGATGCTTTTGTCCAAGACATGTACATCCTCATGGAATCGATTTAACATATCCGCACAGAAGTTCTTGCGAGCAGTTCTATCAGTGTCTTTTATTGCTTGTATGGTCTTGCATCTGTACGGTTTGAAATCCAAACGGTTTCTGGACACACGCCGAACAGTAGTATGTGGGATTTGCAGTTCGCGAGATGCACGCCGGGTCTATTTCGCATGGCTGTTCACAAACCGTTGTCTCACTCGCTCAACCACGTCGTCAGATGTACTTGACCCACCTGATGATTTCCCATCTCGCACCCAGCACCCTGTTTCTACAAAACATTTACGCCACTCATAAACTGTGGGCCTACTAGGAGGATCTTTAGCGTACTTCGTACGGAAATTACGCTGAACTGTTGTCGCCAACTTCGATTCTTCAAACCAAAACACACAGCTATCACGCTCGGGTCCAGCGAAGGCAGCTGTCTGTGATGCAACTGCCGCTAGCGCTCCATACGGTGGGATTCGGCACTAGCGATCTACGTGAGACAAAACTTGATGTATTTCCGTACAAATTGACACTACGAGCACCTCTGTAGGTACTATGAAATAATTTATATGAATTTTCAAAGTTGTAAACTCCTTTTTGAAACACCCTGTATGTTTTTATTTTAAAATTAATAGCATACTTGTTTGGTAACGGCATTCTAAAGTTCTTTAACAGTAGAGTACAACGATTTAATACTTGTTAATACAGACGCAGAAACTTTTGTCGCAAAAATATCGGAGAATTTGCTAAAACTGAAAGCGAAAGGAGCTAGAGGGGATGGACTATATGAGGAAGATGTTGTTCACACGTTTGTTTCACAGACTGTAGCCCCCACTACAATGTGTCACGTATTCTTGCTACTATTTGAAAATAAAATAATTTGAATGAAACAACAAAGTTACTGTTACCACTCACTGTTTATTTATATTCATAGTGTGTTTCGAATGTTTAAACTTCAACCATCATGTGGATTCATATGTGTTAGCACGACACGTATGTGTTGTGTTACCACTTTGGGGTAATCTGTTGCACTATCTAGTGGAGAAAAAACTAATTATTGGTAAATTTTGTAATCAGATTCCTTTTACGTTTTAAATTTTTCAGTTAAAATTAAACTAAAAACTTAAATCTCAGTAGTAGATGTCACTTTCCCAAAGAATATCACATCCCGTATTTCCAGGTCAAGAGCCTTCCTTACTCATCAGCATATCTTTAAAAAGTATGTTGAGAGTGAAACTCAACAACAATGAACCAAATCTGAATTTTTAATTCTTTTTTGTGGTGGTCATAAGGTCGGTCAAACACCTTATTGAAAGTAGGCTGATATTGTTAAGAGTGTGCTAAAAGTTATTTTTTAGGTTCTGGACGCTACTTATACATCAGTACCTCTTTAAAAAGTGTGTTGTTAATATAATTCAACAACAATTAATAGATATTTTTTCTGTAATTTTTTTTGGAGTGGTCATAAAGTAACCACCGCCCTGCTCCCTGCTAATATGGGTTATGCAAAACGCTTTGCTATTGCTAGGGTTAGTGGACGAGGGATGCTCTGCGCAGCGTGCGATAAGTTGGAAAACTGATTCTCTCCGGATGACTGAAGCAGTTAAGGCAACCTCTCATGAGAAGCGCTAAATCCAGGTTCGACTCCGTGTCTGGCACAAATTTCCAACTTTCGCCATTGCATTACCAGAATGCCCTGTGCGGCTAGAAGTCACGATTTCTCGCCCGCCCTTTCCCTTTGCTTCTCCATGCTTTATTTCATATAAATAAAGCAAAATTTTTTTAGCATACACGTTTCGACTTCATTATTTGCAAGGCATCTTCAGTGGCCTGGAATATGTACCGGGTGATCAAAAAGTCAGTATAAATTTGAAAACTGAATAAATCACGGAATAATGTAGATAGAGAGGTACAAATTGACACACATGATCAGAATGACATGGGGTTTTATTAAAACAAAAAAAAAAAAAAAAATACAAACGTTCAAAAAATGTCAGCTTCAAAAAATGGCTCTTCATCTGATCAGAATAGCAATAATTAGCATAACAAAGTAAGACAAAGCAAAGATGACGTTCTTTACAGGAAATGCTCAATACGTCCACCATCATTCCTCAACAATAGCTGTAGTCGAGGAATAATGTTGTGAACAGCACTGTAAAGCATGTCCGGAGTTATGGTGAGGCATTGGCGTCGGATGTTGTCTTTCAGCATGCCTAGAGACATCGGTCGATCACGATACACTTGCGACTTCAGGTAACCCCAAAGCCAATAGTCGCACAGACTGAGGTCTGGGGACCTGGGAGGCCAAGCACGACGAAAGTGGCGGCTGAGCACACGATCATCACCAAACGATGCGCGCAAGAGATCTTCCACGCGTCTAGCAAAAAAGGGGTGGTTCTAATAAAACCCCTGTCATTCCAAGCATGTGTGTCAACTTTAACCTCTCTATCTACATTATTCCGCGGTTTATTAAGTTTTCAAATTTATACTGACTTTTTGATCACCGTGTATATATTTGTGTTTAAACTATATCGCTTTACATTTTGTACGTAAGATATTGTGTCTGTGTGTCGTCTTCTTAAATATGCTGTACTGTGGTTCTTCGCCGGCCTAGCCCAACAACCAAATGTTTAAAATCACTTACACAATGCTGTCTCGCTGTATATGTGATCTGAAAATAGCGGGGTGTTCACCTGTCGAAATATCAGCGGCTGTCCAAGACGTCACCGGGCTTTATTCCGGCAAGTTGTATGAGCGCTTTATGTGCAGAGAGAAACTCATGTTTCGCAGCTTTATTCCTTGTTACACACTCGTGGCTGGTCAGAGAGCCACGTGAGGGCCGGCGACCAGTAGGGACAGGGTCGTATAAGGGCCGCGTGGCGTGCCTGGCTGTGTGGGCAGAGCACTGCTGTGTTTTACGAGGCTCGGCGACACAGGGGCGGCTGTTGCCAGGCGACGGCTCGGCAGCCGCAGACCTAGTGGCGGATTCGGGGGCCGGGCCGGCTTTCTCCACAGCGACGCACGGCTTCTGCTCGCGGTCAAGGTCACCGCGAGGACGCGCCGCGCTGCACCCGACACTCACTCTTACGTCCCTGCTAGGGATGGGACAAACCGGCCGGTTAAAACCCAAATCAGCATTTTAGTTCCGACTAACCAGTATTTTTCGGTATCTATTCAGTCTCGGTTATAGTAGGTGCTTCTTTTGTAGTAATAACCGACAAAAAAAAAAAAAAAAAACGAAACATCAGCTATAGCACCAGTGCTAAAATTTTTTAAGTAAACCTTTTTTTTAAGGAGTAATTTTTAGTCGTAAAATTTGCATTGGTTTGAAATTATTATAGAAAATGGGAAAAGCGAACAATGCTATCTTAATAACAATGCCGACAGAAACGAACAACAAACATATTGCTGAGGAGGATCTGCAGCGAATTGACGCATGGTGCAGGGAATGGCAATTGAATCTCAATGTAGACAAGTGTAATGTGCTGCGAATACACAGAAAGATAGATCCTTTATCATTTAGCTACAAAATAGCAGGTCAGCAACTGGAAGCAGTTAATACCATAAATTATCTGGGAGTACGCATTAGGAGTGATTTAAAATGGAATGAGCATATAATGTTGATCGTCGGTAAAGCAGATGCCAGACTGAGATTCATTGGAAGAATCCTAAGGAAATGCAATCCGAAAACAAAGGAAGTAGGTTACAGTACGCTTGTTCGCCCACTGCTTGAATACTGCTCAGCAATGTGGGTTCCGTACCAGATAGGGTTGATAGAAGATATAGAGAAGATCCAACGGAGAGCAGCGCGCTTCGTTACAGGATCATTTAGTAATCGCGATAGCGTTACGGAGATGATAGATAAACTCCAGTGGAAGACTCTGCAGTAGCTCAGTAGCTCGGTACGAGCTTTTGTTGAAGTTTCGAGAACATACCTTCACCGAAGAGTCAAGCAGTATATTGCTCCCTCCTACGTATATCTCGCGAAGAGACCATGAAGATAAAATCAGAGAGATTAGAGCCCACACAGAGGCATACCGACAATCCTTCTTTCCACGTACAGTACGAGACTGGAATAGAAGGGAGAACCGATAGAGGTACTCAAGCTATCCTCCGCCACACACCGTCAGGTGGCTTGCGGAGTATGGCTGTAGATGTAGAGGTAGATAATAATGTTCCTGCTGCAGATGTGTCGTGGTTCAAGGTTCGAGTGTACCTGCAGTCTTCAAGACATGTCTTTACCTGGCCTAACGCTAGTTTCTCGCTTTCTTCGCCGGACATCCGTCGTATTGCAGAATGGCACCAATCCAAGTCTCGAAATTTTTTTACAAGGGACATAGCAATGAAGAACAACGCTTCATTTGCCTCATTTGATGTCTGCTATTTCTATGAAAAAATAAAAGAGAAAGCAATTATGGTAATAGTAATAAATTAGAAACTTAACAATTATTTATTCATAGTATACAATAAAATGGGAATTATCTGATTTGCTGCCTGTGTCTACGCAATATGCCTTTATCTGCTTGTAGCTGTCGAAAGCGGACAAATTAAAATGAAAAGAGATTTCTGCAGTCTCAATTTTTCACCTTTTAGAACTCACTATTCGAAATGCACGAACAATGCTTTCATCCTCGAATACAAGAGATTTTTCGTAATATTCGAACACTTATAACTTTTCGAGAAAAAGTTACATTTTCTTTTATTTGCCTATTTAATTAACTATTTTGATTCTATGCATCTTGAAACTGAGAGAGTCGAATCTTTTCAATCGTTTTTCGAGTTCTGCTTTTAATACAGACAATAATACGAAAAGACCCAAAACCGGTTATTTCAAAAGCCGGTTTTTTTGAGCGGTTTTAACAGTCAGGTTAAACTTGCGTGCAAAAAACCGATATAACCCAAAACCTGTTGTTTCAGCGATAAGTGCTATTCCTAACCTCTACTGCGAGAACTGTTTGGTGACTGACCTTTTTCTTACACGCCGAGCTACTATTATAAAATATCTACATCTAAATGAATACTCTGGAATTCCCACTTTTCAGTGGAGGGCTCGACTATTTCTCGATCGTTCCGTTCTGGAATAGTAGGTGGGAAAAATGAACAGCTAACTCTTATCGTGCAAGCTCTCATTTCATTACAATGGCCATTTTGTCCTATGTAGGAAGGATTTTCGCATTCGGAGGAGAGTATTATGACAGAAATTTCGTTAAAAGATCTCGCCGCAACGAAAAACGTCGTCGATTTAATGACTGCCATCCGAATTCACGCATTCTATTCCCAAAATTCTCTCTCCCGATTTCAGGGTATTATAAAACAACCTGCCCGCCTTCGAATATTTTCTATGCCCTCCGTCAAGCCTATCACATAAAGCGCAACAGTACTTAGGAAGACACCGAACAAGCGTAGTGTAGGCTGTGTCTCTGCCAAAAACAGTAGTCTTTGCTTCACATTCCCCGCAAAATTTTCTGTGTGGTGTTTCCAAATTAAATTAGTTTTATACCTGTAATACCTAGGTATTTAGTTGAATCAACAATCTGCAAATTAGTGCTATTTACCGTGGTCGTTCCGCTTCAGTTCCCTACATACACTTTCTCCTAGACATTTTATGGAAGTAATTTCTTCTAGCGATTGTTCAGTAATTTCGTAATCATAAAATAAAGGGTCTTTCTGTCTATGTATCCGCACACTTTACCTTTCTACAAAAGTGATCTTCAAACGCGCTTTCCCACTTCAGCACAAAATTTAACCACATGGAAGTTCCTAGAAAAGGGTACGGCTCATTTTTTCTGCAGAACCGATAATTCACGTGTAGCGAGCGAGCGAGAGAAAATGAAAATCTGGCACGTGGCTTTTGAAGGCGTTGTGGATTGCATAAAACATTTAGGTAGGGGCAGCTAAATCACCGTTTAAATTTTGAAAAGCTATAAGACTACATTACTTTCACGTCTGAAGACGTCCGTCCCTCCGTTGAGACTAACATGCTGTGCTGTGTTTGCTGGAAACTCATCAGTGTAGTCACATAGTTGGTCTTATATTCTATGCGCTCGTGCAGAACTGTATCGAATGTCTTTCGGAAGTGAAGGAAAATAATATCTACCTGGGCGCCTGCATCTGCTGCTTACTGGGTCTCGAGGACGAACAGTGCGAGCTGAATTTCATATGATCATTGTTTTCGGAACTCATGTTGGTTCCTAAAAAGGAGATTTTCGCCCCCCCCCCCCCAGAAGTGTCATAATCGGTGAGCAAACAACATATTCAGCCGGCTGTGGTGGTCGAGCGGTTCTAGGCGCTACAGTCTGGAACCGCGCGACCGCTACGATCGCAGGTTCGAATCCTGCCTCGGGCATGGGTGTGTGTGATGTCCTTAGGTTAGGTAGGTTTAAGTAGTTCTAGGTTCTAGGGGATTGATGACCTCAGAAGTTAAGTCCCATAGTGCTCAGAGCCATTTGCACCATTTTGAGACAACATATTTCAAAATTATACAGCAGACCGACGTCGGCGTCAGACATGCAGGCCTATAGTTCTGTGCGTCTGTTCGAAGTGTTCCTTGCTGAAAACGGAAGTTATCCGTCCTTTCTTTTCCCAACAATTGGAACACTTCGCCACTCAAGAGATCTACAGTACACTACTGATAAAAGTGGCAAATTTTTTCGCGTACTCTGTCCAGAAACGAGTCGATATCCCGCCATCTCCAGAGGCCTTTCCTCTGTTGGACCATTTCAGTTGCTTTTCTATCGCTTGGTCACTTATTTCGGTATCTGTCGTTTTGTCGTTTGTACAATCTTCCTCTGAGATGAAGAGTTTGGTTGGTTGGTTGATTGATTGATTTGGGGTAGTGGGACCAAACAGTGAGGTCATCGGTCCCATCGGATTAGAGAAGGATGGGTAAGGATGTCGGCTGTATCCTTTCAAAGGAAGCATCCCGGCATTTGCCTGAACCGATGTAGGACGGGGATTTGAACCGTCGTCCTCCCGAATGCGAGTCCAGTGAGCTCACCATTGCGCCATCTCGCTCAGGTTGACGAAGGAGAGGAATTCACTGCGGACCACATCAAACTAGTCAGAAGACTGATTAAAAAAAATATCGTTTTCAGAAACGAACTTGTTTCTTTAAGCTTAAGTGGCGATAAAAAAAATACCAACTCAAAGACGGAGACACTTGGGGGGAACTTTTAGAGAGTTTTTCTCGGGGACGAACGCAGCTGCAGCAGGTGCCGCGCTGTGTGTTGGGGTAGTGTCAGGGCGGAGTGGAGTGCAGTAGGTTGGCGGCGCGGTGCGGCTTCCGGAAGCCGTACTCTGCAACACGGCCACGGTCTCTAATCCGCCGCTGCGTCGCGTGGGATGAGCTGGGGAGAAAGCCGCTTTCATTGCGGCTGCCTGGCGTCGCCTCTCACTCGCCGCCGGCCCATCTGCCCGACCCCTGACTGCGAGCGCCCGCCGCTGCCTGCTCAGCGCTCCGGTAAGCTCTGCCAGCATCTCTGCAAAATACCACCAACTACAAGGCGGGTAAAAAAAAGTCCCACCCATCTTCAGATTCACAAATACGTGCACTGCTTCCTGCAATCCCGCGGCAGTGTCAGAACAACATTCTGAGTTTGAATTTTTCGTCGCGCAAAGTACACAGTGGTTGCACACCGAAGAGCCAAAGAAACTGGTACACCTGCTTAATATCGTGTAGGGCCCTCGAGAGCACGCAGAAGTGTCGCAACACGACGTGGCATGGACCCGACTAATGTCTGAAGTAGTGCTGGAGGGAATTGACGCCACGAATACTGCAGGGCTGTCCGTAAATCTGGAACAATACGTGGCGGTGGAGATCTTTTCTGAACAGCACGTTGCAAGGAATGCCAGATTTGCTCAATAATGATCATGTCTGGGGAGTCTGGTGGCTAGCGGAAGTTGTAAAACTCAGAAGAGTGTTCCTGAAGCCACTCAGTAGCAATTCTGGAAGCGTGGGGTGTCGCGTTGTCCTGCTGGAATTGCCCAAGTCCGTCGGAATGAACAATAGACATGAGTGGATGTAGGTCATCAGACAGGATTCTTATGTACGTGTCACCTGTCAGAGTCGTATCTACACGTATCAGGGGTCCCATATCACTCCAACTGCACACACCCCAAACCATTACAGAGCCTCGACCAACTTGAACAGTCCCCTGCTGACGTGCAGGGTTCATGGATTCATTAGGTTGTCCCCACACCCGTACATGTCTAACCGCTCGATACAAATTGAAACGATACTCGTCCGACCAGGCAACATATTTCCAGTCATCAACTGTCCAATGCCAGTTCTGACGGGTCCATGCTTTGTGTCACGGAGTCATCGGCTCCGAAAGCCCATACCGATGATGTTTCGATGAATGGTTCGCATGCTGACAATTGACGCAATTTGCGGAAGGTTTCCACTTCTCTCACACTGAACGATTCTCTTCAGCCGTCGTTGGTTCCCTTCTTACAGGATCTTTTTCGGATGCACCGATGTCGGAGACTCGCATCCATTCATGTCCGTTGTGCATACCGACGGACTTGGGCAATTTCAGCAGGACAATGCGACACTCCATATATCGAGAATTGATACAGCGTGGCTCCAGGAACACACTTTTGAATTTAAACACTTTCGCTGATTACCAAACATCCCAGACGTGACACTGCGACACTCCACATTTCGAGAATTGCTACAGCGTGGCTCCAGGATCTCTCTTTTGAATTTAAACACTTTTGCTGATCACCAAACACACCAAACGTGAACATGATTGAGCGTATCTGCGATTCCTCGCAACGTGCTTTTTAGAAGAGACCTCCATCCACTCCTACTGTAACGGATTTATGGACAGCCCTGCAGGATTCATAGTGTCAGTTCCTTCCAGCACTAATTCAGACATTAGTCGAGTCCATGCCACATCGTGTTGCGACACCTCTGCGTGCTCGCGGAGACCCTACACGATATTAGGCAGGTGTACCAGTTTCTTTGGCTCTTCATTGTAAAAGACCATATCGTAGTCCTGACAATGAGTCGAAAACAGCAATTACGACAGTTAATGGATACACAAAAGTAAGTGGCTTATCAATACACTTAGAAGATAAGCAACGAAAATAAAGAGATAATCTGTAAACTGCTGATAAGAAGTACCACATACCTAATCGAGAAAATAAGAAGAAGTCGGTAGGCGAAACACGTTATGTCAATAAACAAAATAAAGACAATTTCCACGATACAAGTAAAGTTATTGCTATCTACAAAACGACACACGTATTATTCTTCTGTCCAACGCATTAACTGCATTGTGAAATACTATCCGAATTCTCTCTCCTCTACCCCTTTAAAAGTTACGGCGCCGATCATGTCAAGATAGGCTGTCAAGCAAGTAATTACCTGCCGGAAACTGGCACCGCGGGGATATTCGCAGCTGTAGAACGTCAGCATGATGTTAGCGGTGTTCACGTGGACCTCCTTGAGACATTCGGCCGTTACAAAAGGCACTGCAAAGCCGTGTACCACGTCATAATTATTAGTAACCAAACGCAGTTCTTCATGACTGATGTCCTCCTCCACCACTGACGGTATCTTCCGGTATGACAACCATTCAGAATCCTGACACAGAGATGTGAGAACCATCATCAACAATTTCCATTTCACGTTTCCCAAAACCGTCTGGAAAACTTTCTAGAAAACATTTCATTTATTTGGAAGTGGCAACTCAAGATGATCTCAGTTAAACCACTTCCACGTAACGCATAGTAATCGCGTGGCCAACCTGAGACCTTGAAGCCACCTGTCGCACATCTCTCTCTCTCTCTCTCTCTATCGCTACGCTGGAACGCAGCTGTTTTCGCTCGCCGTAGGTGGGCCCATACATCCCGACACGGATAAACAACTATCTGGTTCGTTCACTGGCCCCTTGCTCTGACTCGGCGAGCGCTTTCGCTCTCTTGCTATAATCAATTACACACTTATTTCGGAAAGTTGAGGAGTCTTCGAGATCCACGAAATACGAAACACGGCAATAACCTGCGCTTTAGAAGGCGCCATGACAATATTACGGCAGCGTTACTGGTGGTATTTAGTATGTAGGAGAACCGGTCAGAGCTGGCACCTACGTTCTATTCGTCCATTGGGGGCGTAAATAAGGTCAAAAGAGATGCGATGTTCTCGTAAAGGCACATACGATTCTAGAAGAACCCCTATTATGTGAATCAGTAACACCTCCCATTTCTGATTAAGCGCCCTCTGATGGTCAACTATAGTCCGTTGTGACAGTATTATGGCTCCAGAATGAATATTCATTGAGAAGCGGAGTACGTACTGGTCTGCAACTTCGTAGCAGATTAGAAGTGTCTTTTTAGTAGATCTGTTGTATCTTCTAAAGCCTTCTGCCAGTAAAACGCAGCCTTTGGTTATTGTTCCCCACAACATTCTTTATGTGATGTTACAATTTAAGCTGTTCGCAATTGTAATTGCATTTAATTGAATTAACAACCTTTCAATCTGTATGATTTATGTGAAACCTAAATTTAACAGACTTTTTAAAAAAACTCATTAGAGAAACTCACACTTTTTATTTTTTAGTGTCAGTCGCTACTTTTCGCCCCCATGCAAATATCTTTCTACATCACTTTGCAATTCACTTCGACTTTCTGACGACTTTACTAGGAGGCAAACGACAGCAACATCTGCAAACTTTACTTGGAGGCAAACGACAGCAACATCTGCAAACAGTCTAAGACGGCTGCTCAGATTGTCTTTTCAATCGCTTATATAGTTTAAGGAAAGCAAAGGTCGCATTACACTTCCTTACGGAACCCCAGATGCAGCTTCGGTTTCACTAGATGATTTCCCGTTAGTTACCGCCAACTGTGACCTATCTGTCTGTCTGTCTATCTATCTATATATAGAAGATGGTAGAAGAGATACCATCTTCATATGTATATAGTTAAGGCTTACCGGCCATTTGACCATCTTCTTTTTCTGTGCGGATGCACAAACAGTGCCCGAACTCTTACGGGAATCGGCGATAAAGCCACGAGTAATGAGTATAATGGGCAGGGGCACTATGAATATAGTGCGAGACAATAAGTTGGGAATGTGGGTCTCACGGGAGCCGTGCCAGAGATACGTCCCTGCAGTCGCACTATCCTCTGTGTCCTCGGTGGCTCAGATGGATGCCGACACGGTAGCTCAGCGTGTTCGGTCAGAGGGTTAGCTGCCCTCTGTAATAAAATAACTGAGTTAATCGATCAACAACGAACTTAGACGGATGTCTTACGACGTCCGCCCCGAGCAGATACAACGAACGCAAGCGAACAAAATGAGAGTAAAAAAAAAGTGTTCGCTCAGAGGGCCCATTGTCCTGTGTAATAATAAAAAAAAAGAGTGAAGGAATCGACGATCAACTTGAACAGATGTCATGTGACGTCCGCCCAGACCAAACGAAACGAACAATTCCGAACAAAATTGTAAAACATAAAATAAAAAAGTCTCCCCAGTAACTTTTTTTTTAAGAGATGGATAGAGCGTCTGCCATTTAAACAAGAGATCCCGGGTTCGAGTCCCGGTCGGGGCACACATTTTCGACTGTCCCCGTTGACTTATATCAACGCCTGTATGCAGCTAGGGGTATTCATTTCATTGTGACCTTTCTGACAGAAAACCAGGAATCCAGTCGCACAATTGAGTCGATATTCCATGAACACGCAGTATGATTAGAAGCCGCTTGTGAGGAACCGTGCCTTCGGGAAATCTGGAAATATGAAATCAGTTTGAGATTCTCTGTAAGGAGCCTGTTGTGTTTCACAAGAACGATATTGTCTGAATCCTTGCTGATTATGCGTCGACATATTTTCATTTATGAGCCGAATGGCAACGTCGTCTTGCAGCAATGTTTAAATGAGTTCCTTATTCGTCTTCTTCAGGAGAAGATTCACATGAAGATAATCGAAACGAAGTGATCTCTCAGATTTTGTCGGCGCGATTGATTAATAGCGTGATTCTGGGTGTTCAGCCGAGTTGTTGTTTCCAATTTCCGCACAATACGAGCATTTCGTCGACCGAACCAGCTGTCTTCTTTAGGTGCTACGAATTTTGCTGTTTTATGTACATACTCCAACCAGACTGTGAGCTATTGTTGGTCTCAAGCCGATATTTATAGCAGAGTTCGATTCTCGACGCCTATTGCACTCTTTGATGCTGTTTTGTTTTTCAGTGCTCGCAGTGATATTCCGTGAAATGCAAGTTCGCTCAGCGTTTTCCAGCTGCGGTGGATGTGCCAACCGAAGAGATTTTAATAAATTGCGTCCGGACCCCAAGCGTTATTTAACTTGAAACCCCTGTTTATCCTAATGTTTTCTGACCTCTTTGTATCGGCAGACTTCTTAATTACGCCATTCTAGAAACTTGGTGTTTGTGCCACGATACTCATCACACCGTTTTTCATATCACGATTATACTAGACAGTGTTCGGCGACAGCTGGCTTGCAATTTTTTTTTCTTTTTTTTTTTTTTTTTTTTTTACAGACTATGTCGCTGATTGGTTCAAATGGCTCTGAGCACTATGGGGCTTAACATCGACGGTCATCAGTCCCCTAGAACTTAGAACTACTTAAACCTAACTAACCTAAGGACATCACACAACACCCAGTCATCACGAGGCAGAGAAAATCCCTGACCCCGCCGGGAATCGAACCCGGGAACCCGGGCGTGGGAAGCGAGAACGCTATCGCACGACCACGAGTTGCGGACTATGTCGCTGATGTTCCTTTCATTGCTCCAATTAAGACGTGCCACATTTGCATGGAATGTGATACACAACCGAGATTCGAAGGCGAAGATCGTCTTTAACATCACAGAGAATAAATTTTATCTTAGTTGAAGAAAGCAAAATAGACGGGATGCCATGTTTCGGTTTGGAGACTGCAGATCTTTCCTCATATTGGACCAAAATTAGGTGGATAAGTCTCAACCTCTTTCTCAGGCGTTCTTGATTTTCACTGCGTCGCCCGTTCAATTTGATAATCTCAGTACCCGTTCCTTTAGAATACTACTCGTGGGTGTTTTAATTCTTCGGAGAAGCTATCCTTGCCTGAAGGTCTTACAGGATGGACCAGGGTCTTTAGCACAGATTTTCTTTGTAACGGATGGGAATAGAGATCAGTGTGCGTAGCGTTTCTCGCACAGGGTGAAAATTATTTAAACCGACAAACTCTGGGAGGTTACACGGGAAACCAAAACAAACATTTTCTCTACTGTCATAATTACCTGCGAACATTTTTTAAAATCTGGTAAAGGGTGTAATCGCTCTCGGCACTCGTGAAATTGCGCTTAACATCGGGACGAATCACACGAATGCAAAAAACCTCCCTTCATTTGACACGCAGTGTGTGTACCATCTGGAACCAGATAATTATCCAATCAGAGCACAGTTTCCGCAGTAGTAACTGCAAAAGTGTCAAATATATCCTACAATTGCGTTCTCTGTGGTGTTTAATGGTCAAGCAACGTTCGTGCTTGTGGGGTCTTCAGCTTCCACATCGCATCTACGCGCCACATTTATTCGCGCTGATCAAGTTCTGTTCTACGCGAATAGGTGGCCAGCTGTTGTTGCGGACTGTTTAATTGGGCCATATCCCTACTTAGGCCATCAAATGACATGCATTACGCTTCCTCTCCTGAGCACTGCCAGAGATGCTGGATGACGTGCCACTCGCTACAAGACAGCGAATGTGGTTCCAGCATGACGGGGCGTCCTGTGCGTCGATTCTTGAACGGAGAGTTTCCTGATAAGTGGACTGGCAGAGCAGGACCCATACTATGGCCTCGATACCCTGATTTGATCCTTCTGAACTGTTTATGTGAGGAGAGACGTGCAACCTTGTTTATAAAACCACTTTTGAATCAGAAGAGGATCTGGTTGCCCGGATAGCAGCAGCAGTAGTAGTAATTGAGGACACTCCTGCAGCCTTTGACCGTGTTAGGCGGAACATGACCTACCGGTGTAACCTCAGTATAAAAGTTAATGGAGGCATTTTTGAAAATCTAGTGTAATTTAGGTAATTGTGTTGTGTTAATGTTGTTGTCTCTTGGTAACAGAGAATTGAAACTAGTCTGTCTTACTTTTTGTCCTCACAGGAAAACACATTAGTGTGTTTTCCTTATCCGCCGGCCGGGGTGGCCGAGCGGTTCTAGGCGCTACAGTCTGGAACCGCGCGACCGCTACGACCGCAGGTTCGAATCCTGCCTCGGGCATGGACGTGTGTGATGTCCTTAGGTTAGTTAGGTTTAATTAGTTCTAAGTTCTAGGCGACTGATGACCTAAGATGTTAAGTCGCATAGTGCTCAGAGCCATTTTTCCTTATCCCATGCAATTTCCCGGAGTTTGTTAGCTTAACTGATTTTCATCCAGACAAAACTTCCTTTACCGATTTAGAAAATCCTCACAGGAAAATGACATTTGAAAAAATATTTATTTCGCTGTCCCGTGAGACATCCCGGAGTTTGTCGGTTTAAGCAATTTTCACGTTCCATACGCTATAACGCAGGGATCCGTCCGTTCTTCCCTTAACTAACACGTCGAGAATATGTAGTTGGACCTGTTCTTCAAATTTTATAGTGAATTTAATATTATGATGGGTGGAATTTAGATGTTCCAGGAACTATTTAAGTTTTTCTGCTTCATGAGGCCAGACTACAAACGTGTCATCCACGCACGCTTCAACTTGGTGGATTCTAGTGCCTTTGCTTCAAAGCGTTCCATGTATATGTTCGCCACGACAGGTGATAACCGTCTCTCTTCCCCCACACTATCGGGTTGTTAACACACTAGACCCTTGCTAATCAGGCAATTCCTTGCACAAGTTGGTTTCCTGGTTGGCAGAAGAGGCTGATTATTGAGAGTGTCTTAAATTGAACGTAAACACACAGAGATTATACTTTATTAAATGTAAAGATACATTCATTTTCACAGA
The DNA here is from genome assembly GCF_023864275.1 of Schistocerca cancellata. Classification (NCBI taxonomy): domain Eukaryota; kingdom Metazoa; phylum Arthropoda; class Insecta; order Orthoptera; family Acrididae; genus Schistocerca; species Schistocerca cancellata. The sequence goes on from NC_064626.1 coordinate 374,959,538, forward strand.
AACTTAGTAGTATCACTCACTATGAAATATGTCCCAAGTTTTTAGGTGTCGCAACGATGATAGGCGATAACAGTACGCGTTAACACACAACGGCTTTACAAGAATTACATCAGATTGATACTGCCGTGAGGAGTGGCCGCGAGGTTTGAGGTGTCATGTCACTGCGAGGCCCCTCCCGCAGGAGGTTCGAGTCCTCCCTCGGGCATGGGTGTGTGTGTGTTGTTCTTAGCATAAGTTAGTTTAAGTAGTGTGTAAGTCTAGGGACCGATGACCCAAGCAGTTTGGTCCCTTAGGAATTCACACGTGTTTGAACATTTTGATTGATACGGCTTGATTCTGATTGTAGCACCATGTATTGCAGAAAGATGTCTGCAGCTTCAACACCAGCAGTGTGGCATATTTTCGTGTTCCCTCATCCTATGTCAGTTTCTTCGTCACTTCCATCATAACTTTCCTATACACTTTTGATCACTCTTTATCTATTAAAGTTTGGTCACAAATAGTTACTCGTCCAACACTGCATTCAGCACCAATGGGTTCTGTTCAATCTATCTCTAATGTCGAGTATCTGCTTGAGGTCTAGCCTTTCCTTTCGCAAGCCATGATACTGAACCGTAAAGAAAGCCACAATTACAAACATTTATAGTATTGCTTAATATTGTAACTAAAGCAACAATACCGTTACGCACGAGAATGCATGACTGTGTGCGTCATTTCTGGTTGAATGACTAGAAGCTGGAAGTGAACCGGAATTAGTGAGAGGTCAGACTACTGAGGGCCCGATTAGCGAGGGTTCGGTGTAATACACTCCTGGAAATGGAAAAAAGAACACATTGACACCGGTGTGTCAGACCCACCATACTTGCTCCGGACACTGCGAGAGGACTGTACAAGCAATGATCACACGCACGGCACAGCGGACACACCAGGAACCGCGGTGTTGGCCGTCGAATGGCGCTAGCTGCGCAGCATTTGTGCACCGCCGCCGTCAGTGTCAGCCAGTTTGCCGTGGCATACGGAGCTCCATCGCAGTCTTTAACACTGGTAGCATGCCGCGACAGCGTGGACGTGAACCGTATGTGCAGTTGACGGACTTTGAGCGAGGGCGTATAGTGGGCATGCGGGAGGCTGGGTGGACGTACCGCCGAATTGCTCAACACGTGGGGCGTGAGGTCTCCACAGTACATCGATGTTGTCGCCAGTGGTCGGCGGAAGGTGCACGTGCCCGTCGACCTGGGACCGGACCGCAGCGACGCACGGATGCACGCCAAGACCGTAGGATCCTACGCAGTGCCGTAGGGGACCGCACCGCCACTTCCCAGCAAATTAGGGACACTGTTGCTCCTGGGGTATCGGCGAGGACCATTCGCAACCGTCTCCATGAAGCTGGGCTACGGTCCCGCACACCGTTAGGCCGTCTTCCGCTCACGCCCCAACATCGTGCAGCCCGCCTCCAGTGGTGTCGCGACAGGCGTGAATGGAGGGACGAATGGAGACGTGTCGTCTTCAGCGATGAGAGTCGCTTCTGCCTTGGTGCCAATGATGGTCGTATGCGTGTTTGGCGCCGTGCAGGTGAGCGCCACAATCAGGACTGCATACGACCGAGGCACACAGGGCCTACACCCGGCGTCATGGTGTGGGGAGCGATCTCCTACACTGGCCGTACACCACTGGTGATCGTCGAGGGGACACTGAATAGTGCACGGTACATCCAAACCGTCATTGAACCCATCGTTCTACCATTCCTAGACCGGCAAGGGAACTTGCTGTTCCAACAGGACAATGCACGTCCGCATGTATCCCGTGCCACCCAACGTGCTCTAGAAGGTGTAAGTCAACTACCCTGGCCAGCAAGATCTCCGAATCTGTCCCCCATTGAGCATGTGTGGGACTGGATGAAGCGTCGTCTCACGCGGTCTGCACGTCCAGCATGAACGCTGGTCCAACTGAGGCGCCAGGTGGAAATAGCATGGCAAGCCGTTCCACAGGACTACATCCAGCATCTCTACGATCGTCTCCATGGGAGAATAGCAGCCTGCATTGCTGCGAAAGGTGGATATACACTGTACTAGTGCCGACATTGTGCATGCTCTGTTGCCTGTGTCTATGTGCCTGTGGTTCTGTCAGTGTGATCATGTGATGTATCTGACCCCAGGAATGTGTCAATAAAGTTTCCCCTTCCTGGGACAATGAATTCACGGTGTTCTTATTTCAATTTCCAGGAGTGTATTTACCGTCGAATAGGATAGGAAATGAGAAGATGTAAGAACATGCCTAACACATTCAGTGAAACAATCGTCAGACTTTTCTCCGCGATTTGTTGTAAGGAATCATAAAGTGGATTTTCTCTGCCTCGTGATGACTGGGTGTTGTGCGATGTCCTTAGGTTAGTTAGGTTTAAGTAGTTCTAAGTTCTAGGGGACTGATGACCATAGATGTTAAGTCCCATAGTGCTCAGAACCATTTGAACCATCAGAAAGTGGAACTCTCGTAAAGAGGGCGATTACATCGAATCTTACTATAACGTCCGTGTCCTGGGACCGCAATTGACTGAGGCTTTGTACGAAGTCAGCTGAGTTGCCGGTGTGGTGTTCACGCTTCCCCACATATTCGCGAAATGTGTTTCAGGTATTTTGCCAGCTGTCATGCAGGTGTGCCAATATTACTAACTATGGATTTTACAGGAATTCTTTCTCTGTGTGCCTTAGGAAGGCCATAGAGTCGTGATGACACTGCTGCTCGTGTTTTAAGACCCTTAATGATGTTACGTAGCAAGCCTGACTCATTGAGAAGAGTCATCACCTTCTTCTCGATTTTATTCGTAGAATAGACATCTGTCTCACTGTACGCAAGTGATTCAAAAGATCGAAAATCATCCTACTGTAGTCCAAACGTGACATTAGGGCGGTAGTATTGTCCTTGTCGGATGGCAGAATTACAGTTCCCTAGTCCTCCCGCACGTTTTTCAGTGCTCCTTGTTCTCCCTTGGATATGTTTGATCGTAGCACTGGCGCCTCGGTAAATGCTCTGTAGGTTTCGTGGCGAACCTCTTCTGCTGCCTTCGGTGGGAGAGAAATTATAAAAAGCTCCACGGAGCTGATGTAACCTGTTAGTGACAGCATTTTTGGGGTGGGCGCGAAATTTAACCTTTTAGCAAGGATCTTCACTGTCTCCTCGTCCAGATGTTTGTCAGTGAGATTAACCTCTTGCGTCCTGAAGGGACATATAATCTCCTATTTTAATGGAAGTTTATTTCTGGGTTACTGTGTGCATAATTTAGCCCAAAATATTTTTGTTTCTTTAATTTTTATTTTCATTAAAATTTTACATATGTATCATATTTCATACCTGGGACCTCTTCTTACATAATATTCACAAAAGGAAAAAAAACACATTGTGTTCCTACTTTGTAAATTTAAGCTTCAACTTCAACTAACGTATTTTTTTGATTAAATGCCGTGAAACTTTAAGAAAGAGTTGCGTCCACTTGTCATGCAAAAAGTACCTTGCATTCTGTACAACGAATAAGGGTGAGACCCTTACATACAATGAACCTACATTTGTATCTGCGCTTTTGGAGAGAATTTCTCATCTCTGGCAAGTGTAAAGCTTTTGGTGACCTAGACTGAACTGGTGGCATCGCCTGAGGTACTCTCGGACGTTTGGATTCTTGCTGCCCAGCATCCTCTTCTGAGCTGCTCTCATTTTGTTCAGCAAGCCTCTTGTGGCTGATGATATTTTGAGCAATATCACGTTTAAACGCATAATACTGCATTATACCCTTTCTCGCCCAATTAATGTGGATAGCATTCTTTCTGTACAGCAGCTATGGCAATGTCCACGAAATGGTGTATTATCCTTGATGTCCATTTTGCCTCATCCGCTGCGAAAGCTACAGCCTGGACTGTTAAATCAGCATCGTCTTCATTTTCAGACCATTCTGCGTCCGACATATTTGGATCTATCACCTTCAAAAGCTCCAGAATTTGATTTTTAGACAACCCTGAAGGCAATTAAGGTATGAATATAACCTCAATTATGCACTCTGTCAACGTAAGAAAACACATGTTTTTAAAATTTTAATGATATTTAGACGTAAATAGTTTAGTGTGCACCTATAAAATGATATGACTGACAAACATAATCGAGTCCCTGGGTATCATGGGTGATACCATCCAGAAAACTGTTCGTAAGTAATAGTAATATCATTTTAAAGCTCTGGATTTTTCATTGTGTTAGTTATAACACATTTTAAAACAAGTTATAAACACACCCAAAGTAATAACGATTAATAAAACTGTTTATTTTACCTTTGTTGTTCCACATGTCGTTGCAATAGAAAATCCGCTGCTACTGAACCCAGCCGCCACCTATGGGATCGTTGAGAATGTGAAACAAGTGACAAATGGCAAGCACGTAACCTATAGCATATGGTATCAACGGGTCATTTTGCCAGCGTCAACGTGCGACGAAATAAAAAAATAAAAAGGTGCAGTATCACATATGACACCAAAGGACCCAGAAGATTAACCACAATACGGCTCCCTGCATCTTGTCTGGGCTTTTTGTGCAAGCAATCAAATTTTGCTGCCTAGCGTACGGATGTTCTCAACTGCACTGATTCTGCTTGTGATCAAGTCCTACTGCAAACCCATTCCCAGGAATCTGCAGAGAGTTGAGCCGAAGTGAACAGTGTGATGGAGAATCTCTTTAGAAGTGGCGTCTACGCTAGTGTTGTAAAAAGCGAAACAGTCAGAAGCAATGGTCTGTCACATGCGACAATAAGACGACGTGTAGAGCAGCGGAGTGATTTAAAGGGTAAAGAGGTGCCGTGCACGTGGGGCCATCAGCGCCCTCTTTGGTGTGACCGGACACACCAGTGTTACGCAAAACTCAGTCGATGGGGAGCCATCATACGAAATGGAAACTTGAAACCAAGTGCCATTATGAAACTTCCTGGCAGATTAAAACTGTGTGCCGGACCGAGACTCGAACTCGGGACCTTTGCCTTTCGCGGGCCAGTACTCTACCATCTGAGCTACCCAAGCACGACTCACGCCCCATCCTCACAGCTTTACTTCTGCCAGTACCTCGTCTCCTATGAGGAGAGCTTCTGTAAAGTTTGGAAGGTAGGAGACGAGGTACTGGCAGAAGTAAAGCTGTGAGGATGGGGCGTGAGTCGTGCTTGGGTAGCTCAGATGGTAGAGCACTTGCCCGCGAAAGGCAAAGGTCCCGAGTTCCAGTCTCGGTCCGGCACACAGGTTCGTTACAGAATCATTTAGTAATCGCGAAAGCGTTACGGAGATGATAGATAAACTCCAGTGGAAGACTTTGCAGGAGAGACGCTCAGTAGTTCGGTACGGGCTTTTGTCAAAGTTTCGAGAACATACCTTCACCGAGGAGTCTAGCAGTATATTGCTCCCTCCTACGTATATCTCGCGAAGAGACCACGAGGATAAAATCAGAGAGATTAGAGCCCACACGGAGGCATACCGACAATCTTTCTTTCCACGAACAATACGAGACTGGAATAGAGGGGACAACCGATAGAGGTACTCAAAGTACCCTCCGCCACACACCGTCAGGTGGCTTGTGGAGTATGGACGTAGATGTAGATGTAGATTTAATCTGCCAGTAAGTTTCATATCAGCACACACTCCGCTGCAGAGTGAAAATCTCATTGAAGTGCCATTATGTCTCGCCGTCATCTCATGGTGGAGTACAGGCATGTGAGTGCTTTGAAACGGGACAGAATGATTGGTCTCCAGGAGGCAGGTCTGTCGTTCCGTGAAGTTGCGGCTCGTACAGGGCACTCTGCTTCAACACTGAATGGTTATGTGGAACCAGTGAAGAGGGTCGCACACAGTGCCAACAAGCTACTGGACGATGCAATGTGACCGCAGCGCGAGACGGCCGCCATCTTGTCTGCTTGGCTGTAACGGACAGATCAACTTCATTCACAGTGCTGACGTCATGTTGGAGCACTGCGATGGGTACAGACTTGGGTGCGTCAACGGTTCGACTCCGTCTTTTTCGACCAATGCCGCAGACTGCAATTGGCACTTGAACCCCGATAGTGGGGTGCTGAGTGGCAAAATGAATTGTTTTCGCACGAGTCCCGCTTCAGTTTGTCCTACAGTGACGGTCGCATACGCCTTCGACGCCGCCGTGCTGAACGCAGTCGAGCAGACTGTACTGTCGAGTGGTATCGCGGACAAACGCCAACGTGATGGTTTTGGGCGCCATTGTCTATGACATGCGATTTCGCCTCGTAAGTCTTGAAGGCAATCTGAACAGCTACCGCTACGTCAGGTAGGTTTTACAGCCCGAGGCATTACCCCTCCTGGAGGCTGTGCCGCACGCCACTTTTCAGCAGGACATCGCCCAGCCGCATGTGGCGATGAATGTGCAAGCCTTCTTCGAAGAATTACGGGTACCAATGCCTCCCCGGCCCTATGTCATCCGTCGGTCACGTCTGAGATATGGTCGGTCGGCAACTTGTCCGTTGAGATCTTTCTGCAGCCACAGCTGATTGCTTTGTAGACGTTCCTACAACCCGCGTGGTAGAGTATTCCCCAGCGTCACATACACGCGCTCTTTGATTCCATGCCGGCTCTGAATGCTGCACGTGATGACACTACCCCGTACTAAATTTGTTGTACTAAAATCACATCTAACAGTCTTTGTGTTTTACGCTTCGCAGACAGCAGTGTAGCACTCGTCGGGTGACACTAATGGAAACAACAACTCGACGAAGACCCAGAAGCACAATATTAACCAGAAGGAAACTCGCTGAAACACTGCTTCAAGACGATGCTGCATGTGGGATAGCATCGCGAGGTAAGTATCACCGGTGCGTGAGCGTGTCTGAACGACACTCTGCTGAGCTGTGGCAACCATCAGAGAGTCGCTGGCCTGTGGTGGGCGCGGAGCCAGCAGGGGTCTGGCGGGGCGAGGCGCGGCGCGGCCGTAGCGCACGGCTGGTCGCGAGACGTGACCGGCGCGGTCATCCACCCCCGCCGGCCGCCTCCCCGCCCCCACCCACAGCCGGCAGCGGGCTACTTGCGCCGCCAGGGCCTGGGCGCCGCCGTTTCCGCGACGGCGCATCCCAGCACAGCCGCTGCCGCTAGTTCTGGCACTCCGGACACGTACTTGCACGGTCGCGAGCAAAAAATCCCCAGAGGGCGCGCCTGCGGCATTGTCGAGGACGGCGGGCGCATGCCGAGCGAGTAGCCACCTGCGACAATGGGACGCGTCCAGCCCAGCACCGAGCCCCGAGGAAGGCGCCTGACTGCATCTCTGCTCCGGTATTTAATACTTTTGCTGTTGTGGGCGTGTATAGACGTCCTGCTACACAGTTCCGCTGGTGCTGTGGAGCTATATACACTATGTAATCATAAGTATCCAGACACCTGGCTGAAAATGACATACAAGTTCGTGGTGCCCTCCATCGGTAATGCTGGAATTTAGTATGGTGTGGCCCACCCTTAGCCTTGCTGACAGCTTCCACTCTTGCAGGCATACGTTCAATCAGGTTCAAATTTGTGTGAATTCCTATGGGACCAGACTGCTGACATCATCGGTCCTTAGACTTACACACTTCTTAAGCTAACATACGCTAAAGACAACAGACACATTCATACCCGAGAGAGGACTCGAACCTCCGGCGGGAGCGGCCGCCCGATTCGTGACATGGCGCCTCTAACCCCGTGACCACTCCGCGCGGCTACTATCAGGTGCTGGAGGTTTCTTGGGGAATGGCAACCCGTTCTTCACGGAGTGCTGCACTGAGGACAGGTATCGATGTCGGTCGATGAGGCCTGGCACGAAAATGGCGTTCCAAAACATACCTAAGGTGTTCTTTAGGATTCAGGTCAGGACTCTGTGCAGGCTAGTCCATTACAGGGATGTTATTGTCGTGTAAGCACTCCGCCACAGGCCGTGCATTATGAACAGGTGCTCGATCGTGTTGAAAGATGCAATCGCCATCTCCGAATTGCTCTTCAACAGTGGGAAGCGAGAAGGTGCTTAAAACATCAATGTAGGCCTGTCCTGTGGTAGTGCCACGCAAAACAACAAGTGGTACAAGCCCCCTCCAAGAAAAACACGACCGCACCGTAACACCACCACCTCCGAATTTTACTGTTGACACTACATACGCCGGCAGATAACTTTCACCGGGCATTCACCATACCCACACCCTGCCATCGGATCGCCGCATTGTGTACCGTGATTCGTCACTCCAGACAATGTTTTTCCACTGTTCAGTCATCCAATGTTTACGCTCCTTACACCAAGCGAGGCATCGTTTGGCATTTACCGGCGTGATGAGTGTCTTGTGAGCAGCCGCTCGACCATGAAAACCAAGTTTTCTCATCTCCCGCCTCAGTGTCACAGTACTTGCAGTGCATCCTGATGCAGTTTGGAATTCCCGTGTGATGGTCTGGATAGATGACTGCCTATTACACATTATGACCCTCTTCAGCTGTCGGCCGAAAAAATGGTTCAAATGGCTCTAAGCACTATGGGACTTAACTTCTGAGATCATCAGTCCCCTAGGACTTAGAACTACTTAAACCTAAGGACATCACACACATCCATGCTCGAGGCAGGATTCGAACCTGCGACTGTAGCAGTCGCGCGGTTCCAGACTGAAGCGCCTAGAACCGCTCGGCCACAGCTGTCGGCCGTCTCTGTCGGTCAACAGACGAGGTCGGCCTGTACGCTTTTGTTCTGTACGTGTCCCTTCAAGTTTCCACTTCACTATCACATCGGAAACGGAGGACCTAGGAATGTTTAGGAGAGTGGAAATCTCGCGTACAGACGTATGACACCTGTGACACCCAATCACCTGCCCACGTTCGATGTCCGTGAGTTCCGCGGAGGGACCCATTCTGCTCTCTCACGATGTTGATGAGTATTGAGTTCGCTGATATGGAGTACCTGGCAGTACGTGGTAGCACAATGCACCTGATATGAAAAATGTATGTCTTTTGGGAGTGTCCGGATATTTTTGATCACAAAGTGTATGCGTGCTGCTAGGGTTTTCATGGATGCCTGAAAGCATCCTGAGCCGACGACCACTCACTGCTGCGGATGAGTTACTTCCATAGCTCGGTGCATAAGTGGGTAGAAACGTTTCGAGTATTTATCATATAACATATGTGCCCCACAGCATGTTATCATTTGCAGAAGATCTCGCTGCGATAGCTTGAATCGTTTATGAGATGTGACGGCATGATTCGCGATGCGCAAGAACGTGAATGGGTGCGTCGCACACGAGCGTCTTTCGGATATACAACCCCGTAACTGGAGAACGAAATGAGATATCCTTCTGCTATCGATTTTAAAGAAAATTTCCCCATCTACATTTCATTTACTGCAATGTCTGAGCTGAAACCAACAATAACGCAAAGATTAAACAATGCGTTTTTACCTCTGCCAACCCTTTAAAATTTCGTGGGATGTTTTACTTAATTTGATGAAGCGCAGTAAGCGGGGCGGATAACGAAATTAAATTCGGTTCCTTATCGACTGAAGATACCAGACTATAAGATGCACGCAAAATCAGTTTTTTTCACCAAACAGTTTTCGAAAAATCGGATGGTAAGTATTTCATATCGCTCATAACGCCGTCTCGCAGCACGGACAGGACCGTTTGGCGAGCAGTACAGTCGTAACAAAAGCCGCCTCAGCACGGAATGTGAAGAGCTCGTCTGTAGCAGAGAAACGGTTAAAGGCGCGCAACGAAGCTTAAGCAAATGGGGAAGGTCGCGTGTGATCAGACACACCAAATAGCGCGCAATAACGAGTGCGCGGAGAGCCAAACGATTGTGGCGTCGAGTACTAACAGCAAATAGGCTATTCTTGCTTTATATACGGCAGCTGCCTCCATTTTACACAAGCTAATCAAAAGTATCCGGACACTGTATCAGTAGACATTAACATGGGTGTACTCACCCAACGCCTTTATGACACTTTCAATGGTGTCTGACCTTCTTTTTTATTCCGTAGAACCGGAATAAGAGAAGAAAGTGATGTTAAATGCTGGGGTCTGGAGCGAAACTTACCTTTTAACTCATCTCAAAGGTGTTCCATTCGATTCAGATCGGGGCTCTGCTCAGACCAGTCCACTTCTATCCACTGCTTTAAATTTGCTGCTTCGTGACAGGATCCGTTGCTCTCAGACCCACACTGTCAGTCATCATCTACGAACAGCTTCTCTTGTACACAGTACACAACGCGGTAAATTATCTTTAGCGTTTTCTAATCACAAAAAACAGCCCCGTACACTACCACCACCACCAACACATCTGTACTTCACAGTTGGCACTACACATGAGGGCACGTTATGTTCTCTAGGAATTCACCAAACCCCAACCCTCTATAAAATTATACGTAATCTTGTTGGAAGTCAGATCTGGAAGGTGGAGAGATCTGTAGAGATTGAATAAGAGTCCCTAACCGTTCTTTCCACCAAACTGTCTTCTTCTGAAGTTGTGTCCCCAGCGCAGAAGGCGGCCGCTGTGGCCGAGTGGTTCTAGGCGCTTCAGTCTGGAACCACAGGACCGCTACAGTCGCAAGTTCGAATCCTGCCCCGGGCATGGATGTGTGTGATGTTCTTAGGTTAGTTAGGTTTAAGTGGTTCCAAGTTCTAGGGGACTGATGACCTAAGATGTTAAGTCCCATAGTGCTCAGAGCCATTTTATACACACACACATCAAAAAAAGTTCTGCAGCCTCCGTTTCCAGAGCTCCGGAACCTGTACAGAAAATTGGAATAGATATCAACATAAACATCATTTCCGCCCTTTTTATTGCTCATGAAAACTACACTTTGAATGTTGTACCAACATACAGCGAGACCTTCAGAGGTGATAGTTCAGATTGCTGTACACTCTGGTACATCTAATACGCAGTAGCACCACCTCTTGCATTGATGCATGCCTGTATTTGTCGTGGCATACTATCCAAAAGTTCATCTATGCACTGTTGGTGCAGATTGTCCCACTCCTCAACGGCGATTCGGCGTAGATCTCTCGGAGCGGTTGGTGGGTCACGTCATCCATAAACAGCCCTTTTCAATCTATCACAGGCATGTTCGATATGGTTCATGTCTGGAGAACATGCTGGCCACTGTAGTCGAGCGATCTCGTTATCCTGAAGGAAATCATTCACAAGATGTGCACGATGGGGACGCGAGTTGTCGCCCATGAAGACGAATGCTCCGCTAATATGATGCCCATATGGTTGCACTATCGAGCGGAGAATGGCATTGACGTATCGTGCAGCCGTTACGGCGCTTTTCATGACCACCAGCGGCGTACGTCGGCCCCACATAATGCCACCCCAAACAGTAGGGAAACTGCACCTTGCTGCACTCGCTGGACGGTGTCTCTAAGGCGTTCAGCCTGATCGGGTTGCGTCCAAACACGTCTCTGACGATTGTCTGGCTGAAGGCATATGCGACACTCATCGGTGAAGAAAACGTGATGCAGATCCTGAGCGGTCCATTCGGTAGGTTGTTGGGCCCCATCTGTACCGCGCTGCGTGGTGTCGTGGTTGCAAAGATGGACCTCGCCACGGACGTCGGGAGTGAAGTTGCATCATGCAGCCTATTGCGCACAGTTTGAGTCGTAACACGACGTCCTGTGGCTGCACGAAAAGCATCATTCAACATGGTGGCGTTGCTGTCACAGTTCCTCCGAGTCCTAATCCGTAGGTAGCAGTCAGCCACTGCAGTAGTAGCCCTTGGACGGCCTGAGCGAGACATGTCATCGACAATTCCTGTCTCTCTCTATCTCCTCCAAGCCAGAACAACATAGCTTTGGTTCAGTCCGAGACGCCTGGACACTTTCCCTGTTGAGAGCCCTTCCTGGTACAAAGTAACAATGCGGACGCGATCGAACCGCAGTATTGACTGTCTAGGCATGGTTGAATTACAGACAACACGAGCCGTGTATCCTTTTCTGGTGGAATGACTGGAACTGATCGGCTGTCGGACCCCCTCCGTCTAATATGCGCTGCTCATGCATGGTTGTTTACATCTTTGGGCGGGTTTAGTGACATTTCTGAACAGTCAAAGGAACTGTGTTTGTGATACAATTTCCACAGTCAATGTCCATCTTCAGGTATTCTGGGAACCGGAGTAATGCAAAACTTTTTTGATGTGCGTATCTTTAATTGCACCATCATGTTGGGTTGTTTGAATGACTTTAATGAGTAGAGAGAAGGAAGAAAGGAAGGGAGATTAGGGTTTAACGTCCCGTCGACATCGAAGTCATGGGCGCGGCGCACAAGTTCGGAATGTTTCGAGGACGAGGAAGGAAATCAGCAGTGCACTTTTCAAGGGAACCATCCCGGCACTTGCGTGGAGCAATTGTGGGAAAACACGGAAATCTAGATTTGAATGGCCGGACGTGGATCTGAACAGTCGTCATTCCTAAATGCTAACCACTGGTCGGCACATTGTGAAAGTTTCGTGCAAATGGTTCAAATGGCTCTGAGCACTATGGGACTTAACTTCTGAGATCATCAGTCCCCTAGAACTTAAAACTACTTAAACCTAACTAACCTCACGACATCACACACATCCATGCCCGAGGCAGGACTCGAACCTGCGACCGCAGCGGTCGCGCGGTTCCAGACGGTAGCGCCTAGAACCGCTCGGCCACCCCGGCCGGCTTGCTTATGAGGGTTTGCGTTGCTCGAAACGCTGTAACGCTATATTTGCGTCCGTGCCTCGCACCTTCCGTGGCGTCTTGCTGATTCATACTCGCGATTGTGGCTGGAATCCGCGAACTCCTGGCGATGTGCCACACGCGACAGGAATTACACGACGTACCGGTCCGAATATTTAATTCTGAAATTTTAATGGCGCACCCAGATTAATTCCTTACACAGTTACACGAATAAAATCTCTCTAAATAATGGTCGATAGCCTTGCTTTGACCCGCGAGATAGGGTTAAAACCTCACACTACTTCAAAGTCAATAACGGAATACCTGGTAGCCGTCTGACCACTTTCCGAAACACTCCGACATCCGACGACTGAAGTGGAATACACTCAGGTGAAAAAAGTCCTGGGATACTTTCTAATTTCGTGACGACCTCTTTTTGATCGGCGTAGTGCAGTAAGTCGACATGGTATGCACTAAGAGGTCTTTGGACGTCCATTGCAGAAATATCGATCCATGCTACCTCTGTAACTATCCGTAATTGCGTAAGTTTTTTCGATAAGGGGGAAAATGTTTTATGAAGTTCGATATACAGGGTGATTCACGAAGATATGCAAATATTTTAATATGTTATTCTACAAGTAAAACTGAGCAAAAAATGTCCGCAAAGTTTAGTTATGGAGTTAGGGCCAATAAAAGATGTTGCCTGAAATTTAGCTATTTCGCTAATATGAAGCCATCGCAAAACTGCAAGGGGGTAATGTAAAGCACAATTTTCATTTATTTTGTTGTTATTGGTGTGGTGAATCTAATAAAACATGTCCCATATCTGCAGTAGTTTTCCATAATATCCAGAGAAGCAAAGTTATTATACAAGTAAATTTGTTTACTTTCTATTAAGAATGTACGTTTATGTAATTGTTGGCAACAGTTAGTGAGTTGTTTCAGTCGTTTACTAACCTTGTAACGATTTAGTTTCAGTATTGTTCAGTGAAAGAACATAATAACAACAGTGTATTTAAGTGAAACCACGTATTCTGGGCGCTCAGTCCGGAACCGCGCGACTGCTAAGGTCGCAGGTTCGAATCCTGCCTCGGGCATGGATGTGTGTGATGTCCTTAGGTTAGTTAGGTTTAAGTAGTTCTAAGTTCTAGGGGACTGATGACCACAGATGTTAAGTCCCATAGTGCTCAGAGCCATTTTTTTTTTTTTTTTTTTTTGAAACCACGTAGTAACTGTTGTAGTTTGTTGATTATTTATGACATACATTGAAGTCAGTTGACACATTTTTGAAAATTTATTGTAAATGTATTGTGAAACTGTATGTACACTGTACAACTCCCTAACACTGAGTTTTTTTTCCCGGTTTAACATGAATTCATGTGTGCTATGGTATTAGCAAAAGCTGATTATCTGACACATTCATACAGATTCAGTTAACGTTATTACCACCATTTTCCAAAATTAAATTCTCTACTACTTCTGTTGAAAACTTTGTGCAATTGTCTAGAATTTACAAAACAAATTGTGCCAAGTAGTTAAGAAATTAAAAATTTTACGGAATTACGTCCTTGCTTCTCTGGACGTTCTAGAAAACTACTACGTCTGGGGCATAGTTTATTAGATTCACCAGATCAGTAACAACAAAATAAATGGAAATCGCGCTTTACTTTAACCTTGTACAGTTTTGCGATGGCTTCATATTGGCGAAGTTGCTAAATTTCAGGCAAAATCTTTTATTAGCTGTAACTCCACAACTAAACATTAGCGTACCTATGTTTATATGAACTTTTTTCTTTAGTTTCACTTGTTGTATAACGTATTAAAATATTTGAATATCTTCGTGAAACACCCTGCATTTCTTAGCCACCGAACCACACTTACTGACTTTGTCACTCCAGTGTCACTGACTTTACAAACACCAAAGAAGACGCTACTCCATTCGGTGATGTCTGGAAAGTCGGACGGTTCTGTTGTAACAGAGAATAGGGAGCCCTCCCGCTTGGCTCCGAGTGTGGCGCAGACGGCACAAGGTCGCGTGAGGTTAACAAGTGTCAAAAAGAGGACGCGCATCAGGTTAACGTGAATACTGGAAGCTGAATCCAGGACCACGCGGCCCCTGGGACGTTGCCCTCTGAGTCAGCGTACTCTCTCTCGACAATAGGTTATCGGAGAGAACAACACTGACGGGGGGGGGGGGGGGCGGGGGGGAATAATGAAATTTTTGCTCGAGTTTGATAGCTTGCCCCCTCATCACACCAAAAGGACCAAAAGAGCAGGCGAAAAACTTGATACCGCATGGAACGCAACTTCGACTATAAGAACAGCGCGACTACCGTTCGCCGTCTCTTCCCTTCTGTATCTTGTATCGCACTTCCGATACGTGTATCAGCTCACGACAATTGTAACAGAAGACTCATTCTGGCTAGCAGGCCTACACTGGCTGTACCTACCAATAAAACATGATCTTTCTTGAACTTACTCTTCACTGCTGCTATTGGCTTCTAGCTAGAAGCAATCCACAGATGACATACCATACAGCAATACGCTGCATTTTAAAAGTTGCTGTAGTACCTCGTACAATCATAATAAGAATGTCGGCATAGTTATGGGAAAACGGACATTTGTCGGAGTTAACAGCGGAACCGAATTCTTGTATCTTCTGCGCCATTATTAGACTCGCCTGTCCGCCCTCCACCCCCACCCTCCAATACCATCCCTACCCACACTCCTGTTGCCAATATCTTCGTCGTTTTGAAGGAAGGAAGGAAGGAAGGAAGATTGGGTTTAAAGTCCCGTCGACATCGAGGTCATTAGAAACGGAGCACAAGCTCGGATTGGGTCAAGGGTGGGGAAGGAAATCGGCCATGCCCTTTCAAAGGCATTTGCCTGTAGTGATTTAGGAAAATCACGAAAAACCTAAATCTGGACGGCCGGATGCGTGTTTGAACCGTCGTCCTCGCCCAGTGTGCTAATCTTTTTCTTTTAAATTCATGCATGTACTTTTTTCCTTCCTTCTTGCACTCTAGTATCCTTTTGTTCTGTCTCTTCTTTTTTCTGTCTACCCTCGCTGCCATTGCTGTTTTTTCCTTCCTTCTTGCACTCTAGTATCCTTTTGTTCTGTCTCTTCTTTTTTCTGTCTACCCTCGCTGCCATTGCTGTGACACTTCTTATTGGAAGGGCACTAATAAGGCGCCTGTTAATTATCATCGTGTCACAAAATTTACAAGATAAAGACATACAACATGTGTTGAAAATCGAACATTTGATTTAATGAAGCGTGCATTTGCATTTGAATTACGGCTTCGTCTGACGTCTGTGGTACGCTTACATCGAGGTGTGGTAAAATACTACGGCGCATGTTAGCAGTGTAACACAGACGGTTGATTAAAAATCAATAATTGCACTTACATAACATTTTCTTCTCCACTGTTTTTACCATCATACTTTCTCTGAGTTCCTACATTCTATTGCACATTTCAGAAAAATGCTCGCAGGAATTAATTTAGTATTTGTTTTTTCTAGCGTTGCTTCTTGGTAAGAATAATTTAGTTGCAAGCTTCACCGGTACAGCCTTCACGTTCTTTCGTATAAGGTGTGAGGCAGCTAAGATAGGCCACCCCACATATATACAGAACGAATGAATATACCGCGATGCGGTTTTCACCAAGGTATAGACGAAAATATGGCGAATTTCGTGACGTTTACAAGCAATTTTTAACATTTATAGTGGCCAAATTATAGTGCCGACTTTGTCTTGAAGAACACGCGCCAACGTTCATACACCAAGAGTCTTGTTTTTATTGTCTTGTTTAGTCGGCATGGGTATTGAATTGACGATTAGTGTATATTGCAAAGATTGACTTTCCCACGGTCTGTTATCGATGCTTCTTCTTTAAATAAAATATTGCATAGATACGCCGCATAACTATACACTTTTCGTAGATAACATCTGGACAACTGTAACTAATTTTGGATGTCATTGCCACGAAGGTGCATATGCAGCGAAATGACATTCGTATTGTGTGGTGTTACTGCTAAAGTGTTAGTTTCATTTCTTTCAGCAGTTGCTCTTCTTTTTCCTTGGTGTATTTTATTTTCCACACTCCGACCGATGTAACTGCATCATAAAATACGTCATGACGCGAGTGACGCATGCCGTAAATACCTAATATAAAACGTTAGTCTAATTTGCATATCAATGCAAAAGGCCACTAGTGATTTAAACAAAAATAGTGGCTGGGATATACATACCACTGTTCATAAAGTAGAGGGTGTGGGACAGCTAACAGACACTAGGCTAACCTCCTATAATGCGTTACCGGCAGCTAAGAAAGAATGATATCCCTTACAGACATCTGGTGTCCGTTTTCCCTCATATACAAACATGTACGGCTTTTTTCTCCTGTACTGTAATGCAGATGAGATACAAAATAAACCAACAGCACGTATCGTCCTCTCATATTGGCGAGTGCTTTGGAGAGCTAAGCTGTGAAATCATACACGGTTAAGTAAATAAATGTGTGGTAATACAGCTTGAAGCGGGAGAAACGATACTTTCGTACTACTTGCGACATAGCAAATTGTGTCCTTTTCAATGGGTAATGGTTACGTCTTTAGGAAACATTGTTTGCTAAGCCTTCTATAGCAGACGATTCATTAGCAGTATGATGCGTTTGCTCTTCATCGAATAGCCCTACACAATCACAATTATGTAACGTCGTTCCCGCTTAACGACATCAAAACAGATGCCTCTGAACCGTTATACCTCGCTTTCAACAATGGGTGTTACGTCGTGTAGCGGCCAAAGCGAACCGTCTGCAGTAACTATATTATGTACCAACTGTTTTACTTTATTTGCTCTTCAACCAGGCACTGTTTCAGTATGCAGATGCCGTACTAAATTTTCAGTGATTGCTGGTACAATTCGGCCATTGCCACCTGCAAGCAACATGCTTACATTGCCATTACTCCACAATACGATGGAGGAAGGAGGGGGGGGGGAGGGGCAGAGGCTAGCTGAAGGTGGTAGAACCACCGTTAACTACGTTGATTGACTATTATTAATAAAACCAATTGGTGATAAAGACACAGATCTCAAGGAAAGTCTACTACATTGCCATGTCACAATAATACATTAACACTAATACATCATTGGGAACAAAGAAATAAAACAGCCACTAAGCAATTTCCGACGTTCTTGAGGCAGATTTCCGCATCCACATCCACTTATTTTAAAACGTCACCGAGAGCGACTAACGTGGCAGCGACAGGTAAGTGGAAGCAACTTCTTGTGTAGCGACTCAGTGAGAGCTTCGGGCATTCCTTTATCAAAAGCATCTTCCCCCTGTGCCACTTAATCATCCGAGAGTCGTACGGCGTGGTGAAAAATGGCTCTGAGCACTATGGGCTTAACTACTGAGGTCATCAGTCCCCTAGAACTTAGAACTACTTAAAGCTAACTAACCTAAGGACATCACACACATCCATGCCCGAGGCAGGATTCGAACCTGCGACCGTAGCGGTCACGCGGTTCCAAACTGTTGTGGAGTATCCACCACGTGCCCCAGACCTAACTCCTCTGGACTTTTACCGGTGGGGAACACTAAAGGACGTCGTTTATCGACAAAAGCCACGCACATTGGATGAACCTCGAGAATCCATCACAGATTCATGTGCAAATATCCAGCTGAACACGTTGCAGTCAGTAGTTCGTGCTGCAGTTCAAAATGGATCAAATGGCTCTGAGCACTATGGGACTTAACATCTATGGTCATCAGTCGCCTAGAACTTAGAACTACTTAAACCTAACTAACCTAAGGACATCACACAACATCCAGTCATCACGAGGCAGAGAAAATCCCTGACCCCGCCGGGAATCGAACCCAGGAACCCGGGCGTGGGAAGCGAGAACGCTACCGCACGACCACGAGCTGCGGACTGCTGCAGTTCGACGGCATCGTTTGTGTGTGAATGTTAATTTGGAACACCTACAGTGATGTCTTTAAGTTTGACTTTAAGCTACACTTTCACCAAAAATAAGACAACTCCGTCAATTAGTTTGCAAGTTATGGACTTTTAAACAGTGGATACATATTTTTGGGCCCCTCTGTATAACTATGATACTGCTGGCACAGAACTCTACAGGAAACTGTGGGTAAAATAGAACAGAGCCCGCAATGGGCATGGACGATGCGCAGAGTCTCTTTAAGAATGCGGTGCTACAGAATCTCCGGTTTGTGACTGTGGGGCTCCGAACCAGACAATCAAGCACATTAGAGGTGAATGCCCATTGCATTCCTGTCAGGAGAGTTGGAGCGGCCTCATCAAACCTGATGATCCAGCTGTTACATGGATTAGGAACTTAGATGTTGACATGTAGTTAGTTTTATATGTAGTTTTGTATTTTCGTTTCTTGTTATACACATACACTAATGTTACATACCTGTATTATTCTACGATATATGAGCCATACGAATAAATAAATAAATAAAATAAATCAGGGAGCCACTTCAGGAAGTTGACGAAACTTTCAAAAGTCTACTTGATGGGAGTGTTTCCACGTCAAAGACCTTGCACGAGCAGCTCCTCTAGGCAACATACCGAAAGTTTAGTTGCTAGTGGACACACGCTTTTACCATAGGGGGGGAGGGGGAGAGTACGAGCTGCTTATCAAGGGATGAGGCGTACGCGCACTACAGTTTCACACGTTACACATAAAAGACTCGAGGAAAAAAACGTCAAGCTACCGGTAAACAGTGCAAACAAAAACAGAATAGAGGCTTTTCAACGTAGTATCACACGAAAGTTGTGAACAAATCAATGAGGATTTTCAGAAAATAAATGCGTAATGTAATGACTAGCAGTTATCTCTCAATATTAGTAAGTGTAACCTACTGTGTATAAGAAGGCAAAATCCCCATTAATGTAAGAGTACAAAACAGATGCCTGGTCTTTGGAAGCGATAACATTCGTCAAGTATCTGGGTGTCACTATTGGAAATGATCTCAAATGGAATAATCAGATTACACAAGTAACGGGTGAGGCGAACTTTAGATTGCGGTTTATTGGTAGAATCCTGAAGCGTTTCAATGCCTCAACAAAGGAAATAGCTTACAATATGTTGGTTCGTTCAGTCTTAGAGTATTGTTCGTCTGTATGGGATCCTTGCCAGTTGGGTCGGACTCAGGAGATTGAGAAGGTTCAAAGGAGAGCGGCAAGATTCGTGTCTGGTACATTTAGCCATCGCGAGAGCGCTACAAATCTCATAGAAAATTTGAAGTGGGACACACTTGCATAGAGACGGCGCACTAAACGGAAGGGGCTGCTCACTAAATTCCGAAATCCGATCTTCACCGAGGATGTAGAGCATATACACTCCTGGAAATGGAAAAAAGAACACATTGACACCGGTGTGTCAGACCCACCATACTTGCTCCGGACACTGCGAGAGGGCTGTACAAGCAATGATCACACGCACGGCACAGCGGACACACCAGGAACCGCGGTGTTGGCCGTCGAATGGCGCTAGCTGCGCAGCATTTGTGCACCGCCGCCGTCAGTGTCAGCCAGTTTGCCGTGGCATACGGAGCTCCATCGCAGTCTTTAACACTGGTAGCATGCCGCGACAGCGTGGACGTGAACCGTATGTGCAGTTGACGGACTTTGAGCGAGGGCGTATAGTGGGCATGCGGGAGGCCGGGTGGACATACCGCCGAATTGCTCAACACGTGGGGCGTGAGGTCTCCACAGTACATCGATGTTGTCGCCAGTGGTCAGCGGAAGGTGCACGTGCCCGTCGACCTGGGACCGGACCGCAGCGACGCACGGATGCACGCCAAGACCGTAGGATCCTACGCAGTGCCGTAGGGGACCGCACCGCCACTTCCCAGCAAATTAGGGACACTGTTGCTCCTGGGGTATCGGCGAGGACCATTCGCAACCGTCTCCATGAAGCTGGGCTACGGTCCCGCACACCGTTAGGCCGTCTTCCGCTCACGCCCCAACATCGTGCAGCCCGCCTCCAGTGGTGTCGCGACAGGCGTGAATGGAGGGGCGAATGGAGACGTGTCGTCTTCAGCGATGAGAGTCGCTTCTGCCTTGGTGCCAATGATGGTCGTATGCGTGTTTGGCGCCGTGCAGGTGAGCGCCACAATCAGGACTGCATACGACAGAGGCACACAGGGCCAACACCCGGCATCATGGTGTGGGGAGCGATCTCCTACACTGGCCGTACACCACTGGTGATCGTCGAGGGGACACTGAATAGTGCACGGTACATCCAAACCGTCATCGAACCCATCGTTCTACCATTCCTAGACCGGCAAGGGAACTTGCTGTTCCAACAGGACAATGCACGTCCGCATGTATCCCGTGCCACCCAACGTGCTCTAGAAGGCGTAAGTCAACTACCCTGGCCAGCAAGATCTCCGGATCTGTCCCCCATTGAGCATGTTTGGGACTGGATGAAGCGTCGTCTCACGCGGTCTGCACGTCCAGCACGAACGATGGTCCAACTGAGGCGCCAGGTGGAAATGGCATGGCAAGCCGTCCCACAGGACTACATCCAGCATCTCTACGATCGTCTCCATGGGAGAATAGCAGCCTGCATTGCTGCGAAAGGTGGATATACACTGTACTAGTGCCGACATTGTGCATGCTCTGTTGCCTGTGTCTATGTGCCTGTGGTTCTGTCAGTGTGATCATGTGATGTATCTGACCCCAGGAATGTGTCAACAGTTTCCCCTTCCTGGGACAATGAATTCACGGTGTTCTTATTTCAATTTCCAGGAGTGTATTATTACCACC
This sequence comes from Schistocerca cancellata, assembly GCF_023864275.1. Lineage (NCBI taxonomy): Eukaryota > Metazoa > Arthropoda > Insecta > Orthoptera > Acrididae > Schistocerca > Schistocerca cancellata. Next base: position 374,981,022 of record NC_064626.1, read on the forward strand.
AACTTTCAAATCGCGCAGTGATCACCATTCAAAGATAAGGGAAATTAGAGCTCGTACTGAGTGGAACAGAAGGGCGGGGGGGATACGACTTTGGCGCGAATTATGGCGTCCGCCACACACCGATTGGTGGCTAGCAGAGTATATATGTACGTGTAGAAAAATACTGAAGATTATAAGAATACGTCGGGGAACTAATAACGAGGTACTCGATCGGAAGAGAATAAATTTGTGGTGTAAGCTGACTAAAAGAAGGATCGGTACATAGGACACATTCTGAAGCATCAAGAAATCGTTAACTTTAAATGCGAACATTTTTAGGTTAGGCTTTACCGTGACTGTCACTGACATTAAATGAAACAACAAGTTTACTGTTACCAGTCACCTTTTTATTTATTTTTTCCACGACGCGTTTCGAAGGTTTAAACCTCCATCATCGGGTGGATTTACATTAGTTAGTATTACATATGTGTGTATGTTGTGTTACGATTTTGGAGGAACTTGTGGCACTGCCTAGTGGGGAAACAAGACACTATTTCAGAATATGGTTTTGGATAACTTTTGACAAAAAATAAACTGATATCTAATGGTAAACTTTAATAAGTAAACTAGAGTACCTCCAGTGGTCACAGGTTCCTTTTTCTGTCGTAACACTTCACATGTATGCTGCCACGTTTGTAAACAAATATGGCGTCTGGAATCAGCTGGGTGCAAGGTTCGTACAGCAGAAGAGAAGACATAATCGCAAAGTGCAAAGAATATAGATCGTAACAACATTATTACAGAATAATCGTTTAAACCATTTGGGGTGTTTGTTTTGAGGTGTCGAATATATGTGTGTGTACTTCAGGTGGTATATAAATCCAATTTTGAAAGGTTAAAACAGCTAAACATTCGTACTCGTTTATGCAATCAGGTGAAATGTTAAAATGGCTTAAACTTCATACTTGCTAATAACAATTAGGTGAAATGTTACAGGCTTGAATTACAATGATCATATTGGCTACAGCAGTAAAATCATAAATAGATGACACTCTTTGAAGAAAGAGAGAGAGAGAGAGAGAGAGAGAGAGGAAGGAGTGATTATATGAGAGCAAACATTTACATGGCAAGGAGTCTTAAGATTACATGTTGCATATATTAGCTGCCTAAAGGTTGGGGTAATACACTGGTTAATGTTATAAAATATGCAGATAGATATACATTTGTGCCAGTAGTTGATGTACCTACAGTTTTAAGCTGACAAGGGGTACAAGCTGTTGGTGTGATGAAATATCTGTGAATGAGGTCAATCTCTTGTAGTCTTGGCGGCTGTCAATATTTATGGTAAATATTAGCATGTGTGCACATGTGTGTGTATGTGTGTGTGTGTGTGTGTGTGTGTGTGTGTGTGTGTGTGTGTGTGTGTGTGTTTTTAAGAGTGTAGGCAGTTGCTGAAAACAGAGATGATACTATTGTAAATATTGTCATTTAAGATGGACTCTGGTTGTTTCATTTGGTGTTTGTATATTTGGAGTGTTTCAAGGATGTCTAGTTTTCTGCCTTTTGGTTGGATGTGTAGGATGCTAATACTTGTGTTGTTAACATGGTGTTTTGTTTCATGTAGGTGGGTAGCTATTGCTGATGTGTGGTATTTTTTGTTTTTTAGTGCTGCCATGTGTTCCTTGAACCTAATCTCAAATGATCTGCCTGTCTGGCCAATGTAGACGCAGTCACAGTCCAGACATTCAATTTTGTACACACCTGTGTGATGAAGTGGGTTTCGTGTGCCGATGTTGTGGGGAAACTTCTGTCCAATCTTGTTGTCTGTTGTAAAGGATATGCTTATGCCTTTCCGTTTGAAGACATTGGCAATCTGGTATGAAATGTTACCCAAAAAGGGGATTGTATGGAAGATGTTATTTTCTTTTTGTTTTTTGTGTTGTGATTGCTTTGCCATTATTGAGTGTTTTAGAGTGTCTACTATGGAGGTGTTATAGCCATTTACAATAGCTGTTTGCTTTATTATTTCAATTTCTTTATCACATTTATCTTCTGAAAGTGGTAGTTGGATAGCTCTATTAATCATGTACCGGTATGCTGCCATTTTGTGTGCTGTGGGGTGGCAAGAGGAGTTGTGGATTGTGGTATGTGTTGTGGTAGGCTTCCGATAAATTTCAAACTGATGTCTGTTATTCTTTATTGTAATGGTAAGGTCTAGGAAATTTATAGTGTCATCTTTTTGGTGTTTAACTGTGAATTTTATGCTTTCATGGGAGTTGTTGAAAAACTAATTCAACTCACTGATGTCATCTTTAGTGCCTTTTATTAAAATTATGGTATCATCTACATATCTGTAGTAGTAGATGATATTTTTGAGGAGGTGGTGATTGGAATTCAAGATTTTGTCTTCTAGGTTACTTATAAATATTTCTGCTAACAATCCGGAAAGATTTGAGCCCATTGCCAAACCATCTGTTTGTTTGTAGATTTTATTGTTAGATTTAAAATAGTTGTGTGAAAGTGTAAATTCAAGCAGGTCCATTAGTTCTTTAATGTGAGTTGAAGGGATTTTTTGTGTTTATGTAGGTTGGCATTGATTATTTGTAGTGTGGGATCTATTGGCACAGATGAATAAAGGTTTTGTATGCCGAATGAGGCAAGTGTGGCTCCATCAGGAACTTGAATGTTTTTGACATATTGTGTGAATTCTGTTGTGTTTTTAAGTGTTCTCTCATTATTGAATGTGTATGCTTGTTTGAGAATTCTGAAGAGTATTTTATTGAGCTTGAATGTTGGGCTGTTTCTACAGTTCACTATGGGCCTGATGGGGGTCCCGTTTTTGTGTATCTTAGGTTGTGACCTAAGGCAAGGTGCTTGTGGGCTCATTGTTACAATGTTGCATTGTGGGATTGGAAGTGTAAACTTATTAAAAAATCCTTAAGAGCGTGAGTGGTGCCAAAAGTACAGAGGAGTTCAGATGGTTCTGAGCACTATGGGACTTAACATCTATGGTCATCAGTCCCCTAGAAGTTAGAACTACTTAAACCTAACTAACCTAAGGACATCACACACATCCATGCCCGAGGCAGGATTCGAACCTGCGACCGTAGCCGTCACGCGGTTCCAGACTGAAGCGTCTAGAACCGCACGGCCACACCGGCCGGCAGTATTTGTATGGAGTGTGGCCATGTATGGTAGTGAAATGTGGACGATAACTAGTTTGGACAAGAAGAGCATAGAAGCTTTCGAAATGTGGTGCTACAGAAGAATGCTGAAGATTAGATGGGTATATCACATTGCTAATGAGGAGGTATTGAATAGAATTGGAGAGAAGAGAAATTTGTGGCACAATTTGACTAGAAGAAGGGATCTGTTGGTAGGGCATATTCTGAGGCGTCAAGGGATCACCAATTTAGTATTGGAGGGCGTCGTGGAGGGTAAAAATCGTAGAGGGAGACCAAGAGATGAATACACTAAACAAATCCAGAGAGATGTAGGTTGCAGTAGGTACTGGGAGATGAAGAACCTTGCATGGAGAGCTGCATCAAACCAGTGTCTGGACTGAAGACCACAACAGCTATATAGCAACGACGTTGGTTGCTGATCCGGTTTTTAAGCACGGCGCCATGAAAGTCCTCTGCCTATTTCAAGATGCGACTCAAGTGGAAACAATTCTGCAATTACTTGCAGCAAGTTCCTGAGACTAACTCACCCGACTGACCTGCAGAAGTAAACTTGCGCGTTCGCAGCTCGTGGTCGTGCGGTAGCGTTCTCGCTTCCCACGCCCGGGATCCCGGGTTCGATTCCCGGCGGGGTCAGGGATTTTCTCTGCCTCGTGATGACTGGGTGTTGTGTGCTGTCCTTAGGTTAGTTAGGTTTAAGTAGTTCTAAGTTCTAGGGGACTGATGACCATAGATGTTAAGTCCCATAGTGCTCAGAGCCAGTAAACTTGCGCAAGTTTTCGTTCTGATGTGAACATCTAACCAAGAACTTACAGACATCACTTGCGGAAGATACTTGGCTGAGGACGCGGACCTCAAGAAGTACGTGTCGCGTTTAGAGATGGGTAGTTCGCTAACGAACGGGTGCAAAGGAACGGTTCACCAAGATGAACGAAAGAACCGAGGAACGAATTCCAAGGAACGATCGGTTCATAGTTCACTTCGGTCCCGGAGGTCTACTTATAGTTCCCGGGAACGAAGAACGATCGGTTCATAGTTCACTAGTTCACTCCGGTCGCGGCGGTCACTTCGGCAGCTCTCGTTCCGGCCTCGATCGCGTGCTCGTCTCAGTCTCGGTCTCCCTCGGCCGCACTCGTCGTTCTTCGCATGACCACCTGTCTCAGTTCCACTGCCGACTGGTCCTAGTTGAAGACTCTCATTATTTTTTATTTTGGTTGTTTCCAATTTGCATTACCTGCTAGTTTGGTTTCTTTAAAAAAAAAAGAAAAAAAAGTGGGTTGTGGGTCATTTTGACTCAGTAGGAAAATCGGTGCCTCTTCATTTGAAAAGACATAGATTGCCATAAAATCGTATTTACTTATTATCTCAAAAACATTTGTTCAGAAGGAGCTTTCAAACCAAAAACTTTATTACTGCGAACTTCATTATTATTATTATTATTATTGCTGCATTAACTTTAATAATGCAACATGAAAACCTAATTTTTACTAAGCGTGTGACGCAAGTATGAGAAAACCGCATTTTATTTTATGCTTCCATAACGTCTACTTCGCCTACGAACTCAGAGACAACGTGAAGTATATATAGGGTATAAACGATTATTGTTTACAACGTAGCATAGCTATGTAGTGGAAGTCGAAACGAAGAATTTTATACAAGGCACTTGTGGTCTATTAATTTGGGAAACAGCCATCAACAGGTTTACAAGACTACATGACCTATAGCCCATGCGCGTCGCGTGAGATTTTCGTGTTCTCTTCTCCAGCTCTCTACACTTCGTCATCGATTGTTTAGCAAGTGTTGCTTGCATTAGCTTGCTATTTCTTCACTGCCTAATTATTACATGTTTGTCTGTTTGTTGTATCTGCTCGTAACCGGCAACACATCGTCCGTAATTGGCGAGTAGTCTGTACTCGAGGCCGGTTTTCCGTGCGCCACCCTATACGAGGTGCATTCAAGTTCTAAGGCCTCCGATTTTTTTATAATTAACTACTCACCCGAAATCGATGAAACTGGCGTTACTTCTCGACGTAATCTCCCTGCAGACGTACACATTTTTCTTAACGCTGACGCCATGATTCCATGGCAGCGGCGAAGGCTTCTTTAGCAGTCTGTTTTGACCACTGGAAAATCGCTGAGGCAATAGCAGCACGGCTGGTGAATGTGCGGCCACGGAGAGTGTCTTTCATCGTTGGAAAAAGCCAAAAGTCACTAGGAGCCAGGTCAGGTGAGTAGGGAGCATGAGGAATCACTTCAAACTTGTTATCACGAAGAAACTATTGCGTAACGTTAGCTCCATGTGCGGGTGCGTTGTCTTGGTGAAACAGCACACGCGCAGCCCTTCCCAGACGTTTTTGTTGCAGTGCAGGAAGGAATTTGTTCTTCAAAACATTTTCGTAGGATGCACCTGTTACCGTAGTGCCCTTTGGAGCGCAATGGGTAAGGATTACGCCCTCGCTGTCCCAGAACATGGACACCATCAATTTTTCAGCACTGGCGGTTACCCGAAATTTTTTTGGTGGCGGTTAATCTGTGTGCTTCCATTGAGCTGACTGACGCTTTGTTTCTGGATTGAAAAATGGCATCCACGTCTCATCCGTTGTCACAACCGACGAAAAGAAAGTCCCATTCATACTGTCGTTGCGCGTCAACATTGCTTGGCAACATGCCACACGGGCAGCCATGTGGTCGTCCGTCAGCATTCGTGGCACCCACCTGGATGAAACTTTTCGCATTTTCAGGTCGTCATGCAGGACTGTGTGCACAGAACCCATACAATGAATGCATGCTGTTCAAGTAAGGAAAACGTCGCCATTTTAAGTATTTAAAACAGTTCTCATTCTCGCCGCTGGCGGTAAAATTCCATCTGCCGGGGGGTGCTGCCATCTCTGGGACGTATTGACAATGAACGCGGCCTCATTTTAAAACAATGCGCATGTTTCCAGTCAGGAGAAAAAAAATCGGAGGCCTTAGAACTTGAATGCACGTCGTATTATTTCCCTGCGATCAGCCAAACAAGGCTACAGTTGGCTAAACGAGAGGTTCTGCAGAATCACAGAAATTTCTTCTAAAAGTGTGTGAGAATTCTGTAATGAATAAAAACTCTATACTCCATGGGGGAGGCAAGTGCCCCTCCTGGTGCCCACCATCCTTCAGGCACCTACACTACTATTTTTGATTTTGCAAAAACAGACATAATGTCTTACGGGATAACCGCAATCAGTGATTTTATAATGTTACTTAAAATCCGTCTTGATTGCAAAATTTTTTTATTATTCATATGACCGGTTTCGGTTCATTCAGAACCATCTTCAGATCTGATATTTCAGTTACAGGAGTAACCCGTCCAAATCCAGCAACTTTCACATGCTACGTCACATCTATGACGTGTGACGTAGCATGTGAAAGTTGCTGGATTTGGACGGGTTACTCCTGTAACTGAAATATCAGATCTGAAGATGGTTCTGAATGAACCGAAACCGGTCATATGAATAATAAAAAAATTTTGCAATCAAGACGGATTTTAAGTAACACTATTTTTCATGTTTCATAAGAACCATATACCAAGCACAAGTGACCGGTGAACGAGTAAAAATGAACGGTTCCCGAAAAAGACCGATCAGCAGTGAACTAGTTCCCAAGGATGAACGAGGTTGCCCATCTCTAGTCGGGTTGCGGTTTCGGACCAGGAGCGATGCCCCTGTATGCGGAACGCGCGCCCGGTTCCTGGAACTGTGCAGTGCAGTGACCAGCGGGCTGCTCGCTATGCAGGGGGACTCTTGTCTGCGGAGGCACCCACGCGGCGCAGCCGATGACCGCTGGCGGGGCTTCGCGAGCGCCGGCAACTGTGGCCGCTACTCGACCTTCAACCCAGCCAGCTGTACACCGTGCTCTACTCGACCACGCGGAGGCTACGTCTTGTTCCGCCTTCACGCCGTCTACCTCCGCCCACTCGTGTCTAGTAGGCACTCCTGTTCGCTCGCCAAACACAAAAGGTCACTGACAGGAGACCGCAGATTGATGTCGTGTTTCTTGACTTCCGGTAAGCCTATGAAATAGTTCTCCAGTTCACTGGTTGCGGTGTTAGTTCTCAGATTAAAAATCTAAACGCCCGAGATTCGTTCCCGCGTTAGTGTCAAGATTTTTTTTTTCTGTCAGTTACCTCAAATTGCTTACCTACCGAAATACGCTTTCTAATTTATATGACAACTAGTCCTCACAAGCGACTATTAATCAGATTGCGTGCATATGGAGTATCGTCTCAGTTGTGTGACTGGATTCGTAATTTCGTCTCAGAGAGGTCACAGTTCGTAGTGATAGACGGTATATCATCGAATAGAACAAAAAATGGTTCAAATGGATCTGAGCACTATGCGACTTAACTTCTGAGGTCATCAGTCACCTAGAACTTGGAACTAATTAAACCTAACTAACCTAAGGACATCACACACATCCATGCCCGAGGCAGGATTCGAACCTGCGACCGTAGCGGTCTCTCGGTTCCAGACTGTAGAGCCCAGAACCGCAAAGCCTCTCCGGCCGGCTCGAGTAGAACAGAAGCGATGTCTGGCGTTCCGCAAGGTAGTGTCATAGGCCCTCTGCTGTTCCTGATCTACATAAAAGAATTAAAAGCCGTAAATTCAACTAAATACCTAGGTATTACAATTACGAACAACTTCAAATGGAAGGAACACACAGAAAATATTGTGGGGAAGACTAACCAAAGACTGCGTTTTACTGGCAGAGCCGGCCGGAGTGGCCGTGCGGTTCTGGGCGCTACAGTTTGGAGCCGAGCGACCGCTACGGTCGCAGGTTCGAATCCTGCCTCGGGCATGGATGTTGTGATGTCCTTAGGTTAGTTAGGTTTAATTGGTTCTAAGTTCTAGGCGACTAATGGCCTCCGAAGTTAAGTCGCATGGTGCTCAGAGCCATTTGAACCATTTACTGGCAGGACACTTAGAAAATGTAACAGACCTACTAAGGAGACTGCCTACACTACGCTTGTCCGTCCTCTTTTAGAATACTGCTGCGCGGTGTGGGATACTTAGCAGACAGGACTGACGGACTACATCGAAAAAGTTCAAAGAAAGGCAGCACGATTTGTTTGTTTGTTTTGTTTGTGTGTGTGTGTGTGTGTGTGTGTGTGTGTGAGTAATCTTATGGGACTTAACTACTAAGGTCACCAGTCCCTAGGATTACACACTACTTAACCTAAATTATCCTAACGACGAACACACACACCCATGCCCGAGGGAGGACTCGAACCTCCGCCGGGACCAGCAGCACAGTCCATGACTACAGCGCCCTAGACCGCTCGGCTAATCCCGCGCGGCAGCACGATTTGTATTATCGCGGAATATGGGAGAGAGTGTCACAGAAATGATACAGTGTTTGGGTTGGACATCATTAAAAGAAAGGCGTTTTTCGTTGCGACGGAATCTTCTCACTAATTTCCTATCACCAAGTTTCACCTCCGAATGCGAAAATATTTTGTTGACAGCGACCTACATAGGGAGGAACGATCACCAAGATAAAATAAGGGAAATCAGGGCTCGTGCGGAAAGATATAGGTGTTCATTCTTTCCGCGCACTATACGAGATTGGAATAATGGAGAATTGTGAAGGTGGTTCGATGAACCCTCTGCCAGGCACTTAAATGTGATTTGCAGAGTATCCATGTAGATGCAGGTGTAGATCTAGGTGATAATCTGAGCAGCCCCCTTAGATTGTTTGCAGATGACACTGTAATTTACCGTCTAGTAAAATCATCAGACGATCAATTCCAATTACAAAATGATCTACACAGAATTTCTGTATGGTGCGAAAAGTGGCAATTGGCACTAATCAAAGAAAAGTGCGAGGACATCCGATAAATTTTGCGTATACGATAAATCGCACAAATCTAAGGGCTGTCAATTCGACTAAATACCTAGGAATTACAATTACGAGCAACTTAAATTGGAAAGACCACATAGATAAAATTTTGGGGAAAGGCGAAACAAAGACTCCGCTTTGTTGGCAGAACACTTAGGAGATGCGACAAACCCACTAAAGAGAGCCTACATTACACTTGTCCGTCCTTTGCTGGAATATTGCTGCGTGGTGTGGGATCCTTACCAGGTAGGATTGACGGAGGACATCGAAATAGTGCAAAGAAGGGCAGCTCATTTCGTGTTATCGCGCAATAGGGGTGAGCCTGTCACTGATACGATACGCGAGTTGGAGTGGCTGTCACTGAATCAAAGGCGGTTTTCTTCGCGGCAAGATCTATTTATGAAATTTCTATCACCAACTTTTTCTTCCGAATGCGGAAATATTCTGTTGACACCCACCTACGTAGGGAAAAATGATGATCATAAGAAAATAAGAGAAATCAGAGCTCGAACGGGAAGATTTAGATGTTCCTTTTTCCCACGCGCCATTTGAGAGTGGAGTATGAAAATGGTTCGATGAAACCTATGGCAGGCACTTAAGTGTGAATTGCAGAGTAGCCATGTAGCTGTAGATGTAGATGTTAAAACCTTAATCATCATCGATTGAAATTACGATTGGCGTTCAATAAGTAATGCAACAGATTATTTTTCTCGGAAAATTTCGCTCGGAAAAAAATGCGGAATTTGTTGTGAGACAAAATGGTTCAAATGGCTCTGAGCACTATGGGACTCAACTGCTGAGGTCATTAGTCCCCTAGAACGTAGAACTAGTTAAACCTAACTAACCTAAGGACATCACAAACATCCATGCCCGAGGTAGGATTCGAACCTGCGACCGTAGCGGTCTTGCGGTTCCAGACTGCAGCGCCTTTAACCGCACGGCCACTTCGGCCCGCTGTTGTGGGACATCTTGGAATAGTTCCGCATCAGACCTTATAGTTTCATGAGGCTCCGACTGTTGGCGGTGCTATACGTAGCTTACAAAAGGGTCTGCAACGGAGGTGCGTTCGAAGCAGAGAGGTGTCATCGAGGTTATTGTGGCGGAAAACCACAGCATCGCAGATATTAAAAGGCGTTTGCAGAACGCCTACGGAGACCTGGCAGTGAACAAAAGCATCGTGACTGATTGGGTGATGCGTCTGTCATCACCGCAACAAAGTCGCACAGACCTGTCCGATTCCCGGGTGCCGGCCGCCCGTACACAGCTCCGACTCCTGCAATGTTGGGAAGTGCCGACACTTTCAGTCGAGGTGATCGACGGATCCCAATCAAACACCTCGCTGCACAACTGGACTTCTCTGTTACTAGTGGTGACTCACTCGTCCACCAGTTGTGGTACTCAAAGGTGTCGACCCACTGGGTTCCTCCGGGCGAGGTCAGGGATTTTCTCTGCCTCGTGATGACTGGGTGTTGTGTGATGTCCTTAGGTTAGTTAGGTTTAAGTAGTTCTAAGTTCTAGAGGACTGATGACCATAGCTGTTAAGTCCCATAGTGCTCAGAGCCATTTGAACCACTGGGTTCCTCGCCGCCTAATAGAAGACCATAAAGATCAACGAAGGATGATCTGTGCGGAATTGCTTGCGCCTTATAAGGCTTCATGAAGATTTTTTGTCGAATATCGTCACAGGCGATCAAACTTGAGTTAACTACTTCGAACAGGAAACAAAACGGCAATCCATGAAGGTCGCCAACCACCTTTCATCTGAAGAAAGAGTTCAATGCCACACCCTCAGCCGGTGAAGTCACGGCGACGGTCTTCTAGGGTTATTCTCTTTGATGTCCTCCCTCAACCATCAACTCTGAACTATATTGTGCTACCCTCATGAAACTGAAGAAACGACTTCAGTGGTTTCGGCATCACAAAAATGCAAAAAACTTTTCCTTCTCAATGACAACGCAAGGTCTCACACAAGTTTGCGCATCCGAGAGGGGCTCATAAAAATTCATTGGATTGTTCTTCCCCATCCAGCCTACAGCCCTGATCTCGCGCTTTCCGACTTCCATCAGTCTGGCGCAATGAAGGATACAATCTACTGGAAGCAGTACGTGGATTTTCTTATTTCATTTACTTTTTTATTTAATTTACACGTTTAGTTCCGCAGGACCAAATTGAGGAGCAGATCTCCAAGATCATGGTACGTGTCAGTAAGTGAAATTACAACACAAAAGTAATAACAGATAAAATAAAATGATTATGAATCCAGAAAAGTCAACCCACTGTATTGTATTGTATGTTGACTGGGGACCTAGAAACGACGGAGAGGCTCCGTCCCCGCCGCAGCCGCAGTGCTCCACAACCCCACGACGACTACCGCAGTCCACTTCACCCCTCCGCCGCCCCACACCGAACCCAGGGTTATTGTGCGGTTCGGCCCCCCGTTGGATCCCCCAGGGAATGTCTCACACCAGACGAGTGTAACCCCTACGTTTGCGTGGTAGAGTAATGGTGGCGTACGCGTACGTGGAGAACTTGTTTGCGCAGCAATCGCCGACATAGTGTAACTGAGGCGGAATAAGGGGAAACAGCTCGCATTCGCCGAGGCAGATGGAAAACCGCCTAAAAACCATCCACAGGTTTGCCGGTTCACCGGACCTCGACACAAATCTACCGGGCGGATTCGTTCTGGGGACCAGGAGCTCCTTCCCGCCCGGAAAGCCGTGCGTTAGACCTCACGGCCAACCGGGCGGGCCAAGTCAATCCATACGTTTAAGTAAACGCAGTCAACGATATAAGAACCAGCTTAATTTGTCAAGGAACTCCTCAACAGAATGCCCGCATCTCGTGGTCGTGCGGTAGCGTTCTCGCTTCCCACGCCCGGGTTCCCGGGTTCGATTCCCAGCGGGGTCAGGGATTTTCTCTGCCTCGTGATGGCTGGGTGTTGTGTGCTGTCCTTAGGTTAGTTAGGTTTAAGTAGTTCTAAGTTCTATGGGACTGATGACCATAGATGTTAAGTCCCATAGTGCTCAGAGCCATTTGAAGCCAATCCTCAACAGAATAGAAGGAGTGACCCATGAGAAAACTGTTCAGTTTCTATTTGAAAGCGCGTGGATTACTGCTAACATTTTTGAAACTTTCTGGTAGCTTATTGAAAATGGATGCAACAGTGTACTACACACCTTTCTGCACAAGAGTTAAGGAACTCCGATCCGAATGCAGATTGGATTTCTGCCGAGTATTAACTGAGTGAAAGCTGCTAATTCTTTATTTACACACAAACAAACAAACACACACACTATATATATATATATATATATATATATATATATATATATATATATATATGTGTGTGTGTGTGTGTGTGTGTGTGTCTTTTTTGCACTGCTTGTTGGCTTCCTGAAATCGTACCTTGTCAATAAGTCGAATGTTTTTACCACTCTTCTTCTTTCAAATGTATTTATAGTTCAAATGGCTCTGAGCACTATGGGACTTAATATCTATGGTCATCAGTCCCCTAGAACTTAGGACTACTTATACCTAACAAACCTAAGGACATCACACAACACCCAGTCATCACGAGGCAGAGAAAATCCCTGACCCCGCCGGGAATCGAAACCGGGAACCCGGGCGCGGGAAGCGAGGACGCTACCGCGCGACCACGAGCTGCGGACCGAATGTATTTATGGCGAAAGCTATCACACACAGAGTAGAATTTCATCAGACACACTAACGGATGTGATTGCGGTACATCCTCATGCCTTCTGTTAGTTAACTGTGGAAATGAGCCTGAAGACCCAAAAAGGTCTGAAAGAGTCTGGTTATAACAGGAATGAAACGACCAGGAAAGGAGCATCCAGGAAATAGCAACAGCAGAGTAGCACTCGGCTCGTTACTCGTACTAACGCTCCCCTCCTAACGGACTGATTGCAGCAACTGAGTGCTCCTTTCGCACCTGCAAATGGCTTGCTCCGGCTGCTATTCATTTCGCCCTGTCCCTGCTAGGCAAAAGTGTTTCACCAACCATCGTGAGCTTGTGTAGCGATAACCCATCACTACGGCCCCTATAATTTGGGCGCTATTGGCAGGGCGCGATAGAGTTGTGTTATTACTTTGTACTCCATAACATTCATTTCGCTGCGTGTTGCTCCAGGATATCCACTGGCGTTGTAGACACATTCAGAGTTAACCTTTCCATTGCGGCCCGATAGTCCTTGACATTTTGAAAAGACATGGTTATAAACTAAATTGTACATCTGGTTAAAAAGAAAAATCAGCGATACTTGATTATTCGTTTACAGCCGATCCGGTGCTACGAGAGGGGAAATACCACCGCACTACGCTGTTGTAGGGAAAAAAGTTCGCGAGCACGCATTGAAGGGGTCTGATTTAAAGGACGAATATTTTTTATGTTGATTGCTTCTTGACTCGAGCATTTAGATAGTTGAGTTTAAGAATCTGATGACAAGGAATCTTACAGTATTTGTATTATAAATTACCGTAATACACATATACATGCGTACACACACACACACACACACACACACACACACACACACACAAACTACGTACAGATTATTTCATGATCTCACCTACAAATACGTTTTTAACTTATTTTCTCCAAGGCGTATTCCACATATTAAAAAAAAAACTACGTACTCTCCACCAGAAATCTGATGCAACGATATATTCTTCATCGTCGAGACTAGTTTTCACAACAAAAAATATGTACTGTTACCTTGCAGCAGGTCTTTGGGACGGGGCCAAGGCCTGTGAAAATTATTTAATAGTCATCATGCTCCACTTATGGCTGTCTATGTTTTACTGTGTGCTATTGCTATATCGACAGTAATACCATACTGAATCTCCTAAAAACGTACAAACTAGTTAGAAAGAGATGAGAACGCAATGAGGGACACAAAGGACGTCTGAATAGTGAGCACAAAATGTTATCATGCACGTACGTACCACTAATGGGTCACATCCCAAGTACTAAGAGATGAAAACTATAACGTATTATGCTTAGCTTTGCGAAATTCTACAAAGTCAATTTGTACCATTGCACGATATAAGATCAAGTTATAAATAACGATAACTATGGTGCATTACTTCGCAATTTACAGTGTCCTTGGGACATAATATACCATCACTTCACTTGATTTTATATCAAGGATATCGTCCTTGTACCACGCCATTTTCAGCTCTTCGTTCACGGTTTACATGCTGCCTAAAGTAACAACCATAACTTACAAAACATTACAGATCTAATTACCAAATTATTTTCCGCGATTGTAACAAGCAAACAGGCATCTGTGAGAAACTTAATCGGTACAAAATGTAATACGCGAACTTTTCCTTCGACAGGTTCTTGACTTTCAACAAACGGCATGGGGTAAAGTGGTGCCATTTCTGAGATACTAAGTCTATTGCTTGTAGCACCTGACAATGGCGAAGACCTCAGTTGTTAAAATATTGTACAGAAGAATAGAATTGAAGAGCTCCCTCAAAGAAGGTTGTATATTCCAACTACATTATTTTTCAGGAACTAAAAATAACTGTTGTTTTAATTTGGTACTATTTGTTCACACGTTTTATTATGTACGTTCAAGTGATACAGTAAGTACTTGTATTACAGAAAACGACATGTTCAAAAATGGTTCAAATGGCTCTGAGCATTATGGGACTTAACATCTGTGGTCATCAGTCCCATAGAACTTAGAACTATTTAAACCCAACTAACATAAAGACATCACACACATCAATGCCCGAGGCAGGATTCGAACCTGCGACCGTAGCGGTCGCGCGGTTCCAGACTGTAGCGCCTAGAACCGCTCGGTCACCCCGGCCGGCTTACACATATTCAAGATGTTCCTCATTTTGTCTGCCGGTAGAGGGAGAAACGCTTTACACAGCAAAGAAATTTACAATTGACGGACATCGGAAAAGTTCAAACAATGGCAGCTCATTTTGTATGACCGCGAAATTGGGGAAACATTGTCACGGATATGATACGCGAGTTGGGGTGGCAATCATTAAAGCAAAGGCGTTTTTCATTGCGGCGAAATCTTTTCATGAAAGTCCAATCTACTTTTTCCTCTGGATGCGAAAATATTTTGTTGGCACCCCTGTGCATATGGAGAAATGATCATTGTAATAAACAGAACTCGGAGATCGCTGTTAGAGAGCGGAACATTAGAGAAATAGTATGAAAGAGGTTTGATGCACCCACTACCAGGCACTTGAGTGTGAATTGCTGAATAGACATGTAGATGCTGACGTAGGAAACCTCAAAATAGATATAGAGATGTTAACTTGAGGTTGATTATCCTTTGTTTTTAGCAGAGAATGACGTAATCATGGGTGAATGACGTTATGACTAATAATCAGATAACACTGAATTTGGACCATCCGCACTGATATTCAACCACGTAACTAGTAATTTTCAAGTTTGGATCACACTGACTAATTCCTTCAAGAACACTGGCAGCTGCAAAGTCATTTTGGCTCATTTCCTTTATAATGAAAGGTGTACTTAAACAAGCTTCAGATATTACACATATGCACATACACAAAAAATAAAGATATATTCATATGTAATCATGACCTCTATTACTCTTCTTTTATTCGATTAATGCGGAAGTACGACACCATGGCACAAAGCTATGTCCCGAAACAATAAACTGTTGTTATACTGCTATAAAATATCCTGTCGAAACAAGACACTTTTACGTCATTGTTCCGTTGTTGTTATGACCAAATCAACGACCACACCAAACAAATTATTCCAGTGTAAAGTTTTTACGTCATACTGATACACAATGTTCTTGCACAAATTACTTCTGATGTAATTTTTACAGGCACGTCTTTACCAGCTGCAGAAATATAAGATTTTCTACTGTACTTCCCACTTCTCTTGACATCCTGCTTCCAGTTTGATCGATCTGTTTCCTTTCTACGCTCTTGTTTAACTCTCTCAGCGCCTAGTCAGCAGATTCTACGGACAGCGCTCCCTTCCAAAAGCGCCAAGCCCGTAGGTTCTACGGGCCAGAGTATTTTGTAGATTAAAAAGAGCTGTGCGTTGTTGTCGCACCTCTGACTGTCGATGTTTATACAGTTATTAGTAGACGGGTAGATAGCGTTAATTTACGTATTGTTTTCGCGTTGTTTAGTTCGTTGTGAGTCATTGGTTTCGTCTGTGGATAGAGCACAGTATTCTGTGTAAGAGAAATGGCACACCTGAAACTGACGATTTGCTGAATTTTGGAGGCATTGTCGATGCTCTAGATAGTGAAGATGATTTGGACGACACAGGTGTCTTTGAAGACGACTGCAGTGCAATGCGTTCAGGCGGAAACAGTTCTTTCATTTGCTCTTGTTGGGAGTATCGAATGTATTTTGGTTACATAGTTCATTTCACACCAAGAAAATTACAGTAACTGATTTCATTATCAGTCTTGGCAAACGCTCCAAATAAGCAAAACAGGCCTGTAGTCTGACTGAAACAGAGGCATTTTTTGCAACATTTACCACCGACAAGATAAAAGTATGCCTCCCTGTATGTTATGTTCTTCAAAGTCAAAGAAAGAAAGTGGGGAAGCCTCTCGTATGTAATCGGTACGTACAGTGCTGTGTGGCGTTGTGTGTGGAACCCTATTTTAAAATGTTTTATACGAAAATCCAGTATAAATCCATGTAGGAAGTGCTATTTAAACACGATACTCAGCCCTGATCGTTATGTACTTATTTACTCTACATGAGTGAATGTATGATTAATTTTGGAAAACAAGGTCATGTATAATAATATAATTTATCTTTGTTCTACCAGACAGGATTTGGTTTACAGTTGTACATTAAAAAAGACAAAATGGCCTTAAAATAGCGTTAATTTTGTATTTATACCTTCGATATTTTCCAAGATATAAATTGCGAACATGGACAAGTATTGGGTCGGTACTGTTAATATTAACCATATAATATCCTTTGGAGTAAAACTTGACATCAGCAATATCAGCCGTTTTCACTGATATACAACGTTCTTCCAGGGCGTTAAACATTAAAACTACAAATAACTGAATTTGTAAAGAGAAACGAAGACATGCGTTGCTATGGTACCATGTCTCCTATGATCTACCACTTTATTCCAGCGAAAACTCGATGTTACCACAAATGTGATATACAACCTTCTTCGAGGGAGGTCTTCAGTTGTCAACAAGGATGCATATACTGAAGTAGCAAGCTCTTGGAAATGCCGTTAGACGTTACACTTAAGAACAACGTGCTGTCATTCGCGTCCCGTATTCAATAACGCTTCGTCCAAACTAGCTGCACCCATGTTAATGCATGCAGAATGTCATTCGCAAAATGCAGTTCTGCGTAATAGCCCGTCATATAGGACACAGCATTCCACCCGCTACCCACACAGGCAACGCCCAGTTTGTATGCATATCTGCAAGCCCCCTCAACCATAAAATGGAAATCACGTCGATTATTACGTGGCTACTTGTAACCCAGGCAGTGGCATGATTTCAGTGGGACATATCATAGCCGGTAATATGCACCTACACAGTTTGCATAGGAATTCCAAGGTGCTGCCGATTTACGATCCCAGTATTAATAAAGAGCTTTTAAAATGCAGTAACTAGAAATTTACAAAGATGTCGAAATAATGACAAACATGTAGCTAAAACATGTTAATCGATAATTTTATTCTGTAGTAGGTTTTTAACATACTGCAGCAGCTTTCGCTGATCTCTTTAACACTGTGAGTTGACATGAAAGTATCGGTATTCAGCATACCAAGAAAATACAAATTACATTGTTTAAAATTTTTCAACTGTGTACTCTACTCCAGCGGCAAATAGTCAATACGACTTTCTTCTAGTCAATTTTTTCGTTTGTACATACAGTCACTGATAATATACTTCAAAGAACATACAACAGGAAGGGAAGAGTCAAGATTTCGTCATCCAGCATAGGAAAGTATTTAACATCAATACTACAACACAATCACAACCACATATACCAGTGAACTCACAAAAACAGTGTTAGTTTACGCCCAGCTGATACAAACTATATTAGTGCATTTGCGTATGCCGTTCACTCATAAAGCACGTTAGTGGTTAATACAGTACACAGATAATTAAATTACACCTTACTAATTTGTGTTTCAGTTCGTTACTTTGCATATGTACATAGGTTGCTGATAGGTCTTCCGCTGTTGAGTTTTTCTGCTTTGGATCATATTAGAACCAAAAAAAAAAAAAAAGAAAAAACTCAGTATGTGTTTCCAACTCGTTTTTCAGCTTTGAAATCGTTGTGCTAGTAGCCAATAGGATTGTTGTTGGCAAGGAACTTACGGAACAGAGATGAGAAGTCGTTAAATAACCACTCCTCTAAGGAGAGAAGAGGAAGGACATTTAAAATTTGCAATAGCACAACTAAAGCGTCAGGAATCAGACCTATTCTCTGAGCTCCAAGGATGGTGGCCATTTTAGGACTGACAATTTCGATACAGAAAACAAAAAGGAGTTTCAAAAGACTACCATTCATGAATGTGTAAAAAACGTGGATTTCTTTGGAAGGATTATCTCTTGAGTTTGGAGGCTCCTATGAGGATTGAATAATCTTTAAAAATATCGCGGTTAAGTGTGGGTTTAATCATCGAGGATATGCTGTGAATGATAATTCATTTGTGAAGGGAGTACAGATAAAATTATCCGGTTTCAGAAGAGAAGGAAACAGGCAGAGATTTTATTCTTGAAATATTCCCTGCGTAAAGAGTATTCCATGAAATTTCGGGATTGCTGCAGGATGAAGTCGACCTCATGCCATCAAGATTAATAAGATCTTCTGCTAAAGGAATTTCCTCCGATTTCTCACTAACTGAGTCCCATAAGGATCTTGTCGAGGCCAAGATTTCCGTGGCGGAATATTCCCTGGAATCTCCTGTGGAAACACAATGCTCAGCGATGGCTGACTTCCTGGGCTGCGAAAGTCGAGTGCGGCGATTATGTTTAACTCGTCTTTCACGCACTGTGCCCGTTGCCTGACCAGTGCAGACTCTGCCACACTGGCAAGGTATTCTGTGGAGTGCAGACCACTGGCAAAGTATGCATTGGTCAGACAACGCGCACAGTGTGTGAGAGGCGCGTTGAACATGATTCCCACACACGCCTTTTGCACCCCTGTAAGTCAGTCATCGCCGAGCATTCTATCTCCACATTTTATAACTAATGACACGTCTGCCGACAGTTAATTTTACTAATTTGACATCTGAATGTTGGCTTCTCTACCCTGCATTCTGACAGAGAGCGCGTATGTAGTAGCACGATTAGGGACGCGCTTCCGCGCCACAGATGGTGCAAGATTCGAATAGGGTGCCAAGCTCGACAGATACGATACGATAATGGAGTGCCTGTTTTAATAGAGACACTGTAATATTGTATTTATCCAAGGACATTGGGCAAACGACTTTCAAGTAAAATATTTTGCCTGTATGGGAATATACGGAATGGATGTACGAGAGCACGTGGTAGAGATGTGGTTGACGACATATGGAAATCTGGGGAGGGCCGTCAGTCGTGCTCGGATAGCATAATGGTAAGGCGACCGTTCGCGGTAAACGGGAAACCTGGTTTTGAGTCCCGGTCCGGTACAAATTTTCAGTGTCGTCATTCCATTCTACAGTTGATGGTTGTCCACATTTGCAATTGTGAATACAGCTCATGTATGAACTCGACAGAGGTTGCTCATGTAGCGGCTGCCTTGACGCACGCGCCAAATTTTGTATAAAGTTAGCGATGTGAACAAGCAGTCTCCAGTGAAAAACACCCACCTGAAGATGACTGAATGGTTGTCAGTTGAAATATCGTGGCAAGAAGCCGATGTCATCCGGCTGCAATCCCAAAATTCGTCGAATAACAGAAATCTGTATGCTTATCAGTCACCAAGAATGAATAGATGTGGAATGTGGGGACCAAAACGTACAACAACAGACATACAGGGTATTTTGCTAAATGCGAGCCAACTGCGGGAAATGATACATATCAGCATATGACTAGAAATGGGTTCCGAGGGATGTACACCCACTTGAACGAGGAGGTAAAAGAGCTTTGACACAGTAGGTTTCGACGATTGAAAGCACACACAAGAACGCACCCTGCAGGTCGGAATTTTCAGTCCTAGTGCCTTATTGGTATGGTGACAGCGAACGATCAGCTCCGGTTCGTTCTCCGTGGGCAGGCGAAGATAATTAGCGACCGCTTCCTAGGACCAGTCATCTTGTCATCCTTCCACAGCGCCTCACAGGTGAAGCATATCAGCGCGAGTGCGACTGCGTTTTTCTAGAAGACGTGCCGTTGGTGGTAGGAAAGGTACTGTGGCTACTACACGATGGCGCTCACTTCTGCATTTCCGTGTGCAGGCATCTCGACATTATCTACTGCAACCACACATTGGAACTAAACCGTTGACGATGATTCGCTGCCGCTGTACCACTAAAACGCTCGTACAGACAGAACACTCCCAGCTTGTCTGGAGTGTTCTCGTGTGTGCTTTGAGTCATTTCAACCTACACTGTCAAACATCTTTAACCTTCAAGTTCAACTGTCCATATGTTGACTTTTGCTCCCTATCCTGTCACGGAACTTGTTAAGTCCACACAAGCTTTCGTGCATAGCTTTGTGACCAGCACTCCTGGAAGAAAGGATATCCCATGTCGTGTCCGCGTTTAGCAAGGGTTTGGGTTCGTGCCCCAGTCTGGCACACAGTTTTATCTGCCAGTAAGTTTTGGAAGAGCGCTCACTCCTCTACTGAGTGAAAAAAATGATTCCGGGATTTTGGCCAAGTTTCAAACGCAACGACTGATGTAATCAGTATGTCTCCCAGCTCACACGGTTAAAATGGAATAAAACTGGTTTTAAAAAACAGGACTGTGTGTCTGTTCTACCACTCACCAAAGTAATTTATCTGTAAAACTCAGCATTTGTGTGCAGTCGATTTTCCAAGGTTGGCTATGTGAAGACTAGTCGTCAAAAAAAGATACAGCGTACAATACAGTTAACGACCAACAGATTACAATATATCATAAATATACCAGGGTTGCCCAGAAAGTAATGCATTGCATTTTTTCATTCAACAGTTCTTTATCGAACATAATGAGAACTACACACACGAAGGAATGGTGTTTTATCTACACACCCAATTTTTCCACATCGTCTCTATGCCGTTCTATGGCTATCCTCCAGCGAGAAACAAGGGCGTCTATTCCGTGTCAGTACCAATCCCTGTCCTGATGGCGGAGCCAGTACTTCAACTTCTCATCGCCGTTAAAATGTTTTCCACGAATGGCATCCTTTAATGGCCCAAACAAGTGGAAGTCCGAGGAGGCAAGGTCAGGGTTGTCAGGTGTGACAGCCGTGTATGGTCTCCCCAACCGCTGCAAATCGTGGAGCTCCACCGAAACGTCTTCTGATGAATATTGTGAGAAATTCAATGACGGCACGTTGCTTGTCACGTAAATCACCTACAGACGCCATCTTGAAACTGTCCTGCAGCTACGGTATCTGTTGGAACTGACGGAAACTTGGCGCGCTCACCCAGAAGACTTCAAATAATACATACGTTTCACATTCTAGCAATATTTTCGGCTGAGAAAAAAAAAATGCGATGCGTTACTTTCTGGGCAACCCTCGTATTACTCTACCTCGTCGAAAGTATCTGGACACATTAGAGGACATTTATATGGAGCGTGTCCACCTTTCGCCTTTACAACGACTTTAACGCCGCTGGGGACGCTTTCAATGACGTGTTAGTGATGCTGAACGCTGGGGTCTGGGGCGAATGTGTACCACTGGGGTCAGATAGGGACTCTAGGCAGGCCAGTCCACTTCAGGCATGCTACTGTCCACAAACCATTCAAACCATTGTCTCGCAGACGCTGCTTTACGGTAGAGTGCATTGTCGTGCTGTAACAATCACAGTCTCTGCTGTACGCCGTACACAATGTTGTAGGATGTGTTCACATCCTTCCACATCTAGTGTTCTCTTAAGCGCAATAAATGGACCGCAAACTAACTACGGAAGACATCCCCATACCGTAACAGCATTTCCTCTGTACTTCACCGTTGGCACCACAGAAGGTGGCAGGTAAAGTTTTCCCAGCATTCGCCAAATACGAATCCCTCCATCGGATTGCCAGCGTGGTATAGCGTGATGCGTCACTCCAAATCACATATTTCAAGTCACCCACTGTCCAGTGGCTTCGCTCTTTAGACCACCTAAATTGTTCTCCCTGAGCAGCTGGACTGCTGGCAGGATTTTGGAACTCACGAGTGATTCTTTCTGCTGTTTTCATGAATTTGTAAACGACAGCCCTCCACAATGTCAGACGATCCCTGTCCGCCGGTACACGAGGTCTCCCTGTCTCTCGTTTTAGCTGCGGTTGTTCCTTGGCGTTTCGCTCCACAATCACATCACCAACAGTCGACGTGGACAGCTTTACAAGAGTTGAAATGTCCTTGATGGACCTGTTACTCAAGTGACGTCCAATGACTGGTGCACATTCGAAATTACTGAATTCAACTGACCAACCCATTCCGCTGTTCCCGCCTCTGCTGACAACACAGTGCTCCCCGGCGTCTTTTATACTGGCGAGTCCACCTTCCGTGACATCTGGTGGTCAGTTCCGCAGGGGTGAGCGAATACTTTTGATCAGATAGCATACTTGGCGAAAACCTGAATACGAGAGTGGCTTGAAAAGTTCTCGGAATCACCACGAGAGGTCAGAGCTAGCGCAACGAGTTGTTCACCTGATATTCACGTCAGTGCTCTTGGAAGAGGACTGTAGCGGTCACGTGGCTCTGTTGTTGCTTCCGCGTAGTGATTTGCGAAGATGGAAAAAAAATCGAGATCCGAGCAGTGATTAAGTACTTCGTAAAGAAAGGTATGAAAGCAAAGGACATTTATGCCGATTGCCAGAATACACTGCGGGGGGGGGGCTCTGCGCCTTCATATTCAACTGTTGCCAAGTGGACAACTGAATTATGATATCCGCGCAGTGGTCGGCCAAGATGTGTTACTACTCCAGAAATCATTGCAAAAGTTAAATAGTCATGGAGGATCGCCAATTGAAAGTGCGTGAAATTGCTCACGCTTCCCAGATGTCATCTGAAAGGGTATATCACATTTTAACCGAAGAATTAAAAATGAAAAAATTATCTGCAAGATGTGTGCTGCGACTCTTGACGCGCGCCCGCACACATGTGCCCTCGCCATGGAAAAATTACACGAACTGAGGTATGAATTGTTGCCACACCCGCATTATTCACCTGATATGGTGGACGAAGATTCACTTCAAACGAAGAATTGATAGTCCGAGTTGACAACTATTTTGCAGGCCTGGAGGAAACTCGTTTTCGATATGGGATCAAGGCACTGTAACATCGTTGGACCAAGTGCATTAATCTACAAGGAGACTACATTGAAAAACAGAATAAGTTTCAGTGATGTAAGTCCTTTTTTTCTGTTCCATTCCGAGAACTTTTGCAAACCGTCCTTTTATTTGGTTGAAACTATGCACTTGCAGAGCCAAATTCTCCGAAAGAGGCATTGCCGCGTTGTGATGCGTCATTTATGACACTTGTGTTTCTTCTGGTCATAATATTCCATTAAGCTACTTTATTTTCAGTAATTTGTGCTTTTGCTGTAGTTAATTCGCAAGGTTTATCACATGAACTGTACACAAATTCTGAGTTGTAGATATTAATGGCCTTGATGGATGGTAGGGCAGGCACTTTTCTGCATTTTACAATCACTGCTATTCGGTTTTAGCTACTCAAGCTGGGTACCTTCAGTTACTGAAAAACGTGAATACCCGCCAACCACCAGATATATTGGTGTAACCAACCACTCTCAGCAACCGAAAAGCTTTCTCGTAAGTGACTTTTTCCCAGTACACAGCTGAAGACTTCTCAGCACCTCTTCGGACATAAAAAAATATGACTATTCTAAAATACAGGAGATTTTTAGAAGCAGTAATCACAAATTTACATTTAAACTCCACTGAAGGAACATAAGCAAATATTAACTTTAAGTAATAATGGATCCACGGCCCCTGTAAAATCTTTAAAGGACGTCATTTTCGGCATTTGGCTGTACCTGTTTCTATCGCGCTGTTGCAGTTTTGGCTATATGCCATTGTCAGACATATACAAAATTAAATATGATGTCCTAAGAAAAACGTGACAGTACGTACAACAAATATGCTGCTAACATTCACATATTTACAAGATACGATGTCATAATACTATCTACTTCCATGCCGTGATATTACGTTGAATATTTTAAGTACGTGAACATTAAGACTGCAAATCTGTAGCACCTACTGTTGCTCTTCTATAACCTTCATCTTAAACTCTCTGTTTTATTTTTTGTGGATGCTTGACAGTTTCATATAAGCCGAAATTGCAACAGCGCAATCAAAAATGTTACAGCCGAATGTGAAAGAGTGACGTAATTTAAACAAGTAAACATATTTTTTTCTTTTTTTGTCTAGTTCGCACTCATATAGAATTTCCCGTTGTTCGCTCTGGCTGTTAAAATTATTTATGTGTAACATTCTCAATTGTCGTTTCGAACTCTGACATTTTCTGGTGGTATACTGCGAGACTGCCGAAATTACAATCGCAGAATTGATAATTAATTTAAACAGTTGAAGGTGTAAATGACGTCTTTTTTAAAGTATGTATGTTATCATAAGCGTGCTACAGAGTTTCTATAGCAGGCTCTGCGGGTAGTTCAGTAGACTTGATAGATGAAGTTTTGGTAAGGAACTCGTGTCCAGAAAAGTCCCGTTTGGTTGCAAAATAAGAGTGAAGATCGGATCGCTTTGAAATCTCCCGCTTCATCATACGCGCACAGCGGAGACAATGAGCTCTCTGCCGTGCGTTCTCTGCAAGAGACGCTCCGCGTACCGACCCTGCTGTTCTCCGACGCATGTTCCCATACGCACAGTCGACAAAGCCTTGAGTGCGCCGAATAACTTCTGCTGCCGCCAGGGGATGTTCTTCCTACTGCGCGTGAGTCTCGTACACAAGACTTCTTGTATCACCCCACAAGAGAAAGTCGAGAGGAGATAAGATATACAGGACATAAAATCCCGTCTGAAGCCTGCGATCATTTTTATGTTAATAATTGGCAACCAATGAAGTACAATCGCAATAAAATCATGAGATGTTCCATTGACTCTTTTATTAGAACATTTTACGCGTTTCGGGATTACATCCATCTTCAGACATCACAAACTTCAGCTCCTTCCTAACCAACCAGGCGTACAGCATTGACAAATCAAAGAAAGTGACGAATAACATACGACTTTAACTGCGACATAAGCAGTCTCTGCTTCAAGACTGCTTGTGTCGTAGTTATAGTCATACGTTATTCGACAGTTTCTTTGAGTTGTCAAGGCTGTACGCCAGGTTGGTTAGGAAGGAGCTGAAGTTTGTGATGTCTGAAGATGGATGTAATCCCGAAACGCGTAACATTTTCTAATAAGAGAGTGAATTGAACATCTCATGACTTTATTGCGAGAGGAGGCAAATCTGGCGAGCGTGATGGCCAACGATTTAGTCCATCTCGGTTTCCCACCTATCACAGTACGTTTGGTTGAGATGTTCGTGGACGCCACGTCCGAAACGCACGGTTGTGCCACCATGTACCAGATAGGGTTGATACAAGACATAGAGAAGATCCAACGGAGAGCAGCGCGCTTCGTTACAGGATCATTTAGTAATCGCGAAAGCGTTACGGAGATGACAGATAAACTCCAGTGGAAGAGTCTGCAGGAGAGACGCTCAGTAGCTCGGTACGGGCTTTTGTCAAAGTTTCGAGAACATACCTTCACCGAAGAGTCAAGCAGTATATTGCTCCCTCCTACGTATATCTCGCGAAGAGACCATGAGGATAAAATCAGAGAGATTAGAGCCCACACAGAGGCATACCGACAATCCTTCTTTCCACGAACAATACGAGACTGGAATAGAAGGGAGAACCGATAGAGGTACTGAAGGTACCCTCCGCCACACACCGTCAGGTGGCTTGCGGAGTATGGATGTAGATGTAGAGATGTAGAGATGTAGATGTTGTAAGCACATTTGCTGACGGAGTGGCAGTAAAAAAGTCATCTTCCAATAGCTCGATTAGTACCTCTTGTACGAATGTAAAGTGTCTGAAACCCGTTAGGCAGTACGGAAGAACCTACGTGAAGGAGGAGACTTCAAAGTGATCCCGTCTTCAAACTTATCTCTTATCCAAACAGTACATTTATGGATATGGGTTCCCTTGTGAAAAGTTTATCTACTATCCACAATCCCTGGAAGACTCTAATAAGAATTGTGGAACAATATATTTATTAGCAAATCTTTAAAATAAATAAATGAGGCCCTATTGTACAGTTGTTTCTGGCTATGGATCTTATGTAATTTTGTGCATTACTCAAGCATGCAACACCTCTTCCACGAAGGCTATATTTTCAACTTCTGTATTCAGCTGCGAAATCAAAACCACAGTGAAAAATCAAAAATGTTTTATTTGCAACATTTTGCTACACTTTTAAGCTACTTCTTTACATAGTCGCCAGTCCGTAGCGCGATACCAACTTCTCAATATCCCCATCAAAGAAGGCAGCCGCCTGTGATTTCCACCAATTATCTACGCTGATCTGCAGCGCGTTGTCTGTGACAAAATGCAGCCAGTGGTTCACGTGAGCGAAGAGATGAAAGTCAGAGGAAGTCAAGCCCTGGCTGTGTGGTGGATGATCAAACACTTTTCATCGACAATACTGCAAGAGCGCCTTCGTTGCACATGCATTGAGCGGCCAAGGATTGTCGTGGAGAAGGTAACGCATTACGGATACGTTATGCGGGTTGCATGAAATCAGGCGAAAGCCCTCAGCAGGCACCTCACACTTGGAAGGAAACACTATTACTCTAGGCATCTTTACACGCTCACTGTGAGCTCAGAAGTGGACAGAGCGATGTGATGCGATAGATGGGTATAGTAGAGACACTGCACAATGTATGTGCTCAAAACTTCACCAGGTTTCCGCAGTGGTTTTAATTTCGCGCCCGATCAGAAATTGAAAAAGGAAGTTGTCGTCGTACATTTTTAGTTCACCGCCACCATCAACATATTGTTGACTCAGGGTAGTTACAAATGCATCTAGTAACCAGCGACCGGATCGCAAGCAGTAAGCTTTTGCGAAACGCACTCTGACTGTACTTACCGTTGTCGAGCACCCTGCGAGTCTCCTGCCTTCTCTTCTTCACAGTCACTTTGCGGAAGACCGTCCCACTTATCGGCTCGACGTCGAAATCGTCGCCCGAGCTGGCGTGCACCGGCGAGCCGTCCGCCTTGTGCGAGGACAGCGACGAGGTGTCGTCCCTGGCGCCGCCGTAGCGGCGGCCGTGCGGGGGCGGCGTCGCCACGATCTCGCCGCCGCTGTCGCTGTTGCCGCTGTACTCGAGCGTCGACGACACGTAGTCCCTGCTGAGCAGGGGGCGGCGGTGGGGCGGCGGCGGCAGCACCGAGTCGCGGCCGAGCAGCGAGTGCCTCGAGTGGGGCGCGTCCTGCCCGACGAGGAAGTAGCGCCGGTGGGGCGACGCGGGGGCGGCCGCCTCGCCGCCGCGGTCCACGGAGGAGTGGTGGTGCTGCAGCAGCGACACGGTCCTCGACTGCGGCCTGTCCACGACGTCGAAGCTCTGGTGCCTCCTGGTGAGCGGCGACACCTCGCGACTGCTGTGGCTCGTGGAGGACGACGTGACGTCCCTGAGGTCGCGCACGGCGGCCAGCCTGCTCTCCTGGACGCTGGGGCTGCTGCCCGGCGAGGACGACTTGTCCTCCGGGGCACTGCCCGCGACGTAGTCGTCCGACTTCTGGCGGCCGACGTCGGCGCGGTGCTGCTTCAGCACGTGGTTCTGCAGGTACCTGCTCTGGAACTCGGCGTCGTCGTCGCTCCTGGAGCTGAAGTACTGCTGCCTGCGGACCCGGGCGCTGAGCGCGGGCGAGTTGGACATCCTGTCTCTGAACGTGCCGGCCGCTGGACTCTGCTCGGCTGTTTCGCTCGTCGTCGTCGTCGCCGCCGCCGCCACAGCAGGGCGGTTCTCTACGTCCGCCGCCGGCGGCGATCTGGTCGGGGATCGTTCGGTCGTATCTTCGTCGTCTGGGAGGCTGTACGTTTGGGAATGGGACTGCTGGCTGTCGCGGGAACGCGGAGATCCGCAGGGGCCGCTCTCATCCCTCGGATACGACGGCGACTTGTCCCTCGGTACGTGGTTTAGCGAAGTGTAGCAGCATTCTTGGTGGCGCGGAAGACTGTTGTACGCTCTCAGTTCCGGAGAGCCTCGAGTTGCTGACCACCTCGATGACGGGTCTGCAGACAAGCGTAAGAGGAAGCGACGTAAGTATCAAATTATCTTATTAACTTAGGAAGACATATATATTACTAAAAGGTCAGACGGCCATCTGGCCACCCCGTCCAAGCCACAGGTTGCTTACATAACGCCTTCACGGGAAACAAAATTGTGATTTTCCTTATTTCAGATAATAATACACAGTTCATTTCTCTCTATAGAAGACTAATTGTATAACTTTCAGTAAATCTGTGTAACTATTAGTAATTACTTGTAACTATTCGCAGTAATCAATTTCAAAACTCATATATCGTCATATTCACATGTTTTAGTTTATCAATCATAAGTAAGGGTGATATATTTCTAGAAACATCCCCTAGGCTGTGGCTAAGCCATGTCTCCGCAATATCCTTTCTTCCAGGAGTGCTAGTTCTGCAAGGTTCGCAGGAGAGCTTCCGTGAAGTTTGGAAGGTAGGAGACGAGGTACCGGCGGAATTAAAGCAGTGAGGATGGGGCGTGAGTCGTCCTCGGGTAGCTCAGTTGGTAGAGCACTTGCACGCGAAAGGCAAAGGTCTCGAGTTCGAGTCTCGGTCCAGCACACAGTTTTAATGTGCCAGGAAGTTTCAAGGGTGACATGCATCGGCTAATACCAGTATGAAGTAAATTATTAAAATCTTACTTTAAATGTTAAAACAATATTATATTAGACAAGGGTGTATGTAGACCAATCATAATACTGTAGTGCTTGTGCTGTGCTTAGCCTCCTTTTTGAAGCAGATGAAGTTGGCTGTTTGTGTTAGAAATTGTCTGTTTGTACTTAATTCAGCTTCTAAGCAACGAGGCCAAGCAACTGTAAGAAAACCAGAAGTGCCTTGAACAATTAGCATGTTCGAACCTTTTATAACAAGTAGTAATAAGAGTGTTCTCAAACGATTGTTAGCTCACTTTTAAATCAGTTTTATTCGAATGAACATATCCGAGATCATATTAATGCAAAGATCCATAAAATATATGTATACTGGTAATGTTGTAGCTTGCCTTTTGTACACTACACAGTTCAATGTAGTTCTCTCACATGTGGTTCCGTTGGAATGTAAAATCATTATGTAAAATTGTACTGCACACTTGTAGGATCACGCCTATGTGGCATGTGTTGCTTTGGTTTAAAACTTTAATCCCATTATTTTGGCCCACACTTTCACAAAAGATATGCGTTAATCCATGATAGTGCGTGCAAATATGGAAGTACCATCACTTAAAACTCACAAGAGGCACAGATGTTGCTTGTTTTCACGTACTTTCTGGGTATTTTATGATTACTTGTGTATTGTGTTGTGTACTGAGGTAAGTATTTCCTTGTAATATGTAATTAATGTGTGTCCTGTATCCTTGAAAGTAACATAAAATTAATATGTCAGCATTGTTTTTAGGAGGTATACAATGTACACAAGTATAATACTTCCAGATACACGAAATCAGTCCAAGGAGTAGGACATGTGATAAATTATCTTGAAATAGAAAGTAGAACTTTGCTGTGGTATACAACGCAGAGCCTAGAAGTAAGAACAGATGTAATTATAGGAAAAGGGTAGTATGTGTGTCCATCAGCACATATCACCAATGTAAATCCTTTAGTAGATGTTTATATCACTAATATGCTAAAAACGTAATTAAAAAAAAGCGCAGCACATTTGCAGGGCCCACATTTAGTAGTATGTAAACTTTTCTGCACATCGCGTGAACACATGAGTACGATACGGTCACACCTTTCGAGCTATCGTACCATTTCTGGGGAAAGGGAACCCGTTACTTTCTATATTCCTCGACATAACTCTAGATTTCTAACTCTCTCTCTTCCATAACCACTACAAATAGATTTTTACCTCGTTATTTCAGTCCTCACGTTATATCTAAAGTAATTTTGCCCTCACTCTTCTCTGCAGAACTCCTATCCATTTATCGTTATATATCTTCCTTCTCCTTCAAAATTTATATTTCTTATTTTTGTATAGTGATATCGATTTTAATTCATTATGTTCTTCTTTTTTTCTCTTGTTTTCATACATCTGTTAAAAGTTTATTAACATTGTAATACTTTTGTAATGTAACACTAAACCACGTATGCAGCATGGGATAGCGAAGGTCTGGTCCACCGCCCCGTGGATAGGGACGGGAAACGATGCAGTCACTCGCAAACAAAACATTTGTGATTGGCTGCAACGGCTAAGAGACCATGACTTGCTGCATATGTACTGAATTCAGTAAGCTAATAACCCACCTTATTTGTCAAGGCGGTGGGTTTCGCATGTGGTTAAATGAAAAAAAGTTCATTTCTGACACAGGCCAGACGAATAGAGGACACATACGAGGAGCTATACAGTGTGATTAGATACGGAAAAGCACGGAAAGAAACCAACAGTACGGCAGATTCGATCTCCACGGGCCTGCATCTTTACAAAAGAACGAAAAAACGGAGCCGTATGACACCCAGGACAGAACAAACAATCAACATGACAGACACCTCAGAGAAAGATAGCGAAGCTGACTCAATCAAGACTGAAGACTAATGATGAAAACTTTTTCCTTGACCAAATCACCTAGTAGATAAGCCGTGACGTGTTATCGTATGTAAAGTCACATAAACTTGTAAACAAGAAGTAAGCACATAGATTAGTAACAACATATCCACCGGTGGGAGCAAAGCTCTACATTTATCCTAGTTACAGCCACCCCTCCCCCTTCCCCCCCAATCGTTCCTGCTTGACTTTGGCGACAGGCATCTACAACTCACGTATAAAATCTTTCCTTTCATCTCTAAACTTCCTTCAAATTTAATAATAATTCTTATGTTTACGGTAAATATAATTTATGTCCCATACTTTGTTTCGACAGCAAAAGAAAATATCTACAGATCTTTCCCTTCTTATCTTTCCATTATTTTCTTCTACATCACTACGTTTTTACACAACACCCATCGTTTCCCTTAATTAATATAATTTTGTTCGTAACTCATTCTTATTACTTTGTTCGTATTTTGAAGAAATTTATATTATTACATCAAAAATTGTAAAACGTACGATTCGTCTCTAAAATACACGGTCCAATCACGTCAATGTTGAAACGTCTCTGTTACATTCGTTTCATACCATTTAACTTGTATTTCGTGCTGCCACGCCCAATTATTTCTAATAATTGTCTTGTGACAGCCAGAGCGAGAGCACCAGCAGCAGCGAGTACTGTTTGTATAAAGCGTTTATTTTGCATTTTGTTTACGACCTTCCACTAAGGAAGGGATTCTATTTGTGTTTATCTGCTCTGCATAGTAACTAACAGTTCTTGATAAAACTTTACGTAGTTTTCGTGTTAGATTTCTTAGTGTTTTCTTGATCGTTTAGAACAGAAAGCGCCCTAAAACCGTCTTTTGTTTGTTTCGCGGCCGTTAGCCACTAGTCACTTGAATCAGCAGTTGTCTTGTGACAGCCAGAGCGAGAGCACCAGCAGCAGCGAGTACTGTTTGTATAAAGCGTTTTTGTACTTATTTGCTGCGCTTAACTTTTAAATAGTTTTTCTGGGAAAACCTAGCGTAGTTTTCGCGTCTCGTATTTCAGTGAGTGTTTCTTGATTATCAGAGTAGCTCATCAGAAGATTATCTTGGGAATTTGTCACCGTATAGGGTAGGGTAAACATAGTCATGTGTAGGGACTGTGGTTGTTGTGAGCGGACGCAAGGAGAATTGGCCACTCTTCGGGGGCAGGTGGAGGCTTTGTCTGTTAGGCTCATCGAGCTCGAGGCGCAGGCGTCGGCTCGTAGTGGCGTTGGGGCAACTGTGGTGAGACCTATGCCTACTTCGGTGGCCTTGGAATCACATGGAACCCCTGATGTCGCTGCGTCTTCCGGCAGTGAGCATCTTACCGGTCAGCCATCACTCCAGGGTGAATGGCGGACAGTGGTGGGCTCGCGCGTGCCTGGCCGAAAGGCGAAGGTGGGATCTGGCCGCGTGGCAGCTGCCTTACCCCTTTCCAACAGGTACGGGGTGCTTCCTAGTGGTGATGACATCGTTTCCGAGCCACCACAGGATGCCTCGCCTGTTGGGCCAGTGGCCGATTCTCCGGCAAGGTCCCGACAGTCACAGAGGGCGGGCCTATTAGTTATAGGGAGCTCCAACGTTAGGCGGGTTATGGAGCCCCTCAGGAAAATAGCGGGTAGGTCGGGGAAGAATGCCAGTGTGCACTCTGTGTGCTTGCCGGGGGGTCTCGTCCGTAATGTGGAGGAGGCCCTTCCGGCAGCTATTGAACGCACTGGGTGTGACCGGCTGCAGATAGTAGCACATGTCGGAACGAATGACGCCTGCCGCTTGGGTTCTGAGGCCATCCTTGGTTCCTTCCGGCGGCTGGCTGATTTGGTGAAGACAACCAGCATCGCACGCGGAGTGCAAGCTGAGCTTAATATCTGCAGCATAGTGCCCAGAGTCGATCGCGGTCCTCTGGTTTGGAGCCGTGTGGAGGGTCTAAACCAGAGGCTCAGACGACTCTGCGACTATAATGGTTGCAAATTCATCGACCTCCGTTATTGGGTGGAGAACTGTAGGGCCCCCTAGACAGGTCAGGCGTGCACTACACACCGGAAGCAACTACTAGGGTAGCAGAGTACGTGTGGCGTGCACACGGGGGTTTTTTAGGTTAGAGGGACCCCCCCTTGGGCGAAACGATAAAATACCTGACGGCTTACCAGAGAGGACATTATCATCGTTGATAAAGAACGTCCGTCCTCAGAGACCAAAAACAGGAAAAGTTAACGTAATATTGGTAAACTGCAGGAGTATCCAGGGCAAGGTTCCTGAATTAGTATCTCTTATTGAAGGAAATAGTGCGCATATAGTATTAGGAACGGAAAGTTGGTTAAAAGCGGAAGTGAACAGTAACGAAATCCTAGACACAGAATGGAATATATACCGCAAGGATAGGATAAACGCCAATGGTGGAGGAGTATTTATAGCAGTAAAGAATTCAATAATATCCAGTGAAGTTAGTAGCGAATGCGAATGTGAAATAATCTGGGTTAAGCTAAGTATCAAAGGTGGGTCAGATATGATAGTCGGATGCTTCTATAGACCACCTGCATCAGCAACCGTAGTAGTTGAGCGCCTCAGAGAGAACCTGCAGAACGTCGTGAAGAAGTTTCGTGATCATACTATTGTAATAGGGGGAGACTTCAATCTACCAGGTATAGAATGGGATAGTCACACAATCAGAACTGGAGCCAGGGACAGAGACTCTTGTGACATTATCCTGACTGCCTTGTCCGAGAATTACTTCGAGCAGATAGTTAGAGAACCAACTCGTGAAGCTAACGTTTTAGACCTCATAGCAACAAATAGACCGGAACTTTTCGACTCCGTGAATGTAGAAGAGGGTATCAGTGATCATAAGTCAGTGGTTGCATCAATGACTACAAGTGTAATAAGAAATGCCAAGAAAGGAAGGAAAATATATTTGCTTAACAAGAGTGATAGGGCACAAATCGCAGAATATCTGAGTGACCACCATCAAACGTTCATTTCTGAGGAAGAGGATGTGGAACAAAAATGGAAAAAATTCAGAAACATCGTCCAGTACGCCTTAGATAAGTTCGTACCGACTAAGGTCCAAAGCGAGGGGAAAGATCCACCGTGGTATAACAATCATGTACGAAAGGTACTACGGAAACAAAGAAAGCTTCATCATAGGTTTAAGAGTAGTCGAATCATAGCTGATAAGGAAAAGCTGAACGAAGCGAAAAAGAGCGTAAAGAGAGCAATGAGAGAAGCATTCAACGAATTCGAACATAAAACATTGGCAAACAATCTAAACAAGAACCCTAAAAAGTTTTGGTCATATGTAAAATCGGTAAGCGGATCTAAATCCCCTATTCAGTCACTCGTTGACCACGATGGCACCGAAACAGAGGACGACCGAAGAAAGGCAGAAATACTGAATTCAGTGTTCCGAAACTGTTTCACTGCGGAAAATCGTAACACGGTCCCTGACTTCAGCCGTCGCACGGACGCCAAAATGGAAAATATTGAAATAAACGATATCGGAATTGAAAAACAACTGCTATCACTTAGTAGCGGAAAAGCATCCGGACCAGACGAGATACCCTTAAGATTCTACAGTGATTATGCTAAAGAACTTGCCCCCTTTCTATCAGCAATTTATCGTAGATCGCTGGAAGAACGTAAAGTACCTAGCGACTGGAAGAAAGCGCAGGTCGTTCCCATTTTCAAGAAGGGTCATAAATCAGATGCGAATAATTATAGGCCTATTTCGCTTACGTCAATCTGTTGTAGAATAATGGAACATGTTTTGTGTTCTCGTATTATGACGTTCTTAGATAATACAAATCTCCTTCATCATAACCAACATGGATTCCGCAAACAGAGATCATGTGAAACTCAGCTCGCCCTATTTGCCCAAGAAATTCACAGTGCCGTAGACACTGGCGAGCAGATTGATGCCGTATTCCTGGACTTCAGGAAGGCATTTGATACGGTTCCGCACTTACGTTTAGTGAAAAAAATACGAGCTTACGGAATATCGGACCAGGTTTGTGATTGGATTCAGGATTTCCTAGAAGAAAGAACACAACATGTCATTCTTAACGGTTCAAAATCTGCAGATGTAGAGGTAATTTCGGGAGTACCGCAAGGAAGCGTGATAGGACCTTTATTGTTTACAATATACATAAATGACTTAGTTGACAACATCGGTAGCTCCGTGAGGCTATTTGCAGATGACACGGTTGTCTACAAGAAAGTAGCAACATCAGAAGACTCGTACGTACTCCAGGAAGACCTGCAGAGGATTAATGCATGGTGCGACAGCTGGCAGCTTTCCCTAAACGTAGATAAATGTAATATAATGCGCATACATAGGGGCAGAAATCCATTCCAGTACGATTATGCCATAGGTGGTAAATCATTGGAAGCGGTAACGACCGTAAAATACTTAGGAGTTACTATCCGGAGCGATCTGAAGTGGAATGATCACATAAAACAAATAGTGGGAAAAGCAGGCGCCAGGTTGAGATTCATAGGAAGAATTCTAAGAAAATGTGACTCATCGACGAAAGAAGTAGCTTACAAAACGCTTGTTCGTCCGATTCTTGAGTATTGCTCGTCAGTATGGGACCCTTACCAGGTTGGATTAATAGAAGAGATAGACATGATCCAGCGAAAAGCAGCGCGATTCGTCATGGGGACATTTAGTCAGCGCGAGAGCGTTACGGAGATGCTGAACAAGCTCCAGTGGCGGACACTTCAAGAAAGGCGTTACGCAATACGGAGAGGTTTATTATCGAAATTACGAGAGAGCACATTCCGGGAAGAGATGGGCAACATATTACTACCGCCCACATATATCTCGCGTAATGATCACAACGAAAAGATCCGAGAAATTAGAGCAAATACGGAGACTTACAAGCAGTCGTTCTTCCCACGCACAATTCGTGAATGGAACAGGGAAGGGGGGATCAGATAGTGGTACAATAAGTACCCTCCGCCACACACCGTAAGGTGGCTCGCGGAGTATAGATGTAGATGTAGATAGATTTAGTTTTGTACTTCCTGTTTTCCCCATTCAGTGGTACACAATTACATTCAAGTATCAATTTTTCCAGTAAGCATCTAATCCTATGTACATTATCTACATTTTTTTGCTCCCAAATTTTCTTTCTCTCTTTATCATTTTTATGAATGAGTGAGTGTGCGTGTATGCTGTATTTGTCTTACATACGGAAGCATTACATAATCTGGCTGTCTGCTGTGGTAACAACAAGGTACATAACGTAGCTTTCCCTCAGTCAAGGCTAAAAGATTTGTACTCTTTCGGTAGTCATTCGACGGCAGTTAAATTTGTGGTGGAAAGGACCCCTCTCGTCTCTTGCGGCTACCTGGGGGAGCGTGTTCTCGACAGTCAGGGCGGGGGACCTGTGGTGAGTTAAAAAAAATGGTTCAAATGGCTCTGAGCGCTATGGGACTTAACTGCTGTGGTCATCAGTCTCCTAGAACTTAGAACTACTTAAACCTAACTAACCTAAGGACATCACACACATACATGCCCGAGGCAGGATTCGAACCTGCGACCGTAGCGGTCACGCGGTTCCAGACTGTAGCGCCTAGAACCGCACGGCCACTCCGGCCGGCCCCTGTGGTGAGTGAAAACGGTACTCTTAAGAGCGATTTGGCGCTGGTGTGTTAATGTGTGTAGCTATCTCAACTCATGTACACTTTTGATTTGCTAGTTCATTTTCAAATTCGGTAGCTGAATTCTTATATTTTTCAGAGTGTAGTCACGAGTATATTTTTCTGTATGTGGTAAGTTTTTCCGGTCCTCGCTTTGTGTAAACAGAACACGTGATGTGGGAAGTTCGTTACTCCAGCATACGTTTAAAATTCAGTTGTATGACTTCTCTTTTAACTGTATTGTATGTGGGAACTTTTCTCGTGTGTATGTTTTTTTATTTCTTCAACTTTTCATTTCGTTTGAGTTTTAAGTTTGTGTAGCTTTTTTCATACGACGTGGTGATTTAACAGTGTGTAATTTCAGTACCATCTTGAATAAGTTTTATTCTTAATTCCGCGTGATATTTTATTACTATTTGTGTCCATATGGTTTGCATTTGTGTTGTTGAAATTTCCGGGAGTCTTAATAATTTTGCTTTTCTGATGAATATTCACGGCATTTGCGGGTGTTTCACGCCATGGTAGCTTAGTTTGATGTGCAAGGTGATGCAGACAAATTTCTCTGCCGGAAAGTATTCCATAGTAATCTTACTCACAATAATTCAATCACAGCGATAGTGATGAACCTCTGAACGTCTGAGTCACTGTGATTGGAAAAATTCTTTTTATCCCTATTCTTTTGACTGAATCGTGTATGTTTGTGTGAACGTTTCCCGTGCGCGCCTCAGAATTCCGTTTCATATATCACTGCACCAGCACTCAATATAATAGTAATATAAGTCTGTTACTTAATTACATAACAGGCAACGACAGATCTTAGTTTAGAATTACCTTGTGAATTTTTAATATGATGTTTTATTTTAATCACTACTTCAGACTGGAGACTGTTGCTCAAACCTCTCTCCTTTTGTAAGATTACTTTTAACGCATCCCATCTGTCGCTTCTGAAGCGGAAATCGAGCGAGGTGGCGCAGTGGTTACCACACTGGACTCGCATTCAGGGATTTAGAATTTCCGTGATTTCACTAAATCTCTTCAGACAAATGCTAGGATGGTTCCTTTGAAAGGGCACGGCAGCTTTCCTTCCCCATCCTTTCCCAATCCAATGAGACCGATGACCTCGCTATTTGGTCTCCTCCCCCAAACTAAGCAACCAACCTGAAGCACAAAGGGCAGGCCTTATATTTGTAGATTTTTGTGTCATTATCTTTTTCTTTTTGTTGAGGCTTACGCTCCTGCTTGCTCTGAGTTACTTGATTTTACGTTTGTACTTAAATTGTTCCCATACGCTCAGTCTATAAATTCATTTGGATCTTTTTACTGATGCTTAACAATTCAGTGATCAATTCACTTCTTACATTAAATTTTCCCAACTGTAATTAAATTGGATGGCGACCTAGAAAAATTTTGTGGCACACTAAACTTACTGTAGATTGCAGAGTTCTGCACTGGATAACGTACCCCAGTTTCTGCAGTTCACTCAAGCTTTATTGTTCCAACCGTAATATGGAGTACATGAAATGATTCAATTTACAGATCAATAGCACAAGCGGTTCTGAGGTACCAGTTATCGACCCACGCTGAACACCCATGTTGTTGTGTGGTGTAGCCTGCACGGGCGGCAATGCAGACGCTGACTCTGGGCCGGCCGCGGTGGTCTAGCGGTTCTAGGCGCTCAGTCCCGAACAGCATGACTGCTACGGTCGCAGTTTCGAATCCTGCCTCGGGCATGGATGTGTGTGATGTCCTTAGGTTAGTTAGGGTTAAGAAGTTCCAAGTTCTAGGGGACTAATGACCTCAGAAGTTGAGTCCCATAGTGCTCAGAGCCATTTGAACCAGCCAGCTGACTCTGACATCCGTTCGATCGTATACATGGCAAATACTGTCCTAGGATACGTCAGAACACACCTGCTAAACCTGTTCAGTAGTTCTGTAAGCGATTTTGGTTGATGAGTTGGCACTATTCGCTTCTCGTCTCATCACATCCCACACGTGCTCGGTTGGAGAGAAGTCCGGAGATCGTGCTGGCGAGTGAAGTTCCTGCGCGTCTTGTGGAGCACGTTCGAGTTTCATGGCCAGGCAGCAGTAGAGGCGTGCACGTCGATGCTGTGGTGGGAGTGGAAAACGTGCTAGAAATGTGCGTGCCCGTATTCCCATTGCTAATGACCGGTTCGCAACAGTTCGTGTTGACACGTCTGGGCTCACTGCTGGGCTCTCTGCTGTGGTAACTGTACGAGCTGCCACTGCTGCCCGTGCGATACGACGATCCTGACGGGTGTCTGTGCTGCGTGGACGTCCGGAACTTCGTCTACGGGTGAGAGAATGTTCACCTGACCACTGATACCAACATCGTCGCACAACTGACGCACCACGTCCCACTTCTCCCGAAGTACCATCCTGCCACACGAAAGGCCACAATTTGACATCTTCCAAAGTCACTCAGTTGGCTGCAGGGAGCTCGAGTGCGTCTCCTTGGCATGGTTGCCTGCTTGCTTCATACGTTTTTATCACAGCGAGCCTTCTGGCTGTGGGCATTCCCAATTGAAAGGTAAAAACAGATCAATAGCACAAGCGGTTTTGAGGTTGTCCGTTGGTGGACGACTTTGAAACTACACTACTGGCAATTAAAATTGCTACACCAGGAAGAAATGCAGATGAAAAACGGGTATTCATTGGACAGATATATTATACTAGAACTGACATGTGATTACATTCTCTCGCAATTTGGGTGCATAGATCCTGAGAAATCAGTACCCAGAACAACCACCTCCAGCCGTAATAACGGCCTTGATACGCCTGGGCATTGGATGGCGTGTGCAGGTACAGCTGCCCATGCAACTTCAACACGATACCACAGTTCATCAAGAGTAGTGACTGGCGTATTGTAACGAGCCAGTTGCTCGTCCACCATTGACCAGACGTTTTCAATTGGTGAGAGATCTGGAGAATGTGCTGGCCAGAGCAGCAGTCGAACTTTTTCTGTATCCAGAAAGGCCCGTACAGGACCTGCAACATGCGGTCGTGCATTATCCTGCTGAAATGTAGGGTTTCGCAGGGATCGAATGAGGGGTAGAGCCACGGATCGTAACACATCTGAAATGTAACGTCCACTGTTCAAAGTGCCGTCAATGCGAACATGAGGTGACCGAGACGTGTAACCAATGGCACCCCATACCATCACGCCGGGTGATACGCCAGTATGGCAATAACGAAAACACGCATCCAATGTGCGTTCACCGCGATGTCGCCAAACACGGATGCGACCATCATGATGCTGTAAACAGAACCTGGATTCATCCGAAAAAATGACGTTTTGCCATTCGTGCACCCAGGTTCGTCGTTGAGTA
This sequence comes from Schistocerca cancellata, assembly GCF_023864275.1. Taxonomy (NCBI): domain Eukaryota; kingdom Metazoa; phylum Arthropoda; class Insecta; order Orthoptera; family Acrididae; genus Schistocerca; species Schistocerca cancellata. The sequence goes on from NC_064626.1 coordinate 375,021,025, forward strand.
CACCATCGCAGGCGCTCCTGTCTGTGATGCAGCGTCAAGGGTAACCGCAGCCATGGTCTCCGAGCTGATAGTCCATGCTGCTGCAAACGTCGTCGAACTGTTCGTGCAGATGGTTGTTGTCTTGCAAACGACCCCGTCTGTTCACTCAGGGATCGAGACGTGGCTGCACGATCCGTTACAGCCATGCGGATAAGATGCCTGTCATCTCGACTGCTAGTGATACGAGGCCGTTGGGATCCAGCACGGCGTTTCGTATTACCCTCCTGAGCCCACCGATTCCATATTCTGCTAACAGTCATTGGATCTCGACCAACGCGAGCAGCAATGTCACGGTACGATAAACCGCAAACGCGATAAGCTACAATCCGACCTTTATCAAAGACGGAAACGTGATGGTACAGATTTCTCCTCCTTACACGAGGCATAACAACAACGTTTCACCAGGCAACGCCGGTCAACTGCTGTGTATGAGAAATCTGTTGGAAACGTTCCTCATGTCAGCACGTTGTAGGTGTCGCCACCGGCGCCAGCCTAGTGTGAATGCTCTGAAAAGCTAATCATTTGCATATCACAGCATCTTCTTCCTGTTGGTTAAATTTCGCGTCTGTAGCACGTCATCTTCGTGGTTTAGCAATTTTAATGGCCAGTAGTATATGATCAGTACATCTACCTACGCCACAGGTGGTGTATGATGGCATCGAAACAAAAATCTACGTCGTCTTGCGAAGTGCATCAATTTTTTTTCCGGCAGTGTTTTTCATTACTTATCCTAATGCAAGGTGGTCGCTTGCCAAGTGACACAGAATTGTGAGTGGACTCATTGAAATATTGTGACAGGACACCTCACATTTATCAGGTTACCTTCCATCCAGAAGGCTGTTGCACGCAGCGACTGTTACATTGACTTGTAAATAATAGATTTCAGCTAACAGTCGTCCTTTTTAAATTTTATTGGCAGATCTAGATTTCAGCTAGAAACTAGCCATTCTCAATGCACTATCACTTTTGATCAATGCATGTAATGCCTTTTGGTTCGTGCTTGATCCACAGGTCATTGCATACTCATTTTGTCTTTTTCTGCAATATATTCAAAGTTAATCGCATTTACTAGCTATTACTGATCTGCAACTCTCCCACTGCCCCTTTTCTTTAATTATGCTATCACTCTAAGTGAGGAAACACTTGCAGTAAGTGAAGAAGCCCAAAATCCTTCAGCGTCCGGGGACAGAAGGGAAACAGTGATAGGCAGTTCATTCCCCAGTTTTTATACATTGTCGCCACCGACGTGGCTACAGACGATGTACCATCTCTTTCACCTTCCTCCTGTTACTCCACTGTCACGTTCTTTCGTAACACTGCATTTCCTGTCCGCGACTCTGTAGTCGTCCAGTTCGCAAATGTGGGCGTCAGGGCAGATACTTCTAGCTAGCACCGATGTCTACTATTAAACCTGGCGAAGGTGGGTCAGTATTTCCCTAGACGCTCCAAATTGGGCGTGGTCGGGGTCTCCTAGGCTGATTTCATGGGCGATTGGTTCTCCAGTAATGGGCATTGATTTCCAGCACCTGACAGAAATAAATTTCTGAAGGACGTCACAGAAAGCGGCACCTTCTAGAAAAGTTATTTTAGCGTAAGCATGAAACGACCAATGGAAATGCCTAAATTCTGCTTCTGAGTCTGTCTGAAAGCGCTAAATATTAAAAAAACTGCTGAGAACACTCGATATCGTCGAGGAGTTGCTCCGCAGCCCTCGGAGGGGGAGGGGGGGGGGTGAGGCAGCAAGCGGTAGGCACAATAGAGCGGAGTTGGCGTTTTCTGTTCCGACTCCGCAGTTCACTGTGAACATTGCTCTCTTCTTCAGATATCAAGATCCAACGCTAGAGCTTTCCATTCTCATCAGCCCCTTTGCTGCAGGTCCACCATGACCGCATCTATCTATATATATGATTCTCTGTCGACCTCGCCATCTCTAACGCCCTGGATTTCCATACAGTATGCTTTTAGCTACCTCCGTAACAATCATCTGTGCTACGTGGCCCGCCCACCTCAGTCTGGCCGTTTTGCTATTCTCCTAGAGGCACTGTTACAAGGTATTGGTGTGATGCCGGCTGGGAGGCGAGTAATTTTGTCGCCAGTGGTGTTTACACAGGCTGGGGTGGAGCAGTAGCAGGTGTAGAGTACTCACTGGAGATGGTCCAGGAGCGGCGGATGCTGCGCTTGACGACGTCTGCGGGCGGCACGTAGACGCGGTTATCCCTCCTCCTGCTGGGCCGCCGCACGTACTCGTTCATCCACTCCCCCGTCGCCGCCTGGATCTCCCTGCACACACCAACAAACACATTCCGTGTCATTCACAAATGGACAGTTCACATTTATGTAACACATGACTTAATAGTGCTAAAGGGTTGCTTTAAAATGGTACTGGAACACAGCTATATGAACATCCTTAGAAATACTGATTACGCGATGCACCAGATTTCAAGCACAGAACTAGTACGATTGGAGTTAGTCACATGAAATGACTTACCACCGCTTGACGGATGTCAACAAGTAATATTTCAGCCCAATTAGCCTTAAGCCTTATGACGAGCACTGTCAAATAATGTGGTAGACGGAGACTGTAATGTTGTACAACTCAACTGGGCAACACCTGTAGCATCATGACCATGCAATGGTTGGGTGATCCAACATGTGAAACGGCTGACAAATACGTTGCTCGCCTCGTATTAGATGTTCAGAGCATGCCCTTATAACGAAGCGTTGCCTGGACAACGACCTGACACGAGGGAGTCGCGACGGTCTGAGAGAGAGCGTGCAGGTAGGGAGACGTACATAGTGCGCGGAAGTTTTGTATATAGCACCGATTTTAATTATTCTTCAATTAAACTGTGAGTGATTCTTATGCCAAGTGATTGTGAATATGAGCAGTAAACATTCAACAGGGGTAGTACTCGTAAGAAGTGAAAAATACACTCCTGGAAATGGAAAAAAGAACACATTGACACCGGTGTGTCAGACCCACCATACTTGCTCCGGACACTGCGAGAGGGCTGTACAAGCAATGATCACACGCACGGCACAGCGGACACACCAGGAACCGCGGTGTTGGCCGTCGAATGGCGCTAGCTGCGCAGCATTTGTGCACCGCCGCCGTCAGTGTCAGCCAGTTTGCCGTGGCATACGGAGCTCCATCGCAGTCTTTAACACTGGTAGCATGCCGCGACAGCGTGGACGTGAACCGTATGTGCAGTTGACGGACTTTGAGCGAGGGCGTATAGTGGGCATGCGGGAGGCCGGGTGGACGTACCGCCGAATTGCTCAACACGTGGGGCGTGAGGTCTCCACAGTACATCGATGTTGTCGCCAGTGGTCGGCGGAAGGTGCACGTGCCCGTCGACCTGGGACCGGACCGCAGCGACGCACGGATGCACGCCAAGACCGTAGGATCCTACGCAGTGCCGTAGGGGACCGCACCGCCACTTCCCAGCAAATTAGGGACACTGTTGCTCCTGGGGTATCGGCGAGGACCATTCGCAACCGTCTCCATGAAGCTGGGCTACGGTCCCGCACACCGTTAGGCCGTCTTCCGCTCACGCCCCAACATCGTGCAGCCCGCTTCCAGTGGTGTCGCGACAGGCGTGAATGGAGGGACGAATGGAGACGTGTCGTCTTCAGCGATGAGAGTCGCTTCTGCCTTGGTGCCAATGATGGTCGCATGCGTGTTTGGCGCCGTGCAGGTGAGCCCCACAATCAGGACTGCATACGTTCGAGGCACACAGGGCCAACACCCGGCATCATGGTGTGGGGAGCGATTTCCTACACTGGCCGTACACCACTGGTGATCGTCGAGGGGACACTGAATAGTGCACGGTACATCCAAACCGTCATCGAACCCATCGTTCTACCATTCCTAGACCGGCAAGGGAACTTGCTGTTCCAACAGGACAATGCACGTCCGCATGTATCCCGTGCCACCCAACGTGCTCTAGAAGGTGTAAGTCAACTACCCTGGCCAGCAAGATCTCCGGATCTGTCCCCCATTGAGCATGTTTGGGACTGGATGAAGCGTCGTCTCACGCGGTCTCCACGTCCAGCACGAACGCTGGTCCAACTGAGGCGCCAGGTGGAAATGGCATGGCAAGCCGTTCCACAGGACTACATCCAGCATCTCTACGATCGTCTCCATGGGAGAATAGCAGCCTGCATTGCTGCGAAAGGTGGATATACACTGTACTAGTGCCGACATTGTGCATGCTCTGTTGCCTGTGTCTATGTGCCTGTGGTTCTGTCAGTGTGATCATGTGATGTATCTGACCCCAGGAATGTGTCAATAAAGTTTCCCCTTCCTGGGACAATGAATTCACGGTGTTCTTATTTCAATTTCCAGGAGTGTATCTTGACATCTCTCCAAAATATTTTAATACTTATTGCCAATTGCCAAGCAGCATATTAATCGCGCGTAGTGATCCGAATTCCAGTAAAGGTGAGTGTTATCAATGGATCTACGGCAGTGCGATATCTTCAGCGTAAGGAAAACGACCATAAAGGACGAAAGGTGAGTGAAAAGAACATTCCCAATATGTTCCTGAAGTGTCCGTGTCCACCTGCAACGCCGGCGTGAAAAGTCTGGCTTTTACAATCGGGCCACATGATGAAGCTTTCGGCACTCATGTCGAGTGGACATGCTGCAAACAAGTCAGCCTTCACACTACCCCCTAAGAACAGCAAAGCACGACCAGCACCTATTCGGGACTCACTCCACAAAGCTGTTCAGGGTCACAAAAGTATGCTGTCCGCTCCAACGCCGCCCCCTGCTCGGTCACCAAGTAAAGTATCGAGTGGCAAGACAGCGAACTCGTACTTGGAAGGGCGGCAGTCCAGATCCCAGTACGGCCGTCATGATTTAAATTTTCCGTGGTTTCTCTAAATCATTTACGCCTCATGTTTGGATGGTTCCTTTGAAAGGTCACGGCATATTTCCTTTCCCTTCAGTTCTTACGCTCCATGTGGAATGACCTCGTCATCGGCGCTACTTTAAACTCTAACCTTTTTTTCTTTTTTTCCAAAGTCGCACTGCAGAGCCGAAGAGCTCCGAGATGGATGATACACTGAGATATGACAGAGGCCACAGGACACCACCTAATGTCGAGTAGGACCTCCATTTACTCCGCGTAGTGCAGCAACTCGACGTGGCAATGAACTCAACAAACCGCTGAAAGTCCTTTGCAGGAATATTGAGCCACGCTGCATCTACATCTGTTCATAATTCCGAAAGTGTTGCCGGTGCAACATTTTGTGCACGAACTGAAGCCTCGATTACGTCCTAAAATGCGCCTTGGGATACATGTATGACGATCTAGGTGGGCCAAATCATTCGCTCGGATTGTCCAGAATGTTGTTCTACATCTACATCTACATACATACCTCGTACCACAACTAGCATTTTCTCTCCCTGTTCCACTCCCAAACAGAACGAGGGAAAAATGACTGCCTATATGCCTCTGTACGAGCCCTACTCTCTCTTATCTTTGTGGTCTTTCCGCGAAATGTAAGTTGGCGGCAGTAAAATTGTACTGCAGTCAGCCTCAAATGCTGGTTCTCTAAATTTCCTCAGTAGTGATTCACGAAAAGAACGCCTCCTTTCCTCCAGAGACTCCCACCCGAGTTCCTGAAGCATTTCCGTAACACTCGCGTGATGATCAAACCTACCAGTAACAAATCTAGCAGCCCGCCTCTGAATTGCTTCTCGGTCCTCCCTCAGTCCGACCTGATAGGGATCCCAAGCCCTCGAGCAGTACTCAAGAATAGGTCGTATTAGTGTTTTACAAGCGGTCTCCTTTACAGATGAACCACATCTTCCCAAAATTCTACCAATGAACCGAAGACGACTATCCGCCTTCCCCACAACTGCCATTACATGCTTGTCCCACTTCATATCGCTCTGCAATGTTACGCCCAAATATTTAAACGACGTGACTGTGTCAAGCGCTACACTACTAATGGATTATTCAAACATTACAGGGTTCTTTTTTCTATTCATCTGCATTAATTTACATTTATCTATATTTAGAGTTAGCTGCCATTCTTTACACCAATCACAAATCCTGTCCAAGTCATCTTGTATCCGCTTACAGTCACTCAACGACGACACCTTCCCGTACACCATAGCATCATCAGCAAACAGCCGCACATTGCTATCCACCCTATCCAAATCATCATTTATGTAGATAGAAAACAACAGCGGACCTACCACACTTCCCGGGGGCACTCCAGATGATACCCTGACCTCCGATGAACACTCACCATCGAGGACAACGTACTGGGTTCTTCAAACCAATCGCGAACAATTTTGGTTCGGTGACATGACGCAGTGTCATTCATAAAAATTCCATCTCTGTTTGGGAACATGAAGTCCATGAATGGCTGCAGATGGTCTCTAAATAGCCGAACATAATCACAGGATCCAGTCCATTCCACCTGAACACAGCTTATGCCATTCGGGAGCCAAGACCAGCTTGTACAGTGCCTTGTTAACAACTTGAGACCACGGCTTCGTGGGGTCTGCGTTACACTCGAACTCTACCATTACCAACTGGAATCGGGACTCTTCTGACCAGGCCCCGGTTTTCCAATCGTCTAGGCTCCAACTGCTATGCTCACGAGCCCAGGTGAGGAGCTGCAGGCGATGTCCTCTCAACAAAGGCACGTGCGTCGGCGTCTGCTGCCATAGCTCATTAACGCCAGATTTCGTCGCACTGTCCCAACGGATACATTCGTCGCACGTCCCACATTGATTTATGCTGTAATTTCAATCATCGTTGCTTGTCTGTTAGTACTGACAACCCTATGCAAACACCGATGCTCTCGGTCGTTAAGTGAAGGCAGTAGGCCACTGCGTTGTCCGTGGTGAGAGGTAATGCTTGACATTTGGTATTCTCGGTACACTCCTGCCACTATGGATCTCGTAATATTGAATTCCCTAACGATTTCCGAAATGGAGGGTCTCATACGTCTAGCTCCAACTACCATTCAGCGTTCAGAGTCAATTAATTCCGCCGTGCGACCATAATCACGTCGGAAACTTTTTCACATGAATCACCTAAGTACAAATGACAGCGCCGTCAATACATTGCCCTTTTATATCTCGTGTACGTGTTACGACAACCATCCGTATATTTGCATATAGCTATCGCACTAGTTTTATTCACCTTAGTGTATGCTAAGTGCAGTATGTCCTGTTTCGCTATTAGCAGGCCGCCCTATTAGTGTTATGTCCCAACACTATAAATCCAGCAGTAAGGGAAGTATTACGGGTGGGTTGAGCCCGATATACCTCGCTTACCTTGTTTCACGACATCTGAGTACACCGCATAGCTGTCTCTACAGTCTACAGATGAGGTTTAATTACGGCAGCTTCCCAGCTCATTTGCATCCCTTAAACTTAAGAAATTTAATCACGAGTGATTTCAGTAATTCTGATGTGTGGCTTGCGGAGCATGGATGTAGATATAGATGTTTCCAAGTTCCAGTAACATAGAAAACAATTTCTCTAGGAATTGAGAAACCGTATGAGACTTCTCTATAAACGTGACTGGTCCTCTAATGAAGAATGATAATGAAGTTCTCAGATAGATGATAATTGACTGAAGCCCTCAGCTGCCGACAGGTATTGTTGATATACCTTGATGGGGACAGCTGTGCGAATGCACCCAGGTTGCCCGAACTCTTACGGGAAGCGTCACCTTAATGGGCCCGAGTAATGAGTGGATGGGCAAATATCTATTAGGAACATCATGTTTGTGATTGTGGACAGTTGGGAATGTGGGTCTCACGGAAGGCGTGCAAGGGATAAGTCCCTGCAGTCGCGCTGTTCATCTTTGTCCTCGGTGGCTCAGACAGCCGGCACGGTAGCTCAGTGTGTTCGGTGGGAGAGATAGCTGCCCTCTTTAACAAAAAAACTGGGTGAATGGATGAACGACGAACTTGAACAAGTGTCATGAGACGTCCGCCCCGGACAAATGCAACTACCAAAAACGAACAAAATGAGATTAAAAAAAGATGGATAGAGCGTCTGCCATGTAAGCAGGAGATCTCGGGTTCGAGTCCCGGTCGGGGCACACATTTTCATCTCTCCCCATCGAGGTATATCAACAACACCTGTCGGCAGCTGAGGGTTTGAATCAATTATTATTTATTCTAGAGAAGCTGCACCGTCATCAATGGTATCTGTTCTTTCGACAACAGTTACGATATTCATATAAAGTTCTCAGATGTTGATACGGCTTATTTTAGTAAGCAAATTGAAAATATGATCACACACCTATAGAGAAGCTGCAAACATTTTTGAAAACATTGTATTGTAGAGAGAATTTTCTATTACTTATGTGTTTAAAAATTAAGACACTTTTCCTTTTTGCTAACGGAGAAAAACGTTTAATTACTTTAAAGTAAAATGTTACAAAAAATTGGAACTGTTGATGGCTAAACTGTGTGATTGTTGACGGCTAAACAGTGTGATTGTCAAAGGTTGCATTGTGCAGTTATTAATGGCTCAGTGGTGTATTCACGCTGAAAGCCAATAAAAAAAAAAGGTTAAGAAACATGGACGTTGAAAATTACAATGGAGTCAGCAGTACCACGACAAACTCGACGAAAGGAAAGATATTTGCTGTTTAACATCTTGGCGACAGCGCAGGTATTAAAATAAAAAAAAAGTAAGGGAGTTTGGTGTGTAACGTCCCGTTGACACAAGGCGATGACAATGGACGACGCAGTCACGGCAAACATGGGAAAGAAATCGTTCGTGTGATCTTTGAAGGAAATTTTCAGGTAATCATCGGAAGTGGTATAGGGGAAATCACGGGAGATTATATAGAGATGGTCGGGCAGTGTTTGAACCCTATTCCTCCCGAATACAAGTCCTGAGTCTTCACCCGGCGAGCACCTAGCTCAGTAAATGGGTTGGAAATATGCAGCGGTGTTCCAGCGATGATTGTGTTACCAGTTCTGCCCATGACTCTTTTAACTTACACTGCAGCACGTTGCGGCCATGATGGAGTGTGTGTTTCCGTCATGTTAGCAGGAGATCAGGTTTGCTCATTAGCTGAGCTGAAATTCAAATTAGAACGTTATCCTGACACATTATCATTGCCTGCAATCAGCACTCCGAGCGAGATGGTGCCGTGATTAACCCTTTCACTACGACTGGGACGTATGTGTCACACGATTGGTTCTCAGAAAACCGGTGGGAAATTAATGCATGCTGTTGCTAAGTATCGATGGCCCATTGGTAAACAGAAGGCTGGCTTACAGAATTCCTATAATTGCAGATTCCATCTGTACATCGAGCTGTCTTCAAGTTGCACGGTGAGCCCCCTGGCATCAAACTGGATCGCACCTGCATATAGGCAACCAAATAAACAGATTTGCAAAGAGGGCTGCTGTCGCGACTTCCTGGACAATTCGTGTCAATGAACTGAACGTACATATTGACATTTCCTGCGACAAAAAAGGTGCCCTTAGTGACCACCTGGGATGTGAGTTACAAACTAGCTCTACCCACTGATGTATCTGTTTTGTGTTTGTATTGTAGTTTTGCGTATTCGTCTTCTGACCCGTTAGAGATACTTCTGAATAGCCTTGTGCGTTCGAATCCTCCCTCCATCGGCAAACGAAACAGTGGGAAATAGTTTTGCCGTGTTGTTACTTCTGACTACGACATTAATTAAAACAACCATACATTAATGCGTTTCACTACGACAGGAAGAAAGAAAAAAAAGATTTGGTAGTGAAAGGGCTAAGAAAACGACTAGCATTACAAGAGGACCGGTATTTAAATCCAGCTATCCAGATTTTGGTTTTCCATTGTTTTCCTACACCGCTTAGGACAAACGCTAGGATGGTTCCTTTGGGTGGGATAATGGTAACGTTTGTTTTTTGTTACAGGTATACTAGGAAACCTATAAAGATTCTGTTTAGCTTTGTCTCTTTCAAGAGTCAGCTTAAGGAGCGCTGTGTGAGCTATACAGTATATTAAAAATAGCTTCCCGCAGGAGAAATCTCAGGTGTTGTGTGGCTAGCAGTAATTAAATCACCGATTACTATGCAGCGAAAGTTTGTGTCCCATTATGGACAGAAAGCACCTGATGTCAAGTTAAACAAGGATGGGAACATTTTTAGCACCGGGGTTGGCTCAGAAATTCGCGAGGTCGCCACAGAAACCGATTAGTCAAGCTTCGCGGGAGCTTTAAGTGCCAAAGAGTACACTGCATAAAGTGGTTCACAACACTTAAATGAGTACAAGGTCCAAATTGTTCAGGCTTTACAGTCAGATGATCGCCCAAAACGTGAACAATTTGCAATGAAGTTGATGAACCGTTTGGATGAAGTCAATGGTTTCTCGAAATGTGTATGTTTTTCCGATGTGGCTCCGTTTCATGTTTGTGCTGAGTTAACCGCTATCTGGGGATCCCTATCTGGGGATCAGGAAATTCTCATATCGTACGAGAACACATTCGAGACACTCCAAATGGTAATATGTGGTGTGGGTTAATAAGCGATGGGCCCATTTTTCTTCCTTAACAGCAAGGTAAGTGGACATGTCTACCTAGACATGTCGGTGAATTATCTCAGTCCCCAGCAACAGGATGTGCAAGACAGTATCATGTTTCAATAAGATGTCGCTCCCCCTCATCGGGATCTACGAATCCGCGATTTACTTAATGAAACCTTCCCCAACAGATTGGCAGAGGCGACACAAATCAAGGGCCCAGGGATCCCTTGACGTTTCCTCCTCAGATTTCTTTCTTTGGGAGTATGTGAAAGATTTTACATACAAAATAGCAGTACCTGATATTGTGACATTGCAACAATGGTTGAGAAGTGCTACGAGCACAATCACACGAGACACGTTGCAGACGGTGTGGCAGGAGACTGAATACCGACTTGATAGTTTGCATATTACCAAGGGTGCACATGTTGAAGTGATTTAAATGTTGATGTGTTTTACCTGTATTAAATGTTTATGTAAGATTCAAAGCTTAATGAACAGAGGCATATGTGGTAGAACGCGTGATTCATTTACAACATCCAGTAAAAAATTACAGGGCGTTTGATACAGTTCCCCAAAGTCGTTTAATGAACAAAGTAAGAGCATATGGACTATCAGACCAATTGTGTGATTGATTGAAGAGTTCCTAGATAACAGGACGCAGCATGTCATTCTCAATGGAGAGAAGTCTTCCGAAGTAAGAGTGATTTCAGGTGTGCCGCAGGGCAGTGTCGTAGTACCGTTGCTATTCACAATATACATGAATGTCCTTATGGATTACTTCGGAAGTTCACTGAGGCTTTTTGCGGATGATGCTGTGGTTTATCGAGAGGTCGTAACAATAGAAAATTGTACTGAAATGCAGGAGGATCTGCAACGAATTGACGCATGGTGAAGGGAATGACAATTGAATCTCAATGTAGACAAGTGTAATGTGCTGCGAATACATAGAAAGAAAGATCCTTTATCATTTAGCTACAATATAGCAGTTCAGCAACTGGAAGCAGTTAATTCCATAAATTATCTGGGAGTACGCATTAGGAGTGATTTAAAATGGAATGATCATATAAAGTTGATCGTCGGTAAAGCAGATGCCAGACTGAGATTCATTGGAAGAGTCCTAAGGAAATACAGTCCGAACACAAAGGAAGTAGGTTACCGTACGGTTGTTCGCCCACTGCTTGAATACTGCTCAGCGGTGTGGGATCCGTACCAGATAGGGTTGATAGAAGAGATAGAGAAAATAGAAAAGATTCAACGGAGAGCAGCGCACTCGTTACAGGATCATTTAGTAATCGCGAAAGCGTTACGTAGATGATAGATAAACTCCAGTGGAAGACACTGCAAGAGAGACGCTCAGTAGCTCGGTACGGGCTTTTGTTGAAGTTTCGAGAACATACCTTCACCGAGGAGTCGAGCAGTATATTGCTCCCTCCTATGTATATCTCGCGAAGAGACCATGAGGATAAAATCAGAGAGATTAGAGCCCACACAGAGGCATACCGACAATCTTCCTTTCCACGAACAATACGAGACTGGAATAGAAGGGAGAACCGACAGAGGTACTAAAGGTACCCTCCGCCACACACCGTCAGGTGGCTTGAGGAGTATGGATGTAGATGTAGACAGGGCAAATGCTAACGGACACCGTGAATATCTGATGGCTTCTTGGAACGTACGCAATCGGAACTTCAATAATAAACACACTGTGATGCAGAAAGCCTGTCTTGCAGAGTCTGTCACTGCAGATGGCTGAGCATCTTCGTGATAATGACATGCTTACTATGGTTTTTCTAACGAAACGTGCTGATCTTCTGTGCAATTTCTCAATTTCATCTGTCAGTCCTATTTAGCACGGATGTCAGACTGACGAGCAATATTGAAATATTGGTCGATCGAGCTACTTCCTTTGCTGATTTCCTGGGTACGCTTCCAATAATCTCAGCCAGGCATCTGCCTTACCGGCATTTAATTTTATGTGGTAGTTTCAAATGGTTCAAATGGCTCTGAGCACTATGGGTCTTAACATCTATGGTCATCAGTCCCCTAGAACTTAGAACTACTTAAACCTAACTAACATCACACAACACCCAGTCATCACGAGGCAGAGAAAATCCCTGACCCCGCCGGGAATCGAACGCGGGAACCCGGGCGCGGGAAGCGAGAACGCTACCGCACGACCACGAGCTGCGGACTATGTGGTAGTTTCACTTCAAATCTCTCAGTACGCATATTGCTAAATACTTTACGGAAGTAACTGCTTCCAGCGATTGTTCTTCAATCGTGTAATCATACAATAGAAGGTAGTTCTGTCTATGCCGGCCGGAGTGGCCGAGCGGTTCTAGTCGCTACAGTCTGGAGCCGCGCGACCGCTACGGTCGCAGGTTCGAATCCTACCTCGGGCATGGATGTGTGTGACGTCCTTAGGTTAGTTAGGTTTAAGTAGTTCTAAGTTCTAGGGGACTGATGACCCCAGAAGTTAAGTCCCACAGTGCTCAGAGTCATTTGAACCATTTTGGTTCTGTCTATGTACTCGGAATACTTTCCATTTGTTTATGTTGAGGGTCAGTTGCCACTCCCTGCATGATGAGTCGATCCCCCGTAGGTCTTCCTGCATTTCGCTACAAAATTCTAGCGTTACGACTTCCCTCTATACAACGGCATCATCCGCGAAAAGCCTCACAGAAGTTCCAACGTTATCCACTAGATCATTTACAAAGCATTAATATATGTTGTGAAAAGTAATGGTCCCATAATACTCCCTTGTACCACGTCCGAAGTTACTTTTACGTCTGAAGACTTCTCTGTTCAGAATGACATACTGTGTTCTGTTTGCCAGAAAATCTCAGCTGGTCAGATATTCCGTAAGATCGTACATATTTCGTACATTAGGCGGCAGAGCGGAGCTGTATCCAGAGCCTTCCTGAAGGCAAGGTACGCGGCGTGTCTCGGTCGCATGTATCAACTGCTTTTGGCTCTGGTAGACGAACACAGCGAGCTGGCTTTCACAAGATCGTAGTTTTCCGAATCTGTGTTGATTCCTACAAATGAGATTTTCAGTTTCCAGAAATGTCATAATGGAAGAGCACACAACGTGTTCCGAAATTCTAGAACAGACCGACGTCAGAGATAGATGTCCCGCTCACGTCTTGAATGGTGAGGGCATGCCGTGAAAGCATCGATATCTGATTTGCGAAGAAGATGACTAAGTATATTGCAATAACTGTACGGTGCGGTTGGTCCCGGCGAAGATTCGAGTCCTGCCTCGGGCATGGGTGTGTGTGTGTTTGTCCTTAGGATAATTTAGGTTAAGTAGTGTGTAAGCTTAGGGACTGATGACCTCAGCAGTTCAGCCCCATAAGATTTCTCACACATTTGAACTGTACGAGTTTGCGAGTCGTTAGCTATTACTCTGTCCTGCGTAACCTCAATTGTCCCACGTGATTATCTCTCATTAAATGCATAATTTGCGTACTGAATATAAATACAGAAATCTGTTACGTCGTTTGGAGGTCATATCAGGGGAGGGGGAAGGGGGGATGTGGTACTGTTTCTGTGGTCTTCCACAAGGATGCCACGAAATAGCAACATATATGCTGATCAATTCAAGTATACTAGAAAGTCACTCCTCGTATTTTATTCGTTAGCAAATAGCTTATGGAGTAGCGAAAGCACTGTAAAAATAGTACTCTATATTTCTAGCTGTTCATTTTTGAAACACAGCCTGCGACCAAGTAAGAGAAAGAAGCGGCGGCACTTTCTGCAGGACCCGCCCATTATTTTACAGAACAATGCTCTGTCGCATATGGCGCAAATCGTGACTAATTTGTTCGATCGATGTGGTTGGGAAATGCTGTTCCACTCACCACATTCCCCCCGACTTAAGCCGTTGTATAGATTGCTCCACTAGAACCGCCAATACATCTGGCACTGCTGAGGATGTCCTATGACTTCCACATCGTTGGTAAGCACGATTAAGGACAGTAAAACTTTTAACACTAATTATGTAAGTGTAGACCAGATATGGATCAAATTCGAAGATATAATATCGACAGCAATAGATAGATTCATACCGCATAAGTTAATAAGAAACGGGACTGATCCATCATGATACACAAAACACGTCAGAACACTGTTGCAGAAGGAACGAAAAAAGCATGCCAAATTCAGAAGAACTCAAAATCCCGAAGACTGGCTAAGTTTCACGGAAGCTCGAAAATAGTGCGGACGTCAATGCGAGATGCTTCTAATAGTTTCCACAATGAAACATTGTCTGAAAATATGGTAGAAAACTCAAATAGATTCTGGTCGTATGTAAAGTACACCAGTGGCAAGAAACAGTCAATACCATCACTGCTCGATAGCGATGGAAATGTTACCGATGATGGTGCCACTAAAGCGGAGTTTCTAAATACATTTTTCCGTAATTCCTTCACGAAAGAAGACGAAGTAAATATTCCAGAATTCGAAACCAGAACAGCTGTTAGCATGAGTGACATAAAGTAGATATCTTAGGTGTTGCGAAACAACTTAAATCACTTAGAAAGGCAAGTCTTCCGGTCCAGATGGTATACCAATCAGGTTCCTTTCAGAGTATGCAGGAACAATAGCGCCTTTCTTAGCAATCATACACAACTGCTCACTTGACGAAAGGTCTGTTCCTACAGACTGGAAAGTAGCACAGGTCTCACCAATATTCAAGAAAGGAAATAGGAGTAAGCCATTGAATAAAAGACCCATATCACTGACCTCAATTTGCATTAGCATTAGCATTTGCATTAGCATTTTGGAGCATATACTCTACTCGAACATTATGAATCACCTTGAAGAAAATGACTTATTGATACAAAACCAACACTGATTCAGAAAATATCGTTCTTGTGCAACACAGCTAGCTCTTTATTCCCATGAAGTAATGAGTGCTGGCGACAAGGGATCTCAGATCGATTCCATAATGCTAGATTTCCGGAAGGCTTTTGATACGGTTCCTAACAAACGACTATCAATCAAATTTCGTGCATATGGAGTATCGTCTCAGTTGTGTGACTGGATTCGTGATTTCCTCCCAGAGAGGTCACAGTTAGTGGTGATAGACGGTAAATCATCGAGTAGAGCAGAAGTGATATCTGGAGTTACAGCAAGGTAGTGTCATAGTGCCTCTGTTGTTCCCGATTTACATAAATGATCTAGGTGATAATCTGAGCAGCCCCCTTAGATTGTTTGCAGATGACACTGTAATTTGCCGTCTAGTAAAACCATCAGACGATCAATTCCAATTACAAATGATCTAGAGAGAATTTCTGCATGGTGCGAAAAGTGGCAATGGCACTAAACAAAGTAAAATGCAAGGTCATCCACATGGGTACTAACAGAAATCCGATAAATTTTGGGTATACGATAAATCGCACAAATCTAAGGGCTATCAATTTGATTAAATACCTAGGAATTACAGTTACGAGCAACTTAAATTGCAAAGACCGCATAGATTATATTGTGGGGAAGGCGAAACAAAGACTGCGCTACGCTGGCAGAACAGTTAGAAGATGCGACAAACCCACTAAAGAGACAGCCTACATTATACTTGTCCGTCCTCTGCTAGAATATTGCTGCGTGTTATGGGATCCTCACCAGGTGGGATAGACGGAGAACATCGAGAAAGTGCAAAGAAGGGCAGCTAGTTTCGTGTTACCGCGCAATAGGGGTGAGGGTGTCACTGATATGATACGCGAGTTGGGGTGGCAGCCACGGAAAGAAAGGCAGTTTTCTTTGCGGCGGGATCTGTTTACGAAATTTCAATCACAAACTTCCGAATGCGAAAATATTTTGTTGACACCAACCTACGGAGGGAGAAATGACCATCACAATAAAATAAGCGAAATCAAAGCTCGAACGGAAAGATTTAGGTGTTCCTTTTTCCCACGCGCTATTCGAGAGTGGAAGGGTAGAGAAGTAGAATGAAAATGCTTCAGTGTGAACTGCAGAGTAACCATGTAGATGTAGATGTATTTTGTATAAGTTTTCAATAAACAGTTGCGAGTATTAAGGTTCCAACACTCGTGTATCAGAACTATTCAGATCACTGCTCGGCAGGCACCAACACTGTTCGAGAGGGAAAAAAATGTTCAATGGCCGCTTTTCCCACTCCGTTGGCTTTATCCTAACTTCTCGTATTATCTTATTATACTGTATGCATACAATCATTAAAAGTTCTCTAATCGCTATCCATCCTGGTTTCGTAACTTAAACAGTCAGAAATGTCAAAATTCCTTATTTCTTTCACGATGGTGTAGGAGCGGCAGTCAAATGAAAACCGAACACCCGCCTCATGGGGACCATGTAACGGTTCCATTCAAAAACAATCGCCACACTGAAACTTCCTGGCAGATTAAAACTGTGTGCCGGACCGAGACTCGAACTCGGGACCTTTGCCTTTCGCGGGCAAGTGCTCTACCATCTGAGCTACCCAAGCACGACTCACGCCCCGTCCTCCCAGCAATCGCCACACTCCTTAATACATTTATCGCGCTGGGATACCAGGCCGGCCGGTGTGACCGTGTGGTTCTAGGCGCTTCAGTCTGGAACCGCGCGACCGTTACGATCACAGGTTCGAATTCTACCTCGGGCATGGATGTGTGTGATGTCCTAAGGTTAGTTAGGTTTAAGTAGTTCTAAGTTCTAGGGGACTGATGACCTCAGAAGTTAACTCCCTTTGTGCTCAGAGCCATTTGAACCATTTGGGATACCAGACGATCAGTTCTGGTTTTGTAGAACACGGTCGGCCGCTGACGGATTTACAACCGCACCCACTCTTGCACTTCCTCGTCCGATTGAAACCGACGCCCATGCGTGTCTTTCTTCAGGTCAACGAACATGTGAAAATCACACGCTGAAAGATTCGAGCTGTACAGAGGATGTTGCAGTGTTTTCCAACCAAATCACCGAAGCGCTGCCTTCGTCCGATTGGCAGTGTGGGGGCGGGTGTTACCGTGAAACAGGATGATTCCATCAGACAGCATTCAGACACACCGAGGGCAAGCGGCAAAGTCGACAGTGCAAACAGCACACATCTCCCCCGCCAAGGAAATCCAAAGTTGTTCATACGTATTCCCGTAAAGCCGTCGGCACACGAACCGTGCTGTCGAACGTTGAGCGTCGAGCGTGCCGAGTTTCTGACGTCATAGCGTGCAATAGCACGTTCGGGAGTCTTTCCGAACGTGCAGAGCAATATCTGGCATGTCAGATATTCTGAGCTTGCGTCTGAGCGTTGACCAATGAGATGGCAGAACGCCACCTACGTCCCACGCACGTCGTCTCCCTTCAGTACAGAGTTGCGAAGCGCCATATTGGCATTCATTTCAAGCGTATATGTATATATATGCCTTTTCTGCGCACCAACAAATTGAGAATCACTGGAAAACCCGTTGTTAATTGTGTGATTCGTTCCAGTAAAATAATGAGAAACATCATATTCGTGGCAAAAGAATTACTGTAACTTGCGTATTATCAGAGTAGGCAATTTGAAGGCAGCGACAGACTGAAGACCCACCCAAAACGCACTGTTCTTGGTACAACTTGTTATAATTAAATTTCAATTAGTAACATAATTATCTACGATTAACGTTGTTAGCAAGGGGTAACACAATATGATCATGTACAAGTAACATGTTGCCGGTTTAGCATGCCGGCACGGTAGCTCAGCGTGTTCGGTTAGAGAGCCGATTGGTCTCTGTAATAAAAAAAACTGAGTGGAAGGATCAACAAACGAACTTGAACGGATGTCATTGTGACGTCCGCAACGACCGAACACAACGATCAACAACGGAAAAAAAGCGTGTTCGGTCAGAGGGTTAGTTGCCGATCAACAACGAAATTAAACGGATGTCTTACGACGTCCGTCCAGAGCAGATACAACGAACAAAAGCGAAGAAAATGAGATTAAAAAAAAAACGTAATGAGTAGTGTCTCTAATCAATAATGAGGCGGTGGTTCGCGTCTTAACACTTCCAATTTTTTTTCCCCTAACATTCGAGTTTTTATTAGGATCTGATACTTTATTATTGGTTTAATATAATTATATGCTACAATATTTGATGTTATGTAAATACAAGTTCACCTTTTTTTGAGAGGCGACTTTGTTCGATGGCTTAATCTACAGGACAGCTTGCCCCACTTGTATAAAGATATTTTGCTCCTTTTTCTTCTACGCTTCGTAATTTACATGTTGCGAAGATTCTGCTACGGGGTAGGAACAGTGATCAAGTAAAACTGACCTTGGGGTTTTACTAAAATGTGGGAGTGATGAAATAATAAATATTATTTATTATTCTTATGCGAAGAAGTATTTCAAATTTGTACTGCACTGTTTGTAATGGAACTTTGATAAGCCTGTGTCCTTATTGATTGGACATGGTACTTTCCTTTGTCGTGGACGATGGAGGAAATGTAAGTTTTAATAGAGCTAATGTGGGAATTTTACGCGCGCCCGTTGAGTAAACAGTGTGATTTACGAATTAGACACATCCCTCAACTGCCGCTGGAGTGCGTTGCGATCGCGTGTACCACGTTGGGTCCCACGTACCGTATGCACAAGTCGCATCGTTCCTGAGCGTTCAGCAACACGTTGAACTTGGCACACTCAACGTTAACGTTCGACAGCGCGGTCCGTGTGCCGATAGCTTAAGACCATGGCGACCTCCTGCTTCAACTGCAGGGGGCCTCTGAATGTCGAGTTTCTCGAGCGTGGAACCACAATCAATGCTCAGCACCGTGAAAACACTTTGCAGGAACGGCGACGCGCCATAAAGTCAAAATGTTCGGCAACGCTGTAGCACGGAAGCAGCCTATTGCACGATAGAGCCTGCCACCACACGGCCAATCAGGCTACGCTTCAGCGATATGGTTCGGGAACACTACAACATCGCCGACTGTAACATTCAGCGTGGGATTTTCACATCTTTGGCGACCTGCAGCAAGACACGCGTCGACATCGATTTCAGTCGGACAAGAAAGCGAAAGAGTGGGTGCGGTTGTGGATCCGTCAGCGGTCGACCGCGTTCTATGAAACAGGAATTGACCATCTCGTCCTACTAGTGGGGTAAACATCTTCACACGTGTGATGATTAAAAAAATGGTTCAAACGGCTCTGAGCACTATGGGACTTAACTGCTGACGTCATCAGTCCCCTAGAACTAAGAACTAATTAAACCTAGCGAACCTAAGGACATCACACATATCCATGCCCGAGGCAGGATTCGAACCTGCGACCGTAGCCATCGCGGGGTTCCAGACTGTAGCGTCTAGAACCGATCGGCCACCCCGGCCGGCTGTGATGATTACTTTTGAATGGAACCATTCTGCGGTCCCGTTGTGCCGTGTGTTCGCTTTTCATTTGACTGCTCGTTATAATCTAATCTCTGCAGGTCCTGTAGTTTTCCTGCTGTGTAATCAGTCATGATTGGAAGTAATAATTATAAAATAGCCACTGTCGTTTACGTGTTCCCAGGTTACACTTTAACTGCTCGTTGGAATACTAGACAGCAAAGTGAACAGTCTGGGTTTACCACAGTGAAACGTGTCTGGCTAATTTACGTGCAGGCATTACGCGAGAGTGATTTACGCCCTGGCTCCTACATGCACCTCAGCTCCCTGGCCCACGAGGCGGTGATCTCACACGTGACGCAACTGCGTGTGGGCCACGTGTCATGCTACAGGAGTGCCGTCGACTCCAGCACGGACACGCAAAACTTTACCCAGAAGGCCATCAGGGAACTGGAAAAATCTTGACCTGTCACCGTCGGCTAGCTGCGCAGTAAGCGGCGCATAACACCATCCACAGCACACATTCGGTGAACAATTGAATTAGAGATAGCTGTAAACGCAAAGTGTTTGGCATGCCGTTACGCCTTCTATTCCCCGTTGCGGTGACAGTGGAATACGGACAGGTCAAGGTGTCAACCCATTTCATCGCGACCAGATCATAGAGTAGAAATATTTATGGAATGAATATACGCGAACGACGAGTTTAAAGCGGAGATTTGCGGACATGGCCAATACATAAGGAGCCTCCACACGTACAGTATTTATTCAAATGGTTGAAACGGCTCTGAGCACTATGGGACTTAACATCTGAGGTCATCAGTCCCATAGAACTTAGAACTACTTAAATCTAACTAACCTAAAGACATCATACACATCCATGCACGAGGCAGATTAGAACCTGCGACCGTAGCCATCGCGGGGTTCCAGACTGTAGCGCCTAGAACCGCTCGGCCACCCCGACCGGATAGTATTTATTAACAATACTATTGTGTCGTTCGAGTCCTCCCTCGGGCATGGGTGTGTCTATTGTTCTTAAACAAATAAATAAATGTGGATACATAAATGGCTGAGAAAAAACAAACCGAAATACTGCATGTTAATATATTGACTGGAATTCGATGTCTCTTGTGGGTTTTGCAAAATTATCAATAGAGAAAGAAAATACGGTTATTAGAGAGGAAATTGCAGTTGAGAAAAGGTTAGGAGTAACTGAAAATTCTGGTGTCAGGAGTGTCATTTCAGTAATGTTTAGTGATGCAAGCCGGCCGCTGTGGCCGAGCGGTTCTAGGCGCTTCATGTCAGAACCGCGCGACTGCTACGGTCGCAGGTTCGAATCCTGCCTCGGGCGTGGATGTGTGTGATGTCCTTAGGCTAGTTAGGTTTAAGTAGTATCAAGTCTAGGGGAACGATGACCTCAGATGTTAAATCCCATAGTGCTTAGAGCCATTTGAACCATTGACGCAAAGTAAACACAAATATTCTTTTGTGTTTTGTGATTATTATTTCATATGGCATAAAGATCAGTGCTGCTGTAGAGTAATATGCTAATAAAAAAAGAAAATTAATCAAAGTCTCAAATCCACAAAGCTTTAAATAATGATCAGAACGTAACTAAGCATTGCTACTGCTGCATGCCCAGATTCCTTAATCATTTCTGATAATTTCATAAGTCTGACGTTCATTTCACATACTATCAGGTATTGCGATTATGCTGGAAGTGCAAGCAATTTTCCGTAGCTGCAATGTGAAATACTGCTGTGATTTAATTCTTCAAGCCAAACCGTATTTCCACATTTAAAACGAACGAAAAAAATGGTTCAAATCGCTCTGAGCACTATGGGACTTGACATATGAGGTCATAAGTCGCCTAGAACTTAGAGCAACTTAAACCTAACTAACCTAAGAACATCACACACATCCATGCCCGAGGTAGAATTCGAACCTGCAACCGTAGCAGTCGCGCGGTTCCGAACTGAAGCGCCTAGAACCGCTCGGCCACCGCGGCAGGCTAAAACGAACGCATTGTCCCAAATAATCATTTGTAACTACGTTCCGAAATCTTAAATATAACTATCATTGCACTGCATAAATTTGACTAACTCGTAATTTTGTATTAAAATACTATTCAAAAAATTCAGTCCGAGGAACGTTTTTGTTTTGTTTCAAATTTGTAATACGACGACACGCGTGTGGATGCATACACTGCTACTTCAGGGAATGTAAACACAACGATTTGTTTTTCTACCAGCGCGACATTCAGACAGTTAACTGTGAGTAGACACACAAAAGAAACTGTTTTTTTAACTTTCGCAGTAAACAATTTACGTATATTTTCCGATTGCAGTAAAACCACGAGAAGATAATTGCAGGGCAAGAGAGGCAGAAGAGTACGTTCGCCAACAATGCAAATGTAAATATTTGCACTTGATAATGAAAATGAATTCGCGAAAAACGTAAGTGCAGCATACTGTTATTTAAGTCACGACAATCTATCTGATAAATCACTTATATACACACTGAGAAGATGAGACGCCCAATACATTTCCTGTGGCAAAATATCGAACGCTTTAAGGAAATCTCCGAAGTTTTGCAAGACACAGTGTATGGCTAAAACAAGCTGCATCTCACACGAGTAATTTTTCTTAAATCAGTGGTGATTCTTTGAGGTAAATTTGCGTTCCTCCTTTTGCTTGATGATGCGTAAGACGTGGGAGCACTTACCAAAGTCGCCTATACGCCTTGCGCCGTAATTTCAATATTTACTACGATACTGCCTTTCTTTTTTGTGTGAAAATATTATTCTGATACCGACAACGAATGGCAGCAGTTGATCGCCGATTTTTTGCTTCCTTAACGAGTACCTTGAAACCTGCCTAGAAAACAATTTTATGCAGAGTTTACTGGCATGTAACATTATACAAAATTTCTGCACGACAAAGCTCTAATTAGTCCTGATGCTCACGGAGTATAAAATAAAAATGTGCCCTAACTTTTTCTCTGCCAAATAGAAGTCCATCATCTAACGAAGACGAAAATCACATAAAAGCTGTACAGTCTGTCAAATTCTGGAACATATATCGCTGACGAGGGACTTTTTGAGTTCTGTAGTTCTTATTAACGATAAAAAATATTTAGTTTCATTACACCTACACTTAGCTGTAAAAGATGACTATCTCTTTCTCAGCAATGAAGTAAAAAATTACAGTCTTTTTGCAAGCTATTTGTATTTCTTCTGCTTCAAAGCGATGGCTTGTGATTGAGGGAATTTCCACCTTTATGAAAACCGGTAAAACCTAGCACTGGATGCTAAATCCTATGGTGTAACTGAACACATTTCTGCCGTTACACGGAGATGACTTTTCTTTTGTTACAGTGCAACTGGTGCCTACGTAACGAGCTACCTGCTGACACTTGGGATGTCACACGTATAGCAACGAAGAGTGAACCAAACGTTCGCTAGGTGGCAGCAGCGCAGTGTACGTTAGCGCCATCTCTCGAACTCAGCGGGAACCACCAACTCTGGCGCTAGCTCCATTCACACTTGCTTACGAGTTTTACAAACAGGAAACAAGGGCTATGTTTGAACACGACTGGAACTGTTCGAACAATTTACGTCACAGTTCGGGAAATCTCAGGTACTGCTCGATCTTTTGATCGGCGCGTGATCTAGTGACTTGTTGGTAGTACCACAACGACCTGACTTAGCGGTTTCAGTACATTGTGGATTTTAACACAAAAATAACTGGAACAGCGACTGAAATATCTCCTAGGGAGCAGGTCACGCATAACAACGGTAACTAATAAAGAAAGAAACGATTACAATCATGATTGTGTTTAATTCTCGAGCTTTCGCTCGTCCCGCGATCTAGTGACGTCTGATGGTACTATTTCCAAGACGGGTCATTCCGTTGTAATTTATTGTCGCAATAAAAATTACAGCCACTTTATTACGATACATTTCGTTTGTTCAATTCTTTTTGAGTTGTTTCGATTTTTTCATACGAATGTTGCCGCCTTGTTTACAAAGTGATTACAGTCTGGTACAGTTTTTATCTGTTATTCTAATACGTAAACAGGGACTGAATTGATCATTTTGTAGAGGTTCTTCATCGTTTGCTTTTTTTCATGGACTCTTTTATCAGAAGGATAGCGTACATTTCTAGATGGTTCAACACGCTGTCTTAGGGCAACATTACAGATAAGTTTGACCATATCACTGATGACAATCCCGCAATATAACCACGGTTGTTGTAATCATAAATGAAGTGGTACAGCGAAATCATGCTACAGTGAATTCTCTCATTCCTCCTTTTGAATGATGCATATAGGGAGACAGCTGTCCTCTTGTAGAGCTCATTTTATTTAAGGGATAAAAATACTGAATAATAGGAAAGTACTTGTATTCTCCACCAATTATTTTGGCATCTATATACTTACCAGAGTAGTTCTTATAAGACGGTCTTGCTCTATTAAACTTCTCTTATAGGTTTGGGGATTTGATTTTCTTTACCCTCCAAGAAAACATTCATTTTCATCTCAGGACCACCATGACGCTTAATGTGCTTTGAAAAGTAAAATTTATACACAATTATGCATATTTTATAACGCAATGTTGCGCTGTGAACTAACAGGGCCCAGGTATTGTTAAGTATAATGCATTGTTCTGCTCTGCACTAAAAATGCGCCAAAATACATTACAAGCTCAACAACAAGATAACATGAAGTATTTAGTTTAAAAGGCGGATGTCATGAAAATTTGGTCTTTTAACAAAATACGATGGAAATAACAATATTTTAAACTTAACTGAGATTAAGATATTGCTGCCCCTGTGATACAAAATGACAGGCCAACCTTTAGGGCTTCGTGATCAGTGAAAAGTGTGAATCATAAAAAATGTGATATCAGCTCTTTTAATAAAAGGCTATGCACTTGTTTCAAGCGCTCATTGACTACTGCAATAAAACGTAACTTAAATTATGTACGGTGTCTCAGACTGTTCCTGTTACACATAAATGACTTAACAGATAGTGAAGTGTTGCCTTTTTGTTTGTGTCTCGTGATCGCAGGCCGACGTTTGTTTGATTTTTTTTTAATTACAAAACAAACATCGCGTGAAAATACCGAGACAGAAGCCAACAGGCTACATGTCGACAAGTGGCTACGAACGCCTCAATTCAGTACGTAGTATCAGTTACTATCTCAGGCTTTGTCCGGATGAAGCAATTTTGTATGACGAAACTCTATCCCGTAATATCGAGTGAGAACTTGACAGAACACTCACTGATGCAGAGAGACAAATCTGCGTGTCAACGTTAAGAAAACGCAATGTTCTGCGGTTTATTTAGCGTCGACTGGATTAACGAGACACAATTACAAAAATTCAGTCACGTCATGCAGATAATTGGGAGTTGCTGTCTGTAAATATATGAAAAAGGAGGATTACGTTCTCTCCCTTGTACCTAAAGCAAATACCGGGCTACGACTAATTCTGCCAACCTGCAGTTTGTTTACACAATAGATTTTGTACAAAATACTTGTTCAGTCCATACCTGAACACTGCACCAGTGTATGAGAACCGTATCATGTCGTCAGGTCGGAATAACAGTGGTCATAGAGACTGTACAAATGCGTGCAGCGCGAATGATCACAGACTTGTTTATTTGGCGAGAGAGTGTGACGGATGTATTGAAAAGGCTTAACTGGCTATTCATCCGTGAACAGAATCGGAAGAAATCTGAATGTGAGAAAACAAAAAGTACCCTCTGCCACACACGTGACAGTGGTTCGCAGACTATAAAATGAGGATGTACGTTTACGGTTAAAGCTCTACACACCGTGTTGCCGTCGCTGAGACGAACAAACTTATATCTCATGACATGTGCGGTCGGAAATGAGATATTAGCCCAGCAGTTTGTTTTCTAGTTGCTGTTCACTCAGCATGGCACTATTTGAAAAGTGGCTCTTGTTATTTGACAGCCCAGCCAGGAAAGACAATGATCTCACTCTTGTTGTTAAATTATTTCATAGCACCAAAATTACGTAAAATTATGTGGCGGACTAGCAAGTATCATCTATGTGCAGTGTCAGTAACAACTATGACATGCTTATTTTACATTCGTCCACTCCCACCTGATTCTGGGATGCAATTATAGGGTGACTGCCTACATTTAAGGTTTAAATGGCAGAATAAGGCTGTCAAATTCACTGCAGGATTTAGCCCTTCTGAATCACGTTCAGATTATTTCAAACACATAAATACAACGATCGCATTTAACCTGTAAGTCTACAACTGCCTTATCTTTATTAAAGAAAACCTAAGGAAGTTTGATCTAAATTCAGTTCAAAACTATAAAACATGAAATGGACATACAATTAATGCGCCATTTGCTACACTGGCGATCACCCATAACAACTACAAATATCTTGGCTTTGTCTACTTCTGAAATTAGCTGAAAATACAGGGTGTTTCAAAAATGACCGGTATATTTGAAACGGCAATAAAAACTAAACGAGCAGCGATAAAAATACACCGTTTGTTGCAATATGCTTGGGACAACAGTACATTTTCAGGCAGACAAACTTTCGAAATTACAGTAGTTACAATTTTCAACAACAGATGGCGCTGCGGTCTGGGAAACTCTATAGTACGATATTTTCCACATATCCACCATGCGTAGCAATAATATGGCGTAGTCTCTGAATGAAATTACCCGAAACCTTTGACAACGTGTCTGGCGGAATGGCTTCACATGCAGATGAGATGTACTGCTTCAGCTGTTCAATTGTTTCTGGATTCTGGCGGTACACCTGGTCTTTCAAGTGTCCCCACAGAAAGAAGTCACAGGGGTTCATGTCTGGCGAATAGGGAGGCCAATCCACGCCGCCTCCTGTATGTTTCGGATAGCCCAAAGCAATCACACGATCATCGAAATATTCATTCAGGAAATTAAAGACGTCGGCCGTGCGATGTGGCCGGGCACCATCTTGCATAAACCACGAGGTGTTCGCAGTGTCGTCTAAGGCAGTTTGTACCGCCACAAATTCACGAAGAATGTCCAGATAGCGTGATGCAGTAATCGTTTCGGATCTGAAAAATGGGCCAATGATTCCTTTGGAAGAAATGGCGGCCCAGACCAGTACTTTTTGAGGATGCAGGGACGATGGGACTGCAACATGGGGCTTTTCGGTTCCCCATATGCGCCAGTTCTATTTATTGATGAAGCCGTCCAGGTAAAAATAAGCTTCGTCAGTAAACCAAATGCTGCCCACATGCATATCGCCGTCATCAATCCTGTGCACTATATCGTTAGCGAATGTCTCTCGTGCAGCAATGGTAGCGGCGCTGAGGGGTTGCCTCATTTGAATTTTGTATGGATAGAGGTGTAACCTCTGGCGCATGAGACGATACGTGGACGTTGGCGTCATTTGGACCGCAGCTGCAACACGGCGAACGGAAACCCGAGGCCGCTGTTGGATCACCTGCTGCACTAGCTGCGCGTTGCCCTCTGTGGTTGCCGTACGCGGTCGCCCTACCTTTCCAGCACGTTCATCCGTCACGTTCCCAGTCCGTTGAAATTTTTCAAACAGATCCTTTATTGTATCGCTTTTCGGTCCTTTGGTTACATTAAACCTCCGTTGAAAACTTCGTCTTGTTGCAACAACACTGTGTTCTAGGCGGTGGAATTCCAACACCAGAAAAATCCTCTGTTCTAAGGAATAAACCATGTTGTCTACAGCACACTTGCACGTTGTGAAAAGCACACGCTTACAGCAGAAAGACGACGTACAGAATGGCGCACCCACAGACTGTGTTGTCTTCAAAATCTTTCACATCACTTGCAGCGCCATCTGTTGTTGAAAATTGTAACTACTGTAATTTCGAAATTTTGTCCGCCTGAAAATGTACTGTTGTCCCAAGCATATTGCAACAAACGGTGTATTTCTATCGCTGCTCGTTTAGTATTTATTGCCGTTTCAAATATACCGGTCATTTTTGAAACACCCTGTATATACGAAGTGCCAGTAAGTAAATTTATGGCTTTTCTTGTTAAACGGATGAAAAGTAAAGGATTTTACTCTGCTCAAAATTTCCTTAAATGTGTGACAAATGTCTTGCATTTCTTATGACGGTGTACAATAAATAACTACACACTTTATTTTAGAAACACATTTGTTAGGCTGTATGAATGACTATTTTTAATTACTCCCTCGGGTGCTTAGTGTCATTTATAAATAATTATTTGTTATCTTTGTCATTCACTTAACCATGTATTGCCTTTAGTTTGTGATTGTTCTGTTATGTAATTATTTATTGTTATTGTCATTTACTTTATTACGCTTTGTATCTATCTTCTGTTATTTTCTTGTACTTTTCATTATTATTATTTTATTTTATTTTATTTTATTTCACGAGATAAATTGAAGGTAAATATCTTCTAAGATGAATAAAGCATTTGTATTTGTATCACCTAATCTAAAAGAGAAAAAGAACATATGCCATATACTGAGGTATCGGTATGCATGCGACAGCCGCTGCGCATAAAAACGGGGTTTGCGGTGCTCAATTCTCGGGATCTGTTGGTAATGAAAAGGTAGTCAAGTATTCTGGACAGCCACTGGTCTAGGGACGATTCGTGCATCCCACAGAAAGGTCACCTTAGTGTCACTACTCCACAGTACAGGGAAAGTATGAACATTACACACTTACTTCTGCTTAGACAAACGGAGCAAATCTGTTGGTTGTTTTTGAATTTCATGTCGTCTGCGGTGGGCTTGATAGGATATTCTTGAGTCATCATTAGTTCACCAGCTGTTCCCCGGAAAAACTCACAAAAGATTTTTTTCTTCTTTTTTTTCGCTGCAGTTTCACCGTCCGTCACCAGTGGATCAAAATCCAGACAAGGATTCCAAGACGACTATGCACAGCAAATGGCTAAACTTTTTACGAGATATTCCTAAGATCCAGTTTTCGAACAACCTTGAAACTTTTCTTCCCATCTTTATCCGTTTCGGAGATACAGAGCTCGAAATTTACTCCACCTATACATGCAAAAATTCACGTAAAATCCGGTGTGAGGCGGAAACGTAGTTTATAAAAGTGATGTAGCACGGAGAAATATGCTATGAAGTGTATTTGGTATCATCTGGGAACGCCACGGTGTTGTACTGAAGCGCAAGCAAATTTTTTTTATACGTAAAATTCGTCTGAGGTGTACAAATAGTTTTGAATTATTTCAGTTTCACATAAGTAAACTATCTTAATATAACTGAAAAAAATTGGTTCAAATGGCTCTGAGCACTATGGGACTTAATTTCTGAGGTCATTAGTCCCCTAGAACATAGAACTAGTTAAACCTAACTAACCTAAGGACATCACACACATCCATGCCCGAGGCAGGATTCGAACCTGCGACCGTAGCGGTCTTGCGGTTCCAGACTGCAGCGCCTAGAACCGCACGGCTACTTCGCCCGCTTAATGTAACTGCCCAATACGTTTCTTTTTATGAGTTACATGCCCTGCTGAAGCAGGGATAAAGAGGAACAAATGTTCCTATCGAAGCACAAAAACCTTTCTACCTTCCACAGCAACTTCAAAAATTTTCCCAAAAATTTTGACATGCGAACATATTCAGGCTTTTTTATGCTAAGAGAGAAGACAGTAGCAATGACAAAGAGAAGAAAAAGTAATGAATACTGGAAGGTAGTAGACATGGGTGTATTACAGAAAGAGCGAAGGAGACAGTGTCAGTGTGAGAGAAAGAGGGACACATTGGCACTGGAACATAGTTGACAGTGACGGAAGAGTTCTGGGAAAATGGTGAAGGAGACAGTGCCACGGAGGGAGGAATTAAGAGGAAGAGAAGGTAGAAGTGGGTTAGAGCAGTGATAGAGAGAGTATAACAATGACAACAATGGAGAGACAGTGATAGTGAGAAGAGACAGCAACAGTAGGAAGGAAAGAACGAGATATTAGCTGTGTGTCAGAGAGAGAGGGGGGAAGTGGAAGGTAGTGACAGCCGAAGAGACTGTAGTAGTAGGACGGAGTGAACAGGACTGTGACATAGGAGAGAGAGAGAGTGTGAGAGAGAGACACAAAGAGATAATGACAATGAGTTGGGTTGAGTGAATGAGAAAGAGCAACCGGGAGTGGACACGTATGAGCAGCTTACAGTCTTATAGTGGGTGTGAGTGAGGTGAGTTATTGTTAATGGAGCTTATGAGAGTTCGAGGTGAGTTGCATGTTTAAAAAAGCGCGAATATGATCGCATATCAAAACATTCGGAAATTTTTTTTAAAGGTGCTCAGGACTTTAGAATGAGACAACTTTCACTCTACTCTTCAGACAGAGTCATTTAAATAAACAGTAATATTAAAACATTTTTTGTTCTCGGATATGACAGTTTTTCCGCTTTTCATCTTACCTTTGATTAATCGTGTTTGCTTGCGGCATACAACGTTTCTGTACGAGTCAAACCGAGATTCATTGGATGTGATTTTTAAAATTTCGCCTTTTGTAAAACCTATTGTTGTTCCTTTTTTTTATTTTATACCCAAACATATTTCGAAACCTACGAGTCATGTTCAGTGGATGTCATTTTATTTCTGTAAAATGTTGTAAACACCATGTCTGCTTCTCCGTTTAGGTCTAAAACTCTGCATGTACATTTTATTGTGTTGTGATTGACCATTTGAAATTGCAGTAATTTGAAAGATGGGATCGTACAGACTGGCATGCTTTTATTCGTTTCACTAGAAAACTAATAGGAAAGATATCCTTTTTTGTTGAAAAGAGAGATTTTTCTTTCGTACTTTTGCAGACAGTAACAGTAGCGGATATTAACGTACGAGGGTTGGAACTTAAGTAGTGGCAACTATTTATTCACAACCGGTACATGTTTGCACCTGTTACTGCCCTTCAAAGAAGTCACCAGCGTTGTGTAGAACCCATTGCCAGCGATAAGTAAGGCGTAGTATACCGTTAGAAGAGCCTGTTCTGTTGGTGGTGCGAATGGAGCGGTCTACTGCCTGTCGAGTGTCTGGGACAGTGGCTCAAATGGCTCC
Organism: Schistocerca cancellata; assembly: GCF_023864275.1. Lineage (NCBI taxonomy): Eukaryota > Metazoa > Arthropoda > Insecta > Orthoptera > Acrididae > Schistocerca > Schistocerca cancellata. Next base: position 375,051,954 of record NC_064626.1, read on the forward strand.
GAGCACTATAGGACTCAACTGCTGAGGTCATAAGTCCCCTAGAACTTAGAACCACTTAAACCTAAGTAACCTAAGGACATCACACACATCCATGCCCGAGGCAGGATTCGAACCTGCGACCGTAGCAGCAGCGCGGCTCCGGACTGAAGCGCCTAGAACCGCTCGGTCACAGCGGCCGGCTGTCTGGGACAGTTCTGAAGCGAATGCCACGAAGTGGTTCCTTTATCTTCGGAATCAAATCAAAGACACAAGGACTTAAGTCAGGGGAGTATGGTGGATAGTACAGAACTTCCCAGTCCCATCGACCGAACAGAGCAGCCACAAAAATGGTTCAAATGGCTCTGAGCACTATGCGACTTAACTTCTAAGGTCATCAGTCGCCTAGAACTTAGAACTAATTAAACCTAAGTAATCGACCGAACAGAGCAGCCACAAAAATGGTTCAAATGGCTCTGAGCACTATGCGACTTAACTTCTGAGGTCATCAGTCGCCTAGAACTTAGAACTAATTAAACCTAACTAACCTAAGGACATCACACACATCCATGCCCGAGGCAGGATTCGAACCTGCGACCGTAGCGGTCACGCGGTTCCAGACTGAAGCGCCTAGAACCGCTCGGCCACCCCGGCCGGCCAGAGAGCAGCCACAGCTTGAGCTGTATGCGCCCGCGCATTGTCGTGCAAAATGATTGGTGGGTTGCACAGAAAGTGTCGCCGCTTCTTTCGCAAAGCTGGTCGCAAGTGACAACCATCTTATTTAACTTATTTCCCAGGAGAAGGAGATAAATGCATCTAGAGCTCGATAAGGGATGTAAAACTGTTGTGATAGATGGATACAAGTGATATCCCACTCCTTGCTGCTCCACGGTGATCGAGACGAAAAGTACTTGCAAGATGTGACGAAACAGTTTGTTGTAGCTCTAAATAGGAATTTTATGATAATTGAATTGATAACAACAAATAATGAAGATCTATAGAGAAAACTTAAATCACATTCTTCTTCAGTCATAATATTCTGGAAGAAAAGGGATACAAATGCATACACGGATTTTACGAATTGTGAGACAAAACTAATCATTTATATTAACCTGTTATGCCAACATGTGAACAGAACGCGCAACGAAGTATTTTAACGTGTAACACAAAAAAATTGAAATTTCATTTTGCAATCACAAGATAATTTTGAAACCTTGTGAACTTCAACTTTAGATTTTTCAAAACTGCGACAAGTGTACTTACACCCCTCTGCTTCTGACCCCTCAATTATATAGCCATCGTTGCTCTTTCATTATGTTGCGAGCAGCGACAGTAAGATTACATCTCTCGACGACCATCACGACGTAACTTCTACTAAAATTCATTTTGTGTACGAAAATATGCAAGAGCGAGTGGGAGTGAGTGCAAAAGCTATGAAAAACTGTGTGTATTATTACAGCCCACAAAGAAACACACCAACAATGCACAATACAACTGAAAACGCTAGTGTTTAACATCCACTGTGTTACTTTCTCGAAAATTATACAAAAGCAATCACTCTTTTTTAGCGAAGAAAGATGTGTTGCTGACTTCTTCCCACATGATGTGCTGTCAAGCCATAAAATGCATAAAAGCAAACGAACTTGTACAATTCCAGTTTTATAATAATGCAGTTTCAGCCGAGAAAAAAATGCGCAGAACAAGCCACGTTTTGTTGTTGTCGTCTTCAGTCCGAAGACTGTTTTGATGCAGCTCTCCATGCTAATCTATCCTGTCCGTAACAACTGCAACCTGTATCCATTTGAACCTGATTATTCTAATCAGGCTTTGGTCTCGCTCCACAATTATTACTACCCATACTTCCATCCATTACCAAACTGACTATTCATTATTGCCTCAGGATGGTCCTGTTAGTTGATCTATTCTTTCAGTCAAGCTATGCCGTAATTCTTTTTCCCGCAGTTCGATTCACTAACCCCTCATCAGCTTCTCTATCACCCACGTAATCTTCAGCATTCTTCTGCAGCATCACATTTAAAAAGCTTCGATTCTCATCTTGTCCTCGCTGTTTATCGTTCACTTTCCACTTTCTTACTAGGCTACACTCCAGACAAATACGTTTTGAAAATACTTCCTAATATTTAAATTTATATTCCATATAAAGGATTTGTTTTTTTGAAAAACGCTTTTCTTGTTATTGCCGGACAAGGTTTTATATCCTCTTTACTTCAGCCGAAGTCAGCTATTTTGCTGCTGAATTAGCAAAATTTGTCTGCTACTTTCAGTGCCTTACTTCCTAATCTAATTCTATCAACATAATTTAATGTCAATCGACTACATTCCATTACTCTAGTTTTACTTTTGTTGATGTTCATCGACAATCTCTTTTCAAGATTTTATCCATTTCATACTACTGATCTTCCAAGTCGTCCCAAGATTTACATAATATTTTAGAGAAATAAAACGAGACCCAACTGAGACAGCAGACAAGTGTCGAAACATGGTTAGGCAAATAATTTAAAATATGATTCGTAAACATGGCATAACAGCAGCAGGAGCTTCCAGCAGCTAGATGAGTGGTATCGACTGACTTATTAGTAGAAGGGCGCGGTTTTCATCTCAATACCACGGGCGGCTTTAGAATGCTGTAATAGTGGAGTATCTAGACTGCGAACGGTCAGTGCAGTAACCGTTGCATTTGCTACACTTGTTCTCATTGAGGTGTACACTGTGTGAGTGAAAGTATCCGGACACTTGGATGAAAAAGACTTACAAGTTCGTGGCGTCCTAAATCGGTAATGCTGGAATTCAATATGGTGTTGGCCCAACCTTAGGCTTGATGACAGCTTCCACTCTCGCAGGCGTACGTTCAATCAGGTGCTGGAAGGTTTCTTGGGGAATGGTAGCCCATTCTTCACCGAGTGCTGCATTGAGGAGAGGTATCGATGTCAGTCGGTGCGGCTTGGATCGAAGTCGGCGTTCCAAAACATCCCAAAGATGTCCTAGAGGATTCAACTCAGGACTCTGTGCTGGGCAGTCCATCACAGGGATGTTATTGTCGTGTAACCACTCCGCCGCAGGTCGTGCATTATGAACAGGTGCTCGATCGTGTTGAAAGGTCCAATCGTCATCCCCGAATTGCTCTTCAACAGTGGGAAGCAAGAAGCTGCTTAAAACGTCAATGTAGCCCTGTACTGTGATAGTTCCACGCAAAACAAAACCCCACCATGAAGAACACGACCACACCATAACACCGCCGCCTCAGAATTTTACTGTTGGCACTACACACGCTGGCAGATGGCGTTCACCGGGCATTCGCCATACCAACATCCCTGCCATCGGATCACCACATTGTGTATCGTGATTCGTCACTCCACACAACGTTTTTCAACTGTTCAATCGTCCAATGTTTACACTCCTTACACCAAGCGAGGCGTCGTTTGGCATTTACCGGCGTGATGTGTAGCTTATGAGCAGCCGCTCGACCATAAAAATCCATAAAAATCCAATCACCTCCCGCCTAACTGTCATAGTACTTGCAGCGGATCCTGATGCAGTTTTGAATTCCTGTAGGATGGTCTGGATACATGTCTGCCTATTACGCATTACGCCCCCATTCAACTGTCGACGGTTTCTTTCAGTCTACACACGAGGTCGGCCTGTACGCTTTTTTGCTGTACGTGCCCCTTCATGTTACCACTTCACTATCACATCGGAAACAGTGGACTTATGGATGTTTAGGAGTGTGGAAATCTCACGTACAGACGTATGACACAAGTGATACCCAATCACCAGACCACGTTAGAAGTCCGTGAGTTCCGCGAAGCGCCCCATTCTGCCCTCTCACGGTATCGAATGCCTACTGAGGTCGCTGATATGGAGTACCTAGCAGCACAATGCACCTAATATGAAAAACATATGTTTTGGGGGTGTCCGGATGCTTTTCATCACATAGTGTACGTAGTGGTGTTGCCGCTCCCGAGTTGCCTTGGTCCTCTTTAAGCTTTCTGTGGCTTTTATTGGTTCCGCTAAAAATACTTTGTCTTTCAAATGCGGAATAAGGACTAAACGCATTTGCGGCACTGTCTTGTTTACTCACGTGGAGACGTCTTTTCCTGTTAAATTATTATAATATCACGCAGAGCAGTTCGCTCTAGAAGTAATATTCTCGACTCGTTGCCGCTGCAATGATTACGCGGCGGGCGGGCAGGAGACACGATATAAAGCTACAGTCAGAGACAGTTATAGCATACGACGAAGCAGCAGAGATACTACAAGCATAGCAGGGATTCGTGCCTGAGACGGTGTTGTGCGGCTCTCGATATGTGAGCTGTCACGTCGCGTGCGGCTTTCGTTTCTCAGCGGATCTACGAAAGAACTCCAAAAAATCGCGGAACGCTTTGCTCGTCTTTGGACGAATTCATCTTAACATCTTCGAGGCTGTTAAACACGAACTATGACGCAGATTATGATAAACATGTAAGTTCGTATACGAACTCTGGCGCCACGACAGAAATCTTTTTCAGTTCTTTCTCTCCACATATTTGGGAGTAGAATTGCAAAAAAAGTACATTCAAATAAATATTAAAAATCAGTCCAACGATGTCATTTACGAATGGAGGGAATCTGAAAGTTGTGCAGGATTGAAAAATATGCGATCACAGCTTTTGTATCGTCAAAAAGCTCCGAGTAAAGCTGGATGACGGAATGGCACCACAGTTTGGAATCTGACGGAGACCATCATCATCATTTTACTTCGTTCAAGTCAGCTGTACAATATGTTAAGAGTCAGTCATTTCTTGTGTCCATTCTTTCTTCACTTTTTTCTGAGTGGTCACCCTTTAATCCTTGCGACCTTCTTGTTTCCAAACTCGTCAAGTAACAGTCGTAGGTCTCCCTTGACTTCAGTCGCCCTAGTGGCTGCGGCTGAAGATTTGCCCAAAAATGGGATGTTTTTGTCCTTCATAATCAATCCCCACTCCAACAGAATCAAAGTAATCCCGTGGAGGTGTAGCGGACAAACGTGTGAGATCATCGAAAGCCAGTGACGGCAGTTTATGACCCCGCTGCTAATCTGCACAGCTGAGTTTAGCTACACACAAATCCCATCAATGAGAGCCATATTGGTTAACAATGCTCGTTACCAGACGCAACAGCGACAGGTGGAGATACTCTGAGTATCGATGTGTTTTTCATCTGTTCCCTGGGATGTTCCCGCAATCTTGCCTCATGACTGCAGGTGCCTTGCGGTGTTGTACGTACAACTGAGTGCGCAACGTTACATTTTCTGCCGAAAGCACAGAGGAGATAACTTCACTGGCTGCACTAACGACCCTGAATAGGAGGGCGAGGGGAGGGAAAGAGAAAGAAAAGAGGGAGAGAAGGGATATTAGGCAGACAACGTGACAGTACTTCAGTTCATTAGAGTTTATGATGATGGTATCTTGTACTATCGACAAAATATTTTGATATTTCGAAATCTACTTTTGCTTTTCTTCGAAAATGTTTTTGTTTCTGATTTGCTTAAAAACCAATCAAGCAGTAAAAGAACAGCACGGAAATTATTCATCAGTTTTATGTCGTTCAGTAATGCTTTAGAAAGGAAAGGAGTCCAACAGGATAACGTGAATTACTTCTCTACCCTCCCTCCCTCTCTCCCTCCCCCCCCCCCCCTCTCTCTCTCTCTCTCTCTCTCTCTCTCTCTCTCTCTCTCTCTCTCTCTCTCTCTTCTCGGTAGACTACTTCATTTCATGATTGCGTTCCTGAGGTTGAATGTATGAGAATAAACGATTTCAATCAGTAAACAGGATGCTCTTAAGTTTATAAAAGAAAGCATCTTAACTGGCGTTCCCCAAGGAAGTGTTATAGGTCCTCTGTTATTCCTGATCTATATAAACGACATAGGAAACAATCTGAGTAGCCGTCTTATATTGTTTGCAGATGATGCTGTCATTTACCGTCTTGTAAAGTCATCAGATGACCAAAAAACGAAATAGCAAAATTATTTAGATAAGATATATGTATGGTGCTAAAAGTGGCAATTGACCCTGAATAAGGAAAAGTGTGTAGCTATTCACTTGAGTACGAAAAGAAACGGTCCGGCCGACCTGATTTAGGATTTCCGTGATTTCCCTAAATCACTCCAGGCAAATGCCGGGATGGTTCCTCTGAAAGGGCACGGCCGACTTCCTTCACTAATCCGATGAGACCGATGACCACGCTGTCAGGTCTCCTTTCCCAAACCAACCAACCAACCAACCAACCAACCAACGAAAAGAAATCCGATAAATTTCGACTACGCGATAAGTTACACAAATCTGAAGGCTGTAAATTCAGCTCAGTACTTAGGGATTACAATTACAAATAAGATAAACTGGAACGATCACATAGATAATATTGTGTGTAGAGCAAACCAAAGACTGCGATTCATTGGCACAGCACTTGGAAAGTGCAACTGGTCTACTAAAGAGACTGCTTATACCACGCTTGTCCGACCTATTCAGGAGTATTGCTGTGCGGTGTGGGATCTGCATCACGTGGGACTGACGGATGACATCTAAAAAGTACAAAGAAGGGCAGCTCGTTTTGTATTATCGCGAAATAGGGGAGATAGTGTCACAGATATGATACGTGAATTGGAGTGGCAATCATTAAAACAAAGGCGTTTTTTAATTGCGATGGGATCTTCTCATGAAATTTCAATCACCAGTTTTCTCCTCCGACTGCGAAAACATTCTGCTGGCATCCACCTACATAGGGAGAAATGATCATCACGATAAAATAAGAGAAATCAGGGCTCGCATAGAAAAATTTAAATGCTCGTTTTTCCAGCGTGTCGTTCGAGAGTGGAACGGTAGAGAGACAGCTTGAAGGTGGTTCATTGAACGCTCTGCCAGGCACTTTATTCTGAATAGCAGAGTAATCACGTAGAACTGGGAGTCAGAGCAGAAAATATATTCTAGTAGCCGATCTACGGGAAGAGCTACACTACTTAAAATATAAAAGTTGTCACTTTTGCGAAACCCTGCAATTGTTTCCCACTGGAAAGCGTAAGTTTGAAATTTGTCTCAAATGCGCCTACAATCTTCCTCTGTAATGCTGCAAAGGCGTCGCGCCCTCCAACTTCAGCCTCGGTCTCGGCGATGCTTCAAACAGGAAGGTGTCGAACATGGGGAGGGGGGGGGGGGGGGGGGGGGGAGCTACAGCTTAGAATTCACGTGAGCTGTAAGGTGGGTTAATGACTTCGCATTGTCACCGAACTTAATCACAATCGTTGACGTGTCATACGACTGGGAGGCCGTCAGACCACCTCTTACAGACCATCTTTTAGCGCCTCTGCTATGGAGGCCAGAACCGCAACACCCAGCGTTGGAATCACGCGATTTTCTTTTGGATGGCCAAGGAAAACATATCAGGTACATCGCCGCTGCTCAGAATCGACACGAAAAGGTGGCATAATGGGCGCCAATGAAACCACCCCTTCCCTTGGGGCGTTGATTCCCACCCATTTCGCGGTCGAAAACGACAGTTCGCTGTGCATTGAGCAACAGTACACGACATTTTTGATAATAACGACTGCTGCTGACACACCTTCTCCAGACGATTTGACCCCACTGAACTTCTGGTGTGTGGTGCGACTGCAATTTTTTGTTCTGGTATACAGGGTGGAACCATCACAGACCATTCGAAAGCATACGACGAAATCTGACGTGGTGTTTATGCGTTTTTAGTCCTTCTGTTTCGCGCCCTGCTGTGGCGTGATCATGTGGGGCTGCAACATTGACATGTGCGTGTCTAAAATGGCTAAGCTCCCCTCTATGATCCCCCAGTTTGGCAACACCCTCGGTGCCAAGCACACAACTTTGCTGAACACATTAAAAATGTACTGTCGAAGATTCAGCTGAGTGGTCTCTCGTAGTCTGGCGCCTGAGCGCAGGCGACCCCTTTGACAACCCTTAGGATGGGTTGCCTGCCCTCAGGCGCCACAACAGCCACGAGGCACCACTCAGCTCAATGGCTACCTAAGTAATTTTTCGTGTAGATGTTATAATTAACTTTTTCCTGAGACATTTAAGTCTCGTCTTAATCTATGATAATGTTGAAAGCTGAAGAAATTAATTAAATTTTGGGTCGCAGCTGGGACACGAACCCACGTATTCATGCTTACTAGGCGTGAGTGCTGTCCATTATACCACCGCAGCACTGTGGTCAACCTTGCTGCACAAACTACACAAGTCTAACGCCCTCCCCAACACAAATTTCAATACATATCTTATTTTCCCCTTACTTGACGAGTTCGTGTAACAATGTTGACCATAGTGCTGCGATTGTATAACTGTCAAAATTTCTGCCTAGTAAACAAGAAGACACAGGTTCGAGTCCAGGACGCGGCACAAATTTTAATTCATTTCTTCAGATTCTAACATTATCGAAAATAAATTCGTTTTTAATGTGCTCAGCAAAGTTGTATGGGTGGCACCGAGGGTGTTGGCGAACTGGTGGTGTCATTGAGGGGGGGGGGAGGGGGGGTTTCATTGGGGGAACCCTGCTGTTTTATTCAGGAACGTGTCAATGTTGCAATCCTCTGTGATCATGTCACAGCGTGCAAAGCAGGAGGGTACTAAAATTGAAAACTAAAAATGAAATTAAAAAATTATAAATACCTATCACACTGCCCACGTGATCTGCACAGACGACGTACAGAAATCAATCAGTCCGCTAGTGGTGAGGAAACACTGAGAATTTACTTGACACTCGAAAAAGGGTGAATAGAGATCACTGGGAGTGGAAACGCCAAGGCTCGTCGGATTTTCAGTTAATCTCAATACCGAGCTACTGATTCTTCTGAAATAAAGTTACTACCGACTATACGCAAACGTAGTTGAATACATAATTATAAAGTAGTATTAAGAAAAAAACTGAGCGAAAGAGAATACAAAGGGATACAGTAAATGACATCTTTCATTGTAACTTATCATAAATTTTTGGGCAAGAGTGCTGCCTGCCTCGCGCTGTTACATATCATTATGACGTCGTCGTTATCGGATCAGTGAAGTCATTTTACGACCACTTAACACATCCTCTGACGGCATTTGCGGACGTGTTGTCTCATCCCAGTTTAGTCGGTATATTGACACCATGGTACTTCAAATGTTATTCGCCCTACAGACGACATTTTCCATTGTAGTTGTTCCTGTTTTAATATTATATTTTTTATTTATGATTTATTGACTCTTACGGACTTGATATCATAACAACTTTCTCAAGATCCCTCATTTTTATACAGTAATTTACAACTATGTTTTCAGATCCACAGCATATAGCCTTATCATTACGAGCAGCGAATCTGCGAGAAATAAACCAAAAGGTCCTTTAATTTTCCAAACATTTCTGCAGTTACGGCAGCGTTTACAATAGTGAGTCTCAGGGTCACACGCTAACAGCAGCTCGTAACTGAGGACTCTTGCAATGTAATTTAATAACACCAGGTAGCACATGAAACACTCTCTACTCTGTAATCAGAAGGTTGTTAAATATTACGGTTGCAGATGATTTATAGGAAAACAGGTTAATAATATTTATGAAACTTTTTCATTGTCCATTCGCCACCTTTCGAGCCACTACAAGCTTAGAAGATGACGAGTATTTACAGGCACTTCATTTTTTGCAGGAAGTGCAGCTGGTCGCTAGATCCTTGATGACTTCACATAATTCTGTTAAGTTGTGTGTAACTTTAAAAAAATGCATCAAACTCCAGCTTGGAAGTTACAGCACTCGGATGCTTGTGATTCAACAAATAGCCAAATGCCAAAAAAACGTGCTTTTATGTGAGTGGTTCCCAACATTGCTGAGGTCGTAATCTCTAAATGAAATCCGGTATCAGACAATACCCACCGCAAATTTTATCAGCCGCCTAAACTTCAGAGGCATAAAATATTTTTTGATCACTTCATAGTTTAAAAAGACAAAGGCTAACTAATATTAGGTACGTTGAAAGAAATAAAACCCGCGTGTATTGGTTGGTGTGCTACTGAAGCAAGAACTAATGAAACAGTAACATGGTTGGTACTAACTTCTAATTACCGTTTAGTACTTGCAATACTCCTAGTCTACACCAGCTTACATGGGCCACATTGGAAGAAGACGAGTATTTTTGGGCCATGCACAATACACATAGTACAAAGAGGTGGAGAAGAAGAAGAAGAAATGGGTCAAAGAGGGAATAGCATCGTGGGCCGGAGTTTTTCTTTCTTTTTTTTCCGCATGCTGCCCATGGGTTGGACATCTCTAGTCTACACCTTCGTACGTTATCTCGGTTTCTCATTTTTGTTTTCATTGCTGCCGGTGATTTCACATGTGTAACTTTTTGATTGTTAAATTTCTTTCTGACTATAATAGCTTATATTTTGGTTCATTCACTGCAAATGAACGTGCAGCCTACGCGTTTACATGTCGATTTTCCGCATAAGAAAACCATTTTGTAATGTAATTTTTTATTATTGATGACAAGTGCCGATTTATTTCATCTGTAAATGAGTCCATTTCTTCGCTTGAGTCGATCATCATTGTCAGTTTCAGGAATGTCGAAATGTCATCAGCTTGACCCCTTCCACTGGTAAGACTCCAATTCTGTAAGAAAACTGGTACACTCATTTAGTGAAGTTAAAATATCCGGTATATTATCTTGCAGTCCGAAGTTAAGCATATTTATGTCCCCGAAGAAATTGCAATGGTGTGCTTGTTGGACATAAACGATGCATTTATTATTTTAACACAAAGTAGTTGTAATGCAGATGGTTTTGTAAAAATGAGATAGTTTTATGACGGACCTACAGTCGAATCCTCCTTATTTTTGTTATTGTGGTTGTTGTCTTCAGTCCGAACACTGGTCTGGTGCAGCTCTCCATGCTACTCAATCCTATAAAAGCCTCATAATCTCTACCTTTCCTTCGTTTTCAAACTGACGATTTCTTCATGAGGCAGTGCGTGCCTTATCAACTGGTTTCTTCTCCACCCCACATTATTATCACTTTGTTAGCTATCCGATCTCTCCATTTAATTTTCATCATTACTCTGAAGCATCGCATTTTAAAATGTTCTTACATCTCAGAAAATTTCAATTTACGCCCCTGGTAGGATTATCCATAGATTGTGAACTACTAGTCTAAGAGCTGTGTTTTCCACGCTAGTGTATAACTGATCTTTATACGATATCACCACGAGTCCAGCAACTAAATGAAGTTCCTTTAAATATCGAACGTCTACTGAAGAGGCTGCAGTGGTTCCATGGGCGTCGGCACAAATTTATCCAGAGGGAGGGACAGGACTCTAAAATTGCCTTTGTTTATATAAATGAATTGGGAAGTTTCAAGACGTGTCGTGTCACAGAAACTAAATTTTACAGGTGACAAAAAACACGCGAATTTAGTATGGAAACACATATAGCCTCGAAAGATTACGTAAAAGCCTTTGATCGTGTAAACAGCCACATCCTGTGGAGCACACTAGATAAAAGAGGTTATCCCGAATACATCATAGCGGCTCTGAAACATATATACACCAACACTAAAATAATGATTAAAACAGGTACAAGAATTCCAGATATGATACCTGTGGACCAGGGTGTCATACAACGGCGCCCAGTTTATCATCGACTTCGTTTAATACGCGCACTGACGACATCATAAGGAGATGGAAACAAGAACTATATCTTTAGATACAGATATTACAGTAATGAACAGATTATCTGTGTATTGTATTTGATGATGAAAATAAAGTATGCCACACATAAGGTGCTAGTATAGAATGCGATATGGAAATCTCAGTTAATAAAACGAAGGTAATATTGTTTAAAGTAGTCGAGCCAATCAGATCAAAAACTGTTTTCAATAACACAATAACTGAACAAATCAACAGTTTTAACTATTTAGGAAACCAAGTAAGCTACCAGCGAAATAGAGATACAGACAAAACGCTTCATTAGTTTCGGTATAGCAGTAGCACTATTAATAGAACCTTAAAGAAGAAGGAAAGAGAAACAAAACCAAAGTTTTACGAAACTATGGCTGTAAAGTCTCTGCTATACAGGTATGAAACCTGGGTTCTCAAAAAGAGGGATAAGAATAAAATAATGTCAGCTCAAATGAGATTTCAGAGAACAGTGACGGGATGTACACGCCAAGACGACATTAGGGATGAAGAAATTAGGAAAGAACTGAAAACTCAAGGGATAAACAACTCAACAGACAAATATATGACCAGAAACGGGCGGAGAGAGCATGTGAGCAGAATGCCGGAAGGAAGAATGACGAAATGACTGTTGAGAGAGACAGGCCGAGAGGAAGAAGAAACCCTGGTACGCGCAAAATGAGACGAGTTCAATAATAACTACTGAAGACGGAACAGATAGCCTAATAGTCCCGTCAACGGAGGAAAATTAGGAGAAAAATTAGTGTAGTTACAAATTTTCAGTATTTGTACGATGTTAGGAGGGAGTGCCATTGTAAGTAGGCTGTTTAGGCTTTTATGTTGGTAATGCCATGTAGTGCTGTGTATGAAAATCGCTAACAGCGCTGTGTGCAGTCTGCGGCTGGTTGGACTCATTGTTGGAATATTCGCTTGTGAAGAGTTGGGCTGTTGGACGTGAACAGCGCGTAGCGTTGGACAGTTGGAGGTGAGCCGCCAGAGTTTTGAGAACGAAAAATCTGGACGTATTAGTAAAAGGAAATCTGTTTAATTGGAAGTCACAAAATTCGTTGACTGGGTTATAATTCCTGAAATGATTCATGAGAGGTATAGGTTATTGTTAGTCAGGGCCATTCTTTTGTAGGGTTGAAAGTCAGATTGCGTTGGGCTAAAAATATTGTGTCAGTTTAGTGATGATCAGAATAAGTAAAGAAAAAATTGTCTGAGTACGTTGAGTTTTACTCAGTTGTTTCTGCCTCAAATAACGTAGACGTTTACCAGCACAGTCACTCATAATTTTTCTAATGGTACGTTTCACCATGAACAACGTTCTAAAAATACCGATCGCTGGGGTACGAGCGTGGGAACGTCACTATTTTGTGTTTTCTTGGAAAACTCGTAAACTGTAGCTGCTAGCGAAAACATTCCCCAGCACAAAACTGAACTGCATTAAATATCCTACGAAAAGGCCCAATTCATTTTTCTCTATGTCTAATAGTTTCGGTGGTGACGGGACGGAAAGATCGGAGATTATTAAAATAATGTTTTAATGGTATAAAATTAATGTTTATTGTTAAAAGACGTGGAATGAGAACAAGTATTAAATGCTTGTACCACCTCTAAGAGCAGTAGAGCCAAATTAAGGTATAAACGGTGTTCTGGGAGTGTAACGTGGTAGAGGGGCGCGTGACGGGTAGCGGAGCGTGGGGTGGGGTGGCGGGGTGGGGGTTGAAGTAAGAGAGAAGGTACGTCGCCTGATTGAGGTCATCTACTTCCCTGCATCAAAGATCTGCAAACTGAAGAGCGAGCGGGTGATTCCCCACTGTTTCTGCCGCACATCATCACAAGAAACGAGTACAGTGTGTTCACAAAGCATACTGGCGATGCAGTGGGCACGCATACCAGGGGGCGTTTGTTTTCCACAATGTGAGGTAACACTATAGGGAATACAGGTATGAAAAATGGTTCAAACGGCTCTGAGCACTATAGGACTTAACATCTATGGTCATCAGTCCCCTAGAACTTAGAACTACTTAAACCTAACTAACCTAAGGACATCACACAACACTCAGTCATCACGAGGCAGAGAAAATCACTGACCCGGGAACCCGGGCGCGGGAAGCTAGAACGCTACCGCACGACCACGAGCTGCGGACAATACAAGTATGACTTACTACTGATACTAACGCAGGAAACTCATGTGGACTGAATCTAAATCGTCCTGTACGAAGCTGTAGTGTTCTTCCTGGAAAGAAGAAAGAAAGATAATAAACTGACTACTCTTCAGTTTGCAAATCTATGGCAGACACTCCCATCCTCCCCTACGTCCTGTTACACCCTCAGAACGCAATTTCTACGTTAACACGGCTCTACTGCACTGTCGAGGTACATACATTTAATATTTGTTCTTAATCCTCTTCATTCAGCAATAAACATCAATATTATACCAATAATACACATTTTTAATAATCTGCGCTTTTTTCATCCCCTGAAACGCGGAAACTATTAGTCTTGGAATAAAACAGATAGGATTTTTCCTGTAGGAAATTTAATATAACTACGTTTTGTAATGGCAAACGTTTTCGCTAGGAGGCGCGATTTTTCGGCTTATTCAAGAAAAACGAAAAAAGTTACCTTTAAATGACCCCCCACCACAGTCCAAAAATTTGCGACTTTACGAATTTTTTCTCATATTTGACGTTGTCTGGTGTTCGTTGACTGGGCTATAATTCCTGAAATGATGATGATGCTGATGATGATGATGCTGATGATGATGATGACGATGACGATGACCCTGCCGCTGTGGCCGAGCGGTTCTAGGCGCTTCAGTCTGGAACCGCGTTGCTGCTACGGTCGCAGGTTCGAATCCTGCCTCGGGCATGGATGTGTGTGATTTCCTTAGGTTAGTTAGGTTTAAGTAGTTCTAAGTCTAGGGGACTGATGACTTCAGATGTTAAGTCCCATAGTGCTTAGAGCCATTTGAACGATTTGATGATGATGACATAAAACTTATTATATCCCAGAAAACTGTTATCCATGATGTATGAGAATTTCGTAATGAATAAAACCAGACGCCGGAGGAGGAGGAGGAGGGGGGGGGGGGGGGGAGCGAGCAAGTGCCCGCTCTTCCCATCCTCCCTCTTGTTGGCGCCATTGTGCAGCTTTAATGCTGGCAAATTAAACAATAGAAGGTTAGAAAACATCAGGAAGCCACTGGTACCCTCTTTCACAGAAATCACCTGCTACTTCAACAGCAGTCACAGTTTTTAATGTCCAGTTTCGATTCGACTGATCTTGCTCTTTTACATACAGGCACTCAAACGTATTGCAAAGCACCATTCTTAACGCAACTGGGAACTAGGGATGGCGGTTATCGCAGAAACAACGGGTTTCCGGTTACATCAGCTGTTTCCTCGGCAGTTTAAGCTGGCGGTTAAAATCGCTCAAAGTAACTTGCTTCTGTAACAAAAGATTTTCGGTTTTTTTAATTCATTCTATTTTCTGTAACATAGGTAGAAATCGAATAAAGATTGAAAAATTTTGAATCTCTTAGTTTCAACACACATAAGCTCAAAATATTAAATAAAATAGGCAAAAAAGAAAAGAAAACCTATCTGTCCACCGTTCGCTGCTTCCCTCGAAAAGTGATAAGTGGTCGAATACAGCAAAAAACTGGTCATAATTTTTTGAAACTTCGCTCAAAAAACATGTTTAATTGGTGATCATACCACTATGTGGGCATTATGAATAGCCACTGCTAAAGGGTGAAAACTGATGTTGAAGAACTCTATTTTACATGTTAATTTGCCTATTTTCAAGCCCTTCAAGAATATAAAGGCATGCTACGTAGACACAGGCACCAGATCTGCTACTTTCTATTTTTACTGCGTACCATGAACGAATTGTTAAGTTGTGTATGAATGCAGAGTCTCGCGGCGATAACATTGAATACTTGGCCAAGCTCCTCGCTCCACATGTGGGACACTGCGAACATCATATAAAAAAACTCAGCAGAATTTATCAGCAGAATCAACCGTCTACGCCTTAGTGAGGACGATATTATGGTCAGTTTTGATGTAGTGGCGCTGTTTTCGAATGTGCCTATCAAAGATTCTCTGGACCTAATTTCCCAGTACTTTGTAAGTGACGTGGTCGAGCTATTTAGGCACACTCTTACGTCATCCTACTTCGTGTATAACGGCCAGTATTACGATCAGACAGACGGCGTAGCAATGGGTAGCCCGTTGCCTCCAGCTGTTGCAAACCTCTTCATGGAGAATTTTGAGGATATTGCCATAGATACTGCGCCATTGAAGCCTAAGTGTTTCTTTCGATACGTTGACGAAACGTTCGCCATTTGGCCACACGGACGCGAGAAATTAGACGAGTTTTTGGAACACCTCAATGGCATCAACAGTAATATCCAGTTCACAATGGAGGTGGAAAAAGATAATGCATTGAACTTCCTCGACGTCCTTGTCCACCGTAAACGAAATGGGTGCCTTGGCCACAGCGTCTACAGAAAACCCACCCACACAGACCTTTACCTGCACGCTACCAGCCATCATCATCCAGCACAGAAGCATACAGTATTGCAAACATTGGTGCACCGTGGAAGAGTAATATCAGACGACGACAACCTGCCCCACGAACTGAGCGACCTACGCAAGGTTTTCAGGAATAACGGCTACAGCACCCATCAAGTGAAAGAAGTGATTTCTGGGAAATATCAGAGTAAGACCAGCGACGAAGAGCAGGAAAAGAAACTTGCTTTGCTGCCATTCTGTGGCTCTGTGTCGGGCAAGATAAGCCGCCTGTTGAAAAGACACAAGATCAAATCGATCTTCAGGCCTCCAACGAAAATCCGTCAGTTACTGAGACCAGTTAAAGACGCTGTAGGTCTCAGAACACCTGGAGTTTACGAAATACCTTGTGAGTGTGGCCAGAAGTACATCGGACAAACAGTGCGCACTGTGGAACAACGCAGGAAAGAACATGAGAGGTATTATCGCCTACGCTATCCAGAGAAATCTGCGTAAGCTGAGCATGCCCACGGTCACCACATAGAATTTGACGATACCTCTGTCGTGGCTCGCACTAACGGCTTCTGGGACAGTTTAATACAGGAAGCTATTAAAATAAAAATTACCACAAACACCCCGAATAGAGACGGTGGCTTACAGCTCAGTGCTGCGTGGGATCCAGCGATCGTGCGGTTGAAGAGGGCACATCGAACGCCGACTCAAAACATGCCCATATATGGCAATGTCACGGGCACCAGTGACGTCACAGCCGGCAGCTAGAGTATATAAGGGCGCACCAACAGCCCACTGGCAATCATAACACTTGACAATGGCCAAGGAGTGCTTGGCCGAAAGCTCGTGTAGTTTTAACCAATTGACGCGGTTGGAAACCCGAGAACATTTTATTCGAATTGTTAAGTTATTACTATCACCATAATTTCTTTCTTGATTTATTATTTCATAGAAATGGACAGATCTTCGAGTTTTTAAAGCAAATGAAGCATTGTACTTCATCGATACACGGCCGCGCGGGGTAGCCGCGCGGTCTAGGGCGTCTTGTCACGGTACAGGCGGCTCCCCCCCCCCCTCCCTCCCGTCGGAGGTTAGAGTCCTCCTTCGAGCATGTGTGTGTGTGTGTGTGTGTGTGTGTGTGTGTGTGTGTGTGTGTGTGTGTGTGTGTGGTGTGTGTGTGTGTTGTCCTTAGCGTAAGTTAGGTTAAGTAGTGTGTAGGCTTAGGGACCAATGGCCTCAGCAGTTTGGTCCCTTAAGAATTCACACACGTTTGAACATTCATCGGTACATCACTTCGTAAAAATGTTTGAGATATGGTTGGTGCCCTTCTGCAATAGAACGGGTGCCCGGCAACGACAGCGAGAAACTACTAGACTATCTGGGGGCGTGTCACACACACTGCATGTACACGCAACCTGAAGTCACGACACACGGCAAAAGGGACATAACTGTCTCAGCGATGCCGTATCAGTTCTTATGCTATATGGTTATTGCCAGTTTCTGCCAGCACTCTTATTAAAATATCACTGATAGCCTTTCCCATTTCTTGTAATAACACAATACTTCAAATCAATGCAGCGTTTACTAATAAGAACTTCAAAAAAAAAGGTTTATTTAAAACGAAAAAATTTTGTAATGTTGCTATGGCTGACCGATATTTCGCGTTTTTTGCTCGGATATTCAAAATGGCTTTGAGCACTATGGGACTCAACATCTATGGTCATCAGTCCCCTAGAACTTAGAACTACTTAAACCTAACTAACCTAAGGACATCACACACATCCATGCCCGAGGCAGGATTCGAACCTGCGACCGTAGCAGTCGCGCGGTTCCGGACTGCGCGCCTAGAACCGCTAGACCACCGCGGCCGGCCTTGCTCGGATATTAGTAAAAAATAAAATCATCTATTATAAAGGAGACCAAAGAAATATCGAAAAATACTGGTATACGTTTTAACCCGTCGGTTTTTCCCATCACTATTCTGCTTCCGAATAGGTCGCTTCTGTCTGGGAGACCACGAAATGGAGCGCTTGCGCGATTAGCTTGCGGGGATCGCGCTGACAGCGGCGTCGCAACGCCACCCTAATTGTCAGCGACGCCGGGCAATCATGCTAATACCCATGGCGGCGTTGACGCCGCTGTCTGCATCACGGACGGGGTTCAGAGTCACGCAATACGTCACGACCGCACGACGTCACGGCTCGCGCCCGACGCCGCGGGAATGCCTTGCGCTACACGTGACGTCACTCTCCCGCCCAGCAGCTGTGGCCATTTCATTGCTGCCATCTCTTCTGTGACTCACTTTATTGTTACGGCGACGTGCGAAATTTTACTCCTTGTAATCTCCGGATTTTGAACTGTGAAACATTTCCAGGAACAGATGTGCGCTCTGGCCACAATTTATTGGTCATGAGCTGCAGATTAGAATGGCAGAAATTGATGGGACGTAGGAAAGCAAGAAGGTCAGCTCTGAATAAATTGAAGCAACCGGAGGTTATTGACAGTTTCAAAGGATACATTATTAAAAGTTCTTATTTTTATTCTCTCTATTATTTAATGAGCGTTTTATTAATGTGATTGCGTATTATTATTATTATTATTATTATTATTGATTTTTATTTATGGTTTGGTTTAGTGATTCCTTTTCACTGTTTGCTCCTATTATTTGAGTCCTTTTAATTATGTTTGCGGTGGTTATGAAGTCTATATTGCTTAGTGTTCTCCGTAAGTTAAAGAATACGGTAATACCATATGCGTTTCGCAGCAGCAGATCTCGTCGAGTCTCCTTCCTGGCAGTTCTTCACCTGAAATCGCTGAAGATAAATCATCGCTCTACGGAAATCGATCGGTACAGCCAAGTGATATGCTGTGTCATATGTATGTAATATGGCGTCCAACTTTAGTTCCTGAATTATTTAGGTCTTCGGAGAAATATTCTCGACGTATCCCAAAAGCACGTAAAACTGCAAGTTTGCACCATCAAACAACACAACACTTCCGAACGACTTGCATCTTTATAATCACTGAATATTTCTTTTGAAATGATTGTTGTTGTTGTTGTTGTTGTTGTGGTCTTCAGTCCCGAGACTGGTTTGATGCAGCTCTCCATGCTACTCTATCCTGTGCAAGCTGCTTCATCTCCCAGTACCTACTGCAACCTACATCCTTCTGAATCTGCTTAGTGTATTCATCTCTTGGTCTCCCCCTACGATTTTTACCCTCCACGCTGCCCTCCAATACTAAATTGGTGATCCCTTGATGTCTCAGAAAATGTCCTACCAACCGATCCCTTCTTCTGGTCAAGTTGTGCCACAAACTTCTCTTCTCTCCAATCCTATTCAATACTTCCTCATTAGTTATGTGATCTACCCATCTAATCTTCAGCATTCTTCTGTAGCACCACATTTCGAGAGCTTCTATTCTCTTCTTGTCCACACTATTTACCGTCCATGTTTCACTTCCATACATGGCTACACTCCATACAAATACTTTCAGAAACGACTTCCTGACACTTAAATCTATACTCGATGTTAACAAATTTCTCCTCTACAGAAACGCTTTCCTTGCCATTGCCAGTCTACATTTTATATCCTCTCTACTTCGACCATCATCGGTTATTTTGCTCCCCAAATAGCAGAAC
Organism: Schistocerca cancellata; assembly: GCF_023864275.1. NCBI lineage: Eukaryota > Metazoa > Arthropoda > Insecta > Orthoptera > Acrididae > Schistocerca > Schistocerca cancellata. The sequence continues at coordinate 375,071,790 of NC_064626.1, forward strand.
TCATTTACTACTTTAAGTGTCTCATTCCCTAGTCTAATTCCCTCAGCATCACCCGAGCTAACTCGACTACATCCCATTATCCTCGTTTTGCTTTTGTTGATGTTCATCTTATATCCTCCATTCAAGACACCATCCATTCCGTTCAACTGCTCTTCCAAGTCCCAAGTCCTTTGCTGTCTCTGACAGAATTACAATGTCATCGGCGAACCTCAAAGTTTTTATTTCTTCTCCATGGATTTTAATACCTACTCCGAATTTTTCTTTTGTTTCCTTTACTGCTTGCTCAATATACAGATTGAATAACATCGGGGAGAGGCTACAACCCTGTCTTACTCCCTTCCCAACCACTGCTTCCCTTTCATGTCCCTCGACTCTTATAACTGCCACCTGGTTTCTGTACAAATTGTAAATAGCCTTTCGCTCCCTGTATTTTACTCCTGCCACCTTTAGAATTTGAAAGAGAGTATTCCAGTCAACATTGTCAAAAGCTTTCTCTAAGTCTACAAATGCTAGAAACGTAGGTTTGCCTTTCCTTAATCTTTCTTCTAAGATAAGTCGTAAGGTCAGTATTGCCTCACGTGTTCCAGTATTTCTACGGAATCCAAACTGATCTTCCCCGAGGTCGGCTTCTACTAGTTTTTCCATTCGTCTGTAAAGAATTCGTGTTAGTATTTTCCAGCTGTGGCTTATTAAACTGATTGTTCGGTAATTTTCACATCTGTCAACACCTGCTTTCTTTGGGATTGGCATTATTATATTCTTCTTGAAGTCTGAGGGTATTTCGCCTGTTTCATACATCTTGCTCACCAGATGGTAGAGTTTTGTCAGGACTGGCTCTCCCAAGGCCGTCAGTAGTTCCAATGGAATGTTGTCTACTCCGGGGGCTTTGTTTCGACTCAGGTCTTTCAGTGCTCTGTCAAACTCTTCACGCAGTATCGCATCTCCCATTTCATCTTCATCTACATCCTCTTTCATTTCCATAATATTGTCCTGAAGTACATCGCCCTTGTATAGACCCTCTATATACTCCTTCCACCTTTCTGCTTTCCCTTCTTTGCTTAGAGCTGGGTTTCCATCTGAGCTCTTGATATTCATACAAGTGGCTCTCTTTTCTCCAAAGGTCTCTTTAATTTTCCTGTAGGCAGTATCTATCTTACCCCTAGTGAGATAAGCCTCTACATCCTTACATTTGTGCTCTAGCCATCCCTGCTTAGCCATTTTGCACTTCCTGTCGATATCATTTTTGAGACGTTTGTATTCCTTTTTGCCTGCTTCATTTACTGCATTTTTATATTTGAAATGATTAAGGGTTATGAACTCTACACGCCCGATACTCCGTTTGTGCTTTTATATGTATTTATTTTCTTCAATACCATAAAACATGGATTACCGCCCTAATGGCGGCATCCAACAATCTCCTCTCAATCCGACATAGAGTATCTCTCTTCGTGTCCAACATGGAATAATTATCTCTTTGCCGTAGCTTAATACAATCTGTATATCTTTGTTATCGAGTTCGCACGGAGATGCTTAAATTACACAGAGTATTTATCTCTCGCGCAGGTTTTTACATTTATCTTCGTATTAATAGTCCGTCGCACTTTAAATGCGGGTAATTGCATCAGAAAACGCTCCAATCAGGCAACGATTTACTGAAACAGGGCAAATGGATGGGGAGGAAGACGAGTGGCCAACTATGAAAGATGAAATAGTGACGGGAACAGTGGATCAAATGGTTCAAATTAATATTAATAGTATTCAGAAATTGGGTACAACTACTGACATTACCGCAGCTGAGCTGGAGCAGCTTTTAGGTATTTATTTGCGAATGGACTTGGCTCAAATGCCTAGTGTGCGATGTTATTGGGAAAAACATAAGGTGTATAATATGGTTTCTGATATAATGGCTCGAAGCAGCTTTCAGAAACTAGTATCTCTGTTGCATTTCCAGGACTATCTTATTGTTACTGAACTAACACAGAAAGGAGATAAGCTATGGAAAATTCGACCTTGGCCTACTTTGTTCTCACAAGCTTGCCTGAGAAAACTGCCTGAACAGAATCAGTGTGCTGACGAAATAATGATCCCTTTCAATGGACGCAGTAGTCTTCAGCAATATACACAAAAAAAGCCAACGAGGTGGGGATTCAAAATGTGGGCTAGCGCTGGTTTCTCAGGATATTTGTATGATGTTGACGTTTACCAAGGTGCAGCTTCTAATCCAAAAAAGCATGTGCCTGGAAAAATAAATTACCGCGTGATTCGGCTGCATTCCCTTACAGAGTGTGCGAAATGGACTTAACTTATTAGCTTATATTGTTACACATTTCACTCATTGCTTCCAGTTTACAAGCATCGCACCGCTTATTGTATCAAGAACATTTCTCCTACGGTGGCGAGGCATTCCCCGTATTTGACTCATATTATTTACCAAGAGATCTTAACATACTGAGAGGTAGATACCACAGCATCGTATAAATTAAGTCTCTATAGCTGTTAATCAAATTATGGAGCACTAGCCTCCATCACCTTACTTTGCAGACTATCCTGGCAGTTTCGACCAAAATGATAGTGTCTTTGTATTGCAATTCGCGCACATCGGTGAGTCAGTACATGGCGATCGCTGGTTGGATCACGTGCAACGCTGGTTGTTATTTACGTTTTTGTTCTGCAGTTGCTACTACCTGTCTAAGGCGTGACAGGTCGCAGTGACGCTACTTATTTGCTCTCTTTTTCGAAGAAACGGCAAAATATTTATCAATATCTGTCATTCTTCGATTGACATTAAGCTGGAGAGGGACTGTCATGAATTACGACCCGTAAAATATGGGAACAAACATTTTCTGATAACCTGTCGTCCGCCATAAAATACGGTTACCTTGTCACTGCTGGACGTCAGTGGAAACTGAGTTGCTGACCGTTACCTTGCCGAAAACGCTGTCATTTCACTCTGTTGCGAGACAGTGTGTGGCTACTGAGAGTAATTTCGTAATAACAGTGAGAAGACTATTATTAGCTACAATTTGCCTTGTGAATTAATCGTTAATGTCAGTAGATTATTTCGCATCGCACAAAATTGTGAAGAAACAAACACAGGAAAACAAATTTTCGCAGTGGCTCCACGACGTGCCACAATTCACCATAACTGAAATGCAGCACAGTGGTGCTAGAAAAGTGATTTCAGAATAGCCGTGGCAGTACCGAAACTTGTTAATGACGAAGGAAACTACTTTATCGACTCCTTTGTAACAGACCATAATAATTACATCGAAATATTCTGAGGATTGGGTGCTCTGAATTTGGAAAGAATAAATTTGTTACATTTATATTCGACTTGTGCGATTTCTTGTGAGCGGCTAAGCCTGTGTGAGTTGTATGTTTCACCGAATTAATACGTAGAGTTGCGCCTGCAGTCAGCGGCAAAACCAAGTATTCCAAGGGAATTACAGAACAATTAATTAATATTCTGGGTCTGCAACTGATGATGGCGCAACGCACGACATTAGTTTGGCGAAAAAAGATATACGCGACTGTTTTTTCCGTTAAATAAGTCACAATGGGTTTCATAAAAACTTAGGTTGTTCAACAATATCCTAAAAAATTAGAATAAGCGACAACTCACGAAAGAGAGGAACACTTCCGACCCATCCCCCCTCCCCCCAAAAAAAGAAGCAACTTAGACATGCAAATAATAAATAAGTGCAGCTCCAACTCTACACAGAGAAACAGTGGCAAGTACTTTGTTTACGCTAGAGGACATCTTTCATATTCAACTTTTACTTTAAGAGTACACAATTATACTGAGGCTGTCAGACGTTAAACAAAGTGTCGGGTTGCTCAAAACGAAAGACCACACAATGCTGTGGGATGTAATTTGTTTACAACATGGCAACCCAAGCTCTCATAAAGCGTGCAGAGATGGAAAGTTTCGGAGCTGCCACGATACACTTCTCATCTCGCACGACGTGACTCATTTATACACGGAGTTTTGCAGATGAAGCTGAGGATGAAGGGGCGGTAATAAAGAAGCTGAATGTGCACGCGCAAAACTTCCACGAAGTGGAATAAGAAAACTTGGACCAAGACTCGCCTAATGTACGCACATAGCTGAAAATAAATGAACCTACGTCATAAACGCCACGTTTAATAAAAACCTGTATTGCTTCAGAAATACTTTCAGCGCGCTGTATATTTTCTTTCTTCTTGATTCCCGTGTATAATAAATGCAAACGTGCACCCAAGACGGCACGTGCAGCCTAATCTGCGTACCACAGTGTGTAGAGAGAGAGAGAGAGAGAGAGAGAGAGAGAGAGAGAGAGAGAAGATTACATAGGGTGCTTCAAACCTACCAAGCAGTATCCTCACTTGCCACTCAGAAGGATATGGAACGCTCAGCCTATAAACGTACATCGCTATGTGCCTCCCATATGAATGTAGCCGAATATCGGCATATCTTTACGTACGGGCTGTAATACCCACATCTGGTTCTTGCAAAGTGTTCTCATGTTCTGTCTTAATGGTACTTACAGAACTGCACATGTATTCAAGTCTCTATCCGCAGCTCTTGAAACAGTTCTTACGGGACATACTAAAGAACATTTTATTGTTAATTTAGGTACACAGTCATTAATATGGATTGAATTGGGAATATCCCAAATGTGTACCAACGGTGATTTATCATTTCTTATTATGTTACAAGTAGGATTTTTATAGCATACTACCTCTGTCTATCCTGTGTTACAATTTCGTCCTCTCTATACGTTTCAGTGTACTGCGGACGCAAAATTTGTCCTTCGTTAAGCCTATGTAACTTCGTAGCAGGGTGCGACTTAAACAAATGTATACTCTTTCAAAATAAACTGTAGTATAACGTTTCCAGCCTTGAAATGGTTGTATGGGCACGTCCCGAAAGCCAATAAATGAAATAAATAAATAAATAAAATTAATTACACACCATACAGACACTTTTTATTTTTCTCACGCCGGGTGATTCCGACTTAAAAATTTTTCCAAAGTGTACTTATGTCTAAAAAGTATTGCTTTTTTTGTTTGCACCCTTTGCTGGCCGTTGTGGCCGAACGGTTCTAGGCGTTTCAGTCCGGAACCGCGCTGCTGCTACGGTCTCAGGTTCGAATGCTGCCTCGGGCATGGATGTGTGTGATGTCCTTAGGTTAGTTAGGTTTGAATAGTTCTAAGTCTTTAAAACTCCGAGATTCCGCGGTTTGGCGGAGTTCTCAGTCAGACGACCTGGGCGCCGAATCCGCGTCCGTCGAATCCAGCCTCGGTCCAGCTCCGCGTAAGTCTGCTCTCTCACTTTGAGTGCCTCAGCGAACAGTGTCACATTCAGTATGTTTTGTTTAGCAACTAAGCTGCTGCCTTAAGATGCTGCTAGTGTTTGCTACTGTGGTTAGCATCCATTCCTGGGACTTCTGCACTGGCTTCTGTTGTAACAGTGTTATCCATGATTTTCTAACCCTAGAACAAGCCTCCAGTGTATTAGTTAGTCCTGTCTGGAATAAACAACTATTTCAAAACCCTGTTTGTCCAAGAGTCTCCACAACGAGTCCCCTACAGAGTATCACCACCTGCATTTCTAGTAAATGCCTGTATCTGTGTTGGCTTAAATAGAAAAAAACAATCAAATGCCTTCACTGTGAATTGTCCTTCTGCCTTCTGGTCTGTACCGCTCGGGAGCGCAGACTGACCAGTAACCCCTTTTTTCCCCTCTCTCACCTATGTCAGGACAAGAAAAAATGTCCCAACATATCAGGTGCGAAAGAAAAATAATTTGTCAGTGGTACCTCAAAATTTTAGTGGAACCACAAGTGACACTGACGTACTTTACCCGAAAACTTATAATGGATATAATGGAATTGCTCTGCTATTAACAATAAACTTACAGCAAAAAAGTGCTACATTAGCACAAGTGAATTATACATGTGACAGCAAAATTTCGAAACGTCTCATGATTATTTCTAACATTTCGTAGTAACGGGTAATTTTCGCAATTTATTGCTTTCGCTCTTTGCTTCCCCTATGACTCATGCAGATTTCATCAATTCGCAGTAAGTTTTGGAGAAAACAATTTTTATTACGAAAAAGACGACAGTAAAGTTTAACCAAACGACCTGTGTAATATTTCTGGCTTAGTCAGCCATCATATTAGGCTCCAAGAAGCTGTTCCCATAGCAGAGGAGATGCAAGAAGTATATAGATGACGAAATGTGGTGTGAGGTACCTGTGACAGACGTTAGATTCGGTACCATTCCCGTGAGAAAGTCCGCCTGCAAAATGCTACTGCTCTGTGATTGGCTGCTGTGTTCGGAGCAAGGTCGCCAAAACAAAGTATAGTTATTATTATTAGTTAAACTACTCATTGGAATGACTTCACTTTTTAATACAAATATCTCTCAACAACTGACTATCAATCAGTCATTTTAGGATTATTAAAAAACAATTTAAATCAAAAACAAAATACTGACGAAATTGCAGACGAAACACTTCGGAAGCGTTCGGGTCACGCCCTTTCTGGTATGGCGCGCGAAGTGTTTCGGGCTGTTCGTCACTCTGGATTAGGCAGTTGAGAAGAACAGACATGTTATCTGTCGTAGGATGTGTTTCCAATTTTTATTGAAGTTCCTGTTCGTCACTCTGGATTAGGCAGTCGAGATGTAGTCATGTTATCTGTGGCAGGATGTGTTTGCCAGTATTCAGTATTAAAAGCTTCACTCCGGTTGTCATGAGGCACAGACACGTGCCACAAATAGTGTAAAGATACATTTTCATAAACATTGTGTTTGATCATGTACTTTGCTGTATCAGAAGGTGTTGTATCAAGGTCATGTAGTCTTCTCGTGTGGCTGTATTAAAATACGCGAGTGGCATCCCAAAGAAGTGATACATTATTTCGGAACAGTACCTCGCTGAAAGTCAGTTTCAGCCTCGAGATACAGAACCTACGACCTGCGTGCTGTTTTCTGCGCTGGGGACATCAGCTTGAAGACAGCAGGTTAATGAACTATAACAGAACCTTCGTATTCCACACAGTGCAGTGGAAACAACTAGGTGCCTCACGTGTACTGCATGCACTGAGCAAATGTGCTCAGCGACACGTCATCTGCAGTAATGCAGAGGAGGTAAAGGAGGATGATCGTTATTAAAAACAACAATCACTTCATTCTTCCTTTCTTGCCGTACCTGCCTTTAAGCATATGTGAATGCCATTTGGAGAACAACGGCTATGACAAAACTAGAGAGCATTGGTACAAACGCTGTCTGCCCTAGATATTTATGTCACAAGTTTGAGGGTCACCACGACTAGCAAAGAGATAGTTGCATCAATAATACTTACTGCCGCGCCACAAAGTTGCAAGCATCCGTCTCAGGAGCCTCATTTCAGAGCAGGGGATATTCATCTTAGGCATTACCATTACGATGGCCGCTCATTACTGAGACAAGACGAGCGTACCACAGAATTTCCCGCGGGACCAGTAAGCTGTATCGATCCTCCGTCTTGCATACACCTGGGACCTCCCGTCAATGTGACTTCACGCCGCTCCAGCACTCCGATCGTAGTGTGTCGGCTATCTCCGGCACTTGTCGGCTATCCCCGGCACTTGCAGTCAAAGGAGGAAGCACAGCAGCGCCGGTCTCATTGTCCCTTACTGTCTAGTTCTGAATACTTCGTATTGTGCTTACGCGTCAAAAATCACACGGTGTGTACAAAATTTTAGACTTCGGCTTGTCACAGAAAAAGTATACAAAAGAACCTCAGAAAGTCGAATTATTGAGTCATACTTACTGACATTTTGTGCCTGGGTTAAAGATTTCTTACAAGGGAACCTCCCCATCGCACCCCCCTCAGATTTAGTTATAAGTTGGCACAGTGGATAGGCCTTGAAAAACTGAACACAGATCAGTCGAGAAAACAGGAAGAAGTTGTGTGGAACTATGAAAACATAAGCAAAATATACAAACTGAGTAGTCCATGCGCACGATAGACAACATCAAGCTTAATTAAGCTGAGGAGCGCCGTGGTCCCATGGTTGCCGGCACGGTAGCTCAGCGCGTTCGGTCAGAGGGTTAGCTACCCTCTGCAATAAAAAAACTGAGTGAACGGATCAGCGAACTACCTGAACGGATGTCATGAGACGTCCGCGCCGAACATATACATCGAACTAAATAGAGCAAAATGACATCAACAAAGAGTTAAAAAAAATGGTTAGCGTGAGCAGCTATGGAACGAGAGGTCATTGGTTCAAGTCGTCCGTCAACTGAATATTTTAATTTTTTTATTTTCGCAAAGTTATGATATGTCCGTTCGTTCATTGACGTCTCTGTTCACTGTAATAAGTTTAGTGTCTGTGTTTTGCGACCGCACCGCAAAACCGTGCGATTAGTAGACGAAAGGACGTGCCTCTCCAATGGGAACCGAAAACATTTGATCGCAAGGTCATAGGTCAACCGATTCCTCCACAGGAAAACACGTCTGCTATATTCTGTACGACACTAATGACGGCACATGCGTCACATGACAGGAATATGTTGTCGACCCACCTAACTCGTACACTTAGCGAATGAGTAAAAAGATTCTTCTACCTTGCCCGATTTAGGTTTTCTTGTGGCTGTAATAATCACTCCCAAAAAAGTGATGAAAAAATAAGAGTTTGTCACATAAACTGAAAATAAAAAATTAAACTTCTCACTCGAGGAAAGGCTTGAACCTAGGACCTCTTGCTCCGTAGCTGCTCTCGCTAACCACGGGACCACGGCGCTCCGCGTCTCCCATCGTGCTTAATGTTGCATATCTTCGCATGGACCACTCAGTTTGTATATTTTATTAGTTTTTTTCATAGTTCCACACAACTTCTTCCTGTTTTCTCGACTGATCTCTGTTCAGTTTTTCAAGGCCTATCCACTGTGCCAACTTATAACTAAATCTGAGGGGGGTGCGACGGGGAGGTTCCCTTGTTAGTAGGGAGGACGCAGCGTGTTAACCTGGATGGAGAATCATCGGAAGGTATGGAAGTAACTTCAGGCGTACTTCCGCGAAAAGCTGAGATCTTTGTTGTTCATATTGTATACTGAGGTGACAAGAGTCATGGGATGCATCCTATATCGTGTCTGACCTCCTTTTGCCCGGCGTAGTGCAGAAACGCGACGTGGTATGGACTCAGCAAGTCGTTGGAAGCCCCATGGAGAAATATTGAGACATCGTGCCTCTATAAACGTCCATAACTACGAAAGTGTTGCTTGTGTGCAGGATTTTGGGCACGAAGTGATCTCTCGATTATGTCCCATAAATGTTCGATGGGATTCACGTCGGGCTATCTGAGTGGCCAAATCATTCGCTTGAAATGCCCAGAATGTTCTTCAAACCAATCGCAAACAATTATGACAAAGGTGACACGGCGCATAATTCTTTCGGAACAATGGCTGCTGTAGTTGGTATCAAAGTAGCCGAAAGTTATCATTTCCAGCCAATTATCGATTCAGTTAGACCAAAGGACCGGCTCCATCCGAAGTAAACACAGCCCACAGCATTATGGAGCTACCACCAGCTTGCACAGTGCCTTGTTGACAACTTGTGTCAATGGCTTCGTGGGCTCTGTGCCACGTTCGAACCCTGTATCAGTTCTTACCGACTGAAATCGCGACTTATCTGACTAAGCCACGATTTTCCAGTAGTCTAGGATCCAACTGGGATGGACACGAGCCCAGAAGGCTGCAGGCGATGTCGTGCCCTTAGCAAAGGCACTCGTGTCAGTCGTCTGCTGGCATACCCCTGCAACACCAAATTTTGCCGCAGTTTGGTAACGGATAATTTCGTCGCACGTCCAGCATTGACTTCTGCGGTTACTTCACGCAGTGTTGGTTGTCTGATAGCACTGAAAACGCTACGCAAACGGCGCTGCTCTCGGTCGTTAAGTGAACGCCGTCAGCCACTGCGTTGTCCGTTGTGGCAGGTAATACCTGAAATTTGGTATTCTCGGCATACTTCTGATCACGGAATTTTGAATTCCCTAACGATTTCCGAAATGAAAAATCGCATGCCTCCAACTACCATTCCGCGTTCGAAGTCTGATAATTTTTTTAAAAATGGCTCTGAGCACTATGGGACTTGACCACAGATGTTATCAGTCCCCTAGAACTTAGAACTACTTAAACCTAACTAACCTAAGGACGTCACACACATCCATGCCCGAGGCAGAATTCGAACCTGCGACCGTAGCAGTCGCGCAATTCCGGACTGAGCGCCTAGAACCGCGAGACCACCGCGGCCGGCGAAGTCTGGTAATTCCATTTGCGTGGCCATAATGACATCGGAAACTTTTTACAGGAATCACCTGAGGAGAAATGACAGCTCCACCAATGCACTGGCATTTTATACCTTGTGTACGCGATATTACCGCAGAAAAGATGTAAATGGATCAGATAACAGATTCATTTGTATCTTTCCTGTCTTTCCTAAACAGTCTCCTCTATTGGAATGTCTTTCGCATTGAAAGTCCACATCTCTCTTTCGTAAACGAAATCGTAGCACACGGGATGTGTAATTTCTCATTTTCTGATAACTGGAAATTAAGTTTTCAAAACAGTTTCATTTATCAGCTGTTTGAAATGGTTCAAATGGCTCTGAGCACTATGGGACTTAACTTCTGAGGTCATCAGTCCCTAGAACTTAGAACTACTTAAACCTAACTAACCTAAGGACATCACACACATCCATGCCCGAGGCAGGATTCGAACCTACGACCGTAGCAGCAGCGCGGTTCCGGACTGAAGCGCCTAGAACCACTCGGCCACACTTTGGAAAAAAATTTAGCAGACGGAATCACCCGGCGCGAGAAAAATAAAATGTGCCTGTATGGTGTGTTATTTGAATTATTTATTTATTTCATTTATTGGCTTTCGGGACGTGTTCATTCAACCATTTCAACGCTGGAAACGTCGCGCGGTTCCAGACTGAAGCGCCTAGAACCGCTCGGCGACTCCGGCCCGCAGCTGTTTGAACAACGCTATTTGGCCAGGAGATGGAGAAGAAATTACGGCACAAAGTCCATGACAGACAGACTTTGCGCCACTGTCGTGGGCTCAGTCCAGAACGTCTTGCCAGTGCCTCGTCTATGACCCTGTTGGATGGTGATGTTGAGGAGCGTACTGCCACCGTGTTCCACACTCCCTCATTTCTCTAACCGCCATAACAATACAAACACGACGTACTGTTCCACTCCCACTCATTAGTCGGTTATATTACACAGGTTACATCTGTATATTATGTACTCTGCAAGCCATCTTGTGGTATGTGACGGAGGGTACTTTCGTGTACCACTGTCACTCCCCCTGTCCCTTTATCCCGTTCCAGTCGCAAATGCGGCGAGGGAAGGACGATTACTAGTAACTCTCTCTGTGAACAGAATGAGATTTTCACTCTGCAGCGGAGTGTGCGCTGATATGAAACTTCCTGGCAGATTAAAACTGTGTGCCGGACCGAGACTCGAACTCGGGACCTTTGCCTTTCGCGGGCAAGTGCTCTACCAACTGAGCTACCCAAGCACGACTCACGCCCCGTCCTCACAGCTTTACTTCTGCCAGTATCTCGTCTCCTACCTTCCAAACTTTACAGAAGCTCTCCTGCGAACCCTGCAGAACTAGCACTCCTGAAAGAAAGGATATTGCGGAGACATGGCTTAGCCACAGGCTTGGGGATGTTTCCAGAATGAGATTCGCAGGAGAGCTTCTGTAAAGTTTGGAAGGTAGGAGACGAGGTACTGGCAGAAGTAAAGCTGTGAGGACGAGGCGTGAGTCGTACTTGGGTAGCTCAGTTGGTAGAGCACTTGCCCGCGAAAGGCAAAGGTCCCGAGTTCGAGTCTCGGTCCGGCACACAGTTTTAATCTGCCAGGAAGTTTCTCTCTGTGAAACTGAATCTCTCTAATGTTACCTTAATGTCGCTTTCGCGAGTTGTATGTAGGTGGAGACAATATACAAACAACGATGCACCACGAAGGAATTATCCGAATGATACGTAAATCAGTAGATGTGATGTACAGGGGACGGGCAAAATAATGTGAACAACCTGTTATTGCTTGGGAATGGTTTATTAATAAGGGGTTGGACCCTCATTTGCCTGTAATACAGCTGCGATTCTTCTTGGAATACTCGTATATGATGATTGTACAGTTTTCAGTGAATTTTTATATAACTCTTCAATCAGAACCTCTTACTAACTAACTCCTGTAGTGACGAGGGAGGCGGAAATCTGCTCCTGTGTCTGCGCTCCAGTACCGCCCACAAGGGTTCGATGATTCCCTTTTTCCCATTGCCTGGGTAAACTCTACTAATATCACGCAAGAATATCGGCAGAGTGTCGCATGCGTTTACTTTTCCCTGCAAAAGCAAGTTATGGAAGTAGAGGTACTGAAACAAGTACGGATCGTCTCTTAGTCCAAATGTTCCAACGTGTGTGAATTCCTAAGGGACAAAACTGCTGAGGTCATCGGTCCCTAGACTTACAAACTACTTAAACTAATTTATGCTAAGAACAAAACACACACCCATGCAAAAGGGAGGACGCGAACCTCCGGCGGGAGGGGCCGCGCAGTCCGTGACATGGTGCCTCAAACCTCACGACTCTTTGTCCTGGACGCCCTTCTCTTTTAATGGAAGACTTCGCAGATTTCCATAGCCGCTCAATATTCTGTGTGTGGATACTGGGGTCATTCGAAGACACAAACTCCACAGAGTGGTTCACGAATTCGTGGTCGAATCCTTCACCCTTCAGAGTCTTGTACGACTGAAACCCGTTTGTAATGACTTTAGTACCAGGGAGTATGAAGTGCTTTATCAGACCCACTAAAGTGACCTTGTCTCTGGACAATACTCTGACAACGAAACACTTCCGCGAGTCTCTTTCTGTTCCACCGAATACCCAAATGTGATCCATTTCACTTTTTGAAGGTCTTCCTCTCTCTTTCTTCCGTCTAGCTATATGAGATTCGTTAACTTCCACAACTTTACTTGCTCCACCAATTCGTACACAGTCGTTTGTCAGTACCACAAAACAGACTTCTCGGCCAAACACGAAATAGTCACAGGCGGTATTTGCAGATAACTCAGTTTCTGATGCTGTTGCTTGCAAACGTGTAGTCTCGAATCCAGCACGATAGAAGAATTACGCAGGTTTGGACGAATAGCTTGGAAGAGTCGAACCACGTATTCTTCTTGATACTCGTTCGTTTTCCTCACTGTTCGCGATGAAACTGAAACGGTATGTCAGCATCGAACCTCCTCTTACAAAGTCTTACGCATTTCTCATCACCATGGTCAACACAGTCCCTCCTTTCGTCGTCCGGTAGAACTCCATATTAGCGGCAAAAAGTCAAAACATTTTCTACGGTGGATATGCACGGGATGAGATTTTTCCATGTTATAGAATCCGCCGAACAAACGTCAGAAACACTAGACATCACACTTACTATCCACAGAAATCGTCTGAGTTTCCCAAGCTAGTCTTAGATAATTCGCGCAATAAAGAGCAAGTACCGGGTGATCAAAAACTCAATATAAATTTGAAAAGTTAATAAACCACGGAATAATGTAGATAGGTAAAAATTGACACACATGCCTGGAATGACCTGGGGTTTTATTAGAACATGACAAATAAAAAAAAAAAAACAAAGTTCACAAAATGTCCGACACATGGCGCTGGACAGCAAAACGTAGCTGCTGCCGTGACGAGTGAGAGGTACGCCGATATGTTACAGAATCGCATCATTGCCAGCCTGGATGATAAATACCTGCTGGAACGTACGATGTTTATGCAGGATGGCGCTCCACCCCATATTGCTAGACGCGTGAAAGATCTCTTGCGCGCGTTGTTTGGTGATGATCGTGTGCTCAGCCCCCACTTTCGTCATGCTTGGCCTCCCAGGTCCCCAGACCTTAGTCCGTGCGATTATTGGCTTTGGGGTTACCTGAAGTCGCAAGTGTATCGTGATCGACCGACATCTCTAGAGATGCTGAAAGACAACATCCGACGCCAATGCCTCACCATAACTCCGGACATGCTTTACAGTGCTGTTCACAACATTATTCCTCGACTACAGCTGTTGTAGAGGAATGATGGTGGACATATTGAGCATTTCCTGTAAAGAACATCATCTTTGCTTTGTCTTACTTCGTTGTGCTAATTATTGCTATTGTGATCAGATGAAGCGCCATCCGTCGGACATTTTGTGAACTTTTGTATTTTTTTGGTTCTAATAAAACCCCATGTCATTCCAAGCATGTGTGTCAATTTGTACCACTCTAACTACATTATTCCGTGATTTATTCAGTTTTCTAATTTATACTGACTTTTTGATCACCCGGTAAATGAACGACGGAAAAAAGAGAAAAATGACGATCACAAGTAATTGATCATAACGCACGCCACGAGACTCGCATGATCGATTTAAAATGCACGTTTGATATGTGTCGTTTGGACCCCGCGACTTCGATAGGCAATCATTCTTGGAAATTACCCATTTTTCACGCCACATAACAACTTGTGGTACAGTTTGCCTGCGTTCTTGTGTGTCTCAAAATCTCGCCACTGACACGACGCTATGGTCGCCACGTTGCTTGCGACGTTTGCCGCATGTCCACCACATCACTGGTCACGGTATAGTGCCGCAATTTCCTCTTTGCGCACTGGAAATCTAAAAGAAGGTAAAGTAAATGAGAAATGAATAGAGGGTCTTGTATCTATATGAGCTAGTAGCGTAACGGTAAGCATCGTGCACAATACATATGATGTCGCCAGTTCTATCAAACGAAAAAATGGCTGACATCGAAATAAGTGTCCAAGGAATAGAAAAGCAACTGAAATCACTCAACAGAGGAAAGTCCACTGGACCTGACGGGATACCAATTCGATTCTACACAGAGTACGCGAAAGAACTTGCCCCCCTTCTAACAGCCGTGTACCGCAAGTCTCTAGAGGAACAGAAGGTTCCAAATGATTGGAAAAGAGCACAGGTAGTCCCAGTCTTCAAGAAGGGTCATCGAGCAGATGCGCAAAACTATAGACCTATATCTCTGACATCGATCTGTTATAGAATTTTAGAACATGTTTTTTGCTCGCGTATCATGTCATTTCTGGAAACCCAGAATCTACTCTGTAGGAATCAACATGGATTCCGGAAACAGCGATCGTGTGAGACCCAACTCGCTTTATTTGTTCATGAGACCCAGAAAATATTAGATACAGGCTCCCAGGTAGATGCCATTTTCCTTGACTTCCGGAAGACGTTCGATACAGTTCCGCACTGTCGCTTGATAAAGTAAGAGCCTAAGGGAATATCAGTCCAGCTGTGTGGCTGGATTGAAGAGTTTTTAGCAAACAGAACACTGCATGTTGTTCTCAATGGAGAGACGTCTACAGCCGTTAAAGTAACCTCTGGCGTGCCACAGGGGAGTGTTATGGGACCATTGCTTTTCGCAATATATGTAAATGACATAGTAGATAGTGTCGGAAGTTCCATGCGGCTTTTCGCGGATGATGCTGTAGTATACAAAGAAGTTGTAGCATTAGAAAACTGCAGCGAAGTGCAGGAAGATCTGCAGCGGATAGGCACTTGGTGCAGGGAGTGGCAACTGACCCTTAACATAGACAAATGTGAAGTATTGCGAATACATAGAAAGAAGGATCCTTTATTGTATGATTATATGATAGCGGAACAAACACTGGTAGCTGTTACTTCTGTAAAATATCTGGGAGTATGAGTGCGGAACGATTTGAATTGAAATGATCATATAAAATTAATTGTTGGTTAAGCGGGTGCCAGGTTGAGATTCATTGGGAGAGTCCTTAGAAAATGTAGTCCATCAACAAAGGAGGTGGCATACAAAATACTCGTTCGGCCTATACTTGAGTATTGCTCAAAAGTGTGCGATCCGTACCAGGTCGGGTTGAGAGAGGAGATAGAAAAGATCCAAAGAAGAGCGGCGCGTTTCGTCACAGGCTTATTTGGTAAGCGTAATAGCGTTACGGAGATGTTTAGCAAACTCAAGTGGCAGACTCTGCAAGAGAGGCGCTCTGCATCGCGGTGTAGCTTGCTGTCCAGGTTTCGAGAGGGTGCGTTTCTGGATGAGGTATCGAATATATTGCTTCCCCCTACTTATACCTCCCGAGGAGATCACGAATGTAAAGTTAGAGAGATTCGAATGCGCACGGAGGCTTTCCGGTTGTCGTTCTTCCCGCGAACCATTCGTGACTGGAACAGGAAAGGGAGGTAATGACAGTGGCACGTAAAGTGCCCTATGCCACACACCGGTGGGTGGCTTGCGGAGTATAAATGTAGATATAGATGTATATGCGCGGCAAGGTCAACCAGAGGAGGGATCTGCCGCCTCTGCGGAATTCAACGGTGGCCCTGGAGAGAGACAGGAGTCCTGTGGGCGACTGCATGGCACGGCGCGGCAGGTGCAGCTCTGCTCCGCTGAAGGCGGCAGCCGTCCTCGCGGCCGCCTTTTACGGGGCACGGGGGAAGGCCGCGTCGTTACCAGGGCAGGCCACGCCGCATCACACTCCACCTGCCGGGCGCGGACCCACGCGTCAGTTCCACTTCGAGTTGAGCCCCGATAATCAGGAAAGACGGGTCAGCAGACGCTCTGGACAGCGGCAGGATACCAGCTTGACTGTTTCTCGCCGTACGACCAGACAGCTATGACTGACGGCCTGAGGTGCCATCTCTTTTCATAGCAGGACCCCTTTGGTTGTCATCCGCGGCATACTTACAGTGTAAGACGTGTATATTTCTATTGTCTATTGTCAAACCACAATTTATGAAAGATGTTTATATTTTATTAATAGGATTAAGTAGGAATAATTAATATTTGTCATGTTGGAAATAATTGTGGTAGCAGGGAATGTCTGCACCAACGTATTGTTGGCAAGAGAGACCGCAAATTGATATAATTTTAAAAAGGGCGGGAGGGACCGCGTATGGATACATTTTAAGAAAAGAGCGGGAAAGACCGCGCATTGATACTTTTTGTAATGGTAGCAGGGATTGTCTGCACCAGAAAGCATTGTTGGCAGGAGAGACCGCACTTTAGCGTTCGTAGGAAGTCAGTAGTAAGCGAGATGTGAAGCGAGTTGGTAGTACGTCTGAAGCGAGAGGCTGAGAGGAGCAGTGTGCCTGTCAGCCACCAGCTATGATTTACAAGAGGTTATAAACGGATGTAGAGAGAGACCAACTAACTATTATCATAAGAGGAACTAATATTATTGAATTATTTTCTTTGCGAAACTCAAGACTATTGAAGGTATGTTTGCGCAATGCTAGTTGTAAGATTATTGTAAAAAGTAGGTCCCATTTGAACGTTTGTAAAATCATTTCATTACCAACAGTAAATATTTGAAGCGTTTTCAGAATATAATTAATTTTTGCCAGCAATGTTGCATTACTGATTACAATCCATCCCGAAAACCATAAACGTAAAACTTTGCAAAAATTTTATTGTTGTCAAGAAAAAGTGAATTACGTAACTTCAGTCAAATTAATTAAAGAATAACGTCAGCTTTGGTAATAAATACAGCCACTTATTATGACAGGCCACCAGCAGCTAATAGAGTATAGTAAACCAGAGAAACTATATTCATGTCGCAGTTCGATGTAGCAGTCAGATGGCGATCCAGTAACAGTAAAAAAGTTAAGGAACAGTTTTGGGTTATTGCAGATGACGACTGAGGGCCACGACGACGACACAGTCTATGTTTCGTCGAAATAATCAGAAAATCACTTTTAATAAGCAGCAATTAAATTTGTATGCGCAGATTGAGAAAGATGATAAATTTCAAAGGGAAGATTTCATTTGTTATTATTACGCAAGAGATAGAAATCCTAAGGAAAGGTTTCACAGGTTATTGTAGAAGGGAAGGTTGCGTAAAAAAAAGAGATATAGAGAAGACGGGAATGTTTCAACAGCACAGCAGTACGTCGACGATATTCTTCGCCGCTTCTGTTGCCCTTTATGGCAAAGCATCCTGGTATTACAACTCAGCAAGATAATTCCCACCACCACACGGCGAGATTTTCTGCTACTTGTCTTCCTGCTTGCCAAACCCTACCGTGGCCAGCGAGGTCGCTGGATCTCTCCCCAGCTGAGAACGTCGGAGCGTTGTGTTCAGAGCCCTCCGACCAGTTTGGGATTGTGATGATCTAACGCCCCAATTGGACAGAATAAACAGAATCTTTAAAGAGGATATCCAACGAATATATCAAACAATACCAAGCCGAATAACTGCTTGCCTAAATGGCAGAGTTGGACCAACGCGTTATTGACTAGCTCAATTTATGAAGCTCTTTCTCTTGCATAAATTATCCATTTTCCCCCAGTGTTTTCAAGAAAGCGAGCGAACGTTTTCTAAACATTTGCGAGTCGTACAAATTAGGCGGGAAGTGGGTACCAGCCTGATATTCTCCTATTGGGATGTGGGAAACCGCCTAAAAACCACATCAAGGCTGCCCGGCACACCGACCCTCGACGGTAATCCGCCGGGTGGATTCGATCCGGGGCTTGCGCGCCTCCCCAAATCCCGGAGGCGGCGCGCTAAGGCGAGCGGCTATGCGGGCGGTTGAAACGCCCCCTTAGAAAAATTAATGAATTTCTGCGCTGGTAAAGCTCTTAGTTATTTGATATTCAAACAGCTGAGCAAAACTGAACGTACTCAGACATTTCTCTCTTTACTTACTCTGATCAACACTAAAGTGACACACAATATTTTTAGCGCAACGCAATCTGACTTTCCATAATCCCTACAAAAGAATGGCCCTGACTGACAATAACCTATACCTTTCATGAATCACTTACCTCACAAAAATCTTCGCTACTCGAACTACTGCAATACAGCGAGCGCTACTACTGCCAGCTAAATAAAACTACTACTGAAGGCACTAACTACTGATAGGCATAGTTAGCAAATGAAAGATTTTGATAGAGAACAAACAATGTATTTATCTTAATAATGTTCAAAAGTCATCGTATATATATATATATATATATATATATATATATATATATATATATATATACTCCTGGAAATGGAAAAAAGAACACATTGACACCGGTGTGTCAGACCCACCATACTTGCTCCGGACACTGCGAGAGGGCTGTACAAGCAATGATCACACGCACGGCACAGCGGACACACCAGGAACCGCAGTGTTGGCCGTCGAATGGCGCTAGCTGCGCAGCATTTGTGCACCGCCGCCGTCAGTGTCAGCCAGTTTGCCGTGGTATACGGAGCTCCATCGCAGTCTTTAACACTGGTAGCATGCTGCGACAGCGTGGACGTGAACCGTATGTGCAGTTGACGGACTTTGAGCGAGGGCGTATAGTGGGCATGCGGGAGGCCGGGTGGACGTACCGCCGAATTGCTCAACACGTGGGGCGTGAGGTCTCCACAGTACATCGATGTTGTCGCCAGTGGTCGGCGGAAGGTGCACGTGCCCGTCGACCTGGGACCGGACCGCAGCGACGCACGGATGCACGCCAAGACCGTAGGATCCTACGCAGTGCCGTAGGGGACCGCACCGCCACTTCCCAGCAAATTAGGGACACTGTTGCTCCTGGGGTATCGGCGAGGACCATTCGCAACCGTCTCCATGAAGCTGGGCTACGGTCCCGCACACCGTTAGGCCGTCTTCCGCTCACGCCCCAACATCGTGCAGCCCGCCTCCAGTGGTGTCGCGACAGGCGTGAATGGAGGGACGAATGGAGACGTGTCGTCTTCAGCGATGAGAGTCGCTTCTGCCTTGGTGCCAATGATGGTCGTATGCGTGTTTGGCGCCGTGCAGGTGAGCGCCACAATCAGGACTGCATACGACCGAGGCACACAGGGCCAACACCCGGCATCATGGTGTGGGGAGCGATCTCCTACACTGGCCGTACACCACTGGTGATCGTCGAGGGGACACTGAATAGTGCACGGTACATCCAAACCGTCATCGAACCCATCGTTCTACCATTCCTAGACCGGCAAGGGAACTTGCTGTTCCAACAGGACAATGCACGTCCGCATGTATCCCGTGCCACACAACGTGCTCTAGAAGGTGTAAGTCAACTACCCTGGCCAGCAAGATCTCCGGATCTGTCCCCCATTGAGCATGCTTGGGACTGGATGAAGCGTCGTCTCATGCGGTCTGCACGTCCAGCACGAACGCTGGTCCAACTGAGGCGCCAGGTGGAAATGGCATGGCAAGCCGTTCCACAGGACTACATCCAGCACCTCTACGATCGTCTCCATGGGAGAATAGCAGCCTGCATTGCTGCGAAAGGTGGATATACACTGTACTAGTGCCGACATTGTGCATGCTCTGTTGCCTGTGTCTATGTGCCTGTGGTTCTGTCAGTGTGATCATGTGATGTATTTGACCCCAGGAATGTGTCAATAAAGTTTCCCCTTCCTGGGACAATGAATTCACGGTGTTCTTATTTCAGTTTCCAGGAGTATATATATATATATATATATATAAAGTTCATGATATCCAGTATTACAAATTTACTCTTTCCGATGGACACACGTCCAGAACGTCCGCTCTCAAAATGCTATCTCCCCCCCCCCCCCCACATCCACCACTGCTGGCGGCTCAGCTCCAACTGCTCAACGCTACGCTCTGTTCACATCCCAACACTGCCCAACACTACAATAGCGAATATTTCAACAATGCCAACCAGCCACAGACTGCACACAGCACAGCCAGTGATTTTCATACAGAGCACTACGTGACGTTACCAATATAAAAACCTAAACAACCTACTTACACGGTCTAAGATCAATCGCATCTACAGGGGGACAATTATTTAACTGTACGAAATAAAACAGTCACCTTCTGAACGGTTTGCGTTAAGATGTTGAAACTGCACGGTTGGCCGCGGAGAATGATGGGAATTATTATGCGCATCGTTGTTTGGTTTAGCGACGAAGCCCACTTTCATTTGAATGAGTTCGTCAATAAGCAAAATTGGCGCATGTGGGGGCTGAGAATCGGCATTTTGCGATGGAGAAGTCTCTTCACCCACAACGGGTGACTGTGTGGTGTGTAATGTCCGGTCACGGAATAATCGATGCGGTATTCCTTGATGGCACGGTGACTACCGAACGGTATGTGAAGGTTTTCAAAGATGTTTTCATCCTCATTATCCAAAGTGACCCTGATTTCGATAAGATGTGGTTCATGCAAAACAGAGCTCGACTCACTGAAGCAGTAGAGTGTTTGATGTCACGGAGGAGCACTTCGGGGATCGCTTTCTGGCTCTGGGGTACCCAGAGGCCACTAGCATGGACCTAGATTGGCCACCATATTCTCATTTTTATTAAAAATGAAACTCCCTCAGCTGTACTTAAGATTTTATATTTATTTGGTTACTAGTTTCGACGTTGTGTCAACGCCATCTTCAGGCCCGTACACTTTGATGAAATCAGTTGTGTGTGGCTGAGTACTATAAGTCCGCGGTGAGACCAATACGTGCTCCACATGGATGGCGGGCGGTAGAAATAGCACTGGACACGAGTTACTGCCCACCATCCATGTGGAGCACGTATTGGTCTCACGGGGGAATTCTAGTACTCAGTGTACGGGCCTGAAGGTGGCGTTGAAGCAACGCCGAAACTAGTAGCCAAATAAATAAAAAATCTTAAGTACAGCTGGAGGAGTTTCATTTTTAATAAAAATTATACCAACTGTGTCGCACGATCATCCAGTTTAAATATGGATCTACGAAGACCATATTCTCAGGATCTGAACATATGCGACTCCTTTTTGTAGGGCTGTATTAAAGACAAGATGTACAGCAATAATCCCAAAACCATTGCTGAGCAGAAAACAGCAATTCAAGAGGTCATCGACAGCATCAGTGTTCCGACACTTCAGCGGGTCATGCAGAATTCGTCTTGCCCCCATCATCGCCAGTGACGGCAGGCATAACTTCCTGAACAGCATGGCAGCGAGCTGGTGTGATATGGGCATACAAAAACTGCCACAGCGTCTACAAAAACGCTTCGACAGCAATGGAGATTATGTAGAAAAATAGATAAATGTTCAACCTGTAAACTTATGTAAACCATTGCGGAAATAAACAGGTCTATGTAGTTATAAAAAAAATTGGAGACCTTACTTTTTGCGATTACCCTTGTATCTCGGAAATGTGACGCCATAGACAAAAACTGGTTGCACCTATGACTTTAATGTCCCAAAATTAGATAGTCCACCCACTTAGAAACAAGATGGCAGAAAAATAAATTTATTGACCATTGTTGCCAGTTCTGTACCGTCTGCGAACAGCGTCAGTGAGCTACACACTTATCTGCCAGGTCATTTACACATACCGGGAATTGTACCAGATCTGCCCACACTACCTTGACATATGACTTGCGTTATTTTCACTTCCGGCGCTTCAGTATAACAATTTAAAGTTTGAGCTACACAGAATGTACAAGCAAAGTAATGAGCTTTGAAGCTTGTAGGAAAATCGCTCGTCTTGAGGTTGCTGTTCAGCTGAGCTGCGACAAGTAGGGCGCGGCGCTTATCTTCTCTTTACGTATGGGCCGGTGCTGGCGCCTTGTCGTCCTGGAGAGGGATCGGTCAGCGAGCGGTGTTCTAAAGAGCTGCACACGCATCTGTCTGACAAGACAGATACACACACACACACACACACACACACACACACACACACACACACGTGTGTGTGTGTGTGTGTGTGTGTGTGTGTGTGTGTGTGTGTGTGTGTGTGTGTGTTTGTGTGTGTGTGTAACTTGGCAGACATGCGTGTGCAACTCGTTAGAACAACCTAAGCACTTCATTCTAAATGGGAACGCAGCGTCGGAGGCGAAAATAACGCAAGTCATATTCCAAGGTAGTGCGGGCAGGTCTGGTACAATTCCTGATATACCGGGTGATCAAAAAGTCAGTATAAATTTGAAAACTGAATAAATCACGGAATAATGTAGATAGAGAGGTACAAATTGACACACATGCTTCGAATGACATGGGGTTTTATTAGAACCAAAAAAATACAAAGGTTCAAAAAATGTCCGACAGATGGCGCTTCATCTGATCAGAATAGCAATAATTAGCATAACAACGTAAGACAAGGCAAAGATGATGTTCTTCACAGGAAATGCTCAATACGTCCACCATCATTCCTCAACTATAGCTGTAGTCGGGGAATAATGTTGTGAACAGCACTGCAAAGCATGTCCGGAGTTGTGGTGAGACATTGGCGTCGGACGTTGTCTTTCAGCATCCCTAGAGATGTCGGTCGATCACGATACACTTGCGACTTCAGGTAACCCCAAAGCCAATAATCGCACGGACTGGGGACCTGGGAGGCCAAGGATGAGGAAAGTGGCGGCTGAGCACACGATCACCACCAAACGCCGCGCGCAAGAGATCTTTCACGCGTCTAGCAATATGGGGTGGAGCACCATCCTGCATTGACATCGTACGTTCCAGCAGGTGCTTATCAGTCAGGCTGGGGATGCGGCGATTCTGTAACATATCGACGTACTTCTCACCCGTCTCGGTAGCTGTCACTGACGGTTTGCTGTCCAGCGCCATCTGTCGGACATTTTATGAACTTCGTCTTTTCTTTTTGTCCTAATAAAACCCCATGTCATTCCAAGCATGTGTGTCAATTTTTACCTCTCGGTCTACATTATTCCGTGGTTTATTAAGTTCTCAAATTTATACTGACTTTTTGATCACCCGGTATATATCTCGGGGGTGACGGTGTGATTTTAGTTCCTCACACAAGTGACAGCGGGTACCTGGTACTGATCGAAAAAATGGAAAGCTTAACAAAATCATCCTTTGGATGCGAATATACAACCAAAGACGTTAGAGCGTTTCAGAAAACACACAATGCAGAGAGGGAGGTCTGTAGCGGTGGGTTAACGGCTCGCCGTCTATCCTTCTGGAGCGCGCGGAAACCTCCGCGGCAAAGCCCCTGGCAATCGGACCTGAGCCGGCGTTATAAGGATTTGCTCCTGCAGGAATCACCGGTGTTTGCCGGAGCTGGCGAAATCGTGCAGCTTTCTGAGGAAACGCAACCGCGAGAAGGAAAGGAACAACACAAAATGAGGAGCGGAAGAATGGGTGGTGGAGGGGGAGGGGAGGGGTGGGGAGGTGATGCAGCCTCTAGAGCTGGCAGTAGAATGAAGAAGAGTGTGAGGACGGCCGCGATATGAGATCACTTTTTGCAAACGATTCTTTTCCGCCTTCGCTGTTGCAGCAAGATGGAAAGGCAATTCTCCCCAGTTCAATAAAACCGCTCTCCCTTCCTCCCCCTTCCCCTTCCTACTCCCCCAGACGGAAATTTAGGGTGAACTCTGCTGTGGTAGCTGTTACTGAGTGACACATGAGTCGGCAGAGGCTTCTTGCACACGGATGCTGTGTTCGCCAGCAGTGGCGCCGCATGCGTTATTGTGTTCCTTATGAAATGCGGACATTTCGCAGAACGTGATTGTCTATAAAATCAACTTTTCTGCTGCTAGTCACGATTTTCGTTTAATATTCTGCACTTCGCGTTTCGGCAAATGATTCCCGTTCTGAAGTGCGTTTGTCGTGTTTTATGCCACTTACTTCTGATGTATTCGATGTATGAATTGCTGCATTGTACTGTTGCCTTTATTGTAATATATAAACACGAACAATTTTTGTAGTTAATGGTTTAGTTGTCGAGCTTTATGGGGCGAATTTAAAAAAAGATGAATGCAGGTTTCCTAGACACCCATAGTTGACGACAATGCAAGATTTAACACTTATATTTATAATGTGTACAGAAACCAGAAGGCAATTGTGTTGAGCCGGCCGGTGTGGCCATGCGGTTCTAGGCGCTTCAGTCTGGAACCGCGTGACTGCTATGGTCGCAGGTTCGAATCCTGCCTCGGGCATGGATGTGTGTGATGTCCTTAGGTTAGTTAGGTTTAAGTAGTTCTAAGTTCTAGGGAACTGATGACCACAGATGTTAAGTCCCATAGTGTCGAGGGACAAGAAAGGGAAGCAATGATTGAGAAGGGACTGAGACAGTGTTGTAACCTATCCTCGGTGTTTTTAATGTCTACATTGAACAAGCAGTAAAAGAAACCAAAGAAACATTTGAAGTAGGAATTAAAATCCAGCGACAAGAAATAAAAACCTTGAGGTTTGCCGAAGACATTGTAATTCTATCAGAGACCGCAAAGGACTCGGAAGAACAGTTGAACGGAATGAACAGTGTCTTGAAAGGAGGTTATAAGATGAAAATCAACAAAAGCAAAACGAAGATAATGGAATGTAGTCGAATTAAATCAGGCGATACTGAGAGAACCACATTAGGAAAAG
Source organism: Schistocerca cancellata (assembly GCF_023864275.1). Classification (NCBI taxonomy): domain Eukaryota; kingdom Metazoa; phylum Arthropoda; class Insecta; order Orthoptera; family Acrididae; genus Schistocerca; species Schistocerca cancellata. Next base: position 375,097,160 of record NC_064626.1, read on the forward strand.
CGACACTTTAAGTAGTAAATGAGTTTTGCTATTTGGGAAACAAATAACTAAGGAGAGTCGAAGTAGAGGGGATATAAAATGTAGTTTGACGATGGCATGGGAAACGTTTCTGAAGAAGAGAAATTTGTTAACATCGAGCATAGATTTAAGCGTCAGGAAGCCCTTTCTGAAAATATTTGTATGGAGTGTAGCCATTTGTGGGTGTGAAACATGGACGATAAACAGTTTAGACAAGAAGAGAATAGAAGCTTTTGAAATGTGGTGCTACAGAAGAATGTTGAAGATTATATGGGTAGATCACGTGACTATAGTGCGTTTAAAACTAGTTGCGACTTTTGACAGTTCAGCGCGGAAGGAGTGGAGAGAAGCGTAGTTGCCAGTGTGAACTTCGAAGCGTCAGCAGGTGACTGCATGAATAGCAAGCCACGAAAGCTGACCAATCTGCAATCTTTCTCAAACGATTGTAAAGAAACTATCAGCTAAAAACATCTGATTCTCTTAGGTTAATTGGTCAGCTTCATGATGAACCGCGTAGCACTGCATTAATGGCCGGGCGTTGTGGCCGAGCGGTTCTAGGCGTTTCAGTCCGGAACGGCGCGACTGCTACGGACACAGGTTCGAATCCTGCCTCTGGCATGGGTGTGTGTGATGTCCTTAGGTTAGTTAGGTTTATGTAGTTCTAAGTTCTAGGGGACTGATGACCTAAGAAGTTAAGTCCCATAGTGCTCAGAGCCATTTGAACCAACAGTCCCCTAGAACTCAGAACTACTTAAACCTAACTAACCTAATGACACCACACACACATCCGTGCCCGAGGCAGGATTCGAACCTGCGACCGTAGCGGTCACGTGGTTCCAGACTGTAGTGCCTAGAGCCGCTCGGCCACCCAGGCCGGCCCAACTTTATCCCGTGAAACATTCCTTTGTATCCAAAACCAAATACCCGTTTTCATCCAGTCCATTGTTGTAACTTTATCTGTCACAACAGAGTGGCACAGCACCATGTCCATAATTATTGTCTAATTCGGAGAAATATTTTGCAGCAGAACATTTATTTCCTCAACCAGTGAATGCGTTCCTGGACGTCCACTTGTATTGTGAATCTTGTGTTTTCAGACGTACTGCACTACTGTTATTAATGAAGCGCCAACACGAAACACTCGTTCACAATACCTGATGACGAAAATATCAATTTACAACGAGAGCCCATTTACGAACTTGCCTCTGATGCGCGACACCACTTCGTATTGTTTACCCACAGCGTGGCAACAGGGGCGCTTTACCAACCGAACTGCTGGCGGCGTGGTAGGGAAAGCTGCCTCGCCATTGGAGTTACCTGGGCAACGGCGTCACGTCCCCACCGCTGCGCCAAAAGTCGCAACTAATTGTAAACGAACTATAATGAGGAGGTACTGAATAGAATTTGGAAGAAGAGGAATTTGTGGTACAACTTGACTAGGAGAAGGGATCCGTTGGTAGGACACCTTCTGAGGCATCAACGTATAACCAATTTAGTACTGGAGGGAAGCATAGAGGGTAAAAATCGTACAGGGAGACCAAGAGATGAATACACTAAGCAGATTCATAAGGATGTAGGTTGCAGTAGTTACTCGTAGATGAAGAGGCTTGCACAGGATAGAGTAGCATGGAGAGCTACATCAAACCAGTCTTTGGAGTGAAGACCACAACAACAGTCAACAGTCATAACTATATAGATCGTCTACAGAGTACTATTTTTTTTTGTACAGAGGATATATTTCTTAATAAACTGGATCATTACTTGCTAACATACATATTCACAAAAATAATTATTTCTAGGTAACACTTTATTTTCTTGTTTAAGGATACTGTCGAATCATCTCAAGAAGTACGCGGATTCATTTTCCAGTTTTTCATTTAATATTTCGTCTTCATATTTTATGTGATACGAATATCTCTCTAAATCTTCCAACAGATCCATTTTACGATCATTATTCCGTCGGTGGAGTAATTTGGCACTTTGCTTTACATTTCTAAATGGGTGTCCTGTATTGTGTCTGTATCTGCCTGCGGCTGATGTGTGTGTGTGTGTATCGTGTGTGTGTGTGTGTGTGTGTGTGTGTGTGTGTGTGTGTGTGTGTGTGGACTCTAATGTGATCTGGAAATATCGGCCTATTTGCCCTAGGTAGGACATGGAAGATAAGTGGGATGTTATTCTGTATATTCCAGAATCTGAATATGGGTCATGGTTACACTTTGCATTGTGTATTAGTTTCTATTGTAGTCTGTCAGAGATAGATAACCAAATTTTATAGTCTGTATGTCCATGTTTCTAGCGATGGTTGCGAGACTCGGCTGTTCGATAGAGGATGTCAAATTAAACGCCTTTAAGCCGTCAATTTTCAACCAGTCTCAGCGCTTTACTACGCCATCTTCAGGTTCCTGATCGACTTGTAGGAATAATCTACCCCGCTTGTAATCAAAACAGGGGCCAGCAATTCTGGTATTAGTAGATATTTGTTACAGAGACCACTTCAACCATCACCTGCCGACTTCTTTTGGAGAAATTTGTAGTCTTTGGTAATTCTCGGATATTGGCAGTGAATGGGGTGATTGATATACATGGGTCTTTTTTTTTTCTTCTGTGATGTCGTTAGTTGCTGTGCCTGGATCCTTAGAATTGTAGAAAGAAGAAGGCAACGTATAAACAAAAGCAGTTAGACGGAGGAAGTAGCAGCGTTTCAACGAATGTAACAACTAAAAACCGGTCACATATCAGAACTAAGCAAGTATAGGTGGGGAACACGTTGCGAAAATGGAAATATTGTTATAGACTGGGTCGCGAATCCGGATTTCCTGCTAGTTGGGAGCAGTCGCCTTAACCATTAGACTGAACAAATTCTTCAGGCCTGACTCACACATTCATTGTCACAGATATTTCCAAACACTAAGAGCAGAAACCCGCTTTAATAGCCGAGGTCGAGGTCTCCATCACACGGCTGTTTTACGGCGCTCGACTCTGAGGTAGGCCGATTCGAATCCTGGAGACGGAAAATTTTCACTTCCAGAATTTGGCCGGCAAATGGAGGAGAGCTGCAAGTGTAAAGTTCCCAATCACTGTTCTGTGCGTCAATATCTTGGTTTAAATTCCAAACCTCTCCGCAACGTGTAATGAAGTGAGGGCATGTGACAATGTCTATGTTCTCCCGTCAGTAGGATGTGGGGTTAAGTTCGGCGGCCCCCTATGGCGCTAATCGAGAGAATTAGGCTATGTACCTGCATTGGGTATCACACTCTCCCTTCTCTCATCATCATCATCATCATCATCATCATCATCATCATCATCATCATCATCCAACACAAACAAACACTACACTTTACAAACATATCCATTACACGTACCTGTACTGTACAAATACACATTCGACACAACTTCTAAGTAGCCGCAAATGTGAATGAGAAACATCTTTCCCGGCAGGCGACTGAACGCACCCCGTGGGATACCCCAGCCAAAATGTGATGTAAGACATCTACATTGACTACTACCAAGGTTCTCACACTGGATGATTGGGATTAGAAAGCACCATTGTAGGAACGCACTGAAATGAAGTAAATGGATTCTTCCGGTCTGGCACAAATTTTCAATCGTCACTACATATTCAGTATACCAAGGTTCATCACATATTAGTGAGTTTCAATGATGTAACGCCACGTCATGTTACTGCAGCTTCTTTGATTTCATCCCCATCGAACCATTCATATCATTTTGGTGCATTTAATATGTTTCAAAAATAAAGTTCTCAAATATATTGGGGTGGCTGTTGTCATTCCCACACAAACTTATACTTATCACAAATACACTGAGTCCGCAGCTCGTGGTCGTGAGGTAGCGTTCTCGCTTCCCGCGCCCGGGTTCCTGGGTTCGATTCCCGGCGGGGTCAGGGATTTTCTCTGCCTCGTGATGAGTGGGTGTTGTGTGGTGTCCTTAGGTTAGTTAGGTTTAAGTAGTTCTAAGTTCTAGGGGACTGATGACCATAGATGTTAAGTCCCATAGTGCTCAGAGCCATTTGAACCATCTGAACACTGAAATGCCAAACAAACTGGTACACGCATGTGTATTCAAACAGAGATATGTAAACAGGCAGAATACGGCGCTGCAGTCAGCAACGCCTATACAGGGTGTTACAAAAAGGTACGGCCAAACTTTCAGGAAACATTCCTCATACACAAATAAAGAAAAGATGTTATGTGGACATGTGTCCGGAAACGCTTAATTTTCATGTTAGACCTCATTTTAGTTTCGTCAGTATGTACTATATTTCCTCGATTCACCGCCAGTCGGCCCAATTGAAGGAAGGTAATGTTGACTTCGGTGCTTGTGTTGACATGCGACTCATTGCTCTACAGTACTAACATGAAACACATAAGTACGTAGCATCAACAGGTTAGTGTTCATCACGAACGTGGTTTTGCAGTCAGTCAGTGCAATGTTTACAAATGCGGAGTTGGCAGATGCCCATTTGATGTATGGATTAGCACGGGGCAATAGCCGTGGCGCGATACGTTTGTATCGAGACAGATTTCCAGAACGAAGGTGTCCCGACAGGAAGACGTTCGAAGCAACTGATCGGCGTGTTAGGGAGCACGGAACATTCCAGCCTATGACTCGCGACTGGGGAAGACGTAGAACGACGAGGACACCTGCAATGGACGAGGCAATTCTTCGTGCAGTTGACGATAACCCTAATGTCAGCGTCAGAGTAGTTGCTGCTGTACAAGGTAACGATGACCACGTCACTGTAGGGAGAGTGCTACGGGAGAACCAGTTGTTTCCGTACCATGTACAGCGTGTGCAGGCACTATCAGCAGCTGATTGGCCTCCACGGGTACACTTCTGCGAATGGTTCATCCAACAATGTGTCAATCCTCATTTCAGTGCAAATGTTCTCTTTACGAATGAGGCTTCATTCCAACGTGATCAAATTGTAAATTTTCACAATCAACATGTGTGGGCTGACGAGAATCCGCACGCAATTGTGCAATCACGTCATCAACACAGATTTTCTGTGAACGTTTGGGCAGGCATTGTTGGTGATGTCTTGATTGGGCCCCATGTTCTTCCACCTACGCTCAATGGAGCACGTTATCACGATTTCATACGGGATACTCTACCTGTGCTGCAAGAACATGTGCCTTTACAAGTACGACACAACAACTCCTGCACATTTCAGTCGAAGTGTTCGTACGCTTCTCAACAACAGATTCGGTGACCGATGGATTGGTAGAGGCAATTCCATGGCCTCCACGCTCTCCTGACCTCAACCCTCTTGACTTTCATTTATGGGGGCATTTGAAAGCTCTTGTCTAAGCAACCCCGGTACCAAATGTAGAGACTCTTCGCGCTCTTATTGTGGACGGCTGTGATACAATACGCCATTCTCCAGGGCTGCATCAGCGCATCAGGGATTCCATGCGACGGAGGGTGGATGCATGTATCCTCGCTAACGGAGGACATTTTGAACATTTTCTGGAACAAAGCGTTTGACGTCACGCTGGTACGTTCTGTTGCTGTGTGTTTCCATTCCATGATTAATGTGATTTGAAGAGAAGTAATAATATGAGCTCTAACATGGAAAGTAAGCGTTTCCGGACGCATGTCCACATAACATATTTTCTTTCTTTGTGTGTGAGGAATGTTTCCTGAAAGTTTGGCCGTACCTTTTTGTAACACCCTGTATAAGACAAGTGTCTGGCGCAGTTATTAGATCGGTTACTGCTCTTACATGGCAGATTATCAAGATTTAAGTGAGTTTGAACGTGGTATTGTAGTTTGCGCACGAGCGATAGGACACAGCATCTCCGAGGTAGTGATGAAGTGGGGCTTTTCCCGTACGACCATTTCACGTGTGTACCGTGAGTATCAGGAACCCAGTAAAACATCAAATCTCCGACATCGCTGCGGCCGGAAAAAGATCATCCAAGAAAGGGACCAACGACGACTGAAGAGAACCGTTCAACGTGACTGAAGTGCAATCCTTCCGCATATTGCTGCAGATTAAAATGCTCGGCCATCAACAAGTGTCAGCGTACGAACCATACAACGAAACATCATCGATATGGGCTTTCGGAGCCGAAGACCCACTCGTGTACCTTTAGTGACTGCGCGAAAGAAAGCCTTAAGCCACACTTGGGTCCGTCAACACCGACATTGGACTGTTGATGACTGGAAACGTGTTGTCTGGTCGAACGAATCTCGTTTCAGATTTAATCGAACGTGTACGGGTATGGACACAACCTCTTGAATCCATGGATCCTGCATGTCAGCAGGGGACTGTTCAAGCTGGTGAAGGTTCTATAATCGTGCGGGGCTTGTGCAGTTGGAGTGATATGGGACCCTTGATACGTCTATGACAGGTGACACGTACGTAAGCATCCTGTTTAATCACCTGCATCCATTCATGTCCACTGTGCATTCCGACGGACTTGGGCAATTCCAGCAGGGCAATGCGCCATCCCACACGCTCAAAACTGCTACAGAGTGGCTCCAGGAACACTCTTCTGAGTTTAAACACTTTCGCTGGCCACCGAATTCCTAAGACATGAACATTATTGGGTATACCAGGCATGCCTTTCAACGTGCTGTTCAGAAGAGATCTCCACCCCCTTATACTCTTACAGATGTATGGACAGCCGTGCAGGATTTATGGTGTCAACAACCTCCAGCACTACCTCAGACATTAGTCGCGTCCATGCCACGTCGTGTTGCGGCACTTCTGCGTGTTCGCGGGGCCCCTACACGATATAGGCAGATGTGTCAATGTCTTTGGCTCTTCGGTGTATAAAATAAATCTAGATGGATAATGGGAGAAAAACGCGGTTCGGTATATACGACATTTCGATATTGAAATCGAGAGCTATCTTCTCTTGGTAACGAAATTTAAAACAGCGGCGTCTCATTTCGCAGCAGTGTAATTACGTTAAGTACGAGAGTCTGTTTAAAATAGAGCGCCACCTCACGCAATGCTATAACGTGACATCATACAGAGCCGTGTTTGGTCTCATCCTTCCTCTGCACTTATCCACTGGTGTGTCCTGGCTAATTCACTGTCAGCAGCCGTTTGTGTGGAGTCCTGAGAACTAGAACAACAACAACAACAACAACAACAGCAACTACTACTACTACTACTACTACTACTACTACTACTACTACTATTATTACCACCACCACCACCACCATCAGTAGAAGTAATTCGTTGATGTGGTTGTTGTTATTATTATTGTTGATGAGATGATGATGATGATGATGATGATGATGATGTCGTCGTCGTCATCGTCTTCGTCTTCAGCCTGAAGAATGGTTTGATGCAGTTCTCTGTGCAAATCTCTTTGTGTCTGCATACTTACTGCAACCTACATCCCTTTTAAGGTCCCTTCTGCAATGAAGCCTTGGCCTCCCTCTGCACTCTTGAACACCTAGGTTTCCCTGCATTGTCAAATTGTCTATTGCTTGGCCCCCCGCAATCCGCCTTATCAACATCCCTTGTTGTAGTCAAGTTGTGCCATAAATTTCACTTTTCTCAAATTCGATTCACTGCCTCCTCATTAGTTACTCGATCTACCCACCTAATCTTCAGCATTCTTCTGTAGCACCACATTTCAAATGCTTCAATTCTCTTTTTGTGTGAACAGCTCATCGCCCATGTTTGTTCAAAACCACACTCCAGACAAATACCTTTAAAAATATTTTGGAACACTTAAATTTATATTGGATGTTAACAAATTCCTCCTCCTTCAGATAAACTTCTCTTGCTGTAGTTTGTATATATTCTAGATCTTCTCTACTTAAACCATCATCAGATGCTTTTGCTGCTCAAATAGCAAAACTCATCCACTACTTTTGATGTTATATCCTTATCATCACCTGATTTAATTCGACTATATTGCATGACCTTTGTTTCACTTTTGTTGTTACTCAACATATAATCTCTTTTCAAATCACTATCTGTTCCACTGAACTACTCTTGCAAGTCATTTACCGTCTCTGACGGAATTACAATGCCTCCGTCAAACCTGAAAATTCTTGTTTCGTAACTATGAACTTGAATTTCCTTTTCAAATCTTACCATGGTTTACTTTACTGCTTGCTTCATGTTCAGACAGAATAACATCGGGGATAGGGTACAATCCTGTCTGATGACCTTCTCAACGACTGTTTCCCTTTCATTCCTCTGGACTCCTATTAGGTTGGCGCATATGTTCGTAGCGTTTTTGTTTTGCCTGCTGGTATTCCGGTTGCTATCGGTTTATTTATCGATTTTCATTTTTATTTGTAGTTCACTGTTGCTATTTAAGTTTACATATTGTCATTCGGAGAAAGTGAGTGGAGTCATGGACGATAGAAAACGAAGTGCCAAGTGGAGAAATCGAAACATTTCCGACATATTCTTCTGTTTGAGTTCTAGAAAGGGGTGACCGCAGTGGAGGCTCACAGAAATACTTGCAGCGAATATGGAGACAATGTGATTGGACAGAGCGCGGCAAGAAAATGATTTTCTCCTTTTGAGGAGGATTGTTTTAGTATTAGTGATTCTCCACGTCCAGGAAGACTTTCGGGGTTTGTTGAAGATCGTTTAAAAGCATTAATCGACAGTGATGCACGTCATTTAACTCGAGAACTGGCAAATGTGATGAACTGTTATTATTCCTCCATCGTGCAACATTTTAATGCCGTGGGGGAGGTTCAAAAATGGGGTGTGTGGGTACCGCATAGTCTAAGCCAAAATTTCAAAAATCAGAGGATGGTCATATGTGCATCTCTGCTTGCTCGTCGTCAATTGGCTCGTGAACAACATCAAACGTTACTAGTGATGAGAAATGGTGTCTTTGTGCTAACATAAGGAAAAGAACGGAGTGGTTGAGCCCAAACGAATCAGTTACTCCTGCGCACATCCATAAGAGAATGTTATGCAACTGGTGCTACAGTAACGGTGTCGTGTGCTACGAACTTCTTCCCCGATGTGTAACCATCACTACTGATACGTACTGTAAACAACTGAAACGTCTTGCAGACGCGTTTCAAGAACAACAACCAGGAAGGCCGCCTGAAGCGATGCTATTTCACTATAAAGCGCAATCGCATTCTGCTAGACTGTTAAAAAAAACCTGTACAGGAGTTGGGATGGGAAGTCTTTCCACACCCACCTTATTCACCAGATCTTGCACGCTCATATTTTCAACTTTTCCGCTATTTGTTGAACAACCTTCAAGGAACTTCCTTTCCGGATGTAAAAACGCTCCGAACATAGCTGGACGAGCTCTTCGCCTTGTCAAAACTGTGGAAAAACGCTATGAACATATGGACTAACGCAATAACTGCAGTTTGATTTCTGTAGAAGTTGTATATAAACTTTTGACCCTGTATTTTATGCTTGCTACCTTGAGAATCCCAAAGAGAATAGTTCAGTTAATCTTGCATAAACCTTTCCGTATTTGTACAAATGCACACACACTATGTGATCAAAAGTATCCGGACACCCACAAAAACTTACGTTTCTCATATTAGGTCCATTGTGCTACCACCTACTGCCACGTATTCCGTATCAGAGGCCTCAGTTGTCGGTAGACATCGTGACAGAGCAGAAAGGCCCGGCGGAATGGCCGAACGGTTCTAGGCGCTTCAGTCTGGAACCGCGTGACTGCTACGGTCGCAAGTTTGAATCCTGCCTCGGGCATGGATGTGTGTGTTGTCCTTAGGTTTAAATATTTCTAAGTTCTAGGGGACTGATGACCTCAGATGTTAAGTCCCATAGTGCTTAGAGCCAATGAAGAGCAGAAAGGGGCGCTCCGCGGAAGTCACGGACTTCGAACGTTTTCAGGTGTTCGGAAATCTCGCATACAGACGTATGACACAAGTGACACCCACTCTCCTAAACATCCCTAGGTCCACTGTTTCCGATGCGATAGTGAAGTGGAAACGTGAAGGGACGCGTACAGCACAAAGCTTATAAGCCGACCTCGTCTGTTGACTGACAGAGACCGCCGACAGTTGAAGAGGGTCATAATGTGTAATAGGCAGACAACTGTCCGGACTATCACACAGGAATTCCATACTGCATCAGGATCCACTGCAAGTACTATGACAGTTAGGCGGGAGGTGAGAAAACTTGGATTTCATGGTCGAACGGCTGCTCATAAGCCACACATCACGCCGGTAAATCCCAAACGACGCCTCGCTTGGTGGAAGGAGCGATTGAACAGGTTGTTTGGAGTGACGAATCACGGTACATAATGTGACGATGCGATAACTGGGTGTGCGTATGGAAAATGCCCGACGAACGTCATCTGCCGGCGTGTGTAGTGTCAACAATAAAATTCGGAGGCAGTGGTGTTATGGTGTGGTCGCGTTTTTCATGGAGGGGGCTTGCACCCCTTGTTGTTTTGCGTGCCACTATCACAGCACAGACCTACATTGACGTTTGAAGCACCTTCCTGCTTCCCACAGTTGAAGAGCAATTCGGGGATGACGATTGCATCTTTGAACACGATCGAGCACCTGTTCATAGCGCACGGCCTGTGGCGGACTGGTTACAGGACAATAACATCCCTGTAATGGACTGGCCTGCAGAGGGTTCTGACCTTAATCCTAGAGAACACATCTGGGATATCTCTGAGCGCCGACTTCGTTCCAGGCCTCACCGACCGACTTCGATATCTGTCCTCAGTTCAGCACTCTGTGAAGAATGGGCTGCAATTCCGCAAGAAACCTTACGGTTGAACGTATGCCTGCGAGAGTGGAAGTCGTCATCAAGGCTAATTGCGGGCCAACACCATACTGAATTCCAGCATTACCGATGGAGGGAGCCACGAATGTGTAAGTGATTTTCAGCCAGGTATCCGGATACTTTTGATCACATAGTGTCGGTTTGCCTTCCTCCAATTGATGTTCTAAAATAATACATGGTAATACACGTAAATAACAAACACTGTTTTATCTCTAAATATCCGGTAAAATGAAAGGCAGAATGGGAGACTGGGGTTTAACGCCCCGTTGACGACGACGTTACTAGAGATGGGACACGAATTCATTAAGGAGAAGGTTTGGGATGGATATTGGGCATGTACTTTTCAAAGGAATCATCCAGGCATTCGTCTTCGTCAATTCAGGGAGACCACCGAAAACTTAAATCCAGATGCATGCACGATGATTCGAAACAGCGTTCTCCGGAAACCGAGCCATGTCTTTTAACCACTACGCGAGCTTTTACATTCGCGGTCAGTTTATAGTCAGTCTTTAAAATCCGTTAATATCTCGTTGTGATAGGCACACGCCGATTGTTCGTTCACGACGCGGCAGGGTGCTAGGACACTGGACTAGTATTTTCTAATTATTCTTTATGGCGATAAATGTGTATCTGGAAAGAAAGTTACAACGATCATTATTAAAGAATAGCATAAATAACGAAAAATGATTTATTCGTTTATTTCTTGAGAACGTCTTTCTCATATTTAATTCTGTTACTCAAATTTTGGTAGTTGCGACCTTCATGAATGGGTTATGACAAAGACCGAGTTATTTGTGCTGGTGATGTTACCACCGCTATTATGTGTTTATACTTACACAAAATTAAATAATAATAGTCTTCATAAATGATGGCAATTATCTACCTTTCAAAAAGGAATCACAAACGTAGAGCACGACGAAGAGCTATGAGGCGGAAATATATAAATAAATCACCTTTGAAAACAGTCCTATTTCAGAACCACAAAGAGAGGCTGATGGAATAAAGCTTTATTAATTATCAGCTGCTACTTATAGATTATCATTAGGTGTCATAACATTATTTAGATTACGAATGTTACCCTACAGGCTGTTTATGCTATTTGGTGGTGATCGCTTGATAGAAACTAATAGTTAATGAAGGTCTATTTCGTCAGCAGCTCTTCGTGGTTCTGAAATACGATTTATTTATGATATGTGGGAATTGTAAAGCATGCTTCAAAACCAAATCCCCGACGTATAACACCACGTGTGATTAATGGGCTGTCGAGTTGCACTCTCTGTAACAAACAGCGAATAGCGTTCAGTGCTTATCCCCTTAAAACCGATACTAGGGGACGTGAAACTCGATTGGGGCGGAAAACGATGTCCACGAAATGAGAGTATTGCAATAACACTGTGCGTAGCAGAACACTGTAGCGTTCAAACCAATCTGGCATTGCCCGCATCTCGTGGTCGTGCGGTAGCGTTCTCGCTTCCCACGCCCGGGTTCCCGGGTTCGATCCCCGGCTGGGTCAGGGATTTTCTCTGCCTCGTGATGGCTGGGTGTTGTGTGCTGTCCTTAGGTTAGTTAGGTTTAAGTAGTTCTAAGTTCTAGGGGACTTATGACCACAGCAGTTGAGTCCCATAGTGCTCAGAGCCATTTGAACCATTTGAACCAATCTGGCATTGTGTAACTGCTTTTCTTTTCGCGTATTAGCATACTGTACACGCATTCGGGAAGACGGCGGTTCAAATCCGCGTCCAAAGGTCCAGATTTAAGTTTTACGACATCTGCCTAAATCGCTCCAGGCGAATTTTGGTCTCGCTCCTTTGAAAGGACACGGCCGACTTCCGTCCCCATCCTTGAAATAATACGAACGTCTGCTCCGTATCTAATGATGTCGATGATGACAGGACGTTGAATTCTGTTCTTCCTTCCTTTTCGTAAATAAATGACTGTAATGTACCATACTTGTGACCACTAACGGCAATAAGAATTACACTACTGGCCATTAAAATTGCTACACCAAGAAGAAATTCAGATGATAAACGGGTATTCGTTGGAAAAATATATTATTCTAGAACTGACATGTGATTACATTTACACTCAATTTGGATGCATAGATCAGGAGAAATCAGTACCCAGAACAACCACCTCTGGCCATAATAACGGACTTGATACGCCTGGGCATGGAGTTAAACAGAACTTGGATGGCGTGTACAGGTACAGCTGCCCATGCAGCTTCAACACGATACCACAGTTCATCAAGAGTAGTGACTCGCATATTGTAACAAGCCAGTTGCTCGGCCACCATTGACCAGACGTTTTCAACTGGTGAGAGATCTGGAGAATGTGCCGGCCAGGGCAGCAGTCGAACATAATCTGTATCCAGAAAGGCCCGTGCAGGACCTGCAACATACGGTCGTGCATTATCGTGCTGAAATGTAGGATTTCGCAGGGATAGAATGAAGGGTAGAGCCACGGGTCATAACACATCTGAAATGTAACGTCCACTGTTCAAAGTGCCGTCAATGCGAACAAGAGGTGACCGAGACGTGTAACAGCCAATGGCACCCCATACCATCACGCCGGGTGACACGCCAGTATGGCGATGACGAATACACGCTTCCAATGTGCGTTCACAGTGATGTCGCCAAACACGGATGCGACCATCATGATGCTGTAAACAGAATCTGGATTCATTCGAAAAAATGACGTTTTGTCATTTGCGCACCCAGGTTCGTCGTTGAGTACACCATCGCAGGCTCTCCTGTTTGTGATGCAGCGTCCAGGGTAACCACAGCCATGGTCTCCGAGCTGATAGTCCATGCTGCTGCAAACGTCGTTTGTGTTGCAAACGTCCCCATCTATTGACTCAGGGATCGAGACGTGGCTGCATGATCCGTTACAGCCATGCGGATAAGATGCCTGTCATCTCGACTGCTAGTGATACGAGGCCGTTTGGATCCAGCACGGCGTACCGTATTACCCTCCTGAACCCACCGATTCCACATTCTGCTGACAGTCATTCGATCTCGACCAACGCGAGCAGCAATGTCGCGACACGATAAACCGCAATCGCGATAGGCTACAATCCGACCTTTATCAAAGTCGGAAACGTGATGGTACGCATTTATCTTCTTTACACGAGGTATCACAACAACGTTTCACCAGGCAACACCGGTCAACTGCTGTTTGTGTATGAGAAATCGGTTGTAAACTTTCCTCATGTCAGCACGTTGTAGGTGTTGCCACCGGGGCCACCCTTGTGTGAATGCTCTGAAAAGCTAATTATTTACATATCACAGCATCTTCTTCCTGTCGGTTAAATTTCGCGGCTGCAGCACGTCAACTTCGCGGTGTAGCAATTTTAATGGCCAGTAGTGTACATTTTCTTCTTCAGCTGACCTTCTCTTACGCGTTTTAAGTGAAACTGTGTCTCGTTCATTCAGTTCCCTTTATTAGGTGTTGAAGACACAGACAGTGGTGGTTGGGATAAAAAATTCTGATGCAAAGCGAGCAGGGCACAGCTACCGCAGGAGGGAAGATCTCAGCTCCGCAGCAGTTTACAGAATAAACTCCACGCCGAGCAGTTTTCGCAGTACGCCCACGCCGAGCCGGACAGCCGCATGCAACCGTAGCTGGTCGAAAAACAAGTGCAAACAAAGGGTAAAAGGCGTGGACGCCGCGCGCTTTTCTGCAGGCGCGCGGCGCGCCTACCAACACACGTGAGTCCACAACACAGCCCTCCACCTGCCATCACATGTGTGGGGCAGTGTTCGGAGTTTTCCCCTCCTTTCTCTCTGCATTTGTTGCTTCTTCTTTAGGAGCTAGCTTTGTAGTTTGGCGATAACTTTATTTAGTGTGCTTCTTGGGTACGAGAAGCAGAACTTTCAATACAAACTAAAGTTTTCTTTTCCATACCAAACAAATTTTTCCTCCAACTTCTCATTCTCTCTCTCTCTCTCTCTCTCTCTCTCTCTCTCTTTCTCTCTCTATCTATCTATCTATTTTTTCATCCGTTCTCTCTTTTTTCCTACAATCTCTGAAGTTTTGTAGTTTTATAAGGCAGTTGCGCATTTGTACTGTTCTCCCAAGATCTCTCGTCGGTGTCTGTCGCATTCTAAGTACTATTATTCGGAGTTACAATACATGCCATTGTAATAAGGTAATACATCATTTCCTGGTCACCCTTGTATGCTGTCAGGCGAGTACTATACGCCCAGAGCCTTTATTTGGGGGAAAACATTGTTCTGCAGCCTAGACATGTTGGGTCGGTATTTCCCTAATCCTTCTCATTGCGCTCTCGCCGGAGCCTAAATGATATCTTAAATGTTTACCATTCCCCGCAACTGCCAGAGTTTCCCAACAAACTTCTGGAAGTTCTAGTAGCAAGTAGCATCTTCAAAAGCTCTACATGCGGTAGCATGGAATGGCTAATTGACAGGCTTATTTTCGGATACTGAATCTGATTGGATTGAAAGTTTAAAAATAAACAATTCCGTAGAACGTTCTGGGGACTCCTTCATGTAGCAAATCTGGCACTGGTGGAGTGCTACCATGCTGTGATTGGCTGCTGGGTGCTGCATGCGCCACAGAACTTATAGCTTCATTACTCATTATTTATTAAGTAAGTCGTCAGATAGGACTCTGCACAAGTGTAAGTATTATTAATCTAGTCATTCGGAAGTATTAATGAAAAAAATCTGACAATAACTTTTGAAATGTAAGAAAAACTGTGAAAGCCCAAATTACTAAGCGCGTTGTCGTGTTATCACGAATTTGCTCTATGAAAGCGATTCGTGCTAGCTGTGGGCAGAGTTCTAGACTTGCCGGCCGGCGACCAGTCAAGATGTGAATTGGTAGGCTTGGCAGTTAGAGCTCTAAGGTTCCAGGCGGCAGGTAAAGATGTATATTGTCCGCGAGCAATGCCGATCAAGATGGTTCAAATGGCTCTAAGCACTATGGGACTTACCATCTGAGGCCATAAGTCCTCTAGACTTAGAACTACTTAAACCTAACTAACCTAAGGACATCACACACATCTTAGCCCGAGGCAGGCCGATCAAGACCAGTTACATATTAGGAAAATTTTATGTATCTCGTATTTGTGTATGGGAAGTATGATAATTGCTTGTGTGGATTTGTAATTCGCCTATTGGTGCACGCACACGACTTTGTAAAGATTGTGGTATGGTTATTTTAACCAAACCTGACGTAGTGAATGAAATAACTGGCATCTCTTTCGAAACTGTAAATATGCCTTTTAATAGTCTGCCTAAGCCTGTTTATCTCGTTAACATAGAGTAACAATCCCTTTCAGCCAAAAGTATCTGATCGAGATCCGACGCGTCATCCTCCACTGCGTTGGAACAAATACTTGGAGTGAACACCCATTTCAGCAAAATTTATAGAACTCTGCAATTTTTCCGACGAGTTAAGATCCAAACGCTACCCCCTCACGAACTAGAGTTTCGGTATAAATACGGCCACTGCCATCGACACAGTTATAACACTTGTAGGGGGGCACGTTATACCCATATAACAATAAAACCGTGGTAATATGCATGGGAGTCAGCTATGGCCTTGTCAAAAGAATCATAGCGGCATTTCGTCTTAGTTACGTCAGGGCAACCTCTCCCCGTCTTTAGTGCCGCAAACATCACGTATCACATGCTTGTAGTACGCTAGATTCTGTCGAGATTGGCGTAAACTTGTGGGCGGTTTGCCATTCTAATGACAGCGGCAAAGCCATGAAAATTCCGGTACTTGTATTTTACTTCGTAACATCAACAACAGAGTTATATCAGTGAATTTATCTCATACATTCCTCTATTCTAGTGCCTAAAAATACCACAGTTCCATTTTAAGCGTGCTAGTGACCGTTCAAAACTAGCCTTCTGACACCGACAGTTATCCTGCTAGAAAATGCCATCAGCGTCGCCGTGGAAGACATGAAACACGGTGACACACGAAAGACAGTCCGCGATAATGTTCTCGTAGCCCACAGCTGTCACGCTTCCTTCGTTTATTACCGCGTTCGAAGCGCAGTGCATGTTTCGAGCAGAGGTTTGCCCACGCCCGACTGGAGACATTGATCTGGGTATCGGAAGCCATCTTGTCTGTGATGTAGACTAAGTACTGGTCCAGTCACATTAATGTGGCTAACCCTATGTTTGACGCCAACGTGCAGTACGCACTCACAGAGGCCAGGTGGCGCAATAGCAGTGGAGGGTATACAGGGTGTTACAAAAAGGTACAGCCAAACTTTCAGGAAACATTCCTCACACACAAAGAATGAAAATATGTTATGTGGACATGTGTCCGGAAACGCTTACTTTCCATGTTAGAGCTCATTTTATTACTTCTCTTCAAATCACATTAATCATGGAATGGAAACACACAGCAACAGAACGTACCAGCGTGACTTCAAACACTTTGTTACAGGAAATGTTCAAAATGTCCTCCGTTAGCGAGGATACATGCATCCCTCCTCTGTCCCATTGAATCCCTGATGCGCTGATGCAGCCCTGGAGAATGGAGTATTGTATCACAGCCGTCCACAATACGAGCACGAAGAGTCTACATTTGGTATCGGGGTTGCGTAGACAAGAGCTTTCAATTGCCCCCATAAATGAAAGTCAAAAGGGTTGAGGTCAGGAGAACGTGGAGGCCATGGAATTGCCTCTAACAATCCATCGGTCACCGAATTTGTTGTTGAGAAGCGTACAAACACTTCGACTGAAATGTGCAGGAGCTCCATCGTGCATGAACCACATGTTGTGTCGTACTTGTAAAGGCACATGTTCTTGCAGCACAGGTAGAGTATCCCGTATGAAATCGTGATAACGTGCTCCATTGAGCGTACGTGGAAGAACATGGGGCCCAATTAAGACATCACCAACAATGCCTGCCCAAACGTTCATAGAAAATCTGTGTTGATGACGTGATTGCACAATTGCGTGCGGATTCTCATCAGCAAATACATGTTGATTGTGAAAATTTGCAATTTGATCACGTTGGAATGAAGCATCTTTCGTAAAGAGAACATTTGCACTGAAATGAGGATTGACACATTGTTGGATGAACCATTCGCAGAAATGTACCCGTGGAGGCCATTCAGCTGCTGATAGTGCCTGCACACGCTGTACATGGTACGGAAACAGCTGGTTCTCCCGTAGCACTCTCCCTACAGTGACGTGGTCAACGTTACCTTGTACAGCAGCAACTTCTCTGATGCTGACATTAGGGTTATCGTCAACTGCACGAAGAATTGCCTCGTCCATTGCAGGCGTCCTCGTCGTTCTAGGTCTTCCACAGTCGCGAGTCATAGGCTGGAATGTTCCGTGCTCCCTAAGATGCCGATCAATTGCTTCGAACGTCTTCCTGTCGGGACACCTTCGTTCTGGAAATCTGTCTCGATACAAACGTACCGCGCCACGGCTATTGTCCCGTGCTAATCCATACATCAAATGGGCATCTGCCAACTCCGCATTTGTAAACATTGCACTGACTGACTGCAAAACCACGTTCGTGATGAACACTAACCTGTTGATGCTACGTACTGATGTGCTTGATGCTAGTACTGTAGAGCAATGAGTCGCATGTCAACACAAGCACCGAAGTCAACATTACCTTCCTTCAATTGGGCCGACTGGCTGTGAATCGAGGAAGTACAGTACATACTGACGAAACTAAAATCAGGTCTAACATGGAAATTAAGCGTTTCCGGACACAAGTGCACATAACATCTTTTCTTTATTTGTGTGTGAGGAATGTTTCCTGAAAGTTTGGCCGTACCTTTTTGTAACACCCTGTATAAGGCCTGTCGGGAGGGGGACGCGGAAAACAGTGCAGTCACTGTCGTATTGTGTCGTATAGTGGTTTATATGACGTCCAAAAGGGGCTTGATCTTTGGCTTTCGGGCAAAGGGTGGAAGTATCTCCGAAACGGCTCAGTTTGTGAACTATTCGCACGCTGCCGTGATTGGACTACAACGTGCATGCCAAAATGGCGCTATCCGAAACCGGCTCCGAGGCAATTGTGGTGCACCACTGGCCATTGTCATGGGTGAACGACGGCTGTAGAGATGTAAAAACGTCAGTCGTGTTTTGGACTGTACACCCACTAGACGTGCAGTGCCACGGCCTTAAGCTCACGAAGAAAGCTAAGACGCTGCAGTAACTGGATACGATTTTCAACGCAGAATTGCTAAATACTGGCTACCTGCGTAACCGCCACCACACTGCCTGGAAATCCTGCAACAAGGCGAACTGCAGCCAAAGCGACGCATTTTGAAACTGACACCTAAGTGAGATGACGTTCTGAATTACGAAAATTGTTTATTATTCTCTCTTTAAATAAAATGTTATTCCAGCGTAATATTTTAATTTTTTCGGTCTACGACAACATTTTCATTGCAACTGTACCAAAACATAAACGCAGTGTTGCTGGACATTTTTCACTAAATATTAAAATAGTAATCAGATATGCTCCCGTTCACTCAGAGCATTTGTCATGAAGGCCCTACGTAGATTCTGATTTCTCACGTAATGAATTACTTTCTGAAGTGAGTTGATTTACAAATCGCCATTATATAGCGTTAGTGAGAACCAGAATGCGCGATATTCGAATCTGACAGCAGCTATGCACGTGTTTGGGGCTGGTTTGTTTGCAATATTATTCGAGTTGCACGGTTTGGGCACGTCAATGTACTTCGAGGAACCGAGTGCATTTCTGAATCCATGCATACTTAGTCAAATAGCAGGCCTGCTGTATACTTGTGGCAACGACAATGAAGAGGCAAAGAAACTTGTAAACCTGCCTTACATCACGTAGGGACTACGCGTGCACGCAGTAGTACAACACGACATGGCACAGACTCGACTAATGTCTGAAGTAGTGCTCGAGGGATTAACACCATGAATCCTGCAAAGCTGTCCATAAATCCGCAACAGTACGAGGGGGGTGAAGGCAGTACATCCCAGATATGATAATTATGTTTATGTCTGGGGAGTTCGGTGGCCAGCGGAAGTGTTTAAACTCAGAATAATGTTGCTGGAGTCACTCTGTAGCAATTCTGGACGTGTGGGATGTCGCATTGTCCTGACGAAATTAGCGAAGTCCGTCGGAATGCACAATGGACATGAATGGATGCAGGTGATCAGATAGAGTGCTTACGTACGTGTCACCTGCCAGGGTGGTATCTAGATGTATCACGAGTCCCATATCACTCCCAACTGCACACGCCCAACACCATTAGAGAGCCTCCACCAACTTGAACAGTCTCCTGCGGACATCCAGGGTCCATGAATTCATAAGGATGACTCCATACTCTTGCACGTCCAGCCGCTCGATACAACTTGAAACTAGATTCGTTCCACCAGGCAAAATGTTTCCAGCCATCAAAAGTCCAATGTCGGCGTTGACGCGCCCAGGAGAGGCGTAAAGCTTTGTGTCGTGCAGTCCTCAACGGTACATGAGTTGGACCTTCGACTCCGAGAGCCCATATCTATGACGATCCGTTGCATGGCTCACATGCTGACACTAGCTGATGGCCTACCATTGAAATCTGCAGCAACTTGCGGAAGGGTTGCACTTCCCTCGCGTTGAATGATTCTCTTCCGTCGTCGTTGGTGGCGTTCTTGTAGGATCTTTTCGGGCCACAGCGATGTCGGAGATTTAATGTTTTACGGTACACTCGTGAAATGGTCGTACGGGAAAATACCCACTTCATCGCTACTTCCGAGATGCCGTGTCCCATCGCTTGTGCGCCGACTATAACATCAAACTCGCTTACATCTTGATAACCTGCCATTGTAGCAGCAATAACAGATTATCAGCTGCGAGAGGCACTTGCTGTCTTATACAGGAGTTGCCGATCGCAGCACCGTATTACGAGGCTATGACGGAAGGCTCAGTTTGTAATGACCTTATTCTGATATATCCACTTTGAGGGCTGTTAAATGCAGTGCCAGTTCCTCGTTATGTGCTGTTATGAATGAGATGGATATTCTTGGCAATTTTGGTTCAAATGGCTCTGAGCACTATGCGACTTAACTTCTGAGGTCATCAGTCACCTAGAACTTAGAACTACTTAAACCTAACTAACCTAAGGACACCACACACATCCATGCCCGAGGCAGGATGGCAAATGGTTCAAATGGTTCTGAGCACTATGGGACTTAACATCTGAGGTCATCAGTCCCCTAGAACTTAGAACTACTTAAACCTAACTAACCTAAGGACATCACACACATCCATGCCCGAGGCAGGATTCGAACCTGCGACCGTAGCGGTCGCGCGGTTCCAGACTGTAGCGCCTAGAACCGGTCGGCCACTCCGGCCGGCAGAAATTTTGGAAATTTGTGGTATGGATTATGGCACCAAACTCCTGAGGTCATCGGTCCCTAGGTTTCCACACTAATTAAATTAACTTAACCTAACTTACGCTAAGGACAACACACACACACACACACACACACACACACACACACACACTCGAACCTCCGACGGGGGGAGCCGCACGAACCGTGACAAGACGCCCAAGACCACGGGGCGGGGATTCTTGCAACTTGTCTTAGAGCTAAAGAATATGCTTGTCTTGCTTCCTTCGATTTTCTGTGCAGTCTGCCTTCTGCTGAATGCGTATCCTCACTCAACAGGCAGTGCCACAATGTTTCGGCGTCCTGACCCGCTTGCGACATACTGGCTCGCTTCCTGCTTCTAACCATTTCTGTCATGTGACTTGATTTTGCCTGTACAATGTGAATGAGCTGAAATGAAACTTTTGTAATTTCTACCCCTTAATATTCTGTGCCGTAATAATGCGAATAGCTTTGCCGTTTCCCGGGTGCTTATCTATTATAGTGTGTTCATTGTCAAACTCGCTTAAGTCATTGCGTTTCACCAGTTGTGGCCCGTATCGCCGCTAGAATGGTTCCCCATCAGTTTCTGTTACGCTTTTATACTTTGCGTTCCACTTAACGTATCCGCAGCGCCACCAGGCAGCATTTAATCTCACGCTGGTCAATTGTAATAACATTTGACTTACGAGTGTAGTATGTCTTTCATGTTATTTTCGGTACCGGAAGCTAGAAAGGGTTTTGGAACAAAACACACCTTGCTTGAATCATTTTCGTTCCCATAAAATTTGCCATAGTTCCTGCAGGTGCCAGAGTTATGTGGTACACTCTACACAAAGCTCAATAGAACAACGCGCTATTCCTGCACTAGCTCTATAAACCATTGGCTATTTTTTTCTTTTTAACCATGTGATTTGTTCTTTGTTCTGTTAAAAAGAGCAGAACGAAGAAGACTTATCAGAACCTAAGCACTGCTGTGAGAAGCACAGCGCGAAACTACTTCTCCTAACACGCCACCCCTCACCCTCGCACATGTCAAACTCCACCCCCACCTACTAGCGGCTATTGCGCCTCTTCGCTGACAGCCAGCTCCTTATCTTGCAACCCCAGAGACGCGAACCTTCGTTTCCTGTTCACTGCAAAGCATCGCTCTTCCTGGAGCACAATCCTTCCTCGACGAAATTAATTAAAATTCCAGTTACAGCTTCGCACAATGAGCCGACATGCCTACCAAATCTTTCCATAGCCATCACACCGTAATGTAGCCACGAGAGAAAGTATGTGGCAAATTAGTAAACTATATTGTTAGATTAACTAGAATGAGCAAGAGAAAAAGGTACAATGAAGCTCTCTCTTTAGCCGTTTCAGCCGACTTTCTACATCCGCATTCTATTCACAAGGGGAGGCGACGACGTTTGGAACGCGCATTTACTGTGAACTTCGTACACTCGTAGTACTCCATGAGGACAACAGAATGTGTAAGCAGTAGCGCGTACTTCTCAAGCGTTACTGAGAAAATCACAAGATAATTTCGGTCGTCGAATATATATCTGTGCGTGCCCATTTTAACCATGAAGCGACTTCAGCCGAGTGGTTACGGAACGGGTAGCTCAGCGTGTTCGGTCAGAGCGTTAGCTTCCCTTTGTAATACGAGGTGCATTCAAGTTCTAAGGCCTCCGACTTTTTTTCTCCGGACTGGAAAAAGATAGAAACATGCGCATTGTTTTAAAATGAGGCCGCGTTCATTGTCAATATGTCCCAGAGATGGCAGCACCGTACGGCAGATGGAATTTTACCGCCAGAGGCGAGAATGAGAACTGTTTTAAATACTTAAAATGGCGACGTTTTCCTTACTTGAACAGCGTGCAATCATTCGTTTTCTGAATTTGCGTGGTGTGAAACCAATTGAAATTCATCGACAGTTGAAAGAGACATGTGGTGATGGAGTTATGGATGTGTCGAAAGTGCGTTCGTGGGTGCGACAATTTAATGAAGGCAGAACATCATGTGACAACAAACCGAAACAACCTCGGGCTCGCACAAGCCGGTCTGACGACATGATCGAGAAAGTGGAGAGAATTGTTTTGGGGGATCGCCGAATGACTGTTGAACAGATCGCCTCCAGAGTTGGCATTTCTGTGGGTTCTGTGCACACAATCCTGCATGACGACCTGAAAATGCGAAAAGTGTCATCCACGTGGGTGCCACGAATGCTGACGGACGACCACATGGGACTTTCTTTTCGTCGGTTGTGACAATGGATGAGACGTGGATGCCATTTTTCAATCCAGAAACAAAGCGCCAGTCAGCTCAATGGAAGCACACAGATTCACTGCCACCAAAAAAATTTCGGGTAACCGCCAGTGCTGAAAAAATAGTGGTGTCCATGTCCTGGGACAGCGAGGGCGTAATCCTTACCCATTACGTTCCAAAGGGCACTACGGTAACAGGTGCATCCTACGAAAATGTTTTGAAGAACAAATTCCTTCCTGCACTGCAACAAAAACGTCCGGGAAGTGGTGCGCGTGTGCTGTTTCACCAAGACAACGCACCCGCACATCGAGCTAACGTTACGCAACAGTTTCTTCGTGATACCAACTTTGAAGTGATTCCTCATGCTCCCTACTCACCTGACCTGGCTGCTAGTGACTTTTGGCTTTTTCCAACAATGAAAGACACTCTCCGTGGCCGCACATTCACCAGCCGTGCTGCCATTGCCTCAGCGATTTTTCAGTGGTCAAAACAGACTCCTAAAGAAGCCTTCGCCGCTGCCACGGAATCATGGCGTCAGCGTTGTGAAAAATGTGTACGCCTGCAGGGCGATTATGTCGAGAAGTAACGCCAGTTTGATCGATTTCGGGTGAGTAGTTAATTAGAAAAAAAATCGGAGGCCTTAGAACTTGAATGCACCTCGTAAAAGAAAACTGAGCGGACAGATGAACGAACAAACTGAATGGGTGTCATCGGAAGTCCGCCCTGAACAAATTCAGCCAACAATGTAAAACAAACTTTTTTTAAGACGCTATTAAAATACACTCGATACTGCATAACCAATTATCAGCGCCGATTTTTAAGGAAATACTGTGTTATGCTTGGTTTGCTTGCAAACTATCGTCTGAAGGAGAGGTTTTTGAAAATGTTAACAAGGTTTGTTTTTCCACAGACAACGTCAAAAGACCTTGCGTATGCGGAAACATAGCATTTATTCAATGGAGCTGGTGCCGTTTAACTTTATGTTTTCCATGTTTTTACGAAAAATACCATCCTGCAACTTGTACTCCTAATGTCGAAAGCGACGATTAATTGTACACCTTTCGAAAGCCGTCTGTGCCGGTCAAAACTTGGAGGTAACAAGTAGTTTTGGACTCCTTCCAAGTATAAGGAATTTTTAGTATGACTTTATGCATTTGGTCGTTTACTAGTCGATAGTTATGAATATTACATTATTTGTGATAAGAAAAATTAGTAGACTGCCAAATAACATTGTAAATTTGAAAAAATTTCATCCGATTACATGTACTTTCCCCATTACATCAGTTGTAATATAAATAATAAAGAAAACGACTGAGTTGAAAATAAATAAAAAAATAAAAATGTGACGAACGCAACTCGATCCAGCGATCCAGCGGCTTGAACGCCAAACACTTAAAAAAAATAAAAACATTTAGTTCTATATTGTTCGTTGAATTTGTTCAGGGCGGACGTCCTATGACACCAAATGGTTCAAATGGCTCTCAGCACTATGGGACTTAAGTTCTGAGGTCATCAGTCCCCTAGAACTTAGAACTACTTTAACGTAACTAACCTAAGGACATCACACACACCCATGCCCGAGGCAGGATTCGAACCTAGGACCGTAGCGGTCGCGCGGTTCCAGACTGTAGCGACTAGAACCACTGGTCCACCCCGGCCGGCGCACCTTTCATAAGCTGTAGGTAGCGCAGTAGCTGGCATAGTTCTACAGGAGACATCAGATCATGGCCCTATCAATTCCAGCTCTCGTAGTTGGCTTGTGAGCTGCAAACGACGGTTTCTGTAGATAACAGCAGATGTTCGTAATAAAATGACCAGACGATGCACAACAAAATAAATGTCACCATCTTAATCACTTTCTGTAATGTGCGTATTACCTGGGTTATACGACAGGTAAATATAAAAACGCCGAATGGGTAATTCCGACCGAAAGGTACTGAGACTTCCAGCAGGTATCTTCTTTTCTAGTAGAGTTTCAGAGAGGTCGGCGATTAGGAACTCCGCAAGGTGAAGCACTGTTGAGAAGCAGGCGTGACACAACCGCGGTAGTGCTGGTATAGCGCGGTGTTTGCGACCGAGGCTGTACGTATGACCGGTTTTTACGATCGAAAATCGCAACCACCGACCCGCCTCCACCTAGTTCAGCTCGCCGGGACTGTTTACCGTCTCTAAAGCGACGTGAGGGACACAGGAGCTGGCCGCCG
This sequence comes from Schistocerca cancellata, assembly GCF_023864275.1. Taxonomy (NCBI): domain Eukaryota; kingdom Metazoa; phylum Arthropoda; class Insecta; order Orthoptera; family Acrididae; genus Schistocerca; species Schistocerca cancellata. The sequence goes on from NC_064626.1 coordinate 375,122,719, forward strand.
CCACGGCCGCCCACGTGGTTCGCCGAAGCCGTCCTAAGCCCGAAGCAGATCACGTGCGTGAAATTTTACGCGTCGGTGTACCTTCAAAGCGGCGGCTCGCTATAGTCGAAGTGACAAACACTTTCGGTAGTACACCTGCCTCGCAGCTGTAGCACAAAGCGGACCTACGTACTACTGCGACTAATTTCAGGGAGAATTTTTTTCCAGACGTGTTGATGTAGTTCACTGTTTCGCTTCTGTGAACCTTCTGTTGGGCAACAAAAATTTGTGCTATTGTTAATGCTACGGGCATTGTGGTCATTTGAAGTTTCTATGCTATTTTCTCCAAACTGTACAGAAATTGCAATAAACATGACGTCGTAGCCCCTATGGGCGTACGCTGATGTAGGTCGCCAGAGAAGTATTGTAGTGAGAGATTTTACTGTGACCGACACTGGACATCAATTCTATAGTAATGAATCATAGTCAACTACCGTCGATTACATGTGTCAATTAGAAGATAATTGCACTTGTGACTGGAATTCAGCTTTAAGTTAAAAAATGACGGGATTAGGTGTGCTGGCTACAGGAATGTCAACTAAATTCACTGCATTCGCTTTATTTACATAAAGCATTCTATTTAAACCATGGCTTGTTAATTTCAGCTACCTTTCGTTATCATGTTAATACACGGAAGCGTCAAAGAAACTAGTACGGCATGCGTATTCAAATACAGAGATATGTAAACAGGCAGAATACGGCGCTACGGTCGACAACGCACATATAAGGCAACAAATGCCTGGCGCATTTGTTAGATCGGTTACTGCTGCTACAATGGCAGGTTATCAAGATTTAAGTGAGTTTGAACGTGGTGTTATAGTCGCCACACCAGCGATGGGACACAGCATCTCCGAGCTAGCGATGAAGTGGGGATTTCCCAAATTAGGAATCCCGTAAAACATCAAATCTGTGACATCGCTGCGGCCGGAAAAGGATCCTGCAAGAACGGGACCAACGACGACTGAAGGGAATCCTTCAACGTGAAGTGCAATGCTGCTGCAGATTTCGGTACTGGGCGATCAACAAGTGTCAGCGTGCCGACCATTCAACGAAAAATCATCGATATGGACTTTCGGTGCCAAAGGCCCACTAGTGTACCCTTGATGACTGCACGACACAAAGCTTTACGCCTCGCCTGGGCCCGTCAACACCGACACTGGACTGTTAATGACTGGAAACATGTTGCCTGGTCGGACGAGTCTCGTTTCAAATTGTATCGAGCGGATGGACGTGTACAGGTGTGGAGACAGCCTCCATCAATCCATGGACCCTGCATGTCAGCAGGGGGCTGTTCAAGCTGGTGAAGGCTCTGTAATGGTGTGGGGTGTGTGCAGTAGGAGTGATATGGGAGGCCTGATACGTCTAGATACAACGCTGACAGGTGAGACGTACGTGAGCATCCTGTCTGATCACCTGCTTCCATTCATGTCCATTCTGTATTCCGACCGATTTGGGCAATTTCAGCATGACAATGCGACACCCCACACGTCCAGAATTGCTACAGAGTGGCTCCAGGAACACTCTTCTGAGTTTAAACCCTTCCGCTGGCCACCAAACTCTCCGTATACGAACATTATTGCGCACGTCTGGGATGCCTTGCAACGTGTTGCTCAGAAGAGATCTCCATCCCTCGTACTGTAACGGCTTTATGGACAGCCCTCCAGGATTCATGGTGTCAGTTCCTTCCAGCACTACTTCACACATTAGTCGAGTCAGTGCCACGTCGTGTTGCGGCACTTCTATGTGCTCGCGGAAGCTCTACACGGCATTAGGCAGGTATACCAGTTCCTTTGGTACCAGCTCCTTTGGCTCTTCAGTGTATATGTCCGTTAGATAACAATAATATGTTCATTACGTTACCCAAAATATCACAGGGTCCTATGTCTTAGTCACGGTAAGCATAAGCAAGCAAACAACGATGGCAATACTGTCGATCATTTCATTTAGCAAGCGGCGCGTAGCGGAGAGCTGATGTGAGAGTCACGGCAGTCCACAACCGCTGATAGTATGCCGAGACAGCGGTTCTTGCACGGTCACCACCCAAGTGTGAACCGACGTCCGGAGCTAGCGGTAGTGGCTCTAACGGACATTCATTTACGCGCACAAGTTAACTTCAGCCTAAATTCACTTGTTACTAACCGCAAGGACCACTAGGGAATGTGCGTATTGCCCGCGTAACTGTAACAATCCCTGGGCACCTAAAGAGACTTCTGCAAGATGCTCAGTTATAAACTTTACACATAACCTTATTGCATGTTTCTGCGCAATGCCCCAGAATTTCCGACATCTACATGTTAATCAGCTAGGTGTCTTATGTTGTCTGGTAGGGGGTACTACGTGTGATACTGTCACTTCCCCCACTTTTTCTGCTTCAGTCGCGAATCGTCCGCGGGAAGAATGAATGTTGGTAAGCCTCCGTGCGACCTTAAATATCTCCACTTTTCCTTCATAGTCCTTTCGCGAGATATTCTCATATATGTAGGTATATATGTAGGTATATATTACATATATGTATGTAATAGTAAATTACACCTTGATGTAGAGCACAATTCTGGCAGCATGTCCACTGCAGTTGGGTGAGCACCTCCGTGACGCTTTCGCCCTCACTAAATGAACCTGTAACGAAAAGTGGTGCTCTTCTTTCAATCTTCCCTGTTTCCTTTAGCAATCCTATCTGGTACGGATCCCAGACTGACGAGCAATATTCAAGTATTGTTCAAATGGCGATTACGAAACCGATCTTCTTCCTAAAGATTCTTCGCGTGAACCTCAGTCTGGTTTCTGCGTTACCTAGAATTGATTCTATGTGGTCGTTCGCCTCTAATCTCCCAGATTTTTAATGGAGGAGGAGATTAGTGTTTAACGTTCCGTCGACAACGAGGTCACTAGAGACGGAGCACAAGCTCGGATTAGGAAAGGATGGAGAATGAAATCGGCAGTGCTGTTTCGAAGGAACCATCCAAGCATTTGCCTTAAGCGACTTAGGGAAATCACGGAAAACTAAATCACGGTGGCCGGACGCGGGTATATTTAATGGATGTGACTGCTTACAGTGATTCTTCCGCCATCTTGAAATCATACAGTAATGGGTCTCTTTGCCTGTTTATGCAGAGCACGTTAAAATTGTTAACGCTAAGGATCAACTGCCATTGCCTTACGGGCCTACCTGCGTTTATTATGCCAGTATTTACTATCCTTTCCAACTAACACTTCTGGGAGAAGGGATACAGTGACCAGAGTGATTTCGTCACAGCCTGGGGTGACGTTGTTTCAGCATAGACCAGTAGTTCTCAAACTTTCTAACCCTATTATCCTTTAGCGTAATCAGCAGTTAACTGGTATCCCTCACCCCCAATCTCATCATTAGCACCTCTTTGAAGTATCAGTTTTCTGACTAGTTTCATGTGGCCAGCATTCCTCACCTTCGACAACCTCTTCATGTCAGAGTAGCTCTTGGAACCTACGTCCTCAATTATTTGCTGGATGTATTCCAATCTCTGTCTTCCTCTACAGTTTTGCCCTCTAGTACCATGGAAGTCATTCCCTGATGTCTTAACAGGTGTCCTATCATCCTGTCCCTCCTCAGCGTCAGTGTTTTCCACGTATTCCTTTCCCCTCCGATTGTGCGCAGAACCTCCTCATTCCTTACCTTATCAGTCCACCTAATTTTCAACATTCGTCTGTAGCACCACATCTCGAACGCGTCGATTCTTTTCTGTTCTGGCACCTAACATGTCTTTAGAAGGAGAAAGAATTTGCTTTGAACAATTTTATTTTTAGAACGATAAAGGATAAACGATATTTAATTTTTGTAGGTGTTTTATTAAACCGCGAACTAATGCCTCACTACGGACATTGGCGTGCTTGTCTCTAATAACCTCTCTTTCATAGAGTGATGAACCAATTCCGAGTGCATCGTGAGTGCTGCCTACAACAACTCCTCAGAAAAGAAAGCTAACTATCCACACTTTCATATAATTTTATACACGTTATGTTATATGTCAAGCTAACATTTATCAAAAGGAATTACTTTATAAAATATTCCAGTTTCGATGTTATAATCGATAAGTACTAATTCTGAATGTACAGTTAAATTTTTTTTTTTTAAAACATTTGAAATTACGAAATATTTGCTCACTTAAAATTTCTGTTATTAATTACGGAATCCTGTACTGTTTACAATATTTATTTCTGAATTCATTTATGAAATAATAATCGAAGTTAATAATGTAAGAGAAACAAGTGGAAATTCATTTGTTAAGAAGAACTGTAATCCCTTTGGAATATTGTTATTTCCGCGGAGTGGAAGAGTCGTAAGTATACCCCTGATGTGATCAGACGTATTTTTGTGTAAAGAATGTAATTTCGGCCTTGTTAATGAGAAAATATTTACGTAAATAAGATTGCTGCAACAATGATCTTCAGATTTACTTAGTTGAAGCCATCCGTGAGGACCTGATGGGACAATTTCAGCTTCAGGAATCAGACCCCTAAAAAAGAAGAACTGAAGCCAACTCAACATGAAAAGCTAAGTGAACCAGAGAGTTTATTGTAATCTTCGCTCCTTTCAAATTTTCATAAAAGACTTTGCTTACACTTGGACTGGACATTGTTTAATGTGGACAATAGATGGAAGTAGGAAGGAGGGGGGAGATTACACCCTGCACCAGTCTTCTCGTTAGTGACGCTTGCTTAACCTGCAACCCTCCCCCCCTCTTTTATAATGAACCAAATATAAATGTGTGCACTACATTTACTTATAAATCATCTAAAAGCTGGTCTTATTACTCTTGAGCTGACAAAATGGAAGATGCAGACTGCCAATGTTTTGCGTTTGATCAGTGCCACAAATAATAATAGTATACAAAGTATGTACATAGTGAATGGACTATCTGAGGAAGATTATGTTCATAGATTCGAGTCACAAGGTGTAATCTTCAGGACATTGTGTCACTTGTTAATACTAGTGCATGAAAAAATGTGACTTGGTAAGTTATGGAATAAGTATCACTGTCTTACGAACAGATAGTGATAATAGTAATGATATTTTAAAAATAATTTGGTTTCGTGGTCTAAACACGACCGATCCCTCTGTTTTTACGCGTCAGAAAATTTTATTTTACCTTGAGGGAGTAATAACCCCCTTGTAGGGAACCACTGCCGTTGACAAAGTGTGGGCTGCAATATTCTCGTCGAATTTGTCGATGTTTGTGGGCACATACTCACGACGGGCAGTATTCTACAAGGAGCCATCTGACAATCCCAGGGACACATTCCACGCTTCAAACCGCCACTCGCTTCTTAACACACCTCCGACATTTCATGGGGACTCTCCTATTATCATCGAAAGGCTGAAAACCGATTCTGAAGGAAGATTCATCACTTAACACTTCCGGGCTGAGATGCCGTGGCCCATACATAAGACTCTCCCCTGACGTTTCTCCTTCGACTGCGGAAGGCATCCTCTGAGGACAATCGGCGTTTCTAGGCACTTCAGTCCGGAACCGCGCTGCTGCTACGGTCACAGGTTCGAATACTGCCTCGGGCATGGATGTGCGTGATGTCCTCTGGATAGTTCGGTTTAAGTAGTTCTAAGTCTAGGGGACTGATGACCTCAGAGGTTAAGTCCCAAAGTGCTAAGAGCCATTTGAACCATTTTTAATTTTAAACTTACATCACAAGAGCGCAAAGAAAAACATATTTATAAAGTACAGACTATATTTTTTCAGGTGTCAATCCAGGTCGACGGATTCCTTTCAAAGCGAGCAGTTTTTGAGGAACAGACGCGGTCTTCTATAACAGGCAAGGACCACAGGTTCGGTTCTCACAGTCTTTCAACCTCTTCCCTTTCTTTCAAAATATAACTTCCGCCACAAATGTGCTCGATTTTAATAACGATAATAACAAAGTATTTGAACATGAACACAATAATAATAATAATAATAATAATAATAATAATAATAATAACTTGTTTATATGACTGATTGGTGGCCTACAATGATTCAGCATAATGTCCAAGAAACTGCAACTCAGAAAAATGTAGTCTTTGAAAAGCTTATGTCCGAGAATTGGAGATGTACATGTGCAACGCATTAACTTAAGAACTACAATAATGACGGACTCTTACAGCTTTGACATCTTCGTAAGTCGAAGCGCGCAGTAACTGTTATCAAACTGGGTGCAGTACAAGCTATGGATATACGACTGAAGAACTGCTGGGGAATGGTGTTTTACAGTAATTTCTGCCTCCGTTCGCAAGTAATTTTTTGTGTGTGTGGGTGGTAGTTCCCTTTCTATCTTGCCTTATTCACCTTCTTTTGGTTTGCCGCTTCTGTCAGTGGCCGAAGGAACCGCGTCCGTTTTGTTTTTGACAGTACGTAGGTCAGACAGCCAGCGTCCACACTTCGCTTTAGTGTACTCTGGAAGTAGTGGGGAGTGACAGTTCTGGGGAGGGGGAATGTGCTGACGTTTCTGCGGAATCCAAAACACTTCAGACAATTTCTTGCTTTGACATTCGTTCACTCTGGCAACTCACAACCGAACTGTCGTATTCCCGTCTAACCTAGAATTCATCTGAAGATGGGCAATTCAGAATGAAGCTGGTAAAGACAAAATAAATTATCATAATAAAAGTGACTGGTCGTTGAGGTTTCAACATTTCGACACAAAACCGATTCCTAGTAAAACTTGTCATAGTGTACAGCACGCTGGGCTAAACTACTATTCAGGAAACATATTCGTAGTGTGCATGTGTGTTACGTGGGAACAGCCGCTTATCCCAGCAAAAGCCGCAGGCTCCGCCGAAGTGTCTCTCCTCCCGGAAGTGCCACTCGACGCAAGTGTTCCAACCCCCTCTGTAGCCTGGTCGCCGCAAGTCCATCCATTTTGGCAAGCATCTACGCAAGCGACTGAAAAATGTTACGTATTAAACGTAGCTCGTAAATTAAAAATATTGTTCATTTTCGAGGTTCTTAGTTTCCACGTCACTTTATACTTTTACAAGTACCAGTTTACAAATCATACAGCTAACTTTCGGAGAATGAATACTTCAACAAGAAATGCTTTTTTTACGACGGTGTCATGACCACCTCGATGCCGCCCCCGCCCCCCCAAACCCCCTCGGATCCGCGTCTGCATCTAAACCAGGAGCGACGTTGTGTGTGTTCACCCATCAGTTATTACGGTAAAACATGAGAAGCGACTTTTTACTTATGGACCGTCTGACAACAACTGAATAAAACACAATTTTAGTGCCATACGCGTTTCGCCTTTATTTTCTGCAAGGAATCATCAGTGGCAGGTTGCGTGGACTTCCTACATATTACGCTCCTGTTGCATTTTTGGTGTTGTTCTTCTTCTTATGAACGCCAATTTGCGGTTTTTTCCCCATTCCACAACACTATGCACTGAACGCTTGTTTTAAAGCGTTCAGTGCATAGTGTTGTGGAATGGGGAAAAAACCGCAAATTGGCGTTCATAAGAAGAAGAACAACACCAAAAATGCAACAGGGGCGTAATATGTTGGAAATTGTCCACGCAACCTGCCATTGATGATTCCTTGCAGAAAATAAAGGCGAAACGCGTATGGCACTAAAATTGTGTTTTATTCAGTTGCTGTCAGACGGTCCATAAGTAAAAATTATTAATATACCGTAATATTACACGCAACTGAGGAAGACAGGACTATAAAAGTTGAAGATGAGAAGCGACATTTGTAATGGATGCTGCGCTGTCTCCTTCATCCGCCACACATCTATTACGCGAGTTTGACGTACATCTGAGTACATCTCTCCCTAATGAGCTCTCTGTACGCTGGAGATAACACTCTGGAAAAAGCAGCTGAAACCTCTTGTCGGCTATGGTATTAAAGGATGTGAAGTATTCTTGTCTGCCTTCTCACCCTTCACTTCTTGCTGCTTGTGACAAGCTTTGCACGTGGGCAGGAATAACGCAGTTTTACGAGTTATAACGCGGCAATGCAAGCATATCTGAAGCAACGGGAGAGATAATAGCTACAAAGTGCAGAACCGGTAATGTTAATGTGCCCTTGCATGAGTGAGCTGCTTCTGGTGTCCTGGCACGGACTGGTACATGATACTGTCAGCCCAGTCACGGCTAAGTTACGCGAGCACACTCCTACTGTTCAACTCTATCTTGCGTACTACAGCTGTATTCCGTAGATATCCGAAGAATAAGCATACATCCCGACTTGGAACACCGTTAATTATCTATTTTGTGTTGTGAAAACAGGCTATGCCGATGCAACTCATTTTATAGGTCACGTTATCAACGGCTCAAATGGCTCTGAGCACTATGGGACTTAACTGCTGCCGGCCGTTGTGGCCGAGCGGTTCTAGGCGTTACAGTCTGGAACCGCGCGACCGCTACGGTCTCAGATTCGAATCCTGCCTCGGCCATGGATGTGTGTGATGTCTTCGGTTAGTTAGGTTTAAGTAGTTCTAAGTTTTAGGGAACTGATGACCTCAGAAGTTAAGTCCCATAGTGCCTAGAGCCATTTTGAATCTAAGCTTACGCACTACTTAATCCAACTTAAAATAACTTAACGCTAAGGACAACACACACACACACCCATGCCCGAAGGACGACTCGAACCTCCGACGGGGTGAGCCGCGCGTACCGTTACAAGGCGCCCTAGACCACGCGGCTTTGACAGTCAACAAGACTGAATGTGTAAAGACGAAACGTCAATCAGCTGAAGGCGAGCGTAATTCTGAGGTCGGTCGTGTTCCAAATAAACCGCCTTCATTTGTCACTGGTAGCAGAATTTCTTCAGCATTTACTGTTGACAGTACTGAACACGCGCCGGTTGAACAGGAAGCTATACCTCGTAGAAAAAGGTAAAGCTTTCGTGAAGTGTCAATTTTGTTTCAGCACTGATTCGCTTTACTACTCATGGGACTGTGAGAGGTGATACGGGTTTGCCTTCCTTCGACGTTTGAAATGACTTTAATGAACTAACTATAGGGCGACCTATAGAGACATGTAGACTCCGACACAATGGTACAATTTGTCATTTTCCACATTAACGAATCATTTCCAGCAACTGCAACTGTTGTGTTCAGATGCAGGCTGAGTTGGCATCCCTTCGCTCCCAGCTTCAGGCAGTGTTGGCTTCGGTCACACAGCTTGAGGCTGTTACCAATGGGCATCACTGTGGGGGTCCGGATGGGGGTTTGTCGGGGACGGCCAGCTAGCGAAAGACATTCCGGAGGGCTGAACGGAAAGCCTCTCCAGTTTGTCTGACGAACCGGTTTCAGGCTCTGTCTCCGGCTGATACTGATCTTCGGTCGGACATGGCTGCATGTCCTGTTCTAGAGGTTGCCCCTCAGTCTGCAAGATCCGGGGGGTCGCAGAGGGTGGGCTTACTGGTAGTTGGGAGCTCCAACGTCAGGCGCGTAATGGGGCCCCTTAGGGATATGGCAGCAAGAGAGGGGAAGAAAACCAATGGGCACTCCGTGTGCATACTGGGGGGAGTCATTCCAGATGTGGAAACGGTCCTTCCGAATGCCATGAAGAGTACAGGGTGCACCCATCTGCAGGTGGTCGCTCATGTCGGCACCAAAGATGTGTGTCGCTATGGATCGGAGGAAATCCTCTCTGGCTTCCGGCGGCTATCTGATTTGGTGAAGACTGCCAGTCTCGCTAGCGGGATGAAAGCAGAGCTCACCATCTGCAGCATCGTCGACAGGACTGACTGCGGACCTTTGGTACAGAGCCGAGTGGAGGGTCTGAATCAGAGGCTGAGACGGTTCTGCGGCCGTGTGGGCTGCAGATTCCTCGACTTGCGCCATAGGATGGTGGGGTTTCGGGTTCCGCTGGATAGATCAGGAGTCCACTACACACAGCAGGCAGCTACACTGGTAGCAGGGGTTGTGTGGCGTTGACTGGGCGGTTTTTTATGTTAGATGGCCTCGGGCAAGTACAGAAAGGGCAACAGCCTCAAAGGGTGCGGGGCAAAGTCAGGACATGCGGAGACCAAGCAGCAATCGGTATTGTAATTGTAAACTGTCGAAGCTGCATTGGCAAACTACCGGAACTTCAAGCGCTGATAGAAAGCACCGAATCTGAAATCGTTATAGGTACAGAAAGCTGGCTGAAGCCAGAGATAAATTCTGCCGAAATTTTTTCAAAGGCACAGACGGTGTTTAGAAAGGATACATTGCATGCAACCGGTGGTGGCGTGTTTGTCGCTGTTAGTAGTAGCTTATCCTGTAGTGAGGTAGAAGTGGATAGTTCCTGTGAATTATTATGGGTGGAGGTTACACTCAACAACCGAGCTAGGTTAATAGTTGGCTCCTTTTACCGACCTCCCGACTCAGCAGCATTAGTGGCAGAACAACTGAGAGAAAATTTGGAATACATTTCACATAAATTTTCTCAGCATGTTATAGTCTTAGGTGGAGATTTCAATTTACCAGATATAGACTGGGACACTCAGATGTTTAGGACGGGTGGTAGGGACAGAGCATCGAGTGACATTATACTGAGTGCACTATCCGAAAATTACCTCGAGCAATTAAACAGAGAACCGACTCGTGGAGATAACATCTTGGACCTACTGATAACAAACAGACCCGAATTTTTCGACTCTGTAAGTGCAGAACAGGGAATCAGTGATCATAAGGCCGTTGCAGCATCCCTGAATATGGAAGTTAATAGGAATATAAAAAAAGGGAGGAAGGTTTATCTGTTTAGCAAGAGTAATAGAAGGCAGATTTCAGACTACCTAACAGATCAAAACGAAAATTTCTGTTCCGACACTGACAATGTTGAGTGTTTATGGAAAAAGTTCAAGGCAATCGTAAAATGCGTTTTAGACAGGTACGTGCCGAGTAAAACTGTGAGGGACGGGAAAAACCCACCGTGGTTCAACAACAAAGTTAGGAAACTACTGCGAAAGCAAAGAGAGCTTTACTCCAAGTTTAAACGCAGCCAAAACCTCTCAGACAAACAGAAGCTAAACGATGTCAAAGTTAGCGTAAGGAGGGCTATGCGTGAAGCGTTCAGTGAATTCGAAAGTAAAATTCTGAGTACCGCCTTGACAGAAAATCCAATTCGATTCTACACAAAGTACGCAAAAGAACTTGCCCCCCTTCTAACTGCCTGTACCGCAAGTCTCTAGAGGAACGGAAGGTTCCAAATGATTGGAAAAGAGCACAGGTAGTCCCAGTCTTCAAGAAGGGTCGTCGAGCAGATGCGCAAAACTATAGACCTATATCTCTGACGTCGATCTGTTGTAGAATTTTAGAACATGTTTTTTGCTCGCGTATCATGTCGTTTTTCGAAACCCAGAATCTACTCTGTAGGAATCAACATGGATTCCGGAAACAGCGATCGTGTGAGACTCAACTCGCTTGATTTGTTCATGAGACCCAGAAAATATTAGATACAGGCTCCCAGGTAGATGCTATTTTACTTGACTTCCGGAAGGCGTTCGATACAGTTCCGCACTGTCGCCTGATAAACAAAGTAAGAGCCTACGGAATATCAGACCAGCTGTGTGGCTGGACTGAAGAGTTTTTAGCAAACAGAACACAGCATGTTGTTATCAATGGACAGACGTCTACAGACGTTAAGGTAACCTCTGGCGTGCCACAGGGGAGTGTTATGGGACCATTGCTTTTCACAATATATATAAATGACCTAGTAGATAGTGTCGTAAGTTCCATGCGGCTATTCGCGGATGATGCTGTTGTATACAGAGAAGTTGCAGCATTAGAAAATTGTAGCGAAATGCAGGAAGATCTGCAGCGGATAGGCACTTGGTGTAGGGAGTGGCAACTGACCCTTAACATAGATAAATGTAATGTATTGCGAATACATAGAAAGAAGGATCCTTTATTGTATTATTATATGATAGCGGAACAAACAATGATAGCAGTTACTTCTGTAAAATATCTGGGAGTATGCGTGCGGAACGATTTGAAGTGGAATGATCACATAAAATTAATTGTTGGTAAGGCGGGTACCAGGTTAAGATTCATTGGGAGAGTCCTTAGAAAATGTAGTCCATCAACAAAGGAGGTGGCTTACAAAACACTCGTTCGACCTATACTTGAGTATTGCTCATCAGTGTGGGATCCGTACCAGATCGGGTTGACGGAGGAGATAGAGAAGATCCAAAGAAGAGCGGCGCGTTTCGTCACAGGGTTATTTGGTAACCGTGATAGCGTTACGGAGATGTTTAACAAACTCAAGTGGCAGACTCTGCAAGAGAGGCGCTCTGCATCGCAGTGTAGCTTGCTAGCCAGGTTTCGAGAGGGTGCGTTTCTGGATGAGGTATCGAATATATTGCTTCCCCCTACTTATACCTCCCGAGCAGATCACGAATGTAAAATTAGAGAGATTCGAGCGCGCACGGAGGCTTTCAGACAGTCGTTCTTCCCGCGAACCATACGCGACTGGAACAGGAAAGGGAGGTAATGACAGTGGCACGTAAAGTGCCCTCCGCCACACACCGTTGGGTGACTTGCGGAGTATAAATGTAGAATGTAGATGTAGAACTGAATAAACGTTACATAAGAGAACAAAAATAACGCATTTAACACACGCACTTACTTAACAACATCCACAACGCTCAAATTGTAAGAACAAAGACGCAGATACGTTTTTCGCCGGCCGCGATGGCTGTGCGGTTCTAGGCACTTCAGTCCGGAACCGCGGGACTGCTACGGTCGCAGGTTCGAATCCTGCCTCTGGCATGGATGTGTGTGATGTCCTTAGGTTAGTTAGGTTTAAGTAGTTCTAAGTTCTAGGGGACTGATGACCTAAGATGTTAAGTCCCATAGTGCTCAGAGATATTTGAACCATTTTTTGATACGTTTTCCCATAATGTTCCTACGATGATATTTTAATTACCGCTTTACTTGTTAGCCGGCGTTACTATTTTGTCAGACTTTCCTGCGCACTACACTTCCGTTTGTGAGAATTGCAAGAAATAGTCTTGAAACACTCTAAAATCAGAGGTTGTGTACGACAGTGGAATAAGACTGTAGAGAGATGGCGTGTACGAACGCTCAGCGGTGTTCTCCCCTTCTGTGACTGGACAGGTCCCTGTTACGAAACGATTAGCCGGCGGAGAAGTGGAAACTTGCAAGCGTGTGGCATTGAGCATCGTCGACGTCATAGGGCGCAGTTTCAGCACCTGAGTCTCGGGGAAACGGGTTTGTCGTACCGTCACACAGCCGGTCGTACAGGGCACGTTGTTTGCGTGGGTCCAATGAATAGGCGATGGGTCGTACAAAGCGACGAGCAGATACTAGACCACACAATGTGACAACAGTGCCGAATGACGGCCATCTTGTTTGTAAGCTCGACCTCAAAGCACTGCGTCGGGAGCGGCAATTGATCCTAAATAATGGAAAGTGAGGTCATGAATACTAAAAGGAATCCGTTCAATTTATATTACACAATGAATCACAGAAATTTAGAGGCTGTCAATTCAACTAAATACCTAGGAATTACAATTATGAACGACTTAGATTTGAAGAATCACTCACGTGTGATGTCGCTACGGCAAATCAATGTCTACGTTTTAATGGCAGAACATTTAGAAGGCAAACTCCCCTTCGCATCCGCCTCAGATTTAGTAGTCAGATGCCGGCCGCGGTGATCTAGCGGTTCTGGCGCTGCAGTCCGGAACCGCGGGACTGCTACGGTCGCAGGTTCGAATCCTGCCTCGGGCATGGGTGTGTGTGATGTCCTTAGGTTAGTTAGGTTTAAGTAGTTCTAAGTTCTAGGGGACTTATGACCTAAGATGTTGAGTCCCATAGTGCTCAGAGCCATTTGAACCATTTTTTAGTAGTCAGATGGCCGACTGGACAGTCTGTCAAAAACTGAAAACAGATCAAGCATGAAAACAGGTAGAAGGTGTACTGAATCGTTAAAAAAAGCGAAATAGGAAGAGTAAACGGTCAAAATTCAGGATGGGCAACACTGAACGATTTGGAAGAGCCACGGCGTCGTGGATATGTGGCAACGGTGTTGGACTGCAAAGCGGGAGGTCCGCGTTAAAATCTCCATCGTGCCCGACTTCTTTTTATTTTTTCACAAAATTTAAGCTGTCCTTTCCGTCATTGCTTTGGTCCTGAGAGACACTTAAAATGAGACACTTAAAGTAGTAAAGGAGTTTTGCTATTTGGGGAGCAAAATAACTGACGATGGTCGAAGTAGAGGAGATATAAAATGCAGAGTGGCAATGGCAAGGAAAGCGTTTCTGAAGAAGAGAAATTTGTTAACATCGAGTATAGATTTAAGTGTCAGGAAGACGTTTCTGAAAGTATTTGTATGGGGTGTAGCCATGTATGGAAGTGAAACATGGACGATAAATAGTTCGGACAAGAAGAGAATAGAAGCTTTCGAAATGCGGTGCTACAGAAGAATGCTGAAGATTAGATAGGTAGATCACATAACTAATGAGGAGTTATTGAATAGAATTGGGGAGAAGAGTAGTTTGTGGCACAACTTGACAAGAAGAAGGGACCGGTTGGTAGGACATGTTCTGAGGCATCAAGGTTGGTTCAAATGGCTCTGAGCACTATGGGACTCAACATCTTAGGTCATCAGTCCCCTAGAACTTAGAACTACTTAAACCTAAGTAGCCTAAGGACATCACACACACCCATGCCCGAGGCAGGATTCGAACCTGCGACCGTAGCAGTCCCGCGGTTCCGTGAGGCATCAAGGGATCACAAATTTATCATTGGAGGGGAGCGTGGAGGGTAAAAATCGTAGAGGGAGACGAAGAGATGAATACACTAAGCAGATTCAGAAGGATGTAGGTTGGAGTAGGTACTGGGAGATGAAGGAGCTTGCACAGGATAGAGTAGCATGGAGAGCTGTATCAAACCAGTCTCAGGACTGAAGACAACAACAACAATAACCTTCACAACTATACAGGACAGAAGGATCAGAGTCTGTGCCGTTTTGATGTGGGTGTAGAAGTGATTACCATTCTTCCAGGTTGTACACCCCTAGTGCAAACCGTTAGAGGTGTTTGTTTGGCTTATGGGTAGTGAGATACTTTGTGAAAGCTGCACATATACAAAGAGCGGTATTGTTTACGTGATCGTGTGTCTATCAGCAGAGTCCAAGCTATCATACATAATTGGCGGTCAGATCTTATTGGACCAAACTGCTTTGGTCATTGGTCCCTAAGCTTACGTACTACTTAATCTAACTTAAAGTAACTTACGCTGCGCACGACACAAACACACCGATGCTAGAGGGACGACTCGAACCTCCGACGGGAGAGCCGCGTCAGCTTCGCTCTGCGAAATTCCAGGACATTTTCAGCTTTGCTTGGATATATGCAGAATTTGATGGTATACATGTGGAAAATTTCAAATACGTTAAAAATATGTTTTTTTATAGAGTGCAGGGAAAACTATGTGACTGTGAAACTGTTGCGTTCATTTGTTGGAGCTTATGAGGCAAACTATTATGTTTTCGTGATTCCTTTGGGAGTGATCACATTCATACGAAAACTCGAATCGGGCAAGGATGCGTACAGGTTAGGTGCGTCGTTAAGAGATTCCTATCATATGACACACATACTGTCACTAATGTCGTGTGTGACACAGCAGACGTGTTTACCGGTGGAGGATTCGGTTGGCTTGTCGCCTTTTCATCAAACGCTTGCGGTTACCATTCGAGAGCCAGGTTCTTTCGGCTCCTAATAGAGTAGCTGTGCGGAATGAATTTCAAAAAAATGGTTCAAATGGCTCTGAGCACTATGGGACTTAACTTCTGAGGTCATCAGTCCCCTAGAACTTAGAACTACTTAAACCTAATTAACCTACGGACATCACACACATCCATGCCTGAGGCAGGATTCAAACCTGCGACCGTAGCGGTCGCGCGGTTCCAGACTGTAGCTCCTAGAACCGCTCGGCCACCCCGGCCGGCGGAATCAACTTCCATTATAGGTCCCATCCTTACACCCCACTGTTGCAAACGAACGTTACACCACGCCACAGACACAAATCTGAGCACAGCGAAACGACACGTCAATAGCCGGACGAGCAGTTCATAATTTTGTGGAAAAAAAGAAAATGGGGCACGAGGGAGATCTGAACACGGACCTCCCGCTTTTGCAGATCATCACCGTGACCACATAACCACGACGCCGTAGTTTTTCCAAATCGCTCGATGTTGCACACCTTGAAGTTGGATGGTTCACTGTTTCTATTTTGCATCTTTTTTCACAGTTCAGTGAACCTCCTTCCTGTTTTCATGCTTGATATGTGTAGAGTTTTTGACGGGCTATCCGCTGGGAGATATGGGATGCTTACAAGATAGGACTGACGGAGGACATCGAAAAACTTTAAAGAATGGTAGCTCGTTTTGCTATAGCGAAAGATTTCACGGATATAATACACGAGTTGGGGTGGCAATCATTAAAACGAAAATGTTTTTCTCTGCGGCGACATCATTTTCACGAAAATTCAGTGTTCATTTTTCTCCTCCGAAAGTGAGAATATTTTGTTGACACCCACCTGCGTACAGAGAAATGTTTATTGGAATAAAATAAGAGGAATGAGAGCTCGCACAGTAAGATTTAAGTGTTCGTTTATTTCGAGTGCTGTTAGAGAATGGAACTGTAGAGAAACAGAGTGAAAGTGGTTCGGTAAACTCTCTGCCAGGCACTGAAGTGTGGAGTGCAAAGTAGTGATGTAGATGTAGATGTAGACATGTCTGCATCGACGATTCGACTGCTGAGGACTGGACTGGTGGCTTGTGGTCGGCTGCCGCTGGCCAGAAAGCACCTCGTTTCGGATAGGTTTCTAGTGATTGCTATTAAAATTACGTTGTCACGAAATGCTGTAAATACTTTAAGGAGTTGTTTTATTTTCGCCACCCTGTAGATACATGTCAGTCTGTACTTCATGGTGGGTTTGAACATCACAACAGTTCTCAAGACACTGGACTCTCGCGCAGAAGGAGTAGCGTCCAAATTTTCGTCTAGCCATCCTGATCTAAATTTTTCGTGATTTACTTGGGGCAGATTTGGATGGTTGTTTTGGACAGGACATACGTGATATCTTCTACCATTCTCATCTGGTTCAGACAGTCTTCTGTCTGTAATGACTTGGAAATGACAGATCCGAGGGGACCATTGCGTAAAACCTCGCCTAAAATTTCGGGGCGTCGTTTCCGTACTGTGCCCAACGCTGACTGAGGGGAGAGAAGGGTGGGGGTTACTTTTGACACACAAAAATAATATTGCTGAAGAGCAGTAGAAAAGATGCTAACCACATGAAACGCATAGAACTGAGAAAGACTAAGTAGGACATATGAAGGGATTCTGCCATACAGCAACAGTATTACACAAGATGGCCACAACAAGAAGGAAATGCACAGGCAATACGTAACATCAGTATCAGGGAAAGAAAATAGATTTTTTGGAAGATTACTGGCTAAGTAAAGAGTATCTGTAACGGAAACAGTGTACAAGACACTTGTGCGGCTGATTCTAGAATGGAAGCAGACTGGTATACCCCCATAAAAATGTAACAGAAATGATCGTGGTTTTTAAAGGATAACTAATGGAAGAATGGCGTCTCACAAAAGCCTGTTGAGTATTTGGAGAACCAGCATT
The DNA here is from genome assembly GCF_023864275.1 of Schistocerca cancellata. Lineage (NCBI taxonomy): Eukaryota > Metazoa > Arthropoda > Insecta > Orthoptera > Acrididae > Schistocerca > Schistocerca cancellata. The sequence continues at coordinate 375,140,378 of NC_064626.1, forward strand.
CGAGAACGAGTGAGAAATCATTTTACTGTCACCAGCAAACACCTCACGTAGAGATCACGAGAACAAGGCAACAAAGGTCGCGTACAGTATTTTTACTCTTGCTCAATATGTGAACGGAATATAACAGAAATTAGATAATATTCGTACGATGTACCCTCCGCCATCTAAGGTAAATGGCTAGCAGAATATGTAGAAAGCGTGGACGAAAATGTGGGAACACCGCGAGAAACGAACGCCCGAACGTAAATACAGATGCTAGACACTCTTGCAGACTGCGCTGTGGTATTTGACTACAAATGGCGCCTGTGCGTTGCCCTCAGTACATTGTTAAGTTTCAGCTGGGATCGCAACACTGTTCTGCGTGACTGTGAATGCCTTGTGTCGAAGCTATACTACTGGCCATTAAAATTGCTACACCTAGAAAAAATGCAGATGATAAACGGGTATTCATTAGACAAATATAGAACTGATATGTGACTACATTTTCACGCAATTTGGATGCATAAATCAGTATCCAGAGAAACCACCTCTGGCCGTAATAACGGCCTTGATACGCCTGGGCATTGAGTCAAACAGAGCTTGGATGGCGTGTACAGGTACAGCTGCCCATGCAGCTTCAACACGATACCACAGTTCATCAAGAGTAGTGACTGCCGTATTGTGGACAGCCAGTTGCTCGGCCACCATTGACCAGACGTTTCCAGTTGGTGAGAGATCTGGAGAATGTGCTGCTCAGGACAGCAGTCGGACATTTTCTGTATCCAGAAAGGCCCACACAGGACCTGCAACATGCGGTCGTGCATTATCCTGCTGAAATGTAGGGTTTCGCAGGGATCGAATGAAGGGTAGAGCCACGGGTCGTAACACATGTAATGTCCACTGCTCAAAGTGCCGTTAATGCGAACAAGAGGTGACCAAGACGTGTAACCAATGGCACCCCATACCATCACGCCGGGTGATACGCCAGTATGGCGATGATGAATACACGTTTCCAATATGCGTTCACCGTGGTATCGCCAAACACGGATGCGACCATCATGATGCTGTAAACAGAACCTGGATTCACCCGAAAAAATGACGTTTTGCCATTCGTGCACCCAGGTTCGTCGTTGAGTACACCATCGCAGGCGCTCTTGTCTTTGATGCAGCGTCAAGGGTAACCGCAGCCATGGTCTCCGAGCTGATAGTCCGTGCTGCTGCAAACGTCGTCGAACTGTTCGTGCAGATGGTTATTGTCTTGCAAACGTCCCTATCTGGTGACTCAGGGATCGAGACGTGGCTGCACGATCCTTTACAGCCATGCGGATAAGGTGCCTGTCGTCTCGACTGCTAGTGATACGAGGCCGTTGGGATCCAGCACGGCGTTCCGTATTATCCTCCTGAACCCACCGATTCCATATTCTGCTAACAGTCATTGGATCTCGACCAACACGAGCAGCAATGTCGCGATACGATAAACGGCAATCGCGATAGGCTACAATCCGACCTTTATCAAAGTCGGAAACGTGATGGTACGCATTTCTCCTCCTTACACGAGGCATCACAACAATGTATCACCAGGCAACGCCGGTCAACTGCTGTTTGTGTGTGAGAAATCGGTTGGAAACTTTCGTCATGTCAGCACGTTGTAGGTGTAGCCACCAGCGCCAACCTTGTGTGAATGCTCTGAAAAACTGATCATTTCCATATCACAGCATCTTGTTCCTGACGGTTAAATTTCGCGGCTGTAGCACGTCATCTTCGTGGTGTAGCAATTTTAATGGCCAGTAGTGTAAGTGAATTCGCACGTGGGCAAATAGCTGATGCTCGTATTGTGGGTGTTTACGTAAGCAAGGAGATAAAGTGTTTTGAGTTTCAAGGGATGGCATATAGAAGATTTATACTACATACAATACAAGGAGGCGGAGAAACATCATCCGCTAAGTCACAACGTGGACGAGAGAGCGAGAGAGTGAGTGAGTGAGTGAGTGAGTGTGTGTGTGTGTGTGTGTGTGTGTGTGTGTTTTGAGTGATCGTGACAGACGATCATTGAAGTGGATTGTGACGAAAAAAATAATGGGGCGACAGCTGCAAAAGTCACTGCGGAACTCCAACGTCACACTCGCGAACACTGTCAGTATCGAAGCAACACGAAGGGAGCTCCATAAGCAGGAAATTACAGGGCGACCTGGAATTCTTAAACTACCCATCAGTAACGCAGATGCCCATGAAAGGAGAGAGTGCTACCTAAGCCATAAAATCTGGACTGTCATTTGGTCTGGAGGGTCTTGGTGCACATTGTTTCTAGCTTCTGGCTGAGTTTACGTCCCAAGAATGAAATACGGCGGGGTTCGGGGACAATTCGGGCAGCTATTTCATGGTATTATATGATCCATGGTTACTCTTCCACGTCGCACTACTGCCAAGAATTATGTGAAGATTTTGGCTCCTCATATTCATCCCATATTACAGTGTTTGTTCTCCACAGTGACGCTGCATTCCAACATGACAGGGGCCTGTTCACACATTTCTCATCGTCAAGCACAGCTTTTATGATCTCCAGTATGAACTGTCGCATCTCCCCCAATCGTCACAGTCACCAGTTCACAATATTTTTTAACCTTTTTGATCTACTTTGGAGAGAAGTGTGTGTGATCGCTATCCAAATTCATCAATGTTTCCTTGACCTTCACTATTCCGCAAAAAAACCGTGCAAGACCTGTATCTATCCATTCCGAGAGGAGTGGAAGCAGCTCTGAACGCTAACGGGTTTGCTACACTGTGTTAGGCACGCTAATATGTTGTATTTTTGCGGTTTCCTATTTTTGTCCACCCGATGTGTGTATATAGATATGAAATACCTCCTGTAACAATATCTTCGCACAATTCAGGAACACCTATTTGACACGTGAACGACTTTGGAGGAAGGAAAACCTCGCCTTGGAACTGCTACCGTAGCTGATACGCTGTAGCGAAATAATTAACTCGGAAACGTTTTCAATGGCTGGTCTTCGATGACAGCTGGGATTATTTGCAGCGTTTTGCGATGTTCATTTGCGCTATACGACGACATAAGCAGCCAATTAGCGAGCGCAGGCCTAAAAGCTACAAAATGTACCGCTGCGGGGAGGGGACAGCTTAATACGATTAAGGGATTACGTTCAATTGCGAACGCAGTCGCGTACCAATCAGTTTTTACTAACTTTGTCAGCGTTTGTCGCCCACAGATGTTCATGCGGGCAAATCTGTTTCAAATGCGACGCACAGCGAAATAACGTGACAGTTCGGTACGTGCTTTATTTTTTTTAATAAAGTGGGAGGGGTTGGGGGATTTTGAGAACTTTGTAGCACCCAAATCTACAAACAGTATACACTGCCGTACACTCGAATTCCGCTCCATAATTAATTCCACTACTACGATGATTACAAAAACACGCACCCTGCATCTCTTGTATCAACAGTGGGGCAGTTTAATAATTGATTGTAGGACGTCGAACTTTTTTCCAGTAAGCACAGTATAAAATAAAGCGTTAAAACGTAGCAAGAGATATGACCATATATGGTTCGCATGCAGACTACTTAAACGGAACGGGTAAAGAAACTGATGTGTAGTTTTCTCATGTCAAGAAATCCTCTGAAGATTATTTGTTCGACCTGTCAGAAGTTGTAAATTTAGGCAGGCGACATATTAAAGGACTTATTTCAAAACCGCACTCTGTCCGAAGGACCATTCAAAATCCTACTGATTATCTCACTTGCCGTATCCACAAAAGCAGCTAAAGTTTACGCGCCAAAAACTCAACGCATCATACGAAAAATAACACGGCGCTAATTAAGCTCAACGGAATTACAAGACTCCAAGGTACAAAGCAGCGAAGGATAGGAAAAGAGAAAAATTATTCATATTCTATAAAGTAAGTCACTTTATATTCTATAAAGTAAGAAAATAAGCCCAATCAACAAACGCGGATGCAACTGGGGGTGCTATTTGGCGGGTTGTTCACTGTTTAACCATAGTAGTTATGAATAAACTGGACAACAACCGTATGTAAAGAGCATTAGAGACCCAATAACAAAAAAGAGAAAAACTGGCAACATCACCACCTGTATACGTCTGAATCCAGGGCAGACAAAGAAACATGGCCATAATTACCAGCCATTAGGACAGTGAAGAGAAGACCGCAACGACAGAAGATCGACAAAGCACTGAGAAACGACGCAGTATTTCAATCTGATCAAAATAATTCTTCTTCTTCTGTTATTATTATTATTATTATTATTATTATTATTATTATTATATTGTCATCGTTGCGATTATAGCACGTGCAAATGACGATGATTGTCAAAAATGTGAACATTTGATGATGAAGAACTGATTTCTATTTAAATTATAGTTAAGGAGACCTCCTCATTCTGCAAAGCCCAGTCAACGAAGAGCAAAAAAGGTCGATTTGGTGCTAAATTCGTGTAGTCGCAAATTTGTGCACAGTGGTAGGACGGAGAGCCATGAACAACATATTAAAAATCCGTCCCACCGGGGGGTCGGTGGTGGTTGGAGGGGTATGGGGGAGGGATGGATGTTAGGTTACTTTTTAACGTTTTTCTTGCAGAATTCGAAAACCGTGGATTCTAGCAAAGATGTGTCCCAGTTCAAAATTAAACTACACTGAATTTCCTACAAAACAAAGGCCTTTTCCTTTTTTTCTCTGGGACTTATGGTTTCCGCTTTGCATGGGACGGAAGAATCACAGATTATTGGCTCTGAGCACTATGGGACTTAACTTCTGAGGCCATCAGTCTCCTAGAACTTAGAACTACTTAAACCTAACCAACCTAAGGACATCACACACATCCATGCCCGAGGCAGGATTCGAACCTGCGACCGTAGCGGTCTCGCGGTTACAAACTGAAGCGCCTAGATCCGCTCGGCCACAGCGGCCGACCACAGATTATTAAAAATAAAATTTAAAATAAACTTCGGCCGGCCACAGATTATTAAAAATAAAATTTAAAATAAACTTATGCAATCGGTTGGCTGTGTTTTTCATTTATTGAAAACTTATTTACGGTTGGTGCTGTTAGACATGTTTAAGATCGTGATTAAAATATTGTTTTAACGGCATAAATGTTATTGTTTGTCTTTAAATGAAGTAAGTTAACACAAATATTTACGTGGAGTCGTATTAAGGGATAAAGTGTGTTCTGAGTGTAACACTGTGGATGGTGGCCTAGTGGAGGGTAGAAGCGTGAGGGAAGGTGTGTCGCTGGATTATGTATAGGATGGCAGCCAGTCAAAGAATGTTTTAGGGAATTGGTTTAAGAAATTTATTTCAAAGGCCCAGAGTAACTTACGCCATGGCTACGTGACGCAAGTCGCTTGTCTTTCAAAACCGAGGCAGTTCTGTCCAGTTAAAGCTGCTGACAGGAGACGCCTTGAGCCCTTTGCTGGAACTACTAGCGAATTCACGCCATTGGTTTTAACCAATAGCGTACGCGGGGTACCGACCGGCCAGCCACCAACGTAAGTTAACATGAATCGCTTCCCCTTCCCTTACCCATTTCCTTTAATTGTGCGACCTCCTAGACTGGCCTAAACCTGCTAACTTCCGACGCTAGGCGCGCCTTTTGTACTCCGTATATCGAAATACATCCTCGTTATTGTACTTAGTTCTCTGTTTTGTCATTTAACGGCAGCCCTGGATGCCCACTATCAGATCCTGACCGCTCGACCTCCCACACACTACCGCCGCGAGGCATATTTAACTACCTTCTTCCCCCTTCCCTGCCATTTTACACATTAACATTGGTGTCAGAAGTTTCTCTTCCCATCCTCAAACCACGTACTCTTTTACAATTATGTTCACGCATTTCTCTCGTTCTTAGATCTGCAAACTGAAGATCGAGCAGGTGACTCTACACTCCATCACCCCACCAAAAAATGCCTCTGAGCACTATGGGACTTAAGATCTGAGAGCAGTCTCCTAGAACTTAGAACTACTTAAACCTAACTAACCTAAGGACATCACACACATCCATGCCCGAGGCAGGATTCGAACCTGCGACCGTAGCGGTCGCACGGTTCCAAACTGAACCGCCTAGAACCGCTCGGCTACAACCCCACCAAGTTACAAGAAAAAAAAGTACAGGGCATTTCACAAAATTATACTGACCGTCTACCGTGCGCCTTACCAATCACTAAGACGCACTACGCCCACATACGGGTGGTGGTGATGGTGATGGAGTGGGGGCGTATTACAATGATTAAGTGAACACTACGTGGAATGCAGATAGGAGTTACTAATGATACTAACGCAAGAAACGCGGAAGGACAGAAGCTGCGTAAAGCTCTGAACAATGCTCTACACTGCTAGTAGTCCAGTCAAATAGTAGATATACCTTGCAAAAGGTGGGGTAGAAGAGTTTATTTTTTCAACTCGTTCATATGGTTGGAAAGATTAGAAAACCGAGTTTTTCCAGCAAAATTTCGCTTGGAAAAACTTTCTGCAGTCAAAAAACTTCGAAAATTTCAGACTTTTTTCAGTTTTTTCAAAATATCTCAGTTTCATTTGCTCCTATCGCTTTGACATCTAATTTCTTTTTTAAAGAGCACAAAATTCTCTACAAATTTGGTTGTTACCATTTTTTTCTACTCCCAATGTCTAAGGCGCTACAGCGCCTCAAAAAATACCAATTTTTCAAATTTTGAGCATAGAGGCAAGATACCTAATTTTTGAACACTATTTTTTCAGTTTCTGTATGTATAGTATAAATACATTATACATCATGTTAGAAGTTGGAATTTACCACCCCACTTTCAGGTATTCAATTTCTCTGTATGCAACTTGAGGATTGCTGGGCACCCAACTATTGTGATTCTTACATCACTAACTGAAGTTCACGATGGGCCACCTCAGCCCTGGTATTTGTAAAACTATAAATATAAAAATACATCATAATACATCATAAAGCGACATAAACACACACACACAAACACACACACACACACACACACACACATACACACATACAAAATAAATTGTCTCAGGAAACTGAACTATTATTAGCTGCAATAGGCAACCTAATTCGGTTTTTCCCAAGAGAAATTTTGTTGGCAAAATTTGGTTTTCTAACCTTTCCAACAATATGAAAGAGTTAAAAACATAAAATCTTCTACCCCACCTTTTGCAAGGTACAGGTTTTTTTTTCTGACAGTTTCACTGGACTATAGAGGGAAAATTGATTCTTAGTCATAGAGCCGTAACTTATCTCTGGAGCGGTTAGTGTGAGCCTCTTTCTTGCGCCCGAGCTTTGTCGCGATGCGATTGGTCGCGATTGCCTATACAGGCGAGCGTGGAACGATTCGAAAGAGGTCGACGCAGCAGCCAAGACGCGGCGGAAGTTAACGCTGGTTACACTGAGAGGGCAGTCGCAGCGTCAGTCGTCGGCGTTGCAACACTGGTGGTCTCGTGATCGGTGGTCGGCCGTGCTACTCCGGAGTTCCACTATGGCCGAGTACGGAAGCAGCGCTCGTGAGTGGACGACGTGGAGTGAGAGTTCAGGCTGATGACGGAACTGGGGCCTTGCGACGTCTGGACGGCAAAGTAGCCGTGCTGAGGCCTGAATGCAACCGTCTGCATGCTATCACCGTGCCAAGACTTCTGTCTTCCGCTGCCGCCACTATCTGCGTTAATTCTGGTGGGTAAGCTGTTTTCTCACCCAGGATCTTTCTTGTACGATTAACTGCTGGGTGATCCTTTACGACGTTCGCGTTGAGCTGTGGTACCTCAAACTGGTACCACAGCTTGATTGATTCCATATTTTTCGATTTCCAGAAGGCTTTAGACACCGTTCCTCACAAGCGTCTTCTAGCAAAACTACGTGCCTACGGAGTATCGCCTCAGTTGTGCGACTGGATTCGTGATTTCCTGTCAGAAAGGTCATAGTTGGTAGTAATAGACGGAATGTCATCGAGTAAAACAGAAGTAATATCCGGCGTTCCCCAGGGAAGTGTTATAGGGCTTCTGACCTATATTAACGACATAGGAGACAATCTCAGTAACAGTCTTAGATTGTTTGCACATGATACTGTCATTTACACTCTTGTAAAGTCTTCAGATGATCAAAACGAATTGCAAAATGATTTAGATAAGGTATCTGTATGGTGCGAAAAGCGGCAGTTGGCCCTGAATAAGGGAAAGTGTGAAGTTATTCACTTGAGTACTAAAAGAAATCAGCTAAATTTCGATTACACGGTAACTCAAACAGCCGCGCGGGATTAGCCGAGCGGTTTAAGGTGCTGCAGTCGCGGACAGGTGCGGCTGGTCCCGGCGGAGGTTCGAGTCCTCCCTCGGGCATGGGTGTTTGTGTGTTTGTCCTTAGGATAATTTAGGTTAAGTAGTGTGTAAACTTAGGGACTGATGACCTTACCAGTTAAGTCCCATAAGATTTCACACACATTTGAACATTTTTTTTGAACTCACACAAATCTGAAGGCTGTAAATTCAGCTAAATACTTAGTGATTACAATTACAAGTAACCTAAACTGGAACGATCAAATAGATAATATTGTGGGTAGAGCAAACCAAAGACTGCGATTCATTGGCAGAACACTACATAACAGACTGCTTACACCACGCTTCTCCGCCCAATTCTGGAGTATTGCTCTGCGGTGTGGGATCCGCATCAGGTGGAACTGACGGATGACATCAAGAAAGTACAAAGAAGGGCGGCTCGTTTTGTATTATCGCGAAATAGGGGAGATAGTGCCACAGACATGATACGTGAATTAGAGTGGCAATCATTAAAACAAAGGCGTTTTTCGCTACGACGGGATCTTCTCATGAAATTTCGGTCACCAATTTTCTCCTCCAATGGCGAGAAATTTCTGTTGGCGTCCACCTACATTGGGAGCAGCGATCACCACCATAAAATAAGAGAAATCAGGGCTCGCAAAGAAAAATTTAAGTGCTAGTTTTTCCCGTGTGCCGTTCGAGAGTGGAACGGTAGAGAGACAGCTTGAAGGTGGTTCATTGAACCCTCTGCCACGCACTTTATTGTGAATAGCAGAGTAATCACGCAGATGTAGAAATGAGCTGTCGCTTTTCGTGTGTGTGGTTTTGCTTACAAGAGCTACCCGTGTCTATTGCATAATCTACTGGGTCTAACTTACGAAAGCTGTGAAAATTTTTCAAACGGTATAGAGCTTGCATCCCAGAAATTTCACTGTATTAATATCTGTTTATTTAAAGCCCAATGCCTGGCAAGTTCTATAAGTGCGACTGTGGTAAAGTCTTTTATGTTGTTTGAAGTATGTTGTATTGAACAGCAGCGTGTGTAGTCGTAATTTTGAGTCAGTCAGTTTACTGGTCACGGTGACTCTTGCAGTACTTTATTACGTACTGGTTACCTCTGATCAACTGTGTGCGCAAGCAGCTCAGATTATGCAATGCCGTTTTACTTGTAATTTTGAAGGTATAATTTTATCTTAAACCTATAATTGGCTATGCTTTTAGTGCTTTGCGCATTCCTTGAGATTTCAATGAGCCCCCTACTTACATCATTTGATGCTTTAAGTTATAATGAAAATGTGTTACGTGATTAAAGTTTGCAATCTGCTTTAAGATCTTCGGTCTTACAGTCTGTTTGCAAGGCTGTACGTTAATATTTGATGCATTCAAAAGTCGGCTAGCTTCACAGTTGGCATAACGGGCCATGTTCTAATAGTTCGTTAGGCGTGCTGTAGAAGGAACTACTTGTTTTCTGCGCCAGCTGGGCTGCGCCTCACGTGTGTGTGTGTGTGTTCAAATGTGTGTGAAATCTTATGGGACTTAACTGCTAAGGTCAGCAGTCCGTAAGCTTACACACTACTTAACCTTAACTATCCTAAGGACAAACACACACACCCATACCCGAGGGAGGACTCGAACCTCTGCCGGGACCAGCCGCACAGTCCATGACTGCAGCGCCTTAGACTCACGTGTGACCAGTATAAGTAAGTGGTCTACAACCGCAGAAGGCTGCTAGTTTGAGCAGTACTATGCATCCATGCATTTTGTCTAAGAAATTTTTCTGATTTAACACTGGAGCTTGTAAATAACGTTATTTTTTTTAAAAAAAGCGATATTATGCAATTAAGTTTTGTCACAATCAAAAGCATAGGTTCCAAATTATTTTACTGAAGAAAGTCACTGTCATTTTTCTTAAAAGATATACTCTTAAACGTTGAGGCTTGATCCTTTGAAAGAGTTTTCTGAATTTTTGACTTTATGTCTTTGTAAGTAGGCTGTTTAGGTTTTTATGTTGGCGGTTCAGGTTTTTATGTTGGTAACGCCACGTAGCGCTCTGTATGAAAATCACTGACTGTGCTATGTGCAGTCTGTGGCTGGTTTGCATTGTTGGAATATTCGCTTATGTAGTGTTGGGCAGTTGGATGTGAATAGCGCGTAGCGTTGTGCAGTTGGAGGTGAGCCGCCATCAGTGGTGGATGTGGAGAGAGAGATTCCAGAGTTTTGAGTGGTTACTATAAGCGGAAGATCTGGACGTGTGTCCGTCAGAAAAACGAAATTTGTAAGACTGGATGTCATGAACTGATATATGACTTTTGAACACTATTAAGGTAAATACATTGTTTGTTCTCCATCAAAATCTTTCATTTGCTAACTATGCCTATCAGTAGTTAGTGCTTTCAGTAGTTCAGTAGTTAGAATCTTTTATTTAGCTGGCAGTATTGGGGCTCGCTGTATTGCAGTAGTTCGAGTAACGAGGATTTTTGAGACATAAGTGATTCATGGAAGGTATAGGTTATTGTTAGTCAGGACCATTCTTTTGTAGGGATTTTTGAAAGTCAGATTGCGTTGCGGTAAAAAATAAAAAAAAAACAAAAACATTGTGTCAGTTTAGTGATGATCAGAATAAGTAAAGAGAGAACTGTCTGAGTACGTTCAGTTTTGCTCAGTTGTCTTTGTATCAAATAACGTAGAAGTTTACTAGCACAATCATTCATAATTTTTCTAGGGGACGTTTCATATTATTTCAACAAATAGTCAGCTGTAATATCATCGTGTGTGTGCTATTACCAGCGTTGGTTGTTTCGACGCTCGGTGAATAAGGTTTGTTGCTGGGAATCCTCTATGGACTTTGTCCTTTCACTCCCCGCGCCCTTGAGACCAGCTAGCAATGTACCAGTCATCCTGTAGGACAACTATAGCGTTCTTCCGGTTAAGACGACTTCCTCCGTCACCAGCGCTGCTCGCTTATCATTTTGTACACGGAGTATACCTTCCCAACATATCCTGTACCGCTCTCTTATGTGAGCTGATAAAATAACTTAACTCCTGTTTGTATAATAGAGTTCGTTTCAGCTTATCAAGTGTGTACTTACTTGCTGTTGCGAAGTGAGTTACGGGGTAAAAAAGGTCACCATATGCAGCTGTCAACATTTCACCGCACTGAAGAGTCTGCCCCAAGAGTAAAATGCTGTCAATATTTGTTCGAAAACATTGATTTCATTGTCTTTACTGAACAACTGATACATGGCACAACATAATGGTCAGTATATCGTCAGCAGCTGTGAACAATGCGCGCGACACGAATATGGAAACTAGCTAGTTGTGCCTTGTGAGCCGGAGAGTTCACGTCGTTCGTAAAACATTGTCATGGAAGTAGAACTGCCTTTGTCAGCAATACATTTTAACAAATGGTTCAAATGGCTCTGAGCACTATGGGACTTAACTACTGAGGTCATCAGTCCCCTATACCTTAGAACTACTTAACCCTAACTAACCTAAGGACATCACACACATCAATGCCCGAGGCAGGATTTTGAACCTGCGACCGTAGCGGTCGCGCGGTTCCTGACTGTAGCGCCTAGAACCACTCGGCCACCCCTGCCGGCATGCTCATATTAGCAGTTTAAGTTAGTTCCGCTTTCACACTGCAGTTTGCCATTGTTGTATTGCTTTCTTAAGCAAACTATCACGCTACAAATATTGACGGTAGCCTTACGAACTGTTCTAGTAATAATATACCGCGCCCACGGACGTTGTTGGAAGAGAATGTTGATATTGACCTCCTGCGTAATTACGCGCACTCTTCGCGAATACACAAATTAATTGTTGTGGACTGGCAAGACAGCCAATCAACTAGGAGGAAGCCGAAAGGCACGCGTTTTAGCTCACGCAGGCTGGCATGAGGTCTGGAACAGGACACGGATTTTAGACTTCAGAAAAAAGGAGGTAACTGGTAGAATACTTAACTTTAATCCATAATAGGTGAACATCGCTCTTGACGGTACATGTTTTACAGCATCAATAGTAACTGGTAATGGCGCCTTGCTAGGTCGTAGCAAATGACGTAGCTGAAGGCTATGCTAACTATCGTCTCGGCAAATGAGAGCGTATTTTGTCAGTGAACCATCGCTAGCAAAGTCGGCTGTACAACTAGGGCGAGTGCTAGGAAGTCCCTCTAGACCTGCCGTGTGGCGGCGCTCGGTCTGCAATCACTGATAGTGGCGACACGCGGGTCCGACGTATACTAACGGACCGCGGCCGGTTTAAAGGCTACCACCTAGCAAGTGTGGTGTCTGGCGGTGACACCACATTGATCACTCACTGCTGCCATACTAATCGCTGGAAAACTTACAAAATCTGCAGATCGTTCACAATTTTTTTGGTGCGACTCGAATACGTACGAACGTTCCACGCGAAACCTGGTAAACGACAATTTCGCCTCGTACAAGGGCGTGTGGCGGTAACGCTTAGGGAATGTGGAACGATACAGCAAGACTCCTGCCGGAAAAGGTGCGATAGATTCCGAATGTTGCAGAGCACCGACAATCAGTAAGGGATACGACCGACTGCGTCATACCCTGTCGACAGTTGTACTGAGTTCGTGGTCACCCCAATGTCGATCCGTCGTTGGCAACTTTTTATTTATTTATTATTTTTTTTTATAGTACAGAGTGTGACTTTTCGGCGCCAATGACTGCGTAGCGCAACACAACAATGTCGTACAGTTTGTAGCCAAGACGCAAGCAAGCCACTGTTTGGCAATTTCCTGCGGCTCCTGTATCACGTCCGTGTCTCGCTGGGAGCCTGGTGTTCACTTTATGTGGCGAAGGACTGCCGAGAGGAGCAGCCAGGGACGGGAGACGAGTCATAAACCGCGGCAAGCCGGGCCATCTGGTGGCGGCCATGTGTCTGCACGGGGCGCCTGCCAGTGCTACAACTAGCTCTATCTGCTGGGCACCGAGTCGGAGGTAGCCTGCTCGAATTCTGCAATAAAACAAAATTTTATGCAGATTATATGTCCGCATTGATGACAAGAATTCAACAACACGGCCTGTCGTTGAAGAACTTCCGCAAGGATCGGTCATATCTCCACTGCAGTTTAATTCATACATTAACGACATCCCGACGGTGCCACATGTTACTGCCGGTTTCTATGCCCACGACACAGCGCCCCTGACTGCGGGAACCAGACTGGACCACCTCGTCACACGGATGCACCGCCAACTAGATTTAGTGCACCACTGGACCCACAGGAGCAAAATAACGGTCAATGCAGAGAAAACCAAAGTTATTGTCTTCACACGTCGGAGACCCATTGTCAGTGAACGCCTACGGATATCAGACCAGCCACTCCCGTGGGCAACAACTGTAAAAGACCTTGAAGTGCATCTGGACGCCAAACTGCTGTATAGCCATCACGTTATGGAGAACAAGACGTCTGGCCTCAAAATGCTGGGAGCTCTCCTCCCATTTCTGAAGAGCCCGTACCTCAGCCAACGCACGAAACTCCAGCTGTACCACGCCACAGTCGAACCATATATTTTATATAGATCGACTTCCTGGGGGTACTACGTGTGCCACTAACTACAAGAAGTTACAGGTTATTCAAAGCAGATGCCTACAATGGATCACTGGTGCCCAATGGTCGATCCGGAATCATGATATTCATCGAGCCGTAAGAGAATCTTACCTCTCAGACAAGATCAAGGAGAAGGCACGAACCTTAGTTGGACATGATACGCAACAGTACACCACAACTCACCAGAGTAGGTACATTGAGCCCCCGTAAATGTTATCCCTACGTAATTTACGGACATAAAGTCCTTTAGCCCTTCTACACACTGTTTACAAACACACACCAAAAGCAGCGAGTTAAAGGACGGCTCTGTGTGCCCAAACTAAACCTGACAGAAGAATAAATAAAGAAATTGAAAATTTTTAACCTTTCCATTCCTACAGAAATAAAAATCAACGAAGTTGATCAGACTTCAGCACCACCACCACCGAGCGGTCTGAGGCGCTGCAGTCATAGACTGTGCGGCTGGTCCCGGCGGAGGTTCGAGTCCTTCCTCGGGCATGGGTGTGTATGTTTGTCCTTAGGATAATTAAGGTTAAGTAGTGTGTAAGCTTACGGACTGATGACCTTAGCAGTTAAGTCCTATAAGATTTCACACACATTTGAACATTTGAACCACCACACACACACACACACACACACACACACACAAAATTTAAGGCCGTTGTTAGGCTGGCTATGGGAGCGGGTGACGTGGCACATACTTTTTTCCCCGCCAAGATTTGCACCAACCGCTACGTCTCCCCGCAGTGTTTGGAACGATCTCACAAAAAGTAAGGCGTATTTGCGGTTCAATAGACGCCACAAGGAAACTAGAAAAGTCATCAGATGAGTTTAGGCAACGATAAACAAACCAGTTAAGTCTTCGGTCGCTGTGTCCCGTAATGAAATAGGGAAGAGAGATAGGCACAAGAGTACATGAGAGAAACGAGAAGAATTAGTGGTTTTTGATGAAAGATAGCTGATGCGCCCTGGTCCGTCGTCATAAGGTGTCAACGCAAAAAGATATTGGCGGACCTGATTACATAGCTGATCTCGTACAGAACATATTGAGGAAGCAGGGAGAGTGTACAACACAATAATGCATGATATTTAATTACGTTTTGATGATTTCAAATTTGAATAACGCACGCTAAAATGAAGATATGGCGACGGGTGACGCGGTCTATTAGTGTGCGGAGTGCCAAGTTTCATCTCACATACAGATCAGTAATCAAGCTGTACTGGTCGAAGCAACATTGTGCGATCGCTGTCGAGTGCTATTTTCGCTAAGGCGAATCTGTAGCGCCCGTGCAACGTACCTTTCGCAAGCATTTCGAGTTTCAGCAGCGATATCCCTGTTCGTATATCAATATTGAATTCTGTAAGAAACTTCCCCCCAACTGCCGGAGCAGGGAATCGAAGGTCAACCGGCCCCCGAAAAACTGTCCAAACTTCCGAAAACGTCGAACGCGTGCGTAGCAGTTGACAGGCAAACCCTCGTCGTTGGTTACGAAAACTTGGTTCCAGTGAAACGCCGCGACATGCCACACACCCAAAAAAACATTCCAAGTTCTCCGTGAAGCGTTAGACGACTGCATCACTTCCAAACGCGCTGCTGTCGAATGGCTGCCTCGCTCACCCGATTTAACCGTGCCAGAAATTTTCCTATGGGGTTATTAGAAGGCGATAGTGTACTCCGACAGCCGAAAAGCTTGCTGCAGTTAGATCGAATTCATGATGAAATTTCCAGAATTCCTCAGGCAGTTACAAAAGAAGTTTTGAAAAACTGGGTGGAACACCTCGAGTATTGTGTAGCCGCGAATGATAGTCATTTGTCCGATGCAATTTTTCATACGTAAACTTGAATAAATGTTGCACCTTGTGTAAAATGCTCGACATTATTTCGCTATTAGTTTGTGTGTTATTGAGATTTGAAATCGTCAAAACATTGTGAAACATAGTACTGAGTCTACAGTGAAGAGAAAAAGCGTATAACAATACAAGACAATGTGCCTCTCGGCCGGCCGTGGTGGCCGAGCGGTTCTAGGCGCTACAGTCTGGAGCCGCGCGACCGCTACGGTCGCAGGTTCGCATACTGCCTCGGGCATGGATGTGTGTGATGTCCTTAGGTTAGTTAGGGGACTGGATGACCTTAGAAGGTAAGTCCCATAGTGCCAGAGCCATTTGAACCAATGTGCCACTCGACGGTGCGCAGAGCCATTTGAACCAATGTGCCACTCGACGGTGCTCAGAGGATAATCAAAAGTAATCCTAGAAGTATGGTATTTGTATTCGTAACGTATGTCGTAGTAGTAGTAGTAGTAGTAGTAGTAGTAGCGGTTGTGGTGGTGGAGGTAGTGGTGATGGTGACTGCTGTAGTAAAATCAAGATGGTGCTAGTAGCAACAGGGCCTGCTAATACGAGGGTTTGAGGAAATGATATACAATTGCGCTGTTTTACGTATACCGATAAACTAAGGGTACGTCCTCTCATAGGACGATCAACTGATTGTAGTACACCTTGCAGGCGCTAGATGGCAGTTGAGAATACTGTGTACAGTGAAAGGACAGGATTTGTTTGTTGTTTAATAGGGAAAGCTATGGGAAAGTTGGAAGGAGGCTATCATGGACAAAAATGGACAGCATGGCTTTTGTGGAGGGAAGGAGTCGAAAACGACAGGTTTTATAAACGTTAAACTGCGGTGTGTGGTCAGGAAATTCCTGCATAAAAAGCCTGTTTACAATTAGATCGGTGGCTTTGCTAGTCGAAGGTAATCTGCTCGCAACAATGTGAGTACTCGTCGTCCGTCAACATCTTTGTCTCCGGGAAACATCGAGGTTCTGTCTCCATTTATTAGCCGAGCGGTCTAAGGTTCTGCAGTCATAGGCTGTGCGGCTGGTCCCGGCGGACGTTCGAGTCCTCCCTCGGGCATGGGTGTGTGCGCTTGTCCTTAGGATAATTTAGGTTAAGTAGCGTGAAAGTTTAGGGACTGATGACCTTAGCAGTTAAGTCCCATAAGATTTCACACACATTTGAACATTTTTTTGTCTCCATTTATTATGGCTGATAGGCGCATGACCTTCGATGAACTGGAATGGCACACAGACCTCGACTGCGCAGTTCTGCACTCCATGATTCATGGAGACCTGGGTACGAAAAAGCTGTCTGTGCCTAGGGTTCCACAAGTCAAGAAGGAGAACAGAGTCGAAGTCTGTCGCGGTAATGAAGAGCCAAATTTTTTTTTGGACAAACTGGTGATTGGCAATTAATCAAGATGTCATTCCCATATAACTATGAATAAAGTCCAGTACATGCAACGGAAACATCCTGGGATTCCCCAGTCCAAGAAATCTCGTGCCGATCCATCTGCAGGTAAGCAGGTGAACCCCGTGTTTTGGGGACACTTATGGCACCCTGCTAACGGACTGGCTTCCACAGGTAACGGCTGTCAACAGCAAGATGTAATGTGACACCCTTGTCGATTTGGAAGCAGGATTCAGCAAAGGCGACAGCAAAAGTGGTCAAAAGGAGTCCTCCTCCAGCAAGACAATGCGTGGCCCCATACAGCAATACCAGGACTACAAATCTGACACCAGTGAGGTTCACTGTTGTGTTCACACCCACCGTATTCACCGGAGCTCGCTCCATCTATTTACGCTTTATGCGTTAACACGAAGGAGACGCTGCGAGGTAACTCGTTCGGCAACAACGAAGAACTGCAGGCGGCTGTCCACAAGTGGGTGCGAAGTACCCCCGAACAGTGGACCCGTGAAGCTGAAATGAAGTGGCTAGGAAGGTGACAGCGGTGCATTTACGTCACTGGGAGTATATTGAGAGATCCCGTGTAGAGCGGGTCATGTTCATTAATAAATCAGGTACATTCATTTACTCCAAGAAAGCTAACGGTTCCGTAAAAAGATACACAGACAGTACTCCTAACCCTGGAAGAAGCGGGTATCGACAAAACTACAAGACAATTAGTCGCACACACACTCACAGATACAACTTTGAAAGTTAAATTCATAAGAGAAGTTTCTTAATCCTTCAGAATTAACACAAGAGTTCGGCAGGGTGATGGGCTATCACCGATTCTCTTCAGTCTGATCTTAAACAAGGCTACGGAAGAGTCGGATACAGCATTACAAGAAGAAAACATCAAAGGAATCCATCTAGGACAAGGAAAAGGAAGATTCGAGGAGAAATGTACAGCTTTTGCTGGCGATATCATTTCCAAGGACAAAATGGGTGCAAAGATAATGACAGAAACACTTGACAAAATTACGGTTAAAACCAGGTTGTAAGTGTCGTAGGAGAAGATGGAATGCATTAGACATAAATACAACAGACAAAAATATATACAAATGCAACACTGAAACATTAAAAGAGTTGATAAATTTAAGGATTTTGGAGAACAGATACTGTCCAATGGGTTCGATAACACCACTAGAAAAGAAAGATTGCAGAAAAAGGAATTATCAAACAAACTCACTCAAATCCGATATAATAAAAGATCACTATCGTTCCAGGCAAAAATTAGGCACAACGCAACAGTAATTAAACACGAAGCACACTACTGATCTAACACATAAGAAAAGAGGTTAAAAAGAACTGGAAAAGAAAGACAAGAAGATATTCAAAAAAATATAGGACCGAAACACAAAAACAGACACAATAAGGATAGAAAATTAAAGTTGTACGAACATATTTAGAGAATGAATGACGACAAGCTGACGAAGAAAATTATTAATTTAATTTACAACCTCGAAAACTCTACGTGATGGCTGCAAGGAAAAAGAAAGGATTAGAGAAAACTTAACGTCACAGAAGACACCATACAATACAGGGAAAATTTTAGGCTAGTGATAATACTGCCAAATTTATTATCCAATAACGAAAACCACAACCTAGGAGGGTTACGTCAAATGAACAGAGGCAGGACATCAGCCTCCGCATAAAGTAGTTGTCTTAAGCAGAAATGATGATGTTAGCTTGAAAGCGACAGAGTTTGAAAAAAACCTCAGGACTGATGACCAAAACAACAACCATCTGTGTCTGCCTACAAGAATCAGTACTGTTTTCCAACAGACAAACAGTGACTGATCGCTTTGTGTAAAAAATGACGCGGTGTTAATTACGAGGAACAATGACACAGTTAAACACTGCTTGTTGTACAAGATGCAGGTGTCATATCGTAGAACGGTCGCGAGAAAATTCGATTACTGACACGCACTGGTTGAATGGTTAAATAAGACAGCTCTGAATGTGATGATAACACCTGTCAGAAGTACCACTGACAAACACCACAGTTCGATCGAAGATATCAAAGCCCGTAGCACAGCCACGTTGTAAACTGATTAGAATCGTTGCCCGAATACCGCATATTGTCTATGCTGCGCGAAAAGAAAACTGGGCGTTCACCCCGCTTTCACTCCAGGGCGTTGATCCAATTGTCCGTCGCGTGTACTGCGCAAGCGCTTTCTTACCTGCTATCGTAATTCTGATCACCACGACCAACTGGGAGAAACACTGTTCCCCTCTTCCGCAGAGGGAAACAAATTACGCTTATGCATCTACAACTTCACTGGCGGAAATAAATCGCAACACTGAGAAATAATTAATGTAGTGTTTTGAAATACAGGGAATACATTTGTCTAGGCAACATATTTAAGTGATTAACATTGCAAGATTACAGGTTAATGTAAAAGCAAAATAAGCCACTGCAAGTATGAAATGCTGGTACATTAACAACCGGTGAAACCGCTAAGATGTTGACTGCAAGGTGGCGGAGGTCAGTGGGATAGAGTTCCACGCCTGTCGCACTTCGGCGGTCAGTACAGGGACGGTTAATGCTGTTTGCCTATGACGCTGAAGTTGTCGTTCGATGATGTCCCATATGTGCTCGACTGGAGACAGAACTGGTCATCCACATTTACATTACGCTGCAATTCACACTTAAGTGCCTGGCAGAGGGTTCATCGATCCATTTTCATACTACTACTCTATCATTCAACTCTCGAATGGCGCGTGGGGAAAAGGAACACCTAAATCTTTCCATTCGAGCTCTGATTTCTCTTATTTTATTACGATCATTTCTCCCTACGTAGGTTGGTGTAAACAAAATATTTTCGCATTCGGAAGAGAAAGTTGGTGATTGAAATTTCGTAAATAGATCTCGCCGCAAAGAGAACCGCCTTTGTTTCAGCGACTGCCACCCCAACTCGCGTATCATATCAGTGACACTCTCACCACTATTGCGCGATAACACGAAACGAGCTGCCCTTCTTTGCACTTTTTCGATGTGCTCCGTCAATCCTATCTGGTAAGGATCCCACAGCGCGCAGCAATATTCCAGCAGAGGACGAACAAGTGTAATGTTGGCTATCTCTAGTGGGTTTGTCGCATCTTCTAAGTGTACCGCCAACAAAGCGCAGTCTTTGTTTCGCCTTCGCCACAATAATATCTATGCGGTCTATCCAATTTAAGTTGCTCGTAATTGTAATTCCTAGGTATTTAGTCGAATTGACAGCCCTTAGATTTGTGCGATTTATCGTATACCCAAAATTTATCTGATTTCTTTTAGTACCCATGTGGATGACCTCGCACTTTTCTTTGTTTACTGCCAATTGCCACTTTTCGCACCATGCAGAAATTCTCTCTAGATCATTCTGTAATTGGAATTGATCGTCTGATGATTTTTGTAGAGGGTAAATTACAGCGTCATCTGCAAACAATCTAAGGGGGCTGCTCAGATTATCACCTAGATCATTTATGTAAATCAGGAACAGCAGAGGGCCTATGACACTACTTTGCGGAACGCCAGACATCACTTCTGTTCTACTCGATGATTTACCGTCCATCACTACGAACTGTGACCACTCTGAGAGGAAATCTCGATTCCAGTCATACAACTGAGACTATACTCCATATGCACGCAATTTGATTAACAGTCGCTTGTGAGGAATGGTATCAAAAGCCTTCTGGAAATCTAGGAATATGGAATCGATCTGATATCCCTTGTCGACAGTAGTCATTACTTCATGGGAATAAAGAGTTTGCTGCATTGCACAAGAACGATATTTTCTGAATCCGTGTTGGTTATGTATCAATAAGTCATTTTGTATTAGGTTATTCATAATGTTTGAGTACAGTATATGCTCCAAAATCCTACTGCAAATTGAGGTGAGTGATATGGGTCTGTAATTCAATGGGTTACTCCTATTTCCTTTCTTGGATATTGGTGTGACCTGTGCTACTTTCCAGTATTTAGGAACAGACCTTTCGTTAAGTGAGCGGTTGTATATGATTGCTAAGAAAGGCGCTATTGCGTCGGCATACTCAGAAAGGAACCTGATTGGTATACCATCTGGACCGGAAGACTTGCCTTTCTTAAGTGATTTGAGTTGTTTCGCAACACCTAAGATATCGACTTTTATGTCACTCATGCTAACAGCTGTTCTGGTTTCGAATTCTGGAATATTTACTTCGTCTTTTTTCGTGAAGGAATTACGGTATTTAGAAACTCCGCTTTAGTGGCACCATCATCGGTTACATTTCCATCGCTATCGCGCAGTGACGGTATTGACTGTTTTTTGCCACTGATCTACTTTACATACGACCAGAATCTCTTTGGGTTTTCTACCATATTTTGAGGCAATGTTTCATTATGTAAACTATTAAAAAGCATCTCGCATTGACGTCCGCACTAAATTTCGAGCTTCCGTGAAACTTAGCCAGTCTTGTGGATTTTGCGTTCTTCTGAATTTGGCATGCTTTTTTCGCTGTTTCTGCAGCAGTGTTCTGATGTGTTTTGCGTACCATGGTGGATCGAGGAGGCCAAGGCAATATGTCGACATTTTGTAGATCGTGTTTTAACCCAACATGCGCTATTCTTTTGGAAAACACCCCCAGGAATACTGCTGATGAGTGACAGCACGACCGTTCGAATCACGAGGCTGGCGTACAAATTTGCAGTCAGGGTGCGTGGGATAACCACGAAAGAGCGCCTGCTTTCATACAAAATCGCACCTCAGACGATAACTCCAGGTGTCGGTCCAGTGTCTCCAGCACGCAGACAGGTTAGCAGCAGGCCCTCAACTGACCTTTTCCTAACCAAGGCATGGCCATTACTGCACCTAGACAGAACCGGCTTTCATCAGAGAACACGACGAATCTTTACCCTGCCGTCCAATGAGCTCTCGCTTGACACCACTGAAGACGGAAATGGCGGTGGTTTGGGGTCAGCGGAACACACGCCACAGGACGCCTGGCTCGGAGCTGTCCTTGAAGTAACCGATTTGCAACAATTCGTTGTCACTGTGGTGCCAGCTGTTGCTCATATTGCTGCTGCACATGTGGTGCGATGCGCCAGAGCCATACGCCGAACACAATAGTCTGCCCTGCCGGTGCTGCCACGTGGCCGTCCAGAGTCTGGTGATCTTGCGACCGTACGTTCTGGTGACCACTGCGGACATCATTCATGAACAGTGGCTACATTCCTGCCAAGTCTTTCTGCAGTATCGTAGAAGGAACGTCCAGCTTCTGGTGCCCCTATTACACGACATCGTTCAAGCTCAGTGGGGTGTCGATAATGGCGTCTTTGTCGTCTTAAAGTCATTCATCGACTCACCACGTTCAATCCCAGAGTAACTAACGTTCAAGACGGTTACAGTGTGTATTTAAAGCAAACCCGATTTGCATCCTCATAGCGGCGCTACTAGCGCTATTCTTATGCGATTGGGGAGAAATTAAAATAGATATCTTTCACATGTAGAAGCACGCCTACCTACGTGCGTTTATGTAGCACAACTCCTCTTTGACGTTGTAATTTCTTTCCTGTCAATGTATTTAGTTTTCACATATGATTCCAGCCTCTAATCCACCAGGATCATTTTAGAATGCTTTTTATAGCGTTTCATTGATTTGTCCTTCTGGTCATACTCTGGCACCCATTTACGGGACCGGCCGCTGTGGACGAGCGGTTCTAGGTGCTTCAGTCTGAAACCGGGCGACAACTACGGTCGCAGGTTCGAGTCCTGCCTCGGGCATGGATGTGTGTGATGTCCTTAGGTTAGTTAGGCATAAGTAGTTCTAAGTTCTAGGGGACTGATGACCTCAGATGTTAAGTCTCATAGTGCTCAGAGCCATTTGAACCATTTACGGGTTATTTGAAAGTCCTTGTTGTCCCTCCTTCTACATTTCATTCTGAATCATCGTAAACAACATACGTGGTTGGAACTTTAATAGTGGCAATTATTTATTTACAGCTCGTACAAAACAGATACGTGTTTCAAAGTTTTACTGACCTTCAAAGTAGTCTCCAGCATTGTGTATAACCCGTTGCCAGCGATGTGGAAGTCGTTGGATACTCTTAACAGTGCCAGTTGCGTTGACAGTTTGAGCGGCGCCGTCTTATTGCCCGATGAATTTGGAGCAGTTCTGAAGCGAATGCCGTGAAGTGTTTCCTTCAGTGTAGGAATCAAGTTGAACTCACGAGGGCTTAAGTCAGGGGACTGCAGTACGTGGTATAGCACTTAGCAGCTCCATCAATCAAACAAATGAGCAACAGCTTGCACTGTACGTGCTTGAGCACTGTCTTGCAAAATGATGGTCAGGTCCTGCAGAAAGTGTCATCACTTCTGTCTCTATGCTGTTCATTTTTTGAACACAACCTACGACCAGCTTAGAGACAGAAGTGATCACGCCCTCTGCGGGACCTGACCATCATTTTGCAGGACAATGTTCAATCACGCACAGTGCAAGCTGTTACTGATTTGTTTGACTGATGGTGCTGCTAAGTGCTATACCACCGACTGCACTCCCCTGGCTTAAGTCCTCGAAAGTTCAACTCTACTTCTACACTGAAGGAAACACTTGACGGCGTTCGCTTCAGAACTGCTGCAAATTCGTCTGGCTATAGACCGCGCCGCTCGAACTGTCAACACAACTGGCACTACTAAGAGTATCCTACGACTTCCACATCGCTGGCAACGGGTTATTCACGGGTTATTCACAATGCTGGTGACTACTTTGAAGGTCAGTAAAACTTTGAAACACGCATCTATTTTGCACGAACTGTAAATAAATAGTTGCCACTATTAAAGATCCAACCCTCGTACGTTTATATTGCAAACCGTAACGTAACAAATATTTCTGGAACGTTGGAAAATACGAAAGATGACCGAAGAAAATCTCTGTTGCAAAGAAAAATTTTTGAACACAGCTTAAGGCACATTCTTTCGTTTGTTTATATCCTGTGAAGCGCAAGGGAGTCTGCACCTGTAGGAAAGCGTGTGTGGTGTTGCGTAATTGACGCAAAAAGCGAACATAAACAAAGTTTTCCAAAGCGATATGTGCTCCAGGAGTAATCCTATGAAATCAGACAACCTTAGCTAATGGCACGAGGCCGACCACTTGACATAACTCCAAATGCTTTGCCATATCCAGTGCTTACCTTTTCCGAGCCGTTTATCTCTAGCCACAGATACACCACGACCCTCACATTGCTATGAACGCGTACTAAGAACTGGCGACGAGTACGTACGCAACTCGAAATAGATAAAGGCAGAAGTTTTATTTTACCATCACAAAAAGCGACCGGTTGCAATCATTTCTGGAAACCCGCTGGTTTTTGTATTTACCTTATCTCCTGAACGTTGAAAAAAAAAATTTTTTTTTCTCATCTAGTATCTGGACGACAAGGGATTGAGAGGTGGTGGCGCAAAGTTCGTGGTCAGCAGACTTCGCGCGCAAGTCCTGAATTATATTTCAAATGTCACTGCAGCGTCACACAGCCTGCATGTGATACTGTTGGTGGTGATCCGCTGGGACGTCAAGCTCTACCGCCCTCTCGTTGCTGTTACGAGAGGAGAGGGCTGTGGGTTCTAGGCGCTTCAGTCTGGAACCGCGCGACTGCTACGGTCGCAGGTTCGAATCCTGCCTCGGGCATGTATGTGTGTGATGTCCGTAGGTTAGTTAGGTTTAAGTAGTTCTAAGTTCTAGGGGACTGATGACCACAGCTGTTAAGTCCCATAGTGCTCAGAGCCATTTGAACCAAGAGGGCTGTGTGCTAGCGTCAGGTTTCCCCCTTTCCACAAATCCACAGAGTAACAAACGCACACCAAGAACAAAAAGAGTACACAAGCTCTCACCACTGTCATTCACACAACGGCAGACCCCCCCCCCCCCAAATTACGAGCTTGCCCATGACTGCAAAGTGGTGTTACTCTATCGGCCCTAAGGGCTCATTCCCTTAGTATGGGACTGACTTTGATTTATTTCAACACTTACAACCACACTTCCACTGCCTTTTACGTTTCTCTCCAATGTCTCTATTTAGCTTATATTTCAAACGCCATCTGCATCTACATACATACTCCGCGAGTCACAATACGGTGCATGGCGGAGGGTATCTCACATCCATGCTGCTCATTCCCATTTCATTTTCCAATGGCAAAGGGGCTGAGGAAAGAACGAGTGTCCTTTTCCGTATAAGCCCTGCTTTCTTTTATCTTATCTCCTTACGCGGTATGTACGTTGGTGACAGTAGAGCATTTCTTAAGTCCGTCGCTAATGCCGGTTCTCTAAATTTCTTCAACAATGCTACGTGAAAAGACTGTCTTCTTCTCTCCAGATATTCTCATTTGAATTCACGGACCATTTCCATAATACTCGCTAATTGATCGACCCCCTAGTAACAAAACTAGCAGCACGCCTCTGAATTTTTTCAGTTTTTTTCCTTTAATCCGTCCTGGTTGGTATCCCGAACATTCCAGCAGTGCTCAAGAATGGGTCGGGCTAGCGTTCTGTATGCTGTCACCTTTATACATGAACTACACTTCCCTAGAATTCTCCCAATAAACGAAAGTCGACTATTCAATTTCCCAACAACCGACTTTACGCTCTCGTTCTACTCCACGTCGCTTTGCCACGTCACGCCTAGATATTTAATTGAATTCACTGTGCCCACCAGCACACCACTTTTCTTGTTTTCAAGAATTTCGTGTTTGTTTCTTTTACTCATTTGCCGTAACTCTGTCAGCGGAAACAGGAATTCTGTCAAAATCATCCGGAATTCTCGTACAGTCACTCAACGTGGGCACTTTGCCGCCCAATACAGCGTCATCAGTAAACAGTTGCAGATTACTGATCACGCTGTCCGCCAGACCATTTATGTTTGTAGAGAACAAGAGCTATTTATTACTCGTCCCTGGGATGTTTCCCTCACGAACACTAGCCCCCAACGACAACATAACGGCTTGTATTACTTCAACAGTCTTCGAACCTTTACAAAGAAACTATTCCGTACGGTACGCTCGGACCTTTCACAAAAGTTCGCAGAGTGAAACTGTGTGAAACACTAGCCGGAAATCTTGGAACGTGGGATTTGTCTGCTGCCCTTCATCCATGGTTGGCATCTGCTGCTTGTAACCTCGGTAAATTAAAAAAACGTCGTTCTCCATTCCGAAAGCCACTCTTTTATTCTAGTGACGTTGCACTCATAGCCGTGATGCGTTGTTATAGTCTGGCCTCCAGCTTTCCAGACGCCGTCGGAACGCTGCGCCAATACAAGGCAACAGGACTTCGAACTACCGCAAGGAACACAAGTCAGCTAAGAAAAAAGAGGCAACACTTCCATCAACGCATTTTAAAGAAGTTCAAGATTTGATACGTTGTTGAAAAATCCATTATGTATTCATCAGGTTGAGTTCCGTCCCAAGGAGGCTCACCGTCAATTGCCTTAATTTGCATCCAGGCTAGACATCGCAACTATATTGTGAATAGGAATCTTCAAAAAAGGGCAACGAGATAAGTGCAGGAAATTAGTATGGCCGCCACTGTTCGCGGAAAGGCTTTTAAAGCTAAAATTAAAAAAAAGCCGATACTGAGAATCTCTATTGTTCTGGATGCCATTGGGAACACCAAAAGAGAGCTGTCCAAGGTGGCGGCCGATTCCTATCAGGTGTGGTCACGCAGGACCGGCTGGCTGTATCCTGAAGACCGAGCAGAGGCGAACAAACCTATCCGCTGGCCAGATACACACTCTCACGGCACGTCAATTACACGACCTTCCTGGAAATGGAATGTGCTCTGTGAGCAGTCAAGTTCACCACTACGAGTAGGAGCCTGCTGGCAAACTTTTTCCCAAAAGCGTATCTTCCTGTTCTGCTTCTCTACCGTTAAATTACTTAGCCCTGAATAACACAACAATGTTTTGTAGACACGTACCAGTATTCCATCCAGCACTTGCTGCTTCTATCCTAATATCGCTTCATTTCCCAACTCACTGCCATATTCTCTTTTAATGAGTCGCGGATGTCAAAGAAATAAAAAATAATAGTATATTATTATTGTATTAAATAATTTAAAACAAATTTTTTACATTAGTACTTAACACGTTCATGCCGGCGTGCACCACCGGTGTCACCCATTCGGCGACGGGTACCACTGGTGACTGACAGATGACTCTACCACTTATGTAAATTGAAGGCGGGGGGAGAGAGAGGAAAGGGAAGGAACTACTGACTGACGGGACTTTATGGGAGTCGGCGGCGACGAGTGAAATTGTGTGCCGCATCGGGATACGAACCTGGGATCTGCTGCTTACTACACAGTCGCGCACTGTGCCATCCGGACAATGTGCTTACAGCAGCTGCACGGACTATCTCGGCAAGTCTACCGGGCGACTACATTCCCACCTACCGCCACCTATACGCAGTCTCCGTCCGTGTTCTCAGTGCTCGCTACTTTAAGGGTCCAACAGAAGATCGAAAGTAGCTGTGATCACTGAAGACGGTGGAGTCATTGTCCATCATGGTGATTATGCTATCCGCTACACAATAACATTGAAGTTACCTATCAGCGAGGCGCAAAGGACAGCAGTGAATAACTTTTGCATGACCCTTCAACGAGATTTCAGAATTTGAGATTAATTTAGGTGAAATCATTTTACATGATCTCTCGTTGTTTTAAAAGAATGGACTTACGCCATTTTCAATCTAAAAGGTCGATGTATTAAAATACACTCCTGGAAATTGAAATAAGAACACCGTGAATTCATTGTCCCAGGAAGGGGAAACTTCATTGACACATTCCTGGGGTCAGATACATCACATGATCACACTGACAGAACCACAGGCACATACACACAGGCAACAGAGCATGCACAATGTCGGCACTAGTACAGTGTATATCCACCTTTCGCAGCAATGCAAGCTGCTATTCTCCCATGGAGACGATCGTAGAGATGCTGGATGTAGTCCTGTGGAACGGCTTGCCATGCCATTTCCACCTGGCGCCTCAGTTGGACCAGCGTTCGTGCTGGACATGCAGACCGCGTGAGACGACGCTTCATCCAGTCCCAAACATGCTCAATGGGGGACAGATCCGGAGATCTTGCTGGCCAGGGTAGTTGTCTTACACGTTCTAGAGCACGTTGGGTGGCACGGGATACATGCGGACGTGCATTGTCCTGTTGGAACAGCAAGTTCCCTTGCCGGTCTAGGAATGGTAGAACGATGGGTTCGATGACGGTTTGGATGTACCGTGCACTATTCAGTGTCCCCTCGACGATCACCAGTGGTGTACGGCCAGTGTAGGAGATCGCTCCCCACACCATGATGCCGGGTGTTGGCCCTGTGTGCCTCGGTCGTATGCAGTCCTGATTGTGGCGCTCACCTGCACGGCGCCAAACACGCATACGACCATCATTGGCACCAAGGCAGAAGCGACTTTCATCGCTGAAGACGACACGTCTCCATTCGTCCCTCCATTCACGCCTGTCGCGACACCACTGGAGGCGGGCTGCACGATGTTGGGGCGTGAGCGGAAGACGGCCTAACGGTGTGCGGGACCGTAGCCCAGCTTCATGGAGACGGTTGCGAATGGTCCTCGCCGATACCCCAGGAGGAACAGTGTCCCTAATTTGCTGGGAAGTGGCGGTGCGGTCCCCTACGGCACTGCGTAGGATCCTACGGTCTTGGCGTGCATCCGTGCGTCGCTGCGGTCGGGTCCCAGGTCGACGGGCACGTGCACCTTCCGCCGACCACTGGCGACAACATCGATGTACTGTGGAGACCTCACGCCCCACGTGTTGAGCAATTCGGCGGTACGTCCACCCGGCCTCCCGCATGCCCACTATACGCCCTCGCTCAAAGTCCGTCAACTGCACATACGGTTCACGTCCTCGCTGTCGCGGCATGCTACCAGTGTTAAAGACTGCGATGGAGCTCCGTATGCCACGGCAAACTGGCTGACACTGACGGCGGCGGTGCACAAATGTTGCGCAGCTAGCGCCATTCGACGGCCAACACCGCGGTTCCTGGTGTGTCCGCTGTGCCGTGCGTGTGATCATCGCTTGTACAGCCCTCTCGCAGTGTCCGGAGCAAGTATGGTGGGTCTGACACACCGGTGTCAATGTGTTCTTTTTTCCATTTCCAGGAGTGTACGAAGGCCATTCGGAAACTAAGAAAAGATCGGTCGCGGAATGGAAACCACAGTGGAAATAAAAACTGTTTTATTTGCAACGATTAGCTACACCTTCCAGCTACTTTTCTGCATAATCGCCGCTCAGACGTAGACATCTGTTGTAGCATTGTACCAACAATCTCGTCATAGAAGGCAGCATCCTGTGCTATCCGACGATTTTCTACGCTGGAGTGCAGCTCATTGTCTCTGCGAAAAAGTTATTTTCATAGACAGCGGTTCATCTGAGCAGAGATGAAAATCAGGGGGAGCCAAGTCCAGGCTGAATGGTGGGTGACCAAACACTTCCCATCGAAAACCCTGAAGGTGCGTCCTCTTTGCCCCTGCACTGTGCGGCAGAGAATTAGCCATGAGCCGCGTGGTCTGGGGCGCCTTGTCACGGTCCGTGCGACTCCCCCCGTCGGAGTAGGTTCGACTCATCCCTCGTGTGTGTGTGTGTGTGTGTGTGTGTGTGTGTGTGTTGCCCTTACGCTTGTTTAAGTTAGAGTAAGCAGTTTGTAAGCTTAGGGACCGATGACCTCAGCAGTTTGGTCCCATAAGACCTTACAACAAATTTCCAAAATTGTCATGAGGAAGGATATTCTTGACAGTTATCTTACGTGGAGATGCACTAAATTGGGCGAAATCTCTCGTCTGGCACCCATACTTTGCGGAAGGCACTATTGTTCAAGAATCTCTGTCTGTGCTTAGTGTGCACTCAGAAATGAGAAGAGCGACGTGACTCTATCTACGGGCATACTAGGGACACTGCCCAACACACCTGCGCAAAGTTTAATCGCATTTTCGTTGTGGTTTCCAGTTCTCGCCCGACCGGACCTCTTTCTCCGAACAGCCCTCGTAGGAGCCTAGAGTGTCTGAATACGACCAACGCCCCCCGGCTCGAAAAAGAAAACGCAGCGCCACCAGATGTATTAAAGCACGGGTACGAGCGCCGCTCCACAGCGAGAAACACAGATCTCAGCGCCGGCGAACACATGTTAATACGTGTGTTAATACACCACTTCTGCTTAAGGGGAGCCGGAGGTGGTAAAATCCAAAAAAATTACGATTTATTTTGCTACCGAAAATTAATTGGAACATTCCTCTTTAATGTAAACTTTGAATTATTGTTCTACTCGCCCTAGAAGTGGAGTTATTACCATTTTCCCCCACGCCTGCAGAGGAAATTGGCGGCCGCTGAATGCATCTAACACTTTTTCTTGACTTCCTGGCGAACTGCTTGGGATTTTCTCGGCCTTTTACGCATACAGCGCCATATGTTACGCATACAGCGAGTGTGCAAGGGTTGGCTACATTGTTTTCTGTGACAAATATTACCCGTTTTTCCTTACAGCTTACTCCTATTTTCCTCAGAATTTCGAACATCTTGCTCCATTTAATATTGTCGTACACTTTTGTTCTAGTTACGATACCACGTTTTAGTAACCGTGTATATAAGAAGAGGAAGAACGTAGGGAAAAGAAAATTAACACTAATACCAAGTTGCGATACTACAATGAATAAGAGCGCGGAACATCGTCTCTTTGCTGTTTACCGTTTCGAATTAATTCAGGGTTGCGACTGTTGTTGGTAGTATTATACTTCTTGTGTAAAGCGGGTAATATGCAGTATGTACAAGAATCAGGAGGGAACAATAAAACCAATTTTTCATGACTTAGCACAGCCAGAATTGTTACACAAACGTCTACACGGAAAGACGCAGAATCCTAATGGGAGCGTAAACAATTTGATTTGGAAAGTGATTCCTAAAAGGGTGTTTGTAAGCATAAAAACACTGCACTTTGGCATTTATGATGCAATAGCAACCTACAACCAAGGGAACAGTGTGAAGTGTGAAGTTCTGAAGGCATTAGGATTTACAGCTGGGGTGAACACTGTACGAGCACTAAGAAATATTGACAGAGAAGGGATAAGAGGAGCAGAAAGAAGAGAAAGGCGTATGAAGTATGATGGAACAACAGGCCAGAAAATGAGACAGAAGAGGAAGCTTTTGCAGGATGAAGAAGAAGACACTGATAATCCATCCTATAGTGGAGAAATGTATTGAGAAACTTTGATAGCCATTTCCTGTAAATTAGAATTTTTCGAATATAAGGAACATTTTCTCAAAATCCACTCAAGCTAGAGAGATGAAATTTTTATACAGCACTCCTAGTGGTCAAACTTACATTGTAACACAGCCATTTGGCAATATGTTCAGTAGTTTCATTTCAGTTTAATTATAAAGCAATTATTTGGGTCATTAATAAAAAAAATAATTGGAAGGAAACTAGAAAAGATACTCCAAAATCCCTCCGTCATAACTGCAATAGTAAACCACTCTATATGTAAAAAAAAATATTCAAATTTTTCTATTTGGTAGTTTATTCATAAATGTTCCTCAAACTTAGTGATTTTAACATGGGCAACATAGGCACCTCCGGCTCTCCTTAACATTCAAGAAATAGGAATTCAGATAAATACATTGTTCAAAAAATTTTGTGGAAACATGTGTCTGGACGTCTGTTACGTTGAATCTATTTTGATACAGTCGGTACCTGTGATCTTACTGCATGGCTTGAGATCTACATTTTCAATGTGAGCAACAATTACAATCACTCGTCATCCATTCGCCGTGTTATGCATTACAGTGTCAGGTGACCCCTGACAAAGAAGTGAGCATCGGTGTACCACTGTTCTCTATGGAGGTAAACAGATGGCAGTTGTCATTTGTAGACGTTGAATTCAACCAAGCACATGCACTGAGACATATTAATGCAGTGCAAGTTGCAAGGGCGTTCTGTTTCGTCCAAAAAAGGGTTGACCTTCCGTCGTGTTGCTGCAGATGCTAATGTCTCTCCTTGTATCATCCATGGGTTGTGGACACGCTGCAGGGAGACAGCTAAGCACATAAGGCGAGTTGGAAGAGGTGGTCCACGCCCCACAACCCCAATTGAAGAGAGAGAGCGGGCCAGCTCTGTGTTGTGGCTTCGTACTGATACCACCAGAGCACTGCTAGACATTTCAGAAAGGCCACTGGAGCCTCTGTGTCCAATCAGACTGTAATGAACAGGTTACGAGAAAGGACCCCGCTCGACACGACAGCTTGCAGCTCACATTCAGTTTTGCCGTTCCCGTGTCAACTGGAGAAACGCGTTATTCAAGGACGAGCTCAGATATCCTCTGACGCAGGGTGATGGCAGTGGTCGTGTGCGGAGACCCGTGGAGAGTGGTAGCTGCCAAATGTTGTCCAGGAAATCGACATATTTATGAGGTTCTGTGATGATGGAGGGACGCTTCAATGGTGACAGCCATACGGACCTTGCCGATGTCCCAGGTCGCCTTACCGCCAGGCAGAACATCGGGCAAACCCTGTTGGACCATGTGCTGGCTGCTGCATACGGAGGTAGCTCCGGATTCCTTCTAGTGCATAGGGTCCATGTGGCGGGCGTAAGCAGGGATGTCTTGCGAAGCCTGGACAGTGAAGTAATGGAATGGCCGGCTGTGAGTTCCGACCTGAAACCAATCTTGCATATGTGGGACACGCTCGACAGACGTGTTCGTAGTCATCATATTCCACCACAGACTCTCGAAGAAGTCTCACGGTCCCTCATTGAAGAATGGGAATGGATATCACATGGTGACCTGCGTACACTTACACGAAGCATGTCATGTACGTGTTCAGGAAGTGATGAACGCTCACGGAGGGCACACACATTACTGAAGCTCTAAAAGCCCAATGAAAAGTGCCCAGGAGGATGGGATGAATGATCGTTTCCACTTCGTTTTGGACACGTGTCAGATATTTCAGTTCTTTTTATGTAAACGGTCGAGATCTAAAGAGCTTAATTTGGTAACATATCCAGTCCTCAATTATTGCTCGGTGGAGTGGGGCAGACACCCGAAGTCACCTTCCCTTAATTCTTTTGAGCAGAGCACATCATCTGAAGAGCATTTGCCTACAAATTTGTGAAGTACCTGAATAGTGGAATTGATTCAAGATCTGTAACAGCTAGGTAATTTTATAACTTCCTAATTTATACGGTATAAGATCGAAGTCTTCACTCACCATTAATTATTTCACTTAACTCTGACGCTGAACACTGGTCTGCAGACCAAGGCTGCGCGAGCAAATGAATGGAAGGAAATGTTGTACCTTTTTGGCGTTTCTCCGTACATTCGGGAAAGCCAGTCTTTCTGTTTGTTTTTCTGACTGGAGCATTTTCCCGCTCCAGTCTTGCCTTCCCTCGTCTTCTTGTGATTTGTTAGTTCCACCTGTGGATTCACGAAACGTGTCCGATTTGTTGTCGGCAGCCCGCACGGTCAGCTTATGTATGGTCAGCTCTTCTTGACTGGAACGTTTTGCCAGCGAGTCAAGCTTGAAACCATTCTACGTGGTCTAACCCTCAGGAACGCAACTGAGAAGTATCCTGTGTTAAAGAGACCTTGTAATTTGTTGGAACTTCTAGCATTTTCGAGACTCGTAGCTCTCTCAATACTGAACTCTCCGAAAGTTAGCTAAAAATCTTGAAAATCAGTGTTTGTAAAAAATATTATCGCTTTTAGCTATTTTGGGGGAGGGGGTGGTGGGGAAGGGTCATGACGTTTATGTCGCGCCCTCCTCTTCCTTTATGTCCGCGTCTGACTCAGAGAACATGAAATGATTTTGACTGAAGCGGAAAAGAAAGTTATTAATAATTTCAAGTGGTATGTGCGTAGTCTATCACCATAGTTACGTGCAAACCTTACCGAAATGGCTAAAATGGCTCTGAGCACTATGGGACTTAACTTCTGAGGTCATCAGTCCCCTAGAACTAATAACTATTCAAACCTAACTAACCCAAGGACCTCACACACATCCATTCGAACCTGCGACCGTAGCGGTCGCGCGGTTCCAGACTGTAGCGCCTAGAACCGCTCGGCCACCCCGGCCGGCCTTACCGAAATGACTTAGGTTTGAAGTGCCTGACAGTTGGCAGCACACATGTTGCAAAATTGAGTAACACATAGTGTTGCGATCGTGTATACCATATGTTGTTTCTGAAAGAAAAAAAAATGGTTGAAATGGCGCTGAGCACTATGGAACTTAACATCTGAGGTCATCAGTCCCCTAGAACTTAGAACTACTTAAACCTAACTAACCTAAGGACATCACACACATCCACTCCCGAGGCAGTATTCGAACCTGCGACCGTAGCAGTCGCGCAGTTCCGGACTGAAGCGCCTAGAAACGCTCATCCACCGCGGCCGGCTTTCTGAAAGACTGTGGGTGCCCAAAATACCACGAACTTGTGACCCTGCTGATTTTTTCTGGTATGGATGTTGTCAAAGGGTACAGTACGTGGAAACAAACCACCTACATTGGAGCTCTTACCCTACATTTGTAGCCAATATGGGTAATGAGCGCTGGTGCTGCACGAATCCCGGCCGTAAAAGATACTCTCATCTTCCACAGAGTGCGCCAAGAGAGTGTGTTAAAGCTGATACTGCATGAAGGAGAGTGTAAGGGTGAGAGCACGTTCATCCATCGCATGGGAATTAGGACTGTTGATATTTTTAAAAATATGGGGAATCCCATATATCAAAAAATATCATTACTGGCCCTCTACATCCCGAAAAAGAATATCGATGTATCGGCGAAGAAATATCGACGTATCAACTTATAAAAATATTGGCTGCACACCATAAATATACTGCCGGTTTTAGAGCTGTGTATTTAAGTATTGATCCACTATTAGATAATCTGGACATCAACAAGGTAGCAGCCTTCTTATCCCTCTTAAAGTAAGAACTGAAAGGAAAACGATACACGTTAACGCCTGGCGATAACCACTTTGCTGACAATGGTAACTGCACGAAAGTGGCATAATAAAACCCGTCCGACGGGTCCGTCGCTCGGTTTCGTCACATATCGGATTTGTCCGGAACGCTTCATGTCGACTTCCCTGATTTTTCGTTTCTGCAAACCCCACCGAACGAGTGTTAAACCTGCGTGGTGAAGTTAAACGTTGCAGTTTCTGCCAGTAGCGCCGAGCGACGATTACGTCATCAGTATTTCCTCTCACAGGTATCCGCCCACCGCAAAGACCAACCTTGTCATTTAGATTTCTGTTCATCATTTTCATCAACTATTTTTGAAGAATACCGATGTGAAGAAATAGCACACTAGTTGCGTTAAATATTGCTTTTTTAACGCAAGTGGTGTGCTATTTCTGCACATCGGAAGTCTTGTTATTCCATGCACACCGCCACTCCCCAGTGGAACGGGTCTACTTCTTTGTGCCGCCTGTACTTGCTTCAGGCATTCGAACAGCAAGATTATACGTGATGCAAGCTAAAAAAATAGTAAGACCCCTTCACACAGTGGAAGTAAAATTATGTCCCACTACTATATGAAAAGAAAACCTTCAAATGTTTACCAAAAATTGCGGAGAATATAGTCTACAATACAAATTCGTCACTCGATATTACCATTTCGATATCGATGTATCGAGAAGAGAAATGATGCAGATACATATTGATATGTTTAGGGCAGAATAGCGATGCATCGATATTTTATTAACGATGTTAACAGAAAGCTCTACTATGAAGGCGTTGTCTACAGTCACTTTCGAAACAGACAGCATTCAGTAAGGCCGTGTTGGTTTCTTAGATACGTTGCAAAAATCTGAAGAAATCAACAAAATGATGACCGGATGCAATACCCGTGCTCTGACAACAGGAGGTATCTGTCAACAGGACAGTTTCACTTAGAGTCCCAGGGATATAGAAAGTAAGAAATACCTTCCACAGTCCTTTAATTTTCATTTCCATTTGTCTCTTTCCTAATGGGGCTTTCGTGCAGTTCTAACTAGGCATATGAGAAATATCCGATTCGCGAGCATTGCTTCAGCAAAGTTCGTTCCAGTATTTCTCCTTAAGTCGCTTTCGAAGTCAATTACCTTACTATTGCCCAATAAGGAGAAAACCGGCTAATGAGAAAATAATTATTGCAAAGTATTAAAAACGTACTTGCTTTCTTAGCTACACTTTTATCGAAGCACTTACTGAACAGCCGTGGAAGAAATTACAAGGTTAGCATCAACTGCTACAACAGTGGGCAGTTCAAATCACTAACGATAGGACGTAGAATTCAGTTTTGTTCTCTACATATATGCAGCTCTAATAATGGAATGATTTTTCTGTTTTGTTTAAATACATCAGTACATGATTTATGGGAATTTAAAAGGCCCTGAACACAGTAATATAGCGATATAACCTTTGTTAATGTTTCGATTGAGCCATTCAGCACACATAGTATGGATATGTTGTAGACTGTGGGGTTCAGGTTGGCGAAACAGCACAATTTTATCCAAGTAGCATCGTAAATACCAGATAACGGGTCTAAATGGTTCAAATGGCTCTGACCACTATGGGACTGAACTTCTGAGGTCATCAGTCCCCTAGAACTTAGAACTACTTAAACCTAACTAACCTAAGGATATCATACACATCCATGCCCGAGGCAGGATTCGAACCTGCGACCGTAGCAGTCGCGCGGTTCCAGACTGTAGCGCCTAGAGCCGCTCGGCCACCCCGGCCGCCTAACGGGTCTATATCTGACGATTGGTCCCTCATACTTGGAGTACTTCCGGACTAACTCTGCAAAAAGTTTCAGTCTGAACGTTAAGAAACGTTATTTTGCATCATTTCATGTAACATATTTCGAATGTCAGGAATAGCTACTTTGGTCATTACAAATGGTCGTTTCTGCAATATATCGTCGGATAAAATCGTTAGCCATATTCGCTACACAATTCGGCAAAAAATCTGACAGAAAAACTTAATTTGATATCTTAAATCTTTTATGAAATATGTTGGAGTGTGTGCATTGCACGTATAACCTGCATTGTGTGAACGGCAAAAACATGCTAATGTGCTTGCATTTGTTAAGATATGAAGTGCAGTGCAGGAGTCGACGGCATACCGCTGACGAATACATTACTGTAATTAATAACGTTAGCCATTTTAAAATTGTCAGGATAGGCCGAAGCCGTTAACGGCATAAAGTTTTTTTTTAATTGCTTGTGGCTATTTGAGTTCTTCACCAACAATCCTTAACGCCTGCGGAGTTCAACGACACCCAGAATGGATAAAATGAAATGGAGTTATTTTGCTATCACTGTACAGGTTTTACATATGGTTTTCAGGCACAACGCCCTTTTGGTGTCTCTTACAACATTTACGTGTGCGTGATCTTAAACATACTGAAATGCACTGTTGAAGTATCTTTTAAATAAACAATTTGCGCTATGTGAAACATGTAGAAACTCGCTTCCATCTACACTGAAGTAAAGCAGACGATTGAAAATGTAGCACAAATTTAAACTGGTTCCTCCTACTCAATAGTTACATACACAGCACAAAATTTGCATCCTCTTTTGAGCTTTGTTGTTTTACCACTGTTTCATTTCACACTTTTTCATATCCTGCCAAATATCTTCATGTCACTGTCAACATAAACGACGCAGTGATTTTCATCATCTCCAGATTAGCGAAACGGTAAGAAATTTATAATGAAAGAACAAGATTTTTCTTTAGGAAAGTTTACTACTCGCGCTCGTATGTGCCTGGACAATAAACATGTTTTTAACACTGCCTTGAGAAAATATGATTATTCTTTCTCTAGTCACGCACACATTGTTCAGTGATATTACATAATCAGCAGTGGGGTTCTACTTAACAGCGCATCACGTTGTTCATGTCGCTGTCTGTCTTCCAAAGCACAGCTGAAATTTCAGGCCAATTTGTCACCTCCAGTTTTCCTGTTGATGGTAGAGGTCTCCATATTCTCAAAAGTCTGTGAGTTGCATTAGCAACAGACATTGTTTCACTGTCTACGGTACACCGAACTATTCGATGTATACTAAACAGTGAAACTGTGCATAACGAGGAAACCATTACAATCAACAGAAAATTGCAGGTGACAAACTGACCTCAAATATCAGCCGTGCCGCAGAAGACAGATTCACATGTAACACGAAACCCACTTATTTAAAGTATTCAAAACCCACCTGTTCAACTAAAAGGAAACGCGTACATATCACAACATACGAGTTTCGTGTCACTACAAAACATCGTTAGTTGTCTGTAAGTAAACATATTTACAATTTGGTTTCCTTTTTATATCTGAAGACACTGTTACAAAAGATATTGGGGTGCGACTCTAGATTCGGTATTTTACGTTCGATTTTCGCTTTTATCAGGAACTGTCGTCTGCTTACACATTCCTGATGTAACGAATTGTTTGCAGGTTTTTAAAGAGAACCAAACTGTATGTATGTTTCATCGTAGACCACTAACGTCATATCAGTGAAACGAAAGGCGTATGGCGATATAAATAAGCACTTTCTTGTAGCTACACAGACAAATTTTAAATATTTTTAATAATGGTAAAGCAACTACGGGGACGTGGTCTCCAAAATGAAGTACAAAACACAGTATCAGATACAATGAGAAACCCACTGATGGTGGTCTGACATCCCCGAAATTTTTATCGGTCGGGGGAGAAATAAGAAACCATTGTTTGGTCAAGGCGGAAGCGCCAAAAATATTTATCACTTGACACTTTTCAGTTAGGCCATGTCATATTTGCTGCGTAAAACGTCTTAAGTCCAAACCGCCTTTGACACGTCTCGTTCTTATGTGTAATAAAATAAAACAGAATTAAAGGAAGAAAATTAAACTAAACACTACTGTAAGAGAGAATATAAAATATTAAATTGGTGGTTGTTTTATTTTTATAAGTCGATTTATCACGTTACTTCAACATTTTAAACAGAATTTTCGGACACTTATGTTTAAACATGACACGTTTTACGCAGGAAACAGGGAATGTGTGGTCGAAATGGTCGGAGTTTCATTGTGTACTTTATAAATTTATCAACCACTGTAACATGAGCAGTCGGAACCGCGGGACTGCTACGGTCGCAGGTTCGAATCCTGCCTCGGGCATGGATGTGTGTGATGTCCTTAGGTTAGTTAGGTTTAAGTAGTTCTAAGTTCTAGGGGACTGATGACCTCAGATGTTAAGTCCCATAGTGCTCAAAGCCATTTGAACCATTTGAACATGAGCAGTCTCAACAACAATTGTATGATTAGATGAGATATTTATCTTTGTCAGTCACTTTTTATTTACTCCCAAGACGAGTTTCGAGAGCTTAGATCTTCATCTTCAGGAGGAGTAGAGAATTACATTAAATTTTTGTTTGCTTGATGTAACCAGCGGCATCTTAAATATGATGTATATTTGCGATGAACCTCATGTTCTTTCTGCTGGAACATACTGTAATTAGCTTTATAACTGTTTTATAACTGGAATTATAGTACCACACTACGTTAACAAGTGCTGATTATACCTTATCTATAGCGAAATGAAACTCAAAACAGACAAATGCCTACATCCGGGAAACAAAATTGTAAAGTAATCCATTGATCAAACTGAAGATGTGGTTGTAAGCCCTCTAAACGCGTTATGGGAGTAAATAAAGAGTCTTATACATATTATTGTTGTAATTTATACGACGGTTGGAACTTTAATAGTGGCAACTATTTATTTACAGCTCGTACAAAATAGATACGTGTTTCAAAGTTTTACTGACCTTCAAAATAGTCATCAGCATTGTGTATAACCCGTTGTCAGCGATGTGGAGGTCGTAGGACACTTTTAGCAGTGCGAGTTGTGTTGACAGTTCGAGTGGCGCGATCTATTGCCAGACGAATTTGTAGCAGTTCTGAAGCGAAGTGAAATGTTTGCTTCAGTTTAGAAATTGCGTTGAACTCACGAGGGCTTAAATCAGGGGAGTGCAGAAGGTCGTATAGCACTTAGCAACCCCATCAGTCAAACAAATCAGTAACAGCTTGCACAGTACGTGCTTGAGCATTGTCCTGCAAAATGATGGCCAGGTGCTACAGAAAGTGTCACCACTTCCGTCTCTAAGCTGGTCGTAGGTTGTGTTCCAAAAATGAACAGCAGAGAAACAGAAATGATGACAGTTTCTGCAGCACCTGACCATCATTTTGCAGGACAGTGCTCAAGCACGTATAGTGCAAGCTGTTATTGATATGTTTGACCGATAGGGGCTGCTATTTGGTATACCACCAATTGCTCTCCCCTGACTTAAGGCCTCGTGAGTTCAACTCGATTTCTAAACTGAAGGAAACACTTCACAGCATTCGCTTCAGAACTGATAGAAATTGGTCGGGCAACAGACCGCGCCGCTCGAACTGTCAACACAACTGGCACTGCTGAAGGTGTCGTACGACTTCCACATCGCTGGCAACGGGTTATACACAATGCTGGTGACTACTTAGAAGGTCAGTAAAACTTTGAAACGCGTACCTATTTTGCACGAGCTGTAAATAAGTAGTTGCCGGTATTAAAGTTCCAACCTTTGTATTTTATTGTTATAAAGAATCGCAGTTTCCTAACCACTTTTCATCAGCAGCGGATCCAACAATAACGGTAATATAGCACAAGTGATTTCCGTCTTGGCCACTCTCAATTGCAGCACTTGAACACTGTTGCGAGATGACACTTAGCAGATCACGGCTAGTAGCGAAGGAAACACGGAGTGGTTTCACTGTTCCGAAGTGCGGTGACGCTCGCTTGCGTGTCGGACACGTGGAGGCGGTCGGGCAGTGGTACGCCTACCTTCTGGGGCTGAGGCAGCAACCGGCAACAGGTGGCGTAGCGGCGCGCTCGCCGGCGTCCGCCGTCGCACTGGTCGGCAGCGCAGCGTGTCTTTGTTGACGAGAGTCGTTGAACCGCGCCGGCAACAAGAGCAAGACCGCCGCACGACCTGCACGAGCCTGCCCGGCCCGTAGCGCACTGCCGGCTCAAGGACGCCTCTCCGCAGGTGGCCGTCTTGTCACATTCTGTTCGCGAGGACCCACTCGCTTCTGCTGCGCGTGCAATCTAGCTGGTGCCGTTTCGAGAACCAGTTGCCTAAGACTATATACTAAACCTGTTTTATACGAGAGATTTTCTTGTCTAGCTGCCCTCACTCGGGACGTCTTTCTCATCGTGAAGCACGCCAAACGTGGTTTACATCGTGGTTGCGCACGCTCAGAAACGAGTTGGTAAATCACACGAACCATGTTTCTCATTATCATTCACGACTGCAGCAATCACCAGCGGCACTTGTTGGCTGTATAAAATGAAGAGCCAAAGAAATTGGTACACCTGCCTAATATCGTGTAGGACTCCCGCGAGTACGAGGAACTACTGCATCAAGACGTGGCATGAATTCAACTAATGTTTGACGCAGTACTAGAGGGTTTGAATCATGCACGGCTGTCCATAAATCCGTAAGAGTACGAGGTGTTGGAGATGTCTTCTGAACAGCACGTTGCAAGGCACCCCAGATACGCTAAATGATGTTAATGCCTGGAGAGTTTGGTGGCC
Source organism: Schistocerca cancellata (assembly GCF_023864275.1). NCBI lineage: Eukaryota > Metazoa > Arthropoda > Insecta > Orthoptera > Acrididae > Schistocerca > Schistocerca cancellata. The sequence goes on from NC_064626.1 coordinate 375,182,106, forward strand.
AGCGGAAGCGTTTAAACTCAGAAGAGTGTTCCTGGACACACTCTGCAGCAATTCTGGACATACGGGGTGTTTAAATGTCGTACTGGAATTGCCCAAGTCCGTCGGAATGCACAGTGGACTTGAATGGATGCAGGTGATCAGAAAGGGCGCTTACGTACGTTTTACCTGTCAGAGTCGTATCTAGACTTACCAGGGGTCCCATATCACTCCAACTGCACACGCCCCACACCATTGCACAGCCTCCACCAGCTTGAACAGTCACCTGCTGACATGCAGGGTCCATGGATTCATGAGGTTGTCTCCATACCAGTGCACGTCCATTCAAAAAATGTTCAAATGGCTCTGAGCACTATGGGACTTAACATCTATGGTCATCAGTCCCCTAGAACTTAGAACTACTTAAACCTAACTAACCTAAGGACATCACACACATCCATGCCCGAGGCAGGATTCGAACCTGCGACCGTAGCAGTCGCGCGGTTCCGGACTGCCCGCCTAGAACCGCTAGACCACCGCGGCCGGCGCACGTCCATCCGCTCGATACAATTTGAAACGAGACTTATCCGACCAGGCAACATGTTTCAAAACATCAACAGTCCAATGTCGGCGTTGACGGGTTCAGGCAAAGCGTAAAGCTTGGCGTCGTGCTGTCACCATGGGTACACGAGTGGTCCTTCGGCTCCGAAAGCCCATATGGATGAGGTTTCGTTGAATGCTTCACACGCTGATACTTGATGGCCCAGCATTGAAATCTGCAGCAATTTGCGGAAGGGTTGCACTTCTGTCACGTCGAACGATCGTCTTCAGTCATCGTTAGTCCCGTTCTTGCAGGATCTTTTTCCGACCGCAGCGATGTCGGAGATTCGATGTTCTAGCGTATTCCTGATATCCACGGTACTCTCGTGAAATGGTAGTACGGGAAAATCCTCACTTCATCGCTACTTCGGAGGTGCTGTCCCCCTTCGGTCGTGAGCCGACTTTAACACCACGCTGAAACTCACTTAAATCTTGATAACCTGCCATTGTAGCAGCAGCAACCGATCTAATAACTGCCAAATACTTGTTGCCTTACTAAGACGTAGCCGACCGCAGCACCGTGTTCTGCCTGTTTACATGTCCCTACATTTGAATACGAAAGCCTATACCAGTTTCTTTGGCGCTTCCTTGTTAAGTTGACCAACTCTCCCGTATTTACCAGGATCTTGCGTATTATAGCAATTCTTTTTAATCGTTGCGCCTCCCATACTGAGCGCTTGCTTCCCCTGTATATTTTGGCAGTGATGACTACCATAAATGTTATTCCCGTGAGCTACTATCGATAGCTGTAATTTTAAGACCGACAGATCTCGAAATAGTGTAATAATGGATACTGTTATCAACGTAGTATTTTTCCTCTTCGTGTTTCTACGGTAAGACGTCGGGTTGGCTCACGGCAAGGCGAGGAGCGGAGAAAGAATTACGTAACTTGCACGTCTAGAGGGATTGTAAGAGGGGGAACGTTTACTCGCTTGTCAATCCGTACTGGCAACGTATCGGTGCAATATTCTCTTATCGATCAGCAGGTATGGTATGAATGAGGCATGGAAAAAAATGGTTCAAATGGCTCTGAGCACTATGGGACTTAACATCTGAGGTCATCAGTCCCCTAGAACTTAGAACTACTTAAATCTAACTAACCTAAGGACATCACACACATCCATGCCCGAGGCAGGATTCGAACCTGCGACCGTAGCGGTCGCGCGGTTCCAGACTGAAGCGCCTAGAACCGCTCGGCCACACTGACCCGCTGAGGCATGGAAATAACGAGGACTCGCGAAACCTGATGATAGAGACGTTCATGTTTAAACACACCCGTTACATTATTTTTCGATTTTCTCACTTAATTCAACAGCATTTTTCAACGCTTAGAAATATCCAGTAACTTAAAGACTGCTTAAAATGGCAAAAATCGAAAAGAGAGGGTAGTCAACACGAAATGTTCCTATTTATTGGACTTATTTCAGTCATCGTACACACTATACAATATTATACTATGCTGAATCATATTACATGTTATTGCACTGTAAGAACTACTTCTCAGTTGTGGAATTACCCACAAAATATGATACCATATAGAGTAAAACTTAGCAAAGCTCCAGCTCTGCATTCCAAGAAAATGCGATGTAGTCCTGCTGTTGAAATTTACTGCGGCTAAATTTTCCTTAAACATCCCTTAAAAATCGTGTTCAGATCTCTGTCACCTCTCTTAAAATCATGACCAAATGTTCCACGCCCTATTTACATATCACATAGAAACCACATAGTTTGTTCACGAAAATGGACGTTGGTAAAAAGGCTACGTCATCTCTAATGAAAAGTACATTTGCTTTGTTGTTCTTAGGCAAGCCACGAAGTTCTGTCCGCAGTATACTCAAGTAAAAACTCTGATATTGACAAACAAGGGATAACAAATTTAGCATTGGAGGGCAGCGTGGAGGGTAAAAATCGTAGAGGGAGACCAAGAGATGAATATACTAAGCAGGTTCAGAAGGATGTAGGTTGCAGTAAGTACTGGGAGATGATGAAGCTTGCACGGGATCGAGTAGCATGGAGAGCTGCATCAAACCAGTCTCAGGACTGAAGACCACAACAACAACAATGATACAAGACAAAAAGGAAAATTCCATGATTTAAAACTAACATTACAACTAATGCGATTCAAATTTGCAACAGCCTTCCCCCTAAAATAAAAATTATTTCTTCATTATCACTTTTTAATAAATCTATAAGATGAATACTTATTAGGTTACTGCTTCTATTCAGCAGTAGAATTTGTAGAACATGTGAAATAATAGAGACTTGTAACAAGAAAGTGGAAAATTTCCCACTGCAGCGCAGGATAGCTTGCACATAAAGTAAATACTACAGAGAAAATTTTAGAGTATAGACATTTGCAACAGACGGCAGAACGAGCCCACTGTACGTTCTAAACCAATCACTGATAGAACGCGCTGCTCTTCTTTCAATCTTGCCTCTTTTACTGATCCTATACAGAAAATGCCTCACACGGAACAGTGCTTGAGAACTGACAAAATTAGTGTTTTGTGAGCCTTTATTTGGTGGATGCGGAGTGGACTAAGTGCCGTCGTCGGGTTTTCACCTTTCTCCTTCTCTTGTCATCATGCAATACAGTCCTGTCAACATAGCATACGCGCTTTACAGTAACCGACATGCAGAAGATGAACTTAAACTTCAACTCTCATGTACCACATGGAAAGTGGCCTTATGTGTTTCCGTTTAGGTGGCTACAGATTCACCTAGGGAACTCTTAGCCAACGATGTCATGCGACTACTCCTTTTCTTTTTGTGACTGAATTACATTTTCCTGGTACTGTTACAATGAAGTTAAGTCCGGAGTCTACGTTCCATACAACTAGTTTCATGAGGTGATCCAGTGTTCAATGTGTCAGACATTACGGCAGATATATAAGAGCACACTCACGTTTACATAAAATCGATGCACACTGTGCACATTCTCGCGTTGCAGCTGCATGGTGATACCATTCCAATATCAGAGTTCATAAACCAGTCACTGCTCCAAAAGATGAGTTGTTGCCACACGATCAAAATAAAATGGTTCAAATGGCTCTGAGCACTACGGGACTTAACTTCTGAGGTCATCAGTCCCTTAGAACTTAGAACTACTTAAACCTAACTAATCTAAGGACATGACACACATCCACGCCCGAGGCAGGATTAGAACCTGCGACTGTAGCGGTCGAGCGGTTCCAGACTGAAGCGCCTAGAACCGCTCGGTCACTAAGGCCGGCGCGACACGATCAGTAAGTACTGCATCAAACCATCATTGGCATGATACCACGTGTCGTAACTACACGCTACGAACGGGTTATTGTCTTAGGATGGCAAGGCTGGGGTTTGCAAGTTTAGTTGCTGCATCAATTTTACACCACCTGTGGGAGTACACGAAATAAGCAAGGATCGGAGATTAGAACCAGTGCTATATTGTTATTTTAATAGTAAGTACCCTTCTAATCTGAGAGCGTGCGTCTCCTGAAATCACATCTACACCTACGTGATTATTCTGCTAATCACAATAAAGTGCGTGGCAGAGAGTTCAATGAACCACCTTCAAGCTGTCTCTCTACCGTTCCACTCTCGAACGGCGCGTGGGAAATACGAGCACTTAAATTTTTCTGTGCGAGCTATGATTTCTCTTATTTTATCGTGATGATCATTTCCCCCTATGTAGGTGGGTGCCAACAGAATGTTTTCGCAATCGGAGGAGAAAACTGGTGATTGAAATTTCATGAGAAGATCCCGTCGCAACGAAAAACGCCTTTGTTTTAATGATTGCGACTCCAATTCACGTACCATGTCTGTGGCACTCGCTCCCCTATTTTGCGATAATACAAAACGAGCCGCCTTTCTTTGAACTTTTTCGATGTCATCCGTCAGTCCCACCTGATGCGGAACCCACACAGCACAGAAATACTCCAGAATAGGGCGGACAAGTGTGGTGTTCTGCCAATGAATGGCAGTCTTTGGGTTGCTCTACCCACAACATTATCTATGTGATCATTCCAATTTAGGTTATTTGTAATTGTAATCCCTAAGTATTAAGAAATTTATAGCTTTCAGATTTGTGTGACTTATCGCCTAATCGAAATTTAGTGGATTTCTTTTAGTACTCATGTGAATAACTTCACACTTTTCTTTATTCACGGCCAACTGCCACTTTTCGCACTATACATAAATCTTACCCAAGCCGTTTTGCAAATCGTTTTGGTCATCTGATGACTTTACAAGACGGTAAATGACACCATCATCTGCAAACAATCAAAGACGGCTATTAGGATTGTCTCCCATATTGTTAACATAGATCAGGAACAACAGAGGTCCTGTAACACTTCCTTGGGTGAACGCCGGATATTACTTCTGTTTTACTCGATGAGTTTCCGTCTATTACTTCGAAATGTGACCTTTCTGACTGGAAATCACGAATCCAGTCGCACAACTGAGGCGATACTCCGTAGGCACGCAGTTTGGGTAGAAGACTCTTGTGAGGAACGGTGTCGGAAGTGTTCTGGAAATCTAAAAACATGGAATCAATTTGACATCCCCTGTCGATAGCACTCCTTACTTCATGAGTATGAAGGGCTAATTGTGTTTCGCAAGAGCGATATTTTCTAAGTCCGTGCTGACTATGTGTCAATAAATCGTTTTCTTCGAGGTACTTCATAATGTTTGAATACAATATATGTTCCAGAACCCTACTGCAAATCAACTTTAGTGATATGGGCCTGTAATTCAATGGATTACTCCTACTTCCCTTTTAGGTATTGGTGTGACTTGAGCAATTTTCCGGTCTTTAGGTACGGATCTTCCTGTGAGCAAGCGGTTGTATACAATTGCTAAATATGGAGCTATTGTATCAGCATGCTCTGTGAGGAATCTGGACCAGAAGCCCTGTTTTTATTAAGTGATTTAAGCTGCTTTGCGACACCGAGGATATCTACTTCTATATTGCCCATCTTGGCAGTTGTTCTTGATTGGAATTCAAGAATATTTACTTCGTTTTCTTCGGTGAAGGAGTTTCGGAAAACCGTGTTTAGTAACTGTGCTTTAGTGGCACTGTCATCAGTGACTTCACCATTGTTATCGCGCAGTGAAGGTATTGACTGTGTCTTGCCACTGGTGTGCTTTATGTATGATCAGAATATCTTTGGGTTTCGTTATGAAAATTATTAAAAGCATCTCCGACTTTAGCCAGCTTTCTGTTGTAACTATTTGAGCTTCAGTGAATTCTATTAGACCTAGGACCTCTGGTTCTTTCCCAACATAGGTATGACAGTTTACAACAATAATACCGATTGTTTCTTCAACTAAATTACTCTGTTTTACCTGTCCCCTTTTAGACTGACGCCCGTTCTGTGGTTCCCTGAGACCCTCTAACCTGAAAAACAGCCCAGTCCCTTCCACACAGCCCCCGCTACCTTTGTAGCCGCTTCCTGTGTGTAGTGGACTCCTGACCTATTAAACGGAACCCGGGAACGAACCACCCAGTGGCGCAAGTCAAGTAATCTGCAGCCTACAGTGTTAACATCACCCCTCACACTTCCCTCAATTACCAAATCGATTATTCCTTTACGCCCCACGATATGTCCTATCACTAAATCTCTTTTTTTTCGCCTAGTTGTGTAATATATTTCCATTTTTTTCCAAATTCGATTCAGTACCAGGTAATTACCGATTTTATCTACCCAGTTGGTCTTTAGTTTTTCTTTGTAGCGCTAAACTCCATAAGCTATTATTTTCTTGTCCGAACTGTTTATCGTCCACATTGCACTTCTGTATAATGCTGCAGTGCAGACAAATACTTTTAGAAAAGACTTCCTAACAATTTTTCAATCTGTCTTCTAACAAGGGAAACACCTCATCGCACCCCCCCTCCTACCCCCTCAGATTTAGTGTAAGGTGATCCAATGTATGGCCCACCGAAAACTGAACACAAATCAAGCATGAATACAGAAAGAAGGTGTACTAAAGTGTGGAAAAAAAGCAAAATAGAAACAGGGCCATCCATATCCATGCTTAAGCTATGCAACATCAAGCGAATTGCAAGAAAAGTGGTGTTGTGGTTGTGTGGTAACGGTGTTGGACTGCAAAGCAGGGCCGGCCGCGGTGGTCTAGCGGTTCTGGCGCTGCAGTCCGGAACCGCGGGACTACTACGGTCGCAGGTTCGAATCCTGCCTCGGGCATGGGTGTGTGTGATGTCCTTACGTTAGGTTTAAGTAGTTCTAAGTTCTAGGGGACTTATGACCTAAGATGTTGAGTCCCATAGTGCTCAGAGCCATTTTTGCAAAGCAGGAGATCCGTATTCAAATATCCCTCGTACCCCATTTCTTTTTTTGACAAAATTATAAACTGTCAGTCCGATCACTTACGTGTCTGTTCTCCTTCTGTAGTCTTGGCAATTTTCATACTATGCATTGGTAATATAATATGAGTTATGTGGTAAGAATGTATTATCATCGCAAGAAAATGTGATTAATAAAAAGAGCAGGTCAAATGCCGCATAGACTTCTCACAGAAGTTAATACAGCAAATAAACCGATGTGATCTACTTTACAACAAAGGAATTCACAAGTCTAAACTTACAAAACGGAACGCAAGAGTCATAACATGTGGTATTTGTGTAGAACAAATAGGAGGTACGTACGTCTTGAGGTGCCTTCCTTAGACCTCGCTGTTGCAAACGGACGTTACACCACGACTCAGACACAAATTTGAATACACTTGAATGACACGTCTGAGAGTTGATAATCCTACGAAGAAAAGAAAAGAAAAAAACATGGGTCGCCACGGAGATTTGAACACGGATCTCCCCCTTCGGAGTCTAACACCGTGTCCACACAACCATGACACCGAGGCCATTCACATTTGCTTGATGTTGTACATCTTGAGCTTGGACAGTCACTGTTTCTATTTTTTCTTCTTTATCACATTTTAGTTCACCCTCTTCCTGTTTTCATGTTTGATTTGTGTTCAGTTTTTGACGGGCTATCCACTTGGCCACCTTACCGTTAAATTTGAGAGGGATGCAATGCGGAGTTTCCCTTGTAAGGTAAGTTGTAATGCCAGCATTGCCTTACTTATTCCTACATTTCACCAATACTCAAATTCATCTTCTCCGAGTTAGGTCTCTAACCGTTGTGCCAGTCTTCTGTAAATATTTCCTGTCAGTACTGAAGTGGTATTTACAAATAAATATGTTACTTTTAATGGTGTCTAATGAATGGTTAAGAATATGAAGCCTCGTAAACGTAGACTGTATACTGCTAAGCCTGGTAACTGGGATCAGCACAGGACTGATGGCAGTGATTCATAAGGCACTAATAAAAGACGGATGCTGGACTGACGCTCTCACTGCCTCAAGGCTCTACGTTAGCTGACGGGCCGAGGGACTCCAGTTCTTCGTCTTGTCGTACTCTCCATTTGTCCGAACCTAGTGACCCACGTAACAAATGATTTCTGGTCCGGAACACGGCCGATCGGGGCTACATTGAAGCGATTTCTTAAGGCGCACTGAGTTGCGATGACAGAGCATCCGAAAAGTAGGCCTCGACGACAAACACACGCTCCTCACTGTTACAGCGCATGATGGTAACTGACCTGGAAGAGGACAACACTATAGAGCCACGAATCTTCCTAGCAGATTAAAACTGTGTGCCGGACCGAGTCTCGAACTCGGGACATTTGCCTTTGCGGGCAAGTGCTCTACCTACTGAGCTACCCAAGCACGACTCACGACCCGTCCTCACAGCTTCAACTCTGCCAGTACCTCTTCGCAGAAGAGATTCTGTGAAGTTTGGAAGGTAGTAGACGAGGTACTGGCAGAATTGAAGCTGTGAGGACGGGTCGTGAGTCGTGCTTGGGTAGCTCAGTAGGCAGAGCACTTGCCCGCGAAAGGCAAATGTCCCGAGTTCGAGACTCGGTCCGGCACACAGTTTTAATCTGCCAGGAAGTTTCATATCAGCGCACACTCCGTTGCAGAATGAAAATCTCATTATGGGACTACAGAACTATGCCTGTCGAGTGAGACCACTCCCATCCGGCTACGACCGCGACAATCTGCATCTACATCTATATAAATACCTCGCAAGCCACCATATAGTGCACAGCGGAGGACGCTCTGTAGCACTAAAAGTCATTTCCTTTCCTGTACCACTCGCAAATAGAGCGATGGAAGAAGACTGTCTATATGCCTCAGAACGAACCCTATTCTCTCTAATCTTATCTTCATGGCCCTCATGTGAAATGTATGTTGGCGGCAGTAGAATCATTCTGCAGTCAGCCTCAAATGGCGGTTCTCTAAATTTTCTCAATAGCGCTCGTTCAAGAACGTCGCCATCCCTCTAGTTTTCCCATTTGAGTTCCCAAAGCATCTCTGTAATAATTGCGCGTTGTTCGAACCTACCGGTAACAAATCTAGCAGCCCGCTCTGAATTGCTCCGACGTCTTCTTTTAATCGGACCTGGTGGGGATTCCAAACACCAGAATAGTACTGAAGAATGGATCGCACTTATGTCTTGTATGCGATCTCCATTGCGTTGCAAGACTCGTGGGATGGAGGGCGCCACATTCCTGATAAGATTTTGGAAACTGTGTAAAGCAAAACTTTAAATTTGTACCTACGTAATTTAAAAAATAAAAAATTCTGATCCAAAAAATGGGCTTTATTGCGTTTTGAATCAGAAAGTTATGTTGCTGCACCCTGTGCATGTACTTGTACATACGATGATATTTGTAGCGCAGAAATCAACATCATTTACAAACTTGATAAAAATTTTACATTTGACAAGCACTTCGTTCAATGTAAACGTGCACAGTCTATGCCATTTATGATGGGCTGCATGCCCGAATACCGGCGTGGCAAATAAATACTTCTGATTTCCAGCTCACAGCGCACACCGAGATATCGTTTATTAATTATATACAAGCTGCGCAGCACCCAGCAAATAATATTTTAACAAGGCATCCGTGACCATATTAAGAATTATCTGGGTAGCAGCCGACGTAAATGAATGATTGTCGTACTGAAGTGCAGACTGAGCATCCAGTGAGAACGACTCGGCCCTGCTATTAGATTAGATAGGCGAAGCGAGGCTGCATGCCGGGGTGCTGCGGCATCCCGACCGCCTGCCATTACGGCCGCCCAACAGGCATGCGTGACGTGCGGGTAGCGTGCCCCGCGGCGGCAGGCGCGCGCTGGGAATGCCGGTTTCGATGGCGCTTGGTGATAGTTCCAGCTATATTGGCTGGCGCCTCACAGTCCAGCCCAGGCCATACATTATTCATATTCAATCATCGAGCAAGTGGCCCACGAAGGAACGGTCTGCGCAAGTATGATGCAAATATGACCGTTTGGTCTGCGCAACGATGATTCAATCTTTTACACGCGGAAAAGGAGCATATACCGAATCTTACAGGCTAAGACACTGCGGTTGCTGTCTGCCACCTGAAGCAGATAGCTCATAAGAAAATAGGTTCACATTGTTCTACAATGTCCATGGTGCCACGCTGTATTGCCCTATCCAATCCCAAGATCATGACAATGGGCATCTGGGCAGTATAACGTGATGTACACGAGTTGTCCGCGAAAGAGTTCCAGCCATTTGACTCATAGTATGGGGACTCTGAAATCTGGCTATCAAGATAAGTAAGCAGTTCGGGAGGGAATCACGTAGTCATCATGCGACAAGAGATAAAATCAAGAAAAGTCCATTAGCTTCTTCACTGAAACGTCATACGCCAACTACCTCTAGAGATAGTGGGGATGAGAAAGCTTGATATCAAAAAACATTCGAAAACGACATATTGGTATTTACTTCCTATATTTAGTTGACTTGGAATGCTTTAAAAATATGACACTTTGTCTATCTCCTGTTTGTGTCGATCACTGAGTCAACTGGGTTGCGAAGATGTCCACCTCAACGATCTAATAGCTTTGTCTGCATGTTTAGAGGTTAAAAATCACATCACACGGCTCAATATGACAGATACATTTAAGATGGCCTGGAACTGGAGGATGCACGTCATAAACAAATGTTCGTGAAAACGAAATTGAGGCTGATGGCAAGTGGGTGATTTAACATTCGTATTTTCATTTGCTCCCAGATATCTGGTACAAACAAAATTTTAAAACAGTAAACAATGTAAGTGAATGTGGAGGAATAAGGTGAAACACTGTATTTAAAATGTGAAAAATGCTTCCTCCATTGATACGTTTCTTTTTTCCATGGATCGGAGATCCCGTGGCGTCGCAGGAAGTCACATTCGCGGCCACGGCCAGAATCCACGCACTCCTGGCGATTTCCGGTATGCGAGACCAATTATGTGACGAACTGCTCCACAGGCTTAATCTGAAACGTTTATTAGCGGACCCGGATTAATTCTCCGCTCTGCTAGTCTGCCAGTCAATACACATGGGGCCGCCTGGCACTGACCCACGAGATAGGGTTAAATTTTTTCACAACTCTAAAGTCAATAATTAAAAGCCCTGTATCTATATGATTACTTTCAGGAAAGATTTCGAAATCCGACCACTGAACAGGAATACGTACACCGTTAACAGTATATATAATAATGTCGTGTGACTAAGGCGTCCCGTTGGGTAGACCGTTCGCCGGGTGCAAGTCTTCTGAACTGATGTCACTTCGGCGACTTGCGCGTTGATGGGAATGAAATGATGATGATAGGACAACACAATACAAAGTCCCTGAGCGGAGAAAATCTCCGACCCAGCCGGGAATCGAACCGGCGCCTTTAGGACTGACATTCTGTCGCGCTGACCACTCAACTTCCGGGGTTGGTCGACACCGTTAACAATTTGTATGCCGCCTCAACTGCCTCTTAGCAACTTCCGCTGATGATAACAATAACAACAAAGTAGTGATACAGTTCACAGTCAGCCGCGCGGATTAGGCGAGCGGTGTGAGGCGCTGCAGTCACGGACTGTGCGGCTGGTTCCGGCGGAGGTTCGAGTCCTCCCTCGGGCATGTGTGTGTGTGTGTGTGTGTGTGTGTGTGTGTGTGTGTGTGTGTGTGTTTTTGTCCTTAGGATAATTTAGGTTATGTAGTGTGTAAGCTTAGGGACTGATGACCTTAGCAGTTAAGTCCCATAAGATTTCACACACATTTGAACATTTGAGTTCATAGACAGTAGGGAACCAGTGACACAAAAATATGTCTCAGATTTCTACTAAACCTCTCAGAGTCCGCGTCGTTCTCTGAAACACTACCGTCCAGCTAGCTGATGGCTCAGCGATCTGATGTCAAGGTCCTTGCCTTCCGGGTATGTGCGCGTTCACTTAGAGGCAACATCCATCTAGCAAACAGGAGAGTTCAAGCCGAAACCCTTGCCAGACCAACGGAACACACTTTCGGAAACACTCGAGTTTTCCGTACTGCAAGAAACAGCTTGGATGATTACGAACTATCACCCTCTCCAGACTTCCGAAATACACTACGGAAATACTATCTCCATCTCAGAGGAAGCCAACCGACATTTCTATTTCGCGAGCTTAACGAAATTATTTAACATTCAGGCCTTTCGGCAGATCAGATTCAGCAGCCAAACGCCAGCAATTTCATTGCAAAATACTGCATGCTAACAGAGCTTCTTTCCTCAGAAGGTACTTGAAAACACTTGTCATTCTGGAAACAATCACTTCCCCTTGAGCCAGCATAGTCGGCTCCGACCACCAACCACTTAGGAGGATTAGGGAAACACCGTCCTCCCCCGTTAGCTGAATAGTCAGCGCGGCGGAATGCCACGCCAAGGGGCCCGGGATCTGGGCAGGAGATTTTCACCGCTCAGGGACTGGGTGTTGTGTTGTCCTTATCATCATTTCATCCTCATTTTCGACGCGCAAGTCGTCTAATGTGGCGTCGAATGCAATAAGTACTCGCCGTCGGCGGCCGAACTTCCCCAAATGGGGGACTCCCGGCCCACAATGCCGTACGCTCATTTCCATTTCCATGGAAACACCGTCCTCTCTGCAACACGAAAGTAGCCGAGGCGATCGCAACAGCACGCAGGACCGGCAATAAATCACGGCCAGTAAATTATATGCTATATCGTTTCCATACTTTCATGACTTTTGGCCTACTGTTTACGAGGTTCCTCAGAGTTGAGATGAAACTACAGGGCGAAATCCGCTACGCATAAAGATTAAAGATGGATTGTGTGTGTGTGTGTGTGTGTGTGTGTGTGTGTAATACACGATCCAGTCACATTAATGTGACCACCGCCTACGTTCGACGTCAACGTGCAGTATCCACCCACACATGGCAGGTGGTAGCACTCGCAGTGGACAGACTATAAAGCGTGTAGGGGGAACGCGGAACATGGCGCAGTTGTTTTAATGCGAAAACGGAGTGATTTATCTGTCGTCCAAAAGGCCATGATCCTTAGCTTTCGGGCTAAGAGTGGAAGGATTTGCGAAAACGACTATGTTTGTACAGACGTGCAACTGTTGAGAAACTGACTGCCCATATGAGCCAAAGGGCTACTAACAGTGTCTCCTCGACAACCGTTCAGCGAATGTTGCTGCACATGACCCTCCGCAGCTGGTGCCTGGTTCCTACATCCATGCTGACTGCTCTTCATGGAAGACGAAAGCTCGAATTTGCACGTCAGTGCCGCAACTGGATGTCCAACTGGCGGCAGGTAGCGTTTTCCAATGAAGGACGTTTTATGCTCCATCAGACAGATATCCGTTGGCGTGCACGGCGTAAAACGCCTAAAAGCAAAAATCCAGTAACGATCGTGGGAAGGATCCAGGCAGGAAGAAGGGCACCTCCTGGGTGGTTTCGTCATTCTGAAAGGGGCAATGGATCAAGTTAAGTACGCATCTATCCTTGGGTACCATGTTGTTTTTCCCCGGCACGATGGCATCTACCAGCAGGACAACGCAAATTGTCACACGGCTCGCAGTGTACGAGCGTACCTCGAAGAGCACCAGGATGAGTGTAATGTACTCCCCCAGTCACACCGGCCGCTGTGGCAGAGCGGTTCTAGGCGCTTCAGTCCGGAGTCGCGCTGCTTCTGCGGTCGCAGGTTCGAATCCTGCCTCGGTGTGTATACGTGTGTGATGCCCTTAGGTTGGTTAGGTTTAAGTAGTTCTAAGTCTAGGGGACTGATGACGTCAGATTGTTAAGTTTCATACTGCTTAGAGCCATTTGAACCCCCAGGCACGGAACTCACAGGATTTAAGCCCAATCGAAAAATTGTGGTACCACCTTTATCGTGCGTCATGCGCCATGGAACCTAAACCGAGAAACTTTGTGTAGCTTGCCACGGCACTGGAATCAGCATGACTCCACAACACTGTCTGTACTTTCCAGAAACTCGCTAACTCTTCCTGCACGACTCGCAGCGGTCCGCACTCCAAAAGGTGGTTATTCAGGCTTTTGGCAGATGATCTTATTAATGTGGCTGGATGTGTGTATGTGACACTCGTGTACATGGGCGAAGCCGTGGACATAAAGCTAGTATGTGACACAACAGTTCTGAACAAGTCTTTATTATAGTTTTTTTGTTAGCTTTAGGTTAGTAACAAGATTTGTGCACAAATTGGAGTTTTGTGCACCAAGAAGTTGGTTGTCGAGACACATTTTTGATGACTCAAAGTTGTTACTGCCACAGAAACTGTACAGTTACGACAAACGTTTTTAATGGGTCGTGGAAACACATAGGTACTTTGAGTGAAGCGTTAAAATGTGCTGAATGTTAATAATCCATGGACCTGACGATTTTACGCGGTGCGCCACAAGAAAAATTACATTTATTTTCATGACATCACATTCTTTGGGTTTGTCAACTGATAGCTTTCAACTTAACATAGACCTTGGGCTGCTCTACATATCAGCGGGTCACCACGATTTAAGATTTCATTTTTGTTTTCGATTGCTTCGCAAATTCGCAATTAGTCGCTTTGCAACCTAAAGTCCATGCCGGCTTTTGCTAAAAATCGGTCTGTCATCACGACACATTAAAAAAATTGCTTGTTACGTTCGAGGACTGTTGTGCACTTACGCCTCCACGTGATTCAACCTTATTACGATAAAAGTCAAAACCGGTATTCTGCATATTCCGTATCGGGAGATTCAATTCACCCCAAAATTAACTGGTAAAATACACCAAAATAAACCCACTAGCTTAAATTGCAAGTACTGATGCGCATACCGATGCAGTTCCTTAAATCTAAGCTTCCCCCCTATAGACACTACAACGTCCTTACCAACTGACTTTGATACAGCTACCTGTAAATATATGTCTAATTTATAGTATGCATTCTGTAGGCCGTATCATGTTTCATCAGAATTCCACTGTCAGTCACTCCATAAAAAAATCCTCTGAAGGAAAACTTGGCTTGGGGTACTTATATACTACGTGCAACCTAATAGAGTAAGCATGCTTTCCATTATGAACTCGTTACACCTGGTACACACAATTTTTGCTTCCATTAAGGAGTCAAGATCCTTGCTTGTTGGGAAATGAGTGATACCTTTACTTAGTGGGTTATCTTCACATTACGAACAAAAATACTGCATACATACGATACACATTTAAAGCTGCAATTGTTTCAGTGACACAATTAATATATCATTGTATGCGTCCTCCGAGGCAGTAGAAGGCGAAAACCGAGACGAAACAACAAGTCAAGTTTATATACCTCTGACTCTCTACTTGTTACCAAATGTTGCACATTAGTATATTGTTCTGCATTACTAAAGCCATCCATATAGCCTACAAAGTGGCGCCAACTAAGCGAATATTCTTACACAGTGCAGCGGCAGAAGACATGCTGCTGACGAATATAATACAATAGTACAACAAGTGTAGACATGCGAAGAACGGTAATGGCAAAAAAGTAATACTTTTCTGAAAGTACTTGTGGCTGGTTGTGTTTTCCATCAGTAGTCCCTGAAGACAGCACAGTGAAATAATTGTAATCTTTTATACATTTGGGCCTCTAATGTGGCAAGTCACATTTGTGTACACACACACACACACACACACACACACACACACACAAACACACGAATGGGCGGAGCGACCGCACACAATCCTAAGAGGTGCAAGCTTTGGACGGTTATAAAAGGAAGTGAGGGAGGGTGCAGAGAGAAACATGAAGCGGGGCGAGACGGAGGGGGAGTGTGTGTGTGTGTGTGTGTGTGTGTGTGTGTGTGTGAGAGAGAGAGAGAGAGAGAGAGAGAGAGAGAGACGCAAGAAACGGAAAATTAGGGAATTTTCCTACGAGGCCAGAACAACGACATGCCAAGTGTAGCCATGGCGAAGAGTTTATTTCGACGGTGGCCGACGCAGTACCAGAGGTGATGGTCCCTACGCGGGAACGTGACCCGGGTTGTACGGCGGAAGAAGGCCGTAAAGGTAAGTCTCCCTGTGCCAGGCAGCGCGGACCAGACCACTGCTGCACTGTATTCCGTCCACCAGTATAAAGCTCAGCTGAGTTCATGTTTGCTGGCAAGTCTCTGCCAGTGTCTCATTCATTTCTTAAACGTACTTCACATAACAGCTACGTACGACAAGCAGCGGAACACACTCACACAAAGTGCTCTGCAAAACTTACGGGCGAGATGGGAAAAGTAACTTATCACATCAACTACTCTCTGGAAATCAGTGGAAGTGCGGAAACATGTTGCCAGAAGTCTCGCAGTCATGCACAGGAAGCTTGACGTAACATGGCGTGTGGTTAGCGTCACTTGAGCGACAAATGGGGGTTGGCCGCGCAACACGAGGCAGCTCAAGGAACGTGACAAGACAGTGTGTGTCAATGTGCGAGCAGCTACAGTGCACTGTGATGGTGTGGTGTTCATTACAACGTTGCCCGGAGACAACATTTGGATGACTTCACACAGGGAAAATATCGCGAAACCGGAATACGGAAAAAGTGCGACGAGTGTAGTCCAGAAGTTCGGTACCGTTCACAGCATTGTTTCGCGTGTGTCAGGAGCGATCCGAACCACAGGCACTGCTGCCGGAAGGGGAAGAGATGCTCGGCCACGGTTAACTACAGCACCAGAAGACCGCTACGTTGTGCAGCAGGCAAGTAGGGACCCACGTCAAACGGTGGATGCGATTGCAAACCACATTTAACAGGACTTCAAGGCATGCTATTCTCGATCCACAATGGTATCCGACTCTATGGGGATGGTCTCTGTGCCCGACGACAAGTACGAGGTCCTGTGACAGCCGCACATCGGCGGCATCGCTGCGATGGTGCAAGGAACACAGACACTGAACCAACGAGGAGAAGCGTCGCTTCCAGATTCAGTCTGAGTAGAGATTCTGGACGTACCCTCAAACGCCAAGAGTTGAGGACAGGTATTGCATGCAGTAACTCTGTCGAACATGATCATTTTGATGGTACAGGTTGTGGGGAAGCATAATGAGCAATGCCGTACTGGGTTCTGAATCTCTGAACACGATACAGTCGCCAATGAAAGTCATCGTGACTCTGTACTCCTTCCCCACGCGCGTCTTTTCATGGGTGTATTCGGCCTTGACTTGATTTTTATGAATGACAGTGCGCGACCGCATCGAATTGCACAGGTGGAGCAGCTCTCGGAACGAGAGGGTATTCGGGGAATGGGCTGGGCTGCCCGTTCCCCAGACTTAAATCTCATCGAGCACGTGTGTGATGTGGGGAGACGTACTGGTCATTCGGTTTTATTTGCCGACGATATATCAGCTCTAATTGAAAGAGAAAGAATTCCGGAAAGGGTCATAAATACTTTCAAGAAACCTGAATCTTGGTTCCATAAAAAGGAACTCAAACTACATACAACTAAAACCAAAACAAACTAATTCGTTAGAGCGAAGTGGAATAAAGGTATCTTGTAATGATCAGGATATCACAGAAGCAAACCACGTGAATCTCTTAGGCCTAAATCTGGATAAGAACTTAAGCTGGATGATACACATAGACTGCTTAGCAAACAAACTTAACACCTCAGCTTTTGTAATGTATATTTTGTCAAGTGCTATATCGGAAAGATAGTCTATCACTCTTGCTTTGACTCAGTTTTTCTGAGCCGTGCTCCGGCTTGCCTTGGTGCCACTGACAGGTGGGCGTCGTGTACTGGGATTGTTACCTCTCGTTTTTTGGTTTGTTCAGTGGCGCCACTACGTTTGCTAGCTTTGTCTGTCCGTCAGCGGCAGCAGCAGCAGCAGCAGCAGCGCTTATCGATAGCTAGTAGTGTGGTACTACCTTTGGAGCGACGTCTAGTATTTCCATGTCGTCGTGTGTGAGGTAGTTCGCTTAGGATGGAGGAGCAGTGAGGTCCGCACAGCGCCAGTACTCGCCGGGACAGCTGGCGATACATGCACTGCCGGATGGAAGGATGTGGTCGCGAAAGTGCACGTCCACGTCGCGGTCCGGATTCAGCGAGTTAAATGGATCGTTATATTACAGTAGTGCACCCTTCACTTGTGTTTGTGTGTGTGTGTGTGTGTGTGTGTGTGTGTGTGTGTGTGTGTGTGTGTGTGTGTGTTTGTATCCGTCCGTGGAAATGACCTCATGGCAATAAGCTGTCAGTCGACGATTCATACTGGCACCTTTCCTTGCCTGACTCGAGCGGGGACGACTGCTGGTCGGTCATCTCATCGGACGACGTGTATTTGGTCTTCGACCGCTTCTGGGCCCTCTGTGTTTGTGTCGACTTGTGGTTCGTGCTTGTTGTTCCACAGTGACTGGTTTTAGCATTGTTTGAGTTGTTGGTGGAATTATTTTTGCGGGTCCGTGTGTATCTAGTGTGTTTGAGTGAGCAGTTATTTTAACGGTGTCTGCGTAATGCATTTGTGGAGCAGTTCCTTTTGCCTTTCGGTGTTTTAAAAGCCGGATTCTGCAGACGCAGTGCTGTCTGTCACTTCGCCCTCGCCTGAATTATTCCGCGTTGTACTGGTTATCAGATGTTACGTGGATCTGGTAAGAAGGTTGGTCGGCGCTTAAACTGTCCCTAGTTTGAGCTGCCATCCCGTTAAGAGGGCATATCTCTTGGCTGCCTGTCTCACCGCTTACGCAGCTGTAGGGACTTTCCTCAGGTCGACCCGTGGAGCACTGTCTGTGGATCACTCCCTTACTTATTTGGTCTGATTGTGTCAATTGTTTAAAAATATTGTGTTTGAATTATTCCGACTGCTTGTGGCCTTCAGCCGACAAATAATTTGAATTCTTCTTAATAAGGCCTTCAGCCGTCAGTGTAGCTTGTGTTACAGTCAGATTTTTTCAAAATTATTGTTTCTAAAAAAATTATTTCCTTAAATAAAGTGTACGTGTTTACTGTGCAGCCAACGGTAACTGATTAGGCCCCGTCCACATCTTTTCCTGCTTTCCCTAAGTCCCACGTCCCATTTTCACTGTACATATATAAGAGACGCGTGTCGCCATCCAGTCCCTGTATTGTTGTTCAACATACACTTAACTTTCTCCGTTTCGACCACAACTACAGCGTTCTCCACAGTCCGAACACACCGTATGTGAGTATATGCGGTTAATTGGCTCTGAGCACTATGGGACTTAAGTTCTGAGGTCATCAGTCCCCTAGAACTTAGAACTAATTAAACCTAACTAACCTAAGGACAGCACACACATCCACGCCCGAGGCGGGATTCGAACCTGCGACCGCAGCGATCGCGCGGTTCCAGACTATAGCGCCTAGAACCGCTCGGCCACCCCGGCCGACTTTGCGGTTAATTAATTATTTACAATAAAATCAAAGGCAATAGTATCTTTAACACGGAGTTAGGTTCATTGAAAAGATAAATCTATACTCGTCTGGTGAATATGTGTTACTATTTTACTGAAGGATTATTTGAGGATATTTTCGCAGTTTGAGCAAGGAAATTATACATTTACTTTTGTATACTGGAAACTGTACTATGTAATTGTGTAGCAGTATCTCAGAAATGTCTATAAAATAATGTAAAAATCCTGATATGTCTCCAATACATTGAATCAACACCTATCAGAAATGAAGAAATCTATCTAGCTATCTATGTAACAGCAGCACGCCCGCATGCACCTGCGACCATCCAGCAGTTGTTAATCACGCTTATACAGGGATGGAACGCCCTACCACAAGAAAGCCTTACCAATCTAAGGGCCACGATGGGAGTGAATTGCAGAGCGTCAACTGCTGTCCACGATGATCAAACGCCCTGTTAAGAACCATGTCCCATCTTGCGCTATTTTCATGGGACCATCACATATCGTGGTGACTTCACTGTAATTGTTGACTTCGAATATAAGCGTCATTTCTGCTCGTCTCAAAAGTACTTCTTTTAGTTACCTTCAGAACTCTAGGGTAGCAGCTCTTTTTCTGTGTGGTCAGAGTTTCATCGAGCTAAGTTAGTTCGGGGCGACACATCATGCGAAAGTTACTATCGTCCTTGGGCACGCCGTCGTTTGTAACACGAGTGGAGTCGCGGCTTACTTTGTACACAGGTGAAGAAGAGCTGTCTTTATGTTACCAATGTAAATATGTATCCTCAAAATCACAGTTTAATCTTAGTTTCGTTAAAAATGATAAAATAATCTTAGATTGTATAAATTAAATCATGCTTCCTTAAAAAATAATAAAATAAACTTTCATTCTGTCACTCTTTTGCCGCGTGCAAGTGTTACCCCACAGTAACATTAGACAGCGAATTTGCATCAGATCTCAGCCAGACGGTTATGCGATTGCTAATTATATCGAACACAACTCCCTCATTGTGGGACTGAGCCGCTAGCTCGGAATCTGGGTCATTTCCTTGCACGGATCATAAATTTTCTCTCTGTTCTCACAGTTGCAGGACAACAATGGAACGGTACAAAACAATGTTATTTGTGAATGGCGCACTTAATACATAGGTCCGCTTGCTCGAGGGTTAGATTTTTTTCAGACTAGTGCATATTGCAGACGTTTGAGGTCCTATAACGCTTTCTTGGAGCACAGTATATTACTTTCGTTTCTGTCGAACGTTCTTCTGAGTTACTACACATAAAAAAGATTTCCACTACCTCTGTTCCAAGAGTTCCGGAACCTGTACAGAAAATTGGAATAGAAATCAACGTAAACAACATTTCCGCCCTTTTTATTGCTCATGAAAACCATACATTTCATTCTGTACAACCATACAGCGAGATCTTCAGAGGTGGTGGTCCAGATTGCTGTACACACCGGTGCCTCTAATACCCAGAAGCACGTCCTCTTGCATTGGTGCATGCCTGTATTCGTCGTGGCACACTATCCACAAGTCCATCAAGACACTGTTGGTCCAGATTGTCGCACTCCTCAACGGAGATTCGCCGTAGATCCCTCAGAGTGGTTGGTGGATCACGCCGTACATAAACAGCCCTTTTCAATCTATCCCAGGCATGTTCGATACGGTTCATGTCTGGAGAACATGCTTTCCACTCTAGTCGAGCGATGTTGTTATCCTGAAGGAAGTCATTCACAAGATGTGCACGACGAGGGCGCAAATTGTCATCCATGAAGACGAATGCCTCGCCAATATGCTGCCGATATGGTTGAACTATCGGTCGGAGGATGGCATTCACGTATCGTACAACCGTTAAGGCGCCTTCCATGAGCACTAACGGCGTACGTCGGCCCCACATAATGACACCCCAAAACAGCAGGGAACCTCCACCTTGCTGCACTCGCTGGACAGTGTGTCTAAGGCGTTCAGACTGACAGGGTTGCCTCCAAACACGTCTCCGACGACCGCCTGGTTGAAGGCATATGCGACAGTCATCGATGAAGAGAACGTGATGCCAATCCTGAGTGGTCCATTCGGCATGTTGTTGGGCCCATCTGTACCGCGCTCCATGGTGTCGTGGTTGCAAAGATGGACCTCGTCATGGACGTCGGGAGTGAAGTTGCGCATCATGCAGCCTATTGCGCAAAGTTTGAGTCGTAACACGAGGTTCTGTGGCTGCACGAAAAGCATTATTCAACATGGGGGCGTTGGTGTCAAGGTTCCTCCGAGCCATAATCTGCAGGTAGCGGTCATCCACTGCAGTAGTAACCCTTGGGTGGCCTGAGCGAGGCATATCGTCGACAGTTCCTGCCTCTCTGTATCTCCCCCATGTACGAACAACATCGCTTTGGTTCACTTGTTGAGATCCCTCCTTGGCACAAAGTAAAAATGTGCACTTGAGCGAACAGCGGTATTGACCGTCTAGGCATGGTTGAACTACAGACAACACGAGCCATGTACCTCCTTCCTGGTGGAATGACTGGAACTCATCGGCTGTCGGACCCCCTCCGCCTAATAGGCGCTACTCATGCGTGGTTGTTTACATCTTTGGGCAGGTTTAGTGATATCTCTGAACAGTTCAAATGGTTCAAATGGCTCTGAGCACTATGGGACTCAACGTCTGAGGTCGTTAGTCCCCTAGAACTTAGAACTACATAAACCTAACTAACCTAAGGACATCACACACATCCATGCCCGAGGCAGGATTCGAACCTGCGACCGTAGCGGTCTCGCGGTTCCAGACTGCAGCGCCTAGAACCGCACGGCCACTTCGGCCGGCCTCTCTGAGCCGTCAAA
The DNA here is from genome assembly GCF_023864275.1 of Schistocerca cancellata. NCBI lineage: Eukaryota > Metazoa > Arthropoda > Insecta > Orthoptera > Acrididae > Schistocerca > Schistocerca cancellata. The sequence goes on from NC_064626.1 coordinate 375,204,234, forward strand.
GGGACTGTGTCTGTGTTACAATATCCACAGTCAACGTCTATCTTCACAAGTTCTGGAAACTGGAGTGAGACAAAACTTTTTTTGATGTGTGTATTTGGCTGTGGGTGTGAGCTGATGATAATGATAATAATAATAATAATAATAATAATAATAATTATTATTATTATTATAATGTGTGTTTTGACTAAAATTCAACAACGAAGCTGTAGGCTTAGAATATGTTTGCAACTCAAATGGAACAGGTCTTACCTGCCAGTAAAATAAAGCTCAAAGCCAAGAGGCAAAGCAGCAAAATTTGTTTCACTTTCGCTTCTGCAATTAATAGGAGAGAGTGAATTTCACTGCATGAAAGAGAGTGGGGACGTTATAAATTCACCCACGTGTTCCCTTCACTCGCCTCTGAATGAAGTAATTTCACGTACACAACACTGAGGTCACGGACAAGCTCGTTAAGCAATGGAGTAACGAGAAACACCCGCACCCCAGCTCTTTGCAGTTGTGTAGCAGCGGCGGCCGTGCGCGGTGCTATTTTAAAATGAGACGTTCGCAACACCGGGCGGGTCTTTTTGACTGCGGCCACTCCCCGCGGCGCGCAATGACAGGACGCGTTGCCTAAAACAAAGGCCGGAGCCCGCCTGCGGACTTACAATTACGCCCATTAAAAAAGTGCGCGCGGAGAATGTGTGCAGGCGGCCGGGGTCCCGTGTTTTTGTGCCTTTCGGTCAAAACAAAGAGAGAGACAGAAGCAACGGGGAAGGGATTTGCGCGTCGAAGCAGGGGCGATTAACGAACTGCGAGCGGGCATTCAGTGGCCACAAAAGGCGGAGAGTAGGCGGAGCGCTACTCCCTGCGATATTGTGCAGGCCAGCTCCCAACAATGCCGCCTCCGGAAGAGGCTCAATTCAAAAGCAGCTTAAGGCGCAGTCGCCCGAGCGAAAGCTGATTAGAGTCCCTCCAGTCTCACCAAACTAAAAGTACTGAGTGTTTGGACTCCTGCGAATGGCGCGCTGGTAGGACAATCGACTTGTTTACTGGCCGAGTTAGGATCAACGCACAGTGCAGCTCAAGTTGTCTACGCTTTATCACGGATGCAGGAGGACTAAACCGATGTGGCCCTTTCAGGAGGGCAGTGACCACGAATAAAAGTAAACTAGGCCATCGGAAAATGTACTGTGTTGGACAAGAGCTGCTTCTGTACTCTAACGTCAGTGGCAGACCCAGTACCGCAACTACAGTGTGACTTACGGATGAAATGCAGACCCAGTACCGCAACTACAGTGTGACTTACGGATGAACATAACCGCTTGTAACACCGAAATTGAGGATGAAATATCTTCTGCACCATCGAAAATTTTCGCCGCTTAATACACTACTGGCTATTACAAATGCTACACCAAGAAGAAATGCAGATTATAAACGGGTATTCATTGGACAAATGCATTATACTAGAACTGACATGTGTTTACATTTTCACGCAGTTTGGATGCATAGATCCTGAGAAATCAGTACCCAGAACAACCACCTCTGGCCGTAATAACGGCCTTGATACGCCTGGGCATTGAGTCAAACAAAGCTTGGATGGCGTGTACAGGTACAGCTGGCCATGCAGCTTCAACACGATACCACAGTTCATCAAGAATAGTGACTGGCGTATTGTGACGAGCCAGTTGCTCGGCCAACATTGATCAGACGTTTTCAAATGGTCAGAAATCTAGAGAATGTGCTGGTCAGAGCACCAGTCGAACATTTTCTGTATCCACAAAGGCCCGTACAGGACCTGCAACATGCGATGGTGCATTACCCTGCTGAAATGTAGGGTCTCGCAGGGATCGAATGAAAGGTAGAACCACGGGTTGTAACACATCTGAAATGTAACATCCACTGTTCAAACTGCCGTGAATGGGAACAAGAGGTGACCGAGACGTGTAACCAATGGCACCCCATGCCATCAAGCCGGGTGATACGCCAGTATGGCGATGACGAATACACGCTTCCAATGTGAGTTCAACCGCGATGTCGCCAAACACGGATGCTATCATCATGATGCTGTAAACAGAACGTGGATTCCCGAAAAATGACGTTTTGCCATTCGTGCACCCAGGTTCGTCGTTGAGTATACCATCGCAGGCGCTCCTGTCTGTGATGCAGCGTCAAGAGTAACCGCAGTCATGGTCTCCGAGCTGATAGTCCATGCTGCTGCGAACGTCGTCGAACAGTTCGCGCAGATTGTCGTCGTCTTGCAAACGTCCCCATCTGTTGACTCAGGGATCGAGACGAGGCTGCACGATCCGTTACAGCCATGCAGATAAGATGCCTGTCATCTCGACTGTTAGTGACACGAGGCCGCTGGGATCCAGCACGGCGTTCCGTATTATCCTCCTGAACCCACCGATTCCATATTCTGCTAACAGTCATTGGATCTCGACCAACGCGAGCAGCAACGTCGCGATTCGATAAACCGCAATCGCGATAGGCTACAGTCCGACCTTTATCAAAGTCGGAAACGTGATGGTACGCATTTCTCCTCCTTACAGGAGGCATCACAACAACGTTTCACCAGGCAACGCCGGTCAACCGCTGACTGTGTATGAGAAATCGGTTGGAAACTTTCCTCATTTCAGCACGTTGTAGGTGTCGCTACCGGCGCCAACCTTGTGTGACTGCTCTGAAAAGCTAATCATTTGCGTATCACAGCATCTTCTTCCTGTCGGTTAAATTTCGCGACTGTAGCACGTCACCTTCGTGGTGAAGCAATTTTAATGGCCAGTAGTGTATTCGTAGATAACTTGCACTGCACTTTCGATTCTGAAGCCGTAAGCTGAGTTACAGAAACTATATTTAATACGTAATCGATGTAATAGTGTATTTATTTTTGACTGTATACAACTGATTGCAGTTATCATGAAAATACACTCCTGAAAATGGAAAAAAGAAGACATTGACACCGGTGTGTCAGACCCACCATACTTGCTCCGGACACTGCGAGAGGGCTGTACAAGCAATGATCACACGCACGGCACAGCGGACACACCAGGAACCGCGGTGTTGGCCGTCGAATGGCGCTAGCTGCGCAGCATTTGTGCACCGCCGCCGTCAGTGTCAGCCAGTTTGCCGTGGCATACGGAGCTCCATCGCAGTCTTTAACACTGGTAGCATGCCGCGACAGCGTGGACGTGAACCGTATGTGCAGTTGACGGACTTTGAGCGAGGGCGTATAGTGGGCATGCGGGAGGCCGGGTGGACGTACCGCCGAATTGCTCAACATCTGGGCTACGGTCCCGCACACAGTTAGGCCGTCTTCCGCTCACGCCCCAACATCGTGCAGCCCGCCTCCAGTGGTGTCGCGACAGGCGTGAATGGAGGGACGAATGGAGACGTGTCGTCTTCAGCGATGAGAGTCGCTTCTGCCCTGGTGCCAATGATGGTCGTATGCGTGTTTGGCGCCGTGCAGGTGAGCGCCACAATCAGGACTGCATACGACCGAGGCACACAGGGCCAACACCCGGCATCATGGTGTGGGGAGCGATCTCCTACACTGGCCGTACACCACTGGTGATCGTCGAGGGGACACTGAATAGTGCACGGTACATCCAAACCGTCATCGAACCCATCGTTCTACCATTCCTAGACCGGCAAGGGAACTTGCTGTTCCAACAGCACAATGCACGTCCGCATGTATCCCGTGCCACCCAACGTGCTCTAGAAGGTGTAAGTCAACTACCCTGGCCAGCAAGATCTCCGGATCTGTCCCCCATTGAGCATGTTTGGGACTGGATGAAGCGTCGTCTCACGCGGTCTGCACGTCCAGCACGAACGCTGGTCCAACTGAGGCGCCAGGTGGAAATGGCATGGCAAGCCGTTCCACAGGACTACATCCAGCATCTCTACGATCGTCTCCATGGGAGAATAGCAGCCTGCATTGCTGCGAAAGGTGGAGATACACTGTACTAGTGCCGACATTGTGCATGCTCTGTTGCCTGTGTCTATGTGCCTGTGGTTCTGTCAGTGTGATCATGTGATGTATCTGACCCCAGGAATGTGTCAATAAAGTTTCCCCTTCCTGGGACAGTGAATTCACGGTGTTCTTATTTCAATTTCCAGGAGTGTATTATAAATTGCATGGGTATTAGCGAAGAGAACGTTATTGAAATGTATCGATATTGACGACGAAATAGTAGTAGCTGTGCCGTTGTTTATCTTTGTGTGTGGAGAGTCTCTGTCGTGTTGCCAGCAGAGAGGAGGCAGAGCAGCTTGAGTGCGGAAGTGTTTATTGGGCGCTCCCGCCAACGCGGTGTGCAGATATGATCACGTCAGTGTAGACGCGCCTGATTCGTTAAGCTGCAAGTATTGAGAGCATGGTAGGAGTGGACAAGCGGAGGAAGCTGCAAATCCAACTGTTGCCTGTTCCATAAGTGTCTGTGGCTCTGGAGACGACTCGGGGTGGTCCTCACACAGCAGTAGCAACAGCAGAAACAACAAAAACGGCAGCTCAGCACTGTCGTCGCCAACAGTCTTCGTCGTCCGCACAGCTACAACAACGTACGACTGTTAACTGACAAAAACAGTAATGTAGAAGCTTTGCCCAGCAACATTTCTTTCACAAAGTATGAATAACTTGAATAATAACTTGGAGGCCGGCGCCGTGGCCGAGAGGTTCTAGGCGCTTCATTCCGGAACCGCGCTGCTGCTACGGTCGCAGGTTCGAATCATGCCTCGGGCATGGATGTTCAAATGGTTCAAATGGCTCTGAGACACTATGGGACTTAACATCTGAGGTCACCACTTAAACCTAACTAACCTAAGGACATCGCACACACCCAAGCCCGAGGCACGATTCGAACCTGCGACCGTAGTAGCAGCGCGGTTCCGGACTGAAGCGCCTCGAACCGCTCGGCCAAGGCATGGATGTGTGTGATGTCCTTAGGTTAGCTAGGTTTAAGTAGTTCCAAGTCTAGGGGACTGATGTCCACAGATGTTAAGTCCCATAGTGCCAATAATTTAATTTGGATTAGATGGTCAAAAAGGACATTCTGTGGACTTGAAGTACTCAAAATCGGTGTCTATGATACAGTTTTATGTTATAATATCGGAAATGATGGCAGAATTGAAGAGCTGAAGAGAGTTGGTACAGATCCTCGTGGATTTACAGCAAAAGCATTTTACACCATCGACGAGAGCAGGGTCAAGAAAGCTAACAGATCAGTGTCTTACCTGCTAATACAGGCCGGGCAAATTCTAAGAGGACAGAAGAGAAACCTGGAGGATGAGGAGTATCAGTATGGAGGATTTTAAAACTGAGGTAAGCTTATTACATGCAGAAGTTTGAGAAGAAAATCTTTGAACCTCATTTTCTCTGTTTTACATTTTTTACGTTATTTGAAGCCTTTTCTCAAAAAATATATGCGGTAATGCTATGAAATTTTGAGAAACTATTCGCAACGTGTTGCTGTCTCCCTGAAACTAAAAAATACAAGATCCTGCAACTACATTCTGATTTTTAGATGATTGTCTGTAGAAAAAAAAGTTAATTTCGGATGTGCAAAATTAAAAACTCTGTTAATGATACAGTTTGTACCATAAATTAATAACTGTAGTTTAGTGGTCTTATAACCTTCTCAGGACATTACAATAAAATTTTCAGATTAATTGCATGATTAGAATTTGAGTTATGGCTTTTTATAAAACGGATAATAAAAAATTAAAAATTCAAATTTCTGCAAACACATTAATCCAGCATATTTTATTATATTTTTCCTTTGATACACAGATCTTTTGCTTCATACATGCAAAATTTTAGATTTGGATATTAATAAATATGGCTGTAATGATTTTCTGAATAAATATTTATATTTTCCGTTACACTCCCCCTTGAAGCAATCACAGTAATTCAGATAAACTCAGCGATATGAGATAAAACTGATATATTTCACGAAAAGCTGCACTAGCTGTGTAAATGAGAGGCCAAAAGGTTCGCATCTTCAAGGTGTAGCTGTTCTGCGAAACAAAAAATAAAAAATAAATAAAAAATGCACTGGCGTGATATTCGAATTTTTGAAACGGGTTCCTGCGTATCAAGTATTGGTTCACGAGATTTCTAGAACAGAAGACGCACGGAAAGCAAATGCGGTGTCAATAGGGCATGTTTTCTGAAAAAAAATTAGAATAAAAATTTTCAAAAATCGGTAAAAAATTTTTTGGGAAATGACTGACCGAAAGCAAGAAATGAAACAAATTAGAGAAAGATTTGATTTGCCTTTGAATGATGCTCGAAATGGTGTACAGCATATGAGGTGCTTGGAATATTTCTCTGATCTGTTTTATTTCTCACTTTTAGACGTATCATTCCACAAAATATTGGTCTGACTTTTTTCAAAATTTCTGGATTATTGTCAAAAATATGGCTTTTCTCTATTGACTAACCGAAGTACCGGACACAAAGTTCTCCTGCTTGTAGACAAAGTACGAATTGCTTTTCCATGATACAAACCATGTATACTGTCGTCGAGTGTGGAATACCCTCACAGCATAGAGACACCTTCCTGAAAACTATTCCTTTCACATGTTGAAGCGCTTCCTCTCTGCCTCACCTCCGTGCTACCACAAAGAGTTCGTGTGCTGCGTTCCAGTTTCCGACCCACACAGTGTAATGGTCGCCGGGAAACTTCCTCGGGCAACTCAGCAGCAGAGCCTCTGCCGTGCCAGCTCTCCTGTGCTGCGGGTTCTCCAGCGGCAGGCGCCACGGCTTCGGGCACGAGCGACTCGTCTCGCGCTGGCGCAGCTCACGAGCAAATTCCGTCACGGCTGTGTTATTCAGCGACCCACAATGGAGTGGCCGAGCGCCCTGCTCTGACAAGGCGACGCGCCGCTCCACTTGTGTCTCCTCGCCTTCGCTTTGTGCCGCGGGGAACAAAGAGCACGCTGAACGGAGGCGACCAGGGATCGCATACACCACACAGAACAGCTGTCAGCGGGAGCAGGCACTCTGGTGACGCCTGGCTGGCTCAGGCGTTCTGTGGCGTAGCCAAGAACCTCAGGAGGCACTGATATGCATCATCATAATCACCATCGGTTCCGACAACGACATTAACGAGTTGCAGTTCCCGTATTACTGACGGTGTAGTTTAAACTATATTATTTTTACGCTTTTTATCCCTAAATGTACAGGATGTAAACAGTAACTGTTTACAAGGTGCCATTGTGGTGTAGGGAAAATCGAGACAGACAGTTTACACTACTGGCCATTAAAATTGCTACACCAAGAAGAAATGCAGATGATAAACGGGTATTCATTGGACAAATATATTATACTAGAACTGACAAGTGATTACATTTTCACGCAGTTTGGGTGCATAGACCTGAGAAATCAGTACCCAGAACAACCACCTCTGGCCGTAATAACGGCCTTGATACGCCTGGGCATTGAGTCAAACAGAGCTTGGATGGCGTGCACAGGTACAGCTGCCCACGCAGGTTCACCACGATACCACAGGTCGTCAAGAGTAGTGACTGGCGTTTTGTGACGAGCCAGTTACTCGGCCACCATTGATCACACGTTTTCAATTGGTGAGAGATCTGGAGAATGTGCTGGCCAGGGCAGCAGTCGAACATTTTCTGTATCCAGAAAGGCCCGTACACGATCTGCAACATGCGGTAGTGCATCATCCTGCTGAAATGTAGGGTTTCACAGGGATCGAATGAAGGGTAGAGCCACGGGTCGTAACACATCTGAAATGTAACGTCCACTGTTCAAAGTGCCGTCAATGCGAACAAGAGGTGACCGAGACGTGTAACCAATGGCACCCCATAGCATCACGCCTGGTGATACGCCAGTATAGCGATGACGAATACACGCTTCCAACTTGCGTTCACTGCGATGTCGCCAAACACGGATGCGACCATCATGATGCTGTAAACAGAACCTGGATTCATCCGAAAAAAATGACGTTTTGCCATTCGTGCACCCAGGTTCGTCGTTGAGTACACCATCGCAGGCGCTCCTGTCTGTGATGCAGCGTCAAGGGTAACCGTAGCCACGATCTCCGAGCTGATAGTCCATGCTGCTGCATACGTCGTCGAACTGTTCGTGCAGATGGTTGTTGTCTTGCAAACGTCCCCATCTGTTGACTCAGGGATCGAGACGTGGCTGCACGATCCGTTACAGCCATACGGATAAGATGCCTGTCATCTCGACTGCTAGTGATACGAGACCGTTGGGATCCAGCACGGCGTTCCGTATTACCCTCCTGAACCCACAGATTCCGTATTCTGCTAACAGTCATTGGATCTCGACCAACGCGAGCAGCAACGTCGCGATACGATAAACCGCAATCGCGATAGGCTACAATCCGACCTTTATCAAAGTCGGAAACGTGATGGTACGCATTTCTCCTCCTTACACCAGGCATCACAACAACGTTTCACTAGGCAACGCCGGTCAACTGCTGTTTGTGTATGAGAAATCGGTTGGAAACCTTCCTCATGTCAGCACGTTATACGTGTGACCACCGGCGCCAGCCTTGTGTGAATGCTCTGCAAAGCTAATCATTTGAATATCACAGCATCTTCTTCCTGTCGGTTTAATTTCGCGTGTGTAGCACGTCATCTTCGTGGTGTAGCAATTTTAATGGCTAGTAGTGTATATTGTACTTCGGTCTGTCAAGCCAGGAAACAGCCTGAAATTAGCCTAAAAAGCCATCTAAGAGCTTCTGCGCATGCGTGCAGCGCCAGTTTTTTTTTATACCGGCTGGTCCCTTTAGACCACCGGTTTACTCAGTATTAACGGTTTGAAGCTCATTTCGTTCTGTCACTAAAATTGTCCTTGAATATGAGACACACCTTGTTCTTCCACTTAAAAATTGTAAAATTGAGGTCTGTGAAAATTTTGTGAATTTTAACAGCGTAAATTTGACAATTAAATCGTTTTGTTTCTCTGGCCCTCTTACTAAGAGACCACTGTGTTCAAATGGCTTAAGTTTAGATCAAAATGTAAAATAACCAGTTTTGCATAAACTTGCACTTTTACAAAATTCTCTTTCTTTTGTTACTGTCACGGGAAAGTTTAAATTACTAATGTTAAAGAAATAAAAAAAAGAAATAAAAATAAACTTCATAAATCTGACCCACTATGCTGTTGGCGTAAGGCGGTGAGATGAAATCTTGCGCCCCGTGAGTGCGTCGTGGGTCAGGTGGTTTTTATAGGTCGATTTGAGGTTCTTTTCCGGCTTTATGGACAACAACTTTCGTGTATTAAGTTATTGGTCTCGACTTCCTCTACATAACTGAGGTAAGTTGTTATTGTTCACACTCTGTATATACAGGGTTATTCGCAAGAACTTCCAGGGCTGAACAAGACTACAAGACGTACAGTCAACAGACGTATATCAGTCGACAGATACAACATCACTCCAACTTCCGATTCGCGATACCCGCCGAGGCGTAGTTACACTACATTTGCATCTACACAGATACCCCGCAGGCTACCTTACGGGGCGTGGCTGAGTATATCCTGGTCCACGACCAGTCATATCGTTTCCTGTTCCACTCGCAGATAGAGCGAGGGTAAAACGACTCTCTGTATGCCTCCGTATGAGCCCTAATTTCTTCTGTCTTATGTTCGTGGTCCTTAGCGCAATGTATGTTGGCGGCAGTAACATCGTTCTGCAGTCATCTCTCTCGAACTGGATGATCATCTCCGTGACGCTCTTGCGCTTACCAAATGAATCTGTAACAAAACGTGCAGCTCTTCTTTGGATCTTCTCTATTTCCTCTGTCAATGATCCAATTGTACGAGTGCGTACTGAAAAGTGATGCCTTGGAATGTCGGTTCTCTAAATTCTCTCAAGTGTCTTCCTCGAGAAGAACGTAGCCTTCCCGCTAGAGATTCTCAACGGGATTCCCAAAGCGTCTCCGTAGCACTTGCGTGTTGTTTGAAATTACCGATAACAAATATAGAGGCCCGCCTACGATTGCTTCGAAGTCTTCCTTTAATCCGACCTGGTACGGACGCCAAATAACCGAGAAGTATTCAAGTATGGGTTGCACTAGCGTCCTACATACGGTCTCCTTTACAGATGAACCACGGTTTCTTAAATTTATGTCAATGAACCGAAATCGACCATTCGCCCTCCCTACCACAATTCTCACATGCTCGTTCCATTTCATATCGCTTTCCAGTGTTTCGGCTAGATATTTAAACGATGTGAGTGCGACAAGCAAGACACTGCTAGTGCTGTATTCGAACATTATGGGTTTGTTTTTCCTACTCATCTGCATTAACTTACATTTTTCTGCATTTAGTAGCTGCCGTTCATCACACCAACTAGAAACTTTGAGGAAGTTATATTGCATCCTCCTCCAGTCACTCAACGGCGACTCCTTCCCATACACCACAGCATGAGCAACAAAGAACCGCAGATTTCTGCTCTCCCTGTTCAACAAATTACTTATATATACACAGGGAATAATAGCAGTGCTATCACACATCTCTGGGGCACTCCCGACGATATCCTTATCTCTGATGAAGCATGTCAGAACGTGTAGACGAATCATCCGCTCCGTGCTGCCGCATCGAATTAGTTCGTGCCTGCAGATAGGCAGTCAAATGAACAGATTTACAAAGTGTGTTGCTTTCGCGCCTGTTTGAGCAGTTCGTTTAACTTCTGTGAATTGCACGAACGCATTGGAGTCTGCTGCGACACAACAGTTCTCATATCGAACACCTGTAATGTGAGTTAACTTGGAGAGATGCTTTATCTACCAATATGCTTCTATTTTTTGTGTGTATTGGACTTTTCGTGTAGTTGGCTTCTGAAAGCCTAGACGCACGTATGAATAACCTGTATACAGAGTGATATTTTCCACCGAGTAGAAACTCTGGGGATTGATCGATGAGAGTATAAGGAACAAAAAAGTCTAATTACACTCCTGGAAATGGAAAAAAGAACACATTGACACCGGTGTGTCAGACACACCATACTTGCTCCGGACACTGCGAGAGGGCTGTACAAGCAATGATCACACGCACGGCACTGCGGACACACCAGGAACCGCGGTGTTGGCCGTCGAATGGCGCTAGCTGCGCAGCATTTGTGCACCGCCGCCGTCAGTGTCAGCCAGTTTGCCGTGGCATACGGAGCTCCATCGCAGTCTTTAACACTGGTAGCATGCCGCGACAGCGTGGACGTGAACCGTATGTGCAGTTGACGGACTTTGAGCGAGGGCGTATAGTGGGCATGCGGGAGGCCGGGTGGACGTACCGCCGAATTGCTCAACACGTGGGGCGTGAGGTCTCCACAGTACATCGATGTTGTCGCCAGTGGTCGGCGGAAGGTGCACGTGCCCGTCGACCTGGGACCGGACCGCAGCGACGCACGGATGCACGCCAAGACCGTAGGATCCTACGCAGTGCCGTAGGGGACCGCATCGCCACTTCCCAGCAAATTAGGGACACTGTTGCTCCTGGGGTATCGGCGAGGACCATTCGCAACCGTCTCCATGAAGCTGGGCTACGGTCCCGCACACCGTTAGGCCGTCTTCCGCTCACGCCCCAACATCGTGCAGCCCGCCTCCAGTGGTGTCGCGACAGGCGTGAATGGAGGGACGAATGGAGACGTGTCGTCTTCAGCGATGAGAGTCGCTTCTGCCTTGGTGCCAATGATGGTCGTATGCGTGTTTGGCGCCGTGCAGGTGAGCGCCACAATCAGGACTGCATACGACCGAGGCACACAGGGCCAACACCCGGCATCATGGTGTGGGGAGCGATCTCCTACACTGGCCGTACACCACTGGTGATCGTCGAGGGGACACTGAATAGTGCACGGTACATCCAAACCGTCATCGAACCCATCGTTCTACCATTCCTAGACCGGCAAGGGAACTTGCTGTTCCAACAGGACAATGCACGTCCGCATGTATCCCGTGCCACCCAACGTGCTCTAGAAGGTGTAAGTCAACTACCCTGGCCAGCAAGATCTCCGGATCTGTCCCCCATTGAGCATGTTTGGGACTGGATGAAGCGTCGTCTCACGCGGTCTGCACGTCCAGCACGAACGCTGGTCCAACTGAGGCGCCAGGTGGAAATGGCATGGCAAGCCGTTCCACAGGACTACATCCAGCATCTCTACGATCGTCTCCATGGGAGAATAGCAGCCTGCATTGCTGCGAAAGGTGGATATACACTGTACTAGTGCCGACATTGTGCATGCTCTGTTGCCTGTGTCTATGTCTATGTGCCTGTGGTTCTGTCAGTGTGATCATGTGATGTATCTGACCCCAGGAATGTATCAATAAGGTTTCCCCTTCCTGGGACAATGAATTCACGGTGTTCTCATTTCAATTTCCAGGAGTGTATGTCCGGAAATGCTGCGGTCCGCAGCGCCAGTATTAGGTTGCTGCTGCTACAATGGCAGGTTATCGAGGTGTAAGTGAGTTTGAACGTGGTGTTGTAGTCAGCGCACGAGCGATGAGACACAGCATCTCCGAGGTAGCGATGAACTGGGGACTTTACCGTACGACCATTTCACAAGTGTTGCGTGAATATCAGGAATCAGGTTAACATCAAATCTCCGACATGGCTGCGGCCGGAAAAAGATCCTACAAGAACGGGACGACTGCAGAGAATCGTTCAATGTGACAGAAGTGCAAACCTTCTGCAAATTGCTGCAGATTTCATTGGTGTCTCATCAACAACTGTCAGCGTGCGAGCCATTCAACGAAACATCATCGATATGGGCTTTCGGAGCCGAAGGCCCACTCGTGTACCGTTGATGACTGCACGACACAAAGCCTTACGCTTCGCCTGGGCCCGTCAACACCTGCATTGGACTGTTGATGACTGGAGGCGTGTTGCCTGGTCGGACGACTCTCGTTTCAAACTGTATCGAACGGGTGGACGTGTACGGTATGCAGACAACCTTATGAATCCATGGACCCTGCATGTCAGCAGGGGACTGTTCAAGTTAGTCGAGGCTCTGAAATGGTGTGGGGCGTGTGCAGTTGGAATGACATGGGGTCCCTGGTAAGTCTAGATACGACTCTTAACAGGTGACAAGTACGAAAGCATCCTGTCTGATCACCTGCATCCATTCATCCACTCATGTTCGTTGTGTATTCTAGCAGGACAATGCGCCACCCCACACGCCCTCAATTGCTACAGAGTGGCTTTAGGAATACTCTTCTCAGTTTAAACGATATTAGGCCCGTGTACCAGTTTGTTTTCCTCTTGAGTGTATGTGAAATTAATAGTTCAGTGTGGAATAACGAAATACATGTAAGTGGATTGTTGAATGTTCTGGTCGCACTCTTATATCAGAAAAAGTATAATGAAAGGCCCACTGAATTAGCGATAATCTCAGGGGCGCGCTTCTTTCAAGCATTCATAAGATTGGCGGACGCAGGCTTCAGTTCATAAACGTCAGCACAATTCGTTACCACGTGGTGCATGGCCCTATCTGCGTGCTTATATACATCTGTATTTGAATACGCATGCCTATACCGGTTTCTTTGGCGCTTCAGTGTATAAGCCAGAAAAACATAAATTTTCAAACTGTTGTTGAGTGATGGGAGAAGGGCGTCGAGGGGGAAAAAACCTTTTATAAATTAATGTTTCGAAAAAATTTGCTCCATTTAATCGGCAACGAACTTTCGATTCCCCATCGAGCTTAGAGTTCTGGGGAATGCAGTACACGGAGAGCTGGTGCGTAGGCAGTGGTGGCGAGAAACAACACTCCAAAAGGTATGGACTCCACGAGCAAGCTGTCGTCGCGGAGAAACAAGAAAAATTTCATAATTTGTGCCAACGGTATTTCTCTCGGTAACGATGTTGGCACCACTCTGGTTCATTGAGTCGCTGGGGAGAGATAGTGTATGCCTCCTCTGGTCGAAAAGTGGTGGTACATTGCGACACCGGGCGGTGGCTCGAGACTTTCGCTTTGACCTGTGCAAACTACTGTTGTTGACTGCGGACTGGGAGCTGCAACGGGCTTGAGGAGTGGAGGCAGCCACGTGTCCTAATGGCGGGCGTACACACCTGGCGTATTTTAAGCGGGTGCCTCTCTGGTGCTGTGCGGGAAATTCTGGCTACGGATTTAGACATGTTGTAGAAACTTATTGCGAGACCTGCCCGTAAAATATCTCTAGCGCGCGTCTAGAGAGAAGTGCTGGTACGACAATTCTGCCGACGCTTGGCAGCAGTGACTACACTCCTGGTTCAGTAGAAACTAGTGTACCTTGTTTTTGATGTTCTGACCAGGTTACATCTGCATGTTTCCTTACATGTTTGATGGGTGTAACCTTTCAGAATCAGTTATTAAAATCTAATAAAACTGATGTCGGTTAAACATGCTGTTGTGTTCAAAAATGGTTCAAATGGCTTTGAGCACTATGCGGTTGAACATCTGAGGTCATCAGTCCCCTAGAACTTAGAACTACTTAAACCTAACTAACCTAAGGATATCACACACATCCATGCCCGAGGCAGGATTCGAACCTGCGACCGTAGCGGTCGCGCGGTTCCAGACTGTAGCGTCTAGAACCGCTCGGCCACGCCGGCCGGCTACCGTTGTGTCTTATGGCTAATAATGACTGGTTTCAAGTGAACATTTTAGTTGGTGACAGAAGAAAAGTTCACTTGCCAAGATCGCTGATGAAACATTTTACTCGATGACCAGTTTCGACACAGCGATGCTGCCATCATCTGATCTTATGTATTTGAAATTTTGCAACGTATTATCCATAAGTGTTACAAGTCGCTTCACGCTCTATATGTACACCTAACTACTGTGAAGCGACTTCTAACGCTGATTGATAATATATTGTAAAAATTCAAAAGCATGAGATTGGATCATGACAGCATAGCTCTGTCGAAGCCGCTCATCGAATAAAATGCTCTTTTTTAGCGATCTTGACTTATGAAGTTTTCTTCAGTTACTGTATACTGCAGATCGCCCCCTGGACTGATCATGTCAGGATTACGGAATACTTTAGTTGTTAATTATGATCTTAATTATATATGCTGTTAAGAAATAATTACCGGCGGGTGTGGCCGAGCGGTTCTAGGCGCTTCAGTCTGGAACCGCGCGACCGCTACGGTCGTAGGTCCGAGTCCTGCCTCGGGCATGAATGTGAGTGATATCCTTAGGTTAGTTAGGTTTAAGTTCTAGGGGACTGATGACCTCAGATGTTAAACCGCATAGTGCTCAGAGCCATTTTTTGAAGAATTAATTGTTTGCCCGTGTGCATCTGTAACTGAAATTGATGAATATTAATGACAACCAAGTTTTGAGCAATACTGTCCGGGATTCAAACCTGAAACCAGCAAAGTTAATTATAAAAGGGAAGCTTTTAAATCATGATTTTTGAAATTCTGAAGTTCTACAAAGTTGGGTTTTACTGCCATTAAGCTGTGTTTTAAAATATGCTCCGGTAAGCTCCGGACACTTGTCGATCTCTTTAAATTTTTAAGAGGTGGAGTCATTCTGCCTGCTTTTCAGTTGTCAATCTTGTCTCTCTCTCTTACTTAAGCTCAAAGACGCTTCTTGTGATGCTCAATGGAGCGGTTTAAAGTGATTTGTTACGTATTTTTTCTAAGTTTTGATTTAATAAATGTGAAAAATATATTATTTGTAACTTAATCAATGGATTCCGTCCTTCCATGCTAATTCCTAGTACCGCCACGAACTTACCAGTCAGTCGTTGCTCTGTGCTCGTTCTCGACTGACCGAAAGTAATTGCGTTACAGGACTGACCGACAAGTAATTGCGTCACAGCCATTGTAGTTACAGGGCACTTGAATAAAATTAGTTGTTTGTTCGACAGAAATTTAATGCAAGTAGTGCCTTTCGTAAGCTACCACCTTTTCTCACTTTTCCGACAAAAGATGGATACCGTGGTAAATTCAGGTTCTTTTGAGGTGATCCACTTACGGAGCAAGTTTTTCAAGATGTTCAAAAGATGTCTTATTCCGGAAGTCCATGCTGCATGGAGCAAAGGAAGTGGTAAACGGAAGAGATGATATCTGGTGGATATGACAGATAGGTTAAGACATCCCATGGAAGTCCCTTCAAGCTTTCATTCACTCTGTCTGCAACATAAGGTTTGGTAAAAATTTGTAAATTTGTGGTAAGATCTTATGAGACAAAACTGTTTAGGTCATCGGTCCCCAGGCTTACACACTACTTAATCTAACTTACGCTAAGGACAACACACATACACCCACCCATGCCCGACGGAGGACTCGAATCTCCGACGGGGAGCGCCGTGACAAGGCGCCATAGACCGCGCGGCTCTGGTTTGGTACTGACATGAAGAAGAGTGACTTTGTTATGTCTCTGGCCTTCTGCTGGCGTTTCTCTTTAAGTGCACGATTCACATTATGTAACTGTGTTTCGTAGCGTTTAGTATCCACCGTTTGACCCGGTTGCAGCAACTCAAAGCGCACCACACTACACCGACCAGGGCGCATATAGTCGCTTAGCTCAAAATCGACTGTGACGGTACAGTCCCCAAGAAGGCACCTTATAAACTTTGGAGGCAGACCCTGCCAGGCCGAAAGCGCGGAGCTCGTGATGCCCGTGTGACAGTCGTCGGCACGCAAATTCACGTTTGACATATAAGAGGGGGCGGTGACATGCCACGTGGTGGGTGAGCGTGGCCGCCAACTGTGGCAACATGTTTGCAGTTCGGCCGCTAGATGTCGGCGCTCTTTCAGCTCTGCTATTGCAGCGGACACCACGTATGAGAAATTCCGATGCTAACACACGACTGACTCACTCTGAAAGCATGTGGCCGGTATTTACAGTGCTCGAAAGCCGTTGGGAAGAAAAGTGGTGGAAAGGGCCGGCATGAGAAACTAAAGGGTCTTGTTAAAGGCTGAAAAATTGGATACGTTCTAATAAAATGTGAACCCAGTAAGAAACTGGGAAGCCAGTACCACAGCAATAAAGCGAAAGTTATAAGGAGCACTAAGGTATAATTGCGCCCTCAGAGAGTTGATTAGTTTTTAACTTATTCCATGTTAAACAACTTATAAACTGTACGAACTTTACAAAATTGTAACTCGATGACACCACACCGATTTTCATAAAAAAAAGTATCAATGGATTGGTCTCATAGAGACATATCAGAGAAGTAAACCTAAATTGTGATAAATATTAACATTTCTGAACTGTGAACCGGAATGGGTATTCAGCGCTAAAAAATTGGCAAATTTAGCCACAAGATTATTTTATATCATAAAAGTAGAGGCAGCGTTAAAGAATAATAATAGTTAGGAAAGTAGAAATAGGTTCATAATTAATAGTTTATATCTGTTAAAAATAATATCACCAAAAGTAGCGTTTTTCATGTCAGAAGTATAATCTATGCGAAAGCGAGTGTGTGTACTAAAAATCTAATTTGAGCACTGTAAAGCTATTAGAAGTTTGAAACCATTTCATATATAATATTTGTGTGTATAAAACGGTTCAAATGGCTCTAAGCACTATGTGACTTAACATCCGCGGTCATCAGTCACCTAGACTTAGAACTACTTAAACCTAAATAACCTAAGGACATCACACACATCCATGCCCAAGGCAGGATTCGAACCTGCGACCGTAGCAGCAGCGCGGTTCCGGACTAAGCGCCTAGAACCGCTCGACCATAGCGGCCGGCTGTGTATCAAAAGTTTTACATTTTTTACATGATCAAGAAGCAAATATACACCCGGCCGCAATCTTGGCTCAGGCAGATTGGTTTGGATGATATTCACGTAAAATAGACACTTTTGAATGGTGGCGTTAGAGGAATATCCTTTGGGTTCTCTGGGCGCAAAGAGAGATCCCTTATCATTTAGCTACAATATAGCAGGTCAGCAACTGGAAGCAGTTAATTCCATAAATTATCTGGGAGTACGTATTAGGAGTGATTTAAAATGGAATGATTATATAAAGTTGATCGTCGGTAAAGCAGATGCCAGACTGAGATTCATTGGAAGAATCCTAAGGAAATGCAATCAGAAAACAAAGGAAATAGGTTACTGTACGCTTGTTCGCCCACTGCTGGTATACTGCTCAGCAGTGTGGGATCCGTACCAGATACGGTTGATAGAAGAGACAGAGAAGATCCAACGGAGAGCAGCGCGCTTCGTTACAGGATCATTTAGTAATCGCGAAAGCGTTACGGAGATGATAGATAAACTGCAATGGAAGACTCTGCAAGAGAGACGCTCAGTAGCTCGGTACGGGCTTTTGTTGAAGTTTCGAGAACATACCTTCACCGAGGAGTCAAGCAGTATATTGCTCCCTCCTACGTATATCTCGCGAAGAGACCATGAGGATAAAATCAGAGAGATTAGAGCCCACACAGAGGCATACCGACAATCTTTCTTTCCACGAACAATACGAGACTGGAATAGAAGGGAGAACCGATGGAGGTGCTCAGAGTACCCTCGGCCACACACCGTCAGGTGGCTTGCGGAGTATGGACGTAGATGAAGATGTAGATAGAACGAGCAGAAAATAAAACCAGTTTACTCACTGGATAGTCTGACACTGAAACAAAAACTGAACTGCACTGGGCACATCATGAGAAGATACGATTCGCTACAAAAGACCTTACTTCCGGGATAGACCGAGAGGACAAGGAGAAAAGAGCGGCAACGGATGAGATGGATCGATGGCATCATGGATTCCAAGCTGAAAAGTCTGCAGTAGATAGTGCAGGACAGAAGAAACTTTAGTTCATGTTGGCAAACAGAGTCAGAATCGGCTCAACTATAGAACGAGAGAGAGAGAGAGAGAGACAGAGACTGACTTTTTGGCGCCCGGAGCGGCGAAATATTACTGAAAGTAGTCGGATACATATTCTGGGGCCCAGTCATGAGACTTAAATAGTAAATTAAATTTTTGTTTTATGCCTCTTAAAACTGTAGTTCATCTGAGAAACTATGAAATCTTGAATTCAGGGGATCGGAATTCAATCTTCAGACAGCCAGCCACAGAAGTCTTGCACACCTCTATATTTATATTGCCCGTAAATGTACTGTATGTCATTTAACTAACGTAAATTAGCTTCTCAAGCTGAAGAGCGTAAGGTATTTATCATATAATTAGCTTCCCCAATGTAGGGCTAACTGCAAATTTCACGGTCAAAAATGGTGAACATTATTTCTACGCAGCCGCGCTACTCCCAAATCAAGGTGGACAATACGAGGGGGGACCCAAAAGAAACCGGACTCCGAGGGCGCTGCCTCTCGTAGATGTAGTGCACGGTTCTCACGCTAGATGGTGTTAGTAGAGACCTTCATGAAACAGCTGTGCAGACGGCGTCAGTGTAGAGCTGAACGTGCAAGTGTGGTATTGTGTTTCTCTGACTGTTGGCGGGTTACCTCTGCGAAGGAAGTCGTTATGGCAACTTTAAAAGAACAAAGAGTGTGTGTGAAATTTTGTTTCCTGCTTAAAAAAAACTGCAACGGAGACACACCAAA
Source organism: Schistocerca cancellata (assembly GCF_023864275.1). Taxonomy (NCBI): domain Eukaryota; kingdom Metazoa; phylum Arthropoda; class Insecta; order Orthoptera; family Acrididae; genus Schistocerca; species Schistocerca cancellata. The sequence goes on from NC_064626.1 coordinate 375,223,696, forward strand.
TGCTTCATAAAGCTTTCCAGGAGGACGCTATGAGTCGCACACAGGTTTTCGAGTGGTCTGGGCGCTTTAAACGTGGTAAGATGTGTGTTGAAGACCAAGCTCGTTCTGGACGCCCTACAACATCGCGAAATGAGGAGAACATTGAAAAGGTCCGCCAAAAGATCAACGAGGATCGTCGCCAAACGATCGACCAAATTTCAGCAGAGACAGGAATCAGCTGGAGCTCGTGCCAGCGGATTTTCAGTGAGGATTTGCACATGAGACGTGTTGCTGCTATTTCTTTCCGCGCCTTCTCACACAGGAGCAAAAAACCATCCGCATGAATGTGCGTCAGAACTTGAAAACAGAGATTGCACATGATCCAAACTTTTTGAACAAAGTCACTACAGGGGATGAGAGTTGGTGTTACGGGTATGACCCAGAAACCAAGCAATCGTCAAGCCAGTGGAGGACTCCCAACTCTCCCAGACCCAAAAAAGCAAGGCAGGTGAGGTCAAATGTGAAGACGATGATCATTGTCTTTTTTTATGTTCGTGGAATTGTGCATCGGGAATTCGTACCCCCTGGCCAGACTGTTAACCAGCACTTTTAAGGCGTCTGCGAGAGGATGTGAGGAGGAAACGCCTGGAACTTTGGCAATAAGGTGACTGGTTTCTGCGTCACGACAACGCTCCAGCACACACGGCCTTACGAGTGACCCACTATTTGGCATCTCAGAGGTGGTCTATCGTTCCCCAAGTTCCGTATTCGCCGGACCTAGCCCGGTGTGACTTTTTCCTGTTTCCACGAATGAAAAAAACGCTTAAAGGGGAGCGTTATGAGGATGTGGAGGCGGTAAAAACAGCTTCGCAAAGAGCACTGGACAGTATCAAACTTGAAGAGTTCCAAACATTCTTCCAACAGTGGGAAAAGAGACTTGACAAGTGCATCACATGTACTGGAGAGTATTTTGAAGGTGACTGAAGTAATTTCGTAAAAAGGTTCATCAACAAATATGTTATGACAACAATCCGGTTTGTTTTGGGTCCCCCCTCGTATACCCACAACTGACGTTGCCGACTACAGCCCTACCGAGCGAGGTGGCGCAGTGGTTAGACACTGGACTCGCATTCGGGAGGACGACGGTTCGATCCCGCGTCCGGCCATCCTGATTTAGGTTTTCCGTGATTTCCCTAAATCACTCCAGGCAAATGCCGGGATGGTTCCTCTGAAAGGGCACGGCCGACTTCCTTCCCCATCCTTCCCTAATTCGATGAGACCGATGACCACGCTGTCTGGTCTCCTTCCCCAAAACAACCAACAACCGACTACAGCCCTATACACGGCCTCCTCCTGTACACAAACAGCTGCGCCACTCAGCACGGCAGCAAGTGTTCCTTAAGCACTCCGCGGGGTTGCCTACAGTGGCCTGTCCAAGGCGCTCTACGGCCGCACGCCAGATAGCTTCTCCCCACTCCAGCCTCTGCCCCCCGCCCCTACTCTTCTCTCGCATCCACCAACCCACAACTCGCCATCAGCCACCCACGCCACACCACTGCTGATGAGCAGCGCGTTTCGGAGAGACCGTACGGCGTAGCCGGGCAGCCGGCCGCATCGGCTCTCCGTTGGCGGCCGAATTGGATAGCGGCGCGTCGCCATGGCAACCCGCTCGGCACCCCTGTGTACCTCGCCCTGGGGACTGCCGCCGACGCTCTCGCGAGCACAATACTCTGGTCGTCGTCGGTCACACTATTCTTCTCCGCGAAAGCAAGGAAAGAAAAGTTTTCAATTAAAACTGTGACACGCGTACATCACAATGTCTTTTGCCCATTAAGCAGATCCATCGCTAAAAGTTCAGTATTCTCCACTCCTACCCCTTTCCGCGATTCTTTTCGTACCTGCGTATGATGACTTTATCATGACGTTGTCAATTAACTGGTGTTTCCTTCCAAGTCTGGGCATCTCTTCAGTCGTCATTCCTTCTAATGCAAGCTTCATTATGGGGTCTCTTCTCATCCAATGTCCTAGATAATTTCTTTTCCCCTTCTTAAATGTTTTCATTATTTGGGCTTTCTCTGTCACTCTTTATAACAACACCTCATTCCCTGCTTTACGTGCCCATTTTACACATTCCATTCTTCTCCAGATCCAAACCTCGATAGCCTCTACCCATTTCTTCTCTTTTCGCCACAGTGTCTATGTTTCGTCACCAGTCAGGACACCACTCCATAGAAAATACTTCACTTATCTTTTCCTTAACTGTTTATTTAATAAAACACAGAAAATATGTTGTAAGTAGGCTGTTTAGGTTTTTATGTATGAAAATCACTGGCTGTGCTGTGTGCAGTCTGTGACTGGTTAGCATTGTTGTAATATTCGCTATTGTAGTGTTGGCCAGTTGGAGGTGAGCCGCCAGCAGTGGTGGATGTGGGGATAGAAATGGCGGAGTTTTGAGAGCGGATGATCTGGACGTGTGTCCATCAGAGACAGTAAATTTGTAAGACTGAATGTCAGCAACTGATATATATATTATGACTTTTGAACACTATTAAGGTAAATACATTGTTTGTTCTTTATCAAAATCTTTCATTTGCTAACTACGCCTATCAGTAGTTAGTCCCTTCAGTAGTTAGAATCTTTTATTTAGCTAGCAGTATTGGCGCTCGCTGTACTGCAGTAGTTCGAGTAACGAAGATTTTTGTGAGGTAAGAATTCATGAAAGGTATAGGTTATTGTTAGTCAGGGCCATTCTTTTGTAGGGATTTTCGAAAGTCAAATTGCGTTGCGCTAAAAATATTGTGTGTCAGTTTAGTGTTGATCAGAATAAGTAAAGAGAGTAATGTCTGAGTACGTTCAGTTTTGCTCAGATGTCTGAAAAGCAAATAATGTAATAGGTTTATCAGCACAGTAATTCATTGATTTTTCTAAGGGGACGTTTCAATGTCTCCACCTATAAAACATTTCTTTTGCAATCCCGTCAATGTTTTTATTTCTCGACTACCACAAAACGACGTTACGGATTCTTACCCGCAGAGTATTTTTTCCAGACAGCAAGTAATATGTGAAGAAATTTTCGTTGAGATGGATCCTGGAGTTTAGGACTTTTTAACCGTGGCTTTGCCAGCGTACACGCACGTCACATATATTTCACATATTTCAAGTATATTACCACAGGCAACACAGCTGTATCCTCAGTGAGCGGCTGTATCTCTAGCGAATTTCGCCCTGCAGTTTCAATTTCACGCATCTCAAAGTTTATGGTGTCATGTCTCCTGACCTACGTGTCTTTACAATGAAATAATTTTGCAAAGAAGTAATAAATTGAAACGGCATTCCTGATGCGGCAGTTCCACTGCATGAACAGCGAAATTGTAGTAAGCGATAAACTTTTTTTCCTTTCATCATTCTGTAGGAGGGGGGCGTGGGGCGTTAGCGAGATAAAATCACGGGTTTAGGAGAAGATATGGAACACACAAACACACATTCTTATGATATGTATTTATGTTTGGATTAAGCCTTCCAATCAGTCAGAATCATGACAGAACGTAAGCATTTTCAGCGGTCATTTCCATCTCCGTTTGTTGCGCATCTGTAAAGCTCTTCAAATGGTTCAAATGGCTCTGAGCACTATGGGACTTAACAGCTAAGGTCATCAGTCCCCTAGAACTTAGAACTACTTAAACCTAACTAACCTAAGGGCAGCACACACATCCATACCCCAGGCAGGATTCGAACCTGCGACCGTAACGATCGCGGTTCCAGACTGAAGCGACTAGAACCGCTCGGCCACATCGGCCGGCGTAAAGTTCTTCATTTTGGCGGAATTTTTCTGGCAGTTTCTCTACCACAGATGTTGGAAAACATAGTGTGAAACGGGGAAATTATAGCTCTCAAAATCAACATACTCGGTTCGGACCATCACTCATTTAGGAGAATTTGGGAAAGAGTGACCCATTATCTTCAAACCAAATAAAACCCTTTCCCCCTGCAACTGTAAACTGTCCGACGCGAATGCAATATCAAACGGGTCTAGCACACGCGGGCAGCCAGTAAATACGTTGCAACAGGTAATTCGCAATTTCTTGACCACTTGTTCAATATCACCATTGAGGTCGAAACAATAAATAAAACATATGAAGCAGGTCGCATTACTGGAAAATGCTGCAGCGCTATGAATGTCCAGCTGCAGTGCGGTACTAATGGAGTCAAAACTACAAATACGAAAAACATCAGCCAGATGCATAATGCAAGCCACAAGCTACATTACTTCTAAAGTAAAAGCATGGTGTCCCCTGTCGTTCCATGTGTTTGCTATGCGCTCGCCGTATTGGCGGGACACTGGTCCATCTGTTCGCTAGTCGGATCACGTCTTGCTAGGGTGGCAGACACACTGGCTGCGGTTCCGCTGGAACCGAGTCTGCGCAGCATCCACCTGCCAGCAAATTTCATTCCTCCTGCCAAGACTCTCAGAAGCTCTCTTGCGTTGCTTTTATTGGACTGCCACCTCCGGGAGCAACGGTACAGTAGGGCGGGTCGCAAGTCTTGCATAGGTAACTCACACGGTAGCATTACCGTCCGCAAAACGCAATGATGCGGGTTCGAGTCTCGGTCTGATTCACAAATTAAATCTGTTGTGTCGTTTCGCACTAGCGGACGCTCTGTTGTAGACTGAAAGATTCAATCTGGAAAAGTTTTACTCGTGCAACCAGATTAATCAACAGACAACCTCGTAAGTACAGGAGGTGGGATCGAGCGCGGTCGCGCAGTGGTTGTTAGCAAAGTGGCCTCGCAATCGGGAGGACGACGGTTCAATCACGCGTCCGGCAATCCTGATTTAGGTTTTCCTTGATTTCCCTAAATCGCTTCAGACAATGTCGGGATGGCACCTTTGAAAGGGCACAGCCGACTCCTTTACCGATCCTTCCCTAATCCGATGAGACCGATGATCTCGCTGTTTGCTCCATTCCCCGGAATCAACCAACCAACCAACCAAGAGGAGGTGGGAAAAAATATGGAAACACAACGTATTTCCATGCCTAATACGGTGCAAGAAAACCGTTGGTATTCAAAACACCATCCAATATTCTCGTAATAGACAAATACAAGTCTTGTATGGTTTTATCTACATAGTTTTCAAGGCAATCATATATCATTCTTCCCTCAAAAATTCTGACAAGTTCAGGTATCGCTTACGGAGATGGATAACGATCAAGCGCCCTTCTCCCCAAAGTAGACCACATTTGCTCACTAGTATTGAGATCTGGTCACTTTTTAAATAGGCTGTTTATGTTTTCTTATTGGCAACGTTACGTAGCGCTCTGTATGAAAATCACTGGCTGTGCTGTGTGCAGTCTGTGGCTAGTTTGCATTGTTGTCTGCCATTGTAGTGTTGGGCAGCTGGAAGTTAACAGCGCGTAGCGCTGTTTAGTTGGAGGTGAGCCGCCAGCAGTGGTGGATGTGGGGAGAGAGATGGCGGAATTTTGAGAGCGGACGATCTGGACGTGTGTCCATCAGAGACAGTACATTTGTAAGACTGGATGTCATGAAATGCTATATATATTATGACTTTTGAATACTATTAAGGTAAATACATTGCTTGTTCTCTATCAAAATCTTTCATTTGCTAGTTAGCAAGTTAGTTTGATAGAGAACAAGTCATAATATATATAGCATTTCTTACGAATTTACTGTCTCTGATGGACACACGTCCAAATCATCCGCTCTCGAAATTCCGCCATCTCTCTCCCCACATCCACCACTGCTGGCGGCTCACCTCCAACTGCACAGCGCTACGCGCTGTTAACATCCAGCTCCCCAACACTACAATGGCAGACAACAATGCAAACTAGCCACAGACTGCACACAGCACAGCCAGTGATTTTCATACATAGCGCTACGTAACGTTGCCAATAAGAAAACATAAACAACCTACTTACAACTTTGATGACCAGTGGAGATGCAACAATTCACCCTTGCGGTCACACAACAAATCCTGGACGATGGAACCTGTGTGAACGACGGCTGTGTCTTCTTGTATTTCCATTGGTGAACCTTTATTGTTCTATGCGACGGACCTGATTAGCCAACATTGTCACATCCTTGGTAGTAATGTGACATTGTAGACTACCCGAAACCCCTCAATGTCTCACTCTTGGGCCGTAAACTCGCCCGTAAGTTGGAAACAAAGTGAAACAAGTGTCACCTTCCATATGATCTTCTATTGCTTCAAAGCTCGGTTCTTATGGCTTTAGCACCATGTTTTCCCGCTACGGGTATCTGCACCAAGGACGTGTTGTTTTGGGTTTCCAACTCGCCCCGCAATTTCCTGCCTATGGAGCTCCCTCCGTGTTCTTTCGGTGCTGACAGGATTTGCGTGTGCGACATTCAGTTCGCGCAGTGACTTCTATAGCTGTCGACCACTTATTTCTCCTCACAATTCACTTCAACGACCTCCGTCACGATCACTGAACACACAATTTCGCCCACTTTGTGACTTGTTTCCCAGTAACCGGTGTACATATTTTATATGGAGCCTCTTGAAGCACCATACACTTCGGCTCCTTAGTTACGAGAACAGCCTCATCCGAGCACCAAAAAGTTCTCCACTTTAGAATGCACTTACCTCCTACATAGTGCACTCACAACTACACAGAACACTGTCCACAACTGATACAACATGTTCAGGTCATTTTACAGGTGCCGCTTGTGATCAAATACAACAGCGCAACTTGCAGGCTTAGTTAGCATCTGCGCTTACGTTCAGGCATACATCTCTCGCAGTGAAACTTCCTGGCAGATTAAAACTGTTTGCCGGACCGAGACTGGAACTCGGGACCTTTGCCGTCCGCGGGCAAGTGCTCTACCATCTGAGCGACCCAAGCACGACTCACGCCCCGTCCTCACAGCTTTACTTCCGCCAGTACCACGTCTCTTACTTTCCGAACTTCAGAGAAGCTATCCTGCGAACCTGGAAACATCCCCCAGTCTGTGGCTACGCTATGTCTCCGCATATCCTTCGTTCCAGGAGTGCTAGTTCTGCAAGGATCGCAGGAGAGCTTCTGTGAAGTTTGGAAAGTAGGAGACGAGGTACTGGCGGAAGTAAAGCTGTGAGGAAGGGGCGTGAGTCGTGCTTGGGGAGCTCAGATGGTAGAGCACTTGCCTGCGAAAGGCAAAGGTCCCGAGTTCGAGTCTCGGTCCAGCACGCAGTTTTAATCTGCCAGGAAGTTTCATATCAGCGCCACTCCACTGCAGAACGAAAATCTCAATCTATCGCAGTGATTTCATGTTTTTGTTTAACCCCTGTACGTTCAAGCGATGTCGGTCTGTTGCAGTTCAGTCATTACGTCCACTGCATTTTTTGTATATTTTTAATGGCCGCTTTGTTAGTGGTGGCCAGCCCTGGCAAGTCTGGCTGAGTTGTTTGTGAATAGTTCTGCCCCAAAATTTTCCTCATCACAATGTTTACCTGACTCGAAAAGTATATGTTACGCTTGCAGTAATACAGTGAAAAACGAGTACAATTTTGAGGCTCAAATGTGACTTCTGGAGCTAATGGTGTTTTAAGTATGTGAGCTTAAGGGTGACCGATGATATCTCATAGGTTTCCCCTGATCTTTTTAACTAGCAAGGAGAAAAGGGTGTATAACTGACTCCAAAGATTTTATTACTGAACAGAGTTTGACAAAAGCTGAAGACGATGGATCGTTTGGTTATATGGAAGATCAGGGAGCGGTATCAAAGTTGGTACAAACGCATGGCCTTCTAGAAGCTGAAGCGGATGATAGCAGTATCAGGTTAGAGTAGGAGTAGGCGCACTTACATACAAAGTGGTCCAGGCGGCGGGCAGGGACAGCCCAGAAGGTAAGACATTTCATGTTGTGGTGACTGCTGGGAGAAGCCACGGCCACTTTACAACAGCGAGGCCAGCAATCCCGGGCATCTAAGCTGTCCGATGAATCCTCTCATAGTCAAGTATATGTGGCTGGCAGCATGCCGGAGATATTCATCCCATCTGTCTCCTCGCGGATATCTCAGTCTAGTTTGGCAAAGGAGATCGTCCCCACGAGTAATGACAGGAGAAGTGCAACACATAATGAAGTCGAGAGCAGACACAGCGACAAAATGTACAACTGGATTAGTTCGACGAGTACTTAAACGAAATGTGCGAAGTCAACCTTCACACGGCAGATGGAGCGCGTCATCAAATGGAACAATTTTGACGGCAGAATGAAAAGCTGAAGTGGGCATATGTGGCACTAGGGAGACGCTTGGCACAGGTGGGCGAATGTGCAGCATCTAAAGTACAGGGTTATTACAAATGATTGAAGCGATTTGACAGCTCTACAATAACTTTATTATTTGAGATATTTTCACAATGCTTTGCACACACATACAAAAACTCAAAAAGCTTTTTTAGGCATTCACAAATGTTCGATATGTGCCCCTTTAGTGATTCGGCAGACATCAAGCCGATAATCAAGTTCCTCCCACACTCGGCGCAGCATGTCCCCATCAATGAGTTCGAAAGCATCGTTGATGCGAGCTCGCAGTTCTGGCACGTTTCTTGGTAGAGGAGGTTTAAACACTGAATCTTTCACATAACCTCACAGAAAGAAATCGCATGGGGTTAAGTCGGGAGAGCGTGGGGCCATGACATGAATTGCTGATCATGATCTCCACCATGACCGATCCATCGGTTTTCCAATCTCCTGTTTAAGAAATGCCGAATATCATGATGGAAGTGCGGTGGAGCACCATCCTGTTGAAAGATGAAGTCGGCGCTGTCTGTCTCCAGTTGTGGCATGAGCCAATTTTCCGCGGGCTACGCGTGAAACTTACCCGCATGCGTTCCACCGTTTCTTCGCTCACTGCAGGCCGACCCGTACATTTCCCCTTACAGAGGCATCCAGAAGCTTTAAACCGCGCATACCATCGCCGAATGGAGTTAGCAGTTGGTGGATCTTTGTTGAACTTCGTCCTGAAGTGTCGTTGCACTGTTATGACTGACTGATGTGAGTGCATTTCAAGCACGACATACGCTTTCTCGGCTCCTGTCGACATTTTGTCTCACTGCGCTCTCGAGCGCTCTGACGGCAGAAACCTGAAGTGCGGCTTCAGCCGAACAAAACTTTATGAGTTTTTCTACGTATCTGTAGTGTGTCGTGACCATATGTCAATGAATGGAGCTACAGTGAATTTATGAAATCGCTTCAGTCATTTATAATAGCCCTGTATACGACGTGTTGAAAACGTAAATCCCTGAAGGGGACGGAACAGTGGCAGTCACTGGCTAATACTAACCAACAGGCACTCTAACCGCTATGGACTAGGAGGGAGTGCTGGTCAAATGCCTACATCCCACTCCATGCTGCTAACAACACACTAGTTTACATGTTGTCGTGTCAAAATAACTTCCTGTAACTCACTTCTTGAAAATTACTTAAACAACATTATTTCTGTGACCACTTTACGTATGTCTTTGTAACTATGCTCTGTCACGAAAAGGGAACGCCGAAGGTTCCTTGGTAACAGCACGTGAATTTCCCACACATATCAACGTATGACTTGAAATGATTGAAATAATAGCTACTGTTCTTATGAAAAGAAACACACTTTCAGCGTCATGATTATCGGATGCAGTATCCGTCTGTTGAATCGATTCTGTTTCATCGTAAGCCCGTCGTTTATCTGGTTTAGGTGTATGAACAGAAATTGTGTATAAATGGATTTTACATTTTTTATTACTTCACTGATCACTATGTAATATTGTATTCATTTCTTTTGGTGCCTCAACTTTAACTAATTTTATGCTGGTATTCTCATATCAGTTCGATGCAAACTTTCCGTACATGGATGCCTCGGAGTGAGAGAACGCTGCGGTAACATTTCGGAAGTTACACGCAGTAGAAACGGAGTGTTTCAACTAAGTGTGGCAAATTATGGAGATGCCTTACATTTTAACCCACTGTTTAGCGTTTGGGACGAAGTAAGAGATTTTTATAATAATCGGTACTGGTGGAATCGCGGAAATATGTGACTAATACAGTAGAAGCTACTACGTTACAATGGACAGCGGATGTTCAACACAAAAGAAACGTACCTCGAGTGCTCCCAAAGAAGCTTAACGTTCTTTATATACCGGCTGGTTATAATTAAAGTGCAGCGACTCACAGAGGTCCAGTGTGGGCCGTAACTACCATATGGCAGCGAAACTTTATTGGTAATCTTATGAGTTGTTGTGGGACCGATTTAGGCTGGAAAAAATTAGTTCCAGTTTTGGCCACCAGGTGAAAATCTGTCACTGTACACCATCTCGTTGACGCATCTGGCGGTCATATTTGACAAGTTGTGTAAGCGGCAGTTAACAATAAAATCAATGTTATGCCTGTCTCGCTTGTCTGCCCTTCTCTGCCCACGTCCTCTTCCTAATCCATTACATACGGGAACATTTATGTATGTTCCTTCTTACATTCACGGCGCCAGATTTGCACCTGGTGGCCAAAATTGGAACTAAGGTTTTTTCTAGCGTAAATCGGTCCGGTATTACAGTACCTACCAAGTTTCTCTGCCACAGGGTAATTACAGCCGACACTACACCTCTGTGAGTAGCTGCAGTTCATTGTTAACAACCCAGGACATAGGTGATTTATGAGAAAGGATCAGCTTCCCAGTAAGATTGATCGCTGATAATGTTGTTTTGTACAGGAAAGTATCATCATAGGATTATCGTAAAGAACTGTACAAAGATATGGACGAAATTTCCACTTGATATAATGAATGGAGCTCTATTTGAATGTGGATAAATGTAAGGTAATGCCTAAAATAAAGAGAAAGAATTGTATAGTATCTGATTACAACATTGGTTGTAAACATCTTGAGCACGTCACATCGAGTAAATATTTATGGACAATATTAGAAGCAATCTAAAATATGTTCATCACATAAAATAATATTAGGGACCGAAATGGAACACATAGATTTGTTGGAAGGTTCCTGGGAGAGTGAGATGCATCTGTAAAGTAAATCGCGTAGAAGACACTAGTGTTACTGAGTCTAGAGTACTATTCGAGTATATGGAGTGCTTACCACGTAAGTGTGACAAGAAACACCGGACTAATCCAGAGGCCGGCCGGCGTGGCCGTGCGGTTCTAGGCGCTTCAGTCTGGAACCGCGTGACCGCTACGGTCGCAGGTTCGAACCCTGCCTCGGGCACGAATGTGTGTGATGTCCTTAGGTTAGTTAGGTTTAAGTAGTTATAAGTTCTATGGGACTGATGAGCTCAGATGTTAAGTCCCATAATGCTCAGAGCCATTTGAACCATTAGAACTAATCCAGAGAAGCGCCTTTAGAAACAAAAAAGCTCGGTTTAGTACATATGAAAGATCAAGGGAAATTCTCGGGGAACTTAGATGAGAATTCTTGGGAGGTAGACGCCGTAGTTCTCACAGACTCCTGTTGAGTAAATTTAGAGAGCCTGCTGAAGAATTAAAATGGTTTAAGCCATCATACTGCATACTGCAATTCTACCGGTTTCGGTCTTGGACCATCTTCACGGATGAAGGGTTAAAATGGTTTAAGCCATTATATTGCAATGCAATATCGTGGCTTAAACCATTTCAACCCTTCGTCCGTGAAGATGGTCCAAGACCGAAACTGGTAGAATTTATGTCTAAAATAAGAACAGTGGATGGTTCAAATATGCATTTTATACAAAATTGGCTGTTTTGTATCATTTACTCTCCACCATGCACTGTAAGGTGGCTTCTAGAGAATATACACTGATGGTCCAAAACGTAATGGCCATTGCTGCCGTTGCAGACGCCTGCCGTGGCACGGTGATCTGAGACAAACGGGGAACATTCCAGCGGTGACAGGGGCTGGACATAGGGGACTCCATTGATAAAGCGACTCTGACAAAGAGTAAGTTCTTATGGCTCGGCACCTGGGAAGGAGCATCTCGGAAACGACAAAGCTGTTCAGCTGTTCGCGTGGCACTGTTGTGAATATTTTTGGAGAGTGATGGAAGGACGGTAGAACTATGAGTAAGCTACAAGATGTTGATCGTCCACGCATCAACACGGAATGTGGAATCAGAGAGGTGCTGGATCGGAAAAGCAGGATACGCAGCGTTCTATCGCGGGTCTTACCACAGAGTACAGCGCTGGTGCAGGTATAAGTGTTTCAGATTCCACTGTTCAGCACATATTGTTGAACAGCTAACGTTCCATACGTGTTCCAATGTTGATCCAACGACATCGTCCAATATGGTTGCAGTGTGCACGAATCATCGAGATGAGACCGTGCACCTATCGAAACGTGCTGCCGGATCGAATGACTCACATTTCGCATTACACCAGGTCGACATTCGTTTCCAGATATACTGTGATCCAGGTGAACAACTGCTCGAAACAACCATTGCGCTCATGATGCAGCCCAGTGGGGGCAGTGTCATGCTATGGGGAGACATTCGCTGAGCATTCGTGGTACTTGTGGCAGTAATCGAAGTCACCACGACAAATGTCGACTACATGAGCATTATTCGGGATCAGATACTTCCCTTCATACTTTATATCTTCTTCTGTGACGATGGCAGCAGGAAACTGTCCATGTCACAAGGACACCAACGTCCTGCAGTGGCTCCACGTACATGACGATGAACTTATCAAAGTGTCTTAGCCATGAAATTCGACTTATCAGAACCTTATGTCTGGGCTCCAGCGCCACTCACACGTACTAAAGGCCCATTATTTATGGAAATGCCTGAGCTGAGTGTGGACATCTGGTGCCTCAAAGCTCCGAAAACGTACGAAGGAACTGTAGAATCCATACCACCCAAAATCGCTTTTGTAGTGTGTTCCAGTGACGGGAGAACATACACTACTGGCCATTAAAATTGCTACACCACGAAGATGACGTGCTACAGACGCGAAATTTAAACGACAGGAAGAAGATGCTGTCATATGCAAATGATTAGCTTTTCAGAGCATTCACCCACGGTTGGCGCCGGTGGCGACACCTACAACGTGCTGACACGAGGAAAGTTTCCAACCGATTTCTCATACACAAACAGCAGTTGACCGGCGTTGTCTGGTGAAACGTTGTTGTGATGCCTCGTGTAAGGTGGAGAAATGCGTACCATCACGTTTCCGACTTTGATAAAGGTCGGATTGTAGCCTATCGCGATTGCAGTTTATCGTTTCGCGACATAGCTGCTCGCGTTGGTTGAGATCAAATGGCTCTGAGCACTATGGGACTCAACTGCTGAGGTCATTAGTCCCCTACAACTTAGAACTAGTTAAACCTAACTAACCTAAGGACATCACAAACATCCATGCCCGAGGCAGGATTCGAACCTGCGACCGTAGCGGGTTGAGATCCAATGACTATTAGCAGAATATGGAATCAGTGGGTTCAGGAGGATAATACGAAACGCCGTGCTGGATCCCAACGGCCTCGTATCACTAGCAGTCGAGATGACAGGCATCTTATCCGCATGGCTGTAACGGATCGTGCAGCCACGTCTCGATCCCTGAGTCAACAGATGGGGACGTTTGGAAGACAACAACCATCTGCACGAACAGTTCGACGACGTTTGCAGCAGTATGGAGTATCAGCTCGGAGACCATGGCTGCGGTTAGCCTTGACGCCGCATTACAGACAGGAGCGCCTGCGATGGTGTACTCAACGACGAATCTGGGTGCACGAATGACAAAACGTCATTTTTTCGCATGAATCCAGGTTCTGTTTACAGCATCCGTGTTTGGCGACATCTCGGTGAACGCATATTGGAAGCATGTATTCATCATCGCCATACTGGCGTATCACCCGGCGTGATGGTATGGGGTGCCATTGGTTACACCTCTGGGTCACCTCTTGTTCGCATTGACGGCACTTTGAACAGTGGACGTTACATTTCAGTGTGTTACGACCCGTGGCTCTACCCTTCATTCGATCCCTGCGAAACCCTACATTGCAGCAGGATAATGCACGACCGCATGTTGCAGGTCCTGTACGGGCCTTTCTGGACACAGAAAATGTTCGACTGCTGCCCAGGCCAGCACATTCTCCAGATCTCACAGCAATTGAAAACGTGTGGTCAATGGTGGCCGAGCAAGTGGCTCGTCACAATATGCCAGTCACTACTCTTCAGAACTGTGGTATCGTGTTGAAGCTGCAAGGGCAGCTGTACCTGTACACGCCATCCAAGCTCTGTTTGACTCAATGCCCAGGCGTATCAAGGCCGTTATTACGGCCAGAGGTGGTTGTTCTGGGTACTGATTTCTCAGGATGTATGCACCCAAATTGCGTGAAAATGTAATCACATGTCAGTTCTAGTATAGTATATTTGTCCAATGAATACCCGTTTATCATCTGCATTTCTTCTTGGTGTAGCAATTTTAATGCCCAGTAGTGTATTATGCAGGTGGTCACAAGTCGTAATTTTTTGGCTCATCACTACAAGCAGACGTAGCAGTAAGACCCGTAATTGTAAAATCTGTAAAAGCACTTCTGTCATTACCTTCCGCGGAGGCTGAGACCTGACTCGATACTCAAAATGGTCTTGACTGGCCTGTGACTAGCGCTGCAGCCGGCTGGACGCTGGGGGTACTCACATGTGCTTGTGGCAGACGGAGCAGACCCAGTCCGGGGAGCGCTCGAGGTAGTGCCTGCAGGCGCGGCAGACGAGCAGCCGGCAGGCCCTGCAGGGCGCGCCGCGGTTCACGAGGCGGCCCAGCGGCGCGCGGCAGCGGGCGCAGGCGCGGCCAGAGCCCACCAGGCTGGTGGCGGGCGAGCCTCCGGGGGCCGCGGCGCCCGACTCACTGGCCGCCTCGCCCGCGCGCAGCGCGCCGCGCCGACGCAGCTGCTGCAGCTCCGCCTTCAGCCGCCTGCAACAAGCGTTACGGCTCCAGTCATTTTTGGCGAGCGTGTTGCATTCTTGCATCGACACTGACATCTGCTCCCGAATACCACTCACATACTGCTAATGAACTAAAACAACATCAGTCCACTCAAGTTTTATTTATGCATTTATTTCACCTGGCAAGATTGGGGCCTTCAGATCCTCTCTCATACCTAAGCAGACTACCGTAGTAAGTGTACATTACAATTTGTATAACACAACAACAATATATCATCATCATACGATCATGATCAACAGAGATCGTGATGATGAAACTTTGTGTTCTGTCGTACGGCAGGTCGTGTCGTGGGGGAAGCCTCGTCAGAGAGGTCCACCGCATGAGTGTGTAGGGAAGTGATTCCTGTGGTGGTTTACCGTTGCCTTCCACTGGTGATGATGAAATGATAATGAGGACAACACAACACCCAGTCCCTGAGCAGAGAAAAACTCTGACCCAGCCAGGAATCCAACCTGGGCCCCTTGGCGTGACGGACTGCCACGCTGACCACTCAGCTATCGGGGCGGACTCATGATGGTGAACATGATGCTAATTACTACAACAATATGTATGGTCTATATACAGTATATACACCAGTATCTCCTCCTAAACCCTTGGATCGATCTCAACCAAATCTGGCACACAAATAACAAGATTCACAACTATCAGCACTGTTGAGTCCATAACATCCTAGCTCCAATAGGAGTGGTGATATAGGCTGAAACGTTTTTTCTCAGTCCCTGTCATACAGCCTGCCCTGCACAACAGGTGTGTTGCATGGTAATAGTTTCAGCCTAACTTCCCAACCTGCTTTGCAGGGCGGCCTACATGTAAGGGTCAAGAAATTGTTTCATAGCCCCTGATGTGTAGGCTGCCTTGTATGACAAGTGAGTTGCATTGCAGGAGTATTGGCCTGTATTTGTGCTCTGTTTTGCTGCCGTTACGGGCGCAGATGGGTACAGCTGAGAGAAGGTTGAAATGTGTAGAGAAGGGCAATGATAAAGAGAAATGGGGATGGGAGGGCAGTAGGTGGACAGAGAAGGATGAGATGGACAGACTGGAGAGGGGCGAGGTGGCGGCAGACAGACCGAGGAGGAGAGGGAGATGCAGGAGGGATAGTTGGCAGGTGGAGAGGAAGAGAGGGAGGGACGGAGCATGCGGGGAAGAGCAGATGGACCAATAGATGTGGGAGGATGAGATGGACACAGAGAAGGGGCAGGAGTAGATGTGCACTGCATGTGTTGAATGTATGCACAGGCGAAGCTGCAGGCAAAAGGCTAGTAATGAATACATGGAAGTTAAGGAATGTAAGTTCTATTAAAATTGAGTTAAGTAGTTTACTCATTGTATTTGTTGGTATCAAGTGTTGACCCACACATAAAAGTGCTGATCACTCACTATGTGTAATGCAGGTGTGGATATTCAGAACATTGTTGACCATTTCTCTGCTCGATATATCAACAAAACAACGATTCCACAGCTAACTACGGTGGCTCCAATTTGTACGGCCACTGCTCAGTTCAGGTTTCAGTTCAGTCTATCATCTCACTGTCGAAGTCCAGAAACAGCATGCAAGACCTACATTATGTTGGCTGTACACTATGAACGCTGATCTAAGGCCGAGAAGCTTAAATCCAAGGGAAGAGTAAAATTGTGAAAAATGCTGCGCTTTGATCCAAAAAGTGGATCCCATTCCTACGGGAAGGCGCTAAGAAGAAGGAAGTGGTGAACCCTTATTTAGAGTAGGAGAAGCGAGTGACTGCAGAGTATTGAGAAACTGAAAAAGATTTGGCCAGGTGGGTTCCGAGAATGTTCGTTCGGAACAGTACGATAATTCTGGATATGACTTCCGTGCAGTAACTGCGACAGTAGATGAAACCTAGTTCATCATGAAGACGAAACGGCAATCGATGGGATTGCATCATGCAAATTCGTCGAAGAAGAAGAAGAAATTCAAAACTGTACCTTAAGCAGGAAAAGTTATGGTTACTATGTTTTTTGATCCAGAAAGACTTGCTTCTCGACATTATGCCACATGGAACGACCATCAGTTCTGTCATGTATACGGCAACCCTTAAAAAACTTCGAGCTCGAATGTATAGTGTTCGACATCGGCGCGGTTTTAGTTGTATGATGAAATCCAACCATTCGTCTTTGAGAAAAGCCACCATCGACATCATAAGAATTGAATGGACAACACTGAAACATCTACACGACAGCCCCGATCTGACACCGTGAGATTACTACCACTTTCGTGAACTGAAGGAATCCCTCCGTTTTGAGGGCTGCTAAACAGTGGCTCATACCGTACAGGTATGCAGGCCTCCAGTTGAAACGGATGGAAATTAGGTATAAAAATGGCATTTTGTCTCTCAAGAATACACTACGTGATCAAAAGTATCCGGATACCTGGCTGAAAATGAGTTACAAGTTCGTGGCTCCCTCCATCGGTAATGCTGGAATTCAATATGGCGTTGGCCCACACTTAGCCTTGATGACGGCTTCCACTCTCGCAAGCACGTTCAATCAGATGCTGGAAGGTTTCTAGGGAATAGCAGCCCATTCTTCACGGAGTGCTGCACTGAGGATAGGTATCGACGCCGGTCGGTGAGGCTTTGGACGAAGCTGACGTTCCAAAACATCCCAAAAGTGTTCTATAGGATTAAGGTCAGGACTTTGTGCAGGGATATTATTGTCGTGTAACTACTCCACCACAGGCAGTGCATTATGAACAGGTGCTCGATCGTGCTGAAAGATGCAATCACCATCCCCGAATTGCTCTTCAACAGTGGGAAGCAAGTAGGCGCTTAAAACATCAATGTAGGACTGTGCTGTGTAGTGCCACGAAAAACAACAAGGGGTGCACGCCTCCTCCACGAAAAACAGGACCACACCATAACACCACCACCACCGAATTTCACTGTTGGCAGTACACCCACTGGCAGATGACGTTCACCGGGCATTTGCCATACTCACACCCTGCCATCGGATCTCCACATCGTGCACCGTGATTCGCCACTACACTGTCCAGTCGTCCAATGTTCACGATCCTTACACCAAGCCAGACGAAACGGCAGGCGTCATTTACCGGCGTTATGTGTGGCTATGAGCAGCCGCTCGACCATGAAAACGAAGTTTTCTCACCTCCCGCCTAACTGCCATAGTACTTCCAGAGGATCCTGATGCAGTTTGGAGTTCCTGTGTGGTGGACTGGATAGATATCTGCCTATTACACATTACGACCCTCTTCAACTGTCGGCGGTCTCTGTCAGTCAGCAAACGAGGTCGGCCTGTAAACTTTTGTGCTGTACGTGTCCCTTCACATGTCCACTTCACTATCACATTGGAAACAGTGGATCTAGGGATGTTTAGGAGTGTGGAAATCTCGCGTACAGACGTATGACACAAGTGACACCTGACCACGTTTGAGGTCCGTGAGTTCCGCGGAGCGCCCCATTCTGCTCCCTCACGATGTCTAATGACCAGTGAGGTCGCTGATATGGAGTACCTCGCAGTAGGTGGCAGCACAATGCACCTAATTGACACACATGCTTGGAATGACATGGGATTTTATTAGAACAAAAAAGAAAAAGAGAGTATTGCTAGACGTGTGAAAGATCTCTTGCGCGCCTCGTTTGGTGATGATCGTGTGCTCAGCCGCCGCTTTCGTCATGCTTGGCCTCCCAGGTCCCCAGACCTCAGTCCGTGAAATTAATGGCTTTGGGACTACCTGAAGTCGCAAGTGTATCGTGATCGACCGACATCTCTAGGGATGCTGAAAGGCAACATCCAGCGCCAATGCTTCACCATAACTCCGGACATGCTTTACAGTGCTGTTCACAACGTTATTCCTCAACTACAGCTATTGTTGAGGAATGATGGTGGACATATTGAGCATTTCCTGTAAAGAACATCATCTTTGCTTTGTCTTACTTTGTTATGCTAATTATTGCTATTCTGATCAGATGAAGCGCCATCTTTCGGACATTTTTTGAACGTTTGTATTTTTTTCGTTCTAAAGAAACCCAATGTCATTCCAAGCATGTGTGTCAATTTGTACCTCTCTGTCTACATTATTCCGTGACTTATTCAGTTTTCAAATTTATACTGATTTTTTGATCACCCGGTATATAAATCATATGTTATAAAATACTGTACATTTCTTTTGGAGCTATCCTCGTAAAAGAAATGTGCGTTTACGGGAGAGAAGGAATCATACTGGAGAAACAGTTGACTTGGGGGAAGAGAGTGAGAAATAATAGGATAAGATTAATATATGAAAGGGAAAGAAAGATGAAGTTATAAATTTCCCGTAGGAGGATCATAGAGATATAGCTACTACAATCGTTTCACCACCGCACAAACCACTGTATGAGAGCAATAGCTGAAATAGTTGAAAACAATGGAGCCCCTATTCGGCTTTACGAAGAGTATTCTTTGGCGTTTGTCCCATGCCTTAACTGCGTTTCTCACGAATCCCTCGCCCAGTGGACACCCTAAGTGAGTGGAAAAAGGGTAAAAGAACGATCCCGCGAAGCTGCAGAGCAACGATCTTTAACATCAGTTGGCTGCAGAATTCTTGAACATATTCTGAGTTCGAATACGACAAATTTTCTTGAGAGACAAAAACTTGTGTTCACAAATCAATGCCGATTTAGACAGGACCGCTCGAGCGGAACTCGGTTTGCTCTTTTTTCTCACGGCACCCTACCAACCGTGGATGAAGGGCAACGGGCAGATTCCATAGCTGTAATCTACCAGTCACCTGCCAGAGTAGCGTCTTACCGCAGAGCCACTACCCTCCGTCGCAACCACTCCTCAAATTGTCCAATAACGTCGATAGCTGCCAAATAACCGAAACATTATACAGGGGAACGCACCAGTATATAGCAGTAACTGCCCTGAAGAGTAACGCTGCAAAGTCCGTCGAAACGTCGCAAGTTTAGTTGCTTTAATGATTTATAACAACGCGGCCCAATACCCAAAATTATTTTATTCTAAACTATTGTGTAAGTTTAAATTTAGCATTTGGGATGATTCTACACTCCTGGAAATGAAAAAAAGAACACATTGACACCGGTGTGTCAGACCCACCATACTTGCTCCGGACACTGCGAGAGGGCTGTACAAGCAATGATCACACGCACGGCACAGCGGACACACCAGGAACCGCGGTGTTGGCCGTCGAATGGCGCTAGCTGCGCAGCATTTGTGCACCGCCGCCGTCAGTGTCAGCCAGTTTGCCGTGGCATACGGAGCTCCATCGCAGTCTTTAACACTGGTAGCATGCCGCGACAGCGTGGACGTGAACCGTATGTGCAGTTGACGGACTTTGAGCGAGGGCGTATAGTGGGCATGCGGGAGGCCGGGTGGACGTACCGCCGAATTGCTCAACACGTGGGGCGTGAGGTCTCCACAGTACATCGATGTTGTCGCCAGTGGTCGGCGGAAGGTGCACGTGCCCGTCGACCGACCTGGGACCGGACCGCAGCGACGCACGGATGCACGCCAAGACCGTAGGATCCTACGCAGTGCCATAGGGGACCGCACCGCCACTTCCCAGCAAATTAGGGACACTGTTGCTCCTGGGGTATCGGCGAGGACCATTCGCAACCGTCTCCATGAAGCTGGGCTACGGTCCCGCACACCGTTAGGCCGTCTTCCGCTCACGCCCCAACATCGTGCAGCCCGCCTCCAGTGGTGTCGCGACAGGCGTGAATGGAGGGACGAATGGAGACGTGTCGTCTTCAGCGATGAGAGTCGCTTCTGCCTTGGTGCCAATGATGGTCGTATGCGTGTTTGGCGCCGTGCAGGTGAGCGCCACAATCAGGACTGCATACGACCGAGGCACACAGGGCCAACACCCGGCATCATGGTGTGGGGAGCGATCTCCTACATTGGCCGTACACCACTGGTGATCGTCGAGGGGACACTGAATAGTGCACGGTACATCCAAACCGTCATCGAACCCATCGTTCTACCATTCCTAGACCGGCAAGGGAACTTGCTGTTCCAACAGGACAATGCACGTCCGCATGTATCCCGTGCCACCCAACGTGCTCTAGAAGGTGTAAGTCAACTACCCTGGCCAGCAAGATCTCCGGATCTGTCCCCCATTGAGCATGTTTGGGACTGGATGAAGCGTCGTCTCACGCGGTCTGCACGTCCAGCACGAACGCTGGTCCAACTGAGGCGCCAGGTGGAAATGGCATGGCAAGCCGTTCCACAGGACTACATCCAGCATCTCTACGATCGTCTCCATGGGAGAATAGCAGCCTGCATTGCTGCGAAAGGTGGATATACACTGTACTAGTGCCGACATTGTGCATGCTCTGTTGCCTGTGTCTATGTGCCTGTGGTTCTGTCAGTGTGATCATGTGATGTATCTGACCCCAGGAATGTGTCAACAAGGTTTCCCCTTCCTGGGACAATGAATTCACGGTGTTCTTATTTCAATTTCCAGGAGTGTATTATCACCAATGTACATCTCGTGACAGGATAGCGACGACAAGATGAGAGAAATCAACGCTTGTAGAAAACATAGGCCAACATTCATTTTTCCGTCGTTCCATTTTGCAATGGAATAGGAAAGGCAGTGACTAGCTGTGGTACAAGGTAACATCCGCCATGAACCGTATGGTTCCGTGTTGGAGTACGTATGTAGATGTCAGTCCAGAGAAAGCCTTTTAGGGCGGAGCATGTAATGGCGGTATTACAGAATAGAAAAAAGAAACGTATTTCACAAAGGCATTTGCATCCACTGAAAGAAACGGAAGATGTTACATCGCGAATGGCTTGACCGAACACTAGCAAACCCAGTATTTCCAAGCCTATGGAATATATTGATTAAAATTTCATCCATATGTGAGCTTATTTTCGTTACAGAGAAAGAAATTACTGCAGATGAAGAACGACGTGAGTCGCTTACATGATGATTAATGGGTGTGTAACTACCATTAAAAGGTATGTGTTTTACAGCAGCGAAAATGAATAAGTGCTCATAGCTCTTAAGTTATGCACTTTAAGAGTCCATATCCAACTGATTTTTTTTCTTGTTGTGGACTGTACTAAGACCTCCCAACATATGGAAATCAAAGAGCTAGATTTGGAGGAAAGAGTTTGATTTGGACGAAAGAGCTTGCAGCAGAAGGAATTTGTTTCACAGTAGTGAATACGAAGAAGTGCTCATAGCTATTAAAGTAAGCATGGGCAATCTTCGGTAAGCTGCGCGCCTGAGTCAATAATACCAACTTAAGCTCGCAGACCGCCTCGTCACGCGACAGCAGCGCTCCTAGCACATAAAATCAAAACTATAGCATTCGTGACGTTAGTGTTTATTGGCTAACGCACCGATATGAATAGCATCCCTCCCCCAACAAGCCACATCAAATCTTATGCTTCAAAACACGCATTTTTGAGAGCACATTCATTTTATGTTCACCTCATCTTCAGATGTATACCTTTATTTACGCATCGTGAACGGTGTTTCTCCACGTACGCCGTTTTACAAACATGGCTTAAAAACTTAAGTTGCAAAATTCTACAATGCCGTTAGCAAAGAAATAATGTTCACAACACGTAAATAAATGAAAACTTCTGAAGATGGGATGTCAGGTATCTCGAATTATCACCACCGAAAAAATAACACCTATACAAGAAACTGGTTGCTGCTAATTAATCGTAAATTACCTTCAATTTCAACAGTGGCGATGTGCTATTATGTCCACGGCGAAGAAGAATTATTTAATAATATTAATACGGAAAATAGTACGGAAGGTATGGTAATAAGCTATGCAATCCCAATCGATAAGCAGTGAAGAGCAAGGTGTAGGACAGCAATTTCGAGATCTTTGACCATTCGAATATTTGAAATTTGGTGTGTTAATATTAACACTATTAGCAAGCATTTTTTAAATATTTTTCCGCAAATACTTTTGACGACTCATCACAGAGGAATGGGTTGTTTTTTGTATTACTAAATAAAGTGAGCCATCCTACGTTTGTTCATTTTAAAAAGTTTGAGAGTCTAACTCACTTGACCTTAGCATACATCGGCTGTGTTATACGGAAACCGAAAGGAAAAGTGAAAACTTTCACTGGCATAAGTCATGAGCTGCCAAAAATTGCCTTCCGGGCAGACTCCCTCCCTCCATCCCTCCCTCTCTCTCACTCTCTCTCTCTGTCTATCTATTTCACCCCCCCCCCCCCTCACCCCTAGAGGCTGAATTCCTACCAGATGGACGGACTGTTTGCTTCGAATGATCGTTCCTGTCATATACGTAATACTGCCCATTGCTCCTGGGACACCCTGAATAGGCTTGTCCTCACGTTCATTTCCTCTGTGTAGGCCAATTTCTATAAAATAGAATATGTCTCCCTATAAATTTTACCTCCCTACTAACTTAACTGATGTAAGTCTAGAAAACTGAATGGTTAAAGTAATTCTCCTGTGTTATGAAAACAACATTAAACAAGTGAGAGTCAGTATGTTCCTCATGATGGGTTAAAACATTTTGACAGTACTGTCATAGACTTCATGCAGGCACGTCTGTCAGTTTGAGGATGGCCACGAAGTTCACAGCGTTGCCGCCTACTGGCGAAGCCACGAGGGGCTGAGACGGCGTCCTTTTCCACCACTGGGACGGCCCTCCCCAGGGACCTCCTCTGTATCGCATTATGTCTTCGCAGCCGGAGAGCCTTCCACGACACGCATCAGCAGCAAAACTCAATTTCTGTCACCATCTGGAGAGCAGAATTTCAGAAATGGGGTTTCGCAGACACTGAACCCCTTTGTGACTGACTCTGAAACAATACCATTCGGTGGTTCAAATGATTCAAATGGCTCTGAGCACTATGCGACTTAACACCTGCGGTCATCAGTCCCCTAGAACTTAGAACTACTTAAATCTGACTAACCTAAGGACATCACACACATCCATGCCCGAGGTAGGATTCGAACCTGCGACCGTAGCAGTCGCGCGGTTCCGGACTGAAGCGCCTAGAACCGCTCAGCCGGCAACATCCGGTGGTCCATGAAACAAAATTAACAACAACAATAACGAAGGTGTAAAGCGTAGTGTAGAATCTGGACCAACAGTGCCTTGATAAACTTGCGGCTAGTATGCCACGACGACTGGGTATTAGAGGTACCGGTATGTACAGCAGTTTGGACCACCACCTCTGAAGAAATCACTGTGTGGTGGTACAAACTGTAATGTGTGGTTTTCATGAGCAATAAAAAGGGCGGAAATGATGTTTAAGTTGATCTCTATTCCAATTTTCTGTACAAGTTCCAGAACTCTTGGAACGGAGGTTGATGCAAAACTTTTTTTTGATGCGTGTGTTTGCTCGACTCTTCTAGGAAAAGACGCTCAGGAAATTTTATCAGTAAAAGTTGCCGAGATGCGCAATGCCTCCCTTGCAGTATCTGCCAGTGGAGTTGGCTAAGCATCAACGTACTTACTAAACGAACCAATGACGAATGCTCTGCTTTGGTTCTTCTCTATTTCCTCTGTCAGTCCTGCCTGGTATGTATCCCGTGCTGACGAGCAATATTCAAGTACTAATTAAATGAGTGTTTTGTAAGCTAACTCCTACTTGGATAGTCCACACTTCCTGTGGAGCCTTGCGCTTTATCTCCGTCTGCCATCTGGCTTTCCTGTGACTATTTTTATGTGGTATTTCTACTATAAATGACCGAACGGTTCTAGGCGCTTGAGTCTGGAACCGCGCGACCGCTACGGTCGTAGGTTCGAATGCTGCCTCGGGAATGGATGTCTGTGATGTCCTTTGGTTCGTTAGGTTTAAGTAGTTCTAAGTTCTAGGGGACTAATGACCTCAGCAGTTAAGTCCCATAGTGCTCAGAGCCATTTTCTACTATAAATCGCATCGTACGCATGTTATCAGATACTGAATGAATGAGACTGCATGCAGTGCGTGTTGGGCAATCATGTAATCATACAATGACGCGTCTTTCCGCTTATGTATGCGCAGTCCGTAACATTTAGGTACACTCTGCCTGCTATCAAACTGAGTAGCTAGGATCTTTCCCTGTGGCAGAATGCGCTCGGGGCAACAGGCTAGGTACCCTCCCCTCCTCCTCATAGCGCCGCGAGCGCAAGTTGACGGGTTGAGCGCCGCGGACTTTACTTTTCATACAAGGTGTTTCCGATAGAGCGTGCAGAAATGTAACATGGCATAGAGTATGTTCCACTAAACAATTTGAAGTAGGAAACCGCGGGGCGGAGGAGGCAGCTTAAGGAGATATGGAAGTAACCCGCTTTGTCTAGCATTACGATTTTCCAACCTATTTACAACTAACATGCGTACACGTACTCTGCTGTTTATTTGTATGTACATTCTTTATTTCCTGCAGGGTAATAAGGAAGACGAGCCTGATAGCCAGGAAGTCATGATGCCGGTTTTGTTTACGTGAGGTTCGTGGAAAGAGTTCTACCTTAATTGTTGGAGAACGTACCCTTAGCTGTTCGGAGAGAGTGTAGATACAACATAAAGATGCACGGTCTCACTTCAGTGTAGAGGTCTGCAACTATCGCAGTGCCGTATTTTCTGGTCACTAGATTGGAAGGGGAGGTCCTATTCCATGGCCTGCAAGGTCACCTGACGTGAATCCCCCTGATTCTTTTTTAGGGGGATAACTAAGTCACTTATGCATGGGACACCTGTGAGTACGCAGATGGAATTAGTTGCCATAATTGTAGCAGTCTTTGATGTAATTCGAAACACATTAGGGATATTTGTCAGGGTTCGTCCGAATGTTGTTCGCCGATTTCATGCTTGCATTGAGGTTGATGGCCGTTAAAAAAAATGGCGCTGAGCACTATGGGACTTAACATCGGAGGTCATCAGTCCCACAGACTTAGAACTAATTAAACCTAACTAACCTAAGGACATCACACACATCCATGCCCGAGGCAGGATTCGAACCTGCGGCCGTAACAGCAGCGCGGTTCCGGACTCAAGCGCCAAGAATCGCTCGGCCACAGTTTTAGCACATTTTGTAAGATACAATACAAATGGTACGTTCGTTGTGTCAGTGATGGTATTTGCAGTTAACTGTATCTAATGTAAATAAAATAAGTACACAGTGTAAGTAGGCTGTTTAGGTTCTTATATTGGTAACGCCACCGCCACGTAGCGCTCTGTATGAAAATCACTGGCTGTGCTGTGTGCAGTCTGTGGCTAGTTTGCATTGTTGTCTGCCATTGTAGTGTTGGGCAGTTGGCTGTTAACAGAGCGTAGCGTTGCGCAGTTGGAGGTGAGCCGCCAGCAGTGGTGGATGTGGGGAGTGAGATGGCGGAGTTTTGAGAGGCGATGATCTGGACAGAGACAGTAGTAAATTTGTAAGACTGGATGTCATGAACTGCTATATATATTATGACCTTAGAACAATATTAAGGTAAATACATTGTTTTTTCTCCATCAAAATCTTTCATTTGCTAACTATGCCTATCAGTAGTTAGTGCCTTCAGTAGTTTGAATCTTTTATTTAGCTGGCACTAGTGGCGCTCGCTGTATTGCAGTAGCTTGAGTAACGAAGATTTTTGTGAGGTAAGTGATTTGTGAAAGGTATAGTTTAATGTTAGTCAGGGCCATTCTTTTGTAGGTATTATTGAAAGTCAGATTGCGTTGCGCTAAAAATTTTGTGTGTAATTTTAGTGTTGATCAGAATAGGTAAAAACCGAAATGCGAAATGTCTGAGTACGTTCAATTCTGCTCAGCTGTTTGAAAATCAAATAACGTAGGGGCTTACCAGCACAGTAATTCATTAATTTTTCTAAGGGAACTTTACAACTGTAATGTGATTTTATTCCTATTATCTCTATAAGCTGTGTTCTCTGACCCCAGGTTCCCTATTGCAAATCGTTCAGTGGAGCATCCTGTATGTCCTGTTAAATTTTTGCACGCTCTGACGCGAATACTCTGTATACATTGCGGTCCTAAACTATAAGTCAAAAATGTAAAGGCAGATGGAGGGGATCTAAATATGCAAATTTCGAGTATGAATGTGTGTGCGGCAGTGACACATTACACCACTAGCTTGTGCGCCAGTACGAATCACAAGAAACTGAAAAGGCATGTCAAGGCAAATGACATGAGAAATTTACGAATAATTTACATCAGGTGCTTGAAACAGCGGCCGCCAACAGCGATACACGATTCACAGCGACGGTGCTTGGATCGGCATACATAAGAAGAGACGTCAGGCGTGTCCATCACATGTCCAGCAGCAACTGACACACGGGCAACTAGATCTTCTGATGTGATCGGATCCTTGTACACAAGGATTTTTCTATGACCCCAGAAGAAAAGATCCACGCATGTTAAACCAGGAGAAAGCGGGGGCCAGGGAATTGGACCGCTTAGTTCAATCCAATGCTGGCCATAGACAGGTGACTCCCGACGTTTTGACTGCAGTGAGCAGGAGCTCCATCTTGCTGGAACCATATTAGTCTGCAGACAGCTAGAGGAGCATCGCCCAGAAGTTGACGTAAGATCTCCTGTAGGAACATAATGTACAATACTGGCCATTAAAATTGCTACACCACGAAGATGACGTGCTACAGACGCAAAATTTAACCGACAGGAAGAAGATGCCGTGATATGCAAATGATTAGCTTTTCAGAGCATTAATTCACACAAGGTTGGCGCCGGTGGCGACACCTACAACGTGCTGACATAGGCCTATCGCGATTGCAGTTAATCGTATCCCGACGTTGCTGCTCGCTTTGGTCGAGATCCAATGACTGTTAGCAGAATATGGAATCGGTGGGTTCAGGAGGGTAATACGGAACGCCGTGCTGACCTCGTATCACTAGAAGTCGAGATGACAGGCATCTTATCTGCATGGCAGTAATGGATCGTACAGCCACGTCTCAATCCCTGAGTCAACGTTTGCAAGACAACAATCATCTGCACGAACAGTTCGACGACGTTCGCAGCAGCATGGACTATCAGTTCGGAGATCATGGCTGCGGTTACCCTTGATGCTGCATCACAGACAGGAGCGCCTGCGATGGTGTAGTCAACGACGAACCTGTGTGCACGAATGGCAAAACGTCATTTTTTCGGATGAATCCAGGTTCTGTTTACAGCATCATGATGGTCGCATCGTGTTTGGCGACATAGAGGTGAACGCACATTGGAAGCGTGTATTTGTCTTCGCCATACTGGCGTATCACCCGGCGTGATGGTATGCGGTGCCATTGGTTACACGTCTCGGTCACCTCTTGTTCGCATTGACTTGATCTTTTAACAGTGGACGTTACATTTCAGATGTGTTACGACCCGTGGCTCTACCCTTCATTCGATCTCTGCGAATACCTACATTTCAGCAGGATAATGCACGACCGCATGTTGTAGGTCCTGTACAGGCCTTTCTGGATACAGAAAATGTTCGACTGCTGCCCTGGCCAGCACATTCTCCAGATCTCTCACCAATTGAAAACGTCTGGTCAATGGTGGCCGAGCAACTGGCTCGTCACAATACGCCTGTCACTACTCTTGATGAACTGTGGTATCGTGTTGAAGCTGCATGGACGGCTGTACCTGTACACGCCATTCAAGCTCTGACTCACTGCCCAGGCGTATCAAGGCCGTTATTACGGCCAGAGGTGGTGGTTCTGGGTACTGATTTCTCAGGATCTGTGCCCCCGAATTGCGTAAATATGTAATCACATGTCAATTCTAGTATAATATATTTGTCCAATGAATACCCGTTTATCATCTGCATTTCTTCTTGGTGTAGCAATTTTAATGGCGAGTAGTGTATGTATCGCCAGTTAAACGACTAGGTAGAATGTACGGTCCTACTAAGTTATTGGGAACAATACTCGCTCGCGCTCGGTTCTAGGCGCTTCAGTCCGGAACCGCGCTGCTGCTACGGTCGCAGGATCGAATCCTGCCTCGGACATGGATGTCCTTAAGTTAGTTAGGTTTAAGTAGTCCTAAGTCTGGGGGACTGATGGCCTCAGATGTTAAGTCCCATAGTACTTAGAGCCATTTTCTTTATGTTTTAAGATTTCACAACGTTCTTTTTGCTACAGGGTCTTCAATCCAATCATAAAGCTAGTGTGGTATGCAGTACGTTCGTATTTTGTACATCAGTAGTAGTAATAGTCGGTAAGTCATCGAGTAAAACAGAAGTAATATCCGGTTTTCCCCAAGGAAGTGTTACAGGCCCTCTATTGTTCCTGATCTACTCGTATATTAACGACATAGGATACAATCTAACTAGTCGTCTTAGATTGTTTGCAGATGATGCTGTCATTTACCGTCTTGTAAAGTCATAAGATGACCAAAACTAATTGCAAAATGATTTAATAAGATATCTGTATGGTGCGAAAAGTGGTAGTTGACCCTGAACAAAGAAAAATGTGAAGTTATCCACATGAGTACTAAAAGAAATCCGCTAAATTTCGATTACGCCATAAGTCACACATACATGAAGGCTGTAAATTCAACTAAATACTTAGGGATTACAATTACAAGTACATGTACATCTACATCTACATCCATCCTCCGCAAGCCACCTGATGGTGTGTGGCGGAGGGTACCTTTAGTATCTCTATAGATTTTCCCTTCTATTCCGGTCTCATAATGTTCCTGGAAAGAAAGATCGTCGGTATGCCTCTGTGTAGGCTCTAACCTCTTTGATTTTATCCTCATGGTCTCTTCGCGAGATATACGTAGGAGGGAGCAATATTCTGCTTGACTCCTCGGTGAAGGTATGTTCTCGAAACTTCAACAAAAGCCCGTACCGAGCTACTGAGTGTCTCTCCTGCAGAGTCTTCCACTGGAGTTTATCTATCATCTACGTAATGATTTCGCGATTATTAAATGATCCTGTAACGAAGCGCGATGCTCTCCGTTGGATCTTCTCTATCTCTTCTATGAACCCTATCTGGTACGGATCCCACACTGGTGAGCAATGTTCAAGCAGTGGGCGAACAAGTGTACTATAACCTACTTCCTTTGTTTTCGGATTGGATTTCCTTAGGATTCTTCCAATGAATCTCAGTCTGACATCTGCTTTGCCGACGATCAACTTTATATGATCATTCCACTTTAAATCACTCCTAATGCGTACTCCCAGATAATTTATGGAATTAACTGCTTCCAGTTGCTGACCTGCTATATTGTATCTGGATGATAAGGGACCTATCTTTCTATGTATTCGCAGCACATTACACTTGTCTACATTGAGATTCAATTGCCATTTCCTGCACCATCCGTCAATTCGCTGCAGATCCTCCTGCATTTCAGTACAATTTTCCATTGTTACAACCTCTCGATATACCACAGCATCATCCGCAAAAAGCCTCAGTGAACTTACGATGTTATCCACAAGGTCATTTATGTAAATTGTGAATAGCAACAGTCCTACGACACTCCCCTGCGGCACACCTGAAATCACTCTTACTTCCGAAGACTTCGCTCCATTGAGAATGACATGCTGCGTTCTGTTGTCTAGGAACTCCTCAATCCAATCACACAATTGGTCTGATAGTCCATATGCTCTTGTTTTGTTCATTAAACGATTGTGGGGAGCTGTATCGAATGCCTTGCGAAAGTCAAGAAACACGGCATCTACCTGGGAACCCGTGTCTATGGCCTTCTGAGTCTCGTGGACGAATCTAATCTAAATTGAAACAATCATATAGATAATGTTGTGGGTAGAGCAAATCAAAGACTGCGATTCATTGGCAGAACACTTAGAACGTGCAACAGATCTACTAAAGAGACTGTTTACACCACACTTGTCCGCCCTATTCTGGAGCACTGCTGTGCGGTGTGGGGTCCGCATCAGGTGGTACTGACGGATGACGTCGAAAAAGTACAAAGAAGGACGGCTCGTTTTGTATTATCGCGAAGCAGGGGAGATAGTGCTACAGACATGATACGTGAATTGGAGTGGCAGTCATTAAAACAAAGGCGTTTTTCGTTACGACGGCTCCTTCCCATGACATTTCAATCACCAGTTTTCTCCTCTGATTGCGAAAACATTGTGTTGGCACCTACCTACTTTGGGAGAAATGATCATCACAATAAAATAAGAGGAATCACGGCTCGCACTGAAAAATTTAAGTGCTCGTTTCTCGCGCGCGCCGTTCGAGAGTAGAGAGAGCTTGAAGGCGGTTCATTGAACCCTCTGCCAGACACTTAATTGTGAGTAGCAGAGTAGTCACGTAGATGTAGATGTACATCAGGTTGATTGCAGAACTATATCGAACACTTTCCGCAAATGAAATAACAAGTAACAAATGCTTCAAATGGCTCTGAGCACGAGGCGCCGCGCAGGATCGCGGTAAGCTTTAACTAAGCGCGATCCGCTGGAAAGGGTCCCTTCCGGTCCGCCATTGCGGTTTATCGGCGTGCCACTTCGGCCGCGCCCATTGTGACTTCCTCCCGCGCCTAGTTCCTTATCTTCTCTAACGTCATACGCTACTCCAGCAGGCGCCGTCAGGCGCCTGCTTCAGCATACGTATGCCGCTGCACTGTTTATTTGTGACGTTGCAACAGCATTACTTTTAATTCGAAGCAACTGCATGTTTTACACAGCCATGCTTCTCTATGCGTACATGCAGCACTATAATTATATTTATAATATTATTATTTATAGATTATTGGGTGCGGGAGTTCCGACTCCTGGGGAGGTGGGTGGGTGTTATTAGTTTAGACTACACATTGATCTTGTCAAAAGCCGAGAAGCGATTCTTCTTGGTGTTGTAGCACTCGGGACTTAACTGCTGTGGTCATCAGTCACCTAGAAATTAGAACTACTTAAACCTGAAACGTCCCCTTAGAAAAATTATACATGACTGTGCTTAAACTGACACACAATATTTTTTTAGCGCAACGCAATCTGACTTTTAAGAATCCCTACAAAAGAATGGCACTGACTGAGAATAACCTATACCTTTCGTCAAATCACTTACCTCACAAAAATCTTCGTTACTCGAACTACTGCAATACAGCGAGCGCCACTACTGCCAGCTAAATAAAAGATTCAAACTACAGAAGGCACTAACTACTGATGGGCATAATTAGCAAATGAAAGATTTTAATAGTGAACAAACAATGTATTTACCTTAATAGTCATAATATATATAGCAGTTCATGACATCCATTCTTACAAATGTACTGTTTCTGATGGACACACCTCCAGATTATTCATTCTCAAAAATCCGCCATCTCACATCCCCACATCCACCACTGCTGGCGGCTCGCCTCCAACTGCCCAACACTAAGCGCTGTTAACATCCAGCTGCCCAACACTACAATGGCGAGTATTACAACAATGCCAACCAGCCACTGACTGCACACAGCACAGCCAGTGATTTTCATCAGAGCGCTACGTGGCGTTACCAATATAAAAACCTAAACAGCCTACTTACAAACCTAACTAACCTAAGGACATCACACACATCCATACCCGAGGCAGGATTCGAACCTGCGACCGTAGCGGTCGCGCGGTTCCAGACTTTTTTTTTTGTTATCAGTCTACTGACTGGTTTGATGCGACCCGCCACGAATTCCTTTCCTGTGCTAACCTCTTCATCTCAGAGTAGCACTTGCAACCTACGTCCTCAATTATTTGCTTGACGTATTCCACTCTCTGCCTTCCTCTACAGTTTTTTCCCTCTACAGCTCCCTCTAGTACCGTGGAAGTCATTCCCTCATGTCTTAGCAGATGTCCTATCATCCTGTCCCTTCTCCTTATCAGTGTTTTCCACATATTCCTTTCCTCTCCGATTCTGCGTAGAACCTCCTCATTCCTTACCTTATCAGTCCACCTAATTTTCAACATTCGTCTATAGCACCACATCTCAACTGCTTCGATTCTCTTCTGTTCCGGTTTTCCCACAGCCCATGTTTCACTACCATACAATGTTGTACTCCAGACGTACATCCTCAGAAATTTCTTCCTCAAATTAAGGCCGGTATTTGATATTAGTAGACTTCTCTCGGCCAGAAATGCCTTTTTTGCCATAGCGAGTCTGCTTTTGATGTCCTCCTTGCTCCGTCCGTCACTGGTTATTTTACTGCCTAGGTAGCAGAATTCCTTAACTTCATTGACTTCGTGACCATCAATCCTGATGTTAAGTTTCTCGCTGTTCTCATTTCTACTACTTCTCATTACCTTCGTCTTTCTCCGATTTACTCTCAAACCATACCGTGTACTCATTAGACTGTTCATTCCGTTCAGCAGATCATTTAATTCTTCTTCACTTTCACTCAGGATAGCAATGTCATCAGCGAATCGTATCATTGATATCCTTTCACCTTGTATTTTAATTCCACTCCTGAACCTTTCTTTTATTTCCATCGTTGCTTCCTCGATGTACAGATTGAAGAGTAGGGGCGAAAGGCTACAGCCATGTCTTACACCCTTCTTAATACGAGCACTTCGTTCTTGATCGTCCACTCTTATTATTCCCTCTTGGTTGTTGTACATATTGTATATGACCCGTCTCTCCCTATAGCTTACCCCTACTTTTTTCAGAATCTCGAACAGCTTGCACCATTTTATATTGTCGAACGCTTTTTCCAGGTCAACAAATCCTATGAAAGTGTCTTGATTTTTCTTTAGCCTTGCTTCCATTATTAGCTGTAACGTCAGAATTGCCTCTCTCGTCCCTTTACTTTTCCTAAAGCCAAACTGATCGCCACCTGACTGTAGCGCCTAGAAACGCACAGCCACTCCGGCTGGCTAACAAGTAACAAACTGGGGCGCCGCTATCTAATGGCTCAGCGAGTCTCGTGGACGAACGGAGCGAGCTGCGTTTCGCATGATCGTTATTTGCGGAATCCATATTCAGTTCCATGAAGGAGGCTTGCGGTCTCGAGGAAGGTTACAAAACGCGAGTATAAAACTGACATCACTGATACAGGCCCACAGTTCCGTGCGTCTGTTCGAAGACCCTTCTTGGAAACGGCAGAGGTATTGCGTGCCATTAATAAACGGGTGAGCATTTTTTCCCCCCTCAGTGAATTCATTCAGTAGTAGTCTTTCATTCCGTTGTCTGTCAGTATCAAAGTGGCACATTCACGCATGTCGCCATTCGCTGTACTTGCTACTCTCTCTGACTATTAATTTCGTATGGAAATACGGACAAAGCGGAAATGCTGAAACGGTAATTGCGAAACCTGCTGCATCGTCTGCTGTGCGTACATTCGTATGAATGGCCTGGGAGTGTATGGCGCAGATAGCAATGTAAGCGGCGGATTCCAATAATCGCGGGTTCACGCATAGTAGACGTGCTGTGTATAGACAGCATTCACACACGACTCACCGACCGGTTACCTGCTGCACGTGGGCCGACAGCGGCAGGTATTGTCTGCGAAACAGTCAGCGTGTCGTAGATTTGCCAACCCGCCCTGTTGTGGTTGTACTGCAACAGCACCTTTAATGGTACGGACTTTGGCAATTTACAAATGGACAGCTAGTTCCTCTCTGCGTTTCACAAACTTCGTGCTTCACAAATCTGAGTGGAGTGCTGCTGATAAGAGATATGAGCAGACCGTATGTGTGAGTGTGTGTGTGTGTGTGTGTGTGTGTACTTTCATGAGACGAAAACATGCTTGTCGATATAATATCTAAAACAATCATCACAGCCTACACAACTAAAACAAATGAAGGCATTACAATTCAAACAAACTCGTACTTACGAAGCGTAATACAAAATAAGGTCCTGCTGATGACGTATTGAATCACTTCTGGGCAAGGAAACTGAAAACTAATCTGTGTTGTTTAAAAACAAGCGCGTCCCAGCCTGTTAATATTTCGGCAAATATTTCAGCTTTAGAGCCTTACAGGCAGGCTACAAAGCAAACACGCATCTACGCATCTAGCAGGCCTGAAAAGTCCGGGAAACGATGGTTGACTAGGTAGTGTGGTCCAATAGCTCGCGTCTTTGTCGCTTTTCAAAATGATACAAGGCGCCTAGGCGCTGACAAGGACGTGTGTTGGCTCGAACAGGAACTTCTATTTAAGCAGTCCCATCTCACCTTTCTAACTATGCCTGTGACGGCATGTAACTGCGTTGCTCTTGGTTTGTGCACAACAGTGCTTGCAGTCTTCGTAGGAGTCAAGTCTGGAACACACCAGTCAACCAGTTACCTCAGCAAATAGTTAACGTGTTTATGTGTGTGACTCAGTATTGTCATACATATACAGCAAAAATGGACGAAGCCATTAACGTTGGGAACGTTTTAAAAAGTGTGGCGTCCAAGTTAAGAAGGCGTTATCCAACGAAAGACGGTGTAGGACAAGATAACAGCACTTTCGCGATGTTTTTGGTGGATCTGTTCATATATAAACGGTATTATTCATTTGACTGTTAAACTGAAGTTACACTGGACAGGAGAACGGATAAGGAAAACGACTTTATAGACAACAACGCGATTAATAGTGTTCAATAATGTAGTGCTAGTGCTAGTGGCAGTGGCGGAAACAGTACTCCTCAAAGAGGAGCGAACAGGTCTGACGATTATGAACCATCACCATGAGAGAAATCAAATATTGCTAGAATTTTAACAGAATTTTGTGAAGTATGTCTTATACATATTTATGCCGTGCGGCTGGTCCCGGCGGAGGTTCGAGTCCTCCCTCGGGCATGGGTGGGTGTGTTTGTCCTTAGGATAATTTAGGTTAAGTAGTGTGTAAGCTTAGGGACTGATGACCTTAGCAGTTAAGTCCCGTAAGATTTCACACACATCTGAACGTACATATTTATGATGATTATCATACATCTCCACGTAAAGTTACGACCTACAGCGCGTTACTGAAGAGGCATCCATCTATAAAAAGCACATCAAACATCAAATTAATATTTGACTACGTGGGGAGAAGTAATACATAATGTACATTCTTTTCGAGGACACAAGGCAATCAAGGAACTGGAGATGAAACAACACATTCTATACCAATTTGACACAGCAAGGAATGAAGGAAATGTGTCCATCACCTGAAATTCTGGGCAATGCAAAGTGCAAGAGAAATTGGCCACACTCAGTTTTATGTTCTGCAGCGTTCACAGCACGTCTCAAGAAAGAATATGGAATGTTGCCGTCGATACATCACTGCTTTCATGGCAGCCAGAGACGTGAAGGAAGACCAAGATATTCGCTCGTCTGGGGCCCGTTTTGTTGAAAAAGTAATCCAGGAAACTGCAAGTTTCCAGATACAGCCACACTGAATATAGAATACTGATCAAAAAAGATTTAATTATAAGGTACCTTCCGGCGCACAGTATTAAAAAAAAAAAAAAAAAAAAAAGGGGGGGGGGGGGGAATCAACAGCTGCCTTGGTCCATTCTGGGCACAGTACAACTCGTAGCTATGGACCAGATACTGGACTTTCAATGAGTGGACACCTACAAAATGAAAAAAGGGTATATTTGTCTTCAGGAAAAAACTTTCGGTTCGAAAATTAATAAGGCTGTTGAAGACAGTCTTCCACCAAACGTACATTTGGAGGCTAGAACAAGCAGGAAACTGTCAAGTGACCATTTAAAATCCTTTTGCGTGAATATTGTTAGCGACAATGTCGCAAATAGCCGGAAGTGTACATTAATTTGCGATTCTTGGAGTGCTCACAAAGGCACAACAGCAGAAACAAGGTAAAGATATTGAGTGCATAATCATATGATCATGTCGTCAAAAACAATAAAATACGTACAGCCTTTAGAAGTATATTTCTTCCAGCAGTGTAAAATATATGCAAGAAGGATAACAGACTCTATAAGGACTCTCTGCAGTGACATCGACGCTAAATTAGAAAATAGAATTTTGATAATGAAAATGCATTATATTATTCATAAGCAACTGTCTTCTCCAGTGCATAGCCTATGCTTCAATATTCCTGGCGAGTGGCTTGGTACAATACTCCCGCACTTGTTGCTCAACTCAAGAATTTGAGTCATGTGGCATTTGCTTTCCCAGCTGAAGAATGTCATTCTAAGAATTCACACACTAAGAGTAACACAATCGAATGCTTTCACCATCCTAATCACAGTGGCACGAAAAACTTGTAAATACAGCTGGAACACTGAATTCCTGTTCAGGTCGAGAGACTTCTCCTCTGACTGCATCGACGCCACAATGAGGCGTTTAACATGCATATACGGATAGTGTAGTTTAGGCCAGACGTACGTGTGTGTGTGTGTGTGTGTGTGTGTGTGTGTGTGTGTGTGTGTCCACTTCTTCAGATTACCGTGAACATGAATCAGAATATTTATTTCAACATTCCTGGTAACCAGTTATTGCCCTTTCTTCTACCTCTTCATCATGAGAATACTATGAAATCGCGAGCCGTTGTCAAGTCAACGTTGACGCCAGGTTCCTAGCGGAAAGCGGTATGGTTTATGGTTGCGCGCTGCGCTCCGTGTATAGGTAGTCATCCCCGGCTGTATTTCTGAGTAATGCACTTCCAAAACAAATCTAAGCACATATTTGCTTCTTTGAATACAAAACCCGCGTTCCTGGTGAACGTTTGAGGACTATATTCCACCATGTATTGTGGAATATACGGTGAGGGAGGGGAAGGCGCCGTGCCTCAGCAATTATACACGTATCAGCCAGGACATAACAGCCGGTGTGAACACCTTCAGTGCGGATAACAGCGGCGACGCGTCGCGGCGTGGAAGCAATGAGGCCTTGGTAGGCTGCTGGAAGGAGTTGTCACCACATCTGCACACAGAAATTCCTGTAAATTTCGGGGGGGGGGGGGGGCGAGATAAGCTCTGACGCCACGTTCAGCCACATCCAGGAACTGTTCGATCTGGTTCAAATGTAGTGAGGGTGGGGGAGGGGTGGGGGAGGGGTGGGGGAGGAGAGGGGAGATAGAACATCAAATGGAACACGCCACTGTGTTCCTTGAACCACTCCATCACACTACTGGCCCTGTGACCTGGCACATTAGCTTGTTGAAAAATGCGATTGCCGTCGGGAAATATGACCGTCATGAAGGGGTGTACGTGGTCTGCAACCAGCGTGCTATATTCCTTGGTGGTCGTGGTGTCTTGCACGAGCTCCACTGGATCCACGGATGCCCACGTTAAAGTTCCTCAGTGAATAATGGAGCCGCCGCCAGCTGTCTCCGACCCGCAGTACAGTTGTCAAAGAGCTGTTCCCCTGGAAGACGATGGATACGCACCCTCCCGTAGGCAGGATGAAGAGAGTATTGGGTTTCATCAGACCATGTAGCGCTTTGCCAGTGCGCCAACGTCCAGTGCCGACGGTACGTGCCCATGTCAGTTGTAGTCACAGATGTCGTGGTGTTAATAATGGCACATGCATTGA
Organism: Schistocerca cancellata; assembly: GCF_023864275.1. Classification (NCBI taxonomy): domain Eukaryota; kingdom Metazoa; phylum Arthropoda; class Insecta; order Orthoptera; family Acrididae; genus Schistocerca; species Schistocerca cancellata. The sequence continues at coordinate 375,261,897 of NC_064626.1, forward strand.
TCGTCGGCTGCGGAGGCCTATCGTTAGGAGTGTTCGGTGTACTGTGCGTTCAGATACACTTGTACTCTGCTCAGCATTAAAGACTAGTGTTAGTTCTGCCACATTTCACCGTCTATTCTGTTTTACCAGTCTACCGAGCCGACGACGTCCGACATGTGTAATTAGGACGGCGCCCAACCACACAACGTCTGGACGTGGTTTCACTTTTATTTCGCCACGTGTTGAAGGCATTCACCACAGCACTCCTCCAACACTCGACAAGTCGACCAGACTCAGATAAATCGCGCGCCTTCCCCAGTCTACACACGGACAGCACGCTCATTGCGAAGACATGCATGCACCGTGGTGAGTAGCAGTGATTCCTCGCAAGGTTTACCCTTGATGACGGTACGACACAACGCTTTGCAGCTCGCCTGGGCCCGTCAACACTGGACACTGGACTCCTGATGACTGGAAACATGTGACCTGGTCGGACGAGTGTCGTTTCAAATTGTATCGAGCGGATGGATGTGTAAGGTTATTAAGACAACCTCACGAATCCACGAACCAGCATGTCAGCAGGGGACTGTTCAAGCTGGTGGAGGCTCTATAATTGTTTGGGGCGTGTGCAGTTGGAGTGATATGGGGCCCCTCATACGTCTAGATACGACTCTGACAGGTGACACATACATAAGCATCCTCTCTGATCACCTGCATCCATTCATGCCCATTGTGCATTACCACGGACTTGGGCAATTCCCGAAGGATAATGCGACACCCCCACACATCCAGAATTAATACAGAGTGGCTCCAGAAACACTCTTCTGAGTTTAAACCCTTCCGCCGGCCACCAGACTCCCCAGACATGAACATTATTGAGCATATCTGGGATGCCTTGCTACGTGCTGTTGCGAAATCTACACCCCCTCCTACTCTTACGGATTTATGGACATCCAAAGAGGATTCTTGGTGTCAATTCACTCCAGCACTACTTCAGACATTAGTCGAGTCAATGCCACGTCATGCTGCGGCACTTCTGCGTGCTCGCGGGGACCCTACACGATATTAGGCAGATGTACCAGTTTCTTTGTCTCTTCAGTGTAAATAATGTATCGATTGTGCGTAAACATGAGCGTCTCTGTATCCCACTATCGCGAGTCCTCATTACTTCGTTCTTTATGCCGCAGCTGCCGATCGCAGCGGTGCGAGAGCATCCGTTGATTACTGGCCGAGAAACAAGTGGAACTCCCCCTCTCACAACCCCCTGAACGCATGGGCTATGTCATGCTAACTCGGCCCCTCGCATTCCCTTGAGACAAAGTGTTTTCTGCTTGTAGAAGGATGGACAGGAAAAATACTGTATGTCAAAAATGTGTCGTTTATTACACGAATCTTTTCGAGATCTGTCGGTCAGGGAATTTGATCGATTGTACTCTGCGTGATTAATTCTTACAACAGTGATCAGTGATAAAATATAGGGATAAAATAAAGGGTAAGGGAATCGGTAAGATTTTAAAAAAATTGCTGTAATATGGGAGATCCCGGGAGATACAGGAGAGGTGGTCACCATACTACTAACAACACAATCATCCATGCCTCCATTTATATTGGTGGGTCCGCCTTTCGTGACATCTAGTGATCAATTCTGCATTACGCAGGAGTGTCCAGATAGGATTTTTTTTTTAAGTTTTGCATGTATTATATTGTAAACAGAAACCTTCCAATCACGAGCGCTCGGGATGCTCACTGAACTGCCTGTACGTCTGTCTACTTTGATCCGTTAAGGGCGAAGTGTTGAGTTATATCTGCAGCGAAGTCTTGAAATCAGTCACAAATCTCGTTCCGATACTTGGCAAGTTCGAGGACTAAACGACAGTAGGGAACTGTATTGAATGCCTGTCTGAGAGCAACGAACACGCTATTCACTGGCCACTGATTTCTACGAATGTCTGAATATTATGGACGAACAGAGCAAAATCTCTGTTTGGGTAACAGTTGTTCATTTTTATTGAGATGGTTTATGCTCTCCAAGAAACGTCGTAACATGAGTAGTCGACTGAGCGAGGAAGCCACTGGTGTAGAAGTGGTTTTAGGAGTAGACTGGCGGATGACCCGGCGGCGGCCCGTGCAGCGGCGAACAGAAAGAGAAATGCGGTCGGATGCCAGCTGTTACGGCCCCTTCCCCGCCACACCCACCTCCCACGCAGCGACGGATTCGCATCGCGCCGCGGCTGGTCGGCGCAATTTCCGAGCCCAGACTCGCCGTTCACAACGGAATGCCCCCAACCCTCCCGCCTCCCTTTTTTTTTTTTTTATAAGCCCCTATCCGCGCCACTGCCTCCGGGAAGCTCATTACCACGAGGCAGGACAGCACTGCGCATTTTTTTCTACTGGCACAAAAAGCAGTGAGAGACCAATTGCGTGACCGGCTAATTGGGAGGCGGTGTGCACAGTGCGTGCACGCATAAATAAGGCCGACCCGGTGCCGCTGGGCGGTCACGGACGCAGGGAATTACCTCTCCGAGTGCCGTCCCCTAGCTGCCGTCGCCACGCGTACGAGGGCGACTCAAATGAAAGCCGTATTGTTGCTTTTATTGTTATTTACTGTACACTAACACGACAGAAAGGCGTTTCACTTTTCTACATAGACTGGCGTGACAAAAGCCATGGTATAGCGATAGATACATACACATATGGCAGTAGTACCGCATACGCAAGGTATAAAACGACAGTGGATGGGCGGAGCTGTCATCTGTACTCAGCTAATTCATGTGAAAAGGTTTCCGACATGGTTATGGTCGTCTCAGCAGGAATTAACATACCGGGTGATCAAAAAGTCAGTATAAATTTGAAAACTTAATAAACCACGGAATAATGTAGATAGAGAGGCCAAAATTGACACACAGGCTTGGAATGACATGGGATTTCACTAGGGGAAAAAAAAGAAAATGTCCGACAGATGGCGCTGGACAGCAAAACGTCAGTGACTGCTACCGTGACGGGTGAGAGGTACGCCGATATGTTACAGAACCGCATCATCCCCAGCCTGGCTGATAAACACCTGTTGGAACCTACGATGTTTATGCAAGATGGCGTTCCACCCCATATTGCTAGACGAGTGAAAGATCTCTTGCGGGCGTCGTTTGGTGATGATCGTGTGCTCAGCCGCCACTTTCGTCACGCTTGGCCTCCCAGGTCCCCAGACCTCAGTCCGTGCGATTATTGGCTTTGGGGTTACCTGAAGTCACAAGTGTATTGTGATCGATCGACATCTCTAGGGATGCTGAAAGACAACATCCGACGCCAATGCTTCACCATAACTCCGGACATGCTTTACAGTGCTGTTCACATTATTCCTCAACTACAGCTATTGTTGAGGAATGATGGTGGACGTATGGAGCATTTCCTGTAAGGAACACGATCTTTGATTTGTCTTACTTTGTAATGCTAATTATTGCTATTCTGATCAGATGAAGCGCCATCTGTCCGACATTTTGTGAAGTTTTGTATTTTTTTGGTTATAATAAAACCCCATGTCATTCCAAGCATGTGTGTCAAATTTTACCTCTCTATCTACATTATTCTGTGGTTTATTAAGTTTTCAAATTTATACTGACTTTTTTATCACCTGGTTCTTTGAACGCAATGGACATTCCACTGTGGAAATCGTTAGGGAATTCAGCATTCCGAGATCCACAATGTTAAGTGTGTGCCGAGAATACCTGATGTCCAGGCATTACCTCTCACCACGGACAATGCAGTGGTCGACGTCCTTCACTGATGAATAGAGAACAGCGGTGTTTGCGTAGAGTTGTCAGTGCTAACAGACAAGCAACATTTCGTGAAATACCCGCAGAAATCAATGTGGAACGTACGACGAACAATCCGTTAGGACAGTGCGGCGAATTTGGCGTTAATGGACTACAGCACAAGACGACTAACCAGCGCGGCTTTGCTAACAGCACGACATCATCTGTAGCCCCTGTCCAGGGCTCGTGACCATATCGGTTGGATCCTAGACGACTGGAAAACCGAGGGCTGGTCAAGTGAGCCCCAATTGCAGTTGGTAAGAGATGATGGTAGGGTTAGAATATGGTGCAGACACCACGAAGCCATGGACCCAATTTGTCAAAAAGGCACTGTGCAAGCTGGTGGGGACTGGGACCTCTGGTTCAACTGAACCGATCGTAGCTGGAAATGGCTATTTTCTGTTGCTTGGAGACCATTCATGGACTTCACGTACCCAAACATGTCACCAGGTCACAGTTGTTCGCGACTGATTTGAAGAACATTCTGGACAATTGGTGCGAATGATCGGGTCACTCAGATGCGCCGACGTGAATTTCACCGAACGTTTCTGGGATATAGTCGAGAGGTCAGTTCGTGCACAAAATCCTGCACCGGCAACACTTTGGCAGTTATAGACTGATGTTGAGGCAGTATGACTCAGTATTTCTGCAGGGGGTTTCCTAAGACCTGTTCGAGCCGATGCCACGTCGAGTTGCTCCATTGCGCTGGCCAAAAGAAGGTCCGACACGACATTAGCACATATCCTCTGACTTTTGTCTCTTTAGTGTAGTTTCCCTCACATTCAATGCAAGTTTGTCCAGGTACGTTTCGATATTACTGGTACGATTAATACGACCCGTGCTGTTCTATAATAAGCCTCCGCAGCTCAATAGCGAGTCTGGCTGCTGTGCGGAAGACCCGCTTTTGATTACCATCACTGCCAACAATTTTTCCTTGGTGGGAGGACAGAGTAGGGATGCATTCCGCTACGTGATGCCAATTAACGACATAGCGACTCAATGGCCAAGAAAACCGACAAGGGCCGAGAGGACTCTATGCTGGCCCCATGCCCCTCCATACAGCATCCGCATGACGGCACTGGCAGAGGATGAGGAGGCGGTCGGTCGACCCACTGGTCCACCATGTCCGGAACGCGGACTTTTGCTTTGCCGTTCTTAGTTCTTGCTTTGCCCTCCTATAACTGCCGTCTTAAATTTAATCAACATTTTACCTTACACAACGCCCTCCCCCATGTAACAATAAAAAACACTAATCCGCGCATTTCCCAACCTATTGGAGATGTGCCTCAAGGCTCCATCCTTCCTCCGATCTTTTATGTTCTCTACATGCCAAAATGTTGTGGATCTTTTTCCGAAAACTTGTGTTATACTTCATTTACAAGCTTGTCAGTTTAGTCGACACTGGGTATTAAAACTTCCAGATACCAATACAGCATCCAGTATCTCAAGGTAGTCTCCTAAGTTGTTCGGCAGATTTCTTGTTCGTCTTATATAAACTGCCAACGGCCTTGCCTCAGTGGTAACACCAGCTCCCGTCACATCACCGAAGTTAATCGTTGCCAGACTGGGCTAGCAGTTGGATGGGTAACTGTCTAGGTCTGTCGAGCGCTGTTGGCAAGGGGGGTGCGCTCAGCCCTTGTGAGAGCAACTGATGTGTTACTTGACTGAAGAATAGCGGTCCGGTCCCGAAAACTGACAACGGCCGGGAGAGCTGTGTGATGAACACATGCCCCTCCATATTCGCATTCTGTGACACCTACGGACTGAGGATGACACGGCGGTCGGTCGGTACCGTTGTGCCTTCCGAGGACTTTCCGCACGGAATTGGCAAAAACTGAATCATCGCAAGTACAGGCAATGAAACTGCTTCTTATCAGACTCACGACGTGGATTCGAATAGACATCAACATAAACATCATTTCCGCTCTTTTTATTGCTCATGAAAACCACACATTGCATGTCCTACCACCATACGGCGAGATCTTCAGGTGTGGTGGTCGAGATTGCTGTACACACCGCTATCTTTAATACCCAGTAGCACGTCCTCTTGCACTGATGCATGCCCGTGTTCGTCGTGGCATACTATCCACAACCTCATCAAGGTACTGTTGCGCCAGATTGTCCCATTCCTCAACGGCGATTCGGCGTAGGTCCCTTAGAGTGGTTGGTGGGTCACGTCGTCCATAAACAGCCCTTTCCAATCTATCCCAGGCATGTTCGGTAGGGTTCATGTCTCGAGAACATGCTGGCCACTAATCGAGCGATGTCGTTATCCTGAAGGAAGTCATTCACAAGATGCACATCATGGGGGCGCGAATTATCGTCCATGAAGACGAATGCATCGCCAATATGCTGCCAATATGGTTGCACTATCGGTCGTAGGATGGCATTCACATATCGTACAGCCGTTACGGCGCCTTCCATGACGACCAACGGTGTACGTCGGCCCCGCATAATGCCACCCCAAAACAGCAGGGAACCTCCACCTTGCTGCACTCGCTGGACAGTGTGTCTAAGGCGTTAAGCCTGGCCGGGTTGCCTCCAAACACGTCTCCTACGATTGTCTAGTTAAAGGCATATGCGACACTCATTGGTGAAGAGAACGTGATGCCAATCCTGAGCGGTCCATTCGGCATGTTGTTGGGCCCGTCTGTACCGTGCTGCATGGTGTCGGGGTTGCAAAGATGGACCTCGCCATGAACGTCGGGAGTGGAGCGGCCCATCATGCAGCCTACTGCGCACAGTTTGAGTCGCAACACGACGTCCTGTGGCTGTATGAAAAGAATTATTCATCATGGTTTTGTTGCTGTCAGGATTCCTCCGAGCCATAATCCATAGGCAGCGGTCATCCACTGCAGTAGTAGCCCTTGGGCGGCCCGAGTGAGGCATGACATCGACAGTTCCTGTCTCTCTGTCTCTCATAATTTTTAACATTTTTATGCAGCGACAGAAACTGATATTGTTTATACACTCCTGGAAATTGAAATAATAACACCGTGAATTCATTGTCCAGGAAGGGGAAACTTTATTGACACATTCCTGGGGTCAGATACATCACATGATCACACTGACAGAACCACAGGCACATAGACACAGGCAACAGAGCATGCACAATGTCGGCACTAGTACAGTGTATATCCACCTTTCGCAGCAATGCAGGCTGCTATTCTCCCATGGAGACGATCGTAGAGATGCTGGATGTAGTCCTGTGGAACGGCTTGCCATGCCATTTCCACCTGGCGCCTCAGTTGGACCAGCGTTCGTGCTGGACGTGCAGAACGCGTGAGACGACGCTTCATCCAGTCCCAAACATGCTCAATGGGGGACAGATCCGGAGATCTTGCTGGCCAGGGTAGTTGACTTACACCTTCTAGAGCACGTTGGGTGGCACGGGATACATGCGGACGTGCATTGTCCTGTTGGAACAGCAAGTTCCCTTGCCGGTCTAGGAATGGTAGAACGATGGGTTCGATGACGGTTTGGATGTACCGTGCACTATTCAGTGTCCCCTCGACGATCACCAGTGGTGTACGGCCAGTGTAGGAGATCGCTCCCCACACCATGATGCCGGGTGTTGCCCCTGTGTGCCTCGGTCGTATGCAGTCCTGATTGTGGCGCTCACCTGCACGGCGCCAAACACGCACGGCACCAAGGCAGAAGCGACTCTCATCGCTGAAGACGACACGTCTCCATTCGTCCCTCCATTCACGCCTGTCGCGACACCACTGGAGGCGGGCTGCACGATGTTGGGGCGTGAGCGGAAGACGGCCTAACGGTGTGCGGGACCGTAGCCCAGCTTCATGGAGACGGTTGCGAATGGTCCTCGCCGATACCCCAGGAGCAACAGTGTCCCTAATTTGCTGGGAAGTGGCGGTGCGGTCCCCTACGGCACTGCATAGGATCCTACGGTCTTGGCGTGCATCCGTGCGTCGCTGCGGTCCGGTCCCAGGTCGACGGGCACGTGCACCTTCCGCCGACCACTGGCGACAACATCGATGTACTGTGGAGACCTCACGCCCCACGTGTTGAGCAATTCGGCGGTACGTCCACCCGGCCTCCCGCATGCCCACTATACGCCCTCGCTCAAAGTCCGTCAACTGCACATACGGTTCACGTCCACGCTGTCGCGGCATGCTACCAGTGTTAAAGACTGCGATGGAGCTCCGTATGCCACGGCAAACTGGCTGACACTGACGGCGGCGGTGCACAAATGCTGCGCAGCTAGCGCCATTCGACGGCCAACACCGCGGTTCCTGGTGTGTCCGCTGTGCCGTGCGTGTGATCATTGCTTGTACAGCCCTCTCGCAGTGTCCGGACTAAGTATGGTGGGTCTGACACACCGGTGTCAATGTGTTCTTTTTTCCATTTCCAGGAGTGTATAATAATATACAGCCTACAGTTGCAGATTAACTTTATCGTTTACCTAGCTTTCAACGTTAGTATAACGACTTCTTCAGAACCTGCAAAAAGTTAATATTATAATGTGCTAGTAAATTATATTAGATATGGTCATCCTACAGGATGCAACGTGTAGTACTTACATAAAATATTACTTAAATGTTTGCCTAAAACAAGCCATGTCCTAAGTAAACTTTATTAAACTTGATGCATAACCATAAGGTTTTGTCACTTCTACTAAACAAGCTGTAGCAAATTCACTTTAAGCCCGTTGTATGGGCCTCGTCGTGTGACTAGAGACTGCGGACCGCGAGGGCTTCGCGGTCTGCCTCACAGAGGGCGGCGCGCATGCGCGAGACGTATAGAATCAAACTCTTATTACGCACGCGTCAGATAACATTTTTGCTATGAGTTAATTTTATACTCTACTATTTTAAGTTAATTACAGTATCCAGCATGACTACGTTTTACATTCTACGACGGAGCCTTATAAACTGACCAACAAATCTCGCATGAACATCTGTAGGAATGGTTCTATTATCACAGAAACTGTAATGGTCACATGCATTATGAATTATTGTGCACCTAATACAGGCTGGAAGCCTTCGAAGTATGCCCTGTTTTTTAGATAGAGTTGATCGTTCAGCAAATTGCCTCCATCTGTAATTAGGTGTGCATAAATTTGTAGTTCCTCAAGCGTGTCGAGTGTATATCCCTTAACTTCATGATGTAGTAGCTCTATGTCATCTGCGGAACATCTGGTGCAAATGACTCATACACCTAAACCTTTTCGTGACATAAAGTTAACCTGCAACTGTAGGTTGTATATTCTTATATCTCTGTACCTCCTCCATGTCCGAACAACATCGCTTTGGTTCACTCTGAGACGCCTGGAAACTTCCTTAGTTGAGAGTCCTTCCTGGCCCAAAGCAACAATGCGGACGCGATCGAACCGCGGTATTGACCGTCTACACATGGTTGAACAATAAACACGAGCCATGTACCTCCTACCTGGTGAAATGACTCGAACGGATCGGCTCTCTAACCCCCTCCCTCTAATAGGCGCTGCTCACGCATGGTTGTTTACAGCTCTGGGCGGGATTAGTGACATCTCTGAACAGTCCAAGGGACTGTGTCTGTGATACAATATCCACAGTCAACGTCTATCTTCAGGAGTTCTGGGAATCGGGGTGATGTAAAACTTTCCTGATGTGTGTCCAATCGCTTTGTGATTGATAGAAGTGAAATTCTAGACTCTGCTTGAACGACGACCAAGTGGGATCAGCATCTCCCGCGTGACACTTCTCAGTTTGCGCCGCAAGGGACAGTTAATCATTATAAAAAAAGTTCTTCGGGTTTATGCTGACAGCGAACTGAATTACCTTTCCCCATGTCATAAATTATCTCCCGCCTAGCGTCAGCAACCCTATTTGAACGGCGAACGAGTTTTCTTACAGGGTAGGCGTAAAAGCATACACGCTTCACTTCACAGTATTCAGAGCACAGGAGGGAACCATGTTAAGAGCTCCATCAGTAACGATAACAGGACGACATAGCCGCTTTAGGTGGCGAGTATGAAGAGCAAGATGTGCAATACAAGCAGACGGACGAAGTAAGCCGAAAGTGAAAGAGCAGTTTAGTTGCGACCCATAAGAAAAATTTGTCAGCTTGCTACAAAGAGTGATTTTATTCCTCAATTTATTCTGTTGTTGCTTTTTTCGAAATATCATTTTCGTCACAGTAGAACTAGGGCTACTTTTATTCTTGTCCTGTTCTTTGTCTACATTTATAACCTATCTACCTTCAGGTTCACCAAAATACGCACATGCGGCATGTATTTAATATATTTCACACATATTTCATATGTATCTGTAGCGAATTTCACCGTTATGCTGAAAACATTCTGTTTCGATTTATTTTAGTGAGTGAAAATCAATCTGAATCTGTAAGTAGTTTAAAGGTGCGTTATATCTGTGGCGCACATGTTTTTTTTTTTTTTTTTTTTTTTTTTTTTAATGGACTTGTAGTCCGAGGTGATAGGTTACAATACAGCATCACCGGTCTGTTACGGTCTAGCTGTGTTGTTGGGCCAGTAAATTTCCACTGTGCAGTGACTTTGTCACTACAATTCACTTTGGAGGTGTGGCGGTGGGACTTGTAGTCCCGTACCACCCTCTTACGGTGATAGTACTACATGAGTCAGGCAGAATTTATTGCCTAACATGGGCAGGTGCAGGTGTGGCGGTGAACGCACGTTAATGCTTAACTGTTGGTAAAAAAAATTCAACTGCGAGAATGCATATGTTCATGTGTCTCCGAGAATCTTAAGAAAATCATGCCCTGTATGAAGCTTATTGTAATTACAAAATCTGAGTGTGAACTGTCCCAAAAGAAAACTGATTGGTTGTTTGGTTGGTTGATTAGCGGGAGAAGACCAAACAGCCAGGTCATCGGTCCCATCGGATTGGGGAAGGGTGGGGAAGGAAGACGGCCGTGCCCTTGGAAAGGAACCATCCCAGCATTTGCCTGGAGAGATCTAGGGAAATCACGGAAAACCTAGATCAGGATAGCCGTCGTCCTCCCGAATGCGAGTCCAGTGTGCTAGTTACTGCGGCGCTTCGCTCGGTAAAAACTGATTACTTTGAAAGTAAAGGTGGTCCCTGTGAAATTTAACTAAACAAATAATCTGTCCTCCATATAAATTGTCTTTCTCGGGTGCAAACTGCTCTCGTAGCTACAGCGCGTCTCGACAACAGTGCTGCGAAATCGAGCTACTGACATACGCAGAGATGTGACGCGTGCTCTAAAAACATTGCTATCATTCTTGGTTCGTAACTTTTTGATAACAGTTTTTGAATAACTGAAAATTAATTGACTCTTTGGATGTGAACAATGACACTGTCTTAAATTAACTCAATTGCAATTTCATTTCCTTAAACTATACAACAATTAATGAAACTTGAAACATACTTAACGTTCCTCTGAAACTACTTAACTACAATCCTAGAATTACAAAAATTCAACTTACAAAAACTGAACTTCACATGTATAATCTCTTCTGAAGCAAAATTCCAAAATCTAATTCTTAAATCCAGTTCTCTCTTGATGACCGATAAATCCTAAAAAAAGAAAAAAGAGCGATAAAGAAATAGATTCCTGATCTGGATGTCTGATGAACAAACTTAATCGATCTTCAAAAATATTATTTCTCCGGAATAAGTCTACTGATTCATGGCGTGCATGCAATAATCTCCAGTGTTTTGTAACTTTAAAACAAAATTCGCTGTTCACATCAAACACAGAAGCTCAACTAATTGTCTCCTCTCCTCCCCTCTCCTAACGATCAATCGATAAATCTGGCGCGAATCGTCTCAGAGCAAAGAACACTTCTAACTCATCTCTGTGCCGCGCAACATCACTGTTGAGGCGGCGCGCTTATCTAAGCAGTTCAAACCTTACGAGCGCGATTTCAGTCGTCTGAAACAAGAGACGTTCCTAGAAAAATTAACACACACGCCTTTCACTGCTTCATCAAATGGTTCAAATGGCTCTGAGCACTATGGGACTCAACTTCTGAGGTCATTAGTCCCCTAGAACTTAGAACTAGTTAAACCTAACTAACCCAAGTACATCACACACATCCATGCCCAAGGCAGGATTCGAACCTGCGACAGTAAGAGCGGTCTCGCGGTTCCAGACTGCAGCGCCTAGAACAGCACGGCTACTTCGGCCGGCACTGCTTCATCTGCATCCTGAAGAATCTTATATTCTACGTAGGTAACAAATATGCAAAATGTCTTGGACATTGTTTTTAATTTTTTATTTATAGCCTTGGACATTGTGTTTCATTTTTTATTAATAGCGTAAGTATTTTATCTTATTTCTGCGCATTCCCTCATATTCGTTCTATTTTTTTAATGACAATACACAGCACAAATAAGAGACAAAATGCCACTCACACATTTAAATTATTCCAAGTCAAATAAATAAAAATCTTTTTCGAACATTTTAACACGTCACCTCTCTCACTCCCGCCCTCACCACTAAGGGCAAAAGCGGTAGATTACTCCCACAGTATTTTTATACAAATGTTTAGTCATGTACAGCGGGAGCAAACTAAAGCTCTACTTTAAAGTATTTACAATAAGACTGACACGAGACTCATTTTTGTTTACGAGCATCACAGGAGACTCTGTATATGGCCACCGCTAACATCGATGCAGCGCTGTGTTCGATTTATCACATTGTGATAACACGCGTAGCAGCTCTGCCCGAGGACTAACATCAATAGAGTTTGTCTCTGTTCTGCTGCGTTGACGGTGATTTTGCGATGCACAATGGTGCATCTACTGTGCGTCTACGTAACCTGCCTGGCCGAACCAGGCCTCATCTGAATAAAAGAAATACTGATGATCCGAAAGTCCTGATTCCACTTCACTCAGAAACCACTGGCGGAACTCAACACGTGAAAATTCGTATGGACGCTTTAACTCATGCACAACATTAAATTGGTAAGGAAACAGATGCAGGACCTTTCTCTGATGTTTCGAGACTGCAATCTCTCAGCTCCTAATGCACACATTTTATAAAAATAGACACGTATGCCTGTATGTACATATGTTTCTGTATGTCCCCCAACTGCTCCGAAACCACTCTACCGATTTCAGTCAAACTTGGTACACGTATCACTTACTGTATGAAAAGAATCGCTGCGATGGCAAGAATCATCCAGCTACCAAAGGGATGGGGGTGAAGAAAATTGTGTAGCCCACGGTGCGCAAATAAGCTGACTACTCGTCCAGTATTTGAGAATGAGAGCACATATGAACTTGCAACATACATTACACATTATTTTAAACCATTACGAAACTTTTTCTCGTTAACAACCCCTACAAAATGATGAAATGAAAAATGCTTATCGCTTACTACATTTTCGCTGGTCATTAAGGATTCTGCCGCATAAGGCATCGGATTTAAATTTATCACTTATTTGCTGCTTACTCTATTCGCAACACATTTCTATATAGTTTACTTATGTACCGCTGACTGTAGTTAAAAAATTCTTTTACTGTTCAACCAGTAGTTCAGGAGATATGCCGGCCGATGTGGCCGAGCGGTTCTAGGCGCTTCAGTCAGGAACCGCGCGACAGCTACGGTCGCAGGTTCGAATCCTGCCTCGGGCATGGATGTGTGTGATGTCCGTAGGTTCGTTAGGTTTAAGTAGTTCTAAGTTCTAGGGGACTGATGACCTCAGAAGTTAAGTCCCATAGTTCTCAGAGCAATTTGAACCATTTGATTCTAACCTGCGACCTTAGCAGGTGAGCGGTTCCGGGCTGAAGCGCCTAGAACCGCTCGGTCAAAGCGGCCGGCCGTATAATTGTCTAAGGGCCCAATATGAAGGGTGGGGGGAGAAATCATTGCCACAGTTACCTCACCAATCTCGCTCTTTGCATGTGTCACACTACCATTATTTCGGTCGTGGGTTCGAACCTCTGTCAGTCCTAATAATTTGTTCGGATACTTAACTGAAATGATTTTTAAGTTAATGAAAAAAATCATAAATGGTTCTGTGAAGGTCAAAATGAAAAAAGTTTTTCGTAACATTAGAGAAAAACCTTTTATTTATCTTACGGCACCACCCCAGTAACGAAGAAAAAAGGAGGCCCGAACAGTAAAGAAAAGAAAACTTTAAAAGCCATCTGATGATGGACTTGTAATAAATCCGAATCCGGTAATGGGTTGCACCAAATAAACTTATTCAAACCACACAGAGATAGTGGGTTGCTCCTTAAATTGTAGACATTAAAACTATAATAAAGATTTCTTTAATGTCTGCTTTTCAGGACTTAAACGAATTAATGTAATATTGTATTACTAGAGGTGGACGTATGAAATCTGTAAGGCAAAAGTGTTAATCCGTAGCGCTCTGGGTTGGTACTGTGGAAGTTACCTCTGACGGTCGGTTGGACGTCACGGCGCACGCACGGCCTTTGGAGGTGCGGGATTGCAGACGCTGCAGGCGTCGTGTCTGCGGCGGCTTTAATCTGCACCAGCCGCGCAGAGAGAGCACCGTGTGTTGGCTACAGCAGTCCAGCTAGCTAGCACCACAGTACATTCACTGTCCAATGTGGGCAGTATGTAGTAAGTGTAGAACACCTTGCACTTTTAGAACGACCCAATACGTATTGGCCTCTTCTGAAAAACTGGAACACTTTAGTAACAGTTCCTATCCCCACAAGTAATAATAAATTTAGTTCTTGTAACGACTGTTAGTCGCGTCTATAACAATACATCATCGCATATTTGTTGGAGTTCTCTGCAATACATGTCTTTCTTTTTCGCTGTGAAAAACCTTTCTTGTTTGAAGAGCTTCTTGATAAATGAAAACTGTGATACTAGAAATGATTATAATACGTATCCAAGATTGTATCGTAACACGGTTACTTATTTTGATCATAGCACGAATGCCGAAATGGCAGATACTGAGATAAAAGATCACGCAATGGAAATTCAGCTAAAACTGTTCAACAGTGGAAGGGCAGCCTAAGCGGATGAGATACGTGCGAGATTATATGGTGATTATGTGAAAGAAATTGCTCCCCGTCCAGCAGACGTTTAATCGTAGGTCACGGGTGTTACCATTGGCACTTAGCTATTAGAAGAAAAAAAAGAAAAAACCAACAGCAGTCATTCTCGATTCAAAGAAGGATCAAAAATGGCTCTAAGCACTATGAGACTTAACAGCTGAAGTCATCAGTCCCCTAAACTTAGAACTACTTAAACCTCACTAAGCTAAGGACATCACACACATCGAACCTGCGACCGTAGCAGCCGCGTGGTTCTGACTGAAGCGCCTAGAACCGCTCGACCACCGCGGCCGGCGAGTCAAAGAAGGATCGCCGGACACATGCACATAATTACATGCCCATATCGTTGGCTTATGCCCATATCGTTGGCTTCAATCTGTTTTTGAATTATGGAGTATGTTTATGCTGATTATGACGTGTTGAGAAATAATAAAAATGTTCTCTACTAAAATGAGCATGGCTTACGCAACAGAGACCTTGCAAACTCATTCCGTTCTGTTCGTCCATGAGATCTAGAGCGCTGTTGGCAGAGGCGCTGACAGGCTGATGCCATGTTCCTTCACTTCAGGAAGGCGTTCGATACAGTTCCGAACTGTTGTTTAGTGAAAATAAAACAAATTTCCCGACTAGCAGACCAGATTTGTCATTGGGTACAGGACTTCCTTACACACAGAGCTCAAGACCGCATTCTTAACGGAAGAGAGTCGACAAATGTAAAAATAATTTCACGACTGCTCTAAGAGAGTGACACAGGATGTCTACTATTCACAACTTGTATTGATGTTCTATTGGATAACGTCGAAGACTTTGTGAAACAGAGAGCAGACACTGAACCTAAATACATAGAGTGGACGAAAATATTGAAACAACAAAAACACAATGCATTACCATGCCTAATAAGGTGTAGAAAACCAGTTGACATTCAAAACAGCTTCCAATCGTCTCGGAATGAATAAATGCAGGTTCTGTACGGTTTTCAAGGGAACCTTACATACTATTCCTCCTGCAGATAGTGCAAAGTCTGGTGACCTCGATAGCCGTGTACAGCTATAAAGCATCCTTCTCTCCACAGTAGATCACTACGGATTATTAGTATTGAGATCTGGTGAAGGTGCTGGTCTGGGGAGATGCGAAAATTGATCATCGTGTTCACAAAACCTGTCCTGGTGAACAGGAGCTCTGTCATCTTAGAACACAGCATCAGAAGTGAGGAGCAAACAAATGTACTACGGAATGGACTAGATCAGCTAAAATGGTCTTAACAGAACAAGCATGATGCCCTTGGAATACCACGACGTGCCTTCCCAAATCATCATCGAACCCCGTCATGTTTTACTCTTGGCAGCAAGCAGTCTGCATCGTATGTTTGGGACGACGTACGCCCGATGTGAACTGAGTCACAAGTTGGAAAACAGTAAAATAAGACTCATCCGACCAAATGACTTTCTTTCACCAATAACACAGGTTTTGTGGCTTCAGCACTACGTTTTCCTGTTGCAGGCATTTGCATCACCGATGACTGGGTTTGGAATTCCACCTGGCCCTCAAATTGCAACTTATAGAGCTGCCTTTGTGTTGTTTTGGTGCTGATTGAGTCCCCGGGTACCACACTTCTGCAGCTGTCGTCTTTTTTTTTTTTTTTCGTCACAGTCAAAAATGGCTTGGTTCAAATGGCTCTGAGCACTATGGGACTTAACAGCTGTGGTCATCAGTCCCCTGGAACTTAGAACTACTTAAACCTAACTAACCTAAGGACATCACACACATCCATGCCCGAGGCAGGATTCGAACCTGCGACCGTAGCAGTCGCGCGGTTCCGGACTGCGCGCCTAGAACCGCGAGACCACCGCGGCCGGCATTTCGTCACAGTACTCTTCAATGATCGTCTATCACGATCACTCAATACACTCTTTCATCAGCGTTGTCACTTAGTGGATGATGTTTTCCCGCCTCCCCTGCATGCGGTATAAATCTTCGATACGGTTCCTCTTGAATCACTTCGGCTCCCTTGGTTACTGGCGCACCCATCATACGAGCACCAACAATTTACCCACGCTGGATTTCACGTAGCTCCGACATAACGCACTGACAACTACACAGAACACTTTTCTGACCAGACGGAAACGTGCAACGTACTGAGGACATTGCAAAGACGCCTTTCGTGGTCGAATGACAGCTGCGCTAATCGCAGCATTGGCTGTCATCTACATTTACGCTCAAGCAAGCACTTCTCACACCGTTCCCACAGTTTTGACCAATCCCTTTATATCTAATGTACTGCTCATAAACAGGCGAAGAAACGCACTATTATTCCATTGCACTATTGGTGACATGTCACTGGAAACATAACTACCGTCAAAAACCTAGGAGTAACAATCCGGAGCGACATGAAGTGGCATAACCACATAAAGCAAATAACAGGAAAAGCCTATGCCAGTTAGACATTCACTGAAAGAATCTCAAGGCAACAGATATCACCCACGAAAGAAGTGGCTTACGAAATACTTGTTCGCCCGATCACCGAGTACCGTTCCTCAGTCTCGGATTTTTACTAGTAGGATTAATACGAGGGTGAGTCAAATGAAAACCTTAAAATTTGTAATAACAAATCCATATTTCGCGCCGTTATCCTGTAAGTTGGTACGCGTGCTACAAACAGCGTGCAGAATGGCCTGTAGGTGGCAGCATAGTGCAGATGCACACATACCGTCGCAGTATCAGTATAAAGATGGCAGCCACACTTGCGACTTGCGACTTGCACCAGGGAAGAACAGCGTTTTGTTATTCGATTTTTGCGTAGTAAAGGTGTGAATCCTATTGAAGTTCATCGACGAATAAAGTTTCAGTACGGTGATGTACACTCCTGGAAATGGAAAAAAGAACACATTGACACCGGTGTGTCAGACCCACCATACTTGCTCCGGACACTGCGAGAGGGCTGTACAAGCAATGATCACACGCACGGCACAGCGGACACACCAGGAACCGCGGTGTTGGCCGTCGAATGGCGCTAGCTGCGCAGCATTTGTGCACCGCCGCCGTCAGTGTCAGCCAGTTTGCCGTGGCATACGGAGCTCCATCGCAGTCTTTAACACTGGTAGCATGCCGCGACAGCGTGGACGTGAACCGTATGTGCAGTTGACGGACTTTGAGCGAGGGCGTATAGTGGGCATGCGGGAGGCCGGGTGGACGTACCGCCGAATTGCTCAACACGTGGGGCGTGAGGTCTCCACAGTACATCGATGTTGTCGCCAGTGGTCGGCGGAAGGTGCACGTGCCCGTCGACCTGGGACCGGACCGCAGCGACGCACGGATGCACGCCAAGACCGTAGGATCCTACGCAGTGCCGTAGGGGACCGCACCGCCACTTCCCAGCAAATTAGGGACACTGTTGCTCCTGGGGTATCGGCGAGGACCATTCGCAACCGTCTCCATGAAGCTGGGCTACGGTCCCGCACACCGTTAGGCCGTCTTCCGCTCACGCCCCAACATCGTGCAGCCCGCCTCCAGTGGTGTCGCGAAAGGCGTGAATGGAGGGACGAATGGAGACGTGTCGTCTTCAGCGATGAGAGTCGCTTCTGCCTTGGTGCCAATGATGGTCGTATGCGTGTTTGGCGCCGTGCAGGTGAGCGCCACAATCAGGACTGCATACGACCGAGGCACACAGGGCCAACACCTGGCATCATGGTGTGGGGAGCGATCTCCTACACTGGCCGTACACCACTGGTGATCGTCGAGGGGACACTGAATAGCGCACGGTACATCCAAACCGTCATCGAACCCATCGTTCTACCATTCCTAGACCGGCAAGGGAACTTGCTGTTCCAACAGGACAATGCACGTCCGCATGTATCCCGTGCCACCGAACGTGCTCTAGAAGGTGTAAGTCAACTACCCTGGCCAGCAAGATCTCCGGATCTGTCCCCCATTGAGCATGTTTGGGACTGGATGAAGCGTCGTCTCACGCGGTCTGCACGTCCAGCACGAACGCTGGTCCAACTGAGGCGCCAGTTGGAAATGGCATGGCAAGCCGTTCCACAGGACTACATCCAGCATCTCTACGATCGTCTCCATGGGAGAATAGCAGCCTGCATTGCTGCGAAAGGTGGATATACACTGTACTAGTGCCGACATTGTGCATGCTCTGTTGCCTGTGTCTATGTGCCTGTGGTTCTGTCAGTGTGATCATGTGATGTATCTGACCCCAGGAATGTGTCAATAAAGTTTCCCCTTCCTGGGACAATGAATTCACGGTGTTCTTATTTCAATTTCCAGGAGTGTATGTCTGTCACAGCAGCAAGTCTACGAATGGAGTAGGAAGTTCGCAAATAATGTGACTTCAGTGGAATATGCTCCTCGTCCAGGTCAGGCACAACGAATTTTGACTCCACAGAACATTGCAGCAGTTGAAGCCATAGTGAAGGAAAACCGCCGAGTGACACTGAATGACATTGCAGCATGTTTACAGATTAGTCATGGGTCAGCACACCACATTGTGCATGATGTGCCCCAGTTTCACAAAGTGTCTACAAGATGAGTGCCACGGCAGCTGACTCCTGAAATGAGAGAACGACGTGGGGGACGAAACCTGCGTTCATTTCCACCAACCGGAAACGGAAATCCACCATATTCACCAGACCTTGCCCCCAAGTGATTTCCATATGTCTGGACCACTCAAAGACGCAATGGGAGGAAAAAAGTTCCGTTCTGATGATGAGGTACGCCACGCGGTGCATGAGTGGTTGCACGGACTACCAAAAGAATTTTTTTCTATAGGAATTTATGCACTTTGTAAGCGCTGGAGGACTTGCATTGACCGTGGGGGAGATCATATAGAAAAGTGATACAGCTTTGTACCACTTCTGCACAATAAATAATATTTAAAAAAAATATTTAGGGTTCTCATTTGACTCACCCTCGTACGTACAACAGACAGAGAAGACCTAACGAGGAGCGACGTATTTCTTGACGAGATCGTTTACACGGCTGGAGTGCATTATGGAAATGCCCAAGACTCTCCAGTGCCACACGTTACAAAGTAGGCGCTTTGCATCACAGATAAATTTACTGTCGAAATTTAGAGAGCGAGACCAAGAATCGGGGTAGCCATTACTTGCTTTCACATACATATCGTGAAGTAGTCACGACGAGAAAACAGAAATCGACGAGGTCATCAGAGTCGGAGCACAGTCTCTGACTGCGGAAATGCTACAGAAAGAAGCCGGTCGTGTCATTTACGAAGAAGCTTTACCGATACTAGCTTCAAGCGAGTTAGCGAAAAACAACGGAAAACTTACAACTGGATGCCCAGAAGAGGGAATCGAACCGCCGTACTCTCAATGCGAGTCCAACGAGCTAAGCACTGCGCCAACTCATTCGGTCGCTCTGAAGATGGAGGCACATGGAAAATTATGTGCGCCAGCTGTTGAGTTGACATTTGCCGAGAAGGCTATCAGCCGTATTAGTTAAAGAGATCAGCATTCGTCAAGGCAGACAGGAGAAAAAATGTTAATATCGTAAAAAGTTAACTACAGTAGCGTTCATGGAAATCTTGGTAAAAAGAAATTCGCTATAAAATTATAGCGAACTGTAGTAACAACTGCACAGGATCGATGATTAGAACGACTGGCAGCTGATTCTCAATATAATGAAATGCATTGTACATGAGCAGCCAGAGCGACCCATTATTGATTGCCAGACTTCAGATCACTACAAGCAGTCAAAATGGTTCAAATGGCTCTGAGCAGTATGGCACTTAACATCTCAGGTCATCAATCCCAACCGAGCGAGGTGGTGCAGTGGTTAGACCCTGGACTCGCATTCGGGAGGACGACGGTTCAATCCCGCGTCCGGCCATCCTGATTTAGGTTTTCCGTGATTTCCCTAAATCACTCCAGGCAAATGCCGGGATGGTTCCTTTGAAAGGGCACGGCTGACTTCCTTCCCCTTCTTTGCCTAATCCAATAAGACCGATGACCTCGCTGTCTGGTCTCCTTCCCCAAACAACCCAACCCCTCATCAATCCCCTAGAACGTAGAACTACCGAAACTTAACTAACCTAAGGACATCACACACATCCATGCCCGAGGCAGGATTCGAACTTGCGACCGTAGCGGTCGCGCGGTTCCATACTGTAGCGCCCAGAACCGCTCGGGCACACCGGCCGGCTAGAAGCAGTCACATCCATTAAATACTTTGTAGCATGCGTACGTGTACGGAGCGTTTTAGAGTGAAACGACTACATAAAACTAATGGCAGATAAGGTACATGCAAGACTCGTTAAACGAATTCTCGGGGAATGTAGTCCACCGACGAAGGATGCAGCTCACTAAACCGTCGTTCCACCGCTTCTTCAGTATTGTACGTCAGTACGGGTCCTTAACCAGATAGGATACTTAATAAAAGGGAGAATATTCAGCGAATGGCAGCCTCTTACGATACAGGTCCATTAACAAGGTCGAAAGCACCACGGAGATGTTCATCGAACTACTGTAGCAGATGCTACACTATGTGAAAAAAGTATCCGGACACCTGGCTGAAAATGACAAACAAGTACGTGGCGTCCTCCATCGGTAGTGCTGGAATTCAATATGGTGTTGGACCCTCTTAGCCTTGACAACTTCCACTCTCACAGGCATACGTTCAATCAGGTGCTGGAAGGTTTCTTGGAGAATGGCAGCCCATTCTTGACGGAGTGCTGCACTGAGGATAGGTATCGCTATCGGTCGGTGAGACCTGGCACGAAGTCGGCGTTCCAAAATATCCCAAGGTGTCCTATAGGATTCAGGCCAGGACTCTGTCCAGGCCAGAACTTACAGAGATGTTATTGTCGTGCAACCACTCCGACACAGGCCACACATTATGAACAGGTGCTCGATCGTGTTGAAAGATGCAATCGCCATCCCCGAATTGCTCCTCAATAATGGGAAGCAATTAAGTGCTTAAAACATCAATGTAGGCCCGTTCTGTGATAGTGGCACGCAAAACAACAGAGGGAGCAAGCACCCTCCATGAAAAACACGACCACACCATAACACCACCACTTCCGAATTTTACTGTTGGCACTACACACGCTGGCAGATGACGTTCACCGAGCATTCGCTATACCCACACCTTGCCATCGGATCGCCACACTGCGTGTAGAATTTTGGAACACGTATTGTGTTCGAGTATAATGACTTTTCTGGAGACTAGAAATCTACTCTGTAGGAATCAGCATGGGTTTCGAAAAAGACGGTCATGTGAAACCCAGCTCGCGCTATTCGTCCACGAGACTCAGAGGGCCATAGACACGGGTTCACAGGTAGATGCCGTGTTTCTTGACTTCCGCAAGGCGTTCGATACAGTTCCCCACAGTCGTTTATTGAACAAAGTAAGAGCATATGGACTATCAGACCAATTGTGTGATTGGATTGAGGTGTTCCTAGATAACAGGACGCAGCATGTTATTCTCAATGGAGAGAAGTCTTCCGAAGTAAGAGTAATTTCAGGTGTGCCGCAGGGGAGTGTCATAGGACCGTTGCTATTCACAATATACATAAATGACCTGGTGGATGACATCGGAAGTTCACTGAGGCTTTTTGCAGATGATGCTGTGGTGTATCGAGAGGTTGTAACAATGGAAAATTGTACTGAAATGCAGGAGGATCTGCAGCGAATTGACGCATGGTGCAGGGAATGGCAATTGAATCTCAATGTAGACAAGTGTAATGTGCTGCGAATACACAGAAAGACAGATCCTTTATCATTTAGCTACAAAATAGCAGGTCAGCAACTGGAAGCAGTTAATACCATAAATTATCTGGGAGTACGCATTAGGAGTGATTTAAAATGGAATGATCATATAATTTTGATTGTCGGTAAAGCAGATGCCAGACTGAGATTCATTGGAAGAATCCTAAGGAAATGCAATCCGAAAACAAAGGAAGTAGGTTACAGTACGCTTGTTCGCCCACTGCTTGAATACTGCTCAGCAGTGTGGGATCCGTACCAGATAGGATTGATACAAGACATAGAGAAGATCCAACGGAGAGCAGCGCGCTTCGTTACAGGATCATTTAGTAATCGCGAAAGCGTTACGGAGATGATAGATAAACTCCAGTGGAAGACTCTGCAGGAGAGACGCTCAGTAGCTCGGTACGGGCTTTTGTCAAAGTTTCGAGAACATACCTTCACCGAAGAGTCAAGCAGTATATTGCTCTCTCCTACGTATATCTCGCGAAGAGACCATGAGGATAAAATCAGAGAGATTAGAGCCCACACAGAGGCATACCGACAATCTTCCGAGACTGGAATAGAAGGGAGAACCGATAGAGGTACTGAAGGTACCCTCCGCCACACACCGTCAGGTGGCTTGCGGAGTATGGATGTAGATGTAGATGTAGATGCGTACCGTGATTTGTCACTCCACACAACGTTTTTCCACTGTTGAATCGTCCAATGTTTACGCTCCTTACATCAAGCGAGGCGCCGTTTGGCATTCACCGGCGTGATGTGTGGTTTATCAGCAGCCGTTCGAGCATGAAATCCAAGTTTTCTCACCACCCACCTAACTGACATAGTACTTGCAGTGGATCTTGATGCAGTTTGGAATTCCTGTGTGATGGTCTCGATAGATGTCTGCCTATCACACATTACGACCCTCTTCAACTGTCGTCGGTCTCTGTCAATCAACAGACGAGGTCGACCTGTACGATTTTCTGTTGTACATGCCCCTTCACGTTTCCACTTCACTATCACATCGGAAACAACTGGATCTAGGGATGTTTAGGATTGTGGAAATCTCGCGTACAGACGTATGACACAAGTGACACTCAGTCACCTGACGACGTTCGAAGTCCGTGAGTTCCGCGGAGCGCCCCGTTCTGCTCTCTCACGATGTCTAATGACTGCTGAGGTCGCTGATATGGAGTAACTGTCAGTAGGTGGCAGTGCAATGCATCTAAGAAGAAAAACATGTTTTTGGGGGTGTCCGGATACTTTTTATCACATAGTGTACGTTAGACAACATTCCATCGGAACTACTGACGGCCTCGGGAGAGCCAGTCCTGACAAAACTCAACCATCTGGTGAGCAAGATGTATGAAACAGGCGAAATACCCTCAGACTTCAAGATGAATATAATAAGTCCAATCCCAAAGAAAGCAGGTGTTGACAGATGTGAAAATTACCGAACAATCAGTTTAATAAGCCACAGCTGCAAAATACTAACACGAATTCTTTACAGACGAATGGAAAAAACTTGTAGAAGCCGACCTCGGGGAAGATCAGTTTGGATTCCGTAGAAATACTGAAACACGTGAGGCAATACTGACCTTACGACTTATCTTAGAAGAAGGATTAAGGAAAGGCAAACCTACGTTTCTAGCATTTGTAGACTTAGAGAAAGCTTTTGACAATGTTGACTGGAATACTCTCTTTCAAATTCTAAAGGTGGCAGGGGTAACATACAGGGAGCGAAAGGCTATTTACAATTTGTACAGAAACCAGATGGCAGTTATAAGAGTCGAGGGACATGAAAGGGAAGCAGTGGTTGGGAAGGGAGTAAGACAGGGTCGTAGCCTCTCCCCAATGTTATTCAATCTGTATATTGAGCAAGCAGTAAAGGAAACAAAAGAAAAATTCGGAGTAGGTATTAAAATCCATGGAGAAGAAATAAAAACTTTGAGGTTCGCCGATGACATTGTAATTCTGTCAGAGACAGCAAAGGACTTGGAAGAGCAGTTGAACGGAATGGATGGTGTCTTGAAGGGAGGATATAAGATGAACATCAACAAAAGCAAAACGAGGATAATGGAATGTAGTCGAATTAAGTCGGGTGATGTTGAGGGTATTAGATTAGGAAATGAGACACTTAAAGTAGTAAAGGAGTTTTGCTATTTGGGGAGCAAAATAACTGATGATGGTCGAAGTAGAGAGGATATAAAATGTAGACTGGCAATGGCAAGGAAAGCGTTTCTGAAGAAGAAAAATTTGTTAACATCGAGTATAGATTTAAGTGTCAGGAAGTCATTTCTGAAAGTATTTGTATGGAGTGTTGCCATGTATGGAAGTGAAACATGGACGGTAAATAGTTTGGACAAAAAGAGAATAGAAGCTTTCGAAATGAGGTGCTACAGAAGAATGCTGAAGATTAGATGGGTAGATCACATAACTAATGAGGAAGTATTGAATAGGATTGGGGAGAAGAGAAGTTTGTGGCACAACTTTACCAGAAGAAGGGATCGGTTGGTAGGACATGTTCTGAGATATCAAGGGATCACCAATTTAGTATTGGAAGGCAGCGTGGAGGGTAAAAATCGTAGGGGGAGACCAAGAGATGAATACACTAAGCAGATTCAGAAGGATGTAGTAGGTACTGGGAGATGAAGAAGCTTGCACAGGATAGAGTAGCATGGAGAGCTGCATCAAACCAGTCTCAGGACTGAAGACCACAACAACAGTGTACGTAAGAGGCGTTGTGCATCACGTTGTGGTCTACTGTTAAATTTCCGAGAGCGTGCGTTCCTAGAAAAGTCATCCAGTGTATTGCCTTCCCTTACACGCACCTCCCGGAAAGGCAATCTAGTTAAAATTAGAGAGATCCGATCTCACACCAAGGCTTACCAACAAGCGTTCGCGACTCGAACTGGAGAGGGGGCGAATTGGTTCACAAAGTACCATTCCCACAAACCGTAATGTCGCTTGCGGGGTATGAGTACGGATAGGCAATGAAAAGTAAATAATTACTACTGAATTTTTTATTACTGCTGTGTAAATTTTACTTCGTTTCCTCGTGTAACGAAAGATAAGGCTTTACTTTCTGCCCATTCCTCGTAAACAAGGAGCAGCAACATACACTTGGTCTTACTGTAAGAAGTACACATGAAGAAGGTACGATTAGATCGAGGCTCATTTCTTATTTGTAGCGCAGCAGGTGGTATATAGTAACTAATACTACCCATACAACAACAACAAAAATCATGGATTTACTTCAGTCGCTTTTCTTTTAAGCACCACTATCCGTTTAAGCGGTCATGCCATCATTAGCAGATGGACTAAGATGTTTTTAAAGCATCTGATTTACTTATGACGCCAATATGTATCACCTTTTTGACGTATAGAGGCATGATAATGTCTCGTGTCGTCTTCCTTTTGTCAAGGAACTTCCTTCCTTCAGTGCTCAATCCGAGATTTTGTTCGAAAAAATGGTTCAAATGGCTCTGAGTACTATGGGACTTAACTTCTGAGGTCATCAGTCCCCTAAAACTTAGAACTACTTAAACCTAACTAAGGACATCACACACATCCATTCCCGGGGCAAGATTCGAACTTTCGACCGTATCGGTCTCGCGCTTCCAGACTGAAGCGCCTAGAACCGCTCGGCCACACCGGCCGGCGAGATTTTGTTGACAGAGGATCTTCACTCATCACTTTTTTTTCTGTCTTTATTTCTATGTAGGGTTACCACGGACGTCTCTTATAATGTGATCTTCTGTATGTCTTTCAGTCTTGGTCTTCGTCTAATTCCATTCCATTGACATATCCTTCTATTATCGTTTTTTTAGCCCCTCGTGTCCCAATAGATGCCTAATAACCTGAACTTTTCTATTTACGATTGTGTTCGATAAACTCCTGACCCATTCTTTTAACGATTTCGTTATTCGTGATCCTATCAGTATATCCGATTTCCCAGGTGAGCCTGTAAGGCCACATCTCAAGGGAAACAATAACGTTAATTTACAACACTGAAATACGTTACGCACATTTCTAGATCCTAGTAGAAAAAAGGTAACTGATAAAATTTATGGTGTTATCCAAGTGGGGGAAAATATTACGTGTCAAAGACGCTGTTGTTGTCTCCGGGGATTTCCGGACGCCGCCTGGAGAGGCAGGCTGGCGTGCCCGCCCCAGGGGCCAAGTGCTCCTCACATTTCCGCCGGCTGACGCGCGCGCCAAGGTACTTCCGGTGCGTCAAAGGCAGCCGTTGCGGCTACACCGCGCCGCTCCCTCGCCTGAAGCTGCAGCAGGTGGGCGGCCATCCACCCACTTCAGCCCCCCCCCCCCTTCCCCACCCTACCTTTTGTGGCATGCTACCTGCCACGTTCCCCATCCCGTGACGACAAACTGAGATAAGTGAGAACTACTATGGATTATACAGTGGAAAACTTTAATAATAAACTTTTACTTTTCGTTCTCAGCTGCGTCGAATATTCTGCTGACGATTTTCACTTTAGGTGCGTCTAACAAGGGGAAGGCCTTAGACACGGCCAACCGATTCGGCTCTAATTTGGCAGGTCACTTGTGTGCAACCTAAAACGAAGGACTCTATGGTATTTTGGGTCAACACCCCCGCAATGTTGAGAAAATCATCCCTAAAAGTTATGACGAGCAATCGACTTAAAAACTGGAGGGATCGATAGATAATCGTAAATACAGCATTTTTCATCATCAGGTATGGGGTCCGCACACGCAAACTTTTCCAGAAATCGAGGAAAGGAACCTCTTTTTTCCACTTTTGTTCGTTGCATCTGCTCGGGGCGGGCGTCGTAAGACATCCGTTTAAGTTCTTTCTCGATCGATTAACTCAGTTTCTTTATTACAGAGGCCAGCTAACCCTCTGCCCGAACACGCTGAGCTGCCGAGCCGACATTACCTTGGCCGTTGCGCTATCGGTGCTGTCGGCGAAAAGCGTTTACCATATGGGTACAGAAGGGGCAGTTGTAAATGGTTCTTACCTAGATTTCTGGAAAAGTATGCGTTTTTGGACCCCATACCTAATGATTACAAATGCTCTATTTACAATTATCTATCGATCCCGCCAATTTTGAGTCGATTGCTCGTCATAACAATTAGGGGTGATTTTGCCAAAAACGCGGGGGTGTTGACCCAAAATATCTTAGAGTCCTTCGTTTTAGGTTGTACACAAGCGATCTGCCAAATTTGAGCCGAATCGGTTGGCCTTGTCTGAGGCCTTCCCCTCGTAAGTGCAACAGAATACAACCGGACTTCTCATGCCATACCTGTTGAATCTCTGGGAAATTACTGTACGTTCTTAACTGAAATTTGCGTATTTATGCCAACACGAGTATATCTGTACATTTTTGTAGAAACTTGTAACAGACCTGAGAATTTTGTTGGATAACAACATTTCTTAGAAGCTGACGACAGGCGCATGCGCAGAGCCGACTAGCCGTACCGTTTTCGAGACGTTCGTTATGTCAGTATAGGTCATCATTCTCGGTCAGTATCGTCGCTAAAATGATTCGCCATTCGTCTCTGCTCAGCGTTAGGCTTTCCTTAACTTGTCGCGCTCCTGCGACACCACCAGACGGCATTCACTTTCGCGACGGCAGCACTCAAAATTTTTCGGCTACTAAGTATATATACGTATTCAAGGCTAATATCGTGCATCATCGCTTTCAGCCCTAATGAGGTCCCAATTTCGACGACGAAGAGAGTCCACAAATTTCTTCAGGTAGGCCACACCCAGCTGAAGCCATTCATTTATGATTAGATCTAATACTCTGAAGCACCAACGAAACTGTTATAGGCAAGCGTATTCAAATACAGAGGTATATGAACAGGCAGAATACGGCGCTACGATCGGCAACGGCGGTGCCCGAGTGGTTCCAGGCGCTTCAGTCCGGAATATGATGTTAAGTCCCATAGTGCTCAGAGACATTTCAACCATTTTTTGATTGGCAACGCCTATATAAGACAACAAGTGTCTTACGCACTCGTTGGATCGGTTACTGCAGGTTATCAAGATTTAAGTGAGTTTGAACGTGCTGTTATAGTCGGCGCACGAGCGCTGGGTTGGTTGGTTTGAAAGAGGGGCGGAGGGGCCAAACTGCTAGGTCATCGGTCCCTCGTTCCGATAAAAATAATTCCACGAGGGGGGCGGGGGGGTAAATTTAATCCAGACATAAAATACAGCTGGAAGAAAGGGGAAAAATCACAAGAATGACAGAAGGTCAACAAACACTAAAATTGACAAAATCGGTGGTGGTGGTGGTTAGTGTTTAACGTCCCGTCGACAACGAGGTCATTAGAGACGGAGCGCAAGCTCGGATTAGGGAAGGATTGGGAAGGAAACCGGCCGTGCCCTTTCAAAGGAACCATCCCGGCATTTGCCTGAAACGATTTAGGGAAATCACGGAAAACCTAAATCAGGATGGCCGGAGACGGGATTGAACCGTCTTCCTCCCGAATGCGAGTCCAGTGTGCTAACCACTGCGCCACCTCGCTCGGTGACAAAATCGGATAAGAAAACCACACAGAGACGCAAGAGACATGTAGAAAAGATCAAAACAAGAGAGCAATTACCATGGCTGGTTGACCATGAGAATAAAAAGGAGAAGCCAATCACTCTGCAACAAACCTCCCCCCTAAAAGCACTAGGGAGGAGGACGAAGAGGGACAAAGGAGATGTCCTGAAACTTATATCAAATGATAAAACCCGCCCTCACGAATAAAACGCAAAACTAAATCAGCCGAAGAGGCGTTGTCAGATAAAATTAGCGGCAACAAGTCCGGTAACCCAAGATTTCGTCGTAGGGCCGTCAAAGTGCGACATTGCTCCAGAATATGGGCCACTGTCAACCGGGCGCAGCACCGACACTCTGGCGGGTCATCACGGCGCAGGAGGTAGCCGTGGGTCGCCCAAGCGTGGCCATTGCGGAGCCGGCAGAGAACCACAGAGTCCCTGCGAGAGGCCCGCATGGAGGACTTCCACACATTCATAGTCTCTTTAATGACACGCAGTTTGTTGTGCGTACTGTTATGCCATACCGTCTCCCAAAGCCGAAAAACTCTGCAGAGTAAGACAATACGCAGGTCAGTTTCGGAGATGCCCATCACCAGAAGCAGTTTCCGTGTAGCCTGTTTGGCCAGCCTGTCGCAACGTTCGTTGCCTGGGATTCCGACGTGTCCTGGGATCCACACAAACACCACTGAACGACAGGACAGTTCCAGCGCATAGATAGACTCCTGAATGGACGCTGGCGAGTGTAGCACTAGTCGATAGCTTGTAGGCTTGTAGGCAAGGAGTCAGTACACAGTAGAAATGAGTCACCAGGGCATGAGAGGAAGTGGTCAAGAGCACGAGATATGGCCGCCAGCTCTGCGGTGAAAACACTGCAGACATCTGGCAAGGAGTTCTGTTCAATATGTCATCCATGAACATACGAAAAGCGTACGTGACCATCAGCCACCGAGCCGCCGATGTAAACCACTTCGTGTCCCCGGTAAATGTCGAGAATCGAGAGGAGGTGATAGCGGAGAGCCGCAGGGTTAACGGAGTCCTTAGGGCCATGCTAAAGGTCCAGAAGAATCTGCGGCCTAGGACGAGCGATGGGACACAGCATGTCCGAGGTACCGATGAAGTGGGGATTTTCCCATACGACCATTTCACGAGTGTACTGTGAGTATCAGGAAACCGATAAAACACCAAATCTCCGACATCGCTGCGATCTGAAAACGGTGCTGCAACAACGTGACGGAAGTGCAACCCTTCCGCAAATTGCTGCCGCTTTCAATGCTAGGCGAACCATTCAACAAAACATCATCGACATGGGCTTTCGGTGCCGAAGGCCCACTCATGTACTCTCGATGACTGCACGACACAAAGCTTTACGCCTCGCCTGGGCCCGTCAACACCGACACTGGAGTGTTGATGACTGGAAACATGTTACCTGGTCGGACAAGTCTCGATTCAACTTGTATCGAGCGGATGGGCAACCTCATGAATCCATGGACCCTGCATGTCAGCAAGGGACTGTTCAAACTGGTGGCGCCTCTGTAATCGTATGGGGGTGTGTGCAAGTGGAGTGGTCTGGGACCTATGATACGTCTGGATACGACTCTGACAGGTGACACGTACGTAAGCATCCTATCTGATCACCTGCGTTCATACAAGTCCATTGTCTATACCGATGGACTAGGTAAATTCCAGGAGAACAATGCGACATCCCACACGACGGAATTGCTACAGAGTGGTTCCAGGAACACTCTTCTGAGTGTAAACACTTCCGTTGGCCATCAAATTCCCTAGATGTGAACATTGTTTAGCATACCTGGGATGCCTTGCAGCGTGCTGCTCAAAAGAGATTTCCACCCTTCGTACTCTTTAGAGATTTATGGACAGCCCTGCAGGATTCTTTGTGTCAATTCCCTCCAGCACTACTTCAGACATTGGTCGAGTCCATGACACGTAGTGCTGCGGCACTTCCGCGTGCTCGCGTGGCCCTACAAGTTATTAGGCAGGCATACCAGTTTCTTTGGCTCTTCAGCGTAACTTGTAGAGATACTGATTGCTGTGTTTCAAGCTGTGTTCGGACTAGGGCCAGGCATCTTGTGTGGGTCAAAAAGCGGGTGATTTAGCGGGCCACTCAAGGTGTGATAGGTTGCCTAAGTAGTTGTCCATCCTGAACGTATGAATGCAGCTTTGTGAACACAGCTGTCGCCATCTTGGAAGATCCTAGTATCCATTGCATGACCATCATCATGACGATGTAGAAGAAAGAGCAAAAGTTGCTCGCACAATTAGCTGCAGCTTGAACAGCACTCTCCAGTCATTGTGATTCAAACGACTCATTGATCCGTCTGTGCACTCGATTCCTTTTATCACCTGAGAAGAGGTGAAATCTCGGCTCTTCGAACCACACTCAAACACTCAACACCTCCAATCAACTACTGCCCAGTTTCTGTGTCGCTTCACCCAGCGAAGACGGGCAAATGTCAAGTGCCGTTGTTGGGTTGGGTTGTTTGGGGAAGGAAACCAGACAGCGAGGTCATCGGTCTCATCGGATTAGGGAAGGACGGGGAAGGAAGTCGGCCGTGCCCTTTCAAAGGAACCATCCCGGCATTTGCCTGCAGTAAGAGCCGTTGTGAGCAACGGCGTTTTGTAAAATACACACCGTCGAATGTCTATTTGCAAGGAGTTCCACTCGCGATGTTCGTTCGAAAGTCCGCAGCTCGTGGTCGTGCGGTAGCGTTCTCGCTTCCCGCGCCCGGGTTCGATTCCCGGCGGGGTCAGGGATTTTCCCTGCCTCGTGATGACTGGGTGTTGTGTGATGTCCTTAGGTTAGTTAGGTTTAAGTAGTTCTAAGTTCTGGGGGACTGATGACCATAGATGTTAATTCCCATAGTGCTCAGAGCCATTTGAACCATTTGTTCGTTCGAAAACTTTTTGAAATTGAACTGTATTCAGTAACAGCAGCAACTGTTGTTGGATTTGACACCGAGTGTCACTGAAAGTGCGTGGCTCTCGTCTCCCGTCCATGTTGCTTTTGATCTTTTTACGACCACTGCTGTTGCATCGTGTGCAGGGCTGCCGAGTGAAACATTATACCTTGTAAACTGGTCGGACCGTTCGCGTTGATACACCACCAAATCGGGCAACTTCTGTCACGGTGTGGTCAAGGGCGCGTCCAAACACGACAGCTGATTTCTGCAATTCTGTTTCCACATCGACCCGGTTTACTGGGCTTATGCCGTATACACGACTGGCACGTTCACACCAATTCACTGTCATAACTTACGTCAGCGGTGGGACGGTCACGTGACAGCTTGGTACCAATACTACACAATTTACAGCAGTGGTTCCCAACTTAGGGTATTTATCCCCTGAGGTGTAAAATGAAACTTTCTAAGGGCTGAAAACTAAACGATTCGATTCTGTTCCAGTCACGAAACTAAAGTGTTTTCAGAAGTTCATTACTATTATCAGAATTTTGTCAGACTCTAACATTGGTTATGTAGCTATCAATAGATGTCGGTTTCAAATTGTAATTTATTTTGATACATCCAGTAATTAAAAATAAGAAGATGTTATTTTTATTACAAAATTTTGTTTCAGTATTTGTTAACACGTGAAGGAGGATCAGACTGTGTTTATGTTACAATGCACAGGGTGGACCAACAGCCAGCAGCAAACTGATTTGATAGCTATACAAAGGTTTGTACTTTTGAACGGATTACC
Source organism: Schistocerca cancellata (assembly GCF_023864275.1). Classification (NCBI taxonomy): domain Eukaryota; kingdom Metazoa; phylum Arthropoda; class Insecta; order Orthoptera; family Acrididae; genus Schistocerca; species Schistocerca cancellata. The sequence continues at coordinate 375,294,632 of NC_064626.1, forward strand.
TTTATTTTAGTTGTTATTTTGTTTTTATTTTTCAGTGGAGTTACTAAATAACCAAATTATAAGTGAAATATTTTTGTTTAGTTTGAGGGGGCATTTTGCCTATATAGATGGCTAAAATTAGTCTTTAGCAATTTAAATGCCTTAGCTTTGATTGGATTAGATGTCTGATCAGCTAAACAAGAAAACGTGTGTACACTGCTGCTTTTACTGCGTATATCTAACAGGAGCTTTATTTAATAAGAGTACGAAAATAATTAACACATGGTCGACAGCAATACACCTGATTTATTCTCCTCAACGAATTACCTTCGAAGAAAACCATCGATGGCTTTGTTTACAGTGCCAACATAAATTGGTAAAAAAAATACTCTTTGCACAAATGAAGAAAACTGTTAACCTGTAAAACGGCGATGTATTCTGAGCTAGCACCGAGGTCATGGAGCACTCTCCTCTTCCATCACTCACAGACGTGAACAGCCTTAACGCCCTTCGTTCACTCTCTCGTGTTTTTTTCCCTGGAAGTCCCTTAGGCGGCCGCCGCCTCCCCACGCCGTGTCTGCTCCACAAATTGTCTGGAGTGGGGGTGGATCCTCTGACATTTTCCTTCGCTCGCGGAACTTATTGGAGCGCGCTGTGGGGGACACGAAAGGTATTTTCCTTCTGCGTCAGTAAGCTCCGCCTCGAATTAAGATCGTTGCAATGGCGCAAAAGAAAAGCGTTCGCTTCTCTGTAAAGAGATTTGCTCGCTGGGTCGGGAGAATTACCGGCAGTGGCATGCGGTGACTCGTACCGCCGAAAGGGCTGCACTCGGTTTTGACGTGAGTTATTGCGCTGTTTGCGCCGTAAAGTTTGGAGCTAGTTGTGACACGGGCTATGAGGGATGACTATACGTCTGTTTCTAGCGTGTGTATGATTTAAAGGAAATGTTTTTACATAATTTGCCATAAGCACAGGCGGTGTATCCACCATGTAGCACTTCTAGCATCTTTTTCTACATGACTAATCTGCATTTCACATATAACTGCTTAGCAGAGGGTTCATGGAACCACTTTCCGACTATTTCCCTACTTTTCCAATCTCGAAAAGTAAATGGGGAAAAACGAACACTTAAATCTTACCATCCGAGCTCGGATTTTTCTCATTTTATCGCGATGATCATCTCTCCTTATTCGAAGGAGAAATTTGCTGACTGAAATTTCGTGAAAAGATCTATCCGCAACGGGAAACGCCTCTCTTTTAATGGCCCCCAAAAAATGTTTCAAATGGCTCTAAGCACTATGGGACTTAACATCTGAGGTCATCAGTCCCCTAGACTTAGAACTACTTAAACCGAACTAACCTAAGGACATCACATACGAGGGGCATTTGAAAAGTGTTGTGGATTGGCAAGAGAGCCAACCCGGTTTTGAGAGGAAGTCGAAAGGCACGCGTTTTAGCTCACGCAGGCTGGCGTGAGGTCTGGAACAGGACAAGGAAATTAGACTAGCAAAAAAGGACGTAGCTGTGGAATACTTAACTTTAACCCATAAATGGTGAACATCGCTCTTGACGGTACATATTTTACAGCATCAATAGTAACTGGTAATGGCGCCTTGCTAGGTCGTACCAAATGACGTAGCTGAAGGCTATGCTACTATCGTCTCGGCAAATTAGAGCGTATTTTGTCAGTGAACCATCGCTAGCAAAGTCGGCTGTACAACTGCGGCGAGTGCTAGGAAGTCTCTCTAGACCTGCCGTGTGGCTGCGCTCGGTCTGCAATCACTGATAGTGGCGACATGCGGGTCCGACGTATACTAACGGACCGCGGCCGATTTAAAGGCTACCACCTAGCAAGTGTGGTGTCTGGCGGTGACACCACAAAAAGTCCGTGCAAAAATAAAAACTACTTACGTGTTTGGGGTAAACCTTTTTTATTTTTCGACATAATCTCGTTTTAGACTTACACACTTCGTCCAAGGCTCTTCTAATTTGTTGATCCCTTCCGAATAATAGGAATTGCTCAAGTCTGCAAAATAGCTATTAGTTGCTGCAATCACCTCCTCATTTGAATAAAATCTTTGTCCCGCCAGCCATTTCTTCAAATTGGGGAACAAATAGTAGTCCGAGGGAGCCAAGTCTGGAGAATAGGGGGGATGTGAAACGAGTTGGAATCCTATTTCCAATAATTTTGCGACGACAACTGCTAAAGTGTGTGCTGGTGCATTGTCGTGATGGAAAAGGACTTTTTTGCAGTCCAATAGCTGACGTTTTTCTTGCAGCTCGGTTTTCAATCGGTCCAATAACGATAAATAATATGCACTTGTAATAGTTTTACTCTTTTCCAGATAGTCGATGAGGATTATCCCTTGCGAATTCCAAAAGACAGTCGCCATAACCTTTCTGGCTGAAGGAATGGTCTTCGCCTTTTTTGGTGCAAATTCTCCCTTGGTAACCCATTGTTTAGGTTGTTCTTTGGTTTCAAGAGTATAGCAATGTATCCATGTTTCATCCACAGTGACCAAACGACGCTTAAAGTCCTGCGGATTCTTCCTGAACAGCTGCAAACCATCCTTGCAACACTTCACAAGATTCTCTTTTTGGTCAAGACTGAGCAATAGCGGAACCCATCTTGCGGATAGCTTTCTCATGTCCAAATGTTAATGCAAAATGTTATGTACCCGTTCATTCGAGATGCCCACAGCACTAGCAATCTCACGCACCTTAACTCTACTGCCATCCATCACAATATCACGGATTTGGCCAATGATTTCTGGAGTCTTAGCCTCCACAGGGCGTCCAGAACGTTCAGCATCACTTGTGTCCATATGGCCACTATGAATATTTTGAAAGCACTTATAAACTGTTCTAATCGAAGGTGCGGAGTCACCGTAATGTTTATCATGCTTCTCTTTAGTCTCCTGAGGCGTTTTGCCTTTCATAAAGTAATGTTTAACCACTACACGAAATTCTTTTTCGTCCATTTTTTGACAATCACTCGACTTCCTTGATTTACGCGAATACCAAAAACAAAGAAATAGAGCAATAAGGCTAAAACTTGGTGTGCGTTCCTTCCAAAGATGCTACTAACTAAACATGACCTCGATACGCGCCGGTGGTGCCATCTCTCGGACTTTTCACGGACATTTCAAACGCCCCTCGTACTTCCATGCCAAAGGCAGGATTCGAACCTGCTACCGTAGCACCAGCGCGGTTCCGGACTGAAGCGCTTAGAACCGCTCGGCCACACCGGCCGGCAATGATTCCCACCCGAACTCTAATATCATATTCGTGGTCCTCTCTCCTCTATTTTTCAACTACACAAAATGAGATGCCCTTCTTTGAACTTTTTCGATGTTTCCTGTCATTCTTATCTGGTAAGGAGGCCACACCAAGCAGCAGTAGTGCAGAAGAGGACAGACAAGTTAATTTAGTCAGTCGGTTTACATTATCTGTTGTATCTTGCAGTTGTTCTTCGGTTCGCATCCGCACAGCAACCATTATGTCATTGTTACAATTTAAGTTGTGCATACTTATAATCATAGATACTGAACTGAATCGACAGCCTTTATGTTGTGCCGTTTGAAACTTTCCCATTGTAATAACTGCTTCATTGGTACACACGCGTCGCGTCGGATAATGTTGTCAAAGATGCACAATATTTCAACACGACAGACTCTCGTCACCTTCAGGCGCTTACTGACTTATTTCTGCAGGGCTCGCTACACTCACTCACGGCCGTTGTCAGAATCTACGCACTCCTGCCGCTATGCGGTCCGCGAGATGAACCACATGACCTACTGCTCCGCAGGTGAATCGGGAACGTTCAATGGTAAACTCTTTTCGCTGCTAAACGTCATGTAAATCCACTCTAAATAACGGTCATCAGCCTAGCTAGGACCCGAAAGACAGAGTTAAACTTCTCAGTAATCCAAAGGCAACATTTAAAAGTCATGTAGCATTTGCATATAGATTGCGCAATGCGACCACTGGACTAGAATATGTGTAACGCTTGCAGGTCCTAGATCGCCTCCAAACTAACTCATAATTAAGTTCCGTTGACAATCGACACGAAAGAGAAACAAGGCTACACATCAGGGCCTTCTTTCTTCTTCTTTTAGTGTTCAGCCCTGAAGTTTGTTTGCAGCAGAGCGCCATTCCTCTCTTCTGTCTGCCTTCCTCTTCATCTCCACGTATGTGTTACATCCAACGTCATTCATGATCTGTTGCATGTATGATATCCTTGGTCACCCCCGCTGATTCCTTCCCTCAATGGCTCCTTCTGCTACTGTTCCAATGATTTTGTTGTGTCGTAGGATGTGCCTTACAAGTTTGTCTCTTCTTGTTTGAATGTGCCTCCGCATAGATCTGGTTTCCTGTACTCTTCTAAGCCCCTCTTCATTTGTTACTTTGTCTCTCCAGCTGATCTTCATCATCCTCCTATAGCACCACATCTCCAGGGCCTCTATCCATCTTCTCTCTTCTCTTCCAGTTGTCCATGTTTCACATCTGCACATGGCCACACTCCAAACGAAACCCTTCATGATACGTTTCCTTATTTTCGGACTGATGTTGTTTCTGGTGAGTAAGTCCCTTGTGATTTTGCTTCCCAAGTAAGTAAATTCCTCTATCACTTCCAGCTCCTCTCTTCCAATTCTCATTCTCAGAAGTCAATAAAGGAAAATCACACTGTAACATCAGTCCCAAATTTCCATAGAAAAAAAGTATAGCTTTTTGGCTTTATTACTCTTCGCCAAGTCCGCCTCGTTCACTGAAACGCCACCGTCCAGCCTTCTACTGGTTCCGAGGTCTCGTTTACGAGCCCTACCTACGGGATGCGAGCACGTTCACAAAGGCAATACTTGCCTAGAAAACCGGACCGCGCCTAATTAGGATTCCACATTGGCTCGTGGGAACGCACTTGTGACTGCTTTTAGACTTTCCGCACAAGAAAACTAAATCGGTTTATCACACAAGACAGTCAACTGCTGACTTCGTAGTCACGCTATACAGGGTGTACCAGTAGGAATGGTCAATATTCAGGGACATTACAAGAACGATCATTGGAAGCAAAGAAGTCTAGTAAACATGGGCTCTATGAATAGTTCTTCAATAGTAGAGATGTTTGATAGTAACGAAGATGAACAAGTGCAATACGCCGGAATGGAAGCGAGCGCATGGCGTCAGTGGCCGGGAGTGGCCAGTCGGGAAGTTCGGCCGCCAAGTGCAGGTCTTATCGAGTGCGACGCCACATTGGACGACTTGCGCGTCGACAATGGGGATGAAATGATAAGGAGGACAGTACAACACCCAGTCCCTGAGGGGAGAAAATCTCCCTCCTCTGCCGGGAATCGAACCCGGGCCCCCGTGCGTGGCAATCCAACGCACTGACCGTTCAGCTAATAGGGCGGACAACACGCCGGAATAACCGAACGTGTTAAAGTGCCGGTTTTGGGACTGCGAGGTGCGCCGGCCCTGGATCACACCCCCATGGAGGATTAACGACTAGTGTTATGTCGGCTGCTGTGGCAATCAGCACCGGCACAATCAAGGAAGGAAGGAAGTTGTGACGGTCAGCGGCAGGAATCCAAAAAAAAGTGTGCATTAAACTTTCAAATTGATAGAATTATTTATTTATAAAAAGAAAAGAAACAGGACTTAACTTCTCGGTGTGAAGCGGCTTCGCGTGTCCCCTACATGCAATTACTTCGACGCACTGTTGCTACTTGCACATCGCAAGCTAAGTATACTCTTTCTACTACTCATTATTGGTGTTCTCGAAGTCTGCGACCGAACTCGGGGCCCGACCAGCGGTGGCCGGCTGATTACGCCAGTGCTGACATGGGGCGCTGAACTCTGTCATACTGGAGGTGTGGCGCTACTCGCTCTTTCCATTGCCGCGCGGGTCAGCGCCTTCTTGATGCCGTATCGTGGCGCTGCGCTGGTCGGTGTGCAGTCGAAGCTTTACGAATGCACAACTAGGGTCGGTGTGCCAGCCAGCCTAGATATATATGGTTTTTAGGCGGTTTCGCACATCCCGCTATGTGAGTACTGGGCTGGTACCCAAGTCCTGCCTCAGTTACACAAGTCGAAATCATTTAGAAAACTCCAGATTGAGATTTTCACTCTGCAGCGGAGTGTGCGCTGTTATGAAATTTCCTGGCAGATTAAAAGTGTGTCTGAAGATCGAGACTCAGTCCGGCACATAGTTTTAATCTGCCAAGAAGTTTCATTTCGAAAACTTTCGCTCATTTTCACACGCAGGCAGCTGGGGTACACTTATTCCGTCACGGTGCGTAGCGAGGTGGCGACGTGAAGGTTATCAAGGATATCCGGACACCACTTAAATTAACCGTGACTGTTCCGTTAAGTAATCACGCCGAACATGCGTTGATGCGGGACAAAGGCGCAAGAGGAGGAGGAAGAAGAAGAAGAAAAAGAAGAAGAAGAAGAAAAAGAGATAGGTATGCATTTTAGAGCCCATGTTTACTAGACGTTTTGCTTTCAAAAATCGTTTCTGTCATATCCTTGAATATTGACCATTCATGCGGCGACACCCACTAGAACACTACCTTTGCCCCAAAGAACACACGACATCATCATAACCTAACAAAATGGTTCAAATGGCTCTGAGCACTATAGGACTTGACATCTGAGGTCGTCAGTCCCCTAGACTTAGAGCTACTTAAACCTAACTAACCTAAGGACATCATACACATCCATGCTCGAGGCAGATTTCGAACCTGCGATCTTAGCAGCAGCGCGGTTCCGGACTCAAGTGCTTAGAACCGCGCGTCCACGAGGGCCGGCATCACCTACAAAGTTGACGATGCATAGAACAGTCAGTTGACCCCACTCGCTGAAACTGTAGCAGTTTTGCCGTTTCAGCGACGGAGTTCAACTGACTGTTACACGAATCGTCAACTTCAGCTGATGGTGCTGTCTGAAGACGGCCTAAGCCTAGGTCGAAACCAGTCATTTTAATAAAATAACCATCACGATCTTGGTTGTTTTTTCACTGGCTTTACTTTATCCTTCTGGCTGTTTGACTATCTGTTAAGCCTCTTTTTCTCAGTAATAGTATGGCTACAACGTTAAAATTTATATCACATAATATGTCCTATGGCCCCTTGCCGGCTAAAAGACTTAGGCTTCTATGTCAATGCGATGACAAGATTCGGTCATTTATGTCACACATTTTGAAACTTGCAAACTCACTCAACAAAACATATAGGGCACTTCCACTTGACGTCGAATCATGAAATTCAGCAAGTAGTAATATTTTACGACAAAAGTATAAAAAAAAACAGAAAAACAGAAACTTGTTAAATTGTAATTATGCCACACACAAAACATCTTTCTGCTATTTGAACATACATTACGTATATCATCCGTCAGAAGCACAACAGGTCAACGTTACTGCACGCAAACATAATATGAAAGTTGTAGTAATGTTTTAGTAAGTAAATAAAACATATCTTACAGAATCTTCTCTCTGTACATATATAAACTTAGGTCCACTGCTCTCTTTTTTTTATGTCCGGGTTAGTCTGAGAAACTACTACAGCGATTTCCAGACGGTCTTGGAATTCCCGGGACCAATATCTTGCCAGTGTCGATATCAAGCAAAAATCGTTGAAGGTTACAGGAATTACTGCAACCAATCGCCGTTTTTTCTTCAATTTTCATTTATTCGTGACCTGTTTCAAATCGCGAAGCGGTCACGAAAAAATAAAAATTGAATAAAAAACGGCGACTGGTTGCATTAATTCCTGAAGCCTTTAACAAGACAGTCGCAGTGTTCCAAATCCAGAATGGGTAAAAGTTTCAAAAATCGTTGAGATTCTTGATTCACTGGGTGGGTGAAGTATACATATGTTTGTACGGAACCCTCATTGCGGGAGTCTTCCCCGGGCTTGCCGATTTCGATTACAGGTATGGCACCTCTTTCTACTTAAACACTTCATAATGATGCCGAAACTAACTGTGGAACCAAGAAGAAAATACAAGATTGTCATAAGCACCTCTGGGGTTCAGAAGACGACTGTAAAACATACAGAAAAGAGAGACGTATCAATGCACAGACACCTGTCCAACTTTCGATTCACGCAGTGGCCTAGTTGCACTAGGGGACAGGCGTGTTAGAATATACAGGCGACTCATCCGCTCTGGACTGTTGCAGAGAATCAGTTGCCACCTACAGGTAGGCAGACCACTGAACAGATTTCCCAAGCGGGATACCGTCGCGCCTTCCCGGGTGGCTCGTGTTCCCGACTTCAATAACTGCACGTACATGGTGACTGCATGTACCAAGAGCCCCAACCTCCGAACCCTCATCATGACGAACAGAATTCCCGTTGGATACTCCCCAATGCTCTCAGATAATTTCTCCTGTTGATCGACTGGTAACGGCGCACGTAACTTGGTGTCAGACAGACTGAAAATCTTAAGTCTACGGTACAGTAATAGTGAATTCCATTTATCTGCACCAGTTTCACAAGCTCTTACATTTACAATAGTCGTTTAAAATGGCGTCCCCCAGTGTCAACGTAGGCATGATACAGTCGCACAAAATTCTGTCTCACCCGTTCCAGTACCCCGCCGTCGTTTGAGAATTCGTGCCAGGATGGTCATGAAACAGGACCTGCTCAGCCTATCCTCTTTTTAGGCAATGTTGTCTGTTCTAAAACGAAATCACTGTGCTAGTTATTCGACCATAAATAAACAAGTGGGTTAGGTTCCAGGAACCTGGGTAGTACATCAGTGATAAACACTGTGCATATAAGATGAACATCAACAAAAGCAAAACGAGGCTAATGGAATGTAGTCGAATTAAATCGGGTGATGCTGACGGAATTAGATTAGGAAATGAGACACTTAAAGTAGTAAAGGAATTTTGCTATTTGGGGAGCAAAATAACTGATGATGGTCGAAGAAGAGAGGATATAAATGTAGAGTGGCAATGGCAAGGAAAGCGTTTCTGAAGAAGAGAACGTTGTTAACATCGAGTATACAGGGTGTTACAAAAAGGTACGGCCAAACTTTCAGGAAACATTCCTCACACACAAAGAAAGAAAATATGTTATGTGGACATGTGTCCGGAAACGCTTACTTTGCATGTTAGAGCTCATTTTATTACTTCTCTTCAAATCACATTAACCATGGAATGGAAACACACAGCAACAGAACGTACCAGCGTGACTTCAAACACTTTGTTACATGAAATGTTCAAAATGTCCTCCGTTAGCGAGGATACATGCATCCACCCTCCGTCGCATGGAATCCCTGATGCGCTGATGCAGCCCTGGAGAATGGCGTATTGTATCACAGCCGTCCACAATACGAGCAAGAAGAGTCTCTACATTTGGTATCGGCGTTGCGTAGACAAGAGCTTTCAAATGCCCCCATAAATGAAAGTCAAGAGGGTTGAGGTCAGGAGAGCGTGGAGGCCATGGAATTGGTCCGCCTCTACCAATCCGTCGGTCACCGAAACTGTTGTTGAGAAGCGTACGAACACTTCGACTGAAATGTGCAGGAGCTCCATCGTGCATCAACCCCATGTTGTGTCGTACTTGTAAAGGCACAGGTAAAGTATCCCGTATGAAATCATGATAACGTGCTCCATTGAGCGTAGGTGGACGAAACTAAAATGAGCTCTAACATGGAAATTAAGCGCTTCCGGACACATGTCCACATAACATCTTTTCCTTATTTGTGTGTGAGGAATGTTTCCAGAAAGTTTGGCCGTACCTTTTTGTTACACCCTGTATATTTAAGTGTCAGGAAGTCGTTTCTGAAAGTATTTGTGTGTAGTGTAGCCACGTATGGAAGTGAAACATGGACGATAAGTAGTTTGGACAAGAAGAGGATAGAAGATTTCGAAATGTGGTGCTACAGAAGAATGCTGAAGATTACATGGGTAGATCACATAACTAATGAGGAGGTATTGAATAGCATTGGGGAGAAAATTAGCTTGTGGCACAACTTGACTAGAAGAAGTGACCAGTTGGTAGGACATGTTCTGAGGCATCAAGGGATCACCAATTTAGTATTGGAGGGCAGCGTGGAGGGTAAAAATCGTAGAGGGAGACCAAGAGATGAATACACTAAGCAGATTCAGAAGGACGTAGGTTGCAGCAGGTACTGGGAGATGATGAAGCTTGCACGGGATCGATTAGCATGGAGAGCTGCATCAAACCAGTCTCTGGATTGAAGACCACAACAACAACAACAACAACAACAACAACAACAACAACACCTGCATATTTAAGAGGGAATGATGAAGGAATGGGCTTAGTACGTAATCACTGACTAAGCATGCCCACACATTGACTGACAATCTGTACGATGGCTCTTCACAACTTTAGCGTGGGGATTCTCATCGGCCGCTCGGTGCTATTCGAGATGCTATGTGCCGGGACTGTAATTCACCCTCTCCGTTCTCTCATCATCTCAACAGGAACATGACACGACACGACACGACACGACACGACACAACACTACACTACACCACTCACACACTCTTAGAGCAACCTCCCACGCCCGGGTTCCCGGGTTCGATTCCCGGTGGGGTCAGGGATTTTCCCTGCCTCATGATGACTGGGTGTTGTGTGATGTCCTTAGGTCAGTTAGGTTTAAGTAGTTCTAAGTTCTAGGGGACTGATGACCATAGATGTTAAGTCCCATAGTGCTCAGAGCTATTTGAGCCACTTAGAGCAGCCCCTCGCATCTCCCCCTCCCCCAGCATCCCCCTCGCACATACACACATGCTATAGTCACCTATACTTAACAGATATCCAACCCGCACGACTCTCATAGATCGCAAACGAAAGTTGCCTGCGGGCTGGAAGGATAGGAAACAGCTCTCCAATTAGGCGGCTGAACATGCCTTTCGAGCTCTCCTAGCCATTCATGGTAAGACATGTTTCATTTGTCAGTACTCACCATGCGCGTTGCTGTAAAATCCGGCGGCAACACTAAACTTCGGAAGAAGGAAGGAAGATTGGATTTAACGTACCGTCGACATCGAGGGAGGTCACTAGAAATCGAGCACAAGCTCGGATTGCGGCAAGGATACGGAAGGAAACTGGCCTTGCCCTCTCATAGGAGTCATCCTGGCATTTGCCTTACGAGATTTAGGGAAATCACGGAAAACTTTAATCTGGGTGGCCTAGCGCGGGCTTGAACCGTCGTCCTCCCGAATGCGAGTCGAGTGTGCTAAACACTCGCTCGGTGTAAACTTCGGAACCAGAGACCTGGAATCAACTTCTGCCATCAAAGTTATGTTATTACATTTATAAAATCCACAACTTGGATTTGAGAAGTACTGGTGCTATACTGAATGGGTGGATACTCAGACTTATTAATCGATCTCAGGCATAGCTTACTCCGCATCATCAGCACGTTAATTTCTAACGCACCACCATCCCTTCCTCTAGTGATACCCTGCAAAATTTTTCTTCTTGTATTCTAGCCACAAACTTTTAAACAAGCATAATAAGTTTCAGAGTTGAATGTTATAACATGATGGTGATGATGATGATGATGATGATGATGATGATTGGTTTGGTTTGTGGAGCGCTCAAGTGCGCGGTTATCAGCGCCCGTACAAATTCCCAACCTTTGCTCAGTCCAATCTCGCCACTTTCGTGAATGATGATGAAACGATGAGGAAAACACAGACACCCAGTCATCTCGAGGCAGGTGAAAATCCGGGAATCGAAGCCGGGACCCCGTACTCGGGAAGCGAGAACGCGACCGCGAGACCACGAACTGCGGACACCATGAGGGAGGACATCAACAATAGAACTCCCCCAGAGTCTTCATCTACATCTACATGGATACTCTGCAAATCACATTTAAGTGCCTGGCAGAGGGTTCATCAAACCACCTTAACAATTTTCTATTATTCCAATCTCGTATAGCGCGCGGAAAGAATGAACACCTATAGCTTTCCGTACGAGCTCTGATTTCCCTTATTTCATTGTTGCGATCGTCTCTCCCTATGTAGGTCGGTGTTAACTAAATATTTTCGCATTCGGAGGAGAAAGTTGGCGATTGGAATTTCGTGAGAATATTCCGTCGCAACGTAAAACGCCTTTCTTTTAATGATGTCCAGCCCAAATCCTGTATCATTTCAGTGACGCACTCTCCCATATTTCGCGATAATACGTGGTGCCCTTCTTTGAACTTTTTCGATGTACTCCGTCAGTCCTATTTGGCAAGGATCCCACACCGCGCAGCAGTATCCTAAAAGAGGACGGACAAGCGTAGTGTAGGCAGTCTCCTTAGTAGATCTGTTACATTTTCTAAGTGCCCTGCTAATAAACGCAGTCTTTGGTTAGACATCCCCACAACATTTTCTATATGTTCCTTCCAATGTAAGTTGTTCGTAATTGTAATTCCTAGGTATTTAGTTCAATTTACCGCGAAATTTGTAGAGAATAACGAGCTTGAAATTTTATTCCAAGGTTATATATATGAAGCGAAAGGGATGAGAGAACAAAAATTCCTCAACAGGGCCGGCCGGTGTGGCCCTGCGGTTCTGAGCGCGTCAGTTAGGAACCGCGTGACCGCTACGGTCGCAGGTTCAAATCCTGCCTCGGGCAAGGATGTGTGTGATGTCCTTAGGTAAGTTAGGTTTAAGTAGTTCTAAGTTATAGGGGACTGATGACCTCAGAAGTTAAGTCCCATAGTGCTCAGAGCCATTTGAACCAATCCTCAACAGGACAGGAATACCTATTATCTTTAATATTCCTTAAAATCGATTAAAGGCATGACGCAGAAGGGTGAAGGAGTTTAGGGAGGGCCAGATGTTTTCTAAATAATTCGGCAGAAATATTGCCAACTTTGACTCAAGGCTTCTTGTGAAATGGAATGTTTGGAAAGTCGTTCTTTGGGTGACTGGGAATCCCACTTTAGTCTCGGCAATGCCTTATGGCGTCTGCTGGCTGCTCAGCCGGTTGCACAAGAGGTTGTGTTTCGTCTTCCAGTCAGTACTATGTGGGAACTGTAACTTGGTATGCGGACTCCATAATTCTGATCGGTAGCAGTCGGATACAGTCAGGTGACTTCGTGCCATAGTCCCAGAAGACCGTCGCGTCGCCTTGTACCAGCTGAAGATGCGGCTATGAACTTTCACTTCGGAGGAGAGGCAGCGTCGCGCCATGGATGGCCGTTTCGTTTCCGCTTCGAAGTGATGAACCCGACAAAAAATTGTCGCCATCAGTCTCGTAACGTGCAAGCAATTCCGCACGGATAATCCTTGCTTGTTGTTCATGGCAGTTCTTCTGTGAGGCTACGAGAAACCCAGAGGGCACAAACCTTTGAGTACTGCGACCGGTGGACGAGTGTGTCAACACTACAGACAGCGGTGTCCAGTTGTACAGAGAGATATTTGTTTGTGATCTGTCGACCACTTCGAATGAGAGTGTCCGCACGTTCTAACATTGCAGGAGAGACAGCCGTGTGAAGCCGGTCGGCATGCGGAAGACAGGATACGTTTGCGCGAGCTTGTGACTTGAATTGAATTGAGTTTTATTTGATCCTGTAAGATTACATTGTGTACAGTAAATGTACGTGTAATATAGGACATGTCAAAGTATTACCGTTCATTATCACTTATTTTTCTACACCTTTAGCTTACATTTTTTACATCATTCATAATGAACAACAATATATACAAATTTAATGGCATAAGTATTCTGCAACACTGTAAAACTCTTTTTCAATGAGATAGTCTTTAAATTTCTTTGGAAAGTCATTGTGAAGTACACTATCTTGCAGGTTTTTAGGCAGACTTCTTAGTAGTCTGATACCAGAGTACTGGGGTCCTTTTCTAGCACTGCCAGTCAGTGGGGTGTGCTACGTACTTCATTCTTCCTTCTTGTATTGTGGGTGTGTATACTAGCATTTGTAATCCAGTCCTCAATACCATTTGTGATGTACATTATTGTTTTGTATATGTACAAAGATGAAAAAGTTAAGATACCTAAATTCTTGAAACAGTTTCTGCACGTTTCAGAGGTTTTTCTTCTTAAAATGGTCCTAATTGCATTTTTTTTTTTGTAGTGTGAACACCCGTTTTGTCTCTTGTTTGTTTGAGTTTCCCCACACAGTCACTCCATACTGTAAGTATGGTTCGAAAAGTTCATGATACACTGTACACAAAAGGTTCTTGTCTGGATACTGTGATAGCTGCATCTTTAAAAATATGACAGAGCTCAGTTTCTTACAAACATTATTAATATGTTTTTTTCCATTTCGGTTAATTATCCACAAGAATACGTAAGAATCTAGCAGATTCTACTTCTTCCAGAGTTGTTCCATCAACCTCTAAATCCATGTCTACAGACTTTTCCTTGTTTTGAAACACTGCGTGCATAGTCTTTTTTACATTTATAACCAGTCCATTTTCCAGCAGCCATTGAGCTGTGACATTGGCTTTGTTGCGATGATGACAGACGCCTCGCCCAACGACTCACCGTGGTTTTGTTCACTGCCAAGTCTCCGTAGACAGTCTGCAATGCTTTAGTTTTCCGCCAAAAGAAACTCAATGACAGTTCTCTGCTTGGTAATCACCTTCGTTACAGACGTGAAAGTTACGTATAGCACGCCACCTATCACAACTTAATGAAGCTGTAAGGTCTGAAACAGGCTTACTGCATGATGTTCTCCGACAAATTATGCATTTTGTCAACCGAAATTGGCAGAGAGAAAAAAAGTGTTGCATTAGTTACTGAATACCCCTCGCACCACCCAGCCACTGGCACCAGCGGTTTAACCTCCAGCGCATCGTGCGCTCCTCGGTGCTATCGACGTCCGCTTTGTGACTGAACGTAACTACAAGCCGTCTGGGTTGGGGGGATCTAATTACTGGCATGAAAAGGCAGCCTGGCTGGGAGGAGCGCAGTCGCTGGCGCCAGACGCTAAGTGGCGCGCCTTAAATGCAGCGGGGCTGCCACCGCGCCGGCAGTCCCTGAGTATTTGTGCCGCCGCGCCGTCGCTGCGGGCGGCCCGCTTGCTGCAAGTAATGTAGTTTGCAGATACCTGTAGCGGGGCCAGCGAACTTTCCAGAGACCGCTGGGAGTCCCCGACGACACACTCAAACTTTGGTGCTGCTCCTAACACGTCAGGGCAAGCATTCGACCATTTTTCCCCATTGTATCGACCTTGGCGGGATGAGCGTTTAAAGAGGAACAATAACGTAACATCTAACCCATTCCTTTTTATTTATTCGGCGCTTTTGCACGAAATGATTTTGCGGCCGACATAGCTGGTGAGATAAATCGCAGTTTTCCCGGCGATAATAGCGAAATTAATTGGTCACTACTGCTACGTTACCAGATCAATGAGGGGTCAATAACAGTCGCTAGCCTCGCTCTCACCAGCGATACATAGTTAAATTTCACAAGTCAATAATCAAAAGCTCAGCAACTACAAAGCTATAGTTTAAGTAATCGATTATGGCTCAAATGGCTCTGAGCACTATGGGACTTAACTTCTGAGGTCATCAGTCCCCTAGAACTTAGAACTACTTAAACCTAACTAACCTAAGGACATCACACACATCCATGCCGGAGGCAGGATTCGAACCTGGGACCGTAGCGATCGCGCGGTTCCAGACTGTAGCGCCTATAACCGCTCGGAATCGATTATGGAAGCGAAGTAGATCGTAACTACTTGCAATAGTCTCTTCGATCCTAACCAGAGATTATGTAAATTCTAATTTTATTATACTCATTATATCTTTTTAACAACACAACATGGCTGATTTCTTGTTGATTCCGTAGTTAACAAACAACCCTCCTCAAATTTTACTTCCATATCCGTGTAAGAAATCCGTATTTCCAATGTTGAAAAATCTATTGCCTGATATTTTGTAACCATAAATTGAGAATCTACATCAATTAAGACCACGATGGGACAATAGGTTTCATGGGAAACCATCTCTTTTCGCTAACTACTAATCTGTATCGCGCATGAACAAATGGCTCTGAGCACTATGGGACTCAACATCTTAGGTCATAAGTCCCCTAGAACTTAGAACTACTTAAACCTAACTAACCTAAGGACATCACACACACCCATGCCCGAGGTAGGATTCGAACCTGCGACCGTAGCAGTCCCGCGGTTCCGGACTGCAGCGCCAGAACCGCTAGACCACCGCGGCCGGCGCGCATGAACAAAGGAATCTGCTACGCAATACAAAAATTCGATTAAACGATATTTTGAAACATATAGGTCATTCAGATATTGTTAGTGGACAAAAGATATTGTTTTACACCTACAACATTGTCTCGCACGGAATGTGTAAGTTGAGTATCAACACAAGCAAAACAATAATACGAAATAAGCCAGGTAATGGTGAAGTAATTAAATTAAGAAACGAGACGCTTAAAGTGGTACATGTCTTTTGTTATTTGGGCAGCAAGATAAATTCTGATGACCGAAGTTTGGAGGATATAAAATGTAAACTGATAACGGCAAGAACAGTGTTTCTGAAGAAAAGAAATTTGTTAACATCGAATACTGATTTAAGTATTAGGAAGTCTTTTCTGAAGGTATCTGCCTGGAGTGTAGCCATGTAAGGAAGTGAAAAGTGGACGATAAAAAGTTCAAACAAGAAGAGAACAGAACCTTGTGAAATCTGGTGCTACAGAAAAATTCTTAAGATTAGATGGGCAGATCGCCTAACTAATGAAGAGGTACTGAACTGGGGAGAAAAGAAATTTGCGGCACAACCTGACTAGAAGAGGGGATCGGTTGATATGACACATTCTGAGATATCAAGGGATAACCAATTTAGTATTGGAGTGAAGTGTGGGAGGTGAAAATTGTACAGTGAGATCAAGACATCAACACATAAAGCAGACTCAGAAGATGTAGGTTGCAGTAGTTATTCGGAGGTGATGAGGTTGCCCCAAGATCGAGTAGCATGCAAAGCTGCATCCAACCAGTATTCGTACTGAAGACAACAACAACAACACGATGGCAGCACGATTTGTGAAAGGAGTAGGTGACTCAAATATTGTTGTTAGCACGTCTGCATACATGGCGACTGATCTAATATGGAAGTGACATCTCTTTTGTGTTGAAGTATTATAAATTAAAATATTGCTTGCTACCAGGTAGCTTACTTTTAGTGTGAATTATATACTTTTACTTTGTTTTTGTGGACTCGTATCCCCAAAATGGTGAGGAGAGAAATGTCTACGTACAGATTGTTAAGGAATGCCACAAGCAGTTCACGCTGAGATGACATTGGGGTAGATCGTGTGTGCGTCAAAATTAATTTTCCAACAGTGAAGCAACAAGGCGAATGATGGTTATTATGGGTCTTGTGAAGTGATTTATGTGAACTGTGCTTATTAATAAACCACATATTCTGAAAAATATTTTTACTTATTTATTAATAGGTGAAATGCAGTATCTTTAGCACGAGTGAACCTAGGACTAACCTCCTGGAATGGTCTGCAGCCAACATAGTTGGTCGTTGTAATCGATCAGATTCATTATACGGATTTGTGGCGTCATGTAATTTATGGAGGCTAAGATTTTAATTAATTTTAAGCATCCAATGATAACTAGCGCCACACTATTTAACTCTTATACTTTCAGGAAAGATTCCGATTTCCGAACACTGGAAAGGAATATGTTCACCGCTACCAATTCAACACACGACCTTCAACTAACTATTTGCAATTTCCGTTGATAATTACCATAACAACAAAACAGCAACACAGTTCAAAATAAGGGGCGAAATGTCACCACAAAAACACCACACTCAAGATGTGTACAGAAACCAATGAAATATATCAGTATTAAATAAAGCCTTTAGCGTCGCTTTTATTCAACAACGTGTCCACTTAGCTAACGTTTTCACCTTCTGCTCTGAGTCATCCTCCAACCAAGCAAGTCTACACTCATCAATCCGGAACACTCACAGAGAAAAACACGGCAGTCTCTCAGCAGAATTCTACGTCCGGACAAAGAAACATAGTTTCAAATATTTTGTAGACTTTCCGTTCAGTTCGCTGATCATGAAGAATCACTAACAGTAGGTTTCCAAAATGATAGGCACTTACGAAACGAACTCGGCCACAGACTCCTGGCCGACTCCTCGATTTCGTGAGCTCCAACCGCTTCACTAAACTAACATTCGGACCTTTTCAGTAAATCAGAATCGGGAGCAGAATGTATGCATTCTCATCGGCCATTTCCTGCTCTTGTTCGTGTGGCTGTGTGTTAGAATGTTCCTTTTTTACAGCGCTTCTGTGAGATACTACCTCCTGTAGACACTGTAAGGAACTTTTCTGTAACGGTTTGTTGAAACACAGGCAATCGTGGTGTAACTACGGTTCCAGTAAGTTGAGATCTTATCAAGCCTGATGCGCATGCCGAAGCCTTAGATACCAATCGGTTTCGATAATTACATTGATGAGTCGAAAACTTCGTATTGAACCATGTCTTTATTTCAAGTATAACTACTTACATTAGATGTAGCTAGTATGAATTCTGAAGTTTTAATCTGAAAACTGTAAATTTATATTTATCGCGTTTTCCTAAATTATGTATCAGTTGACCGAAACAATGTCTTTGAAAACAAGGTAAATCGTTTTTTACTGTTTGCTTCAAATGTAATCTTCGTACTACTGCTTGCTACTTCTTGTTTGCACTAGTTGGAAAGTTGTGTGTAATAGAGTCACGTCAAGTTTTTGTGATTCTGTAGAAAGCAGACAAGTTTAGTAGGAATTTGTAGCTCATGCAAGACAAACGATGTTAAATTTTGTCAATCTAATATCTGAAGAGACGAAAATACAAATGTTATAAATGCAGACAGATCATTTCACTGTGAGTGTGTGGGTTTTATTTTGTCAAGTTGCGCAATGGATTGATCCAACAAGTACCCTCTGGCTCCTGCAAGAGACAATTTCCACCTCACACTACTACGCTCCTAATGTACCAACAAGAACTGCTTGAAAATCATTCAGCAACCAATATCTTCTCGTCCGCTGTAAGGACAAGACACAAAAATATTCTATATTCTTACGTAACTAGTGGAATACTTGCGTACGGGAATATTGCTAGTTAGTGTAAGAAAAACATTTAACGAACGAAAAATATTTTTTATTACAAAAAATTCTGAGAAATCAAGTGAAACTTCTTATAAAAAAGTTAATAAATTTCCGGGTTCTTTTCGGGACAGGAGATTGCTTCTTATGGATAGAAATGCTATTATTTTACAAAGTATGGAAAGGTTCTTTTCTCTCTTTTCTTTAAGAATGTTATTTACTCGTCAGAATGGCTGAGAGCCGTGCGTACACAACTTGAATAACTTTTCTAGGTATGGTCAAGGCTGTCGCGTGAGAAATGTAGTGGAGTGTACTGTTAGGGAGAACAGATGGGGCCACATACGCCGTAGCGCACAATACCGTCAGCTGCGAAGACTGCTGCCTACGTCGCTCGCTGCTGACAAATAACACAACTATCCCTCTCTATCTGGATTGACCTTCGCCAATCAAACTCTCCCTACGCCTTGATGAAGTCAAGGACTTCTATTCGCCCCTAGTCTTACTGTTGGCGTGGTACACCGGTCAGATAACCAGCCCAACGTGATGCCACTCATTACTGCTCGCAGGCGTTTAACTACACTCCTGGAAATGGAAAAAAGAACACATTGACACCGGTGTGTCAGACCCACCATACTTGCTCCGGACACTGCGAGAGGGCTGTACAAGCAATGATCAAACGCACGACACAGCGGACACACCAGGAACCGCGGTGTTGGCCGTCGAATGGCGCTAGCTGCGCAGCATTTGTGCACCGCTGCCGTCAGTGTCAGCCAGTTTGCCGTGGCATACGGAGCTCCATCGCAGTCTTTAACACTGGTAGCATGCCGCGACAGCGTGGACGTGAACCGTATGTGCAGTTGACGGACTTTGAGCGAGGGCGTATAGTGGGCATGCGGGAGGCCGGGTGGACGTACCGCCGAATTGCTCAACACGTGGGGCGTGAGGTCTCCACAGTACATCGATGTTGTCGCCAGTGGTCGGCGGAAGGTGCACGTGCCCGTCGACCTGGGACCGGACCGCAGCGACGCACGGATGCACGCCAAGACCGTAGGATCCTACGCAGTGCCGTAGGGGACCGCACCGCCACTTCCCAGCAAATTAGGGACACTGTTGCACCTGGGGTATCGGCGAGGACCATTCGCAACCGTCTCCATGAAGCGGGGCTACGGTCCCGCACACCGTTAGGCCGTCTTCCGCTCACGCCCCAACATCGTGCAGCCCGCCTCCAGTGGTGTCACGACAGGCGTGAATGGAGGGACGAATGGAGACGTGTCGTCTTCAGCGATGAGAGTCGCTTCTGCATTGGTGCCAATGATGGTCGTATGTGTGTTTGGCGCCGTGCAGGTGAGCGCCACAATCAGGACTGCATACGACCGAGGCACACAGGGCCAACATCCGGCATCATGGTGTGGGGAGCGATCTCCTACACTGGCCGTACACCACTGGTGATCGTCGAGGGGACACTGAATAGTGCACGGTACATCCAAACCGTCATCGAACCCATCATTCTACCATTCCTAGACCGGCAAGGGAACTTGCTGTTCCAACAGGACAATGCACGTCCGCATGTATCTCGTGCCACCCAACGTGCTCTAGAAGGTGTAAGTCAACTATCCTGGCCAGCAAGATCTCCGGATCTGTCCCCCATTGAGCATGTTTGGGACTGGATGAAGCGTCGTCTCACGCGGTCTGCACGTCCAGCACGAACGCTGGTCCAGCTGAGGCGCCAGGTGGAAATGGCATGGCAAGCCGTTCCACAGGACTACATCCAGCATCTCTACGATCGTCTCCATGGGAGAATAGCAGCCTGCATTGCTGCGAAAGGTGGATATACACTGTACTAGTGCCGACATTGTGCATGCTCTGTTGCCTGTGTCTATGTGCCTATGGTTCTGTCAGTGTGATCATGTGATGTATCTGACCCCAGGAATGTGTCAATAAAGTTTCCCCTTCCTGGGACAATGAATTCACGGTGTTCTTATTTCAATTTCCAGGAGTGTAGTACTCTGTCCGTGTTCACACCGCACAGTAAGTGTGGTGGCCAACATAGTGAACAACACTTAATCGCGAGTGACTCTATATTGAGTGTCACTCCGATACACTAACGACAGAGGTGCTCTCCCAGTGAAGTACTGAGGAGAGACTTTGTTCCTCGCTCTTTGCGTACACGTACGAGTGCGCTCGCTCTCGTTTCGTGTTCCCGCTCCAAAAGCGACAACGGAACGGCCCCTTTTCCTGGAAAGGTTGCAATGATGTATCATTCGCTGTCTTTCCTCACTCCTCTGGCTGTTTGAGTCAGAAATATTCCGCCAATCAGCGTTGCTCTTTTAAACGGGAGAATGACGTTTCGTTTGAGTCGACCAATGCGGAAATCTGTAGCATTTCCGTTAGGCGTATACTGTCCTCCTGTGAGAACTCCGTAACTACGTAGTCGGTCCGTGAAAAAATGCGTCTTCTGGGCGCTCCCACACAATGTAGCGGAATTTGCTTTTAAGTCTAACACAGGGGGTCGTTATCCCTTCGCTCTGGCAAAAGCTGTCTTCTCTCTGGGCGGTCGCTTCCGCCGAAGTAGGTATGTTGTTGACCCAGCCCTCTGAAGGGACAGTCTTCCCTGTGTGCTGGTTTCCTCTTTAGAACGAAAATTCCTATGGCAGTCATGTTGTGTACGCCAGCCTCGACTTTTACAACCTCTGTGCGCACTTGCGATTTACTTATTAGATTTGCATATCGCTTACATGGAGTCGTACAAAATTGACTCTACCTTATCGAGTTTGGGTTCGAATGAATCGTGTTGATGTGCAGAATACGACTGTGAGGACAGAATATGTAAAAAATGAAGGTCAGGAGACCATGCCACCTTGCATCATTTCATGCTGATTTTTAGAACAATCACAGTCCTGCAATCAATATATATTCTTCACACAATCAAGACCTGTGGACACCAGAAAAGAAGACAATCAGGTAAACTTGTAGGCAATCAGCTAAGCAAGAAGTTATATTTTAGTGAAGTGAACATGTCCTTCAGTAACATTGTCTTTAGACTAATGACAAAAGTCTGTTCAGAGGACGAGTCATTGTATAGAGGTGACTTAAGTCGTGTGTTACAAAGCCTGCCATGTAGCCTCCAGCCACAACCCAATTAGTAGAATTTGGGGAAGAACTGCCCACCAGCTCCAGGCTGAAGAAACCCCCCGCCCCCCCCCCCCTTACCACTGAGGTCGGATACTGTCGTAGGCGGCTACAACAGCAGACAGGGTGGCTAGGAAAAGATACTTTACAAAATTTAGTCTGACAATGTCAAATGTGCAAGATGTCCGAAATTCTCAGGAAAATAGTTGTAAGGTAGAAGGACAGACGGGTAATACACGATATCTACAAGAACCAAGAGGAATAATGAGAATGGATGGTTGAGAACGAAGACTGGGTTACAAAAGGTAGGCCCTGTAAGACAGGGGTGTAGTTTTTCGCCCCTGCTATACATCGAAAAAACAATGGCGGAAATAAAGAAATGGTTCAAGACTGGGACTAAAATTCAAATTGAAAGGATATCAATGATAAGATTCACTGATGACACTGCTACTCTCAGTGGACGGAAGAAATACGAACGTAATATTGAGGAGCAGGAACGATATTAACGATAAACGTATCAAAACTGGGAACCAAGTAGTAGATGAAGCAAAGGAATTCTGCTACCTTGGAAGCAAAACAACACATGGCGCACCAAGCAAGGACGACATAAAAAGCAGACTGCCACAGGCAAAGAGAGCATTTGTGGCGAAAATAATTCTACTACTATCAAACACTGACCTTCACGTGAGGAACAAATGTCTGAGAATGTACATTTTGATAACACTACTGTACGAAAGTGAATCACCGGCTGAGGGGAAAGCGGAAAAAAAGGATCTAAGCGTTTGAATTACGTTGTTGTGTAAGAATGTTGAAAATTAAGTAACTGACAAGAAATGAGCAGGTTCTCCGCAGAATCGGCGAGGAGAGGAGAGGAGAGGAGCATGTTGAAAACACTGACGAGAAGAAGGGACAGGATGATAAGACACGTGTTAAGACATCAAGGAATAACTTCCATGGAAGTAGAGGGAACTAACGACAAAAGAGGGCATTCATAGCGGAAATGCTCACTCTTACACAACAGCAACTCATTATACGGTGATACCTCCAACCTAGGATCACAAAAGTTTTATTCACGTCGTGGGAAAACCACAACCATCGGCTAACGTTAGTCGACAAACGCAGCATCCAAACTAGATGTTGTTTGGGCACATACTTCGCAAATCTGAGAGATGCCCATCGAAGCATTTTACACTAATGGCCATTAAAATTGCTACACCACGAATATGACGTGCTACAGACGCGAACTTTAACCGACAGGAAGAAGATGCTGTGATATGCAAATGATTAGTTTTTCAGAGCATTCACACAAGGTTGGCGCAGGTGGAGACATCTACAACGTGCTGACATGAGGAAGATTACCGTCCGATTTCTCATACACAAACAGCAGTTGACCGGCGTTGCCTGGTGAAACGTTGTTGTGATGCCTCGTGTAAGGAGGAGAAATGCGTACCATCACGTTTCCGACTTTGATAAAGGTCGCATTCTAGCCTATCGCGATTGCGATTTATCGTATCGCGACATTGCTGCTCGCGTTCGTCGAGATACAATGACTGTTAGCAGAATATGATATCGGGTTCAGGAGGGTAATACGGAACGCCATGCTGGATCCCAACGGCCTCGTATCACTAGCAGTCGAGATGACAGGCATCTTATCCGCATGGCTTTAACGAATCATGCAGCCACGACTCGATCCCTGAGTCAAAAGGTGGGGACGTTTGCAAGACAACAACCATCTGCACGAACAGTTCGACACGTTTGCAGCAGCGTGAACTATCAGATCGGAGACCATGGCTGCGGTTACCCTTGGCGCTGCATCACAGACAGAAGCGCCTTCGATGGTGTACTCAACGACGAACCCGGGTGCACGAATGGCAAAACGTCATTTTTTCGGATGAATCCAGGTTCTGTTTACAGCATCATGATGGTCGCATCCGTGTTGGTGACATCAGGGTGAACGCACATTGGAAGCGTGTATTCGTCATCGCCATACTGGTGTATGACCCGGCGTGATGGTATGGGGAGACATTGGTTACACGTCTCGGTCACCTCTTGTTGCATTGGCGGCACTTTGAACAGTGGACGTTACATTTCAGATGTGTTACGACCCGTGGCTCTACCCTTCATTCGATCCCTGCGAAACCCTACATTACACCAGGATAATGCACGACCGCACGTTGCAGGTCCTGTATGGACCTTTCTGGATACAGAAAATGTTCGACTGCTGCCCTGGCCAGCAGATCCTCCAGATCTCTCACCACCTGAAGACGTCCGGTCAATGGTGGCCGAGCAACTGGCTCGTCACAATACGCCAGTCACTACTCTTGATGAACTGTGGTATCGTGTTGAAGCTGCATGGGCAGCTGTACCTGTACAGGCCATCCAAGCTCTGTTTGACTCAATACCCAGGCGTATGAAGGCCGTTATTACGGCCAGAGGTGGTTGTTCTGGGTGCGGATTTCTCAGGTTCTATGCACCCACATTGCGTGAAAATGTAATCACATGTCAATTCTAGTATAGTATATTTGTCCAATGAATACCCGTTTATCATCTGCATTTCTTCTTGGTGTAGCAATTTTAATGGCCAGTAGTGTATTTTTTACTGATAATTTCACCACGCGCTGCGGCTGTCTTTCGTATCGCTTCGCCCTTCTATGATTGCTCCCACCATCACTTTAACAACGTATCTCTTAACAGAGATGGTCCGACGGGAATCTCACTCCCCCAACATCTCGAGTGGGGGTGCGTCTGGTCTCTTAGTAGGAGAACACAGAAAATGTACGTAAAGAACTGGAGCATGGTTCCACGGCAAAAGAGTGATCGCCCTGTTCGGCACTTCACTTCAATGGCAATCAGAGCCTTTTGTTGCGGCAGAGAGAACACCCCCTCTTTGATACTGGAGACATTCCCGCGCGCTCTTAACTGTGCGGCCCTCTGGGAACGCATCAAAGCGAATGCGGGTCACCGGAGCGTTGCGCAGTGCACACTGAATACCTCCACTCGCCCAGTGCAGCGGAGTCAGTTACGAACAGGCGTTACGTTTACTAGAACTGGCCGGGGCGGTGTCTTATCCAAATGGACCATTTATCAGCACTTTTCGCGCGACTGAGCGATTTTGTGCATTTTGTGTCCAGTTAGTGATCCAAAACTTTTTTGATTTCGGGCACAATTACGTCCTAGAGGTTTTATCAACCTTTAACTAAATGTTAGTTCCTCCTCCAGGAAAGGAGTGAGGTAGTGGGGCGTGGTTACTGCTCTAGACTGACGACATTTTTCGAGACTGAAAACGACTGACCATCTCTCGTAGAATTGGTGAACACACGTTTCGCTAGCATAATACGACTCTTGTAGAGACCGAAAATCTGCTGTGTAAGAATTGCTGATTTCCACAAACAATCGTGTCAACCCAGTTCTTTCTGTTCATCACTGAGATCGAGAAGACGCTTAAAGATTATTAAATCAGCTTTGTAACTGAATTGAAATCCTACCAAGTAGAACAATTTTTGTAATTTTTAACGGAGAAAATCATGAGACCTAAACGTATTTTCGAAGCGTACCCCAAAGGAATGCTGAAGAAGAACCACTCGAGTACTCTCTCTCTCTCTCTCTCTCTCTCTCTCTCTCTCTCTCTCTCTCTCTCTCCATCCCTCCCTCCCATGATTATGAGGGTGATTATAATTAAAGTTAAACTTTCAAAATGCTGTGGAAATACCACCACTGGTCAGAACGACGCCAAATTGCAACGGAATATTATCGGAGAAGGGTGAAAACGTATGGCAGACGAAAGAAAATTGTGTGAAAATTGATCAGTAGATGGCGCTGTATGCGTCAGAATACGTAAATGAAAACACCTGTCATGCACACGACCCACTGAAGTTGGTATAAACACGCCGGGTACACGACTTTTCCTCCTTTCGCGTCTGCGACGTTCGCCATGACTGTCTCAATACAAGATCGCGCTCTGCTTGTAAAGCTGTATTACAAGGATGATGACTGTGCACAAGCCGCTCTGCAGAAGTTCCGGACACTGAAGGGTTTGGAAAAAGGCGTTGGTCCGATGACGAAAGGAGAAAATGACTCGGAAATTCGAAAAGACGGATTCTTTCGGAGTGCAACCTGGTAGAGGGAGGAAACGAATTGATTCGGCGTCAGTGGAATCAGTGGCCACAGCAATGCAGGAGAAGAGGAGTGGTGGTGTGCAAACGTGTAGTGCACGGAGAATTGCCCTAACATTGGACATACCCGTGAGCACGGTGCGTAAAATCCTACGAAACATCCTTCTTTGCTATCCATCCAGAATTACCCATGTGCGCGAGTTGCTTCCTCTTGACTTGCCAGCAAGAGAGACCTTTGCTTTAGAATTTCTTGCTCGCATCGAAGTGGACAATTATTGGCCGTGGAAGATTTTGTGGACAGACGAAGCTCACTTCCATCTGACAGGATACATCAATACACAGAATTGTCGAATATGGGCAACGGAAAACCCACACGCAAATCAACCAGTATCACTTCATCCTGAAAAGATCAGTGTGTGGTGCGGGTTTACGGCGTCATTTATCATAGGGCCATATTTAGTCGAAGAGACAGGTGCCTCTGTTCCTGTTACCTGACTGTCACTAATAAGTGCTTTGAGGGTCTTTTGCACAATCAAGTAACTCCAACTCTCCAACAGCGTAGATGCGTGGATGATATAATTTTTATGCAAGATCGCGCACCGCAAATCCAGTTAAGCTGCTGCTGAAGCATCATTTCGGAACTGCCGGAATTATCAGCCGTCATTTCACTACAGCCTGGACGCCCCCATCACCTGATCTTAATACGTGTGACTTCTGGCTGTGGGGTTTTCTGAAAGATGTGTTCAGTGTTCCGATTGTAAACTTAGCTGCATTGTTGAAGGCACGCAATGCGTAACACATTCTGAACGTGACCCCGGTAATACTTCGATCAGTTGTGGAACAGGCTGTTTCTCGATTTCAACTTGTTGCAGAAAACGGTGGAGAGCATATTCAATATGTGTTGCGCCAGTCACACGGAAATTAATAATCCGATTTGATTTTGAGTGATGCTTTTTAAGTGGTTTTTGGCCTCAGGACAATTAAAAACCGATGTAAGTGATGCTTTATATGCGATTTTCGGCCTCAGGACAATTAAAAACCGATTTTTTCCATCCGATGTGATATGACCTTGCCATGGTGGATAGGCTTACTTAACTAACACCGAGCGAGGTGGCGCAGTGGTTAGCACACTGGACACTGGACTCGGGAGGACGACGGTTCAATCTTCTGGCGCTGCAATTCCGGAACCGCGGGACTGCTACGGTCGCAGGTTCGAATCCTGCCTCGGGCATGGGTGTGTGTGATGTCCTTAGGTTAGTTAGGTTTAAGTAGCTCTAAGTTCTAGGGGACTTATGACCTAAGATGTTGAGTCCCATAGTGCTCAGAGCCATTTTTTTTGACGGTTCAATCCCGCGCCCGGCCATCCTGATTTAGGTTTTCCGTGATTTCTCTAAATCGCTCCAGACAAATGCCGGGATCGTTCCTTTCAAAGGGCACGGCCGACTTCCTTCCCCGTCCATCCCTAATCCGATGAGACCGATGACCTCGCTGTCTGGTCTCCTTCCCCAAACAACCCAACCCCCAACTTATCAGTATCATACCTGTACACTCATGCACATTGAGGAGTACAGTTTGTTTAACGTTAAATGGACACGTTAGGCACTGTTGTGTGATTCACTTGTCATACAATACAGATGTGTCGCAATACTAGTAAAACTGTAGCGAACTCCAGGAAGACGAGCTCGGATGAGAGTATCTTAAGCCTGAGAAAGAATTCTGTACATGCGAGAGGTGGGAACACGTAATTCCCGCACAACATTGTCGGACATTGGCTCCTTTTACCGACTTCCCGACTCAGCAGCATTAGTGGCAGAACAACTGAGAGAAAATTTGGAATACATTTCACATAAATTTTCTCAGCATGTTATAGTCTTAGGTGGAGATTTCAATTTACCAGATATAGACTGGGACACTCAGATGTTTAGGACGGCTGGTAGGGACAGAGCATCGAGTGACATTATACTGAGTGCACTATCCGAAAATTACCTCGAGCAATTTAACAGAGAACCGACTCGTGGAGATAACATCTTGGACCTACTGATAACAAACAGACCCGAACTTTTCGACTCTGTAAGCGCAGAACAGGGAATGAGTGATCATAAGGCCGTTGCAGCATCCCTGAATATGGAAGTTAATAGGAATATAAAAAAAGGGAGGAAGGTTTATCTATTTAGCAAAAGTAATAGAAGGCAGATTTCAGACTACCTAACAGATCAAAACGAAAATTTCTGTTCCGACACTTACAATGTTGAGTGTTTATGGAAAAAGTTCAAGGCAATCGTAAAATGCGTTTTAGACAGGTATGTGCCGAGTAAAACTGTGAGGGACGGGAAAAACCCACCGTGGTTCAACAACAAAGTTAGGAAACTGCTGCGAAAGCAAAGAGAGCTTCACTCCAAGTTTAAACGCAGCCAAAACCTCTCAGACAAACAGAAGCTAAACGATGTCAAAGTTAGCGTAAGGAGGGCTATGCGTGAAGCGTTCAGTGAATTCGAAAGTAAAATTCTATGTACCGACTTGACAGAAAATCCTAGGAAGTTCTGGTCTTACGTTAAATCAGTAAGTGGCTCGAAACAGCATATCCAGACACTCCGGGATGATGAAGGCATTGAAACAGAGGATGACAAGCGTAAAGCTGAAATACTTAACACCTTTTTCCAAAGCTGTTTCACAGAGGAAGACCGCACTGCAGTTCCTTCTCTAAATCCTCGCACAAACGAAAAAATAGCTGACATCGAAATAAGTGTCCAAGGAATAGAAAAGCAACTGGAATCACTCAACAGAGGAAAGTCACTGGACCTGACGGGATACCAATTCGATTCTACACAGAGTACGCGAAAGAACTTGCCCCCCTTCTAACAGCCGTGTACCGCAAGTCTCTAGAGGAACGGAAGGTTCCAAATGATTGGAAAAGAGCACAGGTAGTCCCAATCTTCAAGAAGGGTCGTCGAGCAGATGCGCAAAACTATATACCTATATCTCTGACGTCGATCTGTTGTAGAATTTTAGAACATGTTTTTTGCTCGAGTATCATGTCGTTTTTGGAAACCCAGAATCTACTATGTAGGAATCAACATGGATTCCGGAAACAGCGATCGTGTGAGACCCAACTCGCTTTATTTGTTCATGAGACCCAGAAAATGTTAGATACAGGCTTCCAGGTAGATACTATTTTTCTTGACTTCCGGAAGGCGTTCGATACAGTTCCGCACTGTCGCCTGATAAACAAAGTAAGAGCCTACGGAATATCAGACCAGCTGTGTGGCTGGATTGAAGAGTTTTTAGCAAACAGAACACAGCATGTTGTTATCAATGGAGAGACGTCTACAGACGTTAAAGTAACCTCTGGCGTGCCACAGGGGAGTGTTATGGGACCATTGCTTTTCACAATATATATATAAATGACCTAGTAGATAGTGTCGGAAGTTCCATGCGGCTTTTCGCGGATGATGCTGTAGTATACAGAGAAGTTCCAGCATTAGAAAATTGTAGCGAAATGCAGGAAGATCTGCAGCGGATAGGCACTTGGTGCAGGGAGTGGCAACCGACCCTTAACATAGACAAATGTAATGTATTGCGAACACATAGAAAGAAGGATCCTTTATTGTATGATTATATGACAGCGCAACAAACACTGGTAGCAGTTACTTCTGTAAAATATCTCGGAGTATGCGTGCGGAACGATTTAAAGTGGAATGATCATATAAAATTAATTGTTGGTAAGGCGGGTACCAGGTTGAGATTCATTAGGAGAGTCCTTAGAAAATGTAGTCCATCAACAAATGAGGTGGCTTACAAAACACTCGTTCGACCTATACTTGAGTATTGCTCATCAGTGTGGGATCCGTACCAGATCGGGTTGACGGAGGAGATAGAGAAGATCCAAAGAAGAGCGGTGCGTTTCGTCACAGGGTTATTTGGTAACCGTGATAGCGTTACGGAGATGTTTAGCAAACTCAAGTGGCAGACTCTGCAAGAGGGGCGCTCTGCATCGCGGTGTAGCCTGCTCGCCAGGTTTCTAGAGGGTGCGTTTCTGGATGAGGTATCGAATGTATTGCTTCCCCCTACTTATACCTCCCGAGGAGATCACGAATGTAAAATTAGAGAGATTAGAGCGCGCACGGAGGCTTTCAGACAGTCGTTCTTCTCGCGAACCATACGCGACTGGAACAGGAAAGGGAGGTAATGACAGTGGCACGTAAAGTGCCCTCCGCCACACACCGTTGGGTGGCTTGCGGAGTATAAATGTAGATGTAGATGTAGATATAGACTTGATCGCTTTGGAGGCCCAGGTGTTATGATGTGGGGACGAATAATACTGCATGGCCGTACTGACCTCTAAATCTTTGAACAGGGAATACACACCTGTCAACATCATTGTCTCTGTGTACTCTTTCCCTAGACGCGTCAAGGGTGCATTCGGCCCTGGCTTCATTTGTTAGGGATGACAGTGCGCGACCGCATCGAACAACACAAGGTGGAGGAGCTCTTTGGATGGGAAGATACTCGGTGAATAGACTGACCAATCCGTTCCCACCACTTAAATCCCATCGAAGACGCGTAGGATGAATTGGGGAAACATACTGCAGCACTTTCACGTGCACCAACGACCATCCAGCAGATGGCAATCATGCTGTGGATGAATTAAGCGCCCTATCAGAAAAACTGCTTACCAACTCTGTTGTCAGCGTGGATTAACACTGCAGAGCACGCATTTCCGTTCGCACTGACCGCATTCCCTGTTAAGTACCAATTCCCACCTTTTGACATGTCCAGGAGATCGACGTAAATCGCGCTCACTTTAGTGTATTTATTGTCTTTGTATGAAGGTGTCATTTCTGTTCGTCGCACTGGGTATTTCTATCAGTTACCTTCTTTACTATACTGTAGCAGTTCTTTCTATGTATAGTCCAAAATTCATCGACCTTACGTTTTGTGCACCATGTACTATCTTTTCCTGCATTTGAATCACTTTATGGCAAAGAACGGAAAATGCCACGGGTCGATTTTACGTTATACGCTACAAGCATGGACATAGAAAGGCTACAGATTTAAATTAAGATGCACTGAACTACGATCCTTTCCATCTGATGGGCTGACCACACAATTTCGTACTTTATTGGATAATTTTCCCCTGTGTACCTGACAAACACAGCGTGAAGGTCTGCATAATTTAAAGCTTATTTGAAAGCTAATATAATAACTCGACTGCATCTGTTGTGAGGAGAGTGGGACAGAAACACAGGAAAATGGACTCTCTTACGGTCAACATCACAATAGCGTATACAAAACAATATTTAATACGCCAGTACCAAAATCCCGAGCGATGCTTTCAATTATTAATCCGGTGTCATAACGCCAAACAGGTGCAAATTATCCTGTAGCTAATATTATCTAACGTTCATAATGCAAACAGCTGTGTGAAAAAGCTGATTCGCATGGTACACATAGGCGTATGTTTAAAGCGACGTATATGCTCGTAACTCTAAACAGCTGCATGCCGAGGATGTCATGCAGCGAGTTACCAATTCGAAATTACTTTGTGTTCGTATTCCCCCCTCAATATGACCAGCATTCCACAAGCGTTTACAACTTAGGTTGTTTATTTCCATTCCCGGGGATAAATTGAAACAGGGACTCTCACGAACCAAGGCTAATCATTTAAATGTGGTCAGACGAGGACTGACGGGCAGTAAGCAGTTGCATGAAGTTTATTTACCTTGGACCTCTGTTGACAGCTTCTGCTGAATCGTCGCCCCCAACTAAGATCGTTCAGTGCTACGGCCAATATCTCGATAGTTTCTTACATCGCTTCTCTAGTGCGATATTTCACACACGTGACATACCAATGTTTTTTTGACAACAGTAGGATTGTATAATAGCATCAAACAAAATTTGCGACTCTACTGAGGATTTTTTGGTTCGGAGGATGCAGCATGTTATCTTGGATACAGAATCATCGACAGAAGTAGAAGTAACTTCAGGCGTGTCCCAGATTAGTGTACTGGGTCTCTTACTGTTCATGTTGTACCTCAACAACCTGGCAGACAATCTAAATAGGAATCTCAGATTTTTTGCAATTATTGGCAGTAACTTAAGTATTAAAAAAAACCACGTCGCAAAAATATCCAGTCACCTCTTTATAAGAATTCAAAGTGGTGAAAACATTAGCAAATCGCTTTAAATGTTCGGAAATGTGAAATTCTGCACGTCACGAAACGAAAATTGGTATATTCTATGACGACGACAATTGCAATCAGCCAACTAATACATTTGAGTGTAACAGTTTGTTCAGACATGAAACCAAATCATCACACAGACCCAGTCGTAGGTACCGTAAACGGCAGACGTTGTTCATTCGCATGATAGTGGGAAAATGCAGACAGTCCACGAAGGAGATTGCTTACAAATCACTTGTGCACTCCACCTCACCTCAGACTTTTGCTCAAGTGAGTGGGGCTAACAGGGAGTATGCGAAGGAAAACAGCGGATGATCCCGGGTTTCCTTGACTCATAGCAGAGCGCCACGTAGCGCTCTCCATCGGTAATGCTGGAATTCAGTATGGTGTTGGCCCACCCCTAGCCTTGATGACAGCTTCCACTCTCGCAGCCATACGTTCAGCCAGGTGCTGGAAGGTTTCTTGGGGAATGGCAGCCCATTCTTCACGGAGTGCTGCACTGAGGAGAGGTATCGATGTCGGCCGGTGAGGTCTGACACCAAGTCGGCGTTCCAAATCATCCCAAAGGATTCATGTCAGGACTCTGTCCAGGCCAGTCCATTACATGGATGTTACTGTCGTGCAACCACTCCGCCTGAGGCCATGCATTATGAACAGGTGCTCGATCGTGTTGAAAGATGGAATTGCCATCCCGAATTGCTCTTCAACAGTGGGAAGCAAGAAGGTGTATATTTAGGATGAGTTAGAACGTTGATTTCGCTTCATACCCGACCATCCAACGTTGTTAGCTTCCCTAGTTTCGGTTCTCGAAGGAGATTGGGCTGCGATTCCTCCATAGACATTCAGATACCTCATTGACAAGTGTCCCCAATAGAGTCAAACTGTCATAAAAACGAAGCGTGGGTACATCTCCTATTAATGTCCGTAATAGTCGTCTGGATACTTTTGCTCAGATGGTTTACAGTGTCGAGTCGACTTTACCACCGTAATGATTTTTGCTGTTCTCGTTTGATTTACAGCCAATTCCTAAAGTCTTTATGACGCAATAATTGTATTACCTGAGTGGTCAAACTGGTCACCATCTTCAGAGAAGACGCAGAAGTACGAGGGGCATTCAATAAGAAATGCAACGTATTTTTTTCTGATAGCAGATTTTTTTTTAGAAATCTCCAATACACCGTATCAATTACCACTCTTTTTGCTATAAAACCCTATTTTTCAACAGAATCTCCGTTCTATGTTGTAGCCTTACGGCAGCGTCCTGGGATGTCCTGTCTGGACGCATGATACCATTACACCGGCAAACGTCGCAGCTAACGTCTTGCCTCACCAATAACCTCCCTCATAACGCGCAAGCAGTTACAAAGGTGCTCCTTCGTTGCTCTTTATGGTCTTCTGTTAGGCGGTGAGGAACCCTATTCGCGACTGCAACAGGAGAAGCGGTAAATGACAGTGGTGCACGGAGAATCCTCCGCCACCCACCGTACGTAATACGGCTTACGGAGTACAGATTTAGCTGCAGATGTATGTGCAGATGAGACGGAATAGTTTGAGGCGTATTACGACATGGGATGTTGATAGAAATTGTAGGTGAAGCGGTGGTGGAAGGAAGGAATCACAGAGGCACACAGATCGTACAATCATGTGGAATGCGTTACACACACACATATAAAATCGTGTACTTGACTACCTGACGCCACGGAATCTACCCTTGACCTAATGTATGAGTATCTGTACCTGGAGATGGTCACTTTGTTAGAAACTGTTTGTTGATAAGTAACTACACATCACAGCCGCTGTTGAAGCTGTGCAGCACTGTTTACAGAAAATGGGTAGTTCTTAATATGTTCAAATGTTAAAAGTATTGTGAATTCCAAAGGAACGAAACTGCTGAGGTCATCAGTCCTTTGACTTACACACTACTTAAATTAACTTATGCTAAGAGCAACACACACAACCTTCGCGATGGAGGACTCTAACCTCCGGCGCGAGCCGCCGCGCAATCCGTGACATGGCGCCTCAAACCTTGCGATCACGATGCGCAGCCGTAATCCCGAAACCACAGAAATGCGTCATATCCGCTTGCTATGGACGAACTTTTAGAGAATGATTGAACGCCCAGAAACACAATTATTCGACGTCGCTGAAAAGGTGAGAATTTTTGGAAGGAAGGAAGGAAGGAAGGAAAGAAAGAAAGACAATAAGAATTGCATCGCCCCGTCGAGGTCGATATTAGGGAGGTAGCCTGGATTGATAAAGAGAGGAACAAAAGTAACTTGGCAAATCTGTTCTATTTTAAAGATAACTTCCATCACGATGACCACTCATGGTTTTGAACTCAGCTTTTACGAAATACACATATAAAAAAAAATGTTTTGCATCACCCCAATTCCCAGAACTCCTAAAGATAGACGTTGGATGTGGATTTTGTATCACAGACAAAGTCCCTTTGACTGTACGGAGATGTCACTAAACCCGCCAAAAGTTGTAAACAACCATGAATGAGCAACGCCTATTAGACGGATGGGGTCCGACAGGCGATCCATTCCAGTCATTCCACCCACCAGCAAGGAAGTACACGGCTCGTATTGTTAGTAGTTCAACCAAGCCTAGACGGTCAATACTGCGGTTCGATCGCATTTACATTGTTACTTTATGCCAGGGATGGCTCTCAACAAGGGAAGTGTCCAGGTGTCTAGGAGTGAACCAAAGCGATGTTGTTCGGACATGGAGGAAATACAGAGAGACAGGAACTGTCGAAGACATGTCTCGCTCAGGCTGCCCAAGGGCTATTACTGCAGTGGATGACCGCTACCTACGGACTATAGCTCGGAGGAAACCTGACAGCAACGCCACCATGTTGAATAATGCTTTTCGTGTAGCCACAGGACGTCGCATTACGACTCAAACTGTGCGCAATAGGCTGCGTGATGCGCTACTTCACTCCTGACATCCATGGCGAGGTCCATCTTTGCAACCACGACACCATGCAGCGCGGTACAGATGGCCCGAACTACATGCCGAATGGACCGCTCAGGATTGGCATAGCGTTCTCGTCGCCGATGAGTGTCGCATATGCTTTCAACGAGACCGGAGACGCGTTTGGAGGTCCCCGGGTGGTTTTTTTTTTTTTTTTTTTTTTTTTTTTTTTTTGGGGGGGGGGGGCACTATGTAGGACCGACGTATGCCGCTGGTGGTCATGGAATGCGCCGTAACGGCTGTACGATACGTCAATGCCATCCTCCGACCGATAGTGAAACCATATCGGCAACAAATTAGCGAGGCATTCGTCTTCGTGGACGACAATTCGCACCCCCATCGTGCACATCTTGTGAATGCTTCCTTCAGGATAACAACATCGCTCGACTAGAGTGGCCAGCATGTTCTCGAGACATGAACCCTATCGAACAAGCCTGGGATGATTGTAAAGGGCTGTTTACGGACGACGTGAGCCACCAACCACTCTGAGGGATCTACGCCGAATCGCCGTTGAGGAATGGGACAAGTTGGACCAACAGTGCCTTGATGAACTTGTGGATAGTATGCCACGACGAATACAGGCATGTATGAATACAAGAGGACGTGCTACTGCGTATTAGAGGTACCGGTGTATACAGCAATCTGGACCACCATCCCTGAAGGTCTCATTGGGGTACAACATGCAATGTGTGGCTTTCATGAGCAATAAAAAGAGCGAAAATGATGTTTACGTTTATCTCTATTCCAATTTTCTATACAGGTTCTAGAACTCTCGGAACCGAGGTGATGCAAACCTTTTTTTAATGTGTGTACGAGTGCAGTATCAACTATCGCTGCTACCCCTCTAATCTGTATAAGACTGTTTCAGCAGTAATGGTTGAATTTATTGTCGACGATTACTGCAGCTCGCTATATCTTATACCTCACACGTTCTCGAGGTTACCAATTTCTAACAGATGGCGTAATTCGGTGCCTTTCATTTCTTCATCCATTGTTTCCTGAAGCTTGGTCTGTCCAAATCGCTTGGGTGTGACGTTGACAGGTTATCAGTGTTTCTTCAAGAAGACTTGTTGCCACACGCTTGATGGTCTCTCACGTAGGCCTAGATCGTTGTGTCTAACGGGCCATTTAGTTATGAGACGCTCTCCTCAGCCAGAAACCTGAGTCATTGGCAAATGATTAAACTTGAAATACGAAAGATTTATGTTTTTGATCATCCTCCTGCAGAGACTGAAATAAAAGTAGCATTATCAGAGACGGTATAGTTACAATAGGACAGCAGAATGGCAGAATCATACATCAACAACCAGCTTTAGCAGCCCAGGTCACTAACGTATGCTCACGTGGATATACGCTCAGTCCGGGTGTAGGCATTTCAATCTTGATTTTGTAAGAAGTTTTCAATTTATCTCCGGTCAACAACAAAGTATTCACGTAAATAAAGAAATTAAGAAAATGAACTCATAGTTCACTGGATCAAATTAATATTGTCTAGTAGATGTTCTAATAATATACGGTACTCTGCAAGTCGGCATTGTCAGTAATCGTTTTAGTTCATGCTTAATAAAATCCATGCAGCTAGTTGGGCAGGAAGAAAATCACAGTTAAAGTCCCCGCTTTATTACTACCATTAGCGTTACCCCCAGACATCACAGGTTATGATAAGTATCTACGGCACGACGAACTGTCTGACATAGCGGTAATAAAATATATACACATGCCTTCCTCTTGAACCAGTTTACCTATTAGTGATAACCGTATCAAAAAATCCGACAGCAATTTCTGAGATTAGCCTTCACATACACACAGAGAAATGCTGTCCGGAGGGGGGGGGTTAATTTATTTTGTGTGTAAATAATTGCAGCCCAGGACTACCCCCAACGAAAAAACGATAAGCAACACCCCCCCCCCCCCCCCAACGTGCCCTGCTTACGCCACAGTCCTCATACAGAATTTTATAAATTCTCTCATTGTAAGATGTTCTTAAACGCTAAATTTAGTCGCACCTAATTTAATGCTTTCATCCTGTTCTTCTCGTAGGGCAAAAGCCTCCACAACATGTGGTGCTTTGATACAATTACGCTCACAGTGCCTAAGATCTTGAAACTTCCGGAAGAGGCTACCGACGTGCGCAAATAATATCTTTGAGTTATCTTCAGAGTATCTAGGGTTGTTGTCTGCTAGAAGTTACACGTTATTGAAACATTATAGTGTGTACAGTATGAAATTGGTGGTCTCCACACTTTGTACTGATAGCCTCTTCCACGATCCTACAAATAATTTATACGGGCTCGCATATATTCACACGTATTCACTTTGCTGAGCCGCTGCCTGGACCTGCGGCGTGTAAACAATTTTATAGCGGTAATAACTAATTAAGTGGATTTTGTTGACCATTTCCAGACGAAAGTATCATGTGTAACTCATTCAAATTACTGATCGTTAAAAGCAATTCTGACAGCCACTGGTCTTTACTATATATTTCGTCACATTGTTATGTTACCGTTTACCGAGTTTCTGCGGAAGCACAGTTACCTGACCATCTCATTTTCAGTGACGTAATGTGGTGAGGACATCCATCAACAGACATAAAAACTATTGCACAACTTTGAGTATATTTGAGCCGGCCGCAGTGGCCATGCGGTTCTAGGCGCTACAGTCTGGAACCGCGCGGCCGCTACGGTCGCAGGTTCGAATCCTGCCTCGGGCACGGATTATGTGATGTCCTTAGGTTAGTTAGGTTTAATTAGTTCTAAGTTATAGGCGACTGATGACCTCAGAAGTTAAGTCGCATAGTGCTCAGAGCCATTTTTTTTAGTATATTTGATACAAACTGAAATTCATTACCGAAGTTTAAGATTTCGACGACAAGTACAGTGCAGAAAGCCGTATAGAGTTCAGCGGTCAGTCGCAAATGATGTTCATTGCACATCTAGATTTCGGTCACTATGTGACATCTCCAGTGCAGTAAATGTAAGATGGCCACCCAGCGACCGAAATCTAAATATGCAATAAACATCATTTGCGACTGATCGCAGTATCCTTTTTTAGTTGAAATGAATTAACTCTATGGGGACAACTGTTTCCCTACGTAATCAAACCAGATAAGTAAGTAGAGGTTGGTGAAGCAATAACTGACGTTCAGTGCAAGTGCCGCAAACTTCCGCATCGACTTTTCTTTCATAACAAAATACCCCAGCAAAGGCAGTGAAAGTTGCAGGTCAACGGCCTGTCAACATCGAGACGGAGGACTAACCTAGTGGGACAATCATTCTCCTTGAATGATGCAGAGAAACCACGGAAATTAAACAGGATGACCGAATGGGAATTTGAAGGCAGATACTGCCGAAGGCATTTCCTAATTCGATCACGCCAAATCATTCTGTGACTGTGGCCTCAGCCCGTTAAGTGGTTTAACATGTATGGTGAAATTGTCACAGTGCTTCGACAAGTATGAGAAATACTTGATCGAAGTTATGAGTAATGGAAAGAAATCGTTCGATAGAGCGCTGTAGTCCTCTTCCATCGACAGTATTCCTTTTTGTTGTGAGGCAAGCTTCACGTTTGTGAGGATTGTACCCGAGTAATATTCGGAAACGTGATTTGATTCCAAATTAAAAGATCCACCAGTCATTTAATTGACGTTCACTTACTGGTACAACCTCAACAGCCGGCCGGAGTGGCCGAGCGGTTCTAGGCGCTACAGTCTGGAACCGCGCGACCGCTACGGTCGCAGGTTCGAATCCTGCCTCGGGCATGGATGTGTGTGATGTCCTTAGATTAGTTAGGTTTAAGTAGTTCTGATGACCTCAGAAGTTAAGTCCCATAGTGTTCAGAGCCATTTGAACAACCTCAACCCTAGGCTTCAGTGCGACATAGTAATATTTCTGCTCGTCATGACAATGCATTGTAATGTCCACGACATGCATTAGTAGGAAATCACTTGCGCTTAAAAACAGAGAAAACTGGGTTCCGAGCAAGTCAGGCAACGTTATGATGCTCTCGTAGTCTGAACTCTGAACCAGCCAAGCTCTCGGTTTTCATTACTCTAAGAAATTAAGTGTACGAAACTGAGTCTTTATGCAAAAATACCTCCTTCCTACCGAATCACATTAATATTTTAACTTTCATTTTTTATTGGCTTTCTTCTACTCGGCCGTACACCAGCACATCTGGGTTGATCCTCTGAAAACTTTTGGGTATATTCATCACTCACTTCTTTAATTGCGTTTCAGTTCAATAGTAGGCCCGCGCATTCAACGCACGTGATTACCCAGTGCTGCTTCTCGAATCTTTGTCTACATAGCACACATTCAGTAACGCCACATTCAACATCAACGTCCATTTCACTGGCCGGCATCGAGAACACGAAGCTTTTGCTTGATGAAACAGCGACGCCACCCCAAAAACCGCGGAGGCCGCGTGTTATTAAGTTAAAGATCAGAAAGAAGCAACGCGGTAATGCCCGCTGACAATAAGTCAGTGAGGCACCTAGGTCAAAGTCGGACCAGCTGATTTCGACGATTCAACAGACCAAGCATAGCGCTCCTATGCATGTAGCTGTTCGTACGGTACCTGTAGGCACGTACATTCTCTCTATGAACATAAATAAAATGCACATTCGTTTTAACTTTAAGAAGTGATAAAGGGGAAAAATAACGTAGCGAGTGGACACAGAACCATTAGCGGAGGTCGCGAGCCCCTAGTAACTCTTCGCATCTATGACAGACAGGTCGAATACCAGACTCGACTTACAATTTAGAAGTACATCAAGTACACACATCATCTTCTTCTTCTTCTTCTGCACTTCAAGGATTACATTTTAAACGTATTCCACTTCCACAGATGGTTTGTCTATTGTTGGGTGTTCCTACAACACTTATGGGCGCTGTTTCTATTCTTATGTGCTCCTTTCTTGAGTAGCAGCGTGGCCTTCGCAGAAATTTTATTTCTGTACCTTGTATGGTGCCTGAAGTACTCAGACAGAAGTACTAGAAAATTTAATGTTTTAGAAAACTGTACTGTTTCTTGTAGTCATATTTATGGTGCTACAAACATTTCCAAATACAGCCGATTTGCCATCAACAACTTCATTACTGTCTCAGCAAATTTGACAGTCCAAACAGCTGAAGAATGAGACATGTTCCTACACAGTTCTCATAGTTCAGATGGGACCTGCACTCTAGGAAAGTATCACTATCTATCACTTTTGTCATAGTTTTAAATTCCATAACACTGTGCAAAAAACGAACAAAAAGCAAAACACACACAGATGATTCAAGTGCGGACGTGCCCGTTGAAAAAAAATTTTTTTTCTCAATATTAAGGCATTGGATTCAGAATGTAAGATATTCAAACCATACTTTTGTGCATTCGTAAATTAGTTCGCATCTTAGTTTGAACAGAAAGCGAACTCACGATCGGTTTTCTTTGGTCGATCATTATAGAAGACAAAATTTAGTAAATCGCTACTGAGATAACGCTGAGAGGCAGAAGACGTAGCAGCTCTCTGTGAGCTCTGCTTTTACTGTTGAGGGGATTTTGAGTCCCTGGATAAAGTGCCTGTTGGTGTCACAGCGTTTATAAATTATAAAGCTCTCCGTATATCTAAGCAGAAACACAACGATCTGCTGTAATGAAATAACTTCATTATTCCTCTCCTGGCGTCATGTGCACCAACGGAGAAAGATACACAAAACTGTACTACAGAGACGCGATTACAATGTAGCTTTGAGTCAAGAGTAATTAAATTAACTAAATCCACCATCAAAGGACTGTTCGCATATTTTATATAATGTAAAATTAAAATATCAACATTAACGTACGTACGAGTAACTCGTGCTGTTATGACGATTCCCAAAGCAAAGAGAATAGCGTGTTACTAAAACAACATTGTGCTTGTAGCTTACGTTGTCTGTATGCCTTTTTTTTACTCTAATTTAGGGAAAAAATATTTTGTTGGTGCACTGCTTTTATTGAGGTCTTATTTTCGCTCCATATTCTGACGTCATTTTCACTCAAGTATGCGTTTATTTAGATTTTAAACAAGAATGCTATGCGGGGAGCAGAAACAGGGAAGACATTTCTATAAATGCCTTACTAGACAACAGAATGAAAAGATCTTATATCAAATATCCCGTAACTGTAAGTAATTAAAGGTACAAGGCTTAATTCTGTGAAAAGATATGACAGGCCCTTAGGATAGATTTATTTCTTTCGAAAAAATATGAGGAGATATGTTTTCAATCTTCCTTTACTGGAAGAAACTATGAAGTACATTTCGTCTATTTTCAATAGACTTGTGGATAGTTAATACTTCATGTTTGTCCATCTTAAAATGAATGCTAAAGAACGAAATATGAAGCAAATAAACTGTATTTCTTTAATGTCAGCAAGTAATATCGTTGCCCGGAAAGTAAGCACAACGAGCAGAGAAAACAAAAATATTTCGGACGTATTACTACTTTTCAGTGTTGATTGGATAATGCTTAGAAAATATTTTTCGTTACTGACTCTCGCATCCGCCTCCTAAATCCTGACGATGTACTGGTGAGGATTTTAATATTTTTTATTCCAGTTTCGAAGAAGTGTTCTGCCCGCTACCTCGTACATATTATTTTGAAACTTGTGGCAAGAACTATGGGACCAAACTGCTGAACTCATCGGTCCCTAGGCTTACACACTACTTAATCTAACTTACGCTAAGGACAACACACACACACCCCTGCCCCAGGGAGGACTCGAACCTCCGACGGGGGGAGTCGCGCGAACCGTGGCAAGACGTTTTTAGACCGCACGGCTACCACGCGCGGCACATATTATTGTCCCGTCTTGAACCTCATCACGACAGAATGACTTTTACGTCATGGCCAATTTCGATCATCCTTGTCCAGCTGCGCTGTCTGTAGTAACACCACACTCAACAGGCCATCTAACGTTATAATCGACGTCACACGAAACGTGAACTTGGAAATGGAGCGGGAGCAACACGGGATTCCTGACGTCAAAATTGAATTTGACCTTCCGAAGCATTTTCGAGAGTCAGCTACAACGTATATCCCGTCGTATTTCCGCTACTTCCTACGGAACGAGAACCAATGCGACACAAGATAGCTTTCTACGTCACGGACCGAATCTAACGGACGCCATGTTCCAAAACAGTTTAATGAAGCTGACCTGGTAGAATATTTTAACTTAGAAGAGAGGAAGAAGCCAAGCAAACCTGCCGTTATAGCATCTGCAGATTTAGAATAAGTCTTTGGCAATGTTAATTGGAATACTATAATCTGCACGAAAACCAGACAGCAACTATCAGACTGAATACGTGAGGGAGGCGAAGAAGGAGGTGAGCAAGCAGTAAAGAAAAGAAAGGACAAACTTAGAACACAGATTAAAATTCAAGACAGCAAACATGAAAAAAAAAAGTTTATCGAAGGCACGGTTATGCTGTCAGAGACAGCAAAGGCCTTGGAAGAGCAGCTGAACGTAATAGGTAGTACCGAAAAGAGGTTATAAAACGAACATCAACCAATAAGGCAAAGGGACTGCAGTACAATTAAATCGGGCGGTATACTGAGGGAAACAAACTAGGAAACCAGACACTGAAAGTAGTGGGAGAATTCTCGTGTTCAGGAAGCAAAATAAATGGCCATGATCAATGTAGAGAACATACGACATTGTTAGTTGGTTGATTTTAGGGAGGGGACCAAACGGCGAGGTCACCAGTCCCATCAGGTTAGGGAAGGAAGTCTGCCATGAACTTTCAAAGGAACCATCCAGTCATTTTGCTGAAGCAGCTTAGGGAAAACTTAAATCAGGATGGCCGGACGCGGGTTTTAACGTCTTCCTCCCGAATGCCGGTATAGTGTGCTAATCACTGCGCCACCTCGCTAGGCCATATGAAATGCACGGTAGTAATAGCAAGACAAATGTTTCCGAACAAAAGACATTTGGTAGTATCGAATATAAATTTAAGTGTCTGGAAGTCTTTTTTGAAGGTAATTGTCTTGAGTTTAGTCTGGAAAGGAAAGGAAAGTAAAGGAAATGCAGAGAATTAACAGCAGACTCAAGAAGAGAATAAAAGTTTTTGAATATGTTGCTACAGAAGAATCCTAAAGATTAGATATATTGATAGATAACCACTGAAGAGGTACTGACTCAAATCCGGGAGAAAAGAGATTTATGCAACAAAAGAATGGCTCTGAGCACTATGGGACTTAACATCTGAGGTCATCAGTCCCCTAGAACTTAGAACTACTTAAACCTAACTAAGCTAAGGACACCACACACATCCATGCCCGAGGCAGGATTCGAACCTGCGACGCTAGCGGTCACGCGGTTCCAAACTGAAGCGCCTAGAACCGCTCGCCAAACCGGCCGGCTGCAACAAAAGGAAGGGAACGCACTTATAATGGTGTGACTCGTGTGTTTCCCGGTGATATCTTTATTGTGTCACACTTAATATTCTAGTGCCTATATTCCAAGTTCGAGCGTCTTCATCTCTATCCCACAACCGCCGGCCGCTTGGTTAGAGTAGAGTGGTCACCACCTAGAAAATGACGTCACGCGAGTGACGTGCTCAACAACTGGCACCGATAGGGACTTGAGTCTCTTACAATGGAACACCAATCAACCAGCGCGCCAGCAACCCCGGCAGCTATTCTGCTGTCGGTGAGCGCAGCGTGTGAC
Source organism: Schistocerca cancellata (assembly GCF_023864275.1). Lineage (NCBI taxonomy): Eukaryota > Metazoa > Arthropoda > Insecta > Orthoptera > Acrididae > Schistocerca > Schistocerca cancellata. The sequence continues at coordinate 375,338,768 of NC_064626.1, forward strand.
GGAGTGAACTGGTGGCGCCTGTCTCGGTGTGTGGGCGCCTCCTCTACGAGCAACTAAAGTGAGCACGCCACAACCACGTGCGGCTGTCGTTCTGGTCACATGACGTTCCTCGCTCGCTGTGTGGTGCGACCTCTCTTACCTTGACTGTCAAATTTACGAAAGCATTGTTAGAGAATAGATCGCAGATAAGTATTTGTATCAAGCAAGAACATAAACGTCACTGCTGCTCCCTTCGCTTGCAGCTATTTAAGCTGTGGTCTTAGGATCCTGCCGAATAACACCCTCGGAAATCACGACATATGCGGAAAAACCGGCAAAATATTTATGAAAAGAAACAACGTAAATGTCATTAATCATCATTGCTGGTTGTTTCGCTCTCAACAATTTGGTCTTTCGTCTTTTAATCAGACTCAAGTCACAAAATCGAAGAAACTGATTTCTCTCATATGTACACTACTGGCCATTAAAATTGCTACACCAAGAAGAAATGCAGAAGATAAACGGGTATTCAGTAGACAAACATGTCATACTCGAACTGACATGTGATTACACTTTCACGCAATTTAGGTGCATAGATCCTGAGAAATCAGTACCCAGAACAACCACCTCGCCTTGATACGCCTGGGCATTGAGTCAAACAGAGCTTGGATGGCGTGTCCAGGTATAGCTGCCCATGCAGCTTCAACACGATACCACAGTTCATCAAGAGTAGTGACTGGCGTCTTGTGACGAGTCAGTTGCTCGGCCACCATTAACCAGATGTTTTCAATTGGTGAGAGATCTGGAGAACGTGCTGGCCAGGGCAGCAGTCGAACACTTTCTGTATCCAGAAAGGCCCGTACAGGACCTGCAACATGCGGTCGTGCATTATCCTGCTCAAATGTAGGATTTCGCAGGGATCGAATGAAGGGTAGAACTACGGGTCGTAACACATCTGAAATGTAACTTCTACTGTTCAAAGTGCCGTCAATGCGAACAAGAGGTGACCGAGACGTGTAACCAATGGCATCCCATACCATCACGCCAGGTGATACGCCAGTATGGTGATGACGAATACACGCTTCCAATGTGCGTTCACTGTGATGTCACCAAACACGGATGCGACCATCGTGCTGTAAAGAGAACGTAGATTCATCCGAAAAAATGACGTTTTGCCATTCGTGCACCCAGGTTCGTCGTTGAGTACACCATCGCAGGCGCTTCTGTCTGTGATGCAGCGTCAAGGGTAACCGCAGCCATGGTCTCCCCTCTGATAGTCCATGCTGCTGCAAACGTCGTCGAACTGTTCGTGCACATGGTTGTTGTCTTGCAAACGTCCCCATCTGTTGACTCTGGGATCGAGACGTGGCTGCACGATCCGTTACAGCCATGCGGATAAGATGCCTGTCAGCTCGACTGCTAGTGATACGAACCCGTTGGGATCCAGCACGGCGTTCCGTATTACCCTCCTGAACCCACCGATTCCATATTCTGCCAACAGTCATTGGATTTCGACCAATGCGAGCAGCAATGTCGCGATACGATAAACCGCAATCGCGATAGGCTACACTCCAATCTCCCCCTTACACGAGGCATCACACAACGTTGTACCAGGCAACGCCGGTCAACTGCTGTTTGTTTATGAGAAATCGGTTGGAAACTTTCCTTATGTCAGCACGTTGTAGGTGTCGCCACCGGCGCCAACCTTGTGTGAATGCTCTGAAAAGCTAATCATTTGCATATCACACCATCTTGTTCCTGTCGGTTAAATTTCGCGTCTGTAGCACGTGATCTTTGCCGTGTAGCAATTTTAATAGCCAGTAGTGTAAATAACATAGAATATTACTGAACATACTTCTATTACATGAATAAGAAAGTCCCAGAATGTGTTACGAAGGCAAAGACGAAAAAAGAAATGATGAAAAGAAATTACCTTGCACCAGGACACGAACCTACATTGTCCGACTCTGTACCTGCACATCTCTATCGATGAAATAAAAGCAATCATCTGCAACAGTGAATATTATTATTGTACAGATTGAAGCAAATAGAAGTGCTCGATCGAATGGATAAGATTGGTCGGGAATGTATGCCTTACCCCAGCTTACTTCGATCAGGATGGAGCAGCTGCCCACATAGCCGGCCGAACCTTCGAGCAGATTTTCGCCATCTTTGCGGGTGACAGAGTGGTTAGCAGAGGTCAGTCTTGTCGCAGCCCTAGCTGGCCCCCACGTCGCCTGATCTGTCTGTGTGCGATTACTGAGTGTGGGTTTCCCTGAAGTCTACTGTCTATCATGACAACCTTCATAGTTTTCAAGAACGACGCAGAACATTTCGGATGAGACTGCCGCAATTTCAGCACACAATCTTGAATCCGCCTTCAGGAATTTGCTGACCAGAGCCCAAAAGTGCCAAGAGAGGGATGGTGCCTACTTTAAACATCTGCTTTAGTCCGGTTAGTACTGTACATCCTTTCCTCTGCTGTGTTTCTTTTTCTCGTATTTACAACAACTCCTACCTAGAGTGGCGTGCTTGTTATCTTGAAACGTCATTTGGCATAACACACGAGTTATTACACGGCAACAACGAAATACTATGAATCAAATGTGGCGTCTCAAAAGTTGTTCGTCCTCTATTACGTCGGTCGTGTCTCTTCTGTGAAGTCGTCCAATGTCAGTCGAGCACATACCACACCATGTACGGCGCTTTGGCGGAAGAATGGCAGCCCCTACTGACCCTGGCTCACTGAGCGGTAAGGCACTCCGGAATGTTGAGGTTACTCTTGAGCCTCCACAGACGTGTACCAAGAAGTACGTTCACTCCAAGTTCCATAGACGTTATGTCTGAAATCGTTTCCCAGTTCCCATACGATTTGCATTAAGTGACATACACATGTTGTTTCAGCAGAAACAGTAAATATTTTATGAAGTCATAGTATAGGATAATTGGAATAAGATATACCATATGACGTATTTCCAGTTTTTAATGGTTACAGAGGTACTCTTGGTTACAGTGTTAAGTTTCCATTTCACGTATTGGCATTCCAGCCGCTATGGGTTTATTTATTGACTGTCGTTTTGAAGTTCTGCTTGAGTTTACATAGTAAAACGTACGTTAATATGGGCCGTCGGGTGGAATGGGCCACTTTGCGGTTCTCGGATTTGTCACAAAACAGTGGACGCGCGCAGTGACTGGAATAAAACACAGACGTCACTTCACCATTTGCTATTGAGTTTACAGCGAAAATAAATGTTGTTAGTTTTCAAGTGTGAAAGCTGGAGAGCGGTGTAATTTTCAGTATCCGGTTGTTCTTTCAATAGTAAGAGTAATATTATCGAGACTACAATAAAGCAAGAGGTTTCAAATGCTTTGGAAATGACCGAAAAGACTGCTGCCCGTTCTCGCTTTAACCCTCCGTCGCTCGCGCGGATGTCACTCGTCATCCACATGACTTTCCCGCTCAGTTTTGTCTGACAGGGCAGGATTGAGATCGCGCCATTTTCAGTACCTTTCTGTTAACTTTCTAGCAGTTAGCTCCCATCATTGTTGGCTTTCAGTTACGAGAGATACATTGTTTATGAAACGTTATTATAGTCTGGAGAACACCAGTCATCCGCGCGAGCCCTGCTGCCACAATGTGAAACAAACTAACTCTGCATTACTCTGTTGCTTTCCTAGATTCATCCTATCTTTGATGTGCGTAAATTTGGATTTATTGAAACTGACTGCAGTTACATTCCGTGTTACTTAGTATTCTATTTATTTTTTTGATTGTGGAAGAAATGCCAAAAGAAAAGAAATAAAACCTCGAACAGAGTTTAGTATAGATCCTAATGTATGGTTGGAATGGTTCAATGAGTTGAGTGATGAAGATGGTCACAGTGATAGCGCTGACTCAGAAACTGAGGACTGTATTCATGAAAGCGGTCATGATTCAGGAACAGAACAAGAAGTGGCAGAGAATGATGAATATGAGTCACAAGAAGAAGTAACTCAAGAGGATGCGTTTCTTTTAGGGAAAGATGCATTAACTAAACGGAGGAAAAATAAATATAATACCATTGTTAGAAGCAGATCTTGTAATACTATTACGCATTTTCCTGGACCAAAAAATCAGGCTCGTATAAAAAATCAGATATAAAAGTTCTGAATTTGTTCTTGGATGAAAACATAATAATCATTATTTTGCAACATCCACTAATATATCCATCAGTGAAGTTCATGGTAACTTCTCTAGGGAAAGGGATGCTAATGAAACAGATGCGATAGAGATCACAGCTTTCATTGGTTCGTTATATCTGTGTGGATCTTTGAGATGTTCTAGGAAGGGTATATCAAAATTGTAGGATAACTCAAAGGGAAACGGACTTTCATCATGTTATTTATGCATAAGTGAAAACCGATTCAGGTTCCTGTTGAGATGTCTTAGGGTTGATAATATCCGTGATAGAGGTGTTCGCAGAGAGACTGAGAAGTTGGCTCCTGTCAGAGAAGTACTTGAAATATTCAGAAACAATTGCCAAAAATATTTTTCACCTAGTAAGTATCTTACTGTTGATGAACAGCTTTTCGCATTTACAGGAAAGTACCCATTCCATTCCGACAATATATCTCTAGCAAATCAGGAAAGTATGGGTTAAAAGCGTTTGCTTGGTTGATGTAAAAACAGCTTACATTTTGAATTTAGAACTGTACGTCGGTAAGCAACCAGAGAGACCTTGTAATGCCAGTAATTCAGCTGACGCTATTGGTCTTCGAACTGTTTCAAATCTTAGAATATGTTATACTATGCATTAATATTAAATTATTATATTTAGATTTAATGTCACGAATTTTCGCGCGAGTAACGCAGTGTTAACGTTCCTAGAATTACACTGCAAATGAAACAATAATCATTCAACGGAATCGTCAAGAATGTTTACGACACTTCAGACGGGGTTTTTCAAGCCAACAATGCCAATTTTAAGTATCAGTGTAATGCTGTTTCCGCAGATTTGTATCTATCTTCAGGAACATCAAGCAAATTAGGGCCTTTTTTTTTTAATGACTGTTTACTTGCAAAAATCTTGTAATTGCCGTAGCAAAATCAGGAAAAATGGGGGAGACTAATTTTCAGTATTACATCCGAGAGGTCTTCTTACCATCTGTTAACAAAAAAAAAAGTTCAAATGTGTGTGAAATCTTATGAGACTTAACTGCTAAGGTCATCAGTCCCTAAGCTTACACAATACTTAACCCAAATTATCCTAAGGACGAACACACACACACACCCATGCCTGAGGGAGGACTCGAATCTCCGCCGGGACCAGCCGCACAGTCCGTGACTGCAGCGCTCCAGACCGCTCGGCTAACCCCGCGCGGCTCCTCATTTAACAATAATTCACTGCTTTTGTTGGACTCGCGGCATGGACATAATGACAGTTCTGTCTCTTGGAGGACAGGAAAAAACTGTTGATATAATTTGTATTCTATGCGGAAGTAGTGGCGTGATTCAGCCCCTTAAAAAAACTTTTTTCGATAGTCTAAAGCATTTTTCAGATGATTGTCGGACAATATAATTTCCGCTAGCTCTTTGTCATTCCACGTTCATCAGCGAAACAGTAGCGTTGAACTTCAGTCATTTCTGGGCTGTCAGTCTGCGTAACCATATTTTACAAATTTGATCTAATATGCCAGCCAATAGGCTCTTCGCATTTTTGTTGACGACTACTGGAAATAATCAAGGGACTGTTCCATTGTTAGTAAAATACACTACTGGCAATTGAAATTGCTACACCACGAAAATGACGTGCTACAGACGGGAAATTTAATCGACAGGAAGAAGATGCTGTGATATGCAAATGTTTAGCTTTTCAGAGCATTCACACAAGGTTGGCGCCGGTGGCGACACCTACAGCGTGCTGACATGAGGAAAGTTTCCAACCGATTTCTCATACACAACCAGCAGTTGATCGGCGTTGCCTGGTGAAACGTTGTTGGGATGCCTCGTGTAAGGAGGAGAAACGCGTACCATCATGTTTCCAACCTTGATAAAGGTCAGATTGTAGCCTACCGCGATGGCAGTTTATCGTATCGCGACATTGCTGTTCGCGTTGGTCGAGATACAATGACTGTTAGCAGAATATGGAATCGGTGGATTCAGGACGGTAATACGGAACGCAGTGCTGGAACCCAACGACCTCGTATCACTAGCAGTCGAGGTGACAGGCGTCTTATCCACATGAGTGTAACGGATCGTGCAGCCACGTCTCGATCCCTGAGTCAACAGATAGGGATGTTTGCAAGACAACAGCCATCTGCACGAGCAGTTCGACGACGTTTGCAGCAGCATGGACTATCAGCTCGGAGACCGCGGCTGCGGCTACCCTTGACGCTGCATCACAGACAGGAGCGCCTGCGATGGTGTACTCAACGACGAACCTGGGTGCACGAATGGCGAAACGTCATTTTTTCGGATGAATCAAGGTTCTGTTTACAGCATCATGATGGTCGCATTCGTGTCTGGCGACAATGCGGTGAACGCACATTGGAAGCGTGTATTCGTCATCGCCATGCTGGCGTATCACCCTGCGTGATGGTATGGGGTGCCATTGGTTACACGTCTCGGTCACCTCTTACTCGCATTGACGGCACTTTGAACAGTGGACGTTACATTTCAGATGTGTTACGACCCGTGGCTCTACCCTTCATTCGATCTCTGCGAAACACTACATTCATCAGGATAATGCACGAACTCATGTTCCAGGTCCCGTACGGGCCTTTCTGGATACAGAAAATGTTCGACTGCTGCCTTGCCAGCACATTCTCCACATCTCTCACTAGTTGAAAACGTCTTGTCAATGGTGGCCGAGCAACTGGCTTGTCACAATACGCCAGTCACTATTCTTTATGAACTGTGGTATCGTGTTGAAGCTGCATGGGCAGCTGTACCTGTACACGCCATCCAAGATCTGTTTGACTCAATGCCCAGGCGTATCAAGGCCGTTATTACGGCCAGAGGTGGTTGTTCTGGGTACTGATTTGTCAGGATCTATGCACCCAAATTGCGTGAAAATGTAGTCACATGTCAGTTCTATTATAATATATTTGTTCAATGAATACCCGTTTATCATCTGCATTTCTTCTTGGTGTAGCAATTTGAATGGCCAGTAGTGTAAATCAAACTCAAAAACTGTCAGAAGTGATGTGCTGTAGAAATTGTTGTAAAATACTTCATGTGAATATATTAATGTCCCGCTTGACTGAAGACGTCTGTAATGTAAGATCATACATTGCCTTGATTTATTTTCCTCTGCTTGTCACTTGTGTTACAATTAGATCTGCCATAGTATAGCTGGCGATATGAACTGCAAGTAATTGAAAAAAATGTACTGATTTGGGACATTTTTGGTACTGTTTAAGTGTTTAAAATTTGCGTGTGTGCACTGTGGACTCGGCGTCACGGTGCTGCGTCCTTCTGCCGCCGCCGAGTCTCTCTATTCGCCGGTTCCTGCGCTGGGCAGAAAGGGCTGTAGAAACCGCTGTTATAAGCGGTTCTTCGTACGGCAAAAGTGAATAACTGTAACATTTTTTTTTAAAATATTTGCAGTGCTCCTTAGTAACTAAAATTTTGACAGTGCATTTCTTTCGTTGTATTCTTACTTTGGGAAAAATTTCAGAGTAGTTTTTGACAGGTCGGATTGCACCACTCCCCTGCGAGTGTCAAAACCTGGCTTACGATCTGCTATCATATTTGTAGCTGCCTCATAGATTTCAAAGGGAAAAGTATACTGGTAGATAAAGATTCCAATCAAAACTTCATGAAGAAATGCCCAAAACTATGTTACACGCAACCTCCGTCCCCAGCTGAAATGTGTGTTAACCAACGTGTTTTAATATTTTGTACTTTTGATACAGACACTGAGCAATTTGATTCTAAATCATAAAAACACCTTCTCAGAGTTCCGAACCTCGATAAGTAGAATCGAATCCCTCAAAGGATCACTTTGTTACCCGCTTGTTGTCTGTCTGTCCATCTATCAAGATCTATTTTTCTCAGAAATGGGTGTTGGTACCAAGTTGCAGTTCATGTCAGATACTGCGGTCTATGGTCTCGCAAAGTCATTCACCAAAACCTACGGATGAACTGTCTATTTACATAATTAAGTTTTTACGGAATCTTCAGTACGCGAGTCTTACTCGCACTCGTCCGATTTTTTACTCAAAAACATATATTTAGTTGTATGACCTACGCCACCTGATAGTTTTGTTAAAATGTCGAATTTTAAGACGTAGAAGGTCTTTTCTTCCTTTGTGTCGTTTTGGTTAAGAGGGTTGGTTTATTTATTTATTTATTTAGCACTTACACTAAAATAAATGTTGGAGTGATGGTTAAGGTTGGTTGCAGTTATACCTCATTTCAAAACAACAACAAAAGGTGTATACCAGTTTTGGTATAACTGGCCTAGCTACACTAGCTGCCGTTCCCCTAATTGAGTATTTCATCTGTGGAATTGGAGATGAGCGTTTGGCGTCAGTGGCCGGAAGACCCCTTGCAGGGCAGGTCCGGCCGCCTTGGTGCAGGTCTTATTACATTCGACGCCACATTGGGCGACCTGGGCACCGGATGGGGATGAAAGGATGATGAAGACAACACAACACCCAGTCCATGAGTGGAGAAAATCCCCGACGCAGCCGGGAATCGAACTCGGATCCCTTAGGACGGCAGAACGGGACGCTGACCATTCTGCTATCGGGGCGGACAATTCATCTGTAATTCTGACTCAATTGTTAGTCAAGCCTACTATATCGTTTGAGCATGCTGCACACACATTCGAAGAAAAAAAATATCTTGGTGCGACACAATGTTGTACACTCTAAGACAAAACAAAACGACGGAACACCACGAAGGAATAATCCGAGTGAGACGGAAATCGGTACATTTGATGTACATGTAAGGGGAAACAAATGAATACAGCTTCATACAAATAGGATTCTTTATTCAAGAGAAAGAGCTTCACAAGCCAAGCAAATCAGTAACGCGTTGGTTCGGCTCTGGCCCATACGCAAACAACTACTTGGCTTGGCACTGATTGACGCGATCTTCGGATGTCCTCCTCAGGAATCTCGTGCACTGGCATGTTAGATCTGGTTGGAGGGCTCTGTCCAAAATGCTCCAAAGGTTCTCAATTGGAGAGAGATACGACGACCTTGCTCACCACGGTAGGGCTTCGCAAGCACGAAGACAAGCAGTAGAAACTCTCGCTGCGTGCGAGCACGAATTATCCTGCTGAACTGTAAGCCCCGGATGGCTTGCCATGAAGGACAGCAAAACGAGGCGTACCGCCTCGCTGTAAGGGTGCAGCGGATGGCAGCCTAAGGCGTCATGTTAAGAAACACAGTCGACAACTCCTGGTTGCCTAACCGTAAGGCTCGCACCTCACTGCTGTCCGAGGCACCTCCAGAGGCCGCGCGAGATTAGCCGAGCGGTCTCAGGCGCTGCAGTCATGGACTGTGCGGCTGGTCCCGGCGGAGGTTCGAGTTCTCCCTCGGGCATGTGTGTGTGTGTGTGTGTGTGTGTGTGTGTGTGTGTGTGTCTGTGTGTGTGTGTGTGTGTTTGTATGTGTGTGTGTGTGTGTGTGTGTGTGTGTGTGTTTGTATGTGTGTGTGTGTGTGTGTGTTTGTATGTGTGTGTGTGTTTGTACGTGTGTGTGTGTGTTTGTATGTGTGTTTGTATGTGTGTGTGTGTGTTTGTATGTGTGTGTGTGTTTGTATGTGTGTGAGTGTTTGTATGTGTGTGTGTGTTTGTATGTGTGTGTGTGTTTGTATGTGTGTGTGTGTTTGTCCCTAGGATAATTTCGGTTAAGTAGTGTGTAAGCTTAGGGACTGATGCCCTAAGCAGTTAAGTCCCATAAGATTTCACACAAATTTGAACATTTGAGCACCTCCAGACACGTCTTCGCTTGTCATCGGGCTCAATTTGAAGAGGGACTCGTCAGTGAAGACAGTTCTACTCCAGTCAATGAGATTAAAGAACGAAAGTGCCCAACACCACAGCAAATGGGCTTTTTTGGTGTACAGAGGCCAATGGTGATTGGGGCAACGCGCGCCGTGAGCTCAGCTCCCTTTGTGTGAGCCGCCTATTGATGGTTCTTGTGATCGTTGAAGCACCAGTTGCAAATCGGATCGCTGACAATAATGAATCTGGTTCTCTTCAGTGTCTCCTTGACGACTGCTCGGTCCTTGGGTTCTTGTAGTCCCTCTAGGTCGATCGCTGTGTGCATCTACATCTACGTGATTACTCTGCTATTCACAATTAAGTGCCTGCCAGAGGGTTCAATGAACCACCTTCATGCTGTCTCTCTACCGTTCCACTCTCGAACGGCGTGCGAGCCCTGATTTCTTTTATTTTATCGTGATAATCATTTCTCCCTATGTAGGTGGGTGCCAACAGAATGTTTTCCCAATCGGAGGAGAAAATTTGTGATTGAAATTTTATGAGAAGATCCCGTCGCAACGAAAAACGCCTTTTTAGTGATTGCCACTCCAACTAACGTATCATGTCTGTGACACTATCTCCCCTATTTTTCTTTGTACTTTTTCGATGTCATCAGTCAGTCCCACCTGATGCGGATCCCACACCGCACAGCAATACTCCAGAATAGGGCCGACAAGCGTGGTGTAAGCAGTCTCTTTGGTAGACCTGTTGCACCTTCTAAGTGTTCTGCCAATGAATCGCACTCTTTGGTTTGCTTTACCCACAATATTATCTATATGATCGTTCCAATTTAGGTTATTTGTAATTGTAATCCCTAAGTATTTAGTTGAATTTACAGCCCTCAGATTTATGTGACTTATCGCGTAATCGAAATTTAGGTGATTTCTTTTAGTACTCATGTGAATAACTTTGCACTTTTCTTTATTCAGGGTCAATTGCCACTTTTCGCACCATACAGATATCTTATCTATATCATTTTGCAAGTCGTTTTGATCATCTGATGACTTTACAAGACGGTAAATGACAGCATCATCTGCAAACAATCTAAGACGGCTACTCAGATTGTCTCCTATGTCGTTAATATAGATCAGGAACAATAGAGGGCCTATAACACTTCCTTGGGGAACGCCGGATATTACTTCTGTTTTACTCGATTACTTTCTGTCTATTACTACGAACTGTGACCTTTCTGACAGTAAATTACGAATCCAGTCGCACAACTGAGGCGATACTCCGTAGGCCGCAGTTTGGTTAGAAGACGCTTGTGAGGAACGGTGTCAAAAGCCTTCTGGAAATCTAAAAATATCGAAGCAATTTGACATCCCCTGTTGATAGCACTTATTACTTCATGAGTATAAAGAGGTAGTTGTGTTTCACAAGAACGATATTTTCTGAATCCGTGCTGACTATGTGTCAATAAATCGTTTTCTTCGAGGTACTTCATTATGTTCGAATGCAGTATATGTTCCAAAACCCTACTGCAAATCGACGTTAGTGATATAGGCCTGTAATTCAGCGTATTACTCCTATTTCCCTATTTGCGTATTGATGTGATCTGAGCAACTTTCCAGTCTTTAGGTACGGATCTTTCTGTGAGCGAGTGGTTGTGTATAATTGCTAAATATGGAGCTATTTTATCAGCATACTCTGAGAGGAACCTGACTGGTGTACAATCTGGACTGGAGGCCTTGCCTTTATCAATATGATTTAAGCTGCTTCGTTACACCGAGGATATCTACTTCTATGTTTCTCATCTTGGCACTTGTACTTGATTGAAATTCAGGAATATTTACTTCGTCTTCTTTGGTGAAGGAGTTTCGGAAAACCGTGTTTAATAACTCTGCCTTGGTGGCACTGTCATCAGTGACTTCACCGTTGTTATCGCGCAGTGGAGGTAGTGATTTGCGTCTTGCCCCTGGTGTGCTTTATGTATCACCAGAATCTCTTTGGGTTTTCTGCCAGATTTCGAAGCTGTTTTCGGCTAAGATTCCCCCATTTCAACCAACATCGTCGAATAATGGTATAGCTGCTATTCAAATCTTGAGCGATTCGCCGATCACTGCAACCCGCTTCTTTGAGCCCAACCACACTTACTCTGTAAAACGCTGATACCTGTGTAAATTGTTCTCACGCCTGTCTGCGAGACATAGTTACTGTCCAACTAAGTTCACGGAATGACTTTATGTCCCGGTATGGACATGCCCTCTATTTACTACCTTCGCCAGCTGCGCGGGGAAACTGCGCTGCAGCGTTGCGCATCCTTCCATCGGCTGCCGAAGTTTACTATTTTGAATTTTCCGCCGATACTTGAATGAATATTAATTTGTGAAGCATTTGCATAACTCTTTCGTCGTGCGTCGAGGTTCTTTTTTTTATATAGAGTAGATTTGCAAATGTTGAATACGCTGATATGGTATTTGTGCACACGTTTTGTAATGCTGCTGGTGGCGCTTGCGGAGAATACGGCAGACATTTCCTGACAGCCGAGTAACAGATTCGCGAGTGTGTACACATGTTTTCACTAAACTACGTGAGACTGGTGCAGTGCCCAGTAGTCATGCCTCATCTGAACGTGCACATGAACAGAGTGCGGATGAAGTAGAATAAATCAGTCAGTTGGAAGAACATAGCCCTTGAAGAAACGCGCTCAGAATTTTTTCGCGTATCGACGTTCCACATATAAGTACATGGTAGACATTAGATATGCATGGCGTCTATTTTTATCATTTGCAGTGAATTCAACACCATCGAGAAGGAGATGAAGGTAGACCACTGCAATTTCGTCGTCGGCCAATTGCAAACAGCCGAGTAATCCTCTTAAGACTGTTTACTAATGAAGCCACCTTCACTTGTGGCGGTACCAGTAAAAACTAAAATAAAAAAAAAAAAAATCAAATGGCCCTAAGCACTATGGGATTAACAGCTGAAGACATCAGTCCCCTAGACTTACAACTACGTAAACCTGACTAACCTAAGGACATCACACACATCCATTCCCGAGGCAGGATTCGAACCTGTGACCGTAGCAGCAGCGTGGTTCCGGACTGAAGCGCCTAGAACCGCTCGGCCACAGCGGCCGGCTACCTACAACTCAGATAAGTGGTACGACAAAAAGCCATATGCCTTTGTTTAGACACATTTTCTCTATGTATGTGTGGTGTAGTATGATAAACACTCAGGCAATCTGGATATGTTGTGTTACCGCATTTTCTTACAGCACCCCGTTTTCTTGACATTTTTGAAATCGATAATCCTTTGGCTAGAAGGAGGAGTATGTTCCTCCAGTATCACGGGAGCCCTGCAAGTTCTAGTCTACAGGTGACACAACATGTAAAGCCAAGATTCTCCAGAAGCTGGATCGGCAGAAATGATCACGTTTCTTAGACACTGAGACACCGTATCTTACCCCTTTGAAAGGTAAAGTACACAAAGAAAAAGTAAACACAAGAGACAAAGTCATCTTTCGGATTATGAATAGTGCTGCGGCCATAAAACAACTCAGAAGAGCTAAACTTGCTGTTATCAAGATACTTCGAAAGGGCGCAGAAGCTGGTGGTTGAAGCCATAAAAAATCAACTCTATAAACTTAATCGTTTGCCTTTCTTAAGACTTTCTGGGAGTATCTGGATTACCTTCTAGCAGTTGTAACTCTGTAAACAACAAAAACTCGATACATGTGAAACCTACCCTTAGAAAAATTAATGAATTGACTGTGCTGGTAACCCCCTTACGTTACTTGATTTTCAAACAGCTGAGCAAAACTGAACGTACTCAGACATTTCTCTCGTTACTTATTCTGTTCATCACTAAACTGACACACAATATTTTTAGCGCAACGCGATATGACTTTCAATAATCCCTACAAAAGAATGGCCCTGACTAACAATAACCTATACCTTTCATGAATCAGTTACCACACAAAAATCTTCGTTACTCAAACTACTGCAATACACTGAGCGCCAATATTGCCAGCTCAATAAAAGATTCTAACTACTGAAGGCACTAACTACTGATAGGCATAGTTAGCAAATGAAAGATTTTGATAACGAACAAACAATGTATTTACTTTAATAGTGTTCAAAAGTCATATATATATATCTCAGTTCATGACATCCAGTCTTACAAATTTACTGTCTCTGATGAACACACGTCCAGATCGTCCGCTCTCAAAATTCTGCCATCTCTCTCCCCACATCCACCGCTGCTAGCTGTTCACATCCAACTGCCCAACACTACAATAGCGAATATTCGAACAATGCTACCCAGCCACAGAATGCACACAGCACAGTCAGTGATTTTCATACAGAGCGCTACGTGGCGTTACCAACATAAAAACCTAAACAGCCTACTTACGTCTTATGTGGACAGACCTATTCTCGTTTCATTATTTATTGCACATATGGTAATTTTTTCGGCAGATGTGTGCAACAGTCAGTGAAGTGATGATCTTGTAAAGTAAAGTGTGCAGCTGATATTAAAAATAAAATAGGGAATATTCCAACAATGGCAACCAGCCACAGACTGCACACAGCAGTTGAAGTAAGTTAAATGAGACCACTGAAATTCGATCTAAATTACTCGCGCAAAAAACAATAAAAGACCAAACCAGTTTATGTACGTTCTTCTTGTACGTTGGCAATTAGAGGCCATTACGCTGGAAAATTAACCTAGGTTACGTTAACCGTTATAAGGAAAGCAAATGTGAGATAATTTCAGAGATCGGTTAAGGCTAAACTGCGGCAATTTGCAGCCGGTCTCGAGAGCTGCGGAACTGCACTGCCCTCCTATACCTATACACCGCATGCTCTGTCGTTACTACGTGCAACTATGACAGTTTTAGTTCCTCACGCGGCGATCCTCACACAGAAGCGCCCTCGACACAATGTCCGCCATGAGTCTGGACAATGAAGTTGCCATTTCCTTTGCTTTGGATTCGGCTACGTGGAAAGATCGCAGATGGTACTGCTTCGTACGTGCTCCTACATTTTTACGTACTCGAAACGTCTGCAGGAATGCAATGCACTGCTGTTCATTTGCAGGGGCAGCACGTAATGGCATGAGCTGCTTCCCAGCTTTTCGTGATAAAAATTTTGTGCGTTCCGCGAAGGCACACTGAATCACAATTAAATAGTTCTGTTCTTTCACTGGTATCAAACTTGAATCGGTGCTTAATACTGAACGTGACAATGAGAAAAATCATAGACAGTGTTTCTTGAACGTTCATCTCTTTTACAACCATCAACAGCTATTTCGCGTCCGCTTCTCCGCGGTTCTCCAAGCGTTACGGGCTTTAGACACACACGTAACTTTTGGTCCGGCATTTACTTACTCATTTTTATCAGCCCAAGTATCACCTGACAATGATACAGGAATTGCCATGGTAACACAATGAAAATCAGTCTTCTTTTCCTGACGCCTTTGTCCCGCAGTTTTCTCAGGGTCCGTGTGGCTACAATCTGATTTGGCAAGGTTAATATGAAGGGGCGGCCGGATGCCCTTCCTGCCGCCAAATACAATGAAAATCAGTACCTCCACTATGTACATAGTATATGTAGCTAAGTGTGCTTTATGCAAATCTGACAGGTGGCGGCTGTGGCATTGATGAAGGAACCTTCCCGGCATTTGCCTGAAGCGATTTAGGAAAACCACGGAAAATAAAAACCAGGGTGGCCACACAGAGCAAACTCCATGAGATCCGTGTCTTCACAACTGCACCGCTGGTTGGTCCCTATTGTACAACGTTCATTGATTTGCACAGAATTTGCTTCACGTAACTTATAATACAAAATAGTCCTGCTCTTCTTCGCTGCACACACTAAAAACACCAGTTAATGTAATGACTCTTGGACCATGAACTCATGGAATGCACCTTCCTCTAACTCCAGTATCTTTGGAAAACTGATTCCAGGCCCGTAAACATTCAACTGTACTCTCTCTCTCTCTCTCTCTCTCTCTCTCTCTCTCTCTCTCTCTCCGTGTATGATTGTGTGTGTGTGTGTGTGTCAGATTTCCATCATCGATCCATGCGCCTGGCTGCAAGTCACACACACGATCAATTCATTTCCATTGCAGTCGTAATTTCGTCTTTCCATTTAGTTTGCTCCTGATCCCTTGGTTTGTTTCTGTCCATCCTAACAATTTCCAGCTTGCATGTCTTGCATGAAGAAAGAAAATTGAGAAAATATGGGCACATTTGGCGTCATCATTCACAACAGTGTTTTAACATCCATCCAAATTATGTAGTATCCATTCATCAGCTTTCACCTTTGCAGACGTTTCGTGTACGTAAAAATGTCACGCTGCACCACCACTCCGGTTGCAACAAACTATAGGTACTCATTTAATTTGCTCTGTATCCGTTCTGACAGCAGGCAAGAGCATAAGATCTCCAACAGAACGATTCTTTTCAGCATCTGCTATGTTCAAACCGGCCTACACATGGAGGACAGCTGTAATTATTCGATTTCTTGCTTTTGCCACTGTGAATGCTAATTTGCAGTTTGGTGGAAGCTTCGTTTTCTGCGCGTTTGTTTTTGATGTCTTATTGGTGTCGATAGTAATGTATTCAGCAGAATGGGCGCACTTTTGCGGCTGTTGCTGTAGAGGTTTTGGGCGGAGTGTTTTGCAGCCCGGCTGTGGCGAGGTCTTGGCAGCCGTTCCCACGCGCACCGCCTACTGCGCAGGCCGATCGGCAGCTGTTTGCGAGACCTGCTTTTTTGGGACGACGGCTCGTGCGGCGGCTGCGTCTTCGCATGGACCAATGGCGCGCCAGCGTTCTCGCTGGCGTCTTTTCTTTCACAAAAGGAAGGTGTACAGAGTGTGACGTTTCGCCGAATCACGCCCGTCTCTCCCATTCTTTTCCAAGAACCGTATCACCTGGGGACACTTGGGAAACATTTCGCGGTAAACCGCAAATAATCGTTTAGCATTAAGCGATTTGTCGACTTTTCTACCACTTTCGGGCAGCATTTCATCTTAAAGTATTTTGGTTTGGTCACTGCGGAGATTAAAAGTAATATCATACCTAACGCTATGTAAAAGGTTAATTATATCGAAACGAGGGTATCAGCAAATTATACTAAGCAAAAGGGCGAGAAAGTTATTTATAGTCAATACTGGCAGCCGTTCTACCTAGCAAGATACGAAGGAAACGGTTTTTTCTTTTTTTTTTTTTTGAGTGAGCTTTTTTCGAAATTGAAGTTAATACTTGTATTATTAAAATGTGCAGTAATACAATTAGTAATACTTCCTAATAAATTTTTAATATCACCTGCACACTTTACTTTACAAGATCATCACTTCACTGACTGTTGCACACATCTGCCGAAAAAATTACCATATGTGCAATAAATAATGAAACGAGAATAGGTCTGTCCACATAAGATGTAAGTAGGCTGTTTAGGTTTTTATGTTTATTATGCCACGTAGCGCTCTGTATGAAAATCACTGTCTGTGCTGTGTCCAGTCTGTGGCTGGTTGGACTCGTTGTTGGAATATTTGCTAATGTAATGTTGGGCAGTTGGACGTGAACAGCGCGTAGCGTTGCGCAGTTGGAGGTGAGCCGCCAGCAGTGGTGGATGTGGGGACAGAGATGCCAGAGTTTCGAGAGCGGACGATCTGGACGTGTGTCCGTCAGAAAAAGGAAATTTGTAAGACCGGATGTCATGAACTGATAATATATATTATGACTTTTGAACACTTGAGGTAAATGCATTGTTTGTTCTCCACCAAAATATTTTATTTGCTAACTATGCCGGCGGGGTCAGGGATTTTCTCTGTCTCGTGATGACTGGGTGTTGAGTGCTGTCCTTAGGTTAGTTAGGTTTAAGTAGTTCTAAGTTCTAGGGGACTGATACCATAGACGTTAAGTCCCATAGTGCTCAGAGCCATTTGAACCAATTTTTTTTCTAATTATGCCTATCAGTAGTTCGTGCCTTCAGTAGTTAGAATCTTTTATTTAGCTTACAGTATTGGCGCTCGCTGTATTGCAGTAGTTTGAGTAACGAAGATTTTTGTGAGGTAAGGAATTCACGAAAGGTATAGGTTATTGTTAGTCAGGGCCATTCTTTTGTAAGGATTATTGAACGTCAGATTGCGTTGCGCTAAAAAAAATGAAAATATTGTGTGTCAGTTTAGTGTTGATCAGAATAAGTAAAGTGAGAACTATCTGAGTACGTTCAGTTTTACTTAGCTGTCTTTGTATCAAATAATGTAGAAGTTTACTAGCACAGTCATTCATAATTTTTCTAAAGGGATGTTACAAAGATTAGTGAAAAAAGTAAATGTTTGTTAGATAGGAATGTACATTGGTACACAAAACTTACTGACTAAAGCAACTTTCGCATGATGAGTCATGCCAAGTAACACAGCTCGATGAAACTTTGACCACACACAGAAAGAACTGCTACAGAGTAATTAAGAGAGTAATTGAAAAAAAAATTACGAGAGACTATCGGAAATGACGCTTTTATTTAAAGCCAATACTTCAACTAAAGTCACTACGATCTATGACGGTACCCTGGTCATTACAGAAGAGGGGACAGCGTGTGTGATGAGCACGGACGGCAGTCCATGCTCTGCAACGTGCTCCCATCCTAGTCACAAGGTTGCTAAGGAGTTCTTGTGATAGGGATGGTTCAGATGGCTCTGAGCACTATGGAACCTAACATCTTAGGTCATGAGTCCCCTAGAACTTAGAACTCCTTAAACCTAACTAACCTAAGGACATCACACACACCCATACCCGAGGCAGGATTCGAACCTGCGACCGTAGCAGTGGCGAGGTTCCGGACTGAAGCGCCTTGTGATAGGGAGTTCCATTCCTCAACCGGAAAGGTTTCAATAGCTGGAGGGTCATTGGTGCTCGTTCACGAGCTGCGATACATCCCCCTCAACGCGTCCCCTATGGAAATTAAGTCTAAAGGAATGAGCAGGTCAGTCCTTTCGGCGTACATCCTCTACTTGTATGAGCTCCTCCACCTGCAATGTTAGATGCGGTCGTCCATTGAAATGAAGTCATGGTCGAATGCACCCCTAAAAAGACGACGTACATTAGGAGGAAGTACTGGGTTACAATAACGTTAATTCGCAACTGCACAATGTTCAGAGATTGGGACGTCAGCGCACCCATGCAATGTTATCCCTACTCCCACCGTAACACCTGGAACACCAACTCGAGCATGTTCGAAAATGTTGGACGTACCCTCATATGGCGAGATGCAATGACACGTAATGCACCCAGGAACACTGTCGAACATGATTGTTTTGGCGGTGCAGGTGTCGTGGCGAGAGGAGGAACTGGAGGGATAGAAGTACGATTATACATAGAGTATGCGAAAGAACTTGCTCATCTTCTAGCAGCGATGTGCTGCAGGACCGCAGCTCTCTTGGTGATCGGTAAAAAGCGCAGGTGATCCGGTTTTCAACAACGGACGTGGAACACGAAATGCACTACAGGCCTATATCTCTGACGTCTATCTATTGCAGAAAGTTGTAATAGGTCCAATATTTGTATATTATGGCGTGTCTGGAGAGCGAAAATCTCCTCAGTAGGAATCGACATGGATTCGGGAAACAACGATCGTGTGAACGCCAGTTCGCTCCTTTCGTCCACTAACCCAGATCAAAGTAGCCCAGGTAGATGGCGTTTTGCTTGACTTCCGGAAGGCATTGGGCACAATCCCGCACAAAATACGAGTGGACGGAATATCAGTGCAGCTGTGCGGCTCGACTGCACAGTTTCTAGCAAAAAGAACACAGCACGCATTCTCAACGGAGACACATCTTCAGACTACGTGTAACTTCCATCGTACCCCTACGGAGTGTTGTAGGACAAATACATTTCACAATATATATATTTATGTATATATACGACCAACTGGATAAAGTCGGAAGTTCGTTGGAGCTTTTCCCGGATGATGCTGTAAGCGTCATGCATTTCGCTGGATTCGTTGCGGAGTATCTTTGAAGCCGCCTCTGCAGAATCGAGCACGGGACACGGAACTGTTACGTTGTGTTGTAGGAAAAAAAAAATGGCTCTGAGCAATATGGGACTTAACATCTGAGGTCATGAGTTCCCTAGAATTTAGAACTACTTAAACCTAACTAACCTAAGGACACCACACACAACCATGCCCGAGGCAGGATTCGAACCTGCGACCGTAGCGATGGCGCGGTCCCAGACTGTAGCGCCTAGAACCGCTCGGGCACTTCGGCCGGCTGTGTTGTAGCAGTTCTGCAAGTTAGAGGCATTGTTATTACGGAAGTTCAAGTGTTGCTTCAAGTGCTATTACAGTAAAGTGATGAAATTTGCAAGCGATTCAGAGGAAGGTGCGTAATGAAGTAATTAAAAATGAGCAGTGCCGCCGATAACGTATTTATGTATCCTTTCGTTGCGTGTCGCACAGCATCGACAATTCGCGTCGTGTTCGGTCTCTCAGATGAATTATGTGAATCAGTAATACTATTCACCACAAAAGAGAGTATTTAAGAGCCAGTGCCTTGTCGCGACCGTAAGAACGTGCGTTCGGTCATCGCGTTTCCGCATATCAACATCAACCGCGCCGCGACGGTTACACGCACGCTCGTACAATTGAGAACTGTGAACTGGCTCTTGCAACTGTGAACTGTAAATTTAACTTTGTGAACAGTGTTATATCATTACTAATGTCAAACAGGACCGATACCAAATATCTGTGTATGCGTGACGGGCGTAAGAACGTTCGTGCGATTATTCGGCTTCCCGCATCATCAACAATCACCGCCGGCCGGAGTGGCCGTGCGGTTCTAGGCGCTACAGTCTGGAGCCGAGCGACCGCTACGGTCGCAGGTTCGAATCCTGCCTCGGGCATGGATGTGTGTGATGTCCTTAGGTTAGTCAGGTTTAATTAGTTCTAAGTTCTAGGCGACTGATGACCTCAGAAGAGTGCTCAGAGCCATTTGAACAATCACCCGCGTCGTGTCGGTTACGCGTACGCTCGTCTGAGTGATATTGTGGACTCGTAATCACCCATTAATTGGGATAAACACTTATGAAGTAGAATGTAAACAGTGTAACCTACGACTTTCTTTTATCGTCTCAGAATATAGTGTTCATACCAGACGTACAACAGTGTTGTGTTTTAATGTTGAGTGCTCCCCTAAACCCGCTTACATATTTCGATAGATAATTTCAGGCAAGCCAGCAGCAGTTTGGAGCAGAACAGTACGACCGCCGCGGGATTATCAGGTACGTGGTGTGGGCAGGGCGCACAGTCAAGGAACGACAGACAGTTTAAGCCCCCCCTCCACCATTCGTATCCCGGGCGCGTTACAATGCTCTTATATGCAGTGAGCTCTCAGTTATACAAAACTGTACGACATGAGGGGAGACCTACAGAGAAGAATAGATGCAGATGTAAATCTGGATGCAGCTGCATTTACTGTGCTGCTAAAAGCACATGAAATAAAAAAATCTAATGTGACCTACTAAAGCGTAAATAAAAACAAATAGCTATCAATACACAAAAATTACTAGCCTACAGCTTTACTTTCGTCTTAAATGTTGTCTAGAGATAAATTACTTAGCAAACAAAATTTCTTGGTACACGCACAACTAAATTGCTTATGTAGGAGTTTTGCTGATGAAGGATATGCCGATATCGCTTTAAACAGTAACTCATGTGATGGCTGTAAGCTCAATAACGCAGGATAGTCACGATATTCATCAATCCAATTCCGACTTTTGGAATATATATCGCGAGGTTGCGCGTTTCGCATGCGCGAGCGAAATATTTATTCCTTGACTTAGCGTTGGTCCATGGCGAGCGAAGAAAAGTGAGAAAATCCCGATGTGACGGGACTCTCTTGCGAAACGGCATAACGAGATGACGCGTATGAAGCGTGTGCAATGAATCACTGTTAGCCGCCATATTGCGTAATTTGTGTTTTTTGAGATTTACAGGCGATATGCAACGTAAGTGTGGAGTTTAGTAACAGCCATAATACAGTCTGTTGCATTTCATAGGTAATTTAGCGTATTTATTTTTGATCAAAAGATTCCTGTGATGAACTGTAATGTACGACGAGCTTTTATAGGACTTCGAACATTTGGTGGTCGCTGTCTCTTGTAGAACAGGCTTCAATAACACGGTCAAAAGCATAGAGAAAGTTTTCTCTGCTAAAACGAACTCATTTCACTCGCAGACAATCATCGAATGACCAAATGCGAATGGCATTATTCCAATTCGAGAATATCCTACAGAAGTTTTCTTTCTCTTACATTTCAAGAATTTTACAGGCAACCGTCGGAGTCGGCAGCTGCTTCGACACCACGAAAGTAACTTGTCTACGTGTACGAAATTACGTACGAGGCGGGAGTAGTGGAAGCCGCTCGGGATGTTGTCCTTCACAGACATACAGAGACACTACACACACTAGTTCAATAACAACGGGTTCAATATTTCCAGCTTAAAAACATTGTTTTCTACTTCTGAGAAATAATAATATATAGTTATATATACGGGGTACAGCGGGAATCTAATTGTCTGTATTTTTTTTTTAAATATAAATGCGTAAGCTGAGCAATCACCATTTATGGAGCCGTCCGTTGCAGGTGTGCAGTAAGTATTCCGACCCACAACGAATGCGTTATATAATTACTATGACGACACAACGAGAAATGCATCTTTGTAACACAATGTGCGTACTGTGCCTGTACACTTTTCTTACTGATATATATATATCCCGCGTGTGTATACCGAAAAAAGTTTTGCATCACCTCGGTTCCGAGAGTTACGGAACCTGTACAGAAAATTGGAATAAAGATCAACATAAACATCATTTCCACCCTTTTTATTGCTCATGAAAACCACACATTGCATGTTGTACCACCATACAGCGAGACCTTCAGAGGTGGTGGTCCAAATTGCTGTACACACCGGTACCTCTAATACCCAGTAGCACGTCCTCTTGCATTGATGCATGCCTGTATTCGTCGTGGCATACTATCCACAAGTTCATCAAGGCACTTTGGTCCAGATTGTCCCACTCTTCAACGGCGATTCGGCGTAGATCCCTTAGAGTGGTTGGTGTGTCACGTCGTTCATAAACAGCCCTTTTCAATCTATCCCAGGCATGTTCGATAGGGTTCATGTCTGGAGAACATGCTGGTCGCTCTAGTCGAGCGATGTCGTTATCCTGAAGGAAGTCATTCACAAGATGTGCACGATGGGGGCACGAATCGTCGTCCATGGAGACGAATGCCTCGCCAATTATGCTGCCGATATGGTTGCACTATCGGTCGGAGGATGGCATTCACGTATCGTACAGCCGTTACGGCGCCTTCCATGACCACCAGCGGCGTACGTCGGCCCCACATAATGCCACCCCAAAACAACAGGGAACCTCCGCCTTGCTGCATTCGCTGGACAGTATTTCTAAGGCGTTCAGCTTGACCGGGTTGGCTCGAAACACGTCTCTGACGATTGTCTGGTTGAAGGCATATGCGACACTCATCGGTGACGAGAACGTGATGCCAATCCTGAGCGGTCCATTCGGCATGTTGTTGGGTCCATCTGTACCGCGCTGCATGGTGTCGTGGTTGCAAACATGGACCTCGACACCGATGTCAGGAGTGAATTGCGCATCATGCAGCCTATTGTGCACAGTTTCAGCCGTAACACGATGTCCTGTGGATGCATGAAAAGCGTTATTCAACATGGCGGCGTTGCTGTCAGGGTTTCTCCGAGCCATAATCCGTAGGTCGCTGTCATCCACTGCAGTAGTAGCCCTTGAGCGGCTTGAGAGAGGCATGTAATCGACAGTTCCTGTCTCTCTGTAACTTTTCCATGTTCGAGCAACATCGCTTTATTTCACTCCGAGACTCCTGGACACTTCCCTTGTTGAGAGCCCTTCCTCGTCCAGAGTAACAATGCGGACGCGTTGGACCGCGGTATTGACCGTCTAGTCATGGCTGAACTACAGACAACTTGGGCCGTGTACCTCCTTCCTGGTGGGTGGAATGACTGTAACTGATCGGCTGTCTGATCCCCTCCGTCTAATAGGCGCTGCTGATGCATTGTCATTTTTATCTTTGGGCGGGTTTAGTGACATCTCTGAACAGTCAACGGGACTGTGTTTGCGATACAATATTCACGTCAACGTCTATCTTCCGGAGTTCTGGGAACCGGGGCGATGCACAACTTTCTTTGATGAGTGTACTTATATGGGAAACTCGAGGTATCAGCTTAGCGTCTACGTAAAATTATAACTAACTCCGCCGACAATTACGGTAAGGAGCAGAATTTTATCCCGTACGTGGGAACACATTAGGTGTGGCTCTCACGACATCTCTGTAAATTTCTGTGAGGGTAGGGCACTCAGTGCATTGCGCAAGTAATTGTTCTCTTTTACTTCCGCTTTCTCTAAAGAAGAGACTTTCCATGAAGCTCCTGCACATATTAAGTTAATGATTTAATATGTAAGAACCTTTGTAACAAACTTGGATTTTGGTTCCACTGATCTATTGGCCACAGAAAGTAAAATTTAGACGGTGTGTTACGTAAGCTATAGAAAACGTAGTGGTGTCATAATGTAAGAGGAACGTGCCCAGTTCCATACGTAATTGAATTTCTTTAAATGACAATTAAACCTCAATCTGCTAGTAACCCATTCGTGAGCCTTGCCAGGAAATTCGTTAGCAAAACATGCACGATCAACAGACTGTAAATCACATCGTATCGCATGGTAATAGATTCACGATGATGACAATGTGTCTACAAAATGCCACGTGGATTTCGTACCGCCGTCAATAGAGTTAACGAACATTGATGAAATTATGCGTGACAGTGGCTTCATCAGTGAACAACATGAATGGAATTACTCTGCTGTTGGCAATTAGTCAACGGCAAAAATTCGAACTGTTGAGGTGATCACCTTTATGAACGGCTTGCTGCCACTGCTGGTGAAAATATTACAAGCCATGTTGACACACTGTTCATAATACTTTCGTCTAGAAAACAGCGATAGGTAAGTGTTTCGTTTGCTTATAAATAGTGCCAGGTTCTATTGACTGACGAATAATTTCTGCTTCACACAATTTTTCCTTAGTTGCAAGTTCAGAAAAAAGTATGTACTGGGATCAATTAATACCACGAAACCTTTTGAAAATACGAATGAACACTCTTGAAACCTTTACTCTGTGCCCAGGTGAACATCGACGACATTCTTCAGAAATGGTTGTTTTACCACTATCAGTCACACTGAGACTGCAGACTCCTTTGATTAAGGAGTCAAAGTCGTTCCATAGTATACGACAGGATATGTATTGGTTCGAGTGCAACGTCTAACGTTTGTTGTGGAATCCAGATTTTTCTTCTTTAAGATACGTTTCAGTGCTTCATACTACAGCACGCAAACACGTCACTCTAAACCGTTGCACCACGTTTCACATTAGGTGAACTGTAGAAGCCACTGAAGATCGGTAGCGCTTTCGAAACCGGTTTGTCCAAAAAAAATCATCATTAACCCGTGACTGGTTACTGTCTTGACCGCATTGCCTGTGTACTTTTTTTTTTGTCTTTTCCAAACCAGTCCGAGTGACACTCAGAATTAAAGATGTGTTGAAGCAGACATTTTCGGCAACGTCCAATTGAAATGGAAATTCCTTAATTAAAGGTGAAACGAAATAGCTAGCCTTTTTGTGCAAGAAGTTAGATATTTGTAATATGCGTGCACTTCGCACTTTTATATGGGGCAGCCAAATGAAAACGAGATGTATGGAAAAAAAATCAAGTTAACTGTTTATTATTTCAAAAATAGTCACCATAACTATTAATACCTTTGTCCCAGAGTAACAGCAAATGCGAATGCGTTAATCACGGCTAGTGAAGATGTAGGTCTAAGGGTAACTAAAGACAAAACTAAATACCTGGTTACTACTAGAACGCCAACAGCAGTAGATCAGGAAATGTTAAGAGTTGGAGACATGCAGTTTGAAAAAGTGAACACATTTAAGTATCTAGGCGTGGACATTTCGAGAAATGAGATTGAATCCGAACTGAAGAAGAGATTACGGGCAGGAAATGCGTGCTACTTCTCACTGAATAGATTACTTTCATCACGGATATTGTCTAGGAATTTAAAGATTAGAATATACAAAACTATTATTCTACCAGTTATGCTGTATGGGTGTGACACTTGGTCTCTCACTGTGCAAAATGAAAAGCCGTTTCGAGTATTTGAAAACAAAATTTTGAGGAAAATTTTCGGAGCAAAAAGGGATGACATTAGCGGAGAGTGGCGAAAACTGCTTAACGAAGAGGTTCACGAACTCTATTCAAGCCCTGACATAATCAGTATTATTAAGTCACGCAGGCTGCGATGGGCGGGTCACGTAGCTCGAATGGATGAGGGCAGGGCAGCGCGCAGAGTACTGGTAGGGCACCTGGAAGGGAAACGTCCTGTGGGGAGACCGAGGCGTAGATGGGAGGACAATGTGAAAGCTGATTTGATGAGCCTAGGTATTGAAAGGTGAATGGAAGGAAATAGCCCAAGACAGGGAAAGATGGCGAAAATACGTTGCTGCGGTATGACCAGTAAGTAAGTATCCCAGAGTGAGAGAAGATGATCAGTGCCTTCATGGAAAAATGTTTTCAGTTGCCTGTGGAAACATGACTGTACCCAGGAGTGTACCTCTTCGTCCGAAGCAAATCGACCGTCACGAATGTCTTTCTTCAGGGCTCCAAAAATATGGAAATCACTTGGGGACAGGTAGGAAGTCTATGGAGGATGTGTAAGGGCTTCCCAGCGGAACTTCTACTACATCGTCAAAACAACAGTCATGTCAGCCCCGAGAAACTCATGATG
Organism: Schistocerca cancellata; assembly: GCF_023864275.1. NCBI lineage: Eukaryota > Metazoa > Arthropoda > Insecta > Orthoptera > Acrididae > Schistocerca > Schistocerca cancellata. Next base: position 375,365,568 of record NC_064626.1, read on the forward strand.
ATCTTTTTCGTTGATTTCTAGGGGTCGCTGCTGATTGACTCTCTGCGCCATAGCGCCATAATAAGTGCTCAACTGTATGTGGGCACCTTGCAAAAATTGACGTGCGTCCTCAAGTCCAGACGCCCTCGAATATTGACGGACGGCATCAGTATTTTGCAGGATAGTGCCACCCGTATGTTGCTAGCTGTATAAAGTCTCTGTCTACATATTTCATTATTTGATATGTAACTATGACACACTGCACCAAAAACGACGCCTTTTCGATAGATAACCATTGTGCCGCATCAGTGATACGGTAGGACAAAAGTTATAAAATTAAAAACTTCAAATATGGTAAGCCTTATACTATCGATATGTAGTTTTCGCAGTGTGCCCGAATTTTCTACAGTGGAACAATCCTTCAGCTGATCGACATTAATAAATGGGAATTATTCCAACTTTCTTTGTCGCATCGAGAACGCATGTTCCAAAAGCGATGGGATTTTCTGTGTGTCCTATAACGGACATTACCACTTTTTGTAAGCAATATTTCGTAATCTAAAAAGCATCAGCGGTATCATTAATGGTTGCCATTGCTAAAATAAAGAAGATTGCGTTTCAAGCCAATATGTTTTCGCTGTCTGCAGTCATTTCTTTCACTGGACTCCGAAAGTTTAGTAAAATTTTTATACCGAAATAATATAGGAAATAAGATAACGGTACTTCGATAGTGAAGAAGTTATTTTCTTTCTCTGTTAAGAGAATGACTGACGAAAGAACACAAATGAAGCTATAATTGTTTGGTCGATGAACAATCCTTTTCAAAAAGGATGTATGTAAGGATAAATAATAAATTTAATGCAGGGAATATTATTTCAAATAAGGAATGTCATTTCATCATAAGAAATGGAAGACAGTTAAGTCAATGATTCTTAACTTCTTATTTCGTAATCGGGAGTACAAGAAAACTGCATGTTGCTTCTGCAACGATCGAACAGAGAAAGGCAGGGGAGTAGTAAAAAAAATTACTGAAGGTAAAACATTAGCTCAAAACACAAGGTAACTTAGAAGATTGGTGAATCTAAGGCTCGACTTATTAATAACGCACATTGGAGCTTTGAAATCTTTGAATTACAGATTTTAATTCTTTTCTTCTTCTTCTTGCGTTACGGCCTCTGTAGGACCACGGGTAGTCCCTTCGTGGACTGCATTTTCCTCTTCTTCTCCCAGAGCCTCTTCATTCTTTCTCTTCTTCTCTCCCGCTCTTCTTCCGAGATCTTCAGTGTCCGTTTCTCCTGTCGACTCCACTGGTGACACTCAAATCTTTTCCTGTATTCTTCTCTGTCACTGATCTCCGGCATACTGATCGGTGTATATTTGTTCCTCCAATTTTCCTTTCCTTCGACCTTGATCCCCAATTCCAACCAGTCTTTCCGAAGTTCAACAACCCACTTGGTTCCTGTCTTTCCCCTTGTCCTCTCTGTTGTTTCCCACACTCTCTTCGTCATTCTGTCCATACTCATCCTAACTACATGTCCAGCAAACCTTGCCCTTTTGAGTCTGATTTCCCCGGATATTGTTCTCATGTTCCGGTACAAATCTTTCATTCTTTTCACTTTACGTGCGGATTTTCAGAACAAAAGAAGATTTTGTCACATAATATCGTTTTGTGACTTAAAAGTAATGCTACATTTTCTGTCGTTTTGTTATCACGAATCGTACCTAAAACGAAGAGTTTTCGAGAGATCTTCAATCAGGCAGCGCTTTGAAACAGCTTACTTTCATAAGACGTCCACCAGAAAACACACAAGTACGGAGTTTGACTCCCTGCAATATGGCGTTTCTGAAGTTCAGCTTCTGAGGTAAAACCGATGTCGCATCTCATTGGCCACGTTCCTCTACACGAAGCATGTGAAACGTGTAATTCGACGCTTTTACGTTGGTTGGTTGATTTGGGGGAAGAGACCAAACAGCGGGGTCATTGCTCCCAGTGGATTACGGAAGGATGAGGAAGGAAGTTGGCCGTGCCGTTTCAAAGGGACCATCCCGGCATTCGCCTGAAGCGATTGAGAGAAATCATGCCAAACCTATATCAAGATGGCTGTAGGCGGCTTTGAACCGTCGTCCTTCCGAATGCGAGTCCAGTGTGCTAACCGCTGCACCTCCTCTATCGGTACGCTGTTACGTCGGCAGCGTCTCGTTCTCGTACGTTTTCACGTCCCGTGAGAGAACGACTTTAGACTGTGCTCTCCGGCTGTGAGCGCTTTGTGAAGAGACATCAATGGGTGCCGCTGCGCAAGTGGACGACGCAGCGTGGTCAGTGAATCCTCGTGAGTGGGGGAGGGGTGGGGTCGGGGGGGGGGGGTGCTACTTTCGCCCTCAGGCCTGTGCCGGCGAGCGAGACGCCAAGGCCGCGAGCTGCGGCTCACCTCACCAGCTCTTCCCTTCGTTACGTTTCGTTTCGTTCCGTTCCGTTCCGCAACGCCGCTTTTTACGTTTTCTGCGGCCGCCAAGGCTACGCGCCCCCAGGCGACTGCGCCCGCCTGCTGCGCCTCCGAAGCTCATTGCGTTGCATCAGCGGGCGCACTCTCCCTGCTCCGCGAGGCCATTTCGACCTGACACTGACTGCTGGGCCAGTTTCAGCGGCAGACGTGACGAGTCCTCCACGCTCCGGTGGAAGCAGAAAGTGTGGATCTGTTCTGCTGCATCAACGTAAAAGCGGATAGAACCAACTAAATTTGATATATGGAAAGAACGACATTTTAGTCGAGATTCAGACTATTGTGACTGTTTTTAAGACAACTTTAAGACCATAGATAAGTAAATAAATAAATAGACGCAGAAAAAAGGAATTCTCAAAATAGGACCGAAATTAGTAGATGTGATGTACGTGTATGTTGTATGTTAACCGGGGACATAGAAACCACGGAGAGGCTACGTCCTCGCCGCAGCCGCAATGGACGCTAATTGTTTACTGGGCGAAGGCCGCCTTTGTAGATGAGCGGTCACCATGTCTGACCTCCGCGCGGGGGACCTCGTTTCGATTCCCGGTGCCGTCAAGGATTTTTGCTTGGGACGAGGGCTGGAATGGGGTGCGCTCTGCCTCGTGAGGCCAAATGATCAGTCACTCGAATAAGAAGTAGCGGTTTTAAGGTGTGAAGGCTGCCAAAGGCCGGAGAGCGGTGTGCTGCACCATACTGCTCCATACCGCATCCGATCGACGTTGTATGGGAGAGGACGATACAGTGGACGTTACGCATCGTGTGGTCTTTAACGTAGAATTGCGGAATTACACTGAAGTGACAAAAGTCTTGGGATACTCCTAATACCGTGTCGGACCTGTTTTTGCCCGATGTTGCTCAGCAGCTCGACGTGGCACGGACTGAACAAGTAGATGGAAGTGCCCTGCAGAAACATCGGCACATGCTGCGTCTACAGCCATCCATAATTGCGAAAGCGTTGCCACAGCAGGATTTTGTGTACGAACTGACCTCTCGATTGCGTCTTATAAATGGTCGATGAGATTCCTGTCGCGTGATCTGGGTGGCGATACTATTCGGTCGAACTGTCCCGACATGGCGCATTTTTACCCACAAAAGTTCCTTCGGTTTTTGGGAACATGAAGTGTATGAATGGCTGCAAATGTTCTCCTAGTAGCCGAACAGCGATCTGTTCACTTGGACCGCAGGATCCAGTTATTTCCATGCCAACACGACCCATACCATTATAGAGCCACCACCAGCTTGCACAGTGCCGGCCGCGGTGGCCGAGCGGTTCTAGGCGCTTTAGTCGGGAACCGCGCTGCTGCTGCTACGGTCGCAGGTTCGAATCCTGCCTCGGGCATGGATGTGTGTGGTGTCCTTAGGTTATTTAGGTTCAAGTAGTTCTAAGTAGTGGGGAACGCGAGCCAAAGGCTGCGTTTCATTGGCAGGACACTTAGAAGATGCAACAAGTCCACTAAAGAGACAGCTTACACTACACTCGTTCGTCCTCTGTTAGAATATTACTGCGCGGTGTGGGATCCTTACCAGGTGGGATTGACGGAGGACATCGAAAGGGTGCAAAAAAGGGCAGCTCGTTTTGTATTATCACTTAATAGAGGAGAGAGTGTGGCAGATGTGATACACGAGTTGGGATGGAAGTCATTAAAGCAAAACGTTTTTCGTCGCGGCGAGATCTATTTACGAAATTTAAATCATCAACTTTCTCTTCCGAATGCGAAAATATTTTGTTGAGCCCAACCTACATAGGCAGGAATGATCATCAAAATAAAATAAGAGAAATCAGAGCTCGAACAGAAAGGTTTAGGTGTTCGTTTTCCCCGCGCACTGTTCGGGAGTGGAATGGAAGAGAGATAGTAAGATTGTGGTTCGATGAACCCTCTGCCAAGCACTTAAATGTGAATTGCAGAGTAGTCATGTAGATGTAGAAGTCTAGGAGACTGATGACCTCCGATGTTAAGTCCCATAGTCCTCAGAGCCATTTGAACCATTTTAGCTTGCACAGTAACTTGTTGACAGCTTGGGTCTATGGCTACGTGGAGGGGCGGAGCCCTGAATCCTCACGCGGTCAGAAAATGGTACCAAATCCTCCAAAGCCCGCAAGGGTAAGAAAAACGATTGGACCGAATCAAATGGCTCTGAGCACTATGCGACTTAACTTCTGAGGTCATCAGTCGCCTAGAACTTAGAACTAATTAAACCTAACTAACGTAAGGACATCACACACAACCATGCCCGAGGCAGGATTCGAACCTGCGAACGTAGCGGTCGCTCGGCTCCGGACTGTAGCGCCTAGAACCGCACGGCCACTCCGGCCGGCTGGACCGAATCCTCCCGTTTGAAGTAGGTAGCAGTTCTAAACGTTACGAATACTACAGGCAGGCAAAGGAAAGCATATGAAGTTACAGTAGAAGATGTAAAAATTTTTCGCGTGTATTGTATGTTTGAAAGTTTTATCTTTTGTCTTACTGAGATAAAGTCCAGCCGGCACAGCGCCACCGACAAAGTCCCGTTCAAGGTCACGCGCAAAGCGTGCATAAGTGAATCAATAATTTTTGTTTAAAACGTGGGAGAGGTAAGGGAAGGAGATAAGGAACATGGCAGAGATAATTATATTATTGTCTATAATACAACATACAATGTGTCAGTTTGGGAGGATTCGGTCCTGTTACCTTCTTACCTACCTGGTTTCGGGAGGATTCGCGGCTGTGCCCACGTGGAGTCTGCCCCACATTGGAACCCCTCCCCCCCCCCCAACCTGAAATCGGGACTCGTCTGACAAGGCCACGGTTTTCCAGTCGTCTAGGGTGGAATCGAATTTGTCACGAGCCCAGAAGAGGCGCTGCAGGCGATGTCGTGCTGCTAGCAAAGGCACTCGTGTCCGTCGTCTGCTGCCATAGCCCATTGACGCCAAATTTCGCCGCACTGTCCTAATGGGTACGTTCGTCGCACGTACCACATTGACTTCTGCGGTTATTTCACGCAGCGTTGCTTGTCTGTTAGTACTGACAACACTACGCAAACGCCGCTGCTCTTGGCCGTTAAGTGAAGGCCGTCGGCCACAACGTTGTCTGTGATGAGAGGTAATTCTTGAAATTTAGCATTCTCGGTGCTCGCACTGTACACCTCGGAATATCTAATTCCCTGACGATTTCCGAAACAAAATGTCCCATGCGCCTAGCTCCAACTAACATTCTGCGTTCAAAGTCTGTTAACTCCCGTCGTGCGGCCATAATTACGTCGGAAACCTTTTCGCATGAATCACCTGAATATAAATGAAAATTTCTTGAGATCTTAAGCAGTACTGCAGAAACAGCACTTCAGGTGATGGCACATTTAAGCGGACTTTCATCGGAATGTTCAACTCAGTGCATCATTCTCGTGTTAAACGATAGTGGGGGGAACCTGCTATCGATTGCGGTCGCACTTCGTCCGCAGGCAATGTAACACCTTGCAACGCATCATTTCCGGGCTGCGAATTTCGGCGAGTGCTGGCCACTATTGTGGGCGACAGTGCCGGTCTCCGAGTGTCCGTGGGACTGTGGCTATTCTCCAGCCTGGAGATGAAGTGCCTGGCTTCCTCTAATACGCCTAATGGGTGATGGTCCGGCGAGACTGGCTGTTCTTCAAATGTTGTTGTTGTTGTTGTTGTGGTCTTCAGTCCCGAGACTGGTTTGATGCAGCTCTCCATGCTACTCTATCCTGTGCAAGCTTCTTCATCTCCCAGTACCTACTGCAACCTACATCCTTCTGAATCTGCTTAGTGTATTCATCTCCTCGTCTCCCCCTACGATTTTTACCCTCCACGCTGCCCTCCAATACTAAATTGGTGATCCCTTGATGCCTCAGAACATGTCCTACCAACCGATCCCTTCTTCTGGTCAAGTTGTGCCACAAAATTCCCTTCTCCCCAATCCTATTCAATACTTCCTCATTAGTTATGTGATCTACCCATCTAATCTTCAGCATTCTTCTGTAGCACCACATTTCGAAAGCTTCTATTCTCTTCTTGTCCAAACTATTTACCGTCCATGTTTCACTTCCATACATGGCTACACTCCATACAAATACTTTCAGAAATGACTTCCTGACACTTAAATCTATACTCGATGTTAACAAATTTCTCTTCTTCAGAAACGCTTTCCTTGCCATTGCCAGTCTACATTTTATATCCTCTCTACTTCGACCATCATCAGTTATTTTGCTCCCCAAATAGCAAAACTCCTTTACTACTTTAAGTTCAAAATGGTTCTGAGCACTGTGGGACTCAACTGCTGAGGTCATTAGTCCCCTAGAACTTAGAACTAGTTAAACCTAACTAACCTAGTGACATCACAAACATCCATGCCCGAGGCAGGAGTCGAACCTGCGACCGTAGCGGTCCTGCGGTTCCAGGCTGCAGCGCCTTTAACCGCACGGCCACTTCGGCCGGCTACTTTAAGTGTCTCATTTCCTAATCTAATACCCTCAACATCACCCGACTTAATTCGGCTACATTCCATTATTCTCGTTTTGTTTTTGTTGATGTTCATCTTATATCCTCCCTTCAAGACACCATCCATTCCGTTGAACTGCTCTTCCAAGTCCTTTGCTGTCTCTGACAGAATTACAATGTCATCGGCGAACCTCAAAGTTTTTATTTCTTCTCCGTGGATTTTAATACCTACCCCGAATTTTTCTTTTGATTCCTTTACTGCTTGCTCAATATACAGATTGAATAACATCGGGGAGAGGCTACAACCCTGTCTTACTCCCTTCCCAACCACTGCTTCCCTTTCATGTCCCTCGACTCTTATAACTGCCATCTGGTTTCTGTACAAATTGTAAATAGCCTTTCGCTCCCTGTATTTTACCCCTGCCACCTTTAGAATTTGAAAGAGAGTATTCCAGTCAACATTGTCAAAAGCTTTCTCTAAGTCTACAAATGCTAGAAACGTAGGTTTGCCTTTCCTTAATCTTTCTTCTAAGATAAGTCGTAAGGTCAGTATTGCCTCACGTGTTCCAGTATTTCTACGGAATCCAAACTGATCTTCCCCGTGGTCGGCTTCTACTAGTTTTTCCATTCGTCTGTAAAGAATTCGTGTTAGTATTTTGCAGCTGTGGCTTATTAAACTAAGGCGACTGTTTTTCCCAGAGAACGATGGCGCTTCCTAGAATTGAAAAAACATCGTTTCGGCAGACAGCAGCACTTTACCCCTTGTAATAAATACAGTCGCGACACACTCAGACGCGAAAATTTTTACCGTTTGACAGCTGGAGTGATACTAGCGCTCCAAGCGGTGAGAAAGCAGACAGTCACATGTGTCGTAAGCACAATGAAGGTTTTTCATTATTGTCGACGTCATTAAGGAAATAGCTGATATATTTTTGTGTTCTTTGCGTTAGTAAATTACCAAGAGACAAAAATCATTGTAAAATACAAGTAAGAACAGCCGAATCACACTGATTCTGTGACATAAGCAGTTAATCATGGAAAAATATTTTCAGAGGTGTGTATTTGAAGATTACTCCGCTGAAAGCAATTGAATATAGGGCCTAAATACGTATTTTAAGCATGACAAGCATATATTTTTGTTGTCTGTTATTACTGTAGGTTGTTTCCTTGATACTTAAAAAAAATTATAGTCTAATGATTCGCCCATTTTTACACTTCACTCGAATTTCCAATATATGAACATTTTTAAAAAAATGTTATTACTTCTGTTTCAAAAGCGAATGTGTTGTAGATTCTTGCCTTTTGTGGCTCAGATTTAGCAACAATAGTGGAAAGGGTTATTATTGTGTTGCGAACAGTTTTATTGCTTTTGACGATTTATTATCACATCTGTGTGGTTTGCCTTTATGTTACGAGTGTCGAGGTTTATTTGGCACTTCAAATAATGTAGGTATTACATTCCATGTAGGTTTCTTACGTTTCACATTCACTGATTTGGTTGAAAGTGTAGCGAACATACTCCACTTTGACGGGTAGATGTACGTCTTTCTGCAAAAGGTGAGCTGTTCTGGTGTTTACCAGCATTTTTTTTGTTATTAAAGGAAAGCGGCAGTAGTCGGTAAATGTCTGTACGCTACAAGAGAATCGCAAAAAAACTGTCCACTAATGTGCCTATCGTACTTACCAGAGGTCCGTAGGAAACTACAGGATGACAAATGAGGTGTCGTTTTTTAGTTATTCTCGATTTTCATGGCACTAGATGCGGTCTCTGTTGTAAAATGTATGTCACAAATCAATATAAACGATAGTATTTAAGCTTATCCGGTATCGCACCCCGAGGTGTCACTTACTTGTGAGTAAAAAAAAAAAAAAAAAAATTGGCGTATCGCGACCGTTATGTTAGGCTGCGACACTTTACAGCAGGATTACCAAGTGTTAGCAGGCAAAGGCCATTCTCAGTGGCTGCTTTCTGCTATAAAGGCTGACTGGTCGAAACGTCACTACGTGAAGTGGAGGGTGTCGTGGAACTGTGGGCACATTGCGAGATTGTGGAGTCTGTCGGTGGCACTGGTAAGGTACAAGAAGCTACTCTGAGCCCTCTGAGATAGAGGATGTATAGAGGCGTATTTCTGAAGTTTGTAGTCAGACGCCAGAAGGTGCTTTTCGTGTATGGAACGTTCAGAAAATGTCCGTCAGTGCGTTCCCTTTCACGGGCGTGGGAATCATCTATGTACTGCTGGTTTTAGAGGTGAATGTTGATGTTAGCGAGCTTAAACAGTCTGTTAGGCCTCCTGAATGTGGAGCAACTGGTTAGTTGAAGGCCTTGTGTAACGAACGAAGAGGACTTGGCGCGGGTTATTAGAAGAAGAATAAATTGAGTTTTGCTCCAACAAAAATTTGGAGTGTGGACTTCAGACTGTGCCGTTTTGTTCTTTACAGAAGACATGGCAGGAACCGGCTGTGCGACCCTGTGGTGACTGATTGCAGTGGTCGTTGTCCAATCCTGTGGTCGGACTTTTCAAGGTAGTCAGATGGCTTCTGGGTATTGAAAATTGGTACATAACAAGTAACTTCTTTACTCTGTCTCGCGGGCCTAAGCTTTGGCTTCATAGCGAAGAGGTTGCAGGGCTAGAAATAATTCAGGCCCGCCAATAAAATTTTGGGAGGAAGTCTACGGATCAATACGTCGCGTGATTTGTGTGATGCACCGCACAGCGACAAGAGTTAGTGGACTCTACCCGCGGCTGCGGCCGGACTTCACCAGATGCTACTGATGCTCAGAACCTGGAACCACTAGCCTGGAAGATGTGTGTAACAGTATATTGTGCGGCGACATAGGGAAGCCGGAAAGGAAACTTATCTTCGCGTCCAGCAAACACCTCGCGACAGCCTGACGCGTCAAAATAAACCAGTTCACCACAAAGGGTGCTTCGATGCCTATACGACACCTGGTGTAATTATAGAACCGCAGTTGCTCCAGGAACCCCGAGGCTGTTTGCTATCGCCATACGGACGTGGTCTTTTATAGCGGCAGAAGTGGTCATTTGTTTTTGCTGTGCTCTCCGAACGCCGGCTGTATCGGAAATTCACCTTGAAGGACCTAACACTGCTGTGCGAGGCGACACTGCAGCCGAGTGACCAATGGGGCCTCCTCTGCGAGTAACCGGCTTCTCCGCTAATCTCTCGTGTGAGCGGCAGAGGTCATTTCTGCGGCCACGGCGAGGTCTTTGAAGGCAGCAGACCGTGACGGACCGGGCGCCTGCTAAGCAGAACAAAGTTGTCGACTGGCCGCAGGCTCTGCGCTGCAGTAGCAGAGGATGGGAGGGGGAGGAGGAGGGGGGAGGAAGGTGGGGAGGGAGGGAGGGAGAGAGGAGGGGGGGGTAAACGACCCCCTCCACCCCACTCCCCCATTCCAGGGGCGGCACATCGTAAACTTTCATTATGGACGCTGAGGTGGTTTCCACATTTCCGCTGGCCGAGTCCCTTAAGACGCAACTCTCCTGCGAAGGTTAATTTCACTGGCGAACTTTCCGAGTTTTGACGACTTGCAAGTGTCGTTAGAACAATCTGGAAGGCGCTCATGTGGATGCTCGGTAATTCTTATTACACTTCGTTCATAATTACTTTAGGTGTGACAGCTACGACGAAGTAGAGAGCTGAGGGTTACAACATTTCCCGCCTGCACTGTAGTCTGGTCAAAATTGGTTTAAGATTGACAGCTACGACGGAAGTAATAGAAGAAGGAGTCCATGCAAGAGGCTCGGACGGCATCCTGTCAAGCCCACTACACGTGTAGGCGTAGAGACTGCTCCAAGTTGCCAAACCATCACCCCACTACCACAACACTTCCCGCTTGTAGCTTGCTGTCCTGAATGGTTGTTACACACTGCGATTCAGTTTGTTACCGTTCTTACTGTTGTAGGACTTATTTTATTTGTTGTTACTCCTATTTGCTGTGCGATACGGAACAATTTCAGAGTGTTCCAAAAAGAAAGACCTTATTTTAAAACTCCACATTTATTGATAGAAACATTCTACAAACATGGGATAAAGTGCCAAATACTCACAAAATCTTGAAGTTTTAGTTTTGCTGTTACAGATCCTCTATGTGTCCACCAGCAGCTGCATGAACAACATTTAGACGATAGCGAAATTCAACGTAAACTGTACACAATGTGAAACTTCTTGGCAGATTAAAACTGTGTGACGCCCGGGTTCCCGGGTTCGATTCCCGGCGGGGTCAGGGATTTTCTCTGCCTCGTGATGGCTGGGTGTTGTGTGATGTCCTTAGGTTAGTTAGGTTTAAGTAGCTCTAAGTTCTAGGGGACTGATGACCATAGATGTTAAGTCCCATAGTGCTCAGAATCATTTTGAAAACTGTGTGCCGGACCGAGACTCGAACTCGGGACGGACAGAGACTCGAACTCGGGATCTTTGCCTTTCGGGGGCAAGTGCCCTACCATCTGCGCTATCCAAGCACGACTCACGCCCCGTCCTCACAGCTTTGCTTCCGCCAGTACCTCGTCTACTACATTCGAAACTTCACAGACGCTCTCCTGCGAACCTTGCAGGAGAGCTTCTGTGAAGTTTGGAAAGTAGGAGACGAAGTACTGGTGGAAGTAGAGCTGTGTGGACGGGGCGTTTGTCGTGCTTGGGTAGCAGCGCACACTCCGCTGCATAGTAAAAACCTCATTCTGTACACAATGTATCTGCGTTTCACAGACGTTATGGCCGCTGTTATTCTGTTCTCCACTTCTTCTGTGTCACGAGGTAAAGGGGAGGTGAACACACTTGCCCCACAAGAAAAAAATCGCATGGAGTCATGTCTGGAGGTCAAGGGATTGCTACACGAGGTCAATAGAGACACATGGTTTGCGCGTTAAGTGCGTGTTTTGAAGCTGAAAAACTTAATGGTGACCCGCTGCTCTTGGCTAAAAGTGTAAATGATAGAACTGCTACAGCTCTGAACATAAACAATATCACAATTCTAAAATTGACAAGGAAACATTTAAGAAATAAAATGAATCGGGAGTAACATCGAAGCCCGAAACTCTTAGGAAAAAATGATGCGTGGATAAGCAGATTACCAATAGAGATTCATTTCCTGAGGATGCGATTCGTCGTCATGTTTGTGATTACGCAGAAAGGAAAATGTGATACTCAGCATGTTATTGGTCGCTGTTAAGGAAGCATGTCATTTTCAGGTCAGTCGCACACAGTTCTTTTCCATTTCATTAAACAAAAACAGTGACAGTGACAGTCACGATGGCAGGTGAAGCATCCGTCATAGCGACGAGACCGAGGTCAGTGGAGCTTCTGCGAATGAAGTATTGGGGTATTCAGCTGGGTGTTCGAAGTGTGCAATCGACAATAGAATATAGTAACGTAACAAAGTTATTTTTGTAAATTGTGACACTTTAATAAGAAAGCCTTATCGGCAACTAACTCCAAATGAAGTTCGACCCAGGAATTCAATCTATACCACACAAAATAAGAATTACTGTTCACAGTGTAACTGCTGCAATACTGAAATAATGTTTTTCTGTCGCTTTTGTTCTTTCTCTCAATACTGGATGAACTATTTCAGATACTTTCTCTCACCATGATAAACACGCATAAATCTTATTTTATGTCACAAATAAGTAGGTGGATAAGAAACCTTAATAACGGATTAATGCTAAGTCTTGTGATGTGTTTCTCGTAATGAAACCATGTGTGTGACCACTTAGTACTTGCCGCCCGAGCGAACCGTTGTGCATCATATTACTCTGATATTATATCGTGTTAGAAAACTCTGACTGAGGTCCGGTTGGAGTAGATGAAAATTTTATGTACTCTTAACATCTCATAAGCTTAATATGTTCACGGTTGACAAGAACAGGGGAAAGAAATACAGTAGAAGAAAAATGGGCAGCTTTGAAAGAAGAAATAGCGAAGGCAGCAGAGGATCAAGTAGGTAAAAAGACGAGCACTAGTAGAAATCCTTGGCTAACAGAAGAAACATTGATTTTAATTGATGAAAGGAGGAAATACAAAAACGCAGTAAATGAAGAAGGCGAAAAGGAATGCAAACATCTCAAAAATGAGATGGACAGGAAGTGCAAAATGGCTCAGCAGGGATGGCTAGAGGACAAATGTAAGGATGTAGGGGCATATTTCACTAGGGTAAGATAGATACTGCTTACAGGAAAATTAAAGAGACCTTAGGAGAAAAGAGAACCGGGCGTATGAATATCAAGAGCTCAGACTGAAACCCAGTCCTAAGCAAAGTAGGGAGAGCAGAAAGATGGAAGGAGTATATAGAGGGACTATACAAGGGCGATGTATTTGTGGGCAATATTATGGAAATGGAAGAGGACGTAGATGAAGATGAAATGGGAAATACGATACTGCGTGAAGAATTTGACAGAGCACTTAAAGACTTAAGTCGAAACAAGGGCCCGGGAGTAGACAACATTCTATAAGAACTACCGATAGCCTTGGGAGAGCCAGCCATGACAAAACACTTCCATCAGGTGAGCAAGATGTGTGAAACACGCGAAATACCTTAAGACTACAAGATGAATATAATGATTTCAATCCCAAAGAAAGCAGGTGTTGACAGGTGTGAAAATTACCGAACTACCAGTTTCGTAAGTCACGGATGCAAAATAATAACACGAATTCTTTACAGACAAATGGAAAAACTGTTAGTTTGATTATAACCACCATCATCATTATTATTAATATGTACTACGCATAATGTCATCGTTACTACATCAGTTACAACATTAAACAGGAAACGTTTTCCTAGCATTCTGAAAATTTTTTATTTGTTCAAGAACCAGCTTTCGGCTTCATAGGTCATCATCAGGTGACAGTTGATCGGCGCAAACGTAGATAATGCGACGTTTGCGTTCCACCACTAACTTATACAGTCGGCACAAATGCTAGAAAAATAATGATACATAAAATTTTGCAAAGGGAAGTACTAAACTCTTATGTCACGCATTAATCGTTACATTTAACGGATGAAAAATAAAAAAAAACTTAAAACTGTAATATTTATGTAACAGGAACTTTCAACAGAGGGAAAAACAGAAACTGAGCTTAGTCCGTTAATACCAATCTGGCATTCTGTGTCATCTGTTTAATGATATCAAGCATTTCCCGTTGGGTGATCTTTCTGCTTTTCTTACCAGTATGCAAAACTTCACAGTCTACGCGATATGGGTGGTTCACGGTTAAAAGATGTTTCGCAAAGGTTGAATCTGTCTTTTTCAGTATCCAGCATCTCTCATCCTCATGACCAAATAAATTTTTGCAGAAGATAAGTAAAATGTTTGCTGTCTAATATCGTTGCCATGTTCTGCCAATTACCGACAGAAAATTACCTATTAACAACGTAATCATCCTTGTCATTACTGTTATTTATACGTAGGTTATTACGGAAACGCGAATCCATGGAGGGAAGAAAATGCTGTTTTCGCAAAATAGGAAGTTTAGAGAACCGGGATTTGTGATAGATTGCAGAATAATTCTACTGCCATCAACGTACATCTCGCGTAATGATCACGAAGACAAGATGAGAAACATCAAGAATCATTAGACAATCTTTTTCCTCTCAGTCCATCTGCTAGTGGATCGTGGAAGGGAATGGTTTGTAGTGATGCGAGATACCCCCCGCCAGGCATCGTATGGTGGCTTTCTGGAGTATGCAAGTACATGCAGATGTACTGTTCGTTTCCTAGATGTATTCTAAGATGAAACAGCCAAGCATGTCTGGTTATATTAAAAGAGGCTCTGAAGGTCCTTGTCTTGCCACATGAAACACATGCATAAATAAATAAATAAATAAATAAATAAATATCGCGTTTCTGAAGTTCGAAATAGGTTCGTTCCAACCCGCAGTTCGTTATCTACCACCACTAGCGATTTAGTCAGCCACTGACTCATGAAAGTTAAGACATTGGCACCATCCATTAAATAAACGCCCCATTTTTCTGACAACTACACTGATATTATCAGTCTAGCACCGTAGAAAGGACTGCTATGTTTAAATTGTTGTCGCAGAATCGCAACTTTTGGTGCGCCAATTGAAATGACGCGAAGCGTTCTCGCAGTTGGTTAGGCGTATGCCAGGAACGGTACTTATGTAGCCAGAACATTATAATTACAACAGCTATAATGATAATAAATCCACGGCAATCATATAATTGGACACTGCCGAAACCTTAGAGTACAGCATAATGGTTTATTATAAATGTTAGTAAAATTAAAATTGCAATGGAGTATTATACGATTATTTCGTTCCTGTCAGAAAGATCGTACTTTTAGCGTAATCGCTGGTGATCTTGCTTCTGATTTGTACGCTAAACACGCTCGGAGTACCTTGAAGTTCACTTTTGCGACCAACACTGTTTATCACATATTTATCTCACAGGTCACAAGTGCGTGCAATTAATACACGTCCCTCAGCCCTGTAATGTCGACGGGTATCGATCTTATCACTTTAAGACAATAACCTCATGCAAAACTATTTATATGTAAACATATTTTGTGCTTTGGTGCTTACATTCGACGTGGATAGATACGTAACAACACAAATTTTATAAAATTATTTACAATATTTCCATTAAATTTTGTTAATTTTACGTTAAGAATATGTACCAGTCTATTCATACTGTCTTTTCGACTGACGTAAACAATTAAATCCTTTTGCGAACTCTGTCATTCCTCGGCTGGCTGGAAGAGCTGTAGTAAGAAATAGTTTTGTGGCATCAGTTGAAAAGGTCGTTTTGTGCAGACGTTGCGAACAGTTGTAATTCCGTAGCTCATATCAGCAGATGATCATCACATTAATGTCGATGTTGGGTAATTATCGTGATCCAGCAGTCTAAGTATTTTAAAATACGCGAGTGAAAATGAATGAACTATTATTATTTCATAGTTAAATAGACCCATCAAACCTTTACAAAACTGGGAAGTTCCAGATTTCTTCGTACACGAAAAACTCGTGACAGTCTTAATCCTTTCTCTGCCTCGTGATGACTGGGTGTTGTGTGATGTCCTTAGGTTAGTTAGGTTTAAGTAGTTCTAAGTTCTAGGGGACCGATGACCATAGATGTTAAGTCCCATAGTGCTCAGAGCCATTTGAACCATTTAGTCTTAATCCGAAGAAGAAGCGGCGAAGTTGCAGATAATAACTTTTAAGCATGGACATGTAAACATTTAAAATTACGAAAATTGACCTAAATCAGTACTCTGATGTAGCAATGGAAGTTTGACTTACAGCGGCATGTCACATGATAGCGATACAGCGATATATTACACCGCCAACAATGTAACTTACATTCACGATGAACTCCAAAGAGTTCGATTATTGCTTGAAGAATGGTTTACCTACGTGGTAAACGTTTCGTGCCTTTATGATAATGTTGTGCTGGTTATACAAAACGTCTATGTAATTGGGTGTGATGACCCTTGGATCGGAACCCAACAAAAGGAAGAACAAGAGCGGGTGCAGGCATTTTGCTGTTCAAGAGGCGGCCCCGACAGGGGGCTGGGGTCTCACTCGGCTGCAGAGCGCTCCGCCCACCAGCTCGCCATTGTTTGGGAAGGAGGTCGTCGCCGCCGCCGCCGCCGCCGTCTCTCCTCATTGTTCGCAGGGCGCCGAACCACGCCGCCCACTACACAAAGTGGCTTGCGAGCGCATCCCAGGCCTAATTTGCTCGCTGAGTGGACGCGTCACTGCCGTAATAGCAGCGCTCCTGCTACTCTGGTGGGACAGGTCGGGAGGACGAGATAGCGAGCGCCACACTCCCGCGTCTCGACCACGTCGCTGCGTTCTGCGTGTGGAGCGATTGCGAATTAGCTACTCTACATCTTAACAGCTCAGTGCGATAGATCTAGATCGTCCTAAGGGTTTTCCGCAACATGAAAACACTTAGAAATAGCTACAATAGCAGCACATAACTTTAGACAACTAAATATCTCGAAAACGACGCATCGTACGAAAAGAATTTTGTAGGTGGAAAGTTGTTGGTAGTAAACGGGGCATCTGTATGTACTAAAACTGCTCATCTCCTAACCACCGCTCCTGACATGTGACTACATTTTCACGCAATTTGGGTGCATAGATCCTGACAAATCAGTACCCAGAACAACCACCTCTGGCCGTAATAACGGCCTTGATACGCCTGGGCATTGAGTCAAATAGAGATTGGATGGCGTGTACAGGTACAGCTGCCCATGCAGCTTCAACACGATACCACAGTTCATCAAGAGCAGTGGCTGGCGTATTGTGACGAGCCAGTTGCTCGGCCACCATTGACCAAACGTTTTCAGTTGGTGAGCGATCTGGAGAATGTGCTGGCCACAGCAGCAGTCGAACATTTTCTGTATCCACAAAGGCTCGTACAGGACCTGCAACACGCAGTCGTGCATTATCCTGCTGAAAGGTAGGGTTTCGCAGGGATCGAATGAAGGGTAGAGCCAACGGGTCGTAACACATCTGAAATGTAACGTCCACTGTTGAAAGTGCCGTCAATGCGAACAAGAGGTGACCGAGATGTGTAACCAGTGGCACCCGATACCATCACGCCGGGTGATACGCCAGTATGGCGATGACCAATACACGCTTCCAATGTGCGTTCACCGCGATGTCACCAAACACGGATGCGACCATCATGATGCTGTAAGCAGAACCTGGATTCATCCGAAAAAATGACGTTTTTAAATTCGTGCACCCAGGTTCGTCGTAGAGTACACCATCGCAGGCGCTTCTGTCTGTGATGCAGCTTCAAGGGTAACCGTAGCCATGGTCTCTGAGCTGATAGTCCATGCTGCTGCAAACGTCATCGAACTGCTCGTGCAGATGGTTGTTATCTTGCTAACGTCCCCATCTGTTGACTCAGAGATCGAGACGTGGCTACACGATCCGTTACAGCCATGCGGATAAGATGCCTGTCATCTCCATTGCTAGTGATACGAGGCCGTTGGAATCCAGCTCGGCGTTTCGTATTACCCTCCTGAAGCGACCGATTCCATATTCTGCTAACAGTCATTGGATCTCCACCAACGCGAGCAGCAATGTCGCGATACGATGAACCGCAATCGCGATAGGCTACAATCTGACCTTTTTCAAAATCGCAAACGTGATGGTACGCATTTCTCCTCCTTACACGAGGCATCACAACAACGTTTCACCAGGCAACGCCGGTCAACTGCTACTTGTGTATGAGAAATCGGTTGGAAACTTTCCTCATGTCAGCACGTTGTAGGTGTCGCCACCGGCGCCAACTTTGTGTAAATGCTCTGAGAAGCTAATCATTTGCATGTCACAGCATCTTCTTCCTGTCGGTTAAATTTCGCGTCTGTAGCACGTCATCTTCGTGGTGTAGCAATGGCCAGTAGTGTATCTCGAAAACGACGGATCGTGCGAAAAAAATTTTGTAGGTGGAAGGTTGTTGCTAGTAAAGAGGGCATCTGTCTGTACTGCAACTGGCCATATCCTAACCACCGCTCCTGAGTGGGCTGGGAAAACTTTGTTTTTTCAAATGGGAACCTCACATTTTTATAACATTTTCGGATTCTGCGCCAAAAAATACGTACGATTTACTCAGACCATTTGATTGCCGTCTGTGGTAGCTGGTTCTATAATCGACAGGCAGAAGTGAAGCTGTGAGGACGGGGCGTGAGTCGTGCTTGGGTAGCTCAGATGGTAGAGCACTTGCCCACGAAAGGCAGAGTTCGAGTCCCGGTCCGGCACACAGTTTTAATCTGCCAGGAAGTTTCTTATCAGCGCACACTCCGCTGCAGAGTGAAAATCTCATTCTTGGAAATATCAAGTGTGTCTATTGTTGCAATTAGGAACCGAGGCATTTTGCTAAGGTGTAAAGTCAGCACCGGCACGCCAGTCGGGAACGACACAGAAGAGAAGGCTGTGAGAGGAAGTCAGCCAATCCACGGTGACCTCCCTCCCTCCAGGACGACAACGCGACAGCAGTGGCTCCTGGGTGTTGACGGCATAACCGCCGCGCCCGACTGGTGGCAGCCCACTTCGATAGCAGCTTCAACGTTAGCCGACGCATCGTCGCCTCTATCATTAGCAATCTCTGCGTAGCACAGTTAGAGATCAGCATTCACAGCAGCTCAGCTGACAGACTTTAGTTAGTAGCGGTCGTTAGGATCAGAAGTGTCACTTGTGTTTGCCTGTTCTGAAGAAGACTGATTATTTAGTATGTTAAGTCCCATAGTGCTCAGAGGCATTTGAACCATTTAGTATGTTGCCTGCGACACATTTGTGTAATTGCCCTTGTGCATGATCATGTATAAAGGACTACAAGAATTATCAGATCAAAGTTAAGTACTCCTACTTGTATTCTTGTAATAACACTCTTATTAATGAGTTGTTTGATTGTTTGTCTAGCTAACCGAGTATGGAGGATTCCTAGGCACAACACATTTGATTCCACATTTCATTTATCGTATAAATGTGTTCGAGAATTACTTTAATGCTGAAAATTCGATTTTACAGTACAATATTGTTTGACGACTCAATTTTCTGATTAGAAACTACGTTTACCGTGATTTGGAAACAAGAACGTTGATGTACAGTATTTTGCAGACTATAAGACGCACTCCCCGCCATCACAAAAGCAGAAGACTGTCTAGCCTACGACACATCATTGCAGTCCACTATGCCAGCGAATTATAATTTAAAGTGATTTATATTATCGGTAACAGTACAATATTTTTATTAGTTGCTAGTTTCGTAATGGAAAAAAATAAAAGGCATTCGTTCATGCGGGCTATAAATTGAAAGTAATAGCATGTGCAGAAGAACATGGAAACAGAGCAGCTGAACAGAATTTCGATCCGTCCACCGACAGAAAAAAAAACGTCCGCAACTGGCTGCCTAGTAAACAACAAAAATATGAGGATGAGTGATTGTGCAAATAGAGGACTGAACGCAAAAATGGCCAAAACTAGAAGATGGCGATTTTCAGGGATTTTATAGGTCAGTTCGGTTTTTTTAGTTTGGCTTTGCAACCAAATAATAAAAATGGTAAAAATGTTATTTTTGGAAAAATTGATTACAAATAAAGTTGCGTTTTATAGTCCGTAAAATCGGTAACAATTTTTCTTACCCATCACGATGCTTGACATGGGTGAGCCGCTTGCCTGTCACCATCGGGATGCTGGATTTCGGTCGACATCCAAGGAATGTGTGCCTGTCACTATCGCTTCATGGATATTTCACCTTATTACAGTGGCTGCGGTTCCTATTCCACTGGTAACAGCATAGCGGCGGTTGGACACACGCGGAAGCCAGTCAATCTGATGGCGGGGATCGAAGGCGACCCTCGCAACCGAACATTCCTATGGTTTGCGGGCTCACCACAATCACCTTCGTACGGAACAGAAAACTGCTTTACCATACAAGTACCTCATTTGCAAGAAATGTCAGCGTTTAGCCGTATTATTTGTACTGTACAATTACATTTGCACCAGTGATGTAACGTTTGAACATCAGTATCAACCATCACAACACTAAGGTTTACGCAAACGCCGTAAATGAAATATATATAGTCAAATGCGTCGGTTCTTAATTACAAAAATAGGTACCCTTGATATCTGTCTATCATAGCGCCATTTACCGCGAATGAGTAAACCGTACGTATTTTTTGGCGCAGAATCGGAATATGCAATTAAAGTGGGGGCTCCCATTTGAAAATGCAAAGCCGACTCAGCCCACGCTGAAGGGGTGGCCAGGAGGTGGCCAGCAGTTGTACCACAGAAAGAGGTCCCCTTTACTAATGTTAACTTTTCACCTAGAATATATTTTTGGTACGATACGTCGTTTTCGAGATATTCAGTTGTCTCAAGTGAAAATAAACAGCCTGTATAATGACCAGAAATGTTTTTTCCGCCGCAGAGAGAGAGAGAGAGAGAGAGAGAGAGAGTAAAAAGCCACAAACTAACGAGGACAGCGCGCACCGCCGTGAAACTAAATGCCACCTGGTGGCACTGTGGGCATATCAGGCGTCAAGGAAACTTTGTAAGCGGAGCGGAGACGAATGGAGCATCATTCTACAGACGATTCGGACCGCAAATGAGGATAATATACTGACATATGCGACTTCGAGAAAGGGCGGATTGTTATGACAGTGCGTATAGGTACGAGCACACTAGAATCGGTGAAGACAGTATGCTATTCGTGTGCTACTGTGGTGGGGAAAGTGGTTGGACGAGGGTGAAACCACGAATGGGGGGAACCCCACGCCTCATAGGAGAACGTGGAGGGTTGCGAGCTCCGTAAAGCAGTATAGGCGACGATCTGAGATGGATCTGACCACAGGTCTGGGTACCAGTACAGGTGCAGGCACCAGTGTTTTGGAGCACAAAGCCAACGACATCGCCAATTACGACTGCAGTGGAAACGAAATCACCAAGACTTTTTTTTATCGTGTGGCAGCTGTGCTTACCATCGAAGGCGCCCTGACAGCTGAGATTCAAATGGCTCAGAGCTATGGGATTTAACATCAGAGGTCATCAGTCTCCTAGAACTTAGAACTACTTACACCTAACTAACCTAAGGACATCACACACATCCATGCCCGAGGCAAGATTCGAACCTGCGACTGTATCGGTCGCGCGGTTCCAAACTCAAGCGTCTAGAGCCGCTCGGCCACAGCGGCCGGCCACAGCTGTGGACTACTTGAACATTACTGCAGTCTACATGCAGTCCCTCAGGCCTGATTTCTTCCCCGATGGCCATGGTGTCTTTGGAGTAGGGTAAGTGTCCGCGTCAGAAGGCCAATAACGTACTTCGGTGGTTTGAAGAGTTTTATAATGAACTAGCGTCGGAATATTGTAGGTCAAATGAGACAGATGTGAACTCGGCTGCATCCACAAAGCACCGGCCCGGGAATCGCGTGAGCTTTGTGTAGGCATCTGGTGCCACATACCTCCAGAAACTTACCAAGGACTTGTCAAATCCATGCCAAGCATAATCGCTGCTTTATTGCTTTTGAAAATTCGACCAACACTATTAAGCAGGAGGTCATAATAATTAGGTAAAGCAATGTAGTTTATGCATACAACTTCAGATAATTTGTTCGGTATGTAGCTACTTATGGTAACCTGACCAGTTGCTAAGAAATCGACCGAAATGTGTGTGACGCGTATGGTGGTGGTGGTTAGTGTTTAACGTCCCGTCAACAACGAGGTCATTAGAGACGGAGCACAAGCTCGGGTTAGGGAAGGAGTGGGAAGGGAATGGGCCGTGCCCTTTCAAAGGAACCATCCCGGCATTTGCCTGAAACGATTTAGGGAAATCACGGAAAACCTAAATCAGGATGGCCGGAGACGGGATTGAACCGTCGTCCGCCCGAATGCGGACGCGTATGGTAACCGAATAACAGACTACCTATACCTTTCTCATAACGCCTTTCAAAGTTAACTAAGTACCACGTTGTAGTATGTAAGTCTACTTGTAGATGGCCGGCCGCGGTGGTCTCGCGGTTCTAGGCGCTCAGTCCGGAACCGCACGACTGCTACGGTCGCAGGTTCGAATCCTGCCTCGGGCATGGATGTGTGTGATGTCCTTAGGTTAGTTACGTTTAAGTAGTTCTAAGTTCTAGGGGACTGATGACCGCAGCTGTTAAGTCCCATAGTGCTCAGAGCCATTTGAATCATTTGAACTTGTAGATGGCTCTTGTTAGACCACTGATGACATACGCTACTCCAGTCTGGGTAAATGCAGCTCCACCACATCTGCACCGCTGTAGGTCGTTCAGAAAGAAGTTTTAGTGATCATAAGCAATGTTTCACAATACACGCGCACTGTATACACGCACAACGATTTCCGTTTCAATACCATCCTGGAGGTACTCGAAAATGACGGCGCACAACTGTATAGGAGCTCGAGACATTCGAATGACCTCTTCGTCCTAAACATAGGAAAACGCAATTAATGCAATACGTGAAAGCTTAACAACTGATTCAAATGGCTCTGAGCACTATGGGACTTGACGTCTGAGGTCATCAGTCCTATGGGACTTCAACATCTGAGGTCATCAGTCCCCTAGAACTTAGAACTACTTAAACCTAACTAACACAAGGACATCACTCACATCCATGCCCGAGGCAGGATTGGAACCTGCGATCGTAGCGGTCGCGCGGTTCCAGACTGAAGCGCCTAAAACCGCTCGGCCACACCGGCCGGCCAAAGCTTAACACACCAAAAACACACTTTAGTGGGGCAAACAGCACATCTATGGCTGGTCCACCCCGAAAACTGCACGCAACACTAGCTCAGCGACTCCTGCATCATGGAAAGCCTGACTCACTCTTCAACTGTATAATCGAAACAACCAAACAACCAGCAGCCACGCGGAAGCTGAGAACACAAAAATCACATACAAATGGCGCACGGTCAGTTACACCGAGGGGTTAATTTGATCAGTCCTATGACGACCTAGAGATCTTACAACATCTAGCCCGCTGCCCTTGGCCCAAGAGAGATCGTCTGTGCCCAGCAACAACGGTAACTTCCTCCACAAACAACCCTTCTACCCTGCATGAACCGTCGCTGTTAGCATTACCAGTCCGCCAACAGCAATGATTAAGCTACTGTTTAACATCAGCATTTTATATTGATTACTACCTCATACTGAGGGATCTATGTTACTCTATGTTTGGGGATAGCAACTTAGTTTATACCAAAGACGTTCGCCAAAGATACTACAGTCCCCTGTATTCAGCAAGAAACTTATCATCAAGATATTTCTTTTTGTACCATATGATGAAAATACTTTCTGAAGATCTGTAACCAGTTCCTCAATATTTTGCCCAATTACAACATTTTTACTTCTGACTTTCTCTTCAGTACCCATTTGTTTCTCATGTCATTAATACGTTTGCCTTCAAAGTCCTGTGTGCTACAGTGGGATTCGTGAGATGCTCTAAATATGAAACGCGGCTATTATTTAAGTAATGACAGATGTGATTTAAACTGTCGTAAGACCGTAAGTATTCATGTATGTTTTGCACTTCCTTAGAAAGAGTTTGTAACATTTCCTGTATACCACTTTTTTTGTTGTATCTTTGGATAGATTCCGTGAAGATGGCCCGTGACTGAAACCGGTCGATATGTGAGTTTTAAATAAAAAAGCAGCTGATGGTCAAACATGCATTTTATGCGTGACATTTTCATTCCTGTACTGATACCTCGATTATAACTTTAAGGGAACAGTACATAATAACACCACGCTTTCTCCAGGTTTCGAATGCAGGCGCTGAGCTCATGTTAAACAATTTAGATAAATATAACTTTACTTGACGACTCTTAATAGCCACCTTCCAAAAATGTTCATGAAAATGACACTTAATACTCCAATTTGACGCTATATTTTGGGAAATATCTTCTCTGGCTGTAACCACTGAATGGAAAGTTGACATTACCTCACATTATCACTTCCTCATTTGGAGCGATGGAAGAAATACGACCGGCCATCTATGTCAGCGTATTCTGCCACTTACCTGAAAAAATAAGAGACAACGGTCACCAAAAGAAAGAAATTTCACTGCCAAAATTGTGTTAGGCTAAAAGCAAGCTATTTAAAAGTTTGGAGCAAAGAATGTCAGTCACTTGTAAAGTGTTCGTGCTCATATGAACTGCTCAAAGGAAAGTTTTCATCACTTGCATGTCTGCGAACGGGTGTGACCTTACACTCAAGGTAAGCATAGGATGACAAATACACCGGTTGATCAAAAAGTCAGTATAAATTTGAAAACTGAATAAATCATGGAATAATGTAGATAGAGAGGTACAAATTGACACACATGCTTGGAATGACACGGGGTTTTATTAGAACCACAGAAATACGAAAGTACAAAAAATGTCCGACAGATGGCGCTTCATCTGATCACAATAGCAATAATTAGCATAACAAAGTAAGACAAAGCAAAGATGATGTTCTTTACCAGAAATGCTCAATATGTCCACCATCATTCCTCAACAATAGCTGTAGTCGAGGAATAATGTGAACAGCACTGTAAAGAATTGAAACGTCCCCTTTGAACAATTATACGTGACTGTGCTTAAACTGACACACAATATTTTTAGCGCAACGCAATCTGACTTTCAAAAATCCCTACAAAAGAATGGCCCTGACTAACATTAACCTATACGTTTCACAAATCACTTACCTCACCAAAAATCTTCGTTACTCGAACTACTGCAATACAGCGAGCGCCACTACTGCCAGCTAAATAACAGATTCAAACTACGGATGCCACTAACTACTAGTAGGCATAGTTAGCAAATGAAAGATTTTAATAGAGAACAAACAATGTATTTACCTTAACAGTCATAATGTATACACATCCATTTTTCAAAAATCAAACCTCCGCCATTTCTCTCCCCACATCCACCACTGCTGGCGGCTCACCTCCAACTGCGCAACGCTACGCGCTGTTCACATCCAGCTGCCCACTACAATGGCAGACAACAATGCAAACTAGCCACAGACTGCACACAGCACAGCCAGTGATTTTCATACAGAGAGCGCTACGTGGAGGCGGCTTTACCAATATAAGAACCTAAACAACCTACTTACAGAATGTCCGGAGTCATGGTGAGGCATTGGCGTCGGATGTTGTCTTTCAGCATCCCTTGAGATGTCGGTCGATCACGATACACTTGCGAGTTCAGGTAACCCTTAAAGCCAATAATCGCACGGACTGAGGTCTGGGGACCTGGGAGGCCAAGCATGACGAAAGTGGCGGCTGAGCACACGAACATTATCAAACGACGGGCGCAAGAGATCTAGCGTCTAGCAACATGGGGTGGAGCGCCATCCTGCATAAACATCGTACGTTCCAGCAGGTGTTTATCAGCCAGGCTGGGGATGATGCGATTCTGTAACATATCGGGATACCTCTCACCCGTCGCGGTAGCAGTTACAAAACCAGAATCACGCATTTCCTCGAAGAAAAAAGGCCCTATAACGGTAGATGTGGTAAATCCAACCCATACCGTGACTTTCTCGTCGTGCAATGGAGTTTCCACGACAGTTCTAGGATTTTCGGTAGCCCAAATTGTGCAGTTGTGGGCGTTGACAGACCCTCGGAGGGTGAAATGAGCTTCGTCGGTCCACAACACGTTACTCAACCAATCGTCATCTTCCGCCATCTTTTGAAACGCCCACATCGCAAATGCCCTCCGCTTCACTAAATAGCCAAGTAACAGTTCATGATGCCAATGGATAGCCAGGTAACAGTTCATGATGCCGATGGATTATGTACGGATAGCATCGTAGGGTACGCCTCAGTGCCAACCAAACAGTAGTGTATGGAATGCCGGTGCGACGTGCGACTGCACGAGCGCTGACTTCCCCGTGCATAGACGAACCCGCTACAGTCTCCATTTCTTCCTGAACTGTCTCAACAGCATTACACCTTATCCTCGGTCGGCCACTATAGGGTCTATCGTCTAAACATCCCGTGGCTTCGAACTTCGAAATCATTCTGGCCACAGCTGCATTTGTTAACGGACGTTTATCCGAATCCCCTTCCTATGGCGATATGATCGTAACGCTGAACTAGCACATTCCCCATTCTGATAATACAGCTTCACTAGAAGCGCCTTTTCAGGTAACGTCAACATGCTGCGACTGCTGGCGCATCTGATTCTCTCTCTCATTACAGCTCCTTTTATACACGACAGTCATGCGCAGTCACTGACGTTTTGCTGTCCAGCGCCATCTGTTGGAAATTTTGTGAACTTTTTTTGTTTCTAATAAAACCCCATGTCAATCCAAGCATGTGTGTCAATTTTTACCTTTCTATCTACATTACTGCGTAGTTTATTCAGTTTTCAAATTTATACTGACTTCTTGATCACCCGTTACTTTTGGATCAAAAGTATCCAGAAGCTTAGTAGTGGGCACGATCATGGAGTGTGTTCACCGTACACCTTTGTAGTGGCTCGAAGGTTGCTGGGGACACTTTCAATCAGGTGTTTGTCAATGGAGGAATGGCAGACCACATCTCCTCAAGAGACGAAATCGGAGAAGCTAGCTATGGTGGACGCCGGAGCCTGGAGGGAAATCAACGTTTTTACTCACCTCAAACGTGTTGCATTGGGTTCAGGTCGGGTCTCTGGGCAGGCCAGCCCATTCCAGGAAAGTAACTAACCGCTACCTCGCAAATGCTGCTTCATGACAGGGTGCACCACCATGCTGGTACAATCAATCATTGTCTCCGAACTGTTTCCTCTACAGTACATAGTGTTATGAGCCGTGCACGACTCGTGTTCATGCCATTTATTGTTTGTCATCGTTTATTACGGTACTGCCGCCTCGTTTTCTTGGTTCAAATGGCTCTGAGCACTATGGGACTCAACATCTTAGGTCATAAGTCCCCTAGAACTTAGAACTACTTAAACCTAACTAACCTAAGGACATCACACACACCCATGCCCGAGGCAGGATTCGAACCTGCGACCGTAGCAGTCACGCGGTTCCGGACTGCAGCGCCAGAACCGCTAGACCACCGCGGCCGGCGCCTCGTTTTCTTATTCCATTTACTGAAGTCACCAACTTCCTGCCTTACTTGCACGCGAGCGGCAGAAGCAGCGCGTATCGATAAGTGCACTGTCGTACCATCTCTGGAGCGACCGATAGTATTTCCGGGTCGTCGTGTGTCTGGCAGTGAGTTCGGGACGGACCTGCAGTGCAGTCGGGACGCAGCAGCAGTGAAGTCGGGGACGGAGCGCCGGTGAGGCGCCGACAGCCAGTGCTCGCCGACCGCTGGCGACACACATGAACCGTCCGACGGAGGGAGATTGGAGCGGGACGACCGTTGGTTGGTCGTCTCATCGGTCGACGTATGTTTGGTTCTTTCACCGTTTCCGGGCCTGGGAGCTGGTCGGTTGGCGTGGAGCAGCGAGGAAATCTCCGTCGCATGTAGTCTGGCCGGGCCCGCTGACGGCCTCTATGCGGTGTCGGAGTGCGTGCTGCTGTTCCCATTGTTACGAGCGGATAAAAAGAAAAGCGGTCTGGCAAAGTGTGATCAGCGCCCGACGATGGAAGTGCTGATACTGTAGACCAGAGCCACAGCCGGGTGTCGCCACCCTCACGACCGCCACCACCACGAACGACACCATCGACCGCGGTGGCTGCACGTACAGCGTCAGGAGCGGAGAGATGAAGAGGGCAACGACCAAGGTATCTACGAGTAGGATACCGACACGAGCAGAGCAGAGCAGCAGTCATCAGGACACATCTGAAGATGGCACCTGGTCTGTCTGCCGAAATATCGTGGGGAACTTACATGACCCTGCAGACACACGAAAATTCTAAAAGTTTGTAACGGACTCCTGGAGGTCAAACTGACCATGTGGAGCCGGTGACGTACTGTCTGGATTATTACTGCCATTCGAGTTATATCCAAAAAGGCAGTGAAGCGTTATGTTCCACTCTACTCGGGATGGCTACGACCCTTAATGTGTAGGCAGCAGTCATCGAGCTGGTATTTTTGACGGCTGCCGAGCATTGCGCGGCAGGTATTACATGTTTTGTGGCCCCCGATAATAGAGATTGGTCAGTAGCCTTGCCGCAAAGATAACACCGGTTGCCGTCGGATCACCGAAGTTATGGGCTGTCGAGCTGGGATAGCACTTGGATGGGTGACCACCCGTTTTGCTGAACGCTGCTGGCAAGCGGGTTGCACTCAGCCCGTGTCAGGCAAACTGAGGACCTACTTGACTGAGAAATATCGTCTCCGGTCTCGCAGACTGACATATTGCCATGAGAGCGGTGTGCTGAACACATGGCCCTCCAAATACGCATCCAGTGACGCCTGTGGGCTGAGAGTGACACGAGGGCCGGTCGGTACCGTTGAGCCTTAGCCTCTTCGGGCGGAGTTTAGTTTAGTTAACACAGGTTAAACGTCTGAATAACGTCGCTGTGGTGTAAGCCAATTCAGCAGGCAACGTCCTGTACGCGTAACTCTGCTTCGGACTGACAACGCATGTACAGCCTGTGCTTGAAACGATCCTTCGAGGCACGTTGTCAGGCTGAAGTGAGTATGCAAGCCGCCGTTTGTCGTTCACGATTACAAACACAAAAAAATGGTTCAAATGGCTCTGAGCACTATGGGACTTAACATCTATGGTCATCAGTCCCCTAGAACTTAGAACTACTTAAACCTAACTAACCTAAGGACATCACACAACACCCAGTCATCACGAGGCAGAGAAAATCCCTGACCCCGCCGGGAATCGAACCCGGGAACCCGGGCGTGGGAAGCGAGAACGCTACCGCACGACCACGAGCTGAGGACGATTACAAACACAGCACACACTACTGAACAGATCATATACTGTATTCGAACAATATGAATTAGCCTCAAAGAAACTGGTCTACTGACGCACAATTAGCATGGATACAAAAGATATCAGCCGTGCGGTCTGAGGGCACCATGTCACGGATTGCGCGGCCCCTCTCGCCGGAGGTTCGAGTCCTCCCTCGGGCGTGGGTGTGTGTGTTGTTCTTAGCTTAAGTTAGTTTAAGTAGTGTGTAAGTCTAGGGACCGATGACCTCAGCAGTTTGGTTCCTTAGGAATTCACACACATTTGAACAAAAAATATCTTTCTTGTGCAACACAAATTGATCTTTATTCACACAAAGTAAGGAGTGCTAGTGGCAGGGGATCTCAGATTCATTCCATATTTCTAGATTTCCAGAAGTCTTTTGGCACCATTCCTCAGACGCTACTTCTAGTCGAACTGTATGCCTATGGAACAGCGTCGCAGTTGTGCAACGAGGCTCTTAATTTCCGGTCAGTAATATCGCAGTAACCGACGGAAAGCCATCGAGTAAAACAGAAGCGATATCTGGCGATCCCAAAGCAAGTGTTGTAGGGCCCTCTGCTGTTCGTAATTTATATAAATGAGTTAAGAGACAATCTGAACAACCCCCCCTGGATTGTTTACCGTCTAGTAAATTCACCAGAAGATCAAAGGCATTTGCAAAATGATTTACACAAGATATGTGTACGGTGCGAAAAGTTGCAGTTGATCCCAAACAATAAAAAGTGTGATTTCCCTAACGAGTACTGAACATATCCGTTAAATCTCGTTTACATGAAACGTCACAGAGGTCTAAATTGCATCGAACACGCAGAACATGTTGTGGGGAAGCTGATCAGAAGACTGCGCTTTCTTAGCAGAACACTTAGAAGATGCATCAGATCCAGAGACTGCCAACACTGTGTTTGCCCGTCCGCTTATGGATTACTGCTGCGCGGTATGGGGTGCTCCCCAGACAGGATTGGCAGACAACATCGGAACAGTTCAGCTCGTTTCGTATTATCGCGAAAAAAAGAAGAGTGTGTCGTGACTTAAATACGTGAGTTGGGGCGCCAGTCATTAAAAAGAAATGCATTTTCGTCGCATATTTTTTAACGAAATTTAAATTACGAAATTTCTCCTCGGAATGCGAAAATCATCTATTGACTCCCGCTTAGATAGGAAGAATTGATTATTGTAATAAAATAAAACAAATCGGAGCTCGCACGGACTGATTTAGGTGTTCGTTTTCTCCACGTGCTATTCAGGAGTGGAACGGTAGATAAATAGTCTGAAAAACGTTCAATGAATCATCTGCCCAACATTTAAGTGTGATAGCTGTATAGAGTGATTTTATGTGGTCAAAAGGAGTATTGAGAAAGAGGTTCCCAGTTAAAATAATGATGATGATAATAATAATAATAATAATAATAAAGCGCGCGCGCGCGCGCACACACACACACTCACACACACACACACACACACACACACACACACAGTGCATGCAAGTAATGAGGGTGGTGCGAAACAGTTTTGGAACGGTTCATAGGTGAAATCAGTATTACTAAATATATCATAAAAAATATGAAGTATTTCATAGGCTGGTTATTTATGATTTAAGCGAATGAAATTATGAGTAGTCAGAAGTCTAAGTGGGGTACAATGGCAAAGTATTATTGGCATTAGTGTTTACAGATAAAAAGATAAATTCTATTAGTAGATGTTACGCACTTGACCAACTGGTAATAAAATTAATTCTCTGAACAAAATTATTAAAACTGAAAATGAAACGAGGATCACTACAGCTGCCTTAGATTGTATACCCGGGTTCGATTCCCGGCGGGGTCAGGGATTTTCTCTGCCTCGTGATGGCTGGGTGTTGTGTGCTGTTCTTAGGTTAGTTAGGTTTAAGTAGTTCTAAGTTCTAGGGGACTGATGACCATAGATGTTAAGTCCATAGTGCTCAGAGCCATTTGAACCATTTTTTAGATTGTATAATGTTTTCCACTATTTTTATCTGCAAGTCTAATATTATTCTATTATGCTGACGATATTGTGTAATGGTTTAGATGTGCATATAGGCTGGGCCTTTAGAAGAAATTGGAAAACCCCATCAGGGAATTTTTTTTTTATTTTATTTTTTTTTTTTTTTGGCAATCCAACCCGTTCATTAGGTGTGTGTTTGAGTGATTTTTATTTTGTGAGCAGAAATTTCAAGTTCTTTAGCCAGACACATTTTCATCCATTTTCAGTCGTAGTTTACGACCTGATGGTTCGAAGATAGGTGTTTTCATCAGAAATGTAGGCGGGTTAAGAGCATATGCAAAGATTTTTACTTTCTAAGACCATCGAAATGTTCTTTAAATCGAGTTGAGACACTCCGACATGACTGCCTAACTATATGTACTTCACGTTAGCCTGTAGATGCTAGACTTATAATGAAGCTAACGGCATGCAAGTGTGAGAGCGAGTTTTTTAAATGTAAATTGTCGTCAGTTCAGAAGCTTGTAAAAACATTGGTTTTGTGGAGTGGTTTTGTAGTTTTGCAAATTATTTTCGCCAAAGAGGATAACAGATCATTTCAGGACAGTCGCTGAATTCCTTTTTCTAATACAGACTAAATACTTTTGTGTGTTTATAGCCATTATTTCTCCAAATTTTTGTGCCTTCTACAAAATCTCTTCTCTTCGTAGAGTATTCACGAATGCAAATGCTAAAGTGGCGTCACAATTCCGCCATAGAAAAGCTGTAAGACCAAAATAAATGCCGGCCACTGAATGGGATCACCATAAAGAAATATTCTACGTGGAAACAGCTACATGATAAAAATGATTCAAATGGCTGTGAGCACTATGGGAGTTACCATCTGAGGTCATCAGTCCTCTAGACTTAGAACTACTTAAACCTAACTAACCTAAGGGCATCACGCACATCCATGCCTAAGGCAGGATTCGAACCTGCGACCGTAGCAGCAGCGCGGTTCCGGACTGAAGCACCTAGAACCGCTCGGCCGCAACGGCCGGCAGCTACATGATATCGTAAATTAGTGTCGTACAAGTGCTGACTTCAAGAAGCAGATTTACAGAAGGAGCCTAGTTTACAAATGAGACAAAGGGCCCAGTAATCTGAGTGCGTAGAGGAGATGAAGGTGTTTATGCCACGCTGCCCCTTCCAAGTCTCTATTTACGAGCTCTGTCGCAACGGTAGCTGAGATCCTGTGTAATTGCCTACCAGCCCATGTCGATGCTAATACAGGCTGCACCCTGCTGAAACAGGTAGTTCCTATAAATCATCACCGACTACTAATTAACGGTAGCAGTAAGCCGTTACTATAAGGCCATAGAAACATTTCATTTGCAAATACCTTTTAAAACATTTAACGCTCCTGTCAGTTCGCTCTGCGATGCTTGTGAAATGAGCTAATTACATTCTCCAACAAAACTGTTTTACTACAACGAAAAACTGTAGGATGTAATATTGGTAATAGTCACTCGTGCTTGGTGTACACAGATAATATTGCCATGACCGGATGTTTAGTTCAGCTTATTTTAAGCTATGTGTCTTTCATCAGACACTGCACTTGACTCAAGTTACGACACGTACTCATTCTCTTACCATATGTAAGTCAGTGTGAAATATCGTTCTTTGAGCTCTGTGACTGGGGTCGTATTACAGTCGATATCCAGTATCCTCTCTGAAATGACGGAATGTCGATACGTGCGAAAGTGTTTTAACTCTTTGAGGTAGCTATTTACCCTGCTGCGATTCACTGCAGCAGGATACACCATGTGATCACACATAACAAAGTTCACTAGACGCGCCAAAGCGTAGCTAATGTCAACAGTGGTTCGTGTGATGTGATAATATTTGAATTGGAACTGTACCACATTTACAAAGCATTCAAATGTTTACCAGGTATCAGTTTCCGCCCCAAAGACGTTATGTAAACAGAGTGGCGTTGCAACGTATACGGAAGATGAAATGACTTAGTGTGAAAGACGGAAAGATATAAAGCTTTATATACAGTTTCGCACACAAGGTTTTTCATATGGTCCTATTGACACTTTTCAGTATCTCGCTAACAACATTTTGAAAAAACACAAAATTTAGTAGTCTGTTCGTAAAATGATTAACTTATACATTATTCATAGAGCTTTGTCACTCAAGAAGAATAACATTAGTCACAAAATGCTCTGCACGTTCCAGTCGTGGACTGAACACAAAGAGTGTCGTAATCGGCAAACAGGTGACACGCTGCTGCCGTGGCGTACCTTCCTTCTACGCACAAACATCTTGCGCCTCTGCCTGTGGGAAGATTGTTTTGCTCACTGAATATACGACAATTTTTTCTGTTTGCAATGAACAACATAGCAATCGAGAACTGTATTGTTTGCAGAGAGAGAGAGAGAGAGAGAGAGAGAGAGAGAGAGAGAGAGAGAGAGAGAGAGAGGAATCCAAATAAACGGCTTCCGAGTGCTTGGACACTTTGGGCTATCAGTAGGAGCTTTTTCCATAATACTTTTCAGCAACCCTGAGTCGCGTAATGTGAAGAAAGAGACATGTGCTGCATAAGGGAGGGAATGATCTCCGAACAAGTACTCTAATCGTGACACAGCGGTAAACAGAGCATGGCTATACTGAGCTGAAGACATACTGTAGAACTTACCCTATACAGTTTTAGTAATGTATCACGACTCACTACTCTGGGTTCCGGTGTAGTTATGTCATACTCGTTTAACATACGTTTCCAGAATTGTCGAATGACATCGATTTGGCTACAAGAACAGCTACAGATGAGTGATACATAAGTAAATATTTTGGGTAGTAGTGTAATTGGTGGAAATCTGTGGTAAGTTCTTATGGGACCAAACTACTGAGGTCATACGTCCCTAGGCTTACACACTACTTGAGCCAACTTAAACTAACTTACGCTAAGGACAACGCACACACCCATGCCCGAAGGAGGACGCGCACCTCCGACGGGGGAAGCCGCGCGAACAGTGACAAGGCGCCTAGACCACGCGGCTACACCGCCCGGCAGAAGTGTCACTGGTGAGCATGTCGCGGAGGCATGCCCTCTGAATTAACGGGATCTGAACTCATCGGATTACATTTTATGTGCTCATTTGAAACGTTTGGGGTTCTAAGTAGGTACAGCAGACTTTACGAATATTTTAATGAGTACACGCAGGGATTTTTTTAGGTCGTGGAGGTATTCCTAACAGTGCACGCTCACGTCATAAGAGGAGCAAAGACATGGAACTTCCTCACAGATTAAAACTGTGCCAGGGTAGCCGAGAGCGCTAATGCACTGCTTCCTGGACTCGGGTTGGCCGTGGATCGAATCCACCCGGCGGATTGACGACGAGGGCCGGTGTGCCATCCAGCCTGAATGAGGTTTTCAGGCGGTTTTCCACATCCTACTAGGTGAATACCGGGCTGGTCCCCAGGTTCCGCCTCAGTTACACGACTCGGAGAAATGGCTTACACTAGATGCAGACAGCTTGGGTACACTCATTCCATCCTGAGGGGTTCAGAGTGGCGACAGGAGGGGCATCCGGCCACCCTCTGACACTAACACTGCCAAAGCCATAGTAACAAGGTCGGCTCCGCGTTGCAGAGGAACAAAGGCCCGAAGAAAATGACGAAGGCAGATACGTTACCATCTTTCCTCCGATAATTACTTACATTTGTACGTACTTGTCTCCGCCACATGCTGTATGTTGACTAGAGGAGTTTATACACTGTCTGAAAAGAGAAAGTTCCCAGGAGACATAGTAGGAAGTCAACGAAATTTCGAACTCGTACATACCATCGGCTTGTATGTACATGATTTGAGTTGCAGTTCTCTGACATATAGAACGGCCTCTAGATTGCGTTGGTCTTGTTCATGTTTAGTGCTGTTACCAGGCCTGGTAAGGTATCTCAACGGGCGCGAGCAGCGTCAGATGAGCGATCACTGTGAAGGACACAGACATGCCACGTAGTTGGTCTCCCATTTGTCTGGCTTTTCGGAACGTGCAAACTCCAGAGCTGTGGGTCATTTGGTGTCAGGCTTCGTGGAAACATGAGGGAAGGCTATACTCGTCGTCATGGTTCCGAGCGATTACGTCTGAACACCATAAAGAAGGATTATCGTATTGTGCATCAAGCACACCGTAACCGCTTCATATTGCTGCAATATAATGTGTCATTCTGCACCACTGGTGGGAGACTGACTGTAGCCACATTAGAAAACTGCCGTCCCATGCGTAGGCTGCCATTAAGGCCGCAACACAGACGCCTGCGTTTGAAGTGGTGATAAACGGTGTCGCACCACCCAGGATGAGCATTATCGGCGACTATGGCGGCTGAGGAGATTTCCCATTACTCCAGCATTTTGTAGAGAAATAGTGGTGTTACTCCTGGTATTATGGGCGTGGGAAGCTATCTGGTATGACTTCAGGTCACGGAAGATAGTGTCTCGGTGAACTCTAGAAGCACAACAGTACGTAACGGGCATCCAGCATCGTCAAGTGTTACCCGTCATGTGACAGTATCGTGCTGCTATTTTCCAGGAGGACAATGCTCGTCCCCAGATCTGTTCCCGATAGAACATATGTTGGATCATCTCGGACGTCAACTCCATCCCAGTGCCAGTATCCAGAATGTCAAGGGCCATTCGCAATAGTAGTGTTGCAACTTGCCTCACGAGAAGATCAGCGGCTTTGTAACAGCCCCCCCCCCCCCCCCAACCAAACTAGTGCAGGTATTCAGGCCAGAGGGCGTACAACGCCATTCTGATAAATGGGCAAAGTTAACTCGACTTTGTAATCACTGAAATAACATCATACCGCCTCTATCCATGACGTTTCATTTCGTTTCCTCCTCCACTTCTAGACGGTTCCCTTTTTTGTCAGCCAGTGTACACTCATGTTCAGAAAAAGCAGAACAGCTTGAACGACTAGAGATAGGACGTTCATATTCACAGTACTTGTACGTTACATTGTTCTGCAGAAATGATTAGCATTTCAATCACCTCAGTTCAGCATGTGTCCTGTTGCCTAGTAGGTACATGGTCCGCCATGGGCCTGATAACTTGTCCCATGGGTGATGGCATCGACACGTACAAGACATTAATGGCGTTCTGTGGTACAGTTATCCATGCTGTATTCATCTGGTTCCAAAGTTCATCTGCGGGTCACAGCGCTGCACTCTTCGTTTCACTGTATCCCACACGTTTTCGATTGGCGGGCCAGGGCAAAAGGCTGACATACTGTGACGCCAAGAAGGTACGTATTCGTGCAGCAACATGTGTTCGTGCGTTGTCTTGCTGAAAAATAACGTCTAGGATGCTGTGCAGAATGGCGACGGGTCGCGGGGTGTCATTCACTTTGGTCACAGTGCCCTCCACACCCACCAACTGTAATTTGTGTTTGTAGCCAATAGCACCGCACATCATAAGGCATTGAGCTAGCGCTATATACATCTTGTGCGAATGCAGTCACTGTAATACCGCTCCCCCTGTCTGCAGCCAACCGAAATGCGGCCATGATTTTCAAACAAACAGAACCTGGATTCGTCCGAAAACACTATCTGTTGCCATTCCTGTCCCCAGCGACGTCGTTCCGTACACAATTGCCGCCTAGCTTGTTTCTGCACATTCTTCAGACTCAGCTCGCCCTATTTGCCCAAGAAATTCACAGTGCCGTAGACACTGGCGAGCAGATTGATGC
The DNA here is from genome assembly GCF_023864275.1 of Schistocerca cancellata. Lineage (NCBI taxonomy): Eukaryota > Metazoa > Arthropoda > Insecta > Orthoptera > Acrididae > Schistocerca > Schistocerca cancellata. Next base: position 375,402,537 of record NC_064626.1, read on the forward strand.
CGTATTCCTGGACTTCAGGAAGGCATTTGATACGGTTCCGCACTTACGTTTAGTGAAAAAAATACGAGCTTACGGAATATCGGACCAGGTTTGTGATTGGATTCAGGATTTCCTAGAAGAAAGAACACAACATGTCATTCTTAACGGTTCAAAATCTGCAGATTTAGAGGTAATTTCGGGAGTACCGCAAGGAAGCGTGATAGGACCTTTATTGTTTACAATATACATAAATGACTTAGTTGACAACATCGGTAGCTCCGTGAGGCTATTTGCAGATGACACGGTTGTCTACAAGAAAGTAGCAACATCAGAAGACTCGTACGTACTCCAGGAAGACCTGCAGAGGATTAATGCATGGTGCGACAGCTGGCAGCTTTCCCTAAACGTAGATAAATGTAATATAATGCGCATACATAGGGGCAGAAATCCATTCCAGTACGATTATGCCATAGGTGGTAAATCATTGGAAGCGGTAACGACCGTAAAATACTTAGGAGTTACTATCCGGAGCGATCTGAAGTGGAATGATCACATAAAACAAATAGTGGGAAAGGCAGGCGCCAGGTTGAGATTCATAGGAAGAATTCTAAGAAAATGTGACTCATCGACGAAAGAAGTAGCTTACAAAACGCTTGTTCGTCCGATTCTTGAGTATTGCTCATCAGTATGGGACCCTTACCAGGTTGGATTAACAGAAGAGATAGACATGATCCAGCGAAAAGCAGCGCGATTCGTCATGGGGACATTTAGTCAGCGCGAGAGCGTTACGGAGATGCTGAACAAGCTCCAGTGGCGGACACTTCAAGAAAGGCGTTATGCAATACGGAGAGGTTTATTATCGAAATTACGAGAGAGCGCATTCCGGGAAGAGATGGGCAACATATTACTACCGCCCACATATATCTCGCGTAATGATCACAACGAAAAGATCCGAGAAATTAGAGCAAATACGGAGACTTACAAGCAGTCGTTCTTCCCACGCACAATTCGTGAATGGAACAGGGAAGGGGGGATCAGATAGTGGTACAATAAGTACCCTCCGCCACACACCGTAAGGTGGCTCGCGGAGTATAGATGTAGATGTAGATGTAGATGTAGGCGGAAAAGTGGACGATGCACACGTAACACATGCCATAATAAACGGTGACGGATTGCTACCCCTCATAGTGTACGATGTGTTATACTGTTCCACTGTTGCTCCAGAGCCGAGGAGGACGCAAATGTGATCTGCAATGCCATTCGGGTGAAACGTCTATCTTCTCGAGATGGGGTGGGGGGCTGGGTGGTGTGATTTGACCCATCCCGTCGCGTTCTACGGTCTTCCGTGAACCATTCTACATACCCGTTGCACTACCGAATATCTTCGTCCCACACGAGCAGCAGTTTGTCGGATGGATGCATCACATTCTCTCGTGCCCGTAATACGCCCCTTTCAAGCTCACTGATTTGACGGTACGGTTCGCGCAAACATCTGCGAGGCAACCTGCACGTCTGCTCAATTCGCACTGATCCATTACCGTCGGTTTTTAGCTAAAACGAGAGCTGCAGGTACATTTCAGCGGTAGTTGGTGTTACGCCGCGGTATCGATGTTGATCTTGAACCCGCGGGCCGACATAATTCAAATGCTAATCACTTCTGGTGAACATTCAAATGTAGATGTCCTGTGAATATAAAGGTCCTATTCTAGTCTTTCAATGTGTTCTGTTTTTTTCTGAATATGTGTGTAGATGTGAGCTTAAACACCTGGCCATTTTCTTCTGAGTTTGATCTGCCTCCAGTCTGTTACTGGTTTTCCATTGCAGTTCGTCCGGAAAATGGACATCCACGCCATTCGACAAAGATGGTTGTCCTGGCTGTATTTTTCCGCTCTCACAGTATTAACTGTAATCTTAATGTGTAGTTATGTGCTATGTACAGATTAGGAAAATGGATTGTAATGGTTATTAGCGATCGTTTTGTACAAAAATGCTATGGTAACAACATAGGGCTTACTCGAGTTTTGAGGCAAGTGATTGAGGTTACGCGGAGGTATTTACGATTTCGTGATATTCCCAGAAATTTTGAAACCTTCTGAAAAAGTGTTTCAAACACGTACGCCTACAATACTGTGTGAATGGAAGGTGTGTACTGTCTGTTTTTATACTATTTTTACCTTGGACAGTCAACGGCATTCTATAATGAAGTAAATGTTAAAAGAAGACCCTATATCACAAATATTACCTACCCAAGAGACGACCAATGCTAACACTATCTTCCGCTTTCTGTGATGTTATTGCACCGAGAAAATTACACGAAGCTGATTTCGCGTAACAAGCACCTCATTTTACATCTGCAACAGATTCTCCGCAAGAGTAAATGAAGAATTACGTAGTTCCAATCGAATTTAAAGCAAAAGAATGGATGTTGGGAAAAGCTGACACTTGTTTTCCCGCGATCACTGCTAATGAAATCGATGTTCGGTAAATGTTAGCTTCAGGTTCGAATTTGAAAATCAAATTACGATCTCCGCGAAGTCTAATTAATTCATTTGCATTCATTCCCAATCGGACTGTCGCTGAATCGACGGTGCTGCCTTACAACATCAGAAAACTAATTAAAAATTATGCCCTTGCTTCACCCCAGTCAGGACAGATTAAGTAAATTTTTGAAAGAGTCCATTAAGAAGCACGAATATTTATTCTCTAAATTTGGTGGTGGCCTCACGTGAAATACAATAGTACAATGGTCTGACTTACAAGGCAGTCACTTTTTCTAAAATACCGTGAGTGCTCTGCTTTGAACAAAACACTGGTTATTAATTGTTTTATTATTAACAGCAACAGTGGACTTCTTTCACTCTTACTTCGAAATCTGTTTGTGCGACTATGGGATTAAGTTATTAAGAAATGTCATTTACGGCGAGGTAGCAATATTTAAACACGCATGTGTCAAAATAATAATAGAAAACAATAATTCAATCTAATATGAATAATATAATAAATTAATATTAATAAATACTATTTGAACAAATATTAGAATTCCTGTATGATTTTCTCTCTGCTGGATGTGAGGTGTGCCCTTGTAGTTGTTAGTGCCTTCAATTGTTTCTAAAATCATGTTTTCCTTGAACTTTTTCGCATCCTCTCAAAGACAGTTCCCAATACTTTCGTTTAATTCGACATAGGCCACCATCTTCCTATTACCATTTCCCTGAAGGTTAGGCCTTCTTTCTGATAACAACCTTGCTCTAATTTACATTTTGCATTCATGTTACGTCCGTCACTAACTACCAGTAGAAATCCTGACGAATCTGTTACGGAAACTATGAACAAAAGTGACAGCAGCAGATGCGAAGAATCTACAGAATAAGTTTAATATCTCTGTATATTCATGTTAAATGATTTTACATTGCCATTGTAGCCTGATGGTGAGATTTGTACCTCGAGGCATGTTGTTTCACTAAATAATTTGAGTAAGTCAACAAAATCCGTGACTGGTAGTGGCATCTGAAAAGACTTCTCATTTTCTGGAATAGTACTGCTTTCTAAGCGGTGATATTATTAGACAGAGGTTTTATTAGCGAATTCGTATACCATGAAACAGAAATTAATTTTGTGAAGTCATCATCAAAGTTCATTCTGCTACGAAGTCTTGCACAGCTTCCTCCGTGGGTCAGATGTTAGCCATACATGTGCCGAACAGCGCGCGGTAGAGTTCTGCAAGTTCACACTCGGATGACATATCTGTGCTGCATAGCGCAGCTGCCGAATATAATACGATCGCCTTTCTTTGGAAGTAGCGACAAGGACAAAGAGAATCCTTTCAAACTCGCACGCTTAACGGGACCGGGAGGCAGAGCTGCATGTGGCTGACATAAAATGAGGTCCGCCTCTACAAAGTACAGAAGTACAGAGCTGATGTGAATCCGAGCGGATATGGGTGTGGCGGCGCCCAGTGAAAATGTACATCCGCCAAAAAGTGGAGTGGCGTTTTATTTGCGCGCCTGGAATTTCATTATTCCGGGAAAAAAGACAATGGAGTGTCGAAGAGAACCGAAAAAGAATGCCTCGGAGGCACCGGCTAACGGGAAATGTGTTTCTCTTCTCTTCACAATAAAAAGAATCTTGACAGCGTGACGCGTGTATCTGTGTAGATTACGAAGTAAAAGAGCAGTATTGTAACAAACGGTCCACTCACTATGTTACACTTACCATTATAGGCATTTCCAGTCTGTTGTAACGGAATTTTTAAAGTTACACGAGCGTAAATTGATATGTTTACAAACTGACACGGAACCCCTTGTGCGTGACGTCTCAAGCTCAGTTTTTAGTAACGCTCATTTTAAAGTATTGTATTAACAATTACGACAGGAAAAATATTCATTGCTAATGACTTACCATGTGCGTCAGGACGACGACATATCATGAGAGTCCGGGAAGTGAATATGTAGATCGACATTCTATGGGATGTATATACGAGGGTGAGTCAAATAAAAACCTTAAATTTGTAATAACAAATCGAAATTTCGCGCCGTTATCCTGTAAGTTGGTAAGCGTGCTACAAACAGCCTGCTTGTAGGTGGCAGAAGAGTGCAGATGCACACATACGTCGCAGTATCAGTACGAGGGCAGTTCAATAAGTAATGCAACACATTTTTTTCTAAAACAGGGGTTGTTTTATTCAGCATTGAAATACACCAGGTTATTTCCCAATCTTTTAGCTACACAACACTATTTTTCAACGTAATCTCCATTCAATGCTACAGCCTTATGCCACCTTGAAATGAGGGCCTGTATGCCTGCACAGTACCATTCCACTGGTCGACGTCGGAGCCAACGTCGTATTGCATCAATAACTTCTTCATCATCCGCGTAGTGCCTCCCACGGATTGCGTCCTTCATTGGGCCAAACATATGGAAATCCGACGGTGCGAGATCGGGGCTGTAGGGTGCATGAGGAAGAACAGTCCACTGAAGTTTTGTGAGCTCCTCTCGGGTGCGAAGACTTGTGTGAGGTCTTGCGTTGTCATGAAGAAGGAGAAGTTCGTTCAGATTTTTGTGCCTACGAACACGCTGAAGTCGTTTCTTCAATTTCTGAAGAGTAGCACAATACACTTCAGAGTTGATCGTTTGACCATGGGGAAGGACATCGAACAGAATAACCCCTTCAGCGTCCCAGAAGACTGTAACCATGACTTTACCGGCTGAGCGTAGGGCTTTAAACTTTTTCTTCGTAGGGGAGTGGGTGTGGCGCCACTCCATTGATTGCCATTTTGTTTCAGGTTCGAATTGATGAACCCATGTTTCATCGCCTGTAACAATCTTTGACAAGAAATTGTCACCCTCAGCCACATGACGAGCAAGCAATTCCGCACAGATGGTTCTCCTTATCTCTTTATGGTGTTCGGTTAGACAACGAGGGACCCAGCGGGAACAAACCTTTGAATATCCCAACTGGTGAACAATTGTGACAGCACTACCAACAGAGATGTCAGGTTGAGCACTGAGTTGTTTGATGGTGATCCGTCGATCATCTCGAACGAGTGTGTTCGCACGCTCCGCCATTGCAGGAGTCACAGCTGTGCACGGCTGGCCCGCACGCGGGAGATCAGACAGTCTTGCTTGACCTTGCGGCGATGTTGACACACGCTTTGCCCAACGACTCACCGTGCTTTTGTCCACTGCCAGATCACCGTAGACATTCTGCAAGCGCCTATGAATATCTGAGATGCCCTGGTTTTCCGCCAAAAGAAACTCAATCACTGCCTGTTGTTTGCAACGCACATCCGTTACAGATGTCATTTTAACAGCTCCGTACAGCGCTGCCACCTGTCGGAAGTCAATGAAACTATACGAGACGAAGCGGGAATGTTTGAAAATATTCCACAAGAAATTTCCGGTTTTTTCAACCAAAATTGGCCGAGAAAAAAAATGTGTTGCATTACTTATTGAACTGCCCTCGTATAAAGATGGCCGCCCCACTTGCGACTTACACCAAGGAAGAACAGCGTTCTGTTGTTCGGTTTTTGCGTAGTGAAGGTGTGAAACCTATTGAAATTCATTAACGAATGAAGGTTCAGTATGGTGATGCATGTTGGTCACAGCAGCAAGTCTACGAATGGAGTAGGAAGTTCCCAAATGGTGTGACTTCAGTGGAAGCTGCTCCTCGTCCAGATCAGGCACAACGAGTTGTGACTCCATAGAACATTGCAGCAGTTGAAGCCATAGTGAAGGAAAACTGCCGAGTGACACTGAATGACATTGCAGCATGTTTACAGATTGGTCATGGGTCAGCACACCACATTGTGCATGATGTGCTCCAGTTTCACAAAGTGTCTACAAGGTGGGTGCCACGGCAGCTGAGTCCTGGAATAAGAGAACGACTTGTTGATGCTTGTGAAGAACTACTTGGGCGCTTTGAACGAGAAGGTGATGGCTTCCTTCCAAGAATCATTACTGGGGACGAAACCTGGGTTCACTTCCACCAACCGGTAACTAAGAGAGCGAGCAAGGAATGGCGCCATTCCTCATCACCAAAACCAAAAAAAGTTTCGAACAGGACCATCAGCAGGGAAGGTTATGCTGACACTCTTTCGGGACGAAAAATGCCTCATTTTGGAGCATTACATGCCTAGAGGGACCACTGTCACCAGTGCATCATACACAGATCTCCTAGAAAGTCATCTGCGGCCTGCAATCAAATCAAAGCGACGTGAATTGCTGTAAGCAGGTGTCCTTTTGCAACACGATAATGCAAGGCCCCACACTGCCCGTACAACGCTTGCAACAATCACAGACCTGCATTTTGAGGGTCTTCCTCATCCACCATACTCACCAGACCTTGCCCCAAATGATTTCCATATGTTTGGACCACTCAAAGACGCAGTGGGAGGAAAGAAGTTCCGTTCTGATGAAGAGGTACGCCACGCGGTGCATAAGTGGTTGTGCGGACTACCAAAAGAATTTTTTTCTGAATGAATTTAGGCACTTTGGCTGGAGGACTTGCACTGAGCGTGGGGGGAGATTCTGTTGAGAAGTGATACAGATTTGTACCACTTCTGCGCAATAAATAATATTTAAAAAAATATTTAAGGTTTTCATTTGACTCACCCTCGTACCACACTTCACAAAAATGGACATAGTCGATATTCAAGAAATGCTCAAAACAAACTACTAGCTTCCATCATCAACACCGAATGGAAAATGGCGCGCCACAGTCAGTGATCACAAAGATTCGTACCAACGGGATAGAAGGTGAACCCTTGAGACTTACAAACCATGCAGGACGCCCAGCTGGGTACCCATTCTTAAAGAATGCATATACAATGATATTAGTGTAATGGGTTAATGAGAACTGATGGAATGTGATGGCATGCAACCGAATGCGCAGTCTGCCACGGAGCTTATCGTGAAACTGGCTATCATTTTAGGCGTACCTGCAGATAGTGCGGCAATATGTTTTATTGTTGTTGTTGTTGTTGTTGTTGTGGTCTTCAGTCCTGAGACTGGTTTGATGCAGCTCTCCATGCTACTCTATCCTGTGCAAGCTTCTTCATCTCCCAGTACCTACTGCAACCTACATCCTTCTGAATCTGCTTAGTGTATTCATCTCTTGGTCTCTCTCTACTATTTTTACCCTCCACGCTGCCCTCCAATACTAAACTGGTGATCCCTTGATGCCTCAGAACATGTCCTACCAACCGATCCCTTCTTCTCTTCTCCCCAATCCTATTCAATACTTCCTCATTAGTTATGTGATCTACCCATCTAATCTTCAGCATTCTTCTGTAGCACCACATTTCGAAAGCTTCTATTCTCTTCTTGTCCAAACTATTTATCGTCCATGTTTCACTTCCATACATGGCTACGCTCCATACAAATACTTTCAGAAATGACTTCCTGACACTTAAATCTATACTCGATGTTAACAAATTTCTCTTCTTCAGAAACGCTTTCCTTGCCATTGCTGGTCTACATTTTATATCCTATCTAATTCGACCATCATCAGTTATTTTGCTCCCCAAATAGCAAAACTCCTTTACTACTTTAAGTGTCTCATTTCCTAATCTAATTCCCTCAGCATCACCCAACTTAATCCGACTACATTCCATTATCCTCGTTTTGCTTTTGTTGATGTTCATCTTATATCCTCCTTTCAAGACAACAAACATCCAGTAGTTCCAGGTGGTGTGAATTGCAGTGCCACACTTTTTTCAGGAGGGATAGTTTGCTCTAAGTAGTGTCATTTTTACACGAAGAACAAAAATCAAGCAAAAGCAAGTTTTCTCACCAGCTACTGGCCAAAAGCAGCGCTCGTACCACAGTTGTAGTTCCCTTACGCCCGTTTTCCCACTCTTTCGTTCTGTGACGTAAGCATTCTCCACTGCCCTTGTAAGGTCACGCCCACGAGGAAGAATCGTAGGGGCCACAGTAACTCCAAATTCTCGCAGCACAATAAATAACTTTCCAGCCAATTTACCACGTAGGTTAACAGTCGGCGCAATTGTATACCGACGTGTAAGGGCATTGATGTTAGTTGATCTTGATACAACTCTCCGGGTACCTGTAATTTCAAGGTTTCCATTCATATGTATTTGTTCTTCAAATCTCGACTAGTCGGATCTGAAAACAAATTCCTCACTGAATGAAGGTACGTTTCTTTATCTCATCCAAAAATTATCGGGCAGGTTCAGCAGTTTGTTGTGCACCGTCAAGTTGACGCTTTGATTGAAATTTCGTTATCGTACGTCTTCCATTTCCGTAGCACTGTTTGAATTTACGCAACCATCCACTGCTTCCCTTGAAAACACTGTAATCCATGTCTCGCGCAGTTTGATGTGCATAACGTAGTAGGTCACTATCACACACATCCTGTAAATTGTATCTACCATCCTCGAAACGAGCAAACATCAGTTTTTGTAACAAGGGCACATTGTCCTATCTTGAATATCCGTAGTATTTCTTATGCACTACACGATTATATTGCTGCGGGCTTGTTGGAAATCTATTCATATTTTTCTTTTTTTTGTTTTTTTTTGTTTACTATGCTGCGGATGATGGAAATTGGAAATTTGTGGTAAGTCCCCATGGGACCAAACTGCTGAGGTCATCGGTCCCTAGGCTTACACACTACTTAATCTAACTTAAACTTACGCTAAGAACAACACACACACCCATGCCCGAGGGAGGACTCGAACCTCCGATGGAGGCCGCCAAGCGAACCGTGGCAAGGCGCCCAGACCGTGTGGTTGCCCCATATGGCTGCGGATGATGTTCAATGTATGTAATTATGTTTAATACCTGCTCCAAGGACAACGACTGTTCTTTACTATGTTTCACTGGAGACTGGATTTATGGCTCCCTGTCCGACAAGGATGATTAACTGCATGGCTCGACACCTGTATCAATGTCATTTTCACTTTTTAAGCACGAATCGACATTAATTTTGTTTCACGTGTACACTGTCTGCATTTTCGAACGTATACGACATCACACATTCCACAAATTCACCTTGTAGAAAAGCTAATATTTCATGTGCCACATCTTTCTCACTACGTGAAATTCCTTTGGTTCCTTTCTGACTAAATGTCCATTTCAGCAACTGTTGTTGAAGATGCAATGCAATGTTTGACTTGTTTATCGTTCCCATAGCTCTGCATTGTGTCAATGCCACCAGCACCATAACGCTATTGTGAGTTACTCGTCGACTAAGCATTTCAACTACGCTCCGTAGTCTCAAGCTGTGCTCACCACTGGATACCTCCAGTCCCACCCTCTTTGGCAATAGCATTGAATATGCGGTTGCATGGTAGATAATATGGGGCATCCAACGCCATAAACAGAATTGGCCGCCTTGGGAGTAGACAGGAAAGTATTTGAAAGCCCAACGAAAGCATTTCCGCCATCTCAACTCCTTAAGTATGAGTAGCTGTGTAATCCGATGCACGAGCACTGAATGTGCCCTAATCTTGCCCGTTCTCTGTTCCAGGTCACTGTGCAAGGTATATCCAGCAACTTAGTCACTGCTCATCTCTTTCCCAAGTGGTCAGTCACGATTTAGCTTGTGTGGTGCTTATAACACGTGCCCATGTTGTTTTTTTAGATCGAATTTTAAGGTATTTACGTTTCAGATGGCTTTCATCAGAACGATATATCCACACCCGTGTACGAAATGGAATTTGTGGAACACGTGCTATATGCTGAAGTATTATAACTGACTGCGTCGTTACCCGAACCGAATGGTTCAAATGGCTCTGAGCACTATGGGACTTAACTACTCAGGTCATCAGTCCCCTAGAACTTAGAACTACTTAAACCTAACTAACCTAAGGACATCACACACATCCATGCCCGAGGCAGGGTTCGAACCTGCGACCGTAGCGGTCACGCGGTTCCAAACTGAAGCGCTTAGAACCGCACGGCCACACCGGCCGGCACCCGAACCGAATTAAAATCATTGAACAATAGTGTGACACTGGAAGTCAAGCTGGCCTCACTGCGTGCCGAGATGCGTATGTGAATGCTTGCGCGATGCCAAATAACGAAGAAAGACTTAGCAATTAATCATATTCAGCTTTATATGCCTAATGAATAGTGTTCCCCCGTTACTGTGACGTACGCTATTTAATTTCCAATATTAATTTTATTTCGATATATGAATTACTTTACATACACATTTCCCCCCGCTCCCCCCCCCCCCAAAAAAAAAAAAAAAAAAAAAAAAAAAACACAGCCACGGAGAGGAAAGAGACAATCATAACCAGATTCCTGACATATTGCAGGTCAGTATCCCAGAGTTCACCAATGACACGGTCATTACAGGGAAGTAAGCAACTTTCCCAAAATGGTGCCAATCATTAGAATTCGCTGAAAATTTGAACGGCTATTTCTTCTTCAAACAGGCGGAAAACGTCCTCCTTTGCGTCGGTTGGCACCTCCGCTGAATGGGAAACCTCGTAGGAACGAAAGCGTTATCTGGCTTCTGTGTCCCAGCAAGCAGAACTTGGCTGGTGCCTTTTTCAGCAGTTGATACAGGATCTATTTTATGTGGTCGGAAGCTTACTGAGTACCAATAACGGACGCCAGGAAGTCATAAAAATTCGGGACGCTGCCGTCTCCGCTTTGTTCACCTTGTTCGGACGTCAGTGGTTGCGCATTCGAAGGACGGAAACAGTTTTCGCATTCTGCTCCAGCAGCTTGCCATCTCGAGTTCCGTTACCGTTTCGCTGTTCATGACCGTGGACGGAGATGCGTCCGCGACAAAGCACCACAGTGTTAAAGTGGCACGAGCAACCATTTCGAGCAGGAGCTTCGTAGCAGCCTTTTGGATCGTGCAAGTCACCTTCGAACTCACCATGAGGTAAGAACACATCATCATCAATCTTTGTCTCGTGAGTAAAATGATCTCAGATCTCAGTGGCTGCGTCAACAGCCCGTCCTGTCTGTGTAGGAATCTCACACAGCATCGGTTCCCAATCAGGGCGTAATTAGCCCCTGAGTGGTGGAATAAAATTTTCTAAGTGGGTAAAAAAAGTTTTCTGTAGTGTTTGGGACTCGGAACTGAACTATTTTCAAAAGATCACCACCACCACCACCATCTCGTAAAATTGTAATACTAATTACATAAGTTACCAATAACTTCATTTTTATTTGAGATACTAGAATTAACGAGAGGGACAATGTGATAAATTACAGCTTGTGAAACGAATGTATGATCATCTTCATCTTTTGTTTCTCACCAAATCCACCTACTGCACATATATTTTTTATCATCTATCTGACACAGTAAAATTGATACACCTACGCTTAAGCATCTCATGAAACTGTATTCTCCAAGTTGTATGTACTTCCCGAATGGATCAGAAACTGCTTCATTACTCACTTTGCGATAATAAACGATCTAACTGAGATCACAACACAGCTGTAATTATGTAATGGCTAGTGCACTGCTGTGCGGCAATGGTCAGACGCAAAGCATTGGCAACCAAAAGTCTTCCAATTTCTACCATGTCAGGGGTAAGGCGTCCAGGAATCTAGTGGTGCACAAGCACTAGGTGTAGTGTACACCCTTTGACGTGGTTATTTTTAAAATGGAGTGGAACGGTGTGAGTGAAGCAAATGTCAGTAGGGAGAGGAGTGGCGAAGAGTGAACACGTTTTATAATAAATATCTACCAACAATGTGGATAATTAGCTTCCTTTTTTGAGGAGGTGTTGTAGATGACACTCGATATCAACTGAGAACTACTTCGCCTTTCTATAAATTGTCTCATTGACTCATTATTTCGGGCTTTAATAAGAGCTTCCGAATACTAAATAATCATTCATCTTCCATCATTTAAAATACAAAAGCGTACAAAAAAATTCCTTTTCATTGTTAAGTTTGTTTATGCGCTAATGTTGTTGTTGGTGGGGCGAGGGGAGGAGGGGGATGGTACTAGCCAATATCTGAGTGCACGGAGGGGGCAACAGTCTCGGAAAGGCTGGGAACCACTGACATAGTATTATACTCGACGAAGTTCTGACAAACAAGAACGGTTGCAGACACAATTACTTAGATCTGAAGATGATCCAGAACGATCGAAACATATTTTTTAATCTTGACTGACTGACTGACTGACTGACACATCATCGCACAGCCCAAACCGCTAAGGAAGGAAACTTGAAATTTGGGGAGGGAGTAGATTTTGTACTGTAGGCATCGATTAAGAAGAGTTCGTCGGAAATTCCATTCTTCAGGGGGTAAAATAGTGAGTGAAAGTTTTTTCTAAACTAATTACTATAAAACTACTAGGGGATTTCTAAATCTACATATATGACAACAGGATTTGACTCCTTGATTGGAAAAAAACAACAGAAAAACGTGTTATGATCTTCCTAGAATTTCAACCCCTAAGGGAGGGCAATAAGGGAAGGAAAACGTTTTTAAAAAATTTTCATTAAATTAAAAAGAAATTAAAGCTAACTATTTAAACTGGTATTTCACTTCTCGGTTAGATGTAAAGAAATATTTGAAAGATGCTAGGGAAATATCTCCTGAAGAACGTAACCGGCATGATTAACAAAAATTTTGCACTCCAGCCACCAGAATCGCTTTTTGGTCAGAAGTACATTCGGAAGAGCTTATGTGGCCTTAATTGGAGTGAAAAGCTTAGAAGGCGTTGCAGTTTGTAAACAACTTAAAAATTAGATTGAATTTAAAAAAAATCCCTGCAGGCCATATAGTCTACGAGAGCGAAGCAGCGGACGCTAAGCTAGTTAAAAATATGCAGTTTGAGGCTGAAGAATAAATGAGAAATGTTTTAAATATCAGTACTGTTCCTGATTCTAGACAGACGAATATGTCTGTTATAGTACTGAACGAAGTCTTCCGCCGAAATTATAAGCCTGCAGTGCAGATGTCATCTTCTAGAGTAATGGCACGCTGACCATCACTCTGTAATAACCACTTGTTTATTAATGTATTAACAATGCGGTTCCACTGAAGTGTCAGTGTGTTGCTTTTGGCTATCTGTAGTGAATCGTCGGCTGCATCCGTACTTTTGTATAGGCTGTTTTTGCAGATGCCGAAGTTCTTTGTTTTAATATTCGAATCTTTTAATGTTACAGTTTTTCAGTGTACTTTGTGACACCTGTCTAACGCTTCAGTTTCTTAATCACTCAATTTAAAAACCTCTGAAATACTGTCTTACGGGCTCAAGCCAGATACCGGAAATCACAGTCTGTTCACCCACGGACAGGGCACAAGGTGGAGACATTCCCGTGCTTGACTCTGTGTCAAGTCCCTGTTACAACAGCCTATGGCCCTCAAAAATCGTTTTTCGCCAAACCGATTTTCGGGTTTTTCGTGCCGCCACGTCCGTCACTCCAGTGTTCTGACTGCATTTTTGTGCAGGGTTGTAACGGAAGATTCGTGTTTCATATACATAACCAAGAATCTTCAAAAGGAATTCTAGCGTAAATATTGGAAACACAATTTTTGAAACATCCATTCGCAAACACTTTTTGGTCTGTAGCCACCATAAGAAGAACACTTCATGTATTCAGCGTCTTCGTACGCAGAACTTACTTCAGAATATTATGTACCTTCACAAGAGAGATCTTCCAGCAGAGCAACATCATAATGCAGAACGGTTCGTTGAATTTTATTGACTATTTATTCTTTAGAGAGATGATTCTGCTGCCTGAAATGTGTCAGTTTAATTAGCATACGTTCGAATTCAAAGTCACCTTGAAAATGGGCAGCTTCTGTGTTGGCAGCGCTGTGTAGGGCTTTGGATCTCCGATTGCGCTTTCTTTGTAAGAGACTCTGTGGCTGGTTGGACTCGTTGTTCGAAGTTAATCGCCAGTGGTGTTGGGCAGCTGGAAGTTAGTCGCCAGCAGTGATGGGAGTACTGTTGGGCACTTTGAGGTGAACAGCCAGCAGTGATAGATGTGGGGAGAGAATAGCCAGAGGTGATGGAGGTTAGAGGTTTGAAGTGTTAACTCGAGCGGCCGTTCTGGGCCTGTGTCCGTCATGGAAATTTAATTCGTCCATGATATTGTAATCTTTTGGAACTGGATGTCACAGACGTTTATATATTATATAATTTTTGAACTGGTTGCCACATTATTAAGATAAATACATTGTTTGCTCCGCAACAAAATCCTTCCTTTGCTAACCATATCCCTATTAGAAGTTAATGCCTTCAGTAGTTAGAATCTTATTTTAGCTGGCAGTATTGACGCTCGCTGTATTGCAGTGTTCATGTAATGAAGATTTTTGTGAGGTAAGTGCTTAAGGAAATGTATAGGTTATTGTTAAGATTTCTTTTTAGTCAGACCATGCGTTTGAATTAATTACTTGGAGTCAGATTGTAATTTTTTTGAACAGTCAGACTGCGTTGCGCTAGAATATTTTGGGTCAGTGTTGACATGATAAGGATAAGTAAAGAGGAAGTCGGCCCAGGACGTTCAGTTTTACTCAGCTGTTTCAGAATTAAATAACATAGAAGCTTCAACTATCCATTTCATTCAACAATAGAAGCAGCAAAGAATGTTAATACAGAAGTGCCAACCTAACCTATAGCAAACTGCCTTGAGTGTGAAATATTACAAGGTGTGACAATACCGATCTTCATTTCTCGGCGATCTCCGATGCTGCAATGGCTGTAAATGAATTTGCGAGTATCTGCTCCACCAAAATTTACTGCAACTTGCTGAGTTGTTGACATTGCAGCTAATTATTTGGCAGCGTGAAGAAAAAATGTCAAGCAACTCACATTGATACGATTTTCCCTTTCGGAATTACATATTTATTGCCTAATACGGTTACAAAACAGTAAGAAAAGTGGCTCACAAACACTGAGACCTTCATGGCTGATCCGCCACTCCTTGTATATTGTTTGAACAGTAACTGGTTACGGCATAGAAACTTCATGGATTACAACCAAAAACATGTTGGTGTATACAGGCTGACATCACGGAATCATACTAGTTCGCTTCTCACACTGCCACATAAAATTTTTCAAGGCTTTTAACTTTTAGTATTGAAATTCATAAAATATGTTCGATAACAATGCTCTTTGTAAAGTTGCTTATATCCCGAAGATTGTTAGTTGGAAAATGTTCCTGACATTTGTATGCGTTCATTCTATTAATACTAACGAAAAGGAAGATTCACTTCTTCTGAAATGTATTCTGGAATTACGAAATGAGAACTGTTTATGTCTTATGTTCAAGTATCGATTAGTAACAGTCGAACCAACGCAGACCGGCATTATACCTGCAAAAGTCAAAACGAAATTAATGTCAAAATTTGAATCACTATAATAAACTGAGTCCTAAAATGACCAGGTGAATGAAATAAGAACGTTCCAGAATTTACATAAGCCTGTAAATGTGGCAGCCTGACACCTGAGGTCAGCACTTCGTGTCACACGTATCCTAACGCTCATACATTAGTAAGTTCCAAGTGCTGGGGCATAAAGTAATGAACTTTCATCAACTCCGTTCTGTCCATCGTGTTAAATGAACTACAATTATATAAAATGTAGAGAGAAGTTAGAGCAGGCGTACGGGTGTAAGCTCCGAATACGTAATCCTCCTAGAGGTGACAGGCTGACAGATTACATTAACATTGTAATAGGCAATCAGGACAGTCGTGAGTGGTCTGACGGGTTTCCGAAGCAGCAAACGGAATTTCCAACGGGTTCTGTGGTAGCGGCTGAGCGATTGGCGGAGTAAGACAGGCTCAACTGTACGCATCGACTGTAAAGGTAGTATACATTGCGAGGTCCAGACTAATGCCGCCTGGTCGCAAAGAGAATACCGTATGTACCAGAGATATGCACTACGGCGCGATAGAATCGGCTCCAGAGAAGTAAAATGTTTTGCGAACTTTGTCAAAATTACGACGCATCTACATCTACATTTATACTCCGCAAGCCACCCAACGGTGTGTGGCTGAGGGCACTTTACGTGCCACTGTCATTACCTCCCTTTTCTGTTCCAGTCGCGTATGGTTCGCGGGAAGAACGACTGTCGGAAAGCCTCCGCGCGCGCTCGAATCACTCTAATTTTACATTCGTGGTCTCCTCGGGAGGTATAAGTAGGGGGAAGCAATATATTCGATACCTCATCCAGAAACGCACCCTCTCGAAACCTGGCGAGCAAACTACACTGCTACGCAGAGCGCCTCTCTTGCAGAGTCTGCCACTTGAGTTTGCTAAACATCTCCGTACCGCTATCACAGTTACCAAATAACCCTGAGACGAAACGTGCCGCTCTTCTTTGGATCTTCTCTATCTCCTCCGTCAACCCGATCTGGTACGGATCCCACACCGATGAGCAATACTGAAGTATAGGTCGAACGAGTGTTTTGTAAGCCACCTCCTTTGTTGATGGACTACATTTTCTAAGGACTCTCCCAATGAATCTCAACCTGGTACCCGCCTTACCAACAATTAATTCTATATGATCATTCCACTTCAAATCGTTTCGCACGCATACTCCCAGATATTTTACAGAAGTAACTGCTACCAGTGTTTGTTCCGCTATCATGTATTCAAACAATAAAGGATCCTTCTTTCTATGTATTCGCAATACATTACATTTGTCTATGTTAAGGGTCAGTTTCCACTCACTGCACCAAGTGCCTATCCGCTGTAGATCTTCCTGAATTTCGCTATAATTTTCTAATGCTGCAACTTCTCTGTATACTACAGCATCATCCGCGAAAAGCCGCATGGAACTTCCGACACTATCTACTAGGTCATTTATATATATTGTGAAAAGCAGAAGTTACTTTAACGTCTGTAGACGTCTCTCCATTGATAACAACATGCTGTGTTCTGTTTGCTAAAAACTGTTCAATCCAGCCACACAGCTGGTCTGATATTCCGTAGGCTCTTACTTTGTTAATCAGGTGACAGTTATGTGTCACCTGAGTACGGGAACGAATACATGAAGAAAACAAGAATCTTTCCGATCCACAGTACCTACGACAATATGTAAAAGTAAATATAGGCGGTGCGTTTTAGGATGTGCAGCCGCACCGGTTCTAGTTGTACATATGAAGATAGAAACGTCGACTCTGAGCAACTGCAAAATGCGAGTCTATCAATTATGCCGCGTAAGCTATCAATAACACCCATCATTAGGTGCTTCAAACTTATTGCGAATGAAATCGGTGGCTAATGGTAAGGTGACCGGACTGTTGGTATGATTCTTAGATTACCTACTGATTACTGGTCCCACTGTCGTTTATAGAAGCTTACTAGGCTATGGCTGCTGTAGCAAGTGAGAGTTTCGTATGACTGAAAAAAAAAGAGAGACAGCATGTCCCAACTTTTAAGCCATCCACAGGACAGATCCAATACCTGACATCTCGTATGATTACGGAACATGTTTCAGTGTTGTGTATGACGTCGTGGTTATGGCGTGCAAGATGGTGTCGGAGAGGAGAGCGGTGCATTGCCTGCGACTGTGTCTATTGGCCCCGCCTGAACAGCCGATGGAGAGAGACGCCCGCTGGCACAACTTGGTAATTAATTTCTGTCCTCCACCTCAGTTCGCTCCCCTCTCCCCTTCCCTTTCCACCTCCTCCTCGCAATCACTTCACCCCCTGCCACCCCTCCTCAGCTCCCATCTGCGCAGCTCATCGGCTGCATCTTCCACCACAGAGTAAGTTGCAGAGCTCTCTCGTTCGCTTTTCGACGACAAAACATTGTTCGATAAAAGAGTTCCCCCTACACAATATATGACTGCTAATTAGCGTTCTATGCACCAGCTTGAGCTGTGTGTTCTTATTCTTCCTTGCGGGACTAGGCCAAATGCCTCCTCCGGCTCCGTGTTGCTACCCCGTTATTGTTAACTCCATCGCTACCACCGGCCCGTCCCTGTTTTCTCACTCTCTCTCTCTCTCTCTCTCTCTCTCTCTCTCTCTCTTCCCGACGGCTTTACAGAAGCAGGATTTTCTTGGGATATCTTAGATCCTTTATTCTACAAATGTGTTCCCAGTTTACTCCGTCGTTAAATAGCTTCTCATATACTGAAAAGAAATTCAAAGACCGCCGAATTTTTTCAGGTATCTGTTCTTTCGCCGAGAGGTTTCTGGTCCACTTCCGCTGAGTGGGGACAAACTGTCATTGCGACATAAAATTTATTTCTAGTCTCTTTGCGCGTTACACTTATCATATACCACAGTATTACGCCGCGCGCGTTCTGGATCTTTTTAACTTTTTGGCTTGAGTCTTCTCCACTTTGTTAGGTAATCTCACATCCAAGATACTTGAAAATTAATACTTGCATTCTGTTCTAGCTGTTTACAGAGATCAACAAAAGTTTTCCATCACCCCGATATGTCATGCAGGTGTCTTGCTATTGCATCTGTTTCTGTACCGATCGGAAGGTGACCTCCGACGTTGTTTGCAAACATAGACAACAGTTACTACGAGCGCTATCTATGGGTAGAACGCCGCTCTAAAATGGATTGCAGTATTTCAACTGAAAAAATACCAGAAAAGCACGCACCAGAAGAGGCATTAGAGGCGTCTGTGGAACAGTAGAGGCCACATGCATCAAGCCACGAAGGAGAGTCGTGACCTATGATCGCGTCCGCATCATCACATTACGCGCAGCAGTTGCTCGACTTGTGCTTCGGAGTCAAAATGATGTCATGCGGACAGACTGACAGGTAGTGTTTAGGACTAACACCGTAACGCCGCAAAGCCAGCACCCCCCGCCCCTTGCCCCCTACGTTCTACGTTCTATAGGTACAAAGCATGGTCGACATCTACGACTTTTTAGTCAAAGAAACAGTGGGCTAAGTGCTCCAGAGCAGAGTTTGGCATTCTAAAAAGCTACAGGACGTCATGTACCACATCAGACTCTAAAGGAGACTATTGTACATTACTGGCCATTAAAATTTCTACAACAAGAAGCAGTGCAGATGATAAACGGGTATTCATTGTACAAATATATTATACTAGAACTGACATGTCATTTACATTTTCACGCAATTTAGGTGCATAGATTCTGAGAAATCACTACCCAGAACAACCACCTCTGGCCGTAATAACGGCCCTGATACGCCTGCGCATTGAGTCAAACAGAGCTTGGATTGCGTGTAAAGGTACAGCTGCCCATGCAGCTTCAACACGATACCACAGTTCATCAAGAGTACTGACTGGCGAATTGTGACGAGCCAGTTGCTCGGCCACCATTGACCAGACGTTTTCAGTTGGTGAGAGATCTATAGAATGTGCTGGCCAGGGCAGCAGTGGAACATTTTCTTTATCCAGAAAGGCCCGTACACAACCTGCAACATGCGGTCGTGCATTATCCTGCTGAAATGTAGGATTTCGCAGGGATCGAATGAAGGATAGAGCCACGGGTCGTAACACATCTGAAACGTATCGTCTACCGTTCGAAGTGCCGTCAATGCGAACAAGAGGTGACCGAGAAGTGTAACGAATGGCATCCCATACCATCACGCCGACTGATACGCCAGTATGGCGATGACGAATACACGCTTCCAATGTGCGTTCACCGCGATGTCGCCAAACACGGATGCGACCATCTTGATCCTGTAAACAGAACCTGGATTCATGCGAAAAAATGACGTTTTGCCAGTCGTGCACCCAGGTTCGTCGTTGAGTACACCATCGCAGGCGCTCCTGTCTGTGATGCACCGTCGAGGGTAACCACAGCCATGGTCTCCGAGCTGATAGTCCATGTTGCTCCAACGTCGTCGAACTGTTCGTGCAGATGGTTGTTGTCTGGCAAACGACCCCATCTGTTGACTTAGGGATCGAGACGAGGCTGCACGATCCGTTACAGCCATGCGGATAAGATGCCTGTCATCTCGACTGCTAGTGATACGAGGCCGTTGGGATCCAGCACGGCGTTCCGTATTAACCTCCTGAACCCACCGATTCCATATTCTGCACACAGTCATTGGATCTCGACCAACGCGAGCAGCAATGTCGCGATACGATAAACCACAATCGCGATAGGCTACAATCCGACCTTCATCAAAGTCGGAAACGTGATGGTACGCATTTCTCCTCCTTACACGAGGCAGCACAACAACGTTTCACCAGGCAACTGCTGTTTGTGTATGAGAAATCGGTTGGAAGCTTTCCTCATGTCAGCACGTTGTAGATGTCGCCACCGGCGCCAACCTTGTGTGAATGCTCTGAAAAGCTCATCATTTGCACATCACAGCATCTTCTTCCTATCGGTCAAATTTCGCGTCTGTAGCACGTCATCTTCGTGGTGTAGCAATTTTAATGGCCAGTAGTGTATTTATGGCGATGCAGAACACGAAGAACACTGCTCTGGCTCATGCCAGATTCCCTTGCGATTTGACGCGAAGTAACACCCTCGTACCACAGTGCCAAGAGTACGAATTTCCTTTTCCTCGTTAGTAGGTTTCCTGTGCCGGATATGTTTCCGATGCGTTAACGATCCATTTCTTCTCAATTTATCATACACGCATTCAAATGCATGACGTGTATGGTGAGTACATTGAGGATATCTTTCAGCTTACAAGTTCTCGCTCTCACTGGTTCCCCGTAAATGAGAAGCATATCATCTTGTATTTCGACTATACTATTCTTACCGTTCCTATTAGTATTGTATTGCCAAACCGTCGAATGGTGTTTACATGTCAATGGCACGTTAGATGGATTCGCCGTATTCAGCGAATATTTATTATTTGCACGATATACGAGAGAGAATTGCCAGAGCATGTGCTTTGCTAAATGCCGATTGTGATAAACAACACCACTCAATCCATGATAAGAAGATTGTTGCACTGCATTGATACGAATGGTTATCACTTCGAACACCTGTAAATGGACGTTCATGCCACCTTTTTGATCTTCAAAGACCTTACTTTTACGTATCATTGGATTCGTCGCTGCCGGCCGGAGTGGCCGAGCGGTTCTAGGCGCTACAGTCTGGAACCGCGCGACCGCTACGGTCGCAGGTTCGAATCCTGCCTCGGGCATGGATGTGTGTGATGTCCTTAGGTTAGTTAGGTTTAAGTAGTTCTAAGTTCTAGGCGACTGATGACCTCAGCAGTTAAGTCCCAAAGTGCTCAGAGCCATTTTTTGAACCAACGTCATATTATGGACCCCGTTGTGCGATGCATCGTTTGTTCCAGAAACTTTTAAGCAACTATCATACTCTCGGAGTTATTCTACATGACAACAGTTAGTGACTCACCCTGTATACTGTTGTCGCGTCTCAGAGTCTATTTTTGTTTCCTGTACTACGAAAAAAATGGTTCAAATGGCTCTGAGCACTATGGAACTTAACACCTGATGTCATCCGTCTTCTAGAACTTCGAACTACTTAAACCTAACCAACCTAAGGACATCACACACATCCATGCCCGATGCAGTATTCGAAACCGCGACCGTAGCGGTCGCGCGGTTCCGGACTGAAGCGCCTAGTACCGCTCGGTCACCGCGGCCGGCACAAGTTACAGATCGCACTAGAACGAAAGATCTTCGCAGGTTTCTAACCTCGTATTTTAATATTGTGAACCGTTTTGCAAATATAGTGTTAAGATTCGTTATCCTCTCGTAACAGCGCCGTCGTTGTAGGTTTACGAATAGTTCAAGCAGACTTCACCGGATAGGCAAGGCAGGCAAATACGGTACGCAAAACAGTAGTAAAGCGTACGTTTGCTTGAAACGCTGCAGTGCTTTACTTGACTACTTCATGGTGGAGGTGATTACGTCAGTACGGGTAGTAACGAGACGTAGAGGTGCACACAGGCGGCGAGGTTGGGCAGTGAGAAAGCGAGAGCGTCGGGCTGGTGGCGCCCGACCTGTTGACCCACCGTCGGCGGACAGCATACTGCGTCGCCCGCCACACGTGTTCGACCCGTGGCGTCAGGCGAGGCGTGCAGCGGGCGCTGGCTTAGTCGCGCTCTGCTCGCCACCGCAACTGCTGCTGCTGCTGCTGCTGCCCGTAACGGTGGCAGAGAACCAGCGTGGCCTAAGGGGTAGCCGGACACACGAGTGGCTGGCGCCACACACACACACACACACACACACACACACACACACACACACACACACACGTGTATGGTAGCTCGAACGCCACGGGGAAGACAGGCCGTGGGGAGTACGTCACAGCACGTGACGCCACACATCTTACGTGTGCTACCAGCCGTCTCTTGCGAGTAACTATTCCAGATGAGTTTAATAATATTCTTGACTGCGATCTTATTTGTGTGCAAGCTCTCGCTAACACGCGGCCAAGTCTAGATCTTCAGAGGGTACTTTTTCCATTAGACACTGATTTCCCGTGAGCCCTGTGCGGAGCCCAGCGTTCGCAAAGTGTGGCGGGTAATCCCACTAGTGTGACGTCTCAAGTTCTTTGGGTAAAGGGGGGGAGGGGAGTATTTCTCGTGGACCCCGCGGCAGCCGCAAGACGAACTGCCTGATGCGTTGCTTAGTTGATACAGCGGACTTCGCCAGATATCCTACTGCTGCTGAGATAAAAAAAGTGGCTACGTGCGACTTCTTAGTTGTGTACACAGACAGTCCTTCTAGCGCGGAAATCGAGAATCTCTACGATTTTTGTATGTTATCGACGTTGGTACAGGTAAGATACCCGTCCCGGGAATTCGAAGACTTTCGTGTATGTTTTAGTTTCAAATTTGAAGCCGCATAACAGAACACAATAATAATTATTTAGTGTGAGGTAATTACAAATTAATAGCTTGTATTGTATTGTATGTTAACCGGGGACCTAGAAACGACGGAGTGGCTCCATCCCTGCCGCAGCCGCAGTGGT
This sequence comes from Schistocerca cancellata, assembly GCF_023864275.1. NCBI lineage: Eukaryota > Metazoa > Arthropoda > Insecta > Orthoptera > Acrididae > Schistocerca > Schistocerca cancellata. The sequence continues at coordinate 375,425,810 of NC_064626.1, forward strand.
CCACAACCCCACGACGACTACCGCAGTCCACTTCACCCCTCCGCCGCCCCCCACCGAACTCAGGGTTATTGTGAGGTTCGGCCCCCGGTGGACACCCCAATGTTTGCGTGGTAGAGTAATGGTGGTGTACGCGTACGTGGAGAAGTTGCTTGCGCAGCAATCGCCGACATAGTGTAACTGATGCGGAATAAGGGGAACCAGCCCGCATTCGCCGAGGCAGATGGAAAACCGCCTAAAAACCATACACAGACTGGCCGGTTCACCGGACCTCGACACAAATCCGCCGGGCGTATTCGTGCCGAGGACCTGGTGCTCCTTCCCGCCCGGAAAGCCGTGCGTTAGACCGAACGGCCAACCGGGCGCGAAATTAATAGCTTACGGATTTTTTTCTGCGCTTGTATCATAAAACCTTGCCCGCCCAGTTGCCAATTCCTTGCAACTCAAATCTTATGAGAAACACCCAGCCAACTCAACATTAATTGCTGCTAGGGTAGTGATAACTCAGACAATGAACACCCAAGACAGAACAAAGTTAGAAAAAGACTAACAGGCGCACTCTGCTGAGCTCTGATTATCACAGTGCAAATTCCCTAGTCTGCCGGTGCTGCGGACATACATTACCAAGCTGTCTTCTTAACTGCAAGGACACGATCTGGCGTACTGGAAGCGATGGCTGGTTGCTTCGACATCCCGTCGTAGTTGATGATAATGTCGCGAGTATAGCCCGAAACAAATTGTCCTGGTCTGGTTGTTCCAGACTAAAGACTTCCTATCAATACAAATGCGCCTCTGAGTGAGACAAAGAAGGCTCGCCACACAATCACTGACGGTACAGTGATTGACTTTAACAAGCGAAGTCACACAGTAACTCCGATACAGTCAACTTTAGCCAAAACTGCCCAAGACAGACAACATAGGCCGCTTGTACGCAGAACGCTCAATTGCCAACTGTACTTGGAAAGTTACGTTGAAGTCAAAACTTCAGCAACTTCGTTAAACAGTTACAATCAAATAAAAGTTTATTAGACAGCCAACGGAAGGCAGGCTGTCCAGAGCAGCGAGAGCTCAGTCTAGTAACCTACTCCGACCGAAAGGCGAGAACCGACTACCACAAGAGCACCCGTACAAACCGAACACAGAACATTCCCGCCCCCATGACAGTGGCCGTGGTTAAATGTTCCAATCAGCAACTCGAAAACCGGCGGAAAATTCCACTCTATTGCTGAAGCACTATCATTCCACCAATGGAGATTCTTGGCGCCAATTTCTGCGCCGATTTTGCTACGTCACGGAGCTATGCCCTGAGCAAGCCAATCACAGTTACGATTTTGCAGAAAACGCGGGAATTCGCCCGCCAAGACTGTCTGGGGACACAAGTCATTCCCACACCTCGCTGGTAGCCCGCCAGCAAGTGTTTTCGTTAAGTTTCTGCGAAGTAACGGAATCTCTAGCCCAGCCGCTCCTTCAGGCCCCTGCGGGCGTGTCTCCGCCGCTATTATGACAATGTCTGCGTCTGGAAAGCATTCACTCGACTCCCTCACACCCATCGGCTCAACCCTTTCAAGATCAGCAGTGCCCACCTGTCACCGGACCACCCGGGTGACGAGAGACGCTGCGTGGGAAGTCCCCCTGTGAAGGAATAGCGACTTTTCACCGCATGCAATTAGAGAGGAAAATCGAATTACTCAGAGTAAGATAGAAATATGAGAGGGGGTTTCTGCCACCTCTCAACCTGTGCAGGCTTCTCCACCCAGGGCCTGAGTCACGCCTGCCATTTCATTTCCATTGGCGTTCCAACCTCTAGTAGTATAGGCAATCATTCATTACGCCGCTTTGATAATAAAGACACTCCACCAGCTTTACTTAAATAAGCATTAACAACTATTTAGAAGGTGTACGTGACAATGTCAGTCTTCTTTAAATATTCATATATACGACGTCCAAACTATCAAGTGATATGTAATTTTGGTTGTAAATCATGGCAGAGTATGAAGATGAGTGCTTATAAGGTGCGAAATTATAGCACCTTACAGAGGTACTCCTGTGGTCAGGAAGCCCGCCCCCTCCCCCATTCCCCCGGTCTACGCCAGACAGAACGTATGTGGGATCAGCTCTGACGTCAAGTCCGTCCTAGAGCCATTATCCAGGATATTAAGGACCCAGTTACAATATCTGTAGGCCAGCTTGCCTCAGGAGAGTATGCAGCGGCTTTTAAACACTCTATCCAACCGAATCAGAGCATGCATGCAGTCGAGAGATGACGTAACGTCATACTGATAAGTAGGCTCATACTACCAAGTCTTTTGCAAATTTGTCTCCATTCTGGAATCACTGAAGTGACATCATATGAACTGATTTGAAACTTCTTCCAACTTCCAAGCTTCACAGAAGTTCTCCTGCGCATCTTGCAGGACTAGCACTTCTGGAAGAAAGAATAATGCGGATACGTGCCTGAGGCTCAGCCTGGGAGATAATTTCCAGAATGAATTTTCACATTGCAGAGGAGCGTGCGGTAATTTGAAACTTCCTGACGCTTAAAACTTTGTGCCGGGACTGTTACCTGGAAGATGGGAGATGAGGTACTGGCGGACGTAAGGCGGGGAGGTGTGGGAATCGTGCTTGGATAGTTCCGCAGTGTGGTGCACTGACATATTGTTGAATAAAAGGTTTCAAAATAGTGCACCTACAGAGTATCTCCATTTGGAGAAATGAAAAATGTTGAAGGTAGGTTTAGGAATGAAATAAGAGGCATTATTTCTATGCAAATGCGGTGTAAGGTTATCTAACTAAGATAAAATGTCACACATTTGTTAATAAGCTACATAAAAATTATAAGCAGTCGTTCATAAAAGAAGATAAATTGAACAATAAACTTTTGTGATGTGTTTCAAAGGTGTAGCTCTACAAAATAATCTTGTCATTGATTGGCCCTAAATTACATAAAGATATACTAGTGAGATTAAGCAGGTAAGTGAAGTGGCTGTGACATGCAAAGAAAATTTTTTAACACAACAAGAGAAATTATAGAAACTGAAGTAAAGGAAAACGGGGCATGTGAATAAGAGGGAAAATTTACAACATGGCCAAGATGGGATTATGAGCAGTATCTGCAGTTAGAAGTAGCAAGTAAGGGAACTGTGCCCAGTCATTCAGTAGAGGCCTGTACGGGGAGGATATGTCAGCATCGGTTCGACGGTTCGAGAGCATGCGCAAGAAGAAGTTACAACAACCGTGTTCGCTCACCTTCCTGTTACGCTGCAGGGACACGTCAACTGTTCCGAAATTTCTGCAAGTGAAGAGGACGTTCCGCTCGGCACAAGCTCATCGAATTTACATCCGTATGGAATCAGCAATGTTACGAGAGAGGATTCACCAGACGCGAGCACTGGCGGAAACCAGCAGTAAGATATTTCAACTTCATATTCTCATTAGTAATACCATGCAGTATGACGACTGGAGTAAGATTGACAGCCTTACATTTAGAACTATGGAAGTAAGTGCAGAAATATTAGTGGTTAGACAAAAGAGAAAGTTCGATAGCTTACAGAAGATCACGTCGGGAGGCACAAGAGAGGATAATTCTCGTACAGTTATTAACCCGTCAGACAAAGTCTTGACTGTAGATGAAATTTCAATACTTGCTAAGGGTGGAAATTTTGCAGTGACGCCCCGAATGGTTCCCACGGAAGATATTGTGGCTAATGTTGAGGCAGGTATCCGTCAGCTGTCACAGCAGTCCGCTGATGTTATAAGAATGGAAACAGCTAGTATCTTGCGCACATGTAAGCCGCCTTATAGTAATCTGTCACAGGCACAAAGGAAGGCCCTGAGGGACATCAACGCACATGAAACCATCATCGTGCTTTCTGCAGATAAAGGTAACGCGACTGTCGCAATAAAGAGTAAAGATTATCATGAAAAAATTATGGACATTTTGGATCCCAACAATTACAAACAACTTCAGAAGGATCCGACATCGAGGATTTTAAAAATGACCAATCAATTGGTGACAGCGTCTTCCCTCTCTTCAGGCGGCAGGAAGCAATTCTTTAAATCAGAATCTTACTCGCCCAGACTCTATGGGTTACCCAAGGTAGATAAACCTCTGAGACCTATAGTAAGCGCAATAGGGTCTCCCACACATGAACTAGCTGGACACCTTGCCTCGCTGCTGAATCCTCATGCTGGTGGAACTGACAGTCATATTAACAATTCATATCACTTCATCAATATTATTATGGAAATTAGTGTGGGCCCTAATGATATCCTGGTCAGTTTTGATGTGGTGTCGTCGTTTACCATGATTCCGGTGAATGAAGCGATCACATGTGCCGGCCGAAGTGGCCGTACGGTTCTAGGCGCTGCAGTCTGGAACCGCGAGACCGCTACGGTCGCAGGTTCGAATCCTGCCTCGGGCATGGATGTGTGTGATGCCCTTAGGTTAGTTAGGTTTAAGTAGTTCTAAGTTCTAGGGAACTTCTGACCACAGATGTTGAGTCCCATAGTGCTCAGAGCCATTTGAACCATCTTAGATGTGACGGTAATCAAACGAGGGGGCGGATCATTGGGTCATAAGGTTTTCAGAAAAGACACACACACTGATCGTTATCTGCAGAAAGATTCTAACCACCACCTAAGACATAAAAGAGGGGTGATTAAAACATTAATAGGCAAGGCGCACAAAATATGTGAACCAGCTCGCTTAGATGATGAGATTGAACACCCTAGAGCGACCTTCAAGAACAATGGGTACTCCAACAGAGAGACAGACCGTGAACTACGCCCTAGACTGACAACCAGGACGGGCGAGGATCGACACCAACCCAAGGGGACAGTGTTCTTACCATTCATCAGTAAGGTCACTGATCGCATTGGAAATTTTTTAAGGAAGTACGATGTGGAAACTATTTTCAGACGAACCACGAAAATAAAAGAATGTTTAAGATCTGCCAAAGATAAACGACATCCTCTAGCTACACCAGGTGTCTATAAAATGCCGTGCAGTTGTAGAAAGGTCTATATAGGCACAACAAAAAGAAGCGTCGACACCCGTGTGGGTGAACATAAAAGGAACTGCCGCCTCGGACATATTGATAAATCGGCTGTAGCGGAACATGTGTTTCACGAAGGTGATCATGAAATAAAGTTTAGTGAGACGACCGTCATAACAAAGGCGTTGCATTATAAGAGCGATTGTACAGAGAGGCCATTGAAATTGCCAAACACTGCAATAATTTTAATAGAAAAGGTGAAGGTATTAAGCTGGATAAGATATGGATGTCAACATTGCAGCAACAGCGTGACAATCGATTAATTTCAGTTGAGAAAGTTGGCAATATCAGAGATCATAGCACAGCCGACGTCACGTGATTAACAGAGGCGCCCTCTAGATGGCTTATGTATATGGCGCTCGCTCGTGCTCTAGTTGCAGTTCGCCGATTGTCCTCGGAGGATGCCTTCCGCTGTCGAAGGCGAAACGTCACGGGAGAGTCTTATGTATGGACCACGGCATCTCAGCTCGGAAGTGTTAAGTGATAAGTGTTGTGCACGTAAGATGATGTTTTTATATTCCTGGATTTAAGGGCATTTCCTAAATAAGGAATTGTACACCAGTTATTGTGTTCGTCAGGTGGTGGGTCAAGAACAGCGTGAAGAAGGGAGTACAACTGTTATTCCTGCTTTTTGTGCATTCTGGAGTTTGTAGGCAACTGCATAAATTATTTAGTTCTACCCATATTCATAGTTCCAAGATTTATGGGGAACCATCCACTACATATGTAGTAATACCTGCCAATTCTCAACGCCCAGTGACCCATATACACTCCTGGAAATGGAAAAAAGAACACATTGACACCGGTGTGTTAGACCCACCATACTTGCTCCGGACACTGCGAGAGGGCTGTACAAGTAATGATCACACGCACGGCACAGCGGACACACCAGGAACCGCGGTGTTGGCCGTCGAATGGCGCTAGCTGCGCAGCATTTGTGCACCGCCGCCTTCAGTATCAGCCAGTTTGCCGTGGCATACGGAGCTCCATCGCAGTCTTTAACACTGGTAGCATGCCGCGACAGCGTGGACGTGAGCCGTATGTGCAGTTGACGGACTTTGAGCGAGGGCGTATAGTGGGCATGCGGGAGGCCGGGTGGACGTACCGCCGAATTGCTCAACACGTGGGGCGTGAGGTCTCCACAGTACATCGATGTTGTCGCCAGTGGTCGGCGGAAGGTGCACGTGCCCGTCGACCTGGGACCGGACCGCAGCGACGCACGGATGCACGCCAAGACCGTAGGATCCTACGCAGTGCCGTAGGGGACCGCACCGCCACTTCCCAGCAAATTAGGGACACTGTTGCTCCTGGGGTATCGGCGAGGACCATTCGCAACCGTCTCCATGAAGCTGGGCTACGGTCCCGCACACCGTTAGGCCGTCTTCCGCTCACGTCCCAACATCGTGCAGCCCGCCTCCAGTGGTGTCGCGACAGGCGTGAATGGAGGGACGAATGGAGACGTGTCGTCTTCAGCGATGAGAGTCGCTTCTGCCTTGGTGCCAGTGATGGTCGTATGCGTGTTTGGCGCCGTGCAGGTGAGCGCCACAATCAGGACTGCATACGACCGAGGCACACAGGGCCAACACCCGGCATCATGGTGTGGGGAGCGATCTCCTACACTGGCCGTACACCACTGGTGATCGTCGAGGGGACACTGAATAGTGCACGGTACATCCAAACCGTCATCGAACCCATCGTTCTACCATTCCTAGACCGGCAAGGGAACTTGCTGTTCCAACAGGACAATGCACGTCTGCATGTATCCCGTGCCACCCAACGTGCTCTAGAAGGTGTAAGTCAACTACCCTGGCCAGCAAGATCTCCGGATCTGTCCCCCATTGAGCATGTTTGGGACTGGATGAAGCGTCGTCTCACGCGGTCTGCACGTCCAGCACTAACGCTGGTCCAACTGAGGCGCCAGGTGGAAATGGCATGGCAAGCCGTTCCACAGGACTACATCCAGCATCTCTACGATCGTCTCCATGGGAGAATAGCAGGCTGCATTGCTGCGAAAGGTGGATATACACTGTACTAGTGCCGACATTGTGCATGCTCTGTTGCCTGTGTCTATGTGCCTGTGGTTCTGTCAGTGTGATCATGTGATGTATCTGACCCCAGGAATGTGTCAATAAAGTTTCCCCTTCCTGGGACAATGAATTCACGGTGTTCTTATTTCAATTTCCAGGAGTGTACATGGCGCCTTTAATTTAATGAACCATCGCCTAATATCCGTCCCCATGAGGGAATACAATTTCCAAATGGAATTACGCGAAATCAGACAAATGGAATCAAACAATGGCTTCTCTGTTGGTGGACTCCAGTTTCTGCAGTTATAGCGCGCAAAAAGCACGTTGGCGTGTCTTCCCGAACAGGTAGAGCATAACGAAGCGAACAGATATTCTGAACGTGCATTTGAACGTAGACCTATTAGATGGAAGAATGCCACGTCCTTCAAATGCACGTCATTTCTTTTCGGTACAGCGTCTGAAGACACCACGTTAGCTTTAAGCTGAAGCTCATATTTGGTGCGTTTATTATTATAACTTACGACCCATGAAAGTATGACGTTTCAAAGCACCAGCAAATTGAAGATCTCTCAAAACATATCTTTCACTGGTACTATTTGCTGTAATAAAATGACTAGGTAGTTAAAAATTTTTCGAGCTATAACTTGCGTGTTATGAAAGTAGGCCGTCTTAAGGCAATCGCACATTGAAGATCCATCAAAGATACATTTTCTTAGTACCATTTGTTATAGTAAAATTTCAGTTAATAACAAATCTTGAAATAAAAGCCTTCAGAACGTAGTAACACATAGTCGTGCCTCACATGAGATTAGCGTAATGAATGGAGACGCAGGATTACGAAGAAAGAGTATAGTGTCACGTGTAGCGGGTTCGCATGTCGCTATATCTATTTTTTTTTTTTTTTTTACTCCGCGATTTTTAAAAGGCTCTGAGGCCTTTTCATTGATCTAATAGAAGTATTTTTTGTAACATTCGTTGTTACCTAAATATAAATGCGCACTCAGGAGTGAGTTTATTGGAAAATTGGGGTAAGGTCTTCTGGAACCAAACAGCTAAGGTCATCGGTCCCTAAGCTTAAACACTACTTAATCTAACTTACGCTAAGGACAACACACACACCCATGCCCGAGGGAGGACTCGAACCTCCGACGGGGGGAGCCGCACAGTGAGTTTATTCAGTAGGTGTTATTCACAAGAGAGTTTGCACTACTTGCAGTACGATATTTTCACCTTCTTGTTGCAAGTATTGTATTTCACACATTCCAAAATTCTGCTACTGAATAGAAACAGTGATCTAGTAGAATAACTTTAGTATTTTACTTAAAGTGGAGTTTGATGGTATATATATATATATATATATATATATATATATATATATATATATATATATATATATATATACTTTTTTGTTTTTGGAAGACTGTTGTAAATTTGTATCACACTATCTGTAATGGAAGACCATACTGACTGGACTTGGAACTTCCTTTTTGCCTTATAACATGTTACTGGATAATGAAGTTTTTATTTATGTATGATGATGACGTCCCATGCTCCGAGGAGTGTAGGGGACTATGCGGGAGACCCGCACCGCTGTACTAGGCAAGGTCCTAGCGGGGATTGTTTGCCATTGCCTTCCTCCGACCGTAATGGGGATGAATGATGATGAAGACGACACAACATCTTGAGGCAGGAAAAATCCCTGACCCCACCGGGAATCTAACCCGGGACCCCGTGCGCGAAAAGCGAGAACGCTACCTTTTTTTTTTCTTTTTTAATCTCACTTTGTTCGCTTTCTTTCGTTGCTTCTCCTCAGGGCAGACGTCGTATGAGACCTGTTTAAGTTCGTCGTTGATCGATTAACTCAGATTTTTTATTACAGAGGGCAGCTAACCCTCTGACCGAACACGCTGAGCTACCGTGCCGGCTTTTCAAGACCACGAGCTGCGGACTATTTATGTGTACTACGGATGGAACAACGTGACTAGTGTATGGGCAAGGGAGGAAATGTCCATTTTAATAGAACGAAGGAGCTTTACGCCTGTCCATTTCGTAAACGAACTACGTGATCTGCGAACAACATACACGACAGCTGCCGCTGGAGAGCGCTGCGATGGCGTATACCACGTTGAGAATCACACACCGTATGCACAAGCAAGGTCTTCCAGAGCGTTCAGCTGCGCGGTGGAGATCAAGTCAGGGCGCTGCACGTTGTACGCCGTGGCTCGTGTAAAGACGGCCTTATCACGCATCGCCATTCCGCCGAAAACTTGGCGCCCGAGGGCCCCGCCCGGTACGTCTGGCCAGTCACGCTGGTCTGGTTGGCCGGCCGGCGCTCTGCGTCCTTGGATGAGTTCAAGGCCCTAGCTAGCCGGAGCCAGGCGGCGTGAAGTGGCAGCTTGATAGGTAGGCACAGGGGGGACCCCGGGGCAGAGCGAGCAGACCCCTAGCTGCGTTCCACCGCCCTCGGCCTGTCTTGCCGCCTTATCGACCACGGCACCTTGCGCTCCTTCCTTCCTCCCGCCCCTCCTACCTGCCGGACACGATTCCTCAGCCACTGGTGCTGTAAGCGGATTTGGAACGGCGCGGGCGCAAGGAAGAGCTGACAGTCCGGATCAACTTGGCCGCCAACTCCGGAGCTGACAGGCTGGTGGGACTCCACCTAACTTGCAAAGGCAATTTATTTCCTGCGGCAACGTTTGTAAGGCAGTAACGAGTCAAACATTACGAATACGTCTTTTTCATACCATGCGGCAATTTTCTGTCTAAAATGAAGGAAAAATAGGGGAAAATATTAAGAAGTTAGTTTGTGCGGTCACCATCCGAAGCAGGCACAAAAATATTTGTTTTGTAAGTACAAATCGTCTTTTCTTGTTGGCATGTATTTCATTTCTTCCAGATGCGATTCTCCTTTACATTAAGGCATCCTCAGTGGAATCTAGAATGATGCACTTTTATTTTAACACTTTACCGTCCGCACGCCTCATACAAATTTATTCGCTTGGTGCCGGCAGCGCTAATTCGGATTACTTGGCTTGTCGCGCGCGGGATTAGCCGAGCGGTCTCAGGCGCTGCAGTCACGGACTGTGCGGCTGCTCCCGGCGGAGGTTCGAGTCCTCCCTCGGGCATCGGTGTGTGTGTTTGTCCTTAGGATAATTTAGGTTAAGTAGTGTGTAAGCTTAGGGACTGATGACCTTAGCAGTTAAGTCCCATAAGATTTCACACACATTTGAACATTTGGCTTGTCGCCGGCCGCTTGTCACCTTTCCGTGGATGACAAGCTTCAAACACATTGACTTTTGCGCGCTTTAATTTTTCCGGAAATCCTCTGTTTCGCCGTATCGTTCCACAAACTCGAATTTTCTTTTCAAATAACTTCTCTGCAAGTTCTACACTGTTATAATAATTATCCATGTAGAGGTGATGCCACTTTCCATAAGAACGTGTCAATAGTTCCATCACTGTTTTTGCTAAAGGTTGTCCAGCGCCGGAATATATCTTGAATGATGGAATGTATCCCGTACTCGAATCACACAGCATCCGAATGAGTATGCCATATTTTGTAATTTTCGACGGATTGTAAACTTCAAAATTTAACTGTCCACGCCACGGCATCATTCCTTCATCAATTGAGATGTTTTGACTTAGAGTAAATGTTTCTTTAAACTATTTGGAAAAATACTCGATTAAGAATTGCACCTTGAAAAGCCGGTGGGCATTATCCAGTTTATTGTTGTTGTCGGAAAAATGTAAAAATAATAATATTTGTCTGAATCAGTTGTGGGACATAGTTTTGCGAAATATCGGTGTGTAAATCAACAGATTCGTTGACCAGTAATCATCGATCCTTGCTTTTTTATTTTTTACAGTTCCCATAAGGATAGCAAGCCCAAACCATTTTCTAAGGTCGGCTCCCGTAACGTCGAGAAATTTGGCACTTTTTTAAGCCAGTTTCCTTCTGTTCCAATTTTGTCTGTTATACTCGTTGGTTTCGTTGCTAATATATTCAAATAGATCGTTCCCAATATATAATTCTACGATATCCACGACGCTCTGTGTATCTTTGGGAAATATGTGGGGACTCGGAGATCCTTCAAATTTATTAGTGGTCCTCGGTAAATCATTGTCAGTCTGTCTTCGTCTGATTTATCCGAATCAGTTGGCAACCGTAGAGTTCGGCGAATTCTTCTTGGACGTATTTCGCTATCTTCCGACGATCCTGTTTCACTTCCATTTTTTTGATACCCAATGTCTTGCTCCCAATCGGCCAAGTCGTCAAGAACGTCAGACAAGACAACTGCGCGTTCATCGTAAATAATCGTATCGTCTCTTTCGGCTGCCATGATGAAAGTGCACAAGTACTTGTAAAACAAAAAGCTTGTTGATGTGTGTAACTGATTGTTACCTAAACAAAACACCAACAGAATGCAAAAGATACTGAAGTGCTGTCGCCGGCCAGTGAGTGATACTATGCACACGACACCATTGTGGTGTCGCCGGCCGCTGACCACTACTTCGCGCACGACACCACTGTGGTGTCGCAGGATGGCGAAGTGTTAATATGCGATATTTGTAGATTATAAAAGAGTTCACGACTTGTTCCTTTTTTTACGTAAATAAATCATTACTTACAGTTCTTTGCGTTTTGGTTTGTAGCTGCGTTTCCTCTCATGTGGTCTTCGCCTTTGTGGTTGGCCTCTGCGTTTCCTCTTATCTCTTCACATGTTGGTGGTCGCACTGTAATTTCACTTATGAAACAAGCACGTTTTCATGTAATGTAACTTTTGCTTCACAATTTTCACGTTGTTTGCCCTAACTGCTGTAGAGCACTATCAGTCCTCTGTCACTACAGTACGTTTAAAGTAAGTTGCGACTTTTGACAGTTCAATACGGAGCGAGTGGAGGGAAGCGTAGTTGCCAGCGTGTATAATGCGCGTCACCGGGCGACCGCAATACAATGGCAGTCCCATTCGGCGCGGAATCTGGCAGGGTCGTTTGACTGCGCGAACAGCTGACCGTCCGATCTGCGATCTTTCGAAACGATTTTCAAGAAACTATTCGGTAGTAAACTCTCACCGCCTATCATTCCGTTAATAGTCAAAGTCGTTGCGATGGTTCAATAATACATAAACTAATGCAAGAAATTCTTAGTTTACAGTGAAAAACATGGGTCGCTATGAATTTGTGTATGGTGGTTGTTACGTTAGATGTTCCTGTCAATTAAATGTAGGTAATATATTGAATTATTCTTTAAATTTGGAAGGATTCGGCTGTCTCGTTTCCAATACCGAGAAAATGGAATGTATGTAAATCGCTCTGTCACGAAATCGTGCGTCAGTGAAAAAGCTAGAATGAAATACTCATAAATTCTTCGTATCTTAGAAATGTTTTGAGATATCAAAACAAGATCTTGGCAAATGATAGCACGGAAGGTTCAAATGGCATTGAGCACTATGGGACTTAACCTCTGAGGTCATGAGTCCCCTAGAACTTAGAACTACTTAAACCTAACTAACCTAAGGACATCACACACATCCATGCCCGAGGCAGGATTCGAACCTGCGACCGTAGCGGGCGCGCGGTTCCAGACTGTAGCGTCTAGAACCGCTCGGCCACAGCGGCCGGCATAGGGCGCAAGGACCGGAGCGTTTTGCCATATGATTATTATGCGAAAATTACATATCTACCGCGATTTTCAGAAGACTACAGATATTTTCAATAAAAAAGGTAATTAATGAGGGTAATCGGTAGTTGGTGAAAAGAGAACTTCTGTGGGGTTTTGTAACAATATATGAGATGAAGTTACACGTTTATTTTTATACTGAGAATGGTCTGTTTTGTGAACTATTGACCTGACTTGCACGCAGTTGTTAGTTTAACACTACACTATTACAGTATTCTGTCGCAGTTTCACTGCATTACAATGTTAGTGGGAGGAATATTTCTCAACTCTGCCGTGTTCTGGCAAAAGAAGCAGATCTTAACATAGAAACAAGAGAAGCTACTTATTCTTCAGAACTCGTCACAGTCCTTCATGAATGGCTCCTCAACTACCTTCCTGGTATAGCTGACAACTCAAGACCTGTCCTGTCGTGTAACGTTTGCAGTAGCTCTCCTTTTGTCAGAATTTCAACATCATCAATGACTCTAAACTTCTTGCTGTTTTTTGCCACGGTACTTTTCACCTGGACCCATATACTGTCAGTAGGATCGAAATGAGCTTGATACTGAGGAAGCATGATTAGTCGACCTGGTAGCGTGGAGTTTTGACTTGTACAGCACTACAAGTTCCATTAACTTAGCTTTATACACTCTACGTTAAACTTTTTCTCATGGAACATTTCTTTGTCCACAGAGCAAAATATCAGCTTTCGTCTACCGCGCTGTTGAAGCTTTATGCATCGCAACAGCGCGGTATGGGTTTTGTCCATTACTATTGTCGAATTGCGAGGAATGCTTTGCAGCAGAACGCTGTCTTGTCAGCTGGTGAATGTGTTCTTGGACGACACTTTTATTGCAAATCTCGTATTCAGATGTACTGCATTGTTGTTATTAATGTAACGCCAACACGAAACACTTATTCACGATACCTGATAACTATAGAACATTTCAGAGCGAGAAAAAACGACTTTACAACGAGAACTGACAAACGCTGATGCGTGTCACTATGTCGAAATGTTTACTCAAGGTGAAACGACAGGGGCGCTTCACCAGCCGAACCGCTGGCGGCGTGGTAGGGAAAGCCGGCTCGCCATTGGTGTCACATGGCCAACGGTGTCTCGTCCCCCTCCGGTCAGCCAAACGTCAAAAGTCTCAACTAATTTTAAAACCACTATAGTTGTAAATATTTTACCGAAAACAGTGCTTAACGTCGCAGCTACTGTGCTCACTTCGACGCATCCCGATTGGTTTGTTTACGTACATGTTGCCAACCTAACGAAGTATATGCTAAAAACTAACGACTATAAATTTTTGTTGATTTGAGTTTTGGTTCAAATGTTTTGTGGAGAGATTCACGCACAATTGAGTGGAAAGCGATTACATTTATTATGATAATAATCCTCTGTTGGGGCGTTACTCTATTATTTTACGTAGTAGTGTAAACAATGGGTTGTTGTCATGTGTACTTGGTCATTCAATAGAGTTTTCTTTTCTGCTTTGATTTCCTGTATGTGGTAATTTTCTTTCAGGATTACGACGTGTTTTTTAATTCTTAATTCTAAAGATTTCCATGTCTTCTTCTCTAGAGGTTGGCTTATGATTGTGTTATCTTATGTGTTATGCAAATGGGGAGTAGTCTATTCCACTACTTCCAGGCTCTCAAGTGTTCTTTGTATCTGACATCAAATGTTCTGCCTGTTTGCACTATGTATGGTTCAAATGGCTCTGAGCACTACGGGACTTAACATCTGAGGTCATCGTGGTCGTTTCCCACGCCCGGGTTCCCGGGTTCGATTCCCGGCGGGGTCAGGGATTTTCTCTGCCTCGTGATGGCTGGGTGTTGTGTGCTGTCCTTAGGTTAGTTAGGTTTAAGTAGTTCTAAGTTCTAGGGGACTGATGACCGTAGATGTTAAGTCCCATAGTGCTCAGAGCCAACTGAGGTCATCAGTCCCCTAGATCTTAGAACTACTTACACCCAACTAACCTAAGGACATCACACAGCCGGCCGCGGTGGTCTAGCGGTTCTGGCGCTGCAGTCCGGCACCGCGGGACTGCTACGGTCGCAGGTTCGAATCCTGCCTCGGGCATGGGTGTGTGTGTTGTCCTTAGGTTAGTTAGGTTTAAGTAGTTCTAAGTTCTAGGGGATTATGACCTAAGATGTTGAGTCCCATAGTGCTCAGAGCCATTTGACATCACACACATCCATGCCCGAGGCAGGATTCGAACCTGCGACCGCAGTGGTCGCGTAGTTCCAGACTGAAGCGCCTAGAACCGCTCGGCCACACCGGCCGGCTGCATTATGTATCTGTCACCAAAAGCGTTTCGCTGTCATTGATATATACCTGCTTTCCGATTTATGAATACGTGACTTGACAGTTTTGGGGTGTATCTTTGGATAGTATTGTCTGTTGCGTATGGTATGTTTATGCCCTCTCTCTTGAAAAAAAATAACTGTTGGTGATTTTGTGTGTGAGTTTGTGTTTGTATGTCACTGTGTAGAATCTTGAGTTCTCTCTTACATTTTCGTCATTATTCTGTGTAGTTGTTACGGTCTGAGTGGGTGCGATTATGTTTGGTTCTGCTGATTTGTTGGCTGTGGTTCTGTTTTCCCTGGCCGGCCGCTGTGGCCGAGCGTTCTAGGGCCTTCAGTCCGGAACCACGCGGCTGCTACCGTCGCAGGTTCGAATCCTGCTTCGGGCATGGATGTGTGTGATGTCCTTATGTTAGTTAGGTTTACGTAGTCCTAAGTCTAAGGGACTGATGACCTCAGATGTTAAGTCCCATAGTGCTTAGAGCGATTTGAACTATTTTTGTTTTTCCTGATTTTATTTTACTTTTAATCTTGTTATTTAGCCTTCTGACTATGTTACTACTGCAACCACTGGTTTTGGCTATCCGCACTGTTACGTCAAGGTCTTTTTGGTAGTTTTCTTTGTTGAGTGGCACTGTATTGAGTCTATGATGCATGCGTGTAAGTGCTGCTTGCTTTTGTGGGTGTGGGTGGTCTGCGGATTGGGGAATGAAGAAGTTCATTGCTGCGGTTTTCCAGTAAATTTCAGACATATCTTTATTGTTTTTTTTTATTGCTACAGCTAGAAAGTTTATTTGCTTTATCTGTTCTCTCTTAATTGTAAATTTTACATTTTTATGTATCTTCTTGATGTCAGTGTGTCGTTTTTCAATTTTTTTCTTTTTCGACTTGTCTATCAGGCGGAGGATGTCATCCATATACCTGAACCAATATAGTATATTGTATTCTTTTGGCACTATTTTTGTGAAAATGATTTGTTCAGTGTGGCTTTTGAAAATATTTGCTAAGGCTCCTGAAACTGGGGAGCCGATTGGTAATCCATCTCCTTGTAAATAAAATTCATTATTGAACTAGAAGTAATTCGGTTCTGTTATGAGCTTTGGTGAGGGGAATATTTCATTAATGTGTTTATCAGGGAGGTGACTATGTGTTTTCAGGCTTTTATCTTTGATGTCTATTGTTTATGGTAACGGTACTTGGAATATGTGCCTCCTATATCAAATGAAGGAGTGTTGCTGTGTTTGGAATGTTTATATATTTGATTTGTTGTAACAGCTTGTGTCGTGTTTTTAATAGTTCTGTCTTCTTGTACTTTAAATTTTCCGATACTAATTTTAACATGTATCCTGCAAGCTTGTAAGGGGGGGGGGGGGGGGGGACTTTCTGAAATACAGTACCGGCCTCAGGGGGAGATTCGATTTTGTGGCTCGGTGGTTGGCTTTGGAGTACAGGCGCGGATGGGATGGGATTAACCTGTGTCAGCTTTCTTTTCTCCTTGTATACTCTATGATGTCTATATTTTTCACAGTGTTCCTTACTTTTGTCTGGAATCTGATTGTTGGGCCCAATTTTAAATTGTAATTTTATTTTAAGAGATGAATCTCTGTGTTTTTTCAATGTATTATTCTTTGTTTATAAGTACTACTGTGTTCCCCTTGCCTGCTTCTGAAATGATAACTTTCCATTTTGAAGTTTTTTCCTTAGTTCTTTGGGTGTTAAAGATTTTGTGTTTGTGTTGTGTTTGATGTTGGTTATCGTATTACAGATTTTTTTACTATTTCTGTAGTTAATCCAATGTTGACACAGCTGTTTTGTCTTCTGGCTTCCCTTGCCACGGCACTTTTTAATTCAGTAATTAGATTTTCTATGTAATCTTCATCTATTTCTGAATTCACATTGTATTTTACCGTTTCTTCAATAGCTGCCTTTCTTTAGTGTTTGTTTATTTGTAAGGTTCACTACTCTTGGGTAGAATTTGTGTGTGTGTTTCTGTTAGTTCTGTTTAGAGTTATTGTGTTGTGATTGTACTTTGGGGTTGACTATTCTTTGTTCTATGAAGTGTTTCCATTCTTTGTACAGCAGTTTTGTGCGACTTTAGACCTTGTTGACCAGATGGAAGAAATTATTAATGGTGTTTGCAATTTGCAAATGTCCCTTATATAACTCATAATTTAGTTCATGTTCTGTGAAGTATAGGGATTTGATATCGAATTTTAAACACATTTTCTGGGCTGCGTACATTCATTTATGAGCGTTTGGTGAACTTTTTTCTAAACATCTTTACACTGATATACTTAGATACAAGAACATTACATTTGCATATGATGTTGAATTTTACGTGTTGTATGGCGTTATGAACGTTCAGGCGAAGTCTGTTGAGTTTCTCGTATAGACCCCATAGGAATGCCTGGAATGGAGTGAATAAGAAGTATGTTTGTGTAGACCTCAACTGTAGCAAGCAGAGAACTATTTGTTGTGAAATTAAAAATCGCCTTTTACTGCTGCAGTGTACTTACTTCTTCCAGACGCGTTTCGCCTTTTACTGCAAGGCATCCTCAGTTGAATCTAGGATAACACAGATTTGTTTTAATATGCGAGATTTGTAGATTATAAAAAGTTCACCTCTTTTTTTTACGTAAGTAAGTGATTAATAACAGTTCCTTGCGTTTTGGTTTGTAGCTGCGTTTTCTCTCACGTGGTCAGACATCAGAGGTCACATCTTGACTTCAGTTACGAAAAACAAGCACGTTTTCATGTAATGAAATTTTTCCTTCACAATTTTCGTATTTTTTGCCATAATTGCTGGGAGCACTATTGGTCTTCTGTGACCAGTTGTAGATATTTCACCGAAAACTGTACTTTAACGTCGTAAATGCCGTGTTCGCTTTGTCTCATACTGTTTGGTTTGTTTACGTCCATGTTGCCAACCTAACGAAATATAGACTGAAAACTAACGTCTATTCATTTTGTTTATAACTTTCTTGTGTGTGTTCATGGACACGCACGCGCCGCGCGGGATTAGCCGAGCGGTCTTGGGCGCAGCAGTCATGGACTGTGCGACTGGTCCCGGCGGAGGTTCGAGTCCTCCCTGGGGTATGTGTGTGCGTGTTTGTCCTTAGGATAATTTAGATTAAGTAGTGTGTAAGCTTAGGAACTGATTACCTTAGCAGTTACGTCCCATAAGATTTCACACACATTTGAACATTTTTTTGACACGCACGCACGAGCGCGCGAGCGCACACACACACACACACACACACACACACACACACACACACATATATATATATATATATATAACAGAAATTAATTGATGTTACCTCTCAGCATACGTCACTCGTACGTCGTGCTGTTTCTGAGGAAAATTGTTTTCAAAAGTCGAACAGACAGACAGAAGGACAACAAAATTGTCCAAGAAGGATTCCCTTTTTCCCGATTGATGTACGGAACCCTAAAAACAATGAACTATGTTTTGCTGAAGATGCTGATCTCAAATTATTTCATTATTAAGCAAACACTGACATAAAACGACGATCTTGTGAACCTCCGAGATGGTAATTACAAAAGTAAATGAAAGCGGTAGCAGCAGCTCTCAGAGATTGGTATCTGCTATTTAATTACTGGTTCTGCAACGAGCAGCCTGAGAATAAATCGACAGCGCGCTGGCTTTTTGCGGCGAAAAGGCAGTTGCGCTCAAGCTATCTCCTGGGCGCGGTGGACGTGCGAGAAAACCTCCGGGGCGGCAGAGGGCGGAGCCCCACGGGCCGAAGAAACGAGATCCGGTTTCCAGGCTGCCGCGGCCCGCGTCGACCTGGAGCTGCGTGCGATGCGGTACACAGGTAATTAGTTTTCCCTGCGCCCTCCTCTAGTGCTTCGCCAACTCGATTTTAATTAAAACGAGAAAACAAGACCATATCGAATATCGCGTAAGTCGGCAGCCAAATGGCGTTGTAATTAGCGGGTAATTGCGCGGCAGGTCCGCTGTCACGGGTTTCATTAAATTACCGGCGCGGCGGGGCCAACAATTGACTGCTTCGCATTGCCGCGTAACATCTCCTGGCTGCGAGAGCGCGTAGCACTGCGTCGCTACGCACGCGTCGACAGCTCGAGGCGGCTACGTCTCTGATGACCTCGAGGGCGGCGGAACGTTGAACTCCCCTCGCCTTTCTTCCTCGCTTCCATTCACAAGAGCATGAGACCTTGCCTCGCGTTTCGGCCCTTTCGCTCGAAATTATGGCCTCTTGCGCCGAATATTTCAGCAACGCTGACGCGAAACTCAACTCACGATCTCCATACGCGGTCTCCTCAGGGCCTTGTATGCAAGAAATTAAGTGGATTAGATGTTTCTACAATGTAGAGAAGTATTTGACAGAGTACAACGACAATGAGACCTTCAACATAAAACAAGTTCCTATATACAGTATTAACGAGGGGACAGTACGAAGTTCCCCTTACCGATTTGATTCGTTTTGACAGTGTGTGTGAAGCACGACTACATCTACACGGTGGTCCATTGATAGTGATCGGGCCAAATATCTCACGAAATAAGCGTCAAACGAAAAAACTACGAAGAACGAAACTCGTCTAGCTTGAAGGAGGAAACCAGATGGCGCTATGGTTGGCCCGCTAGAGGGCTGAACACTTCCTGTTTCCTTAAATAACTTAACTATCCGGCGAACGGTCCGGACACTTGGATGGTATCGTCGATGATACCGAGCATCATACACAGCACACGCCTGTGCAGCTTGTTGATCCCAATAACCACACACCAACACGATATCGACCTTTTCCGCAATTCGTAAACGGTCCATTTTAACACAGGTAATGTATCACGAAGCAAATACCGTCCGCACTGGCGGAATGTTACGTGATACCACGTACTTATACGTTTGTGACTATTACAGAGCCATCTACCACAAAGCGAAAAAAGTGGTCCAACTAAAACATTCATATTTCTTTACGTACTACACGAATATGTAATAAAAAATGGGGGTTCCTATTTTAAAAAAACCAGTTGATATCCGTTTGACCTATGGCAGCGCCATCTAGCGGGCCAACCATAGCGCCAACTGGTTTCCCCCTTCAAGCTAGACAAGTTTCGTTCTTTGTAGTTTTTTCATTTGACGCTCGTTTCGTGAGATATTTGGCCCGGTCACGATCAATGGACCACCCTGTATATCATTACTCTGTAATTCACAATTAAATGCCTGGCAGAAGATTCACTGAACCAACTGCGAGTTACTTCTCTAGCGTTCGACTCTCGAACAGCGCCCAGGAGAAACTAACACTTTTCCTGCAAGTTCTGGTTTTTCTTAGTTTACTATCACGATCATTTCTCCCTATGCAGGTTGGCACCAACATAATAATTACACACTCTAAGGAGAAAGTTGGTGATTGAGTTTTTGTGAGAAAGTCCTGTCGCAGTGAAAAACGTTTATGTTTTAATGACTGCCATCCAAATTCGTGTACCATATCCATGCCACTCTCTCCCCTACTTTGCGATAAAACAAAACGAGCTGTCCTTCTCTGAACTTCTTGAATCTCCTCCGTTAAATCTATCTCGTTTGGATCCCACTCCGAACAGCAACACTCCAGAAAAGGG
Organism: Schistocerca cancellata; assembly: GCF_023864275.1. Taxonomy (NCBI): domain Eukaryota; kingdom Metazoa; phylum Arthropoda; class Insecta; order Orthoptera; family Acrididae; genus Schistocerca; species Schistocerca cancellata. The sequence continues at coordinate 375,446,459 of NC_064626.1, forward strand.
CGGACAAGCTCGATGTAAACAGTCTCTCTAGTAGACCTGCTACATTTTTTAAAGTGTTGTGGCAATAAATCGCACTATTTGATTTGCTTCACCCAGAACATTATCCGTGCGATCGTTCCAATTTAAGTTATTCGTAACTGTAATCCCTACGTATTTAGTCGAATTTGCAGCCCCTAGATATGTGTGATTTATCGTATAACCGAATTTAGCGGATTTCTTTTTAGTACTCATGTGGATAACTTCACAGTTTCATGATTTAGAGTCGATTTCCAATATTTGCACCATACAGCTATCTTTCTAAACCATTCTGCAACTGGTTTTGACCATCTGACGACATTACATGACGATAAACGACAGCATTATCGTCTGCGAACAATCTGACACAGTTTGTTTCTACATATGTGAATAGGAAGACGCACCTCTCAACCGTTTTCCAGAATATCGAGCTTGAAATTTCTAGGCGCGCTTATATGCTCTGTAGGGAACTGCCTTGCCGCAGTGGATACACCGGTTCCCGACACATCACCGAAGTTAAGCACTGTCGGGCGTGGCAGGCACTTGAATGGGTGACCATCCGTGCCACCATGCGGTGTTGCCATTTTTCGGTGTGCTCTCAGCCTCGTGATGCCAACTGAGTAGCTACTCGACCGAATAGTAGCGGCTACGGTCAAAGAAAACCATCATAACTACCGGGAGAGCGGTGTGCTGACCACACGCTCCTCCTATCCGCATCCTCATCTGAGGATGACACGGCGGTCGGACGGTCCCGATGGGCCACTTGTGGCCTGAAGACAGAGTGCTTTTTTTATGTGCTCTACACGGTCGGTAATACGGAAGGATTTCGCAGCCGAACAAGTCAGTGCTCAATTTCATAAGGGCGAGCTGTCTGGATGGAATCTCGCTGCTGGTTCTACTTCTTGCTGGCAATTATCTGCACCAGCATTTCTTGCTACGCTTCGATATGTGTGGTAAGCAGCGAAACTATGTGGCGATCGAGAGCCGTTTATGAATGTAAAGCAAGTTTGTTTTCAATAGATACTCTGAAAAAAAGCATTGACATTCAAAAACTCGGCGTTCATTACGTCTGTTGGATGTCGCGATAATTATTGTTTTCCATTTTTCTACTATCAGTATCATCCTGATTCGTGTAGTGGTGCATAGGTACATTATAATTGTCTCAAATGTAGATACAATAAAATGACTACAATACTCCGATACAAAGTTCTCCTGTATCGCTTTTTCATTTCCAGGCTCATATATGAAAGTTTTCCTCCTTTTGTTATGATATACATTAGGAAAGTAGTGAATCAATCAATGAATAAATAATTAAGTATTGATACTTTTCACGGCTATAAACATTTGTTGTTAGAATTACGTAGGAAATGGTTCAAATGGCTCTGAGCACTATGGGACTCAATATCTTAGGTCATAAGTCCCCTAGAACCTAGAACTACTTAAACCTAACTAACCTAAGGACATCACACACACCCATGCCCGAGGCAGGATTCGAAGCTGCGACCGTAGCAGCCCCGTGGTTCCGGACTGCAGCGCCAGAACCGCTAGACCACCGCGGCCGGCAATTACGTAGGAATGAAGGAAAGAAGTGTCGGCAGAGGGATTAGAGTCATAGTCCTCGCGTTTATGAAATACAGTGCTTACTCGTCCTGCTATGGACATCGTATTCACTCGTGGCCCTACGGATCAAACAGCATAAGCACGCCTGTAATTTTCAAACTGGATTTTCCCCAAAACGGTTGACAGCTGCATCTTCGTGTTTTCGGTCCCCTGGCAGGTGGCTATAATGGTCGGTCACTTTTTCACAGTAGCGGGATGCCTATCTAACATCTTCCAGAGGCAACAAAAATTTTACTTTCAGTATTTCATGTAACTATTGACCGAATTTAAAAATTTTAAATGCTATCATAATCTACTCATTAACAGATATAATATCACGTTAAAGATTTGACATACAAGTCAAGTACTCAAGTAAGAAACTGTGTATTACAGGGACCGTAGACTAATGTCGTTTTTTCCCATTAAATTCAAACGGATAAATCTGTAACGAATTGTTACTTTTAACCAATAATGTAATCATCCTCGTTATCAAAAATCTTTGGCAGGCAGTGTGCGCAGCTTCAATGCCGAATCGATAATCAAATGGTTTTTGAGCAAAATATCTGGAGGTCGCAGTTTGGACATGGTCCACATTTTCAACTTTTCTTCTCTTTTTTCCCCTTGAAAATGTTGAAGCGATCAGAATAAATGGAAATCCTATGGCACAACATTGGGAGAGTATCGTGAGACAGGCAGTACCTCCCAACCCAATTCATCATTTTTTTCCCCATTGGTTTGTCTTGTGCAGTGCAGTCTTACATTATCTTGTTGTAGAGTAAAACCTTTTCCGTTGACAATCGCTGGGCACTTTTCAGCTAAAGACTGATCTACTCGATCCAATTGTTCACAATAGAAGTCTGCATTCACAGTCTGTCCAGGTTTCAGCACTTTAAAATGAACGACCCACGAATACTCCAACCAAACCTTCATTCGGAAAGAGCGGCTGCCTTTTCCGCTTGGGATTATCACAGAGGGCCCATTTTCCAACTACAGTGATCAGCGCTCATAAAACATTTCTGTATTGTGCTACTGAATCTATAAGTTGCATGTGCTGGATTGCTAAGCTTTCTTCCGACAGACCACATAGAACGCCAACACCTTCTTTGCTTACTTTACCAATCTGCTGCAAACGTTCTTGCAGTGGTCGACCAAGGTTGGCTGAGAGTGTTTGACAGTTCCTCGATTGTCTGACACCGATCGATGCGAGTCGGAAAGATCAAAATTATCAGATTTGAACTTAGATACCACCTTTGCCATTTACAGATATCTCATACTCTAGGAAAACATCAAAAATGATTTTGGTAGCAACTGTTGCGCTACTACCCTTGAGAAACTCAATACGCTGACCGTTTCACCATAAAATGCAAAACAAAATTTAAGATTTAATTATTTACGAATATACAACGCACTCTAACTTTAAAATGTGTTTGGCAAGACTTCGAAGCACACAATAAGCTTATAAATGACAAACGAATATACACTGAGACGTCAAAGAAACTGGTATAGGCATGCGTATTCAAATACAGAGATATGTAAACAGGTAGAAGACGGCACTGCGGTCGGCAGCGCCTATGTAAGACAAGTGTCTGGCGCAGTTGTCAGATCGGTTACTGCTGCTACAATGGCAGGTTATCAAGGGTTAAGTGAGTTTGAACGTGATATTATAGCCTACGAACGAGCGATGGGATACAGAATCTCCGAGGTAGCGATGAACTGGAGATTTTCCCGCACGACAATTTCCAGAGCGTACCGTGAATATCAGGAATCCGGTAAAACATTTAATCTCAGACATCGCTGCGGCCAGAGAAAGATCCTGCAAGAACGGGACCAACGATGACTGAAGAGAATCGTTCAACGCGACGGAAGTCCAATCCTTCCGCAAATTGCTGCAGATTTCAATGCTGGGCCATCAACAAGTGTCAAAGTGCGAACCATTCAACGAAACATCATCGATATCAGGTTTCGGAGCCAAAAACTCACTTGTGTACGCTTTATGATTGCACGACACAAAGCTTTACGCCTCGCCTGGGCCCGTCAACACCGACATTGGACTGTTGACCACTGGAAACATGTGGCCTGATCGGACGAGTCTCGTTTCAATTTCTATCGAGCGGATGGACATGTACGGGTATGGAGACAACCTCATGAACCCATGGATCCTGCATGTCAACAGGGGACTGTTCAAGCTGGTGGAGGCTCTGTAATGATGTGGGGCGTGTGCAGTTTGGAGTGATATGGAACCCCCGATACGTCTAGATACGACTCTGACAGGTAACACGAACGCAAGCATCATCCATTCATGTCCATTGTACATTCCGACGGACTTGGGCATTTCCAGCAGGACAATGCAACACCACACACGTCCAGAATTTCTGCAGAGTGGCTCCAGGAACTCACTTCTGACTTTAAATACTTCCACTGGCCATCAGACACCGCAGAAATGAACATTATTGAGCATATTTGGGATGCCTTGAAAAGTGCTGTTCAGAGGAGATCTCCACCCTCTCGTACACTTAAGGATTTATGAACAGCCCTGCAGGATTAATAGTGTCAAATCCCTCCAGCACTACTTCAGAGCCGTCCGCTGTGGCCGAGCGGTTCTAGGCGCTTCAGTACGGACTGAAGCAGACTATACTCAAAAAGTATTTGATAATGAGAGCATTTGGCGACATTCAGCAAATTTTAAACATAATTTCAAACCATGTGAGTCGAATTCATGAAAGTATCGAAGGTGGTGCGTTACAGGTGAGATATCTAATCAAGTTTGCGGCTGGATCGACAGTTTCTCGACAGACGAGACCCAGTACGTCATCTTAGATGTGTTGTATTCCATAGAGACTCCTGGGAAATCAGCTACACAGGCGGGGCACCACCAGATGGACAGACCTACTCCGCCTTTAATGTAAACTGCTAACCGAGCTAGTTACAAATTCAAAAACTTAAGTAATACCGCACTCTTAACATAGGACCTACCGTAAGGTAAGCCATACCATCTATCCCCCGTTCAGCAAATGCAGGAGTAATGCCGAAGCAATTAGCCTGAACAATTTAAAGGCGGTTAAGTAGTGCTCAACAAGGCCACAGCGGATACACAAGTTGGCTCTGGAAGCTGTATGCCTTATTCCCACCCACCGCATTTCAGGTGAGCGAAAATGCAGTATAAGATGCATGACGTCATAAAGAGGAGTCAGATACGAACAAGTGGTCCTACAAGTACAACTGTCATGAGAAATTGCGCCAACTGAATACTCTTGTAATTTGATAGGTTGTTTCGATAGAAGGTGCAGTGATTACTCTCGGGCCAGCGCGCCAAAGCTTATATTTTCGTCAATTAATTATTAACTATGTTTCACATTTTGAATATAACAACAGACGAGAACCTCTTAATATTAAGCTTACACCTTACAGTCCTAACTTCATTGTAATATCAATTTTTGTGAAATATTTGTGCAACGAGAAAAAGCCGAAACCCTTCGCGCGTCATTGGCTTCGGGCCGTTTGACCGCCTAACGAAGCGATTCGCGCTACTCATATCAGTTGCCAGTTACGCACCGAACAGTACAGTCTTAGTTGGGCAGCAGGTTCCTAATGATATGGATAGCAATGCGCGTCCAAGATCGTGACCGTGGGAGCAAGGCAGAGCATAACAGTGCTTATGAAGTGTCACTTGACTTGTGAAACATTTACCGTCTATAGTAGGGTACAGTGACTAAAATTTTTGAATAATAAGGGTGATTAATGTCTAAACGTGTGGCGTGTAGGCGTACCGTTTCTACCACAGAATTTCTGGGATCAGTTTTGTGTTTTGTTTGACGCATTGTGCAGAGTGAAAAAGCAGATGACGTCCCAATAAACTGCAGAGCTTATAATTCCAAGAACAGTGAGCCTTAACCAGTTTATTAAAAGTTAAATAACAGCTTGACAGCATTAGTAGCGGCGTCACGATCTACGTGCTCTCTTTGCGCTGGGATGGGAAAGCGACTTGAAGGTGCCAGGTTGATAGACATTTTAGAAATACTGTGTGGTTTGTCGCGGGAAGAAACTACTGCGCCCCCTTAGAAATCCTAGTACTCTAGCGCAAATTAAGACAGTTACGTGCCATCTGTGGTGACAGAGAGAAGGGAACCGCAAACGTACTCCTCCTCATGACTGACTTACGTTGTGTTGAGTAGCGCCGACAGTTTACCTTAAATGCACGCGTTTAGCGAGGATCGCCGTAAAATGGTTCCAATGGCTCTGAGCACTATGGGACTTAACATCTGAGGTCATCAGTCCCCTAGAGCTTAGAACTACTTAAACCTAACTAACCTAAGGACATCACACACATCCATGCCCGAGGCAGGATTCGAACCTGCGACCGTAGCGGTCACGCGGTTCCGGACTGAAGCGCCTAGAACAGCTCGGCCACAGCGGCCGGCCCAGAGAACTGAAACAAACGCCTAACTGCAGAGAGGAAACTACCATTTCCTTTGGCCCAATGGAAAGATCCAGCCGGATCTTTGGGCTGGAGGTACAGAGGCGTTGTGGCAAATCTGTGCTTACGTCAAGAGGAGGCCGAGTAGATACAACACACGCACACAAAAATTGTGGTTTACTTTATTAAAAGCCTAGAATACTTTAGAATCAATCCTTCTCCACATAGGTGACATTTATTTGTTACTGTCGCTGTCACTTAACAGTTACCACTTCGTTCTATACAGAATCGTAGTCTTACATCAATTTACAATTTGTTGTAACTTCGCTACACCGTTCTGACTTCTAATACAACTCGCGCTGCTGGACCTAAGACGATGTTGTCGTCGCAATCAACGAATACGGAGTGAGTTGAACGGCGCTGTACTGTGACGTAAGCAAGCATTCAGCAGCTGTGGCGTATGGAACCTTCTGAGTGTGTGTGTGTGTGTGTGTGTGTGTGTGTGTGTGTGTGTGTAAGTCGACGTTCCACGTTCGCTATTGCGTCCAGCATCGACAGTCCTACTTGTGATTCGGTCGCAGGTACCAACTTTGAAATGGGAGCGCGTTTGACATGGGACCTCCCCCTTCCGCAGACACTACAGGAAGGATGAAGGTGGGGAGGGGGTGAGTTCGTGGTGGCAACCAGACGAGAGGGTTCAGTGGAGCAAGGCGGAGGTCAGAGCGACGAGACAGCCAGGACATGCAATGCATACTGACTAGCAGCAGGTGTATCCGAAGCCATTTGCCATGAAATTTCAAAACAGTTTCCAAGTTCGCTATATTCTACTCGCAACTTCAAGTAACAGATGGCTTTTTTTTCCCAATAGCACTGTACCTTCAACCAAAGTTATACTCTCTCTGATAGGTAGATTGTAGGCAATAGTTTTCTATCAAAGTGGTACCGTTAGATACGTTCAGTGATTACTGAACATAATTAACAGAATGTTCCGTCGGTTCTAGGCACTTCAGCCCGGAACCGCTTGACTGCTACGGTCGGAGATTCGAATCCTGCCTCGGCCATGGATGTGTGTGATGTCTTTAGGTTAGTTAGGTTTAAGTAGTTTTAAGTTCTAGGGGACTGATGACCTCAGATGTAGAGTACCATAGTGCTCAGAGCCATTTGAACCATTTTTGAATGTTCCGTCGGTTCTTCGTAGAACAACATTATAACAAATGAAAAGCACCAGTTTGCTTTTGTCTCACAGTATTACTTTTATTGTGTTAACCGGTTTTCGGCTTACAAGGACATCTTCAGACATTTACTGAGTATTGTCACCAAAGAAGTTACAATGTTTGCAAACAACATTGGAAGAGAATTAACACGTCTAGACTGAAGCAGAAACATACAGTAAGTAACATCTTTGACAGTGTGGTGGTAATGAAATGAAAAAGTAAAAAATTGAACAGTAAATAAATAAAAATGGAGCAGACAGGAAAAACTTAAACACAAAATAGGAACAGCATGCCTACATGGAGTTTCTATTAATAAACAAAACTAATAAAATAAAATAAAATTAGTAGTTGACAAGCCTACATCAGGAGTAATACTGTGGAACAAAATCAATCTGGTGCTTTTCATTTATTATTATTATTTATATTTTATGGTCTTCATTGGACCACTCTAACCAACTTTATACAAAGAATTTGCTGTTTCCTGTCAGCCCAGTACTTCTTCACTCTCTCGGATCTCATCCTTCTTTCTTCATCTGAAATCACCCTTCCTATTGTGTTTTTTTTTATTCTCGTTTGCAGTCTGGTTGTTTGTCTGTGAGTTTCCTGAGTTTGTCAGTTTTGTTTCTTAGGTCTCCCAATGTAATCTGTTGCTCATCCATATCTTCCTTGATTTCTGTTATCCAGTTAATGTTGCACTTAGAATTCCACAATTTTTTCATGATTCTCTTGATGATCCTGTTCTCTGGTGTTCTTGATTATGTGTCTGAAAAATGAAATGCGTTTCTTCCTTATTGTACTCATTACCAGTTCTATTTCCTTGTAGACTTTCATTTGTAGCTACTCTCCAGTGTGCATCTTTCTGGTACAATTTGTTGATGCACGTTCTGGTGATTCTTCTCTCTATTTTGAGTATTTTGTCTATTTGTGCAGTGTTAGTTGTTTTGAAGACGGTTTCACTTGCGGTTTCTGGTAGAGTGGCTGTTTTGTAGTGTTTTAATTTTGTTGCTATTGACAGGATATTTTTGTTGTAGGTGTTCTTGATGCTTTTCATTTATTAATAAACAGAGTATTACCATATTAATAAACAGAGCGTTACTATACTTTTGAGTTTTACTTCGTGGAAACTGGTGCGCCGTTCCCTTTACGCCTCACGCCTCTGACGAACTAATATGACTTCTAGCTCTCTCCAGCCACATCGCAGCTCAGATACTGGCAAAGACCGTGCCGCCGTTAATTTTATGCGGCATTCGCTTAGAGTACAGTATCAGTTATACATCACGCTTTTCATAAATAATTCAGTTATCTGTGAGGAAAATGTATCTGGCAAAAATTGCAGTAACGTCTATTCAGATCTCAGCAAAATATCAGGCTGATGCATAGACTGGCAATTTGTTCTCAATGTATAAAAATGCAAAGCACTACATTTCTTTTTGACAGCAGTATTAATGATTTACAACTAGTGTCAGTCATGCCATACAGATATTTGGCAGTAATAACCTATACAGAGATGACGGAACGAAAAACATAGGATCAGTTCAGGCAAAGCAACATGGCAGGCTCCATTCCATCCAGTGTAACTGCAATTTTTATACAAAATAAATTGAACACAAGTTGTTATACAGCCCATAGGTGACTGCTCCTCAATTCTACTGACCCCACAAGAGGTCGAAGTAATAAAGACACCGAGCGTATACAAAGCAGGGCGTCTCGAATGGTCACAGGCTTGTGAATGAATATAATCGAAATGTTGAACGGCCCGACCTGGCAGACACTTTAAATAAGATGGTGCATATTTCACGTGAAACCGCTTAGAAAACTGTAAGAGCCCTATTTCACAGCACACTACGACCATTATGCAGCCCACTGCGTACCTATCCCGAAAAACTCGTATAGACAACATCATCCGAATAACACTTGTTGCTGTACGACCCCCCTCGAGAAAGGTGACACTTCCAAAAGATCATGAAGTTCGTCGACTAAACTCTTTACGTTGCACTCGGAATCCCGTCAACCTGTGCTTGAACAGGTCAGACGCTCCATGCTTAAATACCTCTTTCATTGTCGTAGTTCAATGTGAGCACCATTTGCCACACGGCACACATCAAGTCTATAGCCTAACGCTAGATAGGCCGCAAGGGGCCCAATGACAGGGCTTGCTTTGCATGGCCTTCACGTTCGCCCGACCTAACGCCATGCGATTTTTTCCTTTGGGGCTTCATCAGGGATCGTGTGTACGTGCCTCCGCTACCAGCAGACCTCCCTGAATTAAGAAACCGGATTGAAGCAGCTGTTGCTACAATCACTGAGACACACTTATCAACGTTTGGGAAGAACTCGGCTATGTGTGTGCCGTGTGACAAATGGTGCTCACATTGAACATTTATGAGGTTCTTGGTAAAACTGTTTGAGTCACTCTTTCATTTGACGTATCATTTATAACTGTAAGTTTAATATAATAAATATTATAAAGCGTTAAAACCTCGATTTTCATTTATAAACAGCCTGCATTATGATCGTTGTCCACACCGAAATTGAAAGCCGTCTAGCGGTGTAAGGAAAGTATACAAGTGGATAAAAGGGGGACGAGGAATCATTTTGGCCACGAAACGGATCGGCTGACCCGTGCTCCAGTCGTGATCATCAGTGGAAAGTGACTGAAGGACGTGGAAACCACGAGTAGGGGGAGAAGGTGTGGACTACCACACCTCACCACACAAACGTAGTAGTAGGACGCTTGCTCGACCTGTAAAACAGGATAAGAGGCAATTTGTGGTACTTCTGGTGACAGCATACTACGCTGGTGCAGGCGTAGGTCTTTTGGAAAACACTATTCAGTGCACAGTGTTGAACGTGGAGCTGCGCCTAATGTGACCCATAAGTCTTATCTGATCCAACGACATCGTCAATTACGATTCAAGTAGTCACATGATAACCGAGACTGGATCTTGGTCAATGGAAACGATGAATCACCTTTCTTGTTACACCAGTTCGATGGTCGTTTCCAGATACGCTCGGAACATGCGGCACAACAAGGACGCAAGCGCGTGGGGGCAGTATTTTTCCATGAGTGACTTTCACCTAGGCTTGCATTGCACCTTTGATGGTAATCGAAGACACCATGACAACTGTGGACCTCGTGTAGATTATTCTAGACCACCTGTGTTCTTTCTCGCTTGACGTCTTTCCTTACGGCAATGCGAACTTCCAGCAGGACAAATGTTCGTATCACAAGGCCCTAGTCGTGCTACAGTAGTTTGAGAAGCATGACAGTGAACTAACGATGTTTTCGTTACGAAATATGCTTGGTACGGTCGTGCTACAGTAGTTTGAGAAGCATGACAGTGAACTAACGACGTTTTCGTTACGAAATACGCTTGGTACGGAAGCGTTGGAACCTATCTGGGACACTTCCAGGTACCAGCTCCAGGCCCACAAACTACCGGCCTGTAATTTAGCGGAGTTGCGTGACGCGTACGTAATCTGGTGCCACACACCACCGGAAATCTACCAAGGACACGCATCAATGTCATGCAGATCAAACGTGCAGATCCATTTTGTTATGACGGTGGACCAACACATATTAAGCAGATGGTCTTATTGTTTCACACTGTTCAGTCGCATCAATGTGACCAACAGTCAGCAGGCCGGGGTGGCCGAGCGGTTCTAGGCGCTTCAGTCTGAACCGCGCGATCGCTACGGTAGCAGTTTCGAATCCTGCCTCGGGCATGGATGTGTGTGATGTCCTTAGGTTGGTTAGGTTTAAGTAGTTCTAAGTTCTAGGAGACTGATGACCTCAGATGTTAAGTCCCATAGTGTTCAGAGCCATTTGAACCATTTGACCACCAGTCGAAAGACTGAACAACTACAGGAAGAGAGTCAGTGACTTCTGGGAAGCGCCGAAGGTGCTGAGGAGCCACGCCAACTCCAGCACCGATGCCAGCTGCGGTAGGTTTCTCGGTTGAGGGTCCATGGCATGTACAGGCCGATCGAGGAGGTCCCATTGATTCTCGATTGGGTTTTAGTATGTGGAGGTCGGTGGTCGGGAGAGTCCGCCAACTCATTCGGATGCTCTTCGAACCATACACGTACGCTATGAGCTGCGTGACACTTTGCATTATCCTGTCATCGTGCTGAGGAAAAACAAACTGCACGTACAGGTGGACGTGGTCCTCAAAGATAGATGCGTGCTTGTGCTGATCCACAGCGTTTTCCTAAGTGACGAGACCACCAGGGGAGTGCCGCGGAAACACTCCCCAGACCATAGCGCTCCCTCCTTCGACCCTATTATGGACAATTGTCGTAGCGTGTCTGCTTCTAGGCGATACACGCCGTACACGCCAACGGCCATCTGTTCAATGGAGCATAAAACACTATTCATCTGAAAAGGCCACCTATCGCCATTCAATAGACATCCAGTTGCGGTATTATAGTGCAAATTCCAGCCTTTGTCGCGACGAACAGCAGTCAGCATGGGTGTACGAACCAGGCGCTTTCTGCGGGCGCGCATACGCAGCAACGTTCGCTCAGTGGTCATTGAGCTTTTGGTAGCACCTTGATTCATCTAGCTGGTCAGCTGCTCAACAGTTGCACGCCAATTCACCCGTACACATAGCCGCAGCCGTCGTTCACACCTCTCATCTATGTCCTGCATTAACAACACGCTTCCCTCGGCGCTGGTTTTGGATAGTGCTATTTCGCCATGGCTGGCATACACTCATGCCCATAACATAAGGATAATTGCAGAATGTGGTGCCACACAACGTGGCACTACACAAAACTGGCGCTAATAGCATAGGCACATAGGGAATACACACGACACAGATCTGTAAGTCTACGATATTGGTGGTAAGTTGAGAAAACCGTCCCAAAACACATGTCCTACAAAACGCCACTGTTTTCTGTGCATGTACCCCGACATCAGTATGGGATACGATCACCATGCACACGTACAAAGCGCCGCACAACGGGTTGGCATACTCTGGATCAGGTGGTCGAGCAGCTGCTGGGGTATAGCCTCCCATTGTCGCACCAGTGCCTGTCGGAGCTCCTGAAGTGTCGTAGGGCTTTGAAGACGTGCAGCGACACATAGACCGAAAGCATCCTATACGTGCTCGATGGGATTTAGGTCTGGAGAACAGGCAGGCCACTCCATTCGCCTGATATCTTCTGTTTCAAGGTACTCCTCCACAATGGCAGCTCGGTGGGGTCGTGCGTTATCATCCATCAGGAGGAAGGTGGGACCCACTGCACCCCTGAAAAGGTGCAAAATGACGCCCCGATACACCTGACCTGTTACAGTTTCTCTGTCAAAGACACGCAGAGGTGTACGTGCACCAATCTTAATCCCACCCTACACCATCAAACCATGACCTCCATACAGGTCCCTTTGAAGGACATTAAGGGCTTGGTATCTGGTTCCTGGTTCACGGCGGATGAAAACCCGGCGAGAATCACTCTTCAGACTGTAACTGTTCTCGTCTGTGAACATAACCTGGGACCACTGTTCCAATGACCATGTATTGCGTTCGTGACACCAGGCTTTAGGGGGTCTCCTCTGACCAGGGGTCAGTGGAATGCATCTTGCAGGTCTCTAGGAGAATAAACCATGTCTGTTCATTCGTCTGTAGACTGTCTGTCTGGAGGTAACTGTTCCAGTGGCTGCGGTAAGGTCTTGAGCAAGGCTACCTTCAGTATTCCGTGGCCGTCTGCGGGCACTGATGGTGAGATATCGGTCTTCTTGTGGTGTTGTACACTGTGGACGTCCCGTACTGTAGCGCCTGGACACGTTTCCTGTTTGCTGGAATCGTTGCCATAATCTTGAGATCACACTTTGTGGCACACGGTGGGCCCGTACTACGACCTGCTGTGTTTGACCAGCCTCCAGTCGTCCTAGTATTCTATCCCACAAAACATCATCAATATGTGTTCTTTGAGCCATTTTCAACACACAGTCACCTTTAGCATGTCTGGAAACGTCTGCACACTTACTCTCTGCACCGTACTCTGACATTCACCAACACCTCTGTGTATGTGGACTGCTGCCAGCGCCACCGTACGACGACCACAGGTCAAATGCACCGAATGGTCATTACCTGATGTGATTTAAACCCGCAAACCGCCCACCAGAGCGTTGTTTCACCGTGTATCAGCATTATCCTTAATTTATGAGCATGAGTGTACTTCAACAACGGCGGTACGAGAACAGTTTAAAAACTTAGCCGTTTCCGAAATTCTTCCGCCCTTGGACTTTATATACCCTCCATTGCTAACCTGTCACCTGCCGGCTGTGACTGGTTTTCGCATATTGCACGTTGACGTCGACCATAGGCGGTGATCAGATTGATACGGTTGCACCGAGTAGCTCATCAGTGCACAAACACGAGCGAATAATGAACAAGTGACATAAGTGGATGAAGACTTTCGTAGCTGACCTCGCACTGGGGGAAAGGTAAACAGAAAGAGACCCGGCTAGGACGATGCTCCTGGCGGTGCGGCGTCCATCCCGACAAACAGGCTGCTGATGGCCGGGTGATTGAGCGAGCCCGGGCGCGGCCATTAGTTCCTGTGGCTGCGTCCGCAATGGCGCGGCACCAATTAATGTTCGCAGTTTCTTCGCTCTCCTGCCCAGGGTGCCCAAACCGCTTCATTATCGCAAAACGAGAGGGGGAGTATCGAATTTTTGCGGTCACGCAGCACTGACGTATACCTTCCTCAGGTTTAATCTTCCTCTTTTTGAAGTTTTATCTGCACTAAAATCTTTTCTAAGTTCCCTTGAATTTATTATTATTATTATTATTATTACTTTTCTCTCATTTTTACGTGGCACTGATGTAGCATGCGGCCCGCCAAGACAGTCAGAAAGGTCCGCCTTGAACCGTGATTTACTTCCCGTACGCGACCTAAGATTGACACTATGACGGCCACATCAATACGCATGCGCACCGCGCAGTGTACATACTAATCGCGCAAACCAAGTTGATACTCGGTGTGGTGGCTGACGGGAGCGACCATAAAAATATTTTCCACTTATTTATGACATACAGTTCAATCATACTGTGAAAGTCATGTTTAACGCTGTAATATTAGTTGACTTCCGCAAATCTCTGTCTGCTGAGAAACTTACAAGTATTAAGAAATTTTCAGCGAATATATTCTCTATATTTGGGTCTACATATATTTATCAGCTAAGTTTTTCTTGCTTGAAGGTTCAGTACATAGAGATGCTCTTTGACAGACATTAACTTGCAGGCTGTGATGAGAATCTCAACAAGCAATCTCACTCCTGATGTCCAAAGAACTGTCAAATGGGTGATCGGATACATTTTCTTATTAAACTGATTCCAAAACTTAATTTTTTTTTTTTTGCAGCTGCAAATGATATGAAATTAGTACAATAACAAACTGATAAAAACTTCAAATGGTTCAAATGGCTCTGAGCACTATGGGACTTAACATCTGTGGTCATCAGTCCCCTATAACTTAGAACTACTTAAACCTAACTAACCTAAGGACATCACACACATCCATGCCCGAGGCAGGATTCGAACCTGCGACCGTAGCGGTCACGCGGTTCCAGACTGAAGCGCCTTTAACCGCACGGCCACACCGGCCGGCGATAAAAACTGCCACTATTTTATTTTATTTTATTATTATTATAACGATTGTTCCCCTTTAGGAGAGCGATTGGACTTGAATTCATAATTTCATCTTCGGATGTTTTTCTTCTTTGCTTCCCAAAACCTCCTCATCCTCTCAGAATGCACCTTCTTCAGTTCCTCTGTCCATTTTTTACCAGGCTGACGCGATGTTCTCTCTTCAAACTTCACACTTGTGATTTTATGCCGGCACTCGGTGCGATCTTCGAGATTTTTTATGTTGATCTGCTGTAGATCCCTCTGGACTTCTTTCAGCCATTCTGTGCCACATTTACTCCTTGCTATAATATTGAATAATTTCTTTGCTATTCTGGAGTCTTCCATCCTGTAGATGTGTGTATAAAATTTGGCTCGACGCTTTCTGATTTCATCTGTTACTATCTTGATCTTTCTATAGAGTTCGTTTTATGGTCTCTTCATCCAAATGCCATTTTTGTTGATATGACCGTAAATTTTCCTATTTTATTTTATTTATATTTATTGAGTTTTATGGTTGTCTTTTCCAAAATGCAAAGTTAACTAACGAATTCAATCATTTTAAAAGATCCGACTCTCCGCCTGCCTCCACCAAAACAACTGCCTCTCCCTGCTCTAATCGGTTGGTTCAAATGGCTCTGAGCACTATGGGACTTAACATCTGAGGTCATCAGTCCCCTAGAACTTAGAACTACTTAAACCTAACTAACCTAAGGACATCACACACATCCATGCCCGAGGCAGGATTCGAACCTACGACCGTAGCGGTCGCGCGGTTCCAGACTGTAGCGCCTAGAACCGCTCGGCCACCCCGGCCGGTCTCTAATGGATGACATATAATTTAAGTAATTGATTCTCGATTATCGAAGCAAAGTCAGTCAGTACACATTGCAACAGACAGCCGACCGGAGTGGCCGAGCGGTTCTAGGCGCTTCAGTCTGGAACCGCGCGACCGCTACGGTCACAGGTTCGAATCCTGCCTCGGGCATGGCTGTGTGAGGTGTCCTTAGGTTAGTTAGGTTTAACTGATGACCTGAGATGTTAAGTCCCACAGTGCTCAGAGCCATTTGGACCATTTTTTTGCTACAGACACTTTGATCATAAACTATCTTGATATTAGATAAATTCTATTTTTATTACATACTGCTGATTGCTTGCTGATCCCGTGGATACCATACAGTCCTTCTGGAACTGTATTTTCAGATTCTTGTAAGAACTCCATACTTCGAATATTGAAACGAGATAAATTCACATTACCCAATAATTTCGTTCCATTAATTGTGAACCTGTAACCAACGTTAAGATGGGGGAGGGGGGCTACAGTTTTCATTAATTATATAATTGTATCATTTATTGACAAAGCAACCTGCTACGCAATAGCAGTTGCATTAGCTAATCTCAGAGCACAAACGGTAATATTTTACACATACAACTGGATCCCAAACGAATCAAGTAAATTAATGTTAATATAACATTAATCACAATGCTAAATTCCCTATATTTTTGGAAATATGGAGGTCTCACAAATTCGAAGAATAGTTTTGAAATCAGCACAATCGCTTTAAGATGAGACACTTTACAATCATTTCAAAGTCATCGGAAAGTTCATAAAAATTGCTTACTTTTTTAATTTGCTAAGATTGCAGAACGTGTCGCGGTAGAAATAACTCATTCCAATACTGATGCTAGCATATTTGTATATAATCCAACTAATGTAATATACAAACGACTATCTCTCTTAGGTTGAAAGTATTGTAAATTAAAATAGTGCTTGCCAACAGGCAGCTGGCGTACATATTTGTGCTTCGGTTTTGTGATCTGGTGTGTAAAGGAATGTCTATATATAGATTTTTAAAGTATGCCAGTTCTAACTGAACTGGCGTTGAGACTAAGCCCTGCAGCGCTTTATTTTTGTGAAGGCCTGCCAAAATGATGTTGGCAGCAGTGTAAAAACAAGACAGATGTTTGTTATTGTGAATTGTGTTTACTAACAAACCACGCACTTTGAATATGTGTTTTGACTTATTACTTGATAATAAGTGAAGCACGGCACCTTTAGCACACGCGAACTCTGGGTCCAGTCTCCTGGAATGGGCAGCAGCCAGTTTAAGTCAGCACTGTCGTTGAGGAAAATTCTTCTACTCCATAGAGGAATTTTTAGATATAAATTTAAAAAAATATATATATATATTTAAAAAATAAAAATAAATAAAAATAAAAAACACAAAAAATGAAAAAGTTGTTATATTAACTTAAGTATGTTGTTAAATTAACTTAATTATGTCATGTATTGGAAAATTTGACTCGTTCCACATCATTACGAAATATCGTATTCATGATCCATGGAACTAGTATTAATCTAATCTAATCTAATCTAGAAATACATAGTATGAATCTGTGGTATAATGTTTTGGGGCTCAGAATTTAAGTATTTACAGCTTTGAAATTATATGTTACGCCACAGCGTGGAGCACCAGCCTTTGGCCCTGGAGATCCCGGGTTCAATCTCGGATAGGGGCGGGAGTTTTTGCTCGCTACAGTTACTTCCCCTACAGAAAGCCGTTCCCGTTGGGCGGGGAGGGGGGTGGGGGGGGTTGTAGCAGGCGGCCGGCGCGATGGTCCCGCCACCCCACCTCTCCTGGTGAAAGGACGCACACTGCCTGCAGTCAGACTAGCGACAGACTTGAGCCACACACTTTACCTCAACCTTTTACTGATGTAACGATAACTCACTAATAACTACATAGCCAAGAACTCTACGAGCTGTTCCGCTAGAGCTCAGTGCAACTGCCTTCTGCAGGTGCCAAGATAGGGAAGAAACTAGTTTCACGTCCGTCAATCCTGTCCTTTCTGGGACAACGCCCGTGTCCGATAACACTACATGGACCATCTATACAGGACTCCGTTCCCACATGGCTTGTACCTCATGTACCAGGTCTCTTTATTTGTCCATTTTCTCACTGCAGGTGGTTTGCTAATTGTGGATGCTGGGTCTAGAGATATCTATGAGGAAGACCGTGGGGCACATGTTCATTGGACAACGTTTTCGTAACCAAAATCAGTTTTGGTGTTTTAAGTCCATTTCTCCTTCAGGCTTCCAAATTTTGGTAGACGCCTTGGTTTCCTCGGTAAAGACCCTGTTCCTTTCCTTCGAGAGAGATCTCTTAGGTTTTCTAACCTCTTGCTCCACTTTGGGCCCCTGACTGTTGTGTAAAAACTGTATGAATTTAATCCTAAGGCTCACCGGTCATTTGACCATCTTCTTCTGTGCGCATGCACAAACAGTGCCCGGACTCTTACGGGAATCGGCAGTAAAGCCGCTATGAATATAGTGTGGGGGATATAAGTTGCGAATGTGGTTCTCACGGGAGGCGTGAGATAAGTCCCTGCAGTCGCACTATCCTCTGTATCCTCGGTGACTCAGATGGAGCCGGCACAGTAGCTCAGTGTGTTCGTTCAGAGGGCTGCGTGCTCTCTGTAATAAAATAATTGAGTCAAGGCATCAACGATCAACTTGAACGGATGTCTTGTGACGTCCGCCCAGACCAAACGCAAAAAACTATATCGAACAAAATGAAAAAAAGGTGGATAGAGCGTGTGACATGTAAGCAAGAGATCCCGGGTTCGAGTTCCGGTCGGGGCACATACTTTCAACTGTCCCCGTTGACTTGTATCAACGCCTGTATGCAGCTAAGGGTATTCATTTCACTGTCATTTTAATCCTATTATCGCCTGAATTTTGTTGCAGATCTTCTGCACATTTTTAAAACCATCTCTGTTTTATTTTGTTTTGTATTGTGAAGTTCTAGATCATCTTAGCTGATAGTTGTTCATACCACAGAATGATATCTTGATGCTTACCGAAATGCCACCTACACAAAGTACAGATTATGTAGTGGACTGACAAGACAGCCAGTCCAAAGTGACGGATAACCGAAAGGCACGCGTACACACACGCCGGCTGGCGTGAAGTCTGGAACAGGATACTTAATTAATGCTATAAGAAAAGAACGTATCGTCTGTTTACTTAACTTTAATTCATCCTTGTGGTACATCGCTATTGACGATACAAGTGATGACTATCTCCAGATATGGTTGATGGCGCCTTGCTAGGTCGTAGTCATGGACTTAGCTGAAGGCTATTCTAACTGCCTCTCGGCAAATGAGAGAAAGGCTTCGTCAGTGTAGTCGCTAGCAAAGTCGTCGTACAACTGGGGCGAGTGCTAGTACGTCTCTCTAGACCTGCCATGTGGTGGCGCTAGGTCTGCGATTACTGACAGTGGCGACACGCGGGTCCGACATGTACTAATGGACCGCGGCCGATTTAAAGCTACCACCTAGCAAGTGTGGTGTCTGGCGGTGACACCACAGATTATTTGCTGACGAAAATTGATCTTCCATTTTTCGTTCAGCCAAAGGTTTAGACGATAATTAACGTAATATTTTTTTTGTTTATAGAAAAGACTTTGGAAACGGAACCTTGCTGGGGGCCTTGTGTTGATGGAAACTGTCACAGAAGTGGTTTCATATTACGTAAATTGATGATGGATGGGGAGAGGGGAGAAAGGAAACGGAAGGAATTATTGATGTCAGCTGCATCGGTACTTTACGCGGAACCAGCGGCGACGAGCGGAAATGTGTGCCAGACTGGGGCTCGAACTCGTGATCTGCTACTCATTAGGCAGTTGCGTTAACCACCGCGCCATCCGTGCACAGTGTTTATCGAACTACGCGGACTATTTCGGCCGGCCTGCACTCCCACAGAGCGCCACCTGCCCGCAGACGCTACTCCGTGGACTCCATGCTCGATACTTCGAGATCGGCGCTGGACGTCGAACGTTCCGTGTGCATCCGCAATGTAGATGGTGGGTTCGTAACTCGTGGAGGCGAATCAGTTACATGAATGCGTGTGTCTGTTCTTTCGTAGATCTTTCGTTACTTGTCAGTTTTCTGAGAAAAATAGTAACAGTAGAATAATATCGATACAGTAAATCGTGCTGCAATAAAGCCTGATTTACACTGGGGCGAGTGACAGTGAACACGAGCAATCAAGCATTCGCAGACAGGACCCGATTGTTCACTGCCATTCGCCTGTATCTACGAAAAAGCGTTGGGATAGAGGGAACCGAAGAGAGCACGAGCTAATCAATATAGTGCATAATATTCTACGTAGTATATCGGTCTTTATATGAATACGTGGTGTCTGGTCTTTCTGACTAGTGCGAAAGATCTGACACCACGCTCTCATATATTTCATATTACGCACATGGTCAGAAAAAAACGTAACACCTTCAACGACTACAAATAGGACTTTCATATTCACAGGACATGTACAGCAGTATAAAAAAACCTCCCGAACAGGCCATGAAGGCCCAACGGTACCGACCGGCCGCCGTGTCATCCTCATACCATAGGCGTCACTGGATGCGGATATGGGGGGGGGGGGGGGCATGTGGTCAGCACACGGCTCTCCTGGCCGTATGTCAATTTCCGAGCCCGGAGCCACCACTTGTCAGCCAAGTAGCTCCTCAGTTTGCCTCACAAGGGCCGAGTGCACCCCGATGTACAGCAGTATGGTCTGCAGAAATGATTAGCATCTCTGAAACATGTCGGCCCGCGGGTTCAAGGTCAACATCGATGCCGCGGCGTAACATCGCCTACCGATAAAATGTGCCTGCGGCTCTCGTTGTCGCTATAAACCAAAGATAATGGACCAGTGTGACTTGAGCAGATGTGCTGGATGCCTCGTAGACGTATGCGCGAACCGTACCGTCGAATCATTGAGTTTGAAAGAGGGCGCATTATTGGCATGCGAGAAAGTGATGCATCTTTCCAGAAAACTGCTGATCGTGTGAGACGAAGGCCGTAGAACATGACGAGATGGGTCAGGTCGCACCACACAGACTAACCCGGGAGAAATCAACAACTCATCCGAATGGCACTGCAGGACAGGCCTGCGTCCTTCTCTGCTCTAGCGCAACAGTGGAACAGTGCAACATATCGTAAACTATAAAGGGTGTCAGTCCGTCGCCGTTTATTACGGCGTGGATTACGTGCGCGTCGTCCACTTCTCCGCCTCCCTTTGACGAATGTGCAGAAACATGCTAGACGGCAATGGTCTATGGAACGACGTCACAGAGGACTAGAATGGCATCAGATAGTGTTTTCGGACTAATCCAGGTCTGTTTGTTTGAAAATTATGGCCGCATTTTGGTTCACCGCAGACAGGGTGTGCGGATTCACAGTGACTGTATTCGCACAAGATATACAAAGCCAGCTCAAGGCCTTGGTATTGGGTAAAAATGGAAATGAGCGTTTGGCGTCATTGGCCGGGAGGCCCCTTACGGGGCAGGTCCGGCCGCCTTGGTGCAGGTCTTATTACATTAGACGCCACATTGGGCGACCTGCGCGCTGGATGGGGATGAAATAATGATCAACGCAACACAACACACAGTCCCTGAGCGGAGAAAATCCCCGACCCCTTAGGACGGCAGTCCGACACGCTGACCATTCAGTTATCGGGGCGGACATTGCGTAAAATCACAAATCACAGTTGGTACGTGTGAAGGGCACTGTGACCATTGTGACCTACATGAATAACATCCTGCGACCCGTAGCCACAATCTTTCTGTGCAGCACCCCGGACGTCATTTTTCAGCAAGGCAATGCACAACCATTTGTTGCTCCACGAACACGTGCCTTCTTGATGTCACAGGATGTCAGCCTTCTGCCAGGGCCCACCAGATCACCAGACTTGGTGCCAATCGACAATGTGTGCGATATGGTGACATGGCGTGTGCAGCGCTATGGTCCGGTGTCAACCACCACAGATCAACTTTGGAACCAGATGAATGCAGCATGGACAGGACACCAATCGCGCCTTGTACGCGTCGGTGGCGTCACGCGGGGACAAGTTATCAGGGTCCATGGTGGACCCTGTGCCTACTAGGCAACAGGACATATGCTGAATCGGGGTGCCTGAAATACTAATTATTTCTACAGAACATACTACTGTACATGCCCTGTGAATATGAACGTACTGTCTCTAGTCGTTCAGTGTGTTCTGTTTTTCCTGAACATTAGTGTACATATACTACATGTTTTCACGTTCCGTTGCTATTATAAGAACTTCTAACGGGGACACCATCAGTCGACCTTGACCCTCCCTATAACAGACGTTAACGTGCTCGTGACATTTCATGTCGCTTTCCATCGTTACCCCTAGACACTTAATCGACATTACTGTATCGAGGAGGACTCATCAGGTGGATTTATTCAAAGCAACAAAACAAATTTTACGTGCGATTTTCTCTGCAACCAGAGGCACTGGTTGCTTTCGTACATCGTGTTTACATTATACACTTCACTTTTAATGAACTCAGTACAAAATTGTGAACTGCTTGAATTGGTTAAATATATACCTATCTGATGGTCGAGTTGTGTCCTCTACAACACCTAGTGATGTGTCGCAGTGGCTAGCACACTGGAATCGCATTCGGGAGAACGACGGTTCAAATTTGCGTACGGCCATCCAGATTTAGATTTTCCCTGATTTTCCTCAACCGCTCCAGGCAAATGAAGGGATGATCCCTTTGAAAGGGAACAGCCGGTTTCCTTCCGCATCCTTGAAACATTCCGAGCTTGTGCTCCGTCTCGAATGAGCTCGATGACGACTGGACGATAAACCCAAGTCGTCCCTTCTTCAAAATCGTTCAAATGGCTCTGAGCACTATGGGACTTAAGATCTGAGGTCATCAGTCCCCTAGAGCTCAGAACTACTTAAACCGAACTAACCTAAGGACAACACAAACATCCATGCCTGAGGCAGGATTCGAACCCGCGACCGTAGCAGTCGCGCGGTTCCGGACTGAAGCGCCTAGAACCACTCGGTCACAGCGGCCGGCTCCCCTTATTCCTTCCTTAGCAACAGGTAAGGGAAAGAAGAATACAAGTGACTCATTACAGTTATCTGTTCTTTTAAATTGGTACCTATAACACTTGCTTATGTGTATAACCTGTAATGTTTCGATTTAATGTTACGTATTTTCACTACCTCGTACGTCTCGTTACATAAACGCCAGTTGCTTTGGGTATTTATACCGAGTGAACTGCACCACTTTCCTCTTATGCCTTAGGGAAGCGGCATTTAGGAGCCAGACTTCCTGCGGTTGATTAAGAAAGCGGACTCTTTGGTGTGCAGGGCATTTTGTCTTAGAACGGCTTCCTTTCAATCCGTTTACAGACGGCGTCTTAATTAAAATTAATAAAGCGTGAATATTCATAACGAGGCTCCTTCATGCTTGCCTGTATTCAGAAGAAGATGCTCATTTAAACAGAATCGCTGGCCGCAGTTCTGCAGTGTTTCGGGCAGTCTCGAGACCGTCGGGAGCAGTGCTTGCTTTTTCTGGCTTTCAGGTTTCAGGAGAGTCCGCAAATGGAATAATTTTTGTATACCGTTTGTGAAAATGTGTAACGACGAAGAAATTCTCCAGAAGAGCGCGAAATTTATCCTGACATCTGGCTAAAAATGACTTACAAGTTCGTGGCTCCCTCCATCGGTAATTTCTGAATTCAATATGGGGTTGGCCCACCCTTTCCCTTGATGACAGGTTCCACTCTCGCAGGCACACGTTCAGTCAAGTGCTGGAAGGTTTCTTGGAGAATGGCAGCCAATTCTTCACGGAGTGCTGCACTGAGGAGAGGTATCGATGTCCTTCGGTAATGCCTGGCACGAATTCGGCGTTCCAAAACATCCTAAAGGTGTCCTATAGGATTCAGGTCACGACTCTGTGCAGGACAACCCATTACAGGCATGTTATTGTAGTGTAACCACTCCGCCACAGGCCGTGCATTATGAACAGGCGCTCGATCGTGTCTAAAGATGCTATCGCCATCCCCGAACAGCTCTTCAACCGTGGGAAGGAAGAAGGTGCTTAAAACATCAGTGTAGGCCTGTGTGTAATAGTGCCACGAAAAATGACGGGTGCCAGCCCCCCTCCATGAAAAACCACGACCACACCATAATACCACCGCCACTGAATTTTACTGTTGGCACTACACACGCTGGCAGGTGACGTTCACCGGGAATTCGCCATTCCCACACTCAGCCATCAGATCGCCACATTGTGTGCCGTTATTCGTCACTCCTCACACTGTTTTTCCACTGTTAAATCGTCCAATGTTTCCGCTCCTTACACCAAGCGAGGCGTAGTTTGGCATTTACCGGCGTGTTGTGTGGCTTATGAGCTGCCGCTCGACCATGAAATCCAAGTTTTCTCATCTCCCGCCAGTCATAGTACTTGCAGTGGAGCCTGATGCAGTTTGGAATTCCTTTCTGATTGTCTGGAAAGATATAGGCCCATTACACATTACGACACTCTTCAACTGTCAGTCAACAGACAAGGTCGGCCTGTACGCTTGTGCGCTGTACCTGTCCGTTCACTTTGCCACTTCACTATCACATCGGACACAGTGGATCTAGGGATGTTTAAGAGTGTAGAAGTCTTGCGTATGACAAGTGACACCCAATCACCTAACCACATTCGAAGTCCGTTGAGTTCCGCGAAGCGCCCCATTCTGCTCTCTCACGATGTCTAATGACTATTGAGGTTGCTGATATGGAGTACCTGGCAGTGGGTAGCAGCACAATACACCTAATGTGAAAAACTTATATTTTTGGGGGTGTCTGGATAATTTTGATCACACAGTGTATCTCTATATTTGCAGTTGAGTTAACGTTCACTGAAGTAGACTGGATGGAATCAATAAGGGCTAAGCTAATGAAATGCGATTACATACAACGACAACATTACAGTTCTGAAATACAGAACACGCTCTGTGATGAAAGTGTCGTGATAAATGGTAGATTCTGCCAGACATTAACTTGAATCTGAATTAAACACCTGTAACGAGGTTTCGTCTTAACCACAGGTAGGCTATCCGAGCATACCTTGTATAACGACATATTCGTTACATCACAACTTCAGTTTAATGACACCATTTAATTTCATCGCATTTTACTGATTTCATCCCCAGTAGTTCCACTCATTTCCTTACAGTGACTCAACCGAGCGAGGGGGCGCAGTGACTAGCACACTGGACTCGCATTCGGGAGGACGACAGTTCAGTCCCGCGTCCGGCCATCTTGATTTAGGTTTTCCGTGATTCCCCTTCGAAAAGGGCACGGCCGACTTACTTCCGCGTCCTTGCCTAATCCGATGAGACTGATGACGTAACTGTCTGGTCTCCTCCCCCAAAACAACCCAACCACTTACAATGACTTTAATTCCACTTGAATTGTGAAATTAAGAATCTGGCTTAGCCTTGGGCTTTGTTTATCGTACGTCCACGTGTACGATATCCTTGGGGATTCACAACGAGTCGGGCACCTAACTATTAACTATCGGTGAAAAGGCTCAAATGGCTCTGAACACTATGGGACTTAACTGCTGACGTCATCAGTCCCCTAGAACTTAGAACTACTTAAACCTAACTAACCTAAGGACGTCACACACACCCATGCCCGAGGCAGGATTCGAACCTGCGACCACAGCAGTCACGCGGTTCCGGACTGAAGCGCCTAGAACCGCTCGGTCACTCCAGCCGGCGGTGAAAAGGCTCCCTGAATCAAATAAAAATTCCATCTTTCGTCTCCTTCGCGTTAGTAGGAATATCACACTGCTCTAATATTAGATTCTGACTTTATCTGCGCCTTTGAAAACACGCTGTCATGCTTTTGGTTCCTGTGAAAGTCTGAGTTAATGAATCATTGGGACTATAGCGACCACTTCTTGACGTGCCGCCTGCTGAGTTTCTTTAGGTTCTTCGGCTTGTTGTTGTTAGTTTTTCTGACGTTAATGGGGCACCAGTGGCCGTCTTTATCGAAGATTCGCCCTCCATTACCGGTATCGGTGTGGAATGGCGTTCTAGGCCTGCAGCCAAACGAAAAGAGTAAAAACATCCCGAGAACAATGCTCTTAAGTTGGGAGATACCCAGAAAAGCAGCGGTGGGAAAACAATTGAGACGGGGCAGTGCTCTTTCCGTTTCCTCGCCCACTCTCATTCCCGAACGTAGTTTTTCGTGGTAAGCACAGTTCCTCGTATTTAATAATGAGCAGCTGGAAACTCTAAGTTTATTGCTGCTACCCGTATCAAATCAAATCAGACCTGTTTTTCGCGCCCCCTTTTAAATTTAAAAGGCAGCGAAGTAGCAAAATTCAGAGAGGAACACAACAGCGATGTTTTCCCACTGTTACAAAGGGTCGCGCCGGGGAACAGCCAGACGGACAGCGGCGGTGGCCGGCAGGGCGGCGGAAGGTGCTGGCGTGGGTGGAGGGTAACCTAATCTAGAAGGTTACGCGAGAAGTAAGACACAGTTTAGGTGAAGGCTAACTCCTTGGGTCGGAGAGACGGATTTAACCATTTCCGCAAAGAGGGGAGGATACAAAATGGCGCATTAAATGTAAGAAGACTAACAAAATTTTTGTAATGAACTATTCGAGTGAGAAGAAGCATTTGTCACATTTTGTACTGATAAAATTATTGAGATTGTGTTACCTAACAAACCTGACATATATGACGCCACGGACGGTAGAAAGTTTAATTGTAGGGGTTTCTATTAGGGATGTTGATAAATAATACACTACTGGCCATTAAAATTGCTACACCACGAAGATGACGTGCTACAGACGCGAAATTTAACCGACAGGAAAAATATGCTGTGATATGCAAATGATCAGCGTGTATTCGTCATCGCCAAACTGGCGTATCAGCCGGCGTGATGGTATGGGGTGCCATTGGTTACACGTCTCGGTCACCTCTTGTTTGCATTGACGGCACTTTGAACAGTGGACGTTACATTTCAGATGTGTTACGACCCGTGGCTTTAAACATCATTCGACCCCTCCGAAACCCTACATTTCAGCAGCATAATGCACTACCGCATGTTGCAGGTCCTGGACGGGCCTTTCTGGATACAGAAAATGTTCGACTGCTGCCCTGGCCAGCACATTCTCCAGATCTCTCGACAATTGAAAACGTCTGGTCAATGGTGGACGAGCAACTGGCTCGTCACAATACGCCGGTCACTACTCTTGATGAACTGTGGTATTGTATTGAAGCTGCATGGGCAGCTGTACCTGTACACGCCATCCAAGCTCTGTTTGACCTAATGCCGAGGCGTATCAAGGCCGTTATTACGGCCAGAGGTGGTTGTTCTGGGTACTGATTTCTCAGGATCTATGCACCCAAATTGCGTGAAAATGTAATCACATGTCAGTTCTAGTATAATATATTTGTCCAATGAATACCCGTTTATCATCTGCAGTTCTTCTTAGTGTAGCAATTTTAATGGCCAGTAGTGTAGATATATCTGCAATCTTTCCAGAAAAATATCATTTCTCACCACAGTGTATCGAAATATCGATATGGAAACGGCAATGTCAGATGCCGAAACTATTATATCACATTTTTTTTCTAAACTTTCGGTAATTCCGCAACTTTGTAATAGTACTTAATTTGATAGAAGATAATTTTACTTTCACTGTGTGAAGGAGCCTTAGTAATTTTTTCATCACGTCCATTCTTCCTCTTTGACTGTCTGAAGCAAATGCAGGTGGCACAAGCAGTAGTCCCACTGCATTGAGGGATGGCAGTGTGAATGGATTAACAAGATTTCCGATGTGAAGAAATAGCGTACCAGTTGCATTAGAAAACAATTTGAACACAATTAGTGTGCTATTTCTTCACATCGGCGTTCTTCAAAACCAATTGCTGAAAATGGTGAACAAAAATCTAGATGACAAGACCGGTCTTTGGCGTGGATGGAAACGTGTAAGGGCAAATGCTGACGTAATCGGCAGTCGGTGCTGCCAACAGAAACTGCAACGCTTAACTTCGTCATGCAATTTTGACACTAAAAAAAATGGTTCAAATGGTTCTAAGCGCTATGGGACTTAATATCTGAGCTCATCAGTCCCCTAGACTTAGAACTAACCAATCTAAGGACATCACACACATCCACGACCGAGGCAGGTATCGAACCTGCGACCGTAGCAGCAGCGCGGTACCGGACTAAAGCGCGTAGAACCCCTCGGCCACATCGGCCGACTTGACACTAAAACTACTAGGTCGCTGG
This sequence comes from Schistocerca cancellata, assembly GCF_023864275.1. Classification (NCBI taxonomy): domain Eukaryota; kingdom Metazoa; phylum Arthropoda; class Insecta; order Orthoptera; family Acrididae; genus Schistocerca; species Schistocerca cancellata. Next base: position 375,474,467 of record NC_064626.1, read on the forward strand.
AGTTTGCAGAATTTGAAAAAATACAGGGAAGTCGACATGAAGCGTTCAGGACAAATCCGATATGTGATGAAACCGAACGACGGACCCATCGGACACCTGTCATTGTGCCACTTACATGGAGTTACAACTGTTGGCAAAGTGGTTATCATCAACCGTGGACGAAGGCTGCTAGCTTCTTTACTTTTAGAATATCTAATAATAAATCAATACTTAAATATACAGCTCTAAAACTGTCAGTATATTTACAATGTGCAGCCGATATTTTCATAGGCCGGTACGTCGATATTTTTCTGTTGATATATCGGTATTTTTTATCGATATGCGGCTTCCCCGTCGGAGGTTCAAGTCCTCCCTTGTGTGTCTGTGTGTGTGTGTGTGTGTGTCTGTGTGTGTGTGTGTGTGTGTGTGTGTGTGTGTTGTCCTTAGTGAAAGTTAGTTTAAGTAGTGCGTAAGCTTAGGGACCGATGACTTTGCCGGCCTAAGTGGCCGTGCGGTTCTAGGCGCTGCAGTCTGGAACCGCGAGACCGCTACGGTCGCAGGTTCGAATCCTGCCTCGGGCATGGATGTGTGTGATGTCATTAGGTTAGTTAGGTTTAACTAGTTCTAAGTTCTAGGGGACTGATGACCTCAGAAGTTGAGTCCCACAGTGCTAAGAGCCATTTGAACCGATAACTTTAGCAGTTTGATCAGATAAGACCTTACCATAAATTTCCAATTTTTCTCGATATATCGGATTACCGAAGTTTTTAAAAATATCAACAGTCATAGTTGCAATTCCTTGTTTCAGAGGGGATGGTGACAATTGTCGGCCGAGAGCAGATCATGTTGCCGGTGTCGATCGGATCTGCGTGGCGTAGTGAGCTGTGATGCAAGTTTATCTACAACAAGTAAAATGTGTCAGACCGCGTATGGAGTGATTTTTGATACTGATAAGATGTGTTTGACTTTTAAGGTGAGTTTACTTACATGCCTTGACGGTATTAGACAAAGGCCAACAGAGCTTACACCACGCCCCTACCTCAATTGGCGCTACTCTGATCGTGAGCTGGTTTATGCTCGTTAGCTTGTTACGCAATTTTTTCAGTGTTGTGCAGATACTGGCTGGTGAAAGTCTGGTCGTGAATGCAAGTGTAAAACGTTATAAGAGTGGAGAATTCAGTGGTTATATAGTACAGAAAGTAGTGTTTCATTATTCTGTCATTTTGTGAGTCATGCCCCACGTGGAAGGAAAATTGCAAACAGAGTCCTGTAGAAGCGAGTACTTAAATTTCGCCTGTGTGTTTAATCTGCCACGGGTTTCGCGAGGTCTTAGAGTGTATGCCGGGTCAGACGCTTACTTGGAATCAACGGTTGCCGTGAACCAACCTTGCACACTCGTGTTTGAAACATGTCACTTGGCGCAACATGTTAAACTTACACTAATCAGATGTATCCGCGCACCCCGATATAATGCGGAATTAACCACTAGATTCCACGAGGGACGGATCTTCCATTGTATAGTCAACAGTGAAATACGGAGGACGTTGTGTTACGGTTTGGGGTGAGTTCCACGGTTGAGATGTGGTGCCCTCATTGCACTGAAATCAAAACAAAATGCGGAAAGCACTGAACAAAAAAATCAAATGGCTCTGAGCACTATGGGACTTAACATCTGAGGTTATCAGTCCTCTAGAACTTAGAACTACATAAACCTAAGTAACCTAAGGACATCACACACATCCATACCCGAGGCAGGATTCGAACCTGCGACCGCAGCGGTCGCGCGCTTCCAGACTGAAGCGCCTAGAACCGCTCGGCCACTCTGGCCGGCGCACAGAACAAATTTTACAAAATTGTGTACTGGTTACAGCAGAGGAACAGTTCGGTCTTGATGACCAGTTCGGATTCCATGACTGCTCGTGTCAGCATGACGGAGCGCAAGAGACCCCATACCCGGAGGCAAGGGGGATATAGTGTCATCACTCGTTTTACTTTGAAGAAAATGATCGACTTAAAAGCCGGTGTTATGCATGCTTTTTTTTTAACAGAGTCAGAGTCGGAACCAGAACTTTTTATGACTACTCACATGAGGCCATTCGTCTTCCAAAATATTAAAAATATTCCGTACCACAAGGTCTAGACCCTCCCGCCCCCCTTCCTAGAAACTATCGTATGGGCGCTCTTGACGGTGCATCCCCTCATTAAGCGCACTAGCAGCAAGGCAGTGGTGTGTGGACAGTAACATAGTTGAAACGGACTGAAGTGCCCAGAGCTCAGACCTGAGCCCAATGCAATACGTTTGGGATGAGTTAGAACGTCAACTTCGCTATAGAGCCCAAGGTATAAGGTCACTACCTTTCCTCTGGTTAACGGATCTCGAGGAAGAATTGGCTGCCATTCGCCAACGGACCTTAAGACAACTCATTGAAGTCCGCCTTCTTAGCTGAGTGATACCGTGTTCGCCTCCCATGCAGCGGGCCCGAATTCGATTCCCAACCGGATTGGAGATTTTCTCCGCTTGCGGACTGGGGCTGTTCTGTTGTCCTCACCGTCATTTCATCATCATCATCGACAAGCCAGCCGCCCAGTGTGGCGTCGCCTGAAATAAGACTTGCAACTCGGCGACCGAACTCCCCCAGATCAATGCGACACCATCATTTCCATTTCATTTTTTTCCCCAGCACAGTTCTAACCGTAATAAAGGCGAAGGGTGGACACACTCTCCACAATAATGTCCAATAGTAAGTGTCCGCCGGATACTTTCGATCAGACAGTGTATAGATATCAACGTAACCCTTCCCTGGGCGCGCCTGCGGCAGATAGCCGCAAGATTTAGTTTCCTGTTAGTATCACAGATACCGTTACAGTTGTGTTCACGTCCAGATACGTATTTGTTGTTCTCAACGGATGTCACCACTTACTACATTTGTGCTATTCATGCTTTCAGCAGTTTGGTCGGTATTGTTGTTTGAAACGTGAGCGTTGCGTTTGCGGTGTCTTTGCCGCTACGCGCCTTGTGATGAAAGTATTTTGTATACTTGTGTTTTTCTTTCGCCTCGAGGCAATCTTTCTTTTATATTAGTATATAATGAATATTCGAATCGTATCAAAGTTCCCATATGCAATTTTCATTGCTTTTTACAGTCTTGGATATTGATTTGCTACAACATATTACTTTTACAAAAACATGTTTTTCATTAGATCTCATAAAAGCGTGGAAATGGAGAAAAAGAAGGCATTTGACAGGCACCGTCTAAATGTACGTCCTGAAGACTATGAGAAAGTACTGCGAGAATTGTCAGAAGAAGAATTACAAGAATTGTCAGATTCATGTGAATCTGAGTCGGAAGAGGAAGTTATTGAATAAGAAAACCATAGCATTGACTCCGAACAATCAATAGGGGAAACGGATGACCACCTGGTTGAAGAGGGGAGACAACAAATAGAGGATTACCGATTTTACTTACGAAAAGATAAAGAAACTATTTGGATAAGTAAACCGCTTCCTTCTTCTCTTAAAACCAAGGCCAAGAACATCCTAAAAGTTTTTCCAGGTCCAAAAGCAAGTTCTGAAATGACGAAAAAAGAAATTGATGCATTTTACCTAATATTGATGGGATGATTATTTTTCCTTAGGTTAAAAATTTAGAACTAATTGCGGTGCAAAAGCCGCAACGCGCCCACTCATGGAAGTATGAAAGCCGCGCCCACCGAAGGGTTAATGGGAGAACACTGAGTGTCAACAATACAGTCTGCTTTTACCAGATTTCTGGTGTTCTCATTTATTTCCCAGGACTACCATTGATCTTAAGATATGCCACGACAAGCAGCGCAGCATCGGACGAGCACGCGCAGTGATATGTGGATAGATGAGATTGGCAGGCCACTGCGTCACTCGGCTCAGAGCCGTTTCTACCAAACCAGGCGAGTGCCAGCCGGAGGCTCCTGGCCTGAAGCTATGCTAGCTACCCCAGTAGAGCGTTCCCTTCCTATAGAGACGTAGACATTTAATTTTCCGCGGCTTTTAGAAACAGATTGCTAATATTACAAGCTGTTAAATCCTGCAAAATCGTATAGAAAGAAGTGTACACTGTAATATCCACAATAATATTTTATTCAGAACAATATTCACGACCGCACTGTGTGTGGAATTTGAGCGAACATTCTCGTGATATTAATAAAAAAGAAGTTCATCGATACTAAAATAATAATAATTATTGTCAGTCACATAATTTAATTTTCGGTAAAAATCATATCTCAGACAATACTAACGGAAATCTTCATCTTTTGTTATCCATGATTCTTCTAGAATAATCATTCTTGTTCGAACTGTTGTAATGATCAGACGTGGTTGATGTCTGAGGTCTGTTAAAAACTGTATTATACTGTTAATTAATATTTGAAAAATAGAGTTTGTGTCATCGAAATGAATTTTCTTAGTTTAAACTTTTTCATTTCATTGTAATTCTCGTTCTACATAAATGTTCAGTTTTCTGCACAGCTACGAAGGAGCGCAGCGATTAGCGCTTTGGATCTACAGCGCGGTTCATTGGTAAATGCTGAATAATGAACAATTAACATTGAGAAATATTTTCAAATGTTAATGCATATAGTGAAGGTACAAAAAAGATTTAATGTATATTATTTGTTAGTAGTAACACAGGGCCTGAAGCAGAATCGATAAGTGATTGTCTTATGTTAGCCGCCATCTTAGTGAAATATTGCAGCGGCAGTTTTAAATTGATTTTCTATTCGGACATAATTGTTGTTGGTGATAACTTCGATAATTGGTGGCCTAGAATTCACTTTGAGGAAATAAATTCGATTTAGACTGCGAATAATCTTTAAATATAGTGCAAATAGTATCTTACGTGATAGAAATTCTTATCTACTGATGTATGAAGCCTCATTAATTTGTAACAACTTTTATGAAATATTTTCACAGGAAAAATACATTAGTGTTGTGCGCGTGTAGTATTGTGTGAGAAAACCGTTCATTTTGCTTAAAGAAAAGTGCTGCCACCTCAAATAACAGTAGCGTTAAATTCGATAAACTATCTACAACTTAGTGCCATTTACACTGCTTCAGAGACAACATTGCTACACGTTCCCAGGTGGAGATTTCTCTATCAAAATGAATATCATTAGCCGGGAAAAGCAGTGTTTAAGTAAAACCTCATGTTACTTTGATATCAAGTATCTAATTCTATTGTAATTTTGCCTAAATTGTTCAAAACGCAATCAAACCACAATAACCGCATGCCACAACACGTTATAAATGAAAGCTCTCTTCAGGATGGAGGGACGTGTTACAGATGTAGCCAGTGTTAAATAAACGTTAACTTGAACACAGTGGTTGTAAGTTGTTACTTGAGTCCAACAAATAAGTTGCTTCACTTCAGTCATAGCACTTTGTTCTAACCAGCACTGACCAGCCGTTTTCAATATAACCGCGTACAGCTGACGTATACTGTATCAAGAAGTTGCGCTGCTAAGGCAACTGTCGAAAAACGTTCCCTTTTACATAACAGATGCTGCAGGTGCAATTCTAGCAGAAGAATCTGTTTATTCGGCAATTACCATTGTGAGTCTTGCTAAACGCAAATACAGAACAATGTTAACTATTCAGACGACAGGGAAATACTTTTCCGAGTTTTTGAAATCGCGCATTTCTTTCCCTCCAGACTACTCACAAAATAGTCCCTATCCTCTCTCCCCCTCCCTCTCTCTCTCTCCCTCCCCCTCTCTCTCAATGAAGATTACGTCCCTACCTGCAGCTTGCAGGTATGCACTAGACAGTACTCCTGTTCGCATCACATGAGCCTGTTAACGGCTCAAAATATAAAAGTATTTAAATACTGTCGTGCTATAATGCCAACTATTTCACATAAAGGGCGGGAAACGCACTTGGTTACGCCTGTCGAGAGGCGTCGTGATAAATTGTGTAGCAAGACCTCGTAATTCAGACAGCAGCCTGCATTCATTTCTTAGCAATTGACATAAACCATCGCGAATCTCGCTGACTTAATCCTGGCTTATTCTCGTAACCTGCTGTGGTTTATAAGTCTATCAGCTCTCGCGAGTGCGAAAGTAAAGCCAAATGGAGTCAGCCGAGGAGACAGCATGCTAATGATGCGTAGTACCTTCAAACTAGCCTCACTGGAATGTCATATCTAACGTGCGAATGAAGATCCGTCTCACGTGGCGACATAAGAGTTGCTGTCGCGCTCAGCGTGAACTGAATTGTTTCCAAGTGGATTAAGCGTTGGGAACATTTCCAGCACTTTATATACGAGAAAGTGCGACGCAGGAATTTTAGATTCAGCAGCCAGCTACGGTAGCACTTGAATAAATAATTCAGCACGAGCTACTGCTTACATTAGTTCTCAATAATGGGCAAAATTATAGCTTCCTCTGAAAGGAGATTCAAGTTCTGGGACAGTAGCACATAAAAACTGAATTGAAAATCACTCAGTCTGGAAACGACTATGTACGATAGTTACTTGCGTAAGACGTTTTCGAAGAAGTCGGAAGTTCCTGGTTCGAGTACAACTGCATCTATATAGTTCCATTCCAGCTCACAGCTAAGCGTTTTGCATAGGACTCACAGATCGGCTTTCAGACTATTTCTCTACCTTACCACTCTCGAATAGAATGTCGAAACAATGAAAACCTATATCGTTTGTGGAAGTTCTGATTCTGTTCAGTTTATTCAAATGGTTCAAATGGCTCTAAGCACTATGGGACTTAACATCATCTGAGGTCATCAGTCCCCTAGACTTAGATCTAATTAAACATAACTAACACACACATCCATGCCCGAGACAGGATTGGAACCTGCGACCGTAGCAGCACCTTTCAGTTTATTACGATGGTCATTTCTCCCTACGTAACTGAGCGTCAACAACTTCCGCGTTCGATGGAGAAAGCTGCTGATTAAAATTCCGTCAAAAGATCTCGCCTCAACGAAAAACAGTTCTCTCTTAACAAGCCGTGACGCTCCCTCTCTTGTTTAGCAATAATATAGAAAGTGCTGCCCTTCTTCGAACTTTTTCGATGTAAACCGTCAATGCTAGCTGGTAAGCGCATCAGTACTCCAGAAGAGGGCGGAAAAGCGTGATATAGGCAGTCTCTTCCGTAGGTTTCTGACATCTTGTAAGTCTTCAACCAGTAAAACGAAGTGTTAGGTTCGCTTTCCCCACATTATCTACATGATCATTGCCCTAATTTGAGTTGTTTGTATTTGTAATCCCTAATTATTTTGTTGAGCTATTTGCTTTTAGATTTGTGTAATTTATGGTGTTACAAAAATTTAACAGAATTTCTGTAGGACTCAAAAGTGGCAGACTTCAAACTTTTTATTGACCATGGTCAATTACCACTTTTCGCACCACAATGGTATCTTGTCTAAATCATTTTGCAAATCCTTCTGATCTTCTGATGACTTTACTAGACGGCAAACAACAGCATCATCTGCACAAAAGGCTGCTCAGATTTTTTCCTAAATCGTTTATATACATTAAGAGGATCTAGTATAACACTTCCTTGAGGAACTTCGGATATCATATCGGTTTCACTAGATGATTTCCCGGTAATTATTAGGAATTGTGACCTTTCTGACAGCGAGTAACGAATCAAGTCGCACAAACGAGACGAAAACTACTACTAGACTTCAATGCTGACTTCGAAATGTCAGATGAGAGGTAACTTGTGGTCATGACGCACCACCTTCAGTTCGCATTAAACTTAGACACGTTAGTCCTTTGCTAGAGAGTAATGCTTTAAAGTTTACAATTTGTACAGAAACCAGATGGCAGTTATAAGAGTCGAGGGGTATGAAAGGGAAGCAGTGGTTGGTAAAGGAGTGAGACAGGGTTGTAGCCTCTCCCCGATGTTATTCAATCTGTATATTGAGCAAGCAATAAAGGAAACAAAAGAAAAGTTCGAAGCTGGTGTTAAAATCCATGGAGAAGAAATAAAAACTTTGAGGTTCGCTGATGACATTGTAATTCTGTCAGAGACAGCAAAGGACTTGGAAGAGCAGTTGAACGGAATGGACAGTGTCTTGAAAGGAGGGTATAAGATGAACATCAACAAAAGCAAAACGAGGATAATGGAATGTAGTCGAATTAAGTCGGGTGATGCTGAGGGAATTAGATTAGGAAATGAGACACTAAAGTAGTTATGCTATTTGTGGAGCAAAATAACTGATGATGGTCGAAGTATAGAGGATATAAAATGTAGACTGGCAATGGCAAGGAAAGCGTTTCTGAAGAAGAGAAATTTGTTAACATCGAGTATAGATTTAAATGTCAGGAAGTCGTTTCTGAAAGTATTTGTATGGAGTGTAGCCATGTATGGAAGTGAAACATGGACGATAAATAGTTTGGACAAGAAGAGAATAGAAGCTTTCGAAATGTGGTGCTACAGAAGAAAGCTGAAAATTAGATGGGTAGATCACATAACTAATGAGGAGGTACTGAATAGAATTGGGGAGAAGAGAAATTTGTGGCACAACTTGACTAGAGGAAGGGATCGGTTGGTAGGACATGTTCTGAGGCATCAAGGGATCACCAATTTAATATTGGAGGGAAGCGTGGAGGGTAAAAATCGTAGAGGGAAACCAAGAGATGAATGCGCTAAGCAGATTCAGAAGGATGTTGTTTGCAGTAGGTACTGGGAGATGAAGTAGCTTGCACAGGATAGAGTAGCATGGAGAGCTGCATCAAACCAGCCTCAGGACTGAAGACCACAACAACCACAACAACATGCTGTGCCTACGACGATCTTTACATACAACCTAACCACCCCTCCTACGTTGTGGTGTACTAGCTCACACTGCTACCTAGAGGTGGATAATATACGCTGATGAGCCAGGACTTTATGACCACCTGCTTAATAGCTTGTTTGACTGTCTTTGAAACGAAATGCGTATTTTATGCTCCGTATCAGGAATCCGACAGTTTATTGGTAGATCTGTGGACGTATGTGCCATGAGATGTCTACGCATAGCTCATGAAATTCGCGCACATAGTGGGCTGCTCATTTGCTTACGTGGAGAAGGCGCGCGATAGCGAGCCAGATGGGTTCAAATGGCTCTGAGCACTATGAGACTTAACATCTGAGGTCATCAGTCCCCTAGAACATAGAGGTACATAAACCTAACTAACCTAAGGACATCACACACATCCATGGCCGAGGCAGGATTCGAACCTGCGACTGTAGCGGTCGCGCGGTTCCAGACTGAAGCACCTAGAACCGTTCGGCCACGCCTGGCGGCCCATATGGGTTCCATGGAACTTACATCAGGCGAATTTGGTCGCCGAGACATTAACGTGAGTTCACTGTAGTGCTCCTCAAACCACTGTAGCGCGGCTCTAGCTCCGAGAGACGCACAATTGTACTACTGAAAGATGACATCACCGTCGGGGAAGACATCAAGCAGGGAAGGCTCTGGCTCTGAGCACTATGGGACTTAACATCTATGGTTATCAGTCCCCTAGAACTTAGAACTACTTAAACCTAACTAACCTAAGGACATCACACAACACCCAGCCATCACGAGGCAGAGAAAATCCCTGACCCCGCCGGGAATCGAACCCGGGATCAAGCAGGGAAGGGGTGAAGGTGGTTCGCAGCTGTCAGCGTGTCTTCCATTACTGTCACAGTTCTCATGCAAGCGCAGGAGAAAGTCTTCTATAGCATAATACTGTTCACACCAGCCTGCGTCCTTGGTACGTTGCACTTTTCGAGCCGCTGTTCACGTCGATGACGCCGTTTGTGGAGACCATCGACCTAGTTTAGCAAAAATGTGGTTCATTCGAAGATTCAGGTTTCCATTGATCGACGGTCGAGTCCCGATGGTCCCGTGTCCACTGCAACCTTCTAAATAACGATGTCGCTGAGTTAACGTGTGAATACGTACTGGTCGTCTGCGCCATGTTCAACAATGTACGGTGCTCTGAAACATTTGTGTGTGCATCAGCATTGTGCACTTTCGGCCGCAGATCACCATCTATCCTACTTTACAGAGCAGACAAGCCGCCGAACCCCAACTTCTGTGCAGAGTCGTGGACGTCCAACTATTTAGCGCCTAATGGTAGTTTTACTGTCCTTCTACCTCTTTCCGTAAATGCTCACGACAGTAGCACGCTAACATTCGACCAGCTTCATCCTTTTCGATACACTCATTCACAGGGTCTGCTAAATAATAACCTGACCTTTCTCAGGGTCGCATATCTTATTGTGTTTCCCCATTTGCAGCTCACCTCTTTGCTAAGGTGATCCCCCTTCCGTGTCTTCTCCGCTTACATAATTTTGTTGCCGTGTCACACGCCCGAAAAGCCACCAGGTGGCATCCAACGGCGCTGTGGCAGTGGTCGTAATGTTTTGGTTTATCAGTCTACACGTTAATTATACTGTACTATGCTGAAAGCAAATATTTGTTATATGCTGAATTATTCTTGCTCTTTCGCACATTGTCCCGTATTTGGAATTTCTGATACTTAATCTCAATTCGCTTATGGACTCTCGCTCTGAGGGTTCCGTACAAAATTAATTGTGTATGTAGATGGTAATAATTTCGTGCAACTCAGTGGCCTGGTGCAAGTCTTTCCACTGGACGCTACTTCGACGACTTGCGTGCCCCTGAACTACCACAGTTATCTCAACGGGAAAAGGAGACCTACAATTAAAGTACAATCCGAACGACGTGTTATTTCTGGCGACTCCTCACATCGAGGAGAGATGAAGGCTATGTTAGAAAACTGAAAAATCCACGATCCAGCCGAGGTTCAACCCCGCAACCTCTCGGCTTCGGGGTGCGCGCTTTACCGCAAGCATCAAACCCGACATGTATCTAGATTGTCCATCTATAGGTTTTGACGAGCGAGAGTGCAAGTATCAAAGTATGTGACAAATATGGCCGTATTTGTTGATTTCACTGACTTAGGAACTGAAAATTTTTTACACCGCTAAGGGAGCGTAGACCTTAGTGCCTGACATAAATTTATACCTTGCACCTACATCCGTTTCTGAGAAAAAGGGGTCTCAAAAGTCTGACTGACAGACAGACAAACAAACAAAAAAAGTGGTCCTATAAGGATTCCGTTTTTACCGTTCAATGTACGGAACCCTAAAAAGTTAAATGTTTATTTTTTCAAAAGTAATCGCCGTAACTGTTAACACGTATATGCCACTGTGAAACACTACGTTCAATGCCTTCAAGAAGGAATGTCTACAGTAGCGCACAAAACCATGCTTGAACCCAGGCGTGCTCCTCTTCTTCCAAAGCTAATCCACCGTCACGAATGTTCTTCAGAGGTCCAAAAATATGGCAATCGCATAGGGAGGGATCGGGACTGCATGGCGGATGTGTAACAGCCACACAACAAAATTCTGCAGCGTACTCGAAACAACCTTGGCAACATTAGGGCGGTCACGCTTATTGCTGAAGGAGTTTCGCTGAGAATCGTGATCTACTTCTAATACAACGATCCCCCAGTGAAATATTCCCTGGAACTGAAGAACCTTATTAAAACCTATCAAGTCATATTTGATGACAGGGATTTCAAGTAACTCACAAACATCAGTCCACTGGCACCCAGATTGCATGGGTGTTTCACAAAGAAAGTATTAGACCTGTAGTGTCTTCAGTTTCAGCACCTTGCCATAAATTAGCCAGTAAGTTAGATTCACAAATTAAAACAAAAACTAAATTTAAACATAAATTTTAAATACCTGATTCGCTTGCATTAGTGAGAAAACTAAAAGATATACTTATTCTACCTGGTTCTAAGCTAGCCTCATTTGATGTTGGCAACCTGTTTTCCGATATTCCTGTTGCAGAGGATATGGAAATGTGAACAGAATTGTGTTTTTTAGTTAAAATGTTTTCTTCCAGCACAACGGAGCCCCTACACATTGTAGTCGTCGTGTATCATCATGTAAATCCAAACTGCCCCGAAGATGGACTAGCTGACGTGGTACTGTTTCTTGGCCACCACTGTCCCCGTATGCCCTTCAGATTTTTGGTTATGGGGCTTACTGAAAGGCAAAGTCTACAGAGATGAAGTACACTCACGAGACGAAGTTATCATCCATATCTTGAATAGTACTGTCCTCATAAAAGAACGTCAAGACGACGGCAGAAGAGCTACACTTGAGACCGTCAAGAAAATTCGAAAGTGCATTGAAGTTGGAGTTGGAATTTACCAGCATCAGCTTTGATCTTTATCATTTACCTTTGCTTAAAACCTCCTGTGGGTGTTTGTGTTTCACTATAACACTGTAGCCAATAAGAACTTGACAAGTTAAACCGAATGTCTTGTTCTAGTTAGTACATGCTGCCACTTCCAAAAATATGGACTATTACTCATGAATTACCCAGTATATGCATCCATGGTTGTTCGTCCTTTGGTGTCATCCGTAGACGTATCTGCATAAGGAGGAATAATTAATGGTGGTGATTTAGCGAAGTATACGCCGAGTTCTCTGAACGTCTGTTCCGGAAAAAAAATAGAAAAGCTACACCATATGCAGTTGTCAGTCTGCTATGATACTAGTTTTAGTGCACGTAGTGCTTGAAGGAAGTTACGACGACTTATATCCATTAGTATCAAAAACGCATTAATTAATTTCAAACAATGTGTATGTTGATTACATAGAAGTAAGATAATGCATCGTTCGGAAATGTGAATTATTCCGCAATGGTGCAAATAGCAGTTAATTAGAAAATTAATTTAATAAACTGGGCCTCAGTTGACTGCAAGCAAGAGAAGAAACAGATCATTATACAAATAAATAGCTGACATTTTGCCAGTTTTATTTTACAAACGAAAACAAAAAAGTGAACTATGTTTACAGTACAATACCGGAAAAATTTAATTTCCATATATTCCTGAAAACACCTTTGAAATTGTCAATCAATCTTATATGCATAACGTACAAATGTGTAAGTACAAGCGCTTCGCGTGTCTACAGCGCGATTTTGTAAATGTCTCAATGGCAACACGCCTCTTCAAACCTCTATAGACGTCTATTGATTTCGTCTGCGGCCGTTTGCGACTTGCAGATGAAATGTGTCAGAAGCGCCACCAGGTGTCATGAATTTCCTCAAGTTGAGTCCACTGTAGGGGTGTCTTAGCAGTAAAGAATGAATGTATTACAACTTCATGTACGACGCGGCAGTTTTTCACGCACCTCAGTGTTGATACTCCTGAACTATGATAGGTAGGTGGTTCTCATCTCCACAGCGGACGTTGCCTAACAGAAGGGGACATGTGTAGCAACTGTGGTTGAAATACACTCCTGGAAATTGAAATAAGAACACCGTGAATTCATTATCCCAGGAAGGGGAAACTTTATTGACACATTCCTGGGGTCAGATACATCACATGATCACACTGACAGAACCACAGGCACATAGACACAGGCAACAGAGCAAGCACAATGTCGGCACTAGTACAGTGTATATCCACCTTTCGCAGCAATGCAGGCTGCTATTCTCCCATGGAGACGATCGTAGAGATGCTGGATGTAGTCCTGTGGAACGGCTTGCCATGCCATTTCCACCTGGCGCCTCAGTTGGACCAGCGTTCGTGCTGGACGTGCAGACCGCGTGAGACGACGCTTCATCCAGTCACAAACATGCTCAATGGGGGACAGATCCGGAGATCTTGCTGGCCAGGGTAGTTGACTTACACCTTCTAGAGCACGTTGGGTGGCACGGGATACATGCGGACGTGCATTGTCCTGTTGGAACAGCAAGTTCCCTTGCCGGTCTAGGAACGGTAGAACGATGGGTTCGATGACGGTTTGGATGTACCGTGCACTATTCAGTGTCCCCTCGACGATCACCAGTGGTGTACGGCCAGTGTAGGAGATCGCTCCCCACACCATGATGCCGGGTGTTGGCCCTGTGTGCCTCGGTCGTATGCAGTCCTGATTGTGGCGCTCACCTGCACGGCGCCAAACACGCATACGACCATCATTGGCACCAAGGCAGAAGCGACTCTCATCGCTGAAGACGACACGTCTCCATTCGACCCTCCATTCACGCCTGTCGCGACACCACTGGAGGCGGGCTGCACGATGTTGGGGCGTGAGCGGAAGACGGCCTAACGGTGTGCGGGACCGTAGCCCAGCTTCATGGAGACGGTTGCGAATGGTCCTCGCCGATACCCCAGGAGCAACAGTGTCCCTAATTTGCTGGGAAGTGGCGGTGCGGTCCCCTACGGCACTGCGTAGGATCCTACGGTCTTGGCGTGCATCCGTGCGTCGCTGCGGTCCGGTCCCAGGTCGACGGGCACGTGCACCTTCCGCCGACCACTGGCGACAACATCGATGTACTGTGGAGACCCCACGCCCCACGTGTTGAGCAATGCGGCGGTACGTCCACCCGGCCTCCCGCATGCCCACTATACGCCCTCGCTCAAAGTCCGTCAACTGCACATACGGTTCACGTCCACGCTGTCGCGGCATGCTACCAGTGTTAAAGACTGCGATGGAGCTCCGTATGCCACGGCAAACTGGCTGACACTGACGGCGGCGGTGCACAAATGCTGCGCAGCTAGCGCCATTCGACGGCCAACACTGCGGTTCCTGGTGTGTCCGCTGTGCCGTGCGTGTGATCATTGCTTTTACAGCCCTCTCGCAGTGTCCGGAGCAAGTATGGTGGGTCTGACACACCGGTGTCAATGTGTTCTTTTTTCCATTTCCAGGAGTGTAGATCCCTTTGTTTAGAAGCAGATATGGAAATCACACACACACACACACACACACACACACACACACACACACATTTTTATAGTATGTATGAGTTCAACATACACATACACATTACTGAACGTTATATCACTTTGACACGGTGACTATAACTAAGAAAGGCAAAACAATAGTGCGCACTCTGGACAAATTCCTTTCTCTAATTGCACTTGTTATGGGAAGTCACTGTTGCATTTGGATTCGCAACTACGTAAATGGACAGCAATGCACTGCTTATGTTCCATTTGAGTCAGAATGTGTTGCTTGAAAGACTGACAAAGTCCGGGACAAGGATTCCAGTGTAGTTCGGAACATTGTCAGTAACTGCTGTTGCCTGTGACTTCATCTCCCATGTCACTGATGGGGAAAAAAAAAATCATCATTTGCACTGGATTCTTTCTCGGCGAAATGCATGCTTTGTTGGTCAACAGAAAAAGTTTTAGGTAAATCGTTACTAAAGTCCGCGTTACACTGTAAAAATCTTTGTGAAATGTGTTTGTAGTACATGTTTTATAAAATCTTTGGCTGTGTATAAGGATACTTTTATCACGTCTTTTGGAGAAGTTAGAGCGAGATCCTAACTTTTGTAACAGATTTATCAGAGCAGCCTGAACGTATAATACGGGCCTATGTTGCTGCTGACTCGCATCCGTTATAGTTTACGAATAAAAGGTAGTGCAGCTGCGGTATGATGCGTGGAAAATACAGCAAGTCATTAAATTCCCAAGTAATGGACGTGTTAGGAGAAAACAGGTAAGCGTTAATTTCAGCTTGTACATAAGAGCGTAATTTCATGAGGCAGTCCGTAACGAAATTCACTTCTATCAATGAATGAAACACTACACATGTTCCCGCAGGAGACCTAATTCCTTTTGCCACGTATTCTGTCTCGTTGTTGACAGTAATGAAAATGCATAGAACACAATTTGCATGTCTGATTGTGAGCGTCATATGTATGCGTGGCTGTAACAGGACGGATATTTCGTGACATGTAGCGATATTGCCGTATATATAAAAGAATGTCTGGCAATGTTCCTGAGGTCTGGTGCAATTTTACTTAATTGTCTGTAACCGCTATTCCTTCTTCGCAGAACTTTTTTTTACTAATTCTTTTGCTTTTATTTTCGACGAATCAATACTGTCTTCGCTACGACTTCCTTTAATAACGAAAAACACAAACAATAAATGTTTTGCTGTGTTTCTTTAACTTGTTGACCCATTTTACGCTTTCTAGGCAGTCACGAAATTACTTTTTAGAACAAACAGAGAGCACTGTCTAGAGAGCACACTTGCCATACGGGACCGAATATCTTTGAATAAGGTTTTCCTCCCATCTCCCTTGGCGAATCTCGAGATACTTCCTATGCTAAATTTTCACGTTTTGTTAACCAGTCTGTACTCGTGTTCACATTGTCATCATCAAAGGGAGACAAACTCTATTGTAACTTAAGAAAATGACGACGAATTTCGTTGCTCTTTGCTTCAAGGACTTCGAATGCTTACAGTAAGCAAAAGTTACGTGTAGTCGATGCCGAAGTCTTTGGTTTATGATGGTCTTATTTACTAATGCAAATTATTTCCCTCTTTTGCTGACTATCTCTCGTCTCTTCCTTCTACCTTCAGGCATCTGATGTTCTAACATATAAAAGTAATAACCAGCGAATACTTTTGGAGTGCTGAATAATCTGTCGTGATATTAATTAAAAATGTCCGAGATTACATGAGATCATCCTGGTCTTCGTTCAGCTGCAGTCTCCACTTCACAGTGATGTTCCCAACGTTAGTCTTTGACGGATTTAGAAGGTTTCAAGTGTCCCCGATAGATTTTTTTTTTTTACTCACAATGGAACAGATGTAAATAAACGATCTTTACGAAACTTCGCGGGTACGTAGTGGAGTCAAAATAATGCAACACGTATTATTTTAGTTTTTGTCGAATTTCATTTTTAAGCGGTGAAACACACCGCAAAAGGTAATTTGGCATATTAAGTTTAGAGGTAGTCGAAACGATTATACATAATTTTTATATGAAAGTTGAAATACAATTAGGGATCTCGATAACTGTGTAAACAACTTTTGCAATAATCTGAAGTTTTGGAAAAACGCCACCACCATTAATTAGTTTTGAAAAATGAAAACTTTTGTTAAAATATAAACTAAAGAAGCTTTCATACCAAATCCATCCACATATAATAAAGATGGTTTCTGAAATACACCTTCTGGAAAATGAGCTGCGCTGAATGTACCTAAAAATTCATTATTGTTCTCATTAACTGTTTAAGTTACTTTTGTTTTATGTTATTAATCGTTATTTCTGTTTTAAATTCAATTTTTTGTTTTTAGTTTATTATTTCACACGTGTAGTTTGTAAACTGAAAATAATAACTAACTCAATGTTATGCCACAAAATCATTACAATAATGATAACCTGTAGAGAAATGCTTCAAACACAACTTTTTGTTTACACCATGCACATAAATGGAACGAAATTTCTTCACGTAATATGCACAATGGAGAACACAACGTGGAACAGAATTCAATGATATTCGAAAATTGTGGCGGGTGATTCTCCGAATATCCGGATATGCAGCAGGCATATTTCAGTACAATGGAAAAGCTTGTCGAAGAGTATTGATTATGTACTTGTGACTGTAGCTTGATTATAATGTTCCTCAAATGAAGATTGTGATATCAATCATTCAACAGAACTAGATCTGAAAGTCTTCTCACAATGTTCTTCCAACATCGAATACCATGTACGTCCAACGGCTGTGTGTCTCCTGTCGATTCTTTTGGGATCACCAGTAAGCAAGTTCCTTGTCCTTGAGTACAACGCTCAAAACGATTTTTTTACACTGATTCCAACGGAGAGTTTAGACCGAGAATCCGGGAATCTCTTTTTGACGCACCAAAAGTTCTTGAGAGGGCATTGAAATCTGGTAAACTAATGTCTGACATCGTCAAAAGATATCTGTAAAAAGTTTTGTTTCCCAGTACGAGAGAAAAATTTGTATTAATGTTAGGTTCTTGAGGTGTTCAGAAAAAAAAGAAAGTTTTAAGGTCGTACCAGAGGACAAGTAACTTTTTCATCCGGTGATCCCAAATGGGTCGACAGGACAGATGCAGCCGTTGGAATAACTTTGTGAGAATATTTTCAGATCTAGCTGTGCTGTACGATTACGTCGTCAGTCTCCAACTTGGAGACAATATCATTAAGCTGCAGTCACTAGTACATGATCAGTTCTCTTCGCCAAGGCTTGCCAGTGTACTGAAATACGTCGGATGCAAATCAGGATGTTTAGAGGATCGCCCGCTACAATTTGCGAATTCTGCTGAATGTTGTTTCATACTGTTTTCCGCTCAGTAAACGAAACTTTTTTTAGTATTTGTTTACAGGTTATCATTATTACAAAGACTTTGTATCATAATAATGAGCTACGGTACCTATTATTTTCAACTGAAAATATACACGTGAAATGGTAACTAAAAAACAAAACAAACGCGAAATTAGAACGATTTAAGATATAAAACACCAAAATAACTAACATTTGGAATAATAATAAATTTTTTGATATTTGAATTAGGAATGTTCAAAATATCCCGTTATCACGATGATTGCAGCTTATTTTCTAGAAACGCTATTTTGGAAACCAGAATTATTACACGTAGATGGATGTGGCATGACAGATACTTCAATTTATATTGTAATGAAAGCTTTTGTTTTTCAAAATTAATCAATGGTGGTGGCGAGTTTTCCAAAATTTCATATCATTATAAAAGTTGATAACACAGTTTCAAGAACTTAAATCATATTTAAACTTATGTATGAAACACATTTTTTGTATGTCATGGTTTCAAAGACATTCCCTCTAAATCTAATATGCTAAATTATATCTGGATGGTGTTTTAATCCCTCAAAGTGAAACTGGGCAAAAATGAAAAAATAAATTTTGCATTATTGTGACCCCTCTACATAGCAAACAAGTTTCATGAAGGTCGTTTATGTACACGAGGGAATGTTTCCTGGTCATCTGGCATCCAATGCGTAAGCCACGTTAGAAAGTCACTGAGCTTTCCTGACCTAGCCGTTCTGTTATTACTGCCCCTCTTCAGTGAACATAATACTCACCACCTCCTTTTATACTGTCGGATCCGCCCCTCTTGACATCTAGTGCTCAGTTTCAAATTACATACGGGGTGTGCGGATACTTTTAATCAAATAGCGTAAGACGACGATGCGGTAATAGACCAAGGCCAGGCATTTGATTGTCTATCATGTAACACCACATGTTACAGAGAAGCGACCTCGAAAAGCTGTCTAGACAAAGGCATCTGTGTTCCCGTCGAACCCTCGATAGAAGCTGCGAGTGTTATTGATAGCTTCACAATCCAAATGGCTTCACCTGTAAACAGTGTTAATGGGATTACTCGGTGACTTACGATTAGCCAGCAATGAAATTCCAATCGCCTATCAATATCTCCTTCTGGAAGGTGATGGAACTGCTTGAAATATTAAGGATAGACGTGGTGTAGGCGAAAAGCAGTCAGCGCACGGACGTGCTTTCGAACGTGAACTCTTAGCGTGCTAAGTTCATCACACTGCTGAACGGTAAAAAACGATGCGACTTGTGCATACGATACGCGTGCCTCTACTTGGTGTATGCGATCGAGCGCGCTCCAGTGGCAGTTACCGGCTGTATCTGGCTCACACATCACAGTGTTTACGAATTGGACGGGCGTAAAATTTCTACGTTAGCGCTATTAAAAAGCACATTTTCTCCCTCGTCCACATGCTAGTCATGTTATTATGTCTGTAGTATACATAAATAAAATGTTATAAGACAAAAAAAAGAAGTTCCATATCCATTAAGTAAGGATATTACATTGTAAAAGTTCCATTGCTAATGCTACAGTCTGGAACCGCGCGGCCGCTACGGTCGCAGGTTCGAATCCTGCCTCGGGCATGGATGTGTGTGATGTCCTTAGGTTAGTTAGGTTTAAGTAGTTCTAAGTTCTAGGGGACTGATGACCTAAGATGTTGAGTCCCATAGTGCTCAGAGCCTTTTGAACCATTTCAATCCATTGCTAATAATGCGACACAAATTTAAAATAGTTTTCCACATAAGATAAAAATTATTTTATCATCATTCATAGCGTTCTCACTTCCCACGCCCGGGTTCCCGGGTTCGATTCCCGGCGGGGTCAGGGATTTTCTCTGCCTCGTGATGGCTGGCTGTTGTGTGCTGTCCTTAGGTAAGTTAGGTTTAACTAGTTCTAAGTTCTAGGGGACTGATGACCATAGCTGTTAAGTCCCATAGTGCTCAGAGCCATTTGAACCATCATCATTCACCCTTTTTTTGTAAAACCACAAACCAAATATTTTCTATCCACCATAACATTCCACTTAAAATAAGCAAATAAATAAACAAATATTCGAGAAGTGTAATCCCTCACAAGGGCATTTTACACCAAATGCTATTTTGTGTGTGTGTGTGTGTGTGTGTGCGTGTGTGTGTGAGTCGAGAGGGGGGGGGGCGGACGAATTTATTTTTTTCCTTTTCACCTTTTCTAGTGTTCCCCTAGCCTCTTTTCCTTCTTTACTGTTATTCCATTCCCTCATCCCAGAGCTGCGATCGTGGACTAGCAGCGGAGCAATACTAACAGTACTCCGCTCTTCAGGCAGAAGACTATATAAAAGTTACACATATGGAATACAAATATTAAGCGAATGAGCTATAACACATGTTTTAAAATAGGTAAAGGACGCTTTTTGTTGATGACATTTAAAATAACACATAGGAAAACGTCCTTGTGACATTAAAACAAAGAGATGCGATAAATTTAAAACTAACACTACACTGTATTACACTTCACTACCACTTCATGGGACGGACGACATACATTTACGAGTAATGCGGAAGAGGGAAGGTCGATTGCTAGTAAGAGTTTATGGAACTACGTGGATCGCGTGGGGACAGGTACAATGTGAGAGGATGGTTAATTGGAAAACATGGGTTCGGTATACAAACTGTGGCCAAGCTAAGGTCAACAGGAGGAAAGAACGTGGACGGATGGGGAGGGGAGGGAGGGCAGCCCTGAAATCGGAAAGGGATACGGACGAGAGGTTGAAATCTGATAGGATGGCTAGACGTCAGAGCGAATTTCGTTGTCAGGAAGTAGGATTTTGTTAAAAATGCTCTGGCAGAGGATGCGAAGGGCGCAGAAGATTACAGTGAATGACATGTGTTGATGTTGATGCGATATGCACCAGCTTTTTGTGATTAGGAGTGAAACAATAGGGCCGGCCGATGTGGCCGAGCGGTTCTAGGCGCTACAGTTTGGAACCGCGCGACCGCTACGGTCGCATGTTCGAATCCTGCCTCGGGCATGGATGTGTGTGTTGTCCTTAGGTTAGTTAGGTTTAAGTAGTTCTAAGTTCTAGGAGACTGATGACCTCAGAAGTTAAGTCCCATAGTGCTCAGAGCCATTTGAACCATTTTTTTGAAACAATAGGGTTTTTGGAGTCGCGTTTACGCCAAGTATAGAACATACGCAAGTGTTAAATGTGGATGAGGAGGTGTAGAAGAGAGAGGAGCTGCGTAAAGGTTCTTATCGGGGAGAGTATCCGCGGATTCAGAAAACAATGTAAAGTGTGTGGCATTCAGTGATTTGTAGAGATTAATAATATTGGTGGCGCCGATATCCAGGCGACATTTGGGTTGAAGAGGATAGGTCGGATCCAGGCCTCGTAGATGCGGAGGATGGCAGTAGAATGCAATCCCCATTTTCAGCCGGTTAGTGGTTTATTGTGAGCTTTCTGTTGGGTGTCAGTAGACGATCAAGGGTTCGCTAGGCTTTCGTGTTAAAATCTGCACCGGAATTCATTTCAATAGCCGACACGTGAAAAATGTAATTGGCTCCTAAAGGTACAGTCTACACAGGAACTCGTATTTTCGTAGTGATGTTTTCCAGACAGGTAAAGGCATCCAGCTGTGCTTTAGTGTGTTGTATTTCCAGGGACCTTCCGCCGCTGCTCTGGAATGTGACCACGGCGCGTGACTCACTTCTGAGAAGGCAGACTTCACAAAGGATCCCACCCGCTGACGGGCTCAGCCATCCGGCCCGCGGGGCAACTGAGTCACCGCTATACTTGTCTCCAGGTATACACCTGCTGAGCTCTACACCTCAAACACACACTGGTTAAGCACTGGACCATTACGTGGGTGACCCGCGTTCACACATGCAAGTAAAATGGCGAGACTACTTGTGGCACCGCAGTTGCACGTTTTGCTGCAGTGGTGCTCCTTTCTGCCAAACCGCAAAATTTCAATCCAGTTTCGCTCAGTGACGCCACTAGCATTCACTAATCAATATGTAACGCCATTCGGCTGCTCCCTGATAGCTGTGTTTCGAAACACCGTTTTCCTGGTGTAATAACTTTTGTGGTCTGTTCGATTTCAGTGTTTTCATTTTTTTAGGCAAAAATTTATTTTAAACCGTCAGCAGGTACAATTTTGAAATTTGACGAATGCTGTATGCCACAGTTTTTAAAAATTTTCGTATGTTAAATTTATGAATAAATTAATAAAATAAATAGGGAACAAAAAATTCGAGTATTAAAAAGATCGTGGTTTGAGACACCAAGCGATGAAGAAATTTTTTGTTGTATGCAGGAAACAGCTCTCGAATGTGATGTGACAATCACGACAATAAGAATAAGAAGTATTCGAAACGCCTACATTAAAGAACAGTGTCCTTTTATTTTATGAGGAGTTCCGATGTATAAGATCATAATCAGATATGTCTAGGAGAGAGAAAAAATGTGCATAATTTCAGTGGCAGCAGTACATTAATACTCGTATACCACAGTACTGGAACTAGCATTACGTAGATGACATGAGAAGCAGCTTAACATACCTATCTCGCTAAACCATTACCTATACAGGCACCGTCAAAAGACGTAGATACATAACAAAACAATGATAAACACAAATCACGGTACAGTATGGTCACGATCAGCATACTGTGCTTGCAGCTGTGCTGCAAACAATTAAACGGGGTTTTCGTTAGGTGTGGTAGGCGTGCCTGCCTCCGTTCACCGTTTACATTTGCATATTACAAGAACATTCGCATAGAGACTAGAATACTGCAGAAGTAACTATATACGAGTTAAAATGCTACAATACAATTAGGCCCGTGGTAAGATATTAATAAGAATTTTAAACTGCCTGCTCACGTAGATTAAGTAAGGTCGTAGTCGGGTTAATCAGTAGAAAATGTGTTTGACAACAAACTAGAACATATATATACACCATATACCAAAAAAACAAAACTGCAGTTACAATTAATAACACGTCCCGTCAACCACAGCGACAATAACTGCTTGGCATCTCCAAGGCATGCTTGAAACCAAGTTTCCAGCGTATTTACGTGGTAGAGACCTCCAAATGCGTCGAATTTGGGTTGACAGCTGTTTCAAAGAGAAGATTTTTTCTTGAAACATCTCTTTGATGGAAGACCGTACTGTAAGGGCCAATCCAGTACCGGCACACGTTTCTCCTTCTTCCAGTCGCTGTAAAGCCGGCTGCGGTGATTAGATTAGATTAGTACTTGTTCCATAGTTCATGAATACGACACTTCGTAATGATGTGGAACGTGTCAGGTTAATAAAAGGTGTGTATACAAGATATTACGTTAGACAAAATATTACATGACACTCAATAATTTTTTTTTTTTTTGTGAAGGTTGGGAAATTACCCGCTTACTATATCCAAAAATTCATCTAATGAGTAGAAGGAGTTGCCATTAAGAAATTCTTTTAATTTCCTTTTAAATGCTATATGGCTATCTGTCAGACTTTCGATGCTATTAGGTAAGAGACTAAAGACTTTTGTGGCAGCATAATTTACCCCCTTCTGAGCCAAAGTTAGATTTAACCTCGAGTAGTGAAGATCATACTCTTTCCTAGTGTTGTAGCCATGTACACTACTATTACTTTTGAATTCGTTCGGATTGTTAATAACAAATTTCATAAGTGAATATATATATATATATATATATATATATATATATATATATATATATAGTTAGGCTACAGTGAAGATTTCTAGCTCTTTAAATAAGTGTCTGCAGGATGATCTTGGATGAGCTCCAGCAATTATTCAGATTACACACTTTTGTGCAATGAACACACTTTTACTCAATGATGAGTTACCCCAGAATATGATGCCATACGAAAGAAGAGAATGAAAATAGGCGTGGTAAGCTAATTTACTCAGATGTATATCGCCAACATTTGCAATGACCCTAATAGCATAAGTAGCTGAACTCAAACGTTTCAGCAGATCCTCAGTGTGTTTTTTCCAGTTCAACCCCTTATCAACGCATACACCTAGAAATTTTGAATATTCTACCTTAGCTACCGATTTCTGATCGAAGTCTATATTTATTAATGGGGTCATTCGATTTACTGTGTGGAACTGCATATACTGTGTTTTGTCAAAGTTTAATGAGACCCCATTTGCAGGGAACCACTTAAAGATTTTCTGAAAAACATCGTTTACAATTTCACCAGTTAATTCTTGTCTGTCGGGTGTGATAGCTATATTTGTATAATCGGCAAAAAGTACCAGCTTTGCATCTTAGTGAATATAGAATGGCAAGTCATTAATATATATTAAGAACAGCAGAGGACCCAAGACCGAACCTTGCGGCACCCCATTCTTGATTGTTCCCCAGTTTGAGAAATCACTGTCCTCGTTGTGGGGCGGCGGGTTAAATTGAAATAAGTAACATAAATATAATCGTATTACAGCTTCGCAGTCTTTTACGAGAGCCTGTGCTTCTTATGTTCACTGAACGTATTGTTTCTACTCTCTATTTACTGAGCGGCATCAGGAACTACGATTATAAATAAAAGTTTTCAATTATAACTTACTAATACATTCACTAAAGGTTCACACGGACGAACATAATAATAATAATAGTGATGTCACTCTCATAAACGGTACTATGAGCAGTTCAGAAGCGACATCTACGTTAAGTTCCAATTAAATGGTCTTTCGCCCTGAGTTCTAACAACACCAAAAGTGAAAAATAATCTCACTACTTGCCACGCGGTTTTGTTAACGGCCGGGCGACGTAGCCGTGTGGTCAGGGGCGCCTTGCCACGGTTCTCGCGGCTCCCACCGTCGGAGGTTCGAGGCCTCCCCCGGGCATGTGTGTGTGTGTGTGTGTGTGTGTGTGTGTGTGTTGTCCTTAGCGTAAGTTAGTTTAAGTTAGATTAAGTAATGTGTAAGCCTAGGGACCGATGATCTCAGCAGTTTGGTCCCATAGGAACTTACCACAAACTTCCAAATTTTGTTAGCGTTTCGGGCGGCACACAAACAGTTTCATTTTGACAGGGAAGCTAAAACATCTTTGGTCTAACCCGCCACTGCCCGCACCGAAACAGAGTTTATTGTGCGGTTCTCACAAACAGTTACTTCCGTGAAATCCAAGCGAGCCAGGACTGTGTACAGTCCCCGCGAGTTCACTTCCTCTTTGTACCGAAAACATGCGTTTACTTGCATCCTAGCTATGACGTCACCCGAAGCAGTGCGTAAGCCAGCGTTCGACTGAAGCGGACAGAGTGATAGCTCGGTGCGAAGTGTGTGTGTGTGTCACTGTCTCTCCGGTCGTATTTATATATGGGCGCAGAGGACGGGCAAACGGAACATTTGCCATGATCTGCTCTAAGCCCACGTAGGAGCATCTAAATGGCCACTTTCTTGGACACATACTATTTTATAACACTGTTTCTTCGTAATTTCAATCTTCGTAATTTTTATATGAATGGAGTTAAGTTGGCTTTAATTACAGAAACAGTTTTAGCTCGACTGCATTTAAACTTTGCCGACTAGTACTTTCAGAACCGACCCGATAATAGAACTTGACGCCTGAACTACTTCCTTTAGAATCCTTGGCCGGCCAGGGTGACCGAGCGGTTCTAGGCACTTCAGTCTGGAACCGCTACGGTCGCAGGTTCGAATCCTGCCTCGGGCATGGATGTGTGTCCTTAGGTTAGTTAGGTTTAAGTAGTTCTTAAGTTCTAGGGGACTGATGACCTCAGATGTTAAGTCCTATAGTACTCAGAGCCACTTTTTAGAATCCTTGTATTGACTGTTATTTACATCTAACTCTTGCAACTTGATGCATCTTCGTTATTTAATGGATGTAATCAAGTGCTGTAATCAGAACTTTCCGTTATTAATATAAAAGATACTTAAACTACCACAAATAAGGACGTTTTTGGTTCCAAATTTAGTTTTTGGTAAATGACTTGATAAATATTAAAGGTAGCTTAATGGGGTCTTATAGTTAATGATTTTATACGAAACTGAAGCTTCGTACGAATTTTCATCTTTGTGAGTCAAATATTTAGCGCCTTCAATCTTTCGTTAAAATGCCGATTTTGACCAAAATATTGCTCCTATCAAACGGACTTTTAACAGTTGATTTCGAGAAACATTTTCACATTCTGAACAGTTTTTGGGTTTCTAGCTTTGTTATTTAGCGCCACTTTTTTTTTTTTTTTTTACTTGAAACAATGTATTTGGCGACATACATTCATCTGATCATTCTGAGATTTAAGAATTTTAACACTAATATACTGAAGCATATGTTGACAAAGTTTGGAAAAGCTACTTAATGTTTAATTTCATTCTTAGATTATGGCGCAATACTGTGTATGCTACGCACAGGCGCGCTACGATGACGTGGCGCTAGTAGCAGAAGTCCCGGGGCACAGTAGTTCGCCTCCGTACCTCTCAAATGACACAGCGCTTGTTTCGCCGCATCCTGCAGTATGCAATCTTCATTTCTGCCGATGAACAAACTTATGGCAGTCGGCATCAAAAATCTTTGATAAAAGCGACACGAGAGCTGCAATCATATTTCTTCTTGTGTATCCCTGTTAACAATCCTAAGCAAGCTAATGCTTTATGGACATTGCATGAAGAACAAATATTCTTTCTGTTGGATTGTGAAAGTAAGGCGATATCTTTTACCATCTGTGTGTAATGTCGACAACGCTCTACTTAACAGAGTGTACATATGACATGAGTAGTATTAACATGTTGGAAACACCTTCATCTAGTCTTGGAGCAACTTTAGACCCTACACATTAATCGCGAAACCCAGTGTCGATACCCAATATCCAACCCACTAATTTCCAATTAAGCTATCCAGCTGCGCACTGCATCCATTCCCGCCTTCCCTCCACCTCCACTGCCTTACCAGGTCCCCTCCCCCTCCCCTCTCCCGCCGGAACCCCAATTCCCACAACCCAATGGTGAAATGTGTCCTGAGACACTCTTCTCTTTCCAATCTTACACACGAACGACTCCCCTCAAGCCATCCTTCCATTGTCGCCCACCCCCTCATAAGGACTTTTGGTCCCTACTTGTACTGCCACTAACCATCATATTCATACTCGGAATTTCACCTCTATCACGATCGTCATCATATTCATGCTCAAGCATCCCACCATTATCACCATTGATTACAATATAAAACCAACTAAAAGTTTTCAAAAATCATAAAAATAGTACACGACGCATTTTAAAAAAACATTTATTTAACCCCGATTTTGTCACACAATCTAAACACAAAATTAGAAGCATATGGAATGAAGATAAACAAGAAGAAAACGAAATGCATGGTAATTGAAGGAAAGGGGAGAATATGCCTTATGAAAATAGGGGGAGAGGAAATAGAGCAAGTGAATAACTTCAATTACTTGGGAAGTGTAATAATGGAGTTGCAATAGCAAAAGAAGGATTCAAGAGGAAACAGAAATTATTTTGTGGACCACTAAACAAAGATCTGAGGAAAACACTTGCCAAATGTTACATCTGGAGCGTTGCTCTATATGGTGCGGTGACCTACACATTGAGGAAGGAAGATGAAAGAAGATTGGAGGCACGAGAGATGTGGATATGGAGAAGAATGGAAAAAGTGAAATGGGAAGGCCGAGTAAGGACTGAAGAAGTATTAAGAAGAGTTATAAGAAAGAGAAAACCGAACTGGATTGGACATTGTTTGAGGAGCGACTGTTAATTGAAGGCAGGAATTGAAGGAATGGTGAAGGGAAAAAGGCGATGAGGAAAAAGAAGATATCAAATGCTGGCTAATATAAAAGGAGACAAATATTCAGAAATGAAAAGACTGGCTATGGACAGACAAAAGTGGAAGAGGCTTAATCCATGACAAGCCTGCCATAAGGCAAAATACCATACTACTACTACTACTACTACTACTACTACTACTACTTAGTTACGCAACAAAATTACACTACTGGCCATTAAAATTGCTACACCAAGAAGAAATGCTGATGATAAACGGCTATTCATTGGACAAACATATTATACTAGAACTGACATGTCATTACATTTTCACGCAATTTGGGTGCATAGATCCTGAGAAATCAGTACCCAGAACAACCAGCTCTGGCCGTAATAACGGCCTTGATACGCCTGGCCATTGAGCCAAACAGAGCTTCGATGGCGTGTACAGTTACAGCTGCCCATGCAGCTTCAACACGATACCACAGTTCATCAAGAGTTGTAACTGGCGTATTGTGACGAGCCCGTTGCTCGGCCACCATTGACCAAACGTTTTCAATTGGTGAGAAATCTGGAGAATGTGCTGGCCAGGGCAGCAGTCGAACATTTTCTGTATCCAGAAAGGCCCGTACAGGCCCGCAACATGCGGTCGTGCATTATTCTGCTGAAATGTAGGGTTTCGCAGGGATCGAATGAAGGGTACAGCCACGGGTCGTAACACATCTGAAATGTAACGTCCACTGTTCAAAGTGCCGTCAATGCGAACAAGAGGTGACCGAAACGTGTAACCAATGGCACCCCATACCATCACGCCGGGTGATACCATAGTATGGCGATGACGAATACACGCTTCCAATGTGCGTTCACCGCGATGTCGCCAAACACGGATGCGACCATCATGATGCTGTAAACAGAACGTGGATTCACCCGAAAAAATGACGATTTGCCATTCGTGCACCCAGGTTCGTCGTTGAGTACACCATCGCAAGCGCTCCTGTCTGTGATGCAGCGTCAAGGGTAACCGCAGCCATGGTCTCCGAGCTCATTGCCCATGCTGCTGCAAACGTCGTCGAACTGTTCGTGCAGATGGTTGTTGTCTTGCAAACGTCTCCATCTGTTGACTCAGGGATCGAGACGTGGCTGCGCGATCCGTTGCAGTCATGCGGATAAGATGCCTGTCATCTCGACTGCTAGTGATACGAGGCCGTTGGGATCCAGCACGGCGTTCCCTATTACCCTCCTGAACCCACCGATTCGATATTCTGCTAACAGTCATTGGATCTCAACCAACGAGAGCAGCAATGTCGCGATACGATAAACCGCAATCGCGATAGGCTACTATCCGACCTTTATCAAAGTCGGAAACGTGATGGTACGCATTTCTGCTCCTTACACGAGGCATCACAACGTTTCAGCAGACAATGCCGGTCAACTGCTGTTTGTGTAATAGAAATTGGTTGGAAACTTTCCTCATGTCAGCATGTGTAGGTGTCGCCACCGGCGCCAACCCTGTGTGAATGCTCTAAAAAGCTAATCATTTGCATATCACAGCATCTTCTTCCTGTCGGTTAAATTTCGCGTCTTTAGCACGTTATCTTCGTGGTGTAGCAATTTTAATGGCCAGTAGTGTAGTAAAGGAACGTGAGAATGAAATTTTTTTCTATGTTTGAACAGCCGACGTTACTAAATCACGTGGTAGCATTTCCAGTCGTGAAACGTACACATTGCAGCACCATTACTGGGTCAGGAAGACAGCCAGCTCGACATTATTAACAGAGACTGCGAGCAACTCAGCAGGAAACGCAACAGTGCAGACCGAACCACCTCCGTTACTCCCGTAACGTCACACAGGAGACACCAGGTAGGACGCAACAGCGTCTAGCAGGAGCTTGACTAAGCAGCAAGAGCACTGAAACAAATTCGTTGCGCAAATGTAGCGGAACTGAAGACCGCACATGGCTCGGAACGAGCAGAATCAATTCGGTCATTACGAACGACGTTGTAGAGAAGAGCCTCTCCTCGGTGACGTAAATACTCTACCCCCCCACCCCCACCCCACCCTAGCTGTCAGCACTTGGTAAGTAGGACTGATAGCTTTCATGTCGTCCGCACTCGATCCTCTGGCTATGGTACGGTAACATCTCGTATATGAGATCGTTCTGGTGTTGGCCTTGCTCTTATCGCCCCACGAGACGATCAGCGATCCGAAGCCATAGCCACAAGTCCAGGAACCGGCACTGATGGGTAGCCCAAGAATGTAACAACACGACTCCGGTGCAGGGCACAATCTGCCCTAAACTCAAAGCGTCCCCCGGGTCTGAAGGCCAACCGTACTGGGGGCCAGATTCAGCATTCAGCGCGACTATCAGCATCCGACATCACGCTTCACCTGAGGGGACAAAGTGGGCAGTGATCTGGGAGGCCTTGAGTACTCCCCGGAACGGAATGTGAGTCAAAGCAAACACGTCGTGGTCACGACTACTTCCAAAAATGATTCAAATGGCTCTGAGCACTATGGGACTCAACTGCTGTGGTCATAACTCCCCTAGAACTTGGAACTACTTAAACCTAACTAACCTAAGGACATCACACACATCCATGCCCGAGGCAGGATTCGAACCTGCGACCCTAGCGGTCGTGCGGTTCCAGACTGTAGCGCCTTTAACCGCTCGGCCACTCGGGCCGGCACGACTACTTCCAAGTCGAGCTATCGAAGGGGCGTGCCTACCTCGCCAGAGGGCTGTAAAACCGCCGCATCAAGTTGTCATCGACATCCATTCCGAGATGGTGCAGCATCCTCGGCAGCCGTGACTCCGCTGTTGGATTCAGCAGATTCTTCTCCGGATTATGTAGCCGCCAGTCGACGCAGAAGCAGCAACGACTTGTGTTTTCAGTAATAAATGGAATGATTTTGAATACTGTTTTATTTCGTCTAACGACGGCGCATATGTCCTCGGTCTGCATTCTGTCGAATTAGTAGGAGTTTCCAGCTTTGCAGAGGGAAGGTTTTTTTTCCCATGTTCTACAACTTCAGTATGTAAAAACTTTGGCTGAAGAACGGTTGTAAACGCTACCATCCCGCCTCTTCGTGGGGAACTGAAATATAAATCGAGAAGCGCTAAATCGAACATCGGAAGAGCCTATAGCCACAGCGAGCGCGCGAAAATAATGCTAAGATGGAGCATAAAAGGCGGCATGGCTGATATCGGACAATGCCGCCTCACTCCAACAGCACGCCTAATTACATTGTACCAGCTATGTTTTTACTTTATTATTAACTGAAGTTACATTTGCTTATGCAGAATATTGCTATCTCTGTCAGTGTTATTGTAATATGCAATTGTAAACTTTTAAAACATTCAGCCGATCTAATGTGGAAAGCTGCTCCAGTGTGTGGAATCCGTAACTTCTTGTACAGTACTCAAAGGAGAGTAGCGACAGTGGTGAGAGCTTTGTGAGTATATGTTTTCTAGGAGTAAGGAAATTTCCAAAATGCAACTGTAACCAATTCCTATCTTGTCCTTACACAGCTGTCCCTATCGATTTCGTTTTATGCAACCTGCAATCCTATAGCTTTGTTTATAAATAAATAAATCTTTGCTACCAGTCACGATTTTTCTTTATTTTAGTTTTCGTACGATGCGTTTAGAGAAATAATTCCCATTTTCAAGTGCGTTTTTTGTGTGTATTAAGCCATTTCCTTTGATGTTGTCAGTGCGTGTGAGTCTGCTTCATTTCGTTGACTTTTACGGTAACACATAAGAAACACACGATTTTTTAGTCGGGTATCAATTCTTTTTGTGAAGTTAGTGGCGAAATTTAGAAGAATTTGTACTTACAGTTTTCTAATGGTCCATTTGTGCAGAGTCTCACACACACTAAACATCAGACACAACTTGTTGTACACTTTACACATCGAAAATGTCTTATATAAACAAAACAGTTACACAAATCTTCTTGCAGGTAGTCCACAGAGATAACATTATAGGTCTTGCACAGAATATGATATGCTTTGGTATAGAGGTTATTTATCTTAACAATTTGGCTCATAAATTACTTATAATGATTTTACAATCGTGCTTATTTCAATATTTTACTATTTTTATTGAAGTATATTATCGAAACATCTGAAGAAATTCACTGATTCACTTTAAAGTTTTTTATTTAGTATTTTATCTTCATATTTCCTGTAATGTGAATATATCTCCAGTTCTTCAAGCAAATCCCTTTTATGTCCTTCATTTAGTCGGTGGAGCACTTTGACATTTTGCTCTATTTTTTCCAAATGGGTGTCCTGTATTATGTATGTGTGTTGCTATTGCTGATGTAGTGTGTTTGTTGTGTGTGTATGCTCTAATGTGCTCTGTGTACCTGGTGTTGAAATTTCGGCCTGTTTGTCCTAGATAGAACTTTGAGCATTCCTGGCATGTTAGCTTGTATATTCCAGAGTCTGAATATGGATCATAATTACACTTTATATTACGTATTAGCTTTTGCTGTAGCTTATTAGATGTAGAAAACCCTATTTTTACTCTGTGATTCTTGAAAATATTTGCAATCTTCTGTGAAACATTGCGTATGTGTGGAATACTAGATACACATTTGTTTTTCTCTTTTTCTTCTGTGGTGCAGCTTGTACCTGGGTTTTCCTTCACTTTGTCTAAGATTGTGTCAACGCTGGAAGCATTGTAACCATTGGAAACTGCAATCTTTTTCACTGTTTTTATTTCTTGTTGCATATTTTCTTGGTTCAATGGTATTCTTGTTGCTCTACGCAGCATTGACCTGTATGCTGCCTGTTTATGGATATTTGGGTGACATGAGGTTGCAGGGATTGTGGTGTCAGGCTTTCAAAAACCATTTATAATGGATCAAATCGGACTGCAGTTCTATATTTGGCCTTCAAAAACCACGCGCCAGATTTTCTTATTCTCACGCTTGATACGCGCAAACTGTTAGTCCTACAGAAAAAAATGAACAGACTACTTTTGTAGGAAATTTAATGTAGTTAAATTTTGTGCTGGGATATGTTTTCGCGAGAGACCGTACTTTGAGAGTTATTCAAGGCAAACGTACAAATGTGAGCTTCAAATACATCCTCACTCCCACACTCAGTCCCCAACAGTGATGATTTCTAGCATGCTGTTCATGGCACTCCCTGCAACTACTGTAAAAATAATTTGCGACTGAACGAATTCTTTCCCACATTCGACCTTTTCTGGCCTTTATTGACAGGCCTCATTACGCCACCGGCTTATTCGAGCGCATAAAAATGGTTTGACGTTTGTGTCAATTTTACCTAATAATTTTGTGAATTTTTACAACATAAAATACACAGTTCAAAAAATGGTTCAAATGGCTCTGAGCACTATGGGACTTAACTTCTGAGGTCATCAGTACCCTATAACTTAGAACTACTTAAACCTAACTAAACTAAGGACATCACACACATCCATGCCCGAGGCAGGATTCGAACCTGCGCGCGGTTCCAGACTGTAGCACCTAGAACCGCTCGGCCGCCCCGGCCGGCTAAAATACACAGTTACATCAATGTATTCGTCAGGCCACCCTAGTACGAAACTGATGTGCTTGTAAGGGTTAAACTTAGATCGAATTTTCAATGGCATTAGTTCTAGCACAACGTTTACAGAACTCATTTTTCTTCAGTGACCCTCATGAGAAACTTTAATTTAATAATGTTATGGAAATAGCCGACTATGCTACTGGCCCAATCAACAGAGACCAAAATACTCGAATATAAGGAATAGTACGTGTAGTCGGAAACTTGTGTACAGTAGTAGGAGGAAGTGTCATGAACAACATACTATAAGTTCTGGCTAGTGAGGGATGAGTGTGAGAAAAACCCGTGGGCTTCAGCGAAAACATATCCCACTACAAAATTTACCTACATTAAATTTCCTACAAAAGTATCTTGTTCATCTTTTCTGTAGGACTAATAGTTTGCGCCTAGCGAACCAGAGAATGTGAAAAGATGGAGAATTGTGGCTGACATAAAACGACGTCGGCAGGGGCAGCTGACTCACTCTGTCAGCTGTGAAACAGCGCGATCCAAGGGGCTTAAAGACAGACATTAACGTTTCACTGTCACTCTTACGATTAAGAAGATGATTTGTTTTTTCCCAGCTGCAATTTACGCGAGGAGAAAGGAAATGGATACGGTTGTAGCTACAAACCTCCACCGACATGTAACAGCTTTATTTGAACCGGGAGAGGACGTCGCAAAAATAAGGCTCGGAAGCTCAAGCGTTTAAAAAATTCATATATTTTTCGAAAATTCACAAGCAGATTAAAGTAAAGAATCTAGGAATATCACATGGTCCACTATAAATCAGATTCGCGATGGCGGAAT
Source organism: Schistocerca cancellata (assembly GCF_023864275.1). Taxonomy (NCBI): domain Eukaryota; kingdom Metazoa; phylum Arthropoda; class Insecta; order Orthoptera; family Acrididae; genus Schistocerca; species Schistocerca cancellata. The sequence goes on from NC_064626.1 coordinate 375,508,682, forward strand.
AAATGCAGCTATTGTAGAACAATGTAAGCAGTCACTCTTCCCACGGTGGAACGGGACTGAACCTTTACATATGGTGCAATAAATCGCACCTCCTGCCACGTGTTGTTGTGATTTACGGGACATAGAAAGAGAGGTACGCTGTTGCTTTCTTACGACGGGTAGAACTGTCTTCTAATTTTATACTGCTGTGTTTTACTACCTATTACACTGATTTCTATCGCTGTAAAATATTAACAAGCCGTTCATATAGACAACAGCAATATTATTAACTGTAGTACAGTAACACTGACATCCGCTAGGCACTGAATGAAAACCAAACTCACCAAGTAACATGATCTACAATTTGTTTGCACGGTGCATTATCCAGGTACTGAGGCAGACAGCAGCTCAACAGCATAGCGTTGTTCCAACGTGAGTTTTAATCATTTTTCCATGACGAAATTCACTATGTAACCTTTTAATTACGGCAAAAAAATAATTTTGATAGCTACTGAACCAGGCTGAAGGGTAAAAAATACTTCGTCTTCAACACAGGTTAATATTTCGTTGTACGGCAACAGAAAATAGCCTAGAGCATCAAGGCAGGCTGGAAAGAAAATCTGTCGATTCACAACGGACGTTGAACGACAAAATGTTCTCTGATGTAGCGTCTCGTCAAAATATTCTGCATGAAAGCAGGAATGGCAATATCTGTACCGAATGTGAGCGGAGTGAAATGTTACGTGCCTGCTCGTTTTAGCTTTGGACGCTGCTTTGTAACCTGTCGTCGTTTATTTTCTTCTTTCGATATACGCCCAAATAATGTACGCATCAGCAGTAGCCCGCTGTAAAAGAGAAACAAGCGGATAATGAACAGCCTTTAGGTGAGACGTAAAATGTCACAGGGTTGACAAATTGTAAATTTTCGAGATTTTCTGTAGAGGAACACTGGATCGCTTGATGTCATACTGTGAGTCAGAAGAGGTAGATTGCCGTAACATTCGTCGTCCGTCTGAAGTAAATGGTCGAAATTGCTGGCGTTTCGGAAATTCGACATCGAAGAAGCGGCAGCCGGTGAAGCAATCAATCACACCGTAGCAGAAGCTCATCGAATGACCTCGGACTAAACACACAAAAATTCTGGTCATACGTAAAGGCTGTCATAGCACCGAAGTTAGTGTAGAGACATTCATTGATCACACAGCACCTGATACTGAGAGTATCAAATCAAAAGCAGAAATGCTTCTCTCCCTTTTCGGTGTTCCTTTACAAAGAAACATACAGAATCACTGTCCCAGTTTAATTCTCACACCAATGCAAATATCAGTGACATAGATTTATTAGTATTATTGGCGTTGAGAAACATCTGTAATCGCTAACAGTGAATAAGGATCCAGAATTCGGTGGGATCCCTATCATATTCTACATAGAATCCGCGGCTGAGTTAGTCCCCATTAACAACAGCAAATTCCCTGATCAAAAAAGAGAGCACAGACCAAATCCATCTACAAGAAGGGTAATAGAAGTTTTCCACAAAGGTACCGTCAAATGACATTGATAGCCGTCTGTTGTGCCATGTTGGGACATATTCTGAGATGACACACAATGAGGTATATTGAAAACAATGACCTCGTCTATGCCAATCAGCAAAGATTCCGAAAACATCAGTCATGTGAAACCGAACGCATGCTCCTCTCATAAAAAGATCCTGAAAGCCGTGGATGGCGGTAGTGAGGGAGATGAACACTTGTTAATAGGAGGATCACACAGCGTGACAAACGAAATTTGCGGATGGATTGACGATTTCTACATAGTAAGGACGCAAAGTGCTTTATTGGATGAAGAGTCTTAGAAGGATAACTCCATCGTTAAGCTCAACACTGCCCCCCCTACACACACACACACACACACACACAGGCGAGTCTTCGACGGAAATATAAGTAGCTTAAGATATTTTGCAGATGATGCATGTTTTAATAATGAAGCACTATCTGGTAAAAGATGCACAACTTTTTTCTGTCCTTTATAAGTTTTCGAAGTGGTGCTAATACGGTAAGGGCTGCAAAATAATCACATAGGCTCATTCGTTAGTAAGGTAGTTGGTATACAGCAATTTCGGTTCACTGGCAGTATACTAGGAGAATGCAGTCGCTCTACAAAAAGAAAATGTTTACAAAACACCCGTGTCACTATTCCCAGAATGCTGCTCAAGTGTGTGGGTACTACACTAACCTCAACTAACAGGGGATACTGAACGTACGAAAAGAAGAACGACACGGATATTTGTTTGGTCCACAGAACTGTGTCGCGGAAATACTGAAAAATCTGAAATGGCAGATGTCAAATACAAATGCCAAGTACAGAGTGAAAGCCTACTAGTCAAGTTTCAAGAACCAGTACTACGTCAGGGGTCCAGGACGTATTAAAGCCTCCTACGCACTGTTTCCGCAGGGATCGGGAAGCTAACTCCAACGGAGGCAATTAATCATTCTTACCGTGCTCCATACGCCAACGGAACAGGAAGAAATCTCAAAAACTTGCAATAACCCTCTTAATTAATTGTGAAGGGTGAGTAGTACTTCAATCTGTGATGCGGTTGTTACATTATTGTAAAAACTTAAATAGGTGTTCCACAAAAATATTTTACAGTTTCGGTTTCTGGGCCATCTTGAGATAACTTAAGGCTAAACATAAAGTCCACACCAATCAGCGATAGTTCATAGCTAAACAAAGACTGTGTTTCAAAGATATGACACCTTACAACTACGTATCAACAGAAAAACGCAAGCACAACTAAATTCACAAAGAAGCTCTGAATAAAGAAATCTTATATTACAATATACTCGAACACTACAAGTATAGGAATGTATAAGCCATGAACCTTGTACGAGTGAGTAATGGGCCAGATTACCATGTAACATGGACAAACTGGTGAATGCGATGAACAGCGGAATTTATAGCATTTTCTGAAGTCTGTATGGCAAATAATATGCAGGTCAATTAGGTAGGACTGTAACTACTAGACAGACTGAGCGTGAAAGGAGTTTGAATCGGAAACAGAATGATTCCACCTTCGCTGAACAAGCTCTGGATTTACGTCATTCTTATGATATTAAATGTGATGTTCTCTACAGAGGAACTGAAGGGAGAAAACTAACATGATATTAATAAATTAACATGATGTTAATAAACACTAATCGAAGAATCCTGAACTGGTCCGCAACGAGCAAACACAGTTTCATTATTCATCCTTACTAAAGCAGCAACAGCGAATCCTCGGTGGCAGGAGGAACAAGACTTCTGGTCAGGTGAATACAGGGTTATAAATACAAAATCAAATAGAGGAAATGCTGGAGTAGGTTTAATAATGAATAAAAAACAGCAGTGCGGGTAAGCTACTACAAACAGCATAGTGAACGCATTACTGTGGCCAAGATAGACACTAAGCCCACGACTACTACAGTAGTACATGTTTATATGCCAACTAGCTCTGCAGATGACGAAGAGATAGATGAAATGTATGATGACGTAAAAGAAATTATTCCGATAGTGAGGGGGGAGACGAAAATTTAATAGTCATGGGGACTGGAATTCGACAGTAAGAAAAGGAAGAGAAGGAAACGTAGTAGGTGAATATGGATTGGGAGTAAGAAATGAAAGAGAAAGTCGCCTGGTAGAATTTTGCACAGAACATAACTTAATCATAGCTAACATTTGGTTCAATAATCATAAAAGAAGGCTGTATACATGGAAGAAGCATGGAGATACTGGAAGGTCTCAGATAGATTATATAATGGTAAGACAGAGATTTAGGAATCAGGTTTTAAATTGTAAGACATTTCCAGGGGCAGAAGTGGACTCTGACCACAATCAATTGGTTATGAACTGTAGATTAAAACTGAACAAAATGCAAAAAGGTGGGAATTTGAGGAGATGGGACCTGGATAAACTGAGAAAACCAGAGGTTGTAGAGAACTTCAGGGAGAGCATTAGGGAACGATTGACAAGAATGGGGGAAAGAAATACAGTAGAAGAAGAATGGGTGGCTTTGAGAGACGAAATAGTGAAGGTAGCAGAGGATCAAGTAGGTAAAAATACGAGGGCTAATAGAAATCCTTGGGTAACAAAAGAGATACTGAATTTAATTGATGAAAGGAGAAAACAAAAATGCAGTAAATGAAGCAGGCAAAAAAGAATACAAACGTCTCAATAATGAGATCGACAGTAAGTGCAAAATGATTATGCAGGGATGGCTAGAGGACAAATGCAAGGATGTAGAGGCTTATCGCACTAGGGGTAAGATAC